>NW_027611740.1:0-5632468 GCF_964261635.1 Lissotriton helveticus
CCCTCCCCCCTCCCCTACTTATATGGCGACCGATGTACGGTCACGCCGCTGCGCACCAAAGGCGCGCCTAAGGCAAGCCCGTCTGCCCCCGTCCGCGCCTGGACCGCACCTAGCACCAGACCCCCTGGTCCTCGCGAGAGTCATGACATTCGACGACGATACGACGCCAGCTTCCTCCACGGACTCAACACTGGCCGATCATCAAACTGCTTCCGGGCCAGCCCGATACTCACCCATGGACCCTTCACCTGCTGTAGCTGCAACTTCACCAGCCATTGAAAACCCACACATCCTACCCCACCCCACCCGTCAGAGCTGAACGCAACCAAATCAGATGCATATTACTCAACACCCGCTCCAACAAAAAGCACACCATCGAACTCTGGAACCTACTCGACTCAGCCCCCCCGGATGTCACCTTCCTAACAGAGGCCTGGATGAATTCCTCCTCGGCACCAGACATAGCCAAAGCCATCCCGGACGGCTGCAAGATCACCAGAGTGGACCGCATCAACAGACCAGGAAAAGGAATCACCATCACAGGAATACCCTCATAGTCTCGACCTGCACAACAGACACCTCCAGCACCGCTGTACACCTGCACTTCCAGATCCACACCAACCCCAACACCACCCTCAGAGGAACTCTCCTTTACAGACCCGCCGGACCCCGCCCACAGGTCATCGACTCCATTTCCACCTCAAGAACACTGACAACAGAAACTCCGTCACTCTGCTTGATAATCTCGCCAACCTCAGACTCAAACTACTAGGCACGACCCCCACACACACCGCCGGACACACGCTCAACCCCATCCTCTCTACCAGCAACCATGTTACCTTCAGCCACACCACCAAACTCTACTGGACCGACCACCACTGCGTCCACTTCACCTTCAAGAAACCCACCACGAACCACCACCCACAACGGATCCCCTACCGCAGCTGGAACAAGGTCACCGAAGACCAGCTCATCACCGCCCTTGCCCGAGACCCACTGACAGACACCACTGACACCGACACAGCTGCCAGCAGCCTCAGGCAATGGATCGACGACTGCGCCAACACTCTCGCCCCAATCAAAAAACCCTTAAACAGACGCACTGACAAAAAGGCCAGCTGGTTCACTACCGACCTCCAGGAATCAAAGCAGACTTGCCGAAGACTCAAGAAAAGTGGCACCATAAAAAGACACCGGAGAACCACACAGCCCTAAAGAACACCAGCCGCAAGCACCACCAACTCATCCGAGCCACTAAAAGGACCTCCTTCAAGTAACACATCGACAACAACGCACAAAACAGCAATGAGCTACACTTCACTACACTTCCAGGTACTATGTACACTACCCCTGATTTAGTCCAGGAATTGGAAAACACCGACACTGATGCAGTAATCACTACTTGGCAGCCCTTAGATGCCATTTCCTTCCTCTCCTGTTTAAAAAGTGTGTGATCGGGCTCCCCACAGGACGTTCTCCCAGCCAAAATACTAAAACAATTAGATCCCCTCACTCATCCCACCATCATTAAATTACTTAACGCTTCTCTGAGCGAGGCCCATGTCCCACGACCTTGGAAACACGCCATGGTTGTACCATTACTGAAAAAACTGGGCACAGACCCTTCAAATCCTGCTAATTTTCGCCCTATATCTTTACTGCCAATCTTCTCAAAGATACTGGAGAGACATATAAATTCTCAGCTCTCTAAACTGGTTAACCACACTGGTTTCCTCCATCCTTCTCAGTCGGGCTTTCGGCCTAGGCACTCAACTGAGACAGCCCTCCTGGGGGTAACGGAGAGTCTTAGGCACGGTGTCGATCAGGGAAACACCATGGCGCTCATCCTGCTGGATTTGAGCGCAGCATTCGACACCGTGTCACACTCCATCCTCATCGACTCTCTGAAATCTCTAGGGGTGGCAGGCCAGGCCTTGGCCTGGCTGGCGTCTTTCCTCAACGACCGAAGCTTCCAAGTGTTTTCTTCCAAAGCAGCCTCCGCCATCTGCCCTTCCACCCGTGGCGTCCCCCAGGGCTCAATTCTTAGCCCTTTATTATTTAACATTTACGTTAAACCCCTGGCAACTATATTCGAACAAGCTGGGTTAACCCTGTTTTCCTACGCAGACGACACCCAGATCGTCTTCTCCTTATCAGGAAGAGACGTAAACAACATCTCCGCACTCAAGTCGGGCCTCACTCTTGTGGCCGACTGGATGCGGAGAAACTGTCTCAAACTGAATGGGGAGAAGACCGAGGTGGTCATTCTGGGACAGAACAAACATCTATGGGGTCCCCGCCATTGGCCCATCGAACTGGGTAATGCGCCTACACCATCGACCGCAGTTCGTAACCTGGGTGTCATTATTGACGACAGGCTAACGATGAGACAACAGGCTACTAAGGTTTCAGCCATTTGTTTTTCAACTCTGCGGTGGCTGCACAAGATTCTGTGGATGCTCCCTCTCTCCACTCGCAGAACCGTAGTCCAGGCACTTGTAACATCTCGCCTGGACTATGGCAACATTCTCTATTTGGGAGCAGATAAAGCCACTATACATGTGCTGCAGGTGGTGCAAAACGCTGCTGCGCGCCTGCTTAAGAACGTCCCCAGACGCACCTCAGCCACCACTGCCTTGCGCGACCTCCACTGGTTGAGTATCCCTGAACGCGTTAAATTCAAGGCACTCTGCTATATGTTCAAGGCTAAGCAGGGCAGCGCCCCAGCATATGTTCAGGGGCTGGTAA
Organism: Lissotriton helveticus; assembly: GCF_964261635.1. NCBI lineage: Eukaryota > Metazoa > Chordata > Amphibia > Caudata > Salamandridae > Lissotriton > Lissotriton helveticus. The sequence continues at coordinate 2,749 of NW_027611740.1, forward strand.
AACCCTACATACCCCTGCGCTCACTAAGGTCATCGGACACTGGTAATTTCACAGTACCAAGATGGAAGCTGACAAAAATGGGAGGCCGCTCCTTTTCAACTCTGGGTCCTAAATACTGGAACTCCCTCCCATTGGCATTAAAATCTGAGACCAACTTATTCCGCTTCCGTAAGGCTCTGAAGACCTTGCTTTTTACTAAGCGTGACCAATAGTTTGCTGAGGCCTCAAGTCAAGGTAACATTTCCCCTTCTTCTACAGTCTTTCCCTGGCGCCGGGAAACCCATTGTGGGTAGCTGTGCGCGATACAAGCTTAAATAAATAAAATAAAATAAAAAGGTACTCTTCATCCCCAGCTCCAGCTCCAATGACATTCCACCGTCGCAGGACCTATGTGACTCCCTAGCCACATTCTTTCACCACAAGATCATAGACATCCACGACAGCTTCAACACCCAGACCCTCCCTTCAGCCACCGACATTGCAAACCGACCGCACCCCAGCCTCACCAACCGCCTGCTCTCCTGTACCCACGTCAACGACGATGACACCATCAAGACCATGATCACCATCCACCCCGGCTCACCATCCGACCCCTGCCCTTACGACATCTTCAACAAACCAAACCGCACCATCGCACCTCAACTCTGGAAAATCATCAACAGCTCCATCGAGACTGACACCTTCCCGGAAAGCTGGAAGCACGCCGAGATCAACGCCCTACTCAAGAAACCCACAGTGTACCCAAAGGACCTAAAGAACATCCGACCTATCTCCCTTCTTCCATTACCGGCAAAAGTCATCAAAAAGATAGTCAACAGCCAACTGACCCACTTACTCAAGGAAAACAACATCCTAGACTCATCCCAATCCGAATTCCGCAGCAATCACAGCACCAAAACCTCCCTCATCGCTGCTACAGATGACATCAGGACACTACTGGACAACGGCGAAACAACGGTCCTCATCCTCCTGGACCTCTCGGCCGCATTCAACACCGTCTGCCACCACACCCTGTATTGTAGTTCCTATATCCCTGATAGGCTCTGCGCATTGGAATAATATACACTATAGTTTTGACATAGGACTGAGGTCAGTATGTCTCTATCGGGTACATTAAACATAATTACTTGTGTGTGCCAGCTAACTCAGAGGTCACTAGAAACTTCTCGAATGAACAAGAAGGGATTAGTTTCTGACAACCACATAAACATGACAAATTTGTTGCCCTTAGAATCGGAACAATCTCTTCAGAGTCATGGAAACAAAGATAACCGTTTCACTCAGTCAATCGTGCATGCTTCGTTTCTACAGAGTTACACAGAAATAGATAGACGGGCGTTTCAATAAAAAGGGTTTATTGAACAGTCTTATTTCTCAAGCAAGAGATATGAACTGCTACAATTGTAAGATAGAATGCGAAGTATAATACGTACAGCGTTAGCAGTAGGATTAAATAATACTGCAATAGCATGGTCTGTAGCTATGACATATATTCATAAAAATACATACATAAATAACACAGGCTAAAATACTCTTCTGGCGCTTCTAAAATAATCCTACCCCAGTGTACCTAACCTAAGTGCAGTACGAGGGAAGAAGTAGGTGCTGTTCAGCTATAGTTTCGTTTAGCTATAGTTTAGTTTAACTATAGTTGCCAAGAGTCCCTCTAGGTTCTAGTCTGCTCCATACCTTAGAATGAAACAGGTTGGAATCTCTTTCCTGGGTCTTGATCTCTAACACCCTGCAAGGGGAGTCAGAAACACTGGAGCTGGATTCTCTGCAAGGAGGATGGCAGCATCTGGTCAGTGCGTCAGTTGGGGACTGGACTTCCTTCTGAACTTGCCGTGGCGAACCGCGTCGTGTAAGTAACCAGACGAACCGTGGACCGAACCATTTGCCATGGCAAGTGAAGGCATATTTATACCTTGAAGGTGTTTAGGAATGCCAGTATTGACGTAAAAGTAGGGCATAGGAACGTCATGAATGAACCCCTAAGGAATAGATGTTCATGCATAATAAATGAGTTCTAGGAGAAATCAATATCGAGGCAAGGGGAAGTCCTAAAGACTTAAGAGTCTGGTTTTCCAAGAACTCGTTGTGACATAGATGAACGGATGTCAGTAGCCATGCCTGTATTTGGTTAGCATGAGCAATGCCTAAATAAGGGCTAGGGGCCTCATTTATGAAAAGTGACGCATCGCTGCGAGAAAACAGCGATGCGTCACTTTTCATTGCGTCCTCCTTGCGACCCCAATGATGCGTCATATTTACAATATGACGCATCATTGCGCAAGGAGTTACAGATACATCAGTATTTCTGACGTATCTGTAAGCGCAAAAGTGACGCATTGCTGGAGTGTGTCACAAAAGTGACGCAACTCCAGCAATGCGTCTTTCACATGGGGAAAGCCCCATGTGAAAGGGCTTGCGCCACGCCTGCTGTGAGGCAGGCGCAAGATTTTGATGCAACAGCATCCTAAAAGTGACGCAGTGAAATCTCATAGATTTCACTGCGTCACTATTACGAGGCTTTTTGCAGGGGAACTCCTCCTCTGCATACATTATACCTGACGCAGGTATAATGTAGCGCAGGGGTTTACAAAGTGACGCATCTGCTTAGATGCGTCACTTTGTAAATAGTGCGCAACAGGAGGCATGTTTTACGCTGCCGATGCGTCACAAAAAGTGACGCATCGGAAGCGCAAAACTGACGCAAGGCCTCATAAATGAGGCCCTAGATGTCTATGCCTAAATAAGGGCAATGTGAATTGTACCTATATAAGGGCATGAATCAGGAAATTAATATGGAATCTAAATTGACACACATCACCCACTCCACTTTCGTATGTACGACGTTACTAAATCCAAAACATGTTAAACATATATAAAACATAGCTTTGCATGATTTGCTAAAACATGTCAAAAATATATTTTAAAAAATGCATTAAAAAGTGTTGCTGTACGCATTAAGGCAGGGGTACTCATAGTACGGCCCACGGGGCGGTGGCGGCCCGGCAAGCCTTCCCTTGCGGCCCGCGGACCTTGCAGACATAGTACCCGAGTATTTTAATTTTTTTATTTGGTAAGAGTGTCTGCAAGCAGAGCGTGACTCAGACTCTGCTGCTCTGTGGGGGCCGGGCGATTCCCACCATAGTCAGAGTGGGGCTGCAGGGGCGCTGAGAGGTGAACAAAGCCTCATTAACATGCCAATGGTCTGTTAAAGACCTGTGAAGTGCTTGGGTGCAGCTGTGTGTGCGCGCCTGGAAGCTGTCACAGCCGGGGCACACACCGGCAGGGTGATGAGGGAGAGCGAGGGAGGGAGAGCAAGTGAGGGAGCGAGGGAGGGAGAGGGAGGGAGGGAGAGGGAGGGAGGGAGAGCAAGCGAGGGAGGGAGAGCGAGGGAGGGAGAGTGAGGGAGGGAGAGCGAGGGAGAGCGAGGGAGGGAGAACAAGCAAGGGAGGGAGGGAGAGCGAGGGAGAGCAAGCGAGGGAGGTAGAGCAAGCGAGGGAGCAAGGGAGGGAGAGCAATCGAGAGAGAGAGAGAGAGGGAGAGCGTGGGAGAGCAAGTGAGGGAGGTAGAGCAAGCGAGGGAGCAAGTGAGGGAGGCAGAGCAAACGAGGGAGGGAGAGCAAACGAGGGAGAGCAAGCAAGGGAGAGCAAGGGAGAGAGAGAGAGGGAGAGCAAGCAAGGGAGCGAGGGAGGGAGAGCAAGCGAGGGAGAGTGAGTGAGGGAGGGAGAGCAGTTGAGGGAGTGAGGGAGGGAGAGCGAGGGAGGGCGAGGGAGGGAGAGCAAGCGAGGGAGAGCGAGGGAGCAAGGGAAAGCGAGGGAGGGAGAGCGAGGGAGAGGGAGCGCGAGGGAGGGAGAGCGAGGGAGGGAGGGAGAGCAAGCGAGGGAGGGAGAACAAGCAAGGGAGAGCGAGAGAGAGGGAGCGAGGGAGAGGGACAGAGGGAGAGTGAGGGAGCGAAGGAGAGCAAGGGAGAGACAGCGAAGGAGGGAGGGAGAGGGAGCACGAGGGAGGGAGAGCAAGGGAGGGAGAACGAGGGAGGGAGCGAGAGCGAGGGATGAAGGGAGAGCAAGCGAGGGAGAGCGAGGGAGGAAGGAAGAGCAAGCAAGGGAGAGTGAGGGAGGAAGAGCAAGGAAGGGAGAGCAAGGGAGGAAGGGAGAGCAAGCGAGGGAGACCGAGAGAGAGGGAGTGAGGGAAAGCGAGGGAGAACTAGGGAGGGAGGGAGAGCGAGGGAGGGAGAGGGAAGAGGGAGAGGGAAGGAGTGAGAGGGAGACAGAGGGAAGGAGAGAGAGGGAAGGAGTGAGAGGAAAATAGAGTGAGGGAGAGGGAAATATAGTGAGGGAGAGGGAAATAGAGTGATCGAAAAGGAAACAGAGAGAGAGGGAGACACAGAGAGAGAGAGAGTGAGACAGTCAGGGTGAGTGAGACAGAGGAAGAGAGGGAGTGAGACAGTCAGAGTGAATGAGACAGAGTGAGAGATGGCGAGAGGGAGTGAGAGAGTCAGAGTGAGTGAGACAGAGGGAGAGGGAGAGAGGGAGGGAGAGAGAGGGAGAGGGAGAGAGAGTGAGAGGGAGAGAGAGGGAGGGAGGGAGAGGGAGGGAGAGGGAGAAAGAGAGGGAGAGAGAGGGAGAGATGTGTGTATGCAGGGTCTGGTGGCTCAGTGGACGAAGGCGTCCGCTGCAGGGACCTGTGATCAACCTCATGGTCACAGTTTTTCTTCCTCTAGTCCCACCCCCTTCCTCACTGACCCCTCCCCCACCAGTGGGGCCCTTGGACACAAACCATACTGTAAATTTGGCCCCCGACAGAAAGTTTGTGAGTACCCATGCATTAAGGCAATGCTTCATTCTAAGCGTATGTAGATGTTTTGAAAGCTACATGAATGAATCATAAACATATATGCAGAAGAAAAAGGACCGAACCATTTCATTTCAGGTTACATAATCATGTTGGTGTGGACAAGGTCATATATTGTCTCTGGAAGTATTCAAAGAAATCTTGTTTTCTATGAATAGTTCTACTATAAGCAGATTACTTGTGCCAAAAAATGAAAAATTTTAAATTTGGAAAAAAAAAATTATCATAGGAAAAAATTCCAAAGTGAGTCTCTTTTAAAAAAAAAAAAAGGTCAAATTCAAAGTCTCTCAGAACACTGTGTGCCAAAATCAAAAGTCAATGTTAAGGCTTGGAGAAAAGATGAAATCTTCTATGTCTATAGACAAAAAGTTGTCTACCATTGTAGGTGAAAGTTGGATTACCTTGTTTAGAAGACTAACCGTACATAGATGAGAAGCATCACCTTCAGCATTGGTTGCATCAGCAATGTTCGTATCGGATGTTACCTGCGTGCCTGTTGTTTCCTCTCGTACCTCAGCAGTAGCAATTTGCATCTGTGAGATCTCAATGAATGTAGTCATCAGGATTGGTAGCTCCTGGGGACAACACAGAGCATGGGCCCTTTCAGGGTCCAGCAGAGTATCGATATCTGTAGGCATGACTGATGGGAGTGTTAGATAGATTTCTAGCACACATTCATCACCGCAAAGCAGGCAGCGTGGAACAGGTAAGATGCAATCTTGCCAGATTGGTCTGAATGACAGAAACCATGTGGCATTTAATTCTCGTAGACGAGGTAAACCTAGAATTTGAACGATGCGCTCACGACACTTCATCTCCAATAGAGCTCGCTCTATGGTGCTTGGAGTGGCTCTGGTGATTTGGCTTGCCATATTGTAGCAGTAGGAGCAAAAATAGGATCCCGGCAACGTGTTCAAAAAGTAGTGTCAGTCCGCCAAACACAGAGTGCACAAAGTTTGGAAATATTCTGAGGACTGCTTGAAAAGGTGGCTAACAGTCCTGAAAACAAGTTCTTAAATAGATGTACCCCTTGTATCAGACATGTTTAAGATACGTTCCAACATTTCTGAGAAATGTATAGGGCAGTTTGTATTCAAAAGGGAGTGTATCTCGTCAGAAGTCCTTGCGACTTGTAGATCATAAGTTTCTTTGGCCGAGGTCAGTGGCACAGTTTTTTGTAAAAAAAATGACATTCATTCTGATTAAGGTATCAATTCGTATAGAAGAGCAGTTCAGTGAAGGCCATAGAGGTGACTCCCTTGCTGTCTTGGTTTGTGGAAACAATACTTGTATACAGCAAGTGACCATGGATGGAACAGTCACTAGATATGGAATACCTGGGAACATGCCACAGCAGCTGTGATCATTCAACATTAGGTTACTCCCATTAGAAAGTAGTCCAAAAATTGGATTAATCACTGCAGCTGGAAAGCCTTGCAGGTGACAGGATAAGTTTGTAGTGGAACCATCGCAGACCCTGTGTAAATTAATACCCTGACAAAGAAGAGAACCGCTTAGTGCGTTTTCACAGTTAGAATGGCTAAGAAACACTTCACGTCCCCCACATCTGTGTGTGTATGGTAAATCTCAGGATGTCTTGATGTATTCTTTACCCAACCTTTCATATTTGCCTGCAGGTATGTGTTTTGGGCAATACTGAAAATGGAAAATTGTAACAGGCAGAGTCATTTTACCATGTATGATCCACTCAGTAGCTGTTTTTTCTGGCACTGTGAATGGTAATCTTTCCAGTTTTTCAATGCTCAGCAACGTATAGTCTGCTCCCATTTGTGCCAGTTTGATCTGTTTATCAGTGAGATTGAATTCTGAAAACAGTGACGTAGTGTTGATTAAACGCCAAGGCACATAGCCTGCACGCACGTTTTGTAGCGTCCAGCCTAAAAGCATGATAGAATGTAATTGAGACTGACCATGTTGCAACATGACCAAGTCTTGTTCCATGATGTCTATGGCAGAAGATACAATGCTGTCCAATGAATATATCCTGAACAACAGAGTTGTTCACCCATTGTCTACTACAGAGAGTGATTTCTCTAAATGAATACGATCAATTTCTTGTATCCGTTCTGCAGTCTCTGCTTGGGTAATCTTCCATATTTCATTATAAGCAGCATATACACTGGCATATATGAAACATTTTTGATGCATTTTTCTTGGTCCTAGCAAGAATTCCCTAAGGTCTGCGCCATCTTTAAGTAAAGATAAGTGTTGTTTTACATCCTCAAGTGTAGATTTCTGTAGCCAATCAAGGCATAGTTTCCCCACACTGTATGTTGTTACTACCCCAGGATGCTGTCTTTGAAAATATCTTGGTCTGGCCTATTGATGGTGGAACCCTGTGTTTTGTTCAGGAATCGATCTTGACAGTTGTTTGTGTCTGTGGGCCAGAGCAACCATTTTTTCCATTCTGGATCTGATCTGTTGTGATGCAAAATAGTATGTACGTTGACCTCCCCCCGTGTAGTGCTATTACTTGCAGGTATAGGTATGGTCCTTGTGTTCATGTCTTTGATCTTGGCTAACCCAAGGCAAAGACGTTTGTTGGACAGTGTCATTCAAAAACAAGATTTTCTCAGGGATGATACAGGCTCTAAACAAAGCTTCTACCCCCTGCTCTTGCCAATCGTTTGTACCCCTGACAGTTTTTGTCTCAATGTTGTCTTTCCAAAATTTGAAACCCTGTCAGACAGTTGGACAAAAAAGGCTGCAGAATAAATCTGTTTTGTATTTGTTAACATATTTTTCGTTCCTGTCTTGTTCACAGTTATGAAATAAAATGATTCTGGATTTGAGAAGTTGAACCCTGAAAAATATGGAAACTTCATTGCAAAAGTTTTTGAGCTATCCTTTGGAGGTGTAGGACAATGTTCCCATTGGTTATACATATATACATTTCTAGGTATTGCAGATTTGTGCAAGAAATGATGACCATATTGGTTATATCAATACATTTGTTTATAGTCTGATGAACCATCTAAATATTCATGATTTGTGAATACTGCTGTCATTTGTAGATCAGACATCATGTTATTAACAGTCTTGAAGTCCCAATCATCAGAAAAGGTACTAGAGGTAATAAAGTCACTTAATGAAATCTTGAACAAGTGTGGAATCTTCAATAGCTCCGACGGGCCAAAAATGTCATATTTAGTTCTGTCCCAAAATTTACCATCCAGGATAGGAACGGCTGTGATGTTCACTGCTGACAAGTCTCTTTTTTCATGATGGGATGGTTTGTGTGGCTGGAGAAGTAAATTCACTTTTTTACTTGCTGTGTCCATTTGAATATATCTTCCATTTATCAGCACACCCAGTGTTATTACCAGAGCTAACCAAAGTAGAAAGAAGAATATCCCCCAAACAATCATAGTTCAATCCATGGTGAAACCAGATAAGTCTTTTTCAGGAGATGAAAAAAGTATGCTGCTTGCTCTTTGAAAGTTATTTGTGCTGGCGTCGTTTCAGGTTTGCTGGGATCCTCAGAAAACGTATCAAAGTTAATGAAATAGCCAGAGGCAGTTCTGTCAATGGTTGGAATTGCATCTGGATTTGTTGAAATCGCTGGAACCACTTGATCACTTGTTACTTTGTTGTAGACAGGTGCATCAGGACGAACTGTTATTTGGGTCTCAAGAGGAACGAGTTCCATAGCTTTGTTACTTAGTCCTTCTTTTCTCACTGTAGAATCTTCAAAGGTGATGAGTCTCTCAGTTTGAACCTCTTGGATTGTAGCTAGCGGAGTGCGCCCGCTACATTGTCAGAGTCCACTTGGCCTACTGCTTAGTATCGGCCACATAGTGTGGTTTGATCAGGTCAATGGACACAAATCTATTCTCCTTTTTACCAGCAAGGGGTGGCCGTAAAACTGTTCTTGATCCGTGGATTGCTAGGACAGGTACTGGTTGTCTGTAAGAAAGCCCGAATTCCTTCTTGTCCGCGATCTTTTCTCTGACTAGATCACCAAGCTTTGGGATCCACACAGGCCTTGCTGGGACGGTTAGTTTTTCCCCAGTGGTGGTTGGCTTCAGGAACACGTTGCTTTGTTTTGATCTTAGTTAATTTAAGTCCTGTAAAACAGCCAAACAATCTTTGATATCAAATTTCTTATTTTCCACCACTATTCCATGACAATCAAGATCCGGAACCAACATTCTTTTCCCAAATAGGACCTCATATGGAGTGACACCACCTAGAGAACTTCTTGGCAAATTGTTTAGACTAAGTTGGACCCCATAAAGATGTTTGACCCACCCATCACCCGAAAATAATACCCTAGCTGTTATAGACTGTTTTATATCCAGTTTTTTTCTTTCCACAACAGAATGTCCCTCAGGATGAAATGGAGAAGAGTACCGCAGTTCAACGCCCAAACTGGCCATGGCTTCTTTGTAAGCTCGAGAGCTAAATGCAGGGCCTTGGTCAGAGTGTAGTGTCCCTATTGCATATGTGCCGATAAAGACTTGCAAATCTTTTATAACAGTTCAAGCGTCAGCCGAGCGCTGAAGCCACATCCAAATGAACCTTGATTTAGTGTTTATGGGACTGCAAGTCGTCCATAAGGATGCCTGCATGTACATAGTCTAATGCTGTCTAACAATGTTGTCAGTACTGGGTTGGCTACGCTGTAGTCAGGTATCTGGTGGCATTCTGTACTGCAATCTCTATTGCAGTTAATGGAGTTACTGATGAAGATGTGAATATGTGCATTCACCCTGGCCACTAGTACATCTCTTTTAATGCTAAGATTGATTTAGAGATCCCCTGATGTATAAGACCCTCTCCCAGGTGGGCTTCGTAAATCAAAACTATCCTACGTTCCATGTTTAGAATTACCCTATCCCCCACTCTAGGGATTCGAGAAAACGGAACGCTGTTCACATCAATTATATATGAGTATTTGAGTGGCAACTTTTTAGGTAACGCTGCACCGCTGCCTTTGCTTGAAGCATTGACAGCCAGTATTATTTCACTGTCTATTTTCGATTTTGAACGAGTGACTCCAGCTACGGAAGCCATTTGCACAGCCCCCTTCGCGGCTTCATCAGCCAATGAATTCCCTTGAACGTGAACGCCATCACGTTGATGACTCAGCATGTGTATCACGTGAGTATTTTGTAGTCCGTTTCGCAACTGAACTACTTGTTCTCAAAGTGTTTTGGTGCTTCATTGTGCCATCTTCTGCATCTTTGAAACCATGTTTAAGCCAATTCTGTAAATATTCATTGTAAGATTGAACACAGTAAAAAGAATCACACACTATGAGTGTGGGGAATTCGTGATCCATATTTTCAAGTGCCATTATGAATTCTTGTAGTTCAGCTCGCTGATCTGTATCATCTCCTAGAGATTGCGTTTTCGTGACCATAGGTCTGAATTTGCCATCGCGCATACAACCTTTAACGATCGCGCTTGCAGAATTATAAGCTTGTTTCCCCCCTGCAGCTGGTTGTGCTGATACGTCAGTATAAATTATACATTCATACTGGTCTAGAGGTAGAATTTCAGTAGGCAGAAGACATTCGTGTTCGTATTGCAGGAATGCTTGTGTTTTCAAAAAAGGATCAAAAACGTATTCAACATTAGTTGCAGCAAGAGGATTAACCCATTGTATCCATCTTGGATATAAAGCTTTTGCATTCGGAATGCTAGCTTTTGTAACTGCCTCTAAGGCTGGTACAGGAGTTATGACCATAATGCGTTTCCCCTGTGCAAGGGCTCTTTCTTTTGCTACAGTGGTTTGAACTGCTGTCAGAATTTTTACTGCCGATGTTAATTTCATTTCTGCTTGCGTGTACAAATGTGATTTGTATGCAATTGGTACTTTTTCACCTTCATTAGAAGTTAAGTAGGTGAATCCGCATTGACCCGGAATTATTCGGATCACTAAGTTGCGCACGTTTACGCGTGTTCGTAAATGTTTTGTTTCTAACATGACTGTTTGAAGTCAACGCAAAAGTTCTGTATGTTCTAAATTCAGGTTTTAAATTCAGGTTTGATTAATACGTAGAGAGGTACGATTCTTTCTACATAGTTTACAATGTAAGTTCTTACAAAATTGAGGAAACCTAGAATCAACTGTTAGTTTTTCAGCGTTTTTGGAGGTTGGAGCAGCGCACACTTTTCTAAAAAAACTGGCTGCCAGGCTTTTGCCTTCACTTGATAGTTCCTATCCTAAAAAAAGGAAGTTGAGATGGGCAATTCATGATTTTTTAAAATTGAATATATACCCTTCAGAGGGGAAGCCCAGTATAATGGTGTTCACCCTGTTCAAGTGCCTGTTTAGGTCATCGTCTGTCAGAAAGATATCATCGACGTATGACAATGCCTCGTCATCATACGTTTGTAGTAACTCTGTTACCCTTGCTGAGAATAACCCCAGACTATTCTTGAATCCTTGAGGGAGACGACAGAATTGAAACTGGGTCCCCATTATTGAGAAAGCGGTCAAATACCTACTTTCAGGTGCAATGTTTTGACAAAAAGAAACCATTTGACATGTCTTATGTGGTTTTATATTGTTTACGCACAATGTTATTCATTAATGCTGTACTGTGTGCATTTTACACTGCAAATGTTTTACAACAAAAGTTTAGGCATCTGTAATCCAAAACTAGACGATATGTATTGTCTGGTTTGAAAACAGGAAACAAAGGATTGTTCATTGATGAGGTGCAAGTTTCAATCACCCCTTGGTATTCAAGTTGATCTAAGATCTCCCTGACCTGTTTTTTAGCTTCTTGCTTAATTTGATACTGCCTTTGTGCAGTTGGTTGATTCTTTATCTGGATTGTGTGGTGAGGTGAGTCCTCATCCCACCCTACATTATTTTTATGTAATGCTGGGGCTTGGGCAACTGCCCATTTCCTGGCATATGTATATTTTAAATGTACAGGAACATGGTTGGAGAAAGCTGGCATACTGATGCCTTCGCCATGTGGACACTCCCTGACAAATTCTGGTAGCCAGTCCTGTTCTGATAGAAGTATATCATAACCCTTTGCTTTGGAAGTTGCTCCCAAAAGAATGCTTTCACTTTTCTTGGTGTGGCTCCCTCCATCGGAGCGTTATTTCATATAACCTTTGCGGAGAACTAACCCTGGCGGCTGCAGTCTCAACTTGAATGTCTTCATTCAGGTACACTGTCTCCAGAAGTCCCTTCAGGTTCTGGGGAGCTATTGTTACTGCTGCTGCGCTGTTTAACATTGTCTGAGCCCATTCTCCATTCTTGAGCTGTGTTCTCAGAATCCCCGGCATGTCTGATCTTTAGACCTGCTACTTTCTTCTCGGAGAATTTAGGTTTTGTTTTGTTCTTTTGAACGTGTTGATAGTCTTTGGACTTCACACGTTCTTCTTTTTGATCTGACCATCCTCTTCTTTCGGATGTCTATGACGATATCTGAAAGGTACGAGAGGAACATGTATCAGTTTTTTGATACCTGTCAGGTTTTCTCAAATCTCCTTATACCTCCTTTCAGAGGGCTCCTTTTGAGGAGACCTTCCTCGGGGTTGAGAATCTTTCTCTTTTTAATGTTTTTTATTTTCCCACTTCTTTTTAGAAGAGGTAGGAGTGTTTTTAGTAAAGGCCTTTTCAGGACTTTCAGACAGTTGTGGTTTAACTGGTTTCCCACCCAAACTGTCTCTGCCTAATTCTTCATAGGCTCTGCCCAGTATTTGTTTTGAATCTGTTTCAGGACATCAGGTATTACCGCCATAGATGGAACACCATGTGTTTTAGTGTAGATAGCAGCAAAGACTGTGCCCCAAGTGGTGCAGTCTTCCAGATGTGGTGTTATCTCCATTGGTAAACAGATTGTTAGAATTCTATGTTTCTCATAAGGGCTGGTATTAGGAAATACCGCTTCGATTTGAGTAATTTTTTGAGCTATCCAGAATAGAATTTGTGGGCAATTTTCCCATGACTGCGTGTAAAGTCTGTGGTGTGATTTTGAGTGTATTCCCCTGTTGAGAGGTTTGTTATGAAATAACTAATGGTGGTTGGACTGTGAGAGTGTGCATGACACATTGAACCAACTGTCTATAAATTTTGATTAACTCTTACATCTGACATGTCTTCGTTTGTGGGCAATTTTCCCATGACTGCGTGTAAAGTCTGTGGTGTGATTTAGAGTGTATTCCCCTGTTGAGAGGTTTGTTATGGAATAACTAATGGTGGTTGGACTGTGAGAGTGTGCATGACACATTGAACCAATTGCCTATAAATTTTGAATAACTCTTACATCTGACATGTCTTCAAAGTCAGGGTGTGGTGTTTAGCCGGCTAAAACCGGCCATGTTTCTCCTGGTCTACCTGATGGACCAAGCCTGGTAATTTGATTTAAGTGTTTTAGGGCGCCTTTAAACCAGAGCTCCTGCTCCTGGTATGTGAGTGGAATTTCAATATCCTTGAACGGAATATATTCCTCAGGTGGTTCATCTTCTTTGTAGAAGTGAAACGTGTGTGTTACTGGATTTGATTCTGGGAATACTATCCATGAATAGAATACCTCTGTCTGGTGATATTCATGTGCCTCTATCACAAAAACTGCTCTACCACCTTTTGGTGTTAGGCCATGATTTATACATTTTAGAGTGATGGCTCTCCTTGAATTTGGAGGAAAGATTATAGCATTCTCATCGGTTTCATTAAAACCTGTATAGTTTATAGCTACTTTGGCTTGGTCAGCCGCAATTTACCCCTAAGCTATCCAATGGTTTCCCTACTGTTGCACTCTCTGGAGTTGGAATAGTAATTTCTACCCCTACGCTAACCAACGCTTTCCCTACTGTTGCCCCCTCTGGAGTAGGAATAGTCATTTTTACCCCTACGCTATCCAACGCTTTCCCTACTGTTGCACTCTCTGGAGTTGGAATAGTAATTTTTACCCCTACGCTATCCAACACTTTCCCTACTGTTTCAGTCTCTGGAGTTGGAATAGTAAATTTTACCCCTACGCTATCCAACTCCAGAGACTGAAACAGAAGGTAAAGCGCTGGATAGCGTAGGGGTAAAAATTACTATTCCAACTCCAGAGAGTGCAAGAGTAGGGAAAGCGTTGGATAGCGCAGGGGTAAAAATTACTATTCCAACTCCAGAGGGGGCAACAGTAGGGAAAACGTTGGATAGCGTAGAATTTAAATATAACATACTTATAAATAATTTTTGTATTTAAAATAATAAATAATTTAATTTTCAAATAACTCTACATCATTTACAAATACCCAATAATAATTATTAAAAACATAATTACAATTGAATAATTAATTAACAATAAATTAACAACAAATACCAATAAATATTAATTAATTAATATTAGCCACCAAATAATAAGTATTGAACAATAAAATATTTTTCATTACAAAAAAATATGAACTATTTAAAATTAATTCACAAATAAAGAATATTAAGCAATAAAATTATTTTTCATACCAAATAATACTTTTTTATGAAACATTGATTACCAATTAATTAAAAACAATGTCCAATTAATACAAATGAATTACCAAATAAAAATAATAATTACCAATTAAAGATATTAATTACCAATTAACAAAATTAATTACCAATTAAAAAATAAATTATCAATTGAAAACATGATTTGCCAATAAAAAACAATTAATTATCAATTAAAATACTTAATTGCCAATTATTAATTAATTAAAAATAAAATAATTATCCATACCAATAAATAAAAATACATCATTAATTAATTACAATTAAATTACTTTCCACCAAATTCCCCTATAAACCCACATCCCGCTACAGAACTAAACACAAAAATTCATTAAAATTAATTTATAATTCCTAAAAATTTATAATTAATTTAGTATATTTAAATTACTACCCACCCTATTCCCCTATAAACCCACAACCCGCTCCGGTACTAAAATATAAAATTTACTTAAAAATACCTTTATTAATATATAAAAATAATACGCATATAATATAAAACACGTAAAATACTTAACAAAAAAAATATTACACATACATAATAAAGTACATAACAATAATACAAATATCAAATATCGATATTAGTAACTTCGATATTACTTACATCGATATAAAAAAAATTGATATTACTTACCTTAGGGTCGATATTCTGTCCAACAATATTCTTGACCTCAATATTCTGTACCTTCGATATTTCCAACTCGATATTTTTGTAGGTCGATATTTAAAACTCGATATTTAGACTGTGCACCATCCACAGGACCTCTACCGGCGGCAGATCCTTCTCCTACCTCGCTGCTAAGACATGGAACCCATTTCCCACACAGCTGCAACAAGCCCAGGACCTGCTGACATTCGGGAGACTGCTCAAGACCTAGCTGTTCGAGCAGTAGCTGCAACCCCCCTCACTCAGCACCTTGAGACCCTCACGGGTGATTAGTGCACTCTACAAATGATTGATTGATTGATTGAGATACTGTTTGTGAAATATGGTTACCCTTCCATTGCTATGTCATCCATTATTGTACGCTATAGGCAGAGCCACTGGAATTATGAGGCAGATGAGGACCAAATTATGTGGCAGGGTTTACTAAATTATGTGGCAAAAAAAGGCATATGCGGTGTAAAGCAGCACATTTTGTTATGGTATTACATTCGTTATTTTGTCATTTCTATCCTTGTTAGCCCTGGCTGGGCATAGCCTTCGTCTAATTAGTACCAGTTTAAACCCCAAATATAGCAATTAGCAACAGATGTTAGTACCTTTTGAACCAATTTTGTTTGTTAAATTCTCCCAAAAATGCAGCAGATAAATGGTTATATGTCAAATGCAGGAAATTCATAACTACAAAAAATGCTGTGGCCGCACAAAATGCATAACTCCAGTGTCCCTGGCTGTAGGATATTAAAATTGTCAGTTTGGTTTGCTTTGGTTTAAATTTAAAGCAAAACCAAGAGATCATAATTTGTGCCTCTGGGTTTACCATAATTTCCAGATGACGCTAGTGTGTGTAGTATCCTCAATTAAATATTCAAGTAGCATTCATAGAGACTTTCGTATCAACTCTAACCCTCCTGCACTATTGTATTGCAAATTACTTACTTGCAGTAGTTTAACAGATTCTGGAATATTTAGTATATTACCTTCTCAACCCTTTTTCTGGTACCACTACTTACTATGTGGGGTGTCTAACCTCTATCCAGGCACCACATGACGAAGCTGAACCAAAGGAATTATTCAAAATCAACATCCCACCTCCACCTTCATGGCCTTCCTACCAATATGGTAACAAAAGAGGCCAGAACTCCCCACACTTCCTGTTTTTTCTGCCTTCTCTACAGACACAGCATGACCTATTGAGCCTGGGAGCCTCTTTAATGTAAGCTCTTAAGGGAAGGGCTTCTTAGAGATGGAGGATTCCAGGCATGTCTCAACTCCAGGTAAGTCACACTCAATGCAGAGCATTGTTTTAGGATACTGAATATAGTTTGTATTTACTGTGTCTTATTCATTTTATGGGGGCTCTGCTTCTGAAAAAAATGAATGCCTATACTCCCCTGGTCCTTCCTACATTGTTGGATTGATTCCAAATGGGTTTTTCTCTTCATCACATCACTCGCACAGGCTGTACTAGCTGCACATTTGCTGATTGTTCTGGGAGACGTGCCTGTTTCAGACAGGTTGGTGCGCCTCCCTGAGGGCAATTTGCTGCAGTAGTAGTTGTACGACATGGCTGCTTCTCTTCAAGGCACACGTGGTTGTCTTTTTTCAGTGCACCTCCACGGGGACGTGTTTTCTACCACTGATTTCAACAGCATGAGAGTTGCTGCTTAAACTCTTACGAAATTCTGTGTGTGCAGCTGGACAGCATGGTGGGTTCTCTTGGAGGCACGTGCAGTTTTTATTTTCTAGTACACCACCCTGGGGATCTTTCTACAACCATGTGAGTGCTAAAGCTCTGAAAACGCTCTTGCCTGGTCTCTTTCCCACACCTGTATTGAACAAGTGGTTGCGCATGCTGAAGGTTATTTTTGGTGTGCAGGAGGCACACACACGTTTCAGGATATTTTGTTAGTGCTTCTCCCCTGGGACCTGTATTCCTCAGGGTGGCTGCTTCAATGGCTGTTCTTTTGGCTCTCAGTCAGTAGTGACCTCTGGTTGCTAAATTGATATATTGTGCTTTGTAGCTCTATTTGACATGTTTGGTCCAGCCTCAATTAACCTATTTTATCCTCTTCTATGGGCTCTGACAAACCCACCAATTTCCATTGTTGTTTTTCTTGTGCAAATGCTGACCTTCTATTACTCCATTCCTGTCAGCTGTCCCTCCTTTGGGTGCCTGTTTCAGCTGATGCGCTTTCACTAACGTATTGTTTTTGTTGGCCATCTCACACTTCCTCCTGGTACAGCATTCTGAAGTATTGCTGTGGGAGGGATGGGGAGTGTTGCCGATATTGGCACTATGCATGGCTGCCCCGGGCCCATTGAGGGGGGCCTCCTAAGAGGGTGGCCCCACTTAGTGCCACAGGATGGCACACGACGAGTCAGCCTCCCAGTGTTTGGGATCCTCGAGGGTCCCCCAGGCCGACGTCACTTTCGGGCAGGAGAGGGCAGGGAGAGGTACATATACCTCTCCCACCCACTGAGCTCCCTCTTTCTCTTGCTGCCCTGATGCCGTTTCCCTCCCCACAGCGTACCCGGCGTACAGGCAGGGGGGTATGTTTCACTAACTTATTATTTTGTATTGCAGGCGGAGTTACAGGGCGATCCAGAGGCTGTAAGGTACAGTAAGGGTACCCTCTGCAGGAGCACAGTAAGGGTGCGAAAGCCAAAAATCCCCAGGGAGGTCCTCACGTTGGAACCTGGAGGAGCGACGGCGCCCAATTAGTCCTTCGGGCGGTTGTGGACCTGAGCAACCGGGGGTTGCCTGCAACTCTCAGCCCCCCATGAGCTGGGAGGGGCATGAGTAAGGGGTGGACTGGCGGTCCGCCGGTGGGCGGGGCTATACCCTCCCCCAAATCGACAAACACCGGTTGTCAAGGGCCACCGGGTAGGTTGGCTCCTCAGGTGGGCAAGTGGTGAGGGGCTGCCTGCCCTGGGATCGCCCGTAAGATAACCCACCATGTTGGCATATTTGTTATGGAAATAAACTTGCAGCAATTTTCTCCACTAAAAATGTGGTGTGCCTGATTATTTCTCTGAAGTATTGCTGTGGGAGGGATGGGGAGTGTTGCCGATATTGGCACTCAGAGCAACACCGACAAACCAATTACACTGGCTTGTTTTAAATGTTTACTTTCCGCGGTCGCTCGTCAGAGCTTGTTTTAAAATACCAACATGTTTTAACATGGCGTCTGTGCTGCTGTTATTATGTGTTGTTTTTCAACACAGTGCCCCATCAGGCGCCTAGCACTGGGGCGGGGCCCAGAGCAACCTGCATGCAACTTTTTGCGCTATTTCTCTCATGTAAAGGCTCTGTGCCAGCTATATTTATTTATCCGCCTCCTGAAGGTGAGCAGGTGCATGATGCCTCTACGAGACACCCTCCGCAATACTTAGAAGTTACAAGCAGACAAACTGCTCGCCACCAGAGCCTGCCAAAACTGCATGGCATATATTGGAGAACAGAGCATACATAATAGGGCATGAGCACGGCACCTCCCGAATATTATACACAAGACCCATGTACCTGGTTTTGAGTCTTAACTGATGGTCTGGTAGAATATTGACAACGCACCCGCTTATTTATTCAGAGGCAGTATTCACCGCTGGTCAGATGTCAAGTCCACTTCTTACGCTCGTAAATTCGGTCAGAGTAAGTCTGCATTTTGTCTGAATTCTGTTTGATGACAGCCTTCCAGCTCCTTAAAGCAATGTTTACTTAATTAATTCTTTTCCGACGTTCTTTGCGGACTTCTGGTTAAATTACAAGACCTGAATTATCAATTGAAAGTGAAAGCTATATTTAATGAGCAGGTTACAAGTCTGTTTTAATATTTAGGCAATAGCACATTGAAATGTGGCTTGTACATATTATTTAAATTAGAGTCACATACCCATAAACCGCGCACTTTTCTCGGTGTGTGTCCGCATTATAATTTTTATAGTGATAAATGTTCTCCACCACATAATGAACCATAATTAATGTTCTTCAGATAAAATACACATTATTCACCCAGATCACTTGAAAGAGGACTTGTTGGAAAGTATTTGCAGTTGTTGCCTGGCCATAAATGCCATGTAAGCAATGCAGGGTTGGCGCACTTGAAAACTGTCGGAAGAGTAGTTATCAGTGTGGAGTAGGGGCAGTGACCCGGGGCCCAAGGGTGCACCTCAAAAATCACTGTTTTTTGCAATCACATGATGGCATGTTGAGGGGCCAGTTTCCTTGCAAGAATTAGGGCTCAACAAAACAATGTCAAAGCAGAAGTTTGTATGTTTTGGTAACTTAAACCTGTCCAAATTCCTAAATTTATGATATATAAACCTGACAATAAAAATATTAACTTTATCAGGCCTTGGACTCTTATAATCAAATCAAATAAACCTTTGGTAAACAATAATAAACACACCATTAAAGCCGCTGCAATTTGTCATTGCACAAACCTACAATCAAACAGCGCAGGTTACACTTCACATTCTAAAATAGCCTGTATGGCTTTCTTAGCAGCTAAAACTACTAAAGGCAATGGTGGCTCCTCCGCTATAGCAGTGGAGCATTGCCCCACTGCTTTCTCACAGTGCGAGAAGCAAAAACAATTTAATGGTAATAACTTTTAGTTATTACCTTTTTATGTTTCCCTTGCGGGCAGGGTGGCAGGGGGCTGGGCTGCTCTGCTACAGAGCAGGACAGGGGAGGAGTGTTTTGCCCATGAATGAGTGTGCAAAGACTATTTGGTAGGCTCTCTCGGGCTGCCGAAACCAGTTGTGCGTACTTTCCCCTTCTCCATGCAAGGTGCATTGCAGCCTACATGGAGAACATGTCCACCCCTCCAGCCCCTGGCTGAGCGCGGTATCACAGTGCTCAGACCAATCACAACGCTTCACTGCAGTGTTGTGATTGGCTTAGAGGAGGGAGCCTGGCTGCCTGCTTCCTGTTCCTGTACCAGTCAGAGGCCTGAGAGCAGGAGCAGAGAAGATGTAGGACCTTACCTCAAGGTAAGTTATTTTTTTTAACACCCCCTGACCCTCACCCTGCGAGACCCTACCCTCGCAACCCTCACCCCCGCAACCTTCCCGCCCACAACCTCCCCCTTTCCAGTCCCCCCTCCCGCGAGCCATGTGGCCGCAACTGACTAAAGGAGTTTCCAACTAAAACAATGCAAACGCTTTACCTGCCTCTATTTGTAGGTGTAAATATAACTTCTTTTTAGCATCAAAAAGGACATGTTAATAGCATAAAGCTCAAAGGGTCTGTTAGTCCTTCGCTGCAGCATGTCACAGATGGGTGTCCTGGTTGTCTCCAGGAATTATGGAAATCTCAATTTTCTTTTGTCGGGATTTTACTATACTGATTCATGAAATTGTTTCTCTAACTCAAGTTAGAAAACTCAATTTGCTCAAAATACTTGAGTGACACACTTTTTTTTCACTAGGTTGATGTTTGACAGTGCTTTTCGCAATTAAAATTAAATTGAAAACACAAAGGGGTCCATTAGGATGTTGGGTGGTGGCACCACTGCGGTGCTGGCAGAGCGGAAAAACGCCTTTCTCCACCCGTAAACAGCGGAACTCACGTCTGCAATATTAGTATAGTAAAACATAGCTCATTTTCCGTCCGCCACGAAGCGACAAGCACCGCTATCAAAGTGCGCCCGCCACTGCGGCGGTGTGAGCCAATCGAGACTCACCGCCGTGCAGAATGACGCCCGCACCGCTCCACAAATTAGGATGGCCCAAACAGGCAGACGGAGACACTGCATAACCAGAGCGGGCGGAAAGTCGATTGCGGAGCACTATAGCCGAGACCCGGCCATGAACGCCATGGACCCAGCCCTCCACATGCATCCGCTCATGTACCTGCTACTGCACTACCATCAACAGGGCGGCTGCGGACGCCGCCGCAGGTATGCAAATACACCAATACAACAAACAACACACGGCCCGACACAGGGTCCAAGTCCACCACAGACAACCTGCTGGTGTTCACAACACATCAACAAGGGCACACCTATATTACCCACCTGGCAACAAGTCACCCCTCTGCATCCGGGACACACATCGACCGCGAACTAGCAGCAACGTCCCGCTCCCGGTCACGTCACCGCCGCGGTCAACACATGCGCACAATGCAGAAGGCAGGGCCAGTCCAAGGCATGGGCAGGGCACTGACACCACAGGGACACATCACCCCCAACCACACATCAACACACACCATCAAGTCACAGGCCAGGTGCCCATCCTGTACACCCCCATGCACAGCAACAAGCACAGGTACAAGCAAGCACAATACACACCATGCACCACACAACAGACAACCAGGGAGACTGCCACTGCAGGAGTAGCTGACAGGGAACACACTACACCAGTGCCACACACACTCAAGGCTGACAATACTTCCCAGCACATACACACAACCTGGGTGTAAACACAAACAGAACACATACACACAGGGTAGCCTGAACAGATGCCTGCACAAAACTATACACAAACACCACAGGACATCAGGGGATACACATCAGGCAATGCCAAGCACACAGACACACAACACTGTATGCACAACAGGCAGTGTGTGCACAACAAGCAAAACAGATACACACAGACATGACTGGCACAATCACAACACACACCACAAAGCAGCACAGCACAAAAACAACAGCACACCCAGGAAGTGAAGCTACACCACAGCCAACACACAGACACCCAATACAACAACAACAGGATGCACCACTCTGGGATACAACAGCACACCCAGCAATACCAGAGCACTGGGCAGCACACACAGTTCAAGTGCACAAGGGCAAGCAACACTTACGAATACCACAAGAACATCACACATAAAACAATGGAGCCATGTCCAGAGTGGAAGAGCACACTTGGCCCAAACACAGGTAACACAAGTATTAGGGTCAGAATGGACTGAAGCCCCTGTAACCCCTGTCTATAAATGTGATGCGGAGCTTTGCAATGTCAAAGTGATACATAGAACATGTAGCCCAATCACCTAAATGCACACACAAAAAGAACTTTAATCAGCAAGGACACCGACAAAAGACACAACAGGAGTAACTGTCTTAATTCACATATTGCACAGATGTGAAAGTATAATAACTGTACACAACATCAAGGTACAAAAAGCAGATTAAAAGCAAGATATCCTGCACAGGCAAAGTACAAACAGGAAGGCCAGTGTCCATGGCACAGGTGAGTGTACAACACAGCAGAGCAACAGGGTCAGTGTCCAAGGCAGGTGGCCCAGTAAGTACATGAGAGGCTGCACAGGGAAGACTCCAACACAGCAGAGCAACAGGGTCGGTGCCCAGGGCAGGTGGCCCAGCAAGTACATGAGAGGCTGCACAGGGGAGACTCCAACACAGCAGAGCAACAGGGCCAGTGGGCATGGCACAGGGGAGACTCCAACACAGCAGAGCAACAGGGTCAGTGTCCATGGCACAGGTGAGAGTACAACACAGCAGAGCAACAGGGCCAGTGGGCATGGCAGGTGGTCCAGCAAGTACATGAGAGGCTGCACAGGGGAGACTCCAACACAGCAGGGCAACAGGGTCAGTGTCCATGGCACAGGTGAGAGTACAACACAGCAGAGAAACAGGGTCAGTGTTCAGGGCAGGTGGCCCAGCAAGTACATGAGAGGCTGCACAGGGGAGACTCCAACACAGCAGAGCAACAGGGCCAGTGGGCATGGCAGTTGGCCCAGCAAGTACATAAGAGGCTGCACAGGGGAGACTCCAACACAGCAGAGCAACAGGGCCAGTGGACATGGCACAGGGTAGACTCCAACACAGCAGAGCAACAGGGTCAGTGGCCAGGGACAAGTGTAGTCAGGACATGAGAAGCTGCACAGTGAGTGTGTATGACTGTACCCTTTCATGGCCAGCAACACAACCAGGTGGCAAACGATGGTCAGGACTAGCAAACCTCTATGAGAGACAGGTGTATGAGGGGGACTAACACTCACATCTGACTGTCAGGTTGACTTGAAGCAGGCTTTGTTTCGGGCTCAGCAGGATCACCTGACTGGGGAGACAGAGAAACAGGTGATGTACGGCTATCAGTCGTCTGGCAAGCTGGAGGGCTGTTTGGACCAGGTGGTATAGTAGCACGTGGAGGTGGAGTCATGCAGACCTGGGACACAGTGTGGGTGGGAGAGGTTGGAGGGGTGCCCTTCCACTTTTTGGGAATACGGAATGGCTTCACTGTCTTGCGGTTAATGGGAACAGGTGATGACACAACAGGTACACACACCGACTGGCCCGCATCTGGTTCAGACACTGGCACTCCCTCTGTGCTGGATCCTGCAGGAAGCTTTGTCTGGCTACGCCTCTGGACCACCTTACCCTGCTTGCCAGGTGTCCCACTTACAGTGCCCTCCTTTGCTTGTCTGCCAGGTGTCCCACTTACAGTGCCCTCCTTTGCTTGCTGCTAGGTGTCCCACTTACAGTGCCCTCCTTTGCTTGTCTGACAGGTGTCCCATTTACAGTGCCCTCCTTTGCTTGTCTGCTAGGTGTCCCACTTACAGTGCCCTCCTTTTCTTGTCTGCTAGGTGTCCCACTTACAGTGCCCTCCTTTGCTTGTCTGCTATGTGTCCCATTTACAGTGCCCTGCTTTGTCTCTTTGCCTGGGGTAGCACCTACAGTGCCCCCCTTTGCCTCTTTCCCTGGGGTGGCACCTACAGTGCCCTCCTCCACCTGCTTCACTGGGCTTGGAATTGGAGTTGATGTGGTGGGTGTAACTGGGCCTGTGACCTTCCTAGGTGTACCCTTGTTGTGCAAAACCTCCGCAGTGGACACAGACACTGCATGCCTAGCTCTACGTGACGTTTTAGGGACAGGAGAGTCCTTTGCTGGAGATGCTTCAGAGGTTTGTGAGGCTGTTGTCTGCCTCATTGGTTTTTCGGCCTTGCTCTTTCCCGAAGGGCTCTTGTCCATGCATTCTGGGCTGGCTCTGCTCTTCTGGGGGGATGGTGTCTGTGGGCGGGACTGCTTGGCTTGTGCCTGCTTTGTGCTCCTTGTGCTGTATCCTCTCTGTGATGTATGTTAACCGTGGTCACTGTCCTTTGATGTGGCCACTGACTGGGGGTGGACAAAGGCACCTGAACAGGAATGTGAGGCTGTGCCTGTTGAAGGGCAGACGTCACTGCGGCTGACAAACCCTGGACTGTATGGTGGAGCCCACCCACGTCAGAGTATATGCCCTCCATGTAGGCAACCACCTGCCCTAATTTTTTGTCATGGTCGCTGAAGGCATTGAGCAGGGCGGTCTGGCCCACACAAAGCTGGCGCAGGAGCTCTACACACTCAGCATTGAGGGCAGCAGGGGGGACAGGTACAGGCTCAGCGGTGCCAGGTGTGAATGTAACACGTTCCCTCTTACGGACACAGGCAGCACCAGAGGAAGTGGATGGGAGGGTGGGCACTGGCCATTGAGTGGCAGATGATGTAGCAGACTCCCCACCCCTTGTGCCCTACAAAATGGATGCATCACCACTCGCATCAGATGATGAAGTACTCTGTGTCTCTGCCACAGATTCCTCTTGCATACTCCTGTCCCCTTCAGATGCGCTGGTGAGCTCCGGTGCAGCTGTAGTGCTACTCTCCCCTCCACTGGTTTCCGGATCCGGTTCCTCCGTGCACACTGGCGAATCTGCATGTGAGACAGATGCAGGGTGGTATAAATGACATCATCAGGACCAAGCTAATTAAACTATGCATTCATGGGATGCACAAATCAACATGCTGACCACCACACCCTGCATAAACATTGCAGCAACACACTACATACACTACAACAGTGCCTGCAACACTGACTATCTGCCATGACTGAGCCATGTTCAGGCCACACAGCACAACACCTTGCCGGTGGATGAAGTATACAACACACAACTTCACATGCCCACAACTATCAAGCACCAAAACTCTGTGACATTGAGATGCCTCCAGGGAACCGGATGGGAGAAGACACACACCTATTAGGACATGACGGTCCACAATGCCAAGTAGGCCATACTAATCAACATGTGTTACTCAGTGGCACCTTGTAGTCAGACGTGTGACCCTCATCAATCATGGTGCATGTAAAGTAGGAATACATTAGCTCAAACTCAGATAGTGGACCCTTTTGTTCACCCCCTAATACATTTCCCACACCATCACAATGCAGAATGATCATGTGTATCCCAACACACCTGGCTATGATAAAGCACAACATGGATGATCAACCTTTTCATGAGCTTTTAGGCACAATGCCTGACACTAGCACACATCCCTGCAGTCACTCACATGACACATCACTGCACCACACCGCAAACATTAAATGGCTCACCACAGCAACTGGCTCTGTACACATGCATTGGCTCCCAGGCAAAGTCACCCTCACCAAATACTCACCCATGCCTTGCTGCCTATGCTCCTTCAGACGTGCATCCAAATCCGGATTAGTCACTGCCAATATGCGGTACATCAGTGGTGTTAAGTGTCGCTGTGCCAGAGGCCCAGTGCGTGGTAGTGGCCCCAAGGTCATCTCGGCCACGTTTTTTGCCAGCTGGCTGATGTCGTCCCACCTCTTGTGGCAGTGGGTGCGACGTTGGTTAGATACTCCCAGGGCCCGTACCTTGGCAGCTATGGCCCTCCACACGGCCTTACGCTGGTGTACCTTGAGCTGCAGGTATGAGAGAAAAGTAGGGTAAGTTACCACCAGTTGCACAGTGTCATGTACCCACATCTATTACTACAGTAGCATTATGCAGAGTCTGGACCTATTGGAATCCCACAAATACACAAACTGGGGGACACTGCACAAGGGCACTCTGCATGGGCCAAATAGTCATCAGACGTTTTTGGAGCTACTGGCGGTAGCTTACTCTGAGGGGGCTTCTTCGAGTCAGCGGCTGCCTCTTACCTCCTGTGCTGGACCCGCCGCCCTGTGCTCACCTCCCACCGCCGCATCTCTACCATCCTGTGCGGCCGCGGTGTGGGGGAGAGCCTTGACGGGTGCGGACTGCAATTCCAGGTGTCATGCGGCCTGAAGCCGCCTACCGCGAAAAAGCGCCAGGAGGCGCATAAATTACAGCATCACTGCCCACGTCACGGGAGCGCGCGAGAGCGTCCCGGGAGAAGCCTGGGACAAGGGCGGGGCAGTCTGCCGCAGTCCAAGACTGAACAAGGCTGGGCTGGGCCACAGACTTTGGTCGTTGCAGAGGCTGCCCACACCCGTTAAGTGAGATTCTCGATTCCCCTCACTGCGACTGAGTATTATTCTTTATTCAATTATTTTTTTTTAAAGCTATTAGAGTATGAGCCGATCTCAACCTTGTAGTATCTAGCAATTCATGATAGTCTTTGTTTTTTATTTTTATTTTTAAGATAGTGTCTGTTGCCAGTATTAATAATGTCCAAACAGAAAGTTGCTAATACCCCAACAGTGTTAGCGACGCTGGATAATTATTTAGTGAAAGTGGTTAGTAAAATCAATAATGATCGGAGAGCATCCTTAGGTAAGGGGGGTCCCCCGGCTATACCCCCTGCAATGCAAACCCTATTGACCACTTCTACTTTGGATGATAGCTGTAATCCTGTAGATACAATATTCAGGGGAGCCCGCCCAACTAGATCTAAATCAGGATATATCGGATGCATCTAATCATGCTCTAGAACAGTGCATTCCAGCCCCTAGAGCAGTGAGGGCATGTAGGATATTACAAATTAAACGTGGGGGAAATCGCAATAAGAAAAGAGCAGAAACACCCCATAAATGTACCCCAGGTGACACGGAGTTAAAGGATAAGAATGGCACAGTTATAATAAACAACGAGCAACTTGATCACCTATTGAGCATAATAGATGCTAAGATTGAAAAACTCATTAAACCCTTAGTGCTTAAACTTGATATCATTTCTGCTGAAGTATTAAGACTAGGAGGTCTTTTGGATTCCCACATTGACTTGGCTGGAAGTTCTAGGGCTGTCAAGAATGATTCTGCTGAGAAGGGCCCTAGAGCTAGGAAAGACGCACCAAACATACTTAATGGGGGACCTAATGTAACTGAAACAGCTATGCTTAACCCCACGTCAATACCAAGCCAGAAAATACAGGTTGCATTAGTACCAGAGAGCAAAACTGGACCAATAGAAGTAAAGAAAAGCCGTTTTATTAACCTTCCCCCTGACTGTGCACCATATGTGGTTGTCCTAACTAATGTGCCACCTATTGAAAAACATCCTATACAGCATCAGCAGGAACCTCATGATTCCTTAAAAACAAAACAGTCTCATGCTGCATAGGCAATGTGGGTTCCCAACCGCTTATTCTGAGCAATTATTATCAACTAGAAGGGTAAATTGGATAGGCAATTCTAGAAAGACCTGCAGAGGCGACTGCGTTATTGTAAATTTTAAACACCCCTAACACGTTGCTAATGTTTTGTTAAGAGCAGCTACCCTATCATACAATGAGAATAGTGTATGTGTGCGTCCACTGGGCTACTTCTATAGTCACCTAATTAAACCGCCTTTCGATATTAACAGAAATAGATCATTCACACCTATCCATCATTCAGTATTTGAAGTCCCAACGCAAAACAGGTACCAAGCCCTTAGTTCCCTGCATTCAAATGACTGACTTACCCAGGCCTGTGGGTCCTCCATGTATGCACCCACAAATAACCAGGTGTTTACAAGCAGACAGGTGATCGAATCTAGTGAAAAGTATATACACCCTGGGCGAACTTTGATGGTCGATCAGAATGTGATTAATATCTGTGCGGATATACCAATTGGAAATTTGAAGGTGGGAGATGGCCTTCAAGCAACTGATATACTGGATGCTGCTAGAAAAACTGGAACTATAGGTATTACAATTGTCAGCTGGAATATTGCCGGACTGAAGTCTAAGGGGAATGTTCTAGGCTGGAACAACTTTATTAATAGCCATGATATTCTTTGCTTCCAGGAAACGTGGTGCAGGGTATATGTAAATTATGAGGGGTTCGTCTCTTATAATCTGTTGGCGGAATGATCCTCATCAGGGAGAGCTAAAGGCGGCCTATTGATCCTGGTTTCTATTAATCGGCAATTTACAGTAAAAAGGTACCTGACTGTGGGTACGCATGCACAGATTCTATGGCTCACTGAGGACCAAGGGCGCAACATACTACTTGTGAACTATTATAATAATGTCTTCGATAATACCAGGATGACAGTAAATAATGACTTGGCAAGTGTAGTTGATAATCTTAATGTAGAAAGTTGTGTTTCTTTCGATATTATTTGGGTGGGTGATTTTAATATCCCGTTATGTGAACTGGCAACCCAAAAAGTCTGTGGGGTTACCAATTATGATGGCTCGGATGACCTGCACTTTAGACATAACAGCAATGGAGAAACTTTACATAAATTTATGGGTTGCTATGATTTGGAAATCCTGGATTTTGCCAAAGATGAAAAGGGCCAGATTATCCCTACTTTTAAGAAAAAGATGAGCAGTTCAGTCACTGATCGTGTGATTGTTTCTTCTAGTATTACCTCAAATTGTGCTCCCCCTAGGATAGAAGTCACCTCTTTAAGTGACCATAATTGTATAATTTTAGTATGTACCCTCTGGGGTAGAAGCTCTGTAGGTGTAGGAACCACAATCGCTAGTGTGGAGCCCCATAGACCGAATGGGGTTAGACTAAGATGGATAGGGGAGAAAGCTAAAGAATTAATAAGCTCTATTGTTAAAGATACCCTGATTGATATTACCCTGATTCTTGATAATAACACAGATTTTGAACGGGTTTTATTTGTTTTTAACTGTAATAACAAATCTATTGACGCCAGGTTCACCAGACCTAAAAGAGTTCAGTGTAGAAATGGACCGGGTTGGTTTGACCATACGTGTACCAGCTTATTAACCGAGTTAAAATACGCACTAGCCATAAAGCCTAGGGATCTTGGCTCAATAATTAAACTAAGACTAGAGTACAAGCAAGCTCTGAAATGGTGGAAGAGCGAGCTACAGCAGGATGCTTGGGACTCTCTTAACCAAGCCGCTGAGCTATCCAATAATACATTATTCTGGGCCACGATAAACTCGGCTTTACTGAAGGAAGACATATACCGGAGTTAACTTCTAATGTACCTAGTGACGGATGGGTGTCACATTTTTCAAATATTTTTGGATATGATAGCTGTGTAGATACCAACCCTAGTAGGTGGCCCATTATACCTCTGGGAATTACTGTTAGTGAGGTTGAGCTTGGCATACGTGCAAGTAAGGGGGGAAAGCTCAGGGACCCGACGGGGTTCCTATAGATGTCTACAAAGCAGCCCCGGAGAGGTGGAGCCCTCTTTTGGCTATTGTATTTAATGCAGCAGTCTGTACTTAGGCACCAAAAACCTGGAAGGAATCCAATAATATTCCGATTTATAAGAAGGGTAGTAGGGCAGATGTTAAGAACTATCGTCCTATCTCTCTCTTAGACTCCTCAATTAAGATCATGAGTAGAGTTATGCTGGCTAGACTAGAAGAATGGGTCGAGCGGGAGGACATCCTGGCTGATAGCCAGTATGGATTCAGGAAGGGTCGGGGTACAGTGGACCAGTGTATAAACCTTGATCTACTGATTGGCAAATACACTGAAGCCAAACATGGCTCATTATATCTCTGCTTCCCAGACTTAGTAGCGCTTTCGATATGGTTGACCATACTATATTATGGCCAACCTTGTTACAGCTTGGAGCACCGGAGGGTATAATTTTTTTCCTTGCCAGGATGTACGAAAAGTTACAAACTTGCGTGCGCTACGGTACTAATGGGGAATGCATCTCCAAATTCAGTGTCAAACGAGGGATCAGACAGGGCTGTGTACTAGCCCCCCTTCTTTTTATACTGTATATAAATGAAATCAACGCTATTTTAAAAAATGTAAATGCCGATGCCCCCAAGATCAAAGGTGTCTCTGTGCCAGTGTTATTGTACGCTGACGACGCTGTACTGCTTTCAAGAACCCCACGTGGACTACAGCGTCTGATTGATAGATTTTCCAACTTCATTAAGGATAGAAAACTTACCATCAATAAGGGGAAAACGTATACTATGACCTGTGGGGCCAGAAGCAAATTTACTAATGCCTTTTTTATTGATTGTGAAAAGATGCAACATGCAGACAAATTTTGTTATCTTGGTATAACCTTCTCTAAAGACAGAAAATGGACTAATGAATTTAATATTATCAGTAATAACATGGCTAAAAACGCCCATGGTGTTTTTAGATTTGCGGCAAAAGTTGGGGACAGATGGACCAGGGATATGCTTCGAATTTACCAAGCCAGATGTGTCACTATAGCATTGTATGGGGCAGGTGTTTGGGATCACAGATGTGACTATAATTTGCAGAAGGAGGAGAACACCTTTTTAAAAAAGCTTTTGTGTTACCTCTCTCCGCCCCCACTGAGTTGATCCATCGAGAACTGGATATTAATTTTTTAACTGATCTATTATCCTTAAGACCACTTATGATTTGGCGCTCTATTTGGCTTCAGGAGGAAAAGTCTTTCAATAGATCTATAATAGAGGATTGTTTATTACTGGATTAACATCAAAATATCCCTTGGCTTAAATATGTTGCTGACTGTTTTTTTGAAATATTTAGCGTTAATGTTCTGGCTGACCCAACTGCCGCCTCTGAGATCCCCAAAGTTGAGCTGAAAACCAAATTTCTGGCTAGTAGGGGGAGGAAGCGGCTTTCAGCCTATGGATCACTGTCTTCTGTCATGTTCTACAGCAAATACACTATTATCAAAGGTTTCCCACTCTATCTAGTTTTGGTGAGTAGGCCATCTCATAAGTTTGTGCTAACCAGACTGAGGTTTGGGGTAGCACACCACCTAGTGGCCCTACCGAACCTCAAGAAACATCCGATAGGGCCGTGTTTGTGCGATGGCGTTTCCAAACAAAGCACCTTGCACTTTTTATTTTGTAAACTGTATATGAACTTTCGAATAGCCTATTTGAAACCTATGTTTGTCAAATATGGTGTACGTACAGTTAAGCAGGCAATGAGATTAATATTCAATCTGGAATCTGTCGATATCTGTTTTTATACTGCTACTGTTTTAAATCAGTCTATTAATGCACGTAAAAGCATGTAATTTTAGGAATTTCATATGCATTTTTATGGTATCTTTTTTATTGATCTGAATTTTGTAATCTTTGTCATAATGTGTTATTTTTCTTTGTGCTTTTATGGTCATTTTATATGTTCCGAATAAAGCTTCATGAATTGAATTGAACATGCAAACATGAGGGCTTACAGGCTACATGCCAAACACACACACATGCAGGATGACTGCAATGAAAGCCCTCTGTGTGTCACACACATCACCAGTACCATGCATGTGTGACCCCCCCTGCCCAACAGCACACTCAATGATAACTTACCACTACATTGGGGCCACCATAGAGCCTTGGGTACTGTGCCAGCACCTCGTCCACTAGCACCTCCAGCTCCTCGCTTGTGAATGGGCTGGCACGGATCTTCTCTGTTCTTGCCATCCCTGTGGACATGTGAGACCTGTGATTGAAGTCAGTGTTGATAAGTCCCAGGCAGCAGGCACTTCAGACAGCAGCAGGAGAGGGTTCCAGGTAGCAGGCACTTCAGGCAGTAGCAGGAGAGGGTCCCAGGCAGCAGGCACTTCAGGCAGCAGCAGGAGAGGGTCCCCGGCAGCAGGCACTTCAGGCAGCAGCAGAAGAGGGTCCCATGCAGCAGCAGGGGAGAGTCCCAGGCAGCAGCAGGAGAGGGTCCCAGGCAGCAGGCACTTCAGGCAGCAGCAGGAGAGGGTCCCAGGCAGCAGCAGAAGAGAGTCCCAGGCAGCAGCAGGAGAGGGTCCCAGGCAGCAGGCACTTCAGGCAGCAGCAGGAGAGGGTCCCAGGCAGCAGCAGGAGAGGGTCCCAGGCAGCAGGAGAGAGTCCCAGGCAGCAGCAGGAGAGGGTCCCAGGCAGCAACAGGAGAGAGTCCCAGGCAGCAGCAGGAGAGGGTCCCAGGCAGCAGTAGGAGAGAGTCCCAGGCAGCAGCAGGAGAGGGTCCCAGGCAGCAGCAGGAGAGAGTCCCAGGCAGCAGCAGGAGAGGGTCCCAGGCAGCAGGCTCTGTGAGCAGTGGAAATGTTGGGCTCACTCCCACAGATTTATAGCCTCATGGGCTCGTTTGTTAGGTGCAAAGCTGCAATTATTGGTTGTCCAGGTCTGCCTCATTCAAACCCATCCAATGACTGGCTCCGCGGTGGCGAAGCATGCCTTCAGCAATTTTCGAACCTGCATCATGCCACCGCAATCGTCGCTCCCATTGGCTGTAGGCTATGGCCCATGGCGGTGATGCACCACAGGGGCCCATGGTGCGCTACCGCAATGGTGCATCTTCGAAACCCATCCAATGACTGGCTCCGCGGTGGTGGAGCACGCCTTCCGCGATTTTCAAACCTGCATCATGCCACCACAATCGTCGCTCCCATTGGCTGTAGGCTATGGTCCATGGCTGTGATGCACCGCAGGGGCCCGGGGAGCGCTACCGCGATGGTGCATCTTTCAAACCCATCCAATGACTGGCTCAGTGGTGGCGGAGCACGCCTTCTGTGATATTCAAACCTGAATCATGCCACCGCAATCGTCGCTCCCATTGGCTGCAGGCTATGGCCCATGGTGGTGATGCACCGCAGGGGCCCGGGGTGCGCTACCGCGATGTTGCATCTTTCAAACCCATCCAATGGCTGGCTCCGCGATGGTGCAAAGCTGCAATTATTGGTTGTCCAGGTCTGCCTCATTCAAACCCATCCAATGACTGGCTCCGCGGTGGCGAAGCATGCCTTCCGCAATTTTCAAACCTGCATCATGCCACCGCAATCGTCGCTCCCATTGGCTGTAGGCTATGGCCCATGGCGGTGATGCACCACAGGGGCCCGTGGTGCGCTACCGCAATGGTGTCTCTTTCAAACCCATCCAATGACTGGCTCCGCGGTGGTGGAGCACGCCTTCCGCGATTTTCAAACCTGCATCATGCCACCACAATCGTCGCTCCCATTGGCTGTAGGCTATGGCCCATGGCGGTGATGCACCGCAGGGGCCCGGGGAGCGCTACCGCGATGGTGCATCTTTCAAACCCATCCAATGACTGGCTCAGTGGTGGAGGAGCACGCCTTCTGTGATTTTCAAACCTGAATCATGCCACCGCAATCGTCGCTCCCATTGGCTGCAGGCTATGGCCCATGGTGGTGATGCACCGCAGGGGCCCAGGGTGCGCTACCGCGATGTTGCATCTTTCAAACCCATCCAATGGCTGGCTCCGCGATGGCGGAGCACGCCTTCCGCGATTTTCAAACCTGCATTATGCCACCGCAATCGTCACTCCCATTGGCGGTAGGTGATGCACCGCTGTGGACAGGCGGTAGCAACTGCCATATGTGTGGCGCAGGCTACCGCACTTGTGGACGGGGGTGGTGCTGACCTCACACCGCCGTGGACAGGCGGTAGTTTCCGCAAATTAGGACACATGCAATGGGAATTTGAACCGTGAACTCAGCATCAGTACACAGCAGCAAAAGGTTTAATGGCACATCATTGTACACACAATTGCATCTCTTGGTATCAGGCACAGGTGGTTGCATGCTATGTGTGATGCACATTGCTTTGTGTTCCTGCATTGTCACTGATGCATATGATGGTTGATGATGGCTGACAGTGTTAAGCTGGTCGCAATTATGTGTAACCAAGCACTGTGCTGTGGGTCTGTGCTGACCTTGGCAAGACATGTCTCACTGTATGGTGTTGTGCCATACTTGTTCTGCCATATAAGCCCATGCACACAAGTTTAACATCTACTGTGATCATTGTGCTCTTGATGTGCGCCAGATTCAAATGATGCATTGAGGTGTGACAGGTAAAGCAGATGTGCGTGAGGCATTCATGGTCATCTCACACACTTTTGTGGATGTTACTGGATGAGTCATGCACATGTTGAATGTCCAGTACAGGAACTGTGCGCTTAACATTGATATTCTGTTATGTCTGTGGGACATGTTATAGGTAAATGGATTGGTGTGTCCACAATTTATACACATGTAACCTTGTGTGTTACGCATCTCACATGGAATTTATAATGTTTTGCGTAACATGATCCACGGTACGTGCTGGGTCAACTTCTTGATGGTTGTTATTGACATGTGTCCATGTACGTCACACCTAGGAGGAGGCCAAATCTCATACGCCACCTGACAGTGCTGGGGGACATGGAGGATGTTGCAATAATCTGAAAATTCCGCCTCGACAGGGCAAGCCTCAAGACCCTTTGTGACCAGTTGGAGCCCCACCTGCAGCCTCGTCGCCACTACCCAACTGCCATCACGCCCACATACAAGGTGATGGCAGCCCTCCACTTTTTTGCTACTGGTTCCTTCCAGGAGACCATGGCCGCCGCTGCAGGGATGTCGCAGCCCATGTTCAGCATGGTGCGGAGGGATGTTCTTGCAGCCATGATGTTATATAAAAATCAATACAAACATTTCCCCAGGGGAGCTGAATTGCCAGGAGTGAAGGGTGACTTTTATGCCCTTGGGCACATACCACATGTAGTAGGTGCCATCGATTGCACCCATGTAGGTCTGGTGGTGCCAAAGGCCACTGAGCATATTTTTAGGAATCGGAAACATTATCATTCTACAAATGTGCAGGTGGTGTGCCTTGCGGACAGGATGATTTCACAGGTGTGTGCAAAATTCCCTGGCTCTGCCCATGATTCCTACTTCATGAGGAACAGCATGGTGCCCTGTATGATGGCTAACCTGCATCTCGATTGTGCTTGCATTGTGGGTAAGTATGACCTGTGGTATGGCGTGAGGTGTGTTTGTGACCTGCTGCACTCAGCCTGTGCGACATTGCAATGTGTGTTATTATTTCCTAGGTTACTCAGCATATCCCAGTCGACCCTGGCTGCTGAGTCCAGTGCGAAATCCCAGGACCCCAGCTGACGTCAGTAACAATAAGGCACATGGCAGGACCCGACGTGTCATTGAGCGGACTTTTGGGCTACTCAAGTCAAGATTCCGCTGCCTTGACCGGACTGGAGGAGCACTGGCATACTCGCCTGGGAAGGTCTGCAAGATCGTTGTGGCATGCTGTATGCTGCACAATTTGGCCATTCACAAGAGGATTCCCCTGCTCCTGGATGATGGAGAGGAACCAAGGCCTGCACCTTCCCAAGAACCGGAGTCCAGTGATGAGGACAGTGGAGAGGATAAAGGAGTTGACATTCGTCAACATCTCATCAACCGCTACTTCATTTGAAGGTGTGTACAGATGTTCAACTTGTACATTATCTGTTGTGGTGGTTGTTGTTGTGCAGGGCTATCTGCGGATGGTAGAGACAGGCACACGTTCAGTCACCTGTGTGTGGTACATGTGACATTGAGGTTCCATATGGGGACATATGCTGGACTCTATTTGTTCACACCTGCAGCCCATTGTCTTGTATGCCAGTAGTATCTTCTGTATGTTTTGTGTAGTGTTCTGTCTGTGATGCCACAATGACACCAGTGACTGTTGTTCTGTTGTGTCTCCCTAGGTGCTTCAAAATAATCCTGCCCTACATACTGTACATCTTTTGGACACATCATGGATATTGTCAACACTGTAAATATTGCACTAAAAACAATACTGCACAAAATCTGGTGCGTCAGGTATTTTATTTGGAAAGTGGACATGTGATTTGTGCGGGAATATTTACATGAAGGTGGGGAATGAGCAGTGAGTTGACAGTCATGGTAGATGAGATGCAAGAGTAGACACCACATGGATGTGGTGACCCAGTCCAACAGACAAGTGCCATTGCCAAGGAAATGTGGAGAAAGACAGTACAAACAGTCAATGCAGTGGGGAAGAGGGTTGCCATCAGGGCTGGCTCCGTGACTGGTGTGTGGCAGGTGCTTTGCCTCCGGAGACTCCCAGGCTCTTCTTTGGATGCCCCCTTGATCTTTTTGGCGGTGGCGGGCCTGCTGACTGGTCAGCGGCGTCAGGGGACTCGCCTCTCTGTTGGCACAGAGGAGGATGGTGCACTGTGATCCTGTGGCACAATAGGAGGGGGCAGAGGTTGGGACACAGGCCTGTCCCTCTGCAATGCCACTAGCTGGGCCATGAGGTCCACCCTTTGACCTATACGTCTGTTGATGGACCTCATCAGCAGGATGAGCTCACTTAAAAGTTCGTCCGACCGGCCACTTTGTCCCTAGACCTGTTCATATGCACCGATGACTCGGGTGAAGTGGTCCAGGCATGGTGTGCCAACCTCCTGATGTCTGGGGGGGACCCTGGCCCTCCCACCTGCCCTGCTGCCACAGACCTGTTGCCTCGCCACGGTGGGTCCTCGCACACTCTCCCTGCCCTCCACAGTTGGTGGTGTGTCCTGGTCGTGCCCTTGGACAGGGAGGGTGCTGGTGGTGGTGGTGGTGTCCGAGGTGGCAGTGGTGAAGGCACAGGCCGTGACTGCAGGGGTCTGCTGTGCAGTTGTTGTTGCAGCAGACGTGGTGGTGGGGAGGATGGGGTCCTGGGCCCAGTTGGGCCTTGGCACACCAGATGGGCCGGCCTGGAGCTCATCGTCCAAACTGTCCTGGGAGTCATCATCCGAGAGTCCATGTATCGGGGGTGGAGACTGGCTCTGCTGGTTGATGTTGTCCGCAGCAGCAAGATCTTCATCACCTGTGGATTAGATGGAAAATGGTCAGTGTTGGGCGATGTGCAGGGATTGTGTTAGCTGCGAGTCATCTGCTGTCTATACACTACACAATTGAGACAACTTTTGTATTCTTGTTACAGGCAATACTGGCTGTTATTACATGGTGCATGCCAACATCATGAATTCATGCATGTCCTGTGTCAATGCATTGCATGCAATTGGTGCCCTGTGTAGTGTTGCTGGTCTCCCAGACATAAACAGCTACAGCTGTGAGGATGGCTAACTACCTGTTAGGTGAGGGTGAACAGTGCAATGGCTGACACATGCTCCAGGGGGGGGAGGCCTCCATGCTGCTGGAGTGTGAGACAGGGCGCATGCTGGGAGTAGTGATACTGTCTTCCCACCCCCAAGCAGTCCTCCAATACAAGATGGCTACCTACCTGTTAGGTGAGGGTGGACAGTGCAATGGCTGACACATGCTCCAGGGTGGGGGAGGCCTCCATGCTGCTGGAGTGTGAATAAGGGGCATGCTGGGAGTGGTAGTGCAGGCCCCCCTCCACCAAACAGGCCTCACAGTGAGGATGGCTACCTACCTGTTAGGTGAGGGTGGACAGTGCAATGACTGACACATGCTCTATGGTGGGGTAGGCCTCCATGCTGCTGGAGTGTGAGACAGCGGGCATGCTGGGAGTAGTGATACTGTCTTCCCACCCCCAAGCAGTCCTCCAATACAAGATGGCTACCTACCTGTTAGGTGAAGGTAACGG
The DNA here is from genome assembly GCF_964261635.1 of Lissotriton helveticus. NCBI lineage: Eukaryota > Metazoa > Chordata > Amphibia > Caudata > Salamandridae > Lissotriton > Lissotriton helveticus. The sequence continues at coordinate 40,214 of NW_027611740.1, forward strand.
TTAACAGTGCAATGGCTGACACATGCTCCAGGGTGGGGGAGGCCTCCATGCTGCTGGAGTGTGTATAAGGGGCATGCTGGGAGTGGTAGTGCAGGCCCCCCTCCACCAAACAGGCCTCACAGTGAGGATGGCTACCTACCTGTTAGGTGAGGGTGGACAGTGCAATGACTGACACATGCTCTATGGTGGGGTAGGCCTCCATGCTGCTTGAGTGTGAGACAGGGGGCATGCTGGGAGTAGTGATACTATCTTGCCACCCCCAAGCAGTCCTCCAATACAAGATGGCTACCTACCTGTTAGGAGAGTGTGGACAGTGCAATGGCTGACACATGCTCCAGGGTGGGGGAGGCCTCCATGCACCTGGATTGTGAGACAGGGAGCATGCTAGGAGTAGTGATACTGTCCTTCCACCTTCAAGCAGTCCTCCACTACAACATGGCTACCTACCTGTTAGGTGAGGGTGGACAGTGCAATGGCTGACACATACATGCTCCAGGGTGGGGGAGGCCTCCATGCTGCTAGAGTGTGAGCCAGAGGGCATGCTGGGAGTAGTGATACTGTCTTCCCACCCCCAAGCAGTCCTCCAATACAAGATGGCTACCTACCTGTTAGGTGAGGGTGGACAGTGCAATGGCTGACAAATGCTCCAGGGTGGGGGAGGACTCCATGCTGCTGGAGTGTGAGACAGGGGGCATGCTGGGAGTAGTGATACTGTCTTCCCACCCCCAAGCAGTCCTCCACTACAATATGGCTACCTACCTGTTAAGTGAGGGTGGACTGTGTAATGGCTGACACAGGCTCCAGGGAGGGAGAGGCCTCCATGCTGCTGGAGTGTGAGACAGGGGGCAAGCTGGGAGTAGTGATACTGTCTTCCCACCCCCAAGCAGTCCTCCACTACAAGATGGCTACCTACCTGTTAGGTGAGGGTGGACAGTGCAATGGCTGACACATGCTCCAGGGTGGGGGAGGACTCCATGCAGCTGGAGTATTAATAAGGGGCATGCTGGGAGTGGTAGTGCAGGCCCCCCTCCCCTAAACAGGCCTCACAGTGAGGATGGCTACCTACCTGTTAGGTGAGTGTGGACAGTGCAATGGCTGACACATGCTCCAGGGACGGGGAGGCCTCCATGCAGCTGGAGTGTGAGACAATGAGCATGCTAGGAGTAGTGATACTGTCCTCTCACCCCCAAGAAGTCCTCCACTACAACATGGCTACCTACCTGTTAGGTGAGGGTGGACAGTGCAATGGCTGACACATGCTCCAGGGTGGGGGAGGCCTCCATGCTGCTGGAGTGTGAGACAGGGGGCATGCTGGGAGTAGTGATACTGTCTTCCCACCCCCATGATGTCCTCCACTACAAGATGGCTACCTACCTGTTAGGTGAGGGTGGACAGTGCAATGGCTGACACATGCTCCAGGGTGGAAGAGGCCTCGATGCTGCTGGAGTGTGAGACAGGGGGCAAGCTGGGAGTAGTGATACTGTCTTCGCACCCCCAAGCTGTCCTCCACTACAAGATGGCTACCTACCTGTTAGGTGAGGGTGGACAGTGCAATGGCTGACACATGTTTCAGGGTGGGGGAGGCCTCCATGCTGCTGGAGTGTGAGACAGGGGGCATGCTGGGAGTAGTGATACTGTCTTCCCACCCCCAAGCAGTCCTCCAATACAAGATGGCTACCTACCTGTTAGGTGAGGGTGGGCAGTGCAATGGCTGACACAGGCTCCAGGGTGGGGGAGGCCTCCATGCTGCTGGAGTGTGAGACAGGGGGCAAGCTGGGAGTAGTGATACTGTCTTCCCACCCCCAAGCAGTCCTCCACTACAAGATGGCTACCTACCTGTTAGGTGAGGGTGGACAGTGCAATGGCTGACACATACTCCAGAGTGGGGGAGGCCTCCATGCTGCTGGAGTGTGAGACAGAGGGCATGCTGGGAGTAGTGATACTGTCTTCCCACCCCCAAGCAGTCCTCCAATACAAGATGGCAACCTACCTCTTAGGTGAGGGTGGACAGTGCAATGGCTGACACAGGCTCCAGGGTGGGGGAGGCCTCCATGCTGCTGGAGTGTGAATAAGGGGCATGCCGGGAGTGGTAGTGCAGGCCCCCTCCCCCAAACAGGCCTCACAGTGAGGATGGCTGCCTACCTGTTAGGTGAGGGTGGACAGTGCAATGGCTGACACATGCTCCAGGGTGGGGGAGGCCTCCATGCTGCTGGAGTGTGAGGCAGGGAGCATGCTGGGAGTAGTGATACTGTCTTCCCACCCCCAAGCAGTCCTCCACTACAAGATGGCTACCTACCTCTTAGGTGAGGGTGGACAGTGCAATGGCTGACACATGCTCCAGGATGGGGAGGCCTCCATGCTGCTGGAGTGTGAGACAGGGGGCATGCTGGGAGTAGTGATACTGTCTTCCTACCCCCAAGCAGTCCTCCACTACAAGATGACTACCTACCTGTTAGGTGAGGGTGGACAGTACAATGGCTGACACATGCTCCAGGGTGGGGGAGGGCTCCATGCTGCTGGAGTATTAATAAGGGGCATGCTGGGAGTGATAGTGCAGGCCTCCCTCACCCAAACAGTCCTCACAGTGAAGATGGCTGGCTACCTGTTATGTGGGGGTGAACAGTGCAATGGTTTTTGGTTTGTGAAAGGAAGTACTTATCAGTGTGTTGTTTGGCATTTGTTTGTACTTACCAGCCTCCGTTCCCCCGGATACTCCCGTGAGACTCTCAGGATGCAGTATGGCAAGCACCTTCTCCTCCCATGGTTTGAATGTTTTCTGTAGGATAGGAGGGCCACTGCCAGCCACATTTGCCAGCTCCCCGTTCTTGCTCTTCTTCTCCTTGACAACTCTCTTGAGATCATGCCACCGCTTCATGATCTCCTTCTTTGATCGCAGGCTGGTCCCTACTACATTGACCCTTTGGACTATCCTTTCCCACATTTGTGTCCTTGTGGCTAATGATGTCTGTTGGACCAGGCTACCAAACAGTTGTGGTTCCACTCTCACTATCTCATTGACCATGACTGTCAACTCACCCTCTGTGAATTTTGGCATTTTTGGTGCTGCCATGGTGGTTGGTGTTTGCAGTGTTTGTGGGTGCAGGGGTTAGTGTGGTGGGTGTGGTTTGGAGGTGTGAGATGTGTTGTGTGCATGGGAGTTTTTGGTGCTGGTGTGATGGTGGTGGTGGTGATGTGTGTGCGCTGTGTTATTTTGCCTCTCCTCTCAGATCTGGTGTATGCCCTTCTCTTCTGGAGTGTTGCAAGGAATTGTGGTCAGTGAAGGACCTGCATTTATACTCAGCTGTGTGGGCGTGTCCAATTGGGCCTTTGCTGTGAGGTGTATTGTGGGTGTTGTCCTGGGAGTTTTTTTTTTACTTTGGTATGTGTTTTGTTTATTTGTGGGGCATGGCTTTGATTTGTGCTCAGTTAGGCATCATTGCGGTTATTTGGCTACGTCCGCCATGTTTTTCATGTACGATCCGCGGCGGTGGCAATGCTGAAGCTCTTCCGCTGTCTCTCCCATTCACTGCAATGTGCGACCGCTGCGGTCGGAAACAGCGGTTCGTACCGCGGGATCATCGGGGCAATCCTAATTTCCCATGTGGTGTCTCCGCTATGCTTGCGGCGGGGTGTTGCTGTTCCTCTGCTTTTCCGACATCACCGCATGCGTCGGACGATTTTTGTTAGCCCGCTACCGCCACGGTCGGTCATTTTTGGCGGTTGATCCTAATTTGACCGCCGGTTTATCCGCAGTCCCGGCGGGTGTTTTTTTTCCGCCTCCATGGCGGTCGGGGTGAATTTCTGCACGCTATCCTAAAGAGCCCCAAATTGATGTCCTTTGTTCATTCCTCTCATACATTTGAGTAGAAATAACACAAAACCGATTTTTTTTAAATTTTCATTAAAAGCTTCAGTTTGTGCCGCTTCATATTGCAAAATGTGTCTTTTTTGCACTCATAGTATAGCTTTGCATTTACCAAGAGAATCTGATATTTACCCGCAATAGCAATATTTATCCTTACCCTTCTTTGATCTTATTATCAAACAAGACGAAGTGAAACTGATTCTCATCTTACACAGAAGGCCAACCAAAAGAAATAGTGTGCTCAAATACCACACAAACCTTGAGGGAAGGCTACCATGTCGCCAGTTTAACAGGCCTCAACTCAGTTGCACAGACATTGTTCAGTTTTATGTAATGCCTTCTTGGTTATAAATATGGTAACAAAAATACTTGTATCATTTTTTTATTCTACATTTTCAAGATGCTGCACAGCAGCCCGTGAGAAGAAACAACTGGGGCTGGCTCTAATCAGTAAGGCTGAGCCTAATCAACTAAACAACAAAAGAGAGATGCCAAGACTGATAATCTAGTTCACAAGCCCTTTTATCAACCAGAAAAAAATATACTTCAAAACTGGGAGGTGCTATTAAATAGCTGTTTTATTCTCAAAATATCATCAGAAAGGTTGAATAATTTAAACCTTATTGGGTATAGTCAACACCAAAGAAATTTTGTGACAAGAAAATGAAATAAGGACACAGCACAAGATAAAATGTCAATAAATCAGTCATAAATCAACCATATCACAGTCATACCACATACATTCATACATTCATACAGAATTACTTCACACACACTGGAGAGCTGATACACCAGTAGGGGAAGTAATGGATCTGCTGTGAGTTTTTGGAAAATTCAATTCAACATAGCACACTCCTTTAGGTCAAAACAAATCAATTATTTCTAAATATTTACAAAAGTGAGTGTACTGTTGTCAGGACTTGTGCATTATAGCACTAGAACTACCAAAGGCAGACCCAAAAGCAGGGGGGGGCCTACGCGTTTCGAATCCCTAGTGGTCGGTAGGATTCTCCTCAGGGCCAGGTTATTCTGAAAAGAAAGAAAAGAACCTATGTATACAGATTTCAAAGGTGGAACATTGAAGTGCGCTACAACATCCATAAAAACCATCAGCTTACCAATTGGAATCTATCCACAGGATCAAATTCATAAGTAAAGGAGAATACAACTTGTGCAAAATCATAAAAAACATGTGTGTAAGAATCTGCTTCGGAGGAAGGAATCGGGTACAACCGACGGGAATGTCCAAGGAAACTACCTTGATCCTTGGTGTCAGTGTATCCTGTATAGCAGAAGAACGGTGTGGTCTAATGCAGCGGGACCTGTGGGACAATGCGCACAATGAGTCAAGAATTCCAGTTAAATAGGTGGAGTATGTCATGCCACAATTAGTGAAATCGAATGCATCTTACCCGGAGTTCCGAGGCTATGGAATCCTGGTCCGGTCTTGACCGTATTGGTTCCTTATTAATTCGCCACCGGTTGCCTTACTGTAGGGGGATAGAACGGTCTGGTAAGTTAAAAATAGATAAGCCCGCCAACCGGTATATTCGCAATGAAAAAGGGAGGTACCGTAACTAAACTGACCTAGGTTGAAAGGGTCCGTCCAGTCGCCTAATCCTTCGGCGTGGAATCCAGCACTAATCACATCGCACATGCGTAGATCAGTCCGGTTTGCAAAGTGTAGTGTTCCTATATAATCAGACCCTGTTCGCTGGCGCATGCACGGTGGCGCAGACTACAAAAACTAGCGGTATCTCCCATCTTCAATTTATCAAAGAAAATCCTAACAAAAGCGGAGGAAAGTGTTTTGGCCTAAGGACTTTCATTTGTACCGTCCAAAAGGACCGACTTCGTAAAAATGAAAACTGAATTTATTGAGTTTTGTCGCAAGCTACGCAACCATGTTTTTTTCTGAAAATCCAGCCCGTATACCTTCTGAAGTTACAGGACTCCGGAAAAAATCTACATTTTGTCCACCAGGAAATAAAATACCAAAGGAAATCATCATATTCGAAAAAACGGTTCTCTCAGCTATTACTGATATGGAAAAACAAAGGAAATTTGTCAAATTTAACATTTCTAAAAAAGAAACTAACGCTTTATCCACCTTGAGAAATGACAACACAGTCACTATTAAACAAGCAGACAAGGGCGGCTCAATCGTTGTTTGGGATACCACCGATTATACCGCCGAAGTGATGAGACAGCTGAACGACCACGCCTGCTATCGTAAGATTGGGAAGGACCCGACGACCGATTTTCAAAATATACTTTTTCCTATACTTAAAGAAGGATTTGAACAAGGATTCGTGGGCCCTAAGGAACTGGAGTACTTACAAAATAAACATCCAAAAACACCCATGTTCTATGTTTTACCAAAAGTACACAAAGATCTCACTAGGCCACCAGGAAGACCTATCGTGGCAGGTTGTGATTCTCTACTTGAGCCAGTAGCCAAGTATGTCGATTGTTTTTTTAAAGAGTTTATGGTCTGTGTGACGTCATATCTACAAGATACAACCGATTTCATCAATAAGGTTGAAATGATTGATTTCAATAAAGGTAAGGATTTGCTGGTCACACTAGATGTGACAGCACTTTATACCCAAATACCCCAAGACGAAGCTGTAGCAGTAGTGGAACACTTTTTGAATTCAAGACCTAGACCGGTCCAGGTGCCTACAAAATTTCTAGTGGACCTTGCCACATTCATATTGAAAAATAACTACTTTTGCTTTGGAAATTGTGACGGGGGGGACCCTGACTCGGGCCCCCCCGGTATACCTACTCATATATCGCCTCTCTCTACACAGCACACAGAAGCGTGGAAGACTGCCGACATCGTATGCAGTCCGGTGACAGACACTGATGAAGCCTGTTTCTTTAAGTGGGCGGATCCAGATGCGGGACCGGCCCCCTTCGACAAGGTAAAACACACCCAAGAAACCAGACAGGTGTGTGTTACATCCGGAGGAGTCGAGTGGAGACTGGAGAGCGAAGGCGGAGCGGAGCGGAGGTCGAGCGAGGACGGAGAGGAGTGGAAGTATCGAGAGGACGGCGAGGAGTGGAGAAGGAGTGAGGACGGAGAAGCGAGGATTCAGCGAGAGGACGGTTCGGAGTGGAGGAGGCGCGAGGAGGAGGACGGGAAGAAGAACGAGGACGCAGTCGAGTGGAGAGGAGCTGAGGAGCAGAGCGGGAGAGGAGACCCTACGGACCACGAAGGTCAGAGAACCAGAGAAGCAGCGGAGGAGGAGAAGAGAGACCCCCGCGACAAGCCAGGAGGCCTACGGGAAGGCGCATCGCCCAGCCACGCTTCTCGGGAAGTGTGGCTAGGACAGGTACGGTCACGTTTCCTGGGTTGGGCGGGACGTAGGCGGGACACCCACCAGCGACCATAACCGTGCACTTAAACCCCCTGATTCCCCTCACTTTGCACCTCAAGGATAGCGGTACTTAGTTGCACGAGTGTTCCCTCACCGACCCCCCCCCCCTTGTTGTAAACCAGGTAGCGGACAGCCCAGTAATATTGGTCTCCCTTTTGTTTGTATTCCGTCGGAACCCGGCCCGTGTGCCACAACGGCGGAAGCCAGGACTACGCCTCCCAGAAGACAACGGGAGCTACGAAGACGCGGACTGGAACGGGAGGCGATGGAGGACGCAGCAAACCCGCTTCCTTATTACCGAATCCCGGTACAACAGAGGAAATTGTATAAATCAATAAAACCGGCTTTACCCACCATCCAGGTGTCCGTGGATCTGTTTGGCAACCCTCCCGAAACCCCACAAGTGGTGGAGAATGCAGGCATAGTAGAGGAGGAATCCATCAGGAACACAAAGATGGAAGAAATGATCCAGGCGCTGGTTAAGGGACAGGAGCAGTTGGGGTGGGCGGTAGAACAGCAGCTTGCCGCCGCCCAATTGGACAGAGATACGTTCAGACACACCGTGGTGTCCCAGCTCGAGGGAATGCGCTCTACAGTCGACCCCAGCATCCCTCAAGTAAGAGAGAGCCGACCTCCAGCCACACCACCCGGTATTTCCCTACAGAAGTATGTTGTGGGAGAGGATCCGGACGCATTCCTCACTAACTTTGAGAGAGTGGCACTGGCGTGTGGATAGCCTTTGGACAAATGGCCGTTTTTTCTTGCACCGCTATTATCCGGATAGGCCCAGGCAGCCTATCAGGTCGCCAACAGTACCGGACAGACCCCTTACGGACAAATTAAAGCACTTATCCTTGATCACTTGGGATTGGATGCAGAGGCATACAGAGTGCGTTTCCGGAAGGAAAGGGGGCAGGCGGGGGATAACCCAAAAACGTTGTTTTTCCGCTTGAAGACCGCAGCAGACAAGTGGCTCACCCCAACAACCAGCACAAAGGAGGAGATCATGGATAAGATCTATCTGGAGCAATACCTCGAAGCCCTACCATTTGGGACTCAGAGGTGGCTCCGCCAACACTCCAATCTGTCTACTATCCAGGCCATGGAAATGGCAACCACGTACGCCCGCGCCCAACCACGATTACATACGACGGAGCCAGAGAAACCATCAAAACCTGCGCCCAGACCAGAACGGAGGTTGAGGCCCCCCCCTGGACTACCTCTACCGAGACCGGTGACAGCAGAGAACCCCCCCTTTTCGTGGTCCCCAGTGTTTCGACTGTGGAATGTGGGGGCACATCGCCCGACTATGCCCACAGAAAAGACACCAGGAAGAACCCATGGATGTCAGCTATTTATCAAAGGCAGTCATGTATTCCGCGGAGCTGGGTGGAGCTTACCACGTGAGTGTTGGGGTCAATGGTGTGGTGGTCCGGGCCCTCCTGGATTCCGGCTGCAAGCAATCAGTTATACAGGGTTGTTATGTGGAGCCCCTCCAGGTAAAGCCAGATGCCTTAGTGTTTATCAAATGTGTACACGGGGATGCTAAGGGGTACCCAGTGGCGTATGTCCCCATAACAGTAGAGGGAAAAGAGACCATGGTTGTAAAGGTGGGTGTCTTGGACGCCCTCCCCGAGAATCTTATACTAGGGACGGACAATCCCCACTTCCTTGACCTCTTTAAGGGCCGGCTGCAGCAGGATAGGGGGAACGATGGGATGGCGATCCCAGCCCTGACCTCCCCGGATCCCTGGGAGGGGGATAGGAGCTTCAGGTTTGCACAGGCCAACGACCACAGCTTATTCAATGCCTGGGAACAAGCCCACAGGGAGCAGAACGATCCCCAACCCCGATACCCGCGCTTCTTGATTAAAGAGGACCTCCTATACCGACAAGCCAAACTGGATGAACCCATGCAGCTGTTGGTGCCAACATGTTTTCGTGACCAAATCATGTTTTATGCCCACACTCATTTGCTTGCGGGTCACATAGGGAGCGAAAAGACAACGCAGAATGTCCTTAGGAGCTTCTACTGGCCAGGTATTTACCACGATATCAAGAAACACTGTCAAACCTGCGACTTGTGTCAAAGGAAAAACACCCACCGAGCCCCAGCCGTACCACTACAACCCCTTCCCATAATCGGAACCCCGTTTGAAAGGGTCGGTATGGATCTCATTGGACCATTACCCCAGACGAACAGGGGACATATATACGCGCTGGTAATCGTGGATTACGCCACGCGTTTTCCTGAGGCATTTCCCCTGAAAAATCCGACATCCAGGAACATAGCGGACAAGTTCATGGAGCTATTCTCAAGGGTGGGGTTTCCCAAAGAAATCCTCACCGACCAGGGTACCCCGTTCATGTCGAGGGTCATGAAAGAAGTATGCAGCTTACTCGGACTACACCAGATAAAAACCTCGGTATATCATCCCCAGACGGATGGTCTGGTGGAGCGATACAACGGCACCCTAAAGTCCGTATTGAAGAAAATGTTGACGGTGAACGAGACCGACTGGGACTCACTTCTTCCTCTGGCCCTCTACGTCATCCGAGGCCAGAAACAAAGCAGCTTAGGGTGCTCTTCATTTGAGATGCTGTATGGGAGACAACCCCGAAGCCTCCTGGACATGACCAAAGAGGTGTGGGAGAGGGAACCAACGGGAGACACCAGACACCTGTTGGAGTACACACAAAACCTAAAGAATAAACTGGGTAAAATTTGCGAGCTGGCGTTTGCTCATCTCGAAGTGAGCCAAAGAAAACAACAGGCCCAGTACGATAAGGGAAAGAAGTGGAGACAACTCCTTCGTGGTGAATGGGCCCTTGTTCTTCTGCCCTCGCCATCGAAGAAATTCCAGAACGAATGGCAAGGCCCGTACGAAGTGGTAGAGACGATAGGGAAAACCACCTATCGCTTGCGCCTGAGTGGGAGGAAGACACAGATCTTTCATATCAATCTTCTGAAGAAGTGGTTGGGAGCAACCCCGGTGTCCTCCCACCTTGTCACACCGGTCGCGAAAAACACTGAAACCACGCTGGGTGAACTGGTAGTCAACGATGAGCTGTACCAAATCGAGCAAGAAGGCCTGCAAGAGACCCTACGCCCTTTTAAGCCGATCTTTTCTAACCTTCCGGGCCTTACACGGCTGGCAGAACACCGGATAGACACCCCTGAGGGCGTCTCAGTCAAACAACGCCCGTACCGGATACCAGCAGCCAAGAGAGAAGCCATACGGAAAGAAGTGGATGAAATGCGTAGACTTGGGGTGATCCGCCCGTCCCGAAGCGAGTGGACCTCACCCATAGTGATGGTGCCGAAACCCGACGGCAGTAGCAGGTTCTGTATGGACTTCCGGGCTTTGAACGCGGTGTCCACCTTCGACGCATACCCAATACCCCGAATCGATGAGCTCATTGAAAAGCTGGGGGACTCCAAATATATCAGTACCCTAGACCTGACCAAAGGCTACTGGCAGGTGCCCTTGCGGGAAGAGGATAAAAAGAAGACCGCCTTCGCCACGCCAGACGGACTTTATGAGTTCAACGTCCTCCCCTTCGGCTTGCATGGAGCCCCAGCAACCTTCCAGAGACTGATGAATGAGGTATTACGAGGGCACCTGAAGTATAGCTCGGCGTATCTAGACGATATTATTATCTTCAGTCCGTCATGGGAAGCCCACCTGCAACACCTACGGGTCATTCTCCAACAGCTAAGCGACGCAGGCCTACATGTCAATGCCAAGAAGTCCAGGGTTGGATTCCAAAAGGTTAAATACCTCGGCTACTTGCTAGGTCATGGGGCTATCGAACCCCAGATAGAAAAAGTAAGAGCTATAGCCGACACCCCATTCCCCAAGAACACAAAGGACATGAGGGCCTTCTTGGGATTAGTAGGCTACTACAGGAGATTCATCCCCTCCTTTTCGGATGTGGCGGCGCCCTTGACGGACACTTTGAAGAAGCAACAAAAGGGTATCGACTTCCTCAAACCCACGCCTGCCATGTGGAAAGCCTTCCAGACGCTCAAAAGAGCCATTACCACAAGCCCAGTGTTGACTTCTCCGGACTTTACGAGGCCCTTCATCCTACATACCGATGCCTCAGACTTCGGCATCGGAGCAGTCTTGTCGCAGGACTCGAGGGAGGGGGGGGAAAGGCCCATACTGTACATCAGCAGGAAGTTATTCCCTAGAGAGGTGAAATATCCCACTATCGAAAAGGAGTGTCTTGCTATACGGTGGGCTATTGACAAGCTACGGTATTACCTGGAGGGGCATCCGTTTGTGTTATACACCGACCACGCCCCCTTGTTATGGATGAGCAGGAACATCTCGAACAATCCAAGGGTTATGAGATGGTTCCTTGCCCTACAACCTTTTCGATTCCAGGTGCGCCATAGGAAAGGAAGTGACAATGTCAACGCGGACTTCCTGTCCAGGTTTCCTCTCCCCGATCGGGAGAATCCTAGGGGGGAGGTGTGTGACAGGGGGACCCTGACTCGGGCCCCCCCAGTATACCTACTCATATATCTCCTCTCTCTACACAGCACACAGAAGCGTGGAAGACTGCCGACATCGTATGCAGTCCGGTGACAGACACCGATGAAGCCTGTTTCTTTAAGTGGGCGGATCCGGATGCGGGACCGGCCCCCTTCGACAATGTAAAACACACCCAAGAAACCAGACAGGTGTGTGTTACACCCGGAGGAGTCGAGTGGAGACTGGAGAGCGAAGGCGGAGCGGAGCGGAGGTCGAGCGAGGACTGAGAGGAGTGGAGAAGGAGTGAGGCCGGAGAAGCGAGGATTCAGCGAGAGGACGGTTCGGAGTGGAGGAGGCGCGAGGAGGAGGACGGGAAGAAGAACGAGGACGCAGTCGAGTGGAGAGGAGCTGAGGAGCAGAGCGGGAGAGGAGACCCGACGGACCACGAAGGTCAGAGAACCAGAGAAGCAGCGGAGGAGGAGGAGAGAGACCCCCGCGACAAGCCAGGAGGCCTACGGGAAGGCGCATCGCCCAGCCACGCTTCTCGGGAAGTGTGCCTAGGACAGGTACGGTCACGTTTCCTGGGTTGGGCGGGATGTAGGCGGGACACCCACCAGCGACCATAACCGTGCACTTAAACACCCTGATTCCCCTCACTTTGCACCTCAAGGATAGCGGTACTTAGTTGCACGAGTGTTCCCTCACCGACCCCCCCCCTTGTTGTAAACCAGGTAGCGGACAGCCCAGTAATATTGGTCTCCCTTTTGTTTGTATTCCGTCGGAACCCGGCCCGTGTGCCACAACGGCGGAAGCCAGGACTACGCCTCCCAGAAGACAACGGGAGCTACGAAGACGCGGACTGGAACGGGAGGCGACGGAGGACGCAGCAAACCCGCTTCCTTATTACCGAATCCCGGTACAACAGAGGAAATTGTATAAATCAATAAAACCGGCTTTACCCACCATACAGGTGTCCGTGGATCTGTTTGGCAACCCTCCCGAAACCCCACAGAAATGAATTCTATCTCCAAGTCAAAGGAGTGGCTATGGGGTGTCCATTTGCCCCAGAACTGGCAGTATTGTTCATGTCCCTCTACGAGGATACGTATGTCTACAACAACAATCCATTTGCGGAATACATCACGACATGGCTGCGTTTTATAGACGACGTCTTTATGATCTGGACGGGTGGGGAAGAAACACTTACATCTTTCTTCAATTGATTGAACGCAAGAACACCGGATATAAAATTCTGCATTTCACACTCAGAGAATAAAATTGCATTCCTTGATGTTGAGGTATTCCCAGCAGAAGGCAAACTAGCAACATCATTATTCGTCAAACCGACGGATCGCAACAAGGCTTTACTTTTCTCCAGTAATCATCCTAGGAGTTTGAAGGAAAACTTGCCCTTTGGCCAATTTCTAATGGGTACGTAGAAATTGTTCCTCTAACAAGGATTACAAGTTTCATGCTGAAAAGTTGGTTTCCAAATTATGTGACAGAGGTTATCCTAAAAAACTAGTACGTAGCGCAATGAAACGTGCCAGGTGGATACCTAGGGAAAACCTTCTGGAACGTAAAAATAAAACGAAGTTAAAACGCCAAGTTTGTGTTACCACCTACTGCCCCAACGCCAATAAATTAAAAAAAATCATTGGACAAAATTGGCACTTAATAAAGAATTTGGATGAAAGCCTGCATGCACCTCTGTTGTTTGCCTTCAAAACGGAGAATAGTATAGCCAACTATGTTGTAAGAGCTGCTACCAAAAAAGAAAGTCAACCCACTCTAAGACAAATGCTGGGACTAACTCCTGTTGTTGGCCATCATAAGTGTGGCACATGTGTATGTTGTGACCTAACCATCGAGGGAGCCTTATTTCAACATCACGGCATCTCATGGAAACATGAGGCCTTTAATAATTGCAAATCTAAGTTTGTAGTCTACGGAATCCTCTGCCCTTGTGGCCTCCTACACATCGGAAAAACCAACCAGGAAATTCGCCAGAGAATTTCCCAACACAAATCGAGGATAAAAAACAAAGTTGAAACCGCACCTTTGGTTAATCACTGGAATCGACATAAACACCAGATAACTGATCTAAAATGGACCGTGATTTCTAAAGTGGAAAAGGATCAACGAGGTGGTGACTGGGATCTAAAACTCTCTAAACGAGAGGCACACCTCATTGTCAAGTTTGATACAGCAGTCACAGGACTGAATGAATTATCAGAAATCTATAAACTGTAGAAATCTATACACTGAATATATCCATATGGAATCTCTAACTTCTGTGCATGTCGCTACTTCTTTAGTAACAGGCCTTAAACATTAAGTTCCATTTCCAATGTTTATTGCTAGAGCATATTTTGTTCAATGTTCGTGGAGCATCTAACTACGTAAGAAGGCTTGGATAAGTGTGCCCGATTATACCAAAGAGACATGACGATTTGGTATATCGTTATGCATGAATGGTGAACCTAACATCTGTGCACACCGTAATTGAAGATTTAGACGGTGGCCTATAATTGAGCATCGTTCCCTGCCAATTCCACAGGATTAATGAGTTGAATGGATACCTGCGAGCAGTGTCTCTGCGCCACCGCGCATGCGCCAGCGAACAGGGTCTGATTATATAGGAACACTACACTTTGCAAACCGGACTGATCTACGCATGTGCGAAGTGATTAGTGCTGGATTCCACACCGAAGGATTAGGCGACTGGACGGACCCTTTCAACCTAGGTCAGTTTAGTTACGGAACCTCCCTTTTTCATTGCAAATATATACCGGTTGGCGGGCTTATCTATTTTTAGCTTACCAGACCGTTCTATCCCCCTACAGTAAGGCAACCCGTGGCGAATTAATAAGGAACCATACGGTCAAGACCGGACCAGGATTCCATAGCATTGGGACTCCGGGTAAGACGCATTCGATTTCACTAATTGTGGCATGACATACTCCACCTATTTAACTGGAATTCGGGACTCATTGTGCGCATTGTCCCACAGGTCCCGCTGCATTAGACCACACCGTTCTTCTGCTATACAGGACACACTGACACCAAGGATCAAGGTAATTTCCTTGGACATTCCCGTCGGTTGTACCCGATTCCTTCCTCCGAAGTAGATTCTTACACACATGTTTTTTATGATTTTGCACAGGTTGTCTTCTCCTTTACTTATGAATTTGTTCCTGTGGATAGATTCCAATTGGTAAGCTGTTTGGTTTTTATGGGTGTTGTAGCGCACTTCAGTGTTCCACCTTTGAAATCTGTATACATAGGTTCTTTTCTTTCTTTTCAGAATAACCTGGCCCTGAGGAGAATCCTACCGACCACTAGGGATTCGAAACGCGTAGGCCCCCCCCTGCTTTTGGGTCTGCCTTTGGTAGTTCTAGTGCTATAATGCACTAGTCCTGACAACAGTACACTCACTTTTGTAAATATTTAGAAATAATTGATTTGTTTTGACCTAAAGGAGTGTGCTATGTTGAATTGAATTTTCCAAAAACTCACAGCAGATCCATTACTTCCCCTACTGGTGTATCAGCTCTCCAGTGTGTGTGAAGTAATTCTGTATGAATGTATGTGGTATGACTGTGATATGGTTGATTTATGACTGATTTATTGACATTTTATCTTGTGCTGTGTCCTTATTTCATTTTCTTGTCACAAAATTTCTTTGGTGTTGACTATACCCAATAAGGTTTAAATTATTCAACCTTTCTGATGATATTTTGAGAATAAAACAGCTATTTAATAGCACCTCCCAGTTTTGAAGTATATTTTTTTCTGGTTGATAAAAGGGCTTGTTTCCAGGGGGTGCTAACTTGGCAAATGAAGGGGCGTGGCTAATGTTAATCAATATGGGCGGGGCTAAAATGGCAGACAATCAGGATCGGGTAATGCTCAGGCCAAGCTGAAAAAAAGGGGTGAATTCTGCATTTGAAACTGGAAACAATCAGAGCACACATCACATGAACCCTAAAATTGCCTCGCTAGCCCCTTAAAACTCATACATTCCCTGATCCCTAAAATTAGCCCTGTGTCACCCCATACCCCATAACCCATACCCGCCCTGACCCCTAAAATTCTTCCCCTGGCACTCCAAAACCCATACCCGCCCTCAACCCTAAAATGTCCCCCCTTGCACCCCAAAACCTATACCCACCATGAGCACTAACATTATCCCCCTGGTACCCCAAAACCCATACCCACCATGAACACTAAAATTATCTCCCTGGCACCCCAAAACCCATACCCACCATGAACCCTAAAATTACCCCTGCCCCCCCAAAAGTCATACCTGCCCTGAACCCTAAAATTACCACCCTGGTCCCTTAAATCCATCCCCGCCCTAAACTCTAAAATTAGCCCCTTGGTACTCCAAAACCCATACCCACACTGAACCCTAAAATTACCCCCTGGCACACCAATACCCATACCCGCCTGGAACACTAAAATTACCCCCTGCTATCCCCAAAACCCATACCCACCATGAACCCTAATATTACCCCCTGGTACCCCAAAACCCATACCCACCATGAACCCTAAAATTATCCCCTGGCACCCCAAAACCCATACCCACCCTGAACCCTAAAATTACCCCCTGGCACACCAACACCCATACCAGCCTGGAACCCTAAAATTACCCCCTGGCACCCCAAAACCCACACCCACCCGGAACCCTAAAATGACCCCCTGGCACCCCAATCCCTAACCCACCCTGAACCCTAAAATTACTCCCTGGCACCCTAAAACCCACACCCAACCTGAACCCTAAAGTTACCCTCTGGAACCCCAAAAGCTGAACACTCCAAGCTTACACTACATTTGCATATTCAGATGGGACTGTCCTCCTTGACGTTTCCATGCATGCAAGTCTAGAACACCGTTCACTTAGAGTAACCTAGATATGCCGCCAGTAGGTAATGCTGGTGATGCTGTAGAATGCATTAAAGTTACTGAAACTTACTTAACACCTTCTGTGCTCCCATCGGCCGGTAGCCGTCGCAAGCACTACCTCGCTGGTTTTGCTAACGGCCAACGGCCGACGCGGCCCCGCCCACTCCGCGGAACCGCCACACTGTGGCGAAATAACCGCCACGGTTAAGGGGTTAAAAACTGCTGTCTGCTCTTCTGATACTATTCAGTGGAGTCAGGCTGATCAGCAGCACTGTCGTCCTGGCATTCAGCCCCTCCTGAATGTCTCACTGTGTAGATAGATGTGGGTCAAATGTCTCCTGGTTTCTCCTTGCCTGGCCCTCCTCTACTTCTTCGTCGGTGCCCTTGGTGCATAAAGAGACAGATCCATGGCCCTGCTCACCATTCATCTGGTGAGCAGCGCTGTGGATGTGTATTCCATACAAGTACACAGACAGCAGGGGGAAAGGGATGGCAGTGCAGGTGACGCTTTTCCTTTGTAAAGTAATTCCTGCAAGCGTCATAGCCCAGGGTTTTTACACATCTATACAAATGCACATACAGCAAACCCTGGGCTATGATGCCAGCAGAAATTCCTATACAAAAGAAAAGCGTCACCTGCACTGGCCATCCCTTTCCCCCTGCTTTGCACATCTTCCTCCCCATGCTCACATTCACAACACATCAAGTGCTTAGGTGAAATCCCTGTCTTCAGGCAAGGATATCACTTCGGTGCCACCAGTCTAAAAGAAAACAAAAGGTGGGGACAGGGAGGGTCGCTGAAACCGTTCAGAGGCGGGCTGGCTTGCGCTGGTTCTGAGCCTCTCAGAAGGGGTCATAAAAATCACATTCTCGGATGTTTAGCATTCAACCATGGCTCGTTCTTAGCACCTTGTGGTGGCTCAGATCAAAGTAGGTGCTTTAGAAGCGTAATATGCTACACGGAAAAAATACAGGAACACAACATCCGGGAAATTATTAACACTCTAATGGAATGAAATATTAAGTAAAACGTCAAACACAAACAGGAACTAAATCGCTGACATGGATTGCCTTTTTACATTCATTATTTAGAAATCGATCAGTATTTGTCAGAATAAAGGGCATGGCGTTAGAGCCCGATAAGGACCAGTTGCAACGTCCCCTGTGACCCTGGTTGAGGGGGCAGTTCAATGTGAGATGAAGCTCGGCAACAAAAGGGCTCCCCACATGCAGAAGATTTCTTGAGAAATCCCTATTCTGGAATGGGGGCTGAGCAGGATGTTTGTGGCGGAGGAGGAGGCTCATGGTTCCTGCACGGCTTGCAGCGTGTCTTTTCCCTGCTAGTGGAGGTGCGTGCTTCAGTCATGCTTCTGGGCTTCAGTCCTGTCCAGATCTGCGCATCCGAGTGTTACACATTGTAAGTACCATGGATACGTTGGTGAATGCTTTGCAGACACATTCGGGTGAACTCTGTACTTTTGGTGACTTCATGTGTGAACGCAGCGCCCTGAAGTGAACTCACCAGTTAATGTAGGGTGACCAACTGGCATGGTTGCAAATTCAGTACGGTAAGTGTAAAAATTCAGGACAAAGGGGCAAAATTCAGGACGAAAATTCAGGACAGAAGGTCAAAATTCAGGACAATTCTTCAGAACAAAAGGTACGTTTTACAGACACATCAGAGGAAGTTGCGCGATAGTATAAAAGTAAGTAAATAGACAACCACTTAAGTACAAGTCAAAATATATTTATATTAGGTTGAGACAATCGTGCATCTATTTCTATGGTTACTGCACTGGGTTGTCCAGTCTAGTATTTTGTTTACAACTCATGATCGTGAGCAGACATGTATGGTGAGAGAAGTGTTCAGGAAGATCTGCTCAGATAGACTTTGTTACTAGCATCTCATATCTGAGTGCCATAGTGAGATGTAACACGGCAAGCATAGGTGAACTAAAGGGAGGATTGCTGTGATGAACCCACTATAGAGAATGCATTCATTATGGGTGTTTCAGCAAGTGGAACTTAAAATATGGAATCTGACTTTGCTTATGGGGGCTTCGCAGAGAGTGGCACTAGCTGACGGAAGTCACAAAGGTGCTATTCCCTGCAGCTTTCTTAAATAATGCACAGGCAATACACTGTATTTTTGACACCTTGCCTATTGTTACAAACACAATATACCTCTCAAGCACAGCTTATGGCACTATGAGACTCTCCCTAAAACCTTCCACCTAAAACAAAGAATGCAAACATTTACAATTACTAGTGTAACATTCAAGTAGCAGTTGGGTGTCACTTAAAATGCCGTATGCATGATGTATGGATCCCACACATAAGCACACAGCAATTACAGAATAGTAATACATAGGCAAGGGAGTAGCCAGAAAATTGAAATACTTCCCACATTGAAATAAAGGTCTTATGGCACCAAGAAAGCAAAGTAACTTATCACAACCCTTCCCAAAACAGCTCTCATGTCCAAGGATATAGCCATTCATCCCTCCATCAAACCCCTGACATCCCCCATTTCAAATGTACTTTCTGTTATCTATTAATGTTTTCATCCACCATTCAGTCTTTCACGATTGATTCTGTCCTTCCATCTGTGTTCCCATCCATATCCAAACCTTTTCAACAATTTGCAAACCTATCCAATGTCTATTCTTCCATCCATCATTTCACTCATCCATCCCTCCATCCACCCTTTCACCTAATCCATCCACCCTTTCACCAAATCCATCCTTTTACTCACCCATCCACTCTTCCACCAATCCATCCACTCATCCATCTAACCATTTACCCTTTCCCAACCCATCCTTTCCCTCATCCATCCAGCCTTCCACCCATCCATCCACTCCTCCATCCAACCATTTACCCTTCCTCCCATCCAGCAACCCTCTGACTTATCCATCCATCAATCATCCACCCTTTCACCCAATCCATCCTTTCACTCATCCACCCACTCTTCCACTCATGAATTCCATTCACTCATCCATCCATTCATTCACCCTTTCACTTATTAATTCATCAATCCATCCATCATTTCTCTCATCCATCCACCCATTCACTCGCCCATCATCCACCCTTTCACTCATCAATCCATCCTTTTACTGATCTATCTTTCAGAATTGATGGTGTGAAGGGTGGGGAACCCTCAGGACAGTGCACACATGCGCACACTACCGTTCTTTCACATCCCCTACTGCTCACCTTTACTGGCACAATAGAATCTTTTCTACTGCTGCCTGCAGTCAGTCTGGTACTTTTCTAAATGGCCCTTGTGTTTTTATTGGAGCTGTTTGTGTTTATTCTTGTAGACAGACATGCACAAACATTTCTCTATCTCTCTCTTTCATTACAGACAATTAAAACAGATTGATGTACATTTCTTTACAGTTTCATACCGAGATAAAGCGCCGGGTACCCCCACTGCGTTTGTTTGTGTGCCCCAACTGCAAGAGGAGACATGTTTTAACCCAGCAGTGCTCTTCTGCTTCCCCTACATGTATCATATTTAACCTTCAACTTTGAACTTTACCTTTCGCTGGGCTCCTTAGTGATTTTGAACTAAGGCACTTTAGAGGTTCAGGGTGGGATGTATGCTTTAGCAGCTCACACTGGCCTTTGTCATTCTGTATGTTACAATCAGCCACAGACAGAATGACAATGGGTGGGAGGGGCTGCGAGGAGAAGTGTGAGGCGCCCCATCAGAGAGTTGAGGCCTCTGGCATGGAACAGCTCATCTCCCAGCAGGGCCCAGAATTACAGACAAAAGGCTCCGTAAAGTTGTAGTACTGCACGCGAACTAAAGAGCACTATAGCTCCCTCGTTTCCTTTGAACACAGAATACGATAGGTCTGTAGACTTATCACCACTTTTCTTCCAAAGCAAGAGACAAATGTTTTAAACATACAACTCCAAATAAAAGTATGTGCGCCCAACGCACAGATATCTGTTAGAGAAAAATACATTATTACTAATTACGAATCTTTCAGTTTGAGATAAACTAATTTTTTTGAGGAAGGAACTGAAATTTCTGACTGACGGCGACACAAAGTGTTTTTTAGATACGTAGTAAGAGACAGAGCACAAACAGAAGGAGAACCACACGAGAGGGAAAAAAGCCCTAGTGTTGCAAAAGTCCCTGAGGAAACCTCAACATTTCGCTTTTTTTACGACGATGTCTGTACATGCAAGAAGACTTTGGTTAAGTAGACAGGAGGTATTGTGGTGAGCTGTGCCCTCCCAGGGAGCGATCCTTTATCTAGCGTGGGCCTTTAGCCTGCCTGCATCCATGGGTGTCCGCAGTGGGGACAAGGAGGGGCGCTCCAGGGGGGGCAAGCGCCACTCCTTGCCCCCCTGCGGACGCCCATGCAGCAGCCACGCTGCTCTTCAACATAGCTTAAAGACATTGCCAACGCCAACTGCTCTGGCTAAACACATACAAGGTCCCAAAAGGAGACCTATTGGCTATGCTAATGCTAGTCTCGTATTTTCTTCATACCTGCCGGCAAGGGTTCTAGTCTGGCTCTTGCCTGCAGATATTATGTTTTATTTTTTCCTTTAACTTTGAAAAACAATATATGGAAGTAAAAAAAAAGTATGCTAATAGTAGGGGGAAGTTTTTCTCCCTTGTGCAGGCATTGTGATAGATGGTTTGGGTCCTCATTACAAGTGTATGTAAAGTCTTATCATGGTGCATAAAAAACACTCCTCCAAGTGGCATCGTTGTTCTGGAATCCACAATGCAGATAAGGAAAGGCGCAGCTGTGACTCGTCTCTCCCTGATTCGTCTGCTTGCGGGTTGCAGTTATCCGAGGAACAGATGCAATATTCGATTACCTCGCTTTCAGATGCTTTTCATAGATCTCTGAAGAAGACCAGTGTCCATTATTCTCCTTCTTCCTCTACTTCTTCTCTGTCGCCTTTTCATGTTTCTTCTCCCTCATCCTTTTCCTCATGGCCTTCTTCCGAGTATGATGATGAAGAAACACAGATTCCTGAATCTAATCATAGGAGCAAGTTCTTTCAAAAATCGTAACTTTCTTCTTTATTTAGATTTATGGGGGATAATTTGTCTATTTCCATAGAAGATAAATTACCGAGTATGAACTTGGCCTGTTTCAATAGTTAAAATCTCACTCTCCCACTTGTTTTGCAATCAATAGAGAGGGGTTGGATCTTCTGTTAAGGGAATGGAAGACTCCAAACAAGGATAGGCTTTTAACATTTTGGACAGAAAGCAAGTATGATAAATATGTCCTTTCCTGGTAGCAGTTTATTTTAGGATCAGTTAGAAGATGTTCTCCATAAGGCTTTTAGAAATCAAATGCATAGCCTATTGTTCAAAGCTCCGATTAAGACAGATCGTCAAAGAAAGTTAGCCAGGAGAAGGCGCCAGATAGGATTTCAAAGGAGAAGGCGCCAGATGGGATTTCAATTCAGTTTCCAGTCAGGTAAGCCCAAATCTCATCAACCCTACTTGGCTACAAGTCAGAAATCAAGGATCCCTCCTACGCCTTCAAAACTCAAAAAGTGCTCCTGATTATGCTGACATCCCGATCGTAGGTCGCCTATCCTTTTTCTACAGAGATGGCAAGACAGTGATTCAGACGGCCAAGTTCTTCAAATAGTAGAAAAGGGGTTTGCCTTGGAGTTTGAGCACATTCCTCTGGATTTGGGACCGGTTCATCCTTCCCCTCCAAGGGACTCAGTGAAATCTCTACCTCTGTTTAAGGAAATCTCTGAGCTGTTACTAAAAAAAACAATTGTCCACTCACAATAGATCAGATGGGCATGCAGTTTTATTCCACTGTCTACCTGGTACAAAAATCTTCAGAAAAATAAAGGTTAATAATCAACATGAAAAAGGTGGATGTCTCCCTCACGATGTCTTGTTTCAAAATGGAAACTCTTCAGGAAATCATTCTACTGGTCAGCCCAGGAAAATTAATGACATCAGTGGACTTAAGAGACACTTACCTGCACATCCCGATTCATCCCCCTCACCAGAAGTTCCTCAGGTTTGTTGTGAAGGGCCAACATTGGCAGTTTTGGCTTCTCCCTTTTGTTCTAACTTCATCCCGAGGGTATTTACCAAAGTCCATGCTTCAATTTAAAAAAATGTAAAACAAAAAAATTTTTTTTTTGCCAATCTGCAAATAAAAGGGATCCTAATCCAGCCCTACTTGGATAAATGGCTCATTAATTCTTCCTCAAAGACAATTCTGTTGACTGACATCAACTTAGTTTGTCAGAGTCTGGACAAGTTCGATCTATTGATCAACTGGGAGAATTCTCATCTTCTTCCATCTCAGGACATGGAGTACATTGATGCCTGATTTCAGACTCAATGAAGGATTGTGAGCCTTTCAGAAGCAAGAGCTCGAGCTATCAGAAGTCTGTTTCTGTCCTTGTGACAGCGCTCATGGTTTCAGCCAGAGAATGGTTATGTCTACAGGGACACATGGTGAGTTATTTCCTATTTAGGGATCATATTTTCTCCTAATATTTATTTATGGTTCTTTATATGTGTGGTTTCTTTATCAGGCATCATATGTATTTGGGGTGCCATGGCCATTTCTTCACCTTGGGCCACTGGTTCATATTCGTTTGGACTATTGGAATCTAGCTCATCAAAGTTTAGATCAAGTGGTGCCTGTGACAAGGGACATTTGGGGAAAGATGCAGTGGTAATTGAACCCTGTAAATCTGTCAATGGGAATGTTGTTGTCTTCCTATACTCAAACTACAGATGCAAGCAAAAACGGTTGGGAGTCCCCTTGGGAAACTTACCAATTCAAGGGAGGTGGTTACAGGGGGAGGATTTTCACATTTCCAATTGGAAATAAATGATGGCTGTTTACTGTGCTCTTCTTTATTTTTCAGATCACCTATTGCATCAGGTTGTATTAATAAGAACAGACAACACTTTCACAAAGGCCTATTGAACAAATGAGGACAGGCTCCGGGTTTCTCATAATCAGTTGGGCGGAAATGAAACTCACCTAATTGCCCTGACTACAACTTACAACTGGGGAAAAGACAACGTTTTGGCAGACAGACTTAGCTTTGGCAGACAGACTTAGCTGGGTTTTTCCTTCTTCCCACAACTTTTGTCTGTCCCTCCATATCTTCGAGCAGATATGCCAAAGGCTCGGTACTCCTCAGCTAGATCTATTTGCCACAGCAGAGAACCAACTGCTCATCGTGTTTCTATCCAAATTTCCAAAATAAGATGTTTTGGTGGGGGGGAGGGGGATATGGCCTCATTTCCTCTTGGCCCCCTAATCGCCTCTTTGCATTTCCTCCATTCCCCCTAATTGCCAGGTTACTTGCAAAATTGAGGAGGGAGGAAGTGAAACTCATTTTCGTAGCACCATTGTGGCCGAGAATGGGTTGGGTTCCTGTTCTGCAGCTGATGGCAATAGATCCAGAATGTAAATGCCAGTTCAAAAGTGACCTCTCCAATCCTCTCTTCTTCCCCTAGATACATGCAGGCAGATGAGACTGTAGATATGGTTGTTGAAGGGAGGGGTTAAAGAAAGTTAGGCCTTTCCTCTCAGGTGGCCTGTTCAGCAGTTAAGAAGAGTATTCAGAAGAAATGCTTATGGTCATCATTGGGGCTCATGCACTGAGTGGTGTTTAGAAAAATCTTGGGACACTAGTCTTTGTAAATCTAGATGGATCCTTAAGTATCTGCAGGAAGGATTTTATAAGAGTTTAGCTGTCTCCACTTTACGAGTATAGTATGCAGCACTTAAAGCATTTAGGGCACCTTGGGGTGTACCTGAGATAGAAACTTAGGGGTCCATTATGATATCGGGCGGATTGCCTCCGCCAGGCTGGCGGTAGCCACCGCCAGCCTGGCGGAGGCAATCCGCCCGATATCATGACCAGATTTCCCCCCCGCCATATTAGGATGGCAGGGGGACCACAGCGGACGGAAAGACCGCCCGCCGCTTTTCCGCCCTGGTCACCTTGCGGCCGGGGCGGAAAAGGAATAATATGGTGGCGGTGTCTAACAGACACCGCCAGCCATATTATGATGTCTGGTTTTCAGTGCCGCCACGGAAAGGCATGCGGGGCCCCAGAGTGAAGTACAGTGGGGGGTGCACATGGGGGGTACCTACCTGTGGTAACCCCCTTTATTGTCATTTACAAAGCGGCAGGCACCGCGCAGTGCCTGCCGCTTTGTAAATGACAATGTGAAAGTGCATTTTCTGCATTGTGGCGGGCGGTGCAGAGAGCACCGCCCGCCACAATGCTGAAAATACAGGATGTGGCCGCCACTGTGGCGGGCACATCCTAATAGCACCCCCGGGACCCCCGCCCTTATGGCGGGCGGTCCCGATTTACGATGGGATGACGGGCGGGCAAAGTCCGCCCGTCATCCTAATGAGGCCCTTAGGGTTCAAGTTCACAATATATCCTGAGCTAAAACATCAATAATAAGTACAGTCATATACAGAATTTCAGATTTCTTTGTTTCTTCTTTTATTCTCAAGTTTTAATCTTCCAAGACACAGTCTAGGCGGCTAGACTGTGTCTTGGACGATTAAAACTTGAGAATAAAAGAAGAAACAAAGAAACTCTGAAATTCTGTATATGACTGTACTTATTATTGATGTTTTAGCTCAGGATATATTGTGAATTTGTTGCAGAAACGGTATTGTTTCAATAATACACATTTATTTGGTGAATGGTGGATGGCCATCTCCTTATCCTTAGAGCTTGCTTGATTGTATACCTAGGGACTTCCTCATCACTACTTAGCGCAAATTATCACTCAACCATCCAACCTCCTGGTCTCCTTAGGGTTCAAGGTTTTTCTTTGATGAAGCCAACCTTGAGATCAACCTCTCCCTCCTGGGACCTTCCATTGGCGCAGAGGGCATTGCGGTCTCATCCCTTTAAATCGTTGCAAGACACTGATTTGAAACATCTGTCTTAGAAGGTTTGTTTTTTTGGTGGCCATAATTTCAGCCCAAAGACTAGGGAAGTTGGTCTGCTTAGCTACTAAACCACCTTATCTCAAGATGTTTTCAGACAGATTGGTCCTTAAGTTGGGCACAGATTTCATGATGGTCAAAAGACGTCTGCCTAGACTTTAAGTAGATGGCTCAAAATACTTATTTCAATTGCTTATTATTCCCAGGATTCTGTTCTCCCTGGTGGAATACACAGTAGATCTTCTAAAAAAAATAGCTGCCTCCTGGGCGGAGGCCTGTGGTGGTTCAGTTTTGGACATTTGTAAATTTGCAACTTGGGCTACTCCATCTCCCTTTCTTTATCATTACAGACTGGATGTAGACACTGGTCATTCTATGAGGTGTGGTTCCACTGTGTTAACGGCTGCTATACCCTGAATACTTGCTTTCCTAAGTTTGCAATAAAGACTTTCTTTGCATTATTTGTAAGGTTGTATCTGTTTTTGGGGTAATCAGGTTTCAATTAATATGCTCTGGTATATCCTCATATAGTAAGTAGTGGTACAAGAAAAAGGCATTAGTAAATAATTATTCAATTACCTAATGGCAATCATCATTACTCCAAATACCCTGTTTCTTACACCATTACTTACGACCCTCTCCTCCGGTCACCTATTGCAGAACCTGAGTTCCCATTTTCTTTAGAGCATGGGGATATACAAGAAGTGTGGGGGGTTCCGGCCTCCTTCATTACCATATTGAGTGGAGGGGCAAGGAGGTGGAGGAGGGTTGTTTCTTTTCTATACTTCCTATTGGATCAGCTTGATCACTTAAACCTGGGTAGAGGTTGGACAGAGTATCGGTAAGTAATTGTTGGACTTGGCCCTTTTGGCAGGTTCACCCCGAAACATTTTGCATTTGCCTAGCCTGTTTCTGTAACATGGTGTTGGTAATTCTAGGCCTCTGCGCACTTTTTCACTGGTGTCCAGTGTAAAGTGCGTGTGCTTTCTGTGTAGGTGTGGTGAGAGTGGCCTGCCCTCCCATAGGAATGCATGGGGAATATGTGTGACCATGATAGTTCCTGATGTGTCGGGATTGCAGGGTCGAGTTTGGTATGTGCGAACTCGTTAGATTAAATGCTGCGCGATTATGTGCACGGATTTATTGTGTCTAGTGTGGAAGTGCCTCTTATAGAAGTTGGCATGTCTTTGCAGTAAATGTGAATTGACGGTCTGGCTTGTGATTGGCTGGAGCTGGCTGGTGTGTCTGGCTCCAGGAGTCAGGATGGGTCTGCCCCGGTGGTGAATGGAGAGATCTGCATGTTGATGTAAGGGAGGAGTACACCTGGGACCTGAATAGGACTGGGCCTTCCCTCCACAATGCTGGCTCCACCCCCTGTGGTATGTCTGATGTCCCTGACCCATCCTGTGAATAGGCAGAGGGGCTGAGCAAGAACCAGTTGCATCTTGTTCGCCCCTTGCCTGCACCTTTTACAACAAAGGATTTCAGTGTATAAAAGAGGGGCTGTGACCCCAAGTAAATGTTCTTGTTTTCCAAACTTGAAACTACCAGGGGCGTGCTGCTGCTGAGGCCCAGGGTAGGGCTTGCCTCCCTGGGCCCTGCCCAGCCCCATGATGCCTTGAGAACCTTGTGGCTGGGACCCTATTTTCTTCACCTTGTTGCTGGATCCTAACAGGTGGGGGCTGGCTGCTGGTGGGGCCCAGGAGGGACCGCCAGGGGGCTGTCTCCTTGCTGGAGTGCCCTGTGTGCTGGCTCCTGGGCCCTACATTGCCCCTCCTGATGTCCAGGACCTTGTTGGACCTTTTTATTCCTCCTTTGCCTTGGCCCCAGTGCTGTGGCTGCCTCTAGCACCTGGAAGCGCTATCTTTTACTTGCCCAGCAGAGGAGGAGTGCGTGGGCCCCTGCAGCGCGGTGCTGTGTGTCCGGTGGGAAAGAATCCCGGAGTGAGGGATTCCCCATGAGGCCTTCAATATTACAATGACGGCGGGTGCCCAGCCCGCTTATTGGAGTCCTAGCTGGTGCCCACCCCGCGCGCTAATTTTATTTTGGATTTCGAGGGAGCCTACCCCTTGTTATTGCCCCCGAGACTTGACCGCCGCAGCCTGAGCAGATGATGGCTGCCGACCCGGAAGCCAGGCAAAGTTCGCCTGCTTCTGGGCGGGGCCGGCGGCAGGGGCAGGAAGCATTGCAGGCAAAAGGGGAGGAGAGGAGCCTACCCCGCCTCCCCTAGCATGGCGGGGGAAGAAGGGAGAAGCGTCTTCTTCAGCAGGGCTCCCGTGTGCCGTTGTGAGCCCTGTGTGTGCCCGCGGTAACGGAGCCGCCTGGGAAGCCGCCCGGAAGTGAGGAGTGTGGCCATGATCCTCCAGGGCTCCCAGTGCGAGGAGGGAGCCCCGCGCGCCGATCCTATTAGCAGGCGAGGCTCTCGTAAGGAGGAGAGAGCCCCGCAGATCCCCCTCCCGATGAAGGAAGCAGCCGGAGCCTCGCCGGCTCCCCAGTGAAGTCCCGGTCCCAGAAGAGGGACCGGACGAAGAGGAGTCTCCCCAGGCACCATGCCGATGCCTTTGTCAGAGCAGCACCAATTAGCAGAGGGCTGCTCCATCGAAACCAGCCACATCAGAGCGGCCCCGGAAGGCAGCAGGCCATTCCAACATGGGGAGCATTTGTTGTATTTGGAGCCCACGAGGCTCCCAGGGGCATTGTTGCTTTTAGAGCCCCCAGAGGCTCCACCATGGGGGCATGTTTTCTTCCCGGAGCCAGTGTGCTCCATGGGGGCAAGTTGATTTTTATCCCCAGTGCTCGCCCTTGGGGCAGAATTGTTTTCCAGAGCCTGTGCGTGGCTCCAACGTTTGGGGCCATATTTGATTATTTAAGGAGCCAATGGGCTCCTGGGGCACAGTTGATTTTAGAGCCAGAAGGCTCCACCACTCCACAGTTTGGCCCTACAATTCCGGAGCCAGATGGCGCCACCGTGAGGCGCAATTCATGAGAGAGCCCTTGAGAGGGCCAGAGATGGCACAGAGGTGCCAGGCCTGCCACAGCTGCGCAGCACTTAGTGCCAGCTGCAGCGTTTAGGCCTGTGCCTGTTCTCAGCTGCCCAGCAAGTAGTGGGCAGCTGCAACGTTTAGGTTTGCACACATGGCGCACCCCTGACTGGCGCTGCATTGTCAGCACGCTCAGACATTCTGGACACAGGGCATTTGAGCCCCTTCTTGATGGCCAGTTGGCCAGGGGGACTGGTAGAGGTGTAGGGCGCAAAGCCCTAATGTGATTGATATGTGCTTTACATGTGGTGCCAGGAAATGTAATGCATCTAGTATGTTTACACACCCTGTGTTGATACCTCTAGAGATGGTTTTACCTATGGAGGTATGTGTTACTGAGATTTTATATCACTGTGATTTACGCCCCTAAATGTGAGTTATACTTAGGAGGTAGGGTCTAATGTGTTAAGATTAGTGAGGAGATTGCCTACTGTATTTATACTGGTTAGCCCTAATGTGATTTATGCGTAATGTGCAATGCCTTTATGCCTGTGATACCTCTAAATGTGTTTTCATGCTTAGGAGGTTGTTTTGCCTAGTATAGTTTATACTAGTGAGTTGATGTGTTGCTGCGTGATCTATGCCTATGGTGATTAGTATTGTATAGTGTGTACCTACCTTTTACCAGTGGTTACTGGTTGTGTTCTATAATTGTTATTTGGTGCTACAGTTACTCTAAGTGCTAATTCTACTAACTGCTGATCCTGACAGTGGGCCACGTGGCCCTGTCCTGTGTAAATAATCCCTTGTGAATATTGCCCGTGCCAGTTGGCACAATGTATATTTTGTGATTACTATCAGATGTGTTTTAACCGCATGCGTGCGGGCGGAATTCCGCCCGTACGCTGAGATTTTCTAAAGCGCATGTTACGTGACGAGCTGGGCTTACACCATTACTTACGACCCTCTCCTCCGGTCACCTATTGCAGAACCTGAGTTCCCATTTTCTTTAGAGCATGGGGATATACAAGAAGTGTGGGGGGTTCCGGCCTCCTTCATTACCATATTGAGTGGAGGGGCAAGGAGGTGGAGGAGGGTTGTTTCTTTTCTATACTTCCTATTGGATCAGCTTGATCACTTAAACCTGGGTAGAGGTTGGACAGAGTATCGGTAAGTAATTGTTGGACTTGGCCCTTTTGGCAGGTTCACCCCGAAACATTTTGCATTTGCCTAGCCTGTTTCTGTAACATGGTGTTGGTAATTCTAGGCCTCTGCGCACTTTTTCACTGGTGTCCAGTGTAAAGTGCGTGTGCTTTCTGTGTAGGTGTGGTGAGAGTGGCCTGCCCTCCCATAGGAATGCATGGGGAATATGTGTGACCATGATAGTTCCTGATGTGTCGGGATTGCAGGGTCGAGTTTGGTATGTGCGAACTCGTTAGATTAAATGCTGCGCGATTATGTGCACGGATTTATTGTGTCTAGTGTGGAAGTGCCTCTTATAGAAGTTGGCATGTCTTTGCAGTAAATGTGAATTGACGGTCTGGCTTGTGATTGGCTGGAGCTGGCTGGTGTGTCTGGCTCCAGGAGTCAGGATGGGTCTGCCCCGGTGGTGAATGGAGAGATCTGCATGTTGATGTAAGGGAGGAGTACACCTGGGACCTGAATAGGGCTGGGCCTTCCCTCCACAATGCTGGCTCCACCCCCTGTGGTATGTCTGATGTCCCTGACCCATCCTGTGAATAGGCAGAGGGGCTGAGCAAGAACCAGTTGCATCTTGTTCGCCCCTTGCCTGCACCTTTTACAACAAAGGATTTCAGTGTATAAAAGAGGGGCTGTGACCCCAAGTAAATGTTCTTGTTTTCCAAACTTGAAACTACCAGGGGCGTGCTGCTGCTGAGGCCCAGGGTAAGGCTTGCCTCCCTGGGCCCTGCCCAGCCCCATGATGCCTTGAGAACCTTGTGGCTGGGACCCTATTTTCTTCACCTTGTTGCTGGATCCTAACAGGTGGGGGCTGGCTGCTGGTGGGGCCCAGGAGGGACCGCCAGGGGGCTGTCTCCTTGCTGGAGTGCCCTGTGTGCTGGCTCCTGGGCCCTACATTGCCCCTCCTGATGTCCAGGACCTTGTTGGACCTTTTTATTCCTCCTTTGCCTTGGCCCCAGTGCTGTGGCTGCCTCTAGCACCTGGAAGCGCTATCTTTTACTTGCCCAACAGAGGAGGAGTGCGTGGGCCCCTGCAGCGCGGTGCTGTGTGTCCGGTGGGAAAGAATCCCGGAGTGAGGGATTCCCCCATGAGGCCTTCAATATTACAATGACGGCGGGTGCCCAGCCCGCTTATTGGAGTCCTAGCTGGTGCCCACCCCGCGCGCTAATTTTATTTTGGATTTCGAGGGAGCCTACCCCTTGTTATTGCCCCCGAGACTTGACCGCCGCAGCCTGAGCAGATGATGGCTGCCGACCCGGAAGCCAGGCAAAGTTCGCCTGCTTCTGGGCGGGGCCGGCGGCAGGGGCAGGAAGCATTGCAGGCAAAAGGGGAGGAGAGGAGCCTACCCCGCCTCCCCTAGCATGGCGGGGGAAGAAGGGAGAAGCGTCTTCTTCAGCAGGGCTCCCGTGTGCCGTTGTGAGCCCTGTGTGTGCCCGCGGTAACGGAGCCGCCTGGGAAGCCGCCCGGAAGTGAGGAGTGTGGCCATGATCCTCCAGGGCTCCCAGTGCGAGGAGGGAGCCCCGCGCGCCGATCCTATTAGCAGGCGAGGCTCTCGTAAGGAGGAGAGAGCCCCGCAGATCCCCCTCCCGATGAAGGAAGCAGCCGGAGCCTCGCCGGCTCCCCAGTGAAGTCCCGGTCCCAGAAGAGGGACCGGACGAAGAGGAGTCTCCCCAGGCACCACGCCAATGCCTTTGTCAGAGCAGCACCACTTAGCAGAGGGCTGCTCCATCGAAACCAGCCACATCAGAGCGGCCCCGGAAGGCAGCAGGCCATTCCAACATGGGGAGCATTTGTTGTATTTGGAGCCCACGAGGCTCCCAGGGGCATTGTTGCTTTTAGAGCCCCCAGAGGCTCCACCATGGGGGCATGTTTTCTTCCCGGAGCCAGTGTGCTCCATGGGGGCAAGTTGATTTTTATCCCCAGTGCTCGCCCTTGGGGCAGAATTGTTTTCCAGAGCCTGTGCGTGGCTCCAACGTTTGGGGCCATATTTGATTATTTAAGGAGCCAATGGGCTCCTGGGGCACAGTTGATTTTAGAGCCAGAAGGCTCCACCACTCCACAGTTTGGCCCTACAATTCCGGAGCCAGATGGCGCCACCGTGAGGCGCAATTCATGAGAGAGCCCTTGAGAGGGCCAGAGATGGCACAGAGGTGCCAGGCCTGCCACAGCTGCGCAGCACTTAGTGCCAGCTGCAGCGTTTAGGCCTGTGCCTGTTCTCAGCTGCCCAGCAAGTAGTGGGCAGCTGCAACGTTTAGGTTTGCACACATGGCGCACCCCTGACTGGCGCTGCATTGTCAGCACGCTCAGACATTCTGGACACAGGGCATTTGAGCCCCTTCTTGATGGCCAGTTGGCCAGGGGGACTGGTAGAGGTGTAGGGCGCAAAGCCCTAATGTGATTGATATGTGCTTTACATGTGGTGCCAGGAAATGTAATGCATCTAGTATGTTTACACACCCTGTGTTGATACCTCTAGAGATGGTTTTACCTATGGAGGTATGTGTTACTGAGATTTTATATCACTGTGATTTACGCCCCTAAATGTGAGTTATACTTAGGAGGTAGGGTCTAATGTGTTAAGATTAGTGAGGAGATTGCCTACTGTATTTATACTGGTTAGCCCTAATGTGATTTATGCGTAATGTGCAATGCCTTTATGCCTGTGATACCTCTAAATGTGTTTTCATGCTTAGGAGGTTGTTTTGCCTAGTATAGTTTATACTAGTGAGTTGATGTGTTGCTGCGTGATCTATGCCTATGGTGATTAGTATTGTATAGTGTGTACCTACCTTTTACCAGTGGTTACTGGTTGTGTTCTATAATTGTTATTTGGTGCTACAGTTACTCTAAGTGCTAATTCTACTAACTGCTGATCCTGACAGTGGGCCACGTGGCCCTGTCCTGTGTAAATAATCCCTTGTGAATATTGCCCGTGCCAGTTGGCACAATGTATATTTTGTGATTACTATCAGATGTGTTTTAACCGCATGCGTGCGGGCGGAATTCCGCCCGTACGCTGAGATTTTCTAAAGCGCATGTTACGTGACGAGCTGGGCTCGTCATCAGCGTGCGAGGAGGCTACGCCATGACGAGCCCAGCTCGTCATCAGCGTAGAAGGGGTTAAGAATGCAAAAGTTATTTTTATATAACCTTGTTTGGAGTTCCTTTTGTGGTGTGCCTGGGATGTTGTTGCTGTGTGCGTGCGCAAATGCTTTACACATTGCCTCCGGGATAAGCCTGTCTGCTCGTGCCAAGCTACCAAGGGGGTGAGCAGGGATTATCTTTGGCGTGTAACTCCCTTGCCCTGACTAGAGTGGTGGTTTCTGCCTGGCTTTGGCGCAAGCCTTAGCCAGCCAGAAATCCCAGTTCTAACAGTAATTGAATCATTCAATTGCTTTTATGTTTATAATGTTGTTTGTTAGATGAAAAGCCCATAAAAAATTGCCAATTTAGATGTTATTACCAACACAGTAAAAATCTTAAATAAAAAAATATGCACTATAACTAATAGACACATTGCAGAATTATAAGCAATCAGAAAGTGTTGCAAAGCAACAACAACCACATGGTTTGCCACCTTTAACAGCAGATTTAAACCATCTTGCCTGGTGCAAATTTAAAAGAGTAACCCTGGCCGCAAAAATGTAATTCTTTGGTCATGAAACAAACAAGTTAATACCATATTCCCCCCATTAAATTGAGCAATCAGCCAAAACATGCATTTACCACTAGTCCCCTTAACGGCTACCATTAACCCCTTCCACTTCCATCCATGTTATAATCTAGCAAAAATGCTTCAATATTTGAACGTTCCATTTCGAGTTAAGGAAGTAAACCACATTTTTGAAAGTAATGAACTTGCTCAACACATCTTTGTACATGTGGATGATCAGCTGTATGCCAATAAGCCATTTCTTATACAAACCATGAATTCGTAGGAAATGGTCTGGGAAGAATCATCCCCAAATATCTGTAGAAATATATTCCCCATGTTAGTATCAACTTAGAATTTACGTATTAAGCAGGTACCTCCGACAGGTGCGTCCAAGGCTCCTGCCTCGCCCCTTCTGCTTCGTCTTTGACTTGTACCTACGCCCTCTCTCTCTCTCACCCTTGTTCCATCTCTATTTCAGATGTGTTTCTTCTTTTTCTTACAGCTTTTCTTGTTTTATTTCAATTGCTCTCCAGTTTCAGCTTGCTCTTCTCTGCTTTGTTTTATTTTTGCCACTCTCACTCATTTCAGGGTATTTTTCTGTTTCACACTCGCCGATTCTGCTTGCTGCGTTCACTCATTTCTGCTACTTTCTCTTTGTCACTTTCATTCATTTCTGCATGCCACTCTCGCTCATTTTCTGCTTATCACTCTTGCTCGTTTGTGCTAGTTTTCTCTTTCCCACTCTCGCTCATTTATCCTTCTCTTCTCTTTGGCAGTTTTTCTTTTCACTGTTTTTTTATGTTTGTTGCCAGTTTTGCTCCTTTCTTGCTCATGTTCTGTTCACCCCTCTTCATTGCCCTTTTCCCACTCTTTTGGCTCCCTGCACACACCTTACCTGTTTTTCCCTCCCGCAGTCTCCCTCTTCCCACCTCCAGTGCCTCATCCCAACCATACTCACTTCCCTCTGCTCTCCTCCTCTCTCCCAGGACCTAATTAATGGCAGCCACAGAGCAAAGGCACAATGAGTTGCTGCTGGGACTCCAACAATCCAAAGCTCCAAAGACTTTCTGGACCTGATTTCACCACCTTCAACAACATCTCTGGTGATAAACCCACAACAATCACCTTGACCGCCTACATTCTCATAAAGCTCACCATTTCTATCTAACACCAACACAGAAAAAGTACCACCAGGTAAGCCGCCCAAACCTGGGACAACCTCTCAAAGGAACACTGAACAACAGTATTCACTGAACACCAGCCCGAGGACAGCAGCAGACTACCCAAATCCAACACAAACGTCAGCAACTGGATCACCTTCTGCTACAATGCCCTGGCTTTACCTTAAAACCAACAAAGTCACAAGATACAGACCATAAGCCAGTTGATGGATGGAGGAACTCAGGATGACAAAGATTGACTAAAACAACTTGAACAAAGATTGAGAATAAGCTAAGACCACACAGACATGAAAATCTTCATAACTGTCCATAGATGCTGCCATTAGAAGAACAGGAACACCAAAGGCTCCACGCTTGCAGACCGCATTGACACAAACACCCACAAAAGAAAAGAAATCTCTGCCATAGTGAAAGATTTCACCTCCTCAAAGGCCACCTCCAACAGCTTCACTGCTTCACATCACCTCTGCAAAATACTCCCACATTTCTTCTGCAGCAAGATAATCTCCATACACGACAAAACCGACCCTCACCCAGATCTGACAGTCATTAAATGACTCCCCATCTTGTCCAAAGAAACCACTACAACCATATGGCCCACCATCTCCATGGACAAAACCGAATCCACAATTTAAAGCTTCCACTCTGGGGCCCTATCTAACCTGTGCCCCCATCACACCTTTGCCAAAGGACTACAACTCCTCAGAACAGAGCTCAACCTGATACTAAACTACTTCATGTCTTCTGCCACCTTCCTAGACCCAAGGATGCATGCCCCAGTACTCCTCCTGCTCAAGAAGACTTCTGCAAATCCAGCAATGCTCACCAACTACACACTCATCTCCCTGCTACTGTTGCTGGCCAAAGTCCTAGAGAAATGTATCAACATACGCCTCACCAACCATCTCAACAACCCCCTACTCCTCGATGTCACACAATTTGACTTCAGACCCAACCCCAGCTTAGAAATAGCCTTCATTGCTGCTACAAACATCTATATGATCCTGCATAGGGGAGACACAGCAGCAATCATCCTTCTGGATCTCTCTGTAGCATTAGACACAGTGCTACACTCCATCATCATCTGAAGCCCCACTCTCTACTGGATATTCTACTTCCTGACCAGAAGGACAAAGCCAGTCAGCCTGGCACCCTTCTGTTTGAACTCCCACAACCTCATCTGTAGAGTTCCACAAGGATCCTCACTGATCCCGACCCTCTTCAAATCTTACATGATCCCACTAGCAAGCATTATCCGCACCCACAACATTGACATTCTATCCTATGCCTATGACACACAGCTGATACTATCCTTCTTGGACAAGACTCCCAACACATCTGAGTGTTGCCCCCTGCATGTCTGGATAAAGACCAACTGCCTCAAAAGCAACACTGACAAGACAGGAGTTGTGATCTTAGGGAAGAACCCATCTCTGTGGGATACCACTTGGTGACTGGCTGAACTCAGTGCTATATTGCCTTCACCACTCACGCCAAGAACCTCTGGCTTGTCATTGACAGCCAACTCAACATGAACACTTAAGGTAATGCTGTCGCAGCTTTCTGCTTCCACACCATGAAGATGTTGAGAAAACTTTTCACATGGCTCCCAACCTCCACTAGCAAAACCATCACAGACTCCCTCGACACAAGCGAGCTTCTACTAACTACGAGAACACCTCTATGCTGGGATCAGCAAGCAACTCAGCACACATCGTTAAACCATCCAGAAAGCAGGTTGCAGAATTACACTAAACCTACTACCCTGCATGTACATCACACACTCTTGAGAACACCCCACCGGCTTTCTATTCACAAAGGAGCCCATTTCATACTACTCACATACACCTTCAAATCCCTCCCCAATAAGTGTCCTGCCCACCTCAATAGCCAAATCTCATTTTGCAACTCAACCTGGATTCCTACTCACACACATCCCATGCGTACAAAAACATATATAGAACCTGAACCTGTGGTCGAGCCTGCTGCTACATGACCCCTAAAGCCTGGACTGTCCTGCTATTACACATCAGAGCAGCTTCTTCAATTCTTGAGTTCCACAAGAAGCTGAAGACCTGGTTCTTTGAATAGACCCACTTGCCAGCCCTAGGGCAGGGTAGTCCTGTACCGGCAGCAGTGCCAGGATACCTTCCTTTGTAATAGTGTGCTTTACAAATGCACATAACATAACCAAACTAAGAAGTTTATTTTGCTTTGGAAAACAAGTGAATGTGTGACCTAAAATTGCAAAATCATTATAAAAAAAGCAGCGTTTCATCGTAGTGGCCAATATAGTGGATTCCAACCTTAGGTTGAAAACATTTTGCTATAGTAAAGGTGGTGGGTGAACATTCAAATTTAAGCTGAAGCACACACTGCTTTATGTTATTTTTTTATGTCAGCAAGATTCGTGAGATGGTCCATTCAGCCAATTCTAAGAAACAAAAGCGATCCAACCTAGAATTGGTATTTAACCGTGTTTTCCCAGACTAAGTGTGTCTCATACAATGGTGAAAAGCACACAGCTTTGTTTAAATACCCCTCACACACCAAAAGGACCCATGGTGTCATGCTTCATCATAGGGGTCTTCCCGCCCCGCTGCGGGACGGGGTGTGCTGCAACCTACAACTGCGCGGGAAACTAATTTTGCGAAAAAAATAAAACTATGTGTAGTGGAGGAATGTGGGTGGAAGGGTCAGGAGTGAGTGAAGGAGTGAATATTAGTTAAAAAATACCTGGCTCTTTGGAAAACAAACTTTAATATTCCATTGAGCTGATATTATTAAAAGTGGGGAATGAGTTGGAGATACAATGCTATAATGAGCTGTTTCTCCTATGTAAACATGTTTCAAAGCCCTCCCTTGGCTTCTTCATCAGGACCGAAAGGATCCCTCCTACACTCAAATGTGTAATACAAAGAAAAGTTAAAAAAGGGTATATACATTAGGCCTGGTTGGTAACTTATTTACCCAAATTCCGCAAATTTCACGAGTGGAACGGAATTTATCGCCCAGGCCTAATGTATATACACTTTTTGTTCTTTTCTTTTTATTACAAATTGAGTGTAGTAGGGATCCTTTTGGTCCTGATGAAGAAGCCAGGGGAGGGCTTCGAAACATGTTGACATAGGAGAAACGGCTCATTATAGCATTGTATCTCCAACTCATTCCCCACTTTTAATAATACCAGCTCAATGGAATATTAAAGTTTTTTTTCCAAAGAGCAAGGAATTTTTTAACGTGTATACACTCTTTCACTCACGCCTGAACCTTCCACTCACATTCCTACACTACACATAGTTTTTTTTCTCTCCAAAATTAGTACTCCCGCGCAGTTGTAGGTTGCAGCAGGCTCGTCCTGCTGTGGGAAGACCCCTATGATAAAGCATGAAACCAAGGGCCCTTTTGGTGTGTGAGGGTTATTTAAACAAGGCTGTGTGCTTTCCACCATTTTGGGATACACACTTAGTCTGGGAGAACACTGTTATATATCAATTCTAGGATGGATCCCTTTTGTTTCTCATATATTGACTAGAGGGGGAGGTATCCACCTCTTTTGTTCTCAGAGCACTACCTCTTCACTCCCTATTTTGATTATTTACATTCAGCCAATTAGACTTGCATCATATTATTTTGATGCAGACATGTGAAAGGCAAACACTGAGTCTTGTTTCGCAGAATCCCCTAATTGACACAATCAAATAAAACACAAAAGTTCTCTAATTACAGCACAATCATGCGACCCTTTCAACCAGGCACCACAAGACAAAAGCATGATCACTGGTGCTGAAGTCTGTATTAACTATGTCTATTCTCACATAATTTGTTGATTTTCTGACTGGCATTTGTTAACATGTTCATGACAACCAAAGAAGACATTTTGGGGAAAATGCTCACTTTTGGAGTAATAGAGAAAGACCATT
This sequence comes from Lissotriton helveticus, assembly GCF_964261635.1. Taxonomy (NCBI): domain Eukaryota; kingdom Metazoa; phylum Chordata; class Amphibia; order Caudata; family Salamandridae; genus Lissotriton; species Lissotriton helveticus. The sequence goes on from NW_027611740.1 coordinate 78,751, forward strand.
CTTTTTTTAACAAATTGGACTTCCCCAACTACCTCATCACAAACATTTAAACTATCTTTGATACAGTACTGTGATCCTAATATGTATACGTAATCACCTGCACTGACACATTTCTATTCATCAGCATCTGCACTGGTGTCACTTAACTTAGGAAATACTATTGTATTGCTGTGTGTGGGGTTCTCGCTGTCTCACCCCTAGTACCGTGAGTAAACCTCAATGTGTTAGAAAAGGGGGTCTCAAGTTGGCAGTGATATGCACCTTGTCCAAGTAGGGACCCTTCCTTCTAGTCAGGTTAAGGGAGTTACACACCCAAGATAACCCTGCTCACCTCCTTGGTAGTTTGTCATGAGCAGTCAGGCCTAACTCAGAGGCAATACGTAAAGTATTGTACATAAAACACAGAATACCACAGTGAAAACAGAACAAGTGGACACCACACCAGTTTAGAAAATCAGTGATGCTGCAGATAAAGTCTTTGATGGCCCTGAGACGTCTAACAGGAATCAAGCATACATAAGTCCTCTGAGAAACTTGGAAAAGCAGGATACAAGAAAGCAAAGTCCAGTTATCTCTCTGCCCTCAGACAGAAGCAACAACTGCAGGTCACCCAGCAAAGCATTACACAGCAAAGGGGGCAGTATTTACTCTGACAGCTCACCAACTCTTCTTCTTGACAGAGTCCTTAGTCCAGTATTCTAAAAATATGGGGTTAAAGGTCCAATACTTATACCACCTTCTGCCTTTGAATTAGGCATACTTCAAAGGATAGTCTTTGTAGTGCACAGATCCTGCCTTGCATTGACATGGCTCCAAACATATTACAGGGGTGGAGACAGCTTTGTGTTAGGACAGGCACAGCCCTGTTCAGGTGTCAGTGACAACTTCTACCACCTCTCTAAATCAGGAAGGCCCATCAGCCTGGAGATAGGCCATCGGGATATGCAAGGCACACCTCAGCTTCCTTTGTGTGACTGTCTAGAGTGAATGCACAAACAACCCAGCTGCCAATCTAAACCAGACATTGATTCCACAGGCAGGCAGAGGCACAGGATGGTAAATCAAGAAAATACACACTTTCTAAAAGTGACATTTTCAAGCATACAATTTAAAAGCCACCTTCACTAAAATATGTATTTTTAAATCCTGAGTTCATGGAGCCCAAATTCCAACGCTCTACCTCTTCCCAATTGAATGTTACACTTGTAAGATGTTACAAGGCAGCTCCAATGATAACCTATGGGAGAGATAGTACTTACAGTAGTGAAAAATGAAATTGGCAGTATTTCTCTATCAGGATATGTAAAAAACATCAGCACGTGTTCTACCTTTCACATACAGTGCACTCTGCCCATGGGGCTACCTTGGGTCTTCCTTATGGGTTTCTGATGTGCAAGAAAAGAAAGGGAAGGTTTGGACCAGGCAAGTAAGTGAACTTGCCAGTTTGGCATGGCAGTTTATAACTGCACTCATGGGCACTGCAGTGGCAGGCCTGAGATATGTTTGCAGGGTTACTCATGTGGGTGGCGCAATCAGTGCTGCAAGCCCACTAGTAGCATTTGATTTACAGTCGTCCTGGGCACACAGTGCACTTTACTAGGGATGTTTTGAAAAAATATATAAGATAAAATAAAGATATATTTTGGACAATAAACATGTGTGGTGCATATCAAAGCCAGTAATATTGTTGTGATACAATTGTAGCATAAAATTAACAGTAGCACCGCAACCCAGTGCTTGTTCTCCTTTTCCCACTTTAATTCAGGTATGCCAATCATGGATTACCAATTGCAATCACAATTTATGCAGGGAGCACTTGCACTTTAGCACAGATTAGCAGTGGCAAAGTGCCTAGAGTACACAAACCAGCAAAAACGAAGTCCAGCATAGTCAAAAATACAAGTGGTAGAGACAAAAAGACAGGAGAAACCATACTAAGGAGGTCCGGTCTAATTAAATGTTATGCTTTTTTGTCCCTTGCAAGCCATATTGTGTTGAACTTATTTTACCAGGTTTTCTAGGACATCAGTCTGAAGGGACAGTCACTGCAGTATGTGAGGATATATTGACACAGTTATCTAAGTCACATGCTTTTTTGGCCACGTCTACTTCCATTGAGGCATTTTTTGAATTCACTGCTTTTCACATGAGGCTCAATGGGGCTTGCTCTTTGCAAGTTTTGACCCTTAGCCTCCTTTATATGTGTGAAGTATTCTTGAGCCATATCATGGGCGCATGTAACAGCCAGAAATGTTTCTCTATCATAAGCAACATTACTACACAATAGCACATAACAATGTTGCCAAGTTGCAGGCACAAAGCTGTAACTTACCCGTTCAAAGATAGTGTTGAGAATTGGCCCCTACATGCTGCAGTAATATTGTGATCCCTAGGCTAACATCAAAGAGATGACGATTAGAGACTCTATGGAAAGGTTGGATTTGGAGACTTTACTTACTGTGTTTTTTTCTCTATTTATGTTTTCTTTTCTGGAAAGGTTTATCAATGCCAGACGACGCATCCTGCAGCCAATGCTAGATGCCAGCAACCCAGACCCTGCCCCAAAAGCTAAAAAGATCAAATCTCAGCACAGGCCCACTCAGAGGTTTTGGCCCAACTCCCTTGCCGCAGGAGTTTTACAGCAGCAAGGTGTCCTCTCTGGATCTAACCCAGATGGTAAGTGTCTGGTGAAGGCTGCAGCATCTAAGAGAATGCAGAGTTGTGTGTTCACAGTGCAATATTGAGGTTTTAATGCAAAGGAATGGAAAAGGGTTTAAACATAGGCGCATGCTTATTAGATTATCATAGACCAGTGTTCGCTGTTGGCACCATCAGAGGGATTTTGGGGTCTTAAATAGGCTAGACTAGGGTATCCTATGACCACAATTACATAAATTCGACACGTCTCTCGTTCAGGCAGAGGTTGCTTAATAACTGATGTCGTTGTGATATTTCTCTGTAAGAAAATGTTTTTGTGCATTTTCGATTAGTGTTTTTTAGATTGTTTAAATGTTATAGAACTGCTATTTTGTATCACAAACACTGCATAGAAACAGGAAGTTAAAAAATAAACCAAATGCACAACCTGGTCTCACGCCCAGAAAGATCTAATGCCAGACCAATGTGGCACCGAAGCTGAAATTAAAGCTCAAAGGCACTTTCTCAGTGTTGCTGGTCTAGTGTTATGGGGGTTTAGATTCTCGCAGAGCATTTACCTCTGTTTGACTGACAATGTATTTTGGGTTACTGTGTTACGGAGGTTGTGTTGTCTATCTGCAATGTACTGTGTACTATAAAGAGGCAGTGTCCTCACATCTGCCTAACAGATTTGCTGAAATAAGGTATATTCTAGTCTAGCAGTGCCTTTTAACCTGTGCACAACCTCACAGTTAAACTTGTGAACTATAAAACGAAGACTTGTTTCCAATCATAGTCTACGAAGAATGAACTGCGAACACACATGTAAGCGTTCCGTCAAAAACACACCTAGAGCTGATCTGATTCAGTTTAATATACACGTTACCATTTCATAGATACACATTTCAACAGTGATTCTCACATTAGCTGCAGACATCAAGATTCCAAATGACCTCCCCATAGGCTCGCCTACGTTGTTTCGTGAAAAGGTGACTTAGATTTTTTGAATGAGTTTGACACTGGCTCCATTCATAAAATCAAGATTTTAATTAATCTAGGCGTATGACAGTGTATAAAAAGTGGAAGAATGCAGTGGGGTAGGGTCCAAGAACGCTCAAGTTCAATAGTTATTAAAAGTAGAATAATTCAAAGCGCACCCAGTAGTGCAGTAGTTTTGGCGGAACACTGTCAATGAGGTTTTGGTTGAATTCTCCGTATGACATGCTGGAGTGTGCCTGCTCAGTCCCACTGTGGACATGGGAGAGAGATGCTCAAGCATTCACTTGAAGAACCCCCAAAAAGTCTCAAGAAGAAAGCCTACGAGCTCCAGCTGCCTCGTAGACAATCAGCTAAACCGGGGCTGAACAAGTTGCACTGGTTACCTGTACGAGAGAGAATAACCTTCAAGGCGATGTGCATCTCCCACCAGGCTTTTTGGTGCACAGGTCCAGCAATTGGTCGCCAACTTATATCTCAGTACCATCCCACCAGAAATCTTAGATCAAGTCACTCTTTTCTGGCCTTAGTGCCGAGAATAAAAAGAGCAAGAGCTGGTGGTAGGATGTTCTCCCTTAATGCTGCCAAACAATGGAACTCCCTTCCCCTCAAACTCAGGTCCAACCCCGATCTCCTTTCGTTCCGGAAACAGCTGAAAACTCTTCTGTTTAATGTCCACCATTAATCCTCCTGGTCAAACCTCTTTTGTTCAGCAAACATACCTTTTTACCAGCGCTTGGACGCCCTTGGGCAGCCACCGCGCTTTATAAATACTCATTTCATTTAATTTCATTTCATTTCACGAGCGATATGTGCTCTTATGAATCACCCACAGCTAATTATTCGTTGACATGAAAGGTGAGACAAAAAAATGCAGGAATCAGTTACAACTCTTGGGGCCCGAATCACAAAGAACATCCAAACTCATGGCCGAGGAGGCCCTTTGTGAAACAGGTCCTAGGTGTGCAATTGATTTTTGAGACAAAACAGACAGGTGTCTGTTGTACTTCGTGCAGTGGACACCCAAGTCCAAACAGTTGGCCAAAACCAGGAATATTGTCCTGTTCATGGTTACAGGAGGGAACACATGTTTTGTGAAGTAAGGAGTATGGTGCTTTGTAGAGCATGTCCGGTGCAATGTTAAAGCACAACATTATGGGCATTGCCCAACTGGAACCCTCCCAAAGAGAGCTTTGAGGTCTTTTCCCAAAGAAACACACATTATTGGTGGAGTTTTTGGGCAATTAGCATTTTATCTAATCTCTGGGAAAATGCAGAACACTGTATGCCAAATTCATTGCAAAATGTGAGACATTAACACCCTGTGAAAACCACTAGTCATTCATCTTAACGTCACTCACCAATGTCTGGACTTGCGGGGGCCACAGACAGGCCTTACTTGAGAAAATACCCTTTCATATGTGTTGATATTCTCAAAACCTCGTTCAGAGAGCCACAAGGCACGCTGGGATACAGGGCCCAACTGTGGTGGTTGAGGACTTTTACTCATGAAGTGTTGGGACAAAACCCACTATGGATTCTGAGCAACTGGGCACAGATCCCACCTCCGTACTTAGCTCTCAGTGGTAGATGTGGACAAGCTGTGACAGGCTCCCCCAGGGAAAAGTGTAGATATACTCATACACTTCTCTTAACTCTAAGTGCACACAGTGTTGTCAATAAATCAAGGCCCAGTCAAAACCTTGCTTTTATAAGAAAAAAGTACTTTCTTTATTAATCTACACATTTAAAGGAATAACAACATTAATTAGAAACAGCACAAATACCCTGAGGTTGAGGCTCTGTTTTTTTTCAGGGAAATCCCAATTCCACCCGCTTCCTTGTAACATAGTTGGGGTTATTCCTCATTTACTAGTGGCCACATCCAGGGAATATTTACTACTAGGCCATACTCAAGAGTTCGCTCCTGTTTGTCTTCTTATGAATTTAGTCAAAAGCATCTATGGTGCAGCAGCACTGTCAGCAGCAAGTCCTCCAGCGCCCAACAGGCCCAGTTCAAGCCTTACATGCTCCTGCATCATGGAAGCATTCAGCACTATGGTGAGGACTGGCACCCCCTGTTAGCATATGGGGTTGCAGAGATTGTTTACACCTCAAGCGCTGACTGTTTTGGTGCAATCGTCTCCACTTTGCTGGTTATGAGTCTTAGCACTTTAGCCGCAGTGTCTTCAGTGGTGGCCCCCTCAAGCATACCGGGTCACTTCAACATGGTGGTATGGGTTTGGCAAGTCCTGTACGACGTGTAGCACATGGATCAGTCCTCAGAGGCCCGCTTCTGACATATGGGGGGTGCTGAGTCAATACTGCACATGGGTAATGACCCTATTGGGGCACAGCTGTTCCCTTACATCTCTCTGGTAGCCCTCTTGGTAGGGTTCCACACTGGACCTTGCTCCCTCCAACGCTCTCCTCTTTCTCACAGAACATGCTGGTCTTGGAAAGCAGGCAGGTGCTGGTGCTCCAGGATCCAGGAGAAGTGATCTTGGGATTCCCTGGGCGATGTCTCTTCACCCAACAGAGAGACTAGCAGGACTTTGTCCCAAGTACTGGTCACAGGCTGAAGTCTTAAAGAGCTTCCCCTTCTCATACAGCTGGTCTGGCTTATGGCAGATGACACATTTTTGTGGTCTCCACTTCACCTTCTTATAGTCATTTTCCAGATGCCAAATGTGATTTAGGGTCTGAGTCTTTAAAATGTTATGGTGGGCTTCTGCTTCTTTTGAAGCGTACATTTTTCTTTTTCTTCGTTCCTGCCACAGCAGGCAAGACTCTGAAGCTGATTGTTCCACAACACAGTCCCTGTGAGTGTCCAGGGTTCACATCTGGATGTCAGCCACAGTGATATGTGCATTAAAAGGTTAACCCTGGGCTCCCAGCCCTACTTTTTATGATTACCTTTTCAGCTTCATCCCCTTCCTGAGATGTGTGCAGGCCCCTTCCTTGTGATCTATCACTGAAGCAAAGAGCAACCTATGGAAATATAAAGCGGGAGTATCTTCCTCTTTTCCCCAGTGTGTATCCTACCTAGCTCACAGGATTGCAGCAATACATACATCTGTAGAAGGGGATTCTTCTGATCCTCATGCCTTCACCAGGCAGGCGTGGGTTTCCCAAAATAACCAACCTAGGGTCCTCCATGCAGTGCACCATTGCAGACACACTTGCATCCAGTGTATATTCACATCACATTTATTGTCCAGCACTCTTACCTGCCATTAGAGATACACATACATTCAGCCCATAAATTCAGTATACGCACAGTAGTGAGTTCTTTAGCTTTTCTACATTGTACCTAGTGTGCTCTGCACAATCTGTCACCTTTCATGTATTGCACTTCACACATTCACCCATACAATCAGCACATGCTTGCATTGTGCACGTACTGTACACTACTACATCTCTCATGTAATGTATGTACAGGCACTCAGTACATTCACTAACGACACATATACTCACATGTCTTTCTCCATCCCTGTACTGTACCCTTCCCAGGCACATGGACATCAACCACAGAGCCACTACTCTTGCGATGCGCTGCCCAGCACTCCACACTACCTAATATAGGCCAAAGGTGAGTTAATCACACAGCAGATACACTTTTTAAAAAGGTGAGTGAGCCTGTAGGTCTCACTCCAGTGACATAAGGCAAAAATGACCTGTTCACTACTGCTTATCATTTCACAATATGCTGCCACTACTACACATGTGCTGATTAACTCTTGGCAAAGGCGGTTGCCTTCCACAGCTATAAGTGCGGTGCTTTTTGTGCCTCTCCTGGTCAGACACAACCAGAATTCATGAGGCAGGCCTACATCATAGTGCACACGCATGATCCTTGTACTGCTATGACAGAAAAACAGCATAAGGGATCCTGACAACAGTACAGTTGGGCACTCAGTTCAGGGATGCTAGTTTCTTGCAATGCAGAAGACTTTTCCTCCCAATTGATATATAGTATTTTGTTAACACATTGAAAGTTCTCAAAGTGCGCCTGTTTGTAATTATAAACACTCCTACAACAATTCCTCATATGCCATCAGCCTACTATCAATAAAGGTAGGCTGATGGACCATCAGAACTTTGTAGTGCTAACTCGACTTATTGTCAAATCTAAGGTGCTTGTTACCAGCACCAAAATGTCTAAATCCAAAAATTGCTGTATTTTAACAACGTACATTTTTTTACTATATTTTACTATTTTAGTGAGAAATGCTGATTTCTAGGTATTATAGATAAATCAGTACAGCGGCCACTGGACTTTAGACACACAAAAATGTGTATGTGTAACTTACACATGCAAATTGTACATTCACCATTGCAGAATACTCCTAAATAGGAGTTGACAAAATCTTCTCTTTGTTGAAGCTTTGGGATTTAAATCAAAGACTCCATGCTGCGACTCAATGGTTTCAATGGTTTGGTGGAAAATCCACCAAAAAGTTTTGAAATTTCTAAACATCTACTCTTTCTGTCCACCTCATTTATATGCAGGGAAAATTTATAGTTTCTAATGGCAGAGCATCAGCCAGCTACATCATTGGAACATCCTGTCTGCTGACCAACTACTATAGATCCATAAGGACAACTCAAGTTAGCACAGGCCTTCCAATGAATTTACAATTTTTATCTTGACTGTCATGAATGGCATGCAATGGGAAAATACACACTGCCATTTCCCACATTTGGAGTAAATTTGCAGCACGTTAGAACCTTATTTTTTCAGAAACAAATCCTTGCAGAGGTGGTTCACGTGACACTGCAATTTTACAAAAAGATCTCCCTGTCTCTTTGGTGTGGAAATGCAAATAGATTTGGCCAACCAAACGAGCAGAGGCTTAGGGTTTAGAAGATGGCCTTTCAAGGCCTAATAGCTCCTTTGTTGTCCACATATTAATTTAAGTAACATTTTCATCCATCTTTTCATTAGAATAAAAAGAACTAATCGACCTTTAGTACTCCCGAACTAAAACATGCAAATGATCACAAAGTCTGTGGTTCCATAGTAACTTCGTTCTGTGATTGTACTGAATACATATCCATTCAGTGATGTGACTGTAAAGGCTGAACTACATCAACTGTAGTAAAACGTTATGTTGCCAATACTAGCCAAATGCTGCAATAGAACTAAGGGCCTCATTTCGATGTCGGTTGTAAACCAAACCGACTGACTCCTTGTCGTAATCGGTTCGGACCGACTCGTGTTCAGTGAGGCCGACCGACCGATTACAATGCTTCTGAACACAGTTCGTAAAGTCTCCCGTTGACTTCAATAGGAGCCTGTGTTTCGTCTGAATACACAGGGTCCCATTGAAAAAAGGGGTGGTTGCGGAAAACCTTGCACCCTGTGACGGTCACCTCATGGTACCTGCCACACTGTGCATAGTTTAAAAAGGGGGTCCCTTGGTTACCCCCAAGGCCCCCAACCGGAGGCCTCAGGATGAAGGGGATTCTGCTAGGGGCCCCCAAAGCAGTTTCTGATGGCCCTGTTGTGTCAGACACACCGAGTCGGAAAGGCTGTCAGAATCCGACATTGTAATTTGCCGGTTAGAAACCCAGTCCCTAGAGTTGTACGATTCGGCTTGAATCAACTCGAAGTTCCAGAATGCCAGTCAGGACTGAATCGGAATGACTAAGCGGTTTGCTTTCCGACCAAGAACATCGTAATTGGTCGGTCAGAAATGTTTCTGACCGAGTCAGAAACATAGGTTCTGACACGGTTTAGGGGAATTCGACTGCCGTTCGGAGCCTTTCTGTCCGACGTCGTAATCAGCCCCTATATGTTGAATTTCACCTGCTGCAGTAGATAGTTTTAATTAATTTAAAGGACATAATGGCCAGTGATATTAGAATGCTGTTCTTGTGGTCCCTCAGTCAGTAAATATCCAATTTCTTAAAATAATTGGGTCAAAATCTTCCTTCCAAATATTCATGTGCTGGTAAAAATGTATCCTAATCAAAGAAATAATATTCACTGCCAAAAGAACCTGAATAAAGGTCCATACTGCATTGAGATGAAGGTATCATTGCAAGATATCAGAAGCCAGAAGTAAGTACATATAACATAAACTCAACCCTTTGAGGTCTGGGGTAATAATACAGTTATCCTGTGGGGTTTATTTATAAGGCTGCATCTATAGATTGTGCCTTTTGAGTCAATCTCTTGTATTGTGTATGCATGCTCACTTCCATCACAACAAATGAATCAATGAATTGTGTACAACAACTCTTTTTTCAATATATACTTTCTTGTATACAATGCATCACATTATTGGATCAACCAGTAAACAAATGTGCTGACGTGCTGTGCTGAAACAGATGGGTGTATTTACAAGCAGACTTTAAACACACATAATGTGACTGAGGACAGTAGTGCCAGTGGTGTAACGAAACTTGAGGGGGCCCCCCTGCAAAACACAGGGAGGGACTCCCCCCAGTGGCCCGGCCCGTCCCACCACCTACCACTTTGCCCCACCGCCCAAAATCTGGCATATTTTGATTTGAAACCTCCAACATTTAAATGAAATGCCTCTATATAGTATTTCTCAAAGTTCTAATTAGAAAGTGAGAAACTCTATTAACATATAAGGTATCCCATTTGTAACAATAATGTCAAAAGGAGATTATTTATTTGAGGCAGCAATCAGAACAATGCCAAGGAGCAATCCTATTGTCTCAGGAACGGAAGCAATCAAAACAATGCCAAAGAGCGGTCTTATTGTCTCAGGAACTGCCTATGCCTGAAGAATAACTATAAAGGGTCTAAATTAGAATTGACACAAGATTTAAGGCACACGTATTACAGACATGTGCGAGCAGCGCCATAAATAACACTGCATGTAGAATAAAAACAAACCATATCAGCAAGTACCTAATAACAATCTGTACAAACTGTAGTTGGTAAAGCAAAAGAACAGTGCAAATACTTTCAAAGTGCACAATAAAGCAATCACCAGTCCAGCAATAAATGAAAATCCAGCTTGTTTAGTAAAACAAGTAACTTTCTTTCTTGCATCAAAATGAAAATACATTCAAAGTGCATGATAAAAACTAGTCGAGCAGTATGCAAAAATGAAGCCGGGTTAGTCAAACAATTCCCCGTTTAGTGTGTGCATAAAAGCACATATATATCAAAGCAACTGGTAAACAATAACAACTACAGCACAATACAATAATCAAACCAGTTTAAACTAACAATTCCCTTTTTGAAGTGTCAAATATTTCAAAGTGACTAGCAAAACAGTAACAAGTACAGCAGGCAGCAACAAACAAAAATCAAACCACTTTAGTCAACCAATGACCTTTTGGTCTGTGCTTGTGCATGAAGGTGCAAATATTTCAAAGTGACTTATAAAACAATAACAAGTACAGCAAGCAGCAGCATACATAAATCAAACCTATCTAATCAAACAAATTCCCCTTTAGTTTGTTCACCACCACAGAAACACTTATGCAGAGTTTAAACATTCTGCACCTTTGCTACAATTAGTTTTTTTTTGCTGAATGTGGTAATTAGGGCCATCATATTCACAGATGGCACCAGGAACATCATAAGGATATTAGGGGCCAACCGCCAAACATATTTTGGGGACCCCTGTAAGAACAGTTTACTCACACTCAGTTCTGTGATCTGCATGGTACACGTTCTTTATAGAAGGCACATTAACCCTCTGTGCTGTGTGGGTGACAGGAGTGCCCATGTGAGTTCACAGTGAGCGATGTGACAGTGTGAGAGTAGGGTAAGAGGAGTGACGACAGGGTGAATGAGGTGACCATATGAATTTGGGTGCGGATGTAAGTGCAGAGTGGGATGAAAGAATGCATAGTTAGTGATGGGCTTTTTTAAATAAGATTGCAGATTGAGCAGTGAGGGGGACAAGTGAGCGAAGTGTGACATGAGTGCAAGGTGAGTAGTGTGCTCGTGAGACTGCAGGGTGAACAGAGCAAGTGCATTGTGAGGGCTGAGTTATCACTGTGAGTGCAGGGTGAGCGGGTGAAGGGTGTAAGTGCATGGTGATCAGTGTGAGTGCATTGTGATTGCTGTAAGTGCAGGGTGAGCGTAAAAGTGAAGGGCGAGAATTAGGAGTGAGTTGTCTGATGCAGGGTGCATTCCTAGACACTTTAAGTGACTCAGCATGTTATTGACGGAGGCGTAGGGTTTTCAGATATAAGTGAAACTATTGCTATTATGGCGTTAATCAGGGATCGAGGGTGGAGGAAATAAATCATGTGCTGATCGTGCAACAAACTTCCAGTCTTATGATTAGGGTTGCCAGCTCATTATTTTGATGTCCCAGATGGGGCAAAAAGAAGCAGTCACCTAAAGCTTTCAGCACTCATCTGTGCATACTTTGAACAACAAATATACATAGAAAGCACTTTTAATTGTGTTCTAGGGCTGCCTGAATGATACATCACTGATATTTAAGAGAACAAAGACAGAAAAGTCACAAATCAATACATACTTTATTTACAACCCTATTTAGTGTCAAGACAAGGTCTTTCCAGGCTCTTTAAACAACGTATTGCTGGCATTTTTCTTTTGGCAACCTTACTTTATATTCCTTTTTATGGGATGCATTCTCACACTACAGCAGTAAATGTAAATTTCAAATGGAAGGAATTGGCAGAGTGGGGGCCCAGGGGTACTGGAACCAGAAAACAAGCACTTGCAATGCAATAGGTCTCACATTTACGCGGGTTTAAGCTATTGGCATTGTAAATGACAAAGCCATTTATTTATATTTTAAAAACAAAAATAAAATGCTTTGTTATTTGCAATGTCAATAGCTCAAACTCGCTTAAATGCAAGACCTATTGCATTGCAAATGCTTGTTTACAATGTGCCCAAAAAGAAGGTTATCTCTCAGAATAAGGTAATCCAATGGCTTAAGTGGGCTGATCTTGTGCTCCATTGTTGTGTCTGCAGTGGGAAAAACAAAAATATGTATCGCAGAACAAAACAATGGATGGGCTGACTGAAAGCCCCTATATTTATGTATAATATATGTGCAGTATTACCAAAATCAAAAAGGACATGGCTAGCACCAGACCTACAAATAGTCCATTGGGCTTGTGCTTCTTGGAATTGTAAGTTCGGATCACCTTTATGGAGCTATCAACTATGACTCTTAAATATGTAATGCAGTGAACACTCTTTTTGGATGTCTCTTAATGCTCATGGACTATGATGTAATATTTCTTGCATCTAAAGCCATAACGTAGTACTGAGGCCCACGGTATCCATTAACGTCAAGGGATCCAGTCAGGACATATATCTATTCACTTCATCTTAGAGTTCAATTACAGTTCTTGATGACAGAACTGCATCATCTGCACAGAGAACAAACACTGGCAAAGCCAATAAATCTAGGCCTTAAACCGCTGAGCAACAGCATTTGGAAACATTTTTATAGGCATGCAAAAGCATGTGCCCACAAGCAACTGCATGCCTAGCTGCTAATTTTGCAAAGAATGGGTTTGTAATTAGAGGGAAATCTTTTCAAGATCGCCCTCATGCATCAGCACGACACAATGTATACATGTACACGTCATGACACGGCCATCGTTTATCATAATTACAAAATTAAAAGAAGGAAAGCTTGACGGGGGAACGGAGATGCACTTCCCTGGAGTGAGTTTATTCAAAGTCACCTCAAATATACAATGAATGAAAACAACTCACCCAGCAGGAACACTGAAAGGCCCCAACACACCTAGGGGACATAAACACACAAATAGGGAGTAACGCCTTTGAATAAAGTGGTGACAACTGACAAAGACAACAAATTCATCTAACCAGGAGCAAAAGGGGCTGACCCAAATCACCGCTGGATGTATGTCACAAACATAGCTCTGACCAATGGACAGCAACTAAAGCAATCTGTAGCTGAGACCTGAAAATTGAAAAAACAGCAGCCATACTCTATCTATGGTAGCTCTAAATACCTTCAGAGAGATTCTCTACCACACCACTTATATATTAACAAGGATGATGCATCACATATTCAGGCTAGCGAAAATGACGTCATGAAAAGACTACATCTGTTCCTCATAGCGCTTCGACGTCTGTCATCCGCACTGGGGAAATCCTGTTTGGAACGTAATCTGAGACTTTCCCCCTTAATGCTGAGGCTCTCTGCCTGGCCAAAGACAGAAACAAATCTTAACCGACTTGTGACTTCAGATTGTCTGCGATATGAATAAGTATGTAACAACCCCTGGCTGACATACACAAGTTCAAAACCAGAGAAGGCCGGTAGCACAGGGAGGGCATACACTGCTCACAGCACCACCAGCCTCCTTATCACCACCAGAAATAAGCGCAGCAAAAACAAACTGCGGTGTCATTCCTAACGGAAATTCAAACTACGTCAATGATAATTAGATTTGTTGTCTTTTAAATTCACCAGAAAGGCTCTTTGCTCAGTGGTGCGAGTATTACCAAAAATAAAATACAGCTATGCGACGTCAGCCTAATCAGATGCTGTTGCTGTGAAGGGCGCCTCATGTACAGGTTGTAAAGGTGGGGCACCGAGGCCCAAAGGGAGAGAAGTGAAAGCACCAGCGAGCAGGCAAACAGCATGCATGCGGCGTGCGTGCAGACAGGGAGGGAGAGGGCAACCGAGCCGTAATAAATCAAGCGTGCGGTGGTAGCGATGTGAAAGCTCCCATCGCTAAAAAGGAGATACCAGAGAGGAGACGCCATGCACGTGCACATCGGCTGTCCCTGCGCGCACATGTTTTGTCTCCCTTCGCGCACCAAAGCGATGACAATAGAGCTCGCCAAGTGAAGAAGCTGCGCTGTGTTCACTAGGTGAGACCTAAAAACTAAGCCTCTGTAACCAGTTTACAAAGGTATCTAAATCTGCAAATGGTCTCTGGCCTCCAGGCAGTTGCCTTCAACCCCCTTGCTCCTGGGCCTGGAAGCTCAGGTCACCTGCACCCACCGCACATGGCACGCACCACTTTAATTTATGAGGCAGGACCGTTTTGAGGCAACTCACTGGTGCAACCAATGCCAGTGAGAGAGTGTAGTGCTGCATGTGTGCGCTACAGCACTGATGGGGCCCCAGGGGTATAGACACTGGAGCTGCTGCGGGCATAGCTGCCAAGGTTTCACATTGCCATGTGTGACATTTTCATAATTTCAGTGTAATTATGAGTGACATTTAAACAACTATAAGTGACTCTTTCTTGTGAGCAAAGTTATGAAACGAAGACAATCAAAACATGAAATATCAGAAATTACACCCTTTTGAACAAGAAGAAACTTGAAGATCTTAAAACACCAGAAATAGTGCAAAGCACCAGAAATGGAAGGCCACTCAGTCATGGAATGGCACAGTATGGCCTCTCATTGTATAGTAGATGGTCATGTACTGTGCGTGTTGTCTTTCCCTTCCACACAGGCTAATGGGCCATTTCCAAGCCATGCCATCCTTGAAGAAGCACACCTGCAGGGCATAGAAACTGCACCGCAATACACAAGGCGCAGTGCTGGCAACGTAGAACCACCTTGATACAAACTAACTCCTGGGGCCAAGCATCATCAAAAAACACATACCTAAACCTCATGCCGGGAAACAGAAATCAAATGTTTTTGCCTACGTTCAGGTTAGAAGTGTGTTTTGTCAAAAGCTATTAGGAGTGTTTAATAACACAAGGCTGCTGGGAACACAGTTTAAGCACATTAACTGACTTGTGGTACACATCATGACCAGTATGAAAACCCCCATGTTGTATGTGGGGGTAAAAGGAATATTTAAAACACCTCCTGGTACTTAATCTGCACATTCCCATGTGCTTTTATGAAATACAAGTTTGCTACCTTCTGAAGAGGCGCCCCTAAAATTGCCAGCCTTTGCCCACACTGGGCCCCCTCCCTGCCAGCAATCAATCTGGAGAGGACCAGGACCCCAGGGCCTCTCCACTTGGGACCCAACCCAACAGGATGTGAGGCAGCCCCAACATGAATAGTTACAACACACAAATCCATGTTACCTGCCTAAGTGTGACACTAACTCACGCATGGACAGGCACCATACTGCAGTAACCTCAGGCTGAGGCAAGAGCTGTGCAGTAATCTCACAGTAAAACCAACAGCTGGTATGACTGTCAGAAGAGACCCACCTGTTTTAAATTATTACCCCAAGATACAAATGAAGCACGGCTGCCAGAAAGCCAGCTGCATTTGCCAACACGCGCTTGAAACAATGTGCCTACGTACATGCGGCATTGCAGCCAAGTTTTTAAGATTGCTGATGTGCGACATTTCAATTGCGATTACAATCGCAGAGCCCACCGAGGCACCAAGGCATGTATTAGGTACAAATGGTCTCAGAAGTGTAAGAAAGTGCACATAATATTTCCAACTTTTAAGGTTGTATGAGGCTTTGAACATATTCCAGTCCTACACGTTCTGTTTGTAAAAATGATTGAAAAAGGCCTTTTCCAGAAAAGTAAGGGAAGATGTAGAGCTACATCTTGTAAGCCTATCGCTTCGGTGCATTGGGTAAAACGTGAGAAATTGTCACAATGCACAGGCCCCTATCTATGTATGCTGTAATGTATGTTTCTTTGGTGACTACGCGCCCCCCCATTATTTCTAGACTGAAGGTCCATATTATGCTTTTACCTTTGATTATAGTTGCGGCATTGCACCGTTGTGTGGCTGCAACAAATCACATTTTTTAATCATGATGATTGTGACAATAATCAGTCCTGCCACGTACCACACATCAGGCATTAGAGTAACGCGTTTTAATGTGGTGGTCCGCATCACCGCATTGAAGTGCATTATTCACCATCTTTACTAATGGTCTGACCACCTGTGTGCTGAGGGTAAAGCAGGGATATGACTGAAAACATCAAAGCTGCCTTTACAACTGCTAACGAAGAGGGCTGGGGCAGCTGCAGCGGGACTTGCACAGCTAGTTCCTGCAGCAGGGCGACTCTGAACAGGACAGGCACATGACGGAATTTGTGGCCCTGTTGGCCCCCGGCTCACCACACCACCGCCTGCAGCACTGTGCCACAGTGTCAGTCACTTCCTGGGGAGCTATGCACTTGAACCCACTCACTGTCATCCTGGCGAAGTACCCAAGGATAGCTACCTCCAGCAGTTGCCAATGTTCCAGAGAGTGGCAGTGCTGGGGCGAATCGGGATAATTAAAGAGGTAAGGACGGCTTGCTTCTTTGCTAAGAATTTAAGGCATGCTTTACAGCCTACCACCAGCACTGCATTTCGCTGCACATGTTTGTCACAGTGGTCTAAGTTGACTGCATTAGCAGCTGAGACCTCACCTCGTCGGCTGCCTCAGTCTGTGACTGCTCTAGTGACGTGGCCTGCTGAACATCTGTACCGCTGCTTATCCGGGGATGGCACCTTCCCTGACTTGCTGCTTTCCAGCAAAAAACTGGCGCCAACCCCAGTGTCAGTGACCTTTTGGCGGGTTCACATTCTACTGCCGGAGAAACATGATGAACGAATGGCGGGTAGTGTCAATCACACAAATCTTTCTAGCTACTTCCATGCTCTAATGAAACCTCTGGCTCCTGGGCTCTCACAGGTCTGGTGTTATGTTGGCAGACTCTCACTGACTTCCGTGATGCTGCTTGAGAATGATCATGTCAGTGCAGGAGGTAGCAGGAAGTATTTAATTATTTAAAATTGATGCCCGTAGCCTGGCCCGGGAATTGCTGCTGCCTCCCGATGCTGTCTGAGTTTAAATACAGTAGGACTAACACCTGTGTTCGACCTCATGACATGGACACAAACGTGCAGGTTAGCGCCCTTGCATTTCTGGTGCTTTACAGCAGTTACACGATTATCTAGGAGTTTCTTTGTGTAATTTCTGATATTTATCTATTTCCCTTGTCTTCATTGCTTAATTTTGCACATAACAAAGTGTCACGCATAGTCGTTGAAATTTCGATCATATTTACAAAGAAATTATGAAAATGTCACACACAGCAATATGAAGCCTTGGCAGCTTTGAATCCTCATGAATAAAAACTCGCACTGGAGCAATCCTCGCGGTCTCCGTCTCCACTTTGCAGAACAGAACCGGGGTCTATTTGACGTTTCACTTTTAATCCCGGCCGCCCGCCCCCCCATGCATCCCATTCCACCCCACCCTCTGACATGGACTCCTTGCTCCTCGGACGAGGATGCATCGACAGACTCACCTACAGGCAGAAATAATTAAATTATGGCCTGTGGGCTGTGGCCGCATGGTCCCTTTCAGTCATCTCTGACCTCACCATTCACACTTGCGCGATGCGCATGATAAAGGTCACCAGACCAGCCCCACCCTAAGGGAGAAGACTGCGCAGCTGCAGACGCGGATACATCCGCGCACGCCGCGCACCAATATGAAGAGGCCACTGCAAAGACCAGGTACTGGTGCAATGAACGCCTGCTGCCATGCACGTAACCATTTAATTAGCAAATATGAGTCACAGGGTTTGTTAAGAATTTGGTGGTCTGTCTTATTCTCAGGCTGAAAGATATTTGCAGACTTGAGATAAATAATGTGAGAGTTTGTCAAGTTTAAATAACTGGTTAAAACATGCATATAATTCATTGCAAATGTGTCCACACACCATACCAGCGTCTAAAAAATGCAGTATATTCCTGACACCGCTACCAAAAGAAATCAAAAGCCTGTTGTTTAGTTTAAGTAGTAAATTAGCTAAGAAAAGCAAAGTGTTGAAGACCAGGTTTCCACCAGAGCCTTCAAAATGTGGCCAGTCTTACATTTTAGTGACAAAACAGGAAAAGGAGCCATCACGGATACCACCTGCTGGAAATATGGTGTACATTTTGACGGGCATTTTTTAATAGTTGTTTGCACTATACGTTCAGATTCATTGTAATGCTCATGTCGTTGCTTCTGTAAAACATTTCATATGCTGTGCATCCAATGTTTGTTGCTAGTTTCAACTCAGTACATTTTCCCGTATGCAACTTGGCTACACTTCGTTGTGAACATTTTGTTCTGCTTCTCTCTTTGTATGTTCTAATTGTAAAAACATTATGCAACGCGGCGTTGTCTTTGTCATAAAAGTGATTTTTGTGGCCCAAGACAAGTTTGATGATAGAACGGAAGTGTGTGGTTTTTTTTTCACAAGGGAATCCATGAAGAGGGCAAGGCTTCCTTGCTGGCTCCCGCTGAGGGGGCCCCTGGAGCTGCGGGGCCCCCCGCATCACGGGGGCTGCGGGGGCCTGTGTTATGCGTTAGTGCAGAAATGTATCTCCTCGTATTTAGGTCTATGGTTCTTTTTAAGCTGCATGAGAGATAAGGAATTTCTCAATTCAAGAGATCCAACACATACAAATTTTCAGGAACTCAGGTCCACAACTGGATTCTGGTTAGACAGTTTACCGTAAATACTAGAGCAAATTCAGGTGTATCAATCTTAACATGATAGTATAAAAAATGTTTTTTAAAATGAAGCCAAATCTCCAGAACCGATTCACCCTATATAACAAAAAGAAAACTACAAACTCCGTTATTGTCACATAGGTTATTTAAGGACAAAAATGTAAGTTAGATTGCATCGAAAGAAAAATTCCTAGTTTCCTAACTATCCCAACACTATGTAAAAGTGGAAACCTAGACTGTGCATGATTCAGAAGGAAAGCATAAAATGTGCCAGTCGTCAGAGTCTTCCTAAGAGGAAACTCTAAATGTGGTCATGTAGCCTAATTCCACAAAAGGTCTGTACCTCGAATCGTTTGCAATAGAAATGTCAGCTGTCCCTAACTTCATTAGAACAAAAGCAACCATCCAATACAGGCACCACCTACAACCTTTGGGTAACTTTCCACTATCCCAGCTGCCTTCGAAGACTCCTTTCTCCACCTCCTGCTTTACACAGTAAACTTCCCACACGTCCTTGGTGCCATCTCCGTCTCCTATGAGAATGTATCCCTTCTTCATTATCGTATTCTTTCCCAGGTCTAGCTATAGACTAAACAATAGGCCCTTCTCTAAACTAATAATGTCTTGTCCACCTGCAGTGAGCACACAAATACATGAAACATTTCATAGTACAAGCGAAAACAAAATTAATCGCTAGTCTGAAAGCGAGGCACACAGTATTCAGGCCTACCGTTAGGCTAACTTAACATCACACAAGTCACAAGAAAGCTTCTCATTGACTCGTAAAGCATGTTATACCATACTCCCCATTGTCATGAATACCAATTTTGTCATGGTGGGCCTCAGCCAGGCCTACCAGTGCTAAGGGTTCGCCCTTCTCTGCACAAGTCCTCAGACCAATAAGAAAGAAGTTGGCAGGGAAACTGCAATTTAAAACAGAGCGCTTTATTAACCTCAAGAGGTGGAACTACGTTCACACAACACCCTTCGGTAGTGTGTGAAGTAGCACACTGAACAGAAGGAACATGCTCCTTTTATACTCACACAGGGGCTAAAAAGAAGGTGGTACTAGTACAGAAGAGAAGGTTTACATACATAAAAGGTCATACAAAATGCACAGTCAACAAATGGGAGGAGCTAACAGTTTGCTGGTTCCAACAGAAATACCCTGACAGTTACAGACTATAGACAGGTGCATGGAAAGTCACAGTCTCCTCTGCGCATGTGCAGAGTAGCAGAGCCTAAATATAGTCTGTCTCTAGGCAGAATACAAGGGCAAATGACAGCAAGGTAGGACAGAGCACATGGTGAGCACATGGCAGACAAGTTGGCTGCCGAATCCAAGATGGCTTCAGCAAAATGCTAACCCCGATCGCTGCCAAATTACAACAGACGACCCTTTTAGCATTAGCTGAAGACATTTGTTCATTTGGGGTAATCTAGGTTCACATCTTGAATATAGATGTTCATCATTTCAGTGACCTCTTTATTCAACAAATGTTGTGCTTTCATTTCTGCAACATTTCGCTTGGCAGGTGTACAGGCAGAAATACAGACGGAGCAGAGCATTGGACCACATTGTATACATACACAGCATGTAAATAATATCACCAGTATTACACAAAGAGTGGTCAGCAGCTTCCAACCCCAAGTAGTAAAAAGTGTCCACATCCAGTCGGCAAAAGTCCAGGAGCCAGTCTCTGGATGAATCTCAGCAGTGATCTTATGCAGTTTCGAGATCGTATCAAATACTGAAGGTGAGTGGTCCGGAATGTAGACACAACAACTGCTACCAATGATGCGACATGCACCACCTCGATCAGCTAATATCACATCAAGAACAATACGATTTTGTAGTGCTACAATCCTTGCAATTTGCAGCTCTTCAGTAATGTTCCCAAGTGCCATAGCTGTCTGATTGGTCACAGCCTCTACAACACGAGTCAATCGTCTTATTATTCTACTGTTTAATGCAGCACCCACAAAGAAAAACTAACCCAAATTGAAGTCGACATATTGTTGCAGAGTGGTGTCAGTCTGATCAACCTCATCTGTACTTATTGTTCTTTTATATCTGTTCTTAGAGATATAATTATACAGTTTAAAATCTTGGTGATACGATGCAGGGGCTAGGAATACAGGGGGTAACAAGAATGATACGTAACATACCCCGGACCATCCAATTGGGAGTTGATAATATCCCTTATTACCCCATACCAAATATGTATTATGCGATGCTGTAAAACTAAGATTGGTGGCACCTTCAATAGTCAATGCCACTGTAGACTCACTTCTCCCCACAGTAATTCTCCCAACATTTCCTATACATAAGTCTGCTTTAGCTCTGGTCACAGAAATCATAAATAGTCAATTGTTCTTAATAGTTCTCATATTTGGGAAAACATGTGGCACAGAAGTTCGCAGGTCGGTATTCCTCCCATTCCCATTTAGTTCCTTCAGCTTGTGGATTACCATCTTCATCTGGATAACACACTTTATTAACATGATAATTAATCCGTCCTAGCGCCGTCTCTCCAGAAGCAGATATAAGCGCAAACCAAGCTTGACAAGAACCGTTGTGAGAAAAGGGAAGAGGAATAAAAGGTGTTCCTCCTTTCTTTTGGTGAGCAGGTATCATCCCACACACCCAACAGTTAGTAGTATTTGTGGCATTATGAGTATGATGCAACATCTGAATAAACGTATTGTTTAAGTAGGATTGTCGATGCTTTTGCTTATGGTAGGGAAGCGTAAAATAATGATGCTCAGCTGGTACTTTGTAGTGGCGATCTAAAGCTGTCGAGCAGGAGCCACTTTCTCAACAAACCAGGTTATTACTGCTATAGCCACCATAGCAACAACAACCCCTACAGCACAGATGATTTTAATAACAGTTGATCTTCTTGCAGACATGAATTCTCCTTTTTTGAAACAATCGTTGGAGCTCTAATCCCTGGGCAGCCGTTGATTTCTTCACCGAGGGTCAAGACGGGTGTCACTTCGCAGGACTGATCGCCCCCCCCTTGCCACATCAGCACTCCGTTTCACCAACCCAGGGCGGTTGCTCAACCAGTCTTTTTCAAAACTGCAGATTCTTTCCTCGGTCTCAGCTGGTACCGGGATACTCCAGGAATTGTGTGGTCCGGGAAGACTCCTTCAGATTCGTCAGGTGAGATAGCGTGGCCTTTCTCCATTTCCAGAATCTCTTGATGATCGGTCAGCACTGCAGGTTCCACCAAGGTAGGCGACACTTGCTTGCAGTGAGTGCTGTGGAACCAATTCTTCCTGTTTGTCACTTGAACCGCTGTCCTAGTCACTAGGAGCACTTGCTTTGGTCCTCGCCACCTCGGCTCCAAACTGCTTGACCTCTCGAAAGCTTTGATAATCACTTGGTCACCAGGCCGGAGTTCGTGGACTTCACCTGCAGAACTGTCAGGAAGTGCTTGTCGAACCAGTTGATGAATAGAAATCAAACTATCAGTTAACTGTGCTAAATAGTCGCTCATCAGAACACAAGGTACATCATGTAAAACTTC
Organism: Lissotriton helveticus; assembly: GCF_964261635.1. Lineage (NCBI taxonomy): Eukaryota > Metazoa > Chordata > Amphibia > Caudata > Salamandridae > Lissotriton > Lissotriton helveticus. The sequence continues at coordinate 101,327 of NW_027611740.1, forward strand.
AAAGGTGCAGTTGGTGTAGCAAACCCTCCTGTAGGAGTCCGTGTCCCTTTTCCAGGATTGTACTGCCAACAAATCAAACAGGACTGTACTATCCTTTTAGCTGTACCAGCAATCTCTGGATGCTCCCAAACTTGCGCAAGCACTTTTCGTAATCGCTAGAGCTCCAACATGTGCTGGCCCTTGTGCCATTTGAACCATAGGCTTTGACGGTCCCTAGGATTCATCGGGCACGTATGGGTGGCCGACGTTTTTCCCTCCATGCTGCAAAATTATGGAACCGGCTTCCCGATCCTGTTCGCCTTGAACCGAACTATCTCCTCTTCAGGAAACTGCTGAAGACCTTTCCCTTTCCTTGAGTAGTGGAAATGTTCTAGCTGTCCTAAATGCGCTGGGATGCCTTAGGGTAGCCATGCGCTACAGAAATGCGTATCCATTCATTCATTCAGGCTGTAAATAAGCAGCAGGCAATTTCCACTTATTCATCTCTCTGTTGCGCCAACAACCCTCATCGTCTAACATTCCCTCTTCGGACCATTGCTCAAGTTCTTTCACAGAAGCAGATCTCTGTATGTCTAACACTTCTTGTCTAGCATCATGCCAACGCTCAGCTTGTGACTTCACAACACACATAGATATAGTACTTCATTGCATTGCAGTCTCACAAGCTACACGATCTGCAAAAGCATTTCCTTGCCCTGTCTTATCAGTCACTTTCTTGTGTGCACTACACTTCACAATAGCTATCTTCTTCAGGTATGTCAGTGCAATCAGGAGATCATGCACTAGTTCTCCGTGCATTATCTGCATGCCGTGTGATGTAAGAAAGCCTCTTTCCTTCCAAAGCAGGCCAAAATCATGGGCCACTCCAAAAGCATAGCGGCTATCTGTATAGATGTTCACACTCAAGCCAGTACTAAGTTCACACGCTCGTGTCAACGCTATTAGCTCAGCTGCTTGAACCGACTTCTGTGGTATGCGAGCTGTCTCCACTACTGTCTGAAGTGTCGTAATTGCATATGCAGTTGATGTCGTGCCATCTGGTGACTTCAAACAAGACCCATCAACCCACAATTCCCTATCTAACATCTGAAAGGGGAGTATCTTGCAAGTCGACGCAACCCTTTGTCTGTTCCTCATTAAGGAATATACAATCATGAGACTCCTGTAACTGAGTCTGAGTCGCTGGGTATGGTAACAAAGTAGCTGGGTTCAAAATCTCACATCTCTCCAGGGTAATGTGAGGGGCAAACAGTGTCAATTCATATCCTGTCAAACGAGCACTAGTTAAGTGCTGTGTTTTTGTCTGATTCAGAAGGGCATCAACTGCATGGGGTACTAGCACCAACAATTTATGTGACAAAACTATACCTTCAGTTTGATGTATGGACACAGCTGCTGCTGCAACTGCACGGAAGCACCCAGGCAATGCACGAGCCACAGGATCAAGGGCTGCTGAGAAAAACGCACAGGGACGCTGCTTGTCACCGTGTGGCTGCACTAAAACGGACAATGTTGAGAAATAAACAAGGACCCCCTGGGTATCGCAAATACACAGATTCCTAGGGCAGGGTAAAGACCAATGTGAGTATAAAATCCTAGGACATCCACAAAATAAGTGACCATACAAGCAGGACCAATAGAAAGAAAAAATTGTCGGGAGATAATGTGTGTATTTAAAAAAACACCGTATATGTTTAATCATACATAAAAAATAAAAATCATATAGAGACTGATTCAATAAGTCAAACTATATGATACAATAAGACATTGACATGTTAAAACAATTCTTTAACACAATAACTCGAATGAAAAACAATAAACTTCTTAATAAAAGCATAAATCCTAACTCATTAGACAATTATATACAAACAGAAAATGTAAATTAAAGCATCAGATACATCGATAACAATTTAATTCAAATGACTCGACGCGCGTTTCGGCAGTAGGAGAACTGCCTGCTTCAGGAGCCGTTGATTAAATTCTGTAAAGAAAATTTTTTTAAAAAAACAAAATTATATCTCAACATATACATGTCTTTTAACAGTTTTAGTCTCTTTATCTACTGAAAGGTCCAGTGGTTCCTCACACAATGCAAATTTTTTTAAAAACATTTCTATATCTCCTCTAAAGGTCCAGACATTTTAATTGGTCACTTAACGTCATATGTTAGACTGATATATACAGAAAGTAGTGCGCACTCAGCTTGACTTCAACGGAGCTCTTATTATAGGTACATTTAATGTTCATATGTATCAATCTTGAGTGATTACCTAATTGGAGACTCAAATATTCAATACACATACATAATACATTTTGGTCTCACTCCTGGATATACACATATTAAGTCACTTAGATAGCTCAAAAGAACGTTAATATTTTCCTCGATAAATTAGAAGGATTTGCCAAAATTCACGGATAACAAAGACATTTATTAAAATGATATCTAATTATAGACAAAATTTATAATGAGAACAGACTATATGATGGAACAAAATAGAAAACAGCTTAAACTCAATCGGGCATTACAAACACAATCTGTATACGATACCATTGGGATTAACAAGATATAGCTAATTAGTCCATATCTTTACATTTACACCAACAAAAGGGGGTGGGGGGGGAAAAAATTTTTTTGCTTTTATAGTTGAAAGATAAATGGATTCAAAGGGCCAGTTACCTATTATTGTTACTGCTAAGGTATATACTAAACTATTCACACTGAGAAATCTTCTAGAAGTTGTCTGTTAAAGGGGGAAAATTACCTTAATATTTTCAGTTGTTTATGTTCCAATATTGGTGGTCAAGACGAATCTTAAAATGCGCAGGGCATAAAAGAGGCTGAAACAATATAGATTAAGGCAATGGCAAGCATTAGGTGTTATCTTAAACCTTGGATCGTGTACATCAACTCATAATGCAACGTATCCTATAGTTCGAGACGCCATAGTGTTACGAGAATAGATGAACATTTACCTTTAAAACCAAGCAAAAATGCCAACAGCAAGATGGTGCTGTTTCATTTGAAGAACCGGGTTGGAATGCCGCTATTTTCAGGGTTTCTGCAAATAAATATCAAACGAACTCGAAGTAAATAAAAAGTCATATCTGTGAGGTGGGGTAGTTTTAATATCTTGAGTGTGGAGACAATTGTCACCTTAATTTAAGGGAGGTGGTGCAGACTTCAAGTGGGTACAGATCAAGGCGATAGATCAGTGAGACTGCTTCGCCGGAACAAGATGTAAATTCCACTACTGGCTGATCTTTAAAGAAAAATGTCATTTCGTAAGGGGCCACATTTTAAGATTCAGACAGTTGCCAATATTAAAGCGGACATAATTCTCACCTTGTAACAGTGTGAATATCGTGGACTGCAAAGTGGTGCAGTTCCAAGCGGCAGGATTACGGAACTGCCTCGCCGAAAGTGATAAGTATTCCGCTTCTAATCAATCCTTAAAGAAAGATATTTACGTAAAGGGCCACATCTGACAGAAGTACACGGTTCCTAATATTTTAGAGTGGGCTTACATCTCACCTTGTTAAGATACAAATTTCACGGGCTGCAGGATGGTGCAGTTCCAGACGGCGGGATTGCGGAACTACTTCGCCGAAAAATGATGAGTATTCTGTTGCTATCGAATCTTTAACAAAAAGGATAATTTACGTAAAGAGCCACATCCGCCAAAGTTGTACGGTTCCTAGCATATTAAAGTGGGCTTACATCTCACCTCGTTAGAATATAAATTTCTCGGGCTGCAAGATGGTGCAGTTCCAGGCGGCAGGGTAGCGGTACGGCTTCTCCGGGGTAGATCGGTGTACGCTCTGTTACTGGCAACACTTTTAAATAGTGATTTGGGCGCGAAAAGAGAAAAAACGCAATCAGGTCTGGATGTAGTTGAAAGAGTAAGCGGACTATCTCGAAACCTCCGTCAAGATCCCGATTGAAAGATACCTTCTCTAAGATGGCGCCCAAAGGGCGTAAGGATGTTGATCTATACTGTCTAGCTCTAAAGACACAAAACCAATGTGCTATAATGCAGAAACCAAGAGAGAGAATGTCTCAATGAGGTCACAAATACGAAAATGGCAAATAAATTGTACCAAAATAAGGAAATATATAATTAGATGTGATGTTTTAATACTAAAAAACGACATTTATTTACTACACCTATGGCATGATATTTGATACCTAAAGCGGCAGATATTTACACTTAGGGTAAGTCAGTGATGTGACTCAACCTTCACATATATCTGTAAAATATATTTATTGTATGGGCTAAAAACAAGGGGTGACTGAAGGCTATTATCTTATTTGAAGGGCCAGAAGACAATCTAGCTCTCTTAATATTTGTCTAATGGACTAAGTGTTAAACATATATGTTGACTAACAGTGGGGATCAGAGGAGATCAGTGGGGGGCAGTAACAAAATTCAGAACCATAACTTACATATTGTTACATGATGTTATATGATTGCGTTCTCCCACGGGATTTCAGCGTTTAATCCTGTTTTGAAGGTCCCCAAGGAAAAGATCCAGAACACCTCTCTTTTCTTCCTAATTTTTTCACCACCTTTGCTGTCTGGGAGCCTAATTTTCTCTAAGATGCACCATCTGAAATCCTCTGGGCCATGATTGTGCTCTCTAAAGTGTTTAACTAGAGGTGCTACAGTTTTGTTAGTACGAATGGCTGAGCGGTGTTCCGTGAGTCTAATTTGTATCTGTCTCGAGGTCTCCCCAACATATCCCAGTTGGCAGGGACAAAGGATCAAATATATACAATTGGCTGTTTTACAATTCCATAAGCCTGTAGCTTTAAAATGGCAGCCATTGTGTACAAAAGATTCTCCGGAGATGATATTTTTACATGATTTACATGAGGAGCATCTAACAGTTCCTTTCATTGGGGAGTTATTATCAATTGATCTTTGGGAAAATTCAGAATTGACCTCTTTGGAGGAGAAACGAGAATGTACGATCAGATCCTTGAGGTTTTTATTCCTTTTATGTGCATACAATGGTTTTTCCATTTTGACGTTGGTAGGGTTGGAGTTAAGTATATGCCAGTTAGAGTTTATAATTTGGCGAACAGTATTGTCTAAGGTGGAATGTTTAGTTATGCAAACCAGTCTTTTGTTCTCTGGGGGTGGCTTAGGTCTAAGTAATGAATCCCGATCGTAGTATCGGGCTCGTTTGTATGAGTTCCTGACTAGTCTATGAGGATAGCCTCTATTCAGGAACTTCTGTCGCATGATGTTTGCTTGAATGTCAAAGTCTGCTAAATTAGAACAGTTCCTTCTCACCCGGAGGAACTGGGAAAAAGGGATGCTTTCTCTCTGACAACGGGGATGAAAACTTTTAAAATGTAAGAGAGTATTCCTCGCTGTGGGCTTGACATAGAGATCAACTGCCAATTTGTTATTTTGGTGCTTAATAATGATATCTAAGAATTCAACTTGGTTACTATCGAAATGAGCCGTAAATTTCAAATTTGTGTCCACCAAGTTGATCCATTCCAAAAACTCACCGAGTGAGTCTTTCCCATTGGTCCAGATAAAAAAGATGTCGTCAATGTATCTGGACCAATGGGAAATGGATTCAAAAAATGGGGCTATCTCATTGTGGATAGCTTTAGTTTCGAAAGCCGCCATATAGATATTGGCAATAGACGGAGCAACTGAAGCCCCCATGCTGACGCCTCTCGTTTGACGATAAATTGTATCACCAAATTCTACAATGTTTTCCGACAGTACAATATGGAGAAGCTCCAACAGAAATTCTTTGGGGCCAGGGATATCGAAATGGTCAATAAACCAACTAGTGGCTGACAGAGCTTCCCGTTGGGGAATGCTACTGTACAACGCTTCCACGTCCATCGTTACTAGGAGGTCTGTGCATGGGTTGAAAGATAGAGTTTCTATCTTCGATATCATGGAGCCTGTATCCTTAATGTAGGAGATGATTTTCGGTATGTGTGGACGCAGAAATGAATCTACAAATTTGGATAAAGGTTCCGTATTGGTCCCTATTGTGGATACGATCGGCCTATAAGGAGGGTCTGTGATGTCTTTGTGGATTTTAGGCATCCCGTAGATGCATGCTGTTTTGTATTGATGGAAATTCAAGAAGTCAAATTCTTTTTGATTAATGTCACCTGCAGATAGTGCCTCGGTGGTCAGATTACGGATTTTTTTAGAGGTTGATATCAAGGGGTTACTTCTAATAGGGGTGTACGTGGTGGTATCTGCAAGCATATTTTTCATTTTACGTTCATAGTCTTTGGTATCTATTAGAACGATTCCACCACCTTTATCGCAACTCTTGATGACCACAGTATTATCCTGACGTAAAGTTTTGAGGGAGTCTGATTCCTCTCTATTAAGGTTGTAGGTCGGTTTTGGGATAAAGCGAAGAGCTTTCTCAAGTTGTTGGAGGACCACTAGTTCGAACGTGGCAACCTCGGGGCCTAGTTGATCTAAAGAAGGATTAAAAGTCGATGGAAGAGATAATTGCTTTGTTTCTTGAAACTGTTCCGTATTATCTAACTGAGAGGCAAAAAATTTCTTGAGTCTAATTCTGCGAAAGAAGGAGATAATGTCTTTCTGGAATTCAAAGATGTCTAAATGGGAATGTGGGACAAAGGAGAGTCCTTTAGATAGGAGAGATTCTGTATAGGGATCGATATTTTTGGAAGATAAATTGAAAATTGGGATCATATCCCTTGTCCCCAATATTGGCGGTTGCGTGTCTCGCGAATAAATTGGGGTTCCTGAGGCTGATGTTGTTGGTAAGACTGTTGGTGTTGGTGTGGGTGCTGTTGTTGGTGATGGGCCTGTTGGAAATTGCCTCTTGTCTGGTTCTGAAAATGAACTCTTTGTCGACCTCGTCGTGGGCCCCTGTTGGATAAAAAAGGCTGTTTAGGGCGAGGGCCATTATATTGGTTGAAGTTATTTTCCTGGTCATAATAGTTTGACGGACCTTCATTCTCTGAGTCAGAGGAGTCAGTAAAGTTATTCACTCTCTGAGGTGTAGATCTCAACTCGTCAACATAGTGATTCTGTTTATAAAAGTCTGCCTTAAGGTAAGGATAAGTGCTTTCTAAGGTATAGAAGCGTTTGTCTTTAGTTAATTTATCGTTCTTCCGTTTGTTTAAATAAGCACTAAAAGACTCTAGCTCTTTGTTGGCTTCCTCGATTTTCTTCATTGCCTCCTCTATGTTACCTGCATTTTTAAGTTTAGTTTCTAGGGCGTCAATTTCTTTCCTGATGTCGACAGCTAGTTCTTTGGCTGTCTCGATGATAAGGATCATCAAGTCCCTTGAGCACCTATTTGCAATGAGACTCCATTTTTCTAAAAAAGGCCTATGGTGAACAAAAAGTCCTGGTATATTACGTACTCTTAGACCCATGGGGATAATGCCATTTTTAAGATACGCAAGCATGAATTCCCCATGTGCTTCCATGCGGGTCAGTTTCTTTTTAAGTTCAATAAGATTGCGACTATCTTCATTGTTTGATATATTGGAAGCTCCCCCATTCGTGGTGGTGATACTAGTTCCAACTAGAGAGGCGAACACCTCGTCTGAAAAACCAAAAGTTGGTAGTTGAGCCATGATGTGCGGCTGATAGGTTTATTAAAGGAATTACTGTTGGTGAAGGCTGAGGGCACGAGGCACTGGCACTACTAGGTAACACTTGTGATATAACAAAAGACAGGCCCTACACAGACAGGCTGTGGGTAAACATTGAGAAATAAACAAGGACCCCCTGGGTATCGCAAATACACAGATTCCTAGGGCAGGGTAAAGACCAATGTGAGTATAAAATCCTAGGACATCCACAAAATAAGTGACCATACAAGCAGGACCAATAGAAAGAAAAAATTGTCGGGAGATAATGTGTGTATTTAAAAAAACACCGTATATGTTTAATCATACATAAAAAATAAAAATCATATAGAGACTGATTCAATAAGTCAAACTATATGATACAATAAGACATTGACATGTTAAAACAATTCTTTAACACAATAACTCGAATGAAAAACAATAAACTTCTTAATAAAAGCATAAATCCTAACTCATTAGACAATTATATACAAACAGAAAATGTAAATTAAAACATCAGATACATCTATAACAATTTAATTCAAATGACTCGACGCGCGTTTCGGCAGTAGGAGAACTGCCTTCTTCAGGAGCCGTTGATTAAATTCTGTAAAGAAATTTTTTTAAAAAAAACAAAATTATATCTCAACATATACATGTCTTTTAACAGTTTTAGTCTCTTTATCTACTGAAAGGTCCAGTGGTTCCTCACACAATGCAAATTTTTTTTAAAACATTTCTATATCTCCTCTAAAGGTCCAGACATTTTAATTGGTCACTTAACGTCATATGTTAGACTGATATATACAGAAAGTAGTGCGCACTCAGCTTGACTTCAACGGAGCTCTTATTATAGGTACATTTAATGTTCATATGTATCAATCTTGAGTGATTACCTAATTGGAGACTCAAATATTCAATACACACACATAATACATTTTGGTCTCACTCCTGGATATACACATATTAAGTCACTTAGATAGCTCAAAAGAACGTTAATATTTTCCTCGATAAATTAGAAGGATTTGCCAAAATTCACGGATAACAAAGACATTTATTAAAATGATATCTAATTATAGACAAAATTTATAATGAGAACAGACTATATGATGGAACAAAATAGAAAACAGCTTAAACTCAATCGGGCATTACAAACACAATCTGTATACGATACCATTGGGATTAACAAGATATAGCTAATTAGTCCATATCTTTACATTTACACCAACAAAAGGGGGTGGGGGGGGAAAAATTTTTTTTTGCTTTTATAGTTGAAAGATAAATGGATTCAAAGGGCCAGTTACCTATTATTGTTACTGCTAAGGTATATACTAAACTATTCACACTGAGAAATCTTCTAGAAGTTGTCTGTTAAAGGGGGAAAATTACCTTAATATTTTCAGTTGTTTATGTTCCAATATTGATGGTCAAGACGAATCTTAAAATGCGCAGGGCATAAAAGAGGCTGAAACAATATAGATTAAGGCAATGGCAAGCATTAGGTGTTATCTTAAACCTTGGATCGTGTACATCAACTCATAATGCAACGTATCCTATAGTTCGAGACGCCATAGTGTTACGAGAATAGATGAACATTTACCTTTAAAACCAAGCAAAAATGCCAACAGCAAGATGGTGCTGTTTCATTTGAAGAACCGGGTTGGAATGCCGCTATTTTCAGGGTTTCTGCAAATAAATATCAAACGAACTCGAAGTAAATAAAAAGTCATATCTGTGAGGTGGGGTAGTTTTAATATCTTGAGTGTGGAGACAATTGTCACCTTAATTTAAGGGAGGTGGTGCAGACTTCAAGTGGGTACAGATCAAGGCGATAGATCAGTGAGACTGCTTCGCCGGAACAAGATGTAAATTCCACTACTGGCTGATCTTTAAAGAAAAATGTCATTTCGTAAGGGGCCACATTTTAAGATTCAGACAGTTGCCAATATTAAAGCGGACATAATTCTCACCTTGTAACAGTGTGAATATCGTGGACTGCAAAGTGGTGCAGTTCCAAGCGGCGGGATTACGGAACTGCCTCGCCGAAAGTGATAAGTATTCCGCTTCTAATCAATCCTTAAAGAAAGATATTTACGTAAAGGGCCACATCTGACAGAAGTACACGGTTCCTAATATTTTAGAGTGGGCTTACATCTCACCTTGTTAAGATACAAATTTCACGGGCTGCAGGATGGTGCAGTTCCAGACGGCGGGATTGCGGAACTACTTCGCCGAAAAATGATGAGTATTCTGTTGCTATCGAATCTTTAACAAAAAGGATAATTTACGTAAAGAGCCACATCCGCCAAAGTTGTACGGTTCCTAGCATATTAAAGTGGGCTTACATCTCACCTCGTTAGAATATAAATTTCTCGGGCTGCAAGATGGTGCAGTTCCAGGCGGCAGGGTAGCGGTACGGCTTCTCCGGGGTAGATCGGTGTACGCTCTGTTACTGGCAACACTTTTAAATAGTGATTTGGGCGCGAAAAGAGAAAAAACGCAATCAGGTCTGGATGTAGTTGAAAGAGTAAGCGGACTATCTCGAAACCTCCGTCAAGATCCCGATTGAAAGATACCTTCTCTAAGATGGCGCCCAAAGGGCGTAAGGATGTTGATCTATACTGTCTAGCTCTAAAGACACAAAACCAATGTGCTATAATGCAGAAACCAAGAGAGAGAATGTCTCAATGAGGTCACAAATACGAAAATGGCAAATAAATTGTACCAAAATAAGGAAATATATAATTAGATGTGATGTTTTAATACTAAAAAACGACATTTATTTACTACACCTATGGCATGATATTTGATACCTAAAGCGGCAGATATTTACACTTAGGGTAAGTCAGTGATGTGACTCAACCTTCACATATATCTGTAAAATATATTTATTGTATGGGCTAAAAACAAGGGGTGACTGAAGGCTATTATCTTATTTGAAGGGCCAGAAGACAATCTAGCTCTCTTAATATTTGTCTAATGGACTAAGTGTTAAACATATATGTTGACTAACAGTGGGGATCAGAGGAGATCAGTGGGGGGCAGTAACAAAATTCAGAACCATAACTTACATATTGTTACATGATGTTATATGATTGCGTTCTCCCACGGGATTTCAGCGTTTAATCCTGTTTTGAAGGTCCCCAAGGAAAAGATCCAGAACACCTCTCTTTTCTTCCTAATTTTTTCACCACCTTTGCTGTCTGGGAGCCTAATTTTCTCTAAGATGCACCATCTGAAATCCTCTGGGCCATGATTGTGCTCTCTAAAGTGTTTAACTAGAGGTGCTACAGTTTTGTTAGTACGAATGGCTGAGCGGTGTTCCGTGAGTCTAATTTGTATCTGTCTCGAGGTCTCCCCAACATATCCCAGTTGGCAGGGACAAAGGATCAAATATATACAATTGGCTGTTTTACAATTCCATAAGCCTGTAGCTTTAAAATGGCAGCCATTGTGTACAAAAGATTCTCCGGAGATGATATTTTTACATGATTTACATGAGGAGCATCTAACAGTTCCTTTCATTGGGGAGTTATTATCAATTGATCTTTGGGAAAATTCAGAATTGACCTCTTTGGAGGAGAAACGAGAATGTACGATCAGATCCTTGAGGTTTTTATTCCTTTTATGTGCATACAATGGTTTTTCCATTTTGACGTTGGTAGGGTTGGAGTTAAGTATATGCCAGTTAGAGTTTATAATTTGGCGAACAGTATTGTCTAAGGTGGAATGTTTAGTTATGCAAACCAGTCTTTTGTTCTCTGGGGGTGGCTTAGGTCTAAGTAATGAATCCCGATCGTAGTATCGGGCTCGTTTGTATGAGTTCCTGACTAGTCTATGAGGATAGCCTCTATTCAGGAACTTCTGTCGCATGATGTTTGCTTGAATGTCAAAGTCTGCTAAATTAGAACAGTTCCTTCTCACCCGGAGGAACTGGGAAAAAGGGATGCTTTCTCTCTGACAACGGGGATGAAAACTTTTAAAATGTAAGAGAGTATTCCTCGCTGTGGGCTTGACATAGAGATCAACTGCCAATTTGTTATTTTGGTGCTTAATAATGATATCTAAGAATTCAACTTGGTTACTATCGAAATGAGCCGTAAATTTCAAATTTGTGTCCACCAAGTTGATCCATTCCAAAAACTCACCGAGTGAGTCTTTCCCATTGGTCCAGATAAAAAAGATGTCGTCAATGTATCTGGACCAATGGGAAATGGATTCAAAAAATGGGGCTATCTCATTGTGGATAGCTTTAGTTTCGAAAGCCGCCATATAGATATTGGCAATAGACGGAGCAACTGAAGCCCCCATGCTGACGCCTCTCGTTTGACGATAAATTGTATCACCAAATTCTACAATGTTTTCCGACAGTACAATATGGAGAAGCTCCAACAGAAATTCTTTGGGGCCAGGGATATCGAAATGGTCAATAAACCAACTAGTGGCTGACAGAGCTTCCCGTTGGGGAATGCTACTGTACAACGCTTCCACGTCCATCGTTACTAGGAGGTCTGTGCATGGGTTGAAAGATAGAGTTTCTATCTTCGATATCATGGAGCCTGTATCCTTAATGTAGGAGATGATTTTCGGTATGTGTGGACGCAGAAATGAATCTACAAATTTGGATAAAGGTTCCGTATTGGTCCCTATTGTGGATACGATCGGCCTATAAGGAGGGTCTGTGATGTCTTTGTGGATTTTAGGCATCCCGTAGATGCATGCTGTTTTGTATTGATGGAAATTCAAGAAGTCAAATTCTTTTTGATTAATGTCACCTGCAGATAGTGCCTCGGTGGTCAGATTACGGATTTTTTTAGAGGTTGATATCAAGGGGTTACTTCTAATAGGGGTGTACGTGGTGGTATCTGCAAGCATATTTTTCATTTTACGTTCATAGTCTTTGGTATCTATTAGAACGATTCCACCACCTTTATCGCAACTCTTGATGACCACAGTATTATCCTGACGTAAAGTTTTGAGGGAGTCTGATTCCTCTCTATTAAGGTTGTAGGTCGGTTTTGGGATAAAGCGAAGAGCTTTCTCAAGTTGTTGGAGGACCACTAGTTCGAACGTGGCAACCTCGGGGCCTAGTTGATCTAAAGAAGGATTAAAAGTCGATGGAAGAGAAACGGACAATGCACACCCATCTTTCTCATGTACATAGAGTGTAAAATCCTTCGTATAATCTGGAGTGCCTAACACTGGTTGTTGGACCTGTGCCTTTTTGCAAGGTTCACCCCTCAACTTTTTGCCTTTAGCCTCTGGCATGGTGGTAGTGATTTTAGGCCTCTGCGCATTTTGGCACTGTGGCCCAGTGTAAAGTGCGTGCACACTCTGAGTGTATGTGCTGAGATGGCCTGCCCTCCCATAGGAATGCATGGGGAATATGTGTGTCCATGGAATTTCCTGATGTGTGGGGAGTGCAGGGTCGAGTTTGGTATTTGCAAACTCGTGAGATTAAATGCTGCGTAATGATTTGTGCGGATTTATTGTATCTAGTGTAGAAGGGCCACTTCTAGAAGTTGGCATGTCTGTGCAGCGAATGTGATTTGACTGTCTGGCTTGTGATTGGCTGGAGCTGGCTGGTGTGCCTGGCTCCAGGAGTTAGGATGGGTCTGCCCCGGTGGTGAATGGAGAGTTCTGCATGTTGATGGCAGGGAGGAGTGCACCTGGGTCCTGAAAAGGGCTGGACTTTCCCTCCACAATGCTGGCTCCACCCCCTGTGGTGTGTCTGATGTCCCTGGCCTGTCCTGAGAATAGGGAGAGGGGCTGAGCAAAACAAAGTGCTCCAGAACCAGTTGCATCAGGTTCTCCCCTTGCCTACACTGCTACAACAAAGGATTTCTGTGTATAAAAGAGGGGCTGTGACCCCAAGTAAATGTTCTTGTTTGCAGACTTGAAACTACCAGGGGCGCGCTGCTGCTGGAGCTCAGGGGAAGGCTTCCCTCCCTGGGCTCTGCCCAGCCCCTGGATGCCTGGAGGACTTCTCTTTGGGACCCCTCTGCCTTGCCTGGGGACTGGAGGACTTTTTCTTTGCTGAGGAGCTGGTTGCTACATTTCTTTGCCCCAGGACCTTGCTGCATTTTTTAGCACCTGGGAGTGCTTTACTTAAGATTCCCCTGCAGAGCGCCTGTCTATGTGGCACTAAGGCGCCTTGTTTTGCTCTGGGGGAAAGAGCTCCTAGTTGTACCTTGCAGCACTGAGCTGCGATCAATTGTGAGGGGGATCCGGATGTAGGGATTACCCCGCTGTGGCTGACTTCCTCGCGGGTGCCCACCCCGCGTCATGGCCACATTTTATTTTTGATTAATTAGTGCTAGCGGGTGCCCACCCCGCGTCATGGCTGCACTCTTGATTTATGTCCTTAGCGGGTGCCCACCCCGCTTCAATAGAGCTCACGGCCGCAGCCCGGAAGTAAGGCACCGTGCCGCCTGACTAGGGGCGGGGCCTCGAGAAGGAAGAGGAAGTCCGGGAGCGTCGTGGGCTCCCATTGCGACGTCCTGGGTCCCAGGAGGGGGCCCAAGGGAAGTGAGGAGAGGCCGGCACGAAGGCTCGCTGACTGGGCTCTAGTGAAATGCAGAGAGCCCCGTGTGCCGCTCCCCGACCACCGCCACCCAGGTAGAAGTGCCGCCTTTAGAGTGGAGGATGCCGCAGAGACGCCTCTGAGAGCAGCCCGGTGAGTGGGAGCTTCACTGGTGTGGTTGGTGCCTCAGAGGCACATTGCCGGGGCTTGGGGACATCCTGAGCGGACCCGCCGTTGCGGGCCGCTCCATCATGATTGCCACAACATTTCTTTAAAGGGCCCGTGTGCGCCACCATGGGGCACAGTGATTGCTAGAGCCTAGAGGGCTCCACCGCTTGGGACATATTTACTTTGGGGGCATATTGCATTTTAAAGCGCCAGCGCTCTACAGTAATTGGGGGACAGGACTATTCCCAGAACCCATGTGGCTCCCACCTTTGGCAAACCCTTATTTTTAGCGCCAGTGTGCTCCCCCAGGACTTGGGGGGACAGTCTTTCCTTATTGGCACATATTTATTTCAGGAGCCCATGCGCTCCATGGGGACATGGTTATTTTTAGAGCATAGAGTTCTCCAACCTTTTGCACATTATATCCTAGAGGGCCAGTGAGGGCCCATGCCACAATTCTACCTTCACAGCTGCCCAGCAAGTAGTGGGCAGCTGCACCGTTTAGGTTATTCTTTATTTTAGGGGGACATGTACTTTGAATCCAGGAGTGAGACCCACTCCTTTGCCCCATCTCTACCTGCACAGCTGCGCAGCACTTAGTGCCAGCTGCAATGTTTAGACCTTCATTCAGTCTCCCAGCTGCCCAGCAAGTAGTGGGCAGCTGCCACGTTTGGGATTGCGCCAAGTGCGCCCCGTGACTGTCGCTGCTTTGGCAGTGTGCCCTGACTTTTGGACAGAGGGCATTTGAGCCCCTTAGAGATGGCCAGTTGGCCCAGGGGACTTTTAGGTTTTGTAGGGCGCAAGGCCCTAATGTAATGTTTATATGTACTAGGAAATGTAATGTTTTTAGTATGATTTCTGCACCCTGATTTATGCTATAGATGTGCTTTTATGATTCTTAGGTTTTACCTACTGTTTTATTTCTCTACTGTGGTCTAGGTTTGATTTATTACCTACTGCAGGTTATGTTATTAAGTGTATTTCCTGATGTTTATGAGATTATGGTTTATCCTATTCTAGCTTATGAGGTTGGCGCAGGATACAGTTCTCACCTTATGTGATACTGTACCTGGTCTGATTTAGGTTACAGGTTGACGCTTAGTATAGTGTCTGCCAGTGATTACTGGCTGTGTTCTATGTTCATATTTATTCTTACTTTTTACTATTCTTTACCCTGTCCTGTGTAAATAATCCCTTGTAAATATTGCCTGTGCCAGTTGGCACAGTGTATATTGTATGATTACTATCTGATGTGTTTTTATTATAATACAAAGGCTATTTTTATATAACCTTGTGTGGAGTTCCTTTTGTGGTGTGCCTAGTGTGTTGTTACTGTGTGTGTTGTGCAAATGCTTTACACATCACCACCGAGATAAGCCTAGCTGCTCGTGCCAAGCTACCAACGGGGTGAGCAGGGGTTATCTTTGGCGTGTAACTTCCTTTCCCTGACTAGAGTGGTGGTCTCTGCCTGGCTTTGGCACAAGCCTTAGCCAACCAGAGATCCCCATTTCTAACACTGGTGCAGAGCAAAGAGCTTGTGGTAACTGACGAAAAGCATTCTGGCATTCAGTCGTCCATGGAAGGGGCATTGGAGTGTCTTTGGCCAGAAGCGCTAACAAGGGTTTAACAATGTGTGAAAATCCTAATATCCATTGCCTACAAAATGAAGTCAGACCAATGAATGCACGGACATCTTTCTGAGTAGAAGGTACTGGTGTGTCTAAAATTGCTTGAATACGATCTGATGTAAGTGCACAACCCTCCTTAGACAGAAGATGACCTAAATAGTTTACATTCGGTCTACAATATTGTAATTTCTTCCGTGACACTTTATGGTGATGTGAAGCAAGAAAGGAAAGTAAAGACAGAGTACATTTCTCACACTGTTCAGGCGTATCGGCTGCCAACAAGATATCATCGACATATTGTATGAGAGCCACCCCTACAGGCAAAGTGAAAGAATCAAGTTGTGTTTTCAATGCTTGACTGTAAATGCTAGGACTCTCGGTGTACCCTTGAGCAATTCTACAAAATTCTCGCAAATCAATGATAAATCTGTAAATCTAGTGGCAGTGTCTTTTTTTCAAACTGGGGAGAATAGGACTGTTACAAATGTTATAGGGAACTTCTTCTACAACCCCTACTTCAATCAAATCTTGGACAATGTGTATAAGTGCTTCTTCACCTTCTTGCGAAATTCTGTATTGAGGCAAGCGTGGCAATGAAGCACCTTCCTTGACACTAATATGTACTGGCAGAATAACCATTTGCCCTACATCGATGTCTGAAGTCGCCCACAAAGTACTAGGGAGTGAAGCCAATGCAATATCCTCTTGAACAAGACAGGATCTCTCAATCATGGGGTAAATATCATTCAAAATAACACGTACTCCTTCCGGAGAACATCGTATCGTAGCTTTGAAATATTTGAGAATATCGAGACCCACAATATTGTCCGGTATGTTCGGAGAAAGGAAAAATGGACATGGAGCAGTAAATTTGTCAACATGGAATGCAAGTGGTTGTGACAGTGGGCTAAGGGAAGGTGTTCCATCGAAACCTATCAATGTAATGCTTAAGCCAGACAGGGGAGCCCTTGGAACCAATTGTTTAGACAAGGCGCTACGAGTAGCTCCTGTATCAACCAGAAACCGATCAGTAGAACCGAAAACATGAGCTGTAACGTAGGGACCCTGCTGATCTACTGGAACTTCAACTGATTCCATACCCCATCCTAGGCAATCCTATGCATAAGCAGAATCTTTCAAGTCAGACAGCAAATAATCTGACATCTGATACTGGTTCCGTTGATCAAAAGTGTTATACCCATCCTGTCCACGTGTATTAGCATCAAACCTAGCACGATCATCCGTGCCTCCTCTATGCCCTGAATATCCTGAACGATTTCTCATTTGTCCCCGTCCACGTGGATGCTGCTGAGCTCGCAATGTCGGACAGTCAGAAACCCAATGTCCAAATTTCCTGCAGTACGCACACTGGTCAACAAACAAATTCGAACGAGTGTAAGAAGAAAAAGATGAACCATAAGATCCACGTCCACCACTATCACTACCCCTAGAAGGCGGACCATAAGCCTGAGCCAACATAACCTTCGTTTTTAACTCTTTAGTCTTCTTATCCTCATTACCCTTTGCTTCCAATTCCTGTCGTTCGTAATACTGAGCCATAGTTAGAAGAGAAACCGTAGAAGAGGTAGTCCATGAACTCTCACTAGCCTTTAGGCGACTAGCTATTCCTGGCAACAGGTTTGCGACATATTTATCGACAAACTGATGCTTGCCCGTGTCATCTGTCAATGACTGGCCACTAAAATCGTGTAATGCCTCCTGAAAGCGTGTAAAGAAGTCAGAAACCGATTCATCTACTTTTTGCTTGCAAGATGCTAACACAGTCCAGTCTATCTTTTTAGGGGGAATAATCGTCTTCAGCTTAACTAATATAGCTGCGGGGAGATCTAAAATTAATAGACATGGCTTCTGTGCGGGTTCCCTTTCTGCATCCTCTAATTCTATATCCTTCCATAATGCACCAAAAGTCGCGCGATCATCAACTTTACGAATAGTCCTCCACATATCAGGGGGTAATATCAATCAAAAAAATATGTCTATATTGGGCAGAGTCATAGTACAAGAGCTAATGGCACCCTCAACTTCCTCATAAAACGCCTGGATTTTTCCGCGGATCAGGCAATGCTGCTTTAAGAGCCATGACATCCGCTCTATTCCAAGGAGTATAAACCCAATTTTAAATAAAATAACCCTTTGCATCAGCAGAATTCTTATCATCATTTGTTCCCTCGCCTCTAGGAGGAATATACAAAGGTGCGGCTTCCAGCATGGGTTCTGTATGAACTATCATAATCTTATCTGTTCCAGAAGCAGAAGCCTGTGTCACGCTTGTCTGAGATGTCTGTGCAGCTGCCTCTGCTGCCTTTTTCTCCTCTTGCAAACGGACTGCTTCAGTACGCAGTTTAACCAAATGTCTGAATGAGTCAGCCACCTGAGAAAAGGCAAAAAGACCATCACGCATCAACAGGCTCTTATTCCTCAGAATGCTTTCTAAACCGCTCAAGAACCTCTGCAGCAAATACCTCAGTAAAATATATTTGCTCTTTTTCCTGCCAGCCTTTCATCTCATCTAAAAGTTCGGAAGCTGGGGTAACACTACGGACAGCTTTGCGAGCAGCGTGTCTAAGCTGAGACGCACGCTCAACAGACAACATAGAATGAGTTTCCCGTATTTTATCTTGCTCTGAAGCAGAGTCTTCATCTGACTCATGATGCAAAGGAACAGAAGGAGGAATATACGGAGGGGGAGAACGATCTAATAAGAAGAAATCATCTTGCGGTCTATGAAGGACAGGATAAAGGGGTTGCCGAACAGCGTATTGGCCAATTACCTGCAAATGGCGATCCCTATCCTCTCTCTCTTTTATTTCTTTCATTTCCTTATTTTTCAATTTCAATGCTTTCGCATGAATATTTTTCCGTTGTTCTTTTTCAATTTAGGCTTGCTCACGCTTCATTCGTTCACGCACTTCTTTCTCCCACATTCGTACACAGTCAAACATTTCTTACCTAGTCTTTCGCTTGAACATACATTGCTCCACATACTGAATCTTTCATAAATCAAATGACCCATGCATAGGCAAACGCAACTCAGGATCCTTACAAGTGTACCTATTCCATAACGTGCTGTACATTATAGAAGAAATACCATACTTAATATATATTTCCCTATTGGGCGTCCCCTCCGGGGGGGGCGGTTGTGCTTCGTCGAGTCTCAATTTGGTACCACTACAAAAGCAACACATCCTTCGAAGTGTGCTAGACACAGGCATGCCAAAAATAGTGCAAAATATGCAGTATTGAATGCAAAGTAGCGCTTAAAGTACTCTTGTACGGTGCGCCGTTCAAATCAATTCCAACAGAGAAAATTCTCCTCATTACCTGCCTATATAAATTGCAACACATATATCGATTACTTATAATTCCAAAATTGGCCAATACAATTCAATTCCAAAGCCACAGCAAGCGCCGCAAAAACGACCTTACCTATCCTAGGCAACAAAACCAACAGCAAGTGTTGTAGCATGACACCGCTTACCAATCCCTTGGTGTCCAAATTCCAACTGCCAAGTTCTTAAATCGACCAAACGGTCACTGCACGGTGAATCAACAGAAGAGATCTCAGTCGAGGACCGGCACCACCTGGATGGTCAGATCAGAAAGAGAGGAAAAACGCCGTGTTTTGCCAAGACGTGGGTCTCCTTGGGCAATGATCATCCGTAGCGAGATTCCAATCTTTCGTTTCGACCAATCCTTCGGGCACCTGAATCGCCGATGAGCCCCACTGGTTGGGTGCCAATTTGTCATGGTGTGCCTCAGCCAGGCCTACCAGTGCTAAGGGTTCGCCCTTCTCTGCACAAGTCCTCAGACCAATAGGAAAGAAGTTGGCATGGAAACTGCAATATAAAACAGAGCGCTTTATTAACCTCAAGAGGTGGAATTACATTCACACAACACCCTTCGGTAGTGTATGAAGTAGCACACTGAACAGAAGGAACATGCTCCTTTTATACCCACACAGGGGCTAAAAAGAAGGTGGTACAAGTACAGAAGAGAAGGTCTACATACATAAAAGGTCATACAGAAATGCACAGTCAACAAGTGGGAGGAGCTAACAGTTTGCTGGTTCCAACAGAAATACCCTGACCGTTACAGACTATAGACAGGTGCATGGAAAGTCACAGTCTCCTCTGCGCATGTACAGAGTTGCAGAGCCTAAATATAGTCTGTCTCTAGGAAAAAAGAGCAAAGGACAGCAAGGTAGGACAGAGCACATGGTGAGCAAATTACAGACAAGATGGCTGCCGAAACCAAGATGCTTCAGATAAATGCTAACCCTGATCGCTGCCAAATTACAACAATTTCTACTAGGTTATTATTACAATGATAATGTAAAACTATTTCACAAACCATGCTTAGGGGATAGGTTGTATTTGGGTGTCAATAGGTCAACAGAGAAATACTTTCCATCTTGATCATAAACTCATTCAGTCCTATATTAGTCACATACAATACATGTGAGGGTGGAATACTCACGATTATAATGCACTCCTACGAAAACTGTTAAAAGAAATATGGATACTATCATAAAGCGTAAAATTACACTTCTCCAGTAGTTTTCATGTGAATAATAGCATAGGGCTCGTGAATGCATTAATTGGAAGACTTCCTCACTTCTCCAGATAAAACAAACAACCCATGATGTTTTCGTGGATTTTTAATGCTACTTGTAAATGCACCTACCTTTTGTTTGCACAGCTCTGTCTGCACATTTGTTTACTTGCCAATTCAGATATGTGATAACAGATATCAGAAGCCAACATTGTTTTCCTTTATCATATCTGAGAAATACTGGGTACTTTGAAATGCTAACGTCTTTAAAGCCAAGTTCCTATTTTAGATATCAAATAATTAAAATATGAAAGGTAAACAATTCGCGTATGTGCTCTGGGTGACTTCAATAGACATTATGAGTAATGTAAAATTGTTCCAGTACTAGTAGTACCCCACCTTATGACATCCACAGACAAGGTCTAAATATCAAATTGTGGATTTCTGTTAACATTTCAGGAAGTTGGCATGCCTTGTGAACTGTATGCGCATGCCTAAAAGAACACTTTGTGAAAGTTCACTTGAAACTTTTATCTAGAGTATGTAAGAGATCTTAAAGTGTTCACCACATTTTTGAACTTTTTGAAGAATAAGCCCAGTTTCATCTATAGTCTGATTGTTAGGTTAACGTATCTGTAGTTTTACTACATATAAAATAAAAAGACCATTCCAAACCGAACAGCTACAAATCAATGGGATTTATATCTTTTCAAAACAATATTGTGGATTCCACTAATAATGGGCATTTGTTTTATGTCTCAACATCTTGCAAAAAGAGGAGAATGCAGCAATTTCCCTATTGAATGAGAAATCTCTAGACACCCTAAGGTCCAAAATATACGCAAATCTCGCAATTTAAAAAAAAAATGTAGTTTCAAGTGCAAAACCTGGTTTGTGCTGGAAAGTTCCCTCAAAGTAATGCAAATCAGCACTTAGTGCTACTTTGTGTTATTCTTCGTCAATTCCATGGGTGGTACACGGGCATTTCAATGCAATGGCCCATGGTTTTTGATGCAAACCCCTATGTATTAACATTAGTAGACAGGGCTTTGCAGCAAAAAAAAAATAAAACACCACTTTGAAGCAGGCTTTTAATAGGAGAAATGCTTTTATTTCTCCAAACTTTTTCCACTTCACTTGTGTGATGCACAGTAAAGCACACATCCGACATGGGAAATGCTTTCACAGCTAGTCTAAAGGTAGTATTTTTTACTGGAAGGCTATCAGTCCAGTACAAAACCTATGCAAGACTCACACAATTACCTTTATACTGTGGTACAAAGGTGTGTGCATGGCGCTCGGCTACCTAATTGTGCGCCGGCATCAGGGAGAGAGCTAGATTGTGCCACTTTGTTCTCACCTTGTGATGCAACTCAGTCATTGTTGTGTTGTGTTGAGTGACACTTGATGATCTGGGGCAACAAGTATATCAGAATTGACCGCACATGTTGGAGGATTTTCACTAATTTTAAGGACTGGCATTAAAGTTAAATACTTTTCTTGAGCAATGACCATATATATGAACGTATTCAAAAGATGGATCTTATTAATGAAACATTGGTCTATGGTTTTTCCTTCAGCGGAAGACTGGAGAGATATGACTTGCTGCCATAAGTGCTTAAGGCAAACATGACCTTGGTATACATTTCCAGAATCTGTATTAAATATCTTATGACCAGTTTGATATTGTGGTATGCCACTCCCATACAGAGCTCTAGTTTGCATACAGCATTGGTACGCTAAGGTCAGTGTTGACTGCAATTAAGCAATTAAGGCTGTTTAGAGAACAACTATTGGGAAGAGAGGGAGGCTAGAAAGTTTTCTAAAGAGGGGTACATTGTCATGTGCTAATCATCTCTGTAGCACCTCAACAGTCCTTCTGCAACTTCTCTCATTCCATGGCTGTTATTGCAGACCCTAATCCTCTTCAAGATCTTGGAGTTTCTACAAAAACACATTTTGTGATGTGATTGAGTGGAGTCTCTATATGCCAACTACTGAGGTTTGACTGAGTGATCTTAATGGAGCACCATAAGAAACCTATTGTGTACAAAGACCTTGTTTATGTGGAATTTGAAGTATCTTTATCACATCAAATGGTTGTTTGTTATGAAAGTGTTTCAAGGAAACTTTGAATGTAACAGTATTTGTGAGTTCAGAAAATCAATTTATGTAGCTTTCTTATATGTTAGGAGACTGTTTGAGCCTCTCTGTGCAACCTATTTACTTTTGGTTACATTACACCAATTCTAACTTTGACATCTTTGTCATCTTTTTAGGCTCCATTAATATGGACAATCTCCATTCCCTGTCCTCTGACAGTGCCACAATGGCCATGCAGCAGGCAATGTTAGCTGCCCATGAGGACTCCCTGGATGGAACAGAAGAAGAAGAAGAAGAAGACGAGGACGAAGATGAAGAGATGGAGGAAGACGAAGTGGAGGAAGATGGTGAGGGGCTCCAACCCACGAATGTCAGCGATCTTGGCTTGAAACACAATGATTCGCTGGAGTAGCAAAGTATAAGAATGGTGTTGATTTGTAGTGAAGCCGTTCGCCCCACCTCCATCTGATTTACAGCAGGTTACACAATCAATCGTCTCATCTTAGTCAGTTCTCTCCAGCGCTACGTTTCTCAAGATGGACTTATTCTGAAAAGACAAAATTATAACAAATGGTATGGAAGCTCAATGGCATGAGGGTTTTCAGGGACTTGACCACGTGTCATTTCAGGTTGAGAAAATAACCTTTGTAATTTCTGTTGAAAACAATCGGCTCTATCATTTTTATTTTTTATTTTTAGCGCAAACTCGACTCAAAGGTATTGGAGCGCTTTACATGAGCACCGGTTACTTACACATTCAGGCACGGGGAGATTATCTGATTTGCCCAGAATCACAGGATGTGGACATGACTCCGAGGCTCGAACCCTGGTTTCCTGCACCAAGGTCGGCAGTCTAGCCGACGGACCACATCCTCTCCCCTATCAGCCCTATCATTTTAACTAAGACATATTGATTAACAATGCAATTTTGTCAGCAACAACGCATCAATGCAATTTTGAATTAAGTCAACATCCAACGACTTGAGACGGAAAATAACTCCCTTTGCATTTCAGAAAACCTAACACCCGGATAGTTCCAAGTCAAGGAGACACACTCCATTCACTCCTAAAAAGACGTCTTTAAAAATGCATTTCCACTCTGCTCAACAAAAAGATTTTTACCTCTTAGACCACAAACTCTCAGAAGCTCAGAAGAATACTGGGGGATTTCAGATTGGCTCTGAGATTTGAGCCTGCCCATGCTGTGATTCTTACATGGAAGTGTAAAAATACATTCATACGAAAAACACATAAAAACAAAAAAAACAGCTAATGCTCCTTCTGATTGCAGCCTGCTAGATCACGCTGAGGGACCGCTGTGGCCACACACCCTGCGTGCCCAGCAAAGGTTAACTGGCCATGGGGGTCTTCTTATTTATGTGAAGGACACGTTTATAAAGTCACATATTGTGGCCTTTTCGCTTTTGTTTTTGATAAGAACAAAATGGTGTTTAGGTTTAGATGTTTTCTGTATGACCGATTATGATTTGAATGTTAGTTATTATTTACCTTTTTATATATTATCCAAATAATGATAAGGTTTAAAAGGTTGTAGTGGACATTCTGTGCTCCTGAGGGCCACAGAAATGATCGCTTACATCCCTGTGTTAGCCGCAGATTGGGGCAGCTAATCCACTTTCATTTATCCTAAGCACTCACATTTATGAGTAATTAAGGTGAAGTTTCCGATTGTATTGAGAATATGTTGTCTTAAATTAGTCTCAATAATGCCCTCTCTAATCTCTACGCATCTACATATGAAGCCTGTGGGAGGCAATTGCCCTGAGGGTGAGACCGGGCATTGTTAGGTTCACCTGGCTAAGATTTTATTCATCACGGTATATAAAGAATGCCACATTGTAACAATATATGCCTTTTCTGGAGTTTGTGTGGCTCCTGTTTGTAATGAAAAATATGTGATTTTTCAAGGTACACTTTCCAGGCTTTTTCCCTGGAGGGCCCACGAGTGACCGAGTGTGAAAATGTGCTTACCACACATTGCAGACTGAACTCCTTCTTTACATGGCATTTTATATCACATTGTAATGGATGATGTAGCGCTTGTTGCATCTGATACAATACAGAGATAGCATAGGGCCACCTTATGGCTTTAAGCATCTGGCAAGTAACATAAGTGCACCAGAGTGCTGTTATTGAAATATGTTAGTCTTCTTACTCTAAGGGTGGTAGTCTCATACCTTACTTGGTGCATCTTTCCACTGTCCTCTCTTTTGGAAAGCAAACTTGTGATATTGAGTGGGGACTAAGACCATCACGTGACAAGCTACAGGATGTGCTGTTCGCACCTCCTATCTGGGTGTGACAGTGGCGCTGTCAAGGAATCACTCATTCCCGATACCAGAGGTCTTTGACACCACTAGTCGACTACACCAGTAAATTACAGGTGGAGTGACACATTTTGCTTGTTACAAGTGTGTTCTGACATCATAAACTGCATGTAATAACATTATTGTTAGCATTTTTAAGATGAATATAATGCAGATTTTCCACAGTTTTAATGCCAAGAAAATCATGATTTTATTAAAGGCACGGAGGCTAATATTATGCAGTAATACTTTATTGCTCCTCACACAGCAGCAACAAGAAATAACTAGAATTAGAACATCTACCAAAGTCTAGAACATTGAACATACATAAGAACTCAACACTGGCAGCCATCTTCCTTCTTTTATCCGCAGAGAACAAAATTGAGTCCCATTAAATAATCTTGAGACATCCAACAAAATTCAAACTCCATCGCTCCAGAAGTCCACATCTTTGACCCCTTCCCAGCTCTGACCTACATAGGAAAAATAACAATACGTCAATGGGGAAGGGCAAACTAAGTGAGGGATAATATTAGCCTCCGTGCCTTTAATAAAATCATGATTTTCTTCCCATTAAAACTGTGGGAAATCTGCATTTTATGGCAAGGCCCGGAGGCCAATATTATGCATGTCCAAAGTTCATCCAATACTCTCTGCAAAACATTTTCCACAGGTTTAAAGTAAAATCTCTTAAACGTAGTGTCAGTAGACCAATCAGCCGCTTTCACTACTTAAGCTTGAGCCCCTCATAAAAGCTTTACTTACAATTGCTCCCTTAACTGAATGCTCCCGAATACACTCACATCAATCCCTGACTTCCTCATCACCTCCTTGGCCCACCTTACTAAAGTAGGAGCTGATACCGCACTACACGAATTCCTAAAAGAAATCAGAAGTTGAGAACAACCACACTCTCTCAAACCCAGCGTTCTTCTCTCATATTCCTTGAAACAAATAACCACACACAAGCTACTATGCACCTCTAACCTTGTATAAAATATCGTCCTTGACATAGTCTTAGTTCTCCTCCTCAGGTGGAAACATACTCCTTCCAGCTGGTAACTCCGTGACATCACCTCTAATGCCCTAATGTCTGACACTCTTCTAAAAGAAACCAAACACAAAATCATAGCCAACTTCCAAGACAGCATCCTTAAACTCAAACCAGAATTGGGCCCCCAACTCTCCATTTCCTTCAAGACGACCGACACATCCCAAAGTAAAGTGTACTTAGCTCTAGGAGGCAGCTCCAAATGAATACTCTTTACAACTCTTTTAACCAAAGCATGTTGTCCCACCGGCAATCCTCCAATCAGCACATGACCAGCTGAAATTGCCGACCTGCTCAAATTAACTCAGCTGGACGCAAATCCTCTTCTAAACAAGCTAGACAAATAATTCACAATCCCCACTACAACAGCTGAAACGGGATCCAAGTTCCTCTCAACACACCAATCACACCACCTTCGTCATGCCGAACTATAGGCCTTGGTTGTTCCCGGAGCCCATGATCCACAGATGAGCTCTGAAACTTCTACAGATAATCCTGATACTTCCAAACTCTCCTGAAATCAGACACCTTAAAAGTCTCAACTGCCCTGATATCACTAGATTGTGAACTTTCTCCTGGGCATCCATCAATACCTCCGGGAAACTCTGGCTCCACACCGGATCCTCCACCTTTAGATTCATAACGTCTGGAAACGAAACCTGTGTCTACCAAAAGAGGACAGTCAACACCATAATCACCTTCTCTCTTCTCACCTTCATCAACACTCTGTATCATCAAGAACGGAGGGAAAGCGTACATCCTTCCCATTCCCCACTCTTGCAAGAAGGCCTCTATCCCTTTTGCCTCCAGGTCCAGCCTCCAACGGTAAAACTCTCTCAATTGCTTGTTCAACCTGTCCGCAAACAAGTCAACTCCAATAGACCCCACCTCTCCTGAAGACTCAGAAACACTTCCCTGTCCAATCTCCAATTGCTCACATCCCTCAAATACCTCAAAATCCAGTCTGCTTCCACATTGCACTTCCCTGGAATGTACTGTGCCTGGACCATAATTTCTCTGTCCATGCAAAACTTCCAAAACTCCTTCGCTAACTCCGCAAGACCCCGTGAACCTGGGCCACCCAACTTGTTCACATACCAAACCACCGAAATGCTATCCATCTTCAACAATACGCAATATTTTGCTTGCCCCTTCAGAAAACTCATTATTGTAAAGGGCCCTGCTAGACGCTCCAATTTATATGTATTTTCTTTTCGTCCAGGGACCAAAGACCTCCTGTCGTTATTGCTCCACAACTCGCTCCCCAACCATGCAAACTCGCATCCAAATCTATCACCATCTCTGGTTTCCCCGCAAAAAGGCTCTCCCATTCCAAGCCTCCAAACTCATCAAACCACCACTCTAATTCCTCCTGTTTCTCCTTATTCATTCTCACTTTCTGAGAATACTTTGCTTCCTGTCTCAAATGATACCCCTTTAATCTCTGTAGCGATCTGTAATGAAGAGGCGCTGGAAAAATCGATTGAATTAACGCTGACAACAAACCCAGCAACCTTGCCAACTGAAGCAATGTTATCCATTCCGCCTCTTTCACTCTCTTCACCTCTCTGTGAATCTTCTTCACTTTGTCCATTGGTAACTTCAATACACATTCCAAGGTCTCAATCTTGAAACCTAAAACTTGTTTTTCCTGAGCTGGAACCATACATGATTTCTCCCTGTTTACCACGAAACCCAAGTCCTCCAAAACTTTTATCGCAAACTCTGTCTGCTCCAAAGATGAACACTTCTTCTCTGCCATTATCAAAATAACATCCGGGTTTACAATCATCTGAATACCTCTTGACCACAACCAACCCACAACTGGTCTCATCACCTTCGTGAAAAACCACGGAGCCAACGTCAGACCATCTCTTTCCGTTCCACCTGAACTGGAGATAATCCCTCTGCTCGACACACAATGGAACCGTCAGATAAGAATCCTTCAAATCCAACCTCATCATCCAATCTCCCACTCCTAATAAGTCTCTTAACATGTGTATGCCCTCCATTTTGAAATGGTTGTAACACACCCAGTCATTCAGCTCTCTTAAATTTATAACCGGCCTCATATGTTTGTCCTTTTTTTCTACCAGAAATATGTTGCTCACAAAGCACCCTGGAACTTTCTCTGCTAGTTCTATTGCACCTTTTTCTTCCAAAGCTCTTACTTCCTGTGACACTAACTCCTCCTGGTCTTTTGCAAACCTCAATAAGTTTGGTTACCTTACCTGAACCAGAACAGCTATGAAATATATCTGATATCCGTGTACTGCCTGCAAAACCCATGGATCTTGTGTTATTTCCTTCCACCTTATAGCAACAGGGGTAGAAATAGGGTATTTGCCTTGTCTTACCTGAGGAAGCTCTTCCTTTCCTTTCTGAACGTGTACCACAGCCTCTCGATCTCTGTTTTTGCAGGTAGAACCCGCCTTGCTCAAACCTTGAGCCAACTCCATAACCATAGCCATAATTGTAGGGTCTGAATCCTCTCGTAAATAAACCTTGAGTGGCTCCTTGCCCGGGGCTGGGGAATCGGCCCGCATCCTTCTGTGGCTTCTTTTTCTTGCCTTTCTAGCGACCCCTTTGGCCTTTATAGCCCTCCTCATCTCCATGAACTTTACGTTCATGACCTTTCTTCTCCATTATCTTTTCCTTATTATTTTTCTTCTCTTTTCTCTTAACGTTCGCTTGATTAGTGCCACCTGCCACAACCTCCTCGGTAGACCAGAATACTTCCTCTTCAACAGGCTTCCTCTTGGTACTCTTCTTGCTTAACTTGCTCTCCACAGTACTCTCTATTTTCTTGTCCAAAGAAACAGACAATTCACCAAACATTCTATCCATGTAAACTTTAAACCTCTCCTCAAAGTCAGATCCCTCACTTTGCTCCATCTTCTAATAATTTCTTAATTTTATTAGCCCAAAGTACCTAATCTCCTTTAATAATACTCCTAAAACAGTACAACCAATATAACTCTTTGAATAAAACCAATCCTCAAATTCTCTCCTTACTTCCCTATTACTCTATATAAAAACCTCCTTCCGATGCTCCTGTCAAACTGTATTGACGCCCCCAGTGAACCCGTTATTCAGTTTCACACACTTCTATCCCAAAATATGGTGTTCTATAAAATATATTGCTTACATATGAATGAGCCCAACTTTTCAAAATGGCCACTGTATGCTATGTTAAGCATACGGCGGCCTGATCCGTCCAAACAATTACCTCAGCCGTAAGTGAGACGAAGGTCCACTCCCGCTGTGAAAAAACCACAGCGCACGCTTGCTCTTCCCTTGCGCGCTCCATCATCATGATGCCTCAATCTCTCCGTTCTGCCCCGCGATCTGCATGATCCCTGTTTGTCTCTACATGTGCAGCTTCAACCGACAAACGGTACGATCTCCAAAATAAATACATTTTACGTTGTTAAACCAAAACCACGGAAAAACCTCAAAATAAGTCTTACACCCAACGCGTGCAAATGCCATCTAACTCCTAGTTTTAGTTAATACTACTTTTTGAATTTACTTAAACTATTTTCATTCTTTAATATACTACTTCCCGCACTGCAAATGTATATATAACATCAACATTGCATAAGACACACAACCCACTCTATTATAACCTAAAATAATTTATTTAAATAAGAGTCCCAGTAAATTACTAAGGACATTAAAAAGAATGTACTTATCTCTCCTTGAGAAGCAAAAAAAGAAGGTAGATGGCTGCCAGTGTTGGGTTGTTATGCATGTTCAACGTTCTAGACTTTGGTAGATGTTCTAATTCTAGCTATTCCTTGTTGCTGCTGTGTGAGGAGCAACAAAGGATTACTGCATAATATTGGCCTCCGGGCCTTGCCATAAAATCTACCAATTATTACATATGTCCATGACGCAAACCCTGAAAAAATCCTTTATTTCATGAATTATGAGTGATAAAAAAGTATGTGCCATTCATGCCGGGTCACATTTGGCAGATAAGCAAATACCACCATTCCTTGTTAAGCCCTCGTACAATTGGGTTGTTTGTGCTTTCAATACAAATAAACAGATTATTTCGCTGAATATGAGGAAATGAAGGATACAGATCATCTACTTACTTCGAACCTAAACTCTGCCGTGGCAAAATTAACTTCTATACAACAAATCTACATATAGCTAGTATGTTACATCAGGGGTCAAATTTCCTTTAAATGCAATATGATGGTCTGTCAAAGGCATATACTCAGTGTCAGAACCCAATGAAATTGAAAGGCAGACACTCAATGTCAGAACTCAATGAAATTGAAATTTGTTATAAAGTCATTCTTTTATTTTAGAGAAATTGCATGGAAATATTCCTGTACCAAACAAGGAAATGTCTGTATATCCAAGGAAGAATTGTCTCAAAAAGACGAACAGATGAACTCGCTGAAGAACACAAATATATTTCCAGTTCAACGTTTCAACTTTTTGAGTGCCTCAGGTTGTACAACAGTGCTTTTTTAGTCAACTGCTAGCTGACTGTACTGGATTGTCAAAAACATGAGTGAATGCCATTGAAAATGTTTGTAGTGCAATAAAAATGTTATTTGTAACATGTGTAATAATAAATGTACATTCAAACATTTATCACCACTGTGCAAAGCGTCAAAGTCCACATTATTACCATAGTATAGACAAACCGACCAAATAAATCAATGCTTACTGCATCATAATCAATATTATACAATCACTTTACAGTAGAATACATGCAGACCCTTACTCGTTCTGCGGCTTATTCTGAGGGGACAACCACTCATGAAAATAACAAAGAAAAATAAATTTACAGTACAGACCCAGAAAGACTATATATATCTATACCTCTTTGAAGAGCTCTAACTAGAGCAAGACACTGTGTCGGGGTTGCTTTTACTCATTTCAGGTTAGCTTGGTTGGTATTTTACCAATTTAAAGCTGTAATATTGTGCCCAGAGTGGTAAGTGGCTTTTGTCATTTTACAGCTCGGTTTGGCCACACTGTCCTAGTCCTATGCTTAAAGACTTTGCTGTAGAAATGGCAAAATACTTTGTTCTTTTCTATCTCGGCATGGATGGCACTGTGCTAATCCTATGCTTAAAGACTTTGATAGAAAAGCAGACATTTGAGGTGAGCAGATCTAGAATTTTGCTGGTGTTGAGAGTGCTCTAAACAGGAGCCGCTTTCCACCTAAACTTGAGAACTACCCAGAGTCCTCTGCTTCATATATATATATATTTATATGTAATTATATATATATATATATATATAATCACTTCTCTCCCCCACCGGGAAGCATGGAGTCGCACACGAAACTTGCAATTTGCCGAATTATTAAGGGATTTGAACAGCTTGTGGGAGGGTCCGACGCGTTTCGTTCGCCATGGAACATTTTCACAGGTACGCCTTACACCTCGACAAACTTTAATGCTCCCAGGTCCAGTATTTTCAAAGTTCTCATTCCTCTGAAGGTTTTTTTATTCGGAATTCACTTCCTGTGATGACCAACAGCATTCTGGGACCTGTGGTGCAGGTAGTTGTCTTAATTATTTCCCTCCAGTGGGCGGTGTAATTTGCAAGCTGTTTAAGATTTTAAAACATGATCCCAGGCAAAAAGTTTCCCCGAGTCAGTACAGTTTCGGAGCTGTCTCGGGTCCAATACCGAGGATGGTCCTCGGCGGCACCACATTCTCCTTGTTCGTTTTACCGATTCCAACAGGATGGTTCAAGTCGGGGAATGTTTGGCGCTCTATTGGTGGTACGTTTCTCCTCGGTAGAACCACACCGAAATTATAAAATCACTTCTCTCCCCCACCGGGAAGCATGGAGTTGCACACGAAACTTGCAATTTGCCGATTTATTAAGGGATTTGAACAGCTTGTGGCAGGGTCCGACGCGTTTCGTTCGCCATGGAACTTTTTCACAGGTACGCCTTACACCTCGACAAACTTTAATGCTCCCAGGTCCAGTATTTTCAAAGTTCTCCTTCCTTTGGTGGTTTTTTATTCGGAAGTCACTTCCTGTGATGACCAACATCATTCTGGGACCTGTGGTGCAGGTAGTTGTCTTAATTATTTCCCTCCAGTGGGCGGTGTAATTTGCAAGCTGTTTAAGATTTTAAAACATGATCCCAGGCAAAAAGTTCCCCCGAGTCAGTACACTTTTGGAGCTGTCTCGGGTCCAATACCGAGGATGGTCCTCGGCGGCACCATATTCTCCTTGTTCGTTTTACCGATTCCAACAGGATGGTTCAAGTCGGGGAATGTTTGGCGCTCTATTGGTGGTACGTTTCTCCTCGGTAGAACCACACCGAAATTATAAAATCACTTCTCTCCCCCACCGGGAAGCATGGAGTTGCACACGAACCTTTCAATTTGCCGATTTATTAAGGGATTTGAACAGCTTGTGGCAGGGTCCGATGCGTTTCGTTCGCCATGGAACTTTTTCACAGGTACGCCTTACACCTCGACAAACTTTAATGCTCCCAGGTCCAGTATTTTCAAAGTTCTCCTTCCTTTGGTGGTGTTTTATTCGGAAGTCACTTCCTGTGATGACCAACATCATTCTGGGACCTGTGGTGCAGGTAGTTGTCTTAATTATTTCCCTCCAGTGGGCGGTGTAATTTGCAAGCTGTTTAAGATTTTAAAACATGATCCCAGGCAAAAAGTTCCCCCGAGTCAGTACACTTTTGGAGCTGTCTCGGGTCCAATACCGAGGATGGTCCTCGGCGGCACCATATTCTCCTTGTTCGTTTTACCGATTCCAACAGGATGGTTCAAGTCGGGGAATGTTTGGCGCTCTTTTGGTGGTACGTTTCTCCTCGGTAGAACCACACCGAAATTATAAAATCACTTCTCTCCCCCACCGGGAAGCATGGAGTCGCACACAAAACTTGCAATTTGCCGATTTATTAAGGGATTTGAACAGCTTGTGGCAGGGTTCGACGCGTTTTGTTCGCCATGGAACTTTTTCACAGGTATGCCTTACACCTCGACAAACTTTAATGCTCCCAGGTCCAGTATTTTCAAAGTTCTCATTCCTTTGGTGGTTTTTTATTTGGAATTCACTTCCTGTGATGACCAACAGCATTCTGGGACCTGTGGTGCAGGTAGTTGTCTTAATTATTTCCCTCCAGTGGGCGGTATAATTTGCAAGCTGTTTAAGATTTTAAAACATGATCCCAGGCAAAAAGTTCCCCCGAGTCAGTACACTTTTGGAGCTGTCTCGGGTCCAATACCGAGGATGGTCCTCGGCGGCACCATATTCTCCTTGTTCGTTTTACCGATTCCAACAGGATGGTTCAAGTCGGGGAATGTTTGCGCTCTTTTGGTGGTACGTTTCTCCTCGTTAGAACCACACCGAAATTATAAAATCACTTCTCTCCCCCACCGGGAAGCATGGAGTCGCACACAAAACTTGCAATTTGCCGATTTATTAAGGGATTTGAACAGCTTGTGGCAGGGTCCGACGCGTTTCGTTCGCCATGGAACTTTTTCACAGGTACGCCTTACACCTCGACAAACTTTAATGCTCCCAGGTCCAGTATTTTCAAAGTTCTCATTCCTTTGGTGGTTTTTTATTCGGAAGTCACTTCCTGTGATGACCAACAGCATTCTGGGACCTGTGGTGCAGGTAGTTGTCTTAATTATTTCCCTCCAGTGGGCGGTGTAATTTGCAAGCTGTTTAAGATTTTAAAACATGATCCCAGGCAAAAAGTTCCCCCGAGTCAGTACACTTTTGGAGCTGTCTCGGGTCCAATACCGAGGATGGTCCTCGGCGGCACCATATTCTCCTTGTTCGTTTTACCGATTCCAACAGGATGGTTCAAGTCGGGGAATGTTTGGCGCTCTTTTGGTGGTACGTTTCTCCTCGGTAGAACCACACCGAAATTATAAAATCACTTCTCTCCCCCACCGGGAAGCATGGAGTCGCACACAAAACTTGCAATTTGCCGATTTATTAAGGGATTTGAACAGCTTGTGGCAGGGTTCGACGCGTTTCGTTCGCCATGGAACTTTTTCACAGGTATGCCTTACACCTCGACAAACTTTAATGCTCCCAGGTCCAGTATTTTCAAAGTTCTCATTCCTTTGGTGGTTTTTTATTTGGAATTCACTTCCTGTGATGACCAACAGCATTCTGGGACCTGTGGTGCAGGTAGTTGTCTTAATTATTTCCCTCCAGTGGGCGGTATAATTTGCAAGCTGTTTAAGATTTTAAAACATGATCCCAGGCAAAAAGTTCCCCCTAGTCAGTACACTTTTGGAGCTGTCTCGGGTCCAATACCGAGGATGGTCCTCGGCGGCACCATATTCTCCTTGTTCGTTTTACCGATTCCAACAGGATGGTTCAAGTCGGGGAATGTTTGGCGCTCTTTTGGTGGTACGTTTCTCCTCAGTAGAACCACACCGAAATGATAAAATCACTTCTCTCCCCCACCGGGAAGCATGGAGTCGCGCACGAAACTTGCAATTTGCCGATTTATTAAGGGATTTGAACAGCTTGTGGCAGGGTTCGACGCGTTTCGTTCGCCATGGAACTTTTTCACAGGTATGCCTTACACCTCGACAAACTTTAATGCTCCCAGGTCCAGTATTTTCAAAGTTCTCATTCCTTTGGTGGTTTTTTATTTGGAATTCACTTCCTGTGATGACCAACAGCATTCTGGGACCTGTGGTGCAGGTAGTTGTCTTAATTATTTCCCTCCAGTGGGCGGTGTAATTTGCAAGCTGATTAAGATTTTAAAACATGATCCCAGGCAAAAAGTTCCCCCGAGTCAAAACACTTTCGGAGCTGTCTCGGGTCCAATACCGAGGATGGTCCTCGGCGGCACCATATTCTCCTTGTTCGTTTTACAGATTCCAACAGGATGGTTCAAGTCGGGGAATATTTGCGCTCTTTTGGTGGTACGTTTCTCCTCGTTAGAACCACACCGAAATTATAAAATCACTTCTCTCCCCCACCGAGAAGCATGGAGTCGCACACAAAACTTGCAATTTGCCGATTTATTAAGGGATTTGAACAGCTTGTGGCAGGGTCCGACGCGTTTCGTTCGCCATGGAACTTTTTCACAGGTACGCCTTACACCTCGACAAACTTTAATGCTCCCAGGTCCAGTATTTTCAAAGTTCTCATTCCTCTGGTGGTTTTTTATTCGGAAGTCACTTCCTGTGATGACCAACATCATTCTGGGACC
Source organism: Lissotriton helveticus (assembly GCF_964261635.1). Lineage (NCBI taxonomy): Eukaryota > Metazoa > Chordata > Amphibia > Caudata > Salamandridae > Lissotriton > Lissotriton helveticus. The sequence goes on from NW_027611740.1 coordinate 136,495, forward strand.
TGTGGTGCAGGTAGTTGTCTTAATTATTTCCCTCCAGTGGGCGGTGTAATTTGCAAGCTGTTTAAGATTTTAAAACATGATCCCAGGCAAAAAGTTCCCCCGAGTCAGTACACTTTTGGAGCTGTCTCGGGTCCAATACCGAGGATGGTCCTCGGCGGCACCATATTCTCCTTGTTCGTTTTACCGATTCCAACAGGATGGTTCAAGTCGGGGAATGTTTGGCGCTCTATTGGTGGTACGTTTCTCCTCGGTAGAACCACACCGAAATTATAAAATCACTTCTCTCCCCCACCGGGAAGCATGGAGTTGCACACGAACCTTTCAATTTGCCGATTTATTAAGGGATTTGAACAGCTTGTGGCAGGGTCCGATGCGTTTCGTTCGCCATGGAACTTTTTCACAGGTACGCCTTACACCTCGACAAACTTTAATGCTCCCAGGTCCAGTATTTTCAAAGTTCTCCTTCCTTTGGTGGTGTTTTATTCGGAAGTCACTTCCTGTGATGACCAACATCATTCTGGGACCTGTGGTGCAGGTAGTTGTCTTAATTATTTCCCTCCAGTGGGCGGTGTAATTTGCAAGCTGTTTAAGATTTTAAAACATGATCCCAGGCAAAAAGTTCCCCCGAGTCAGTACACTTTTGGAGCTGTCTCGGGTCCAATACCGAGGATGGTCCTCGGCGGCACCATATTCTCCTTGTTCGTTTTACCGATTCCAACAGGATGGTTCAAGTCGGGGAATGTTTGGCGCTCTTTTGGTGGTACGTTTCTCCTCGGTAGAACCACACCGAAATTATAAAATCACTTCTCTCCCCCACCGGGAAGCATGGAGTCGCACACAAAACTTGCAATTTGCCGATTTATTAAGGGATTTGAACAGCTTGTGGCAGGGTTCGACGCGTTTTGTTCGCCATGGAACTTTTTCACAGGTATGCCTTACACCTCGACAAACTTTAATGCTCCCAGGTCCAGTATTTTCAAAGTTCTCATTCCTTTGGTGGTTTTTTATTTGGAATTCACTTCCTGTGATGACCAACAGCATTCTGGGACCTGTGGTGCAGGTAGTTGTCTTAATTATTTCCCTCCAGTGGGCGGTATAATTTGCAAGCTGTTTAAGATTTTAAAACATGATCCCAGGCAAAAAGTTCCCCCGAGTCAGTACACTTTTGGAGCTGTCTCGGGTCCAATACCGAGGATGGTCCTCGGCGGCACCATATTCTCCTTGTTCGTTTTACCGATTCCAACAGGATGGTTCAAGTCGGGGAATGTTTGCGCTCTTTTGGTGGTACGTTTCTCCTCGTTAGAACCACACCGAAATTATAAAATCACTTCTCTCCCCCACCGGGAAGCATGGAGTCGCACACAAAACTTGCAATTTGCCGATTTATTAAGGGATTTGAACAGCTTGTGGCAGGGTCCGACGCGTTTCGTTCGCCATGGAACTTTTTCACAGGTACGCCTTACACCTCGACAAACTTTAATGCTCCCAGGTCCAGTATTTTCAAAGTTCTCATTCCTTTGGTGGTTTTTTATTCGGAAGTCACTTCCTGTGATGACCAACAGCATTCTGGGACCTGTGGTGCAGGTAGTTGTCTTAATTATTTCCCTCCAGTGGGCGGTGTAATTTGCAAGCTGTTTAAGATTTTAAAACATGATCCCAGGCAAAAAGTTCCCCCGAGTCAGTACACTTTTGGAGCTGTCTCGGGTCCAATACCGAGGATGGTCCTCGGCGGCACCATATTCTCCTTGTTCGTTTTACCGATTCCAACAGGATGGTTCAAGTCGGGGAATGTTTGGCGCTCTTTTGGTGGTACGTTTCTCCTCGGTAGAACCACACCGAAATTATAAAATCACTTCTCTCCCCCACCGGGAAGCATGGAGTCGCACACAAAACTTGCAATTTGCCGATTTATTAAGGGATTTGAACAGCTTGTGGCAGGGTTCGACGCGTTTCGTTCGCCATGGAACTTTTTCACAGGTATGCCTTACACCTCGACAAACTTTAATGCTCCCAGGTCCAGTATTTTCAAAGTTCTCATTCCTTTGGTGGTTTTTTATTTGGAATTCACTTCCTGTGATGACCAACAGCATTCTGGGACCTGTGGTGCAGGTAGTTGTCTTAATTATTTCCCTCCAGTGGGCGGTATAATTTGCAAGCTGTTTAAGATTTTAAAACATGATCCCAGGCAAAAAGTTCCCCCTAGTCAGTACACTTTTGGAGCTGTCTCGGGTCCAATACCGAGGATGGTCCTCGGCGGCACCATATTCTCCTTGTTCGTTTTACCGATTCCAACAGGATGGTTCAAGTCGGGGAATGTTTGGCGCTCTTTTGGTGGTACGTTTCTCCTCAGTAGAACCACACCGAAATGATAAAATCACTTCTCTCCCCCACCGGGAAGCATGGAGTCGCGCACGAAACTTGCAATTTGCCGATTTATTAAGGGATTTGAACAGCTTGTGGCAGGGTTCGACGCGTTTCGTTCGCCATGGAACTTTTTCACAGGTATGCCTTACACCTCGACAAACTTTAATGCTCCCAGGTCCAGTATTTTCAAAGTTCTCATTCCTTTGGTGGTTTTTTATTTGGAATTCACTTCCTGTGATGACCAACAGCATTCTGGGACCTGTGGTGCAGGTAGTTGTCTTAATTATTTCCCTCCAGTGGGCGGTGTAATTTGCAAGCTGATTAAGATTTTAAAACATGATCCCAGGCAAAAAGTTCCCCCGAGTCAAAACACTTTCGGAGCTGTCTCGGGTCCAATACCGAGGATGGTCCTCGGCGGCACCATATTCTCCTTGTTCGTTTTACAGATTCCAACAGGATGGTTCAAGTCGGGGAATATTTGCGCTCTTTTGGTGGTACGTTTCTCCTCGTTAGAACCACACCGAAATTATAAAATCACTTCTCTCCCCCACCGAGAAGCATGGAGTCGCACACAAAACTTGCAATTTGCCGATTTATTAAGGGATTTGAACAGCTTGTGGCAGGGTCCGACGCGTTTCGTTCGCCATGGAACTTTTTCACAGGTACGCCTTACACCTCGACAAACTTTAATGCTCCCAGGTCCAGTATTTTCAAAATTCTCATTCCTCTGGTGGTTTTTATTCGGAATTCACTTCCTGTGATGACCAACAGCATTCTGGGACCTGTGGTGCAGGTAGTTGTCTTAATTATTTCCCTCCAGTGGGCGGTGTAATTTGCAAGCTGTTTAAGATTTTAAAACATGATCCCAGGCAAAAAGTTCCCCCGAGTCAGTACACTTTCGGAGCTGTCTCGTGTCCATATTTATATATTACCTACTGGCGGTCGCCAGTAGGTAGTTATAGTTAGGACCTAGTTTCCATAGGAAATCCGCAACATTCTATTGGGAATAACTTTGGCACCGGTTGTTGAATCTTCGTGAATTTCTCAAAGAAGATGGCCCGCTCCGCTTCTTCCCTGAAAGTCTCGGGAAGATTTGTCAAGCGGGGGCCGAGAAAAAAGAGGGGTCCCAAAACGTGTTTTCCCCATGTTAAATTCCATAGGACGATTAGACACGGCTACAGCCCGAACCGCTGAATGGAATTACACCAAATTTGGCAAAATGGTAGAGTCTGATTCGCAGATCGCCCTTTTGTTTAAATGGTGTAAATCCCTTCAGTAGTTGTTGAGAAAATCAAATGTGAAAAAAATGTATATATCTATAAGCGCGCACCGGGCGTGCGCGAGCTGAATTCTAATTTGCTTTTGGACGTCTGTGAACATTCGATTCGGTGGTAAACAAGAAGTGTTGGCCGCCATTTCGTCAGTGTGAGGCTGAAAAGAGGATAAAATAAAAGTGAAGAACTTGAAAAGGGGGCAGGGTAGAGAGTCCCTGACCCCCTAGGCTTTCTCAGGGGGTCCTTGAAGGACCCCGAAGGCCAAAAGAAATGATCTTTTTTTTTTTAAATCGCGAGGTGCGCGCACGGTGCACGCACCCTCGAGGCTCACGAGAGTGAAAAACAAAAGTGGAGAACATGAAAAGGGGTTATGGTAGAGACTCTCTGACCCCCTAGGCCTTCTCAGGGGGTCCCTGAAGGACCCTAAAATCCCCCCAAAACTTTTTTTTTTGAAAAAAATGTTGCGAGGTGCGCGCACCCTTCAGCCGCCATTTTGTGTAGTTTCAGAAGAGAGTGAAAAACGAAAGTGGAAAACATGAAAAGGGGGCAGGGTATAGTCTCCCTGACCCCCTAGGCCTTCTCAAGGGGTCCCTGAAGGACCCTAAAGGGCAAAAAAATCTATTTTTGTTGTTGAAAAAATCAGGTGCGCGCACGGTGGAAAAAAAACAACAACAAAAAGACAGTTAAATAATAAAAAGAGCCGTTGTGTTAATTGAGTGTTTTTGTACCGATACAGAGTCCAAAGTTTAAAAGGAAGACTCTGTTCCCCTCATCTGTGAAATGTACACCATCTCTCCTATAGATGCCTTGCATGTTGTAACACAAGTTGTTGTGGTATATAGAACCCATACCATAGTCTCTGAGGAAAGCAGAAACAGACTTATTCACATGTTTCCTTGCTTTCTCAATCTGCGGACAATATTGGTTGGACCAGTTCCATTTTTGCCTTTGGCATATATTAGAATATACAAAGGCAGTTTGTGGAAAAAGTGACATCAATTACCCAAAGGTGTCCTTTAAAAGCATTTCCAGACCTACCCCAGTCAAAGTGCACAGGCCATTTCCACCACAGTGCACAATAATGAGGTCAGGGTGTGGGAGATGCAAAAAGGATTTTACCAATGGCATCAATTGGTGACATCTTAATCCTCTCTGGCCAATCCACATTTGGTAAATCTTGGTTGAGAAAACATCTATTTGCTGCATAACTTTCACTCCAGAATATAAAACTGTGCCCTACAATCCACACTATAAGCATCTTGAAGGCAGATCTGGTTGTACTCAGATGGTCTCTGGAAATGAAATGGCAGTTTGAAAACTTGGAGTTTAGAAAAAAATGTGGATGAGATTCAGTGCACTTGAAAAACAAAGGAATGATTGGTGGTTTCTGATAATTTAACATTAAAAACTAGGGTGCATACTACTGGTTTTTAAAAGAAATAATACATTGAAAAGAACATTGCACAGGATAAGCTGGAATATTGAGAAGTCAAACACACTTGCTCCTTTGGTTTGCAACATTGAGAGATGAACTTTTCACCTTTTGAGTTCAGTTTGGTGTTCTATGGAGAGTTACCATGGTAACAGGCAGAGACAGCAGTGGGGGAAGGTTGATAGTGTTGAAATGTACAACCCATTAAAATGTTAGTTTGGTTTTAAATTTGTGTGGGAAGAAATTTAATTGGCTATGTACAGGGATATGTGTTAATAATGAGAGGGAATCAGAGCCATTTTGTGGTTGCAGTGTCTGAGGTACATTTTAGAGATTCTGCTTAAGAAAATCTGGTATGTGATTGACACTGTTCTAAATCTTCAAAAGCATTTTTAAAGGTGAGTTATTAATTTGTAAGGGGATATATGTTGTGCATTGTAAGTTAATAATAAAAATGTGTTCTAATGTGGAAGTTACTCACTTTCCCTCTCTTTCACTTTCTCTCACTGTATTCCTTTCTCCCCACCACTGTTCTTTTTCCTTCCTCTCTTTTTCTATAAATCCTTCTGTTTCACTTACTCCTTTATCCTTTTTCTTAATATGCTTTTTTTCTCTCTCCCCTTTCCTTACCCTCATATCTCTTTCCTCACTGTCATTATCCCTTTCCTTTACTCCTCTTTTCTAACTCCATCTCTCCATCTGATTTACTCCCTCTTTCTCTCTCCCTCACCCTTGCTCTCTTTATACGACACTACTAGCAAGACCCCCCTTCACTGTAGTAATAATTTGACTGAATTGCAAGGATTTCTGTTATGTGTCTAAGATCAAAGTGTGAGTCAGTATTCATTTTAGAAGATGCTGGCATAATAATGTACTTTTTTCTTTCTGCCTGTAGCTTTTCACCCTCTTTCTGTACCATTTTCTCTCTGTATGTATTATCTCCCTCTCTGTGTGTTTCATCTCCCCTCTGCATGTAACATTTCCTTCTCTGTTTGCAGCATTTCTTTCTTGCTGTACCATGTTATCCCTTTGTGTGCATTATCTCTGTGTCTGTGTGCACCATTTGTCTCTCTGTGTGAACCATATTACCCTGTCTCTGTTTTATCTGCCCTCTGTCTGCAGCAACTCTCCTCTGCCTGCAGCCCTGCATCATGTATTGTTTTTGGTTGTATTGTATGGTTTAAAATGTTTGGTCCAGGATCACACTGAGTGTCTGTCTACATGAAAGAATTACATTTTGATCTTTTTCTACAATTTCCCCTGTCTGTCCTCACAGTCCACCTCTCTCTGCTTACACTGATCTTTGTTTTCTGAAATGTCCACTCTTTCCTTATTTTTTCTTGTCTTTGTTGCGAGTGCTATTTTTTTAACTGTTTCTTGCGTTCTCTCTGTTGTGGTTATCTTTACTGTCCCCTAATGTTTCCCTTTCATTTTGTACTCCCTCTTCTGCTTTCTTCATAATACTCTCTGTTTTATTAGACCCCCTCTTAGCAATGACCCACTTAATATAGATAGAGTGCTGTATACACTCTTGGGCAGTTTAACAAGCATATTGGGCCTCTTTCTTCTTGCATTGTGTCTCATGTTTGGATGTAATGCTGGCAAAAAACTAATGGTGCATATTGGAAATGTATTTTTGAAATGAGTCAGGTTTCTGCACTGTAATGTAGTGCTCATTTACATGGGCTGTGTTCTGTCTCTTAAACGATTTACTGTGGTATGTGTTTTAGTAAAATGTATGGTTTTAACATTTTTGACTAGGATCACACTGAGTGTCTGTGTAAATTAAAGAATTATATTTGCACCTTTTTCTATAATGTCACCTGTGTCTCCTCACAGTTTGCATCTCTCTGCGTTTAGGGTACTCTTTATTTTAATATTGTGTCTCATGTTTTGATTAAATGCTGGTACAGAGATAGTGCTGTAATTTGGAAATGTATTTTCTGTCTGCACTAACCCTCTCCCTCTGTCTGCACCCTCTGCAGAGGCGTATTATGATATGGCTGCTGGTGTGTATTAGACATCTGTACCATGTTAAATCTTTTCCTTCTCTGCCTGTAGTCTCGTACATTCTGCGTGTACCATTTTATCTCTGTCTTTACTATCTCCCCCTCTGTGTGCTCCAATTTTCCTCTGCATGTAGCATTTGTCTCACTTTTTCCAGCATTTCTTCTCTGTTGTACCATTTTATCCTCTGTGTGTACCATGTCTGTGTCTGCTTGCACTATCTGTGTCTCTGCTTGAAACATTTTACCCTCTCTCTGCATCATCTTTTTTCTGACTGCACCATCTGGCCCTCTGCCTGCAGCCCTGCACCATCTATCCTCTGCCTGTCCAAGTTTACTCTCTGCCTGCATTATCTCATTTTGTGTCTGCACCACCCCTTTCCCTCTGCCTGTACCCTCCGCCTGCAGTATCTCATGTGCATCTGCAGAGGCCTATTATAATATGGCTGCTGGTGTGTATTACACAGCAGTACCATGTAAAATCTTTTCCTTCTCTGCCTGTAGTCTCGCCCCCTCTGCTTGTATCATTTTATCTCTGTCTTCACTATCTCCCTCTCTGTGTACTCCAATTTGCCTCTGCATGTAGCATTTGTCTCACTATTTCCAACATTTCTTCTGTGTTCTACTATTTTATCCTCTGAGTGTACCATGTCTGTGTCTGCTTGCACTATCTGTGTCTGTGCTTGAAACATCTCAGCCTCTCTCTGCACCATCTTTTTCTGACAGCACCATCTGGCCCTCTGCCTGCAGCCCTGCACCCTCTATCCTCTGCCTGTACCAGTTTAGCCTCTACCTGCATTATCTCATTTTGTCTGTGCACCAACCCTCTCCCTCTGCATGCACCCTCTGCCTGCACTCTCTCATGTGCATCTGCAGAGGCCTATTATGATATGGCTGCTGGTGTGTATAACAGCAGTATCATGTTAAATCTTTTCTTTCTCTGCCTGTAGTCTTGCACCCTCTGTGTGTACCATTTTATCTCTGTCTTCACTATCTCCCCCTCTGTGTACTCCAATTTGCCTCTGCATGTAGCATTTGTATCACTGTTTCCAGCATTTTCGTCTGTGTTGTACCATGTTGTCCTCTGTGTGTACCATGTCTGTGTCTGCTTGCACTGTCTGTGTCTCTGCTTGAACCATCTCACTCTCTGTGTGCACCATCTTTTCTCTAACTGCACCATCTGTCCCTCTGCCTGCAGCCCTGTACCATCTATTCTCTGCCTCTACCAGTTTAGTCTCTGCCTGCATTATCCTATTTTTTTGTCTATACCATCCCTCTCCCTCTGCCTGCACCCTCTGCCTGCACCCTCTCATGTTTATCTGCAGAGACCTATTATGATATGGCTGCTGGTGTGTATTAGACTAATTAAACAAAACAAAAGCCAAACCTGGGACTTTATTCCAACAACACTAGAGTTTCTAAGACAAGCTGTTTTGATTCAAGCAAAAACAACCTATTTATATTTAAACAAATTTATTCATTTTTGTGAAAATGTCACTTTTCTTGTAAGCACCTTGTTTATCGTGCATGGAAAATACAAAATACAAAAAGCATACAATTATATATACATTTTATACAAACAGTTAAATCAACAGTTTCAAACACACTTGGCCGTTCATTCATACACCATCCATTCACAACAATAAAACAAAAAATATTAGATAACAGTGCGTCCAAGCAACGGAAAGCAATTCAGTCCAAAATATTTCTTTTCATATTTTTGCAAACTTATTGAAGTTGAAGTTCTCACAAGGTCTCTTGTGAACCCAATTAAATGCAAAAAAAGGAATTGGCCAGATGCTGGACGAAAAAATGGTCGACGCGTTTCAAACCCCTATAATTAGGGTGGGGTTCTCCTCAGGACCGGGTAGGTTCTGAAACAATAAAAAATGCCTGGCTTTAGCGCATATGTATGGAGCATAGACAACTGCAAGAAAGAAGGGATACACTCCCTGTGTTCAACTGGGGCTTCCTACCTTATTCCAAGATAAGCAACGGTATCAATGGTGAATAGTAAAGATTCCAATCAAGTTGTATTTTCCCAAAAGGATGTAATGCCAGCAACTGTGCGGAAAAAACAACAAACGCAACAGCATTTACTCATGTGTCACACTTCGCAATCATACGAGACATTCATGTGCATTTGCGAGCTGATGCGGGCAGCCTTTGTACTTACCCGCTGTAGCTCAGTTCTTCGTCTGCCGCTTAGTCATTAGTGTTCAGGGCGTCGGCTCCTGTTCTGTGAACATGGAACGAAATAAGTGTTAGCTGTGTGACGCCTAAAGAGCTGGCTTCACAGTTAACAGCAGCGCGGTAACACGTACCAATGCGGGACGGAGGGAGCAGTCCTTCTCCTTAGGCGATTTCCATGTTTGGCACAACAGAAGTCCTCGGACTGAGGCGTGTCCTCAGTACTTCCTGGTTATTCACCACTGCCTGGGGTTTCTGGGACTTGTAGTTTCAAAGGCGGTTATAGCACAAAGGTGAAGGAAAACCCGGGTTCGGATGGAGGCGTGTCCTCAGTACTTCCTGGTTATTCACCACTGCTTGGGATTTGTAGTTTCAAAGGGGGTTATGGCACAAAGGTGAAGCAAAACCCGGGCTGGACTCAACAGTGTATTAGTCAGTGAGACTTTATACAGTAGGCTTGTAAATCTCAGAAATCTCATTTAAACCCCGCGTTGCGGTGTTGAACTTCATTATAAGCATTGCCTCACGTCGGGACAATTGGGCATCAATGTCCCCTCCTCTGGGGTCTTTTTCAATTTTAGACAGTACTGTCCAACGCAAGTCTGTATTTTCGTGCTTACACTTCGCCCAATGGTTGACTAATGGGGCATTTTCAACTTTCCTGCGGATGCGCGATTTATGTTGCGTAATCCTATTTCTGATTTCCTGTGATGTTTTTCCGATATAGACTAAAGGGCATGGGCACACAATTGCATAAACGACGTTTTTTGATTTGCAATTAGTGAAGATGTCGTGCTTCCAACGGATATTTTCGAATGAAAACACTGAGTCCTCAATAGTCTCAACACAACAAGTGCAAGTGCCGCACTTGTGGTGTCCTTTAGGAGGAGGTAATCCAAACAGGCTTTGTAATGTGGGGGCCTTCGTAGTTGGTAATGCCGCCCTTACAACAAAATTGGCCACACTTTTGTCCTTTTTGTATGCAAATAGTGGTGGCACAGAGAAATCTTCATGCAGATTTTTTAGCAAATGCCAGTTAGATGTAATGAGCTTCCTGTGTAAGTTAGTTGCAGGACAGAAAGTGGTAACACACACCATCCTTTTAACATCTGGCTTGGTTCTTTTTTCAAGCAGAGTCTCACGAGGAGTCCACCAGGCTCGTTTGAGTGAGTTTTTCAATAGTTTTTTGGGGTACCCTCTCTGCATGAGTCGATGCTTCAATTGCTCTGCGTGTCTGAAATATTCTTCCTTGTTGGAACAATTTCTGTGAATTCTCAGAAATTGCCCAAACGGCAGATTTTGTTTCAGGCTGCGAGGGTGGTTGCTAGAGAAGTGCAACGCTTTGTTCCTGTCAGAGGGTTTTCGAAACAGCGTTGTGCTTAAACCTCCTTCAAAGGGTTCTACCTTAACGTCCAGGAAGTTAATGGATTCATTTGATGACGAGACCGAGAACTGGATATCAATCGTCCTTGAGTTCAACCAACTCACGAATAGTCCAAGGTCTTCTTGTTCTCCTGTCCAGACCATGAATACGTCATCGATGTATCTCATGTAATGGGAAATGTTACTGCAGAATGGATTAGTTTGATAAATGAATTTTTCTTCAAAAAGCCCCATGAACATGACGGCTAGCTCTGGGGCAAAGGGGCAACCCATCGCCACCCCCTTGGTTTGATAAAAGAATTCAGCATCAAATGTAAAAAAGTTTTTTTGCAGGGCAAACCGTGCGAGGTCAAGTAGGAAGTTAGTGGGAACTCTGACTGGTCTCTCCCTTTTCTCCAGGAAAACGGTTAATGTTTCAAGTGCTTGGTCTTGGGGGATCTGGGTGTACAGAGACACCACATCTAGTGTGACTAGAAGTTGTCTATTCTTATCGAATTTGATGGTAGAAATACGATTGAGGAACGCGGTGGTATCTTGGAGGTGAGCGGGAATAGTCTGTATAAAGGGTTTCAAAAAATGGTCGATATATTTGGCAATAGGTTCAAACAGAGATTCGCACCCTGAAATTATGGGTCGTCCTGGGGGATTTATCTCGTCCTTGTGCAATTTAGGGAGCACATAGAAAACCGGTGTTCTAGGACTTTTGTTCTGTAAGAATGCTAACTCCTTTGGTCCTATTATTCCATCATCGAAGCCTCTTTGGATGATATCAAATAGTTGATTCTTTAATTCCAATGTTGGATCCTTCCCGATGCGTCTGTAGCAGTTCTGATCATTGAGCTGGCGGTTCACTTCTAATTTGTATTTGTTAATGTCCCAAATCACCACTGCTCAGCCTTTATCGGCCTGTTTTACTACAATAGTATTATCATTCTTAACTGCCTCTAAGGCATCCTTTTCAGCTCTAGAGAGGTTAAACTTCACAAAAGACTTCTTTTTCTCTATCGATGAGATCCCTGATAATACAGTTGTTTCAAACGTTGAGACTTCCTTTGGGATTTTAGGGCCTTTAGGGCAAAATGTCGACTTTCTCTTGAGGCCAGTGGTTTCTTCCTGTATGCTCTCAGTAGAGTCTTGAAAAAATGTTTTTAAACGGATTTTCCGACAGAACTCCAATGTCTCTAGTTTCATTCTGGTAAAGTCCGTTGGTCTTGTTGGAACAAAGTTGAGTCCTTTAGTCAGGATTGATGTTTCCGCTTCTGAGAGTGTCCTGTTAGATAGGTTGTAAATAGGGGAAACTTCTAATTGTTGTAAGATTTCTGGCGTGTCCTCATTTGCCATGGTTGTGTGAAACGTACCCTGCCTCTGGATTTCTGTTGGCCCCGGCCTAAAAAAGGCTGCTGAGTCTGCGCTTGTTGTTGGTATTGATTGGGTCTGTTTCCTGCCCTGTTTTGATTTGATCGACTGCTATTATCAGTTTCGCTCCCTGATGATGAAGTCGTATCCGAAAAAGTTAGGAATTTTCGACGTGATCGTCCTTGGTTATCCTGTAGGAAGCGTCGGGAGTCGGAGTGCGTGTAAAAGTCCTTGTTAAGATATGGATAGATTGATTCTAATGAGAAAGTTTTTTTGTCCAGTTCAAATTTATTATTTTTTTGAGTCACTGTGAAGTCCTTGAATTCTAGTATTTCTTTGTCGATTTTCTCCAACAGAGTTTTGGAATCTGTTATCAATTGGTTGGTCTCAATTTCCCTTTTTAAAGTCTCTATCTCCTCTAATTCCTTGAGTGATGTCCTGTGTGCAGTCTCAATGGTAAGGACCATGAGATCCCTGCTGCACTTTGTCTCGATGCCACTAAAACCTTTTTTATATACTGGGTCATCAGTGAATACAACTGGTATGTTACGGATCACAAGGCCTGCTGGAATAGTGCCAGATCGTAGGTGTTGAAGTAAAAAATGCCCATGCAGGTCTGTCCGAATTTGTTTTTTGCGTAGCCGAGTCAATTTATCCGACTCGTTCTGAGTGTTAGCTGTAAGGCTAAGAGCCGCAGAGGCGAACACCGGAGGATCCCTAATTAAATTTTGAATATGCTCTTCACTAAAAGCTAGTGTATCCCTTTCAGCCATATCACACAAGTGCAACTATCAAACAAGACAAACATAAACACTGTGAATATCGTAAGTGGAAAAGAGTGAAAGCCACCCCGTGAGAGAAGGTGATCACCTAACTAAGTTACCAAGCACGACTGCCCTCGTGGTGGGCAGACCACAAAATTCAACACTCAACTATTACCCTGTGGTAGAAATTTCCACCTATCAGGACCTCGCGAGCAACCGCCCGCTCAAACGTACGAAAATCAAAGAGGGCCTTGACTCCTTACTCTGGAAGGCTGAGTCCAGCTGTACTAATTAAACAAAACAAAAGCCAAACCTGGGACTTTATTCCAACAACACTAGAGTTTCTAAGACAAGCTGTTTTGATTCAAGCAAAAACAACCTATTTATATTTAAACAAATTTATTCATTTTTGTGAAAATGTCACTTTTCTTGTAAGCACCTTGTTTATCGTGCATGGAAAATACAAAATACAAAAAGCATACAATTATATATACATTATATACAAACAGTTAAATCAACAGTTTCAAACACACTTGGCCGTGTGTTAGCTGTGAAGCCAGCTCTTTAGGCGTCACACAGCTAACACTTATTTCGTTCCACGTTCACAGAACAGGAGCCGACGCCCTGAACACTAATGACTAAGCGGCAGACGAAGAACTGAGCTACAGCGGGTAAGTACAAAGGCTGCCCGCATCAGCTCGCAAATGCACATGAATGTCTCGTATGATTGCGAAGTGTGACACATGAGTAAATGCTGTTGCGTTTGTTGTTTTTTCCGCACAGTTGCTGGCATTACATCCTTTTGGGAAAATACAACTTGATTGGAATCTTTACTATTCACCATTGATACCGTTGCTTATCTTGGAATAAGGTAGGAAGCCCCAGTTGAACACAGGGAGTGTATCCCTTCTTTCTTGCAGTTGTCTATGCTCCATACATATGCGCTAAAGCCAGGCATTTTTTATTGTTTCAGAACCTACCCGGTCCTGAGGAGAACCCCACCCTAATTATAGGGGTTTGAAACGCGTCGACCATTTTTTCGTCCAGCATCTGGCCAATTCCTTTTTTTGCATTTAATTGGGTTCACAAGAGACCTTGTGAGAACTTCAACTTCAATAAGTTTGCAAAAATATGAAAAGAAATATTTTGGACTGAATTGCTTTCCGTTGCTTGGACGCACTGTTATCTAATATTTTTTGTTTTATTGTTGTGAATGGATGGTGTATGAATGAACGGCCAAGTGTGTTTGAAACTGTTGATTTAACTGTTTGTATATAATGTATATATAATTGTATGCTTTTTGTATTTTGTATTTTCCATGCACGATAAACAAGGTGCTTACAAGAAAAGTGACATTTTCACAAAAATGAATAAATTTGTTTAAATATAAATAGGTTGTTTTTGCTTGAATCAAAACAGCTTGTCTTAGAAACTCTAGTGTTGTTGGAATAAAGTCCCAGGTTTGGCTTTTGTTTTGTTTAATTAGTACAGCTGGACTCAGCCTTCCAGAATAAGGAGTCAAGGCCCTCTTTGATTTTCGTAGGTGTGTATTAGACAGCGCTATCATGTTAAATCTTTTCTTTCTCTGACTGTAGTTTCGCACCCTCTGCTTGTACCATTTTATCTCTGTCTTCACTATCTCCACCTTTGTGTACTCCAATTTGCTTCTGCATGTAGCATTTGTGTCACTGTTTCCAGTATCTCTTCTCTGTTGTACCATTGTATCCTCTGAGTGCACCATGTTTGTGTGTGCTTGTATTGTATTGTATTGTGGCATACTTATATAGCGCAACCTGTCACCACCAAGGGCATCCTGGCGCTTTGACCCGTACTCAATGAAAACAGTAGCTCAGCCTATCCTGGGAAAAAGATGAGTTTTTAGAGCCTTTCTAAAAGATAAAAGATCTCCAAGGCTTCTCAAGGATATAGGCAGAGAGTTCCAGAGTTTGGCTGCCGCTACTCTGAAAGAGCGGCCCCCCATCCTCACTCTCTGGAATCGTGGGACTACCAGTAGCCTGGAAGACGAGGAGCGTAAAGCTCTAGATGGACAATACCAGGCAAACATTCGCCGCAAAGGAATGGGGCCCAGGTCATGAATAGCCCTAAACACAATACACGCTGCTTTGTAGCGCACCCGTAGATGAACTGGCAGCCAATGAAGTTCTTGCAGTGCTGCCGTAGAAGAACTGTGATAGGGGCGAGAAAGGGCGAGTTTAGCAGCGATATTTTGCACCCTTTGCAACTTGCCCAAGAGTGTTACCGGGGCCTCCAGAAGTAGTGCGTTACAATAGTCAAGTCGACTTAGGATGGTACAACGCACTACTTCTGGTCTGGCTTGCGCAGGGAGGAGAGGAAGGACCTTACGCAGCATACGAATCAGCATCATACATGTTGAAGAGATCTTATTCACATGTAGATCCAACTGCAGGTTAGGCCCAAAAGTGACGCCTAAATTGCGCGCTGATTGTGCCGCAGGCACCGTCTCTGAGAAGGACGGAGGCCAGAAGTCTACTGGGAGGTCGCGAGGAACTCGATCAGTGGAACAGTGTAAAACCTCCGTCTTTGTTCCGTTGAACTGTAACGAGTTCAACCGGAGCCATTCCGCTGTCGCCTGCATGCACCGATGAAAGGTCTCCAGTGTGACTGCATCCTGTCCCTCCAGAGAGAAGACCAGCTGGGTATCATCTGCATAATTAAATGCAGAGATACCGAAGGTTTTAATGAGCTGGACTAGGGGGCGGAGGTAGACATTAAAGAGTATGGGGCTGATGGCCGAGCCCTGAGGTACTCCTTGTCCCACTCTCCGCTCCTCTGAACTGAAGGGGGGTAACGAAACCCGTTGCTGACGGCAGTCCAAGTAGGAGATTAACCAATCCCTGGCCTTGTACTATCTGTGTCTCTGCTTGAACCATCTCACCGTCTCTCTGTGCCATTTTTTCTCTGACTGCACCAACAGTTCCTCTGCCTGCAGCCCTGCACCATCTATCCTTTGCCTCTACCAGTTTAGTCTCTGCCTGCATTATCTCATTTTCTGTCTATAACATCCCTCTCCCTCTGCCTGCACCCTCTGCCTGCATCATTTCATGTACATTTGCAGAGGCCTATTATGATATGGCTGCTAGTGTGTATTAGAGAACACTATCATGTTAAATCTTTCCTCTCTCTGCCTGTAGTCTTGCATCCTCTGCCTGTATCATTTTGTCTCTGTTTGTACTTTCTCTCCCTCTGTGTGCTAAATCACCTAAATCATGAAGTGAGTCACGAATTAGGAGATGTAGTTGTAGAAAGTCCAATGCAGTATATGTGTTAGGCCTCTTAATTCCCAAATTGTGTTTATGCTGTGCAATTTAGATACTGGTTGTGCTGTTGAAATGCAAAAGCAACTGTCTCTGTAGCATGTAGTAATCATTTCAGTGAATTTTCATTAGTACATTCTCAGTCCCACCTTGACTCTGTACACTGCTTGAACACCACTTCCTTGTCCAATATCCTGAAACTCCATCCCTAGAAAAATATTCTAAACTCTTTCAACACTACTGCAGTGCTGTAAACTCTGAAAAAATAATCCCACGTGACCCCCTTTTACTGTAGTAATCATTTTACTGAATTTGAAGGGATAGTGTTATGTGTGTAAGATCACAGTGTCAGTCAGTTTTCATTTCAGAGGAATGTGGCAGAATAATTTGCTTAGTTGATGTGTTTAAAAATATGGGAATACATGTACTTATGAAGTTGACAAAGCGTTTTGTATTATCTATTAGTGAAAATGATTTAATTTAGTGTTTATATTTTTTTGCCAGGTCCAGCAACATTAAATTTGATATATTGGATCAAAATCAGGAAAACATTCGAGTCAATTTTGAAATTTCCATTGATGTCATAGAAGACTTAAATGTATCTTTTGAGGATGACATTGATCAACAAGATAATGGAGAAGGAGATTTAAGCAGTGATTTTTTCAATCAAAGTTTGGACATTGAGTTGATGGAAGCAGTAGAAGAGATTGAGTTTCAAGTTGCAAATTTTGAAGTTGAGGACAATGGAAACGAAATCTCAGATGAAATCATGTTGGATGTTTTGCTGCAGTATGAAATGTTTGAAGAACACATTTATGATTTTGAATTAAAAATGATTTTAAAGAGTCTTTTGTATACAATTGTAATAATTTGCTTAGTTGATGTGTTAAAAAATATGGGAATACATATTCTGATGAAGTGAGTCAGGATTTAGGATATGTAGTGCTAGAAACTGCTATGCAGTACATTTGTCAGGCTTCTTAATTCGGAAATAGTCTCCATGCTGTGTACTGAAGATCCTGGCTGTGTTGTAGAAATGCCATACTTATTTTCTCTGTAACATGTAGTAATCATTTCAGTGAATTGCAAGGCATATTTCTATCTGTTTTCATTCACAATGCGAGTCAGTGTCAGATTGTGACAGAATCACTTGCTCGGTGTATCTGTTTTAAGACATGGGAAAACATGAACTCATGGAATGAGTTAGGCTTTAGGACATCCAGTGGTTTTTACTCGTATCCCTTGTATGATACCATACACTGCCTACACACAACTGTATTCCTCTAAACTCAAAAATATCAATCTCACCACAAACTCTTATACTGCCTGAACAGCACTGCACTGTTCTGAACCCTGAAACACCATTCTCAGCAAATTACCCTATAATGTTGAAACACCACTGCACTGCCATAAACTCTGAAACAGCACTCACTGCATGATTTCCTGACACAGTTGCTGTACGAAAAAACTTACTTATGAAGTAAACCAGTGTTTATATCATTTAGTGGTTGTAATTGCTATGTAGTATGTTACTAGTGGTCTACAATATGTTCTTTTTTCTTCACAACAGATTGAAATTATCTACAGAAAGAAAAACCAACATGCCTACAAAGAACGCAAAAAGAAAAACATATAAACAGGCTTACTTTTCAAAGAAAACACAATTACAAGATTTATCTAAACAACAATGTACAACAATGTATGGAGAAAAAGAAGAATGCTCCTGGTAAGACAACAAACGATTTTATAAGGAAATTAACCCAATGTAGAAAAAATGTGGATAATGTGCAAAAGAAAAAAATTTCATCTGTAACTACAAAGAAAAAGCAGACCCCCCCAAAAACTTTTTAGAAAAGTGTGTGGCGGTCATATTCTCTACAGTAATAGACGAAAAAACACGTTTGTTCAATTTCGCAAGAGAATGTTTTATAACAGAGTAGTTTTAAATTTATTAAAAAATGAAAATAATTGTAAAAGTAAAACAGCTTTTTATAACAAAAAGAAAAATATTGAGAGTATAGTAGATCAGGCTTTTGAAATGAAAAAGAAGTTGCATATTTTAATATTCAATAGAATTTGTACACTAGGCAAGGCAATCAATGTTTTGAAATTGAAAAATAAGTGGAAAAGACTAATTATTAGAACTAAATTTTGTAATGTTTTTTCTGGAGAATGGAAGCATAGTTCAAGTTGTGAGCCATTTTTTAATGAAGAGACTTACTTTCAGACTAATGATTTGTTGCATGCAGTTGACACCAGTGGTCGAGCATATGAGGTGAAGGACGGTTGTCCGATTGAAAAAGAGAAAATTGTGCCTAGAAATGCAGAAGAGGTGTTAGCTGATGAAGTTTTAGGGAGACATCCTAAGGCTCCAGTGTACACTTGGAATTGTAGTAGTATTTGTAGTGTACGACAGGATTCAATTGATTTGTTTCGCAATTTCTTACGTAAATATACTAAGAAAAGTCTTAAACAAAAGATGAAGTTGTTGCAAGAATTAGATCCTTGCAGACTGAGAGAAAAAACGGGGTTGCAAGGGCATTCACTGGCTTGTCATTCTAGAAAAGTATGCCAGAGTGTTTTTCACCATTTTAGGATGTTAGCAGTGCATCATACTGAAGTGAGGAAATTAGTGAGAAGGTTGTATTATGCAAAAAGTCCAGCACTTAAGCTAAAACAGTTAAACAGTGCTCTTTTGCATGGATCTGTATTAGATGTAAAGAACATTTGTGAAGAAATTGAGGTTAGTTACTTTGGTAAAAAAAGAGGACAATGCAGAAATGGATACAGTAATAGAAGGAAATGTGGAAGAAAATGTACAGAATTTTAGTACAGAAAATTTTGACCAAGAAATTACAAGGTTTAAGGTAATTTCAGGTGAAAGCCAAACTTTTCTTGTGTGTGTTGTCGACAAACTCATTATAAGAATCAGACTAGGTTAGTTGATTTATTTGTAAAAAGTGAAAAGGAAAATAATGAGTGGAAGGATTTTGCAACTTATTTGTTGGTAGAGAATTGTTTTGATTTGGGTTCTGATCAACGTATTTGTAAATATTGTTATAATGAATTAAATGATGACAAAATGCCTGCTAGAGCTGTACATAATAATCTTGAGTTGGTAAATGTTCCTTCTGAAATGATGGATTTAAATACCTATGAGTCTATTCTAATTCAATGTGTGCATCCATTTCAGGCTATTGTTCGCATGGAGCCTAAGACAGGGAAAATGCCTCCTTCAGATTTACAGAGAGGATTAAAGGGAAGAGTTGTCTATTTGCATCTAGATTTAAAGAAAAATATTGAAACAATTGGTGTAGAAAAAGTGGAAGAGTAACCTCTAGTTATTCTAGTTAATGGCGTTCCTACAAAGAGTAAGAAAATCTGGCAAGAATTAGTGGATGTTAGGAAAGTGAAAAAGGCAACGTTGTATTTGGTCAAAAATAATCAATACTACAAAAATGTAAATGTAGGAGAAGAGGAAACAACTGTAGAAGAGAACAGTGATTTGTCAGCTGGGCAAATTGAAAAAGTGGATGTGTCCAGAAGTGAACAAATTTATGAACATTATAGTGTTCATCCTCTGCATTCCAAAGAAGTAATGGGGAATGCTATTGAGTTATTCTAAATGAAAGAAGCAAAAGGAAGCCCTATTAGTGTATGGGAAGAAAGCTTGGAAGCTTGTTGTTTTCCTCAGTTATTTCCAACAGGTCAAGGTGGACGATATGATGACCGACCTGTGCAGATTCCTGCATCTGAATATCGGACATCAAGATTATATGCATAAGATCCAAGGTTTCGCCAATGTATTCCTTATTTGTTTCCTCTTCTGTTTGAGAGTGACTTGTCTGGACTTTCTTATGCAGTGAACCATATACTAAAAAGTGGAGTACATCTGCAAAATGTTTCGGCAAGGGACTTTATGGATAAACTCCAACAGAAAGACACTGTTTTGGAATCTCAGCTAATTAATCTCATGGCATGTCAGCGTGGTACTAACGAGTATTGGTACCGTCGTCATGGGGAATTGAAGTGTATGCTAAGAAACATAGGAACACCTACATGGTTCCTTACTCTAAGCTGTGCAGAGTATGCTTGGGAAGATTTACTTCAATTTCTTCAAGAGGCAAATGGAAACATAGAAAATATAGAATACAAGACACCTGGAGAACTGTGCTCTTTGGATCCAGTTAATGTATGCAGGTATTTCAATCATAGATTTGAAGCTATGATGTGTTTTATCACAAACAAAATAAATCCTCCTCTTGAAGAGGTTCTGGATTTCTTTTAGAGAAAGGAGTATCCAGCAAGAGGTGCTCCTCAGATACATATGCTGCTTTGTATCAAAGATGCCCCCAAATTTGGAACAGCTTCGGATGACACAGTGATGAGTTTTATTGAACAGTATTCTACGTCTGCTGTTCCTAAAACTACAGAACAAAAGAATTTAAAACATCAAGTCTTACGGTTACAAACCCATCGTTGTGGAAAATACGGTCGTCGAAAATACAAATCAAAGGACAAGTTTTACACAAAATGTCGTTTTGGATTTCCACGACCAGTAATATCAAAAGGAAGAGTGAACAATTTTATGTCATCTTTGCGACATACTGTCACAAGAAAATCACCGAAAAATACCTATAACTTAAGAAGAAAGGAAGAGTTAAAATACATAAATGACTATAACCGAGTCATTTTGTCCATGTGGAATGCAAACATGGATATTCAATATGTTGCAGACAACTCCATTGCTGTGGCTCGATGTGTAACATCTTACATTACAAAATCTGAAAAGACAGAACTAAAGGAAATGTGTGAGGAAATTTCTCATGAAAAGAGCCTAAGTAAGAAATTGTACAGCTACAGTTTGAATTATTTGGATGAGTTTAGGTCTTCCAAGAACACGAAACCGAGTTTTGAAATCTGTACAAAAAATTGAGTATTCAGCAGAGAAAGAACCAAACAGTACAGATATTTTGAAGACAAATATGTTGGATACATACTATCCAAATAGAAGTAATCATCTTGAGAATGTTTGTCTCTATGAAGTACTGCAAACCTATACTTTTAAAAGGAATATTACAGAAGATATCAATAAAGGTGTATATGCTGTGATTGGATCTGAAGGATGTCTGGTGAAACAAAGAAAAGGACATTTGATTAATCATCAAAAACTGAGTGGTGAAACTCCTGACAAAAGGGAATTTTACTATTTAGCTCTTTTGCAACTCTTTAAGCCATGCCGTAAAGAAGAGGTACTACTTGGAGATTTTCTCAGTTACAAAGATTCATTCAACGCAACCAAAAATACTATAGAATGCCCTGTTTTTACTAATTATCTACAAATGTTGAACGAGGAAATACAGCAAGAAGCTACAATTGCAGCAGAGATTGCTTGAGATAGTTCTCAAGACAGTTCTGCTTCGTTGAGTCAGGATCCACTAGGAGGACCAATTATCCAAAATGAAGCAGCCACTGCCATGGATGAGGTGGAAAGAGCAATGGAACAAGCTCAGGAGGATGTAATAAACTTAGAAGAACTGGAAAAAACAGCTAAATATTGGCAAAAAAATATACGATGAAGTGACAGAGCAGATTGAGCATGGTTTATGTCATGAGAAAAAAGAGTGCTCTGTACGTCATTTAAACCTGTCCGACTGTACGTGAGTGGAGATGCAGGAACTGGAAAACGTTTTCTAATTAAAGCAATTGCAACTTATCTACAGAAAATAACTAAGTTGTCACTCTCTTGTGTTGTTAACGGTCCAACTGGGTTGGCAGCACATAACATTAAAGGGATTACTTTACATCGTTTATTGTTGCTGCCAGTAGAGCACGAAAATTAATTAGAATACCAATAAGCTATCTGGAGAAGCTTGTTGTGAAGTTTTCAGAGTCCTGAAAAAAATGAAACTTCTCATTATTGATGAGGTAAGCATGGTATCAAATTTAATGCTTGCCTTTGTGCATTTAAGAACGCAACAAATTCTTAAAACAGAGTATGATGTGTTATTTGGAGGCAAACACGTCATCGTTTTTAGAGATCTACTACAGCTAACTCCTGTGAAAGGACAACTAGTGTTTAAAACCGTTACACATTAGGATACCAGAAAGTGCCTGGGAAGCATTGGAAATGTTAATATTTGGTCATATTTCGAATATTCAGAACTCATTCAAAATATGCGACAAGGAAAGGATGCTGATTATAACAGTATTCTTCAAGATATAAGAATTGGAAAAGTGAGTGAACATGGCAAAGAAGCTTTACAGGCACGATTACTTTCAAATTTGTTTCCAAATGAAAATGTTGGTGCAGAGAATATATATAGAAAAATTGCAGAAAATAAATCAGTGATATGCTTGATGCCAACTCTGCAAGAATGTTCAATCTTCAATGAAAAATTTTTAAAGTTGGAAAATCAAGAAATTATAAAACTGGAAGCTATTGATAGAATAGAGCATGAAGGCGCTACTATTATATTGTCAGAAAAGTTGAAGTCAAAATTGGATTCTTTAGACAAATCAATATCTAAAACAGCTGGTTTAGAAAAGAATCTATATGCATGTTTAAATTGTCGGATAATTTTACGACGTAATTTACATGTGGAAAGAGGTTTAGTAAATGCAGCAATGGGTCATGTTGTTGATTTTGTGAATTATCCAAATAGAGATGACATTGAATTTTTGAAAATCAAATTTAATGAAATTGAAAAAGTACAACAATTGAGTCTTGTTCAACACGATTTTTGCTTGTAAAAGATTTATATGTCCGCCGAAAACAGTGTCCTGTTTGTGTGGCATATGCGGTGACTATTCATAAATCTCAAGGTTTAAGTGAAGATAGTGCTTTGGTAAATATTGGAAGCACTGTGTTCAAGGAGGGTATGGCATATGTTGCTTTATCTTGAGTCAGAACTTTATCTGGATTATACTTGATTGATTTTGATGAGACAAAGATTAGTGCAGATCTAAATTGTGTGAAAGAGTATAATAGGTTAAGAAGAGAATATGCTCCAAATTTACCTCAATATCCTTTATTTGAAAAGCGTGTGGTAGGTCGGAAAAGAAGATATGAGAACAATTGTAGCGAATGTTGTAGAGAAAAGAAAAAAAGAAGATGAACCAGTAATTGTAAGCAAAAAGAAAAAGGATAGTATTGAAGAGGTTGTCTGATTTCAGTTTCAAAATAGTTCTGGTGTCAACTGCTATGCTAATGTAGTGGTTAATGTTGGTTTTTTTTCTTCAAACTTTACAACAAGAGATTGTTGAAAATCAGGATTAAAGATTTTGTTGTTTGTTGAATTCTGTCTTTGAGAAATGTAGCAGTGATAAAACAAAAATAGAAAGTGTTTCTGATATTCAAAATGTTTTAGACATATGTTCTGGTCTAAATCAATTTTCACATAATATTCAGTAAGATTGTCAGGAATTTCTACTGTATATGCTTGTTGTATTTCAAGATGAAGGTATATATATTGAAAATCTTTTTGGCCTTTCTTATAAATGGCAACATGACTGTGACCATTTTTCGTTTTCAAGTAGTACTAAAATAGACACTGAAAGATTTATATATTTGACGTTACCAGACTGCAAATCAGTGTCTTTTAATAATCTAGTTAGAGAAGCAAATCAAAACATGGTCTGTACCCAATGTAACTCTCAAATGTTATCAACATTATTTATACAAAGATATGGACAGTATGTAATTTTAATGCTCCAACAATGTAGACCTGATGGAACAAAATTGACACCTTTAATTAAAAAATTTGTGGCTTCTCAATTATCAATTTCAGGAAGAACTTTTGTAACTGTAGCAATTATTTTCCATGATGGTCCTTCTACAACATCAGGACATTACACAGCTTATTTAAAATGTCCAAAAGGCTGGACTCATTGTAATGATACTCAATTGAATTTTAAACAACGTTTGCCTGTTGACTTACCAAATTCTTACCTAGTGTTTTTACAACCCAAATTTTAGGGAAAATATTTGGCCTAGGAAGATTAGTGCTGTTACAAAAGGTTAGTCAGCTGTTGAGAATTACTTTGTGAGTGAGGGTGATCAAGATAAAAAAAATGTGTACTTGTCATAGAGGTAGTGTAAGTGTATCACATAGTGAGTGATATGAGTATTACAGGAAATGTTGATCATGAGGGAGGCAGAGGTGTTTTAGACTAGTTATAGTTCTTGTAGATGTTGTTGACATTTTTGATTCTCTTAAATAAGTTTCTTTTAATGGTATACAGCTCCTTGCTAAGATAAAGGATGAGCAGAGTGTCATCAGCATACCACATGACTTCCTAACAAAGGACTTTCCATATACTATTTGGCCATGTGGAAAAGTATATCAATCAAAAATGAGTATTTTGGGTAAATGTTGTTAGTATATGTTTCTACATAAGTTTACTTTGAGAGTATAAAAAAGAAGTAATAATGTTTTATTACTTTGTGATTGTTGATATTTACGTAAGAAATTGGTGTTTGGAAGAAAACATTTAAGATATAATTTTTTCTAATTTTTACATTATTTATTGTAACTTTGTATGGGTTTTTTAAACACAATCTTTTTGATTGTGGTATTTTTTGCCCGGCTGTCATATGATGAGTAGTATTGAACTCACTGTTTTTAGTGAAATTCAATATATTCTGAGAACAGCAAAATAAAACATATAACATATTGTATAAATTATTTTGTATTTTGTATTGTGAAATATATATTATAACTCAATTGTTTATTCTCTTCCACAGATATTATATTTATAAGGTAAGTACGACAAACAAAAAATACTTTTTCATCAATTTCTTACTTCTCTTTCTCTCTATCCTTTCTTCACTCTCTCTTACTCCTTTACCTTTCCTCATCTTACTCCTCTTCCCTCATTCTACTTACTCCCCTTCATTCACCTTTACACTCCTTCTCTCACCATCAGTACTCTTCCTTCACCCTCACTCTGTCAGGGTTTGACTAGACACACTGCGCCTACGGGAAACGGAGCAGCGGGGAACTACATCTCCCAGAAGGCCTTCTGGGGAGGTGTGTCCGATCGGCATAAATCACACGTACCAACGCGGCCGCGTTGTACGTGATTCTGGAGTTCTGGCCGCTTTCCTTGCAGCAGCGCTGCTGGGATAGTGGAAACGCTGAATTCTTCTTGTGCCTTGGAAGAATCCTTGCATCTGTTCCTGTGCCCGCGCGCGGCTGCTGCGGGCTCTCTTTTGTTGTTTCTCCGCTCGGCTGAGCGTGAACGTAGCTTGGATATACGCCCGCTCACGGCTGCGGCGGGCAGTGAAACCTCCCTGCTCGGCTGAGCAGGTTCACCGGTAGACACCCTCCGCTCGCGGCTGTGGCGGACTGGATCATTTATAACTTTCTGCTCCGGTGGAGCTGAGACTGTGCTCTGGTTTCTCCCGCTGGTGGCTGCCGTGGAGAGAGAACGGAGCGGCAATCATCCTGACCTCATTCCCTTTGCGGCTGCAAAGGAAGTCCTGATTTGTGATCCCCGAGGTGATCGTGAAATACCTACATATTAGAAGGTATCGTGTGGTGACATTACCTTACTTTCCTTGCTCTTGACTTCCTATTTGGAAAGCTTGCATAACCAATTAATTCCTAGGACCTATACCTGTTGGATTGTACGTGACTTTCACCGAGGAATCCTGAACATTACTAACTTTTCTGCTGCACCTTATTATTAGAGTCCGTTTCTTTTTCTGGATTCATTGGATATGGATATTTGCTTTTTGAACCTATTTTTGTTTGGGTATCGTGGGGGAATGAATGTGAGTATGAAAGTACACCTGTTGAATGCTTATTAGTCTCTGAGGTGTTCCTGGAGGTGGTGTTGATAGTCGGATCTTGTGTCTTGCAGGCGGTAGAGGTTCCTTTGCCATTAAGAGAGGTATCTTATGGGAAGCTTTGGAACCACGTCTTGGGGAGAAAACCTTACAGGTATATTCAGGCTTCTAGTGATACCATACTGAGAGTAGGCAGGATTGTCATACAGTATTCATGTTGTGCTTTTGTCGTTTCAGGTAATCCCTTTCCACCGCAGACCCCACCCTTACCTTTTCCCTCGCTTGATTACCTTTATGCTCTGTTTGATTTATTAGTCAGAGTGTGGGGAAGTCAGGAGGTGGACCCCATAGTGCATCACCCTGCTCCCGAGGAGCCGAAGTAGACGTGACACACTCATCTTGTCCAACTCCCTCTTTCCCCTGTCTGTCCCTCACTTGTCTTTTCTATCTTCCTCCATCACTACCCTTGTCTTGCTGAATGGATCAGTCTCTTCTCACTGCCCCCTTACTCTCTTTCCTTCACATCATCCCTCAGTGACCTTCACTCACTTCACTTCTTTCACTTTGTCATTCCCTTTCACTCACTCCTCTTTCTTCCATTGTTTCTAAGTCTGTTCCTCTGTGTCAGTCACTATAACTTCTTTTTCTTTTCTCTTAATATGCTTCTTTTTCCATCACTCCCCTTCCCTCACCTTTATATCCCTTCCCTCACTGTCACTGCCCTTCATTCAATCTGAGTCCTCTTCCTCCACTTCATGTTCTCTTCTCTCTGCATAACTCTCAATCTATTTCTCCTGCACCCATTCCCTCACTCTCCCTCATACTCTTTCACTCGATCCATCCGTCGATCTCCTTTCCTTATTCCCCGTACCTCAATCTCTTTTGGTAACTCTCATTCCTTTAGTCTCTCACTCCTTTCACTCCATTTCTCTCTCCCTCTCTCCCTCTGTCTCACTCAGTCAAACCACTTCATTTCCTGTCAGTCACTTGCTCTCCCTCTCTTTCTCTCTCTCTCTCTCTCTCTCTCTCCCTCACCCTTCCTCTCTTTCCCTTTGTTTCCTTCACTCCTACTTTCTTTTCTATTATGAAATATATATTATAAGTCAATTTTTTCTTTTCTTCCACAGACACTATATTTAAAAAAATATATACTATGAAGTTTCATTATTTATAAGGTAAGCATGACAAAGAGAAATACTTTTTTATTACTCTCTTACTTTTCTTTCTCTCTTTCCCATTCTTTAATCTCTCTCTTACTCACCTTCCTTTACTCATCTTACTCACCTTTTCTTGTTCTCATTACTGCCCTTAATTCACCTTTACACTCCTTCTGTCACCAACAGTACTCTTCCTTCACCCTCACTCACCTTGTCTAACTCCCTCTTTCCCCTACCTGTCTCTCACTTCTCTTTCCAAATCAAATTTCAAAGCTTTATTCAACAGCATGTCATAAAAGCAATTGTACATCCTAACACTACACTATAAATACTACAAAGTTAAATTCATTATTTTAAAAACTCATTAAACCATGATGCTGTCACTTTCCAAATTAAAAACAATTTATACAGAATAGTTAAAAACAATTCAATAAGACATGAATTTAAAAAGTTGATCGTACATAGAGCGGTGTCATAAAATTCATTGGGCAGGGTCTGGGAACTGCAAAGTGCGGGTGCGTATAGTCCAGGCCCACCCTAAGAATTTTGCAACGGCGATCGCCATACAGGGTGTACAATCTGATTCAAGTACTCTTAACGCCTCTATGTACCTACGTGTTCCTAGATTTAAACACACAGATTTTATCCACTTACGACGGGGGCTTACGTAAAGGGGACATACAAACAGCAGGTGAGGAATGTTCTCAATCAAATCTTTACAGTAGTGGCATTTGTCATCCTGAGTTTCTGACCATTTATAAGTAAATGCCTTTAGAGGAAGGGTCCCGGTTCTGAATTGAAAATAGAATTTTCTATCAAACGGCCTTTCAATGATGTCCCAGTAAGTCTCACATGATGGTAGAGGTTTGATATCAAGAAAACGACCGGTTAAGTTAGTGTTGGATCCAGTACTATAAACAGTCAACCAAACCATATCCCAGTACATTTTTATAAAGGTTGCCTTTGATGGAAAACTTAAGGCATTGGGATTGATCCATAGGTAATCTAGTTCCAACTTAGTTAACATACCCCTTATTTCTTTAAGCCACGGAATGGAATGAAAGCGATCTGCCCTGATGATGTCCTTCAGGGCAGTGGCATAGTGAACTAGTTCAGGGGTTGTCATGATCCGTTGTCATGCCAAGTCCTCTATATTCTTCCTGCCGAGATCATATACCAATGGGACGGTAGGAGTACTTTGGGGAACCCCAACTAGACGGCGTAGAAATCTGTTCTCCGCCAATGTTAATTGTTTCAGATTGGAGAATCCCCACAATTGCGAACCGTACAAGGAGGCGCTTATCACCTTCATGTTATAAATTTCTAGAGCAGGGGTGATTGGCTTAGTCAATGAAGCTTTATGCTTGAGTGCCACTACACCCGCCAGCTGATGGAATTTTAGAACAGCCATATCGATGTGATTTTTGCATCTCATATTACACTGAAGGGATATTCCTAAATACGTGAAGGCCTCAACCTGTTCTAAGGGAGTTCCATTAAAATTAATTGTACCTTTAAATGTTTTCCGCTGGTTTAAGCACATGAACTTGGTTTTGGAGGTGTTTATCTCAAGTCCACGCGTCTGACAGAACTCACCGAACGCATTAACTGCCTTCTGGAGCCCACTCGGAGTGCGAGAAACTATCAGCGTATCGTCCGCAAACATGAGAACTGGCACGCGTGCCCCTGCTAATACAGGAGCATCAGTGGGAGAGCGGCTTAGATGGTCTACTATGCCATTGATGTATATAGAAAACAGTGTGGGTGCCAGAACACACCCCTGCCGGACACCACGTTCGACAGGGAAAGGGTCGGTCACCTCACCCTGAGCCCCCCACCTAATTCTTGCATAATTGTTCTCATGCAAGCGGACAAGAAGCGTTAACAGTTCCGGGCCCAACCCAGCTTCAGCAAGTACACTCCAAAGTTTAGAACGAGGGACTAAACCAAAAGCTGATTTTAAATCTACAAAAACAGCATAAAGGGTCCCATTGGTTAGGGTCACGTTCCTCCAGTAGAGAGCTATAAAAAAAAAGACCTGATCAACTGAACTTGTACAGGGGGGAAAACCAGCTTGATATGGGGACAAAATATATTTTTCGACTATCCAGGATTGCAATTTATTTTGCACTAAACGACCTATTAATTTTTGAGCCGAGTCTATAAGACTGATAGGTCTATAATTACTAGGTAGTGATTTGTCTCCCTTTTTAAAAAACGGAATTATTTAAGCACCCTTCCATGAGGTGGGTATTGGTGCACCCCTAGCCACAGAATTGGCTAACCACTCGAAATACTGACACCAAGATAATCGATCACTTAAAAACACATCAGCAGGTATGCCATCCATTCCTGGGGCTCTGCCCCCTGTCACACAGTCTAGCGCTATACTAACATCTTTTATTGTGAATAGCTGACATTGATAAAAACTGTAGGGGGTTGTGTACACTCTCCTTCAGCTAGATCACAAGCATATTGTGGTTTGAAGAAGTCTACCCACTGGTTTTTAGCAACATTATTTTGCGGGGGTTGTGCTATCCCTCCTCTGTCCCACTTAACTAGGGCCCAAAATTGCTTTTGGTCCTTTGCTGCACAAGCAGATTTTAGATCACGCCAGTGATCCTCATCCTACTGATTCTTGGCTTCTTTCTGGGCCTTCCTATATATATCCCTCGCCTTTCTCACACCTGGGATGTTCCTGCTTCTGAGTTCAATACTAAGATTCTGGCGGGCTACTCTACAGGACTGGTTATACCACCCCACCTTGGGTAAATTTTTATTGACCTTATCTAATTTTGTGGACTTCAGAAAGAACCCTTGGAGCTTAGCAAAAAAGTTAGTGTGAGCCTCTAGCATAATTTCAGGAAAATTTAGTTTTTTACTGTATGAGTTTATCTTGCCCACTTCTTCGACCACCACTTTTTTAAGATCCTCCAGCCTCTCCAGGTTCTCGATCAATCTACCCCATTTTATATGGCGCAGGTTATTCGAGGCTACAATATCTAAGGTGACTTTGCCGCCCCCAAAATTTGGTTCTCTTGACCCCACTTTGGCTTGGAAATCCATGCAGAGAGGGTTGTGGTCACTCTCCATCCTGTTTTTTACAATCATATCGATCAGCCTGTGCCATTCTCTGATGTCCACCAGGAAGTAATCCATTCGGCTAGAAAACCTACCATTATCGAATGTTTTATCCCCCTGGCGATCTGACGGGGTACGCCCATTAGGTGCTCTGAGTCCTCTCGCTAGACATAAAGCCTTAAGTTGGATGGCCACCTGTAACGGCGTAGCCCCATCACAAGTTCAGGGGTATGTACAGGGGTCACTTCTTCAGATGTCCACTATCTCCTCTCCTTCTTTACACTTCCCACAGAACGTCGATATTGACTTGGAAGACCAGGAGAAGGATACAATACAGTGGCCCTTTAATTCAGACTGGAACTACGAGTGGGAGTAGTCACGGCCCGACGTGGAGACGTCATATACGGAGAACGAGAAAGCAACAGTGTGTTTGTTCACCCGGAGGGAGAGAGGTGTCGATCAGAGCGAGGATAGCGGGAGAAGCAGAGCGGAGGAGAGAGCGGGAGTATTCGAAGAAGAGGAAGCGAGAGGCGACGAAAGGAAAACGGAGAAGGATAAGCCAGGAGGCCACCGACACCACGAGCCGCCCAGCCATACACCCGGGGGAGGTGTATGGCTCACACAGGTACGAAACAAAATCAAGGGCTGGGTCAGTAGTAGGAGTGTCTCTACCGCATAGCCTGGGCGTCCACAAGTCCCCGGTTCTATGTCCCCGACCCTGAGCACACATCCCTCACTGCGACGTTGTATATAGTTGTGTGGCACGGTTTGAGACTCCCTCACTCCTTTTCCCCTGAGAGTGGTAAAATAAGAGAACAGTTGACTTACCCCATCTTGTCTCACTCTGTTTGTACCGAGCGGCACGACGGAATCAGACGAGGCTGCAACACGACGGAATCCGGAAAGAAACCGTCCACAGGAAACTACCGAGCGCGGAAAAGAAGAGCCGAACGAAGCCGTTCACCGCGTCGGACTACGCATTCTGAGAAGAAGAGTTCTGACTTGTTGTATCATAAAATAAAGCCCATAAAGACTAAAACCCATGTGTTACCCTTTTATCCTGCGCCCGTCACAGTGGTGGAGAATGCGGGCATAACAACCATCTCTGGAGAAAAGATGGAAATAGTCGTGGATCAACTCGTGAAAGGCCAGGAAAGACTTGCATGGGTAATGGAACAACATCTAGTATCTGCACAAGCCGACAGAGAAATAATAAAAAAAGCAATAGAAGAAAAACCGGCGCAGTCCTGGGCTGATCCCTCATCAAGGGGAGGAAATACCGAAAGACCCCTGTCTCATGGAGCACCAGCCGTGTCTCTCCAAAAATATAGAACGGGGGAAGACCCCGACGCCTTTTTACAAAATTTTGAAAGGGCGGCTAGAGCTTGTGGCTGGCCCGTAACAAAGTGGCCTTTCTTCTTAGCACCCTTACTGGGAGGGGAGGCTCAGGCCGCCTACCAAGTGGCAAATCCAAATGGGGATACCACTTATGCAGAAATAAAAAGAATAATACTGGACCATTTGGGATTAGATCCGGAAGCTTATAGACTACTATTTAGGAAGGAGAGAGGCACCATCGGAGAGAACCCTAAAACTTTATTCGTAAGATTAAAAACGGCCGCCGACAAATGGCTTTCCCCTTCCACTAGTAGCAAAGAAGAAATACTCGATCGCATATATTTAGAGCAATTTCTCGAGGCTCTCCCTTATGCCACACAAAAGTGGTTTAGACAACATCACAATTTGACCACTACTCAAGCCGTAGAAATGGCATCCTCGTTTTCACGAGCACAACCGAAAAATCCCAATTATGACTTTGAAAGGGAGAAGAAAATGGTGGTACGTCCGTAAAGAAATTTTTCTAGAATCAAGGAAGCACCAAGACCACGTACATGGAGAACGGAAAACAGTGGACTGTCAGGGCCGCAGTGTTTTGATTGCGGACACTGGGGCCATATAGCACGCTCATGTCCTAAAAAGAGAGGTGAGAAGGAGCCTATGGATGTCGGATACCTTCCCAAAACAGTCCTCTACTCGGCCAAAATGAGTGGCGCTTTCCGAGTAAGTGTAAAAGTTAATGGGTATGATCTGCAAGCCTTGTTAGACTCCGGCTGTCGCCAGTCGTTCATTCAATCACAATATGTAACCTCGTCCCAATACGTTCCCAGGGGGTCCGTTAACATTAAGTGCGTGCACAGGGATATCAAACCATACCCGATAGCCAACATTTCCATTGACCCAACAGCAGGTACTCCACATGTGGTAAAAGTAGGCGTGATGTCCTCGTTGCCCGAAGATTTAATCATCGGAACCGATAACCCCGGCTTCCTGCAAATGTTTAAAAAAACATTAGATCCTATTGATAGCATAAAAATTGCCAGCTACGGTAGGTCAGAACCTGATGTCAACAAGGGGTCTGTCCGCCCTGAGGTGATTACAATAAACTTTGCAAAATTATCGAAGCATGCAACGTCACCCACCCGCGGTTCCACAAAGGCAGCGGGATATGACTTATATAGCGCCTATGACTATGAAATACCCGCCAGGGAAAAGGCTTTGATAAAAACTGACATTCAAATCGCAATTCCCCTCGGCTGTTGTGGCAGGATTGCTCCCCGCTCCGGTCTTGCTGCAAAGCACTTTATAGACGTCGGAGCCGGCGTGATTGATGAGGACTATAGAGGAAATGTGATGATTCTCCTCTTTAATTTGGGAACAGAGAAATTTGTGGTCCGGAAAGGGGACCGAGTGGCACAGTTGCTCTGTGAACAAATAGCCACACCCACGTTACGGGAACTAGATGAGTTAGATCACACTGACCGTGGGGTTGGGGGTTTTGGGTCTACTGACCGACATGAAAAGCCGATACCGGCTCTCCTCTCGCCTGATCCGTGGGTTCTGGATAGGAGTTTTAGATTTGCTCAAACTAGTGACCCCACTCTTTTTAATGCATGGGAACAAGCCAACCAGAGGCCCGAGGGATCCGATGGTTATCCAAAATTCTTGATTCAGGATGAGTTGCTTTACAGAATTGGAAAAGTGGGAGATTCACCCCAACTAATAGTGCCCACCTCTTTCCGAGATCAGGTACTTTTTTTTGGTCATAGCCACCTGGTTGCTGGTCATGCAGGGGCCGAAAAAACGACTCAAAATATCACCAAACACTTTTTCTGGCCAGGAATATAGAAGGACACGGAGACTTACTGTAGTAGGTGCGATATATGCCAGAGGTTGAACATGGTTCGACCGCCGGCTGTTCCGCTTCAACCTTTGCCCATTATTGGGAAACCCTTCGAAAGAGTAGGCATGGACCTTATTGGCCCCTTGCCCAAAACTTGTAAAGGGTTTCAACATATATTGGTCGTGGTCGACTATGCCACGAGATTCCCTGAGGCATTTCCGTTATCTGCGGCAAATTCGAAACAGGTTGGGGATAAAATGGTGGAACTCTTTAGTAGGGTCGGATTTCCAAAAGAAATTTTGACCGACCAAGGTACACCATTCATTTCAAAATTGATGAAAGACATATGCCGGACATTGGACATTCACCAGATCCGTACCTCTGTCTACCATCCGCAGACGGACGGTCTGGTGGAGAGATATAACCTCACTCTCAAATCTACCCTTCGCAAAATGATGGAAGTTAGTGGGGCCGATTGGGATAGGATGTTGCCACTTGCTTTATAGGCCATTAGAGCTCAAAAACCGAGCAGCACGGGAGTATCAGCCTTCGAATTGCTCCACGGGCGTCAACCCCGATCCCTTTTAGAAATGACTAGGGACGCATGGGTAAATGAAAAACCGGAGGAAACTGCGGCGACTCTGGACTATGCTAACAACCTCAAATCGAAAATTGGAAAGCTGAGAGATTTGGCCTTAACTCACCTTACAGCTAGCCAACACAGACAAAAACGTGCTTATGATCGAGGAAAGAAATGGAGGCAGCTACAAATCAATGACTGGGCTTTGGTTCTCCTGCCCTCCTCCACGCACAAATTCAAAGCGGAATGGATGGGTCCCTATAGAGTGGTCGGGACGATAGGTCGAACCAGTTACAAATTACAAGTTTCTCCCCTCAAACAGCAATCTTACCATATCAATCTTTTAAAAAAATGGTTGGGTCCTCCTCCATCCGAGATTCATTTGACTGATGCGACACGATCGACACTGTCTACATGGGACCAGCTTGTCCATTATGATGAACTAACTGCGCTACAACAAAGTGAACTTATGAAAATGCTAGAAAAGCATGGAGATGTATTTTCTAACCTGCCAGGGAGAACCTCGATGGCCGAGCATTGTATTGTGACTCCACCGGGAAAGAAGGTTAGGATTAGACCATATAGAGTTCCGGAAGCTCGATGATCAGCCATTAACAGTGAAATTTACGAGATGCTCCGCCTTGGTGTTATACAACCTTCCAAAAGCGATTGGTCTAGCCCCATAGTCATGGTTCCTAAACCTGATGGCAGCAGACGTTTCTACATGGACTTTCGAGCACTAAATGACATCTCGCTTTTTGATGCGTACCCTATACCCAGAGTGGACGAGCTCATTGAAAGACTGGGAAACTCAAAATATATCACTACCCTTGACTTGACTAAAGGGTATTGGCAGGTTCCTCTTCGGCCTGAAGATATGAAAAAGACAGCTTTTTCTACAGATGAGGGACATTTTGAATTTACCGTACTTCCTTTTGGGCTGCATGGAGCACCTGCAACGTTCCAGCGCCTAATGAACACTGTACTAGCCGGTTTGTCTGATTTCACGTCGGCTTATCTAGACGACATCGTAATATACAGTCCGGATTGGCAGACTCATCTCTGTCATCTACGAAAAGTGCTGGAGACTCTCCGACATGCTGGACTTACGGTTAACGCAAAAAAATGTGAGGTTGCCTTCCAGAAGGTCAAATACTTGGGGTACATATTGGGTCACGGATTAATTGAACCTCAGATTGAGAAAGTACGTGCTATCGCTGACACTCGATTCCCATCTACTAGAAAGGAAATGAGATCCTTCTTAGGACTTGTTGGTTATTACTGACGTTTTATTCCACAATTTGCTGATTTGGCTGCCCCTCTGACGGATGCCTTGAGAAACGTAGGAAAATCCTCCACGCCTGTGTTTCCTACTGAACAAATGCTCGAGGCCTTTCGAATATTGAAGTCTGTTATTACTTCTACGCCAGTACTCTCATCCCCAGACTTCTCTCACCCATTTTTGTTACATACTGATGCATCGGATTATGACATTGGGGCTGTGCTGTCTAAAGTGGACATTGATGGACATGACCATCCCATACTATATGTTAGCAGGAAGTTGTTCCCACGTGAGCTAAAATATGCTGCGATTGAGAAAGAATGCCTCGCCATCAAATGGGCTGTTGGCATACTATCTTGAGGGCCGTCGGTTTGACCTGTTCACTGATCATGCTCCACTACTGTGGATGGCTCGCAACAAGGCAAATAACGCTAGAGTCCTACGATGGTTCCTATCTCTACAGCCCTACTCCTTCTCTATTCATCACCGAAAGGGCGTTGAGAATATCAGGGCTGACTTTCTGTCACGTCACCCACTCCCCGATCGTGAGTGTCCTGAGGGGGAGGTGTGTAACGGCGTAGCCCCATCACAAGTTCAGGGGTATGTACAGGGGTCACTTCCTCAGATGTCCACTATCTCCTCTCCTTCTTTACACTTCCCACAGAACGTCGATATTGACTTGGAAGACCAGGAGAAGGATACAATACAGTGGCCCTTTAATTCAGACTGGAACTACGAGTGGGAGGAGTCACGGCCTGACGTGGAGACGTCATATACGGAGAACGAGAAAGCAACAGTGTTAGATCGGGGGTCTCTAGTTGGCAGAGGTAGGTACCACTGTCCAAATAGGGACCCTTGCTTCTAGTCAGGGCAAGGAGATAACCCTCTGAGATAACCCCTGCTCACCCTCTAGGTAGCTTGGCACGAGCAGTCTAGGCTAACCAGAGGCAATGCGTAAAGTATTTGTACCAACACTCACAGTAACACAGTGAAAACACCACAAACTGACTCCACAACAGTTTAGAAAAATAAAGGTATTTTTAATCTAAACTACACAAGACCAAAACGACAAAAATCCAACATACACAGTTCAAGAATATGGTTTCAAAAAGAGTTCTTAAGGTTGCGTTAGAATTCTCTACGTTGCGATAGAATTCTCTACAGATGCGTGAAAAGTTCACAGTTGCGTCACGTTTACTCACAGTACCTTTTAGTTGCAACAAAGTTCCGAAAGCAGAAGCTGGTGCGGTGGAAAACAAGCGATGCGTTGCTCCTGAGACCCTGGGGAGGCGATGCGACAGCCCCGCTGCAGCAGCGGGCGTGTTGCGACGAATCCGGTCTGTATGGGGAGGAAGGCCACTTGTATGGATTCCGGTGCGTAGGTTCCGTAGGAAGTCTGTTCTCGCAAAGGCACGATGCGACGATCTCGTAGGGGCTGCGACGAACTCCGGGGCGACGATGCGTGGTCCAGCGGGGATCCTCTCTCTCGCAGCTCCTCGATGCGTTGATTCTGCGACGACACTCGCAGCGACGTGATGCGACCCTCAAGCAAGCGGTGCGGCGATCTCACCCAGCGACGACAGGCTCTGCGACGATACTCGCAGCGATGTTCGATTCTCCTGCACCGGTCTGGTGCGTCCCGCAAACAAAGGATGCGACGTCTCTGGCAGCGGCGTCAGGCGCTGCGACGATCTCGACCTCCGTAGCGGCGGGAAACTTCTCGCACTGTCGGGGATGCGCTCCGCAAGCGAGCGATGCGACACTTTTCAGATTCAAAAAGTCTCTCAAGCTTAGTTTCAAGCTTCCCAGCTCAGGTCCAACCTCCAGAGGCCCCACAACTGGATCAAGCACTCTAGGAGGGACAGAACTCTCTCAGCAGAGTTCAGGGAAGCTGGGGGTGAAGTCCTTTTGTTCCTGGGACTTCAAAACAGGGAGCCAGCTCTTCTCAGGCCCTTGGAGATTCCTTCAAGACAGGGGACACAGCTCAGCAGCAAAGTCCTTCCCCTCTCCTTGGCAGCAAAGCAACAGGTCAGTCCAGCAGAGCAACAGCAGGAAAATCTGCCTTCTTCAGTTTCAGCTTTCTCCTTGGCAGAGGTTCCTTCTTGATTTCCAGGATGATCTAATTTTCTGTTGTCAGGGGTCCTGTACTTATACCCCTAAAGTCTTTGTTCTCTTGGTGCATGTGGGCCCTGAGCCCGGTCTAAACCAGTTCTGGGTGGATCCTGAGCACTTTGTTTTGCTGGCTGCATCTTTCCTTTCAGAGTGAGGGGCAGGGTCCTCAGCCGCCCAGCAGGGGGGTGGAGCCAGCATTGTGGAAGGCAGGCACAGCCCTATTCAGCCCAGGTGCTAACTCCTCCCACCACTCCAGTTGCAACTGCAGTCATTCAGCCTAGTGCTGACTCATCCATCCTGCTGGGGAATTCCCCAGCCCCTGTCACTCACAAACCAGACAGTCAATACACAAACAGCCCAAGGCACACAGAAGGGTTAGACAAGAGAACAGCAACTTTCTAAAAGTGCTGTTCTCAAACACAGGATCTAAAAACAATCTTTCCTAAAAGATGTGTTATTAAATTCTGAGTTCAGGGATACTAGATACTTATGTCCTATCTTGTTCCTATGAGAAGAAATGCTGTTAACCACTGTAGCCAGCATCCCCCATGTTAATCTATGGAGCAAGATAACCTTACAATAGTGAAAAACGAAAATGGCTGTAATTCACTACCAGAACATGTTACCTGCACCAGTACATGCTCTACTTTTCACATACACTGCACCCTGCCCAGGGGGGTACCTTGGGCCTTCCATAGGGGTGGCTGATGTGCACGAAAAGGGAAGGGTTAGGCCTGGTCAGTGGGGACACTGACCAGGAGGACATGGCAGTTCTAAACCGCCCATAGGCACTGCAGTGGCAGGCCTGAGACACCATTTTAGAGCTACTCCTGTGGGTGGCACAATCAGTCCTGCAGGCCCACTAGTAGCATTTGTCATCACCAGCCCTGGCACACCCAGTGCACTTTACTAGGGACTTCATAGTGATACAAATATGCCAAACAGGTATATTCAATCAGAATAATAATTTACACAGGGAGCACTTACACTCTGGCACTGATCAGCAGTGGCAGAGGGTCCAAAGCATCTAAACCAGCAAAAACGAAATCCAGCACACCATCAAAAATACAGGAGGTAGAGGCAAAAAGATAGGGGGAAACCACGCCAAAGATGCCAGGTCTAACACGTGTCCCCTCCAGCTGAAAGTGGGGAGAACTACCCACCCTCTTGGGAGTTCTCTTCACTAAGGCGGAAAAACCTGGACAGACCATCAGCGTTGGCGTGTTCTGTACCAGGGCGGTGTTCCACCGTAAAGTCCATTCCCTGTAGGGAGATGGACCACCTCAACAGCTTTGGATTCTCACCTCTCATCTACATTAACCATCTGAGGGGCCTGTGGTCGGTCTGAACACGGAAGTGAGTCCCAAACAGGTAGGGCCTCAAATTTTTCAGAGCCCAGACCACAGCAAATGCTTCTCTCTCAATCGCACTCCACCTCTGTTCCCTGGGGAGTAGTCTCCTGCTAATGAAGGCTACCGGCTGGTCTCCTCCCTCCTCAGTGATTTGTGAGAGTACTGCTCCCACACCATGCTCTGAAGCGTCTGTCTGAACTATGAACTCACTGGAAAAGTCAGGTGCCTTGAGCACCGGCGCTGTGCACATAGCAGTTTTCAGGGTTTCAAAAGCAGTTTGGCAGGCGTCAGTCCAGTCAACTCTTTTGGGTAACTTCTTGGAAGTGAGTTCTGTCAAGGGGGCGACAATGGTGCCATATCCCTTGACAAACCGTCGGTAATACCCGGTGAGTCCTAAAAAGGCCCTCACCTCTGTCTGGGTCTTGGGGGGCTCCCAAGCCAGAATGGTATCAATCTTGGCCTGTAGGGGCGCCACTTGGCCGCTCCCCACCTGGTGTCCCAAATACACCACAGATCCCTGCCCTATCTGGCACTTGCTGGCCTTGATAGTGAGGCCTGCCCTTTGCAGAGCCTTCAACACTTCGCAGAGGTGTTGCAGGTGTTCCTCCCACGTGGAGCTGAACACAGCAATGTCATCCAGGTATGCGGCGCTGAATTCCTCCAGCCCGGTCAGTACCTGGTTAACCAGCCTCCGGAATGTGGCAGGGGCATTCTTCAACCCAAAGGGCATGACACGGAACTGGAAGTGCCCCTCTGGTGTTGAAAATGCAGACCTCTCTTTGGCCCCATCAGTTAAGGCAATCTGCCAGTACCCCGAAGTCAAATCAAATGTACTGAGGTACTGGGCAGCTCCCAACCGATCCACGAGCTCATCAGCTCTGGGGATGGGGTGTGCGTCAGTCTTCGTGACTGCATTGAGCCCACGGTAGTCCACGCAAAACCGGAGTTCTGGAGGGCCACCGGGGGTAGCAGCTTTCTTGGGTACCAAGACCACTGGGCTAGCCCAGGGGCTGCTGTAGGGCTCAATCACCCCTAGCGCCAACATCTTGGAAACCTCTTCCTTGATGCTGGCCCTGACCTTGTCAGCTACCCTGTAAAATTTCTGTTTCACAGGCAGACTGTCTCCAGTGTCCACATCATGGACGCACCAGTTGGTGACTCCTGGGGTCAGGGAGAACAGGGAGGAGAACTGACCCAACACTTGGCGACAGTCACTCTGCTGTTCTGGGGTCAGGGTGGGCGAGAGGACCACACCATCCACTGACCCATCTTGCTCCTTAACTGCCAGGAGGTCAGGGAGAGGATCACTATCCTCTTCCATTCCTGCATCTGTAGCCAGGAGCATGGTTACTTCAGACCTCTTAAAGTGTGGTTTGAGGCGGTTCACATGCAAGACTCTCAGGGGCTGCCTGGGAGTCTTCAGGTTAACCAGGTAGGTTACCTCACTCTTCCTTTCCACCACCTCATATGGCCCAGTCCACTTGTCTTGGAGCGCACAAGGCTCCACTGGCGCCATCAACCACACTTCCTGCCCAGGTTGAAATTCGACCAGAGTGGTATTCTGGTCATACCATCTTTTCATTTCTTCCTGGCTTGCTTCCAGGTTCGCCTGAGCGAGCTTCCTGAAGCGTTGTGTCTGGTTGCGGATGGCCAGCACATAGCTGAACACATCCTGGGGGGTTTTCCCACAGGACGTTTCCCAACCCTCCTTCACCAGTGAGAGAGGTCCTCTAACAGGGTGGCCATACAGGAGTTCAAAGGGACTGAACCCTAAGGACTTCTGAGGCACCTCCCTGTAGGCAAACAACAGGCATGGTAATAAGACGTCCCACTTGCGTCTCATGGGTTCCGCTAGGCCCATAATCATACCTTTCAGGGTCCGGTTGAACCTTTCAACCAACCCATTTCCTTGAGGGTGGTAAGGAGTGGTGAACTTATAAGTTACCCCACACTCCTCGCACAGAGACTTCATGTACTTAGAGATGAAGTTGGTACCCCGGTCGGAGACCACCTCTCTGGGGAACCCCACACGGGAAAAGATCCCCATCAATGCACGGCCCACCACGGGTGCTGTGATTGTCCTGAGAGGGACTGCCTCCGGGTAACGAGTGGCATGGTCCACCAAGACCAGGATGAACCTGTTGCCTAAGGCCGTCTTGGGGTCCAGGGGCCCTACGATGTCTATGCCCACCCGCTCGAAAGGGGTGCTCACCACTGGGAAGGGCTGAAGGGGGGCCTTCAGCTTCATTCCAGTCTTGCCACTGGCTTGACAGGTTTGGCAAGATCTGCAAAAGGAACCAAGGTGCTTTCTCATCTGGGGCCAGTGAAAGTGGGTGACAAGCCGGTTTAGGGTCTTGTCTTGCCCCAGATGTCCTGCAAGAGGCACGTCATGAGCCAGACCCATTAGGAAGTTTCTGAAGCGCTCGGGTACCACCAGCACACGGGCTGCACCGGGCTCAGCAAACTTAGGCTCACTATACAACAAGTCATCTTCCCAGTAGATAAAGTGATCTCTGGCTGCTCCACCTGCTGCCTGGTCTACAGCCTGTTGCCGCAGACCCTCGAGGGAAGGGCATTCTTTCTGCGCCTGGCAGAATTCCTCCCTGGAGGGACCACCTTCTTGCTGCCAATGGGTCAGCTCAGGCAATTCTCCCAGTTCGGCTACCTGTTCTCCTGTAGGTTCCAGGGCATCCCCCTCGGGTTCTGCTCCTTCCTGGACCGTGGGAACGGCTGGGGCTGGTTTCCCGCGACCTCTGCCTCTTCCTCTCCTGGCAGGTCTCTGGGCCACTGTTTCAGGCTCCAGTTCTGCTGACTCCCCCCTACTGGCTGTCATGGCACGTGTGGACACACAGATCCACGCAGGTAAACCCAACATCTCCAAGTGAGTTCTGTGTTCTACATCCTTCCATGGAGAACTCTCCAGGTCGTTACCTAACAGACAGTCTACAGGCAAGGCATCACTGACAACTACCTCCAAAAGACCAGAGACTCCCCCCCATTCAAAGGGAACACGCGCCAGCTTGCTGAAGCGCACTGAACTGTCAGCTGCCACTACAGGGCGGAGTACACCAGGGATGATTTGCTCTTCAGACACCCACTGACACCTCACGGATGTCACGCTGGCTCCTGTGTCTCTCAGAGCCTCAATCTCCCTCCCATTGATGGTCACCTTCTGCCCATATTTCTTAGTGTTAGAGGGCAGTAAGGTTTCCTGGACCACCTCTTGGTCTCCTAGAGAGACAAGGGTCATAAATGCTAGCTCCCCCCAATCACTGGAAACCAAATCCCCTCCCAAAGCTACACTAGCTAACGCTGGGGCGGGGGCACCAGTGGGTGCTTGCTTCTTCTTGGGACATTTTGGAGCTATGTGACCCACCTCATTGCAGTGATAGCAGGTAGGTGGGCCCCTGTTGTCTTTATTGTCCCGCCTGCCCTTAGAGGGTCATGGCTGTTTAGGTTTGGGGGGTTGGGATTCCTTTCCCTGTGAACTATTTTGGGGCCCTTCTGAGAACTCCTTTTGATTACCCTTGTCCCCCCCACTCTTCTGCTGGGGACCCTGCCCACCTTTGGATGTGGTACCCACAATTCCTCTGTGGACCCTGGTACTGGTCCAGCGGTACGCCTCCTTAGCAAGCTCAATGGGGTCTGTCAGCTTGCTGTCTAAAAGATGCTGGCGCAGCTCTGGAACACCAAGACTACTCAAGTGCTCCCAACTGATTAAATGCAACAACCCCTTAAAATCAGTTACTTTACTGCCCTTCATCCAACCTTCCAGTGCACGCGAGTACAAATTCACACACTCCATCCAAGTCTCAGACTCTCTCTTCTTGGAGTTCCTAAACTGCAGTCTGTACTCCTCTGGGGTAAGGCCATACCTGAGACATAAGGCCTCCTTCATATTGGGGTAGGTCATGGCACCTGCTAATTCTAAGGGCTCTAGAGCACTCCTCCCAGAAGCCTCAAAATGTTTCCACAGGCCCGCCCCCCAATGCTGATCAGGCACACCATTCATCTTCAATGCAATTTCATACGAAGTGAACCAGGCATAAATATCCTCACCCCTATGGTAATTCTGTACCAGGTCCTTGGGAATATATACTTTACCCCCATGCACTGGCTGCGCGC
The DNA here is from genome assembly GCF_964261635.1 of Lissotriton helveticus. Classification (NCBI taxonomy): domain Eukaryota; kingdom Metazoa; phylum Chordata; class Amphibia; order Caudata; family Salamandridae; genus Lissotriton; species Lissotriton helveticus. The sequence goes on from NW_027611740.1 coordinate 179,223, forward strand.
TGCCACCATTAGAACTGGCATCCACCTCCTTGGCTTTAAGATCCAGTTCTTTCATGCTCAACTCATGAGCCAAAAGCAATTTCTTTTCCTCTAGGGCACGAGCCTCTCTCTTGTCTTCCGCTGCCCTTTCTTTCTCCAATTCCAATTGCCTCAGTTTCATTTTCATGACTTCCAAGTCATACTCTCTTACTCTCTGATTTTCTTGTACCTCTTCTGGGGAGAGGCCCCTACCGGAGTGGTTGCTGCCAGCTCCTGAGCCTACTCTGCCCACTGGCAGATCTTTGACTTAAAAACCATTTTCTACATCCGCATCATCATCTCCCTCTTGTGCCTCCCAATGAGCCTTCAAGATTTTCTGTAGCTCCTCCTTTCTGTAGGCGCTCTTTATGGGGCACTCAAACTCAAGGCAGAATTTCCTAAGTTGCTCAACTTTGTATGAATACAAATCTTCAATGGCAAACTCCAATTCTACTTCTGCCTCCTTACTGGGTGCTTTCCCATTCACAGACATGATGCTTGGAAGAGTTACTCAAAAATAGAAAAACCAAAAACCAGTAGTATGCGGTGGCGTAGTGGTCTGCACTCACTAGTGATGTACACCAATTACCGTGGGTCAAGTACAAATACAAGTTCAAATCCCACCGCCTGACCACCAAGGTTAGATCTGGGGGTCTCTAGTTGGCAGAGGTAGGTACCACTGTCCAAATAGGGACCCTTGCTTCTAGTCAGGGCAAGGAGATAACCCTCTGAGATAACCCCTGCTCACCCTCTAGGTAGCTTGGCACGAGCAGTCTAGGCTAACCAGAGGCAATGCGTAAAGTATTTGTACCAACACTCACAGTAACACAGTGAAAACACCACAAACTGACTCCACAACAGTTTAGAAAAATAAAGGTATTTTTAATCTAAACTACACAAGACCAAAACGACAAAAATCCAACATACACAGTTCAAGAATATGGTTTCAAAAAGAGTTCTTAAGGTTGCGTTAGAATTCTCTACGTTGCGATAGAATTCTCTACAGATGCGTGAAAAGTTCACAGTTGCGTCACGTTTACTCACAGTACCTTTTAGTTGCAACAAAGTTCCGAAAGCAGAAGCTGGTGCGGTGGAAAACAAGCGATGCGTTGCTCCTGAGACCCTGGGGAGGCGATGCGACAGCCCCGCTGCAGCAGCGGGCGTGTTGCGACGAATCCGGTCTGTATGGGGAGGAAGGCCACTTGTATGGATTCCGGTGCGTAGCTTCCGTAGGAAGTCTGTTCTCGCAAAGGCACGATGCGATGATCTTGTAGGGGCTGCGACGATCTCCGGGGCGACGATGCGTGGTCCAGCGGGGATCCTCTCTCTCGCAGCTCCTCGATGCGTTGATTCTGCGACGACACTCGCAGCGACGTGATGCGACCCGCAAGCAAGCGGTGCGGCGATCTCACCCAGCGACGACAGGCTCTGCGACGATACTCGCAGCGATGTTCGATTCTCCCGCACCGGTCTGGTGCGTCCCGCAAACGAAGGATGCGACGTCTCTGGCAGCGGCGTCAGGCGCTGCGACGATCTCGACCTCCGTAGCGGCGGGAAACTTCTCGCACTGCGCTCCGCAAGCGAGCGATGCGACACTTTTCAGATTCAAAAAGTCTCTCAAGCTTAGTTTCAAGCTTCCCAGCTCAGGTCCAACCTCCAGAGGCCCCACAACTGGATCAAGCACTCTAGGAGGGACAGAACTCTCTCAGCAGAGTTCAGGGAAGCTGGGGGTGAAGTCCTTTTGTTCCTGGGACTTCAAAACAGGGAGCCAGCTCTTCTCAGGCCCTTGGAGATTCCTTCAAGACAGGGGACACAGCTCAGCAGCAAAGTCCTTCCCCTCTCCTTGGCAGTAAAGCAACAGGTCAGTCCAGCAGAGCAACAGCAGGACAATCTTCCTTCTTCAGTTTCAGCTTTCTCCTTGGCAGAGGTTCCTTCTTGATTTCCTGGATGATCTAATTTTCTGTTGTCAGGGGTCCTGTACTTATACCCCTAAAGTCTTTGTTCTCTTGGTGCATGTGGGCCCTGAGCCCGGTCTAAACCAGTTCTGGGTGGATCCTGAGCACTTTGTTTTGCTGGCTGCATCTTTCCTTTCAGAGTGAGGGACAGGGTCCTTAGCCACCCAGCAGGGGGGTGGAGCCAGCATTGTGGAAGGCAGGCACAGCCCTATTCAGCCCAGGTGCTAACTCCTCCCACCACTCCAGTTGCAACTGCAGTCATTCAGCCTAGTGCTGACTCATCCATCCTGCTGGGGAATTCCCCAGCCCCTGTCACTCACAAACCAGACAGTCAATACACAAACAGCCCAAGGCACACAGAAGGGTTAGACAAGAGAACAGCAACTTTCTAAAAGTGCTGTTCTCAAACACAGGATCTAAAAACAATCTTTCCTAAAAGATGTAATATTAAATTCTGAGTTCAGGGATACTAGATACTTATGTCCTATCTTGTTCCTATGAGAAGAAATGCTGTTAACCACTGTAGCCAGCATCCCCCATGTTAATCTATGGAGCAAGATAACCTTACAATAGTGAAAAACGAAAATGGCTGTAATTCACTACCAGAACATGTTACCTGCACCAGTACATGCTCTACCTTTCACATACACTGCACCCTGCCCAGGGGGGTACCTTGGGCCTTCCATAGGGGTGGCTGATGTGCACGAAAAGGGAAGGGTTAGGCCTGGTCAGTGGGGACACTGACCAGGAGGACATGGCAGTTCTAAACCGCCCATAGGCACTGCAGTGGCAGGCCTGAGACACCATTTTAGAGCTACTCCTGTGGGTGGCACAATCAGTGCTGCATGCCCACTAGTAGCATTTGTCATCACCAGCCCTGGCACACCCAGTGCACTTTACTAGGGACTTCATAGTGATACAAATATGCCAAACAGGTATATTCAATCAGAATAATAATTAACACAGGGAGCACTTACACTCTGGCACTGATCAGCAGTGGCAGAGGGTCCAAAGCATCTAAACCAGCAAAAACGAAATCCAGCACAGCATCAAAAATACAGGAGGTAGAGGCAAAAAGATAGGGGGAAACCACGCCAAAGATACCAGGTCTAACAAACAGTGTGTTTGTTCACCCGGAGGGAGAGAGGTGTCGATCAGAGGGAGGATAGCGGGAGAAGCAGAGCGGAGGAGAGAGCGGGAGTATTCGAAGAAGAGGAAGCTAGAGGCGACGAAAGGAAAACGGAGAAGGATAAGCCAGGAGGCCACCGACACCACGAGCCGCCCAGCCATACACCCGGGGGAGGTGTATGGCTCACACAGGTACGAAACAAAATCAAGGGCTGGGTCAGTAGTAGGAGTGTCTCTACCGCATAGCCTGGGCATCCACAAGTCCCCGGTTCTATGTCCCCGACCCTGAGCACACATCCCTCGCTGCGAGGTTGTATATAGTTGTGTGGCACGGTTTGAGACTCCCTCACTCCTTTTCCCCTGAGAGTGGTAAAATAAGAGAACAGTCGACTTACCCCATCTTGTCTCACTCTGTTTGTTTGTACCGAGCGGCACGACGGAATCAGACGAGGCTGCAACACGACGGAATCCGGAGAGAAACCGTCCACAGGAAACTACAGAGCGCGGAAACAGAAGAGCCGAACGAAGCCGTTCACCGCGTCGGACTACGCATTCTAAGAAGAAGAGTTCTGACTTGTTGTATAAAAAATAAAGCCCATAAAGACTAAAACCCATGTGTTCCCTTTCATCCTGCGCCCGTCACACCACCGCTGTCCATCTTCTAACTGCGGGTAATTCAAGCTGAGGGACGCCCCATTTGCTGTCCTCCTCAGCAGCTAGAATTTGGTCCTCTTGACCAAGTGGTTCAAAGGTAGTGTTGACATCACCCCCCACAATAAGTTGGGTTGGGAGCGCCTCAAGCTCGTGGTCGAGAGCAGTGATTACTTCAGATGTTTGGCCCCCCGCTACTCCCCTAGCATAAATGTTAAAGATAGCCACCCCCTGGTCGTTAGCCCATGTAATGTTAACTGACAAAATGTCATTTGATGGGGAACTACTTTGCTGGATTCTACAGCATAATGATTGGCGAATCCAGATTATCAGGCCCCCTGATGGGCGACCTTTAGGATTTTTTGTAGCTGGTACCTGGAAGTTAAGGAACCCAAAACGATGTACTGGGATCAATGACCATGTTTCCTGGAACAGAATGATGTCAAAATGGTCAATAAAGTTACACCATTCTGGAGATGTTAACTTGTTAGCAATTCCGGCAACGTTCCAAGAAAGAAAGGACAACCCTGCCTCAACTGCTGGGAAGCATAAAGAGTCCTGAGTTGTTAGCATGCCTTGGGTTTCAACCTCCAACCCGGATTCAGGTTCTATATTAATAAATGGATAGCCTGATGGTTCTAATGGAAGTACCTCTAAACCAGGACTAATACATAACTCCAACAGATTGGAGCAGCACTATTGTTCGGGATCTTTATTCTCTGTTCTCTTCCCTGAAAAATTTGATTCACCCACCCTTTTTACTTGGGTCGTAGAAATAACATTGGTAAGAGTAATCCCCTCAGCTATGGGAACACACGTTCTATCAAGCTCGGCTAGTTCTTTGAGCACAACACTATCAGCCCTCCCAAGTCAATCGCATTCGTTCAAGTCTGACAGTGCCGCAAACCTATTTTCAAGGCTAATTCCCCATTCGCTGATTTGGACACCCCTGCCCCACTTATTTGACACCGAATTCCACTTTGTCCTTAATATGCTAGAATTCGCTGTACTACCTCTACAATAGAAAAAATCAAGTGTTAGCGGAATTATATCAGCGCTCCTACGTTGTGGGGGGATTATATTTGTCAGGACGTTAGGAAGTACATCTGGACCTATCTTCCTCCATCACTACCCTTGTGTTGCTGTATCGCTCAGTCTCTTCTCACTCCCCCTTAGTCTCTTTCCATAACATCATCCCTCTCTCACCTTCAGTCACTCCACTTCTCTCACTCCTCACTCGCTTTCGCTCACTCCCCTTCTTTTATTCCCTCTCTCACTCCCCTTTCTTTCATCCGTCTCTAAATCTCTTCCTCTGTCTCAGTCACTATAACGGTCTTATTCCTTCACACTCCCTCAGTCTCCTTCTGTTTGTCTCTTTCACTGTCTTCCTCTCTCTTCACTATTTTTCCTTTTCTTTTCTCTCTTTCCATAAATACTTGTCTCTCACTTACTTCTTTTTCCTTTCTCTTAATATGCTTCTTTTTCAATCACTCCACTCCTCTCACACTTATATCCCTTCCCTCACTGTCACTGCCCTTCACTCAATCTGAGTCCTCTTCCCTCACTTCATGTTTTCCTCTCTCTGCATCACTCTCATTCCCTTTCTCCTGCTCTCATTCCCTCACAACCACTCACTCTCTTTTGCCCACTCCATCCGTCAATCCCCTTCCCTTATTCCCCTTTCCTCAATGTCTTTTACTAAGTCTCATTCCTTTAGTCTCTTACTCCTTTCACTCCATTTCTCTCTCCCTCTCTCCCTCTGTTTCACTCAGTCTAACCACTTCATTTCCTGTCAGTCACTTGCTCTCCTTCTCTTTCTCTCTCACTCTCTCCCTCTGTTTTTTCCCCTCACCCTTCCTTTCTTTCTCTTTCTGTTTTCTTAATCTTCTTTCTTCTGTCTTTCTACCATTCCCCCACTCTCCCTCCCTCACTTTCCTTCTCTCTTAAGTTTATTTCTTCTCCCTCATTCTCCTTCCCTCACCCTCATACCCCTTCTCTAACTGTTACTGCCCTTCACTCACCGTCACTCCCCTTACCCCACTACACTTCCTCCTGTCTGTATCTCACACCCCTTCTGTTTTCCAGTCTCTTACCCTCACTCTCCCTCACTCTCCTTTCCTCATTGAAATCCTGACTCCCCTTCCCTCACTCTGCTCTCCTAACTCCCTCCATTCCCTCACTCTACTTCTCTCTCCCTCACTCTCCACCTCTCACTTTCACTTACCCCCTTTTCTCATCCTTTTACCCCTTCTCTCACCATCACTCCACTTCTCTTACCTTTACTCCCTTTACCCTTGTCTACTTCTACCTCTCTCCGTCTGTTACTCCCCTTCCCTGTGTACGTCCCCTGCTCCCCTTTTCTCACTCCCCCTCCCTCACTTTCCTTTCCTTACTGCCATTCCCAACTCTTTCACTCACCTTACTTCACTCCCCTACCCTTAGTCCCCTTGTTTCAGTCACTCTTTGACTCCCCTTTCCTCACTCATCATACTCCCCTTTCCTCACTCATTCTCTCAGTCCCTTCCTCCCCTTCACTCAGTCATTTCAGTCATTCATTTATACACTACACATTCATTCAAAAGAAGACTGACACCGTGTATAAGAAATACAGCTCTTCTTGGAAAAGTGTAGTTAGTTCTGAAAATAACTTTTTTTTGTTTTGTTCTTTTATATATTTTTTTCTTTTTTTAAAGTTTTATATTTGTTTGTGTTTTTTGTTCAAGAACAGGAAACAGGAAATGAAAAACTGTTCAACGGGAACAAAGTAAATGAAATGTAAAAAAAATATCTACTCTGGGAGCATTGGTGCTGCACAATTTTAATTTCGATAAAGTTGAGGCTCTGCTCCCCGTAGCCGAATATCTCATTGCATATATTGCACCTCATGAGCACTGTGCTCAGGAACGGGCGTATATCCAATGCTGATGTAGATGGTGAGGCATAAGGTGCTCCCGTTGATGTGCTGGGCACAGCAGGTGGTAGTTGAGATGCGAGGGCTCTGGTTGAAGACTGTGCATACTGTGGAGGGTGCACATTCCTCACGTGCCTTATCATAGTATGAATGGAAAAGGAATACTTCGTTTGAGGATTTCCCCTGGAGAGGAAACATCCACAAATGGTGCATGTCACCTTTGGGGCATTTACTTTTTTCTGCCCCTGAGGATATGTAAACAATTGCCAAATGAATGATTGTTTGGTCTTCTTTGCAGGTGCCTGATGTTCCTGGACATCTGACTCAGAAGAGGAATCCATTCTTCCTGCCATCTTTTCAAATCTTTGGAACAATCCTTGAAGAAAGCTGGAAAGGTCCTTCTCCCAAAAGAGTGAAACAGATAGTGAGGGAAGTGGGTGGGAATTTTGAAGATTCTGGAACAGAAACTACTATAAACCAATCAAAAGTGTTGTTTTCTTTTTTTTTTTTGTATTCCTCATATACCAAATAAAAACAGGGCGTTCCTGATGGGGAGTCCCCTCCTCTCTCCTATATCTGTGTTCTTCCGTCTTCGATATTTGAGACCCTAGGAGAGAGAGAGAGACATAACCCCTCTAGTCTTCACTGTTTGCTCGACCCGCTCCAATCATATCTCACTGGGAGGCCCTTGGGTAGATTGGAAGTTGAGCCTCAACAGTGCCCAGGTGAAATCATCGGAATACCTTCATCTGTTCCGCCACACCACCAGGGCTGCCCAGATCTTATCATCACTCGAGATATCACAGGCCATGTCAGACTCACTAACATATAAAGCATGTTTCAAACAGTCTGGAAAAGTAGGTGCTTTCTCGTTCTTCCAGGCCCTGCAAATTTCTCGCCTTGCCATTAGCATCATATAGAAGATGAATTTGGATGCCATATCGTCAAGATGATATTCGTTAACAAACCCAAACATGATTATCCTGGCAGTTATCACAAATTGAATGTTCAATACTCCAGCGATAAACTCGCCCATCTTTAACCAGTAATTTGAAAGCATTGGGCAATCTACAAACATGTGTATATCATCAGCAGAAGGGAGTCTGCACCTAGGGCAACGATATTCTGTGTTCGTAATTCTGACTAGTTTTTTGGGTGAGATGTATACTCTATACAGAGTGAACAGATGATTCCTCTTAAGTGGAGCTGGCTTGACCACTGCATGCCTCATTGTAAAAGAGTCTACCCATAAGTCCTGGAGATTGTTGTATTCCAAATCAACACCGTCGCACCATATCTTTTGGAGTTCAGGTTCTGCCACTCCCTCTGCCTCCATCATAGCCCAATACCAAAAGGATAACTCCTTCTTCCATATCCCCTTTCTGGTTACTGAGTCAAACGATGGATTTGGCGGGCTGAAAACCCGTGGCCTAGTGGCCCACCAGCCCGAGAGTTGATAGTATTTGAACCTGGTGAGGGTTCTTCTAGTTAATCTAGAAAGTGATTCCCAATCAATGAGCTGTGAGTCATTTTGTATATCTCTCCAGTGTGTTATACCCGCCAATCTCAGGGAATGTGCTAGTTGGTCCTTAAGGCATTCAGGGGTCCCCGAGGAATCCCAGATCGGGGCCTGGGGAGCATAATAAGGAATTCCCAGCTTTTTTCTAAAAAAACACCCAGTTTTTTAAGGCTGCACCTAGAATCTTTAGCCTCACTTTCTTGTAAAACCTGGGATCCCCGAACTTGAACAAAAAACTATTCATGTCCTTGGGGTATGCCTTGTAACAGCGTCTGGAACAAACGGCCCAGGGAAGATGTATCAGCCTTGTCGGCCAATTGCCTGAAGTTTTTCAGCTGGAACGAGTGGCAATATATGAGTACATCTGGCAAGGCTAGACTTACGGATTTTAGTTTTCTCCTCAGTTTTTTCCAAGATATTCTTGGTGACTTTGTATTCCATATGAATGAGCCTATTTTCCCCTGTATTTTAGCTATATCTTTTGGGCTGAAAGTTAACGGAATTGAATTGAACAAGAAGGTGATTTTAGGTAAGATAACCATTTTTATTAAATTTACTATTCCGAATATATTCAGTGGGAGACCAGACCAATGTTGTAAGAGGCTATAAATCTCCTTATGTACTCTATCAAGATTTATTTTGGGAATCTGTTTAATATCCTGGGCCAAGTGGATTCCCAAATATCTCATCCTCGACTTAACCCCCAAAAACTCTTCCTCTGAATTCCACTGCATAAGCTCGGTCTTTTCCTTGTTTATTTTGTAGCCTGAGATCGCCCCAAAATCTTCTGCTCAGTCAAAAAGTCGAGGGATAGCCTCTTCAGGATTGGAGGTAAACATTAAAAGGTCGTAAGCATATAGGGTAAACTTTAATGCTAAGTCGGCGATTTTAAAGGGTTTCAACAGAGGGTCTGATCTCAACTGAATAACAAAAGGTTCAATATACAAATTAAACAAAAGAGGGGAGAGGGGACACCCCTGCCTAGTACCGCGCGATATTTGTACCCAGTCCGTAAGAAGGCCGTTCACCAGAATTTTAGCCTTAGGGCTTGAGTATAACGAACGAATCGATGATATATAATTTATTGGGATGCCAAATGCGGTTAATGCCTCCCATAAATAAGACCAATTGACCTGGTCAAAAGCCTTTGCGGCGTTGATGGCCACTATAGTCAAAGGGAGTTTCTCATTGGTAGCAACATCTATAGCACCGATGGCCTGAAATGTGAGTTCATTCAACTGCCTGCCCGGCATAAAGCCCCTCTGATCCTCGTGCACCACTGATTTGATAACTTTAGCCAATCTCGCCGCCAGCACCCCCGCAAAGATTTTATAATCAGTATTCAGTAGCGAGATTGGCCTATGGGACTCAACGATCAAAGGGTCTTTGCCGGGCTTTAGTATTAATTTCAAAAAGGGGGTGGTGATGGACAGAGTATCTGAGTTAATCAGAACACTCCTACCCAGTCAACAGATCAGGGCTTGATCCATCACCGTTTTTTAGCTCACTGCACCATCCCAGTTCAGAACCTGGCTATATGCAAATTAGTCTGTCCCTGGCCCAGTGCATCATGGGAACAGGGCAGACCAAACTACCAAGCCAATTCTTCACTGGAAAGGAAACAAGCTTCCGGGGACCGGTTTCTGGCATTACAGCCCTCTTCGGCCCGGCTTGCTTGAATCCTGATGGTGCAGTGAGCAAGGGACTCATGTCTGAGCATACCCTTCCACACTCATGGTGGCCAAAATAATTTCAAAAAGGGGGTGGTGATGGACAGAGTATCTGAGTTAATCAGAACACTCCTACCCAGTCAACAGATCAGGGCTTGATCCATCACCGTTTTTTAGCTCACTGCACCATCCCAGTTCAGAACCTGGCTATATGCAAATTAGTCTGTCCCTGGCCCAGTGCATCATGGGAACAGGGCAGACCAAACTACCAAGCCAATTCTTCACTGGAAAGGAAACAAGCTTCCGGGGACCTGTTTCTGGCATTACAGCCGTCTTCGGGCCGGCTTGCTTGAATCCTGATGGTGCAGTGAGCAAGGGACTCATGTCTGAGCATACCCTTCCACACTCATGGTGGCCAAAATAATTTCAAAAAGGGGGTGGTGATGGACAGAGTATCTGAGTTAATCAGAACACTCCTACCCAGTCAACAGATCAGGGCTTGATCCATCACCGTTTTTTAGCTCACTGCACCACCCCAGTTCAGAACCTGGCTATATGCAAATTAGTCTGTCCCTGGCCCAGTGCATTATGGAAACAGGGCAAACCAAACTACCAAGCCAATTCTTCACTGGAAAGGAAACAAGCTTCCGGGGACCGGTTTCTGGCATTACAGCCGTCTTCGGCCCGGCTTGCTTGAATCCTGATGGTGCAGTGAGCAAGGGACTCATGTCTGAGCATACCCTTCCACACTCATGGTGGCCAAAATAATTTCAAAAAGGGGGTGGTGATGGACAGAGTATCTGAGTTAATCAGAACACTCCTACCCAGTCAACAGATCAGGGCTTGATCCATCACTGTTTTTTAGCTCACTGCACCATCCCAGTTCAGAACCTGGCTATATGCAAATTAGTCTGTCCCTGGCCCAGTGCATCATGGGAACAGGGCAGACCAAACTACCAAGCCAATTCTTCACTGGAAAGGAAACAAGCTTCCGGGGACCGGTTTCTGGCATTAGAGCCGTCTTCGGCCCGGCTTGCTTGAATCCTGATGGTGCAGTGAGCAAGGGACTCATGTCTGAGCATACCCTTCCACGCTCATGGTGGCCAAAATAATTTCAAAAAGGGGGTGGTGATGGACAGAGTATCTGAGGTAATCAGAACACTCCTACCCAGTCAACAGATCAGGGCTTGATCCATCACCGTTTTTTAGCTCACTGCACCATCCCAGTTCAGAACCTGGCTATATGCAAATTAGTCTGTCCCTGGCCCAGTGCATCATGGGAACAGGGCAGACCAAACTACCAAGCCAATTCTTCACTGGAAATGAAACAAGCTTCCGGGGACCGGTTTCTGGCATTACAGCCGTCTTCGGCCCGGCTTGCTTGAATCCTGATGGTGCAGTGAGCAAGGGACTCATGTCTGAGCATACCCTTCCACACTCATGGTGGCCAAAATAATTTCAAAAAGGGGGTGGTGATGGACAGAGTATCTGAGTTAATCAGAACACTCCTACCCAGTCAACAGATCAGGGCTTGATCCATCACCGTTTTTTAGCTTACTGCACCATCCCAGTTCAGAACCTGACTGTATGCAAATTAGTCTGTCCCTGACCCAGTGCATCAAGGGAACAGGGCAGACCAAACTACCAAGCCAATTCTTCACTGGAAATGAAACAAGCTTCCGGGGACCGATTTCTGGCATTACAGCCGTCTTCGGCCCGGCTTGCTTGAATCCTGATGGTGCAGTGAGCAAGGGACTCATGTCTGAGCATACCCTTCCACACTCATGGTGGCCAAAATAATTTCAAAAAGGGGTGGTGATGGACAGAGTATCTGAGTTAATCAGAACACTCCTACCCAGTCAACAGATCAGGGCTTGATCCATCACCGTTTTTTAGCTCACTGCACCATCCCAGTTCAGAACCTGGCTATATGCAAATTAGTCTGTCCCTGGCCCAGTGCATCATGGGAACAGGGCAGACCAAACTACCAAGCCAATTCTTCACTGGAAAGGAAACAAGCTTCCGGGGACCGGTTTCTGGCATTACAGCCGTCTTCGGGCCGGCTTGCTTGAATCCTGATGGTGCAGTGAGCAAGGGACTCATGTCTGAGCATACCCTTCCACACTCATGGTGGCCAAAATAATTTCAAAAAGGGGGTGGTGATGGACAGAGTATCTGAGTTAATCAGAACCCTCCTACCCAGTCAACAGATGAGGGCTTGATCCATCACCGCTTTTTAGCTCACTGCACCATCCCAGTTCAGAACCTGGCTATATGCAAATTAGTCTGTCCCTGGCCCAGTGCATCATGGGAACAGGGCAGACCAAACTACCAAGCCAATTCTTCACTGGAAAGGAAACAAGGTTCCGGGGACCGGTTTCTGGCATTACAGCCGTCTTCGGCCCGGCTTGCTTGAATCCTGATGGTGCAGTGAGCAAGGGACTCATGTCTGAGCATACCCTTCCACACTCATGGTGGCCAAAATAATTTCAAAAAGGGGGTGGTGATGGACAGAGTATCTGAGTTAATCAGAACACTCCTACCCAGTCAACAGATCAGGGCTTGATCCATCACCGTTTTTTAGCTCACTGCACCATCCCAGTTCAGAACCTGGCTATATGCAAATTAGTCTGTCCCTGGCCCAGTGCATCATGGGAACAGGGCAGACCAAACTACCAAGCCAATTCTTCACTGGAAATGAAACAAGCTTCCGGGGACCGGTTTCTGGCATTACAGCCGTCTTGGGCCCGGCTTGCTTGAATCCTGATGGTGCAGTGAGCAAGGGACTCATGTCTGAGCATACCCTTCCACACTCATGGTGGCCAAAATAATTTCAAAAAGGGGGTGGTGATGGACAGAGTATCTGAGTTAATCAGAACACTCCTACCCAGTCAACAGATCAGGGCTTGATCCATCACCATTTTTTAGCTCACTGCACCATCCCAGTTCAGAACCTGGCTATATGCAAATTAGTCTGTCCCTGGCCCAGTGCATCATGGGAACAGGGCAGACCAAACTACCAAGCCAATTCTTCACTGGAAAGGAAACAAGCTTCCGGGGACCGGTTTCTGGCATTACAGCCGTCTTCGGCCCGGCTTGCTTGAATCCTGATGGTGCAGTGAGCAAGGGACTCATGTCTGAGCATACCCTTCCACACTCATGGTGGCCAAAATAATTTCAAAAAGGGGGTGGTGATGGACAGAGTATCTGAGTTAATCAGAACACTCCTACCCAGTCAACAGATCAGGGCTTGATCCATCACCGTTTTTTAGCTCACTGCACCATCCCAGTTCAGAACCTGGCTATATGCAAATTAGTCTGTCCCTGGCCCAGTGCATCATGGGAACAGGGCAGACCAAACTACCAAGCCAATTCTTCACTGGAAAGGAAACAAGCTTCCGGGGACCGGTTTCTGGCATTACAGCCCTCTTCGGCCCGGCTTGCTTGAATCCTGATGGTGCAGTGAGCAAGGGACTCATGTCTGAGCATACCCTTCCACACTCATGGTGGCCAAAATAATTTCAAAAAGGGGGTGGTGATGGACAGAGTATCTGAGTTAATCAGAACACTCCTACCCAGTCAACAGATCAGGGCTTGATCCATCACCGTTTTTTAGCTCACTGCACCACCCCAGTTCAGAACCTGGCTATATGCAAATTAGTCTGTCCCTGTCCCAGTGCATTATGGGAACAGGGCAAACCAAACTACCAAGCCAATTCTTCACTGGAAAGGAAACAAGCTTCCGGGGACCGGTTTCTGGCATTACAGCCGTCTTCGGCCCGGCTTGCTTGAATCCTGATGGTGCAGTGAGCAAGGGACTCATGTCTGAGCATACCCTTCCACACTCATGGTGGCCAAAATAATTTCAAAAAGGGGGGGTGATGGACAGAGTATCTGAGTTAATCAGAACACTCCTACCCAGTCAACAGATCAGGGCTTGATCCATCACTGTTTTTTAGCTCACTGCACCATCCCAGTTCAGAACCTGGCTATATGCAAATTAGTCTGTCCCTGGCCCAGTGCATCATGGGAACAGGGCAGACCAAACTACCAAGCCAATTCTTCACTGGAAAGGAAACAAGCTTCCGGGGACCGGTTTCTGGCATTACAGCCGTCTTCGGGCCGGCTTGCTTGAATCCTGATGGTGCAGTGAGCAAGGGACTCATGTCTGAGCATACCCTTCCACACTCATGGTGGCCAAAATAATTTCAAAAAGGGGGTGGTGAGGGACAGAGTATCTGAGTTAATCAGAACACTCCTACCCAGTCAACAGATCAGGGCTTGATCCATCACTGTTTTTTAGCTCACTGCACCATTCCAGTTCAGAACCTGGCTATATGCAAATTAGTCTGTCCCTGGCCCAGTGCATCATGGGAACAGGGCAGACCAAACTACCAAGCCAATTCTTCACTGGAAAGGAAACAAGCTTCCGGGGACCGGTTTCTGGAATTACAGCCGTCTTCGGCCCGGCTTGCTTGAATCCTGATGGTGCAGTGAGCAAGGGACTCATGTGTGAGCATACCCTTCCACACTCATGGTGGCCAAAATAATTTCAAAAAGGGGGTGGTGATGGACAGAGTATCTGAGTTAATCAGAACACTCCTACCCAGTCAACAGATCAGGGCTTGATCCATCACCGCTTTAGTATTAAGGCAACTGTAGCTTCCGAAAATGTTTGTGGAACTGTCTCACCTGTGAGGTGTATTTTATTAAATAAAGTTGTAAGGACAGGGACAACTATCTCTGAACTGATTTGATACAGTTCCACGGGGAGCCCGTCTGGGCCGGCTGCCTTACCCTTCGCCATTTTTTTAATTTGGTTATAGACTTCTCCCTCTTCGATAGCTGAGCTTAGAAAAGCCCTATCTGTTTCCATGATGTGCGGTACCTCTAACTGTTGTAGCCAATTTTCTGCTCTTCTAGGGAGAAAATCACCGCTCTCTGCATATAACCTTGACATATAAGTTTTGCCTTCCTCCGCAATCTGATTAATGTCATATGATAAAGCCCCTGTATCATGTATGATTAGGCCTCTTATTTGATTTCTGGCCCTGTCTGATCTGGCCTTCCATGCAAGGAGACGCCCACATTTCTCTCAATAAGAAAAGTTTTGCAGTCTGCTCGCATCCCACCTATCTTTGATTATTTTGTCAAGATTTGCCTGATAGTCTGCTTTCAGACAGTTTAACTCATACTGTATGGTCTCAAGATTGGTGCACTGATCTAGGGAGGCTTTTTGCAGCTGCTGTTCTTTTTGCTTTATTTTGATGAGAGAGTCTGCATCTACTTTTCTGCTGTCACTATTTCTCTTGATCGTGATATTGGTTAGTATCCCCCTCAAGAAGGACTTGAATGCCTCCCAGACAATTTGGTCACCGGCAGTACCACTATTAAACCTGAAATATTCATCTATCTGTGTTACAAACTAGCTTTTACTTCCTCTCTTTGTAGTACTGACCTATCAAGGGTCCACCTTCTTATTTTCACTCCCTGTGCGAGTTTAATTGTTAACTCAACCATGGAGTGGTCCGATAATAGAGTAGGGATATATGTGGAAGAGTCAACCATCGAGAATAGCATTTGATTGGTAAGAAAGAAGTCAATCCGTGAGTGGTGTCTGTGTCTATAAAAAGAATAGTCTCTACTTTTGGCATTTCTGGCCCTCCAAACGTCTAAGAGATTAAAGTCTTTCATTGTATTTTTAAGCTCGGTTTTCGTTTTGTGTGAGGAGGTAATAGTAGCCCTAGAAGTCTGATCTAGGGTTATATCGAAAACCAAGTTAAAATCGCCACCCAGGATGACAGGGGCATTCAAATCAGAGAGGCTTGCTTTCAAGTTGACCAAGTGTTCTGGATAATCTTTGTTGGGGCCATAGTATACTGCACATGCTATGCGGAAACTATCCACCAGTAAGGATGCGGTCAACCATCTGCCAGAGGAGCCCATATCATACTTCTCAACTCTAATCCTACTATTTGTTCGAATTATTATCGCTACTCCCCTAGTACTCCCACTTTGATGGGAGCAAAGAAGATCCTGGACCCAACTTTGTTTTCTAAAAGCTATCTTACATTCTTGTGACTCAAGATGAGTCTCTTCTAAGAGACAAATGTGAGCCCCTGACTTCTTTAAGAATTCACAGATTCTGTTAAGCTTCCTGTCCTCTCTCAAGCCATTAACATTCCAGCTCACTATTTTGATTTTATTTATACTACTCGCCAAATATATAGACCTTTTATACAGAGCTCCATGGAAATTTCGACCCAATCACCTCTAGGGAATTGCTTCATGAACATGATCTTATTCACAATGTTGGCCTAATTTTTCTCTTTATATGCCCCACCCCCCCACCACCCGCCTCCCACCCTGAGGAACCCCCCCCTCATGAACCTTGGTGAAGTTAATTGCCTATTGAAAGCCCTAACCCCTACCTGGATTCTACCTCCTAATCATTAAGAATACTTCACATAGCCTGTGTCACTATCTATATTGAATAGTACCCCAACAGACCGAAATCCTAATCTCCCTGGCGTATACCGATTATTTTATTTATTTATTTTTATATATTTTTTCTTCATTTATATGTTCATATACTATTTTATTATATATATATACATATATATATATATATATATATATATATATATATATATATTCACTGAAAAAACCATAGGTTATAGACCATATATAGTTAGGAATTAGCATTTACAAAACCTTGAAAATTCACTGAAAAAACCATAGGTTATAGACCATATATAGTTAGGAATTAGCATTTAAAAAACCTTATTTTACTCACACAAAACCATTGAAATTCCATATATAGTTAGTTGCACTAACTATATATCGCGCACCTGCAATCCACTGCTGATGATGTCACATATTACATCATTCATGACATGGTCAGTGACATCACTGATGACATCACTGATGACATCTCAAATGACATCACTGATGACATCACTGATGACAACATCCAGTGACTGTATGTTTCTGTAAAGTTAAAATATATCTTACATATTGAAGAATGAGTGGATGTATAAGTGTCTGGATGAAGGATTTAGTAGGTGCGTGACTGACTGTATGAGTGAGTGATTAAATGTGTCTCACTGAATGCATGGGTTAGTGACTAAACTGTCTTAATTTGTGCATCATTATGTCTGTTGTTCTGTAAACTGCTGCATGTGTTGATCATTAGCTATACGAGAGGCTATATGTGTTATTAATTGCTTGCCCAAGTATTTCTATGGGAGATTGAGTTTGTGTGGGGGTGGCTGAAAGGTGTGTGACTCTATGCATAGATGTGTGAACAGTTTATTCACTAGGTGTATGAGTTCAAGAGTGCATGTGGAAACAGCTACATGGGCAGTTGACTGTGTGCATGAGTGTATTGATGAGTAAATGGATATCTCAATGCTACATGTCATAGTAAGTACATATGTAAAACACAGTACATGTGAGAGTTGGCATATATAAATAACTGTGCATGAGAGCCACCGAATGAGTGAGTGGTTGTATCGATCATTGTGAACTTGTATCAGGGATTGTATAAGAGAGTAAATATGTGTTAGTATATGTTTCAATAAGTAAGGTGTGTTTAACTGTATAGTTGAAGAAATGGAGATGAGATTGTTTCTTTGCATGACTGACTGGGTGTGTGAGTAACTCCATGGATGAGTGGAAGTGTGTGAGTGTCTGTATACACTGAGTGTATCTAAGATTATATTAGAGTCTGAAGAGGTTTATCGTATTAGCACAAGAATGATGTCAAATGAGATGTCATTAGTGATGTCATCAGTGATGTCATTTGAGATGTCATCAGTGATGTCATCAGTGATGTCACTGACCATGTCATGAATGATGTAATATGTGACATCATCAGCAGTGGATTGCAGGTGCGCGATATATAGTTAGTGCAACTAACTATATATGGAATTTCAATGGTTTTGTGTGAGTGAAATAAGGTTTTTTAAATGCTAATTCCTAACTATATATGGTCTATAACCTATGGTTTTTTCAGTGAATTTTCAAGGTTTTGTAAATGCTAATTCCTAACTATATATGGTCTATAACCTATGGTTTTTTCAGTGAATTTCAATGGTTTTTTAATAGCAAATATCATAAGCTGTCGAATGTCAAGTACGTGGTAAGTGAAAACATTTTCGTGTTTATGCACACTGATCTGCTTTGAATGGTGCCCCCCCCCCCCCTCATTTCTATTAGGAGTACTCTCTCTTTGCAGATAGTGAAAGGTAGTTAACGCAGGTCTTTGCCCCCATTGTAATCCGTCGTGCCTGCTTCTCTCTCCATTTGATTCATTGTTATCCAAGTATTTACTGTTTTAGAATTAGTTCTCTTTGGTTCATTCTCTATTTACAAACAAACACAGAGTCGCAATACTCTGTTTAGTCTTTGCAGATAACGAAAAATCGTGTAAAAAAAAAAGAAAAGGAATCGAGCAAAATCAGTAGGCCACTAATGGGATCTCTTTTTGACCTCGCTAAAATAGAAACATTAGGAACAACCCCTCATGACAAATACAAAACTAGTGAGATGAACTGAACTCCACACAATGATGGCTGCAAAACAGCTCGGCTCCGCCACCCACCCCGCCCAAAATAACGATAAAGAACGGCTGCCATGATTGGTTGCGGAATGACCACGACGGAGCTACGAAATGGTGCTGCTCTCATGCTAACCCCAGCTTCAGTCTGAAACATCCAGAAACACTGTAGACTACCAATTCGATCAGTTCCGGTAGCGCCCCAATGTAACCCGGTAGAGAAGAACTAGCCCTCCCCTCTTTGACTGATGGTTCTTGTTGCCTGTCCCTTCTGTTGTCATTTAACAGAACTATTTAGCCTGCTGAAAGGGGTTGTGTTCCGACCGCTGGTTGGTGGAGACATTTTGACTATATTCTGTACCTGCGTTGTCGCGTAATGCGTCATATGACGCGCCGCGTTAGCGCATCCGGAAGTCATCCGGGGCGCGCAGCGCGTAACGTAAGCATAACAAGTCATGTGACTTGTTAATAAAACTTTTCATTGGTTCATTTTACTTTTCTTATTGTAATGATGAAAGGCTTGGTCATATGACCTAAAAATTACGCTTTTCATTACTTCCGAACATTATTTTTTCTTAAATATATGTTATAATGTTCCAGGCTAATGTACTTTCCCGGAAATTTTACAACTGTCCTGCAAGTAAAATATATTCTTTTTTCGAGAAAAAGAGCGTTTCTTCGTCCCATGACGGAGCCGTTGAGCAAAAGAGGGTTGACCTGCTGTCTTAGTCGCCGATACGCCTGAATATGAGATTCTTATCGATCACTTTATGTTGCAGGAATAGAAAACACAACAGCCCTTGACCATTTATCTTTACTGCGTTCCTTCGTATTATACCTTTTACCCTTCATGTAATTGGTCTGCTTTATTTCACTTGCCTTTTAATGATTCTAAAACAGTGACTATTATTAAAAACTTTACCAATGTATATACTACTACCATGTTTTCTTTTAAAAACCTTTATTGTGAAAATTTCATTATACAAATACGAGCCTATAACCACGTGGGCCGGCCACGGAGCAAACTGTAATCGTATATGATGAATAGACATTTACACTGTAGAGGAACGTAACGGGCGGGCCATTAGGTTGCAAGAACTAAGGTGTCTAACAGTTACGGAATCGGTGGACGTACATTTTATAATTAAAATACGACAGGGCCAGTTACAATAAAATTATCTAGATATACATTTGCGGGCAAGTACCATGGGTGACGTTAATTCGAACTTTCAACAGTACAGTAATCAATAACACATCAGAACTTAATATCAATAGGGATGTCGAAATATTCAATCAATTCTCGTCCCCGCCCGCCATGTGCTTCAAAACTGCATACGTATCTCGTGATTTCAAGGTTCTGCAACCAGTACACAACAAGGAGTTACGAGTCCCATTTATTCTGGCGCCATTTTGGGCGAGGACGGGCAGGTCCAGGATATAGTCAAAATGTCTCTACCAACCATCGACTATGATGATGTTCATATGCTGTATTTATTAGAGTAACACTCATCTGTCCACATGAAATTAATTTGCCACAATCTAAACATGTCATTTTAATCTTTCCAAAGTTCTTCTAAATATTTGGGACCGTTTCCCTTGCCTCTGAAGCTCTCAGTGCCACTTCTTTGATGAATGTACTAGCAGGTCAGGGGTTCTCCTCCAAATCTCTCTTTTATGCAGCACTATAATTAATTGGTGCCACCTCTCCATATGACGATGCATGGTATAGTTACCACAACTATATTTTTTTTCGGTTCCTCTGGAGAGTTCATCGTGGCAGATGAAGCGTGTAACGTACCGGGCATTTACCTTTTTTTGCATGTACAGGAAAGGAAAAAAAAATCGAGCGTCCGAGTTCTAAGGTGTCCCAGGGCCATTTTGGTGGACCAGGCCCAAATCCAAAGAACAGCTATCTCACAGGCTAATGGGGCGACCCACGCCGAGTTTCAGCATTGTAGGATGACCACACAAGTACAGCAACTTGCTAGACATCACCTCGGTGCCATCCGGATCTCGGCGCCCCACTGCAGATGAAGTGCCTCTCAACTATGAAACCACCACGGTGACATCCGGATCTTGGCGCGTTGTGCTGCCTTCGGCCTATTCGCACATCGGTCCGCTACTGACGCCATCTCACAGGCTAATGGGGCGACCCACGCCGAGTTTCAGCATTGTAGGATGACCACACCAGTACAGCAACTTGCTAGACATCACCTCGGTGCCATCCGGATCTCGGCGCCCCACTGCAGATGAAGTGCCTCTCAACTATGAAACCACCACGGTGACATCCGGATCTTGGCGCGTTGTGCTGCCTTCGGCCTATTCGCACATCGGTCCGCTACTGACGCCATCTCACAGGCTAATGGGGCGACCCACGCCGAGTTTCAGCATTGTAGGATGACCACACCAACTTGCTAGACATCACCTCAGTGCCATCCGAATCTTGGCATCTCAACGCCTAGTGGTATCTTCCATACAAAAAATATTGTTACGCTGCCTTTGGCCCCATTCGCACATCAGTCCGCAACTTAGACATCACCTCGGTGCCATCCGGATCTTGGCATCTCAGCGCCTTGTGGTGTCAGTCAGAAAATATTGTTGTGCTGCCTTCGGCCTATTCGCACATCGGTCCGCTACTGACGCCATCTCACAGGCCAACGGGGCGCCCCACGCCGACTTTCAGCATTGTAGGATGGCCACACCAGTGCGGCAACTTGCTACACACCACCTCGGTGCCATCCGGATCTTGGCATCTCAGCGCCTTGTGGTGTCTTCTACTCCGGAAATATAGTAGAAAATATTGTTGCGCTGCCTTTGGCCCCATTCACACATCAGTCCGCTACTGACACCATCTCACAGGCCAACGGGGCGCCCCACGCCGACTTTCAACATTGTAGGATGGCCACAGAAGTGCGACAACTTACTAGACACCACCTCGGTGCCATCCGGATCTTGGCGCGTTGTGCTGCCTTCGGCCTATTCGCACATCGGTCCGCTACTGACGCAAACTCACAGGCCAACGGGGCGCCCCACGCCGACTTTCAGCATTGTAGGATGGCCACACCAGTGCGGCAACTTCCTACACACCACCTCGGTGCCATCCGGATCTTGGCGCGTAGTGAAGCTGCAGCAGCTGCAAATAAGCTTCAGACAGTGTTACAACCGCTGCTCAGAACTCTCAACTATGACACCACCTCGGTGCCATCCGGATCTTAGCGCGTTGTATTGCCTTCGGCCTATTCGCACATCGGTCCGCTACTGACGCCGCCTCACGTGCCAACGTATTTTCTCCGCATTTTATACCCTATGCCGCATAACAGGTCATGTGACTTGTTTATAAAACTTTTCATTGGTTCATTTTACTTTTGGTTTCCTAATGATGGAAGGCTTGATCATATGACCTAAAAACAACACTTTTCATTGGATGAAAACTTTTTTTTTCCCCCAAACGATGAAAGCCCCACCTTGTTTCTGGATGTTTCAGACTAAACTGGCGTCACCATGAGAGCACCACCATCTCGTAGCTCCGTCGTGGTCATTCCGCGAGCAATCATGGCAGCCGCTCCCCACCAGAAGCCTGCAGGACTCGGGGCCCCCAAAACTTTTGATGAATTCTCAAGGCGGAGGGGACGCTTTCGAGAATGGGGTCCAAGACCTAGCAGACAAGCGTCCGATTTCCAAGGTGTCCCAGGGCCATTTCAGTGGACCAGGCCCAAAAAGGAAACAGCCTGCCGCCATTTTGAGAGTCCTGTGACAGCCGCCTATCGCTGCACCGCAAGAGTGGGCGCAACTCAGCTGAATGGCTGATTTTGACACAGTGGACCAAAAGCGGACGGAATGGCAACTGAAACGGTAAAGGGGCGCCCCACTAAAACAGATGAGACTCCACCTGGAGAGGCCCGTTCACGCCGCCTCCCCCGGGGCGCTCCACGCCGTTATTCGGAGCAGCATTGTAGGATACCAAAACCAGTGCGGCAACTTACTGGACATCACCTTGGTGCCATCGTTCTGCTGCCTTGGAACTATTCGCACAACAGTTTGCTACTGATGACCCACCCCCCGCGACGCCCCACGCCGTTATTTGCTGGGTGGCAACTTACTAGACATAACTTTCGTGTCATCTAGATTTCGGCGCGTTCTGCTGCCTTGGAACTATTCGCACAACAGTTTGCTACTGATGACCCACCCCCCGCGACGCCCCACGCCGGAAATCTGGACGTTGTGCTGCGTTGGGACTATTCGCACAGCCGACCGCTACTTCGTTGTTTTTCTCTAAAAATGTTTATATGTTATTACTATTTTTGTTTTCTTGTATATATTTATAAATTATTAAAGTTTTATAATCTTACTACTTTGTCGGAGTGCTATATATTTTTAATGTGACACATAATTGTAAAAACTTTGATGTACAAAGAGTCATCCCTGGAATCTTCCGCTTCACGCTCGGTCCCCTCCCCAATCACAATACAGGATGGTTTTCAGATAATAGCAACGCTTCTGCTGTGACGGATCTCATCGAGTGTGGGCCTTGATCTACTATAACTCCTTTGAAGACGGGTGATTCTTTACAGCTGTGGCCATAAACTACATCTGCAGGGCTAGCTGATAGCCTAGGACCGGCCTGGACAATCGGACACAGAGGAAAAGGAGTGTCAGAGGGTGCGGTAGTGAATAGGGCGAAAGGGAGGTGTCGGGCGGGCACAGGGTGTGATTCTCAGGGAAGAACAGCGCAGATGGGGGGAGGTTTATTACCCATGCATAAAACAGAGAGCGGGGGTGACCACTGCCTGGGGGAGATGCTTGCGAGGGTGGGGAGCCATGCTAAGGATCGACAGCGTGCACAGAGTGGATCTGGTCAAGGCATCTAAAATGGCTGCCGTGCACGACAAAAGTGTGGCATTTGAAAAAAGACAAGATGGCGCACACAATGTTTTTCAACAATTCCTGATTTCCTTCGAATCGAACGTTAACAGACGTTGGGGCATATTACCAAAGTTAAGCGATATTTATCCCTAACGATGCATTGCAAAGATTTTTTTACCGTCAGAAATTATCGCAGATAAACCTTGCTATTATCAAGGTTTATCGCAAATACGATAAAAAACGAGCGCAATGCATTAATATCGCTGAAAACTCCGCGATATTCATGCATTACCGAGCTAATGCTCTTAGCCATGTTATCCACCTCCCATTGGATAACATGGCTAAGAACTGCTCAGGGCAGCTGTTACTTTTTGGAGATATTCGCGCTTATCTCGAATATTTCCAAAAGTTGATAATAGGAGATAGCGATGTTAGCGACTGTTTCCAGTCGCTAACATCTTGGCATGCCCACTTTGCATGTCATTAGTGATAAATATCACTCACATGCAAAGTGGGACCCAAGATGGTCGCTATCTCCTACTAGCCGTCGCTAACTGGTGTTAGCAACAGCTAGGTAATACAGATATAATTTTATCTCCACGAAGCGGAGCGCTGTTACAGATATATATCTTGTTTTTGAACGTTAATTTCTCAAAATGCACTGAAGCACATATATTGAGACATAGCAAAGGCACATCGGGCTACCAGTCCCTAATATTTTACCAAGTTTCGTGCAAATCCATTCAGCCGTTCGATTATTATTATTATTTTTTTTTTTGCCCCGCGGGGCCCTTTTAAAACCTCCACATCAAACCTAGGGAGTCAGCGAGGATCTACTATGCCCCCTTATGGTCATCAGCCGTTCGATTATTATTATTATTTTTTTTTTTTGCCCCGCGGGGCCCTTTTAAAACCTCCACATCAAACCTAGGGGGTCAGCGAGGATCTACTATGCCCCCTTATGGTCATTTGCCCCTTCGCTTTGGCCTCCTCTTGTCTCTCGATCCTACCGAGAGACAAGATGGCGGCCGCTACGTACTGTTTGGAATGTTTACAGACACCGGAGAGCCAATCAGCTTCGCTTCGCAAAGCTCCGTAACGCGAAAAGTACGCGAAGCGGTGCGCTGTTACAGATATATATCTTTTTTTGAACGTTAATTTCTCAAAATCCACTGAAGCACATATATTGAGACCTAGCAAAGGCACATCGGGCTACCAGTCCCTACAATTTTGCCAAGTTTCGTGCAAATCCATTCAGCCGTTCGATTATTATTATTATTATTTTTTTTTGCCCCGCGGGGCCCTTTTAAAACCTCCACATCAAACCTAGGGGGTCAGCGAGGATCTACTATGCCCCCTTATAGTTATTTCCCTCTTTGTTTTGACCTCCTCTTGTCTCTCGATCCTACCGAGAGACAAGATGGCGGCCGCTACGGACTGTTTGGAATGTTGACAGACGCCGGAGAACCAATCAGCTTCGCTTCACAAAGCTCCGTTGCGCGAAAAGTCCGCGAACCAGAGCGCTGCCTGGTCCGCGCTTACAGATATATATCTTTTTTTAAACGTTAATTTCTCAAAATCCACTGGAGCACATATATTGAGACCTACAAAAGGCACATCGGGCTACCAGTCCCTACAATTTTGCCAAGTTTCGTGCAAATCCATTCAGCCGTTCGGGCTAAAAGTGAGGCCAACCGCCCTATGGAAAACTCAATGTTAAAAACACGTTTTGGGACCCCCCTTTTTTCTCGGCCCCCACTGGACGAACCCCCCCCAAATTTTCAAGGGCTGCTCAGAAACAAAATGTGCCATTTTCCTGAAAATTTCAGCCAATTCCGTCCACAAACGCCAAAGTTATTAGACATAGAATTTTCAAAAAACCCATAGAGAAAAAATCCTAACTATATATACCTACTGGCGACCGCCAGTAGGTAATATATATATATATATATATATATATATATATATATATATATATATATATATATATATATATATATATATATATATATTCATTTTTGAAAAATTTCTGTGTGTCACCCTTTATTCCCATGTACTCTAATATACGCTGATGTTGTGTTTACCAGGCTATCTTCAATATAGTGGGGTACTTAGTGGGATACTAGATGTTGTGCCTCCCTCATGTTAGATAAGAAGGAATCAACCTCCGGAGTGGTGGTAAAATTATGCGTTTTGTTTCTCCAAACCACTCTTAGCGCTGCGGGGACTCTCATTATCACCTGTGCTCCCAAGCTTCTTAAGTCAGACATCTGAGAACCCAACTCCCACTGTCTTTGGACGGTTACTCTACCTACATCTGACCGAATGAGATATTTAGTAGAGTCTATATGTAGTGATGTGTCAACTAAGGCCCTACCTAGGATCAACTCCTTGACTGTAAACATATGAAAGTTCACCAGAATCTTTCTCGGGCCTTCCTATCTGGGTGCTGTCTGAACAGATCTCTAAGTGCCCGCTGAATCTCACTTTCGAGATCGATGTCCGGTCTGTCTTTTAAGATCCCTTCTCTAAGTAGTTTGCCCACCAAAGACTTCACATCTCCATTTTCTGCCCCTTCAGGTATCTTCAAGAATTTTAAGTTGTTCCTCCTAGCATGTATCTCTAATCGCTCCATGTCCAATTGTAGAGTCCTGTTCTGTTCTTTAATCTCAGAGATGATTTTTGAATGATCTTGAGAAACCCTAGAGAGGTTGGCAACATCACATTCCAACACTTCAGTCCTGGTGCAAATATCATCTAACTTGTTTTCCAGACTGGTGCATTTCTCCGTGATTTCCTTCTGGTTCGCCTCTGAGACTTCAAACCTGGGAAGCAAGTTTGCAAATAAATCTTCACGTAAAGAGCAAAGGAGACTCTCAAGCTGATTACTCTCGACACTTCTATATTGCTCCCCCAAGGGACTTCCCCCTGTATTTTCTCTGCTGTTGTTATCACACCTGTGCTCGGGGGACTGAGGGCTAGACTCTAATTGTTGCTCAGCCTCTAGGCTTAGTAGCGTATCACACACCCCTGTAGCTAGGTCTGTTTCTGGTTCAGATAGTAGTGGACCATACCTATCTGTTAGCTTAATTGGTTCCTTGGGACGTGTAACTGGGAGGGTCAGTGGGTCTATCTGCACCTCCACCTGTTTAGGGGCTTCATGTGAGCTAGAGAATGCAAGAGTGCAACTTGGGGGGTGAGTTTTTAGGGCCGTCACTTTACTCCATTATCTTGCAGAAGGACTTCAGTGAGGGGGTGTTTTTTACAATGTTGAGACCCCCTTTTGCTTTTCTGACCTCACTTGTCTTGTTCCTCCCCCTCCACTCGTTCTTCTTCTGTCTCGGGGTTTTAGGAACTACGCTTACTAACTGGTCTGCCGCCAAATAGTTTTTATCTGGCAACGAACGTAGTAAGTACCTATTCCTAACTGCCGGGCGCCCTTCCCCTTCTTGACCTCTATCCTCCTTATCAATTCTACACTCTGTTTCGGGGTTGCTTGCCTGGATGACCGTTTTATCCCCTCTTTGTGTCTTCCGTTTGATGGAACAATCTTCCAATATAGTGAGGGGAGATTTTGCGACTTCACAGTCCATCCCTACACTCCCTCCGTAATCAGACCAATTAACTCGGACAGTAGGTCGCACATCACCCAGTTTCCAATATCCCCGTTTAGGCTTCACAACACAAAAACCCCCAGGAGCCTGTAGAGTGCCTCCACTGTAGTCCACACTGTTAGACCTGTTAGACCTCAGTGTATTACTCCCCTCTTGTCCGCGCCCTACCAACCTTACATGCCGAGGCTCTAATCTTACTTAGAAGCTCAAAGGATGGATCGTACTACTTGCGGATCTGGGGTAGATCTTTGCTGATGCCGCCCTTATTTTTCTCCACAACCTTGCGGGGCTCCCACAGCCACCAAATCCGATGTTTCTTCCTACGTCTCTGCCCGCGTCTCTCCTGTTCTGCCCCAGCTGTGTCTGAGGCACCAGGAGGCTCATCCGCAGTCCGCAGGGTCCAAGTGGTCAACGGAGCACCGGGCTGATTTTCGGCATTCGTGGTTCGAAACGAAAACAGGGAGAAATAACAAAATTCCGGTAAGCGCGATATGCAAAACAAACAGAAAAAGAATCACCGCAGCCTCACCATTCTAGTTTCCATGAGAGGGCTAATGCAACAAGCAGCGCTTTTTCCATGTAGTTCCAGGTAGGAGCTGAGCTTTCTGCAACCGGCGTCAGCCTGCCGCCATGTTCCTCCTGCCCCCAAGACACACTTGCATGTCCATAAAGGAGAGAGGAGGGGGTTCCCCATCTAGAACGCCCTGTTTTTATTTGGTATATGAGGAATACAAAAAAAAAGTGTTGTTTTCGAGTCACATGACTTGACATGCGCGCACGGGTGCTCGCACAGGTGCGCGCACGGTGCGCGACCGTCGCATAAAAATGGCGTTTTACCTGATTTTCATAAAAGTTTCAAAACGTGAAAAGGAGGCAAGGAAGAGACTCCCTGACCCCCTAGGCCTTCTCAGGGGGTCCCTGAAGAACCCCGACGGGCAAAAAAAACCATTTTATTTTTTTCAAAAAAATCGCGAGGTGCGCGCATGGTGCACGCACCCTCGAGGCAGAAGTCACTAAAAACAATAGTGGAGAACGTGAAAATGAGGCAGGTTAGAGACTTCCTGACCCCCTAGGCCTTGTCTGGGGGTCCCTGAAGGACCCCAAAGGGCAAAAAAACCTTTTTTTGGAAGAAAAAAATTGCGAGGTGCGCGCATCGTTTGAAAGAAGAAAAAAAAAGGATTAATCAATTTGACTGTTTATATGTGGATTGAAGATGTAGAGTATACTGTTCAACTTTATGCAAATCATAAAAACTAGATGTGCTGTTGCATATTACAGGATACAGTCAATGTATTACAATATACAAAGGCAGTTTGTTGAAAAATAAATATATAAAAAATATAAAAATTGATACAGAAATTAGCATTTTTTAAATCTTGGAAATTCACTAGAAAATCATAGCTTTCACATACGTCATAGTTAAGAATTAGCATTTAAAAAACCTTGTAAATTCACTGAAAAAAAACATAGGTCTCACACATGTCATAGTTAGAAATTAGCATTTAAAAAACCTTTGAAATTTACTGACAACCTATGGTTTTTTCAGTGAATATATATATATATATATATATATATATATATATATATATATA
The DNA here is from genome assembly GCF_964261635.1 of Lissotriton helveticus. Classification (NCBI taxonomy): domain Eukaryota; kingdom Metazoa; phylum Chordata; class Amphibia; order Caudata; family Salamandridae; genus Lissotriton; species Lissotriton helveticus. The sequence goes on from NW_027611740.1 coordinate 207,704, forward strand.
TGTATATATATATATATATATTACCTACTGGCGGTCGCCAGTAGGTAGTTATAGTTAGGATTGTTTTCCATAGGAAATCCGCAACATTCTATTGGGAATAACTCTGGCGTCGATTGAGGAATCTGCCTGTAATTTTCCTCAAATTTGCCTCGCTGCACTCCGCTCCTTCCCTGAAAGTTGTGGGGGGATTCGTCAAGTGGGGGCTGAGATAAAAGGGGGTCCCAAAACGTGTTTTCTACATGTTAATTTCCAATTTCCAAAGGAATCTAACAAATTATTGTTTGTATAAAATTATATAAATTTTAATAGCTTCTCATGTTAAAAAACAGATATTACTATACATCCATATTACATAAAGAAATTATTATACAAAACATGAACATACATCCACATTGCATAAAGAAATATTACATAAAAACCATAAATCATTAATATATCATCACACAATCATTAAAAAAGGAAAAAGTGGCAATTAAGAGTATTAATTAGATTCCTTTCCTTGCAACTACCCTTATATTTGTTAAATAATTTTTATGTACACACTGTACCCTAAAAGAGTACCTCAGTATGACCCCGTACACTACACAAACAGTAGTGGACTAGCTTAAGTTCTAAATTTACCGACAGTACGACCTCCTGCACTACATAAATACCACTACAGTACTCTAAACCCTAAAACAGTACCCGAGCACATCCCCCTACACAACTCAAACACAATTACACTACCCTAAATCTTAAATCTATCCTAACATGACGCTCTACACTACTCAAACATGACTACAGTACCTGAAAACACTATCGGAGCACAACCCTCTACCCTACACAAACACCTGTGCAGTACCATAAACTCTGAAATACTATCCCAGCACGATCCACTACACTATCCAAATACCATTGCACTACCCTTAATGTTAAATGTACCCCAGCACAACCCCTTACACTACCCAAAAACCACTGTACTACCCTAAAATAGTACTTTAGCACGATTTCCCACACTACATAAACACCACTGCTCTACCCTAAACCTTAAATCTTCTCAAGCACGACTCCCTACACTAACCATTCACCAATGCAATACCCTGAACTCTAAAACTACCTCGGGACAACTCCCTACACTACCCAAACACCATTGCAGTACTGTAAACCTTAAATCTACCCCAGCATGACCTCCTACACAACCCAAATACTATTGCACTACTCTAAACCTTAAACCTACCCTAACATGACCCCTTGTTCTACTCAAAGACCACTATACTACCCTAAAAGAGTAGGTCAATATAACCCCCTACACTACACAAACACCAGTGGACCAACCTAAAGTCTAAATCTACGCCAGTACGACCCCATACACTACATAAACACTACTGCACTACTCTAAACCTTAAAACAGTTCCCGAGCACGATCTCCTACACTACTCAAACACCATTGCACTACCCTAAACCTTAAATCTACCCTAACATGACACTATACACTACTCAAACACTACTGCAGTACCTTAAAACAGTATCACAGCATAACCCCCTACACTACACAAACACCACTGCACTATCCTAAATCTTAAATCTGCCTCAGCATGACACCGTACACTACTCAAACACTACTGCTCTACCCTAAAACACTATGAGAGCACGACCCCCTACACTCTACAAATACCACTGCACTACCCTAAACTCTAACATATTACCCTAGCACTACCCCCTACACTACACAAACACCATTGCACTACCTTAAACCCTAAAACACTATTCCTAGCATAACCCCCTACACTACATAAACACCACTGCACTACCCTAGAACACTACCCCAGCACGACCACGTACAGTAACCAAGCACCATTGCACTACCCTAAACCTTAAATCTACCTCAGCATGACTTCTTACAGTACGGAAACAACACTGTACTACTCTAGAACAGTATTCTAGCACAACCTTCTACTCTACCCAAACACTACTGTAGTACTCTACTACTACATGTATCAGAAATACTGTTATTTGTCTAGAATCACACTCTGAGTCAGTTTTCATTTGGGAAAATTGAGATAGAATGATTTGGTTGCTTGATGTGTTTGCAGACATATAAGTACATGTACTCTTGCAGTGACACTACTTGTAGCATGACCCCTTACACTACTCAAAAACCACTGCACTACCCTAAACCCTAAAACACTACCCCAGCACAATCCCCTACACTACGCAAATATAACTACACTATCCTAAACCCTAAAACACTACATCAGCACAACCTTCTACACTACCCAAATACTATTGCACTACCCTAAACCTTAAAGCTACCCTAGCACGACCGCTTGCACTACTCAAAGAACACTGTAGTACCCTAAAAGAGTACCTCAGTATGACCCCGTACACTACACAAACAGTAGTGGACTAGCGTAAATTGTAAATGTACAGCCAGTACGACCCCCTACACTACATAAATACCACTGCAGTACTCTAAACCCTAAAACAGTACCCGAGCACGTCCCCCTACACTACTCAAACACCATTGCACTACTCTAAACCTTAAATATATCCTAACATAACACTCTACTCTACTCAAACACTACTGCAGTACCTTAAAACAGTATCATAGCATGACACCCTACACTACACAAACAGCACTGCACTATCCTAAACCTTAAATCTACCTCAGCATGACACCGTACACTACTTAACCACTATTGCACTACCCTAAAACACTATGAGAGCACGACCCCCTACACTGTATAAATACCACTGCACTACCCCAAACTCTAACATATTACCCCAGCACTACCCCCTACACTACACAAACACCACTGAACTACCTTAAACCCTAAAACACTATTCCTAGCATAACCCCCTACGCTACATAAACACCACTGCACTACCCTAGAACACTACCCCAGCACTACCACGTACAGTAACCAAACACCATTGCACTACCCTAAACCTTTAATCTACCTCAGCACGACTTCTTATAGTACGGAAACACCACTGTACTACTCTAGAACAGTATTCTAGCACGACCTTCTACTGTAGAACTCTACTACTACATTTATAAGAAATACTGTTATTTGTCTAGAATCACACTGTGAGTCAGTTTTCATTTGGGAAAATTGAGATAGAATGATTTGGTTGGTTGATGTGTTTGCAGACATATAAGTACATGTACTCTTGCAGTGAGCCAGGCTTTAGGGCATGCAGTGCTTGAAACTCCTATGCACTATGCAAGTAGTAGTCTACGCATCTTCACACTTGTGTTTCAGGCCTACATTTCCCCTGTCAGCATCTATACATCCATCCATAATAGTGGTATTTGTCTAAAAGCACACTGTGAGTCAGTTTTCATTTGGGAAAATTGAGATAGAATGATTTGGTTGGTTGACGTGTTTGCAGACATATAAGTACATGTACTCTTATAGTGAGCCAGGCTTTAGGGCATGCAGTGCTTGAAACACCTATGCACTATGCAAGTAGTAGTCTAAGCATCTTCACACTTGTGTTTCAGGCCTACATTTCCCCTGTCAGCATCTATACATCCATTTATAATAGTGTTATTTGTCTAGAATCACACTGTGAGTCTGTGTCCATTTGGGAAAATGGAGAGAGAATGATTTAGTTGGTTGATGTGTTTGCAGACTTATACGTACATGTACTCTTGCAGTGAGCCAGGCTTTAAGGCATGCATTGCTTGAAACTCCTATGCACAGTGCAAGTAGTAGTGTAAGCATCTTTACACTTGTCGTTTAGGTCTATATTTTCCCAGACAGTATCTATACACTCCATTTATAAGAAATACTGTTATTTGTCTAGAATCACACTACACAACCCCCTAGTATGACCCCCTATACAACATAAACAATACTGTACTACATTAAACACTAAAACACCAGCTTGACCCCTACACTACCCAAACACAATTGCTCTACCCTAAACCATAAATCTACCCCAGTACGACCTGTTACACTACCCAGACACCACTGCACTGTCCTGGAACACTACAGCAGCATGAACTCCTACACTACACAAAGACCACTGCACTACCCTAAACCCTAAATCTATCTCCAGTGCGATCAGCTACATTACCCGTTCAACAGTGCAGTACCCTAAACCCTAAAACACTACCCTAGCACAACCCCTACACTACTCAAACACCATTACAGTACTCTAAACCTTAAATATACTCCAGCACGATGTCGTACACTACACAAACATCACAGCACTACCATGATCTCTAAATCTACGCTAGCACGACCCCCTACAGTACCCATTCAACATTGCACTACTGTAAAGTGTAAAACACTATACCAGCACAACCCACTACACTATCCAAACACCACTGCACTATTGTAAACCTTAAATCTACCCCAGCATGACCTCCTACACTACCCAAACACTAGTGTACTACCCTAAAACACTAGCACAGCATGACCCTCTACACTACACAAACACCAGTGCACTATCCTAAACTCTAAATCTACCTCTAGTATGACCCCCTACACTACATAAACAGTACTGTAGTACCTTAAACACTAATACACTACCCAGCATGACCACCTACACTACCCAAACACCATTACAGTACTGTAACCCTTAAACCTACCCCAGCACGAACCCTTACACTACCCATTCACCACTGCACCACCCTAAAACACTACCCCAGATCGACCCCTACACTATTCAAACACCATTGCACTACCCTAAATCTTAAATCTACCCCAGCATGACACCCTACACTACTCAAACACTACTGCACTACCCTAAAACACTATACCAGCATGACCCACTACACTACCCAAACACCATTGCACTATTCTAAACCTTAAATCTACCCCAGCATGACCTCCTATACTACCTAAACACTACTGCACTACCTTAAAACAGTATCACAGCATGACCCCCTACACTACCCAAACACCATTACAGTACTGTAAACCTTAAATCTACCCCAGCACGACCCCTTACACTACCCATTCACCACTGCATTACCCTAAAACACTACCCCAGATCGACCCCTACACTATTCAAACACCATTGCACTACCCTAAACCTTAAATCTACCCCAGCATGACATCCTACACCTCTCAAACACTACTGCACTACCCTAAAACACTATACCAGCATGACCCACTACACTACCCAAACACCATTGTACTATTCTAAACCTTAAATCTACCCCAGCATGACCTCCTATACTACCTAAACACTACTGCACTACCTTAAAACAGTATCACAGCATGACCCCCTACACTGCACAAACACTACTGCACTATTCTAAACACTAAGGGCCTGATTCTGATGCGGGTTTGAAAGCTTCCTTACCGAAATGGTTTCCAACCCACTCGCATCAGGAGATTCTGACTGACGGAGTACGATGCATCCGGATTCTTCTAGATACGATTTGGTTGGACTCCCATTGACTTCAATGGGAGCATATGTTCCTAACCGCATCACAATTGGGCCCAGGGTCGGGAAGACACGTTCCGAATCCGATTTGGAAGGAGCAAATGCCATTAGGAGGCCTTCCTAACCGCATCAGAATCAGGCCTTAGGTGGGAATACTTTCCTAACTGCATCAGAATCAGGCCCTAAATGTATCCCAGCATGACCTCTTACACTACCCAAACACCACTGCACTAACCGACAACATTACGCCACAACGACCCACTACACTACACAAACACCACTGCACTACTCTAAACTGTAAATCTGTATTGTTGCTAAACCATAGTGACTGTTTATGTACCATGTAGTAATCTATTTACTAGAGTGAAAGTGAACCAAATATGAATTTACTCAGTGTCTCTCCTTATAATATTGTGATCATTTAGTTAATATGCATGTACTCATACAGTGCTGCAGGTTTTAGTGTTATGGAGTGCTTCAAACTGGTATGCACTATATATGTACTGCTCTTACCACGTTCACAGTTGTGCGTCAGGCCTACAATTTGTAGGTTAGAATTTATATGGAATGTGTTTGTATAGTAATAAAAAAGTGTAATTTTAAAGTTATTAATAAATACTTATTTATGATTTTTTTTTACAGATACTGTTTATCATCATTAAAAAAAGTAATTATGCAGGAGAAAAAAAGAAGAAGAAAAGGTCTGAAAAAGGAAACTTACTTGAAAAAAACTCAACCACAAGTGTTTGAAAACCAACATAATGGGGGTCATTAGGATAACAGGCGGACTTTGTCCTCCCGCCATCCTGTCGCAATTCGGGACCGCCCGCCATAAGGGCGGGGGTCCCGTGGGGGGTATTAGGATCCTGCATTTTTAGCATTGTGGCGGGCGGTGCTCTATGCACCGCCCGCCACAATGTTAAAAATGCATTTCAGCATTTGTATTAACAAAGCGGCAGGCACCGCGCGGTGCCTGCCGCTTTGTTAATGCAAATGAAGGGGGGTACCACAGGAACCTCCGTGTGCACCCTCCACCTATACATCACTCTAGGGGCCTGCAGGAGGCCCCCAGAGGGAAGACCGCATGCCTTTCCGTGGCGGCATGGCCGCCGCGGAAAGGCACCTAAAAACAACCATCATAATATGGCTGGCGATGTCTGATAGACACCGCCACCATATTATTCATTTTCCGCCCCAGCCGCAAGGCGACCGGGCCGGAAAAGCAGAGGACGGTCTTTCCGTCCCCCGAGGTCCCCCCTCCATACTAATATGGCGGGGGGAAACGAGTGTGGATGTCGGGCGGATTGCCCCCGCCAGGCTGGCAGTGGCTACCGCAAGCCTGGCGGGGGCAATCCGCCCAACATCATAATGGGCCCCAATGTGTCTAAACAGAGAAAAATGTCTGGTAAGAGCACAAAGGACTTTATAAAAAATATTACTAGATAAAAAAATAGAAATGTGCAAAGCAGTGAAAATGTTCCAAACACGAAAACAAGTGCAAAGAATAGGAAAGGAAATAAAGGCAATGTACATACAAAGGATATAACTTATAGTAAAAGAAGAGAAAATCAATATAAAGAAATCAGCTAAAAATATTTTACAACAGAATGCTCCATAGTTTGATGAAAGAAACAAAGAAATATAGAAAGAGAACAATATTTTATAAAAATAAGAAGCATGTTGAAAAGGCTTTTGAAGTAAAGAGGAAACTATTTATTTTACTATTAAAGAGCATTCGATCACTAGATAAACCAATCCATGTAATGAAGGCTAAAAGTAAGAGGAAAAGGGTAATTAACAAAAGTAATTTTTGTGATATTTTCTTAGGGCAATGGAAATACAGTTCTGAACCTATTTTTAATGAAGAGAGTTATTTACAGAGTAATAATTTGTTACATGCAGTTGACAGCAGAGGTCGAGGTTATGAGGTTAGAAATGGTTGTCCAATTGACAAAGAGCAAATGGTTCCTAGAAATGCAGAAGAAGTGATAGCTGATGAAGTTTTAGGCAGACGTCCTAAAGCCCCAGTGTACACTTGGGATTGTAGTAGTATTTGTAGTGTGCGACAAGAATCTATTGATAAATTACATGATTTTTTACAGGCATATTGTATAAAAAGTGTTAAACAAAAGATTAAGGTGTTGCAAGGACTAGACCCCTGCAGAGTGAGAAAAAATACCGGTTTGTATGGTCATTCTCTGGCTTGTCTTTCTAAGAAAGTATGTCAACGTGTTTTTCACCATTTCAGGATGTTGGCAGACCATCATACTCAAATGCGGAAGTTATTGAGAAAATTGTATTATGCAAAAAGTCCAGCACTAAAGTTAAATGAGTTGAACAGTGTTCTTTTGCGTGGGTCAGTATCAGATGTGAAAAAGGTTTGTGATGATATTGAGTTTTAATACTTTGGTCCTGAAGAAGTGAGTGAAGAAACAAAAAAAATCGGAAATGAAATTACATAGTTTAAGGTAATTTCAAGTGAAAGGCCACATTTTTCTTGTATTTGTTGTCGGCGAACTCACTATAAAAATCAGACTAGGAGTGTTGATCTGTATTTAAAAAGTGAAAAAGAAAATAATGATAGGTGGAAGGGATTTGCAATTTATTTGTTGGTAGAGAATTATTTTGATTCGGGTTCTGATCAGTGTATTTGTAAATATTGTTATAACAAATTAGATGAGATAAAAATGCCCGCTAGAGCTGTACATAATAATTTAGAATTAGTTGCTATTCCTCCAGAATTGATCGATTTAAACACCTTTGAGTCTATTCTTATTCAATGTGTGCACCAGTTTCAGGCTATTGTTCGTATGTAGCCTAAAACACGTAAATTGCCTCCTTCAGATTTACAAAGAGGATTGAAAGGAAGAGTGGTGTATTTACCGTTAGATTTAAAGAAAAATATTGAAACAATTGGTGTAGACAGTGTAGAAAGTGAACCACTAGTTATTCTTGTTAATGGCATGCCGATTAAGAATAGGAAAATCTGGCAGGAGTTAGTGGATGTTAGGAAAGTGCAAAAGGCAACATTTTATTTGATAAAAAAACAATACATACTATAAGAATGTTTATATGGGAGAAGAAGAAATAATTTTAACAGAAGATACTGAAACGTTAAGTGGACAAATTGAAAAAGTGGATATGTTAAGATGTGAAGAAATCTATGAACATTACAGTGTGCATCCACTTCACTCAAAAGAAGTGATGAGGAACACTATTGAGTTGTTCCAAATGAAAAAAGCAGAGGGAAGTCCCATGAGTGTATGGGAGGAGAGCTTGGAAGCTTGTTGTTTTCCGCAGTTGTTTCCAACTGGAAAGGAGGACGATATGATGAACGTACTGTGCAGATTCCTGCATCTGAATATCGGACAACAAGGTTATATGCAGAAGATCCAAGATTTCGACAATGTATCCCTTATATATTTCATCTTTTGTTTGAAAGTGACTTGTCTGGACTTTCATATGCAGTCAATCACATTTTAAAAACTGGAATACATCTGCAAGATGTATCTGCAAAAGATTTTATGGATAAAGTGCACCAGAGAGGTGATCATCTAGAATCTCAGCTCATTAATCTGATGGCATGTCAGCGTAGCACTAATGAATATTGATCCCGCTGTCATGGAGAACTGAAATGTATGCTACGGAACTTATGAACTCCAACATGGTTCCTTACCCTAAGCTGTGCTGAGTGCGCTTAGGATGATTTGCTTGAATTTCTTCGAGAGGCAAATTCCAATATAAAAAATATTGAATACAAGACACCTGGAGAATTGTGCTCTTTGGATCCTGTTAATGTATGCAGGTATTTCAATCCTAGCTTTGAGGCTATGATATCTTTTATCTGCAATAAAAAACATCCTCCTCTTGGAGAAGTTGTGGATTTCTTTTGGAGAAAGGAGTATCAAGCAAGAGGTGCTCCTCATATACATATGCTGTTATGGATTAAAGACACTCTCAAATTTGGAACGGATGCGGATGATACTGTTTTGTCTTTAATTGAAGAATATGCCACATGTGCTGTACCCGAATATACCTCTTTGTCCCGCAGATTTTCTTCCCGCATGGAATCACAACGCGGTCCTTATCACGACCGCGTTGTGATTCCGCAGACCATTACTCCGCAAGTCGGAACAACGACTTGCGGAGGGGGGGGCGCTGGATGTTGGAATAGTATAATTCACTATTCCAACTCCAGTCTGTGCGGACACTAGGGAAGGTGTTGGATTTTAAATCCAACACCTCCCCCCCGCAAGTCGTTGTTCCTACTTGTGGAGTAATGGTATGCAGAAACAAACCCGGTCGTGGTAACGACCGCGGTGTGATTCCATTCGGGAAGAAAAATTTGTCATTAACGTTGTTTACCGCTGTACCCAAAAGCACAGAAGAAAACAACTTAAGAGCACAAGTCTTACGATTCCAAAGCCACTGATGTGGAAAATACTGTCGACTAAAGTATAAATTTAAGGACAAGTTCTACACCAAATGTCGTTTTGCATTTCCACGTCCTGTAATATTTAAAGGAAGAGTGAACAGTTTTATGTCATCTTTGCGACATACTATCACAAGAAAGTCTCCAAAAAATACCTACAACTTAAGAAGAAATGAAGAGTCAAAATACATAAATGATTACAATCCAGTTATTTTGTCCATGTGGAATGCTAACATGGATATTCAGTAAGTTGCGGACAATTCCATTGCTGTTGCACGATATGGAATATCCTATATTACAAAATCAGAAAAGTCGGAATTGAAAGAAATGAGGGAAGAGATTTCTCACAAGAAGAGACTAATAAAAATGTTTTACAGTTTCAGTTTGAAGATGTTATCCCATCGAGAGATCGGAGCATATGAATGCTCAGATCAGTTATCATCTGCAAGTCTATACTCCAAATCTAGAAGAATAATTTGGGTGAGTCTAGGTTTTGGAGCAATGTGAAATCGAGTACTGAAATCTGTACAAGAAATTGAATATTTAGCAGAAAAGGATCCAGAAAGTACAGATATTTTGAAAACGAATATGTTGGACACATATGACCCAAACAGAAGTCATCATCTTGAGGACATGTCTCTATGAAGTGCTGCAAAACTATACTTTTTAAACGGAATACTTCAGAGAACATCAATGATGGAAAATATGGAGTCATTGGTTCTGAAGGATGTTTGATGAAACAAACAAAAGGAAATTTGATTAATCACAGAAAGCTGAGTTGCGACACTATTGATAAAAGGGAATTTGACTATTTAGCCCTTTTACAACTATTCAAACAATGGCGTTCAGAACTGGAATTACTTGGAGATTTCCAGAGCTATGAAGATTCCTTTAATGCTTGTAAAGATAACATACAACGCAGTGCTTTTGCAAATTATGTGAAAATGTTGAACAATGAAATTGATCAAGGAGCTACAATTGCAGCTGAAATTGCTAGAGACAGTCCTCAAGACATCGAAGTTCTGCTGCGCTGAGTCTGGCTCCACTAGAACAACCAATTGTTGAAAATTAAACAGCAATCGCTATGAATGAGGTGGAAACAGCAATGCATCAAGCTCAAGAAGATATTATGGACTTAGGAAAGTTGGAAGAACAACTAAATGTTGAACAGAAACAAATATATGAGCAAGTGAGACAACAGATTGACCATGGATTGCTTCATGAAAAGAAAGAGTGCTCATGCACGTTATTTCAACCTATCCGTATGTACGTGAGTGTAGAAGCTGGAGCAGGAAAAGTTTTTTAGTTAAAGTAATTAAAAGTTATCTACAGAAAATAACTGAGTCGGATTTGTCTTGTGTTGTCACTGTTCCAACTGGGTTGGCAGCACACAACATAAAAGGAATTACATTACATTGTTTACTAATGCTACCTGTGGAGCATGAAAACAAATTGGAATACCACAAGCTATCCGGTGAAGCTTGTTGTGAAGTTTAAAGAGTCTTGAAGAAAATGAAACTTCTCATTATTGATGAGGTAAGCATGGTCTCAAACTTAATGCTTGCCTTTGTGCATTTAAGAATGCACCAAATTCTTAAAACAGAGTATGACGTGTTATTTGGAGGGAAATGTCATAGTTTTGGAGATCTACTGCAACTGACTCCTGTAAAAGGACAACCAATATTTAGAACACTTGTGCATGAATACACCAGAAAGGCTCTGGGTAGTGTTGGAAACGTAAACATTTGGTCATATTTTGAATACAAAGAACTCCTTACAAATATGCGACAAGCAAATGATGTTGAATATGCAACTATTCTCCAAGATATAAGAATTGGATTACTGGCTGAACATGGCAAACAAGCTTTGCTGACTCGATTACTTTCCAATCTGTTTCGAAATGAAAACGTAGTTCCTGAGAATATATACATGAAAATTGCAGAAAACAAATGTGTAATTTGCTTAATGCCAACACTGCGTGAGTGTTGTACATTCAACAAAGAACTTTTGAAACTGGAATATAAAGAAATAATAAAAATGGAAGCCATCGATAAAATAGAACATGAAGGAATCACTATTATTTTGACAGAAAAATTGAAGGCAAAAAATCAATATCTAAAACTGCTGGTTTAAAAAAGAATCTATATGCATGTAGAAACTGTCGAGTCATTTTAAGGCGTAATTTGGACGTAGAAAAAGGTTTAGTTAATGGAGCAATAGGTGAAGTTGTGGATTTTGTTAATTATCCGAATAAAGATGGAATTGAATTCTTAAAAATTAAATTTGATCAGATTGAAGAAGTGAAACCAATTGGTCGCTGTTCAGTTCATTTTTTGCTTGTTAAAGATTTATATGTCTGTAGAAAACAGTTTCCAGTTTCTTTGGCATATGCAGTGAGTATTCATAAATCTCAAGGTTTAAGTGTTGACTGTGCTTTGGTGAACATTGGAAATACTGTGTTTGAAGAGGGTACGGCATATGTTGCTTTGTGGCAAGTCAGAACATTATCTGGTTTGTTTTTGATTTTGATGATACAAAGGTTACTGCAGATGCAAACTGAATCAAAGAGTATAATAGGTTAAGAAGAACATATGCTCCCAATTTAGGTCAATATCCTGTATTTGAAAAGCCTGCGGTTGGTCGAAAAAGAAGGTATGAGAATATTTGTTCTGAAGGTCTAGAGAAGGGAAAAAAACAAGATAATGTTGCGATTGCAAAGAAAAAGAAAAAGGACACTGTTGAAGAGATTGTTGGTTATCAGTTTGAAAATAGTTCTGGTGTCAACTGCTATGCTAATGTAGTGGTCAATGTTGTTTTTTTTCTTGAAGGTTTGCAACAGCAAATTATAGAAAATCGAAAAAACATTTTTTGTTCCTTGTTGCATTCTGTTTATGAAAAATTAAGAACTGATACAAGTAAAATACAAACCATTTCCGATGTTTGTAATCTATAGGATGTATGTTCTGGTTCTACACAATTTACGCAGAATATCCAACAAGATGCTCAGGAATATCTAATGTATATGCTTACTGTTTACAACTCCGCGAAGGGTTATCAATGTTCAGATGGGATGGCGCACAACATGTAGTGGTAGAGTAGTTACGAAAAGGGTAAGGTTGTTTGGTGCAGCTTGTTCCGAGAAAACCCTATAACTCTGAAACCCAAGGGTGAGAAAGCTAACCCTTATGTAAAATAAATGTCAAGTCAAGCGCACACAACAATTTCAATGATATGGGTAATCAAACTAAATGTTCTGAATGGATAAGATCACACACTAGTGTCCATTTTCATTCTTGTTTTTAATTGGTGTATGGATGTTTCTCCTGTTCAGAGGAGATCCATAAAAACAGAAACCAGCCGACAAGTGTTTCGTCAGTAAGGGTGTTAACCCAATGACTCTTCAGGGCTGGAAGTGATACAAAGGACAGTGTGGGAATATTTACATGATGTAAAAATTCAAGGCGTGAAAATATGAAGATAGAAAAAGACCTGTGACTGTGGAAACCAAGAGAGGGGAGTTGTGTGAAAGAACAATTTTAGTGACTGGCACATCTAAAAGGTACACCTATCGTGAAAACATATATAAAATGATGACCTAACCCAGTGGTGTGTGTGTTGACATTTGAAATATAAGGTATGGTGACCGTAAATACACAAATCAGAGCGCAGAAGAAAACATGATGGCCTAAAATAAGATAGGTTACAGGAAATCATTGAGAGCCAAATACCTGTAAGAAAAACAACTAAGAACTGAATGAAATATAATGAACAAGAACGGAATATGCATGAGTGTGGTGTAGTGAGACCAGTGCCGTGAACTATACATTTCAATGAGCAACAGATTACTGTATAACCAACCTGTTAGTCATGTCATGCCACTTTAAGTACAAAGAATTGCTTTAAATAAAAAATTATTACACAAAAGTACCTTCCCCGGTCATATTCGCTAAAGAATCCGAACGTGCGCAATAAAGAATTTTTATAAATAATAAGGCTTTGCATGTAAACTATATCAACACCACAGTACGCTTGTAAATGCTAATAATTCTTTACATGTACCCATGGTTGCCACTTCCGGACGTTGTAAAATGTTGCCCATTTGAATATGTCAGCATTGTATGAGGCCTAGAGAAGAATATGTTATCTATCAAGTGTCTCAATGCACGGTTAATGATGAGTCTGTACTCACAAATTTAAGAAAAACGCTAAACACATTTGATTGTATTGAAAAACCATGAGAAGCATGCAGTATTTGGTCTAGAGAGCAGAACGATCCGTACAGTGGTCTTTTGAAAGATTTTTTTGTTCTTGAAATAATAAAACGAAACTGGTAGAATGAAAAGTGGACTAACAAGGGGAAGGGGAAAAAAAAAAAAAAAGTAAAAAGGAAAGAATAAGAGAAGGAAAAAAACCTGCACTAGTAAATAAAGTTGTGTTCTCTGCTGGAGAAGGGAGAAATGAAAGGAGGGGTTAGTATGGACAGAGCAGCAAGTATGTGCGTGCTATGCCAAAACCATACGGGATACAATATAGTGGTGTGTCACTCACCGGGGGAACGGTGATAATTCCAGACCGCTCCTGTTCGGGTTGCCAGTTCGTAATGTGCATGGGTCTGCACAAGGAGAGGTTGAATGGACCAAAGGTGTAGGTCGACAAAAGGCGGGTAATGCCAGTTGTCAGTATTGCAACGGCTGCAAGGGGGGAAAAAATTAATGAAAAGGAAATATGAAATGAGGAGCGAGGGCAATGGATTTTGGGCAGAGGGCAATGAAATGCAAGGGAAAGGTGCTCCAAAAATCTTACCGCTTAAGCCGTTGCGTGGAAAAGAAGGGTATTCACCGGATACGGGAAACACCCTAGCCTGAACTGGAAGGTCTAATATGGACCGGAAAACCGCGTGTATGAAAAAAGACTAGAACGCTATTCGCCGCTCGCGAAATGAAAGAAAGACTCCATTGATGAAAAAACAGCAGGGACAGGGCATATCTACAGATGGGACCACAGTAAGCGTAAAAAAAGGGAAATTAGTGAAAAAAGGACAAATGGAACAAAGCTAAATTAGTGAATGTGAAATGCAAATTGGAAAGGCAGAATGGAGATGAAAAAACAGTCAGAGAGTGAGGAGTGGGAAAAAATGTGTGAAGATACACACAAGGAATGTATTGGTCTGAGAAAACAATAAAGAATGGGCAAGAAATTGTATGTCAAGATATATGAGAGATTGTAAGAGAAGAGGTAAACAGGAAAAGTGTAGTACAAAAGAAGGAAGAATATACATATGGTCATTTAATCAACATGTAGTCATATAATGTGTATGTGAAAGAAATAATAACACTCATTTTGGAAGTCTGTTTGAAAAGGTAAAGGATAATTGTCATTAGCCTGAGAGGTGCATATATGCAGTAGTATCACAGTTCATGGTCCCAGAAAGAAATGAAGCTCATCATCCATGTTCTGTCCGTACTTCACAGAATGAAGACGCATGATCCAGATTGCTTCTTGGCGTCTGAGTCTCAATTCTCGATTGCCACCTCTCACGTTTGCTTCTACTATGTCTATACCAAAAAACTTGAAATCCTTTGTTGTACCCTGAGAGGGACAGGTGGCCATGTGTATTGCCATCGGATAGCGTGCATCTTGTTGTAGAATGGCCCGTGCATGTTCTCTGATGCGTTCTCTTAATGGTCGGATGGTACTGCCCACATATATGCTCTGGCACATGCATTGGATGATGTAAACCACATATCTGGAATCACAGTTTATGTTGGTATTGATGGAGTATTGCTCTTTGTGGAAGCCATTGAAAGTCTTAGTGGCATGGTTGGCCCATCTGCACATTCCACAATAGCCACATTTGTAGAATCCCTTGGATTTATTTGTTAGCCATGTGACTGTCTTGGTGCCATGTGGCACTGTAGGGCATAGTCTGTTTCTCAGGTTTCTACCACGTCGATATGTAATCTGGGGTCTGGTGGTGATTGAATCCTTTAAAGTTCTGTCAGCTAGTAGGATGCCCCAGTGTTTGGTAACACTTTTTTTTACTGTTGAGCTGATTTCATTGTAGTCCATGATCAATCTCACAGGTTGAATTGCCGCATCTTTTGTCTTTTTTTTTGTAAGCGTGGCTACTCTATTGATTCGTTTGATTCTCTTCTTTGCTTTGTGTATAATCCCTGCATTATATCCTCTATTGGAGAATCTTTTCGTCATGTCTTGCATGCATAGGTCAAATTCACTGTTGTCACTACAGTTCCTTCTGGCACGTATGAACTCCCCATACGGGATGGTGTTAATCTGATGGGGAGGATGTGAGCTGCCTGCATGTAAAATCGCATTGCAAGAGGTCTCTTTTCGGAAAAGGCGGCTTTGTAGGGCATTGTCTCGGATGTATAGTTCAACATCTAGGAAGGTAACGTTTGTGGTGCTGATGTGACTTGTGAATTTCATCTCCATGACGTTGTTGTTAAGATATTCACAGAACTCTTCTAGTTTCTCTTGTGTCCCACACCAGATCAGTAGACAGTCGTCAATATATCTGCCCCAGTAGACTATGTAGTCTACCCAGGGCCGACCTTTGTTGCCCCAGATGAATTCAGCTTCCAGTGATCCCATGTAAAGATTAGCAAAGGATGGGGAGAATCTGGACCCCATAGCTACTCCCTTAGTTTGCCTATACCACTTCTTTTCATAGAGGAAGTAGTTGTTTGTCAATATGATGTTCATCATGGAACTGAGCATTTTGGTGTGTTCCCATAGAGTGATTGGTCTGTTTCTCAGAAATTTGTTCACTGCTATCAATCCCATGCTGTGATTAATTGAGGTGTACAGAGAGACCACGTCTAGGGTGGCCAAGATCAAGTCTGGTTGCCACTCCATGTCAGTCAAGATGCCAAGGATGTGTTTGGTATCTTGTATAAAGGATGGTAAGTTGCTAACCATAGGATTTAGAAACACATCAACATATTGTGAAAGCTTTTCTGTTGGCCCTCCGATGCCCGATATGATTGGCCTTCCGGGGGGAAATGCACCAGCTTTGTGAATTTTGGGAAGAGTATATAGCCAAGGGTAGGTAGGTCTTATTACCTTCATGTATAAATATTCTTCTTCATTGATTAGCCCTTGCATGTGCCATTCGGAGAGGTGTTTGTTGATGAGAATGGTGAGAGGACCCATGGGGTTGTGGTCAATAGTTGAGTAACAACTGGTGTCGGTTAATTGTGAGAGGATTTCATTGTGATAGTCAATTTTATCCATGACTACTACATTTCCCCCTTTGTCCGCTTCTCTGATGATAAGATTATGGTTGTTACTGAGAGACTTCAGAGCGATTCTTTCTTCCCCAGACAAATTATCAGTGTATCTGAATTTCTTAGTTGCCAGGGCTTTCTCGTGTTTTTCAATGTCACTGAGGACTCGATTGTAAAATATGTCAACCGGGTTGCCTCCTGGTAAAGTTGGAGTCCATTTAGACTTCTTTTTGAGGCCACTTCCTATTGTTTGGTTGGTCTCTAGCTCCAGATCGTTGAGGAGATTTTCAAAAGAATTCGGTGGATCGTCAAAGTCTGTCAGGGAAAGTAATAAATGAGTGGCCTGTACATCATTGATGGTCTGGGCATTCGGGAGTTCATTGTCAGTTGCACCTGGGGTATTATTAGATGCTCTTGGATGACCAAAGAAATGTTTTTTGAGTTTAAGTCCTCGTATGAATTTGAAAAGATCTATTTTGGCCCTACAAGGATCCCCTTGTTCTTGAGGGTTGAAGCTGAGTCCTCTACTTAATAATGAAATCATATTGGTATCTAGCAGTTCAGTTGAGAGGTTAACAACTTGAACTTCTATGTTGGGTTCTTTATTCATTTCTTGTTTACCGACCGTAACTTCTCCCTGTAGGTGTCTCTTGCCTGCTCTGTTGCCTCTCCGGGTCTTCTGTCCATGGTATTTGGTCGTGTGCGGGTCTCTCGTCTGATTGTCTGTATTTCTCTTAAAAAATTCTTGTTGGTTGATCCTAAAGGGTTGGTGCTTGGTCCTGCGGTGGTCGTGGACGAGGTTTGGTTTTCATTTTCACTGTCGCTGTTCGGAATGCTATTAAGTGAGGTGGAGCTGGATGAGATTGAAACTTCTGCTCTGGTGGTTTGATCTGCCCGTGGTGTTTTCCTGATGAGTTGGTCATATTTTTTGGCAAACGTGAAAACTCGCCCTTCCCGGTAGTCTGCTTCGTCTCTCTTTAGTTGTCTTGTTTTGCGGTCTTTTATTTCATTTTGGTGTTTGAGTAAAATGTCGTTCATTATTTTGTAATTTTTTTCAGTTGCGTCTTTCAGGTCCATGTCTTGGATTTCTTTTTCCAACTCACTGATCTCTGCTTGAAACTTAGCCATCTTGCATTCTGCGCTCTCAATTAGAATAAGTATTAGGGTGTTCGAATTAGTACTAAGTGTTTCTTCCCATTTATCTAATAAGTCGTCGTCAAGATCCTCAAAGGTGGGGAAAGTCTGAGAGCGTAATCCTCTTGGTACTCTGTGAAGCCTAAGATATTGCTTAAGAGTAGCACAGTCCCACCACCTGGAGTTTTCGTTTTTTTAAAAGTTTTTCTAGTTTTATAAATTTTTCTTTAAGACCCAATCTGGTCTGTTGGTTTCCACTGGACGGGGTGATTGTTGGTTGAGCTCCACTTGCCAGATTCTCAAAAAGTTCTGAAGCGATCTTATCCCTATCCATGTTTAAAAGTCAATCAAGATTAAATAGGATTACCACTGTGGCAGCCTGTTCTGAGGAAATTGGTTACAACTCCGCGAAGGGTTATCAATGTTCAGACGGGATGGCGCACAACATGTAGTGGTAGAGTAGTTACGAAAAGGGTACGGTTGTTTGGTGCAGCTTGTTCAGAGAAAACCCTATAACTCTGAAACCCAAGGGTGAGAAAGCTAACCCTTATGTAAAATAAATGTCAAGTCAAGCGCACACAACAATTTCAATGATATGGGTAATCAAACTAAATGTTCTGAATGGATAAGATCACACACTAGTGTCCATTTTCATTCTTGTTTTTAATTGGTGTATGGATGTTTCTCCTGTTCAGAGGAGATCCATAAAAACAGAAACCAGCCGACACGTGTTTCGTCAGTAAGGGTGTTAACCCAATGACTCTTCAGGGCTGGAAGTGATACAAAGGACAGTGTGGGAATATTTACATGATGTAAAAATTCAAGGCGTGAAAATATGAAGATAGAAAAAGACCTGTGACTGTGGAAACCAAGAGAGGGGAGTTGTGTGAAAGAACAATTTTAGTGACTGGCACATCTAAAAGGTACACCTATCGTGAAAACATATATAAAATGATGACCTAACCAAGTGGTGTGTGTGTTGACATTTGAAATATAAGGTATGGTGACCGTAAATACACAAATCAGAGCGCAGAAGAAAACATGATGGCCTAAAATAAGATAGGTTACAGAGAATCATTGAGAGCCAAATACCTGTAAGAAAAACAACTAAGAACTGAATGAAATATAATGAACAAGAACGGAATATGCATGAGTGTGGTGTAGTGAGACCAGTGCCGTGAACTATACATTTCAATGAGCAACAGATTACTGTATAACCAACCTGTTAGTCATGTCATGCCACTTTAAGTACAAAGAATTGCTTTAAATAAAAAATTATTACACAAAAGTACCTTCCCCGGTCATATTCGCTAAAGAATCCGAACGTGCGCAATAAAGAATTTTTATAAATAATAAGGCTTTGCATGTAAACTACATCAACACCATAGTACGCTTGTAAATGCTATTAATTCTTTACATGTACCCATGGTTGCCACTTCCGGACGTTGTTAAAATGTTGCCCAATTGAATATGTCAGCATTGTATGAGGCCTAGAGAAGAATATGTTATCTATCAAGTGTCTCAATGCAACGACATGGAGATGAAATTCACAAGTCACATCAGCACCACAAACGTTACCTTCCTAGATGTTGAACTATACATCCGAGACAATGCCCTACAAAGCCGCCTTTTCCGAAAAGAGACCTCTTGCAATGCGATTTTACATGCAGGCAGCTCACATCCTCCCCATCAGATTAACACCATCCCGTATGGGGAGTTCATACGTGCCAGAAGGAACTGTAGTGACAACAGTGAATTTGACCTATGCATGCAAGACATGACGAAAAGATTCTCCAATAGAGGATATAATGCAGGGATTATACACAAAGCAAAGAAGAGAATCAAACGAATCAATAGAGAAGCCACGCTTACCAAAAAAAAGACAAAAGATGCGGCAATTCAACCTGTGAGATTGATCATGGACTACAATGAAATCAGCTCAACAGTAAAAAAAAGTGTTACCAAACACTGGGGCATCCTACTAGCTGACAGAACTTTAAAGGATTCAATCACCACCAGACCCCAGATTACATATCGACGTGGTAGAAACCTGAGAAACAGACTATGCCCTACAGTGCCACATGGCACCAAGACAGTCACATGGCTAACAAATAAATCCAAGGGATTCTACAAATGTGGCTATTGTGGAATGTGCAGATGGGCCAACCATGCCACTAAGACTTTCAATGGCTTCCACAAAGAGCAATACTCCATCAATACCAACATAAACTGTGATTCCAGATATGTGGTTTACATCATCCAATGCATGTGCCAGAGCATATATGTGGGCAGTACCATCCGACCATTAAGAGAACGCATCAGAGAACATGCACGGGCCATTCTACAACAAGATGCACGCTATCCGATGGCAATACACATGGCCACCTGTCCCTCTCAGGGTACAACAAAGGATTTCAAGTTTTTTGGTATAGACATAGTAGAAGCAAACGTGAGAGGTGGCAATCGAGAATTGAGACTCAGACGCCAAGAAGCAATCTGGATCATGCGTCTTCATTCTGTGAAGTACGGACAGAACACGGATGATGAGCTTCATTTCTTTCTGGGACCATGAACTGTGATACTACTGCATATATGCACCTCTCAGGCTAATTACAATTATCCTTTACCTTTTCAAACAGACTTCCAAAATGAGTGTTATTATTTCTTTCACATACACATTATATGACTACATGTTGATTAAATGACCATATGTATATTCTTCCTTCTTTTGTACTACACTTTTCCTGTTTACCTCTTCTCTTACAATCTCTCATATATCTTGACATACAATTTCTTGCCCATTCTTTATTGTTTTCTCAGACCAATACATTCCTTGTGTGTATCTTCACACATTTTTTCCCACTCCTCACTCTCTGACTGTTTTTTCATCTCCATTCTGCCTTTCCAATTTGCATTTCACATTCACTAATTTAGCTTTGTTCCATTTGTCCTTTTTTCACTAATTTCCCTTTTTTTACGCTTACTGTGGTCCCATCTGTAGATATGCCCTGTCCCTGCTGTTTTTTCATCAATGGAGTCTTTCTTTCATTTCGCGAGCGGCGAATAGCGTTCTAGTCTTTTTTCATACACGCGGTTTTCCGGTCCATATTAGACCTTCCAGTTCAGGCTAGGGTGTTTCCCGTATCCGGTGAATACCCTTCTTTTCCACGCAACGGCTTAAGTGGTAAGATTTTTGGAGCACCTTTCCCTTGCATTTCATTGCCCTCTGCCCAAAATCCATTGCCCTCGCTCCTCATTTCATATTTCCTTTTCATTAATTTTTTCCCCCCTTGCAGCCGTTGCAATACTGACAACTGGCATTACCCGCCTTTTGTCGACCTACACCTTTGGTCCATTCAACCTCTCCTTGTGCAGACCCATGCACATTACGAACTGGCAACCCGAACAGGAGCGGTCTGGAATTATCACCGTTCCCCCGGTGAGTGACACACCACTATATTGTATCCCGTATGGTTTTGGCATAGCACGCACATACTTGCTGCTCTGTCCATACTAACCCCTCCTTTCATTTCTCCCTTCTCCAACAGAGAACACAACTTTATTTACTAGTGCAGGTATTTTTCCTTCTCCTATTCTTTCCTTTTTACTTTTTTTTTTTTTCCCCTTCCCCTTGTTAGTCCACTTTTCATTCTACCAGTTTCGTTTTATTATTTCAAGAACAAAAAAATCTTTCAAAAGACCACTGTACGGATCGTTCTGCTCTCTAGACCAAATACTGCATGCTTCTCATGGTTTTTCAATACAATCAAATGTGTTTAGCGTTTTTCTTAAATTTGTGAGTACAGACTCATCATTAACCGCGCATTGAGACACTTGATAGATAACATATTCTTCTCTAGGCCTCATACAATGCTGACATATTCAATTGGGCAACATTTTAACAACATCCGGAAGTGGCAACCATGGGTACATGTAAAGAATTAATAGCATTTACAAGCGTACTGTGGTGTTGATATAGTTTACATGCAAAGCCTTATTATTTATAAAAATTCTTTATTGCGCACGTTCGGATTCTTTAGCGAATATGACCGGGGAAGGTACTTTTGTGTAATAATTTTTTATTTAAAGCAATTCTTTGTAATTAAAGTGGCATGACATGACTAACAGGTTAGTTATACAGTAATCTGTTGCTCATTGAAATGTATAGTTCACGGCACTGGTCTCACTACACCACACTCATGCATATTCCGTTCTTGTTCATTATATTTCATTCAGTTCTTAGTTGTTTTTCTTACAGATATTTGGCTCTCAATGATTCTCTGTAACCTATCTTATTTTAGGCCATCATGTTTTCTTCTGCGCTCTGATTTGTGTATTTACGGTCACCATACCTTATATTTCAAATGTCAACACACACACCACTTGGTTAGGTCATCATTTTATATATGTTTTCACGATAGGTGTACCTTTTAGATGTGCCAGTCACTAAAATTGTTCTTTCACACAACTCCCCTCTCTTGGTTTCCACAGTCACAGGTCTTTTTCTATCTTCATATTTTCACGCCTTGAATTTTTACATCATGTAAATATTCCCACACTGTCCTTTGTATCACTTCCAGCCCTGAAGAGTCATTGGGTTAACACCATTACTGACGAAACACGTGTCGGCTGGTTTCTGTTTTTATGGATCTCCTCTGAACAGGAGAAACATCCATACACCAATTAAAAACAAGAATGAAAATGGACACTAGTGTGTGATCTTATCCATTCAGAACATTTAGTTTGATTACCATATCATTGAAATTGTTGTGTGCGCTTGACTTGACATTGACATATGCTTACTGTATTGGAAAATAAAGGTGTAGACATAGAGAATATTTTTGGCCTTTGTTATACATGGAACCATCATTGTGAAAATTGTATGTATACATGTAGCACTAATGTAGACACTGAAAGATTTCTATATTTAACATTACTGTACTGTAAATCAGTGTCTTTCAGTAAATTAGTTAAAGCTGAAAATCAAAACATGGAGTGTAGCCAATGCAAATCAGAAATGTTATCAACATTATTTATACAAAGATATGGACAATATATCATTTTAATGATGCAACGTTGTACAACTGACAGAAGAAAATTGGACACTTTAATAAAACATTTTGTAGCTACTCAACTATCAATATCAGGAAGGACTTTTATAGCAGTAGCAATAATTTTCCACAATGGTCCTTCAACAACATCTGGACATTACACTGCCTATCTAAAAAGTAACAAAGGCTGGACTCTTTGTAATGATGCTGAGTTGGTTTTCAAACAACGTTTTCCGTTCGAATTACAAATTCCTACATAATATTTTTAAAGCCAAAGATTTAGGAAGATAATTCAGCCTCAGAGGAATTTATTATTATGATTTAATAGAATATCCATTGGACAATTTATATAAAAATGACTGCAAAAATACAATTTGGCCTCAAGGAAAGGTATTTCTTTGCATTATGGAGTTTTTGTTGCACATTGTCTCGGTGTATAATTTTAACCAACAACATTTACATTGTTTATAAATTTAAGTTATAACATTTTCTTAGCAGTAACCATTTTATATATGTGTGATATATATTATCTGGTGTTTTACTGTGGATGTTTTTTTTTTTTTTTTTAAGCAATCTAATTGACAGGTTTTTTTTTGCCCTCTGTTATGTGATGAGTACGATTGAAATCACTGTTTCTAGTGAAATTCAAAATATTCTGAGAACAGCAAAAAAGGCAAATAAATTACTTTTAAAATGTTAAAATTATGTTGTGCTTTTAAAAATGTATTATTACTTGTTATAAATATTTTTTCTTTTCTTTTACAGATCCTAATTCTAAAATATGGTGTTTACTATATTTTACATAAAAAAAAATAACTGAATAAAATGTGTAACGTTTTTTAGTTGTAATACTGCTGAGGTAAGTTGAAGTAAGTCTTAAAATGCACAATGGACTGCGTTTGCAAACAGTTGAAAAAAAGGAAGATTGATGGACTAGATGTGTGCTAGAACATTTCATTGCAGACAGGTATCAGATAGGAGACAGCTTCAGAACAGGTGTCTGCAAGATACATGGTATAGTATGCAATAGAGACATATAGTGGTCTTGTAGGTGGTGGTAATTTAAGAATTATAAGAAATAGAACTATTTAACTTAAATCACATCACTAAGTGTTGTTCCACATGTGACAGTATGCCCTATCTCTTCTCTTCTGTCATATATAAATATGTGCTTTAAGTTTCGTAAAACATAAGTACTTATAAATGTATCTTGTTCTCTGTTAGTAGTACAGAAATGTACGCCTATAATAAGAATTGGCCTAGGCATTAACTCTCTTTCTACTTTACAAGGTGAGAAAAAGACATTCTATATACCTTTTTTTCCTTGTAAATACAATCTCATCATACACAGCACTTTCCGTTGAAAAGGTGTTCTATAGATTTTGCTGTGCGTGTTTGCACAGAGCAGTCATAGAACAAGACATATATTCAGTTTTATCAAAAAATATAAATCTGTCCATGTTTGTGAATGCTGTACCATCCTCCAATTGGTGTAGGAAAGCACATCAAGGAGAATTGTTTTCACTTTTAATTTTTTCACTTTCAATATATGCTACAATGCACAGCTTTTATTGAAGGTGAAAAATGCCTCTTCTCATTGTTTTTGTGCGGAAAGGTGTCCCTTGCTGCACAAAAACAATCTCCGCATGACACGTACATTCTTGCACTATGGTGCAAGGGTGCATGTGTCGCCACATGGCTGCAATTTAAGCAGCTGTGCAGAGTGAAGCATATGCTTGCAACATATTTATGCCTCTTCATTGGACTGCTCTGAATCAGAAGAAGGCTAATTTGAAGCCATTTTTGTAATGTTGAGATGAAACAGGCCTGTAATCAACAAAAACAACAGTTCTTGGTTGCTGAGGTCTTCTCCCAAGGAAGGTCTATCACAAGTGATTGAAAAGGGTGGGTCCTTCAATACTTACAATAGGAAGTGTAATGAACCAATCAAATCTTTATTTTTCTGGTCACATGGGGTCAGCGTTGCGTGCACCCACGCAGCTCGCACCCATATCGCACCCAGCACAACTTCGCAAAATTGCATTTAAAATGAATGGAACTTTTTTGAAAGTTAAAGAATATTATTTTTATAATTAGCTCAGATGTCTTAATATTTATATTTCATATATATAAGTTTTTGAACAGTAAAAAATTTCCCGGGAGACGTGCACCCACCGCGTCCGATATGCATAAGACATCACGCGCTACGACGCGTCCGTCACGTCGCGTAATACGTACATCTCTCATATGCGCCAGAAGTCTTGTACAAGTCCCATATTGCCCACGTTTAAAAATGCGTAGTCACCGCGTACCCTATGCGGATCCTATACAGCAACCCTTAAATGGCGGACATGTGACGCGCAATGAACGAGCAGGGTACGCTTTGGGTGCGTGACTCCAAAAGAAAAGGAAAAAAAATAATAATAAAATAAATAATTTAAGTATATTTTAAATAATCTCAAATAATAAAAAAAGATAATTTTTATTTGAAAAAAATGTGTAATGTCATTTAAAAAATAACATCTAAAAATAAAAAGATTAAAACATTTTTATAGAAAAATATAAAAAAAATAACATTAAATATATTTAAAAATTATCATTTTAAAAAAACTTTGAAATTTACTGAAAAAAAACATAGGTTTCAGGGGCGTTATAGTTAGGAATTAGCATTTAAAAAACCTTTGAAATTCCCGGAAAAAACCATAGGTTTCAAGCAGGTTATAGTTAGGAATTAGCATTTAAAAAACCTTGAAAATGCACTGAAAAAACCATTGGTTTCAGGGGTGTTATAGTTATCTGGACATTTCACTCATACAAAACCATTGAAATTCCTCCGTTATAGTTAGTTGTACTAACTGTAACTCTCGCGCCCGCAATCCACTGGTGATGATGTTACATATTACATCATTCATGACATGGTCAGTGACATCACTGATGCCATTCAAATGACATCACTGATGACATCACTGATGACATCATCCATGTGACAATCTGATACACCTCATCATACACTAGTGTAACCTTTCAACACTCATTATAAAATATGGAGTACCATATTTGAAACCATTGACACACCAATACTAGTTTCTAAAAACCCACTCAGTGATTCCTATATCTACAAACACATATAAACACTTACCTATATATTCACTCATACATGCTAACAAAGATGAATAGAACACTCTTAAATATACTTATACACCTACATCGACATTATACACCAGCACACATCATATTCACTTATACAGCTATCCTACTCACTTATGCAAACAATTGATCATACTTATATTTACTAAGCTACATATTTATACAAATACCACTTTATTTATTCATATAGCTAGTAACTTATACTTAGTGTGTTATAAAATCACTAATACAAGTCTACAGTGTTCGATACAGTCACTCATACAATCACTGAGCCTTATGTATACTTATTTATATACAGCAACTGTCACATACACTACCTTTTATATTTCTACTTTGTTGGACATGTATCATTGAGAAATATATTTACTCATCACCATACCCATAAAGAGATTCACTCACCTAAACAACTGTTTTCCCATACAGTCTTAACCTCATATACCTACTAAATCAACTATTTACACATCTTGGGACAGTCATACACCTCCCACCCAATCACACACACATTCACTATCCCATACAAATACTCACTTAAGTATTCAATAACTAATATAGACTTTCACATAGCTAGTAACCAACTTATGTAGTTGTTTACACAACAAGAGATAGAGTGATACAGATATGCACAGAGTTTAATCACTATCCCATATATTTAGAGACACTATAAATTAGTCACTTAGACAGTCAATCACACTGCTACTAAATCCTCCATCCAGGCACTTATACATCCACTCAGTCTTCAATGCAGATTGCTCTATATATATATACTACTTATTTAAATATCAAACCAAACCACATTCACTGGATGATGTCATCAGTGATGTAATTTGAAATGGCATCAGTGATGTCATCAGTGATGTCATTGACCATGTCATGAGTGATGTAATATGTGACATCATCACCAGTAGATTGCGGGCGCGAGAGGAATTGATAGATAGGTAGCTAGATAGATAGATAGATAGATTGATAGATAGATAGATAGATAGATAGATAGATAGATAGATAGATTACCTACTGGTGCTGGTGGTCGCCAGTAGGTAATTATAGTTAGGACCTAGTTATCATAGGGAAATGGCAACATTCTATTCCCAATAACTTTGGCGCCGGTTGACGAATCTTTGTGAAATTTTCAAAACTAATTCTTTGTTGATCCCAGCTCCTATGTTGAAAGTTTGGGGTGGTTCATCAAGGGGGGGGGGGCGAGAAAAAAGGGGGGTCCCAAAACATGTTTTCTCCATGTTAATTTCCATAGGAAACTTTAGACAATGCTACAGGTCAAACGGGTGAACGGAATTACACCAAATTTGACAGGAAGAAGGGTCTTGATCTAGAAAGCACGCTTTTGTTTATTTGGTGTAAATCTGTTCAATAGTTTTTGAGAAATATCGAAATTTACAGATATTGATATTTGGGAATTTTGCCATCTGATTGTCGGAGGTGTTACGAGCAGGAGCTTGCTGCTGATTGGCTGCGAGCGCTCTGAGCGGTTGCAACTAGGAAGTGTTTGCCACCATTTTGTGATTCCCTTGAAGCGAGTAAGGGGAAAAAGGGCAGAAAAAAGTGGGAAAGAGGAGGGTAGGACCGCTGTGAGGTCTGTAGGGTGGTCAGGGTGTGCTGTAGAGGGAGTGTGAAACAAAGTATTTACCCCTACTGGTGTGAAAATGCTGTTTTTCCCACTGTGAGATGGTGCTGAGGTGAGGTGCCGGTATACTCCGGGATGAAAGTGCGCGTGTAAACCATTAGCTTAGTGCTGTAAACTGATCTGCTGTGGGGCCTATAGCATACTGGCCGAAGTGAAGTATTTACCTCGAATGGTGTGAAAGTGCTGTTTTGCCCACTGTGAGATGGTGCAGAGGTGAGGGCTCGGTAAACTCGGCAATGAAAGCGTGTGCATAAACTGTGAGCTGAGTGCTCTGTGGCATCCTGACAGACGTGAAGTATTTACCCTTACAGGTGTGAAAGTGCTGTTTTGCCTAGAGTGAGATGATGTTGAGGTGAGGTATCGGTAAAGTCGGCGATGAAAGTGTGTGCTTAAACTGTGAGCTGAGTGCTGTAAACTGATGTGCTGTGGGTGCTGTAGCATACAGGCCGAAGCAAAGTGTTTAGTCCTACCGGTGTGAAAGTGCTGTTTTGCCCACTGCGAAATGGTGGTGAGGTGAGGTACTGCTAAACTTGGGGATGAAACAGTGCGCTTAAACTGTGAGCTGAGTGCTGTAAAGTGATGTGCTCTGGGAGGTGT
This sequence comes from Lissotriton helveticus, assembly GCF_964261635.1. Classification (NCBI taxonomy): domain Eukaryota; kingdom Metazoa; phylum Chordata; class Amphibia; order Caudata; family Salamandridae; genus Lissotriton; species Lissotriton helveticus. The sequence goes on from NW_027611740.1 coordinate 236,336, forward strand.
AGCATACTAGCTGTTGTAACATATGTGTGCAGGTGGTGTAAGTATGCTTTTAGAGTATAGTTGGAGTGGGAAGCAAAGTACTCACTGGTACCGGTCTGAAGACTCGGGGATGAAAATGTGAGTGTAAGTCGTGAGTTTATTGCTGTAAAGTGATGTGCTGTGGGTGCTGTAGGATACTGGCCACTGTAGCATACCTGTGTAAGTAGTGTTAGTGTGCGTTTATACTATACAGGGAATGGTAAGCAAAATACTCACCCCTGCTTGTCTGCAGACTCAAATGAAGTGTTTTAGGAAGCAGGAATGAAGAAATAATCGTGAAGAATATAATGCAGAATGTTGCAATGCCACAGAAGAAAAATGGTGAAATGTGGTGGGTTGAAGAAAGTGGCTGTGTGTAATAAAGGCATGGATTTTGAACTTTATATAGAAAGTGTATTTTTTTAAGTGCCATAATTGGATCCACTGGTGCAAGAGCTAGGGCATCCAGCTGATACAATGTTGAACCAGTTCTGCTGTATTCAAACGTAAGCTCCTGTCAGTGAATTGCATATTACATGTTACAGTTGCATATGACATAAAAAATAGCTATTACACTTGAATGACTCTAAATTCTATAAGGAAAATAAAGGTAGGATACAATAACCACATGTATCCTTTAAGAAAAAGAAAGAACAAAAAATAAATTGCAAAATGAAATCATCAAACATTTTAGGTACCCTGGCAGTGCTTTTTTGTAAGAGAAAATTATCAACAGTAGAATAGTTAGCCAACTATTGTACAGTAGATTGAATGTAAAGCAAATTCCAGGGCACACGTGGTGACAGTCAACATTTTGTTCCTCTGCAAAATGGTGAACTGAACAGGATGTTAGATCGACACCAGATAAGTGGTTTAACCAGTGTTTAATCAACCAAACTGAGGGAGAAACCAGCGGACACGTGTTTCGTCACATGTGGGAGTGATTTAGTGACTCTTCAGGGCTGAAACAGAGTAGCATGGATGCTGATCATGTAGCCAGTGATAATTCCAACTCGGCTAGGGCATTTACTCCGGGTACGGAAAAAGGAGGAGGAACGGGTGCCTGTACAGTCAACCCTAATGCCTGTATCTTGTGCAATCCAGCTATTGGTGGCGCTCGGGGGGCGCGGAGAACTGGTTTAGCAGAGAAATTGAGGCCTGGCAATGCATGGGCCAGAGTACAGCGGTTCTGAGTGGGTCTGCGGCTTGTAGGAATGGGGGTGCAGTCCAGTGTTCAGGCTTGGCTGGTGGGTGTACCTGTGCTGGGGAGGAATGTTCACATGAGGATTCTGGGTTTGCAGGGACACTGGTGCCGTCTCACTTGCTGAACCAGAAGAGGCAAGCGAGACGGCACCTGGGTTGATATAACATCTTGTTCAGTTCACCATTTTGCAGAGGAACAAAACTTTGACTCTCACCATGTGTGCCCTGGACTTTGCTTTACTTTTAATTGTGGGTTTCTGGACTCACATATGTACAGGGGTTTCAAGGTGTGTGTCCCTTGACCAGTAGGCACCATACATACAAGCAATACAATACACAGACGCTTTATCTAGCTTGAGCGCCTTTCTTCCTGCACTAAAAGCCTGACATAGACAAAACATGTAGATTGAATCTGTTGCGTGTCAGAATTGGTACTAGTTCTAATCACATTGGAACTTTGAGGATGAATACAAACATTGCGCTTCTGAGAAGCACATTCGGTACCTTTGTAGTCAAAATATACATTATTGTCTTCAGTTGTTTCAAAAAAACATTTTTGTGTAGAGAGCTAAGGCATCGAGCTGAGACAAGCTCCAACCACTTCTGCTGTAGTCAAATCGAAGCTCCTCCATCAGTGAATTGCACATTATATGTTACAGTTCTATGTGACGTACACAATAACTATTAGACATGAATGAATAAATTGTATAATGAAAATAAAGGTAGTTTATGATTACCACACTGTGCCAACCAGTTCCTAAATAAAGTCGTCTTTTTTCAATATTATTGTGAGTTTCTGAGTAGAGGTTGACTTTCAATAAATTTATGTGAACGGGCTTTATGAATAACAGAGAGGCGTGTGCACAAAGAATAGACGTGGTTTCTAAATGGGTGTCGGGTTTAGGCTAATTTTGAAAGTAAATAGCGTATTTGCATTGGCCATAAATCACCAATCCCTGGTTAAAATGGAGACGTAAGGGGCAATCATGAAGATAGAGTTCAAATGTCAGAGTATATTTAGAAACTTGTTATATGAAAGTAGTAGGATTGAAGTGTATTATAAAAATGGAAAGGAAAAAGTAAAAAAAATGGTAAAAAATCCATTCAAGAATAACGTGAACTTCTTACAAGTCTTGCAGATTCCAGTCCAGGAGTTCTTCAGCGGCTTGAGATGCGTAATGTTCCAAGAGGCTATTTTTGCCATGTCTGAGAAAAACGAAGCAAACATTTCATATCTTCGAAGGGACAGTAATGTTCTTCGAATGTTGGAGCGGCATTTTGAATTGGAAGGCAATCTGCGTTTTTGTGAAAGGTCGCACATTGCAGGAGATCTTTCGCGGCTGCGCAGAAATCCCATTCCGCTGCGTTTCCTTTTTGCATTGCATTCGCCATTGCTCCACTGCCAGAACAATCATGTTCATGGTTTTCAAGATAATGCGTTACCTGCTGGATATCGGGAGCGATTGTTGGAATGTTGGCAAGGCATACATCCATTCGCCAGTCAAATGGGCAAGTTTTGCAATCAAACAATGGTTTTATGCATATTGCATGCATGTAGATAAATGTTATGTTGCAGCTAGCTCCGATAATAGATAGAGGCAGGTCACCGAAAAGTTTTTCCGTTTTTTTACAGTATTGATGTAGCTTGGCGTAGAGGTGTATTCTGTCTGACATAGTTGTTTCCACATAGAGCGTAGCCATTCTTAGAAGTAGAATTAGTAGTAGGATGACTGTATGGGCACTGTTCCTGTTATTCCAGAGATGATCGAATGAATGTAGTCTGGTATTAAAAGAAGAACAGTTTGAAAGCATGTCAGAAGGCCGTAGGAGACTGTGTTAAAAAAGTGTGCCAGACCTTGAGTGTGACGTGTTGAAAATTGTGTAACAATTCACAAAGTGTAATCGGCGGTTCGTATTTAAAAGGGAGTGTATTTTACTTGAAGTTTGTGCTATCTGTAGTTGATACATTTCTTTTGCAGAAGTGAAGGAGAGTACTGTTCTGAACAAAAGCTCTTTTAGTTTGGTTTGTGTCTTGAAATCTGTTTTCAAACGAAGAATTGAAGGCCAAGTTGAAGTTTGGCAGTTATTTTGTGTAGTTATTTTGTGTGGGTGGGAATAGACATTGACACAGGAAGTTATTGTGTTTGAAACAGTGAGGACATGCGGTGTGCCAGCTCACATTCCGTAGGAGTGCATGTTATTGAGAATCAGATAACTGCCGTTAGAAAGCTGTTTGAATGTTAGTCTCATTGTGGGAGTTGGCGTTCTTTTAAGAAAGGACGCAAGGTTGGGGGCTGTATGCTTACAAGCGCTGTGTAGTTGGACATTCTTAGATAGTAATAAATGACTGTCATTGTGGTTGCACTTTTGACCTGTGAGAAAAACTTCTGTATGCTCTTTAAGACAGTGATATGTAATTGGGAGAAACCACCGCTGGTGAATATACGCTCTACCTTTGATAATCAGATACAACATGACAAAAAACATGTGCACCTAGCAGATACAACAACACTACATACTGCGGGAAACGTGGGTAGCCATGTACACAAACGAAACATGGCATGGCACTTCTGCCTCACAATGCAGAATGCGGGGAGAGATGGGAGCAAAGTATGTGCGAAGGTGGTAAGTAATTATCGATTATAAAAGTATATAATGCAAAGGGTTGAGAGGATGTGCCGGACAGAGTTGAGTATGCAGAGCCCAGACATTTGCATGTCAACATACTATGATGGTCTATTGAGTGAAGTGGACAGTGGAAGGAACCATGATAGTACAGTCAGTAGGGAAGATTACGGAATGGTAGTGTTTACGTGCCTCCTCCCCTCTCAATGTTTAGGGAGTGGGCTAGCTTGGCATATGCAAGGCTAGCGTAAGGGTTTGAAGAAGAGGCACGTTTCCCTGGATGTGGTTCTCTTCCGAATTGGCAAACGTGTCTGCCAGGTCTGTGCTGCTTACACTGCCACAAGGCTTACGCCGTGAGCGAAGGTGGCTGCGTGAATGATGCTTTCAACCTGCTGGTATCTACAAAGCATAATGGCCGCTGCGACACATATATGCTCCACAGTTCACCTTTCGACACCGCCGTATATGAAAGAGAGCCCACCACGTGCCGGCGGAAGTTCCTGGGCCGAGGTCTCCAAGCTCAGAAGGCTCCTGAGATTAACGCTGGGTACCAGGACACAGGCACACAGCGCCTAGCCTGAGGCCCAGCACCGTGGAGTGCTAACACAGTAGTCCGACAGGCACCAACAGTGGAACAGTAGTTTTGATATCATTTAGGGCGCTGCTAGAACTGTATCTGAGAGTGGAGATGAAGGTACTCCATTCGACTAGGTGTAAGAAAGTCTAGGTCGCAACAGTGGAACGGTGTGTTGATCCCACAATGGATGATGTTAGAACTGTATCTGAGAGTGGAGATGGAGGTACTCCCTTCGACCAGTAGCAACCAACTCTAGGTCCCAACAGTGGAACGGTGTCTTGATCCCACAATGGACGATGTTAGAACCGAATCTGAGAGTGGAGATGGAGGTACAATCTTCGACTAGCTGCAACCAACTCTAGGTCCCAACAGTGGACCGATGTCTTGATACCACAATTGACGATGTTAGAACTGTATCTGAGAGTAGAGATGGAGGTACTCCCTTCGACCAGCTGCAACCAACTCTAGGTCCCAATAGTGGAACGGTGTCTTGATCCCACAATGGACAATATTAGAACTGTATCTCAGAGTGGAGATGGAGATACTCCCTTTGACCTGCTGCAACCAACTCTAGGTCCCAACAGTGGAATGGTGTCTTGATCCCACAATGGACGATGTCCGATATTACCTGCTCCTTGCTTTTGTCAGAAGTTCATGTGTTGAGGTGCATCACAGTCTGTGCTACCATAGATAACTGCTGCACATGATTATTGGGCTTGGTTGACAGTAGTTGGTGGAGTATACTGTGGTACAGCAGGTGCGAACAGTGAAATGGGGTCTTGATTGTATGATTTAGTCTGCGATGATTTCTGTGTACCCTCTCTGATCAGGTGCAACCAACTCTGTGCTTTCAAATCGAACGGTATGTGAAGTGTTAATGACCATTGTATCTGGTCTAGACTGCAGTTTGTAGGGTTCACAATTTAGATTGAGTGGTGACTATTTAATTACAGAATCCAGTAGTTAAGTAATTAGAACGTATATTGAAACATACACAATATTGTTTTATTAGAACATTGAAATGTTAGGAGCTCCATTGAAAACAATGGAGTAGCTCCGTTCTTATAATGGCTTGTATGAGCCTGGAGCTCCAACATTGCAACGTTTTTTTGTTCACAGCTCTGGCTGTGAAGAAATGCTTTCGGGAGCCTGAAGGGATTTCAATCCCCTTGTGCTCTCTTAAAGCTTTGCTTTATTTGTTAGAACATTCTACCCTCTGGCGGCAGCCTTATAGCCCTTTGTAGCTGGGCTATAGTGGCTATTAAAGTCCCTCTCCCTTGTTAAAGGCTATTGCCTTCAGCTTGGGCCTTTTATTGCTGGAGAGGGCCGTTAATAGCCGGTATAGCCTGCTACGGTGGGCTATAAGGCTATAGTATACTTGCTTAAAGAAGTTTTTTAGATGAGTTATAGGTTTAGTAAAAAGACCAAATTCATCTTGTAAGTTGAAAGGAACAGTGAATAGTATAGACTGTGGACAGATAAAATACAAATTCGAATTGTTTTGATTTATTTATTGTAGACTTTTTAATGTAATTTATGTTGTTGTATCTTGTAAAGAAGGAGTGATAAAAAGTATTGATGGTTTTGTGTGTGAGTACTGCCTTCAATTACCAATGCAGACAGTAGTGTTCATAATTCAGATTGAGTCACAATTATAGATGATGCAGTCCTGTAAAGAAGAGATTACTGAAGTGTGCTCTGTCTGCACCAGTTATACGCATCATTGCAGGCTCCGCATACGTTTTCTTTGCTTTGCATATTGCAAACTGTAGAGCTCAAGTCAATGCCACTTGGCTGTGGGCCTTTGCTGAATGCTCTCTCTGGCCTGTACTGCAGACTTCAGTATTTACATTTGATATTGAGTCGGTATTGTAGATAATGCAGTTCTGTAGTAGAAATTATTTCTCCAGTGCGCTCTGTCTGCACCACTCATATGCATCAGTGCAGGCTTTGCATATGTTTTTTTTTGCTTCACGTATTGCAAACTGTAGAGCTCAAGTCAAAGCCATGTGGCTGTGGGCCCTTGCTGACTGCTCTCTCTGGCCTACACTGCAGATAGCAGTGTTCACTATTGAGATCAACTTGTTATTGTAGATGAGGTAGTTTTGTAGGAAAAGACATTGCTGCAGTGCGTACTGTCTGCACCACTCATATGTATCATTGCAGGCTCCACACACGCTTTTTGGTTGCTTCGCTTATGACACACTGGGCAGCTCAAGTCACCTTATGTAGGTGTGGGTCGTTGCTGACCGCTCTCTGAGGCCAACACTGCAGACAGCAGTGTTCACAATTCAGATTGAGTTGCTATTGCAGATGATACAGTATTGATGGCAACAGATATTGCTCCTAGTACGGCCTGTCTACAGCACGCATTATTGCTGGCTGTGCACATGCTGAATGCTTTTGATGTGGCTATGTGGGTGCGCTAGAACTGATGGAGCGTTTATGATATAATCTTTCTGAGTATTATTTCAGATCTATTGATTGTGTGTCAGTATACCGCAAGTTGTGGTTCTTTTACGATAGAATTATTTCTGTATTATTTCACATCTACTGTCCCTACCTTACTGCAGCACAAATTATTGATTCTTTTAATATTGAATCTTTGTATGTGATCCAATGATTACTGTTGTAGTTGATGATAGCAGCAACTATTCCGTGAGGGCTGGTTTACACTGACTGCACACGCATCCACCACAGACATCACTGGATATGTGACCCTGGTAATAAAAAGGAGTTCCACTATCTATCTGTGTCCGTTTGTTCATTATCTATGCATGATACTGTCTCTAGGCCATACTATATTACGTTGTGCTGTGGACAGTGTATGCAACCACGTTACCCCTGGTATTGGAGAACATTTTGGTAATTTAACTTTTAGGTGTATGGCTATCACAGGTGGAAGGCTACTTTACAGAGCATGAATATTGATGAAAATGATGGTTGCATGTTGTGTGTAGTGTAAGATATGTGTATATTACAAAAAGTTTAGGACAAAGCTCTCTAAGCAGAAGATGTGTGTTTCATGAAATGCAGTACAGATATAGACTACAATGGGTGGCGTTTTCAAACTGTTACAATGGGAAATGTTATGAACTTATGGTCACATGGCAATCGCACAGCCAGTGTGCAATGGGATCGCTCCCGATGTGATTTTGAGAAAATATATTTACTATGATATAAGTTTATTACAGTAAAAAATATTTTAAACCGTTATATATTTCTAATTATCGCTTACTCTCATATACACTTTAAAGTTATTTAGATATAGTTTTGAGACAAAAGAAAATGAGGGAATGGTGTATGCAGTGGGATATCATACGTCTATGACATAACACAGGGCGTGGCAGCGTGCGTTCGTCACATTTGGAACGCACAGCGGGAGCCACCCCATAGGTACATGACGTAATGCGCCCCTTGGTAGTGCATACCGGTCGCATCCCACAGTAGCAGTTGGCGCTACCTCATATGTACATGTTGTTCGCGGGACGTGGTGTTACAAACCCGTCGGATAAGAAATGCGCATCATTTAAATGTGGTGGATAGGATTTGCGTGCTGATCGAGGTTGGTAGACTACCGGTACAGGACTGTAGTTTTCTCCTCCCCAAAAATAGTTTGATATGCATATTTTTGGGGGAAGATATAAAACATTACATCATTTTTAAAGTTAAAAAAAGGATAATAGAATTGCAAAATATTAAAAAACAATTAGAAAAATATAGGTTTTATAAATATTAAAATATGAAATTAACATTTAAAAAAACCTTTGAAATTCACTGAAAAAACCATAGGTTTTACAGATGTTATAGTTAGGAATCAGCATTTAAAAAACCTTAGCAATTCACTGAAAAAAACATAGGTTTCATGGACATTATAGTTAGTTGGACATTTGACTCATATAAAACCAGAGAAATTCGCCAGTTATGGTTAGTTGAGCTAACTATAACTTGCATGCCTGTAATGCACTGCTGATAATGTCACATATTACATCACTCATGACATGGTCAGTGACATCACTGATTACATCACTGATGACATCTCTAATGACGTCACTGATGACATCATCCACGTGATAATCTGATGCGCATACTGGTGCTCTAATATAAACTTTGATACACCCACTAGTGTGTCGCTGATGTTGAGGGTGCTCTAAACAGGAGCTGCCTTCCACCTAAACTTGGGAACTACCCAGAGTTCTCTCCTTCTTTTTTGCATAATTTATGCGTCACTCTATGCCTGCAAGGCAAATGTTTTGACCTATACTGGGTGCTCCCTTGTGTCTGGACAAAGCTAAACCTCTCTTAAGAGCTGTAATGACAGCGAAACATGTGTCAGCGGTTGCTTTTATTATTTTCAGGTTGGCTTGGATGGTATTTTACCAATCCAAAGCGGTAATATTGTGCCTGGAGTGGTAAATGGCTTTTGTCATTTTACAGCTCGGTATGGATAGCACTGTGCTAAACCTATGCTTAAAGACTTTGCTGTACAAATGGCAAAATAATTTGTCCATTTCTATCTCTGCATGGATAGCAATTGCCAATCCTATGCTTAAAACTGATAGAAAAGCAGACATTTGAGGTGAGCAAATTTAGAGTGTCGCTGGTGTTGAGGGTGCCCTAAACAGGAGCTGCATTCCACCTAAACTTGGGAACTACCCAGAGTTCTCTCCTTCTTTTTTTGCATAATTTATGGGTCACTGTATGCCTGCAAGGGAAATGTGTTGACTTATACTGGGTGCTCCCTTGTGTCTGGACAAAGCTAAACCTCTCTGAAGAGCTGTAATGACAGCAAAACATGTGTCAGGGGTTGCTTTTATTCATTTCAGGTTGGCTTGGATGGTATTTTACAAATCCAAAGCTGTAATATTGTGCCTGGAGTGGTAAATGGCTTTTGTCATTTTACAGGTCGGCGTGGATAGCACTGTGCTATTCGTATGCTTAAAGACTTTGCTGTACAAATGGCAAAATACTTTGTCCATTTCTATCTCGGTGTGGATAGCACTGTGCTAATCCTATGCTTAAAAACTTTGATAGAAAAGCAGACATTTGAGGTGAGCAAATTTAGAGTGTCGCTCGAGTTGAGGGTGCTCTAAACAGGAGCTGCTTTCCACCTAAACTTGGAAACTACCCAGAGTTCTCTCCTTCTTTTTGCATAATTTATGCATCACTCTATGCCTGCAAGGGAAATGTTTTGACTTATACTGGGTGCTCCCTTGTGTCTGGACAAAGCTAAACCTCTCTGAAGAGCTGTAACGACAGCAAAACACGAGTCAGGGGTTGCTTTTATTTATTTCAGGTTGGCTTGAATGGTATTTTACCAATCCAAAGCTGTAATATTGTGCCTGGAGTGGTAAATGGCTTTTGTCATTTTACAGCTCGACGTGGATAGCACTGTGCTATTTGTATGCTTAAAGACTTTGCTGTACAAATGGCAAAAGACTTTGTCCATTTCTATCTCGGTGTGGATAGCACTGTGCTAATCCTATGCTTAAAAACTTTGATAGAAAAGCAGACATTTAAGGTGAGCAAATTTAGAGTGTCGCTCGTGTTGAGGGTGCTCTAAACAGGAGCTGCTTTCCACCTAAACTTGGGAACTACCCAGAGTTCTCTCCTTTTTTGCATATATATATATATATATATATATCTTTGCTCTGTGATCTGCCGAATATCTCCGCACTCTCAAGCGGGTGCACTGTCACTTGAGGGCAGACTCAGGTCTAGCTTCTGTCTTCAAACAAAACAGACCATCACTCGCGGGAGAGTGATGGTTTTTTGATACTGTACACAAATAACAAAGGCGTTTCGGCCATTCGTATTTCTCATTGTTGGCTGCCGCCGCGTTCGCGCCTTTTTTATTTCAATTCATTTCATTGAAAACTGTTGACGGGCAAGTCTAATTCCGTGCCATCTTGGAACAGTAATTATTCATCTTGCTAACATCATTTCATTGCTGGCACATACTAGATAACAGAATTTGGCGAATCACACGATCATAAAATAAATCAGCATTGAGCATCCCATGTGTCCCTGGTAATATTTTAATACGATAATAACCAATGAACTTCATGTTAATAATGCCTGTTGGAGGAAGGTGCGACAATGGAATGCTAAATGCTGATTTATATTATGATCGTGCCACCTGCCAAATGAGTTGAAATAAAAGAGGCATGAATGCGGAAGCTGCCGTAATTGAGAAAGGCGAAACGCATTTGTTGTTTGTGTCCAGTACGAATAAATCCTAAAGAAGGATTTACCTCTCCCGCAAAGGCTGGTCTGTTTTGTTTATTTATTTATTTATTTAAACTTATAAGGCGCACAGCTACCCGCAATGGGTTTCCCGGCGCCAAGGGATAGACTGAAGAAGAATTAACTACCAAGCCTATGTCAATGAAGCTACTAAAGAAGCCAGAATATGTGTGTGTGTGTATATATATATATATATATATATATATATATATATATATATATATATATATATTGTCCACCAATTGCCCGAAAGCTGTTTCGGGGGGTCACTCTGCCAAAGGAACACCATCTGGTTTGCTTTTCCTGCTCCCCGCCATGATCTTGAAAGTATTTCTGCCTTACGCGTTTAGATGCACTTCGCATCCCATCAGAGGCTGACTTGTAACAATTCAGAGGAAGAGGCTCTCTTTTATTTAGATTTCGGAAACCGGCTTGATTAGTTCAATCCCCCCGCATGGCATGCTGGGAGTTGTGGTTCCTTCAAGATTGCCGTATTATTTTCCCTCAGTGGGTTCCCGCTGATATTGTATGATTAGTCACTTTATCATTCCTTTGTAGGATAAGATCTGCGGTAGGGAGACACAGTACTTCGGTTCTTTGGCGCCGCATTCCATGAGATCGTCTCGTGGCACAGCTTCTCAGTTGACCATCAGGAGGACGATCACTTTGGTTATAAGAGACGGTGCTCCCCCCACGACGTGGGCCGCCATTCTTTATGTTGTCCACCAATTGCCCGAAAGCTGTTTCGGGGGGTCACTCTGCCAAAGGAACACCATCTGGTTTGCTTTTCCTGCTCCCCACCGTGATCTTGAAAGTATTTATGCCTTACGCGTTTCGATGCAGTTCGCATCTCATCAGAGGCTGACTTGTAACAATTCAGAGGAAGAGGCTCTCTTTTATTTAGATTTCGGAGACCGGCTTGATTAGTTCAATCCCCCCGCATGGCATGCTGGGAGTTGTGGTTCCTTCAAGATTGCCGTATTATTTTCCCTCAGTGGGTTCCCGCTGATATTGTATGATTAGTCACTTTATCATTCCTTTGTAGGATAAGATCTGCGGTAGGGAGACACAGTACTTCGGTCCTTTGGCGCCGCATTCCAAAAGACCGTCTCGTGGCACAGCTTCTCAGTTGACCATCAGGAGGATGATCACTTTGGTTATGAGACGGTGCTCCCCCCACGACGTGGGCCGCCGTTCTTTATGTTGTCCACCAATTGCCCGAAAGCTGTTTCGGGGGGTCACTCTGCCAAAGGAACACCATCTGGTTTGCTTTTCCTGCTCCCCGCCGTGATCTTGAAAGTATTTCTGCCTTACGCGTTTCGATGCACTTCGCATCTCATCAGAGGCTGACTTGTAACAATTCAGAGGAAGAGGCTCTCTTTTATTTCAATTTCGGAGACCGGCTTGATTAGTTCAATCCCCCCGCATGGCATGCTGGGAGTTGTGGTTCCTTCAAGATTGCCGTATTATTTTACCTCAGTGGGTTCCCGCTGATATTGTATGATTAGTCACTTTATCATTCCTTTGTAGGATAAGATCTGCGGTAGGGGGACACAGTACTTCGGTCCTTTGGCGCTGCATTCCATGAGACCGTCTCGTGGCACAGCTTCTCAGTTGACCATCAGGAGGACGATCACTTTGGTTATAAGAGACGATGCTCCCCCCACGATGTGGGCCGCCGTTCTTTATGTTGTCCACCAATTGCCCGAAAGCTGTTTCGGGGGGTCACTCTGCCAAAGGAACACCATCTGGTTTGCTTTTCCTGCTCCCCGCCGTGATCTTGAAAGTATTTCTGCCTTACGCGTTTCGATGCACTTCGCATCTCATCAGAGGTTGACTTGTAACAATTCAGAGGAAGAGGCTCTCTTTTATTTCGATTTCGGAGACCGGCTTGATTAGTTCAATCCCCCCGCATGGCATGCTGGGAGTTGTGGTTCCTTCAAGATTGCCATATTATTTTCCCTCAGTGGGTTCCTGCTGATATTGTATGATTAGTCATTTTATCATTCCTTTGTAGGATAAGATCTGCGGTAGGGAGACACAGTACTTCGGTCCTTTGGCGCCGCATTCCATGAGTCCGTCTCATGGCACAGCTTCTCAGTTGACCATCAGGAGGATGATCACTTTGGTTATAAGTCACAGTGCTCCCCCCACGACGTGGGCCTCCATTCTTTATGTTGTCCACCAATTGCCCGAAAGCTGTTTCGGGGGGTCACTCTGCCAAAGGAACACCATCTGGTTTGCTTTTCCTGCTCCCCGCCGTTATCTTGAAAGTATTTATGCCTTACGCATTTCGATGCACTTCGCATCTCATCAGAGGCTGACTTGTAACAATTCAGAGGAAGAGGCTCTCTTTTATTTCGATTTCGGATACCGGCTTGATTAGTTCAATCCCCCCGCATGGCATGCTGGGAGTTGTGGTTCCTTCAAGATTGCCGTAATATTTTCCCTCAGTGGGTTCCCGCTGATATTGTATGATTAGTCACTTTATCATTCCTTTGTAGGATAAAATCTGCGGTAGGGAGACACAGTACTTCGGTCCTTTGGCGCCGCATTCCATGAGACCGTCTCGTGGCACAGCTTCTCAGTTGACCATCAGGAGGACGATCACTTTGGTTATAAGAGACGGTGCTCCCCCCACGACGTGGGCCGCCGTTCTTTATGTTGTCCACCAATTGCCCGAAAGCTGTTTCGGGGGGTCACTCTGCCAAAGGAACACCATCTGGTTTGCTTTTCCTGCTCCCCGCCATGATCTTGAAAGTATTTCTGCCTTACGCGTTTCGATGCACTTCGCATCTCATCAGAGGCTGACTTGTAACAATTTTTTTAGCACCTTTCTAAACCGTAGGAGATTCCCTTCCCTGCGCAGCGTCTCAGGTAGTGTGTTCCATAACTGAGGAACTAACACAGAGAAGGCTCTCTCTCCCTTGGTTACAAGTTTGTACCGGGGACAGACCAATAGCTGAGAGTCTGAAGATCTAAGAGTTCTCATTGGACTGTACACCACCAAGCGATCTTTAATGTAGGCGGGGGCCAGACCGTAGATTGCCTTATGAGCTGTGCACAGAGTCTTAAATTCCACTCGCTCTTCGATAGGGAGCCAGTGCAGGCTCTTTAACAGTGGGGATGCTTTGGATCGTCTTGGTAGCCTGAAGATAAGACGTGCAGCATCGTTCATGACGACCTGTAGCCTATTTGTTAGAGTTTTCGGCAGACCGAGATAGAGGGCATTCTCGTAATCTATCCTCGAGATCACGGTGGCCGCTACGATTGAGCGTATCATGGATTGGGAGAGAACGGGGGCTAGCTTCCGTAGCTGTCGGATGATGTTAGTGCAGCTTCCCACCACAGAAGAGATCTGACTAACCATTGATAAATCGCAGTCCAGCTTGATCCCCAGGCTCTTTACATTCAGGCTAGGTTTTGGGGCCGGACCTAACTCCACAGGCCAATAGAGGTCACTCCATGGTGAGGTGGCAGATGGAATCACCAATACCTCGGTCTTATCTGGGTTAATTTTCAAAAGATTTTCCGTCATCCATTGAACAGTGTACCTCAAGATGTTCTGGGCTTGGAGTTGTGCGGCGCTGGTGTTATCGACACTCAGCAACAGCTGGGTGTCGTCCGCATAGTTGAATACTGTACAGCCCATGCATGCCAGGGAAGCAATCAGAGGTTGCAGGTAGAGATTAAATAGGAGTGGGGACAGGGCCGAGCCCTGAGGCACCCCACATTCTAAAGTCCCCACCTCAGAGATTTCATCCCCAAGTTGTATCCTTTGGGTCCTTCCCAAGAGGAAGGATTGCAACCATCTGAGGGCCAGGCCTTTGATCCCGAAGTCACTCAGTCTCTCCAGAAGCAGGGCATGGCTGACGGTATCGAACGCCGCTGAAAGGTCTAACAAAATCAGGGCGCTCGGTTTCTTACCGTCAGCCAAGCCTCTCAATTCATCCAGCACCGAGAGCATCACCAACTCGGTGCTGTGATAAGCTCGGAACCCTGCCTGTCGCTCATGAAGTAGGTGGTGAGACTCCAGGTACATGGACAGAGATTTTAATACATGTTGTTCCAGTATTTTTGAGAAAAATGGCAGCTGAGAGATAGGCCTGTAGTTCTTTAACACAGCGGGGTCTGCGCCTGGTTTCTTCAATAGGGGTCTTACACGTGCTTCCTTAAGTTCAGCTGGTATATACCCTGTCTCCAAGGATCTATTAAGGAGAGAGATGATACGTTCCTCCAATAAGGGGCGAGCTACCTGAAAGACCCTTGGAGGACACGGATCTGCTGGAGATCCAGATTTGATTCTGCCCATCAACTGCCCCAGACTCAGTGTGTCAATCTCTGGAAACAGTGCGATGGGACAGTCAACCGGCTTATGAGGGACTGTGGGCATAGCCATCCCATTTGCCATGCCCCTTTTTATCTCCTCGATAATGGTTCTCACTTTCTCCAAGAAGTATCCCTGGAAGGCATTGCAATTTATGGGAGTCTGAGAGCTTTCAGATTTTTTACTCAGCTCCGACAAGATCTTAAAAGTCTCTTTCTGTACATTAACTGCCTTACTTAGGCGGGACTCATAATATTCAGCTTTAGCTAGAGCAATAGACTTTTTGTATAGGTTAAGAGAGTTTTGGTAGAGGTTCCTAGCTGAGTCTTGTTTGGTTTTCCTCCATCCTCTTTCCAATGCTCTAAGTTTCCTTTTATGGTCCCTCAATGATGGCGTAAACCATGGAGCCCCTTTACCAGGTCCTTTTATTAGCTTCGTTCTTACAGGTGCTAACTGGTCAATAGCCTGAATCAAGCTCCGTGTTAAATCCGCGTATTCCTGGTCCAGACTACGACCTGGGCTCAGAGACCGGTCCATTGGCAGGAGCACCTTGGTCAGGGTTGTCAAATCAACCTCTGCCCATTTACGGATTCTCCTAACTTCCGGTGGTAAGTTATTTATAGGGCCGTTAATGTGTACCTCACAGGATACTAAATGATGGTCAGACCATATACATGGGGCAACATCTTTAAGGGCCACATTTGGATCAGTGGTCCACACAAGATCAAGAACATGACCTTTAATGTGTGTGGGAACCTCCACAAGTTGTTTGAAACTTAGAGCTGACATCATGGTGTCCAATTGGCGCGTAGGCAGGTCCCAATGGGGCTCATCCCAATGTAGGTTAAAATCTCCTGTTACTACGATTTTTGTATATCGGGTACGTAGGTCCGACATAATGGGACCAAAAGAATCATAGAACAGTGGGGTTGCATTGGGTGGGCGATAGACAGCTAGCACCACCCAACATGAGTTATTCACAGTAACTTTTACCCCAAGCAAATCAGCTAGATCGACTGTCTCTGACAGCAGTCTTTCCACTAACAGAGCTTTTTTTAAAAGGACCGCTACCCCTCCCCCCGTACATTTCCTGGGCGGTTATGCCATATAGCATCATAGCCGCTAGGAAGAGCGGCAATGATGTCCGGCATCGAATTATCGCCCATCCAAGTCTCTGATAGGGTCAATATATCTATCTCATTGTCCTGCAGTAAATTATAGACTTCTACATGGTGGCAATGGAGCGAGCGGGTATTTAAGCTAGCTATTTTCAGTGAGGAGTGCACATTCTAAACAGTCCGGAGCGGCCGCCATCTTGTCTCTCGGTAGGATCGAGAGACAAAAGGTGGAAATAAATGAAGGGGGAAATGAATGAAAGGGGGCAAGGTAGACCCCTCCTGACCCCCTAGGATTGATGTGGGGGCTATTAAAGGGCCCCGCGGGGCAAAAAAATAAAATATTTATTTTTTCGATTTTTCGCGGTGGAAGCGCTACCCGGTACGCGAACCGGGTAGCTCACCGGTAGCGTAACGGGAGTCCGCCATCTTGTGTTTTGGACGAATTTAGTCACAAGATGGAGGATAAACAATGTTGGGAATGGGTATAAGGGGGCACGGGAGACATATCCTGACCCCCTAGGTTTTCTGAGGGTGGCTGAGGAGGCCCATATATGTAAAAAAAACCACCTTTTTTTTCAAATTTTCGCACGGTTAGCGCCCGGTCCGCGCACCAGGTAGCGTTCCGGAAAGCGTAACAAGGGGAAAACCAAGGGAAATATTAAAATAATATTTTAGAGTGCTTTGAGGTAGGGTAGCTCTGAATAGAGCTGTTGTGTTGTGTGGGTGATGTAAGTACCAACATGTAGGTACCAATAAAGAGTCTAAAATTCAATGTACACCGTCTCCTCTGTAGATATTTTGTATGTTCTAATATGGGTTATTTAAATGTAAATGTGTGGAAAAGCACTTCATGCTTTAAAGCAATTGTATTTTTGAACTGATTGTTCTTTCCTCTTAGTCCTCCTCTTTGTTTTTTTTCCCCACACTCTTCTTCAGCATGATAGTTGATAAATTTGTTCCCTCAAAAAATTTATATACATAAAAAAATTATATTAAATACATATAAAATATATTTTTCCTTTAAAAGAAGAATACATTTTACAGCTTTTGATATTTGCTATTAAAAAACCATTGAAATTCACTGAAAAAACCATAGGTTCTAGACCATATATAGTTAGGAATTAGCATTTACAAAACCTTGAAAATTCACTGAAAAAACCATAGGTTATAGACCATATATAGTTAGGAATTAGCATTTACAAAACCTTATTTTACTCACACAAAACCATTGGAATTCGCATATATAGTTAGTTTCACTAACTATATATCGCGCACCCGCAATCCACTGCTGATCATGTCACATATTACATCATTCATGACATGGTCAGTGACATCACTGATGACATCACTGATGACATCTCAAATGACATCACTGAAGACATCACTGATGACAACATCCAGTGACTGTATGTTTCTGTAAAGTTAAAATATGTCTTACATATTGAAGAATGAGTGGATGTATAAGTGTCTGGATGAAGGATTTAGTAGGTGCATGACTGACTGTATGAGTGAGTGATTAAATGTGTCTCTCTGAGTGCATGGGTTAGTGACTAAACTGTCTTAATTTGTGCATCATTATGTCTGTTGTTCTGTAAACTGCTGCATGTGTTGATCAGTAGCTATATGAGTAACTATATGGGTTATTGATTGGTTGCCCAAGTATTTGTATGGGAGACTGAGTGTGTGTGTGGGTGGCTGGGAGGTGTATGACTCTGTGCATAGATATGTGAGCAGTTGATTCACTAGATGTATGGGTTCAAAAGTGCATGTGGAAACAGCTGTATGGGCGGTTGACTGTGTGCATGAGTGTATTGGTGAGTGAATGGATATCTCAGTGCTACATGTCAAAGTAAGTGCATATGTAAAACACAGTACATGTGAGAGTTGACATATATAAATAACTGTGCATAAGAGCCAGTGAATGTGTGAGTGGCTGTATGGATCATTGTGAACTTGTATCAGGGATTGTATAAGAGAGTAAATATGTGTTAGTATATGTTTGAATAAGTAAGGTGTGTATAACTGTATAGTTGAGGAAATGGAGGTGTGATTGATTCTTTGCATGACTGACTGACTAGGTGTGTGAGTAACTCCATGGATGAGTGACAGTCTGTGAGTGTCTGTTTACACTGAGTGTATCTAAGGTTATATTAGAGTCTGAAGAGGTTATCACATGAATGATGTCATCAGTGATGTGATCAGTAATGTCAAATGAGATGTCATCAGTGATGTCATCAGTGATGTCATTTGAGATGTCATCAGTGATGTCATCAGTGATGTCATCAGTGATGTCATTTGAGATGTCATCAGTGATGTCATCAGTGATGTCATTTGAGATGTCATCAGTGATGTCATCAGTGATGTCATTTGAGATGTCATCAGTGATGTCACTGACCATGTCATGAATGATGTAATATGAATGATGTAATATGTGACATGATCAGCAGTGGATTGCGGGTGCGCGATATATAGTTAGTGGAACTAACTATATATGCGAATTTCAATGGTTTTGTGTGAGTAAAATAAGGTTTTGTAAATGCTAATTCCTAACTATATATGGTCTATAACCTATGGTTTTTTCAGTGAATATATATATATATTCACTGAAAAAACCATAGGTTTCACACCAGTTATAGTTAGGAATTAGCATTAAAAAAAACTATTAAATTCACTGAATGCAGCCACTTATACAGAAAGTGAAACAATAATACATATATTTAAATATTTAAACATTACTCACTAATATTTATTTTTCAGAAAGACACACATTCACTGGATGGTGTCATCAGTGATGTCATGAGTGATGTCACTGACCATGTCATGAGTGATGTAATATGTGACGTCATCAGCAATGCATTGCACGCGCAAGTTATAGTGAGTCCAACTAACTATAACGTGGGAATTTCAATGGTTTTATGCGAGTAAAACTTCCAGCTAACTATAACTGGTGTAAAACCTATGGTTTTTTCAGTGAATTTAATAGTTTTTTTTAATGCTAATTCCTAACTATAACTGGTGTGAAACCTATGGTTTTTTCAGTGAATTTCAATGGTTTTTTAATAGCAAATCTTTATAGGTATAAAAAATAATACATTTTAAAGCGAATTTTATATTGTATAAATATGTCTTTATTTTTGTATTTTTTTTTATTTTTCATCCCGGGCGCTCCCGGGGCGCGTACCGGTGAACGCACGGGTAAGCGCAATGTTACGGCGCGCCGGGGCGCGTACAGGTGAGCGTCCCGATATCGCTATTGCCGCGAACGAAAACAACATCGTGACGTATCGCGTAGCCGCCACGTCTTGCGTCATAAGACACGTATCAAGTAGCCGCGAGATGCGTCTTATGACGCACCGCGTAAGCGCACCCGGAAGCGCATACGATCGCGCAACGTAAGCGCACCAATGCGCTTACGATACACGCCCCGGGACGTGCCCCAGGGCGCGTAGCGTAAGCGCGCAAGCCATGTGACTTTAAAATAACACTTTTCATTGGTTCAGAACTTTTTTTTTTCCAAATTGTGTGAAACCCACCCATTTCTCTCACTATTGCTTTGTACTTGGAGAGAGCAAGAGCTGTTCTGTGTACTGTCTTCATCTCCTACTTTCCTGATCTACAGCAATGGCTGCAAGGGAGTCATCCAGCAGTGATTCCGACGGATTTTTGGATGAGGACCCTCCTCAACAGAAGAAAAAAGACCATTTCATCTGGAAATTCTATGACATCCCTGAGGGACAAAAAAAAGTCAATGCTCCAAAAGTAACCTGCAAAATATGTGGCAGTACTTTATCCAGAGGCAATCCTCTAAAAAAATATAGTATCGGAAATGCCAATTTAATCAGGCATGTCAAAAGAAGACACCCAAAAATTTTTGCCAGGGAGAGTGTCAGGGAGCTGGCACGGAATTTACCCACAGATGGCGGCAGCACCTCCACTGGTGGAGCAACACCTTCGGGACCACTCCGTAGAAGAATGGTCCCTAACATACAGCCGGTGTTTGCAGGCATCAAATTTCTGTGCACGCAGTGTGACAAACTGCTCTGCTATGGGGAGCAGAGTGTTGAACTCATTGCCATAAAGAAACAAGAATACCGCTGCCCTGCCAGTCCCTAAATTTTCACATTTTTTTGCTCCTGTTGAGCAGTTTTGGACTCCCTGTTTTTGTTTTTCCCCTGAAAAAAATCCCCAAAAATATAAAATCGTTTTAAAAAGTCTAAAAAAATATAAAACAACAAAAAGAAGAAAAAAAACAGTTCTTTTTAGAACTACCTTTACTTTATAAAAATAAACCTATATTTTTAAAGAATCTGTATCAATCTTTTTTCTGCAGGGTACGCGTACCGGTACGTGCACCGGGGCGCGCACCGGGGAGCGCGCAAAAAAAAAAATTTATGAAGGAGTTAGCATGAGGGAAGAACACAAAGAGAGTAATGTTAAGAGAAAGAGAGCTAGAGGGAGAAACACAGAGGGATTGTTTACTACATAGTGAAAAACAGACAATGTGTAATAGGGTGAAAATGAGAAAAGTAAAATCACTAAACAGGCGAAAGAAGGGAAGAGAGAGGAAGAACACTAAACTAGAGATAGTGGGAGAATGTGAGTGGGTGTTGAAAGAAAACGATAGGACAGAAAAAAATTGAGAATGAACGGTACTAGCATAACTGGGATAAATGAATAACGGTGAGGGAGGGTAAGAAAAGACCAGTTAGTATAAGTAAAGAGGGGTGAAAGACAGTGAAAAACTTGAATTAGGATAAGAGATGGGGAGTGACAAACACAAAAGACAGAGAAAATAAAGGTAACAGTACCTGAATGGGATGTGTGTGTGTATATGAAGTTTCTGTGTGGGGGGATTTTTTTCTGTGTATGAGGTGTGTGTGTGATGTGTGTGTGTGGTGTATGTCAGAGGTATGTGTTTGTGTTGGGACGGGGATGAGGTGTGTGTGTAGGAGTAAGGTAAATAATTAAGAAAAACAGAATGAGTGAAGAAGCAAAGGAAGAGAACAGAGGGTAAGTGAAGTAAAGAATAGGGACTGAAATAAGTTGAATATGAGAGGGGAAATAGGGAAATTGGAGTAAACATGGAGAATAAGAATAAGTGAGGGAAGCAGAGTAAAGAAACAGGAGTGAGGTTGGTTGAGAAAATATTAGTGAGCTTAAAGCAAAGGGTGATGACAAACTACATTTTTTTAGTCACACTTACCATATAATAAATGTAACTTTAATTACATTTTTTTAGTACATTTTATATCTGTGAAAGAGAGCAGAAAAAATAAGTTATAATTAGTAAAATATGTATTTTAAATTAAAAGATACAAATGAAGAGGTTAAAAATCATAACAGTGTGAAATATAGGAAATGAGAGATAGTAATGGAACCAGAGTAAAAGAAATGGGATGAAGAACGATGAGAGAGGAGCAGTGAAGTTGTTAAAGAAATGATAGAAGGTAGATAAACACAAGTGAACATAACACAAGAAGAGTGAGGCACAGAAGTAGTGAACGAAAAATAGATAGAAAAGGTCAAAAGTAAGGAGCAAACAAAGATAAGCGAGGGAGAGTGGGTGATTTATAGTAATAGAGTGCGATAATAGTGCTGAGTGAGTAAACAGGAATTACTAAAAGAGCAAAGGAGGAAAATACGGAAAAGGGAAGTAAAGCAGAGAGACTGAAAGCTGAAAAGTTATGCAAGGGAGAGAGGTGATGAGGACAGTTGAAATGAAAATGAGGGGTTGTCAAAGAAGTGGAGTAAGGGAACGGGGGTTACAGAGAGTGAGAGAAAGACATTATAAGTGAGTTAAAAGAGCTGAAAGAGGACGGAAAAAGGAAAGTGAGTGTCAGAGAATGGGAATACAATTTAATTTACACAATCCAAAGTATAGAATAACTTGTACAACATGTTACATAGTTTATTTTTACTGTTCTCAGAATATATTGAATTTCACTTAGAACAGTGAGTTCAAATTACTCATCATATGACAGCGGGAAAAAAAAACACAATCTAAAAGATTGTGTTTTAAAAAAAACCTTAGATACTAACAAATGTACACTAATCTTTGATTGACTTACTTTTCCTTGAGGCCAAATAGTATATCATGGAGGTCCTTTTCTCGTTGCAAAGTACTTTGCTGTTCAGTAAAAAATCCATTTCATCGACTTTCTAGAAGAAAAACTCCAAGAACATCTGAAATATTTTCAATATTTTCATATACTCCTTTTTTTCAGTCATGACTCTTTACTCATTCCTGCACCTTTCCATTTGGCCAAATAGTGTCAGATGTATGAGTATATATCAGTACTCCTCCCATCTTCATAGGCCAATTACCTTTACCTAAATTTTGGCTGTAAAAACACTCGGTATGAATTTATAAAGCCAAAAGGCAAACGTTGTTTGAAAGTCAAATGAGTGTCGTTACATTGGGTCCAACCTTTAGAAGTTTTTAAATAGCATGTGTAATGCCCTGATGTTGTAGAAGGACCGTCATGAAAAATAATGGCTACAGTTGCAAAGGTTCTTCCTGATATCGATAATTGAGAAGCCACAAAATTTTTAATAGAAGTTGTCAATTTAGTTCCATCAGGTCTACATCGTTGGAACATTAAAATGACATAGTGACCATAATTTCGTAGAAATAATGTGGACAGCATTGTAGACTTACATTGGGTGCACACCATATTGTGATCAGCTGCTTTAACTAGATTATTAAAAGGCACTGATTTGCAGTGTGGTAAAGTCAAATATATAAATCTTTCACTGTCTATTCTAGTAGTACTTGATGAAGCACAGTTATCACAGTCATGTTGCCATTGATAAAAAAGGTTAAAAAGAATTTTTATATCTACTCCTTCTTCTTCCAATACATCAAACATATACATTAAAAATTCCTGACAATCCTGCTGAATTATCTGTGAAAATTGATTTTGACCTGAACATATGTCTACAAGATTCCTAATTTCTGAAACACTTTCTATTTTTCCTCTATCACTACTACATTTCTCTAACACAGAATTCAATAAACAGCACAATGTTTGTTCCCGATTTTCGACAATCTGTTTTTGTAAATTTTGAAGAAAAAAAACAACATTAACTACTACATTAGCATAGCAGTTGACACCAGAACTGTTTTCAAACTGAAATCCAACAACATCCTCAACAGAATCCTTTTTCCTTCTGCTTACAATTACAGTTTCATCTACTTTTTGTCTTTTTGCTACTACCTCACTGCAATTACTCTCATTTCTTCTTTTTCGGCCTACCACACGTTTTTCAATCAGAGGATATTGAGGCAAATGTGGAGCATACTCTCTTCTTAACATATTGTATTCTTTAACACAATCTAGATCTGCACAAATCTTTGTTTCGTCACACTCAATCAAGTACAATTCTGATAAAGTTCTGACTCGTGATAAAGCCACATATGCCATACCCTCTTTAAACACAGAACTTTCAATGTTCACCAAAGCGCTATCTACACTTAAACCTTGAGATGTATGAATTGTCACCGCATATGCCAAGCAAATAGGAAACTGTTTTCGGCGAACATATAAGTCTTTCACGAGCAAAAATCTAGCTGAACAACGACAAATTTGTTCTATTTCATCAATGCGATCAAATTTAATTTTTATAATTTCAATTCCATCTCTATTTTTGTAATTCACAAAACCAACAACATGACCCATTGCTCCATTTACCAGACCTCTTTCAACATTTAAATTCCTTCTCAAAATGACACGACAATTCAAACAAACATTCAGAGTATTTTCAAAACCAGCAGTTTTAGATATAGTCTTCTCCAATGAATCCAATTTTGATTTCAAATTTTCTGACAAAATAATTGTTGATCCCATATGCTCTATTTTATCAATAGCTTCCAGTTTCACTATCTCTTCATTTTCTAACTTCAGCATTTTGATGTTGAACATGGAACATTCTTTCAGAGTAGGCATCAAACATATGGCACATTTCTTCTCGTTAATTTTCTTAAAAATATTCTCTGGAAGAATGTTTTCATTTGGGAACAAATTAGAAATTAACCGTCCATGTAAAGCTTCTTTCCCTTGCTGACTTATTTTTCCTACTCTTACATCTTGTAAAATATTTTTATAATCTTCATCCTTTGCCTGCCGCATATTTTGAAGCAGTTCTGCATATTTGAAGTTTAACCATATATTAACGTTTCCAATGCTTCCTAGGCACTTCCTGGTATCTTCATGCTTGAGCATTTTGAACACAGGTTGTCCTTTCACTGGAGTCAACTGCAGTAGATCTCCAAAAACAATAATATGTTTTCCTCCAAATAAGACATCATAGTCTGTTCTAAGAATTTCTTGCATTCTCAAATGCACAAAAGCAAGCATTATATTTGACACCATGCTTACTTCATCAATGATAAGAAGTTTCATTTTCTTCAGGACTCTCGAAACTTCGGAACACGCATCTCCAGATAGCTTGTGATATTGCAATTTGTTATCATGCTCCACTGGCAGCATCAGTAAACGATGTAAAGTAATCCCTTTAATGTTATGTGCTGCCAGCCCAGTTGGAGCAGTAACAACACAAGACAGCGGTGATTCAGTCCTTTTCTGCAGATAAGTTGCAATGGCTTTAATCAGAAAACTTTTTCCAGTTCCCGCTTCTCCACTCACGTACAGTTGGACAGGCTTAAATGATGTACATGAGCACTCTTTTTTCTCATGACTGAATCCATGTTCAACCTGTTCTCTGACTTCGTCATATATCTGTTTCTGCTCAAGGTTTAGTTGTTTCACCAAATCTTCTTCGTTAACTTCATCATCTTGAGCTTGTTCCATAGCTCTTTCCACCTCATCCATGGCAGTAGCAGCTTCATTTTGGATAGTTGGTCCTCCTAGTGGATCCTGACTCAATGAAGCAGAACTCTGACTACCTTGAGAACTGTCTCTCGCAATCTCTGCAGCAATTGTGGCTTCTTGCTCTATTTCTTCATTCAACATTTGCAGATAATTTGGAAAAACAGGACATTCTATGGTATCCTTCGTTGCATTAAAGGAGTCTTTATAACAGAGAAAATCTCCAAGAAGTTCCTCTTCTTCACGCCATGGTTCAAACAGTTGCAAAAGAGCCAAATAATAAAATTCTCTTTTATCTGGATTATCACAACTCAATTTGCGATGATTAATCAAATGACCTTTTTTCTGTTTCACTAGACATCCTTCACATCCAATGACTCCATATATTCCATTATTGATATCTTCTCTGATGTTCCTCTTATAAATATATCTTTGCAGAACTTCATAGAGACAAGCGTTCTCAAGGTGATGACTTCTATTTGGATAGTATGTATCCAACATGTTTGTCTTCAAAATATCTGTACTTTCTGGTTCTTTCTCCGCCAAATACTCTATCTCTTGTACAGATTTCAAAACTCGATTTTGTGTTGCAGCAAGACCTAGACTCACCCAAATGATGGTTCTAGATTTGGCATAGAGACTTGCTGACGACAATCGATCAGAATATTCATATGCTCCAATTTCTCGATGCGACAACATCTTCAGACTGTAACTGTACAATTTCTTGCTTAGACTCTTTTCATGTGAAATGTCCTCCCACATTTCCTTCAGTTCTGTCTTTTCTTTTTTTGTGATGTAAGACGTCACATATCGAGCTACAGCAACAGAGTTGTCAGCAACGAATTGAATATCCATGTTAGCATTCCACATGGACAAAATCACTGGATTGTAGTCATTGATGTACTTGGAATCTTCGTCTCTTTTTAAATTGTATGTATTTTTGGGTGATTTCATCGTCACAGTATGTCGCAGAGAAGACATTAAATTATTTACTCTTCCTTTAGAAATCACTGGTCGTGGAAAAGCGAAACGACATTTTGTGTAGAACTTGTCCTTGTTTCTGAATTTTCGACGACAGTACTTTCCACAACGATGGGATTGAAAGCGATAAACTTGTTGCCTTAAACTGTTTTCTTCCGTAGTTTTCGGAACAGCACATGTTGAATACTCTTCAATGAAACTCATGACTGTCTCATCTGAATCTGTTCCAAATTTGGGTGCATCTTTAATCCATAACAACATATGTATGTGAGGAGCACCTCTCGCTTGATACTCCTTTCTCCAAAAGAAATCCAAAACCTCTCCAAGGGGAGGATTTTTTTTGTTGGTAATAAAAGACATCATAGCTTCAAATCTATGATTGAAATATCTGCATACATTCACTGGATCCAAAGAACACAGTTCTCCAGGTGTTTTGAATTCTATATTTTGTATATTAGCATTGGCCTCTCGTAGAAATTGAAGTAAGTCCTCCCATGCATACTCGGCACAGCTAAGAGTGAGGAACCATGTAGGAGTTCCTAAGTTTCTTAGCATACATTTCAATTCCCCATGGCGACGGTACCAATACTCATTTGTACCACGCTGACATGCCATGAGATTGATTAGATAAGATTCTAAAATATTATCTTGCAGATTCACTTTCTCCATAAAGTCCCTCGCCGAAATATTTTGTAGATGTGCTCCACTTTTCAGAATATGGTTTACTGCATAAGAAAGCCCAGACAAGTCACTTTCATACAGTAGATGAAACAAATAGGGAATGCATTGACGAAACCTTGCATCTTCAGCATATAATCTTACAGTTCGATATTCAGATGCAGGAATTTGAAGTGGTCGATCGTCATATCGTCCACCTCGACCTGTTGGAAATAGCTGTGGAAAACAACGAGTTTCCAAACTTTCTTCCCATACACTAATGGGACTTCCTTTTGCTGTTTTCATTTGAAACAATTCAATTGCAATCCCCATTACTTCTTTGGAATGCAAAGGATGAACAGTATAATGTTCATATATTTCTTCACTTCTAGACACATCACCTATTTCAATTTGGCCGCCTGAACAATCACTGTCTTCATCTGCAGCTGTTTCCTCTCATGCAACACATACATCTTTGTAGTAATCATTGTTTTTGACTAAATACAATGTTGCCTTTTTGACTTTCCTAACATCCACTAAATCTTGCCAGATTTTTTTACTCTTTGTTGGAACCCCATTAACTAGAATAACTAAAGGTTCCTCTTCTACTTTTTCTATACAAATTGTATCAATATTTTTTTTGAAATCAAGAGGCAAATAAACAACTCTTCCCTTTAATCCTCTCTGCAAATCTGAAGGAGGCAATTTCCCTATCTTAGGCTCCATGCGAACAATTGCCTGAAAAGGGTGGACATATTGAATCAAAATAGACTCATATGTATTTAAATCCATCAATTCACGGGGAATGTCTACCAACTCCAGATTATTATGAACAGCTCTAGCAGGCATTCTGTTTTGATTTAATTTTTCATGACAATATTTACAAATACGCTGATCAGAACTCAAATCAAAAGAATTCTCCACCCACAAATAAGTTGCTAAATCTTTCCACTCATAATTATCCATCTTTTCACTTTTTGCATATAAATCAACTAACCTAGTCTGAATCTTATAATGACTTCGTCGACAACACACACAAGTAAAATTCGGCCTCTCACCTGATTTCACCTTAAACCTGGTAATTTCCTGCTCAAACATTTCTGTATTCAAAATCTGTACATTGTCTTCCACATTACCTTGAATTGCTGTCTCAATTTCTACACTGTCCTCTTGTTCACGAAAATAACAAATCTCAATTTCTTCACAAATCTTCTTCACATCTAATTCTGTTCCATGCAAAAGAGCACTGTTTAATTGTTTAAGCTTAAGTGCTGGACTTTTTGCATAATACAACATTCTCACTAATTTCCTCATTTTGGTATGATGCACTGCTAACATCCTAAAATGATGAAAAACACTCTGACAGACTTTTCTAGAAAGACAAGCCAGTGAATGGCCTTGCAAACCTGTGATTCCTCTCACTCTGCAAGGATCTAAGTCTTGC
Organism: Lissotriton helveticus; assembly: GCF_964261635.1. Classification (NCBI taxonomy): domain Eukaryota; kingdom Metazoa; phylum Chordata; class Amphibia; order Caudata; family Salamandridae; genus Lissotriton; species Lissotriton helveticus. Next base: position 264,360 of record NW_027611740.1, read on the forward strand.
AACAACTTCACTTTCTGCTTTATACTTTTTTTTACTATATGTACGTAAGAAATTACAAAACAAATCAATTGATTCCTGTCGCACACTACAAATACTACTACACTTCCAAGTGTACACTGGACCCTTAGTACGTCTCCCTAAAACTCCATCAGATAACACCCCTTCTGGTTCTCTAGGGTTCTCTTTTTCAATCGGACAACCGTCTTTCACTTCATACGCTCGACCACTGGTGTCAACTGCATGCACTAAATCATTCTCCTGGAAGTAACTCTCCTCATTAAAAAATGGCTCACAACTTGAACTGTGCATCCATTCTCCAGAAAAAACTTTACAAAAATTAGTCTGATTAATTACTCTTTTCCATCTACTGTTTGATTTGAAAACATCAATTGTCTTGTTAAGTGTCCTAATTCTATTGATTATTAAAATAAATAATTTTTTCTTAACTTCAAAAGCCTGATCAACAATCTTCTCCACACTTTTCTTTTTCTTATAAAAAGCAGCTCTCTGTTTACCTTTCCTAATGTTTTTTAACAAATTTAAAACCACTCTATTGCGAAACATTCGTCTATGAATGTCTCTAAACTGATTCTGCCTTCTATTCCTATACATATTATTCTCTCCTGCTCCAGTTTTAGGATCCTTTGAAGTTCTTTCCTTCCTTTTCAATTTTAATCTCTCATTTTCTTTTTCTACATGGTGTCCTTCATTTTTTTGGGATGTACATATGTTACGTAAAAAAGACTTAGTTGTCTTACCAGGAGCTTTGTTCCTGTTTTTTGAAGTAACTGTTGTGGAAGAATGCTGTAATTCCGTTGCTGTTTTTGATTTTTCCCGGTTACGTTGTTTCTTTGTCCTTTCCTTTGTGGGCATCTTTGCTTTTTCTTCAAATGACGATTTCAATCTGTGTTAAAGAAAAACAGTAGCACATTATAGACCACTATTACCAAACAACAAAGCAATGACAAAAAGCAAACGATCTATACAGGGTTACAGATCAGGTGAGGATTCTCCAGTGGTGCACAAAAGGTGAGGCCTGTTTTGAAAAGTATAGTGGAAGACAGCTCTGTCCACAAGTACAAAGAAGATCAGACCAATGTCTAAGTCCACTGCACTCTTATACACAGGCTTCACCACCTATGCTTCCCGAGAAAATATTGAGTTATATAGAATTGTATTTTATAAAATTGTGAAGCTCCATGAGAAAGCGTTAGCCTCAGTCTTATTCCTGTTGTGAGGCAGGTGCAAGATTTTGCCTCAGTCTTATCCCTGCTGTGAGGCAGATGATTGTAAATAGGATCTGTGCTGTGTTTCCTAAATGTGATGTCAAAAACGATTTTGGAGAAAATGATTGGTTTTTACATTTTTGATTATAATGTGGCGCAGAGGTTTAAAAAGTGACACATCTACCTACATGCATCAATTTTTAAATATGGAGCAAAAAGGTACTTGTTTGGGTTTTCCTGGGGAGCGTAGGTGGTGAAGCTTGTGTCTAAGAGTGCAGTGGACTAGGCTTCATGAAGCATATACCTGTCTGCATTTTTAGACGCAGGTGTCAATTTGACTCTTTACAGTGATGTTAGCTGTGTTTTAAATCAGTGTAGGAAGCATATTGAGTTTGTTTGCTTAGAGGAATTGTATTTTGTAAATTTGTGAAGCTCCATGTGAAAGCGTTTGCCTCAGTCTTATTCCTGTTGTGAGGCAGGTGCAGGATTTTGCCTCAGTCTTATCCATGTTGTGAGTCAGATGATTGTAAATATGATCTGTGCTGTATTTCCTAAATGTGATGTCAAAAACAATTTTGGGGAAAAGAAATGGTTTTTACATTTTTGAGTATAATGTGGCACAAAGGTTTAAAAAATGACGCATCTACCTACATGCATCACTTTTAAAATATAGGGGAAAAAGGTATATGTTTGGGCTTTCCTGGGGAGCCTAGGTGGTGAGGCTTGTATCTAAGAGTGCAGTGGACTAGGCTTCATGAAACATATCCCTGTCTGCATTCTTAGAGACATGTGTCAATTTGACTCTTTACAATGATGTTACCTGTGTTTTAACTCATTGTAGGAAGCATATTGAGTTTGTTTACATAGAGGAATTGTATTTTGTAAAATTGTGAAGCTCCATGAGAAAGCGTTTGCCTCAGTCTTATTCCTGTTGTGAGACAAGTGCAAGATTTTGCCTCAAAACACCTGTGTCTAAGAATGCAGCAGTGATAGGCTTCATGAAGCCTAGTCCACTGCATTCTTAGACACAAGCCTCAACACCTATGCTCCCCAGGAAAGCCCAAACAAGTACCTTTTTTGCCCCATATTTAAAAATGAACGCATGTAGGTAGATGCGTCACTTTTTAAACCTCTGCGCCACATTATACTCAAAAATGTAAAAACCATTTATTTTCCCCAAAATCGTTTTTGACATTACATTTAGAAAACACAGCACAGATCCTATTTACAATCATCTGCCTCACAGCAGGGATAAGACTGAGGCAAAATCTTGCACCTGCCTCACAACAGGAATAAGAGTGAGGCAAACGCTTTCTCATGGAGCTTCACAATTTTACAAAATACAATTCCTCTATGCAAACAAACTCAATATGCTTCCTACACTGTTTTAAAACACAGCTAACATCATTGTAAAGAGTCAAATTGACACCTATGTCTAAGAATGCAGACAGGGATATGCTTCATGAAGCCTAGTCCACTGCACACTTAGATACAATCCTCACCACCTAGGCTCCCCAGGAAAGCCCAAACATGTACCTTTTTTTCCCATATTTAAAAAATGACGCATGTATGCGTCATTTTTTAAACCTTTGCACCACATTATACTCAAAAATGTAAAATCCATTTATTTTCCCCAAAATCGTTTTTGACATCACATTTAGGAAACACAGCACAGATCATATTTACAACCATCTGCCTCACAGCAGGGATAAGACTGAGGCAAAATCTTGCACATGAAGCTTCACAAGTTTACAAAATACAATTCCTCTATGCAAACAAACTCAATATGCTTCCTACACTGAGTTAACACAGGTAACATCATTGTAAAGAGTCAAATGTATTTCTTTAAACATGCACACATTCTTTATTCCTTTAAAAAAATGTAAAATCCATTCATTTTTCACAAAATCGTTTTTGACTTCACATTTAAAAAACACAGCACAGGTCCCAAATAAAAGCATTCCATATCACTACTAAAACTTCACAATTTTACAAAATACAATTCCTCTATGCAGTAAAAACTCTTTACCAAGCATTATCAAAATGCATGACACAACGCAACATTAAAAAACCACAATTTGCTTCCAAATCTTCTCCATAGAATATACAAGTCTCTATGTATATTAAATGAATCATAACTCACCTTTACAAATGCTTTAGGAGATTCAGAACAGCGTCAGATACACACACCAATATTTCTTTCGCAGAGCAAAAGGTATGTTCTCCAGGCACTGCAAACCATAAAGGCACAGAAATCCTCTAATTGTACACACATATTCCTCATGGTAACCAATCAAAACTCTTCCCTCTGTATTTTCAAACCAACACCCTTCCCCCCCTCAGCCTTTTCTACCTGTTACCATAGCAACTCCCTCCTCACTCAGCTGCCAGGGTTAAAAGTTTATTCTACAATGTTGCAAATCACCTCTGCAAGGATGTTTGACCTGCGAATACACCAGCTTTTCTGGTGCAAGGTTTCTTTAAATGACTTTTTTTTAACCATTCAAATTACTTCTTACACAGAACACAACCATGCACCCTAACTTTCAGTTTTCACCTATCTCATTCTACCAATCATTGCTTGTGATTCAAGAGCACTGAAACTCCACAGGTTTTTTTTGCAACCTCCTATTGTTCCAACTGCCATTTCTTTTCCACACTTCATCTGACTGCATCAGAATCTCCTCTCACCATGTATTCTGTCTGGATTATTGGACATAGCTATATCCACTGGGCTCAAAGGTATGCTAGTACCAGAAATTTTCACAATCTTGATTTATCAAATGTGAACATCAAATGGATTGGCCAGAGAGGATTAAAATGTCACCAATTGATTCCATTGGTGAAAACCTTTTTGCATTTGCCACACCCTGACCTGTTAATTGTGCACTGTGGAGGAAATGACTTGGGCACTCTGACTGGTGTAGGTCTGGAAATGCTTTTAAAGGACACCTTTGATCAATTGATGGCACTTTTTCCACAAACTGTCTTGGTATATTCCAATATATGCCAAAGGCAGAAATGGAAGTGGTCCAACCAATTTTGTCCACAATTTGAAAAAGCACGGAAACATGTGAATAAATCTGTTTCTGCTTACATGAGAGACTATGGAATGGGTTCAATATACAACAACAACTTGCGTTACAACATGCAAGATATTTACAGAGAAGATGGTGTGCACTTCTCAGATGAAGGGAATAGAATATTCCTCCTGAATTTAAGACTGTGCATTGGTACCTACTTGTAGGTACCTAAATCAGCCACAGAACCCAAAAGCCCTTTTCAGGGCTACCCTATCTCTGATCACTCCAAATGATTATCTTTTTCTAACTTTTTTCACTATTTTTCACTATAGTACGCTCCCCGGTACGCTTCCCGGTGCGCGTACCGGGCGCTCCCCCCGCGAAAAATAAAAACTTTTTTTATCTTGTTTGCCTATTTCGGCCTCCTAAGACCCCCTCAGAAAACCTAGAGGGTCAAGGAGTGCCTACGATGCCCCCTTATACCCATTCCCAATGTTGTTTGTCCTCCATTTTCTCTCTCAAATCTACCGAAACACAAAATGGAGGACTCCCGTAGCGCTGCCGGTATGCGTACCGGGGCGCGCACTGAGAAGCGCTCCCAAAAATGTTAAAAGTTAATTTACATAAAAACCCCTGGAGACACTTTCAGAAAATATAGAATAGCTCATACTACATACCAATCCCTACCATTTTCCCAAATTCGATGGAATTCCATTGAGCCATTTAGCCTGTAGACCTCTCTAAATACCCTGAGGTAAATTACTTCACAAAAACACATCTGAAGTGTTAGAATTGACAACCAATTAAAATGTTACTTTCATTTTCTACTTTTTTTACCTGACATTTGATTGGTTATGTACCTGAATATATATAAAGAAAGAGAGGGACACACAGCCATTTTGACTTCTACTTCCTGGTGTACATTTCAAAAGGATTTTCACTAATAACTTCAACTTCTTTTTAAAGGTAAGTTGTTATTTTGAAAAATGAAGTATATTGTGCACTTTAAGTTAATATGGAAACCTTTTTCTGCTAGTTATATACTATCCCAATTTAATAGTTATAGATTTAGATAGACTTCTCTGTTATAGTTATGGATGGATTTAGGCTTGTCTTGTATAATTATGAATTTACTTAGGTTTCATCACATACACTTTTTTATATTTCTACTTCCAGCCTGATACCATACACTGCCCAAAGATAACTTCACTGTTAAAAAATCAAAACTACCTGTCTGAACTTAAACCCAACAGTGCCCTATCTCTACTGATATATTTATTTTTTATGCAATTTACAGCAACATAATGGAAGGAGATCAAAATAAATGTAATATTTCATTCGAACTTGATCTTCAGGACAATCCAGAGGAAGAGAATAACGATTCAGATTTTTTGGATCAGTCTCTTGATGAAGAGTTTCTGAAATATGTGGAAGAAATGGAATCATGTAATCCAAATGAGGACATTCCCAACGACATAATGTTGGAAGTCTTATTAAATTTTGAAAAATCAGAGCAATAAATTTATATTTAATAATTAAAAATTGTTCCAGACATTATTCTTTTTTATATGTAATCAATGAAATAGTACCAAAATGAATATAATATAATGTGAGACTTATAGTATACTGTGCAACTTTTTTGTTTTACATAGTAATTTTCCTCATAGATACTTCCTTTCTCCCACTATATTATCTCCAAAGTGTATTTGACATCTCTTTTTCATCTCCTGCCTCCATGTTCTTTATGTTTTCCTGACAGACTATGGTATGCATTCCATATACCACAATAACTTCTATAACAACATGCAAAATATCTACAGAGTAAACGGTGTACATTGAATTTAAGACTCTGCATTGGTACCTACATGTTGGTACTTAAATCACCCACACAACACAACAACTCTATTCAGAGATACCCTACCTCTAAGCACTTTAAATTATTATTTCAGTGTTTCACTGAGTTTTCCCCATGTGTGGGGGTGGGGGAGGTGTGTGTGGGGGATGTGCGGGGTGTGTCTGTGAGGTGTGTATGTGTGTGTGTGTGTGTCTGGGGGGATGAGGTGTATATCTGTGTGGGGTATGTGGGTGTGGGTGGGGATGTGGGTGTGTAAAGTGTGTGTGTGGGTGTGGGTGTGTGGGGTGTTTCGGTGTAGGTGGAAGTGTGGGTGTGTGAGGTGTGTTTGGGGTCTGTGTGGGTGTGGGGAGTATGTGTATAGGATGTGTGTGTATGTGTGAGATGTGTGGATGTGTCTGTGAGGTGTGCGTGTGTGTGTGGGGGGGAGGTATGTGGGATGTGTGAGGTGTGTCTGTGAGGTATCTGTGTGTGCGTGTGTGTGTTGGGGGGTGAGGTGTGTGTGTGTGTCTAGGTGTGTGGGATGTGTGGTTGTGGGTGTGGATGTATAAGGTGTCGGTGTAGGGCTGTGGGGTGTTTGGGTGTGGGTGGAGGTGTGCATGTGTAAGGTGTGTGTGGGGAGTGTGTGACTGTGGGGGTGTAGGGTTGTGTGTGTGTGGGTGTGTGTGGGACGTACTTGTAGGTACCTAAAACAGCCACAGAACCCAAAAGCTCTTTTCAGAGCTACCCTACCTGTAATCACTCAAAATGATTATTTTCACTATTATTTTCACTATTTTTCACCAAAGTACGCTCCCCGGTACGCTCCCCGGTGCGCGTACCAGGCGCTCCCCCCGCGAAAATGGAAAAAAATTTATATTTTTGTATTTACCCGAGGGACCCTTTTATGGCCCCCACATCAAACCTAGGGGGCCAGGGGGGGTCTACCCTGTCCCCTTTTAATTATTTTCCCTTTTGTTTTTACCACCTCTTGTGTCTTGATCCTACCGAGACACAAGATGGCGGCCGCTGCGGACTGTTTCGAATGTTTACAGACACCCGAGAGCCAATCAGCTTGCCGTGCGCAAGTCGCGTGGCGCGCCTGGAGCGCTCCCCGGTACGCGTACCGGGGCGCGGCTCTATATATATACATTTATTTGAACCTAAATTACTCAAAATCCTCTGGAGCACATATCTTGAGACATAGCAAAGGCACATCGGGCTACCAGTCCTACAATTTTGCCAAGTTTGGTGAAAATCCATTCAGCCGTTCGAGCTAAAAGTGCGACAGACCGCCCTATGGAAATTAACATGGGGAAAACACGTTTTGGGACCCCCTTTTATCTCGGCCCCCACTTGACGAATGCCCTTCAAACTTTCAGGGAAGGAGCGGAGCGCCGCGAGGCAAAGTCGCTGAAAAATTCAGGCTGATTCCTCAACCGACGCCAAAGTTATTCCAAATAGAATGTTGCGATTTCCCTATGGAAATCGATCCTAACTATAACTACCTACTGGCAACCGCCAGTAGGTAATATATGTATATGAATATGTATATATATATATATATATATATATATATATATCGCAACATTCTATTTGGAATAACTTTTGGCGCCGGTTGAGTAATCGGCCTGAATTTTTCAGCAACTTTGCCTCAACCTCTGCGCCACATTATACTAAAAAATGTAAAAGCCATTCATTTTCCTCAAAATCGTTTTTGATCTCACATTTAGGAAACACAGCACGGGTCCTATGTACAAGCATTCCATGTCATTACTGAAACCTCACTATTTTACAACATACAATTCCTCTATGCAGACAAACTCAATATGCTTCCTACACTGAGTTAACACAGGTAACATCATTGTAAAGTACATTACACTTGACAGAGGTATAATGTGGTGCAGAGGTTTAAAAAATGACGCATCTACCTACATGCGTCACTTTTTAAATATGGTGCAACAAGGCATATGTTTTATGCCGCCAATGCGTCACAAAAAGTGACGCATCAGTAGCGCAAAACTGACGCATGGTTTTATAAATGAGGCTCATCTTTTTCTTGCACACTACTCCAGTTTAGTCCTGTCCACTGCATTCTTGGACAGAAGCCTCACGTTTTGTGCTCCCCTGGACAGGATTCATCACATGAGCAGTCCTGCTTAGGCCTCATAATCTTTTTTAAGAATGAAATTTGAAAAACAGAGATAAGGTGATATGTATAAGCTTTTCATTACACTACTGAAACATTTATAGGGCAAAGTAATGTGTTTTACATTTTTGAGTCATTTCATATCAGATCTAGGGCCACTACACCTAACTAGTTGGCACCCGGATTGGTAGATCCACGGTTTTATCTGTAGTAGGGGACCCCTGAATAAAATAGTTTCCGGTACCCCCATCTACATTTTAAATCACCTTCAGGCTACATACTGCCCACATACCCCCACTTCACCAATAGGCTGTTGGAATTAAAAGATCTCTGCCAAAGAGCCCCTCTTTGAGGTGAGCCCGTCGGGGATTGCACCGCCTCCCCGACGAGGAGCAACGCCAATGATGAAGCATGACACTCGCAAGGGTGTGTGAGGCAAATATTTCCAACGCAATGGATACCCAAAGGGACTACATACATCCCTCCGGGCACGCCAGAGACACACAATTCTTTATCTAAGGAACAGTTCAGCAACCCAGTCTTGTTAAAAAAATTTACATTTTTGAGACAGAATAAATTGAGTGTGCATGATTACATAAAAAAAATTGATCTTTTCACAATCATGTCACCTGTTTCACCTGAGATTAGGAAGTAGATTGTGGAGATGAGGTGAGGCATATCCAGAGGGACAGAGGAGGTGAGATCTATGTTCAAGACTGTAGTGGGAGAGAGGCCTTTCCTGGGAAGCATAGGTGGTGAAGCCTGTTTATAAGAGTGCAGTGGACTAGACTTCATGAAGTCTATCCCCTACTAGACTCTTAGACACAGGTCTCACCTACTTTGTACCTGTGGACAGAGCTGTGTTCCACTACACTCTTCATTACAGGCCTCACCTCTTCTGCACCCCTGGAGAATCCTGACTTGATCTGTAACCCTGAATAGACTGTTTGGTTTTTGTCATTGCTTTGTTGTTTGGTAATAGTGATCTATAATGTGCTATTTTTTTCTTTAACACAGATTGGAATCAAGATTTCAAGAGTAAGACAAAATGCCTTCAAGGGAAAGGCGAAGAAAAGAAGATAACCGCAAAAAAACAAAAAGAGCAATGGAATTACAGCACTCTTCCACAACAAATACTTCAAAAAACAGGAACAAAGCTCCTGGTAAGAGAACTAAGTCTTTCATACGTAACATATGTACATCGCAAAAAAATGATGGACAGCATGTAGAAAAAGAGAATGAGAGAGTAAATTTGAAAAGGAAGGAGAGACCCTCAAAGAATTCTACAACTGGAGCAGGAGAGAATAATATGTATAGGAATAGAAGGCAGAATCAGTTTTGAGACATTTGTAAACGAATGTTTCGCAATAGGGTGGTTTTAAATTCGTTAAAAAACATTAGGAAAGGTAAATAGAGAGCTGCTTTTTATAAGAAAAAGAAAAGTGTAGAGAAGATTGTTGATCAGGCTTTTGAAGTTAAGAAAACATTATTTATTTTAATAATCAATAGAATTAGGACACTTAACAAGACAATTGATGTTTTCAAATCAAACAGTAGATGGAAAAGAGTAATTAATCGGAATAATTTTTGTAAAGTTTTTTCGGGAGAATGGATGCACAGTTCAAGTTGTGAGCTATTTTTAATGAGGAGAGTTACTTCCAGGATAATGATTTAGTGCATGCAGTTGACACCTGTGGTCGAGCGTATGAAGTGAAAGACGGTTGTCCGATTGAAAAAGAGAAACTTGTGCCTAGAGAACCAGAAGAGGTGTTAACTGATGAAGTTTTAGGGAGACGTATTAAGGGTCCAGTGTACACTTGGAAGTGTAGTAGTATTTGTAGTGTGCGACAGGAATCAATTGATTTGTTTTGTAATTTCTTACGTACATATAGTAAGAAAAGTCTAAAGCAGAAAGTGAAGTTGTTGCAAGACTTAGATCCTTGCAGAGTGAGAGAAAACACAGGTTTGCAAGGGCATTCACTGGCTTGTCTTTCTAGAAAAGTCTGTCAGAGTGTTTTTCATCATTTTAGGATGTTAGCAGTGCATCATACCAAAATGAGGAAATTAGTGAGAATGTTGTATTATGCAAAAAGTCCAGCACTTAAGCTTAAACAATTAAACAGTGCTCTTTTGCATGGAACTGAATTAGATGTGAAGAAGATTTGTGAAGAAATTGAGATTTGTTATTTTCGTGAAAAAGAGGACAGTGTAGAAATTGACACAGCAATTCAAGGTAATGTGGAAGACAATGTAAAGATTTCAAATACAGAAAAGTTTGAGCAGGAAATTACCAGGTTTAAGGTGAAATCAAGTGAAAGGCCGAATTTTACTTGTGTGTGTTGTCGACGAAGTCATTATAAGTATCAAACTAGATTAGTTGATCTATATGTAAAAAGTGAAAAGATGAATAATTATGAGTGGAAAGATTTTGCAACTTATTTGTGGGTGGAGAATTGTTTTGATTTGAGTTCTGATCAGCGTATTTGTAAATATTGTTATGATAAATTAAATCAAAACAGAATGCCTGCTAGAGCTGTTGATAATAATCTGGAGTTGGTAGACATTCCCCGTGAATTGATGGATTTAAATACATATGAGTCTATTTTGATTCAATGTGTCCATCCTTTTCAGGCAATTGTTCGCATGGAGCCTAAGATAGGGAAATTGCCTCCTACAGATTTGCAGAGAGGATTAAAGGGAAGAGTTGTTTATTTGCCCCTAGATTTCAAAACAATATTGATACAATTGGTATAGAAAAAGTAGAAGAGGAACCTTTAGTTATTGTAGTTAATGGGGTTCCAACAAAGAGTAAAAAAATCTGGCAAGATTTAGTGGATGTTAGGAAAGTCAAAAAGGCAACGTTGTATTTAGTCAAAAACAATGAGTATTACAAAGATGTATGTGTTGCAGCAGAGGAAACAGCTGCAGATGAAGACAGTGATTGTTCAGGCGGCCAAATTGAAAAAGTTGATGTGTCTAGAAGTGAAGAAATATATGAACATTATACTGTTCATCCTTTGCATTCCAAGGAAGTAATGGGGAACGCAATTGAATTGTTTCAAATGAAAGCAGCAAAAGGAAGTCCCATTAGTGTATGGGAACAAAGTTTGGAAGCTCGTTGTTTTCCACAGCTATTTCCAACAGGTCGAGGTGGACGATATGATGATCGACCACTTCAAATTCCTGCATCTGAATATCGAACTGTAAGATTATATGCTGAAGATCCAAGGTTTCGTCAATGCATTCCCTATTTGTTTCATCTACTGTATAAAAGTGACTTGTCTGGGCTTTCTTATGCAGTAAACCATATACTGAAAAGTGGAGCACATCTGCAAAATGTTTCGGCGAGGGACTTTATGGAGAAAGTGAATCTGCAAGGTAATATTTTAGAATCTCATCTAATCAATCTCATGGCAAGTCAGCGTGGTACAAACGAGTATTGGTACCGTCGTCATGGGGAATTGAAATGTATGCTAAGAAACTTAGGAACTCCTACATGGTTCCTCACTCTTAGCTGTGCCGAGTATGCATGGGACGACTTACTTCAATTTCTACGAGAGGCAAATGCAAATATACAAAATATAGAATTCAAAACACCTGCAGAACTGTGTTCTTTGGATCCAGTGAATGTATGCAGATATTTCAATCATAGATTTGAAGCTATGATGTCTTTTATTACCAACAAAAAAAATCCTCCCCTTGGAGAGGTTTTGGATTTCTTTTGGAGAAAGAAGTATCAAGCGAGAGGTGCTCCTCACATACATATGTTGTTATGGATTAAAGATGCGCCCAAATTTGGAACAGATTCGGATGAGACAGTGATGAGCTTCTTTGAAGAGTATTCAACATGTGCTGTTCCGAAAACTACAGAGGAAAACAGTTTAAGGCAACAAGTTTTACGCTTTCAATCCCATCGTTGTGGAAAGTACTGTCGTTGAAAATTTAGAAACAAGGACAAGTTCTAAACAAAATGTCGTTTCGGCTTTCCACGACAAGTGACTTCTAAAGGAAGAGTAAATAATTTGATGTCTTCTCTGCGACATACTGTGACGAGGTAATCACCAAAAAATACATACAATTTAAAAAGAAACGAAGAGTCCAAGTACATCAACGACTACAATCCAGTGATTTTGTCCATGTGGAATGCTAACATGGATATTCAGTTCGTTGCTGACAACTCTATTGCTGTGGCTCGATTAGTGACGTCTTACATCACAAAAAAAGAAAAGACAGAACTGAAGGAAATGTGGGAGGACATTTCACATGAAAAGAGTCTAAGCAAGAAATTATACAGTTACAGTCTGAAGATGTTGTCGCATCGAGAAATTGGAGCATATGAATGTTTTGATCGATTGTCATCAGCAAGTCTCTATACCAAATCTAGAACCATCATTTGGGTGAGTCTAGGTCTTGCTGCAACACGAAATCGAGTTTTGAAATCTGTACAAGAGATAGAGTATTTGGCGGAGAAAGAACCAGAAAGTACAGATATTTTGAGGACAAACATGTTGGATACATACTATCCAAATAGAAGTCCTCATCTTGAGAACGTTTGTCTCTATGAAGTTCTTCAAAGCTATATTTATAAGAGGAACATCAGAGAAGATATCAATAATGGAATATATGCTGTCATTGGATGTGAAGGATGTCTAGTGAAACAGAGAAAAGGTCATTTGATTAATCATCGAAAATTGAGTTGTGAAAATCCAGACAAAAGAGAATTTTACTATTTGGCTCTTTTGCAACTCTTTAAACCATGGCGAGAAGAAGAGGAACTACTTGGAGATTTTCTCTGTTATGAAGACTCTTTTAATGCTACGAAGGATACCATAGAATGTCCTGTTTTTCCAAATTATCTGCAAATGTTGAATGAAGAAATAGAGCAAGAAGCAAAAATTGCTGCAGAGATTGCGAGAGACAGTTGTCAAGGCAGTCAGAGTTCTGCTTCATTGAGTCAGGATCCACTAGGAGGACCAATTATCCAAAATGAAACTGCCACTGCCATGGATGAGGTGGAAAGAGCTATGGAGCAAGCTCAAGAGGATGTAATTAATTTAGAAGATTTGGTGAAACAATTAAACGTTGAGCAGAAACTGATATATGACGAAGTCACAGAACAGGTTGAACATATATTGAGTCATGAGAAGAAAGAGTGCTCATGTACATCATTTAAGCCTGTCCGACTGTACCTGAGTGGAGAAGCGGGAACTGGAAAAAGTTTTCTGGTTAAAGCAATTGCATCTTATCTGCAGAAGAGGACTGAATCACCGCTGTCTTGTGTTGTTACCGCTCCAACTGGGCTGGCAGCACATAATATTAAAGGGATTACTTTACATCGTTTACTGATGCTGTCAGTGGAGCATGATAACAAATTGCAATATCACAAGCTATCTGGAGATGCGTGTTCCGAAGTTTCGAGAGGCCTGAAGAAAATGAAACTTCTTATCATTGATGAAGTAAGCATGGTGTCAAATATAATGCTTGCTTTTGTGCATTTGAGAATGCAAGAAATTCTTAAAACAGACTATGATGTTTTATTTGGAGGAAAACATATTATTGTTTTTGGAGATCTTCTGCAGTTGACTCCAGTGAAAGGACAACCTGTGTTCAAAATGCTCATGCATGAAGATACCAGGAAGTGCCTAGGAAGCATTGGAAACGTTAATATATGGTTAAACTTCAAATATGCAGAACTGCTTAAAAAAAATGCGGCAGGCAAAGGATGAAGATTATAAAAATATTTTACAAGACGTAAGAGTAGGAAAAATAAGTCAGCAAGGGAAAGAAGCTTTACATGGACGGTTAATTTCAAATTTGTACCCAAATGAAAACATTCTTCCAGAGAATATTTTTAAGAAAATTAACGAGAGGAAATCTGCCATATGTTTGATGCCAACTCTGAAAGAATGTTCCATGTTCAACAACAAAATGTTAAATTTAGAAAATGAAGAGATAGTGAAACTGGAAGCTACAGATAAGATAGAGCATATGGGAGCAACAAATTTTTTGTCTGAAAATTTGAAATCAAAATTGGATTCATTAGAGAAGAGTATATACTAAAACTGCTGGTTTTGAAAAGACTCTGAATGTGTGTTTGAATTGTCGTGTCATTTTGCGAAGGAATTTAAATGTTGAAAGAGGTCTGGTAAATGGAGCAATGGGTCATGTTGTTGGTTTTGTGAATTACAAAAATAGAGATGGAATTGAAATTATAAAAATTAAATTTGATGGCATTGATGACATAGAACAAATTTGTCGTTGTTCAGCTAGATTTTTGCTCGTGAAAGACTTATATGTTCGCCGAAAACAGTTTCCTATTTGTTTGGCATATGCAGTGACAATTCATAAATCTCAAGGTTTAAGTGTAGGTAGTGCTTTGGTGAACATTGGAAGTTCTGTGTTTAAAGAGGGTATGGCATATGTGGCTTTATCACGAGTCAGAACTTTATCAGGATTGTACTTGATTGAGTGTGATGAAACAAAGATTTGTGCTGATCTAGATTGTGTTAAAGAATACAATAGGTTGAGAAGAGAGTATGCTCCACATTTGCCTCAATATTCTCTGATTGAAAAACGTGTGGTAGGCCGAAAAAGAAGAAATGAGAGTAATTGCAGTGAGGTAGTAGCAAAAAGACAAAAAGTAGATGAAACTGTAATTGTAAGCAGAAGGAAAAAGGATTCTGTTGAGGATGTTGTTGGATTTCAGTTTGAAAACAGTTCTGGTGTCAACTGCTATGCTAATGTAGTAGTTAATGTTGTTTTTTTTCTTCAAAATTTACAAAAACAGATTGTCGAAAATCGGGAACAAGCATTGTCCTGTTTATTGAATTCTGTGTTAGAGAAATGTGGTAGTGATAGAGGAAAAATAGAAAGTGTTTCAGAAATTAGGAATCTTGTAGACATATGTTCAGGTCAAAATCAATTTTCACAGATAATTCAGCAGGATTGTCAGGAATTTTTAATGTATATGTTTGATGTATTGGAAGATGAAGGAGTAGATATAAACAATCTTTTTAACCTTTCTTATCAATGGCAACATGACTGTGATAACTGTGATTCATCAAGTAGTACTAGAATAGACTCTGAAAGATTTATATATTTGACTTTACCAGACTGCAAATCAGTGTCTTTTAATAATCTAGTTAAAGCAGCGGATCACAATAAGGTGTGTACCCAATGTAAGTCTACAATGCTGTCCACATTATTTCTACAAAATTATGGCCACTATGTCATTTTAATGTTCCAACGATGTATACCTGATGGAACTAAATTGACAACTTCTATTAAAAATTTTGTGGCTTCTCAGTTATCGATATCAGGAAGAACCTTTGCAACTGCAGCTATTATTTTTCATGATGGTCCTTCTACAACATCAGGGCATAGCACATGCTATTTAAAAACTTCTAAAGGTTGGACCCAATGTAACGACACTCATTTGACTTTCAAACAACGTTTGCCTTTTGGCTTTATAAATTCATACCTAGTGTTTTTACAGCCAAAATTTAGGTAAAAGTAATTGGCTAATGAAGACGGGAGCAGTTAATAAAGGTTATTTTGCTGTTTAAAAATATATTCTGAGTAAAAGTGATCCAGGCAATATAAAAAATTGACTTGTCATATAGGTACTGTAAGTGGATGTCATAGTAAGTGATGTTAGTGTTATACAAAATGATGAACATGAGTGAGTCAGAGATGGTTTTACAAATACTTAAATATTGTGAAAATGTTGTAGAGCCTTTCTTTCAGAACGTCGGGAAAAAGGTCATTTCAGAGTGCCTTAGAATTAATTTAAACATATACTCATACATCTGACACTATTTGGCCAAATGGAAAGGTGCATGAATGAGTAAAGAGTCATGACTGAAAAAAAGGAGTATATGAAAATATTGAAAATATTTCAGATGTTCTTGGAGCTTTTCTTATAGAAAGTCGATGAAATGGATTTTTAAGTGACCAGCAAAGTACTTTCCAACGAGAAAAGGACCACCATGATACAGTATTTGGCCTCAAGGAAAAGTAAGTCAATCTAACTTTAGCGTACATTTGTAATTTGTCAGTATTTAAGTTTTTTTTTAAAACACAATCTTTTAGATTGTGGTTTTTTTTCCCGCTGTCATATGATGAGTAATTTGAACTCACTGTTTTAAGTGAAATTCAATATATTCTGAGAACAGCAAAAATAAACTATGTAACATGTTGTACAAGTTATTTTATACTTTGGATTGTGTAAATTAAATTGTATTCCCATTCTGTGACACTTACTTTCCTTTTTCCATCCTCTTTCAGCTCTTTTTACTCATTTATAATGTCTTTCTCTCACTCTCTGTAACCCCCGTTCCCTTACTCCACTTCTTTGACAACCCCTCATTCTCATTTCAACTGTGTGTATCCGTCTCTCCCTTGCATAACTTTTCAGCTTTCAGTCTCTCTGCTTTACTTCTCTTTTCCGTATTTTCCTCCTTTGCTCTTTTAGTAATTCTTGTTTACTCACTCAGCAGTATTATTGCACTCTATCACTATAAATCACCCACTCTCCCTAGCTTATCTTTGTTTGCTCCTTACTTTTGACCTCTTCTCTCTATTTTTCGTTCACTACTTCTATGTCCTCAGTGCCTCACTCTACTTGTGTTATTTTCACTTGTGTTTATCTACCTTCTATCACTTCTTTTACTTCAACTTCACTGCACCTCTCTCATCGTTCTTCATCCCATTTCTTTTTTTCTTGTTCCATTACTATCCCTCATTTCCTTTCTTTCAATGTCCTTCTCTTTACTTTCATCGCCAAATTATTTTCTCTCAGTACCACTGGTTTAGTCGTCTTCTCCTCTCTTTCCTTCTTTTTGCTCACTTACTCATTTCCTTTTCTCACTCATTGTACTCCACCTCACTCAGTTTTTCTCTTAGTGTGTCTACCTTATAACTTCCTCAGTCCATTTCCCTCAATCGTTGTATATTATCCTGTCTCCCTTCATCCTTTCACTCTATGACTGTTCTTCACTTACTCTCAGTTATCTTCTATTCCTCAATCTTCTAAATGCATCCTTAATTAGACTGTTTTCTGTCTCAGTCATTATCTTTTTACTTAGTTCTGTTTCCTGATTTAGTTTTGCTAACTCACATTGTTTTAGTATCTTTCTTACCTTCAGTTCATTTCTCTGTTCTTCTCTCTCTCTTTGTCAGTGAATCTATATGCCTTACTCTTTGTAATTTGCTCTCCTTCTATTTCTTTTTCTCCCTTTTTGTCCTTCTACCTTAGTTTATTTCCCTTTCTGTGTCCTTCACTCTAACTTTATTTGTAAATAGAGCGTTATGATTTTTAACCTCTTCATTTGTATCTTTTAATTTAAAATACATATTTTACTAAATATAACTTATTTTTTCTTCTCTCTTTCACAGATACAAACTGTAGTAAAAAAAATTAATTAAAGTTACATTTATTATATGGTAAGTATGACTAAAAAAATGTAGTTTGTCATCACCCTTTGCTTTAAGGTCACTAACATTTTCTCAATCTACCTCACTCCTGTGTCTTTACTCTGCTTCTCTCACTTATTCTTATTCTACATGTTTACTCCCCTTTCCCTACTTCCCCTCTCATATTCAACTTCTTTCAATCCCTATTCTTTACTTCACTTACCCTCTGTTCCTTTCTTTCGCTCCTTTAGTCATTTTACTTTTCTCACTTTTATCCAAATACACCTTCTGTATTTTTTACTATGTAATAAACAATCCCTCTGTGGTCATTTTGTAGCTCTTTTTCTCTTAACATAACTCTCTTTGTGTCCTTCTCTCATGCTAACTGCTTCATTAAATTATTTTTTTCTATTTTTTTGCGAGGCGCGCCCCGGTACGGGTACCCTAAGGACAAAAAATTGACAGAGATCCTTTAAAAATATAGGTTTAATTTTATAAATGAAAGATAGTTCTGAAAAGAACTTTTTTTAAAATTCTTTTTGTTGTTTTATATTTTTTTTAATGTTTTTTGAACATTTTGTACTTTTTTTGGCTTTTCAAAACAGTTTTATATTTTTTGTATTTTTTATGGGAAGAAACAAAGAGAAAGGGAATTGAAAATGGCTCAACTGGAGCAAAAAACAAAAACCGAAAAAAATTACTTCTTTTGTTTGGGGCAAATGTGATTCTGACCAGCAATGACGATCAGCTTTACGCTCTTTTCACCATAGGCGATGAGCTTGCCACATTCAGTACAAGTGATTCTAAAAGTACCAAATTGTTGCTGAATGCAAGGCATCGTCTCCGTTGTTTCTGGGTCCGATTGACTGGGTTGCTTTCTTTTTGAGCTAGTCCTTGAACACTGGGAGAGGTGATCTCTGCACGAGAATAGTTAGCAGGATGCTTCCGGGTCATATGCCGAATCATGGTATGATTCCCAAATGAATATTTTTTATCTGGATTGCCCCTTGAGAGTTCTGCACCACAGATTCGACGTGTTACCTTGGCTGCATTAACTTTTTTCTTGCCCTCTGGAAGAGAAAAAAACTCCCATACAATGTGTTCTTTTGGCTTGTATGGGATAATTTCTTCCGGCAGCCATCTGCTCCTCTCCTCCTCTTCCTCTTCCTCCTCCTCCTCTTCTCCACCAGCAATGTATTGTTGTGGTGGTCCTCATGGCGGTTGGGGTGGTGGTGGTGGTGCAGATGCTCCAGCTGCTGCTACAGTAGCCATTTCAAAGTACAAAATAATTGTATCTGTAGATGAAACAGGTCTTCCTCAGTCAAAAGACAAAGTCAGAGTGAGGAAGAAAGGTGGGGTTTTTTATCATTTGGAAAAAAAACTGTGCTGAACCAATCAGAAGTGTTATTTTCAGGTCACAAGACCCAGGCTTTACTCATTTGGACACCAAAACTGTTCTGCACCAATAGAAAGTGTTATTTTCAGGTCACAAGACCCAGGCTGGTCACAAGACCCAGGCTATACTCATTTGGAAACCAAAACTGTTCTGCACCAATAGAAAGTGTTATTTTCAGGTCACATGACCCAACGCGTTTACGCTACGCGCACCGGGGCGCGCCCGTAGTCGAGCTCCGGGGCGCACCCGCGGGTGCGTAGCGTAAGCGCGTCAGGACGTTTCGCGATCGGATGCGATCGCGTGCTTTCGGTTGCGATTACGCTGTGCGTCATATGACGCATCACGCGGTTACGCGAAACGTCACAATGTTGTTTTCGTTCGCGAGAACAGCGCTAACGGGACGCTCCCCGGTACGCGCCCCGGGGCGTGCCGTAACATTGCGCTTACCCGTGTGTTCACCGGTACGCGCCCCGGGAGCGCCCCCGGGTTACAAATAAAAAAAATATATTTTTTTTTTTCACATATTTATACAATATACAATTCGTTTTAAAATGTTTCACTTGCTATACCTATTAAGATTTGCTATTAAAAAACCATTGAAATTCACTGAAAAAACCATAGGTTTCACACCAGTTATAGTTAGGAATTAGCATTTAAAAAACCTATTAAATTCACTGAAAAAACCATAGGTTTTACACCAGTTATAGTTAGCTGGAAATTTTACTTGCATAAAACCATTGAAATTCCCACGTTATAGTTAGTTGGACTCACTATAACTTGCACGTGCAATGCACTGCTGATGATGTCACATATTACATCACTCATGACATGGTCAGTGACATCACTCATGACATCACTGATGACACCATCCTTGTGACAGACTGACGGACCTCCTTTCACTGTAATGTAACCCTTGAAACACATATTCAATAATAGAAACTACAATTTTCAAAAAAATGGAGATACCCATACCAGTTACAAGAACAAATTCAATAATTCCACCATCTATGTACACATCCACTCATTCACCAACAGTTATATATAGTGACTCATACATATACTTACTCATCATATGTAGTGATACACCTATACATTCTGTTACACACCGACAGTCATCCAAAAGATACTCTCACACATACTCACACATGCAAATAAACTATTGAACATCCATTTATTTGCATATACAGCTATACACACACTACCACCTTACTTCTAAGGAAACTTACACATACTTACTCTCTTAAACAATCACTTATAGAAAAACATACTTATTTAAACAGGAACTCTTACAATCTCTTACTCTCACATATACTCACTTATATACATCAATATTCACATATACTACATTAAAACATATGTAGTTACTGATAAAGATACTAGTGAGACAGTCATTCACTCACTAACACACACATATACACACTCATCCACCCATACAGTCCTGCACATATGCTGTCTTCAAAACACATACAAACAGAGAGTCAGTCATTCATGCATGTATGTGCTAAGTAATCCCCCCACCAAACCATACAGACACTCATACTGAAACTAAAAAAACATCTAATAACCCATATACATACACATGTAGCTACTTACCAAACCATGCAGCCACTTATACACAAAGTGAAACACTAATACATATATTTAAATATTTAAACATTACTCACTAATATATGTATTCACTAAGATACACTTAATAAACCAGTTAACCAATCAATTTCTTATTTAAAAAACATCCATGTAAACACTTATTTAAACATTTATTCTTCCATCAACTTTTACATATACATATATAACACATATTTATTTTTCAGAAAGACAGACATTCACTGGATGGTGTCATCAGTGATGTCATGAGTGATGTCACTGACCATGTCACGAGTGATGTAATATGTGACATCATCAGCAGTGCATTGCACGCGCAAGTTATAGTGAGTCCAACTAACTATAACGTGGGAATTTCAATGGTTTTATGCGAGTAAAATTTCCAGCTAACTATAACTGGTGTAAAACCTATGGTTTTTTCAGTGAATATATATATATATATATATATATATATCTATATATATATATATATATATATATATATATATATATATATATATAATATATATATATATATATATATATCCAAATCAAAGTGTTGCCTCCAAACAAAAGACGCCACAGACAGGTAAATATAGCTGAGGGATTTATTGGGTGAAGGCTGCAGTCAGGAATAGTCCGAACAATCAAAGCATATACGTGCGAGCCTGACGCGTTTCGTGAGTCTTCACTTCTTCAGAGGCTCGATGTTGAAAGAGTCACGCTGCAACAGGTGCCACTACTTATGATTACGAAACCCAGTCCACAGTGGGTGTGGCCGTACATGCAGCCTTCTGGGATCTGTAGTGAAGCTTGATTCGATCTTCCCTCGTCTTTGTTTCCACAGTGGGTTGCTTGCCTTTGCTCTCCTATAGCTGCTGCACATCGTTGTCTTCACCACCAGCTCCTAGCCCCCTTGCACACGTCAACTTGGCGGGGCATGAGTCCGCTTTGACACGGCGGGCTTCTCTCACGGCTAGGCACAGCCGTTACTTATCCAAATCAAAGAGTTGCCTCCAAACGAAAGAAGCCACAGACAGGTAAATATAGCTGAGGGATTTATTGGGTGAAGGCTGCAGTCAGGAATAGTCCGAACAATCAAAGCATATACGTGCAAGCCTGACGCGTTTCGCGAGTCTTCACTTCTTCAGAGGCTCGATGTTGAAAGAGTCACGCTGCAACAGGGGCCACTACTTATGATTACGAAACCCAGTCCCCAGTGGGTGTGGCCGTACATGCAGCCTTCTGGGATCTGTAGTGAAGCTTGTCTTACTCCAGTGAGCTGGCGCTTGATTCGATCTTCCCTCATCTTTGTTTCCACAGTGGGTTGCTTGCCTTTGCTCTCTTATAGCTTCTGCACATCGTTGTCTTCACCACCAGCTCCTAGCCCCCTTGCACGCGTCAATATATATTTCACTGTCTTGTGAAAAGTAACCCTGAGATTAAACTGCCTTCTAATTGGTTGTCCAAGCAAAAGGGATTTTTTAAATGCCTTATTTGCAAAGCATGCAAACATCCAAAAAATGTAAAAATGTACAGCACTCCATTTTTACCTCGTCCAGTAAAAATGAAGAAAAGAATTACCTGTAAAACAGAATATGTAGTATATGTTTTAGAATGTCCCTGTGCACTGCGATATGTGGGCAGCACAAAACTGCCCGTGCACAGAAGAGTCCTCCAACATATACGGGCAATTGCCAACAAAGATCAAGCATATCCTGTTGCAAGGCATTTTGAGGCAGTCCACAACAGTGATCCGACCCATTTAGTTTATTTTGCCATAGATTGCATACCGTTGTCCCGTAGAGGGGGCATTCGGGAGAGTGCACTCCGTACACTTGAGACCAAGTATATATTAGAGCTCAACACTAAGTCCCCATTTGGATTGAATGCAACTGAGGATTTATATACTTGCTTATGAATTGATTTCTTTAAGGATGCTCTGCAATTCTAGCTCTAATGAATTTTTTGAATTTTTTTACTTAACCCCTTGATCGATTTATAATTGTGTTCTCCGCCTATGAAATTTTGTTTATAACTGTGCACTAGAAACTCAGAATAATTTTAACTTGTTAATTAGTTTTTCTTTTTCACTAGGGAATCACTTTAATTTAATTTAATATAATTCAATTAAATTTTATTCACTTATAGCAAATTCTCCCCTTGCCTTAGGTTAGGGGCTGTATTTGAAAAATGTTCGGCCAGTGTCTTTTGAAAAGCTAGACTTGGCATGCTATGCTTGCCCACTTGGGCACTATTGAGTATTTGGTAAATTCCAATCTTTGACAGATTGAAACTACAAATGAATGCTTGGACAAATTATAACATGGTGTAATGTAAATAAGTGACGGGTTGTTGGTTGGTGTCCTTGATTTCAGGCATCTTAACCATTGATATTTCTCATGCTAATTATATATATAGTTTTGAGAAATTTCAATCTGAACCCCGAGTACCTTTACCGCCTACAGACTTTAATGGTGGAAAAACAAGTTTATTTAACTAATCATTTTATAAATATGTTCATCAATATTTATAATTTTAAACACAGATATATTCTTGTTTTATACTTATCCACCATGTTGTTTGCCGGATATATTGCATTTTCTAATGAACACTCATTAATTCTGTCATATTTACTTGTATACATGAAGTCAAATGTAATATTATGGAGCATTTATGCCAATATTGCACATGTATAGTCTTTCTTCTATTACAATTCTGGCACAGCACAGCTGAATGGTATTTGAGTTGCACTAGCACTTTAAAAAGGCTTTCAACTGCACGTAACGCGTCATGTGATCAAGGTCCAGGTGGGACTGGAACGCGTCATGGCGACTTTGATGCAGGGTGTTTGGAAATAAATACGTCACAAAGAACTTTGGGTCCGCGTGTTCATCCTTTTCCTACTGGCATGAGAAAGGTCTGGGTGAAGTACGAGAATATATATATATATATATATATATATATATATATATATATATATATTACCTACTGGCGGTCGCCAGTAGGTATATATAGTTAGGATTTTTTCTCTATGGGTTTTTTGAAAATTCTATGTCTAATAACTTTGGCGTTTGTGGACGGAATTGGCTGAAATTTTCAGGAAAATGGCACATTTTGTTTCTGAGCAGCCCTTGAAAATTTGGGGGGGGTTCGTCAAGGGGGGGCCGAGAAAAAAGGGGGGTCCCAAAACGTGTTTTTAACATTGAGTTTTCCATAGGGCGGTTGGCCTCACTTTTAGCCCGAACGGCTGAATGGATTTGCACGAAACTTGGCAAAATTGTAGGGACTGGTAGCCCGATGTGCCTTTTGTAGGTCTCAATATATGTGCTCCAGTGGATTTTGAGAAATTAACGTTTAAAAAAAGATATATATCTGTAACAGCGGACCGGTTAGCGCTCTGGTTCGCGGACTTTTCGCGCAACGGAGCTTTGTGAAGCGAAGCTGATTGGTTCTCCGGCGTCTGTCAACATTCCAAACAGTCCGTAGCGGCCGCCATCTTGTCTCTCGGTAGGATCGAGAGACAAGAGGAGGTCAAAACAAAGGGGGAAATAACTATAAGGGGGCATAGTAGATCCTCGCTGACCCCCTAGGTTTGATGTGGAGGTTTTAAAAGGGCCCCGCGGGGCAAAAAAAAATAATAAAAATAATAATTGAACGGCTGAATGGATTTGCACGAAACTTGGCAAAATATTAGGGACTGGTAGCCCGATGTGCCTTTGCTAGGTCTCAATATATGTGCTCCAGTGGATTTTGAGAAATTAACGTTCAAAAAAAGATATATATCTGTAACAGCGCTCCGCTTCGCGTAACGGAGGTTTGCGAAGCTGATTGGTCATTCTGTCACTGGGCTATAGTTGGGCTACATCTGGCTGATATTTGGGCTACATTTGTTTTTTTGTGTGTCTGGCGGCCATCTTTGGGCTACATTGGGCTACATTGGGCTTCATTGGGCTACATTCGGCTAATTAGCAAATAGCTCATCGCAAACTAGGAATGGTAAAGAATCGCTATTTATTCCTTAAAGTTCGCTATTTAGGAAATGCAAATAACTTTGATGATACATATGGCGGTTCATCTCTAACAAGATAAGAAGCATAGGGATAGATTTATGATGACTGGCGCATCACCAGGGATGTGTTAGTCATTCTGTGCCGCTGTTCCGTCACCTATGGTGTGCTGCATTTACAATGCGGCGCATCACGGGGCAAAAACAGCACAGATGCGTGATGTATCTGTGCCGTAAAGGTGGCGCATTGCTGGAGTTGTATCGCAAGTGTGATGAAGCTCCAGCAAGGGTCGGGGGTGCCCCTGTCGCAGGGTTTCTGTTCTCACACAGAACTGTGGACAGAGGATTGGAACCTCGGCGAATTAGGGTGTCCCAAAACTCACGTTAGTAATCAAAAACTATTTAGCAAGCTAGGTACAGTGTCACATTGGATATAACAAACTCTCAATGTTTAGACAATCCAGAATATGAACTTATAGTACCTCAGGATACGTGGAACTCATGAACAGTCGGTCGTTATATATTTCTTAGAAACCAGAACATGGAGTTAAGAAGAACACATGTGTATTTGAAATGTTTATTTACTAATGCCGTCTTCTCAGGCGTAGTACCTTAGATAATAAAAGTACACATATTATCAGTAGCAAAATTACCAGCATAGTTACTAGTACATAAAAAGTGAATGGTGATAGTATGTTAACATGCTGTAAATGAATAAGAGTTAGCAACACTTATAAGCAGCCGCGGGCCGTGGAGGGAGTTACGGTGAGGCATGGAGGCGGGGAGGGGGAGAAGCAGGGTGGAGAATACAAGTACACATATTATCAGTAGCAAAATTACCAGCATAGTTACTAGTACATAAAAAGCGAATGGTGACAGTATGTTAACATGCTGTAAATGAATAAGAGTTAGCAACACTTATAAGCAGCCGCGGGCCGTGGAGGGAGTTACGGTGGGGCAGGGAGGCGGGGAGGGGGAGGGGCAAGGTAGAGAGGGCTCCACCCTGCTTCTCCCCCTCCCCGCCTCCCTGCCTCACCGTAACTCCCTCCACGGCCCGCGGCTGCTTATATCTCACCCTCCCTAATACACATATTATAATATTTGCTAAGAAGGTCTCTTTGTGTTGGTTTAGGGCGTGCCCATACTTTAGTGTCTTAGATTTGAAGGAATCACATCAGCATACACCAGCTCTCTCTTCATGTGAACCGCATCAACTGTTGTGTATGTGTGTTCGGCAAAGCAATATAAAACCCGCCTCATGCCCAGAATTGGCAGAAGTTGCACTTATGTTATGAGTATGAAGTCGTGGAGATCAGACCTCATAACAATTCTGTATCGTGTTGTTCTTGAAACTTTAGCACTCGCTGTACAGATATAGTTTAACAAGCAAAGCAGATAGTAGAGCAATAACATATTATTCTCATGTAAACCACGATGAACTACTAGGTGGAAAGCTAAAGCAACAACTAAATGTCGTGTGCAGAAGTTGCAAAAAAGGAAAAATGGCGTTTAAACCGGTAATGAGCCCATGCTAACTTAACACGGTGTAAAGATATCCAGGACCTAGATGACACCTCCTCATGATCCGGAAACGAACTGAATAAGATAATAGAAGTGCCATCTCATGAGAGCAGATTGCAAGTTTATATGTGGACGGTCCGCAAGGTAAAGCATTAAAAACTAGGAAAATTCAATGCTAAAGAAAAATAAAACAGCCAAGTACTTTATCGAGTCTTAAGCCAATAGGCAAGGTAAATAATAAAAACTTGACAATTAAGTCAATGAATTGTCAATGAAATGCTAGTACTCAGCATATGAAACATGAAAAAGGTCTATGACATAACTGTGTATGCAAAATAAGCTGCAACAGCCTCCAACAGGAAGTCACCGTCTTCATCCGAAAACAGTTCAGCCATCCAATTTAAAAGCGGAAAAGAACATACGTGCTCTCCCAGCACCGGATCCTCTATCACCATCAGAGGACAGCTCGGTGGGTTTTCAAGAAAGCTGTGTTCCAAGAAAGACTGTGCTGCCGCCAGTAAATTCCAGGGACCAAGTAGTCCATGCATCAATGCCACAGCCATAATCCTTTCGCCAGGACAAATCAACTCGTGAGTAATGATAGGAGTCATCAGCTGATTAAAGTCGACGTCAGGAGAAACCGGTCCGCAGAGACACAAATCAATGGCCCAATCGAAATCACAGGTCAGGCAGTGAAATACAGGCTGGACACAGGTGAAGTAGGAGAACCGAAAAGATAATCCATATGCCGTGCTTAATATCGCCAACGGCATTGTGCCATAATATTCTAGCATGCGATTGCGGAACAGTGTCAGCAGCTGCAGGGTCGGAGGTTGCATAGGAGGGACATCCATATTTAAAAATGTAAAAAAGTACAAGAGCGTCCGCTGGTAATGCAAGTAAAAATGCAATCCACGAACCAGAGTGGAGAAAATGGAATGAAAGGGAGTAGGGATGACTCCAAAGATTTTCTCAAATGAAGTCACGAGACCACTGGTAACAACTTTAAAAAAGTGTGCCAGGGATTTTGTGGAGGATGCGTTAAAGATAGTCGGAAACATGTTGCTGAAATTGAAAGGCAAACCTGTGTACGGGTGTTCGCTATGTGAAGTACGAAAGTTTCACGGGCCGAACTCAAGGCCACCTCTCTCTGAGACAAAAGAGCTCTTATTCTTGTCATGCTGTTGAAACGTGTCCCAAGGTTGGTATTTGTGGCCAGATTGAAAACTCCCTATGTTCATGTGTGGGAGGAAATAGAACATTTCTGCAGCAAATAACCCGTTCACTTACTGTTACGATAAAAGGAATACTTTTAATTAACTCAGAACAATCTTCATTATTGAGCATCAAATAACTACCATTTTCCAACAACTTGAACGTGGGGATGATAGCAGGAACTGGCGTGCCTTGCATCACGCAAGCCATATTTGGTCGCTGTTTGTTGCATGAATCGTGTAACTGTATGTGCCTACACATTAGTGAATGATCTGGCGTCTCAGTGCATTCCTCTCCATTCAGATAAACTTCTTGATCATCTTTGAAACATCTGTATGTGTATGGAAGCGACCAGACCTCATGAACAAAAGCACTACCTAAAGGTTCATAAAGACCTATTGGTATATATTTCATACAATTTGAAAACTTATATAAAGCAAAAGGCAGCGTTATTAAACCGTCGATAAGGCATGTTGCCAAAAAACCCGCAATCCTCTGCTGATGATGTCACTGAGCATGTCATGAATGATGTAATATGTGACATCATCAGTAGTGGATTATGGGTAATAGTATCTCTAGTTTACTCCCCTATAGCTGTCTTTCTTTTAACATAAGTGTGTGTTTCCTTCCCTTATACTTACTGTTTTTGGTTCGCTTCCAGTTCGCGTACCAGCGAGCGAACTAGGAAGCGAACTAAGAGAAATAGAGGTTGGCACAGTTCCAAATATTGTACCAATTTTTTAATAACGGGGAGGTAGTTCTGAAAAGAACTTTTTTTTTTATTTTTCTGAACATTTTTTTACTGTAAGGTTCCCGATTCGCGAAGCGGGAACGAAGAAAAAAAAATATTTAAAAAAATAATTATTCATAAACATATAAAATATATTTTTGGATTTAAAGAAGAATAAATTTTACAGCTACAGATATTAGCTGTTAAAAAACCAATGAAATTCACTGAAAAAACCATAGGTTATAGACCATATATAGTTAGGAATTAGCATTTACAAAACCTTGAAAATTCACTGAAAAAACCATAGGTTATAGACCATATATAGTTAGGAATTAGCATTTACTAAACCTTATTTTACTCACACAAAACCATTGAAATTCCATATATAGTTAGTTGCACTAACTATATATCGCGCACCCGCAATCCACTGCTGATGATGTCACATATTACATCATTCATGACATGGTCAGTGACATCACTGATGACATCACTGATGACATCTCAAATGACATCACTGATGACATCATCTAGTGTCTGTGTGTTTTTGTAAAGTTTAAATACGTTTTACATATTGAAGAATGACTGGATGTATGGAAGACTGAGTGTGTGTGTGGCTGGCTGGGAGGTGTGTGACTCTGTGCATATCAATGTGTACTTGTATCAGTGATTGTATAAGAGAGTAAGTATGTGTTAGTATATGTGTGAAAAGTATGGTGTTCTGTGTTTAACTATAGATGAGGAAATCGAAGTGTGATTGATTCTTCACAGGACTGACTAGGTGTATGAGTGCATATGATAGTGTTCTAATAATAACTGACTGTATGTATGAGTAATTGTATGGGTGAATGAGTGAATGTGTGTGTAGACGTACGAATCAGTGAGTGCGTATGTAGTAACTGGTATTGGTGTGTCATGATGTCATCAGTGATGTCATTTGAGATGTCATCAGTGATGTCATTTCAGATGTCATTAGTGATGTCATCAGTGATGTCACTGAAGTATGGTGTTCTGTGTTTAACTGTATAGATGAAGAAATGGAAGTGTGATTGATTCTTTACAGGACTGACTTGGTGTGTGAGTAACTCCATGGATGAGTGGCAGTGTGTGACTGTCTGCATAGGTGTATGAGTGCATATGATAGTGTTGTAATAATAAGTGACTGTATGTATGAGTTATTGTATGGGTGAATGAGTGAATGTGTGTGTAGACGTAGGAATCAGTGAGTGCGTATGTAGTAACTGGTATTGGTGTGTCATGATGTCATCAGTGATGTCATTTGAGATGTCATCAGTGATGTCATCAGTGATGTCATTTGAGATGTCATCAGTGATGTCATCAGTGATGTCACTGACCATGTCATGAATGATGTAATATGTGACATCATCAGCAGTGGATTGCGGGTGCGCGATATATAGTTAGTGCAACTAACTATATATGGAATTTCAATGGTTTTGTGTGAGTAAAATAAGGTTTAGTAAATGCTAATTCCTAACTATATATGGTCTATAACCTATGGTTTTTTCAGTGAATATATATATATATATATTCACAGAAAAAACCATAGGTTATAGACCATATATAGTTAGGAATTAGCATTTACAAAACCTTGAAAATTCACTGAAAAAACCTTAGGTTATAGACCATATATAGTTAGGAATTAGCATTTAGAAAACCTTATTTTACTCACACAAAACCATTGAAATTCCATATATAGTTAGTTGCACTGACTATATATCGCGCACCCGCAATCCACTGCTGATGATGTCACATATTTCATCATTCATGACATGGTCAGTGACATCACTGATGACATCACTGATGACATCTCAAATGACATCACTGATGACATCATCTAGTGTCTGTGTGTTTTTGTAAAGTTTAAATACGTTTTACATATTGAAGAATGACTGGATGTATGGAAGACTGAGTGTGTGTGTGGCTGGCTGGGAGGTGTGTGACTCTGTGCATATCAATGTGTACTTGTATCAGTGATTGTATAAGAGAGTAAGTATGTGTTAGTATATGTGTGAAAAGTATGGTGTTCTGTGTTTAACTATAGATGAGGAAATCGAAGTGTGATTGATTCTTCACAGGACTGACTAGGTGTATGAGTGCATATGATAGTGTTCTAATAATAAGTGACTGTATGTATGAGTAATTGTATGGGTGAATGAGTGAATGTGTGTGTAGACGTACGAATCAGTGAGTGTGTATGTAGTAACTGGTATTGGTGTGTCATGATGTCATCAGTGATGTCATTTGAGATGTCATCAGTGATGTCATTTCAGATGTCATTAGTGATGTCATCAGTGATGTCACTGAAGTATGGTGTTCTGTGTTTAACTGTATAGATGAAGAAATGGAAGTGTGATTGATTCTTTACAGGACTGGCTTGGTGTGTGAGTAACTCCATGGATGAGTGGCAGTGTGTGACTGTCTGCATAGGTGTATGAGTGCATATGATAGTGTTGTAATAATAAGTGACTGTATGTATGAGTGATTGTATGGGTGAATGAGTGAATGTGTGTGTAGACGTAGGAATCAGTGAGTGCTTATGTAGTAACTGGTATTGGTGTGTCATGATGT
Organism: Lissotriton helveticus; assembly: GCF_964261635.1. NCBI lineage: Eukaryota > Metazoa > Chordata > Amphibia > Caudata > Salamandridae > Lissotriton > Lissotriton helveticus. The sequence goes on from NW_027611740.1 coordinate 295,041, forward strand.
CATCAGTGATGTCATTTGAGATGTCATCAGTGATGTCATCAGTGATGTCATTTGAGATGTCATCAGTGATGTCATCAGTGATGTCACTGACCATGTCATGAATGATGTAATATGTGACATCATCAGCAGTGGATTGCGGGTGCGCGATATATAGTTAGTGCAACTAACTATATATGGAATTTCAATGGTTTTGTGTGAGTAAAATAAGGTTTTCTAAATGCTAATTCCTAACTATATATGGTCTATAACCAATGGTTTTTTCAGTGAATTTTCAAGGTTTTGTAAATGCTAATTCCTAACTATATATGGTCTATAACCTATGGTTTTTTCTGTGAATTTCATTGGTTTTTTAACAGCTAATATCTGTAGCTGTAAAATGTATTCTTCTTTAAATCCAAAAATATATTTTATATGTTTATGAATAATTTTTTTTTTAAATATTTTTTTTTCTTCGTTCCCGCTTCGCGAATCGGGAAGCTTCCCGTTAGCTGACCTTGATGCTGCGAAATAGACCGCGAGCCGGTAAACGTTTCTTTACCGCAAGTGCCGCGTTAGAAAACAACATCGTGACGCCTCCCGTCCGCATGACGTTTCACTTTGTCGCGTGATACGTCATATGACGTACAACGTTAGCGAACTGGTACGCGAAGCGAGTCGCAAAGCGCAGGTTTCTGGAAGCAAACCGGGAGGCCCTGCAAAGCGCTTAACGTAAACACAGCAAGTCATGTGACTTGGTAATAACACTTTTCATTGGTTCATTTCACTTTTGGTTTCCTAATGATGTAAGACTAGGTCATATAATCTAAAATGAACACTTTTGATTGGTTGAGAACTCTTGTTTTTCCCAAATGATGAAAATCCCTCCTTCTTTCCTCACTCTGACTTTCATCATTGTGAGAGAAAGACCCTTTGTGATCACTGAGCAATGGCTTCTTTAGTAGCTTCAGCTGGTGCTTCCCCACCACCTCCACCACATCCAAGGAAGAGTGGACCACCTGCTCAAGTTATAATTCAACAAGGAGAGGAAGAAGAGGAACAGGAGGACGAGCACGAAGAGAGGCAGTTTTTGCCTGAGCAGCCCAGGACGTCTCACCGGAAAGAAAACTTCATTTGGCAATTTTTTAAAATTCCCAAAGGTCAGAAAAAAGTAAATGCAAGATACGTAACTTGCCTTATATGTCAAGATAGACTGTCCAGAGGGACCGAAAAAAAATACAGTTTCGGAAACTACACAATGCATCGCCATATGACTAGGTGGCATCCTAACAACTACAGTGCTGCACAGTTTCGGAACGACCTAGATAATCTCCCTATTATGGCCAGAAGATCTGTTGTACCGGAAGTAACGGGACCAGAGGGTAGGGAGATGGTGCCAAATATACAAATGAGATTTGGTGATGTAAAACACATCTGCGTATTTTGCGATGGATTCATTTCCTACGGAGAAAAAAGCATCACTCTGATCAACAGAGCTATTGACTATCATATGCAAGTTTGTACGAAACGCCCAAAATAATAAATACTTCTTTTTTTTGTTTTGTTGCTCCTGTTGAGCCCTTTACAATGAATCGTTTTCATTGCCCCCTCCAAGAAAAACCCAAAAAAATATAAAACTGTTCAGAAAAATTCAAAAAAAGTAAAAAAATGTTCTGAAAAATAAAAAAAAAAGTTCTTTTCAGAACTACCTCCCCGTTATTAAAAAATTGGTACAATATTTGGAACTGTGCCAACCTCTATTTCTCTTAGTTCGCTTCCCAGTTCGCTCCCCGGTACGCGAACCGGAAGCGAACCAAAAACAGTAAGTATAAGGGAAGGAAACAGACACTTATGTTAAAAGAAAGACAGCTATAGGGGAGTAAACTAGAGATACTATTACCCGTAATCCACTGCTGATGATGTCACATATTACATCATTCATGACATGCTCAGTGACATCATCAGCAGAGGATTGCGGGTTTTTTGGCAACGTGCCTTATCCACGGTTTAATAACGCTGCCTTTTGCTTTATATAAGTTTTCAAATTGTATGAAATATATACCAATAGGTCGTTATGAACCTTTAGGTAGTGCTTTTCTTCATGAGGTCTGGTCGCTTCCATACACATACAGATGTTTCAAAGATGATCAAGAAGTTTATCTGAATGGAGAGGAATGCACTGAGACGCCAGATCATTCACTAATGTGTAGGCACATACAGTTACACGGTTCATGCAACAAACACCGACCAAATATGGCTTGCGTTTTGCAAGGCACGCCAGTTCCTGCTATCATCCCCACGTTCAAGTTGTTGGAAAATGGTAGTTATTTGATGCTCAATAATGAAGATTGTTCTGAGTTAATTAAAAGTATTCCTTTTATCGTAACAGTAAGTGAACGGGTTATTTGCTGCAGAAATGTTCTATTTCCTCCCACACATGAACATAGGGAGTTTTCAATCTGGCCACAAATACCAACCTTGGGACAGATTTCAACGGCATGGCAAGAATAAGAGCTCTTTTGTCTCAGAGAGAGGTGGCCTTGAGTTCGGCCCGTGAAACTTTCGTGCTTCACATAGCGAACACCCGTACAGAGGTGCACACACTTTTCAATTCAGATTTGCCTTTCAAATTCAGCAAGATGGTTCCGACTATCTTTAACGCATCCTCCGCAAAGTCCCTGGCGCACTTTTTTAAAGTTGTTACCAGTGGTCTCGTGACTTCATTTGAGAAAATCTTTGGACTCATCCCTGCTTCCTTTCATTCTATTTTCTCCACTCTGGTTCGTGGATTGGCATTTTTACTTGCATTACCAGCGGACGCTCTTGTGCTTTTTTACATTTTTAAATATGGATGTCCCTCCTATGCAACCTCCCACCCTGCAGCTGCTGACACTGTTCCGCAATCGCATGCTAGAATATTATGGCACAATGCCGTTGGCGATATTAAGCACGGCATATGGATTATCTTTTCGATTCTCCTACTTCACCTGTGTCCAGCCTGTATTTCACTGCCTGACCTGTGATTTCGATTGGGCCATTGATTTGTGTCTCTGCGGACCGGTTTCTCCTGACGTCGACTTTAATCAGCTGATGACTCCTATCATTACTCACGAGTTGGTTTGTCCTGGCGAAAGGATTATGGCTGTGGCATTGATGCATGGACTACTTGGTCCCTGGAATTTACTGGCGGCAGCACAGTCTTTCTTGGAACAGAGCTTTCTTGAAAACCCACCGAGCTGTCCTCTGATGGTGATAGAGGATCCGGTGCTGGGAGAGCACGTATGTTCTTTTCCGCTTTTAAATTGGATGGCTGAACTGTTTTCGGATGAAGACGGTGACTTCCTATTGGAGGCTGTTGCAGCTTATTTTGCATACACAGTTATGTCATAGACCTTTTTCATGTTTGATATGCTGAGTACTAGCATTTCATTGACAATTCATTGACTTATTTGTCAAGTTTTTATTATTTACCTTGCCTATTGGCTTAAGACTCGATAAAGTACTTGGCTGTTTTATTTTTCTTTAGCATTAAATTTTCCTAGTTTTTAATGCTTTACCTTGCGGACCGTCCACATATAAACTTGCAATCTGCTCTCATGAGATGGCACTTCTATTATCTTATTCAGTTCGTTTCCGGATCATGGGGAGGTGTCATCTAGGTCCTGGATATCTTTACACCGTGTTAAGTTAGCATGGGCTCATTACCGGTTTAAACGCCATTTTTCCTTTTTTGCAACTTCTGCACACAACACTTAGTTGTTGCTTTAGCTTTCCACCTAGTAGTTCATCGTGGTTTACATGAGAATAATATGTTATTGCTCTACTATCTGCTTTGCTTGTTAAACTATATCTTACAGCGAGTGCTAAAGTTTCAAGAACAACACGATACAGAATTGTTATGAGGTCTGATCTCCACGACTTCATACTCATAACATAAGTGCAACTTCTGCCAATTCTGGGCATGAGGCGGGTTTTATATTGCTTTGCCGAACACACATACACAACAGTTGATGCGGCTCACATGAAGAGAGAGCTGGTGTATGCTGATGTGATTCCTTCAAATCTAAGACACTAAAGTATGGGCACGCCCTAAACCAACACAAAGAGACCTTCTTAGCAAATAATATAATATGTGTATTAGGGAGGGTGAGATATAAGCAGCCGCGGGCCGTGGAGGGAGTTACGGTGAGGCAGGGAGGCGGGGATGGGGAGAAGCAGGGTGGAGCCCTCTCTACCTTGCCCCTCCCCCTCCCCGCCTCCCTGCCCCACCGTAACTCCCTCCACGGCCCGCGGCTGCTTATAAGTGTTGCTAACTCTTATTCATTTACAGCATGTTAACATACTATCACCATTCGCTTTTTATGTACTAGTAACTATGCTGGTAATTTTGCTACTGATAATATGTGTACTTGTATTATCTAAGATACTACGCCTGTGAAGACGGCATTAGTAAATAAACATTTCAAATACACATGTGTTCTTCTTAACTCCATGTTCTGGTTTCTAAGAAATATATAACGACCGACTGTTCATGAGTTCCACGTATCCTGAGGTACTATAAGTTCATATTCTGGATTGTCTAAACATTGAGAGTTTGTTATATCCAATGTGACACTGTACCTAGCTTGCTAAGGAGTTTTTGATTACTAACGTGAGTTTTGGGACACCCTAATTCGCCGAGGTTCCAATCCTCTGTCCACAGTTCTGTGTGAGAACAGAAACCCTGCGACAGGGGCACCCCCGACCCTTGCTGGAGCTTCATCACACTTGCGATACAACTCCAGCAATGCGCCACCTTTACGGCACAGATACATCACGCATCTGTGCTGTTTTTGCCCCATGATGCGCCGCATTGTAAATGCAGCACACCATAGGTGACGGAACAGCGGCACAGAATGACTAACACATCCCTGGTGATGCGCCAGTCATCATAAATGTATCCCTATGCTTCTTATCTTGTTAGAGATGAACCGCCATATGTATCATCAAAGTTTTTTGCATTTCCTAAATAGCGAACTTTAAGGAATAAATAGCGATTCTTTACCATTCCTAGTTTGCGATGAGCTATTTGCTAATTACAAATTACCCATTCATTTCCTTCATTTCCATAGGGCGGTTGGACTCACTTTTAGCTCGAACGGCTGAATGGATTTCCACGAAACTTGGCAAAATTGTAGGGACTGGTAGCCGGATGTGCCTTTGCTATGTCTCAAGATATATGCTCCAGTGGTTTTTACGAAAATTAACTTTGAAAAATATATATTGGGCTACATTGGCCTATATATATGTTGGAGCCCAAATGTAGCCCAATGTAGCCCAATGTAGCCCAAAGATGGCCGCCAGACACACAAAAAAACAAATGTAGCCCAAATATCAGCCAGATGTAGCCCAACTATAGCCCAGTGACAGAATGACCAATCAGCTTCGCAAACCTCCGTTACGCGAAGCGGAGCGCTGTTACAGATATATATCTTTTTTTGAACGTTAATTTCTTAAAATCCACTGGAGCACATATATTGAGACCTAGCAAAGGCACATCGGGCTACCAGTCCCTAATATTTTGCCAAGTTTCGTGCAAATCCATTCAGCCGCGGGGCCCTTTTAAAACCTCTACATCAAACCTAGGGGGTCAGCGAGGATCTACTATGCCCCCTTATAGTTATTTCCCCTTTGTTTTGACCTCCTCTTGTCTCTCGATCCTACCGAGAGACAAGATGGCGGCCGCTACGGACTGTTTGGAATGTTGACAGACGCCGGAGAACCAATCAGCTTCGCTTCACAAAGCTCCGTTGCGCGACAAGTACGCGTCCTGGGCCGCTGCCCAGTCCGCTGTTACAGATATATATCTTTTTTTAAACGTTAATTTCTCAAAATCCACTGGAGCACATATATTGAGACCTACAAAAGGCACATCGGGCTACCAGTCCCTACAATTTTGCCAAGTTTCGTGCAAATCCATTCAGCCGTTCGGGCTAAAAGTGAGGCCAACCGCCCTATGGAAATTAACATGGGAAAAACGCGTTTTGGGACCCCCCTTTTTTCTCGGCCCCCCCTTGACGAACCCCCCCAAAATTTTCAGGGGCTGCTCAGAAACAAAATGTGCCATTTTCCTGAAAATTTCAGCCAATTCCGTCCACAAACGCCAAAGTTATTAGACATAGAATTTTCAAAAATCCCATAGGGAAAAAATCCTAACTATATATACCTACTGGCGACCGCCAGTAGGTAATATATATATATTTTTTTTTTTACACTGACGAAGCTCATAGCGAAACGCGTCTGTCAGGGGTGAAGGGGGTTTGAAATAAACATTTTTGTAATCGGATATCCGTGTGCTTGCTGTTCATCGACCGAGAACTGGTGGATTGTGCTATTATATATATATATATATATATTCACTGAAAAAACCATAGGTTATAGACCATATATAGTTAGGAATTAGCATTTACAAAACCTTGAAAATTCACTGAAAAAACCATAGGTTATAGACCATATATAGTTAGGAATTAGCATTTACAAAACCTTATTTTACTCACACAAAACCATTGAAATTCCATATATAGTTAGTTGCACTAACTATATATCGCGCACCCGCAATCCACTGCTGATCATGTCACATATTACATCATTCATGACATGGTCAGTGACATCACTGATGACATCACTGATGACATCTCAAATGACATCACTGATGACATCACTGATGACATCATCCAGTGACTGTGTGTTTCTGTAAAGTTTAAATATGTTTTAGATATTGAAGAATGAGTAGATGTATAACTGTCTGGACGAAGGATTTAGTAGGTGCATGACTGAATGTATGAGTGAGTGATTAAATGTGTCTCACTGAGTGCATGGGTTAGTGACTAAACTGTCTTAATTTGTGCATCAATATGTCTGTTGTTCTGTAAACTACTGCATGTGTTGATCAGTAGCTATATGATTAACTATATGGGTTATTGATTGATTGTCCAAGTATTTGTATGGGAGACTGAGTGTGTGTGTGTGTGGCTGGCTGGGAGGTGTGTGACTCTGTGCAGATCAATGTGTACTTGTATCAATGATTGTATAAGAAAGTAAGTATGTGTTACTATATGTTTGAAAATGTAAGGTGCTCTATGTTTAACTGTATAGACAAGAAAATGGAAGTGTGATTGATTCTTTACAGGACTGACTAGGTGTGTGAGTAACTCCATGGATGAGTGGCAGAGTGTGAGTGTCTGTATAGGTGTATAGGTGTATGAGTGCATATGATAGTGTTGTAAAGATGAGTGATTGTATGTATGAATGATTGTATGGGTGAATGACTGAATGTGTGTGTAGACGTAGGAATCAGTGAGTACGTATGTAGTAACTAGTATTGGTGTGTCAATGGTTTCAAAAATTATACTCTGTATTTAACACTGGGTGAAACAGAGGTTATATTAAAATGTGAGGAGATGCATTGTATTGTCACATGAATGATATCAGTGATGTGGTCATTGATGTCAAATGAGATGTCATCAGTGATGTCATTTGAGATGTCATCAGTGATGTCATCAGTGATGTCACTGACCATGTCATGAATGATGTAATATGTGACATGATCAGCAGTGGATTGCGGGTGCGCGATATATAGTTAGTGCAACTAACTATATATGGAATTTCAATGGTTTTGTGTGAGTAAAATAAGGTTTTGTAAATGCTAATTCCTAACTATATATGGTCTATAACCTATGGTTTTTTCAGTGAATTTTCAAGGTTTTGTAAATGCTAATTCCTAACTATATATGGTCTATAACCTATGGTTTTTTCAGTGAATTTCATTGGTTTTTTAACAGCTAATATCTGTAGCTGTAAAATTTATTCTTCTTTAAATCCAAAAATATATTTTATATGTTTATGAATAATTATTTTTTTAAATATTTTTTTTTCTTCGTTCCCGCTTCGCGAATCGGGAACCTTACAGTAAAAAAATGTTCAGAAAAATAAAAAAAAAAGTTCTTTTCAGAACTACCTCCCCGTTATTAAAAAATTGGTACAATATTTGGAACTGTGCCAACCTCTATTTCTCTTAGTTCGCTTCCTAGTACGCGAACTGGAAGCGAACCAAAAACAGTAAGTATAAGGGAAGGAAACACACACTTATGTTAAAAGAAAGACAGCTATAGGGGAGTAAACTAGAGATACTATTACCCATAATCCACTACTGATGATGTCACATATTACATCATTCATGACATGCTCAGTGACATCATCAGCAGAGGATTGCGGGTTTTTTGGCAACATGCCTTATCCACGGTTTAATAACGCTGCCTTTTGCTTTATATAAGTTTTCAAATTGTATGAAATATATACCAATAGGTCTTTATGAACCTTTAGGTAGTGCTTTTGTTCATGAGGTCTGGTCGCTTCCATACACATACAGATGTTTCAAAGATGATCAAGAAGTTTATCTGAATGGAGAGGAATGCACTGAGACGCCAGATCATTCACTAATGTGTAGGCACATACAGTTACACGATTCATGCAACAAACACCGACCAAATATGGCTTGCGTGTTGCAAGGCACGCCAGTTCCTGCTATCATCCCCACGTTCAAGTTGTTGGAAAATGGTAGTTATTTGATGCTCAATAATGAAGATTGTTCTGAGTTAATTAAAAGTATTCCTTTTATCGTAACAGTAAGTGAACGGGTTATTTGCTGCAGAAATGTTCTATTTCCTCCCACACATGAACATAGGGAGTTTTCAATCTGGCCACAAATACCAACCTTGGGACACGTTTCAACGGCATGACAAGAATAAGAGCTCTTTTGTCTCAGAGAGAGGTGGCCTTGAGTTCGGCCCGTGAAACTTTCGTACTTCACATAGCGAACACCCGTACACAGGTTTGCCTTTCAATTTCAGCAACATGTTTCCGACTATCTTTAACGCATCCTCCACAAAATCCCTGGCACACTTTTTTAAAGTTGTTACCAGTGGTCTCGTGACTTCATTTGAGAAAATCTTTGGAGTCATCCCTGCTCCCTTTCATTCCATTTTCTCCACTCTGGTTCGTGGATTGCATTTTTACTTGCATTACCAGCGGACGCTCTTGTGCTTTTTTACATTTTTAAATATGGATGTCCCTCCTATGCAACCTCCGACCCTGCAGCTGCTGACACTGTTCCGCAATCGCATGCTAGAATATTATGGCACAATGCCGTTGGCGATATTAAGCACGGCATATGGATTATCTTTTCGGTTCTCCTACTTCACCTGTGTCCAGCCTGTATTTCACTGCCTGACCTGTGATTTCGATTGGGCCATTGATTTGTGTCTCTGCGGACCGGTTTCTCCTGACGTCGACTTTAATCAGCTGATGACTCCTATCATTACTCACGAGTTGATTTGTCCTGGCGAAAGGATTATGGCTGTGGCATTGATGCATGGACTACTTGGTCCCTGGAATTTACTGGCGGCAGCACAGTCTTTCTTGGAACACAGCTTTCTTGAAAACCCACCGAGCTGTCCTCTGATGGTGATAGAGGATCCGGTGCTGGGAGAGCACGTATGTTCTTTTCCGCTTTTAAATTGGATGGCTGAACTGTTTTCGGATGAAGACGGTGACTTCCTGTTGGAGGCTGTTGCAGCTTATTTTGCATACACAGTTATGTCATAGACCTTTTTCATGTTTCATATGCTGAGTACTAGCATTTCATTGACAATTCATTGACTTAATTGTCAAGTTTTTATTATTTACCTTGCCTATTGGCTTAAGACTCGATAAAGTACTTGGCTGTTTTATTTTTCTTTAGCATTGAATTTTCCTAGTTTTTAATGCTTTACCTTGCGGACCGTCCACATATAAACTTGCAATCTGCTCTCATGAGATGGCACTTCTATTATCTTATTCAGTTCGTTTCCGGATCATGAGGAGGTGTCATCTAGGTCCTGGATATCTTTACACCGTGTTAAGTTAGCATGGGCTCATTACCGGTTTAAACGCCATTTTTCCTTTTTTGCAACTTCTGCACACGACATTTAGTTGTTGCTTTAGCTTTCCACCTAGTAGTTCATCGTGGTTTACATGAGAATAATATGTTATTGGTCTACTATCTGCTTTACTTGTTAAACTATATCTGTACAGCGAGTGCTAAAGTTTCAAGAACAACACGATACAGAATTGTTATGAGGTCTGATCTCCACGACTTCATACTCATAACATAAGTGCAACTTCTGCCAATTCTGGGCATGAGGCGGGTTTTATATTGCTTTGTCGAACACACATACACAACAGTTGATGCGGTTCACATGAAGAGAGAGCTGGTGTATGCTGATGTGATTCCTTCAAATCTAAGACACTAAAGTATGGGCACGCCCTAAACCAACACAAAGAGACCTTCTTAGCAAATAATATAATATGTGTATTAGGGAGGGTGAGATATAAGCAGCCGCGGGCCGTGGAGGGAGTTACGGTGAGGCAGGGAGGCGGGGAGGGGGAGAAGCAGGGTGGAGCCCTCTCTACCTTGCCCCTCCCCCTCCCCGCCTCCCTGCCCCACCGTAACTCCCTCCACGGCCCGCGGCTGCTTATAAGTGTTGCTAACTCTTATTCATTTACAGCATGTTAACATACTGTCACCATTCGCTTTTTATGTACTAGTAACTATGCTGGTAATTTTGCTACTGATAATATGTGTACTTGTATTCTCCACCCTGCTTCTCCCCCTCCCCGCCTCCCTGCCTCACCGTAACTCCCTCCACGGCCCGCGGCTGCTTATAAGTGTTGCTAACTCTTATTCATTTACAGCATGTTAACATACTATCACCATTCACTTTTTATGTACTAGTAACTATGCTGGTAATTTTGCTACTGATAATATGTGTACTTTTATTATCTAAGGTACTACGCCTGAGAAGACGGCATTAGTAAATAAACATTTCAAATACACATGTGTTCTTCTTAACTCCATGTTCTGGTTTCTAAGAAATATATAACGACCGACTGTTCATGAGTTCCACGTATCCTGAGGTACTATAAGTTCATATTCTGGATTGTCTAAACATTGAGAGTTTGTTATATCCAATGTGACACTGTACCTAGCTTGCTAAATAGTTTTTGATTACTAACGTGAGTTTTGGGACACCCTAATTCGCCGAGGTTCCAATCCTCTGTCCACAGTTCTGTGTGAGAACAGAAACCCTGCGACAGGGGCACCCCCGACCCTTGCTGGACCTTCATCACACTTGCGATACAACTCCAGCAATGCGCCACCTTTACGGCACAGATACATCACGCATCTGTGCTGTTTTTGCCCCGTGATGCGCCGCATTGTAAATGCAGCACACCATAGGTGACGGAACAGCGGCACAGAATGACTAACACATCCCTGGTGATGCGCCAGTCATCATAAATCTATCCCTATGCTTCTTATCTTGTTAGAGATGAACCGCCATATGTATCATCAAAGTTATTTGCATTTCCTAAATAGCGAACTTTAAGGAATAAATAGCGATTCTTTACCATTCCTAGTTTGCGATGAGCTATTTGCTAATTAGCCGAATGTAGCCCAATGAAGCCCAATGTAGCCCAATGTAGCCCAAAGATGGCCGCCAGACACACAAAAAAACAAATGTAGCCCAAATATCAGCCAGATGTAGCCCAACTATAGCCCAGTGACAGAATGACCAATCAGCTTCGCAAACCTCCGTTACGCGAAGCAGAGCGCTGTTACAGATATATATCTTTTTTTGAACGTTAATTTCTCAAAATCCACTGGAGCACATATATTGAGACCTAGCAAAGGCACATCGGGCTACCAGTCCCTAATATTTTGCCAAGTTTCGTGCAAATCCATTCAGCCGTTCAATTATTATTTTTATTATTTTTTTTTGCCCCGCGGGGCCCTTTTAAAACCTCCACATCAAACCTAGGGGGTCAGCGAGGATCTACTATGCCCCCTTATAGTTATTTCCCCCTTTGTTTTGACCTCCTCTTGTCTCTCGATCCTACCGAGAGACAAGATGGCGGCCGCTACGGACTGTTTGGAATGTTGACAGACGCCGGAGAACCAATCAGCTTCGCTTCACAAAGCTCCGTTGCGCGAAAAGTCCGCGAACCAGAGCGCTAACCGGTCCGCTGTTACAGATATATATCTTTTTTAAACGTTAATTTCTCAAAATCCACTGGAGCACATATATTGAGACCTACAAAAGGCACATCGGGCTACCAGTCCCTACAATTTTGCCAAGTTTCGTGCAAATCCATTCAGCCGTTCGGGCTAAAAGTGAGGCCAACCGCCCTATGGAAAACTCAATGTTAAAAACACGTTTTGGGACCCCCCTTTTTTCTCAGCCCCCCCTTGACGAACCCCCCCCAAATTTCCAGGGGCTGCTCAGAAACAAAATGTTCCATTTTCCAGAAAATTTCAGCCAATTCCGTCCACAAACGCCAAAGTTATTAGACATAGAATTTTCAAAAATCCCATAGGGAAAAAATCCTAACTATATATACCTACTGGCGACCGCCAGTAGGTAATATATTACCTACTGGCGGTCGCCAGTAGGTATATATAGTTAGGATTTTTTCTCTATGGGATTTTTGAAAATTCTATGTCTAATAACTTTGGCGTTTGTGGACGGAATTGGCTGAAAGTTTCAGGAAAATGGAACATTTTGTTTCTGAGCAGCCCCAGAAAATTTGGGGGGGTTCCGTCAAGGGGGGGCCGAGAAAAAAGGGGGGTCCCAAAACGTGTTTTTAACATTGAGTTTTCCATAAGGCGGTTGGCCTCACTTTTAGCCCGAACGGCTGAATGGATTTGCACGAAACTTGGCAAAATTGTAGGGACTGGTAGCCCGATGTGCCTTTGCTAGGTCTCAATATATGTGCTCCAGTGGATTTTGAGAAATTAACGTTCAAAAAAAGATATATATCTGTAACAGCGGACCAGGCAGCGCTCCAGTTCGCGTACTTTTCGCGTTACGGAGCTTTGTGAAGCGAAGCTGATTGGTTCTCCGGCGTCTGTAAACATTCCAAACAGTCCGTAGCGGCCGCCATCTTGTCTCTCGGTAGGATCGAGAGACAAGAGGAGGCCAAAGCGAAGGGGCAAATGACCATAAGGGGGCATAGTAGATCCTCCCTGACCCCCTAGGTTTGATGTGGAGGTTTTAAAAGGGCCCCGCGGGGCAAAAAATAAATAAATAATAATCGAACGGCTGAATGGATTTGCACGAAACTTGGCAAAATTGTAGGGACTGGTAGCCCGATGTGCCTTTGCTAGGTCTCAATATATGTGCTCCAGTGGATTTTGAGAAATTAACGTTCAAAAAAAGATATATATCTGTAACAGCGCTCCGCTTCGCGTACTTTTCGCGTTACGTAGCTTTGCGAAGCTGATTGGTTCTCCGGCGTCTGTAAACATTCCAAACAGTCCGTAGCGGCCGCCATCTTGTCTCTCGGTAGGATCGAGAGACAAGAGGAGGCCAAAGCGAAGGGGCAAATGACCATAAGGGGGCATAGTAGATCCTCACTGACCTCTTAGGTTTGATGTACCATTTTGCCAAGTTTGGTGTAATTCCGTTCAGCCATTCAGGCTGTAGACGTATCTAAATGTCCTATGGAAAATTGCATGGGGAAAACACATTTGAAAGTGTTGAAATTTAGAACCAATTAAAATGTTACTTTGGTTTTGTATTTGTGTGTGATGAAAGTTAATTGGTTATGTATATATCAAAAATGAGAGGAAACCACAGCCATTTTGTGATACTACTGTCTGAGGTACATTTGTGAGGAATTTTTGGTGCTCAATATCTGGTGTTTGATTTACACAGTACTAACACTTCTCCTACTTTCAAAAAGGTGAGTTGTTAATTTGTAAGGGGAACTATGTTGTACACTTTAAGATAATTTGAAAAATGTTTTCTGTTATTCATTTTCAGTCCTTCTGTTATACTAAATACCTGAAAAAGTTAGTTTTATATTATGTATTACTAAAAACGATAAATGAAAGTGATTATTTTTTTCTGCAATTTACAGCAAGAAATTTCAAAATAAAATGGATCACAATGAAGAGACCGTGGCAATTTCTTTTGAATTATCCACTACATTTATTGAAATTCACAGCACCAATAATGAAATATTCTCACAAGGAGGAGATGACTTGAATGATTTTTTTGATCAATCTCTTGACGGCGAATTTATCGAATGTTTGGAGACCATAGAGTTACAAGAATCATCATTGCAGACTTTTCATGAGGAGATTTCTGATGAGATGATTGAAGAGGAAATTCCTGATGAGGACATGTTACTAGTTCTTTCAAATTATGAAAATTCAGAAGAATAAATTTATATTTAGAAATCAAAAATTGTTTGAGACATTATTCATTTTTATTTGTAATTTATGAGGTTGTAGCGAAGTGATTGTAGTATAAAAAAAGACTTATAGTATAGAGTGCAAAAATTGGTTCTTTTTGGAGGGGCAAAAAAAAAAATCGTTTTTTTGGTGGGGTGCGCCCGGTTAGCGTAACGGGAAGTGGACTGGGGAGCGTACTACAAGGAAAGAAGAATGATTGACTTTTAACTTATTGTATGTTTATAGACTTGTTTTTCTGCTGAGTGACGTGTCGGCCTATCTCCACGGGATGCAGTCCCTACCATCTCGGCGTTTAAGCCCAGGGGGACCGGTAGTGTGGGAGAGATAACGGGGCATATTATCAAGGGGGTTTATCTCCGCTTTTTTGGCTTTAAAAGCCAAGAAAGCGGAGATAAAATTATCTCCGTAATACGTAGCTGTCGCTAACACCAGTTAGCGACCGCTAGTAGGAGATAGCGACCATCTTGGGCTCCACTTTGCATGTCAGTGATATTTATCACTAATGACATGCAAAGTGGGCATGCCAAGATGTTAGCGACTGGAAACAGTCGCTAACATTGCTATCTCCTATTACCAACTTTTGGAGATATTCGCGCTAAGCACGAATATCTCCAAAAAGTAACACCTGTCCTGAGCAGTTCTTAGCCATGTCATCCAATGGGAGGTGGATAACATGGCTAAGAGCATTAGCTCGGTAATGCATGAATATCGCTGACTTTTCAGCGATATTAATGCATTGCGGCCGTTTTTTATGGCATTTGCGATAAACCTTGATAATAGCAAGGTTTATCTGCGATAATTTCTGACGATGCTTAGCGGTAAAAAATGCGTTGCTAAGCATCGTTAGGGATAAATATCGCTTAACTTTGGTAATATGCCCCAACGTCTGTTAACGTTCGATTCGAAGGAAATGAGGAAGTGTTGAAAAACATTGTCTGCGCCATCTTGCCTTTTTTCAAATGCCACACTTTTGTCGTGCACGGCAGCCATTTTAGATGCCTTGACCAGACCCACTCTCTGCACGCTGTCGATCCGTAGCATGGCTCCCCACCCTCGCAAGCATCTTCCCCAGGCACTGGTCACCCCCGCTCTCTGTCTTATGCATGGGCAATAAACCTCCCCCCATCTGCGCTGCTCTTCCCTGAGAATCACACCCTGTGCCCGCCCGACACCTCCCTTTCGCCCTATTCACTACCGCACCCTCTGACACTCCTCTTCCTCTGTGTCCAGTTGTCCAGGCCGGTCCCAGGCTATCAGCTAGCCCTGCAGATGTAGTTTATGGCCCCAGCTGTAAAGAATCACCCCTCTTCAAAGGAGTTATAGTAGATCAAGGCCCACACCCGATGAGATCCGTCACACCACACGCGTTCCTACTATCTGAAAACCATCCTGTATTGTGATTGGGGAGGGGACCGAGCCTGAAGCGGAAGATTCCAGGGATGACTCTTTGTACATCAAAGTTTTTACAATTATGTGTCACATTAAAAATATATAGCACTCCAACAAAGTAGTAGGAATATAAAACTTTAATAACTTATAAATATATACAACAAAACAAAAACAGTAAAAACATTTAAACAATGAAGAGACCGTGGTAATTTCTTTTGAATTATCCACTACATTTATTGAAATTGACAGCACCAATAATGAAATATTCTCACAAGGAGGAGATGACTTGAATGATTTTTTTGATCAATCTCTTGATGGCGAATTTATCGAATGTTTGGAGACCATAGAGTTACAAGAATCATCATTGCAGACTTTTCATGAGGAGATTCCTGATGAGATGATTGAAGAGGAAATTCCTGATGAGGACATGCTACTAGTTCTTTCAAATTATGAAAATTCAGAAGATGTTGCCTGGGTGCCGCACTGATTTGGGTATCCGGCGTGGGGCGTCCCGGGGGGTGGGTCGTCAGTAGCGGTCTGTTGTGCGAATAGTTCCAAGGCAGCAGAACGCGCTGAAATCTGGATGGCACCAAGGTGATGTACAGTAAGTTGCGGCCCACCAAATAACGGGGTGGGGTGCCGCGGGGGGGGGGGGGAGGCAGTCCAAAGTTCCGTTAAAAGGGCAAAGGAAAGGATCGGTGGTTTGAACCATCAGTCAAAAAGGGGAGGGGGTGCAACAATTTTTCCTATCGGGTCACACTGTGCTTTCACCGGAACTGAGGTCTGCAGGATTCTAGTCATTCAAACTGAGGCTGGCGCCAGCATGGGAGCGCCGACGTCCCGCGGCTACAGTTTCGTCACTCCACGGGCGATCATGGCAGTCATTCCCCATCGGGGGTGTCTGCGGGGGTCGGGGACTCCCGCGGCTCCTCTAGAATCTTCAAGGTCGTGGAGGACTACGGTGGTGGAGTCAACCAGTGACCGGGCCATTTCTTTATGCTGGGCCCGCTCTTGCCAGGTCGACCGCCATTTTGAGAGTTCGGTAGCTACCGGCGATCGCGGGGTCAAATGAGCGGACGGGCTCCACCCTGCCGGGCGAGACGTTGCAGCATCGCCACAGTGGAAGAACCCTCTTCCGGGCGCCTGGAGCGCTGAGGGTGCAGCTGGGAAGCCTCCACCTGGGGAGGCGGGAGAGGCCTGTTCACACCGTCTCTCCCACCCAGTGCACCCCACGGCGTCTCGCTTGACATTTGTTATGGCCGGACCAGGCGATGAGGACGAGGGGGGGGGTCGGAGGCATGTGCAAGACATCCCCCCCCAGTGTTGTCGCAGCCATTATAAAAGAAAGAAGAAATGTCCCGTCCGTCTTTGGGCCGGACCTCCGGTGGATGGCGGCCGGACGCCCTTTGCTCTGGCCCCATGAACGGGTTCCTTGGCTCATCCGGTGGGGCAGGCCTTGGCGTGTGGTGCCTCTCCTGGGCCTTTCGTGCAGTGGCCTCTCCACTCCCAGGCCCTCCATGGATGCTGGCCCAGAGTGGGAGAGAGAGGGTCTAACCTGCAATTCTCCAGGGTTACCGCCACCGCGGCCGGATCCCGTCGGCCTCGGCCTCTGGTTGATGGTGGCCGGACTGGGAGAGAGAGGGGAGGGTCGAGGACACAGACATTCCCCCCCTTGCAACTCTCCAGGGTGATCGTAGCAATCCCCCTGGATGGGTGCCATTGGCCTCGGCCTTTCCTCCGGCTACACCCTACGTGATGATCTTCTGCCGACGGTTGGCAGCAGGACCCGCCTTATATGTGTTGCTTCCGGCTGGGCGTAGCCGGAAACCTGTTGCACTTTGGAAGTTTCCAGAATGGGGCGGATGTCTGCTGACTTGTATCTTTCCCAGTTTGCCGTTATTTGGCCGTGGCAGGCGGTGGGACAGACACGTTTTGGGGCAGTGAGGGGCGATGAAGCCTCGTTGCCTTGTGGCCGTTGCAATGTCACACTTGGTTTCTCTTACTGTTTTCAGGTTTCTTATTACGGACTTACTTCTAATGTTTCTTGTTTCTAGGACAATAATAGGTTTTATCATTACGTATTGTTATCGTTTCTTTGTTTGTTATTTAATAAAAAGTTCATCAGTGGCCTACTGATTTTCGTTTTCCTATTCCTTTCTTTCCAGGTTGTTTCATGCTAAAGTTTCTGTTAACAGGATACAGTGATCACTTCGTTATTATTGCATATGTCCTTTTCACTAGGGGTGCTCTCTGGTCGGGCCAGATGACCTATCTCTAGTAAATGGTCCGGGTGAAACAGGTGCATCAATCAGTGGGGAGTAGATAGGCATGACAGATTACAACGGGGGACAAAGGTCCGCATTACCTACCCTTTCACTACTTGCAAAGATTTTCCTACGTTTATTTGCAAACAGGGAATACCTCCAAAAAGAACCAATTCCCAAACAGTCAATGTTCGGGCAAACAATCAATCAATGAGGAACGAAATAGGCACGATGTGTTAAAGGTTTGCGTTACCTACCCTTCACTATCTGCAAAGGGAGAGAGAATATTCCTATTCTTCCCCGTTTGCAGGCAGAGAAGATCCTTAAGAGAACCAACTTCGAACAATTCAATGCTCGATTCAATCAATCAATCAATGGGGAGAAAAATAGGTATGACGGATTACAATGGGGAAAAAAGTCTGCATTTACCTATCCTTCACTATCTGCAAAGACTAAACAGAGTATGTCGATTCTGTGCTTGTTTGCAAATGCTTGGATAACAATCAATCAAATGGAGAGAGAAGCAGGCACGACGGATTACAACGGGGGCAAAGGCCTGCGTTAACTAACCTTCACTATCTGGAAAGAGAGAGTACTCCTTATAGAAATGAGGGGGGGGGCAGCATTGAAAGCAGATCAGTGTGCATAAACACGAAAATGTTTTTTCTTACCACGTACTTGACAATCGACAGCTTATGATATTTGCTATTAAAAAACCATTGAAATTCACTGAAAAAACCATAGGTTATAGACCATATATAGTTAGGAATTAGCATTTACAAAACCTTGAAAATTCACTGAAAAAACCATAGGTTATAGACCATATATAGTTAGGAATTAGCATTTAAAAAACCTTATTTTACTCACACAAAACCATTGAAATTCCATATATAGTTAGTAGTACTAACTATATATCGCGCACCCGCAATCCACTGCTGATCATGTCACATATTACATCATTCATGACATGGTCAGTGACATCACTGATGACATCACTGATGACATCTCAAATGACATCACTGATGACATCACTGATGACATCTCAAATGACATCACTGATGACATCACTGATGACATCTCAAATGACATCACTGATGACAACATCCAGTGACTGTGTATTTCTGTAAAGTTAAAATATGTCTTACATATTGAAGAATGAGTGGATGTAGAAGTGTCTGGATGAAGGATTTAGTAGGTGCATGCCTGACTGTATGAGTGAGTGGTTAAATGTGTCTCACTGAGTGCATGGGTTAGTGACGAACTGTCTTAATTTGTGCATCATTATGTTTGTTGTTCTGTAAACTGCTGCATGTGTTGATCAGTAGCTATATGAGTAAGTATATGGGTTATTGATTGGTTGCTCAAGTATTTGTATGGGAGACTGAGTGTGTGTGTGGGTGGCTGGGAGGTGTATGACTCTGTGCATAGATGTGTGAGCAGTTGATTCACTAGATGTATGGGTTCAAAAGTTCATGTGGAAACAGCTGTATGGGTGGTTGACTGTGTGCATGAGTGCATTGGTGAGTGAATGGATATCTCAGTGCTACATGTCAAAGTAAGTACATATGTAAAACACAGTACATGTGAGAATTGGCATATATAAATAACTGTGCATAAGAGTCAGTGAATGTGTGAGAGGCTGTATGGATCATTGTGAACTTGTATCAGGGATTGTAAAAGAGAGTAAATATGTGTTAGTATATGTTTGAATAAGTAAGGTGTGTATAACTGTATAGTTGAGGAAATTGAGGTGTGATTGATTCTTTGCATGACTGACTAGGTGTGTAAGTAACTCCATGGATGAGTGACAGTCTGTGAGTGTCTGTTTACACTGAGTGTATCTAAGGTTATATTAGAGTCTGAAGAGGTTCATCGTATTATCACATGAATGATGTCATCAGTGATGTGATCAGTAATGTCAAATGAGATGTCATCAGTGATGTCATTTGAGATGTCATCAGTGATGTCATCAGTGATGTCATCAGTGATGTCATTTGAGATGTCATCAGTGATGTCATCAGTGATGTCATTTGAGATGTCATCAGTGATGTCATCAGTGATGTCATTTGAGATGTCATCAGTGATGTCATCAGTGATGTCACTGACCATGTCATGAATGATGTAATATGTGACATGATCAGCAGTGGATTGCGGGTGCGCGATATATAGTTAGTACTACTAACTATATATGGAACTTCAATGGTTTTGTGTGAGTAAAATAAGGTTTTTTAAATGCTAATTCCTAACTATATATGGTCTATAACCTATGGTTTTTTTCAGTGAATATATATATATATATATATATATATATATATATATACATATATATATATATATATATATATATATATATATATATATATATATATATATATATATATATTACCTACTGGCGGTCGCCAGTAGGTATATATAGTTAGGATTTTTTCTCTATGGGTTTTTTGAAAATTCTATGTCTAATAACTTTGGCGTTTGTGGACGGAATTGGCTGAAATTTTCAGGAAAATGGCACATTTTGTTTCTGAGCAGCCCTTGAAAATTTGGGGGGGGTTCGTCCAGTGGGGGCCGAGAAAAAAGGGGGGTCCCAAAACGTGTTTTTAACATTGAGTTTTCCATAGGGCGGTTGGCCTCACTTTTAGCCCGAACGGCTGAATGGATTTGCACGAAACTTGGCAAAATTGTAGGGACTGGTAGCCCGATGTGCCTTTTGTAGGTCTCAATATATGTGCTCCAGTGGATTTTGAGAAATTAACGTTTAAAAAAAGATATATATCTGTAACAGCGGACCGGTTAGCGCTCTGGTTCGCGGACTTTTCGCGCAACGGAACTTTGTGAAGCGAAGCTGATTGGTTCTCCGGCGTCTGTCAACATTCCAAACAGTCCGTAGCGGCCGCCATCTTGTCTCTCGGTAGGATCGAGAGACAAGAGGAGGTCAAAACAAAGGGGGAAATAACTATAAGGGGGCATAGTAGATCCTCGCTGACCCCCTAGGTTTGATGTGGAGGTTTTAAAAGGGCCCCGCGGGGCAAAAAAAAAAAAAAATAATAATAATTGAACGGCTGAATGGATTTGCACGAAACTTGGCAAAATATTAGGGACTGGTAGCCCGATGTGCCTTTGCTAGGTCTCAATATATGTGCTCCAGTGGATTTTGAGAAATTAACGTTCAAAAAAAGATATATATCTGTAACAGCGCTCCGCTTCGCGTAACGGAGGTTTGCGAAGCTGATTGGTCATTCTGTCACTGGGCTATAGTTGGGCTACATCTGGCTGATATTTTTGTGCCACATTTGTTTTTTTGTGTGTCTGGCGGCCATCTTTGGGCTACATTGGGCTACATTGGGCTTCATTGGGCTACATTCGGCTAATTAG
This sequence comes from Lissotriton helveticus, assembly GCF_964261635.1. Lineage (NCBI taxonomy): Eukaryota > Metazoa > Chordata > Amphibia > Caudata > Salamandridae > Lissotriton > Lissotriton helveticus. The sequence continues at coordinate 316,374 of NW_027611740.1, forward strand.
CAAATAGCTCATCGCAAACTAGGAATGGTAAAGAATCGCTATTTATTCCTTAAAGTTCGCTATTTCGGAAATGCAAATAACTTTGATGATACATATGGCGGTTCATCTCTAACAAGATAAGAAGCATAGGGATAGATTTATGATGACTGGCGCATCACCAGGGATGTGTTAGTCATTCTGTGCCGCTGTTCCGTCACCTATGGTGTGCTGCATTTACAATGCGGCGCATCATGGGGCAAAAACAGCACAGATGCGTGATGTATCTGTGCCGTAAAGGTGGCGCATTGCTGGAGTTGTATCGCAAGTGTGATGAAGCTCCAGCAAGGGTCGGGGGTGCCCCTGTCGCAGGGTTTCTGTTCTCACACAGAACTGTGGACAGAGGATTGGAACCTCGGCGAATTAGGGTGTCCCAAAACTCACGTTAGTAATCAAAAACTATTTAGCAAGCTAGGTACAGTGTCACATTGGATATAACAAACTCTCAATGTTTAGACAATCCAGAATATGAACTTATAGTACCTCAGGATACGTGGAACTCATGAACAGTCGGTCGTTATATATTTCTTAGAAACCAGAACATGGAGTTAAGAAGAACACATGTGTATTTGAAATGTTTATTTACTAATGCCGTCTTCTCAGGCGTAGTACCTTAGATAATAAAAGTACACATATTATCAGTAGCAAAATTACCAGCATAGTTACTAGTACATAAAAAGTGAATGGTGATAGTATGTTAACATGCTGTAAATGAATAAGAGTTAGCAACACTTATAAGCAGCCGCGGGCCGTGGAGGGAGTTACGGTGAGGCAGGGAGGCGGGGAGGGGGAGAAGCAGGGTGGAGAATACAAGTACACATATTATCAGTAGCAAAATTACCAGCATAGTTACTAGTACATAAAAAGCGAATGGTGACAGTATGTTAACATGCTGTAAATGAATAAGAGTTAGCAACACTTATAAGCAGCCGCGGGCCGTGGAGGGAGTTACGGTGGGGCAGGGAGGCGGGGAGGGGGAGGGGCAAGGTAGAGAGGGCTCCACCCTGCTTCTCCCCCTCCCCGCCTCCCTGCCCCATCGTAACTCCCTCCACGGCCCGCGGCTGCTTATATCTCACCCTCCCTAATACACATATTATATTATTTGCTAAGAAGGTCTCTTTGTGTTGGTTTAGGGCGTGTCCATACTTTAGTGTCTTAGATTTGAAGGAATCACATCAGCATACACCAGCTCTCTCTTCATGTGAACCGCATCAACTGTTGTGTATGTGTGTTCGGCAAAGCAATATAAAACCCGCCTCATGCCCAGAATTGGCAGAAGTTGCACTTATGTTATGAGTATGAAGTCGTGGAGATCAGACCTCATAACAATTCTGTATCGTGTTGTTCTTGAAACTTTAGCACTCGCTGTACAGATATAGTTTAACAAGTAAAGCAGATAGTAGACCAATAACATATTATTCTCATGTAAACCACGATGAACTACTAGGTGGAAAGCTAAAGCAACAACTAAGTGTCGTGTGCAGAAGTTGCAAAAAAGGAAAAATGGCGTTTAAACCGGTAATGAGCCCATGCTAACTTAACACGGTGTAAAGATATCCAGGACCTAGATGACACCTCCTCATGATCCGGAAACGAACTGAATAAGATAATAGAAGTGCCATCTCATGAGAGCAGATTGCAAGTTTATATGTGGACGGTCCGCAAGGTAAAGCATTAAAAACTAGGAAAATTCAATGCTAAAGAAAAATAAAACAGCCAAGTACTTTATCGAGTCTTAAGCCAATAGGCAAGGTAAATAATAAAAACTTGACAAATAAGTCAATGAATTGTCAATGAAATGCTAGTACTCAGCATATCAAACATGAAAAAGGTCTATGACATAACTGTGTATGCAAAATAAGCTGCAACAGCCTCCAATAGGAAGTCACCGTCTTCATCCGAAAACAGTTCAGCCATCCAATTTAAAAGCGGAAAAGAACATACGTGCTCTCCCAGCACCGGATCCTCTATCACCATCAGAGGACAGCTCGGTGGGTTTTCAAGAAATCTGTGTTCCAAGAAAGACTGTGCTGCCGCCAGTAAATTCCAGGGACCAAGTAGTCCATGCATCAATGCCACAGCCATAATCCTTTCGCCAGGACAAACCAACTCGTGAGTAATGATAGGAGTCATCAGCTGATTAAAGTCGACGTCAGGAGAAACCGGTCCGCAGAGACACAAATCAATGGCCCAATCGAAATCACAGGTCAGGCAGTGAAATACAGGCTGGACACAGGTGAAGTAGGAGAACCGAAAAGATAATCCATATGCCGTGCTTAATATCGCCAACGGCATTGTGCCATAATATTCTAGCATGCGATTGCGGAACAGTGTCAGCAGCTGCAGGGTCGGAGGTTGCATAGGAGGGACATCCATATTTAAAAATGTAAAAAAGCACAAGAGCGTCCGCTGGTAATGCAAGTAAAAATGCAATCCACGAACCAGAGTGGAGAAAATGGAATGAAAGGGAGCAGGGATGACTCCAAAGATTTTCTCAAATGAAGTCACGAGACCACTGGTAACAACTTTAAAAAAGTGTGCCAGGGATTTTGTGGAGGATGCGTTAAAGATAGTCGGAAACATGTTGCTGAAATTGAAAGGCAAACCTGTGTACGGGTGTTCGCTATGTGAAGTACGAAAGTTTCACGGGCCGAACTCAAGGCCACCTCTCTCTGAGACAAAAGAGCTCTTATTCTTGTCATGCCGTTGAAACGTGTCCCAAGGTTGGTATTTGTGGCCAGATTGAAAACTCCCTATGTTCATGTGTGGGAGGAAATAGAACATTTCTGCAGCAAATAACCCGTTCACTTACTGTTACGATAAAAGGAATACTTTTAATTAACTCAGAACAATCTTCATTATTGAGCATCAAATAACTACCATTTTCCAACAACTTGAACGTGGGGATGATAGCAGGAACTGGCGTGCCTTGCAACACGCAAGCCATATTTGGTCGGTGTTTGTTGCATGAATCGTGTAACTGTATGTGCCTACACATTAGTGAATGATCTGGCGTCTCAGTGCATTCCTCTCCATTCAGATAAACTTCTTGATCATCTTTGAAACATCTGTATGTGTATGGAAGCGACCAGACCTCATGAACAAAAGCACTACCTAAAGGTTCATAAAGACCTATTGGTATATATTTCATACAATTTGAAAACTTATATAAAGCAAAAGGCAGCGTTATTAAACCGTGGATAAGGCATGTTGCCAAAAAACCCGCAATCCTCTGCTGATGATGTCACTGAGCATGTCATGAATGATGTAATATGTGACATCATCAGTAGTGGATTATGGGTAATAGTATCTCTAGTTTACTCCCCTATAGCTGTCTTTCTTTTAACATAAGTGTGTGTTTCCTTCCCTTATACTTACTGTTTTTGGTTCGCTTCCAGTTCGCGTACCAGCGAGCGAACTAGGAAGCGAACTAAGAGAAATAGAGGTTGGCACAGTTCCAAATATTGTACCAATTTTTTAATAACGGGGAGGTAGTTCTGAAAAGAACTTTTTTTTTTATTTTTCTGAACATTTTTTTACTGTTTTTGAATTTTTCGGAACAGTTTTATATTTTTTTGGGTTTTTCTTGGAGGGGGCAATGAAAACGATTCATTGTAAAGGGCTCAACAGGAGCAACAAAACAAAAAAAAGAAGTATTTATTATTTTGGGCGTTTCGGACAAACTTGCATATGATAGTCAATAGCTCTGTTGATCAGAGTGATGCTTCTTTCTCCGTAGGAAATGAATCCATCGCAAAATACGCAGGTGTGTTTTACTTCACCAAATCTCATTTGTATATTTGGCACCATCTCCCTGCCCTCTGGTCCCGTTACTTCCGGTACAACAGATCTTCTGGCCATAATAGGGAGATTATCTAGGTCGTTCCGAAACTGTGCAGCACTGTAGTTGTTAGGATGCCACCTAGTCATATGGCGATGCATTGTGTAGTTTCCGAAACTGTATTTTTTGTCGGTCCCTCTGGACAGTCTATCTTGACATATAAGGCAAGTTACGTATCTTGCATTTACTTTTTTCTGACCTTTGGGAATTTTAAAAAATTGCCAAATGAAGTTTTCTTTCCGGTGAGACGTCTTGGGCTGCTCAGGCAAAAACTGCCTCTCTTCGTGCTCGTCCTCCTGTTCCTCTTCTTCTTCTTCTTGTTGAATTACAACTTGAGCAGGTGGTCCACTCTTCCTTGGATGTGGTGGAGGTGGTGGGGAAGCACCAGCTGAAGCTACTAAAGAAGCCATTGCTCAGTGATCACAAAGGGTCTTTCTCTCACAATGATGAAAGTCAGAGTGAGGAAAGAAGGAGGGATTTTCATCATTTGGGAAAAACAAGAGTTCTCAACCAATCAAAAGTGTTCATTTTAGATTATATGACCTAGTCTTACATCATTAGGAAACCAAAAGTGAAATGAACCAATGAAAAGTGTTATTACCAAGTCACATGACTTGCTGTGTTTACGTTAAGCGCTTTGCAGGGCCTCCCTGTTTGCTTCCAGAAACCTGCGCTTTGGCACTCGCTTCGCGTACCAGTTCGCTAACGTAGCACGTCATATGACGTATCAAGCGACAACGTGGAACGTCATGCGGACGGGAGGCGTCACGATGTTGTTTTCTAACGCGGCACTTGCGGTAAAGAAACGTTTACCGGCTCGCGGTCTATTTCGCGGCATCAAGGTCAGCTAACGGGAAGCTTCCCGATTCGCGAAGCGGGAACGAAGAAAAAAAATTATTAAAAAAAAAAATTATTCATAAACATATAAAATATATTTTTGGATTTAAAGAAGAATACATTTTACAGCTACAGATATTAGCTGTTAAAAAACCAATGAAATTCACAGAAAAAACCATAGGTTATAGACCATATATAGTTAGGAATTAGCATTTACAAAACCTTGAAAATTCACTGAAAAAACCATAGGTTATAGACCATATATAGTTAGGAAATAGCATTTAGAAAACCTTATTTTACTCACACAAAACCATTGAAATTCCATATATAGTTAGTTGCACTAACTATATATCGCGCACCTGCAATCCACTGCTGATGATGTCACATATTACATCATTCATGACATGGTCAGTGACATCACTGATGACATCACTGATGACATCTCAAATGACATCACTGATGACATCACTGATGACAACATCCAGTGACTGTATGCTTCTGTAAAGTTAAAATATGTCTTACATATTGAAGAATGAGTGGATGTATAAGTGTCTGGATGAAGGATTTAGTAGGTGCATGACTGACTGTATAAGTGAGTGATTAAATGTGTCTCACTGAGTGCATGGGTTAGTGACTAAACTGTTTTAAATTGTGCATCATTGTGTCTGTTGTTTTGTAATCTGATGCATGTGTTGATCATTAGCTATATGACTAACTATATGGGTTATTGATTAGTTGCCCAAGTATTTGTATGGGAGACTGAGTGTGTGTGTGGGTGTCTGGGAGGTGTATGACTCTGTGCATAGATGTGTGAGCAGTTGATTCACTAGATGTATGGGTTCAAAAGTGCATGTGGAAACATCTGTATGGGCGGTTGACTGTGTGCATGAGTGTATTGGTGAGTGAATGGATATCTCAGTGCTACATGTCAAAGTAAGTACATATGTAAAACACAGTACATGTGATAGTTGACATATATAAATAACTGTGCATAAGAGCCAGTGAATGTGTGAGTGGCTGTATGGATTATTGTGAACTTGTATCAGGGATTGTATAACAGAGTAAATATGTGTTATTATATGTTCCAATAAGTAAGGTGTGTATAACTATATAGTTGAGGAAATCGAGGTGTGATTGATTCTTTGCAAGACTGACTAGGTGTGTGAGTAACTCCATGGATGAGTGACAGTCTGTGAGTGTCTGTTTACACTGAGTGTATCTAAGGTTATATTAGAGTCTGAAGAGGTTCATTGTATCATCACATGAATGATGTCATCAGTGATGTGATCAGTAATGTCAAATGAGATGTCATCAGTGATGTCATCAGTGATGTCATTTGAGATGTCATCAGTGATGTCATCAGTGATGTCACTGACCATGTCATGAATGATGTAATATGTGACATCATCAGCAGTGGATTGCAGGTGCGCGATATATAGTTAGTGCAACTAACTATATATGGAATTTCAATGGTTTTGTGTGAGTAAAATAAGGTTTTCTAAATGCTATTTCCTAACTATATATGGTCTATAACCTATGGTTTTTTCAGTGAATATATATATATATATATATATATTCTACTGGCGGTTGCCAGTAGGTAGTTATAGTTAGGACCTGTTTTCCATAGTAAAACTGCAACATTCTATTTGGAATAACTTTGGCGCTGGTTGACGACTCTTCGCGGAATTTTTTAAAACTCATGGGGTGCTCCAGTCCGCTCCTATCCTGACAGTTTTGGGGTGATTCGTGAAGCGGGGGCCGAGAAAAAAGGGGGGTCCCGAAATGTGTTTTCCCCATGCAATTTTCCATAGGACCTTTAGCCACAGCTACAGCCCGAACCGCTGAATGGAATTACGCCAAATTTGGCAGAAATGTTGTCCTCAGTTCAGACTAGTGCCTTTTGCTTAAATGGTGTCAATCTGTTCAGTAGTTCCTTGGAAAATTACAGTTAAAAGCATATATATATCTATGGGCGCGGTGGATCCGCGGATTATGAGCGCACTGTGAGTGTATCTCGGCGATACCTGCGTCACATCCATGCCGTGAAAGAAGAAGATAGGAGGCTTTCTTGGCTCCTCGAGATTGCACGCCAATCCGAGGAGTCCGCGCATGCTGTCCCGGTAGTGCATTATTCAACCCAGATAAGCTTTTCTTAAAAACTTTCCCAAGATCGTGCACTTTCCTTACTCGGACTTAACTGCAAAAGGCAGGCACCTTGTATCTTAAAGTTTTAAGGAACCATTGTGGTGAACAAGATATACGAATTATATCGATAATTATTAAATAGAAAGTGTGGCGTCCCCTCCACATCACACATGAAGCCTTCCTTAAAGAGTTGGAATAAGTCGGCCTCGGCCCGATCTGTATTTTGTGCAGTATTCGCAGCAAATAACTGCTGCATACTTTGATAAGAAGAGTTCGAACACAGTCTCCCATGCTACTAGGTACATTGAGGGTGAAGTAACTATTCAGATCGTTGCTGAGATGGGGTTAAACCCAATAGGACTATGAATGTCTTCATTTCCCTACGTAAATGAGATATTCACTGCAGTGCTGCGGATATAACGTGTGCTAAAAAGACTTAAATTCCAGGTCTAGAGATCCTATATTGAATTGTTTCTGGCTGGTCCTGATGAAGGTGGTCCCTACTGCTGTTCTTCCACCGAAACGCGTCGACCATTTCTCTTCATATTTAGATCTAATGACTTTGGTCACATATTGGACAACAGATACAATGTGATAGGATGCTTAGTGTTTGTTTTTGATGGCATGTATGTTTAGAATGTATGTATGAGTATGTGTGTGTGATTCTCTACCTGGTTTAGCAAAATTGATTTTGCTTTTAGAATATATGAATCTGTGTAATTTATGTTCTAGATATATATTGATGGCTCTAGTGTGTTGATAGAATATCTCCTGGAGTTTCTTTGAATAATGCACATCTATTTAACTTTTGTATTAAGAAAAAAAGACATAAAGAAATGAAAAAAGTTTTCTACAGAAAAATGAAATAAATGAGTAAAATCCAAAAATAAGTGCAGATATGTTTTGTGTATGCCCTGTGGTTAAGAGGTAATTCCTGTGGTAAAAGTATTTATAGGTCAAGAGGGAGTTTCTCAGTTGTTTTTGTATCGTAAGCGCACCCTTTCAATGCCGCGCTGAATGCTAATTGTCTGTCAAGTGGTTGTCAACATTCATAACCAGGAGCTGTTGGCAGCCATTTTGTGCCTCGGTAGAAGCGAGGTTGAAGAAGTCAGTGGAACAAGTGTGCAAAACGTAGAAAGGGGGCAGGGTAGAAATACTTTGACCCTCTAGACCTGCTTAGGGGTCCCAGAAGGACCTCCAGGGCCCACTAAATTTTTTTGAAAAAAACGGCAAGTGTCGTAGAGTGCGCGGACTCTGACGTAAAATAAATATATAAATGAAATAGAGCTTTTTTCATAATTAGCCCCCGGGGGGTCAAATCCTGGGGAAAAATTATTACATTTTATGGGGGCCAGAGGGGCCCCCCAGCCCCGGGGATCGTCACCCCCTGGGGCTACCCAAAAAAATCATTGTGGGGGCTCCAAGGTACCCAAAGCCCCAGGGACCACCACCCCCCGGGGCGTTATGTATTGTGGGAGGGGGGCTGTGTGGCCCCCCTCCTGGAGGACTCAAGGGCCCCGTCACCCCCCGGGGATATAAAAAAAATGGTTGGGGGTTCCAAGGTTCCCAAAGCCCTGGGTACCACCACTCCCGGGGGTTTATGTATTGTGGGAGGGCCGGCTCCTGCAGTGTCCCGGGCTGCCCTCCCATAGCAAGGAAATTTGTTCTCTCTTTCAAAATCTAAACCAGATTGCTCTTCCACATGGGGAGCTGCATGTTAGTAGCTCCCCATGTGGAAAAGCAATGCTGGCTCCAAAAGCGTAGAAGTTGTGCACCAAAGGCGCTGGAGTCGTGCACCTTACAGATTATGAGTTGTGAATCCAGTGCGTGCACACCAGGGGGCCACACTGAGCCCCGCGCTGGGTGCGCGACTTGTAATTGTACCGTAAAAAATAGCCCCTATCAGTAATTTCTATTATCCCCGGGAACCCTATCCCTCGGGTCCTATAAAAAATGTTGAGGACCGTGTAGGGAACCACAATGCCCCCACAGTTTTGTCTGCTCCCCGTGTCCTTTGGGAGCCAGCATTGCTTTTCCACATCGGGAGATGCTAACATGCATGTGGAAAAGCAATTTAGTTTGGATTTTGAAAGAGAGAACAGATTTTCCTGCTCTCTCTTTCCAGAATTTCTTTATTTTTCAAGAAGAATTCTATCTGCAGACGAAGGGGGTAGCCATGGGGGCTACCTTTGCTCCGAATCTGGCCATCATATTTATGGATCATTTTGAACAACAACACATCTTTTCCGATGATAATCCTTTCCAGGGCATGTTGCCCTTATGGGTCAGATACATTGATGATGTTCTGTGCATCTGGGATGGTAACAAAGAACAACTACAAGATTTCCACGTCTGGCTAAATTCTAGAAACCCCCATATTCAGTTCACGATGGATTCCAGTAATCAGGCAATTCCTTTCTTGGATATTTCAATTTATGTGGAGGAAGACCGCTTACAAACTACTCTTTATAGGAAACCGAGCGAGCTTAACTCCCTGTTGCAATACGGGAGTCATCATCCAAGAGGCCTCAAAGACAATCTACCAGTTGGGCAGTTTCTCAGAATCAGGAGAAACTGCTCCACCCGAGCCAATTACATCCATGAATCTGAGATCTTAAGTGAGCGCCTCATCTCTCGAGGATAGCCGGCCAGGATGGTGAAACGAGCCAGGAAAAGGGCTTGGTATAATCCACGTGATAATTTGTTGAATCCAGAAATCACCCACCAAACAGGGACAGACCGGAGTAATGAAATTAAATGCATTATCAATCAGAATTGGTCCCTGGTGGCAGATGAGATTAAGCAATCACATCTCCCTCTACATTCCTTCAAGAGGGCCAAAAATATACGGGACATGGTGGTACACTCATATTTGGAACCAGTGAGTCAACCGACTCTTACGACCATGTGGAACCTGCCTCCCTTGGTAGGACACCATAGATGTGGCACTTGCATCGCATGTGACACCACCATTCAGACTAAGACTTTTGACCATGGTGGACGCACTTATAGCTTGAAACATTACACGAATTGTAATTTGACTTGTGTCATTTATATTGTTCAATGCCCATGTAGTCTTGTTTACGTGGGACAAACTCAACAGAAAATCAAATCCCGGATCTCTTCCCATAGCAGTCTATTACGTTGCAAAGTGGTGGGTGCCCCTCTAGTAGAGCATTGGGCAAAAGCAGGACATGCAGTGTCTGACTTAAGGTGGTTCGTAATTGAAAAGGTATCCCTAGGGAGAAGAGGGGGGAATGTATTGACAGTACTAAATACACGAGAATCTAAATGGATGTCCCTTCTAGACTCGATTAAAAGTGGCCTTAATGAACAAGACAGTAGTCTGGCACAACTGGCATCATTGGGTTAATTGAATTTGGTTTCTCTAGAACGACTATACACATCTGAATTTCCATCAGTACTTTTATAATCATCCATTGACCCTCATCTACACTCTCATGTTGGAGAAGTGCACGAGAATCCAGGGCCTGAACGATTATACACATCTGAATATTCATCTGTAGAATTATCATCATCCATTCATACTCGTCTACACTCTCATGTTGGAGAAGTGCACGAGAATCCGGTCCCTGCATGAGGATATCGACCCATTATATCATTGTGTACCCTTTGTAAACATACGGAATGTTACTCGCTTTACAACCTCGTGTTAGAGAGTTGCACGGGTACCAATCATTATTGACTCATGGAAGAACTTATTTGTAATTTTTGCAATGACACGTTTCTTTGAATCATGGAAAGTAAACTCGTTTACAACCTCCTGCGAGAGTGTTGCACGAGTATATGGTAGTAGTGATTGAATGGTCTTTCTTCGTATTGGTGGCCCCTCAAGTAATATTGCTTTCTAAAAAATGCAATGTTAGTTTCCATGAAATAAAATGGTATAATTACTGACATATATTAAATAGGGTTTTCCCCCGACCACTATAGCCATTATCACACAACATCTTGCATCCCAGCAGCTTTTAAGTAACTCTACCCTTTCGTTGGGATATCGTAATTGACTCCGCCCTCCAACTCCGCGTGGCGGGTGTTGCGAAGTTTTGCTGACTGAGACAGATCACAGCGGCTCTCTCGGGGTGTATGGTGAGTTTGTATGCACCCTCTGAATGATTCCTTGGCCAATTGCCATTTCAGACCCGTGACGGTCTTTCCCGTTTATTTTCGTAGGATTGATCCCCACGTAGTCGTACGGAGTGGCAGCCCGTTTTCACTTGACTCCCACTTACAGAGCACTGACGTGCCGTAACGAAGGTTGTTTACCTAATCAGGCCTTCTCCTTGCTGTTAACTGAGAGGTACGTCACGTTACTTTGATCTCTTTACACGAGTGATCCACACTCATTCCATAAATAGGTCTACAATGTTATGTTTGGTTTACATTTCACAGTGATTTCCAGTAGTCCTAAGATCCGGGGCTCGTACGGAGTGGCAGCCCGTTTTCACTTGACCCGGGTTAACCCCATTACAGAGCACTGACGTGCCGTATTGAAGGTTGTTTGCCTAATCAGGCCTTCCCCTTGCTGTTAACTGAGAGGTACGTCACGTTACTTTGATCTCTTTACACGAGTGATCCACACTCATTCCATAATAGGTCTACAATGTTATGTTTGGTTTACATTTCACAGTGATTTCCAGTAGTCCTAAAATCCGGGGCCCCAAATCTCCATAGGTCACTGAGCTATGTAAGTATTCGTGCTTCCTGGTTTATTATTATTAAAAAACATAAAAAACCGCACGAGTAGTGAGCCTCTACCTCAGTTGGCCTTGATGCAACATTAGCCCTTCCAGCCTTCTATGTAACGTAAGACATAGCGTAACCTACAATTCAGTGTAGATTAAATATTGGTATACAGACTATTCAGTCTCTTCCAATTCTGTTTTTAATCCTTAGTTCACCCCAGATACCGTCATACGGCAGATGACTACTGGGTGACAACACTACACTCACCATTCGGCTGAATGGTTGAAGGTTTTTGTAAGTCTAATTTCCCGGTTTTTAATTAAGTAGCTCACGTTCAATTATCTTGAAACACTCAACTGTTTGTACTTCTTCCCCTCTGTAGTTTGCGAAGTAATATCGCCGAGACGGATCACGACGTATTACGTGGTTGCCTCGAGTTCCTACGTCTAGAGCCTAACTGAGCCATGACTCCATGGTAAATAATTATAATTAATGTATCACTGTCTAATAAGATGGATGTAATTGATTTCTATTACCTAGAAGTCTGACTCCCCTTTTGTTTTAACTTTCCAGATAGAATTGCCCCTTTTCTCACCCCTTTCCTGCTTATGTCCTGATGAAGACCCTGCCTAAGGACTCAACGTAGCCTACAGATAGGGGTCGAAACGTCGACTGCTTTTTTTCTTTGAAGACTTCCGGCACATGCCCCCATTACTTCTATTCGCATTATGTGACCGTTGAATGTCATTAGCTAATATTATATCAATTGATGGCTTGATCCTTTGGCCTATGCATTTGAATTGAACTAAATTTTGTTTGGAGTATCTGTACTTAGCACATGATTCTTTGACTGTGTTTATCCCTTTTGACTTTCCACCCCTTTGAGCACTACCCCTCCCTTTCCTTTAATTTCCCTATTTGGGGCTATTTATTGTATATGAAGTAATCACGTAGAGCTTAATACTTGGTGTTGAAAAATAAAATACAATACTTGTGATTTTTCTTGTACTTTTGTTCGTTAATTTTAAATAGTGCCAGTGTGTATAGCACACAACACGCTTCCCTGGCGGGGACTTTCTCTTACATGTACCACTCTCTTTCCAGGGGCGGCTCTAGGCTCATGGTGGCCCTGAGCAGGGAACGTAGGGAGGGGGCCCTGGAAAAGGGGGTCCGGGCAGGGCAAAGCCCATGGAGCTCAGGAAGGTTTTTTAATAAAACATCCAGAAAAGGCGTTAGTTGACCAGTTATTAATCTCAAGGGGTGTAGGGGGAAAAAGGAGGTAAGGCTGCCCCCCACTCAGTCACAGTTAATCAAAATATAACCCTACCTCAACCAACACAACATCCACTTTCTTGACCAAAACACGGGTAAACGACCACACTGTCTATTTTTATACCCTTGGTGTGTAAATAACACTCCTCCTTAGGTCAGGATGTCTCAATAAATCAACATGGAACCATATTACACAGGCCAACACTTACTGGACACAGAAAAAGTATAGAAAGTAGAGAGAGTACCTCACGGTCGTAACACCCGAGGGGGTTGACGGTTTAGCAATATCCGGTATACCCACTTCTCATCATTGGTCACTCTCTCTACGTGAAGAAAAGAAAGGTGCACAAAAATATACTTGTGCACAGAATGAGAATAGTGACAAAAGACAGTGAGTGAATCTAAAAAATACTGTGACAACATGCATACATACTAAGAACCCAAGACAACCAAACAAACAAATAGATAAAACCTGGCAAGGTCTTGCTGGCCGTTTTTTCTTTATTCTGATGCTGCAAGACCTTCCGTTAAAAATGGTTAATTATATACCATACTCCTTTCTTTTTCAAGCCGACATGTTTCGTTGCTATAAATTCAGCAACTTCATCAGGGCGTGAAAGGGGGTTCACTATTCTCGAACTTCACATCAAAACTTGATTGAACAAGGACCTGTGTGGATAAAACCAGAGCATTGCAGTGATTGTACTGATCATACTGCACCCCTGATGCGAGAGGGTGCAGTCAAAGACGTCCCACATGACACACATGAACTCTTGTAAAAAGTGCTTATTTGTTTACCTTATGGTTGCCCAGCCATTGTATACCGGCAACCATCCAATCAACACCGTGTCACGTGATCACGTGTCTCACAGTGACTCGTCCTGATTAGAGCCACCTACATTAAAATAAATAGAAAGTAGATGGGCTGGCCAGTTTGTATACAAATGAACGTTCGTCATAGTGGCCAAAACCCGGTATTGTTCACCCAACTGTCATGTGCGATAATGCATGCCCAAATCCGTCGTGGAAGGATAAGAGAAGCCGCTAGGGCTTCCACCGATTTACCATGCCATTTCCACACCCCGGCAACTCTTTAGTCAAAAGAAGGACAGCCTACTGTGTCTCGTTTGGGTCCATTACTCATGCTGTTCCAAAAGTCAAAGTATCACGTTTCCCAACGCAGTAAGCGCACACCCAACGCACAGCCCATTATGGCATTCACTCTCCCAGTACCCCTCTGCCCAGCCCGCTAGAGCATTCACTCTCCCGAGCACCGCCTTACTGATGCCGCGTCCCTCCGGCGCTTCCGTCGATCCTCCAGGACTGGTGTACGGAGGACCAGGAAGTAGCCCAGAGCGATGGCTCCGCCCACACGCCGACGTGACGCGGCGTAACGTGGTGCGCCATCTTAGAATGGTTTTTTTTGGAGTAAAAGGATACAAACTATCAGTGTATGCGGAAAATATTGGAAGTTCGAGAGTGATCACAAAGCATTAATAAAGATTGTGAAAAAGGCATATCATATGAGGGTTCAATTTTAATTACTCTTTGTGGTGGTGAAGGTGTTTAAAGACAAAAAGTGGTGTTCAATGTTAGAAAAACATATCACAAGGGGTTATGTGAATTGAAAAAAGGCGTAGCATGTGGAAGGTAATTGTTGATTTTTCATTGTCAAGGAAAGAGTGTTGCAAGATGTAACAGTGCCAAGTGTATGAAGCTGACTGTCTATGACATAAAGAATATACTTGTCATGTAATCATATTGTTCACCGCCTGCTAACTTTGTTCCACTCAATATTAGTTGACCAGTACCTGCAGCTGCTCCTACCCTTCCGAATTCGTCTCAGAGTCACCCTGTTTATTTTCATTGGTCTGCTTGTGAGTATTTTTCTGCTCATGGATATCATCATTCTTTGTTCTTGTTTATGGTTGTCAGCGCCTGTTTTACCTAGTGCATCAGCAGTAGTCTGGCCGGAGGATTCTCCATCTTTAGGTTTCCCTTGGGTGATAAAGTTCGGGATTGCTCCTTCCTGTGACGCTACGAAAGCCTGCTGAGTCGCCTTTCTCTTTCGTTTCGAATAACCAGATTCGTGTACTAGAATTCTCTTCATTTTGCTTGCAATGGGTACGCGAATGTCGTGTGCCCCCTATCCCACCAGATATAAACTATGACTATTGCGCTAACACCAGTACTTTATAAAAACTATAGATAAACTTGTAAGACGACTCGCCCGCCGGGAGAGGAAAAGGTTATAGTTGCTTTCGGGTAAGAGTAACAGGGAATGAAAGGATGGCGGTAGCTGTGGCTTATATACGCCTGTACCAGCGGGCCAGTAGTGGGTAGGGAAAAAAAGAAGCCAATCAGGAACCAGGAGGAACGCAGGCACGGAGGCCAGTGAAGAGGGGGGAGTCAGGGTGTTTGGAAGTGGTACAGAGCCGGAGGCCTGCCAAATGCCTGCCAGGGGCCGCCACACAAATATGTATCCATCCTCAGAGGATTATTATATTAAGGATATATATTGGCGTGGCGGCCCCCGGGGTTTGGGTTTTTTCCATAGGAACCGTTAGTCATAGAATAAGTGAGTGGAAAATATAATAAAAATAATAGCGGGGGTTCGCTGGGGCCCCCACAGTCTCAGGGCTTCACTCATGTTGGGAGAGGGGTGCAGTAGGCTGTGAAAATTATATCGGGAAAACAACAATGCTCCGTATTGCGGCTTTTCTTTAATATAATGTGGAATAATGTTTATTTATTAGGCAGTGTTCACTTTTGTTAAGGATAGAGTCACTTTGTTACAGGAAATGTATTAATATGTAGGAGGGCGTGTTCTGTATGTGTGTGTGGAACAAATTTAACGTTTATTTGGCTAAGGTGTTCCAACAACAAGCTTAATGTTCATTTGGGTGCTAACTATCGAAAGTAGAAGTATTTTCTGCTATTCCCTTCTGCTCCGGAGAGTAGCAAGGACATCTAGTTGGCTTACATGTTGTAAGGAGGACTTTCCTGAGCTTTATTTTGGTTGGTTGAGAACTATTGAAAGTAGAAGTGCTGCCAGCCGTTCATTTCCGCTCTGCGGAGTAGCTCCAAGGTGGACTTTCCCAAGCTTAATGTTGATTGGCTGTAAACTGTTGAAAGTAAAAGTTGTTAGCAATTCCTTACCTCTTCGCTGAGTATTAGGGACATTTCATTGGGTAACATGTTCTAAGCGGGACCTTACGAAGCTTAATGTTCATTGGCTGTGAAACATTAAAAGTAGAAGTTTTGGCAGTCATTCCTTCCTCCTCTGCGGAACAACATGGACATTTTATTGGCTAAAGTGTTTCGAGCACAAGTTTGCTCCTAATTGGGTGGGAACGATTCACTGTTGTGAGTGATTTTCTGACGCACTTCCAAAGGAGTATGGGAAAAGAAAGTAGTAGAGGGGAGCTTAGGAACACTATTAACTCTGTACAGTGGTCAGAAGGTGGTAGAGAGGTATTATGAAGGTAAACATTGTTTTTATTTGTTTTAAGGGCCATATTCTTGATAATGGAAGAGGGCATTGGTTACTTTTAGATAAAGTAGAATAGAAGTGCTACAACAAACATTCCCGCACTACATTATCTGAGGTCAGGAGAACAAGTAAAAAACTGTTAAATACAAGTGACTTCATATTACATAGAAATGTATGCATTATTATTTTTCAAGTTTGTATTTTGTAGAATTCAGGAACGTTCTGTCGTAGTGCTTAGAGGTTGCTCACTGTTCCGCTTACAAATCACATACTCACTTAAGAATATATAGGATAGTACTATTATAATATACAGAACTGGTCCTATATATTCTTTAGGGAGAAGGTGAATAGGAACCGCAAATGAGAAGAATAGAAATTAGAAAATAACATTCAGAAATGTAGAGTTTATCAAATATTTAAAGTAAAAAAGTATGTATGGAAGCTATATTTTTTATTCTGCAATTTCGTAAACTATGCTCCCTGAAAAAAATGTTTGATCAGGTACGTTGTAATGTTTTGTAAGCTGTATTACAGATGGCACAGACAAATCTCCTATTCCTCTTCTGTAGCAATAAGACAATCTATTACAATATAACGATTGATACCATTGTTACAGTAAAAAGAAAAGGAAAATAAAGTTATTTATTTAACAGAAGATCCATAACGAAATACTTTCGAGCGGTAATTATTTTCCGAGCTTCTTTTCTCCGGGAGGTCGAAAAGTTTGATCTTCGTGGCGACGGGTCATAAACTCCTCTGAGATCATTATGACTGTGAAAATTATAATATATATATTCAAAGTATATGATCAAAAGGGGGAACAGATTAAAAACCAGAAGCTGGTGACGTTGCTTATATATCTTTACTTTTTGTGCCGACGGGTCATGAACTCCACTGAGATCTGCATAACTGTTAATATTATAATATACATATTAACAGTATATAATCCCTAGGGAAAAACACACTAACAACTAGAAGGTGGTGACGTTGATTGTAAATGTTTAGGGTTTGCGCTGACGGGTCACCAACACCTCTGAAGCGAAGTATAGTGTCAATATTATAGTATAGAAAGTCACAATATATAAGCTGAAAGGAGCCAGAAAAGGAGCTATGTTTGTTGTCATCTATCTGTTTCTGAAAAAAAGCTGCTGACGTTACAGAGAAAAAGGGAAAAACATGCAATAACACTTTTTTTCTAGATATAAATGTTTAAATATTGGCAAATAGCCACAAATTATAACTATCTACTATGTCATAAAAAAACAACTTTCAACTCCGGAATATATTTGTTGACGCAAAACAAGAATCCGTTGCTAGAAAAGGGAACCTGCATCACAGATTGGTGATACAGAAATAACTCGAGAAAACGAAACTAATCACTCAATAGGTTTTGTTTATATAGTTTTTGGTTGTTTAGTAGTCTATGGAAGGAAGATTTGACTCCGCCTATGTAGATGTCACGTTTTACAGTTTACACATGCTCACGTTTTAACTGTTTTACTTGTGCACGTGTTGGGAAAAGTTACAATCTGTGAAGCTGTAAAGGTTTCTATCCCCATAGTAACACGTATAAGATCCTTATTATGTACATACGTTGGAGAGTTTAAAAAGTGTTACCCGGTGAACTGTGTCCTTTGCATTCTCATGATTAAAAACATCTAAATAGAAGACATAAAAAAATATTGTTTACAATAGAAGGAAAAAAAACGGTGTTAATATTTGTTATCACTATGCTTTTTAATTTTACAAATGCCAGCATTTGTAAAGCGTAAAGCTACCCCCGGAAAGGTGTGCCGGCGCTTGAGGCATTGGGAAGATTAAGCAAGGTATTACCTACAGTGAGATAGTGGTAGGCTCACATGCTGATGGACTTTGGAATCGAACTGTGAACGCTGTTGTTCAAAGTCAGGTATTATAGGTGCTGTGTCATACTTTTACAACACTTATATGTTAATTACTGCTAATTAAGTTGAAAACATTCTTAAATTATAAGTAGGGCTCCTTGATTTATGTTTTACTGATTTTACAGATAAATACAGACAGAAAAGTATTTATTTTCCTCTCTGTATTAAAGTGTGGATAAATACGGAAATTGTTTTTTTTTGAGCGATTGTAAATGCTGTCAATGATGGGTAGTAGGCCAATAGGTCTGTTGTTCTAAAAGTAAAAAGGTAAAAAAAACAATAAAAGACTTTTAGTGAAGAGCCTTAAAGAGCAATATATATCCTCATATAAGAAAACTTGCACATTTTCATATGAAGGTTGTGTAGGGATTATTATCTAAGACTGTTTACATGAGTGAAAACGGTCAGTCTTTCAGCCATGAGTGCATATTTATCAGTAAAATAAATGTGGAAGTATACTAATTTCAGATTAATTTTTTTACAGAACCCAAAATATATATGGGTACATACAGATACAATTATTTAAAAAAAAAAAGTATGGATAAATACAGATGTAAATGTCCAAAAAATAAATACCATAAAACCAGGAGGTATAATTATAAATTATAAACCACTATTGTTAAGTTTGTTTTTACTATAAAAAGTATACACGTGCTTTTCAAATTTACTTAATAAACACTACAGGTTATAGGGATATTGTAGTTAGATATTGACATTTAAAAAACCTTCGAAATTCACTGAAAAAAGAACATAGGATTCAGGCAGGTTATAGTTAGGAATTATCATTTGAAAAACCTTAGAAATTCACTGAAAAAAACATACGTTTCAGGGGTGTTATAGTTAGCTGGACATTTCACTCATACAAAACCATTGAAATTCCTCCATTATAGTTAGTTGTACTAAGTATGACTCGCGCGCCCACAATCCACTGCTGATGTGGTCACATATTACATCATTCATGACATGGTCAGTGACATCACTGATGACATCACTGATGACATCTCAAATGACAATCACAGAAGTGTTGGCAACCATCTTGTGTCTCGGTAGATCCGAGACACATGAAAAGCGATAAACAAGTGCGCAAAAGACGCAAAGGGGGCAGGGTAGAAATACCCGGACCCCTAGGCCTGCTCAAGGAGTCCCACAAGGACCGCCAAGGCCCCCCATTTTTTTTTGTAAAAATCGTGGGATACGCGTAGGGTACGCGTAACCTGCCGATCCCCCCAAAAAAAATTAAGGCACCACTCTGCAAACGCGCCCCCTGGCGCGTTTGCAGAAGGGGAAATAATTCACCTTGAATACTGGGGGTCCCTTGGGACCAAGTAGCCCACCAGGAACCTCCAGGGGGTTGCCTTGCAGAGACGTGTAAAGAGGCCACGCCCCTTTTTACACCTCTCTGCAACGCAGCCCCCTGGCGCATACTGGAAGTTCCTGGTGGGCTAGTTGGCCCTCAGGGACCCCCAGTATTCAAGGGGAATTAGTTCCCCCTCTGCAAACGCGCCAGGGGGCTGCTTTGCAGCCATATGTAAAGAGGCCACGCCCCTTTTTACACCTATTTGCAACACAGCCCCCTGGCGCATACTGGAGGTTCCTGGTGGGCTAGTTGGCCCCCAGGGACCCCCAGTATTTAAGGGGAATTAGTTCCCCCTCTGCAAATGCACCAGGGGGCTGGATTGCAGAGAGATGTAATGAGGCCACGCTCCTTTTAACACCTCTCTGCAATGCAGCCCCCTGGCGTATACTGGAGGTTCCTGGTGGGCTAGTTGGCCCCCAGCGACCCCTAGTATTCAAGGGGAATTAGTTCCCCCTCTGCAAACGCGCCAGGGGGCTGCATTGCAGAGAGGTCTAGTAAGGCCACGCCCCTTTTTACACCTCTCTGCAAGGCAGCCCCCTGGCGCATACTAGAGGTTCCTTTTTTTATTTTTTTATTGAGAAAGGAACAACCAACAATGTTACAGAAAAATAGAGCACAGCATAGTACTAAGTATACATACATTTCCATTATTAACATTACTTCGTTATCCACTTAGCAATTGGGGACCATATATTACGTCCAAAAGTTTTCTTTCTAATACCCTTCATTTTATATAATGCAGTTTCAAAATGATACATAGACAGAAGCTTACTTTGCCATGTAATAAGATTAGGTGGCTCCTCATCAAGCCAACGTGATGTAATACACGAGCGATATATGGACATACAGATAAAAATAAATCCTTCATCCTTATCTGGACCCGGGTTAACCATATTCTCTGCGCAACCAAAAATAACCAATGGTGCTGTTTTTTAATTAAAATATCTAAACTTTCAGAGAAAAAATGTTCTACATCGGCAATGAATTGATCCAATTTCGGGTAGAAAAAAAACATGTGAGCAGCATCCGCTGCAAAATAATTACAACGATTACAGGCTAATTTCTCTGGTGTTAGGTATAGCTCAAAAATTGACATAAAATGCTGACTTATCAATGGCCCATTCAACAAAACTTTACCGGCAATTGCGATACTTCTCTCCAAATTGACACATTGAACATTTAATTTGTTTTGCCCACTACCAGCTCTTGCTTCTAAGTCGTTTTCTACACTATCCAAAAGTAAATGATACGAAGGCCCTATTTTATGCCGGCGTTTAATTGCTTCAAAAATCGTGATTTTCCCCAAAGCAATCATGGATTTTGATAATTTCTGTAAACAAAAGCTTCGTATCTGAAGATACTTAAAGAAATCCAAGCAAGGAATATGGTAGGTATACATTAGATATTCAAATGAAACAAAGTCATTCCCCTGAAATAGGTCTCCAATCTTATTGATCCCTAAGTTAGACCACCTATGCATCGCACCATCATGGAATATTTCTGGGAGAAGAAAACAATTCTGCAAAGGGGTATACATATTTAAATTGGCGCCTAGCTGAAGTCTCTTTTCAATGGTTCTCCATATAGCATAAGCCGTGTCGAAGATCTTGAATTTGTTTTTTTTGTAGTAACTAGGCTCGATAATCCAATTTAAACACTGTTTAGCCTCAGCACCCAAGAGCATTTCGTAAATAGATGGCATCAGGAAGTCCTCTGTAGGAACATCCGGTAGTATTAAAACACCCATATGCTGCAGTATCGCCATCCAGTGATAAAATTGAAAGTTCTGGATACCCCATCCCCCTCTCTCTCTCGAGGCAACATACAGATTTTTAATGCTCTCCTAGACCGATGGTACCCCCGGAGAAATCTAGAACACATTCTCTCTATACAAACAAAATAGCCAGAAGGCATCAGAAAGGGAATAGCACAAAATAAATATAAAAACTTTGGGAAAATAAGCATTTTTATCACATTGCTATGCCCTAAAAGTGAAAGCTTTAGATTGTTTAATCTTTCTAAGATTTTGTTAGAAGATGCTATAACAGGATCCAAGTTGATGGGAATGATTTCTTCGATATTGGCTGTGATCCTTATTCCCAAATAGATAGCCTCATTTTCTAGTTTTAAGTTCTCAGGGCGGCCTGTCGCCGAATGAATAAGCTGAGTTTTGTCGACATTAAGTTTGTATCCGGATAGTCGACCGAATTCCGCCACGGATTCCACAATGATGGGTAGTGCTGTATTAATATCGGCTGTTACCACTGCGATATCATCTGCGTGAGCTCAGACTTTACAATCATAATTATGTAGCTGAATTGGCCTAATTACAAGATTCCTTTCTAGATTCGTAATAAATGGGTCGAACAGCAAGGGCAAGCAGGGACACCCCTGTCTCGTTCCCCTTGCTATCCGCACTGCCCCCGACATCGTCCCTGAAACACGGACAGCAGCGGTCGGCTGAACATACAGCGTCCGTATTGCATTATTAAATTCAACAGGGATCCCCTTTTTCTCTAGAACAGACCACAAAAAAAACCCACGTGACCCTGTCAAACGCTTTTTCGGCGTCCAACAGGGCCACCACAACCGAAGAGCAGGTCCCCTGTGCCCAATCCAGCAGAGATATGATCCGTCTAATATGATGTGTAGTACCTCTACCCTGTATAAATCCGTGTTGTCTTAAAGAGACAAACTCTGGCATCAAATCATTTAACCGATTGGCAATAAGTTTCGAGTAGATTTTGCTGTCTGAGTTCAGCAACGAAATTGGTCTATAAGACCCCATTTCTTACGGTTTTTTACCTTTCTTTTTAAACACAACTATTATTGCTTCCACCCATGAACGCGGGGGCTCCCCCAGAAATGCTTGCTGACAAACATCCACTAGTTCCTTTTTTTAATGGTTTCTGAATATCCTGTAAAATTCCAGCGGAATGTTATCTGGCCCCATGGCCTTACCCTGAGCCAACTCTAAAATCGCTATCTCGATCTCTTGCCAATCTGGAAGTGCCAATAGAGTCGATCGTTGAACTTCAGATAAAGTTAACTGAGTCACTTCCCTTAAATATTCATCTAGCTCAGCCGGAACCGATACCACATCCTCACTAAAGAGTTGTTGATAAAACTCTTGAAAGACCGTTAATACCCCCTCTTTGGTCTCCTGCACCACACCCTGCAGGTCCTTAATTTTGGAATCTCGTTATACGCCTGTTTCTCCCTTGCCCTTTTAGCTAACAATCTGCCTGTTTTTTCCCCAAATTCATATGCCTCTTCCTTATGCTGAGTATAATTGGCAGCAATTTGATCGGCAATACTGGTATAAACATTAGCTCTTTTAATAGAGAGATCTTTCTGAGCCTGATTACATAGTTCTTCCTCTGCTCCTTGCCTAAGGACCTCTGCCAGCTTCTCCTCCACCCTCAAAACCTGTTCGAAATCCTGCCGTTGCTTAAGGAGGAGCTGATTACGTTTAAATACAGAAAAACTAAGGGTCTCTCCACGAACCACGGATTTGAACGTATCCCAAACAACCTCCTGGGTTGCCGTGCCCTTGTTGATAGCAAAGAAATCCTCGATTGTTTTAGACATAAACTGGCAATATTGCTCATCCAATAGTAATTTCCGCTCAAAAGACCATTGTGGGAATTCCTTTTTACCATCCACGCCAAAACCCAGTTCTAATACTATAGGATTATGATCAGATACTAGTTTGGGGTGAATTTGAATTTCAGCTTTAGTTAGAAATGCGGATGTAGTAAAGAAATAATCCAATCGCACAAATTTTGAGTGGGGGGCTGGAAAAAACGTAAACCCCTGATCATTCGGATTCTTTACGTGCCACACATCATAGAGGCCGTGATCCGTGAGCAATCTACGTAGGGCCGTATACACTAACTTCTTTCTCCCTACATATACTGGTTTAGATCTAATATCCCATCCGGCCCCAATGTTAACATTAAAGTCGCCACACATTAACTCTGGAGTAATCCATTGTGCCAGTTCTAAATTGAGGAAATTAAAGACTTCTGCGTCGTCCAAATTTGGCCCATAGATATTGCAAAGTGTAAATCTTTGCTGCCCCACTTTAAATTCAGCAATTACCCAGCGACCCCACTTATCGGCAGCAGTCTTTACACAAACCACCAAACCACTTTTTTTAAGTATCGCCAGCCCTCTTTTGACTCCAGTGTGCTTAGAGCAAACTACCAATTCCATTCCCATATTCTTTAAATATTCTCTATTGGCCCAAGCGATATGGGTTTCCTGCAGACTAAGGATATCTATGCCCAGAATCTGAATAATCTTGGTTTCCTTGGGTCATTAAGGCCACAAATCTTTAATGTGCAAATCTTTATTTTCCTATCCATTGCCCTTGTTGATCAAAGCCTATTCTTTGCAAAAATAAATTTTTAATTACCTTACATCTTCTACTATTTTCTGTTAGTTTTATGCAGTGTATATCTTGTTTCTTTTCCAGAACACACATTATGCATTTAAAGAGCAAATCTAAGTTTCCTGCTGCTGCCCTTTTTCCCCCCACCACCTAAAACCCGTGCCCCACCCGTACCCCCCTTTCCTTCTACCCCTTTCTCCCCCCCTACCCATCCTTCCCATCATTAGAGGCCCGGGGACCATCCGTCCCTGCAGTGATGGCGTACCGTGTCCCCCTCCCCTCTATCCCCTAGGACCAAGAACTCGTTGTAAGAGAAAAATAAGACTACAGCCAAGTCAAAAAACAAACAAAACACAGACCTAATCTAGGCCATATTCTTTCAACGTTACTCCAGGATATTACCTACGCCCCCTCCCCCTAGAAAGTTTCCATTTACTCTTTAGCCTGGACTTCTGACAAAAAAAACTTAGTTTGGCCTTTCATCATGACTTTGAGTTTCGCCGGATTCTGCAGATACACCACAGCTCCTTTCTTTTGAACGTCCGTTATAAGTTGCCGTAGATGCCACCTTTTAGAGACTGTGGCCTGACAGAAATCCGGTCTAACAAAAAATTTGCGGTCCTTAGCTGTTGCTTTCTTATCAGGTCTTGCCTAAGCAAAGATGTCTTCATGAGCTAGGAAATTATTGAAGCAAACTAATATCGCCCTAGGGAGGCTCTCTTCTCCTTGACGGCGCTTTCTCACATTGAACGGAAACCTGTGTGCCCTTTGAATTTCCCGGGTCCATTCCCAAGTTGTCAGCTCCGGGAAGGCTTCTTTCAGAACTTCAGCAATAAACTTGCGAACATTTGGGCCTTCCAATCCCTCAGTGATCCCAAGGAAACGTAGGTTGTTCCTACGGGAATTATTTTCATGTTCCGCTAATTTGTGACTCAAGTCGTCAGGATGGGCCTTGACGGATTCCAATTCCTCTTTCTGTGCAGTGGCATGGTCTTCGAGAGCTGATATTCGAGCCTCTGCTTCTGTGACTCTAACTGCAGTTTCAGCTCCTAGTTTTATCGCCCGCCGCACTGTATTTTTTACTTTGCTGCAAGTAGCTTGTACTTGAACAATTTCAGCTTTACTCTCGGCTCTATGGCCCATCATAGTCTCATATATAGTTACCAAAGTAATTTCTTGTGGAGGTGGTGTCTCTAATAAACTTGGAATCTCCTTCTCACCTGCTCAAACTTTGCTTAAACTGACATTTCCTTGGCGACAGTCTACTATAGATTGTAGCGACCTTATTTTTGTTGTTTTCTTTCTTATAGTAGTAGAACTGCAGTTAGGAGACATCTTGCTATCTCCTGAAACCTCACCCAGGCTGCTGCCTTCACTCACGCACTCGTCGTCCGCCCAATCCTTACTCAGGTGTGAACCCTCATCCGCTGATTCCTCTGATAGTGAATAAAAGTTCTCAGTGGATTCTGGTACAGACAAAGCCTCCTGTGATCCCACCTCAGCAGCCAGTAAGTTAGACTGCCTCAATAAAGTATCATCTTTTTCCTTGAATAAGTCCCTCTGTGTGCAGGTATCAAAACTAATCAGCTCCACTTGAGGCTGCTCAGCAGTTGGCTCCGTGACAAACTCCTCGGATATTACAGGGACAGCCGAAACATCTATTACTGCTTCTATCAGAGAGGCCGAGGGGTCTGGAATTAAGACAGCAGATGCAACCTCTACCTCTGGGGGCTCAGCCACGGAATCAGCATTGCGGGCACTCTGCCTCTCAAACATGACTGGAAGGGTCAAACTCTGCGTGCCTTGCTTCAACAAACGAATACTGACAACGTCCTTCCCCTTACTTTCTTCATTCTTTTTACGGGCCCCCTGAGCATTAGAATGAATGTTATTCTGTTCTGTAACAATCTCACTGTCTTTTTCAGTACCCCCGTTTGTTTTGCCAGCCATTCTCTCAGTATTTTTCCCCGTACCTGTCTCTTTGTTCTTTACACTGCGGGTAGTAACTTTCGTAATCTCGTTCACTTTGCCAACGCCTTTAGCTGGCATCTTTTTTCTCGTGGCGCCTCCTCGGCCACGGATTACCCTGCTTCGATATCCACTCAAGAGGGGGAAGAGGGGGCAGAGGGGGATCTCCAAAGTGCCGTGTTACGCCGGAAAGCTATCAGGTCTCCCAGCATCCGTAATGAGTCCAGGTAAGAATGACTTCCTCGTAGAAAATGCACAGCAGCTGCTGCCTTTTTTTTTTTCCATCCTTCACCACCGGAGAAGAGCACTCTCGGCAGGCTGACCGCCGAGCCCCGGATTCAGCCCCACTCCAGCTCCTTGCGCCGCCTCCTATACTGCCGCCGGAGCCCTCCGGGTCCTCCCAATCATAACTCGGCACACACCTTCCTGCAAAGCGCCGGCCGGTTGAATCTCTGAAAACTAACACAGCAGGTTAGTCTCGTGTTTCATAAAGCTTCCTTCCTCTCTGCCAGGTTTTCGCTTCGGCTTCAACTGAAGAGGTTGGTCCGGGAACGGGAGAGAGGAACCGAGCTGTTACACAACCCACGCCACGGACGCCATCTTGCCTCTATATGGCGCATACTAGAGGTTCCTGACGCCCTAGGCCTGCTCAGGGTGTCCCACAAGGACCCCCAAGGCCCAAAAATATATATATTTTTTAATCATAGGATGCGCGTAGGGTACGCGTACCCTGCCCATCACCTCCAAAACATTAAGGCACCACTCTGCAAACGCGCCCCCTGGCACGTTTGCAGAGGGGGAACTAATTCCCCCTAAATACTGGGGGTCTCTGGGGGCCAAGTAGCCCACCAGGAACCTCCAGTATGCGCCAGGGGGCTGCCTTGCAGAGATGTGTAAAGAGGCCACACCCCTTTTTACACCTCTCTGCAACGCAGCCCCCTGGCTCATACTGGAGGTTCCTGGTGGGCTAGCTGGCCCCCAGGGACCTCCAGTATTCAAGAGGAATTAGTTCCCCCCTCTGCAAACGCACCAGAGGGCTTACTTTCAGAGACGTGTAAAGAGGCCATGCCCCTTTCTACACCTCTCTGCGACGCATCCCCCTGGCGCATACTGGAGGTTCCTGGTGGGCTAGTTGGCCCCCAGGGACCCCCATTATTCAAGGGGAATTAGTTCCCCCTCTACAAACGCGCCAGGGGGCTGCATTACAGAGAGGTGTAATGAGGCCGCGCCCCTTTTTACACCTCTCTGCAACGCAGCCCCCTGGCACATACTGGAGGTTCTTGTTGGGCTAGTTGGCCTCAGGGACCCCCAGTATGCAAGGGGACTCAATCCCCCAACTAAGAACGTGCTACGGGGCGTGTTTTCACAGTGGTGAAGGTATGGGGCGGGGCTTGAGGTGATATGTGTGCAAACATGCCCTGTGGCACGCTTTAAGTTGATGAATTAATTCCTCTTCAATCCAGTGGTCCCCTAAGGGCCAACTAGCCCACCAGGTACCTCCAGTAAGCGCCAATGAGCTGCGTTGCAGAGTGTTGTAAAAAGGGGGCGTTGCCTCTGAACACCTCTCTTCAATGGGCATTTACGATCTGAATCTGTTACCAAAGCGGAGTAAAAATCTCCGGAAATCATAGCAATATGGCGGGAAACCACCATTGCAATATAACTCAACCTTTGGCTGTCCCCACTGCCAAAGAAAAAGGTCATGACACACTGGAAGCCCGTTAACAATCACCCAATTCAGGAGGGGCACTCTGTTAACTCCTATGGATCTAATATTCATAGTGCCTTACTGGATAGGAATGGTTCGGAACCCCATTAGGCAGCCCAACCCACAAACAGATAAGTGTGCTGTCAGGGTTGATACAGGTAACAAGGTGACTTTACATCTGCCCCCAGAGTGCTGCCCATATGTGGTGATTCTAACCAATATCCCTTTGCTTCAGAGTAACCTTAAAAAAACCACCAGTCAGCTGAAGAACAAAGTCTATCATTTACTATCCCAAAATACTGATTTCTCAAACTCTAGATCTCATGACATTTTGTATGCCGAAAGAGTGAGTTGGGTTAGTCCCTTACAAAAGGCTGCAAAAGGAGACAGCATTGGGATTAATTGCAGATCCCCAGATCTTGCAGGGCATTTGCTCCGAAGTTGGAGGAAACCATCTGGGTGAGTTTTTGGACATGCGATTAAGTTAGTGCCACTTGCATTCTTTTACAAGCATCTCAAGCAAATAGGGCAATCTCCATAATAAAATAACTGTGCTACCCAAACTCTATTGAATAGAAAAGAACAATTCCCCTTAGAAATCAGAAATATTTATCAAGTACTTACTGATTTGTATAGTCCAGATTGACTAAACCAAGGGAACACGTATTCACTGCTGGACTGTGCTCTAGTTACAACACACCAAGTTGAGGGAGTATAAACACTGGTAATGTCTTCCTAAATGAGCCAGTAAAATACTCTCCACCATCCAGCTGATACAATATGTACCTGCTCATGATCAAATGCTTGTAAAGTCCATACCTAGTTACCCACACCAGGAACAATGAGTGCTGACCAGCCATTACAGATTATTTCTTGGAATATTGCAGGAATAAAGTTCAAACTTAATGATCCAGAGTGCGGCAAGATGGTACACAGAAGCCATGGATGCCTGTTTCAGGAAACATGGGCAATGCAGCAGGTGTATAGGGTAGGGTTTACTACATTTAGCATTGAAGCTAGGCCATCCCCAGCTGGTCGTCTGGCTGGAGGGCTAATATTCTGGGTTGAGACAACATTGGATTGTAAATTTGAGCCACTTGAGGTAGAATCCCAGGATATCCTAGGCATAGAGATTATATGGCCCAAGGGGAATTTCCATGTTAAAATAATTAATATATACAACAAGTTAAGCAGCCCTCACAGGCCCTCAGAAACCCTAATAACGTGCTCCAATTTCCTTGATATCTGTAGGGAGGAGTCGTATCTTAGCTGGATATTTTAGTAAGACCTATGAGCCAGTTGATTTTGTACAAGAATTAGTAAAGGAGGAACAGCAAGCTAGGGGTATTAATAAGCTACAGATACCAGCTATTAAAAGATGCACACAAGTTAGATTGCAGGTATTGTCTCTTACCCCAGCCCATGGGGTGCGTTCATGTAACAGGCAGACACCCAAGATGAGAAAGTTAAGTATACCTTCAAGAGGTAAAATGTTAAAAGTAGGATCGATTATATCATGGTGGACCTTAATTTGTGGCCTTTTGTCAAGGACATGAGAGTCCAAAACCGTGAGGATAGTAATCATAACGCCCTTGTCCTGGAGCTATCTGGCTTCCCTGTTCTGCATAGTCAAAATCATCGAGCTATAGGCCCGATAGTTATCACGAATAACAACAGGAGAGTCAAATGGCCCCAGGTTGTGGCCGATGGGAAATTACTACCTAAGATCTATAAAGATGTGGCTTAGAACTAACGATGCTTAGTGACCCTAACAAAAGTGTTGGTTCCTTTATGGCCAGCTTTCAACAATTAACATATAGTATAAAGTCCTACTTTAGTAGATTATGCAATCACAATATGCCTAAACGGAACATTGCCTCATGGTACAATGATGATTGTTGACTAGCTAGGAACGACTTAACAGTGGCAGTAAAGCAAGGGACACAAGATGACATCAAAAGCTGAAGGAGGATGAATAAGAGGGCTCAGGATGTAGCAAAAAGAAGTCGGGAGGCAGATAACTGGTGCACACTAGCCGAGGCTTCAAAACAGAAGGACAACCAGCTTTTCTAGCACCTTCTAAGGGCTGAATCAAGCAGGTCAGTGAAGATGATTTTTACAAACAATCTCATGTTTGAGAGGAATACTTCCAGAAACTTTACACTGGCACTGTCTCTGCCCCCGAGGAAGAAAAAATAGTAGCAGTTGGGGAATGTATTCTAATACCCAAACAGGATTGGACAGAAGGTTTTTCCCTACAGGAAATTGTTACAGCAATTAATTTACTCCAGACTGGAAAAGCACCAGGCCTAGACAGACCCCCGGGAAACCAGCACATATCAGAGCCTAACATTTGGGGTCTACTGCTCCAAATGATGTTTAATGCCATTTTGTGAGGACAGGACATCCCTTCAACTAGGAAGGGTGCTGAAATTATCCCCATATTTAAAAAAGGAGAAAAAGGGGACCCCTCTAATTATAGGCCAATACGCCTTATAGCTGTGTCTCAGAAAGTGTTCTGTAAAGCTATTTTATTATGCCTCCAAAATTGGATAGAGGATAACAATATTATCTCATATTTGCAGGCAGGCTTCAGGGCATTTGCGAGTACCTAGAGCAAGTGTTTTGATTTTTGCTGCTTATCTGGAAAGAAGTGAGGAATAGGAAGAGACACTTATATGTTGTATTTGTTGATCTTAAAATGGCATTGACCGTAATTAATTATGGGACGCTCCTAGAGATCTAGGACTACCAGGTGACCTACTTCAACTATTGGTTCGCTTACACCAAGGCAATTATGCAAAGGTTAGGTGGAACTCTAATGGCAGTCTTTCTAACAACATATTAGTCTCCAAGGGGGTGCCCCAGGGTTATTTGCTTGCCCTAACTCTGTTTAATATGTACATGAATGGGCTAATAAGCGAACTATATGATTGTGGAGGTGACCCCCCCAAGACTAGCTGGCAGCCTTATTTCCTCAATGCTATTTGCAGACGATACACTGCTCAGTTCTAAAACCCCAATGGGCAGAGTGTGTTAAGCAAGTTTGCTGAAGCATGCAAAGATTGGGGCCTTGAGATTAACTGGTCAAAAACAAGGTTTATGGTTTTTAACCATTATAAATCCACCAAGGGGAACTTGAAGTTGGGTACCCAATACTTAGAACAGGTCAAGGCTTTTGACTACCTGGGTTTCAGAGTCAATGACAACCTAGCATGGTCACCTCAAATTCAGAAGAGTGTACTAACACTACAGCAAGTGGACGGCACAATAGCAAAGAGGTTAAAGCGCTCGGCCTTCTGCTCAAGTTTCCCTATCCTTGAAATAGAGAGGGCCAAAGGCCTAGGTGTGGCCCTTTATGGGGCTGAATTGTGGGGGCCGGAGAACCTAACTTCCCAACAAATACATCCATACCTCCATTACGCCTTGACCTTGGACTAAAGTCCATCACACACTTTGCTGTTCTCAAAGTACTGACGTTTTGGGTTAGACTTTGGACCAGCAGCACCCAGATCCCTGAAAAGGATGCAGTGGAGGAACTATTAACTCTCCAAAGACAAACAGGGTTCAATAAGGTCCCTGGTTCAATAAGGTCAATAAGGTCAGGTAGTGGCTTAATAGATTGCGCTTGGGTGCAACGTGGGAGGTTCCACAGTCAATTGGGAAAAAATTGCCCCCCTGACAAAAAAAGGTACTGGGCTTTTGTTGAACTTTTATGAATTGATGATGGGGCACGTGGCACTTTAACTTCTGTTTTTTTAAATGTCAAAAGTTGTTTTAGGTTAGATTAGTTTATGGATGATATTGAACCTCCTCAGGCACAAGCACTTTACATACAATTTAGGACTGGGATTCTCCCACTGAATGCAATTAAAAATAGTTGGGAAATGTTACTGTATCCCCCAGTGCCCGTCCTGTCGATCTATCCCAGAGACCATAGCACATTTCTTTTTCTTCTATCCCGCGTATGGAAACTTAAGGAAATCATGGATCATTCCGGCTTGCCGTCTGCTTTCCTTCTCACGCCCTTCTGATGCTTTACGTGTATTTAGGTCAGACACAACAAGGTGGCTTCTTTTTGCAATATCTAGATATTTGCTAAGTTGCAAAAATCATACTGTTATATAGGTTCACCTAGAAAGCAGGGCAAGCCATTGGCATAGTTGTTCAGTGGGACATCAGGGAAAAAATGGGCACAATTGTTTCAATATGTGAGTTTTTAATTGACTTCACTGTTTTATGGTGAACACTAAAACTGTAATCCTCTTTTAAATGCGGACTCGACCAGTGAGGTCAATGTTGTTTAAATCTGTTTTTAATGTTTTATACAATATAATGTAGTATGAGATTTGCTGCATATGATCATGTTATTGATCGAACTATATAAAAAAAATATTTCAAAAGCTTTTACTACTACACTTTCAATGTGTTGCTTTTTCTTATAAGCTGTTGATCTTCTTTTGTATTGTTTCCAATCTTTCAATACCTTTTGTAGTACTCTACTTCTATACATTTTCTTCCTTATGTCTTTAAAGTCAATCAGCCTTCCTTCAACATGGATTGTTTTCCCATAACATGATTTTCTATTAATATGCCCTTTTTTCCTTTCCTTCTGATTTGTTGCTGAACTTTTCTTTCTCTTTTCCACAGGTTGAAAATTCTTTACAGTCTGTAAAGGTCTTTTAACAAACTCTTTAGTTGTCTTATGAGAAGTCTTTTTCTTCAGTGTAACATTTTGCACTTCATCTAATTTCCTCTTTTCTCTTTCCTTTAAATAGTACTGTTTTTTTTCTTGTCTTCTATTTTGATCTTCTTTTCCCATTCTCAATGTTTTTTGATCTTCTTTTCCAATTCTCAATGTTTTTACCAATAAATGTAAATATCTGAAAAACATAGATAAGTTTAAATAGTTTGTCAAATAATTTGATATGTTTAAAATAATTATATATAAATATTCAGAGCAATAAATAAACAAATTCTTTCAATGACATTGCAAATGTCTCCATAACACGTACATATTTAGAATATTATACTTTAGATATTAAAAATCTGTGATAAGTACACACACATTTAAACAGTAACATGGTTGATATTGCTTTTGGGTATGCCCAGATGTAGGTCCCTTGCTCACTTTGCCACTGGATTCAAGCTACCCTGGCTGCTGAAGGGTGTAACCCAGAAACCGGTCCCAGGATGCTTGTTTTCGGTTCAGGGAAGACCTGGCTTCGCAGTTCCGGCTGGACTGTTCCCATGAGGCACAGGGTCAAGACTGATTTGCATATTGCTGGGTCTGAGCTAAAGAATGATGGATTAAACCCAGATCTGTGACTGGGGGTGAGTGTCTGAAAAGTTTCAGCGCTCCGTCTATCATCTCCTGGTGTTTGCTTAAATTTGGCTAGTCACAAGATTCTAAGTAGTTGGTAAAAACTAAAACTTGAACTGACAAGTAAGGTTTAATATATGTTGACAAAAGAATAAGTGATTATCCTACTTGCTATGACTTTGTGGAAATGTACACTTGAAGTATACCTCTGTTTTATATGTCTAGCATCTACAGATGCATAACACGTGTGAAAGTACATTTGCAAGTAGAGACATACCGCAATTTTAAGACCACAAAGTCCTCTAAACTTGAAATACTGCACTTCTCATTTCAAGCAGACACCTAAATTTGAGTGGTGTACTTCAAATGTACATTTCCACAAACTCATACGAAGTAGCCTAATCACTAACACCTCTTGCAACGTGTCTTAAACATCAGTTGTGTGCTTCAGCTTCACTATTCTACAACTACTAAATGTGTTGCACCTAGCCAAATGTAAACTAGCAACCCTTTGCATGTGTCTGTAGTAAATCTCACCATATGCCTCATAGCATGCACATTTGTCTGCTCCTTATAAGAATACATGTGCAAGTAGACACATAGCTCAGTCAGAAGACCATGCCCACCTTAAAACTTCAGAGACCGCACTTCCAATTTCAACCAGATACATAAAATGATGTGGTGTATTTTAAGTGTACCTTTCCACAGATTCATACAAAGTAGCCTAATCACTAACTCCTCTACCAACATGTCTTAAACCTCACTTTTGTGCTGCAGCTTTCCCATTCTAATACTACTCAGGGTGTTGCGCCTACCCGAATATAAAGCAGCAATCCTTCAAATGTGTCTCTTATAAGTCTCACCATATTTCTGAAAGCATACATGCATGTCTCTGCACCTTTTCCTATTCATATCATATGTAAAAGAAACATACAAGTAGACAAATACCTATGTTTAATACATCTGGCATCTTCAGATACATAATACGTATAAGAATGCATGTACAAGTAGATACATACCTCAGTCACAAGACCATGCACACCTTAAAACTTCAGAGACTGCCGTTCCCATTTCAAGCAACATATCTTAAACCTCACTTTCAAGCTGCAGCTTCACCATTTTACTACTACTCAGACTGTTGGGCCTACCCAAATACAAAGCAGGAACCGTTCACATGCCACTTTTGTAAGTCTCACTATATTCCTGAAAGCATGCATGCATGTGTCTGTAACCTTTTACTAGTGACACCATATGTAAAAGAAACATACAAATAGATGTATACCTGTGCTTTATAGGTCTAGCATCTTCATATTCATAACACATATCAGAATACATGTCTAAGTAGACTCGTAGCTCAGTCAGACGACCATGCACACCTTAACACTTTAGAGACTGCACTTTCCATTTCAACCAGATACATAAAATTATGCAGTGTATTTCAAGTGTACCTTCCACACATCCATACAAAGTAGCCTAATCACATATCCCTCTGCCAACATGTCTTAAACCTCACTTTTGTGCTGCAGCTTCACCATTCTACTACTACTTAGACTGTTTGGCCTAGCCAAATACAAAGCAGCAACTGATACATGTCTCTGTTGTAAGTATCACCATATTCCTGAAAGCATGCATGCATGTGCCTGTACCTTTTCCTAGTGGCAGCATATGTAAAAGAAACATTCAACTAGACGTATACCTGTGTTTTATACATCTAGCATCTTCAGATGCATAACACGTGTAAGAATGCATGTGCAAGTAGACACATACCTTAGTCAAAAGACCATGCACACCTTAAAACGTAACATAATACACTTCTCATTTCAACCACATACATACAATGATGTGGTGCATTTCAAGTGTACCTTTCCACAGACTCATACAAAGTACGTAATCACGAATCCCTCTGCCAACATGTCTTAAACATCACTTTTGTGCTTCAGCTTCACTATACTGTGACTGCTCAAGGTTTTGGGGCTGGCGAAGTATAAAGCAGTAACCATTTCCATGTCTCTGTTGAATGGCTCACCATATTCCTGGAAGCATGCACACAATTGTCTACACATTTTCCTAGTACGGTCATACATGAAAGAAACATACAAATAGACGTATATCTGTGTTGTATACATC
Organism: Lissotriton helveticus; assembly: GCF_964261635.1. Taxonomy (NCBI): domain Eukaryota; kingdom Metazoa; phylum Chordata; class Amphibia; order Caudata; family Salamandridae; genus Lissotriton; species Lissotriton helveticus. The sequence continues at coordinate 351,488 of NW_027611740.1, forward strand.
TAGCATCTTTAGAAGCATAACACGTATGAGAATACATGAGCAAGTACACACATATCTCAGTCACAAGTCCAGGCAGGCCTTAAAACTTCACAGACTGCAGTATCAATCTTTTGCAAGCTGACCACCATGTAATTACTAGGGTACATAGATCTGCTGGTTCTAGTATCCCCAATAACAGTCAAGCAGTCCAAAGGAGAAATGTAGGCAAAATGGTTAGCTTAAGTCAATCTTACAATGAAGTGCACTCCTCTCTCCATCTCCCCCCGGCGGCAATGCATTTAGTATTGGTTTTAAGAAATGTTCCCACTTTGAGGGAGGGCCAATTGGAGTCCACGTCCAGCTGATGGACAAGTCAATGCATTGGCTGAATCTTTATGTAATGGGAACCGGCTGTGGGGTCCACATTTAGCAAAGCAAATTATCATGGCTAGAAGTGTAGGGTGGCTGGGCATGTCTCCAAAAGTAACACAGGGTGACTGTGTTGTGATAAACTATAACAATGCCTACACCGCTAAAACCATTCTCGATCACTTGCACAGAATTCCTCTTGTAGGTACGCAGATCACTGCACTGTCCTTGATCTACTTCGTTAGGCCTCTTACACCACTGAGCCTGGAAATGCCACCTTATAGCAGACAAAATTTAGGAAATCATAATCGGATGGATAGCCGGGGAATCCCACTGGAGAATCGGTTTGCCCCTCTTTCTGGGTTAAAAACTTGCGATTGACTACCCAGGAATGGGCAAGTGTGACATGTTCAATCCCCCTCAGTAACCATTGCAACAGATAATGGCAGAGCAGCAAGCTATAGCCCCAGTATTGTTGAAAATAGTGGGACTCTAGCTGTAATAATTATAGCATCATGGAATGTCGCTGGTATCCTAAATAAGCTTGGGGATCCTGAATGGCTTAACATATGGCAGGATGGTGAGATCTCCTGCTTTCAGGAAACATGGGCCACAGAGGAAATTTTTGTTAACGGATATCGTTCTTATCAGACGAAAGCCACTTCGTCCCTCTATGGTAGAGTGAAAGGGGGCTTATTACCTTAGCTATAAAAATAAAGATGCTATATAATACCTACACTTTTTTTAATTTGATTACTCTAAAACTTGCTAACCCTGATCAATGGTTCCTAATAAACTTCTATAACAACAATTTCCGCCCAAACATGCATGAAGTGCTGGACGAGGTGAATGGGGCAATCGATTAGGCATCCAAACTGGTGAAACAAAAGGCCGTCTTAAACATCATATGGCAGGGCGATTTTAATATACATCCGTGCCACCACAACTTAGAGCGGGTCTGTGGTGTGAAGGATATGCGGGGTAACCCTGTCTACCACTTTTCACATAACATCTATGGAAACACTCTAAATGCATTAATCTCTTCGAGAAATATGCTTAAGGTTAATAACTTAGCTACTGTTAGTGACAAATTGCCCCCAACTTTCCATCGGGATCACCGGGAATCAACAATTGATTTCATACTTGTCACTAATCCTTTAAACTGTAGGTGTAGGAAAGTTAATAGCCATTTTAATTCCTTTAGTGATCATGCGATTTTGTTGTGCGAGATTCAAACTATGCAGAGGGCTCCGACTATAGCGCAAGAAATTGATCTGCCTATACTTGCTAGGCGTAATGGATACCAACTGAAGTGGTCTAAAATTGACAAACTGGAGGTGATGCCTAGCATATTTAGCAATGCCATAAATAATATAAATAATTGTTTGGAAACTGAGATTCAACCCCAACTTGTGGTGTCTTCCTTTATAGAACTTTTAGTACATATAAGGAATTCAATCACTAGGAAAAATACGAACAACCCAAAAAAAGATCAAGGGATGGTTTGATTCTTCTTGTACTAACACACATAAAGCCCTAATTACAGCTTTAAGCAGTATCCATATGAATCCCTCCGAAATTTCTATTTATCGTAGGGAATATAAAATGGCCAGGAAAAACAGGGAAAAGGCGCTTAGAGAAGAATCTTGGGCCAAATTAGAACAGGCTGCGGCTTCAGGTAATTCAAAGGATGTCTGGGGTATAATGAATGGCCCACACTTTAAAAGATCAAATGTGCACTCGAAGTTAACGTAGGGGAGGAGGAGTGGGTGGCTCATTTTGAAGGTATTTTTGCTCCAACTGCTTATTTGAGACCCCCGGTTTGTTCCATCTCTGGGCTCCCTCATTCTTTCTGTACTGAAAAAGTTGCAAATGGGATTAAGGTCTGTAGTGCGGAGAAAGCCCCGGGACCCGATGGTGTACCAATGGACTTTTTCTTTGAATATACAGAGATTTGGGTTCCCCTTTTAACCAATGTTTTTAACAAAATTGATGTAGCATGGCCCGCCAATGTTGGGGAAAACTAGTATAATAATTCCAGTGTATAAAAAGGGAGATAAAAGCAAACCCAAAAAATGATTGACCAAAATCGTTAATTGATACTACGGCCACAAACTTATGGGTCGCCTTCTTCTGACAAGACTGAAGGAGTGGGTGAGAAGTAAGAATATTTCAATCGAGTCCCAACATGGTTTTCAGGAGGGAAAGGGCACAGTAGACCAATGCCTGAACCTCTCCATTATTGTGGATAGATATGTCAGAGCCAAGGGTGGGAAGATCTATCTTGCCTTTATGGACATGTCCGCAGCCTTTGACTACGTGTCCCACCCTAGACTCTGGCAGATAATGGAGGAGATGGGAATCAATCAGGCATTGATCGATTTCATCAGACAGCTGTATTCTGATGCATCTTCATCGGTCCGCTATGGGAATAATGGGGAATGTACCCGAACATTTAAGAACTTAAGAGGGGTCAGGCAGGGCTACCTTCTAGCATAGTTCTTATTTTCCATCTCTACCAACGGTGTGGGAAAACATCTTGAGGGCGCAGCCTTGGATGTCCCCTTGCTTTCTGACCATTAGTGGTTATCGATTTTGATGTATGCTGATGACGCTGTCTTGATGGCACGAACTGCAATGGGGCTTTAGCATCTAATAGCGGCCTACGCAGCTTTTATGAATTCAATGGTCAATCAATCTAAATCCTTTATAATCATAGCAGGGGCGGGGAGACATTAAAAACCACCATGTTTTATTATTGACGCTGTCAAAATCGAGGTGGTAGATTTGTTTCCCTATTTAGGGGTTTATTTGACAATAAACAATCCTGGTCCAAATTAGTAGAGGGCAGAGTTATGGGCATTCAGAGAAACCTAGCTGCGCTGGAATCATTCTCTAAAAAGCTGGGAGCCAAATTGCTAATACCTTTAAAAAAAATCTATCATGGAAAAACAAATGCAGCAGCGGTATATGGGGCAGCAGTTTAAGGGACAGCTCCCTGCGACTCATTACAAGTAATAGAGAATACATTTTTTAAGTCTTTTACCTCGCTACCGCAGTCATATTCAAATATGTGCTTCATATGGAACTGGCTTTACCTTATATTACGGACTATATTAAAATGGCACCACTCCTACTGTGGTATTCGATCTGGAGGAGGGGCACAGTCCTCCTTCCTCAAAATCTAATAACAACTATTCTAAAGTCAGATAACCACAGCAGGATTAGGTGAATAAAATATGTGGAGGCAGAACTACTTGCACTCAGTTCAAGTTGCCTTTTTAACGATCCCTCTACCTGTAACTTTGTCCTTTATTAAGAGGGACCAATATTTAAGAAGGGAAAAAAAACTTCCACACTCAGTTGGCATGACTGTATGATCTAACACCTGTATTGGATAACAATAGTTATTATTATCTGGCTGATGTTACATTCCCACAGCACAATATATCTTACTTAGATTTCGTTTAAATCTGTTTCCTCTGATGGTGGGACATCCAGGGAAGAAATATAACCATTCAGAACATTCCTTATGCCCGTGTGATAATTTATCTACACAGGATGATCTTCATGTTTTATTTTTTTGTGGCTTCTATCATCAGGAAAGTCTTCATTTTATCATACCAATTTGCAAGCTCAACAATTTTAAATATTGTCGGGTGGCACTGTTTTCCTCAAATCTTTGCAGAATTCTTTGGTGTGCTTTTTGTTAGCGTCATTTTTATGGGCATGTATTAAAAAGAGGAAGCAGGTTGGCACATAAGATGACTTAAAAATGACTTTCATAATTTTTATGGCATTATGTATATAGAAGAAATTATTTTTTATATAAATTGTATGGGAGCAAATTTATAAGATTCAGGTTTTTAGCTATTTTTATGTTTTTCCTAAATTTAACTGTAAATATTTTTCTGATACTTTTATGATCTTATTTGTAAGATCGAATAAAGGATTTGATTGATTGATTGACTGCACTTCCAATTTGAAAGAGGCACCTAAAATGATGCTGCGTACTACAGCTGTGCATTTCCATAGTATCATGCAAACTACTCTTCCCCAGTCAATAAGATCCGCATCTTTAACAAAAAACATGTATAAAAATAAAGAGCAAAGTCTGGGATAGCTAAACCCCCCATTCAATTGATGGAGTCAGGAATCTCATGGCCCGTCTAGATTTCCCTGGTGCCCACAGAAACTTAGAGCAGCTAGACTGCAAATGTTGAAGTTGGGACATTGTGATTTCTAACGGTACAGCTCTAAACACATATAAAACCTTGGGCAAAACATTCATCTTAATGATATTACTTCTGCCAATAAATGTGAGGTGTAGTCGTGACCACTTATCTAGTGATTCATAAATATTGCGTAATAGCATAGTCCAGTTAGCCTCAACTAATTCATGCAAAGACGATCTGATTTTAATGCCCAGGTAAGTTACTTCCTTTGTAACTCGAGTGTCTTCCAGAGTCACCTTTTTAGTAATTAAGACTTGCGTTTTATTAACATTTAATTTATAGCCAGATACTTGACCGAATAATGTAGCCAGCCGCTCAATCTCTTTGAGCGCAGAATAAGGATCCGTAGTGGTTACTGCAATGTTGTCTGCATATGCAAACACAGAGTAAGGGATATTATGCACCCTGAAGGGCTTAATCAAGGAATTGTTGGCTAACTGTTCAATGAACAGATTTATATATAATGCAAAAAGCAGTGGTGAGCAGGGGAAACCCTGCCTTGTGCCCCTGGTGATATGCACTGTCTCTGAGAATAGGCCCATTGAGGCGATCTTTGCGACCTGTGAAGTGTACAGAACCTGTAGGGCAGTGACAAACCGTTTTCCAAATCCCAAACGAGTCATCAATTCCCACAGGTACACCCACTCCACATGGTCGAACGCCTTTTCTGCGTCCAATAAAATTAAGCCTAATTCATGCTTTTCAGTCTGAGCAACATCCAAAAGTGTCACCACCTTATTAACATGCGTAACTGTGCTACGCTTAGAGATAAAGCCATGTTGAGTCTGCGAAACTAAGGAACTGATGATTTTAGACAAACTGGTGGCCAAAATTCTTGCGTACATTTTACCATCATAGTTCGATAATGAATTTGGCCTGTAAGACGCCAACAATTCCGGATCTTTACCTTTTTTACTAAAAAACACAATAGTGGCTTCTGCCTAAGATTTAGGGGCAAGTCCCTCCTGTGCAGCCCTGAATGTGCTCAGCATGTCTTCTTTTATTAGGCTAAAAAATAGCTTGTAGATCTCAGCCGGAAGTTGGTCGGGTCCAGCAGCCTTCCCTAAAGCTAATCCGTTGACTGGAGATTCTAGCTCTTCCATCATAATTGGACCATATAACATTGCTATCTCGCTAGAATCTTACTGTGCTGTAACCCCATCCAAAAAATTATAAATATTCATACCGTGCATGGCTTGTTGAGTATATAAGTACGGATAAAATTGATGAAAAATTGAAAGTATCCCTTTAGGGTCCTGACAAACTGTCCTTACACTATCTTTCAGGGCATTAATACGGCTCATGGATTCTTTCATACATTGCCGCAGTGCCAGGCATCGGCCCACAGCTTCCCCACAGTCATGAATTTGCTTTTTGTGAGCCAAGTATTTTCTACCATTTTCCATATTCCATACACCTTGGATTTTAGCCCTTGCTTGCTCAGTAGCCTCTTATAACTCTATAATATTGCCCGCCTGTGACATAGCTCCCTGAATAAGCTAACCCTCAGCATCTCTAAGCAATGCATACAACTCCTGCATCTCCATTTTTCTCTTCCAATTCTGTTGAAGGACAAAACTTAAAACCTCACCTCTGAAGCATGCCTTAAATGAGTCCCATACTATTGCATAGTGGGCAGAGTGTCTATTGATAGAAAAGAACGAATTAATCCACCTGGACATATGATCTTTAAACTCTTCATTAAAGTAAAGTTTCCGGTCAAATGAAAATGTTTTTAAAGGCAGATAATGAGCAGAAGCAGTGACTACAAGTATGATTGGAGAATGGTCAGACGCAATCTTCGTCAAAATTTTAATTGAAGCCCCTCCCAATGACAGGGTAGGTAAAAAAAAAATCTAAACGAGCAAACTTTTTTATGGAGAAAAGAATATTAAGTAAACCCAGGGTCTTTCGGATTTAATTTACCCCAGACATCAATCAGACCATGATCACTTAAAAGGTTATGCAGGGCTTTGAAAACTTGTGGCTTCTGTCCCTATAGCTTCGGGCCCCTTGGTGCAGATCTACCGTGGATAAATTGATATTTATGTCCCCACATACTATCAGAGGTGTCCCCAAGTTGCTAATTCTATATTTAATTCTTCCAAAGTAGAAGCATCATCTACATTAGATCCGTATAAGGTACAGACTGTATATTTAGTGTCTCCAAACCTGCACTCTGCATTGGCCCATCTGCCTGCTTTGTCTGCTAAACAGTGTCCCATTGTAATCGTATTCTGTTTAGCCAGTATCGCCACTCCCCTGATGATAAAAGTTCGCTGTGAAGCCACCACCATATTAAACCCCAATGTTTCTAAAATTGACCGTTGTGACCACGGTATATGAGTCTCTTGGAGACATACCAGATCTGGCTGGATACTACGCAACTCTACCATAACTCTATTTCTCTAATTGTTAAGGCCAGGGACATTTAATGAACATATCTTTACCCCTAAACTGCCATAGTGGTGGGCAACACACACATTTATCTGCAACACCATTTTAAATATAATAACACCGCACATTCCCCAATAATCCAAAAAAACACTGTCTTTATTATTTCTTTGAGTTACTGTGATTTTTTTACCCTTTATACCCCACCAAGGTGACCCACCCCAGAAGCCCCCTTTCCCCCCCAGCCCAACCCTCCCCATCCCCCTGTAACAAGGCTTTAGGACACATGGTCCTGTAGATGCAGGCGACCGTTCACCCCCTTGCCCTTACTCACAGCTCGAACCAAACTCAAAAAAGTCAAAGCAGAGCCACAAAACCAACATACCTACACGAGAATATGTCACCAAACAAAGTAATCCACTACAACATTATTGTTTCATATGAACCCAGCATACACTAAATTGAATTAAAAAACTCTTTAGCAGGACTTTCACTAGAAAAAAAATGAGTGCGATCTTTGAGGATCACTTTTAACTTTGCCGGGTTCAACAAATATGCTTGGGCTCCCTTGGCCTGAAATAGACCAATCAGTTCCCGCAACTGGCATCGGAGCTCAACCGTATATCGGCAGAAGTCCGGCTGCACTAAAAACTAAAAATCCCCCCGGATTTTGTTTTATTAGGACGTGCTAGGCTAAATACATCTTCTCGAGCCAAGAAGCTATTAAATGAAATTAAAAAAGCTCTAGGTTTCTCATCTATCTGTTCAGTACCAGTACGAACACGTCTATTAAAAGGAAAACAGTGAGCTCTTTCAATTTCACGATCCCAGTCCCATTTAGACAATTCTGGAAAAGCTTTTTTGAATAGTTCTACAATGTAGCGCCTTGGATCCTGTCATTCCTTCCCCTCGGGGATCTGGAGCATTCTCAAGTTGTTCCTACACACACGGTTTTCAACAACTGCCATCTTCCAATGCGTATCACCCCTAACCGATTGAATAGTAGCAGTCACAGTCTCTTGTTGTGCCAGTTCGTCCTCCAAACTGGAAATCCATGCTGCAGATTCATTCAACCGAGAAACAAAGTCCACGTGCGATGCTCTCTGGCTCTCCTCTCGTGTTTCGGCCCGATGAGACATAATTGACTAGTAGATTAGTGAGAGGGATATCTCTTCTCCAAGATGGTGTGATTGCTCGGAAACAGGATGTTCAGCTGCCCTACCACCATTACAGAGTCAATTCTAACTTTTTACGAACAGTAAGAGACCGCCTTTCATTAGGTCCCCCTGACTCCTCCATAAACGACTGCTATGCTCACTGCCATCATTAACGCACATCTGCGCTGTGTACTGAAGAGCTAAGTCCTCACAGCACGATGTTGACTGATCAGACATTGAGTAAAAATCTCCTGACTCTGCATCAGGCATATGTGTTTGATCCTTGCCAGATAGTTGGACAGACCTATTAGAATATTCATTGCCCCCAGTGGCCCCCACATTTAAGCTGCCCTGGGTCGTCATGTCACCAACATTCTTCCCCACAGCAATATCTCTGGTGAATACTGGGGCAGCAGCGGTGATAGAAAGAAGCTCCGAGTTGGATATTTCATTTTCCTCCCCAGTCACAGCAATAGGGACCAGGACATCACTCTGCACAGTAATCTCAATGCCCTCATTATTAAGAACAGGATCATTCATATCATTCACGTGAGCACAATCAGAGCAGAGGTAAGATGGTACCCGCTGCAGCGGATGCATAGGCTGATCTCTCTTGCCTGCATTCACAGCTCCAGAAGACGCCGCTACAATGTTGCAGTGTTCACCCGTGAGCAATACCGTTCGACGCTGAAGGCTTGCCGTTAAAGTTTGGACTGACCCTCCCGGACCTTGTGGTGTTCTGGTTTTAGCTCAGTTTGTTTCGGCTGAGGCTCGCCGCAGATGTGGTGGATTGGAGCTGCTTCCAGTGAGGCTTGTGGGCAATGTTAGCCAGCCGACGGCTAGCGGCATGTGGGGCTACTCACTGGGATCACCGTGTTGCTTCTGCTCCTGGGAGCGTGGACGAGCGGAACACGGCTGAATTCTTTCTACCATGCCTCCAAAAGGAACACAAGGCAGACGACGCGGTCAAGACATATCGAACATGGACGGCAGCGCCGCTGGTGTCGAGGTGAGAGAGGCTACGGTACCAGATACTGCTAAATCAGTAAAAGCTTCTGGCACTGAAACTGTGGCGGATTTTGCTGCTGTCAGAGGCACGGAGGGATTGGAGAAGAAAAAGATTCCAGCAATCTTTTCCGCAACTAAAGATAAGCGCAAGGGGAAACAGTCTGCCCCCCCACAAATGGGGGCTCTGATTGTGCATGTTTCTTTCTCTGTGTGTTTCTTTCTCTTGCCGCACATTTCGTCCTCTTTATGCATTCTCTTGCATCTTTCTTCACCTCTCTTGCCTCTTTCTGCATCTATCTTGTTTCTTTCTGCCCTCCTCTTGCCTTTTTCTGCACCTCTCTTGCTTCTTTTTGCACCTCATTTTTTTCTTTCTGCATTTCTCTTGCTTCTTTCTGCACCTCGTTTACCTCTTTCTATACCACCCATGCCTCTTTTTACATCTCTCGTCTCTTTTTGCACTATTCTTGCTTCTTTCTTCACTACTCGTGCTTCTGTCTGCACCTCTCCTGCTTTTATCTGCACCTCTCTTGGCTCTTTCTGCTCCACTCAGGCTAATTTCTGCACCTCTTTGTACACCTCTCGTTCTTCTTTCTACACCTGTCCTGCTCTTTTCTGCACCTCTCTTGCACTGTTCTGCCCCTCTCTTGCCTCTTTCTGCACCTCTCTTGCTTCTTTCTACACCTCATTTCACTTTTTCTGTACCTCTCTTGCTTCTTTCTGCACTCTCTTGCTTCTTGCAATACCTCTCTTGCTTCTTTCTGTACCTCTCTTGACTCTTTCTGCACCTCTCTTGCTTCTTTCTGTACCTCCCTTGCTTCTTTTTGCACCTCTCTTGCTTCTTTCTGCACCTCTCTTGCTTATTTACATACCTCTCTTAGCTCTTTCTGCTCCTCTCTGGCTTCTTTTCGCACCTCTCTTGCTTCTTTCTGCTTCTCTCTTGCTTCTTTCTGTACCTCACTACCTTCTTTTCCACCTCTCTTGCTTCTTTCTCCACTTATCTTCCTTGTTTCCATAGTATCTTCCTGTTTCTACGCGTTTCTACCTCTTTCTGCACATTTCTTTCTCTTTTCACACATTTCTTCCTCTTTCTGCACGTCTCTTGCAACTTCACCTCTATTGCCCTTTTCTGTGTCTGTCTTGTGCCTCTCTTGCACTTTTCTGCATGTCTATTGCTTATTATAACACCTGATTATTCTTGTTCTGCACGTCTTTCTTCTTTCTGCACTCTCTTGCTTCTTTCTATGCCTGTCTTGCCTCTATCTGTACCTCTCTCAACTCTTTCTGCAACTCTCTTGCTTCTTTCTTCATTTCTAATGTCTATTTCCACCCCTCTCTTGCCTCTTTCTGCACCTCTCTTATTTCTTTCTGCACCTCGATTGCCTCATTCTATACCTTTCTTGCTTCTTTCAGCACTCTCTTGCTTCTTTCTATACCTCTCATGCCTCTTTCTGCCCCTCTCTTGGTTCTTTTTGCACCTCTCGCGTCTTCCTGCGCTTCTTGTACTTCTTTCTGCACCTCTCCTGCTTTTTTCTGCACCTTTCTCAGCTCTTTCTGATTCTCTATTGCTTCTCTCTGTACCTCTCTCACCGCTTTGTGCACCTCTCGTGCTTCTTTCTATACCTCTCCTGCTTTTTTATGTACCTCTCTCGCTTCTTTCTGCACTCTCTTGCTTCTTGCTATACCTCTCTTGCTTCTTTCTGCACTTCTCTTGTCTTTTTCTGCACTAACCTTGCCTCATTCTGTACATTTCTTCCTCGCTCTACACCTTTTTTCCTAATTCTGCACCTTTTTTCTCTTTCTGCACTTCTTGCCTCTTTCCGCACCTTTCTTCGTCTTTCTGCACCTTTCTTTCTCTTTCTGCAGTGCTCTCACTTCCTTCTGAATATTGTGTGCCTCTTTCTGCACCTCTCTTGCCTTTTTCTGCAGGTTCCCTGCTTCTTTCTGCACCCATCTTGCATCTTTCTGCACCTCTATTGCTTCTTTCTGATCCTCCCTGGTTCTTTTTATACCTCACTTGCCTCTTTCTACACCTTTCTTCCTCTTTCTGCACATTTTCCTCTCCTCTTACCTTTTTATGTACATATTTTGACTCTTTTTGTATATTTCTTCCTCTGTCTGCACTTCTTACCTGTTCTGCACTTCTCGAGCCTCTTTCTGCACTTCTCTTGCTTCTTTCTGAAACTCTGTTGTTTCTTTCTACACATCTCCTGCTTTTTCTGTACCTCTCTTGCTTCTTTCTGCACACACTTGTATCTTTCTATACCTCTCTTGCTTCTTTCTATACCTCTCTTGGCTCTTTCTGCATCTCTCTTGTTTCTTTCTACCACTCTCTTGCTTCTTTATGTACCTCCCTTGCTTCTTCTGCACCTCTCTTGCTTCTTTCTGTACCTCCCTTGCTTCTTCTGCAACTCTCTTGCTTCTTTCTGCACCTCTCTTGCTTCTTTCTGCACTTCTCTTGCTTCTTTCTATGCTTCTCCTACCTCTTTCTGCACCTCTCGCATCTATTTCTGCATCTCTATTACTTCTTTCTACCCCTCTGTTGCCTCTTTCCACACCTTACTTGCTTCTATCTGCACCTCACTGTCCTCTATCTGCACCTCTCTTGCTTCTTTCTTGTACCTCTCTTGCTTTTTTCTTCATCTCTCTTGCTTTTTCTGCAACTCACTTCCATCTTTCTGCCCCTCTCTTGCTTGTTTCCTCACTTCACATCCTTCTTTCTGCCCCTCTCTTACCTCTTTCTACACCTCTCTTGCTTCTGACTGCACCTCACTTACCTCTATTTGCACTCCTCTTGCTTCTTTCTGCACCTCTCTTTCTTCTTGCTATACCTCTCTTGCCTCTTCCTGTACCTCTCTTTGCTCTTTCTGCTATTCTCTTGCTTTTTTCTACACCTCTCTTGCTTTCCTTCTCCATCTCTTTCACCTCTTTCTGCACCTTTCTTGCTTCTTTCCGTGCCTCTATTGCTTCTTTCAGCATCGTTCTTGCTAGATTCTTCACCTTACTGCTCTTCCTTCTTTTTGTGCTTTTTTCTCTCTTTGTACCTTTCTTTCTCTTCCATTACATTACTTCCTCTTTCTGTACTTCTTTTGCCTCTTTCTGCACCACTCTTGCTTCTTTCTGTACCTCTATTGCTTCTTTCCGCATCTCTCTTGCTTGTTTCTGCACCTTACTTACTTCTTTTTGCACCTCTCTTGCTTCTCTCTGCCCCTCTCTTGCTTCTTTCTATGCTTCTCTTACCTCTTTCTGCACCTCTCTTACCTATTTCTGCATCTCTACGGCTTCTTTCTGCCCCTCTCTTGCCTTTCTCTACACCTCTCTTGCTTCTTTCCGTACCTCACTTCCTCCTTTTTACACCTCTCTTGCTTCATTCTGCACTTCTCTTTCTTCTTTCTGTACTTTTGTCTCTTTCTGCACGTTTCTTCCTCTTTCTGCATATTTCTTCTTCTTTCTGCACTTCTCTTGCATCTTTCTTTACCTCTCTTGCCTCTTTCTGCATCTATCTTGTCTTTCTCTGCCACTCGTATCTTTCTGCACCTCTATTGCTTCTTTCTGTACCTCTCTTGCCTCCTTCTGTACCTCACTTACCCCTTTCTGCACCTCACTCTGTTCTTTCAGCACCTCTCTTGCTTCTTTCTGTGCTTATCTTGCCTCTTTCTGTACTCCTCTTGCCACGTTTCATACCTTTCTTTTTCTGCAAATTTCTTTCTCTTTCTGAAATTTTCTTGCCTCTTTCAGCTCTTTTCTTGCATCTTCGGTACCTCTCCTGGCTCTTTCTGCATCTATCCTGCTTCGTTTTGTAACTCTCTTGCTTCTGTCTGCACTCTGTTGCTTCTTTCTTTACATCTCTTAGCTCTTTCTGCTCCTCTCTTGCTTCTTTCTGGACGTGTCTTACTCCATTCTGCACCTCTCTTGCTTCTTTCTGCTCTTCTCTTCCTTCTTTTTGTGCCTTTCTTCTTTCTCCGCCTTTCTTCCTCTTTCTGTTCCTTATTTTTTCTCTGTCAGCACATTTCTTCCTCTTTCTGCACTTCTCTTGCATCTTTCTTCACCTCTCTTGCATCTTTCTGCATCTATCTTGTCTCTATCTGCACATCCCTTACTTCTTTCTATACCTACATTTTCTCTTTCTGCACCTATCTTGCTTCTTTCAGCAACTCTTGTGTTTTGTCTGCACCTCTCTTGCTTCTGTCTGCCCCTCTCTTGCCTATTTCTGCACCTCTATTGCTTCTTTCTGCTCCTCCCTGGTTCTTTTTATACCTCACTTGCCTCTTTTTACACCTTTCTTCCTCTCTCTGCAACTTTCCTCCTCTTTCTGTACATTTTTCCTCTTCTCTTACCTATGTATGTACATATGTTGTCTCTTTTTGTACATTTCTTCCTCTTTCTTTACTTCTCTTACCTGTTCTGCACTTCTCAATCAATCAATCAATCAACAATTTGTATAGCGCGCTACTCACCCAGTAGGGTCTCAAGGTGCTGGGGGGAGGGGTTCGTTACTGCTCGAAAAGCCAGGTCTTGAGTTGTTTCCTGAAGGAGAGGTGGTCCTGGGTCAGCCGTAGGTGGATGGGGAGGGAGTTCCATGTCTTGGTCGCAGGTAGGAGAAGGATCTTCCTCCAGCGGTGGGTCTGCGAATGCGTGGTACGGCGGAGAGGGCGAGGCTGGCCGATCGTAGCTGGTGGGTGGGTGTGTAGAAGGTGAGGCGGCTGTTGAGGTACTTTGGGCCCATGTTGTGGAGAGCCTTGTGTGCGTGGGTGAGGAGTCTGAATGTGATCCTCTTGTTGACGGGGAGCCAGTGCAGGTCTCTCAGGTGGGTAGAGATGTGGCTGCGGCGAGGGATGTCCAGGATGAGTCGTGCGGAGGCATTCTGTATGCGCTGGAGTCTTTTCTGTAGTTTGGCAGTGGTTCCCGCATAGAGGGTGTTCCCGTAGTCCAGTCGGCTGGTGACGAGTGCCTGGGTGACTGTCTTCCTGGTTTCGGTGGGGATCCATCGGAAGATCTTACGGAGCATGCGCAGGGTGTTGAAGCACGATGAAGATACGGCGTTGACTTGTCTGATCATCGAGAGGGAGGAGTCCAGGATGAAGCCCAGGTTTCGTGCGTGGTCCGTTGGCTTGGGGGTAGTGCCCAGGGCAGGGGGCCACCAGGAGTTGTCCCAGGCGGTTTTCCGTCTTGTCTGAGTTCAGTTTCAGGCGGCGGTTCTTCATCCACTCGGTGACGTCTTTCATCCCTTCATGTAGGCTGGCTCAGGCGGTGGCGAGGTCGTTGGTGAGGGAGAGGATCAGCTGGGTGTCGTCGGCGTAGGAGATGATGTTAAGGTTGTGTTGGCGTGCGATGGCTGCGAGGGGGCTCATGTAGACGTTGAAGAGGGTGGGGCTGAGTGAGGATCCTTGTGGTACGCCGCAGATTACTTCGGTGGCCTCAGATCTGAACGGGGGGAGGCGGACTCTCTGGGTTCTTCCAGCGAGGAATGAGATGAACCACTCCAGTGCCTTCTCTTGGATTCCGATGTTGCTGAGGCGCTGTACTAGGGTGCGGTGGCAGACAGTGTCGAATGCTGCAGAGAGGTCCAGGAGGATGAGGGCCGCTGTTTCCCCGTTTTCGAGCAGGAATCTGATGTCGTCGGTGGCTGCGATGAGGGTGGTCTCGGTGCTGTAGTTGGCTCGGAAGCCGGACTGCAAAGGGTCGAGGGATCCTTTTGTCTCGAGGAAGGCGGTGAGCTGTTAGTTGACGGTTTTCTCGATGACTTTGGCAGGAAAAGGGAGGACCGAGATGGGGCGGAAGTTCTTGAGGTCGGTGGGGTCCGCTGTTGGTTTCTTCGGTAGGGCGCTGAGCTCGGCTTGCTTCCAGCTCTCCGGGAAGGTGGAGGTGTTGAAGGAGATGTTGATGATGTCCCGGAGTTGGGGTGCGATGACGGAGTCGGCCTTGTTGAAGATGCGGTGGGGGCAGGGGTCGGTTGGTGATCCGGAGTGGATGTGTTCATCGTGCGGGTGGTGTCTTTGGTGCTGACCGGGGTCCAGTTGCAGAAGGCGGTGGTGGGGGGCATTGGTTCGGTGGTTGGGTGCGTGGTCTGTGCGCCGAAGCTGTTGTGTATGTCGGCGATCTTGCTGTGGAAGAAGGTGGCGAGTGAGTCGCAGAGGTCTTGTGAGGGTGTGATGTCGTTGTTACCGGCGTTGGGGTTGGAGAACTCTTTGACGATGCTGAAGAGTTCCTTGCTGTTGTGGGTGTTGTTGTCCAGTCGTTCTTTGAATGTTGTCCTTTTGGTGGTGCGGATCAGCTGGTGGTGTTTGCGGGTGGCGTTCTTGAGGGCAGTCATGTTTTCTGTGGTCTGGTCGTGGCGCCAGGCTTTTTCAAGGGTGCGGCAGTTTTTCTTGGATGTTTTGAGTTTGTCGGTGAACCAGGAGGCTTTCTTGCTGCCGGGTCTGCTGGGAGGGTTCTTCAGTGGTGCGAGGTCATCGCGCATTTGGTGAGCCACTGTGTGAAGGTGTGGGCTGCTTCGTTGGGGTCCATTGCGCTGGCGGGAGGGTTCTGGCTGAGGGAGGTGGTGAGCTGGTTGGCGGTGATCTTGCTCCAGCTCCTGCGAGGAACCTGTTGCGGGTGGTGGTGGGACGTAGTTCTTCTGAAGCTGAAGTGGACGTAGCTGTGATCCGTCCAATGAAGTCCGGTGGAGTGGCTGAAGGAGACTTGCTTGCTGGAGGAGAAGACGGGGTCAAGCGTGTGGCCGGCGTAGTGGGTGGGGGTGTCCACCAGTTGCTTGAGTCCGAGGTTGGCGAGGTTATCCAGCAGGGCGGTGGTGTTGCAGTCCTTGTTGTTCTCCAGGTGGAAGTTGAGGTCCCCTATGAGGATGTAGTCAGCGGAGGGGAGGGTGTGCGGGCTGCTGAAGTCTGGGATGTCTTCACTGAATTGTGTGCGTGGTCCCAGGGGCCTGTAGATGAGGGTGCCTCTGAGGGTGGTCTTGGGGTCGGTGTGTATCTGGAAGTGGAGGTGCTCGGCGGCGGTGAAGGTGTCGTCGGAATTGGTCGTGATGCGGATGGTGTTCCTGTGGACGATGGCGATGCCTCCTCCGGTCTGGTTGACGCGGTCCCTCCGGGTGATCTTGTATCCGTCCGGGATGGCTATGGCGATGTCGGGCGCTAAGGAGGCATTTATCCTGGTTTCCGTGAGGAAGGCGATGTCTGGTGATGTTGTGTCGAGCAGGTTCCAGAATCCGACGGCGTGTCTGAGGACGGAGCGGGTGTTGAGCAGGATGCACTTGAGGTGGTTGTTGCTGGTGCCTGGCCTTTTGGGTGCGGTGCAGGTCCGGAGGCAGGTGAACTTGCAGGCTTGGCAGGTGAAGGGTCCGTGGGTGCGTTTCAGGGTGGCTCAGTAGCAGGCGGGGTTCCGGTCGGGTTTGAGTGCGTTGAGGCGTCATAAGTCCGTCGTGTGGGCTGAAATCCTCGGGGGCCAGAGGTCCTGGCGCTGGGCGCGAGCCAGGTGCGGACGGCGCAGACGGGTTTGCCTTTGGCGCACCTTCGGCGCACAATTGGCACGCCCGCTGCGCGTGAACGCTGTGCGTACGCGCAGGCTCCATATGAGGCGAAGTGGGAGGGAGGAGCAGCTGGGAGGCGGGAGCGGGGTGGCCAATGGAGATGCAGAGGAGCGAAGGGGGCGGGGCTGCGAGGGATCGGTGGCGGGAAGCGGGAGGGGGCAACCAGGGGTGCGAGCTAGCGGGCAGAATCCAGAATCTGAACAACAGAAGGAGAGAACAAGAACACAAAATGAGGGCAACAAGACGAGAGAAAAACAGGAAATCACGAGGGCACAGCGGGGAGAGAACGGGCAGCTGCGAGGTGCACCACGGCAAGGTGAGACGCGCTACAGCAGGCGAGCCGTGCGGCGTGGGGGTGTCCTGGGGTCAGGATACCCCCCTTCTCGAGCCTCTTTCTGCACTTTTCTTGCTTCTTTCTGCAACTCTGTTGCTTCGTTCTACACATTTCCTGCATTTTTCTGTACCTCTCTTGCTTCTTTCTACACACTCTTGGCTCTTTTGATACCTCTCTTGCTTCTTTCTATGCTTCTCCTACCTCTTTCTGCACCTCTCTTACCTATTTCTGCATCTCTATTACTACTTTCGGCCCCTCTCTTGCCTCTTTCCACACCTTTCTTGCTACTATCTGCACCTCCCTTTCCTCTATCTGCACATCGCTTGCTTCTTTCTTGCACCTCTCTTGCTTATTTCTTCATCTCTCTTGCTTTTTCTACAACTCACTTCCATCTTTCTGTCCCTCTCTTGCTTGTTTCTGCACTTCACATCTTCCTTTCTGCCCCTCTCTTGCCTCTTTCTACACCTCTCTTGCTTCTATCTAAACCTGACGTACCTCTAATTGCACTCCTCTTGCTTCTTTCTGCACCTCTTTCTTCTTGCTATACCTTTCTTGCCTCTTCCTGCATCTATCTTTGCTCTTTCTTCTCTTCTCGAGCTTCTTTCTACACCTCTCTTGCTTTCTTTCTCCATCTCTTTCACCCCTTTCTGCACCTTTCTTGCATCTTTCTGCACCTCTATTGCTTCTTTCAGCATCGTTCTTGCTTGATTCTGCACCTCACTACCTTCTTTCTTTTTTGTACCTTTGCTGCTTCTTTTTACACTTCTCTTCCTTCTTTTTGTGCTTTTTTCTCTTTTTGTGCCTTTCTTTCCCTTCCGGTACAAAAGGGGGGGGGTGATGGACGGATCATCTGAACCAATCAAACACTCCCACCCAGTCAAAAGATCTGGGTTTAATCCATCACCGTTCTTTAGCCCACTCTGCCACCCCAGTTCAGACATGGCCATATGCAAATCAGTCTGACCCTGTGCCTCATGGGAACAATCCAGCCCGAACTGCCAAGCCGTGCCTTCCCTGGACCGGAAACAAGCTTCCGAGGACCGGTTTCTGGCATTACAGCCGTCTTCAGCCCGGCTTGCTTGAATCCAGTGGCAAAGTGAGCAAGGGACTCATTTCTGAGCATACCCTGCCACACTTATGGCGACCAAAGCGGTACAAAAGGGGGTGGTGATGGACGGAGCATCTGAACCAATCAAACACTCCCACCCAGTCAAAAGATCTGGGTTTAATCCATTACCGTTCTTTAGCCCACTCTGCCACCCCAGTTCAGACATGGCCATATGCAAATCAGTCTGACCCTGTGCCTCATGGGAACAGTCCCGCCCGAACTGCCAAGCCATGCCTTCCCTGGACCGGAAACAAGCTTCCGAGGACTGGTTTCTGGCATTACAGCCGTCTTCAGCCTGGCTTGTTGAATCCATTGGCAAAGTGAGCAAGGGACTCACGTCTGAGCATACCCTGCCATACTTATGGCGGCCAAAGCAATACAAAAGGGGGTGGTGATGGACGGAGCATCTGAACCAATCAGACACTCCCACCCAGTCAAAAGATCTGGGTTTAATCCATCACCGTTCTTTAGCCCACTCTGCCACCTCAGTTCAGACATGGCCATATGCAAATCAGTCTGACCCTGTGCCTCATGGGAACAGTCCAGCCCGAACTGCCAAGCCATGCCTTCCCTTCCATCACATTTCTTCCTCTTTCTGTACCTCTTTTGCCTCTTTCTGCACCACTCTTGCTTCTTTCTGCACCTCTATTGCTTCTTTCTGCACACACTTGTATCTTTCTATACCTCTCTTGCTTCTTTCTATACCTCTCTTGGCTCTTTCTGCACCTCTCTTGTTTCTTTCTACCACTCTCTTGCTTCTTTCTGTACCTCCCTTGCTTCTTCTGCACCTCTCTTGCTTCTTTCTGTACCTCCCTTGCTTCTTCTGCAACTCTCTTGCTTCTTTCTGCACCTCTCTTGCTTCTTTCTGCACTTCTCTTGCTTCTTTCTATGCTTCTCCTACCTCTTTCTGCACCTCTCGCATCTATTTCTGCATCTCTATTACTTCTTTCTGCCCCTCTCTTGCCTCTTTCCACACCTTACTTGCTTCTATCTGCACCTCACTGTCCTCTATCTGCACCTCTCTTGCTTCTTTCTTGTACCTCTCTTGCTTTTTTCTTCATCTCTCTTGCTTTTTCTGCAACTCACTTCCATCTTTCTGCCCCTCTCTTGCTTGTTTCCTCACTTCACATCCTTCTTTCTGCCCCTCTCTTACCTCTTTCTACACCTCTCTTGCTTCTGACTGCACCTCACTTACCTCTATTTGCACTCCTCTTGCTTCTTTCTGCACCTCTCTTTCTTCTTGCTATACCTCTCTTGCCTCTTCCTGTACCTCTCTTTGCTCTTTCTGCTATTCTCTTGCTTTTTTCTACACCTCTCTTGCTTTCCTTCTCCATCTCTTTCACCTCTTTCTGCACCTTTCTTGCTTCTTTCCGCGCCTCTATTGCTTCTTTCAGCATTGTTCTTGCTAGATTCTGCACCTTACTTCTCTTCCTTCTTTTTGTGCTTTTTTCTCTCTTTGTACCTTTCTTTCTCTTCCATTACATTTCTTCCTCTTTCTGTACTTCATTTGCCTCTTTCTGCACCACTCTTGCTTCTTTCTGTACCTCTATTGCTTCTTTCCGCATCTCTCTTGCTTGTTTCTGCACCTTACTTACTTCTTTTTGCACCTCTCTTGCTTCTCTCTGCCCCTCTCTTGCTTCTTTCTATGCTTCTCTTACCTCTTTCTGCACCTCTCTTACCTATTTCTGCATCTCTACGGCTTCTTTCTGCCCATCTCTTGCCTTTCTCTACACCTCTCTTGCTTCTTTCCGTACCTCACTACCTCCTTTTTATACCTCTCTTGCTTCATTCTGCACTTCTCTTTTTTCTTTCTGTACTTTTGTCTCTTTCTGCACGTTTCTTCCTCTTTCTGCATATTTCTTCTTCTTTCTGCACTTCTCTTGCATCTTTCTTTACCTCTCTTGCCTCTTTCTGCATCTATCTTGTCTTTCTCTGCCACTCGTATCTTTCTGCACCTCTATTGCTTCTTTCTGTACCTCTCTTGCCTCCTTCTGTACCTCACTTACCCCTTTCTGCACCTCACTCTGTTCTTTCAGCACCTCTCTTGCTTCTTTCTGTGCTTATCTTGCCTCTTTCTATACTCCTCTTGCCACTTTTCATACCTTTCTTTTTCTGCAAATTTCTTTCTCTTTCTGAAATTTTCTTGCCTCTTTCAGCTCTTTTCTTGCATCTTCGGTACCTCTCCTGGCTCTTTCTGCATCTATCCTGCTTCGTTTTGTAACTCTCTTGCTTCTGTCTGCACTCTCTTGCTTCTTTCTTTACATCTCTTAGCTCTTTCTGCTCCTCTCTTTCTTCTTTCTGGACCTGTCCTACTCCATTCTGCACCTCTCTTGCTTCTTTCTGCTCTTCTCTTCCTTCTTTTTGTGCCTTTCTTCTTTCTCCGCCTTTCTTCCTCTTTCTGTTCCTTATTTTTTCTCTGTCAGCACATTTCTTCCTCTTTCTGCACTTCTATTGCATCTTTCTTCACCTCTGTTGCATCTTTCTGCATCTATCTTGTCTCTATCTGCACATCCCTTACTTCTTTCTATACCTATATTTTCTCTTTCTGCACCTATCTTGCTTCTTTCTGCAACTCTTGTGTTTTGTCTGCACCTCTCTTGCTTCTGTCTGCCCCTCTCTTGCCTATTTCTGCACCTCTATTGCTTCTTTCTGCTCCTCCCTGGTTCTTTTTATACCTCACTTGCCTCTTTTTACACCTTTCTTCCTCTTTCTGCAACTTTCCTCCTCTTTCTGTACATTTTTCCTCTTCTCTTACCTATGTATGTACATATGTTGTCTCTTTTTGTACATTTCTTCCTCTTTCTTTACTTCTCTTACCTGTTCTGCACTTCTCAATCAATCAATCAATCAACAATTTGTATAGCGCGCTACTCACCCAGTAGGGTCTCAAGGTGCTGGGGGGAGGGGTTCGTTACTGTTCGAAAAGCCAGGTCTTGAGTTGTTTCCTGAAGGAGAGGTGGTCCTGGGTCAGCCGTAGGTGGATGAGGAGGGAGTTCCATGTCTTGGTCGCAGGTAGGAGAAGGATCTTCCTCCAGCGGTGGCTCTGCGAATGCGTGGTACGGCGGAGAGGGCGAGGCTGGCCGATCGTAGCTGGTGGGTGGGTGTGTAGAAGGTGAGGCGGCTGTTGAGGTACTTTGGGCCCATGTTGTGGAGAGCCTTGTGTGCGTGGGTGAGGAGTCTGAATGTGATCCTCTTGTTGACGGGGAGCCAGTGCAGGTCTCTCAGGTGGGTAGAGATGTGGCTGCGGCGAGGGATGTCCAGGATGAGTCGTGCGGAGACATTCTGTATGCGCTGGAGTCTTTTC
The DNA here is from genome assembly GCF_964261635.1 of Lissotriton helveticus. Taxonomy (NCBI): domain Eukaryota; kingdom Metazoa; phylum Chordata; class Amphibia; order Caudata; family Salamandridae; genus Lissotriton; species Lissotriton helveticus. Next base: position 372,898 of record NW_027611740.1, read on the forward strand.
TGTAGTTTGGCAGTGGTTCCCGCATAGAGGGTTTTCCCGTAGTCCAGTCTGCTGGTGACGAGTGCCTGGGTGACTGTCTTCCTGGTTTCGGTGGGGATCCATCGGAAGATCTTACGGAGCATGCGCAGGGTGTTGAAGCACGATGAAGATACGGCGTTGACTTGTCTGGTCATCGAGAGGGAGGAGTCCAGGATGAAGCCCAGGTTTCGTGCGTGGTCCGTTGGCTTGGGGGTAGTGCCCAGGGCAGGGGTCCACCAGGAGTTGTCCCAGGTGGTTTTCCGTCTTGTCTGAGTTCAGTTTCAGGCGGCGGTTCTTCATCCACTCGGTGACGTCTTTCATCCCTTCATGTAGGCTGGCTCAGGCGGTGGCGAGGTCGTTGGTGAGGGAGAGGATCAGCTGGGTGTCGTCAGCGTAGGAGATGATGTTAAGGTTGTGTTGGCGTGCGATGGCTGCGAGGGGGCTCATGTAGACGTTGAAGGGGAGGCGGACTCTCTGGGTTCTTCCAGCGAGGAATGAGATGAACCACTCCAGTGCCTTCTCTTGGATTCCGATGTTGCTGAGGCGCTGTACTAGGGTGCGGTGGCAGACAGTGTCAAATGCTGCAGAGAGGTCCAGGAGGATGAGGGCCGCTGTTTTCCCCATTGTCGAGCAGGAATCTGATGTCGTCGGTGGCTGCGATGAGGGTGGTCTCGGTGCTGTAGTTGGCTAGGAAGCCGGACTGCGAAGGGTCGAAGGGATCCTTTTGTCTCGAGGAAGGCGGTGAGCTGTTTGTTGACGGTTTTCTCGATGACTTTGGCAGGAAAAGGGAGGACCGAGATGGGGCGGAAGTTCTTGAGGTCGGTGGGGTCCGCTGTTAGTTTCTTCAGGAGGGCGCTGAGCTCGGCTTGCTTCCAGCTCTCCGGGAAGGTGGCGGTGTTGAAGGAGATGTTGATGATGTCCCGGAGTTGGGGTGCAATGACGGAGTCGGCCTTGTTGAAAATGTGGTGGGGGCAGGGGTCGGTTGGTGATCCGGAGTGGATGTGTTCATCGTGCGGGTGGTGTCTTTGGTGCTGACCGGGGTCCAGTTGCAGAGGGCGGTGGTGGGGGGCATTGGTTCGGTGGTTGGGTGCGTGGTCTGTGCGCCGAAGCTGTTGTGTATGTCGGCGATCTTGCTGTGGGAGAAGGTGGCGTGTGAGTCGCAGAGGTCTTGTGAGGGTGTGATGTCGTTGTTACCGGCGTTGGGGTTGGAGAACTCTTTGACGATGCTGAAGAGTTCCTTGCTGTTGTGGGTGTTGTTGTCCAGTCGTTCTTTGAATGTTGTCCTTTTGGTGGTGCGGATCAGCTGGTGGTGTTTGCGGGTGGCGTTCTTGAGGGCAGTCATGTTTTCTGTGGTCTGGTCGTGGCGCCAGGCTTTTTCAACGGTGCGGCAGTTTTTCTTAGATGTTTTGAGTTTGTCGGTGAACCAGGAGGCTTTCTTGCTGCGCATTTGGTGAGCCACTGTGTGAAGGTGTGGGCTGCTTCGTTGGGGTCCGTTGCGCTGGCGGGAGGGTTCTGGCTGAGGGAGGTGGTGAGCTGGTTGGCGGTGATCTTGCTCCAGCTCCTGCGAGGAACCTGTTGCGGGTGGTGGTGGGAAGTAGTTCTTCTGAAGCTGAAGTGGACGTAGCTGTGATCCGTCCAATGAAGTCCGGTGGAGTGGCTGAAGGAGACTTGCTTGCTGGAGGAGAAGACGGGGTCAAGCGTGTGGCCGGCGTAGTGGGTGGGGGTGTCCACCAGTTGCTTGAGTCCGAGGTTGGCGAGGTTATCCAGCAGGGCGGTGGTGTTGCAGTCCTTGTTGTTCTCCAGGTGGAAGTTGAGGTCCCCTATGAGGATGTAGTCAGCGGAGGGGAGGGCGTGCGGGCTGCTGAAGTCTGTGATGTCTTCACTGAATTGTGTGCGTGGTCCCAGGGGCCTGTAGATGAGGGTGCCTCTGAGGGTGGTCTTGGGGTCGGTGTGTATCTGGAACTGGAGGTGCTCGGCGGCGGTGAAGGTGTCGTCCAAATTGGTTGTGATGCGGATGGTGTTCCTGTGGACGATGGCGATGCCTCCTCCGGTCTGGTTGACGCGGTCCCTCCGGGTGATCTTGTATCCGTCCGGGATGGCTATGGCGATGTCGGGCGCTAAGGAGGCATTCATCCTGGTTTCCGTGAGGAAGGCGATGTCTGGTGATGTTGTGTCGAGCAGGTTCCAGAGTTCGACGGCGTGTCTGAGGACGGAGCGGGTGTTGAGCAGGATGCACTTGAGGTGGTTGTTGCTGGTGCCTGGCCTTTTGGGTGCGGTGCAGGTCCGGAGGCAGGTGAACTTGCAGGCTTGGCAGGTGAAGGGTCCGTGGGTGCGTTTCAGGGTGGCTCAGTAGCAGGCGGGGTTCCGGTCGGGTTTGAGTGCATTGAGGGTGGAGGCGTCGTAAGTCCGTCGTGTGGGCTGACATCCTCGGGGGCCAGAGGTCCTGGCGCTGGGCGCGAGCCAGGTGCGGACGGGCGCAGACGGGCTTTCCTTTGGCGCACAATTGGCACGCCCGCTGCACGTGAATGCTGTGCGTACGCGCAGGCTCCATATGAGGCGAAGTGGGAGGGAGGAGCAGCTGGGAGGCGGGAGCGGGGTGGCCAATGGGGATGCAGAGGAGCGAAGGGGGCGGGGCTGCGAGGGATCGGTGGCGGGAAGCGGGAGGGGGCAACCAGGGGTGCGAGCTAGCGGGCAGAATCCAGAATCTGAACAACAGAAGGAGAGAACAAGAACACAAAATGAGGGCAACAAGACGAGAGAAAAACAGGAAATGACGAGGGCACAGCGGGGAGAGAACGGGCAGCTGCGAGGTTCACCACGGCAAGGCGAGACGCGCTACAGCAGGCGAGCCGTGCGGCGTGGGGGTGTCCTGGGGTCAGGATACCCCCCTTCTCGAGCCTCTTTCTGCACTTCTCTTGCTTCTTTCTGCAACTCTGTTGCTTCGTTCTACACATTTCCTGCATTTTTCTGTACCTCTCTTGCTTCTTTCTACACACTCTTGGCTCTTTTGATACCTCTCTTGCTTCTTTCTATGCTTCTCCTACCTCTTTCTGCACCTCTCTTACCTATTTCTGCATCTCTATTACTACTTTCGGCCCCTCTCTTGCCTCTTTCCACACCTTTCTTGCTACTATCTGCACCTCCCTTTCCTCTATCTGCACATCGCTTGCTTCTTTCTTGCACCTCTCTTGCTTATTTCTTCATCTCTCTTGCTTTTTCTACAACTCACTTCCATCTTTCTGTCCCTCTCTTGCTTGTTTCTGCACTTCACATCTTCCTTTCTGCCCCTCTCTTGCCTCTTTCTACACCTCTCTTGCTTCTATCTAAACCTGACGTACCTCTAGTTGCACTCCTCTTGCTTCTTTCTGCACCTCTTTCTTCTTGCTATACCTTTCTTGCCTCTTCCTGCATCTCTCTTTGCTCTTTCTTCTCTTCTTGAGCTTCTTTCTACACCTCTCTTGCTTTCTTTCACCATCTCTTTCACCCCTTTCTGCACCTTTCTTGCATCTTTCTGCACCTCTATTGCTCCTTTCAGCATCGTTCTTGCTTGATTCTGCACCTCACTACCTTCTTTCTTTTTTGTACCTTTGCTGCTTCTTTTTACACTTCTCTTTCTTCTTTTTGTGCTTTTTTCTCTTTTTGTGCCTTTCTTTCCCTTCCGGTACAAAAGGGGGTGGTGATGGACGGATCATCTGAACCAATCAAACACTCCCACCCAGTCAAAAGATCTGGGTTTAATCCATCACCGTTCTTTAGCCCACTCTGCCACCCCAGTTCAGACATGGCCATATGCAAATCAGTCTGACCCTGTGCCTCATGGGAACAATCCAGCCCGAACTGCCAAGCCGTGCCTTCCCTGGACCGGAAACAAGCTTCCGAGGACCGGTTTCTGGCATTACAGCCGTCTTCAGCCCGGCTTGCTTGAATCCAGTGGCAAAGTGCGCAAGGGACTCATGTCTGAGCATACCCTGCCACACTTATGGCGACCAAAGCGGTACAAAAGGGGGTGGTGATGGACGGAGCATCTGAACCAATCAAACACTCCCACCCAGTCAAAAGATCTGGGTTTAATCCATTACCGTTCTTTAGCCCACTCTGCCACCCCAGTTCAGACATGGCCATATGCAAATCAGTCTGACCCTGTGCCTCATGGGAACAGTCCCGCCCGAACTGCCAAGCCATGCCTTCCCTGGACCGGAAACAAGCTTCCGAGGACTGGTTTCTGGCATTACAGCCGTCTTCAGCCTGGCTTGTTGAATCCAGTGGCAAAGTGAGCAAGGGACTCACGTCTGAGCATACCCTGCCACACTTATGGCGGCCAAAGCAGTACAAAAGGGGGTGGTGATGGACGGAGCATCTGAACCAATCAAACACTCCCACCCAGTCAAAAGATCTGGGTTTAATCCATCACCGTTCTTTAGCCCACTCTGCCACCCCAGTTCAGACATGGCCATATGCAAATCAGTCTGACCCTGTGCCTCATGGGAACAGTCCAGCCCGAACTGCCAAACCATGCCTTCCCTTCCATCACATTTCTTCCTCTTTCTGTACCTCTTTTGCCTCTTTCTGCACCACTCTTGCTTCTTTCTGCACCTCTATTGCTTCTTTCCGCATCTCTCTTGCTTGTTTCTGCACCTTACTTCCTTCTTTTTGCACCTCTCTTGCTTCTCTCTTCCCCTCTCTTGCTTCTTTCAATGCTTCTCTTACCTCTTTCTGCACCTCTTTTGCCTATTTCTGAATCTCTATGGCTTCTTTCTGCCCCTCTCTTGCCATTCTCTACACCTCTCTTGCTTCTTTCCGTACCTCACTACCTTCTTTTTACACCTCTCTTACTTCATCCTGCACTTCTCTACCTTTACTTTCTTCCTCTTTCTGCGTGTTTCTTCCTCTTTCTGCACATTGTTCCTCTTTTGGCACTTCTCTTGCATCTTTCCTCACCTCTCTTGTCTCTTTCTGCATCTATCTTTTCTCTCTCTGCCACTCTCTTGTATCTTTCTGCACCTCTATTGCTTCTTTCTGTATTTCCCTTGCCTCCTACCATACCTCACTTGCCCCTTTCTGCACCTCACTCTGTTCTTTCAGCACCTCTCTTGCTTCTTTCTGTGCTTATCTTGCCTCTTTCTGTACTTCTCTTGCCTCTTTTTATACCTTTCTTTTACTGCAACTTTTTTTCTCTTTCTGAAATTTTCTTTCCTCTTTCAGCTCTTTTCTTGCATCTTTCGGTACCTCTCCTTGCTCTTTCTGCATCTCTCCTGCTTCTTTTTACAACTCTCTTGATTCTTTGTGCACTCTCTTGCTTCTTTTTGTACATTTCTTAGCTCTTTCTGCTCATCTCTTGCTTCTTTCTGGACCTGTCTTGCTTCATTCTGCACCTCTCTTGCTTCTTTCTGCTCTTCTCTTCCTTCTTTCTGTGCCTTTCTTCTTTCTACACCTTTCTTCCTCTTTCTGTTCCTTATTTTTTCTCTGTCAGCACATTTCTTCCTCTTTCTGCACTTCCCTTGCTTCTTTCTTCACCTCTCTTGCATCTTTCTGCATCTATCTTGTCGCTATCTGCACATCCCTTACTTCTTTCTGTACCTACATTTTCTCTTTCTGCACCTATCTTGCTTTTTTTCTGCAACTCTCTTGTAACGTCTGCACCACTCTTGCTTCTATCTGCCCCTATCTTGCCTATTTCTGCACCTCTCTTGCTTCTTCTGCACCTAAATTACCTTGTTCTACACCTAAATTGCTTCCTTCTGAAACTCTCATGCTTCTTTCTATAACTCTCTTGCCTTTTTCTGTACCTCTCTCGACTCTTTCGGCTCCTCTTGCTTCTTCCTGTACCTCCTTTGCTTCTTTCTGTACCTCCCTTGCCTCTCTCTGCCCCTCACTCTCTACTTTCTGTATCTCTCTTAATTATTTCTGCACTTCTATTGCCTCTTTCTGTACTCATCTTGACTCTTTCTATACCTCTCTTCCTCTCTCTGCACATTTCTTCCTCTTTCTTTATCTTTTGTCTCTTTCTGCACTTTTCTGGCCTCTTTCTGCACCTCACATACCTCTTTCTGCACCTCCCTCTCTTCTTACTGCATCCCACTTGCCTCTTTCTGCACCTCCCTGTCTCCTTTCAGCACCTATTTTGCTTCTTTCTTGACTTCTTGTGCCTCTTTCAGCACCTTTCTTCTTCGTTTATGCACCTTTCTTTCTCTTTCTGTACCTCTCTTACCTCTTTCTGCATGTTTCCTGCATCTTTCTGCACCCATCTTGTTCTTTATGCACCTCTATTGCTTTCTTCTGCTCCTCCCTGGTTCTTTCTATACCACTTTTGTCTCTTTCTGCACCTTCTTTCCTCTTTCTGCAACTTTCTATTTCTTTCTGCACATTTTCCTCTTTCTGCATATTTAATCCTCTTTTTGCACTTCTCTTGCCTCTTTCTGACCCTCTCTTGCGTCTTTCTGCATCTCTATTGCCTGTATCTGCCATTCTCTTGCCTCGTTCTGCACATCTCTTGCTTCTTTCAGCACCTCACTTGCCTCCTTCTGCATGTATATTGCTTCTATCGGCACCTCTCTTACCTCCGCCTGCACCTCGCTTGCCCCTTTCTGCACATCACTCAGTTCTTTCTTCACATCACTCTGTTCTTTCTGCATCTCTTTTGCTTCTTTCTGCCCCTCTCTTTTCTCTTTCTGCTCCTCTCTTGCTTCTTTCTGCACATTTCTTGTTTATTTCCTCACCTCTTTTGCTTCTTTCTGCACCTCACTACCTTCTTTGTACACCTCTCTTGCTTCTTTCTATACCTCTCTTGCTTCATTCTGTACCCCTCTTACTTCTGTCTGCTCCTCTCTGGCTTCTTTTTGTATCTCTCTTGTTTCTTTCTATGCTCCACTTACCTCGTTCTGCACCTCTCATGCCTATTTCTGCATTTTTTCTGCTTCTTTCTGCACCCATTTTGCACCTCTATTACTTTTTCCCGCTCCTCCCTGGTTTTTCTATACCTCTCTTGCCTCTTGCTGTACCTTCTTTCTTCTTTCTGCAACTTTCCTCTACTTTCTGCACATGTTTCCTCTTTCTGCATATTTCTTCCTCCTTCTGCACTTCTCTTGCCTCTTTATGACAATCTCTTGCCTCTTTCTGCATCTCTATTGCCTCTTTCTGCCATTTTCTTGCCTCGTTCTGCACCTGTCTTGTTTCTTTCTGCTTTTCACTTGTCTCCTTCTGCACGTATATTGTTTCTATCTGCACCTCTCTTGCCTCCTTCTGCACCTCACTTGCCCCTTTCTGCACCTCACTCTGTTCTTTCTGCATCTCTATTGCCTCTTTCTGCCTCTCTCTTGCCTCTGTCTGCACCTCCCTTGCTTCTTTCTGCACCTCACTTGCTTCTTTCTGCACCTCTTGTACCTCATTCTGCACCTTCCTTGCTCTTTCTGCTCCTCTCTTGGCTGTGTCTGCTCCTCTTTTGCTTCTTTCTGCACCTCTCTTGCTTCTTTCTGTACCTCACTATCTTCTTTTTACACCTCTCTTGCTTCTTTCTGCACTTCTCTTCCTCTTTCTGTACTTTCTTCCTCTTTCTGCGTAGTTCTTCATTTTTCTCTGTGATTCTTTCTCTTTCTGCACATTTCTTCCTATTTCTACACTTCACTTGCATCTTTCTTCACCACTCTTGCCTCTTTCTGCATCTATCTTGTTTCTTTATGCCTCTCTTGTATCTTTCTGCACCTCTATTGCTTCTTTTTGCACCTCATTTTTCTATTTTTGCACCTCTATTGCTTCTTTCTTCACCTCTCTTGCCTCCAACTATCCCTCACTAGCCCCTTTCTGCACCTCATTCTGTTCTTTCAGCACCTCTCTTGCTCCTTTCTGTACTTCTCTTGCCTCTTTCTATACTTCTTTTGCCTTTTCTCACACCTTTCTTCCTCTTTCTGCACCTTTCTTTCCCTTTTTCAACTTTTCTTACCCTTTTCATGCCTCTTTTTTTACCTCTCCTGGCTCTTTTTGCACCTGTGTTGCTTCTTTCTGCCACTCTCTTGCTTCTTTCTGACCTTCTCTTTCTTCTTTCAGTACTTCTCTTGCCTCTTTCCGTACCTTTCTTCTTCTTTCTGCACCTTTATTTCTCTTTCTGCTGTTCTCTCACTTCTTTCTGCATCTCTCTTGCCTCTTTCTGCACATCTCTTACCTATTTCGGCATGTTTCCTGCTTCTTTCTGCACCCATCTTGCTTCTTTCTGTACCTCTATTGCGTCTTCCTGTACCTCCTTTGCTTCTTTCTGTACCTCCCTTGCCTCTCTCTGCACCTCACTCTCTACTTTCTGCATCTCTCTTAATTATTTCTGCACTTCTCTTGCCTCTTTCTGTACTCATCTTGCCTCTTTCTGTACCTCTCTTCCTCTCTCTGCACTTTTCTTCCTCTTTCTTTAACTTTTGTCTCTTTCTGCACTTCTCTGGCCTCTTTCTGCACCTCACGTGCCTCTTTCTGCACCTCCCTCTCTTCTTACTGCAACCCACTTGCCTCTTTCTGCACCCCCTTGTCTCCTTTCAGCACCTCTGATGCTTCTTTCTGCACTTCTTGTGCCTCTTTGAGTACCTTTCTTCTTCGTTTATGCACCTTTCTTTCTCTTTCTGCATCTCTCTTGCCTCTTTCTGCATGTTTCCTGCAACTTTCTGCACCCATCTTGTTCTTTATGCACCTCTATTGCTTTCTTCTGCTCCTCCCTGGTTCTTTCTATACCACTTTTGCCTCTGTCTGCACCTTCTTTCCACTTTCTGCAACTTTCTATTTCTTTCTGCACATTTTCCTCATTCTGCATATTTATTCCTCTTTTTGCACTTCTCTTGCCTCTTTCTGACCCTCTCTTGCGTCTTTCTGCATCTCTATTGCCTGTGTCTGCCATTCTCTTTCCTCATTATGCACATCTCTTGCTTCTTTCAGCACCTCACTTGCCTCCTTCTGCATGTATATTGCTTCTATCAGTACCTCTCTTGCCTCCGTCTGCACCTTTCTTGCCCCTTTCTGCACATCACTCTGTTCTTTCTGCACTTCACTCTGTTCTTGCTGCATCTCTTTTGCTACTTTCTGCCGCTCTCTTGGCTCTTTCTGCTTCTCTCTTTCTTCTTTCTGCTCCTCTCTTCCTTATTTCTGCACATTTCTTGTTTATTTCCTCACCTCTTTTGCTTCTTTCAGCACCTCACTTGCCTCCTTCTGCATGTATATTGCTTCTATCAGTACCTCTCTTGCCTCCGTCTGCACCTTTCTTGCCCCTTTCTGCACATCCCTCTGTTCTTTCTGCACATCCCTCTGTTCTTGCTGCATCTCTTTTGCTTCTTTCTGCCGCTCTCTTGGCTCTTTCTGCTCCTCTCTTTCTTCTTTCTGCTCCTCTCTTGCTTCTTTCTGCACATTTCTTGTTTATTTCCTCACCTCTCTTGCTTCTTTCTATACCTCTCTTGCTTCATTCTATACCCCTCTTACTTCGGTCTGCTCCTCTCTGGCTTCTTTTTGTATCTCTCTTGTTTTCTTTCTATACTCCACTTACCTCGTTCTGCACCTCTCTTGCCTATTTCTGCATTTTTTCTGCTTCTTTCTGCACCCATTTTGCACCTCTATTACTTTTTCCCGCTCCTCCCTGGTTTTTTCTATACCTCTCTTGCCTCTTGCTGTACCTTCTTTCCTCTTTCTGCAACTTGCCTCTACTTTCTGCACATTTTTCCTCTTTCTGCATATTTCTTCCTCCTTCTGCACTTCTCTTGCCTCTTTATGACCCTCTCTTGCCTCTTTCTGCATCTCTATTGCCTCTTTCAGCACTTCTCTTGCCTCTTTCCGTACCTTTCTTCTTCTTTCTGCACCTTTCTTTCTCTTTCTGCTGTTCTCTCACTTCTTTCTGCATCTCTCTTGCCTCTTTCTGCACCTCTCTTACCTCTTTCGGCATGTTTCCTGCTTCTTTCTGCACCCATCTTGCTTCTTTCTGTACCTCTATTGCTTCTTCCTGTACCTCCTTTGCTTCTTTCTGTACCTCCCTTGCCTCTCTCTGCACCTCACTCTCTACTTTCTGTATCTCTCTTAATTATCTCTGCACTTCTCTTGCCTCTTTCTGTACTCATCTTGCCTCTTTCTGTAGCTCTCTTCCTCTCTCTGCACTTTTCTTCCTCTCTCTTTAACTTTTGTCTCTTTCTGCACTTCTCTGGCCTCTTTCTGCACCTCACATACTTCTTTCTGTACCTCCCTCTCTTCTTACTGCACCCCACTTGCCTCTTTCTGCACCCCCTTGTCTCCTTTCAGCACCTCTGTTGCTTATTTCTGCACTTCTTGTGCCTCTTTGAGTACCTTCCTTCTTCGTTTAGGCACCTTTCTTTCTCTTTTTGCATCTCCCTTGCCTCTTTCTGCATGTTTCCTGCATCTTTCTGCACCCATCTTGTTCTTTATGCACCTCTATTGCTTTCTTCTGCTCCTCCCTGGTTCTTTCTATACCACTTTTGCTTCTTTCTGCACCTTCTTTCCTCTTTCTGCAACTTTCTGCACATTTTCCTCTTTCTGCATATTTATTCCTCTTTTTGCACTTCTCTTGCCTCTTTCTGACCCTCTCTTGCTTCTTTTTGCATCTCTATTGCCCGTGTCTGCCATTCTCTTGCCTCATTCTGCACATCTCTTGCTTCTTTCAGCACCTCACTTGCCTCCTTCTGCATGTATATTGCTTCTATCAGTACCTCTCTTGCCTCCGTCTGCACCTTTCTTGCCCCTTTCTGCACATCACTCTGTTCTTTCTGCACATCACTCTGTTCTTGCTGCATCTCTTTTGCTTCTTTCTGCCACTCTCTTGGATCTTTATGCTCCTCTCTTTCTTCTTTCTGCTCCTCTCTTGCTTCTTTCTGCACATTTCTTGTTTATTTCCTCACCTCTTTTGCTTCTTTCTGCACCTCACTACCTTCTTTGTACACCTCTCTTGCTTCTTTCTATACCTCTCTTGCTTCATTCTGTACCCCTCTTATGTCTGTCTGCTCCTCTCTGGCTTCTTTTTGTATCTCTCTTGTTTCTTTCTATGCTCCATTTACCTCATTCTGCACCTCTCTTGCCTATTTATGCTATTGTTCTGCTTCTTTCTACACCCATTTTGCACCTCTATTACCTTTTCCCGCTCCTCCCTGTTTTTTTCTATACCTCTCTTGCCTTTTGCTGTACCTTCTTTCCTCTTTCTGCAACTTGCCTCTACTTTCTGCACATTTTTCCTATTTATGCATATTTCTTCCTCCATCTGCACTTCTCTTGCCTCTTTATGACCCTCTCTTGCCTCTTTCTGCATCTCTATTGCCTCTTTCTGCCATTTTCTTGCCTCGTTCTGCACCTCACTTGCCCCTTTCTGCCCCTCACTCTGTTCTTTCTGCATCTCTATTGCTCCTTTCAGCCTCTCTCTTGCCTCTGTCTGCACCTCTCTTGCTTCTTTCTGCACCTCACTTGCTTCTTTCTGCACCTCTTGTACCTCATTCGGCACCTTTCTTGGCTCTTTCTGCTCCTCTCTTGGCTGTTTCTGCTCCTCTCTTGCTTCTTTCTGCACCTCTCTTTCTATTTTCTGCACCTCACTATCTTTTTTACACCTCTCTTGCTTCGTTCTGCACTTCTCTTCCTCTTTCTGTACTTTCTTCCTCTTTCTGCGTAGTTCTTCCTTTTTCTCCATCTGCACATTTCTACCTATTTCTATACATCACTGGCATCTTTCTTCACCACTCTTGCCTCTGTCTGCATCTATCTTGTTTCTTTCTGCCTCTCTCTTGTATCTTTCTGCACCTCTATTGCTTCTTTTTGCACCTCACTTTTCTATTTTTGCACCTCTATTGCTTCTTCATTCACCTCTCTTACCTCCAACTATACCTCACTAGCCCCTTTCTGCACCTCAGTCTGTTCTTTCAGCACCTCTCTTGCTCCTTTCTGTACTTATTTTGCCTTTTCTCACACCTTTCTTCCTCTTTCTGCACCTTTCTTTCCCTTTGTCAACTTTTCTTACCCTTTTCATGCCTCTTTTTTACCTCTCCTGGCTCTTTTTGCACCTGTGTTGCTTCTTTCTGCCACTCTCTTGCTTCGTCCTGGCCTTCTCTTTCTTCTTTCAGCACTTCTCTTGCCTCTTTCCGTACCTTTCTTCTTCTTTCTGCACCTTTCTTTCTCTTTCTGCTGTTCTCTCACTTCTTTCTGCATCTCTCTTGCGTCTTTCTGCATCTCTCTTACCTCTTTCAGCATGTTTCCTGCTTCTTTCTGCACCCATCTTGCTTCTTTCTGTACCTCTATTGCTTCTTCCTGTACCTCCTTTGCTTCTTTCTGTACCTCCCTTGCCTCTCTCTGCACCTCACTCTCTACTTTCTGCATCTCTCTTAATTATTTCTGCACTTCTCTTGCCTCTTTCTGTACTCATCTTGCCTCTTTCTGTACCTCTCTTCCTCTCTCTGCACTTTTCTTCCTCTTTCTTTAACTTTTGTCTCTTTCTGCACTTCTCTGGCCTCTTTCTGCACCTCACATACCTCTTTCTGTACCTCCCTCTCTTCTTACTGCACCCCACTTGCCTCTTTCTGCACCCCTTTGTCTCCTTTCAGCACCTCTGTTGCTTCTTTCTGCACTTCTTGTGCCTCTTTGAGTACCTTTCTTCTTCGTTTATGCACCTTTCTTTCTCTTTCTGCATCTCTCTTGCCTCTTTCTGCATGTTTCCTGCATATTTCTGCACCCATCTTGTTCTTTATGCACCTCTATTGCTTTCTTCTGCTACTCCCTGGTTCTTTCTATACCACTTTTGCCTCTTTCTGCACCTTCTTTCCTCTTTCTGCAACTTTCTATTTCTTTCTGCACATTTTCCTCTTTCTGCATATTTATTCCTCTTTTTGCACTTCTCTTGCCTCTTTCTGACCCTCTCTTGCGTCTTTCTGCATCTCTATTGCCTGTGTCTGCCATACTCTTGCCTCATTCTGCACATCTCTTGCTTCTTTCAGCACCTCACTTGCCTCCTTCTGCATGTATATTGCTTCTATCAGTACCTCTCTTGCCTCCGTCTGCACCTTTCTTGCCCCTTTCTGCACCTCACTCTGTTCTTTCTGCAAATCACTCTGTTCTTGCTGCATCTCTTTTGCTTCTTTCTGCCGCTCTCTTGGCTCTTTATGCTCCTCTCTTTCTTCTTTCTGCTCCTCTCTTGATTCTTTCTGCACATTTCTTGTTTATTTCCTCACCTCTTTTGCTTCTTTCCGCACCTCACTACCTTCTTTGTACACCTCTCTTGCTTCTTTCCATACCTCTCTTGCTTCATTCTGTACCCCTCTTACGTCTGTCTGCTCCTCTCTGGCTTCTTTTTGTATCTCTCTTGTTTCTTTCTATGCCCCACTTACCTCGTTCTGCACCTCTCTTGCCTATTTCTGCTATTGTTCTGCTTCTTTCTGCACCCATTTTGCACCTCTATTACCTTTTCCTGCTCCTCCCTGTTTTTTCTATACCTCTCTTGCCTGTTGCTGTACCTTCTTTCCTCTTTCTGCAACTTGCCTCTACTTTCTGCACATTTTTCCTCTTTCTACATATTTCTTCCTCCATCTGCACTTCTCTTGCCTCTTTATGGCCCTCTCTTGCCTCTTTCTGCATCTATATTGCCTCTTTATGCCATTTTCTTACCTCGTTCTGCACCTCTCTTGTTTCTTTCTGCTTTTCACTTGCCTCCTTCTGCATGTATATTGCTTCTATCTGCACCTCTCTTGCCTCCTTCTGCACCTCACTTGCCCCTTTCTGCCCCTCACTCTGTTCTTTCTGCATCTCTATTGCTTCTTTCTGCCTCTCTCTTGCCTCTGTCTGCACCTCCCTTGCTTCTTTCTGCACCTCACTTGCTTCTTTCTGCACCTCTTGTACCTCATTCTGCACCTTTCTTGGCTCTTTCTGCTCCTCTCTTGGCTGTTTCTGCTCCTCTCTTGCTTCTTTCTGCACCTCTCTTGCTACTTTCTGCACCTCACTATCTTTTTTTTACACCTCTCTTACTTCTTTCTGCACTTCTCTTCCTCTTTCTGTACTTTCTTCCTCTTTCTGCGTAGTTCTTCCTTTTTCTCCATCTGTACATTTCTACCTATTTCTACACTTCACTGGCATCTTTCTTCACCACTCTTGCCTCTTTCTGCAGCTATCTTGTTTCTTTATGCCTCTCTCTTGTATCTTTCTGCACCTCTATTGCTTCTTTTTGCACCTCATTTTGCTATTTTTGCACCTCATTTTTCTATTTTTGCACCTCTATTGCTTCTTTATTCACCTCTCTTACCTCCAACTATACCTCACTAGCCCCTTTCTGCACCTCATTCTGTTCTTTCAGCACACCTCTTGCTCCTTTCTATACTTCTTTTGCCTTTTCTCACACCTTTCTTTCTCTTTCTGCACCTTTCTTTCCCTTCTCAACTTTTCGTACCCTATTCATGCCTCTTTTGTACCTCTCCTTGCTCTTTTTACACCTGTGTTGCTTCTTTCTGCCACTCTCTTGCTTCTTTCTGACCCTCTCTTTCTTATTTCAGCACTTCTCTTGCCTCTTTTCGTACCTTTCTTCTTCTTTCTGCACCTTTCATTCTCTTTCTGCTGTTCTCTCACTTCTTTCTGCATCTCTCTTGCCTCTTTCTGCACCTCTCTTGCCACTTTCTGCACCTCTCTTGCCACTTTCTGCATCTCTCTTACCTCTTTTGGCATGTTTCCTGCTTCTTTCTGCACCCATCTTGCTTCTTTCTGTACCTCTATTGCTTCTTTCTGCTCCTCCCTGGTTCTTTCTATACCCCTTTTGCCTTCAGCTGCAACCTTTCTCCCAATTTCTGCAACCTTTCTCCTTTTCTGTGCATTTTTTCCTCTACTCTTACTCTATTTGCACATATGTTGCCTCTTTTTGCACATTTCTTCCTCTTTCTGTACTTCTTTTACCTGTTCTACACTTCTCTAGCCTCTTCCTTCACTTCTCTTGATTATTTCTGCAACTCTCTTGCTTCTTTCTGAACATGCACTTCCTTCTCTCTGTACTTCTCCTACCACTTTCTGTACCTTTCTTCCTCTTTTGGCACATTTCTTCCTCTTTCTGCACTACTCTTACCTCTTTCTTCACTTCTCTTGCCTTTTCTGCATCTCTTTTGCCTCTTTCTACCCATCTCCTGCCTATTTCTGCACCTCTTTTGCTTCTTTTTGCTTCTTTCTGTACCTCGTTTGCCTCTTTCTGCACCTCTCTTGCATCTTCTTACATTTTTTTGCTAATTTCTATACCTCTTTTGCCTCATTCTGGTCCTCTCTTGGCTCTTTCTGCTCGTCTCTTGTTTCTTTCCTAATCTCTCTTGCTTCTTTCTGTACCTCACTACCTTCTTTTTACACCTTTCTTGCTACTTTCCACACTTCCCTGTATCTGCATCTCTCTTGGTTGTTTCTGCACCTCTTTTGCTTCTTTCTATACCTCTCTTGCCTCTTTCTGTACCCCTCTCGGCTCTTTCTGCTCCTCTTTTGCTTCTTTATTCAACTCTCTTGCATTTTTCTGCACCCCCTTGCTTCTTTCTGTACCTCACTTGCCTCTTTCTGTACCTCTTGTGCCTCATTCTGCACCTCTCTTGGCTCCTCTCTTGCTGCTTTCTGCAGCTCTCTTGCTTCTTTCTGCACCTCTCTTGCTTTTTTCTGCACCTCTCTTGTTTCTTACTTCATCTCCCTCATTTCTTTCTGCACCTCACTTGCCTCTTTTAGCATGTTTCCTGCATCTTTCTGCACCCATCTTGTTCTTTATGCACCTCTATTGTCTTTTTCTGATCCGTCCTGGTTCTTTCTATACCACTTTTGCCTCTTTCTGCACCTTCTTTCCTCTTTCTGCAACTTTCTACTTCTTTCTGCACTTTTTTCCTCTTTCTGCAAATTTATTCCTCTTTCTGCACTTCTCTTGCCTCTTTCTGACCCTCTCTTGCGTCTTTCTACATCTCTATTGCCAGTGTTTGCCATTCTCTTGCCTCGTTCTTCACATCTCTTGCTTCTTTCAGCACCTCACTTGCCTCCTTCTGCAAGTATATTGCTTCTATCTGCACCTCTCTTGCCTCAGTCTCCACCTCACTTGCCCCTTTCTGCACCTCACTCCGTTCTTTCTGCATAACTTTTGCTTCTTTCTGCCCTTCTCTTGGCTCTTTCTACTCCTCTCTTGCTTCTTTCTGCACCTCTCTTGGTTCTTTCTGCACATTTCTTGTTTCTTTCCTCACCTCTTTTGCTTCTTTCTGCACCTCACTACCGCCTTTGTACACCTCTCTTGCTTCGTTCTGTACCTCTCTTGCCTATTTCTGCATGTTTTCTGCTTCTTTCAGCACCCATCTTGCTTCTTCTGCACCTCACTTACCTCTTTCTGCACCTCTTGTACCTCATTCTGCACTTTCCTTGACTCTTTCTGCTCCTCTCTTGGCTCTTTCTGCGCACCTCTCTTGCTTCTTTCTGCACCTCACCATCTTCTTTTTACACCTCTCTTGCTTCTTTCTGCACTTCTCTTCTTCTTTCATTACTTTCTTCCTCCTTCTGCGTAGTTCTTCCTTTTTCTGCATGTTTCTTTCTCTTTCTGTACATTTCGTCCTTTTTCTACACTTCACTTGCATCTTTCTTCACCGCTCTTGCCTCTTTCTGCATCTATCTTGCTTCTTTCTGTCCCTCTCTTGTATCTTTCTGCACATCTATTGCTTCTTTTTGCACCTTATGTTTCTCTTTTTGCACCTCTATTGCTACTTTCTACACCTCTCTTGCCTCCAACTATACCTCACTAGCCCCTTTCTGCACATCATTCTGTTCTTTCAGCACCTCTCTTGCTTCTTTCTGTACTTCTCTTGCCTCTTTCTATACTTCTTTTGCCTCTTCCTTTTTCTGCACCTCTCTTTCCCTTTCTCAATATTTCTTGCCCTTTTCATGCCTCTTTTGTACCTCTCCTGGCTCTTTTTGCACCTGTGTTGCTTCTTTCTGCCACTCTCTTGCTTCTTCTTTTTGCCCCTCTCTTTCTTCTTTCTGCACTTCTCTTGCCTCTTTCCGTACCTTTCTTCTTCTTTCTGCACCTTTCTTTCTCTTTCTGCTGTTCTCTCACTTCTTTCTTGCCTCTTTCTGCACCTCTCTTACCTCTTTTTGCATGTTTCCTGCTTCTTTCAGCACCCATATTGCTTCTTTCTGTACCTCTGTTGCTTCTTTCTGCTCCTCCCTGGTTCGTTCTATACCCTTTTTGCCTTTAGCTGCACCTTTCATCCGATTTCTGCAAGCTTTCTCCTTTTCTGTGCATTTTTTCCTCTACTCTTACTCTGTTTGCACATATGTTGCCTCTTTTTGCACATTTCTTCCTCTTTCTGCACTTCTTTTACCTGTTCTACACTTCTCTAGCCTCTTCTTTCACTTCTTTTGCCTCTTTCTACCCATCTCCTGCCTATTTCTGCACCTCTTTTGCTTCTTTTTGCTTCTTTCTGTTCCTCGTTTGCCTATTTCTGTACCTCTCTTGCATCTTCTTACATTTTCTTGCTCCTTTCTTTACCTTGTTTGCCTCTTTCTGCACCTCTCTTGCATCTTCTCACATTTTCTTGCTCCTTTCTACACCTCTTGTGCCTCATTCTGCTCCTCCCTTGGCTCTTTCTGCTTGTCTTTTGCTTCTTTATACAACTCTCTTGCTTCTTTCTATACCTCACTTGCCTCTTTCCGTACCTCTTGTGCCTCATTCTGCACCACTCTTGGCTCCTCTCTTGCTGCTTTCTGCAGCTCTCTTGCTTCTATCTGCACCTCTCTTGTTTCTTACTTCATCTCTCTCATTACTTTCTGTACCTCACTTGCCTCTTTCTGCATGTTTCCTGCATCTTTCTGCATCCATCTTGTTCTTTATGCACCTCTATTGTCTTTTTCTGATCCTCCCTAGTTCTTTCTATACCACTTTTGCCTCTTTCTGCGCCTTCTTTCCTCTTTCTGCAACGTTCTACTTCTTTTTGCACATTTTTTCTCTTTCTGCATATTTAGTCCTCTTTCTGCACTTCTCTTGCCTCTTTCTGACCCTCTCTTGCGTCTTTCTGCATCTCTATTGCCTTTGTCTGCCATTCTCTTGCCTCGTTCTGCACATCTCTTGCTTCTTTCAGCACCTCACTTGCCTCCTTCTGCAAGTATATTTCTTCTATCTGCACCTCTCTTGCCACCGTCTGCACCTCACTAGCCCCTTTCTTCACCTCACTCCGTTCTTTCTGCATAACTTTTGCTTCTTTCTGCCCTTCTCTTGGCTCTTTCTACTCCTCTCCTGCTTCTTTCTGCACCTCTCTTGGTTCTTTCTGCACATTTCTTGTTTCTTTCCTCACCTCTTTTGCTTCTTTCTGCACCTCAATACCTCCTTTGTACACCTCTCTTGCTTCGTTCTGCACCTCTCTTGCCTATTTCTGCATGTTTTCTGCTTCTTTCAGCACCCATCTTGCTTCTTGCTGCACCGCTATTGCTTTTTTCTGCTCCTTCCTGGTTCTTCCTATACCTCCCTTGCTTCTTTCTGTACATTCTTTCCTCTTTCTGCAACTTTTCTCTACTTTCTGCAAATTTTTCCTCTTTCTGCATATTTCTTCCTCCTTCTGCACTTCTCTTGCCTCTTGATGACCCTCTCTTGCCTCTTTCGGCTTCTCTATTGCCTCTTTCTGCCATTTTCTTGCCTCGTTCTGGACCTCTCTTGTTTCTTTCTGCTCTTCACTTGCCTTCTCTGCATGTATATTGTTTCTATGTGCACCTCTCTTGCCTCCTTCTGCACCTCACTTGTCCCTTTCTGCACCTCACTCTGTTCTTTCTCATCTCTATTGCTTCTTTCTGCCTCTCTCTTGCCTCTGTCTGCATCTCCCTTGCTTCTTTCTGCACCTCACTTGCCTCTTTCTGCACCTCTTGTACCTCATTCTGCACCTCACTTACCTCTTTCTGCACCTCTTGTACCTCATTCTGCACCTCCCTTGACTCTTTCTGCTCCTCTCTTGGCTCTTTCTGCGCACCTCTCTTGCTTCTTACTGCAACTCACCATCTTCTTTTTACACCTCTCTTGCTTCATTCTGCACTTCTCTTCTTCTTTCATTACGTTGTGGTAAATAAATAATTAATTACCGGTACTATTTTTCTATGCATTAACTAAAACAGATAGCTCAATAAATAAGAGGCAGGATCCGTTGTATCTGAGTCAGAATGGCTTTAATCGGATGGCTCGAGCCTAAAGACCATGATGTGGCATGCACTGGAATGGAATGGCAGCTGCAACGTCTCATCAACATTACATAGTATATATAGTAAAACAGTATAATTGCATTGCATACAGTAGACAAACGTAAGATAAGAACACATGGGCGAAAAAAGAAGGCGTGCACAGGGCGTGCACGGAGACATGTGATGTAAACGTCACAGACGTGTCATAAATGGGGGGATACATGGAGGGGGCTACCTGGGCAGCTGGATCCTTTAACCTACTGGTGTGTGCAAACGGGCCATGACGTGTAACTGGGGAAAGCTGGGGGCTCTGACTTCTGGCACTAGAAGAGGAGACTAAAGTCTGGGATGTCAGGACGACATGTACCTATAGCATATCTGATATCTGGTGTTTGGAGAACATGTTGCCAGAATCTAAATGTCATCAGGGCAAAGGCTACTTGACACTAAGGCTGGTGCATGCATATATTTCTACATGCATTGCGTGTGCTATGAATCTTCTATGGATACTAATTCAGTAATTCTCTTGCATGGAGACAGGAAGACTAGACTATAGCTGAAGATGTTTATGCGGATCGTTAGCTTAGGAATGTGAAGCCGGGGAGCTGAACTGATAACTAGAGGCATAACATATTCTTGGCAGACAGGCAGGCAGGCCAGGCCGGGCACCACGCTGCTTGGCAGAAAGTAAGCGAAGGGTCAGGGATGCGGGAGGGGCTGCATCGCTCCTCGGAGTGGTTCAGAAGACTTGAGGCTAGAATCTGGTGTCCAGGCCCTGTGAGGCCTAAAAACGGAGACAACTCGATGAATTAACGTGCACAATAGAAACGTTGGATAACTGACATACTAACGTTGGACACAACTATAATTGCGTCTTTATTCGGTCAAGGGGGTAAATATGCATAGCGATCATGCACATATAGCATATAATGGGGAACACGTAGGGACACATGACAGGGCAAAATTCAATTTTCCTCATTCCCTCCTTGTTCCCTACGTTTCCTTCAGGAAACATCAATATTCATGAGACCATCTATCTGTTCATACAGTATCATTTGCTCGTTTCTAATCTTCTTGGAATGGGACTTAGGACTTGGAATACAAGAGGTAGCGCACAAGCCGCAAATCGCAGGGCCACATTGTAAACATAGACAACAACTGAATATGATCATTACTACTATTCCTAGGAATGACAATACTTTCCATCCCCAGGCAGATATTATACTCCAGAGCCAACCGGACCATGTCCAGGTGCCTGGATTCTGGTGTAGCTGATGGGCTATCTTGTGAAGTCTGGTTATAGCTGAATAAACAGACGGTGCGTTATTAGGAATGAAAATGCAACAACTAGATCCGATGACTCTACAAGCTCCGCCCCTATCGGCCAGTATGACGTCAAGGACAAGGCGGTTCTGAAGAACAACAAATCTCATAGCAGATTGCTCTTCTGTCAAGTTACCTAGAGCGGAAGTAGTCTCATTCACTACTGCTTCAAGGGTTCTGGTTAACCTACGTATTAGCTTACTATTCTGGATAGGTCCTATGAAGAAAAAGAAACCTTTATTGAAGTCTGTATACTGTTCTAAGGCAGTTTCAGTCTGATCGACAATTGGGGACTCGATCTCCCTTCTATGTCTGACGTGTACTAGATGTGTATTTCTGTGATAATCGCATGGGGCTAGAAAAACTGGTGGCAGTAGGAAGGCAATGTAACATGATCCATCCCAATCTAGGGGCAGACGTACATATGCGGTTTGACCACATACAAAATACGAATGACGTGAGGCTTTGAAATTAGATTTCCCACTGTCACTATACTCGACCACAGTAGTACAATCACTGTGTCCTAGATGTACTGAACCATTCTTTCTGACACATAATTCGCCTTTTACTGGTAGAACTGTAATAGCAGGCAAGTCTGGAGTAGTCTCGGACTGAACATTCAAAACCATGAAATTCGAGGAATAATTACCTAGATCATATACTTCATTTTCTAGATCTAACCCTGTTCTATGGGAAAGACCTTCCTTGTCTGGGAAACATGTTCTATTCAGAAGGGACTTATCGTCTGAGGATGACGTTATCGTAAACCATGCTCCACACGAACCATTGTGTGAAAACGGATAGGGAAAGAGTGGCAGAACTCCCTTCGGTGTCTGGAAAGGGGGGAGTCGACCACACACCCAACAATTAGTGGCATTGCTGGTCTGGTGTGAATAGTGTAACATTCGGATAAAAGTATTGTTGCGCATGGCAAGTCGATAGGATAACTCGTGAGGAGGTAGTTCACTAAAAGTGTGCTCTACTGTATCATTAGAAGAAAAATGTACATGTGAATCAATAGGAGGAAAATATACATGTAAAACATAACTTATGCATGTACCCATAAGACTCAGAAACAACATAAACAGTAACGTGATTACGCATCGGCTGTGCACATTTTTACAATAACGTATTTTCTTAGAGTTTCGTCTAACTCTCTCACTATGGGGGTCTATCTCATACATGTCAGGAACCTGTCTAAGCGCTTCACCCGAGAGGGACTTAAACAATTAAACTGTCTGACTTGCTAGACCTCAATTTCATTTTATACTCCTGCTGCGGAGTTTTCTCTAACAGGGGGAGTTTAGAGTCAGTATCTGGGCAGTCCTTGAAAAAAGTCTTTGGACGGAGTCCATGAAAACGCTTAACGTGACTGGAGTGGAGCCATCCCTTGCGGCCCTCCACTTTGACGGCGGTCCTTGTGGTCATCAGATCAAGCTTCGGCTCTTTCCAGCGGGGCTCCAGCGGACTTGAACGATCAAAGTTTCGGATCAAAACCAGATCACCTGGAACGACCTCGTGCGGTTTCACCTGGGTGTTGTCTGGAAAAGCAGCCGCAACCTGTGAACGACAAGAGAGTAGTGCAGACATCAAGGAAGCTAGGTAATCTGTCAGCATATTACTGTCAACATCAGTTATTTTACGTGGCATAGGTGTACCCCACATGTTCGGGGGACGACCGAATACAACCTCGAAAGGGGACAGACCTGAGCGGGAGTGAGCGACCATTCTCATGTAAAAAAGGGCGACTGGCAGGGCTACCATCCAATCTACGCCTTTCTCTGCGCAAACTTTTGCAATGCGGATTTTCAGAGTCTGATTATGTCTCTCGACGAGGCCAGCTGCCTCGGGATGTCGTACGCAGTGGAACTTCCACTGGTACCCTAACAGAAGAGATACTTGTTTCATGAGTTCGGATGAGAATGGCTGGCCGTTGTCTGAATACACGACCCTGGGCAAACCATAGCGCGGGAAAAACTCACGAACCAACTGCCTGGCAGTGGTCGCGGCAGTGTAATCTGGGACTGGATAAGCTTCGGTCCATCTGGACAAAGCGCATACAACTACGAGGACATACCTGAAACCTCGGCATTGATCCATCTGAATATAATCCATCTGGAGGACTTCAAAAGGGTGGTCAGGAGGATGGAATCCACCTTGTTCCACCGGAACACCTTTACCTGGATTGAACTGACAACAGATCATGCAGGTACGTACTTTCTGCTTGGCTGCTGCTCGTAAATGCTTGTTAAACCAAAGGTTCTGGATGCTGTCTAACATGGCTTTTTCTCCTAAGTGTGCTGGACTATGTGCGGTGTTAATAATGACTTGAACCATAGAGTCGGGGAGAAACCATGTGGCTTTTCCCTTCGTCAACCATCCCTGATCTGTCTGGACCCCTCCTTGTTCAGACCATCTCTTGATTTCGTCTGAGGTAGCATGTGACTGTATGTCTAGTACATCTTGTGTAGGGTCCTTAACTGTCATACAAGTAGTCTGATCTGGAATATCTGTCTTTGTCTTGTCAGCTGGAATGACTGGGGTCTGAGCTGTAAGCTTGGCTGTTCGATCTGCTAGATCGTTTCCTTGGGAAATGGTGTCAGTGGCTTTCGTATGTGCTTTGCACTTCATAATGGCAATGGCTTTCGGTAAGTGTATTGCTTCTAACAGAGCTTGAATGAGGGGACCATGCTGAATCTTGGCTCCATGAGAGGTCATGAAACCTCTTTCTTGCCAGAGTACTCCAAAGTCGTGAACGACTCCGAATGCATAACGTGAATCTGTATATATGTTTACTTTCAGGTTCTTGGCTTGTATGCAGGCTTGGGTCAGAGCGATGAGCTCTGCTGCTTGAGCAGACAGGGTGTCAATACGATGTGTTTCTATAACTTCAGTTTCAGTAGTCACTGCATATGCGGCGACTAGTTCTCCTGTACTTGTTCTCATACATGAACCATCCACATAAAGTGTCAGGTCAGGATCAGGTAATGCAATGTCCGTCAAGTCTTGTCTTGGCTTTGTCATGATTTTAATAACTTCCACACAGTCATGTGTGGCAGGATTCAATGTAATCGAGGGTAACAGTGTAGCAGGATTTAAAATGTTGCAGCGTCTGATTTCTATGTGTGGCTGAAACAGTGTCAGTTCATATCCTGTTAAACGTGCTATTGTCAGGTGCTGAGTCTGTGTTCGGTTTAAAAGAACTTCCACGGAGTGTGGAACTTGTACTATCAGGGAGTGTCCTAACACTATGGAATCACTTTGTCTGATAGCTAAAGCTGTGGCTGCAACTGACTTGAGGCACGCAGGCAGAGCCTGGGCTACTGGATCTAATGTGCTAGAGAAATAAGCACAAGGCTTGTTTTGTCCTGCTTGATCTTGTGTGAGAACAGATAATGCTGTACCATCACGTTCAGTGACAAAAAGTGTAAAAGGCTTACTGTAGTTTGGTGTCGCTAACACAGGTGCATTACATAAAGCTTTCTTTAACTCATTGAAAACAAGTGTATGTTCCTGGGTCCAAGGGAGGACAGTCGGTGTCGCTGCCTCCTGTGTCGTTAACTGTATCAGTGGTTTAGCTAGATATGCATACTGAGGAATCCATTGTCTACAGTAAGAAGTGAGGCCGATAAAAGCTCGTACCTCCTTCTGTGTCTTGGGCTGTGGAAGATGTGCTATTAACTGGATACGGTCTGGTGTCAACTGTCTACCCCTCTTGGACAGTAAGTGTCCAAGGTATACCACTTGCTGGACACAGAATTGCAGTTTCGAAGGGGACACCTTGTGCCCCATCTCGGCCAGAAAATACAGGACTGTCAGTGACGCACGTTCGCAGTCACGTTCTGTACGGGCTGTGATTAATAGATCATCGACATACTGGAGCAGGGCAGTGTCAGTTGGCATGTGAATACTGTCTAGTTGTCTTTTAAGTGCTTGACTGTAAATACTAGGACTTTCTGTGAAACCTTGAGGAGCTCGTGTGAATTTATAGCTTCTTCCGTTTAAACAGAATCCGAAAAGAAACTGACTGTCTGGATGAATGGGGACACTAAAGAATGCGTTCTTGAGATCAATAACAGTAAAGAACGTAGCTTCAGAATCAATGGCAGTCAATAGGGAAGAGATATCTGGAACCACTGGGTACTGGGGTATGATACATTTATTAAGTTCTCGAAGGTCAATCACTAATCGATAAACTGGAGGTGCATTTGGATCAGTACGTTTAAGAATCGGAATGATAGGAGAATTACATACATTGGAGTCAGTTTCCACAACTACTCCTTGAGCGATGAGTTCGTCAATTATTTTCGATAAGGCTGCTACAGCCTCAGGTGGCAATTTGTACTGTCGGATTCGTGGCAATACAACACCTGGTTTCAGAGTAACACGATATGGCGTAATGTGCATACAACCTACATCAGTTGGACCTTGCGCCCATAAATGCTGTGGTACATTCAATAATCTAGGATCAAAATCACGTAACACATAATGACCTTTAAAATCACGTAAAAACAATCTCACTCCTTCTGGGGAACAGCATATAACTGCTCCTAATTCTTTCAATGTTTTAATACCAAGTAAATTTTCAGGACAGGATTTCGTAAGCAACAAGTCTGTAGTTCGGGACAATGGACCAACTTCTAGGGAAACTGGTTTCGATATTTCATTAACAATCGGCTTTCCTGAAAATCCCAGGGAAACATTTCTTGAGCCTGAGAGTGGAGCCCCTGGAACCTCGTCATGACTGATGGTAGTCCTACTTGCCCCTGTATCAATCAGAAACTTTTTGTCTTTCCCTAATACTTGACTGTGTACATAGGGACCCTCTTGATCTACAGGAATCTCGATGAGAGGCAAGCCAACTTCTCTCTCTAGGCTATTTCATGAATACTGCTGATATTCTGGATAATCTGACTGTGCGTACTGGTACATCTGCTGTGTAACGTGTTGTGCGGCAGCTATAGGGTGCGGTACTGTGACTGTCTGTTGTGCGTTCTGCGGTGGTTGTGTATTTTGCGGAACATGTTCTTGTCTAGGAGGACGTGGTCTCTCTTTCGTCTTACCTGTAGCTATGTTATGTTTCAGAACTGCACATTCGTTTATATAATGACCTGGCTGTTTACAGTAATTGCATGTCCCTTTAATGGGAGCTGCAGAATGACTAGTCTGATTCGGACCCCTCTTCTGACTATCTGGTTGAACAGACTGTGCGACTAGTACTTTCATTTTCGTATCTTTCATACGTCTCCTTTCGTGTTCTTGCTCTTCCCTGATTCTATTCTGGTGATACTGTAACATCTGTAGCATTTGGGACGGGGTATTAGCTTGCCATGTACTCTCGACTTTCAATACTCGATTTTTAACTTGTGGCAAAGAATTTTCAACTAGTTTAGTAACAAAAAGATGTGGATACGACTCACTACTTGTTTTCAGACCGCTATTAATAATGAAACATTTCTCGAATCTGGAATAAAAATCACTAGTGTCTTCGTCTGGTTTCTGTTTACAGGCTGAGATGGCGTCCCAGTCTTCCTTTTTCGTGGCTAGTAATCTTGGCAAGACTTGTATTAACAGTTCGGGCAACTCTTTGGCTTTATCCCCAAGACCAGTACCTGGGACTCGTGTGTTATCTTCGGTTTCTAACGCGGTCCAATCTATCTTTTTCTCTCCCACCTCCCATTCTTTTTCTTTAAGTTTTTCATATATGCCCGCAGGCAACAGGACCTTTAACATTTTGATGATATCAGGATACGTGTATTCTCCCATACGGAGCATGTCTTTTAATTCACGGTGGAACCCTGCTGGATCTTTATCGTGACAGGGTACTAACTTTTTCATTTCTAGTAGTTCTATTTTCGTTATAGGGGTGTAAACAAATACTCGTTCAAGCTCACCCCCCGCTCCCTTAACTGGATGCACTTCTCGTAACGGATTCTGTCTATCTATGTAGAATGGGGGTGAAACAGAAACAAAATGCGGAGTCAGGAACGTTCTGTATTTGTGGCGCTGTTCTAGAATGACGTTAATTAAATCGGTACCTAGACCTTTCCATCGGTTTAGGAGTAACTCGTTCAGTACATTATATAATGGACCTGGATCAGAGTGCTGGCTCTCGTACAGTGTAATAAGGTGCTGGATCATGTACATACCCACCAGTCGCTGCTCGGCTGGTGGTAGTTTCAGAAACATTTGAGCCACTACTTCGTCTGGAAACGTGGTAGAATCACTAGTCCATCGAACTGCTGATCGGGCTAGTTCTTGTTCATGCATGGTACTAAGTTCACTGTAACCTATTCGTAATTTCAGAACTTTATCGGTAGCCTGGAATACTTGTTCAAGAGAACACTGTTCCGGTACGGGAGGAGGAAAAGCTTTCTTGTAGTCTAGGCGTATGTGTCTATCAGAAGGTCTCGTCCTACCTACATACGCTATTCTGGAGGGATTCTCGTTGTCTACCTCTTCGGCTGAAGAGTCATTCTCTTTCTCGGCTACTCTCATTGCTTCCTCCTTTTGGTGTATACTTATAATTTCTTTATGGATCTTTCTGTACATAGTTTCTATACTATTTTGTGTCTTGTGTTTTCCTTCTGCTATATTGTCACTCCATCTGGTCAGGACTCTCATCTCTTCTGGATTTTTATCAGGATGATCCTGTTCTCTTATTAAGCAATTTATCAGAAATTGCAAAATCATGCCTTGAATCTCGACTTTCCTGTGTACCATAGCTTCGTGAATACTTTCTGGTTTTTCCCCTGTTCGGATAAAGTGATATATTCTGTCTAGATGTTCTTTCATATTTCATATTTGATATGGTAACCAAGAAGCTTGCAACTCGTCGTAAGCGTATGGAATATATTATCATACTATCTTCACCTGGTACTGGATCATATCTACAATCAGATCCGCACTCATTGAAATACTTTCTGAGGGCTTCGTACGTAGTCACTTTCGGCGTACGTTGTAACGCTGCATCTCTCAGCGTCAGTCGCTTTGTTTGAGGCGGGGTGATAGGAATACCTCCCCCTGCTCCTCCTGAACTGGAATCGTCAATTAATACTGAATGTGCGGCTGCTGGTAACGTGACTGGCAAAATAGGGGTACGTAATGTGGGTTGATCCTGAGGAACTGGCGCATGGACAGGACCAACGACTGGAGGCACAGTAATTACATTATTAGCAGGGTGCTGAGGTTGAACAGGCGGGGTAGGATTCGTATTTGCATATTCTGGGACAGTTTCATCTAAATAGGAAGAAAGAAAAATTTCAGCTGCAGTCGGTTTATGACGTAGCTTAGTCGGGACCAAGGGTGGCGGTAAATTACAGGACGTTTCCGGGGTCGCTTTAGGCAAACCCTCGGCGAGAAGAGGATACATACCCTTAATAAGGGCATTTCTCTGTTGGTCTGATTGTTCTGCTCTAACTCGTTCACCTTCTTCTAGTAATTCCCTTTCTTGGGCTTTTTCGGAGGATTCCCTACTTAATTCTGCTTTTCTGAATTCTTTCTCGGTTCTTTTATGAGACTCTTTACGCCATAATTCTATGGCATCTTTCTGGGACTGTCTGGCTTTCTTTTTCCATAATGCTTCCTCTACTCTCATGATGCACTCGGCATCCCATGTTCCTGAAACAGGCCATCTATATTTCTCTTCAAGATGTTTGGTGTAGTCCACCCATAAATCTAGATACAGTATGGCATCTAAGCCATGTTTATGATACATGAAATGTCCAGGACTGTCCCTGGGAGGGACAGGAACTGATTCTTCGAGTAACCCTTTTCTGGTTTTTATCTGACGTAACTTCGAAAACAGCGGCATATTTGAACCGTACTTGGACTTGAACACAATACACAATGAATACAATAATGAATAGAAAAACAATCATTCATACCACGACATCAAGAATACATTAATAACAGTTCGAACAGAATACTACCTAATACATTGAAAACATAATACTTGAATTTCTCGAGAACAGACTTGCTAGAATTACTGGATGCACTGCTAAAACAGTACTGAACATACCGGTTTCCTAAAGAGACACGTCATACCGTATCCACCTAGGTCAACACGTCGGACCGGATCTGTGTACCCAAACCCGTCGGACCGGGCACAAATTAATGAACCCGTCTAGATACACCCAGCAACGGTACTCACCGGGAAGCAAACTGAAGGCCTCGGACTGGACAGGACTGCTACGATGTCTGGTTACTGCTACGCACTACGCATGCGCCTCGGGCTTCGGGCTTCGGTTACAGGTGGGCCTCCGGATACCTCGGACCTTGCTCTCTCGGCTTGGGCTCTGGTCGGAACGACCCGCCTTCCTCACCGCCTCGTTTGGATGCCGGACCGCAGTCTCCGTCTCCTCCGTGGGCCTGAGGGAGACTTGAGCAGAAATATCTGCAGGTGCGCAGTAGAGTTCCGTCACGGCTGTAGAAGGGTCAGGGGGCCTGCGTTACATCGCCGGCGCGTGGGGAAGGGGCTCGTCCCTATTCGGGCGCCATTTTATGTGGTAAATAAATAATTAATTACCGGTACTATTTTTCTATGCATTAACTAAAACAGATAGCTCAATAAATAAGAGGCAGGATCCGTTGTATCTGAGTCAGAATGGCTTTAATCGGATGGCTCGAGCCTAAAGACCATGATGTGGCATGCACTGGAATGGAATGGCAGCTGCAACGTCTCATCAACATTACATAGTATATATAGTAAAACAGTATAACTGCATTGCATACAGTAGGCGTAACAAGTGACAAACGTAAGATAAGAACACATGGGCGAAAAAAGAAGGCGTGCACAGGGCGTGCACGGAGACATGTGATGTAAACGTCACAGAAGTGTCATAAATGGGTGGATACATGGAGGGGGCTACCTGGGCAGCTGGAACCTTTAACCTACTGGTGTGTGCAAACGGGCCATGACGTGTAACTGGGGAAAGCTGGGGGCTCTGACTTCTGGCACTAGAAGAGGAGACTAAAGTCTGGGATGTCAGGACGACATGTACCTATAGCATATCTGATATCTGGTGTTTGGAGAACATGTTGCCAGAATCTAAATGTCATCAGGGCAAAGGCTACTTGACACTAAGGCTGGTGCATGCATATATTTCTACATGCATTGTGTGTGCTATGAATCTTCTATGGATACTAATTCAGTAATTCTCTTGCATGGAGACAGGAAGACTAGACTATAGCTGAAGATGTTTATGCGGATCGTTAGCTTAGGAATGTGAAGCCGGGGAGCTGAACTGATAACTAGAGGCATAACATATTCTTGGCAGACAGGCAGGCAGGCCAGGCCGGGCACCACGCTGCTTGGCAGAAAGTAAGCGAAGGGTCAGGGATGCGGGAGGGGCTGCATCGCTCCTCGGAGTGGTTCAGAAGACTTGAGGCTCGAATCTGGTGTCCAGGCCCTGTGAGGCCTAAAAACGGAGACAACTCGATGAATTAACGTGCACAATAGAAACGTTGGATAACTGACATACTAACGTTGGACACAACTATAATTGCATCTTTATTCGGTCAAGGGGGTAAATATGCATAGCGATCATGCACATATAGCATATAATGGGGAACACGTAGGGACACATGACAGGGCAAAATTCAATTTTCCTCAACGTTCTTCCTCCTTCTGCGCAATTCTTCCTTTTTCTGCATGTTTCTTTCTCTTTCTGCACATTTCGTCCTTTTTCTACACTTCACTTGCATCTTTCTTCACCGCTCTTGCCTCTTTCTGCATCTATCTTGTTTCTTTCTGTCCCTCTCTTGTATCTTTCTGCACATCTATTGCTTCTTTTTGCACCTTATTTTTCTCTTTTTGCACCTCTATTGCTACTTTCTTCACCTCTCTTGCCTCCAACTATACCTCACTAGCCCCTTTATGCACCTCATTCTGTTCTTTCAGCACCTCTCTTGCTTCTTTCTGTACTTCTCTTGCCTCTTTCTATACTTCTGTTGCCTCTTCTCACACCTTTCTTCCTCTTTCTGCACCTCTCTTTCCCTTTCTCAACATTTCTTGCCCTTTTCATGCCTCTTTTGTACCTCTCCTGGCTCTTTTTGCACCTGTGTTGCTTCTTTCTGCCACTCTCTTGCTTCTTTTTGCCCCTCTCTTTCTTCTTTCTGCACTTCTCTTGCCTCTTTCCGTACCTTTCTTCTTCTTTCTGCACCTTTCTTTCTCTTTCTGCTGTTCTCTCACTTCTTTCTTGCCTCTTTCTGCACTTCTCTTACCTCTTTTTGCATGTTTCCTGCTTCTTTCAGCACCCATATTGCTTCTTTCTGTACCTCTGTTGCTTCTTTCTGCTCCTCCCTGGTTCGTTCTATACCCTTTTTGCCTTTAGCTGCACCTTTCATCCAATTTCTGCAAGCTTTCTCCTTTTCTGTGCATTTTTTCCTCTACTCTTACTCTGTTTGCACATATGTTGCCTCTTTTTGCACATTTCTTCCTCTTTCTGCACTTCTTTTACCTGTTCTACACTTCTCTAGCCTCTTCTTTCACTTCTTTTGCCTCTTTCTACCCATCTCCTGCCTATTTCTGCACCTCTTTGCTTCTTTTTGCTTCTTTCTGTTCCTCGTTTGCCTATTTCTGCACCTCTCTTGCATCTTCTTACATTTTCTTGCTCCTTTCTGTACCTTGTTTGCCTCTTTCTGCACCTCTTGCATCTTCTCAAATTTTCTTGCTCCTTTCTACACCTCTTGTGCCTCATTCTGCTCCTCCCTTGGCTCTTTCTGCTCGTCTTTTGCTTCTTTATACAACTCTCTTGCTTCTTTCTGTACCTCACTTGCCTCTTTCCGTTCCTCTTGTGCCTCATTCTGCACCACTCTTGGCTCCTCTCTTGCTGCTTTCTGCAGCTCTCTTGCTTCTTTCTGCACCTCTCTTGTTTCTTACTTCATCTCTCTCATTTCTTTCTGTACCTCACTTGCCTCTTTCTGCATGTTTCCTGCATCTTTCTGCATCCATCTTGTTCTTTATGCACCTCTATTGTCTTTTTCTGATCCTCCCTGGTTCTTTCTATACCACTTTTGCCTCTTTCTGCGCCTTCTTTCCTCTTTCTGCAACGTTCTACTTCTTTTTGCACATTTTTTCTCTTTCTGCATATTTAGTCCTCTTTCTGTACTTCTCTTGCCTCTTTCTGACCCTCTCTTGCGTCTTTCTGCATCTCTATTGCCTTTGTCTGCCATTCTCTTGCCTCGTTCTGCACATATCTTGCTTCTTTCAGCACCTCACTTGCCTCCTTCTGCAAGTATATTTCTTCTATCTGCACCTCTCTTGCCACCGTCTGCACCTCACTAGCCCCTTTCTTCACCTCACTCCGTTCTTTCTGCATAACTTTTGCTTCTTTCTGCCCTTCTCTTGGCTCTTTCTACTCCTCTCCTGCTTCTTTCTACACCTCTCTTGGTTCTTTCTGCACATTTCTTGTTTCTTTCCTCACCTCTTTTGCTTCTTTCTGCACCTCACTACCTCCTTTGTACACCTCTCTTGCTTCGTTCTGTACCTCTCTTGCCTATTTCTGCATGTTTTCTGCTTCTTTCAGCACCCATCTTGCTTCTTGCTGCACCGCTATTGCTTTTTTCTGCTCCTTCCTGGTTCTTCCTATACCTCACTTGCCTCTTTCTGTACCTTCTTTCCTCTTTCTGCAACTTTTCTCTACTTTCTGCAAATTTTTCCTCTTTCTGCATATTTCTTCCTCCTTCTGCACTTCTCTTGCCTCTTGATGACCCTCTCTTGCCTCTTTCGGCTTCTCTATTGCCTCTTTCTGCCATTTTCTTGCCTCGTTCTGGACCTCTCTTGTTTCTTTCTGCTCTTCACTTGCCTTCTCTGCATGTATATTGTTTCTATGTGCACCTCTCTTGCCTCCTTCTGCACCTCACTTGTCCCTTTCTGCACCTCACTCTGTTCTTTCTCATCTCTATTGCTTCTTTCTGCCTCTCTCTTGCCTCTGTCTGCATCTCCCTTGCTTCTTTCTGCACCTCACTTGCCTCTTTCTGCACCTCTTGTACCTCATTCTGCACCTCACTTACCTCTTTCTGCACCTCTTGTACCTCATTCTGCACCTCCCTTGACTCTTTCTGCTTCTCTCTTGGCTCTTTCTGCGCACCTCTCTTGCTTCTTACTGCAACTCACCATCTTCTTTTTACACCTCTCTTGCTTCTTTCTGCACTTCTCTTCTTCTTTCATTACGTTCTTCCTCCTTCTGCGCAATTCTTCCTTTTTCTGCATGTTTCTTTCTCTTTCTGCACATTTGTCCTTTTTCTACACTTCACTTGCATCTTTCTTCACCGCTCTTGCCTCTTTCTGCATCTATCTTGTTTCTTTCTGTCCCTCTCTTGTATCTTTCTGCACATCTATTGCTTCTTTTTGCACCTTATTTTTCTCTTTTTGCACCTCTATTGCTACTTTCTTCACCTCTCTTGCCTCCAACTATACCTCACTAGCCCCTTTATGCACCTCATTCTGTTCTTTCAGCACCTCTCTTGCTTCTTTCTGTACTTCTCTTGCCTCTTTCTATACTTCTGTTGCCTCTTCTCACACCTTTCTTCCTCTTTCTGCACCTCTCTTTCCCTTTCTCAACATTTCTTGCCCTTTTCATGCCTCTTTTGTACCTCTCCTGGCTCTTTTTGCACCTGTGTTGCTTCTTTCTGCCACTCTCTTGCTTCTTTTTGCCCCTCTCTTTCTTCTTTCTGCACTTCTCTTGCCTCTTTCCGTACATTTCTTCTTCTTTCTGCACCTTTCTTTCTCTTTCTGCAGTTCTCTCACTTCTTTCTTGCCTCTTTCTGCACTTCTCTTACCTCTTTTTGCATGTTTCCTGCTTCTTTCAGCACCCATATTGCTTCTTTCTGTACCTCTATTGCTTCTTTCTGCTCCTCCCTGGTTCGTTCTATACCCCTTTTGCCTTTAGCTGCACCTTTCATCCAATTTCTGCAAGCTTTCTCCTTTTCTGTGCATTTTTTCCTCTACTCTTACTCTGTTTTCACATATGTTGCCTCTTTTTGCACATTTCTTCCTCTTTCTGCACTTCTTTTACCTGTTCTACACTTCTCTAGACTCTTCTTTCACTTCTTTTGCCTCTTTCTACCCATCTCCTGCCTATTTCTGCACCTCTTTTGTTTCTTTTTGCTTCTTTCTGTTCCTCGTTTGCCTATTTCTGCACCTCTCTTGCATCTTTTTACATTTTCTTGCTCCTTTCTGTACCTTGTTTGCCTCTTTCTACACCTCTCTTGCATCTTCTCACATTTTCTTGCTCCTTTCTACACCTCTTGTGACTCATTCTGCTCCTCCCTTGGCTCTTTCTGCTCCTCTTTTGCTTCTTTATCCAACTCTCTTGCTTTTTTCTGTACCTCACTTGCCTCTTTCTGTACCTCTTGTGCCTCATTCTGCACCACTCTTGGCTCCTCTCTTGCTGCTTTCTACAGCTCTCTTGCTTCTTTCTGCACCTCTCTTGTTTCTTACTTCATCTCTCTCATTTCTTTCTGCACCTCCCTTGCCTCTTTCTGCATGTTTCCTGCATCTTTCTGCATCCATCTTGTTCTTTATGCACCTCTATTGTCTTTTTCTGATCCTCCCTGGTTCTTTCTATACCACATTTGCCACTTTCTGCACCTTCTTTCCTCTTTCTGCAACTTTCTACTTCTTTTTGCACATTATTTCTCTTTCTGCATATTTAGTGATCTTCCTGCACTTCTCTTGCCTCTTTCTGACCCTCTCTAGCGTCTTTCTGCATCTCTATTGCCTTTGTCTGCCATTCTCTTGCCTCGTTCTGCACATCTCTTGCTTCTTTCAGAACCTCACTTGCCTCCTTCTGCAAGTATATTTCTTCTATCTGCACCTCTCTTGCCACTGTCTGCACCTCACTTGCCCCTTTCTGCACGTCACTCTGTTCTTTCTGCATAACTTTTGCTTCTGTCTGCCCCTCTCTTGGCTGTTTCTGCTCCTCTCTTGCTTCTTTCTGCACCTCTCTTGGTTCTTTCTGCACATTTCTTGTTTCTTTCCTCACCTCTTTTGCTTCTTTCTGCACCTCACTACCTCCTTTGTACACCTCTCTTGCTTCTTTCTGCACCTCTCTTGCCTATTTCTGCATGTTTTCTGCTTCTTTCTGCACCCATCTTGCTTCCTGCTGCACCTCTATTGCTTTTTTCTGCTCCTCCCTGGTTCTTTCTATACCTCTCTTGCCTCTTTCTGTACCTTCTTTCCTCTTTCTGCATCTCTATTGCCTCTTTCTGCCATTTTCTTGACTTGTTATGCACCTCTCTTGTTTCTTTTTGCTTTTCATGTGCCTTCTCTGCATGTATATTGTTTCTATGGGCACCTCTCTTGCCTCCTTCTGCACCTCACTTGCCCCTTTCTGCACCTCACTCTGTTCTTTCTGCACCTCTAATGCTTCTTTCTGCCTCTCTCTTGCCTCTGTCTGCAACTCCCTTGCTTCTTTCTGTACCTCACTTGCCTCTTTCTGCACCTCTTGTACCTCATTCTGCACCTCCCTTGGCTCTTTCTGCTCCTCTCTTGGCTCTTTCTGCGCACCTCTCTTTGCTTCTTTCTGCACCTCACCATCTTCTTTTTACACCTCTCTTGCTTCTTTCTGCACTTCTCTTTTACTTTCAGTACTTTCTTCCTCCTTCTACGCAGTTCTTCCTTTTTCTGCATGTTTCTTTCTCTTTCTGCACATTTCTTCATATTTCTACATTTCACTTGCATCTTTCTTGACCGCTCTTGCCTCTTTCTGCATCTATCTTGTTTCTTTCTGCCCCCTCTTGAATCTTTCTGCAACTCTATTGCTTCTTTTTGCACCTCATTTTTCTCTTTTTGAACCTCTATTGCTTTTTTCTTCACCTCTCTTGCCTCCAACTATACCTCACTAGCCCCTTTCTGCACCTCATTCTGTTCTTTCAGCACCTCTCTTGCTTCCTTCTGTACTTCTCTTGCCTCTTTCTATACTTCTCTTGCCTCTTTCCATACTTCTTTTGCCTCTTCTCACACCTTTCTTCCTCTTTCTGCACCTTTTCTTTCCCTTTCTCAACTTTTCTTGCCCTTTTCATGACTCTATTGTACCTCTCCTGGCTCTTTTTGCACCTGTGTTGCTTCTTTCTGCCACTCTCTTGCTTCTTTCTGACCCTCTCTTTCTTCTTTCTGCACTTCTCTTGCCTCTTTCTGTACCTTTCTTCTTCTTTCTGCACCTTCTTTTCTCTTTCTGCTGTTCTCTCACTTCTTTCTGCATCTCTCCTGCCTCTTTCTGTACCTCTCTTACCTCTTTCTGCATGTTTCCTGCTTCTTTCAGCACCCATCTTGCTTCTTTCTGTACCTCTATTGCTTCTTTCTGCTCCTCCCTGGTTCGTTCTATACCCTTTTTGCCTTTAGCTGCACCTTTCTTCCAATTTCTGCAAGCTTTCTCCTTTTCTGTGCATTTTTTCCTCTACTCTTACTCTGTTTGCACATATGTTGCCTCTTTTTGCACATTTCTTCCTCTTTCTGCACTTCTTTTACCTGTTCTACACTTCTCTAGCCTCTTCTTTTACTTCTTTTTCCTTTTTCTGCCCATCTCCTGCCTATTTCTGCACCTCTTTTGCTTCTTTTTGCTTCTTTCTGTACCTCGTTTGCCTCTTTCTGTACCTCTCTTGCATCTTCTTACATTTTCTTGCTCCTTTCTGTACCTCATTTGCCTCTTTCTGCACCTCTCTTGCATCTTCTTACATTTTCTTGCTCCTTTCTACACCTCTTGTGCCTCATTCTGCTCCTCTCTTGGCTCTTTCTGGTCCTCTTTTGCTTCTTTATACAACTCTCTTGCTTCTTTCTGTACCTCACTTGCCTCTTTCCGTACCTCTTGTACCTCATTCTGCACCACTCTTGGCTCCTCTCTTGCTGCTTTCTGCAGCTCTCTTGCTTCTTTCTGCACCTCTCTTGTTTCTTACTTCATCTCTCTTGTTTCTTTCTGCACCTCACTTGCCTCTTTCTGTATGTTTCCTGCATCTTTCTGCACCCATCTTGTTCTTTATGCACCTCTATTGTCTTTTTCTGATCCTCCCTGGTTCTTTCTATACCACTTTTGCCTCTTTCTGCACCTTCTTTCCTCTTTCTGCAACTTTCTACTTCTTTCTGCACATTTTTCTTTTTCTGCATATTTAGTCCTCTTTCTGCACTTCTCCTGCCTCTTTCTGACCCTCTCTTGTGTCCTTCTGCCTCTCTATTGCCTGTGTCTGCCATTCTCTTGCCTCGTTCTGCACATCTCTTGCTTCTTTCAGCACCTCACTTGCCTCCTTCTGCAAGTATTGCCACCGTCTGCACCTCATTTGCCCCTTTCTGCACCTCTCTCTGTTCTTTCTGCATAACTTTTGCTTCTTTCTGCCCCTCTCTTGGCTCTTTCTGCTCCTCTCTTGCTTCTTTCTGCACCTCACTTGTCTCTTTCTGCACCTCTCTTGCTTCTATCTGTACCTCACTTGCTTCTTTCTATGCTTCACTTACAAACATAGGCTGGTTTAAGGATTTAAGCTCTACCCTTTCCGCCCTGGGGTATGGTGATTTGTGGTCTGGTCCTGAATTAGCAATCTTTCCCTCCAAAAAAGACCTAAAATTGCACTATTGGGACTGGGTGGTTTATAATAGACACTTGAGTTTGTGTCCTCTCTTGGCTCTTTCTGCGCACCTCTCTTGCTTCTTTCTGTACCTCACCATCTTCTTTTCACACCTCTCTTGCTTCTTTCTGCACTTCTCTTCTTCTTTC
The DNA here is from genome assembly GCF_964261635.1 of Lissotriton helveticus. NCBI lineage: Eukaryota > Metazoa > Chordata > Amphibia > Caudata > Salamandridae > Lissotriton > Lissotriton helveticus. Next base: position 410,088 of record NW_027611740.1, read on the forward strand.
AGTACTTTCTTCCTCCTTCTGCGTGGTTCTTCCTTTTTCTGCATGTTTCTTTCTCTTTCTGCACATTTCTTCCTATTTCTACACTTCACTTGCATCTTTCTTCACCGCTCTTGCCTCTTTCTACATCTATCTTGTTTCTTTCTATCCCTCTCTTGTATCTTTCTGCACCTCTATTGCTTCTTTTTGCACCTCATTTTTCTCTTTTTGCACCTCTATTCCTTCTTTTTTCACCTCTCTTGCCTCCAACTATACCTCACTAGCCCCTTTCTGCACCTCATTCTGTTCTTTCAGCACCTCTCTTGCTTCTTTCGGTACTTCTCTTGCCTCTTTCTATACTTCTTTTGCCTCTTCTCACACCTTTCTTCCTCTTTATGCACCTTTCTTTCATTTTCTTAACTTTTCTTGCCCTTTTCATGCCTCTTTTGTACCTCGTTTGTACCTCTCCTGGCTCTTTTTGCACCTGTGTTGTTTCTTTCTGCCATTCACTAGCTTCTTTCTGCGCCTCTCTCTCTTCTTTCTGCACTTCTCTTGCCTTTTTCTGCACACCTCTTTTGCTTTTTTCTGCAGCTCACTACCATCTTTTACACATACCTTGCTTCTTTCTGCACCTCTCTTGCTTATTTCTGTACCCCTCTTGCTTCTGTCTGCTCCTCTCTGGCTTCTTTTTGCATCTCTCTTGTTTCTTTCTATGCTTCACTTACCTCGTTCTGCACCTCTCTTGCCTATTTCTGCATGTTTTCTGCTTCTTTCTGCACCCATCTTGCTTCTTCCTGAACTTTTATTGCTTTTTTTTATCATCCCTGGTTCTTTCTATACCTCTCTTGCCTCTTTCTGTACCTTTTTTCCTGTTTCTGCAACTTTCCTCTACTTTCTGCACATGTTTCCTCTTTTTGCATATTTCTTCCTCTTTCTGCACTTCTCTTGCCTCTTAATGACCCTCTCTTGCCTCTTTCTGAATATCTATTGCCTCTTTCTGCTATTTTCTTGCCTCGTTCTGTACCTCTCTTGTTTCTTTCTGCTTTTCACTTGCCTCTTTCTGCATGTATATTGTTTCTATCTGCACCTCTCTTGCCTCCTTCTGCACCTCACGTGCCCCTTTCTACACCTCAGTCTGTTCTTTCTGCATCTCTATTGCTTCTTTCTGTCTCTCTCTTGCCTCTGTCTGCACCTCCCTTGCTTCTTTCTGCACCTCCCTTGCTTCTTTCCGCACCTCTCTTGCTTCTATCTGTACCTCACTTGCTTCTTTCTATGCTTCACTTACAAACATAGGCTGGTTTAAGGATTTAAGCTCTACCCTTTCCGCCCTGGGGTATGGTGATTTGTGGTCTGGTCCTGAATTAGCAATCTTTCCCTCCAAAAAAGACCTAAAATTGCACTATTGGGACTGGGTGGTTTATAATAGACACTTGAGTTTGTGTTCCAGCAATCTTACAAGTCTATTTATTGTTTTCAAAGACGTATCCAAGCTCGAACAATATTGGGAGATGATATTAAAGCCCCTGGATCGTAAATTATTCCACCAGTTCAGATGTGGCTCGCTGCCTCTAGGGGATTTCACTAAAAAGTGGGGTTCTGGTGGGACGGGGCACTGTCCATATTGTCTTGGTCAAGGTAAAAGTGTAAACCATTTTTTTGTTTGTGTGTCCTCTGTACACAGCCCCAAGAGCCAAATGGTTAAGCTCGGTTTGTAGATGCCTAGGTACCCGCTCGGCTGTCGAAGCAAGCAAAATTTTAAAAACTAACCTGACCCCATTCATTGTTGTGGGGGTAGCTAAGTATTTGGGGTGGGCTTGGTTGCTTAGAACCAGGTTCATCAAAAGTAAATAGCTGGGGGTTTAATAATGTTTGCTTGCTCATCTGTTAATGACTAGTTTTTTATATTTGATGCTCATTGGTAATCTACGTGGTAATGCCAATTTTGTACTCATTCATAGAAGCCTGTATTAGTAATTTAATATTGGTTTTAGATGTTTTTAATTATGTATTTACTGTATTTTACGTCTTTTATGATGCATCAATCGAATAAAGACTTCTTGAATTGAATTGCTTCACTTACCTCTTTCTGGACCTCTGCTGCCTATTTCCGCACCTCTCTTGCTTCTTTCTGCCCCTCTCTTGCTTCTTTCTACACTTCTCTTGCTTCTCTCTGCATCTCACTTCCCTCTATCTGCACCTCTCTTGGTTGTTTCTGCACCTCTCTTTTTTCTGTCTATACCTCTCTTGTCTTCTTCTTCACCCCTCGTGGCTCTCTTTGCTCCTCTTTGCTCCTCTTTGCTCCTCTATTGTTTCTTTCTACAACTCTCTTGTGTCTTTCTGCACTTCTCTTGTTTCTTTCTGCAACTCTATTGCTTCTTTTCACATCTCTCTTCCTGTCTGTGTGCTTTCTTCCTCTTTCTGTACATTTCTTCCTCTTTTTGAGCATTTCTTTCTCTTTCAGCACATTTCTTCCTCTTTCTGTACTTCTCTTGCATCTGTCTTCACCTCTCTTGCTTCTTTCTGCATTTCTATTACTTCTTCTTGCACCTGTCTTAGCACTCTCTGCTCCTTTCTTACTTCTTTCTGCAACTCTCTTGCTTTTTTCTGCACCTCTATTACCCCTTTCTGCACCCTCTTGCTTCTTTCTGTATCTGACTTGCCTCTTTCTGCTCCTCTATTGCCCCTTTCTGTACCTCATTCTTCCTTTCAGCTTCTCTCTTGCTTCTTTCTGCACTTCTCTTGCCTCTTTCTGTACTTCTATTACCTCTTTTCACACCTTTCCTACTCTTACTGCCCATTTCTTTCTCTTTCTGAACTTCTCTTGCCTCTTTCTGCACTTTTTATGGATCTTTTGTACCTCTCCTGGCTCTTTTTGCACCTGTGTTGCTTCTTTCTGCAAATCTTTTGCTTCTTTCCGCCCCTCTGTTTCTGTACTTCTCTTGCGTCTTTCCGTACCTTTCTTCTTCTTTCTGCACCTTTCTGCACCTTTCTTTCTCTTTCCCCTGTTCTTCCACTTCTTTCTGCATCTCTGTTGCCTCTTTCTGCATCTCTCTTTCCTCTTTCTGCATGATTCCTGCTTCTTTCTGTGCCAATCTTACTTCTTTCTGTATCTCTATTGCTTCTTTCTCCTCCTTCCTGGTATGTTCCATACAGCTTTTGCCTCTTTCTGTACCTTTCTTCCTCTTTCTGCAACCTTCCTCCTCTTTCTGTGCATTTTTTCCTCTACTCTTACTCTTTATGCACATATGTTGCCTCATCTGCACATTTCTTCCTCTTTTTGCACTTCTTTAACTGTTCTGCACTTCTCTAGCCTCTTCCTTCACTTCTCTCGCTTCTTTCTGCAACTCTCTTGCATCTTTTTGCACCTCACTTCCTTCTCTCTGTACCTCTACTACCTCTTTCTGTACCTCTCTTACCTCTTTCTGTTTCTTTCTCCCTCTTGCTGTGCCTTTCTTCTACTTTCTGCACCTTTCTCCTCTTTTGGCATATTCCTTCCTCTTTCTGCACTACTCTTACATCTTTCTATATGTCTCTTGCCCTTTCTGCATCTCTCGTGCCTCTTTGTACCCCTTTCCTGCCTATTTCTGCACCTCTTTTGTTTCTTTCTGTACCTTGTTTGCCTCTTTCTGTACCTCTCGCATCTTTCTGCATTCTCTTGCTCCTTTCTGCACCTCACTTCCATGTATCTGCATCTCTCTTGGTTGTTTCTAATCCTCTTTTGCCACTTTCTATACCTCTCTTGCCTCTTTCTGCACCCCTCTTGGCTCTTTCTGCTCCTCTTTTGCTTTTTTCCACAACTCTCTTACATCTTTCTGCTCCCCTTGCTTCTTTCTGTACCTCACTTGCCTCTTTCTGTACCTCTTGTGCCTCATTCTGCACCTCTCTTGGCTTTTCTCTTGCAGCTTTCTGCAGCTCTTTTGCTTCTTTCTACACCTCTCTTGCTTCTTACTTCATCTCGCTTGTTTCTTTCTCTTCCTCACAACCTTCTTTTTAAACCTCTCTTGCTTCTTTCTGCACTTCTCTTCCTTCTTTCTGTCCTTTCTTCCTCTTTTTGCGTGTTTCTTCCTCCTTCTGCACATTTCTTCCTCTTTCTGCACTTCTCTTTTGTCACCTCTCTTGCCTCCTTCTGCATCTATTTTGTCTGTCTCTGCCATTCTCTTGTATCTTTCAGCACCTCTATTTCTTTTTTGTGCAACTCATTTTCCCTTTCTGTACCTCTCTTGCTTCTTTCTGCACTTCTCTTCCTTCTTTCTGTCCTTTCTTCCTCTTTTTGCGTGTTTCTTCCTCCTTCTGCACATTTCTTCCTCTTTCTGCACTTCTCTTTTGTCACCTCTCTTGCCTCCTACTGCATTTCTTTTGTCTCTCCCTGCCATTCTCTTGTATCTTTCTGCACCTTGCTTCTTTCTGCACTTTGTTGCTTCTTTCTGCACTTTGTTGCTTCTTTCTATACATGTCTTGCCTCTTTCTGTACCTCTCTCAGCTCTATCTGCACCTCTCTTGCTTTTTTCTGCATTTCTCTTGTCTAATTCTGGCCCTCTCTTGCCTCTTTCTGCACCTCTCTTGCTTCTTCATGCACATAATTTTCCTCTTTCTATGCCTCTCTCGTGCTTATTTCAGTACTCTCTTGGTTTATCTATACCCCTCATGCCTCTTTCTACACTTCTCTTGGCTTTTTATTGCACCTCGTTTGCTTCTTTCTTCAGTTCAGTTTCATACGTCTTTATTTTCGATTTTTACATCATAAAAGACAATCTACAGAAAGGAATAAAACCAGATCATATATGCATAAAATTTAAAAACATCATATTACATCCAAAACAGTTCATCATTTTAAGACAAAAATTAAACAGTAATTTTAGAGACTCAGTATGAAAGATGTATCCATATTTAAAATTTATAGTCAAGGTACATAAAGGTGTCTAGCTCTGATAACCCAGGCACACCCAAGGAACTTTGCTACTCCTATGACCACAATATCTGAGGTATTTGTTCTTAGAGCCCACAATGCCTCTGCACTACCCCCGATATTCATCTGACGGCAAATGGGCCTAATCCATTTATTGCTTGGGGCTAAATAGGCCAGACAAGCGAAGAAAAAATGACGCACACTCTCCTTTTGGTCATTACACCAGGGACAGTGCTCAGTTGCATGACCATCCCATTTCTTGGAAAAGGACCTCACTGGCAAGGACCCAACTCTAAACTGATGGTATAATTGTTTGTCCAGGCTCCTTGTAATAACATCCCAATAGTTCTCAAATAGGGGATCCAATTTGTGCACCCAGAATCGACCCGTTAGGGTGGTAGCATCTGATAGTGCAACAAATTGGTATCTAACAGATGCCCGGAAGAGCATTTTAAATTCTTTTTTGCGGGGAAACGCAGTTGACCCCGGGTTAACCCACATTTGGCTAAGTCCCATACTTTCCAAGAATAATTTACCTCCCGGAGCCATGGGATATTACCAGAACCCATGATTAATCTCACTTCCGCTAATTCGTTGGCAAAGAGACTTAGATCCGGCGACGTCCAGATCCGACTCCACAGAGCTACCAGCCGGTACCGTGCCATCTCATTTATCGGCTTACAGCCCATATCGAACAAAAGGGGTTTAATTGGTGTGGATTGAGGTAATCCTACCAGTTTACGCAAAAATGTATTTTGGGCTCTTACCAGGGGGGTTAGGTCCATGAAGCCCCATAGGTCGGCCCCATACAAAATTGCAGAGCTAATTTTTGCTTCAAAAATCTTTAGTGCAGGTAAAACCCTTTTAGTCAAAGACATTCTTTGCTCCTGGATTAGGCAACCCGTAAGGCGTACAGATCTTAAGTGGAGAGCGTCAACCTGTGGCTTCCAGCGTATGCGATAGTCTAGAGTCACTCCAAGATAGGTCATGACATCCACTTGTTCAAGGGCGACTCCATTCATGCTGGTGTAACTTTTAATAGGGTGATTTTTTGTTAAAACCATGAATTTAGTCTTGCTCACATTTATTTGCAGATCATCTAATTTGCAAAAATCCTCAAATCTGTTAATCGCCATTTGGAGACCACTACGTGTCTTAGAGAGGATTAGTGTATCATCTGCAAAGATGAGCAATGGGAACTTAGTCCCACCCAATGTGGGTGCATCAGTGGGTGTATCTGCGAAAAACTTCACCACCTGATTAATAAATAATAAGAAAAGGGTAGGCGCCAAAACACACCCTTGGCGGACACCCCTCGTGACAGGAAAACTATCCGTCACCTGCCCCTGTCTCCCCCACCTCACCTTAGCAAAATTGCCCTCATGCAATCTTACCAAGATTTTAAGGAGTTCGGACGGGTGTCCTAACTTACCTAGGACAGCCCACAATTTTGCCCTGGGCGCAAGATCGAAGGCGGACTTAAGGTCCACAAAGGCAGCATAGATGGTCCCTCCGCCCAACAGCACCACCTTCCAGTATATCAGAACAAATCGGAAGACCTGGTCGATGGTGCTGGTGCCTGATCTGAAGCCAGCCTGTAACGATGAGAGAATGCTCTCCATCTCCATCCACCCTTGAACTTTGGCAAGAACCATCCAGGCAACAATTTTTTGCAGGGAATCTATGAGATTTATAGGGCGATAGTTACCGGGGACCGATCGATCTCCCTTTTTAAAAATGGGAAGGATTTCCGCTTCTTTCCAAGACTCTGGGATCCTTGCCCCCTTGGCAATAGCATTAGCAACCTGAGTAATATAGGGAACCCAGAGTTGGGGGTCAGATTTAAATAAGTCTGCCGGGATACAATCCATCCCGGGAGCTTTCCCTGCTTGAACCAACCGGAGTGCAGACTCAGTGTCATCATTCGTAAACACCAAAGGATGACAGGGAGACAGAGGCGATGGGACCCAGATCACCGGGGCGTCGTGAGGTACATATTCAGGATCTTTAAACTGGGATGAGAAAAAGTCCACCCATGCTTCCGCCGAAACATGCTTAACTGGGGTCTGCGAGTCTGGGTTTCTACCCCATTTCACAACTTCCCAGAACTTAGTCTGGTTAGAGGAAAGGCTGGCCTCATATAGGTCGGACCAATAACACTCGTCCCACTCTCTCCTCGCCTCCCACTGAACCCTCTTATTCTTTTGTCGCGCCAGTTTGATGTCAAGGGTTACCCTAGATTTAATAGCTTTTTTGAGCCCACTATATGCCTCCCTGCATTTTTTATTATACCATTTCTTACTGGTGCCAATTGTTTTCTCTTTCCCGTGCTTCAGAGGTAGGGAAAGGAGAGCCTTCAATTTATTGAAGCACTGCTCATGTAAATCACTAATCAGGTGGACTGCTTCCATATTGGAAGGTAGATCATATATGGCACTCAAGGTTGATGAAACTTCCAGAGATATGCCATCTAACATGGCGGGATCCGCCAGGACCCTGCACCATCTAACCCTCCTTCATCATTAGTTGAAACAGCCTCTGCAGTAACACACGTAGCTGAAGGAGACCTGCGTAATCCACCAGAGAGCTTCAAACTTAGAGACAACGGGTTATGGTCCCTCTCTGGACGATCCACAACTACCATGTCTTCCAGGAGGGACCAAAACTCAATTTTAACCAAAATATAATCAATTCTACTTTTACTAGTCCCGTTATCAAAAGTAGGATGACCAGCTTTGTCAGAAATCGTACGACCATTGGCCGCCCTCAAACCCCACTCTAAGCACAGCCCTAACCAGTGCAAGGCAGCCTCGGAAACCTTGTTAATATGGTTCAGTGACAGATTCGGAATGTTCCACATAGCATCTTCCTCAGAACACAAGTCCTCGCCCTCACTCTTCAAGGGTTCAAAGGTACAGTTTAGATCCCCCGCTATAAGTATTAAGTTATCTCTCCCACTCAAATCAAGGTAGGAGTCCAACTCTTCTATAATAGCTGGGCTTCTCCCGCCAGGGAGGCCTCAGGCATATATATTGATAAGGATAATATCCTGGTGATTTTCCCTATATAACTTGATCCCCAGAATATCAGGATTATTCACTAGAATTTCCACCGGTCTGTAGCTGATGGACTGCCTAACCCAAATTACTAGGCCCCCCAACGCTCTACCCTTAGAACCCTTGATGGCTGGTTTATAAAAATTAAGAAAACTTGCTAGAAAGATTGATTCGGGGGCCCAGCTCTCTTGGAATAATAAAACATCAAAAGAATCTATAAAATCTACCAAGTCATCTGAGCCTATGCGCCCTTTAAGCCCTGCAATGTTCCATGATGCTATTTTGAGTACCATATCCTGAGGGGAACAAGCATCATAATTCAAAGCCCTCAACTCTCGGCCTAAGTCCCCACCATCAGTAGACGGAGTACCAACCAGGGAGTTTCCCTCTATAACACCCCCCGCAACCTCATCCATCTTTGAATGCCCCCCCTCCTGACTGTCTAAACATGTTATACTAGGTAAATCAATTTCCCCATATGCAAAGTTGCCAGAATGACTCTCTCTGTCGGATACAGACGGAGTCAATCAATGCCCTCCAAACCAGAGAGTGCTTCAAAGCGATTGAACAATTGTGGAATGGATGGGGTGTATGTGTTCCTGTCTGTTGGAAATCTCCCATAAGTTCTTCTAGACATTAAGGGGTTAACAAAGGGCACATTATTTCTTCAGGATAGAAATAACTGAGGCCCAATGACTGCACATCCCCCATCCTCCCAAATCTAGCTTTCCTACGTATAAAATCCACCACCCAAGGATCCCGGAAATTTATAATAATACAATCCCCATCCAGGTCCTTCGGGCAGTGTCCCACCCAGTTTACTCTTCTGACACTTAATATCTCCGGGGCAGAGGATGGTGGGAGGGGTCTGTTTTTGTTTAGCCAGAAGACAACTTTGTTTCTGAGATCCCCATAGGATTCAGGTATGTCTTCCCTAAGGGTTGAAACACCTGTTAGAACAATCGTATATGGAGTAGCCTCAGAAGGTAAGTCGATACAAGGGGGACCCTGTTTATGAACTTTATGACCCATAGCAGAGGGATTTTTATCTTGGCTCCCCAAAGCTCTAGTACTTGGCTTGATCTGAGGGGTCGATTTGGAACTACCCCTTGCATAGTTCAGAGCTTGGGCAACAGTAGAAGACTTGGTATTGTGCGTTGTGTCATATTTCAAGCTCCCACCCCTAGAGGTTGCCCCAACCGGATTATTTGTAGCAGGCCGAATATTAGGTTGTTTAACAGAAGCTTGGGGTGGCCGCTTAGTTGTAACAGCGACACCCGGGGGATTTGATATGCAAGTTGGAATAGAGGGTGTAGCTTGAGCATTTACTAGCTTTTTTAGTATGCCAGTGTTATCTTTGACAAGATTCTCCAATAAGTCCAATTTCGAATTCATAAGTCTGGTTCGTTCTAGTAGGGGTAGCATAAGCGATTTTACTAATAATTCCATTTTGCTTAGGAGACAATCATCTTTACTAGAACTCTCAGGGCTAGTAGCTAAATTCCTGAGTGATACTTGAGGAGGGGACAGAGAACTAATTGTGACCGGTGAAGGCTGGAAGCTAATAATTGTTTCAGGGCCAAGAATGGGCTGGGATATACTATTTATTTTAGGAATTTTAGAAGTACCCCCTTCTGGGGGCCCTTACTTCTCTTTCTCTTTAGGGGCATGTTCCGTCGGGACTCTCCAGTAATAGAATCAAATTGGACAGGACTAGCATTTAACACACTTTCCCCACCCCTACTTCCAATAGAGACACTGGATAATGAGCCACCCTCAGTTGAGTTCAAAAACGATCCCTCCACCTCGAAATGACCATCCACCAACACAGGATCCAGAATCTGGATAGGGGTCATAGTGGACGCCTGGGGACTGACCACTGTTGCCAAGCGACCTATAGAGGAACGCTTCCCCGTAATAAGGTCTAGCGATAGATCTTTCTCTGCAAAGGCTATCTCCTTTTCCAAAATACCGGTCGCCCTGGTTATAAAAGCATCTAGAGGACCAGTTACCACCCCACCACACATCTGCAGTTGCACTGATATTTCTTTTCCCGAACGTAACGGCATGATTCGAGATAACAGCAGAGGCCAACAGGTATTAAAGGGGGCCAAGAATGAGCAACAATACCTCCCTGGGTAGACAAAAATAGCAAAACAAGGGGGATGGCCCAACCCAACCTCGGCCGACCTCGGACGGCCTCAGAGGGCCCGCCCTTTGCCCAGGCTTAGCCCCGCACTTCAGCCCGCGTGCGTCCCGCGGTAGCGTGACGGGCCAACCTCTAATAGAGAAGGGAGGAGGAGTCACGGGAAGAGGCAGCAGGTACGCGTGATGTGAGAGATGTGCTGACCTGTGGGCCTCGCAGTCCCGGACCCCCGAGTCCAACAGCACTTCGATGGCAGCAAGGGGAAAGATAGTCCCAAAGTCAGGATGAGGCGAAGCAAGTACAACTCCCTCAGTGGCAGCAAGGTACGACTGCGAGCGGCTCCCGCGGAGCGGAGGCCGCGAGTCGTGTTTTAAGGGCGGCAGGCAGCAGGCTCAGCAGGGAGGAGTCACGGGAAGAGGCAGCAGGTGCACGTGATGTGAGAGACGCGCTGACCTGTGGGCCTAGAAGTCCCGGACCCCCGAGTCCAACAGCACTTCGATGGCAACAAGGGGAAAGATAGTCCTAAAGTCAGGATGAGGCGAAGCAAGTACAACTCCCTCAGTGGCGGCAAGGTACGACTGCGAGCGGCTTCTTTCTTCACCTTTCATGCTTCTTTTGGTACGTCTCTTCCTTCTTGTTTCCCCCTTCGTGCTACTTTTTGTTCCTCCCTTGCTTCTTTCTGCACCTCTCTTGCTTCTTTCCGCACCTCTCTTAGTTCTTTCTGTTCCTCTCTGGCTTCTTTTTGTACCTCACGTATTTCTTTCCGCAACTCTCTTGCTTCTTTCTGCACCTCTCTTGCTTCTTTCTATGCTTCACTTTCCTCTTTATGCACCTCTCTTGCCTATTCTGAATCTCTCCTGCTGCTTTTTGCCCCTCTCTTGCCTCTTTTTATACCTCTCTTGCTTCTTTCTGCACCTCACTTCCCTCTATCTACACCTCTCTTGGTTATTTCTGCACCTCTCTTGCTTCTTTCTATACCTCTCTTGCCTCTTTATGCACCCCTCCTGGCTCTTTCTGCTTCTCTTTTGTTTCTTTCTACAACTCTCTTACGAATTCCTACACCTCTCTTGCTTCTTTCTGCACCTCTATTGCTTCTTTCCGCATCTTTCTTCCTTTTTGTGTGCTTTCTTCTTCTTTCTGTGCGTTCTTCCTCTTTTTGCACCTTTCTTTCTATTTCAGCAAATTTCTTCCTCTTTCCTTACTTCTCTTGCATTTTTCTTCAACTCTCTTGCTTCTTTCTGCATTTCTCTTTCTTATTCCTGTACCTCTCTTAGCACTTTCTGCTCCTCTCTTGCTTCTGTATGGAACTCTCTTGCTTCTTTCTGCACCTCCCTTACCTCTTTCTGTACCTCCCTTGCTTCTGTCTGCAACTCTCTTACTTCTTTCTGCACCTCCCTTACCTCTTTATGCACCTCTCTTGCTTCTTTCTGTGCCTGACTGGCCTCTTTCTGTACCTCTATTGCTTCTTTCTGCTCCTCCTTCCATACTTCACTTGCCCCTTTCCGCGCCTCACCCTGTTTCTTTAGCACTTCTCTTGCATCTTTCTGTACTTTTCTTGCCTCTTTTCACACCTTTCTTCCTTTTTCTCCACCTTTCTTTCTCTTTCTGAACTTCTCTTGCCGCTCTTTTCTTGCATCTTTTAGTACCTCTCCTGGCTCTTTCAGTACATCTCCTTTTGCAACTCTCTTGCTTCTTTCTGCACCCTCTTGCTTCTTTCTGTATATCTCTTAGCTCTTTCTGCTCCTCTCTTGCCTCTTTCTGGACCTGTCTTGCTTCTTTCGGCATCTCTCTTCCCTCTTTCTGCATCTCTCTTGCTTTTTTCTGCACTTCTCTTCCTTCTTTCTGCACTTCTCGTCCTTCTTTCTGTGACTTTCTTCTTCTTTCTGTGCCTTTCTTCCTCATTCTGTTCTTTATTTTTTCTCTGTCAGCACATTTGGATAGGGGGCAGATGTGTTTCAACTTGCCGCATGACGTTGCTTTTTTGACTCCCTGACATTTTAAATAGCGAATGTGTTTTATTTGTTGGCCTCATACTTGCACTTTAAAATGGAACTTCCTCATTTGCACTCGAGCGTTTCAGCCGAGCACTCTTCCTGCCTTTCCCCCTGGTGCCATGAGGAACCGCCATCTTGGAGAGTTGGCGGTCTAGTTCCTCGCGCACCCAGGGTTATTTTAATCGTGCGTCAGTCGGAGGTGAGAGCGATAAGGGGCAGATGTATTTGCACTTGCCGCATTATGTTGCTTTTTGACTCCCTGACATTTTAAATAGCGAATAGCGAATGTGTTTTATTTGTTGGCCATACTTGCACTTTAAAATTGAACTTCCTCATTTGCACTTGAGCGTTTCAGCCAAGCACTCTTCCTGCCTTTCCCCCTGGTGCCACGAGAAATATTTGGGAGAAGAACACCAACAATGTATTTGGAATTCGAGCCGGGGGATGGATGGTAGGTATGCTATATCTGAGGTGACATACAGGGTGTCCTGCTAGAGAGCTGCACTCTTGGACATGCAGCCATGCCTGACACTGGTTGGTAGTCCTGAATTCGTAATGGCAAAGTAAAACTAAGTATTCGAGAGTGAAGTAGCTCAACATCACCCACCTCTATTACCACACACGCGGCAGCGAGGTCTGTTATTGCATAGGCTGTTGGGTGGTATAACATCATTTCAATCAGCCATCTTTGCTTTTTTAATTTATTTTGGCTCACAGAGGACTGCGTCCTTACTTGAGGTACGAAGGTGGCTCTTGTTTGCTTTGTTTTCAGGTGGGAGAAACAGTACTACGAGACTTGTGTGTTTTAAGCCAACAAACAGTATCTCATTTTGTGGTTTATTTGTGGTCAGTAGACGGACACTCCTTGGTTTGAAACCATTAGGACGATTACTTGGCAACAGATCAAACGAACAGGACGATCCAGTTTGGTTTGTCACCTCCCCCAGCCAGTTCTGACAATTGTGACTGCTAGCCTCCAATTCGATAGTCCGGCTAAAGAGCACAACCTGAATTGTGTAGTTTTGTGTTTGCACCATATAGTTCCTCTTGCCCCGTGCGGGGTGCTAAAACATGCTTGCTTGGGAGGATTTGTGCTTGCGAGTGGTCAGAGCTGTGCTTTTGTTGTGTCTTGGGACTCCACGCTTAGCAGTATGATGGATGAAGGGTAGGTGGGAGATGGGGTGTGCTCGGCTTACATTTGATGGTTACCATAGGTTGCTCTGCTATTCCCATGTTAGGTTTATGGTGATTACCGAACACTTTCAAACCACCTCCTGTGCTGTACTCCGCAATTAGGATATCAAGTGTGTAACAGGGCCGGACTGGGAGCTCAAAGCAGCCCTGGCAAATTTTGTCAGACCAGCCCCCGTCCGGCGCCCGGCGCCCGTCCGCCGCGTTGCGTGCGAGCGAGCTTGACCACTACTAGGGGGTTTGGGGGGGGGGAATTTTGGAAAAAGGACAACCAAAATGGTGCATTTTACAGCACATTTTTAATTACATATTTAATTGGATCAACTTTTAAAGCACAGTAAATAGTAGATGATGACCTTAAAGAGCACCAGGTTACCCACCCAGTCATATGTACCCATAGACATTCTTACAGAGAGCATCAAAAATAGACACAAGTAGTGAATCACAGAGAACAAAGTAAAAGTGAGACCAGCCCCCATATGGTGTGTAGCGGTTCTCCCCCAAAGACAATTTTAGAGACAGAAAGCCCAAAACAATGCATTTTAACACATTTTTCATTACATATTAGATTGTATTCACTTTTAAAGCATACTAAATGATCACCTTATGGAGCACCAGGATACCCAGTCATAAATCACAGACATTCCTACAGAGAACACTAAAAAATGAAATGTCGAGCACAAAATGTATTCTTAATATAAAATAGTATAAAGACATTTAAAAATGCACTTAACTTCAAACAACTGTGCAAAGGTTCAGAGGAAAAAATGTTTGAAGACAATGTGCAAACATTACATGATTTTTATATCCTGAGGGCAGAAACTGTGGCAATGTCACACAAAAGCATCTTATAACTAGAACCTAGGGCACAGAGGCCAGAAATAATGGAAACATCACACCCAGGCCTGGTCACACCAGGCCAGAAAACATGGAAACGTTACACATAAGCACCCAGGCCAGAAAGCATGGAAATGTCACACATGAGCCTCCAGGTCACTGAGGAAACTATGGAAATAGCACACATATGCACCCAGGCCAGAAAGCATCGAAATATCAAACATAAGCACCCGGCCAGAAAGCATGGAAACGTCAAACATAAGTTGCCAGAAAGCATGGAAATGTCTCACACGGCACCCTGGCCAGAAAGAATGAAAAATTCACACAAAGGCACCCAGGCCAGTGGCACTGGAACACTTTTCAGAGTGTGGGTGCTGCCTTCAATGTTGCCTATACATCACTGAAGTCATGGGATTGTGAAAAATTCTAGAATCACACACAGAACAAGTGTAGCAATTGAATCTCGCCTATTCTGGGGCATATAAAACTTAAAAGTATATGCCAAACCATTTAAATACACTGTACCCTGCCTTATGGACAGGGCTTGCACTAGTGGTGACATGTAAATAAGCACCTGCGTGGGTCAAGGGTTTGAATTCCAGGGGCCCAGTCTTTAATCACTTTGAAAAGAAGTACAAATAGTAAACTCTGACGTGAAGAAGGCAGAGCCGGCTTTAGCGCTGGTGGCGTCTGGGGCACACCCCATCATCTCCTTCTCTGTGGAATCCCTTGCCAACACCCTCCAACAGTGCCCTTCTTCTCTGCATAGCCATTCTCATATGCATTTCATTTGTTTTTCATAGCGCTACTCATACCAGGCAGTGTAGGTTGTGTGAACACGTTACAACACACACACATCATATATGGAGACAATGAATTATATGTGTGTAAAGTCAGTCTATATGAAATAAAACATAAGACAATGTGAATGCAGGGTGTAGAAATCCCATATCACCCATACTGGAAGGCAGTACATTTTAAGAATGTATTCTGGAGAAGCACAAACTCAGGATTTAAAAAGGTACCTCAGTGGTTGGGGTTGGCTTTAATATTAAGAATATATTTTTACCCAAACAAACCTTTTTTAGCAGCATTGGGATAATGAGAAACTGGGTAAAAAATAATGTTCTAACCTATAGCATGCAGTTTGCCTGCAGCTCTTTGATGACAGTTTATTGGTCATTGCGTTATATTAGGGTTGTAATTTAGGAACTGCTGGTTACAAAAACATCTGGGCAAAAGCAGTAACCCACTGAGCTACGCACATAAAATACAGTTATGTGATTTGCATGGTACATGTTCTTTGCAGCAGACATAGTAACCCTTTGTGCTACTTTATGTTGAGTCAAAACTGTCACTAGCCCAAACTCTGATCTCTCTAGCAGGAACATTAACCACCAGAGTTAACTTGCTATTTTTATTGTTGCCTGAAAACTGCTGGACACACTACACACAAGGTACTTTGCAGCAGGTGCTATTAAACCCAGAAGTTATTTCTTCACACAACGCCCCCCAGGTCAGCATCAGGTGCGGCTGCACCAGTCAGTCCTCCCCAAAGAGGTTGGTACCTACCTGATTGTCTGGTAATTGCACTTTATTTATTTATTTCTTTTTGAGGTTTTATATAGCGCTGGCTGGACCAGAAGTATCAGAGCGCTTTAGATGAGTATAAAATAATTGCAGTCACAGGAACCCAAAATCAGCGAACAATCAACAGCATTGAAATATAGCAGATTACAACATTTTTAACGATTTGTAACTATACAAAAACAGGTAAGTGATCAGGAGCAATTTACAATACTAAGAGGAATGATAGGACGAGGAGTTAGGGTTAAGGCCCCCAATATTTTTTAAGGAGGTGCACTTACCAGCAGAAAGGGAAAGCAAATGAATCCCCAGATGATGAGCATAGCCGGTCTCACTCGTATATTTAATGCGGCATAACGATGCAATTGATGTGTACCACAGGTTCCTACGGTGCACGTGCACATCAATTGCATTATTATGCTGCATTAAAAATGCAAGTGCGAGGACAACAATCTGATGCCTGGTATGTGAGGGATGATTTGACATCTTTAACACTTCAGATCATAATATCGGATTGGGTCAGTTATATAAGTACGGGTAAATATTTTCATTTTCTAAAGTTTTGTAAAGTGAAGGAGTTATTCGTTATCCTGTTTGAGAGAGATACATCGCGCAAAGCTTTTTAGGGATGGTTTCACATTGAAAAGATCCCAGGATGTGATATTTCCCTGCAGGGTGGGATTATTTTAAGTTTGTTTATCAGTTTAAAAAGTTTTGTTAAATGTCACCCAATTACACTTGCTCCTTTGGGTCTCTTTCCAGCAGCGGTATGAAGTGTTATAGTTATTTTGTTAAAAAAAGGGTACTACCAGCCATTTCAGCCCAAGACATAAAATTGTTTTTGCAGTGGGTTGCCTGTATAATTGTGCCCCCTTGATCATCACAGGGTCTCTCTGGTGACGTGACTCATCGATCGAATCTAGTGGGGTCAGTGGGTCACTAGTTGTTTTTGTGGCCAGGTGGTGCCGAAAGTGAAAGTGCCTGTATGCCCTGCCCAGTAATTTAATAGTGCGTGCGCAGGCAGCAGGAACTCCAGGGAGGGTGAATGTGGCTGTGCCCTAGGTAGGGGATGATAAGGGAGGTGATGATGAGAGTGGGGATGATGTGAGGGGTGGCGTGTGCACTGTGCAGTGGCCAGGACAGTGTAACAAAACTTCAGTCGGCCCCCCTGCAAAGAGCTCCTCAGGCTCTCACATTCAGAAACTGGCCTGGAGTGGCAATAACATAACATAACATAACATGGGACCCAGCCCTTTTTATAACTAAGGAACTTTGCATCATATTATAGATGAAGGTCAGCATGGACTTTAGCAGCTTTCCAGAACGACACCTGACACTGATGTTAATCAATGAACATTCATGGTTTCCTTTAACAGAGATCACGAAATCGACAGCCATGTGCAAGATACACCTGCTCCTACACATTACACATGGGCTGCCAACTGAAATTAGACAGACAGTGGGCCCCCCACTCTGATTGACTGGATTTAGTGACTATTTAAGCCACCTTGGAATTAAACATTGCGAAATCATGCCGCAATGGCCACAACCCAACTGTGAAGTGGAAAACTTTATGTATACCGTCAACAATTTCCTATGGATTACGGTGGACCATGGTGAAGGTAAAAAAAATAGAACCTCCACCATTTCTCGAGAATGTATCACGACGTGCTGCACAGCACCCCCCAGTGCCCACCTTGGGAGCTAATATTCAAAAGACCATCACAAGAGGGATTGACCAGGCAAGCCAAAATCGGGATGCCAAGGATTCCCAAATTAGACCTGCAGACCAAGTGCTCATATGTAGCCAACATCGAAGTGCAAATTCCAGACACCCTTCGCCAAAGGCCCATGGACCGTTGATGATGTCAGGAGTACCATGGGGCGGCCCACTGAGATGAAGAGCAGGTAACCCATAATGTGTCATGGTTTATGAAGGTGCGCCGGGGGGAAAATGCAAACAACTTTGAGGGAGACACAATGATTGGGGCGGATCTCCTCCTCGCCCCACAAATAAGGAAGACCTGACCCTAGGCCCTGACCCTATTCTGCCGCCAGGAAGGGAACAACCAATGCTGGGGGACATGCCCCAGAATCACTGGGGGAAAGAGAAGAATAGGATTCGGGGATGGAAGAAAAACCAGACACCAAAGATAAAGGTAAAACCAAATACTAAAACAGATACCCAGCCAGGCTTAGGAGGGTTTACGAGACCTTATGGAGCAGGTATCATGACGGTTAGAAACGAGAAGGAGTGCAAAGGACTGAGCTAAAGTGGGAAGGGATATGGTGAGCCATTCAGCCCCTATGTAAGGAGGGCTCACATGTATAGCGCTGAATAAAAGTCCTAAATATATAACTAAATATCGAGCATCAAAATGAAATTTAGACGAACATTATGCATGTTTTATCTCTGTAATTCATAATCTTTTTTATACATATTCAAACACGATATTTCATCACGGCCTGCTTTCCGTGCATTATTTTTACTGTTGTCGTGACAGGGTACGTTGTGACAGCTAAGACGACGTTAAACACTGGGCGAGGGGAGCAGCATGCTTTATGCCCTTTAAAGTATGAGTGCATCTGAGAAGATTTCAGCCACGCAGTTCTGTTAAAATAGAAAGGGTTTCAGAGAAAAGGAAGGTTTAGATGGAGAAAGATGACCTTCAGATGAAATATTCTGCAGCTTCTTGTCCCCAAATAAACTACTTTCCCCGGCTGCTCTCCGGTGTTATAATAAACACATTTTCGCACATGAATAATCTGCGAGAGGTTAGAATCAAAACACGAGGAGGAGCTCTGGGTTAAATTTCAGATTTAGAATACTTCAAAACACTGCGTGTTGACACCCTGTAAGTGGCGGGGGGGGGAGGGAGGTGGCGAGCGGTGCCTCCCTGCCCTGAGTAGTTCATGAGGGTGTACGGTTGTTACAGGGTGCAGGCATCTCGATATGACGTAGCACATGGTTTATTCTTATCCTTTTTTTTTAAATAACAGTGGAAAATAAATGTTCTTATGGAGGGACGCCCCCTCCCTCGTACCCACTCCAAGTTTGGAGGTGATCCGCAACGTCTCCCGCTTTGCTCTTTAAGGGCAGTTACACCTGCCATTTGCTGGGATAACATTCAGACCATTTCAGTACTGGGAAAGGATTGCATCGGATTTAGTGAATGTCCCAGTTGCTGAGATTCTGTAACTAACCTCTCCTTACACAATATCAAAAATACAACTACATGAATCAATCAGGGGAATCAATTGGTGCCGGAGAAACTCACCTGCTGTGTTGGTGGCAGACAGGGGGGGCTATGTCGGTGGCCGGCGGGCTAGCCTAGAAATAAAATAAAATTATGGCGGGCCACAAACTCCGGTGGTCAAGACAGTGCCACTGCTCCTCGTTGTCACTCGTGATGCTGCTGCAGGCCAGTCACGTGCACTTTTAGGGCCCAAATGCGCATGGAGGCCAGCCTTCTGAGGCTTCTAGCCCGTGTCTGTCTCCCCCACCTCTCGCGATGTATCTGCCCCCGTCTCAATGCAGGATGAAGGCATTATGCAGATGAGCTGCTGCATTGTGTCTGACTCGGAAACATTGTCCTGCGTGCTTGGTCTCGCATGAATCCGTTTCTATACCTCTGAATGCTCACAGCTAGGAGCTTCCTCGGAGGGATGAACACCTTAAAGTTGTTTCACAGAGCAACTAAACAATTCTGTCATGCACAAACTTTCAGCGGAGTGGGAGAAAAGGCTTTTATTCTATCTCTTTCCCACACAACTTTGAAGTGTTATCCCCGCCGCTGTGTCTTAAAGTGAAAGCTTTTGATTGGCACTCGTCGGTTTGGGAGGGAATGACATCAGCTCCTGCACCCGGGCCTAGAGAGGCGCGCAGACGTGGCGGAGGAGGAGACAGTGCGCACTGCGCAGAGGCACCTCCTCCTTCTGAAATGTTAGGTTGCACTTAGTTGCATTTCACCCACCCCACCACAGCGTCGGCGGCACGGGTCTTTCAATCTGCAGCTTGCTTTGCTTATTTTCCTCCTGGCTGCAGCTGCAGGCTGCTTGAAGTGACTCACGTCACTCGCAACTCGTACTGAAAATCGGCCCGCAACAAAACCGGCCCCCCGATGGAAAACCGGCCCCCACCCCATCCAGCCTACCGGGGGATTGCCCGGTGCCCGACAATACCAGTCCGGCCCTGGTGTGTAATGTCCTTAAGTGTGAGTTTGCAGTACTTAGTAACTGTTGAGTGCCCCATTGTCCTTCTATTGAGTGCCCCTTTGTCCATCTGGAGGCTTTCTTCGATTAAGGCTGAGTGTGCTTGCGTCAGGGGGGTGTAGTGTGCCACGGCTATGCAGTGCTGCACACCTGGGGAAGGAAGACTAGTGCGAGTACTTATGAAAGAGTGGTGCAGTGTCACCCACTGTCACAGTGTCTATAGCCCACCAGATGCATGGGAACTTCCTGCCGAACTACCTTTCTGCCTTTACCTGTCCTGGCCCTAATCCCCACCCAGTCTATCTGTGAATTTTTCCCTCGTCATTTGAGATCTAGCTACTTTGTCTGATGCCCGATGGAGCTACCTAGTTTAGCTATAGGGGAGACAGTTCAGGGATTTCCTACTCGGACGTCACCTACCCAGTCGGTCTTCAGCCAAACTTCCTTTCGTCTCTCCTGTCATCTCTTCCCGCATCCTCCCTCTATTGTTGTCTCTCCTTCTCTCCTCTTCCAATGTATTGAGACTGAACTATTTTGTCAAATGCCCGATGGAGCTATCTGGTTTAGCTATAGGGGAGATGGACCGTGGACTCCCTCCTTGGTCGTCACCTACCTAGTCGGCTGTTAGACAGACCTCATTTTTGTCTCTTCCCCTATCCCCCCTTTCTCTCCTTCCATGCCCCCTCCCCTCTACGCTCCATTTATTTTGCCCTAAATGTTCCTTTAATTGCTTTTCCCATTGAGACCGAGCTATTTGGCCAATGCCCGGTGGAGCTACCTGAGAGCTATAGAGGAGATGGGTTTTGGGCCTTCCCCTCGACCGTCACATACCCAGCCGGACTTTGGACAGACTTTCCTTTGGTCTCTATGCCATATCTCCCTCCTATCCCTTTACCCTTCCCCCTTCCCCTCTATACTTCAATTATCTCGTCTTCTATGTCTCTTGCAATTGTTTGTCTAGCAACTGATGTAAATTGGAACTGATGTAATCTTGTAATTGTAAGTTTTGTGGAACCTCATGTAAAGCGCTCTGATACCTCCGGGTCTAGCCAGCGCTATATAAAACTCTTGAATAAATGAATAAATAAATAAATTCTATTCAGCCCGTATCAAAGCGGCCAATAATAACTCGAGAGAAATCTATGCAATTGTCCAGAGTTTTATGTCCCCTGCAGTCCAAGCCAGCGGTCCAAGCTAGTGTGATGCCATCTTTGCAGTCCTGGTGTAATATGCTTTCCTGCTTTTTCAGAGATAAGATCTTGGCCATTCAGTCTACCTTTACACCTTGTAGTAGCCACTTGGATACCACCCCGGAGTGTCCAGTGGCTGATGGGGGACACTTATTGTCAGAATTTAAGACCGTTGATTCTTTGGATTGCCTGAAACTGCTGAAAAGTTTAAAATTAGGTTCACCGGCTGACCCCTGCCCTGCAAGGATATTGGAATCTTCGGCTGAGGTTGTTATCGAGAAAGTGAATACCATTATCAATGTTTCCCTCCCGACAGCGGTGGTTCCTGAGGCTTGGAAGAAGGCAAAAATCCTGCCTCTTTTGAAAAAGCAGTCTCTTGACCCTCGCTGCCCAGGGAATTTTCGGCCTATTTCTCTTCTTCCTGCCCTGGCTAAGGTTTGCGAGAAGGCCGTTAATAAGCAGCTTATGGATTATGTGGAAAAGGAGGGACTGCTTCACCTAGCACAATCTGGGTTCCGGCAGACACACAGCACGGAAACAGTACTGGTCGAGGTGGCAGAGGCCATAGAGGACTGTTTGGACCCAGGCGGGAGGGCGACACTTATTTTGCTTGACCTCTCACCCCGTTCGATACGGTCCCTCACTCTTTTCTTATGTCACGCTTGGCCAGGAAAGGGTTATCGAGTGCTGTATGGGGATGGCTACGCTCTTTTTTGAGGGGGCGGTCAGAGCAGGTATGGATTCCTCCTTGTTCCTCTGCTTCGCAGTCAGTTACAACGGGTGTCCCGCAGGGTTCTTCCCTTAGTCCCCTTTTATTTAATATCTATATGTCTCCCCCGCTATATTTAGAAGAGTCGATGGGGGCCAAGGTACTGGCCTATGCATATGAAACCCAGTTGCTTTTCACCTGGACAAAGGGGGAAGATTCGGTACTCCGGCCCCAACACTGCCTGTCATCTATTTTTAAGTGGATGGTAGAGGCACAGCTTGAATGTAATGAGGGGAAATCAGAGATCTTACTGTTCGGTATATTCCCTGTTAATTTTAGAGAACAGCTCTGGGCCCCTGAGGTCCCATGTCCCATGTCCTACCTCCACTGGGCAGCCAGCAAAAAATCTTGGGGTCTGGTTCAATGAAGATCTCTCCTTTGCGGACCATATTAAGAAGCTGGCCGGTGGCTGCTTTGCCTTACTGAAATTTCAGATGCTTATTTCCCCTCCTGCCTCTGGAGGCAAGGCAAACAATTACTTGTGCATTGATCCTGTCGCGGCTGGATTACGTGAAGGCCCTTTTTGCCGGTATTCCTGGCTACCGGCTGAGGAGGCTTCAGGTGGTACAGAATACCGTAGCCAGACTTCTATCGGGTCTGTCATCCAGGGATAGTATTCACCTCCAGCTGCATTTGTGTCATTGGCTGCCCCTGGTTGCCAGGGTGAAATTCAAGTTATTGGTCATGGCACACCGTGCGCTTCACGGGCATGGCCCTCTCTAGCTACAGAAGCAAGTTTCTTTTTATGTTCCTACGCACTCTCTGCGCTCCTCGTCCTTATTTTTGCTCCTGGTCCCGCGTTGTAAGCGCCAAAGGATAGGGGGCAGTTCCTTCTCAGTCAAAGTGGCAGTTGCTTGGAATGCCCTTCCTCTGGTCCTGCGCAACATCCAGGACCTAAGTGTATTCCAGAAAAAACTGAAGACGAATCTGTTTATGTGAAGCCCTTTGCCATTTCCTATGGTTCCGCACTGGGACACTCACGAGTAGCTGAGCGCGTAATAAATTCATTAACATAACATAACAAAACATAACATAACATTTCTTCCTCTTTCTATACTTCTCTTGCATCTTTCGTCACCTCTCTTGTCTTTTCCTGCATCTATCTTGTCTCTATCTGCCCATCGGTTGTCTCTTTCTGCACCTCCTTTACTTCTTACTGCACCTAAGTTTTCTCTTTCTGTGCCTATCTTGCTTCTTTATGCAACTCTCCTGTGTTTTTTCTGCACCTCCCAGGCTTTTTTCTGCCCCTCTCTTGCCTATATCTGCTCCTCTCTTGCTTCTTCTGCACCTCAGTTGTCTTTTTCTGCACCTAAATTGCTTCCTTCTGAAACTCGCTTGCTTCTTTCTATACCTTTCATGAGTTTTTTCCGTACCTCTCTTGGCTCTTTCTGCTCCTCTTGCTTATTTATGTACCTCCTTTGCCTCTTTCTGTACCTCCCTTGCCTCTCTCTGCACTCACTCCCTTCTTTCTGCACCTCTCTTTATTCTTTCTTCACTTCTCTTGCCTCTTTCTGCACTCATCTTGCCTCTCTCTGCACCTTTCTTACTCTCTTTGTACTTTTCTTCATCTTTCTGCACCTAATTTTTCCCTTTCTGTACCTCTCTTGCTTCTTTATGTACTTTCTTGCATTTTTCTACATTTATTTTGTCTCTCTCTGCCACTGTCTTGTATTAGCCTGTATCTCTCTTGCTTCTTTCTGCACTGTCTTGCTTATTTCTATACATGTCCTGCCTCTTTCTATACCTCTCTCAGCTCTTTCTATAACTCTCTTGCTTTTTTCTGCATTTTTCTTGTCTAATTCTGCCCCTCTCTTGCCTCTTTCTGGACGTCTCTTGCTTCTTTCTGCACCTCATTTTACTCTTTCTATACCTCTCTTGTGCTTCTTTCAGTACTCTCTTGCTTATTTCTATACCCCTCATGCCTCTTTCTACACTTCTCTTCTCTCTTTTTGCACCTTGTTTGCTTCTTTCTGCACTTTTTGTGCTTCTTTCTGCACCTTTCATGCTTCTTTCTGCACCTCTCTTGCTTCTTTCTGTACCTCTCTCCCTTCTTGCTTCCCCCTTTGTGCTTCTTTCTGTATCTCTCTTGCTTCTTTCTGTTCCTCCCTTGCTTTTTTCTGCTCCTCTCTAGCTTCTTTTTGCATCTCACTTCCTTCCTTCAGCACCTTTCTTGCTTCTTTCTGTACCTCTCTTGCTTCTTCCTATGCTTCACTTGCCTCTTTCTACACCTCTCTTGCCTATTCTGCATCTCTCTTGCTTCTTTCTGCCCCTCTCTTGCCTCTTTCTATACCTCTCTTGCTTCTTTCTGCACCTCACTTCCCTCTATGGAGACCTCTCGTTGTTGTTTCTACACCTCTCTTGCTTCTTTTCATACCTTTCTTGCCTCTTTCTGTACCCCTCTTGGCTCTTTCTGCTTCTCTTTTGTTTCTTTCTACAACTCTCTAACATCTTTCTGTACCTCTCTTGCTTATTTCTTCACCTCCATTGCTTCTTTCCACATCTCTCTTCCTTTATGTGTGCTCTCTTCCTCTTTCTGCGCGTTCTTCCTCTTTTTGCGCCTTTCTTCCTATTTCAGCAAATTTCTTCCTCTTTCCTTACTTCTCTTGCATTTTTCTTCAACTTTCTTGCTTCTTTTTGTATTTCTCTTACTTTTTGCTGCACCTCCCATGGCACTTTCCGCTCCTCTCTTTTTGCACCTTGTTTGCTTCTTTCTGCACTTTTTGTGCTTCTTTCTGCACCTTTCATGCTTCTTTCTGCACCTCTCTTGCTTCTTTCTGTACCTCTCTTCCTTCTTGCTTCCCCCTTTGTGCTTCTTTCTGTATCTCTCTTGCTTCTTTCTGTTCCTCCCTTGCTTTTTTCTGCACCTCTCGTGCTTCTTTCCGCACCTCCCTAAGTTCTTTCTGCTCCTCTCTTGCTTCTTTTTGCATCTCACTTCCTTCCTTCCGCACCTTTCTTCCTTCTTTCTGTACCTCTCTTGCTTCTTCCTATGCTTCACTTGCCTCTTTCTACACCTCTCTTGCCTATTCTGCATCTCTCTTGCTTCTTTCTGCCCCTCTCTTGCCTCTTTCTATACCTCTCTTGCTTCTTTCTGCACCTCACTTCCCTCTATAGAGACCTCTCGTGGTTGTTTCTACACTTCTCTTGCTTCTTTTCATAGCTTTCTTGCCTCTTTCTGTACCCCTCTTGGCTCTTTCTGCTTCTCTTTTGTTTCTTTCTACAACTCTCTAACATCTTTCTGTACCTCTCTTGCTTATTTCTTCACCTCCATTGCTTCTTTCCACATCTCTCTTCCTTTATGTGTGCTTTCTTCCTCTTTCTGCGCGTTCTTCCTCTTTTTGCACCTTTCTTCCTATTTCAGCAAATTTCTTCCTCTTTCCTTACTTCTCTTGGATTTTTCTTCAACTTTCTTGCTTCTTTTTGCATTTCTCTTACTTTTTGCTGCACCTCCCTTGGCACTTTCCGCTCCTCTCTTGCTTCTGTCTGCAACTCTCTTGCCTCTTTCTGTACCTCTCTTTCCTCTTTCTATATCTCACTTGCCTCTTTCTGTACCTCAATTGCCCCTTTCTGCACCTCACTCTGGGGCATATTATCAAGAACGGTGATAAAATTATCGCCACTTTAGCGGCAGGAAAATTCAGCTAAACAGCGATAATGGGCTTGATAATATGCCCTTGTGAAATCCCATAGAAGCTCAGGTTAACACCAGAACCTGGGCTGCTAGGGGAATTCACAACATTATCGCTGTTCTTGATGATATGCCCCCTGATATGCCCCCCTGTTCTAAGTGTAAGAATTGGCTTTTGTAGTCTGGTCTGCCCTGTTCCCATGATGCACTGGGCCAGGGACAGACTAATTTGCATACAGTCAGGTTCTGAAACTGGGATGGTGCAATGAGCTAAAAAACGGTGTTGGATCTAGCCCTGATCTCTTGACTGGGTGAGAGTACTCTGCTTAATTCAGAGACTCTGTCCATCACCACCCCTTGTTGTAAATTATTCCCCTGTTCTTTCAGCACGTTTCTTGCTTCTTCCAGTAATTCTCTTACCTCTTTCTGTACATCTCTTTCCTCTTTTCACACCTTTCTTCATTTTTCTCTACCTTTCTTTCTATTTCTGAACTTCTCTTGCCTCTTTCTGCTCTTTTCTTGCATCTTTTGGTACCTCTCCTGGCTCTTACTGTACCTCTCCTGAGTATTTGTACAACTCTTTTGTTTCTTTCTGCACTCTCTTGCTTCTTTCTGTATATCTCTTAGCTCTTTCTGCTACTCTCCTGCCTCTTCTGGACCTGTCTTGCTTCTTTTGGCATATCTCTTTCCTCTTTCAGCACCTCTCTTGCTTTTTTCTGCACTTCTCTTCCTTTTGTCTCTTTCTTCTTCTTTCTTCGCCTTTCTTCCTCTTTCTGTTCCTTATTTATTCTCTGTCAGCAGATTTCTTCCTCGTTCTGCACTTTTCTTGCATCTTTCCTCACCTCTCTTGTGTCTTCCTGCATCTATCTTGTCTCTATCTGCCCATTGGTTGTATCTTTCTGCACCTCCCTTATTTCTTTCTGCACCTAGGTTTTCTCTTTCTGCACCTATCTTGCATCTTTCTGAAACTCTCTTGTGTTTTTTCTGCACCTCTCTTGCTTCTTTCTGCCCCTCTCTTGCCTATTTCTGCTCCTCTCTTGCTTCTTCTGCACCTCAATTCCCTTTTTCTGTACCTAAATTGCTTCCTTCGGAAACTCTCATGCTTCTGTCTATACCTTGTTTGCCTTTTTCTGTACCTCTCTTGGCTCTCTCTGCTCCTCTTGCATATTTCTGTACCTCCCTTGCCTCTCTCTGCACTTCACTCTCTTCTTTCTGCACCTTTCTTAATTCTTTCTGCACTTCTCTTGCTTCTTTCCGAACCTCACTACCTCCTTTTTATACCTCTCTTGCTTCATTCTGCCCTTCTATTCCTTCTTTCTGTACTTTATTCCTCTTTCTGTGCGTTTCTTCCTCTTTCCGCACATTTCTTCCTCTTTCTGCACTTCTCTTGCATCTTTCTTCACCTCTCTTGCCTCTTTCTGCATCTATCTTGTCTCCCTCTGCCACTCTCTTGTATCTTTCTGCACCTCTATTGTTCCTTCTGTGCTTATCTTGCCTTTTTCTGTACTTCTCTTGCCTCTTTTCATACCTTTCTTTTTCAGCAACTTTCTTTCTCTTTCTGAAATGTTCTTGCCTCTTTCAGCTCTTTTCTTGCATCTTTCGGTACCTCTCCTGGCTCTTTCTGCATCTCTCCTGCTTCTTTCTGTACTCTCTTGCTTCTTTCTGTACATCTCTTAGCTCTTTCTGCTCCTCTCTTGCTTCTTTCTGGACCTGTCTTGCTTCATTCTGCACCTCTCTTGCTTCTTTCTGCTCTTCTCTTCCTTCTTTCTGTGCCTTTCTTCTTTCTGCGCCTTCTTTCCTCTTTCTGTTCCTTATTTTTCTCTGTCAGCACATTCTTCCTCTTTTTGCACTTCTTTTAAATGTTCTGCACTTCTCTAGCCTCTTCCTTAAGTTCTCTTGATTATTTCTGCAACTCTCTTGCTTCTTTCTGTACATTCACTTCCTTCTCTCTGTACTTCTCCTATCACTTTCTGCACCTTTCTTCCTCTTTTGGCACATTTCTTCCTCTTTCTGCACTACTCTTACCTCTTTCTTCACTTCTCTTGCCTTTTCTGCATGTCTTTTGCCTCTTTCTACCCCTCTTCTGCCTATTTCTGCACCTCTTTTGCCTTTTTCTGTACCTCATTTGCCTCTTTCTGCACCTCTCTTGCATCTTCTTACATTCTCATGCTCCTTTCTACACCTCTTGAGCCTCATTCTGCACCTCTCTTGCTTCTTCCTGCACATCTCTTGTTTTTTTCCTCATCTCTCTTGCTTTTTTCTGCACCTCACCACCTTCTTTTTATAGCTTTCTTGCTTCTTTCCGCACTTCCCTGTATCTGTATCTCTCTTGGTTGTTTCTGCACCTCTTTTGCTTCTTTCTATACCTCTCTTGCCTCTTTCCGCACCCCTCTTGGCTCTTTCTGCTCCTCTTGTGCTTCTTTCTGGACCTGTCTTGCTTCATTCTGCACCTCTCTTGCTTCTTTCTGCTCTTCTCTTCCTTCTTTCTGTGCCTTTCTTCTTTCTGCGCCTTTCTTCCTCTTTCTGTTCCTTATTTTTCTCTGTCAGCACATTTCTTCCTCTTTTTGCACTTCTTTTAAATGTTCTGCACTTCTCTAGCCTCTTCCTTAACTTCTCTTGATTATTTCTGCAACTCTCTTGCTTCTTTCTGTACATTCACTTCCTTCTCTTTGTACTCCTCCTATCACTTTCTGCACCTTTCTTCCTCTTTTGGCACATTTCTTCCTCTTTCTGCACTACTCTTACCTCTTTCTTCACTTCTCTTGCCTTTTCTGCATGTCTTTTGCCTCTTTCTACCCCTCTTCTGCCTATTTCTGCACCTCTTTTGCTTCTTTCTGTACCTCATTTGCCTCTTTCTGCACCTCTCTTGCATCTTCTTACATTCTCATGCTCCTTTCTACACCTCTTGAGCTTCATTCTGCACCTCTCTTGCTTCTTCCTGCACATCTCTTGTTTTTTTCCTCATCTCTCTTGCTTTTTTCTGCACCTCACCACCTTCTTTTTATACCTTTCTTGCTTCTTTCCGCACTTCCCTGTATCTGTATCTCTCTTGGTTGTTTCTGCACCTCTTTTGCTCTTTCTATACCTCTCTTGCCTCTTTCCGCACCCCTCTTGGCTCTTTCTGCTCCTCTTTTGCTTCTTTCTATAACTCTCTTGCATCTTTCCGCACCCCCTTGCTTCTTTCTGTACCTCACTTTCCTCTTTCTGCACCTCTCTCAGCTCTTTCTGCACCTCTCTTGCTTTTTTCTGCATTTTTCTTGTCTAATTCTGCATCTCTCTTGCATCTTTCTTCACCTCTCTTGCATCTTTCTGCATCTATCTTGTCTCTATCTGCACATCCCTTCCTCTTTCTGTACCTACATTTTCTCTTTCTGCACCTATGTTGCTTCTTTCTGCAACTCTCTAGTGTTTCATCTGCACCTCTCTTGCTTCTTCTGCACCTCAATTACCTTTTTCAGTACCTACACATTGCTTCCTTCTGAAACTCTCATGCTTCTTTCTATACCTCTCTTGCCTTTTTCTGTACATCTCTTGGCTCTTTCAGCTCCTCTTGATTCTTTCTGTACCTCTTCTGCCTATTTCTGTACCTCCCTTGCCTCTCTCTGCACCTCACTATCTTCTTTCTGCACCTCTCTTAATTCTTTCCACACTTCTCTTGCCTCTTTCTGTACTCATCTTGCCTCTTTCTGTTCCTCTCTTCCTCTCTCTACACTTTTATTCCTCTTTCTTTACCTTTTTTCTCTTTCTGCACTTCTCTGGCCTCTTTCTGCACCTCACATATCTATTTCTGCATCTCTCTGTCTCCTTTCAGCACCTCTGTTGCTTCTTTCTGCCCTTCTCATGCCTCTTTCAGCACCTTTCTTCTTCTTTATGCACCTTTCTTTCTCTTTCTGCAACTCTCTTGCCTCTTTCTGCATGTTTCCTACATCTTTTTGCACCTATCTTGTTCATTCTGCACCTCTATTTCTTTTTTCTCCTCCTCCCTGGTTCTTTCTATACCACTTTTGCCTCTTTCTGCACCTTCTTTCCTCTTTCTGCAATTTTCTACTTCTTTCTGCACATTTTCTCTTTCTGCATATTTATTCCTCTTTCTGCACTTCTCTTGCCTCTTTCTGACCCTCTCTTGCGTCTTTCTGCATCTCTATTGCCTGTGTCTGCCATTCTCTTGCCTCGTACTGTACATCTCTTGTTTCTTTCAGCACCTCACTTGCCCCTTTCTGCACCTCACTCTGTTCTTTCTATATCTGTATTTCTTCTTTCTGCCTCTGTCTGCACCTCCCTTGCTTCTTTCTGCACCTCACTTGCCTCTTTCTGCACCTCTTGTACGTCATTCTGCACCTCTCTTGGCTCTTTCTGCTCCTCTCTTGTCTCTTTCAGCTCGTTTCTTTCTTCTTTCTGCACTTCTCATGCCTCTTTCTGCACATCTCTTGTTTCTTTCCTCACCTCTTTTGCTTCTTTCTGCACCTCACTACCTTCTTTTTACACCTATCTTGCTTCTTTCTGCACCTCTCTTGCTTCTTTCTGTACCCCTCTTGCTTTTGTCTGCTCCTCTCTGGCTTCTTTTTGCATCTCTATTGTTTCTTTCTATGCTTCACTTACCTCGTTCTGTACCTCTCTTGCCTACTGATGCATCTTTTCTGCTTCTTTCTGCACCCATCTTGCTTCTTCTGCACCTCTATTGCTTTTTTTCTGCTCCTCCCTGGTTCTTTATATACCTCTCTTGTCTCTTTCTGTATCTTCTTTCCTCTTTCTGCAACTTTCCTCTACTTTCTGCACATGTTTCCTCTTTCTGCATATTTCTCCCTCTTTCTGCACTTCTCTTGCCTCTTTATGACCCTTTCTTGTCTCTTTCTGCATGTCTATTGCCTCTTTCTGCCATTTTCTTGCCTCGTTCTGCACCTCTCGTTTCTTTCTGCTTTTCACGTGCCTCCTTCTGCATGTATATTGTTTCTATCTGCACCGCTCTTGCCTACTTCTGCACCTCCCTTGCCCCTTTCTGCACCTCACTCTGTTCTTTCTGCATCTCTATTGCTTCTTTCAGTCTCTGTCTGCACCTCCCTTGCTTCTTTCTGCACCTCACTTGCCTCTTGCTGCACCTCTTGTACCTCATTCTGCACCTCTCTTGGCTCTTTCTGCTCCTCTCTTGACTCTCTCTGCTCCTCTCTTGCTTCTTTCTGCACCTCTCTTGCTTCTTTCTGCACCTCACTATCTTCTTTTTACACCTCTCTTGCTTCTTTCTGTACTTCTCTTCCTCTTTCTGTACTTTCTTCTTCTTTCTGCGTGGTACTTCCTTTTTCTCCATGTTTCTTCCTATTTCTGCACATTTCTTCCTACATTTCTTTGCTTCTTCTGCACTTCAATTCCCTTTTTCTGTACCTAAATTGCTTCCTTAATAAACTCTCATGCTTCTGTCTATACCTTGCTTGCCTTTTTCTATACCTTTCTTGGCTCTTTCTGCTCCTCTTGCTTCTTTCTGTACATCCTTTGCCTCTTTCTGTACATCCTTTGCTTCTTTCTGTACCTTCCTTGCCTCTCTCTACACTTCACTCTCTTCTTTCTGCACCTCTCCTAATTCTTCCTGCACTTCTCTTGCTTCTTTCGGTACCTCACTACCTCCTTTTTTACACCTCTCTTGCTTCATTCTACACTTCTCTTCCTTCTTTCTGTACTTTCTTCCCCTTTCTGCCCGTTTCTTCCTCTTTCCGCACATTTCTTCCTCTTTCTGCACTTCTCTTGCATCTTTCTTAACCTCTCTTGCCTCTTTCTGCATCTATCTTGTCTCTCTCTGCCACTGTCTTGTATTTTTCTGCACCTCTATTGCTTCTTTCGAAACTCTTTTGCCTCCTTGCTTACCTCACTTGCCCCTTTATGCACCTCACTCTGGTTTTTCAGCACGTCTCTTGCTTCTTTCTGGGCTTATCTTGCCTCTTTCTGTACTTCTCTTGCCTCTTTTCATACCTTTCTTTTTCTGCAACTTTCTTTCTCTTTCTGAAATTTGCTTGCCTCTTTCAGCTCTTTTCTTGCATCTTTTGGTACCTCTCCTGGATCTTTCTGCATCTTTCCTGCTTCTTTTTGCAACTCTCCTGCTTCTTTCTGCACTCTCCTGTTTCTTTCCTCATCTCTTCTGCTTCTTTCTGCACCTCATTACCTCCTTTTTACACCTTTCCTGCTTCTTTCTCCACTTCCCTGTATCTGCATGGCTCTTGGTTGTTTCTGTACCTCTTTTGATTCTTTCTATACTTCTCTTGCCTCTTTCTGCACCCCTCTTGGCTCTTTCTGCTCCTCTTTTGCTTCTTTCTACAACTCTCTTCCATCTTTCCGCACCCCAATGCTTTCTGTACCTCACTTGCCTCTTTCTGTACCTCTTGTGCCTCATTCTGTGCCTCTCTTGGCTCCTCTCTTGCAGCTTTCTGCAGCTCTATTGCTTCTTTCTGCACCTCTCTTGTTTCTTACTTCATCACTCTTGTTTCTTTCTGCACCTCACTACCTTCTGTTTAAACCTCTATTGCTTCTTTCTGCACTACTCTACCTTCTTTCTGTATTTTTTCCTCTTTATGTGTATTTTGTCCTCTTTCCACACATTTCTTCCTCTTTCTACACTTCTCTTATATCTTTCTTTACCTCTCTTGCCTCCTTTTGCATCTATCTTGTCTCTTTCTGCCACTCTCTTCTATCTTTCTGCACCTCCATTGCTTCTTTTTATACCTCATTTTCACTTTCTGCACCTCTCTTGCTACTTTCTGCACAGTCTGGCTTCTTTCTATACCTGTCTTGCCTCTTTCTGCACCTCTCTCTGCTCGTTCTGCACCTCTCTTGTTTTTTTCTGCATTTCTCTTGTCTAATACTGCATCTCTCTTGCCTCTTTCTGAAGCCCTCTTGCTTCTTTCTGCACCTCACTTTCCTCTTTCTATACCTCTCTTGCTTATATCAGCACTCTCTTCCTTATTTCTATACCCCTCATGCATCTTTCTGCACTTCTCTTGGCTCTTTTCGCACCTCTCTTTGCTCTTTTTGCACCTCTCTTGCTTCTTTCTGCAATTTTCGTTCTTCTTTCTGCACCTCTCTAGCTTCTTTTTGTACCTCCCTTGCTTCTTTCTGCACCTCCCTTGCCTCTTTCTGTACCTCTCTTGCCTCTGTCTGCACCTCCCTTGCCCCTTTCTGCACCTCACTCTGTTCTTTCTTTATCTCTATTGCTTCTTTCTGCCTCTCTCTTGCCTCTGTCTGCATCTCCCTGGCATCTTTCTGCACCTCACGTGCCTCTTTCTGCACCTCTTGTACCTCATTCTGGACCTCCCTTGGCTCTTTCTGATCCTCTCTTGCATCTTTCTGTGTACCTCTCTTGCTTCTTTCTGTACCTCACTATCTTCTTTTTACACCTCTCTTGCTTCTTTCTGTACTTCTCTTCCTCTTTCTGTACTTTCTTCTTCTTTCTGCGTGGTACTTCCTTTTTCTCCATGTTTCTTCCTATTTCTGCACATTTCTTCCTACATTTCTTTGCTTCTTCTGCACCTCAATTCCCTTTTTCTGTACCTAAATTGCTTCCTTAATAAACTCTCATGCTTCTGTCTATACCTTGCTTGCCTTTTTCTATACCTTTCTTGGCTCTTTCTGCTCCTCTTGCTTCTTTCTGTACATCCTTTGCCTCTTTCTGTACATCCTTTGCTTCTTTCTGTACCTTCCTTGCCTCTCTCTGCACTTCACTCTCTTCTTTCTGCACCTCTCCTAATTCTTCCTGCACTTCTCTTGCTTCTTTCGGTACCTCACTACCTCCTTTTTTACACCTCTCTTGCTTCATTCTACACTTCTCTTCCTTCTTTCTGTACTTTCTTCCTCTTTCTGCCCGTTTCTTCCTCTTTCCGCACATTTCTTCCTCTTTCTGCACTTCTCTTGCATCTTTCTTAACCTCTCTTGCCTCTTTCTGCATCTATCTTGTCTCTCTCTGCCACTGTCTTGTATTTTTCTGCACCTCTATTGCTTCTTTCGGAACTCTTTTGCCTCCTTGCTTACCTCACTTGCCCCTTTATGCACCTCACTCTGTTCTTTCAGCACGTCTCTTGCTTCTTTCTGTGCTTATCTTGCCTCTTTCTGTACTTCTCTTGCCTCTTTTCATACCTTTCTTTTTCTGCAACTTTCTTTCTCTTTCTGAAATTTGCTTGCCTCTTTCTGCTCTTTTCTTGCATCTTTTGGTACCTCTCCTGGATCTTTCTGCATCTTTCCTGCTTCTTTTTGCAACTCTTCTGCTTCTTTCTGCACTCTCCTGTTTCTTTCCTCATCTCTTCTGCTTCTTTCTGCACCTCATTACCTTCTTTTTACACCTTTCCTGCTTCTTTCTCCACTTCCCTGTATCTGCATGGCTCTTGGTTGTTTCTGTACCTCTTTTGATTCTTTCTATACTTCTCTTGCCTCTTTCTGCACCCCTCTTGGCTCTTTCTGCTCCTCTTTTGCTTCTTTCTACAACTCTCTTCCATCTTTCCACACCCCAATGCTTTCTGTACCTCACTTGCCTCTTTCTGTACCTCTTGTGCCTCATTCTGTGCCTCTCTTGGCTCCTCTCTTGCAGCTTTCTGCAGCTCTATTGCTTCTTTCTGCACCTCTCTTGTTTCTTACTTCATTGCTCTTGTTTCTTTCTGCACCTCACTACCTTCTGTTTAAACCTCTATTGCTTCTTTCTGCACTACTCTACCTTCTTTCTGTATTTTTTCCTCTTTATGTGTATTTTGTCCTCTTTCCGCACATTTCTTCCTCTTTCCACACTTCTCTTATATCTTTCTTTACCTCTCTTGCCTCCTTTTGCATCTATCTTGTCTCTTTCTGCCACTCTCTTCTATCTTTCTGCACCTCCATTGCTTCTTTTTACACCTCATTTTTACTTTCTGCACCTCTCTTGCTACTTTCTGCACAGTCTGGCTTCTTTCTATACCTGTCTTGCCTCTTTCTGCACCTCTCTCTGCTCGTTCTGCACCTCTCTTGTTTTTTTCTGCATTTCTCTTGTCTAATACTGCATCTCTCTTGCCTCTTTCTGAAGCACTCTTGCTTCTTTCTGCACCTCACTTTCCTCTTTCTATACCTCTCTTGCTTATATCAGCACTCTCTTCCTTATTTCTATACCCCTCATGCATCTTTCTGCACTTCTCTTGGCTCTTTTCGCACCTCTCTTTGCTCTTTTTGCACCTCTCTTGCTTCTTTCCGCAATTTTCGTTCTTCTTTCTGCACCTCTCTAGCTTCTTTTTGTACCTCCCTTGCTTCTTTCTGCACCTCCCTTGCCTCTTTCTGTACCTCTCTTGCCTCTGTCTGCACCTCACTTGCCCCTTTCTGCACCTCACTCTGTTCTTTCTTTATCTCTATTGCTTCTTTCTGCCTCTCTCTTGCCTCTGTCTGCATCTCCCTGGCATCTTTCTGCACCTCACGTGCCTCTTTCTGCACCTCTTGTACCTCATTCTGGACCTCCCTTGGCTCTTTCTGATCCTCTCTTGCATCTTTCTGTGTACCTCTCTTGCTTCTTTCTGTACCTCACTATCTTCTTTTTACACCTCTCTTGCTTCTTTCTGCACTTCTCTTCCTCTTTCTGTACTTTCTTCCTCTTTCTGCGCGGTTCTTCCTTTTTCTGCATGTTTCTGTCTCTTTCTGCACATTTCTTCCTATTTCTGCACTTCACTTGCATCTTTCTTCACCTCCCTTGCCTCTTTCTACATCAATCTTGTTTCTTTCTGCCCCTCTCTTGTATCTTTCTGCACCTCTATTGCTTCTTTTTGCACCTCATTTTTCTCTTTTTGCACCTCTATTGCTTCTTTCTTTACCTCTCTTGCCTCCAACTATACCTCACTAGCCCCTTTCTGCACCTCATTCTGTTCTCTCAGCACCTCCCTTGCTTCTTTCTGTACTTCTCTTGCCTCTTTCTATACTTCTTTTGCCTCTTCTCACACCGTTCTTTCTTTTTCTGCGCCTTCTTTCCCTTTCTCAACATTGCTTTCCCTTTTCATGCCTCTTTTGTACCTCTCCTGGCTCTATTTGCACCTGTGTTGCTTCTTTCTGCCACTCTCTTGCTTCTTTTTGCCCCTCTCTTTCTTCTTTCTGCACTTCTCTTACCTCTTTCCGTACCTTTCTTCTTTTTTCTGCACCTTTCTTTCTCTTTCTGCTTTCTCTCACTTCTTTCTGCACCCATCTTGCTTCTTTCTGTACCTCTATTGCTTTTTCTGCTCTTCCCTGGTTCCTTCTATACCCATATTTCCTTTAGATGCACTTTTCTTCCAATTTCTGTAACCTTTTTCCTTTTCAGTGCATTTTTCCTCTACTCTTACTCTGTTTGCACATATGTTGCCTCTTCTTGCACATTTCATCCTCTTTTTGCACTTCTTTTACCTGTTCTGCACTGCTCCAGCCTATACCTTCACGTCTCTTGATTATTTCTGCAACTCTCTTGCTTCTTTCTGCACATTCATTTCCTTCTCTCTGTACTTCTACCACTTTCTGCACCTTTCTTCCTCTTTTCGCACATTTCTTCCTCTTTCTGCACTACTCTTACCCCTTTCTTCACTTCTCTTGCCTTTTCTGCATCTCTTTTGCCTCTTTCTATCCCTCTCCTGCCTATTTCTGCACCTCTTATGCTTCTCATTGTACCTCATTTGCCTTTTTCTGCACCTCTCTTGCATTTTCTTACATTCTCTTGCTCCTTTGTACACCTCTGGTGCCTCATTCAGCACCTCTCTTGGCTATTTCTGTTCTTCTTTTGCTTCTCTATGTGCCTCTCTTGCTTCTTTCTGCACATCTCTTGTTTCTTTCCTCATCTCTCTTGCTTCTTTCTGTACCTCACTACCTTCTTTTTACACCTTTCTTGCTTCTTTCCGCACTTCCCTGTATCTGCATCTCTCTTGGTTGTTTCTGTACCTCTTTTGATTTTTTCTATACCTCTCTTGCCTCTTTCTGCACCCCTCTTGGCTCTTTCTGCTCCTCTTTTGCTTCTTTCACCAACTCTCTTTCATCTTTCTGCACCCCCTTGCTTATTTCTGTACCTCACTTGCCTCTCTCTGTACCTCTTGTGCCTCATTATGCACCTCTCTTGGCTCCTCTCTTACAGCTTTCTGCAGCTTTATTGCTTCTTTCTGCACCGCTCTTGTTTCTTACTTCATCTCTCTTGTTTCTTTCTGCACCTCACTACCTTCTTTTTAAACCTCTCTTATTTCTTTCTGCACTACTCTTCCTTCTTTCTGTAGTTTTTTCCTCTTTTGGTGTGTTTTTTCCTCTTTCCACACATTGCTTCCTCTTTCTGCTTTTATCTTGTATCTTTCTTCACCTCTCTTGTCTCCTTTTGCATATATCTTGTCTCTTTCTGCCACTCTCTTCTATCCTTCTGCACCTCTATTGCTTCTTTTTACACCTCATTTTCCCTTTCTGCACCTCTCTTGCTTCTTTCTGCTTTTTCTTGCTTCTTTCTATACCTGTCTTGCCTCTTTCTGCACCTCTCTCAACTCTTTCTGCACCTCTCTTGTTTTTTCTGCATTTCTCTTGTCTAATACTGCATGCCTCTTGCCTCTTTCTGAACCCCTCTTGCTTCTTCATGCACCTCTATTGCTTTTTGCTGCTCCTCCTTGTTTC
The DNA here is from genome assembly GCF_964261635.1 of Lissotriton helveticus. Taxonomy (NCBI): domain Eukaryota; kingdom Metazoa; phylum Chordata; class Amphibia; order Caudata; family Salamandridae; genus Lissotriton; species Lissotriton helveticus. The sequence continues at coordinate 447,169 of NW_027611740.1, forward strand.
TTTCTATACCTCTATTGCCACTTTCTGTACCTTCTTTCCTCTTTCTGCAACTTCCCTCTACTTTCCGCATATTTTTCCTTTTTCTGCATATTTCTTCCTTTTCTGCACTTCTCTTGCCTCTTTATAACCCTCTCTTGCCTCTTTCTGCATCTCTATTGCCTCTTTCTGCCATTTTTTTGCCTCGTTCTGCACTTTTCACTTGCCTCCTTCTGCATGTATATTATTTCTATCTGCACCTCTCTTGCCTCCTTATGCATCTCACTTACCCCTTTCTGCACCTCACTCTGTTCTTTCTTCATCTCTATTGCTTCTTTTTGCCTGTCTGCACCTCCCTTGCTTCTTTCTGCAACTCACTTGCCTCTTTCTGCACCTCTTGTACCTCATTTTGCACCTCTCTTGGCTCTTTCTGCTCCTCTCTCAGCTCTTTCTAATCCTTTCTTGCTTCTTTCTGTACCTCTCTTACTTCTTTCTGCACCTCACTATCTTCTTTTTACACCTCTCTTGCTTCTTTCTGCACTTCTCTTCCTCTTTCTGTACTTTCTTCCTCTTTCTGCGTGGTTCTTCCTTTTTCTCCATGTTTCTTACTCTTTCTGCACATTTCTTCCTATTTCTGCACTTCACTTGCATCTTTCTTCACCGCTCTTGCCTCTTTCTGCATCTATCTTGTTTATTTCTGCCTCTCTCTTGTATCTTTCTGCACCTCTATTGCTTCTTTTTGTACCTCATTTTTCTACTGTTTGGACCTCTATTGCTTCTTTCTTAACCTCTCTTGCCTCCAACTATACCTCACTAGCCCCTTTCTGCACCTCATTTTGTTCTTTCAGCACCTCCCTTGCTTCTTTCTGTACTTCTCTTGCCTCGTTCTATACTTCTTTTGCCTCTTCTCACACCTTTCTTCCTCTTTCTGCACCTTTCTTTCCCTTTCTCAACTTTTCTTGTCCTTTTCATGCCTCTTTTGTACCTCTCCTGGCTCTTTTTGCACCTGTGTTGCTTCTTTCTGCCACTCTCTTGCTTCTTTTTGCCCCTCTCTTTCTTCTTTTTGCACTTCTCTTACCTCTTTCCGTACCTGTCTTCTTCTTTCTGCACCTTTCTTTCTCTTTCTGCTGTTCTCTCACTTCTTTCTGCACCCATCTTGCTTCTTTCTGTACCTCTATTGCTTTTTCTGCCCCTCCCTGGTTCCTTCTATACCCATTTTGCCTTTAGCTGCACCTTTCTTCCAATTTCTGCAACCTTTTTCCTTTTCAGTGCATTTTTCCTCTACTCTTACTCTGTTTGCACATATGTTGCCTCTTATTGCACATTTCATCCTCTTTTTGCACTTCTTTTACCTGTTCTGCACTGCTCTAGCCTCTTCCCTCACTTCTCTTGATTATTTCTGCAACTCTCTTGCTTCTTTCTGCACATTCATTTCCTTCTCTCTGTACATCTACCACTTTCTGCACCTTTCTTCCTCTTTTCGCACATTTCTTCCTCTTTCTGCACTACTCTTACCTCTTTCTTCACTTCTCTTGCCTTTTCTGCATCTCTTTTGCCTCTTTCTACCCCTCTCCTGCCTATTTCTGCACCTATTTTGCTTCTCACTGTACCTCATTTGCCTTTTTCTGCACCTCTCTTGCATTTTCTTACATTCTCTTGCTCCTTTCTACACCTCTGGTGCCTCATTCTGCACCTCTCTTGGCTCTTTCTGTTCTTCTCTTGCTTCTTTCTGTGCCTCTCTTGCTTCTTTCTGCACATCTCTTGTTTCTTTCCTCATCTCTCTTGCTTCTTTCTGTACCTCACTACCTTCTTTTTACACCTTTCTTGCTTCTTTCCGCACTTCCCTGTATCTGCATCTCTCTTGGTTGTTTCTGTACCTCTTTTGCTTCTTTCTACAACTCTCTTTCATCTTTCTGCACCCCCTTGCTTATTTCTGTACCTCACTTGCCTCTTTCTGTACCTCTTGTGTCTCATTCTGCACCTCTCTTGGCTCCTCTCTTACAGCTTTCTGCAGCTCTATTGCTTCTTTCTGCACCTCTCTTGTTTCTTACTTCATCTCTCTTGTTTCTTTCTGCACCTCACTACCTTCTTTTTAAACCTCTCTTGTTTCTTTCTGCACTACTCTTCCTTCTTTCTGTACTTTTTTCCTCTTTCTGTGTGTTTTTTCCTCTTTCCACACATTGCTTCCTCTTTCTGCACTCATCTTGTATCTTTATTCACCTCTCTTGGCTCCTTTTGCATATATCTTGTCTCTTTCTGCCACTCTCTGCTATCCTTCTGCACCTCTATTGCTTCTTTTAACACCTCATTTTCCCTTTCTGCACCTCTCTTGCTTCTTTCTGATTTTTCTTGCTTCTTTCTATACCTGTCTAGCCTCTTTCTGCACCTCTCTCAACTCTTTCTGCACCTCTCTTGTTTTTTCTGCATTTCTCTTGTCTAATACTGCATCCCTCTTGCCTCTTTCTGAACCCCTCTTGCTTCTTCATGCACCTCTATTGCTTTTTGCTGCTCCTCCCTGTTTCTTTCTATACCTCTATTGCCTATTTCTGTACCTTCTTTCCTCTTTCTGCAACTTCCCTCTACTTTCTGCATATTTTTCCTTTCTGCATATTTCTTCCCTTTTCTACACTTCTCTTGCCTCTTTATGACCCTCTCTTGCCTCTTTCTGCATCTCTATTGCCTCTTTCTGCCATTTATTTGCCTCGTTCTGCACTTTTCACTTGCCTCCTTCTGCATGTATATTATTTCTATCTGCCCCTCTCTTGCCTCCTTCTGCATCTCACTTACCCCTTTCTGCACCTCACTCTGTTCTTTCTGCATCTCTATTGCTTCTTTCTGCCTCTGTCTGCACCTCCCTTGCTTATTTCTGCAACTCACTTGCCTCTTTCTGCACCTCTTGTACCTCATTCTGCACCTCTCTAGGCACTTTCTGCTCCTCTCTCAGCTCTTTCTAATCCTTTCTTGCTTCTTTCTGTACCTCTCTTGCTTCTTTCTGCACCTGACTTTCTTCTTTTTACATCTCTCTTGCTTCTTTTTGCACTTCTCTTCCTCTTTCTGTACTTTCTTCCTCTTTCTGCGTGGTTCTACCTTTTTCTTCATGTTTCTTACTCTTTCTGCACCTTTCTTCCTATTTCTGCACTTCTCTTGCCTCTTTCTGCATCTATCTTGTTTATTTCTGCCTCTCTCTTGTATCTTTTGGCACCTCTATTGCTTCTTTTTGCACCTCATTTTTCTATTTTTGCACCTCTATTGCTTCTTTCTTAACCTCGCTTGCCTCCAACTATACCTCACTAGCCCCTTTCTGCACCTCATTCTGTTCTTTCAGCACCTTTCTTGCTTCTTTCTGTACTTCTCTTGCCTCTTTCTATACTTCTTTTGCCTCTTCTCACACCTTTCTTCCGCTTTCTGCACCTTTCTTTCCCTTTCTCAACATTGCTTGCCCTTTCCATGCCTCTTTTGTACCTCTCGTGGCTCTTTTTGCTCCTGTGTTGCTTCTTTCTGCCACTCTCTTGCTTCTTTTTGCCCCTCTCTTTCTTCTTTCTGCACTTCTTTTGCCTCTTTCCGTACCTTTCTTCTTCTTTCTGCACCTCTCTTGCTTCTTTCTGCTTTTTCTTGCTTCTTTCTAAACCTGTCTTGCCTCTTTCTGCACCTCTTTCAACTCTTTCTGCACCTCTCTTGTTTTTTCTGCATTTTTCTTGTCTAATACTGCATCACTCTTGCCCCTTTCTGAACCCCTCTTGCTACTTCATGCACCTCTATTGCTTTTTGCTGCTCCTCCCTGGTTCTTTCTATACCTCTCTTGCCTCTTTCTGTACCTTCTTTGCTCTTTCTGTAACTTCCCTCTACTTTCAGCACATTTTTCCTTTTTCTGCATATTTCTTCCTTTTTCTGCACTTCTCTTGCCTCTTTATGACCCTCTCTTGCCTCTTTCTGCATCTCTATTGCCTCTTTCTGCCATTTTTTTGCCTCGTTCTGCACTTTTCACTTGCCTCCTTCTGCATGTATATTATTTCTATCTGCACCTCTCTTGCCTCCTTCTGCATCTCACTTACCCCTTTCTGCACCTCATTCTGTTCTTTCAGCACCTCTCTTGCTTCTTTCTGTACTTCTCTTGCCTCTTACTATACTTCTTTTGCCTCTTCTCACACCTTTCTTCCTCTTTCTGCACCTTTCTTTCCCTTTCTCAACATTGATTGCCCTTTTCATGCTTCTTTTGTACCTCTCCTGGCTCTTTTTGCACCTGTGTTGCTTCTTTCTGCCACTCTCTTGCTTCTTTTTGCCCCTCTCTTTCTTCTTTCTGCACTTCTTGTGCCTCTTTCTGTACCTTTCTTCTTCTTTCTGCACCTCTCTTGCTTCTTTCTGCTTTTTCTTGCTTCTTTCTATACCTGTCTTGCCTCTTTCTGCACCTCTTTCAATTCTTTCTGCACCTCTCTTGTTTTTTCTGCATTTCTGTTGTCTAATACTGCATCACTCTTGCCTCTTTTTTGAACCCCTCTTGCTTCTTCATGCACCTCTATTGCTTTTTGCTGCTCCTCCCTGGTTCTTTCTATACCTCTCTTGCCCCTTTCTGTACCTTCTTTCCTCTTTCTGCAACTTCCCTCCACTTTCTGCACATTTTTCTTTTTCTGCATATTTCTTCCTTTTTCTGTACTTCTCTTGCCTCTTTATGACCCTCTCTTGCCTCTTTCTGCATCTCTATTGCCTCTTTCTGCCATTTTTTCGCCTCGTTCTGCACTTTTCACTTGCCTCCTTCTGCATGTATATTATTTCTATCTGTACCTCTCTTGCCTCCTTCTGCATCTCACTTACCCCTTTCTGCACCTCACTCTGTTCTTTCTGCATCTCTATTGCTTCTTTCTGCCTCTGTCTGCACCTCCCTTGCTTCTTTCTGCAACTCACTTGCCTCTTTCTGCACCTCTTGTACCTCATTCTGCACCTCTCTTGGCTCTTTCTGCTCCTCTCTTGGCTCGCTCTAATCCTCTGTTGCTTATTTCTGTACCTCTCTTGCTTCTTTCTGCACCTCACTATCTTCTTTTTACACCTCTCTTGCTTCTTTTTGCACTTCTCTTCCTCTTTCTGTACTTTCTTCCTCTTTCTGTGTGTTTCTCCCTTTTTCTCCATGTTTCTTACTCTTTCTGCACCTTTCTTCCTATTTCTGCACTTCACTTGCATCTTGCTTCACCGCTCTTGCCTCTTTCTGCATCTATCTTGTTAATTTCTGCCTCTCTCTTGTATCTTTCTGCACCTCTATTGTTTGTTTTTGCACCTCATTTTTCTATTTGTGCACCTCTATTGCTTCCTTCTTAACCTCTCTTGCCTCCAACTATACCTCACTAGCCCCTTTCTGCACCTCATTCTGTTCTTTCAGCACCTCTCTTACTTCTTACTGTACTTCTCTTGCCTCTTTCTATACTTCTTTTGCCTCTTCTCACACCTTTCTTTCTCTTTCTGCACCTTTCTTTCCCTTTCTCAACATTGCTTGCCCTTTTCATGCATCTTTTGTACCTCTCCTGGCTCTTTTTGCACCTGTGTTTCTTCCTTCTGCCACTCTCTTGCTTCTTTTTGCCCCTCTCTTTCTTCTTTCTGCACTTCTCTTGCCTCTTTCCGTACCTTTCTTCTTCTTTCTGCACCTTTCTTTCTCTTTCTGCTTTCTCTCACTTCTTTCTGCACCCATCTTGCTTCTTTCTGTACCTCTATTGTTTTTTCTGCTCCTCCCTGGTTCTCTCTATACCCATTTTGCCTTTAGCTGCACCTTTCTTTCAATTTCTGCAACCTTTTTCCTTTTGTGTGCATTTTTCCTCTACTCTTACTCTGTTTGCACATATGTTGGCTCTTCTTGCACAATTCATCCTCTTTTTGTACTTCTTTTACCTGTTCTGCACTGATCTAGCCTGTTCCTTCCTTCTCTCTGTACTTCTACCACTTTCTGCACGTTTCTTCCTCTTTTGGCACATTTCTGCACTACTCTCACCTCTTTCTTCACTTCTCTTTTCTGCATCTCTTTTGCCTCTTTCTACCCCTCTCCTGCCAATTTCTGCACCTCTTTTGCTTCTTTCAGTACCTCGATTGCCTCTTTCTGCACCTCTCTTGCATCTTCTTACATTCTCTTGATCCTTTCTACACATCTGGTGCCTCATTCTGCACCTCTCTTGGCTCTTTTCGTTCGTCTCTTGCTTGTTTCTGCGCCTCTCTTGCTTCTTTCTGCACATTTCTTGTTTCTTTCCTCATCTCTCTTGCTTCTTTCTGCACCTCAGTACCTTCTTTTTACACCTTTCCTGCTTCTTTCCACACTTCCCTGTATCTGCATGGCTCTTGGTTGTGGTTGTTTCTGTACCTCTTTTGATTCTTTCTATACCTCTCTTGCCTCTTTCTGCACCCCTCTTGGCTCATTCTGCACCTCTCTTGGCTCCTCTCTTGCAGCTTTCTGCAGCTCTATTGCTTCTTTGTGCACCTCTCTTGTTTCTTCCTTCATCTCTCTTGTTTCTTTTTGCACCTCACTACCTTCTTTTTAAACCTCTCTTGCTTCTTTCTGCACTACTCTTCCTTCTTTCTGTACTCTTTTCCTCTTTCTGTGTGTTTTTCCCCCTTTCCTCACATTTCTTCCTCTTTCTGCACTTCTCTTGTATCTTTCTTCACCTCTCTTGACTCCTTTTGCATCTATCTTGTCTCTTTCTGCCACTCTCTTCTATCTTTCTGCACCTCTATTGCTTCTTTTTACACCTCATTTTCCCTTTCTGTACCTCTCTTGCTTCTTTCTACACTTTCTTGCTTCTTTCTATACCTGTCTTGCCTCTTTCTGCACCTTTCTTTCCCTTTCTCAACTTTTCTTGTCCTTTTTATGCCTCTTTTGTACCTCTCCTGGCTCTTTTTGCACCTGTGTTGCTTCTTTCTGCCACTCTCTTGCTTCTTTTTGACCCTCTCTTTCTTCTTTATGTACTTCTCTTGCCTCTTTCCGTACCTTTCTTCTTCTTTCTGCACCTTTATTTCTCTTTCTGCTGTTCTCTCACATCTTTCTGCACCCATCTTGCTTCTTTCTGTACCTCTATTCCTTTTTCTGCTCTTCCCTGGTTCCTTCTATACCCATTTTGCCTTTAGCTGCACCTTTCTTCCAATTTCTGAAACCTTTTTCCTTTTCAGTGCATGTTTCCTCTACTCTTACTCTGTTTGCACATATGTTGCCTCTTCTTGTACATTTCATCCTCTTTTTGCACTTCTTTTACCTGTTCTGCACTGCTCTAGCTTCTTCCCTCACTTCTCTTGATTATTTCTGCAACGCTCTTGCTTCTTTCTGCACATTCATTTCCTTCTCTCTGTACATCTACCACTTTCTGCACCTTTCTTCCTCTTTTCGCACATTTCTTCCTCTTTCTGCACTACTTTTACCTCTTTCTTCACTTCTCTTGCCTTTTCTGCAACTCTTTTGCCTCTTTCTACCCCTCTCCTGCCTATTTCTGCACCTCTTTTGCTTCTTTCTGTACCTCATTTGCCTCTTTCTCCACCTCTCTTGCATTTTCTTACATTCTCTTGCTCCTTTCTACACCTCTGGTGCCTCATTCTGCACCTCTCTTGGCTCTTTCTGATCTTCTCTTGCTTCTTGCTGTGCCTCTCTTGCTTCTTTCTGCACATCTCTTGTTTCTTTCCTCATCTCTCTTGCTTCTTTCTGTACCTCACTACCTTCTTTTTACACCTTTCTTGCTTCTTTCCACGTTTCCCAGTATCTGCATCTCTCTTGGTTGTTTCTGTACCTCTTTTGATTTTTTCTATACCTCTCTTGCCTCTTTCTGCACCCCTCTTGGCTCTTTCTGCTCCTCTTTTGCTTCTTTCTACAACTCTCTTTCATCTTTCTGCACCCCTTGCTTCTTTCTGTACCTCACTTGCCTCTTTCTGTACCTCTTGTGCCTCATTCTGCGCCTCTCTTGGCTCCTCTCTTGCAGCTTTCTGCAGCTCTATTTCTTCTTTCTGCACCTCTCTTGTTTCTTACTTCATCTCTCTTGTTTCTTTCTGCACCTCACTACCTTCTTTAAACCTCTCTTGCTTCTATCTGCACTACACTTCCTTTTTTCTGTACTCTTTTCCTCTTTCGGTGTGTTTTTTCCTCTTCCCGCACATTTCTTCCTCTTTCTGCACTTATCTTGTATCTTTCTTTACCTCTCTTGCCTCTTTCTGCACCCCTCTTGTCTCTTTCTGCCACTCTCTTCTATCCTTCTGCACCTCTATTGCTTCTTTTTACACCTCATTTTCCCTTTCTGCACCTCTCTTGCTTCTTTATGCTTTTTCTTGCTTCTTTCTATACCTGTCTTGACTCTTTCTGTACCTCTCTCAACTCTTTCTGCACCTCTCTTGTTTTTTCTGCATTTCTCTTGTCTAATACTGCATCCTTCTTGCCTCTTTCTGAACCCCTCTTGCTTCTTCATGCACCTCTATTGCTTTTTGCTGCTCCTCCCTGTTTCTTTCTATACCTCTATTGCCTCTTTCTGTACCTTCTTTCCTCTTTCTGCAACTTCCCTCTACTTTCTGCATATTTTTCCTTTTTCTGCATATTTCTTCCCTTTTCTGCACTTCTCTTGCCTCTTTATGACCCTCTCTTGCTTCTTTCTGCATCTCTATTGCCTCTTTCTGCCATTTATTTGCCTCGTTCTGCACTTTTCACTTGCCTCCTTCTGCATGTATATTATTTCTATCTGCCCCTCTCTTGCCTCCTTCTGCATCTCACTTACCCCTTTCTGCACCTCACTCTGTTCTTTCTGCATCTCTATTGCTTCTTTCTGCCTCTGTCTGCACCTCCCTTGCTTATTTCTGCAACTCACTTGCCTCTTTCTGCACCTCTTGTACCTCATTCTGCACCTCTCTTGGCTCTTTCCGCTCCTCTCTCGGCTCTTTCTAATCCTCTCTTGCTTATTTCTGTACCTCTCTTGCTTCTTTCTGCACCTCACTATCTTCTTTTTACACCTCACTTGCTTCTTTTTGCACTTCTCTTCCTCTTTCTGTACTTTCTTCCTCTTTCTGTGTGGTTCTACCTTTTTCTCCATCTTTCTTACTCTTTCTGCACCTTTCTTCCTATTTCTGCACTTCACTTGCATCTTTCTTCGCCGCTCTTGCCTCTTTCTGCATCTATCTTGTTTATTTCTGCCTCTCTCTTGTATCTTTCGGCACCTCTATTGCTTCTTTTTGCACATCATTTTTCTATTTTTGCACCTCTATTGCTTCTTTCTTAACCTCGCTTGCCTCCAACTATACCTCACTGGCCCCTTTCTGCACCTCAATCTGTTCTTTCAGCACCTTTCTTGCTTCTTTCTGTACTTCTCTAGCCTCTTTCTATACTTCTTTTGCCTCTTCTCACACATTTCTTCCGCTTTCTGCACCTTTCTTTCCCTTTCTCAACATTGTTTGCCCTTTCCATGCCTCTTTTGTACCTCTCCTGGCTCTTTTTGCACCTGTGTTGCTTCTTTCTGCCACTCTCTTGCTTCTTTTTGCCCCTCTCTTCCTTCTATCTGCACTTCTTTTGCCTCTTTCCGTACCTTTCTTCTTCTTTCTGCACCTCTCTTGCTTCCTTCTGCTTTTTCTTGCTTCTTTCTAAACCTGTCTTACCTCTTTCTGCACCTCTTTCAACTCTTTCTGCACCTCTCTTGTTTTTTCTGCATTTTTCTTGTCTAATACTGCATCACTCTTGCCTCTTTCTGAACCCCTCTTGCTTCTTCATGCACCTCTATTGCTTTTTGCTGCTCCTCCCTGGTTCTTTCTATACCTCTCTTGCCTCTTTCTGTACCTTCTTTCCTCTTTCTGTAACTTCCCTCTACTTTCAGCACATTTTTCCATTTTCTGCATATTTCTTCCTTTTTCTGCACTTCTCTTGCCTCTTTATGACCCTCTCTTGCCTCTTTCTGCATCTCTATTGCCTCTTTCTGCCATTTTTTTGCCTCGTTCTGCACTTTTCACTTGCCTCCTTCTGCATGTATATTATTTCTATCTGCACCTCTCTTGCCTCCTTCTGCATCTCACTTACCCCTTTCTGCACCTCATTCTGTTCTTTCAGCACCTCTCTTGCTTCTTTCTGTACTTCTCTTGCCTATTACTATACTTCTTATGCCTCTTCTCACACCTTTCTTCCTCTTTCTGCACCTTTCTTTCCCTTTCTCAACATTGATTTCCCTTTTCATGCTTCTTTTGTACCTCTCCTGGCTCTTTTTGCACCTGTGTTGCTTCTTTCTGCCACTCTCTTGCTTCTTTTTGCCCCTCTCTTCCTTCTTTCTACACTTCTTTTGCCTCTTTCCGTACCTTTCTTCTTCTTTCTGCACCTCTCTTGCTTCTTTCTGCTTTTTCTTGCTTCTTTCTATACCTGTCTTGCCTCTTTCTGCACCTCTTTCAACTCTTTCTGCACCTCTCTTGTTTTTTCTGCATTTCTCTTATCTAATACTGCATCACTCTTGCCTCTTTTTTGAACCCCTCTTGCTTCTTCATTCACCTCTATTGCTTTTTGCTGCTCCTCCCTGGTTCTTTCTATACCTCTCTTGCCTCTTTCTGTACCTTCTTTCCTCTTTCTGCAACTTCCCTCCACTTTCTGCACATTTTTCTTTTTCTGCATATTTCTTCCTTTTTCTGTACTTCTCTTGCCTCTTTATGACCCTCTCTTGCCTCTTTCTGCATCTCTATTGCCTCTTTCTGCCATTTTTTTGCCTCATTCTGCACTTTTCACTTGCCTCCTTCTGCATGTATATTATTTCTATCTGCACCTCTCTTGCCTCCTTCTGCATCTCACTTACCCCTTTCTGCACCTCACTCTGTTCTTTCTGCATCTCTATTGCTTCTTTCTGCCTCTGTCTGCACCTCCCTTGCTTCTTTCTGCAACTCACTTGCCTCTTTCTGCACCTCTTGTAACTCATTCTGCACCTCTCTTGGATCTTTCTGCTCCTCTCTCGGCTCTTTCTAATCCTCTCTTGCTTATTTCTGTACCTCTCTTGCTTCTTTCTGCACCTCACTATCTTCTTTTTACACCTCTCTTGCTTCTTTTTGCACTTCTCTTCCTCTTTCTGTACTTTCTTCCTCTTTCTGTGTGTTTCTCCCTTTTTCTCCATGTTTCTTACTCTTTCTGCACCTTTCTTCCTATTTCTGCACTTCACTTGCATCTTGCTTCACCGCTCTTGCCTCTTTCTGCATCTATCTTGTTTATTTCTGCCTCTCTCTTGTATCTTTCTGCACCTCTATTGTTTGTTTTTGCACCTCATTTTTCTATTTGTGCACCTCTATTGCTTCCTTCTTAACCTGTCTTGCCTCCAACTATACCTCACTAGCCCCTTTCTGCACCTCATTCTGTTCTTTCAGCACCTCTTTTGCTTCTTACTCTACTTCTCTTGCCTCTTTCTATACTTCTTTTGCCTCTTCTCACACCTTTCTTTCTCTTTCTGCACCTTTCTTTCCCTTTCTCAACATTGCTTGCCCTTTTCATGCCTCTTTTGTACCTCTCCTGGCTCTTTTTGCACCTGTGTTTCTTCTTTCTGCCACTCTCTTGCTTCTTTTTGCCTCTTGCTTCATTCTACACTTCTCTTCCTTCTTTCTGTACTTTCTTCCTCTTTCTGCGCGTTTCTTCCTCTTTCCGCACATTTCTTCCTCTTTCTGCACTTCTCTTGCATCTTTCTTAACCTCTCTTGCCTCTTTCTGCATCTATCTTGTCTCTCTCCGCCACTGTCTTGTATTTTTCTGCACCTCTATTGCTTCTTTCGGAACTCTTTTGCGTCCTTGCTTACCTCACTTGCCCCTTTATGCACCTCACTCTGTTCTTTCAGCACGTCTCTTGCTTCTTTCTGTGCTTATCTTGCCTCTTTCTGTACTTCTCTTGCCTCTTTTCATACCTTTCTTTTTCTGCAACTTTCTTTCTCTTTCTGAAATTTGCTTGCCTCTTTCAGCTCTTTTCTTGCATCTTTTGGTACCTCTCCTGGATCTTTCTGCATCTTTCCTGCTTCTTTTTGCAACTCTCCTGCTTCTTTCTGCACTCTCTTGTTTCTTTCCTCATCTCTTCTGCTTCTTTCTGCACCTCACTACCTTCTTTTTACACCTTTCCTGCTTCTTTCTCCACTTCCCTGTATCTGCATGGCTCTTGGTTGTTTCTGTACCTCTTTTGATTCTTTCTATACTTCTCTTGCCTTTTTCTGCACCCCTCTTGGCTCTTTCTGCTCCTCTTTTGCTTCTTTCTACAACTCTCTTCCATCTTTCCGCACCCCAATGCTTTCTGTACCTCACTTGCCTCTTTCTGTACCTCTTGTGCCTCATTCTGTGCCTCTCTTGGCTCCTCTCTTGCAGCTTTCTGCAGCTCTATTGCTTCTTTCTGCACCTCTCTTGTTTCTTACTTCATCGCTCTTGTTTCTTTCTGCACCTCAATACCTTCTGTGTAAACCTCTCTTGCTTCTTTCTGCACTACTCTACCTTCTTTCTGTATTTTTTCCTCTTTCTGTGTATTTTGTCCTCTTTCCGCACATTTCTTCCTCTTTCTACACTTCTCTTATATCTTTCTTTACCTCTCTTGCCTCCTTTTGCATCTATCTTGTCTCTTTCTGCAACTCTCTTCTATCTTTCTGCACCTCTATTGCTTCTTTTTACACCTCATTTTCACTTTCTGCACCTCTCTTGCTACTTTCTGCACAGTCTGGCTTCTTTCTATACCCGTCTTGCCTCTTTCTGCACCTCTCTCTGCTCGTTCTGCACCTCTCTTGTTTTTTTCTGCATTTCTCTTGTCTAATACTGCATCTCTCTTGCCTCTTTCTGAAGCCCTCTTGCTTCTTTCTGCACCTCACTTTCCTCTTTCTATACCTCTCTTGCTTATATCAGCACTCTCTTCCTTATTTCTATACCCCTCATGCATCTTTCTGCACTTCTCTTGGCTCTTTTCGCACCTCTCTTTGCTCTTTTTGCACCTCTCTTGCTTCTTTCTGCAATTTTCATTCTTCTTTCTGCACCTCTCTAGCTTCTTTTTGTACCTCCCTTGCTTCTTTCTGCACCTCCCTTGCCTCTTTCTGTACCTCTCTTGCCTCTGTCTGCACCTCACTTGCCCCTTTCTGCACCTCACTCTGTTCTTTCTTTATCTCTATTGCTTCTTTCTGCCTCTCTCTTGCCTCTGTCTGCATCTCCCTGGCATCTTTCTGCACCTCACGTGCCTCTTTCTGCACCTCTTGTACCTCATTCTGAACCTCCCTTGGCTCTTTCTGATCCTCTCTTGCATCTTTCTGTGTACCTCTCTTGCTTCTTTCTGTACCTCATTATCTTCTTTTTACACCTCTCTTGCTTCTTTCTGCACTTCTCTTCCTCTTTCTGTACTTTCTTCCTCTTTCTGCGCGGTTCTTCCTTTTTCTGCATGTTTCTGTCTCTTTCTGCACATTTCTTCCTCTTTCTGCACTTCACTTGCATCTTTCTTCACCTCCCTTGCCTCTTTCTACATCAATCTTGTTTCTTTCTGCCCCTCTCTTGTATCTTTCTGCACCTCTATTGCTTCTTTTTGCACCTCATTTTTCTCTTTTTGCACCTCTATTGCTTCTTTCTTTACCTCTCTTGCCTCCAACTATACCTCACTAGCCCCTTTCTGCACCTCATTCTGTTCTCTCAGCACCTCCCTTGCTTCTTTCTGTACTTCTCTTGCCTCTTTCTATACTTCTTTTGCCTCTTCTCACACCGTTCTTTCTTTTTCTGCGCCTTCTTTCCCTTTCTCAACATTGCTTGCCCTTTTCATGCCTCTTTTGTACCTCTCCTGGCTCTATTTGCACCTGTGTTGCTTCTTTCTGCCACTCTCTTGCTTCTTTTTGCCCCTCTCTTTCTTCTTTCTGCACTTCTCTTACCTCTTTCCGTACCTTTCTTCTTTCTTCTGCACCTTTCTTTCTCTTTCTGCTTTCTCTCACTTCTTTCTGCACCCATCTTGCTTCTTTCTGTACCTCTATTGCTTTTTCTGCTCTTCCCTGGTTCCTTCGATACCCATTTTTCCTTTAGCTGCACTTTTCTTCCAATTTCTGCAACCTTTTTCCTTTTCAGTGCATTTTTCCTCTACTCTTACTCTGTTTGCACATATGTTGCCTCTTCTTGCACATTTCCTCCTCTTTTTGCACTTCTTTTACCTGTTCTGCACTGCTCCAGCCTCTTCCTTCACATCTCTTGATTATTTCTGCAACTCTCTTGCTTCTTTCTGCACATTCATTTCCTTCTCTCTGTACTTCTACCACTTTCTGCACATTTCTTCCTCTTTTCGCACATTTCTTCCTCTTTCTGCACTACTCTTACCCCTTTCTTCACTTCTCTTGCCTTTTCTGCATCTCTTTTGCCTCTTTCTATCCCTCTCCTGCCTATTTCTGCACCTCTTATGCTTCTCATTGTACCTCATTTGCCTTTTTCTGCACCTCTCTTGCATTTTCTTACATTCTCTTGCTCCTTTGTACACCTCTGGTGCCTCATTCAGCACCTCTCTTGGCTATTTCTGTTCTTCTTTTGCTTCTCTATGTGCCTCTCTTGCTTCTTTCTGCACATCTCTTGTTTCTTTCCTCATCTCTCTTGCTTCTTTCTGTACCTCACTACCTTCTTTTTACACCTTTCTTGCTTCTTTCCGCACTTCCCTGTATCTGCATCTCTCTTGGTTGTTTCTGTACCTCTTTTGATTTTTTCTATACCTCTCTTGCCTCTTTCTGCACCCCTCTTGGCTCTTTCTGCTCCTCTTTTGCTTCTTTCACCAACTCTCTTTCATCTTTCTCCACCCCCTTGATTATTTCTGTACCTCACTTGCCTCTTTCTGTACCTCTTGTGCCTCATTATGCACCTCTCTTGGCTCCTCTCTTACAGCTTTCTGCAGCTCTATTGCTTCTTTCTGCACCTCTCTTGTTTCTTACTTCATCTCTCTTGTTTCTTTCTGCACCTCACCACCTTCTTTTTAAACCTCTCTAATTTCTTTCTGCACTACTCTTCCTTCTTTCTGTACTTTTTTCCTCTTTTGGTGTGTTTTTTCCTCTTTCCACACATTGCTTCCTCTTTCTGCTTTTATCTTGTATCTTTCTTCACCTCTCTTGTCTCCTTTTGCATATATCTTGTCTCTTTCTGCCACTCTCTTCTATCCTTCTGCACCTCTATTGCTTCTTTTTACACCTCATTTTCCCTTTCTGCACCTCTCTTGCTTCTTTCTGCTTTTTCTTTCTTCTTTCTATACCTGTCTTGCCTCTTTCTGCACCTCTCTCAACTCTTTCTGCACCTCTCTTGTTTTTTCTGCATTTCTCTTGTCTAATACTGCATGCCTCTTGCCTCTTTCTGAACCCCTCTTGCTTCTTCATGCACCTCTATTGCTTTTGCTGCTCCTCCCTGTTTCTTTCTATACCTCTATTGACTCTTTCTGTACCTTCTTTCCTCTTTCTGCAACTTCCCTCTACTTTCCGCATATTTTTCCTTTTTCTGCATATTTCTTCCTTTTCTGCACTTCTCTTGCCTCTTTATAACCCTCTCTTGCCTCTTTCTGCCTCTCTATTGCCTCTTTCTGCCATTTTTTTGCCTCGTTCTGCACTTTTCACTTGCCTCCTTCTGCATGTATATTATTTCTATCTGCACCTCTCTTGCCTCCTTATGCATCTCACTTACCCCTTTCTGCACCTCACTCTGTTCTTTCTGCATCTCTATTGCTTCTTTTTGCCTCTGTCTGCACCTCCCTTGCTTCTTTCTGCAACTCACTTGCCTCTTTCTGCACCTCTTGTACCTCATTTTGCACCTCTCTTGGCTCTTTCTGCTCCTCTCTCAGCTCTTTCTAATCCTTTCTTGCTTCTTTCTGTACCTCTCTTACTTCTTTCTGCACCTCACTATCTTCTTTTTACACCTCTCTTGCTTCTTTCTGCACTTCTCTTCCTCTTTCTGTACTTTCTTCCTCTTTCTGCGTGGTTCTTCCTTTTTCTCCATGTGTCTTACTCTTTCTGCACATTTCTTCCTATTTCTGCACTTCACTTGCATCTTTCTTCACCGCTCTTGCCTCTTTCTGCATCTATCTTGTTTATTTCTGCCTCTCTCTTGTATCTTTCTGCACCTCTATTGCTTCTTTTTGCACCTCATTTTTCTATTGTTTGGACCTCTATTGCTTCTTTTTTAACCTCTCTTGCCTCCAACTATACCTCACTAGCCCCTTTCTGCACCTCATTCTGTTCTTTCAGCACCTCCCTTGCTTCTTTCTGTACTTCTCTTGCCTCGTTCTATACTTCTTTTGCCTCTTCTCACACCTTTCTTCCTCTTTCTGCACCTTTCTTTCCCTTTCTCAACTTTTCTTGTCCTTTTCATGCCTCTTTTGTACCTCTCCTGGCTCCTTTTGCACCTGTGTTGCTTCTTTCTGACACTCTCTTGCTTCTTTTTGCCCCTCTCTTTCTTCTTTCTGCACTTCTCTTACCTCTCTCCGTACCTTTCTTCTTCTTTCTGCACCCTTCTTTCTCTTTCTGCTGTTTTCTCACTTCTTTCTGCACCCATCTTGCTTCTTTCTGTACCTCTATTGCTTTTTCTGCTCCTCCCTGGTTCCTTCTATACCCATTTTGCCTTTAGCTGCACCTTTCTTCCAATTTCTGCAACCTTTTTCCTTTTCAGTGCATTTTTCCTCTACTCTTACTCTGTTTGCACATATGTTGCCTCTTATTGCACATTTCATCCTCTTTTTGCACTTCTTTTACCTGTTCTGCACTGCTCTAGCCTCTTCCCTCACTTCTCTTGATTATTTCTGCAACTCTCGTGCTTCTTTCTGCACATTCATTTCCTTCTCTCTGTACATCTACCACTTTCTGCACCTTTCTTCCTCTTTTCGCACACTTCTTCCTCTTTCTGCACTACTCTTACCTCTTTCTTCACTTCTCTTGCCTTTTCTGCATCTCTTTTGCCTCTTTCTACCCCTCTCCTGCCTATTTCTGCACCTCTTTTGCTTCTCACTGTACCTCATTTGCCTTTCTCTGCACCTCTCTTGCATTTTCTTACATTCTCTTGCTCCTTTCTACACCTCTGGTGCCTCATTCTGCACCTCTCTTGGCTCTTTCTGTTCTTCTCTTGCTTCTTTCTGTGCCTCTCTTGCTTCTTTCTGCACATCTCTTGTTTCTTTCCTCATCTCTCTTGCTTCTTTCTGTACCTCACTACCTTCTTTTTACACCTTTCTTGCTTCTTTCCGCACTTCCCTGTATCTGCATCTCTCTTGGTTGTTTCTGTACCTCTTTTGCTTCTTTCTACAACTCTCTTTCATCTTTCTGCACCCCCTTGCTTATTTCTGTACCTCACTTGCCTCTTTCTGTACCTCTTGTGTCTCATTCTGCACCTCTCTTGGCTCCTCTCTTACAGATTTCTGCAGCTCTATTGCTTCTTTCTGCACCTCTCTTGTTTCTTACTTCATCTCTCTTGTTTCTTTCTGCACCTCACTACCTTCTTTTTAAACCTCTCTTGTTTCTTTCTGCACTACTCTTCCTTCTTTCTGTACTTTTTTCCTCTTTCGGTGTGTTTTTTCCTCTTTCCACACATTGCTTCCTCTTTCTGCACTCATCTTGTATCTTTCTTCACCTCTCTTGGCTCCTTTTGCATATATCTTGTCTCTTTCTGCCACTCTCTGCTATCCTTCTGCACCTCTATTGCTTCTTTTAACACCTCATTTTCCCTTTCTGCACCTCTCTTGCTTCTTTCTGATTTTTCTTGCTTCTTTCTATACCTGTCTTGCCTCTTTCTGCACCTCTCTCAACTCTTTCTGCACCTCTCTTGTTTTTTCTGCATTTCTCTTGTCTAATACTGCATGCCTCTTGCCTCTTTCTGAACCCCTCTTGCTTCTTCATGCACCTCTATTGCTTTTTGCTGCTCCTCCCTGTTTCTTTCTATACCTCTATTGACTCTTTCTGTACCTTCTTTCCTCTTTCTGCAACTTCCCTCTACTTTCCGCATATTTTTCCTTTTTCTGCATATTTCTTCCTTTTCTGCACTTCTCTTGCCTCTTTCTGCATCTCTATTGCCTCTTTCTGCCATTTTTTTGCCTCGTTCTGCACTTTTCACTTGCCTCCTTCTGCATGTATATTATTTCTATCTGCACCTCTCTTGCCTCCTTATGCATCTCACTTACCCCTTTCTGCACCTCACTCTGTTCTTTCTGCATCTCTATTGCTTCTTTTTGCCTCTGTCTGCACCTCCCTTGCTTCTTTCTGCAACTCACTTGCCTCTTTCTGCACCTCTTGTACCTCATTTTGCACCTCTCTTGGCTCTTTCTGCTCCTCTCTCAGCTCTTTCTAATCCTTTCTTGCTTCTTTCTGTACCTCTCTTACTTCTTTCTGCACCTCACTATCTTCTTTTTACACCTCTCTTGCTTCTTTCTGCACTTCTCTTCCTCTTTCTGTACTTTCTTCCTCTTTCTGCGTGGTTCTTCCTTTTTCTCCATGTGTCTTACTCTTTCTGCACATTTCTTCCTATTTCTGCACTTCACTTGCATCTTTCTTCACCGCTCTTGCCTCTTTCTGCATCTATCTTGTTTATTTCTGCCTCTCTCTTGTATCTTTCTGCACCTCTATTTCTTCTTTTTGCACCTCATTTTTCTATTGTTTGGACCTCTATTGCTTCTTTTTTAACCTCTCTTGCCTCCAACTATACCTCACTAGCCCCTTTCTGCACCTCATTCTGTTCTTTCAGCACCTCCCTTGCTTCTTTCTGTACTTCTCTTGCCTCGTTCTATACTTCTTTTGCCTCTTCTCACACCTTTCTTCCTCTTTCTGCACCTTTCTTTCCCTTTCTCAACTTTTCTTGTCCTTTTCATGCCTCTTTTGTACCTCTCCTGGCTCTTTTTGCACCTGTGTTGCTTCTTTCTGACACTCTCTTGCTTCTTTTTGCCCCTCTCTTTCTTCTTTCTGCACTTCTCTTACCTCTTTCCGTACCTTTCTTCTTCTTTCTGCACCCTTCTTTCTCTTTCTGCTGTTTTCTCACTTCTTTCTGCACCCATCTTGCTTCTTTCTGTACCTCTATTGCTTTTTCTGCTCCTCCCTGGTTGCTTCTATACCCATTTTGCCTTTAGCTGCACCTTTCTTCCAATTTCTGCAACCTTTTTCCTTTTCAGTGCATTTTTCCTCTACTCTTACTCTGTTTGCACATATGTTGCCTCTTATTGCACATTTCATCCTCTTTTTGCACTTCTTTTACCTGTTCTGCACTGCTCTAGCCTCTTCCCTCACTTCTCTTGATTATTTCTGCAACTCTCTTGCTTCTTTCTGCACATTCATTTCCTTCTCTCTGTACATCTACCACTTTCTGCACCTTTCTTCCTCTTTTCGCACATTTCTTCCTCTTTCTGCACTACTCTTACCTCTTTCTTCACTTCTCTTGCCTTTTCTGCATCTCTTTTGCCTCGTTCTACCCGTCTCCTGCCTATTTCTGCACCTCTTTTGCTTCTCACTGTACCTCATTTGCCTTTCTCTGCACCTCTCTTGCATTTTCTTACATTCTCTTGCCCCGTGTTTACACCTCTGGTGCCTCATTCTGCACCTCTCTTGGCTCTTTCTGTTCTTCTCTTGCTTCTTTCTGTGCCTCTCTTGCTTCTTTCTGCACATCTCTTGTTTCTTTCCTCATCTCTCTTGCTTCTTTCTGTACCTCACTACCTTCTTTTTACACCTTTCTTGCTTCTTTCCGCACTTCCCTGTATCTGCATCTCTCTTGGTTGTTTCTGTACCTCTTTTGCTTCTTTCTACAACTCTCTTTCATCTTTCTGCACCCCCTTGCTTATTTCTGTACCTCACTTGCCTCTTTCTGTACCTCTCGTGTCTCATTCTGCACCTCTCTTGGCTCCTCTCTTACAGCTTTCTGCAGCTCTATTGCTTCTTTCTGCACCTCTCTTGTTTCTTACTTCATCTCTCTTGTTTCTTTCTGCACCTCACTACCTTCTTTTTAAACCTCTCTTGTTTCTTTCTGCACTACTCTTCCTTCTTTCTGTACTTTTTTCCTCTTTCTGTGTGTTTTTTCCTCTTTCCACACATTGCTTCCTCTTTCTGCACTCATCTTGTATCTTTCTTCACCTCTCTTGGCTCCTTTTGCATGTATCTTGTCTCTTTCTGCCACTCTCTGCTATCCTTCTGCACCTCTATTGCTTCTTTTAACACCTCATTTTCCCTTTCTGCACCTCTCTTGCTTCTTTCTGATTTTTCTTGCTTCTTTCTATACCTGTCTTGCCTCTTTCTGCACCTCTCTCAACTCTTTCTGCACCTCTCTTGTTTTTTCTGCATTTCTCTTGTCTAATACTGCATCCCTCTTGCCTCTTTCTGAACCCCTCTTGCTTCTTCATGCACCTCTATTGCTTTTTGCTGCTCCTCCCTGTTTCTTTCTATACCTCTATTGCCTCTTTCTGTACCTTCTTTCCTCTTTCTGCAACTTCCCTCTACTTTCTGCATATTTTTCCTTTTTCTGCATATGTCTTCCTTTTTCTGCACTTCTCTTGCCTCTTTATGACCCTCTCTTGCCTCTTTCTGCATCTCTATTGCCTCTTTCTGCCATTTTTTGTCTCGTTCTGCACTTTTCACTTGCCTCCTTCTGCATGTATATTATTTCTATCTGCACCTCTCTTGCCTCCTTCTGCATCTCACTTACCCCTTTCTGCACCTCACTCAGTTCTTTCTGCATCTCTATTGCTTCTTTCTGCCTCTGTCTGCACCTCCCTTGCTTCTTTCTGCAACTCACTTGCCTCTTTCTGCACCTCTTGTACCTCATTCTGCAACTCTCTTGGCTCTTTCTGCTCCTCTCTCGGCTCTTTCTAACTCTCTCTTGCTTATTTCTGTACCTCTCTTGCTTCTTTCTGCACCTCACTATCTTCTTTTTACACCTCTCTTGCTTCTTTCTGCACTTCTCTTCCTCTTTCTTTACTTTCTTCCTCTTTCTGCGTGGTTCTTCCTCTTTCTCCATGTTTCTTACTCTTTCTGCACATTTCTTCCTATTTCTGCACTTCACTTGCATCTTTCTTCACCGCTCTTGCCTCTGTCTGCATCTATCTTGTTTATTTCTGCCTCTCTCTTGTATCTTTCTGCACCTCTATTGCTTCTTTTTGCACCTCATTTTTCTATTGTTTGGACCTCTATTGCTTCTTTCTTAATCTCTCTTGCCTCCAACTATACCTCACTAGCCCCTTTCTGCACCTCATTCTGTTCTTTCAGCACCTCCCTTGCTTCTTTCTGTACTTCTCATGCCTCGTTCTATACTTCTTTTGCCTCTTCTCACACCTTTCTTCCTCTTTCTGCACCTTTCTTTCCCTTTCTCAACTTTTCTTGTCCTTTTCATGCCTCTTTTGTACCTCTCCTGGCTCTTTTTGCACCTGTGTTGCTTCTTTCTGCCACTCTCTTGCTTCTTTTTGCCCCTCTCTTTCTTCTTTCTGCACTTCTCTTACCTCTTTCCGTACCTTTCTTCTTCTTTCTTCTTCTTTCTCTTTCTGCTGTTCTCTCACTTCTTTCTGCACCCACCTTGCTTCTTTCTGTACCTCTATTGCTTTTTCTGCTCCTCCCTGGTTCCTTCTATACCCATTTTGCCTTTAGCTGCACCTTTCTTCCAATTTCTGCAACCTTTTTCCTTTTCAGTGCATTTTTCCTCTACTCTTACTCTGTTTGCACATATGTTGCCTCTTATTGCACATTTCATCCTATTTTTGCACTTCTTTTACCTGTTCTGCACTGCTCTAGCCTCTTCCCTCACTTCTCTTGATTATTTCTGCAACTCTCTTGCTTCTTTCTGCACATTCATTTCCTTCTCTCTGTACATCTACCACTTTCTGCACTATTCTTACCTCTTTCTTCACTTCTCTTGCCTTTTCTGCATCTCTTTTGCCTCTTTCTACCCCTCTCCTGCCTATTTCTGCACCTCTTTTGCTTCTCACTGTACCTAATTTGCCTTTTTCTGCACCTCTCTTGCATTTTCTTACATTCTCTTGCTCCTTTCTACACCTCTGGTGCCTCATTCTGTACCTCTCTTGGCTTTTTCTGTTCTTCTCTTGCTTCTTTCTGTGCCTCTCATGCTTCTTTCTGCACATCTCTTATTTCTTTCCTCATCTCTCTTGCTTCTTTCTGTACCTCACTACCTTCTTTTTACACCTTTCTTGCTTCTTTCTGCACTTCCCTGTATCTGCATCTCTCTTGGTTGTTTCTGTACCTCTTTTGCTTCTTTCTACAACTCTCTTTCATCTTTCTGCACCCCCTTGCTTATTTCTGTACCTCACTTGCCTCTTTCTGTACCTCTTGTGTCTCATTCTGCACCTCTCTTGGCTCCTCTCTTACAGCTTTCTGCAGCTCTATTGCTTCTTTCTGCACCTCTCTTGTTTCTTACTTCATCTCTCTTGTTTCTTTCGGCACCTCACTACCTTCTTTTTAAACCTCTCTTGTTTCTTTCTGAACTACTCTTCCTTCTTTCTGTACTTTTTTCCTCTTTCAGTGTGTTTTTTCCTCTTTCCACACATTGCTTCCTCTTTCTGCACTTATCTTGTATCTTTCTTCACCTCTCTTGGCTCCTTTTGCATATATCTTGTCTCTTTCTGCCACTCTCTTCTATCCTTCTGCACCTCTATTGCTTCTTTTTACACCACCTCATTTTCCCTTTCTGCACCTCTCTTGCTTCTTTCTGCTTTTTCTTGCTTCTTTCTATACCTGTCTTGCCTCTTTCTGCACCTCTCTAAACTCTTTCTGTACCTCTCTTGTTTTTTTCTGCATTTCTCTTGTCTAATACTGCATCCCTCTTTCCTCTTTCTGAACCCCTCTTGCTTCGTCATGCACCTCTATTGCTTTTTGCTGCTCCTCCCTGGTTCTTTCTATACCTCTCTTGCCTCTTTCTGTACCTTCTTTCCTCTTTCTGCAACTTCCCTCTACTTTCTGCACATTTTTCCTTTTTCTGCATATTTCTTCCTTTTTCTGCACTTCTCTTGCCTCTTTATGACCCTCTCTTGCCTCTTTCTGCATCTCTATTGCCTCTTTCTGCCATTTTTTTGCCTCGTTCTGCACTTTTCACTTGCCTCCTTCTGCATGTATATTATTTCTATCTGCACCTCTCCTGCCTCCTTCTACATCTCACTTACCCCTTTCTGCACCTCACTCTGTTCTTTCTGCATCTCTATTGCTTCTTACTGCCTCTGTCTGCACCTCCCTTGCTTCTTTCTGCGAATCACTTGCCTCTCTCTGCACCTCTTGTACCTCATTCTGCACCTCTCTTGGCTATTTCCGCTTCTCTCTCGGCTCTTTCTAATCCTCTCTTGCTTATTTCTGTACCTCTCTTGCTTCTTTCTGCACCTCACTATCTTCTTTTTACACCTCACTTGCTTCTTTTTGCACTTCTCTTCCTCTTTCTGTACTTTCTTCCTCTTTCTGTGTGGTTCTACCTTTTTCTCCATGTTTCTTACTCTTTCTGCACCTTTCTTCCTATTTCTGCACTTCACTTGCATCTTTCTTCGCCGCTCTTGCCTCTTTCTGCATCTATCTTGTTTATTTCTGCCTCTCTCTTGTATCTTTCTGCACCTCTATTGTTTCTTTTTGCACCTCATTTTTCTATTTTTGCACCTCTATTGCTTCTTTCTTAACCTCTCTTGCCTCCAACTATACCTCACTAGCCCCTTTCTGCACCTCATTCTGTTCTTTCAGCACCTCTCTTGCTTCTTTCTGTACTTCTCTTGACTCTTTCTATACTTCTCTTGCCTCTTCTCACACCTTTCTTTCTCTTTCTGCACCTTTCTTTCCCTTTCTCAACATTGCTTGCCCTTTTCATGCCTCTTTTGTACCTCTCCTGGCTCTTTTTGCACCTGTGTTGCTTCTTTCTGCCACTCTCTTGCTTCTTTTTGCCCCTCTCTTTCGTCTTTCTGCACTTCTCTTACTTCTTTCCATACCTTTCTTCTTCTTTCTGCACATTTCTTACTCTTTCTGCTTTCTCTCACTTCGTTCTACACCCATCTTGCTTCTTTCTGTACCTCTATTGCTTTTTCTGCTCTTCCCTGGTTCCTTCTATACCCATTTTGCCTTTAGCTGCACCTTTCTTCCAATTTCTGCAACCTTTTTCCTTTTCAGTGCATTTTTCCTCTACTCTTACTCTGTTTGCACATATGTTGCCTCTTCTTGCACATTTCATCCTCTTTTTGTACTTCTTTTACCTGTTCTGCACTGCTCTAGCCTCTTCCTTCATGTTTCTTGATTATTTCTGCAACTCTCTTGCTTCTTTCTGCACATTCATGTCCTTCTCTCTGTACTTCTACCACTTTCTGCACCTTTCTTCCTCTTTTCGCACATTTCTGCCTCTTTCTGCACTACTCTTACCTCTTTCTTCACTTCTCTTGCCTTTTCTGCATCTCTTTTGCCTCTTTCTACCCCTCTCCTGCCTATTTCTGCACCACTTTTGCTTCTCACTGTACCTCATTTGCCTTTTTCTGCACCTCTCTTGCATTTTCTTACATTCTCTTGCTCCTTTCCACACCTCTGGTGCCTCATTCTGCACCTCTCTTGGCTCTTTCTGTTCTTCTCTTGCTTCTTTCTGTGCCTCTCTTGCTTCTTTCTGCACATCTCTTGTTTCTTTCCTCATCTCTCTTGGTTCTTTCTGTACCTCACTACCTTCTTTTTACACCTTTCTTGCTTCTTTCCGCACTTCCCTGTATCTGCATCTCTCTTGGTTGTTTCTGTACCTCTTTTGATTTTTTCTATACCTCTCTTGCCTCTTTCTGCTCCCCTCTTGGCTCTTTCTGCTCCTCCTTTGCTTCTTTCTACAACTCTCTTTCATCTTTCTGCACCCCCTTGCTTATTTCTGTACCTCACTTGCCTCTTTCTGTACCTCTTGTGCCTCATTCTGCACCTCTCTTGGCTCCTCTCTTACAGCTTTCTGCAGCTCTATTGCTTCTTTCTGCACCTCTCTTTTTCTTACTTCATCTCTCTTGTTTCTTTCTGCACCTCACTACCTTCTTTTTAAATCACTCTTGTTTCTTTCTGCACTACTCTTCCTTCTTTCTGTACTTTTTTCCTCTTTCGGTGTGTTTTTTCCTCTTTCCACACATTGCTTCCTCTTTCTGCACTTATCTTGTATATTTCTTCACCTCTCTTGGCTGCTTTTGCATATATCTTGTCTCTTTCTGCCACTCTCTTCTATCCTTCTGCACCTCTATTGCTTCTTTTTACACCTCATTTTCCCTTTCTGCACCTCTCTTGCTTCTTTCTGCTTTTTCTTGCTTCTTTCTATACCTGTCTTGCCTCTTTCTGCACCTCTCTAAACTCTTTCTGCACCTCTCTTGTTTTTTCTGCATTTCTCTTGTCTAATACTGCATCCCTCTTGCCTTTTTCTGAACCCCTCTTGCTTCTTCATGCACCTCTATTGCTTTTTGCTGCTCCTCCCTGTTTCTTTCTATACCTCTATTGCCTCTTTCTGTACCTTCTTTCCTCTTTCCGCAACTTCCCTCTACTTTCTGCATATTTTTCCTTTCTGCATATTTCTTCCCTTTTCTACACTTCTCTTGCCTCTTTATGACCCTCTCTTGCCTCTTTCTGCATCTCTATTGCCTCTTTCTGCCATTTATTTGCCTCGTTCTGCACTTTTCACTTGCCTCCTTCTGCATGTATATTATTTCTATCTGCCCCTCTCTTGCCTCCTTCTGCATCTCACTTACCCCTTTCTGCACCTCACTCTGTTCTTTCTGCATCTCTATTGCTTCTTTCTGCCTCTGTCTGCACTTCCCTTGCTTATTTCTGCAACTCACTTGCCTCTTTCTGCACCTCTTGTACCTCATTCTGCACCTCTCTAGGCTCTTTCTGCTCCTCTCTCAGCTCTTTCTAATCCTTTCTTGCTTCTTTCTGTACCTCTCTTGCTTCTTTCTGCACCTGACTTTCTTCTTTTTACATCTCTCTTGCTTCTTTTTGCACTTCTCTTCCTCTTTCTGTACTTTCTTCCTCTTTCTGCGTGGTTCTACCTTTTTCTCCATGTTTCTTACTCTTTCTGCACCTTTCTTCCTATTTCTGCACTTCACTTGCATCTTTCTTCACCGCTCCTGCCTCTTTCTGCATCTATCTTGTTTATTTCTGCCTCCCTCTTGTATCTTTCGGCACATCTATTGCTTCTTTTTGCACCTCATTTTTCTATTTTTGCACCTCTATTGCTTCTTTCTTAACCTCGCTTGCCTCCAACTATACCTGACTAGCCCCTTTCTGCACCTCATTCTGTTCTTTCAGCACCTTTCTTGCGTCTTTCTGTACTTCTCTTGCCTCTTTCTATACTTCTTTTGCCTCTTCTCACACCTTTCTTCCGCTTTCTGCACCTTTCTTTCCCTTTCTCAACATTGCTTGCCCTTTCCATGCCTCTTTTGTACCTCTCTTGGCTCTTTTTGCACCTGTGTTGCTTCTTTCTGCCACTCTCTTGCTTCTTTTTGCCCCTCTCTTTCTTCTTTCTGCACTTCTTTTGCCTCTTTCCGTATCTTTCTTCTTCTTTCTGCACCTCTCTTGCTTCTTTCTGCTTTTTCTTGCTTCTTTCTAAACCTGTCTTGCCTCTTTCTGCACCTCTTTCAACTCTTTCTGCACCTCTCTTGTTTTTTCTGCATTTTTCTTGTCTAATACTGCATCACTCTTGCCTCTTTCTGAACCCCTCTTGCTTCTTCATGCACCTCTATTGCTTTTTGCTGCTCCTCCCTGGTTCTTTCTATACCTCTCTTGCCTCTTTCTGTACCTTCTTTCCTCTTTCTGTAACTTCCCTCTACTTTCAGCACATTTTTCCTTTTTCTGCATATTTCTTCCTTTTTCTGCACTTCTCTTGCCTCTTTATGACCCTCTCTTGCCTCTTTCTGCATCTCTATTGCCTCTTTCTGCCATTTTTTTTGCCTCGTTCCGCACTTTTCACTTGCCTCCTTCTGCATGTATATTATTTCTATCTGCACCTCTCTTGCCTCCTTCTACATCTCACTTACCCCTTTCTGCACCTCATTCTGTTCTTTCAGCACCTCTCTTGCTTCTTTCTGTACTTCTCTTGCCTCTTACTATACTTCTTTTGCCTCTTCTCACACCTTTCTTCCTCTTTCTGCACCTTTCTTTCCCTTTCTCAACATTGATTGCCCTTTTCATGCTTCTTTTGTACCTCTCTTGGCTCTTTTTGCACCTGTGTTGCTTCTTTCTGCCACTCTCTTGCTTCTTTTTGCCCCTCTCTTTCTTCTTTCTGCACTTCTTTTGCCTCTTTCCGTACCTTTCTTCTTCTTTCTGCACCTCTCTTGCTTCTTTCTGCTTTTTCTTGCTTCTTTCTATACCTGTCTTGCCTCTTTCTGCACCTCTTTCAACTTTTTCTGCACCTCTCTTGTTTTTTCTGCATTTCTGTTGTCTAATACTGCATCACTCTTGCCTCTTTTTTGAACCGCTCTTGCTTCTTCATGCACCTCTATTGCTTTTTGCTGCTCCTCCCTGGTTCTTTCTATACCTCTCTTGCCTCTTTCTGTACCTTCTTTCCTCTTTCTGCAACTTCCCTCCACTTTCTGCACATTTTTCTTTTTCTGCATATTTCTTCCTTTTTCTGTACTTCTCTTGCCTCTTTATGACCCTCTCTTGCCTCTTTCTGCATCTCTATTGCCTCTTTCTGCCATTTTTTTGCCTCGTTCTGCACTTTTCACTTGCCTCCTTCTGCATGTATATTATTTCTATCTGCACCTCTCTTGCCTCCTTCTGCATCTCACTTACCTCTTTCTGCACCTCACTCTGTTCTTTCTGCATCTCTATTGCTTCTTTCTGCCTCTGTTTGCACCTCCCTTGCTTCTTTCTGCAACTCACTTGCCTCTTTCTGCACCTCTTGTACCTCATTCTGCACCTCTCTTGGCTCTTTCTGCTCCTCTCTCGGCTCTTTCTAATCCTCTCTTGCTTATTTCTGTACCTCTCTTGCTTCTTTCTGCACCTCACTATCTTCTTTTTATACCTCTCTTGCTTCTTTTTGCACTTCTGTTCCTCTTTCTGTACTTTCTTCCTCTTTCTGTGTGTTTCTCCCTTTTTCTCCATGTTTCTTACTCTTTCTGCACCTTTCTTCCTATTTCTGCACTTCACTTGCATCTTGCTTCACCGCTCTTGCCTCTTTCTGCATCTATCTTGTTAATTTCTGCCTCTCTCTTGTATCTTTCTGCACCTCTATTGTTTGTTTTTGCACCTCATTTTTCTATTTGTGCACCTCTATTGCTTCCTTCTTAACCTCTCTTGCCTCCAACTATACCTCACTAGCCCCTTTCTGCACCTCATTCTGTTCTTTCAACACCTCTCTTGCTTCTTACTGTACTTCTCTTGCCTCTTTCTATACTTCTTTTGCCTCTTCTCACACCTTTCTTTCTCTTTCTGCACCTTTCTTTCCCTTTCTCAACATTGCTTGCCCTTTTCATGCCTCTTTTGTACCTCTCCTGGCTCTTTTTGCACCTATGTTTCTTCTTTCTGCCACTCTCTTGCTTCTTTTTGCCCCTCTCTTTCTTCTTTCTGCACTTCTCTTGCCTCTTTCCGTACCTTTCTTCTTCTTTCTGCACCTTTCATTCTCTTTCTTCTTTCTCTCACTTCTTTCTGCACCCATCTTGCTTCTTTCTGTACCTCTATTGTTTTTTCTGCTCCTCCCTGGTTCTCTCTATACCCATTTTGCCTTTAGCTGCACCTTTCTTTCAATTTCTGCAACCTTTTTCCTTTTGTGTGCATTTTTCCTCTACTCTTACTCTGTTTGCACATATGATGGCTCTTCTTGCACAATTCATCCTCTTTTTGTACTTCTTTTACCTGTTCTGCACTGATCTAGCCTGTTCCTTCCTTCTCTCTGGACTTCTACCACTTTCTGCACGTTTCTTCCTCTTTTGGCACATTTCTGCACTACTCTCACCTCTTTCTTCACTTCTCTTGCCTTTTCTGCATCTCTTTTGCCTCTTTCTACCCCTCTCCTGCCAATTTCTGCACCTCTTTTGCTTCTTTCAGTACCTCGATTGCCTCTTTCTGCACCTCTCTTGCATCTTCTTACATTCTCTTGCTCCTTTCTACACATCTGGTGCCTCATTCTGCACCTCTCTTGGCTCTTTTCGTTCGTCTCTTGCTTGTTTCTGTGCCTCTCTTGCTTCTTTCTGCACATTTCTTGTTTCTTTCCTCATCTCTCTTGCTTCTTTCTGCACCTCAGTACCTTCTTTTTACACCTTTCCTGCTTCTTTCCACACTTCCCTGTATCTGCATGGCTCTTGGTTGTTTCTGTACATCTTTTGATTCTTTCTATACCTCTCTTGCCTCTTTCTGCACCCCTCTTGGCTCATTCTGCACCTCTCTTGGCTCCTCTCTTGCAGCTTTCTGCAGCTCTATTGCTTCTTTGTGCACCTCTCTTGTTTCTTCCTTCATCTCTCTTGTTTCTTTTTGCACCTTACTACCTTATTTGAAACCTCTCTTGCTTCTTTCGGCACTACTCTTCCTTCTTTCTGTACTCTTTTCCTTTTTCTGTGTGTTTTTCCCTCTTTCCTCACATTTCTTCCTCTTTCTGCACTTCACTTGTATCTTTCTTCACCTCTCTTGACTCCTTTTGCATCTATCTTGTCTCTTTCTGCCACTCTCTTCTATCTTTCTGCACCTCTATTGCTTCTTTTTACACCTCATTTTCCCTTTCTGTACCCCTCTTGCTTCTTTCTACACTTTCTTGCTTCTTTTAATACCTGTCTTGCCTCTTTCTGCACCTTTCTTTCCCTTTCTCAACTTTTCTTGTCCTTTTCATGCCTCTTTTGTACCTCTCCTGGCTCTTTTTGCACCTGTGTTGCTTCTTTCTGCCACTCTCTTGCTTCTTTTTGACCCTCTCTTTCTTCTTTATGTACTTCTCTTGCCTCTTTCCGTACCTTTCTTCTTCTTTCTGCACCTTTCTTTCTCTTTCTGCTGTTCTCTCACTTCTTTCTGCACCCATCTTGCTTCTTTCTGTACCTCTATTCCTTTTTCTGCTCTTCCTTGGTTCCTTCTATACCCATTTTGCCTTTAGCTGCACCTTTCTTCCAATTTCTGAAACCTTTTTCCTTTTCAGTGCATGTTTCCTCTACTCTTACTCTGTTTGCATATATGTTGCCTCTTCTTGCACATTTCATCCTCTTTTTGCACTTATTTTACCTGTTCTGCACTGCTCTAGCCTCTTCCCTCACTTCTCTTGATTATTTCTGCAACTCTCTTGCTTCTTTCTGCACATTCATTTCCTTCTCTCTGTACATCTACCACTTTCTGCACCTTTCTTCCTCTTTTTGCATATTTCTTCCTCTTTCTGCACTACTCTTACCTATTTCTTCACTTCTCTTGCCTTTTCTGCAACTCTTTTGCCTCTTTCTACCCCTCTCCTGCCTATTTATGCACCTCTTTTGCTTCTTTCTGTACCTCATTTGCCTCTTTCTCCACCTCTCTTGCATTTTCTTACATTCTCTTGCTCCGTTTTACACCTCTGGTGCCTCATTCTGCACCTCTCCTGGCTCCTTCTGGTCTTCTCTTGCTTCTTTCTGTTCCTCTCTTGCTTCTTTCTGCACATCTCTTGTTTCTTTCCTCATCTCTCTTGCTTCTTTCTGTACCTCACTACCTTCTTTTTACACCTTTCTTGCTTCTTTCCACACTTCCCTGTATCTGCATCTCTCTTGGTTGTTTCTGTACCTCTTTTGATTTTTTCTATACCTCTCTTGCCTCTTTCTGCACCCCTCTTGGCTCTTTCTGCTCCTCTTTTGCTTCTTTCTACAACTCTCTTTCATCTTTCTGCACCCCATGCTTCTTTCTGTACCTCACTTGCCTCTTTCTGTACCTCTTGTGCCTCATTCTGCGCCTCTCTTGGCTCCTCTCTTGCAGCTTTCTGCAGCTCTATTTCTTCTTTCTGCACCTCTCTTGTTTCTTACTTCATCTCTCTTGTTTCTTTCTGCACCTCACTACCTTCTTTTAAACCTCTCTTGCTTCTATCTGCACTACTCTTCCTTTTTTCTGTACTCTTTTCCTCTTTCGGTGTGTTTTTTCCTCTTTCCACACATTTCTTCCTCTTTCTGCACTTATCTTGTATCTTTCTTCACCTCTCTTGCCTCTTTCTGCACCCCTCTTGTCTCTTTCTGCCACTCTCTTCTATCCTTCTGCACCTCTATTGCTTCTTTTTACACCTCATTTTCCCTTTCTGCACCTCTCTTGCTTCTTTATGCTTTTTCTTGCTTCCTTCTATACCTGTCTTGACTCTTTCTGCACCTCTTTCAACCCTTTCTGCACCTCTCTTGTTTTTTCTGCATTTCTCTTGTCTAATACTGCATCCCTCTTTCCTCTTTCTGAACCCCTCTTGCTTCGTCATGCACCTCTATTGCTTTTTGTTGCTCCTCCCTGGTTCTTTCTATACCTCTCTTGCCTCTTTCTGTACCTTCTTTCTCTTTCTGCAACTTCCCTCTACTTTCTGCACATTTTTCCTTTTTCTGCATATTTCTTCCTTTTTCTGCACTTCTCTTGCCTCTTTATGACCCTCTCTTGCCTCTTTCTGCATCTCTATTGCCTCTTTCTGCCATTTTTTTGCCTCGTTCTGCACTTTTCACTTGCCTCCTTCTGCATGTATATTATTTCTATCTGCACCTCTCCTGCCCCCTTCTACATCTCACTTACCCCTTTCTGCACCTCACTCTGTTCTTTCTGCATCTCTATTGCTTCTTACTGCCTCTGTCTGCACCTCCCTTGCTTCTTTCTGCAACTCACTTGCCTCTTTCTGCACCTCTTGTACCTCATTCTGCACCTCTCTTGGCTCTTTCTGCTCCTCTCTCGGCTCTTTCTAATCCTCTCTTGCTTATTTCTGTACCTCTCTTGCTTCTTTCTGCACCTCACTATCTTCTTTTTATACCTCTCTTGCTTCTTTTTGCACTTCTGTTCCTCTTTCTGTACTTTCTTCCTCTTTCTGTGTGTTTCTCCCTTTTTCTCCATGTTTCTTACTCTTTCTGCACCTTTCTTCCTATTTCTGCACTTCACTTGCATCTTGCTTCACCGCTCTTGCCTCTTTCTGCATCTATCTTGTTAATTTCTGCCTCTCTCTTGTATCTTTCTGCACCTCTATTGTTTGTTTTTGCACCTCATTTTTCTATTTGTGCACCTCTATTGCTTCCTTCTTAACCTCTCTTGCCTCCAACTATACCTCACTAGCCCCTTTCTGCACCTCATTCTGTTCTTTCAACACCTCTCTTGCTTCTTACTGTACTTCTCTTGCCTCTTTCTATACTTCTTTTGCCTCTTCTCACACCTTTCTTTCTCTTTCTGCACCTTTCTTTCCCTTTCTCAACATTGCTTGCCCTTTTCATGCCTCTTTTGTACCTCTCCTGGCTCTTTTTGCACCTATGTTTCTTCTTTCTGCCACTCTCTTGCTTCTTTTTGCCCCTCTCTTTCTTCTTTCTGCACTTCTCTTGCCTCTTTCCGTACCTTTCTTCTTCTTTCTGCACCTTTCATTCTCTTTCTTCTTTCTCTCACTTCTTTCTGCACCCATCTTGCTTCTTTCTGTACCTCTATTGTTTTTTCTGCTCCTCCCTGGTTCTCTCTATACCCATTTTGCCTTTAGCTGCACCTTTCTTTCAATTTCTGCAACCTTTTTCCTTTTGTGTGCATTTTTCCTCTACTCTTACTCTGTTTGCACATATGATGGCTCTTCTTGCACAATTCATCCTCTTTTTGTACTTCTTTTACCTGTTCTGCACTGATCTAGCCTGTTCCTTCCTTCTCTCTGGACTTCTACCACTTTCTGCACGTTTCTTCCTCTTTTGGCACATTTCTGCACTACTCTCACCTCTTTCTTCACTTCTCTTGCCTTTTCTGCATCTCTTTTGCCTCTTTCTACCCCTCTCCTGCCAATTTCTGCACCTCTTTTGCTTCTTTCAGTACCTCGATTGCCTCTTTCTGCACCTCTCTTGCATCTTCTTACATTCTCTTGCTCCTTTCTACACATCTGGTGCCTCATTCTGCACCTCTCTTGGCTCTTTTCGTTCGTCTCTTGCTTGTTTCTGTGCCTCTCTTGCTTCTTTCTGCACATTTCTTGTTTCTTTCCTCATCTCTCTTGCTTCTTTCTGCACCTCAGTACCTTCTTTTTACACCTTTCCTGCTTCTTTCCACACTTCCCTGTATCTGCATGGCTCTTGGTTGTTTCTGTACATCTTTTGATTCTTTCTATACCTCTCTTGCCTCTTTCTGCACCCCTCTTGGCTCATTCTGCACCTCTCTTGGCTCCTCTCTTGCAGCTTTCTGCAGCTCTATTGCTTCTTTGTGCACCTCTCTTGTTTCTTCCTTCATCTCTCTTGTTTCTTTTTGCACCTTACTACCTTATTTGAAACCTCTCTTGCTTCTTTCGGCACTACTCTTCCTTCTTTCTGTACTCTTTTCCTTTTTCTGTGTGTTTTTCCCTCTTTCCTCACATTTCTTCCTCTTTCTGCACTTCACTTGTATCTTTCTTCACCTCTCTTGACTCCTTTTGCATCTATCTTGTCTCTTTCTGCCACTCTCTTCTATCTTTCTGCACCTCTATTGCTTCTTTTTACACCTCATTTTCCCTTTCTGTACCCCTCTTGCTTCTTTCTACACTTTCTTGCTTCTTTTAATACCTGTCTTGCCTCTTTCTGCACCTTTCTTTCCCTTTCTCAACTTTTCTTGTCCTTTTCATGCCTCTTTTGTACCTCTCCTGGCTCTTTTTGCACCTGTGTTGCTTCTTTCTGCCACTCTCTTGCTTCTTTTTGACCCTCTCTTTCTTCTTTATGTACTTCTCTTGCCTCTTTCCGTACCTTTCTTCTTCTTTCTGCACCTTTCTTTCTCTTTCTGCTGTTCTCTCACTTCTTTCTGCACCCATCTTGCTTCTTTCTGTACCTCTATTCCTTTTTCTGCTCTTCCTTGGTTCCTTCTATACCCATTTTGCCTTTAGCTGCACCTTTCTTCCAATTTCTGAAACCTTTTTCCTTTTCAGTGCATGTTTCCTCTACTCTTACTCTGTTTGCATATATGTTGCCTCTTCTTGCACATTTCATCCTCTTTTTGCACTTATTTTACCTGTTCTGCACTGCTCTAGCCTCTTCCCTCACTTCTCTTGATTATTTCTGCAACTCTCTTGCTTCTTTCTGCACATTCATTTCCTTCTCTCTGTACATCTACCACTTTCTGCACCTTTCTTCCTCTTTTTGCATATTTCTTCCTCTTTCTGCACTACTCTTACCTATTTCTTCACTTCTCTTGCCTTTTCTGCAACTCTTTTGCCTCTTTCTACCCCTCTCCTGCCTATTTATGCACCTCTTTTGCTTCTTTCTGTACCTCATTTGCCTCTTTCTCCACCTCTCTTGCATTTTCTTACATTCTCTTGCTCCGTTTTACACCTCTGGTGCCTCATTCTGCACCTCTCCTGGCTCCTTCTGGTCTTCTCTTGCTTCTTTCTGTTCCTCTCTTGCTTCTTTCTGCACATCTCTTGTTTCTTTCCTCATCTCTCTTGCTTCTTTCTGTACCTCACTACCTTCTTTTTACACCTTTCTTGCTTCTTTCCACACTTCCCTGTATCTGCATCTCTCTTGGTTGTTTCTGTACCTCTTTTGATTTTTTCTATACCTCTCTTGCCTCTTTCTGCACCCCTCTTGGCTCTTTCTGCTCCTCTTTTGCTTCTTTCTACAACTCTCTTTCATCTTTCTGCACCCCATGCTTCTTTCTGTACCTCACTTGCCTCTTTCTGTACCTCTTGTGCCTCATTCTGCGCCTCTCTTGGCTCCTCTCTTGCAGCTTTCTGCAGCTCTATTTCTTCTTTCTGCACCTCTCTTGTTTCTTACTTCATCTCTCTTGTTTCTTTCTGCACCTCACTACCTTCTTTTAAACCTCTCTTGCTTCTATCTGCACTACTCTTCCTTTTTTCTGTACTCTTTTCCTCTTTCGGTGTGTTTTTTCCTCTTTCCACACATTTCTTCCTCTTTCTGCACTTATCTTGTATCTTTCTTCACCTCTCTTGCCTCTTTCTGCACCCCTCTTGTCTCTTTCTGCCACTCTCTTCTATCCTTCTGCACCTCTATTGCTTCTTTTTACACCTCATTTTCCCTTTCTGCACCTCTCTTGCTTCTTTATGCTTTTTCTTGCTTCCTTCTATACCTGTCTTGACTCTTTCTGCACCTCTTTCAACCCTTTCTGCACCTCTCTTGTTTTTTCTGCATTTCTCTTGTCTAATACTGCATCCCTCTTTCCTCTTTCTGAACCCCTCTTGCTTCGTCATGCACCTCTATTGCTTTTTGTTGCTCCTCCCTGGTTCTTTCTATACCTCTCTTGCCTCTTTCTGTACCTTCTTTCTCTTTCTGCAACTTCCCTCTACTTTCTGCACATTTTTCCTTTTTCTGCATATTTCTTCCTTTTTCTGCACTTCTCTTGCCTCTTTATGACCCTCTCTTGCCTCTTTCTGCATCTCTATTGCCTCTTTCTGCCATTTTTTTGCCTCGTTCTGCACTTTTCACTTGCCTCCTTCTGCATGTATATTATTTCTATCTGCACCTCTCCTGCCCCCTTCTACATCTCACTTACCCCTTTCTGCACCTCACTCTGTTCTTTCTGCATCTCTATTGCTTCTTACTGCCTCTGTCTGCACCTCCCTTGCTTCTTTCTGCAACTCACTTGCCTCTTTCTGCACCTCTTGTACCTCATTCTGCACCTCTCTTGGCTCTTTCCGCTCCTCTCTCGGCTCTTTCTAATCCTCTCTTGCTTATTTCTGTACCTCTCTTGCTTCTTTCTGCACCTCACTATCTTCTTTTTACACCTCACTTGCTTCTTTTTGCACTTCTCTTCCTCTTTCTGTACTTTCTTCCTCTTTCTGTGTGGTTCTACATTTTTCTCCATCTTTCTTACTCTTTCTGCACCTTTCTTCCTATTTCTGCACTTCACTTGCATCTTTCTTCGCCGCTCTTGCCTCTTTCTGCATCTATCTTGTTTATTTCTGCCTCTCTCTTGTATCTTTCTGCACCTCTATTGTTTCTTTTTGCACCTCATTTTTCTATTTTTGCACCTCTATTGCTTCTTTCTTAACCTCTCTTGCCTCCAACTATACCTCACTAGCCCCTTTCTGCATCTCATTCTGTTCTTTCAGCACCTCTCTTGCTTCTTTCTGTACTTCTCTTGCCTCTTTCTATACTTCTTTTGCCTCTTCTCACACCTTTCTTTCTCTTTCTGCACCTTTCTTTCCCTTTCTCAACATTGCTTGCCCTTTTCATGCCTCTTTTGTACCTCTCCTGGCTCTTTTTGCACCTGTGTTGCTTCTTTCTGCCACTCTCTTGCTTCTTTTTGCCCCTCTCTTCCTTCTTTCTGCACTTCTTTTACCTCTTTCTGTACCTTTCTTCTTCTTTCTGCACCTCTCTTGCTTCCTTCTGCTTTTTCTTGCTTCTTTCTAAACCTGTCTTACCTCTTTCTGTACCTCTATTGCTTTTTCTGCTCCTCCCTGGTTCTCTCTATACCCATTTTGCCTTTAGCTGCACCTTTCTTTCAATTTCTGCAACCTTTTTCCTTTTGTGTGCATTTTTCCTCTACTCTTACTCTGTTTGCACATATGTTGGCTCTTCTTGCACAATTCATCCTCTTTTCGTACTTCTTTTACCTGTTCTGCACTGATCTAGCCTGTTCCTTCCTTCTCTCTGTACTTCTCCCACTTTCTGCACGTTTCTTCCTCTTTTGGCACATTTCTGCACTACTCTCACCTCTTTTGCCTCTTTCTACCCCTCTCCTGCCAATTTCTGCACCTCTTTTGCTTCTTTCAGTACCTCGATTGCCTCTTTCTGCACCTCTCTTGCATCTTCTTACATTCTCTTTCTCCTTTCTACACATCTTTTGCCTCATTCTGCACCTCTCTTGGCTCTTTTCGTTCGTCTCTTGCTTGTTTCTGCGCCTCTCTTGCTTCTTTCTGCACATTTCTTGTTTCTTTCCTCATCTCTCTTGCTTCTTTCTGCACCTTCGTACCTTCTTTTTACACCTTTCCTGCTTCTTTCCACACTTCCCTGTATCTGCATGGCTCTTGGTTGTTTCTGTACCTCTTTTGATTCTTTCTATACCTCTCTTGCCTCTTTCTGCACCCCTCTTGGCTCATTCTGCACCTCTCTTGGCTCCTCTCTTGCAGCTTTCTGCAGCTCTGTTGCTTCTTTGTGCACCTCTCTTGTTTCTTCCTTCATCTCTCTTGTTTCTTTTTGCACCTCACTACCTTCTTTTTAAACCTCTCTTGCTTCTTTCTGCACTACTCTTCCTTCTTTCTGTACTCTTTTCCTCTTTCTGTGTGTTTTTCCCTCTTTCCTCACATTTCTTCCTCTTTCTGCACTTCTCTTGTATCTTTCTTCACCTCTCTTGACTCCTTTTGCATCTATCTTGTCTCTTTCTGCCACTCTCTTCTATCTTTCTGCACCTCCATTGCTTCTTTTTACACCTCATTTTCCCTTTCTGTACCTCTCTTGCTTCTTTCTACACTTTCTTGCTTCTTTCTATACCTGTCTTGCCTCTTTCTGCACCTCTTGTTTTTTTCTGCATTTCTCTTGTCTAATACTGCATCTCTCTTGCCTCTTTCTGAACCCCTCTTGCTTCTTCATGCACCTAATTTTCCTCTTTTTATACCTCTCTCGTGCTTCTTTTAGTACTCTCTTGGTTATTTCTACACCCCTCATGCCTCTTTCTACACTTCTCCTGGCTCTTTATTGCACCTGGTTGGCTTCTTTCTTCACCTTTCGTGCTTCTTTCTGTACTTCTCTTGCTTCTTTCAGTACCTCTCTTCCTTCTTGTTTCCCCCTTCTTGCTTCTTTCTGTTCCTCCCTTGCTTCTTTCTGCACCTCTCTTGCTTCTTTCCGCACCTCTCTTAGTTCTTTCTGCTCCTATCTGCCTTCTTTTTGTACCTCGCCTATTTCTTTCCGCAACTCTCTTGCTTCTTTCTGTACCTCTCTTACTTCTTTCTATGCCTCACTTTCCTGTTTCTGTACCTCTCTTGCCTATTCTGCATCTCTCCTGCTTCTTTCTGCCCCTCTCTTGCCTCTTGCTACACGTCTGTTGCTTCTTTCTGCACCTCACTTCCCTCTATCTACAACTCTCTTGGTTATTTCTGCACCTCTCTTGCTTCTTTCTATACCTCTCTTGCCTCTTTATGCACCCCTCTTTGCTCTTTCTGCTCCTCTTTTGTTTCTTTCTACAACTCTCTTACGAATTTCTGCACCTCTATTGCTTCTTTCTGCACCTCTATTGTTTCTTTCCGAATCTTTCTTCCTTTTTGTGTGCTTTCTTCTTCTTTCTGCGCGTTCTTCCTCTTTTTGCACGTTTCTTACTATTTCAGCAAATTTATTCCTCTTTCCTTACTTCTCTTGTATTTTTCTTCAACTCTCTTGCTTCTTTCTGCATTTCTCTTTCTTATTCCTTTACCTCTCTTTGCCCTTTCTGCTCCTCTCTTGCTTCTGTCTGCAACTCTTTTGCTTCTTTCTGCAACTCCCTTACCTCTTTCTGCACCTCCCATGCTTCTGTCTGCAACTCTCTTGCTTCTTTCTGCATCTCCCTTACCTCTTTATGCACTTCTCTTGCTTCTTTCTGCACCTGACTGGCCTCTT
The DNA here is from genome assembly GCF_964261635.1 of Lissotriton helveticus. NCBI lineage: Eukaryota > Metazoa > Chordata > Amphibia > Caudata > Salamandridae > Lissotriton > Lissotriton helveticus. The sequence continues at coordinate 485,630 of NW_027611740.1, forward strand.
TCTGCAAATCTATTGCTTCTTTCTGCACCTCTCTTACCTCCTTCTGTACTTCACTTGCCCCTTTCTGCTCTTTTCTTGCATCTTTTAATACCTCTCCTGGCTCGACTGTACCTCTCCAGAGTCATTTTGCAACTCCCTTGCTTCTTTCTGCACTCTCTTGCTTCTTTCTGTATATCTCTTAGCTCTTTCCGCTCCTCTCTTGTCTCTTTCTGGACCTGTCTTGCTTCTTTCGGCATCTCTCTTCCCTCTTTCTGCACCTCTCTTACTTTTTTTCTGCACTTCTCTTCCTTCTTTCTGCATTTCTCTTCCTTCTTTCTGTGCCTTTCTTCTTCTTTCTATGCCTTTCTTCCTCTTTCTGTTCTTTATTTGTTCTCTGTCAGCACATTTGGATAGGGGGCATATGTGTTTGCACTTGCCATATGATGTTGCTTTTTGACTCCCTGACATTTTAAATAGCGAATGTGTTTTATTTGTTGGCCACATACTTGCACTTTAAAATTGAACTTCCTCATTTGCACTCGAGCATTTCAGCCGAGCACTCTTCCTGCCTTTCCCCCTGGTGCCACGAGGAACTGCCATCTTGGAGAGTTGGCGGTCTAGTTCCTTGCGCACGCGGGGTTATTTTAATTGCACGTCAGTCGGAGGTGAGAACGATAGGGGCAGATGTGGTTGCACTTGCCGCATGACGTTGCTTTTTGACTCCCTGCCATTTTAAATAGCAAATGTGTTTTATTTGTTGGCCACATACTTGCACTTTAAAATTGAACTTCCTCATTTGCACTCGAGCGTTTCAGCCGAGCACTCTTCCTGCCTTTCCCCCTGGTGCCACGAGGAACCGCCATCTTGGAGCGTTGGAGGTCTATTTCCTCGCGTACCCTGGGTTATTTTTATCGTGCATCAGTGGGAGGTGAGAGCGATAGGGGGCAGTTGTGTTTGCACTTGAAGCATGATGTATCTGCAAGTAAGAAGTTTTTTGGCAAATAAAACAGGGGGGTCTATGGGGTTTGCAAAAAATGCTATAATTGAGGTGGCACAGGGTGGAACAAGCTGTACTATTAAGCAGTTTTATTATGAGTTAATTGAAACTAAGCAGGATGACTTGGAGAAATGGGGGAGAGTTGGGCAAGTAAGTTGGAGGTAGAAAGGGATTGTTTTAAGACCTCATTAGAAATGGGCATGAATGTTCTGTGTTCCGCAGCCCTCCAGGCGCAGCATTACAAAACATTGTATCGGCTATATTACACCCCAGCAAAGATAGCGCAATGGGGGGGAGTATCGGGGATTAACTGCCCTAGATGTGGAAGTTTTGCAGGCGGATATTATCCATATATTTTCAACATGCCCACGTCTCTGTATGATTTTGAAAGGGATTGAGACATTTATGCAGAGGGCACTAGTCATACCACTTAACTTAACGCCCTCAATAATTATGTTGGGCGTGAAGGCGGATGGTACCCTGAGTGAAGATGGGTACTTTGTCTTCGTGGCTATGGCAGTACTAAGATTGTGTATTGCTGCAGCATGGCTCGACCCAGTGCCACCGACGTATCAACAGTGGTTAGCTAGGATACTTAGGATATATAGTTTGGAAAAGGCAATTTACGCTAGAAAGGGAAGGAGGGGGAGGAAGCTTGGATTAAAAATCTGGGAGGCAATAACTAGGTGGAAGGATGGGAATAATGATATTTAGTTCCTTATCTCTTTTTTCTGAACTGTTTTTTTTCCCTTTCTCCTTGTTATTGGGTTTTTCTTTTTATGGATAAAATATGAGTTAAGGAGAAGGTATGAGCGCTTGAAATATAATAAGGGAAGCAGAACATATATTGAGATCTGCCATGTATCATTTAATTTTCTTCTGGTGATTGCTGTACTTCTTCTTTGGTTCTCTATGTATGAATATGTATTTTTTTGATGTGGTGTGCCCTTTACCCAAAAAAATGGGGAAAAAAATTCAATAAAAATATTCTTTTTTAAAAATGAAGCATGACGTTGCTTTCTGAGTCCCTGACATTTTAAATAGCGAATGTGTTTTATTTGTTGGCCACATACTTGCACTTTAAAATTGAACTTCCTCATTTGCAATTGAGCATTTCAACCATGCACTCTTCCTGCCTTTCCCCCTGGTGCCACGAGGAACTGCCATCTTGGAGAGTTGGCGGTCTAGTTCCTCGCGCACCCAGCACTATACTAATGCGTGTGGCTCGGGCTCGCAGTGGACGCACCGGTGGTGCGCCAAAGGTGCGCCTAAGGCAAGCCCGTCTGCGCCCGTCAACATCCCGGAAGTGGCCTGCGCCAGCCACGCTGCCCGGGAGCTTTCAGGGTCTGGTAGGAGATATACGGAGGCAGCCTTATGGGCTTTAGACCTTAGTTTCCATTGCCATGCTGGTCGTTGGAATATAGCTGGGGCACCACAAAAATGCATGCCATGCCTGTGGGCTTAGGCTATCTCCCAATTTGGGTACCTCAGCTGAGCCCGGCTTACCTCCCGAGCCATGGTCACAGGCCACCTTAATTTGGGCTGCTCTGATCAATGTGTGCTCGCTCAAGGAACATCATGCTGAAGTTTTCGAGATTTTAGAGGTCCATGATCTGGAATTAATTGTTTCTGATTGAAACCTGGCTTGACCCCTCAGCTGACCCAATTGTTACTCTGGCAGTACCGCTGGGCTATAAAATCTCCTGTGCGGATCGTCTGAAGGGGTGGGAGGGCGGAGTCACAATTGTATATTGGAAAAAGTGGGTTCTCAGGATGGGAGAGGCCACTCCTTGGGGCGGTTGAGAAGCCATTGATTTTAGTGTCTGGCTTTCAGCACATTTTACCCTGGGTGGCTCATTGAGGCCCCCTGGTCCAGTAGGTTCGTTTCTCTAGGCCTGGGGGGATGCAGTCACTACCAAAGCGGTGAGATTTGCCCATTATATGGTCCTAGGAGATCTGAACATACACTTGGACCAGGCTGGTAACAAGGAGACACCAGACCTGCTTGAGGGTTTACAACTGGCTTTCCTTGAGCAGCAGGTTAGCCTTCCCACTCATCAAGCGGGACATGTTCTTGATCCTATTTGCACTAACTTTCCAAATCAGGTAGATAAACCTCGCCCAGGTAATTGGTCGGACCATTTTATTACCTATTTTTCCTGGGAGGTTTCCAAGGCGGAGCCTTTGGCCATCTCGAGCTATGATTCAAGCTTGGGCAGGATTGATCCCTTAGAGTTCAAGTCGGCCCTGGCTGCTTCCAGACCCAGGTTGGTTGGAGAGCTGGAGGACCAAGTCGCAGGGTTCTCTAGCTGTATCTCTACTACTGCTGCATCAGTAGCTCTTCCCCGTTCTATTAGAGGGGCTAGAGATTCACCATCCAAGCCTTGGTTCAACGCGTCTCTCAAAGATCTGAAGCATGACTGTAAAACTCTGGAACGGGCATGGAGGAAGAGTGGCTACTGCTTAGCTGCTAAGAGTAAGCTTACGGATAAGCAAAAGGTATACTATGCTGCTATTAAGTTGTCTAAAGGGCAATTCTATTCAGACCATATCAAAGCGGCTAATAATAACTCGAGAGAAATCTATGCAATTGTCCAGAGTTTTATGTCCCCTGCGGTCCAAGCTAGTGTGATGCCATCTTCGCCCTCCTGGTGTAATATGCTTTCCTGCTTTTTCAGAGATAAGATCTTGGCCATTCAGTCTACCTTTTTCACCTTGTAGTAGCAACTTGGATACTACCTCGGAGTGTCCAGTGGCTGATGGGGGACACTCATTGTAAGAATTTAAGACCATTGATTCTTTGGATTACCTGAAACTGCGGAAAAGTTTAAAATCAGGATCACCAGCTGATCCCCGGCCCTGCGAGGACATTGGCATCTTCGGCTGAGGTTATCGAGGAAGTGAATACCATTATCAATCTTTCCCTCCAGACAGCGGTGGTACCTGAGGCTTGGAAGAAGGCAAAAATCCTGCCTCTTTTAAAAAGCAGTCTCTTGACCCTTGCTGCTCAGGGAATTATTGGCCTATTTCTCTTCTTCCTGCCCTGGCTAAGGTTTGCGAGAAGGCCATTAATAAACAGCTTACGGATTATGTGGAAAAGGAGGGACTGCTTCACCTAGCACAATCTGGGTTCTGGCAGTCACACAGCACGGAAACAGTACTGGTCGAGGTGGCAGAGGCCATACGGGACTGTTTGGACACAGGCGAGAGGGCAGCACTTATTTCGCTTGGCCTCTCAGCCGCGTTTGATATGATCCCTCACTCTTTGCTTATGTCACGCTTGGCCAGGATAGGGTTATCGGGTGCTGTGTGGGGATGGCTCCGCTCATTTTTTGAGGGCGTGGTCAGAGCAGGTATGGATTCCTCCTTGTGCCTCCGCTTCACAGTCAGTTACAAAGGGTGTCCCGCAGGGTTCTTCCCTTAGTCCCCTTTTATTTAATATCTATATGACTCCCCTGCTATATTTAACAGAGTCGATGGGGGCGAAGGTACTGGCCTTTGCGGATGACACCCAGCTGCTTTTCACCTGGACAAATGGGGAAGATTCGGTGCTCTGGGCTCAACACTGCCTGTCATTTATTTTTAAGTGGATGCCAGAGGCACAGCTTAAATGTAATGAGGGGAAATCAGAGATCTTACTGTTCGGTACATTCCTTTTTTTTTTAAACAGTCTTTATTGCAGGTTTTTTCAGGTTTTTACAAATAAATCACCCCCCCACCTCACCCCCCCGAGACCAGGTATCAATACATATACTCCAAACAGAGGTACATTGCAAATCAAACAGTTCCTGAAAAAGGAAATAATACAAAAGAAAATGAAAGGGAAGAGAGATGAAAAAAACTTAAAGAGCAAGAACAGAGGAGCAACTTGATATATCAAACAGTATGTGCTCTTGTTTGATATCTCCGGAAATTCCCACTAATCATTCTTTTGAATCCAGTCAAGTAAAGAGCCCCATATCTTCATACCTCGTCTGCAAGTGTTGAATCCCTTATTCCTATAGATGGCGACCTCCAGGCTACAGGTCGCGAGCAATCTGGCTCTCCACTGCATAAATGATGGTGGTATCGGATCGAGCCAGGCTGATGCGATACACAGCCGAAGCACCACCATTGCAACAAAAATTAACTCTTGTATCTGTGTTGGTCTATAAGTGTTTGACATGCCCAGGATGACTTCTGCTGTTGTAATGTTTACATCATAATGCGCAATCTCTGTAAGAAACCCTGATATTTCGGTAAGTAAGTTCGTTAACGAGTCACATGAAGCAAACATGTGGACGATGTCTGCAGCTGGTAGAGCACAGCGTGGGCACGTTGTTCCTTTCCCTGTTCCCCATTTAGCTATTTTGTATGGTGTACAATATAAAGAAAAGTAGGTCTTATAATATTGTGCTTGAAGCCTAATGGACATTAAACAAGAGAGTGAGATTTCATATGAATTTGCTACCATTCTGGAAGAAAGTCCTAGTTTGCTCTGCCAGGCCTCTACTTGCTTGTCCATATCATCTGATAGCAATGAGTTCAAGGATTCATAAATCTCGCCGATTTTAGGAGGCGTTTCTCTATTTACATTTTCTATAATACGACACGATTGAAATTTAACCCGCCCCCCCTTTCTTCAGTAGAAAATCTCTCACTTGCAGAAATAAAAAAAAATCCCTGTTAATAATGTTAAATTCTAGTTTTAATTCGTCAAATGATTTGATTCCATTGGTCGAAAAAAAGCAACCAAGCTGACTAATCCCCAGGTCGTTCCATCTCTTTATGCATGTATCGTGAAATATCTCAGGGAGATCTGAATTCGGACTCACTGGAGTATAGTAGGAGTAGCGACCTAGTCTTAATAGATTTTTGACATTCCCCCAGACTTTGCCAACACTGGAAATCATCCTAAATTTGACTTTTTTAAAATACCCATCGTTGACATGTCGCCATACACATCCAGCGCTCCCTTCTCCCATGATGAGTTCTTGTGGTGAGGGAATATTGCTACTTCCTGGGTTGCCAGTTATAAGGGACAAACTATACCTTAATACTGTGGCCCAGTAATATAATTTGAAGTTGGGGAGAGCCCAGCCTCCACGTTCTCTTGGATTAGTGAGCCACCTCAGAGCCCTGCGAGGTCTGTTATATCCCCAAATAAACCTAGAAAACATTGTATCTATGTTTTTAAATACCTGTGGAGAAAATTCTAAACAGATAGCCCAAAAAAAATACAGGAACTTAAGTAAAAACAGCATCTTGACTATATTGGTTCGACCGCCAATAGTCAGATGTAAATTGTTCAGCCTGATCAATTCTTTCTTGATGCGTTATATAAGTGGATCTATATTAATACTAACAATAAGTTCTAAAGCAGCACAAATGCAAACCCCCAGATATGTTGCCCTGTCGGTTACTCTAGGGTCACTCATCATAACCTTGTTGTTCAAAAAAATCTGAGTTTTGCTCGCGTTCAGTTTGTACCCAGAGGCTTGACCAAAGAGTAATGCTTCTGCTTCAATCGAGCTTATGGCATTTTTAGGATCCCCTGTAACAATGGCAATGTCGTCAGCATTTGCTAAACATTTTTTGTCCATGTCACGCACCCGAATAGGAGGAATTAATACATTGTTTTCCAGCCTTCGAATAAATGTGTCTATATGAATAGCGAACAGGAGGGGCGAGCAAGGGCACCCTTGTCTTGTCCCCCTAGTTATAGTAAAATTTTCTAAAAATATCCCATTAATTAAAACACTGGCCCTAGGATTTACATAAAGTCGTTGGATTGTGGTTATGAATTTCTTCCCAATGCCGCAGTTTGCCATGGCCTCCCACAGGAACGTCCAGGAGACCCTATCAAACGCCTTCTCTGCGTCTAGCAGGATAAGCGCCATAGGGTCTCCTGTAGTTCCCGTGTAGTCAAAGAGAGAAATTACTCTTTGTACATGGTCGATCGTAGACCTTGCTGGCACAAACCCATGTTGCCTCTCAGAGACTATTTTGTGAATCAAAGGTGCCAGCCGTGCTGCTAATACCTTGGAATAGATTTGGAATAGATTTTTGAATCCCCGTTTAACAAGGTGATTGGTCGGTAGGACGCCATTTGCTGGGGATTTTTGTTTTTCTTAGGAAAAATTATTATTTTAGCTAACGACCAGGACTTTGGTGGATTCCCCCTTCCGGACGGAGGGTGAGCGGAAGCCACACTACGAGATAACACCGATACTGACCTTCAGGCGGTATAAGGGACCCGCTAAATAAGCGAGGGGAACTCCCCATAACATAAATTCTTCTACGGGGGCCGGTAGGCCAGAAAAGAGGGGCCACCTGGTACAATATATGGAGAATTCTAAAAGGTGCTAAATACCCGCTGACCCGAACAAGACCCTGAAGAAATCACCAGCAAAGTAAGAGTGGTGATGAAACATGTTGGCTTTTTATTTTATTAGAGTGAGCGAACAGCAAAGAATAAAGATATAAATGCCAGTTCAGCGCAGCTCTTGTTAAGTTTACAAGGGTCATCCAAAACGTTATTACACATTTGGTTTTTGTTGCACACTATTTTTATTCCCCTTTTCTGTTTGGGTTGACAGGCGCTGATGATGAGAAGCGGGGACACAGGCGAGTACCAGTCTGTAATATTTCCCCCCCCGGGTGTTGCTCCCGTGAGGCCCTGTCGACCCCCCCTCCCCCTTTTTTTCACAGTTGGAGGGTGGAGTAAACTGTTGGAACCTACTGGGGTATTTACATAGACACACACACATAGATTTTTAAACACGCGTAACAGCACATTAAATGCGACTACGAGCAGTGCAGCAGGCTCCAAGGGAACCCCTTTGCCCAGCGAAAGTAATGAAAATATTCGTCTAGGGATATTTAATCCACAGAACTATAGGAAAGGCCACTAATGTTGATAGGATTCCCCCCTTGCCCAATGTATTGAAAGAGTTCTAAAATGACAACCCTAAGTTGTGGTGCAAACTTGACATAAAACTCTGTAGGGATTCCGTCCATACCTGTGGCCTTACCATTTGGCATGGAGTTCACCGATGATAACATTTCTTCCCACTGTATGGGACTATCTAGTAGATCCTGATCCGCTTTTTCCAACTGCTCTGTGTTGATTAGATCCAGGTACAAATCAGGGTTGCTACACTCATTATCGGCTTTGTGGTATAAGTTCTGATAGAACTTCTGAAAAGCCGTTCTAACATCTGAGGATTCTGCCCTCAAGCCAGCTACAGGATCAATGATTTATTTTATAAGAGTGAGTGATGACTCTTCCCTGGTTCTAACCGCAAATGGGTGACCTACCCTTTCACTTACCTCATACGTTTTTTCTTTCAGGGAGTTTGCCTTGCAGATCGCTTTTCCAATTAGAATTTCTGAGATGTTTAAAATACCATTTGAAGGCATTTAATGTTCAAGCAAAAACAGCTGATTTTTGACAAAAGAGATAACACCCCCCCATTACGTCATGCTTCAGAAAGGTGAAAAATGGTCAGTTTTCAAATGTTTTATTTTTTAACGTCAGTTCACATTTGTAGGTCGATCATCAGTTTTAGAGCTAAAATTAGCATGTTTAAAGTGATTTTCATGCTTCCAGGGGCCATAAAAACAAGATTTGTGGAATGGTTAAAATTGCATGAAAATGGCCAATTTACTCACTCTGAGGTCTCAAAAAGTGTTTCTTCACCCCGGGAAGTGAATTAAATACCATTTGGAGGCATTTAATGTTCAAGCAAAAACGGCAGATTTTTGACAAAAGAGATAACACCCCCCCATCACGTCATGCTTCAGAAAGGTGAAAAACGGTCAGTTTTCAAATGTTTTATTTTTTAACGTCAGTTCAAATTTGTAGGTCGATCATCAAATTTAGAGCTAAAATTAGCATGTTTAAAGTGATTTTCATGCTTCCAGGGGCCCTACAAACAAGATTTGTGGAATGGTTAAAAGTGCATGAAAATTGCCAAATTACTCACTCTGAGGTCTCAAAAAGTGTTTCTTCACCCCAGGAAGTGAATTAAATACCATTTGGAGGCATTTAATGTTCAAGCAAAAACGGCAGATTTTTGACAAAAGAGATAACACCCCCCCATTACGCCATGCTTCAGAAAGGTGAAAAATGGTCAGTTTTCAAATGTTTTATTTTTTAACGTCAGTTCACATTTGTAGGTCACTCATCAGTTTTAGAGCTAAAATGATCATGTTTAAAGTGATTTTCATGCTTCCAGGGACCCTAAAAACAAGATTTGTGGAATGGTTAAAAGTGCATGAAAATGGCCAATTTACTCACTCTGAGGTCTCAAAAAGTGTTTCTTCACCCCGGGAAGTGAATTAAATACCATTTGGAGGCATTTAAAGTTCATGCAAAAACTGCAGATTTTTGACAAAAGAGATAACACCCCCCCCCATTACGTCATGCTTCAGAAAGGTGAAAAATGATCCGTTTTTAAATGTTTTATTTTTTAAGGTCAGTTCACATTTGTAGGTTGATCATCAGTATTAGAGCTTAAATGAGCATGTTTAAAGTGATTTTCATGCTTCCAGGGGCCCTAAACACAAGATTTGTGGAATGGTTAAAAGTGCTTGAAAATGGCCTATTTACTCACTCTGAGGTCTCAAAAGGTGTTTCTTCACCCCGGGAAGTGAATTAAATACCATTTGGAGGCATTTAATGTTCAAGCAAAAACGGCTGATTTTTGACAAAAGAGATAACACCCCCCCATTACGTCATGCTTCAGAAAGGTGAAAAATGGTCAGTTTTCAAATGTTTTATTTTTGAACGTCAGTTCACATTTGTAGGTCGATCATCAGTTTTAGAGCTAAAATTAGCCTGTTTAAAGTGATTTTCATGCTTCCAGGGGCCCTAAAAACAACATTTGTGGAATGGTTAAAAGTGCTTGAAAATGGCCAATTTACTCACTCTGAGGTCTCAAAAGTGTTTTTTCGCCCTGGAAAGTGAATTAAATACCATTTGGAGGCATTTAATGGTCAAGCAAAAATGGCTGATTTTTGACAAAAGAGATAACACCCCCCCCATTACGTCATGCTTCAGAAAAGTGAAAAATGGTCTGTTTTCAAATGTTTTATTTTCGAACGTCAGTTCACATTTGTAGGTGGATCATCAGTTTTAGAGCAAAAATTAGCATGTTTAAAGTGATTTTCATGCTTCCAGGGGCCCTAAACACAAGATTTGTGGAATGGTTAAAAGTGCTTGAAAATGGCCTATTTACTCACTCTGAGGGCTCAAAAAGTGTTTCTTCACCCCGGGAAGTGAATTAAATACCATTTGGAGGCATTTAATGTTCAAGCAAAAACAGCCGATTTTTGACAAAAGAGATAACACCCCCCCCATTACGTCATGCTTCAGAAAGGTGAAAAATGGTCAGTTTTTAAATGTTCTATTTTTTAACGTCAGTTCACATTTGTAGGTCGATCATCAGTTTTAGAGCTAAAATTAGCCTGTTTAAAGTGATTTTCATGCTTCCAGGGGCCCTAAAAACAACATTTGTGGAATGGTTAAAAGTGCTTGAAAATGGCCAATTTACTCACTCTGAGGTCTCAAAAGTGTTTTTTCGCCCTGGAAAGTGAATTAAATACCATTTGGAGGCATTTAATGGTCAAGCAAAAATGGCTGATTTTTGACAAAAGAGATAACACCCCCCCCCATTACGTCATGCTTCAGAAAAGTGAAAAATGGTCTGTTTTCAAATGTTTTATTTTCGAACGTCAGTTCACATTTGTAGGTGGATCATCAGTTTTAGAGCTAAAATTAATTAGCATGTTTAAAGTGATTTTCATGCTTCCAGGGGCCCTAAACACAAGATTTGTGGAATGGTTAAAAGTGCTTGAAAATGGCCTATTTACTCACTCTGAGGGCTCAAAAAGTGTTTCTTCACCCCGGGAAGTGAATTAAATACCATTTGGAGGCATTTAATGTTCAAGCAAAAACAGCCGATTTTTGACAAAAGAGATAACACCCCCCCCATTACGTCATGCTTCAGAAAGGTGAAAAATGGTCAGTTTTTAAATGTTCTATTTTTTAACGTCAGTTCACATTTGTAGGTCGATCATCAGTTTTAGAGCTTAAATTAGCATGTTTAAAGTGATTTTCATGCTTCCAGGGGCCCTAAACACAAGATTTGTGGAATGGTTAAAAGTGCTTGAAAATGGCCTATTTACTCACTCTGAGGTCTCAAAAAGTGTTTCTTCACCCCGGGTAGTGAATTAAATACCATTTGGAGGCATTTAATGTTCAAGCAAAAACAGCTGATTTTTGACAAAAGAGATAACACCCCCCATTACGCCATGCTTCAGAAAGTTGAAAAATGGTCTGTTTTCAAATGTTTTATTTTTTAACGTCAGTTCACATTTGTACGTTGATCATCAGTTTTAGAGGTAAAATTAGAATGTTTTTAGTGATGTTCATGCTTCCAGGGGCCCTAAAAACAAGATTTGTGGAATGGTTAAAAGTGCATGAAAATGGCCAATTTACTCACTCTGAGGTCTCAAAAAGTGTTTCTTCAACCCGGGAAGTGAATTAAATACCATTTGGAGTCATTTAATGTTCAAGCAAAAACAGCGGATTTTTGACAAAAGAGATAACACCCCCCCATTACGTCATGCTTCCGAAAGGTGAAAAATGGTCCGTTTTCAAATGTTTTATTTTTTAACGTCAGTTCACATTTGTAGGTCGATCATCAGTTTTAGAGCTAAAATTAGCATGTTTAAAGTGATTTTCATGCTTCCAGGAGCCCTAAACACAAGATTTGTGGAATGGTCAAAAGTGCATGAAAATGGCCAATTTACTCACTCTGAGGTCTCAAAAAGTGTTTCTTCACCACGGGAAGTGAATTAAATACCATTTGGAGGCATTTAATGTTCAAGCAAAAACGGCTGATTTTTGACAATAGAGATAACACCCCCCATTACGTCATGCTTCAGAAAGGTGAAAAATGGTCAGTTTTCAAATGTTTTATTTTTTAACGTCAGTTCACATTTGTAGGTCGATCATCAGTTTTAGAGCTAAAATTAGCATGTTTAAAGTGATTTTCATGCTTCCAGGGGCCCTAAACACAAGATTTGTGGAATGGTTAAAAGTGCTTGAAAATGGCCTATTTACTCACTCTGAGGTCTCAAAAGGTGTTTCTTCACCCCGGGAAGTGAATTAAATACCATTTGGAGGCATTTAATGTTCAAGCAAAAACGGCTGATTTTTGACAAAAGAGATAACACCCCCCCATTACGTCATGCTTCAGAAAGGTGAAAAATGGTCAGTTTTCAAATGTTTTATTTTTGAACGTCAGTTCACATTTGTAGGTCGATCATCAGTTTTAGAGCTAAAATTAGCCTGTTTAAAGTGATTTTCATGCTTCCAGGGGCCCTAAAAACAACATTTGTGGAATGGTTAAAAGTGCTTGAAAATGGCCAATTTACTCACTCTGAGGTCTCAAAAGTGTTTTTTCGCCCTGGAAAGTGAATTAAATACCATTTGGAGGCATTTAATGGTCAAGCAAAAATGGCTGATTTTTGACAAAAGAGATAACACCCCCCCCATTACGTCATGCTTCAGAAAAGTGAAAAATGGTCTGTTTTCAAATGTTTTATTTTCGAACGTCAGTTCACATTTGTAGGTGGATCATCAGTTTTAGAGCAAAAATTAGCATGTTTAAAGTGATTTTCATGCTTCCAGGGGCCCTAAACACAAGATTTGTGGAATGGTTAAAAGTGCTTGAAAATGGCCTATTTACTCACTCTGAGGGCTCAAAAAGTGTTTCTTCACCCCGGGAAGTGAATTAAATACCATTTGGAGGCATTTAATGTTCAAGCAAAAACAGCCGATTTTTGACAAAAGAGATAACACCCCCCCCCATTACGTCATGCTTCAGAAAGGTGAAAAATGGTCAGTTTTTAAATGTTCTATTTTTTAACGTCAGTTCACATTTGTAGGTCGATCATCAGTTTTAGAGCTAAAATTAGCCTGTTTAAAGTGATTTTCATGCTTCCAGGGGCCCTAAAAACAACATTTGTGGAATGGTTAAAAGTGCTTGAAAATGGCCAATTTACTCACTCTGAGGTCTCAAAAGTGTTTTTTCGCCCTGGAAAGTGAATTAAATACCATTTGGAGGCATTTAATGGTCAAGCAAAAATGGCTGATTTTTGACAAAAGAGATAACACCCCCCCCATTACGTCATGCTTCAGAAAAGTGAAAAATGGTCTGTTTTCAAATGTTTTATTTTCGAACGTCAGTTCACATTTGTAGGTGGATCATCAGTTTTAGAGCTAAAATTAATTAGCATGTTTAAAGTGATTTTCATGCTTCCAGGGGCCCTAAACACAAGATTTGTGGAATGGTTAAAAGTGCTTGAAAATGGCCTATTTACTCACTCTGAGGGCTCAAAAAGTGTTTCTTCACCCCGGGAAGTGAATTAAATACCATTTGGAGGCATTTAATGTTCAAGCAAAAACAGCTGATTTTTGACAAAAGAGATAACACCCCCCCCATTACGTCATGCTTCAGAAAGGTGAAAAATGGTCAGTTTTTAAATGTTCTATTTTTTAACGTCAGTTCACATTTGTAGGTCGATCATCAGTTTTAGAGCTTAAATTAGCATGTTTAAAGTGATTTTCATGCTTCCAGGGGCCCTAAACACAAGATTTGTGGAATGGTTAAAAGTGCTTGAAAATGGCCTATTTACTCACTCTGAGGTCTCAAAAAGTGTTTCTTCACCCCGGGTAGTGAATTAAATACCATTTGGAGGCATTTAATGTTCAAGCAAAAACAGCTGATTTTTGACAAAAGAGATAACACCCCCCATTACGCCATGCTTCAGAAAGTTGAAAAATGGTCTGTTTTCAAATGTTTTATTTTTTAACGTCAGTTCACATTTGTACGTTGATCATCAGTTTTAGAGGTAAAATTAGAATGTTTTTAGTGATGTTCATGCTTCCAGGGGCCCTAAAAACAAGATTTGTGGAATGGTTAAAAGTGCATGAAAATGGCCAATTTACTCACTCTGAGGTCTCAAAAAGTGTTTCTTCAACCCGGGAAGTGAATTAAATACCATTTGGAGTCATTTAATGTTCAAGCAAAAACAGCGGATTTTTGACAAAAGAGATAACACCCCCCCATTACGTCATGCTTCCGAAAGGTGAAAAATGGTCCGTTTTCAAATGTTTTATTTTTTAACGTCAGTTCACATTTGTAGGTCGATCATCAGTTTTAGAGCTAAAATTAGCATGTTTAAAGTGATTTTCATGCTTCCAGGAGCCCTAAACACAAGATTTGTGGAATGGTCAAAAGTGCATGAAAATGGCCAATTTACTCACTCTGAGGTCTCAAAAAGTGTTTCTTCACCACGGGAAGTGAATTAAATACCATTTGGAGGCATTTAATGTTCAAGCAAAAACGGCTGATTTTTGACAATAGAGATAACACCCCCCATTACGTCATGCTTCAGAAAGGTGAAAAATGGTCAGTTTTCAAATGTTTTATTTTTTAACGTCAGTTCACATTTGTAGGTCGATCATCAGTTTTAGAGCTAAAATTAGCATGTTTAAAGTGATTTTCATGCTTCCAGGGGCCCTAAAAACAAGATTTGTGGAATGGTTAAAAGTGCATGAAAATTGCCAAATTACTCACTCTGAGGTCTCAAAAAGTGTTTCTTCACCCCGGGAAGTGAATTAAATACCATTTGGAGGCATTTAATGTTCAAGGAAAAACGGCTGATTTTTGACAAAAGCGATAACACCCCCCATTACGTCATGCTTCAGAAAGGTGAAAATGGTCTGTTTTCAAATGTTTTATTTTTTAACGTCAGTTCACATTTGTAGGTCGATCATCAGTTTTAGAGCTAAAATGATCATGTTTAAAGTGATTTTCATGCTTCCAGGGACCCTAAAAACAAGATTTGTGGAATGGTTAAAAGTGCATGAACATGGCCAATTTACTCACTCTGAGGTCTTATAAAGTGTTTCTTCACCCCGGGAAGTGAATTAAATACCTTTTTGAGGCATTTAATGTTCAAACAAAACCGGCTGATTTTTGACAAAGGAGAGAACACCCCCCCATTACGCCATGCTTCAGAAAGTTGAAAAATGGTCCGTTTTCAAATGTTTTATTTTTTAACGTCAGTTCACATTTGTAGGTTGATCATCAGTTTTAGAGCTTAAATTAGCATGTTTAAAGTGATTTTCATGCTTTCAGGGGCCCTAAACACAAGATTTGTGGAATGGTTAAAAGTGCTTGAAAATGGCCAATTTACTTACTCTGAGGTCTCAAAAAGTGTTTCTTCACCCCGGGTAGTGAATTAAATACCATTTGGAGGCATTTAATGTTCAAGCAAAAACAGCCGATTTTTGACAAAAGGGATAACATCCCCCCATTACGCCATGTTTCAGAAAGTTGAAAAATGGTCCGTTTTCAAATGTTTTATTTTTGAACGTCAGTTCACATTTGTAGGTGGATCATCAGTTTTAGACCTAAAATTAGAATGTTTAAAGTGATGTTCATGCTTCCAGGGGCCCTAAAAACAAGATTTGTGGAATGGTTAAAAATGCATGAAAATGGCCAATTTACTCACTCTGAGGTCTCAAAAAGTGTTTCTTCACCCGGGAAGTGAATTAAATACCATTTGGAGGCATTTAATGTTCAAGCAAAAACAGCCGATTTTTGACAAAAGGGATAACATCCCCCCATTACGCCATGCTTCAGAAAGTTGAAAAATGGTCCGTTTTCAAATGTTTTATTTTTGAACGTCAGTTCACATTTGTAGGTGGATCATCAGTTTTAGACCTAAAATTAGAATGTTTAAAGTGATGTTCATGCTTCCAGGGGCCCTAAAAACAAGATTTGTGGAATGGTTAAAAGTGCATGAAAATGGCCAATTTACTCACTCTGAGGTCTCAAAAAGTGTTTCTTCAACCCAGGAAGTGAATTAAATACCATTTGGAGGCATTTAATGTTCAAGCAAAAACAGCCGATTTTTGACAAAAGAGATAACACCCCCCCATTACGTCATGCTTCAGAAAGGTGAAAAATGGTCCGTTTTCAAATGTTTTATTTTTGAACGTCAGTTCACATTTGTATGTGGATCATCAGTTTTAGAGCTACAATTAGAATGTTTTTAGTGATGTTCATGCTTCCAGGGGCCCTAAAAACAAGATTTGTGGAATGGTTAAAAGTGCATTAAAATGGCCAATTTACTCACTCTGAGGTCTCAAAAAGTGTTTCTTCACCCCAGGAAGTGAATTAAATACCATTTGGAAGCATTTAAAGTTCAAGCAAAAACGGCAGATTTTAGTCAAAAGAGATAACACCCCCCCATTACGTCATGCTTCAGAAAGGTGAAAAATGGTCCGTTTTTAAATGTTTTATGTTTTTTAACGTCAGTTCACATTTGTAGGTCGATCATCAGTTTTAGAGCTAAAATTAGCATGTTTAAAGTGATTTTCATGCTTCCAGGGGCCCTAAACACAAGATTTGTGGAATGGTTAAAAGTGCTTGAAAATGGCCAATTTACTCACTCTGAGGTCTCAAAAGTGTTTCTTCACCCTGGGAAGTGAATTAAATACAATTTGGAGACATTTAATGTTCAAGCAAAAACGGCTGATTTTTTACAAAAGAGATAACCCCCCCCCATTACGCCATGCTTCAGAAAGTTGAAAAATGGTCCGTTTTCAAATGTTTTATTTTTTAACGTCAGTTCACATTTGTAGGTTGATCATCAGTTTTAGAGCTTAAATTAGCATGTTTAAAGTGATTTTCATGCTTTCAGGGGCCCTAAACACAAGATTTGTGGAATGGTTAAAAGTGCTTGAAAATGGCCAATTTACTTACTCTGAGGTCTCAAAAAGTGTTTCTTCACCCCGGGTAGTGAATTAAATACCATTTGGAGGCATTTAATGTTCAAGCAAAAACAGCCGATTTTTGACAAAAGGGATAACATCCCCCCATTACGCCATGTTTCAGAAAGTTGAAAAATGGTCCGTTTTCAAATGTTTTATTTTTGAACGTCAGTTCACATTTGTAGGTGGATCATCAGTTTTAGACCTAAAATTAGAATGTTTAAAGTGATGTTCATGCTTCCAGGGGCCCTAAAAACAAGATTTGTGGAATGGTTAAAAATGCATAAAAATGGCCAATTTACTCACTCTGAGGTCTCAAAAAGTGTTTCTTCACCCGGGAAGTGAATTAAATACCATTTGGAGGCATTTAATGTTCAAGCAAAAACAGCCGATTTTTGACAAAAGGGATAACATCCCCCCATTACGCCATGCTTCAGAAAGTTGAAAAATGGTCCGTTTTCAAATGTTTTATTTTTGAACGTCAGTTCACATTTGTAGGTGGATCATCAGTTTTAGACCTAAAATTAGAATGTTTAAAGTGATGTTCATGCTTCCAGGGGCCCTAAAAACAAGATTTGTGGAATGGTTAAAAGTGCATGAAAATGGCCAATTTACTCACTCTGAGGTCTCAAAAAGTGTTTCTTCAACCCAGGAAGTGAATTAAATACCATTTGGAGGCATTTAATGTTCAAGCAAAAACAGCCGATTTTTGACAAAAGAGATAACACCCCCCCATTACGTCATGCTTCAGAAAGGTGAAAAATGGTCCGTTTTCAAATGTTTTATTTTTGAACGTCAGTTCACATTTGTATGTGGATCATCAGTTTTAGAGCTACAATTAGAATGTTTTTAGTGATGTTCATGCTTCCAGGGGCCCTAAAAACAAGATTTGTGGAATGGTTAAAAGTGCATTAAAATGGCCAATTTACTCACTCTGAGGTCTCAAAAAGTGTTTCTTCACCCCAGGAAGTGAATTAAATACCATTTGGAAGCATTTAAAGTTCAAGCAAAAACGGCAGATTTTTGTCAAAAGAGATAACACCCCCCCATTACGTCATGCTTCAGAAAGGTGAAAAATGGTCCGTTTTTAAATGTTTTATGTTTTTTAACGTCAGTTCACATTTGTAGGTCGATCATCAGTTTTAGAGCTAAAATTAGCATGTTTAAAGTGATTTTCATGCTTCCAGGGGCCCTAAACACAAGATTTGTGGAATGGTTAAAAGTGCTTGAAAATGGCCAATTTACTCACTCTGAGGTCTCAAAAGTGTTTCTTCACCCTGGGAAGTGAATTAAATACAATTTGGAGACATTTAATGTTCAAGCAAAAACGGCTGATTTTTTACAAAAGAGATAACCCCCCCCATTACGTCATGTTTCAGAAAGTTGAAAAATGGTCAGTTTTCAAATGTTTTATTTTTGAACGTCAATTCACATTTGTAGGTGGATCATCAGTTTTAGAGCTTAAATTAGCATGTTTAAAGTGATTTTCATGCTTCCAGGGGCCCTAAACACAAGATTTGTGGAATGGTTAAAAGTGCTTGAAAATGGCCTATTTACTCACTCTGAGGTCTCAAAAAGTGTTTCTTCACCCCGGGAAGTGAATTAAATACCATTTGGAGGCATTTAATGTTCAAGCAAAAACGGCAGATTTTTGACAAAAGAGATAACACCCCCCATTACGCCATGCTTCAGAAAGTTGAAAAATGGTCCGTTTTCAAATGTTTTATTTTTTAACGTCAGTTCACATTTGTACGTTGATTATCAGTTTTAGAGCTAAAATTAGAATGTTTTTAGTGATGTTCATGCTTCCAGGGGCCCTAAAAACAAGATTTGTGGAATGGTTAAAAGTGCATGAAAATGGCCAATTTACTCACTCTGAGGTCTCAAAAAGTGTTTCTTCAACCCGGGAAGTGAATTAAATACCATTTGGAGTCATTTAATGTTCAAGCAAAAACAGCCGATTTTTGACAAAAGAGATAACACCCCCCATTACGTCATGCTTCCGAAAGGTGAAAAATGGTCCGTTTTCAAATGTTTTATTTTTTAACGTCAGTTCACATTTGTAGGTCGATCATCAGTTTTAGAGCTAAAATTAGCATGTTTAAAGTGATTTTCATGCTTCCAGGAGCCCTAAACACAAGATTTGTGGAATGGTCAAAAGTGCATGAAAATGGCCAATTTACTCACTCTGAGGTCTCAAAAAGTGTTTCTTCACCACGGGAAGTGAATTAAATACCATTTGGAGGCATTTAATGTTCAAGCAAAAACGGCTGATTTTTGACAATAGAGATAACACCCCCCCATTACGTCATGCTTCAGAAAGGTGAAAAATGGTCAGTTTTCAAATGTTTTATTTTTTAACGTCAGTTCACATTTGTAGGTCGATCATCAGTTTTAGAGCTAAAATTAGCATGTTTAAAGTGATTTTCATGCTTCCAGGGGCCCTAAAAAAAAGATTTGTGGAATGGTTAAAAGTGCATGAAAATTGCCAAATTACTCACTCTGAGGTCTCAAAAAGTGTTTCTTCACCCCGGGAAGTGAATTAAATACCATTTGGAGGCATTTAATGTTCAAGCAAAAACGGCTGATTTTTGACAAAAGAGATAACACCCCCCCATTACGTCATGCTACAGAAAGGTGAAAAATGGTCAGTTTTCAAATGTTTTAGTTTTTTTACGTCAGTTCACATTTGTAGGTCGATCATCAGTTTTAGAGCTAAAATGATCATGTTTAAAGTGATTTTCATGCTTCCAGGGACCCTAAAAACAAGATTTGTGGAATGGTTAAAAGTGCTTGAAAATGGCCAATTTACTCACTCTGAGGTCTTAAAAAGTGTTTCTTCACCCCGGGAAGTGAATTAAATACCATTTGGAGGCATTTAAAGTTCAAGCAAAAACTGCAGATTTTTGACAAAAGAGATAACACCCCCCCATTACGTCATGCTTCAGAAAGGAGAAAAATGATCCGTTTTCAACTGTTTTATTTTTTAAGGTCAGTTCACATTTGTAGGTTGATCATCAGTATTAGAGCTTAAATTAGCATGTTTAAAGTGATTTTCATGCTTCCAGGGGCCCTAAACACAAGATTTTTGGAATGGGCAAAAGTGCTTGAAAATGGCCTATTTACTCACTCTGAGGTCTCAAAAGGTGTTTCTTCACCCCGGGAAGTGAATTAAATACCATTTGGAGGCATTTCATGTTCAAGCAAAAACGGCTGATTTTTGACAAAAGAGATAACACCCCCCCATTACGTCATGCTTCAGAAAGGTGAAAAATGGTCAGTTTTCAAATGTTTTATTTTTGAACTTCAGTTCACATTTGTAGGTCGATCATCAGTTTTAGAGCTAAAATTAGCCTGTTTAAAGTGATTTTCATGCTTCCAGGGGCCCTAAAAACAACATTTGTGGAATGGTTAAAAGTGCTTGAAAATGGCCAATTTACTCACTCTGAGGTCTCAAAAGTGTTTTTTCGCCCTGGAAAGTGAATTAAATACCATTTGGAGGCATTTAATGTTCAAGCAAAAATGGCTGATTTTTGACAAAAGAGATAACACCCCCCCATTACGTCATGCTTCAGAAAGGTGAAAAAATGGTCCGTTTTCAAGTGTTTTATTTTTGCACGTCAGTTTACATTTGTAGGTGGATCATCAGTTTTAGAGCTACAATTAGCATGTGTAAAGTGATTTTCATGCTTCCAGGGGCCCTAAACACAACATTTGTGGAATGGTGAAAAGTGCATGAAAATGGCCAATTTACTCACTCTGAGGTCTCAAAAAGTGTTTCTTCACCCCGGGAAGTGAATTAAATACCATTTGGAGGCATTTAAAGATCAAGCAAAAACGGCTGATTTTTTACAAAAGGGATAACACCCCCCCCATTACGTCATGCTTCAGAAAGGTGAAAAATGGTCCGTTTTCAAATGTTTTATTTTTTAACGTCAGTTCACATTTGTAGGTGGATCATCAGTTTTAGAGCTAAAAATAGCATGTTTAAAGTCATTTTCATGCTTCCAGTGGCCCTAAACACAACATTTGTGGAATGGTTAAAAGTGCTTGAAAATGGCCTATTTACTCACTCTGAGGTCTCAAAAAGTGTTTCTTCACCCCGGGAAGTGAATTACATACCTTTTTGAGGCATTTAATGTTGAAACAAAACCGGCTGATTTTTGACAAACGAGATAACACCCCCCCCATTACGTCATGCTTCAGAAAGGTGAAAAATGGTCAGTTTTCAAATGTTTTATTTTTTAACATCAGTTCACATTTGTAGGTCGATCATCAGTTTTAGAGCTAAAATTAGCCTGTTTAACGTGATTTTCATGCTTCCAGGGGCCCTAAAAACAAGATTTGTGGAATGGTTAAAAGTGCATGAAAATGGCCAATTTACTCACTCTGAGGTCTCAAAAAGTGTTTCTTCACACGGGAAGTGAATTAAATACCATTTGGAGGCATTTAATGTTCAAGCAAAAACAGCCGATTTTTGACAAAAGGGATAACATCCCCCCATTACGCCATGCTTCAGAAAGTTGAAAAATGGTCCGTTTTCAAATGTTTTATTTTTTAACGTCAGTTCACATTTCTAGGTTGATCATCAGTTTTAGAGCTTAAATTAGCATGTTTAAAGTGATTTTCATGCTTTCAGGGGCCCTAAACACAAGATTTGTGGAATGGTTAAAAGTGCTTGAAAATGGCCAATTTACTTACTCTGAGGTCTCAAAAAGTGTTTCTTCACCCCGGGAAGTGAATTAAATACCATTTGGAGGCATTTAATGTTCAAGCAAAAACAGCCGATTTTTGACAAAAGGGATAACATCCCCCCATTACGCCATGTTTCAGAAAGTTGAAAAATGGTCCGTTTTCAAATGTTTTATTTTTGAACGTCAGTTCACATTTGTAGGTGGATCATCAGTTTTAGACCTAAAATTAGAATGTTTAAAGTGATGTTCATGCTTCCAGGGGCCCTAAAAACAAGATTTGTGGAATGGTTAAAAGTGCATGAAAATGGCCAATTTACTCACTCTGAGGTCTCAAAAAGTGTTTCTTCACCCGGGAAGTGAATTAAATACCATTTGGAGGCATTTAATGTTCAAGCAAAAACAGCCGATTTTTGACAAAAGGGATAACATCCCCCCATTACGCCATGCTTCAGAAAGTTGAAAAATGGTCCGTTTTCAAATGTTTTATTTTTGAACGTCAGTTCACATTTGTAGGTGGATCATCAGTTTTAGACCTAAAATTAGAATGTTTAAAGTGATGTTCATGCTTCCAGGGGCCCTAAAAACAAGATTTGTGGAATGGTTAAAAGTGCATGAAAATGGCCAATTTACTCACTCTGAGGTCTCAAAAAGTGTTTCTTCACCCCAGGAAGTGAATTAAATACCATTTGGAAGCATTTCAAGTTCAAGCAAAAACGGCAGATTTTTGACAAAAGAGATAACACCCCCCCATTACGTCATGCTTCAGAAAGGTGAAAAATGGTCCGTTTTTAAATGTTTTATTTTTTTAACGTCAATTCACATTTGTAGGTCGATCATCAGTTTTAGAGCTAAAATTAGCATGTTTAAAGTGATTTTCATGCTTCCAGGGGCCCTAAACACAAGATTTGTGGAATGGTTAAAAGTGCTTGAAAATGGCCAATTTACTCACTCTGAGGTCTCAAAAGTGTTTCTTCACCCTGGGAAGTGAATTAAATACAATTTGGAGACATTTAATGTTCAAGCAAAAACGGCTGATTTTTTACAAAAGAGATAACTCCCCCCCCATTACGTCATGTTTCAGAAAGTTGAAAAATGGTCAGTTTTCAAATGTTTTATTTTTGAACGTCAATTCACATTTGTAGGTGGATCATCAGTTTTAGAGCTAAAATTATAATGTTTAAAGTGATGTTCATGCTTCCAGGGGCCCTAAAAACAAGATTTGTGGAATGGTTAAAAGCGCATGAGAATGGCCAATTTACTCACTCTGAGGTCTCAAAAAGTGTTTCTTCAAACCAGGAAGTGAATTAAATACCATTTGGAGGCATTTAATGTTCAAGCAAAAACAGCCGATTTTTGACAAAAGAGATAACTCCCCCCCTATTACGTCATGCTTCAGAAAGGTGAAAAATGGTCAGTTTTCAAATGTTTTATTTTTTAACGTCAGTTCACATTTGTAGGTCGATCAACAGTTTTAGAGCTAAAATTAACCTGTTTAAAGTGATTTTCATGCTTCCAGGGGCCTTAAAAACAAGATTTGTGGAATGGTTAAAAGTGCATGAAAATGGCCAATTTACTCACTCTGAGGTCTCAAAAAATGTTTCTTCACCCCGGGAAGTGAATTAAATACCATTTGGAGGCATTTAAAGTTCAAGCAAAAATGGCAGATTTTTGACAAAAGAGATAACACCCCCCCATTACTTCATGCTTCAGAAAGGTGAAAAATGGTCCGTTTTCAAATGTTTTATTTTTTAACGTCAGTTCACATTTGTAGGTCGATCATCAGTTTTAGAGCTAAAATTAGCATGTTTAAAGTGATTTTCATGCTTCCAGGGTCCCTAAACACAAGATTTGTGGAATGGTTAAAAGTGCTTGAAAATGGCCTATTTACTCACTCTGAGGTCGCAAAAAGTGTTTCTTCACCCCGGGAAGTGAATTAAATAAGATTTGAAGGCATTTAATATTCAAGGAAAAACGGCAGATTTTTGACGAAAGAGATAACTCCCCCCCATTGCGTCATGCTTCAGAAAGGTGAAAAATGGTCAGTTTTCAAATGTTTTATTTTTTAACGTCAGTTCACATTTGTAGTTCGATCATCAATTTTAGAGCTAAAATTAGCATGTTTAAAGTGATTTTCATGCTTCCAGGGGCCCTAAAAACAAAATTTGCGTAATGGTTAAAAGTGCATGAAAATGGCCAATTTACTCACTTTGAGGTCTCAAAAAGTGTTTCTTCACCCCGGGAAGTGAATTAAATACCATTTGGAGGCATTTAAAGTTCAAGCAAAAACGGCAGATTTTGACAAAAGAGATAACACCCCCCCATTACGTCATGCTTCAGAAAGGTGAAAAATGGTCAGTTTTCAAATGTTTTATTTTTTAACATCAGTTCACATTTGTAGGTCGATCATCAGTTTTAGAGCTAAAATTAGCCTGTTTAAAGTGATTTTCATGCTTCCAGGGGCCCTAAAAACAAGATTTGTGGAATGGTTAAATGTGCATGAAAATAGCCAATTTACTCACTCTGAGGTCTCAAAAGTGTTTCTTTACCCTGGGAAGTGAATTAAATACCATTTGGAGGCATTTAATGTTCAAGCAAAAACGGCTGATTTTTGACAAAAGAGATAACTCCCCCCCATTACGTCATGCTTCAGAGAGTTGAAAAATGGTCCGTTTTCAAATGTTTTATTTTTTAACGTCAGTTCACATTTGTAGGTTGATCATCAGTTTTAGAGCTAAAATTAGCATGTTTAAAGTGATTTTCATGCTTCCAGGGGCCCTAAACACAAGATTTGTGGAATGGTTAAATGTGCATGAAAATAGCCAATTTACTCACTCTGAGGTCTCAAAAGTGTTTCTTCACCCTGGGAAGTGAATTAAATACCATTTGGAGGCATTTAATGTTCAAGCAAAAACGGCTGATTTTTGACAAAAGAGATAACTCCCCCCCATTACGTCATGCTTCAGAAAGTTGAAAAATGGTCCGTTTTCAAATGTTTTATTTTTTAACGTCAGTTCACATTTGTAGGTTGATCATCAGTTTTAAAGCTTAAATTAGCATGTTTAAAGTGATTTTCATGCTTTCAGGGGCCCTAAACACAAGATTTGTGGAATGGTTAAAAGTGCTTGAAAATGGCCAATTTACTCACTCTGAGGTCTCAAAAAGTGTTTCTTCACCCGGGAAGTGAATTAAATACCATTTGGAGGCATTTAATGTTCAAGCAAAAACAGCCGATTTTTGACAAAAGGGATAACATCCCCCCATTACGCCATGCTTCAGAAAGTTGAAAAATGGTCCGTTTTCAAATGTTTTATTTTTGAACGTCAGTTCACATTTGTAGGTGGATCATCAGTTTTAGAGCTAAAATTAATTAGCATGTTTAAAGTGATTTTCATGCTTCCAGGGGCCCTAAACACAAGATTTGTGGAATGGTTAAAAGTGCTTGAAAATGGCCTATTTACTCACTCTGAGGGCTCAAAAAGTGTTTCTTCACCCCGGGAAGTGAATTAAATACCATTTGGAGGCATTTAATGTTCAAGCAAAAACAGCCGATTTTTGACAAAAGAGATAACACCCCCCCCATTACGTCATGCTTCAGAAAGGTGAAAAATGGTCAGTTTTTAAATGTTCTATTTTTTAACGTCAGTTCACATTTGTAGGTCGATCATCAGTTTTAGAGCTTAAATTAGCATGTTTAAAGTGATTTTCATGCTTCCAGGGGCCCTAAACACAAGATTTGTGGAATGGTTAAAAGTGCTTGAAAATGGCCTATTTACTCACTCTGAGGTCTCAAAAAGTGTTTCTTCACCCCGGGTAGTGAATTAAATACCATTTGGAGGCATTTAATGTTCAAGCAAAAACAGCTGATTTTTGACAAAAGAGATAACACCCCCCATTACGCCATGCTTCAGAAAGTTGAAAAATGGTCTGTTTTCAAATGTTTTATTTTTTAACGTCAGTTCACATTTGTACGTTGATCATCAGTTTTAGAGGTAAAATTAGAATGTTTTTAGTGATGTTCATGCTTCCAGGGGCCCTAAAAACAAGATTTGTGGAATGGTTAAAAGTGCATGAAAATGGCCAATTTACTCACTCTGAGGTCTCAAAAAGTGTTTCTTCAACCCGGGAAGTGAATTAAATACCATTTGGAGTCATTTAATGTTCAAGCAAAAACAGCGGATTTTTGACAAAAGAGATAACACCCCCCCATTACGTCATGCTTCCGAAAGGTGAAAAATGGTCCGTTTTCAAATGTTTTATTTTTTAACGTCAGTTCACATTTGTAGGTCGATCATCAGTTTTAGAGCTAAAATTAGCATGTTTAAAGTGATTTTCATGCTTCCAGGAGCCCTAAACACAAGATTTGTGGAATGGTCAAAAGTGCATGAAAATGGCCAATTTACTCACTCTGAGGTCTCAAAAAGTGTTTCTTCACCACGGGAAGTGAATTAAATACCATTTGGAGGCATTTAATGTTCAAGCAAAAACGGCTGATTTTTGACAATAGAGATAACACCCCCCATTACGTCATGCTTCAGAAAGGTGAAAAATGGTCAGTTTTCAAATGTTTTATTTTTTAACGTCAGTTCACATTTGTAGGTCGATCATCAGTTTTAGAGCTAAAATTAGCATGTTTAAAGTGATTTTCATGCTTCCAGGGGCCCTAAACACAAGATTTGTGGAATGGTTAAAAGTGCTTGAAAATGGCCTATTTACTCACTCTGAGGTCTCAAAAGGTGTTTCTTCACCCCGGGAAGTGAATTAAATACCATTTGGAGGCATTTAATGTTCAAGCAAAAACGGCTGATTTTTGACAAAAGAGATAACACCCCCCCATTACGTCATGCTTCAGAAAGGTGAAAAATGGTCAGTTTTCAAATGTTTTATTTTTGAACGTCAGTTCACATTTGTAGGTCGATCATCAGTTTTAGAGCTAAAATTAGCCTGTTTAAAGTGATTTTCATGCTTCCAGGGGCCCTAAAAACAACATTTGTGGAATGGTTAAAAGTGCTTGAAAATGGCCAATTTACTCACTCTGAGGTCTCAAAAGTGTTTTTTCGCCCTGGAAAGTGAATTAAATACCATTTGGAGGCATTTAATGGTCAAGCAAAAATGGCTGATTTTTGACAAAAGAGATAACACCCCCCCCATTACGTCATGCTTCAGAAAAGTGAAAAATGGTCTGTTTTCAAATGTTTTATTTTCGAACGTCAGTTCACATTTGTAGGTGGATCATCAGTTTTAGAGCAAAAATTAGCATGTTTAAAGTGATTTTCATGCTTCCAGGGGCCCTAAACACAAGATTTGTGGAATGGTTAAAAGTGCTTGAAAATGGCCTATTTACTCACTCTGAGGGCTCAAAAAGTGTTTCTTCACCCCGGGAAGTGAATTAAATACCATTTGGAGGCATTTAATGTTCAAGCAAAAACAGCCGATTTTTGACAAAAGAGATAACACCCCCCCCCATTACGTCATGCTTCAGAAAGGTGAAAAATGGTCAGTTTTTAAATGTTCTATTTTTTAACGTCAGTTCACATTTGTAGGTCGATCATCAGTTTTAGAGCTAAAATTAGCCTGTTTAAAGTGATTTTCATGCTTCCAGGGGCCCTAAAAACAACATTTGTGGAATGGTTAAAAGTGCTTGAAAATGGCCAATTTACTCACTCTGAGGTCTCAAAAGTGTTTTTTCGCCCTGGAAAGTGAATTAAATACCATTTGGAGGCATTTAATGGTCAAGCAAAAATGGCTGATTTTTGACAAAAGAGATAACACCCCCCCCATTACGTCATGCTTCAGAAAAGTGAAAAATGGTCTGTTTTCAAATGTTTTATTTTCGAACGTCAGTTCACATTTGTAGGTGGATCATCAGTTTTAGAGCTAAAATTAATTAGCATGTTTAAAGTGATTTTCATGCTTCCAGGGGCCCTAAACACAAGATTTGTGGAATGGTTAAAAGTGCTTGAAAATGGCCTATTTACTCACTCTGAGGGCTCAAAAAGTGTTTCTTCACCCCGGGAAGTGAATTAAATACCATTTGGAGGCATTTAATGTTCAAGCAAAAACAGCTGATTTTTGACAAAAGAGATAACACCCCCCCCATTACGTCATGCTTCAGAAAGGTGAAAAATGGTCAGTTTTTAAATGTTCTATTTTTTAACGTCAGTTCACATTTGTAGGTCGATCATCAGTTTTAGAGCTTAAATTAGCATGTTTAAAGTGATTTTCATGCTTCCAGGGGCCCTAAACACAAGATTTGTGGAATGGTTAAAAGTGCTTGAAAATGGCCTATTTACTCACTCTGAGGTCTCAAAAAGTGTTTCTTCACCCCGGGTAGTGAATTAAATACCATTTGGAGGCATTTAATGTTCAAGCAAAAACAGCTGATTTTTGACAAAAGAGATAACACCCCCCATTACGCCATGCTTCAGAAAGTTGAAAAATGGTCTGTTTTCAAATGTTTTATTTTTTAACGTCAGTTCACATTTGTACGTTGATCATCAGTTTTAGAGGTAAAATTAGAATGTTTTTAGTGATGTTCATGCTTCCAGGGGCCCTAAAAACAAGATTTGTGGAATGGTTAAAAGTGCATGAAAATGGCCAATTTACTCACTCTGAGGTCTCAAAAAGTGTTTCTTCAACCCGGGAAGTGAATTAAATACCATTTGGAGTCATTTAATGTTCAAGCAAAAACAGCGGATTTTTGACAAAAGAGATAACACCCCCCCATTACGTCATGCTTCCGAAAGGTGAAAAATGGTCCGTTTTCAAATGTTTTATTTTTTAACGTCAGTTCACATTTGTAGGTCGATCATCAGTTTTAGAGCTAA
Organism: Lissotriton helveticus; assembly: GCF_964261635.1. NCBI lineage: Eukaryota > Metazoa > Chordata > Amphibia > Caudata > Salamandridae > Lissotriton > Lissotriton helveticus. The sequence continues at coordinate 513,959 of NW_027611740.1, forward strand.
AATTAGCATGTTTAAAGTGATTTTCATGCTTCCAGGAGCCCTAAACACAAGATTTGTGGAATGGTCAAAAGTGCATGAAAATGGCCAATTTACTCACTCTGAGGTCTCAAAAAGTGTTTCTTCACCACGGGAAGTGAATTAAATACCATTTGGAGGCATTTAATGTTCAAGCAAAAACGGCTGATTTTTGACAATAGAGATAACACCCCCCATTACGTCATGCTTCAGAAAGGTGAAAAATGGTCAGTTTTCAAATGTTTTATTTTTTAACGTCAGTTCACATTTGTAGGTCGATCATCAGTTTTAGAGCTAAAATTAGCATGTTTAAAGTGATTTTCATGCTTCCAGGGGCCCTAAAAACAAGATTTGTGGAATGGTTAAAAGTGCATGAAAATTGCCAAATTACTCACTCTGAGGTCTCAAAAAGTGTTTCTTCACCCCGGGAAGTGAATTAAATACCATTTGGAGGCATTTAATGTTCAAGGAAAAACGGCTGATTTTTGACAAAAGCGATAACACCCCCCATTACGTCATGCTTCAGAAAGGTGAAAATGGTCTGTTTTCAAATGTTTTATTTTTTAACGTCAGTTCACATTTGTAGGTCGATCATCAGTTTTAGAGCTAAAATGATCATGTTTAAAGTGATTTTCATGCTTCCAGGGACCCTAAAAACAAGATTTGTGGAATGGTTAAAAGTGCATGAACATGGCCAATTTACTCACTCTGAGGTCTTATAAAGTGTTTCTTCACCCCGGGAAGTGAATTAAATACCTTTTTGAGGCATTTAATGTTCAAACAAAACCGGCTGATTTTTGACAAAGGAGAGAACACCCCCCCATTACGCCATGCTTCAGAAAGTTGAAAAATGGTCCGTTTTCAAATGTTTTATTTTTTAACGTCAGTTCACATTTGTAGGTTGATCATCAGTTTTAGAGCTTAAATTAGCATGTTTAAAGTGATTTTCATGCTTTCAGGGGCCCTAAACACAAGATTTGTGGAATGGTTAAAAGTGCTTGAAAATGGCCAATTTACTTACTCTGAGGTCTCAAAAAGTGTTTCTTCACCCCGGGTAGTGAATTAAATACCATTTGGAGGCATTTAATGTTCAAGCAAAAACAGCCGATTTTTGACAAAAGGGATAACATCCCCCCATTACGCCATGTTTCAGAAAGTTGAAAAATGGTCCGTTTTCAAATGTTTTATTTTTGAACGTCAGTTCACATTTGTAGGTGGATCATCAGTTTTAGACCTAAAATTAGAATGTTTAAAGTGATGTTCATGCTTCCAGGGGCCCTAAAAACAAGATTTGTGGAATGGTTAAAAATGCATGAAAATGGCCAATTTACTCACTCTGAGGTCTCAAAAAGTGTTTCTTCACCCGGGAAGTGAATTAAATACCATTTGGAGGCATTTAATGTTCAAGCAAAAACAGCCGATTTTTGACAAAAGGGATAACATCCCCCCATTACGCCATGCTTCAGAAAGTTGAAAAATGGTCCGTTTTCAAATGTTTTATTTTTGAACGTCAGTTCACATTTGTAGGTGGATCATCAGTTTTAGACCTAAAATTAGAATGTTTAAAGTGATGTTCATGCTTCCAGGGGCCCTAAAAACAAGATTTGTGGAATGGTTAAAAGTGCATGAAAATGGCCAATTTACTCACTCTGAGGTCTCAAAAAGTGTTTCTTCAACCCAGGAAGTGAATTAAATACCATTTGGAGGCATTTAATGTTCAAGCAAAAACAGCCGATTTTTGACAAAAGAGATAACACCCCCCCATTACGTCATGCTTCAGAAAGGTGAAAAATGGTCCGTTTTCAAATGTTTTATTTTTGAACGTCAGTTCACATTTGTATGTGGATCATCAGTTTTAGAGCTACAATTAGAATGTTTTTAGTGATGTTCATGCTTCCAGGGGCCCTAAAAACAAGATTTGTGGAATGGTTAAAAGTGCATTAAAATGGCCAATTTACTCACTCTGAGGTCTCAAAAAGTGTTTCTTCACCCCAGGAAGTGAATTAAATACCATTTGGAAGCATTTAAAGTTCAAGCAAAAACGGCAGATTTTAGTCAAAAGAGATAACACCCCCCCATTACGTCATGCTTCAGAAAGGTGAAAAATGGTCCGTTTTTAAATGTTTTATGTTTTTTAACGTCAGTTCACATTTGTAGGTCGATCATCAGTTTTAGAGCTAAAATTAGCATGTTTAAAGTGATTTTCATGCTTCCAGGGGCCCTAAACACAAGATTTGTGGAATGGTTAAAAGTGCTTGAAAATGGCCAATTTACTCACTCTGAGGTCTCAAAAGTGTTTCTTCACCCTGGGAAGTGAATTAAATACAATTTGGAGACATTTAATGTTCAAGCAAAAACGGCTGATTTTTTACAAAAGAGATAACCCCCCCCCATTACGCCATGCTTCAGAAAGTTGAAAAATGGTCCGTTTTCAAATGTTTTATTTTTTAACGTCAGTTCACATTTGTAGGTTGATCATCAGTTTTAGAGCTTAAATTAGCATGTTTAAAGTGATTTTCATGCTTTCAGGGGCCCTAAACACAAGATTTGTGGAATGGTTAAAAGTGCTTGAAAATGGCCAATTTACTTACTCTGAGGTCTCAAAAAGTGTTTCTTCACCCCGGGTAGTGAATTAAATACCATTTGGAGGCATTTAATGTTCAAGCAAAAACAGCCGATTTTTGACAAAAGGGATAACATCCCCCCATTACGCCATGTTTCAGAAAGTTGAAAAATGGTCCGTTTTCAAATGTTTTATTTTTGAACGTCAGTTCACATTTGTAGGTGGATCATCAGTTTTAGACCTAAAATTAGAATGTTTAAAGTGATGTTCATGCTTCCAGGGGCCCTAAAAACAAGATTTGTGGAATGGTTAAAAATGCATGAAAATGGCCAATTTACTCACTCTGAGGTCTCAAAAAGTGTTTCTTCACCCGGGAAGTGAATTAAATACCATTTGGAGGCATTTAATGTTCAAGCAAAAACAGCCGATTTTTGACAAAAGGGATAACATCCCCCCATTACGCCATGCTTCAGAAAGTTGAAAAATGGTCCGTTTTCAAATGTTTTATTTTTGAACGTCAGTTCACATTTGTAGGTGGATCATCAGTTTTAGACCTAAAATTAGAATGTTTAAAGTGATGTTCATGCTTCCAGGGGCCCTAAAAACAAGATTTGTGGAATGGTTAAAAGTGCATGAAAATGGCCAATTTACTCACTCTGAGGTCTCAAAAAGTGTTTCTTCAACCCAGGAAGTGAATTAAATACCATTTGGAGGCATTTAATGTTCAAGCAAAAACAGCCGATTTTTGACAAAAGAGATAACACCCCCCCATTACGTCATGCTTCAGAAAGGTGAAAAATGGTCCGTTTTCAAATGTTTTATTTTTGAACGTCAGTTCACATTTGTATGTGGATCATCAGTTTTAGAGCTACAATTAGAATGTTTTTAGTGATGTTCATGCTTCCAGGGGCCCTAAAAACAAGATTTGTGGAATGGTTAAAAGTGCATTAAAATGGCCAATTTACTCACTCTGAGGTCTCAAAAAGTGTTTCTTCACCCCAGGAAGTGAATTAAATACCATTTGGAAGCATTTAAAGTTCAAGCAAAAACGGCAGATTTTTGTCAAAAGAGATAACACCCCCCCATTACGTCATGCTTCAGAAAGGTGAAAAATGGTCCGTTTTTAAATGTTTTATGTTTTTTAACGTCAGTTCACATTTGTAGGTCGATCATCAGTTTTAGAGCTAAAATTAGCATGTTTAAAGTGATTTTCATGCTTCCAGGGGCCCTAAACACAAGATTTGTGGAATGGTTAAAAGTGCTTGAAAATGGCCAATTTACTCACTCTGAGGTCTCAAAAGTGTTTCTTCACCCTGGGAAGTGAATTAAATACAATTTGGAGACATTTAATGTTCAAGCAAAAACGGCTGATTTTTTACAAAAGAGATAACCCCCCCCATTACGTCATGTTTCAGAAAGTTGAAAAATGGTCAGTTTTCAAATGTTTTATTTTTGAACGTCAATTCACATTTGTAGGTGGATCATCAGTTTTAGAGCTTAAATTAGCATGTTTAAAGTGATTTTCATGCTTCCAGGGGCCCTAAACACAAGATTTGTGGAATGGTTAAAAGTGCTTGAAAATGGCCTATTTACTCACTCTGAGGTCTCAAAAAGTGTTTCTTCACCCCGGGAAGTGAATTAAATACCATTTGGAGGCATTTAATGTTCAAGCAAAAACGGCAGATTTTTGACAAAAGAGATAACACCCCCCATTACGCCATGCTTCAGAAAGTTGAAAAATGGTCCGTTTTCAAATGTTTTATTTTTTAACGTCAGTTCACATTTGTACGTTGATTATCAGTTTTAGAGCTAAAATTAGAATGTTTTTAGTGATGTTCATGCTTCCAGGGGCCCTAAAAACAAGATTTGTGGAATGGTTAAAAGTGCATGAAAATGGCCAATTTACTCACTCTGAGGTCTCAAAAAGTGTTTCTTCAACCCGGGAAGTGAATTAAATACCATTTGGAGTCATTTAATGTTCAAGCAAAAACAGCCGATTTTTGACAAAAGAGATAACACCCCCCATTACGTCATGCTTCCGAAAGGTGAAAAATGGTCCGTTTTCAAATGTTTTATTTTTTAACGTCAGTTCACATTTGTAGGTCGATCATCAGTTTTAGAGCTAAAATTAGCATGTTTAAAGTGATTTTCATGCTTCCAGGAGCCCTAAACACAAGATTTGTGGAATGGTCAAAAGTGCATGAAAATGGCCAATTTACTCACTCTGAGGTCTCAAAAAGTGTTTCTTCACCACGGGAAGTGAATTAAATACCATTTGGAGGCATTTAATGTTCAAGCAAAAACGGCTGATTTTTGACAATAGAGATAACACCCCCCCATTACGTCATGCTTCAGAAAGGTGAAAAATGGTCAGTTTTCAAATGTTTTATTTTTTAACGTCAGTTCACATTTGTAGGTCGATCATCAGTTTTAGAGCTAAAATTAGCATGTTTAAAGTGATTTTCATGCTTCCAGGGGCCCTAAAAAAAAGATTTGTGGAATGGTTAAAAGTGCATGAAAATTGCCAAATTACTCACTCTGAGGTCTCAAAAAGTGTTTCTTCACCCCGGGAAGTGAATTAAATACCATTTGGAGGCATTTAATGTTCAAGCAAAAACGGCTGATTTTTGACAAAAGAGATAACACCCCCCCATTACGTCATGCTACAGAAAGGTGAAAAATGGTCAGTTTTCAAATGTTTTAGTTTTTTTACGTCAGTTCACATTTGTAGGTCGATCATCAGTTTTAGAGCTAAAATGATCATGTTTAAAGTGATTTTCATGCTTCCAGGGACCCTAAAAACAAGATTTGTGGAATGGTTAAAAGTGCTTGAAAATGGCCAATTTACTCACTCTGAGGTCTTAAAAAGTGTTTCTTCACCCCGGGAAGTGAATTAAATACCATTTGGAGGCATTTAAAGTTCAAGCAAAAACTGCAGATTTTTGACAAAAGAGATAACACCCCCCCCATTACGTCATGCTTCAGAAAGGAGAAAAATGATCCGTTTTCAACTGTTTTATTTTTTAAGGTCAGTTCACATTTGTAGGTTGATCATCAGTATTAGAGCTTAAATTAGCATGTTTAAAGTGATTTTCATGCTTCCAGGGGCCCTAAACACAAGATTTTTGGAATGGTTAAAAGTGCTTGAAAATGGCCTATTTACTCACTCTGAGGTCTCAAAAGGTGTTTCTTCACCCCGGGAAGTGAATTAAATACCATTTGGAGGCATTTCATGTTCAAGCAAAAACGGCTGATTTTTGACAAAAGAGATAACACCCCCCCATTACGTCATGCTTCAGAAAGGTGAAAAATGGTCAGTTTTCAAATGTTTTATTTTTGAACTTCAGTTCACATTTGTAGGTCGATCATCAGTTTTAGAGCTAAAATTAGCCTGTTTAAAGTGATTTTCATGCTTCCAGGGGCCCTAAAAACAACATTTGTGGAATGGTTAAAAGTGCTTGAAAATGGCCAATTTACTCACTCTGAGGTCTCAAAAGTGTTTTTTCGCCCTGGAAAGTGAATTAAATACCATTTGGAGGCATTTAATGTTCAAGCAAAAATGGCTGATTTTTGACAAAAGGGATAACACCCCCCCCATTACGTCATGCTTCAGAAAGGTGAAAAATGGTCCGTTTTCAAATGTTTTATTTTTTAACGTCAGTTCACATTTGTAGGTGGATCATCAGTTTTAGAGCTAAAAATAGCATGTTTAAAGTCATTTTCATGCTTCCAGTGGCCCTAAACACAACATTTGTGGAATGGTTAAAAGTGCTTGAAAATGGCCTATTTACTCACTCTGAGGTCTCAAAAAGTGTTTCTTCACCCCGGGAAGTGAATTAAATACCTTTTTGAGGCATTTAATGTTGAAACAAAACCGGCTGATTTTTGACAAACGAGATAACACCCCCCCATTACGTCATGCTTCAGAAAGGTGAAAAATGGTCAGTTTTCAAATGTTTTATTTTTTAACATCAGTTCACATTTGTAGGTCGATCATCAGTTTTAGAGCTAAAATTAGCCTGTTTAACGTGATTTTCATGCTTCCAGGGGCCCTAAAAACAAGATTTGTGGAATGGTTAAAAGTGCATGAAAATGGCCAATTTACTCACTCTGAGGTCTCAAAAAGTGTTTCTTCACACGGGAAGTGAATTAAATACCATTTGGAGGCATTTAATGTTCAAGCAAAAACAGCCGATTTTTGACAAAAGGGATAACATCCCCCCATTACGCCATGCTTCAGAAAGTTGAAAAATGGTCCGTTTTCAAATGTTTTATTTTTTAACGTCAGTTCACATTTCTAGGTTGATCATCAGTTTTAGAGCTTAAATTAGCATGTTTAAAGTGATTTTCATGCTTTCAGGGGCCCTAAACACAAGATTTGTGGAATGGTTAAAAGTGCTTGAAAATGGCCAATTTACTTACTCTGAGGTCTCAAAAAGTGTTTCTTCACCCCGGGAAGTGAATTAAATACCATTTGGAGGCATTTAATGTTCAAGCAAAAACAGCCGATTTTTGACAAAAGGGATAACATCCCCCCATTACGCCATGTTTCAGAAAGTTGAAAAATGGTCCGTTTTCAAATGTTTTATTTTTGAACGTCAGTTCACATTTGTAGGTGGATCATCAGTTTTAGACCTAAAATTAGAATGTTTAAAGTGATGTTCATGCTTCCAGGGGCCCTAAAAACAAGATTTGTGGAATGGTTAAAAGTGCATGAAAATGGCCAATTTACTCACTCTGAGGTCTCAAAAAGTGTTTCTTCACCCGGGAAGTGAATTAAATACCATTTGGAGGCATTTAATGTTCAAGCAAAAACAGCCGATTTTTGACAAAAGGGATAACATCCCCCCATTACGCCATGCTTCAGAAAGTTGAAAAATGGTCCGTTTTCAAATGTTTTATTTTTGAACGTCAGTTCACATTTGTAGGTGGATCATCAGTTTTAGACCTAAAATTAGAATGTTTAAAGTGATGTTCATGCTTCCAGGGGCCCTAAAAACAAGATTTGTGGAATGGTTAAAAGTGCATGAAAATGGCCAATTTACTCACTCTGAGGTCTCAAAAAGTGTTTCTTCACCCCAGGAAGTGAATTAAATACCATTTGGAAGCATTTCAAGTTCAAGCAAAAACGGCAGATTTTTGACAAAAGAGATAACACCCCCCCATTACGTCATGCTTCAGAAAGGTGAAAAATGGTCCGTTTTTAAATGTTTTATTTTTTTAACGTCAATTCACATTTGTAGGTCGATCATCAGTTTTAGAGCTAAAATTAGCATGTTTAAAGTGATTTTCATGCTTCCAGGGGCCCTAAACACAAGATTTGTGGAATGGTTAAAAGTGCTTGAAAATGGCCAATTTACTCACTCTGAGGTCTCAAAAGTGTTTCTTCACCCTGGGAAGTGAATTAATACAATTTGGAGACATTTAATGTTCAAGCAAAAACGGCTGATTTTTTACAAAAGAGATAACTCCCCCCCCATTACGTCATGTTTCAGAAAGTTGAAAAATGGTCAGTTTTCAAATGTTTTATTTTTGAACGTCAATTCACATTTGTAGGTGGATCATCAGTTTTAGAGCTAAAATTATAATGTTTAAAGTGATGTTCATGCTTCCAGGGGCCCTAAAAACAAGATTTGTGGAATGGTTAAAAGCGCATGAGAATGGCCAATTTACTCACTCTGAGGTCTCAAAAAGTGTTTCTTCAAACCAGGAAGTGAATTAAATACCATTTGGAGGCATTTAATGTTCAAGCAAAAACAGCCGATTTTTGACAAAAGAGATAACTCCCCCCCTATTACGTCATGCTTCAGAAAGGTGAAAAATGGTCAGTTTTCAAATGTTTTATTTTTTAACGTCAGTTCACATTTGTAGGTCGATCAACAGTTTTAGAGCTAAAATTAACCTGTTTAAAGTGATTTTCATGCTTCCAGGGGCCTTAAAAACAAGATTTGTGGAATGGTTAAAAGTGCATGAAAATGGCCAATTTACTCACTCTGAGGTCTCAAAAAATGTTTCTTCACCCCGGGAAGTGAATTAAATACCATTTGGAGGCATTTAAAGTTCAAGCAAAAATGGCAGATTTTTGACAAAAGAGATAACACCCCCCCATTACTTCATGCTTCAGAAAGGTGAAAAATGGTCCGTTTTCAAATGTTTTATTTTTTAACGTCAGTTCACATTTGTAGGTCGATCATCAGTTTTAGAGCTAAAATTAGCATGTTTAAAGTGATTTTCATGCTTCCAGGGTCCCTAAACACAAGATTTGTGGAATGGTTAAAAGTGCTTGAAAATGGCCTATTTACTCACTCTGAGGTCGCAAAAAGTGTTTCTTCACCCCGGGAAGTGAATTAAATAAGATTTGAAGGCATTTAATATTCAAGGAAAAACGGCAGATTTTTGACGAAAGAGATAACTCCCCCCCATTGCGTCATGCTTCAGAAAGGTGAAAAATGGTCAGTTTTCAAATGTTTTATTTTTTAACGTCAGTTCACATTTGTAGTTCGATCATCAATTTTAGAGCTAAAATTAGCATGTTTAAAGTGATTTTCATGCTTCCAGGGGCCCTAAAAACAAAATTTGCGTAATGGTTAAAAGTGCATGAAAATGGCCAATTTACTCACTTTGAGGTCTCAAAAAGTGTTTCTTCACCCCGGGAAGTGAATTAAATACCATTTGGAGGCATTTAAAGTTCAAGCAAAAACGGCAGATTTTGACAAAAGAGATAACACCCCCCCATTACGTCATGCTTCAGAAAGGTGAAAAATGGTCAGTTTTCAAATGTTTTATTTTTTAACATCAGTTCACATTTGTAGGTCGATCATCAGTTTTAGAGCTAAAATTAGCCTGTTTAAAGTGATTTTCATGCTTCCAGGGGCCCTAAAAACAAGATTTGTGGAATGGTTAAAAGTGCATGAAAATGGCCAATTTACTCACTCTGAGGTCTCAAAAAGTGTTTCTTCACCCGGGAAGTGAATTAAATACCATTTGGAAGCATTTAAAGTTCAAGCAAAAACGGCAGATTTTTGACAAAAGAGATAACACCCCCCCATTACGTCATGCTTCAGAAAGGTGAAAAATGGTCCGTTTTCAAATGTTTTATTTTTTAACGTCAGTTCACATTGGTAGGTCGATCATCAGTTTTAGAGCTAAAATTAGCATGTTTAAAGTGATTTTCATGCTTCCAGGGGCCCTAAACACAAGATTTGTGGAATGGTTAAATGTGCATGAAAATAGCCAATTTACTCACTCTGAGGTCTCAAAAGTGTTTCTTTACCCTGGGAAGTGAATTAAATACCATTTGGAGGCATTTAATGTTCAAGCAAAAACGGCTGATTTTTGACAAAAGAGATAACTCCCCCCCATTACGTCATGCTTCAGAGAGTTGAAAAATGGTCCGTTTTCAAATGTTTTATTTTTTAACGTCAGTTCACATTTGTAGGTTGATCATCAGTTTTAGAGCTAAAATTAGCATGTTTAAAGTGATTTTCATGCTTCCAGGGGCCCTAAACACAAGATTTGTGGAATGGTTAAATGTGCATGAAAATAGCCAATTTACTCACTCTGAGGTCTCAAAAGTGTTTCTTCACCCTGGGAAGTGAATTAAATACCATTTGGAGGCATTTAATGTTCAAGCAAAAACGGCTGATTTTTGACAAAAGAGATAACTCCCCCCCATTACGTCATGCTTCAGAAAGTTGAAAAATGGTCCGTTTTCAAATGTTTTATTTTTTAACGTCAGTTCACATTTGTAGGTTGATCATCAGTTTTAAAGCTTAAATTAGCATGTTTAAAGTGATTTTCATGCTTTCAGGGGCCCTAAACACAAGATTTGTGGAATGGTTAAAAGTGCTTGAAAATGGCCAATTTACTCACTCTGAGGTCTCAAAAAGTGTTTCTTCACCCGGGAAGTGAATTAAATACCATTTGGAGGCATTTAATGTTCAAGCAAAAACAGCCGATTTTTGACAAAAGGGATAACATCCCCCCATTACGCCATGCTTCAGAAAGTTGAAAAATGGTCCGTTTTCAAATGTTTTATTTTTGAACGTCAGTTCACATTTGTAGGTGGATCATCAGTTTTAGACCTAAAATTAGAATGTTTAAAGTGATGTTCATGCTTCCAGGGGCCCTAAAAACAAGATTTGTGGAATGGTTAAAAGTGCATGAAAATGGCCAATTTACTCACTCTGAGGTCTCAAAAAGTGTTTCTTCAACCCAGGAAGTGAATTAAATACCATTTGGAGGCATTTAATGTTCAAGCAAAAACAGCCGATTTTTGACAAAAGAGATAACACCCCCCCATTACGTCATGCTTCAGAAAGGTGAAAAATGGTCCGTTTTCAAATGTTTTATTTTTGAACGTCAGTTCACATTTGTATGTGGATCATCAGTTTTAGAGCTACAATTAGAATGTTTTTAGTGATGTTCATGCTTCCAGGGGCCCTAAAAACAAGATTTGTGGAATGGTTAAAAGTGCATTAAAATGGCCAATTTACTCACTCTGAGGTCTCAAAAAGTGTTTCTTCACCCCAGGAAGTGAATTAAATACCATTTGGAAGCATTTAAAGTTCAAGCAAAAACGGCAGATTTTAGTCAAAAGAGATAACACCCCCCCATTACGTCATGCTTCAGAAAGGTGAAAAATGGTCCGTTTTTAAATGTTTTATGTTTTTTAACGTCAGTTCACATTTGTAGGTCGATCATCAGTTTTAGAGCTAAAATTAGCATGTTTAAAGTGATTTTCATGCTTCCAGGGGCCCTAAACACAAGATTTGTGGAATGGTTAAAAGTGCTTGAAAATGGCCAATTTACTCACTCTGAGGTCTCAAAAGTGTTTCTTCACCCTGGGAAGTGAATTAAATACAATTTGGAGACATTTAATGTTCAAGCAAAAACGGCTGATTTTTTACAAAAGAGATAACCCCCCCCCATTACGCCATGCTTCAGAAAGTTGAAAAATGGTCCGTTTTCAAATGTTTTATTTTTTAACGTCAGTTCACATTTGTAGGTTGATCATCAGTTTTAGAGCTTAAATTAGCATGTTTAAAGTGATTTTCATGCTTTCAGGGGCCCTAAACACAAGATTTGTGGAATGGTTAAAAGTGCTTGAAAATGGCCAATTTACTTACTCTGAGGTCTCAAAAAGTGTTTCTTCACCCCGGGTAGTGAATTAAATACCATTTGGAGGCATTTAATGTTCAAGCAAAAACAGCCGATTTTTGACAAAAGGGATAACATCCCCCCATTACGCCATGTTTCAGAAAGTTGAAAAATGGTCCGTTTTCAAATGTTTTATTTTTGAACGTCAGTTCACATTTGTAGGTGGATCATCAGTTTTAGACCTAAAATTAGAATGTTTAAAGTGATGTTCATGCTTCCAGGGGCCCTAAAAACAAGATTTGTGGAATGGTTAAAAATGCATGAAAATGGCCAATTTACTCACTCTGAGGTCTCAAAAAGTGTTTCTTCACCCGGGAAGTGAATTAAATACCATTTGGAGGCATTTAATGTTCAAGCAAAAACAGCCGATTTTTGACAAAAGGGATAACATCCCCCCATTACGCCATGCTTCAGAAAGTTGAAAAATGGTCCGTTTTCAAATGTTTTATTTTTGAACGTCAGTTCACATTTGTAGGTGGATCATCAGTTTTAGACCTAAAATTAGAATGTTTAAAGTGATGTTCATGCTTCCAGGGGCCCTAAAAACAAGATTTGTGGAATGGTTAAAAGTGCATGAAAATGGCCAATTTACTCACTCTGAGGTCTCAAAAAGTGTTTCTTCAACCCAGGAAGTGAATTAAATACCATTTGGAGGCATTTAATGTTCAAGCAAAAACAGCCGATTTTTGACAAAAGAGATAACACCCCCCCATTACGTCATGCTTCAGAAAGGTGAAAAATGGTCCGTTTTCAAATGTTTTATTTTTGAACGTCAGTTCACATTTGTATGTGGATCATCAGTTTTAGAGCTACAATTAGAATGTTTTTAGTGATGTTCATGCTTCCAGGGGCCCTAAAAACAAGATTTGTGGAATGGTTAAAAGTGCATTAAAATGGCCAATTTACTCACTCTGAGGTCTCAAAAAGTGTTTCTTCACCCCAGGAAGTGAATTAAATACCATTTGGAAGCATTTAAAGTTCAAGCAAAAACGGCAGATTTTTGTCAAAAGAGATAACACCCCCCCATTACGTCATGCTTCAGAAAGGTGAAAAATGGTCCGTTTTTAAATGTTTTATGTTTTTTAACGTCAGTTCACATTTGTAGGTCGATCATCAGTTTTAGAGCTAAAATTAGCATGTTTAAAGTGATTTTCATGCTTCCAGGGGCCCTAAACACAAGATTTGTGGAATGGTTAAAAGTGCTTGAAAATGGCCAATTTACTCACTCTGAGGTCTCAAAAGTGTTTCTTCACCCTGGGAAGTGAATTAAATACAATTTGGAGACATTTAATGTTCAAGCAAAAACGGCTGATTTTTTACAAAAGAGATAACCCCCCCCATTACGTCATGTTTCAGAAAGTTGAAAAATGGTCAGTTTTCAAATGTTTTATTTTTGAACGTCAATTCACATTTGTAGGTGGATCATCAGTTTTAGAGCTTAAATTAGCATGTTTAAAGTGATTTTCATGCTTCCAGGGGCCCTAAACACAAGATTTGTGGAATGGTTAAAAGTGCTTGAAAATGGCCTATTTACTCACTCTGAGGTCTCAAAAAGTGTTTCTTCACCCCGGGAAGTGAATTAAATACCATTTGGAGGCATTTAATGTTCAAGCAAAAACGGCAGATTTTTGACAAAAGAGATAACACCCCCCATTACGCCATGCTTCAGAAAGTTGAAAAATGGTCCGTTTTCAAATGTTTTATTTTTTAACGTCAGTTCACATTTGTACGTTGATTATCAGTTTTAGAGCTAAAATTAGAATGTTTTTAGTGATGTTCATGCTTCCAGGGGCCCTAAAAACAAGATTTGTGGAATGGTTAAAAGTGCATGAAAATGGCCAATTTACTCACTCTGAGGTCTCAAAAAGTGTTTCTTCAACCCGGGAAGTGAATTAAATACCATTTGGAGTCATTTAATGTTCAAGCAAAAACAGCCGATTTTTGACAAAAGAGATAACACCCCCCATTACGTCATGCTTCCGAAAGGTGAAAAATGGTCCGTTTTCAAATGTTTTATTTTTTAACGTCAGTTCACATTTGTAGGTCGATCATCAGTTTTAGAGCTAAAATTAGCATGTTTAAAGTGATTTTCATGCTTCCAGGAGCCCTAAACACAAGATTTGTGGAATGGTCAAAAGTGCATGAAAATGGCCAATTTACTCACTCTGAGGTCTCAAAAAGTGTTTCTTCACCACGGGAAGTGAATTAAATACCATTTGGAGGCATTTAATGTTCAAGCAAAAACGGCTGATTTTTGACAATAGAGATAACACCCCCCCATTACGTCATGCTTCAGAAAGGTGAAAAATGGTCAGTTTTCAAATGTTTTATTTTTTAACGTCAGTTCACATTTGTAGGTCGATCATCAGTTTTAGAGCTAAAATTAGCATGTTTAAAGTGATTTTCATGCTTCCAGGGGCCCTAAAAAAAAGATTTGTGGAATGGTTAAAAGTGCATGAAAATTGCCAAATTACTCACTCTGAGGTCTCAAAAAGTGTTTCTTCACCCCGGGAAGTGAATTAAATACCATTTGGAGGCATTTAATGTTCAAGCAAAAACGGCTGATTTTTGACAAAAGAGATAACACCCCCCCATTACGTCATGCTACAGAAAGGTGAAAAATGGTCAGTTTTCAAATGTTTTAGTTTTTTTACGTCAGTTCACATTTGTAGGTCGATCATCAGTTTTAGAGCTAAAATGATCATGTTTAAAGTGATTTTCATGCTTCCAGGGACCCTAAAAACAAGATTTGTGGAATGGTTAAAAGTGCTTGAAAATGGCCAATTTACTCACTCTGAGGTCTTAAAAAGTGTTTCTTCACCCCGGGAAGTGAATTAAATACCATTTGGAGGCATTTAAAGTTCAAGCAAAAACTGCAGATTTTTGACAAAAGAGATAACACCCCCCCATTACGTCATGCTTCAGAAAGGAGAAAAATGATCCGTTTTCAACTGTTTTATTTTTTAAGGTCAGTTCACATTTGTAGGTTGATCATCAGTATTAGAGCTTAAATTAGCATGTTTAAAGTGATTTTCATGCTTCCAGGGGCCCTAAACACAAGATTTTTGGAATGGTTAAAAGTGCTTGAAAATGGCCTATTTACTCACTCTGAGGTCTCAAAAGGTGTTTCTTCACCCCGGGAAGTGAATTAAATACCATTTGGAGGCATTTCATGTTCAAGCAAAAACGGCTGATTTTTGACAAAAGAGATAACACCCCCCCATTACGTCATGCTTCAGAAAGGTGAAAAATGGTCAGTTTTCAAATGTTTTATTTTTGAACTTCAGTTCACATTTGTAGGTCGATCATCAGTTTTAGAGCTAAAATTAGCCTGTTTAAAGTGATTTTCATGCTTCCAGGGGCCCTAAAAACAACATTTGTGGAATGGTTAAAAGTGCTTGAAAATGGCCAATTTACTCACTCTGAGGTCTCAAAAGTGTTTTTTCGCCCTGGAAAGTGAATTAAATACCATTTGGAGGCATTTAATGTTCAAGCAAAAATGGCTGATTTTTGACAAAAGAGATAACACCCCCCCATTACGTCATGCTTCAGAAAGGTGAAAAAATGGTCCGTTTTCAAGTGTTTTATTTTTGCACGTCAGTTTACATTTGTAGGTGGATCATCAGTTTTAGAGCTACAATTAGCATGTGTAAAGTGATTTTCATGCTTCCAGGGGCCCTAAACACAACATTTGTGGAATGGTGAAAAGTGCATGAAAATGGCCAATTTACTTACTCTGAGGTCTCAAAAAGTGTTTCTTCACCCCGGGAAGTGAATTAAATACCATTTGGAGGCATTTAAAGATCAAGCAAAAACGGCTGATTTTTTACAAAAGGGATAACACCCCCCCCATTACGTCATGCTTCAGAAAGGTGAAAAATGGTCCGTTTTCAAATGTTTTATTTTTTAACGTCAGTTCACATTTGTAGGTGGATCATCAGTTTTAGAGCTAAAAATAGCATGTTTAAAGTCATTTTCATGCTTCCAGTGGCCCTAAACACAACATTTGTGGAATGGTTAAAAGTGCTTGAAAATGGCCTATTTACTCACTCTGAGGTCTCAAAAAGTGTTTCTTCACCCCGGGAAGTGAATTAAATACCTTTTTGAGGCATTTAATGTTGAAACAAAACCGGCTGATTTTTGACAAACGAGATAACACCCCCCCATTACGTCATGCTTCAGAAAGGTGAAAAATGGTCAGTTTTCAAATGTTTTATTTTTTAACATCAGTTCACATTTGTAGGTCGATCATCAGTTTTAGAGCTAAAATTAGCCTGTTTAACGTGATTTTCATGCTTCCAGGGGCCCTAAAAACAAGATTTGTGGAATGGTTAAAAGTGCATGAAAATGGCCAATTTACTCACTCTGAGGTCTCAAAAAGTGTTTCTTCACACGGGAAGTGAATTAAATACCATTTGGAGGCATTTAATGTTCAAGCAAAAACAGCCGATTTTTGACAAAAGGGATAACATCCCCCCATTACGCCATGCTTCAGAAAGTTGAAAAATGGTCCGTTTTCAAATGTTTTATTTTTTAACGTCAGTTCACATTTCTAGGTTGATCATCAGTTTTAGAGCTTAAATTAGCATGTTTAAAGTGATTTTCATGCTTTCAGGGGCCCTAAACACAAGATTTGTGGAATGGTTAAAAGTGCTTGAAAATGGCCAATTTACTTACTCTGAGGTCTCAAAAAGTGTTTCTTCACCCCGGGAAGTGAATTAAATACCATTTGGAGGCATTTAATGTTCAAGCAAAAACAGCCGATTTTTGACAAAAGGGATAACATCCCCCCATTACGCCATGTTTCAGAAAGTTGAAAAATGGTCCGTTTTCAAATGTTTTATTTTTGAACGTCAGTTCACATTTGTAGGTGGATCATCAGTTTTAGACCTAAAATTAGAATGTTTAAAGTGATGTTCATGCTTCCAGGGGCCCTAAAAACAAGATTTGTGGAATGGTTAAAAGTGCATGAAAATGGCCAATTTACTCACTCTGAGGTCTCAAAAAGTGTTTCTTCACCCGGGAAGTGAATTAAATACCATTTGGAGGCATTTAATGTTCAAGCAAAAACAGCCGATTTTTGACAAAAGGGATAACATCCCCCCATTACGCCATGCTTCAGAAAGTTGAAAAATGGTCCGTTTTCAAATGTTTTATTTTTGAACGTCAGTTCACATTTGTAGGTGGATCATCAGTTTTAGACCTAAAATTAGAATGTTTAAAGTGATGTTCATGCTTCCAGGGGCCCTAAAAACAAGATTTGTGGAATGGTTAAAAGTGCATGAAAATGGCCAATTTACTCACTCTGAGGTCTCAAAAAGTGTTTCTTCACCCCAGGAAGTGAATTAAATACCATTTGGAAGCATTTCAAGTTCAAGCAAAAACGGCAGATTTTTGACAAAAGAGATAACACCCCCCCATTACGTCATGCTTCAGAAAGGTGAAAAATGGTCCGTTTTTAAATGTTTTATTTTTTTAACGTCAATTCACATTTGTAGGTCGATCATCAGTTTTAGAGCTAAAATTAGCATGTTTAAAGTGATTTTCATGCTTCCAGGGGCCCTAAACACAAGATTTGTGGAATGGTTAAAAGTGCTTGAAAATGGCCAATTTACTCACTCTGAGGTCTCAAAAGTGTTTCTTCACCCTGGGAAGTGAATTAAATACAATTTGGAGACATTTAATGTTCAAGCAAAAACGGCTGATTTTTTACAAAAGAGATAACTCCCCCCCCATTACGTCATGTTTCAGAAAGTTGAAAAATGGTCAGTTTTCAAATGTTTTATTTTTGAACGTCAATTCACATTTGTAGGTGGATCATCAGTTTTAGAGCTAAAATTATAATGTTTAAAGTGATGTTCATGCTTCCAGGGGCCCTAAAAACAAGATTTGTGGAATGGTTAAAAGCGCATGAGAATGGCCAATTTACTCACTCTGAGGTCTCAAAAAGTGTTTCTTCAAACCAGGAAGTGAATTAAATACCATTTGGAGGCATTTAATGTTCAAGCAAAAACAGCCGATTTTTGACAAAAGAGATAACTCCCCCCCTATTACGTCATGCTTCAGAAAGGTGAAAAATGGTCAGTTTTCAAATGTTTTATTTTTTAACGTCAGTTCACATTTGTAGGTCGATCAACAGTTTTAGAGCTAAAATTAACCTGTTTAAAGTGATTTTCATGCTTCCAGGGGCCTTAAAAACAAGATTTGTGGAATGGTTAAAAGTGCATGAAAATGGCCAATTTACTCACTCTGAGGTCTCAAAAAATGTTTCTTCACCCCGGGAAGTGAATTAAATACCATTTGGAGGCATTTAAAGTTCAAGCAAAAATGGCAGATTTTTGACAAAAGAGATAACACCCCCCCATTACTTCATGCTTCAGAAAGGTGAAAAATGGTCCGTTTTCAAATGTTTTATTTTTTAACGTCAGTTCACATTTGTAGGTCGATCATCAGTTTTAGAGCTAAAATTAGCATGTTTAAAGTGATTTTCATGCTTCCAGGGTCCCTAAACACAAGATTTGTGGAATGGTTAAAAGTGCTTGAAAATGGCCTATTTACTCACTCTGAGGTCGCAAAAAGTGTTTCTTCACCCCGGGAAGTGAATTAAATAAGATTTGAAGGCATTTAATATTCAAGGAAAAACGGCAGATTTTTGACGAAAGAGATAACTCCCCCCCATTGCGTCATGCTTCAGAAAGGTGAAAAATGGTCAGTTTTCAAATGTTTTATTTTTTAACGTCAGTTCACATTTGTAGTTCGATCATCAATTTTAGAGCTAAAATTAGCATGTTTAAAGTGATTTTCATGCTTCCAGGGGCCCTAAAAACAAAATTTGCGTAATGGTTAAAAGTGCATGAAAATGGCCAATTTACTCACTTTGAGGTCTCAAAAAGTGTTTCTTCACCCCGGGAAGTGAATTAAATACCATTTGGAGGCATTTAAAGTTCAAGCAAAAACGGCAGATTTTGACAAAAGAGATAACACCCCCCCATTACGTCATGCTTCAGAAAGGTGAAAAATGGTCAGTTTTCAAATGTTTTATTTTTTAACATCAGTTCACATTTGTAGGTCGATCATCAGTTTTAGAGCTAAAATTAGCCTGTTTAAAGTGATTTTCATGCTTCCAGGGGCCCTAAAAACAAGATTTGTGGAATGGTTAAAAGTGCATGAAAATGGCCAATTTACTCACTCTGAGGTCTCAAAAAGTGTTTCTTCACCCGGGAAGTGAATTAAATACCATTTGGAAGCATTTAAAGTTCAAGCAAAAACGGCAGATTTTTGACAAAAGAGATAACACCCCCCCATTACGTCATGCTTCAGAAAGGTGAAAAATGGTCCGTTTTCAAATGTTTTATTTTTTAACGTCAGTTCACATTGGTAGGTCGATCATCAGTTTTAGAGCTAAAATTAGCATGTTTAAAGTGATTTTCATGCTTCCAGGGGCCCTAAACACAAGATTTGTGGAATGGTTAAATGTGCATGAAAATAGCCAATTTACTCACTCTGAGGTCTCAAAAGTGTTTCTTTACCCTGGGAAGTGAATTAAATACCATTTGGAGGCATTTAATGTTCAAGCAAAAACGGCTGATTTTTGACAAAAGAGATAACTCCCCCCCATTACGTCATGCTTCAGAGAGTTGAAAAATGGTCCGTTTTCAAATGTTTTATTTTTTAACGTCAGTTCACATTTGTAGGTTGATCATCAGTTTTAGAGCTAAAATTAGCATGTTTAAAGTGATTTTCATGCTTCCAGGGGCCCTAAACACAAGATTTGTGGAATGGTTAAATGTGCATGAAAATAGCCAATTTACTCACTCTGAGGTCTCAAAAGTGTTTCTTCACCCTGGGAAGTGAATTAAATACCATTTGGAGGCATTTAATGTTCAAGCAAAAACGGCTGATTTTTGACAAAAGAGATAACTCCCCCCCATTACGTCATGCTTCAGAAAGTTGAAAAATGGTCCGTTTTCAAATGTTTTATTTTTTAACGTCAGTTCACATTTGTAGGTTGATCATCAGTTTTAAAGCTTAAATTAGCATGTTTAAAGTGATTTTCATGCTTTCAGGGGCCCTAAACACAAGATTTGTGGAATGGTTAAAAGTGCTTGAAAATGGCCAATTTACTCACTCTGAGGTCTCAAAAAGTGTTTCTTCACCCCGGGAAGTGTATTAAATACCATTTGGAGGCATTTAAAGTTCAAGCAAAAAAAGCAGTTTTTTGACAAAAGAGACAACACCCCCCCATTACGTCATGCTTCAGAAAGGTGAAAAATGGTCCGTTTTCAAATATTTTACTTTTTTAACGTCAGTTCACATTTGTAGGTGGATCAACAGTTTTAGAGCTAAAAATAGCATGTTTAAAGTCATTTTCATGCTTCCAGTGGCCCTAAACACAACATTTGTGGAATGGTTAAAAGTGCTTGAAAATGGCCTATTTACTCACTCTGAGGTCTCAAAAAGTGTTTCTTCACCCCGGGAAGTGAATTAAATACCATTTGGAGGCATTTAATGTTCAAGCAAAAACAGCAGATTTTTGACAAAAGAGATAACACCCCCCATTACGTCATGCTTCAGAAAGGTGCAAAATGGTCCAGTTTCAAATATTTTATTTTTGAACGTCAGTTTACATTTGTAGTTCGATCATCAATTTTAGAGCTATAATTAGCATGTTTAAAGTGATTTTCATGCTTCCAGGGGCCCTAAAAACAAAATTTGCGTAATGGTTAAAAGTGCATGAAAATGGCCAATTTACTCACTCTGAGGTCTCAAAAAGTGTTTCTTCACCCCGGGAAAAGAATTAAATACCATTTTGAGGCACTTAAAGATCAAGCAAAAACGGCTGATTTTTGACAAAAGGGATAACACCCCCCATTACGTCATGCTTCAGAAAGGTGAAAAATGGTCAGCTTTCAAATGTTTTATTTTTTAACGTCAGTGCACATTTGTAGGTGGATCATCAGTTTTAGAGCTAAAAATAGCATGTTTAAAGTCATTTTCATGCTTCCAGTGGCCCTAAACACAACATTTGTGGAATGGTTAAAAGTGCTTGAAAATAGCCTATTTACTCACTCTGAGGTCTCAAAAGTGTTTCTTCACCCTGGGAAGTGAATTAAATACCATTTGGAGGCATTTAATGTTCAAGCAAAACCGGCAGATTTTTGACAAAAGAGATAATCCCCCCATTACGTCATGCTTCAGAAAGTTGAAAAATGGTCCGTTTTCAAATGTTTTATTTTTTAACGTCAGTTCACATTTGTAGGTTGATCATCGGTTTTAAAGCTTTAATTAGCATGTTTAAAGTGATTTTCATGCTTTCAGGGGCCCTAAACACAAGATTTGTGGAATGGTTAAAAGTGCTTGAAAATGGCCAATTTACTCACTCTGAGGTCTCAAAAAGTGTTTCTTCACCCCGGGAAGTGAATTAAATACCATTTGGAGGCATTTAAAGTTCAAGCAAAAACTGCAGTTTTTTGACAAAAGAGATAACACCCCCCCATTACGTCATGCTTCAGAAAGGTGAAAAATGGTCCGTTTTCAAATATTTTACTTTTTTAACGTCAGTTCACATTTGTAGGTGGATCAACAGTTTTAGAGCTAAAAATAGCATGTTTAAAGTCATTTTCATGCTTCCAGTGGCCCTAAACACAACATTTGTGGAATGGTTAAAAGTGCTTGAAAATGGCCTATTTACTCACTCTGAGGTCTCAAAAAGTGTTTCTTCACCCCGGGAAGTGAATTAAATACCATTTGGAGGCATTTAATGTTCAAGCAAAAACAGCAGATTTTTTACAAAAGAGATAACACCCCCCATTACGTCATGCTTCAGAAAGGTGCAAAATGGTCCAGTTTCAAATATTTTATTTTTGAACGTCAGTTCACATTTGTAGTTCGATCATCAATTTTAGAGCTATAATTAGCATGTTTAAAGTGATTTTCATGCTTCCAGGGGCCCTAAAAACAAAATTTGCGTAATGGTTAAAAGTGCATGAAATTGGCCAATTTTTCTCACTCTGAGGTCTCAAAAAGTGTTTCTTCACCCCGGGAAAAGAATTAAATACCATTTTGAGGCACTTAAAGATCAAGCAAAAACGGCTGATTTTTGACAAAAGGGATAACACCCCCCATTACGTCATGCTTCAGAAAGGTGAAAAATGGTCAGCTTTCAAATGTTTTATTTTTTAACGTCAGTGCACATTTGTAGGTGGATCATCAGTTTTAGAGCTAAAAATAGCATGTTTAAAGTCATTTTCATGCTTCCAGTGGCCCTAAACACAACATTTGTGGAATGGTTAAAAGTGCTTGAAAATGGCCTATTTACTCACTCTGAGGTCTCAAAAAGTGTTTCTTCACCCCGGGAAGTGAATTAAATACCATTTGGAGGCATTTAAAGTTCAAGCAAAAACGGCAGATTTTTGACAAAAGAGATAACACCCCCCCATTACGTAATGCTTCAGAAAGGTGAAAAATTGTCCGTTTTCAAATGTTTTATTTTTTAACGTCAGTTCACATTGGTAGGTCGATCATCAGTTTTAGAGCTAAAATTAGCATGTTTAAAGTGATTTTCATGCTTCCAGGGGCCCTAAACACAAGATTTGTGGAATGGTTAAATGTGCTTGAAAATGGCCAATTAACTCACTCTGAGGTCTCCAAAGTGTTTCTTCACCCTGGGAAGTGAATTAAATACCATTTGGAGGCATTTAATGTTCAAGCAAAAACGGCAGATTTTTGACAAAAGAGATAATCCCCCCATTACGTCATGCTTCAGAAAGTTGAAAAATGGTCCGTTTTCAAATGTTTTATTTTTTAACGTCAGTTCACATTTGTAGGTTGATCATCAGTTTTAAAGCTTAAATTACCATGTTTAAAGTGATTTTCATGCTTTCAGGGGCCCTAAACACAAGATTTGTGGAATGGTTAAAAGTGCTTGAAAATGGCCAATTTACTCACTCTGAGGTCTCAAAAAGTGTTTCTTCACACCTGGAAGTGAATTAAATACCATTTGGAGGCATTTAATGTTCAAGCAAAAGCGGCTGATTTTTGACAAAAGAGCTAACTCTCCCCCATTACGTCATGCTTCAGAAAGGTGAAAAATGGTCAGTTTTCAAATGTTTTATTTTTTAACGTCAGTTCACATTTGTAGGTCGATCATCAGTTTTAGAGCTAAAGTTAGCCTGTTTAAAGTGATTTTCATGCTTCCAGGGGCCTTAAAAACAAGATTTGTGGAATGGTTGAAAGTGCATGAAAATGGCCAATTTACTCACGCTGACGTCTCAAAAAGTGTTTCTTCACCCCGGGAAGTGAATTAAATACCATTTGGAGGCATTTAAAGTTCAAGCAAAAACAGCAGTTTTTTGACAAAAGAGATAACACCCCCCCATTACGTCATGCTTCAGAAAGGTGAAAAATGGTCCGTTTTCAAATGTTTTATTTTTTAACGACAGTTCACATTTGTAGGTCGATCATCAGTTTTAGAGCTTAAATTAGCATGTTTAAAGTGATTTTCATGCTTTCAGGGGCCCTAAACACAAGATTTGTGGAATGGTTAATAGTGCTTGAAAATGGCCAATTTACTCACTCTGTGGTCTCAAAAAGTGTTTCTTCACCCCGGGAAGTGAATTAAATATCATTTGGAGGCATTTAATGTTCAAGAAAAAACGGCTGATTTTTGACAAAAGAGATAACACCCCCCATTACGTCATGCTTCAGAAAGTTGAAAAATGGTCCGTGTTCAAATGTTTTCTTTTTGAACGTCAGTTCACATTTGTAGTTCGATCATCAATTTTAGAGCTATAATTTGCATGTTTAAAGTGATTTTCATGCTTCCAGGGGCCCTAAAAACAAAATTTGCGTAATGGTTAAAAGTGCATGAAAATGGCCAATTTACTCACTCTGAGGTCTCAAAAAGTGTTTCTTCACCCCGGGAAAAGAATTAAATACCATTTGGAGGCATTTAAAGATCAAGCAAAAACGGCAGATTTTTGACAAAAGAGATAACACCCCCCCATTACGTCATGCTTCAGAAAGGTGAAAAATGGTCCGTTTTCAAATGTTTTATTTTTTAACGTCAGTTCACATTGGTAGGTCGATCATCAGTTTTAGAGCTAAAATTAGCATGTTTAAAGTGATTTTCATGCTTCCAGGGGCCCTAAACACAAGATTTGTGGAATGGTTAAATGTGCTTGAAAATGGCCAATTTACTCACTCTGAGGTCTCAAAAGTTTTTCTTCACCCTGGGAAGTGAATTAAATACCATTTGGAGGCATTTAATGTTCAAGCAAAAATGGCTGATTTTTGACAAAAGAGATAACAACCCCCCATTACGTCATGCTTCAGAAAGTTGAAAAATGGTCCGTTTTCAAATGTTTTATTTTTTAACGTCAGTTCACATTTGTAGGTCGATCATCAGTTTTAGAGCTTAAATTAGCATGTTTAAAGTGATTTTGATGCTTTCAGGGGCCCTAAACACAAGATTTGTGGAATGGTTAAAAGTGCTTGAAAATGGCCAATTTACTCACTCTGTGGTCTCAAAAAGTGTTTCTTCACCCCGGGAAGTGAATTAAATACCATTTGGAGGCATTTAATGTTCAAGAAAAAACTGCAGATTTTTGACAAAAGAGATAACTCCCCCATTACGTCATGCTTCAGAAAGGTGAAAAATGGTCCGTTTTCAAATGTTTTATTTTTTAACGTCAGTTCACATTTGTAGGTTGATCATCAGTTTTAAAGCTTAAATTAGCATGTTTAAAGTGATTTTCATGCTTTATGGGGCCCTAAACACAAGATTTGTGGAATGGTTAAAAGTGCTTGAAAATGGCCAATTTACTCACTCTGAGGTCTCCAGAAGTGTTTCTTCACACCGGGAAGTGAATTAAATACCATTTGGAGGCATTTAATGTTCAAGAAAAAATGGCTGATTTTTGACAAAAGAGATAACTCCCCCCCATTACGTCATGTTTCAGAAAGTTGAAAAATGGTCTGTTTTCAAATGTTTTATTTTTTAACGTCAGTTCACATTTGTAGGTGGATCATCAGTTTTAGACCTAAAATTAGAATGTTTAAAGTGATGTTCATGCTTCCAGGGGCCCTAAAAACAAGATTTGTGGAATGGTTAAAAGTGCATGAAAATGGCCAATTTACTCACTCTGAGGTCTCAAAAAGTGTTTCTTCAACCCAGGAAGTGAATTAAATACCATTTGGAGGCATTTAATGTTCAAGCAAAAACAACCGATTTTTGACAAAAGAGATAACACCCCCCCCCCCATTACGTCATGCTTCAGAAAGGTGAAAAATGGTCCGTTTTCAAATGTTTTATTTGTTAACGTCAGTTCACATTTGTAGTTCGATCATCAGTTTTAGAGCTTAAATTAGCATGTTTAAAGTGATTTTCATGCTTCCAGGAGCCCTAAACACAAAATTTGCGGAATGGTTAAAAGTGCATGAAAATGGCCAATTTACTCACTCTGAGGTCTTAAAAAGTGTTTCTTTACCCCGGGAAGTAAATTAAATACCATTTGGAGGCATTTAATGTTCAAGCAAAAACGGCTGATTTTTGACAAAAGAGATAACAACCCCCATTACGTCATGCTTCAGAAAGTTGAAAAATGGTCCGTGTTCAAATGTTTTATTTTTGAACGTCAGTTCACATTTGTAGTTCGATCATCAATTTTAGAGCTATAATTAGCATGTTTAAAGTGATTTTCATGCTTCCAGGGGCCCTAAAAACAAAATTTGCGTAATGGTTAAAAGTGCATGAAAATGGCCAATTTACTCACTCTGAGGTCTCAAAAAGTGTTTCTTCACCCCGGGAAAAGAATTAAATACCATTTGGAGGCACTTAAAGATCAAGCAAAAACGGCTGATTTTTGACAAAAGGGATAACACCCCCCATTACGTCATGCTTCAGAAAGGTGAAAAATGGTCAGTTTTCAAATGTTTTATTTTTTAACGTCAGTGCACATTTGTAGGTGGATCATCAGTTTTAGAGCTAAAAATAGCATGTTTAAAGTCATTTTCATGCTTCCAGTGGCCCTAAACACAACATTTGTGGAATGGTTAAAAGTGCTTGAAAATGGCCTATTTACTCACTCTGAGGTCTCAAAAAGTGTTTCTTCACCCCGGGAAGTTAATTAAATACCATTTGGAGGCATTTAAAGATCAAGCAAAAACGGCAGATTTTTGACAAAAGAGATAACACCCCCCCATTACGTCATGCTTCAGAAAGGTGAAAAATGGTCCGTTTTCAAATGTTTTATTTTTTAACGTCAGTTCACATTGGTAGGTCGATCATCAGTTTTAGAGCTAAAATTAGCATGTTTAAAGTGATTTTCATGCTTCCAGGGGCCCTAAACACAAGATTTGTGGAATGGTTAAATGTGCTTGAAAATGGCCAATTTACTCACTCTGAGGTCTCAAAAGTGTTTCTTCACCCTGGGAAGTGACTTAAATACCATTTGGAGGCATTTAATGTTCAAGCAAAAATGGCTGATTTTTGACAAAAGAGATAACTCCCCCCATTACGTCATGCTTCAGAAAGTTGAAAAATGGTCCGTTTTCAAATGTTTTAGTTTTTTAACGTCAGTTCACATTTGTAGGTCGATCATCAGTTTTAGAGCTTAAATTAGCATGTTTAAAGTGATTTTCATGCTTTCAGGGGCCCTAAACACAAGATTTGTGGAATGGTTAAAAGTGCTTGAAAATGGCCAATTTACTCACTCTGTGGTCTCAAAAAGTGTTTCTTCACCCCGGGAAGTGAATTAAATACCATTTGGAGGCATTTAATGTTCAAGAAAAAACTGCAGATTTTTGACAAAAGAGATAACTCCCCCATTACGTCATGCTTCAGAAAGGTGAAAAATGGTCCGTTTTCAAATGTTTTATTTTTTAACGTCAGTTCACATTTGTAGGTTGATCATCAGTTTTAAAGCTTAAATTAGCATGTTTAAAGTGATTTTCATGCTTTATGGGGCCCTAAACACAAGATTTGTGGAATGGTTAAAAGTGCTTGAAAATGGCCAATTTACTCACTCTGAGGTCTCAAAAAGTGTTTCTTCACACCGGGAAGTGAATTAAATACCATTTGGAGGCATTTAATGTTCAAGAAAAAACGGCTGATTTTTGACAAAAGAGGTAACTCACCCCCATTACGTCATGTTTCAGAAAGTTGAAAAATGGTCTGTTTTCAAATGTTTTATTTTTTAACGTCAGTTCACATTTGTAGGTGGATCATCAGTTTTAGAGCTAAAAATAGCATGTTTAAAGTCATTTTCATGCTTCCAGTGGCCCTAAACACAACATTTGTGGAATGGTTAAAAGTGCTTGAAAATGGCCTATTTACTCACTCTGAGGTCTCAAAAAGTGTTTCTTCACCCCGGGAAGTGAATTAAATACCATTTGGAGGCATTTAATGTTCAAGCAAAAATGGCTGATTTTTGACAAAAGAGATAACTCCCCCCATTACGTCATGCTTCAGAAAGGTGAAAAATGGTCAGTTTTCAAATGTTTTATTTTTTAACATCAGTTCACATTTGTAGGTCGATCATCAGTTTCTAGAGCTAAAATTAGCCTGTTTAAAGTGATTTTCATGCTTCCAGGGGCCCTAAAAACAAGATTTGTGGAATGGTTAAAAGTGCATGAAAATGGCCAATTTACTCACTCTGAGGTCTCAAAAAGTGTTTCTTCACCCGGGAAGTGAATTAAATACCATTTGGAGGCATTTAATGTTCAAGCAAAAACAGCCGATTTTTGACAAAAGAGATAACCATCCCCCCATTACGCCATGCTTCAGAAAGTTGAAAAATGGTCCGTTTTCAAATGTTTTATTTTTTAACGTCAGTTCACATTTGTAGGTTGATCATCAGTTTTAGAGCTTAAATTAGCATGTTTAAAGTGATTTTCATGCTTTCAGGGGCCCGAAACACAAGATTTGTGGAATGGTTAAAAGTGCTTGAAAATGGCCAATTTACTTACTCTGAGGTCTCAAAAAGTGTTTCTTCACCCCGGGAAGTGAATTAAATACCATTTGGAGGCATTTAATGTTCAAGAAAAAACAGCTGATTTTTGACAAAAGAGATAACACCCCCCCATTACGTCATGCTTCAGAAAGGTGAAAAATGGTCTGTTTTCAAATGTTTTATTTTTGAACGTCAGTTCACATTTGTAGGTGGATCATCAGTTTTAGACCTAAAATTAGAATGTTTAAAGTGATGTTCATGCTTCCAGGGGCCCTAAAAACAAGATTTGTGGAATGGTTAAAAGTGCATGAAAATGGCCAATTTACTCACTCTGAGGTCTCAAAAAGTGTTTCTTCAACCCAGGAAGTGAATTAAATACCATTTGGAGGCATTTAATGTTCAAGCAAAAACAACCGATTTTTGACAAAAGAGATAACACCCCCCCCATTACATCATGCTTCAGAAAGGTGAAAAATGGTCCGTTTTCAAATGTTTTATTTGTTAACGTCAGTTCACATTTGTAGGTCGATCATCAGTTTTAGAGCTAAAATTAGCATGTTTAAAGTCATTTTCATGCTTCCAGTGGCCCTAAACACAACATTTGTGGAATGGTTAAAAGTGCTTGAAAATGGCCTATTTACTCACTCTGAGGTCTCAAAAAGTGTTTCTTCACCCCGGGAAGTGAATTAAATACCATTTGGAGGCATTTAAAAATCAAGCAAAAACGGCAGATTTTTGACAAAAGAGATAACACCCCCCCCATTACGTCATGCTTCAGAAAGGTGAAAAATTGTCCGTTTTCAAATGTTTTATTTTTTAACGTCAGTTCACATTGGTAGGTCGATCATCAGTTTTAGAGCTAAAATTAGCATGTTTAAAGTGATTTTCATGATTCCAGGGGCCCTAAACACAAGATTTGTGGAATGGTTAAATGTGCTTGAAAATAGCCAATTTACTCACTCTGAGGTCTCAAAAGTGTTTCTTCACCCTGGGAAGTGAATTAAATACAATTTGGAGGCATTTAATGTTCAAGCAAAAACGGCAGATTTTTGACAAAAGAGATAACAACCCCCCATTACGTCATGCTTCAGAAAGTTGAAAAATGGTCCGTTTTCAAATGTTTTATTTTTTAACGTCAGTTCACATTTGTAGGTCGATCATCAGTTTTAGAGCTTAAATTAGCATGTTTAAAGTGATTTTGATGCTTTCAGGGGCCCTAAACACAAGATTTGTGGAATGGTTAAAAGTGCTTGAAAATGGCCAATTTACTCACTCTGTGGTCTCAAAAAGTGTTTCTTCACCCCGGGAAGTGAATTAAATACCATTTGGAGGCATTTAATGTTCAAGAAAAAACTGCAGATTTTTGACAAAAGAGATAACTCCCCCATTACGTCATGCTTCAGAAAGGTGAAAAATGGTCCGTTTTCAAATGTTTTATTTTTTAACGTCAGTTCACATTTGTAGGTTGATCATCAGTTTTAAAGCTTAAATTAGCATGTTTAAAGTGATTTTCATGCTTTATGGGGCCCTAAACACAAGATTTGTGGAATGGTTAAAAGTGCTTGAAAATGGCCAATTTACTCACTCTGAGGTCTCAAAAAGTGTTTCTTCACACCGGGAAGTGAATTAAATACCATTTGGAGGCATTTAATGTTCAAGAAAAAATGGCTGATTTTTGACAAAAGAGATAACTCCCCCCCATTACGTCATGTTTCAGAAAGTTGAAAAATGGTCTGTTTTCAAATGTTTTATTTTTTAACGTCAGTTCACATTTGTAGGTGGATCATCAGTTTTAGACCTAAAATTAGAATGTTTAAAGTGATGTTCATGCTTCCAGGGGCCCTAAAAACAAGATTTGTGGAATGGTTAAAAGTGCATGAAAATGGCCAATTTACTCACTCTGAGGTCTCAAAAAGTGTTTCTTCAACCCAGGAAGTGAATTAAATACCATTTGGAGGCATTTAATGTTCAAGCAAAAACAACCGATTTTTGACAAAAGAGATAACACCCCCCCCCCCATTACGTCATGCTTCAGAAAGGTGAAAAATGGTCCGTTTTCAAATGTTTTATTTGTTAACGTCAGTTCACATTTGTAGTTCGATCATCAGTTTTAGAGCTTAAATTAGCATGTTTAAAGTGATTTTCATGCTTCCAGGAGCCCTAAACACAAAATTTGCGGAATGGTTAAAAGTGCATGAAAATGGCCAATTTACTCACTCTGAGGTCTTAAAAAGTGTTTCTTTACCCCGGGAAGTAAATTAAATACCATTTGGAGGCATTTAATGTTCAAGCAAAAACGGCTGATTTTTGACAAAAGAGATAACAACCCCCATTACGTCATGCTTCAGAAAGTTGAAAAATGGTCCGTGTTCAAATGTTTTATTTTTGAACGTCAGTTCACATTTGTAGTTCGATCATCAATTTTAGAGCTATAATTAGCATGTTTAAAGTGATTTTCATGCTTCCAGGGGCCCTAAAAACAAAATTTGCGTAATGGTTAAAAGTGCATGAAAATGGCCAATTTACTCACTCTGAGGTCTCAAAAAGTGTTTCTTCACCCCGGGAAAAGAATTAAATACCATTTGGAGGCACTTAAAGATCAAGCAAAAACGGCTGATTTTTGACAAAAGGGATAACACCCCCCATTACGTCATGCTTCAGAAAGGTGAAAAATGGTCAGTTTTCAAATGTTTTATTTTTTAACGTCAGTGCACATTTGTAGGTGGATCATCAGTTTTAGAGCTAAAAATAGCATGTTTAAAGTCATTTTCATGCTTCCAGTGGCCCTAAACACAACATTTGTGGAATGGTTAAAAGTGCTTGAAAATGGCCTATTTACTCACTCTGAGGTCTCAAAAAGTGTTTCTTCACCCCGGGAAGTTAATTAAATACCATTTGGAGGCATTTAAAGATCAAGCAAAAACGGCAGATTTTTGACAAAAGAGATAACACCCCCCCATTACGTCATGCTTCAGAAAGGTGAAAAATGGTCCGTTTTCAAATGTTTTATTTTTTAACGTCAGTTCACATTGGTAGGTCGATCATCAGTTTTAGAGCTAAAATTAGCATGTTTAAAGTGATTTTCATGCTTCCAGGGGCCCTAAACACAAGATTTGTGGAATGGTTAAAAGTGCTTGAAAATGGCCAATTTACTCACTCTGTGGTCTCAAAAAGTGTTTCTTCACCCCGGGAAGTGAATTAAATACCATTTGGAGGCATTTAATGTTCAAGAAAAAACTGCAGATTTTTGACAAAAGAGATAACTCCCCCATTACGTCATGCTTCAGAAAGGTGAAAAATGGTCAGTTTTCAAATGTTTTATTTTTTAACGTCAGTTCACATTTGTAGGTTGATCATCAGTTTTAAAGCTTAAATTAGCATGTTTAAAGTGATTTTCATGCTTTATGGGGCCCTAAACACAAGATTTGTGGAATGGTTAAAAGTGCTTGAAAATGGCCAATTTACTCACTCTGAGGTCTCAAAAAGTGTTTCTTCACACCGGGAAGTGAATTAAATACCATTTGGAGGCATTTAATGTTCAAGAAAAAACGGCTGATTTTTGACAAAAGAGGT
Organism: Lissotriton helveticus; assembly: GCF_964261635.1. NCBI lineage: Eukaryota > Metazoa > Chordata > Amphibia > Caudata > Salamandridae > Lissotriton > Lissotriton helveticus. The sequence continues at coordinate 545,219 of NW_027611740.1, forward strand.
AACTCCCCCCCATTACGTCATGTTTCAGAAAGTTGAAAAATGGTCTGTTTTCAAATGTTTTATTTTTTAACGTCAGTTCACATTTGTAGGTGGATCATCAGTTTTAGAGCTAAAAATAGCATGTTTAAAGTCATTTTCATGCTTCCAGTGGCCCTAAACACAACATTTGTGGAATGGTTAAAAGTGCTTGAAAATGGCCTATTTACTCACTCTGAGGTCTCAAAAAGTGTTTCTTCACCCCGGGAAGTGAATTAAATACCATTTGGAGGCATTTAATGTTCAAGCAAAAATGGCTGATTTTTGACAAAAGAGATAACTCCCCCCATTACGTCATGCTTCAGAAAGGTGAAAAATGGTCAGTTTTCAAATGTTTTATTTTTTAACATCAGTTCACATTTGTAGGTCGATCATCAGTTTCTAGAGCTAAAATTAGCCTGTTTAAAGTGATTTTCATGCTTCCAGGGGCCCTAAAAACAAGATTTGTGGAATGGTTAAAAGTGCATGAAAATGGCCAATTTACTCACTCTGAGGTCTCAAAAAGTGTTTCTTCACCCGGGAAGTGAATTAAATACCATTTGGAGGCATTTAATGTTCAAGCAAAAACAGCCGATTTTTGACAAAAGAGATAACCATCCCCCCATTACGCCATGCTTCAGAAAGTTGAAAAATGGTCCGTTTTCAAATGTTTTATTTTTTAACGTCAGTTCACATTTGTAGGTTGATCATCAGTTTTAGAGCTTAAATTAGCATGTTTAAAGTGATTTTCATGCTTTCAGGGGCCCGAAACACAAGATTTGTGGAATGGTTAAAAGTGCTTGAAAATGGCCAATTTACTTACTCTGAGGTCTCAAAAAGTGTTTCTTCACCCCGGGAAGTGAATTAAATACCATTTGGAGGCATTTAATGTTCAAGCAAAAACGGCTGATTTTTGACAAAAGAGATAACAACCCCCATTACGTCATGCTTCAGAAAGTTGAAAAATGGTCCGTGTTCAAATGTTTTATTTTTGAACGTCAGTTCACATTTGTAGTTCGATCATCAATTTTAGAGCTATAATTAGCATGTTTAAAGTGATTTTCATGCTTCCAGGGGCCCTAAAAACAAAATTTGCGTAATGGTTAAAAGTGCATGAAAATGGCCAATTTACTCACTCTGAGGTCTCAAAAAGTGTTTCTTCACCCCGGGAAAAGAATTAAATACCATTTGGAGGCACTTAAAATCAAGCAAAAACGGCTGATTTTTGACAAAAGGGATAACACCCCCCATTACGTCATGCTTCAGAAAGGTGAAAAATGGTCAGTTTTCAAATGTTTTATTTTTTAACGTCAGTGCACATTTGTAGGTGGATCATCAGTTTTAGAGCTAAAATTAGAATGTTTAAAGTGATGTTCATGCTTCCAGGGGCCCTAAAAACAAGATTTGTGGAATGGTTAAAAGTGCTTGAAAATGGCCTATTTACTCACTCTGAGGTCTCAAAAAGTGTTTCTTCACCCCGGGAAGTGAATTAAATACCATTTGGAGGCATTTAAAAATCAAGCAAAAACGGCAGATTTTTGACAAAAGAGATAACACCCCCCCCATTACGTCATGCTTCAGAAAGGTGAAAAATTGTCAGTTTTCAAATGTTTTATTTTTTAACGTCAGTTCACATTGGTAGGTCGATCATCAGTTTTAGAGCTAAAATTAGCATGTTTAAAGTGATTTTCATGATTCCAGGGGCCCTAAACACAAGATTTGTGGAATGGTTAAAAGTGCTTGAAAATGGCCAATTTACTCACTCTGAGGTCTCAAAAAGTGTTTCTTCACACCTGGAAGTGAATTAAATACCATTTGGAGGCATTTAATGTTCAAGCAAAAGCGGCTGATTTTTGACAAAAGAGCTAACTCTCCCCCATTACGTCATGCTTCAGAAAGGTGAAAAATTGTCAGTTTTCAAATGTTTTATTTTTTAACGTCCGTTCACATTTGTAGGTCGATCATCAGTTTTAGAGCTAAAGTTAGCCTGTTTAAAGTGATTTTCATGCTTCCAGGGGCCTTCAAAACAAGATTTGTGGAATGGTTGAAAGTGCATGAAAATGGCCAATTTACTCATGCTGACGTCTCAAAAAGTGTTTCTTCACCCCGGGAAGTGAATTAAATACCATTTGGAGGCATTTAATGTTCAAGAAAAAACGGCTGATTTTTGACAAAAGAGGTAACTCCCCCCCATTACGTCATGTTTCAGAAAGTTGAAAAATGGTCTGTTTTCAAATGTTTTATTTTTTAACGTCAGTTCACATTTGTAGGTGGATCATCAGTTTTAGAGTTAAAAATAGCATGTTTAAAGTCATTTTCATGCTTCCAGTGGCCCTAAACACAACATTTGTGGAATGGTTAAAAGTGCTTGAAAATGGCCTATTTACTCACTCTGAGGTCTCAAAAAGTGTTTCTTCACCCCGGGAAGTGAATTAAATACCATTTGGAGGCATTTAATGTTCAAGCAAAACCGGCTGATTTTTGACAAAAGAGATAACACCCCCCCATTACGTCATGCTTCAGAAAGGTGAAAAATGGTCAGTTTTCAAATGTTTTATTTTTTAACATCAGTTCACATTTGTAGGTCGATCATCAGTTTCTAGAGCTAAAATTAGCCTGTTTAAAGTGATTTTCATGCTTCCAGGGGCCCTAAAAACAAGATTTGTGGAATGGTTAAAAGTGCATGAAAATGGCCAATTTACTCACTCTGAGGTCTCAAAAAGTGTTTCTTCACCCGGGAAGTGAATTAAATACCATTTGGAGGCATTTAATGTTCAAGCAAAAACAGCCGATTTTTGACAAAAGAGATAACATCCCCCCATTACGCCATGCTTCAGAAAGTTGAAAAATGGTCCGTTTTCAAATGTTTTATTTTTTAACGTCAGTTCACATTTGTAGGTTGATCATCAGTTTTAGACCTAAAATTAGAATGTTTAAAGTGATGTTCATGCTTCCAGGGGCCCTAAAAACAAGATTTGTGGAATGGTTAAAAGTGCATGAAAATGGCCAATTTACTCACTCTGAGGTCTCAAAAAGTGTTTCTTCAACCCAGGAAGTGAATTAAATACCATTTGGAGGCATTTAATGTTCAAGCAAAAACAACCGATTTTTGACAAAAGAGACACCCCCCCCCATTACGTCATGCTTCAGAAAGGTGAAAAATGGTCCGTTTTCAAATGTTTTATTTGTTAACGTCAGTTCACATTTGTAGGTCGATCATCAGTTTTAGAGCTAAAATTAGCATGTTTAAAGTGATTTTCATGCTTCCAGGAGCCCTAAACACAAAATTTGCGGAATGGTTAAAAGTGCATGAAAATGGCCAATTTACTCACTCTGAGGTCTTAAAAAGTGTTTCTTTACCCCGGGAAGTAAATTAAATACCATTTGGAGGCATTTAATGTTCAAGCAAAAACGGCTGATTTTTGACAAAAGAGATAACAACCCCCATTACGTCATGCTTCAGAAAGTTGAAAAATGGTCCGTGTTCAAATGTTTTATTTTTGAACGTCAGTTCACATTTGTAGTTCGATCATCAATTTTAGAGCTATAATTAGCATGTTTAAAGTGATTTTCATGCTTCCAGGGGCCCTAAAAACAAAATTTGCGTAATGGTTAAAAGTGCATGAAAATGGCCAATTTACTCACTCTGAGGTCTCAAAAAGTGTTTCTTCACCCCGGGAAAAGAATTAAATACCATTTGGAGGCACTTAAAGATCAAGCAAAAACGGCTGATTTTTGACAAAAGGGATAACACCCCCCATTACGTCATGCTTCAGAAAGGTGAAAAATGGTCAATTTTCAAATGTTTTATTTTTTAACGTCAGTGCACATTTGTAGGTGGATCATCAGTTTTAGAGCTAAAAATAGCATGTTTAAAGTCATTTTCATGCTTCCAGTGGCCCTAAACACAACATTTGTGGAATGGTTAAAAGTGCTTGAAAATGGCCTATTTACTCACTCTGAGGTCTCAAAAAGTGTTTCTTCACCCCGGGAAGTGAATTAAATACCATTTGGAGGCATTTAAAGTTCAAGCAAAAACTGCAGATTTTTGACAAAAGAGATAACACCCCCCCATTACGTCATGCTTCAGAAAGGTGAAAAATTGTCCGTTTTCAAATGTTTTATTTTTTAACGTCAGTTCACATTGGTAGGTCGATCATCAGTTTTAGAGCTAAAATTAGCATGTTTAAAGTGATTTTCATGCTTCCAGGGGCCCTAAACACAAGATTTGTGGAATGGTTAAATGTGCTTGAAAATGGCCAATTTACTCACTCTGAGGTCTCAAAAGTGTTTCTTCACCCTGGGAAGTGAATTAAATACAATTTGGAGGCATTTAATGTTCAAGCAAAAACGGCAGATTTTTGACAAAAGAGATTACTCCCCCCATTACGTCATGCTTCAGAAAGTTGAAAAATGGTCTGTTTTCAAATGTTTTATTTTTTAACGTCAGTTCACATTTGTAGGTTGATCATCAGTTTTAAAGCTTAAATTAGCATGTTTAAAGTGATTTTCATGCTTTCAGGGGCCCTAAACACAAGATTTGTGGAATGGTTAAAAGTGCTTGAAAATGGCCAATTTACTCACTCTGAGGTCTCAAAAAGTGTTTCTTCACACCTGGAAGTGAATTAAATACCATTTGGAGGCATTTAATGTTCAAGCAAAAGCGGCTGATTTTTGACAAAAGAGCTAACTCTCCCCCATTACGTCATGCTTCAGAAAGGTGAAAAATGGTCAGTTTTCAAATGTTTTATTTTTTAACGTCAGTTCACATTTGTAGGTCGATCATCAGTTTTAGAGCTAAAGTTAGCCTGTTTAAAGTGATTTTCATGCTTCCAGGGGCCTTCAAAACAAGATTTGTGGAATGGTTGAAAGTGCATGAAAATGGCCAATTTACTCATGCTGACGTCTCAAAAAGTGTTTCTTCACCCCGGGAAGTGAATTAAATACCATTTGGAGGCATTTAATGTTCAAGAAAAAACGGCTGATTTTTGACAAAAGAGATAACACCCCCCATTACGTCATGCTTCAGAAAGTTGAAAAATGGTCCGTATTCAAATGTTTTATTTTTGAACGTCAGTTCACATTTGTAGTTCGATCATCAATTTTAGAGCTAAAATTAGCATGTTTAAAGTGATTTTCATGCTTCCAGGGGCCCTAAAAACAAAATTTGCGGAATGGTTAAAAGTGCATGAAAATGGCCAATTTACTCACTCTGAGGTCTTAAAAAATATTTCTTTACCCCGGGAAGTAAATTAAATACCATTTGGAGGCATTTAATGTTCAAGCAAAAACGGCTGATTTTTGACAAAAGAGATAACAACCCCCCATTACGTCATGCTTCAGAAATTTGAAAAATGCTCCGTGTTCAAATGTTTTATTTTTGAACGTCAGTTCACATTTGTAGTTCGATCATCAATTTTAGAGCTATAATTTGCATGTTTAAAGTGATTTTCATGCTTCCAGGGGCCCTAAACACAAGATTTGTGGAATGGTTAAATGTGCTTGAAAATGGCCAATTTACTCACTCTGAGGTCTCAAAAGTGTTTCTTCACCCTGGGAAGTGAATTAAATACAATTTGGAGGCATTTAATGTTCAAGCAAAAACTGCAGATTTTTGACAAAAGAGATTACTCCCCCCATTACGTCATGCTTCAGAAAGTTGAAAAATGGTCCGTTTTCAAATGTTTTATTTTTTAACGTCAGTTCACATTTGTAGGTTGATCATCAGTTTTAAAGCTTAAATTAGCATGTTTAAAGTGATTTTCATGCTTTCAGGGGCCCTAAACACAAGATTTGTGGAATGGTTAAAAGTGCTTGAAAATGGCCAATTTACTCACTCTGAGGTCTCAAAAAGTGTTTCTTCACACCTGGAAGTGAATTAAATACCATTTGGAGGCATTTAATGTTCAAGCAAAAGCGGCTGATTTTTGACAAAAGAGCTAACTCTCCCCCATTACGTCATGCTTCAGAAAGGTGAAAAATGGTCAGTTTTCAAATGTTTTATTTTTTAACGTCAGTTCACATTTGTAGGTCGATCATCAGTTTTAGAGCTAAAGTTAGCCTGTTTAAAGTGATTTTCATGCTTCCAGGGGCCTTCAAAACAAGATTTGTGGAATGGTTGAAAGTGCATGAAAATGGCCAATTTACTCATGCTGACGTCTCAAAAAGTGTTTCTTCACCCCGGGAAGTGAATTAAATACCATTTGGAGGCATTTAATGTTCAAGAAAAAACGGCTGATTTTTGACAAAAGAGATAACACCCCCCATTACGTCATGCTTCAGAAAGTTGAAAAATGGTCCGTATTCAAATGTTTTATTTTTGAACGTCAGTTCACATTTGTAGTTCGATCATCAATTTTAGAGCTAAATTTAGCATGTTTAAAGTGATTTTCATGCTTCCAGGGGCCCTAAAAACAAAATTTGCGGAATGGTTAAAAGTGCATGAAAATGGCCAATTTACTCACTCTGAGGTCTTAAAAAATATTTCTTTACCCCGGGAAGTAAATTAAATACCATTTGGAGGCATTTAATGTTCAAGCAAAAACGGCTGATTTTTGACAAAAGAGATAACAACCCCCCATTACGTCATGCTTCAGAAAGTTGAAAAATGGTCCGTGTTCAAATGTTTTATTTTTGAACGTCAGTTCACATTTGTAGTTCGATCATCAATTTTAGAGCTATAATTTGCATGTTTAAAGTGATTTTCATGCTTCCAGGGGCCCTAAACACAAGATTTGTGGAATGGTTAAATGTGCTTGAAAATGGCCAATTTACTCACTCTGAGGTCTCAAAAGTGTTTCTTCACCCTGGGAAGTGAATTAAATACAATTTGGAGGCATTTAATGTTCAAGCAAAAACGGCAGATTTTTGACAAAAGAGATTACTCCCCCCATTACGTCATGCTTCAGAAAGTTGAAAAATGGTCCGTTTTCAAATGTTTTATTTTTTAACGTCAGTTCACATTTGTAGGTTGATCATCAGTTTTAAAGCTTAAATTAGCATGTTTAAAGTGATTTTCATGCTTTCAGGGGCCCTAAACACAAGATTTGTGGAATGGTTAAAAGTGCTTGAAAATGGCCAATTTACTCACTCTGAGGTCTCAAAAAGTGTTTCTTCACACCTGGAAGTGAATTAAATACCATTTGGAGGCATTTAATGTTCAAGCAAAAGCGGCTGATTTTTGACAAAAGAGCTAACTCTCCCCCATTACGTCATGCTTCAGAAAGGTGAAAAATGGTCAGTTTTCAAATGTTTTATTTTTTAACGTCAGTTCACATTTGTAGGTCGATCATCAGTTTTAGAGCTAAAGTTAGCCTGTTTAAAGTGATTTTCATGCTTCCAGGGGCCTTCAAAACAAGATTTGTGGAATGGTTGAAAGTGCATGAAAATGGCCAATTTACTCATGCTGACGTCTCAAAAAGTGTTTCTTCACCCCGGGAAGTGAATTAAATACGATTTGGAGGCATTTAAAGTTCAAGCAAAAACAGCAGTTTTTTGACAAAAGAGATAACACCCCCCCATTACGTCATGCTTCAGAAAGGTGAAAAATGGTCCGTTTTCAAATGTTTTATTTTTTAACGTCAGTTCACATTTGTAGGTCAATCATCAGTTTTAGAGCTTAAATTAGCATGTTTAAAGTGATTTTCATGCTTTCAGGGGCCCTAAACACAAGATTTGTGGAATGGTTAAAAGTGCTTGAAAATGGCCAATTTACTCACTCTGTAGTCTCAAAAAGTGTTTCTTCACTCCGGGAAGTGAATTAAATACCATTTGGAGGCATTTAATGTTCAAGAAAAAACGGCTGATTTTTGACAAAAGAGATAACACCCCCCATTACGTCATGCTTCAGAAAGTTGAAAAATGGTCCGTATTCAAATGTTTTATTTTTGAACGTCAGTTCACATTTGTAGTTCGATCATCAATTTTAGAGCTAAAATTAGCATGTTTAAAGTGATTTTCATGCTTCCAGGGGCCCTAAAAACAAAATTTGCGGAATGGTTAAAAGTGCATGAAAATGGCCAATTTACTCACTCTGAGGTCTTAAAAAATATTTCTTTACCCCGGGAAGTAAATTAAATACCATTTGGAGGCATTTAATGTTCAAGCAAAAACGGCTGATTTTTGACAAAAGAGATAACAACCCCCCATTACGTCATGCTTCAGAAAGTTGAAAAATGGTCCGTGTTCAAATGTTTTATTTTTGAACGTCAGTTCACATTTGTAGTTCGATCATCAATTTTAGAGCTATAATTTGCATGTTTAAAGTGATTTTCATGCTTCCAGGGGCCCTAAAAACAAAATTTGCGTAATGGTTAAAAGTGCATGAAAATGGCCAATTTACTCACTCTGAGGTCTCAAAAAGTGTTTCTTCACCCCGGGAAAAGAATTAAATACCATTTGGAGGCATTTAAAGATCAAGCAAAAACGGCAGATTTTTGACAAAAGAGATAACACCCCCCCATTACGTCATGCTTCAGAAAGGTGAAAAATGGTCCGTTTTCAAATGTTTTAATTTTTTAACGTCAGTTCACATTGGTAGGTCGATCATCAGTTTTAGAGCTAAAATTAGCATGTTTAAAGTGATTTTCATGCTTCCAGGGGCCCTAAACACAAGATTTGTGGAATGGTTAAATGTGCTTGAAAATGGCCAATTTACTCACTCTGAGGTCTCAAAAGTGTTTCTTCACCCTGGGAAGTGAATTAAATACCATTTGGAGGCATTTAATGTTCAAGCAAAAACGGCTGATTTTTTACAAAAGAGATAACTCCCCCCCAATTACGTCATGTTTCAGAAAGTTGAAAAATGGTCAGTTTTCAAATGTTTTATTTTTGAACGTCAATTCACATTTGTAGGTGGATCATCAGTTTTAGAGCTAAAATTATAATGTTTAAAGTGATGTTCATGCTTCCAGGGGCCCTAAAAACAAGATTTGTGGAATGGTTAAAAGTGCATGAGAATGGCCAATTTACTCACTCTGAGGTCTCAAAAAGTGTTTCTTCAACCCGGGAAGTGAATTAAATACCATTTGGAGGCATTTAATGTTCAAGCAAAAACAGCCGATTTTTGACAAAAGAGATAACTTCCCCCCTATTACGTCATGCTTCAGAAAGGTGAAAAATGGTCAGTTTTCAAATGTTTTATTTTTTAACGTCAGTTCACATTTGTAGGTCGATCATCAGTTTTAGAGCTAAAATTAACCTGTTTAAAGTGATTTTCATGCTTCCAGGGGCCTTAAAAACAAGATTTGTGGAATGGTTAAAAGTGCATGAAAATGGCCAATTTACTCACTCTGAGGTCTCAAAAAGTGTTTCTTCACCCCGGGAAGTGAATTAAATACCATTTGGAGGCATTTAAAGTTCAAGCAAAAATGGCAGATTTTTGACAAAAGAGATAACACCCCCCCATCACGTCATGCTTCAGAAAGGTGAAAAATGGTCCGTTTTCAAATGTTTTATTTTTGAACGTCAGTTCACATTTGTAGGTCGATCATCAGTTTTAGAGCTAAAATTAGCATGTTTAAAGTGATTTTCATGCTTCCAGGGGCCCTAAACACAAGATTTGTGGAATGGTTAAAAGTGCTTGAAAATGGCCTATTTACTCACTCTGAGGTCTCAAAAAGTGTTTCTTCACCCCGGGAAGTGAATTAAATAAGATTTGGAGACATTTAATATTCAAGGAAAAACGGCTGATTTTTGACGAAAGAGATAACTCCCCCCCATTGCGTCATGCTTCAGAAAGGTGAAAAATGGTCAGTTTTCAAATGTTTTATTTTTTAACGTCAGTTCACATTTGTAGGTCGATCATCAGTTTTAGAGCTAAAATGAGCCTGTTTAAAGTGATTTTCATGCTTCCAGGGCCTTAAAAACAAAATTTGCGGAATGGTTAAAAGTGCATGAAAATGGCCAATTTACTCACTCTGAGGTCTTAAAAAGTGTTTCTTTACCCCGGGAAGTAAATTAAATACCATTTGGAGGCATTTAATGTTCAAGCAAAAACGGCTGATTTTTGACAAAAGAGATAACAACCCCCCATTACGTCATGCTTCAGAAAGTTGAAAAATGGTCCGTGTTCAAATGTTTTATTTTTGAACGTCAGTTCACATTTGTAGTTTGATCATCAATTTTAGAGCTAAAATTAGCATGTTTAAAGTGATTTTCATGCTTCCAGGGGCCCTAAAAACAAAATTTGCGTAATGGTTAAAAGTGCATGAAAATGGCCAATTTACTCACTCTGAGGTCTCAAAAAGTGTTTCTTCACCCCGGGAAGTGAATTAAATACCATTTGGAGGCATTTAAAGATCAAGCAAAAACTGCTGATTTTTTACAAAAGGGATAAAACCCCCCCCATTACGTCATGCTTCAGAAAGGTGAAAAATGGTCCGTTTTCAAATGTTTTATTTTTTAACGTCAGTTCACATTTGTAGGTGGATCATCAGTTTTAGAGCTAAAAATAGCATGTTTAAAGTCATTTTCATGCTTCCAGTGGCCCTAAACACAACATTTGTGGAATGGTTAAAAGTGCATGAAAATGGCCAATTTACTCACTCTGAGGTCTCAAAAAGTGTTTCTTCACCCGGGAAGTGAATTAAATACCATTTGGAAGCATTTAAATTTCAAGCAAAAACGGCAGATTTTTGACAAAAGAGATAACACCCCCCCCATTACGTCATGCTTCAGAAAGGTGAAAAATGGTCAGTTTTCAAATGTTTTATTTTTTAACATCAGTTCACATTTGTAGGTCGATCATCAGTTTTAGAGCTAAAATTAACCTGTTTAAAGTGATTTTCATGCTTCCAGGGGCCCTAAAAACAAGATTTGTGGAATGTTTATAAGTGCATGAAAATGGCCAATTTACTCACTCTGAGGTCTCAAAAAGTGTTTCTTCACCCGGGAAGTGAATTAAATACCATTTGGAAGCATTTAAAGTTCAAGCAAAAACGGCAGATTTTTGACAAAAGAGATAACACCCCCCCATTACGTCATGCTTCAGAAAGGTGAAAACTGGTCCGTTTTCAAATGTTTTATTTGTTAACGTCAGTTCACATTTGTAGGTCGATCATCAGTTTTAGAGCTAAAATTAGCATGTTTAAAGTGATTTTCATGCTTCCAGGAGCCCTAAACACAAAATTTGCGGAATGGTTAAAAGTGCATGAAAATGGCCTATTTACTCACTCTGAGGTCTCAAAAAGTGTTTCTTCACCCCGGGAAGTGAATTAAATACCATTTGGAGGCATTTAAAGTTCAAGCAAAAACGGCAGATTTTTGACAAAAGAGATAACACCCCCCCATTACGTCATGCTTCAGAAAGGTGAAAAATTGTCCGTTTTCAAATGTTTAATTTTTTAACGTCAGTTCACATTGGTAGGTCGATCATCAGTTTTAGAGCTAAAATTAGCATGTTTAAAGTGATTTTCATGCTTCCAGGGGCCCTAAACACAAGATTTGTGGAATGGTTAAATGTGCTTGAAAATGGCCAATTTACTCACTCTGAGGTCTCAAAAGTGTTTCTTCACCCTGGGAAGTGAATTAAATACAATTTGGAGGCATTTAATGTTCAAGCAAAAACGGCAGATTTTTGACAAAAGAGATAACTCCCCCCATTACGTCATGCTTCAGAAAGTTGAAAAATGGTCCGTTTTCAAATGTTTTATTTTTTAACGTCAGTTCACATTTGTAGGTTGATCATCAGTTTTAAAGCTTAAATTAGCATGTAGAAAGTGATTTTCATGCTTTCAGGGGCCCTAAACACAAGATTTGTGGAATGGTTAAAAGTGCTTGAAAATTGCCAATTTACTCACTCTGAGGTCTCAAAAAGTGTTTCTTCACACCTGGAAGTGAATTAAATACCATTTGGAGGCATTTAATGTTCAAGCAAAAGCGGCTGATTTTTGACAAAAGAGCTAACTCTCCCCCATTACGTCATGCTTCAGAAAGGTGAAAAATGGTCAGTTTTCAAATGTTTTATTTTTTAACGTCAGTTCACATTTGTAGGTCGATCATCAGTTTTAGAGCTAAAGTTAGCCTGTTTAAAGTGATTTTCATGCTTCCAGGGGCCTTAAAAACAAGATTTGTGGAATGGTTGAAAGTGCATGAAAATGGCCAATTTACTCATGCTGACGTCTCAAAAAGTGTTTCTTCACCCCGGGAAGTGAATTAAATACCATTTGGAGGCATTTAAAGTTCAAGCAAAAACAGCAGTTTTTTGACAAAAGAGATCACACCCCCCCATTACGTCATGCTTCAGAAAGGTGAAAAATGGTCCGTTTTCAAATGTTTTATTTTTTAACGTCAGTTCACATTTGTAGGTCAATCATCAGTTTTAGAGCTTAAATTAGCATGTTTAAAGTGATTTTCATGCTTTCAGGGGCCCTAAACACAAGATTTGTGGAATGGTTAAAAGTGCTTGAAAATGGCCAATTTACTCACTCTGTAGTCTCAAAAAGTGTTTCTTCACCCCGGGAAGTGAATTAAATACCATTTGGAGGCATTTAATGTTCAAGAAAAAACGGCTGATTTTTGACAAAAGAGATAACACCCCCCATTACGTCATGCTTCAGAAAGGTGAAAACTGGTCCGTTTTCAAATGTTTTATTTGTTAACGTCAGTTCACATTTGTAGGTCGATCATCAGTTTTAGAGCTAAAATTTGCATGTTTAAAGTGATTTTCATGCTTCCAGGAGCCCTAAACACAAAATTTGCGGAATGGTTAAAAGTGCATGAAAATGGCCTATTTACTCACTCTGAGGTCTCAAAAAGTGTTTCTTCACCCTGGGAAGTGAATTAAATACCATTTGGAGGCATTTAATGTTCAAGCAAAAACGGCTGATTTTTTACAAAAGAGATAACTCCCCCCCAATTACGTCATGTTTCAGAAAGTTGAAAAATGGTCAGTTTTCAAATGTTTTATTTTTGAACGTCAATTCACATTTGTAGGTGGATCATCAGTTTTAGAGCTAAAATTATAATGTTTAAAGTGATGTTCATGCTTCCAGGGGCCCTAAAAACAAGATTTGTGGAATGGTTAAAAGTGCATGAGAATTGCCAATTTACTCACTCTGAGGTCTCAAAAAGTGTTTCTTCAACCCGGGAAGTGAATTAAATACCATTTGGAGGCATTTAATGTTCAAGCAAAAACAGCCGATTTTTCACAAAAGAGATAACTCCCCCCCTATTACGTCATGCTTCAGAAAGGTGAAAAATGGTCAGTTTTCAAATGTTTTATTTTTTAACGTCAGTTCACATTTGTAGGTCGATCATCAGTTTTAGAGCTAAAATTAACCTGTTTAAAGTGATTTTCATGCTTCCAGGGGCCTTAAAAACAAGATTTGTGGAATGGTTAAAAGTGCATGAAAATGGCCAATTTACTCACTCTGAGGTCTCAAAAAGTGTTTCTTCACCCCGGGAAGTGAATTAAATACCATTTGGAGGCATTTAAAGTTCAAGCAAAAATGGCAGATTTTTGACAAAAGAGATAACACCCCCCATCACGTCATGCTTCAGAAAGGTGAAAAATGGTCCGTTTTCAAATGTTTTATTTTTGAACGTCAGTTCACATTTGTAGGTCGATCATCAGTTTTAGAGCTAAAATTAGCATGTTTAAAGTGATTTTCATGCTTCCAGGGGCCCTAAACACAAGATTTGTGGAATGGCTAAAAGTGCTTGAAAATGGCCTATTTACTCACTCTGAGGTCTCAAAAAGTGTTTCTTCACCCCGGGAAGTGAATTAAATAAGATTTGGAGACAATTAATATTCAAGGAAAAACGGCTGATTTTTGACGAAAGAGATAACTCCCCCCCATTGCGTCATGCTTCAGAAAGGTGAAAAATGGTCAGTTTTCAAATGTTTTATTTTTTAACGTCAGTTCACATTTGTAGGTCGATCATCAGTTTTAGAGCTAAAATGAGCCTGTTTAAAGTGATTTTCATGCTTCCAGGGCCTTAAAAACAAAATTTGCGGAATGGTTAAAAGTGCATGAAAATGGCCAATTTACTCACTCTGAGGTCTTAAAAAGTGTTTCTTTACCCCGGGCAGAAAATTAAATACCATTTGGAGGCATTTAATGTTCAAGCAAAAACGGCTGATTTTTGACAAAAGAGATAACAACCCCCCATTACGTCATGCTTCAGAAAGTTGAAAAAAGGTCCGTGTTCAAATGTTTTATTTTTGAACGTCAGTTCACATTTGTAGTTCGATCATCAATTTTAGAGCTAAAAATTAGCATGTTTAAAGTGATTTTCATGCTTTCAGGGGCCCTAAAAACAAAATTTGCGTAATGGTTAAAAGTGCATGAAAATGGCCAATTTACTCACTCTGAGGTCTCAAAAAGTGTTTCTTCACCCCGGGAAGTGAATTAAATACCATTTGGAGGCATTTAAAGATCAAGCAAAAACGGCTGATTTTTTACAAAAGGGATAAAACCCCCCCCCCATTACGTCATGCTTCAGAAAGGTGAAAAATGGTCCGTTTTCAAATGTTTTATTTTTTAACGTCAGTTCACATTTGTAGGTGGATCATCAGTTTTAGAGCTAAAAATAGCATGTTTAAAGTCATTTTCATGCTTCCAGTGGCCCTAAACACAACATTTGTGGAATGGTTAAAAGTGCATGAAAATGGCCAATTTACTCACTCTGAGGTCTCAAAAAGTGTTTCTTCACCCGGGAAGTGAATTAAATACCATTTGGAAGCATTTAAATTTCAAGCAAAAACTGCATATTTTTGACAAAAGAGATAACACCCCCCCATTACGTCATGCTTCAGAAAGGTGAAAAATGGTCAGTTTTCAAATGTTTTATTTTTTAACATCAGTTCACATTTGTAGGTTGATCATCAGTTTTAGAGCTAAAATTAGCCTGTTTAAAGTGATATTCATGCTTCCAGGGGCCCTAAAAACAAGATTTGTGGAATGTTTAAAAGTGCATGAAAATGGCCAATTTACTCACTCTGAGGTCTCAAAAAGTGTTTCTTCACCCGGGAAGTGAATTAAATACCATTTGGAAGCATTTAAAGTTCAAGCAAAAACGGCAGATTTTTGACAAAAGAGATAACACCCCCCCATTACGTCATGCTTCAGAAAGTTGAAAAATGGTCCGTTTTCAAATGTTTTATTTTTTAACGTCAGTTCACATTTGTAGGTTGATCATCAGTTTTAAAGCTTAAATTAGCATGTTTAAAGTGATTTTCATGCTTTCAGGGGCCCTAAACACAAGATTTGTGGAATGGTTAAAAGTGCTTGAAAATGGCCAATTTACTCACTCTGAGGTCTCAAAAAGTGTTTCTTCACCCCGGGAAGTGAATTAAATATAATTTGGAGGCATTTAAAGTTCATGCAAAAACAGCAGTATTTTTACAAAAGAGATAACACCCCCCCCCATTACGTCATGCTTCAGAAAGGTGAAAAATGGTCCGTTTTCAAATGTTTTATTTTTTAACATCAGTTCACATTTGTAGGTAGATCATCAGTTTTAGAGCTAAAATTAGCCTGTTTAAAGTGATTTTCATGCTTCCAGGGGCCCTAAAAACAAGATTTGTGGAATGGTTAAAAGTGCATGAAAATGGCCAATTTACTCACTCTGAGGTCTCAAAAAGTGTTTCTTCACCCGGGAAGTGAAATAAATACCATTTGGAAGCATTTAAAGTTCAAGCAAAAACGGCAGATTTTTGACAAAAGAGATAACACCCCCCCATTACGTCATGCTTCAGAAAGGTGAAAACTGGTCCGTTTTCAAATGTTTTATTTTTTAACGTCAGTTCACATTGGTAGGTCGATCATCAGTTTTAGAGCTAAAATTAGCATGTTTAAAGTGATTTTCATGCTTCCAGGGGCCCTAAACACAAGATTTGTGGAATGGTTAAATGTGATTGAAAATGGCCAATTTACTCACTCTGAGGTCTCAAAAGTGTTTCTTCACCCTGGGAAGTGAATTAAATACCATTTGGAGGCATTTAATGTTCAAGCAAAAACGGCTGATTTTTGACAAAAGAGATAACTCCCCCCCATTACGTCATGCTTCAGAAAGTTGAAAAATGGTCCGTTTTCAAATGTTTTATTTTTTAACGTCAGTTCACATTGGTAGGTCGATCATCAGTTTTAGAGCTAAAATTAGCATGTTTAAAGTGAATTTTCATGCTTTCAGGGGCCCTAAACACAAGATTTGCGGAATGGTTAAAAGTGCTTGAAGATGGCCAATTTACTCACTCTGAGGTCTCAAAAAGTGTTTCTTCACCCCGGGAAGTACTTTAAATACCATTTGGAGGCATTTAATGTTCAAGCAAAAACAGCTAATTTTTGACAAAAGAGATAACACCCCCCCATTACGTCATGCTTCAGAAAGGTGAAAAATGGTCAGTTTTTAAATGTTTTATTTTTTAACGTCAGTTCACATTTGTAGGTTGATCATCAGTTTTAGAGCTTAAATTAGCATGTTTAAAGTGATTTTCATGCTTCCAGGAGCCCTAAACACAAGATTTGTGGAATGGTTAAAAGTGCTTGAAAATGGCCTATTTACTCACTCTGAGGTCTCAAAAAGTGTTTCTTCACACCGGGAAGTGAATTAAATACCATTTGGAGGCATTTAATATTTAAGCAAAAGCGGCTGATTTTTGACAAAAGAGCTAACTCCCCCCCATTACGTCATGCTTCAGAAAGTTGAAAAATGGTCCGTATTCAAATGTTTTATTTTTGAACGTCAGTTCACATTTGTAGTTCGATCATCAATTTTAGAGCTAAAATTAGCATGTTTAAAGTGATTTTCATGCTTCCAGGGGCCCTAAAAACAAAATTTGCGGAATGGTTAAAAGTGCATGAAAATGGCCAATTTACTCACTCTGAGGTCTTAAAAAGTGTTTCTTTACCCCGGGAAGTAAATTAAATACCATTTGGAGGCATTTAATGTTCAAGCAAAAACAGCCGATTTTTGACAAAAGAGATAACAACCCCCCATTACGTCATGCTTCAGAAAGTTGAAAAATGGTCCGTGTTCAAATGTTTTATTTTTGAACATCAGTTCACATTTGTAGTTCGATCATCAATTTTAGAGCTATAATTTGCATGTTTAAAGTGATTTTCATGCTTCCAGGGGCCCTAAAAACAAAATTTGCGTAATGGTTAAAAGTGCATGAAAATGGCCAATTTACTCACTCTGAGGTCTCAAAAAGTGTTTCTTCACCCCGGGAAAAGAATTAAATACCATTTGGAGGCATTTAAAGATCAAGCAAAAACGGCTGATTTTTTACAAAAGGGATAAAACCCCCCCCCATTACGTCATGCTTCAGAAAGGTGAAAAATGGTCCGTTTTCAAATGTTTTATTTTTTAACGTCAGTTCACATTTGTAGGTGGATCATCAGTTTTAGAGCTAAAAATAGCATGTTTAAAGTCATTTTCATGCTTCCAGTGGCCCTAAACACAACATTTGTGGAATGGTTAAAAGTGCATGAAAATGGCCAATTTACTCACTCTGAGGTCTCAAAAAGTGTTTCTTCACCCGGGAAGTGAATTAAATACCATTTGGAAGCATTTAAAGTTCAAGCAAAAACAGCAGTATTTTTACAAAAGAGATAACACCCCCCCCCCATTACGTCATGCTTCAGAAAGGTGAAAAATGGTCCGTTTTCAAATGTTTTATTTTTTAACATCAGTTCACATTTGTAGGTAGATCATCAGTTTTAGAGCTAAAATTAGCCTGTTTAAAGTGATTTTCATGCTTCCAGGGGCCCTAAAAACAAGATTTGTGGAATGGTTAAAAGTGCATGAAAATGGCCAATTTACTCACTCTGAGGTCTCAAAAAGTGTTTCTTCACCCGGGAAGTGAAATAAATACCATTTGGAAGCATTTAAAGTTCAAGCAAAAACGGCAGATTTTTGACAAAAGAGATAACACCCCCCCATTACGTCATGCTTCAGAAAGGTGAAAACTGGTCCGTTTTCAAATGTTTTAATTTTTTAACGTCAGTTCACATTGGTAGGTCGATCATCAGTTTTAGAGCTAAAATTAGCATGTTTAAAGTGATTTTCATGCTTCCAGGGGCCCTAAACACAAGATTTGTGGAATGGTTAAATGTGATTGAAAATGGCCAATTTACTCACTCTGAGGTCTCAAAAGTGTTTCTTCACCCTGGGAAGTGAATTAAATACCATTTGGAGGCATTTAATGTTCAAGCAAAAACGGCTGATTTTTGACAAAAGAGATAACTCCCCCCCCATTACGTCATGCTTCAGAAAGTTGAAAAATGGTCCGTTTTCAAATGTTTTATTTTTTAACGTCAGTTCACATTGGTAGGTCGATCATCAGTTTTAGAGCTAAAATTAGCATGTTTAAAGTGAATTTTCATGCTTTCAGGGGCCCTAAACACAAGATTTGCGGAATGGTTAAAAGTGCTTGAAGATGGCCAATTTACTCACTCTGAGGTCTCAAAAAGTGTTTCTTCACCCCGGGAAGTACTTTAAATACCATTTGGAGGCATTTAATGTTCAAGCAAAAACAGCTGATTTTTGACAATAGAGATAACACCCCCCCATTACGTCATGCTTCAGAAAGGTGAAAAATGGTCAGTTTTTAAATGTTTTATTTTTTAACGTCAGTTCACATTTGTAGGTTGATCATCAGTTTTAGAGCTTAAATTAGCATGTTTAAAGTGATTTTCATGCTTCCAGGAGCCCTAAACACAAGATTTGTGGAATGGTTAAAAGTGCTTGAAAATGGCCTATTTACTCACTCTGAGGTCTCAAAAAGTGTTTCTTCACACCGGGAAGTGAATTAAATACCATTTGGAGGCATTTAATATTTAAGCAAAAGCGGCTGATTTTTGACAAAAGAGCTAACTCCCCCCCATTACGTCATGCTTCAGAAAGTTGAAAAATGGTCCGTATTCAAATGTTTTATTTTCGAACGTCAGTTCACATTTGTAGTTCGATCATCAATTTTAGAGCTAAAATTAGCATGTTTAAAGTGATTTTCATGCTTCCAGGGGCCCTAAAAACAAAATTTGCGGAATGGTTAAAAGTGCATGAAAATGGCCAATTTACTCACTCTGAGGTCTTAAAAAGTGTTTCTTTACCCCGGGAAGTAAATTAAATACCATTTGGAGGCATTTAATGTTCAAGCAAAAACAGCCGATTTTTGACAAAAGAGATAACAACCCCCCATTACGTCATGCTTCAGAAAGTTGAAAAATGGTCCGTGTTCAAATGTTTTATTTTTGAACGTCAGTTCACATTTGTAGTTCGATCATCAATTTTAGAGCTATAATTTGCATGTTTAAAGTGATTTTCATGCTTCCAGGGGCCCTAAAAACAAAATTTGCGTAATGGTGAAAAGTGCATGAAAATGGCCAATTTACTCACTCTGAGGTCTCAAAAAGTGTTTCTTCACCCCGGGAAAAGAATTAAATACCATTTGGAGGCATTTAAAGATCAAGCAAAAACGGCAGATTTTTGACAAAAGAGATAACACCCCCCATTACGTCATGCTTCAGAAAGGTGAAAAATGGTCCGTTTTCAAATGTTTTATTTTTTAACGTCAGTTCACATTGGTAGGTGGATCATCAGTTTTAGAGCTAAAATTATAATGTTTAAAGTGATGTTCATGCTTCCAGGGGCCCTAAAAACAAGATTTGTGGAATGGTTAAAAGTGCATGAGAATGGCCAATTTACTCACTCTGAGGTCTCAAAAAGTGTTTCTTCAACCCGGGAAGTGAATTAAATACCATTTGGAGGCATTTAATGTTCAAGCAAAAACAGCCGATTTTTGACAAAAGAGATAACTCCCCCCCTATTACGTCATGCTTCAGAAAGGTGAAAAATGGTCAGTTTTCAAATGTTTTATTTTTTAACGTCAGTTCACATTTGTAGGTCGATCATCAGTTTTAGAGCTAAAATTAACCTGTTTAAAGTGATTTTCATGCTTCCAGGGGCCTTAAAAACAAGATTTGTGGAATGGTTAAAAGTGCATGAAAATGGCCAATTTACTCACTCTGAGGTCTCAAAAAGTGTTTCTTCACCCCGGGAAGTGAATTAAATACCATTTGGAGGCATTTAAAGTTCAAGCAAAAATGGCAGATTTTTGACAAACACCCCCCATCACGTCATGCTTCAGAAAGGTGAAAAATGGTCCGTTTTCAAATGTTTTATTTTTGAACGTCAGTTCACATTTGTAGGTCGATCATCAGTTTTAGAGCTAAAATTAGCATGTTTAAAGTGATTTTCATGCTTCCAGGGGCCCTAAACACAAGATTTGTGGAATGGTTAAAAGGGCTTGAAAATGGCCTATTTACTCACTCTGAGGTCTCAAAAAGTGTTTCTTCACCCCGGGAAGTGAATTAAATAAGATTTGGAGACATTTAATATTCAAGGAAAAACGGCTGATTTTTGACGAAAGAGATAACTCCCCCCCATTGCGTCATGCTTCAGAAAGGTGAAAAATGGTCAGTTTTCAAATGTTTTATTTTTTAACGTCAGTTCACATTTGTAGGTCGATCATCAGTTTTAGACCTAAAATTAGAATGTTTAAAGTGATGTTCATGCTTCCAGGGGCCCTAAAAACAAGATTTGTGGAATGGTTAAAAGTGCATGAAAATGGCCAATTTACTCACTCTGAGGTCTCAAAAAGTGTTTCTTCAACCCAGGAAGTGAATTAAATACCATTTGGAGGCATTTAATGTTCAAGCAAAAACAACCGATTTTTGACAAAAGAGATAACACCCCCCCCCCATTACGTCATGCTTCAGAAAGGTGAAAAATGGTCCGTTTTCAAATGTTTTATTTGTTAACGTCAGTTCACATTTGTAGTTCGATCATCAGTTTTAGAGCTTAAATTAGCATGTTTAAAGTGATTTTCATGCTTCCAGGAGCCCTAAACACAAAATTTGCGGAATGGTTAAAAGTGCATGAAAATGGCCAATTTACTCACTCTGAGGTCTTAAAAAGTGTTTCTTTACCCCGGGAAGTAAATTAAATACCATTTGGAGGCATTTAATGTTCAAGCAAAAACGGCTGATTTTTGACAAAAGAGATAACAACCCCCATTACGTCATGCTTCAGAAAGTTGAAAAATGGTCCGTGTTCAAATGTTTTATTTTTGAACGTCAGTTCACATTTGTAGTTCGATCATCAATTTTAGAGCTATAATTAGCATGTTTAAAGTGATTTTCATGCTTCCAGGGGCCCTAAAAACAAAATTTGCGTAATGGTTAAAAGTGCATGAAAATGGCCAATTTACTCACTCTGAGGTCTCAAAAAGTGTTTCTTCACCCCGGGAAAAGAATTAAATACCATTTGGAGGCACTTAAAGATCAAGCAAAAACGGCTGATTTTTGACAAAAGGGATAACACCCCCCATTACGTCATGCTTCAGAAAGGTGAAAAATGGTCAGTTTTCAAATGTTTTATTTTTTAACGTCAGTGCACATTTGTAGGTGGATCATCAGTTTTAGAGCTAAAAATAGCATGTTTAAAGTCATTTTCATGCTTCCAGTGGCCCTAAACACAACATTTGTGGAATGGTTAAAAGTGCTTGAAAATGGCCTATTTACTCACTCTGAGGTCTCAAAAAGTGTTTCTTCACCCCGGGAAGTTAATTAAATACCATTTGGAGGCATTTAAAGATCAAGCAAAAACGGCAGATTTTTGACAAAAGAGATAACACCCCCCCATTACGTCATGCTTCAGAAAGGTGAAAAATGGTCCGTTTTCAAATGTTTTATTTTTTAACGTCAGTTCACATTGGTAGGTCGATCATCAGTTTTAGAGCTAAAATTAGCATGTTTAAAGTGATTTTCATGCTTCCAGGGGCCCTAAACACAAGATTTGTGGAATGGTTAAATGTGCTTGAAAATGGCCAATTTACTCACTCTGAGGTCTCAAAAGTGTTTCTTCACCCTGGGAAGTGAATTAAATACCATTTGGAGGCATTTAATGTTCAAGCAAAAATGGCTGATTTTTGACAAAAGAGATAACTCCCCCCATTACGTCATGCTTCAGAAAGTTGAAAAATGGTCCGTTTTCAAATGTTTTATTTTTTAACGTCAGTTCACATTTGTAGGTCGATCATCAGTTTTAGAGCTTAAATTAGCATGTTTAAAGTGATTTTCATGCTTTCAGGGGCCCTAAACACAAGATTTGTGGAATGGTTAAAAGTGCTTGAAAATGGCCAATTTACTCACTCTGTGGTCTCAAAAAGTGTTTCTTCACCCCGGGAAGTGAATTAAATACCATTTGGAGGCATTTAATGTTCAAGAAAAAACTGCAGATTTTTGACAAAAGAGATAACACCCCCCCATTACGTCATGCTTCAGAAAGGTGAAAAATGGTCCGTTTTCAAATGTTTTATTTTTTAACGTCAGTTCACATTGGTAGGTCGATCATCAGTTTTAGAGCTAAAATTAGCATGTTTAAAGTGATTTTCATGCTTCCAGGGGCCCTAAACACAAGATTTGTGGAATGGTTAAATGTGCTTGAAAATGGCCAATTTACTCACTCTGAGGTCTCAAAAGTGTTTCTTCACCCTGGGAAGTGAATTAAATACCATTTGGAGGCATTTAATGTTCAAGCAAAAATGGCTGATTTTTGACAAAAGAGATAACTCCCCCCATTACGTCATGCTTCAGAAAGTTGAAAAATGGTCCGTTTTCAAATGTTTTATTTTTTAACGTCAGTTCACATTTGTAGGTCGATCATCAGTTTTAGAGCTTAAATTAGCATGTTTAAAGTGATTTTCATGCTTTCAGGGGCCCTAAACACAAGATTTGTGGAATGGTTAAAAGTGCTTGAAAATGGCCAATTTACTCACTCTGTGGTCTCAAAAAGTGTTTCTTCACCCCGGGAAGTGAATTAAATACCATTTGGAGGCATTTAATGTTCAAGAAAAAACTGCAGATTTTTGACAAAAGAGATAACTCCCCCATTACGTCATGCTTCAGAAAGGTGAAAAATGGTCCGTTTTCAAATGTTTTATTTTTTAACGTCAGTTCACATTTGTAGGTTGATCATCAGTTTTAAAGCTTAAATTAGCATGTTTAAAGTGATTTTCATGCTTTATGGGGCCCTAAACACAAGATTTGTGGAATGGTTAAAAGTGCTTGAAAATGGCCAATTTACTCACTCTGAGGTCTCAAAAAGTGTTTCTTCACACCGGGAAGTGAATTAAATACCATTTGGAGGCATTTAATGTTCAAGAAAAAGCGGCTGATTTTTGACAAAAGAGGTAACTCCCCCCCATTACGTCATGTTTCAGAAAGTTGAAAAATGGTCTGTTTTCAAATGTTTTATTTTTTAACGTCAGTTCACATTTGTAGGTGGATCATCAGTTTTAGAGCTAAAAATAGCATGTTTAAAGTCATTTTCATGCTTCCAGTGGCCCTAAACACAACATTTGTGGAATGGTTAAAAGTGCTTGAAAATGGCCTATTTACTCACTCTGAGGTCTCAAAAAGTGTTTCTTCACCCCGGGAAGTGAATTAAATACCATTTGAAGGCATTTAATGTTCAAGCAAAAATGGCTGATTTTTGACAAAAGAGATAACTCCCCCATTACGTCATGCTTCAGAAAGGTGAAAAATGGTCAGTTTTCAAATGTTTTATTTTTTAACATCAGTTCACATTTGTAGGTCGATCATCAGTTTCTAGAGCTAAAATTAGCCTGTTTAAAGTGATTTTCATGCTTCCAGGGGCCCTAAAAACAAGATTTGTGGAATGGTTAAAAGTGCATGAAAATGGCCAATTTACTCACTCTGAGGTCTCAAAAAGTGTTTCTTCACCCGGGAAGTGAATTAAATACCATTTGGAGGCATTTAATGTTCAAGCAAAAACAGCCGATTTTTGACAAAAGAGATAACCATCCCCCCATTACGCCATGCTTCAGAAAGTTGAAAAATGGTCCGTTTTCAAATGTTTTATTTTTTAACGTCAGTTCACATTTGTAGGTTGATCATCAGTTTTAGAGCTTAAATTAGCATGTTTAAAGTGATTTTCATGCTTTCAGGGGCCCGAAACACAAGATTTGTGGAATGGTTAAAAGTGCTTGAAAATGGCCAATTTACTTACTCTGAGGTCTCAAAAAGTGTTTCTTCACCCCGGGAAGTGAATTAAATACCATTTGGAGGCATTTAATGTTCAAGAAAAAACAGCTGATTTTTGACAAAAGAGATAACACCCCCCCATTACGTCATGCTTCAGAAAGGTGAAAAATGGTCTGTTTTCAAATGTTTTATTTTTGAACGTCAGTTCACATTTGTAGGTGGATCATCAGTTTTAGACCTAAAATTAGAATGTTTAAAGTGATGTTCATGCTTCCAGGGGCCCTAAAAACAAGATTTGTGGAATGGTTAAAAGTGCATGAAAATGGCCAATTTACTCACTCTGAGGTCTCAAAAAGTGTTTCTTCAACCCAGGAAGTGAATTAAATACCATTTGGAGGCATTTAATGTTCAAGCAAAAACAACCGATTTTTGACAAAAGAGATAACACCCCCCCATTACATCATGCTTCAGAAAGGTGAAAAATGGTCCGTTTTCAAATGTTTTATTTCTTAACGTCAGTTCACATTTGTAGGTCGATCATCAGTTTTAGAGCTAAAATTAGCATGTTTAAAGTGATTTTCATGCTTCCAGGAGCCCTAAACACAAAATTTGCGGAATGGTTAAAAGTGCATGAAAATGGCCAATTTACTCACTCTGAGGTCTTAAAAAGTGTTTCTTTACCCCGGGAAGTAAATTAAATACCATTTGGAGGCATTTAATGTTCAAGCAAAAACGGCTGATTTTTGACAAAAGAGATAACAACCCCCATTACGTCATGCTTCAGAAAGTTGAAAAATGGTCCGTGTTCAAATGTTTTATTTTTGAACGTCAGTTCACATTTGTAGTTCGATCATCAATTTTAGAGCTTTAATTAGCATGTTTAAAGTGATTTTCATGCTTCCAGGGGCCCTAAAAACAAAATTTGCGTAATGGTTAAAAGTGCATGAAAATGGCCAATTTACTCACTCTGAGGTCTCAAAAAGTGTTTCTTCACCCCGGGAAAAGAATTAAATACCATTTGGAGGCACTTAAAGATCAAGCAAAAACGGCTGATTTTTGACAAAAGAGATAACACCCCCCCATTACGTCATGCTTCAGAAAGGTGAAAAATTGTCCGTTTTCAAATGTTTTATTTTTTAACGTCAGTTCACATTGGTAGGTCGATCATCAGTTTTAGAGCTAAAATTAGCATGTTTAAAGTGATTTTCATGATTCCAGGGGCCCTAAACACAAGATTTGTGGAATGGTTAAATGTGCTTGAAAATGGCCAATTTACTCACTCTGAGGTCTCAAAAGTGTTTCTTCACCCTGGGAAGTGAATTAAATACAATTTGGAGGCATTTAATGTTCAAGCAAAAACGGCAGATTTTTGACAAAAGAGATTACTCCCCCCATTACGTCATGCTTCAGAAAGTTGAAAAATGGTGCGTTTTCAAATTATTTAATTTTTTAACGTCAGTTCACATTGGTAGGTCGATCATCAGTTTTAGAGCTAAAATTAGCATGTTTAAAGTGATTTTCATGCTTCCAGGGGCCCTAAACACAAGATTTGTGGAATGGTTAAATGTGATTGAAAATGGCCAATTTACTCACTCTGAGGTCTCAAAAGTGTTTCTTCACCCTGGGAAGTGAATTAAATACCATTTGGAGGCATTTAATGTTCAAGCAAAAACGGCTGATTTTTGACAAAAGAGATAACTCCCCCCCCATTACGTCATGCTTCAGAAAGTTGAAAAATGGTCCGTTTTCAAATGTTTTATTTTTTAACGTCAGTTCACATTGGTAGGTCGATCATCAGTTTTAGAGCTAAAATTAGCATGTTTAAAGTGAATTTTCATGCTTTCAGGGGCCCTAAACACAAGATTTGCGGAATGGTTAAAAGTGCTTGAAGATGGCCAATTTACTCACTCTGAGGTCTCAAAAAGTGTTTCTTCACCCCGGGAAGTACTTTAAATACCATTTGGAGGCATTTAATGTTCAAGCAAAAACAGCTGATTTTTGACAATAGAGATAACACCCCCCCATTACGTCATGCTTCAGAAAGGTGAAAAATGGTCAGTTTTTAAATGTTTTATTTTTTAACGTCAGTTCACATTTGTAGGTTGATCATCAGTTTTAGAGCTTAAATTAGCATGTTTAAAGTGATTTTCATGCTTCCAGGAGCCCTAAACACAAGATTTGTGGAATGGTTAAAAGTGCTTGAAAATGGCCTATTTACTCACTCTGAGGTCTCAAAAAGTGTTTCTTCACACCGGGAAGTGAATTAAATACCATTTGGAGGCATTTAATATTTAAGCAAAAGCGGCTGATTTTTGACAAAAGAGCTAACTCCCCCCCATTACGTCATGCTTCAGAAAGTTGAAAAATGGTCCGTATTCAAATGTTTTATTTTCGAACGTCAGTTCACATTTGTAGTTCGATCATCAATTTTAGAGCTAAAATTAGCATGTTTAAAGTGATTTTCATGCTTCCAGGGGCCCTAAAAACAAAATTTGCGGAATGGTTAAAAGTGCATGAAAATGGCCAATTTACTCACTCTGAGGTCTTAAAAAGTGTTTCTTTACCCCGGGAAGTAAATTAAATACCATTTGGAGGCATTTAATGTTCAAGCAAAAACAGCCGATTTTTGACAAAAGAGATAACAACCCCCCATTACGTCATGCTTCAGAAAGTTGAAAAATGGTCCGTGTTCAAATGTTTTATTTTTGAACGTCAGTTCACATTTGTAGTTCGATCATCAATTTTAGAGCTATAATTTGCATGTTTAAAGTGATTTTCATGCTTCCAGGGGCCCTAAAAACAAAATTTGCGTAATGGTGAAAAGTGCATGAAAATGGCCAATTTACTCACTCTGAGGTCTCAAAAAGTGTTTCTTCACCCCGGGAAAAGAATTAAATACCATTTGGAGGCATTTAAAGATCAAGCAAAAACGGCAGATTTTTGACAAAAGAGATAACACCCCCCATTACGTCATGCTTCAGAAAGGTGAAAAATGGTCCGTTTTCAAATGTTTTATTTTTTAACGTCAGTTCACATTGGTAGGTGGATCATCAGTTTTAGAGCTAAAATTATAATGTTTAAAGTGATGTTCATGCTTCCAGGGGCCCTAAAAACAAGATTTGTGGAATGGTTAAAAGTGCATGAGAATGGCCAATTTACTCACTCTGAGGTCTCAAAAAGTGTTTCTTCAACCCGGGAAGTGAATTAAATACCATTTGGAGGCATTTAATGTTCAAGCAAAAACAGCCGATTTTTGACAAAAGAGATAACTCCCCCCCTATTACGTCATGCTTCAGAAAGGTGAAAAATGGTCAGTTTTCAAATGTTTTATTTTTTAACGTCAGTTCACATTTGTAGGTCGATCATCAGTTTTAGAGCTAAAATTAACCTGTTTAAAGTGATTTTCATGCTTCCAGGGGCCTTAAAAACAAGATTTGTGGAATGGTTAAAAGTGCATGAAAATGGCCAATTTACTCACTCTGAGGTCTCAAAAAGTGTTTCTTCACCCCGGGAAGTGAATTAAATACCATTTGGAGGCATTTAAAGTTCAAGCAAAAATGGCAGATTTTTGACAAACACCCCCCATCACGTCATGCTTCAGAAAGGTGAAAAATGGTCCGTTTTCAAATGTTTTATTTTTGAACGTCAGTTCACATTTGTAGGTCGATCATCAGTTTTAGAGCTAAAATTAGCATGTTTAAAGTGATTTTCATGCTTCCAGGGGCCCTAAACACAAGATTTGTGGAATGGTTAAAAGGGCTTGAAAATGGCCTATTTACTCACTCTGAGGTCTCAAAAAGTGTTTCTTCACCCCGGGAAGTGAATTAAATAAGATTTGGAGACATTTAATATTCAAGGAAAAACGGCTGATTTTTGACGAAAGAGATAACTCCCCCCCATTGCGTCATGCTTCAGAAAGGTGAAAAATGGTCAGTTTTCAAATGTTTTATTTTTTAACGTCAGTTCACATTTGTAGGTCGATCATCAGTTTTAGACCTAAAATTAGAATGTTTAAAGTGATGTTCATGCTTCCAGGGGCCCTAAAAACAAGATTTGTGGAATGGTTAAAAGTGCATGAAAATGGCCAATTTACTCACTCTGAGGTCTCAAAAAGTGTTTCTTCAACCCAGGAAGTGAATTAAATACCATTTGGAGGCATTTAATGTTCAAGCAAAAACAACCGATTTTTGACAAAAGAGATAACACCCCCCCCCATTACGTCATGCTTCAGAAAGGTGAAAAATGGTCCGTTTTCAAATGTTTTATTTGTTAACGTCAGTTCACATTTGTAGTTCGATCATCAGTTTTAGAGCTTAAATTAGCATGTTTAAAGTGATTTTCATGCTTCCAGGAGCCCTAAACACAAAATTTGCGGAATGGTTAAAAGTGCATGAAAATGGCCAATTTACTCACTCTGAGGTCTTAAAAAGTGTTTCTTTACCCCGGGAAGTAAATTAAATACCATTTGGAGGCATTTAATGTTCAAGCAAAAACGGCTGATTTTTGACAAAAGAGATAACAACCCCCATTACGTCATGCTTCAGAAAGTTGAAAAATGGTCCGTGTTCAAATGTTTTATTTTTGAACGTCAGTTCACATTTGTAGTTCGATCATCAATTTTAGAGCTATAATTAGCATGTTTAAAGTGATTTTCATGCTTCCAGGGGCCCTAAAAACAAAATTTGCGTAATGGTTAAAAGTGCATGAAAATGGCCAATTTACTCACTCTGAGGTCTCAAAAAGTGTTTCTTCACCCCGGGAAAAGAATTAAATACCATTTGGAGGCACTTAAAGATCAAGCAAAAACGGCTGATTTTTGACAAAAGGGATAACACCCCCCATTACGTCATGCTTCAGAAAGGTGAAAAATGGTCAGTTTTCAAATGTTTTATTTTTTAACGTCAATGCACATTTGTAGGTGGATCATCAGTTTTAGAGCTAAAAATAGCATGTTTAAAGTCATTTTCATGCTTCCAGTGGCCCTAAACACAACATTTGTGGAATGGTTAAAAGTGCTTGAAAATGGCCTATTTACTCACTCTGAGGTCTCAAAAAGTGTTTCTTCACCCCGGGAAGTTAATTAAATACCATTTGGAGGCATTTAAAGATCAAGCAAAAACGGCAGATTTTTGACAAAAGAGATAACACCCCCCCATTACGTCATGCTTCAGAAAGGTGAAAAATGGTCCGTTTTCAAATGTTTTATTTTTTAACGTCAGTTCACATTGGTAGGTCGATCATCAGTTTTAGAGCTAAAATTAGCATGTTTAAAGTGATTTTCATGCTTCCAGGGGCCCTAAACACAAGATTTGTGGAATGGTTAAATGTGCTTGAAAATGGCCAATTTACTCACTCTGAGGTCTCAAAAGTGTTTCTTCACCCTGGGAAGTGAATTAAATACCATTTGGAGGCATTTAATGTTCAAGCAAAAATGGCTGATTTTTGACAAAAGAGATAACTCCCCCCATTACGTCATGCTTCAGAAAGTTGAAAAATGGTCCGTTTTCAAATGTTTTATTTTTTAACGTCAGTTCACATTTGTAGGTCGATCATCAGTTTTAGAGCTTAAATTAGCATGTTTAAAGTGATTTTCATGCTTTCAGGGGCCCTAAACACAAGATTTGTGGAATGGTTAAAAGTGCTTGAAAATGGCCAATTTACTCACTCTGTGGTCTCAAAAAGTGTTTCTTCACCCCGGGAAGTGAATTAAATACCATTTGGAGGCATTTAATGTTCAAGAAAAAACTGCAGATTTTTGACAAAAGAGATAACTCCCCCATTACGTCATGCTTCAGAAAGGTGAAAAATGGTCCGTTTTCAAATGTTTTATTTTTTAACGTCAGTTCACATTTGTAGGTTGATCATCAGTTTTAAAGCTTAAATTAGCATGTTTAAAGTGATTTTCATGCTTTATGGGGCCCTAAACACAAGATTTGTGGAATGGTTAAAAGTGCTTGAAAATGGCCAATTTACTCACTCTGAGGTCTCAAAAAGTGTTTCTTCACACCGGGAAGTGAATTAAATACCATTTGGAGGCATTTAATGTTCAAGAAAAAACGGCTGATTTTTGACAAAAGAGGTAACTCCCCCCCATTACGTCATGTTTCAGAAAGTTGAAAAATGGTCTGTTTTCAAATGTTTTATTTTTTAACGTCAGTTCACATTTGTAGGTGGATCATCAGTTTTAGAGCTAAAAATAGCATGTTTAAAGTCATTTTCATGCTTCCAGTGGCCCTAAACACAACATTTGTGGAATGGTTAAAAGTGCTTGAAAATGGCCTATTTACTCACTCTGAGGTCTCAAAAAGTGTTTCTTCACCCCGGGAAGTGAATTAAATACCATTTGAAGGCATTTAATGTTCAAGCAAAAATGGCTGATTTTTGACAAAAGAGATAACTCCCCCATTACGTCATGCTTCAGAAAGGTGAAAAATGGTCAGTTTTCAAATGTTTTATTTTTTAACATCAGTTCACATTTGTAGGTCGATCATCAGTTTCTAGAGCTAAAATTAGCCTGTTTAAAGTGATTTTCATGCTTCCAGGGGCCCTAAAAACAAGATTTGTGGAATGGTTAAAAGTGCATGAAAATGGCCAATTTACTCACTCTGAGGTCTCAAAAAGTGTTTCTTCACCCGGGAAGTGAATTAAATACCATTTGGAGGCATTTAATGTTCAAGCAAAAACAGCCGATTTTTGACAAAAGAGATAACCATCCCCCCATTACGCCATGCTTCAGAAAGTTGAAAAATGGTCCGTTTTCAAATGTTTTATTTTTTAACGTCAGTTCACATTTGTAGGTTGATCATCAGTTTTAGAGCTTAAATTAGCATGTTTAAAGTGATTTTCATGCTTTCAGGGGCCCGAAACACAAGATTTGTGGAATGGTTAAAAGTGCTTGAAAATGGCCAATTTACTTACTCTGAGGTCTCAAAAAGTGTTTCTTCACCCCGGGAAGTGAATTAAATACCATTTGGAGGCATTTAATGTTCAAGAAAAAACAGCTGATTTTTGACAAAAGAGATAACACCCCCCCATTACGTCATGCTTCAGAAAGGTGAAAAATGGTCTGTTTTCAAATGTTTTATTTTTGAACGTCAGTTCACATTTGTAGGTGGATCATCAGTTTTAGACCTAAAATTAGAATGTTTAAAGTGATGTTCATGCTTCCAGGGGCCCTAAAAACAAGATTTGTGGAATGGTTAAAAGTGCATGAAAATGGCCAATTTACTCACTCTGAGGTCTCAAAAAGTGTTTCTTCAACCCAGGAAGTGAATTAAATACCATTTGGAGGCATTTAATGTTCAAGCAAAAACAACCGATTTTTGACAAAAGAGATAACACCCCCCCATTACATCATGCTTCAGAAAGGTGAAAAATGGTCCGTTTTCAAATGTTTTATTTCTTAACGTCAGTTCACATTTGTAGGTCGATCATCAGTTTTAGAGCTAAAATTAGCATGTTTAAAGTGATTTTCATGCTTCCAGGAGCCCTAAACACAAAATTTGCGGAATGGTTAAAAGTGCATGAAAATGGCCAATTTACTCACTCTGAGGTCTTAAAAAGTGTTTCTTTACCCCGGGAAGTAAATTAAATACCATTTGGAGGCATTTAATGTTCAAGCAAAAACGGCTGATTTTTGACAAAAGAGATAACAACCCCCATTACGTCATGCTTCAGAAAGTTGAAAAATGGTCCGTGTTCAAATGTTTTATTTTTGAACGTCAGTTCACATTTGTAGTTCGATCATCAATTTTAGAGCTTTAATTAGCATGTTTAAAGTGATTTTCATGCTTCCAGGGGCCCTAAAAACAAAATTTGCGTAATGGTTAAAAGTGCATGAAAATGGCCAATTTACTCACTCTGAGGTCTCAAAAAGTGTTTCTTCACCCCGGGAAAAGAATTAAATACCATTTGGAGGCACTTAAAGATCAAGCAAAAACGGCTGATTTTTGACAAAAGAGATAACACCCCCCCATTACGTCATGCTTCAGAAAGGTGAAAAATTGTCCGTTTTCAAATGTTTTATTTTTTAACGTCAGTTCACATTGGTAGGTCGATCATCAGTTTTAGAGCTAAAATTAGCATGTTTAAAGTGATTTTCATGATTCCAGGGGCCCTAAACACAAGATTTGTGGAATGGTTAAATGTGCTTGAAAATGGCCAATTTACTCACTCTGAGGTCTCAAAAGTGTTTCTTCACCCTGGGAAGTGAATTAAATACAATTTGGAGGCATTTAATGTTCAAGCAAAAACGGCAGATTTTTGACAAAAGAGATTACTCCCCCCATTACGTCATGCTTCAGAAAGTTGAAAAATGGTGCGTTTTCAAATGTTTTATTTTTTAACGTCAGTTCACATTTGTAGGTTGATCATCAGTTTTAAAGCTTAAATTAGCATGTTTAAAGTGATTTTGATGATTTCAGGGGCCCTAAACACAAGATTTGTGGAATGGTTAAAAGTGCTTGAAAATGGCCAATTTACTCACTCTGAGGTCTCAAAAAGTGTTTCTTCACACCTGGAAGTGAATTAAATACCATTTGGAGGCATTTAATGTTCAAGCAAAAGCGGCTGATTTTTGACAAAAGAGCTAACTCTCCCCCATTACGTCATGCTTCAGAAAGGTGAAAAATGGTCAGTTTTCAAATGTTTTATTTTTTAACGTCAGTTCACATTTGTAGGTCGATCATCAGTTTTAGAGCTAAAGTTAGCCTGTTTAAAGTGATTTTCATGCTTCGAGGGGCCTTCAAAACAAGATTTGTGGAATGGTTGAAAGTGCATGAAAATGGCCAATTTACTCATGCTGACGTCTCAAAAAGTGTTTCTTCACCCCGGGAAGTGAATTAAATACCATTTGGAGGCATTTAATGTTCAAGAAAAAACGGCTGATTTTTGACAAAAGAGGTAACTCCCCCCCATTACGTCATGTTTCAGAAAGTTGAAAAATGGTCTGTTTTCAAATGTTTTATTTTTTAACGTCAGTTCACATTTGTAGGTGGATCATCAGTTTTAGAGTTAAAAATAGCATGTTTAAAGTCATTTTCATGCTTCCAGTGGCCCTAAACACAACATTTGTGGAATGGTTAAAAGTGCTTAAAAATGGCCTATTTACTCACTCTGAGGTCTCAAAAAGTGTTTCTTCACCCCGGGAAGTGAATTAAATACCATTTGGAGGCATTTAATGTTCAAGCAAAAATGGCTGATTTTTGACAAAAGAGATAACTCCCCCCATTACGTCATGCTTCAGAAAGGTGAAAAATGGTCAGTTTTCAAATGTTTTATTTTTTAACATCAGTTCACATTTGTAGTTCGATCATCAGTTTCTAGAGCTAAAATTAGCCTGTTTAAAGTGATTTTCATGCTTCCAGGGGCCCTAAAAACAAGATTTGTGGAATGGTTAAAAGTGCATGAAAATGGCCAATTTACTCACTCTGAGGTCTCAAAAAGTGTTTCTTCACCCGGGAAGTGAATTAAATACCATTTGGAGGCATTTAATGTTCAAGCAAAAACAGCCGATTTTTGACAAAAGAGATAACCATCCCCCCATTACGCCATGCTTCAGAAAGTTGAAAAATGGTGCGTTTTCAAATGTTTTAATTTTTTAACGTCAGTTCACATTGGTAGGTCGATCATCAGTTTTAGAGCTAAAATTAGCATGTTTAAAGTGATTTTCATGCTTCCAGGGGCCCTAAACACAAGATTTGTGGAATGGTTAAATGTGATTGAAAATGGCCAATTTACTCACTCTGAGGTCTCAAAAGTGTTTCTTCACCCTGGGAAGTGAATTAAATACCATTTGGAGGCATTTAATGTTCAAGCAAAAACGGCTGATTTTTGACAAAAGAGATAACTCCCCCCCCATTACGTCATGCTTCAGAAAGTTGAAAAATGGTCCGTTTTCAAATGTTTTATTTTTTAACGTCAGTTCACATTGGTAGGTCGATCATCAGTTTTAGAGCTAAAATTAGCATGTTTAAAGTGAATTTTCATGCTTTCAGGGGCCCTAAACACAAGATTTGCGGAATGGTTAAAAGTGCTTGAAGATGGCCAATTTACTCACTCTGAGGTCTCAAAAAGTGTTTCTTCACCCCGGGAAGTACTTTAAATACCATTTGGAGGCATTTAATGTTCAAGCAAAAACAGCTGATTTTTGACAATAGAGATAACACCCCCCCATTACGTCATGCTTCAGAAAGGTGAAAAATGGTCAGTTTTTAAATGTTTTATTTTTTAACGTCAGTTCACATTTGTAGGTTGATCATCAGTTTTAGAGCTTAAATTAGCATGTTTAAAGTGATTTTCATGCTTCCAGGAGCCCTAAACACAAGATTTGTGGAATGGTTAAAAGTGCTTGAAAATGGCCTATTTACTCACTCTGAGGTCTCAAAAAGTGTTTCTTCACACCGGGAAGTGAATTAAATACCATTTGGAGGCATTTAATATTTAAGCAAAAGCGGCTGATTTTTGACAAAAGAGCTAACTCCCCCCCATTACGTCATGCTTCAGAAAGTTGAAAAATGGTCCGTATTCAAATGTTTTATTTTCGAACGTCAGTTCACATTTGTAGTTCGATCATCAATTTTAGAGCTAAAATTAGCATGTTTAAAGTGATTTTCATGCTTCCAGGGGCCCTAAAAACAAAATTTGCGGAATGGTTAAAAGTGCATGAAAATGGCCAATTTACTCACTCTGAGGTCTTAAAAAGTGTTTCTTTACCCCGGGAAGTAAATTAAATACCATTTGGAGGCATTTAATGTTCAAGCAAAAACAGCCGATTTTTGACAAAAGAGATAACAACCCCCCATTACGTCATGCTTCAGAAAGTTGAAAAATGGTCCGTGTTCAAATGTTTTATTTTTGAACGTCAGTTCACATTTGTAGTTCGATCATCAATTTTAGAGCTATAATTTGCATGTTTAAAGTGATTTTCATGCTTCCAGGGGCCCTAAAAACAAAATTTGCGTAATGGTGAAAAGTGCATGAAAATGGCCAATTTACTCACTCTGAGGTCTCAAAAAGTGTTTCTTCACCCCGGGAAAAGAATTAAATACCATTTGGAGGCATTTAAAGATCAAGCAAAAACGGCAGATTTTTGACAAAAGAGATAACACCCCCCATTACGTCATGCTTCAGAAAGGTGAAAAATGGTCCGTTTTCAAATGTTTTATTTTTTAACGTCAGTTCACATTGGTAGGTGGATCATCAGTTTTAGAGCTAAAATTATAATGTTTAAAGTGATGTTCATGCTTCCAGGGGCCCTAAAAACAAGATTTGTGGAATGGTTAAAAGTGCATGAGAATGGCCAATTTACTCACTCTGAGGTCTCAAAAAGTGTTTCTTCAACCCGGGAAGTGAATTAAATACCATTTGGAGGCATTTAATGTTCAAGCAAAAACAGCCGATTTTTGACAAAAGAGATAACTCCCCCCCTATTACGTCATGCTTCAGAAAGGTGAAAAATGGTCAGTTTTCAAATGTTTTATTTTTTAACGTCAGTTCACATTTGTAGGTCGATCATCAGTTTTAGAGCTAAAATTAACCTGTTTAAAGTGATTTTCATGCTTCCAGGGGCCTTAAAAACAAGATTTGTGGAATGGTTAAAAGTGCATGAAAATGGCCAATTTACTCACTCTGAGGTCTCAAAAAGTGTTTCTTCACCCCGGGAAGTGAATTAAATACCATTTGGAGGCATTTAAAGTTCAAGCAAAAATGGCAGATTTTTGACAAACACCCCCCATCACGTCATGCTTCAGAAAGGTGAAAAATGGTCCGTTTTCAAATGTTTTATTTTTGAACGTCAGTTCACATTTGTAGGTCGATCATCAGTTTTAGAGCTAAAATTAGCATGTTTAAAGTGATTTTCATGCTTCCAGGGGCCCTAAACACAAGATTTGTGGAATGGTTAAAAGGGCTTGAAAATGGCCTATTTACTCACTCTGAGGTCTCAAAAAGTGTTTCTTCACCCCGGGAAGTGAATTAAATAAGATTTGGAGACATTTAATATTCAAGGAAAAACGGCTGATTTTTGACGAAAGAGATAACTCCCCCCCATTGCGTCATGCTTCAGAAAGGTGAAAAATGGTCAGTTTTCAAATGTTTTATTTTTTAACGTCAGTTCACATTTGTAGGTCGATCATCAGTTTTAGACCTAAAATTAGAATGTTTAAAGTGATGTTCATGCTTCCAGGGGCCCTAAAAACAAGATTTGTGGAATGGTTAAAAGTGCATGAAAATGGCCAATTTACTCACTCTGAGGTCTCAAAAAGTGTTTCTTCAACCCAGGAAGTGAATTAAATACCATTTGGAGGCATTTAATGTTCAAGCAAAAACAACCGATTTTTGACAAAAGAGATAACACCCCCCCCCCATTACGTCATGCTTCAGAAAGGTGAAAAATGGTCCGTTTTCAAATGTTTTATTTGTTAACGTCAGTTCACATTTGTAGTTCGATCATCAGTTTTAGAGCTTAAATTAGCATGTTTAAAGTGATTTTCATGCTTCCAGGAGCCCTAAACACAAAATTTGCGGAATGGTTAAAAGTGCATGAAAATGGCCAATTTACTCACTCTGAGGTCTTAAAAAGTGTTTCTTTACCCCGGGAAGTAAATTAAATACCATTTGGAGGCATTTAATGTTCAAGCAAAAACGGCTGATTTTTGACAAAAGAGATAACAACCCCCATTACGTCATGCTTCAGAAAGTTGAAAAATGGTCCGTGTTCAAATGTTTTATTTTTGAACGTCAGTTCACATTTGTAGTTCGATCATCAATTTTAGAGCTATAATTAGCATGTTTAAAGTGATTTTCATGCTTCCAGGGGCCCTAAAAACAAAATTTGCGTAATGGTTAAAAGTGCATGAAAATGGCCAATTTACTCACTCTGAGGTCTCAAAAAGTGTTTCTTCACCCCGGGAAAAGAATTAAATACCATTTGGAGGCACTTAAAGATCAAGCAAAAACGGCTGATTTTTGACAAAAGGGATAACACCCCCCATTACGTCATGCTTCAGAAAGGTGAAAAATGGTCAGTTTTCAAATGTTTTATTTTTTAACGTCAATGCACATTTGTAGGTGGATCATCAGTTTTAGAGCTAAAAATAGCATGTTTAAAGTCATTTTCATGCTTCCAGTGGCCCTAAACACAACATTTGTGGAATGGTTAAAAGTGCTTGAAAATGGCCTATTTACTCACTCTGAGGTCTCAAAAAGTGTTTCTTCACCCCGGGAAGTTAATTAAATACCATTTGGAGGCATTTAAAGATCAAGCAAAAACGGCAGATTTTTGACAAAAGAGATAACACCCCCCCATTACGTCATGCTTCAGAAAGGTGAAAAATGGTCCGTTTTCAAATGTTTTATTTTTTAACGTCAGTTCACATTGGTAGGTCGATCATCAGTTTTAGAGCTAAAATTAGCATGTTTAAAGTGATTTTCATGCTTCCAGGGGCCCTAAACACAAGATTTGTGGAATGGTTAAATGTGCTTGAAAATGGCCAATTTACTCACTCTGAGGTCTCAAAAGTGTTTCTTCACCCTGGGAAGTGAATTAAATACCATTTGGAGGCATTTAATGTTCAAGCAAAAATGGCTGATTTTTGACAAAAGAGATAACTCCCCCCATTACGTCATGCTTCAGAAAGTTGAAAAATGGTCCGTTTTCAAATGTTTTATTTTTTAACGTCAGTTCACATTTGTAGGTCGATCATCAGTTTTAGAGCTTAAATTAGCATGTTTAAAGTGATTTTCATGCTTTCAGGGGCCCTAAACACAAGATTTGTGGAATGGTTAAAAGTGCTTGAAAATGGCCAATTTACTCACTCTGTGGTCTCAAAAAGTGTTTCTTCACCCCGGGAAGTGAATTAAATACCATTTGGAGGCATTTAATGTTCAAGAAAAAACTGCAGATTTTTGACAAAAGAGATAACTCCCCCATTACGTCATGCTTCAGAAAGGTGAAAAATGGTCCGTTTTCAAATGTTTTATTTTTTAACGTCAGTTCACATTTGTAGGTTGATCATCAGTTTTAAAGCTTAAATTAGCATGTTTAAAGTGATTTTCATGCTTTATGGGGCCCTAAACACAAGATTTGTGGAATGGTTAAAAGTGCTTGAAAATGGCCAATTTACTCACTCTGAGGTCTCAAAAAGTGTTTCTTCACACCGGGAAGTGAATTAAATACCATTTGGAGGCATTTAATGTTCAAGAAAAAACGGCTGATTTTTGACAAAAGAGGTAACTCCCCCCCATTACGTCATGTTTCAGAAAGTTGAAAAATGGTCTGTTTTCAAATGTTTTATTTTTTAACGTCAGTTCACATTTGTAGGTGGATCATCAGTTTTAGAGCTAAAAATAGCATGTTTAAAGTCATTTTCATGCTTCCAGTGGCCCTAAACACAACATTTGTGGAATGGTTAAAAGTGCTTGAAAATGGCCTATTTACTCACTGAGGTCTCAAAAAGTGTTTCTTCACCCCGGGAAGTGAATTAAATACCATTTGAAGGCATTTAATGTTCAAGCAAAAATGGCTGATTTTTGACAAAAGAGATAACTCCCCCATTACGTCATGCTTCAGAAAGGTGAAAAATGGTCAGTTTTCAAATGTTTTATTTTTTAACATCAGTTCACATTTGTAGGTCGATCATCAGTTTCTAGAGCTAAAATTAGCCTGTTTAAAGTGATTTTCATGCTTCCAGGGGCCCTAAAAACAAGATTTGTGGAATGGTTAAAAGTGCATGAAAATGGCCAATTTACTCACTCTGAGGTCTCAAAAAGTGTTTCTTCACCCGGGAAGTGAATTAAATACCATTTGGAGGCATTTAATGTTCAAGCAAAAACAGCCGATTTTTGACAAAAGAGATAACCATCCCCCCATTACGCCATGCTTCAGAAAGTTGAAAAATGGTCCGTTTTCAAATGTTTTATTTTTTAACGTCAGTTCACATTTGTAGGTTGATCATCAGTTTTAGAGCTTAAATTAGCATGTTTAAAGTGATTTTCATGCTTTCAGGGGCCCGAAACACAAGATTTGTGGAATGGTTAAAAGTGCTTGAAAATGGCCAATTTACTTACTCTGAGGTCTCAAAAAGTGTTTCTTCACCCCGGGAAGTGAATTAAATACCATTTGGAGGCATTTAATGTTCAAGAAAAAACAGCTGATTTTTGACAAAAGAGATAACACCCCCCCATTACGTCATGCTTCAGAAAGGTGAAAAATGGTCTGTTTTCAAATGTTTTATTTTTGAACGTCAGTTCACATTTGTAGGTGGATCATCAGTTTTAGACCTAAAATTAGAATGTTTAAAGTGATGTTCATGCTTCCAGGGGCCCTAAAAACAAGATTTGTGGAATGGTTAAAAGTGCATGAAAATGGCCAATTTACTCACTCTGAGGTCTCAAAAAGTGTTTCTTCAACCCAGGAAGTGAATTAAATACCATTTGGAGGCATTTAATGTTCAAGCAAAAACAACCGATTTTTGACAAAAGAGATAACACCCCCCCATTACATCATGCTTCAGAAAGGTGAAAAATGGTCCGTTTTCAAATGTTTTATTTCTTAACGTCAGTTCACATTTGTAGGTCGATCATCAGTTTTAGAGCTAAAATTAGCATGTTTAAAGTGATTTTCATGCTTCCAGGAGCCCTAAACACAAAATTTGCGGAATGGTTAAAAGTGCATGAAAATGGCCAATTTACTCACTCTGAGGTCTTAAAAAGTGTTTCTTTACCCCGGGAAGTAAATTAAATACCATTTGGAGGCATTTAATGTTCAAGCAAAAACGGCTGATTTTTGACAAAAGAGATAACAACCCCCATTACGTCATGCTTCAGAAAGTTGAAAAATGGTCCGTGTTCAAATGTTTTATTTTTGAACGTCAGTTCACATTTGTAGTTCGATCATCAATTTTAGAGCTTTAATTAGCATGTTTAAAGTGATTTTCATGCTTCCAGGGGCCCTAAAAACAAAATTTGCGTAATGGTTAAAAGTGCATGAAAATGGCCAATTTACTCACTCTGAGGTCTCAAAAAGTGTTTCTTCACCCCGGGAAAAGAATTAAATACCATTTGGAGGCACTTAAAGATCAAGCAAAAACGGCTGATTTTTGACAAAAGAGATAACACCCCCCCATTACGTCATGCTTCAGAAAGGTGAAAAATTGTCCGTTTTCAAATGTTTTATTTTTTAACGTCAGTTCACATTGGTAGGTCGATCATCAGTTTTAGAGCTAAAATTAGCATGTTTAAAGTGATTTTCATGATTCCAGGGGCCCTAAACACAAGATTTGTGGAATGGTTAAATGTGCTTGAAAATGGCCAATTTACTCACTCTGAGGTCTCAAAAGTGTTTCTTCACCCTGGGAAGTGAATTAAATACAATTTGGAGGCATTTAATGTTCAAGCAAAAACGGCAGATTTTTGACAAAAGAGATTACTCCCCCCATTACGTCATGCTTCAGAAAGTTGAAAAATGGTGCGTTTTCAAATGTTTTATTTTTTAACGTCAGTTCACATTTGTAGGTTGATCATCAGTTTTAAAGCTTAAATTAGCATGTTTAAAGTGATTTTGATGATTTCAGGGGCCCTAAACACAAGATTTGTGGAATGGTTAAAAGTGCTTGAAAATGGCCAATTTACTCACTCTGAGGTCTCAAAAAGTGTTTCTTCACACCTGGAAGTGAATTAAATACCATTTGGAGGCATTTAATGTTCAAGCAAAAGCGGCTGATTTTTGACAAAAGAGCTAACTCTCCCCCATTACGTCATGCTTCAGAAAGGTGAAAAATGGTCAGTTTTCAAATGTTTTATTTTTTAACGTCAGTTCACATTTGTAGGTCGATCATCAGTTTTAGAGCTAAAGTTAGCCTGTTTAAAGTGATTTTCATGCTTCGAGGGGCCTTCAAAACAAGATTTGTGGAATGGTTGAAAGTGCATGAAAATGGCCAATTTACTCATGCTGACGTCTCAAAAAGTGTTTCTTCACCCCGGGAAGTGAATTAAATACCATTTGGAGGCATTTAATGTTCAAGAAAAAACGGCTGATTTTTGACAAAAGAGGTAACTCCCCCCCATTACGTCATGTTTCAGAAAGTTGAAAAATGGTCTGTTTTCAAATGTTTTATTTTTTAACGTCAGTTCACATTTGTAGGTGGATCATCAGTTTTAGAGTTAAAAATAGCATGTTTAAAGTCATTTTCATGCTTCCAGTGGCCCTAAACACAACATTTGTGGAATGGTTAAAAGTGCTTAAAAATGGCCTATTTACTCACTCTGAGGTCTCAAAAAGTGTTTCTTCACCCCGGGAAGTGAATTAAATACCATTTGGAGGCATTTAATGTTCAAGCAAAAATGGCTGATTTTTGACAAAAGAGATAACTCCCCCCATTACGTCATGCTTCAGAAAGGTGAAAAATGGTCAGTTTTCAAATGTTTTATTTTTTAACATCAGTTCACATTTGTAGTTCGATCATCAGTTTCTAGAGCTAAAATTAGCCTGTTTAAAGTGATTTTCATGCTTCCAGGGGCCCTAAAAACAAGATTTGTGGAATGGTTAAAAGTGCATGAAAATGGCCAATTTACTCACTCTGAGGTCTCAAAAAGTGTTTCTTCACCCGGGAAGTGAATTAAATACCATTTGGAGGCATTTAATGTTCAAGCAAAAACAGCCGATTTTTGACAAAAGAGATAACCATCCCCCCATTACGCCATGCTTCAGAAAGTTGAAAAATGGTCCGTTTTCAAATGTTTTATTTTTTAACGTCAGTTCACATTTGTAGGTTGATCATCAGTTTTAGAGCTTAAATTAGCATGTTTAAAGTGATTTTCATGCTTTCAGGGGCCCGAAACACAAGATTTGTGGAATGGTTAAAAGTGCTTGAAAATGGCCAATTTACTTACTCTGAGGTCTCAAAAAGTGTTTCTTCACCCCGGGAAGTGAATTAAATACCATTTGGAGGCATTTAATGTTCAAGAAAAAACAGCTGATTTTTGACAAAAGAGATAACACCCCCCCATTACGTCATGCTTCAGAAAGGTGAAAAATGGTCTGTTTTCAAATGTTTTATTTTTGAACGTCAGTTCACATTTGTAGGTGGATCATCAGTTTTAGACCTAAAATTAGAATGTTTAAAGTGATGTTCATGCTTCCAGGGGCCCTAAAAACAAGATTTGTGGAATGGTTAAAAGTGCATGAAAATGGCCAATTTACTCACTCTGAGGTCTCAAAAAGTGTTTCTTCAACCCAGGAAGTGAATTAAATACCATTTGGAGGCATTTAATGTTCAAGCAAAAACAACCGATTTTTGACAAAAGAGATAACACCCCCCCCATTACGTCATGCTTCAGAAAGGTGAAAAATGGTCCGTTTTCAAATGTTTTATTTGTTAACGTCAGTTCACATTTGTAGGTCGATCATCAGTTTTAGAGCTAAAATTAGCATGTTTAAAGTGATTTTCATGCTTCCAGGAGCCCTAAACACAAAATTTGCGGAATGGTTAAAAGTGCATGAAAATGGCCAATTTACTCACTCTGAGGTCTTAAAAAGTGTTTCTTTACCCCGGGAAGTAAATTAAATACCATTTGGAGGCATTTAATGTTCAAGCAAAAACGGCTGATTTTTTACAAAAGAGATAACAACCCCCATTACGTCATGCTTCAGAAAGTTGAAAAATGGTCCGTGTTCAAATGTTTTATTTTTGAACGTCAGTTCACATTTGTAGTTCGATCATCAATTTTAGAGCTATAATTAGCA
Source organism: Lissotriton helveticus (assembly GCF_964261635.1). NCBI lineage: Eukaryota > Metazoa > Chordata > Amphibia > Caudata > Salamandridae > Lissotriton > Lissotriton helveticus. The sequence goes on from NW_027611740.1 coordinate 587,987, forward strand.
TGTTTAAAGTGATTTTCATGCTTCCAGGGGCCCTAAAAACAAAATTTGCGTAATGGTTAAAAGTGCATGAAAATGGCCAATTTACTCACTCTGAGGTCTCAAAAAGTGTTTCTTCACCCCGGGAAAAGAATTAAATACCATTTGGAGGCACTTAAAATCAAGCAAAAACGGCTGATTTTTGACAAAAGGGATAACACCCCCCATTACGTCATGCTTCAGAAAGGTGAAAAATGGTCAGTTTTCAAATGTTTTATTTTTTAACGTCAGTGCACATTTGTAGGTGGATCATCAGTTTTAGAGCTAAAAATAGCATATTTAAAGTCATTTTCATGCTTCCAGTGGCCCTAAACACAACATTTGTGGAATGGTTAAAAGTGCTTGAAAATGGCCTATTTACTCACTCTGAGGTCTCAAAAAGTGTTTCTTCACCCCGGGAAGTGAATTAAATACCATTTGGAGGCATTTAAAAATCAAGCAAAAACGGCAGATTTTTGACAAAAGAGATAACACCCCCCCATTACGTCATGCTTCAGAAAGGTGAAAAATTGTCCGTTTTCAAATGTTTTATTTTTTAACGTCAGTTCACATTGGTAGGTCGATCATCAGTTTTAGAGCTAAAATTAGCATGTTTAAAGTGATTTTCATGATTCCAGGGGCCCTAAACACAAGATTTGTGGAATGGTTAAATGTGCTTGAAAATTGCCAATTTACTCACTCTGAGGTCTCAAAAGTGTTTCTTCACCCTGGGAAGTGAATTAAATACAATTTGGAGGCATTTAATGTTCAAGCAAAAACGGCAGATTTTTGACAAAAGAGATTACTCCCCCCATTACGTCATGCTTCAGAAACTTGAAAAATGGTGCGTTTTCAAATGTTTTATTTTTTAACGTCAGTTCACATTTGTAGGTTGATCATCAGTTTTAAAGCTTAAATTAGCATGTTTAAAGTGATTTTGATGCTTTCAGGGGCCCTAAACACAAGATTTGTGGAATGGTTAAAAGTGCTTGAAAATGGCCAATTTACTCACTCTGAGGTCTCAAAAAGTGTTTCTTCACACCTGGAAGTGAATTAAATACCATTTGGAGGCATTTAATGTTCAAGCAAAAGCGGCTGATTTTTGACAAAAGAGCTAACTCTCCCCCATTACGTCATGCTTCAGAAAGGTGAAAAATTGTCAGTTTTCAAATGTTTTATTTTTTAACGTCCGTTCACATTTGTAGGTCGATCATCAGTTTTAGAGCTAAAGTTAGCCTGTTTAAAGTGATTTTCATGCTTCCAGGGGCCTTCAAAACAAGATTTGTGGAATGGTTGAAAGTGCATGAAAATGGCCAATTTACTCATGCTGACGTCTCAAAAAGTGTTTCTTCACCCCGGGAAGTGAATTAAATACCATTTGGAGGCATTTAATGTTCAAGAAAAAACGGCTGATTTTTGACAAAAGAGGTAACTCCCCCCCATTACGTCATGTTTCAGAAAGTTGAAAAATGGTCTGTTTTTAAATGTTTTATTTTTTAACGTCAGTTCACATTTGTAGGTGGATCATCAGTTTTAGAGTTAAAAATAGCATGTTTAAAGTCATTTTCATGCTTCCAGTGGCCCTAAACACAACATTTGTGGAATGGTTAAAAGTGCTTGAAAATGGCCTATTTACTCACTCTGAGGTCTCAAAAAGTGTTTCTTCACCCCGGGAAGTGAATTAAATACCATTTGGAGGCATTTAATGTTCAAGCAAAACCGGCTGATTTTTGACAAAAGAGATAACACCCCCCCATTACGTCATGCTTCAGAAAGGTGAAAAATGGTCAGTTTTCAAATGTTTTATTTTTTAACATCAGTTCACATTTGTAGGTCGATCATCAGTTTCTAGAGCTAAAATTAGCCTGTTTAAAGTGATTTTCATGCTTCCAGGGGCCCTAAAAACAAGATTTGTGGAATGGTTAAAAGTGCATGAAAATGGCCAATTTACTCACTCTGAGGTCTCAAAAAGTGTTTCTTCACCCGGGAAGTGAATTAAATACCATTTGGAGGCATTTAATGTTCAAGCAAAAACAGCCGATTTTTGACAAAAGAGATAACATCCCCCCATTACGCCATGCTTCAGAAAGTTGAAAAATGGTCCGTTTTCAAATGTTTTATTTTTTAACGTCAGTTCACATTTGTAGGTTGATCATCAGTTTTAGAGCTAAAATTAGCATGTTTAAAGTGATTTTCATGCTTCCAGGGGCCCTAAAAACAAAATTTGCGGAATGGTTAAAAGTGCATGAAAATGGCCAATTTACTCACTCTGAGGTCTTAAAAAATATTTCTTTACCCCGGGAAGTAAATTAAATACCATTTGGAGGCATTTAATGTTCAAGCAAAAACGGCTGATTTTTGACAAAAGAGATAACAACCCCCCATTACGTCATGCTTCAGAAAGTTGAAAAATGGTCCGTGTTCAAATGTTTTATTTTTGAACGTCAGTTCACATTTGTAGTTCGATCATCAATTTTAGAGCTATAATTTGCATGTTTAAAGTGATTTTCATGCTTCCAGGGGCCCTAAAAACAAAATTTGCGTAATGGTTAAAAGTGCATGAAAATGGCCAATTTACTCACTCTGAGGTCTCAAAAAGTGTTTCTTCACCCCGGGAAAAGAATTAAATACCATTTGGAGGCATTTAAAGATCAAGCAAAAACGGCAGATTTTTGACAAAAGAGATAACACCCCCCCATTACGTCATGCTTCAGAAAGGTGAAAAATGGTCCGTTTTCAAATGTTTTAATTTTTTAACGTCAGTTCACATTGGTAGGTCGATCATCAGTTTTAGAGCTAAAATTAGCATGTTTAAAGTGATTTTCATGCTTCCAGGGGCCCTAAACACAAGATTTGTGGAATGGTTAAATGTGCTTGAAAATGGCCAATTTACTCACTCTGAGGTCTCAAAAGTGTTTCTTCACCCTGGGAAGTGAATTAAATACCATTTGGAGGCATTTAATGTTCAAGCAAAAACGGCTGATTTTTTACAAAAGAGATAACTCCCCCCCAATTACGTCATGTTTCAGAAAGTTGAAAAATGGTCAGTTTTCAAATGTTTTATTTTTGAACGTCAATTCACATTTGTAGGTGGATCATCAGTTTTAGAGCTAAAATTATAATGTTTAAAGTGATGTTCATGCTTCCAGGGGCCCTAAAAACAAGATTTGTGGAATGGTTAAAAGTGCATGAGAATGGCCAATTTACTCACTCTGAGGTCTCAAAAAGTGTTTCTTCAACCCGGGAAGTGAATTAAATACCATTTGGAGGCATTTAATGTTCAAGCAAAAACAGCCGATTTTTGACAAAAGAGATAACTTCCCCCCTATTACGTCATGCTTCAGAAAGGTGAAAAATGGTCAGTTTTCAAATGTTTTATTTTTTAACGTCAGTTCACATTTGTAGGTCGATCATCAGTTTTAGAGCTAAAATTAACCTGTTTAAAGTGATTTTCATGCTTCCAGGGGGTTAAAAACAAGATTTGTGGAATGGTTAAAAGTGCATGAAAATGGCCAATTTACTCACTCTGAGGTCTCAAAAAGTGTTTCTTCACCCCGGGAAGTGAATTAAATATCATTTGGAGGCATTTAAAGTTCAAGCAAAAATGGCAGATTTTTGACAAAAGAGATAACACCCCCCATCACGTCATGCTTCAGAAAGGTGAAAAATGGTCCGTTTTCAAATGTTTTATTTTTGAACGTCAGTTCACATTTGTAGGTCGATCATCAGTTTTAGAGCTAAAATTAGCATGTTTAAAGTGATTTTCATGCTTCCAGGGGCCCTAAACACAAGATTTGTGGAATGGTTAAAAGTGCTTGAAAATGGCCTATTTACTCACTCTGAGGTCTCAAAAAGTGTTTCTTCACCCCGGGAAGTGAATTAAATAAGATTTGGAGACATTTAATATTCAAGGAAAAACGGCTGATTTTTGACGAAAGAGATAACTCCCCCCCATTGCGTCATGCTTCAGAAAGGTGAAAAATGGTCAGTTTTCAAATGTTTTATTTTTTAACGTCAGTTCACATTTGTAGGTCGATCATCAGTTTTAGAGCTAAAATGAGCCTGTTTAAAGTGATTTTCATGCTTCCAGGGCCTTAAAAACAAAATTTGCGGAATGGTTAAAAGTGCATGAAAATGGCCAATTTACTCACTCTGAGGTCTTAAAAAGTGTTTCTTTACCCCGGGAAGTAAATTAAATACCATTTGGAGGCATTTAATGTTCAAGCAAAAACGGCTGATTTTTGACAAAAGAGATAACAACCCCCCATTACGTCATGCTTCAGAAAGTTGAAAAATGGTCCGTGTTCAAATGTTTTATTTTTGAACGTCAGTTCACATTTGTAGTTTGATCATCAATTTTAGAGCTAAAATTAGCATGTTTAAAGTGATTTTCATGCTTCCAGGGGCCCTAAAAACAAAATTTGCGTAATGGTTAAAAGTGCATGAAAATGGCCAATTTACTCACTCTGAGGTCTCAAAAAGTGTTTCTTCACCCCGGGAAGTGAATTAAATACCATTTGGAGGCATTTAAAGATCAAGCAAAAACTGCTGATTTTTTACAAAAGGGATAAAACCCCCCCCATTACGTCATGCTTCAGAAAGGTGAAAAATGGTCAGTTTTCAAATGTTTTATTTTTTAACATCAGTTCACATTTGTAGGTCGATCATCAGTTTTAGAGCTAAAATTAGCCTGTTTAAAGTGATTTTCATGCTTCCAGGGGCCCTAAAAACAAGATTTGTGGAATGTTTATAAGTGCATGAAAATGGCCAATTTACTCACTCTGAGGTCTCAAAAAGTGTTTCTTCACCCGGGAAGTGAATTAAATACCATTTGGAAGCATTTAAAGTTCAAGCAAAAACGGCAGATTTTTGACAAAAGAGATAACACCCCCCCATTACGTCATGCTTCAGAAAGGTGAAAACTGGTCCGTTTTCAAATGTTTTATTTGTTAACGTCAGTTCACATTTGTAGGTCGATCATCAGTTTTAGAGCTAAAATTAGCATGTTTAAAGTGATTTTCATGCTTCCAGGAGCCCTAAACAAAAAATTTGCGGAATGGTTAAAAGTGCATGAAAATGGCCTATTTACTCACTCTGAGGTCTCAAAAAGTGTTTCTTCACCCCGGGAAGTGAATTAAATACCATTTGGAGGCATTTAAAGTTCAAGCAAAAACGGCAGATTTTTGACAAAAGAGATAACACCCCCCCATTACGTCATGCTTCAGAAAGGTGAAAAATTGTCCGTTTTCAAATGTTTAATTTTTTAACGTCAGTTCACATTGGTAGGTCGATCATCAGTTTTAGAGCTAAAATTAGCATGTTTAAAGTGATTTTCATGCTTCCAGGGGCCCTAAACACAAGATTTGTGGAATGGTTAAATGTGCTTGAAAATGGCCAATTTACTCACTCTGAGGTCTCAAAAGTGTTTCTTCACATTGGGAAGTGAATTAAATACAATTTGGAGGCATTTAATGTTCAAGCAAAAACGGCAGATTTTTGACAAAAGAGATAACTCCCCCCATTACGTCATGCTTCAGAAAGTTGAAAAATGGTCCGTTTTCAAATGTTTTATTTTTTAACGTCAGTTCACATTTGTAGGTTGATCATCAGTTTTAAAGCTTAAATTAGCATGTAGAAAGTGATTTTCATGCTTTCAGGGGCCCTAAACACAAGATTTGTGGAATGGTTAAAAGTGCTTGAAAATTGCCAATTTACTCACTCTGAGGTCTCAAAAAGTGTTTCTTCACACCTGGAAGTGAATTAAATACCATTTGGAGGCATTTAATGTTCAAGCAAAAGCGGCTGATTTTTGACAAAAGAGCTAACTCTCCCCCATTACGTCATGCTTCAGAAAGGTGAAAAATGGTCAGTTTTCAAATGTTTTATTTTTTAACGTCAGTTCACATTTGTAGGTCGATCATCAGTTTTAGAGCTAAAGTTAGCCTGTTTAAAGTGATTTTCATGCTTCCAGGGGCCTTAAAAACAAGATTTGTGGAATGGTTGAAAGTGCATGAAAATGGCCAATTTACTCATGCTGACGTCTCAAAAAGTGTTTCTTCACCCCGGGAAGTGAATTAAATACCATTTGGAGGCATTTAAAGTTCAAGCAAAAACAGCAGTTTTTTGACAAAAGAGATAACACCCCCCCATTACGTCATGCTTCAGAAAGGTGAAAAATGGTCCGTTTTCAAATGTTTTATTTTTTAACGTCAGTTCACATTTGTAGGTCAATCATCAGTTTTAGAGCTTAAATTAGCATGTTTAAAGTGATTTTCATGCTTTCAGGGGCCCTAAACACAAGATTTGTGGAATGGTTAAAAGTGCTTGAAAATGGCCAATTTACTCACTCTGTAGTCTCAAAAAGTGTTTCTTCACCCCGGGAAGTGAATTAAATACCATTTGGAGGCATTTAATGTTCAAGAAAAAACGGCTGATTTTTGACAAAAGAGATAACACCCCCCATTACGTCATGCTTCAGAAAGGTGAAAACTGGTCCGTTTTCAAATGTTTTATTTGTTAACGTCAGTTCACATTTGTAGGTCGATCATCAGTTTTAGAGCTAAAATTAGCATGTTTAAAGTGATTTTCATGCTTCCAGGAGCCCTAAACACAAAATTTGCGGAATGGTTAAAAGTGCATGAAAACGGCCTATTTACTCACTCTGAGGTCTCAAAAAGTGTTTCTTCACCCCGGGAAGTGAATTAAATACCATTTGGAGGCATTTAAAGTTCAAGCAAAAACTGCAGATTTTTGACAAAAGAGATAACACCCCCCCATTACGTCATGCTTCAGAAAGGTGAAAAATTGTCCGTTTTCAAATGTTTAATTTTTTAACGTCAGTTCACATTGGTAGGTCGATCATCAGTTTTAGAGCTAAAATTAGCATGTTTAAAGTGATTTTCATGCTTCCAGGGGCCCTAAACACAAGATTTGTGGAATGGTTAAATGTGCTTGAAAATGGCCAATTTACTCACTCTGAGGTCTCAAAAGTGTTTCTTCACCCTGGGAAGTGAATTAAATACAATTTGGAGGCATTTAATGTTCAAGCAAAAACGGCAGATTTTTGACAAAAGAGATAACTCCTCCCATTACGTCATGCTTCAGAAAGTTGAAAAATGGTCCGTTTTCAAATGTTTTATTTTTTAACGTCAGTTCACATTTGTAGGTTGATCATCAGTTTTAAAGCTTAAATTAGCATGTTGAAAGTGATTTTCATGCTTTCAGGGGCCCTAAACACAAGATTTGTGGAATGGTTAAAAGTGCTTGAAAATGGCCAATTTACTCACTCTGAGGTCTCAAAAAGTGTTTCTTCACACCTGGAAGTGAATTAAATACCATTTGGAGGCATTTAATGTTCAAGCAAAAGCGGCTGATTTTTGACAAAAGAGCTAACTCTCCCCCATTACGTCATGCTTCAGAAAGGTGAAAAATGGTCAGTTTTCAAATGTTTTATTTTTTAATGTCAGTTCACATTTGTAGGTCGATCATCAGTTTTAGAGCTAAAGTTAGCCTGTTTAAAGTGATTTTCATGCTTCCAGGGGCCTTAAAAACAAGATTTGTGGAATGGTTGAAAGTGCATGAAAATGGCCAATTTACTAATGCTGACGTCTCAAAAAGTGTTTCTTCACCCCGGGAAGTGAATTAAATACCATTTGGAGGCATTTAAAGTTCAAGCAAAAACAGCAGTTTTTTGACAAAAGAGATAACACCCCCCCCATTACGTCATGCTTCAGAAAGGTGAAAAATGGTCCGTTTTCAAATGTTTTATTTTTTAACGTCAGTTCACATTTGTAGGTCAATCATCAGTTTTAGAGCTTAAATTAGCATGTTTAAAGTGATTTTCATGCTTTCAGGGGCCCTAAACACAAGATTTGTGGAATGGTTAAAAGTGCTTGAAAATGGCCAATTTACTCACTCTGTAGTCTCAAAAAGTGTTTCTTCACCCCGGGAAGTGAATTAAATACCATTTGGAGGCATTTAATGTTCAAGAAAAAACGGCTGATTTTTGACAAAAGAGATAACACCCCCCATTACGTCATGCTTCAGAAAGTTGAAAAATGGTCCGTATTCAAATGTTTTATTTTTGAACGTCAGTTCACATTTGTAGTTCGATCATCAATTTTAGAGCTAAAATTAGCATGTTTAAAGTGATTTTCATGCTTCCAGGGGCCCTAAAAACAAAATTTGCGGAATGGTTAAAAGTGCATGAAAATGGCCAATTTACTCACTCTGAGGTCTTAAAAAGTGTTTCTTTACCCCGGGAAGTAAATTAAATACCATTTGGAGGCATTTAATGTTCAAGCAAAAACAGCCGATTTTTGACAAAAGAGATAACAACCCCCCATTACGTCATGCTTCAGAAAGTTGAAAAATGGTCCATGTTCAAATGTTTTATTTTTTAACGTCAGTTCACATTTGTAGGTCGATCATCAGTTTTAGAGCTAAAATGAGCCTGTTTAAAGTGATTTTCATGCTTCCAGGGCCTTAAAAACAAAATTTGCGGAATGGTTAAAAGTGCATGAAAATGGCCAATTTACTCACTCTGAGGTCTTAAAAAGTGTTTCTTTACCCCGGGAAGTAAATTAAATACCATTTGGAGGCATTTAATGTTCAAGCAAAAACGGCTGATTTTTGACAAAAGAGATAACAACCCCCCATTACGTCATGCTTCAGAAAGTTGAAAAATGGTCCGTGTTCAAATGTTTTATTTTTGAACATCAGTTCACATTTGTAGTTTGATCATCAATTTTAGAGCTAAAATTAGCATGTTTAAAGTGATTTTCATGCTTCCAGGGGCCCTAAAAACAAAATTTGCTTAATGGTTAAAAGTGCATGAAAATGGCCAATTTACTCACTCTGAGGTCTCAAAAAGTGTTTCTTCACCCCGGGAAGTGAATTAAATACCATTTGGAGGCATTTAAAGATCAAGCAAAAACGGCTGATTTTTTACAAAAGGGATAAAACCCCCCCCATTACGTCATGCTTCAGAAAGGTGAAAAATGGTCCGTTTTCAAATGTTTTATTTTTTAACGTCAGTTCACATTTGTAGGTGGATCATCAGTTTTAGAGCTAAAAATAGCATGTTTAAAGTCATTTTCATGCTTCCAGTGGCCCTAAACACAACATTTGTGGAATGGTTAAAAGTGCATGAAAATGGCCAATTTACTCACTCTGAGGTCTCAAAAAGTGTTTCTTCACCCGGGAAGTGAATTAAATACCATTTGGAAGCATTTAAAGTTCAAGCAAAAACGGCAGATTTTTGACAAAAGAGATAACACCCCCCCATTACGTCATGCTTCAGAAAGGTGAAAACTGGTCCGTTTTCAAATGTTTTATTTGTTAACGTCAGTTCACATTTGTAGGTCGATCATCAGTTTTAGAGCTAAAATTAGCATGTTTAAAGTGATTTTCATGCTTCCAGGAGCCCTAAACACAAAATTTGCGGAATGGTTAAAAGTGCATGAAAATGGCCTATTTACTCACTCTGAGGTCTCAAAAAGTGTTTCTTCACCCCGGGAAGTGAATTAAATACCATTTGGAGGCATTTAAAGTTCAAGCAAAAACGGCAGATTTTTGACAAAAGAGATAACACCCCTCCATTACGTCATGCTTCAGAAAGGTGAAAAATTGTCCGTTTTCAAATGTTTAATTTTTTAACGTCAGTTCACATTGGTAGGTCGATCATCAGTTTTAGAGCTAAAATTAGCATGTTTAAAGTGATTTTCATGCTTCCAGGGGCCCTAAACACAAGATTTGTGGAATGGTTAAATGTGCTTGAAAATGGCCAATTTACTCACTCTGAGGTCTCAAAAGTGTTTCTTCACCCTGGGAAGTGAATTAAATACAATTTGGAGGCATTTAATGTTCAAGCAAAAATGGCAGATTTTTGACAAAAGAGATAACTCCCCCCATTACGTCATGCTTCAGAAAGTTGAAAAATGGTCCGTTTTCAAATGTTTTATTTTTTAACGTCAGTTCACATTTGTAGGTTGATCATCAGTTTTAAAGCTTAAATTAGCATGTTGAAAGTGATTTTCATGCTTTCAGGGGCCCTAAACACAAGATTTGTGGAATGGTTAAAAGTGCTTGAAAATGGCCAATTTACTAACTCTGAGGTCTCAAAAAGTGTTTCTTCACACCTGGAAGTGAATTAAATACCATTTGGAGGCATTTAATGTTCAAGCAAAAGCGGCTGATTTTTGACAAAAGAGCTAACTCTCCCCCATTACGTCATGCTTCAGAAAGGTGAAAAATGGTCAGTTTTCAAATGTTTTATTTTTTAACGTCAGTTCACATTTGTAGGTCGATCATCAGTTTTAGAGCTAAAGTTAGCCTGTTTAAAGTGATTTTCATGCTTCCAGGGGCCTTAAAAACAAGATTTGTGGAATGGTTGAAAGTGCATGAAAATGGCCAATTTACTCATGCTGACGTCTCAAAAAGTGTTTCTTCACCCCGGGAAGTGAATTAAATACCATTTGGAGGCATTTAAAGTTCAAGCAAAAACAGCAGTTTTTTGACAAAAGAGATAACACCCCCCCATTACGTCATGCTTCAGAAAGGTGAAAAATGGTCCGTTTTCAAATGTTTTAATTTTTTAACGTCAGTTCACATTTGTAGGTCAATCATCAGTTTTAGAGCTTAAATAGGCATGTTTAAAGTGATTTTCATGCTTTCAGGGGCCCTAAACACAAGATTTGTGGAATGGTTAAAAGTGCTTGAAAATGGCCAATTTACTCACTCTGTAGTCTCAAAAAGTGTTTCTTCACCCCGGGAAGTGAATTAAATACCATTTGGAGGCATTTAATGTTCAAGAAAAAACGGCTGATTTTTGACAAAAGAGATAACACCCCCCATTACGTCATGCTTCAGAAAGGTGAAAACTGGTCCGTTTTCAAATGTTTTATTTGTTAACGTCAGTTCACATTTGTAGGTCGATCATCAGTTTTAGAGCTAAAATTAGCATGTTTAAAGTGATTTTCATGCTTCCAGGAGCCCTAAACACAAAATTTGCGGAATGGTTAAAAGTGCATGAAAATGGCCTATTTACTCACTCTGAGGTCTCAAAAAGTGTTTCTTCACCCCGGGAAGTGAATTAAATACCATTTGGAGGCATTTAAAGTTCAAGCAAAAACGGCAGATTTTTGACAAAAGAGATAACACCCCCCCATTACGTCATGCTTCAGAAAGGTGAAAAATTGTCCATTTTCAAATGTTTAATTTTTTAACGTCAGTTCACATTGGTAGGTCGATCATCAGTTTTAGAGCTAAAATTAGCATGTTTAAAGTGATTTTCATGCTTCCAGGGGCCCTAAACACAAGATTTGTGGAATGGTTAAATGTGCTTGAAAATGGCCAATTTACTCACTCTGAGGTCTCAAAAGTGTTTCTTCACCCTGGGAAGTGAATTAAATACAATTTGGAGGCATTTAATGTTCAAGCAAAAACAGCAGATTTTTGACAAAAGAGATAACTCCTCCCATTACGTCATGCTTCAGAAAGTTGAAAAATGGTCCGTTTTCAAATGTTTTATTTTTTAACGTCAGTTCACATTTGTAGGTTGATCATCAGTTTTAAAGCTTAAATTAGCATGTTGAAAGTGATTTTCATGCTTTCAGGGGCCCTAAACACAAGATTTGTGGAATGGTTAAAAGTGCTTGAAAATGGCCAATTTACTCACTCTGAGGTCTCAAAAAGTGTTTCTTCACACCTGGAAGTGAATTAAATACCATTTGGAGGCATTTAATGTTCAAGCAAAAGCGGCTGATTTTTGACAAAAGAGCTAATTCTCCCCCATTACGTCATGCTTCAGAAAGGTGAAAAATGGTCAGTTTTCAAATGTTTTATTTTTTAACGTCAGTTCACATTTGTAGGTCGATCATCAGTTTTAGAGCTAAAGTTAGCCTGTTTAAAGTGATTTTCATGCTTCCAGGGGCCTTAAAAACAAGATTTGTGGAATGGTTGAAAGTGCATGAAAATGGCCAATTTACTCATGCTGACGTCTCAAAAAGTGTTTCTTCACCCCGGGAAGTGAATTAAATACCATTTGGAGGCATTTAAAGTTCAAGCAAAAACAGCAGTTTTTTGACAAAAGAGATAACACCCCCCCATTACGTCATGCTTCAGAAAGGTGAAAAATGGTCCGTTTTCAAATGTTTTATTTTTTAACGTCAGTTCACATTTGTAGGTCAATCATCAGTTTTAGAGCTTAAATTAGCATGTTTAAAGTGATTTTCATGCTTTCAGGGGCCCTAAACACAAGATTTGTGGAATGGTTAAAAGTGCTTGAAAATGGCCAATTTACTCACTCTGTAGTCTCAAAAAGTGTTTCTTCACCCCGGGAAGTGAATTAAATACCATTTGGAGGCATTTAATGTTCAAGAAAAAACAGCTGATTTTTGACAAAAGAGATAACACCCCCCATTACGTCATGCTTCAGAAAGTTGAAAAATGGTCCGTATTCAAATGTTTTATTTTTGAACGTCAGTTCACATTTGTAGTTCGATCATCAATTTTAGAGCTAAAATTAGCATGTTTAAAGTGATTTTCATGCTTCCAGGGGCCCTAAAAACAAAATTTGCGGAATGGTTAAAAGTGCATGAAAATGGCCAATTTACTCACTCTGAGGTCTTAAAAAGTGTTTCTTTACCCCGGGAAGTAAATTAAATACCATTTGGAGGCATTTAATGTTCAAGCAAAAACAGCCGATTTTTGACAAAAGAGATAACAACCCCCCATTACGTCATGCTTCAGAAAGTTGAAAAATGGTCCGTGTTCAAATGTTTTATTTTTGAACGTCAGTTCACATTTGTAGGTCGATCATCAGTTTTAGAGCTAAAATTAACCTGTTTAAAGTGATTTTCATGCTTCCAGGGGCCTTAAAAACAAGATTTGTGGAATGGTTAAAAGTGCATGAAAATGGCCAATTTACTCACTCTGAGGTCTCAAAAAGTGTTTCTTCACCCCGGGAAGTGAATTAAATACCATTTGGAGGCATTTAAAGTTCAAGCAAAAATGGCAGATTTTTGACAAAAGAGATAACACCCCCCATCACGTCATGCTTCAGAAAGGTGAAAAATGGTCCGTTTTCAAATGTTTTATTTTTGAACGTCAGTTCACATTTGTAGGTCGATCATCAGTTTTAGAGCTAAAATTAGCATGTTTAAAGTGATTTTCATGCTTCCAGGGGCCCTAAACACAAGATTTGTGGAATGGCTAAAAGTGCTTGAAAATGGCCTATTTACTCACTCTGAGGTCTCAAAAAGTGTTTCTTCACCCCGGGAAGTGAATTAAATAAGATTTGGAGACAATTAATATTCAAGGAAAAACGGCTGATTTTTGACGAAAGAGATAACTCCCCCCCATTGCGTCATGCTTCAGAAAGGTGAAAAATGGTCAGTTTTCAAATGTTTTATTTTTTAACGTCAGTTCACATTTGTAGGTCGATCATCAGTTTTAGAGCTAAAATGAGCCTGTTTAAAGTGATTTTCATGCTTCCAGGGCCTTAAAAACAAAATTTGCGGAATGGTTAAAAGTGCATGAAAATGGCCAATTTACTCACTCTGAGGTCTTAAAAAGTGTTTCTTTACCCCGGGCAGAAAATTAAATACCATTTGGAGGCATTTAATGTTCAAGCAAAAACGGCTGATTTTTGACAAAAGAGATAACAACCCCCCATTACGTCATGCTTCAGAAAGTTGAAAAAAGGTCCGTGTTCAAATGTTTTATTTTTGAACGTCAGTTCACATTTGTAGTTCGATCATCAATTTTAGAGCTAAAATTAGCATGTTTAAAGTGATTTTCATGCTTTCAGGGGCCCTAAAAACAAAATTTGCGTAATGGTTAAAAGTGCATGAAAATGGCCAATTTACTCACTCTGAGGTCTCAAAAAGTGTTTCTTCACCCCGGGAAGTGAATTAAATACCATTTGGAGGTATTTAAAGATCAAGCAAAAACGGCTGATTTTTTACAAAAGGGATAAAACCCCCCCCCATTACGTCATGCTTCAGAAAGGTGAAAAATGGTCCGTTTTCAAATGTTTTATTTTTTAACGTCAGTTCACATTTGTAGGTGGATCATCAGTTTTAGAGCTAAAAATAGCATGTTTAAAGTCATTTTCATGCTTCCAGTGGCCCTAAACACAACATTTGTGGAATGGTTAAAAGTGCATGAAAATGGCCAATTTACTCACTCTGAGGTCTCAAAAAGTGTTTCTTCACCCGGGAAGTGAATTAAATACCATTTGGAAGCATTTAAATGTCAAGCAAAAACTGCATATTTTTGACAAAAGAGATAACACCCCCCCATTACGTCATGCTTCAGAAAGGTGAAAAATGGTCAGTTTTCAAATGTTTTATTTTTTAACATCAGTTCACATTTGTAGGTTGATCATCAGTTTTAGAGCTAAAATTAGCCTGTTTAAAGTGATATTCATGCTTCCAGGGGCCCTAAAAACAAGATTTGTGGAATGTTTAAAAGTGCATGAAAATGGCCAATTTACTCACTCTGAGGTCTCAAAAAGTGTTTCTTCACCCGGGAAGTGAATTAAATACCATTTGTAAGCATTTAAAGTTCAAGCAAAAACGGCAGATTTTTGACAAAAGAGATAACACCCCCCCCCCATTACGTCATGCTTCAGAAAGGTGAAAAATGGTCCGTTTTCAAATGTTTTATTTTTTAACATCAGTTCACATTTGTAGGTAGATCATCAGTTTTAGAGCTAAAATTAGCCTGTTTAAAGTGATTTTCATGCTTCCAGGGGCCCTAAAAACAAGATTTGTGGAATGGTTAAAAGTGCATGAAAATGGCCAATTTACTCACTCTGAGGTCTCAAAAAGTGTTTCTTCACCCGGGAAGTGAAATAAATACCATTTGGAAGCATTTAAAGTTCAAGCAAAAATGGCAGATTTTTGACAAAAGAGATAACACCCCCCCATTACGTCATGCTTCAGAAAGGTGAAAACTGGTCCGTTTTCAAATGTTTTATTTTTTAACGTCAGTTCACATTGGTAGGTCGATCATCAGTTTTAAAGCTTAAATTAGCATGTTTAAAGTGATTTTCATGCTTTCAGGGGCCCTAAACACAAGATTTGTGGAATGGTTAAAAGTGCTTGAAAATGGCCAATTTACTCACTCTGAGGTCTCAAAAAGTGTTTCTTCACCCCGGGAAGTGAATTAAATATAATTTGGAGGCATTTAAAGTTCAAGCAAAAACAGCAGTATTTTTACAAAAGAGATAACACCCCCCCCCCATTACGTCATGCTTCAGAAAGGTGAAAAATGGTCCGTTTTCAAATGTTTTATTTTTTAACATCAGTTCACATTTGTAGGTAGATCATCAGTTTTAGAGCTAAAATTAGCCTGTTTAAAGTGATTTTCATGCTTCCAGGGGCCCTAAAAACAAGATTTGTGGAATGGTTAAAAGTGCATGAAAATGGCCAATTTACTCACTCTGAGGTCTCAAAAAGTGTTTCTTCACCCGGGAAGTGAAATAAATACCATTTGGAAGCATTTAAAGTTCAAGCAAAAATGGCAGATTTTTGACAAAAGAGATAACACCCCCCCATTACGTCATGCTTCAGAAAGGTGAAAACTGGTCCGTTTTCAAATGTTTTATTTTTTAACGTCAGTTCACATTGGTAGGTCGATCATCAGTTTTAGAGCTAAAATTAGCATGTTTAAAGTGATTTTCATGCTTCCAGGGGCCCTAAACACAAGATTTGTGGAATGGTTAAATGTGATTGAAAATGGCCAATTTACTCACTCTGAGGTCTCAAAAGTGTTTCTTCACCCTGGGAAGTGAATTAAATACCATTTGGAGGCATTTAATGTTCAAGCAAAAACGGCTGATTTTTGACAAAAGAGATAACTCCCCCCCATTACGTCATGCTTCAGAAAGTTGAAAAATGGTCCGTTTTCAAATGTTTTATTTTTTAACGTCAGTTCACATTGGTAGGTCGATCATCAGTTTTAGAGCTAAAATTAGCATGTTTAAAGTGAATTTTCATGCTTTCAGGGGCCCTAAACACAAGATTTGCGGAATGGTTAAAAGTGCTTGAAGATGGCCAATTTACTCACTCTGAGGTCTCAAAAAGTGTTTCTTCACCCCGGGAAGTACTTTAAATACCATTTGGAGGCATTTAATGTTCAAGCAAAAACAGCTGATTTTTGACAAAAGAGATAACACCCCCCCATTACGTCATGCTTCAGAAAGGTGAAAAATGGTCAGTTTTTAAATGTTTTATTTTTTAACGTCAGTTCACATTTGAAGGTTGATCATCAGTTTTAGAGCTTAAATTAGCATGTTTAAAGTGATTTTCATGCTTCCAGGAGCCCTAAACACAAGATTTGTGGAATGGTTAAAAGTGCTTGAAAATGGCCTATTTACTCACTCTGAGGTCTCAAAAAGTGTTTCTTCACACCGGGAAGTGAATTAAATACCATTTGGAGGCATTTAATATTTAAGCAAAAGCGGCTGATTTTTGACAAAAGAGCTAACTCCCCCCCATTACGTCATGCTTCAGAAAGTTGAAAAATGGTCCGTATTCAAATGTTTTATTTTTGAACGTCAGTTCACATTTGTAGTTCGATCATCAATTTTAGAGCTAAAATTAGCATGTTTAAAGTGATTTTCTTGCTTCCAGGGGCCCTAAAAACAAAATTTGCGGAATGGTTAAAAGTGCATGAAAATGGCCAATTTACTCACTCTGAGGTCTTAAAAAGTGTTTCTTTACCCCGGGAAGTAAATTAAATACCATTTGGAGGCATTTAATGTTCAAGCAAAAACAGCCGATTTTTGACAAAAGAGATAACAACCCCCCATTACGTCATGCTTCAGAAAGTTGAAAAATGGTCCGTGTTCAAATGTTTTATTTTTGAACGTCAGTTCACATTTGTAGTTCGATCATCAATTTTAGAGCTATAATTTGCATGTTTAAAGTGATTTTCATGCTTCCAGGGGCCCTAAAAACAAAATTTGCGTAATGGTTAAAAGTGCATGAAAATGGCCAATTTACTCACTCTGAGGTCTCAAAAAGTGTTTCTTCACCCCGGGAAAAGAATTAAATACCATTTGGAGGCATTTAAAGATCAAGCAAAAACGGCAGATTTTTGACAAAAGAGATAACACCCCCCATTACGTCATGCTTCAGAAAGGTGAAAAATGGTCCGTTTTCAAATGTTTTATTTTTTAACGTCAGTTCACATTGGTAGGTGGATCATCAGTTTTAGAGCTAAAATTATAATGTTTAAAGTGATGTTCATGCTTCCAGGGGCCCTAAAAACAAGATTTGTGGAATGGTTAAAAGTGCATGAGAATGGCCAATTTACTCACTCTGAGGTCTCAAAAAGTGTTTCTTCAACCCGGGAAGTGAATTAAATACCATTTGGAGGCATTTAATGTTCAAGCAAAAACAGCCGATTTTTGACAAAAGAGATAACTCCCCCCTATTACGTCATGCTTCAGAAAGGTGAAAAATGGTCAGTTTTCAAATGTTTTATTTTTTAACGTCAGTTCACATTTGTAGGTCGATCATCAGTTTTAGAGCTAAAATTAACCTGTTTAAAGTGATTTTCATGCTTCCAGGGGCCTTAAAAACAAGATTTGTGGAATGGTTAAAAGTGCATGAAAATGGCCAATTTACTCACTCTGAGGTCTCAAAAAGTGTTTCTTCACCCCGGGAAGTGAATTAAATACCATTTGGAGGCATTTAAAGTTCAAGCAAAAATGGCAGATTTTTGACAAACACCCCCCATCACGTCATGCTTCAGAAAGGTGAAAAATGGTCCGTTTTCAAATGTTTTATTTTTGAACGTCAGTTCACATTTGTAGGTCGATCATCAGTTTTAGAGCTAAAATTAGCATGTTTAAAGTGATTTTCATGCTTCCAGGGGCCCTAAACACAAGATTTGTGGAATGGTTAAAAGGGCTTGAAAATGGCCTATTTACTCACTCTGAGGTCTCAAAAAGTGTTTCTTCACCCCGGGAAGTGAATTAAATAAGATTTGGAGACATTTAATATTCAAGGAAAAACGGCTGATTTTTGACGAAAGAGATAACTCCCCCCCATTGCGTCATGCTTCAGAAAGGTGAAAAATGGTCAGTTTTCAAATGTTTTATTTTTTAACGTTAGTTCACATTTGTAGGTCGATCATCAGTTTTAGAGCTAAAATGAGCCTGTTTAAAGTGATTTTCATGCTTCCAGGGCCTTAAAAACAAAATTTGCGGAATGGTTAAAAGTGCATGAAAATGGCCAATTTACTCACTCTGAGGTCTTAAAAAGTGTTTCTTTACCCCGGGCAGTAAATTAAATACCATTTGGAGGCATTTAATGTTCAAGCAAAAACGGCTGATTTTTGACAAAAGAGATAACAACCCCCCATTACGTCATGCTTCAGAAATTTGAAAAAAGGTCCGTGTTCAAAAGTTTTATTTTTGAACGTCAGTTCACATTTGTAGTTCGATCATCAATTTTAGAGCTAAAATTAGCATGTTTAAAGTGATTTTCATGCTTCCAGAGGCCCTAAAAACAAAATTTGCGTAATGGTTAAAAGTGCATGAAAATGGCCAATTTACTCACTCTGAGGTCTCAAAAAGTGTTTCTTCACCCCGGGAAGTGAATTAAATACCATTTGGAGGCATTTAAAGATCAAGCAAAAACGGCTGATTTTTTACAAAAGGGATAAAACCCCCCCCCATTACGTCATGCTTCAGAAAGGTGAAAAATGGTCCGTTTTCAAATGTTTTATTTTTTAACGTCAGTTCACATTTGTAGGTGGGTCATCAGTTTTAGAGCTAAAAATAGCATGTTTAAAGTCATTTTCATGCTTCCAGTGGCCCTAAACACAACATTTGTGGAATGGTTAAAAGTGCATGAAAATGGCCAATTTACTCACTCTGAGGTCTCAAAAAGTGTTTCTTCACCCGGGAAGTGAATTAAATACCATTTGGAAGCATTTAAATTTCAAGCAAAAACTGCAGATTTTTGACAAAAGAGATAACACCCCCCATTACGTCATGCTTCAGAAAGGTGAAAAATGGTCAGTTTTCAAATGTTTTATTTTTTAACATCAGTTCACATTTGTAGGTTGATCATCAGTTTTAGAGCTAAAATTAGCCTGTTTAAAGTGATTTTCATGCTTCCAGGGGCCCTAAAAACAAGATTTGTGGAATGTTTAAAAGTGCATGAAAATGGCCAATTTACTCACTCTGAGGTCTCAAAAAGTGTTTCTTCACCCGGGAAGTGAATTAAATACCATTTGGAAGCATTTAAAGTTCAAGCAAAAACGGCAGATTTTTGACAAAAGAGATAACACCCCCCCATTACGTCATGCTTCAGAAAGTTGAAAAATGGTCCGTTTTCAAATGTTTTATTTTTTAACGTCAGTTCACATTTGTAGGTTGATCATCACTTTTAAAGCTTAAATTAGCATGTTTAAAGTGATTTTCATGCTTTCAGGGGCCCTAAACACAAGATTTGTGGAATGGTTAAAAGTGCTTGAAAATGGCCAATTTACTCACTCTGAGGTCTCAAAAAGTGTTTCTTCACCCTGGGAAGTGAATTAAATATAATTTTGAGGCATTTAAAGTTCAAGCAAAAACAGCAGTTTTTTTACAAAAGAGATAACACCCCCCCCCCATTACGCCATGCTTCAGAAAGGTGAAAAATGGTCCGTTTTCAAATGTTTTATTTTTTAACATCAGTTCACATTTGTAGGTCGATCATCAGTTTTAGAGCTAAAATTAGCCTGTTTAAAGTGATTTTCATGCTTCCAGGGGCCCTAAAAACAAGATTTGTGGAATGGTTAAAAGTGCATGAAAATGGCCAATTTACTCACTCTGAGGTCTCAAAAAGTGTTTCTTCACCCGGGAAGTGAAATAAATACCATTTGGAAGCATTTAAAGTTCAAGCAAAAACGGCAGATTTTTGACAAAAGAGATAACACCCCCCCATTACGTCATGCTTCAGAAAGGTAAAAACTGGTCCGTTTTCAAATGTTTTATTTTTTAACGTCAGTTCACATTGGTAGGTCGATAATCAGTTTTAGAGCTAAAATTAGCATGTTTAAAGTGATTTTCATGCTTCCAGGGGCCCTAAACACAAGATTTGTGGAATGGTTAAATGTGATTGAAAATGGCCAATTTACTCACTCTGAGGTCTCAAAAGTGTTTCTTCACCCTGGGAAGTGAATTAAATACCATTTGGAGGCATTTAATGTTCAAGCAAAAACGGCTGATTTTTGACAAAAGAGATAACTCCCCCCCATTACGTCATGCTTCAGAAAGTTGAAAAATGGTCCGTTTTCAAATGTTTTATTTTTTAACGTCAGTTCACATTGGTAGGTCGATCATCAGTTTTAGAGCTAAAATTAGCATGTTTAAAGTGATTTTCATGCTTTCAGGGGCCCTAAACACAAGATTTGTGGAATGGTTAAAAGTGCTTGAAAATGGCCTATTTACTCACTCTGAGGTCTCAAAAAGTGTTTCTTCACACCGGGAAGTGAATTAAATACCATTTGTATTGTATTGCGACTTATATAGCGCACGTATCACCCGAAGGCATCAAGGCGCTTGCTTAGGGAACCCATCCTGGTATTCCCCTGTGAGATACCCCGGCAGGGTATCCACAAGGTGAAAGCCAGGCATCCCGCCATGAGGGGCCATAGTGGAGATTAAGCAAGCTAATACCCAGAGTCGCAGAGTGTGACCCCATGAGTCGAGTAGGCACCGGAGCGAGAATTGTCGAGTCCGTGGAATTTTTGAGCCCGAGACCCGCCGAGGCGGGGAATCGAACCCTGGTCCACGGCCGATCTCAGCTTCCAGGTCTGCCGCCTCTAACCACTGAGCCACGCATTAAAGCGGCTGATTTTTGACAAAAGAGCTAACTCCCCCCCATTACGTCATGCTTCAGAAAGGTGAAAAATGGTCAGTTTTCAAATGTTTTATTTTTTAACGTCAGTTCACATTTGTAGGTCGATCATCAATTTTAGAGCTAAATTTAGCCTGTTTAAAGTGATTTTCATGCTTCCAGGGGCCTTAAAAACAAGATTTGTGGAATGGTTAAAAGTGCATGAAAATGGCCAATTTACTCACTCTGACGTCTCAAAAAGTGTTTCTTCACCCCGGGAAGTGAATTAAATACCATTTGGAGGCATTTAAAGTTCAAGCAAAAACAGCAGTTTTTTGACAAAAGAGATAACACCCCCCCCCCATTACGTCATGCTTCAGAAAGGTGAAAAATGGTCCGTTTTCAAATGTTTTATTTTTTAACGTCAGTTCACATTTGTAGGTCGATCATCAGTTTTAGAGCTTAAATTAGCATGTTTAAAGTGATTTTCATGCTTTCGGGGGCCCTAAACACAAGATTTGTGGAATGGTTAAAAGTGCTTGAAAATGACCAATTTACTCACTCTGTGGTCTCAAAAAGTGTTTCTTCACCCCGGGAAGTGAATTAAATACCATTTGGAGGCATTTAATGTTCAAGAAAAAACGGCTGATTTTTGACAAAAGAGATAACACCCCCCATTACGTCATTCTTCAGAAAGTTGAAAAATGGTCCGTATTCAAATGTTTTATTTTTGAACGTCAGTTCACATTTGTAGTTCGATCATCAATTTTAGAGCTAAAATTAGCATGTTTAAAGTGATTTTCATGCTTCCAGGGGCCCTAAAAACAAAATTTGCGGAATGGTTAAAAGTGCATGAAAATGGCCAATTTACTCACTCTGAGTTCTTAAAAGTGTTTCTTTACCCCGGGAAGTAAATTAAATACAATTTGGAGGCATTTAATGTTCAAGCAAAAACGGCTGATTTTTGACAAAAGAGATAACAACCCCCCATTACGTCATGCTTCAGAAAGTTGAAAAATGGTCCGTGTTCAAATGTTTTATTTTTGAACGTCAGTTCACATTTGTAGTTCGATCATCAATTTTAGAGCTATAATTAGCATGTTTAAAGTGATTTTCATGCTTCCAGGGGCCCTAAAAACAAAATTTGCGTAATGGTTAAAAGTGCATGAAAATGGCCAATTTACTCACTCTGAGGTCTCAAAAAGTGTTTCTTCACCCTGGGAAGTGAACTAAATACCATTTGGAGGCATTTAATGTTCAAGCAAAAACGGCTGATTTTTGACAAAAGAGATAACTCCCCCCCATTACGTCATGCTTCAGAAAGTTGAAATTTGGTCCGTTTTTAAATGTTTTATTTTTTAACGTCAGTTCACATTTGTAGGTTGATCATCAGTTTTAGAGCTTAAATTAGCATGTTTAAAGTGATTTTCATGCTTCCAGGGGCCCTAAACACAAGATTTGTGGAATGGTTAAAAGTGCTTGAAAATGGCCTATTTACTCACTCTGAGGTCTCAAAAAGTGTTTCTGCACCCCGGGAAGTGAATTAAATACCATTTGGAGGCATTTAATGTTCAAGCAAAAACTGCCGATTTTTTACAAAAGAGATAACTCCCCCCCATTACGTCATGCTTCAGAAAGTTGAAAAATGGTCCGTTTTCAAATGTTTTATTTTTTAACGTCAGTTCACATTTGTAGGTTGATCATCAGTTTTAAAGCTTAAATTAGCATGTTTAAAGTGATTTTCATGCTTTCAGGGGCCCTAAACACAAGATTTGTGGAATGGTTAAAAGTGCTTGAAAATGGCCAATTTACTCACTCTGAGGTCTCAAAAAGTGTTTCTTCACCCCAGGAAGTGAATTAAATACCATTTGGATGCATTTAATGTTCAAGAAAAAACGGCCGATTTTTGACAAAAGAGATACACCCCCCATTACGTCATGCTTCAGAAAGGTGAAAAATGGTCCGTTTTCAAATGTTTTATTTTTGAACGTCAATTCACATTTTTAGGTGGATCATCAGTTTTAGAGCTAACATTAGAATGTTTAAAGTGATGTTCATGCTTCCAGGGGCCCTAAAAACAAGATTTGTGGAATGGTTAAAAGTGCATGAGAATGGCCAATTTACTCACTCTGAGGTCTCAAAAAGTGTTTCTTCAACCCGGGAAGTGAATTAAATACCATTTGGAGGCATTTAATGTTCAAGCAAAAACAGCCGATTTTTGACAAAAGAGATAACTCCCCCCTATTACGTCATGCTTCAGAAAGGTGAAAAATGGTCAGTTTTCAAATGTTTTATTTTTTAACGTCAGTTCACATTTGTAGGTCGATCATCAGTTTTAGAGCTAAAATTAACCTGTTTAAAGTGATTTTCATGCTTCCAGGGGCCTTAAAAACAAGATTTGTGGAATGGTTAAAAGTGCATGAAAATGGCCAATTTACTCACTCTGAGGTCTCAAAAAGTGTTTCTTCACCCCGGGAAGTGAATTAAATACCATTTGGAGGCATTTAAAGTTCAAGCAAAAATGGCAGATTTTTGACAAACACCCCCCATCACGTCATGCTTCAGAAAGGTGAAAAATGGTCCGTTTTCAAATGTTTTATTTTTTAACGTCAGTTCACATTTGTAGGTTGATCATCAGTTTTAAAGCTTAAATTAGCATGTTGAAAGTGATTTTCATGCTTTCAGAGGCCCTAAACACAAGATTTGTGGAATGGCTAAAAGTGCTTGAAAATGGCCTATTTACTCACTCTGAGGTCTCAAAAAGTGTTTCTTCACCCCGGGAAGTGAATTAAATAAGATTTGGAGACAATTAATATTCAAGGAAAAACGGCTGATTTTTGACGAAAGAGATAACTCCCCCCCATTGCGTCATGCTTCAGAAAGGTGAAAAATGGTCAGTTTTCAAATGTTTTATTTTTTAACGTCAGTTCACATTTGTAGGTCGATCATCAGTTTTAGAGCTAAAATGAGCCTGTTTAAAGTGATTTTCATGCTTCCAGGGCCTTAAAAACAAAATTTGCGGAATGGTTAAAAGTGCATGAAAATGGCCAATTTACTCACTCTGAGGTCTTAAAAAGTGTTTCTTTACCCCGGGCAGAAAATTAAATACCATTTGGAGGCATTTAATGTTCAAGCAAAAACGGCTGATTTTTGACAAAAGAGATAACAACCCCCATTACGTCATGCTTCAGAAAGTTGAAAAAAGGTCCGTGTTCAAATGTTTTATTTTTGAACGTCAGTTCACATTTGTAGTTCGATCATCAATTTTAGAGCTAAAATTAGCATGTTTAAAGTGATTTTCATGCTTTCAGGGGCCCTAAAAACAAAATTTGCGTAATGGTTAAAAGTGCATGAAAATGGCCAATTTACTCACTCTGAGGTCTCAAAAAGTGTTTCTTCACCCCGGGAAGTGAATTAAATACCATTTGGAGGCATTTAAAGATCAAGCAAAAACGGCTGATTTTTTACAAAAGGGATAAAACCCCCCCCCATTACGTCATGCTTCAGAAAGGTGAAAAATGGTCCGTTTTCAAATGTTTTATTTTTTAACGTCAGTTCACATTTGTAGGTGGATCATCAGTTTTAGAGCTAAAAATAGCATGTTTAAAGTCATTTTCATGCTTCCAGTGGCCCTAAACACAACATTTGTGGAATGGTTAAAAGTGCATGAAAATGGCCAATTTACTCACTCTGAGGTCTCAAAAAGTGTTTCTTCACCCGGGAAGTGAATTAAATACCATTTGGAAGCATTTAAATTTCAAGCAAAAACTGCATATTTTTGACAAAAGAGATAACACCCCCCCATTACGTCATGCTTCAGAAAGGTGAAAAATGGTCAGTTTTCAAATGTTTTATTTTTTAACATCAGTTCACATTTGTAGGTTGATCATCAGTTTTAGAGCTAAAATTAGCCTGTTTAAAGTGATATTCATGCTTCCAGGGGCCCTAAAAACAAGATTTGTGGAATGTTTAAAAGTGCATGAAAATGGCCAATTTACTCACTCTGAGGTCTCAAAAAGTGTTTCTTCACCCGGGAAGTGAATTAAATACCATTTGGAAGCATTTAAAGTTCAAGCAAAAACGGCAGATTTTTGACAAAAGAGATAACACCCCCCCATTACGTCATGCTTCAGAAAGTTGAAAAATGGTCCGTTTTCAAATGTTTTATTTTTTAACGTCAGTTCACATTTGTAGGTTGATCATCAGTTTTAAAGCTTAAATTAGCATGTTTAAAGTGATTTTCATGCTTTCAGGGGCCCTAAACACAAGATTTGTGGAATGGTTAAAAGTGCTTGAAAATGGCCAATTTACTCACTCTGAGGTCTCAAAAAGTGTTTCTTCACCCCGGGAAGTGAATTAAATATAATTTGGAGGCATTTAAAGTTCAAGCAAAAACAGCAGTATTTTTACAAAAGAGATAACACCCCCCCCCCATTACGTCATGCTTCAGAAAGGTGAAAAATGGTCCGTTTTCAAATGTTTTATTTTTTAACATCAGTTCACATTTGTAGGTAGATCATCAGTTTTAGAGCTAAAATTAGCCTGTTTAAAGTGATTTTCATGCTTCCAGGGGCCCTAAAAACAAGATTTGTGGAATGGTTAAAAGTGCATGAAAATGGCCAATTTACTCACTCTGAGGTCTCAAAAAGTGTTTCTTCACCCGGGAAGTGAAATAAATACCATTTGGAAGCATTTAAAGTTCAAGCAAAAACGGCAGATTTTTGACAAAAGAGATAACACCCCCCCATTACGTCATGCTTCAGAAAGGTGAAAACTGGTCCGTTTTCAAATGTTTTATTTTTTAACGTCAGTTCACATTGGTAGGTCGATCATCAGTTTTAGAGCTAAAATTAGCATGTTTAAAGTGATTTTCATGCTTCCAGGGGCCCTAAACACAAGATTTGTGGAATGGTTAAATGTGATTGAAAATGGCCAATTTACTCACTCTGAGGTCTCAAAAGTGTTTCTTCACCCTGGGAAGTGAATTAAATACCATTTGGAGGCATTTAATGTTCAAGCAAAAACGGCTGATTTTTGACAAAAGAGATAACACCCCCCCATTACGTCATGCTTCAGAAAGGTGAAAAATGGTCAGTTTTTAAATGTTTTATTTTTTAGCGTCAGTTCACATTTGTAGGTTGATCATCAGTTTTAGAGCTTAAATTAGCATGTTTAAAGTGAATTTTCATGCTTTCAGGGGCCCTAAACACAAGATTTGCGGAATGGTTAAAAGTGCTTGAAGATGGCCAATTTACTCACTCTGAGGTCTCAAAAAGTGTTTCTTCACCCCGGGAAGTACTTTAAATACCATTTGGAGGCATTTAATGTTCAAGCAAAAACAGCTGATTTTTGACAAAAGAGATAACACCCCCCCATTACGTCATGCTTCAGAAAGGTGAAAAATGGTCAGTTTTTAAATGTTTTATTTTTTAACGTCAGTTCACATTTGTAGTTCGATCATCAATTTTAGAGCTAAAATTAGCATGTTTAAAGTGATTTTCATGCTTCCAGGGGCCCTAAAAACAAAATTTGCGGAATGGTTAAAAGTGCATGAAAATGGCCAATTTACTCACTCTGAGGTCTTAAAAAGTGTTTCTTTACCCCGGGAAGTAAATTAAATACCATTTGGAGGCATTTAATGTTCAAGCAAAAACAGTCGATTTTTGACAAAAGAGATAACAACCCCCCATTACGTCATGCTTCAGAAAGTTGAAAAATGGTCCGTGTTCAAATGTTTTATTTTTGAACGTCAGTTCACATTTGTAGTTCGATCATCAATTTTAGAGCTATAATTTGCATGTTTAAAGTGATTTGCATGCTTCCAGGGGCCCTAAAAACAAAATTTGCGTAATGGTTAAAAGTGCATGAAAATGGCCAATTTACTCACTCTGAGGTCTCAAAAAGTGTTTCTTCACCCCGGGAAAAGAATTAAATACCATTTGGAGGCATTTAAAGATCAAGCAAAAACGGCTGATTTTTTACAAAAGGGATAAAACCCCCCCCCATTACGTCATGCTTCAGAAAGGTGAAAAATGGTCCGTTTTCAAATGTTTTATTTTTTAACGTCAGTTCACATTTGTAGGTGGATCATCAGTTTTAGAGCTAAAAATAGCATGTTTAAAGTCATTTTCATGCTTCCAGTGGCCCTAAACACAACATTTGTGGAATGGTTAAAAGTGCATGAAAATGGCCAATTTACTCACTCTGAGGTCTCAAAAAGTGTTTCTTCACCCGGGAAGTGAATTAAATACCATTTGGAAGCATTTAAATTTCAAGCAAAAACTGCATATTTTTGACAAAAGAGATAACACCCCCCCATTACGTCATGCTTCAGAAAGGTGAAAAATGGTCAGTTTTCAAATGTTTTATTTTTTAACATCAGTTCACATTTGTAGGTTGATCATCAGTTTTAGAGCTAAAATTAGCCTGTTTAAAGTGATATTCATGCTTCCAGGGGCCCTAAAAACAAAATTTGCGTAATGGTTAAAAGTGCATGAAAATGGCCAATTTACTCACTCTGAGGTCTCAAAAAGTGTTTCTTCACCCCGGGAAAAGAATTAAATACCATTTGGAGGCATTTAAAGATCAAGCAAAAACGGCAGATTTTTGACAAAAGAGATAACACCCCCCATTACGTCATGCTTCAGAAAGGTGAAAAATGGTCCGTTTTCAAATGTTTTATTTTTTAACGTCAGTTCACATTGGTAGGTGGATCATCAGTTTTAGAGCTAAAATTATAATGTTTAAAGTGATGTTCATGCTTCCAGGGGCCCTAAAAACAAGATTTGTGGAATGGTTAAAAGTGCATGAGAATGGCCAATTTACTCACTCTGAGGTCTCAAATAGTGTTTCTTCAACCCGGGAAGTGAATTAAATACCATTTGGAGGCATTTAATGTTCAAGCAAAAACAGCCGATTTTTGACAAAAGAGATAACTCCCCCCCTATTACGTCATGCTTCAGAAAGGTGAAAAATGGTCAGTTTTCAAATGTTTTATTTTTTAACGTCAGTTCACATTTGTAGGTCGATCATCAGTTTTAGAGCTAAAATTAACCTGTTTAAAGTGATTTTCATGCTTCCAGGGGCCTTAAAAACAAGATTTGTGGAATGGTTAAAAGTGCATGAAAATGGCCAATTTACTCACTCTGAGGTCTCAAAAAGTGTTTCTTCACCCCGGGAAGTGAATTAAATACCATTTGGAGGCATTTAAAGTTCAAGCAAAAATGGCAGATTTTTGACAAACACCCCCCATCACGTCATGCTTCAGAAAGGTGAAAAATGGTCCGTTTTCAAATGTTTTATTTTTGAACGTCAGTTCACATTTGTAGGTCGATCATCAGTTTTAGAGCTAAAATTAGCATGTTTAAAGTGATTTTCATGCTTCCAGGGGCCCTAAACACAAGATTTGTGGAATGGTTAAAAGGGCTTGAAAATGGCCTATTTACTCACTCTGAGGTCTCAAAAAGTGTTTCTTCACCCCGGGAAGTGAATTAAATAAGATTTGGAGACATTTAATATTCAAGGAAAAACGGCTGATTTTTGACGAAAGAGATAACTCCCCCCCATTGCGTCATGCTTCAGAAAGGTGAAAAATGGTCAGTTTTCAAATGTTTTATTTTTTAACGTCAGTTCACATTTGTAGGTCGATCATCAGTTTTAGAGCTAAAATGAGCCTGTTTAAAGTGATTTTCATGCTTCCAGGGCCTTAAAAACAAAATTTGCGGAATGGTTAAAAGTGCATGAAAATGGCCAATTTACTCACGCTGAGGTCTTAAAAAGTGTTTCTTTACCCCGGGCAGTAAATTAAATACCATTTGGAGGCATTTAATGTTCAAGCAAAAACGGCTGATTTTTGACAAAAGAGATAACAACCCCCCATTACGTCATGCTTCAGAAAGTTGAAAAAAGGTCCGTGTTCAAATGTTTTATTTTTGAACGTCAGTTCACATTTGTAGTTCGATCATCAATTTTAGAGCTAAAATTAGCATGTTTAAAGTGATTTTCATGCTTCCAGAGGCCCTAAAAAAAAATTTGCGTAATGGTTAAAAGTGCATGAAAATGGCCAATTTACTCACTCTGAGGTCTCAAAAAGTGTTTCTTCACCCCGGGAAGTGAATTAAATACCATTTGGAGGCATTTAAAGTTCAAGCAAAAATGGCAGATTTTTGACAAACACCCCCCATCACGTCATGCTTCAGAAAGGTGAAAAATGGTCCGTTTTCAAATGTTTTATTTTTGAACGTCAGTTCACATTTGTAGGTCGATCATCAGTTTTAGAGCTAAAATTAGCATGTTTAAAGTGATTTTCATGCTTCCAGGGGCCCTAAACACAAGATTTGTGGAATGGTTAAAAGGGCTTGAAAATGGCCTATTTACTCACTCTGAGGTCTCAAAAAGTGTTTCTTCACCCCGGGAAGTGAATTAAATAAGATTTGGAGACATTTAATATTCAAGGAAAAACGGCTGATTTTTGACGAAAGAGATAACTCCCCCCATTGCGTCATGCTTCAGAAAGGTGAAAAATGGTCAGTTTTCAAATGTTTTATTTTTTAACGTCAGTTCACATTTGTAGGTCGATCATCAGTTTTAGAGCTAAAATGAGCCTGTTTAAAGTGATTTTCATGCTTCCAGGGCCTTAAAAACAAAATTTGCGGAATGGTTAAAAGTGCATGAAAATGGCCAATTTACTCACGCTGAGGTCTTAAAAAGTGTTTCTTTACCCCGGGCAGTAAATTAAATACCATTTGGAGGCATTTAATGTTCAAGCAAAAACGGCTGATTTTTGACAAAAGAGATAACAACCCCCCATTACGTCATGCTTCAGAAAGTTGAAAAAAGGTCCGTGTTCAAATGTTTTATTTTTGAACGTCAGTTCACATTTGTAGTTCGATCATCAATTTTAGAGCTAAAATTAGCATGTTTAAAGTGATTTTCATGCTTCCAGAGGCCCTAAAAAAAAATTTGCGTAATGGTTAAAAGTGCATGAAAATGGCCAATTTACTCACTCTGAGGTCTCAAAAAGTGTTTCTTCACCCCGGGAAGTGAATTAAATACCATTTGGAGGCATTTAAAGATCAAGCAAAAACGGCTGATTTTTTACAAAAGGGATAAAACCCCCCCCATTACGTCATGCTTCAGAAAGGTGAAAAATGGTCCGTTTTCAAATGTTTTATTTTTTAACGTCAGTTCACATTTGTAGGTGGATCATCAGTTTTAGAGCTAAAAATAGCATGTTTAAAGTCATTTTCATGCTTCCAGTGGCCCTAAACACAACATTTGTGGAATGGTTAAAAGTGCATGAAAATGGCCAATTTACTCACTCTGAGGTCTCAAAAAGTGTTTCTTCACCCGGGAAGTGAATTAAATACCATTTGGAAGCATTTAAATTTCAAGCAAAAACTGCAGATTTTTGACAAAAGAGATAACACCCCCCATTACGTCATGCTTCAGAAAGGTGAAAAATGGTCAGTTTTCAAATGTTTTATTTTTTAACATCAGTTCACATTTGTAGGTTGATCATCAGTTTTAGAGCTAAAATTAGCCTGTTTAAAGTGATTTTCATGCTTCCAGGGGCCCTAAAAACAAGATTTGTGGAATGTTTAAAAGTGCATGAAAATGGCCAATTTACTCACTCTGAGGTCTCAAAAAGTGTTTCTTCACCCGGGAAGTGAATTAAATACCATTTGGAAGCATTTAAAGTTCAAGCAAAAACGGCAGATTTTTGACAAAAGAGATAACACCCCCCCCATTACGTCATGCTTCAGAAAGGTAAAAACTGGTCCGTTTTCAAATGTTTTATTTTTTAACGTCAGTTCACATTGGTAGGTCGATAATCAGTTTTAGAGCTAAAATTAGCATGTTTAAAGTGATTTACATGCTTCCAGGGGCCCTAAACACAAGATTTGTGGAATGGTTAAATGTGATTGAAAATGGCCAATTTACTCACTCTGAGGTCTCAAAAGTGTTTCTTCACCCTGGGAAGTGAATTAAATACCATTTGGAGGCATTTAATGTTCAAGCAAAAACGGCTGATTTTTGACAAAAGAGATAACTCCCCCCCATTACGTCATGCTTCAGAAAGTTGAAAAATGGTCCGTTTTCAAATGTTTTATTTTTTAACGTCAGTTCACATTGGTAGGTCGATCATCAGTTTTAGAGCTAAAATTAGCATGTTTAAAGTGATTTTCATGCTTCCAGGGGCCTTAAAAACAAGATTTGTGGAATGGTTAAAAGTGCATGAAAATGGCCAATTTACTCACTCTGAGGTCTCAAAAAGTGTTTCTTCACCCCGGGAAGTGAATTAAATACCATTTGGAGGCATTTAAAGTTCAAGCAAAAATGGCAGATTTTTGACAAACACCCCCCATCACGTCATGCTTCAGAAAGGTGAAAAATGGTCCGTTTTCAAATGTTTTATTTTTGAACGTCAGTTCACATTTGTAGGTCGATCATCAGTTTTAGAGCTAAAATTAGCATGTTTAAAGTGATTTTCATGCTTCCAGGGGCCCTAAACACAAGATTTGTGGAATGGTTAAAAGGGCTTGAAAATGGCCTATTTACTCACTCTGAGGTCTCAAAAAGTGTTTCTTCACCCCGGGAAGTGAATTAAATAAGATTTGGAGACATTTAATATTCAAGGAAAAACGGCTGATTTTTGACGAAAGAGATAACTCCCCCCCATTGCGTCATGCTTCAGAAAGGTGAAAAATGGTCAGTTTTCAAATGTTTTATTTTTTAACGTTAGTTCACATTTGTAGGTCGATCATCAGTTTTAGAGCTAAAATGAGCCTGTTTAAAGTGATTTTCATGCTTCCAGGGCCTTAAAAACAAAATTTGCGGAATGGTTAAAAGTGCATGAAAATGGCCAATTTACTCACTCTGAGGTCTTAAAAAGTGTTTCTTTACCCCGGGCAGTAAATTAAATACCATTTGGAGGCATTTAATGTTCAAGCAAAAACGGCTGATTTTTGACAAAAGAGATAACAA
This sequence comes from Lissotriton helveticus, assembly GCF_964261635.1. Classification (NCBI taxonomy): domain Eukaryota; kingdom Metazoa; phylum Chordata; class Amphibia; order Caudata; family Salamandridae; genus Lissotriton; species Lissotriton helveticus. The sequence goes on from NW_027611740.1 coordinate 619,831, forward strand.
CCCCCCATTACGTCATGCTTCAGAAATTTGAAAAAAGGTCCGTGTTCAAAAGTTTTATTTTTGAACGTCAGTTCACATTTGTAGTTCGATCATCAATTTTAGAGCTAAAATTAGCATGTTTAAAGTGATTTTCATGCTTCCAGAGGCCCTAAAAACAAAATTTGCGTAATGGTTAAAAGTGCATGAAAATGGCCAATTTACTCACTCTGAGGTCTCAAAAAGTGTTTCTTCACCCCGGGAAGTGAATTAAATACCATTTGGAGGCATTTAAAGATCAAGCAAAAACGGCTGATTTTTTACAAAAGGGATAAAACCCCCCCCCATTACGTCATGCTTCAGAAAGGTGAAAAATGGTCCGTTTTCAAATGTTTTATTTTTTAACGTCAGTTCACATTTGTAGGTGGGTCATCAGTTTTAGAGCTAAAAATAGCATGTTTAAAGTCATTTTCATGCTTCCAGTGGCCCTAAACACAACATTTGTGGAATGGTTAAAAGTGCATGAAAATGGCCAATTTACTCACTCTGAGGTCTCAAAAAGTGTTTCTTCACCCGGGAAGTGAATTAAATACCATTTGGAAGCATTTAAATTTCAAGCAAAAACTGCAGATTTTTGACAAAAGAGATAACACCCCCCATTACGTCATGCTTCAGAAAGGTGAAAAATGGTCAGTTTTCAAATGTTTTATTTTTTAACATCAGTTCACATTTGTAGGTTGATCATCAGTTTTAGAGCTAAAATTAGCCTGTTTAAAGTGATTTTCATGCTTCCAGGGGCCCTAAAAACAAGATTTGTGGAATGTTTAAAAGTGCATGAAAATGGCCAATTTACTCACTCTGAGGTCTCAAAAAGTGTTTCTTCACCCGGGAAGTGAATTAAATACCATTTGGAAGCATTTAAAGTTCAAGCAAAAACGGCAGATTTTTGACAAAAGAGATAACACCCCCCCATTACGTCATGCTTCAGAAAGTTGAAAAATGGTCCGTTTTCAAATGTTTTATTTTTTAACGTCAGTTCACATTTGTAGGTTGATCATCACTTTTAAAGCTTAAATTAGCATGTTTAAAGTGATTTTCATGCTTTCAGGGGCCCTAAACACAAGATTTGTGGAATGGTTAAAAGTGCTTGAAAATGGCCAATTTACTCACTCTGAGGTCTCAAAAAGTGTTTCTTCACCCTGGGAAGTGAATTAAATATAATTTTGAGGCATTTAAAGTTCAAGCAAAAACAGCAGTTTTTTTACAAAAGAGATAACACCCCCCCCCCCCCCATTACGCCATGCTTCAGAAAGGTGAAAAATGGTCCGTTTTCAAATGTTTTATTTTTTAACATCAGTTCACATTTGTAGGTCGATCATCAGTTTTAGAGCTAAAATTAGCCTGTTTAAAGTGATTTTCATGCTTCCAGGGGCCCTAAAAACAAGATTTGTGGAATGGTTAAAAGTGCATGAAAATGGCCAATTTACTCACTCTGAGGTCTCAAAAAGTGTTTCTTCACCCGGGAAGTGAAATAAATACCATTTGGAAGCATTTAAAGTTCAAGCAAAAACGGCAGATTTTTGACAAAAGAGATAACACCCCCCCATTACGTCATGCTTCAGAAAGGTAAAAACTGGTCCGTTTTCAAATGTTTTATTTTTTAACGTCAGTTCACATTGGTAGGTCGATAATCAGTTTTAGAGCTAAAATTAGCATGTTTAAAGTGATTTTCATGCTTCCAGGGGCCCTAAACACAAGATTTGTGGAATGGTTAAATGTGATTGAAAATGGCCAATTTACTCACTCTGAGGTCTCAAAAGTGTTTCTTCACCCTGGGAAGTGAATTAAATACCATTTGGAGGCATTTAATGTTCAAGCAAAAACGGCTGATTTTTGACAAAAGAGATAACTCCCCCCCATTACGTCATGCTTCAGAAAGTTGAAAAATGGTCCGTTTTCAAATGTTTTATTTTTTAACGTCAGTTCACATTGGTAGGTCGATCATCAGTTTTAGAGCTAAAATTAGCATGTTTAAAGTGATTTTCATGCTTTCAGGGGCCCTAAACACAAGATTTGTGGAATGGTTAAAAGTGCTTGAAAATGGCCTATTTACTCACTGTGAGGTCTCAAAAAGTGTTTCTTCACACCGGGAAGTGAATTAAATACCATTTGTATTGTATTGCGACTTATATAGCGCACGTATCACCCGAAGGCATCAAGGCGCTTGCTTAGGGAACCCATCCTGGTATTCCCCTGTGAGATACCCCGGCAGGGTATCCACAAGGTGAAAGCCAGGCATCCCGCCATGAGGGGCCATAGTGGAGATTAAGCAAGCTAATACCCAGAGTCGCAGAGTGTGACCCCATGAGTCGAGTAGGCACCGGAGCGAGAATTGTCGAGTCCGTGGAATTTTTGAGCCCGAGACCCGCCGAGGCGGGGAATCGAACCCTGGTCCACGGCCGATCTCAGCTTCCAGGTCTGCCGCCTCTAACCACTGAGCCACGCATTAAAGCGGCTGATTTTTGACAAAAGAGCTAACTCCCCCCCATTACGTCATGCTTCAGAAAGGTGAAAAATGGTCAGTTTTCAAATGTTTTATTTTTTAACGTCAGTTCACATTTGTAGGTCGATCATCAATTTTAGAGCTAAATTTAGCCTGTTTAAAGTGATTTTCATGCTTCCAGGGGCCTTAAAAACAAGATTTGTGGAATGGTTAAAAGTGCATGAAAATGGCCAATTTACTCACTCTGACGTCTCAAAAAGTGTTTCTTCACCCCGGGAAGTGAATTAAATACCATTTGGAGGCATTTAAAGTTCAAGCAAAAACAGCAGTTTTTTGACAAAAGAGATAACACCCCCCCCCCATTACGTCATGCTTCAGAAAGGTGAAAAATGGTCCGTTTTCAAATGTTTTATTTTTTAACGTCAGTTCACATTTGTAGGTCGATCATCAGTTTTAGAGCTTAAATTAGCATGTTTAAAGTGATTTTCATGCTTTCGGGGGCCCTAAACACAAGATTTGTGGAATGGTTAAAAGTGCTTGAAAATGACCAATTTACTCACTCTGTGGTCTCAAAAAGTGTTTCTTCACCCCGGGAAGTGAATTAAATACCATTTGGAGGCATTTAATGTTCAAGAAAAAACGGCTGATTTTTGACAAAAGAGATAACACCCCCCATTACGTCATTCTTCAGAAAGTTGAAAAATGGTCCGTATTCAAATGTTTTATTTTTGAACGTCAGTTCACATTTGTAGTTCGATCATCAATTTTAGAGCTAAAATTAGCATGTTTAAAGTGATTTTCATGCTTCCAGGGGCCCTAAAAACAAAATTTGCGGAATGGTTAAAAGTGCATGAAAATGGCCAATTTACTCACTCTGAGTTCTTAAAAGTGTTTCTTTACCCCGGGAAGTAAATTAAATACAATTTGGAGGCATTTAATGTTCAAGCAAAAACGGCTGATTTTTGACAAAAGAGATAACAACCCCCCATTACGTCATGCTTCAGAAAGTTGAAAAATGGTCCGTGTTCAAATGTTTTATTTTTGAACGTCAGTTCACATTTGTAGTTCGATCATCAATTTTAGAGCTATAATTAGCATGTTTAAAGTGATTTTCATGCTTCCAGGGGCCCTAAAAACAAAATTTGCGTAATGGTTAAAAGTGCATGAAAATGGCCAATTTACTCACTCTGAGGTCTCAAAAAGTGTTTCTTCACCCTGGGAAGTGAACTAAATACCATTTGGAGGCATTTAATGTTCAAGCAAAAACGGCTGATTTTTGACAAAAGAGATAACTCCCCCCCATTACGTCATGCTTCAGAAAGTTGAAATTTGGTCCGTTTTTAAATGTTTTATTTTTTAACGTCAGTTCACATTTGTAGGTTGATCATCAGTTTTAGAGCTTAAATTAGCATGTTTAAAGTGATTTTCATGCTTCCAGGGGCCCTAAACACAAGATTTGTGGAATGGTTAAAAGTGCTTGAAAATGGCCTATTTACTCACTCTGAGGTCTCAAAAAGTGTTTCTGCACCCCGGGAAGTGAATTAAATACCATTTGGAGGCATTTAATGTTCAAGCAAAAACTGCCGATTTTTTACAAAAGAGATAACTCCCCCCCATTACGTCATGCTTCAGAAAGTTGAAAAATGGTCCGTTTTCAAATGTTTTATTTTTTAACGTCAGTTCACATTTGTAGGTTGATCATCAGTTTTAAAGCTTAAATTAGCATGTTTAAAGTGATTTTCATGCTTTCAGGGGCCCTAAACACAAGATTTGTGGAATGGTTAAAAGTGCTTGAAAATGGCCAATTTACTCACTCTGAGGTCTCAAAAAGTGTTTCTTCACCCCAGGAAGTGAATTAAATACCATTTGGATGCATTTAATGTTCAAGAAAAAACGGCCGATTTTTGACAAAAGAGATACACCCCCCATTACGTCATGCTTCAGAAAGGTGAAAAATGGTCCGTTTTCAAATGTTTTATTTTTGAACGTCAATTCACATTTTTAGGTGGATCATCAGTTTTAGAGCTAACATTAGAATGTTTAAAGTGATGTTCATGCTTCCAGGGGCCCTAAAAACAAGATTTGTGGAATGGTTAAAAGTGCATGAGAATGGCCAATTTACTCACTCTGAGGTCTCAAAAAGTGTTTCTTCAACCCGGGAAGTGAATTAAATACCATTTGGAGGCATTTAAAGTTCAAGCAAAAACAGCAGTTTTTTGACAAAAGAGATAGTGGAGATTAAGCAAGCTAATACCCAGAGTCGCAGAGTGTGACCCCATGAGTCGAGTAGGCACCGGAGCGAGAATTGTCGAGTCCGTGGAATTTTTGAGCCCGAGACCCGCCGAGGCGGGGAATCGAACCCTGGTCCACGGCCGATCTCAGCTTCCAGGTCTGCCGCCTCTAACCACTGAGCCACGCATTAAAGCGGCTGATTTTTGACAAAAGAGCTAACTCCCCCCCATTACGTCATGCTTCAGAAAGGTGAAAAATGGTCAGTTTTCAAATGTTTTATTTTTTAACGTCAGTTCACATTTGTAGGTCGATCATCAATTTTAGAGCTAAATTTAGCCTGTTTAAAGTGATTTTCATGCTTCCAGGGGCCTTAAAAACAAGATTTGTGGAATGGTTAAAAGTGCATGAAAATGGCCAATTTACTCACTCTGAGTTCTTAAAAGTGTTTCTTTACCCCGGGAAGTAAATTAAATACAATTTGGAGGCATTTAATGTTCAAGCAAAAACGGCTGATTTTTGACAAAAGAGATAACAACCCCCCATTACGTCATGCTTCAGAAAGTTGAAAAATGGTCCGTGTTCAAATGTTTTATTTTTGAACGTCAGTTCACATTTGTAGTTCGATCATCAATTTTAGAGCTATAATTAGCATGTTTAAAGTGATTTTCATAAATCCAGGGGCCCTAAAAACAAAATTTGCGTAATGGTTAAAAGTGCATGAAAATGGCCAATTTACTCACTCTGAGGTCTCAAAAAGTGTTTCTTCACCCTGGGAAGTGAACTAAATACCATTTGGAGGCATTTAATGTTCAAGCAAAAACGGCTGATTTTTGACAAAAGAGATAACTCCCCCCCATTACGTCATGCTTCAGAAAGTTGAAATTTGGTCCGTTTTTAAATGTTTTATTTTTTAACGTCAGTTCACATTTGTAGGTTGATCATCAGTTTTAGAGCTTAAATTAGCATGTTTAAAGTGATTTTCATGCTTCCAGGGGCCCTAAACACAAGATTTGTGGAATGGTTAAAAGTGCTTGAAAATGGCCTATTTACTCACTCTGAGGTCTCAAAAAGTGTTTCTGCACCCCGGGAAGTGAATTAAATACCATTTGGAGGCATTTAATGTTCAAGCAAAAACTGCCGATTTTTTACAAAAGAGATAACTCCCCCCCATTACGTCATGCTTCAGAAAGTTGAAAAATGGTCCGTTTTCAAATGTTTTATTTTTTAACGTCAGTTCACATTTGTAGGTTGATCATCAGTTTTAAAGCTTAAATTAGCATGTTTAAAGTGATTTTCATGCTTTCAGGGGCCCTAAACACAAGATTTGTGGAATGGTTAAAAGTGCTTGAAAATGGCCAATTTACTCACTCTGAGGTCTCAAAAAGTGTTTCTTCACCCCAGGAAGTGAATTAAATACCATTTGGATGCATTTAATGTTCAAGAAAAAACGGCCGATTTTTGACAAAAGAGATACACCCCCCATTACGTCATGCTTCAGAAAGGTGAAAAATGGTCCGTTTTCAAATGTTTTATTTTTGAACGTCAATTCACATTTTTAGGTGGATCATCAGTTTTAGAGCTAACATTAGAATGTTTAAAGTGATGTTCATGCTTCCAGGGGCCCTAAAAACAAGATTTGTGGAATGGTTAAAAGTGCATGAGAATGGCCAATTTACTCACTCTGAGGTCTCAAAAAGTGTTTCTTCAACCCGGGAAGTGAATTAAATACCATTTGGAGGCATTTAATGTTCAAGCAAAAACAGCCGATTTTTGACAAAAGAGATAACTCCCCCCTATTACGTCATGCTTCAGAAAGGTGAAAAATGGTCAGTTTTCAAATGTTTTATTTTTTAACGTCAGTTCACATTTGTAGGTCGATCATCAGTTTTAGAGCTAAAATTAACCTGTTTAAAGTGATTTTCATGCTTCCAGGGGCCTTAAAAACAAGATTTGTGGAATGGTTAAAAGTGCATGAAAATGGCCAATTTACTCACTCTGAGGTCTCAAAAAGTGTTTCTTCACCCCGGGAAGTGAATTAAATACCATTTGGAGGCATTTAAAGTTCAAGCAAAAATGGCAGATTTTTGACAAACACCCCCCATCACGTCATGCTTCAGAAAGGTGAAAAATGGTCCGTTTTCAAATGTTTTATTTTTTAACGTCAGTTCACATTTGTAGGTTGATCATCAGTTTTAAAGCTTAAATTAGCATGTTGAAAGTGATTTTCATGCTTTCAGAGGCCCTAAACACAAGATTTGTGGAATGGCTAAAAGTGCTTGAAAATGGCCTATTTACTCACTCTGAGGTCTCAAAAAGTGTTTCTTCACCCCGGGAAGTGAATTAAATAAGATTTGGAGACAATTAATATTCAAGGAAAAACGGCTGATTTTTGACAAAAGAGATAACAACCCCCATTACGTCATGCTTCAGAAAGTTGAAAAAAGGTCCGTGTTCAAATGTTTTATTTTTGAACGTCAGTTCACATTTGTAGTTCGATCATCAATTTTAGAGCTAAAATTAGCATGTTTAAAGTGATTTTCATGCTTTCAGGGGCCCTAAAAACAAAATTTGCGGAATGGTTAAAAGTGCATGAAAATGGCCAATTTACTCACTCTGAGGTCTTAAAAAGTGTTTCTTTACCCCGGGCAGAAAATTAAATACCATTTGGAGGCATTTAATGTTCAAGCAAAAACGGCTGATTTTTGACAAAAGAGATAACAACCCCCATTACGTCATGCTTCAGAAAGTTGAAAAAAGGTCCGTGTTCAAATGTTTTATTTTTGAACGTCAGTTCACATTTGTAGTTCGATCATCAATTTTAGAGCTAAAATTAGCATGTTTAAAGTGATTTTCATGCTTTCAGGGGCCCTAAAAACAAAATTTGCGTAATGGTTAAAAGTGCATGAAAATGGCCAATTTACTCACTCTGAGGTCTCAAAAAGTGTTTCTTCACCCCGGGAAGTGAATTAAATACCATTTGGAGGCATTTAAAGATCAAGCAAAAACGGCTGATTTTTTACAAAAGGGATAAAACCCCCCCCCATTACGTCATGCTTCAGAAAGGTGAAAAATGGTCCGTTTTCAAATGTTTTATTTTTTAACGTCAGTTCACATTTGTAGGTGGATCATCAGTTTTAGAGCTAAAAATAGCATGTTTAAAGTCATTTTCATGCTTCCAGTGGCCCTAAACACAACATTTGTGGAATGGTTAAAAGTGCATGAAAATGGCCAATTTACTCACTCTGAGGTCTCAAAAAGTGTTTCTTCACCCGGGAAGTGAATTAAATACCATTTGGAAGCATTTAAATTTCAAGCAAAAACTGCATATTTTTGACAAAAGAGATAACACCCCCCCATTACGTCATGCTTCAGAAAGGTGAAAAATGGTCAGTTTTCAAATGTTTTATTTTTTAACATCAGTTCACATTTGTAGGTTGATCATCAGTTTTAGAGCTAAAATTAGCCTGTTTAAAGTGATATTCATGCTTCCAGGGGCCCTAAAAACAAGATTTGTGGAATGTTTAAAAGTGCATGAAAATGGCCAATTTACTCACTCTGAGGTCTCAAAAAGTGTTTCTTCACCCGGGAAGTGAATTAAATACCATTTGGAAGCATTTAAAGTTCAAGCAAAAACGGCAGATTTTTGACAAAAGAGATAACACCCCCCCATTACGTCATGCTTCAGAAAGTTGAAAAATGGTCCGTTTTCAAATGTTTTATTTTTTAACGTCAGTTCACATTTGTAGGTTGATCATCAGTTTTAAAGCTTAAATTAGCATGTTTAAAGTGATTTTCATGCTTTCAGGGGCCCTAAACACAAGATTTGTGGAATGGTTAAAAGTGCTTGAAAATGGCCAATTTACTCACTCTGAGGTCTCAAAAAGTGTTTCTTCACCCCGGGAAGTGAATTAAATATAATTTGGAGGCATTTAAAGTTCAAGCAAAAACAGCAGTATTTTTACAAAAGAGATAACACCCCCCCCCATTACGTCATGCTTCAGAAAGGTGAAAAATGGTCCGTTTTCAAATGTTTTATTTTTTAACATCAGTTCACATTTGTAGGTAGATCATCAGTTTTAGAGCTAAAATTAGCCTGTTTAAAGTGATTTTCATGCTTCCAGGGGCCCTAAAAACAAGATTTGTGGAATGGTTAAAAGTGCATGAAAATGGCCAATTTACTCACTCTGAGGTCTCAAAAAGTGTTTCTTCACCCGGGAAGTGAAATAAATACCATTTGGAAGCATTTAAAGTTCAAGCAAAAACGGCAGATTTTTGACAAAAGAGATAACACCCCCCCATTACGTCATGCTTCAGAAAGGTGAAAACTGGTCCGTTTTCAAATGTTTTATTTTTTAACGTCAGTTCACATTGGTAGGTCGATCATCAGTTTTAGAGCTAAAATTAGCATGTTTAAAGTGATTTTCATGCTTCCAGGGGCCCTAAACACAAGATTTGTGGAATGGTTAAATGTGATTGAAAATGGCCAATTTACTCACTCTGAGGTCTCAAAAGTGTTTCTTCACCCTGGGAAGTGAATTAAATACCATTTGGAGGCATTTAATGTTCAAGCAAAAACGGCTGATTTTTGACAAAAGAGATAACACCCCCCCATTACGTCATGCTTCAGAAAGGTGAAAAATGGTCAGTTTTTAAATGTTTTATTTTTTAGCGTCAGTTCACATTTGTAGGTTGATCATCAGTTTTAGAGCTTAAATTAGCATGTTTAAAGTGAATTTTCATGCTTTCAGGGGCCCTAAACACAAGATTTGCGGAATGGTTAAAAGTGCTTGAAGATGGCCAATTTACTCACTCTGAGGTCTCAAAAAGTGTTTCTTCACCCCGGGAAGTACTTTAAATACCATTTGGAGGCATTTAATGTTCAAGCAAAAACAGCTGATTTTTGACAAAAGAGATAACACCCCCCCATTACGTCATGCTTCAGAAAGGTGAAAAATGGTCAGTTTTTAAATGTTTTATTTTTTAACGTCAGTTCACATTTGTAGTTCGATCATCAATTTTAGAGCTAAAATTAGCATGTTTAAAGTGATTTTCATGCTTCCAGGGGCCCTAAAAACAAAATTTGCGGAATGGTTAAAAGTGCATGAAAATGGCCAATTTACTCACTCTGAGGTCTTAAAAAGTGTTTCTTTACCCCGGGAAGTAAATTAAATACCATTTGGAGGCATTTAATGTTCAAGCAAAAACAGTCGATTTTTGACAAAAGAGATAACAACCCCCCATTACGTCATGCTTCAGAAAGTTGAAAAATGGTCCGTGTTCAAATGTTTTATTTTTGAACGTCAGTTCACATTTGTAGTTCGATCATCAATTTTAGAGCTATAATTTGCATGTTTAAAGTGATTTGCATGCTTCCAGGGGCCCTAAAAACAAAATTTGCGTAATGGTTAAAAGTGCATGAAAATGGCCAATTTACTCACTCTGAGGTCTCAAAAAGTGTTTCTTCACCCCGGGAAAAGAATTAAATACCATTTGGAGGCATTTAAAGATCAAGCAAAAACGGCTGATTTTTTACAAAAGGGATAAAACCCCCCCCCATTACGTCATGCTTCAGAAAGGTGAAAAATGGTCCGTTTTCAAATGTTTTATTTTTTAACGTCAGTTCACATTTGTAGGTGGATCATCAGTTTTAGAGCTAAAAATAGCATGTTTAAAGTCATTTTCATGCTTCCAGTGGCCCTAAACACAACATTTGTGGAATGGTTAAAAGTGCATGAAAATGGCCAATTTACTCACTCTGAGGTCTCAAAAAGTGTTTCTTCACCCGGGAAGTGAATTAAATACCATTTGGAAGCATTTAAATTTCAAGCAAAAACTGCATATTTTTGACAAAAGAGATAACACCCCCCCATTACGTCATGCTTCAGAAAGGTGAAAAATGGTCAGTTTTCAAATGTTTTATTTTTTAACATCAGTTCACATTTGTAGGTTGATCATCAGTTTTAGAGCTAAAATTAGCCTGTTTAAAGTGATATTCATGCTTCCAGGGGCCCTAAAAACAAAATTTGCGTAATGGTTAAAAGTGCATGAAAATGGCCAATTTACTCACTCTGAGGTCTCAAAAAGTGTTTCTTCACCCCGGGAAAAGAATTAAATACCATTTGGAGGCATTTAAAGATCAAGCAAAAACGGCAGATTTTTGACAAAAGAGATAACACCCCCCATTACGTCATGCTTCAGAAAGGTGAAAAATGGTCCGTTTTCAAATGTTTTATTTTTTAACGTCAGTTCACATTGGTAGGTGGATCATCAGTTTTAGAGCTAAAATTATAATGTTTAAAGTGATGTTCATGCTTCCAGGGGCCCTAAAAACAAGATTTGTGGAATGGTTAAAAGTGCATGAGAATGGCCAATTTACTCACTCTGAGGTCTCAAATAGTGTTTCTTCAACCCGGGAAGTGAATTAAATACCATTTGGAGGCATTTAATGTTCAAGCAAAAACAGCCGATTTTTGACAAAAGAGATAACTCCCCCCCTATTACGTCATGCTTCAGAAAGGTGAAAAATGGTCAGTTTTCAAATGTTTTATTTTTTAACGTCAGTTCACATTTGTAGGTCGATCATCAGTTTTAGAGCTAAATTAACCTGTTTAAAGTGATTTTCATGCTTCCAGGGGCCTTAAAAACAAGATTTGTGGAATGGTTAAAAGTGCATGAAAATGGCCAATTTACTCACTCTGAGGTCTCAAAAAGTGTTTCTTCACCCCGTGAAGTGAATTAAAACCATTTGGAGGCATTTAAAGTTCAAGCAAAAATGGCAGATTTTTGACAAACACCCCCCATCACGTCATGCTTCAGAAAGGTGAAAAATGGTCCGTTTTCAAATGTTTTATTTTTGAACGTCAGTTCACATTTGTAGGTCGATCATCAGTTTTAGAGCTAAAATTAGCATGTTTAAAGTGATTTTCATGCTTCCAGGGGCCCTAAACACAAGATTTGTGGAATGGTTAAAAGGGCTTGAAAATGGCCTATTTACTCACTCTGAGGTCTCAAAAAGTGTTTCTTCACCCCGGGAAGTGAATTAAATAAGATTTGGAGACATTTAATATTCAAGGAAAAACGGCTGATTTTTGACGAAAGAGATAACTCCCCCCCATTGCGTCATGCTTCAGAAAGGTGAAAAATGGTCAGTTTTCAAATGTTTTATTTTTTAACGTCAGTTCACATTTGTAGGTCGATCATCAGTTTTAGAGCTAAAATGAGCCTGTTTAAAGTGATTTTCATGCTTCCAGGGCCTTAAAAACAAAATTTGCGGAATGTTTAAAAGTGCATGAAAATGGCCAATTTACTCACGCTGAGGTCTTAAAAAGTGTTTCTTTACCCCGGGCAGTAAATTAAATACCATTTGGAGGCATTTAATGTTCAAGCAAAAACGGCTGATTTTTGACAAAAGAGATAACAACCCCCCATTACGTCATGCTTCAGAAAGTTGAAAAAAGGTCCGTGTTCAAATGTTTTATTTTTGAACGTCAGTTCACATTTGTAGTTCGATCATCAATTTTAGAGCTAAAATTAGCATGTTTAAAGTGATTTTCATGCTTCCAGAGGCCCTAAAAAAAAATTTGCGTAATGGTTAAAAGTGCATGAAAATGGCCAATTTACTCACTCTGAGGTCTCAAAAAGTGTTTCTTCACCCCGGGAAGTGAATTAAATACCATTTGGAGGCATTTAAAGTTCAAGCAAAAATGGCAGATTTTTGACAAACACCCCCCATCACGTCATGCTTCAGAAAGGTGAAAAATGGTCCGTTTTCAAATGTTTTATTTTTGAACGTCAGTTCACATTTGTAGGTCGATCATCAGTTTTAGAGCTAAAATTAGCATGTTTAAAGTGATTTTCATGCTTCCAGGGGCCCTAAACACAAGATTTGTGGAATGGTTAAAAGGGCTTGAAAATGGCCTATTTACTCACTCTGAGGTCTCAAAAAGTGTTTCTTCACCCCGGGAAGTGAATTAAATAAGATTTGGAGACATTTAATATTCAAGGAAAAACGGCTGATTTTTGACGAAAGAGATAACTCCCCCCATTGCGTCATGCTTCAGAAAGGTGAAAAATGGTCAGTTTTCAAATGTTTTATTTTTTAACGTCAGTTCACATTTGTAGGTCGATCATCAGTTTTAGAGCTAAAATGAGCCTGTTTAAAGTGATTTTCATGCTTCCAGGGCCTTAAAAACAAAATTTGCGGAATGGTTAAAAGTGCATGAAAATGGCCAATTTACTCACGCTGAGGTCTTAAAAAGTGTTTCTTTACCCCGGGCAGTAAATTAAATACCATTTGGAGGCATTTAATGTTCAAGCAAAAACGGCTGATTTTTGACAAAAGAGATAACAACCCCCCATTACGTCATGCTTCAGAAAGTTGAAAAAAGGTCCGTGTTCAAATGTTTTATTTTTGAACGTCAGTTCACATTTGTAGTTCGATCATCAATTTTAGAGCTAAAATTAGCATGTTTAAAGTGATTTTCATGCTTCCAGAGGCCCTAAAAAAAAATTTGCGTAATGGTTAAAAGTGCATGAAAATGGCCAATTTACTCACTCTGAGGTCTCAAAAAGTGTTTCTCACCCCGGGAAGTGAATTAAATACCATTTGGAGGCATTTAAAGATCAAGCAAAAACGGCTGATTTTTTACAAAAGGGATAAAACCCCCCCATTACGTCATGCTTCAGAAAGGTGAAAAATGGTCCGTTTTCAAATGTTTTATTTTTTAACGTCAGTTCACATTTGTAGGTGGATCATCAGTTTTAGAGCTAAAAATAGCATGTTTAAAGTCATTTTCATGCTTCCAGTGGCCCTAAACACAACATTTGTGGAATGGTTAAAAGTGCATGAAAATGGCCAATTTACTCACTCTGAGGTCTCAAAAAGTGTTTCTTCACCCGGGAAGTGAATTAAATACCATTTGGAAGCATTTAAATTTCAAGCAAAAACTGCAGATTTTTGACAAAAGAGATAACACCCCCCATTACGTCATGCTTCAGAAAGGTGAAAAATGGTCAGTTTTCAAATGTTTTATTTTTTAACATCAGTTCACATTTGTAGGTTGATCATCAGTTTTAGAGCTAAAATTAGCCTGTTTAAAGTGATTTTCATGCTTCCAGGGGCCCTAAAAACAAGATTTGTGGAATGTTTAAAAGTGCATGAAAATGGCCAATTTACTCACTCTGAGGTCTCAAAAAGTGTTTCTTCACCCGGGAAGTGAATTAAATACCATTTGGAAGCATTTAAAGTTCAAGCAAAAACGGCAGATTTTTGACAAAAGAGATAACACCCCCCCCATTACGTCATGCTTCAGAAAGGTAAAAACTGGTCCGTTTTCAAATGTTTTATTTTTTAACGTCAGTTCACATTGGTAGGTCGATAATCAGTTTTAGAGCTAAAATTAGCATGTTTAAGTGATTTACATGCTTCCAGGGGCCCTAAACACAAGATTTGTGGAATGGTTAAATGTGATTGAAAATGGCCAATTTACTCACTCTGAGGTCTCAAAAGTGTTTCTTCACCCTGGGAAGTGAATTAAATACCATTTGGAGGCATTTAATGTTCAAGCAAAAACGGCTGATTTTTGACAAAAGAGATAACTCCCCCCCATTACGTCATGCTTCAGAAAGTTGAAAAATGGTCCGTTTTCAAATGTTTTATTTTTTAACGTCAGTTCACATTGGTAGGTCGATCATCAGTTTTAGAGCTAAAATTAGCATGTTTAAAGTGATTTTCATGCTTTCAGGGGCCCTAAACACAAGATTTGTGGAATGGTTAAAAGTGCTTGAAAATGGCCTATTTACTCACTCTGAGGTCTCAAAAAGTGTTTCTTCACACCGGGAAGTGAATTAAATACCATTTGTATTGTATTGCGACTTATATAGCGCACGTATCACCCGAAGGCATCAAGGCGCTTGCTTAGGGAACCCATCCTGGTATTCCCCTGTGAGATACCCCGGCAGGGTATCCAAAAGGTGAAAGCCAGGCATCCCGCCACGAGGGGCCATAGTGGAGATTAAGCAAGCTAATACCCAGAGTCGCAGAGTGTGACCCCGTGAGTCGAGTAGGCACCGGAGCGAGAATTGTCGAGTCCGTGGAATTTTTGAGCCCGAGACCCGCCGAGGCGGGGAATCGAACCCTGGTCCACGGCCGATCTCAGGTTCCAGGTCTGCCGCCTCTAACCACTGAGCCACGCATTAAAGCGGCTGATTTTTGACAAAAGAGCTACCTCCCCCCCATTACGTCATGCTTCAGAAAGGTGAAAATGGTCAGTTTTCAAATGTTTTATTTTTTAACGTCAGTTCACATTTGTAGGTCGATCATCAATTTTAGAGCTAAATTTAGCCTGTTTAAAGTGATTTTCATGCTTCCAGGGGCCTTAAAAACAAGATTTGTGGAATGGTTAAAAGTGCATGAAAATGGCCAATTTACTCACTCTGACGTCTCAAAAAGTGTTTCTTCACCCCGGGAAGTGAATTAAATACCATTTGGAGGCATTTAAAGTTCAAGCAAAAACAGCAGTTTTTTGACAAAAGAGATAACACCCCCCCCCCATTACGTCATGCTTCAGAAAGGTGAAAAATGGTCCGTTTTCAAATGTTTTATTTTTTAACGTCAGTTCACATTTGTAGGTCGATCATCAGTTTTAGAGCTTAAATTAGCATGTTTAAAGTGATTTTCATGCTTTCGGGGGCCCTAAACACAAGATTTGTGGAATGGTTAAAAGTGCTTGAAAATGACCAATTTACTCACTCTGTGGTCTCAAAAAGTGTTCTTCACCCCGGGAAGTGAATTAAATACCATTTGGAGGCATTTAATGTTCAAGAAAAAACGGCTGATTTTTGACAAAAGAGATAACACCCCCCATTACGTCATTCTTCAGAAAGTTGAAAAATGGTCCGTATTCAAATGTTTTATTTTTGAACGTCAGTTCACATTTGTAGTTCGATCATCAATTTTAGAGCTAAAATTAGCATGTTTAAAGTGATTTTCATGCTTCCAGGGGCCCTAAAAACAAAATTTGCGGAATGGTTAAAAGTGCATGAAAATGGCCAATTTACTCACTCTGAGTTCTTAAAAGTGTTTCTTTACCCCGGGAAGTAAATTAAATACAATTTCAATTTGGAGACATTTAATGTTCAAGCAAAAACGGCTGATTTTTGACAAAAGAGATAACAACCCCCCATTACGTCATGCTTCAGAAAGTTGAAAAATGGTCCGTGTTCAAATGTTTTATTTTTGAACGTCAGTTCACATTTGTAGTTCGATCATCAATTTTAGAGCTATAATTAGCATGTTTAAAGTGATTTTCATGCTTCCAGGGGCCCTAAAAACAAAATTTGCGTAATGGTTAAAAGTGCATGAAAATGGCCAATTTACTCACTCTGAGGTCTCAAAAAGTGTTTCTTCACCCTGGGAAGTGAACTAAATACCATTTGGAGGCATTTAATGTTCAAGCAAAAACGGCTGATTTTTGACAAAAGAGATAACTCCCCCCCATTACGTCATGCTTCAGAAAGTTGAAATTTGGTCCGTTTTTAAATGTTTTATTTTTTAACGTCAGTTCACATTTGTAGGTTGATCATCAGTTTTAGAGCTTAAATTAGCATGTTTAAAGTGATTTTCATGCTTCCAGGGGCCCTAAACACAAGATTTGTGGAATGGTTAAAAGTGCTTGAAAATGGCCTATTTACTCACTCTGAGGTCTCAAAAAGTGTTTCTGCACCCCGGGAAGTGAATTAAATACCATTTGGAGGCATTTAATGTTCAAGCAAAAACTGCCGATTTTTTACAAAAGAGATAACTCCCCCCCATTACGTCATGCTTCAGAAAGTTGAAAAATGGTCCGTTTTCAAATGTTTTATTTTTTAACGTCAGTTCACATTTGTAGGTTGATCATCAGTTTTAAAGCTTAAATTAGCATGTTTAAAGTGATTTTCATGCTTTCAGGGGCCCTAAACACAAGATTTGTGGAA
Source organism: Lissotriton helveticus (assembly GCF_964261635.1). Lineage (NCBI taxonomy): Eukaryota > Metazoa > Chordata > Amphibia > Caudata > Salamandridae > Lissotriton > Lissotriton helveticus. The sequence continues at coordinate 636,515 of NW_027611740.1, forward strand.
TGGTTAAAAGTGCTTGAAAATGGCCAATTTACTCACTCTGAGGTCTCAAAAAGTGTTTCTTCACCCCAGGAAGTGAATTAAATACCATTTGGATGCATTTAATGTTCAAGAAAAAACGGCCGATTTTTGACAATAGAGATACCACCCCCCATTACGTCATGCTTCAGAAAGGTGAAAAATGGTCCGTTTTCAAATGTTTTATTTTTGAACGTCAATTCACATTTGTAGGTGGATCATCAGTTTTAGAGCTAACATTAGAATGTTTAAAGTGATGTTCATGCTTCCAGGGGCCCTAAACACAAGATTTGTGGAATGGTTAAAAGTGCATGAAAATTGCCAATTTACTCACTCTGAGGTCTCAAAAAGTGTTTCTTCACCCCAGGAAGTAAATTAAATACCATTTGGATGCATTTAATGTTCAAGAAAAAACGGCTGATTTTTGACAAACGAGATAACTCCCCCCCATTACGTCATGCTTCAGAAAGTTGAAAAATGGTCCGTTTTTAAATGTTTTATTTTTTTTCCTCAGTTCACATTTGTGGGTTGATCATCAGTTTTAGAGCTTAAATTAGCATGTTTAAAGTGATTTTCATGCTTCCAGGGGCCCTAAACACAAGATTTGTGGAATGGTTAAAAGTGCTTGAAAATTGCCTATTTACTCACTCTGAGGTCTCAAAAAGTGTTTCTGCACCCCGGGAAGTGAATTAAATACCATTTGGAGGCATTTAATGTTCAAGCAAAAACTGCTGATTTTTTACAAAAGAGATAACTCCCCCCATTACGTCATGCTTCAGAAAGTTGAAAAATGGTCCGTTTTCAAATGTTTTATTTTTTAACGTCAGTTCACATTTGTAGGTTGATCATCAGTTTTAAAGCTTAAATTAGCATGTTTAAAGTGATTTTCATGCTTTCAGGGGCCCTAAACACAAGATTTGTGGAATGGTTAAAAGTGCTTGAAAATGGCCTATTTACTCACTCTGAGGTCTCAAAAAGTGTTTCTTCACCCCGGGAAGTGAGTTAAATACCATTTGGAGGCACTTAATGTTCAAGCAAAAACTGCAGATTTTTGACAAAAGAGATAACACCCCCAATTCGCCATGCTTCAGAAAGTTGAAAAATGGTCCGTATTCAAATGTTTTATTTTTGAACGTCAGTTCACATTTGTACTTCGATCATCAAATTTAGAACTAAAATTGGCATGTTTAAAGTGATTTTCATGCTTCCAGGGGCCCTAAAAACAAAATTTGCGGAATGGTTAAAAGTGCATGAAAATGGCCAATGTACTCACTCTGAGGTCTTAAAAAGTGTTTCTTTACCCCGGGAAGTAAATTAAATACCATTTGTAGGCATTTAATGTTCAAGCAAAAACGTCTGATTTTTGACAAAAGAGATAACAACCCCCCATTATGTCATGCTTCAGAAAGTTGAAAAATGGTCCGTGTTCAAATGTTTTATTTTTGAACGTCAGTTCACATTTGTACTTCGATCATCAAATTTAGAACTAAAATTGGCATGTTTAAAGTGATTTTCATGCTTCCAGGGGCCCTAAAAACAAAATTTGCGGAATGGTTAAAAGTGCATGAAAATGGCCAATGTACTCACTCTTAGGTCTTAAAAAGTGTTTCTTTACCCCGGGAAGTAAATTAAATACCATTTGGAGGCATTTAATGTTCAAGCAAAAACGGCTGATTTTTGACAAAAGAGATAACAACCCCCCATAACGTCATGCTTCAGAAAGTTGAAAAATGGTCCGTGTTCAAATAATTTATTTTTGAACGTCAGTTCACATTTCTAGTTCGATCATCAATTTTAGAGCTAAAATTAGCATGTTTAAAGTGATTTATTGCTTCCAGGGGCCCTAAAAACAAAAATTGCGTAATGGTTAAAAGTGCATGAAAATGGCCAATTTACTCACTCTGAGGTCTCAAAAAGTGTTTCTTCACCCCGGGAAGTGAATTAAATACCATTTGGAGGCATTTAAAGATCAAGCAAAAACGGCTGATTTTTGACAAAAGGGATAACACCCCCCCCATTACGTCATGCTTCAGTAAGGTGAAAAATGGTCCGTTTTCAAATGTTTTATTTTTTAACGTCAGTTCACATTTGTAGGTGGATCATCAGTGGTAGAGCTAAAAATAGCATGTTTAAAGTCATTTTCATGCTTCCAGGGGCCCTAAACACAAGATTTGTGGAATAATTAAAAGTGCTTGAAAATGGCCAATTTACTCACTCTGAGGTCTCAAAAAGTGTTTCTTCACTCCGGGAAGTGAATTAAATACCATTTGGAGGCATTTAAAGATCAAGCAAAAACGGCTGATTTTTGACAAAAGAGATAACACCCCCCCATTACGTCATGCTTCAGAAAGGTAAAAAATGGTCAGTTTTTAAATGTTTTATTTTTTAAGGTCAGTTCACATTTGTAGGTTCATCATCAGTTTTAGAGCTTAAATTAGCATGTTTAAAGTGATTTTCATGCTTCCAGGGGCCCTAAACACAAGATTTGTGGAATGGTTAAAAGTGCTTGAAAATGGCCTATTTACTCACTCTGAGGTCTCAAAAAGTGTGTCTTCACCAGGGCAAGTGAATTAAATACCATTTGGAGGCATTTAAAGATCAAGCAAAAACGGCTGATTTTTGACAAAAGGGATAACACCCCCCCATTACGTCATGCTTCAGAAAGGTGAAAAATGGTCCGTTTTCAAAAGTTTTAGTTTTTTAACGTCAGTTCACATTTGTAGGTGGATCATCAGTTTTAGAGCTAAAAATAGCATGTTTAAAGTCATTTTCATGCTTCCAGGGGCCCTAAACACAAGATTTGTGGAATGGTTAAAAGTGCTTGAAAATGGCCAATTTACTCACTCTGAGGTCTCAAAAAGTGTTTCTTCACCCCGGGAAGTGAATTAAATACCATTTGGAGGCATTTAAAGATCAAGCAAAAACGGCTGATTTTTGATAAAAGAGATAACACCCCCCATTACGTCATGCTTCAGAAAGGTGAAAAATGGTCAGTTTTCAAATGTTTTATTTTTTAACGTCAGTTCACATTTGTAGGCCGATCATCAGTTTTAGAGCTAAAATGATCATGTTTAAAGTGATTTTCATGCTTCAAGGGGCCCTAAACACAAGATTTGTGGAATGGTTAAACGTGCTTGAAAATAGCTAATTTACTTACTCTGAGGTCTCAAAAAGTGTTTCTTCACCCCGGGAAGTGAATTAAATACCATTTGGAGGCATTTAAAGTTCAAGCAAAAACTGCTGATTTTTGACAAAAGGGATAACACCCCCCCATTACGTCATGCTTCAGAAAGTTGAAAAATGGTCCGTTTTCAAATGTTTTTTTTTAACATCAGTTCACATTTGTAGGTTGATCATCAGTTTTAGAGCTTAAATTAGCATGTTTAAAGTGATTTTCATGCTTTCAGGGGCCCTAAACACAAGATTTGTGGACTGGTTAAAAGTGCTTGAACATGGCCAATTTACTCACTCTGAGGTCTCAAAAAGTGTTTCTTCACCCCGGGAAGTGAATTAAATACCATTTGAGGCATTTAATGTTCAAGCAAAAACGGCTGATTTTTGACAAAAGAGATAACAACCCCCCATTACGTCATGCTTCAGAAAGTTGAAAAATGGTCCGTGTTCAAATGTTTTATTTTTGAACGTCAGTTCACATTTGTAGTTCGATCATCAATTTTAGAGCTAAAATTAGCATGTTTAAAGTGATTTTCATGCTTCCAGGGGCCCTTAAAACCAAAATTGCGTAATGGTTAAAAGTGCATGAAAATGGCCAATTTACTCACTCTGAGGTCTCAAAAAGTGTTTCTTCACCCCGGGAAGTGAATTAAATACCATTTGGAGGCATTTAAAGATCAAGCAAAAACGGATGATTTTTGACAAAAGGGATAACACCCCCCCATTACGTCATGCTTCAGAAAGGTGAAAAATGGTCCGTTTTCAAATGTTTTATTTTTTAACGTCAGTTCACATTTGTAGGTGGATCATCAGTTTTAGAGCTAAAAATAGCATGTTTAAAGTCATTTTCATGCTTCCAGGGGCCCTAAACACAAGATTTGTGGAATAGTAAAAGTGCTTGAAAATGGCCAATTTACTCACTCTGAGGTCTCAAAAAGTGTTTCTTCACCCCGGGAAGTGAATTAAATGCCATTTGGAGGCATTTAAAGATCAAGCAAAAACGGCTGATTTTTGACAAAAGGGATAACACCCCCCCCATTATGTCATGCTTCAGAATGGTGAAAAATGGTCCGTTTTCAAATGTTTTTTTTTTTAACGTCAGTTCACATTTGTAGGTGGATCATCAGTTTTAGAGCTAAAAATAGCATGTTTAAAGTCATTTTCATGCTTTCAGGGGCCCTAAACACAAGATTTGTGGAATGGTTAAAAGTGCTTGAAAATGGCCAATTTACTCACTCTGAGGTCTCAAAAAGTGTTTCTTCACCCCGGGAAGTGAAGTAAATACCATTTGGAGGCATTTAAATATCAAGCAAAAACAGCAGATTTTTGACAAAAGAGATAACACCCCCCATTACGTCATGCCTCAGAAAGGTGAAAAATGGTCCGTTTTCAAATGTTTTATTTTTTAACGTCAGTTCACATTTGTAGGTCGATTATCAGTTTTAGAGCTAAAATGATCATGTTTAAAATGATTTTCATGCTTCAAGGGGCCCTAAACACAAGATTTGTGGAATGGTTAAAAGTGCTTGAAAATGGCCAATTTACTTACTCTGAGGTCTCAAAAAGTGTTTCTTCACCCCGGGAAGTGAATTAAATACCATTTGGAGGCATTTAAAGTTGAAGCAAAAACTGCTGATTTTTTACAAAAGGGATAACACCCCCCCATTACGTCATGCTTCAGAAAGTTGAAAAATGGTCCGTTTTCAAATGTTTTAGTTTTTTAACGTCAGTTCACATTTGTAGGTGGATCATCAGTTTCAGAGCTAAAAATAGCATGTTTAAAGTCATTTTCATGCTTCCAGGGGCCCTAAACACAAGATTTGTGGAATGGTTAATAGTGCTTGAAAATGGGCAATTTACTGACTCTGAGGTCTCAAAAAGTGTTTCTTCACGCCGGGAAGTGAATTAAATACCATTTGGAGGCATTAAAAGATCAAGCAAAAACGGCTGATTTTTGACAAAAGAGATAACACCCCCCATTACGTCATGCTTCAGAAAGTTGAAAAATGGTCCGTTTTCAAATGTTTTAGTTTTTTAACGTCAGTTCACATTTGTAGGTGGATCATCAGTTTCAGAGCTAAAAATAGCATGTTTAAAGTCATTTTCATGCTTCCAGGGGCCCTAAACACAAGATTTGTGGAATGGTTAAAAGTGCTTGAAAATGGCCAATTTACTCACTCTGAGGTCTCAAAAGTGTTTCTTCACCCCGGGAAGTGAATTAAATACCATTTGGAGGCATTTAATGTTCAAGCAAAAACAGCAGATTTTTTACAAAAGAGATAACACCCCCCAATTCGCCATGCTTCAGAAAGTTGAAAAATGGTCCATTTTCAAATGTTTTATTTTTTAACATCAGTTCACATTTGTAGGTTGATCATCAGTTTTAGAGCTTAAATTAGCATGTTTAAAGTGATTTTCATGCTTTCAGGGGCCCTAAACACAAGATTTGTGGACTGGTTAAAAGTGCTTGAACATGGCCAATTTACTCACTCTGAGGTCTTAAAAAGTGTTTCTTCACCCCGGGAAGTGAATTAAATACCATTTGGAGGCATTTAATGTTCAAGCAAAAACGGCTGATTTTTGACAAAAGAGATAACAACCCCCCATTACGTCATGCTTCAGAAAGGTGAAAAATGGTCCGTTTTCAAATGTTTTACTTTTTTAACGTCAGTTTACATTTGTAGGTCGATCATCAGTTTTAGAGCTTAAATTAGCATGTTTAAAGTGATTTTCATGCTTTCAGGGGCCCTAAAGACAAGATTTGTGGAATGGTTAAAAGTGCTTGAAAATGGCCAATTTACTCACTCTGTGGTCTCAAAAAGTGTTTCTTCACCCCGGGAAGTGAATTAAATACCATTTGGAGGCATTTAATGTTCAAGAAAAAACGGCTGATTTTTGACAAAAGAGATAACACCCCCCATTACGTCATGCTTCAGAAAGTTGAAAAATGGTCCGTATTCAAATGTTTTATTTTTGAACGTCAGTTCACATTTGTAGTTCGATCATCAATTTTAGAGCTAAAATTAACATGTTTAAAGTGATTTTCATGCTTCCAGGGGCCCTAAAAACAAAGTTTGCGGAATGGTTAAAAGTGCATGAAAATGGCCAATTTACTCACTCTGAGGTCTTAAAAAGTGTTTCTTTACCCCGGGAAGTAAATTAAATACCATTTGGAGGCATTTAATGTTCAAGCAAAAACGGATGATTTTTGACAAAAGGGATAACACCCCCCCCATTACGTCATGCTTCAGAAAGGTGAAAAATGGTCCGTTTTCAAATGTTTTATTTTTTAACGTCAGTTCACATTTGTAGGTGGATCATCAGTTTTAGAGCTAAAAATAGCATGTTTAAAGTCATTTTCATGCTTCCAGGGGCCCTAAACACAAGATTTGTGGAATAGTTAAAAGTGCTTGAAAATGGCCAATTTACTCACTCTGAGGTCTCAAAAAGTGTGTCTTCACCACGGCAAGTGAATTAAATACCATTTGGAGGCATTTAAAGATCAAGCAAAAATGGCTGATTTTTGACAAAAGGGATAACACCCCCCCCCCATTATGTCATGCTTCAGAATGGTGAAAAATGGTCCGTTTTCAAATGTTTTTTTTTTAACGTCAGTTCACATTTGTAGGTGGATCATCAGTTTTAGAGCTAAAAATAGCATGTTTAAAGTCATTTTCATGCTTTCAGGGGCCCTAAACACAAGATTTGTGGAATGGTTAAAAGTGCTTGAAAATGGCCAATTTACTCACTCTGAGGTCTCAAAAAGTGTTTCTTCACCCCGGGAAGTGAATTAAATACCATTTGGAGGCATTTAAATATCAAGCAAAAACAGCTGATTTTTGACAAACGAGATAACACCCCCCATTACGTCATGCCTCAGAAAGGTGAAAAATGGTCCGTTTTCAAATGTTTTATTTTTTAACGTCAGTTCACATTTGTAGGTCGATTATCAGTTTTAGAGCTAAAATGATCATGTTTAAAATGATTTTCATGCTTCAAGGGGCCCTAAACACAAGATTTGTGGAATGGTTAAAAGTGCTTGAAAATGGCCAATTTACTTACTCTGAGGTCTCAAAAAGTGTTTCTTCACCCCGGGAAGTGAATTAAATACCATTTGGAGGCATTTAAAGTTGAAGCAAAAACTGCTGATTTTTTACAAAAGGGATAACACCCCCCCATTACGTCATGCTTCAGAAAGTTGAAAAATGGTCCGTTTTCAAATGTTTTAGTTTTTTAACGTCAGTTCACATTTGTAGGTGGATCATCAGTTTCAGAGCTAAACATAGCATGTTTAAAGTCATTTTCATGCTTCCAGGGGCCCTAAACACAAGATTTGTGGAATGGTTAATAGTGCTTGAAAATGGGCAATTTACTGACTCTGAGGTCTCAAAAAGTGTTTCTTCACGCCGGGAAGTGAATTAAATACCATTTGGAGGCATTAAAAGATCAAGCAAAAACGGCTGATTTTTGACAAAAGAGATAACACCCCCCATTACGTCATGCTTCAGAAAGGTGAAAAAAGGTCCGTTTTCAAATGTTTTCTTTTTTTAACGTCAGTTCACATTTGTAGGTCGATCATCCGTTTTAGAGCTAAAATGATCATGTTTAAAGTGATTTTCATGCTTCAAGGGGCCCTAAACACAAGATTTGTGGAATGGTTAAAAGTGCTTGAAAATGGCCAATTTACTCACTCTGAGGTCTCAAAAGTGTTTCTTCACCCCGGGAAGTGAATTAAATACCATTTGGAGGCATTTAATGTTCAAGCAAAAACGGCAGATTTTTTACAAAAGAGATAACACCCCCCAATTCGCCATGCTTCAGAAAGTTGAAAAATGGTCCATTTTCAAATGTTTTATTTTTTAACATCAGTTCACATTTGTAGGTTGATCATCAGTTTTAGAGCTTAAATTAGCATGTTTAAAGTGATTTTCATGCTTTCAGGGGCCCTAAACACAAGATTTGTGGACTGGTTAAAAGTGCTTGAACATGGCCAATTTACTCACTCTGAGGTCTCAAAAAGTGTTTCTTCACCCGGGAAGTGAATTAAATACCATTTGGAGGCATTTAATGTTCAAGCAAAAACGGCTGATTTTTGACAAAAGAGATAACAACCCCCCATTACGTCATGCTTCAGAAAGGTGAAAAATGGTCCGTTTTCAAATGTTTTATTTTTTAACGTCAGTTTACATTTGTAGGTCGATCATCAGTTTTAGAGCTTAAATTAGCATGTTTAAAGTGATTTTCATGCTTTCAGGGGCCCTAAAGACAAGATTTGTGGAATGGTTAAAAGTGCTTGAAAATGGCCAATTTACTCACTCTGTTGTCTCAAAAAGTGTTTCTTCACCCCGGGAAGTGAATTAAATACCATTTGGAGGCATTTAATGTTCAAGAAAAAACGGCTGATTTTTGACAAAAGAGATAACACCCCCCATTACGTCATGCTTCAGAAAGTTGAAAAATGGTCCGTATTCAAATGTTTTATTTTTGAACGTCAGTTCACATTTGTAGTTCGATCATCAATTTTAGAGCTAAAATTAACATGTTTAAAGTGATTTTCATGATTCCAGGGGCCCTAAAAACAAAGTTTGCGGAATGGTTAAAAGTGCATGAAAATGGCCAATTTACTCACTCTGAGGTCTTAAAAAGTGTTTCTTTACCCCGGGAAGTAAATTAAATACCATTTGGAGGCATTTAAAGATCAAGCAAAAATGGATGATTTTTGACAAAAGGGATAACACCCCCCCCATTATGTCATGCTTCAGAATGGTGAAAAATGGTCCGTTTTCAAATGTTTTTTTTTTAACGTCAGTTTACATTTGTAGGTGGATCATCAGTTTTAGAGCTAAAAATAGCATGTTTAAAGTCATTTTCATGCTTTCAGGGGCCCTAAACACAAGATTTGTGGAATGGTTAAAAGTGCTTGAAAATGGCCAATTTACTCACTCTGAGGTCTCAAAAAGTGTCTCTTCACCCCGGGAAGTGAATTAAATACCATTTGGAGGCATTTAAATATCAAGCAAAAATAGCTGATTTTTGACAAAAGAGATAACACCCCCCATTACGTCATGCCTCAGAAAGGTGAAAAATGGTCCGTTTTCAAATGTTTTATTTTTTAACGTCAGTTCACATTTGTAGGTCGATTATCAGTTTTAGAGCTAAAATGATCATGTTTAAAATGATTTTCATGCTTCAAGGGGCCCTAAACACAAGATTTGTGGAATGCTTAAAAGTGCTTGAAAATGGCCAATTTACTTACTCTGAGGTCTCAAAAAGTGTTTCTTCACCCCGGGAAGTGAATTAAATACCATTTGGAGGCATTTAAAGTTGAAGCAAAAACTGCTGATTTTTTACAAAAGGGATAACACCCCCCAATTCGCCATGCTTCAGAAAGTTGAAAAATGGTCCGTTTTCAAATGTTTTATTTTTTAACATCAGTTCACATTTGTAGGTTGATCATCAGTTTTAGAGCTTAAATTAGCATGTTTAAAGTGATTTTCATGCTTTCAGGGGCCCTAAACACAAGATTTGTGGACTGGTTAAAAGTGCTTGAACATGGCCAATTTACTCACTCTGAGGTCTCAAAAAGTGTTTCTTCACCCCGGGAAGTGAATTAAATACCATTTGGAGGCATTTAATGTTCAAGCAAAAACGGCTGATTTTTGACAAAAGAGATAACAACCCCCCATTACGTCATGCTTCAGAAAGTTGAAAAATGGTCCGTGTTCAAATGTTTTATTTTTGAACGTCAGTTCACATTTGTAGTTCGATCATCAATTTTAGAGCTAAAATTAGCATGTTTAAAGTGATTTTCATGCTGCCAGGGGCCCTAAAAACAAAAATTGCGTAATGGTTAAAAGTGAATGAAAATGGCCAATTTACTCACTCTGAGGTCTCAAAAAGTGTTTCTTCACCCCGGGAAGTGAATTAAATACCATTTGGAGGCATTTAAAGATCAAGCAAAAACTGATGATTTTTGACAAAAGGGATAACACCCCCCCATTATGTCATGCTTCAGAAAGGTGAAAAATGGTCAGTTTTCAAATGTTTTATTTTTTAACGTCAGTTCACATTGGTAGGTCGATCATCAGTTTTAGAGCTAAAATTAGAATGTTTAAAGTGATTTTCATGCTTCCAGGGGCCCTAAACACAAGATTTGTGGAATGGTTAAAAGTGCTTGAAAATGGCCAATTTACTCACTCTGAGGTCTCAAAAAGTGCTTCTTCGCACCGGGAAGTGAATTAAATACCATTTGGAGGCATTTAATGTTCAAGCAAAAGCGGCTGATTTTTGACAAAAGAGCTAACTCCCCCCCATTACGTCATGCTTCAGAAAGGTGAAAAATGGTCAGTTTTCAAATGTTTTATTTTTTAACGTCAGTTCACATTTGTAGGTCGATCATCAGTTTTAGAGCTAAAATTAGCCTGTTTAAAGTGATTTTCATGCTTCCTGGGGCCTTAAAAACAAGATTTGTGGAATGGTTGAAAGTGCATGAAAATGGCCAATTTACTCACTCTGACGTCTCAAAAAGTGTTTCTTCACCCCGGGAAGTGAATTAAATACCATTTGGAGGCATTTAAAGTTCAAGCAAAAACAGCAGTTACTTGACAAAAGAGATAACACCCCCCCCCATTACGTCATGCTTCAGAAAGATGAAAAATGGTCAGTTTTCAAATGTTTTATTTTTTAACGTCAGTTCACATTTGTAGGTCGATCATCAGTTTTAGAGCTTAAATTAGCATGTTTAAAGTGATTTTCATGCTTTCAGGGGCCCTAAACACAAGATTTGTGGAATGGTTAAAAGTGCTTGAAAATGGCCAATTTACTCACTCTGTGGTCTCAAAAAGTGTTTCTTCACTCCGGGAAGTGAATTAAATACCATTTGGAGGCATTTAATGTTCAAGAAAAAACGGCTGATTTTTGACAAAAGAGATAACACCCCCCATTACGTCATGCTTCAGAAAGTTGAAAAATGGTCCGTATTCAAATGTTTTATTTTTGAACGTCAGTTCACATTTGTAGTTTGATCATCAATTTTAGAGCTAAAATTAGCATGTTTAAAGTGATTTTCATGCTTCCAGGGGCCCTAAAAACAAAATTTGCGTAATGGTTAAAAGTGCATGAAAATGGCCTATTTACTCACTCTGAGGTCTCAAAAAGTGTTTCTTCACCCCGGGAAGTGAATTAAATACAATTTGGAGGCATTTAAAGTTCAAGCAAAAACTGCAGATTTTTGACAAAAGAGATAACACCCCCCTATTACGTCATGCTTCAGAAAGGTGAAAAATGGTCCGTTTTCAAATGTTTTATTTTTTAACGTCAGTTCACATTGGTAGGTCGATCATCAGTTTTAGAGCTAAAATTAGCATGTTTAAAGTGATTTTCATGCTTCCAGGGGCCCTAAACACAAGATTTGTGGAATGGTTAAATGTGCTTGAAAATGACCAATTTACTCACTCTGAGGTCTCAAAAGTGTTTCTTCACCCTGGGAAGTGAATTTAATACCATTTGGAGGCATTTAATGTTCAAGCAAAAACGGCTGATTTTTGACAAAAGAGATAACAACCCCCCATTACGTCATGCTTCAGAAAGGTGAAAAATGGTCCGTTTTCAAATGTTTTATTTTTTAACGTCAGTTTACATTTGTAGGTCGATCATCAGTTTTAGAGCTTAAATTAGCATGTTTAAAGTGATTTTCATGCTTTCAGGGGCCCTAAAGACAAGATTTGTGGAATGGTTAAAAGTGCTTGAAAATGGCCAATTTACTCACTCTGTGGTCTCAAAAAGTGTTTCTTCACCCCGGGAAGTGAATTAAATACCATTTGGAGGCATTTAATGTTCAAGAAAAAACGGCTGATTTTTGACAAAAGAGATAACACCCCCCATTACGTCATGCTTCAGAAAGTTGAAAAATGGTCCGTATTCAAATGTTTTATTTTTGAACGTCAGTTCACATTTGTAGTTCGATCATCAATTTTAGAGCTAAAATTAACATGTTTAAAGTGATTTTCATGCTTCCAGGGGCCCTAAAAACAAAGTTTGCGGAATGGTTAAAAGTGCATGAAAATGGCCAATTTACTCACTCTGAGGTCTTAAAAAGTGTTTCTTTACCCGTGGAAGTAAATTAAATACCATTTGGAGGCATTTAATGTTCAAGCAAAAACGGATGATTTTTGACAAAAGGGATAACACCCCCCCATTACGTCATGCTTCAGAAAGGTGAAAAATGGTCCGTTTTCAAATGTTTTATTTTTTAACGTCAGTTCACATTTGTAGGTGGATCATCAGTTTTAGAGCTAAAAATAGCATGTTTAAAGTCATTTTCATGCTTCCAGGGGCCCTAAACACAAGATTTGTGGAATAGTTAAAAGTGCTTGAAAATGGCCAATTTACTCACTCTGAGGTCTCAAAAAGTGTGTCTTCACCACGGCAAGTGAATTAAATACCATTTGGAGGCATTTAAAGATCAAGCAAAAATGGATGATTTTTGACAAAAGGGATAACACCCCCCCCATTATGTCATGCTTCAGAATGGTGAAAAATGGTCCGTTTTCAAATGTTTTTTTTTTTAACGTCAGTTCACATTTGTAGGTGGATCATCAGTTTTAGAGCTAAAAATAGCATGTTTAAAGTCATTTTCATGCTTTCAGGGGCCCTAAACACAAGATTTGTGGAATGGTTAAAAGTGCTTGAAAATGGCCAATTTACTCACTCTGAGGTCTCAAAAAGTGTCTCTTCACCCCGGGAAGTGAATTAAATACCATTTGGAGGCATTTAAATATCAAGCAAAAACAGCTGATTTTTGACAAAAGAGATAACACCCCCCATTACGTCATGCCTCAGAAAGGTGAAAAATGGTCCGTTTTCAAATGTTTTATTTTTTAACGTCAGTTCACATTTGTAGGTCGATTATCAGTTTTAGAGCTAAAATGATCATGTTTAAAATGATTTTCATGCTTCAAGGGGCCCTAAACACAAGATTTGTGGAATGCTTAAAAGTGCTTGAAAATGGCCAATTTACTTACTCTGAGGTCTCAAAAAGTGTTTCTTCACCCCGGGAAGTGAATTAAATACCATTTGGAGGCATTTAAAGTTGAAGCAAAAACTGCTGATTTTTTACAAAAGGGATAACACCCCCCAATTCGCCATGCTTCAGAAAGTTGAAAAATGGTCCGTTTTCAAATGTTTTATTTTTTAACATCAGTTCACATTTGTAGGTTGATCATCAGTTTTAGAGCTTAAATTAGCATGTTTAAAGTGATTTTCATGCTTTCAGGGGCCCTAAACACAAGATTTGTGGACTGGTTAAAAGTGCTTGAACATGGCCAATTTACTCACTCTGAGGTCTCAAAAAGTGTTTCTTCACCCCGGGAAGTGAATTAAATACCATTTGGAGGCATTTAATGTTCAAGCAAAAACGGCTGATTTTTGACAAAAGAGATAACAACCCCCCATTACGTCATGCTTCAGAAAGTTGAAAAATGGTCCGTGTTCAAATGTTTTATTTTTGAACGTCAGTTCACATTTGTAGTTCGATCATCAATTTTAGAGCTAAAATTAGCATGTTTAAAGTGATTTTCATGCTGCCAGGGGCCCTAAAAACAAAAATTGCGTAATGGTTAAAAGTGAATGAAAATGGCCAATTTACTCACTCTGAGGTCTCAAAAAGTGTTTCTTCACCCCGGGAAGTGAATTAAATACCATTTGGAGGCATTTAAAGATCAAGCAAAAACTGATGATTTTTGACAAAAGGGATAACATCCCCCCATTATGTCATGCTTCAGAAAGGTGAAAAATGGTCAGTTTTCAAATGTTTTATTTTTTAACGTCAGTTCACATTGGTAGGTCGATCATCAGTTTTAGAGCTAAAATTAGCATGTTTAAAGTGATTTTCATGCTTCCAGGGGCCCTAAACACAAGATTTGTGGAATGGTTAAATGTGCTTGAAAATGGCCAATTTACTCACTCTGAGGTCTCAAAAGTGTTTCTTCACCCTGGGAAGTGAATTAAATACCATTTGGAGGCATTTAAAGTTCAAGCAAAAACAGCAGTTTTTTGACAAAAGAGATAACCCCCCCCCCATTACGTCATGCTTCAGAAAGGTGAAAAATGGTCCGTTTTCAAATGTTTTATTTTTTAACGTCAGTTCACATTTGTAGGTCGATCATCAGTTTTAGAGCTTAAATTAGCATGTTTAAAGTGATTTTCATGCTTTCAGGGGCCCTAAACACAAGATTTGTGGAATGGTTAAAAGTGCTTGAAAATGGCCAATTTACTCACTCTGTGGTCTCAAAAAGTGTTTCTTCACCCCGGGAAGTAAATTAAATACCATTTGGAGGCATTTAATGTTCAAGCAAAAACGGCTGATTTTTGACAAAAGAGATAACAACCCCCCATTACGTCATGCTTCAGAAAGTTGAAAAATGGTCCGTGTTCAAATGTTTTATTTTTGAACGTCAGTTCACATTTGTAGTTCGATCATCAATTTTAGAGCTATAATTAGCATGTTTAAAGTGATTTTCATGCTTCCAGGGGCCCTAAAAACAAAATTTGCGTAATGGTTAAAAGTGCATGAAAATGGCCAATTTACTCACTCTGAGGTCTCAAAAAGTGTTTCTTCACCCCGGGAAAAGAATTAAATACCACTTGGAGGCATTTAAAGATCAAGCAAAAACGGCTGATTTTTGACAAAAGGGATAACACCCCCCATTACGTCATGCTTCAGAAAGGTGAAAAATGGTCCGTTTTCAAATGTTTTATTTTTTAACGTCAGTTCACATTGGTAGGTCGATCATCAGTTTTAGAGCTAAAATTAGAGTGTTTAAAGTGATTTTCATGCTTCCAGGGGCCCTAAACACAAGATTTGTGGAATGGTTAAAAGTGCTTGAAAATGGCCAATTTACTCACTCTGAGGTCTCAAAAAGTGCTTCTTCACACCGGGAAGTGAATTAAATACCATTTGGAGGCATTTAATGTTCAAGCAAAAGCGGCTGATTTTTGACAAAAGAGCTAACTCCCCCCCATTACGTCATGCTTCAGAAAGGTGAAAAATGGTCAGTTTTCAAATGTTTTATTTTTTAACGTCAGTTCACATTTGTAGGTCGATCATCAGTTTTAGAGCTAAAATTAGCCTGTTTAAAGTGATTTTCATGCTTCCTGGGGCCTTAAAAACAAGATTTGTGGAATGGTTGAAAGTGCATGAAAATGGCCAATTTACTCACTCTGACGTCTCAAAAAGTGTTTCTTCACCCCGGGAAGTGAATTAAATACCATTTGGAGGCATTTAAAGTTCAAGCAAAAACAGCAGTTACTTGACAAAAGAGATAACACCCCCCCCCCATTACGTCATGCTTCAGAAAGATGAAAAATGGTCCGTTTTCAAATGTTTTATTTTTTAACGTCAGTTCACATTTGTAGGTCGATCATCAGTTTTAGAGCTTAAATTAGCATGTTTAAAGTGATTTTCATGCTTTCAGGGGCCCTAAACACAAGATTTGTGGAATGGTTAAAAGTGCTTGAAAATGGCCAATTTACTCACTCTGTGGTCTCAAAAAGTGTTTCTTCACTCCGGGAAGTGAATTAAATACCATTTGGAGGCATTTAATGTTCAAGAAAAAACGGCTGATTTTTGACAAAAGAGATAACACCCCCCATTACGTCATGCTTCAGAAAGTTGAAAAATGGTCCGTATTCAAATGTTTTATTTTTGAACGTCAGTTCACATTTGTAGTTTGATCATCAATTTTAGAGCTAAAATTAGCATGTTTAAAGTGATTTTCATGCCTCCAGGGGCCCTAAAAATAAAATTTGCGGAATGGTTAAAAGTGCATGAAAATGGCCAATTTACTCACTCTGAGGTCTTAAAAAGTGTTTCTTTAACCCGGGAAGTAAATTAAATACCATTTGGAGGCATTTAATGTTCAAGCAAAAACGGCTGATTTTTGACAAAAGAGATAACAACCCCCCATTACGTCATGCTTCAGAAAGTTGAAAAATGGTCTGTGTTCAAATGTTTTATTTTTGAACGTCAGTTCACATTTGTAGTTCGATCATCAATTTTAGAGCTATAATTAGCATGTTTAAAGTGATTTTCATGCTTCCAGGGGCCCTAAAAACAAAATTTGCGTAATGGTTAAAAGTGCATGAAAATGGCCAATTTACTCACTCTGAGGTCTCAAAAAGTGTTTCTTCACCCCGGGAAAAGAATTAAATACCATTTGGAGGCATTTAAAGATCAAGCAAAAACGGCTGATTTTTGACAAAAGGGATAACACCCCCCATTACGTCATGCTTCAGAAAGTTGAAAAATGGTCAGTTTTCAAATGTTTTATTTTTTAACGTCAGTGCACATTTGTAGGTGGATCATCAGTTTTAGAGCTAAAAATAGCATGTTTAAAGTCATTTTCATGCTTCCAGTGGCCCTAAACACAACATTTGTGGAATGGTTAAAAGTGCTTGAAAATGGCCTATTTACTCACTCTGAGGTCTCAAAAAGTGTTTCTTCACCCCGGGAAGTGAATTAAATACAATTTGGAGGCATTTAAAGTTCAAGCAAAAACTGCAGATTTTTGACAAAAGAGATAACACCCCCCCATTACGTCATGCTTCAGAAAGGTGAAAAATGGTCCGTTTTCAAATGTTTTATTTTTTAACGTCAGTTCACATTGGTAGGTCGATCATCAGTTTTAGAGCTAAAATTAGCATGTTTAAAGTGATTTTCATGCTTCCAGGGGCCCTAAACACAAGATTTGTGGAATGGTTAAATGTGCTTGAAAATGGCCAATTTACTCACTCTGAGGTCTCAAAAGTGTTTCTTCACCCTGGGAAGTGAATTTAATACCATTTGGAGGCATTTAATGTTCAAGCAAAAACGGCTGATTTTTGACAAAAGAGATAACTCCCCCCATTACTTCATGCTTCAGAAAGTTGAAAAATGGTCAGTTTTCAAATGTTTTATTTTTTAACGTCAGTTCACATTTGTAGGTTGATCATCAGTTTTAAAGCTTAAATTAGCATGTTTAAAGTGATTTTCATGCTTTCAGGGGCCCTAAACACAACATTTGTGGAATGGTTAAAAGTGCTTGAAAATGGCCAATTTACTCACTCTGTGGTCTCAAAAAGTGTTTCTTCACTCCGGGAAGTGAATTAAATACCATTTGGAGGCATTTAATGTTCAAGAAAAAACGGCTGATTTTTGACAAAAGAGATAACTCCCCCCATTACGTCATGCTTCAGAAAGGTGAAAAATGGTCCGTTTTTAAATGTTTTATTTTTTAACGTCAGTTCACATTTGTACTAAGCATGGGCGGATCTAGCGGATCTCGCGTACGCGAAATTGCGGATTTACGGATTCGCAATCCGCGAAGATACGCGAACTCTTGCGGATTTGCGGATTTTCCCGTTTTTGTGTTGGCGAGCGTTCGCGCCGATTTTGGGACAATTTCGCAATTGCGAACTTACTTTTCGGCACGCAACGGCCGCGACTATGTTGTTTCTACGTCTGGTTTATCTCACAGGTTCACAGCACCCTCTGTTTCACCACTGCCACCCTCTGGGACACCAATGCCACCCTCTGGTACATCCTCACTGCCACCCATTAGGCTTGTTTATCACTGTAGTTTATGGGGGGTGAAAAAAGCAAGCACACCTCCCCTACTTCAACTGCCATGAATTAATTTGGGGTTGATTAATGTGTCAGTTATTTAGAAAGTTCCAGTCTGGCTGGCACCTGCTTCCTTCCTTATCTCTAAATTGCTTTCTGTTGCAGTGAAATTTTTTTTCACAGGACCTTTATGGTCTACTTGTAGCTATTCTATGAGCCTGCTGTTTGGGTCATAGCAGGGTCATAGAATAGTTGCAAACTCTGGAGGGGCCCCTCAGGAAGCACTACAGTGAATGTTACAAATGTTAAGTTTGAACTTTTGCACCTGCTCATTGCTTTCAGTTTAGCAAAAATCGTTTTTTCTGCAATTTCGCGCGTTTTTTTGGGGCGCGAATCCGTGCGAGATCGATTTCTGAAGCCGCGAATGCTTGCCAATACACAATTTTTTTTTTTGCGATGTGTATGTTCGCGTGCTTTTGCGCGTGTTCGCGAGGCGCTTGTAGCTATACATTTGCCAAGTTACCCTAGCGGTCGTACACGGGCGCGGCCATCTTGTTTGCGTGACGTAATTCCGTTTCCGGCCGCTATGTGTAATCTCGCAAACTGTGCTGCTCGCTAGTACAATTTCGCGCGTGCTCGCGAGGAAAATCTCGCGCGAACTTACCCATGCGGTCGTGAACGGGCGCGGCCATCTTGTTTCTCATTCATTGCTATGGTTCTGGGCATGCTTTCTGTATCCTCTCTGAATCTCGGCCATCCTTTGCTTGTTTGAAGTTTATTTAATCTATTTTACTTATTATCTATCCCTCTATTTTTCTAGCTGTATATTTTTGTGTTTTCTGCTACTTTTAGTTACTTTTAAACTACTTTTTTAAACTCTTTTCTTTTCTTCTTCACTATTCTATTTCTTCTTTATCATTTAAGTTTATTTCTGCCCAGACCATGGTAAAGGGAGCCGGGAAGCACCCTGAGAAGGGGAAGGGTCCCGCACCCCGTGCCCGGCTCCCGTGCGGGCGTTTGAGGGGGGAGCAAGTGGTGCCACGGGAGATCTTCAGCGCGGAGGAGGTGGCCGCGCTCATCTTCCACGTCCAGCGCCGCCTCCCCAAGACGATCCTGGGAGGCGGCAAGATCGCAACTGGCTATGGCATCCGGGAGCGCCGGAAGCGGTGGGAGAAGGTGTGCCGGGCCATGTATAAGCTCTCTGGGGTCCGGCGCACATATAACCAGGCCACCCACCGCTGGACCGATGTCATGGACCGGGAACGGGACTTGCTGGACGCGCTGGGCGTAGAGGTCCCCGGGCTTGGTGAGTAGTAGTAGCTATTCATCACTACTCTGTTTTATCCGGCTCTGTTATTTGCAAATCTTTGTTCTTTACCAAGAGCAATAATGCTGCCGATTACATTGTAGGTAAATTATATTTCAAAATCTTCTATGCATTTCAGGTGCACTGCTCTCCTTCTCAGTAGCCTTGCTTGCTACTATGCTTATTTGTTTTGTAAATTGTGTTCATTTCATTGGCCTGAGAAATTATGTATGAGTGTAGTGTAAAGATAAGAACTGCGTAATGCTAGGCACTAAGGGTCATATTTTCAATTACCGGCGCATCCCTGCAAAGTAGCAGGGATGCGGCAGTAATTGTGTGCCATGCCACCACCACCCATTGTCACAGAAGCCTTACGCATCTGTGCCGTAAAGGCGGCGCATTGATGGAGTTGCGTGCCAACGATGGCACAGCTCCAGCAATGCTCTGGGGTACCCTATCTCCCCAATGCTGCATCAAGCCGTACGTCGGCTTCAAGCGCGCAGGGTTTGACTCATGCATCATTGTCTTAAAAGTGACTGATTGACATCTTGTAGATTTCCCTCAGCCACTTTTAGGATTCGTCCCTGCGCAGGTACGCCCTCCCTTGCGCCGGAACGCCCCCTGATGGCGCAGGGCTTTACAACGTGATGCATCGCCCATATATTTTTTTTTTATATATACGCCGCACCAACACCATGGCGAGTCTTTTGTTCTGCCGCTGCGTCACAAAAGTCACGCAACAATGGAGGAAAATGAGCCGCAAGGGACTTATAAATCAGCCCCAACAGACTGAAGTCCAGTCCTTCCTTTAGACACATGGCTATAAGAAGAAATAGTGGTGGTGGTGGGTGGATTGATAGTTTGAGTATTCACTGATCTGCAAGCAGGATGGACTTTGTCTGTCACTTCGCGTGCTGCGGACTGCTGCCTGCAGTGCCAGGCCTAGGCAAACCTCTTTAGTAGTCTGTTTATTGAGTTACATAGGAACTTTCTAAGTCAACGGTCCGCAAATCAGGCAATACGAATAACGTAGTATACCACATGAGATAGATCCCGTGGAATAGTTGTCTATCTATTTGCTATTTCTCCAAAAAATGTTGTTATTGGTCTTTTGAAATGGTTGATTTGGTTGACAAATCTCATCCATGTTTTCTGGTCTTTCTTTCTTTCATGTTGTACATCAGCTCCCCCCAAGGGCAAGAGGACACAGGAGGAGGAGGGTGCTGTTCAGGATGCAGGCCAGGATCGGGCAGGCGAGGGCTCCTTTGCTGGCCCCAGTAAGTTTTAATTGTAATAAAGAGTACCTATTTTTTCCTAGCGTTCCTCATTCGATTTTTTCTAAATCGTCTTTGATCTTCTTGTAGACTGGATATAAATTCTTATCCTGGCTCGAATATGACTCCCTGTGGTATTAGTAGATTATTCTTATTAGTCTGTCTGTGTAGCTAACTAAGATTGGACATTTGGCAATTCCATTGGACTCCCATTCTATTCAGCAATAGCTCTATGCACTGTCTCCTTACTGACTAGATAGTGTGGCAGAGTCATTCAGCTCCCGAAGTCACCGATGATTGATCCCCAATGATCTCTAGATTATCGTACGCAGGACAAGAGAGTACGGAGTCACAGCACAGTCAAGAAGTGTCAGAGGCACTCATGCTTGCAAAAATTCCAAAACCTTTAGCTCATCCACTCTAGTCTGGAGGACCAAAAACCACAGAGTCTATTTAAGTTTAAAAGCTTTATTAAAAGTAAACACATTTATTAAAATCTACTTTGTCATAAAACTATTTAACTGGAAACGGAAAAGTGCTTAGTGCTGATGATTAATTGGACACATTTCTTGTGGTCGAGCCGAGCTCTCACCTGGTTTGAACTTGATCCTGGTCGTGTTCTTAGGAGTCAAGCTTCTGTCTGTTAGGAGAAAAAGTGGTGCGTGTTAAAAATAAAAAGCAAGCATTCATCAGTTGTGCATAAAAGTGCAGCAAGACAACAGCCTTCCCTGGACAAAGGGACATTTTTACTTTAGAGTAGACAGTCACAAATTATTACTTTGTATTCTGTTTTTTTAACATTTCTCCTAGACCAAATATTATATAGTAGTGAGTGGTGTATTCTAACATTCTTAAATGTACTTTGTAGGTGTAACATCTGGTGACGGGGCCAGCGCGGAGGTGGCGGTGTTGGGCGAGGACTCGGAGGACTCTGGGGAGGAGGCGGTGCAAGAGCCGGCGGACGGTCCTGTGGGGGTTCGCACGGTGGTGGCGGGAACAGGTAAGCTATATATTCCTTACTTATTGAGATTGAAGACTGCATAGTGTGCTTTCTGCACGGGTGTATTACAAATCAACGGGGTAGTAGTAGCCTCCTCGAAATGTACTTCGACTTAGCTGTGAAGTTTTTGGTGAGAAGAATCCCAATAAGTTCTTAGACGAACGTGATGGATGGGATGAACGAAAAGCGAAAGAAGGGTGTAAGTAAGTGGGACGCGAAATTGTATGATGGCTGGCAAAGAAGAACGATATGTGTTTGCTTGGCCCCCGAGGTGGCTGGGAAGGAAAGAATATGGTATGGTGCATGGCTGGGTCAATGATGAAGCAAGGATGGGTGGAAGGACATCAGCCTGGGTGGGTGAAACAGAAACTGTATGTGTGCGTATACTTTGAATGAATGGATGCCTGGAGCATGGTATTCTCTGACTCTTAGATAGCACATGTGTATCTATAGAGAGTAGATGGTCGCTGGATGAACTAAGTGTTACCTTGAAGAGCATGTACCACCGCACCCGCACGTCCGTTCCAGTGTAGGGAAGGCAAGGAAAAGAAATTGTAAATGTGTCCAATACTACCATGAATAGTAGCAGTACTTTGTATTGCAACTGCAAGCACAGCATATATCTGGTTATTACGGTGGACACTCCGTACCTCTCTTAATAACTTTAGTTTAGTTGTAGTGCGTCATTCATGTGTGGGTGTATCACTGTTCACTCAATATTAAGCAAAGCACCTAAAGTCATCCCATATGTCATCAAATACGTCCCATGTGAAGTGATAGATAATCAAATTATTTAGCTTCTTCATTTTCCTTTTCTAGTACTCATTTGCACTGTAGGGTGAAAGGTAAATTAATTAAGCAGTAGCCCTTGTAACAGAGTATTCTCAGTGCCACCCGTAATAGAAAAGTAATAGCTTCACCACCCGCATGTACTGGACGGGTACAGTAACGCAAGTCTGTCTCACTCATCATGGTGTGCAACTGTTTTTCTCGGGTACAAGTTCACTGTGCTGCCATTCTGCCGGCTTGCATAAGATAACGTACCAAATATTTTCCTAAACAAGAGAGAAGAATAAGAATAAGACTGGTGTACTGTCATAGTCGACTGTAATGGAAGTCCATAGTGGTCGTAGAATTTGTTCATTAAACTACCACTAATGTTAGAGCAAGGATGCAGAAGTGGGAGGTTACATAGATACTGTCCTCAATAGTTATGTACTGTGCTTTCAATTTGCTACTTGTACTGTGACCCAACTTTCGGCTCAATCACTTTGTGTTATTAATGCTAAGGAGCATTGGTTACAGACTATGTCTTTCTTTCTTCATATAGTTGCTCCTTCCAAATCAACATCACGGAGGGAGCAGGCGCGAATGGCCCGGCAACGGAGGCTGGATGCCACTGTCACCGAATATCGTCGGCTGGTGGCCCTGGAGGAGGAGGAGGACACGCAGTCGACCGGTGCAACAACAACATCCTCGACTGGGACCGCTGCATCCTCCTCCGTGACCCCACGGGACGCCAGCATGCGCAGTGCTCCAGCGGGACCGAGCCGGGCTAACAAAGACAACCGCCACCGCCAAGCAACAGAAAGACCAGCTGCCCCCCACTGGAGCTGCAAGGCACGCCAACGCCGCCTAGGAGTCCGAATGTCCTACCTGGAGCAGGAGGTCCTGAACTATAAGAACTTGGTAGAGGGCCTCCGCTCCGAGCTTGCCACCCTCCTCAAGGAGTATGATGCCCATGCCGCAAAATGCACCAGGTCCAGCACCCTCCAGTAGTGGAGTGTCCCTTGCCCTTTTTTTATAGACTTTTGGGGGGTGGGATTTGGGAGTTGGGATCGTTTTGGGACTTTTCAAAGACAATCGTTGGGGTTAGGGTGGGTCTTGAGGGAGATTATTTTGTTAGGGCTACATAAATATACATTTTTAAACTTTATCTGACCATACCTGTTTTTTACTGCTTTTCAGTCTGTTGGGTGGGGGACGGGGGTGTAACAGTAAGTTTGTTTTCCTGAACAGTCGTAGGACTTTAGTAGTACTACCGTCAATCTCTCGTCTAGTCCTAAATAATACTCCATTATACTACCTCCCACCAAACGCTTATCTTACCTGTAATTTGTGTTAGAAATTAGGGCTAGGCCCAGGGCTGGCTCCACGTGAAATGGGGATTAACGTTGGCAATCCTGGGCGGGTGAAATTTCCTCATTGCGGTGGTACTAGTGGTGTGACACAGTGGCAGTTGCATGCCTATGGAAAAAAAGAAAACGAAACCTGGTTTGTCCTTACTGTAGCATTACAACGGTTACGGTACCATCGAGAATATAGCAGGTGACAGTACACTAGAACAGTGCCATAATGTAGCCTAACAAATGGTAAAGTATTTGCTTGCAAGTATAACTAGTACTTGCGTTGAATTTATTTGACATTGGCTCCTACTACTAGAAGATATAGTACTCAAGCTGAGTAAGTCTAGAAGATATCCTCGTATTTCTTCACCAGCCTGTTGCTATGACCTTATCCTCCCCAGCAAGTGTGTGGAATTATTGATGTCATTTTAGTCAGACATCAAGCAAAACAACACAGCCCGGGGGAAGAGGGTTAGGGTTTGGAAAATGGATGGGAATGGGGGTTTCTTTTTGGGTAGGTTTTGTTGAGAGAAGAAAAAAAAAGCAAAGCATGGACAAACAATAATTGAAGATAAAGAGAATCTTTGAGTACAAACTAAAGCTAAGCACATGCAGTCACACTCATAGAATAAAACAATGGATACTGTATCTGTATTGCGTATGTTGTTGGAGTTGTCCTGTTGAATTTGGTAAGTAAGTTGCATGCAGCAAACAATTCCTCTTATTGGCGGCACTCCTCCATTCCAGCTGACGCTTCGTCCATCAATGTTGGTGACCACTGACAGAAGACACCCTGTCCACTGCCTGCCTGGCGGATGTTGACTGAAACCTGGCCTGTAATTATTGAACGGAAAACAGGAAGTGCTATTACAATACCACTGATAAATAAATGAAAGGTATGTACGCTGTGTGGTGCAAAAAGTGACACTTTGATTTCCCTAATAGACAGTACAATATTTTTGAAATTGCGTGCTCTGTCTGAGTCACCTTTTTAAGGATAAATAAGTATGGCCAAAATATTATAGCGGATCTTTCCCCTCAAGGTAGGTGTACTGTAAACTGTGTTTTAGAACAAAATTTGACCTTTCCAGCAATGCTCCCACCAAGACCCTTACTAAAGCCAGTCGCAAAAATGTAGAAGACCCCCAATCTGATCTCCAAAAACGATGCCTAGCAGAAAAATGGTGACAAAACGTACTTTGAAAGTAACAGTAGGCCCAAATACAGACCGTGGATTGTATTCAAACCACTTGCAAGCAAGCAAAAGTATCCATAGCCAGCATCGCTCCAACAGTGCTCTAAAACGCCAGAACTGCGTTGCAATAGAACCCCCCGAAACACATGCAATCCTGCTGCTAGGGCGAACCCTAACGAACCCTAACTTACAAAAAGTGCCAAAACTGGTGTTTCCTTATGGATTTTGTCCAAAATACTTCTATCCGGTATTAGGCATTCCCAGGAATGCCCCAGGCAAGACCCGCCAACCCACCTGCAAAAAACCACCCGACAACACCCCCAAACAGCGAAAAAGCTAAATCTCATACTTACAATATCTCTCGGCCTTCGGTCCAAACGCGGCGCTGTGCAGCTAGGTCATCAGATTCATCACATCAATCATCATAACTCCTGTTTTCCACCACGGATTTCCTGAAAAGCAAATGCAATCAAGATTAGACTGTCGCAGCAGTGCTTCGACAGAGACCCCGAACAGCAGGAAGCCCCCCAAAACGCTACATTCAACAAGATGTCAGAAGAGATAGCAAAAAAAAGGCTGTTCCTTAAGGATTTTGTCCAAAACACTTCTATCCGGTATTAGGCCTTCCCAGGAATGCCCCAGGCAAGACCCGCCAACCCACCTGCAAAAAACCACCCGACAACACCCCCAAACAGCGAAAAAGCTAAATCTCATACTTACAATATCTCTCGGCCTTCGGTCCAAACGCGGCGCTCTGCAGCTAGGTCATCATCAATCATCATAACTCCTGTTTTCCACCAGGGATTTCCTGAAAAGCAAATGCAATCAAGATTAGACTGTCGCAGCAGTGCTTCGACAGAGACCCCGGCCGCAACCCACCCACGAACAGCAGGAAGCCCCCCAAAACGCTACATTCAACAAGATGTCAGAAGAAATAGCAAAAAAAAGGCTGTTCCTTAAGGATTTTGTCCAAAACACTTCTATCCGGTATTAGGCCTTCCCAGGAATGCCCCAGGCAAGACCCGCCAACCCACCTGCAAAAAACCACCCGACAACACCCCCAAACAGCGAAAAAGCTAAATCTCATACTTACAATATCTCTCGGCCTTCGGTCCAAACGCGGCGCTGTGCAGCTAGGTCATCATCAATCATCATAACTCCTGTTTTCCACCACGGATTTCCTGAAAAGCAAATGCAATCAAGATTAGACTGTCGCAGCAGTGCTTTGACAGAGACCCCGGCCGCAACCCACCCACGAACAGCAGGAAGCCCCCCAAAACGCTACATTCAACAAGATGTCAGAAGAAATAGCAAAAAAAAGGCTGTTCCTTAAGGATTTTGTCCAAAACACTTCTATCCGGTATTAGGCCTTCCCAGGAATGCCCCAGGCAAGACCCGCCAACCCACCTGCAAAAAACCACCCGACAACACCCCCAAACAGCGAAAAAGCTAAATCTCATACTTACAATATCTCTCGGCCTTCGGTCCAAACGCGGCGCTGTGCAGCTAGGTCATCATCAATCATCATAACTCCTGTTTTCCACCACGGATTTCCTGAAAAGAAAATGCAATCAAGATTAGACTGTCGCAGCAGTGCTCCCAGACACCAAAAATCACCCACAAACACCCGGAACCCCGCCAAAGAGCACCTCAAAGGCAAGCAAGTCAGCAAAAACGGCAAGAAATTTCCACCTCATATTTGGTCCAAAACACTTTTGTCCATTATTAGAGCTTCACAGCAATGGGCCCAAATCTGTCAACTCACCCGCAAAGAAGTACAACACCCCCACAAGTGCTGAGTCTTTCTTCATTGGGCGTAATCCAGCACTCTGCTTTGAGGGAAATCGCAGTCTGGAGGAGGAGGATAGAGGAGCATGTTCTTCAGAACTTGTGAACCTGAGGAATGTAGACTGCGGCACCTTCAAATCAATAAGCAAACAAGTGAAGACAGTTCTGCTGATGGTCTTGTTTTTGGGATTAGGTGATTAAAGTTTGAATTAAATTAACTGTGCAAAACAAAGAAAGAGAGACACACAGGAATAAAAGTGAATTAGGACGAAAAAGAAAGTTCTTTATTCATTGTCTCATTTTCAGGGCTCGGTGTCAGGGAATAAGAAGAAGATTTTGTCATCATACTCTGCGAATTCAGGCAGGATGAGGTCAGTGCCACCGAACAGAGAACAAATCCCCTCATCTACGTTGCCGTCCTCCTCGTCTTCATGCGGCGTGCTTTCTCGTACTTTGTAATCTGGTGGTATGAGGTGCTGATTCATCTTGATCATTGTCAGCCGCTCCACATTTTTGGGCGAGAGGCGGCTCCGTTTGGGAGTTACAATGCCACCAGCAGCACTGAAAACACGTTCAGAAGACACACTTGCGAGTGGGCAAGACAAATAGTTTATAGCCAGGTTGGAGAGCTGTGGCCACAATTGTGTTTTGCCATGCCAATACTGCAATGGCTCATCATTAAGAAAGACCTCTGTTGAGTCATTCATATAGTCCTGCACCATCGACTCAAGGTCATCAACGGTTCCTCCACTTTGCTTACTTTTTGCTGTGCCTTTGACATTTTTTCGAGAACCATACCCAAGCAAACTTAGCCAATCCTCCTCAGCAGCCACTGTTAGTGTTGTGTGTGGTGCAGATGATCCAGTTGCCGGTGTCTTTAACGGCTGAGAGGTCACTTGTGCCCCAGCCACAGGTGCAGAAGTGGATTCTTGTGACTGGGGATGGCCTGCTGATGCTGATGTACTGTCTTCTCCTTCAATAACCTGCCGTTCTTTTTCAAACCTCTTGGCTGACCAGGCTAACCAATGTTTGTACTTTTGAACATCTGCCTCAGCAAAAGGAAAGAATGCTTCGCCTGCCAGCGCCTTTTTGTAGCGTGGATCCAGAATAGTAGCACAAATGTAATGCTGATCTGACTTGATCTTTTGAAGACGTTCATCACCACGTAGGCGCTCTAATAATTTCTCAGACAAAATAAAATGGTCTTTTTTTTGTACATCTTTTTGAAACTCAGAAGACACCGCCATCAGTTGGTGCTCCAGCATGCACAACAATGGGATAGCTTTTCCCAAATTACAGTCCTCCTGGCTGACTGCACGCGTGAAGAACTCAAAAGGACGAAGCATGTCTGTCAGGCTTTTAACTATGTCCCATTGCGCCGCAGCCATCCGCAGGTCCTCCTTCTGACTTGTACCCTCTGTTAAGAAATAGTGATCGAGTACCGTATACTGCTCATACAGACGCTCAAGCATGTAGAAGGTTGAGTTCCAACGTGTTGCCACCTCCTGGATGAGTGCTTTCACTGGTATTCGACTTTGAAGTAGCAGCCTCCTCAGATGCTTCCGGGCCTTAAAGGAATGGCTGAAATGGTTGCACATTTTGCGGCAGGTGGCCATTACCGCGAACGCTGCACTGTCTCTATCACTCAAGAATTTTTGAACGACCAGGTTGATACAGTGCGCCAAACACGGCACTCTAACATAGTTACCCAGCGACATGGCCTTAACTACATTGGCGCCATTATCCGTGGAAACATAACCAATCTTGCGTTTTATTGGAGATAGCATTTTCAAGACCTTTTTGTCAAACTCTTCCAAAATGTTTTCTGCTGTGTGACTTTTCTCCAAGCCAAACATGGCTAGTGTTGCATGTTTCCGAGCAGCTTTGAAAACTTTGTCCGGGTCAACACCTGCGTTTAGCTTTGCTTTAACACCTGAAAAAGAGACCCAGTGTGCAGTGATGCACATGTAATCAGCGCCTGCGCCACTGCTCCACATGTCTGTTGTCAGATGTATTGTGTGAACAGCACTCTTCTGCAAAGCTGCCCCAATCGCCTCCAGCACATCTTCATGTAGTGCTGGAACCGCAACTCTGGCAAAATAGAACCGGCTAGGAACCTTCCATTTAGGGCAGAGCGTTGCCACTAATTCTAGAAAACCTACCGCTTCTACAAAAGAAAAAGGGAGAAGGTCCACAGCTAGCATTTTAGCCAGCTTAGTGTTATACAGACGCGTCAGTGGGTGGTTGCGTTCATATGGCACGTCTGAAGTAAGCATTGTTCTAATGTTGCTCTGGACCAAGCATTTACGGGCTGATAATGACTTCGTTGACCCAATTTTGCTCGCTGGTGAACTTTTGTGTGTTGGTGTCTCACTCGCTCCAACACTCTTAGTGTGCCTCCCATTGGGTGTGCTGCTGACAGGGGTACTGGGTGTAAGGGAAGTGTTTGACACGTCTTCTTCCTCCTCGTCATCATCAGATGCAACATCAACGTTTCCTTGAATTCGGCCTTTCTTGATCGCATCTAGGTGCGCAAACCATTGGACAGTGTGCTGTCTCCTAAGATGACCTCTCTGGCCTCCGGTACCTGGCTTACCACGACTAACTGCAACCTTACAAAGGGTACAAATGGCAAACTTTGGATTTTTTTGACAAACAGTAAAGAAGTCCCAAACTGGGGACTTGAAGTGTCTGTGGGACCTGGAGGAGGCGGCGATACTGGTGGTGGTGGTCATGAAGCTAATGCCAGATGAAGTGGAGGATCTGGATTGACCAACTTTTGTACGTTGTGCACTTTCACCGCCACTAATTAAGGTCGAGGTGGATGGAGGTCTCTTCTTGCCAGAAAGAAATATGGAAGCGGGACGAGTTGGTGTACTACTTAACTCCAATGATTGTAGTGTTTCCACTGCCTCCTCATCGACAACATCATCATCATCACGCTCAGCAGCTCTTCGGGCTAGGGTCAAAATGTCTGTTTGCTGCATGCCCGTTGGGGCTGCAGTGACCTTTATGATGACTGGGTCGTCGTTGGCAGAGTCTTCATCAGCAGCAGTATCCGCCACTTCTTGTTGAGCCTCATCACACTCCATAACTCTGAGACTTTGGACGAGCTTCCTTTTACGCTTAACTACCTTTGTCGGATCATGGTGTGCCTCACTCTCAGACGGCAGTGGTGCTGCTGGTTCCCAAGTTTGATCCGTATCATCAGAAGGAGGTGTGCTTGAAGAAGATGTAGACACCACCCTTGATCTCTTCCTTGCTAGGGGTGTGGAAGACAATGAAGGATCATCAGGAGGAGTGGCTTCCTCAAATGATACCTCGCCTTGATTGTCGATTTCCTGATGTGCCCCTACTTCGGGAGGAACAACTATTGTGGGCACTTGTGACCCTCCATGCACCTCTGCTTGCGCATCTCCTTGCGCTGCCTCTCCTTCCACATGTACTTGGGCTTGTACTTGCACATGTGATTGTTGTTGCGGCTGTGGTTGTTCAACACTCGTCAGATGAGCTACAACAACCTGTGTTGATTGAGGAACATTGCTGCTGCTTTCTTGCGATGAGCCAACATCACTGGTCGATGGTGATTGAAGACTTATACTGGCTGCCTCTGCAGCACTCAAGGGCTTGGACTTAAGTTGGTGTGGT
Source organism: Lissotriton helveticus (assembly GCF_964261635.1). Classification (NCBI taxonomy): domain Eukaryota; kingdom Metazoa; phylum Chordata; class Amphibia; order Caudata; family Salamandridae; genus Lissotriton; species Lissotriton helveticus. The sequence continues at coordinate 666,640 of NW_027611740.1, forward strand.
GGTGGTGGTGGCACTGAGCCCAATGGAGCGGGGGTGCTGCTGCCAGCTTGGTCCCCAGCAGATCCCGCTGCTGCCGCAGGCATACTTTTTTTTTACTCCCAAAAAAAGGGGCGGGTGGCACACCAGTCTCCTTGGTAACTTGCTTCTTCTGCTCCTTACTGGCACCTTTCTTGCTAGAGGAGCTATGGGTTACTTTTTTTGGGGCCATCTTCTTCAGAGCAGGTCAGAACAGCAGGCAGCAGTTGCACGAGTTGCAGAGTTGTCTGTGTCCAGACGTGACGTCGCGTGACGTTATGCTGCACACACACACCGCTGCAGGACTTCTTCCTGGCACTGGTGGTTCTCTTGAGTCTTGTGCACCTAAAAGAAATGGAAGACAGAGGAACATCAGTTCAGTTATACACCCCAAAAAATCGACAAAACACAGAAAAATCAGCACAATCCCATGCCATCCATGATGTTTACATTGAAGACACCCCACAGAAAGACTAGGGCCATGCAAGTATGCAACACTCACTACCCCTGGGCATAATGGATGAAAAGTAGGCAAAATAAGTGCAGGCCTCAGACACTGCCTCTCTTCAAAATGGCCCCTTACACCCCAAGCACATGTTGCCTGTACCAGCCAGGACTCAAGATGGCCACCACCACCACCCACATGGCCACAGTCCACATCAACAGTACACCCCCAAAAAACAGAAAACCAGCCAGAAATCACCACAATCCAATGCCATCCATGATTTTTACATTAAAGAGAGTGAGACCACACTACAGGCACACTCAGTCCATGCACCACTACCCCTTGGCAAAAGGCCCCACCAGCAGCCCCAAAAAAACGACAAAAAACAATAAAATCAGCACAATCCCAGCCCATCCATGGCCTCAATGGTGTTTAAATTCAAGAAGACACCCCTCAGAAACACTAGGCCCATGCAACACTCACTACCCCTGGACATAATGGATGAAAAGTAGGCAAAATAAGTGCAGGCCTCAGACACTGCCTCTCTTCAAAATGGCCCCTTACACCACAAGCACATGTTGCCTGTACCAGCCAGGACTCAAGATGGCCACCACCACCACCCACATGGCCACAGTCCACATCAACAGTACACCCCCAAAAAACAGAAAACCAGCCAGAAATCACCACAATTTAATGCCATCCATGATGTTTACATTAAAGAGAGTGAGACCACACTACAGGCACACTCAGTCCATGCACCACTACCCCTTGGCAAAAGGCCCCACCAGCAGCCCCAAAAAAACGACAAAAAACAATAAAATCAGCACAATCCCAGCCCATCCATGGCCTCAATGGTGTTTAAATTCAAGAAGACACCCCTCAGAAACACTAGGCCCATGCAACACTCACTACCCCTGGGCATAATGGATGAAAAGTAGGCAAAATAAGTGCAGGCCTCAGACACTGCCTCTCTTCAAAATGGCCCCTTACACCCCAAGCACATGTTGCCTGTACCAGCCAGGACTCAAGATGGCCACCACCACCACCCACATGGCCACAGTCCACATCAACAGTACACCCCCAAAAAACAGAAAACCAGCCAGAAATCACCACAATCCAATGCCATCCATGATGTTTACATAAAAGAGAGTGAGACCACACTACAGGCACACTCAGTCCATGCACCACTACCCCTTGGCAAAAGGCCCCACCAGCAGCCCCAAAAAAACGACAAAAAACAATAAAATCAGCACAATCCCAGCCCATCCATGGCCTCAATGGTGTTTAAATTCAAGAAGACACCCCTCAGAAACACTAGGCCCATGCAACACTCACTACCCCTGGGCATAATGGATGAAAAGTAGGCAAAATAAGTGCAGGCCTCAGACACTGCCTCTCCTCAAAATGGCCCCTTACACCCCAAGCACATGTTGCCTGTACCAGCCAGCACTCAAGATGGCCACCACCACCACCCACATGGCCAGTCCACATCAACAGTACACCCCCAAAAAACAGAAAAACAGCCAGAAATCACCACAATCCAATGCCATCCATGATGTTTACATTAAAGAGAGTGAGACCACACTACAGGCACACTCAGTCCATGCACCACTACCCCTGGGCAAAGGGCCCCACCAGCAGCCCCCAAAAAACGACAAAAAACAATAAAATCAGCACAATCCCAGCCCATCCATGGCCTCAATGGTGTTTAAATTCAAGAAGACACCCCTCAGAAACACTAGGCCCATGCAACACTCACTACCCCTGGGCATAATGGATGAAAAGTAGGCAAAATAAGTGCAGGCCTCAGACACTGCCTCTCCTCAAAATGGCCCCTTACACCCCAAGCACATGTTGCCTGTACCAGCCAGCACTCAAGATGGCCACCACCACCACCCACATGGCCAGTCCACATCAACAGTACACCCCCAAAAAACAGAAAAACAGCCAGAAATCACCACAATCCAATGCCATCCATGATGTTTACATTAAAGAGAGTGAGACCACACTACAGGCACACTCAGTCCATGCACCACTACCCCTGGGCAAAGGGCCCCACCAGCAGCCCCCAAAAAACGACAAAAAACAATAAAATCAGCACAATCCCAGCCCATCCATGGCCTCAATGGTGTTTAAATTCAAGAAGACACCCCTCAGAAACACTAGGCCCATGCAACACTCACTACCCCTGGGCATAATGGATGAAAAGTAGGCAAAATAAGTGCAGGCCTCAGACACTGCCTCTCCTCAAAATGGCCCCTTACACCCCAAGCACATGTTGCCTGTACCAGCCAGCACTCAAGATGGCCACCACCACCACCCACATGGCCAGTCCACATCAACAGTACACCCCCAAAAAACAGAAAAACAGCCAGAAATCACCACAATCCAATGCCATCCATGATGTTTACATTAAAGAGAGTGAGACCACACTACAGGCACACTCAGTCCATGCACCACTACCCCTGGGCAAAGGGCCCCACCAGCAGCCCCAAAAAAACGACAAAAAACAATAAAATCAGCACAATCCCAGCCCATCCATGGCCTCAATGGTGTTTAAATTCAAGAAGACACCCCTCAGAAACACTAGGCCCATGCAACACTCACTACCCCTGGGCATAATGGATGAAAAGTAGGCAAAATAAGTGCAGGCCTCAGACACTGCCTCTCCTCAAAATGGCCCCTTACACTCCAAGCACATGTTGCCTGTACCAGCCAGCACTCAAGATGGCCACCACCACCACCCACATGGCCAGTCCACATCAACAGTACACCCCCAAAAAACAGAAAAACAGCCAGAAATCACCACAATCCAAAGCCATCCATGATGTTTACATTAAAGAGAGTGAGACCACACTACAGGCACACTCAGTCCATGCACCACTACCCCTGGGCAAAGGGCCCCACCAGCAGCCCCAAAAAAATGACAAAAAACAATAAAATCAGCACAATCCCAGCCCATCCATGGCCTCAATGGTGTTTAAATTCAAGAAGACACCCCTCAGAAACACTAGGCCCATGCAACACTCACTACCCCTGGGCATAATGGTTGAAAAGTAGGCAAAATAAGTGCAGGCCTCAGACACTGCCTCTCCTCAAAATGGCCCCTTACACCCCAAGCACATGTTGCCTGTACCAGCCAGCACTCAAGATGGCCACCACCACCACCCACATGGCCAGTCCACATCAACAGTACACCCCCAAAAAACAGAAAAACAGCCAGAAATCACCACAATCCAATGCCATCCATGATGTTTACATTAAAGAGAGTGAGACCACACCACAGGCACACTCAGTCCATGCACCACCACCCCTGGGCAAAAGGCCACACCAGCAGCCCCCAAAAAATGACAAAAAACAATAAAATAAGCACAATCCCAGCCCATCCATGGCCTCAATGATGTTTAAATTCAAGAAGACACCCCACAGAAAGACTAGGCCCATGCAACACTCACCACCCCTGGGCAAAGGGCCACACCAGCAGGCCCAAAAAAACGACAAAAATCAGCACAATCCCAGCCCATCCATGGCCTCAATGGTGTTTAAATTCAACAAAACAGTTGTATCATGCACCCCTAACCAACCCTGGTCCTACTGGATACTGTGGCTACCCACAATATAATTTATTTAATGTTCTGAAAAAGTTCCAAAATTGTACTTGCAGCAACTGTAATGCCCCAAACAAACTTACTTCTGAAAGTTGATTTCTAATCCAAAAGTGATCCAAAGACAGTCAAAAAGGCCTAAAATCCAAATATCCAGCAGCACCCACAAAAAGTAATCCTTCCAGCTCCAGATCCAAATGAAAGTGACCAGGAGATGGACAAAGCACTGGGAGGAGCCTGCTGGACAGGAACAGGAAGTTGGAGACTGTGGGGCACTTCCTTCCTCCCCCCCCAAAAAATGGACTCCTTGCAAAAAAAAAGGCCATGCAAATGTCAACCTGAGGAGTGATTCTGATAAAAATCATAATTTTCTGAAGGTTTATCCTGTTCGCTGGTGATTTTTTTGTGCAGAATTGCAAAATCTCTATTTCGCGAGTGCGAGATTGTTCCTTTCCGCCGCAACTACGTGTTCGCAATTGCGAACTTTCGCGAGGTGTGCTGTGCAAGGTGGCAAGCCGCGATTACGTATTCGCGGGCGCCAAACTCCCGCGGGATCACGCAGCAAGATCCAAAATGGCGCGGCACTCGCAAAGAAAAACAACTCGGCAAACGCTAAATGATGGAAAGTGAACGCCGTGCACCACGCCGCGCGCCGCAACCAAGCAAAAATTCCGCGGCGAGCGGATTCACGGATTTTCGACAAATTCGCGAGAGTTCGCGGATTGCGAATTTGCCGAAAATCCGAAAAATCCGCAATCGGAGCGGATTTTACGCCCATGCTTAATTTGTACGTTGATCATCAGTTTTAGAGCTTAAATTAGCATGTTTAAAGTGATTTTCATGCTTCCAGGGGCCCTAAACACAAGATTTGTGGAATGGTTAAAAGTGCTTGAAAATGGCCTATTTACTCACTCTGAGGTCTCAAAAAGTGTTTCTGCACCCCGGGTAGTGAATTAAATACCATTTGGAGGCATTTAATGTTCAAGCAAAAACGGCTGATTTTTGACAAAAGAGATAACTCCCCCCCATTACGTCATGCTTCAGAAAGTTGAAAAATGGTCCGTTTTCAAATGTTTTATTTTTTAACGTCAGTTCACATTTGTAGGTTGATCATCAGTTTTAAAGCTTAAATTAGCATGTTTAAAGTGATTTTCATGCTTTCAGGGGCCCTAAACACAAGATTTGTGGAATGGTTAAAAGTGCTTGAAAATGGCCAATTTACTCACTCTGAGGTCTCAAAAAGTGTTTCTTCACACCGGGAAGTGAATTAAATACCATTTGGAGGCATTTAATGTTCAAGAAAAAACGGCTGATTTTTGACAAAAGAGGTAACTCCCCCCCATTACGTCATGTTTCAGAAAGTTGAAAAATGGTCTGTTTTCAAATGTTTTATTTTTTAACGTCAGTTCACATTTGTAGGTCGATCATCAGTTTTAGAGCTAAAATTAGTCTGTTTAAAGTGATTTTCATGCTTCCAGGGGCCCTAAAAACAAGATTTGTGGAATGGTCAAAAGTGCATGAAAATGGCCAATTTACTCACTCTGAGGTCTCAAAAAGTGTTTCTTCACCCTGGGAAGTGAATTAAATACCATTTGGAGGCATTTAATGTTCAAGCAAAAACGGCAGATTTTTGACAAAAGAGATAACTCCCCCCATTACGTCATGCTTCAGAAAATTGAAAAATGGTCCGTTTTTAAATGTTTTTTTTATTAACGTCAGTTCACATTTTTAGGTTGATCATCAGTTTTAGAGCTTAAATTAGCACGTTTAAAGTGGTTTTCATGCTTCCAGGGGCCCTAAACACAAGATTTGTGGAATGGTTAAAAGTGCTTGAAAATGGCCTATTTACTCACTCTGAGGTCTCAAAAAGTGTTTCTGCACCCCGGGAAGTGAATTAAATAACATTTGGAGGCATTTAATGTTCAAGCAAAAACGGCTGATTTTTGACAAAAGAGATAACTCCCCCCATTACGTCATGCTTCAGACAGTTGAAAAATGGTCCGTTTTCAAATGTTTTATTTTTTAACGTCAGTTCACATTTGTAGGTTGATCATCAGTTTTAAAGCTTAAATTAGCATGTTTAAAGTGATTTTCATGCTTTCAGGGGCCCTAAACACAAGATTTGTGGAATGGTTAAAAGTGCTTGAAAATGGCCTATTTACTCACTCTGAGGTCTCAAAAGTGTTTCTTCACCCCAGGAAGTGAATTAAATACCATTTGGAGGCATTTAATGTTCAAGCAAAAACTGCAGATTTTTGACAAAAGAGATAACACCCCCCAATTCGCCATGCTTCAGAAAGTTGAAAAATGGTCCGTTTTCAAATATTTTATTTTTTAACGTCAGTTCACATTGGTAGGTCGATCATCAGTTTTAGAGCTACAATTAGCATGTTTAAAGTGATTTTCATGCTTCCAGGGGCCCTAAACACAAGATTTGTGGAATGGTTAAAAGTGCTTGAAAATGGCCTATTTACTCACTCTGAGGTCTCAAAAAGTGTTTCTGCACCCCGGGTAGTGAATTAAATACCATTTGGAGGCATTTAATGTTCAAGCAAAAACGGCTGATTTTTGACAAAAGAGATAACTCCCCCCCATTACGTCATGCTTCAGAAAGTTGAAAAATGGTCAGTTTTCAAATGTTTTATTTTTTAACGTCAGTTCACATTTGTAGGTTGATCATCAGTTTTAAAGCTTAAATTAGCATGTTTAAAGTGATTTTCATGCTTTCAGGGGCCCTAAACACAAGATTTGTGGAATGGTTAAAAGTGCTTGAAAATGGCCAATTTACTCACTCTGAGGTCTCAAAAAGTGTTTCTTCACACCGGGAAGTGAATTAAATACCATTTGGAGGCATTTAATGTTCAAGAAAAAACGGCTGATTTTTGACAAAAGAGATAACTCCCCCCCATTACGTCATGTTTCAGAAAGTTGAAAAATGGTCTGTTTTCAAATGTTTTATTTTTTAACGTCAATTCACATTTGTAGGTTGATCATCAATTTTAAAGCTTAAATTAGCATGTTTAAAGTGATTTACATGCTTCCAGTGGCCCTAAACACAACATTTGTGGAATGGTTAAAAGTGCTTGAAAATGGCCAATTTACTCACTCTGAGGTCTCAAAAAGTGTTTCTTCACCCCGGGAAGTGAATTAAATACCATTTGGAGGCATTTAATGTTCAAGCAAAAACGGCTGATTTTTGACAAAAGAGATAACTCCCCCCATTACGTCATGCTTCAGAAAATTGAAAAATGGTCCGTTTTTAAATGTTTTATTTTTTAACGTCAGTTCACATTTGTAGGTTGATCATCAGTTTTAGAGCTTAAATTAGCATGTTTAAAGTGGTTTTCATGCTTCCAGGGGCCCTAAACACAAGATTTGTGGAATGGTTAAAAGGGCTTGAAAATGGCCAATTTACTCACTCTGAGGTCTCAAAAAGTGTTTCTTCACCCCGGGAAGTGAATTAAATACCATTTCGAGGCATTTAATGTTCAAGAAAAAATGGCTGATTTTTGACAAAAGAGATAACTCCCCCCCATTACGTCATGCTTCAGAAAGTTGAAAAATGGTCTGTTTTCAAATGTTTTATTTATTAACGTCAGTTCACATTTGTAGGTTGATCATCAGTTTTAAAGCTTAAATTAGCATGTTTAAAGTGATTTTCATGCTTCCAGTGGCCCTAAACACAACATTTGTGGAATGGTTAAAAGTGCTTGAAAATGGCCTATTTACTGACTCTGAGGTCTCAAAAAGTGTTTCTTCACCCCGGGAAAAGAATTAAATACCATTTGGAGGCATTTAAAGATCAAGCAAAAACGGCTGATTTTTGACAAAAGGGATAACACCCCCCATTACGTCATGCTTCAGAAAGTTGAAAAATGGTCAGTTTTCAAATGTTTTATTTTTTAACGTCAGTGCACATTTGTAGGTGGATCATCAGTTTTAGAGCTAAAAATAGCATGTTTAAAGTCATTTTCATGCTTCCAGTGGCCCTACATTTGTGGAATGGTTAAAAGTGCTTGAAAATGGCCTATTTACTCACTCTGAGGTCTCAAAAAGTGTTTCTTCACCCCGGGAAGTGAATTAAATACAATTTGGAGGCATTTAAAGTTCAAGCAAAAACGGCAGATTTTTGACAAAAGAGATAACACCCCGCCATTACGTCATGCTTCAGAAAGGTGAAAAATGGTCCGTTTTCAAATGTTTTATTTTTTAACGTCAGTTCACATTGGTAGGCCGATCATCAGTTTTAGAGCTAAAATTAGCATGTTTAAAGTGATTTTCATGCTTCCAGGGGCCCTAAACACAAGATTTGTGGAATGGTTAAATGTGCTTGAAAATGGCCAATTTACTCACTCTGAGGTCTCAAAAGTGTTTCTTCACCCTGGGAAGTGAATTTAATACCATTTGGAGGCATTTAATGTTCAAGCAAAAACGGCTGATTTTTGACAAAAGAGATAACTCCCCCCATTACGTCATGCTTCAGAAAGTTGAAAAATGGTCCGTTTTCAAATGTTTTATTTTTTAACGTCAGTTCACATTTGTAGGTTGATCATCAGTTTTAAAGCTTAAATTAGCATGTTTAAAGTGATTTTCATGCTTTCAGGGGCCCTAAACACAAGATTTGTGGAATGGTTAAAAGTGCTTGAAAATGGCCAATTTACTCACTCTGAGGTCTCAAAAGTGTTTCTTCACCCTGGGAAGTGAATTTAATACCATTTGGAGGCATTTAATGTTCAAGCAAAAACGGCTGATTTTTGACAAAAGAGATAACTCCCCCCATTACGTCATGCTTCAGAAAGTTGAAAAATGGTCCGTTTTCAAATGTTTTATTTTTTAACGTCAGTTCACATTTGTAGGTTGATCATCAGTTTTAAAGCTTAAATTAGCATGTTTAAAGTGATTTTCATGCTTCCAGTGGCCCTAAACACAACATTTGTGGAATGGTTAAAAGTGCTTGAAAATGGCCTATTTACTCACTCTGAGGTCTCAAAAAGTGTTTCTTCACCCCGGGAAGTGAATTAAATACAATTTGGAGGCATTTAAAGTTCAAGCAAAAACGGCTGATTTTTGACAAAAGAGATAACACCCCCCCATTACGTCATGCTTCAGAAAGTTGAAAAATGGTCCGTTTTCAAATGTTTTATTTTTTAACGTCAGTTCACATTTGTAGGTTGATCATCAGTTTTAAAGCTTAAATTAGCATGTTTAAAGTGATTTTCATGCTTTCAGGGGCCCTAAACACAAGATTTGTGGAATGGTTAAAAGTGCTTGAAAATGGCCAATTTACTCACTCTGAGGTCTCAAAAAGTGTTTCTTCACACCGGGAAGTGAATTAAATACCATTTGGAGGTATTTAATGTTCAAGAAAAAACGGCTGATTTTTGACAAAAGAGATAACTCCCCCCCATTACGTCATGTTTCAGAAAGTTGAAAAATGGTCTGTTTGCAAATGTTTTATTTTTTAACGTCAATTCACATTTGTAGGTTGATCATCAATTTTAAAGCTTAAATTAGCATGTTTAAAGTGATTTTCATGCTTCCACTGGCCCTAAACACAACATTTGTGGAATGGTTAAAAGTGCTTGAAAATGGCCTATTTACTCACTCTGAGGTCTCAAAAAGTGTTTCTTCACCCCGGGAAGTGAATTAAATACCATTTGGAGGCATTTAATGTTCAAGCAAAAACGGCTGATTTTTGACAAAAGAGATAACACCCCCCCATTACGTCATGCTTCAGAAAGGTGAAAAATGGTCAGTTTTCAAATGTTTTATTTTTTAACGTCAGTTCACATTTGTAGGTCGATCATCAGTTTTAGAGCTAAAATTAGTCTGTTTAAAGTAATTTTCATGCTTCCAGGGGCCCTAAAAACAAGATTTGTGGAATGGTCAAAAGTGCATGAAAATGGCCAATGTACTCACTCTGAGGTCTCAAAAAGTGTTTCTTCACCCCGGGAAGTGAATTAAATACCATTTGGAAGCATTTAAAGTTCAAGCAAAAACGGCAGATTTTTGACAAAAGAGATTACACCCCCCCATTACGTCATGCTTCAGAAAGGTGAAAAATGGTCCGTTTTCAAATGTTTTATTTTTTAACGTCAGTTCACATTGGTAGGTCGATCATCAGTTTTAGAGCTAAAATGAGCATGTTTAAAGTGATTTTCATGCTTCCAGGGGCCCTAAACACAAGATTTGTAGAATGGTTAAAGGTGCTTGAAAATAGCCAATTTACTCACTCTGAGGTCTCAAAAGTGTTTCTTCACCCTGGGAAGTGAATTAAATACCATTTGGAGGCATTTAATGTTCAAGCAAAAACGGCTGATTTTTGACAAAAGAGATAACTCCCCCCATTACGTCATGCTTCAGAAAATTGAAAAATGGTCCGTTTTTAAATGTTTTATTTTTTAACGTCAGTTCACATTTGTAGGTTGATCATCAGTTTTAGAGCTTAAATTAGCATGTTTAAAGTGGTTTTCATGCTTCCAGGGGCCCTAAACACAAGATTTGTGGAATGGTTAAAAGTGCTTGAAAATGGCCTATTTACTCACTCTGAGGTCTCAAAAAGTGTTTCTGCACCCCGGGAAGTGAATTAAATACCATTTGGAGGCATTTAATGTTCAAGCAAAAACTGCTGATTTTTGACAAAAGAGATAACTCCCCCCATTACGTCATGCTTCAGACAGTTGAAAAATGGTCCGTTTTCAAATGTTTTATTTTTTAACGTCAGTTCACATTTGTAGGTTGATCATCAGTTTTAAAGCTTAAATTAGCATGTTTAAAGTGATTTTCATGCTTCCAGTGGCCCTAAACACAACATTTGTGGAATGGTTAAAAGTGCTTGAAAATGGCCTATTTACTCACTCTGAGGTCTCAAAAAGTGTTTCTTCACCCCGGGAAGTGAATTAAATACAATTTGGAGGCATTTAAAGTTCAAGCAAAAACGGCAGATTTTTGACAAAAGAGATAACACCCCCCCATTACGTCATGCTTCAGAAAGGTGAAAAATGGTCCGTTTTCAAATGTTTTATTTTTTAACGTCAGTTCACATTGGTAGGTCGATCATCAGTTTTAGAGCTAAAATTAGCATGTTTAAAGTGATTTTCATGCTTCCAGGGGCCCTAAACACAAGATTTGTGGAATGGTTAAATGTGCTTGAAAATGGCCAATTTACTCACTCTGAGGTCTCAAAAGTGTTTCTTCACCCTGGGAAGTGAATTTAATACCATTTGGAGGCATTTAATGTTCAAGCAAAAACGGCTGATTTTTGACAAAAGAGATAACTCCCCCCATTACGTCATGCTTCAGAAAGTTGAAAAATGGTCCGTTTTCAAATGTTTTATTTTTTAACGTCAGTTCACATTTGTAGGTTGATCATCAGTTTTAAAGCTTAAATTAGCATGTTTAAAGTGATTTTCATGCTTTCAGGGGCCCTAAACACAAGATTTGTGGAATGGTTAAAAGTGCTTGAAAATGGCCAATTTACTCACTCTGAGGTCTCAAAAAGTGTTTCTTCACACCGGGAAGTGAATTAAATACCATTTGGAGGCATTTAATGTTCAAAAAAAACGGCTGATTTTTGACAAAAGAGATAACTCCCCCCCATTACGTCATGTTTCAGAAAGTTGAAAAATGGTCTGTTTTCAAATGTTTTATTTTTTAACGTCAATTCACATTTGTAGGTTGATCATCAATTTTAAAGCTTAAATTAGCATGTTTAAAGTGATTTTCATGCTTCCAGTGGCCCTAAACACAACATTTGTGGAATGGTTAAAAGTGCTTGAAAATGGCCTATTTACTCACTCTGAGGTCTCAAAAAGTGTTTCTTCACCCCGGGAAGTGAATTAAATACCATTTGGAGGCATTTAATGTTCAAGCAAAAACGGCTGATTTTTGACAAAAGAGATAACACCCCCCCATTACGTCATGCTTCAGAAAAGTGAAAAATGGTCAGTTTTCAAATGTTTTATTTTTTAACGTCAGTTCACATTTGTAGGTCGATCATCAGTTTTAGAGCTAAAATTAGTCTGTTTAAAGTGATTTTCATGCTTCCAGGGGCCCTAAAAACAAGATTTGTGGAAAGGTCAAAAGTGCATGAAAATGGCCAATTTACTCACTCTGAGGTCTCAAAAAGTGTTTCTTCACCCCGGGAAGTGAATTAAATACCATTTGGAAGCATTTAAAGTTCAAGCAAAAACGGCAGATTTTTGACAAAAGAGATTACACCCCCCCATTACGTCATGCTTCAGAAAGGTGAAAAATGGTCCGTTTTCAAATGTTTTATTTTTTAACGTCAGTTCACATTGGTAGGTCGATCATCAGTTTTAGAGCTAAAATGAGCATGTTTAAAGTGATTTTCATGCTTTCAGGGGCCCTAAACACAAGATTTGTGGAATGGTTAAAGGTGCTTGAAAATAGCCAATTTACTCACTCTGAGGTCTCAAAAGTGTTTCTTCACCCTGGGAAGTGAATTAAATACCATTTGGAGGCATTTAATGTTCAAGCAAAAACGGCTGATTTTTGACAAAAGAGATAACTCCCCCCTTTACGTCATGCTTCAGAAAATTGAAAAATGGTCCGTTTTTAAATGTTTTATTTTTTAACGTCAGTTCACATTTGTAGGTTGATCATCAGTTTTAGAGCTTAAATTAGCATGTTTAAAGTGGTTTTCATGCTTCCAGGGGCCCTAAACACAAGATTTGTGGAATGGTTAAAAGTGCTTGAAAATGGCCTATTTACTCACTCTGAGGTCTCAAAAAGTGTTTCTGCACCCCGGGAAGTGAATTAAATACCATTTGGAGGCATTTAATGTTCAAGCAAAAACGGCTGATTTTTGACAAAAGAGATAACTCCCCCCATTACGTCATGCTTCAGACAGTTGAAAAATGGTCCGTTTTCAAATGTTTTATTTTTTAACGTCAGTTCACATTTGTAGGTTGATCATCAGTTTTAAAGCTTAAATTAGCATGTTTAAAGTGATTTTCATGCTTTCAGGGGCCCTAAACACAAGATTTGTGGAATGGTTAAAAGGGCTTGAAAATGGCCAATTTACTCACTCTGAGGTCTCAAAAAGTGTTTCTTCACCCCGGGAAGTGAATTAAATACCATTTCGAGGCATTTAATGTTCAAGAAAAAATGGCTGATTTTTGACAAAAGAGATAACTCCCCCCCATTACGTCATGCTTCAGAAAGTTGAAAAATGGTCTGTTTTCAAATGTTTTATTTATTAACGTCAGTTCACATTTGTAGGTTGATCATCAGTTTTAAAGCTAAAATTAGAATGTTTAAAGCGATGTTCATGCTTCCAGGGGCCCTAAAAACAAGATTTGTGGAATGGTTAAAAGTGCTTGAAAATGGCCTATTTACTCACTCTGAGGTCTCAAAAGTGTTTCTTCACCCCGGGAAGTGAATTAAATACCATTTGGAGGCATTTAATGTTCAAGCAAAAACGGCTGATTTTTGACAAAAGAGATAACCCCCCCCCATTACGTCATGCTTCAGAAAGTTGAAAAATGGTCCGTTTTCAAATGTTTTATTTTTTAACGTCAGTTCACATTTGTAGGTTGATCATCAGTTTTAAAGCTTAAATTAGCATGTTTAAAGTGATTTTCATGCTTTCAGGGGCCCTAAACACAAGATTTGTGGAATGGTTAAAAGTGCTTGAAAATGGCCAATTTACTCACTCTGAGGTCTCAAAAAGTGTTTCTTCACACCGGGAAGTGAATTAAATACCATTTGGAGGCATTTAATGTTCAAGAAAAAACGGCTGATTTTTGACAAAAGAGATAACTCCCCCCCATTACGTCATGTTTCAGAAAGTTGAAAAATGGTCTGTTTTCAAATGTTTTATTTTTTAACGTCAATTCACATTTGTAGGTTGATCATCAATTTTAAAGCTTAAATTAGCATGTTTAAAGTGATTTACATGCTTCCAGTGGCCCTAAACACAACATTTGTGGAATGGTTAAAAGTGCTTGAAAATGGCCAATTTACTCACTCTGAGGTCTCAAAAAGTGTTTCTTCACCCCGGGAAGTGAATTAAATACCATTTGGAGGCATTTAATGTTCAAGCAAAAACGGCTGATTTTTGACAAAAGAGATAACTCCCCCCATTACGTCATGCTTCAGAAAATTGAAAAATGGTCCGTTTTTAAATGTTTTATTTTTTAACGTCAGTTCACATTTGTAGGTTGATCATCAGTTTTAGAGCTTAAATTAGCATGTTTAAAGTGGTTTTCATGCTTCCAGGGGCCCTAAACACAAGATTTGTGGAATGGTTAAAAGGGCTTGAAAATGGCCAATGTACTCACTCTGAGGTCTCAAAAAGTGTTTCTTCACCCCGGGAAGTGAATTAAATACCATTTCGAGGCATTTAATGTTCAAGAAAAAATGGCTGATTTTTGACAAAAGAGATAACTCCCCCCCATTACGTCATGCTTCAGAAAGTTGAAAAATGGTCTGTTTTCAAATGTTTTATTTATTAACGTCAGTTCACATTTGTAGGTTGATCATCAGTTTTAAAGCTTAAATTAGCATGTTTAAAGTGATTTTCATGCTTCCAGTGGCCCTAAACACAACATTTGTGGAATGGTTAAAAGTGCTTGAAAATGGCCTATTTACTGACTCTGAGGTCTCAAAAAGTGTTTCTTCACCCCGGGAAAAGAATTAAATACCATTTGGAGGCATTTAAAGATCAAGCAAAAACGGCTGATTTTTGACAAAAGGGATAACACCCCCCATTACGTCATGCTTCAGAAAGTTGAAAAATGGTCAGTTTTCAAATGTTTTATTTTTTAACGTCAGTGCACATTTGTAGGTGGATCATCAGTTTTAGAGCTAAAAATAGCATGTTTAAAGTCATTTTCATGCTTCCAGTGGCCCTACATTTGTGGAATGGTTAAAAGTGCTTGAAAATGGCCTATTTACTCACTCTGAGGTCTCAAAAAGTGTTTCTTCACCCCGGGAAGTGAATTAAATACAATTTGGAGGCATTTAAAGTTCAAGCAAAAACGGCAGATTTTTGACAAAAGAGATAACACCCCGCCATTACGTCATGCTTCAGAAAGGTGAAAAATGGTCCGTTTTCAAATGTTTTATTTTTTAACGTCAGTTCACATTGGTAGGCCGATCATCAGTTTTAGAGCTAAAATTAGCATGTTTAAAGTGATTTTCATGCTTCCAGGGGCCCTAAACACAAGATTTGTGGAATGGTTAAATGTGCTTGAAAATGGCCAATTTACTCACTCTGAGGTCTCAAAAGTGTTTCTTCACCCTGGGAAGTGAATTTAATACCATTTGGAGGCATTTAATGTTCAAGCAAAAACGGCTGATTTTTGACAAAAGAGATAACTCCCCCCATTACGTCATGCTTCAGAAAGTTGAAAAATGGTCCGTTTTCAAATGTTTTATTTTTTAACGTCAGTTCACATTTGTAGGTTGATCATCAGTTTTAAAGCTTAAATTAGCATGTTTAAAGTGATTTTCATGCTTTCAGGGGCCCTAAACACAAGATTTGTGGAATGGTTAAAAGTGCTTGAAAATGGCCAATTTACTCACTCTGAGGTCTCAAAAGTGTTTCTTCACCCTGGGAAGTGAATTTAATACCATTTGGAGGCATTTAATGTTCAAGCAAAAACGGCTGATTTTTGACAAAAGAGATAACTCCCCCCATTACGTCATGCTTCAGAAAGTTGAAAAATGGTCCGTTTTCAAATGTTTTATTTTTTAACGTCAGTTCACATTTGTAGGTTGATCATCAGTTTTAAAGCTTAAATTAGCATGTTTAAAGTGATTTTCATGCTTTCAGGGGCCCTAAACACAAGATTTGTGGAATGGTTAAAAGTGCTTGAAAATGGCCAATTTACTCACTCTGAGGTCTCAAAAAGTGTTTCTTCACACCGGGAAGTGAATTAAATACCATTTGGAGGCATTTAATGTTCAAGAAAAAACGGCAGATTTTTGACAAAAGAGATAACTCCCCCCCATTACGTCATGCTTCAGAAAGGTGAAAAATGGTCAGTTTTCAAATGTTTTATTTTTTAACGTCAGTTCACATTTGTAGGTCGATCATCAGTTTTAGAGCTAAAATTAGTCTGTTTAAAGTGATTTTCATGCTTCCAGGGGCCCTAAAAACAAGATTTGTGGAATGGTCAAAAGTGCATGAAAATGGCCAATTTACTCACTCTGAGGTCTCAAAAAGTGTTTCTTCACCCCGGGAAGTGAATTAAATACCATTTGGAAGCATTTAAAGTTCAAGCAAAAACGGCAGATTTTTGACAAAAGAGATTACACCCCCCCATTACGTCATGCTTCAGAAAGGTGAAAAATGGTCCGTTTTCAAATGTTTTATTTTTTAACGTCAGTTCACATTGGTAGGTCGATCATCAGTTTTAGAGCTAAAATGAGCATGTTTAAAGTGATTTTCATGCTTCCAGGGGCCCTAAACACAAGATTTGTGGAATGGTTAAAGGTGCTTGAAAATAGCCAATTTACTCACTCTGAGGTCTCAAAAGTGTTTCTTCACCCTGGGAAGTGAATTAAATACCATTTGGAGGCATTTAATGTTCAAGCAAAAACGGCTGATTTTTGACAAAAGAGATAACTCCCCCCATTACGTCATGCTTCAGAAAATTGAAAAATGGTCCGTTTTTAAATGTTTTATTTTTTAACGTCAGTTCACATTTGTAGGTTGATCATCAGTTTTAGAGCTTAAATTAGCATGTTTAAAGTGGTTTTCATGCTTCCAGGGGCCCTAAACACAAGATTTGTGGAATGGTTAAAAGTGCTTGAAAATGGCCTATTTACTCACTCTGAGGTCTCAAAAAGTGTTTCTGCACCCCGGGAAGTGAATTAAATACCATTTGGAGGCATTTAATGTTCAAGCAAAAACGGCTGATTTTTGACAAAAGAGATAACTCCCCCCATTACGTCATGCTTCAGACAGTTGAAAAATGGTCCGTTTTCAAATGTTTTATTTTTTAACGTCAGTTCACATTTGTAGGTTGATCATCAGTTTTAAAGCTTAAATTAGCATGTTTAAAGTGATTTTCATGCTTCCAGTGGCCCTAAACACAACATTTGTGGAATGGTTAAAAGTGCTTGAAAATGGCCTATTTACTCACTCTGAGGTCTCAAAAAGTGTTTCTTCACCCCGGGAAGTGAATTAAATACAATTTGGAGGCATTTAAAGTTCAAGCAAAAACGGCAGATTTTTGACAAAAGAGATAACACCCCCCCATTACGTCATGCTTCAGAAAGGTGAAAAATGGTCCGTTTTCAAATGTTTTATTTTTTAACGTCAGTTCACATTGGTAGGTCGATCATCAGTTTTAGAGCTAAAATTAGCATGTTTAAAGTGATTTTCATGCTTCCAGGGGCCCTAAACACAAGATTTGTGGAATGGTTAAATGTGCTTGAAAATGGCCAATTTACTCACTCTGAGGTCTCAAAAGTGTTTCTTCACCCTGGGAAGTGAATTTAATACCATTTGGAGGCATTTAATGTTCAAGCAAAAACGGCTGATTTTTGACAAAAGAGATAACTCCCCCCATTACGTCATGCTTCAGAAAGTTGAAAAATGGTCCGTTTTCAAATGTTTTATTTTTTAACGTCAGTTCACATTTGTAGGTTGATCATCAGTTTTAAAGCTTAAATTAGCATGTTTAAAGTGATTTTCATGCTTTCAGGGGCCCTAAACACAAGATTTGTGGAATGGTTAAAAGTGCTTGAAAATGGCCAATTTACTCACTCTGAGGTCTCAAAAAGTGTTTCTTCACACCGGGAAGTGAATTAAATACCATTTGGAGGCATTTAATGTTAAAAAAAAACGGCTGATTTTTGACAAAAGAGATAACTCCCCCCCATTACGTCATGTTTCAGAAAGTTGAAAAATGGTCTGTTTTCAAATGTTTTATTTTTTAACGTCAATTCACATTTGTAGGTTGATCATCAATTTTAAAGCTTAAATTAGCATGTTTAAAGTGATTTTCATGCTTCCAGTGGCCCTAAACACAACATTTGTGGAATGGTTAAAAGTGCTTGAAAATGGCCTATTTACTCACTCTGAGGTCTCAAAAAGTGTTTCTTCACCCCGGGAAGTGAATTAAATACCATTTGGAGGCATTTAATGTTCAAGCAAAAACGGCTGATTTTTGACAAAAGAGATAACACCCCCCCATTACGTCATGCTTCAGAAAAGTGAAAAATGGTCAGTTTTCAAATGTTTTATTTTTTAACGTCAGTTCACATTTGTAGGTCGATCATCAGTTTTAGAGCTAAAATTAGTCTGTTTAAAGTGATTTTCATGCTTCCAGGGGCCCTAAAAACAAGATTTGTGGAAAGGTCAAAAGTGCATGAAAATGGCCAATTTACTCACTCTGAGGTCTCAAAAAGTGTTTCTTCACCCCGGGAAGTGAATTAAATACCATTTGGAAGCATTTAAAGTTCAAGCAAAAACGGCAGATTTTTGACAAAAGAGATTACACCCCCCCATTACGTCATGCTTCAGAAAGGTGAAAAATGGTCCGTTTTCAAATGTTTTATTTTTTAACGTCAGTTCACATTGGTAGGTCGATCATCAGTTTTAGAGCTAAAATGAGCATGTTTAAAGTGATTTTCATGCTTCCAGGGGCCCTAAACACAAGATTTGTGGAATGGTTAAAGGTGCTTGAAAATAGCCAATTTACTCACTCTGAGGTCTCAAAAGTGTTTCTTCACCCTGGGAAGTGAATTAAATACCATTTGGAGGCATTTAATGTTCAAGCAAAAACGGCTGATTTTTGACAAAAGAGATAACTCCCCCCTTTACGTCATGCTTCAGAAAATTGAAAAATGGTCCGTTTTTAAATGTTTTATTTTTTAACGTCAGTTCACATTTGTAGGTTGATCATCAGTTTTAGAGCTTAAATTAGCATGTTTAAAGTGGTTTTCATGCTTCCAGGGGCCCTAAACACAAGATTTGTGGAATGGTTAAAAGTGCTTGAAAATGGCCTATTTACTCACTCTGAGGTCTCAAAAAGTGTTTCTGCACCCCGGGAAGTGAATTAAATACCATTTGGAGGCATTTCATGTTCAAGCAAAAACGGCTGATTTTTGACAAAAGAGATAACTCCCCCCATTACGTCATGCTTCAGACAGTTGAAAAATGGTCCGTTTTCAAATGTTTTATTTTTTAACGTCAGTTCACATTTGTAGGTTGATCATCAGTTTTAAAGCTTAAATTAGCATGTTTAAAGTGATTTTCATGCTTTCAGGGGCCCTAAACACAAGATTTGTGGAATGGTTAAAAGGGCTTGAAAATGGCCAATTTACTCACTCTGAGGTCTCAAAAAGTGTTTCTTCACCCCGGGAAGTGAATTAAATACCATTTCGAG
The DNA here is from genome assembly GCF_964261635.1 of Lissotriton helveticus. Lineage (NCBI taxonomy): Eukaryota > Metazoa > Chordata > Amphibia > Caudata > Salamandridae > Lissotriton > Lissotriton helveticus. Next base: position 686,070 of record NW_027611740.1, read on the forward strand.
GCATTTAATGTTCAAGAAAAAATGGCTGATTTTTGACAAAAGAGATAACTCCCCCCCATTACGTCATGCTTCAGAAAGTTGAAAAATGGTCTGTTTTCAAATGTTTTATTTATTAGTGTCAGTTCACATTTGTAGGTTGATCATCAGTTTTAAAGCTAAAATTAGAATGTTTAAAGCGATGTTCATGCTTCCAGGGGCCCTAAAAACAAGATTTGTGGAATGGTTAAAAGTGCTTGAAAATGGCCTATTTACTCACTCTGAGGTCTCAAAAGTGTTTCTTCACCCCGGGAAGTGAATTAAATACCATTTGGAGGCACTTAATGTTCAAGCAAAAACTGCAGATTTTTGACAAAAGAGATAACACCCCCCAATTCGCCATGCTTCAGAAAGTTGAAAAATGGTCAGTTTTCAAATATTTTATTTTTTAACGTCAGTTCACATTGGTAGGTCGATCATCAGTTTTAGAGCTACAATTAGCATGTTTAAAGTGATTTTCATGCTTCCAGTGGCCCTAAACACAACATTTGTGGAATGGTTAAAAGTGCTTGAAAATGGCCTATTTACTCACTCTGAGGTCTCAAAAAGTGTTTCTTCACCCCGGGAAGTGAATTAAATACCATTTGGAGGCATTTAATGTTCAAGAAAAAACGGCTGATTTTTGACAAAAGAGATAACTCCCCCCATTACGTCATGCTTCAGAAAGGTGAAAAATGGTCCGTTTTTAAATGTTTTAATTTTTTAACGTCAGTTCACATTTGTACGTTGATCATCAGTTTTAGAGCTTAAATTAGCATGTTTAAAGTGATTTTCATGCTTCCAGGGGCCCTAAACACAAGATTTGTGGAATGGTTAAAAGTGCTTGAAAATGGCCTATTTACTCACTCTGAGGTCTCAAAAAGTGTTTCTGCACCCCGGGTAGTGAATTAAATACCATTTGGAGGCATTTAATGTTCAAGCAAAAACGGCTGATTTTTGACAAAAGAGATTACTCCCCCCCATTACGTCATGCTTCAGAAAGTTGAAAAATGGTCCATTTTCAAATGTTTTATTTTTTAACGTCAGTTCACATTTGTAGGTTGATCATCAGTTTTAAAGCTTAAATTAGCATGTTTAAAGTGATTTTCATGCTTTCAGGGGCCCTAAACACAAGATTTGTGGAATGGTTAAAAGTGCTTGAAAATGGCCAATTTACTCACTCTGAGGTCTCAAAAAGTGTTTCTTCACACCGGGAAGTGAATTAAATACCATTTGGAGGCATTTAATGTTCAAGAAAAAACGGCTGATTTTTGACAAAAGAGATAACTCACCCCCATTACGTCATGTTTCAGAAAGTTGAAAAATGGTCTGTTTTCAAATGTTTTATTTTTTAACGTCAATTCACATTTGTAGGTTGATCATCAATTTTAAAGCTTAAATTAGCATGTTTAAAGTGATTTTCATGCTTCCAGTGGCCCTAAACACAACATTTGTGGAATGGTTAAAAGTGCTTGAAAATGGCCTATTTACTCACTCTGAGGTCTCAAAAAGTGTTTCTTCACCCCGGGAAGTGAATTAAATACCATTTGGAGGCATTTAATGTTCAAGCAAAAACGGCAGATTTTTGACAAAAGAGATAACACCCCCCCGTTACGTCATGCTTCAGAAAGGTGAAAAATGGTCAGTTTTCAAATGTTTTATTTTTTAACGTCAGTTCACATTTGTAGTTCTATCATCAGTTTTAGAGCTAAAATTAGTCTGTTTAAAGTGATTTTCATGCTTCCAGGGGCCCTAAAAACAAGATTTGTGGAATGGTCAAAAGTGCATGAAAATGGCCAATTTACTCACTCTGAGGTGTCAAAAAGTGTTTCTTCACCCCGGGAAGTGAATTAAATACCATTTGGAAGCATTTAAAGTTCAAGCAAAAACGGCAGATTTTTGACAAAAGAGATTACACCCCCCCATTACGTCATGCTTCAGAAAGGTGAAAAATGGTCCGTTTTCAAATGTTTTATTTTTTAACGTCAGTTCACATTTGTAGGTTGATCATCAGTTTTAGAGCTTAAATTAGCATGTTTAAAGTGGTTTTCATGCTTCCAGGGGCCCTAAACACAAGATTTGTGGAATGGTTAAAAGTGCTTGAAAATGGCCTATTTACTCACTCTGAGGTCTCAAAAAGTGTTTCTGCACCCCGGGAAGTGAATTAAATACCATTTGGAGGCATTTAATGTTCAAGCAAAAACGGCTGATTTTTGACAAAAGAGATAACTCCCCCCCATTACGTCATGCTTCAGACAGTTGAAAAATGGTCCGTTTTCAAATGTTTTATTTTTTAACGTCAGTTCACATTTGTAGGTTGATCATCAGTTTTAAAGCTTAAATTAGCATGTTTAAAGTGATTTTCATGCTTTCAGGGGCCCTAAACACAAGATTTGTGGAATGGTTAAAAGGGCTTGAAAATGGCCAATTTACTCACTCTGAGGTCTCAAAAAGTGTTTCTTCACCCCGGGAAGTGAATTAAATACCATTTGGAAGCATTTAAAGTTCAAGCAAAAACGGCAGATTTTTGACAAAAGAGATTACACCCCCCCATTACGTCATGCTTCAGAAAGGTGAAAAATGGTCCGTTTTCAAATGTTTTATTTTTTAACGTCAGTTCACATTGGTAGGTCGATCATCAGTTTTAGAGCTAAAATGAGCATGTTTAAAGTGATTTTCATGCTTCCAGGGGCCCTAAACACAAGATTTGTGGAATGGTTAAAGGTGCTTGAAAATAGCCAATTTACTCACTCTGAGGTCTCAAAAGTGTTTCTTCACCCTGGGAAGTGAATTAAATACCATTTGGAGGCATTTAATGTTCAAGCAAAAACGGCTGATTTTTGACAAAAGAGATAACTCCCCCATTACGTCATGCTTCAGAAAATTGAAAAATGGTCCGTTTTTAAATGTTTTATTTTTTAACGTCAGTTCACATTTGTAGGTTGATCATCAGTTTTAGAGCTTAAATTAGCATGTTTAAAGTGGTTTTCATGCTTCCAGGGGCCCTAAACACAAGATTTGTGGAATGGTTAAAAGTGCTTGAAAATGGCCTATTTACTCACTCTGAGGTCTCAAAAAGTGTTTCTGCACCCCGGGAAGTGAATTAAATACCATTTGGAGGCATTTAATGTTCAAGCAAAAATGGCTGATTTTTGACAAAAGAGATAACTCCCCCCATTACGTCATGCTTCAGACAGTTGAAAAATGGTCCGTTTTCAAATGTTTTATTTTTTAACGTCAGTTCACATTTGTAGGTTGATCATCAGTTTTAAAGCTTAAATTAGCATGTTTAAAGTGATTTTCATGCTTTCAGGGGCCCTAAACACAAGATTTGTGGAATGGTTAAAAGGGCTTGAAAATGGCCAATTTACTCACTCTGAGGTCTCAAAAAGTGTTTCTTCACCCCGGGAAGTGAATTAAATACCATTTCGAGGCATTTAATGTTCAAGAAAAAATGGCTGATTTTTGACAAAAGAGATAACTCCCCCCCATTACGTCATGCTTCAGAAAGTTGAAAAATGGTCTGTTTTCAAATGTTTTATTTATTAACGTCAGTTCACATTTGTAGGTTGATCATCAGTTTTAAAGCTAAAATTAGAATGTTTAAAGTGATGTTCATGCTTCCAGGGGCCCTAAAAACAAGATTTGTGGAATGGTTAAAAGTGCTTGAAAATGGCCTATTTACTCACTCTGAGGTCTCAAAAGTGTTTCTTCACCCCGGGAAGTGAATTAAATACCATTTGGAGGCACTTAATGTTCAAGCAAAAACTGCAGATTTTTGACAAAAGAGATAACACCCCCCAATTCGCCATGCTTCAGAAAGTTGAAAAATGGTCCGTTTTCAAATATTTTATTTTTTAACGTCAGTTCACATTGGTAGGTCGATCATCAGATTTAGAGCTACAATTAGCATGTTTAAAGTGATTTTCATGCTTCCAGTGGCCCTAAACACAACATTTGTGGAATGGTTAAAAGTGCTTGAAAATGGCCTATTTACTCACTCTGAGGTCTCAAAAAGTGTTTCTTCACCCCGGGAAGTGAATTAAATACCATTTGGAGGCATTTAATGTTCAAGAAAAAACGGCTGATTTTTGACAAAAGAGATAACTCCCCCCATTACGTCATGCTTCAGAAAGGTGAAAAATGGTCCGTTTTTAAATGTTTTAATTTTTTAACGTCAGTTCACATTTGTACGTTGATCATCAGTTTTAGAGCTTAAATTAGCATGTTTAAAGTGATTTTCATGCTTCCAGGGGCCCTAAACACAAGATTTGTGGAATGGTTAAAAGTGCTTGAAAATGGCCTATTTACTCACTCTGAGGTCTCAAAAAGTGTTTCTGCACCCCGAGTAGTGAATTAAATACCATTTGGAGGCATTTAATGTTCAAGCAAAAACGGCTGATTTTTGACAAAAGAGATTACTCCCCCCCATTACGTCATGCTTCAGAAAGTTGAAAAATGGTCCGTTTTCAAATGTTTTATTTTTTAACGTCAGTTCACATTTGTAGGTTGATCATCAGTTTTAAAGCTTAAATTAGCATGTTTAAAGTGATTTTCATGCTTTCAGGGGCCCTAAACACAAGATTTGTGGAATGGTTAAAAGTGCTTGAAAATGGCCAATTTACTCACTCTGAGGTCTCAAAAAGTGTTTCTTCACACCGGGAAGTGAATTAAATACCATTTGGAGGCATTTAATGTTAAAAAAAAAACGGCTGATGTTTGACAAAAGAGATAACTCCCCCCCATTACGTCATGTTTCAGAAAGTTGAAAAATGGTCTGTTTTCAAATGTTTTATTTTTTAACGTCAATTCACATTTGTAGGTTGATCATCAATTTTAAAGCTTAAATTAGCATGTTTAAAGTGATTTTCATGCTTCCAGTGGCCCTAAACACAACATTTGTGGAATGGTTAAAAGTGCTTGAAAATGGCCTATTTACTCACTCTGAGGTCTCAAAAAGTGTTTCTTCACCCCGGGAAGTGAATTAAATACCATTTGGAGGCATTTAATGTTCAAGCAAAAACGGCTGATTTTTGACAAAAGAGATAACACCCCCCCATTACGTCATGCTTCAGAAAGGTGAAAAATGGTCAGTTTTCAAATGTTTTATTTTTTAACGTCAGTTCACATTTGTAGTTCTATCATCAGTTTTAGAGCTAAAATTAGTCTGTTTAAAGTGATTTTCATGCTTCCAGGGGCCCTAAAAACAAGATTTGTGGAATGGTCAAAAGTGCATGAAAATGGCCAATTTACTCACTCTGAGGTGTCAAAAAGTGTTTCTTCACCCCGGGAAGTGAATTAAATACCATTTGGAAGCATTTAAAGTTCAAGCAAAAACGGCAGATTTTTGACAAAAGAGATTACACCCCCCCATTACGTCATGCTTCAGAAAGGTGAAAAATGGTCCGTTTTCAAATGTTTTATTTTTTAACGTCAGTTCACATTTGTAGGTTGATCATCAGTTTTAGAGCTTAAATTAGCATGTTTAAAGTGGTTTTCATGCTTCCAGGGGCCCTAAACACAAGATTTGTGGAATGGTTAAAAGTGCTTGAAAATGGCCTATTTACTCACTCTGAGGTCTCAAAAAGTGTTTCTGCACCCCGGGAAGTGAATTAAATACCATTTGGAGGCATTTAATGTTCAAGCAAAAACTGCAGATTTTTTACAAAAGAGATAACTCCCCCCCATTACGTCATGCTTCAGAAAGTTGAAAAATGGTCAGTTTTCAAATGTTTTATTTTTTAACGTCAGTTCACATTTGTAGGTTGATCATCAGTTTTAAAGCTTAAATTAGCATGTTTAAAGTGATTTTCATGCTTTTAGGGGCCCTAAACACAAGATTTGTGGAATGGTTAAACGTGCTTGAAAATGGCCAATTTACTCACTCTGAGGTCTCAAAAAGTGTTTCTTCACCCCGGGAAGTGAATTAAATACCATTTGGAAGCATTTAAAGTTCAAGCAAAAACGGCAGATTTTTGACAAAAGAGATTACACCCCCCCATTACGTCATGCTTCAGAAAGGTGAAAAATGGTCCGTTTTCAAATGTTTTATTTTTTAACGTCAGTTCACATTTGTAGGTTGATCATCAGTTTTAAAGCTTAAATTAGCATGTTTAAAGTGATTTTCATGCTTTCAGGGGCCCTAAACACAAGATTTGTGGAATGGTTAAAAGGGCTTGAAAATGGCCAATTTACTCACTCTGAGGTCTCAAAAAGTGTTTCTGCACCCCGGGTAGTGAATTAAATACCATTTGGAGGCATTTAATGTTCAAGCAAAAACGGCTGATTTTTGACAAAAGAGATTACTCCCCCCCATTACGTCATGCTTCAGAAAGTTGAAAAATGGTCCGTTTTCAAATGTTTTAGTTTTTTAACGTCAGTTCACATTTGTAGGTGGATCATCAGTTTCAGAGCTAAAAATAGCATGTTTAAAGTCATTTTCATGCTTCCAGGGGCCCTAAACACCAGATTAGTGGAATGGTTAAAAGTGCTTGAAAATGGCCTATTTACTCACTCTGAGGTCTCAAAAGTGTTTCTTCACCCCGGGAAGTGAATTAAATACCATTTGGAGGCACTAAATGTTCAAGCAAAAACTGCAGATTTTTGACAAAAGAGATAACACCCCCCAATTCGCCATGCTTCAGAAAGTTGAAAAATGGTCCGTTTTCAAATGTTTTATTTTTTAACATCAGTTCACATTTGTAGGTTGATCATCAGTTTTAGAGCTTAAATTAGCATGTTTAAAGTGATTTTCATGCTTTCAGGGGCCCTAAACACAAGATTTGTGGAATGGTTAAAAGTGCTTGAAAATGGCCAATTTACTCACTCTGAGGTCTCAAAAAGTTTTTCTTCACCCCGGGAAGTGAATTAAATACCATTTGGAGGCATTTAATGTTCAAGCAAAAACAGCCGATTTTTGACAAAAGAGATAACACCCCCACATTACGTCATGCTTCAGAAAGTTGAAAAATGGTCCGTATTCAAATGTTTTATTTTTGAACGTCAGTTCACATTTGTACTTCGATCATCAAATTTAGAACTAAAATTGGCATGTTTAAAGTGATTTTCATGCTTCCAGGGGCCCAAAAACAAAATTTGCGGAATGGTTAAAAGTGCATTAAAATGGCCAATGTACTCACTCTGAGGTCTTAAAAAGTGTTTCTTTACCCCGGGAAGTAAATTAAATACCATTTGGAGTCATTTAATGTTCAAGCAAAAACGGCTGATTTTTGACAAAAGAGATAACAACCCCCCATTACGTCATGCTTCAGAAAGTTGAAAAATGGTCCGTGTTCAAATGTTTTATTTTTGAACGTCAGTTCACATTTGTACTTCGATCATCAAATTTAGAACTAAAATTGGCATGTTTAAAGTGATTTTCATGCTTCCAGGGGCCCTAAAAACAAAATTTGCGGAATGGTTAAAAGTGCATGAAAATGGCCAATGTACTCACTCTGAGGTCTTAAAAAGTGTTTCTTTACCCCGGGAAGTAAATTAAATACCATTTGGAGGCATTTAATGTTCAAGCAAAAACGGCTGATTTTTGACAAAAGAGATAACAACCCCCCATAACGTCATGCTTCAGAAAGTTGAAAAATGGTCCGTGTTCAAATAATTTATTTTTGAACGTCAGTTCACATTTCTAGTTCGATCATCAATTTTAGAGCTAAAATTAGCATGTTTAAAGTGATTTATTGCTTCCAGGGGCCCTAAAAACAAAAATTGCATAATGGTTAAAAGTGCATGAAAATGGCCAATTTACTCACTCTGAGGTCTCAAAAAGTGTTTCTTCACCCCGGGAAGTGAATTAAATACCATTTGGAGGCATTTAAAGATCAAGCAAAAACGGCTGATTTTTGACAAAAGGGATAACACCCCCCCCCATTACGTCATGCTTCAGAAAGGTGAAAAATGGTCCGTTTTCAAATGTTTTATTTTTTAACGTCAGTTCACATTTGTAGGTGGATCATCAGTTTTAGAGCTAAAAATAGCATGTTTAAAGTCATTTTCATGCTGCCAGGGGCCCTAAACACAAGATTTGTGGAATGGTTAAAAGTGCTTGAAAATGGCCAATTTACTCACTCTGAGGTCTCAAAAAGTGTGTCTTCACCAGGGCAAGTGAATTAAATACCATTTGGAGGCATTTAAAGATCAAGAAAAAACGGCTGATTTTTGACAAAAGGGATAACACCCCCCCCATTACGTCATGCTTCAGAAAGGTAAAAAATGGTCCGTTTTCAAAAGTTTTATTTTTTAACGTCAGTTCACATTTGTAGGTGGATCATCAGTTTTAGAGCTAAAAATAGCATGTTTAAAGTCATTTTCATGCTTCCAGGGGCCCTAAACACAAGATTTGTGGAATGGTTAAAAGTGCTTGAAAATGGCCAATTTGCTCACTCTGAGGTCTCAAAAAGTGTTTCTTCACCCCGGGAAGTGAATTAAATACCATTTGGAGGCATTTAAAGATCAAGCAAAAACGGCTGATTTTTTACAAAAGAGATAACACCCCCCATTACGTCATGCTTCAGAAAGGTGAAAAATGGTCCGTTTTCAAATGTTTTATTTTTTAACGTCAGTTCACATTTGTAGGCCGATCATCAGTTTTAGAGCTAAAATGATCATGTTTAAAGTGATTTTCATGCTTCAAGGGGCCCTAAACACAAGATTTGTGGAATGGTTAAACGTGCTTGAAAATGGCCAATTTACTTACTCTGAGGTCTCAAAAAGTGTTTCTTCGCCCCGGGAAGTGAATTAAATACCATTTGGAGGCATTTAAAGTTCAAGCAAAAACTGCTGATTTTTGACAAAAGGGATAACACCCCCCCATTACGTCATGCTTCAGAAAGTTGAAAAATGGTCCGTTTTCAAATGTTTTTTTTTTTAACATCAGTTCACATTTGTAGGTTGATCATCAGTTTTAGAGCTTAAATTAGCATGTTTAAAGTGATTTTCATGCTTTCAGGGGCCCTAAACACAAGATTTGTGGACTGGTTAAAAGTGCTTGAACATGGCCAATTTACTCACTCTGAGGTCTCAAAAAGTGTTTCTTCACCCCGGGAAGTGAATTAAATACCATTTGGAGGCATTTAATGTTCAAGCAAAAACGGCTGATTTTTGACAAAAGAGATAACAACCCCCCATTACGTCATGCTTCAGAAAGGTGAAAAATGGTCCGTTTTCAAATGTTTTATTTTTTAACGTCAGTTCACATTTGTAGGTTGATCATCAGTTTTAGAGCTTAAATTAGCATGTTTAAAGTGGTTTTCATGCTTCCAGGGGCACTAAACACAAGATATGTGGAATGGTTAAAAGTGCTTGAAAATGGCCTATTTACTCACTCTGAGGTCTCAAAAAGTGTTTCTGCACCCCGGGAAGTGAATTAAATACCATTTGGAGGCATTTAATGTTCAAGCAAAAACGGCTGATTTTTGACAAAAGAGATAACTCCCCCCATTACGTCATACTTCAGACAGTTGAAAAATGGTCCGTTTTCAAATGTTTTATTTTTTAACGTCAGTTCACATTTGTAGGTTGATCATCAGTTTTAAAGCTTAAATTAGCATGTTTAAAGTGATTTTCATGCTTTCAGGGGCCCTAAACACAAGATTTGTGGAATGGTTAAAAGGGCTTGAAAATGGCCAATTTACTCACTCTGAGGTCTCAAAAAGTGTTTCTGCACCCCGGGTAGTGAATTAAATACCATTTGGAGGCATTTAATGTTCAAGCAAAAACGGCTGATTTTTGACAAAAGAGATTACTCCCCCCCATTACGTCATGCTTCAGAAAGTTGAAAAATGGTCCGTTTTCAAATGTTTTAGTTTTTTAACGTCAGTTCACATTTGTAGGTGGATCATCAGTTTCAGAGCTAAAAATAGCATGTTTAAAGTCATTTTCATGCTTCCAGGGGCCCTAAACACCAGATTTGTGGAATGGTTAAAAGTGCTTGAAAATGGCCTATTTACTCACTCTGAGGTCTCAAAAGTGTTTCTTCACCCCGGGAAGTGAATTAAATACCATTTGGAGGCACTAAATGTTCAAGCAAAAACTGCAGATTTTTGACAAAAGAGATAACACCCCCCAATTCGCCATGCTTCAGAAAGTTGAAAAATGGTCCGTTTTCAAATGTTTTATTTTTTAACATCAGTTCACATTTGTAGGTTGATCATCAGTTTTAGAGCTTAAATTAGCATGTTTAAAGTGATTTTCATGCTTTCAGGGGCCCTAAACACAAGATTTGTGGAATGGTTAAAAGTGCTTGAAAATGGCCAATTTACTCACTCTGAGGTCTCAAAAAGTTTTTCTTCACCCCGGGAAGTGAATTAAATACCATTTGGAGGCATTTAATGTTCAAGCAAAAACAGCCGATTTTTGACAAAAGAGATAACACCCCCACATTACGTCATGCTTCAGAAAGTTGAAAAATGGTCCGTATTCAAATGTTTTATTTTTGAACGTCAGTTCACATTTGTACTTCGATCATCAAATTTAGAACTAAAATTGGCATGTTTAAAGTGATTTTCATGCTTCCAGGGGCCCAAAAACAAAATTTGCGGAATGGTTAAAAGTGCATTAAAATGGTCAATGTACTCACTCTGAGGTCTTAAAAAGTGTTTCTTTACCCCGGGAAGTAAATTAAATACCATTTGGAGGCATTTAATGTTCAAGCAAAAACGGCTGATTTTTGACAAAAGAGATAACAACCCCCATTACGTTATGCTTCAGAAAGTTGAAAAATGGTCCGTGTTCAAATGTTTTATTTTTGAACGTCAGTTCACATTTGTACTTCGATCATCAAATTTAGAACTAAAATTGGCATGTTTAAAGTGATTTTCATGCTTCCAGGGGCCCTAAAAACAAAATTTGCGGAATGGTTAAAAGTGCATGAAAATGGCCAATGTACTCACTCTGAGGTCTTAAAAAGTGTTTCTTTACCCCGGGAAGTAAATTAAATACCATTTGGAGGCATTTAATGTTCAAGCAAAAACGGCTGATTTTTGACAAAAGAGATAACAACCCCCCATAACGTCATGCTTCAGAAAGTTGAAAAATGGTCCGTGTTCAAATAATTTATTTTTGAACGTCAGTTCACATTTCTAGTTCGATAATCAATTTTAGAGCTAAAATTAGCATGTTTAAAGTGATTTATTGCTTCCAGGGGCCCTAAAAACAAAAATTGCATAATGGTTAAAAGTGCATGAAAATGGCCAATTTACTCACTCTGAGGTCTCAAAAAGTGTTTCTTCACCCCGGGAAGTGAATTAAATACCATTTGGAGGCATTTAAAGATCAAGCAAAAACGGCTGATTTTTGACAAAAGGGATAACACCCCCCCCATTACGTCATGCTTCAGAAAGGTGAAAAATGGTCCGTTTTCAAATGTTTTATTTTTTAACGTCAGTTCACATTTGTAGGTGGATCATCAGTTTTAGAGCTAAAAATAGCATGTTTAAAGTCATTTTCATGCTTCCAGGGGCCCTAAACACAAGATTTGTGGAATGGTTAAAAGTGCTTGAAAATGGCCAATTTACTCACTCTGAGGTCTCAAAAAGTGTGTCTTCACCAGGGCAAGTGAATTAAATACCATTTGGAGGCATATAAAGATCAAGAAAAAACGGCTGATTTTTGACAAAAGGGATAACACCCCCCCCATTACGTCATGCTTCAGAAAGGTGAAAAATGGTCCGTTTTCAAAAGTTTTATTTTTTAACGTCAGTTCACATTTGTAGGTGGATCATCAGTTTTAGAGCTAAAAATAGCATGTTTAAAGTCATTTTCATGCTTCCAGGGGCCCTAAACACAAGATTTGTGGAATGGTTAAAAGTGCTTGAAAATGGCCAATTTGCTCACTCTGAGGTCTCAAAAAGTGTTTCTTCACCCCGGGAAGTGAATTAAATACCATTTGGAGGCATTTAAAGATCAAGCAAAAACGGCTGATTTTTTACAAAAGAGATAACACCCCCCATTACGTCATGCTTCAGAAAGGTGAAAAATGGTCCGTTTTCAAATGTTTTATTTTTTAACGTCAGTTCACATTTGTAGGCCGATCATCAGTTTTAGAGCTAAAATGATCATGTTTAAAGTGATTTTCATGCTTCAAGGGGCCCTAAACACAAGATTTGTGGAATGGTTAAACGTGCTTGAAAATGGCCAATTTACTTACTCTGAGGTCTCAAAAAGTGTTTCTTCACCCCGGGAAGTGAATTAAATACCATTTGGAGGCATTTAAAGTTCAAGCAAAAACTGCTGATTTTTGACAAAAAGGATAACACCCCCCCATTACGTCATGCTTCAGAAAGTTGAAAAATGGTCCGTTTTCAAATGTTTTTTTTTTTAACATCAGTTCACATTTGTAGGTTGATCATCAGTTTTAGAGCTTAAATTAGCATGTTTAAAGTGATTTTCATGCTTTCAGGGGCCCTAAACACAAGATTTGTGGACTGGTTAAAAGTGCTTGAACATGGCCAATTTACTCACTCTGAGGTCTCAAAAAGTGTTTCTTCACCCCGGGAAGTGAATTAAATACCATTTGGAGGCATTTAATGTTCAAGCAAAAACGGCTGATTTTTGACAAAAGAGATAACAACCCCCCATTACGTCATGCTTCAGAAAGGTGAAAAATGGTCCGTTTTCAAATGTTTTATTTTTTAACGTCAGTTCACATTTGTAGGTTGATCATCAGTTTTAGAGCTTAAATTAGCATGTTTAAAGTGTTTTTCATGCTTCCAGGGGCACTAAACACAAGATATGTGGAATGGTTAAAAGTGCTTGAAAATGGCCTATTTACTCACTCTGAGGTCTCAAAAAGTGTTTCTGCACCCCGGGAAGTGAATTAAATACCATTTGGAGGCATTTAATGTTCAAGCAAAAACAGCCGATTTTTGACAAAAGAGATAACACCCCCACATTACGTCATGCTTCAGAAAGTTGAAAAATGGTCCGTATTCAAATGTTTTATTTTTGAACGTCAGTTCACATTTGTACTTCGATCATCAAATTTAGAACTAAAATTGGCATGTTTAAAGTGATTTTCATGCTTCCAGGGGCCCAAAAACAAAATTTGCGGAATGGTTAAAAGTGCATTAAAATGGTCAATGTACTCACTCTGAGGTCTTAAAAAGTGTTTCTTTACCCCGGGAAGTAAATTAAATACCATTTGGAGGCATTTAATGTTCAAGCAAAAACGGCTGATTTTTGACAAAAGAGATAACAACCCCCCATTACGTTATGCTTCAGAAAGTTGAAAAATGGTCCGTGTTCAAATGTTTTATTTTTGAACGTCAGTTCACATTTGTACTTCGATCATCAAATTTAGAACTAAAATTGGCATGTTTAAAGTGATTTTCATGCTTCCAGGGGCCCTAAAAACAAAATTTGCGGAATGGTTAAAAGTGCATGAAAATGGCCAATGTACTCACTCTGAGGTCTTAAAAAGTGTTTCTTTACCCCGGGAAGTAAATTAAATACCATTTGGAGGCATTTAATGTTCAAGCAAAAACGGCTGATTTTTTACAAAAGAGATAACAACCCCCCATAACGTCATGCTTCAGAAAGTTGAAAAATGGTCCGTGTTCAAATAATTTATTTTTGAACGTCAGTTCACATTTCTAGTTCGATCATCAATTTTAGAGCTAAAATTAGCATGTTTAAAGTGATTTATTGCTTCCAGGGGCCCTAAAAACAAAAATTGCATAATGGTTAAAAGTGCATGAAAATGGCCAATTTACTCACTCTGAGGTCTCAAAAAGTGTTTCTTCACCCCGGGAAGTGAATTAAATACCATTTGGAGGCATTTAAAGATCAAGCAAAAACGGCTGATTTTTGACAAAAGGGATAACACCCCCCCCATTACGTCATGCTTCAGAAAGGTGAAAAATGGTCCGTTTTCAAATGTTTTATTTTTTAACGTCAGTTCACATTTGTAGGTGGATCATCAGTTTTAGAGCTAAAAATAGCATGTTTAAAGTCATTTTCATGCTTCCAGGGGCCCTAAACACAAGATTTGTGGAATGGTTAAAAGTGCTTGAAAATGGCCAATTTACTCACTCTGAGGTCTCAAAAAGTGTGTCTTCACCAGGGCAAGTGAATTAAATACCATTTGGAGGCATTTAAAGATCAAGAAAAAACGGCTGATTTTTGACAAAAGGGATAACACCCCCCCCATTACGTCATGCTTCAGAAAGGTGAAAAATGGTCCGTTTTCAAAAGTTTTATTTTTTAACGTCAGTTCACATTTGTAGGTGGATCATCAGTTTTAGAGCTAAAAATAGCATGTTTAAAGTCATTTTCATGCTTCCAGGGGCCCTAAACACAAGATTTGTGGAATGGTTAAAAGTGCTTGAAAATGGCCAATTTGCTCACTCTGAGGTCTCAAAAAGTGTTTCTTCACCCCGGGAAGTGAATTAAATACCATTTGGAGGCATTTAAAGATCAAGCAAAAACGGCTGATTTTTTACAAAAGAGATAACACCCCCCATTACGTCATGCTTCAGAAAGGTGAAAAATGGTCCGTTTTCAAATGTTTTATTTTTTAACGTCAGTTCACATTTGTAGGCCGATCATCAGTTTTAGAGCTAAAATGATCATGTTTAAAGTGATTTTCATGCTTCAAGGGGCCCTAAACACAAGATTTGTGGAATGGTTAAACGTGCTTGAAAATGGCCAATTTACTTACTCTGAGGTCTCAAAAAGTGTTTCTTCACCCCGGGAAGTGAATTAAATACCATTTGGAGGCATTTAAAGTTCAAGCAAAAACTGCTGATTTTTGACAAAAAGGATAACACCCCCCCATTACGTCATGCTTCAGAAAGTTGAAAAATGGTCCGTTTTCAAATGTTTTTTTTTTTAACATCAGTTCACATTTGTAGGTTGATCATCAGTTTTAGAGCTTAAATTAGCATGTTTAAAGTGATTTTCATGCTTTCAGGGGCCCTAAACACAAGATTTGTGGACTGGTTAAAAGTGCTTGAACATGGCCAATTTACTCATTCTGAGGTCTCAAAAAGTGTTTCTTCACCCCGGGAAGTGAATTAAATACCATTTGGAGGCATTTAATGTTCAAGCAAAAACGGCTGATTTTTGACAAAAGAGATAACAACCCCCATTACGTCATGCTTCAGAAAGTTGAAAAATGGTCCGTGTTCAAATGTTTTATTTTTGAACGTCAGTTCACATTTGTAGTTCGATCATCAATTTTAGAGCTAAAATTAGCATGT
The DNA here is from genome assembly GCF_964261635.1 of Lissotriton helveticus. Classification (NCBI taxonomy): domain Eukaryota; kingdom Metazoa; phylum Chordata; class Amphibia; order Caudata; family Salamandridae; genus Lissotriton; species Lissotriton helveticus. Next base: position 701,297 of record NW_027611740.1, read on the forward strand.
TTAAAGTGATTTTCATGCTTCCAGGGGCCCTAAAAACAAAAATTGCGTAATGGTTAAAAGTGCATGAAAATGGCCAATTTACTCACTCTGAGGTCTCAAAAAGTGTTTCTTCACCCCGGGAAGTGAATTAAATACCATTTGGAGGCATTTAAAGATCAAGCAAAAACGGATGATTTTTGACAAAAGGGATAACACCCCCCCCATTACGTCATGCTTCAGAAAGGTGAAAAATGGTCCGTTTTCAAATGTTTTATTTTTTAATGTCAGTTCACATTTGTAGGTGGATCATCAGTTTTAGAGCTAAAAATAGCATGTTTAAAGTCATTTTCATGCTTCCAGGGGCCCTAAACCCAAGATTTGTGGAATGGTTAAAAGTGCTTGAAAATGGCCAATTTACTCACTCTGAGGTCTCAAAAAGTGTGTCTTCACCACGGCAAGTGAATTAAATGCCATTTGGAGGCATTTAAAGATCAAGCAAAAACGGCTGATTTTTTACAAAAGGGATAACACCCCCCCCATTATGTCATGCTTCAGAATGGTGAAAAATGGTCCGTTTTCAAATGTTTTTTTTTTAACGTCAGTTCACATTTGTAGGTGGATCATCAGTTTTAGAGCTAAAATGATCATGTTTAAAGTGATTTTCATGCTTCAAGGGGCCCTAAACACAAGATTTGTGGAATGGTTAAAAGTGCTTGAAAATGGCCAATTTACTTACTCTGAGGTCTCAAAAAGTGTTTCTTCACCCCGGGAAGTGAATTAAATACCATTTGGAGGCATTTAAAGTTGAAGCAAAAACTGCTGATTTTTTACAAAAGGGATAACACCCCCCCATTACGTCATGCTTCAGAAAGTTGAAAAATGGTCCGTTTTCAAATGTTTTAGTTTTTTAATGTCAGTTCACATTTGTAGGTGGATCATCAGTTTCAGAGCTAAAAATAGCATGTTTAAAGTCATTTTCATGCTTCCAGGGGCCCTAAACACAAGATTTGTGGAATGGTTAATAGTGCTTGAAAATGGCCAATTTACTCACTCTGAGGTCTCAAAAAGTGTTTCTTCACCCCGGGAAGTGAATTAAATACCATTTGGAGGCATTTAAAGATCAAGCAAAAACGGCTGATTTTTGACAAAAGAGATAACACCCCCCATTACGTCATGCTTGAGAAAGGTGAAAAATGGTCCGTTTTCAAATGTTTTTTTTTTAACGTCAGTTCACATTTGTAGGTCGATCATCCGTTTTAGAGCTAAAATGATCATGTTTAAAGTGATTTTCATGCTTCAAGGGGCCCTAAACACAAGATTTGTGGAATGGTTAAAAGTGCTTGAAAATGGCCAATTTACTCACTCTGACGTCTCAAAAGTGTTTCTTCACCCCGGGAAGTGAATTAAATACCATTTGGAGGCCTTTAATGTTCAAGCAAAAACGGCAGATTTTTTACAAAAGAGATAACACCCCCCAATTCGCCATGCTTCAGAAAGTTGAAAAATGGTCCATTTTCAAATGTTTTATTTTTTAACATCAGTAGGTTGATCATCAGTTTTAGAGCTTAAATTAGCATGTTTAAAGTGATTTTCATGCTTTCAGGGGCCCTAAACACAAGATTTGTGGACTGGTTAAAAGTGCTTGAACATGGCCAATTTACTCACTCTGAGGTCTCAAAAAGTGTTTCTTCACCCCGGGAAGTGAATTAAATACCATTTGGAGGCATTTAATGTTCAAGCAAAAACGGCTGATTTTTGACAAAAGAGATAACAACCCTCCATTACGTCATGCTTCAGAAAGTTGAAAAATGGTCCGTGTTCAAATGTTTTATTTTTGAACGTCAGTTCACATTTGTAGTTCGATCATCAATTTTAGAGCTAAAATTAGCATGTTTAAAGTGATTTTCATGCTGCCAGGGGCCCTAAAAACAAAAATTGCGTAATGGTTAAAAGTGCATGAAAATGGCCAATTTACTCACTCTGAGGTCTCAAAAAGTGTTTCTTCACCCCGGGAAGTCAATTAAATACCATTTGGAGGCATTTAAAGTTCAAGCAAAAACAGCAGTTTTTTGACAAAAGACATAACACCCCCCCCCATTACGTCATGCTTCAGAAAGGTGAAAAATGGTCCGTTTTCAAATGTTTTATTTTTCAACGTCAGTTCACATTTGTAGGTCGATCATCAGTTTTAGAGCTTAAATTAGCATGTTTAAAGTGATTTTCATGCTTTCAGGGGCCCTAAACACAAGATTTGTGGAATGGTTAAAAGTGCTTGAAAATGGCCAATGTACTCACTCTGTGGTCTCAAAAAGTGTTTCTTCACCCCGGGAAGTGAATTAAATACCATTTGGAGGCATTTAATGTTAAAAAAAAACGGCTGATTTTTGACAAAAGAGATAACACCCCCCATTACGTCATGCTTCAGAAAGTTGAAAAATGGTCCGTATTCAAATGTTTTATTTTTGAACGTCACTTCACATTTGTAGTTCGATCATCAATTTTAGAGCTATAATTAGCATGTTTAAAGTGATTTTCATGCTTCCAGGGGCCCTAAAAACAAAATTTGCGTAATGGTTAAAAGTGCATGAAAATGGCCAATTTACTCACTCTGAGGTCTCAAAAAGTGTTTCTTCACCCCGGGAAAAGAATTAAATACCACTTGGAGGCATTTAAAGATCAAGCAAAAACGGCTGATTTTTGACAAAAGGGATAACACCCCCATTACGTCATGCTTCAGAAAGGTGAAAAATGGTCAGTTTTCAAATGTTTTATTTTTTAACGTCAGTTCACATTTGTAGGTTGATCATCAGTTTTAAAGCTTAAATTAGCATGTTTAAAGTGATTTTCATGCTTTCAGGGGCCCTAAACACAAGATTTGTGGAATGGTTAAAAGGGCTTGAAAATGGCCAATTTACTCACTCTGAGGTCTCAAAAAGTGTTTCTTCACCCCGGGAAGTGAATTAAATACCATTTCGAGGCATTTAATGTTCAAGAAAAAATGGCTGATTTTTGACAAAAGAGATAACTCCCCCCCATTACGTCATGCTTCAGAAAGTTGAAAAATGGTCTGTTTTCAAATGTTTTATTTATTAACGTCAGTTCACATTTGTAGGTTGATCATCAGTTTTAAAGCTAAAATTAGAATGTTTAAAGTGATGTTCATGCTTCCAGGGGCCCTAAAAACAAGATTTGTGGAATGGTTAAAAGTGCTTGAAAATGGCCTATTTACTCACTCTGAGGTCTCAAAAGTGTTTCTTCACCCCGGGAAGTGAATTAAATACCATTTGGAGGCACTTAATGTTCAAGCAAAAACTGCAGATTTTTGACAAAAGAGATAACACCCCCCAATTCGCCATGCTTCAGAAAGTTGAAAAATGGTCCGTTTTCAAATATTTTATTTTTTAACGTCAGTTCACATTGGTAGGTCGATCATCAGTTTTAGAGCTACAATTAGCATGTTTAAAGTGATTTTCATGCTTCCAGTGGCCCTAAACACAACATTTGTGGAATGGTTAAAAGTGCTTGAAAATGGCCTATTTACTCACTCTGAGGTCTCAAAAAGTGTTTCTTCACCCCGGGAAGTGAATTAAATACCATTTGGAGGCATTTAATGTTCAAGCAAAAACGGCTGACTTTTGACAAAAGAGATAACACCCCCCCATTACGTCATGCTTCAGAAAGGTGAAAAATGGTCAGTTTTCAAATGTTTTATTTTTTAACGTCAGTTCACATTTGTAGTTCTATCATCAGTTTTAGAGCTAAAATTAGTCTGTTTAAAGTGATTTTCATGCTTCCAGGGGCCCTAAAAACAAGATTTGTGGAATGGTCAAAAGTGCATGAAAATGGCCAATTTACTCACTCTGAGGTGTCAAAAAGTGTTTCTTCACCCCGGGAAGTGAATTAAATACCATTTGGAAGCATTTAAAGTTCAAGCAAAAACGGCAGATTTTTGACAAAAGAGATTACACCCCCCCATTACGTCATGCTTCAGAAAGGTGAAAAATGGTCCGTTTTCAAATGTTTTATTTTTTAACGTCAGTTCACATTTGTAGGTTGATCATCAGTTTTAGAGCTTAAATTAGCATGTTTAAAGTGGTTTTCATGCTTCCAGGGGCCCTAAACACAAGATTTGTGGAATGGTTAAAAGTGCTTGAAAATGGCCTATTTACTCACTCTGAGGTCTCAAAAAGTGTTTCTGCACCCCGGGAAGTGAATTAAATACCATTTGGAGGCATTTAATGTTCAAGCAAAAACTGCAGATTTTTTACAAAAGAGATAACTCCCCCCCATTACGTCATGCTTCAGAAAGTTGAAAAATGGTCAGTTTTCAAATGTTTTATTTTTTAACGTCAGTTCACATTTGTAGGTTGATCATCAGTTTTAAAGCTTAAATTAGCATGTTTAAAGTGATTTTCATGCTTTTAGGGGCCCTAAACACAAGATTTGTGGAATGGTTAAACGTGCTTGAAAATGGCCAATTTACTCACTCTGAGGTCTCAAAAAGTGTTTCTTCACCCCGGGAAGTGAATTAAATACCATTTGGAAGCATTTAAAGTTCAAGCAAAAACGGCAGATTTTTGACAAAAGAGATTACACCCCCCCATTACGTCATGCTTCAGAAAGGTGAAAAATGGTCCGTTTTCAAATGTTTTATTTTTTAACGTCAGTTCACATTTGTAGGTTGATCATCAGTTTTAAAGCTTAAATTAGCATGTTTAAAGTGATTTTCATGCTTTCAGGGGCCCTAAACACAAGATTTGTGGAATGGTTAAAAGGGCTTGAAAATGGCCAATTTACTCACTCTGAGGTCTCAAAAAGTGTTTCTGCACCCCGGGTAGTGAATTAAATACCATTTGGAGGCATTTAATGTTCAAGCAAAAACGGCTGATTTTTGACAAAAGAGATTACTCCCCCCCATTACGTCATGCTTCAGAAAGTTGAAAAATGGTCCGTTTTCAAATGTTTTAGTTTTTTAACGTCAGTTCACATTTGTAGGTGGATCATCAGTTTCAGAGCTAAAAATAGCATGTTTAAAGTCATTTTCATGCTTCCAGGGGCCCTAAACACCAGATTTGTGGAATGGTTAAAAGTGCTTGAAAATGGCCTATTTACTCACTCTGAGGTCTCAAAAGTGTTTCTTCACCCCGGGAAGTGAATTAAATACCATTTGGAGGCACTAAATGTTCAAGCAAAAACTGCAGATTTTTGACAAAAGAGATAACACCCCCCAATTCGCCATGCTTCAGAAAGTTAAAAAATGGTCCGTTTTCAAATGTTTTATTTTTTAACATCAGTTCACATTTGTACTTCGATCATCAAATTTAGAACTAAAATTGGCATGTTTAAAGTGATTTTCATGCTTCCAGGGGCCCAAAAACAAAATTTGCGGAATGGTTAAAAGTGCATTAAAATGGCCAATGTACTCACTCTGAGGTCTTAAAAAGTGTTTCTTTACCCCGGGAAGTAAATTAAATACCATTTGGAGGCATTTAATGTTCAAGCAAAAACGGCTGATTTTTGACAAAAGAGATAACAACCCCCCATTACGTCATGCTTCAGAAAGTTGAAAAATGGTCCGTGTTCAAATGTTTTATTTTTGAACGTCAGTTCACATTTGTACTTCGATCATCAAATTTAGAACTAAAATTGGCATGTTTAAAGTGATTTTCATGCTTCCAGGGGCCCTAAAAACAAAATTTGCGGAATGGTTAAAAGTGCATGAAAATGGCCAATGTACTCACTCTGAGGTCTTAAAAAGTGTTTCTTTACCCCGGGAAGTAAATTAAATACCATTTGGAGGCATTTAATGTTCAAGCAAAAACGGCTGATTTTTGACAAAAGAGATAACAACCCCCCATAACGTCATGCTTCAGAAAGTTGAAAAATGGTCCGTGTTCAAATAATTTATTTTTGAACGTCAGTTCACATTTCTAGTTCGATCATCAATTTTAGAGCTAAAATTAGCATGTTTAAAGTGATTTATTGCTTCCAGGGGCCCTAAAAACAAAAATTGCATAATGGTTAAAAGTGCATGAAAATGGCCAATTCACTCACTCTGAGGTCTCAAAAAGTGTTTCTTCACCCCGGGAAGTGAATTAAATACCATTTGGAGGCATTTAAAGATCAAGCAAAAACGGCTGATTTTTGACAAAAGGGATAACACCCCCCCCCATTACGTCATGCTTCAGAAAGGTGAAAAATGGTCCGTTTTCAAATGTTTTATTTTTTAACGTCAGTTCACATTTGTAGGTGGATCATCAGTTTTAGAGCTAAAAATAGCATGTTTAAAGTCATTTTCATGCTTCCAGGGGCCCTAAACACAAGATTTGTGGAATGGTTAAAAGTGCTTGAAAATGGCCAATTTACTCACTCTGAGGTCTCAAAAAGTGTGTCTTCACCAGGGCAAGTGAATTAAATACCATTTGGAGGCATTTAAAGATCAAGAAAAAACGGCTGATTTTTGACAAAAGGGATAACACCCCCCCCATTACGTCATGCTTCAGAAAGGTGAAAAATGGTCCGTTTTCAAAAGTTTTATTTTTTAACGTCAGTTCACATTTGTAGGTGGATCATCAGTTTTAGAGCTAAAAATAGCATGTTTAAAGTCATTTTCATGCTTCCAGGGGCCCTAAACACAAGATTTGTGGAATGGTTAAAAGTGCTTGAAAATGGCCAATTTGCTCACTCTGAGGTCTCAAAAAGTGTTTCTTCACCCCGGGAAGTGAATTAAATACCATTTGGAGGCATTTAAAGATCAAGCAAAAACGGCTGATTTTTTACAAAAGAGATAACACCCCCCATTACGTCATGCTTCAGAAAGGTGAAAAATGGTCCGTTTTCAAATGTTTTATTTTTTAACGTCAGTTCACATTTGTAGGCCGATCATCAGTTTTAGAGCTAAAATGATCATGTTTAAAGTGATTTTCATGCTTCAAGGGGCCCTAAACACAAGATTTGTGGAATGGTTAAACGTGCTTGAAAATGGCCAATTTACTTACTCTGAGGTCTCAAAAAGTGTTTCTTCACCCCGGGAAGTGAATTAAATACCATTTGGAGGCATTTAAAGTTCAAGCAAAAACTGCTGATTTTTGACAAAAGGGATAACACCCCCCCATTACGTCATGCTTCAGAAAGTTGAAAAATGGTCCGTTTTCAAATGTTTTTTTTTTTAACATCAGTTCACATTTGTAGGTTGATCATCAGTTTTAGAGCTTAAATTAGCATGTTTAAAGTGATTTTCATGCTTTCAGGGGCCCTAAACACAAGATTTGTGGACTGGTTAAAAGTGCTTGAACATGGCCAATTTACTCACTCTGAGGTCTCAAAAAGTGTTTCTTCACCCCGGGAAGTGAATTAAATACCATTTGGAGGCATTTAATGTTCAAGCAAAAACTGCAGATTTTTGACAAAAGAGATAACAACCCCCCATTACGTCATGCTTCAGAAAGGTGAAAAATGGTCCGTTTTCAAATGTTTTATTTTTTAACGTCAGTTCACATTTGTAGGTTGATCATCAGTTTTAGAGCTTAAATTAGCATGTTTAAAGTGGTTTTCATGCTCCCAGGGGCACTAAACACAAGATATGTGGAATGGTTAAAAGTGCTTGAAAATGGCCTATTTACTCACTCTGAGGTCTCAAAAAGTGTTTCTGCACCCCGGGAAGTGAATTAAATACCATTTGGAGGCATTTAATGTTCAAGCAAAAACGGCTGATTTTTGACAAAAGAGATAACTCCCCCCCATTACGTCATACTTCAGACAGTTGAAAAATGGTCCGTTTTCAAATGTTTTATTTTTTAACGTCAGTTCACATTTGTAGGTTGATCATCAGTTTTAAAGCTTAAATTAGCATGTTTAAAGTGATTTTCATGCTTTCAGGGGCCCTAAACACAAGATTTGTGGAATGGTTAAAAGGGCTTGAAAATGGCCAATTTACTCACTCTGAGGTCTCAAAAAGTGTTTCTGCACCCCGGGTAGTGAATTAAATACCATTTGGAGGCATTTAATGTTCAAGCAAAAACGGCTGATTTTTGACAAAAGAGATTACTCCCCCCCATTACGTCATGCTTCAGAAAGTTGAAAAATGGTCCGTTTTCAAATGTTTTAGTTTTTTAACGTCAGTTCACATTTGTAGGTGGATCATCAGTTTCAGAGCTAAAAATAGCATGTTTAAAGTCATTTTCATGCTTCCAGGGGCCCTAAACACCAGATTTGTGGAATGGTTAAAAGTGCTTGAAAATGGCCTATTTACTCACTCTGAGGTCTCAAAAGTGTTTCTTCACCCCGGGAAGTGAATTAAATACCATTTGGAGGCACTAAATGTTCAAGCAAAAACTGCAGATTTTTGACAAAAGAGATAACACCCCCCAATTCGCCATGCTTCAGAAAGTTGAAAAATGGTCCGTTTTCAAATGTTTTATTTTTTAACATCAGTTCACATTTGTAGGTTGATCATCAGTTTTAGAGCTTAAATTAGCATGTTTAAAGTGATTTTCATGCTTTCAGGGGCCCTAAACACAAGATTTGTGGAATGGTTAAAAGTGCTTGAAAATGGCCAATTTACTCACTCTGAGGTCTCAAAAAGTTTTTCTTCACCCCGGGAAGTGAATTAAATACCATTTGGAGGCATTTAATGTTCAAGCAAAAACAGCCGATTTTTGACAAAAGAGATAACACCCCCACATTACGTCATGCTTCAGAAAGTTGAAAAATGGTCCGTATTCAAATGTTTTATTTTTGAACGTCAGTTCACATTTGTACTTCGATCATCAAATTTAGAACTAAAATTGGCATGTTTAAAGTGATTTTCATGCTTCCAGGGGCCCAAAAACAAAATTTGCGGAATGGTTAAAAGTGCATTAAAATGGTCAATGTACTCACTCTGAGGTCTTAAAAAGTGTTTCTTTACCCCGGGAAGTAAATTAAATACCATTTGGAGGGATTTAATGTTCAAGCAAAAACGGCTGATTTTTGACAAAAGAGATAACAACCCCCCATTACGTTATGCTTCAGAAAGTTGAAAAATGGTCCGTGTTCAAATGTTTTATTTTTGAACGTCAGTTCACATTTGTACTTCGATCATCAAATTTAGAACTAAAATTGGCATGTTTAAAGTGATTTTCATGCTTCCAGGGGCCCTAAAAACAAAATTTGCGGAATGGTTAAAAGTGCATGAAAATGGCCAATGTACTCACTCTGAGGTCTTAAAAAGTGTTTCTTTACCCCGGGAAGTAAATTAAATACCATTTGGAGGCATTTAATGTTCAAGCAAAAACGGCTGATTTTTGACAAAAGAGATAACAACCCCCATAACGTCATGCTTCAGAAAGTTGAAAAATGGTCCGTGTTCAAATAATTTATTTTTGAACGTCAGTTCACATTTCTAGTTCGATCATCAATTTTAGAGCTAAAATTAGCATGTTTAAAGTGATTTATTGCTTCCAGGGGCCCTAAAAACAAAAATTGCATAATGGTTAAAAGTGCATGAAAATGGCCAATTTACTCACTCTGAGGTCTCAAAAAGTGTTTCTTCACCCCGGGAAGTGAATTAAATACCATTTGGAGGCATTTAAAGATCAAGCAAAAACGGCTGATTTTTGACAAAAGGGATAACACCCCCCCCATTACGTCATGCTTCAGAAAGGTGAAAAATGGTCCGTTTTCAAATGTTTTATTTTTTAACGTCAGTTCACATTTGTAGGTGGATCATCAGTTTTAGAGCTAAAAATAGCATGTTTAAAGTCATTTTCATGCTTCCAGGGGCCCTAAACACAAGATTTGTGGAATGGTTAAAAGTGCTTGAAAATGGCCAATTTACTCACTCTGAGGTCTCAAAAAGTGTGTCTTCACCAGGGCAAGTGAATTAAATACCATTTGGAGGCATTTAAAGATCAAGAAAAAACGGCTGATTTTTGACAAAAGGGATAACACCCCCCCATTACGTCATGCTTCAGAAAGGTGAAAAATGGTCCGTTTTCAAAAGTTTTATTTTTTAACGTCAGTTCACATTTGTAGGTGGATCATCAGTTTTAGAGCTAAAAATAGCATGTTTAAAGTCATTTTCATGCTTCCAGGGGCCCTAAACACAAGATTTGTGGAATGGTTAAAAGTGCTTGAAAATGGCCAATTTGCTCACTCTGAGGTCTCAAAAAGTGTTTCTTCACCCCGGGAAGTGAATTAAATACCATTTGGAGGCATTTAAAGATCAAGCAAAAACGGCTGATTTTTTACAAAAGAGATAACACCCCCCATTACGTCATGCTTCAGAAAGGTGAAAAATGGTCCGTTTTCAAATGTTTTATTTTTTAACGTCAGTTCACATTTGTAGGCCGATCATCAGTTTTAGAGCTAAAATGATCATGTTTAAAGTGATTTTCATGCTTCAAGGGGCCCTAAACACAAGATTTGTGGAATGGTTAAACGTGCTTGAAAATGGCCAATTTACTTACTCTGAGGTCTCAAAAAGTGTTTCTTCACCCCGGGAAGTGAATTAAATACCATTTGGAGGCATTTAAAGTTCAAGCAAAAACTGCTGATTTTTGACAAAAAGGATAACACCCCCCCATTACGTCATGCTTCAGAAAGTTGAAAAATGGTCCGTTTTCAAATGTTTTTTTTTTTAACATCAGTTCACATTTGTAGGTTGATCATCAGTTTTAGAGCTTAAATTAGCATGTTTAAAGTGATTTTCATGCTTTCAGGGGCCCTAAACACAAGATTTGTGGACTGGTTAAAAGTGCTTGAACATGGCCAATTTACTCATTCTGAGGTCTCAAAAAGTGTTTCTTCACCCCGGGAAGTGAATTAAATACCATTTGGAGGCATTTAATGTTCAAGCAAAAACGGCTGATTTTTGACAAAAGAGATAACAACCCCCCATTACGTCATGCTTCAGAAAGTTGAAAAATGGTCCGTGTTCAAATGTTTTATTTTTGAACGTCAGTTCACATTTGTAGTTCGATCATCAATTTTAGAGCTAAAATTAGCATGTTTAAAGTGATTTTCATGCTTCCAGGGGCCCTAAAAACAAAAATTGCGTAATGGTTAAAAGTGCATGAAAATGGCCAATTTACTCACTCTGAGGTCTCAAAAAGTGTTTCTTCACCCCGGGAAGTGAATTAAATACCATTTGGAGGCATTTAAAGATCAAGCAAAAACGGATGATTTTTGACAAAAGGGATAACACCCCCCCCATTACGTCATGCTTCAGAAAGGTGAAAAATGGTCCGTTTTCAAATGTTTTATTTTTTAATGTCAGTTCACATTTGTAGGTGGATCATCAGTTTTAGAGCTAAAAATAGCATGTTTAAAGTCATTTTCATGCTTCCAGGGGCCCTAAACCCAAGATTTGTGGAATGGTTAAAAGTGCTTGAAAATGGCCAATTTACTCACTCTGAGGTCTCAAAAAGTGTGTCTTCACCACGGCAAGTGAATTAAATGCCATTTGGAGGCATTTAAAGATCAAGCAAAAACGGCTGATTTTTTACAAAAGGGATAACACCCCCCCCCATTATGTCATGCTTCAGAATGGTGAAAAATGGTCCGTTTTCAAATGTTTTTTTTTTAACGTCAGTTCACATTTGTAGGTGGATCATCAGTTTTAGAGCTAAAATGATCATGTTTAAAGTGATTTTCATGCTTCAAGGGGCCCTAAACACAAGATTTGTGGAATGGTTAAAAGTGCTTGAAAATGGCCAATTTACTTACTCTGAGGTCTCAAAAAGTGTTTCTTCACCCCGGGAAGTGAATTAAATACCATTTGGAGGCATTTAAAGTTGAAGCAAAAACTGCTGATTTTTTACAAAAGGGATAACACCCCCCCATTACGTCATGCTTCAGAAAGTTGAAAAATGGTCCGTTTTCAAATGTTTTAGTTTTTTAATGTCAGTTCACATTTGTAGGTGGATCATCAGTTTCAGAGCTAAAAATAGCATGTTTAAAGTCATTTTCATGCTTCCAGGGGCCCTAAACACAAGATTTGTGGAATGGTTAATAGTGCTTAAAAATGGCCAATTTACTCACTCTGAGGTCTCAAAAAGTGTTTCTTCACCCCGGGAAGTGAATTAAATACCATTTGGAGGCATTTAAAGATCAAGCAAAAACGGCTGATTTTTGACAAAAGAGATAACACCCCCCATTACGTCATGCTTGAGAAAGGTGAAAAATGGTCCGTTTTCAAATGTTTTTTTTTTAACGTCAGTTCACATTTGTAGGTCGATCATCCGTTTTAGAGCTAAAATGATCATGTTTAAAGTGATTTTCATGCTTCAAGGGGCCCTAAACACAAGATTTGTGGAATGGTTAAAAGTGCTTGAAAATGGCCAATTTACTCACTCTGACGTCTCAAAAGTGTTTCTTCACCCCGGGAAGTGAATTAAATACCATTTGGAGGCCTTTAATGTTCAAGCAAAAACGGCAGATTTTTTACAAAAGAGATAACACCCCCCAATTCGCCATGCTTCAGAAAGTTGAAAAATGGTCCATTTTCAAATGTTTTATTTTTTAACATCAGTAGGTTGATCATCAGTTTTAGAGCTTAAATTAGCATGTTTAAAGTGATTTTCATGCTTTCAGGGGCCCTAAACACAAGATTTGTGGACTGGTTAAAAGTGCTTGAACATGGCCAATTTACTCACTCTGAGGTCTCAAAAAGTGTTTCTTCACCCCGGGAAGTGAATTAAATACCATTTGGAGGCATTTAATGTTCAAGCAAAAACGGCTGATTTTTGACAAAAGAGATAACAACCCTCCATTACGTCATGCTTCAGAAAGTTGAAAAATGGTCCGTGTTCAAATGTTTTATTTTTGAACGTCAGTTCACATTTGTAGTTCGATCATCAATTTTAGAGCTAAAATTAGCATGTTTAAAGTGATTTTCATGCTGCCAGGGGCCCTAAAAACAAAAATTGCGTAATGGTTAAAAGTGCATGAAAATGGCCAATTTACTCACTCTGAGGTCTCAAAAAGTGTTTCTTCACCCCGGGAAGTCAATTAAATACCATTTGGAGGCATTTAAAGTTCAAGCAAAAACAGCAGTTTTTTGACAAAAGAGATAACACCCCCCCCCCATTACGTCATGCTTCAGAAAGGTGAAAAATGGTCAGTTTTCAAATGTTTTATTTTTCAACGTCAGTTCACATTTGTAGGTCGATCATCAGTTTTAGAGCTCAAATTAGCATGTTTAAAGTGATTTTCATGCTTTCAGGGGCCCTAAACACAAGATTTGTGGAATGGTTAAAAGTGCTTGAAAATGGCCAATGTACTCACTCTGTGGTCTCAAAAAGTGTTTCTTCACCCCGGGAAGTGAATTAAATACCATTTGGAGGCATTTAATGTTAAAAAAAAAACGGCTGATTTTTGACAAAAGAGATAACACCCCCCATTACGTCATGCTTCAGAAAGTTGAAAAATGGTCCGTATTCAAATGTTTTATTTTTGAACGTCACTTCACATTTGTAGTTCGATCATCAATTTTAGAGCTATAATTAGCATGTTTAAAGTGATTTTCATGCTTCCAGGGGCCCTAAAAACAAAATTTGCGTAATGGTTAAAAGTGCATGAAAATGGCCAATTTACTTACTCTGAGGTCTCAAAAAGTGTTTCTTCACCCCGGGAAAAGAATTAAATACCACTTGGAGGCATTTAAAGATCAAGCAAAAACGGCTGATTTTTGACAAAAGGGATAACACCCCCATTACGTCATGCTTCAGAAAGGTGAAAAATGGTCAGTTTTCAAATGTTTTATTTTTTAACGTCAGTGCACATTTGTAGGTGGATCATCAGTTTTAGAGCTAAAAATAGCATGTTTAAAGTGATTTTCATGCTTCCAGTGGCCCTAAACACAACATTTGTGGAATGGTTAAAAGTGCTTGAAAATGGCCTATTTACTCACTCTGAGGTCTCAAAAAGTGTTTCTTCATCCCGGGAAGTGAATTAAATACCATTCGGAGGCATTTAAAGTTCAAGCAAAAACTGCAGATTTTTGACAAAAGAGATAACACCCCCCCATTACGTCATGCTTCAGAAAGGTGAAAAATGGTCCGTTTTCAAATGTTTTATTTTTTAACGTCAGTTCACATTGGTAGGTCGATCATCAGTTTTAGAGCTAAAATTAGCATGTTTAAAGTGATTTTCATGCTTCCAGGAGCCCTAAACACAAGATTTGTGGAATGGTTAAAAGTGCTTGAAAATGGCCAATTTACTCACTCTGAGTTCTCAAAAAGTGTTTCTTCACACCGGGAAGTGAATTAAATACCATTTGGAGGCATTTAATGTTCAAGCAAAAGCGGCTGATTTTTGACAAAAGAGCTAACTCCCCCCCATTACGTCATGCTTCAGAAAGGTGAAAAATGGTCAGTTTTCAAATGTTTTATTTTTTAACGTCAGTTCACATTTGTAGGTCGATCATCAGTTTTAGAGCTAAAATTAGCCTGTTTAAAGTGATTTTCATGCTTCCAGGGGCCTTAAAAACAAGATTTGTGGAATGGTTGAAAGTGCATGAAAATGGCCAATTTACTCACTCTGACGTCTCAAAAAGTGTTTCTTCACCCCGGGAAGTAAATTAAATACCATTTGAAGGCATTTAAAGTTCAAGCAAAAACAGCAGTTTTTTGACAAAAGAGATAACACCCCCCCATTACGTCATGCTTCAGAAAGGTGAAAAATGGTCCGTTTTCAAATGTTTTAATTTTTAACGTCAGTTCACATTTGTAGGTCGATCATCAGTTTTAGAGCTTAAATTAGCATGTTTAAAGTGATTTTCATGCTTTCAGGGGCCCTAAACACAAGATTTGTGGAATGGTTAAAAGTGCATGAAAATGGCCAATTTACTCACTCTGAGGTCTTAAAAAGTGTTTCTTTACCCCGGGAAGTAAATTAAATACCATTTGGAGGCATTTAATGTTCAAGCAAAAACGGCTGATTTTTGACAAAAGAGATAACAATCCCCCATTACGTCATGCTTCAGAAAGTTGAAAAATGGCCGTGTTCAAATGTTTTATTTTTGAACGTCAGTTCACATTTGTAGTTCGATCATCAATTTTAGAGCTATAATTAGCATGTTTAAAGTGATTTTCATGCTTCCAGGGGCCCTAAAAACAAAATTTGCGTAATGGTTAAAAGTGCATGAAAATGGCCAATTTACTCACTCTGAGGTCTCAAAAAGTGTTTCTTCACCCCGGGAAGTGAATTAAATACCATTTGGAGGCATTTAAAGTTCAAGCAAAAACGTCAGATTTTTGACAAAAGAGATAACACCCCCCCATTACGTCATGCTTCAGAAAGGTGAAAAATGGTCCGTTTTCAAATGTTTCATTTTTGAACGTCAGTTCACATTTGTAGGTGGATCATCAGTTTTAGAGCTAAAATTAGCATGTTAAAGTGATTTTCATGCTTCCAGGGGCCCGGGAAGTGAATTAAATACCTTTTGGAGGCATTTAATGTTCAAGCAAAAACAGCTGATTTTTGACAAAAGAGATAACTCCGCCCCATTACGTCATTCTTCAGAAAGGTGAAAATTGGTCTGTTTTCAAATGTTTTATTTTTGAACGTCAGTTCACATTTGTAGGTGGATTATTAGTTTTAGAGCTAAAATTAGCATGTTTAAAGTGATTTTCATGCTTCCAGGGGCCCGGGAAGTGAATTAAATACCATTTGGAGGCATTTAATGTTCAAGCAAAAACAGCTGATTTTTGACAAAAGAGATAACACCCCCCCATTACGTCATGCTTCAGAAAGGTGAAAAATGGTCCGTTTTCAAATGTTTTATTTTTGAACGTCAGTTCACATTTGTAGGTGGATTATTAGTTTTAGAGCTAAAATTAGCATGTTTAAAGTGATTTTCATGCTTCCAGGGGCCCGGGAAGTGTATTAAATACCATTTGGAGGCATTTTATGTTCAAGCAAAAACGTCTGATTTTTGACAAAAGAGATAACTCCCCCCATTACGTCATGCTTCAGAAAGGTGAAAAATGGTCAGTTTTCAAATGTTTTATTTTTGAACGTCAGTTCACATTTGTAGGCGGATTATTAGTTTTAGAGCTAAAATTAGCATGTTTAAAGTGATTTTCATGCTTCCAGGGGCCCGGGAAGTGAATTAAATACCATTTGGAGGCATTTAATGTTCAAGCAAAAACAGCTGATTTTTGACAAAAGAGATAACACCCCCCCATTACGTCATTCTTCAGAAAGGTGAAAAATGGTCCGTTTTCAAATGTTTTATTTTTGAACGTCAGTTCACATTTGTAGGTGGATTATTAGTTTTAGAGCTAAAATTAGCATGTTTAAAGTGATTTTCATGCTTCCAGGGGCCCGGGAAGTGAATTAAATACCATTTGGAGGCATTTAATGTTCAAGCAAAAACAGCAGATTTTTGACAAAAGAGATAACACCCCCCCATACGTCATTCTTCAGAAAGGTAAAAAATGGTCCGTTTTCAAATGTTTTATTTTTGAACGTCAGTTCACATTTGTAGGTGGATTATTAGTTTTAGAGCTAAAATTAGCATGTTTAAATTGATTTTCATGCTTCCAGGGGCTCTAAACACAAGATTTGTGGAATGGTTAAAAGTGTATGAAAATGGACAATTTGCTCACTCTGAGGTCTCAAAAAGTGTTTCTTCACCCCGGGAAGTGAATTAAATACCATTTGGAGGCATTTAATGTTCAAGCAAAAACAGCTGACTTTTGACAAAAGAGATAACACCCCCCATTACGTCATTCTTCAGAAAGGTGAAAAATGGTCCGTTTTCAAATGTTTTATTTTTGAACGTCAGTTCACATTTGTAGGTGGATCATCAGTTTTAGAGCTAAAATTAGCATGTTAAAGTGATTTTCATGCTTCCAGGGGCCCGGGAAGTGAATTAAATACTTTTGGAGGCATTTAATGTTCAAGCAAAAACAGCTGATTTTTGACAAAAGAGATAACTCCGCCCCATTACGTCATTCTTCAGAAAGGTGAAAATTGGTCTGTTTTCAAATGTTTTATTTTTGAACGTCAGTTCACATTTGTAGGTGGATTATTAGTTTTAGAGCTAAAATTAGCATGTTTAAAGTGATTTTCATGCTTCCAGGGGCCCGGGAAGTGAATTAAATACCATTTGGAGGCATTTAATGTTCAAGCAAAAACAGCTGATTTTTGACAAAAGAGATAACACCCCCCCATTACGTCATGCTTCAGAAAGGTGAAAAATGGTCCGTTTTCAAATGTTTTATTTTTGAACGTCAGTTCACATTTGTAGGTGGATTATTAGTTTTAGAGCTAAAATTAGCATGTTTAAAGTGATTTTCATGCTTCCAGGGGCTCTAAACACAAGATTTGTGGAATGGTTAAAAGTACATGAAAAAGGCCAATTTGCTCACTCTGAGGTCTCAAAAAGTGTTTCTTCACCCCGGGAAGTGAATTAAATACCATTTGTAGGCATTTAATGTTCAAGCAAAAACGGCTGATTTTTGACAAAAGAGATAACACCCCCCCATTACGTCATGCTTCAGAAAGGTGAAAAATGGTCCGTTTTCAAATGTTTTATTTTTGAACGTCAGTTAACATTTGTAGGTGGATTATTAGTTTTAGAGCTAAAATTAGCATGTTTAAAGTAATTTTCATGCTTCCAGGGGCCCTAAACACAAGATTTGTGGAATGGTTAAAAGTGCATGAAAATGGCCAATTTGCTCACTCTGAGGTCTCAAAAAGTGTTTCTTCACCCCGGAAAGTGAATTAAATACCATTTGTAGGCATTTAATGTTCAAGCAAAAATGGCTGATTTTTGACAAAAGAGATAACACCCCCCCATTACGTCATGCTTCAGAAAGGTGAAAAATGGTCAGTTTTCAAATGTTTTATTTTTGAACGTCAATTCACATTTGTGGGTGGATTATTAATTTTAGAGCTAAAATTAGCATGTTTAAAGTGATTTTCATGCTTCCAGGGGCCCGGGAAGTGAATTAAATACCATTTGGAGGCATTTAATGTTCAAGCAAAAACAGCAGATTTTTGACAAAAGAGATAACACCCCCCCATTTCGTCATTCTTCAGAAAGGTGAAAAATGGTCCGCTTTCAAATGTTTTATTTTTGAACGTCAGTTCACATTTGTAGGTGGATTATTAGTTTTAGAGCTAAAATTAGCATGTTTAAAGTGATTTTCATGCTTCCAGGGGCCCGGGAAGTGAATTAAATACCATTTGGAGGCATTTAATGTTCAAGCAAAAACAGCTGATTTTTGACAAAAGAGATAACACCCCCCCATTACGTCATGCTTCAGAAAGGTGAAAAATGGTCCGTTTTCAAATGTTTTATTTTTTAACGTCAGTTCACATTGGTAGGTCGATCATCAGTTTTAGAGCTAAAATTAGCATGTTTAAAGTGATTTTCATGCTTCCAGGGGCCCTAAACACAAGATTTGTGGAATGGTTAAAAGTGCTTGAAAATGGCCAATTTGCTCACTCTGAGGTCTCAAAAAGTGTTTCTTCACCCCGGGAAGTGAATTAAATACCATTTGGAGGCATTTTATGTTCAAGCAAAAACGTCTGATTTTTGACAAAAGAGATAACACCCCCCATTACGTCATGCTTCAGAAAGGTGAAAAATGGTCAGTTTTCAAATGTTTTATTTTTGAACGTCAGTTCACATTTGTAGGCGGATTATTAGTTTTAGAGCTAAAATTAGCATGTTTAAAGTGATTTTCATGCTTCCAGGGGCCCGGGAAGTGAATTAAATACCATTTGGAGGCATTTAATGTTCAAGCAAAAACAGCTGATTTTTGACAAAAGAGATAACACCCCCCCATTACGTCATTCTTCAGAAAGGTGAAAAATGGTCCGTTTTCAAATGTTTTATTTTTGAACGTCAGTTCACATTTGTAGGTGGATTATTAGTTTTAGAGCTAAAATTAGCATGTTTAAAGTGATTTTCATGCTTCCAGGGGCCCGGGAAGTGAATTAAATACCATTTGGAGGCATTTAATGTTCAAGCAAAAACAGCAGATTTTTGACAAAAGAGATAACACCCCCCCATACGTCATTCTTCAGAAAGGTAAAAAATGGTCCGTTTTCAAATGTTTTATTTTTGAACGTCAGTTCACATTTGTAGGTGGATTATTAGTTTTAGAGCTAAAATTAGCATGTTTAAAGTGATTTTCATGCTTCTAGGGGTCCTGGAAGTGAATTAAATACCATTTGGAGGCATTTAATGTTCAAGCAAAAACAGCAGATTTTTGACAAAAGAGATAACACCCCCCATTACGTCATTCTTCAGAAAGGTGAAAAATGGTCCTTTTTCAAATGTTTTATTTTTGAACGTCAGTTCACATTTGTAGGTGCATTATTAGTTTTAGAGCTAAAATTAGCATGTTTAAAGTGATTTTCATACTTCCAGGGGCCCGGGAAGTGAATTAAATACCATTTGGAGGCATTTAATGTTCAAGCAAAAACAGCTGATTTTTGACAAAAGAGATAACACCCCCCCCATTACGTCATTCTTCATAAAGGTAAAAAATGGTCCGTTTTCAAATGTTTCATTTTTGAACGTCAGTTCACATTTGTAGGTGGATTATTAGTTTTAGAGCTAAAATTAGCATGTTTAAATTGATTTTCATGCTTCCAGGGGCTCTAAACACAAGATTTGTGGAATGGTTAAAAGTGCATGAAAATGGACAATTTGCTCACTCTGAGGTCTCAAAAAGTGTTTCTTCACCCCGGGAAGTGAATTAAATACCATTTGGAGGCATTTAATGTTCAAGCAAAAACAGCTGACTTTTGACAAAAGAGATAACACCCCCCATTACGTCATTCTTCAGAAAGGTGAAAAATGGTCCGTTTTCAAATGTTTTATTTTTGAACGTCAGTTCACATTTGTAGGTGGATCATCAGTTTTAGAGCTAAAATTAGCATGTTAAAGTGATTTTCATGCTTCCAGGGGCCCGGGAAGTGAATTAAATACTTTTGGAGGCATTTAATGTTCAAGCAAAAACAGCTGATTTTTGACAAAAGAGATAACTCCGCCCCATTACGTCATTCTTCAGAAAGGTGAAAATTGGTCTGTTTTCAAATGTTTTATTTTTGAACGTCAGTTCACATTTGTAGGTGGATTATTAGTTTTAGAGCTAAAATTAGCATGTTTAAAGTGATTTTCATGCTTCCAGGGGCCCGGGAAGTGAATTAAATACCATTTGGAGGCATTTAATGTTCAAGCAAAAACAGCTGATTTTTGACAAAAGAGATAACACCCCCCCATTACGTCATGCTTCAGAAAGGTGAAAAATGGTCCGTTTTCAAATGTTTTATTTTTGAACGTCAGTTCACATTTGTAGGTGGATTATTAGTTTTAGAGCTAAAATTAGCATGTTTAAAGTGATTTTCATGCTTCCAGGGGCTCTAAACACAAGATTTGTGGAATGGTTAAAAGTACATGAAAAAGGCCAATTTGCTCACTCTGAGGTCTCAAAAAGTGTTTCTTCACCCCGGGAAGTGAATTAAATACCATTTGTAGGCATTTAATGTTCAAGCAAAAACGGCTGATTTTTGACAAAAGAGATAACACCCCCCCATTACGTCATGCTTCAGAAAGGTGAAAAATGGTCCGTTTTCAAATGTTTTATTTTTGAACGTCAGTTAACATTTGTAGGTGGATTATTAGTTTTAGAGCTAAAATTAGCATGTTTAAAGTAATTTTCATGCTTCCAGGGGCCCTAAACACAAGATTTGTGGAATGGTTAAAAGTGCATGAAAATGGCCAATTTGCTCACTCTGAGGTCTCAAAAAGTGTTTCTTCACCCCGGGAAGTGAATTAAATACCATTTGGAGGCATTTAATTTTCAAGCAAAAACTGCTGATTTTTGACTAAAGAGATAACACCCCCCCATTACGTCATGCTTCAGAAAGGTGAAAAATGGTCCGTTTTCAAATGTTTTATTTTTGAATGTCAGTTCACATTTGTAGGTGGATTATTAGTTTTAGAGCTAAAATTAGCATGTTTAAAGTGATTTTCATGCTTCCAGGGGCTCTAAACACAAGATTTGTGGAATGGTTAAAAGTGCATGAAAATGGCCAATTTGCTCACTCTGAGGTCTCAAAAAGTGTTTCTTCACCCAGGGAAGTGAATTAAATACCATTTGGAGGCATTTTATGTTCAAGCAAAAACGTCTGATTTTTGACAAAAGAGATAACACCCCCCATTACGTCATGCTTCAGAAAGGTGAAAAATGGTCAGTTTTCAAATGTTTTATTTTTGAACGTCAGTTCACATTTGTAGGCGGATTATTAGTTTTAGAGCTAAAATTAGCATGTTTAAAGTGATTTTCATGCTTCCAGGGGCCCGGGAAGTGAATTAAATACCATTTGGAGGCATTTAATGTTCAAGCAAAAACAGCTGATTTTTGACAAAAGAGATAACACCCCCCCATTACGTCATTCTTCAGAAAGGTGAAAAATGGTCCGTTTTCAAATGTTTTATTTTTGAACGTCAGTTCACATTTGTAGGTGGATTATTAGTTTTAGAGCTAAAATTAGCATGTTTAAAGTGATTTTCATGCTTCCAGGGGCCCGGGAAGTGAATTAAATACCATTTGGAGGCATTTAATGTTCAAGCAAAAACAGCAGATTTTTTACAAAAGAGATAACACCCCCCCATACGTCATTCTTCAGAAAGGTAAAAAATGGTCCGTTTTCAAATGTTTTATTTTTGAACGTCAGTTCACATTTGTAGGTGGATTATTAGTTTTAGAGCTAAAATTAGCATGTTTAAAGTGATTTTCATGCTTCTAGGGGTCCTGGAAGTGAATTAAATACCATTTGGAGGCATTTAATGTTCAAGCAAAAACAGCAGATTTTTGACAAAAGAGATAACACCCCCCATTACGTCATTCTTCAGAAAGGTGAAAAATGGTCCTTTTTCAAATGTTTTATTTTTGAACGTCAGTTCACATTTGTAGGTGCATTATTAGTTTTAGAGCTAAAATTAGCATGTTTAAAGTGATTTTCATACTTCCAGGGGCCCGGGAAGTGAATTAAATACCATTTGGAGGCATTTAATGTTCAAGCAAAAACAGCTGATTTTTGACAAAAGAGATAACACCCCCCCCATTACGTCATTCTTCATAAAGGTAAAAAATGGTCCGTTTTCAAATGTTTCATTTTTGAACGTCAGTTCACATTTGTAGGTGGATTATTAGTTTTAGAGCTAAAATTAGCATGTTTAAATTGATTTTCATGCTTCCAGGGGCTCTAAACACAAGATTTGTGGAATGGTTAAAAGTGCATGAAAATGGACAATTTGCTCACTCTGAGGTCTCAAAAAGTGTTTCTTCACCCCGGGAAGTGAATTAAATACCATTTGGAGGCATTTAATGTTCAAGCAAAAACAGCTGACTTTTGACAAAAGAGATAACACCCCCCATTACGTCATTCTTCAGAAAGGTGAAAAATGGTCCGTTTTTAAATGTTTTATTTTTGAACGTCAGTTCACATTTGTAGGTGGATCATCAGTTTTAGAGCTAAAATTAGCATGTTAAAGTGATTTTCATGCTTCCAGGGGCCCGGGAAGTGAATTAAATACTTTTGGAGGCATTTAATGTTCAAGCAAAAACAGCTGATTTTTGACAAAAGAGATAACTCCGCCCCATTACGTCATTCTTCAGAAAGGTGAAAATTGGTCTGTTTTCAAATGTTTTATTTTTGAACGTCAGTTCACATTTGTAGGTGGATTATTAGTTTTAGAGCTAAAATTAGCATGTTTAAAGTGATTTTCATGCTTCCAGGGGCCCGGGAAGTGAATTAAATACCATTTGGAGGCATTTAATGTTCAAGCAAAAACAGCTGATTTTTGACAAAAGAGATAACACCCCCCCATTACGTCATGCTTCAGAAAGGTGAAAAATGGTCCGTTTTCAAATGTTTTATTTTTGAACGTCAGTTCACATTTGTAGGTGGATTATTAGTTTTAGAGCTAAAATTAGCATGTTTAAAGTGATTTTCATGCTTCCAGGGGCTCTAAACACAAGATTTGTGGAATGGTTAAAAGTACATGAAAAAGGCCAATTTGCTCACTCTGAGGTCTCAAAAAGTGTTTCTTCACCCCGGGAAGTGAATTAAATACCATTTGTAGGCATTTAATGTTCAAGCAAAAACGGCTGATTTTTGACAAAAGAGATAACACCCCCCCATTACGTCATGCTTCAGAAAGGTGAAAAATGGTCCGTTTTCAAATGTTTTATTTTTGAACGTCAGTTAACATTTGTAGGTGGATTATTAGTTTTAGAGCTAAAATTAGCATGTTTAAAGTAATTTTCATGCTTCCAGGGGCCCTAAACACAAGATTTGTGGAATGGTTAAAAGTGCATGAAAATGGCCAATTTGCTCACTCTGAGGTCTCAAAAAGTGTTTCTTCACCCCGGGAAGTGAATTAAATACCATTTGGAGGCATTTAATGTTCAAGCAAAAACTGCTGATTTTTGACTAAAGAGATAACACCCCCCCATTACGTCATGCTTCAGAAAGGTGAAAAATGGTCCGTTTTCAAATGTTTTATTTTTGAATGTCAGTTCACATTTGTAGGTGGATTAATAGTTTTAGAGCTAAAATTAGCATGTTTAAAGTGATTTTCATGCTTCCAGGGGCTCTAAACACAAGATTTGTGGAATGGTTAAAAGTACATGAAAAAGGCCAATTTGCTCACTCTGAGGTCTCAAAAAGTGTTTCTTCACCCCGGGAAGTGAATTAAATACCATTTGTAGGCATTTAATGTTCAAGCAAAAATGGCTGATTTTTGACAAAAGAGATAACACCCCCCCATTACGTCATGCTTCAGAAAGGTGAAAAATGGTCAGTTTTCAAATGTTTTATTTTTGAACGTCAATTCACATTTGTAGGTGGATTATTAATTTTAGAGCTAAAATTAGCATGTTTAAAGTGATTTTCATGCTTCCAGGGGCCCGGGAAGTGAATTAAATACCATTTGGAGGCATTTAATGTTCAAGCAAAAACAGCAGATTTTTGACAAAAGAGATAACACCCCCCCATTTCGTCATTCTTCAGAAAGGTGAAAAATGGTCCGCTTTCAAATGTTTTATTTTTGAACGTCAGTTCACATTTGTAGGTGGATTATTAGTTTTAGAGCTAAAATTAGCATGTTTAAAGTGATTTTCATGCTTCCAGGGGCCCGGGAAGTGAATTAAATACCATTTGGAGGCATTTAATGTTCAAGCAAAAACAGCTGATTTTTGACAAAAGAGATAACACCCCCCCATTACGTCATGCTTCAGAAAGGTGAAAAATGGTCCGTTTTCAAATGTTTTATTTTTTAACGTCAGTTCACATTGGTAGGTCGATCATCAGTTTTAGAGCTAAAATTAGCATGTTTAAAGTGATTTTCATGCTTCCAGGGGCCCTAAACACAAGATTTGTGGAATGGTTAAAAGTGCTTGAAAATGGCCAATTTGCTCACTCTGAGTTCTCAAAAAGTGTTTCTTCACACCGGGAAGTGAATTAAATACCATTTGGAGGCATTTAATGTTCAAGCAAAAGCGGCTGATTTTTGACAAAAGAGCTAACTCCCCCCCATTACGTCATGCTTCAGAAAGGTGAAAAATGGTCAGTTTTCAAATGTTTTATTTTTTAACGTCAGTTCACATTTGTAGGTCGATCATCAGTTTTAGAGCTAAAATTAGCCTGTTTAAAGTGATTTTCATGCTTCCAGGGGCCTTAAAAACAAGATTTGTGGAATGGTTGAAAGTGCATGAAAATGGCCAATTTACTCACTCTGACGTCTCAAAAAGTGTTTCTTCACCCCGGGAAGTGAATTAAATACCATTTGAAGGCATTTAAAGTTCAAGCAAAAACAGCAGTTTTTTGACAAAAGAGATAACACCCCCCCATTACGTCATGCTTCAGGAAGGTGAAAAATGGTCCGTTTTCAAATGTTTTAATTTTTAACGTCAGTTCACATTTGTAGGTCGATCATCAGTTTTAGAGCTTAAATTAGCATGTTTAAAGTGATTTTCATGCTTTCAGGGGCCCTAAACACAAGATTTGTGGAATGGTTAAAAGTGCATGAAAATGGCCAATTTACTCACTCTGAGGTCTTAAAAAGTGTTTCTTTACCCCGGGAAGTAAATTAAATACCATTTGGAGGCATTTAATGTTCAAGCAAAAACGGCTGATTTTTGACAAAAGAGATAACAACCCCCCATTACGTCATGCTTCAGAAAGTTGAAAAATGGCAGTGTTCAAATGTTTTATTTTTGAACGTCAGTTCACATTTGTAGTTCGATCATCAATTTTAGAGCTATAATTAGCATGTTTAAAGTGATTTTCATGCTTCCAGGGGCCCTAAAAACAAAATTTGCGTAATGGTTAAAAGTGCATGAAAATGGCCAATTTACTCACTCTGAGGTCTCAAAAAGTGTTTCTTCACCCCGGGAAGTGAATTAAATACCATTTGGAGGCTTTAAAGTTCAAGCAAAAACGTCAGATTTTTGACAAAAGAGATAACACCCCCCCATTACGTCATGCTTCAGAAAGGTGAAAAATGGTCCGTTTTCAAATGTTTTATTTTTGAACGTCAGTTCACATTTGTAGGTGGATCATCAGTTTTAGAGCTAAAATTAGCATGTTAAAGTGATTTTCATGCTTCCAGGGGCCCGGGAAGTGAATTAAATACCTTTTGGAGGCATTTAATGTTCAAGCAAAAACAGCTGATTTTTGACAAAAGAGATAACTCCGCCCCATTACGTCATTCTTCAGAAAGGTGAAAATTGGTCTGTTTTCAAATGTTTTATTTTTGAACGTCAGTTCACATTTGTAGGTGGATTATTAGTTTTAGAGCTAAAATTAGCATGTTTAAAGTGATTTTCATGCTTCCAGGGGCCCGGGAAGTGAATTAAATACCATTTGGAGGCATTTAATGTTCAAGCAAAAACAGCTGATTTTTGACAAAAGAGATAACACCCCCCATTACGTCATGCTTCAGAAAGGTGAAAAATGGTCCGTTTTCAAATGTTTTATTTTTGAACGTCAGTTCACATTTGTAGGTGGATTATTAGTTTTAGAGCTAAAATTAGCATGTTTAAAGTGATTTTCATGCTTCCAGGGGCCCGGGAAGTGTATTAAATACCATTTGGAGGCATTTTATGTTCAAGCAAAAACGTCTGATTTTTGACAAAAGAGATAACACCCCCCATTACGTCATGCTTCAGAAAGGTGAAAAATGGTCAGTTTTCAAATGTTTTATTTTTGAACGTCAGTTCACATTTGTAGGCGGATTATTAGTTTTAGAGCTAAAATTAGCATGTTTAAAGTGATTTTCATGCTTCCAGGGGCCCGGGAAGTGAATTAAATACCATTTGGAGGCATTTAATGTTCAAGCAAAAACAGCTGATTTTTGACAAAAGAGATAACACCCCCCCATTACGTCATTCTTCAGAAAGGTGAAAAATGGTCCGTTTTCAAATGTTTTATTTTTGAACGTCAGTTCACATTTGTAGGTGGATTATTAGTTTTAGAGCTAAAATTAGCATGTTTAAAGTGATTTTCATGCTTCCAGGGGCCCGGGAAGTGAATTAAATACCATTTGGAGGCATTTAATGTTCAAGCAAAAACAGCAGATTTTTGACAAAAGAGATAACACCCCCCCATACGTCATTCTTCAGAAAGGTAAAAAATGGTCCGTTTTCAAATGTTTTATTTTTGAACGTCAGTTCACATTTGTAGGTGGATTATTAGTTTTAGAGCTAAAATTAGCATGTTTAAAGTGATTTTCATGCTTCTAGGGGTCCTGGAAGTGAATTAAATACCATTTGGAGGCATTTAATGTTCAAGCAAAAACAGCAGATTTTTGACAAAAGAGATAACACCCCCCCCATTACGTCATTCTTCATAAAGGTAAAAAATGGTCCGTTTTCAAATGTTTCATTTTTGAACGTCAGTTCACATTTGTAGGTGGATTATTAGTTTTAGAGCTAAAATTAGCATGTTTAAATTGATTTTCATGCTTCCAGGGGCTCTAAACACAAGATTTGTGGAATGGTTAAAAGTGCATGAAAATGGACAATTTGCTCACTCTGAGGTCTCAAAAAGTGTTTCTTCACCCCGGGAAGTGAATTAAATACCATTTGGAGGCATTTAATGTTCAAGCAAAAACAGCTGACTTTTGACAAAAGAGATAACACCCCCCATTACGTCATTCTTCAGAAAGGTGAAAAATGGTCCGTTTTCAAATGTTTTATTTTTGAACGTCAGTTCACATTTGTAGGTGGATCATCAGTTTTAGAGCTAAAATTAGCATGTTAAAGTGATTTTCATGCTTCCAGGGGCCCGGGAAGTGAATTAAATACTTTTGGAGGCATTTAATGTTCAAGCAAAAACAGCTGATTTTTGACAAAAGAGATAACTCCGCCCCATTACGTCATTCTTCAGAAAGGTGAAAATTGGTCTGTTTTCAAATGTTTTATTTTTGAACGTCAGTTCACATTTGTAGGTGGATTATTAGTTTTAGAGCTAAAATTAGCATGTTTAAAGTTATTTTCATGCTTCCAGGGGCCCGGGAAGTGAATTAAATACCATTTGGAGGCATTTAATGTTCAAGCAAAAACAGCTGATTTTTGACAAAAGAGATAACACCCCCCCATTACGTCATGCTTCAGAAAGGTGAAAAATGGTCCGTTTTCAAATGTTTTATTTTTGAACGTCAGTTCACATTTGTAGGTGGATTATTAGTTTTAGAGCTAAAATTAGCATGTTTAAAGTGATTTTCATGCTTCCAGGGGCTCTAAACACAAGATTTGTGGAATGGTTAAAAGTACATGAAAAAGGCCAATTTGCTCACTCTGAGGTCTCAAAAAGTGTTTCTTCACCCCGGGAAGTGAATTAAATACCATTTGTAGGCATTTAATGTTCAAGCAAAAACGGCTGATTTTTGACAAAAGAGATAACACCCCCCCATTACGTCATGCTTCAGAAAGGTGAAAAATGGTCCGTTTTCAAATGTTTTATTTTTGAACGTCAGTTAACATTTGTAGGTGGATTATTAGTTTTAGAGCTAAAATTAGCATGTTTAAAGTAATTTTCATGCTTCCAGGGGCCCTAAACACAAGATTTGTGGAATGGTTAAAAGTGCATGAAAATGGCCAATTTGCTCACTCTGAGGTCTCAAAAAAGTGTTTCTTCACCCCGGGAAGTGAATTAAATACCATTTGGAGGCATTTAATGTTCAAGCAAAAACTGCTGATTTTTGACTAAAGAGATAACACCCCCCCATTACGTCATGATTCAGAAAGGTGAAAAATGGTCCGTTTTCAAATGTTTTATTTTTGAATGTCAGTTCACATTTGTAGGTGGATTATTAGTTTTAGAGCTAAAATTAGCATGTTTAAAGTGATTTTCATGCTTCCAGGGGCTCTAAACACAAGATTTGTGGAATGGTTAAAAGTACATGAAAAAGGCCAATTTGCTCACTCTGAGGTCTCAAAAAGTGTTTCTTCACCCCGGGAAGTGAATTAAATACCATTTGTAGGCATTTAATGTTCAAGCAAAAATGGCTGATTTTTGACAAAAGAGATAACACCCCCCCATTACGTCATGCTTCAGAAAGGTGAAAAATGGTCAGTTTTCAAATGTTTTATTTTTGAACGTCAATTCACATTTGTAGGTGGATTATTAATTTTAGAGCTAAAATTAGCATGTTTAAAGTGATTTTCATGCTTCCAGGGGCCCGGGAAGTGAATTAAATACCATTTGGAGGCATTTAATGTTCAAGCAAAAACAGCAGATTTTTGACAAAAGAGATAACACCCCCCCATTTCGTCATTCTTCAGAAAGGTGAAAAATGGTCCGCTTTCAAATGTTTTATTTTTGAACGTCAGTTCACATTTGTAGGTGGATTATTAGTTTTAGAGCTAAAATTAGCATGTTTAAAGTGATTTTCATGCTTCCAGGGGCCCGGGAAGTGAATTAAATACCATTTGGAGGCATTTAATGTTCAAGCAAAAACAGCTGATTTTTGACAAAAGAGATAACACCCCCCCATTACGTCATGCTTCAGAAAGGTGAAAAATGGTCCGTTTTCAAATGTTTTATTTTTTAACGTCAGTTCACATTGGTAGGTCGATCATCAGTTTTAGAGCTAAAATTAGCATGTTTAAAGTGATTTTCATGCTTCCAGGGGCCTTAAAAACAAGATTTGTGGAATAGTTGAAAGTGCATGAAAATGGCCAATTTACTCACTCTGACGTCTCAAAAAGTGTTTCTTCACCCCGGGAAGTGAATTAAATACCATTTGAAGGCATTTAAAGTTCAAGCAAAAACAGCAGTTTTTTGACAAAAGAGATAACACCCCCCCATTACGTCATGCTTCAGGAAGGTGAAAAATGGTCCATTTTCAAATGTTTTAATTTTTAACGTCAGTTCACATTTGTAGGTCGATCATCAGTTTTAGAGCTTAAATTAGCATGTTTAAAGTGATTTTCATGCTTTCAGGGGCCCTAAACACAAGATTTGTGGAATGGTTAAAAGTGCATGAAAATGGCCAATTTACTCACTCTGAGGTCTTAAAAAGTGTTTCTTTACCCCGGGAAGTAAATTAAATACCATTTGGAGGCATTTAATGTTCAAGCAAAAACGGCTGATTTTTGACAAAAGAGCTAACTCCCCCCCATTACGTCATGCTTCAGAAAGGTGAAAAATGGTCAGTTTTCAAATGTTTTATTTTTTAACGTCAGTTCACATTTGTAGGTCGATCATCAGTTTTAGAGCTAAAATTAGCCTGTTTAAAGTGATTTTCATGCTTCCAGGGGCCTTAAAAACAAGATTTGTGGAATGGTTGAAAGTGCATGAAAATGGCCAATTTACTCACTCTGACGTCTCAAAAAGTGTTTCTTCACCCCGGGAAGTGAATTAAATACCATTTGAAGGCATTTAAAGTTCAAGCAAAAACAGCAGTTTTTTGACAAAAGAGATAACACCCCCCCATTACGTCATGCTTCAGAAAGGTGAAAAATGGTCCGTTTTCAAATGTTTTATTTTTGAACGTCAGTTAACATTTGTAGGTGGATTATTAGTTTTAGAGCTAAAATTAGCATGTTTAAAGTAATTTTCATGCTTCCAGGGGCCCTAAACACAAGATTTGTGGAATGGTTAAAAGTGCATGAAAATGGCCAATTTGCTCACTCTGAGGTCTCAAAAAGTGTTTCTTCACCCCGGGAAGTGAATTAAATACCATTTGGAGGCATTTAATGTTCAAGCAAAAACTGCTGATTTTTGACTAAAGAGATAACACCCCCCCATTACGTCATGCTTCAGAAAGGTGAAAAATGGTCCGTTTTCAAATGTTTTATTTTTGAATGTTAGTTCACATTTGTAGGTGGATTATTAGTTTTAGAGCTAAAATTAGCATGTTTAAAGTGATTTTCATGCTTCCAGGGGCTCTAAACACAAGATTTGTGGAATGGTTAAAAGTACATGAAAAAGGCCAATTTGCTCACTCTGAGGTCTCAAAAAGTGTTTCTTCACCCCGGGAAGTGAATTAAATACCATTTGTAGGCATTTAATGTTCAAGCAAAAATGGCTGATTTTTGACAAAAGAGATAACACCCCCCCATTACGTCATGCTTCAGAAAGGTGAAAAATGGTCAGTTTTCAAATGTTTTATTTTTGAACGTCAATTCACATTTGTAGGTGGATTATTAATTTTAGAGCTAAAATTAGCATGTTTAAAGTGATTTTCATGCTTCCAGGGGCCCGGGAAGTGAATTAAATACCATTTGGAGGCATTTAATGTTCAAGCAAAAACAGCAGATTTTTGACAAAAGAGATAACACCCCCCCATTTCGTCATTCTTCAGAAAGGTGAAAAATGGTCCGCTTTCAAATGTTTTATTTTTGAACGTCAGTTCACATTTGTAGGTGGATTATTAGTTTTAGAGCTAAAATTAGCATGTTTAAAGTGATTTTCATGCTTCCAGGGGCCCGGGAAGTGAATTAAATACCATTTGGAGGCATTTAATGTTCAAGCAAAAACAGCTGATTTTTGACAAAAGAGATAACACCCCCCCATTACGTCATGCTTCAGAAAGGTGAAAAATGGTCCGTTTTCAAATGTTTTATTTTTTAACGTCAGTTCACATTGGTAGGTCGATCATCAGTTTTAGAGCTAAAATTAGCATGTTTAAAGTGATTTTCATGCTTCCAGGGGCCCTAAACACAAGATTTGTGGAATGGTTAAAAGTGCTTGAAAATGGCCAATTTGCTCACTCTGAGTTCTCAAAAAGTGTTTCTTCACACCGGGAAGTGAATTAAATACCATTTGGAGGCATTTAATGTTCAAGCAAAAGCGGCTGATTTTTGACAAAAGAGCTAACTCCCCCCCATTACGTCATGCTTCAGAAAGGTGAAAAATGGTCAGTTTTCAAATGTTTTATTTTTTAACGTCAGTTCACATTTGTAGGTCGATCATCAGTTTTAGAGCTAAAATTAGCCTGTTTAAAGTGATTTTCATGCTTCCAGGGGCCTTAAAAACAAGATTTGTGGAATGGTTGAAAGTGCATGAAAATGGCCAATTTACTCACTCTGACGTCTCAAAAAGTGTTTCTTCACCCCGGGAAGTGAATTAAATACCATTTGAAGGCATTTAAAGTTCAAGCAAAAACAGCAGTTTTTTGACAAAAGAGATAACACCCCCCCATTACGTCATGCTTCAGGAAGGTGAAAAATGGTCCGTTTTCAAATGTTTTAATTTTTAACGTCAGTTCACATTTGTAGGTCGATCATCAGTTTTAGAGCTTAAATTAGCATGTTTAAAGTGATTTTCATGCTTTCAGGGGCCCTAAACACAAGATTTGTGGAATGGTTAAAAGTGCATGAAAATGGCCAATTTACTCACTCTGAGGTCTTAAAAAGTGTTTCTTTACCCCGGGAAGTAAATTAAATACCATTTGGAGGCATTTAATGTTCAAGCAAAAACGGCTGATTTTTGACAAAAGAGATAACAACCCCCCATTACGTCATGCTTCAGAAAGTTGAAAAATGGCAGTGTTCAAATGTTTTATTTTTGAACGTCAGTTCACATTTGTAGTTCGATCATCAATTTTAGAGCTATAATTAGCATGTTTAAAGTGATTTTCATGCTTCCAGGGGCCCTAAAAACAAAATTTGCGTAATGGTTAAAAGTGCATGAAAATGGCCAATTTACTCACTCTGAGGTCTCAAAAAGTGTTTCTTCACCCCGGGAAGTGAATTAAATACCATTTGGAGGCATTTAAAGTTCAAGCAAAAACGTCAGATTTTTGACAAAAGAGATAACACCCCCCCATTACGTCATGCTTCAGAAAGGTGAAAAATGGTCCATTTTCAAATGTTTCATTTTTGAACGTCAGTTCACATTTGTAGGTGGATTATTAGTTTTAGAGCTAAAATTAGCATGTTTAAAGTGATTTTCATGTCTCCAGGGGCTCTAAACACAAGATTTGTGGAATGGTTAAAAGTGCATGAAAATGGACAATTTGCTCACTCTGAGGTCTCAAAAAGTGTTTCTTCACCCCGGGAACTGAATTAAATACCATTTGGAGGCATTTAATGTTCAAGCAAAAACAGCTGATTTTTGACAAAAGAGATAACACCCCCCATTACGTCATTCTTCAGAAAGGTGAAAAATGGTCCGTTTTCAAATGTTTTATTTTTGAACGTCAGTTCACATTTGTAGGTGGATCATCAGTTTTAGAGCTAAAATTAGCATGTTAAAGTGATTTTCATGCTTCCAGGGGCCCGGGAAGTGAATTAAATACCTTTTGGAGGCATTTAATGTTCAAGCAAAAACAGCTGATTTTTGACAAAAGAGATAACTCCGCCCCATTACGTCATTCTTCAGAAAGGTGAAAATTGGTCTGTTTTCAAATGTTTTATTTTTGAACGTCAGTTCACATTTGTAGGTGGATTATTAGTTTTAGAGCTGAAATTAGCATGTTTAAAGTGATTTTCATGCTTCCAGGGGCCCGGGAAGTGAATTAAATACCATTTGGAGGCATTTAATGTTCAAGCAAAAACAGCTGATTTTTGACAAAAGAGATAACACCCCCCCATTACGTCATGCTTCAGAAAGGTGAAAAATGGTCCGTTTTCAAATGTTTTATTTTTGAACGTCAGTTCACATTTGTAGGTGGATTATTAGTTTTAGAGCTAAAATTAGCATGTTTAAAGTGATTTTCATGCTTCCAGGGGCCCGGGAAGTGTATTAAATACCATTTGGAGGCATTTTATGTTCAAGCAAAAACGGCTGATTTTTGACAAAAGAGATAACACCCCCCATTACGTCATGCTTCAGAAAGGTGAAAAATGGTCAGTTTTCAAATGTTTTATTTTTGAACGTCAGTTCACATTTGTAGGCGGATTATTAGTTTTAGAGCTAAAATTAGCATGTTTAAAGTGATTTTCATGCTTCCAGGGGCCCGGGAAGTGAATTAAATACCATTTGGAGGCATTTAATGTTCAAGCAAAAACAGCTGATTTTTGACAAAAGAGATAACACCCCCCCATTACGTCATTCTTCAGAAAGGTGAAAAATGGTCCGTTTTCAAATGTTTTATTTTTGAACGTCAGTTCACATTTGTAGGTGGATTATTAGTTTTAGAGCTAAAATTAGCATGTTTAAAGTGATTTTCATGCTTCCAGGGGCCCGGGAAGTGAATTAAATACCATTTGGAGGCATTTAATGTTCAAGCAAAAACAGCTGATTTTTGACAAAAGAGATAACACCCCCCCATACGTCATTCTTCAGAAAGGTAAAAAATGGTCCGTTTTCAAATGTTTTATTTTTGAACGTCAGTTCACATTTGTAGGTGGATTATTAGTTTTAGAGCTAAAATTAGCATGTTTAAAGTGATTTTCATGCTTCCAGGGGTCCTGGAAGTGAATTAAATACCATTTGGAGGCATTTAATGTTCAAGCAAAAACAGCAGATTTTTGACAAAAGAGATAACACCCCCCATTACGTCATTCTTCAGAAAGGTGAAAAATGGTCCTTTTTCAAATGTTTTATTTTTGAACGTCAGTTCACATTTGTAGGTGCATTATTAGTTTTAGAGCTAAAATTAGCATGTTTAAAGTGATTTTCATGCTTCCAGGGGCCCGGGAAGTGAATTAAATACCATTTGGAGGCATTTAATGTTCAAGCAAAAACAGCTGATTTTTGACAAAAGAGATAACACCCCCCCCATTACGTCATTCTTCATAAAGGTAAAAAATGGTCCGTTTTCAAATGTTTCATTTTTGAACGTCAGTTCACATTTGTAGGTGGATTATTAGTTTTAGAGCTAAAATTAGCATGTTTAAATTGATTTTCATGCTTCCAGGGGCTCTAAACACAAGATTTGTGGAATGGTTAAAAGTGCA
This sequence comes from Lissotriton helveticus, assembly GCF_964261635.1. Classification (NCBI taxonomy): domain Eukaryota; kingdom Metazoa; phylum Chordata; class Amphibia; order Caudata; family Salamandridae; genus Lissotriton; species Lissotriton helveticus. The sequence goes on from NW_027611740.1 coordinate 735,640, forward strand.
TGAAAATGGACAATTTGCTCACTCTGAGGTCTCAAAAAGTGTTTCTTCACCCCGGGAAGTGAATTAAATACCATTTGGAGGCATTTAATGTTCAAGCAAAAACTGCTGATTTTTGACTAAAGAGATAACACCCCCCCATTACGTCATGCTTCAGAAAGGTGAAAAATGGTCCGTTTTCAAATGTTTTATTTTTGAATGTCAGTTCACATTTGTAGGTGGATTATTAGTTTTAGAGCTAAAATTAGCATGTTTAAAGTGATTTTCATGCTTCCAGGGGCTCTAAACACAAGATTTGTGGAATGGTTAAAAGTACATGAAAAAGGCCAATTTGCTCACTCTGAGGTCTCAAAAAGTGTTTCTTCACCCCGGGAAGTGAATTAAATACCATTTGTAGGCATTTAATGTTCAAGCAAAAATGGCTGATTTTTGACAAAAGAGATAACACCCCCCCATTACGTCATGCTTCAGAAAGGTGAAAAATGGTCAGTTTTCAAATGTTTTATTTTTGAACGTCAATTCACATTTGTAGGTGGATTATTAATTTTAGAGCTAAAATTAGCATGTTTAAAGTGATTTTCATGCTTCCAGGGGCCCGGGAAGTGAATTAAATACCATTTGGAGGCATTTAATGTTCAAGCAAAAACAGCAGATTTTTGACAAAAGAGATAACACCCCCCCATTTCGTCATTCTTCTGAAAGGTGAAAAATGGTCCGCTTTCAAATGTTTTATTTTTGAACGTCAGTTCACATTTGTAGGTGGATTATTAGTTTTAGAGCTAAAATTAGCATGTTTAAAGTGATTTTCATGCTTCCAGGGGCCCGGGAAGTGAATTAAATACCATTTGGAGGCATTTAATGTTCAAGCAAAAACAGCTGATTTTTGACAAAAGAGATAACACCCCCCCATTACGTCATGCTTCAGAAAGGTGAAAAATGGTCCGTTTTCAAATGTTTTATTTTTTAACGTCAGTTCACATTTGTAGGTGGATTATTAGTTTTAGAGCTAAAATTAGCATGTTTAAAGTGATTTTCATGCTTCCAGGGGCTCTAAACACAAGATTTGTGGAATGGTTAAAAGTACATGAAAAAGGCCAATTTGCTCACTCTGAGGTCTCAAAAAGTGTTTCTTCACCCCGGGAAGTGAATTAAATACCATTTGTAGGCATTTAATGTTCAAGCAAAAACGGCTGATTTTTGACAAAAGAGATAACACCCCCCCATTACGTCATGCTTCAGAAAGGTGAAAAATGGTCCGTTTTCAAATGTTTTATTTTTGAACGTCAGTTAACATTTGTAGGTGGATTATTAGTTTTAGAGCTAAAATTAGCATGTTTAAAGTAATTTTCATGCTTCCAGGGGCCCTAAACACAAGATTTGTGGAATGGTTAAAAGTGCATGAAAATGGCCAATTTGCTCACTCTGAGGTCTCAAAAAGTGTTTCTTCACCCCGGGAAGTGAATTAAATACCATTTGGAGGCATTTAATGTTCAAGCAAAAACTGCTGATTTTTGACTAAAGAGATAACACCCCCCCATTACGTCATGCTTCAGAAAGGTGAAAAATGGTCCGTTTTCAAATGTTTTATTTTTGAATGTCAGTTCACATTTGTAGGTGGATTATTAGTTTTAGAGCTAAAATTAGCATGTTTAAAGTGATTTTCATGCTTCCAGGGGCTCTAAACACAAGATTTGTGGAATGGTTAAAAGTACATGAAAAAGGCCAATTTGCTCACTCTGAGGTCTCAAAAAGTGTTTCTTCACCCCGGGAAGTGAATTAAATACCATTTGTAGGCATTTAATGTTCAAGCAAAAATGGCTGATTTTTGACAAAAGAGATAACACCCCCCCATTACGTCATGCTTCAGAAAGGTGAAAAATGGTCAGTTTTCAAATGTTTTATTTTTGAACGTCAATTCACATTTGTAGGTGGATTATTAATTTTAGAGCTAAAATTAGCATGTTTAAAGTGATTTTCATGCTTCCAGGGGCCCGGGAAGTGAATTAAATACCATTTGGAGGCATTTAATGTTCAAGCAAAAACAGCAGATTTTTGACAAAAGAGATAACACCCCCCCATTTCGTCATTCTTCAGAAAGGTGAAAAATGGTCCGCTTTCAAATGTTTTATTTTTGAACGTCAGTTCACATTTGTAGGTGGATTATTAGTTTTAGAGCTAAAATTAGCATGTTTAAAGTGATTTTCATGCTTCCAGGGGCCCGGGAAGTGAATTAAATACCATTTGGAGGCATTTAATGTTCAAGCAAAAACAGCTGATTTTTGACAAAAGAGATAACACCCCCCCATTACGTCATGCTTCAGAAAGGTGAAAAATGGTCCGTTTTCAAATGTTTTATTTTTTAACGTCAGTTCACATTGGTAGGTCGATCATCAGTTTTAGAGCTAAAATTAGCATGTTTAAAGTGATTTTCATGCTTCCAGGGGCCCTAAACACAAGATTTGTGGAATGGTTAAAAGTGCTTGAAAATGGCCAATTTGCTCACTCTGAGTTCTCAAAAAGTGTTTCTTCACACCGGGAAGTGAATTAAATACCATTTGGAGGCATTTAATGTTCAAGCAAAAGCGGCTGATTTTTGACAAAAGAGCTAACTCCCCCCCATTACGTCATGCTTCAGAAAGGTGAAAAATGGTCAGTTTTCAAATGTTTTATTTTTTAACGTCAGTTCACATTTGTAGGTCGATCATCAGTTTTAGAGCTAAAATTAGCCTGTTTAAAGTGATTTTCATGCTTCCAGGGGCCTTAAAAACAAGATTTGTGGAATGGTTGAAAGTGCATGAAAATGGCCAATTTACTCACTCTGACGTCTCAAAAAGTGTTTCTTCACCCCGGGAAGTGAATTAAATACCATTTGAAGGCATTTAAAGTTCAAGCAAAAACAGCAGTTTTTTGACAAAAGAGATAACACCCCCCCATTACGTCATGCTTCAGGAAGGTGAAAAATGGTCCGTTTTCAAATGTTTTAATTTTTAACGTCAGTTCACATTTGTAGGTCGATCATCAGTTTTAGAGCTTAAATTAGCATGTTTAAAGTGATTTTCATGCTTTCAGGGGCCCTAAACACAAGATTTGTGGAATGGTTAAAAGTGCATGAAAATGGCCAATTTACTCACTCTGAGGTCTTAAAAAGTGTTTCTTTACCCCGGGAAGTAAATTAAATACCATTTGGAGGCATTTAATGTTCAAGCAAAAACGGCTGATTTTTGACAAAAGAGATAACAACCCCCCATTACGTCATGCTTCAGAAAGTTGAAAAATGGCAGTGTTCAAATGTTTTATTTTTGAACGTCAGTTCACATTTGTAGTTCGATCATCAATTTTAGAGCTATAATTAGCATGTTTAAAGTGATTTTCATGCTTCCAGGGGCCCTAAAAACAAAATTTGCGTAATGGTTAAAAGTGCATGAAAATGGCCAATTTACTCACTCTGAGGTCTCAAAAAGTGTTTCTTCACCCCGGGAAGTGAATTAAATACCATTTGGAGGCATTTAAAGTTCAAGCAAAAACGTCAGATTTTTGACAAAAGAGATAACACCCCCCCATTACGTCATGCTTCAGAAAGGTGAAAAATGGTCCATTTTCAAATGTTTCATTTTTGAACGTCAGTTCACATTTGTAGGTGGATTATTAGTTTTAGAGCTAAAATTAGCATGTTTAAAGTGATTTTCATGTCTCCAGGGGCTCTAAACACAAGATTTGTGGAATGGTTAAAAGTGCATGAAAATGGACAATTTGCTCACTCTGAGGTCTCAAAAAGTGTTTCTTCACCCCGGGAACTGAATTAAATACCATTTTGAGGCATTTAATGTTCAAGCAAAAACAGCTGATTTTTGACAAAAGAGATAACACCCCCCCATTACGTCATTCTTCAGAAAGGTGAAAAATGGTCCGTTTTCAAATGTTTTATTTTTGAACGTCAGTTCACATTTGTAGGTGGATCATCAGTTTTAGAGCTAAAATTAGCATGTTAAAGTGATTTTCATGCTTCCAGGGGCCCGGGAAGTGAATTAAATACCTTTTGGAGGCATTTAATGTTCAAGCAAAAACAGCTGATTTTTGACAAAAGAGATAACTCCGCCCCATTACGTCATTCTTCAGAAAGGTGAAAATTGGTCTGTTTTCAAATGTTTTATTTTTGAACGTCAGTTCACATTTGTAGGTGGATTATTAGTTTTAGAGCTAAAATTAGCATGTTTAAAGTGATTTTCATGCTTCCAGGGGCCCGGGAAGTGAATTAAATACCATTTGGAGGCATTTAATGTTCAAGCAAAAACAGCTGATTTTTGACAAAAGAGATAACACCCCCCCATTACGTCATGCTTCAGAAAGGTGAAAAATGGTCCGTTTTCAAATGTTTTATTTTTGAACGTCAGTTCACATTTGTAGGTGGATTATTAGTTTTAGAGCTAAAATTAGCATGTTTAAAGTGATTTTCATGCTTCCAGGGGCCCGGGAAGTGTATTAAATACCATTTGGAGGCATTTTATGTTCAAGCAAAAACGGCTGATTTTTGACAAAAGAGATAACACCCCCCATTACGTCATGCTTCAGAAAGGTGAAAAATGGTCAGTTTTCAAATGTTTTATTTTTGAACGTCAGTTCACATTTGTAGGCGGATTATTAGTTTTAGAGCTAAAATTAGCATGTTTAAAGTGATTTTCATGCTTCCAGGGGCCCGGGAAGTGAATTAAATACCATTTGGAGGCATTTAATGTTCAAGCAAAAACAGCTGATTTTTGACAAAAGAGATAACACCCCCCCATTACGTCATTCTTCAGAAAGGTGAAAAATGGTCCGTTTTCAAATGTTTTATTTTTGAACGTCAGTTCACATTTGTAGGTGGATTATTAGTTTTAGAGCTAAAATTAGCATGTTTAAAGTGATTTTCATGCTTCCAGGGGCCCGGGAAGTGAATTAAATACCATTTGGAGGCATTTAATGTTCAAGCAAAAACAGCTGATTTTTGACAAAAGAGATAACACCCCCCCATACGTCATTCTTCAGAAAGGTAAAAAATGGTCCGTTTTCAAATGTTTTATTTTTGAACGTCAGTTCACATTTGTAGGTGGATTATTAGTTTTAGAGCTAAAATTTGCATGTTTAAAGTGATTTTCATGCTTCCAGGGGTCCTGGAAGTGAATTAAATACCATTTGGAGGCATTTAATGTTCAAGCAAAAACAGCAGATTTTTGACAAAAGAGATAACACCCCCCATTACGTCATTCTTCAGAAAGGTGAAAAATGGTCCTTTTTCAAATGTTTTATTTTTGAACGTCAGTTCACATTTGTAGGTGCATTATTAGTTTTAGAGCTAAAATTAGCATGTTTAAAGTGATTTTCATGCTTCCAGGGGCCCGGGAAGTGAATTAAATACCATTTGGAGGCATTTAATGTTCAAGCAAAAACAGCTGATTTTTGACAAAAGAGATAACACCCCCCCCATTACGTCATTCTTCATAAAGGTAAAAAATGGTCCGTTTTCAAATGTTTCATTTTTGAACGTCAGTTCACATTTGTAGGTGGATTATTAGTTTTAGAGCTAAAATTAGCATGTTTAAATTGATTTTCATGCTTCCAGGGGCTCTAAACACAAGATTTGTGGAATGGTTAAAAGTGCATGAAAATGGACAATTTGCTCACTCTGAGGTCTCAAAAAGTGTTTCTTCACCCCGGGAAGTGAATTAAATACCATTTGGAGGCATTTAATGTTCAAGCAAAAACTGCTGATTTTTGACTAAAGAGATAACACCCCCCCATTACGTCATGCTTCAGAAAGGTGAAAAATGGTCCGTTTTCAAATGTTTTATTTTTGAATGTCAGTTCACATTTGTAGGTGGATTATTAGTTTTAGAGCTAAAATTAGCATGTTTAAAGTGATTTTCATGCTTCCAGGGGCTCTAAACACAAGATTTGTGGAATGGTTAAAAGTACATGAAAAAGGCCAATTTGCTCACTCTGAGGTCTCAAAAAGTGTTTCTTCACCCCGGGAAGTGAATTAAATACCATTTGTAGGCATTTAATGTTCAAGCAAAAATGGCTGATTTTTGACAAAAGAGATAACACCCCCCCATTACGTCATGCTTCAGAAAGGTGAAAAATGGTCAGTTTTCAAATGTTTTATTTTTGAACGTCAATTCACATTTGTAGGTGGATTATTAATTTTAGAGCTAAAATTAGCATGTTTAAAGTGATTTTCATGCTTCCAGGGGCCCGGGAAGTGAATTAAATACCATTTGGAGGCATTTAATGTTCAAGCAAAAACAGCAGATTTTTGACAAAAGAGATAACACCCCCCCATTTCGTCATTCTTCTGAAAGGTGAAAAATGGTCCGCTATCAAATGTTTTATTTTTGAACGTCAGTTCACATTTGTAGGTGGATTATTAGTTTTAGAGCTAAAATTAGCATGTTTAAAGTGATTTTCATGCTTCCAGGGGCCCGGGAAGTGAATTAAATACCATTTGGAGGCATTTAATGTTCAAGCAAAAACAGCTGATTTTTGACAAAAGAGATAACACCCCCCCATTACGTCATGCTTCAGAAAGGTGAAAAATGGTCCGTTTTCAAATGTTTTATTTTTTAACGTCAGTTCACATTGGTAGGTCGATCATCAGTTTTAGAGCTAAAATTAGCATGTTTAAAGTGATTTTCATGCTTCCAGGGGCCCTAAACACAAGATTTGTGGAATGGTTAAAAGTGCTTGAAAATGGCCAATTTACTCACTCTGAGTTCTCAAAAAGTGTTTCTTCACACCGGGAAGTGAATTAAATACCATTTGGAGGCATTTAATGTTCAAGCAAAAGCGGCTGATTTTTGACAAAAGAGCTAACTCCCCCCCATTACGTCATGCTTCAGAAAGGTGAAAAATGGTCAGTTTTCAAATGTTTTATTTTTTAACGTCAGTTCACATTTGTAGGTCGATCATCAGTTTTAGAGCTAAAATTAGCCTGTTTAAAGTGATTTTCATGCTTCCAGGGGCCTTAAAAACAAGATTTGTGGAATGGTTGAAAGTGCATGAAAATGGCCAATTTACTCACTCTGACGTCTCAAAAAGTGTTTCTTCACCCCGGGAAGTGAATTAAATACCATTTGAAGGCATTTAAAGTTCAAGCAAAAACAGCAGTTTTTTGACAAAAGAGATAACACCCCCCCATTACGTCATGCTTCAGAAAGGTGAAAAATGGTCCGTTTTCAAATGTTTTAATTTTTAACGTCAGTTCACATTTGTAGGTCGATCATCAGTTTTAGAGCTTAAATTAGCATGTTTAAAGTGATTTTCATGCTTTCAGGGGCCCTAAACACAAGATTTGTGGAATGGTTAAAAGTGCATGAAAATGGCCAATTTACTCACTCTGAGGTCTTAAAAAGTGTTTCTTTACCCCGGGAAGTAAATTAAATACCATTTGGAGGCATTTAATGTTCAAGCAAAAACGGCTGATTTTTGACAAAAGAGATAACAACCCCCCATTACGTCATGCTTCAGAAAGTTGAAAAATGGCAGTGTTCAAATGTTTTATTTTTGAACGTCAGTTCACATTTGTAGTTCGATCATCAATTTTAGAGCTATAATTAGCATGTTTAAAGTGATTTTCATGCTTCCAGGGGCCCTAAAAACAAAATTTGCGTAATGGTTAAAAGTGCATGAAAATGGCCAATTTACTCACTCTGAGGTCTCAGAAAGTGTTTCTTCACCCCGGGAAGTGAATTAAATACCATTTGGAGGCATTTAAAGTTCAAGCAAAAACGTCAGATTTTTGACAAAAGAGATAACACCCCCCATTACGTCATGCTTCAGAAAGGTGAAAAATGGTCCGTTTTCAAATGTTTCATTTTTGAACGTCAGTTCACATTTGTAGGTGGATTATTAGTTTTAGAGCTAAAATTAGCATGTTTAAAGTGATTTTCATGTCTCCAGGGGCTCTAAACACAAGATTTGTGGAATGGTTAAAAGTGCATGAAAATGGACAATTTGCTCACTCTGAGGTCTCAAAAAGTGTTTCTTCACCCCGGGAACTGAATTAAATACCATTTGGAGGCATTTAATGTTCAAGCAAAAACAGCTGATTTTTGACAAAAGAGATAACACCCCCCCATTACGTCATTCTTCAGAAAGGTGAAAAATGGTCCGTTTTCAAATGTTTTATTTTTGAACGTCAGTTCACATTTGTAGGTGGATCATCAGTTTTAGAGCTAAAATTAGCATGTTAAAGTGATTTTCATGCTTCCAGGGGCCCGGGAAGTGAATTAAATACCTTTTGGAGGCATTTAATGTTCAAGCAAAAACAGCTGATTTTTGACAAAAGAGATAACTCCGCCCCATTACGTCATTCTTCAGAAAGTTGAAAATTGGTCTGTTTTCAAATGTTTTATTTTTGAACGTCAGTTCACATTTGTAGGTGGATTATTAGTTTTAGAGCTAAAATTAGCATGTTTAAAGTGATTTTCATGCTTCCAGGGGCCCGGGAAGTGAATTAAATACCATTTGGAGGCATTTAATGTTCAAGCAAAAACAGCTGATTTTTGACAAAAGAGATAACACCCCCCCATTACGTCATGCTTCAGAAAGGTGAAAAATGGTCCGTTTTCAAATGTTTTATTTTTGAACGTCAGTTCACATTTGTAGGTGGATTATTAGTTTTAGAGCTAAAATTAGCATGTTTAAAGTGATTTTCATGCTTCCAGGGGCCCGGGAAGTGTATTAAATACCATTTGGAGGCATTTTATGTTCAAGCAAAAACGGCTGATTTTTGACAAAAGAGATAACACCCCCCATTACGTCATGCTTCAGAAAGGTGAAAAATGGTCAGTTTTCAAATGTTTTATTTTTGAACGTCAGTTCACATTTGTAGGCGGATTATTAGTTTTAGAGCTAAAATTAGCATGTTTAAAGTGATTTTCATGCTTCCAGGGGCCCGGGAAGTGAATTAAATACCATTTGGAGGCATTTAATGTTCAAGCAAAAACAGCTGATTTTTGACAAAAGAGATAACACCCCCCCATTACGTCATTCTTCAGAAAGGTGAAAAATGGTCCGTTTTCAAATGTTTTATTTTTGAACGTCAGTTCACATTTGTAGGTGGATTATTAGTTTTAGAGCTAAAATTAGCATGTTTAAAGTGATTTTCATGCTTCCAGGGGCCCGGGAAGTGAATTAAATACCATTTGGAGGCATTTAATGTTCAAGCAAAAACAGCTGATTTTTGACAAAAGAGATAACACCCCCCCATACGTCATTCTTCAGAAAGGTAAAAAATGGTCCGTTTTCAAATGTTTTATTTTTGAACGTCAGTTCACATTTGTAGGTGGATTATTAGTTTTAGAGCTAAAATTAGCATGTTTAAAGTGATTTTCATGCTTCCAGGGGTCCTGGAAGTGAATTAAATACCATTTGGAGGCATTTAATGTTCAAGCAAAAACAGCAGATTTTTGACAAAAGAGATAACACCCCCCATTACGTCATTCTTCAGAAAGGTGAAAAATGGTCCTTTTTCAAATGTTTTATTTTTGAACGTCAGTTCACATTTGTAGGTGCATTATTAGTTTTAGAGCTAAAATTAGCATGTTTAAAGTGATTTTCATGCTTCCAGGGGCCCGGGAAGTGAATTAAATACCATTTGGAGGCATTTAATGTTCAAGCAAAAACAGCTGATTTTTGACAAAAGAGATAACACCCCCCCCATTACGTCATTCTTCATAAAGGTAAAAAATGGTCCGTTTTCAAATGTTTCATTTTTGAACGTCAGTTCACATTTGTAGGTGGATTATTAGTTTTAGAGCTAAAATTAGCATGTTTAAATTGATTTTCATGCTTCCAGGGGCTCTAAACACAAGATTTGTGGAATGGTTAAAAGTGCATGAAAATGGACAATTTGCTCACTCTGAGGTCTCAAAAAGTGTTTCTTCACCCCGGGAAGTGAATTAAATACCATTTGGAGGCATTTAATGTTCAAGCAAAAACAGCTGACTTTTGACAAAAGAGATAACACCCCCCATTACGTCATTCTTCAGAAAGGTGAAAAATGGTCCGTTTTCAAATGTTTTATTTTTGAACGTCAGTTCACATTTGTAGGTGGATCATCAGTTTTAGAGCTAAAATTAGCATGTTAAAGTGATTTTCATGCTTCCAGGGGCCCGGGAAGTGAATTAAATACTTTTGGAGGCATTTTATGTTCAAGCAAAAACAGCTGATTTTTGACAAAAGAGATAACTCCGCCCCATTACGTCATTCTTCAGAAAGGTGAAAATTGGTCTGTTTTCAAATGTTTTATTTTTGAACGTCAGTTCACATTTGTAGGTGGATTATTAGTTTTAGAGCTAAAATTAGCATGTTTAAAGTGATTTTCATGCTTCCAGGGGCCCGGGAAGTGAATTAAATACCATTAGGAGGCATTTAATGTTCAAGCAAAAACAGCTGATTTTTGACAAAAGAGATAACACCCCCCCATTACGTCATGCTTCAGAAAGGTGAAAAATGGTCCGTTTTCAAATGTTTTATTTTTGAACGTCAGTTCACATTTGTAGGTGGATTATTAGTTTTAGAGCTAAAATTAGCATGTTTAAAGTGATTTTCATGCTTCCAGGGGCTCTAAACACAAGATTTGTGGAATGGTTAAAAGTACATGAAAAAGGCCAATTGCTCACTCTGAGGTCTCAAAAAGTGTTTCTTCACCCCGGGAAGTGAATTAAATACCATTTGTAGGCATTTAATGTTCAAGCAAAAACGGCTGATTTTTGACAAAAGAGATAACACCCCCCCATTACGTCATGCTTCAGAAGGTGAAAAATGGTCCGTTTTCAAATGTTTTATTTTTGAACGTCAGTTCACATTTGTAGGTGGATTATTAGTTTTAGAGCTAAAATTAGCATGTTTAAAGTGATTTTCATGCTTCCAGGGGCCCGGGAAGTGAATTAAATACCATTTGGAGGCATTTAATGTTCAAGCAAAAACAGCTGATTTTTGACAAAAGAGATAACACCCCCCCATACGTCATTCTTCAGAAAGGTAAAAAATGGTCCGTTTTCAAATGTTTTATTTTTGAACGTCAGTTCACATTTGTAGGTGGATTATTAGTTTTAGAGCTAAAATTAGCATGTTTAAAGTGATTTTCATGCTTCCAGGGGTCCTGGAAGTGAATTAAATACCATTTGGAGGCATTTAATGTTCAAGCAAAAACAGCAGATTTTTGACAAAAGAGATAACACCCCCCATTACGTCATTCTTCAGAAAGGTGAAAAATGGTCCTTTTTCAAATGTTTTATTTTTGAACGTCAGTTCACATTTGTAGGTGCATTATTAGTTTTAGAGCTAAAATTAGCATGTTTAAAGTGATTTTCATGCTTCCAGGGGCCCGGGAAGTGAATTAAATACCATTTGGAGGCATTTAATGTTCAAGCAAAAACAGCTGATTTTTGACAAAAGAGATAACACCCCCCCCATTACGTCATTCTTCATAAAGGTAAAAAATGGTCCGTTTTCAAATGTTTCATTTTTGAACGTCAGTTCACATTTGTAGGTGGATTATTAGTTTAGGAGCTAAAATTAGCATGTTTAAATTGATTTTCATGCTTCCAGGGGCTCTAAACACAAGATTTGTGGAATGGTTAAAAGTGCATGAAAATGGACAATTTGCTCACTCTGAGGTCTCAAAAAGTGTTTCTTCACCCCGGGAAGTGAATTAAATACCATTTGGAGGCATTTAATGTTCAAGCAAAAACAGCTGACTTTTGACAAAAGAGATAACACCCCCCATTACGTCATTCTTCAGAAAGGTGAAAAATGGTCCGTTTTCAAATGTTTTATTTTTGAACGTCAGTTCACATTTGTAGGTGGATCATCAGTTTTAGAGCTAAAATTAGCATGTTAAAGTGATTTTCATGCTTCCAGGGGCCCGGGAAGTGAATTAAATACTTTTGGAGGCATTTTATGTTCAAGCAAAAACAGCTGATTTTTGACAAAAGAGATAACTCCGCCCCATTACGTCATTCTTCAGAAAGGTGAAAATTGGTCTGTTTTCAAATGTTTTATTTTTGAACGTCAGTTCACATTTGTAGGTGGATTATTAGTTTTAGAGCTAAAATTAGCATGTTTAAAGTGATTTTCATGCTTCCAGGGGCCCGGGAAGTGAATTAAATACCATTAGGAGGCATTTAATGTTCAAGCAAAAACAGCTGATTTTTGACAAAAGAGATAACACCCCCCCATTACGTCATGCTTCAGAAAGGTGAAAAATGGTCAGTTTTCAAATGTTTTATTTTTGAACGTCAGTTCACATTTGTAGGTGGATTATTAGTTTTAGAGCTAAAATTAGCATGTTTAAAGTGATTTTCATGCTTCCAGGGGCTCTAAACACAAGATTTGTGGAATGGTTAAAAGTACATGAAAAAGGCCAATTGCTCACTCTGAGGTCTCAAAAAGTGTTTCTTCACCCCGGGAAGTGAATTAAATACCATTTGTAGGCATTTAATGTTCAAGCAAAAACGGCTGATTTTTGACAAAAGAGATAACACCCCCCCATTACGTCATGCTTCAGAAAGGTGAAAAATGGTCCGTTTTCAAATGTTTTATTTTTGAACGTCAGTTAACATTTGTAGGTGGATTATTAGTTTTAGAGCTAAAATTAGCATGTTTAAAGTAATTTTCATGCTTCCAGGGGCCCTAAACACAAGATTTGTGGAATGGTTAAAAGTGCATGAAAATGGCCAATTTGCTCACTCTGAGGTCTCAAAAAGTGTTTCTTCACCCCGGGAAGTGAATTAAATACCATTTGGAGGCATTTAATGTTCAAGCAAAAACAGCTGATTTTTGACAAAAGAGATAACACCCCCCCATTACGTCATTCTTCAGAAAGGTGAAAAATGGTCCGTTTTCAAATGTTTTATTTTTGAACGTCAGTTCACATTTGTAGGTGGATTATTACTTTTAGAGCTAAAATTAGCATGTTTAAAGTGATTTTCATGCGTCCAGGGGCTCTAAACACAAGATTTGTGGAATGGTTAAAAGTGCATGAAAATGGCCAATTTGCTCACTCTGAGGTCTCAAAAAGGGTTTCTTCACCCCGGGAAGTGAATTAAATACCATTTGGAGGCATTTAATGTTCAATCAAAAACAGCTGATTTTTGACAAAAGAGATAAGACCCCCCCATTACGTCATTCTTCAGAAAGGTGAAAAATGGTCCGTTTTCAAATGTTTTATTTTTGAACGTCAGTTCACATTTGTAGGTGGATTATTAGTTTTAGAGCTAAAATTAGCATGTTTAAAGTGATTTTCATGCTTCCAGTGGCCCGGGAAGTGAATTAAATACCATTTGGAGGCATTTAATGTTCAAGCAAAAACAGCTGATTTTTGACAAAAGAGATAACACCCCCCCATTACGTCATTCTTCAGAAAGGTGAAAAATGGTCCGTTTTCAAATGTTTTATTTTTGAACGTCATTTCACATTTGTAGGTGGATCATCAGTTTTAGAGCTAAAATTAGCATGTTTAAAGTGATTTCCATGCTTCCAGGGGCCCGGGAAGTGAATTAAATACCATTTGGAGGCATTTAATGTTCAAGCAAAAACAGCAGATTTTTGACAAAAGAGATAACACCCCCCCATTACGTCATTGTTCAGAAAGGTGAAAAATGGTCCGTTTTCAAATGTTTTATTTTTGAACGTCAGTTCACATTTGTAGGTGCATTATTAGTTTTAGAGCTAAAATTAGCATGTTTAAAGTGATTTTCATGCTTCGAGGGGCCCGGGAAGGGAATTAAATACCATTTGGAGGCATTTAATGTTCAAGCAAAAACAGCTGATTTTTGACAAAAGAGATAACACCCCCCCATACGTCATTCTTCAGAAAGGTAAAAAATGGTCCGTTTTCAAATGTTTTATTTTTGAACGTCAGTTCACATTTGTAGGTGGATTATTAGTTTTAGAGCTAAAATTAGCATGTTTAAAGTGATTTTCATGCTTCCATGGGTCCTGGAAGTGAATTAAATACCATTTGGAGGCATTTAATGTTCAAGCAAAAACAGCAGATTTTTGACAAAAGAGATAACACCCCCCCATACGTCATTCTTCAGAAAGGTAAAAAATGGTCCGTTTTCAAATGTTTTATTTTTGAACGTCAGTTCACATTTGTAGGTGGATTATTAGTTTTAGAGCTAAAATTAGCATGTTTAAAGTGATTTTCATGCTTCCAGGGGTCCTGGAAGTGAATTAAATACCATTTGGAGGCATTTAATGTTCAAGCAAAAACAGCAGATTTTTGACAAAAGAGATAACACCCCCCATTACGTCATTCTTCAGAAAGGTGAAAAATGGTCCTTTTTCAAATGTTTTATTTTTGAACGTCAGTTCACATTTGTAGGTGCATTATTAGTTTTAGAGCTAAAATTAGCATGTTTAAAGTGATTGTCATGCTTCCAGGGGCCCGGGAAGTGAATTAAATACCATTTGGAGGCATTTAATGTTCAAGCAAAAACAGCTGATTTTTGACAAAAGAGATAACACCCCCCCCCATTACGTCATTCTTCATAAAGGTAAAAAATGGTCCGTTTTCAAATGTTTCATTTTTGAACGTCAATTCACATTTGTAGGTGGATTATTAGTTTTAGAGCTAAAATTAGCATGTTTAAATTGATTTTCATGCTTCCAGGGGCTCTAAACACAAGATTTGTGGAATGGTTAAAAGTGCATGAAAATGGACAATTTGCTCACTCTGAGGTCTCAAAAAGTGTTTCTTCACCCCGGGAAGTGAATTAAATACCATTTGGAGGCATTTAATGTTCAAGCAAAAACAGCTGACTTTTGACAAAAGAGATAACACCCCCCATTACGTCATTCTTCAGAAAGGTGAAAAATGGTCCGTTTTCAAATGTTTTATTTTTGAACGTCAGTTCACATTTGTAGGTGGATCATCAGTTTTAGAGCTAAAATTAGCATGTTAAAGTGATTTTCATGCTTCCAGGGGCCCGGGAAGTGAATTAAATACTTTTGGGGGCATTTTATGTTCAAGCAAAAACAGCTGATTTTTGACAAAAGAGATAACTCCGCCCCATTACGTCATTCTTCAGAAAGGTGAAAATTGGTCTGTTTTCAAATGTTTTATTTTTGAACGTCAGTTCACATTTGTAGGTGGATTATTAGTTTTAGAGCTAAAATTAGCATGTTTAAAGTGATTTTCATGCTTCCAGGGGCCCGGGAAGTGAATTAAATACCATTAGGAGGCATTTAATGTTCAAGCAAAAACAGCTGATTTTTGACAAAAGAGATAACACCCCCCCATTACGTCATGCTTCAGAAAGGTGAAAAATGGTCCGTTTTCAAATGTTTTATTTTTGAACGTCAGTTCACATTTGTAGGTGGATTATTAGTTTTAGAGCTAAAATTAGCATGTTTAAAGTGATTTTCATGCTTCCAGGGGCTCTAAACACAAGATTTGTGGAATGGTTAAAAGTACATGAAAAAGGCCAATTGCTCACTCTGAGGTCTCAAAAAGTGTTTCTTCACCCCGGGAAGTGAATTAAATACCATTTGTAGGCATTTAATGTTCAAGCAAAAACGGCTGATTTTTGACAAAAGAGATAACACCCCCCCATTACGTCATGCTTCAGAAAGGTGAAAAATGGTCCGTTTTCAAATGTTTTATTTTTGAACGTCAGTTAACATTTGTAGGTGGATTATTAGTTTTAGAGCTAAAATTAGCATGTTTAAAGTAATTTTCATGCTTCCAGGGGCCCTAAACACAAGATTTGTGGAATGGTTAAAAGTGCATGAAAATGGCCAATTTGCTCACTCTGAGGTCTCAAAAAGTGTTTCTTCACCCCGGGAAGTGAATTAAATACCATTTGGAGGCATTTAATGTTCAAGCAAAAACAGCTGATTTTTGACAAAAGAGATAACACCCCCCCATTACGTCATTCTTCAGAAAGGTGAAAAATGGTCCGTTTTCAAATGTTTTATTTTTGAACGTCAGTTCACATTTGTAGGTGGATTATTACTTTTAGAGCTAAAATTAGCATGTTTAAAGTGATTTTCATGCGTCCAGGGGCTCTAAACACAAGATTTGTGGAATGGTTAAAAGTGCATGAAAATGGCCAATTTGCTCACTCTGAGGTCTCAAAAGGGGTTTCTTCACCCCGGGAAGTGAATTAAATACCATTTGGAGGCATTTAATGTTCAATCAAAAACAGCTGATTTTTGACAAAAGAGATAAGACCCCCCCATTACGTCATTCTTCAGAAAGGTGAAAAATGGTCCGTTTTCAAATGTTTTATTTTTGAACGTCAGTTCACATTTGTAGGTGGATTATTAGTTTTAGAGCTAAAATTAGCATGTTTAAAGTGATTTTCATGCTTCCAGTGGCCCGGGAAGTGAATTAAATACCATTTGGAGGCATTTAATGTTCAAGCAAAAACAGCTGATTTTTGACAAAAGAGATAACACCCCCCCATTACGTCATTCTTCAGAAAGGTGAAAAATGGTCCGTTTTCAAATGTTTTATTTTTGAACGTCATTTCACATTTGTAGGTGGATCATCAGTTTTAGAGCTAAAATTAGCATGTTTAAAGTGATTTCCATGCTTCCAGGGGCCCGGGAAGTGAATTAAATACCATTTGGAGGCATTTAATGTTCAAGCAAAAACAGCAGATTTTTGACAAAAGAGATAACACCCCCCCATTACGTCATTGTTCAGAAAGGTGAAAAATGGTCCGTTTTCAAATGTTTTATTTTTGAACGTCAGTTCACATTTGTAGGTGCATTATTAGTTTTAGAGCTAAAATTAGCATGTTTAAAGTGATTTTCATGCTTCGAGGGGCCCGGGAAGGGAATTAAATACCATTTGGAGGCATTTAATGTTCAAGCAAAAACAGCTGATTTTTGACAAAAGAGATAACACCCCCCCATACGTCATTCTTCAGAAAGGTAAAAAATGGTCCGTTTTCAAATGTTTTATTTTTGAACGTCAGTTCACATTTGTAGGTGGATTATTAGTTTTAGAGCTAAAATTAGCATGTTTAAAGTGATTTTCATGCTTCCATGGGTCCTGGAAGTGAATTAAATACCATTTGGAGGCATTTAATGTTCAAGCAAAAACAGCAGATTTTTGACAAAAGAGATAACACCCCCCCATACGTCATTCTTCAGAAAGGTAAAAAATGGTCCGTTTTCAAATGTTTTATTTTTGAACGTCAGTTCACATTTGTAGGTGGATTATTAGTTTTAGAGCTAAAATTAGCATGTTTAAAGTGATTTTCATGCTTCCAGGGGTCCTGGAAGTGAATTAAATACCATTTGGAGGCATTTAATGTTCAAGCAAAAACAGCAGATTTTTGACAAAAGAGATAACACCCCCCATTACGTCATTCTTCAGAAAGGTGAAAAATGGTCCTTTTTCAAATGTTTTATTTTTGAACGTCAGTTCACATTTGTAGGTGCATTATTAGTTTTAGAGCTAAAATTAGCATGTTTAAAGTGATTTTCATGCTTCCAGGGGCCCGGGAAGTGAATTAAATACCATTTGGAGGCATTTAATGTTCAAGCAAAAACAGCTGATTTTTGACAAAAGAGATAACACCCCCCCCCATTACGTCATTCTTCATAAAGGTAAAAAATGGTCCGTTTTCAAATGTTTCATTTTTGAACGTCAGTTCACATTTGTAGGTGGATTATTAGTTTTAGAGCTAAAATTAGCATGTTTAAATTGATTTTCATGCTTCCAGGGGCTCTAAACACAAGATTTGTGGAATGGTTAAAAGTGCATGAAAATGGACAATTTGCTCACTCTGAGGTCTCAAAAAGTGTTTCTTCACCCCGGGAAGTGAATTAAATACCATTTGGAGGCATTTAATGTTCAAGCAAAAACAGCTGACTTTTGACAAAAGAGATAACACCCCCCATTACGTCATTCTTCAGAAAGGTGAAAAATGGTCCGTTTTCAAATGTTTTATTTTTGAACGTCAGTTCACATTTGTAGGTGGATCATCAGTTTTAGAGCTAAAATTAGCATGTTAAAGTGATTTTCATGCTTCCAGGGGCCCGGGAAGTGAATTAAATACTTTTGGAGGCATTTTATGTTCAAGCAAAAACAGCTGATTTTTGACAAAAGAGATAACTCCGCCCCATTACGTCATTCTTCAGAAAGGTGAAAATTGGTCTGTTTTCAAATGTTTTATTTTTGAACGTCAGTTCACATTTGTAGGTGGATTATTAGTTTTAGAGCTAAAATTAGCATGTTTAAAGTGATTTTCATGCTTCCAGGGGCCCGGGAAGTGAATTAAATACCATTAGGAGGCATTTAATGTTCAAGCAAAAACAGCTGATTTTTGACAAAAGAGATAACACCCCCCCATTACGTCATGCTTCAGAAAGGTGAAAAATGGTCCGTTTTCAAATGTTTTATTTTTGAACGTCAGTTCACATTTGTAGGTGGATTATTAGTTTTAGAGCTAAAATTAGCATGTTTAAAGTGATTTTCATGCTTCCAGGGGCTCTAAACACAAGATTTGTGGAATGGTTAAAAGTACATGAAAAAGGCCAATTGCTCACTCTGAGGTCTCAAAAAGTGTTTCTTCACCCCGGGAAGTGAATTAAATACCATTTGTAGGCATTTAATGTTCAAGCAAAAACGGCTGATTTTTGACAAAAGAGATAACACCCCCCCATTACGTCATGCTTCAGAAAGGTGAAAAATGGTCCGTTTTCAAATGTTTTATTTTTGAACGTCAGTTAACATTTGTAGGTGGATTATTAGTTTTAGAGCTAAAATTAGCATGTTTAAAGTAATTTTCATGCTTCCAGGGGCCCTAAACACAAGATTTGTGGAATGGTTAAAAGTGCATGAAAATGGCCAATTTGCTCACTCTGAGGTCTCAAAAAGTGTTTCTTCACCCCGGGAAGTGAATTAAATACCATTTGGAGGCATTTAATGTTCAAGCAAAAACAGCTGATTTTTGACAAAAGAGATAACACCCCCCCATTACGTCATTCTTCAGAAAGGTGAAAAATGGTCCGTTTTCAAATGTTTTATTTTTGAACGTCAGTTCACATTTGTAGGTGGATTATTACTTTTAGAGCTAAAATTAGCATGTTTAAAGTGATTTTCATGCGTCCAGGGGCTCTAAACACAAGATTTGTGGAATGGTTAAAAGTGCATGAAAATGGCCAATTTGCTCACTCTGAGGTCTCAAAAAGGGTTTCTTCACCCCGGGAAGTGAATTAAATACCATTTGGAGGCATTTAATGTTCAATCAAAAACAGCTGATTTTTGACAAAAGAGATAAGACCCCCCCATTACGTCATTCTTCAGAAAGGTGAAAAATGGTCCGTTTTCAAATGTTTTATTTTTGAACGTCAGTTCACATTTGTAGGTGGATTATTAGTTTTAGAGCTAAAATTAGCATGTTTAAAGTGATTTTCATGCTTCCAGTGGCCCGGGAAGTGAATTAAATACCATTTGGAGGCATTTAATGTTCAAGCAAAAACAGCTGATTTTTGACAAAAGAGATAACACCCCCCCATTACGTCATTCTTCAGAAAGGTGAAAAATGGTCCGTTTTCAAATGTTTTATTTTTGAACGTCATTTCACATTTGTAGGTGGATCATCAGTTTTAGAGCTAAAATTAGCATGTTTAAAGTGATTTCCATGCTTCCAGGGGCCCGGGAAGTGAATTAAATACCATTTGGAGGCATTTAATGTTCAAGCAAAAACAGCAGATTTTTGACAAAAGAGATAACACCCCCCCATTACGTCATTGTTCAGAAAGGTGAAAAATGGTCCGTTTTCAAATGTTTTATTTTTGAACGTCAGTTCACATTTGTAGGTGCATTATTAGTTTTAGAGCTAAAATTAGCATGTTTAAAGTGATTTTCATGCTTCGAGGGGCCCGGGAAGGGAATTAAATACCATTTGGAGGCATTTAATGTTCAAGCAAAAACAGCTGATTTTTGACAAAAGAGATAACACCCCCCCATACGTCATTCTTCAGAAAGGTAAAAAATGGTCCGTTTTCAAATGTTTTATTTTTGAACGTCAGTTCACATTTGTAGGTGGATTATTAGTTTTAGAGCTAAAATTAGCATGTTTAAAGTGATTTTCATGCTTCCATGGGTCCTGGAAGTGAATTAAATACCATTTGGAGGCATTTAATGTTCAAGCAAAAACAGCAGATTTTTGACAAAAGAGATAACACCCCCCCATTACGTCATTCTTCAGAAAGGTGAAAAATAGTCCTTTTTCAAATGTTTTATTTTTGAACGTCAGTTCACATTTGTAGGTGCATTATTAGTTTTAGAGCTAAAATTAGCATGTTTAAAGTGATTTTCATGCTTCCAGGGGCCCGGGAAGTGAATTAAATACCATTTGGAGGCATTTAATGTTCAAGCAAAAACAGCTGATTTTTGACAAAAGAGATAACACCCCCCCATTACGTCATTCTTCATAAAGGTGAAAAATGGTCCGTTTTCAAATGTTTTATTTTTGAACGTCAGTTCACATTTGTAGGTGGATCATCAGTTTTAGAGCTAAAATTAGCATGTTAAAGTGATTTTCATGCTTCCAGGGGCCCGGGAAGTGAATTAAAGACCTTTTGGAGGCATTTAATGTTCAAGCAAAAACAGCTGATTTTTGACAAAAGAGATAACTCCGCCCCATTACGTCATTCTTCAGAAAGGTGAAAATTGGTCTGTTTTCAAATGTTTTATTTTTGAACGTCAGTTCACATTTGTAGGTGGATTATTAGTTTTAGAGCTAAAATTAGCATGTTTAAAGTGATTTTCATGCTTCCAGGTGCCCGGGAAGTGAATTAAATACCATTTGGAGGCATTTAATGTTCAAGCAAAAACAGCTGATTTTTGACAAAAGAGATAACACCCCCCCATTACGTCATGCTTCAGAAAGGTGAAAAATGGTCAGTTTTCAAATGTTTTATTTTTTAACGTCAGTTCACATTTGTAGGTCGATCATCAGTTTTAGAGCTAAAATTAGCCTGTTTAAAGTGATTTTCATGCTTCCAGGGGCCTTAAAAACAAGATTTGTGGAATGGTTGAAAGTGCATGAAAATGGCCAATTTACTCACTCTGACGTCTCAAAAAGTGTTTCTTCACCCCGGGAAGTGAATTAAATACCATTTGAAGGCATTTAAAGTTCAAGCAAAAACAGCAGTTTTTTGACAAAAGAGATAACACCCCCCCATTACGTCATGCTTCAGAAAGGTGAAAAATGGTCCGTTTTCAAATGTTTTAATTTTTAACGTCAGTTCACATTTGTAGGTCGATCATCAGTTTTAGAGCTTAAATTAGCATGTTTAAAGTGATTTTCATGCTTTCAGGGGCCCTAAACACAAGATTTGTGGAATGGTTAAAAGTGCATGAAAATGGCCAATTTACTCACTCTGAGGTCTTAAAAAGTGTTTCTTTACCCCGGGAAGTAAATTAAATACCATTTGGAGGCATTTAATGTTCAAGCAAAAACGGCTGATTTTTGACAAAAGAGATAACAACCCCCCATTACGTCATGCTTCAGAAAGTTGAAAAATGGCCGTGTTCAAATGTTTTATTTTTGAACGTCAGTTCACATTTGTAGGTGGATTATTAGTTTTAGAGCTAAAATTAGCATGTTTAAAGTGATTTTCATGCTTCCAGGGGCTCTAAACACAAGATTTGTGGAATGGTTAAAAGTACATGAAAAAGGCCAATTTGCTCACTCTGAGGTCTCAAAAAGTGTTTCTTCACCCCGGGAAGTGAATTAAATACCATTTGTAGGCATTTAATGTTCAAGCAAAAAAGGCTGATTTTTGACAAAAGAGATAACACCCCCCCATTACGTCATGCTTCAGAAAGGTGAAAAATGGTCCGTTTTCAAATGTTTTATTTTTGAACGTCAGTTAACATTTGTAGGTGGATTATTAGTTTTAGAGCTAAAATTAGCATGTTTAAAGTAATTTTCATGCTTCCAGGTGCCCTAAACACAAGATTTGTGGAATGGTTAAAAGTGCATGAAAATGGCCAATTTGCTCACTCTGAGGTCTCAAAAAGTGTTTCTTCACCCCGGGAAGTGAATTAAATACCATTTGGAGGCATTTAATGTTCAAGCAAAAACTGCTGATTTTTGACTAAAGAGATAACACCCCCCCATTACGTCATGCTTCAGAAAGGTGAAAAATGGTCCGTTTTCAAATGTTTTATTTTTGAATGTCAGTTCACATTTGTAGGTGGATTATTAGTTTTAGAGCTAAAATTAGCATGTTTAAAGTGATTTTCATGCTTCCAGGGGCTCTAAACACAAGATTTGTGGAATGGTTAAAAGTACATGAAAAAGGCCAATTTGCTCACTCTGAGGTCTCAAAAAGTGTTTCTTCACCCCGGGAAGTGAATTAAATACCATTTGTAGGCATTTAATGTTCAAGCAAAAATGGCTGATTTTTGACAAAAGAGATAACACCCCCCCATTACGTCATGCTTCAGAAAGGTGAAAAATGGTCAGTTTTCAAATGTTTTATTTTTGAATGTCAATTCACATTTGTAGGTGGATTATTAATTTTAGAGCTAAAATTAGCATGTTTAAAGTGATTTTCATGCTTCCAGGGGCCCGGGAAGTGAATTAAATACCATTTGGAGGCATTTAATGTTCAAGCAAAAACAGCTGATTTTTGACAAAAGAGATAACACCCCCCCATTACGTCATTCTTCATAAAGGTAAAAAATGGTCCGTTTTCAAATGTTTCATTTTTGAACGTCAGTTCACATTTGTAGGTGGATTATCAGTTTTAGAGCTAAAATTAGCATGTTTAAAGTGATTTTCATGCTTCCAGGGGCTCTAAACACAAGATTTGTGGAATGGTTAAAAGTGCATGAAAATGGACAATTTGCTCACTCTGAGGTCTCAAAAAGTGTTTCTTCACCCCGGGAAGTGAATTAAATACCATTTGGAGGCATTTAATGTTCAAGCAAAAACAGCTGATTTTTGACAAAAGAGATAACACCCCCCCATTACGTCATTCTTCAGAAAGGTGAAAAATGGTCCGTTTTCAAATGTTTTATTTTTGAACGTCAGTTCACATTTGTAGGTGGATCATCAGTTTTAGAGCTAAAATTAGCATGTTAAAGTGATTTTCATGCTTCCAGGGGCCCGGGAAGTGAATTAAAGACCTTTTGGAGGCATTTAATGTTCAAGCAAAAACAGCTGATTTTTGACAAAAGAGATAACTCCGCCCCATTACGTCATTCTTCAGAAAGGTGAAAATTGGTCTGTTTTCAAATGTTTTATTTTTGAACGTCAGTTCACATTTGTAGGTGGATTATTAGTTTTAGAGCTAAAATTAGCATGTTTAAAGTGATTTTCATGCTTCCAGGTGCCCGGGAAGTGAATTAAATACCATTTGGAGGCATTTAATGTTCAAGCAAAAACAGCTGATTTTTGACAAAAGAGATAACACCCCCCCATTACGTCATGCTTCAGAAAGGTGAAAAATGGTCAGTTTTCAAATGTTTTATTTTTTAACGTCAGTTCACATTTGTAGGTCGATCATCAGTTTTAGAGCTAAAATTAGCCTGTTTAAAGTGATTTTCATGCTTCCAGGGGCCTTAAAAACAAGATTTGTGGAATGGTTGAAAGTGCATGAAAATGGCCAATTTACTCACTCTGACGTCTCAAAAAGTGTTTCTTCACCCCGGGAAGTGAATTAAATACCATTTGAAGGCATTTAAAGTTCAAGCAAAAACAGCAGTTTTTTGACAAAAGAGATAACACCCCCCCATTACGTCATGCTTCAGAAAGGTGAAAAATGGTCCGTTTTCAAATGTTTTAATTTTTAACGTCAGTTCACATTTGTAGGTCGATCATCAGTTTTAGAGCTTAAATTAGCATGTTTAAAGTGATTTTCATGCTTTCAGGGGCCCTAAACACAAGATTTGTGGAATGGTTAAAAGTGCATGAAAATGGCCAATTTACTCACTCTGAGGTCTTAAAAAGTGTTTCTTTACCCCGGGAAGTAAATTAAATACCATTTGGAGGCATTTAATGTTCAAGCAAAAACGGCTGATTTTTGACAAAAGAGATAACAACCCCCCATTACGTCATGCTTCAGAAAGTTGAAAAATGGCCGTGTTCAAATGTTTTATTTTTGAACGTCAGTTCACATTTGTAGTTCGATCATCAATTTTAGAGCTATAATTAGCATGTTTAAAGTGATTTTCATGCTTCCAGGGGCCCTAAAAACAAAATTTGCGTAATGGTTAAAAGTGCATGAAAATGGCCAATTTACTCACTCTGAGGTCTCAAAAAGTGTTTCTTCACCCCGGGAAGTGAATTAAATACCATTTGGAGGCATTTAAAGTTCAAGCAAAAACGTCAGATTTTTGACAAAAGAGATAACACCCCCCCATTACGTCATGCTTCAGAAAGGTGAAAAATGGTCCGTTTTCAAATGTTTCATTTTTGAACGTCAGTTCACATTTGTAGGTGGATTATTAGTTTTAGAGCTAAAATTAGCATGTTTAAAGTGATTTTCATGTCTCCAGGGGCTCTAAACACAAGATTTGTGGAATGGTTAAAAGTGCATGAAAATGGACAATTTGCTCACTCTGAGGTCTCAAAAAGTGTTTCTTCACCCCGGGAAGTGAATTAAATACCATTTGGAGGCATTTAATGTTCAAGCAAAAACAGCTGATTTTTGACAAAAGAGATAACACCCCATCATTACGTCATTCTTCAGAAAGGTGAAAAATGGTCAGTTTTCAAATGTTTTATTTTTGAACGTCAGTTCACATTTGTAGGTGGATCATCAGTTTTAGAGCTAAAATTAGCATGTTAAAGTGATTTTCATGCTTCCAGGGGCCCGGGAAGTGAATTAAATACCATTTGGAGGCATTTAATGTTCAAGCAAAAACAGCTGATTTTTGACAAAAGAGATAACACCCCCCCCATTACGTCATGCTTCAGAAAGGTGAAAAATGGTCCGTTTTCAAATGTTTTATTTTTGAACGTCAGTTCACATTTGTAGGTGGATTATTAGTTTTAGAGCTAAAATTAGCATGTTTAAAGTGATTTTCATGCTTCCAGGGGCCCGGGAAGTGAATTAAATACCATTTGGAGGCATTTTATGTTCAAGCAAAAACGGCTGATTTTTGACAAAAGAGATAACACCCCCCATTACGTCATGCTTCAGAAAGGTGAAAAATGGTCAGTTTTCAAATGTTTTATTTTTGAACGTCAGTTCATATTTGTAGGCGGATTATTAGTTTTAGAGCTAAAATTAGCATGTTTAAAGTGATTTTCATGCTTCCAGGGGCCCGGGAAGTGAATTAAATACCATTTGGAGGCATTTAATGTTCAAGCAAAAACAGCTGATTTTTGACAAAAGAGATAACACCCCCCCATTACGTCATTCTTCAGAAAGGTGAAAAATGGTCCGTTTTCAAATGTTTTATTTTTGAACGTCAGTTCACATTTGTAGGTGGATCATCAGTTTTAGAGCTAAAATTAGCATGTTAAAGTGATTTTCATGCTTCCAGGGGCCCGGGAAGTGAATTAAAGACCTTTTGGAGGCATTTAATGTTCAAGCAAAAACAGCTGATTTTTGACAAAAGAGATAACTCCGCCCCATTACGTCATTCTTCAGAAAGGTGAAAATTGGTCTGTTTTCAAATGTTTTATTTTTGAACGTCAGTTCACATTTGTAGGTGGATTATTAGTTTTAGAGCTAAAATTAGCATGTTTAAAGTGATTTTCATGCTTCCAGGTGCCCGGGAAGTGAATTAAATACCATTTGGAGGCATTTAATGTTCAAGCAAAAACAGCTGATTTTTGACAAAAGAGATAACACCCCCCCATTACGTCATGCTTCAGAAAGGTGAAAAATGGTCAGTTTTCAAATGTTTTATTTTTTAACGTCAGTTCACATTTGTAGGTCGATCATCAGTTTTAGAGCTAAAATTAGCCTGTTTAAAGTGATTTTCATGCTTCCAGGGGCCTTAAAAACAAGATTTGTGGAATGGTTGAAAGTGCATGAAAATGGCCAATTTACTCACTCTGACGTCTCAAAAAGTGTTTCTTCACCCCGGGAAGTGAATTAAATACTATTTGAAGGCATTTAAAGTTCAAGCAAAAACAGCAGTTTTTTGACAAAAGAGATAACACCCCCCCATTACGTCATGCTTCAGAAAGGTGAAAAATGGTCCGTTTTCAAATGTTTTAATTTTTAACGTCAGTTCACATTTGTAGGTCGATCATCAGTTTTAGAGCTTAAATTAGCATGTTTAAAGTGATTTTCATGCTTTCAGGGGCCCTAAACACAAGATTTGTGGAATGGTTAAAAGTGCATGAAAATGGCCAATTTACTCACTCTGAGGTCTTAAAAAGTGTTTCTTTACCCCGGGAAGTAAATTAAATACCATTTGGAGGCATTTAATGTTCAAGCAAAAACGGCTGATTTTTGACAAAAGAGATAACAACCCCCCATTACGTCATGCTTCAGAAAGTTGAAAAATGGCCGTGTTCAAATGTTTTATTTTTGAACGTCAGTTCACATTTGTAGTTCGATCATCAATTTTAGAGCTATAATTAGCATGTTTAAAGTGATTTTCATGCTTCCAGGGGCCCTAAAAACAAAATTTGCGTAATGGTTAAAAGTGCATGAAAATGGCCAATTTACTCACTCTGAGGTCTCAAAAAGTGTTTCTTCACCCCGGGAAGTGAATTAAATACCATTTGGAGGCATTTAAAGTTCAAGCAAAAACGTCAGATTTTTGACAAAAGAGATAACACCCCCCCATTACGTCATGCTTCAGAAAGGTGAAAAATGGTCCGTTTTCAAATGTTTCATTTTTGAACGTCAGTTCACATTTGTAGGTGGATTATTAGTTTTAGAGCTAAAATTAGCATGTTTAAAGTGATTTTCATGTCTCCAGGGGCTCTAAACACAAGATTTGTGGAATGGTTAAAAGTGCATGAAAATGGACAATTTGCTCACTCTGAGGTCTCAAAAAGTGTTTCTTCACCCCGGGAAGTGAATTAAATACCATTTGGAGGCATTTAATGTTCAAGCAAAAACAGCTGATTTTTGACAAAAGAGATAACACCCCCCCATTACGTCATTCTTCAGAAAGGTGAAAAATGGTCAGTTTTCAAATGTTTTATTTTTGAACGTCAGTTCACATTTGTAGGTGGATCATCAGTTTTAGAGCTAAAATTAGCATGTTAAAGTGATTTTCATGCTTCCAGGGGCCCGGGAAGTGAATTAAATACCATTTGGAGGCATTTAATGTTCAAGCAAAAACAGCTGATTTTTGACAAAAGAGATAACACCCCCCCATTACGTCATGCTTCAGAAAGGTGAAAAATGGTCCGTTTTCAAATGTTTTATTTTTGAACGTCAGTTCACATTTGTAGGTGGATTATTAGTTTTAGAGCTAAAATTAGCATGTTTAAAGTGATTTTCATGCTTCCAGGGGCCCGGGAAGTGAATTAAATACCATTTGGAGGCATTTTATGTTCAAGCAAAAACGGCTGATTTTTGACAAAAGAGATAACACCCCCCATTACGTCATGCTTCAGAAAGGTGAAAAATGGTCAGTTTTCAAATGTTTTATTTTTGAACGTCAGTTCATATTTGTAGGCGGATTATTAGTTTTAGAGCTAAAATTAGCATGTTTAAAGTGATTTTCATGCTTCCAGGGGCCCGGGAAGTGAATGAAATACCATTTGGAGGCATTTAATGTTCAAGCAAAAACAGCTGATTTTTGACAAAAGAGATAACACCCCCCCATTACGTCATTCTTCAGAAAGGTGAAAAATGGTCCGTTTTCAAATGTTTTATTTTTGAACGTCAGTTCACATTTGTAGGTGGATTATTAGTTTTAGAGCTAAAATTAGCATGTTTAAAGTGATTTTCATGCTTCCAGGGGCCCGGGAAGTGAATTAAATACCATTTGGAAGCATTTAATGTTCAAGCAAAAACAGCTGATTTTTGACAAAAGAGATAACACCCCCCCCATACGTCATTCTTCAGAAAGGTAAAAAATGGTCCGTTTTCAAATGTTTTATTTTTGAACGTCAGTTCACATTTGTAGGTGGATTATTAGTTTTAGAGGTAAAATTAGCATGTTTAAAGTGATTTTCATGCTTCCAGGGGTCCTGGAAGTGAATTAAATACCATTTGGAGGCATTTAATGTTCAGGCAAAAACAGCAGATTTTTGACAAAAGAGATAACACCCCCCATTACGTCATTCTTCAGAAAGGTGAAAAATGGTCCTTTTTCAAATGTTTTATTTTTGAACGTCAGTTCACATTTGTAGGTGCATTATTAGTTTTAGAGCTAAAATTTGCATGTTTAAAGTGATTTTCATGCTTCCAGGGGCCCGGGAAGTGAATTAAATACCATTTGGAGGCATTTAATGTTCAAGCAAAAACAGCTGATTTTTGACAAAAGAGATAACACCCCCCCCATTACGTCATTCTTCATAAAGGTAAAAAATGGTCCGTTTTCAAATGTTTCATTTTTGAACGTCAGTTCACATTTGTAGGTGGATTATTAGTTTTAGAGCTAAAATTAGCATGTTTAAATTGATTTTCATGCTTCCAGGGGCTCTAAACACAAGATTTGTGGAATGGTTAAAAGTGCATGAAAATGGACAATTTGCTCACTCTGAGGTCTCAAAAAGTGTTTCTTCACCCCGGGAAGTGAATTAAATACCATTTGGAGGCATTTAATGTTCAAGCAAAAACAGCTGACTTTTGACAAAAGAGATAACACCCCCCATTACGTCATTCTTCAGAAAGGTGAAAAATGGTCCGTTTTCAAATGTTTTATTTTTGAACGTCAGTTCACATTTGTAGGTGGATCATCAGTTTTAGAGCTAAAATTAGCATGTTAAAGTGATTTTCATGCTTCCAGGGGCCCGGGAAGTGAATTAAATACTTTTGGAGGCATTTAATGTTCAAGCAAAAACAGCTGATTTTTGACAAAAGAGATAACTCCGCCCCATTACGTCATTCTTCAGAAAGGTGAAAATTGGTCTGTTTTCAAATGTTTTATTTTTGAACGTCAGTTCACATTTGTAGGTGGATTATTAGTTTTAGAGCTAAAATTAGCATGTTTAAAGTGATTTTCATGCTTCCAGGGGCTCTAAACACAAGATTTGTGGAATGGTTAAAAGTACATGAAAAAGTCCAATTTGCTCACTCTGAGGTCTCAAAAAGTGTTTCTTCACCCCGGGAAGTGAATTAAATACCATTTGTAGGCATTTAATGTTCAAGCAAAAACGGCTGATTTTTGACAAAAGAGATAACACCCCCCCATTACGTCATGCTTCAGAAAGGTGAAAAATGGTCCGTTTTCAAATGTTTTATTTTTGAACGTCAGTTAACATTTGTAGGTGGATTATTAGTTTTAGAGCTAAAATTAGCATGTTTAAAGTAATTTTCATGCTTCCAGGTGCCCTAAACACAAGATTTGTGGAATGGTTAAAAGTGCATGAAAATGGCCAATTTGCTCACTCTGAGGTCTCAAAAAGTGTTTCTTCACCCCGGGAAGTGAATTAAATACCATTTGGAGGCATTTAATGTTCAAGCAAAAACTGCTGATTTTTGACTAAAGAGATAACACCCCCCCATTACGTCATGCTTCAGAAAGGTGAAAAATGGTCCGTTTTCAAATGTTTTATTTTTGAATGTCAGTTCACATTTGTAGGTGGATTATTAGTTTTAGAGCTAAAATTAGCATGTTTAAAGTGATTTTCATGCTTCCAGGGGCTCTAAACACAAGATTTGTGGAATGGTTAAAAGTACATGAAAAAGGCCAATTTGCTCACTCTGAGGTCTCAAAAAGTGTTTCTTCACCCCGGGAAGTGAATTAAATACCATTTGTAGGCATTTAATGTTCAAGCAAAAATGGCTGATTTTTGACAAAAGAGATAACACCCCCCCATTACGTCATGCTTCAGAAAGGTGAAAAATGGTCAGTTTTCAAATGTTTTATTTTTGAATGTCAATTCACATTTGTAGGTGGATTATTAATTTTAGAGCTAAAATTAGCATGTTTAAAGTGATTTTCATGCTTCCAGGGGCCCGGGAAGTGAATTAAATACCATTTGGAGGCATTTAATGTTCAAGCAAAAACAGCTGATTTTTGACAAAAGAGATAACACCCCCCCATTACGTCATTCTTCATAAAGGTAAAAAATGGTCCGTTTTCAAATGTTTCATTTTTGAACGTCAGTTCACATTTGTAGGTGGATTATCAGTTTTAGAGCTAAAATTAGCATGTTTAAAGTGATTTTCATGCTTCCAGGGGCTCTAAACACAAGATTTGTGGAATGGTTAAAAGTGCATGAAAATGGACAATTTGCTCACTCTGAGGTCTCAAAAAGTGTTTCTTCACCCCGGGAAGTGAATTAAATACCATTTGGAGGCATTTAATGTTCAAGCAAAAACAGCTGATTTTTGACAAAAGAGATAACACCCCCCCATTACGTCATTCTTCAGAAAGGTGAAAAATGGTCCGTTTTCAAATGTTTTATTTTTGAACGTCAGTTCACATTTGTAGGTGGATCATCAGTTTTAGAGCTAAAATTAGCATGTTAAAGTGATTTTCATGCTTCCAGGGGCCCGGGAAGTGAATTAAAGACCTTTTGGAGGCATTTAATGTTCAAGCAAAAACAGCTGATTTTTGACAAAAGAGATAACTCCGCCCCATTACGTCATTCTTCAGAAAGGTGAAAATTGGTCTGTTTTCAAATGTTTTATTTTTGAACGTCAGTTCACATTTGTAGGTGGATTATTAGTTTTAGAGCTAAAATTAGCATGTTTAAAGTGATTTTCATGCTTCCAGGTGCCCGGGAAGTGAATTAAATACCATTTGGAGGCATTTAATGTTCAAGCAAAAACAGCTGATTTTTGACAAAAGAGATAACACCCCCCCATTACGTCATGCTTCAGAAAGGTGAAAAATGGTCAGTTTTCAAATGTTTTATTTTTTAACGTCAGTTCACATTTGTAGGTCGATCATCAGTTTTAGAGCTAAAATTAGCCTGTTTAAAGTGATTTTCATGCTTCCAGGGGCCTTAAAAACAAGATTTGTGGAATGGTTGAAAGTGCATGAAAATGGCCAATTTACTCACTCTGACGTCTCAAAAAGTGTTTCTTCACCCCGGGAAGTGAATTAAATACCATTTGAAGGCATTTAAAGTTCAAGCAAAAACAGCAGTTTTTTGACAAAAGAGATAACACCCCCCCATTACGTCATGCTTCAGAAAGGTGAAAAATGGTCCGTTTTCAAATGTTTTAATTTTTAACGTCAGTTCACATTTGTAGGTCGATCATCAGTTTTAGAGCTTAAATTAGCATGTTTAAAGTGATTTTCATGCTTTCAGGGGCCCTAAACACAAGATTTGTGGAATGGTTAAAAGTGCATGAAAATGGCCAATTTACTCACTCTGAGGTCTTAAAAAGTGTTTCTTTACCCCGGGAAGTAAATTAAATACCATTTGGAGGCATTTAATGTTCAAGCAAAAACGGCTGATTTTTGACAAAAGAGATAACAACCCCCCATTACGTCATGCTTCAGAAAGTTGAAAAATGGCCGTGTTCAAATGTTTTATTTTTGAACGTCAGTTCACATTTGTAGTTCGATCATCAATTTTAGAGCTATAATTAGCATGTTTAAAGTGATTTTCATGCTTCCAGGGGCCCTAAAAACAAAATTTGCGTAATGGTTAAAAGTGCATGAAAATGGCCAATTTACTCACTCTGAGGTCTCAAAAAGTGTTTCTTCACCCCGGGAAGTGAATTAAATACCATTTGGAGGCATTTAAAGTTCAAGCAAAAACGTCAGATTTTTGACAAAAGAGATAACACCCCCCCATTACGTCATGCTTCAGAAAGGTGAAAAATGGTCCGTTTTCAAATGTTTCATTTTTGAACGTCAGTTCACATTTGTAGGTGGATTATTAGTTTTAGAGCTAAAATTAGCATGTTTAAAGTGATTTTCATGTCTCCAGGGGCTCTAAACACAAGATTTGTGGAATGGTTAAAAGTGCATGAAAATGGACAATTTGCTCACTCTGAGGTCTCAAAAAGTGTTTCTTCACCCCGGGAAGTGAATTAAATACCATTTGGAGGCATTTAATGTTCAAGCAAAAACAGCTGATTTTTGACAAAAGAGATAACACCCCCCCATTACGTCATTCTTCAGAAAGGTGAAAAATGGTCAGTTTTCAAATGTTTTATTTTTGAACGTCAGTTCACATTTGTAGGTGGATCATCAGTTTTAGAGCTAAAATTAGCATGTTAAAGTGATTTTCATGCTTCCAGGGGCCCGGGAAGTGAATTAAATACCATTTGGAGGCATTTAATGTTCAAGCAAAAACAGCTGATTTTTGACAAAAGAGATAACACCCCCCCATTACGTCATGCTTCAGAAAGGTGAAAAATGGTCCGTTTTCAAATGTTTTATTTTTGAACGTCAGTTCACATTTGTAGGTGGATTATTAGTTTTAGAGCTAAAATTAGCATGTTTAAAGTGATTT
Organism: Lissotriton helveticus; assembly: GCF_964261635.1. Taxonomy (NCBI): domain Eukaryota; kingdom Metazoa; phylum Chordata; class Amphibia; order Caudata; family Salamandridae; genus Lissotriton; species Lissotriton helveticus. The sequence continues at coordinate 768,162 of NW_027611740.1, forward strand.
TCATGCTTCCAGGGGCCCGGGAAGTGAATTAAATACCATTTGGAGGCATTTTATGTTCAAGCAAAAACGGCTGATTTTTGACAAAAGAGATAACACCCCCCATTACGTCATGCTTCAGAAAGGTGAAAAATGGTCAGTTTTCAAATGTTTTATTTTTGAACGTCAGTTCATATTTGTAGGCGGATTATTAGTTTTAGAGCTAAAATTAGCATGTTTAAAGTGATTTTCATGCTTCCAGGGGCCCGGGAAGTGAATTAAATACCATTTGGAGGCATTTAATGTTCAAGCAAAAACAGCTGATTTTTGACAAAAGAGATAACACCCCCCCATTACGTCATTCTTCAGAAAGGTGAAAAATGGTCCGTTTTCAAATGTTTTATTTTTGAACGTCAGTTCACATTTGTAGGTGGATCATCAGTTTTAGAGCTAAAATTAGCATGTTAAAGTGATTTTCATGCTTCCAGGGGCCCGGGAAGTGAATTAAAGACCTTTTGGAGGCATTTAATGTTCAAGCAAAAACAGCTGATTTTTGACAAAAGAGATAACTCCGCCCCATTACGTCATTCTTCAGAAAGGTGAAAATTGGTCTGTTTTCAAATGTTTTATTTTTGAACGTCAGTTCACATTTGTAGGTGGATTATTAGTTTTAGAGCTAAAATTAGCATGTTTAAAGTGATTTTCATGCTTCCAGGTGCCCGGGAAGTGAATTAAATACCATTTGGAGGCATTTAATGTTCAAGCAAAAACAGCTGATTTTTGACAAAAGAGATAACACCCCCCCATTACGTCATGCTTCAGAAAGGTGAAAAATGGTCAGTTTTCAAATGTTTTATTTTTTAACGTCAGTTCACATTTGTAGGTCGATCATCAGTTTTAGAGCTAAAATTAGCCTGTTTAAAGTGATTTTCATGCTTCCAGGGGCCTTAAAAACAAGATTTGTGGAATGGTTGAAAGTGCATGAAAATGGCCAATTTACTCACTCTGACGTCTCAAAAAGTGTTTCTTCACCCCGGGAAGTGAATTAAATACCATTTGAAGGCATTTAAAGTTCAAGCAAAAACAGCAGTTTTTTGACAAAAGAGATAACACCCCCCCATTACGTCATGCTTCAGAAAGGTGAAAAATGGTCCGTTTTCAAATGTTTTAATTTTTAACGTCAGTTCACATTTGTAGGTCGATCATCAGTTTTAGAGCTTAAATTAGCATGTTTAAAGTGATTTTCATGCTTTCAGGGGCCCTAAACACAAGATTTGTGGAATGGTTAAAAGTGCATGAAAATGGCCAATTTACTCACTCTGAGGTCTTAAAAAGTGTTTCTTTACCCCGGGAAGTAAATTAAATACCATTTGGAGGCATTTAATGTTCAAGCAAAAACGGCTGATTTTTGACAAAAGAGATAACAACCCCCCATTACGTCATGCTTCAGAAAGTTGAAAAATGGCCGTGTTCAAATGTTTTATTTTTGAACGTCAGTTCACATTTGTAGTTCGATCATCAATTTTAGAGCTATAATTAGCATGTTTAAAGTGATTTTCATGCTTCCAGGGGCCCTAAAAACAAAATTTGCGTAATGGTTAAAAGTGCATGAAAATGGCCAATTTACTCACTCTGAGGTCTCAAAAAGTGTTTCTTCACCCCGGGAAGTGAATTAAATACCATTTGGAGGCATTTAAAGTTCAAGCAAAAACGTCAGATTTTTGACAAAAGAGATAACACCCCCCCATTACGTCATGCTTCAGAAAGGTGAAAAATGGTCCGTTTTCAAATGTTTCATTTTTGAACGTCAGTTCACATTTGTAGGTGGATTATTAGTTTTAGAGCTAAAATTAGCATGTTTAAAGTGATTTTCATGTCTCCAGGGGCTCTAAACACAAGATTTGTGGAATGGTTAAAAGTGCATGAAAATGGACAATTTGCTCACTCTGAGGTCTCAAAAAGTGTTTCTTCACCCCGGGAAGTGAATTAAATACCATTTGGAGGCATTTAATGTTCAAGCAAAAACAGCTGATTTTTGACAAAAGAGATAACACCCCCCCATTACGTCATTCTTCAGAAAGGTGAAAAATGGTCAGTTTTCAAATGTTTTATTTTTGAACGTCAGTTCACATTTGTAGGTGGATCATCAGTTTTAGAGCTAAAATTAGCATGTTAAAGTGATTTTCATGCTTCCAGGGGCCCGGGAAGTGAATTAAATACCATTTGGAGGCATTTAATGTTCAAGCAAAAACAGCTGATTTTTGACAAAAGAGATAACACCCCCCCATTATGTCATGCTTCAGAAAGGTGAAAAATGGTCCGTTTTCAAATGTTTTATTTTTGAACGTCAGTTCACATTTGTAGGTGGATTATTAGTTTTAGAGCTAAAATTAGCATGTTTAAAGTGATTTTCATGCTTCCAGGGGCCCGGGAAGTGAATTAAATACCATTTGGAGGCATTTTATGTTCAAGCAAAAACGGCTGATTTTTGACAAAAGAGATAACACCCCCCATTACGTCATGCTTCAGAAAGGTGAAAAATGGTCAGTTTTCAAATGTTTTATTTTTGAACGTCAGTTCATATTTGTAGGCGGATTATTAGTTTTAGAGCTAAAATTAGCATGTTTAAAGTGATTTTCATGCTTCCAGGGGCCCGGGAAGTGAATTAAATACCATTTGGAGGCATTTAATGTTCAAGCAAAAACAGCTGATTTTTGACAAAAGAGATAACACCCCCCCATTACGTCATTCTTCAGAAAGGTGAAAAATGGTCCGTTTTCAAATGTTTTATTTTTGAACGTCAGTTCACATTTGTAGGTGGATTATTAGTTTTAGAGCTAAAATTAGCATGTTTAAAGTGATTTTCATGCTTCCAGGGGCCCGGGAAGTGAATTAAATACCATTTGGAGGCATTTAATGTTCAAGCAAAAACAGCTGATTTTTGACAAAAGAGATAACACCCCCCCCATACGTCATTCTTCAGAAAGGTAAAAAATGGTCCGTTTTCAAATGTTTTATTTTTGAACGTCAGTTCACATTTGTAGGTGGATTATTAGTTTTAGAGCTAAAATTAGCATGTTTAAAGTGATTTTCATGCTTCCAGGGGTCCTGGAAGTGAATTAAATACCATTTGGAGGCATTTAATGTTCAGGCAAAAACAGCAGATTTTTGACAAAAGAGATAACACCCCCCATTACGTCATTCTTCAGAAAGGTGAAAAATGGTCCTTTTTCAAATGTTTTATTTTTGAACGTCAGTTCACATTTGTAGGTGCATTATTAGTTTTAGAGCTAAAATTTGCATGTTTAAAGTGATTTTCATGCTTCCAGGGGCCCGGGAAGTGAATTAAATACCATTTGGAGGCATTTAATGTTCAAGCAAAAACAGCTGATTTTTGACAAAAGAGATAACACCCCCCCCATTACGTCATTCTTCATAAAGGTAAAAAATGGTCCGTTTTCAAATGTTTCATTTTTGAACGTCAGTTCACATTTGTAGGTGGATTATTAGTTTTAGAGCTAAAATTAGCATGTTTAAATTGATTTTCATGCTTCCAGGGGCTCTAAACACAAGATTTGTGGAATGGTTAAAAGTGCATGAAAATGGACAATTTGCTCACTCTGAGGTCTCAAAAAGTGTTTCTTCACCCCGGGAAGTGAATTAAATACCATTTGGAGGCATTTAATGTTCAAGCAAAAACAGCTGACTTTTGACAAAAGAGATAACACCCCCCATTACGTCATTCTTCAGAAAGGTGAAAAATGGTCCGTTTTCAAATGTTTTATTTTTGAACGTCAGTTCACATTTGTAGGTGGATCATCAGTTTTAGAGCTAAAATTAGCATGTTAAAGTGATTTTCATGCTTCCAGGGGCCCGGGAAGTGAATTAAATACTTTTGGAGGCATTTAATGTTCAAGCAAAAACAGCTGATTTTTGACAAAAGAGATAACTCCGCCCCATTACGTCATTCTTCAGAAAGGTGAAAATTGGTCTGTTTTCAAATGTTTTATTTTTGAACGTCAGTTCACATTTGTAGGTGGATTATTAGTTTTAGAGCTAAAATTAGCATGTTTAAAGTGATTTTCATGCTTCCAGGGGCTCTAAACACAAGATTTGTGGAATGGTTAAAAGTACATGAAAAAGGCCAATTTGCTCACTCTGAGGTCTCAAAAAGTGTTTCTTCACCCCGGGAAGTGAATTAAATACCATTTGTAGGCATTTAATGTTCAAGCAAAAACGGCTGATTTTTGACAAAAGAGATAACACCCCCCCATTACGTCATGCTTCAGAAAGGTGAAAAATGGTCCGTTTTCAAATGTTTTATTTTTGAACGTCAGTTAACATTTGTAGGTGGATTATTAGTTTTAGAGCTAAAATTAGCATGTTTAAAGTAATTTTCATGCTTCCAGGTGCCCTAAACACAAGATTTGTGGAATGGTTAAAAGTGCATGAAAATGGCCAATTTGCTCACTCTGAGGTCTCAAAAAGTGTTTCTTCACCCCGGGAAGTGAATTAAATACCATTTGGAGGCATTTAATGTTCAAGCAAAAACTGCTGATTTTTGACTAAAGAGATAACACCCCCCCATTACGTCATGCTTCAGAAAGGTGAAAAATGGTCCGTTTTCAAATGTTTTATTTTTGAATGTCAGTTCACATTTGTAGATGGATTATTAGTTTTAGAGCTAAAATTAGCATGTTTAAAGTGATTTTCATGCTTCCAGGGGCTCTAAACACAAGATTTGTGGAATGGTTAAAAGTACATGAAAAAGGCCAATTTGCTCACTCTGAGGTCTCAAAAAGTGTTTCTTCACCCCGGGAAGTGAATTAAATACCATTTGTAGGCATTTAATGTTCAAGCAAAAATGGCTGATTTTTGACAAAAGAGATAACACCCCCCCATTACGTCATGCTTCAGAAAGGTGAAAAATGGTCAGTTTTCAAATGTTTTATTTTTGAATGTCAATTCACATTTGTAGGTGGATTATTAATTTTAGAGCTAAAATTAGCATGTTTAAAGTGATTTTCATGCTTCCAGGGGCCCGGGAAGTGAATTAAATACCATTTGGAGGCATTTAATGTTCAAGCAAAAACAGCAGATTTTTGACAAAAGAGATAACACCCCCCCATTTCGTCATTCTTCAGAAAGGTGAAAAATGGTCCGCTTTCAAATGTTTTATTTTTGAACGTCAGTTCACATTTGTAGGTGGATTATTAGTTTTAGAGCTAAAATTAGCATATTTAAAGTGATTTTTATGCTTCCAGGGGCCCTAAACATAAGATTTGTGGAATGGTTAAAAGTGCATGAAAATGGCCAATTTGCTCACTCTGAGGTCTCAAGAAAGTGTTTCTTCACCCCGGGAAGTGAATTAAATACCATTTGGAGGCATTTAATGTTCAAGCAAAAACAGCTGATTTTTGACAAAAGAGATAACACCCCCCCATTACGTCATTCTTCAGAAAGGTGAAAAATGGTCCGTTTTCAAATGTTTTATTTTTGAACGTCAGTTCACATTTGTAGGTGGATTATTACTTTTAGAGCTAAAATTAGCATGTTTAAAGTGATTTTCATGCGTCCAGGGGCTCTAAACACAAGATTTGTGGAATGGTTAAAAGTGCATGAAAATGGCCAATTTGCTCACTCTGAGGTCTCAAAAAGGGTTTCTTCACCCCGGGAAGTGAATTAAATACCATTTGGAGGCATTTAATGTTCAATCAAAAACAGCTGATTTTTGACAAAAGAGATAAGACCCCCCCATTACGTCATTCTTCAGAAAGGTGAAAAATGGTCCGTTTTCAAATGTTTTATTTTTGAACGTCAGTTCACATTTGTAGGTGGATTATTAGTTTTAGAGCTAAAATTAGCATGTTTAAAGTGATTTTCATGCTTCCAGTGGCCCGGGAAGTGAATTAAATACCATTTGGAGGCATTTAATGTTCAAGCAAAAACAGCTGATTTTTGACAAAAGAGATAACACCCCCCCATTACGTCATTCTTCAGAAAGGTGAAAAATGGTCCGTTTTCAAATGTTTTATTTTTGAACGTCATTTCACATTTGTAGGTGGATCATCAGTTTTAGAGCTAAAATTAGCATGTTTAAAGTGATTTCCATGCTTCCAGGGGCCCGGGAAGTGAATTAAATACCATTTGGAGGCATTTAATGTTCAAGCAAAAACAGCAGATTTTTGACAAAAGAGATAACACCCCCCCATTACGTCATTGTTCAGAAAGGTGAAAAATGGTCCGTTTTCAAATGTTTTATTTTTGAACGTCAGTTCACATTTGTAGGTGGATTATTAGTTTTAGAGCTAAAATTAGCATGTTTAAAGTGATTTTCATGCTTCCAGGGGTCCTGGAAGTGAATTAAATACCATTTGGAGGCATTTAATGTTCAAGCAAAAACAGCAGATTTTTGACAAAAGAGATAACACCCCCCATTACGTCATTCTTCAGAAAGGTGAAAAATGGTCCTTTTTCAAATGTTTTATTTTTGAACGTCAGTTCACATTTGTAGGTGCATTATTAGTTTTAGAGCTAAAATTAGCATGTTTAAAGTGATTTTCATGCTTCCAGGGGCCCGGGAAGTGAATTAAATACCATTTGGAGGCATTTAATGTTCAAGCAAAAACAGCTGATTTTTGACAAAAGAGATAACACCCCCCCCATTACGTCATTCTTCATAAAGGTAAAAAATGGTCCGTTTTCAAATGTTTCATTTTTGAACGTCAGTTCACATTTGTAGGTGGATTATTAGTTTTAGAGCTAAAATTAGCATGTTTAAATTGATTTTCATGCTTCCAGGGGCTCTAAACACAAGATTTGTGGAATGGTTAAAAGTGCATGAAAATGGACAATTTGCTCACTCTGAGGTCTCAAAAAGTGTTTCTTCACCCCGGGAAGTGAATTAAATACCATTTGGAGGCATTTAATGTTCAAGCAAAAACAGCTGACTTTTGACAAAAGAGATAACACCCCCCATTACGTCATTCTTCAGAAAGGTGAAAAATGGTCCGTTTTCAAATGTTTTATTTTTGAACGTCAGTTCACATTTGTAGGTGGATCATCAGTTTTAAAACTAAAATTAGCATGTTAAAGTGATTTTCATGCTTCCAGGGGCCCGGGAAGTGAATTAAATACTTTTGGAGGCATTTAATGTTCAAGCAAAAACAGCTGATTTTTGACAAAAGAGATAACTCCGCCCCATTACGTCATTCTTCAGAAAGGTGAAAATTGGTCTGTTTTCAAATGTTTTATTTTTGAACGTCAGTTCACATTTGTAGGTGGATTATTAGTTTTAGAGCTAAAATTAGCATGTTTAAAGTGATTTTCATGCTTCCAGGGGCTCTAAACACAAGATTTGTGGAATGGTTAAAAGTACATGAAAAAGGCCAATTTGCTCACTCTGAGGTCTCAAAAAGTGTTTCTTCACCCCGGGAAGTGAATTAAATACCATTTGAAGGCATTTAAAGTTCAAGCAAAAACAGCAGTTTTTTGACAAAAGAGATAACACCCCCCCATTACGTCATGCTTCAGAAAGGTGAAAAATGGTCCGTTTTCAAATGTTTTAATTTTTAACGTCAGTTCACATTTGTAGGTCGATCATCAGTTTTAGAGCTTAAATTAGCATGTTTAAAGTGATTTTCATGCTTTCAGGGGCCCTAAACACAAGATTTGTGGAATGGTTAAAAGTGCATGAAAATGGCCAATTTACTCACTCTGAGGTCTTAAAAAGTGTTTCTTTACCCCGGGAAGTAAATTAAATACCATTTGGAGGCATTTAATGTTCAAGCAAAAACGGCTGATTTTTGACAAAAGAGATAACAACCCCCCATTACGTCATGCTTCAGAAAGTTGAAAAATGGCCGTGTTCAAATGTTTTATTTTTGAACGTCAGTTCACATTTGTAGTTCGATCATCAATTTTAGAGCTATAATTAGCATGTTTAAAGTGATTTTCATGCTTCCAGGGGCCCTAAAAACAAAATTTGCGTAATGGTTAAAAGTGCATGAAAATGGCCAATTTACTCACTCTGAGGTCTCAAAAAGTGTTTCTTCACCCCGGGAAGTGAATTAAATACCATTTGGAGGCATTTAAAGTTCAAGCAAAAACGTCAGATTTTTGACAAAAGAGATAACACCCCCCCATTACGTCATGCTTCAGAAAGGTGAAAAATGGTCCGTTTTCAAATGTTTCATTTTTGAACGTCAGTTCACATTTGTAGGTGGATTATTAGTTTTAGAGCTAAAATTAGCATGTTTAAAGTGATTTTCATGTCTCCAGGGGCTCTAAACACAAGATTTGTGGAATGGTTAAAAGTGCATGAAAATGGACAATTTGCTCACTCTGAGGTCTCAAAAAGTGTTTCTTCACCCCGGGAAGTGAATTAAATACCATTTGGAGGCATTTAATGTTCAAGCAAAAACAGCTGATTTTTGACAAAAGAGATAACACCCCCCCATTACGTCATTCTTCAGAAAGGTGAAAAATGGTCAGTTTTCAAATGTTTTATTTTTGAACGTCAGTTCACATTTGTAGGTGGATCATCAGTTTTAGAGCTAAAATTAGCATGTTAAAGTGATTTTCATGCTTCCAGGGGCCCGGGAAGTGAATTAAATACCATTTGGAGGCATTTAATGTTCAAGCAAAAACAGCTGATTTTTGACAAAAGAGATAACACCCCCCCATTACGTCATGCTTCAGAAAGGTGAAAAATGGTCCGTTTTCAAATGTTTTATTTTTGAACGTCAGTTCACATTTGTAGGTGGATTATTAGTTTTAGAGCTAAAATTAGCATGTTTAAAGTGATTTTCATGCTTCCAGGGGCCCGGGAAGTGAATTAAATACCATTTGGAGGCATTTTATGTTCAAGCAAAAACGGCTGATTTTTGACAAAAGAGATAACACCCCCCATTACGTCATGCTTCAGAAAGGTGAAAAATGGTCAGTTTTCAAATGTTTTATTTTTGAACGTCAGTTCATATTTGTAGGCGGATTATTAGTTTTAGAGCTAAAATTAGCATGTTTAAAGTGATTTTCATGCTTCCAGGGGCCCGGGAAGTGAATTAAATACCATTTGGAGGCATTTAATGTTCAAGCAAAAACAGCTGATTTTTGACAAAAGAGATAACACCCCCCCATTACGTCATTCTTCAGAAAGGTGAAAAATGGTCCGTTTTCAAATGTTTTATTTTTGAACGTCAGTTCACATTTGTAGGTGGATTATTAGTTTTAGAGCTAAAATTAGCATGTTTAAAGTGATTTTCATGCTTCCAGGGGCCCGGGAAGTGAATTAAATACCATTTGGAGGCATTTAATGTTCAAGCAAAAACAGCTGATTTTTGACAAAAGAGATAACACCCCGCCCATACGTCATTCTTCAGAAAGGTAAAAAATGGTCCGTTTTCAAATGTTTTATTTTTGAACGTCAGTTCACATTTGTAGGTGGATTATTAGTTTTAGAGCTAAAATTAGCATGTTTAAAGTGATTTTCATGCTTCCAGGGGTCCTGGAAGTGAATTAAATACCATTTGGAGGCATTTAATGTTCAGGCAAAAACAGCAGATTTTTGACAAAAGAGATAACACCCCCCATTACGTCATTCTTCAGAAAGGTGAAAAATGGTCCTTTTTCAAATGTTTTATTTTTGAACGTCAGTTCACATTTGTAGGTGCATTATTAGTTTTAGAGCTAAAATTTGCATGTTTAAAGTGATTTTCATGCTTCCAGGGCCCCGGGAAGTGAATTAAATACCATTTGGAGGCATTTAATGTTCAAGCAAAAACAGCTGATTTTTGACAAAAGAGATAACACCCCCCCCATTACGTCATTCTTCATAAAGGTAAAAAATGGTCCGTTTTCAAATGTTTCATTTTTGAACGTCAGTTCACATTTGTAGGTGGATTATTAGTTTTAGAGCTAAAATTAGCATGTTTAAATTGATTTTCATGCTTCCAGGGGCTCTAAACACAAGATTTGTGGAATGGTTAAAAGTGCATGAAAATGGACAATTTGCTCACTCTGAGGTCTCAAAAAGTGTTTCTTCACCCCGGGAAGTGAATTAAATACCATTTGGAGGCATTTAATGTTCAAGCAAAAACAGCTGACTTTTGACAAAAGAGATAACACCCCCCATTACGTCATTCTTCAGAAAGGTGAAAAATGGTCCGTTTTCAAATGTTTTATTTTTGAACGTCAGTTCACATTTGTAGGTGGATCATCAGTTTTAGAGCTAAAATTAGCATGTTAAAGTGATTTTCATGCTTCCAGGGGCCCGGGAAGTGAATTAAATACTTTTGGAGGCATTTAATGTTCAAGCAAAAACAGCTGATTTTTGACAAAAGAGATAACTCCGCCCCATTACGTCATTCTTCAGAAAGGTGAAAATTGGTCTGTTTTCAAATGTTTTATTTTTGAACGTCAGTTCACATTTGTAGGTGGATTATTAGTTTTAGAGCTAAAATTAGCATGTTTAAAGTGATTTTCATGCTTCCAGGGGCTCTAAACACAAGATTTGTGGAATGGTTAAAAGTACATGAAAAAGGCCAATTTGCTCACTCTGAGGTCTCAAAAAGTGTTTCTTCACCCCGGGAAGTGAATTAAATACCATTTGTAGGCATTTAATGTTCAAGCAAAAACGGCTGATTTTTGACAAAAGAGATAACACCCCCCCATTACGTCATGCTTCAGAAAGGTGAAAAATGGTCCGTTTTCAAATGTTTTATTTTTGAACGTCAGTTAACATTTGTAGGTGGATTATTAGTTTTAGAGCTAAAATTAGCATGTTTAAAGTAATTTTCATGCTTCCAGGTGCCCTAAACACAAGATTTGTGGAATGGTTAAAAGTGCATGAAAATGGCCAATTTGCTCACTCTGAGGTCTCAAAAAGTGTTTCTTCACCCCGGGAAGTGAATTAAATACCATTTGGAGGCATTTAATGTTCAAGCAAAAACTGCTGATTTTTGACTAAAGAGATAACACCCCCCCATTACGTCATGCTTCAGAAAGGTGAAAAATGGTCCGTTTTCAAATGTTTTATTTTTGAATGTCAGTTCACATTTGTAGATGGATTATTAGTTTTAGAGCTAAAATTAGCATGTTTAAAGTGATTTTCATGCTTCCAGGGGCTCTAAACACAAGATTTGTGGAATGGTTAAAAGTACATGAAAAAGGCCAATTTGCTCACTCTGAGGTCTCAAAAAGTGTTTCTTCACCCCGGGAAGTGAATTAAATACCATTTGTAGGCATTTAATGTTCAAGCAAAAATGGCTGATTTTTGACAAAAGAGATAACACCCCCCCATTACGTCATGCTTCAGAAAGGTGAAAAATGGTCAGTTTTCAAATGTTTTATTTTTGAATGTCAATTCACATTTGTAGGTGGATTATTAATTTTAGAGCTAAAATTAGCATGTTTAAAGTGATTTTCATGCTTCCAGGGGCCCGGGAAGTGAATTAAATACCATTTGGAGGCATTTAATGTTCAAGCAAAAACAGCAGATTTTTGACAAAAGAGATAACACCCCCCCATTTCGTCATTCTTCAGAAAGGTGAAAAATGGTCCGCTTTCAAATGTTTTATTTTTGAACGTCAGTTCACATTTGTAGGTGGATTATTAGTTTTAGAGCTAAAATTAGCATATTTAAAGTGATTTTTATGCTTCCAGGGGCCCTAAACATAAGATTTGTGGAATGGTTAAAAGTGCACGAAAATGGCCAATTTGCTCACTCTGAGGTCTCAAGAAAGTGTTTCTTCACCCCGGGAAGTGAATTAAATACCATTTGGAGGCATTTAATGTTCAAGCAAAAACAGCTGATTTTTGACAAAAGAGATAACACCCCCCCATTACGTCATTCTTCAGAAAGGTGAAAAATGGTCCGTTTTCAAATGTTTTATTTTTGAACGTCAGTTCACATTTGTAGGTGGATTATTACTTTTAGAGCTAAAATTAGCATGTTTAAAGTGATTTTCATGCGTCCAGGGGCTCTAAACACAAGATTTGTGGAATGGTTAAAAGTGCATGAAAATGGCCAATTTGCTCACTCTGAGGTCTCAAAAAGGGTTTCTTCACCCCGGGAAGTGAATTAAATACCATTTGGAGGCATTTAATGTTCAATCAAAAACAGCTGATTTTTGACAAAAGAGATAAGACCCCCCCATTACGTCATTCTTCAGAAAGGTGAAAAATGGTCCGTTTTCAAATGTTTTATTTTTGAACGTCAGTTCACATTTGTAGGTGGATTATTAGTTTTAGAGCTAAAATTAGCATGTTTAAAGTGATTTTCATGCTTCCAGTGGCCCGGGAAGTGAATTAAATACCATTTGGAGGCATTTAATGTTCAATCAAAAACAGCTGATTTTTGACAAAAGAGATAAGACCCCCCCATTACGTCATTCTTCAGAAAGGTGAAAAATGGTCCGTTTTCAAATGTTTTATTTTTGAACGTCAGTTCACATTTGTAGGTGGATCATCAGTTTTAGAGCTAAAATTAGCATGTTTAAAGTGATTTCCATGCTTCCAGGGGCCCGGGAAGTGAATTAAATACCATTTGGAGGCATTTAATGTTCAAGCAAAAACAGCAGATTTTTGACAAAAGAGATAACACCCCCCCATTACGTCATTGTTCAGAAAGGTGAAAAATGGTCCGTTTTCAAATGTTTTATTTTTGAACGTCAGTTCACATTTGTAGGTGGATTATTAGTTTTAGAGCTAAAATTAGCATGTTTAAAGTGATTTTCATGCTTCCAGGGGTCCTGGAAGTGAATTAAATACCATTTGGAGGCATTTAATGTTCAAGCAAAAACAGCAGATTTTTGACAAAAGAGATAACACCCCCCATTACGTCATTCTTCAGAAAGGTGAAAAATGGTCCTTTTTCAAATGTTTTATTTTTGAACGTCAGTTCACATTTGTAGGTGCATTATTAGTTTTAGAGCTAAAATTAGCATGTTTAAAGTGATTTTCATGCTTCCAGGGGCCCGGGAAGTGAATTAAATACCATTTGGAGGCATTTAATGTTCAAGCAAAAACAGCTGATTTTTGACAAAAGAGATAACACCCCCCCCATTACGTCATTCTTCATAAAGGTAAAAAATGGTCCGTTTTCAAATGTTTCATTTTTGAACGTCAGTTCACATTTGTAGGTGGATTATTAGTTTTAGAGCTAAAATTAGCATGTTTAAATTGATTTTCATGCTTCCAGGGGCTCTAAACACAAGATTTGTGGAATGGTTAAAAGTGCATGAAAATGGACAATTTGCTCACTCTGAGGTCTCAAAAAGTGTTTCTTCACCCCGGGAAGTGAATTAAATACCATTTGGAGGCATTTAATGTTCAAGCAAAAACAGCTGACTTTTGACAAAAGAGATAACACCCCCCATTACGTCATTCTTCAGAAAGGTGAAAAATGGTCCGTTTTCAAATGTTTTATTTTTGAACGTCAGTTCACATTTGTAGGTGGATCATCAGTTTTAAAACTAAAATTAGCATGTTAAAGTGATTTTCATGCTTCCAGGGGCCCGGGAAGTGAATTAAATACTTTTGGAGGCATTTAATGTTCAAGCAAAAACAGCTGATTTTTGACAAAAGAGATAACTCCGCCCCATTACGTCATTCTTCAGAAAGGTGAAAATTGGTCTGTTTTCAAATGTTTTATTTTTGAACGTCAGTTCACATTTGTAGGTGGATTATTAGTTTTAGAGCTAAAATTAGCATGTTTAAAGTGATTTTCATGCTTCCAGGGGCTCTAAACACAAGATTTGTGGAATGGTTAAAAGTACATGAAAAAGGCCAATTTGCTCACTCTGAGGTCTCAAAAAGTGTTTCTTCACCCCGGGAAGTGAATTAAATACCATTTGTAGGCATTTAATGTTCAAGCAAAAACGGCTGATTTTTGACAAAAGAGATAACACCCCCCCATTACGTCATGCTTCAGAAAGGTGAAAAATGGTCCGTTTTCAAATGTTTTATTTTTGAACGTCAGTTAACATTTGTAGGTGGATTATTAGTTTTAGAGCTAAAATTAGCATGTTTAAAGTAATTTTCATGCTTCCAGGGGCCCTAAACACAAGATTTGTGGAATGGTTAAAAGTGCATGAAAATGGCCAATTTGCTCACTCTGAGGTCTCAAAAAGTGTTTCTTCACCCCGGGAAGTGAATTAAATACCATTTGGAGGCATTTAATGTTCAAGCAAAAATGGCTGATTTTTGACAAAAGAGATAACACCCCCCATTACGTCATGCTTCAGAAAGGTGAAAAATGGTCAGTTTTCAAATGTTTTATTTTTGAACGTCAATTCACATTTGTAGGTGGATTATTAATTTTAGAGCTAAAATTAGCATGTTTAAAGTGATTTTCATGCTTCCAGGGGCCCGGGAAGTGAATTAAATACCATTTGGAGGCATTTAATGTTCAAGCAAAAACAGCAGATTTTTGACAAAAGAGATAACACCCCCCCATTTCGTCATTCTTCAGAAAGGTGAAAAATGGTCCGCTTTCAAATGTTTTATTTTTGAACGTCAGTTCACATTTGTAGGTGGATTATTAGTTTTAGAGCTAAAATTAGCATGTTTAAAGTGATTTTTATGCTTCCAGGGGCCCTAAACATAAGATTTGTGGAATGGTTAAAAGTGCATGAAAATGGCCAATTTGCTCACTCTGAGGTCTCAAGAAAGTGTTTCTTCACCCCGGGAAGTGAATTAAATACCATTTGGAGGCATTTAATGTTCAAGCAAAAACAGCTGATTTTTGACAAAAGAGATAACACCCCCCCATTACGTCATTCTTCAGAAAGGTGAAAAATGGTCCGTTTTCAAATGTTTTATTTTTGAACGTCAGTTCACATTTGTAGGTGGATTATTACTTTTAGAGCTAAAATTAGCATGTTTAAAGTGATTTTCATGCGTCCAGGGGCTCTAAACACAAGATTTGTGGAATGGTTAAAAGTGCATGAAAATGGCCAATTTGCTCACTCTGAGGTCTCAAAAAGGGTTTCTTCACCCCGGGAAGTGAATTAAATACCATTTGGAGGCATTTAATGTTCAATCAAAAACAGCTGATTTTTGACAAAAGAGATAAGACCCCCCCATTACGTCATTCTTCAGAAAGGTGAAAAATGGTCCGTTTTCAAATGTTTTATTTTTGAACGTCAGTTCACATTTGTAGGTGGATTATTAGTTTTAGAGCTAAAATTAGCATGTTTAAAGTGATTTTCATGCTTCCAGTGGCCCGGGAAGTGAATTAAATACCATTTGGAGGCATTTAATGTTCAAGCAAAAACAGCTGATTTTTGACAAAAGAGATAACACCCCCCCATTACGTCATTCTTCAGAAAGGTGAAAAATGGTCCGTTTTCAAATGTTTTATTTTTGAACGTCATTTCACATTTGTAGGTGGATCATCAGTTTTAGAGCTAAAATTAGCATGTTTAAAGTGATTTCCATGCTTCCAGGGGCCCGGGAAGTGAATTAAATACCATTTGGAGGCATTTAATGTTCAAGCAAAAACAGCAGATTTTTGACAAAAGAGATAACACCCCCCCATTACGTCATTGTTCAGAAAGGTGAAAAATGGTCCGTTTTCAAATGTTTTATTTTTGAACGTCAGTTCACATTTGTAGGTGCATTATTAGTTTTAGAGCTAAAATTAGCATGTTTAAAGTGATTTTCATGCTTCGAGGGGCCCGGGAAGGGAATTAAATACCATTTGGAGGCATTTAATGTTCAAGCAAAAACAGCTGATTTTTGACAAAAGAGATAACACCCCCCCATACGTCATTCTTCAGAAAGGTAAAAAATGGTCCGTTTTCAAATGTTTTATTTTTGAACGTCAGTTCACATTTGTAGGTGGATTATTAGTTTTAGAGCTAAAATTAGCATGTTTAAAGTGATTTTCATGCTTCCAGGGGTCCTGGAAGTGAATTAAATACCATTTGGAGGCATTTAATGTTCAAGCAAAAACAGCAGATTTTTGACAAAAGAGATAACACCCCCCCATTACGTCATTCTTCAGAAAGGTGAAAAATAGTCCTTTTTCAAATGTTTTATTTTTGAACGTCAGTTCACATTTGTAGGTGCATTATTAGTTTTAGAGCTAAAATTAGCATGTTTAAAGTGATTTTCATGCTTCCAGGGGCCCGGGAAGTGAATTAAATACCATTTGGAGGCATTTAATGTTCAAGCAAAAACAGCTGATTTTTGACAAAAGAGATAACACCCCCCCATTACGTCATTCTTCATAAAGGTAAAAAATGGTCCGTTTTCAAATGTTTCATTTTTGAACGTCAGTTCACATTTGTAGGTGGATTATCAGTTTTAGAGCTAAAATTAGCATGTTTAAAGTGATTTTCATGCTTCCAGGGGCTCTAAACACAAGATTTGTGGAATGGTTAAAAGTGCATGAAAATGGACAATTTGCTCACTCTGAGGTCTCAAAAAGTGTTTCTTCACCCCGGGAAGTGAATTAAATACCATTTGGAGGCATTTAATGTTCAAGCAAAAACAGCTGATTTTTGACAAAAGAGATAACACCCCCCCATTACGTCATTCTTCAGAAAGGTGAAAAATGGTCCGTTTTCAAATGTTTTATTTTTGAACGTCAGTTCACATTTGTAGGTGGATCATCAGTTTTAGAGCTAAAATTAGCATGTTAAAGAGATTTTCATGCTTCCAGGGGCCCGGGAAGTGAATTAAATACCTTTTGGAGGCATTTAATGTTCAAGCAAAAACAGCTGATTTTTGACAAAAGAGATAACTCCGCCCCATTACGTCATTCTTCAGAAAGGTGAAAATTGGTCTGTTTTCAAATGTTTTATTTTTGAACGTCAGTTCACATTTGTAGGTGGATTATTAGTTTTAGAGCTAAAATTAGCATGTTTAAAGTGATTTTCATGCTTCCAGGTGCCCGGGAAGTGAATTAAATACCATTTGGAGGCATTTAATGTTCAAGCAAAAACAGCTGATTTTTGACAAAAGAGATAACACCCCCCCATTACGTCATGCTTCAGAAAGGTGAAAAATGGTCCGTTTTCAAATGTTTTATTTTTGAACGTCAGTTCACATTTGTAGGTGGATTATTAGTTTTAGAGCTAAAATTAGCATGTTTAAAGTGATTTTCATGCTTCCAGGGGCCCTAAACACAAGATTTGTGGAATGGTTAAAAGTGCATGAAAATGGCCAATTTGCTCACTCTGAGGTCTCAAAAAGTGTTTCTTCACCCCGGGAAGTGAATTAAATACCATTTGGAGGCATTTAATGTTCAAGCAAAAACTGCTGATTTTTGACTAAAGAGATAACACCCCCCCATTACGTCATGCTTCAGAAAGGTGAAAAATGGTCCGTTTTCAAATGTTTTATTTTTGAACGTCAGTTCACATTTGTAGGTGGATTATTAGTTTTAGAGCTAAAATGAGCATGTTTAAAGTGATTTTCATGCTTCCAGGGGCGATAAACACAAGATTTGTGGAATGGTTAAAAGTGCATGAAAAAGGCCAATTTGCTCACTCTGAGGTCTCAAAAAGTGTTTCTTCACCCCGGGAAGTGAATTAAATACCATTTGTAGGCATTTAATGTTCAAGCAAAAACGGCTGATTTTGGACAAAAGAGATAACACCCCCCCATTACGTCATGCTTCAGAAAGGTGAAAAATGGTCCGTTTTCAAATGTTTTATTTTTGAACGTCAGTTCACATTTGTAGGTTGATTATTAGTTTTAGAGCTAAAATTAGCATGTTTAAAGTGATTTTCATGCTTCCAGGGGTCCTGGAAGTGAATTAAATACCATTTGGAGGCATTTAATGTTCAAGCAAAAACAGCAGATTTTTGACAAAAGAGATAACACCCCCCCCCATTACGTCATTCATCAGAAAGGTGAAAAATGGTCCATTTTCCAATGTTTTATTTTTGAACGTCAGTTCACATTTGTCGGTGCATTATTAGTTTTAGAGCTAAAATTAGCATGTTTAAAGTGATTTTCATGCTTCCAGGGACCCGGGAAGTGAATTAAATACCATTTGGAGGCATTTAATGTTCAAGCAAAAACAGCAGATTTTTGACAAAAGAGATAACACCCCCCCATTACGTCATTGTTCAGAAAGGTGAAAAATGGTCCGTTTTCAAATGTTTTATTTTTGAACGTCAGTTCACATTTGTAGGTGGATTATTAGTTTTAGAGCTAAAATTAGCATGTTTAAAGTGATTTTCATGCTTCCAGGGGTCCTGGAAGTGAATTAAATACCATTTGGAGGCATTTAATGTTCAAGCAAAAACAGCAGATTTTTGACAAAAGAGATAACACCCCCCATTACGTCATTCTTCAGAAAGGTGAAAAATGGTCCTTTTTCAAATGTTTTATTTTTGAACGTCAGTTCACATTTGTAGGTGCATTATTAGTTTTAGAGCTAAAATTAGCATGTTTAAAGTGATTTTCATGCTTCCAGGGGCCCGGGAAGTGAATTAAATACCATTTGGAGGCATTTAATGTTCAAGCAAAAACAGCTGATTTTTGACAAAAGAGATAACACCCCCCCCCATTACGTCATTCTTCATAAAGGTAAAAAATGGTCCGTTTTCAAATGTTTCATTTTTGAACGTCAGTTCACATTTGTAGGTGGATTATTAGTTTTAGAGCTAAAATTAGCATGTTTAAATTGATTTTCATGCTTCCAGGGGCTCTAAACACAAGATTTGTGGAATGGTTAAAAGTGCATGAAAATGGACAATTTGCTCACTCTGAGGTCTCAAAAAGTGTTTCTTCACCCCGGGAAGTGAATTAAATACCATTTGGAGGCATTTAATGTTCAAGCAAAAACAGCTGACTTTTGACAAAAGAGATAACACCCCCCATTACGTCATTCTTCAGAAAGGTGAAAAATGGTCCGTTTTCAAATGTTTTATTTTTGAACGTCAGTTCACATTTGTAGGTGGATCATCAGTTTTAGAGCTAAAATTAGCATGTTAAAGTGATTTTCATGCTTCCAGGGGCCCGGGAAGTGAATTAAATACTTTTGGAGGCATTTAATGTTCAAGCAAAAACAGCTGATTTTTGACAAAAGAGATAACTCCGCCCCATTACGTCATTCTTCAGAAAGGTGAAAATTGGTCTGTTTTCAAATGTTTTATTTTTGAACGTCAGTTCACATTTGTAGGTGGATTATTAGTTTTAGAGCTAAAATTAGCATGTTTAAAGTGATTTTCATGCTTCCAGGGGCTCTAAACACAAGATTTGTGGAATGGTTAAAAGTACATGAAAAAGGCCAATTTGCTCACTCTGAGGTCTCAAAAAGTGTTTCTTCACCCCGGGAAGTGAATTAAATACCATTTGTAGGCATTTAATGTTCAAGCAAAAACGGCTGATTTTTGACAAAAGAGATAACACCCCCCCATTACGTCATGCTTCAGAAAGGTGAAAAATGGTCCGTTTTCAAATGTTTTATTTTTGAACGTCAGTTAACATTTGTAGGTGGATTATTAGTTTTAGAGCTAAAATTAGCATGTTTAAAGTAATTTTCATGCTTCCAGGGGCCCTAAACACAAGATTTGTGGAATGGTTAAAAGTGCATGAAAATGGCCAATTTGCTCACTCTGAGGTCTCAAAAAGTGTTTCTTCACCCCGGGAAGTGAATTAAATACCATTTGGAGGCATTTAATGTTCAAGCAAAAATGGCTGATTTTTGACAAAAGAGATAACACCCCCCATTACGTCATGCTTCAGAAAGGTGAAAAATGGTCAGTTTTCAAATGTTTTATTTTTGAACGTCAATTCACATTTGTAGGTGGATTATTAATTTTAGAGCTAAAATTAGCATGTTTAAAGTGATTTTCATGCTTCCAGGGGCCCGGGAAGTGAATTAAATACCATTTGGAGGCATTTAATGTTCAAGCAAAAACAGCAGATTTTTGACAAAAGAGATAACACCCCCCCATTTCGTCATTCTTCAGAAAGGTGAAAAATGGTCCGCTTTCAAATGTTTTATTTTTGAACGTCAGTTCACATTTGTAGGTGGATTATTAGTTTTAGAGCTAAAATTAGCATGTTTAAAGTGATTTTTATGCTTCCAGGGGCCCTAAACATAAGATTTGTGGAATGGTTAAAAGTGCATGAAAATGGCCAATTTGCTCACTCTGAGGTCTCAAGAAAGTGTTTCTTCACCCCGGGAAGTGAATTAAATACCATTTGGAGGCATTTAATGTTCAAGCAAAAACAGCTGATTTTTGACAAAAGAGATAACACCCCCCCATTACGTCATTCTTCAGAAAGGTGAAAAATGGTCCGTTTTCAAATGTTTTATTTTTGAACGTCAGTTCACATTTGTAGGTGGATTATTACTTTTAGAGCTAAAATTAGCATGTTTAAAGTGATTTTCATGCGTCCAGGGGCTCTAAACACAAGATTTGTGGAATGGTTAAAAGTGCATGAAAATGGCCAATTTGCTCACTCTGAGGTCTCAAAAAGTGTTTCTTCACCCCGGGAAGTGAATTAAATACCATTTGGAGGCATTTAATGTTCAAGCAAAAACAGCTGACTTTTGACAAAAGAGATAACACCCCCCATTACGTCATTCTTCAGAAAGGTGAAAAATGGTCCGTTTTCAAATGTTTTATTTTTGAACGTCAGTTCACATTTGTAGGTGGATCATCAGTTTTAGAGCTAAAATTAGCATGTTAAAGTGATTTTCATGCTTCCAGGGGCCCGGGAAGTGAATTAAATACTTTTGGAGGCATTTAATGTTCAAGCAAAAACAGCTGATTTTTGACAAAAGAGATAACTCCGCCCCATTACGTCATTCTTCAGAAAGGTGAAAATTGGTCTGTTTTCAAATGTTTTATTTTTGAACGTCAGTTCACATTTGTAGGTGGATTATTAGTTTTAGAGCTAAAATTAGCATGTTTAAAGTGATTTTCATGCTTCCAGGGGCTCTAAACACAAGATTTGTGGAATGGTTAAAAGTACATGAAAAAGGCCAATTTGCTCACTCTGAGGTCTCAAAAAGTGTTTCTTCACCCCGGGAAGTGAATTAAATACCATTTGGAGGCATTTAATGTTCAAGCAAAAATGGCTGATTTTTGACAAAAGAGATAACACCCCCCATTACGTCATGCTTCAGAAAGGTGAAAAATGGTCAGTTTTCAAATGTTTTATTTTTGAACGTCAATTCACATTTGTAGGTGGATTATTAATTTTAGAGCTAAAATTAGCATGTTTAAAGTGATTTTCATGCTTCCAGGGGCCCGGGAAGTGAATTAAATACCATTTGGAGGCATTTAATGTTCAAGCAAAAACAGCAGATTTTTGACAAAAGAGATAACACCCCCCCATTTCGTCATTCTTCAGAAAGGTGAAAAATGGTCCGCTTTCAAATGTTTTATTTTTGAACGTCAGTTCACATTTGTAGGTGGATTATTAGTTTTAGAGCTAAAATTAGCATGTTTAAAGTGATTTTTATGCTTCCAGGGGCCCTAAACATAAGATTTGTGGAATGGTTAAAAGTGCATGAAAATGGCCAATTTGCTCACTCTGAGGTCTCAAGAAAGTGTTTCTTCACCCCGGGAAGTGAATTAAATACCATTTGGAGGCATTTAATGTTCAAGCGAAAACAGCTGATTTTTGACAAAAGAGATAACACCCCCCCATTACGTCATTCTTCAGAAAGGTGAAAAATGGTCCGTTTTCAAATGTTTTATTTTTGAACGTCAGTTCACATTTGTAGGTGGATTATTACTTTTAGAGCTAAAATTAGCATGTTTAAAGTGATTTTCATGCGTCCAGGGGCTCTAAACACAAGATTTGTGGAATGGTTAAAAGTGCATGAAAATGGCCAATTTGCTCACTCTGAGGTCTCAAAAAGGGTTTCTTCACCCCGGGAAGTGAATTAAATACCATTTGGAGGCATTTAATGTTCAATCAAAAACAGCTGATTTTTGACAAAAGAGATAAGACCCCCCCATTACGTCATTCTTCAGAAAGGTGAAAAATGGTCCGTTTTCAAATGTTTTATTTTTGAACGTCAGTTCACATTTGTAGGTGGATTATTAGTTTTAGAGCTAAAATTAGCATGTTTAAAGTGATTTTCATGCTTCCAGTGGCCCGGGAAGTGAATTAAATACCATTTGGAGGCATTTAATGTTCAAGCAAAAACAGCTGATTTTTGACAAAAGAGATAACACCCCCCCATTACGTCATTCTTCAGAAAGGTGAAAAATGGTCCGTTTTCAAATGTTTTATTTTTGAACGTCATTTCACATTTGTAGGTGGATCATCAGTTTTAGAGCTAAAATTAGCATGTTTAAAGTGATTTCCATGCTTCCAGGGGCCCGGGAAGTGAATTAAATACCATTTGGAGGCATTTAATGTTCAAGCAAAAACAGCAGATTTTTGACAAAAGAGATAACACCCCCCCATTACGTCATTGTTCAGAAAGGTGAAAAATGGTCCGTTTTCAAATGTTTTATTTTTGAACGTCAGTTCACATTTGTAGGTGCATTATTAGTTTTAGAGCTAAAATTAGCATGTTTAAAGTGATTTTCATGCTTCGAGGGGCCCGGGAAGGGAATTAAATACCATTTGGAGGCATTTAATGTTCAAGCAAAAACAGCTGATTTTTGACAAAAGAGATAACACCCCCCCATACGTCATTCTTCAGAAAGGTAAAAAATGGTCCGTTTTCAAATGTTTTATTTTTGAACGTCAGTTCACATTTGTAGGTGGATTATTAGTTTTAGAGCTAAAATTAGCATGTTTAAAGTGATTTTCATGCTTCCAGGGGTCCTGGAAGTGAATTAAATACCATTTGGAGGCATTTAATGTTCAAGCAAAAACAGCAGATTTTTGACAAAAGAGATAACACCCCCCCATTACGTCATTCTTCAGAAAGGTGAAAAATAGTCCTTTTTCAAATGTTTTATTTTTGAACGTCAGTTCACATTTGTAGGTGCATTATTAGTTTTAGAGCTAAAATTAGCATGTTTAAAGTGATTTTCATGCTTCCAGGGGCCCGGGAAGTGAATTAAATACCATTTGGAGGCATTTAATGTTCAAGCAAAAACAGCTGATTTTTGACAAAAGAGATAACACCCCCCCATTACGTCATTCTTCATAAAGGTAAAAAATGGTCCGTTTTCAAATGTTTCATTTTTGAACGTCAGTTCACATTTGTAGGTGGATTATCAGTTTTAGAGCTAAAATTAGCATGTTTAAAGTGATTTTCATGCTTCCAGGGGCTCTAAACACAAGATTTGTGGAATGGTTAAAAGTGCATGAAAATGGACAATTTGCTCACTCTGAGGTCTCAAAAAGTGTTTCTTCACCCCGGGAAGTGAATTAAATACCATTTGGAGGCATTTAATGTTCAAGCAAAAACAGCTGATTTTTGACAAAAGAGATAACACCCCCCCATTACGTCATTCTTCAGAAAGGTGAAAAATGGTCCGTTTTCAAATGTTTTATTTTTGAACGTCAGTTCACATTTGTAGGTGGATCATCAGTTTTAGAGCTAAAATTAGCATGTTAAAGAGATTTTCATGCTTCCAGGGGCCCGGGAAGTGAATTAAATACCTTTTGGAGGCATTTAATGTTCAAGCAAAAACAGCTGATTTTTGACAAAAGAGATAACTCCGCCCCATTACGTCATTCTTCAGAAAGGTGAAAATTGGTCTGTTTTCAAATGTTTTATTTTTGAACGTCAGTTCACATTTGTAGGTGGATTATTAGTTTTAGAGCTAAAATTAGCATGTTTAAAGTGATTTTCATGCTTCCAGGTGCCCGGGAAGTGAATTAAATACCATTTGGAGGCATTTAATGTTCAAGCAAAAACAGCTGATTTTTGACAAAAGAGATAACACCCCCCCATTACGTCATGCTTCAGAAAGGTGAAAAATGGTCCGTTTTCAAATGTTTTATTTTTGAACGTCAGTTCACATTTGTAGGTGGATTATTAGTTTTAGAGCTAAAATTAGCATGTTTAAAGTGATTTTCATGCTTCCAGGGGCCCTAAACACAAGATTTGTGGAATGGTTAAAAGTGCATGAAAATGGCCAATTTGCTCACTCTGAGGTCTCAAAAAGTGTTTCTTCACCCCGGGAAGTGAATTAAATACCATTTGGAGGCATTTAATGTTCAAGCAAAAACTGCTGATTTTTGACTAAAGAGATAACACCCCCCCATTACGTCATGCTTCAGAAAGGTGAAAAATGGTCCGTTTTCAAATGTTTTATTTTTGAACGTCAGTTCACATTTGTAGGTGGATTATTAGTTTTAGAGCTAAAATGAGCATGTTTAAAGTGATTTTCATGCTTCCAGGGGCGATAAACACAAGATTTGTGGAATGGTTAAAAGTGCATGAAAAAGGCCAATTTGCTCACTCTGAGGTCTCAAAAAGTGTTTCTTCACCCCGGGAAGTGAATTAAATACCATTTGTAGGCATTTAATGTTCAAGCAAAAACGGCTGATTTTGGACAAAAGAGATAACACCCCCCCATTACGTCATGCTTCAGAAAGGTGAAAAATGGTCCGTTTTCAAATGTTTTATTTTTGAACGTCAGTTCACATTTGTAGGTTGATTATTAGTTTTAGAGCTAAAATTAGCATGTTTAAAGTGATTTTCATGCTTCCAGGGGTCCTGGAAGTGAATTAAATACCATTTGGAGGCATTTAATGTTCAAGCAAAAACAGCAGATTTTTGACAAAAGAGATAACACCCCCCCCCATTACGTCATTCATCAGAAAGGTGAAAAATGGTCCATTTTCCAATGTTTTATTTTTGAACGTCAGTTCACATTTGTCGGTGCATTATTAGTTTTAGAGCTAAAATTAGCATGTTTAAAGTGATTTTCATGCTTCCAGGGACCCGGGAAGTGAATTAAATACCATTTGGAGGCATTTAATGTTCAAGCAAAAACTGCTGATTTTTGACAAAAGAGATAACACCCCCCATTACGTCATTCTATATAAAGGTAAAAAATGGTCCGTTTTCAAATGTTTTATTTTTGAAAGTCAGTTCACATTTGTAGGTGGATCATCAGTTTTAGAGCTAAAATTAGCATGTTAAAGTGATTTTCATGCTTCCAGGGGCCCGGGAAGTGAATTAAATACCATTTGGAGGCATTTAATGTTCAAGCAAAAACAGCTGATTTTTGACAAAAGAGATAACACCCCCCATTACGTCATGCTTCAGAAAGGTGAAAAATGGTCAGTTTTCAAATGTTTTATTTTTGAACGTCAGTTCACATTTGTAGGTGGATTATTAGTTTTAGAGCTAAAATTAGCATGTTTAAAGTGATTTTCATGCTTCCAGGGGCCCTAAACACAAGATTTGTGGAATGGTTAAAAGTGCATGAAAATGGCCAGTTTGCTCACTCTGAGGTCTCAAAAAGTGTTTCTTCACCCCGGGAAGTGAATTAAATACCATTTGGAGGCATTTAATGTTCAAGCAAAAACAGGTGATTTTTGACTAAAGAGATAACACCCCCCCATTACGTCATGCTTCAGAAAGGTGAAAAATGGTTCGTTTTCAAATGTTTTATTTTTGAACGTCAGTTCACATTTGTAGGTGGATTATTAGTTTTAGAGCTAAAATTAGCATGTTTAAAGTGATTTTCTTGCTTCCAGGGGCCCTAAACACAAGATTTGTGGAATTGTTAAAAGTACATGAAAAAGGCCAATTTGCTCACTCTGAGGTCTCAAAAAGTGTTTCTTCACCCCGGGAAGTGAATTAAATACCATTTGGAGGCATTTAATGTTCAAGCAAAAACATCTGATTTTTGACAAAAGAGATAACACCCCCCCATTACGTGATTCTTCAGAAAGGTGAAAAATGGTCCATTTTCAAATGTTTTATTTTTGAACGTCAGTTCACATTTGTAGGTGGATTATTCATTTTAGAGCTAAAATTAGCATGTTTAAAGTGATTTTCATGCGTCCAGGGGCTCTAAACACAAGATTTGTGGAATGGTTAAAAGTGCATGAAAATGGCCAATTTGCTCACTCTGAGGTCTCAAAAAGTGTTTCTTCACCCCGGGAAGTGAATTAAATACCATTTGGAGGCATTTAATGTTCAATCAAAAACAGCTGATTTTTGACAAAAGAGATAACACCCCCCCATTACGTCATTCTTCAGAAAGGTGAAAAATGGTCCGTTTTCAAATGTTTTATTTTTGAACGTCAGTTCACATTTGTAGGTGGATTATTAGTTTTAGAGCTAAAATTAGCATGTTTAAAGTGATTTTCATGCTTCCAGGGGCCCAGGAAGTGAATTAAATACCATTTGGAGGCATTTAATGTTCAAGCAAAAACAGCAGATTTTTGACAAAAGAGATAACACCCCCCCATTACATCATTGTTCAGAAAGGTGAAAAATGGTCCGTTTTCAAATGTTTTATTTTTGAACGTCAGTTCACATTTGTAGGTGCATTATTAGTTTTAGAGCTAAAATTAGCATGTTTAAAGTGATTTTCATGCTTCGAGGGGCCCGGGAAGGGAATTAAATACCATTTGGAGGCATTTAATGTTCAAGCAAAAACAGCTGATTTTTGACAAAAGAGATAACACCCCCCCATACGTCATTCTTCAGAAAGGTGAAAAATAGTCCTTTTTTAAATGTTTTATTTTTGAACGTCAGTTCACATTTGTCGGTGCATTATTAGTTTTAGAGCTAAAATTAGCATGTTTAAAGTGATTTTCATGCTTCCAGGGGCCCGGGAAGTGAATTAAATACCATTTGGAGGCATTTAATGTTCAAGCAAAAACAGCTGATTTTTGACAAAAGAGATAACACCCCCCCATTACGTCATTCTTCATAAAGGTAAAAAATGGTCCGTTTTCAAATGTTTCATTTTTGAACGTCAGTTCACATTTGTAGGTGGATTATTAGTTTTAGAGCTAAAATTAGCATGTTTAAAGTGATTTTCATGCTTCCAGGGGCTCTAAACACAAGATTTGTGGAATGGTTAAAAGTGCATGAAAATGGACAATTTGCTCACTCTGAGGTCTCAAAAAGTGTTTCTTCACCCCGGGAAGTGAATTAAATACCATTTGGAGGCATTTAATGTTCAAGCAAAAACAGCTGATTTTTGACAAAAGAGATAACACCCCCCCCATTACGTCATTCTTCAGAAAGGTGAAAAATGGTCCGTTTTCAAATGTTTTATTTTTGAACGTAAGTTCACATTTGTAGGTGGATCATCAGTTTTAGAGCTAAAATTAGCATGTTAAAGTGATTTTCATGCTTCCAGGGGCCCGGGAAGAAAATTAAATACCTTTTGGAGGCATTTAATGTTCAAGCAAAAACAGCTGATTTTTGACAAAAGAGATAACTCCGCCCCATTACGTCATTCTTCAGAAAGGTGAAAATTGGTCTGTTTTCAAATGTTTTATTTTTAAACGTCAGTTCACATTTGTAGGTGGATTATTAGTTTTAGAGCTAAAATTTGCATGTTTAAAGTGATTTTCATGCTTCCAGGGGCCCGGGAAGTGAATTAAATACCATTTGGAGGCATTTAATGTTCAAGCAAAAACAGCTGATTTTTGACAAAAGAGATAACACCCCCCCATTACGTCATGCTTCAGAAAGGTGAAAAATGGTCCGTTTTCAAATGTTTTATTTTTGAACGTCAGTTCACATTTGTAGGTGGATTATTAGTTTTAGAGCTAAAATTAGCATGTTTAAAGTGATTTTCATGCTTCCAGGGGCTCTAAACACAAGATTTGTGGAATGGTTAAAAGTACATGAAAAAGGCCAATTTGCTCACTCTGAGGTCTCAAAAAGTGTTTCTTCACCCCGGGAAGTGAATTAAATACCATTTGTAGGCATTTAATGTTCAAGCAAAAACAGCTGATTTTTGACAAAAGAGATAACACCCCCCCATTACGTCATTCTTCAGAAAGGTGAAAAATGGTCCGTTTTCAAATGTTTTATTTTTGAACGTCAGTTCACATTTGTAGGTGGATTATTAGTTTTAGAGCTAAAATTAGCATGTTTAAAGTGATTTTCATGCTTCCAGGGGCCCTAAACACAAGATTTGTGGAATGGTTAAAAGTGCAAGAAAATGGCCAATTTGCTCACTCTGAGGTCTCAAAAAGTGTTTCTTTACCCCGGGAAGTGAATTAAATACCATTTGGAGGCATTTAATGTTCAATCAAAAACAGCTGATTTTTGACAAAAGAGATAACACCTCCCATTACGTCATGCTTCAGAAAGGTGAAAAATTGTCCGTTTTCAAATGTTTTATTTTTGAATGTCAGTTCACATTTGTAGGTGGATTATTAGTTTTAGAGCTAAAATTAGCATGTTTAAAGTGATTTTCATGCTTCCTGTGGCCCTAAACACAAGGTTTGTGGAATGGTTAAAAGTGCATGAAAATGGCCAATTTGCTACCTCTGAGGTCTCAAAAAGTGTTTCTTCACCCCGGGAAGTGAATTAAATACAATTTGGAGGCATTTAATGTTCAAGCAAAAACGGCGGATTTTTGACAAAAGAGATAACACCCCCCCATTACGTGATGCTTCAGAAAGGTGAAAAATTGTCAGTTTTCAAATGTTTTATTTTTGAATGTCAGTTCACATTTGTAGGTGGATCATCAGTTTTAGAGCTAAAAAAATTAGCATGTTTAAAGTGATTTTCATGCTTCCATGGGCTCTAAACACAAGATTTGTGGAATGGTTAAAAGTGCATGAAAATGGCCAATTTTCTCACTCTGAGGTCTCAAAAAGTGTTTCTTCACCCCGGGAAGTGAATTAAATACCATTTGGAGGCATTTAATGTTCAATCAAAAACAGCTGATTTTTGACAAAAGAGATAACACCTCCCATTACGTCATGCTTCAGAAAGGTGAAAAATTGTCCGTTTTCAAATGTTTTATTTTTGAATGTCAGTTCACATTTGTAGGTGGATTATTAGTTTTAGAGCTAAAATTAGCATGTTTAAAGTGATTTTCATGCTTCCTGTGGCCCTAAACACAAGGTTTGTGGAATGGTTAAAAGTGCAAGAAAATGGCCAATTTGCTCACTCTGAGGTCTCAAAAAGTGTTTCTTTACCCCGGGAAGTGAATTAAATACCATTTGGAGGCATTTAATGTTCAAGCAAAAACGGCGGATTTTTGACAAAAGAGATAACACCCCCCCATTACGTCATGCTTCAGAAAGGTGAAAAATTGTCCGTTTTCAAATGTTTTATTTTTGAATGTCAGTTCACATTTGTAGGTGGATTATTAGTTTTAGAGCTAAAATTAGCATGTTTAAAGTGATTTTCATGCTTCCTGTGGCCCTAAACACAAGGTTTGTGGAATGGTTAAAAGTGCATGAAAATGGCCAATTTGCTCACTCTGAGGTCTCAAAAAGTGTTTCTTCACCCCGGGAAGTGAATTAAATACCATTTGGAGGCATTTAATGTTCAAGCAAAAACAGCTGATTTTTGACAAAAGAGATAACACCCCCCATTACGTAATTCTTCAGAAAGGTGAAAAATTGTCCGTTTTCAAATGTTTTATTTTTGAATGTCAGTTCACATTTGTAGGTGGATAATTAGTTTTAGAGCTAAAATTAGCATATTTAAAGTGATTTTCATGCTTCCAGGGGGTCTAAACACAAGATTTGTGGAATGGTTAAAAGTGCATGAAAATGGCCAATTTGCTCACTCTGAGGTCTCAAAAAGTGTTTCTTCACCCCGGGAAGTGAATTAAATACCATTTGGAGGCATTTAATGTTCAAGCAAAAACGGCTGATTTTTGACAAAAGAGAAAACACCCCCCCATTACGTCATTCTTCAGAAAGGTGAAAAATGGTCCGTTTTCAAATGTTTTATTTTTGAACGTCAGTTCACATTTGTAGGTGAATTATTAGTTTTAGAGCTAAAATTAGCATGTTTAAAGTGATTTTCATGCTTCCAGGGGCTCTAAACACAAGATTTGTGGAATGGTTAAAAGTGCATGAAAATGGCCAATTTGCTCACTCTGAGGTCTCAAAAAGTGTTTCTTTACCCCGGGAAGTGAATTAAATACCATTTGGAGGCATTTAATGTTCAAGCAAAAACGGCGGATTTTTGACAAAAGAGATAACACCCCCCCATTACGTCATGCTTCAGA
Source organism: Lissotriton helveticus (assembly GCF_964261635.1). Classification (NCBI taxonomy): domain Eukaryota; kingdom Metazoa; phylum Chordata; class Amphibia; order Caudata; family Salamandridae; genus Lissotriton; species Lissotriton helveticus. The sequence goes on from NW_027611740.1 coordinate 798,203, forward strand.
AAGGTGAAAAATTGTCCGTTTTCAAATGTTTTATTTTTGAATGTCAGTTCACATTTGTAGGTGGATTATTAGTTTTAGAGCTAAAATTAGCATGTTTAAAGTGATTTTCATGCTTCCTGTGGCCCTAAACACAAGGTTTGTGGAATGGTTAAAAGTGCATGAAAATGGCCAATTTGCTCACTCTGAGGTCTCAAAAAGTGTTTCTTCACCCCGGGAAGTGTATTAAATACCATTTGGAGGCATTTAATGTTCAAGCAAAAACAGCTGATTTTTGACAAAAGAGATAACACCCCCCCATTACGTAATTCTTCAGAAAGGTGAAAAATTGTCTGTTTTCAAATGTTTTATTTTTGAATGTCAGTTCACATTTGTAGGTGGATTATTAGTTTTAGAGCTAAAATTAGCATATTTAAAGTGATTTTCATGCTTCCAGGGGGTCTAAACTCAAGATTTGTGGAATGGTTAAAAGTGCATGAAAATGGCCAATTTGCTCACTCTGAGGTCTCAAAAAGTGTTTCTTCACCCCGGGAAGTGAATTAAATACCATTTGGAGGCATTTAATGTTCAAGCAAAAACGGCTGATTTTTGACAAAAGAGATAACACCCCCCCATTACGTCATTCTTCAGAAAGGTGAAAAATGGTCCGTTTACAAATGTTTTATTTTTGAACGTCAGTTCACATTTGTAGGTGGATTATTAGTTTTAGTGCTAAAATTAGCATGTTTAAAGTGATTTTCATGCTTCCAGGGGCTCTAAACACAAGATTTGTGGAATGGTTAAAAGTGCATGAAAATGACCAATTTGCTCACTCTGAGGTCTCAAAAAGTGTTTCTTCACCCCGGGAAGTGAATTAAATACCATTTGGAGGCATTTAATGTTCAATCAAAAACAGCTGATTTTTGACAAAAGAGATAACACCCCCCATTACGTCATTCTTCAGAAAGGTGAAAAATGGTCCGGTTTCAAATGTTTTATTTTTGAACGTCAGTTCACATTTGTAGGTGGATTATTAGTTTTAGAGCTAAAATTAGCATGTTTAAAGTGATTTTCATGCTTCCAGGGGCCCGGGAAGTGAATTAAATACCATTTGTAGGCATTTAATGTTCAAGCAAAAACGGCTGATTTTTGACAAAAGAGATAACACCCCCCCATTACGTCATGCTTCAGAAAGGTGAAAAATGGTCCGTTTTCAAATGTTTTATTTTTGAATGTCAATTCACATTTGTAGGTGGATTATTAGTTTTAGAGCTAAAATTAGCATGTTTAAAGTGATTTTCATGCTTCCAGGGGCCCAGGAAGTGAATTAAATACCATTTGGAGGCATTTAATGTTCAAGCAAAAACGGCTGATTTTTTACAAAAGAGATAACACCCCCCCATTACGTCATGCTTCAGAAAGGTGAAAAATGGTCCGTTTTCAAATGTTTTATTTTTGAACGTCAGTTCACATTTGTAGGTGGATTATTAGTTTTAGAGCTAAAATTAGCATGTTTAAAGTGATTTTCATGCTTCCAGGGGCCCGGGAAGTGAATTAAATACCATTTGTAGGCATTTAATGTTCAAGCAAAAACGGCTGATTTTTGACAAAAGAGATAACACCCCCCCATTACGTCATGCTTCAGAAAGGTGAAAAATGGTCCGTTTTCAAATGTTTTATTTTTGAATGTCAATTCACATTTGTAGGTGGATTATTAGTTTTAGAGCTAAAATTAGCATGTTTAAAGTGATTTTCATGCTTCCAGGGGCCCGGGAAGTGAATTAAATACCATTTGGAGGCATTTAATGTTCAAGCAAAAACGGCTGATTTTTTACAAAAGAGATAACACCCCCCCATTACGTCATGCTTCAGAAAGGTGAAAAATGGTCCGTTTTCAAATGTTTTATTTTAGAACGTCAGTTCACATTTGTAGGTGGATTATTAGTTTTAGAGCTAAAATTAGCATGTTTAAAGTGATTTTCATGCTTCCAGGGGCCCAGGAAGTGAATTAAATACCATTTGTAGGCATTTAATGTTCAAGCAAAAACGGCAGATTTTTGACAAAAGAGATAACACCCCCCCATTATGTCATGCTTCAGAAAGGTGAAAAATGGTCCGTTTTCAAATGTTTTATTTTTGAATGTCAATTCACATTTGTAGGTGGATTATTAGTTTTAGAGCTAAAATTAGCATGTTTAAAGTGATTTTCATGCTTCCAGGGGCCCGGGAAGTGAATTAAATACCATTTGGAGGCATTTAATGTTCAAGCAAAAACAGCTGATTTTTTACAAAAGAGATAACACCCTCCATTACGTCATTCTTCAGAAAGGTGAAAAATGGTCCGTTTTCAAATGTTTTATTTTTGAACGTCAGTTCACATTTGTAGGTGGATTATTAGTTTTAGAGCTAAAATTAGCATGTTTAAAGTGATTTTCATGCTTCCAGGGGCTCTAAACACAAGATTTGTGGAATGGTTAAAAGTGCATGAAAATGGCCAATTTGCTCACTCTGAGGTCTCAAAAAGTGTTTCTTCACCCCGGGAAGTGAATTAAATACAATTTGGAGGCATTTAATGTTCAAGCAAAAACGGCGGATTTTTGACAAAAGAGATAACACCCCCCCATTACGTGATGCTTCAGAAAGGTGAAAAATTGTCCGTTTACAAATGTTTTATTTTTGAATGTCAGTTCACATTTGTAGGTGGATCATCAGTTTTAGAGCTAAAAAAATTAGCATGTTTAAAGTGATTTTCATGCTTCCATGGGCTCTAAACACAAGATTTGTGGAATGGTTAAAAGTGCATGAAAATGGCCAATTTGCTCACTCTGAGGTCTCAAAAAGTGTTTCTTCACCCCGGGAAGTGAATTAAATACCATTTGGAGGCATTTAATGTTTAATCAAAATCAGCTGATTTTTGACAAAAGAGATAACACCTCCCATTAAGTCATGCTTCAGAAAGGTGAAAAATTGTCCGTTTTCAAATGTTTTATTTTTGAATGTCAGTTCACATTTGTAGGTGGATTATTAGTTTTAGAGCTAAAATTAGCATGTTTAAAGTGATTTTCATGCTTCCTGTGGCCCTAAACACAAGGTTTGTGGAATGGTTAAAAGTGCATGAAAATGGCCAATTTGCTCACTCTGAGGTCTCAAAAAGTGTTTCTTTACCCCGGGAAGTGAATTAAATACCATTTGGAGGCATTTAATGTTCAAGCAAAAACGGCGGATTTTTGACAAAAGAGATAACACCCCCCCATTACGTCATGCTTCAGAAAGGTGAAAAATTGTCCGTTTTCAAATGTTTTATTTTTGAATGTCAGTTCACATTTGTAGGTGGATTATTAGTTTTAGAGCTAAAATTAGCATGTTTAAAGTGATTTTCATGCTTCCTGTGGCCCTAAACACAAGGTTTGTGGAATGGTTAAAAGTGCATGAAAATGGCCAATTTGCTCACTCTGAGGTCTCAAAAAGTGTTTCTTCACCCCGGGAAGTGAATTAAATACCATTTGGAGGCATTTAATGTTCAAGCAAAAACAGCTGATTTTTGACAAAAGAGATAACACCCCCCATTACGTAATTCTTCAGAAAGGTGAAAAATTGTCCGTTTTCAAATGTTTTATTTTTGAATGTCAGTTCACATTTGTAGGTGGATTATTAGTTTTAGAGCTAAAATTAGCATATTTAAAGTGATTTTCATGCTTCCAGGGGGTCTAAACACAAGATTTGTGGAATGGTTAAAAGTGCATGAAAATGGCCAATTTGCTCACTCTGAGGTCTCAAAAAGTGTTTCTTCACCCCGGGAAGTGAATTAAATACCATTTGGAGGCATTTAATGTTCAAGCAAAAACGGCTGATTTTTGACAAAAGAGATAACACCCCCCCATTACGTCATTCTTCAGAAAGGTGAAAAATGGTCCGTTTACAAATGTTTTATTTTTGAACGTCAGTTCACATTTGTAGGTGGATTATTAGTTTTAGTGCTAAAATTAGCATGTTTAAAGTGATTTTCATGCTTCCAGGGGCTCTAAACACAAGGTTTGTGGAATGGTTAAAAGTGCATGAAAATGGCCAATTTGCTCACTCTGAGGTCTCAAAAAGTGTTTCTTCACCCCGGGAAGTGAATTAAATACCATTTGGAGGCATTTAATGTTCAAGCAAAAACAGCTGATTTTTGACAAAAGAGATAACACCCCCCATTACGTCATTCTTCAGAAAGGTGAAAAATGGTCCGTTTTCAAATGTTTTATTTTTGAACGTCAGTTCACATTTGTAGGTGGATTATTAGTTTTAGAGCTAAAATTAGCATGTTTAAAGTGATTTTCATGCTTCCAGGGGCCCGGGAAGTGAATTAAATACCATTTGTAGGCATTTAATGTTCAAGCAAAAACGGCTGATTTTTGACAAAAGAGATAACACCCCCCCCATTACGTCATGCTTCAGAAAGGTGAAAAATGGTCCGTTTTCAAATGTTTTATTTTTGAATGTCAATTCACATTTGTAGGTGGATTATTAGTTTTAGAGCTAAAATTAGCATGTTTAAAGTGATTTTCATGCTTCCAGGGGCCCGGGAAGTGAATTAAATACCATTTGGAGGCATTTAATGTTCAAGCAAAAACGGCTGATTTTTTACAAAAGAGATAACACCCCCCCATTACGTCATGCTTCAGAAAGGTGAAAAATGGTCCGTTTTCAAATGTTTTATTTTAGAACGTCAGTTCACATTTGTAGGTGGATTATTAGTTTTAGAGCTAAAATTAGCATGTTTAAAGTGATTTTCATGCTTCCAGGGGCCCGGGAAGTGAATTAAATACCATTTGGAGGCATTTAATGTTCAAGCAAAAACAGCTGATTTTTGACAAAAGAGATAACACCCTCCATTACGTCATTCTTCAGAAAGGTGAAAAATGGTCCGTTTTCAAATGTTTTATTTTTGAACGTCAGTTCACATTTGTAGGTGGATTATTAGTTTTAGAGCTAAAATTAGCATGTTTAAAGTGATTTTCATGCTTCCAGGGGCCCGGGAAGTGAATTAAATACCATTTGTAGGCATTTAATGTTCAAGCAAAAACGGCTGATTTTTGACAAAAGAGATAACACCCCCCCCATTACGTCATGCTTCAGAAAGGTGAAAAATGGTCCGTTTTCAAATGTTTTATTTTTGAATGTCAATTCACATTTGTAGGTGGATTATTAGTTTTAGAGCTAAAATTAGCATGTTTAAAGTGATTTTCATGCTTCCAGGGGCCCGGGAAGTGAATTAAATACCATTTGGAGGCATTTAATGTTCAAGCAAAAACGGCTGATTTTTTACAAAAGAGATAACACCCCCCCATTACGTCATGCTTCAGAAAGGTGAAAAATGGTCCGTTTTCAAATGTTTTATTTTTGAACGTCAGTTCACATTTGTAGGTGGATTATTAGTTTTAGAGCTAAAATTAGCATGTTTAAAGTGATTTTCATGCTTCCAGGGGCCCGGGAAGTGAATTAAATACCATTTGGAGGCATTTAATGTTCAAGCAAAAACGGCTGATTTTTTACAAAAGAGATAACACCCCCCCATTACGTCATGCTTCAGAAAGGTGAAAAATGGTCCGTTTTCAAATGTTTTATTTTTGAACGTCAGTTCACATTTGTAGGTGGATTATTAGTTTTAGAGCTAAAATTAGCATGTTTAAAGTGATTTTCATGCTTCCAGGGGCCCGGGAAGTGAATTAAATACCATTTGTAGGCATTTAATGTTCAAGCAAAAATGGCAGATTTTTGACAAAAGAGATAACACCCCCCCATTACGTCATGCTTCAGAAAGGTGAAAAATGGTCCGTTTTCAAATGTTTTATTTTTGAATGTCAATTCACATTTGTAGGTGGATTATTAGTTTTAGAGCTAAAATTAGCATTTTTAAAGTGGTTTTTCATGCTTCCAGGGGCCCGGGAAGTGAATTAAATACCATTTGGAGGCATTTAATGTTCAAGCAAAAACAGCTGATTTTTGACAAAAGAGATAACACCCTCCATTACGTCATTCTTCAGAAAGGTAAAAAATGGTCCGTTTTAAAATGTTTTATTTTTGAACGTCAGTTCACATTTGTAGGTGGATTATTAGTTTTAGAGCTAAAATTAGCATGTTTAAAGTGATTTTCATGCTTCCAGGGGCTCTAAACACAAGATTTGTGGAATGGTTAAAAGTGCATGAAAATGGCCAATTTGCTACCTCTGAGGTCTCAAAAAGTGTTTCTTCATCCCGGGAAGTGAATTAAATACAATTTGGAGGCATTTAATGTTCAAGCAAAAACGGCGGATTTTTGACAAAAGAGATAACACCCCCCCATTACGTGATGCTTCAGAAAGGTGAAAAATTGTCAGTTTTCAAATGTTTTATTTTTGAATGTCAGTTCACATTTGTAGGTGGATCATCAGTTTTAGAGCTAAAAAAATTAGCATGTTTAAAGTGATTTTCATGCTTCCATGGGCTCTAAACACAAGATTTGTGGAATGGTTAAAAGTGCATGAAAATGGCCAATTTGCTCACTCTGAGGTCTCAAAAAGTGTTTCTTCACCCCGGGAAGTGAATTAAATACCATTTGGAGGCATTTATTGTTCAATCAAAAACAGCTGATTTTTGACAAAAGAGATAACACCTCCCATTACGTCATGCTTCAGAAAGGTGAAAAATTGTCCGTTTTCAAATGTTTTATTTTTGAATGTCAGTTCACATTTGTAGGTGGATTATTAGTTTTAGAGCTAAAATTAGCATGTTTAAAGTGATTTTCATGCTTCCTGTGGCCCTAAACACAAGGTTTGTGGAATGGTTAAAAGTGCAAGAAAATGGCCAATTTGCTCACTCTGAGGTCTCAAAAAGTGTTTCTTTACCCCGGGAAGTGAATTAAATACCATTTGGAGGCATTTAATGTTCAAGCAAAAACGGCGGATTTTTGACAAAAGAGATAACACCCCCCCATTACGTCATGCTTCAGAAAGGTGAAAAATTGTCCGTTTTCAAATGTTTTATTTTTGAATGTCAGTTCACATTTGTAGGTGGATTATTAGTTTTAGAGCTACAATTAGCATGTTTAAAGTGATTTTCATGCTTCCTGTGGCCCTAAACACAAGGTTTGTGGAATGGTTAAAAGTGCATGAAAATGGCCATTTTGCTCACTCTGAGGTCTCAAAAAGTGTTTCTTCACCCCGGGAAGTGAATTAAATACCATTTGGAGGCATTTAATGTTCAAGCAAAAACGGCTGATTTTTGACAAAAGAGATAACACCCCCCCATTACGTCATTCTTCAGAAAGGTGAAAAATGGTCCGTTTACAAATGTTTTATTTTTGAACGTCAGTTCACATTTGTAGGTGGATTATTAGTTTTAGTGCTAAAATTAGCATGTTTAAAGTGATTTTCATGCTTCCAGGGGCTCTAAACACAAGGTTTGTGGAATGGTTAAAAGTGCATGAAAATGGCCAATTTGCTCACTCTGAGGTCTCAAAAAGTGTTTCTTCACCCCGGGAAGTGAATTAAATACCATTTGGAGGCATTTAATGTTCAAGCAAAAACAGCTGATTTTTGACAAAAGAGATAACACCCCCCATTACGTCATTCTTCAGAAAGGTGAAAAATGGTCCGTTTTCAAATGTTTTATTTTTGAACGTCAGTTCACATTTGTAGGTGGATTATTAGTTTTAGAGCTAAAATTAGCATGTTTAAAGTGATTTTCATGCTTCCAGGGGCCCGGGAAGTGAATTAAATACCATTTGTAGGCATTTAATGTTCAAGCAAAAACGGCTGATTTTTGACAAAAGAGATAACACCCCCCCCATTACGTCATGCTTCAGAAAGGTGAAAAATGGTCCGTTTTCAAATGTTTTATTTTTGAATGTCAATTCACATTTGTAGGTGGATTATTAGTTTTAGAGCTAAAATTAGCATGTTTAAAGTGATTTTCATGCTTCCAGGGGCCCGGGAAGTGAATTAAATACCATTTGGAGGCATTTAATGTTCAAGCAAAAACGGCTGATTTTTTACAAAAGAGATAACACCCCCCCATTACGTCATGCTTCAGAAAGGTGAAAAATGGTCCGTTTTCAAATGTTTTATTTTAGAACGTCAGTTCACATTTGTAGGTGGATTATTAGTTTTAGAGCTAAAATTAGCATGTTTAAAGTGATTTTCATGCTTCCAGGGGCCCGGGAAGTGAATTAAATACCATTTGGAGGCATTTAATGTTCAAGCAAAAACAGCTGATTTTTGACAAAAGAGATAACACCCTCCATTACGTCATTCTTCAGAAAGGTGAAAAATGGTCCGTTTTCAAATGTTTTATTTTTGAACGTCAGTTCACATTTGTAGGTGGATTATTAGTTTTAGAGCTAAAATTAGCATGTTTAAAGTGATTTTCATGCTTCCAGGGGCCCGGGAAGTGAATTAAATACCATTTGTAGGCATTTAATGTTCAAGCAAAAACGGCTGATTTTTGACAAAAGAGATAACACCCCCCCCATTACGTCATGCTTCAGAAAGGTGAAAAATGGTCCGTTTTCAAATGTTTTATTTTTGAATGTCAATTCACATTTGTAGGTGGATTATTAGTTTTAGAGCTAAAATTAGCATGTTTAAAGTGATTTTCATGCTTCCAGGGGCCCGGGAAGTGAATTAAATACCATTTGGAGGCATTTAATGTTCAAGCAAAAACGGCTGATTTTTTACAAAAGAGATAACACCCCCCCATTACGTCATGCTTCAGAAAGGTGAAAAATGGTCCGTTTTCAAATGTTTTATTTTTGAACGTCAGTTCACATTTGTAGGTGGATTATTAGTTTTAGAGCTAAAATTAGCATGTTTAAAGTGATTTTCATGCTTCCAGGGGCCCGGGAAGTGAATTAAATACCATTTGGAGGCATTTAATGTTCAAGCAAAAACGGCTGATTTTTTACAAAAGAGATAACACCCCCCCATTACGTCATGCTTCAGAAAGGTGAAAAATGGTCCGTTTTCAAATGTTTTATTTTTGAACGTCAGTTCACATTTGTAGGTGGATTATTAGTTTTAGAGCTAAAATTAGCATGTTTAAAGTGATTTTCATGCTTCCAGGGGCCCGGGAAGTGAATTAAATACCATTTGTAGGCATTTAATGTTCAAGCAAAAATGGCAGATTTTTGACAAAAGAGATAACACCCCCCCATTACGTCATGCTTCAGAAAGGTGAAAAATGGTCCGTTTTCAAATGTTTTATTTTTGAATGTCAATTCACATTTGTAGGTGGATTATTAGTTTTAGAGCTAAAATTAGCATTTTTAAAGTGGTTTTTCATGCTTCCAGGGGCCCGGGAAGTGAATTAAATACCATTTGGAGGCATTTAATGTTCAAGCAAAAACAGCTGATTTTTGACAAAAGAGATAACACCCTCCATTACGTCATTCTTCAGAAAGGTAAAAAATGGTCCGTTTTAAAATGTTTTATTTTTGAACGTCAGTTCACATTTGTAGGTGGATTATTAGTTTTAGAGCTAAAATTAGCATGTTTAAAGTGATTTTCATGCTTCCAGGGGCTCTAAACACAAGATTTGTGGAATGGTTAAAAGTGCATGAAAATGGCCAATTTGCTACCTCTGAGGTCTCAAAAAGTGTTTCTTCATCCCGGGAAGTGAATTAAATACAATTTGGAGGCATTTAATGTTCAAGCAAAAACGGCGGATTTTTGACAAAAGAGATAACACCCCCCCATTACGTGATGCTTCAGAAAGGTGAAAAATTGTCAGTTTTCAAATGTTTTATTTTTGAATGTCAGTTCACATTTGTAGGTGGATCATCAGTTTTAGAGCTAAAAAAATTAGCATGTTTAAAGTGATTTTCATGCTTCCATGGGCTCTAAACACAAGATTTGTGGAATGGTTAAAAGTGCATGAAAATGGCCAATTTGCTCACTCTGAGGTCTCAAAAAGTGTTTCTTCACCCCGGGAAGTGAATTAAATACCATTTGGAGGCATTTATTGTTCAATCAAAAACAGCTGATTTTTGACAAAAGAGATAACACCTCCCATTACGTCATGCTTCAGAAAGGTGAAAAATTGTCCGTTTTCAAATGTTTTATTTTTGAATGTCAGTTCACATTTGTAGGTGGATTATTAGTTTTAGAGCTAAAATTAGCATGTTTAAAGTGATTTTCATGCTTCCTGTGGCCCTAAACACAAGGTTTGTGGAATGGTTAAAAGTGCAAGAAAATGGCCAATTTGCTCACTCTGAGGTCTCAAAAAGTGTTTCTTTACCCCGGGAAGTGAATTAAATACCATTTGGAGGCATTTAATGTTCAAGCAAAAACGGCGGATTTTTGACAAAAGAGATAACACCCCCCCATTACGTCATGCTTCAGAAAGGTGAAAAATTGTCCGTTTTCAAATGTTTTATTTTTGAATGTCAGTTCACATTTGTAGGTGGATTATTAGTTTTAGAGCTACAATTAGCATGTTTAAAGTGATTTTCATGCTTCCTGTGGCCCTAAACACAAGGTTTGTGGAATGGTTAAAAGTGCATGAAAATGGCCATTTTGCTCACTCTGAGGTCTCAAAAAGTGTTTCTTCACCCCGGGAAGTGAATTAAATACCATTTGGAGGCATTTAATGTTCAAGCAAAAACGGCTGATTTTTGACAAAAGAGATAACACCCCCCCATTACGTAATTCTTCAGAAAGGTGAAAAATGGTCCGTTTTCAAATGTTTTATTTTTGAACGTCAGTTCACATTTGTAGGTGGATTATTAGTTTTAGAGCTAAAATTAGCATGTTTAAAGTGATTTTCATGCTTCCAGGGGCTCTAAACACAAGATTTGTGGAATGGTTAAAAGTGCATGAAAATGGCCAATTTGCTCACTCTGAGGTCTCAAAAAGTGTTTCTTCACCCCGGGAAGTGAATTACATACCATTTGGAGGCATTTAATGTTCAAGCAAAAACGGCTGATTTTTGACAAAAGAGATAACACCCCCCCATTACGTCATGCTTCAGAAAGGTGAAAAATGGTCCGTTTTCAAATGTTTTATTTTTGAATGTCAATTCAAATTTGTAGGTGGATTATTAGTTTTAGAGCTAAAATTAGCATGTTTAAAGTGATTTTCATGCTTCCAGGGGCCCGGGAAGTGAATGAAATACCATTTGGAGGCATTTAATGTTCAAGCAAAAACAGCTGATGTTTGACAAAAGAGATAACACCCCCCCATTACGTCATGCTTCAGAAAGGTGAAAAATTGTCCGTTTTAAAATGTTTTATTTTTGAATGTCAGTTCACATTTGTAGGTGGATCATCAGTTTTAGAGCTAAAAAAATTAGCATGTTTAAAGTGATTTTCATGCTTCCAGGGGCTCTAAACACAAGATTTGTGGAATGGTTAAAAGTGCATGAAAATGGCCAATTTGCTCACTCTGAGGTCTCAAAAAGTGTTTCTTCACCCCGGGAAGTGAATTAAATACCATTTGGAGGCATTTAATGTTCAATCAAAAACAGCCGGTTTTTGACAAAAGAGATAACACCCCCCCATTACGTAATTCTTCAGAAAGGTGAAAAATTGTCTGTTTTCAAATGTTTCATTTTTGAATTTCAGTTCACATTTGTAGGTGGATTATTAGTTTTAGAGCTAAAATTAGCATGTTTAAAGTGATTTTCATGCTTTCTGTGGCCCTAAACACAAGGTTTGTGGAATGGTTAAAAGTGCATGAAAATGGCCAATTTGCTCACTCTGAGGTCTCAAAAAGTGTTCCTTCACCCCGGGAAGTGAATTAAATACCATTTGGAGGCATTTAATGTTCAAGCAAAAACAGCTGATTTTTGACAAAAGAGATAACACCCCCCCATTACGTAATTCTTCAGAAAGGTGAAAAATTGTCTGTTTTCAATGTTTTATTTTTGAATGTCAGTTCACATTTGTAGGTGGATTATTAGTTTTAGAGCTAAAATTAGCATATTTAAAGTGATTTTCATGCTTCCAGGGGCTCTAAACATAAGATTTGTGGAATGGTTAAAAGTGCATGAAAATGGCCAATTTGCTCACTCTGAGGTCTCAAAAAGTGTTTCTTCACCCCGGGAAGTGAATTAAATACCATTTGGAGGCATTTAATGTTCAAGCAAAAATGGCTGATTTTTGACAAAAGAGATAACACCCCCCCATTACGTCATTCTTCAGAAAGGTGAAAAATGGTCCGTTTTCAAATGTTTTATTTTTGAACGTCAGTTCACATTTGTAGGTGGATTATTAGTTTTAGAGCTAAAATTAGCATGTTGAAAGTGATTTTCATGCTTCCAGGGGCCCGGGAAGTGAATTAAATACCATTTGGAGGCATTTAATGTTCAAGCAAAAACAGCTGATGTTTGACAAAAGAGATAACACCCCCCCATTACGTCATGCTTCAGAAAGGTGAAAAATTGTCCGTTTTAAAATGTTTTATTTTTGAATGTCAGTTCACATTTGTAGGTGGATCATCAGTTTTAGAGCTAAAAAAATTAGCATGTTTAAAGTGATTTTCATGCTTCCAGGGGCTCTAAACACAAGATTTGTGGAATGGTTAAAAGTGCATGAAAATGGCCAATTTGCTCACTCTGAGGTCTCAAAAAGTGTTTCTTCACCCCGGGAAGTGAATTAAATACCATTTGGAGGCATTTAATGTTCAATCAAAAACAGCCGGTTTTTGACAAAAGAGATAACACCCCCCCATTACGTAATTCTTCAGAAAGGTGAAAAATTGTCTGTTTTCAAATGTTTTATTTTTGAATTTCAGTTCACATTTGTAGGTGGATTATTAGTTTTAGGGCTAAAATTAGCATATTTAAAGTGATTTTCATGCTTCCAGGGGCTCTAAACACAAGATTTGTGGAATGGTTAAAAGTGCATGAAAATGGCCAATTTGCTCACTCTGAGGTCTCAAAAAGTGTTTCTTCACCCCGGGAAGTGAATTATATACCATTTGGAGGCATTTAATGTTCAAGCAAAAACGGCTGATTTTTGACAAAAGAGATAACACCCCCCCATTACGTCATTCTTCAGAAAGGTGAAAAATGGTCCGTTTTCAAATGTTTTATTTGTGAATGTCAGTTCACATTTGTAGGTGGATTATTAGTTTTAGAGCTAAAATTAGCATGTTTAAAGTGATTTTCATGCTTTCTGTGGCCCTAAACACAAGGTTTGTGGAATGGTTAAAAGTGCATGAAAATGGCCAATTTGCTCACTCTGAGGTCTCAAAAAGTGTTTCTTCACCCCGGGAAGTAAATTAAATACCATTTGGAGGCATTTAATGTTCAAGCAAAAACAGCTGATTTTTGACAAAAGAGATAACACCCCCCCATTACGTCATTCTTCAGAAAGGTGAAAAATGGTCCGTTTTCAAATGTTTTATTTTTGAACGTCAGTTCACATTTGTAGGTGGATTATTAGTTTTAGAGCTAAAATTAGCATGTTTAAAGTGATTTTCATGCTTCCAGGGGCTCAAAACACAAGATTTGTGGAATGGTTAAAAGTGCATGAAATGGCCAATTTGCTCACTCTGAGGTCTCAAAAAGTGTTTCTTCACCCCGGGAAGTGAATTAAATACCATTTGGGGGCATTTAATGTTCAAGCAAAAACGGCAGATTTTTGACAAAAGAGATAACACCCCCCCATTACGTCATTCTTCAGAAAGGTGAAAAATGGTCCGTTTTCAAATGTTTTATTTTTGAACGTCAGTTCACATTTGTAGGTGGATTATTAGTTTTAGAGCTAAAATGAGCATGTTTAAAGTGATTTTCATGCTTCCAGGGGCCCGGTAAGTGAATTAAATACCATTTGGAGGCATTTAATGTTCAAGCAAAAACGGCTGATTTTTGACAAAAGAGATAACACCCCCCCATTACGTCATACTTCAGAAAGGTGAAAAATTGTCCGTTTTCAAATGTTTTATTTTTGAATGTCAGTTCACATTTGTAGGTGGATTATTAGTTTTAGAGCTAAAATTAGCATGTTTAAAGTGATTTTCATGCTTCCTGTGGCCCTAAACACAAGGTTTGTGGAATGGTTAAAAGTGCATGAAAATGGCCAATTTGCTCACTCTGAGGTCTCAAAAAGTGTTTCTTCACCCAGGGAAGTGAATTAAATACCATTTGGAGGCATTTAATGTTCAAGGAAAAACGGCTGATTTTTGACAAAAGAGATAACACCCCCCCTTACGCCATTCTTCAGAAAGGTGAAAAATGGTTCGTTTTCAAATGTTTTATTTTTGAACGTCAGTTCACATTTGTAGGTGGATTATTAGTTTTAGAGCTAAAATTAGCATGTTTAAAGTGATTTTCATGCTTCCAGGGGCTCTTAACACAAGATTTGTGGAATGGTTAAAAGTGCATGAAAATGGCCAATTTGCTCACTCTGTGGTCTCAAAAAGTGTTACTTCACCCCGGGAAGTGAATTAAATACCATTTGGAGGCATTTAATGTTCAAGCAAAAACGGCAGATTTTTGACACAAGCGATAACACCCCCCCATTACGTCATGCTTCAGAAAGGTGAAAAATGGTCCGTTTTCAAATGTTTTATTTTTGAATGTCAATTCACATTTGTAGGTGGATTATTAGTTTTAGAGCTAAAATTAGCATGTTTAAAGTGATTTTCATGCTTCCAGGGGCCCGGGAAGTGAATTAAATACCATTTGGAGGCATTTAATGTTCAAGCAAAAACAGCTGATTTTTGACAAAAGAGATAACACCCCCCATTACGTCATTCTTCAGAAAGGTAAAAAATGGTCCGTTTTCAAATGTTTTATTTTTGAATGTCAGTTCACATTTGTAGGTGGATTATTAGTTTTAGAGCTAAAATTAGCATGTTTAAAGTGATTTTCATGCTTTCTGTGGCCCTAAACACAAGGTTTGTGGAATGGTTAAAAGTGCATGAAAATGGCCAATTTGCTCACTCTGAGGTCTCAAAAAGTGTTTCTTCACCCCGGGAAGTGAATTAAATACCATTTGGAGGCATTTAATGTTCAAGCAAAAACAGCTGATTTTTGACAAAAGAGATAACACCCCCCCCATTACGTAATTCTTCAGAAAGGTGAAAAATGGTCCGTTTTCAAATGTTTTATTTTTGAACGTCAGTTCACATTTGTAGGTGGATTATTAGTTTTAGAGCTAAAATTAGCATGTTTAAAGTGATTTTCATGCTTCCAGGGGCTCAAAACACAAGATTTGTGGAATGGTTAAAAGTGCATGAAATGGCCAATTTGCTCACTCTGAGGTCTCAAAAAGTGTTTCTTCACCCCGGGAAGTGAATTAAATACCATTTGGGGGCATTTAATGTTCAAGCAAAAACGGCAGATTTTTGACAAAAGAGATAACACCCCCCATTACGTCATTCTTCAGAAAGGTGAAAAATGGTCCGTTTTCAAATGTTTTATTTTTGAACGTCAGTTCACATTTGTAGGTGGATTATTAGTTTTAGAGCTAAAATGAGCATGTTTAAAGTGATTTTCATGCTTCCAGGGGCCCGGTAAGTGAATTAAATACCATTTGGAGGCATTTAATGTTCAAGCAAAAACGGCTGATTTTTGACAAAAGAGATAACACCCCCCCATTACGTCATGCTTCAGAAAGGTGAAAAATTGTCCGTTTTCAAATGTTTTATTTTTGAATGTCAGTTCACATTTGTAGGTGGATTATTAGTTTTAGAGCTAAAATTAGCATGTTTAAAGTGATTTTCATGCTTCCTGTGGCCCTAAACACAAGGTTTGTGGAATGGTTAAAAGTGCATGAAAATGGCCAATTTGCTCACTCTGAGGTCTCAAAAAGTGTTTCTTCACCCAGGGAAGTGAATTAAATACCATTTGGAGGCATTTAATGTTCAAGGAAAAACGGCTGATTTTTGACAAAAGAGATAACACCCCCCCTTACGCCATTCTTCAGAAAGGTGAAAAATGGTTCGTTTTCAAATGTTTTATTTTTGAACGTCAGTTCACATTTGTAGGTGGATTATTAGTTTTAGAGCTAAAATTAGCATGTTTAAAGTGATTTTCATGCTTCCAGGGGCTCTTAACACAAGATTTGTGGAATGGTTAAAAGTGCATGAAAATGGCCAATTTGCTCACTCTGTGGTCTCAAAAAGTGTTACTTCACCCCGGGAAGTGAATTAAATACCATTTGGAGGCATTTAATGTTCAAGCAAAAACAGCTGATTTTTGACAAAAGAGATAACACCCCCCCATTACGTAATTCTTCAGAAAGGTGAAAAATTGTCTGTTTTCAAATGTTTTATTTTTGAATGTCAGTTCACATTTGTAGGTGGATTATTAGTTTTAGAGCTAAAATTAGCATATTTAAAGTGATTTTCATGCTTCCAGGGGCTCTAAACACAAGATTTGTGGAATGGTTAAAAGTGCATGAAAATGGCCAATTTGCTCACTCTGAGGTCTCAAAAAGTGTTTCTTCACCCCGGGAAGTGAATTAAATACCATTTGGAGGCATTTAATGTTCAAGCAAAAATGGCTGATTTTTGACAAAAGAGATAACACCCCCCCATTACGTCATTCTTCAGAAAGGTGAAAAATGGTCCGTTTTCAAATGTTTTATTTTTGAACGTCAGTTCACATTTGTAGGTGGATTATTAGTTTTAGAGCTAAAATTAGCATGTTTAAAGTGATTTTCATGCTTCCAGGGGCCCGGGAAGTGAATTAAATACCATTTGGAGGCATTTAATGTTCAAGCAAAAACAGCTGATTTTTGACAAAAGAGATAACACCCCCCATTACGTCATTCTTCAGAAAGGTAAAAAATGGTCCGTTTTCAAATGTTTTATTTTTGAATGTCAGTTCACATTTGTAGGTGGATTATTAGTTTTAGAGCTAAAATTAGCATGTTTAAAGTGATTTTCATGCTTTCTGTGGCCCTAAACACAAGGTTTGTGGAATGGTTAAAAGTGCATGAAAATGGCCAATTTGCTCACTCTGAGGTCTCAAAAAGTGTTTCTTCACCCCGGGAAGTGAATTAAATACCATTTGGAGGCATTTAATGTTCAAGCAAAAACAGCTGATTTTTGACAAAAGAGATAACACCCCCCCATTACGTAATTCTTCAGAAAGGTGAAAAATTGTCTGTTTTCAAATGTTTTATTTTTGAATGTCAGTTCACATTTGTAGGTGGATTATTAGTTTTAGAGCTAAAATTAGCATATTTAAAGTGATTTTCATGCTTCCAGGGGCTCTAAACACAAGATTTGTGGAATGGTTAAAAGTGCATGAAAATGGCCAATTTGCTCACTCTGAGGTCTCAAAAAGTGTTTCTTCACCCCGGGAAGTGAATTAAATACCATTTGGAGGCATTTAATGTTCAAGCAAAAATGGCTGATTTTTGACAAAAGAGATAACACCCCCCCATTACGTCATTCTTCAGAAAGGTGAAAAATGGTCCGTTTTCAAATGTTTTATTTTTGAACGTCAGTTCACATTTGTAGGTGGATTATTAGTTTTAGAGCTAAAATTAGCATGTTTAAAGTGATTTTCATGCTTCCAGGGGCCCGGGAAGTGAATTAAATACCATTTGGAGGCATTTAATGTTCAAGCAAAAACGGCTGATTTTTGACAAAAGAGATAACACACCCCCATTACGTCATTCTTCAGAAAGGTGAAAAATGGTCCGTTTTCAAATGTTTTATTTTTGAATGTCAGTTTACATTTGTAGGTGGATTATTAGTTTTAGAGCTAAAATTAGCATGTTTAAAGTGATTTTCATGCTTTCTGTGGCCCTAAACACAAGGTTTGTGGAATGGTTAAAAGTGCATGAAAATGGCCAATTTGCTCACTCTGAGGTCTCAAAAAGTGTTTCTTCACCCCGGGAAGTAAATTAAATACCATTTGGAGGCATTTAATGTTCAAGCAAAAACAGCTGATTTTTGACAAAAGAGATAACACCCCCCCCCATTACGTAATTCTTCAGAAAGGTGAAAAATGGTCAATTCTCAAATGTTTTATTTTTGAACGTCAGTTCACATTTGTAGGTGGATTATTAGTTTTAGAGCTAAAATTAGCATGTTTAAAGTGATTTTCATGCTTCCAGGGGCTCGGTAAGTGAATTAAATACCATTTGGAGGCATTTAATGTTCAAGCAAAAACGGCTGATTTTTGACAAAAGAGATAACCCCCCCCCATTACGTCATGCTTCATAAAGGTGAAAAATTGTCCGTTTTCAAATGTTTTTATTTTTGAATGTCAGTTCACATTTGTGGGTGGATTATTAGTTTTAGAGCTAAAATTAGCATGTTTAAAGTGATTTTCATGCTTCCTGTGGCCCTAAACACAAGGTTTGTGGAATGGTTAAAAGTGCATGAAAATGGCCAATTTGCTCACTCTGAGGTCTCAAAAAGTGTTTCTTCACCCAGGGAAGTGAATTAAATACCATTTGGAGGCATTTAATGTTCAAGGAAAAACGGCTGATTTTTGACAAAAGAGATAACACCCCCCCCTTACGCCATTCTTCAGAAAGGTGAAAAATGGTTCGTTTTCAAATGTTTTAATTTTGAACGTCAGTTCACATTTGTAGGTGGATTATTAGTTTTAGAGCTAACATTAGCATGTTTAAAGTGATTTTCATGCTTCCAGGGGCCCGGGAAGTGAATTAAATACCATTTGGAGGCATTTAATGTTCAAGCAAAAACAGCTGATTTTTGACAAAAGAGATAACACCCCCCATTACGTCATTCTTCAGAAAGGTAAAAAATGGTCCGTTTTCAAATGTTTTATTTTTGAATGTCAGTTCACATTTGTAGGTGGATTATTAGTTTTAGAGCTAAAATTAGCATGTTTAAAGTGATTTTCATGCTTTCTGTGGCCCTAAACACAAGGTTTGTGGAATGGTTAAAAGTGCATGAAAATGGCCAATTTGCTCACTCTGAGGTCTCAAAAAGTGTTTCTTCACCCCGGGAAGTAAATTAAATACCATTTGGAGGCATTTAATGTTCAAGCAAAAACAGCTGATTTTTGACAAAAGAGATAACACCCCCCCCATTACGTAATTCTTCAGAAAGGTGAAAAATGGTCAATTCTCAAATGTTTTATTTTTGAACGTCAGTTCACATTTGTAGGTGGATTATTAGTTTTAGAGCTAAAATTAGCATGTTTAAAGTGATTTTCATGCTTCCAGGGGCCCGGGAAGTGAATTAAATACCATTTGGAGGCATTTAATGTTCAAGCAAAAACGGCTGATTTTTGACAAAAGAGATAACACACCCCCATTACGTCATTCTTCAGAAAGGTGAAAAATGGTCCGTTTTCAAATGTTTTATTTTTGAATGTCAGTTTACATTTGTAGGTGGATTATTAGTTTTAGAGCTAAAATTAGCATGTTTAAAGTGATTTTCATGCTTTCTGTGGCCCTAAACACAAGGTTTGTGGAATGGTTAAAAGTGCATGAAAATGGCCAATTTGCTCACTCTGAGGTCTCAAAAAGTGTTTCTTCACCCCGGGAAGTAAATTAAATACCATTTGGAGGCATTTAATGTTCAAGCAAAAACAGCTGATTTTTGACAAAAGAGATAACACCCCCCCATTACGTAATTCTTCAGAAAGGTGAAAAATGGTCAATTCTCAAATGTTTTATTTTTGAACGTCAGTTCACATTTGTAGGTGGATTATTAGTTTTAGAGCTAAAATTAGCATGTTTAAAGTGATTTTCATGCTTCCAGGGGCTCAAAACACAAGATTTGTAAAATGGTTAAAAGTGCATGAAAATGGCCAATTTGCTCACTCTGAGGTCTCAAAAAGTGTTTCTTCACCCCTGGAAGTGAATTAAATACCATTTGGGGGCATTTAATGTTCAAGCAAAAACGGCAGATTTTTGACAAAAGAGATAACACCCCCCCATTACGTCATTCTTCAGAAAGGTGAAAAATGGTCCGTTTTCAAATGTTTTATTTTTGAACGTCAGTTCACATTTGTAGGTGGATTATTAGTTTTAGAGCTAAAATTAGCATGTTTAAAGTGATTTTCATGCTTCCAGGGACCCGGTAAGTGAATTAAATACCATTTGGAGGCATTTAATGTTCAAGCAAAAACGGCTGATTTTTGACAAAAGAGATAACACCCCCCCATTACGTCATGCTTCAGAAAGGTGAAAAATTGTCCGTTTTCAAATGTTTTATTTTTGAATGTCAGTTCACATTTGTAGGTGGATTATTAGTTTTAGAGCTAAAATTAGCATGTTTAAAGTGATTTTCATGCTTCCTGTGGCCCTAAACACAAGGTTTGTGGAATGGTTAAAAGTGCATTAAAATGGCCAATTTGCTCTCTCTGAGGTCTCAAAAAGTGTTTCTTCGCCCAGGGAAGTGAATTAAATACCATTTGGAGGCATTTAATGTTCAAGGAAAAACGGCTGATTTTTGACAAAAGAGATAACACCCCCCCTTACGCCATTCTTCAGAAAGGTGAAAAATGGTTCGTTTTCAAATGTTTTGTTTTTGAACGTCAGTTCACATTTGTAGGTGGATTATTAGTTTTAGAGCTAAAATTAGCATGTTTAAAGTGATTTTCATGCTTCCAGGGGCCCGGGAAGTGAATTAAATACCATTTGGAGGCATTTAATGTTCAAGCAAAAACAGCTGATTTTTGACAAAAGAGATAACACCCCCCATTACGTCATTCTTCAGAAAGGTAAAAAATGGTCCGTTTTCAAATGTTTTATTTTTGAATGTCAGTTCACATTTGTAGGTGGATTATTAGTTTTAGAGCTAAAATTAGCATGTTTAAAGTGATTTTCATGCTTTCTGTGGCCCTAAACACAAGGTTTGTGGAATGGTTAAAAGTGCATGAAAATGGCCAATTTGCTCACTCTGAGGTCTCAAAAAGTGTTTCTTCAGCCCGGGAAGTGAATTAAATACCATTTGGAGGCATTTAATGTTCAAGCAAAAACAGCTGATATTTGACAAAAGAGATAACACCCCCCCATTACGTAATTCTTCAGAAAGGTGAAAAATTGTCTGTTTTCAAATGTTTTATTTTTGAATGTCAGTTCACATTTGTAGGTGGATTATTAGTTTTAGAGCTAAGATTAGCATATTTAATGTGATTTTCATGCTTCCAGGGGCTCTAAACACAAGATTTGTGGAATGGTTAAAAGTGCATGAAAATGGCCAATTTGCTCACTCTGAGGTCTCAAAAAGTGTTTCTTCACCCCGGGAAGTGAATTAAATACCATTTGGAGGCATTTAATGTTCAAGCAAAAATTGCTGATTTTTGACAAAAGAGATAACACCCCCCCATTACGTCATTCTTCAGAAAGGTGAAAAATGGTCCGTTTTCAAATGTTTTATTTTTGAACGTCAGTTCACATTTGTAGGTGGATTATTCGTTTTAGAGCTAAAATTTGCATGTTTAAAGTGATTTTCATGCTTCCAGGGGCTCTTAACACAAGATTTGTGGAATGGTTAAAAGTGCATGAAAATGGCCAATTTGCTCACTCTGAGGTCTCAAAAAGTGTTTCTTCACCCCGGGAAGTGAATTAAATACCATTTGTAGGCATTTAATGTTCAATCAAAAACAGCTGATTTTTGACAAAAGAGATAACACCCCCCCCATTACGTCATTCTTCAGAAAGGTGAAAAATGGTCCGTTTTCAAATGTTTTATTTTTGAACGTCAGTTCACATTTGTAGGTGGATTATTAGTTTTAGAGCTAAAATTAGCATGTTTAAAGTGATTTTCATGCTTCCAGGGGCTCTAAACACAAGATTTGTGGAATGGTTAAAAGTGCATGAAAATGGCCATTTTGCTCACTCTGAGGTCTCAAAAAGTGTTTCTTCACCCCGGGAAGTGAATTAAATACCATTTGGAGGCATTTAATGTTCAAGCAAAAACGGCTGATTTTTGACAAAAGAGATAACACCCCCCCATTACGTCATGCTTCAGAAAGGTGAAAAATGGTCCGTTTTCAAATGTTTTATTTTTGAAGGTCAGTTCACATTTGTCGGTGGATTATTAGTTTTAGAGCTAAAATTAGCATGTTTAAAGTGATTTTCATGCTTCCAGGGGCCCGGGAAGTGAATTAAATACCATTTGGAGGCATTTAATGTTCAAGCAAAAACAGCTGATTTTTGACAAAAGAGATAACACCCCCCATTACGTCATTCTTCAGAAAGGTGAAAAATGGTCCGTTTTCAAATGTTTTATTTTTGAACGTCAGTTCACATTTGTAGGTGGATTATTAGTTTTAGAGCTAAAATTAGCATGTTTAAAGTGATTTTCATGCTTCCAGGGGCCCGGGAAGTGAATTAAATACCATTTGGAGGCATTTAATGTTCAAGCAAAAACGGCTGATTTTTTACAAAAGAGATAACACACCCCCATTACGTCATTCTTCAGAAAGGTGAAAAATGGTCCGTTTTCAAATGTTTTATTTTTTAATGTCAGTTTACATTTGTAGGTGGATTATTAGTTTTAGAGCAAAAATTAGCATGTTTAAAGTGATTTTCATGCTTTCTGTGGCCCTAAACACAAGGTTTGTGGAATGGTTAAAAGTGCATGAAAATGGCCAATTTGCTCACTCTGAGGTCTCAAAAAGTGTTTCTTCACCCCGGGAAGTAAATTAAATACCATTTGGAGGCATTTAATGTTCAAGCAAAAACAGCTGATTTTTGACAAAAGAGATAACACCCCCCCCATTACGTAATTCTTCAGAAAGGTGAAAAATGGTCAATTCTCAAATGTTTTATTTTTGAACGTCAGTTCACATTTGTAGGTGGATTATTAGTTTTAGAGCTAAAATTAGCATGTTTAAAGCGATTTTCATGCTTCCAGGGGCTCAAAACACAAGATTTGTGGAATGGTTAAAAGTGCATGAAAATGGCCAATTTGCTCACTCTGAGGTCTCAAAAAGTGTTTCTTCACCCCGGGAAGTGAATTAAATACCATTTGGGGGCATTTAATGTTCAAGCAAAAACAGCTGATTTTTGACAAAAGAGATAACAGCCCCCCATTACGTAATTCTTCAGAAAGGTGAAAAATTGTCTGTTTTCAAATGTTTTATTTTTGAATGTCAGTTCACATTTGTAGGTGGATTATTAGTTTTAGAGCTAAAATTAGCATATTTAGAGTGATTTTCATGCTTCTAGGGGCTCTAAACACAAGATTTGTGGAATGGTTAAAAGTGCATGAAAATGGCCAATTTGCTCACTCTGAGGTCTCAAAAAGTGTTTCTTCACCCCGGGAAGTAAATTAAATACCATTTGGAGGCATTTAATGTTCAAGCAAAAACAGCTGATTTTTGACAAAAGAGATAACACCCCCCCCCCATTACATAATTCTTCAGAAAGGTGAAAAATGGTCAATTCTCAAATGTTTTATTTTTGAACGTCAGTTCACATTTGTAGGTGGATTATTAGTTTTAGAGCTAAAATTAGCATGTTTAAAGTGATTTTCATGCTTCCAGGGGCCCGGGAAGTGAATTAAATACCATTTGGAGGCATTTAATGTTCAAGCAAAAACAGCTGATTTTTGACAAAAGAGATAACACCCCCCATTACGTCATTCTTCAGAAAGGTAAAAAATGGTCCGTTTTCAAATGTTTTATTTTTGAATGTCAGTTCACATTTGTAGGTGGATTATTAGTTTTAGAGCTAAAATTAGCATGTTTAAAGTGATTTTCATGCTTTCTGTGGCCCTAAACACAAGGTTTGTGGAATGGTTAAAAGTGCATGAAAATGGCCAATTTGCTCACTCTGAGGTCTCAAAAAGTGTTTCTTCAGCCCGGGAAGTGAATTAAATACCATTTGGAGGCATTTAATGTTCAAGCAAAAACAGCTGATATTTGACAAAAGAGATAACACCCCCCCATTACGTAATTCTTCAGAAAGGTGAAAAATTGTCTGTTTTCAAATGTTTTATTTTTGAATGTCAGTTCACATTTGTAGGTGGATTATTAGTTTTAGAGCTAAGATTAGCATATTTAATGTGATTTTCATGCTTCCAGGGGCTCTAAACACAAGATTTGTGGAATGGTTAAAAGTGCATGAAAATGGCCAATTTGCTCACTCTGAGGTCTCAAAAAGTGTTTCTTCACCCCGGGAAGTGAATTAAATACCATTTGGAGGCATTTAATGTTCAAGCAAAAATTGCTGATTTTTGACAAAAGAGATAACACCCCCCCATTACGTCATTCTTCAGAAAGGTGAAAAATGGTCCGTTTTCAAATGTTTTATTTTTGAACGTCAGTTCACATTTGTAGGTGGATTATTCGTTTTAGAGCTAAAATTTGCATGTTTAAAGTGATTTTCATGCTTCCAGGGGCTCTTAACACAAGATTTGTGGAATGGTTAAAAGTGCATGAAAATGGCCAATTTGCTCACTCTGAGGTCTCAAAAAGTGTTTCTTCACCCCGGGAAGTGAATTAAATACCATTTGTAGGCATTTAATGTTCAATCAAAAACAGCTGATTTTTGACAAAAGAGATAACACCCCCCCCATTACGTCATTCTTCAGAAAGGTGAAAAATGGTCCGTTTTCAAATGTTTTATTTTTGAACGTCAGTTCACATTTGTAGGTGGATTATTAGTTTTAGAGCTAAAATTAGCATGTTTAAAGTGATTTTCATGCTTCCAGGGGCTCTAAACACAAGATTTGTGGAATGGTTAAAAGTGCATGAAAATGGCCATTTTGCTCACTCTGAGGTCTCAAAAAGTGTTTCTTCACCCCGGGAAGTGAATTAAATACCATTTGGAGGCATTTAATGTTCAAGCAAAAACGGCTGATTTTTGACAAAAGAGATAACACCCCCCCATTACGTCATGCTTCAGAAAGGTGAAAAATGGTCCGTTTTCAAATGTTTTATTTTTGAAGGTCAGTTCACATTTGTCGGTGGATTATTAGTTTTAGAGCTAAAATTAGCATGTTTAAAGTGATTTTCATGCTTCCAGGGGCCCGGGAAGTGAATTAAATACCATTTGGAGGCATTTAATGTTCAAGCAAAAACAGCTGATTTTTGACAAAAGAGATAACACCCCCCATTACGTCATTCTTCAGAAAGGTAAAAAATGGTCCGTTTTCAAATGTTTTATTTTTGAATGTCAGTTCACATTTGTAGGTGGATTATTAGTTTTAGAGCTAAAATTAGCATGTTTAAAGTGATTTTCATGCTTTCTGTGGCCCTAAACACAAGGTTTGTGGAATGGTTAAAAGTGCATGAAAATGGCCAATTTGCTCACTCTGAGGTCTCAAAAAGTGTTTCTTCACCCCGGGAAGTGAATTAAATACCATTTGGAGGCATTTAATGTTCAAGCAAAAACAGTTGATTTTTGACAAAAGAGATAACACCCCCCCATTACGTAATTCTTCAGAAAGGTGAAAAATTGTCTGTTTTCAAATGTTTTATTTTTGAATGTCAGTTCACATTTGTAGGTGGATTATTAGTTTTAGAGCTAAAATTAGCATATTTAAAGTGATTTTCATGCTTCCAGGGGCTCTAAACACAAGATTTGTGGAATGGGTAAAAGTGCATGAAAATGGCCAATTTGCTCACTCTGAGGTCTCAAAAAGTGTTTCTTCACCCCGGGAAGTGAATTAAATACCATTTGGAGGCATTTAATGTTCAAGCAAAAATGGCTGATTTTTGACAAAAGAGATAACACCCCCCCCATTACGTAATTCTTCAGAAAGGTGAAAAATGGTCCGTTTTCAAATGTTTTATTTTTGAACGTCAGTTCACATTTGTAGGTGGATTATTAGTTTTAGAGCTAAAATTAGCATGTTTAAAGTGATTTTCATGCTTCCAGGGGCCCGGGAAGTGAATTAAATACCATTTGGAGGCATTTAATGTTCAAGCAAAAACGGCTGATTTTTTACAAAAGAGATAACACACCCCCATTACGTCATTCTTCAGAAAGGTGAAAAATGGTCCGTTTTCAAATGTTTTATTTTTTAATGTCAGTTTACATTTGTAGGTGGATTATTAGTTTTAGAGCAAAAATTAGCATGTTTAAAGTGATTTTCATGCTTTCTGTGGCCCTAAACACAAGGTTTGTGGAATGGTTAAAAGTGCATGAAAATGGCCAATTTGCTCACTCTGAGGTCTCAAAAAGTGTTTCTTCACCCCGGGAAGTAAATTAAATACCATTTGGAGGCATTTAATGTTCAAGCAAAAACAGCTGATTTTTGACAAAAGAGATAACACCCCCCCATTACGTAATTCTTCAGAAAGGTGAAAAATGGTCAATTCTCAAATGTTTTATTTTTGAACGTCAGTTCACATTTGTAGGTGGATTATTAGTTTTAGAGCTAAAATTAGCATGTTTAAAGTGATTTTCATGCTTCCAGGGGCTCAAAACACAAGATTTGTGGAATGGTTAAAAGTGCATGAAAATGGCCAATTTGCTCACTCTGAGGTCTCAAAAAGTGTTTCTTCACCCCGGGAAGTGAATTAAATACCATTTGGGGGCATTTAATGTTCAAGCAAAAACGGCAGATTTTTGACAAAAGAGATAACACCCCCCATTACGTCATTCTTCAGAAAGGTGAAAAATGGTCCGTTTTCAAATGTTTTATTTTTGAACGTCAGTTCACATTTGTAGGTGGATTATTAGTTTTAGAGCTAAAATTAGCATGTTTAAAGTGATTTTCATGCTTCCAGGGGCTCGGTAAGTGAATTAAATACCATTTGGAGGCATTTAATGTTCAAGCAAAAACGGCTGATTTTTGACAAAAGAGATAACACCCCCCCATTACGTCATGCTTCAGAAAGGTGAAAAATTGTCCGTTTTCAAATGTTTTATTTTTGAATGTCAGTTCACATTTGTAGGTGGATTATTAGTTTTAGAGCTAAAATTAGCATGTTTAAAGTGATTTTCATGCTTTCTGTGGCCCTAAACACAAGGTTTGTGGAATGGTTAAAAGTGCATGAAAATGGCCAATTTGCTCACTCTGAGGTCTCAAAAAGTGTTTCTTCACCCCGGGAAGTAAATTAAATACCATTTGGAGGCATTTAATGTTCAAGCAAAAACAGCTGATTTTTGACAAAAGAGATAACACCCCCCCCATTACATAATTCTTCAGAAAGGTGAAAAATGGTCAATTCTCAAATGTTTTATTTTTGAACGTCAGTTCACATTTGTAGGTGGATTATTAGTTTTAGATTTAAAATTAGCATGTTTAAAGTGATTTTCATGCTTCCAGGGGCCCGGGAAGTGAATTAAATACCATTTGGAGGCATTTAATGTTCAAGCAAAAACGGCAGATTTTTGACAAAAGAGATAACACACCCCCATTACGTCATTCTTCAGAAAGGTGAAAAATGGTCCGTTTTCAAATGTTTTATTTTTGAATGTCAGTTTACATTTGTAGGTGGATTATTAGTTTTAGAGCTAAAATTAGCATGTTTAAAGTGATTTTCATGCTTTCTGTGGCCCTAAACACAAGGTTTGTGGAATGGTTAAAAGTGCATGAAAATGGCCAATTTGCTCACTCTGAGGTCTCAAAAAGTGTTTCTTCACCCCGGGAAGTAAATTAAATACCATTTGGAGGCATTTAATGTTCAAGCAAAAACAGCTGATTTTTGACAAAAGAGATAACACCCCCCCCATTACGTAATTCTTCAGAAAGGTGAAAAATGGTCAATTCTCAAATGTTTTATTTTTGAACGTCAGTTCACATTTGTAGGTGGATTATTAGTTTTAGAGCTAAAATTAGCATGTTTAAAGTGATTTTCATGCTTCCAGGGGCTCAAAACACAAGATTTGTGGAATGGTTAAAAGTGCATGAAAATGGCCAATTTGCTCACTCTGAGGTCTCAAAAAGTGTTTCTTCACCCCGGGAAGTGAATTAAATACCATTTGGGGGCATTTAATGTTCAAGCAAAAACGGCAGATTTTTGACAAAAGAGATAACACCCCCCCATTACGTCATTCTTCAGAAAGGTGAAAAATGGTCCGTTTTCAAATGTTTTATTTTTGAACGTCAGTTCACATTTGTAGGTGGATTATTAGTTTTAGAGCTAAAATTAGCATGTTTAAAGTGATTTTCATGCTTCCAGGGGCCGGTAAGTGAATTAAATACCATTTGGAGGCATTTAATGTTCAAGCAAAAACGGCTGATTTTTGACAAAAGAGATAACACCCCCCCATTACGTCATTCTTCAGAAAGGTGAAAAATTGTCCGTTTTCAAATGTTTTATTTTTGAATGTCAGTTCACATTTGTAGGTGGATTATTAGTTTTAGAGCTAAAATTAGCATGTTTAAAGTGATTTTCATGCTTCCTGTGGCCCTAAACACAAGGTTTGTGGAATGGTTAAAAGTGCATGAAAATGGCCAATTTGCTCACTCTGAGGTCTCAAAAAGTGTTTCTTCACCCAGGGAAGTGAATTAAATACCATTTGGAGGCATTTAATGTTCAAGGAAAAACGGCTGATTTTTGACAAAAGAGATAACACCCCCCCTTACGCCATTCTTCAGAAAGGTGAAAAATGGTTCGTTTTCAAATGTTTTATTTTTGAACGTCAGTTCACATTTGTAGGTGGATTATTAGTTTTAGAGCTAAAATTAGCATGTTTAAAGTGATTTTCATGCTTCCAGGGGCCCGGGAAGTGAATTAAATACCATTTGGAGGCATTTAATGTTCAAGCAAAAACAGCTGATTTTTGACAAAAGAGATAACACCCCCCATTACGTCATTCTTCAGAAAGGTAAAAAATGGTCCGTTTTCAAATGTTTTATTTTTGAATGTCAGTTCACATTTGTAGGTGGATTATTAGTTTTAGAGCTAAAATTAGCATGTTTAAAGTGATTTTCATGCTTTCTGTGGCCCTAAACACAAGGTTTGTGGAATGGTTAAAAGTGCATGAAAATGGCCAATTTGCTCACTCTGAGGTCTCAAAAAGTGTTTCTTCACCCCGGGAAGTGAATTAAATACCATTTGGAGGCATTTAATGTTCAAGCAAAAACGGCTGATTTTTGACAAAAGAGATAACACCCCCCCATTACGTCATTCTTCAGAAAGGTGAAAAATTGTCCGTTTTCAAATGTTTTATTTTTGAATGTCAGTTCACATTTGTAGGTGGATTATTAGTTTTAGAGCTAAAATTAGCATGTTTAAAGTGATTTTCATGCTTCCTGTGGCCCTAAACACAAGGTTTGTGGAATGGTTAAAAGTGCATGAAAATGGCCAATTTGCTCACTCTGAGGTCTCAAAAAGTGTTTCTTCACCCAGGGAAGTGAATTAAATACCATTTGGAGGCATTTAATGTTCAAGGAAAAACGGCTGATTTTTGACAAAAGAGATAACACCCCCCCTTACGCCATTCTTCAGAAAGGTGAAAAATGGTTCGTTTTCAAATGTTTTATTTTTGAACGTCAGTTCACATTTGTAGGTGGATTATTAGTTTTAGAGCTAAAATTAGCATGTTTAAAGTGATTTTCATGCTTCCAGGGGCCCGGGAAGTGAATTAAATACCATTTGGAGGCATTTAATGTTCAAGCAAAAACAGCTGATTTTTGACAAAAGAGATAACACCCCCCATTACGTCATTCTTCAGAAAGGTAAAAAATGGTCCGTTTTCAAATGTTTTATTTTTGAATGTCAGTTCACATTTGTAGGTGGATTATTAGTTTTAGAGCTAAAATTAGCATGTTTAAAGTGATTTTCATGCTTCCTGTGGCCCTAAACACAAGGTTTGTGGAATGGTTAAAAGTGCATGAAAATGGCCAATTTGCTCACTCTGAGGTCTCAAAAAGTGTTTCTTCACCCCGGGAAGTGAATTAAATACCATTTGGAGGCATTTAATGTTCAAGCAAAAACAGCTGATTTTTGACAAAAGAGATAACACCCCCCCATTACGTAATTCTTCAGAAAGGTGAAAAATTGTCTGTTTTCAAATGTTTTATTTTTGAATGTCAGTTCACATTTGTAGGTGGATTATTAGTTTTAGAGCTAAAATTAGCATATTTAATGTGATTTTCATGCTTCCAGGGGCTCTAAACACAAGATTTGTGGAATGGTTAAAAGTGCATGAAAATGGCCAATTTGCTCACTCTGAGGTCTCAAAAAGTGTTTCTTCACCCCGGGAAGTGAATTAAATACCATTTGGAGGCATTTAATGTTCAATCAAAAACAGCTGATTTTTGACAAAAGAGATAACACCCCCCCCATTACGTCATTCTTCAGAAAGGTGAAAAATGGTCCGTTTTCAAATGTTTTATTTTTGAACGTCAGTTCACATTTGTAGGTGGATTATTGGTTTTAGAGCTAAAATTAGCATGTTTAAAGTGATTTTCATGCTTCCAGGGGCTCTAAACACAAGATTTGTGGAATGGTTAAAAGTGCATGAAAATGGCCATTTTGCTCACTCTGAGGTCTCAAAAAGTGTTTCTTCACCCCGGGAAGTGAATTAAATACCATTTGGAGGCATTTAATGTTCAAGCAAAAACGGCTGATTTTTGACAAAAGAGATAACACCCCCCCATTACGTCATGCTTCAGAAAGGTGAAAAATGGTCCGTTTTCAAATGTTTTATTTTTGAAGGTCAGTTCACATTTGTCAGTGGATTATTAGTTTTAGAGCTAAAATTAGCATGTTTAAAGTGATTTTCATGCTTCCAGGGGCCCGGGAAGTGAATTAAATACCATTTGGAGGCATTTAATGTACAAGCAAAAACGGCTGATTTTTGACAAAATAGATAACATCCCCCCATTACGTCATTCTTCAGAAAGGTGAAAAATTGTCCGTTTTCAAATGTTTTATTTTTGAATGTCAGTTCACATTTGTAGGTGGATTATAAGTTTTAGAGCTAAAATTAGCATGTTTAAAGTGATTTACATGCTTCCTGTGGCCCTAAACACAAAGTTTGTGGAATGGTTAAAAGTGCATGAAAATGTCCAATTTGCTCACTCTTAGGTCTTAAAAAGTGTTTCTTCACCCTGGGAAGTGAATTAAATACCATTTGGAGGCATTTAATGTTCAAGCAAAAACAGCTGATTTTTGACAAAAGAGATAACACAACCCCAATTACGTAATTCTTCAGAAAGGTGAAAAATGGTCCGTTTTCAAATGTTTTATTTTTGAACGTCAGTTCACATTTGTAGGTGGATTATTAGTTTTAGAGCTAGAATTAGCATGTTTAAAGTGATTTTCATGCTTCCAGGGGCCCGGGAAGTGAATTAAATACCATTTGGAGGCATTTAATGTTCAAGCAAAAACAGCTGATTTTTGACAAAAGAGATAACACAACCCCAATTACGTAATTCTTCAGAAAGGTGAAAAATGGTCCGTTTTCAAATGTTTTATTTTTGAATGTCAGTTCACATTTGTAGGTGGATTATTAGTTTTAGAGCTAAAATTAGCATGTTTAAAGTGATTTTCATGCTTTCTGTGGCCCTAAACACAAGGTTTGTGGAATGGTTAAAAGTGCATGAAAATGGCCAATTTGCTCACTCTGAGGTCTCAAAAAGTGTTTCTTCACCCCGGGAAGTAAATTAAATACCATTTGGAGGCATTTAATGTTCAAGCAAAAACAGCTGATTTTTGACAAAAGAGATAACACCCCCCATTACGTAATTCTTCAGAAAGGTGAAAAATGGTCAATTCTCAAATGTTTTATTTTTGAACGTCAGTTCACATTTGTAGGTGGATTATTAGTTTTAGAGCTAAAATTAGCATGTTTAAAGTGATTTTCATGCTTCCAGGGGCCCGGGAAGTGAATTAAATACCATTTGGAGGCATTTAATGTTCAAGCAAAAACGGCTGATTTTTGACAAAAGAGATAACACACCCCCATTACGTCATTCTTCAGAAAGGTGAAAAATGGTCCGTTTTCAAAAGTTTTATTTTTGAATGTCAGTTTACATTTGTAGGTGGATTATTAGTTTTAGAGCTAAAATTAGCATGTTTAAAGTGATTTTCATGCTTTCTGTGGCCCTAAACACAAGGTTTGTGGAATGGTTAAAAGTGCATGAAAATGGCCAATTTGCTCACTCTGAGGTCTCAAAAAGTGTTTCTTCACCCCGGGAAGTAAATTAAATACCATTTGGAGGCATTTAATGTTCAAGCAAAAACAGCTGATTTTTGACAAAAGAGATAACACCCCCCCATTACGTAATTCTTCAGAAAGGTGAAAAATGGTCAATTCTCAAATGTTTTATTTTTGAACGTCAGTTCACATTTGTAGGTGGATTATTAGTTTTAGAGCTAAAATTAGCATGTTTAAAGTGATTTTCATGCTTCCAGGGGCTCAAAACACAAGATTTGTGGAATGGTTAAAAGTGCATGAAAATGGCCAATTTGCTCACTCTGAGGTCTCAAAAAGTGTTTCTTCACCCCGGGAAGTGAATTAAATACCATTTGGGGGCATTTAATGTTCAAGCAAAAACGGCAGATTTTTGACAAAAGAGATAACACCCCCCCATTACGTCATTCTTCAGAAAGGTGAAAAATGGTCCGTTTTCAAATGTTTTATTTTTGAACGTCAGTTCACATTTGTAGGTGGATTATTAGTTTTAGAGCTAAAATTAGCATGTTTAAAGTGATTTTCATGCTTCCAGGGGCCCGGTAAGTGAATTAAATACCATTTGGAGGCATTTAATGTTCAAGCAAAAACGGCTGATTTTTGACAAAAGAGATAACACCCCCCCATTACGTCATTCTTCAGAAAGGTGAAAAATTGTCCGTTTTCAAATGTTTTATTTTTGAATGTCAGTTCACATTTGTAGGTGGATTATTAGTTTTAGAGCTAAAATTAGCATGTTTAAAGTGATTTTCATGCTTCCTGTGGCCCTAAACACAAGGTTTGTGGAATGGTTAAAAGTGCATGAAAATGGCCAATTTGCTCACTCTGAGGTCTCAAAAAGTGTTTCTTCACCCAGGGAAGTGAATTAAATACCATTTGGAGGCATTTAATGTTCAAGGAAAAACGGCTGATTTTTGACAAAAGAGATAACACCCCCACTTACGCCATTCTTCAGAAAGGTGAAAAATGGTTCGTTTTCAAATGTTTTATTTTTGAACGTCAGTTCACATTTGTAGGTGGATTATTAGTTTTAGAGCTAAAATTAGCATGTTTAAAGTGATTTTCATGCTTCCAGGGGCCCGGGAAGTGAATTAAATACCATTTGGAGGCATTTAATGTTCAAGCAAAAACAGCTGATTTTTGACAAAAGAGATAACACCCCCCATTACGTCATTCTTCAGAAAGGTAAAAAATGGTCCGTTTTCAAATGTTTTATTTTTGAATGTCAGTTCACATTTGTAGGTGGATTATTAGTTTTAGAGCTAAAATTAGCATGTTTAAAGTGATTTTCATGCTTTCTGTGGCCCTAAACACAAGGTTTGTGGAATGGTTAAAAGTGCATGAAAATGGCCAATTTGCTCACTCTGAGGTCTCAAAAAGTGTTTCTTCACCCCGGGAAGTGAATTAAATACCATTTGGAGGCATTTAATGTTCAAGCAAAAACAGCTGATTTTTGACAAAAGAGATAACACCCCCCATTACGTAATTCTTCAGAAAGGTGAAAAATTGTCTGTTTTCAAATGTTTTATTTTTGAATGTCAGTTCACATTTGTAGGTGGATTATTAGTTTTAGAGCTAAAATTAGCATATTTAATGTGATTTTCATGCTTCCAGGTGCTCTAAACACAAGATTTGTGGAATGGTTAAAAGTGCATGAAAATGGCCAATTTGCTCACTCTGAGGTCTCAAAAAGTGTTTCTTCACCCCGGGAAGTGAATTAAATACCATTTGGAGGCATTTAATGTTCAAGCAAAAATTGCTGATTTTTGACAAAAGAGATAACACCCCCCCCATTACGTCATTCTTCAGAAAGGTGAAAAATGGTCCGTTTTCAAATGTTTTATTTTTGAACGTCAGTTCACATTTGTAGGTGGATTATTCGTTTTAGAGCTAAAATTAGCATGTTTAAAGTGATTTTCATGCTTCCAGGGGCTCTTAACACAAGATTTGTGGAATGGTTAAAAGTGCATGAAAATTGCCAATTTGCTCACTCTGAGGTCTCAAAAAGTGTTTCTTCACCCCGGGAAGTGAATTAAATACCATTTGTAGGCATTTAATGTTCAAGCAAAAACGGCAGATTTTTGACAAAAGAGATAACACCCCCCCATTACGTCATTCTTCAGAAAGGTGAAAAATGGTCCGTTTTCAAATGTTTTATTTTTGAACGTCAGTTCACATTTGTAGGTGGATTATTAGTTTTAGAGCTAAAATTAGCATGTTTAAAGTGATTTTCATGCTTCCAGGGGCCCGGTAAGTGAATTAAATACCATTTGGAGGCATTTAATGTTCAAGCAAAAACGGCTGATTTTTGACAAAAGAGATAACACCCCCCCATTACGTCATTCTTCAGAAAGGTGAAAATTTGTCCGTTTTCAAATGTTTTATTTTTGAATGTCAGTTCACATTTGTAGGTGGATTATTAGTTTTAGAGCTAAAATTAGCATGTTTAAAGTGATTTTCATGCTTCCTGTGGCCCTAAACACAAGGTTTGTGGAATGGTTAAAAGTGCATGAAAATGGCCAATTTGCTCACTCTGAGGTCTCAAAAAGTGTTTCTTCACCCAGGGAAGTGAATTAAATACCATTTGGAGGCATTTAATGTTCAAGGAAAAACGGCTGATTTTTGACAAAAGAGATAACACCCCCCCTTACGCCATTCTTCAGAAAGGTGAAAAATGGTTCGTTTTCAAATGTTTTATTTTTGAACGTCAGTTCACATTTGTAGGTGGATTATTAGTTTTAGAGCTAAAATTAGCATGTTTAAAGTGATTTTCATGCTTCCAGGGGCCCGGGAAGTGAATTAAATACCATTTGGAGGCATTTAATGTTCAAGCAAAAACAGCTGATTTTTGACAAAAGAGATAACACCCCCCATTACGTCATTCTTCAGAAAGGTAAAAAATGGTCCGTTTTCAAATGTTTTATTTTTGAATGTCAGTTCACATTTGTAGGTGGATTATTAGTTTTAGAGCTAAAATTAGCATGTTTAAAGTGATTTTCATGCTTCCTGTGGCCCTAAACACAAGGTTTGTGGAATGGTTAAAAGTGCATGAAAATGGCCAATTTGCTCACTCTGAGGTCTCAAAAAGTGTTTCTTCACCCAGGGAAGTGAATTAAATACCATTTGGAGGCATTTAATGTTCAAGGAAAAACGGCTGATTTTTGACAAAAGAGATAACACCCCCACTTACGCCATTCTTCAGAAAGGTGAAAAATGGTTCGTTTTCAAATGTTTTATTTTTGAACGTCAGTTCACATTTGTAGGTGGATTATTAGTTTTAGAGCTAAAATTAGCATGTTTAAAGTGATTTTCATGCTTCCAGGGGCCCGGGAAGTGAATTAAATACCATTTGGAGGCATTTAATGTTCAAGCAAAAACAGCTGATTTTTGACAAAAGAGATAACACCCCCCATTACGTCATTCTTCAGAAAGGTAAAAAATGGTCCGTTTTCAAATGTTTTATTTTTGAATGTCAGTTCACATTTGTAGGTGGATTATTAGTTTTAGAGCTAAAATTAGCATGTTTAAAGTGATTTTCATGCTTTCTGTGGCCCTAAACACAAGGTTTGTGGAATGGTTAAAAGTGCATGAAAATGGCCATTTTGCTCACTCTGAGGTCTCAAAAAGTGTTTCTTCACCCCGGGAAGTGAATTAAATACCATTTGGAGGCATTTAATGTTCAAGCAAAAACGGCTGATTTTTGACAAAAGAGATAACACCCCCCCATTACGTCATGCTTCAGAAAGGTGAAAAATGGTCCGTTTTCAAATGTTTTATTTTTGAAGGTCAGTTCACATTTGTAGGTGGATTATTAGTTTTAGAGCTAAAATTAGCATGTTTAAAGTGATTTTCATGCTTCCAGGGGCTCTAAACACAAGATTTGTGGAATGGTTAAAAGTGCATGAAAATGGCCATTTTGCTCACTCTGAGGTCTCAAAAAGTGTTTCTTCACCCCGGGAAGTGAATTAAATACCATTTGGAGGCATTTAATGTTCAAGCAAAAACGGCTGATTTTTGACAAAAGAGATAACACCCCCCCATTACGTCATGCTTCAGAAAGGTGAAAAATGGTCCGTTTTCAAATGTTTTATTTTTGAAGGTCAGTTCACATTTGTAGGTGGATTATTAGTTTTAGAGCTAAAATTAGCATGTTTAAAGTGATTTTCATGCTTCCAGGGGCCCGGGAAGTGAATTAAATACCATTTGGAGGCATTTAATGTACAAGCAAAAACGGCTGATTTTTGACAAAAGAGATAACATCCCCCCATTACGTCATGCTTCAGAAAGGTGAAAAATTGTCTGTTTTCAAATGTTTTATTTTTGAATGTCAGTTCACATTTGTAGGTGGATTATTAGTTTTAGAGCTAAAATTAGCATATTTAATGTGATTTTCATGCTTCCAGGTGCTCTAAACACAAGATTTGTGGAATGGTTAAAAGTGCATGAAAATGGCCAATTTGCTCACTCTGAGGTCTCAAAAAGTGTTTCTTCACCCCGGGAAGTGAATTAAATACCATTTGGAGGCATTTAATGTTCAAGCAAAAATTGCTGATTTTTGACAAAAGAGATAACACCCCCCCATTACGTCATTCTTCAGAAAGGTGAAAAATGGTCCGTTTTCAAATGTTTTATTTTTGAACGTCAGTTCACATTTGTAGGTGGATTATTCGTTTTAGAGCTAAAATTAGAATGTTTAAAGTGATTTTCATGCTTCCAGGGGCTCTTAACACAAGATTTGTGGAATGGTTAAAAGTGCATGAAAATTGCCAATTTGCTCACTCTGAGGTCTCAAAAAGTGTTTCTTCACCCCGGGAAGTGAATTAAATACCATTTGTAGGCATTTAATGTTCAAGCAAAAACGGCAGATTTTTGACAAAAGAGATAACACCCCCCCATTACGTCATTCTTCAGAAAGGTGAAAAATGGTCCGTTTTCAAATGTTTTATTTTTGAACGTCAGTTCACATTTGTAGGTGGATTATTAGTTTTAGAGCTAAAATTAGCATGTTTAAAGTGATTTTCATGCTTCCAGGGGCCCGGTAAGTGAATTAAATACCATTTGGAGGCATTTAATGTTCAAGCAAAAACGGCTGATTTTTGACAAAAGAGATAACACCCCCCCATTACGTCATTCTTCAGAAAGGTGAAAAATTGTCCGTTTTCAAATGTTTTATTTTTGAATGTCAGTTCACATTTGTAGGTGGATTATTAGTTTTAGAGCTAAAATTAGCATGTTTAAAGTGATTTTCATGCTTCCTGTGGCCCTAAACACAAGGTTTGTGGAATGGTTAAAAGTGCATGAAAATGGCCAATTTGCTCACTCTGAGGTCTCAAAAAGTGTTTCTTCACCCAGGGAAGTGAATTAAATACCATTTGGAGGCATTTAATGTTCAAGGAAAAACGGCTGATTTTTGACAAAAGAGATAACACCCCCCCTTACGCCATTCTTCAGAAAGGTGAAAAATGGTTCGTTTTCAAATGTTTTATTTTTGAACGTCAGTTCACATTTGTAGGTGGATTATTAGTTTTAGAGCTAAAATTAGCATGTTTAAAGTGATTTTCATGCTTCCAGGGGCCCGGGAAGTGAATTAAATACCATTTGGAGGCATTTAATGTTCAAGCAAAAACAGCTGATTTTTGACAAAAGAGATAACACCCCCCATTACGTCATTCTTCAGAAAGGTAAAAAATGGTCCGTTTTCAAATGTTTTATTTTTGAATGTCAGTTCACATTTGTAGGTGGATTATTAGTTTTAGAGCTAAAATTAGCATGTTTAAAGTGATTTTCATGCTTTCTGTGGCCCTAAACACAAGGTTTGTGGAATGGTTAAAAGTGCATGAAAATGGCCAATTTGCTCACTCTGAGGTCTCAAAAAGTGTTTCTTCACCCCGGGAAGTGAATTAAATACCATTTGGAGGCATTTAATGTTCAAGCAAAAACAGCTGATTTTTGACAAAAGAGATAACACCCCCCATTACGTATTTCTTCAGAAAGGTGAAAAATTGTCTGTTTTCAAATGTTTTATTTTTGAATGTCAGTTCACATTTGTAGGTGGATTATTAGTTTTAGAGCTAAAATTAGCATGTTTAAAGTGATTTTCATGCTTCCAGGGGCTCTAAACACAAGATTTGTGGAATGGTTAAAAGTGCATGAAAATGGCCATTTTGCTCACTCTGAGGTCTCAAAAAGTGTTTCTTCACCCCGGTAAGTGAATTAAATACCATTTGGAGGCATTTAATGTTCAAGCAAAAACGGCTGATTTTTGACAAAAGAGATAACACCCCCCATTACGTCATGCTTCAGAAAGGTGAAAAATGGTCCATTTTCAAATGTTTTATTTTTGAAGGTCAGTTCACATTTGTCGGTGGATTATTAGTTTCAGAGCTAAAATTAGCATGTTTAAAGTGATTTTCATGCTTCCAGGGGCCCGGGAAGTGAATTAAATACCATTTGGAGGCATTTAATGTACAAGCAAAAACGGCTGATTTTTGACAAAAGAGATAACATCCCCCCATTACGTCATGCTTCAGAAAGGTGAAAAATTGTCCGTTTTCAAATGTTTTATTTTTGAATGTCAGTTCACATTTGTAGGTGGATTATAAGTTTTAGAGCTAAAATTAGCATGTTTAAAGTGATTTACATGCTTCCTGTGGCCCTAAACACAAAGTTTGTGGAATGGTTAAAAGTGCATGAAAATGGCCAATTTGCTCACTCTGAGGTCTCAAAAAGTGTTTCTTCACCCCGGGAAGTGAATTAAATACCATTTGGAGGCATTTAATGTTCAAGCAAAAATGGCTGATTTTTGACAAAAGAGATAACACCCCACCATTACGTCATTCTTCAGAAAGGTGAAAAATGGTCCGTTTTCAAATGTTTTATTTTTGAACGTCAGTTCACATTTGTAGGTGGATTATTAGTTTTAGAGCTAAAATTAGCATGTTTAAAGTGATTTTCATGCTTCCAGGTGCTCTTAACACAAGATTTGTGGAATGGTTAAAAGTGCATGAAAATTGCCAATTTGCTCACTCTGAGGTCTCAAAAAGTGTTTCTTCACCCCGGGAAGTGAATTAAATACCATTTGTAGGCATTTAATGTTCAATCAAAAACAGCAGATTTTTGACAAAAGAGATAACACCCCCCCCATTACGTCATTCTTCAGAAAGGTGAAAAATGGTCCGTTTTCAAATGTTTTATTTTTGAACGTCAGTTCACATTTGTAGGTGGATTATTAGTTTTAGAGCTAAAATTAGCATGTTTAAAGTGATTTTCATGCTTCCAGGGGCTCTAAACACAAGATTTGTGGAATGGTTAAAAGTGCATGAAAATGGCCATTTTGCTCACTCTGAGGTCTCAAAAAGTGTTTCTTCACCCCGGGAAGTGAATTAAATACCATTTGGAGGCATTTCATGTTCAAGCAAAAACGGCTGATTTTTGACAAAAGAGATAACACCCCCCCATTACGTCATGCTTCAGAAAGGTGAAAAATGGTCAGTTTTCAAACGTTTTATTTTTGAAGTTCAATTCATATTTGTAGGTGCATTATTAGTTTTAGAGCTAAAATTAGCATGTTTAAAGTGATTTTCATGCTTCCAGGGGCCCGGGAAGTGAATTAAATACCATTTGGAGGCATTTAATGTACAAGCAAAAACGGCTGATTTTTGACAAAAGAGATAACATCCCCCCATTACGTCATGCTTCAGAAAGGTGAAAAATTGTCCGTTTTCAAATGTTTTATTTTTGAATGTCAGTTCACATTTGTAGGTGGATTATAAGTTTTAGAGCTAAAATTAGCATGTTTAAAGTGATTTACATGCTTCCTGTGGCCCTAAACACAAAGTTTGTGGAATGGTTAAAAGTGCATGAAAATGGCCAATTTGCTCACTCTGAGGTCTCAAAAAGTGTTTCTTCACCCCGGGAAGTGAATTACATACCATTTGGAGGCATTTAATGTTCAAGCAAAAACGGCTGATTTTTGACAAAAGAGATAACATCCCCCCATTACGTCATGCTTCAGAAAGGTGAAAAATGGTCCGTTTTCAAATGTTTTATTTTTGAATGTCAATTCACATTTGTAGGTGGATTATTAGTTTTAGAGCTAAAATTAGCATGTTTAAAGTGATTTTCATGCTTCCAGGGGCCCGGGAAGTGAATTAAATACCATTTGGAGGCATTTAATGTTCAAGCAAAAACAGCTGATTTTTGACAAAAGAGATAACACCCCCCATTACGTCATGCTTCAGAAAGGTGAAAAATTGTCAGTTTTCAAATGTTTTATTTTTGAATGTCAGTTCACATTTGTAGGTGGATCATCAGTTTTAGAGCTAAAAAAATTAGCATGTTTAAAGTGATTTTCATGCTTCCAGGGGCTCTAAACACAAGATTTGTGGAATGGTTAAAAGTGCATGAAAATGGCCAATTTGCTCACTCTGAGGTCTCAAAAAGTGTTTCTTCACCCCGGGAAGTGAATTAAATACCATTTGGAGGCATTTAATGTTCAATAAAAAACAGCCGATTTTTGACAAAAGAGATAACACCCCCCCATTACGTAATTCTTCAGAAAGGTGAAAAATTGTCTGTTTTCAAATGTTTTATTTTTGAATGTCAGTTCACATTTGTAGGTGGATTATTAGTTTTAGAGCTAAAATTAGCATATTTAAAGTGATTTTCATGCTTCCAGGGGCTCTAAACACAAGATTTGTGGAATGGTTAAAAGTGCATGAAAATGGCCAATTTGCTCACTCTGAGGTCTCAAAAAGTGTTTCTTCACCCCGGGAAGTGAATTATATACCATTTGGAGGCATTTAATGTTCAAGCAAAAACGGCTGATTTTTGACAAAAGAGATAACACCCACCCATTACGTCATGCTTCAGAAAGGTGAAAAATGGTCCGTTTTCAAATGTTTTATTTTTGAACGTCAGTTCACATTTGTAGGTGGATTATTAGTTTTAGAGCTAAAATTAGCATGTTTAAAGTGATTTTCATGCTTCCAGGGGCCCGGGAAGTGAATTAAATACCATTTGGAGGCATTTAATGTTCAAGCAAAAACGGCTGATTTTTGACAAAAGAGATAACACCCCCCCATTAAGTCATGCTTCAGAAAGGTGAAAAATGGTCTGTTTTCAAATGTTTTATTTTTGAAGGTCAGTTCACATTTGTAGGTGGATTATTAGTTTTAGAGCTAAAATTAGCATGTTTAAAGTGATTTTCATGCTTCCAGGGGCTCTTAACACAAGATTTGTGGAATGGTTAAAAGTGCATGAAAATTGCCAATTTGCTCACTCTGAGGTCTCAAAAAGTGTTTCTTCACCCCGGGAAGTGAATTAAATACCATTTGTAGGCATTTAATGTTCAATCAAAAACAGCTGATTTTTGACAAAAGAGATAACACCCCCCCCATTACGTCATTCTTCAGAAAGGTGAAAAATGGTCTGTTTTCAAATGTTTTATTTTTGAACGTCAGTTCACATTTGTAGGTGGATTATTAGTTTTAGAGCTAAAATTAGCATGTTTAAAGTGATTTTCATGCTTCCAGGGGCTCTAAACACAAGATTTGTGGAATGGTTAAAAGTGCATGAAAATGGCCATTTTGCTCACTCTGAGGTCTCAAAAAGTGTTTCTTCACCCCGGGAAGTGAATTAAATACCATTTGGAGGCATTTAATGTTCAAGCAAAAACGGCTGATTTTTGACAAAAGAGATAACACCCCCCCATTACGTCATGCTTCAGAAAGGTGAAAAATGGTCCGTTTTCAAATGTTTTATTTTTGAAGGTCAGTTCACATTTGTAGGTGGATTATTAGTTTTAGAGCTAAAATTAGCATGTTTAAAGTGATTTTCATGCTTCCAGGGGCCCGGGAAGTGAATTAAATACCATTTGGAGGCATTTAATGTACAAGCAAAAACGGCTGATTTTTGACAAAAGAGATAACATCCCCCCATTACGTCATGCTTCAGAAAGGTGAAAAATTGTCCGTTTTCAAATGTTTTATTTTTGAATGTCAGTTCACATTTGTAGGTGGATTATAAGTTTTAGAGCTAAAATTAGCATGTTTAAAGTGATTTACATGCTTCCTGTGGCCCTAAACACAAAGTTTGTGGAATGGTTAAAAGTGCATGAAAATGTCCAATTTGCTCACTCTTAGGTCTCAAAAAGTGTTTCTTCACCCCGGGAAGTGAATTAAATACCATTTGGAGGCATTTAATGTTCAAGCAAAAACAGCTGATTTTTGACAAAAGAGATAACACCCCCCCATTACGTAATTCTTCAGAAAGGTGAAAAATGGTCCGTTTTCAAATGTTTTATTTTTGAACGTCAGTTCACATTTGTAGGTGGATTATTAGTTTTAGAGCTAAAATTAGCATGTTTAAAGTGATTTTCATGCTTCCAGGGGCTCTAAACACAAGATTTGTGGAATGGTTAAAAGTGCATGAAAATGGCCAATTTGCTCACTCTGAGGTCTCAAAAAGTGTTTCTTCACCCCGGGAAGTGAATTACATACCATTTGCAGGCATTTAATGTTCAAGCAAAAACGGCTGATTTTTGACAAAAGAGATAACACCCCCCCATTACGTCATGCTCCAGAAAGGTGAAAAAT
Organism: Lissotriton helveticus; assembly: GCF_964261635.1. Classification (NCBI taxonomy): domain Eukaryota; kingdom Metazoa; phylum Chordata; class Amphibia; order Caudata; family Salamandridae; genus Lissotriton; species Lissotriton helveticus. The sequence goes on from NW_027611740.1 coordinate 840,722, forward strand.
GGTCCGTTTTCAAATGTTTTATTTTTGAATGTCAATTCACATTTGTAGGTGGATTATTAGTTTTAGAGCTAAAATTAGCATGTTTAAAGTGATTTTCATGCTTCCAGGGGCCCGGGAAGTGAATTAAATACCATTTGGAGGCATTTAATGTTCAAGCAAAAACAGCTGATTTTTGACAAAAGAGATAACACCCCCCCATTACGTCATGCTTCAGAAAGGTAAAAAATTGTCCGTTTTCAAATGTTTTATTTTTGAATGTCAGTTCACATTTGTAGGTGGATCATCCGTTTTAGAGCTAAAAAAATTAGCATGTTTAAAGTGATTTTCATGCTTCCAGGGGCTCTAAACACAAGATTTGTGGAATGGTTAAAAGTGCATGAAAATGGCCAATTTGCTCACTCTGAGGTCTCAAAAAGTGTTTCTTCACCCCGGGAAGTGTATTAAATACCATTTGGAGGCATTTAATGTTCAATCAAAAACAGCCGATTTTTGACAAAAGAGATAACACCCCCCCATTACGTAATTCTTCAGAAAGGTGAAAAATTGTCTGTTTTCAAATGTTTTATTTTTGAATGTCAGTTCACATTTGTAGGTGGATTATTAGTTTTAGAGCTAAAATTAGCATATTTAAAGTGATTTTCATGCTTCCAGGGGCTCTAAACACAAGATTTGTGGAATGGTTAAAAGTGCATGAAAATGGCCAATTTGCTCACTCTGAGGTCTCAAAAAGTGTTTCTTCACCCCGGGAAGTGAATTATATACCATTTGGAGGCATTTAATGTTCAATCAAAAATGGCTGATTTTTGACAAAAGAGATAACACCCACCCATTACGTCATGCTTCAGAAAGGTGAAAAATGGTCCGTTTTCAAATGTTTTATTTTTGAACGTCAGTTCACATTTGTAGGTGGATTATTAGTTTTAGAGCTAAAATTAGCATGTTTAAAGTGATTTTCATGCTTCCAGGGGCCCGGGAAGTGAATTAAATACCATTTGGAGGCATTTAATGTTCAAGCAAAAACGGCTGATTTTTGACAAAAGAGATAACACCCCCCATTACGTCATTCTTCAGAAAGGTGAAAAATGGTCCGTTTTCAAATGTTTTATTTTTGAATGTCAGTTCACATTTGTAGGTGGATTATTAGTTTTAGAGCTAAAATTAGCATGTTTAAAGTGATTTTCATGCTTTCTGTGGCCCTAAACACAAGGTTTGTGGAATGGTTAAAAGTGCATGAAAATGGCCAATTTGCTCACTCTGAGGTCTCAAAAAGTGTTTCTTCACCCCGGGAAGTAAATTAAATACCATTTGGAGGCATTTAATGTTCAAGCAAAAACAGCTGATTTTTGACAAAAGAGTTAACACCCCCCCATTACGTAATTCTTCAGAAAGGTGAAAAATGGTCCGTTTTCAAATGTTTTATTTTTGAACGTCAGTTCACATTTGTAGGTGGATTATTAGTTTTAGAGCTAAAATTAGCATGTTTAAAGTGATTTTCATGCTTCCAGGGGCTCAAAACACAAGATTTGTGGAATGGTTAAAAGTGCATGAAAATGGCCAATTTGCTCACTCTGAGGTCTCAAAAAGTGTTTCTTCACCCCGGGAAGTGAATTAAATACCATTTGGAGGCATTTAATGTTCAAGCAAAAACGGCAGATTTTTGACAAAAGAGATAACACCCCCCCCATTACGTCATTCTTCAGAAAGGTGAAAAATGGTCCGTTTTCAAATGTTTTATTTTTGAACATCAGTTCACATTTGTAGGTGGATTGTTAGTTTTAGAGCTAAAATTAGCATGTTTAAAGTGATTTTCATGCTTCCAGGGGCCCAGTAAGTGAATTAAATACCATTTGGAGGCATTTAATGTTCAAGCAAAAACGGCTGATTTTTGACAAAAGAGATAACACCCCCCCCATTACGTCATGCTTCAGAAAGGTGAAAAATGGTCCGTTTTCAAATGTTTTATTTTTGAACGTCAGTTCACATTTGTAGGTGGATTATTAGTTTTAGAGCTAAAATTAGCATGTTTAAAGTGATTTTCATGCTTCCTGTGGCCCTAAACACAAGGTTTGTGGAATGGTTAAAAGTGCATGAAAATGGCCAATTTGCTCACTCTGAGGTCTCAAAAAGTGTTTCTTCACCCCGGGAAGTAAATTAAATACCATTTGGAGGCATTTAATGTTCAAGCAAAAACAGCTGATTTTTGACAAAAGAGATAACACCCCCCCATTACGTAATTCTTCAGAAAGGTGAAAAATGGTCCGTTTTCAAATGTTTTATTTTTGAACGTCAGTTCACATTTGTAGGTGGATTATTAGTTTTAGAGCTAAAATTAGAATGTTTAAAGTGATTTTCATGCTTCCAGGGGCTCAAAACACAAGATTTGTGGAATGGTTAAAAGTGCATGAAAATGGCCAATTTGCTCACTCTGAGGTCTCAAAAAGTGTTTCTTCACCCCGGGAAGTGAATTAAATACCATTTGGAGGCATTTAATGTTCAAGCAAAAACGGCTGATTTTTGACAAAAGAGATAACACCCCCCCTTACGCCATTCTTCAGAAAGGTGAAAAATGGTCCGTTTTCAAATGTTTTATTTTTGAACGTCAGTTCACATTTGTAGGTGGATTATTAGTTTTAGAGCTAAAATTAGCATGTTTAAAGTGATTTTCATGCTTCCAGGGGCTCTAAACACAAGATTTGTGGAATGGTTAAAAGTGCATGAAAATGGCCAATTTGCTCACTCTGAGGTCTCAAAAAGAGTTTCTTCACCCCGGGAAGTGAATTAAATACCATTTGTAGGCATTTAATGTTCAATCAAAAACAGCTGATTTTTGACAAAAGAGATAACACCCCCCATTACGTCATTCTTCAGAAAGGTGAAAAATGGTCCGTTTTCAAATGTTTTATTTTTGAACGTCAGTTCACATTTGTAGGTGGATTATTAATTTTAGAGCTAAAATTAGCATGTTTAAAGTGATTTTCATGCTTCCAGGGGCCCGGGAAGTGAATTAAATACCATTTGGAGGCATTTAATGTTCAAGCAAAAACTGCAGATTTTTGACAAAAGAGATAACACCCCCCCATTACGTCATGCTTCAGAAAGGTGAAAAATTGTCCGTTTTCAAATGTTTTATTTTTGAATGTCAGTTCACATTTGTAGGTGGATTATTAGTTTTAGAGCTAAAATTAGCATGTTTAAAGTGATTTTCATGCTTTCTGTGGCCCTAAACACAAGGTTTGTGGAATGGTTAAAAGTGCATGAAAATGGCCAATTTGCTCACTCTGAGGTCTCAAAAAGTGTTTCTTCACCCCGGGAAGTAAATTAAATACCATTTGGAGGCATTTAATGTTCAAGCAAAAACAGCTGATTTTTGACAAAAGAGTTAACACCCCCCATTACGTAATTCTTCAGAAAGGTGAAAAATGGTCCGTTTTCAAATGTTTTATTTTTGAATGTCAGTTCACATTTGTAGGTGGATTATTAGTTTTAGAGCTAAAATTAGCATGTTTAAAGTGATTTTCATGCTTCCAGGGGCCCGTTAAGTGAATTAGATACCATTTGGAGGCATTTAATGTTCAAGCAAAAACGGCTGATTTTTGACAAAAGAGATAACACCCCCCATTACGTCATTCTTCAGAAAGGTAAAAAATGGTCCGTTTTCAAATGTTTTATTTTTGAACGTCAGTTCACATTTGTAGGTGGATTATTAGTTTTAGAGCTAAAATTAGCATGTTTAAAGTGATTTTCATGCTTCCAGGGGCTCTAAACACAAGATTTGTGGAATGGTTAAAAGTGCATGAAAATGGCCAATTTGCTCACTCTGAGGTCTCAAAAAGTGTTTCTTCACCCCGGGAAGTGAATTAAATACCATTTGTAGGCATTTAATGTTCAATCAAAAACAGCTGATTTTTGACAAAAGAGATAACACCCCCCCATTACGTCATTCTTCAGAAAGGTGAAAAATGGTCCGTTTTCAAATGTTTTATTTTTGAATGTCGGTTCACATTTGTAGGTGGATTATTAGTTTTAGAGCTAAAATTAGCATGTTTAAAGTGATTTTCATGCTTCCAGGGGCTCTAAACACAAGGTTTGTGGAATAGTTAAAAGTGCATGAAAATGGCCAATTTGCTCACTCTGAGGTCTCAAAAAGTGTTTCTTCACCCCGGGAAGTGAATTAAATACCATTTGGAGGCATTTAATGTTCAAGCAAAAACAGCTGATTTTTGACAAAAGAGATAACACCCCCCCCATTACGTAATTCTTCAGAAAGGTGAAAAATTGTCCGTTTTCAAATGTTTTATTTTTGAATGTCAGTTCACATTTGTAGGTGGATTATTAGTTTTAGAGCTAAAATTAGCATGTTTAAAGTGATTTTCATGCTTCCTGGGGCTCTAAACACAAGATTTGTGGAATGGTTAAAAGTGCATGAAAATGGCCAATTTGCTCAATCTGAGGTCTCAAAAAGTGTTTCTTCACCCCGGGAAGTGAATTAAATACAATTTGGAGGCATTTAATGTTCAAGCAAAAACGGCGGATTTTTGACAAAAGAGATAACACCCCCCCACTACGTGATGCTTCAGAAAGGTGAAAAATTGTCCGTTTTCAAATGTTTTATTTTTGAATGTCAGTTCACATTTGTAGGTGGATCATCAGTTTTAGAGCTAAAAAAATTAGCATGTTTAAAGTGATTTTCATGCTTCCAGGGGCTCTAAACACAAGATTTGTGGAATGGTTAAAAGTGCATGAAAATGGTCAATTTGCTCACTCTGAGGTCTCAAAAAGTGTTTCTTCACCCCGGGAAGTGAATTAAATACCATTTGGAGGCATTTAATGTTCAATCAAAAACAGCTGATTTTTGACAATAGAGATAACACCTCCCATTACGTCATGCTTCAGAAAGGTGAAAAATTGTCCGTTTTCAAATGTTTTATTTTTGAATGTCAGTTCACATTTGTAGGTGGATTATTAGTTTTAGAGCTAAAATTAGCATGTTTAAAGAGATTTTCATGCTTCCTGTGGCCCTAAACACAAGGTTTGTGGAATGGTTAAAAGTGCATGAAAATGGCCAATTTGCTCACTCTGAGGTCTCAAAAAGTGTTTCTTCACCCCGGGAAGTGAATTAAATACCATTTGGAGGCATTTAATGTTCAAGCAAAAACAGCTGATTTTTGACAAAAGAGATAACAGCCCCCCATTACGTAATTCTTCAGAAAGGTGAAAAATTGTCTGTTTTCAAATGTTTTATTTTTGAATGTCAGTTCACATTTGTAGGTGGATCATCAGTTTTAGAGCTAAAAAAATTAGCATGTTTAAAGTGATTTTCATGCTTCCAGGGGCTCTAAACACAAGATTTGTGGAATGGTTAAAAGTGCATGAAAATGGCCAATTTGCTCACTCTGAGGTCTCAAAAAGTGTTTCTTCACCCCGGGAAGTGAATTAAATACCATTTGGAGGCATTTAATGTTCAATCAAAAACAGCAGATTTTTGACAAAAGAGATAACACCTCCCATTACGTCATGCTTCAGAAAGGTGAAAAATTGTCTGTTTTCAAATGTTTTATTTTTGAATGTCAGTTCACATTTGTAGGTGGATTATTAGTTTTAGAGCTAAAATTTGCATATTTAAAGTGATTTTCATGCTTCCAGGGGCTCTAAACACAAGATTTGTGGAATGGTTAAAAGTGCATGAAAATGGCCAATTTGCTCACTCTGAGGTCTCAAAAAGTGTTTCTTCACCCCGGGAAGTGAATTAAATACCATTTAGAGGCATTTAATGTTCAAGCAAAAACGGCTGATTTTTGACAAAAGAGATAACACCCCCCCATTACGTCATTCTTCAGAAAGGTGAAAAATGGTCCGTTTTCAAATGTTTTATTTTTGAACGTCAGTTCACATTTGTAGGTGGAATATTAGTTTTAGAGCTAAAATTAGCATGTTTAAAGTGATTTTCATGCTTCCAGGGGCTCTAAACACAAGATTTGTGGAATGGTTAAAAGTGCATGAAAATGGCCAATTTGCTCACTCTGAGGTCTCAAAAAGTGTTTCTTCACCCCAGGAAGTGAATTAAATACCATTTGTAGGCATTTAATGTTCAATCAAAAACAGCTGATTTTTGACAAAAGAGATAACACCCCCCCATTACGTCATTCTTCAGAAAGGTGAAAAATGGTCCGTTTTCAAATGTTTTATTTTTGAATGTCGGATCACATTTGTAGGTGGATTATTAGTTTTAGAGCTAAAATTAGCATGTTTAAAGTGATTTTCATGCTTCCAGGGGCTCTAAACACAAGGTTTGTGGAATAGTTAAAAGTGCATGAAAATGGCCAATTTGCTCACTCTGAGGTCTCAAAAAGTGTTTCTTCACCCCGGGAAGTGAATTAAATACCATTTGGAGGCATTTAATGTTCAAGCAAAAACAGCTGATTTTTGACAAAAGAGATAACACCCCCCCATTACGTAATTCTTCAGAAAGGTGAAAAATTGTCCGTTTTCAAATGTTTTATTTTTGAATGTCAGTTCACATTTGTAGGTGGATTATTAGTTTTAGAGCTAAAATTAGCATGTTTAAAGTGATTTTCATGCTTCCTGGGGCTCTAAACACAAGATTTGTGGAATGGTTAAAAGTGCATGAAAATGGCCAATTTGCTCAATCTGAGGTCTCAAAAAGTGTTTCTTCACCCCGGGAAGTGAATTAAATACAATTTGGAGGCATTTAATGTTCAAGCAAAAACGGCGGATTTTTGACAAAAGAGATAACACCCCCCCACTACGTGATGCTTCAGAAAGGTGAAAAATGGTCCGTTTTCAAATGTTTTATTTTTGAACGTCAGTTCACATTTGTAGGTGGATTATTAGTTTTAGAGCTAAAATTAGCATGTTTAAAGTGATTTTCATGCTTCCAGGGGCTCTAAACACAAGATTTGTGGAATGGTTAAAAGTGCATGAAAATGGCCAATTTGCTCACTCTGAGGTCTCAAAAAGTGTTTCTTCACCCCGGGAAGTGAATTAAATACCATTTGTAAGCATTTAATGTTCAATCAAAAACAGCTGATTTTTGACAAAAGAGATAACACCCCCCCCATTACGTCATTCTTCAGAAAGGTGAAAAATGGTCCGTTTTCAAATGTTTTATTTTTGAATGTCGGATCACATTTGTAGGTGGATTATTAGTTTTAGAGCTAAAATTAGCATGTTTAAAGTGATTTTCATGCTTCCAGGGGCTCTAAACACAAGGTTTGTGGAATAGTTAAAAGTGCATGAAAATGGCCAATTTGCTCACTCTGAGGTCTCAAAAAGTGTTTCTTCACCCCGGGAAGTGAATTAAATACCATTTGGAGGCATTTAATGTTCAAGCAAAAACAGCTGATTTTTGACAAAAGAGATAACACCCCCCCATTACGTAATTCTTCAGAAAGGTGAAAAATTGTCCGTTTTCAAATGTTTTATTTTTGAATGTCAGTTCACATTTGTAGGTGGATTATTAGTTTTAGAGCTAAAATTAGCATGTTTAAAGTGATTTTCATGCTTCCTGGGGCTCTAAACACAAGATTTGTGGAATGGTTAAAAGTGCATGAAAATGGCCAATTTGCTCAATCTGAGGTCTCAAAAAGTGTTTCTTCACCCCGGGAAGTGAATTAAATACAATTTGGAGGCATTTAATGTTCAAGCAAAAACGGCGGATTTTTGACAAAAGAGATAACACCCCCCCACTACGTGATGCTTCAGAAAGGTGAAAAATTGTCCGTTTTCAAATGTTTTATTTTTGAATGTCAGTTCACATTTGTAGGTGGATCATCAGTTTTAGAGCTAAAAAAATTAGCATGTTTAAAGTGATTTTCATGCTTCCAGGGGCTCTAAACACAAGATTTGTGGAATGGTTAAAAGTGCATGAAAATGGTCAATTTGCTCACTCTGAGGTCTCAAAAAGTGTTTCTTCACCCCGGGAAGTGAATTAAATACCATTTGGAGGCATTTAATGTTCAATCAAAAACAGCTGATTTTTGACAATAGAGATAACACCTCCCATTACGTCATGCTTCAGAAAGGTGAAAAATTGTCCGTTTTCAAATGTTTTATTTTTGAATGTCAGTTCACATTTGTAGGTGGATTATTAGTTTTAGAGCTAAAATTAGCATGTTTAAAGAGATTTTCATGCTTCCTGTGGCCCTAAACACAAGGTTTGTGGAATGGTTAAAAGTGCATGAAAATGGCCAATTTGCTCACTCTGAGGTCTCAAAAAGTGTTTCTTCACCCCGGGAAGTGAATTAAATACCATTTGGAGGCATTTAATGTTCAAGCAAAAACAGCTGATTTTTGACAAAAGAGATAACAGCCCCCCATTACGTAATTCTTCAGAAAGGTGAAAAATTGTCTGTTTTCAAATGTTTTATTTTTGAATGTCAGTTCACATTTGTAGGTGGATTATTAGTTTTAGAGCTAAAATTAGCATATTTAGAGTGATTTTCATGCTTCTAGGGGCTCTAAACACAAGATTTGTGGAATGGTTAAAAGTGCATGAAAATGGCCAATTTGCTCACTCTGAGGTCTCAAAAAGTGTTTCTTCACCCCGGGAAGTGAATTAAATACCATTTGGAGGCATTTAATGTTCAAGCAAAAACGGCTGATTTTTGACAAAAGAGATAACACCCCCCCATTACGTCATGCTTCAGAAAGGTGAAAATGGTCCGTTTTCAAATGTTTTATTTTTGAATGTCAATTCACATTTGTAGGTGGATTATTAGTTTTAGAGCTAAAATTAGCATGTTTAAAGTGATTTTCATGCTTCCAGGGGCCCGGGAAGTGAATTAAATACCATTTGGAGGCATTTAATGTTCAAGCAAAAACAGCTGATTTTTTACAAAAGAGATAACACCCCCCATTACGTCATTCTTCAGAAAGGTAAAAAATGGTCCGTTTTCAAATGTTTTATTTTTGAACGTCAGTTCACATTTGTAGGTGGATTATTAGTTTTAGAGCTAAAATTAGCATGTTTAAAGTGATTTTCATGCTTCCAGGGGCCCGGGAAGTGAATTAAATACCATTTGGAGGCATTTAATGTTCAAGCAAAAACGGCTGATTTTTGACAAAAGAGATAACACACCCCCATTACGTCATTCTTCAGAAAGGTGAAAAATGGTCCGTTTTCAAATGTTTTATTTTTGAATGTCAGTTTACATTTGTAGGTGGATTATTAGTTTTAGAGCTAAAATTAGCATGTTTAAAGTGATTTTCATGCTTTCTGTGGCCCTAAACACAAGGTTTGTGGAATGGTTAAAAGTGCATGAAAATGGCCAATTTGCTCACTCTGAGGTCTCAAAAAGTGTTTCTTCACCCCGGGAAGTAAATTAAATACCATTTGGAGGCATTTAATGTTCAAGCAAAAACAGCTGATTTTTGACAAAAGAGATAACACCCCCCCCATTACGTAATTCTTCAGAAAGGTGAAAAATGGTCAATTCTCAAATGTTTTATTTTTGAACGTCAGTTCACATTTGTAGGTGGATTATTAGTTTTAGAGCTAAAATTAGCATGTTTAAAGTGATTTTCATGCTTCCAGGGGCTCAAAACACAAGATTTGTGGAATGGTTAAAAGTGCATGAAAATGGCCAATTTGCTCACTCTGAGGTCTCAAAAAGTGTTTCTTCACCCCGGGAAGTGAATTAAATACCATTTGGGGGCATTTAATGTTCAAGCAAAAACAGCTGATTTTTTACAAAAGAGATAACACCCCCCATTACGTCATTCTTCAGAAAGGTAAAAAATGGTCCGTTTTCAAATGTTTTATTTTTGAACGTCAGTTCACATTGGTAGGTGGATTTTTAGTTTTAGAGCTAAAATTAGCATGTTTAAAGTGATTTTCATGCTTCCAGGGGCTCGGTAAGTGAATTAAATACCATTTGGAGGCATTTAATGTTCAAGCAAAAACGGCTGATTTTTGACAAAAGAGATAACACCCCCCCCATTACGTCATGCTTCAGAAAGGTGAAAAATTGTCCGTTTTCAAATGTTTTATTTTTGAATGTCAGTTCACATTTGTAGGTGGATTATTAGTTTTAGAGCTAAAATTAGCATGTTTAAAGTGATTTTCATGCTTCCTGTGGCCCTAAACACAAGGTTTGTGGAATGGTTAAAAGTGCATGAAAATGGCCAATTTGCTCACTCTGAGGTCTCAAAAAGTGTTTCTTCACCCAGGGAAGTGAATTAAATACCATTTGGAGGCATTTAATGTTCAAGGAAAAACGGCTGATTTTTGACAAAAGAGATAACACCCCCCCTTACGCCATTCTTCAGAAAGGTGAAAAATGGTTCGTTTTCAAATGTTTTATTTTTGAACGTCAGTTCACATTTGTAGGTGGATTATTAGTTTTAGAGCTAAAATTAGCATGTTTAAAGTGATTTTCATGCTTCCAGGGGCCCGGGAAGTGAATTAAATACCATTTGGAGGCATTTAATGTTCAAGCAAAAACAGCTGATTTTTGACAAAAGAGATAACACCCCCCATTACGTCATTCTTCAGAAAGGTAAAAAATGGTCCGTTTTCAAATGTTTTATTTTTGAATGTCAGTTCACATTTGTAGGTGGATTATTAGTTTTAGAGCTAAAATTAGCATGTTTAAAGTGATTTTCATGCTTTCTGTGGCCCTAAACACAAGGTTTGTGGAATGGTTAAAAGTGCATGAAAATGGCCAATTTGCTCACTCTGAGGTCTCAAAAAGTGTTTCTTCACCCCGGGAAGTAAATTAAATACCATTTGGAGGCATTTAATGTTCAAGCAAAAACAGCTGATTTTTGACAAAAGAGATAACACCCCCCCCCATTACGTAATTCTTCAGAAAGGTGAAAAATGGTCAATTCTCAAATGTTTTATTTTTGAACGTCAGTTCACATTTGTAGGTGGATTATTAGTTTTAGAGCTAAAATTAGCATGTTTAAAGTGATTTTCATGCTTCCAGGGGCCCGGGAAGTGAATTAAATACCATTTGGAGGCATTTAATGTACAAGCAAAAACGGCTGATTTTTGACAAAAGAGATAACACCCCCCCCATTACGTCATTCTTCAGAAAGGTGAAAAATGGTCTGTTTTCAAATGTTTTATTTTTGAACGTCAGTTCACATTTGTAGGTGGATTATTAGTTTTAGAGCTAAAATTAGCATGTTTAAAGTGATTTTCATGCTTCCAGGGGCTCTAAACACAAGATTTGTGGAATGGTTAAAAGTGCATGAAAATGGCCATTTTGCTCACTCTGAGGTCTCAAAAAGTGTTTCTTCACCCCGGGAAGTGAATTAAATACCATTTGGAGGCATTTAATGTTCAAGCAAAAACGGCTGATTTTTGACAAAAGAGATAACACCCCCCCATTACGTCATGCTTCAGAAAGGTGAAAAATGGTCCGTTTTCAAATGTTTTATTTTTGAAGGTCAGTTCACATTTGTAGGTGGATTATTAGTTTTAGAGCTAAAATTAGCATGTTTAAAGTGATTTTCATGCTTCCAGGGGCCCGGGAAGTGAATTAAATACCATTTGGAGGCATTTAATGTACAAGCAAAAACGGCTGATTTTTGACAAAAGAGATAACATCCCCCCATTACGTCATGCTTCAGAAAGGTGAAAAATTGTCCGTTTTCAAATGTTTTATTTTTGAATGTCAGTTCACATTTGTAGGTGGATTATAAGTTTTAGAGCTAAAATTAGCATGTTTAAAGTGATTTACATGCTTCCTGTGGCCCTAAACACAAAGTTTGTGGAATGGTTAAAAGTGCATGAAAATGTCCAATTTGCTCACTCTTAGGTCTCAAAAAGTGTTTCTTCACCCCGGGAAGTGAATTAAATACCATTTGGAGGCATTTAATGTTCAAGCAAAAACAGCTGATTTTTGACAAAAGAGATAACACCCCCCCATTACGTAATTCTTCAGAAAGGTGAAAAATGGTCCGTTTTCAAATGTTTTATTTTTGAACGTCAGTTCACATTTGTAGGTGGATTATTAGTTTTAGAGCTAAAATTAGCATGTTTAAAGTGATTTTCATGCTTCCAGGGGCTCTAAACACAAGATTTGTGGAATGGTTAAAAGTGCATGAAAATGGCCAATTTGCTCACTCTGAGGTCTCAAAAAGTGTTTCTTCACCCCGGGAAGTGAATTACATACCATTTGGAGGCATTTAATGTTCAAGCAAAAACGGCTGATTTTTGACAAAAGAGATAACACCCCCCCATTACGTCATGCTCCAGAAAGGTGAAAAATGGTCCGTTTTCAAATGTTTTATTTTTGAATGTCAATTCACATTTGTAGGTGGATTATTAGTTTTAGAGCTAAAATTAGCATGTTTAAAGTGATTTTCATGCTTCCAGGGGCCCGGGAAGTGAATTAAATACCATTTGGAGGCATTTAATGTTCAAGCAAAAACAGCTGATTTTTGACAAAAGAGATAACACCCCCCATTACGTCATGCTTCAGAAAGGTGAAAAATTGTCCGTTTTCAAATGTTTTATTTTTGAATGTCAGTTCACATTTGTAGGTGGATCATCCGTTTTAGAGCTAAAAAAATTAGCATGTTTAAAGTGATTTTCATGCTTCCAGGGGCTCTAAACACAAGATTTGTGGAATGGTTAAAAGTGCATGAAAATGGCCAATTTGCTCACTCTGAGGTCTCAAAAAGTGTTTCTTCACCCCGGGAAGTGTATTAAATACCATTTGGAGGCATTTAATGTTCAATCAAAAACAGCCGATTTTTGACAAAAGAGATAACACCCCCCCATTACGTAATTCTTCAGAAAGGTGAAAAATTGTCTGTTTTCAAATGTTTTATTTTTGAATGTCAGTTCACATTTGTAGGTGGATTATTAGTTTTAGAGCTAAAATTAGCATATTTAAAGTGATTTTCATGCTTCCAGGGGCTCTAAACACAAGATTTGTGGAATGGTTAAAAGTGCATGAAACTGGCCAATTTGCTCACTCTGAGGTCTCAAAAAGTGTTTCTTCACCCCGGGAAGTGAATTATATACCATTTGGAGGCATTTAATGTTCAATCAAAAATGGCTGATTTTTGACAAAAGAGATAACACCCACCCATTACGTCATGCTTCAGAAAGGTGAAAAATGGTCCGTTTTCAAATGTTTTATTTTTGAACGTCAGTTCACATTTGTAGGTGGATTATTAGTTTTAGAGCTAAAATTAGCATGTTTAAAGTGATTTTCATGCTTCCAGGGGCCCGGGAAGTGAATTAAATACCATTTGGAGGCATTTAATGTTCAAGCAAAAATGGCTGATTTTTGACAAAAGAGATAACACCCCCCATTACGTCATTCTTCAGAAAGGTGAAAAATGGTCCGTTTTCAAATGTTTTATTTTTGAATGTCAGTTCACATTTGTAGGTGGATTATTAGTTTTAGAGCTAAAATTAGCATGTTTAAAGTGATTTTCATGCTTTCTGTGGCCCTAAACACAAGGTTTGTGGAATGGTTAAAAGTGCATGAAAATGGCCAATTTGCTCACTCTGAGGTCTCAAAAAGTGTTTCTTCACCCCGGGAAGTAAATTAAATACCATTTGGAGGCATTTAATGTTCAAGCAAAAACAGCTGATTTTTGACAAAAGAGTTAACACCCCCCCATTACGTAATTCTTCAGAAAGGTGAAAAATGGTCCGTTTTCAAATGTTTTATTTTTGAACGTCAGTTCACATTTGTAGGTGGATTATTAGTTTTAGAGCTAAAATTAGCATGTTTAAAGTGATTTTCATGCTTCCAGGGGCTCAAAACACAAGATTTGTGGAATGGTTAAAAGTGCATGAAAATGGCCAATTTGCTCACTCTGAGGTCTCAAAAAGTGTTTCTTCACCCCGGGAAGTGAATTAAATACCATTTGGAGGCATTTAATGTTCAAGCAAAAACGGCAGATTTTTGACAAAAGAGATAACACCCCCCCTTACGCCATTCTTCAGAAAGGTGAAAAATGGTTCGTTTTCAAATGTTTTATTTTTGAACGTCAGTTCACATTTGTAGGTGGATTATTAGTTTTAGAGCTAAAATTAGCATGTTTAAAGTGATTTTCATGCTTCCAGGGGCCCGGGAAGTGAATTAAATACCATTTGGAGGCATTTAATGTTCAAGCAAAAACAGCTGATTTTTGACAAAAGAGATAACACCCCCCATTACGTCATTCTTCAGAAAGGTAAAAAATGGTCCGTTTTCAAATGTTTTATTTTTGAATGTCAGTTCACATTTGTAGGTGGATTATTAGTTTTAGAGCTAAAATTAGCATGTTTAAAGTGATTTTCATGCTTTCTGTGGCCCTAAACACAAGGTTTGTGGAATGGTTAAAAGTGCATGAAAATGGCCAATTTGCTCACTCTGAGGTCTCAAAAAGTGTTTCTTCACCCCGGGAAGTAAATTAAATACCATTTGGAGGCATTTAATGTTCAAGCAAAAACAGCTGATTTTTGACAAAAGAGATAACACCCCCCCCCATTACGTAATTCTTCAGAAAGGTGAAAAATGGTCAATTCTCAAATGTTTTATTTTTGAACGTCAGTTCACATTTGTAGGTGGATTATTAGTTTTAGAGCTAACATTAGCATGTTTAAAGTGATTTTCATGCTTCCAGGGGCCCGGGAAGTGAATTAAATACCATTTGGAGGCATTTAATGTACAAGCAAAAACGGCTGATTTTTGACAAAAGAGATAACACCCCCCCCATTACGTCATTCTTCAGAAAGGTGAAAAATGGTCTGTTTTCAAATGTTTTATTTTTGAACGTCAGTTCACATTTGTAGGTGGATTATTAGTTTTAGAGCTAAAATTAGCATGTTTAAAGTGATTTTCATGCTTCCAGGGGCTCTAAACACAAGATTTGTGGAATGGTTAAAAGTGCATGAAAATGGCCATTTTGCTCACTCTGAGGTCTCAAAAAGTGTTTCTTCACCCCGGGAAGTGAATTAAATACCATTTGGAGGCATTTAATGTTCAAGCAAAAACGGCTGATTTTTGACAAAAGAGATAACACCCCCCCATTACGTCATGCTTCAGAAAGGTGAAAAATGGTCCGTTTTCAAATGTTTTATTTTTGAAGGTCAGTTCACATTTGTAGGTGGATTATTAGTTTTAGAGCTAAAATTAGCATGTTTAAAGTGATTTTCATGCTTCCAGGGGCCCGGGAAGTGAATTAAATACCATTTGGAGGCATTTAATGTACAAGCAAAAACGGCTGATTTTTGACAAAAGAGATAACATCCCCCCATTACGTCATGCTTCAGAAAGGTGAAAAATTGTCCGTTTTCAAATGTTTTATTTTTGAATGTCAGTTCACATTTGTAGGTGGATTATAAGTTTTAGAGCTAAAATTAGCATGTTTAAAGTGATTTACATGCTTCCTGTGGCCCTAAACACAAAGTTTGTGGAATGGTTAAAAGTGCATGAAAATGTCCAATTTGCTCACTCTTAGGTCTCAAAAAGTGTTTCTTCACCCCGGGAAGTGAATTAAATACCATTTGGAGGCATTTAATGTTCAAGCAAAAACAGCTGATTTTTGACAAAAGAGATAACACCCCCCCATTACGTAATTCTTCAGAAAGGTGAAAAATGGTCCGTTTTCAAATGTTTTATTTTTGAACGTCAGTTCACATTTGTAGGTGGATTATTAGTTTTAGAGCTAAAATTAGCATGTTTAAAGTGATTTTCATGCTTCCAGGGGCTCTAAACACAAGATTTGTGGAATGGTTAAAAGTGCATGAAAATGGCCAATTTGCTCACTCTGAGGTCTCAAAAAGTGTTTCTTCACCCCGGGAAGTGAATTACATACCATTTGGAGGCATTTAATGTTCAAGCAAAAACGGCTGATTTTTGACAAAAGAGATAACACCCCCCATTACGTCATGCTCCAGAAAGGTGAAAAATGGTCCGTTTTCAAATGTTTTATTTTTGAATGTCAATTCACATTTGTAGGTGGATTATTAGTTTTAGAGCTAAAATTAGCATGTTTAAAGTGATTTTCATGCTTCCAGGGGCCCGGGAAGTGAATTAAATACCATTTGGAGGCATTTAATGTTCAAGCAAAAACAGCTGATTTTTGACAAAAGAGATAACACCCCCCCATTACGTCATGCTTCAGAAAGGTGAAAAATTGTCCGTTTTCAAATGTTTTATTTTTGAATGTCAGTTCACATTTGTAGGTGGATCATCCGTTTTAGAGCTAAAAAAATTAGCATGTTTAAAGTGATTTTCATGCTTCCAGGGGCTCTAAACACAAGATTTGTGGAATGGTTAAAAGTGCATGAAAATGGCCAATTTGCTCACTCTGAGGTCTCAAAAAGTGTTTCTTCACCCCGGGAAGTGTATTAAATACCATTTGGAGGCATTTAATGTTCAATCAAAAACAGCCGATTTTTGACAAAAGAGATAACACCCCCCCATTACGTAATTCTTCAGAAAGGTGAAAAATTGTCTGTTTTCAAATGTTTTATTTTTGAATGTCAGTTCACATTTGTAGGTGGATTATTAGTTTTAGAGCTAAAATTAGCATATTTAAAGTGATTTTCATGCTTCCAGGGGCTCTAAACACAAGATTTGTGGAATGGTTAAAAGTGCATGAAAATGGCCAATTTGCTCACTCTGAGGTCTCAAAAAGTGTTTCTTCACCCCGGGAAGTGAATTATATACCATTTGGAGGCATTTAATGTTCAATCAAAAATGGCTGATTTTTGACAAAAGAGATAACACCCACCCATTACGTCATGCTTCAGAAAGGTGAAAAATGGTCCGTTTTCAAATGTTTTATTTTTGAACGTCAGTTCACATTTGTAGGTGGATTATTAGTTTTAGAGCTAAAATTAGCATGTTTAAAGTGATTTTCATGCTTCCAGGGGCCCGGGAAGTGAATTAAATACCATTTGGAGGCATTTAATGTTCAAGCAAAAATGGCTGATTTTTGACAAAAGAGATAACACCCCCCATTACGTCATTCTTCAGAAAGGTGAAAAATGGTCCGTTTTCAAATGTTTTATTTTTGAATGTCAGTTCACATTTGTAGGTGGATTATTAGTTTTAGAGCTAAAATTAGCATGTTTAAAGTGATTTTCATGCTTTCTGTGGCCCTAAACACAAGGTTTGTGGAATGGTTAAAAGTGCATGAAAATGGCCAATTTGCTCACTCTGAGGTCTCAAAAAGTGTTTCTTCACCCCGGGAAGTAAATTAAATACCATTTGGAGGCATTTAATGTTCAAGCAAAAACAGCTGATTTTTGACAAAAGAGTTAACACCCCCCCATTACGTAATTCTTCAGAAAGGTGAAAAATGGTCCGTTTTCAAATGTTTTATTTTTGAACGTCAGTTCACATTTGTAGGTGGATTATTAGTTTTAGAGCTAAAATTAGCATGTTTAAAGTGATTTTCATGCTTCCAGGGGCTCAAAACACAAGATTTGTGGAATGGTTAAAAGTGCATGAAAATGGCCAATTTGCTCACTCTGAGGTCTCAAAAAGTGTTTCTTCACCCCGGGAAGTGAATTAAATACCATTTGGAGGCATTTAATGTTCAAGCAAAAACGGCAGATTTTTGACAAAAGAGATAACACCCCCCCCATTACGTCATTCTTCAGAAAGGTGAAAAATGGTCCGTTTTCAAATGTTTTATTTTTGAACATCAGTTCACATTTGTAGGTGGATTGTTAGTTTTAGAGCTAAAATTAGCATGTTTAAAGTGATTTTCATGCTTCCAGGGGCCCAGTAAGTGAATTAAATACCATTTGGAGGCATTTAATGTTCAAGCAAAAACGGCTGATTTTTGACAAAAGAGATAACACCCCCCCCATTACGTCATGCTTCAGAAAGGTGAAAAATGGTCCGTTTTCAAATGTTTTATTTTTGAACGTCAGTTCACATTTGTAGGTGGATTATTAGTTTTAGAGCTAAAATTAGCATGTTTAAAGTGATTTTCATGCTTCCTGTGGCCCTAAACACAAGGTTTGTGGAATGGTTAAAAGTGCATGAAAATGGCCAATTTGCTCACTCTGAGGTCTCAAAAAGTGTTTCTTCACCCCGGGAAGTAAATTAAATACCATTTGGAGGCATTTAATGTTCAAGCAAAAACAGCTGATTTTTGACAAAAGAGATAACACCCCCCCATTACGTAATTCTTCAGAAAGGTGAAAAATGGTCCGTTTTCAAATGTTTTATTTTTGAACGTCAGTTCACATTTGTAGGTGGATTATTAGTTTTAGAGCTAAAATTAGAATGTTTAAAGTGATTTTCATGCTTCCAGGGGCTCAAAACACAAGATTTGTGGAATGGTTAAAAGTGCATGAAAATGGCCAATTTGCT
This sequence comes from Lissotriton helveticus, assembly GCF_964261635.1. NCBI lineage: Eukaryota > Metazoa > Chordata > Amphibia > Caudata > Salamandridae > Lissotriton > Lissotriton helveticus. The sequence continues at coordinate 859,030 of NW_027611740.1, forward strand.
CACTCTGAGGTCTCAAAAAGTGTTTCTTCACCCCGGGAAGTGAATTAAATACCATTTGGAGGCATTTAATGTTCAAGCAAAAACGGCTGATTTTTGACAAAAGAGATAACACCCCCCCTTACGCCATTCTTCAGAAAGGTGAAAAATGGTCCGTTTTCAAATGTTTTATTTTTGAACGTCAGTTCACATTTGTAGGTGGATTATTAGTTTTAGAGCTAAAATTAGCATGTTTAAAGTGATTTTCATGCTTCCAGGGGCTCTAAACACAAGATTTGTGGAATGGTTAAAAGTGCATGAAAATGGCCAATTTGCTCACTCTGAGGTCTCAAAAAGAGTTTCTTCACCCCGGGAAGTGAATTAAATACCATTTGTAGGCATTTAATGTTCAATCAAAAACAGCTGATTTTTGACAAAAGAGATAACACCCCCCATTACGTCATTCTTCAGAAAGGTGAAAAATGGTCCGTTTTCAAATGTTTTATTTTTTAACGTCAGTTCACATTTGTAGGTGGATTATTAATTTTAGAGCTAAAATTAGCATGTTTAAAGTGATTTTCATGCTTCCAGGGGCCCGGGAAGTGAATTAAATACCATTTGGAGGCATTTAATGTTCAAGCAAAAACTGCAGATTTTTGACAAAAGAGATAACACCCCCCCATTACGTCATGCTTCAGAAAGGTGAAAAATTGTCCGTTTTCAAATGTTTTATTTTTGAATGTCAGTTCACATTTGTAGGTGGATTATTAGTTTTAGAGCTAAAATTAGCATGTTTAAAGTGATTTTCATGCTTCCAGGGGCCCGGGAAGTGAATTAAATACCATTTGGAGGCATTTAATGTTCAAGCAAAAACAGCTGATTTTTGACAAAAGAGATAACACCCCCCCATTACGTCATGCTTCAGAAAGGTGAAAAATTGTCCGTTTTCAAATGTTTTATTTTTGAATGTCAGTTCACATTTGTAGGTGGATCATCCGTTTTAGAGCTAAAAAAATTAGCATGTTTAAAGTGATTTTCATGCTTCCAGGGGCTCTAAACACAAGATTTGTGGAATGGTTAAAAGTGCATGAAAATGGCCAATTTGCTCACTCTGAGGTCTCAAAAAGTGTTTCTTCACCCCGGGAAGTGAATTATATACCATTTGGAGGCATTTAATGTTCAATCAAAAATGGCTGATTTTTGACAAAAGAGATAACACCCACCCATTACGTCATGCTTCAGAAAGGTGAAAAATGGTCCGTTTTCAAATGTTTTATTTTTGAACGTCAGTTCACATTTGTAGGTGGATTATTAGTTTTAGAGCTAAAATTAGCATGTTTAAAGTGATTTTCATGCTTCCAGGGGCCCGGGAAGTGAATTAAATACCATTTGGAGGCATTTAATGTTCAAGCAAAAATGGCTGATTTTTGACAAAAGAGATAACACCCCCCATTACGTCATTCTTCAGAAAGGTGAAAAATGGTCCGTTTTCAAATGTTTTATTTTTGAATGTCAGTTCACATTTGTAGGTGGATTATTAGTTTTAGAGCTAAAATTAGCATGTTTAAAGTGATTTTCATGCTTTCTGTGGCCCTAAACACAAGGTTTGTGGAATGGTTAAAAGTGCATGAAAATGGCCAATTTGCTCACTCTGAGGTCTCAAAAAGTGTTTCTTCACCCCGGGAAGTAAATTAAATACCATTTGGAGGCATTTAATGTTCAAGCAAAAACAGCTGATTTTTGACAAAAGAGTTAACACCCCCCCATTACGTAATTCTTCAGAAAGGTGAAAAATGGTCCGTTTTCAAATGTTTTATTTTTGAACGTCAGTTCACATTTGTAGGTGGATTATTAGTTTTAGAGCTAAAATTAGCATGTTTAAAGTGATTTTCATGCTTCCAGGGGCTCAAAACACAAGATTTGTGGAATGGTTAAAAGTGCATGAAAATGGCCAATTTGCTCACTCTGAGGTCTCAAAAAGTGTTTCTTCACCCCGGGAAGTGAATTAAATACCATTTGGAGGCATTTAATGTTCAAGCAAAAACGGCAGATTTTTGACAAAAGAGATAACACCCCCCCCATTACGTCATTCTTCAGAAAGGTGAAAAATGGTCCGTTTTCAAATGTTTTATTTTTGAACATCAGTTCACATTTGTAGGTGGATTGTTAGTTTTAGAGCTAAAATTAGCATGTTTAAAGTGATTTTCATGCTTCCAGGGGCCCAGTAAGTGAATTAAATACCATTTGGAGGCATTTAATGTTCAAGCAAAAACGGCTGATTTTTGACAAAAGAGATAACACCCCCCCCATTACGTCATGCTTCAGAAAGGTGAAAAATGGTCCGTTTTCAAATTTTTTATTTTTGAACGTCAGTTCACATTTGTAGGTGGATTATTAGTTTTAGAGCTAAAATTAGCATGTTTAAAGTGATTTTCATGCTTCCTGTGGCCCTAAACACAAGGTTTGTGGAATGGTTAAAAGTGCATGAAAATGGCCAATTTGCTCACTCTGAGGTCTCAAAAAGTGTTTCTTCACCCCGGGAAGTAAATTAAATACCATTTGGAGGCATTTAATGTTCAAGCAAAAACAGCTGATTTTTGACAAAAGAGATAACACCCCCCCATTACGTAATTCTTCAGAAAGGTGAAAAATGGTCCGTTTTCAAATGTTTTATTTTTGAACGTCAGTTCACATTTGTAGGTGGATTATTAGTTTTAGAGCTAAAATTAGAATGTTTAAAGTGATTTTCATGCTTCCAGGGGCTCAAAACACAAGATTTGTGGAATGGTTAAAAGTGCATGAAAATGGCCAATTTGCTCACTCTGAGGTCTCAAAAAGTGTTTCTTCACCCCGGGAAGTGAATTAAATACCATTTGGAGGCATTTAATGTTCAAGCAAAAACGGCTGATTTTTGACAAAAGAGATAACACCCCCCCTTACGCCATTCTTCAGAAAGGTGAAAAATGGTCCGTTTTCAAATGTTTTATTTTTGAACGTCAGTTCACATTTGTAGGTGGATTATCAGTTTTAGAGCTAAAATTAGCATGTTTAAAGTGATTTTCATGCTTCCAGGGGCTCTAAACACAAGATTTGTGGAATGGTTAAAAGTGCATGAAAATGGCCAATTTGCTCACTCTGAGGTCTCAAAAAGAGTTTCTTCACCCCGGGAAGTGAATTAAATACCATTTGTAGGCATTTAATGTTCAATCAAAAACAGCTGATTTTTGACAAAAGAGATAACACCCCCCATTACGTCATTCTTCAGAAAGGTGAAAAATGGTCCGTTTTCAAATGTTTTATTTTTGAACGTCAGTTCACATTTGTAGGTGGATTATTAATTTTAGAGCTAAAATTAGCATGTTTAAAGTGATTTTCATGCTTCCAGGGGCCCGGGAAGTGAATTAAATACCATTTGGAGGCATTTAATGTTCAAGCAAAAACTGCAGATTTTTGACAAAAGAGATAACACCCCCCCATTACGTCATGCTTCAGAAAGGTGAAAAATTGTCCGTTTTCAAATGTTTTATTTTTGAATGTCAGTTCACATTTGTAGGTGGATTATTAGTTTTAGAGCTAAAATTAGCATGTTTAAAGTGATTTTCATGCTTTCTGTGGCCCTAAACACAAGGTTTGTGGAATGGTTAAAAGTGCATGAAAATGGCCAATTTGCTCACTCTGAGGTCTCAAAAAGTGTTTCTTCACCCCGGGAAGTAAATTAAATACCATTTGGAGGCATTTAATGTTCAAGCAAAAACAGCTGATTTTTGACAAAAGAGTTAACACCCCCCATTACGTAATTCTTCAGAAAGGTGAAAAATGGTCCGTTTTCAAATGTTTTATTTTTGAATGTCAGTTCACATTTGTAGGTGGATTATTAGTTTTAGAGCTAAAATTAGCATGTTTAAAGTGATTTTCATGCTTCCAGGGGCCCGTTAAGTGAATTAGATACCATTTGGAGGCATTTAATGTTCAAGCAAAAACGGCTGATTTTTGACAAAAGAGATAACACCCCCCATTACGTCATTCTTCAGAAAGGTAAAAAATGGTCCGTTTTCAAATGTTTTATTTTTGAACGTCAGTTCACATTTGTAGGTGGATTATTAGTTTTAGAGCTAAAATTAGCATGTTTAAAGTGATTTTCATGCTTCCTGTGGCCCTAAACACAAGGTTTGTGGAATGGTTAAAAGTGCATGAAAATGGCCAATTTGCTCACTCTGAGGTCTCAAAAAGTGTTTCTTCACCCCGGGAAGTGAATTAAATACCATTTGGAGGCATTTAATGTTCAAGCAAAAACGGCAGATTTTTGACAAAAGAGATAACACCCCCCCTTACGCCATTCTTCAGAAAGGTGAAAAATGGTTCGTTTTCAAATGTTTTATTTTTGAACGTCAGTTCACATTTGTAGGTGGATTATTAGTTTTAGAGCTAAAATTAGCATGTTTAAAGTGATTTTCATGCTTCCAGGGGCCCGGGAAGTGAATTAAATACCATTTGGAGGCATTTAATGTTCAAGCAAAAACAGCTGATTTTTGACAAAAGAGATAACACCCCCCATTACGTCATTCTTCAGAAAGGTAAAAAATGGTCCGTTTTCAAATGTTTTATTTTTGAATGTCAGTTCACATTTGTAGGTGGATTATTAGTTTTAGAGCTAAAATTAGCATGTTTAAAGTGATTTTCATGCTTTCTGTGGCCCTAAACACAAGGTTTGTGGAATGGTTAAAAGTGCATGAAAATGGCCAATTTGCTCACTCTGAGGTCTCAAAAAGTGTTTCTTCACCCCGGGAAGTAAATTAAATACCATTTGGAGGCATTTAATGTTCAAGCAAAAACAGCTGATTTTTGACAAAAGAGATAACACCCCCCCCATTACGTAATTCTTCAGAAAGGTGAAAAATGGTCAATTCTCAAATGTTTTATTTTTGAACGTCAGTTCACATTTGTAGGTGGATTATTAGTTTTAGAGCTAAAATTAGCATGTTTAAAGTGATTTTCATGCTTCCAGGGGCCCGGGAAGTGAATTAAATACCATTTGGAGGCATTTAATGTACAAGCAAAAACGGCTGATTTTTGACAAAAGAGATAACACCCCCCCCATTACGTCATTCTTCAGAAAGGTGAAAAATGGTCTGTTTTCAAATGTTTTATTTTTGAACGTCAGTTCACATTTGTAGGTGGATTATTAGTTTTAGAGCTAAAATTAGCATGTTTAAAGTGATTTTCATGCTTCCAGGGGCTCTAAACACAAGATTTGTGGAATGGTTAAAAGTGCATGAAAATGGCCATTTTGCTCACTCTGAGGTCTCAAAAAGTGTTTCTTCACCCCGGGAAGTGAATTAAATACCATTTGGAGGCATTTAATGTTCAAGCAAAAACGGCTGATTTTTGACAAAAGAGATAACACCCCCCCATTACGTCATGCTTCAGAAAGGTGAAAAATGGTCCGTTTTCAAATGTTTTATTTTTGAAGGTCAGTTCACATTTGTAGGTGGATTATTAGTTTTAGAGCTAAAATTAGCATGTTTAAAGTGATTTTCATGCTTCCAGGGGCCCGGGAAGTGAATTAAATACCATTTGGAGGCATTTAATGTACAAGCAAAAACGACTGATTTTTGACAAAAGAGATAACATCCCCCCATTACGTCATGCTTCAGAAAGGTGAAAAATTGTCCGTTTTCAAATGTTTTATTTTTGAATGTCAGTTCACATTTGTAGGTGGATTATAAGTTTTAGAGCTAAAATTAGCATGTTTAAAGTGATTTACATGCTTCCTGTGGCCCTAAACACAAAGTTTGTGGAATGGTTAAAAGTGCATGAAAATGTCCAATTTGCTCACTCTTAGGTCTCAAAAAGTGTTTCTTCACCCCGGGAAGTGAATTAAATACCATTTGGAGGCATTTAATGTTCAAGCAAAAACAGCTGATTTTTGACAAAAGAGATAACACCCCCCCATTACGTAATTCTTCAGAAAGGTGAAAAATGGTCCGTTTTCAAATGTTTTATTTTTGAACGTCAGTTCACATTTGTAGGTGGATTATTAGTTTTAGAGCTAAAATTAGCATGTTTAAAGTGATTTTCATGCTTCCAGGGGCTCTAAACACAAGATTTGTGGAATGGTTAAAAGTGCATGAAAATGGCCAATTTGCTCACTCTGAGGTCTCAAAAAGTGTTTCTTCACCCCGGGAAGTGAATTACATACCATTTGGAGGCATTTAATGTTCAAGCAAAAACGGCTGATTTTTGACAAAAGAGATAACACCCCCCATTACGTCATGCTCCAGAAAGGTGAAAAATGGTCCGTTTTCAAATGTTTTATTTTTGAATGTCAATTCACATTTGTAGGTGGATTATTAGTTTTAGAGCTAAAATTAGCATGTTTAAAGTGATTTTCATGCTTCCAGGGGCCCGGGAAGTGAATTAAATACCATTTGGAGGCATTTAATGTTCAAGCAAAAACAGCTGATTTTTGACAAAAGAGATAACACCCCCCCATTACGTCATGCTTCAGAAAGGTGAAAAATTGTCCGTTTTCAAATGTTTTATTTTTGAATGTCAGTTCACATTTGTAGGTGGATCATCCGTTTTAGAGCTAAAAAAATTAGCATGTTTAAAGTGATTTTCATGCTTCCAGGGGCTCTAAACACAAGATTTGTGGAATGGTTAAAAGTGCATGAAAATGGCCAATTTGCTCACTCTGAGGTCTCAAAAAGTGTTTCTTCACCCCGGGAAGTGTATTAAATACCATTTGGAGGCATTTAATGTTCAATCAAAAACAGCCGATTTTTGACAAAAGAGATAACACCCCCCCATTACGTAATTCTTCAGAAAGGTGAAAAATTGTCTGTTTTCAAATGTTTTATTTTTGAATGTCAGTTCACATTTGTAGGTGGATTATTAGTTTTAGAGCTAAAATTAGCATATTTAAAGTGATTTTCATGCTTCCAGGGGCTCTAAACACAAGATTTGTGGAATGGTTAAAAGTGCATGAAAATGGCCAATTTGCTCACTCTGAGGTCTCAAAAAGTGTTTCTTCACCCCGGGAAGTGAATTATATACCATTTGGAGGCATTTAATGTTCAATCAAAAATGGCTGATTTTTGACAAAAGAGATAACACCCACCCATTACGTCATGCTTCAGAAAGGTGAAAAATGGTCCGTTTTCAAATGTTTTATTTTTGAACGTCAGTTCACATTTGTAGGTGGATTATTAGTTTTAGAGCTAAAATTAGCATGTTTAAAGTGATTTTCATGCTTCCAGGGGCCCGGGAAGTGAATTAAATACCATTTGGAGGCATTTAATGTTCAAGCAAAAATGGCTGATTTTTGACAAAAGAGATAACACCCCCCATTACGTCATTCTTCAGAAAGGTGAAAAATGGTCCGTTTTCAAATGTTTTATTTTTGAATGTCAGTTCACATTTGTAGGTGGATTATTAGTTTTAGAGCTAAAATTAGCATGTTTAAAGTGATTTTCATGCTTTCTGTGGCCCTAAACACAAGGTTTGTGGAATGGTTAAAAGTGCATGAAAATGGCCAATTTGCTCACTCTGAGGTCTCAAAAAGTGTTTCTTCACCCCGGGAAGTAAATTAAATACCATTTGGAGGCATTTAATGTTCAAGCAAAAACAGCTGATTTTTGACAAAAGAGTTAACACCCCCCCATTACGTAATTCTTCAGAAAGGTGAAAAATGGTCCGTTTTCAAATGTTTTATTTTTGAACGTCAGTTCACATTTGTAGGTGGATTATTAGTTTTAGAGCTAAAATTAGCATGTTTAAAGTGATTTTCATGCTTCCAGGGGCTCAAAACACAAGATTTGTGGAATGGTTAAAAGTGCATGAAAATGGCCAATTTGCTCACTCTGAGGTCTCAAAAAGTGTTTCTTCACCCCGGGAAGTGAATTAAATACCATTTGGAGGCATTTAATGTTCAAGCAAAAACGGCAGATTTTTGACAAAAGAGATAACACCCCCCCCATTACGTCATTCTTCAGAAAGGTGAAAAATGGTCCGTTTTCAAATGTTTTATTTTTGAACATCAGTTCACATTTGTAGGTGGATTGTTAGTTTTAGAGCTAAAATTAGCATGTTTAAAGTGATTTTCATGCTTCCAGGGGCCCAGTAAGTGAATTAAATACCATTTGGAGGCATTTAATGTTCAAGCAAAAACGGCTGATTTTTGACAAAAGAGATAACACCCCCCCCATTACGTCATGCTTCAGAAAGGTGAAAAATGGTCCGTTTTCAAATGTTTTATTTTTGAACGTCAGTTCACATTTGTAGGTGGATTATTAGTTTTAGAGCTAAAATTAGCATGTTTAAAGTGATTTTCATGCTTCCTGTGGCCCTAAACACAAGGTTTGTGGAATGGTTAAAAGTGCATGAAAATGGCCAATTTGCTCACTCTGAGGTCTCAAAAAGTGTTTCTTCACCCCGGGAAGTAAATTAAATACCATTTGGAGGCATTTAATGTTCAAGCAAAAACAGCTGATTTTTGACAAAAGAGATAACACCCCCCCATTACGTAATTCTTCAGAAAGGTGAAAAATGGTCCGTTTTCAAATGTTTTATTTTTGAACGTCAGTTCACATTTGTAGGTGGATTATTAGTTTTAGAGCTAAAATTAGAATGTTTAAAGTGATTTTCATGCTTCCAGGGGCTCAAAACACAAGATTTGTGGAATGGTTAAAAGTGCATGAAAATGGCCAATTTGCTCACTCTGAGGTCTCAAAAAGTGTTTCTTCACCCCGGGAAGTGAATTAAATACCATTTGGAGGCATTTAATGTTCAAGCAAAAACGGCTGATTTTTGACAAAAGAGATAACACCCCCCCTTACGCCATTCTTCAGAAAGGTGAAAAATGGTCCGTTTTCAAATGTTTTATTTTTGAACGTCAGTTCACATTTGTAGGTGGATTATTAGTTTTAGAGCTAAAATTAGCATGTTTAAAGTGATTTTCATGCTTCCAGGGGCTCTAAACACAAGATTTGTGGAATGGTTAAAAGTGCATGAAAATGGCCAATTTGCTCACTCTGAGGTCTCAAAAAGAGTTTCTTCACCCCGGGAAGTGAATTAAATACCATTTGTAGGCATTTAATGTTCAATCAAAAACAGCTGATTTTTGACAAAAGAGATAACACCCCCCATTACGTCATTCTTCAGAAAGGTGAAAAATGGTCCGTTTTCAAATGTTTTATTTTTGAACGTCAGTTCACATTTGTAGGTGGATTATTAATTTTAGAGCTAAAATTAGCATGTTTAAAGTGATTTTCATGCTTCCAGGGGCCCGGGAAGTGAATTAAATACCATTTGGAGGCATTTAATGTTCAAGCAAAAACTGCAGATTTTTGACAAAAGAGATAACACCCCCCCATTACGTCATGCTTCAGAAAGGTGAAAAATTGTCCGTTTTCAAATGTTTTATTTTTGAATGTCAGTTCACATTTGTAGGTGGATTATTAGTTTTAGAGCTAAAATTAGCATGTTTAAAGTGATTTTCATGCTTCCAGGGGCCCGGGAAGTGAATTAAATACCATTTGGAGGCATTTAATGTTCAAGCAAAAACAGCTGATTTTTGACAAAAGAGATAACACCCCCCCATTACGTCATGCTTCAGAAAGGTGAAAAATTGTCCGTTTTCAAATGTTTTATTTTTGAATGTCAGTTCACATTTGTAGGTGGATCATCCGTTTTATAGCTAAAAAAATTAGCATGTTTAAAGTGATTTTCATGCTTCCAGGGGCTCTAAACACAAGATTTGTGGAATGGTTAAAAGTGCATGAAAATGGCCAATTTGCTCACTCTGAGGTCTCAAAAAGTGTTTCTTCACCCCGGGAAGTGTATTAAATACCATTTGGAGGCATTTAATGTTCAATCAAAAACAGCCGATTTTTGACAAAAGAGATAACACCCCCCCATTACGTAATTCTTCAGAAAGGTGAAAAATTGTCTGTTTTCAAATGTTTTATTTTTGAATGTCAGTTCACATTTGTAGGTGGATTATTAGTTTTAGAGCTAAAATTAGCATATTTAAAGAGATTTTCATGCTTCCAGGGGCTCTAAACACAAGATTTGTGGAATGGTTAAAAGTGCATGAAAATGGCCAATTTGCTCACTCTGAGGTCTCAAAAAGTGTTTCTTCACCCCGGGAAGTGAATTATATACCATTTGGAGGCATTTAATGTTCAATCAAAAATGGCTGATTTTTGACAAAAGAGATAACACCCACCCATTACGTCATGCTTCAGAAAGGTGAAAAATGGTCCGTTTTCAAATGTTTTATTTTTGAACGTCAGTTCACATTTGTAGGTGGATTATTAGTTTTAGAGCTAAAATTAGCATGTTTAAAGTGATTTTCATGCTTCCAGGGGCCCGGGAAGTGAATTAAATACCATTTGGAGGCATTTAATGTTCAAGCAAAAATGGCTGATTTTTGACAAAAGAGATAACACCCCCCATTACGTCATTCTTCAGAAAGGTGAAAAATGGTCCGTTTTCAAATGTTTTATTTTTGAATGTCAGTTCACATTTGTAGGTGGATTATTAGTTTTAGAGCTAAAATTAGCATGTTTAAAGTGATTTTCATGCTTTCTGTGGCCCTAAACACAAGGTTTGTGGAATGGTTAAAAGTGCATGAAAATGGCCAATTTGCTCACTCTGAGGTCTCAAAAAGTGTTTCTTCACCCCGGGAAGTAAATTAAATACCATTTGGAGGCATTTAATGTTCAAGCAAAAACAGCTGATTTTTGACAAACGAGTTAACACCCCCCCATTACGTAATTCTTCAGAAAGGTGAAAATTGGTCCGTTTTCAAATGTTTTATTTTTGAACGTCAGTTCACATTTGTAGGTGGATTATTAGTTTTAGAGCTAAAATTAGCATGTTTAAAGTGATTTTCATGCTTCCAGGGGCTCAAAACACAAGATTTGTGGAATGGTTAAAAGTGCATGAAAATGGCCAATTTGCTCACTCTGAGGTCTCAAAAAGTGTTTCTTCACCCCGGGAAGTGAATTAAATACCATTTGGAGGCATTTAATGTTCAAGCAAAAACGGCAGATTTTTGACAAAAGAGATAACACCCCCCCCATTACGTCATTCTTCAGAAAGGTGAAAAATGGTCCGTTTTCAAATGTTTTATTTTTGAACATCAGTTCACATTTGTAGGTGGATTGTTAGTTTTAGAGCTAAAATTAGCATGTTTAAAGTGATTTTCATGCTTCCAGGGGCCCAGTAAGTGAATTAAATACCATTTGGAGGCATTTAATGTTCAAGCAAAAACGGCTGATTTTTGACAAAAGAGATAACACCCCCCCCATTACGTCATGCTTCAGAAAGGTGAAAAATGGTCCGTTTTCAAATGTTTTATTTTTGAACGTCAGTTCACATTTGTAGGTGGATTATTAGTTTTAGAGCTAAAATTAGCATGTTTAAAGTGATTTTCATGCTTCCTGTGGCCCTAAACACAAGGTTTGTGGAATGGTTAAAAGTGCATGAAAATGGCCAATTTGCTCACTCTGAGGTCTCAAAAAGTGTTTCTTCACCCCGGGAAGTAAATTAAATACCATTTGGAGGCATTTAATGTTCAAGCAAAAACAGCTGATTTTTGACAAAAGAGATAACACCCCCCCATTACGTAATTCTTCAGAAAGGTGAAAAATGGTCCGTTTTCAAATGTTTTATTTTTGAACGTCAGTTCACATTTGTAGGTGGATTATTAGTTTTAGAGCTAAAATTAGAATGTTTAAAGTGATTTTCATGCTTCCAGGGGCTCAAAACACAAGATTTGTGGAATGGTTAAAAGTGCATGAAAATGGCCAATTTGCTCACTCTGAGGTCTCAAAAAGTGTTTCTTCACCCCGGGAAGTGAATTAAATACCATTTGGAGGCATTTAATGTTCAAGCAAAAACGGCTGATTTTTGACAAAAGAGATAACACCCCCCCTTACGCCATTCTTCAGAAAGGTGAAAAATGGTCCGTTTTCAAATGTTTTATTTTTGAACGTCAGTTCACATTTGTAGGTGGATTATTAGTTTTAGAGCTAAAATTAGCATGTTTAAAGTGATTTTCATGCTTCCAGGGGCTCTAAACACAAGATTTGTGGAATGGTTAAAAGTGCATGAAAATGGCCAATTTGCTCACTCTGAGGTCTCAAAAAGAGTTTCTTCACCCCGGGAAGTGAATTAAATACCATTTGTAGGCATTTAATGTTCAATCAAAAACAGCTGATTTTTGACAAAAGAGATAACACCCCCCATTACGTCATTCTTCAGAAAGGTGAAAAATGGTCCGTTTTCAAATGTTTTATTTTTGAACGTCAGTTCACATTTGTAGGTGGATTATTAATTTTAGAGCTAAAATTAGCATGTTTAAAGTGATTTTCATGCTTCCAGGGGCCCGGGAAGTGAATTAAATACCATTTGGAGGCATTTAATGTTCAAGCAAAAACTGCAGATTTTTGACAAAAGAGATAACACCCCCCCATTACGTCATGCTTCAGAAAGGTGAAAAATTGTCCGTTTTCAAATGTTTTATTTTTGAATGTCAGTTCACATTTGTAGGTGGATTATTAGTTTTAGAGCTAAAATTAGCATGTTTAAAGTGATTTTCATGCTTTCTGTGGCCCTAAACACAAGGTTTGTGGAATGGTTAAAAGTGCATGAAAATGGCCAATTTGCTCACTCTGAGGTCTCAAAAAGTGTTTCTTCACCCCGGGAAGTAAATTAAATACCATTTGGAGGCATTTAATGTTCAAGCAAAAACAGCTGATTTTTGACAAAAGAGTTAACACCCCCCATTACGTAATTCTTCAGAAAGGTGAAAAATGGTCCGTTTTCAAATGTTTTATTTTTGAATGTCAGTTCACATTTGTAGGTGGATTATTAGTTTTAGAGCTAAAATTAGCATGTTTAAAGTGATTTTCATGCTTCCAGGGGCCCGTTAAGTGAATTAGATACCATTTGGAGGCATTTAATGTTCAAGCAAAAACGGCTGATTTTTGACAAAAGAGATAACACCCCCCATTACGTCATTCTTCAGAAAGGTAAAAAATGGTCCGTTTTCAAATGTTTTATTTTTGAACGTCAGTTCACATTTGTAGGTGGATTATTAGTTTTAGAGCTAAAATTAGCATGTTTAAAGTGATTTTCATGCTTCCAGGGGCTCTAAACACAAGATTTGTGGAATGGTTAAAAGTGCATGAAAATGGCCAATTTGCTCACTCTGAGGTCTCAAAAAGTGTTTCTTCACCCCGGGAAGTGAATTAAATACCATTTGTAGGCATTTAATGTTCAATCAAAAACAGCTGATTTTTGACAAAAGAGATAACACCCCCCCATTACGTCATTCTTCAGAAAGGTGAAAAATGGTCCGTTTTCAAATGTTTTATTTTTGAATGTCGGTTCACATTTGTAGGTGGATTATTAGTTTTAGAGCTAAAATTAGCATGTTTAAAGTGATTTTCATGCTTCCAGGGGCTCTAAACACAAGGTTTGTGGAATAGTTAAAAGTGCATGAAAATGGCCAATTTGCTCACTCTGAGGTCTCAAAAAGTGTTTCTTCACCCCGGGAAGTGAATTAAATACCATTTGGAGGCATTTAATGTTCAAGCAAAAACAGCTGATTTTTGACAAAAGAGATAACACCCCCCCCATTACGTAATTCTTCAGAAAGGTGAAAAATTGTCCGTTTTCAAATGTTTTATTTTTGAATGTCAGTTCACATTTGTAGGTGGATTATTAGTTTTAGAGCTAAAATTAGCATGTTTAAAGTGATTTTCATGCTTCCTGGGGCTCTAAACACAAGATTTGTGGAATGGTTAAAAGTGCATGAAAATGGCCAATTTGCTCAATCTGAGGTCTCAAAAAGTGTTTCTTCACCCCGGGAAGTGAATTAAATACAATTTGGAGGCATTTAATGTTCAAGCAAAAACGGCGGATTTTTGACAAAAGAGATAACACCCCCCCACTACGTGATGCTTCAGAAAGGTGAAAAATTGTCCGTTTTCAAATGTTTTATTTTTGAATGTCAGTTCACATTTGTAGGTGGATCATCAGTTTTAGAGCTAAAAAAATTAGCATGTTTAAAGTGATTTTCATGCTTCCAGGGGCTCTAAACACAAGATTTGTGGAATGGTTAAAAGTGCATGAAAATGGTCAATTTGCTCACTCTGAGGTCTCAAAAAGTGTTTCTTCACCCCGGGAAGTGAATTAAATACCATTTGGAGGCATTTAATGTTCAATCAAAAACAGCTGATTTTTGACAATAGAGATAACACCTCCCATTACGTCATGCTTCAGAAAGGTGAAAAATTGTCCGTTTTCAAATGTTTTATTTTTGAATGTCAGTTCACATTTGTAGGTGGATTATTAGTTTTAGAGCTAAAATTAGCATGTTTAAAGAGATTTTCATGCTTCCTGTGGCCCTAAACACAAGGTTTGTGGAATGGTTAAAAGTGCATGAAAATGGCCAATTTGCTCACTCTGAGGTCTCAAAAAGTGTTTCTTCACCCCGGGAAGTGAATTAAATACCATTTGGAGGCATTTAATGTTCAAGCAAAAACAGCTGATTTTTGACAAAAGAGATAACAGCCCCCCATTACGTAATTCTTCAGAAAGGTGAAAAATTGTCTGTTTTCAAATGTTTTATTTTTGAATGTCAGTTCACATTTGTAGGTGGATCATCAGTTTTAGAGCTAAAAAAATTAGCATGTTTAAAGTGATTTTCATGCTTCCAGGGGCTCTAAACACAAGATTTGTGGAATGGTTAAAAGTGCATGAAAATGGCCAATTTGCTCACTCTGAGGTCTCAAAAAGTGTTTCTTCACCCCGGGAAGTGAATTAAATACCATTTGGAGGCATTTAATGTTCAATCAAAAACAGCAGATTTTTGACAAAAGAGATAACACCTCCCATTACGTCATGCTTCAGAAAGGTGAAAAATTGTCTGTTTTCAAATGTTTTATTTTTGAATGTCAGTTCACATTTGTAGGTGGATTATTAGTTTTAGAGCTAAAATTTGCATATTTAAAGTGATTTTCATGCTTCCAGGGGCTCTAAACACAAGATTTGTGGAATGGTTAAAAGTGCATGAAAATGGCCAATTTGCTCACTCTGAGGTCTCAAAAAGTGTTTCTTCACCCCGGGAAGTGAATTAAATACCATTTAGAGGCATTTAATGTTCAAGCAAAAACGGCTGATTTTTGACAAAAGAGATAACACCCCCCCATTACGTCATTCTTCAGAAAGGTGAAAAATGGTCCGTTTTCAAATGTTTTATTTTTGAACGTCAGTTCACATTTGTAGGTGGATTATTAGTTTTAGAGCTAAAATTAGCATGTTTAAAGTGATTTTCATGCTTCCAGGGGCTCTAAACACAAGATTTGTGGAATGGTTAAAAGTGCATGAAAATGGCCAATTTGCTCACTCTGAGGTCTCAAAAAGTGTTTCTTCACCCCGGGAAGTGAATTAAATACCATTTGTAGGCATTTAATGTTCAATCAAAAACAGCTGATTTTTGACAAAAGAGATAACACCCCCCCATTACGTCATTCTTCAGAAAGGTGAAAAATGGTCCGTTTTCAAATGTTTTATTTTTGAATGTCGGATCACATTTGTAGGTGGATTATTAGTTTTAGAGCTAAAATTAGCATGTTTAAAGTGATTTTCATGCTTCCAGGGGCTCTAAACACAAGGTTTGTGGAATAGTTAAAAGTGCATGAAAATGGCCAATTTGCTCACTCTGAGGTCTCAAAAAGTGTTTCTTCACCCCGGGAAGTGAATTAAATACCATTTGGAGGCATTTAATGTTCAAGCAAAAACAGCTGATTTTTGACAAAAGAGATAACACCCCCCCATTACGTAATTCTTCAGAAAGGTGAAAAATTGTCCGTTTTCAAATGTTTTATTTTTGAATGTCAGTTCACATTTGTAGGTGGATTATTAGTTTTAGAGCTAAAATTAGCATGTTTAAAGTGATTTTCATGCTTCCTGGGGCTCTAAACACAAGATTTGTGGAATGGTTAAAAGTGCATGAAAATGGCCAATTTGCTCAATCTGAGGTCTCAAAAAGTGTTTCTTCACCCCGGGAAGTGAATTAAATACAATTTGGAGGCATTTAATGTTCAAGCAAAAACGGCGGATTTTTGACAAAAGAGATAACACCCCCCCACTACGTGATGCTTCAGAAAGGTGAAAAATGGTCCGTTTTCAAATGTTTTATTTTTGAACGTCAGTTCACATTTGTAGGTGGATTATTAGTTTTAGAGCTAAAATTAGCATGTTTAAAGTGATTTTCATGCTTCCAGGGGCTCTAAACACAAGATTTGTGGAATGGTTAAAAGTGCATGAAAATGGCCAATTTGCTCACTCTGAGGTCTCAAAAAGTGTTTCTTCACCCCGGGAAGTGAATTAAATACCATTTGTAGGCATTTAATGTTCAATCAAAAACAGCTGATTTTTGACAAAAGAGATAACACCCCCCCATTACGTCATTCTTCAGAAAGGTGAAAAATGGTCCGTTTTCAAATGTTTTATTTTTGAATGTCGGATCACATTTGTAGGTGGATTATTAGTTTTAGAGCTAAAATTAGCATGTTTAAAGTGATTTTCATGCTTCCAGGGGCTCTAAACACAAGGTTTGTGGAATAGTTAAAAGTGCATGAAAATGGCCAATTTGCTCACTCTGAGGTCTCAAAAAGTGTTTCTTCACCCCGGGAAGTGAATTAAATACCATTTGGAGGCATTTAATGTTCAAGCAAAAACAGCTGATTTTTGACAAAAGAGATAACACCCCCCCATTACGTAATTCTTCAGAAAGGTGAAAAATTGTCCGTTTTCAAATGTTTTATTTTTGAATGTCAGTTCACATTTGTAGGTGGATTATTAGTTTTAGAGCTAAAATTAGCATGTTTAAAGTGATTTTCATGCTTCCTGGGGCTCTAAACACAAGATTTGTGGAATGGTTAAAAGTGCATGAAAATGGCCAATTTGCTCAATCTGAGGTCTCAAAAAGTGTTTCTTCACCCCGGGAAGTGAATTAAATACAATTTGGAGGCATTTAATGTTCAAGCAAAAACGGCGGATTTTTGACAAAAGAGATAACACCCCCCCACTACGTGATGCTTCAGAAAGGTGAAAAATTGTCCGTTTTCAAATGTTTTATTTTTGAATGTCAGTTCACATTTGTAGGTGGATCATCAGTTTTAGAGCTAAAAAAATTAGCATGTTTAAAGTGATTTTCATGCTTCCAGGGGCTCTAAACACAAGATTTGTGGAATGGTTAAAAGTGCATGAAAATGGTCAATTTGCTCACTCTGAGGTCTCAAAAAGTGTTTCTTCACCCCGGGAAGTGAATTAAATACCATTTGGAGGCATTTAATGTTCAATCAAAAACAGCTGATTTTTGACAATAGAGATAACACCTCCCATTACGTCATGCTTCAGAAAGGTGAAAAATTGTCCGTTTTCAAATGTTTTATTTTTGAATGTCAGTTCACATTTGTAGGTGGATTATTAGTTTTAGAGCTAAAATTAGCATGTTTAAAGAGATTTTCATGCTTCCTGTGGCCCTAAACACAAGGTTTGTGGAATGGTTAAAAGTGCATGAAAATGGCCAATTTGCTCACTCTGAGGTCTCAAAAAGTGTTTCTTCACCCCGGGAAGTAAATTAAATACCATTTGGAGGCATTTAATGTTCAAGCAAAAACAGCTGATTTTTGACAAAAGAGATAACACCCCCCCCATTACGTAATTCTTCAGAAAGGTGAAAAATTGTCTGTTTTCAAATGTTTTATTTTTGAATGTCAGTTCACATTTGTAGGTGGATTATTAGTTTTAGAGCTAAAATTAGCATATTTAGAGTGATTTTCATGCTTCTAGGGGCTCTAAACACAAGATTTGTGGAATGGTTAAAAGTGCATGAAAATGGCCAATTTGCTCACTCTGAGGTCTCAAAAAGTGTTTCTTCACCCCGGGAAGTGAATTAAATACCATTTGGAGGCATTTAATGTTCAAGCAAAAACGGCTGATTTTTGACAAAAGAGATAACACCCCCCCATTACGTCATGCTTCAGAAAGGTGAAAATGGTCCGTTTTCAAATGTTTTATTTTTGAATGTCAATTCACATTTGTAGGTGGATTATTAGTTTTAGAGCTAAAATTAGCATGTTTAAAGTGATTTTCATGCTTCCAGGGGCCCGGGAAGTGAATTAAATACCATTTGGAGGCATTTAATGTTCAAGCAAAAACAGCTGATTTTTTACAAAAGAGATAACACCCCCCATTACGTCATTCTTCAGAAAGGTAAAAAATGGTCCGTTTTCAAATGTTTTATTTTTGAACGTCAGTTCACATTTGTAGGTGGATTATTAGTTTTAGAGCTAAAATTAGCATGTTTAAAGTGATTTTCATGCTTCCAGGGGCCCGGGAAGTGAATTAAATACCATTTGGAGGCATTTAATGTTCAAGCAAAAACGGCTGATTTTTGACAAAAGAGATAACACACCCCCATTACGTCATTCTTCAGAAAGGTGAAAAATGGTCCGTTTTCAAATGTTTTATTTTTGAATGTCAGTTTACATTTGTAGGTGGATTATTAGTTTTAGAGCTAAAATTAGCATGTTTAACCCCTTCAGCGCTAATGACAAGGGTAACTCGTCATGGACTTTCCATTGATTTCAATGGAAAGTCAATGGAGCTCATCGAGCACCCTTAGCAGCCAAGTGGTTAAAGTGATTTTCATGCTTTCTGTGGCCCTAAACACAAGGTTTGTGGAATGGTTAAAAGTGCATGAAAATGGCCAATTTGCTCACTCTGAGGTCTCAAAAAGTGTTTCTTCACCCGGGAAGTAAATTAAATACCATTTGGAGGCATTTAATGTTCAAGCAAAAACAGCTGATTTTTGACAAAAGAGATAACACCCCCCCCATTACGTAATTCTTCAGAAAGGTGAAAAATGGTCAATTCTCAAATGTTTTATTTTTGAACGTCAGTTCACATTTGTAGGTGGATTATTAGTTTTAGAGCTAAAATTAGCATGTTTAAAGTGATTTTCATGCTTCCAGGGGCTCAAAACACAAGATTTGTGGAATGGTTAAAAGTGCATGAAAATGGCCAATTTGCTCACTCTGAGGTCTCAAAAAGTGTTTCTTCACCCCGGGAAGTGAATTAAATACCATTTGGGGGCATTTAATGTTCAAGCAAAAACAGCTGATTTTTTACAAAAGAGATAACACCCCCCATTACGTCATTCTTCAGAAAGGTAAAAAATGGTCCGTTTTCAAATGTTTTATTTTTGAACGTCAGTTCACATTGGTAGGTGGATTATTAGTTTTAGAGCTAAAATTAGCATGTTTAAAGTGATTTTCATGCTTCCAGGGGCTCGGTAAGTGAATTAAATACCATTTGGAGGCATTTAATGTTCAAGCAAAAACGGCTGATTTTTGACAAAAGAGATAACACCCCCCCATTACGTCATGCTTCAGAAAGGTGAAAAATTGTCCGTTTTCAAATGTTTTATTTTTGAATGTCAGTTCACATTTGTAGGTGGATTATTAGTTTTAGAGCTAAAATTAGCATGTTTAAAGTGATTTTCATGCTTCCTGTGGCCCTAAACACAAGGTTTGTGGAATGGTTAAAAGTGCATGAAAATGGCCAATTTGCTCACTCTGAGGTCTCAAAAAGTGTTTCTTCACCCAGGGAAGTGAATTAAATACCATTTGGAGGCATTTAATGTTCAAGGAAAAACGGCTGATTTTTGACAAAAGAGATAACACCCCCCCTTACGCCATTCTTCAGAAAGGTGAAAAATGGTTCGTTTTCAAATGTTTTATTTTTGAACGTCAGTTCACATTTGTAGGTGGATTATTAGTTTTAGAGCTAAAATTAGCATGTTTAAAGTGATTTTCATGCTTCCAGGGGCCCGGGAAGTGAATTAAATACCATTTGGAGGCATTTAATGTTCAAGCAAAAACAGCTGATTTTTGACAAAAGAGATAACACCCCCCATTACGTCATTCTTCAGAAAGGTAAAAAATGGTCCGTTTTCAAATGTTTTATTTTTGAATGTCAGTTCACATTTGTAGGTGGATTATTAGTTTTAGAGCTAAAATTAGCATGTTTAAAGTGATTTTCATGCTTTCTGTGGCCCTAAACACAAGGTTTGTGGAATGGTTAAAAGTGCATGAAAATGGCCAATTTGCTCACTCTGAGGTCTCAAAAAGTGTTTCTTCACCCCGGGAAGTAAATTAAATACCATTTGGAGGCATTTAATGTTCAAGCAAAAACAGCTGATTTTTGACAAAAGAGATAACACCCCCCCCCATTACGTAATTCTTCAGAAAGGTGAAAAATGGTCAATTCTCAAATGTTTTATTTTTGAACGTCAGTTCACATTTGTAGGTGGATTATTAGTTTTAGAGCTAAAATTAGCATGTTTAAAGTGATTTTCATGCTTCCAGGGGCCCGGGAAGTGAATTAAATACCATTTGGAGGCATTTAATGTTCAAGCAAAAACGGCTGATTTTTGACAAAAGAGATAACACACCCCCATTACGTCATTCTTCAGAAAGGTGAAAAATGGTCCGTTTTCAAATGTTTTATTTTTGAATGTCAGTTTACATTTGTAGGTGGATTATTAGTTTTAGAGCTAAAATTAGCATGTTTAAAGTCATTTTCATGCTTTCTGTGGCCCTAAACACAAGGTTTGTGGAATGGTTAAAAGTGCATGAAAATGGCCAATTTGCTCACTCTGAGGTCTCAAAAAGTGTTTCTTCACCCCGGGAAGTAAATTAAATACCATTTGGAGGCATTTAATGTTCAAGCAAAAACAGCTGATTTTTGACAAAAGAGATAACACCCCCCCATTACGTAATTCTTCAGAAAGGTGAAAAATGGTCAATTCTCAAATGTTTTATTTTTGAACGTCAGTTCACATTTGTAGGTGGATTATTAGTTTTAGAGCTAAAATTAGCATGTTTAAAGTGATTTTCATGCTTCCAGGGGCTCAAAACACAAGATTTGTGGAATGGTTAAAAGTGCATGAAAATGGCCAATTTGCTCACTCTGAGGTCTCAAAAAGTGTTTCTTCACCCCGGGAAGTGAATTAAATACCATTTGGGGGCATTTAATGTTCAAGCAAAAACAGCAGATTTTTGACAAAAGAGATAACACCCCCCCATTACGTCATTCTTCAGAAAGGTGAAAAATGGTCCGTTTTCAAATGTTTTATTTTTGAACGTCAGTTCACATTTGTAGGTGGATTATTAGTTTTAGAGCTAAAATTAGCATGTTTAAAGTGATTTTCATGCTTCCAGGGGCCCGGTAAGTGAATTAAATACCATTTGGAGGCATTTAATGTTCAAGCAAAAACGGCTGATTTTTGACAAAAGAGATAACACCCCCCCATTACGTCATGCTTCAGAAAGGTGAAAAATTGTCCGTTTTCAAATGTTTTATTTTTGAATGTCAGTTCACATTTGTAGGTGGATTACTAGTTTTAGATCTAAAATTAGCATGTTTAAAGTGATTTTCATGCTTCCTGTGGCCCTAAACACAAGGTTTGTGGAATGGTTAAAAGTGCATGAAAATGGCCAATTTGCTCGCTCTGAGGTCTCAAAAAGTGTTTCTTCACCCAGGGAAGTGAATTAAATACCATTTGGAGGCATTTAATGTTCAAGGAAAAACGGCTGATTTTTGACAAAAGAGATAACACCCCCCCTTACGCCATTCTTCAGAAAGGTGAAAAATGGTTCGTTTTCAAATGTTTTATTTTTGAACGTCAGTTCACATTTGTAGGTGGATTATTAGTTTTAGAGCTAAAATTAGCATGTTTAAAGTGATTTTCATGCTTCCAGGGGCCCGGGAAGTGAATTAAATACCATTTGGAGGCATTTAATGTTCAAGCAAAAACAGCTGATTTTTGACAAAAGAGATAACACCCCCCATTACGTCATTCTTCAGAAAGGTAAAAAATGGTCCGTTTTCAAATGTTTTATTTTTTAATGTCAGTTCACATTTGTAGGTGGATTATTAGTTTTAGAGCTAAAATTAGCATGTTTAAAGTGATTTTCATGCTTTCTGTGGCCCTAAACACAAGGTTTGTGGAATGGTTAAAAGTGCATGAAAATGGCCAATTTGCTCACTCTGAGGTCTCAAAAAGTGTTTCTTCAGCCCGGGAAGTGAATTAAATACCATTTGGAGGCATTTAATGTTCAAGCAAAAACAGCTGATTTTTGACAAAAGAGATAACACCCCCCCATTACGTAATTCTTCAGAAAGGTGAAAAATTGTCTGTTTTCAAATGTTTTATTTTTGAATGTCAGTTCACATTTGTAGGTGGATTATTAGTTTTAGAGCTAAGATTAGCATATTTAATGTGATTTTCATGCTTCCAGGGGCTCTAAACACAAGATTTGTGGAATGGTTAAAAGTGCATGAAAATGGCCAATTTGCTCACTCTGAGGTCTCAAAAAGTGTTTCTTCACCCCGGGAAGTGAATTAAATACCATTTGGAGGCATTTAATGTTCAAGCAAAAATTGCTGATTTTTGACAAAAGAGATAACACCCCCCCATTACGTCATTCTTCAGAAAGGTGAAAAATGGTCCGTTTTCAAATGTTTTATTTTTGAACGTCAGTTCACATTTGTAGGTGGATTATTCGTTTTAGAGCTAAAATTAGCATGTTTAAAGTGATTTTCATGCTTCCAGGGGCTCTTAACACAAGATTTGTGGAATGGTTAAAAGTGCATGAAAATTGCCAATTTGCTCACTCTGAGGTCTCAAAAAGTGTTTCTTCACCCCGGGAAGTGAATTAAATACCATTTGTAGGCATTTAATGTTCAATCAAAAACAGCTGATTTTTGACAAAAGAGATAACACCCCCCCCATTACGTCATTCTTCAGAAAGGTGAAAAATGGTCCGTTTTCAAATGTTTTATTTTTGAACGTCAGTTCACATTTGTAGGTGGATTATTAGTTTTAGAGCTAAAATTAGCATGTTTAAAGTGATTTTCATGCTTCCAGGGGCTCTAAACACAAGATTTGTGGAATGGTTAAAAGTGCATGAAAATGGCCATTTTGCTCACTCTGAGGTCTCAAAAAGTGTTTCTTCACCCCGGGAAGTGAATTAAATACCATTTGGAGGCATTTAATGTTCAAGCAAAAACGGCTGATTTTTGACAAAAGAGATAACACCCCCCCATTACGTCATGCTTCAGAAAGGTGAAAAATGGTCCGTTTTCAAATGTTTTATTTTTGAAGGTCAGTTCACATTTGTCGGTGGATTATTAGTTTTAGAGCTAAAATTAGCATGTTTAAAGTGATTTTCATGCTTCCAGGGGCCCGGGAAGTGAATTAAATACCATTTGGAGGCATTTAATGTTCAAGCAAAAACAGCTGATTTTTGACAAAAGAGATAACACCCCCCATTACGTCATTCTTCAGAAAGGTAAAAAATGGTCCGTTTTCAAATGTTTTATTTTTGAATGTCAGTTCACATTTGTAGGTGGAATATTAGTTTTAGAGCTAAAATTAGCATGTTTAAAGTGATTTTCATGCTTTCTGTGGCCCTAAACACAAGGTTTGTGGAATGGTTAAAAGTGCATGAAAATGGCCAATTTGCTCACTCTGAGGTCTCAAAAAGTGTTTCTTCACCCCGGGAAGTAAATTAAATACCATTTGGAGGCATTTAATGTTCAAGCAAAAACAGCTGATTTTTGACAAAAGAGATAACACCCCCCCATTACGTAATTCTTCAGAAAGGTGAAAAATGGTCAATTCTCAAATGTTTTATTTTTGAACGTCAGTTCACATTTGTAGGTGGATTATTAGTTTTAGAGCTAAAATTAGCATGTTTAAAGTGATTTTCATGCTTCCAGGGGCTCAAAACACAAGATTTGTGGAATGGTTAAAAGTGCATGAAAATGGCCAATTTGCTCACTCTGAGGTCTCAAAAAGTGTTTCTTCACCCCGGGAAGTGAATTAAATACCATTTGGGGGCATTTAATGTTCAAGCAAAAACGGCAGATTTTTGACAAAAGAGATAACACCCCCCATTACGTCATTCTTCAGAAAGGGGAAAAATGGTCCGTTTTCAAATGTTTTATTTTTGAACGTCAGTTCACATTTGTAGGTGGATTATTAGTTTTAGAGCTAAAATTAGCATGTTTAAAGTGATTTTCATGCTTCCAGGGGCTCGGTAAGTGAATTAAATACCATTTGGAGGCATTTAATGTTCAAGCAAAAACGGCTGATTTTTGACAAAAGAGATAACACCCCCCCATTACGTCATGCTTCAGAAAGGTGAAAAATTGTCCGTTTTCAAATGTTTTATTTTTGAATGTCAGTTCACATTTGTAGGTGGATTATTAGTTTTAGAGCTAAAATTAGCATGTTTAAAGTGATTTTCATGCTTCCTGTGGCCCTAAACACAAGGTTTGTGGAATGGTTAAAAGTGCATGAAAATGGCCAATTTGCTCACTCTGAGGTCTCAAAAAGTGTTTCTTCACCCAGGGAAGTGAATTAAATACCATTTGGAGGCATTTAATGTTCAAGGAAAAACGGCTGATTTTTGACAAAAGAGATAACACCCCCCCTTACGCCATTCTTCAGAAAGGTGAAAAATGGTTCGTTTTCAAATGTTTTATTTTTGAACGTCAGTTCACATTTGTAGGTGGATTATTAGTTTTAGAGCTAAAATTAGCATGTTTAAAGTGATTTTCATGCTTCCAGGGGCCCGGGAAGTGAATTAAATACCATTTGGAGGCATTTAATGTTCAAGCAAAAACAGCTGATTTTTGACAAAAGAGATAACACCCCCCATTACGTCATTCTTCAGAAAGGTAAAAAATGGTCCGTTTTCAAATGTTTTATTTTTGAATGTCAGTTCACATTTGTAGGTGGATTATTAGTTTTAGAGCTAAAATTAGCATGTTTAAAGTGATTTTCATGCTTTCTGTGGCCCTAAACACAAGGTTTGTGGAATGGTTAAAAGTGCATGAAAATGGCCAATTTGCTCACTCTGAGGTCTCAAAAAGTGTTTCTTCACCCCGGGAAGTAAATTAAATACCATTTGGAGGCATTTAATGTTCAAGCAAAAACAGCTGATTTTTGACAAAAGAGATAACACCCCCCCCATTACATAATTCTTCAGAAAGGTGAAAAATGGTCAATTCTCAAATGTTTTATTTTTGAACGTCAGTTCACATTTGTAGGTGGATTATTAGTTTTAGAGCTAGAATTAGCATGTTTAAAGTGATTTTCATGCTTCCAGGGGCTCAAAACACAAGATTTGTGGAATGGTTAAAAGTGCATGAAAATGGCCAATTTGCTCACTCTGAGGTCTCAAAAAGTGTTTCTTCACCCCGGGAAGTGAATTAAATACCATTTGGGGGCATTTAATGTTCAAGCAAAAACGGCAGATTTTTGACAAAAGAGATAACACCCCCCCATTACGTCATTCTTCAGAAAGGTGAAAAATGGTCCGTTTTCAAATGTTTTATTTTTGAACGTCAGTTCACATTTCTAGGTGGATTATTAGTTTTAGAGCTAAAATTAGCATGTTTAAAGTGATTTTCATGCTTCCAGGGGCCCGGTAAGTGAATTAAATACCATTTGGAGGCATTTAATGTTCAAGCAAAAACAGCTGATTTTTGACAAAAGAGATAACACCCCCCCATTACGTCATTCTTCAGAAAGGTGAAAAATTGTCAGTTTTCAAATGTTTTATTTTTGAATGTCAGTTCACATTTGTAGGTGGATTATTAGTTTTAGAGCTAAAATTAGCATGTTTAAAGTGATTTTCATGCTTCCTGTGGCCCTAAACACAAGGTTTGTGGAATGGTTAAAAGTGCATGAAAATGGCCAATTTGCTCACTCTGAGGTCTCAAAAAGTGTTTCTTCACCCAGGGAAGTGAATTAAATACCATTTGGAGGCATTTAATGTTCAAGGAAAAACGGCTGATTTTTGACAAAAGAGATAACACCCCCCCTTACGCCATTCTTCAGAAAGGTGAAAAATGGTTCGTTTTCAAATGTTTTATTTTTGAACGTCAGTTCACATTTGTAGGTGGATTATTAGTTTTAGAGCTAAAATTAGCATGTTTAAAGTGATTTTCATGCTTCCAGGGGCCCGGGAAGTGAATTAAATACCATTTGGAGGCGTTTAATGTTCAAGCAAAAACAGCTGATTTTTGACAAAAGAGATAACACCCCCCATTACGTCATTCTTCAGAAAGGTAAAAAATGGTCCGTTTTCAAATGTTTTATTTTTGAACGTCAGTTCACATTTGTAGGTGGATTATTAGTTTTAGAGCTAAAATTAGCATGTTTAAAGTGATTTTCATGCTTCCAGGGGCTCTAAACACAAGATTTGTGGAATGGTTAAAAGTGCATGAAAATGGCCATTTTGCTCACTCTGAGGTCTCAAAAAGTGTTTCTTCACCCCGGGAAGTGAATTAAATACCATTTGGAGGCATTTAATGTTCAAGCAAAAACGGCTGATTTTTGACAAAAGAGATAACACCCCCCCATTACGTCATGCTTCAGAAAGGTGAAAAATGGTCCGTTTTCAAATGTTTTATTTTTGAAGGTCAGTTCACATTTGTCGGTGGATTATTAGTTTTAGAGCTAAAATTAGCATGTTTAAAGTGATTTTCATGCTTCCAGGGGCCCGGGAAGTGAATTAAATACCATTTGGAGGCATTTAATGTTCAAGCAAAAACAGCTGATTTTTGACAAAAGAGATAACACCCCCCATTACGTCATTCTTCAGAAAGGTAAAAAATGGTCCGTTTTCAAATGTTTTATTTTTGAATGTCAGTTCACATTTGTAGGTGGATTATTAGTTTTAGAGCTAAAATTAGCATGTTTAAAGTGATTTTCATGCTTTCTGTGGCCCTAAACACAAGGTTTGTGGAATGGTTAAAAGTGCATGAAAATGGCCAATTTGCTCACTCTGAGGTCTCAAAAAGTGTTTCTTCACCCCGGGAAGTAAATTAAATACCATTTGGAGGCATTTAATGTTCAAGCAAAAACAGCTGATTTTTGACAAAAGAGATAACACCCCCCCCATTACGTAATTCTTCAGAAAGGTGAAAAATGGTCAATTCTCTAATGTTTTATTTTTGAACGTCAGTTCACATTTGTAGGTGGATTATTAGTTTTAGAGCTAAAATTAGCATGTTTAAAGTGATTTTCATGCTTCCAGGGGCCCTAAACACAAGGTTTGTGGAATGGTTAAAAGTGCATGAAAATGGCCAATTTGCTCACTCTGAGGTCTCAAAAAGTGTTTCTTCACCCCGGGAAGTGAATTAAATACCATTTGGAGGCATTTAATGTTCAAGCAAAAACGGCTGATTTTTGACAAAAGAGATAACACACCCCCATTACGTCATTCTTCAGAAAGGTGAAAAATGGTCCGTTTTCAAATGTTTTATTTTTGAATGTCAGTTTACATTTGTAGGTGGATTATTAGTTTTAGAGCTAAAATTAGCATGTTTAAAGTGATTTTCATGCTTTCTGTGGCCCTAAACACAAGGTTTGTGGAATGGTTAAAAGTGCATGAAAATGGCCAATTTGCTCACTCTGAGGTCTCAAAAAGTGTTTCTTCACCCCGGGAAGTAAATTAAATACCATTTGGAGGCATTTAATGTTCAAGCAAAAACAGCTGATTTTTGACAAAAGAGATAACACCCCCCCCATTACATAATTCTTCAGAAAGGTGAAAAATGGTCAATTCTCAAATGTTTTATTTTTGAACGTCAGTTCACATTTGTAGGTGGATTATTAGTTTTAGAGCTAAAATTAGCATGTTTAAAGTGATTTTCATGCTTCCAGGGGCCCGGGAAGTGAATTAAATACCATTTGGAGGCATTTAATGTTCAAGCAAAAACGGCTGATTTTTGACAAAAGAGATAACACACCCACATTACGTCATTCTTCAGAAAGGTGAAAAATGGTCCGTTTTCAAATGTTTTATTTTTGAATGTCAGTTTACATTTGTAGGTGGATTATTAGTTTTAGAGCTAAAATTAGCATGTTTAAAGTGATTTTCATGCTTTCTGTGGCCCTAAACACAAGGTTTGTGGAATGGTTAAAAGTGCATGAAAATGGCCAATTTGCTCACTCTGAGGTCTCAAAAAGTGTTTCTTCACCCCGGGAAGTGAATTAAATACCATTTGGGGGCATTTAATGTTCAAGCAAAAACGGCAGATTTTTGACAAAAGAGATAACACCCCCCCATTACGTCATTCTTCAGAAAGGTGAAAAATGGTCCGTTTTCAAATGTTTTATTTTTGAACGTCAGTTCACATTTGTAGGTGGATTATTAGTTTTAGAGCTAAAATTAGCATGTTTAAAGTGATTTTCATGCTTCCAGGGGCCCGGTAAGTGAATTAAATACCATTTGGAGGCATTTAATGTTCAAGCAAAAACGGCTGATTTTTGACAAAAGAGATAACACCCCCCCATTACGTCATTCTTCAGAAAGGTGAAAAATTGTCCATTTTCAAATGTTTTATTTTTGAATGTCAGTTCACATTTGTAGGTGGATTATTAGTTTTAGAGCTAAAATTAGCATGTTTAAAGTGATTTTCATGCTTCCTGTGGCCCTAAACACAAGGTTTGTGGAATGGTTAAAAGTGCATGAAAATGGCCAATTTGCTCACTCTGAGGTCTCAAAAAGTGTTTCTTCACCCCGGGAAGTGAATTAAATACCATTTGGAGGCATTTAATGTTCAAGCAAAAACAGCTGATTTTTGACAAAAGAGATAACACCCCCCATTACGTAATTCTTCAGAAAGGTGAAAAATTGTCTGTTTTCAAATGTTTTATTTTTGAATGTCAGTTCACATTTGTAGGTGGATTATTAGTTTTAGAGCTAAAATTAGCATATTTAATGTGATTTTCATGCTTCCAGGGGCTCTAAACACAAGATTTGTGGAATGGTTAAAAGTGCATGAAAATGGCCAATTTGCTCACTCTGAGGTCTCAAAAAGTGTTTCTTCACCCCGGGAAGTGAATTAAATACCATTTGGAGGCATTTAATGTTCAATCAAAAACAGCTGATTTTTGACAAAAGAGATAACACCCCCCCCATTACGTCATTCTTCAGAAAGGTGAAAAATGGTCCGTTTTCAAATGTTTTATTTTTGAACGTCAGTTCACATTTGTAGGTGGATTATTAGTTTTAGAGCTAAAATTAGCATGTTTAAAGTGATTTTCATGCTTCCAGGGGCTCTAAACACAAGATTTGTGGAATGGTTAAAAGTGCATGAAAATGGCCATTTTGCTCACTCTGAGGTCTCAAAAAGTGTTTCTTCACCCCGGGAAGTGAATTAAATACCATTTGGAGGCATTTAATGTTCAAGCAAAAACGGCTGATTTTTGACAAAAGAGATAACACCCCCCCATTACGTCATGCTTCAGAAAGGTGAAAAATGGTCCGTTTTCAAATGTTTTATTTTTGAAGGTCAGTTCACATTTGTCGGTGGATTATTAGTTTTAGAGCTAAAATTAGCATGTTTAAAGTGATTTTCATGCTTCCAGGGGCCCGGGAAGTGAATTAAATACCATTTGGAGGCATTTAATGTACAAGCAAAAACGGCTGATTTTTGACAAAAGAGATAACATCCCCCCATTACGTCATTCTTCAGAAAGGTGAAAAATTGTCCGTTTTCAAATGTTTTATTTTTGAATGTCAGTTCACATTTGTAGGTGGATTATAAGTTTTAGAGCTAAAATTAGCATGTTTAAAGTGATTTACATGCTTCCTGTGGCCCTAAACACAAAGTTTGTGGAATGGTTAAAAGTGCATGAAAATGTCCAATTTGCTCACTCTTAGGTCTCAAAAAGTGTTTCTTCACCCCGGGAAGTGAATTAAATACCATTTGGAGGCATTTAATGTTCAAGCAAAAACAGCTGATTTTTGACAAAAGAGATAACACAACCCCAATTACGTAATTCTTCAGAAAGGTGAAAAATGGTCCGTTTTCAAATGTTTTATTTTTGAACGTCAGTTCACATCTGTAGGTGGATTATTAGTTTTAGAGCTAAAATTAGCATGTTTAAAGTGATTTTCATGCTTCCAGGGGCCCGGGAAGTGAATTAAATACCATTTGGAGGCATTTAATGTTCAAGCAAAAACAGCTGATTTTTGACAAAAGAGATAACACCCCCCATTACGTCATTCTTCAGAAAGGTAAAAAATGGTCCGTTTTCAAATGTTTTATTTTTGAATGTCAGTTCACATTTGTAGGTGGATTATTAGTTTTAGAGCTAAAATTAGCATGTTTAAAGTGATTTTCATGCTTTCTGTGGCCCTAAACACAAGGTTTGTGGAATGGTTAAAAGTGCATGAAAATGGCCAATTTGCTCACTCTGAGGTCTCAAAAAGTGTTTCTTCACCCCGGGAAGTAAATTAAATACCATTTGGAGGCATTTAATGTTCAAGCAAAAACAGCAGATTTTTGACAAAAGAGATAACACCCCCCCCATTACGTAATTCTTCAGAAAGGTGAAAAATGGTCAATTCTCAAATGTTTTATTTTTGAACGTCAATTCACATTTGTAGGTGGATTATTAGTTTTAGAGCTAAAATTAGCATGTTTAAAGTGATTTTCATGCTTCCAGGGGCTCAAAACACAAGATTTGTGGAATGGTTAAAAGTGCATGAAAATGGCCAATTTGCTCACTCTGAGGTCTCAAAAAGTGTTTCTTCACCCCGGGAAGTGAATTAAATACCATTTGGGGGCATTTAATGTTCAAGCAAAAACGGCAGATTTTTGACAAAAGAGATAACACCCCCCCATTACGTCATTCTTCAGAAAGGTGAAAAATGGTCCGTTTTCAAATGTTTTATTTTTGAACGTCAGTTCACATTTGTAGGTGGATTATTAGTTTTAGAGCTAAAATTAGCATGTTTAAAGTGATTTTCATGCTTCCAGGGGCCCGGTAAGTGAATTAAATACCATTTGGAGGCATTTAATGTTCAAGCAAAAACGGCTGATTTTTGACAAAAGAGATAACACCCCCCCATTACGTCATTCTTCAGAAAGGTGAAAAATTGTCCGTTTTCAAATGTTTTATTTTTGAATGTCAGTTCACATTTGTAGGTGGATTATTAGTTTTAGAGCTAAAATTAGCATGTTTAAAGTGATTTTCATGCTTCCTGTGGCCCTAAACACAAGGTTTGTGGAATGGTTAAAAGTGCATGAAAATGGCCAATTGCTCACTCTGAGGTCTCAAAAAGTGTTTCT
Source organism: Lissotriton helveticus (assembly GCF_964261635.1). NCBI lineage: Eukaryota > Metazoa > Chordata > Amphibia > Caudata > Salamandridae > Lissotriton > Lissotriton helveticus. Next base: position 890,254 of record NW_027611740.1, read on the forward strand.
TCACCCAGGGAAGTGAATTAAATACCATTTGGAGGCATTTAATGTTCAAGCAAAAACAGCTGATTTTTGACAAAAGAGATAACACCCCCCATTACGTCATTCTTCAGAAAGGTAAAAAATGGTCCGTTTTCAAATGTTTTATTTTTGAATGTCAGTTCACATTTGTAGGTGGATTATTAGTTTTAGAGCTAAAATTAGCATGTTTAAAGTGATTTTCATGCTTTCTGTGGCCCTAAACACAAGGTTTGTGGAATGGTTAAAAGTGCATGAAAATGGCCAATTTGCTCACTCTGAGGTCTCAAAAAGTGTTTCTTCACCCCGGGAAGTGAATTAAATACCATTTGGAGGCATTTAATGTTCAAGCAAAAACAGCTGATTTTTGACAAAAGAGATAACACCCCCCCATTACGTCATGCTTCAGAAAGGGGAAAAATGGTCAGTTTTCAAATGTTTTATTTTTGAAGTTCAATTCATATTTGTAGGTGGATTATTAGTTTTAGAGCTAAAATTAGCATGTTTAAAGTGATTTTCATGCTTCCAGGGGCCCGGGAAGTGAATTAAATACCATTTGGAGGCATTTAATGTACAAGCAAAAACGGCTGATTTTTGACAAAAGAGATAACATCCCCCCATTACGTCATGCTTCAGAAAGGTGAAAAATGGTCAGTTTTCAAAAGTTTTATTTTTGAATGTCAGTTCACATTTGTAGGTGGATTATTAGTTTTAGAGCTAAAATTTGCATATTTAAAGTGATTTTCATGCTTCCAGGGGCTCTAAACACAAGATTTGTGGAATGGTTAAAAGTGCATGAAAATGGCCAATTTGCTCACTCTGAGGTCTCAAAAAGTGTTTCTTCACCCCGGGAAGTGAATTAAATACCATTTGGAGGCATTTAATGTTCAAGCAAAAACGGCTGATTTTTGACAAAAGAGATAACACCCCCCCATTACGTCATTCTTCAGAAAGGTGAAAAATGGTCCGTTTTCAAATGTTTTATTTTTGAACGTCAGTTCACATTTGTAGGTGGATTATTAGTTTTAGAGCTAAAATTAGCATGTTTAAAGTGATTTTCATGCTTCCAGGGGCTCTAAACACAAGATTTGTGGAATGGTTAAAAGTGCATGAAAATGGCCAATTTGCTCACTCTGAGGTCTCAAAAAGTGTTTCTTCACCCCAGGAAGTGAATTAAATACCATTTGTAGGCATTTAATGTTCAATCAAAAACAGCTGATTTTTGACAAAAGAGATAACACCCCCCCATTACGTCATTCTTCAGAAAGGTGAAAAATGGTCCGTTTTCAAATGTTTTATTTTTGAATGTCGGTTCACATTTGTAGGTGGATTATTAGTTTTAGAGCTAAAATTAGCATGTTTAAAGTGATTTTCATGCTTCCAGGGGCTCTAAACACAAGGTTTGTGGAATAGTTAAAAGTGCATGAAAATGGCCAATTTGCTCACTCTGAGGTCTCAAAAAGTGTTTCTTCACCCCGGGAAGTGAATTAAATACCATTTGGAGGCATTTAATGTTCAAGCAAAAACAGCTGATTTTTGACAAAAGAGATAACACCCCCCCATTACGTAATTCTTCAGAAAGGTGAAAAATTGTCCGTTTTCAAATGTTTTATTTTTGAATGTCAGTTCACATTTGTAGGTGGATTATTAGTTTTAGAGCTAAAATTAGCATGTTTAAAGTGATTTTCATGCTTCCTGGGGCTCTAAACACAAGATTTGTGGAATGGTTAAAAGTGCATGAAAATGGCCAATTTGCTCAATCTGAGGTCTCAAAAAGTGTTTCTTCACCCCGGGAAGTGAATTAAATACAATTTGGAGGCATTTAATGTTCAAGCAAAAACGGCGGATTTTTGACAAAAGAGATAACACCCCCCCACTACGTGATGCTTCAGAAAGGTGAAAAATTGTCCGTTTTCAAATGTTTTATTTTTGAATGTCAGTTCACATTTGTAGGTGGATCATCAGTTTTAGAGCTAAAAAAATTAGCATGTTTAAAGTGATTTTCATGCTTCCAGGGGCTCTAAACACAAGATTTGTGGAATGGTTAAAAGTGCATGAAAATGGTCAATTTGCTCACTCTGAGGTCTCAAAAAGTGTTTCTTCAACCCGGGAAGTGAATTAAATACCATTTGGAGGCATTTAATGTTCAATCAAAAACAGCTGATTTTTGACAATAGAGATAACACCTCCCATTATGTCATGCTTCAGAAAGGTGAAAAATTGTCCGTTTTCAAATGTTTTATTTTTGAATGTCAGTTCACATTTGTAGGTGGATTATTAGTTTTAGAGCTAAAATTAGCATGTTTAAAGAGATTTTCATGCTTCCTGTGGCCCTAAACACAAGGTTTGTGGAATGGTTAAAAGTGCATGAAAATGGCCAATTTGCTCACTCTGAGGTCTCAAAAAGTGTTTCTTCACCCCGGGAAGTGAATTAAATACCATTTGGAGGCATTTAATGTTCAAGCAAAAACAGCTGATTTTTGACAAAAGAGATAACAGCCCCCCATTACGTAATTCTTCAGAAAGGTGAAAAATTGTCTGTTTTCAAATGTTTTATTTTTGAATGTCAGTTCACATTTGTAGGTGGATTATTAGTTTTAGAGCTAAAATTAGCATATTTAGAGTGATTTTCATGCTTCTAGGGGCTCTAAACACAAGATTTGTGGAATGGTTAAAAGTGCATGAAAATGGCCAATTTGCTCACTCTGAGGTCTCAAAAAGTGTTTCTTCACCCCGGGAAGTGAATTAAATACCATTTGGAGGCATTTAATGTTCAAGCAAAAACGGCTGATTTTTGACAAAAGAGATAACACCCCCCCATTACGTCATGCTTCAGAAAGGTGAAAATGGTCCGTTTTCAAATGTTTTATTTTTGAATGTCAATTCACATTTGTAGGTGGATTATTAGTTTTAGAGCTGAAATTAGCATGTTTAAAGTGATTTTCATGCTTCCAGGGGCCCGGGAAGTGAATTAAATACCATTTGGAGGCATTTAATGTTCAAGCAAAAACAGCAGATTTTTGACAAAAGAGATAACACCCCCCATTACGTCATTCTTCAGAAAGGTAAAAAATGGTCCGTTTTCAAATGTTTTATTTTTGAACGTCAGTTCACATTTGTAGGTGGATTATTAGTTTTAGAGCTAAAATTAGCATGTTTAAAGTGATGTTCATGCTTCCAGGGGCTCTAAACACAAGATTTGTGGAATGGTTAAAAGTGCATGAAAATGGCCAATTTGCTCACTCTGAGGTCTCAAAAAGTGTTTCTTCACCCCGGGAAGTGAATTAAATACAATTTGGAGGCATTTAATGTTCAAGCAAAAACGGCGGATTTTTGACAAAAGAGATAACACCCCCCCATTACGTGATGCTTCAGAAAGGTGAAAAATTGTCCGTTTTCAAATGTTTTATTTTTGAATGTCAGTTCACATTTGTAGGTGGATCATCAGTTTTAGAGCTAAAAAAATTAGCATGTTTAAAGTGATTTTCATGCTTCCAGGGGCTCTAAACACAAGATTTGTGGAATGGTTAAAAGTGCATGAAAATGGCCAATTTGCTCACTCTGAGGTCTCAAAAAGTGTTTCTTCACCCCGGGAAGTGAATTAAATACCATTTGGAGGCATTTAATGTTCAAGCAAAAACAGCTGATTTTTGACAAAAGAGATAACACAACCCCAATTACGTAATTCTTCAGAAAGGTGAAAAATGGTCCGTTTTCAAATGTTTTATTTTTGAACGTCAGTTCACATCTGTAGGTGGATTATTAGTTTTAGAGCTAAAATTAGCATGTTTAAAGTGATTTTCATGCTTCCAGGGGCCCGGGAAGTGAATTAAATACCATTTGGAGGCATTTAATGTTCAAGCAAAAACAGCTGATTTTTGACAAAAGAGATAACACCCCCCATTACGTCATTCTTCAGAAAGGTAAAAAATGGTCCGTTTTCAAATGTTTTATTTTTGAATGTCAGTTCACATTTGTAGGTGGATTATTAGTTTTAGAGCTAAAATTAGCATGTTTAAAGTGATTTTCATGCTTTCTGTGGCCCTAAACACAAGGTTTGTGGAATGGTTAAAAGTGCATGAAAATGGCCAATTTGCTCACTCTGAGGTCTCAAAAAGTGTTTCTTCACCCCGGGAAGTAAATTAAATACCATTTGGAGGCATTTAATGTTCAAGCAAAAACAGCAGATTTTTGACAAAAGAGATAACACCCCCCCCATTACGTAATTCTTCAGAAAGGTGAAAAATGGTCAATTCTCAAATGTTTTATTTTTGAACGTCAGTTCACATTTGTAGGTGGATTATTAGTTTTAGAGCTAAAATTAGCATGTTTAAAGTGATTTTCATGCTTCCAGGGGCTCAAAACACAAGATTTGTGGAATGGTTAAAAGTGCATGAAAATGGCCAATTTGCTCACTCTGAGGTCTCAAAAAGTGTTTCTTCACCCCGGGAAGTGAATTAAATACCATTTGGGGGCATTTAATGTTCAAGCAAAAACGGCAGATTTTTGACAAAAGAGATAACACCCCCCCATTACGTCATTCTTCAGAAAGGTGAAAAATGGTCCGTTTTCAAATGTTTTATTTTTGAATGTCAGTTCACATTTGTAGGTGGATTATTAGTTTTAGAGCTAAAATTAGCATGTTTAAAGTGATTTTCATGCTTCCAGGGGCCCGGTAAGTGAATTAAATACCATTTGGAGGCATTTAATGTTCAAGCAAAAACGGCTGATTTTTGACAAAAGAGATAACACCCCCCCATTACGTCATTCTTCAGAAAGGTGAAAAATTGTCCGTTTTCAAATGTTTTATTTTTGAATGTCAGTTCACATTTGTAGGTGGATTATTAGTTTTAGAGCTAAAATTAGCATGTTTAAAGTGATTTTCATGCTTCCTGTGGCCCTAAACACAAGGTTTGTGGAATGGTTAAAAGTGCATGAAAATGGCCAATTGCTCACTCTGAGGTCTCAAAAAGTGTTTCTTCACCCAGGGAAGTGAATTAAATACCATTTGGAGGCATTTAATGTTCAAGCAAAAACAGCTGATTTTTGACAAAAGAGATAACACCCCCCATTACGTCATTCTTCAGAAAGGTAAAAAATGGTCCGTTTTCAAATGTTTTATTTTTGAATGTCAGTTCACATTTGTAGGTGGATTATTAGTTTTAGAGCTAAAATTAGCATGTTTAAAGTGATTTTCATGCTTTCTGTGGCCCTAAACACAAGGTTTGTGGAATGGTTAAAAGTGCATGAAAATGGCCAATTTGCTCACTCTGAGGTCTCAAAAAGTGTTTCTTCACCCCGGGAAGTGAATTAAATACCATTTGGAGGCATTTAATGTTCAAGCAAAAACAGCTGATTTTTGACAAAAGAGATAACACCCCCCCATTACGTCATGCTTCAGAAAGGGGAAAAATGGTCAGTTTTCAAATGTTTTATTTTTGAAGTTCAATTCATATTTGTAGGTGGATTATTAGTTTTAGAGCTAAAATTAGCATGTTTAAAGTGATTTTCATGCTTCCAGGGGCCCGGGAAGTGAATTAAATACCATTTGGAGGCATTTAATGTACAAGCAAAAACGGCTGATTTTTGACAAAAGAGATAACATCCCCCCATTACGTCATGCTTCAGAAAGGTGAAAAATGGTCAGTTTTCAAATGTTTTATTTTTGAATGTCAGTTCACATTTGTAGGTGGATTATTAGTTTTAGAGCTAAAATTTGCATATTTAAAGTGATTTTCATGCTTCCAGGGGCTCTAAACACAAGATTTGTGGAATGGTTAAAAGTGCATGAAAATGGCCAATTTGCTCACTCTGAGGTCTCAAAAAGTGTTTCTTCACCCCGGGAAGTGAATTAAATACCATTTGGAGGCATTTAATGTTCAAGCAAAAACGGCTGATTTTTGACAAAAGAGATAACACCCCCCCATTACGTCATTCTTCAGAAAGGTGAAAAATGGTCCGTTTTCAAATGTTTTATTTTTGAACGTCAGTTCACATTTGTAGGTGGATTATTAGTTTTAGAGCTAAAATTAGCATGTTTAAAGTGATTTTCATGCTTCCAGGGGCTCTAAACACAAGATTTGTGGAATGGTTAAAAGTGCATGAAAATGGCCAATTTGCTCACTCTGAGGTCTCAAAAAGTGTTTCTTCACCCCAGGAAGTGAATTAAATACCATTTGTAGGCATTTAATGTTCAATCAAAAACAGCTGATTTTTGACAAAAGAGATAACACCCCCCCATTACGTCATTCTTCAGAAAGGTGAAAAATGGTCCGTTTTCAAATGTTTTATTTTTGAATGTCGGTTCACATTTGTAGGTGGATTATTAGTTTTAGAGCTAAAATTAGCATGTTTAAAGTGATTTTCATGCTTCCAGGGGCTCTAAACACAAGGTTTGTGGAATAGTTAAAAGTGCATGAAAATGGCCAATTTGCTCACTCTGAGGTCTCAAAAAGTGTTTCTTCACCCCGGGAAGTGAATTAAATACCATTTGGAGGCATTTAATGTTCAAGCAAAAACAGCTGATTTTTGACAAAAGAGATAACACCCCCCCATTACGTAATTCTTCAGAAAGGTGAAAAATTGTCCGTTTTCAAATGTTTTATTTTTGAATGTCAGTTCACATTTGTAGGTGGATTATTAGTTTTAGAGCTAAAATTAGCATGTTTAAAGTGATTTTCATGCTTCCTGGGGCTCTAAACACAAGATTTGTGGAATGGTTAAAAGTGCATGAAAATGGTCAATTTGCTCACTCTGAGGTCTCAAAAAGTGTTTCTTCAACCCGGGAAGTGAATTAAATACCATTTGGAGGCATTTAATGTTCAATCAAAAACAGCTGATTTTTGACAATAGAGATAACACCTCCCATTACGTCATGCTTCAGAAAGGTGAAAAATTGTCCGTTTTCAAATGTTTTATTTTTGAATGTCAGTTCACATTTGTAGGTGGATTATTAGTTTTAGAGCTAAAATTAGCATGTTTAAAGAGATTTTCATGCTTCCTGTGGCCCTAAACACAAGGTTTGTGGAATGGTTAAAAGTGCATGAAAATGGCCAATTTGCTCACTCTGAGGTCTCAAAAAGTGTTTCTTCACCCCGGGAAGTGAATTAAATACCATTTGGAGGCATTTAATGTTCAAGCAAAAACAGCTGATGTTTGACAAAAGAGATAACAGCCCCCCATTACGTAATTCTTCAGAAAGGTGAAAAATTGTCTGTTTTCAAATGTTTTATTTTTGAATGTCAGTTCACATTTGTAGGTGGATTATTAGTTTTAGAGCTAAAATTAGCATATTTAGAGTGATTTTCATGCTTCTAGGGGCTCTAAACACAAGATTTGTGGAATGGTTAAAAGTGCATGAAAATGGCCAATTTGCTCACTCTGAGGTCTCAAAAAGTGTTTCTTCACCCCGGGAAGTGAATTAAATACCATTTGGAGGCATTTAATGTTCAAGCAAAAACGGCTGATTTTTGACAAAAGAGATAACACCCCCCCATTACGTCATGCTTCAGAAAGGTGAAAATGGTCCGTTTTCAAATGTTTTATTTTTGAATGTCAATTCACATTTGTAGGTGGATTATTAGTTTTAGAGCTGAAATTAGCATGTTTAAAGTGATTTTCATGCTTCCAGGGGCCCGGGAAGTGAATTAAATACCATTTGGAGGCATTTAATGTTCAAGCAAAAACAGCAGATTTTTGACAAAAGAGATAACACCCCCCATTACGTCATTCTTCAGAAAGGTAAAAAATGGTCCGTTTTCAAATGTTTTATTTTTGAACGTCAGTTCACATTTGTAGGTGGATTATTAGTTTTAGAGCTAAAATTAGCATGTTTAAAGTGATGTTCATGCTTCCAGGGGCTCTAAACACAAGATTTGTGGAATGGTTAAAAGTGCATGAAAATGGCCAATTTGCTCACTCTGAGGTCTCAAAAAGTGTTTCTTCACCCCGGGAAGTGAATTAAATACAATTTGGAGGCATTTAATGTTCAAGCAAAAACGGCGGATTTTTGACAAAAGAGATAACACCCCCCCATTACGTGATGCTTCAGAAAGGTGAAAAATTGTCCGTTTTCAAATGTTTTATTTTTGAATGTCAGTTCACATTTGTAGGTGGATCATCAGTTTTAGAGCTAAAAAAATTAGCATGTTTAAAGTGATTTTCATGCTTCCAGGGGCTCTAAACACAAGATTTGTGGAATGGTTAAAAGTGCATGAAAATGGCCAATTTGCTCACTCTGAGGTCTCAAAAAGTGTTTCTTCACCCCGGGAAGTGAATTAAATACCATTTGGAGGCATTTAATGTTCAATCAAAAACAGCAGATTTTTGACAAAAGAGATAACACCTCCCATTACGTCATGCTTCAGAAAGGTGAAAAATTGTCTGTTTTCAAATGTTTTATTTTTGAATGTCAGTTCACATTTGTAGGTGGATTATTAGTTTTAGAGCTAAAATTAGCATATTTAAAGTGATTTTCATGCTTCCAGGGGCTCTAAACACAAGATTTGTGGAATGGTTAAAAGTGCATGAAAATGGCCAATTTGCTCACTCTGAGGTCTCAAAAAGTGTTTCTTCACCCCGGGAAGTGAATTAAATACCATTTGGAGGCATTTAATGTTCAAGCAAAAACGGCTGATTTTTGACAAAAGAGATAACACCCCCCCATTACGTCATTCTTCAGAAAGGTGAAAAATGGTCCGTTTTCAAATGTTTTATTTTTGAACGTCAGTTCACATTTGTAGGTGGATTATTAGTTTTAGAGCTAAAATTAGCATGTTTAAAGTGATTTTCATGCTTCCAGGGGCTCTAAACACAAGATTTGTGGAATGGTTAAAAGTGCATGAAAATGGCCAATTTGCTCACTCTGAGGTCTCAAAAAGTGTTTCTTCATCCCGGGAAGTGAATTAAATACCATTTGTAGGCATTTAATGTTCAATCAAAAACAGCTGATTTTTGACAAAAGAGATAACACCCCCCCATTACGTCATTCTTCAGAAAGGTGAAAAATGGTCCGTTTTCAAATGTTTTATTTTTGAATGTCAGTTCACATTTGTAGGTGGATTATTAGTTTTAGAGCTAAAATTAGCATGTTTAAAGTGATTTTCATGCTTCCAGGGGCTCTAAACACAAGGTTTGTGGAATAGTTAAAAGTGCATGAAAATGGCCAATTTGCTCACTCTGAGGTCTCAAAAAGTGTTTCTTCACCCCGGGAAGTGAATTAAATACCATTTGGAGGCATTTAATGTTCAAGCAAAAACAGCTGATTTTTGACAAAAGAGATAACACCCCCCCATTACGTAATTCTTCAGAAAGGTGAAAAATTGTCCGTTTTCAAATGTTTTATTTTTGAATGTCAGTTCACATTTGTAGGTGGATTATTAGTTTTAGAGCAAAAATTAGCATGTTTAAAGTGATTTTCATGCTTCCAGGGGCTCTAAACACAAGATTTGTGGAATGGTTAAAAGTGCATGAAAATGGTCAATTTGCTCACTCTGAGGTCTCAAAAAGTGTTTCTTCACCCCGGGAAGTGAATTAAATACCATTTGGAGGCATTTAATGTTCAATCAAAAACAGCTGATTTTTGACAATAGAGATAACACCTCCCATTACGTCATGCTTCAGAAAGGTGAAAAATTGTCCGTTTTCAAATGTTTTATTTTTGAATGTCAGTTCACATTTGTAGGTGGATTATTAGTTTTAGAGCTAAAATTAGCATGTTTAAAGAGATTTTCATGCTTCCTGTGGCCCTAAACACAAGGTTTGTGGAATGGTTAAAAGTGCATGAAAATGGCCAATTTGCTCACTCTGAGGTCTCAAAAAGTGTTTCTTCACCCCGGGAAGTGAATTAAATACCATTTGGAGGCATTTAATGTTCAAGCAAAAACAGCTGATTTTTGACAAAAGAGATAACAGCCCCCCATTACGTAATTCTTCAGAAAGGTGAAAAATTGTCTGTTTTCAAATGTTTTATTTTTGAATGTCAGTTCACATTTGTAGGTGGATTATTAGTTTTAGAGCTAAAATTAGCATATTTAGAGTGATTTTCATGCTTCTAGGGGCTCTAAACACAAGATTTGTGAAATGGTTAAAAGTGCATGAAAATGGCCAATTTGCTCACTCTGAGGTCTCAAAAAGTGTTTCTTCACCCCGGGAAGTGAATTAAATACCATTTGGAGGCATTTAATGTTCAAGCAAAAACGGCTGATTTTTGACAAAAGAGATAACACCCCCCCATTACGTCATGCTTCAGAAAGGTGAAAATGGTCCGTTTTCAAATGTTTTATTTTTGAATGTCAATTCACATTTGTAGGTGGATTATTAGTTTTAGAGCTAAAATTAGCATGTTTAAAGTGATTTTCATGCTTCCAGGGGCCCGGGAAGTGAATTAAATACCATTTGGAGGCATTTAATGTTCAAGCAAAAACAGCTGATTTTTGACAAAAGAGATAACACCCCCCATTACGTCATTCTTCAGAAAGGTAAAAAATGGTCCGTTTTCAAATGTTTTATTTTTTAACGTCAGTTCACATTTGTAGGTGGATTATTAGTTTTAGAGCTAAAATTAGCATGTTTAAAGTGATTTTCATGCTTCCAGGGGCTCTAAACACAAGATTTGTGGAATGGTTAAAAGTGCATGAAAATGGCCAATTTGTCACTCTGAGGTCTCAAAAAGTGTTTCTTCACCCCGGGAAGTGAATTAAATACAATTTGGAGGCATTTAATGTTCAAGCAAAAACGGCGGATTTTTGACAAAAGAGATAACACCCCCCCATTACGTGATGCTTCAGAAAGGTGAAAAATTGTCCGTTTTCAAATGTTTTATTTTTGAATGTCAGTTCACATTTGTAGGTGGATCATCAGTTTTAGAGCTAAAAAAATTAGCATGTTTAAAGTGATTTTCATGGTTCCAGGAGCTCTAAACACAAGATTTGTGGAATGGTTAAAAGTGCATGAAAATGGCCAATTTGCTCACTCTGAGGTCTCAAAAAGTGTTTCTTCACCCCGGGAAGTGAATTAAATACCATTTGGAGGCATTTAATGTTCAATCAAAAACAGCAGATTTTTGACAAAAGAGATAACACCTCCCATTACGTCATGCTTCAGAAAGGTGAAAAATTGTCTGTTTTCAAATGTTTTATTTTTGAATGTCAGTTCACATTTGTAGGTGGATTATTAGTTTTAGAGCTAAAATTAGCATATTTAAAGTGATTTTCATGCTTCCAGGGGCTCTAAACACAAGATTTGTGGAATGGTTAAAAGTGCATGAAAATGGCCAATTTGCTCACTCTGAGGTCTCAAAAAGTGTTTCTTCACCCCGGGAAGTGAATTAAATACCATTTGGAGGCATTTAATGTTCAAGCAAAAACGGCTGATTTTTGACAAAAGAGATAACACCCCCCCATTACGTCATTCTTCAGAAAGGTGAAAAATGGTCCGTTTTCAAATGTTTTATTTTTGAACGTCAGTTCACATTTGTAGGTGGATTATTAGTTTTAGAGCTAAAATTAGCATGTTTAAAGTGATTTTCATGCTTCCAGGGGCTCTAAACACAAGATTTGTGGAATGGTTAAAAGTGCATGAAAATGGCCAATTTGCTCACTCTGAGGTCTCAAAAAGTGTTTCTTCACCCCGGGAAGTGAATTAAATACCATTTGTAGGCATTTAATGTTCAATCAAAAACAGCTGATTTTTGACAAAAGAGATAACACCCCCCCATTACGTCATTCTTCAGAAAGGTGAAAAATGGTCCGTTTTCAAATGTTTTATTTTTGAATGTCAGTTCACATTTGTAGGTGGATTATTAGTTTTAGAGCTAAAATTAGCATGTTTAAAGTGATTTTCATGCTTCCAGGGGCTCTAAACACAAGGTTTGTGGAATAGTTAAAAGTGCATGAAAATGGCCAATTTGCTCACTCTGAGGTCTCAAAAAGTGTTTCTTCACCCCGGGAAGTGAATTAAATACCATTTGGAGGCATTTAATGTTCAAGCAAAAACAGCTGATTTTTGACAAAAGAGATAACACCCCCCCATTACGTAATTCTTCAGAAAGGTGAAAAATTGTCCTTTTTCAAATGTTTTATTTTTGAATGTCAGTTCACATTTGTAGGTGGATTATTAGTTTTAGAGCTAAAATTAGCATGTTTAAAGTGATTTTCATGCTTCCTGGGGCTCTAAACACAAGATTTGTGGAATGGTTAAAAGTGCATGAAAATGGCCAATTTGCTCAATCTGAGGTCTCAAAAAGTGTTTCTTCACCCCGGGAAGTGAATTAAATACAATTTGGAGGCATTTAATGTTCAAGCAAAAACGGCGGATTTTTGACAAAAGAGATAACACCCCCCCATTACGTGATGCTTCAGAAAGGTGAAAAATTGTCCGTTTTCAAATGTTTTATTTTTGAATGTCAGTTCACATTTGTAGGTGGATCATCAGTTTTAGAGCTAAAAAAATTAGCATGTTTAAAGTGATTTTCATGCTTCCAGGGGCTCTAAACACAAGATTTGTGGAATGGTTAAAAGTGCATGAAAATGGCCAATTTGCTCACTCTGAGGTCTCAAAAAGTGTTTCTTCACCCCGGGAAGTGAATTAAATACCATTTGGAGGCATTTAATGTTCAATCAAAAACAGCAGATTTTTGACAAAAGAGATAACACCTCCCATTACGTCATGCTTCAGAAAGGTGAAAAATTGTCTGTTTTCAAATGTTTTATTTTTGAATGTCAGTTCACATTTGTAGGTGGATTATTAGTTTTAGAGCTAAAATTAGCATATTTAAAGTGATTTTCATGCTTCCAGGGGCTCTAAACACAAGATTTGTGGAATGGTTAAAAGTGCATGAAAATGGCCAATTTGCTCACTCTGAGGTCTCAAAAAGTGTTTCTTCACCCCGGGAAGTGAATTAAATACCATTTGGAGGCATTTAATGTTCAAGCAAAAACGGCTGATTTTTGACAAAAGAGATAACACCCCCCCATTACGTCATGCTTCAGAAAGGTGAAAATGGTCCGTTTTCAAATGTTTTATTTTTGAATGTCAATTCACATTTGTAGGTGGATTATTAGTTTTAGAGCTAAAATTAGCATGTTTAAAGTGATTTTCATGCTTCCAGGGGCCCGGGAAGTGAATTAAATACCATTTGGAGGCATTTAATGTTCAAGCAAAAACAGCTGATTTTTGACAAAAGAGATAACACCCCCCATTACGTCATTCTTCAGAAAGGTAAAAAATGGTCCGTTTTCAAATGTTTTATTTTTTAACGTCAGTTCACATTTGTAGGTGGATTATTAGTTTTAGAGCTAAAATTAGCATGTTTAAAGTGATTTTCATGCTTCCAGGGGCTCTAAACACAAAATTTGTGGAATGGTTAAAAGTGCATGAAAATGGCCAATTTGTCACTCTGAGGTCTCAAAAAGTGTTTCTTCACCCCGGGAAGTGAATTAAATACAATTTGGAGGCATTTAATGTTCAAGCAAAAACGGCGGATTTTTGACAAAAGAGATAACACCCCCCCATTACGTGATGCTTCAGAAAGGTGAAAAATTGTCCGTTTTCAAATGTTTTATTTTTGAATGTCAGTTCACATTTGTAGGTGGATCATCAGTTTTAGAGCTAAAAAAATTAGCACGTTTAAAGTGATTTTCATGGTTCCAGGGGCTCTAAACACAAGATTTGTGGAATGGTTAAAAGTGCATGAAAATGGCCAATTTGCTCACTCTGAGGTCTCAAAAAGTGTTTCTTCACCCCGGGAAGTGAATTAAATACCATTTGGAGGCATTTAATGTTCAATCAAAAACAGCAGATTTTTGACAAAAGAGATAACACCTCCCATTACGTCATGCTTCAGAAAGGTGAAAAATTGTCTGTTTTCAAATGTTTTATTTTTGAATGTCAGTTCACATTTGTAGGTGGATTATTAGTTTTAGAGCTAAAATTAGCATATTTAAAGTGATTTTCATGCTTCCAGGGGCTCTAAACACAAGATTTGTGGAATGGTTAAAAGTGCATGAAAATGGCCAATTTGCTCACTCTGAGGTCTCAAAAAGTGTTTCTTCACCCCGGGAAGTGAATTAAATACCATTTGGAGGCATTTAATGTTCAAGCAAAAACGGCTGATTTTTGACAAAAGAGATAACACCCCCCCATTACGTCATTCTTCAGAAAGGTGAAAAATGGTCCGTTTTCAAATGTTTTATTTTTGAACGTCAGTTCACATTTGTAGGTGGATTATTAGTTTTAGAGCTAAAATTAGCATGTTTAAAGTGATTTTCATGCTTCCAGGGGCTCTAAACACAAGATTTGTGGAATGGTTAAAAGTGCATGAAAATGGCCAATTTGCTCACTCTGAGGTCTCAAAAAGTGTTTCTTCACCCCGGGAAGTGAATTAAATACCATTTGTAGGCATTTAATGTTCAATCAAAAACAGCTGATTTTTGACAAAAGAGATAACACCCCCCCCATTACGTCATTCTTCAGAAAGGTGAAAAATGGTCCGTTTTCAAATGTTTTATTTTTGAATGTCAGTTCACATTTGTAGGTGGATTATTAGTTTTAGAGCTAAAATTAGCATGTTTAAAGTGATTTTCATGCTTCCAGGGGCTCTAAACACAAGGTTTGTGGAATAGTTAAAAGTGCATGAAAATGGCCAATTTGCTCACTCTGAGGTCTCAAAAAGTGTTTCTTCACCCCGGGAAGTGAATTAAATACCATTTGGAGGCATTTAATGTTCAAGCAAAAACAGCTGATTTTTGACAAAAGAGATAACACCCCCCCATTACGTAATTCTTCAGAAAGGTGAAAAATTGTCCTTTTTCAAATGTTTTATTTTTGAATGTCAGTTCACATTTGTAGGTGGATTATTAGTTTTAGAGCTAAAATTAGCATGTTTAAAGTGATTTTCATGCATCCTGGGGCTCTAAACACAAGATTTGTGGAATGGTTAAAAGTGCATGAAAATGGCCAATTTGCTCAATCTGAGGTCTCAAAAAGTGTTTCTTCACCCCGGGAAGTGAATTAAATACAATTTGGAGGCATTTAATGTTCAAGCAAAAACGGCGGATTTTTGACAAAAGAGATAACACCCCCCCATTACGTGATGCTTCAGAAAGGTGAAAAATTGTCCGTTTTCAAATGTTTTATTTTTGAATGTCAGTTCACATTTGTAGGTGGATCATCAGTTTTAGAGCTAAAAAAATTAGCATGTTTAAAGTGATTTTCATGCTTCCAGGGGCTCTAAACACAAGATTTGTGGAATGGTTAAAAGTGCATGAAAATGGTCAATTTGCTCTCTCTGAGGTCTCAAAAAGTGTTTCTTCACCCCGGGAAGTGAATTAAATACCATTTGGAGGCATTTAATGTTCAATCAAAAACAGCTGATTTTTGACAAAAGAGATAACACCTCCCATTACGTCATGCTTCAGAAAGGTGAAAAATTGTCCGTTTTCAAATGTTTTATTTTTGAATGTCAGTTCACATTTGTAGGTGGATTATTAGTTTTAGAGCTAAAATTAGCATGTTTAAAGAGATTTTCATGCTTCCTGTGGCCCTAAACACAAGGTTTGTGGAATGGTTAAAAGTGCATGAAAATGGCCAATTTGCTCACTCTGAGGTCTCAAAAAGTGTTTCTTCACCCCGGGAAGTAAATTAAATACCATTTGGAGGCATTTAATGTTCAAGCAAAAACAGCTGATTTTTGACAAAAGAGATAACAGCCCCCCATTACGTAATTCTTCAGAAAGGTGAAAAATTGTCTGTTTTCAAATGTTTTATTTTTGAATGTCAGTTCACATTTGTAGGTGGATTATTAGTTTTAGAGCTAAAATTAGCATATTTAGAGTGATTTTCATGCTTCTAGGGGCTCTAAACACAAGATTTGTGGAATGGTTAAAAGTGCATGAAAATGGCCAATTTGCTCACTCTGAGGTCTCAAAAAGTGTTTCTTCACCCTGGGAAGTGAATTAAATACCATTTGGAGGCATTTAATGTTCAAGCAAAAACGGCGGATTTTTGACAAAAGAGATAACACCCCCCCCATTACGTGATGCTTCAGAAAGGTGAAAAATTGTCCGTTTTCAAATGTTTTATTTTTGAATGTCAGTTCACATTTGTAGGTGGATCATCAGTTTTAGAGCTAAAAAAATTAGCATGTTTAAAGTGATTTTCATGCTTCCAGGGGCTCTAAACACAAGATTTGTGGAATGGTTAAAAATGCATGAAAATGGCCAATTTGCTCACTCTGAGGTCTCAAAAAGTGTTTCTTCACCCCGGGAAGTGAATTAAATACCATTTGGAGGCATTTAATGTTCAATCAAAAACAGCTGATTGTTGACAAAAGAGATAACACCTCCCATTACGTCATGCTTCAGAAAGGTGAAAAATTGTCCATTTTCAAATGTTTTATTTTTGAATGTCAGTTCACATTTGTAGGTGGATTATTAGTTTTAGAGCTAAAATTAGCATGTTTAAAGTGATTTTCATGCTTCCTGTGGCCCTAAACACAAGGTTTGTGGAATGGTTAAAAGTGCATGAAAATGGCCAATTTGCTCACTCTGAGGTCTCAAAAAGTGTTTCTTCACCCCGGGAAGTGAATTAAATACCATTTGGAGGCATTTAATGTTCAAGTAAAAACAGCTGATTTTTGACAAAAGAGATAACACCCCCCATTACGTAATTCTTCAGAAAGGTGAAAAATTGTCTGTTTTCAAATGTTTTATTTTTGAATGTCAGTTCACATTTGTAGGTGGATTATTAGTTTTAGAGCTAAAATTAGCATATTTAAAGTGATTTTCATGCTTCCAGGGGCTCTAAACAAAAGATTTGTGGAATGGTTAAAAGTGCATGAAAATGGCCAATTTGCTCACTCTGAGGTCTCAAAAAGTGTTTCTTCACCCCGGGAAGTGAATTAAATACCATTTGGAGGCATTTAATGTTCAAGCAAAAACGGCTGATTTTTGACAAAAGAGATAACACCCCCCCCATTACGTCATTCTTCAGAAAGGTGAAAAATGGTCCGTTTTCAAATGTTTTATTTTTGAACGTCAGTTCACATTTGTAGGTGGATTATTAGTTTTAGAGCTAAAATTAGCATGTTTAAAGTGATTTTCATGCTTCCAGGGGCTCTAAACACAAGATTTGTGGAATGGTTAAAAGTGCATGAAAATGGCCAATTTGCTCACTCTGAGGTCTCAAAAAGTGTTTCTTCACCCCGGGAAGTGAATTAAATACCATTTGTAGGCATTTAATGTTCAATCAAAAACAGCTGATTTTTGACAAAAGAGATAACACCCCCCCATTACGTCATTCTTCAGAAAGGTGAAAAATGGTCCGTTTTCAAATGTTTTATTTTTGAATGTCAGTTCACATTTGTAGGTGGATTATTAGTTTTAGAGCTAAAATTAGCATGTTTAAAGTGATTTTCATGCTTCCAGGGGCTCTAAACACAAGGTTTGTGGAATAGTTAAAAGTGCATGAAAATGGCCAATTTGCTCACTCTGAGGTCTCAAAAAGTGTTTCTTCACCCCGGGAAGTGAATTAAATACCATTTGGAGGCATTTAATGTTCAAGCAAAAACAGCTGATTTTTGACAAAAGAGATAACACCCCCCCATTACGTAATTCTTCAGAAAGGTGAAAAATTGTCTGTTTTCAAATGTTTTATTTTTGAATGTCAGTTCACATTTGTAGGTGGATTATTAGTTTTAGAGCTAAAATTAGCATGTTTAAAGAGATTTTCATGCTTCCTGTGGCCCTAAACACAAGGTTTGTGGAATGGTTAAAAGTGCATGAAAATGGCCAATTTGCTCACTCTGAGGTCTCAAAAAGTGTTTCTTCACCCCGGGAAGTGAATTAAATACCATTTGGAGGCATTTAATGTTCAAGCAAAAACAGCTGATTTTTGACAAAAGAGATAACAGCCCCCCATTACGTAATTCTTCAGAAAGGTGAAAAATTGTCTGTTTTCAAATGTTTTATTTTTGAATGTCAGTTCACATTTGTAGGTGGATTATTAGTTTTAGAGCTAAAATTAGCATATTTAGAGTGATTTTCATGCTTCTAGGGGCTCTAAACACAAGATTTGTGGAATGGTTAAAAGTGCATGAAAATGGCCAATTTGCTCACTCTGAGGTCTCAAAAAGTGTTTCTTCACCCCGGGAAGTGAATTAAATACCATTTGGAGGCATTTAATGTTCAAGCAAAAACGGCTGATTTTTGACAAAAGAGATAACACCCCCCCATTACGTCATGCTTCAGAAAGGTGAAAATGGTCCGTTTTCAAATGTTTTATTTTTGAATGTCAATTCACATTTGTAGGTGGATTATTAGTTTTAGAGCTAAAATTAGCATGTTTAAAGTGATTTTCATGCTTCCAGGGGCCCGGGAAGTGAATTAAATACCATTTGGAGGCATTTAATGTTCAAGCAAAAACAGCTGATTTTTGACAAAAGAGATAACACCCCCCATTACGTCATTCTTCAGAAAGGTAAAAAATGGTCCGTTTTCAAATGTTTTATTTTTTAACGTCAGTTCACATTTGTAGGTGGATTATTAGTTTTAGAGCTAAAATTAGCATGTTTAAAGTGATTTTCATGCTTCCAGGGGCTCTAAACACAAGATTTGTGGAATGGTTAAAAGTGCATGAAAATGGCCAATTTGTCACTCTGAGGTCTCAAAAAGTGTTTCTTCACCCCGGGAAGTGAATTAAATACAATTTGGAGGCATTTAATGTTCAAGCAAAAACGGCGGATTTTTGACAAAAGAGATAACACCCCCCCATTACGTGATGCTTCAGAAAGGTGAAAAATTGTCCGTTTTCAAATGTTTTATTTTTGAATGTCAGTTCACATTTGTAGGTGGATCATCAGTTTTAGAGCTAAAAAAATTAGCATGTTTAAAGTGATTTTCATGGTTCCAGGGGCTCTAAACACAAGATTTGTGGAATGGTTAAAAGTGCATGAAAATGGCCAATTTGCTCACTCTGAGGTCTCAAAAAGTGTTTCTTCACCCCGGGAAGTGAATTAAATACCATTTGGAGGCATTTAATGTTCAATCAAAAACAGCAGATTTTTGACAAAAGAGATAACACCTCCCATTACGTCATGCTTCAGAAAGGTGAAAAATTGTCTGTTTTCAAATGTTTTATTTTTGAATGTCAGTTCACATTTGTAGGTGGATTATTAGTTTTAGAGCTAAAATTAGCATATTTAAAGTGATTTTCATGCTTCCAGGGGCTCTAAACACAAGATTTGTGGAATGGTTAAAAGTGCATGAAAATGGCCAATTTGCTCACTCTGAGGTCTCAAAAAGTGTTTCTTCACCCCGGGAAGTGAATTAAATACCATTTGGAGGCATTTAATGTTCAAGCAAAAACGGCTGATTTTTGACAAAAGAGATAACACCCCCCCATTACGTCATTCTTCAGAAAGGTGAAAAATGGTCCGTTTTCAAATGTTTTATTTTTGAACGTCAGTTCACATTTGTAGGTGGATTATTAGTTTTAGAGCTAAAATTAGCATGTTTAAAGTGATTTTCATGCTTCCAGGGGCTCTAAACACAAGATTTGTGGAATGGTTAAAAGTGCATGAAAATGGCCAATTTGCTCACTCTGAGGTCTCAAAAAGTGTTTCTTCACCCCGGGAAGTGAATTAAATACCATTTGTAGGCATTTAATGTTCAATCAAAAACAGCTGATTTTTGACAAAAGAGATAACACCCCCCCATTACGTCATTCTTCAGAAAGGTGAAAAATGGTCCGTTTTCAAATGTTTTATTTTTGAATGTCAGTTCACATTTGTAGGTGGATTATTAGTTTTAGAGCTAAAATTAGCATGTTTAAAGTGATTTTCATGCTTCCTGGGGCTCTAAACACAAGATTTGTGGAATGGTTAAAAGTGCATGAAAATGGCCAATTTGCTCAATCTGAGGTCTCAAAAAGTGTTTCTTCACCCCGGGAAGTGAATTAAATACAATTTGGAGGCATTTAATGTTCAAGCAAAAACGGCGGATTTTTGACAAAAGAGATAACACCCCCCCATTACGTGATGCTTCAGAAAGGTGAAAAATTGTCCGTTTTCAAATGTTTTATTTTTGAATGTCAGTTCACATTTGTAGGTGGATCATCAGTTTTAGAGCTAAAAAAATTAGCATGTTTAAAGTGATTTTCATGCTTCCAGGGGCTCTAAACACAAGATTTGTGGAATGGTTAAAAGTGCATGAAAATGGCCAATTTGCTCACTCTGAGGTCTCAAAAAGTGTTTCTTCACCCCGGGAAGTGAATTAAATACCATTTGGAGGCATTTAATGTTCAATCAAAAACAGCAGATTTTTGACAAAAGAGATAACACCTCCCATTACGTCATGCTTCAGAAAGGTGAAAAATTGTCTGTTTTCAAATGTTTTATTTTTGAATGTCAGTTCACATTTGTAGGTGGATTATTAGTTTTAGAGCTAAAATTAGCATATTTAAAGTGATTTTCATGCTTCCAGGGGCTCTAAACACAAGATTTGTGGAATGGTTAAAAGTGCATGAAAATGGCCAATTTGCTCACTCTGAGGTCTCAAAAAGTGTTTCTTCACCCCGGGAAGTGAATTAAATACCATTTGGAGGCATTTAATGTTCAAGCAAAAACGGCTGATTTTTGACAAAAGAGATAACACCCCCCCATTACGTCATGCTTCAGAAAGGTGAAAATGGTCCGTTTTCAAATGTTTTATTTTTGAATGTCAATTCACATTTGTAGGTGGATTATTAGTTTTAGAGCTAAAATTAGCATGTTTAAAGTGATTTTCATGCTTCCAGGGGCCCGGGAAGTGAATTAAATACCATTTGGAGGCATTTAATGTTCAAGCAAAAACAGCTGATTTTTGACAAAAGAGATAACACCCCCCATTACGTCATTCTTCAGAAAGGTAAAAAATGGTCCGTTTTCAAATGTTTTATTTTTTAACGTCAGTTCACATTTGTAGGTGGATTATTAGTTTTAGAGCTAAAATTAGCATGTTTAAAGTGATTTTCATGCTTCCAGGGGCTCTAAACACAAAATTTGTGGAATGGTTAAAAGTGCATGAAAATGGCCAATTTGTCACTCTGAGGTCTCAAAAAGTGTTTCTTCACCCCGGGAAGTGAATTAAATACAATTTGGAGGCATTTAATGTTCAAGCAAAAACGGCGGATTTTTGACAAAAGAGATAACACCCCCCCATTACGTGATGCTTCAGAAAGGTGAAAAATTGTCCGTTTTCAAATGTTTTATTTTTGAATGTCAGTTCACATTTGTAGGTGGATCATCAGTTTTAGAGCTAAAAAAATTAGCATGTTTAAAGTGATTTTCATGGTTCCAGGGGCTCTAAACACAAGATTTGTGGAATGGTTAAAAGTGCATGAAAATGGCCAATTTGCTCACTCTGAGGTCTCAAAAAGTGTTTCTTCACCCCGGGAAGTGAATTAAATACCATTTGGAGGCATTTAATGTTCAATCAAAAACAGCAGATTTTTGACAAAAGAGATAACACCTCCCATTACGTCATGCTTCAGAAAGGTGAAAAATTGTCTGTTTTCAAATGTTTTATTTTTGAATGTCAGTTCACATTTGTAGGTGGATTATTAGTTTTAGAGCTAAAGTTAGCATATTTAAAGTGATTTTCATGCTTCCAGGGGCTCTAAACACAAGATTTGTGGAATGGTTAAAAGTGCATGAAAATGGCCAATTTGCTCACTCTGAGGTCTCAAAAAGTGTTTCTTCACCCCGGGAAGTGAATTAAATACCATTTGGAGGCATTTAATGTTCAAGCAAAAACGGCTGATTTTTGACAAAAGAGATAACACCCCCCCATTACGTCATTCTTCAGAAAGGTGAAAAATGGTCCGTTTTCAAATGTTTTATTTTTGAACGTCAGTTCACATTTGTAGGTGGATTATTAGTTTTAGAGCTAAAATTAGCATGTTTAAAGTGATTTTCATGCTTCCAGGGGCTCTAAACACAAGATTTGTGGAATGGTTAAAAGTGCATGAAAATGGCCAATTTGCTCACTCTGAGGTCTCAAAAAGTGTTTCTTCACCCCGGGAAGTGAATTAAATACCATTTGTAGGCATTTAATGTTCAATCAAAAACAGCTGATTTTTGACAAAAGAGATAACACCCCCCCATTACGTCATTCTTCAGAAAGGTGAAAAATGGTCCGTTTTCAAATGTTTTATTTTTGAATGTCAGTTCACATTTGTAGGTGGATTATTAGTTTTAGAGCTAAAATTAGCATGTTTAAAGTGATTTTCATGCTTCCAGGGGCTCTAAACACAAGGTTTGTGGAATAGTTAAAAGTGCATGAAAATGGCCAATTTGCTCACTCTGAGGTCTCAAAAAGTGTTTCTTCACCCCGGGAAGTGAATTAAATACCATTTGGAGGCATTTAATGTTCAAGCAAAAACAGCTGATTTTTGACAAAAGAGATAACACCCCCCCATTACGTAATTCTTCAGAAAGGTGAAAAATTGTCCTTTTTCAAATGTTTTATTTTTGAATGTCAGTTCACATTTGTAGGTGGATTATTAGTTTTAGAGCTAAAATTAGCATGTTTAAAGTGATTTTCATGCTTCCTGGGGCTCTAAACACAAGATTTGTGGAATGGTTAAAAGTGCATGAAAATGGCCAATTTGCTCAATCTGAGGTCTCAAAAAGTGTTTCTTCACCCCGGGAAGTGAATTAAATACAATTTGGAGGCATTTAATGTTCAAGCAAAAACGGCGGATTTTTGACAAAAGAGATAACACCCCCCCATTACGTGATGCTTCAGAAAGGTGAAAAATTGTCCGTTTTCAAATGTTTTATTTTTGAATGTCAGTTCACATTTGTAGGTGGATCATCAGTTTTAGAGCTAAAAAAATTAGCATGTTTAAAGTGATTTTCATGCTTCCAGGGGCTCTGAACACAAGATTTGTGGAATGGTTAAAAGTGCATGAAAATGGTCAATTTGCTCTCTCTGAGGTCTCAAAAAGTGTTTCTTCACCCCGGGAAGTGAATTAAATACCATTTGGAGGCATTTAATGTTCAATCAAAAACAGCTGATTTTTGACAAAAGAGATAACACCTCCCATTACGTCATGCTTCAGAAAGGTGAAAAATTGTCCGTTTTCAAATGTTTTATTTTTGAATGTCAGTTCACATTTGTAGGTGGATTATTAGTTTTAGAGCTAAAATTAGCATGTTTAAAGAGATTTTCATGCTTCCTGTGGCCCTAAACACAAGGTTTGTGGAATGGTTAAAAGTGCATGAAAATGGCCAATTTGCTCACTCTGAGGTCTCAAAAAGTGTTTCTTCACCCCGGGAAGTAAATTAAATACCATTTGGAGGCATTTAATGTTCAAGCAAAAACAGCTGATTTTTGACAAAAGAGATAACAGCCCCCCATTACGTAATTCTTCAGAAAGGTGAAAAATTGGCTGTTTTCAAATGTTTTATTTTTGAATGTCAGTTCACATTTGTAGGTGGATTATTAGTTTTAGAGCTAAAATTAGCATATTTAGAGTGATTTTCATGCTTCTAGGGGCTCTAAACACAAGATTTGTGGAATGGTTAAAAGTGCATGAAAATGGCCAATTTGCTCACTCTGAGGTCTCAAAAAGTGTTTCTTCACCCCGGGAAGTGAATTAAATACCATTTGGAGGCATTTAATGTTCAAGCAAAAACGGCGGATTTTTGACAAAAGAGATAACACCCCCCCATTACGTGATGCTTCAGAAAGGTGAAAAATTGTCCGTTTTCAAATGTTTTATTTTTGAATGTCAGTTCACATTTGTAGGTGGATCATCAGTTTTAGAGCTAAAAAAATTAGCATGTTTAAAGTGATTTTCATGCTTCCAGGGGCTCTAAACACAAGATTTGTGGAATGGTTAAAAATGCATGAAAATGGCCAATTTGCTCACTCTGAGGTCTCAAAAAGTGTTTCTTCACCCCGGGAAGTGAATTAAATACCATTTGGAGGCATTTAATGTTCAATCAAAAACAGCTGATTGTTGACAAAAGAGATAACACCTCCCATTACGTCATGCTTCAGAAAGGTGAAAAATTGTCCATTTTCAAATGTTTTATTTTTGAATGTCAGTTCACATTTGTAGGTGGATTATTAGTTTTAGAGCTAAAATTAGCATGTTTAAAGTGATTTTCATGCTTCCTGTGGCCCTAAACACAAGGTTTGTGGAATGGTTAAAAGTGCATGAAAATGGCCAATTTGCTCACTCTGAGGTCTCAAAAAGTGTTTCTTCACCCCGGGAAGTGAATTAAATACCATTTGGAGGCATTTAATGTTCAAGTAAAAACAGCTGATTTTTGACAAAAGAGATAACACCCCCCATTACGTAATTCTTCAGAAAGGTGAAAAATTGTCTGTTTTCAAATGTTTTATTTTTGAATGTCAGTTCACATTTGTAGGTGGATTATTAGTTTTAGAGCTAAAATTAGCATATTTAAAGTGATTTTCATGCTTCCAGGGGCTCTAAACAAAAGATTTGTGGAATGGTTAAAAGTGCATGAAAATGGCCAATTTGCTCACTCTGAGGTCTCAAAAAGTGTTTCTTCACCCCGGGAAGTGAATTAAATACCATTTGGAGGCATTTAATGTTCAAGCAAAAACGGCTGATTTTTGACAAAAGAGATAACACCCCCCCCATTACGTCATTCTTCAGAAAGGTGAAAAATGGTCCGTTTTCAAATGTTTTATTTTTGAACGTCAGTTCACATTTGTAGGTGGATTATTAGTTTTAGAGCTAAAATTAGCATGTTTAAAGTGATTTTCATGCTTCCAGGGGCTCTAAACACAAGATTTGTGGAATGGTTAAAAGTGCATGAAAATGGCCAATTTGCTCACTCTGAGGTCTCAAAAAGTGTTTCTTCACCCCGGGAAGTGAATTAAATACCATTTGGAGGCATTTAATGTTCAAGCAAAAACAGCAGATTTTTGACAAAAGAGATAACACCCCCCCATTACGTAATTCTTCAGAAAGGTGAAAAATGGTCCGTTTTCAAATGTTTTATTTTTGAATGTTGGTTCACATTTGTAGGTGGATTATTAGTTTTAGTGCTAAAATTAGCATGTTTAAAGTGATTTTCATGCTTCCAGGGGCTCTAAACACAAGGTTTGTGGAATAGTTAAAAGTGCATGAAAATGGCCAATTTGCTCACTCTGAGGTCTCAAAAAGTGTTTCTTCACCCCGGGAAGTGAATTAAATACCATTTGGAGGCATTTAATGTTCAAGCAAAAACAGCTGATTTTTGACAAAAGAGATAACACCCCCCATGACGTCATTCTTCAGAAAGGTGAAAAATGGTCCGTTTTCAAATGTTTTATTTTTGAACGTCAGTTCACATTTGTAGGTGGATTATTAATTTTAGAGCTAAAATTAGCATGTTTAAAGTGATTTTCATGCTTCCAGGGGCCCGGGAAGTGAATTAAATACCATTTGGAGGCATTTAATGTTCAAGCAAAAACTGCAGATTTTTGACAAAAGAGATAACACCCCCCCATTACGTCATGCTTCAGAAAGGTGAAAAATTGTCCGTTTTCAAATGTTTTATTTTTGAATGTCAGTTCACATTTGTAGGTGGATTATTAGTTTTAGAGCTAAAATTAGCATGTTTAAAGTGATTTTCATGCTTTCTGTGGCCCTAAACACAAGGTTTGTGGAATGGTTAAAAGTGCATGAAAATGGCCAATTTGCTCACTCTGAGGTCTCAAAAAGTGTTTCTTCACCCCGGGAAGTAAATTAAATACCATTTGGAGGCATTTAATGTTCAAGCAAAAACAGCTGATTTTTGACAAAAGAGTTAACACCCCCCCATTACGTAATTCTTCAGAAAGGTGAAAAATGGTCCGTTTTCAAATGTTTTATTTTTGAACGTCAGTTCACATTTGTAGGTGGATTATTAGTTTTAGAGCTAAAATTAGCATGTTTAAAGTGATTTTCATGCTTCCAGGGGCTCAAAACACAAGATTTGTGGAATGGTTAAAAGTGCATGAAAATGGCCAATTTGCTCACTCTGAGGTCTCAAAAAGTGTTTCTTCACCCCGGGAAGTGAATGAAATACCATTTGGAGGCATTTAATGTTCAAACAAAAACAGCTGATTTTTGACAAAAGAGTTAACACCCCCCCATTACGTAATTCTTCAGAAAGGTGAAAAATGGTCCGTTTTCAAATGTTTTATTTTTGAACGTCAGTTCACATTTGTAGGTGGATTATTAGTTTTAGAGCTAAAATTAGCATGTTTAAAGTGATTTTCATGCTTTAAGGGGCTCAAAACACAAGATTTGTGGAATGGTTAAAAGTGCATGAAAATGGCCAATTTGCTCACTCGGAGGTCTCAAAAAGTGTTTCTTCACCCCGGGAAGTGAATGAAATACCATTTGGAGGCATTTAATGTTCAAGCAAAAACAGCAGATTTTTGACAAAAGAGATAACACCCTCCACCATTACGTCATTCTTCAGAAAGGTGAAAAATGGTCCGTTTTCAAATGTTTTATTTTTGAACGTCAGTTCACATTTGTAGGTGAATTATTAGTTTTAGAGCTAAAATTAGCATGTTTAAAGTGATTTTCATGCTTCCAGGGGCCCGTTAAGTGAATTAAATACCATTTGGAGGCATTTAATGTTCAAGCAAAAACGGCAGATTTTTGACAAAAGAGATAACACCCCCCCCATTACGTCATGCTTCAGAAAGGTGAAAAATGGTCCGTTTTCAAATGTTTTATTTTTGAATGTCAATTCACATTTGTAGGTGGATTATTAGTTTTAGAGCTAAAATTAGCATGTTTAAAGTGATTTTCATGCTTCCAGGGGCCCGGGAAGTGAATTAAATACCATTTGGAGGCATTTAATGTTCAAGCAAAAACAGCTGATTTTTGACAAAAGAGATAACACCCCCCATTACGTCATTCTTCAGAAAGGTAAAAAATGGTCCGTTTTCAAATGTTTTATTTCTGAACGTCAGTTCACATTTGTAGGTGGATTATTAGTTTTAGAGCTCAAATTAGCATGTTTAAAGTGATTTTCATGCTTCCAGGGGCTCTAAACACAAGATTTGTGGAATGGTTAAAAGTGCATGAAAATGGCCAATTTGCTCACTCTGAGGTCTCAAAAAGTGTTTCTTCACCCCGGGAAGTGAATTAAATACCATTTGGAGGCATTTAATGTTCAAGCAAAAACAGCTGATTTTTGACAAAAGAGATAACACCCCCCATGACGTCATTCTTCAGAAAGGTGAAAAATGGTCCGTTTTCAAATGTTTTATTTTTGAACGTCAGTTCACATTTGTAGGTGGATTATTAATTTTAGAGCTAAAATTAGCATGTTTAAAGTGATTTTCATGCTTCCAGGGGCCCGGGAAGTGAATTAAATACCATTTGGAGGCATTTAATGTTCAAGCAAAAACTGCAGATTTTTGACAAAAGAGATAACACCCCCCCATTACGTCATGCTTCAGAAAGGTGAAAAATTGTCCGTTTTCAAATGTTTTATTTTTGAATGTCAGTTCACATTTGTAGGTGGATTATTAGTTTTAGAGCTAAAATTAGCATGTTTAAAGTGATTTTCATGCTTTCTGTGGCCCTAAACACAAGGTTTGTGGAATGGTTAAAAGTGCATGAAAATGGCCAATTTGCTCACTCTGAGGTCTCAAAAAGTGTTTCTTCACCCCGGGAAGTAAATTAAATACCATTTGGAGGCATTTAATGTTCAAGCAAAAACAGCTGATTTTTGACAAAAGAGTTAACACCCCCCCATTACGTAATTCTTCAGAAAGGTGAAAAATGGTCCGTTTTCAAATGTTTTATTTTTGAACGTCAGTTCACATTTGTAGGTGGATTATTAGTTTTAGAGCTAAAATTAGCATGTTTAAAGTGATTTTCATGCTTCCAGGGGCTCAAAACACAAGATTTGTAGAATGGTTAAAAGTGCATGAAAATGGCCAATTTGCTCACTCTGAGGTCTCAAAAAGTGTTTCTTCACCCCGGGAAGTGAATGAAATACCATTTGGAGGCATTTAATGTTCAAACAAAAACAGCTGATTTTTGACAAAAGAGTTAACACCCCCCCATTACGTAATTCTTCAGAAAGGTGAAAAATGGTCCGTTTTCAAATGTTTTATTTTTGAACGTCAGTTCACATTTGTAGGTGGATTATTAGTTTTAGAGCTAAAATTAGCATGTTTAAAGTGATTTTCATGCTTTAAGGGGCTCAAAACACAAGATTTGTGGAATGGTTAAAAGTGCATGAAAATGGCCAATTTGCTCACTCGGAGGTCTCAAAAAGTGTTTCTTCACCCCGGGAAGTGAATGAAATACCATTTGGAGGCATTTAATGTTCAAGCAAAAACAGCAGATTTTTGACAAAAGAGATAACACCCTCCACCATTACGTCATTCTTCAGAAAGGTGAAAAATGGTCCGTTTTCAAATGTTTTATTTTTGAACGTCAGTTCACATTTGTAGGTGAATTATTAGTTTTAGAGCTAAAATTAGCATGTTTAAAGTGATTTTCATGCTTCCAGGGGCCCGTTAAGTGAATTAAATACCATTTGGAGGCATTTAATGTTCAAGCAAAAACGGCAGATTTTTGACAAAAGAGATAACACCCCCCATTACGTCATGCTTCAGAAAGGTGAAAAATGGTCCGTTTTCAAATGTTTTATTTTTGAATGTCAATTCACATTTGTAGGTGGATTATTAGTTTTAGAGCTAAAATTAGCATGTTTAAAGTGATTTTCATGCTTCCAGGGGCCCGGGAAGTGAATTAAATACCATTTGGAGGCATTTAATGTTCAAGCAAAAACAGCTGATTTTTGACAAAAGAGATAACACCCCCCATTACGTCATTCTTCAGAAAGGTAAAAAATGGTCCGTTTTCAAATGTTTTATTTTTGAACGTCAGTTCACATTTGTAGGTGGATTATTAGTTTTAGAGCTCAAATTAGCATGTTTAAAGTGATTTTCATGCTTCCAGGGGCTCTAAACACAAGATTTGTGGAATGGTTAAAAGTGCATGAAAATGGCCAATTTGCTCACTCTGAGGTCTCAAAAAGTGTTTCTTCACCCCGGGAAGTGAATTAAATAAAATTTGGAGGCATTTAATGTTCAAGCAAAAACAGCGGATTTTTGACAAAAGAGATAACACCCCCCCATTACGTAATTCTTCAGAAAGGTGAAAAATGGTCCGTTTTCAAATGTTTTATTTTTGAATGTTGGTTCACATTTGTAGGTGGATTATTAGTTTTAGTGCTAAAATTAGCATGTTTAAAGTGATTTTCATGCTTCCAGGGGCTCTAAACACAAGGTTTGTGGAATAGTTAAAAGTGCATGAAAATGGCCAATTTGCTCACTCTGAGGTCTCAAAAAGTGTTTCTTCACCCCGGGAAGTGAATTAAATACCATTTGGAGGCATTTAATGTTCAAGCAAAAACAGCTGATTTTTGACAAAAGAGATAACACCCCCCATTACGTCATTCTTCAGAAAGGTGAAAAATGGTCCGTTTTCAAATGTTTTATTTTTGAACGTCAGTTCACATTTGTAGGTGGATTATTAATTTTAGAGCTAAAATTAGCATGTTTAAAGTGATTTTCATGCTTCCAGGGGCCCGGGAAGTGAATTAAATACCATTTGGAGGCATTTAATGTTCAAGCAAAAACTGCAGATTTTTGACAAAAGAGATAACACCCCCCCATTACGTCATGCTTCAGAAAGGTGAAAAATTGTCCGTTTTCAAATGTTTTATTTTTGAATGTCAGTTCACATTTGTAGGTGGATTATTAGTTTTAGAGCTAAAATTAGCATGTTTAAAGTGATTTTCATGCTTTCTGTGGCCCTAAACACAAGGTTTGTGGAATGGTTAAAAGTGCATGAAAATGGCCAATTTGCTCACTCTGAGGTCTCAAAAAGTGTTTCTTCACCCCGGGAAGTAAATTAAATACCATTTGGAGGCATTTAATGTTCAAGCAAAAACAGCTGATTTTTGACAAAAGAGTTAACACCCCCCCATTACGTAATTCTTCAGAAAGGTGAAAAATAGTCCGTTTTCAAATGTTTTATTTTTGAACGTCAGTTCACATTTGTAGGTGGATTATTAGTTTTAGAGCTAAAATTAGCATGTTTAAAGTGATTTTCATGCTTCCAGGGGCTCAAAACACAAGATTTGTGGAATGGTTAAAAGTGCATGAAAATGGCCAATTTGCTCACTCTGAGGTCTCAAAAAGTGTTTCTTCACCCCGGGAAGTGAATGAAATACCATTTGGAGGCATTTAATGTTCAAGCAAAAACAGCAGATTTTTGACAAAAGAGATAACACCCTCCACCATTACGTCATTCTTCAGAAAGGTGAAAAATGGTCCGTTTTCAAATGTTTTATTTTTGAACGTCAGTTCACATTTGTAGGTGGATTATTAGTTTTAGAGCTAAAATTAGCATGTTTAAAGTGATTTTCATGCTTTAAGGGGCTCAAAACACAAGATTTGTGGAATGGTTAAAAGTGCATGAAAATGGCCAATTTGCTCACTCTGAGGTCTCAAAAAGTGTTTCTTCACCCCGGGAAGTGAATGAAATACCATTTGGAGGCATTTAATGTTCAAGCAAAAACAGCAGATTTTTGACAAAAGAGATAACACCCTCCACCATTACGTCATTCTTCAGAAAGGTGAAAAATGGTCCGTTTTCAAATGTTTTATTTTTGAACGTCAGTTCACATTTGTAGGTGAATTATTAGTTTTAGAGCTAAAATTAGCATGTTTAAAGTGATTTTCATGCTTCCAGGGGCCCGTTAAGTGAATTAAATACCATTTGGAGGCATTTAATGTTCAAGCAAAAACGGCAGATTTTTGACAAAAGAGATAACACCCCCCCCCATTACGTCATGCTTCAGAAAGGTGAAAAATGGTCCGTTTTCAAATGTTTTATTTTTGAATGTCAATTCACATTTGTAGGTGGATTATTAGTTTTAGAGCTAAAATTAGCATGTTTAAAGTGATTTTCATGCTTCCAGGGGCCCGGGAAGTGAATTAAATACCATTTGGAGGCATTTAATGTTCAAGCAAAAACAGCTGATTTTTGACAAAAGAGATAACACCCCCCATTACGTCATTCTTCAGAAAGGTAAAAAATGGTCCGTTTTCAAATGTTTTATTTCTGAACGTCAGTTCACATTTGTAGGTGGATTATTAGTTTTAGAGCTCAAATTAGCATGTTTAAAGTGATTTTCATGCTTCCAGGGGCTCTAAACACAAGATTTGTGGAATGGTTAAAAGTGCATGAAAATGGCCAATTTGCTCACTCTGAGGTCTCAAAAAGTGTTTCTTCACCCCGGGAAGTGAATTAAATACCATTTGGAGGCATTTAATGTTCAAGCAAAAACAGCTGATTTTTGACAAAAGAGATAACACCCCCCATGACGTCATTCTTCAGAAAGGTGAAAAATGGTCCGTTTTCAAATGTTTTATTTTTGAACGTCAGTTCACATTTGTAGGTGGATTATTAATTTTAGAGCTAAAATTAGCATGTTTAAAGTGATTTTCATGCTTCCAGGGGCCCGGGAAGTGAATTAAATACCATTTGGAGGCATTTAATGTTCAAGCAAAAACTGCAGATTTTTGACAAAAGAGATAACACCCCCCCATTACGTCATGCTTCAGAAAGGTGAAAAATTGTCCGTTTTCAAATGTTTTATTTTTGAATGTCAGTTCACATTTGTAGGTGGATTATTAGTTTTAGAGCTAAAATTAGCATGTTTAAAGTGATTTTCATGCTTTCTGTGGCCCTAAACACAAGGTTTGTGGAATGGTTAAAAGTGCATGAAAATGGCCAATTTGCTCACTCTGAGGTCTCAAAAAGTGTTTCTTCACCCCGGGAAGTAAATTAAATACCATTTGGAGGCATTTAATGTTCAAGCAAAAACAGCTGATTTTTGACAAAAGAGTTAACACCCCCCCATTACGTAATTCTTCAGAAAGGTGAAAAATGGTCCGTTTTCAAATGTTTTATTTTTGAACGTCAGTTCACATTTGTAGGTGGATTATTAGTTTTAGAGCTAAAATTAGCATGTTTAAAGTGATTTTCATGCTTCCAGGGGCTCAAAACACAAGATTTGTAGAATGGTTAAAAGTGCATGAAAATGGCCAATTTGCTCACTCTGAGGTCTCAAAAAGTGTTTCTTCACCCCGGGAAGTGAATGAAATACCATTTGGAGGCATTTAATGTTCAAACAAAAACAGCTGATTTTTGACAAAAGAGTTAACACCCCCCCATTACGTAATTCTTCAGAAAGGTGAAAAATGGTCCGTTTTCAAATGTTTTATTTTTGAACGTCAGTTCACATTTGTAGGTGGATTATTAGTTTTAGAGCTAAAATTAGCATGTTTAAAGTGATTTTCATGCTTTAAGGGGCTCAAAACACAAGATTTGTGGAATGGTTAAAAGTGCATGAAAATGGCCAATTTGCTCACTCGGAGGTCTCAAAAAGTGTTTCTTCACCCCGGGAAGTGAATGAAATACCATTTGGAGGCATTTAATGTTCAAGCAAAAACAGCAGATTTTTGACAAAAGAGATAACACCCTCCACCATTACGTCATTCTTCAGAAAGGTGAAAAATGGTCCGTTTTCAAATGTTTTATTTTTGAACGTCAGTTCACATTTGTAGGTGAATTATTAGTTTTAGAGCTAAAATTAGCATGTTTAAAGTGATTTTCATGCTTCCAGGGGCCCGTTAAGTGAATTAAATACCATTTGGAGGCATTTAATGTTCAAGCAAAAACGGCAGATTTTTGACAAAAGAGATAACACCCCCCATTACGTCATGCTTCAGAAAGGTGAAAAATGGTCCGTTTTCAAATGTTTTATTTTTGAATGTCAATTCACATTTGTAGGTGGATTATTAGTTTTAGAGCTAAAATTAGCATGTTTAAAGTGATTTTCATGCTTCCAGGGGCCCGGGAAGTGAATTAAATACCATTTGGAGGCATTTAATGTTCAAGCAAAAACAGCTGATTTTTGACAAAAGAGATAACACCCCCCATTACGTCATTCTTCAGAAAGGTAAAAAATGGTCCGTTTTCAAATGTTTTATTTTTGAACGTCAGTTCACATTTGTAGGTGGATTATTAGTTTTAGAGCTCAAATTAGCATGTTTAAAGTGATTTTCATGCTTCCAGGGGCTCTAAACACAAGATTTGTGGAATGGTTAAAAGTGCATGAAAATGGCCAATTTGCTCACTCTGAGGTCTCAAAAAGTGTTTCTTCACCCCGGGAAGTGAATTAAATAAAATTTGGAGGCATTTAATGTTCAAGCAAAAACAGCGGATTTTTGACAAAAGAGATAACACCCCCCCATTACGTAATTCTTCAGAAAGGTGAAAAATGGTCCGTTTTCAAATGTTTTATTTTTGAATGTTGGTTCACATTTGTAGGTGGATTATTAGTTTTAGTGCTAAAATTAGCATGTTTAAAGTGATTTTCATGCTTCCAGGGGCTCTAAACACAAGGTTTGTGGAATAGTTAAAAGTGCATGAAAATGGCCAATTTGCTCACTCTGAGGTCTCAAAAAGTGTTTCTTCACCCCGGGAAGTGAATTAAATACCATTTGGAGGCATTTAATGTTCAAGCAAAAACAGCTGATTTTTGACAAAAGAGATAACACCCCCCATTACGTCATTCTTCAGAAAGGTGAAAAATGGTCCGTTTTCAAATGTTTTATTTTTGAACGTCAGTTCACATTTGTAGGTGGATTATTAATTTTAGAGCTAAAATTAGCATGTTTAAAGTGATTTTCATGCTTCCAGGGGCCCGGGAAGTGAATTAAATACCATTTGGAGGCATTTAATGTTCAAGCAAAAACTGCAGATTTTTGACAAAAGAGATAACACCCCCCCATTACGTCATGCTTCAGAAAGGTGAAAAATTGTCCGTTTTCAAATGTTTTATTTTTGAATGTCAGTTCACATTTGTAGGTGGATTATTAGTTTTAGAGCTAAAATTAGCATGTTTAAAGTGATTTTCATGCTTTCTGTGGCCCTAAACACAAGGTTTGTGGAATGGTTAAAAGTGCATGAAAATGGCCAATTTGCTCACTCTGAGGTCTCAAAAAGTGTTTCTTCACCCCGGGAAGTAAATTAAATACCATTTGGAGGCATTTAATGTTCAAGCAAAAACAGCTGATTTTTGACAAAAGAGTTAACACCCCCCCATTACGTAATTCTTCAGAAAGGTGAAAAATGGTCCGTTTTCAAATGTTTTATTTTTGAACGTCAGTTCACATTTGTAGGTGGATTATTAGTTTTAGAGCTAAAATTAGCATGTTTAAAGTGATTTTCATGCTTCCAGGGGCTCAAAACACAAGATTTGTGGAATGGTTAAAAGTGCATGAAAATGGCCAATTTGCTCACTCTGAGGTCTCAAAAAGTGTTTCTTCACCCCGGGAAGTGAATGAAATACCATTTGGAGGCATTTAATGTTCAAGCAAAAACAGCAGATTTTTGACAAAAGAGATAACACCCTCCACCATTACGTCATTCTTCAGAAAGGTGAAAAATGGTCCGTTTTCAAATGTTTTATTTTTGAACGTCAGTTCACATTTGTAGGTGGATTATTAGTTTTAGAGCTAAAATTAGCATGTTTAAAGTGATTTTCATGCTTTAAGGGGCTCAAAACACAAGATTTGTGGAATGGTTAAAAGTGCATGAAAATGGCCAATTTGCTCACTCTGAGGTCTCAAAAAGTGTTTCTTCACCCCGGGAAGTGAATGAAATACCATTTGGAGGCATTTAATGTTCAAGCAAAAACAGCAGATTTTTGACAAAAGAGATAACACCCCCCCATTACGTCATTCTTCAGAAAGGTAAAAAATGGTCCGTTTTCAAATGTTTTATTTTTGAACGTCAGTTCACATTTGTAGGTTAATTATTAGTTTTAGAGGTAAAATTAGCATGTTTAAAGTGATTTTCATGCTTCCAGGGGCTCTAAACACAAGATTTGTGGAATGGTTAAAAGTGCATGAAAATGGCCAATTTGCTCACTCTGAGGTCTCAAAAAGTGTTTCTTTACCCCGGGAAGTGAATTAAATACCATTTGGAGGCATTTAATGTTCAAGCAAAAACGGCTGATTTTTGACAAAAGAGATAACACCCCCCCATTACGTCATGCTTCAGAAAGGTGAAAAATTGTCCGTTTTCAAATGTTTTATTTTTGAATGTCAGTTCACATTTGTAGGTGGATTATTAGTTTTAGAGCTAAAATTAGCATATTTAAAGTGATTTTCATGCTTCCAGGGGGTCTAAACACAAGATTTGTGGAATGGTTAAAAGTGCATGAAAATGGCCAATTTGCTCACTCTGAGGTCTCAAAAAGTGTTTCTTCACCCCGGGAAGTGAATTAAATACCATTTGGAGGCATTTAATGTTCAAGCAAACACGGCTGATTTTTGACAAAAGAGAAAACACCCCCCCATTACGTCATTCTTCAGAAAGGTGAAAAATGGTCCGTTTTCAAATGTTTTATTTTTGAACGTCAGTTCACATTTGTAGGTGAATTATTAGTTTTAGAGCTAAAATTAGCATGTTTAAAGTGATTTTCATGCTTCCAGGGGCCCGTTAAGTGAATTAAATACCATTTGGAGGCATTTAATGTTCAAGCAAAAACGGCAGATTTTTGACAAAAGAGATAACACCCCCCCATTACGTCATGCTTCAGAAAGGTGAAAAATGGTCCGTTTTCAAATGTTTTATTTTTGAATGTCAATTCACATTTGTAGGTGGATTATTAGTTTTAGAGCTAAAATTAGCATGTTTAAAGTGATTTTCATGCTTCCAGGGGCCCGGGAAGTGAATTAAATACCATTTGGAGGCATTTAATGTGCAAGCAAAAACAGCTGATTTTTGACAAAAGAGATAACACCCCCCATTA
The DNA here is from genome assembly GCF_964261635.1 of Lissotriton helveticus. NCBI lineage: Eukaryota > Metazoa > Chordata > Amphibia > Caudata > Salamandridae > Lissotriton > Lissotriton helveticus. The sequence goes on from NW_027611740.1 coordinate 926,180, forward strand.
CGTCATTCTTCAGAAAGGTAAAAAATGGTCCGTTTTCAAATGTTTTATTTTTGAACGTCAGTTCACATTTGTAGGTGGATTATTAGTTTTAGAGCTAAAATTAGCATGTTTAAAGTGATTTTCATGCTTCCAGGGGCTCTAAACACAAGATTTGTGGAATGGTTAAAAGTGCATGAAGATGGCCAATTTGCTCACTCTGAGGTCTCAAAAAGTGTTTCTTCACCCCGGGAAGTGAATTAAATACAATTTGGAGGCATTTAATGTTCAAGCAAAAACAGCGGATTTTTGACAAAAGAGATAACACCCCCCCATTACGTGATGCTTCAGAAAGGTGAAAAAGTGTCCGTTTTCAAATGTTTTATTTTTGAATGTCAGTTCACATTTGTAGGTGGATCATCAGTTTTAGAGCTAAAAAAATTAGCATGTTTAAAGTGATTTTCATGCTTCCAGGGGCTCTAAACACAAGATTTGTGGAATGGTTAAAAGTGCATGAAAATGGCCAATTTGCTCACTCTGAGGTCTCAAAAAGTGTTTCTTCACCCCGGGAAGTGAATTAAATACCATTTGGAGGCATTTAATGTTCAATCAAAAACAGCAGATTTTTGACAAAAGAGATAACACCTCCCATTACGTCATGCTTCAGAAAGGTGAACAATTGTCTGTTTTCAAATGTTTTATTTTTGAATGTCAGTTCACATTTGTAGGTGGATTATTAGTTTTAGAGCTAAAATTTGCATATTTAAAGTGATTTTCATGCTTCCAGGGGCTCTAAACACAAGATTTGTGGAATGGTTAAAAGTGCATGAAAATGGCCAATTTGCTCACTCTGAGGTCTCAAAAAGTGTTTCTTCACCCCGGGAAGTGAATTAAATACCATTTGGAGGCATTTAATGTTCAAGCAAAAACGGCTGATTTTTGACAAAAGAGATAACACCCCCCCATTACGTCATTCTTCAGAAAGGTGAAAAATGGTCCGTTTTCAAATGTTTTATTTTTGAACGTCAGTTCACATTTGTAGGTGGATTATTAGTTTTAGAGCTAAAATTAGCATGTTTAAAGTGATTTTCATGCTTCCAGGGGCTCTAAACACAAGATTTGTGGAATGGTTAAAAGTGCATGAAAATGGCCAATTTGCTCACTCTGAGGTCTCAAAAAGTGTTTCTTCACCCCGGGAAGTGAATTAAATACCATTTGTAGGCATTTAATGTTCAATCAAAAACAGCAGATTTTTGACAAAAGAGATAACACCCCCCCATTACGTCATTCTTCAGAAAGGTGAAAAATGGTCCGTTTTCAAATGTTTTATTTTTGAATGTCGGTTCACATTTGTAGGTGGATTATTAGTTTTAGAGCTAAAATTAGCATGTTTAAAGTGATTTTCATGCTTCCAGGGGCTCTAAACACAAGGTTTGTGGAATAGTTAAAAGTGCATGAAAATGGCCAATTTGCTCACTCTGAGGTCTCAAAAAGTGTTTCTTCACCCCGGGAAGTGAATTAAATACCATTTGGAGGCATTTAATGTTCAAGCAAAAACAGCGGATTTTTGACAAAAGAGATAACACCCCCCCATTACGTAATTCTTCAGAAAGGTGAAAAATTGTCCGTTTTCAAATGTTTTATTTTTGAATGTCAGTTCACATTTGTAGGTGGATTATTAGTTTTAGAGCTAAAATTAGCATGTTTAAAGTGATTTTCATGCTTCCAGGGGCTCTAAACACAAGATTTGTGGAATGGTTAAAAGTGCATGAAAATGGCCAATTTGCTCACTCTGAGGTCTCAAAAAGTGTTTCATCACCCCGGGAAGTGAATTAAATACCATTTGGAGGCATTTAATGTTCAAGCAAAAACGGCTGATTTTTGACAAAAGAGATAACACCCCCCCACATCGTCATTCTTCAGAAAGGTGAAAAATGGTCCGTTTTCAAATGTTTTATTTTTGAACGTCAGTTCACATTTGTAGGTGGATTATTAGTTTTAGAGCTAAAATTAGCATGTTTAAAGTGATTTTCATGCTTCCAGGGGCTCTAAACACAAGATTTGTGGAATGGTTAAAAGTGCATGAAAATGGCCAATTTGCTCACTCTGAGGTCTCAAAAAGTGTTTCTTCACCCCGGGAAGTGAATTAAATACCATTTGTAGGCATTTAATGTTCAATCAAAAACAGCAGATTTTTGACAAAAGAGATAACACCCCCCCATTACGTCATTCTTCAGAAAGGTGAAAAATGGTCCGTTTTCAAATGTTTTATTTTTGAATGTCGGTTCACATTTGTAGGTGGATTATTAGTTTTAGAGCTAAAATTAGCATGTTTAAAGTGATTTTCATGCTTCCAGGGGCTCTAAACACAAGGTTTGTGGAATAGTTAAAAGTGCATGAAAATGGCCAATTTGCTCACTCTGAGGTCTCAAAAAGTGTTTCTTCACCCCGGGAAGTGAATTAAATACCATTTGGAGGCATTTAATGTTCAAGCAAAAACAGCGGATTTTTGACAAAAGAGATAACACCCCCCCATTACGTAATTCTTCAGAAAGGTGAAAAATTGTCCGTTTTCAAATGTTTTATTTTTGAATGTCAGTTCACATTTGTAGGTGGATTATTAGTTTTAGAGCTAAAATTAGCATGTTTAAAGTGATTTTCATGCTTCCTGGGGCTCTAAACACAAGATTTGTGGAATGGTTAAAAGTGCATGGAAATGGCCAATTTGATCAATCTGAGGTCTCAAAAAGTGTTTCTTCACCCCGGGAAGTGAATTAAATACAATTTGGAGGCATTTAATGTTCAAGCAAAAACGTCGGATTTTTGACAAAAGAGATAACACCCCCCCATTACGTGATGCTTCAGAAAGGTGAAAAATTGTCCGTTTTCAAATGTTTTATTTTTGAATGTCAGTTCACATTTGTAGGTGGATCATCAGTTTTAGAGCTAAAAAAAATTAGCATGTTTAAAGTGATTTTCATGCTTCCAGGGGCTCTAAACACAAGATTTGTGGAATGGTTAAAAGTGCATGAAAATGGTCAATTTGCTCACTCTGAGGTCTCAAAAAGTGTTTCTTCACCCCGGGAAGTGAATTAAATACCATTTGGAGGCATTTAATGTTCAATCAAAAACAGCTGATTTTTGACAAAAGAGATAACACCTCCCATTACGTCATGCTTCAGAAAGGTGAAAAATGGTCCGTTTTCAAATGTTTTATTTTTGAATGTTGGTTCACATTTGTAGGTGGATTATTAGTTTTAGTGCTAAAATTAGCATGTTTAAAGTGATTTTCATGCTTCCAGGGGCTCTAAACACAAGGTTTGTGGAATAGTTAAAAGTGCATGAAAATGGCCAATTTGCTCACTCTGAGGTCTCAAAAAGTGTTTCTTCACCCCGGGAAGTGAATTAAATACCATTTGGAGGCATTTAATGTTCAAGCAAAAACAGCTGATTTTTGACAAAAGAGATAACACCCCCCATTACGTCATTCTTCAGAAAGGTGAAAAATGGTCCGTTTTCAAATGTTTTATTTTTGAACGTCAGTTCACATTTGTAGGTGGATTATTAATTTTAGAGCTAAAATTAGCATGTTTAAAGTGATTTTCATGCTTCCAGGGGCCCGGGAAGTGAATTAAATACCATTTGGAGGCATTTAATGTTCAAGCAAAAACTGCAGATTTTTGACAAAAGAGATAACACCCCCCCATTACGTCATGCTTCAGAAAGGTGAAAAATTGTCCGTTTTCAAATGTTTTATTTTTGAATGTCAGTTCACATTTGTAGGTGGATTATTAGTTTTAGAGCTAAAATTAGCATGTTTAAAGTGATTTTCATGCTTCCAGGGGCTCAAAACACAAGATTTGTGGAATGGTTAAAAGTGCATGAAAATGGCCAATTTGCTCACTCTGAGGTCTCAAAAAGTGTTTCTTCACCCCGGGAAGTGAATGAAATACCATTTGGAGGCATTTAATGTTCAAACAAAAACAGCTGATTTTTGACAAAAGAGTTAACACCCCCCCATTACGTAATTCTTCAGAAAGGTGAAAAATGGTCCGTTTTCAAATGTTTTATTTTTGAACGTCAGTTCACATTTGTAGGTGGATTATTAGTTTTAGAGCTAAAATTAGCATGTTTAAAGTGATTTTCATGCTTTAAGGGGCTCAAAACACAAGATTTGTGGAATGGTTAAAAGTGCATGAAAATGGCCAATTTGCTCACTCTGAGGTCTCAAAAAGTGTTTCTTCACCCCGGGAAGTGAATGAAATACCATTTGGAGGCATTTAATGTTCAAGCAAAAACAGCAGATTTTTGACAAAAGAGATAACACCCTCCACCATTACGTCATTCTTCAGAAAGGTGAAAAATGGTCCGTTTTCAAATGTTTTATTTTTGAACGTCAGTTCACATTTGTAGGTGAATTATTAGTTTTAGAGCTAAAATTAGCATGTTTAAAGTGATTTTCATGCTTCCAGGGGCCCGTTAAGTGAATTAAATACCATTTGGAGGCATTTAATGTTCAAGCAAAAACGGCAGATTTTTGACAAAAGAGATAACACCCCCCCATTACGTCATGCTTCAGAAAGGTGAAAAATGGTCCGTTTTCAAATGTTTTATTTTTGAATGTCAATTCACATTTGTAGGTGGATTATTAGTTTTAGAGCTAAAATTAGCATGTTTAAAGTGATTTTCATGCTTCCAGGGGCCCGGGAAGTGAATTAAATACCATTTGGAGGCATTTAATGTTCAAGCAAAAACAGCTGATTTTTGACAAAAGAGATAACACCCCCCATTACGTCATTCTTCAGAAAGGTAAAAAATGGTCCGTTTTCAAATGTTTTATTTTTGAACGTCAGTTCACATTTGTAGGTGGATTATTAGTTTTAGAGCTCAAATTAGCATGTTTAAAGTGATTTTCATGCTTCCAGGGGCTCTAAACACAAGATTTGTGGAATGGTTAAAAGTGCATGAAAATGGCCAATTTGCTCACTCTGAGGTCTCAAAAAGTGTTTCTTCACCCCGGGAAGTGAATTAAATAAAATTTGGAGGCATTTAATGTTCAAGCAAAAACAGCGGATTTTTGACAAAAGAGATAACACCCCCCCATTACGTGATGCTTCAGAAAGGTGAAAAAGTGTCCGTTTTCAAATGTTTTATTTTTGAATGTCAGTTCACATTTGTAGGTGGATCATCAGTTTTAGAGCTAAAAAAATTAGCATGTTTAAAGTGATTTTCATGCTTCCAGGGGCTCTAAACACAAGATTTGTGGAATGGTTAAAAGTGCATGAAAATGGCCAATTTGCTCACTCTGAGGTCTCAAAAAGTGTTTCTTCACCCCGGGAAGTGAATTAAATACCATTTGGAGGCATTTAATGTTCAATCAAAAACAGCAGATTTTTGACAAAAGAGATAACACCTCCCATTACGTCATGCTTCAGAAAGGTGAAAAATTGTCTGTTTTCAAATGTTTTATTTTTGAATGTCAGTTCACATTTGTAGGTGGATTATTAGTTTTAGAGCTAAAATTTGCATATTTAAAGTGATTTTCATGCTTCCAGGGGCTCTAAACACAAGATTTGTGGAATGGTTAAAAGTGCATGAAAATGGCCAATTTGCTCACTCTGAGGTCTCAAAAAGTGTTTCTTCACCCCGGGAAGTGCATTAAATACCATTTGGAGGCATTTAATGTTCAAGCAAAAACGGCTGATTTTTGACAAAAGAGATAACACCCCCCCATTACGTCATTCTTCAGAAAGGTGAAAAATGGTCCGTTTTCAAATGTTTTATTTTTGAACGTCAGTTCACATTTGTAGGTGGATTATTAGTTTTAGAGCTAAAATTAGCATGTTTAAAGTGATTTTCATGCTTCCAGGGGCTCTAAACACAAGATTTGTGGAATGGTTAAAAGTGCATGAAAATGGCCAATTTGCTCACTCTGAGGTCTCAAAAAGTGTTTATTCACCCCGGGAAGTGAATTAAATACCATTTGTAGGCATTTAATGTTCAATCAAAAACAGCAGATTTTTGACAAAAGAGATAACACCCCCCCATTACGTCATTCTTCAGAAAGGTGAAAAATGGTCCGTTTTCAAATGTTTTATTTTTGAATGTCGGTTCACATTTGTAGGTGGATTATTAGTTTTAGAGCTAAAATTAGCATGTTTAAAGTGATTTTCATGCTTCCAGGGGCTCTAAACACAAGGTTTGTGGAATAGTTAAAAGTGCATGAAAATGGCCAATTTGCTCACTCTGAGGTCTCAAAAAGTGTTTCTTCACCCCGGGAAGTGAATTAAATACCATTTGGAGGCATTTAATGTTCAAGCAAAAACAGCTGATTTTTGACAAAAGAGATAACACCCCCCATTACGTCATTCTTCAGAAAGGTGAAAAATGGTCCGTTTTCAAATGTTTTATTTTTGAACGTCAGTTCACATTTGTAGGTGGATTATTAATTTTAGAGCTAAAATTAGCATGTTTAAAGTGATTTTCATGCTTCCAGGGGCCCGGGAAGTGAATTAAATACCATTTGGAGGCATTTAATGTTCAAGCAAAAACTGCAGATTTTTGACAAAAGAGATAACACCCCCCCATTACGTCATGCTTCAGAAAGGTGAAAAATTGTCCGTTTTCAAATGTTTTATTTTTGAATGTCAGTTCACATTTGTAGGTGGATTATTAGTTTTAGAGCTAAAATTAGCATGTTTAAAGTGATTTTCATGCTTTCTGTGGCCCTAAACACAAGGTTTGTGGAATGGTTAAAAGTGCATGAAAATGGCCAATTTGCTCACTCTGAGGTCTCAAAAAGTGTTTCTTCACCCCGGGAAGTAAATTAAATACCATTTGGAGGCATTTAATGTTCAAGCAAAAACAGCAGATTTTTGACAAAAGAGTTAACACCCCCCCATTACGTAATTCTTCAGAAAGGTGAAAAATGGTCCGTTTTCAAATGTTTTATTTTTGAACGTCAGTTCACATTTGTAGGTGGATTATTAGTTTTAGAGCTAAAATTAGCATGTTTAAAGTGATTTTCATGCTTCCAGGGGCTCAAAACACAAGATTTGTGGAATGGTTAAAAGTGCATGAAAATGGCCAATTTGCTCACTCTGAGGTCTCAAAAAGTGTTTCTTCACCCCGGGAAGTAAATTAAATACCATTTGGAGGCATTTAATGTTCAAGCAAAAACGGCGGATTTTTGACAAAAGAGATAACACCCCCCCATTACGTGATGCTTCAGAAAGGTGAAAAATTTTCCGTTTTCAAATGTTTTATTTTTGAATGTCAGTTCACATTTGTAGGTGGATCATCAGTTTTAGAGCTAAAAAAATTAGCATGTTTAAAGTGATTTTCATGCTTCCAGGGGCTCTAAACACAAGATTTGTGGAATGGTTAAAAATGCATGAAAATGGCCAATTTGCTCACTCTGAGGTCTCAAAAAGTGTTTCTTCACCCCGGGAAGTGAATTAAATACCATTTGGAGGCATTTAATGTTCAATCAAAAACAGCTGATTGTTGACAAAAGAGATAACACCTCCCATTACGTCATGCTTCAGAAAGGTGAAAAATTGTCCGTTTTCAAATGTTTTATTTTTGAATGTCAGTTCACATTTGTAGGTGGATTATTAGTTTTAGAGCTAAAATTAGCATGTTTAAAGTGATTTTCATGCTTCCTGTGGCCCTAAACACAAGGTTTGTGGAATGGTTAAAAGTGCATGAAAATGGCCAATTTGCTCACTCTGAGGTCTCAAAAAGTGTTTCTTCACCCCGGGAAGTGAATTAAATACCATTTGGAGGCATTTAATGTTCAAGTAAAAACAGCTGATTATTGACAAAAGAGATAACACCCCCCATTACGTAATTCTTCAGAAAGGTGAAAAATTGTCTGTTTTCAAATGTTTTATTTTTGAATGTCAGTTCACATTTGTAGGTGGATTATTAGTTTTAGAGCTAAAATTAGCATATTTAAAGTGATTTTCATGCTTCCAGGGGCTCTAAACAAAAGATTTGTGGAATGGTTAAAAGTGCATGAAAATGGCCAATTTGCTCACTCTGAGGTCTCAAAAAGTGTTTCTTCACCCCGGGAAGTGAATTAAATACCATTTGGAGGCATTTAATGTTCAAGCAAAAACGGCTGATTTTTGACAAAAGAGATAACACCCCCCCCATTACGTCATTCTTCAGAAAGGTGAAAAATGGTCCGTTTTCAAATGTTTTATTTTTGAACGTCAGTTCACATTTGTAGGTGGATTATTAGTTTTAGAGCTAAAATTAGCATGTTTAAAGTGATTTTCATGCTTCCAGGGGCTCTAAACACAAGATTTGTGGAATGGTTAAAAGTGCATGAAAATGGCCAATTTGCTCACTCTGAGGTCTCAAAAAGTGTTTCTTCACCCCGGGAAGTGAATTAAATACCATTTGGAGGCATTTAATGTTCAAGCAAAAACAGCTGATTTTTGACAAAAGAGATAACACCCCCCCATTACGTAATTCTTCAGAAAGGTGAAAAATGGTCCGTTTTCAAATGTTTTATTTTTGAATGTTGGTTCACATTTGTAGGTGGATTATTAGTTTTAGAGCTCAAATTAGCATGTTTAAAGTGATTTTCATGCTTCCAGGGGCTCTAAACACAAGATTTGTGGAATGGTTAAAAGTGCATGAAAATGGCCAATTTGCTCACTCTGAGGTCTCAAAAAGTGTTTCTTCACCCCGGGAAGTGAATTAAATAAAATTTGGAGGCATTTAATGTTCAAGCAAAAACAGCGGATTTTTGACAAAAGAGATAACACCCCCCCATTACGTGATGCTTCAGAAAGGTGAAAAAGTGTCCGTTTTCAAATGTTTTATTTTTGAATGTCAGTTCACATTTGTAGGTGGATCATCAGTTTTAGAGCTAAAAAAATTAGCATGTTTAAAGTGATTTTCATGCTTCCAGGGGCTCTAAACACAAGATTTGTGGAATGGTTAAAAGTGCATGAAAATGGCCAATTTGCTCACTCTGAGGTCTCAAAAAGTGTTTCTTCACCCCGGGAAGTGAATTAAATACCATTTGGAGGCATTTAATGTTCAATCAAAAACAGCAGATTTTTGACAAAAGAGATAACACCTCCCATTACGTCATGCTTCAGAAAGGTGAAAAATTGTCTGTTTTCAAATGTTTTATTTTTGAATGTCAGTTCACATTTGTAGGTGGATTATTAGTTTTAGAGCTAAAATTTGCATATTTAAAGTGATTTTCATGCTTCCAGGGGCTCTAAACACAAGATTTGTGGAATGGTTAAAAGTGCATGAAAATGGCCAATTTGCTCACTCTGAGGTCTCAAAAAGTGTTTCTTCACCCCGGGAAGTGCATTAAATACCATTTGGAGGCATTTAATGTTCAAGCAAAAACGGCTTATTTTTGACAAAAGAGATAACACCCCCCCATTACGTCATTCTTCAGAAAGGTGAAAAATGGTCCGTTTTCAAATGTTTTATTTTTGAACGTCAGTTCACATTTGTAGGTGGATTATTAGTTTTAGAGCTAAAATTAGCATGTTTAAAGTGATTTTCATGCTTCCAGGGGCTCTAAACACAAGATTTGTGGAATGGTTAAAAGTGCATGAAAATGGCCAATTTGCTCACTCTGAGGTCTCAAAAAGTGTTTATTCACCCCGGGAAGTGAATTAAATACCATTTGTAGGCATTTAATGTTCAATCAAAAACAGCAGATTTTTGACAAAAGAGATAACACCCCCCCATTACGTCATTCTTCAGAAAGGTGAAAAATGGTCCGTTTTCAAATGTTTTATTTTTGAATGTCGGTTCACATTTGTAGGTGGATTATTAGTTTTAGAGCTAAAATTAGCATGTTTAAAGTGATTTTCATGCTTCCAGGGGCTCTAAACACAAGGTTTGTGGAATAGTTAAAAGTGCATGAAAATGGCCAATTTGCTCACTCTGAGGTCTCAAAAAGTGTTTCTTCACCCCGGGAAGTGAATTAAATACCATTTGGAGGCATTTAATGTTCAAGCAAAAACAGCTGATTTTTGACAAAAGAGATAACACCCCCCATTACGTCATTCTTCAGAAAGGTGAAAAATGGTCCGTTTTCAAATGTTTTATTTTTGAACGTCAGTTCACATTTGTAGGTGGATTATTAATTTTAGAGCTAAAATTAGCATGTTTAAAGTGATTTTCATGCTTCCAGGGGCCCGGGAAGTGAATTAAATACCATTTGGAGGCATTTAATGTTCAACCAAAAACTGCAGATTTTTGACAAAAGAGATAACACCCCCCCATTACGTCATGCTTCAGAAAGGTGAACAATTGTCCGTTTTCAAATGTTTTATTTTTGAATGTCAGTTCACATTTGTAGGTGGATTATTAGTTTTAGAGCTAAAATTAGCATGTTTAAAGTGATTTTCATGCTTTCTGTGGCCCTAAACACAAGGTTTGTGGAATGGTTAAAAGTGCATGAAAATGGCCAATTTGCTCACTCTGAGGTCTGAAAAAGTGTTTCTTCACCCCGGGAAGTAAATTAAATACCATTTGGAGGCATTTAATGTTCAAGCAAAAACAGCAGATTTTTGACAAAAGAGTTAACACCCCCCCATTACGTAATTCTTCAGAAAGGTGAAAAATGGTCCGTTTTCAAATGTTTTATTTTTGAACGTCAGTTCACATTTGTAGGTGGATTATTAGTTTTAGAGCTAAAATTAGCATGTTTAAAGTGATTTTCATGCTTCCAGGGGCTCAAAACACAAGATTTGTGGAATGGTTAAAAGTGCATGAAAATGGCCAATTTGCTCACTCTGAGGTCTCAAAAAGTGTTTCTTCACCCCGGGAAGTAAATTAAATACCATTTGGAGGCATTTAATGTTCAAGCAAAAACGGCGGATTTTTGACAAAAGAGATAACACCCCCCCATTACGTGATGCTTCAGAAAGGTGAAAAATTGTCCGTTTTCAAATGTTTTATTTTTGAATGTCAGTTCACATTTGTAGGTGGATCATCAGTTTTAGAGCTAAAAAAATTAGCATGTTTAAAGTGATTTTCATGCTTCCAGGGGCTCTAAACACAAGATTTGTGGAATGGTTAAAAATGCATGAAAATGGCCAATTTGCTCACTCTGAGGTCTCAAAAAGTGTTTCTTCACCCCGGGAAGTGAATTAAATACCATTTGGAGGCATTTAATGTTCAATCAAAAACAGCTGATTGTTGACAAAAGAGATAACACCTCCCATTACGTCATGCTTCAGAAAGGTGAAAAATTGTCCGTTTTCAAATGTTTTATTTTTGAATGTCAGTTCACATTTGTAGGTGGATTATTAGTTTTAGAGCTAAAATTAGCATGTTTAAAGTGATTTTCATGCTTCCTGTGGCCCTAAACACAAGGTTTGTGGAATGGTTAAAAGTGCATGAAAATGGCCAATTTGCTCACTCTGAGGTCTCAAAAAGTGTTTCTTCACCCCGGGAAGTGAATTAAATACCATTTGGAGGCATTTAATGTTCAAGTAAAAACAGCTGATTTTTGACAAAAGAGATAACACCCCCCATTACGTAATTCTTCAGAAAGGTGAAAAATTGTCTGTTTTCAAATGTTTTATTTTTGAATGTCAGTTCACATTTGTAGGTGGATTATTAGTTTTAGAGCTAAAATTAGCATATTTAAAGTGATTTTCATGCTTCCAGGGGCTCTAAACAAAAGATTTGTGGAATGGTTAAAAGTGCATGAAAATGGCCAATTTGCTCACTCTGAGGTCTCAAAAAAGTGTTTCTTCACCCCGGGAAGTGAATTAAATACCATTTGGAGGCATTTAATGTTCAAGCAAAAACGGCTGATTTTTGACAAAAGAGATAACACCCCCCCCATTACGTCATTCTTCAGAAAGGTGAAAATGGTCCGTTTTCAAATGTTTTATTTTTGAACGTCAGTTCACATTTGTAGGTGGATTATTAGTTTTAGAGCTAAAATTAGCATGTTTAAAGTGATTTTCATGCTTCCAGGGGCTCTAAACACAAGATTTGTGGAATGGTTAAAAGTGCATGAAAATGGCCAATTTGCTCACTCTGAGGTCTCAAAAAGTGTTTCTTCACCCCGGGAAGTGAATTAAATACCATTTGGAGGCATTTAATGTTCAAGCAAAAACAGCTGATTTTTGACAAAAGAGATAACACCCCCCCATTACGTAATTCTTCAGAAAGGTGAAAAATGGTCCGTTTTCAAATGTTTTATTTTTGAATGTTGGTTCACATTTGTAGGTGGATTATTAGTTTTAGTGCTAAAATTAGCATGTTTAAAGTGATTTTCATGCTTCCAGGGGCTCTAAACACAAGGTTTGTGGAATAGTTAAAAGTGCATGAAAATGGCCAATTTGCTCACTCTGAGGTCTCAAAAAGTGTTTCTTCACCCCGGGAAGTGAATTAAATACCATTTGGAGGCATTTAATGTTTAAGCAAAAACAGCTGATTTTTGACAAAAGAGATAAAACCCCCCATTACGTCATTCTTCAGAAAGGTGAAAAATGGTCCGTTTTCAAATGTTTTATTTTTGAACGTCAGTTCACATTTGTAGGTGGATTATTAGTTTTAGAGCTAAAATTAGCATGTTTAAAGTGATTTTCATGCTTCCAGGGGCTCTAAACACAAGATTTGTGGAATGGTTAAAAGTGCATGAAAATGGCCAATTTGCTCACTCTGAGGTCTCAAAAAGTGTTTCTTCACCCCGGGAAGTGAATTAAATACCATTTGTAGGCATTTAATGTTCAATCAAAAACAGCAGATTTTTGACAAAAGAGATAACACCCCCCCATTACGTCATTCTTCAGAAAGGTGAAAAATGGTCCGTTTTCAAATGTTTTATTTTTGAATGTCGGTTCACATTTGTAGGTGGATTATTAGTTTTAGAGCTAAAATTAGCATGTTTAAAGTGATTTTCATGCTTCCAGGGGCTCTAAACACAAGGTTTGTGGAATAGTTAAAAGTGCATGAAAATGGCCAATTTGCTCACTCTGAGGTCTCAAAAAGTGTTTCTTCACCCCGGGAAGTGAATTAAATACCATTTGGAGGCATTTAATGTTCAAGCAAAAACAGCGGATTTTTGACAAAAGAGATAACACCCCCCCATTACGTAATTCTTCAGAAAGGTGAAAAATTGTCCGTTTTCAAATGTTTTATTTTTGAATGTCAGTTCACATTTGTAGGTGGATTATTAGTTTTAGAGCTAAAATTAGCATGTTTAAAGTGATTTTCATGCTTCCTGGGGCTCTAAACACAAGATTTGTGGAATGGTTAAAAGTGCATGGAAATGGCCAATTTGATCAATCTGAGGTCTCAAAAAGTGTTTCTTCACCCCGGGAAGTGAATTAAATACAATTTGGAGGCATTTAATGTTCAAGCTAAAACGTCGGATTTTTGACAAAAGAGATAACACCCCCCCATTACGTGATGCTTCAGAAAGGTGAAAAATTGTCCGTTTTCAAATGTTTTATTTTTGAATGTCAGTTCACATTTGTAGGTGGATCATCAGTTTTAGAGCTAAAAAAATTAGCATGTTTAAAGTGATTTTCATGCTTCCAGGGGCTCTAAACACAAGATTTGTGGAATGGTTAAAAGTGCATGAAAATGGTCAATTTGCTCACTCTGAGGTCTCAAAAAGTGTTTCTTCACCCCGGGAAGTGAATTAAATACCATTTGGAGGCATTTAATGTTCAATCAAAAACAGCTGATTTTTGACAAAAGAGATAACACCTCCCATTACGTCATGCTTCAGAAAGGTGAAAAATTGTCCGTTTTCAAATGTTTTATTTTTGAATGTCAGTTCACATTTGTAGGTGGATTATTAGTTTTAGAGCTAAAATTAGCATGTTTAAAGAGATTTTCATGCTTCCTGTGGCCCTAAACACAAGGTTTGTGGAATGGTTAAAAGTGCATGAAAATGGCCAATTTGCTCACTCTGAGGTCTCAAAAAGTGTTTCTTCACCCCGGGAAGTGAATTAAATACCATTTGGAGGCATTTAATGTTCAAGCAAAAACAGCTGATTTTTGACAAAAGAGATAACAGCCCCCCATTACGTAATTCTTCAGAAAGGTGAAAAATTGTCTGTTTTCAAATGTTTTATTTTTGAATGTCAGTTCACATTTGTAGGTGGATTATTAGTTTTAGAGCTAAAATTAGCATATTTAGAGTGATTTTCATGCTTCTAGGGGCTCTAAACACAAGATTTGTGGAATGGTTAAAAGTGCATGAAAATGGCCAATTTGCTCACTCTGAGGTCTCAAAAAGTGTTTCTTCACCCCGGGAAGTGAATTAAATACCATTTGGAGGCATTTAATGTTCAAGCAAAAACGGCTGATTTTTGACAAAAGAGATAACACCCCCCCATTACGTCATGCTTCAGAAAGGTGAAAATGGTCCGTTTTCAAATGTTTTATTTTTGAATGTCAATTCACATTTGTAGGTGGATTATTAGTTTTAGAGCTAAAATTAGCATGTTTAAAGTGATTTTCATGCTTCCAGGGGCCCGGGAAGTGAATTAAATACCATTTGGAGGCATTTAATGTTCAAGCAAAAACGGCAGATTTTTGACAAAAGAGATAACACCCCCCCATTACGTCATGCTTCAGAAAGGTGAAAAATGGTCCGTTTTCAAATGTTTTATTTTTGAACGTCAGTTCACATTTGTAGGTGGATTATTAGTTTTAGAGCTAAAATTAGCATGTTTAAAGTGATTTTCATGCTTCCAGGGGCTCTAAACACAAGATTTGTGGAATGGTTAAAAGTGCATGAAAATGGCCAATTTGCTCACTCTGAGGTCTCAAAAAGTGTTTCTTCACCCCGGGAAGTGAATTAAATACCATTTGGAGGCATTTAATGTTCAAGCAAAAACAGCTGATTTTTGACAAAAGAGATAACACCCCCCCATTACGTAATTCTTCAGAAAGGTGAAAAATGGTCCGTTTTCAAATGTTTTATTTTTGAATGTTGGTTCACATTTGTAGGTGGATTATTAGTTTTAGTGCTAAAATTAGCATGTTTAAAGTGATTTTCATGCTCCCAGGGGCTCTAAACACAAGGTTTGTGGAATAGTTAAAAGTGCATGAAAATGGCCAATTTGCTCACTCTGAGGTCTCAAAAAGTGTTTCTTCACCCCGTGAAGTGAATTAAATACCATTTGGAGGCATTTAATGTTCAAGCAAAAACAGCTGATTTTTGACAAAAGAGATAACACCCCCCATGACGTCATTCTTCAGAAAGGTGAAAAATGGTCCGTTTTCAAATGTTTTATTTTTGAACGTCAGTTCACATTTGTAGGTGGATTATTAATTTTAGAGCTAAAATTAGCATGTTTAAAGTGATTTTCATGCTTCCAGGGGCCCGGGAAGTGAATTAAATACCATTTGGAGGCATTTAATGTTCAAGCAAAAACTGCAGATTTTTGACAAAAGAGATAACACCCCCCCATTACGTCATGCTTCAGAAAGGTGAAAAATTGTCCGTTTTCAAATGTTTTATTTTTGAATGTCAGTTCACATTTGTAGGTGGATTATTAGTTTTAGAGCTAAAATTAGCATGTTTAAAGTGATTTTCATGCTTTCTGTGGCCCTAAACACAAGGTTTGTGGAATGGTTAAAAGTGCATGAAAATGGCCAATTTGCTCACTCTGAGGTCTCAAAAAGTGTTTCTTCACCCCGGGAAGTAAATTAAATACCATTTGGAGGCATTTAATGTTCAAGCAAAAACAGCTGATTTTTGACAAAAGAGTTAACACCCCCCCATTACGTAATTCTTCAGAAAGGTGAAAAATGGTCCGTTTTCAAATGTTTTATTTTTGAACGTCAGTTCACATTTGTAGGTGGATTATTAGTTTTAGAGCTAAAATTAGCATGTTTAAAGTGATTTTCATGCTTCCAGGGGCTCAAAACACAAGATTTGTGGAATGGTTAAAAGTGCATGAAAATGGCCAATTTGCTCACTCTGAGGTCTCAAAAAGTGTTTCTTCACCCCGGGAAGTGAATGAAATACCATTTGGAGGCATTTAATGTTCAAACAAAAACAGCTGATTTTTGACAAAAGAGTTAACACCCCCCCATTACGTAATTCTTCAGAAAGGTGAAAAATGGTCCGTTTTCAAATGTTTTATTTTTGAACGTCAGTTCACATTTGTAGGTGGATTATTAGTTTTAGAGCTAAAATTAGCATGTTTAAAGTGATTTTCATGCTTTAAGGGGCTCAAAACACAAGATTTGTGGAATGGTTAAAAGTGCATGAAAATGGCCAATTTGCTCACTCTGAGGTCTCAAAAAGTGTTTCTTCACCCCGGGAAGTGAATGAAATACCATTTGGAGGCATTTAATGTTCAAGCAAAAACAGCAGATTTTTGACAAAAGAGATAACACCCTCCACCATTACGTCATTCTTCAGAAAGGTGAAAAATGGTCCGTTTTCAAATGTTTTATTTTTGAACGTCAGTTCACATTTGTAGGTGAATTATTAGTTTTAGAGCTAAAATTAGCATGTTTAAAGTGATTTTCATGCTTCCAGGGGCCCGTTAAGTGAATTAAATACCATTTGGAGGCATTTAATGTTCAAGCAAAAACGGCAGATTTTTGACAAAAGAGATAACACCCCCCCATTACGTCATGCTTCAGAAAGGTGAAAAATGGTCCGTTTTCAAATGTTTTATTTTTGAATGTCAATTCACATTTGTAGGTGGATTATTAGTTTTAGAGCTAAAATTAGCATGTTTAAAGTGATTTTCATGCTTCCAGGGGCCCGGGAAGTGAATTAAATACCATTTGGAGGCATTTAATGTTCAAGCAAAAACAGCTGATTTTTGACAAAAGAGATAACACCCCCCATTACGTCATTCTTCAGAAAGGTAAAAAATGGTCCGTTTTCAAATGTTTTATTTTTGAACGTCAGTTCACATTTGTAGGTGGATTATTAGTTTTAGAGCTCAAATTAGCATGTTTAAAGTGATTTTCATGCTTCCAGGGGCTCTAAACACAAGATTTGTGGAATGGTTAAAAGTGCATGAAAATGGCCAATTTGCTCACTCTGAGGTCTCAAAAAGTGTTTCTTCACCCCGGGAAGTGAATTAAATACAATTTGGAGGCATTTAATGTTCAAGCAAAAACAGCGGATTTTTGACAAAAGAGATAACACCCCCCCCATTACGTGATGCTTCAGAAAGGTGAAAAAGTGTCCGTTTTCAAATGTTTTATTTTTGAATGTCAGTTCACATTTGTAGGTGGATCATCAGTTTTAGAGCTAAAAAAATTAGCATGTTTAAAGTGATTTTCATGCTTCCAGGGGCTCTAAACACAAGATTTGTGGAATGGTTAAAAGTGCATGAAAATGGCCAATTTGCTCACTCTGAGGTCTCAAAAAGTGTTTCTTCACCCCGGGAAGTGAATTAAATACCATTTGGAGGCATTTAATGTTCAATCAAAAACAGCAGATTTTTGACAAAAGAGATAACACCTCCCATTACGTCATGCTTCAGAAAGGTGAAAAATTGTCTGTTTTCAAATGTTTTATTTTTGAATGTCAGTTCACATTTGTAGGTGGATTATTAGTTTTAGAGCTAAAATTTGCATATTTAAAGTGATTTTCATGCTTCCAGGGGCTCTAAACACAAGATTTGTGGAATGGTTAAAAGTGCATGAAAATGGCCAATTTGCTCACTCTGAGGTCTCAAAAAGTGTTTCTTCACCCCGGGAAGTGAATTAAATACCATTTGGAGGCATTTAATGTTCAAGCAAAAACGGCTGATTTTTGACAAAAGAGATAACACCCCCCCATTACGTCATTCTTCAGAAAGGTGAAAAATGGTCCGTTTTCAAATGTTTTATTTTTGAACGTCAGTTCACATTTGTAGGTGGATTATTAGTTTTAGAGCTAAAATTAGCATGTTTAAAGTGATTTTCATGCTTCCAGGGGCTCTAAACACAAGATTTGTGGAATGGTTAAAAGTGCATGAAAATGGCCAATTTGCTCACTCTGAGGTCTCAAAAAGTGTTTCTTCACCCCGGGAAGTGAATTAAATACCATTTGTAGGCATTTAATGTTCAATCAAAAACAGCAGATTTTTGACAAAAGAGATAACACCCCCCCATTACGTCATTCTTCAGAAAGGTGAAAAATGGTCCGTTTTCAAATGTTTTATTTTTGAATGTCGGTTCACATTTGTAGGTGGATTATTAGTTTTAGAGCTAAAATTAGCATGTTTAAAGTGATTTTCATGCTTCCAGGGGCTCTAAACACAAGGTTTGTGGAATAGTTAAAAGTGCATGAAAATGGCCAATTTGCTCACTCTGAGGTCTCAAAAAGTGTTTCTTCACCCCGGGAAGTGAATTAAATACCATTTGGAGGCATTTAATGTTCAAGCAAAAACAGCTGATTTTTGACAAAAGAGATAACACCCCCCATTACGTCATTCTTCAGAAAGGTGAAAAATGGTCCGTTTTCAAATGTTTTATTTTTGAACGTCAGTTCACATTTGTAGGTGGATTATTAATTTTAGAGCTAAAATTAGCATGTTTAAAGTGATTTTCATGCTTCCAGGGGCCCGGGAAGTGAATTAAATACCATTTGGAGGCATTTAATGTTCAAGCAAAAACTGCAGATTTTTGACAAAAGAGATAACACCCCCCCATTACGTCATGCTTCAGAAAGGTGAAAAATTGTCCGTTTTCAAATGTTTTATTTTTGAATGTCAGTTCACATTTGTAGGTGGATTATTAGTTTTAGAGCTAAAATTAGCATGTTTAAAGTGATTTGCATGCTTTCTGTGGCCCTAAACACAAGGTTTGTGGAATGGTTAAAAGTGCATGAAAATGGCCAATTTGCTCACTCTGAGGTCTCAAAAAGTGTTTCTTCACCCCGGGAAGTAAATTAAATACCATTTGGAGGCATTTAATGTTCAAGCAAAAACAGCTGATTTTTGACAAAAGAGTTAACACCCCCCCCATTACGTAATTCTTCAGAAAGGTGAAAAATGGTCCGTTTTCAAATGTTTTATTTTTGAACGTCAGTTCACATTTGTAGGTGGATTATTAGTTTTAGAGCTAAAATTAGCATGTTTAAAGTGATTTTCATGCTTCCAGGGGCTCAAAACACAAGATTTGTGGAATGGTTAAAAGTGCATGAAAATGGCCAATTTGCTCACTCTGAGGTCTCAAAAAGTGTTTCTTCACCCCGGGAAGTAAATTAAATACCATTTGGAGGCATTTAATGTTCAAGCAAAAACGGCGGATTTTTGACAAAAGAGATAACACCCCCCCATTACGTGATGCTTCAGAAAGGTGAAAAATTGTCCGTTTTCAAATGTTTTATTTTTGAATGTCAGTTCACATTTGTAGGTGGATCATCAGTTTTAGAGCTAAAAAAATTAGCATGTTTAAAGTGATTTTCATGCTTCCAGGGGCTCTAAACACAAGATTTGTGGAATGGTTAAAAATGCATGAAAATGGCCAATTTGCTCACTCTGAGGTCTCAAAAAGTGTTTCTTCACCCCGGGAAGTGAATTAAATACCATTTGGAGGCATTTAATGTTCAATCAAAAACAGCTGATTGTTGACAAAAGAGATAACACCTCCCATTACGTCATGCTTCAGAAAGGTGAAAAATTGTCCGTTTTCAAATGTTTTATTTTTGAATGTCAGTTCACATTTGTAGGTGGATTATTAGTTTTAGAGCTAAAATTAGCATGTTTAAAGTGATTTTCATGCTTCCTGTGGCCCTAAACACAAGGTTTGTGGAATGGTTAAAAGTGCATGAAAATGGCCAATTTGCTCACTCTGAGGTCTCAAAAAGTGTTTCTTCACCCCGGGAAGTGAATTAAATACCATTTGGAGGCATTTAATGTTCAAGTAAAAACAGCTGATTTTTGACAAAAGAGATAACACCCCCCATTACGTAATTCTTCAGAAAGGTGAAAAATTGTCTGTTTTCAAATGTTTTATTTTTGAATGTCAGTTCACATTTGTAGGTGGATTATTAGTTTTAGAGCTAAAATTAGCATATTTAAAGTGATTTTCATGCTTCCAGGGGCTCTAAACAAAAGATTTGTGGAATGGTTAAAAGTGCATGAAAATGGCCAATTTGCTCACTCTGAGGTCTCAAAAAGTGTTTCTTCACCCCGGGAAGTGAATTAAATACCATTTGGAGGCATTTAATGTTCAAGCAAAAACGGCTGATTTTTGACAAAAGAGATAACACCCCCCCCATTACGTCATTCTTCAGAAAGGTGAAAAATGGTCCGTTTTCAAATGTTTTATTTTTGAACGTCAGTTCACATTTGTAGGTGGATTATTAGTTTTAGAGCTAAAATTAGCATGTTTAAAGTGATTTTCATGCTTCCAGGGGCTCTAAACAAAAGATTTGTGGAATGGTTAAAAGTGCATGAAAATGGCCAATTTGCTCACTCTGAGGTCTCAAAAAGTGTTTCTTCACCCCGGGAAGTGAATTAAATACCATTTGGAGGCATTTAATGTTCAAGCAAAAACAGCTGATTTTTGACAAAAGAGATAACACCCCCCCATTACGTAATTCTTCAGAAAGGTGAAAAATGGTCCGTTTTCAAATGTTTTATTTTTGAATGTTGGTTCACATTTGTAGGTGGATTATTAGTTTTAGTGCTAAAATTAGCATGTTTAAAGTGATTTTCATGCTTCCAGGGGCTCTAAACACAAGGTTTGTGGAATAGTTAAAAGTGCATGAAAATGGCCAATTTGCTCACTCTGAGGTCTCAAAAAGTGTTTCTTCACCCCGGGAAGTGAATTAAATACCATATGGAGGCATTTAATGTTTAAGCAAAAACAGCTGATTTTTGACAAAAGAGATAACACCCCCCATTACGTCATTCTTCAGAAAGGTGAAAAATGGTCCGTTTTCAAATGTTTTATTTTTGAACGTCAGTTCACATTTGTAGGTGGATTATTAATTTTAGAGCTAAAATTAGCATGTTTAAAGTGATTTTCATGCTTCCAGGGGCCCGGGAAGTGAATTAAATACCATTTGGAGGCATTTAATGTTCAAGCAAAAACTGCAGATTTTTGACAAAAGAGATAACACCCCCCCATTACGTCATGCTTCAGAAAGGTGAAAAATTGTCCGTTTTCAAATGTTTTATTTTTGAATGTCAGTTCACATTTGTAGGTGGATTATTAGTTTTAGAGCTAAAATTAGCATGTTTAAAGTGATTTTCATGCTTTCTGTGGCCCTAAACACAAGGTTTGTGGAATGGTTAAAAGTGCATGAAAATGGCCAATTTGCTCACTCTGAGGTCTCAAAAAGTGTTTCTTCACCCCGGGAAGTAAATTAAATACCATTTGGAGGCATTTAATGTTCAAGCAAAAACAGCTGATTTTTGACAAAAGAGTTAACACCCCCCCATTACGTAATTCTTCAGAAAGGTGAAAAATGGTCCGTTTTCAAATGTTTTATTTTTGAACGTCAGTTCACATTTGTAGGTGGATTATTAGTTTTAGAGCTAAAATTAGCATGTTTAAAGTGATTTTCATGCTTCCAGGGGCTCAAAACACAAGATTTGTGGAATGGTTAAAAGTGCATGAAAATGGCCAATTTGCTCACTCTGAGGTCTCAAAAAGTGTTTCTTCACCCCGGGAAGTGAATGAAATACCATTTGGAGGCATTTAATGTTCAAGCAAAAACAGCAGATTTTTGACAAAAGAGATAACACCCTCCACCATTACGTCATTCTTCAGAAAGGTGAAAAATGGTCCGTTTTCAAATGTTTTATTTTTGAACGTCAGTTCACATTTGTAGGTGGATTATTAGTTTTAGAGCTAAAATTAGCATGTTTAAAGTGATTTTCATGCTTTAAGGGGCTCAAAACACAAGATTTGTGGAATGGTTAAAAGTGCATGAAAATGGCCAATTTGCTCACTCTGAGGTCTCAAAAAGTGTTTCTTCACCCCGGGAAGTGAATGAAATACCATTTGGAGGCATTTAATGTTCAAGCAAAAACAGCAGATTTTTGACAAAAGAGATAACACCCTCCACCATTACGTCATTCTTCAGAAAGGTGAAAAATGGTCCGTTTTCAAATGTTTTATTTTTGAACGTCAGTTCACATTTGTAGGTGAATTATTAGTTTTAGAGCTAAAATTAGCATGTTTAAAGTGATTTTCATGCTTCCAGGGGCCCGTTAAGTGAATTAAATACCATTTGGAGGCATTTAATGTTCAAGCAAAAACGGCAGATTTTTGACAAAAGAGATAACACCCCCCCCATTACGTCATGCTTCAGAAAGGTGAAAAATGGTCCGTTTTCAAATGTTTTATTTTTGAATGTCAATTCACATTTGTAGGTGGATTATTAGTTTTAGAGCTAAAATTAGCATGTTTAAAGTGATTTTCATGCTTCCAGGGGCTCTAAACACAAGATTTGTGGAATGGTTAAAAGTGCATGAAAATGGCCAATTTGCTCACTCTGAGGTCTCAAAAAGTGTTTCTTCACCCCGGGAAGTGAATTAAATACCATTTGGAGGCATTTAATGTTCAAGCAAAAACAGCGGATTTTTGACAAAAGAGATAACACCCCCCCATTACGTAATTCTTCAGAAAGGTGAAAAATTGTCCATTTTCAAATGTTTTATTTTTGAATGTCAGTTCACATTTGTAGGTGGATTATTAGTTTTAGAGCTAAAATTAGCATGTTTAAAGTGATTTTCATGCTTCCTGGGGCTCTAAACACAAGATTTGTGGAATGGTTAAAAGTGCATGGAAATGGCCAATTTGATCAATCTGAGGTCTCAAAAAGTGTTTCTTCACCCCGGGAAGTGAATTAAATACAATTTGGAGGCATTTAATGTTCAAGCAAAAACGTCGGATTTTTGACAAAAGAGATAACACCCCCCCATTACATGATGCTTCAGAAAGGTGAAAAATTGTCCGTTTTCAAATGTTTTATTTTTGAATGTCAGTTCACATTTGTAGGTGGATCATCAGTTTTAGAGCTAAAAAAATTAGCATGTTTAAAGTGATTTTCATGCTTCCAGGGGCTCTAAACACAAGATTTGTGGAATGGTTAAAAGTGCATGAAAATGGTCAATTTGCTCACTCTGAGGTCTCAAAAAGTGTTTCTTCACCCCGGGAAGTGAATTAAATACCATTTGGAGGCATTTAATGTTCAATCAAAAACAGCTGATTTTTGACAAAAGAGATAACACCTCCCATTACGTCATGCTTCAGAAAGGTGAAAAATTGTCCGTTTTCAAATGTTTTATTTTTGAATGTCAGTTCACATTTGTAGGTGGATTATTAGTTTTAGAGCTAAAATTAGCATGTTTAAAGAGATTTTCATGCTTCCTGTGGCCCTAAACACAAGGTTTGTGGAATGGTTAAAAGTGCATGAAAATGGCCAATTTGCTCACTCTGAGGTCTCAAAAAGTGTTTCTTCACCCCGGGAAGTGAATTAAATACCATTTGGAGGCATTTAATGTTCAAGCAAAAACAGCTGATTTTTGACAAAAGAGATAACAGCCCCCCATTACGTAATTCTTCAGAAAGGTGAAAAATTGTCTGTTTTCAAATGTTTTATTTTTGAATGTCAGTTCACATTTGTAGGTGGATTATTAGTTTTAGAGCTAAAATTAGCATATTTAGAGTGATTTTCATGCTTCTAGGGGCTCTAAACACAAGATTTGTGGAATGGTTAAAAGTGCATGAAAATGGCCAATTTGCTCACTCTGAGGTCTCAAAAAGTGTTTCTTCACCCCGGGAAGTGAATTAAATACCATTTGGAGGCATTTAATGTTCAAGCAAAAACAGCTGATTTTTGACAAAAGAGATAACACCCCCCCATTACGTAATTCTTCAGAAAGGTGAAAAATTGTCAGTTTTCAAATGTTTTATTTTTGAATGTCAGTTCACATTTGTAGGTGGATTATTAGTTTTAGAGCTAAAATTAGCATGTTTAAAGTGATTTTCATGCTTCCAGGGGCCCGGGAAGTGAATTAAATACCATTTGGAGGCATTTAATGTTCAAGCAAAAACAGCTGATTTTTGACAAAAGAGATAACACCCCCCATTACGTCATTCTTCAGAAAGGTAAAAAATGGTCCGTTTTCAAATGTTTTATTTTTGAACGTCAGTTCACATTTGTAGGTGGATTATTAGTTTTAGAGCTAAAATTAGCATGTTTAAAGTGATTTTCATGCTTCCAGGGGCTCTAAACACAAGATTTGTGGAATGGTTAAAAGTGCATGAAAATGGCCAATTTGCTCACTCTGAGGTCTCAAAAAGTGTTTCTTCACCCCGGGAAGTGAATTAAATACAATTTGGAGGCATTTAATGTTCAAGCAAAAACGGCGGATTTTTGACAAAAGAGATAACACCCCCCCATTACGTGATGCTTCAGAAAGGTGAAAAATTGTCCGTTTTCAAATGTTTTATTTTTGAATGTCAGTTCACATTTGTAGGTGGATCATCAGTTTTAGAGCTAAAAAAATTAGCATGTTTAAAGTGATTTTCATGCTTCCAGGGGCTCTAAACACAAGATTTGTGGAATGGTTAAAAGTGCATGAAAATGGCCAATTTGCTCACTCTGAGGTCTCAAAAAGTGTTTCTTCACCCCGGGAAGTGAATTAAATACCATTTGGAGGCATTTAATGTTCAATCAAAAACAGCAGATTTTTGACAAAAGAGATAACACCTCCCATTACGTCATGCTTCAGAAAGGTGAAAAATTGTCTGTTTTCAAATGTTTTATTTTTGAATGTCAGTTCACATTTGTAGGTGGATTATTAGTTTTAGAGCTAAAATTAGCATATTTAAAGTGATTTTCATGCTTCCAGGGGCTCTAAACACAAGATTTGTGGAATGGTTAAAAGTGCATGAAAATGGCCAATTTGCTCACTCTGAGGTCTCAAAAAGTGTTTCTTCACCCCGGGAAGTGAATTAAATACCATTTGGAGGCATTTAATGTTCAAGCAAAAACAGCTGATTTTTGACAAAAGAGATAACACCCCCCCATTACGTAATTCTTCAGAAAGGTGAAAAATTGTCAGTTTTCAAATGTTTTATTTTTGAATGTCAGTTCACATTTGTAGGTGGATTATTAGTTTTAGAGCTAAAATTAGCATGTTTAAAGTGATTTTCATGCTTCCTGGGACTCTAAACACAAGATTTGTGGAATGGTTAAAAGTGCATGAAAATGGCCAATTTGCTCAATCTGAGGTCTCAAAAAGTGTTTCTTCACCCCGGGAAGTGAATTAAATACAATTTGGAGGCATTTAATGTTCAAGCAAAAACGGCGGATTTTTGACAAAAGAGATAACACCCCCCCCATTACGTGATGCTTCAGAAAGGTGAAAAATTGTCCGTTTTCAAATGTTTTATTTTTGAATGTCAGTTCACATTTGTAGGTGGATCATCAGTTTTAGAGCTAAAAAAATTAGCATGTTTAAAGTGATTTTCATGCTTCCAGGGGCTCTAAACACAAGATTTGTGGAATGGTTAAAAGTGCATGAAAATTGTCAATTTGCTCTCTCTGAGGTCTCAAAAAGTGTTTCTTCACCCCGGGAAGTGAATTAAATACCATTTGGAGGCATTTAATGTTCAATCAAAAACAGCTGATTTTTGACAAAAGAGATAACACCTCCCATTACGTCATGCTTCAGAAAGGTGAAAAATTGTCCGTTTTCAAATGTTTTATTTTTGAATGTCAGTTCACATTTGTAGGTGGATTATTAGTTTTAGAGCTAAAATTAGCATGTTTAAAGAGATTTTCATGCTTCCTGTGGCCCTAAACACAAGGTTTGTGGAATGGTTAAAAGTGCATGAAAATGGCCAATTTGCTCACTCTGAGGTCTCAAAAAGTGTTTCTTCACCCCGGGAAGTGAATTAAATACCATTTGGAGGCATTTAATGTTCAAGCAAAAACAGCTGATTTTTGACAAAAGAGATAACAGCCCCCCATTACGTAATTCTTCAGAAAGGTGAAAAATTGTCTGTTTTCAAATGTTTTATTTTTGAATGTCAGTTCACATTTGTAGGTGGATTATTAGTTTTAGAGCTAAAATTAGCATATTTAGAGTGATTTTCATGCTTCTAGGGGCTCTAAACACAAGATTTGTGGAATGGTTAAAAGTGCATGAAAATGGCCAATTTGCTCACTCTGAGGTCTCAAAAAGTGTTTCTTCACCCCGGGAAGTGAATTAAATACCATTTGGAGGCATTTAATGTTCAAGCAAAAACGGCTGATTTTTGACAAAAGAGATAACACCCCCCCATTACGTCATTCTTCAGAAAGGTGAAAAATGGTCCGTTTTCAAATGTTTTCGTTTTTGAACGTCAGTTCACATTTGTAGGTGGATTATTAGTTTTAGAGCTAAAATTAGCATGTTTAAAGTGATTTTCATGCTTCCAGGGGCTCTAAACACAAGATTTGTGGAATGGTTAAAAGTGCATGAAAATGGCCAATTTGCTCACTCTGAGGTGTCAAAAAGTGTTTCTTCACCCCGGGAAGTGAATTAAATACAATTTGGAGGCATTTAATGTTCAAGCAAAAACGGCGGATTTTTGACAAAAGAGATAACACCCCCCCATTACGTGATGCTTCAGAAAGGTGAAAAATTGTCCGTTTTCAAATGTTTTATTTTTGAATGTCAGTTCACATTTGTAGGTGGATCATCAGTTTTAGAGCTAAAAAAAATAGCATGTTTAAAGTGATTTTCATGCTTCCAGGGGCTCTAAACACAAGATTTGTGGAATGGTTAAAAATGCATGAAAATGGCCAATTTGCTCACTCTGAGGTCTCAAAAAGTGTTTCTTCACCCCGGGAAGTGAATTAAATACCATTTGGAGGCATTTAATGTTCAATCAAAAACAGCTGATTGTTGACAAAAGAGATAACACCTCCCATTACGTCATGCTTCAGAAAGGTGAAAAATTGTCCGTTTTCAAATGTTTTATTTTTGAATGTCAGTTCACATTTGTAGGTGGATTATTAGTTTTAGAGCTAAAATTAGCATGTTTAAAGTGATTTTCATGCTTCCTGTGGCCCTAAACACAAGGTTTGTGGAATGGTTAAAAGTGCATGAAAATGGCCAATTTGCTCACTCTGAGGTCTCAAAAAGTGTTTCTTCACCCCGGGAAGTGAATTAAATACCATTTGGAGGCATTTAATGTTCAAGTAAAAACAGCTGATTTTTGACAAAAGAGATAACACCCCCCATTACGTAATTATTCAGAAAGGTGAAAAATTGTCTGTTTTCAAATGTTATATTTTTGAATGTCAGTTCACATTTGTAGGTGGATTATTAGTTTTAGAGCTAAAATTAGCACATTTAAAGTGATTTTCATGCTTCCAGGGGCTCTAAACAAAAGATTTGTGGAATGGTTAAAAGTGCATGAAAATGGCCAATTTGCTCACTCTGAGGTCTCAAAAAGTGTTTCTTCACCCCGGGAAGTGAATTAAATACCATTTGGAGGCATTTAATGTTCAAGCAAAAACGGCTGATTTTTGACAAAAGAGATAACACCCCCCCCCCATTACGTCATTCTTCAGAAAGGTGAAAAATTGTCCATTTTCAAATGTTTTATTTTTGAACGTCAGTTCACATTTGTAGGTGGATTATTAGTTTTAGAGCTAAAATTAGCATGTTTAAAGTGATTTTCATGCTTCCAGGGGCTCTAAACACAAGATTTGTGGAATGGGTAAAAGTGCATGAAAATGGCCAATTTGCTCACTCTGAGGTCTCAAAAAGTGTTTCTTCACCCCGGGAAGTGAATTAAATACCATTTGGAGGCATTTAATGTTCAAGCAAAAACAGCTGATTTTTGACAAAAGAGATAACACCCCCCCATTACGTAATTCTTCAGAAAGGTGAAAAATGGTCCGTTTTCAAATGTTTTATTTTTGAACGTCAGTTCACATTTGTAGGTGGATTATTAGTTTTAGAGCTAAAATTAGCATGTTTAAAGTGATTGTCATGCTTCCAGGGGCTCAAAACACAAGATTTTTGGAATGGTTAAAAGTGCATGAAAATGGCTCATTTGCTCACTCTGAGGTCTCAAAAAGTGTTTCTTCACCCCGGGAAGTGAATTAAATACCATTTGGAGGCATTTAATGTTCAAGCAAAAACAGCTGATTTTTGACAAAAGAGATAACACCCCCCCATTACGTAATTCTTCAGAAAGGTGAAAAATTGTCAGTTTTCAAATGTTTTATTTTTGAATGTCAGTTCACATTTGTAGGTGGATTATTAGTTTTAGAGCTAAAATTAGCATGTTTAAAGTGATTTTCATGCTTCCTGTGGCCCTAAACACAAGGTTTGTGGAATGGTTAAAAGTGCATGAAAATGGCCAATTTGCTCACTCTGAGGTCTCAAAAAGTGTTTCTTCACCCCGGGAAGTGAATTAAATACCATTTGGAGGCATTTAATGTTCAAGCAAAAACGGCTGATTTTTGACAAAAGAGATAACACCCCCCTATTACGTCATTCTTCAGAAAGGTGAAAAATGGTCCGTTTTCAAATGTTTTATTTTTGAACGTCAGTTCACATTTGTAGGTGGATTATTCGTTTTAGAGCTAAAATTAGCATGTTTAAAGTGATTTTAATGCTTCCAGGGGCTCTAAACACAAGATTTGTGGAATGGTTAAAAGTGCATGAAAATGGCCAATTTGCTCACTCTGAGGTCTCAAAAAGTGTTTCTTCACCCCGGGAAGTGAATTAAATACCATTTGGAGGCATTTAATGTTCAAGCAAAAACAGCTGATTTTTGACAAAAGAGAAAACACCCCCCCATTACGTAATTCTTCAGAAAGGTGAAAAATGGTCCGTTTTCAAATGTTTTATTTTTGAACGTCAGTTCACATTTGTAGGTGGATTATTAGTTTTAGAGCTAAAATTAGCATGTTTAAAGTGATTTTCATGCTTCCAGGGGCCCAGGAAGTGAATTAAAAACCATTTGGAGGCATTTAATGTTCAAGCAAAAACGGCAGATTTTTGACAAAAGAGATAACACCCCCCCATTACGTCATGCTTCAGAAAGGTGAAAAATTGTCCGTTTTCAAATGTTTTATTTTTGAATGTCAGTTCACATTTGTAGGTGAATTATTAATTTTAGAGCTAAAATTAGCATGTTTAAAGTGATTTTCATGCTTCCTGTGGCCCTAAACACAAAGTTTGTGGAATGGTTAAAAGTGCATGAAAATGGCCAGTTTGCTCACTCTGAGGTCTCAAAAAGTGTTTCTTCACCCCGGGAAGTGAATTAAATACCATTTGGAGGCATTTAATGTTCAAGCAAAAACAGCTGATTTTTGACAAAAGAAAAAACACCCCCCCATTACGTAATTCTTCAGAAAGGTGAAAAATGGTCCGTTTTCAAATGTTTTATTTTTGAACGTCAGTTCACATTTGTAGGTGGATTATTAGTTTTAGAGCTAAAATTAGCATGTTTAAAGTGATTTTCATGCTTCCAGGGGCTCTAAACACAAGATTTGTGGAATGGTTAAAAGTGCATGAAAATGGCCAATTTGCTCACTCTGAGGTCTCAAAAAGTGTTTCTTCACCCCGGGAAGTGAATTAAATACCATTTGGAGGCATTTAATGTTCAAGCAAAAACGGCTGATTTTTGACAAAAGAGATAACACCCCCTCATTACGTCATGCTTCAGAAAGGTGAACAATTGTCCGTTTTCAAATGTTTTATTTTTGAATGTCAATTCACATTTGTAGGTGGATTATTAGTTTTAGAGCTAAAATTAGCATGTTTAAAGTGATTTTCATGCTTCCAGGGGCCCGGGAAGTGAATTAAATACCATTTGGAGGCATTTAATGTTCAAGCAAAAACAGCTGATTTTTGACAAAAGAGATAACACCCTCCATTACGTCATTCTTAAGAAAGGTAAAAAATGGTCCGTTTTCAAATGTTTTATTTTTGAACGTCAGTTCACATTTGTAGGTGGATTATTAGTTTTAGAGCTAAAATTAGCATGTTTAAAGTGATTTTCATGCTTCCAGGGGCTCTAAACACAAGATTTGTGGAATGGTTAAAAGTGCATGAAAATGGCCAATTTGCTCACTCTGAGGTCTCAAAAAGTGTTTCTTCACCCCGGGAAGTGAATTAAATACAATTTGGAGGCATTTAATGTTCAAGCAAAAACGGCGGATTTTTGACAAAAGAGATAACACCCCCCCATTACGTGATGCTTCAGAAAGGTGAAAAATTGTCCGTTTTCAAATGTTTTATTTTTGAATGTCAGTTCACATTTGTAGGTGGATCATCAGTTTTAGAGCTAAAAAAATTAGCATGTTTAAAGTGATTTTCATGCTTCCATGGGCTCTAAATTCAAGATTTGTGGAATGGTTAAAAGTGCATGAAAATGGCCAATTTGCTCACTCTGAGGTCTCAAAAAGTGTTTCTTCACCCCGGGAAGTGAATTAAATACCATTTGGAGGCATTTAATGTTCAATCAAAAACAGCTGATTTTTGACAAAAGAGATAACACCTCCCATTACGTCATGCTTCAGAAAGGTGAAAAATTGTCCGTTTTCAAATGTTTTATTTTTGAATGTCAGTTTACATTTGTAGGTGGATTATTAGTTTTAGAGCTAAAATTAGCATGTTTAAAGTGATTTTCATGCTTCCAGGGGCTCTAAACACAAGGTTTGTGGAATAGTTAAAAGTGCATGAAAATGGCCAATTTGCTCACTCTGAGGACTCAAAAAGTGTTTCTTCACCCCGGGAAGTGAATTAAATACCATTTGGAGGCATTTAATGTTCAAGCAAAAACAGCTGATTTTTGACAAAAGAGATAACACCCCCCATTACATAATTCTTCAGAAAGGTGAAAAATTGTCCGTTTTCAAATGTTTTATTTTTGACTGTCAGTTCACATTTGTAGGTGGATTATTAGTTTTAGAGCTAAAATTAGCATGTTTAAAGTGATTTTCATGCTTCCAGGGGCTCTAAACACAAGATTTGTGGAATGGTTAAAAGTGCATGAAAATGGCCAATTTGCTCAATCTGAGGTCTCAAAAAGTGTTTCTTCACCCCGGGAAGTGAATTAAATACAATTTGGAGGCATTTAATGTTCAAGCAAAAACGGCGGATTTTTGACAAAAGAGATAACACCCCCCCCCCATTACGTGATGCTTCAGAAAGGTGAAAAATTGTCTGTTTTCAAATGTTTTATTTTTGAATGTCAGTTCACATTTGTAGGTGGATCATCAGTTTTAGAGCTAAAAAAATTAGCATGTTTAAAGTGATTTTCATGCTTCCAGGGGCTCTAAACACAAGATTTGTGGAATGGTTAAAAGTGCATGAAAATGGCCAATTTGCTCACTCTGAGGTCTCAAAAAGTGTTTCTTCACCCCGGGAAGTGAATTAAATACCATTTGGAGGCATTTAATGTTCAATCAAAAACAGCTGATTTTTGACAAAAGAGATAACACCTCCCATTACGTCATGCTTCAGAAAGGTGAAAAATTGTCCGTTTTCAAATGTTTTATTTTTGAATGTCAGTTCACATTTGTAGGTGGATTATTAGTTTTAGAGCTAAAATTAGCATGTTTAAAGAGATTTTCATGCTTCCTGTGGCCCTAAACACAAGGTTTGTGGAATGGTTAAAAGTGCATGAAAATGGCCAATTTGTTCACTCTGAGGTCTCAAAAAGTGTTTCTTCACCCCGGGAAGTGAATTAAATACCATTTGGAGGCATTTAATGTTCAAGCAAAAACAGCTGATTTTTGACAAAAGAGATAACAGCCCCCCATTACGTAATTCTTCAGAAACGTAAAAATGTTCTGTTTTCAAATGTTTTATTTTTGAATGTCAGTTCACATTTGTAGGTGGATTATTAGTTTTAGAGCTAAAATTAGCATATTTAGAGTGATTTTCATGCTTCCAGGGGCTCTAAACACAAGATTTGTGGAATGGTTAAAAGTGCATGAAAATGGCCAATTTGCTCACTCTGAGGTCTCAAAAAGTGTTTCTTCACCCCGGGAAGTGAATTAAATACCATTTGGAGGCATTTAATGTTCAAGCAAAAACGGCTGATTTTTGACAAAAGAGATAACACCCCCCCATTACGTCATTCTTCAGAAAGGTGAAAAATGGTCCGTTTTCAAATGTTTTAGTTTTTGAACGTCAGTTCACATTTGTAGGTGGATTATTAGTTTTAGAGCTAAAATTAGCATGTTTAAAGTGATTTTCATGCTTCCAGGGGCTCAAAACACAAGATTTGTGGAATGGTTAAAAGTGCATGAAAATGGCCAATTTGCTCACTCTGAGGTCTCAAAAAGTGTTTCTTCACCCCGGGAAGTGAATTAAATACCATTTGGAGGCATTTAATGTTCAATCAAAAACAGCTGATTGTTGACAAAAGAGATAACAACTCCCATTACGTCATGCTTCAGAAAGGTGAAAAATTGTCCGTTTTCAAATGTTTTATTTTTGAATGTCAGTTCACATTTGTAGGTGGATTATTAGTTTTAGAGCTAAAATTAGCATGTTTAAAGTGATTTTCATGCTTCCTGTGGCCCTAAACACAAGGTTTGTGGAATGGTTAAAAGTGCATGAAAATGGCCAATTTGCTCACTCTGAGGTCTCAAAAAGTGTTTCTTCACCCCGGGAAGTGAATTAAATACCACTTGGAGGCATTTAATGTTCAAGCAAAAACAGCTGATTTTTGACAAAAGAGATAACACCCCCCATTACGTAATTCTTCAGAAAGGTGAAAAATTGTCTGTTTTCAAATGTTTTATTTTTGAATGTCAGTTCACATTTGTAGGTGGATTATTAGTTTTAGAGCTAAAATTAGCATATTTAAAGTGATTTTCATGCTTCCAGGGGCTCTAAACAAAAGATTTGTGGAATGGTTAAAAGTGCATGAAAATGGCCAATTTGCTCACTCTGAGGTCTCAAAAAGTGTTTCTTCACCCCGGGAAGTGAATTAAAAACCATTTGGAGGCATTTAATGTTCAAGCAAAAACGGCTGATTTTTGACAAAAGAGATAACACCCCCCTATTACGTCATTCTTCAGAAAGGTGAAAAATGGTCCGTTTTCAAATGTTTTATTTTTGAACGTCAGTTCACATTTGTAGGTGGATTATTCGTTTTAGAGCTAAAATTAGCATGTTTAAAGTGATTTTAATGCTTCCAGGGGCTCTAAACACAAGATTTGTGGAATGGTTAAAAGTGCATGAAAATGGCCAATTTGCTCACTCTGAGGTCTCAAAAAGTGTTTCTTCACCCCGGGAAGTGAATTAAATACCATTTGGAGGCATTTAATGTTCAAGCAAAAACAGCAGATTTTTGACAAAAGAGATAACACCCCCCCATTACGTAATTCTTCAGAAAGGTGAAAAATGGTCCGTTTTCATATGTTTTATTTTTGAACGTCAGTTCACATTTGTAGGTGGATTATTAGTTTTAGAGCTAAAATTAGCATGTTTAAAGTGATTTTCATGCTTCCAGGGGCTCAAAACACAAGATTTGTGGAATGGTTAAAAGTGCATGAAAATGGCCAATTTGCTCACTCTGAGGTCTCAAAAAGTGTTTCTTCACCCCGGGAAGTGAATTAAATACCATTTGGAGGCATTTAATGTTCAAGCAAAAACAGCTGATTTTTGACAAAAGAGATAACACCCCCCCATTACGTAATGCTTCAGAAAGGTGAAAAATGGTCCGTTTTCAAATGTTTTATTTTTGAAGGTCAGTTCACATTTGTAGGTGGATTATTAGTTTTAGAGCTAAAATTAGCATGTTTAAAGTGATTTTCATGCTTCCAGGGGCCCGGGAAGTGAATTAAAAACCATTTGGAAGCATTTAATGTTCAAGCAAAAACGGCTGATTTTTGACAAAAGAGATAACACCCCCCCATTACGTCATGCTTCAGAAAGGTGAAAAATTGTCAGTTTTCAAATGTTTTATTTTTGAATGTCAGTTCACATTTGTAGGTGAATTATTAGTTTTAGAGCTAAAATTAGCATGTTTAAAGTGATTTTCATGCTTCCTGTGGCCCTAAACACAAAGTTTGTGGAATGGTTAAAAGTGCATGAAAATGGCCAGTTTGCTCACTCTGAGGTCTCAAAAAGTGTTTCTTCACCCCGGGAAGTGAATTAAATACCATTTGGAGGCATTTAATGTTCAAGCAAAAACAGCTGATTTTTGACAAAAGAGAAAACACCCCCCATTACGTAATTCTTCAGAAAGGTGAAAAATGGTCCGTTTTCAAATGTTTTATTTTTGAACGTCAGTTCACATTTGTAGGTGGATTATTAGTTTTAGAGCTAAAATTAGCATATTTAAAGTGATTTTCATGCTTCCAGGGGCTCTAAACACAAGATTTGTGGAATGGTTAAAAGTGCATGAAAATGGCCAATTTGCTCACTCTGAGGTCTCAAAAAGTGTTTCTTCACCCCGGGAAGTGAATTAAATACCATTTGGAGGCATTTAATGTTCAATCAAAAACAGCAGATTTTTGACAAAAGAGATAACACCTCCCATTACGTCATGCTTCAGAAAGGTGAAAAATTGTCTGTTTTCAAATGTTTTATTTTTGAATGTCAGTTCACATTTGTAGGTGGATTATTAGTTTTAGAGCTAAAATTAGCATATTTAAAGTGATTTTCATGCTTCCAGGGGCTCTAAACACAAGATTTGTGGAATGGTTAAAAGTGCATGAAAATGGCCAATTTGCTCACTCTGAGGTCTCAAAAAGTGTTTCTTCACCCCGGGAAGTGAATTAAATACCATTTGGAGGCATTTAATGTTCAAGCAAAAACAGCTGATTTTTGACAAAAGAGATAACACCCCCCCATTACGTAATTCTTCAGAAAGGTGAAAAATTGTCAGTTTTCAAATGTTTTATTTTTGAATGTCAGTTCACATTTGTAGGTGGATTATTAGTTTTAGAGCTAAAATTAGCATGTTTAAAGTGATTTTCATGCTTCCTGGGACTCTAAACACAAGATTTGTGGAATGGTTAAAAGTGCATGAAAATGGCCAATTTGCTCAATCTGAGGTCTCAAAAAGTGTTTCTTCACCCCGGGAAGTGAATTAAATACAATTTGGAGGCATTTAATGTTCAAGCAAAAACGGCTGATTTTTGACAAAAGAGATAACACCCCCCCATTACGTGATGCTTCAGAAAGGTGAAAAATTGTCCGTTTTCAAGTGTTTTATTTTTGAATGTCAGTTCACATTTGTAGGTGGATCATCAGTTTTAGAGCTAAAAAAATTAGCATGTTTAAAGTGATTTTCATGCTTCCAGGGGCTCTAAACACAAGATTTGTGGAATGGTTAAAAGTGCATGAAAATTGTCAATTTGCTCTCTCTGAGGTCTCAAAAAGTGTTTCTTCACCCCGGGAAGTGAATTAAATACCATTTGGAGGCATTTAATGTTCAATCAAAAACAGCTGATTTTTGACAAAAGAGATAACACCTCCCATTACGTCATGCTTCAGAAAGGTGAAAAATTGTCCGTTTTCAAATGTTTTATTTTTGAATGTCAGTTCACATTTGTAGGTGGATTATTAGTTTTAGAGCTAAAATTAGCATGTTTAAAGAGATTTTCATGCTTCCTGTGGCCCTAAACACAAGGTTTGTGGAATGGTTAAAAGTGCATGAAAATGGCCAATTTGCTCACTCTGAGGTCTCAAAAAGTGTTTCTTCACCCCGGGAAGTGAATTAAATACCATTTGGAGGCATTTAATGTTCAAGCAAAAACAGCTGATTTTTGACAAAAGAGATAACAGCCCCCCATTACGTAATTCTTCAGAAAGGTGAAAAATTGTCTGTTTTCAAATGTTTTATTTTTGAATGTCAGTTCACATTTGTAGGTGGATTATTAGTTTTAGAGCTAAAATTAGCATATTTAGAGTGATTTTCATGCTTCTAGGGGCTCTAAACACAAGATTTGTGGAATGGTTAAAAGTGCATGAAAATGGCCAATTTGCTCACTCTGAGGTCTCAAAAAGTGTTTCTTCACCCCGGGAAGTGAATTAAATACCATTTGGAAGCATTTAATGTTCAAGCAAAAACGGCTGATTTTTGACAAAAGAGATAACACCCCCCCATTACGTCATTCTTCAGAAAGGTGAAAAATGGTCCGTTTTCAAATGTTTTAGTTTTTGAACGTCAGTTCACATTTGTAGGTGGATTATTAGTTTTAGAGCTAAAATTAGCATGTTTAAAGTGATTTTCATGCTTCCAGGGGCTCTAAACACAAGATTTGTGGAATGGTTAAAAGTGCATGAAAATGGCCAATTTGCTCACTCTGAGGTGTCAAAAAGTGTTTCTTCACCCCGGGAAGTGAATTAAATACAATTTGGAGGCATTTAATGTTCAAGCAAAAACGGCGGATTTTTGACAAAAGAGATAACACCCCCCCATTACGTGATGCTTCAGAAAGGTGAAAAATTGTCCGTTTTCAAATGTTTTATTTTTGAATGTCAGTTCACATTTGTAGGTGGATCATCAGTTTTAGAGCTAAAAAAAATAGCATGTTTAAAGTGATTTTCATGCTTCCAGGGGCTCTAAACACAAGATTTGTGGAATGGTTAAAAATGCATGAAAATGGCCAATTTGCTCACTCTGAGGTCTCAAAAAGTGTTTCTTCACCCCGGGAAGTGAATTAAATACCATTTGGAGGCATTTAATGTTCAATCAAAAACAGCTGATTGTTGACAAAAGAGATAACACCTCCCATTACGTCATGCTTCAGAAAGGTGAAAAATTGTCCGTTTTCAAATGTTTTATTTTTGAATGTCAGTTCACATTTGTAGGTGGATTATTAGTTTTAGAGCTAAAATTAGCATGTTTAAAGTGATTTTCATGCTTCCTGTGGCCCTAAACACAAGGTTTGTGGAATGGTTAAAAGTGCATGAAAATGGCCAATTTGCTCACTCTGAGGTCTCAAAAAGTGTTTCTTCACCCCGGGAAGTGAATTAAATACCATTTGGAGGCATTTAATGTTCAAGCAAAAACGGCTGATTTTTGACAAAAGAGATAACACCCCCCCCCATTACGTCATTCTTCAGAAAGGTGAAAAATTGTCCATTTTCAAATGTTTTATTTTTGAACGTCAGTTCACATTTGTAGGTGGATTATTAGTTTTAGAGCTAAAATTAGCATGTTTAAAGTGATTTTCATGCTTCCAGGGGCTCTAAACACAAGATTTGTGGAATGGTTAAAAGTGCATGAAAATGGCCAATTTGCTCACTCTGAGGTCTCAAAAAGTGTTTCTTCACCCCGGGAAGTGAATTAAATACCATTTGGAGGCATTTAATGTTCAAGCAAAAACAGCTGATTTTTGACAAAAGAGATAACACCCCCCCATTACGTAATTCTTCAGAAAGGTGAAAAATGGTCCGTTTTCAAATGTTTTATTTTTGAACGTCAGTTCACATTTGTAGGTGGATTATTAGTTTTAGAGCTAAAATTAGCATGTTTAAAGTGATTGTCATGCTTCCAGGGGCTCAAAACACAAGATTTTTGGAATGGTTAAAAGTGCATGAAAATGGCTCATTTGCTCACTCTGAGGTCTCAAAAAGTGTTTCTTCACCCCGGGAAGTGAATTATATACCATTTGGAGGCATTTAATGTTCAAGCAAAAACAGCTGATTTTTGACAAAAGAGATAACACCCCCCCATTACGTAATGCTTCAGAAAGGTGAAAAATGGTCCGTTTTCAAATGTTTTATTTTTGAAGGTCAGTTCACATTTGTAGGTGGATTATTAGTTTTAGAGCTAAAATTAGCATGTTTAAAGTGATTTTCATGCTTCCAGGGGCCCGGGAAGTGAATTAAAAACCATTTGGAGGCATTTAATGTTCAAGCAAAAACGGCTGATTTTTGACAAAAGAGATAACACCCCCCCATTACGTCATGCTTCAGAAAGGTGAAAAATTGTCCGTTTTCAAATGTTTTATTTTTGAATGTCAGTTCACATTTGTAGGTGAATTATTAGTTTTAGAGCTAAAATTAGCATGTTTAAAGTGATTTTCATGCTTCCTGTGGCCCTAAACACAAAGTTTGTGGAATGGTTAAAAGTGCATGAAAATGGCCAGTTTGCTCACTCTGAGGTCTCAAAAAGTGTTTCTTCACCCCGGGAAGTGAATTAAATACCATTTGGAGGCATTTAATGTTCAAGCAAAAACAGCTGATTTTTGACAAAAGAGAAAACACCCCCCCATTACGTAATTCTTCAGAAAGGTGAAAAATGGTCCGTTTTCAAATGTTTTATTTTTGAACGTCAGTTCACATTTGTAGGTGGATTATTAGTTTTAGAGCTAAAATTAGCATGTTTAAAGTGATTTTCATGCTTCCAGGGGCTCTAAACACAAGATTTGTGGAATGGTTAAAAGTGCATGAAAATGGCCAATTTGCTCACTCTGAGGTCTCAAAAAGTGTTTCTTCACCCCGGGAAGTGAATTAAATACCATTTGGAGGCATTTAATGTTCAAGCAAAAACGGCTGATTTTTGACAAAAGAGATAACAGCCCCCCATTACGTAATTCTTCAGAAACGTAAAAATTTTCTGTTTTCAAATGTTTTATTTTTGAATGTCAGTTCACATTTGTAGGTGGATTATTAGTTTTAGAGCTAAAATTAGCATATTTAGAGTGATTTTCATGCTTCCAGGGGCTCTAAACACAAGATTTGTGGAATGGTTAAAAGTGCATGAAAATGGCCAATTTGCTCACTCTGAGGTCTCAAAAAGTGTTTCTTCACCCCGGGAAGTGAATTAAATACCATTTGGAGGCATTTAATGTTCAAGCAAAAACGGCTGATTTTTGACAAAAGAGATACCACCCCCCCATTACGTCATTCTTCAGAAAGGTGAAAAATGGTCCGTTTTCAAATGTTTTAGTTTTTGAACGTCAGTTCACATTTGTAGGTGGATTATTAGTTTTAGAGCTAAAATTAGCATGTTTAAAGTGATTTTCATGCTTCCAGGGGCTCTAAACACAAGATTTGTGGAATGGTTAAAAGTGCATGAAAATGGCCAATTTGCTCACTCTGAGGTGTCAAAAAGTGTTTCTTCACCCCGGGAAGTGAATTAAATACAATTTGGAGGCATTTAATGTTCAAGCAAAAACGGCGGATTTTTGACAAAAGAGATAACACCCCCCCATTACGTGATGCTTCAGAAAGGTGAAAAATTGTCCGTTTTCAAATGTTTTATTTTTGAATGTCAGTTCACATTTGTAGGTGGATCATCAGTTTTAGAGCTAAAAAAATTTAGCATGTTTAAAGTGATT
The DNA here is from genome assembly GCF_964261635.1 of Lissotriton helveticus. Taxonomy (NCBI): domain Eukaryota; kingdom Metazoa; phylum Chordata; class Amphibia; order Caudata; family Salamandridae; genus Lissotriton; species Lissotriton helveticus. The sequence goes on from NW_027611740.1 coordinate 965,370, forward strand.
TTCATGCTTCCAGGGGCTCTAAACACAAGATTTGTGGAATGGTTAAAAGTGCATGAAAATGGCCAAATTGCTCACTCTGAGGTCTCAAAAAGTGTTTCTTCACCCCGGGAAGTGAATTAAATACCATTTGGAGGCATTTAATGTTCAATCAAAAACAGCTGATTGTTGACAAAAGAGATAACACCTCCCATTACGTCATGCTTCAGAAAGGTGAAAAATTGTCCGTTTTCAAATGTTTTATTTTTGAATGTCAGTTCACATTTGTAGGTGGATTATTAGTTTTAGAGCTAAAATTAGCATGTTTAAAGTGATTTTCATGCTTCCTGTGGCCCTAAACACAAGGTTTGTGGAATGGTTAAAAGTGCATGAAAATGGCCAATTTGCTCACTCTGAGGTCTCAAAAAGTGTTTCTTCACCCCGGGAAGTGAATTAAATACCATTTGGAGGCATTTAATGTTCAAGCAAAAACAGCTGATTTTTGACAAAAGAGATAACACCCCCCATTACGTAATTCTTCAGAAAGGTGAAAAATTGTCTGTTTTCAAATGTTTTATTTTTGAATGTCAGTTCACATTTGTAGGTGGATTATTAGTTTTAGAGCTAAAATTAGCATATTTAAAGTGATTTTCATGCTTCCAGGGGCTCTAAACAAAAGATTTGTGGAATGGTTAAAAGTGCATGAAAATGGCCAATTTGCTCACTCTGAGGTCTCAAAAAGTGTTTCTTCACCCCGGGAAGTGAATTAAATACCATTTGGAGGCATTTAATGTTCAAGCAAAAACGGCTGATTTTTGACAAAAGAGATAACACCCCCCTATTACGTCATTCTTCAGAAAGGTGAAAAATGGTCCGTTTTCAAATGTTTTATTTTTGAACGTCAGTTCACATTTGTAGGTGGATTATTCGTTTTAGAGCTAAAATTAGCATGTTTAAAGTGATTTTAATGCTTCCAGGGGCTCTAAACACAAGATTTGTGGAATGGTTAAAAGTGCATGAAAATGGCCAATTTGCTCACTCTGAGGTCTCAAAAAGTGTTTCTTCACCCCGGGAAGTGAATTAAATACCATTTGGAGGCATTTAATGTTCAAGCAAAAGCAGCAGATTTTTGACAAAAGAGATAACACCCCCCCATTACGTAATTCTTCAGAAAGGTGAAAAATGGTCCGTTTTCATATGTTTTATTTTTGAACGTCAGTTCACATTTGTAGGTGGATTATTAGTTTTAGAGCTAAAATTAGCATGTTTAAAGTGATTTTCATGCTTCCAGGGGCTCAAAACACAAGATTTGTGGAATGGTTAAAAGTGCATGAAAATGGCCAATTTGCTCACTCTGAGGTCTCAAAAAGTGTTTCTTCACCCCGGGAAGTGAATTAAATACCATTTGGAGGCATTTAATGTTCAAGCAAAAACAGCTGATTTTTGACAAAAGAGATAACACCCCCCCATTACGTAATGCTTCAGAAAGGTGAAAAATGGTCCGTTTTCAAATGTTTTATTTTTGAAGGTCAGTTCACATTTGTAGGTGGATTATTAGTTTTAGAGCTAAAATTAGCATGTTTAAAGTGATTTTTATGCTTCCAGGGGCCCGGGAAGTGAATTAAAAACCATTTGGAGGCATTTAATGTTCAAGCAAAAACGGCGGATTTTTGACAAAAGAGATAACACCCCCCATTACGTGATGCTTCAGAAAGGTGAAAAATTGTCCGTTTTCAAATGTTTTATTTTTGAATGTCAGTTCACATTTGTAGGTGGATCATCAGTTTTAGAGCTAAAAAAATTAGCATGTTTAAAGTGATTTTCATGCTTCCATGGGCTCTAAACACAAGATTTGTGGAATGGTTAAAAGTGCATGAAAATGGCCAATTTGCTCACTCTGAGGTCTCAAAAAGTGTTTCTTCACCCCGGGAAGTGAAATAAATACCATTTGGAGGCATTTAATGTTCAATCAAAAACAGCTGATTTTTGACAAAAGAGATAACACCTCCCATTACGTCATGCTTCAGAAAGGTGAAAAATTGTCCGTTTTCAAATGTTTTATTTTTGAATGTCAGTTCACATTTGTAGGTGGATTATTAGTTTTAGAGCTAAAATTAGCATGTTTAAAGTGATTTTCATGCTTCCAGGGGCTCTAAACACAAGGTTTGTGGAATAGTTAAAAGTGCATGAAAATGGCCAATTTGCTCACTCTGAGGACTCAAAAAGTGTTTCTTCACCCCGGGAAGTGAATTAAATACCATTTGGAGGCATTTAATGTTCAAGCAAAAACAGCTGATTTTTGACAAAAGAGATAACACCCCCCATTACGTAATTCTTCAGAAAGGTGAAAAATTGTCCGTTTTCAAATGTTTTATTTTTGACTGTCAGTTCACATTTGTAGGTGGATTATTAGTTTTAGAGCTAAAATTAGCATGTTTAAAGTGATTTTCATGCTTCCAGGGGCTCTAAACACAAGATTTGTGGAATGGTTAAAAGTGCATGAAAATGGCCAATTTGCTCAATCTGAGGTCTCAAAAAGTGTTTCTTCACCCCGGGAAGTGAATTAAATACAATTTGGAGGCATTTAATGTTCAAGCAAAAACGGCGGATTTTTGACAAAAGAGATAACACACCCCCCCATTACGTGATGCTTCAGAAAGGTGAAAAATTGTCCGTTTTCAAATGTTTTATTTTTGAATGTCAGTTCACATTTGTAGGTGGATCATCAGTTTTAGAGCTAAAAAAATTTGCATGTTTAAAGTGATTTTCATGCATCCAGGGGCTCTAAACACAAGATTTGTGGAATGGTTAAAAGTGCATGAAAATGGCCAATTTGCTCACTCTGAGGTCACCCCGGGAAGTGAATTAAATACCATTTGGAGGCATATAATGTTCAATCAAAAACAGCTGATTTTTGACAAAAGAGATAACACCTCCCATTACGTCATGCTTCAGAAAGGTGAAAAATTGTCCGTTTTCAAATGTTTTATTTTTGAATGTCAGTTCACATTTGTAGGTGGATTATTAGTTTTAGAGCTAAAATTAGCATGTTTAAAGAGATTTTCATGCTTCCTGTGGCCCTAAACACAAGGTTTGTGGAATGGTTAAAAGTGCATGAAAATGGCCAATTTGTTCACTCTGAGGTCTCAAAAAGTGTTTCTTCACCCCGGGAAGTGAATTAAATACCATTTGGAGGCATTTAATGTTCAAGCAAAAACAGCTGATTTTTGACAAAAGAGATAACAGCCCCCCATTACGTAATTCTTCAGAAAGGTAAAAATTTTGTTTTCAAATGTTTTATTTTTGAATGTCAGTTCACATTTGTAGGTGGATTATTAGTTTTAGAACTAAAATTAGCATATTTAGAGTGATTTTCATGCTTCCAGGGGCTCTAAACACAAGATTTGTGGAATGGTTAAAAGTGCATGAAAATGGCCAATTTGCTCACTCTGAGGTCTCAAAAAGTGTTTCTTCACCCCGGGAAGTGAATTAAATACCATTTGGAGGCATTTAATGTTCAAGCAAAAACGGCTGATTTTTGACAAAAGAGATAACACCCCCCCCATTACGTCATTCTTCAGAAAGGTGAAAAATGGTCCGTTTTCAAATGTTTTAGTTTTTGAACGTCAGTTCACATTTGTAGGTGGATTATTAGTTTTAGAGCTAAAATTAGCATGTTTAAAGTGATTTTCATGCTTCCAGGGGCTCTAAACACAAGATTTGTGGAATGGTTAAAAGTGCATGAAAATGGCCAATTTGCTCACTCTGAGGTGTCAAAAAGTGTTTCTTCACCCCGGGAAGTGAATTAAATACAATTTGGAGGCATTTAATGTTAAAGCAAAAACGGCGGATTTTTGACAAAAGAGATAACACCCCCCCATTATGTGATGCTTCAGAAAGGTGAAAAATTGTCCGTTTTCAAATGTTTTATTTTTGAATGTCAGTTCACATTTGTAGGTGGATCATCAGTTTTAGAGCTAAAAAAATTTAGCATGTTTAAAGTGATTTTCATGCTTCCAGGGGCTCTAAACACAAGATTTGTAGAATGGTTAAAAGTGCATGAAAATGGCCAATTTGCTCACTCTGAGGTCTCAAAAAGTGTTTCTTCACCCCGGGAAGTGAATTAAATACCATTTGGAGGCATTTAATGTTCAATCAAAAACAGCTGATTGTTGACAAAAGAGATAACACCTCCCATTACGTCATGCTTCAGAAAGGTGAAAAATTGTCCGTTTTCAAATGTTTTATTTTTGAATGTCAGTTCACATTTGTAGGTGGATTATTAGTTTTAGAGCTAAAATTAGCATGTTTAAAGTGATTTTCATGCTTCCAGGGGCTCTAAACACAAGGTTTGTGGAATAGTTAAAAGTGCATGAAAATGGCCAATTTGCTCACTCTGAGGACTCAAAAAGTGTTTCTTCACCCCGGGAAGTGAATTAAATACCATTTGGAGGCATTTAATGTTCAAGCAAAAACAGCTGACTTTTTGACAAAAGAGATAACACCCCCCATTACGTAATTCTTCAGAAAGGTGAAAAATTGTCCGTTTTCAAATGTTTTATTTTTGACTGTCAGTTCACATTTGAAGGTGGATTATTAGTTTTAGAGCTAAAATTAGCATGTTTAAAGTGATTTTCATGCTTCCAGGGGCTCTAAACACAAGATTTGTGGAATGGTTAAAAGTGCATGAAAATGGCCAATTTGCTCAACCTGAGGTCTCAAAAAGTGTTTCTTCACCCCGGGAAGTGAATTAAATACAATTTGGAGGCATTTAATGTTCAAGCAAAAACGGCGGATTTTTGACAAAAGAGATAACACACCCCCCCATTACGTGATGCTTCAGAAAGGTGAAAAATTGTCCGTTTTCAAATGTTTTATTTTTGAATGTCAGTTCACATTTGTAGGTGGATCATCAGTTTTAGAGCTAAAAAAATTAGCATGTTTAAAGTGATTTTCATGCTTCCAGGGGCTCTAAACACAAGATTTGTGGAATGGTTAAAAGTGCATGAAAATGGCCAATTTGCTCACTCTGAGGTCTCAAAAAGTGTTTCTTCACCCCGGGAAGTGAATTAAATACCATTTGGAGGCATATAATGTTCAATCAAAAACAGCTGATTTTTGACAAAAGAGATAACACCTCCCATTACGTCATGCTTCAGAAAGGTGAAAAATTGTCCGTTTTCAAATGTTTTATTTTTGAATGTCAGTTCACATTTGTAGGTGGATTATTAGTTTTAGAGCTAAAATTAGCATGTTTAAAGAGATTTTCATGCTTCCTGTGGCCCTAAACACAAGGTTTGTGGAATGGTTAAAAGTGCATGAAAATGGCCAATTTGTTCACTCTGAGGTCTCAAAAAGTGTTTCTTCACCCCGGGAAGTGAATTAAATACCATTTGGAGGCATTTAATGTTCAAGCAAAAACAGCTGATTTTTGACAAAAGAGATAACAGCCCCCCATTACGTAATTCTTCAGAAAGGTAAAAATTTTCTGTTTTCAAATGTTTTATTTTTGAATGTCAGTTCACATTTGTAGGTGGATTATTAGTTTTAGAGCTAAAATAGCATATTTAGAGTGATTTTCATGCTTCCAGGGGCTCTAAACACAAGATTTGTGGAATGGTTAAAAGTGCATGAAAATGGCCAATTTGCTCACTCTGAGGTCTCAAAAAGTGTTTCTTCACCCCGGGAAGTGAATTAAATACCATTTGGAGGCATTTAATGTTCAAGCAAAAACGGCTGATTTTTGACAAAAGAGATAACACCCCCCCATTACGTCATTCTTCAGAAAGGTGAAAAATGGTCCGTTTTCAAATGTTTTAGTTTTTGAACGTCAGTTCACATTTGTAGGTGGATTATTAGTTTTAGAGCTAAAATTAGCATGTTTAAAGTGATTTTCATGCTTCCAGGGGCTCTAAACACAAGATTTGTGGAATGGTTAAAAGTGCATGAAATGGCCAATTTGCTCACTCTGAGGTGTCAAAAAGTGTTTCTTCACCCCGGGAAGTGAATTAAATACAATTTGGAGGCATTTAATGTTCAAGCAAAAACGGCGGATTTTTGACAAAAGAGATAACACCCCCCCATTACGTGATGCTTCAGAAAGGTGAAAAATTGTCCGTTTTCAAATGTTTTATTTTTGAATGTCAGTTCACATTTGTAGGTGGATCATCAGTTTTAGAGCTAAAAAAATTTAGCATGTTTAAAGTGATTTTCATGCTTCCAGGGGCTCTAAACACAAGATTTGTAGAATGGTTAAAAGTGCATGAAAATGGCCAATTTGCTCACTCTGAGGTCTCAAAAAGTGTTTCTTCACCCCGGGAAGTGAATTAAATACCATTTGGAGGCATTTAATGTTCAATCAAAAACAGCTGATTGTTGACAAAAGAGATAACACCTCCCATTACGTCATGCTTCAGAAAGGTGAAAAATTGTCCGTTTTCAAATGTTTTATTTTTGAATGTCAGTTCACATTTGTAGGTGGATTATTAGTTTTAGAGCTAAAATTAGCATGTTTAAAGTGATTTTCATGCTGCCTGTGGCCCTAAACACAAGGTTTGTGGAATGGTTAAAAGTGCATGAAAATGGCCAATTTGCTCACTCTGAGGTCTCAAAAAGTGTTTCTTCACCCCGGGAAGTGAATTAAATACCATTTGGAGGCATTTAATGTTCAAGCAAAAACGGCTGATTTTTGACAAAAGAGATAACACCCCCCCATTACGTCATTCTTCAGAAAGGTGAAAAATGGTCCGTTTTCAAATGTTTTAGTTTTTGAACGTCAGTTCACATTTGTAGGTGGATTATTAGTTTTAGAGCTAAAATTAGCATGTTTAAAGTGATTTTCATGCTTCCAGGGGCTCTAAACACAAGATTTGTGGAATGGTTAAAAGTGCATGAAAATGGCCAATTTGCTCACTCTGAGGTGTCAAAAAGTGTTTCTTCACCCCGGGAAGTGAATTAAATACAATTTGGAGGCATTTAATGTTCAAGCAAAAACGGCGGATTTTTGACAAAAGAGATAACACCCCCCCATTACGTGATGCTTCAGAAAGGTGAAAAATTGTCCGTTTTCAAATGTTTTATTTTTGAATGTCAGTTCACATTTGTAGGTGGATCATCAGTTTTAGAGCTAAAAAAATTTAGCATGTTTAAAGTGATTTTCATGCTTCCAGGGGCTCTAACCACAAGATTTGTGGAATGGTTAAAAGTGCATGAAAATGGCCAAATTGCTCACTCTGAGGTCTCAAAAAGTGTTTCTTCACCCCGGGAAGTGAATTAAATACCATTTGGAGGCATTTAATGTTCAATCAAAAACAGGTGATTGTTGACAAAAGAGATAACACCTCCCATTACGTCATGCTTCAGAAAGGTGAAAAATTGTCCGTTTTCAAATGTTTTATTTTTGAATGTCAGTTCACATTTGTAGGTGGATTATTAGTTTTAGAGCTAAAAATAGCATGTTTAAAGTGATTTTCATGCTTCCTGTGGCCCTAAACACAAGGTTTGTGGAATGGTTAAAAGTGCATGAAAATGGCCAATTTGCTCACTCTGAGGTCTCAAAAAGTGTTTCTTCACCCGGGAAGTGAATTAAATACCATTTGGAGGCATTTAATGTTCAAGCAAAAACAGCTGATTTTTGACAAAAGAGATAACACCCCCCATTACGTAATTCTTCAGAAAGGTGAAAAATTGTCTGTTTTCAAATGTTTTATTTTTGAATGTCAGTTCACATTTGTAGGTGGATTATTAGTTTTAGAGCTAAAATTAGCATATTTAAAGTGATTTTCATGCTTCCAGGGGCTCTAAACAAAAGATTTGTGGAATGGTTAAAAGTGCATGAAAATGGCCAATTTGCTCACTCTGAGGTCTCAAAAAGTGTTTCTTCACCCCGGGAAGTGAATTAAATACCATTTGGAGGCATTTAATGTTCAAGCAAAAACGGCTGATTTTTGACAAAAGAGATAACACCCCCCTATTACGTCATTCTTCAGAAAGGTGAAAAATGGTCCGTTTTCAAATGTTTTATTTTTGAACGTCAGTTCACATTTGTAGGTGGATTATTCGTTTTAGAGCTAAAATTAGCATGTTTAAAGTGATTTTCATGCTTCCAGGGGCTCTAAACACAAGATTTGTGGAATGGTTAAAAGTGCATGAAAATGGCCAATTTGCTCACTCTGAGGTCTCAAAAAGTGTTTCTTCACCCCGGGAAGTGAATTAAATACAATTTGGAGGCATTTAATGTTCAAGCAAAAACGGCGGATTTTTGACAAAAGAGATAACACCCCCCATTACGTGATGCTTCAGAAAGGTGAAAAATTGTCCGTTTTCAAATGTTTTATTTTTGAATGTCAGTTCACATTTGTAGGTGGATCATCAGTTTTAGAGCTAAAAAAATTAGCATGTTTAAAGTGATTTTCATGCTTCCATGGGCTCTAAACACAAGATTTGTGGAATGGTTAAAAGTGCATGAAAATGGCCAATTTGCTCACTCTGAGGTCTCAAAAAGTGTTTCTTCACCCCGGGAAGTGAATTAAATACCATTTGGAGGCATTTAATGTTCAATCAAAAACAGCTGATTTTTGACAAAAGAGATAACACCTCCCATTACGTCATGCTTCAGAAAGGTGAAAAATTGTCCGTTTTCAAATGTTTTATTTTTGAATGTCAGTTCACATTTGTAGGTGGATTATTAGTTTTAGAGCTAAAATTAGCATGTTTAAAGTGATTTTCATGCTTCCTGTGGCCCTAAACACAAGGTTTGTGGAATGGTTAAAAGTGCATGAAAATGGCCAATTTGCTCACTCTGAGGTCTCAAAAAGTGTTTCTTCACCCCGGGAAGTGAATTAAATACCATTTGGAGGCATTTAATGTTCAAGCAAAAACAGCTGATTTTTGACAAAAGAGATAACACCTCCCATTACGTCATGCTTCAGAAAGGTGAAAAATTGTCCGTTTTCAAATGTTTTATTTTTGAATGTCAGTTCACATTTGTAGGTGGATTATTAGTTTTAGAGCTAAAATTAGCATGTTTAAAGTGATTTTCATGCTTCCAGGGGCTCTAAACACAAGATTTGTGGAATGGTTAAAAGTGCATGAAAATGGCCAATTTGCTCACTCTGAGGTGTCAAAAAGTGTTTCTTCACCCCGGGAAGTGAATTAAATACAATTTGGAGGCATTTAATGTTAAAGCAAAAACGGCGGATTTTTGACAAAAGAGATAACACCCCCCCATTACGTGATGCTTCAGAAAGGTGAAAAATTGTCCGTTTTCAAATGTTTTATTTTTGAATGTCAGTTCACATTTGTAGGTGGATCATCAGTTTTAGAGCTAAAAAAATTTAGCATGTTTAAAGTGATTTTCATGCTTCCAGGGGCTCTAAACACAAGATTTGTAGAATGGTTAAAAGTGCATGAAAATGGCCAATTTGCTCACTCTGAGGTCTCAAAAAGTGTTTCTTCACCCCGGGAAGTGAATTAAATACCATTTGGAGGCATTTAATGTTCAATCAAAAACAGCTGATTTTTGACAAAAGAGATAACACCTCCCATTACGTCATGCTTCAGAAAGGTGAAAAATTGTCCGTTTTCAAATGTTTTATTTTTGAATGTCAGTTCACATTTGTAGGTGGATTATTAGTTTTAGAGCTAAAATTAGCATGTTTAAAGTGATTTTCATGCTTCCTGTGGCCCTAAACACAAGGTTTGTGGAATGGTTAAAAGTGCATGAAAATGGCCAATTTGCTCACTCTGAGGTCTCAAAAAGTGTTTCTTCACCCCGGGAAGTGAATTAAATACCATTTGGAGGCATTTAATGTTCAAGCAAAAACAGCTGATTTTTGACAAAAGAGATAACACCTCCCATTACGTCATGCTTCAGAAAGGTGAAAAATTGTCCGTTTTCAAATGTTTTATTTTTGAATGTCAGTTCACATTTGTAGGTGGATTATTAGTTTTAGAGCTAAAATTAGCATGTTTAAAGTGATTTTCATGCTTCCAGGGGCTCTAAACACAAGGTTTGTGGAATAGTTAAAAGTGCATGAAAATGGCCAATTTGCTCACTCTGAGGACTCAAAAAGTGTTTCTTCAACCCGGGAAGTGAATTAAATACCATTTGGAGGCATTTAATGTTCAAGCAAAAACAGCTGATTTTTGACAAAAGAGATAACACCCCCCATTACGTAATTCTTCAGAAAGGTGAAAAATTGTCCGTTTTCAAATGTTTTATTTTTGACTGTCAGTTCACATTTGTAGGTGGATTATTAGTTTTAGAGCTAAAATTAGCATGTTTAAAGTGATTTTCATGCTTCCAGGGGCTCTAAACACAAGATTTGTGGAATGGTTAAAAGTGCATGAAAATGGCCAATTTGCTCACTCTGAGGTCTCAAAAAGTGTTTCTTCACCCCGGGAAGTGAATTAAATACCATTTGGAGGCATATAATGTTCAATCAAAAACAGCTGATTTTTGACAAAAGAGACAACACCTCCCATTACGTCATGCTTCAGAAAGGTGAAAAATTGTCCGTTTTCAAATGTTTTATTTTTGAATGTCAGTTCACATTTGTAGGTGGATTATTAGTTTTAGAGCTAAAATTAGCATGTTTAAAGAGATTTTCATGCTTCCTGTGGCCCTAAACACAAGGTTTGTGGAATGGTTAAAAGTGCATGAAAATGGCCAATTTGTTCACTCTGAGGTCTCAAAAAGTGTTTCTTCACCCCGGGAAGTGAATTAAATACCATTTGGAGGCATTTAATGTTCAAGCAAAAACAGCTGATTTTTGACAAAAGAGATAACAGCCCCCCATTACGTAATTCTTCAGAAAGGTAAAAATTTTGTTTTCAAATGTTTTATTTTTGAATGTCAGTTCACATTTGTAGGTGGATTATTAGTTTTAGAGCTAAAATTAGCATATTTAGAGTGATTTTCATGCTTCCAGGGGCTCTAAACACAAGATTTGTGGAATGGTTAAAAGTGCATGAAAATGGCCAATTTGCTCACTCTGAGGTCTCAAAAAGTGTTTCTTCACCCCGGGAAGTGAATTAAATACCATTTGGAGGCATTTAATGTTCAAGCAAAAACGGCTGATTTTTGACAAAAGAGATAACACCCCCCCATTACGTCATTCTTCAGAAAGGTGAAAAATGGTCCGTTTTCAAATGTTTTAGTTTTTGAACGTCAGTTCACATTTGTAGGTGGATTATTAGTTTTAGAGCTAAAATTAGCATGTTTAAAGTGATTTTCATGCTTCCAGGGGCTCTAAACACAAGATTTGTGGAATGGTTAAAAGTGCATGAAAATGGCCAATTTGCTCACTCTGAGGTGTCAAAAAGTGTTTCTTCACCCCGGGAAGTGAATTAAATACAATTTGGAGGCATTTAATGTTAAAGCAAAAACGGCGGATTTTTGACAAAAGAGATAACACCCCCCCATTACGTGATGCTTCAGAAAGGTGAAAAATTGTCCGTTTTCAAATGTTTTATTTTTGAATGTCAGTTCACATTTGTAGGTGGATCATCAGTTTTAGAGCTAAAAAAATTTAGCATGTTTAAAGTGATTTTCATGCTTCCAGGGGCTCTAAACACAAGATTTGTAGAATGGTTAAAAGTGCATGAAAATGGCCAATTTGCTCACTCTGAGGTCTCAAAAAGTGTTTCTTCACCCCGGGAAGTGAATTAAATACCATTTGGAGGCATTTAATGTTCAATCAAAAACAGCTGATTGTTGACAAAAGAGATAACACCTCCCATTACGTCATGCTTCAGAAAGGTGAAAAATTGTCCGTTTTCAAATGTTTTATTTTTGAATGTCAGTTCACATTTGTAGGTGGATTATTAGTTTTAGAGCTAAAATTAGCATGTTTAAAGTGATTTTCATGCTTCCAGGGGCTCTAAACACAAGGTTTGTGGAATAGTTAAAAGTGCATGAAAATGGCCAATTTGCTCACTCTGAGGACTCAAAAAGTGTTTCTTCACCCCGGGAAGTGAATTAAATACCATTTGGAGGCATTTAATGTTCAATCAAAAACAGCTGATTTTTGACAAAAGAGATAACACCCCCCATTACGTAATTCTTCAGAAAGGTGAAAAATTGTCTGTTTTCAAATGTTTTATTTTTGAATGTCAGTTCACATTTGTAGGTGGATTATTAGTTTTAGAGCTAAAATTAGCATATTTAAAGTGATTTTCATGCTTCCAGGGGCTCTAAACAAAAGATTTGTGGAATGGTTAAAAGTGCATGAAAATGGCCAATTTGCTCACTCTGAGGTCTCAAAAAGTGTTTCTTCACCCCGGGAAGTGAATTAAATACCATTTGGAGGCATTTAATGTTCAAGCAAAAACGGCTGATTTTTGACAAAAGAGATAACACCCCCCCATTACGTCATTCTTCAGTAAGGTGAAAAATGGTCCGTTTTCAAATGTTTTATTTTTGAACGTCAGTTCACATTTGTAGGTGGATTATTCGTTTTAGAGCTAAAATTAGCATGTTTAAAGTGATTTTCATGCTTCCAGGGGCTCAAAACACAAGATTTGTGGAATGGTTAAAAGTGCATGAAAATGGCCAATTTGCTCACTCTGAGGTCTCAAAAAGTGTTTCTTCACCCCGGGAAGTGAATTAAATACCATTTGGAGGCATTTAATGTTCAAGCAAAAACAGCTGATTTTTGACAAAAGAGATAACACCCCCCCATTACGTAATGCTTCAGAAAGGTGAAAAATGGTCCGTTTTCAAATGTTTTATTTTTGAAGGTCAGTTCACATTTGTAGGTGGATTATTAGTTTTAGAGCTAAAATTTGCATGTTTAAAGTGATTTTCATGCTTCCAGGGGCCCGGGAAGTGAATTAAAAACCATTTGGAGGCATTTAATGTTCAAGCAAAAACGGCTGATTTTTGACAAAAGAGATAACACCCCCCCATTACGTCATGCTTCAGAAAGGTGAAAAATTGTCCGTTTTCAAATGTTTTATTTTTGAATGTCAGTTCACATTTGTAGGTGAATTATTAGTTTTAGAGCTAAAATTAGCATGTTTAAAGTGATTTTCATGCTTCCTGTGGCCCTAAACACAAAGTTTGTGGAATGGTTAAAAGTGCATGAAAATGGCCAGTTTGCTCACTCTGAGGTCTCAAAAAGTGTTTCTTCACCCCGGGAAGTGAATTAAATACCATTTGGAGGCATTTAATTTTCAAGCAAAAACAGCTGATTTTTGACAAAAGAGAAAACACCCCCCCATTACTTAATTCTTCAGAAAGGTGAAAAATGGTCCGTTTTCAAATGTTTTATTTTTGAACGTCAGTTCACATTTGTAGGTGGATTATTAGTTTTAGAGCTAAAATTAGCATGTTTAAAGTGATTTTCATGCTTCCAGGGGCTCTAAACACAAGATTTGTGGAATGGTTAAAAGTGCATGAAAATGGCCAATTTGCTCACTCTGAGGTCTCAAAAAGTGTTTCTTCACCCCGGGAAGTGAATTAAATACCATTTGGAGGCATTTAATGTTCAAGCAAAAACGGCGGATTTTTGACAAAAGAGATAACACCCCCCCATTACGTGATGCTTCAGAAAGGTGAAAAATTGTCCGTTTTCAAATGTTTTATTTTTGAATGTCAGTTCACATTTGTAGGTGGATCATCAGTTTTAGAGCTAAAAAAATTTAGCATGTTTAAAGTGATTTTCATGCTTCCAGGGGCTCTAAACACAAGATTTGTAGAATGGTTAAAAGTGCATGAAAATGGCCAATTTGCTCACTCTGAGGTCTCAAAAAGTGTTTCTTCACCCCGGGAAGTGAATTAAATACCATTTGGAGGCATTTAATGTTCAATCAAAAACAGCTGATTGTTGACAAAAGAGATAACACCTCCCATTACGTCATGCTTCAGAAAGGTGAAAAATTGTCCGTTTTCAAATGTTTTATTTTTGAATGTCAGTTCACATTTGTAGGTGGATTATTAGTTTTAGAGCTAAAATTAGCATGTTTAAAGTGATTTTCATGCTTCCAGGGGCTCTAAACACAAGGTTTGTGGAATAGTTAAAAGTGCATGAAAATGGCCAATTTGCTCACTCTGAGGACTCAAAAAGTGTTTCTTCACCCCGGGAAGTGAATTAAATACCATTTGGAGGCATTTAATGTTCAATCAAAAACAGCTGATTTTTGACAAAAGAGATAACACCCCCCATTACGTAATTCTTCAGAAAGGTGAAAAATTGTCTGTTTTCAAATGTTTTATTTTTGAATGTCAGTTCACATTTGTAGGTGGATTATTAGTTTTAGAGCTAAAATTAGCATATTTAAAGTGATTTTCATGCTTCCAGGGGCTCTAAACAAAAGATTTGTGGAATGGTTAAAAGTGCATGAAAATGGCCAATTTGCTCACTCTGAGGTCTCAAAAAGTGTTTCTTCACCCCGGGAAGTGAATTAAATACCATTTGGAGGCATTTAATGTTCAAGCAAAAACGGCTGATTTTTGACAAAAGAGATAACACCCCCCCATTACGTCATTCTTCAGAAAGGTGAAAAATGGTCCGTTTTCAAATGTTTTATTTTTGAACGTCAGTTCACATTTGTAGGTGGATTATTCGTTTTAGAGCTAAAATTAGCATGTTTAAAGTGATTTTCATGCTTCCAGGGGCTCAAAACACAAGATTTGTGGAATGGTTAAAAGTGCATGAAAATAGCCAATTTGCTCACTCTGAGGTCTCAAAAAGTGTTTCTTCACCCCGGGAAGTGAATTAAATACCATTTGGAGGCATTTAATGTTCAAGCAAAAACAGCTGATTTTTGACAAAAGAGATAACACCCCCCCATTACGTAATGCTTCAGAAAGGTGAAAAATGGTCCGTTTTCAAATGTTTTATTTTTGAAGGTCAGTTCACATTTGTAGGTGGATTATTAGTTTTAGAGCTAAAATTAGCATGTTTAAAGTGATTTTCATGCTTCCAGGGGCCCGGGAAGTGAATTAAAAACCATTTGGAGGCATTTAATGTTCAAGCAAAAACGGCTGATTTTTGACAAAAGAGATAACACCCCCCCATTACGTCATGCTTCAGAAAGGTGAAAAATTGTCCGTTTTCAAATGTTTTATTTTTGAATGTCAGTTCACATTTGTAGGTGAATTATTAGTTTTAGAGCTAAAATTAGCATGTTTAAAGTGATTTTCATGCTTCCTGTGGCCCTAAACACAAAGTTTGTGGAATGGTTAAAAGTGCATGAAAATGGCCAGTTTGCTCACTCTGAGGTCTCAAAAAGTGTTTCTTCACCCCGGGAAGTGAATTAAATACCATTTGGAGGCATTTAATTTTCAAGCAAAAACAGCTGATTTTTGACAAAAGAGAAAACACCCCCCCATTACTTAATTCTTCAGAAAGGTGAAAAATGGTCCGTTTTCAAATGTTTTATTTTTGAACGTCAGTTCACATTTGTAGGTGGATTATTAGTTTTAGAGCTAAAATTAGCATGTTTAAAGTGATTTTCATGCTTCCAGGGGCTCTAAACACAAGATTTGTGGAATGGTTAAAAGTGCATGAAAATGGCCAATTTGCTCACTCTGAGGTGTCAAAAAGTGTTTCTTCACCCCGGGAAGTGAATTAAATACAATTTGGAGGCATTTAATGTTAAAGCAAAAACGGCGGATTTTTGACAAAAGAGATAACACCCCCCCATTACGTGATGCTTCAGAAAGGTGAAAAATTGTCCGTTTTCAAATGTTTTATTTTTGAATGTCAGTTCACATTTGTAGGTGGATCATCAGTTTTAGAGCTAAAAAAATTTAGCATGTTTAAAGTGATTTTCATGCTTCCAGGGGCTCTAAACACAAGATTTGTAGAATGGTTAAAAGTGCATGAAAATGGCCAATTTGCTCACTCTGAGGTCTCAAAAAGTGTTTCTTCACCCCGGGAAGTGAATTAAATACCATTTGGAGGCATTTAATGTTCAATCAAAAACAGCTGATTTTTGACAAAAGAGATAACACCTCCCATTACGTCATGCTTCAGAAAGGTGAAAAATTGTCCGTTTTCAAATGTTTTATTTTTGAATGTCAGTTCACATTTGTAGGTGGATTATTAGTTTTAGAGCTAAAATTAGCATGTTTAAAGTGATTTTCATGCTTCCTGTGGCCCTAAACACAAGGTTTGTGGAATGGTTAAAAGTGCATGAAAATGGCCAATTTGCTCACTCTGAGGTCTCAAAAAGTGTTTCTTCACCCCGGGAAGTGAATTAAATACCATTTGGAGGCATTTAATGTTCAAGCAAAAACAGCTGATTTTTGACAAAAGAGATAACACCTCCCATTACGTCATGCTTCAGAAAGGTGAAAAATTGTCCGTTTTCAAATGTTTTATTTTTGAATGTCAGTTCACATTTGTAGGTGGATTATTAGTTTTAGAGCTAAAATTAGCATGTTTAAAGTGATTTTCATGCTTCCAGGGGCTCTAAACACAAGGTTTGTGGAATAGTTAAAAGTGCATGAAAATGGCCAATTTGCTCACTCTGAGGACTCAAAAAGTGTTTCTTCACCCCGGGAAGTGAATTAAATACCATTTGGAGGCATTTAATGTTCAAGCAAAAACAGCTGACTTTTGACAAAAGAGATAACACCCCCCATTACGTAATTCTTCAGAAAGGTGAAAAATTGTCCGTTTTCAAATGTTTTATTTTTGACTGTCAGTTCACATTTGTAGGTGGATTATTAGTTTTAGAGCTAAAATTAGCATGTTTAAAGTGATTTTCATGCTTCCAGGGGCTCTAAACACAAGATTTGTGGAATGGTTAAAAGTGCATGAAAATGGCCAATTTGCTCACTCTGAGGTCTCAAAAAGTGTTTCTTCACCCCGGGAAGTGAATTAAATACCATTTGGAGGCATATAATGTTCAATCAAAAACAGCTGATTTTTGACAAAAGAGATAACACCTCCCATTACGTCATGCTTCAGAAAGGTGAAAAATTGTCCGTTTTCAAATGTTTTATTTTTGAATGTCAGTTCACATTTGTAGGTGGATTATTAGTTTTAGAGCTAAAATTAGCATGTTTAAAGTGATTTTCATGCTTCCAGGGGCTCTAAACACAAGGTTTGTGGAATAGTTAAAAGTGCATGAAAATGGCCAATTTGCTCACTCTGAGGACTCAAAAAGTGTTTCTTCACCCCGGGAAGTGAATTAAATACCATTTGGAGGCATTTAATGTTCAATCAAAAACAGCTGATTTTTGACAAAAGAGATAACACCCCCCATTACGTAATTCTTCAGAAAGGTGAAAAATTGTCTGTTTTCAAATGTTTTATTTTTGAATGTCAGTTCACATTTGTAGGTGGATTATTAGTTTTAGAGCTAAAATTAGCATATTTAAAGTGATTTTCATGCTTCCAGGGGCTCTAAACAAAAGATTTGTGGAATGGTTAAAAGTGCATGAAAATGGCCAATTTGCTCACTCTGAGGTCTCAAAAAGTGTTTCTTCACCCCGGGAAGTGAATTAAATACCATTTGGAGGCATTTAATGTTCAAGCAAAAACGGCTGATTTTTGACAAAAGAGATAACACCCCCCCATTACGTCATTCTTCAGTAAGGTGAAAAATGGTCCGTTTTCAAATGTTTTATTTTTGAACGTCAGTTCACATTTGTAGGTGGATTATTCGTTTTAGAGCTAAAATTAGCATGTTTAAAGTGATTTTCATGCTTCCAGGGGCTCAAAACACAAGATTTGTGGAATGGTTAAAAGTGCATGAAAATGGCCAATTTGCTCACTCTGAGGTCTCAAAAAGTGTTTCTTCACCCCGGGAAGTGAATTAAATACCATTTGGAGGCATTTAATGTTCAAGCAAAAACAGCTGATTTTTGACAAAAGAGATAACACCCCCCCATTACGTAATGCTTCAGAAAGGTGAAAAATGGTCCGTTTTCAAATGTTTTATTTTTGAAGGTCAGTTCACATTTGTAGGTGGATTATTAGTTTTAGAGCTAAAATTAGCATGTTTAAAGTGATTTTCATGCTTCCAGGGGCCCGGGAAGTGAATTAAAAACCATTTGGAGGCATTTAATGTTCAAGCAAAAACGGCTGATTTTTGACAAAAGAGATAACACCCCCCCATTACGTCATGCTTCAGAAAGGTGAAAAATTGTCCGTTTTCAAATGTTTTATTTTTGAATGTCAGTTCACATTTGTAGGTGAATTATTAGTTTTAGAGCTAAAATTAGCATGTTTAAAGTGATTTTCATGCTTCCTGTGGCCCTAAACACAAAGTTTGTGGAATGGTTAAAAGTGCATGAAAATGGCCAGTTTGCTCACTCTGAGGTCTCAAAAAGTGTTTCTTCACCCCGGGAAGTGAATTAAATACCATTTGGAGGCATTTAATTTTCAAGCAAAAACAGCTGATTTTTGACAAAAGAGAAAACACCCCCCCATTACTTAATTCTTCAGAAAGGTGAAAAATGGTCCGTTTTCAAATGTTTTATTTTTGAACGTCAGTTCACATTTGTAGGTGGATTATTAGTTTTAGAGCTAAAATTAGCATGTTTAAAGTGATTTTCATGCTTCCAGGGGCTCTAAACACAAGATTTGTGGAATGGTTAAAAGTGCAAGAAAATGGCCAATTTGCTCACTCTGAGGTCTCAAAAAGTGTTTCTTCACCCCGGGAAGTGAATTAAATACCATTTGGAGGCATTTAATGTTCAAGCAAAAACGGCGGATTTTTGACAAAAGAGATAACACCCCCCCATTACGTGATGCATCAGAAAGGTGAAAAATTGTCCGTTTTCAAATGTTTTATTTTTGAATGTCAGTTCACATTTGTAGGTGGATCATCAGTTTTAGAGCTAAAAAAATTTAGCATGTTTAAAGTGATTTTCATGCTTCCAGGGGCTCTAAACACAAGATTTGTAGAATGGTTAAAAGTGCATGAAAATGGCCAATTTGCTCACTCTGAGGTCTCAAAAAGTGTTTCTTCACCCCGGGAAGTGAATTAAATACCATTTGGAGGCATTTAATGTTCAATCAAAAACAGCTGATTGTTGACAAAAGAGATAACACCTCCCATTACGTCATGCTTCAGAAAGGTGAAAAATTGTCTGTTTTCAAATGTTTTATTTTTGAATGTCAGTTCACATTTGTAGGTGGATTATTAGTTTTAGAGCTAAAATTAGCATGTTTAAAGTGATTTTCATGCTTCCAGGGGCTCTAAACACAAGGTTTGTGGAATAGTTAAAAGTGCATGAAAATGGCCAATTTGCTCACTCTGAGGACTCAAAAAGTGTTTCTTCACCCCGGGAAGTGAATTAAATACCATTTGGAGGCATTTAATGTTCAATCAAAAACAGCTGATTTTTGACAAAAGAGATAACACCCCCCATTACGTAATTCTTCAGAAAGGTGAAAAATTGTCTGTTTTCAAATGTTTTATTTTTGAATGTCAGTTCACATTTGTAGGTGGATTATTAGTTTTAGAGCTAAAATTAGCATATTTAAAGTGATTTTCATGCTTCCAGGGGCTCTAAACAAAAGATTTGTGGAATGGTTAAAAGTGCATGAAAATGGCCAATTTGCTCACTCTGAGGTCTCAAAAAGTGTTTCTTCACCCCGGGAAGTGAATTAAATACCATTTGGAGGCATTTAATGTTCAAGCAAAAACGGCTGATTTTTGACAAAAGAGATAACACCCCCCCATTACGTCATTCTTCAGAAAGGTGAAAAATGGTCCGTTTTCAAATGTTTTATTTTTGAACGTCAGTTCACATTTGTAGGTGGATTATTCGTTTTAGAGCTAAAATTAGCATGTTTAAAGTGATTTTCATGCTTCCAGGGGCTCAAAACACAAGATTTGTGGAATGGTTAAAAGTGCATGAAAATGGCCAATTTGCTCACTCTGAGGTCTCAAAAAGTGTTTCTTCACCCCGGGAAGTGAATTAAATACCATTTGGAGGCATTTAATGTTCAAGCAAAAACAGCTGATTTTTGACAAAAGAGATAACACCCCCCCATTACGTAATGCTTCAGAAAGGTGAAAAATGGTCCGTTTTCAAATGTTTTATTTTTGAAGGTCAGTTCACATTTGTAGGTGGATTATTAGTTTTAGAGCTAAAATTAGCATGTTTAAAGTGATTTTCATGCTTCCAGGGGCCCGGGAAGTGAATTAAAAACCATTTGGAGGCATTTAATGTTCAAGCAAAAACGGCTGATTTTTGACAAAAGAGATAACACCCCCCCATTACGTCATGCTTCAGAAAGGTGAAAAATTGTCCGTTTTCAAATGTTTTATTTTTGAATGTCAGTTCACATTTGTAGGTGAATTATTAGTTTTAGAGCTAAAATTAGCATGTTTAAAGTGATTTTCATGCTTCCTGTGGCCCTAAACACAAAGTTTGTGGAATGGTTAAAAGTGCATGAAAATGGCCAGTTTGCTCACTCTGAGGTCTCAAAAAGTGTTTCTTCACCCCGGGAAGTGAATTAAATACCATTTGGAGGCATTTAATTTTCAAGCAAAAACAGCTGATTTTTGACAAAAGAGAAAACACCCCCCCATTACTTAATTCTTCAGAAAGGTGAAAAATGGTCCGTTTTCAAATGTTTTATTTTTGAACGTCAGTTCACATTTGTAGGTGGATTATTAGTTTTAGAGCTAAAATTAGCATGTTTAAAGTGATTTTCATGCTTCCAGGGGCTCTAAACACAAGATTTGTGGAATGGTTAAAAGTGCATGAAAATGGCCAATTTGCTCACTCTGAGGTCTCAAAAAGTGTTTCTTCACCCCGGGAAGTGAATTAAATACCATTTGGAGGCATTTAATGTTCAAGCAAAAACGGCTGATTTTTGACAAAAGAGATAACACCCCCCCATTACGTCATGCTTCAGAAAGGTGAAGAATGGTCAGTTTTCAAATGTTTTATTTTTGAATGTCAATTCACATTTGTAGGTGGATTATTAGTTTTAGAGCTAAAATTAGCATGTTTAAAGTGATTTTCATGCTTCCAGGGCCCGGGAAGTGAATTAAATACCATTTGGAGGCATTTAATGTTCAAGCAAAAACAGCTGATTTTTGACAAAAGAGATAACACCCTCCATTACGTCATTCTTCAGAAAGGTAAAAAATGGTCCGTTTTCAAATGTTTTATTTTTGAACATCAGTTCACATTTGTAGGTGGATTATTAGTTTTAGAGCTAAAATTAGCATGTTTAAAGTGATTTTCATGCTTCCAGGGGCTCTAAACACAAGATTTGTGGAATGGTTAAAAGTGCATGAAAATTGCCAATTTGCTCACTCTGAGGTCTCAAAAAG
Source organism: Lissotriton helveticus (assembly GCF_964261635.1). Classification (NCBI taxonomy): domain Eukaryota; kingdom Metazoa; phylum Chordata; class Amphibia; order Caudata; family Salamandridae; genus Lissotriton; species Lissotriton helveticus. The sequence goes on from NW_027611740.1 coordinate 986,601, forward strand.
TGTTTCTTCACCCCGGGAAGTGAATTAAATACAATTTGGAGGCATTTAATGTTCAAGCAAAAACGGCGGATTTTTGACAAAAGAGATAACACCCCCCCATTACGTGATGCTTCAGAAAGGTGAAAAATAGTCAGTTTTCAAATGTTTTATTTTTGAATGTCAGTTCACATTTGTAGGTGGATTATTAGTTTTAGAGCTATAATTAGCATGTTTAAAGTGATTTTCATGCTTCCAGGGGCTCTAAACACAAGGTTTGTGGAATAGTTAAAAGTGCATGAAAATGGCCAATTTGCTCACTCTGAGGTCTCAAAAAGTGTTTCTTCACCCCGGGAAGTGAATTAAATACCATTTGGAGGCATTTAATGTTCAAGCAAAAACAGCTGATTTTTGACAAAAGAGATAACACCCCCCCATTACGTAATTCTTCAGAAAGGTGAAAAATTGTCCGTTTTCAAATGTTTTATTTTTGAATGTCAGTTCACATTTGTAGGTGGATTATTAGTTTTAGAGCTAAAATTTGCATGTTTAAAGTGATTTTCATGCTTCCAGGGGCTCTAAACACAAGATTTGTGGAATGGTTAAAAGTGCATGAAAATGGCCAATTTGCTCAATCTGAGGTCTCAAAAAGTGTTTCTTCACCCCGGGAAGTGAATTAAATACAATTTGGAGGCATTTAATGTTCAAGCAAAAACGGCGGATTTTTGACAAAAGAGATAACACCCCCCCATTACGTGATGCTTCAGAAAGGTGAAAAATTGTCCGTTTTCAAATGTTTTATTTTTGAATGTCAGTTCACATTTGTAGGTGGATCATAAGTTTTAGAGCTAAAAAAATTAGCATGTTTAAAGTGATTTTCATGCTTCCAGGGGCTCTAAACACAAGATTTGTGGAATGGTTAAAAGTGCATGAAAATGGCCAATTTGCTCACTCTGAGGTCTCAAAAAGTGTTTCTTCACCCCAGGAAGTGAATTAAATACCATTTGGAGGCATTTAATGTTCAATCAAAAACGGCTGATTTTTTACAAAAGAGATAACACCCCCCCCATTACGTCATTCTTCAGAAAGGTGAAAAATGGTCCGTTTTCAAATGTTTTAGTTTTTGAACATCAGTTCACATTTGTAGGTGGATTATTAGTTTTAGAGCTAAAATTAGCATGTTTAAAGTGATTTTCATGCTTCCAGGGGCTCTAAACACTAGATTTGTGGAATGGTTAAAAGTGCATGAAAATGGCCAATTTGCTCACTCTGAGGTGTCAAAAAGTGTTTCTTCACCCCGGGAAGTGAATTAAATACAATTTGGAGGCATTTAATGTTCAAGCAAAAACGGCGGATTTTTGACAAAAGAGATAACACCCCCACATTACGTGATGCTTCAGAAAGGTGAAAAATTGTCCGTTTTCAAATGTTTTATTTTTGAATGTCAGTTCACATTTGTAGGTGGATTATTAGTTTTAGAGCTAAAATTAGCATGTTTAAAGTGATTTTCATGCTTCCTGTGGCCCTAAACACAAGGTTTGTGGAATGGTTAAAAGTGCATGAAAATGGCCAATTTGCTCACTCTGAGGTCTCAAAAAGTGTTTCTTCACCTCGGGAAGTGAATTAAATACCATTTGGAGGCATTTAATGTTCAAGCAAAAACAGCTGATTTTTGACAAAAGAGATAACACCCCCATTACGTAATTCTTCAGAAAGGTGAAAAATTGTCTGTTTTCAAATGTTTTATTTTTGAACGTCAGTTCACATTTGTAGGTGGATTATTAGTTTTAGAGCTAAAATTAGCATGTTTAAAGTGATTTTCATGCTTCCAGGGGCTCTAAACACAAGACTTGTGGAATGGTTAAAAGTGCATGAAAATGGCCAATTTGCTCACTCTGAGGTCTCAAAAAGTGTTTCTTCACCCCGGGAAGTGAATTAAATACCATTTGGAGGCATTTAATGTTCAAGCAAAAACAGCTGATTTTTGACAAAAGAGATAACACCCCCCATTACGTCATTCTTCAGAAAGGTGAAAAATTGTCTGTTTTCAAATGTTTTATTTTTGAATGTCAGCTCACATTTGTAGGTGGATTATTAGTTTTAGAGCTAAAATTAGCATATTTAAAGTGATTTTCATGCTTCCAGGGGCTCTAAACAAAAGATTTGTGGAATGGTTAAAAGTGCATGAAAATGGCCAATTTGCTCACTCTGAGGTCTCAAAAAGTGTTTCTTCACCCCGGGAAGTGAATTAAATACCATTTGGAGGCATTTAATGTTCAAGCAAAAACGGCTGATTTTTGACAAAAGAGATAACACCCCCCTATTACGTCATTCTTCAGAAAGGTGAAAAATGGTCCGTTTTCAAATGTTTTATTTTTGAACGTCAGTTCACATTTGTAGGTGGATTATTCGTTTTAGAGCTAAAATTAGCATGTTTAAAGTGATTTTAATGCTTCCAGGGGCTCTAAACACAAGATTTGTGGAATGGTTAAAAGTGCATGAAAATGGCCAATTTGCTCACTCTGAGGTCTCAAAAAGTGTTTCTTCACCCCGGGAAGTGAATTAAATACCATTTGGAGGCATTTAATGTTCAAGCAAAAACAGCAGATTTTTGACAAAAGAGATAACACCCCCCCATTACGTAATTCTTCAGAAAGGTGAAAAATGGTCCGTTTTCATATGTTTTATTTTTGAACGTCAGTTCACATTTGTAGGTGGATTATTAGTTTTAGAGCTAAAATTAGCATGTTTAAAGTGATTTTCATGCTTCCAGGGGCTCAAAACACAAGATTTGTGGAATGGTTAAAAGTGCATGAAAATGGCCAATTTGCTCACTCTGAGGTCTCAAAAAGTGTTTCTTCACCCCGGGAAGTGAATTAAATACCATTTGGAGGCATTTAATGTTCAAGCAAAAACAGCTGATTTTTGACAAAAGAGATAACACCCCCCCATTACGTAATGCTTCAGAAAGGTGAAAAATGGTCCGTTTTCAAATGTTTTATTTTTGAAGGTCAGTTCACATTTGTAGGTGGATTATTAGTTTTAGAGCTAAAATTAGCATGTTTAAAGTGATTTTCATGCTTCCAGGGGCCCGGGAAGTGAATTAAAAACCATTTGGAGGCATTTAATGTTCAAGCAAAAACGGCTGATTTTTGACAAAAGAGATAACACCCCCCCATTACGTCATGCTTCAGAAAGGTGAAAAATTGTCAGTTTTCAAATGTTTTATTTTTGAATGTCAGTTCACATTTGTAGGTGAATTATTAGTTTTAGAGCTAAAATTAGCATGTTTAAAGTGATTTTCATGCTTCCTGTGGCCCTAAACACAAAGTTTGTGGAATGGTTAAAAGTGCATGAAAATGGCCAGTTTGCTCACTCTGAGGTCTCAAAAAGTGTTTCTTCACCCCGGGAAGTGAATTAAATACCATTTGGAGGCATTTAATGTTCAAGCAAAAACAGCTGATTTTTGACAAAAGAGAAAACACCCCCCATTACGTAATTCTTCAGAAAGGTGAAAAATGGTCCGTTTTCAAATGTTTTATTTTTGAACGTCAGTTCACATTTGTAGGTGGATTATTAGTTTTAGAGCTAAAATTAGCATATTTAAAGTGATTTTCATGCTTCCAGGGGCTCTAAACACAAGATTTGTGGAATGGTTAAAAGTGCATGAAAATGGCCAATTTGCTCACTCTGAGGTCTCAAAAAGTGTTTCTTCACCCCGGGAAGTGAATTAAATACAATTTGGAGGCATTTAATGTTCAAGCAAAAACGGCGGATTTTTGACAAAAGAGATAACACCCCCCATTACGTGATGCTTCAGAAAGGTGAAAAATTGTCCGTTTTCAAATGTTTTATTTTTGAATGTCAGTTCACATTTGTAGGTGGATCATCAGTTTTAGAGCTAAAAAAATTAGCATGTTTAAAGTGATTTTCATGCTTCCATGGGCTCTAAACACAAGATTTGTGGAATGGTTAAAAGTGCATGAAAATGGCCAATTTGCTCACTCTGAGGTCTCAAAAAGTGTTTCTTCACCCCGGGAAGTGAAATAAATACCATTTGGAGGCATTTAATGTTCAATCAAAAACAGCTGATTTTTGACAAAAGAGATAACACCTCCCATTACGTCATGCTTCAGAAAGGTGAAAAATTGTCCGTTTTCAAATGTTTTATTTTTGAATGTCAGTTCACATTTGTAGGTGGATTATTAGTTTTAGAGCTAAAATTAGCATGTTTAAAGTGATTTTCATGCTTCCTGTGGCCCTAAACACAAGGTTTGTGGAATGGTTAAAAGTGCATGAAAATGGCCAATTTGCTCACTCTGAGGTCTCAAAAAGTGTTTCTTCACCCCGGGAAGTGAATTAAATACCATTTGGAGGCATTTAATTTTCAAGCAAAAACAGCTGATTTTTGACAAAAGAGAAAACACCCCCCCATTACTTAATTCTTCAGAAAGGTGAAAAATGGTCCGTTTTCAAATGTTTTATTTTTGAACGTCAGTTCACATTTGTAGGTGGATTATTAGTTTTAGAGCTAAAATTAGCATGTTTAAAGTGATTTTCATGCTTCCAGGGGCTCTAAACACAAGATTTGTGGAATGGTTAAAAGTGCATGAAAATGGCCAATTTGCTCACTCTGAGGTCTCAAAAAGTGTTTCTTCACCCCGGGAAGTGAATTAAATACCATTTGGAGGCATTTAATGTTCAAGCAAAAACGGCTGATTTTTGACAAAAGAGATAACACCCCCCCATTACGTCATGCTTCAGAAAGGTGAAGAATGGTCAGTTTTCAAATGTTTTATTTTTGAATGTCAATTCACATTTGTAGGTGGATTATTAGTTTTAGAGCTAAAATTAGCATGTTTAAAGTGATTTTCATGCTTCCAGGGCCCGGGAAGTGAATTAAATACCATTTGGAGGCATTTAATGTTCAAGCAAAAACAGCTGATTTTTGACAAAAGAGATAACACCCTCCATTACGTCATTCTTCAGAAAGGTAAAAAATGGTCCGTTTTCAAATGTTTTATTTTTGAACATCAGTTCACATTTGTAGGTGGATTATTAGTTTTAGAGCTAAAATTAGCATGTTTAAAGTGATTTTCATGCTTCCAGGGGCTCTAAACACAAGATTTGTGGAATGGTTAAAAGTGCATGAAAATTGCCAATTTGCTCACTCTGAGGTCTCAAAAAGTGTTTCTTCACCCCGGGAAGTGAATTAAATACAATTTGGAGGCATTTAATGTTCAAGCAAAAACGGCGGATTTTTGACAAAAGAGATAACACCCCCCCATTACGTGATGCTTCAGAAAGGTGAAAAATAGTCAGTTTTCAAATGTTTTATTTTTGAATGTCAGTTCACATTTGTAGGTGGATTATTAGTTTTAGAGCTATAATTAGCATGTTTAAAGTGATTTTCATGCTTCCAGGGGCTCTAAACACAAGGTTTGTGGAATAGTTAAAAGTGCATGAAAATGGCCAATTTGCTCACTCTGAGGTCTCAAAAAGTGTTTCTTCACCCCGGGAAGTGAATTAAATACCATTTGGAGGCATTTAATGTTCAAGCAAAAACAGCTGATTTTTGACAAAAGAGATAACACCCCCCCATTACGTAATTCTTCAGAAAGGTGAAAAATTGTCCGTTTTCAAATGTTTTATTTTTGAATGTCAGTTCACATTTGTAGGTGGATTATTAGTTTTAGAGCTAAAATTTGCATGTTTAAAGTGATTTTCATGCTTCCAGGGGCTCTAAACACAAGATTTGTGGAATGGTTAAAAGTGCATGAAAATGGCCAATTTGCTCAATCTGAGGTCTCAAAAAGTGTTTCTTCACCCCGGGAAGTGAATTAAATACAATTTGGAGGCATTTAATGTTCAAGCAAAAACGGCGGATTTTTGACAAAAGAGATAACACCCCCCCATTACGTGATGCTTCAGAAAGGTGAAAAATTGTCCGTTTTCAAATGTTTTATTTTTGAATGTCAGTTCACATTTGTAGGTGGATCATAAGTTTTAGAGCTAAAAAAATTAGCATGTTTAAAGTGATTTTCATGCTTCCAGGGGCTCTAAACACAAGATTTGTGGAATGGTTAAAAGTGCATGAAAATGGCCAATTTGCTCACTCTGAGGTCTCAAAAAGTGTTTCTTCACCCCAGGAAGTGAATTAAATACCATTTGGAGGCATTTAATGTTCAATCAAAAACGGCTGATTTTTTACAAAAGAGATAACACCCCCCCCATTACGTCATTCTTCAGAAAGGTGAAAAATGGTCCGTTTTCAAATGTTTTAGTTTTTGAACATCAGTTCACATTTGTAGGTGGATTATTAGTTTTAGAGCTAAAATTAGCATGTTTAAAGTGATTTTCATGCTTCCAGGGGCTCTAAACACTAGATTTGTGGAATGGTTAAAAGTGCATGAAAATGGCCAATTTGCTCACTCTGAGGTGTCAAAAAGTGTTTCTTCACCCCGGGAAGTGAATTAAATACAATTTGGAGGCATTTAATGTTCAAGCAAAAACGGCGGATTTTTGACAAAAGAGATAACACCCCCACATTACGTGATGCTTCAGAAAGGTGAAAAATTGTCAGTTTTCAAATGTTTTATTTTTGAATGTCAGTTCACATTTGTAGGTGGATTATTAGTTTTAGAGCTAAAATTAGCATGTTTAAAGTGATTTTCATGCTTCCTGTGGCCCTAAACACAAGGTTTGTGGAATGGTTAAAAGTGCATGAAAATGGCCAATTTGCTCACTCTGAGGTCTCAAAAAGTGTTTCTTCACCTCGGGAAGTGAATTAAATACCATTTGGAGGCATTTAATGTTCAAGCAAAAACAGCTGATTTTTGACAAAAGAGATAACACCCCCATTACGTAATTCTTCAGAAAGGTGAAAAATTGTCTGTTTTCAAATGTTTTATTTTTGAACGTCAGTTCACATTTGTAGGTGGATTATTAGTTTTAGAGCTAAAATTAGCATGTTTAAAGTGATTTTCATGCTTCCAGGGGCTCTAAACACAAGACTTGTGGAATGGTTAAAAGTGCATGAAAATGGCCAATTTGCTCACTCTGAGGTCTCAAAAAGTGTTTCTTCACCCCGGGAAGTGAATTAAATACCATTTGGAGGCATTTAATGTTCAAGCAAAAACAGCTGATTTTTGACAAAAGAGATAACACCCCCCATTACGTCATTCTTCAGAAAGGTGAAAAATTGTCTGTTTTCAAATGTTTTATTTTTGAATGTCAGCTCACATTTGTAGGTGGATTATTAGTTTTAGAGCTAAAATTAGCATATTTAAAGTGATTTTCATGCTTCCAGGGGCTCTAAACAAAAGATTTGTGGAATGGTTAAAAGTGCATGAAAATGGCCAATTTGCTCACTCTGAGGTCTCAAAAAGTGTTTCTTCACCCCGGGAAGTGAATTAAATACCATTTGGAGGCATTTAATGTTCAAGCAAAAACGGCTGATTTTTGACAAAAGAGATAACACCCCCCTATTACGTCATTCTTCAGAAAGGTGAAAAATGGTCCGTTTTCAAATGTTTTATTTTTGAACGTCAGTTCACATTTGTAGGTGGATTATTAGTTTTAGAGCTAAAATTAGCATGTTTAAAGTGATTTTAATGCTTCCAGGGGCTCTAAACACAAGATTTGTGGAATGGTTAAAAGTGCATGAAAATGGCCAATTTGCTCACTCTGAGGTCTCAAAAAGTGTTTCTTCACCCCGGGAAGTGAATTAAATACCATTTGGAGGCATTTAATGTTCAAGCAAAAACAGCAGATTTTTGACAAAAGAGATAACACCCCCCCATTACGTAATTCTTCAGAAAGGTGAAAAATGGTCCGTTTTCATATGTTTTATTTTTGAACGTCAGTTCACATTTGTAGGTGGATTATTAGTTTTAGAGCTAAAATTAGCATGTTTAAAGTGATTTTCATGCTTCCAGGGGCTCAAAACACAAGATTTGTGGAATGGTTAAAAGTGCATGAAAATGGCCAATTTGCTCACTCTGAGGTCTCAAAAAGTGTTTCTTCACCCCGGGAAGTGAATTAAATACCATTTGGAGGCATTTAATGTTCAAGCAAAAACGGCTGATTTTTGACAAAAGAGATAACACCCCCCCATTACGTCATGCTTCAGAAAGGTGAAAAATTGTCAGTTTTCAAATGTTTTATTTTTGAATGTCAGTTCACATTTGTAGGTGAATTATTAGTTTTAGAGCTAAAATTAGCATGTTTAAAGTGATTTTCATGCTTCCTGTGGCCCTAAACACAAAGTTTGTGGAATGGTTAAAAGTGCATGAAAATGGCCAGTTTGCTCACTCTGAGGTCTCAAAAAGTGTTTCTTCACCCCGGGAAGTGAATTAAATACCATTTGGAGGCATTTAATGTTCAAGCAAAAACAGCTGATTTTTGACAAAAGAGAAAACACCCCCCATTACGTAATTCTTCAGAAAGGTGAAAAATGGTCCGTTTTCAAATGTTTTATTTTTGAACGTCAGTTCACATTTGTAGGTGGATTATTAGTTTTAGAGCTAAAATTAGCATATTTAAAGTGATTTTCATGCTTCCAGGGGCTCTAAACACAAGATTTGTGGAATGGTTAAAAGTGCATGAAAATGGCCAATTTGCTCACTCTGAGGTCTCAAAAAGTGTTTCTTCACCCCGGGAAGTGAATTAAATACAATTTGGAGGCATTTAATGTTCAAGCAAAAACGGCGGATTTTTGACAAAAGAGATAACACCCCCCATTACGTGATGCTTCAGAAAGGTGAAAAATTGTCCGTTTTCAAATGTTTTATTTTTGAATGTCAGTTCACATTTGTAGGTGGATCATCAGTTTTAGAGCTAAAAAAATTAGCATGTTTAAAGTGATTTTCATGCTTCCATGGGCTCTAAACACAAGATTTGTGGAATGGTTAAAAGTGCATGAAAATGGCCAATTTGCTCACTCTGAGGTCTCAAAAAGTGTTTCTTCACCCCGGGAAGTGAAATAAATACCATTTGGAGGCATTTAATGTTCAATCAAAAACAGCTGATTTTTGACAAAAGAGATAACACCTCCCATTACGTCATGCTTCAGAAAGGTGAAAAATTGTCCGTTTTCAAATGTTTTATTTTTGAATGTCAGTTCACATTTGTAGGTGGATTATTAGTTTTAGAGCTAAAATTAGCATGTTTAAAGTGATTTTCATGCTTCCTGTGGCCCTAAACACAAGGTTTGTGGAATGGTTAAAAGTGCATGAAAATGGCCAATTTGCTCACTCTGAGGTCTCAAAAAGTGTTTCTTCACCCCGGGAAGTGAATTAAATACCATTTGGAGGCATTTAATGTTCAAGCAAAAACAGCTGATTTTTGACAAAAGAGATAACACCTCCCATTACGTCATGCTTCAGAAAGGTGAAAAATTGTCCGTTTTCAAATGTTTTATTTTTGAATGTCAGTTCACATTTGTAGGTGGATTATTAGTTTTAGAGCTAAAATTAGCATGTTTAAAGTGATTTTCATGCTTCCAGGGGCTCTAAACACAAGGTTTGTGGAATAGTTAAAAGTGCATGAAAATGGCCAATTTGCTCACTCTGAGGACTCAAAAAGTGTTTCTTCACCCCGGGAAGTGAATTAAATACCATTTGGAGGCATTTAATGTTCAAGCAAAAACAGCTGATTTTTGACAAAAGAGATAACACCCCCCATTACGTAATTCTTCAGAAAGGTGAAAAATTGTCCGTTTTCAAATGTTTTATTTTTGACTGTCAGTTCACATTTGTAGGTGGATTATTAGTTTTAGAGCTAAAATTAGCATGTTTAAAGTGATTTTCATGCTTCCAGGGGCTCTAAACACAAGATTTGTGGAATGGTTAAAAGTGCATGAAAATGGCCAATTTGCTCAATCTGAGGTCTCAAAAAGTGTTTCTTCACCCCGGGAAGTGAATTAAATACAATTTGGAGGCATTTAATGTTCAAGCAAAAACGGCGGATTTTTGACAAAAGAGATAACACACCCCCCCATTACGTGATGCTTCAGAAAGGTGAAAAATTGTCAGTTTTCAAATGTTTTATTTTTGAATGTCAGTTCACATTTGTAGGTGGATCATCAGTTTTAGAGCTAAAAAAATTAGCATGTTTAAAGTGATTTTCATGCTTCCAGGGGCTCTAAACACAAGATTTGTGGAATGGTTAAAAGTGCATGAAAATGGCCAATTTGCTCACTCTGAGGTCTCAAAAAGTGTTTCTTCACCCCGGGAAGTGAATTAAATACCATTTGGAGGCATATAATGTTCAATCAAAAACAGCTGATTTTTGACAAAAGAGATAACACCTCCCATTACGTCATGCTTCAGAAAGGTGAAAAATTGTCCGTTTTCAAATGTTTTATTTTTGAATGTCAGTTCACATTTGTAGGTGGATTATTAGTTTTAGAGCTAAAATTAGCATGTTTAAAGAGATTTTCATGCTTCCTGTGGCCCTAAACACAAGGTTTGTGGAATGGTTAAAAGTGCATGAAAATGGCCAATTTGTTCACTCTGAGGTCTCAAAAAGTGTTTCTTCACCCCGGGAAGTGAATTAAATACCATTTGGAGGCATTTAATGTTCAAGCAAAAACAGCTGATTTTTGACAAAAGAGATAACAGCCCCCCATTACGTAATTCTTCAGAAAGGTAAAAATTTTGTTTTCAAATGTTTTATTTTTGAATGTCAGTTCACATTTGTAGGTGGATTATTAGTTTTAGAACTAAAATTAGCATATTTAGAGTGATTTTCATGCTTCCAGGGGCTCTAAACAAAAGATTTGTGGAATGGTTAAAAGTGCATGAAAATGGCCAATTTGCTCACTCTGAGGTCTCAAAAAGTGTTTCTTCACCCCGGGAAGTGAATTAAATACCATTTGGAGGCATTTAATGTTCAAGCAAAAACAGCTGATTTTTGACAAAAGAGATAACACCCCCCCATTACGTAATGCTTCAGAAAGGTGAAAAATGGTCCGTTTTCAAATGTTTTATTTTTGAAGGTCAGTTCACATTTGTAGGTGGATTATTAGTTTTAGAGCTAAAATTAGCATGTTTAAAGTGATTTTCATGCTTCCAGGGGCTCAAAACACAAGATTTGTGGAATGGTTAAAAGTGCATGAAAATGGCCAATTTGCTCACTCTGAGGTCTCAAAAAGTGTTTCTTCACCCCGGGAAGTGAATTAAATACCATTTGGAGGCATTTAATGTTCAAGCAAAAACAGCTGATTTTTGACAAAAGAGATAACACCCCCCCATTACGTAATGCTTCAGAAAGGTGAAAAATGGTCCGTTTTCAAATGTTTTATTTTTGAAGGTCAGTTCACATTTGTAGGTGGATTATTAGTTTTAGAGCTAAAATTAGCATGTTTAAAGTGATTTTCATGCTTCCAGGGGCCCGGGAAGTGAATTAAAAACCATTTGGAGGCATTTAATGTTCAAGCAAAAACGGCTGATTTTTGACAAAAGAGATAACACCCCCCCATTACGTCATGCTTCAGAAAGGTGAAAAATTGTCCGTTTTCAAATGTTTTATTTTTGAATGTCAGTTCACATTTGTAGGTGAATTATTAGTTTTAGAGCTAAAATTAGCATGTTTAAAGTGATTTTCATGCTTCCTGTGGCCCTAAACACAAAGTTTGTGGAATGGTTAAAAGTGCATGAAAATGGCCAGTTTGCTCACTCTGAGGTCTCAAAAAGTGTTTCTTCACCCCGGGAAGTGAATTAAATACCATTTGGAGGCATTTAATTTTCAAGCAAAAACAGCTGATTTTTGACAAAAGAGAAAACACCCCCCCATTACTTAATTCTTCAGAAAGGTGAAAAATGGTCCGTTTTCAAATGTTTTATTTTTGAACGTCAGTTCACATTTGTAGGTGGATTATTAGTTTTAGAGCTAAAATTAGCATGTTTAAAGTGATTTTCATGCTTCCAGGGGCTCTAAACACAAGATTTGTGGAATGGTTAAAAGTGCATGAAAATGGCCAATTTGCTCACTCTGAGGTCTCAAAAAGTGTTTCTTCACCCCGGGAAGTGAATTAAATACCATTTGGAGGCATTTAATGTTCAAGCAAAAACGGCGGATTTTTGACAAAAGAGATAACACCCCCCCATTACGTGATGCTTCAGAAAGGTGAAAAATTGTCCGTTTTCAAATGTTTTATTTTTGAATGTCAGTTCACATTTGTAGGTGGATCATCAGTTTTAGAGCTAAAAAAATTTAGCATGTTTAAAGTGATTTTCATGCTTCCAGGGGCTCTAAACACAAGATTTGTAGAATGGTTAAAAGTGCATGAAAATGGCCAATTTGCTCACTCTGAGGTCTCAAAAATGTTTCTTCACCCCGGGAAGTGAATTAAATACCATTTGGAGGCATTTAATGTTCAATCAAAAACAGCTGATTGTTGACAAAAGAGATAACACCTCCCATTACGTCATGCTTCAGAAAGGTGAAAAATTGTCCGTTTTCAAATGTTTTATTTTTGAATGTCAGTTCACATTTGTAGGTGGATTATTAGTTTTAGAGCTAAAATTAGCATGTTTAAAGTGATTTTCATGCTTCCAGGGGCTCTAAACACAAGGTTTGTGGAATAGTTAAAAGTGCATGAAAATGGCCAATTTGCTCACTCTGAGGACTCAAAAAGTGTTTCTTCACCCCGGGAAGTGAATTAAATACCATTTGGAGGCATTTAATGTTCAAGCAAAAACAGCTGATTTTTGACAAAAGAGATAACACCCCCCCATTACGTAATTCTTCAGAAAGGTGAAAAATTGTCCGTTTTCAAATGTTTTATTTTTGAATGTCAGTTCACATTTGTAGGTGGATTATTAGTTTTAGAGCTAAAATTTGCATGTTTAAAGTGATTTTCATGCTTCCAGGGGCTCTAAACACAAGATTTGTGGAATGGTTAAAAGTGCATGAAAATGGCCAATTTGCTCAATCTGAGGTCTCAAAAAGTGTTTCTTCACCCCGGGAAGTGAATTAAATACAATTTGGAGGCATTTAATGTTCAAGCAAAAACGGCGGATTTTTGACAAAAGAGATAACACCCCCCCATTACGTGATGCTTCAGAAAGGTGAAAAATTGTCCGTTTTCAAATGTTTTATTTTTGAATGTCAGTTCACATTTGTAGGTGGATCATCAGTTTTAGAGCTAAAAAAATTAGCATGTTTAAAGTGATTTTCATGCTTCCAGGGGCTCTAAACACAAGATTTGTGGAATGGTTAAAAGTGCATGAAAATGGCCAATTTGCTCACTCTGAGGTCTCAAAAAGTGTTTCTTCACCCCAGGAAGTGAATTAAATACCATTTGGAGGCATTTAATGTTCAATCAAAAACAGCTGATTTTTGACAAAAGAGATAACACCTCCCATTACGTCATGCTTCAGAAAGGTGAAAAATTGTCAGTTTTCAAATGTTTTATTTTTGAATGTCAGTTCACATTTGTAGGTGGATTATTAGTTTTAGAGCTAAAATTAGCATATTTAGAGTGATTTTCATGCTTCCAGGGGCTCTAAACACAAGATTTGTGGAATGGTTAAAAGTGCATGAAAATGGCCAATTTGCTCAGTCTGAGGTCTCAAAAAGTGTTTCTTCACCCCGGGAAGTGAATTAAATAACATTTGGAGGCATTTAATGTTCAAGCAAAAACGGCTGATTTTTTACAAAAGAGATAACACCCCCCCATTACGTCATTCTTCAGAAAGGTGAAAAATGGTCCGTTTTCAAATGTTTTAGTTTTTGAACATCAGTTCACATTTGTAGGTGGATTATTAGTTTTAGAGCTAAAATTAGCATGTTTAAAGTGATTTTCATGCTTCCAGGGGCTCTAAACACTAGATTTGTGGAATGGTTAAAAGTGCATGAAAATGGCCAATTTGCTCACTCTGAGGTGTCAAAAAGTGTTTCTTCACCCCGGGAAGTGAATTAAATACAATTTGGAGGCATTTAATGTTCAAGCAAAAACGGCGGATTTTTGACAAAAGAGATAACACCCCCACATTACGTGATGCTTCAGAAAGGTGAAAAATTGTCCGCTTTCAAATGTTTTATTTTTGAATGTCAGTTCACATTTGTAGGTGGATTATTAGTTTTAGAGCTAAAATTAGCATGTTTAAAGTGATTTTCATGCTTCCTGTGGCCCTAAACACAAGGTTTGTGGAATGGTTAAAAGTGCATGAAAATGGCCAATTTGCTCACTCTGAGGTCTCAAAAAGTGTTTCTTCACCTCGGGAAGTGAATTAAATACCATTTGGAGGCATTTAATGTTCAAGCAAAAACAGCTGATTTTTGACAAAAGAGATAACACCCCCATTACGTAATTCTTCAGAAAGGTGAAAAATTGTCTGTTTTCAAATGTTTTATTTTTGAACGTCAGTTCACATTTGTAGGTGGATTATTAGTTTTAGAGCTAAAATTAGCATGTTTAAAGTGATTTTCATGCTTCCAGGGGCTCTAAACACAAGACTTGTGGAATGGTTAAAAGTGCATGAAAATGGCCAATTTGCTCACTCTGAGGTCTCAAAAAGTGTTTCTTCACCCCGGGAAGTGAATTAAATACCATTTGGAGGCATTTAATGTTCAAGCAAAAACAGCTGATTTTTGACAAAAGAGATAACACCCCCCATTACGTCATTCTTCAGAAAGGTGAAAAATTGTCTGTTTTCAAATGTTTTATTTTTGAATGTCAGTTCACATTTGTAGGTGGATTATTAGTTTTAGAGCTAAAATTAGCATATTTAAAGTGATTTTCATGCTTCCAGGGGCTCTAAACAAAAGATTTGTGGAATGGTTAAAAGTGCATGAAAATGGCCAATTTGCTCACTCTGAGGTCTCAAAAAGTGTTTCTTCACCCCGGGAAGTGAATTAAATACCATTTGGAGGCATTTAATGTTCAAGCAAAAACGGCTGATTTTTGACAAGAGATAACACCCCCCTATTACGTCATTCTTCAACATCGTGAAAGAGCTCTCCAACCCCAACGCCGGAAACAACGACATCACACCTTCGCAAGACCTCTGCAACTCCCTCGCCTCCTACTTCCACAACAAGATCGCGGACATACACAACAGCTTCAGCACTCAACCAACGCACGCCACGACCGAACCACCGCCCCCCACCACCACCCTCCGCGCCTGGACCCCGATCAGCACCGAAGACACCATCCGCACGATGAACTCCATCCACTCCGGATCTCCGACAGACCCCTGCCCTCACCACGTCTTCAACAAGGCCGACGCTGTCATCGCACCCCACCTGCGGGACATCATCAACACCTCCTTCAACACCGCCACCTTCCCGGAGAGCTGGAAGCACGCCGAACTCAGCGCTCTACTCAAGAAACCATCAGCAGACCCCACCGACCTCAAGAACTACCGCCCCATCTCGCTGCTCCTGTTTCCGGCCAAAGTCATCGAGAAGACCGTCAACAAGCAACTGGCCGCCTTCCTTGAGATGAACGGCTCCCTCGACCTCTCGCAGTCTGGCTTCCGGGCCAACCACAGCACCGAGACCGCCCTGATCGCAGCTACAGATGACATCCGAGCCCTGCTCGACAACGGAGAAACAGCGGCCCTCATCCTCCTGGACCTCTCCGCGGCCTTCGACACTGTCTGCCACCGTACCCTAGTACAGCGCCTCAGCAACGTCGGAATCCAGGAGAAGGCACTGGAGTGGATCACCTCCTTCCTCGCCGGAAGGACACAGAGAGTCCGCCTCCCCCCGTTCAGATCGGAGGCCACCGAAGTCATCTGCGGCGTTCCTCAAGGCTCCTCGCTCAGCCCAACTCTCTTCAACGTCTACATGAGCCCCCTCGCAGACGTCGCACGCCAGCACAACCTGAACATCATCTCCTACGCCGACGACACCCAGCTGATCCTCTCCCTCACCAACGACCCCGCCACCGCCAGAGCCAACCTGCACGAAGGGATGACAGACGTAGCCAAATGGATGTCGAACAGCCGCCTGAAACTGAACTCGGACAAGACGGAAGTCCTCATCCTGGGATCCTCACCCTCCGCCTGGGACGACTCCTGGTGGCCCCCCGCCCTGGGCAGCTCACCCAAACCAACTGACCACGCACGCAACCTGGGCTTCATCCTGGACTCCACCCTCTCTATGACCAGACAAGTCAACGCCGTCTCCTCGTCGTGCTTCAACATCCTGCGAATGCTACGCAAGATCTTCCGATGGATCCCCACCGAGACCAGGAAGACGGTCACCCAGGCCCTCGTCACCAGCCGTCTGGACTACGGTAACTCCCTCTACGCCGGAACCACCGCCAAACTCCAGAAGAGACTCCAGCGGATCCAGAACACCTCAGCACGACTCATCCTGGACATCCCCCGCCGCAGCCACATCTCCGGACACCTGAGAGACCTGCACTGGCTCCCGGTCAACAAGAGAATCACCTTCCGGCTCCTCACCCACGCACACAAAGCCCTACACAACCAAGGACCAGGATACCTCAACAGCCGCCTCAACTTCTACGCTCCCACGCGCCAGCTTCGATCGACCAGCCACGCCCTCGCCGCCGTCCCCCGCATCCGAAGAGCCACCACAGGAGGAAGGTCCTTCTCCTACCTGGCTGCCAAGACTTGGAACTCCCTTCCGACCCACCTCCGCCTGACCCAGGACCACCTCGCCTTCAGGAAGCAGCTCAAGACCTGGCTGTTCGAGCAGTAGCGGACCCCCCCCCCAGCGCCTTGAGACCCTCCGGGTGAGTAGTGCGCTATACAAATGCTCTGATTGATTGATTGATTGATTCTTCAGAAAGGTGAAAAATGGTCCGTTTTCAAATGTTTTATTTTTGAACGTCAGTTCACATTTGTAGGTGGATTATTCGTTTTAGAGCTAAAATTAGCATGTTTAAAGTGATTTTAATGCTTCCAGGGGCTCTAAACACAAGATTTGTGGAATGGTTAAAAGTGCATGAAAATGGCCAATTTGCTCACTCTGAGGTCTCAAAAAGTGTTTCTTCACCCCGGGAAGTGAATTAAATACCATTTGGAGGCATTTAATGTTCAAGCAAAAACAGCAGATTTTTGACAAAAGAGATAACACCCCCCCATTACGTAATTCTTCAGAAAGGTGAAAAATGGTCCGTTTTCATATGTTTTATTTTTGAACGTCAGTTCACATTTGTAGGTGGATTATTAGTTTTAGAGCTAAAATTAGCATGTTTAAAGTGATTTTCATGCTTCCAGGGGCTCAAAACACAAGATTTGTGGAATGGTTAAAAGTGCATGAAAATGGCCAATTTGCTCACTCTGAGGTCTCAAAAAGTGTTTCTTCACCCCGGGAAGTGAATTAAATACCATTTGGAGGCATTTAATGTTCAAGCAAAAACAGCTGATTTTTGACAAAAGAGATAACACCCCCCCATTACGTAATGCTTCAGAAAGGTGAAAAATGGTCCGTTTTCAAATGTTTTATTTTTGAAGGTCAGTTCACATTTGTAGGTGGATTATTAGTTTTAGAGCTAAAATTAGCATGTTTAAAGTGATTTTCATGCTTCCAGGGGCCCGGGAAGTGAATTAAAAACCATTTGGAGGCATTTAATGTTCAAGCAAAAACGGCTGATTTTTGACAAAAGAGATAACACCCCCCCATTACGTCATGCTTCAGAAAGGTGAAAAATTGTCAGTTTTCAAATGTTTTATTTTTGAATGTCAGTTCACATTTGTAGGTGAATTATTAGTTTTAGAGCTAAAATTAGCATGTTTAAAGTGATTTTCATGCTTCCTGTGGCCCTAAACACAAAGTTTGTGGAATGGTTAAAAGTGCATGAAAATGGCCAGTTTGCTCACTCTGAGGTCTCAAAAAGTGTTTCTTCACCCCGGGAAGTGAATTAAATACCATTTGGAGGCATTTAATGTTCAAGCAAAAACAGCTGATTTTTGACAAAAGAGAAAACACCCCCCATTACGTAATTCTTCAGAAAGGTGAAAAATGGTCCGTTTTCAAATGTTTTATTTTTGAACGTCAGTTCACATTTGTAGGTGGATTATTAGTTTTAGAGCTAAAATTAGCATATTTAAAGTGATTTTCATGCTTCCAGGGGCTCTAAACACAAGATTCGTGGAATGGTTAAAAGTGCATGAAAATGGCCAATTTGCTCACTCTGAGGTCTCAAAAAGTGTTTCTTCACCCCGGGAAGTGAATTAAATACAATTTGGAGGCATTTAATGTTCAAGCAAAAACAGCGGATTTTTGACAAAAGAGATAACACCCCCCATTACGTGATGCTTCAGAAAGGTGAAAAATTGTCCGTTTTCAAATGTTTTATTTTTGAATGTCAGTTCACATTTGTAGGTGGATCATCAGTTTTAGAGCTAAAAAAATTAGCATGTTTAAAGTGATTTTCATGCTTCCATGGGCTCTAAACACAAGATTTGTGGAATGGTTAAAAGTGCATGAAAATGGCCAATTTGCTCACTCTGAGGTCTCAAAAAGTGTTTCTTCACCCCGGGAAGTGAAATAAATACCATTTGGAGGCATTTAATGTTCAATCAAAAACAGCTGATTTTTGACAAAAGAGATAACACCTCCCATTACGTCATGCTTCAGAAAGGTGAAAAATTGTCCGTTTTCAAATGTTTTATTTTTGAATGTCAGTTCACATTTGTAGGTGGATTATTAGTTTTAGAGCTAAAATTAGCATGTTTAAAGTGATTTTCATGCTTCCTGTGGCCCTAAACACAAGGTTTGTGGAATGGTTAAAAGTGCATGAAAATGGCCAATTTGCTCACTCTGAGGTCTCAAAAAGTGTTTCTTCACCCCGGGAAGTGAATTAAATACCATTTGGAGGCATTTAATGTTCAAGCAAAAACAGCTGATTTTTGACAAAAGAGATAACACCTCCCATTACGTCATGCTTCAGAAAGGTGAAAAATTGTCCGTTTTCAAATGTTTTATTTTTGACTGTCAGTTCACATTTGTAGGTGGATTATTAGTTTTAGAGCTAAAATTAGCATGTTTAAAGTGATTTTCATGCTTCCAGGGGCTCTAAACACAAGATTTGTGGAATGGTTAAAAGTGCATGAAAATGGCCAATTTGCTCAATCTGAGGTCTCAAAAAGTGTTTCTTCACCCCGGGAAGTGAATTAAATACAATTTGGAGGCATTTAATGTTCAAGCAAAAACGGCGGATTTTTGACAAAAGAGATAACACACCCCCCATTACGTGATGCTTCAGAAAGGTGAAAAATTGTCCGTTTTCAAATGTTTTATTTTTGAATGTCAGTTCACATTTGTAGGTGGATCATCAGTTTTAGAGCTAAAAAAATTAGCATGTTTAAAGTGATTTTCATGCTTCCAGGGGCTCTAAACACAAGATTTGTGGAATGGTTAAAAGTGCATGAAAATGGCCAATTTGCTCACTCTGAGGTCTCAAAAAGTGTTTCTTCACCCCGGGAAGTGAATTAAATACCATTTGGAGGCATTTAATGTTCAAGCAAAAACAGCTGATTTTTGACAAAAGAGAAAACACCCCCCATTACGTAATTCTTCAGAAAGGTGAAAAATGGTCCGTTTTCAAATGTTTTATTTTTGAACGTCAGTTCACATTTGTAGGTGGATTATTAGTTTTAGAGCTAAAATTAGCATATTTAAAGTGATTTTCATGCTTCCAGGGGCTCTAAACACAAGATTCGTGGAATGGTTAAAAGTGCATGAAAATGGCCAATTTGCTCACTCTGAGGTCTCAAAAAGTGTTTCTTCACCCCGGGAAGTGAATTAAATACAATTTGGAGGCATTTAATGTTCAAGCAAAAACAGCGGATTTTTGACAAAAGAGATAACACCCCCCATTACGTGATGCTTCAGAAAGGTGAAAAATTGTCCGTTTTCAAATGTTTTATTTTTGAATGTCAGTTCACATTTGTAGGTGGATCATCAGTTTTAGAGCTAAAAAAATTTAGCATGTTTAAAGTGATTTTCATGCTTCCAGGGGCTCTAAACACAAGATTTGTAGAATGGTTAAAAGTGCATGAAAATGGCCAATTTGCTCACTCTGAGGTCTCAAAAAGTGTTTCTTCACCCCGGGAAGTGAATTAAATACCATTTGGAGGCATTTAATGTTCAATCAAAAACAGCTGATTGTTGACAAAAGAGATAACACCTCCCATTACGTCATGCTTCAGAAAGGTGAAAAATTGTCCGTTTTCAAATGTTTTATTTTTGAATGTCAGTTCACATTTGTAGGTGGATTATTAGTTTTAGAGCTAAAATTAGCATGTTTAAAGTGATTTTCATGCTTCCAGGGGCTCTAAACACAAGGTTTGTGGAATAGTTAAAAGTGCATGAAAATGGCCAATTTGCTCACTCTGAGGACTCAAAAAGTGTTTCTTCACCCCGGGAAGTGAATTAAATACCATTTGGAGGCATTTAATGTTCAAGCAAAAACAGCTGATTTTTGACAAAAGAGATAACACCCCCCCATTACGTAATTCTTCAGAAAGGTGAAAAATTGTCCGTTTTCAAAGGTTTATTTTTGAATGTCAGTTCACATTTGTAGGTGGATTATTAGTTTTAGAGCTAAAATTTGCATGTTTAAAGTGATTTTCATGCTTCCAGGGGCTCTAAACACAAGATTTGTGGAATGGTTAAAAGTGCATGAAAATGGCCAATTTGCTCAATCTGAGGTCTCAAAAAGTGTTTCTTCACCCCGGGAAGTGAATTAAATACAATTTGGAGGCATTTAATGTTCAAGCAAAAACGGCGGATTTTTGACAAAAGAGATAACACCCCCCCATTACGTGATGCTTCAGAAAGGTGAAAAATTGTCCGTTTTCAAATGTTTTATTTTTGAATGTCAGTTCACATTTGTAGGTGGATCATCAGTTTTAGAGCTAAAAAAATTAGCATGTTTAAAGTGATTTTCATGCTTCCAGGGGCTCTAAACACAAGATTTGTGGAATGGTTAAAAGTGCATGAAAATGGCCAATTTGCTCACTCTGAGGTCTCAAAAAGTGTTTCTTCACCCCAGGAAGTGAATTAAATACCATTTGGAGGCATTTAATGTTCAATCAAAAACAGCTGATTTTTGACAAAAGAGATAACACCTCCCATTACGTCATGCTTCAGAAAGGTGAAAAATTGTCAGTTTTCAAATGTTTTATTTTTGAATGTCAGTTCACATTTGTAGGTGGATTATTAGTTTTAGAGCTAAAATTAGCATATTTAGAGTGATTTTCATGCTTCCAGGGGCTCTAAACACAAGATTTGTGGAATGGTTAAAAGTGCATGAAAATGGCCAATTTGCTCAGTCTGAGGTCTCAAAAAGTGTTTCTTCACCCCGGGAAGTGAATTAAATAACATTTGGAGGCATTTAATGTTCAAGCAAAAACGGCTGATTTTTTACAAAAGAGATAACACCCCCCCATTACGTCATTCTTCAGAAAGGTGAAAAATGGTCCGTTTTCAAATGTTTTAGTTTTTGAACATCAGTTCACATTTGTAGGTGGATTATTAGTTTTAGAGCTAAAATTAGCATGTTTAAAGTGATTTTCATGCTTCCAGGGGCTCTAAACACTAGATTTGTGGAATGGTTAAAAGTGCATGAAAATGGCCAATTTGCTCACTCTGAGGTGTCAAAAAGTGTTTCTTCACCCCGGGAAGTGAATTAAATACAATTTGGAGGCATTTAATGTTCAAGCAAAAACGGCGGATTTTTGACAAAAGAGATAACACCCCCACATTACGTGATGCTTCAGAAAGGTGAAAAATTGTCCGTTTTCAAATGTTTTATTTTTGAATGTCAGTTCACATTTGTAGGTGGATTATTAGTTTTAGAGCTAAAATTAGCATGTTTAAAGTGATTTTCATGCTTCCTGTGGCCCTAAACACAAGGTTTGTGGAATGGTTAAAAGTGCATGAAAATGGCCAATTTGCTCACTCTGAGGTCTCAAAAAGTGTTTCTTCACCTCGGGAAGTGAATTAAATACCATTTGGAGGCATTTAATGTTCAAGCAAAAACAGCTGATTTTTGACAAAAGAGATAACACCCCCATTACGTAATTCTTCAGAAAGGTGAAAAATTGTCTGTTTTCAAATGTTTTATTTTTGAACGTCAGTTCACATTTGTAGGTGGATTATAAGTTTTAGAGCTAAAATTAGCATGTTTAAAGTGATTTTCATGCTTCCAGGGGCTCTAAACACAAGACTTGTGGAATGGTTAAAAGTGCATGAAAATGGCCAATTTGCTCACTCTGAGGTCTCAAAAAGTGTTTCTTCACCCCGGAAAGTGAATTAAATACCATTTGGAGGCATTTAATGTTCAAGCAAAAACAGCTGATTTTTGACAAAAGAGATAACACCCCCCATTACGTCATTCTTCAGAAAGGTGAAAAATTGTCTGTTTTCAAATGTTTTATTTTTGAATGTCAGTTCACATTTGTAGGTGGATTATTAGTTTTAGAGCTAAAATTAGCATATTTAAAGTGATTTTCATGCTTCCAGGGGCTCTAAACAAAAGATTTGTGGAATGGTTAAAAGTGCATGAAAATGGCCAATTTGCTCACTCTGAGGTCTCAAAAAGTGTTTCTTCACCCCGGGAAGTGAATTAAATACCATTTGGAGGCATTTAATGTTCAAGCAAAAACGGCTGATTTTTGACAAAAGAGATAACACCCCCCTATTACGTCATTCTTCAGAAAGGTGAAAAATGGTCCGTTTTCAAATGTTTTATTTTTGAACGTCAGTTCACATTTGTAGGTGGATTATTCGTTTTAGAGCTAAAATTAGCATGTTTAAAGTGATTTTAATGCTTCCAGGGGCTCTAAACACAAGATTTGTGGAATGGTTAAAAGTGCATGAAAATGGCCAATTTGCTCACTCTGAGGTCTCAAAAAGTGTTTCTTCACCCCGGGAAGTGAATTAAATACCATTTGGAGGCATTTAATGTTCAAGCAAAAACAGCAGATTTTTGACAAAAGAGATAACACCCCCCCATTACGTAATTCTTCAGAAAGGTGAAAAATGGTCCGTTTTCATATGTTTTATTTTTGAACGTCAGTTCACATTTGTAGGTGGATTATTAGTTTTAGAGCTAAAATTAGCATGTTTAAAGTGATTTTCATGCTTCCAGGGGCTCAAAACACAAGATTTGTGGAATGGTTAAAAGTGCATGAAAATGGCCAATTTGCTCACTCTGAGGTCTCAAAAAGTGTTTCTTCACCCCGGGAAGTGAATTAAATACCATTTGGAGGCATTTAATGTTCAAGCAAAAACAGCTGATTTTTGACAAAAGAGATAACAGCCCCCCATTACGTAATGCTTCAGAAAGGTGAAAAATGGTCCGTTTTCAAATGTTTTATTTTTGAAGGTCAGTTCACATTTGTAGGTGGATTATTAGTTTTAGAGCTAAAATTAGCATGTTTAAAGTGATTTTCATGCTTCCAGGGGCCCGGGAAGTGAATTAAAAACCATTTGGAGGCATTTAATGTTCAAGCAAAAACGGCTGATTTTTGACAAAAGAGATAACACCCCCCCATTACGTCATGCTTCAGAAAGGTGAAAAATTGTCAGTTTTCAAATGTTTTATTTTTGAATGTCAGTTCACATTTGTAGGTGAATTATTAGTTTTAGAGCTAAAATTAGCATGTTTAAAGTGATTTTCATGCTTCCTGTGGCCCTAAACACAAAGTTTGTGGAATGGTTAAAAGTGCATGAAAATGGCCAGTTTGCTCACTCTGAGGTCTCAAAAAGTGTTTCTTCACCCCGGGAAGTGAATTAAATACCATTTGGAGGCATTTAATGTTCAAGCAAAAACAGCTGATTTTTGACAAAAGAGAAAACACCCCCCATTACGTAATTCTTCAGAAAGGTGAAAAATGGTCCGTTTTCAAATGTTTTATTTTTGAACGTCAGTTCACATTTGTAGGTGGATTATTAGTTTTAGAGCTAAAATTAGCATATTTAAAGTGATTTTCATGCTTCCAGGGGCTCTAAACACAAGATTTGTGGAATGGTTAAAAGTGCATGAAAATGGCCAATTTGCTCACTCTGAGGTCTCAAAAAGTGTTTCTTCACCCCGGGAAGTGAATTAAATACAATTTGGAGGCATTTAATGTTCAAGCAAAAACAGCGGATTTTTGACAAAAGAGATAACACCCCCCATTACGTGATGCTTCAGAAAGGTGAAAAATTGTCCGTTTTCAAATGTTTTATTTTTGAATGTCAGTTCACATTTGTAGGTGGATCATCAGTTTTAGAGCTAAAAAAATTAGCATGTTTAAAGTGATTTTCATGCTTCCATGGGCTCTAAACACAAGATTTGTGGAATGGTTAAAAGTGCATGAAAATGGCCAATTTGCTCACTCTGAGGTCTCAAAAAGTGTTTCTTCACCCCGGGAAGTGAAATAAATACCATTTGGAGGCATTTAATGTTCAATCAAAAACAGCTGATTTTTGACAAAAGAGATAACACCTCCCATTACGTCATGCTTCAGAAAGGTGAAAAATTGTCCGTTTTCAAATGTTTTATTTTTGAATGTCAGTTCACATTTGTAGGTGGATTATTAGTTTTAGAGCTAAAATTAGCATGTTTAAAGTGATTTTCATGCTTCCTGTGGCCCTAAACACAAGGTTTGTGGAATGGTTAAAAGTGCATGAAAATGGCCAATTTGCTCACTCTGAGGTCTCAAAAAGTGTTTCTTCACCCCGGGAAGTGAATTAAATACCATTTGGAGGCATTTAATGTTCAAGCAAAAACAGCTGATTTTTGACAAAAGAGATAACACCTCCCATTACGTCATGCTTCAGAAAGGTGAAAAATTGTCCGTTTTCAAATGTTTTATTTTTGACTGTCAGTTCACATTTGTAGGTGGATTATTAGTTTTAGAGCTAAAATTAGCATGTTTAAAGTGATTTTCATGCTTCCAGGGGCTCTAAACACAAGATTTGTGGAATGGTTAAAAGTGCATGAAAATGGCCAATTTGCTCAATCTGAGGTCTCAAAAAGTGTTTCTTCACCCCGGGAAGTGAATTAAATACAATTTGGAGGCATTTAATGTTCAAGCAAAAACGGCGGATTTTTGACAAAAGAGATAACACACCCCCCATTACGTGATGCTTCAGAAAGGTGAAAAATTGTCCGTTTTCAAATGTTTTATTTTTGAATGTCAGTTCACATTTGTAGGTGGATCATCAGTTTTAGAGCTAAAAAAATTAGCATGTTTAAAGTGATTTTCATGCTTCCAGGGGCTCTAAACACAAGATTTGTGGAATGGTTAAAAGTGCATGAAAATGGCCAATTTGCTCACTCTGAGGTCTCAAAAAGTGTTTCTTCACCCCGGGAAGTGAATTAAATACCATTTGGAGGCATATAATGTTCAATCAAAAACAGCTGATTTTTGACAAAAGAGATAACACCTCCCATTACGTCATGCTTCAGAAAGGTGAAAAATTGTCCGTTTTCAAATGTTTTATTTTTGAATGTCAGTTCACATTTGTAGGTGGATTATTAGTTTTAGAGCTAAAATTAGCATGTTTAAAGAGATTTTCATGCTTCCTGTGGCCCTAAACACAAGGTTTGTGGAATGGTTAAAAGTGCATGAAAATGGCCAATTTGTTCACTCTGAGGTCTCAAAAAGTGTTTCTTCACCCCGGGAAGTGAATTAAATACCATTTGGAGGCATTTAATGTTCAAGCAAAAACAGCTGATTTTTGACAAAAGAGATAACAGCCCCCCATTACGTAATTCTTCAGAAAGGTAAAAATTTTGTTTTCAAATGTTTTATTTTTGAATGTCAGTTCACATTTGTAGGTGGATTATTAGTTTTAGAACTAAAATTAGCATATTTAGAGTGATTTTCATGCTTCCAGGGGCTCTAAACAAAAGATTTGTGGAATGGTTAAAAGTGCATGAAAATGGCCAATTTGCTCACTCTGAGGTCTCAAAAAGTGTTTCTTCACCCCGGGAAGTGAATTAAATACCATTTGGAGGCATTTAATGTTCAAGCAAAAACGGCTGATTTTTGACAAAAGAGATAACACCCCCCCATTACGTCATTCTTCAGAAAGGTGAAAAATGGTCCGTTTTCAAATGTTTTATTTTTGAACGTCAGTTCACATTTGTAGGTGGATTATTCGTTTTAGAGCTAAAATTAGCATGTTTAAAGTGATTTTCATGCTTCCAGGGGCTCAAAACACAAGATTTGTGGAATGGTTAAAAGTGCATGAAAATGGCCAATTTGCTCACTCTGAGGTCTCAAAAAGTGTTTCTTCACCCCGGGAAGTGAATTAAATACCATTTGGAGGCATTTAATGTTCAAGCAAAAACAGCTGATTTTTGACAAAAGAGATAACACCCCCCCATTACGTAATGCTTCAGAAAGGTGAAAAATGGTCCGTTTTCAAATGTTTTATTTTTGAAGGTCAGTTCACATTTGTAGGTGGATTATTAGTTTTAGAGCTAAAATTAGCATGTTTAAAGTGATTTTCATGCTTCCAGGGGCTCTAAACACAAGATTTGTGGAATGGTTAAAAGTGCATGAAAATGGCCAATTTGCTCACTCTGAGGTCTCAAAAAGTGTTTCTTCACCCCGGGAAGTGAATTAAATACCATTTGGAGGCATTTAATGTTCAAGCAAAAACGGCGGATTTTTGACAAAAGAGATAACACCCCCCCATTACGTGATGCTTCAGAAAGGTGAAAAATTGTCCGTTTTCAAATGTTTTATTTTTGAATGTCAGTTCACATTTGTAGGTGGATCATCAGTTTTAGAGCTAAAAAAATTTAGCATGTTTAAAGTGATTTTCATGCTTCCAGGGGCTCTAAACACAAGATTTGTAGAATGGTTAAAAGTGCATGAAAATGGCCAATTTGCTCACTCTGAGGTCTCAAAAAGTGTTTCTTCACCCCGGGAAGTGAATTAAATACCATTTGGAGGCATTTAATGTTCAATCAAAAACAGCTGATTGTTGACAAAAGAGATAACACCTCCCATTACGTCATGCTTCAGAAAGGTGAAAAATTGTCCGTTTTCAAATGTTTTATTTTTGAATGTCAGTTCACATTTGTAGGTGGATTATTAGTTTTAGAGCTAAAATTAGCATGTTTAAAGTGATTTTCATGCTTCCAGGGGCTCTAAACACAACGTTTGTGGAATAGTTAAAAGTGCATGAAAATGGCCAATTTGCTCACTCTGAGGACTCAAAAAGTGTTTCTTCACCCCGGGAAGTGAATTAAATACCATTTGGAGGCATTTAATGTTCAAGCAAAAACAGCTGATTTTTGACAAAAGAGATAACACCCCCCCATTACGTAATTCTTCAGAAAGGTGAAAAATTGTCCGTTTTCAAATGTTTTATTTTTGAATGTCAGTTCACATTTGTAGGTGGATTATTAGTTTTAGAGCTAAAATTTGCATGTTTAAAGTGATTTTCATGCTTCCAGGGGCTCTAAACACAAGATTTGTGGAATGGTTAAAAGTGCATGAAAATGGCCAATTTGCTCAATCTGAGGTCTCAAAAAGTGTTTCTTCACCCCGGGAAGTGAATTAAATACAATTTGGAGGCATTTAATGTTCAAGCAAAAACGGCGGATTTTTGACAAAAGAGATAACACCCCCCCATTACGTGATGCTTCAGAAAGGTGAAAAATTGTCCGTTTTCAAATGTTTTATTTTTGAATGTCAGTTCACATTTGTAGGTGGATCATCAGTTTTAGAGCTAAAAAAATTAGCATGTTTAAAGTGATTTTCATGCTTCCAGGGGCTCTAAACACAAGATTTGTGGAATGGTTAAAAGTGCATGAAAATGGCCAATTTGCTCACTCTGAGGTCTCAAAAAGTGTTTCTTCACCCCAGGAAGTGAATTAAATACCATTTGGAGGCATTTAATGTTCAATCAAAAACAGCTGATTTTTGACAAAAGAGATAACACCTCCCATTACGTCATGCTTCAGAAAGGTGAAAAATTGTCAGTTTTCAAATGTTTTATTTTTGAATGTCAGTTCACATTTGTAGGTGGATTATTAGTTTTAGAGCTAAAATTAGCATATTTAGAGTGATTTTCATGCTTCCAGGGGCTCTAAACACAAGATTTGTGGAATGGTTAAAAGTGCATGAAAATGGCCAATTTGCTCAGTCTGAGGTCTCAAAAAGTGTTTCTTCACCCCGGGAAGTGAATTAAATAACATTTGGAGGCATTTAATGTTCAAGCAAAAACGGCTGATTTTTTACAAAAGAGATAACACCCCCCCATT
Organism: Lissotriton helveticus; assembly: GCF_964261635.1. NCBI lineage: Eukaryota > Metazoa > Chordata > Amphibia > Caudata > Salamandridae > Lissotriton > Lissotriton helveticus. The sequence continues at coordinate 1,014,781 of NW_027611740.1, forward strand.
ACGTCATTCTTCAGAAAGGTGAAAAATGGTCCGTTTTCAAATGTTTTAGTTTTTGAACATCAGTTCACATTTGTAGGTGGATTATTAGTTTTAGAGCTAAAATTAGCATGTTTAAAGTGATTTTCATGCTTCCAGGGGCTCTAAACACTAGATTTGTGGAATGGTTAAAAGTGCATGAAAATGGCCAATTTGCTCACTCTGAGGTGTCAAAAAGTGTTTCTTCACCCCGGGAAGTGAATTAAATACAATTTGGAGGCATTTAATGTTCAAGCAAAAACGGCGGATTTTTGACAAAAGAGATAACACCCCCACATTACGTGATGCTTCAGAAAGGTGAAAAATTGTCCGTTTTCAAATGTTTTATTTTTGAATGTCAGTTCACATTTGTAGGTGGATTATTAGTTTTAGAGCTAAAATTAGCATGTTTAAAGTGATTTTCATGCTTCCTGTGGCCCTAAACACAAGGTTTGTGGAATGGTTAAAAGTGCATGAAAATGGCCAATTTGCTCACTCTGAGGTCTCAAAAAGTGTTTCTTCACCTCGGGAAGTGAATTAAATACCATTTGGAGGCATTTAATGTTCAAGCAAAAACAGCTGATTTTTGACAAAAGAGATAACACCCCCATTACGTAATTCTTCAGAAAGGTGAAAAATTGTCTGTTTTCAAATGTTTTATTTTTGAACGTCAGTTCACATTTGTAGGTGGATTATTAGTTTTAGAGCTAAAATTAGCATGTTTAAAGTGATTTTCATGCTTCCAGGGGCTCTAAACACAAGACTTGTGGAATGGTTAAAAGTGCATGAAAATGGCCAATTTGCTCACTCTGAGGTCTCAAAAAGTGTTTCTTCACCCCGGGAAGTGAATTAAATACCATTTGGAGGCATTTAATGTTCAAGCAAAAACAGCTGATTTTTGACAAAAGAGATAACACCCCCCATTACGTCATTCTTCAGAAAGGTGAAAAATTGTCTGTTTTCAAATGTTTTATTTTTGAATGTCAGTTCACATTTGTAGGTGGATTATTAGTTTTAGAGCTAAAATTAGCATATTTAAAGTGATTTTCATGCTTCCAGGGGCTCTAAACAAAAGATTTGTGGAATGGTTAAAAGTGCATGAAAATGGCCAATTTGCTCACTCTGAGGTCTCAAAAAGTGTTTCTTCACCCCGGGAAGTGAATTAAATACCATTTGGAGGCATTTAATGTTCAAGCAAAAACGGCTGATTTTTGACAAAAGAGATAACACCCCCCTATTACGTCATTCTTCAGAAAGGTGAAAAATGGTCCGTTTTCAAATGTTTTATTTTTGAACGTCAGTTCACATTTGTAGGTGGATTATTCGTTTTAGAGCTAAAATTAGCATGTTTAAAGTGATTTTAATGCTTCCAGGGGCCCGGGAAGTGAATTAAAAACCATTTGGAGGCATTTAATGTTCAAGCAAAAACGGCTGATTTTTGACAAAAGAGATAACACCCCCCCATTACGTCATGCTTCAGAAAGGTGAAAAATTGTCAGTTTTCAAATGTTTTATTTTTGAATGTCAGTTCACATTTGTAGGTGAATTATTAGTTTTAGAGCTAAAATTAGCATGTTTAAAGTGATTTTCATGCTTCCTGTGGCCCTAAACACAAAGTTTGTGGAATGGTTAAAAGTGCATGAAAATGGCCAGTTTGCTCACTCTGAGGTCTCAAAAAGTGTTTCTTCACCCCGGGAAGTGAATTAAATACCATTTGGAGGCATTTAATGTTCAAGCAAAAACAGCTGATTTTTGACAAAAGAGAAAACACCCCCATTACGTAATTCTTCAGAAAGGTGAAAAATGGTCCGTTTTCAAATGTTTTATTTTTGAACGTCAGTTCACATTTGTAGGTGGATTATTAGTTTTAGAGCTAAAATTAGCATATTTAAAGTGATTTTCATGCTTCCAGGGGCTCTAAACACAAGATTAGTGGAATGGTTAAAAGTGCATGAAAATGGCCAATTTGCTCACTCTGAGGTCTCAAAAAGTGTTTCTTCACCCCGGGAAGTGAATTAAATACAATTTGGAGGCATTTAATGTTCAAGCAAAAACGGCGGATTTTTGACAAAAGAGATAACACCCCCCATTACGTGATGCTTCAGAAAGGTGAAAAATTGTCCGTTTTCAAATGTTTTATTTTTGAATGTCAGTTCACATTTGTAGGTGGATCATCAGTTTTAGAGCTAAAAAAATTAGCATGTTTAAAGTGATTTTCATGCTTCCATGGGCTCTAAACACAAGATTTGTGGAATGGTTAAAAGTGCATGAAAATGGCCAATTTGCTCACTCTGAGGTCTCAAAAAGTGTTTCTTCACCCCGGGAAGTGAAATAAATACCATTTGGAGGCATTTAATGTTCAATCAAAAACAGCTGATTTTTGACAAAAGAGATAACACCTCCCATTACGTCATGCTTCAGAAAGGTGAAAAATTGTCCGTTTTCAAATGTTTTATTTTTGAATGTCAGTTCACATTTGTAGGTGGATTATTAGTTTTAGAGCTAAAATTAGCATGTTTAAAGTGATTTTCATGCTTCCTGTGGCCCTAAACACAAGGTTTGTGGAATGGTTAAAAGTGCATGAAAATGGCCAATTTGCTCACTCTGAGGTCTCAAAAAGTGTTTCTTCACCCCGGGAAGTGAATTAAATACCATTTGGAGGCATTTAATGTTCAAGCAAAAACAGCTGATTTTTGACAAAAGAGATAACACCTCCCATTACGTCATGCTTCAGAAAGGTGAAAAATTGTCCGTTTTCAAATGTTTTATTTTTGAATGTCAGTTCACATTTGTAGGTGGATTATTAGTTTTAGAGCTAAAATTAGCATGTTTAAAGTGATTTTCATGCTTCCAGGGGCTCTAAACACAAGGTTTGTGGAATAGTTAAAAGTGCATGAAAATGGCCAATTTGCTCACTCTGAGGGCTCAAAAAGTGTTTCTTCACCCCGGGAAGTGAATTAAATACCATTTGGAGGCATTTAATGTTCAAGCAAAAACAGCTGATTTTTGACAAAAGAGATAACACCCCCCATTACGTAATTCTTCAGAAAGGTGAAAAATTGTCCGTTTTCAAATGTTTTATTTTTGACTGTCAGTTCACATTTGTAGGTGGATTATTAGTTTTAGAGCTAAAATTAGCATGTTTAAAGTGATTTTCATGCTTCCAGGGGCTCTAAACACAAGATTTGTGGAATGGTTAAAAGTGCATGAAAATGGCCAATTTGCTCAATCTGAGGTCTCAAAAAGTGTTTCTTCACCCCGGGAAGTGAATTAAATACAATTTGGAGGCATTTAATGTTCAAGCAAAAACGGCGGATTTTTGACAAAAGAGATAACACACCCCCCCATTACGTGATGCTTCAGAAAGGTGAAAAATTGTCCGTTTTCAAATGTTTTATTTTTGAATGTCAGTTCACATTTGTAGGTGGATTATTAGTTTTAGAGCTAAAATTAGCATGTTTAAAGAGATTTTCATGCTTCCTGTGGCCCTAAACACAAGGTTTGTGGAATGGTTAAAAGTGCATGAAAATGGCCAATTTGTTCACTCTGAGGTCTCAAAAAGTGTTTCTTCACCCCGGGAAGTGAATTAAATACCATTTGGAGGCATTTAATGTTCAAGCAAAAACAGCTGATTTTTGACAAAAGAGATAACAGCCCCCCATTACGTAATTCTTCAGAAAGGTAAAAATTTTGTTTTCAAATGTTTTATTTTTGAATGTCAGTTCACATTTGTAGGTGGATTATTAGTTTTAGAACTAAAATTAGCATATTTAGAGTGATTTTCATGCTTCCAGGGGCTCTAAACAAAAGATTTGTGGAATGGTTAAAAGTGCATGAAAATGGCCAATTTGCTCACTCTGAGGTCTCAAAAAGTGTTTCTTCACCCCGGGAAGTGAATTAAATACCATTTGGAGGCATTTAATGTTCAAGCAAAAACGGCTGATTTTTGACAAAAGAGATAACACCCCCCCATTACGTCATTCTTCAGAAAGGTGAAAAATGGTCCGTTTTCAAATGTTTTATTTTTGAACGTCAGTTCACATTTGTAGGTGGATTATTCGTTTTAGAGCTAAAATTAGCATGTTTAAAGTGATTTTCATGCTTCCAGGGGCTCAAAACACAAGATTTGTGGAATGGTTAAAAGTGCATGAAAATGGCCAATTTGCTCACTCTGAGGTCTCAAAAAGTGTTTCTTCACCCCGGGAAGTGAATTAAATACCATTTGGAGGCATTTAATGTTCAAGCAAAAACAGCTGATTATTGACAAAAGAGATAACACCCCCCCATTACGTAATGCTTCAGAAAGGTGAAAAATGGTCCGTTTTCAAATGTTTTATTTTTGAAGGTCAGTTCACATTTGTAGGTGGATTATTAGTTTTAGAGCTAAAATTAGCATGTTTAAAGTGATTTTCATGCTTCCAGGGGCCCGGGAAGTGAATTAAAAACCATTTGGAGGCATTTAATGTTCAAGCAAAAACGGCTGATTTTTGACAAAAGAGATAACACCCCCCCATTACGTCATGCTTCAGAAAGGTGAAAAATTGTCCGTTTTCAAATGTTTTATTTTTGAATGTCAGTTCACATTTGTAGGTGAATTATTAGTTTTAGAGCTAAAATTAGCATGTTTAAAGTGATTTTCATGCTTCCTGTGGCCCTAAACACAAATTTTGTGGAATGGTTAAAAGTGCATGAAAATGGCCAGTTTGCTCACTCTGAGGTCTCAAAAAGTGTTTCTTCACCCCGGGAAGTGAATTAAATACCATTTGGAGGCATTTAATTTTCAAGCAAAAACAGCTGATTTTTGACAAAAGAGAAAACACCCCCCCATTACTTAATTCTTCAGAAAGGTGAAAAATGGTCCGTTTTCAAATGTTTTATTTTTGAACGTCAGTTCACATTTGTAGGTGGATTATTAGTTTTAGAGCTAAAATTAGCATGTTTAAAGTGATTTTCATGCTTCCAGGGGCTCTAAACACAAGATTTGTGGAATGGTTAAAAGTGCATGAAAATGGCCAATTTGCTCACTCTGAGGTCTCAAAAAGTGTTTCTTCACCCCGGGAAGTGAATTAAATACCATTTGGAGGCATTTAATGTTCAAGCAAAAACGGCGGATTTTTGACAAAAGATATAACACCCCCCCATTACGTGATGCTTCAGAAAGGTGAAAAATTGTCCGTTTTCAAATGTTTTATTTTTGAATGTCAGTTCACATTTGTAGGTGGATCATCAGTTTTAGAGCTAAAAAAATTTAGCATGTTTAAAGTGATTTTCATGCTTCCAGGGGCTCTAAACACAAGATTTGTAGAATGGTTAAAAGTGCATGAAAATGGCCAATTTGCTCACTCTGAGGTCTCAAAAAGTGTTTCTTCACCCCGGGAAGTGAATTAAATACCATTTGGAGGCATTTAATGTTCAATCAAAAACAGCTGATTGTTGACAAAAGAGATAACACCTCCCATTACGTCATGCTTCAGAAAGGTGAAAAATTGTCCGTTTTCAAATGTTTTATTTTTGAATGTCAGTTCACATTTGTAGGTGGATTATTAGTTTTAGAGCTAAAATTAGCATGTTTAAAGTGATTTTCATGCTTCCAGGGGCTCTAAACACAAGGTTTGTGGAATAGTTAAAAGTGCATGAAAATGGCCAATTTGCTCACTCTGAGGACTCAAAAAGTGTTTCTTCACCCCGGGAAGTGAATTAAATACCATTTGGAGGCATTTAATGTTCAAGCAAAAACAGCTGATTTTTGACAAAAGAGATAACACCCCCCCATTACGTAATTCTTCAGAAAGGTGAAAAATTGTCCGTTTTCAAATGTTTTATTTTTGAATGTCAGTTCACATTTGTAGGTGGATTATTAGTTTTAGAGCTAAAATTTGCATGTTTAAAGTGATTTTCATGCTTCCAGGGGCTCTAAACACAAGATTTGTGGAATGGTTAAAAGTGCATGAAAATGGCCAATTTGCTCAATCTGAGGTCTCAAAAAGTGTTTCTTCACCCCGGGAAGTGAATTAAATACAATTTGGAGGCATTTAATGTTCAAGCAAAAACGGCGGATTTTTGACAAAAGAGATAACACCCCCCCATTACGTGATGCTTCAGAAAGGTGAAAAATTGTCCGTTTTCAAATGTTTTATTTTTGAATGTCAGTTCACATTTGTAGGTGGATCATCAGTTTTAGAGCTAAAAAAATTAGCATGTTTAAAGTGATTTTCATGCTTCCAGGGGCTCTAAACACAAGATTTGTGGAATGGTTAAAAGTGCATGAAAATGGCCAATTTGCTCACTCTGAGGTCTCAAAAAGTGTTTCTTCACCCCAGGAAGTGAATTAAATACCATTTGGAGGCATTTAATGTTCAATCAAAAACAGCTGATTTTTGACAAAAGAGATAACACCTCCCATTACGTCATGCTTCAGAAAGGTGAAAAATTGTCAGTTTTCAAATGTTTTATTTTTGAATGTCAGTTCACATTTGTAGGTGGATTATTAGTTTTAGAGCTAAAATTAGCATATTTAGAGTGATTTTCATGCTTCCAGGGGCTCTAAACACAAGATTTGTGGAATGGTTAAAAGTGCATGAAAATGGCCAATTTGCTCAGTCTGAGGTCTCAAAAAGTGTTTCTTCACCCCGGGAAGTGAATTAAATAACATTTGGAGGCATTTAATGTTCAAGCAAAAACGGCTGATTTTTGACAAAAGAGATAACACCCCCCTATTACGTCATTCTTCAGAAAGGTGAAAAATGGTCCGTTTTCAAATGTTTTATTTTTGAACGTCAGTTCACATTTGTAGGTGGATTATTCGTTTTAGAGCTAAAATTAGCATGTTTAAAGTGATTTTAATGCTTCCAGGGGCTCTAAACACAAGATTTGTGGAATGGTTAAAAGTGCATGAAAATGGCCAATTTGCTCACTCTGAGGTCTCAAAAAGTGTTTCTTCACCCCGGGAAGTGAATTAAATACCATTTGGAGGCATTTAATGTTCAAGCAAAAACAGCAGATTTTTGACAAAAGAGATAACACCCCCCCATTACGTAATTCTTCAGAAAGGTGAAAAATGGTCCGTTTTCATATGTTTTATTTTTGAACGTCAGTTCACATTTGTAGGTGGATTATTAGTTTTAGAGCTAAAATTAGCATGTTTAAAGTGATTTTCATGCTTCCAGGGGCTCAAAACACAAGATTTGTGGAATGGTTAAAAGTGCATGAAAATGGCCAATTTGCTCACTCTGAGGTCTCAAAAAGTGTTTCTTCACCCCGGGAAGTGAATTAAATACCATTTGGAGGCATTTAATGTTCAAGCAAAAACAGCTGATTTTTGACAAAAGAGATAACACCCCCCCATTACGTAATGCTTCAGAAAGGTGAAAAATGGTCCGTTTTCAAATGTTTTATTTTTGAAGGTCAGTTCACATTTGTAGGTGGATTATTAGTTTTAGAGCTAAAATTAGCATGTTTAAAGTGATTTTCATGCTTCCAGGGGCCCGGGAAGTGAATTAAAAACCATTTGGAGGCATTTAATGTTCAAGCAAAAACGGCTGATTTTTGACAAAAGAGATAACACCCCCCCATTACGTCATGCTTCAGAAAGGTGAAAAATTGTCAGTTTTCAAATGTTTTATTTTTGAATGTCAGTTCACATTTGTAGGTGAATTATTAGTTTTAGAGCTAAAATTAGCATGTTTAAAGTGATTTTCATGCTTCCTGTGGCCCTAAACACAAAGTTTGTGGAATGGTTAAAAGTGCATGAAAATGGCCAGTTTGCTCACTCTGAGGTCTCAAAAAGTGTTTCTTCACCCCGGGAAGTGAATTAAATACCATTTGGAGGCATTTAATGTTCAAGCAAAAACAGCTGATTTTTGACAAAAGAGAAAACACCCCCCATTACGTAATTCTTCAGAAAGGTGAAAAATGGTCCGTTTTCAAATGTTTTATTTTTGAACGTCAGTTCACATTTGTAGGTGGATTATTAGTTTTAGAGCTAAAATTAGCATATTTAAAGTGATTTTCATGCTTCCAGGGGCTCTAAACACAAGATTTGTGGAATGGTTAAAAGTGCATGAAAATGGCCAATTTGCTCACTCTGAGGTCTCAAAAAGTGTTTCTTCACCCCGGGAAGTGAATTAAATACAATTTGGAGGCATTTAATGTTCAAGCAAAAACAGCGGATTTTTGACAAAAGAGATAACACCCCCCATTACGTGATGCTTCAGAAAGGTGAAAAATTGTCCGTTTTCAAATGTTTTATTTTTGAATGTCAGTTCACATTTGTAGGTGGATCATCAGTTTTAGAGCTAAAAAAATTAGCATGTTTAAAGTGATTTTCATGCTTCCATGGGCTCTAAACACAAGATTTGTGGAATGGTTAAAAGTGCATGAAAATGGCCAATTTGCTCACTCTGAGGTCTCAAAAAGTGTTTCTTCACCCCGGGAAGTGAAATAAATACCATTTGGAGGCATTTAATGTTCAATCAAAAACAGCTGATTTTTGACAAAAGAGATAACACCTCCCATTACGTCATGCTTCAGAAAGGTGAAAAATTGTCCGTTTTCAAATGTTTTATTTTTGAATGTCAGTTCACATTTGTAGGTGGATTATTAGTTTTAGAGCTAAAATTAGCATGTTTAAAGTGATTTTCATGCTTCCTGTGGCCCTAAACACAAGGTTTGTGGAATGGTTAAAAGTGCATGAAAATGGCCAATTTGCTCACTCTGAGGTCTCAAAAAGTGTTTCTTCACCCCGGGAAGTGAATTAAATACCATTTGGAGGCATTTAATGTTCAAGCAAAAACAGCTGATTTTTGACAAAAGAGATAACACCTCCCATTACGTCATGCTTCAGAAAGGTGAAAAATTGTCCGTTTTCAAATGTTTTATTTTTGAATGTCAGTTCACATTTGTAGGTGGATTATTAGTTTTAGAGCTAAAATTAGCATGTTTAAAGTGATTTTCATGCTTCCAGGGGCTCTAAACACAAGGTTTGTGGAATAGTTAAAAGTGCATGAAAATGGCTAATTTGCTCACTCTGAGGACTCAAAAAGTGTTTCTTCACCCCGGGAAGTGAATTAAATACCATTTGGAGGCATTTAATGTTCAAGCAAAAACAGCTGATTTTTGACAAAAGAGATAACACCCCCCATTACGTAATTCTTCAGAAAGGTGAAAAATTGTCCGTTTTCAAATGTTTTATTTTTGACTGTCAGTTCACATTTGTAGGTGGATTATTAGTTTTAGAGCTAAAATTAGCATGTTTAAAGTGATTTTCATGCTTCCAGGGGCTCTAAACACAAGATTTGTGGAATGGTTAAAAGTGCATGAAAATGGCCAATTTGCTCAATCTGAGGTCTCAAAAAGTGTTTCTTCACCCCGGGAAGTGAATTAAATACAATTTGGAGGCATTTAATGTTCAAGCAAAAACGGCGGATTTTTGACAAAAGAGATAACACACCCCCCATTACGTGATGCTTCAGAAAGGTGAAAAATTGTCCGTTTTCAAATGTTTTATTTTTGAATGTCAGTTCACATTTGTAGGTGGATCATCAGTTTTAGAGCTAAAAAAATTAGCATGTTTAAAGTGATTTTCATGCTTCCAGGGGCTCTAAACACAAGATTTGTGGAATGGTTAAAAGTGCATGAAAATGGCCAATTTGCTCACTCTGAGGTCTCAAAAAGTGTTTCTTCACCCCGGGAAGTGAATTAAATACCATTTGGAGGCATATAATGTTCAATCAAAAACAGCTGATTTTTGACAAAAGAGATAACACCTCCCATTACGTCATGCTTCAGAAAGGTGAAAAATTGTCCGTTTTCAAATGTTTTATTTTTGAATGTCAGTTCACATTTGTAGGTGGATTATTAGTTTTAGAGCTAAAATTAGCATGTTTAAAGAGATTTTCATGCTTCCTGTGGCCCTAAACACAAGGTTTGTGGAATGGTTAAAAGTGCATGAAAATGGCCAATTTGTTCACTCTGAGGTCTCAAAAAGTGTTTCTTCACCCCGGGAAGTGAATTAAATACCATTTGGAGGCATTTAATGTTCAAGCAAAAACAGCTGATTTTTGACAAAAGAGATAACAGCCCCCCATTACGTAATTCTTCAGAAAGGTAAAAATTTTGTTTTCAAATGTTTTATTTTTGAATGTCAGTTCACATTTGTAGGTGGATTATTAGTTTTAGAACTAAAATTAGCATATTTAGAGTGATTTTCATGCTTCCAGGGGCTCTAAACAAAAGATTTGTGGAATGGTTAAAAGTGCATGAAAATGGCCAATTTGCTCACTCTGAGGTCTCAAAAAGTGTTTCTTCACCCCGGGAAGTGAATTAAATACCATTTGGAGGCATTTAATGTTCAAGCAAAAACGGCTGATTTTTGACAAAAGAGATAACACCCCCCCATTACGTCATTCTTCAGAAAGGTGAAAAATGGTCCGTTTTCAAATGTTTTATTTTTGAACGTCAGTTCACATTTGTAGGTGGATTATTCGTTTTAGAGCTAAAATTAGCATGTTTAAAGTGATTTTCATGCTTCCAGGGGCTCAAAACACAAGATTTGTGGAATGGTTAAAAGTGCATGAAAATGGCCAATTTGCTCACTCTGAGGTCTCAAAAAGTGTTTCTTCACCCCGGGAAGTGAATTAAATACCATTTGGAGGCATTTAATGTTCAAGCAAAAACAGCTGATTTTTGACAAAAGAGATAACACCCCCCCATTACGTAATGCTTCAGAAAGGTGAAAAATGGTCCGTTTTCAAATGTTTTATTTTTGAAGGTCAGTTCACATTTGTAGGTGGATTATTAGTTTTAGAGCTAAAATTAGCATGTTTAAAGTGATTTTCATGCTTCCAGGGGCCCGGGAAGTGAATTAAAAACCATTTGGAGGCATTTAATGTTCAAGCAAAAACGGCTGATTATTGACAAAAGAGATAACACCCCCCCATTACGTCATGCTTCAGAAAGGTGAAAAATTGTCCGTTTTCAAATGTTTTATTTTTGAATGTCAGTTCACATTTGTAGGTGAATTATTAGTTTTAGAGCTAAAATTAGCATGTTTAAAGTGATTTTCATGCTTCCTGTGGCCCTAAACACAAATTTTGTGGAATGGTTAAAAGTGCATGAAAATGGCCAGTTTGCTCACTCTGAGGTCTCAAAAAGTGTTTCTTCACCCCGGGAAGTGAATTAAATACCATTTGGAGGCATTTAATTTTCAAGCAAAAACAGCTGATTTTTGACAAAAGAGAAAACACCCCCCCATTACTTAATTCTTCAGAAAGGTGAAAAATGGTCCGTTTTCAAATGTTTTATTTTTGAACGTCAGTTCACATTTGTAGGTGGATTATTAGTTTTAGAGCTAAAATTAGCATGTTTAAAGTGATTTTCATGCTTCCAGGGGCTCTAAACACAAGATTTGTGGAATGGTTAAAAGTGCATGAAAATGGCCAATTTGCTCACTCTGAGGTCTCAAAAAGTGTTTCTTCACCCCGGGAAGTGAATTAAATACCATTTGGAGGCATTTAATGTTCAAGCAAAAACGGCGGATTTTTGACAAAAGAGATAACACCCCCCCATTACGTGATGCTTCAGAAAGGTGAAAAATTGTCCGTTTTCAAATGTTTTATTTTTGAATGTCAGTTCACATTTGTAGGTGGATCATCAGTTTTAGAGCTAAAAAAATTTAGCATGTTTAAAGTGATTTTCATGCTTCCAGGGGCTCTAAACACAAGATTTGTAGAATGGTTAAAAGTGCATGAAAATGGCCAATTTGCTCACTCTGAGGTCTCAAAAAGTGTTTCTTCACCCCGGGAAGTGAATTAAATACCATTTGGAGGCATTTAATGTTCAATCAAAAACAGCTGATTGTTGACAAAAGAGATAACACCTCCCATTACGTCATGCTTCAGAAAGGTGAAAAATTGTCCGTTTTCAAATGTTTTATTTTTGAATGTCAGTTCACATTTGTAGGTGGATTATTAGTTTTAGAGCTAAAATTAGCATGTTTAAAGTGATTTTCATGCTTCCAGGGGCTCTAAACACAACGTTTGTGGAATAGTTAAAAGTGCATGAAAATGGCCAATTTGCTCACTCTGAGGACTCAAAAAGTGTTTCTTCACCCCGGGAAGTGAATTAAATACCATTTGGAGGCATTTAATGTTCAAGCAAAAACAGCTGATTTTTGACAAAAGAGATAACACCCCCCCATTACGTAATTCTTCAGAAAGGTGAAAAATTGTCCGTTTTCAAATGTTTTATTTTTGAATGTCAGTTCACATTTGTAGGTGGATTATTAGTTTTAGAGCTAAAATTTGCATGTTTAAAGTGATTTTCATGCTTCCAGGGGCTCTAAACACAAGATTTGTGGAATGGTTAAAAGTGCATGAAAATGGCCAATTTGCTCAATCTGAGGTCTCAAAAAGTGTTTCTTCACCCCGGGAAGTGAATTAAATACAATTTGGAGGCATTTAATGTTCAAGCAAAAACGGCGGATTTTTGACAAAAGAGATAACACCCCCCCATTACGTGATGCTTCAGAAAGGTGAAAAATTGTCAGTTTTCAAATGTTTTATTTTTGAATGTCAGTTCACATTTGTAGGTGGATCATCAGTTTTAGAGCTAAAAAAATTAGCATGTTTAAAGTGATTTTCATGCTTCCAGGGGCTCTAAACACAAGATTTGTGGAATGGTTAAAAGTGCATGAAAATGGCCAATTTGCTCACTCTGAGGTCTCAAAAAGTGTTTCTTCACCCCAGGAAGTGAATTAAATACCATTTGGAGGCATTTAATGTTCAATCAAAAACAGCTGATTTTTGACAAAAGAGATAACACCTCCCATTACGTCATGCTTCAGAAAGGTGAAAAATTGTCAGTTTTCAAATGTTTTATTTTTGAATGTCAGTTCACATTTGTAGGTGGATTATTAGTTTTAGAGCTAAAATTAGCATATTTAGAGTGATTTTCATGCTTCCAGGGGCTCTAAACACAAGATTTGTGGAATGGTTAAAAGTGCATGAAAATGGCCAATTTGCTCAGTCTGAGGTCTCAAAAAGTGTTTCTTCACCCCGGGAAGTGAATTAAATAACATTTGGAGGCATTTAATGTTCAAGCAAAAACGGCTGATTTTTTACAAAAGAGATAACACCCCCCCATTACGTCATTCTTCAGAAAGGTGAAAAATGGTCCGTTTTCAAATGTTTTAGTTTTTGAACATCAGTTCACATTTGTAGGTGGATTATTAGTTTTAGAGCTAAAATTAGCATGTTTAAAGTGATTTTCATGCTTCCAGGGGCTCTAAACACTAGATTTGTGGAATGGTTAAAAGTGCATGAAAATGGCCAATTTGCTCACTCTGAGGTGTCAAAAAGTGTTTCTTCACCCCGGGAAGTGAATTAAATACAATTTGGAGGCATTTAATGTTCAAGCAAAAACGGCGGATTTTTGACAAAAGAGATAACACCCCCACATTACGTGATGCTTCAGAAAGGTGAAAAATTGTCCGTTTTCAAATGTTTTATTTTTGAATGTCAGTTCACATTTGTAGGTGGATTATTAGTTTTAGAGCTAAAATTAGCATGTTTAAAGTGATTTTCATGCTTCCTGTGGCCCTAAACACAAGGTTTGTGGAATGGTTAAAAGTGCATGAAAATGGCCAATTTGCTCACTCTGAGGTCTCAAAAAGTGTTTCTTCACCTCGGGAAGTGAATTAAATACCATTTGGAGGCATTTAATGTTCAAGCAAAAACAGCTGATTTTTGACAAAAGAGATAACACCCCCATTACGTAATTCTTCAGAAAGGTGAAAAATTGTCTGTTTTCAAATGTTTTATTTTTGAACGTCAGTTCACATTTGTAGGTGGATTATTAGTTTTAGAGCTAAAATTAGCATGTTTAAAGTGATTTTCATGCTTCCAGGGGCTCTAAACACAAGACTTGTGGAATGGTTAAAAGTGCATGAAAATGGCCAATTTGCTCACTCTGAGGTCTCAAAAAGTGTTTCTTCACCCCGGGAAGTGAATTAAATACCATTTGGAGGCATTTAATGTTCAAGCAAAAACAGCTGATTTTTGACAAAAGAGATAACACCCCCCATTACGTCATTCTTCAGAAAGGTGAAAAATTGTCTGTTTTCAAATGTTTTATTTTTGAATGTCAGTTCACATTTGTAGGTGGATTATTAGTTTTAGAGCTAAAATTAGCATATTTAAAGTGATTTTCATGCTTCCAGGGGCTCTAAACAAAAGATTTGTGGAATGGTTAAAAGTGCATGAAAATGGCCAATTTGCTCACTCTGAGGTCTCAAAAAGTGTTTCTTCACCCCGGGAAGTGAATTAAATACCATTTGGAGGCATTTAATGTTCAAGCAAAAACGGCTGATTTTTGACAAAAGAGATAACACCCCCCTATTACGTCATTCTTCAGAAAGGTGAAAAATGGTCCGTTTTCAAATGTTTTATTTTTGAACGTCAGTTCACATTTGTAGGTGGATTATTCGTTTTAGAGCTAAAATTAGCATGTTTAAAGTGATTTTAATGCTTCCAGGGGCTCTAAACACAAGATTTGTGGAATGGTTAAAAGTGCATGAAAATGGCCAATTTGCTCACTCTGAGGTCTCAAAAAGTGTTTCTTCACCCCGGGAAGTGAATTAAATACCATTTGGAGGCATTTAATGTTCAAGCAAAAACAGCAGATTTTTGACAAAAGAGATAACACCCCCCCATTACGTAATTCTTCAGAAAGGTGAAAAATGGTCCGTTTTCATATGTTTTATTTTTGAACGTCAGTTCACATTTGTAGGTGGATTATTAGTTTTAGAGCTAAAATTAGCATGTTTAAAGTGATTTTCATGCTTCCAGGGGCTCAAAACACAAGATTGGTGGAATGGTTAAAAGTGCATGAAAATGGCCAATTTGCTCACTCTGAGGTCTCAAAAAGTGTTTCTTCACCCTGGGAAGTGAATTAAATACCATTTGGAGGCATTTAATGTTCAAGCAAAAACAGCTGATTTTTGACAAAAGAGATAACACCCCCCCATTACGTAATGCTTCAGAAAGGTGAAAAATGGTCCGTTTTCAAATGTTTTATTTTTGAAGGTCAGTTCACATTTGTAGGTGGATTATTAGTTTTAGAGCTAAAATTAGCATGTTTAAAGTGATTTTCATGCTTCCAGGGGCCCGGGAAGTGAATTAAAAACCATTTGGAGGCATTTAATGTTCAAGCAAAAACGGCTGATTTTTGACAAAAGAGATAACACCCCCCCATTACGTCATGCTTCAGAAAGGTGAAAAATTGTCAGTTTTCAAATGTTTTATTTTTGAATGTCAGTTCACATTTGTAGGTGAATTATTAGTTTTAGAGCTAAAATTAGCATGTTTAAAGTGATTTTCATGCTTCCTGTGGCCCTAAACACAAAGTTTGTGGAATGGTTAAAAGTGCATGAAAATGGCCAGTTTGCTCACTCTGAGGTCTCAAAAAGTGTTTCTTCACCCCGGGAAGTGAATTAAATACCATTTGGAGGCATTTAATGTTCAAGCAAAAACAGCTGATTTTTGACAAAAGAGAAAACACCCCCATTACGTAATTCTTCAGAAAGGTGAAAAATGGTCCGTTTTCAAATGTTTTATTTTTGAACGTCAGTTCACATTTGTAGGTGGATTATTAGTTTTAGAGCTAAAATTAGCATATTTAAAGTGATTTTCATGCTTCCAGGGGCTCTAAACACAAGATTTGTGGAATGGTTAAAAGTGCATGAAAATGGCCAATTTGCTCACTCTGAGGTCTCAAAAAGTGTTTCTTCACCCCGGGAAGTGAATTAAATACAATTTGGAGGCATTTAATGTTCAAGCAAAAACGGCGGATTTTTGACAAAAGAGATAACACCCCCCATTACGTGATGCTTCAGAAAGGTGAAAAATTGTCCGTTTTCAAATGTTTTATTTTTGAATGTCAGTTCACATTTGTAGGTGGATCATCAGTTTTAGAGCTAAAAAAATTAGCATGTTTAAAGTGATTTTCATGCTTCCATGGGCTCTAAACACAAGATTTGTGGAATGGTTAAAAGTGCATGAAAATGGCCAATTTGCTCACTCTGAGGTCTCAAAAAGTGTTTCTTCACCCCGGGAAGTGAAATAAATACCATTTGGAGGCATTTAATGTTCAATCAAAAACAGCTGATTTTTGACAAAAGAGATAACACCTCCCATTACGTCATGCTTCAGAAAGGTGAAAAATTGTCCGTTTTCAAATGTTTTATTTTTGAATGTCAGTTCACATTTGTAGGTGGATTATTAGTTTTAGAGCTAAAATTAGCATGTTTAAAGTGATTTTCATGCTTCCTGTGGCCCTAAACACAAGGTTTGTGGAATGGTTAAAAGTGCATGAAAATGGCCAATTTGCTCACTCTGAGGTCTCAAAAAGTGTTTCTTCACCCCGGGAAGTGAATTAAATACCATTTGGAGGCATTTAATGTTCAAGCAAAAACAGCTGATTTTTGACAAAAGAGATAACACCTCCCATTACGTCATGCTTCAGAAAGGTGAAAAATTGTCCGTTTTCAAATGTTTTATTTTTGAATGTCAGTTCACATTTGTAGGTGGATTATTAGTTTTAGAGCTAAAATTAGCATGTTTAAAGTGATTTTCATGCTTCCAGGGGCTCTAAACACAAGGTTTGTGGAATAGTTAAAAGTGCATGAAAATGGCCAATTTGCTCACTCTGAGGGCTCAAAAAGTGTTTCTTCACCCCGGGAAGTGAATTAAATACCATTTGGAGGCATTTAATGTTCAAGCAAAAACAGCTGATTTTTGACAAAAGAGATAACACCCCCCATTACGTAATTCTTCAGAAAGGTGAAAAATTGTCCGTTTTCAAATGTTTTATTTTTGACTGTCAGTTCACATTTGTAGGTGGATTATTAGTTTTAGAGCTAAAATTAGCATGTTTAAAGTGATTTTCATGCTTCCAGGGGCTCTAAACACAAGATTTGTGGAATGGTTAAAAGTGCATGAAAATGGCCAATTTGCTCAATCTGAGGTCTCAAAAAGTGTTTCTTCACCCCGGGAAGTGAATTAAATACAATTTGGAGGCATTTAATGTTCAAGCAAAAACGGCGGATTTTTGACAAAAGAGATAACACACCCCCCCATTACGTGATGCTTCAGAAAGGTGAAAAATTGTCCGTTTTCAAATGTTTTATTTTTGAATGTCAGTTCACATGTGTAGGTGGATCATCAGTTTTAGAGCTAAAAAAATTAGCATGTTTAAAGTGATTTTCATGCTTCCAGGGGCTCTAAACACAAGATTTGTGGAATGGTTAAAAGTGCATGAAAATGGCCAATTTGCTCACTCTGAGGTCTCAAAAAGTGTTTCTTCACCCCGGGAAGTGAATTAAATACCATTTGGAGGCATATAATGTTCAATCAAAAACAGCTGATTTTTGACAAAAGAGATAACACCTCCCATTACGTCATGCTTCAGAAAGGTGAAAAATTGTCCGTTTTCAAATGTTTTATTTTTGAATGTCAGTTCACATTTGTAGGTGGATTATTAGTTTTAGAGCTAAAATTAGCATGTTTAAAGAGATTTTCATGCTTCCTGTGGCCCTAAACACAAGGTTTGTGGAATGGTTAAAAGTGCATGAAAATGGCCAATTTGTTCACTCTGAGGTCTCAAAAAGTGTTTCTTCACCCCGGGAAGTGAATTAAATACCATTTGGAGGCATTTAATGTTCAAGCAAAAACAGCTGATTTTTGACAAAAGAGATAACAGCCCCCCATTACGTAATTCTTCAGAAAGGTAAAAATTTTGTTTTCAAATGTTTTATTTTTGAATGTCAGTTCACATTTGTAGGTGGATTATTAGTTTTAGAACTAAAATTAGCATATTTAGAGTGATTTTCATGCTTCCAGGGGCTCTAAACAAAAGATTTGTGGAATGGTTAAAAGTGCATGAAAATGGCCAATTTGCTCACTCTGAGGTCTCAAAAAGTGTTTCTTCACCCCGGGAAGTGAATTAAATACCATTTGGAGGCATTTAATGTTCAAGCAAAAACGGCTGATTTTTGACAAAAGAGATAACACCCCCCCATTACGTCATTCTTCAGAAAGGTGAAAAATGGTCCGTTTTCAAATGTTTTATTTTTGAACGTCAGTTCACATTTGTAGGTGGATTATTCGTTTTAGAGCTAAAATTAGCATGTTTAAAGTGATTTTCATGCTTCCAGGGGCTCTAAACACAAGGTTTGTGGAATAGTTAAAAGTGCATGAAAATGGCCAATTTGCTCACTCTGAGGGCTCAAAAAGTGTTTCTTCACCCCGGGAAGTGAATTAAATACCATTTGGAGGCATTTAATGTTCAAGCAAAAACAGCTGATTTTTGACAAAAGAGATAACACCCCCCATTACGTAATTCTTCAGAAAGGTGAAAAATTGTCCGTTTTCAAATGTTTTATTTTTGACTGTCAGTTCACATTTGTAGGTGGATTATTAGTTTTAGAGCTAAAATTAGCATGTTTAAAGTGATTTTCATGCTTCCAGGGGCTCTAAACACAAGATTTGTGGAATGGTTAAAAGTGCATGAAAATGGCCAATTTGCTCAATCTGAGGTCTCAAAAAGTGTTTCTTCACCCCGGGAAGTGAATTAAATACAATTTGGAGGCATTTAATGTTCAAGCAAAAACGGCGGATTTTTGACAAAAGAGATAACACACCCCCCCATTACGTGATGCTTCAGAAAGGTGAAAAATTGTCCGTTTTCAAATGTTTTATTTTTGAATGTCAGTTCACATGTGTAGGTGGATCATCAGTTTTAGAGCTAAAAAAATTAGCATGTTTAAAGTGATTTTCATGCTTCCAGGGGCTCTAAACACAAGATTTGTGGAATGGTTAAAAGTGCATGAAAATGGCCAATTTGCTCACTCTGAGGTCTCAAAAAGTGTTTCTTCACCCCGGGAAGTGAATTAAATACCATTTGGAGGCATATAATGTTCAATCAAAAACAGCTGATTTTTGACAAAAGAGATAACACCTCCCATTACGTCATGCTTCAGAAAGGTGAAAAATTGTCCGTTTTCAAATGTTTTATTTTTGAATGTCAGTTCACATTTGTAGGTGGATTATTAGTTTTAGAGCTAAAATTAGCATGTTTAAAGAGATTTTCATGCTTCCTGTGGCCCTAAACACAAGGTTTGTGGAATGGTTAAAAGTGCATGAAAATGGCCAATTTGTTCACTCTGAGGTCTCAAAAAGTGTTTCTTCACCCCGGGAAGTGAATTAAATACCATTTGGAGGCATTTAATGATCAAGCAAAAACAGCTGATTTTTGACAAAAGAGATAACAGCCCCCCATTACGTAATTCTTCAGAAAGGTAAAAATTTTGTTTTCAAATGTTTTATTTTTGAATGTCAGTTCACATTTGTAGGTGGATTATTAGTTTTAGAACTAAAATTAGCATATTTAGAGTGATTTTCATGCTTCCAGGGGCTCTAAACAAAAGATTTGTGGAATGGTTAAAAGTGCATGAAAATGGCCAATTTGCTCACTCTGAGGTCTCAAAAAGTGTTTCTTCACCCCGGGAAGTGAATTAAATACCATTTGGAGGCATTTAATGTTCAAGCAAAAACGGCTGATTTTTGACAAAAGAGATAACACCCCCCCATTACGTCATTCTTCAGAAAGGTGAAAAATGGTCCGTTTTCAAATGTTTTATTTTTGAACGTCAGTTCACATTTGTAGGTGGATTATTCGTTTTAGAGCTAAAATTAGCATGTTTAAAGTGATTTTCATGCTTCCAGGGGCTCAAAACACAAGATTTGTGGAATGGTTAAAAGTGCATGAAAATGGCCAATTTGCTCACTCTGAGGTCTCAAAAAGTGTTTCTTCACCCCGGGAAGTGAATTAAATACCATTTGGAGGCATTTAATGTTCAAGCAAAAACAGCTGATTATTGACAAAAGAGATAACACCCCCCCATTACGTAATGCTTCAGAAAGGTGAAAAATGGTCCGTTTTCAAATGTTTTATTTTTGAAGGTCAGTTCACATTTGTAGGTGGATTATTAGTTTTAGAGCTAAAATTAGCATGTTTAAAGTGATTTTCATGCTTCCAGGGGCCCGGGAAGTGAATTAAAAACCATTTGGAGGCATTTAATGTTCAAGCAAAAACGGCTGATTTTTGACAAAAGAGATAACACCCCCCCATTACGTCATGCTTCAGAAAGGTGAAAAATTGTCCGTTTTCAAATGTTTTATTTTTGAATGTCAGTTCACATTTGTAGGTGAATTATTAGTTTTAGAGCTAAAATTAGCATGTTTAAAGTGATTTTCATGCTTCCTGTGGCCCTAAACACAAATTTTGTGGAATGGTTAAAAGTGCATGAAAATGGCCAGTTTGCTCACTCTGAGGTCTCAAAAAGTGTTTCTTCACCCCGGGAAGTGAATTAAATACCATTTGGAGGCATTTAATTTTCAAGCAAAAACAGCTGATTTTTGACAAAAGAGAAAACACCCCCCCATTACTTAATTCTTCAGAAAGGTGAAAAATGGTCCGTTTTCAAATGTTTTATTTTTGAACGTCAGTTCACATTTGTAGGTGGATTATTAGTTTTAGAGCTAAAATTAGCATGTTTAAAGTGATTTTCATGCTTCCAGGGGCTCTAAACACAAGATTTGTGGAATGGTTAAAAGTGCATGAAAATGGCCAATTTGCTCACTCTGAGGTCTCAAAAAGTGTTTCTTCACCCCGGGAAGTGAATTAAATACCATTTGGAGGCATTTAATGTTCAAGCAAAAACGGCGGATTTTTGACAAAAGATATAACACCCCCCCATTACGTGATGCTTCAGAAAGGTGAAAAATTGTCCGTTTTCAAATGTTTTATTTTTGAATGTCAGTTCACATTTGTAGGTGGATCATCAGTTTTAGAGCTAAAAAAATTTAGCATGTTTAAAGTGATTTTCATGCTTCCAGGGGCTCTAAACACAAGATTTGTAGAATGGTTAAAAGTGCATGAAAATGGCCAATTTGCTCACTCTGAGGTCTCAAAAAGTGTTTCTTCACCCCGGGAAGTGAATTAAATACCATTTGGAGGCATTTAATGTTCAATCAAAAACAGCTGATTGTTGACAAAAGAGATAACACCTCCCATTACGTCATGCTTCAGAAAGGTGAAAAATTGTCCGTTTTCAAATGTTTTATTTTTGAATGTCAGTTCACATTTGTAGGTGGATTATTAGTTTTAGAGCTAAAATTAGCATGTTTAAAGTGATTTTCATGCTTCCAGGGGCTCTAAACACAAGGTTTGTGGAATAGTTAAAAGTGCATGAAAATGGCCAATTTGCTCACTCTGAGGACTCAAAAAGTGTTTCTTCACCCCGGGAAGTGAATTAAATACCATTTGGAGGCATTTAATGTTCAAGCAAAAACAGCTGATTTTTGACAAAAGAGATAACACCCCCCCATTACGTAATTCTTCAGAAAGGTGAAAAATTGTCCGTTTTCAAATGTTTTATTTTTGAATGTCAGTTCACATTTGTAGGTGGATTATTAGTTTTAGAGCTAAAATTTGCATGTTTAAAGTGATTTTCATGCTTCCAGGGGCTCTAAACACAAGATTTGTGGAATGGTTAAAAGTGCATGAAAATGGCCAATTTGCTCAATCTGAGGTCTCAAAAAGTGTTTCTTCACCCCGGGAAGTGAATTAAATACAATTTGGAGGCATTTAATGTTCAAGCAAAAACGGCGGATTTTTGACAAAAGAGATAACACCCCCCCATTACGTGATGCTTCAGAAAGGTGAAAAATTGTCCGTTTTCAAATGTTTTATTTTTGAATGTCAGTTCACATTTGTAGGTGGATCATCAGTTTTAGAGCTAAAAAAATTAGCATGTTTAAAGTGATTTTCATGCTTCCAGGGGCTCTAAACACAAGATTTGTGGAATGGTTAAAAGTGCATGAAAATGGCCAATTTGCTCACTCTGAGGTCTCAAAAAGTGTTTCTTCACCCCAGGAAGTGAATTAAATACCATTTGGAGGCATTTAATGTTCAATCAAAAACAGCTGATTTTTGACAAAAGAGATAACACCTCCCATTACGTCATGCTTCAGAAAGGTGAAAAATTGTCAGTTTTCAAATGTTTTATTTTTGAATGTCAGTTCACATTTGTAGGTGGATTATTAGTTTTAGAGCTAAAATTAGCATATTTAGAGTGATTTTCATGCTTCCAGGGGCTCTAAACACAAGATTTGTGGAATGGTTAAAAGTGCATGAAAATGGCCAATTTGCTCAGTCTGAGGTCTCAAAAAGTGTTTCTTCACCCCGGGAAGTGAATTAAATAACATTTGGAGGCATTTAATGTTCAAGCAAAAACGGCTGATTTTTTACAAAAGAGATAACACCCCCCCATTACGTCATTCTTCAGAAAGGTGAAAAATGGTCCGTTTTCAAATGTTTTAGTTTTTGAACATCAGTTCACATTTGTAGGTGGATTATTAGTTTTAGAGCTAAAATTAGCATGTTTAAAGTGATTTTCATGCTTCCAGGGGCTCTAAACACTAGATTTGTGGAATGGTTAAAAGTGCATGAAAATGGCCAATTTGCTCACTCTGAGGTGTCAAAAAGTGTTTCTTCACCCCGGGAAGTGAATTAAATACAATTTGGAGGCATTTAATGTTCAAGCAAAAACAGCGGATTTTTGACAAAAGAGATAACACCCCCACATTACGTGATGCTTCAGAAAGGTGAAAAATTGTCCGTTTTCAAATGTTTTATTTTTGAATGTCAGTTCACATTTGTAGGTGGATTATTAGTTTTAGAGCTAAAATTAGCATGTTTAAAGTGATTTTCATGCTTCCTGTGGCCCTAAACACAAGGTTTGTGGAATGGTTAAAAGTGCATGAAAATGGCCAATTTGCTCACTCTGAGGTCTCAAAAAGTGTTTCTTCACCTCGGGAAGTGAATTAAATACCATTTGGAGGCATTTAATGTTCAAGCAAAAACAGCTGATTTTTGACAAAAGAGATAACACCCCCATTACGTAATTCTTCAGAAAGGTGAAAAATTGTCTGTTTTCAAATGTTTTATTTTTGAACGTCAGTTCACATTTGTAGGTGGATTATTAGTTTTAGAGCTAAAATTAGCATGTTTAAAGTGATTTTCATGCTTCCAGGGGCTCTAAACACAAGACTTGTGGAATGGTTAAAAGTGCATGAAAATGGCCAATTTGCTCACTCTGAGGTCTCAAAAAGTGTTTCTTCACCCCGGGAAGTGAATTAAATACCATTTGGAGGCATTTAATGTTCAAGCAAAAACAGCTGATTTTTGACAAAAGAGATAACACCCCCCATTACGTCATTCTTCAGAAAGGTGAAAAATTGTCTGTTTTCAAATGTTTTATTTTTGAATGTCAGTTCACATTTGTAGGTGGATTATTAGTTTTAGAGCTAAAATTAGCATATTTAAAGTGATTTTCATGCTTCCAGGGGCTCTAAACAAAAGATTTGTGGAATGGTTAAAAGTGCATGAAAATGGCCAATTTGCTCACTCTGAGGTCTCAAAAAGTGTTTCTTCACCCCGGGAAGTGAATTAAATACCATTTGGAGGCATTTAATGTTCAAGCAAAAACGGCTGATTTTTGACAAAAGAGATAACACCCCCCTATTACGTCATTCTTCAGAAAGGTGAAAAATGGTCCGTTTTCAAATGTTTTATTTTTGAACGTCAGTTCACATTTGTAGGTGGATTATTCGTTTTAGAGCTAAAATTAGCATGTTTAAAGTGATTTTAATGCTTCCAGGGGCTCTAAACACAAGATTTGTGGAATGGTTAAAAGTGCATGAAAATGGCCAATTTGCTCACTCTGAGGTCTCAAAAAGTGTTTCTTCACCCCGGGAAGTGAATTAAATACCATTTGGAGGCATTTAATGTTCAAGCAAAAACAGCAGATTTTTGACAAAAGAGATAACACCCCCCCATTACGTAATTCTTCAGAAAGGTGAAAAATGGTCCAATTTCATATGTTTTATTTTTGAACGTCAGTTCACATTTGTAGGTGGATTATTCGTTTTAGAGCTAAAATTAGCATGTTTAAAGTGATTTTAATGCTTCCAGGGGCTCTAAACACAAGGTTTGTGGAATAGTTAAAAGTGCATGAAAATGGCCAATTTGCTCACTCTGAGGACTCAAAAAGTGTTTCTTCACCCCGGGAAGTGAATTAAATACCATTTGGAGGCATTTAATGTTCAAGCAAAAACAGCTGATTTTTGACAAAAGAGATAACACCCCCCCATTACGTAATTCTTCAGAAAGGTGAAAAATTGTCCGTTTTCAAATGTTTTATTTTTGAATGTCAGTTCACATTTGTAGGTGGATTATTAGTTTTAGAGCTAAAATTTGCATGTTTAAAGTGATTTTCATGCTTCCAGGGGCTCTAAACACAAGATTTGTGGAATGGTTAAAAGTGCATGAAAATGGCCAATTTGCTCAATCTGAGGTCTCAAAAAGTGTTTCTTCACCCCGGGAAGTGAATTAAATACAATTTGGAGGCATTTAATGTTCAAGCAAAAACGGCGGATTTTTGACAAAAGAGATAACACCCCCCCATTACGTGATGCTTCAGAAAGGTGAAAAATTGTCCGTTTTCAAATGTTTTATTTTTGAATGTCAGTTCACATTTGTAGGTGGATCATCAGTTTTAGAGCTAAAAAAATTAGCATGTTTAAAGTGATTTTCATGCTTCCAGGGGCTCTAAACACAAGATTTGTGGAATGGTTAAAAGTGCATGAAAATGGCCAATTTGCTCACTCTGAGGTCTCAAAAAGTGTTTCTTCACCCCAGGAAGTGAATTAAATACCATTTGGAGGCATTTAATGTTCAATCAAAAACAGCTGATTTTTGACAAAAGAGATAACACCTCCCATTACGTCATGCTTCAGAAAGGTGAAAAATTGTCAGTTTTCAAATGTTTTATTTTTGAATGTCAGTTCACATTTGTAGGTGGATTATTAGTTTTAGAGCTAAAATTAGCATATTTAGAGTGATTTTCATGCTTCCAGGGGCTCTAAACACAAGATTTGTGGAATGGTTAAAAGTGCATGAAAATGGCCAATTTGCTCAGTCTGAGGTCTCAAAAAGTGTTTCTTCACCCCGGGAAGTGAATTAAATAACATTTGGAGGCATTTAATGTTCAAGCAAAAACGGCTGATTTTTTACAAAAGAGATAACACCCCCCCATTACGTCATTCTTCAGAAAGGTGAAAAATGGTCCGTTTTCAAATGTTTTAGTTTTTGAACATCAGTTCACATTTGTAGGTGGATTATTAGTTTTAGAGCTAAAATTAGCATGTTTAAAGTGATTTTCATGCTTCCAGGGGCTCTAAACACTAGATTTGTGGAATGGTTAAAAGTGCATGAAAATGGCCAATTTGCTCACTCTGAGGTGTCAAAAAGTGTTTCTTCACCCCGGGAAGTGAATTAAATACAATTTGGAGGCATTTAATGTTCAAGCAAAAACAGCGGATTTTTGACAAAAGAGATAACACCCCCACATTACGTGATGCTTCAGAAAGGTGAAAAATTGTCCGTTTTCAAATGTTTTATTTTTGAATGTCAGTTCACATTTGTAGGTGGATTATTAGTTTTAGAGCTAAAATTAGCATGTTTAAAGTGATTTTCATGCTTCCTGTGGCCCTAAACACAAGGTTTGTGGAATGGTTAAAAGTGCATGAAAATGGCCAATTTGCTCACTCTGAGGTCTCAAAAAGTGTTTCTTCACCTCGGGAAGTGAATTAAATACCATTTGGAGGCATTTAATGTTCAAGCAAAAACAGCTGATTTTTGACAAAAGAGATAACACCCCCATTACGTAATTCTTCAGAAAGGTGAAAAATTGTCTGTTTTCAAATGTTTTATTTTTGAACGTCAGTTCACATTTGTAGGTGGATTATTAGTTTTAGAGCTAAAATTAGCATGTTTAAAGTGATTTTCATGCTTCCAGGGGCTCTAAACACAAGACTTGTGGAATGGTTAAAAGTGCATGAAAATGGCCAATTTGCTCACTCTGAGGTCTCAAAAAGTGTTTCTTCACCCCGGGAAGTGAATTAAATACCATTTGGAGGCATTTAATGTTCAAGCAAAAACAGCTGATTTTTGACAAAAGAGATAACACCCCCCATTACGTCATTCTTCAGAAAGGTGAAAAATTGTCTGTTTTCAAATGTTTTATTTTTGAATGTCAGTTCACATTTGTAGGTGGATTATTAGTTTTAGAGCTAAAATTAGCATATTTAAAGTGATTTTCATGCTTCCAGGGGCTCTAAACAAAAGATTTGTGGAATGGTTAAAAGTGCATGAAAATGGCCAATTTGCTCACTCTGAGGTCTCAAAAAGTGTTTCTTCACCCCGGGAAGTGAATTAAATACCATTTGGAGGCATTTAATGTTCAAGCAAAAACGGCTGATTTTTGACAAAAGAGATAACACCCCCCTATTACGTCATTCTTCAGAAAGGTGAAAAATGGTCCGTTTTCAAATGTTTTATTTTTGAACGTCAGTTCACATTTGTAGGTGGATTATTCGTTTTAGAGCTAAAATTAGCATGTTTAAAGTGATTTTAATGCTTCCAGGGGCTCTAAACACAAGATTTGTGGAATGGTTAAAAGTGCATGAAAATGGCCAATTTGCTCACTCTGAGGTCTCAAAAAGTGTTTCTTCACCCCGGGAAGTGAATTAAATACCATTTGGAGGCATTTAATGTTCAAGCAAAAACAGCAGATTTTTGACAAAAGAGATAACACCCCCCCATTACGTAATTCTTCAGAAAGGTGAAAAATGGTCCGTTTTCATATGTTTTATTTTTGAACGTCAGTTCACATTTGTAGGTGGATTATTAGTTTTAGAGCTAAAATTAGCATGTTTAAAGTGATTTTCATGCTTCCAGGGGCTCAAAACACAAGATTGGTGGAATGGTTAAAAGTGCATGAAAATGGCCAATTTGCTCACTCTGAGGTCTCAAAAAGTGTTTCTTCACCCTGGGAAGTGAATTAAATACCATTTGGAGGCATTTAATGTTCAAGCAAAAACAGCTGATTTTTGACAAAAGAGATAACACCCCCCCATTACGTAATGCTTCAGAAAGGTGAAAAATGGTCCGTTTTCAAATGTTTTATTTTTGAAGGTCAGTTCACATTTGTAGGTGGATTATTAGTTTTAGAGCTAAAATTAGCATGTTTAAAGTGATTTTCATGCTTCCAGGGGCCCGGGAAGTGAATTAAAAACCATTTGGAGGCATTTAATGTTCAAGCAAAAACGGCTGATTTTTGACAAAAGAGATAACACCCCCCCATTACGTCATGCTTCAGAAAGGTGAAAAATTGTCAGTTTTCAAATGTTTTATTTTTGAATGTCAGTTCACATTTGTAGGTGAATTATTAGTTTTAGAGCTAAAATTAGCATGTTTAAAGTGATTTTCATGCTTCCTGTGGCCCTAAACACAAAGTTTGTGGAATGGTTAAAAGTGCATGAAAATGGCCAGTTTGCTCACTCTGAGGTCTCAAAAAGTGTTTCTTCACCCCGGGAAGTGAATTAAATACCATTTGGAGGCATTTAATGTTCAAGCAAAAACAGCTGATTTTTGACAAAAGAGAAAACACCCCCATTACGTAATTCTTCAGAAAGGTGAAAAATGGTCCGTTTTCAAATGTTTTATTTTTGAACGTCAGTTCACATTTGTAGGTGGATTATTAGTTTTAGAGCTAAAATTAGCATATTTAAAGTGATTTTCATGCTTCCAGGGGCTCTAAACACAAGATTTGTGGAATGGTTAAAAGTGCATGAAAATGGCCAATTTGCTCACTCTGAGGTCTCAAAAAGTGTTTCTTCACCCCGGGAAGTGAATTAAATACAATTTGGAGGCATTTAATGTTCAAGCAAAAACGGCGGATTTTTGACAAAAGAGATAACACCCCCCATTACGTGATGCTTCAGAAAGGTGAAAAATTGTCCGTTTTCAAATGTTTTATTTTTGAATGTCAGTTCACATTTGTAGGTGGATCATCAGTTTTAGAGCTAAAAAAATTAGCATGTTTAAAGTGATTTTCATGCTTCCATGGGCTCTAAACACAAGATTTGTGGAATGGTTAAAAGTGCATGAAAATGGCCAATTTGCTCACTCTGAGGTCTCAAAAAGTGTTTCTTCACCCCGGGAAGTGAAATAAATACCATTTGGAGGCATTTAATGTTCAATCAAAAACAGCTGATTTTTGACAAAAGAGATAACAACTCCCATTACGTCATGCTTCAGAAAGGTGAAAAATTGTCCGTTTTCAAATGTTTTATTTTTGAATGTCAGTTCACATTTGTAGGTGGATTATTAGTTTTAGAGCTAAAATTAGCATGTTTAAAGTGATTTTCATGCTTCCTGTGGCCCTAAACACAAGGTTTGTGGAATGGTTAAAAGTGCATGAAAATGGCCAATTTGCTCACTCTGAGGTCTCAAAAAGTGTTTCTTCACCCCGGGAAGTGAATTAAATACCATTTGGAGGCATTTAATGTTCAAGCAAAAACAGCTGATTTTTGACAAAAGAGATAACACCTCCCATTACGTCATGCTTCGGAAAGGTGAAAAATTGTCCGTTTTCAAATGTTTTATTTTTGAATGTCAGTTCACATTTGTAGGTGGATTATTAGTTTTAGAGCTAAAATTAGCATGTTTAAAGTGATTTTCATGCTTCCAGGGGCTCTAAACACAAGGTTTGTGGAATAGTTAAAAGTGCATGAAAATGGCCAATTTGCTCACTCTGAGGACTCAAAAAGTGTTTCTTCACCCCGGGAAGTGAATTAAATACCATTTGGAGGCATTTAATGTTCAAGCAAAAACAGCTGATTTTTGACAAAAGAGATAACACCCCCCATTACGTAATTCTTCAGAAAGGTGAAAAATTGTCCGTTTTCAAATGTTTTATTTTTGACTGTCAGTTCACATTTGTAGGTGGATTATTAGTTTTAGAGCTAAAATTAGCATGTTTAAAGTGATTTTCATGCTTCCAGGGGCTCTAAACACAAGATTTGTGGAATGGTTAAAAGTGCATGAAAATGGCCAATTTGCTCAATCTGAGGTCTCAAAAAGTGTTTCTTCACCCCGGGAAGTGAATTAAATACAATTTGGAGGCATTTAATGTTCAAGCAAAAACGGCGGATTTTTGACAAAAGAGATAACACACCCCCCCATTACGTGATGCTTCAGAAAGGTGAAAAATTGTCCGTTTTCAAATGTTTTATTTTTGAATGTCAGTTCACATTTGTAGGTGGATCATCAGTTTTAGAGCTAAAAAAATTAGCATGTTTAAAGTGATTTTCATGCTTCCAGGGGCTCTAAACACAAGATTTGTGGAATGGTTAAAAGTGCATGAAAATGGCCAATTTGCTCACTCTGAGGTCTCAAAAAGTGTTTCTTCACCCCGGGAAGTGAATTAAATACCATTTGGAGGCATATAATGTTCAATCAAAAACAGCTGATTTTTGACAAAAGAGATAACACCTCCCATTACGTCATGCTTCAGAAAGGTGAAAAATTGTCCGTTTTCAAATGTTTTATTTTTGAATGTCAGTTCACATTTGTAGGTGGATTATTAGTTTTAGAGCTAAAATTAGCATGTTTAAAGAGATTTTCATGCTTCCTGTGGCCCTAAACACAAGGTTTGTGGAATGGTTAAAAGTGCATGAAAATGGCCAATTTGTTCACTCTGAGGTCTCAAAAAGTGTTTCTTCACCCCGGGAAGTGAATTAAATACCATTTGGAGGCATTTAATGTTCAAGCAAAAACAGCTGATTTTTTACAAAAGAGATAACAGCCCCCCATTACGTAATTCTTCAGAAAGGTAAAAATTTTGTTTTCAAATGTTTTATTTTTGAATGTCAGTTCACATTTGTAGGTGGATTATTAGTTTTAGAACTAAAATTAGCATATTTAGAGTGATTTTCATGCTTCCAGGGGCTCTAAACAAAAGATTTGTGGAATGGTTAAAAGTGCATGAAAATGGCCAATTTGCTCACTCTGAGGTCTCAAAAAGTGTTTCTTCACCCCGGGAAGTGAATTAAATACCATTTGGAGGCATTTAATGTTCAAGCAAAAACGGCTGATTTTTGACAAAAGAGATAACACCCCCCCATTACGTCATTCTTCAGAAAGGTGAAAAATGGTCCGTTTTCAAATGTTTTATTTTTGAACGTCAGTTCACATTTGTAGGTGGATTATTCGTTTTAGAGCTAAAATTAGCATGTTTAAAGTGATTTTCATGCTTCCAGGGGCTCAAAACACAAGATTTGTGGAATGGTTAAAAGTGCATGAAAATGGCCAATTTGCTCACTCTGAGGTCTCAAAAAGTGTTTCTTCACCCCGGGAAGTGAATTAAATACCATTTGGAGGCATTTAATGTTCAAGCAAAAACAGCTGATTTTTGACAAAAGAGATAACACCCCCCCATTACGTAATGCTTCAGAAAGGTGAAAAATGGTCCGTTTTCAAATGTTTTATTTTTGAAGGTCAGTTCACATTTGTAGGTGGATTATTAGTTTTAGAGCTAAAATTAGCATGTTTAAAGTGATTTTCATGCTTCCAGGGGCCCGGGAAGTGAATTAAAAACCATTTGGAGGCATTTAATGTTCAAGCAAAAACGGCTGATTTTTGACAAAAGAGATAACACCCCCCCATTACGTCATGCTTCAGAAAGGTGAAAAATTGTCCGTTTTCAAATGTTTTATTTTTGAATGTCAGTTCACATTTGTAGGTGAATTATTAGTTTTAGAGCTAAAATTAGCATGTTTAAAGTGATTTTCATGCTTCCTGTGGCCCTAAACACAAAGTTTGTGGAATGGTTAAAAGTGCATGAAAATGGCCAGTTTGCTCACTCTGAGGTCTCAAAAAGTGTTTCTTCACCCCGGGAAGAGAATTAAATACCATTTGGAGGCATTTAATTTTCAAGCAAAAACAGCTGATTTTTGACAAAAGAGAAAACACCCCCCCATTACTTAATTCTTCAGAAAGGTGAAAAATGGTCCGTTTTCAAATGTTTTATTTTTGAACGTCAGTTCACATTTGTAGGTGGATTATTAGTTTTAGAGCTAAAATTAGCATGTTTAAAGTGATTTTCATGCTTCCAGGGGCTCTAAACACAAGATTTGTGGAATGGTTAAAAGTGCATGAAAATAGCCAATTTGCTCACTTTGAGGTCTCAAAAAGTGTTTCTTCACCCCGGGAAGTGAATTAAATACCATTTGGAGGCATTTAATGTTCAAGCAAAAACGGCGGATTTTTGACAAAAGAGATAACACCCCCCCATTACGTGATGCTTCAGAAAGGTGAAAAATTGTCCGTTTTCAAATGTTTTATTTTTGAATGTCAGTTCACATTTGTAGGTGGATCATCAGTTTTAGAGCTAAAAAAATTTAGCATGTTTAAAGTGATTTTCATGCTTCCAGGGGCTCTAAACACAAGATTTGTAGAATGGTTAAAAGTGCATGAAAATGGCCAATTTGCTCACTCTGAGGTCTCAAAAAGTGTTTCTTCACCCCGGGAAGTGAATTAAATACCATTTGGAGGCATTTAATGTTCAATCAAAAACAGCTGATTGTTGACAAAAGAGATAACACCTCCCATTACGTCATGCTTCAGAAAGGTGAAAAATTGTCCGTTTTCAAATGTTTTATTTTTGAATGTCAGTTCACATTTGTAGGTGGATTATTAGTTTTAGAGCTAAAATTAGCATGTTTAAAGTGATTTTCATGCTTCCAGGGGCTCTAAACACAAGGTTTGTGGAATAGTTAAAAGTGCATGAAAATGGCCAATTTGCTCACTCTGAGGACTCAAAAAGTGTTTCTTCACCCCGGGAAGTGAATTAAATACCATTTGGAGGCATTTAATGTTCAAGCAAAAACAGCTGATTTTTGACAAAAGAGATAACACCCCCCCATTACGTAATTCTTCAGAAAGGTGAAAAATTGTCCGTTTTCAAATGTTTTATTTTTGAATGTCAGTTCACATTTGTAGGTGGATTATTAGTTTTAGAGCTAAAATTTGCATGTTTAAAGTGATTTTCATGCTTCCAGGGGCTCTAAACACAAGATTTGTGGAATGGTTAAAAGTGCATGAAAATGGCCAATTTGCTCAATCTGAGGTCTCAAAAAGTGTTTCTTCACCCCGGGAAGTGAATTAAATACAATTTGGAGGCATTTAATGTTCAAGCAAAAACGGCGGATTTTTGACAAAAGAGATAACACCCCCCCATTACGTGATGCTTCAGAAAGGTGAAAAATTGTCCGTTTTCAAATGTTTTATTTTTGAATGTCAGTTCACATTTGTAGGTGGATCATCAGTTTTAGAGCTAAAAAAATTAGCATGTTTAAAGTGATTTTCATGCTTCCAGGGGCTCTAAACACAAGATTTGTGGAATGGTTAAAAGTGCATGAAAATGGCCAATTTGCTCACTCTGAGGTCTCAAAAAGTGTTTCTTCACCCCAGGAAGTGAATTAAATACCATTTGGAGGCATTTAATGTTCAATCAAAAACAGCTGATTTTTGACAAAAGAGATAACACCTCCCATTACGTCATGCTTCAGAAAGGTGAAAAATTGTCAGTTTTCAAATGTTTTATTTTTGAATGTCAGTTCACATTTGTAGGTGGATTATTAGTTTTAGAGCTAAAATTAGCATATTTAGAGTGATTTTCATGCTTCCAGGGGCTCTAAACACAAGATTTGTGGAATGGTTAAAAGTGCATGAAAATGGCCAATTTGCTCAGTCTGAGGTCTCAAAAAGTGTTTCTTCACCCCGGGAAGTGAATTAAATAACATTTGGAGGCATTTAATGTTCAAGCAAAAACGGCTGATTTTTTACAAAAGAGATAACACCCCCCCCATTACGTCATTCTTCAGAAAGGTGAAAAATGGTCCGTTTTCAAATGTTTTAGTTTTTGAACATCAGTTCACATTTGTAGGTGGATTATTAGTTTTAGAGCTAAAATTAGCATGTTTAAAGTGATTTTCATGCTTCCAGGGGCTCTAAACACTAGATTTGTGGAATGGTTAAAAGTGCATGAAAATGGCCAATTTGCTCACTCTGAGGTGTCAAAAAGTGTTTCTTCACCCCGGGAAGTGAATTAAATACAATTTGGAGGCATTTAATGTTCAAGCAAAAACGGCGGATTTTTGACAAAAGAGATAACACCCCCACATTACGTGATGCTTCAGAAAGGTGAAAAATTGTCCGTTTTCAAATGTTTTATTTTTGAATGTCAGTTCACATTTGTAGGTGGATTATTAGTTTTAGAGCTAAAATTAGCATGTTTAAAGTGATTTTCATGCTTCCTGTGGCCCTAAACACAAGGTTTGTGGAATGGTTAAAAGTGCATGAAAATGGCCAATTTGCTCACTCTGAGGTCTCAAAAAGTGTTTCTTCACCTCGGGAAGTGAATTAAATACCATTTGGAGGCATTTAATGTTCAAGCAAAAACAGCTGATTTTTGACAAAAGAGATAACACCCCCATTACGTAATTCTTCAGAAAGGTGAAAAATTGTCTGTTTTCAAATGTTTTATTTTTGAACGTCAGTTCACATTTGTAGGTGGATTATTAGTTTTAGAGCTAAAATTAGCATGTTTAAAGTGATTTTCATGCTTCCAGGGGCTCTAAACACAAGACTTGTGGAATGGTTAAAAGTGCATGAAAATGGCCAATTTGCTCACTCTGAGGTCTCAAAAAGTGTTTCTTCACCCCGGGAAGTGAATTAAATACCATTTGGAGGCATTTAATGTTCAAGCAAAAACAGCTGATTTTTGACAAAAGAGATAACACCCCCCATTACGTCATTCTTCAGAAAGGTGAAAAATTGTCTGTTTTCAAATGTTTTATTTTTGAATGTCAGTTCACATTTGTAGGTGGATTATTAGTTTTAGAGCTAAAATTAGCATATTTAAAGTGATTTTCATGCTTCCAGGGGCTCTAAACAAAAGATTTGTGGAATGGTTAAAAGTGCATGAAAATGGCCAATTTGCTCACTCTGAGGTCTCAAAAAGTGTTTCTTCACCCCGGGAAGTGAATTAAATACCATTTGGAGGCATTTAATGTTCAAGCAAAAACGGCTGATTTTTGACAAAAGAGATAACACCCCCCTATTACGTCATTCTTCAGAAAGGTGAAAAATGGTCCGTTTTCAAATGTTTTATTTTTGAACGTCAGTTCACATTTGTAGGTGGATTATTCGTTTTAGAGCTAAAATTAGCATGTTTAAAGTGATTTTAATGCTTCCAGGGGCTCTAAACATAAGATTTGTGGAATGGTTAAAAGTGCATGAAAATGGCCAATTTGCTCACTCTGAGGTCTCAAAAAGTGTTTCTTCACCCCGGGAAGTGAATTAAATACCATTTGGAGGCATTTAATGTTCAAGCAAAAACAGCAGATTTTTGACAAAAGAGATAACACCCCCCCATTACGTAATTCTTCAGAAAGGTGAAAAATGGTCCGTTTTCATATGTTTTATTTTTGAACGTCAGTTCACATTTGTAGGTGGATTATTAGTTTTAGAGCTAAAATTAGCATGTTTAAAGTGATTTTCATGCTTCCAGGGGCTCAAAACACAAGATTTGTGGAATGGTTAAAAGTGCATGAAAATGGCCAATTTGCTCACTCTGAGGTCTCAAAAAGTGTTTCTTCACCCCGGGAAGTGAATTAAATACCATTTGGAGGCATTTAATGTTCAAGCAAAAACAGCTGATTTTTGACAAAAGAGATAACACCCCCCCATTACGTAATGCTTCAGAAAGGTGAAAAATGGTCCGTTTTCAAATGTTTTATTTTTGAAGGTCAGTTCACATTTGTAGGTGGATTATTAGTTTTAGAGCTAAAATTAGCATGTTTAAAGTGATTTTCATGCTTCCAGGGGCCCGGGAAGTGAATTAAAAACCATTTGGAGGCATTTAATGTTCAAGCAAAAACGGCTGATTTTTGACAAAAGAGATAACACCCCCCCATTACGTCATGCTTCAGAAAGGTGAAAAATTGTCAGTTTTCAAATGTTTTATTTTTGAATGTCAGTTCACATTTGTAGGTGAATTATTAGTTTTAGAGCTAAAATTAGCATGTTTAAAGTGATTTTCATGCTTCCTGTGGCCCTAAACACAAAGTTTGTGGAATGGTTAAAAGTGCATGAAAATGGCCAGTTTGCTCACTCTGAGGTCTCAAAAAGTGTTTCTTCACCCCGGGAAGTGAATTAAATACCATTTGGAGGCATTTAATGTTCAAGCAAAAACAGCTGATTTTTGACAAAAGAGAAAACACCCCCCATTACGTAATTCTTCAGAAAGGTGAAAAATGGTCCGTTTTCAAATGTTTTATTTTTGAACGTCAGTTCACATTTGTAGGTGGATTATTAGTTTTAGAGCTAAAATTAGCATATTTAAAGTGATTTTCATGCTTCCAGGGGCTCTAAACACAAGATTTGTGGAATGGTTAAAAGTGCATGAAAATGGCCAATTTGCTCACTCTGAGGTCTCAAAAAGTGTTTCTTCACCCCGGGAAGTGAATTAAATACAATTTGGAGGCATTTAATGTTCAAGCAAAAACGGCGGATTTTTGACAAAAGAGATAACACCCCCCATTACGTGATGCTTCAGAAAGGTGAAAAATTGTCCGTTTTCAAATGTTTTATTTTTGAATGTCAGTTCACATTTGTAGGTGGATCATCAGTTTTAGAGCTAAAAAAATTAGCATGTTTAAAGTGATTTTCATGCTTCCATGGGCTCTAAACACAAGATTTGTGGAATGGTTAAAAGTGCATGAAAATGGCCAATTTGCTCACTCTGAGGTCTCAAAAAGTGTTTCTTCACCCCGGGAAGTGAAATAAATACCATTTGGAGGCATTTAATGTTCAATCAAAAACAGCTGATTTTTGACAAAAGAGATAACACCTCCCATTACGTCATGCTTCAGAAAGGTGAAAAATTGTCCGTTTTCAAATGTTTTATTTTTGAATGTCAGTTCACATTTGTAGGTGGATTATTAGTTTTAGAGCTAAAATTAGCATGTTTAAAGTGATTTTCATGCTTCCTGTGGCCCTAAACACAAGGTTTGTGGAATGGTTAAAAGTGCATGAAAATGGCCAATTTGCTCACTCTGAGGTCTCAAAAAGTGTTTCTTCACCCCGGGAAGTGAATTAAATACCATTTGGAGGCATTTAATGTTCAAGCAAAAACAGCTGATTTTTGACAAAAGAGATAACACCTCCCATTACGTCATGCTTCAGAAAGGTGAAAAATTGTCCGTTTTCAAATGTTTTATTTTTGAATGTCAGTTCACATTTGTAGGTGGATTATTAGTTTTAGAGCTAAAATTAGCATGTTTAAAGTGATTTTCATGCTTCCAGGGGCTCTAAACACAAGGTTTGTGGAATAGTTAAAAGTGCATGAAAATGGCCAATTTGCTCACTCTGAGGACTCAAAAAGTGTTTCTTCACCCCGGGAAGTGAATTAAATACCATTTGGAGGCATTTAATGTTCAAGCAAAAACAGCTGATTTTTGACAAAAGAGATAACACCCCCCATTACGTAATTCTTCAGAAAGGTGAAAAATTGTCCGTTTTCAAATGTTTTATTTTTGACTGTCAGTTCACATTTGTAGGTGGATTATTAGTTTTAGAGCTAAAATTAGCATGTTTAAAGTGATTTTCATGCTTCCAGGGGCTCTAAACACAAGATTTGTGGAATGGTTAAAAGTGCATGAAAATGGCCAATTTGCTCAATCTGAGGTCTCAAAAAGTGTTTCTTCACCCCGGGAAGTGAATTAAATACAATTTGGAGGCATTTAATGTTCAAGCAAAAACGGCGGATTTTTGACAAAAGAGATAACACACCCCCCCATTACGTGATGCTTCAGAAAGGTGAAAAATTGTCCGTTTTCAAATGTTTTATTTTTGAATGTCAGTTCACATTTGTAGGTGGATCATCAGTTTTAGAGCTAAAAAAATTAGCATGTTTAAAGTGATTTTCATGCTTCCAGGGGCTCTAAACACAAGATTTGTGGAATGGTTAAAAGTGCATGAAAATGGCCAATTTGCTCACTCTGAGGTCTCAAAAAGTGTTTCTTCACCCCGGGAAGTGAATTAAATACCATTTGGAGGCATATAATGTTCAATCAAAAACAGCTGATTTTTGACAAAAGAGATAACACCTCCCATTACGTCATGCTTCAGAAAGGTGAAAAATTGTCCGTTTTCAAATGTTTTATTTTTGAATGTCAGTTCACATTTGTAGGTGGATTATTAGTTTTAGAGCTAAAATTAGCATGTTTAAAGAGATTTTCATGCTTCCTGTGGCCCTAAACACAAGGTTTGTGGAATGGTTAAAAGTGCATGAAAATGGCCAATTTGTTCACTCTGAGGTCTCAAAAAGTGTTTCTTCACCCCGGGAAGTGAATTAAATACCATTTGGAGGCATCTAATGTTCAAGCAAAAACAGCTGATTTTTGACAAAAGAGATAACAGCCCCCCATTACGTAATTCTTCAGAAAGGTAAAAATTTTGTTTTCAAATGTTTTATTTTTGAATGTCAGTTCACATTTGTAGGTGGATTATTAGTTTTAGAACTAAAATTAGCATATTTAGAGTGATTTTCATGCTTCCAGGGGCTCTAAACAAAAGATTTGTGGAATGGTTAAAAGTGCATGAAAATGGCCAATTTGCTCACTCTGAGGTCTCAAAAAGTGTTTCTTCACCCCGGGAAGTGAATTAAATACCATTTGGAGGCATTTAATGTTCAAGCAAAAACGGCTGATTTTTGACAAAAGAGATAACACCCCCCCATTACGTCATTCTTCAGAAAGGTGAAAAATGGTCCGTTTTCAAATGTTTTATTTTTGAACTTCAGTTCACATTTGTAGGTGGATTATTCGTTTTAGAGCTAAAATTAGCATGTTTAAAGTGATTTTCATGCTTCCAGGGGCTCAAAACACAAGATTTGTGGAATGGTTAAAAGTGCATGAAAATGGCCAATTTGCTCACTCTGAGGTCTCAAAAAGTGTTTCTTCACCCCGGGAAGTGAATTAAATACCATTTGGAGGCATTTAATGTTCAAGCAAAAACAGCTGATTTTTGACAAAAGAGATAACACCCCCCCATTACGTAATGCTTCAGAAAGGTGAAAAATGGTCCGTTTTCAAATGTTTTATTTTTGAAGGTCAGTTCACATTTGTAGGTGGATTATTAGTTTTAGAGCTAAAATTAGCATGTTTAAAGTGATTTTCATGCTTCCAGGGGCCCGGGAAGTGAATTAAAAACCATTTGGAGGCATTTAATGTTCAAGCAAAAACGGCTGATTTTTGACAAAAGAGATAACACCCCCCCATTACGTCATGCTTCAGAAAGGTGAAAAATTGTCCGTTTTCAAATGTTTTATTTTTGAATGTCAGTTCACATTTGTAGGTGAATTATTAGTTTTAGAGCTAAAATTAGCATGTTTAAAGTGATTTTCATGCTTCCTGTGGCCCTAAACACAAAGTTTGTGGAATGGTTAAAAGTGCATGAAAATGGCCAGTTTGCTCACTCTGAGGTCTCAAAAAGTGTTTCTTCACCCCGGGAAGTGAATTAAATACCATTTGGAGGCATTTAATTTTCAAGCAAAAACAGCTGATTTTTGACAAAAGAGAAAACACCCCCCCATTACTTAATTCTTCAGAAAGGTGAAAAATGGTCCGTTTTCAAATGTTTTATTTTTGAACGTCAGTTCACATTTGTAGGTGGATTATTAGTTTTAGAGCTAAAATTAGCATGTTTAAAGTGATTTTCATGCTTCCAGGGGCTCTAAACACAAGATTTGTGGAATGGTTAAAAGTGCATGAAAATGGCCAATTTGCTCACTCTGAGGTCTCAAAAAGTGTTTCTTCACCCCGGGAAGTGAATTAAATACCATTTGGAGGCATTTAATGTTCAAGCAAAAACGGCGGATTTTTGACAAAAGAGATAACACCCCCCCATTACGTGATGCTTCAGAAAGGTGAAAAATTGTCCGTTTTCAAATGTTTTATTTTTGAATGTCAGTTCACATTTGTAGGTGGATCATCAGTTTTAGAGCTAAAAAAATTTAGCATGTTTAAAGTGATTTTCATGCTTCCAGGGGCTCTAAACACAAGATTTGTGGAATGGTTAAAAGTGCATGAAAATGGCCAATTTGCTCAATCTGAGGTCTCAAAAAGTGTTTCTTCACCCCGGGAAGTGAATTAAATACAATTTGGAGGCATTTAATGTTCAAGCAAAAACGGCGGATTTTTGACAAAAGAGATAACACACCCCCATTACGTAATTCTTCAGAAAGGTGAAAAATTGTCCGTTTTCAAATGTTTTATTTTTGAATGTCAGTTCACA
Organism: Lissotriton helveticus; assembly: GCF_964261635.1. Lineage (NCBI taxonomy): Eukaryota > Metazoa > Chordata > Amphibia > Caudata > Salamandridae > Lissotriton > Lissotriton helveticus. The sequence goes on from NW_027611740.1 coordinate 1,054,177, forward strand.
TTTGTAGGTGGATTATTAGTTTTAGAGCTAAAATTAGCATGTTTAAAGTGATTTTCATGCTTCCAGGGGCTCTAAACACAAGATTTGTGGAATGGTTAAAAGTGCATGAAAATGGCCAATTTGCTCACTCTGAGGTCTCAAAAAGTGTTTCTTCACCCCGGGAAGTGAATTAAATACCATTTGGAGGCATTTAATGTTCAATCAAAAACAGCTGATTGTTGACAAAAGAGATAACACCTCCCATTACGTCATGCTTCAGAAAGGTGAAAAATTGTCCGTTTTCAAATGTTTTATTTTTGAATGTCAGTTCACATTTGTAGGTGGATTATTAGTTTTAGAGCTAAAATTAGCATGTTTAAAGTGATTTTCATGCTTCCAGGGGCTCTGAACACAAGGTTTGTGGAATAGTTAAAAGTGCATGAAAATGGCCAATTTGCTCACTCTGAGGACTCAAAAAGTGTTTCTTCACCCCGGGAAGTGAATTAAATACCATTTGGAGGCATTTAATGTTCAAGCAAAAACAGCTGATTTTTGACAAAAGAGATAACACCCCCCCATTACGTAATTCTTCAGAAAGGTGAAAAATTGTCCGTTTTCAAATGTTTTATTTTTGAATGTCAGTTCACATTTGTAGGTGGATTATTAGTTTTAGAGCTAAAATTTGCATGTTTAAAGTGATTTTCATGCTTCCAGGGGCTCTAAACACAAGATTTGTGGAATGGTTAAAAGTGCATGAAAATGGCCAATTTGCTCAATCTGAGGTCTCAAAAAGTGTTTCTTCACCCCGGGAAGTGAATTAAATACAATTTGGAGGCATTTAATGTTCAAGCAAAAACGGCGGATTTTTGACAAAAGAGATAACACCCCCCCATTACGTGATGCTTCAGAAAGGTGAAAAATTGTCCGTTTTCAAATGTTTTATTTTTGAATGTCAGTTCACATTTGTAGGTGGATCATCAGTTTTAGAGCTAAAAAAATTAGCATGTTTAAAGTGATTTTCATGCTTCCAGGGGCTCTAAACACAAGATTTGTGGAATGGTTAAAAGTGCATGAAAATGGCCAATTTGCTCACTCTGAGGTCTCAAAAAGTGTTTCTTCACCCCAGGAAGTGAATTAAATACCATTTGGAGGCATTTAATGTTCAATCAAAAACAGCTGATTTTTGACAAAAGAGATAACACCTCCCATTACGTCATGCTTCAGAAAGGTGAAAAATTGTCAGTTTTCAAATGTTTTATTTTTGAATGTCAGTTCACATTTGTAGGTGGATTATTAGTTTTAGAGCTAAAAGTAGCATATTTAGAGTGATTTTCATGCTTCCAGGGGCTCTAAACACAAGATTTGTGGAATGGTTAAAAGTGCATGAAAATGGCCAATTTGCTCAGTCTGAGGTCTCAAAAAGTGTTTCTTCACCCCGGGAAGTGAATTAAATAACATTTGGAGGCATTTAATGTTCAAGCAAAAACGGCTGATTTTTTACAAAAGAGATAACACCCCCCCATTACGTCATTCTTCAGAAAGGTGAAAAATGGTCCGTTTTCAAATGTTTTAGTTTTTGAACATCAGTTCACATTTGTAGGTGGATTATTAGTTTTAGAGCTAAAATTAGCATGTTTAAAGTGATTTTCATGCTTCCAGGGGCTCTAAACACTAGATTTGTGGAATGGTTAAAAGTGCATGAAAATGGCCAATTTGCTCACTCTGAGGTGTCAAAAAGTGTTTCTTCACCCCGGGAAGTGAATTAAATACAATTTGGAGGCATTTAATGTTCAAGCAAAAACGGCGGATTTTTGAAAAAAGAGATAACACCCCCACATTACGTGATGCTTCAGAAAGGTGAAAAATTGTCCGTTTTCAAATGTTTTATTTTTGAATGTCAGTTCACATTTGTAGGTGGATTATTAGTTTTAGAGCTAAAATTAGCATGTTTAAAGTGATTTTCATGCTTCCTGTGGCCCTAAACACAAGGTTTGTGGAATGGTTAAAAGTGCATGAAAATGGCCAATTTGCTCACTCTGAGGTCTCAAAAAGTGTTTCTTCACCTCGGGAAGTGAATTAAATACCATTTGGAGGCATTTAATGTTCAAGCAAAAACAGCTGATTTTTGACAAAAGAGATAACACCCCCATTACGTAATTCTTCAGAAAGGTGAAAAATTGTCTGTTTTCAAATGTTTTATTTTTGAACGTCAGTTCACATTTGTAGGTGGATTATTAGTTTTAGAGCTAAAATTAGCATGTTTAAAGTGATTTTCATGCTTCCAGGGGCTCTAAACACAAGACTTGTGGAATGGTTAAAAGTGCATGAAAATGGCCAATTTGCTCACTCTGAGGTCTCAAAAAGTGTTTCTTCACCCCGGGAAGTGAATTAAATACCATTTGGAGGCATTTAATGTTCAAGCAAAAACAGCTGATTTTTGACAAAAGAGATAACACCCCCCATTACGTCATTCTTCAGAAAGGTGAAAAATTGTCTGTTTTCAAATGCTTTATTTTTGAATGTCAGTTCACATTTGTAGGTGGATTATTAGTTTTAGAGCTAAAATTAGCATATTTAAAGTGATTTTCATTCTTCCAGGGGCTCTAAACAAAAGATTTGTGGAATGGTTAAAAGTGCATGAAAATGGCCAATTTGCTCACTCTGAGGTCTCAAAAAGTGTTTCTTCACCCCGGGAAGTGAATTAAATACCATTTGGAGGCATTTAATGTTCAAGCAAAAACGGCTGATTTTTGACAAAAGAGATAACACCCCCCTATTACGTCATTCTTCAGAAAGGTGAAAAATGGTCCGTTTTCAAATGTTTTATTTTTGAACGTCAGTTCACATTTGTAGGTGGATTATTCGTTTTAGAGCTAAAATTAGCATGTTTAAAGTGATTTTAATGCTTCCAGGGGCTCTAAACACAAGATTTGTGGAATGGTTAAAAGTGCATGAAAATGGCCAATTTGCTCACTCTGAGGTCTCAAAAAGTGTTTCTTCACCCCGGGAAGTGAATTAAATACCATTTGGAGGCATTTAATGTTCAAGCAAAAACAGCTGATTTTTGACAAAAGAGATAACACCCCCCCATTACGTAATGCTTCAGAAAGGTGAAAAATGGTCCGTTTTCAAATGTTTTATTTTTGAAGGTCAGTTCACATTTGTAGGTGGATTATTAGTTTTAGAGCTAAAATTAGCATGTTTAAAGTGATTTTCATGCTTCCAGGGGCCCGGGAAGTGAATTAAAAACCATTTGGAGGCATTTAATGTTCAAGCAAAAACGGCTGATTTTTGACAAAAGAGATAACACCCCCCCATTACGTCATGCTTCAGAAAGGTGAAAAATTTTCAGTTTTCAAATGTTTTATTTTTGAATGTCAGTTCACATTTGTAGGTGAATTATTAGTTTTAGAGCTAAAATTAGCATGTTTAAAGTGATTTTCATGCTTCCTGTGGCCCTAAACACAAAGTTTGTGGAATGGTTAAAAGTGCATGAAAATGGCCAGTTTGCTCACTCTGAGGTCTCAAAAAGTGTTTCTTCACCCCGGGAAGTGAATTAAATACCATTTGGAGGCATTTAATGTTCAAGCAAAAACAGCTGATTTTTGACAAAAGAGAAAACACCCCCCATTACGTAATTCTTCAGAAAGGTGAAAAATGGTCCGTTTTCAAATGTTTTATTTTTGAACGTCAGTTCACATTTGTAGGTGGATTATTAGTTTTAGAGCTAAAATTAGCATATTTAAAGTGATTTTCATGCTTCCAGGGGCTCTAAACACAAGATTTGTGGAATGGTTAAAAGTGCATGAAAATGGCCAATTTGCTCACTCTGAGGTCTCAAAAAGTGTTTCTTCACCCCGGGAAGTGAATTAAATACAATTTGGAGGCATTTAATGTTCAAGCAAAAACGGCGGATTTTTGACAAAAGAGATAACACCCCCCATTACGTGATGCTTCAGAAAGGTGAAAAATTGTCCGTTTTCAAATGTTTTATTTTTGAATGTCAGTTCACATTTGTAGGTGGATCATCAGTTTTAGAGCTAAAAAAATTAGCATGTTTAAAGTGATTTTCATGCTTCCATGGGCTCTAAACACAAGATTTGTGGAATGGTTAAAAGTGCATGAAAATGGCCAATTTGCTCACTCTGAGGTCTCAAAAAGTGTTTCTTCACCCCGGGAAGTGAATTAAATACCATTTGGAGGCATTTAATGTTCAAGCAAAAACGGCTGATTTTTGACAAAAGAGATAACACCCCCCCATTACGTCATTCTTCAGAAAGGTGAAAAATGGTCCGTTTTCAAATGTTTTATTTTTGAACGTCAGTTCACATTTGTAGGTGGATTATTCGTTTTAGAGCTAAAATTAGCATGTTTAAAGTGATTTTCATGCTTCCAGGGGCTCAAAACACAAGATTTGTGGAATGGTTAAAAGTGCATGAAAATGGCCAATTTGCTCACTCTGAGGTCTCAAAAAGTGTTTCTTCACCCCGGGAAGTGAATTAAATACCATTTGGAGGCATTTAATGTTCAAGCAAAAACAGCTGATTTTTGACAAAAGAGATAACACCCCCCCATTACGTAATGCTTCAGAAAGGTGAAAAATGGTCCGTTTTCAAATGTTTTATTTTTGAAGGTCAGTTCACATTTGTAGGTGGATTATTAGTTTTAGAGCTAAAATTAGCATGTTTAAAGTGATTTTCATGCTTCCAGGGGCCCGGGAAGTGAATTAAAAACCATTTGGAGGCATTTAATGTTCAAGCAAAAACGGCTGATTTTTGACAAAAGAGATAACACCCCCCCATTACGTCATGCTTCAGAAAGGTGAAAAATTGTCAGTTTTCAAATGTTTTATTTTTGAATGTCAGTTCACATTTGTAGGTGAATTATTAGTTTTAGAGCTAAAATTAGCATGTTTAAAGTGATTTTCATGCTTCCTGTGGCCCTAAACACAAAGTTTGTGGAATGGTTAAAAGTGCATGAAAATGGCCAGTTTGCTCACTCTGAGGTCTCAAAAAGTGTTTCTTCACCCCGGGAAGTGAATTAAATACCATTTGGAGGCATTTAATTTTCAAGCAAAAACAGCTGATTTTTGACAAAAGAGAAAACACCCCCCCATTACTTAATTCTTCAGAAAGGTGAAAAATGGTCCGTTTTCAAATGTTTTATTTTTGAACGTCAGTTCACATTTGTAGGTGGATTATTAGTTTTAGAGCTAAAATTAGCATGTTTAAAGTGATTTTCATGCTTCCAGGGGCTCTAAACACAAGATTTGTGGAATGGTTAAAAGTGCATGAAAATGGCCAATTTGCTCACTCTGAGGTCTCAAAAAGTGTTTCTTCACCCCGGGAAGTGAATTAAATACCATTTGGAGGCATTTAATGTTCAAGCAAAAACGGCAGATTTTTGACAAAAGAGATAACACCCCCCCATTACGTGATGCTTCAGAAAGGTGAAAAATTGTCCGTTTTCAAATGTTTTATTTTTGAATGTCAGTTCACATTTGTAGGTGGATCATCAGTTTTAGAGCTAAAAAAATTTAGCATGTTTAAAGTGATTTTCATGCTTCCAGGGGCTCTAAACACAAGATTTGTGGAATGGTTAAAAGTGCATGAAAATGGCCAATTTGCTCAATCTGAGGTCTCAAAAAGTGTTTCTTCACCCCGGGAAGTGAATTAAATACAATTTGGAGGCATTTAATGTTCAAGCAAAAACGGCGGATTTTTGACAAAAGAGATAACACACCCCCATTACGTAATTCTTCAGAAAGGTGAAAAATTGTCCGTTTTCAAATGTTTTATTTTTGAATGTCAGTTCACATTTGTAGGTGGATTATTAGTTTTAGAGCTAAAATTAGCATGTTTAAAGTGATTTTCATGCTTCCAGGGGCTCTAAACACAAGATTTGTGGAATGGTTAAAAGTGCATGAAAATGGCCAATTTGCTCACTCTGAGGTCTCAAAAAGTGTTTCTTCACCCCGGGAAGTGAATTAAATACCATTTGGAGGCATTTAATGTTCAATCAAAAACAGCTGATTGTTGACAAAAGAGATAACACCTCCCATTACGTCATGCTTCAGAAAGGTGAAAAATTGTCCGTTTTCAAATGTTTTATTTTTGAATGTCAGTTCACATTTGTAGGTGGATTATTAGTTTTAGAGCTAAAATTAGCATGTTTAAAGTGATTTTCATGCTTCCAGGGGCTCTGAACACAAGGTTTGTGGAATAGTTAAAAGTGCATGAAAATGGCCAATTTGCTCACTCTGAGGACTCAAAAAGTGTTTCTTCACCCCGGGAAGTGAATTAAATACCATTTGGAGGCATTTAATGTTCAAGCAAAAACAGCTGATTTTTGACAAAAGAGATAACACCCCCCCATTACGTAATTCTTCAGAAAGGTGAAAAATTGTCCGTTTTCAAATGTTTTATTTTTGAATGTCAGTTCACATTTGTAGGTGGATTATTAGTTTTAGAGCTAAAATTTGCATGTTTAAAGTGATTTTCATGCTTCCAGGGGCTCTAAACACAAGATTTGTGGAATGGTTAAAAGTGCATGAAAATGGCCAATTTGCTCAATCTGAGGTCTCAAAAAGTGTTTCTTCACCCCGGGAAGTGAATTAAATACAATTTGGAGGCATTTAATGTTCAAGCAAAAACGGCGGATTTTTGACAAAAGAGATAACACCCCCCCATTACGTGATGCTTCAGAAAGGTGAAAAATTGTCCGTTTTCAAATGTTTTATTTTTGAATGTCAGTTCACATTTGTAGGTGGATCATCAGTTTTAGAGCTAAAAAAATTAGCATGTTTAAAGTGATTTTCATGCTTCCAGGGGCTCTAAACACAAGATTTGTGGAATGGTTAAAAGTGCATGAAAATGGCCAATTTGCTCACTCTGAGGTCTCAAAAAGTGTTTCTTCACCCCAGGAAGTGAATTAAATACCATTTGGAGGCATTTAATGTTCAATCAAAAACAGCTGATTTTTTACAAAAGAGATAACACCTCCCATTACGTCATGCTTCAGAAAGGTGAAAAATTGTCAGTTTTCAAATGTTTTATTTTTGAATGTCAGTTCACATTTGTAGGTGGATTATTAGTTTTAGAGCTAAAATTAGCATATTTAGAGTGATTTTCATGCTTCCAGGGGCTCTAAACACAAGATTTGTGGAATGGTTAAAAGTGCATGAAAATGGCCAATTTGCTCAGTCTGAGGTCTCAAAAAGTGTTTCTTCACCCCGGGAAGTGAATTAAATAACATTTGGAGGCATTTAATGTTCAAGCAAAAACGGCTGATTTTTTACAAAAGAGATAACACCCCCCCATTACGTCATTCTTCAGAAAGGTGAAAAATGGTCCGTTTTCAAATGTTTTAGTTTTTGAACATCAGTTCACATTTGTAGGTGGATTATTAGTTTTAGAGCTAAAATTAGCATGTTTAAAGTGATTTTCATGCTTCCAGGGGCTCTAAACACTAGATTTGTGGAATGGTTAAAAGTGCATGAAAATGGCCAATTTGCTCACTCTGAGGTGTCAAAAAGTGTTTCTTCACCCCGGGAAGTGAATTAAATACAATTTGGAGGCATTTAATGTTCAAGCAAAAACGGCGGATTTTTGACAAAAGAGATAACACCCCCACATTACGTGATGCTTCAGAAAGGTGAAAAATTGTCCGTTTTCAAATGTTTTATTTTTGAATGTCAGTTCACATTTGTAGGTGGATTATTAGTTTTAGAGCTAAAATTAGCATGTTTAAAGTGATTTTCATGCTTCCTGTGGCCCTAAACACAAGGTTTGTGGAATGGTTAAAAGTGCATGAAAATGGCCAATTTGCTCACTCTGAGGTCTCAAAAAGTGTTTCTTCACCTCGGGAAGTGAATTAAATACCATTTGGAGGCATTTAATGTTCAAGCAAAAACAGCTGATTTTTGACAAAAGAGATAACACCCCCATTACGTAATTCTTCAGAAAGGTGAAAAATTGTCTGTTTTCAAATGTTTTATTTTTGAACGTCAGTTCACATTTGTAGGTGGATTATTAGTTTTAGAGCTAAAATTAGCATGTTTAAAGTGATTTTCATGCTTCCAGGGGCTCTAAACACAAGACTTGTGGAATGGTTAAAAGTGCATGAAAATGGCCAATTTGCTCACTCTGAGGTCTCAAAAAGTGTTTCTTCACCCCGGGAAATGAATTAAATACCATTTGGAGGCATTTAATGTTCAAGCAAAAACAGCTGATTTTTGACAAAAGAGATAACACCCCCCATTACGTCATTCTTCAGAAAGGTGAAAAATTGTCTGTTTTCAAATGCTTTATTTTTGAATGTCAGTTCACATTTGTAGGTGGATTATTAGTTTTAGAGCTAAAATTAGCATATTTAAAGTGATTTTCATTCTTCCAGGGGCTCTAAACAAAAGATTTGTGGAATGGTTAAAAGTGCATGAAAATGGCCAATTTGCTCACTCTGAGGTCTCAAAAAGTGTTTCTTCACCCCGGGAAGTGAATTAAATACCATTTGGAGGCATTTAATGTTCAAGCAAAAACGGCTGATTTTTGACAAAAGAGATAACACCCCCCTATTACGTCATTCTTCAGAAAGGTGAAAAATGGTCCGTTTTCAAATGTTTTATTTTTGAACGTCAGTTCACATTTGTAGGTGGATTATTCGTTTTAGAGCTAAAATTAGCATGTTTAAAGTGATTTTAATGCTTCCAGGGGCTCTAAACACAAGATTTGTGGAATGGTTAAAAGTGCATGAAAATGGCCAATTTGCTCACTCTGAGGTCTCAAAAAGTGTTTCTTCACCCCGGGAAGTGAATTAAATACAATTTGGAGGCATTTAATGTTCAAGCAAAAACAGCAGATTTTTGACAAAAGAGATAACACCCCCCCATTACGTAATTCTTCAGAAAGGTGAAAAATGGTCCGTTTTCATATGTTTTATTTTTGAACGTCAGTTCACATTTGTAGGTGGATTATTAGTTTTAGAGCTAAAATTAGCATGTTTAAAGTGATTTTCATGCTTCCAGGGGCTCAAAACACAAGATTTGTGGAATGGTTAAAAGTGCATGAAAATGGCCAATTTGCTCACTCTGAGGTCTCAAAAAGTGTTTCTTCACCCCGGGAAGTGAATTAAATACCATTTGGAGGCATTTAATGTTCAAGCAAAAACAGCTGATTTTTGACAAAAGAGATAACACCCCCCCATTACGTAATGCTTCAGAAAGGTGAAAAATGGTCCGTTTTCAAATGTTTTATTTTTGAAGGTCAGTTCACATTTGTAGGTGGATTATTAGTTTTAGAGCTAAAATTAGCATGTTTAAAGTGATTTTCATGCTTCCAGGGGCCCGGGAAGTGAATTAAAAACCATTTGGAGGCATTTAATGTTCAAGCAAAAACGGCTGATTTTTGACAAAAGAGATAACACCCCCCCATTACGTCATGCTTCAGAAAGGTGAAAAATTGTCAGTTTTCAAATGTTTTATTTTTGAATGTCAGTTCACATTTGTAGGTGAATTATTAGTTTTAGAGCTAAAATTAGCATGTTTAAAGTGATTTTCATGCTTCCTGTGGCCCTAAACACAAAGTTTGTGGAATGGTTAAAAGTGCATGAAAATGGCCAGTTTGCTCACTCTGAGGTCTCAAAAAGTGTTTCTTCACCCCGGGAAGTGAATTAAATACCATTTGGAGGCATTTAATGTTCAAGCAAAAACAGCTGATTTTTGACAAAAGAGAAAACACCCCCCATTACGTAATTCTTCAGAAAGGTGAAAAATGGTCCGTTTTCAAATGTTTTATTTTTGAACGTCAGTTCACATTTGTAGGTGGATTATTAGTTTTAGAGCTAAAATTAGCATATTTAAAGTGATTTTCATGCTTCCAGGGGCTCTAAACACAAGATTTGTGGAATGGTTAAAAGTGCATGAAAATGGCCAATTTGCTCACTCTGAGGTCTCAAAAAGTGTTTCTTCACCCCGGGAAGTGAATTAAATACAATTTGGAGGCATTTAATGTTCAAGCAAAAACGGCGGATTTTTGACAAAAGAGATAACACCCCCCATTACGTGATGCTTCAGAAAGGTGAAAAATTGTCCGTTTTCAAATGTTTTATTTTTGAATGTCAGTTCACATTTGTAGGTGGATCATCAGTTTTAGAGCTAAAAAAATTAGCATGTTTAAAGTGATTTTCATGCTTCCATGGGCTCTAAACACAAGATTTGTGGAATGGTTAAAAGTGCATGAAAATGGCCAATTTGCTCACTCTGAGGTCTCAAAAAGTGTTTCTTCACCCCGGGAAGTGAAATAAATACCATTTGGAGGCATTTAATGTTCAATCAAAAACAGCTGATTTTTGACAAAAGAGATAACACCTCCCATTACGTCATGCTTCAGAAAGGTGAAAAATTGTCCGTTTTCAAATGTTTTATTTTTGAATGTCAGTTCACATTTGTAGGTGGATTATTAGTTTTAGAGCTAAAATTAGCATGTTTAAAGTGATTTTCATGCTTCCTGTGGCCCTAAACACAAGGTTTGTGGAATGGTTAAAAGTGCATGAAAATGGCCAATTTGCTCACTCTGAGGTCTCAAAAAGTGTTTCTTCACCCCGGGAAGTGAATTAAATACCATTTGGAGGCATTTAATGTTCAAGCAAAAACAGCTGATTTTTGACAAAAGAGATAACACCTCCCATTACGTCATGCTTCAGAAAGGTGAAAAATTGTCCGTTTTCAAATGTTTTATTTTTGAATGTCAGTTCACATTTGTAGGTGGATTATTAGTTTTAGAGCTAAAATTAGCATGTTTAAAGTGATTTTCATGCTTCCAGGGGCTCTAAACACAAGGTTTGTGGAATAGTTAAAAGTGCATGAAAATGGCCAATTTGCTCACTCTGAGGACTCAAAAAGTGTTTCTTCACCCCGGGAAGTGAATTAAATACCATTTGGAGGCATTTAATGTTCAAGCAAAAACAGCTGATTTTTGACAAAAGAGATAACACCCCCCATTACGTAATTCTTCAGAAAGGTGAAAAATTGTCCGTTTTCAAATGTTTTATTTTTGACTGTCAGTTCACATTTGTAGGTGGATTATTAGTTTTAGAGCTAAAATTAGCATGTTTAAAGTGATTTTCATGCTTCCAGGGGCTCTAAACACAAGATTTGTGGAATGGTTAAAAGTGCATGAAAATGGCCAATTTGCTCAATCTGAGGTCTCAAAAAGTGTTTCTTCACCCCGGGAAGTGAATTAAATACAATTTGGAGGCATTTAATGTTCAAGCAAAAACGGCGGATTTTTGACAAAAGAGATAACACACCCCCCCATTACGTGATGCTTCAGAAAGGTGAAAAATTGTCCGTTTTCAAATGTTTTATTTTTGAATGTCAGTTCACATTTGTAGGTGGATCATCAGTTTTAGAGCTAAAAAAATTAGCATGTTTAAAGTGATTTTCATGCTTCCAGGGGCTCTAAACACAAGATTTGTGGAATGGTTAAAAGTGCATGAAAATGGCCAATTTGCTCACTCTGAGGTCTCAAAAAGTGTTTCTTCACCCCGGGAAGTGAATTAAATACCATTTGGAGGCATATAATGTTCAATCAAAAACAGCTGATTTTTGACAAAAGAGATAACACCTCCCATTACGTCATGCTTCAGAAAGGTGAAAAATTGTCCGTTTTCAAATGTTTTATTTTTGAATGTCAGTTCACATTTGTAGGTGGATTATTAGTTTTAGAGCTAAAATTAGCATGTTTAAAGAGATTTTCATGCTTCCTGTGGCCCTAAACACAAGGTTTGTGGAATGGTTAAAAGTGCATGAAAATGGCCAATTTGTTCACTCTGAGGTCTCAAAAAGTGTTTCTTCACCCCGGGAAGTGAATTAAATACCATTTGGAGGCATTTAATGTTCATGCAAAAACAGCTGATTTTTGACAAAAGAGATAACAGCCCCCCATTACGTAATTCTTCAGAAAGGTAAAAATTTTGTTTTCAAATGTTTTATTTTTGAATGTCAGTTCACATTTGTAGGTGGATTATTAGTTTTAGAACTAAAATTAGCATATTTAGAGTGATTTTCATGCTTCCAGGGGCTCTAAACAAAAGATTTGTGGAATGGTTAAAAGTGCATGAAAATGGCCAATTTGCTCACTCTGAGGTCTCAAAAAGTGTTTCTTCACCCCGGGAAGTGAATTAAATACCATTTGGAGGCATTTAATGTTCAAGCAAAAACGGCTGATTTTTGACAAAAGAGATAACACCCCCCCATTACGTCATTCTTCAGAAAGGTGAAAAATGGTCCGTTTTCAAATGTTTTATTTTTGAACGTCAGTTCACATTTGAAGGTGGATTATTCGTTTTAGAGCTAAAATTAGCATGTTTAAAGTGATTTTCATGCTTCCAGGGGCTCAAAACACAAGATTTGTGGAATGGTTAAAAGTGCATGAAAATGGCCAATTTGCTCACTCTGAGGTCTCAAAAAGTGTTTCTTCACCCCGGGAAGTGAATTAAATACCATTTGGAGGCATTTAATGTTCAAGCAAAAACAGCTGATTTTTGACAAAAGAGATAACACCCCCCCCATTACGTAATGCTTCAGAAAGGTGAAAAATGGTCCGTTTTTTTAAATGTTTTATTTTTGAAGGTCAGTTCACATTTGTAGGTGGATTATTAGTTTTAGAGCTAAAATTAGCATGTTTAAAGTGATTTTCATGCTTCCAGGGGCCCGGGAAGTGAATTAAAAACCATTTGGAGGCATTTAATGTTCAAGCAAAAACGGCTGATTTTTGACAAAAGAGATAACACCCCCCCATTACGTCATGCTTCAGAAAGGTGAAAAATTGTCCGTTTTCAAATGTTTTATTTTTGAATGTCAGTTCACATTTGTAGGTGAATTATTAGTTTTAGAGCTAAAATTAGCATGTTTAAAGTGATTTTCATGCTTCCTGTGGCCCTAAACACAAAGTTTGTGGAATGGTTAAAAGTGCATGAAAATGGCCAGTTTGCTCACTCTGAGGTCTCAAAAAGTGTTTCTTCACCCCGGGAAGTGAATTAAATACCATTTGGAGGCATTTAATTTTCAAGCAAAAACAGCTGATTTTTGACAAAAGAGAAAACACCCCCCCATTACTTAATTCTTCAGAAAGGTGAAAAATGGTCCGTTTTCAAATGTTTTATTTTTGAACGTCAGTTCACATTTGTAGGTGGATTATTAGTTTTAGAGCTAAAATTAGCATGTTTAAAGTGATTTTCATGCTTCCAGGGGCTCTAAACACAAGATTTGTGGAATGGTTAAAAGTGCATGAAAATGGCCAATTTGCTCACTCTGAGGTCTCAAAAAGTGTTTCTTCACCCCGGGAAGTGAATTAAATACCATTTGGAGGCATTTAATGTTCAAGCAAAAACGGCGGATTTTTGACAAAAGAGATAACACCCCCCCATTACGTGATGCTTCAGAAAGGTGAAAAATTGTCCGTTTTCAAATGTTTTATTTTTGAATGTCAGTTCACATTTGTAGGTGGATCATCAGTTTTAGAGCTAAAAAAATTTAGCATGTTTAAAGTGATTTTCATGCTTCCAGGGGCTCTAAACACAAGATTTGTAGAATGGTTAAAAGTGCATGAAAATGGCCAATTTGCTCACTCTGAGGTCTCAAAAAGTGTTTCTTCACCCCGGGAAGTGAATTAAATACCATTTGGAGGCATTTAATGTTCAATCAAAAACAGCTGATTGTTGACAAAAGAGATAACACCTCCCATTACGTCATGCTTCAGAAAGGTGAAAAATTGTCCGTTTTCAAATGTTTTATTTTTGAATGTCAGTTCACATTTGTAGGTGGATTATTAGTTTTAGAGCTAAAATTAGCATGTTTAAAGTGATTTTCATGCTTCCAGGGGCTCTAAACACAAGGTTTGTGGAATAGTTAAAAGTGCATGAAAATGGCCAATTTGCTCACTCTGAGGACTCAAAAAGTGTTTCTTCACCCCGGGAAGTGAATTAAATACCATTTGGAGGCATTTAATGTTCAAGCAAAAACAGCTGATTTTTGACAAAAGAGATAACACCCCCCCATTACGTAATTCTTCAGAAAGGTGAAAAATTGTCCGTTTTCAAATGTTTTATTTTTGAATGTCAGTTCACATTTGTAGGTGGATTATTAGTTTTAGAGCTAAAATTTGCATGTTTAAAGTGATTTTCATGCTTCCAGGGGCTCTAAACACAAGATTTGTGGAATGGTTAAAAGTGCATGAAAATGGCCAATTTGCTCAATCTGAGGTCTCAAAAAGTGTTTCTTCACCCCGGGAAGTGAATTAAATACAATTTGGAGGCATTTAATGTTCAAGCAAAAACGGCGGATTTTTGACAAAAGAGATAACACCCCCCCATTACGTGATGCTTCAGGAAGGTGAAAAATTGTCCGTTTTCAAATGTTTTATTTTTGAATGTCAGTTCACATTTGTAGGTGGATCATCAGTTTTAGAGCTAAAAAAATTAGCATGTTTAAAGTGATTTTCATGCTTCCAGGGGCTCTAAACACAAGATTTGTGGAATGGTTAAAAGTGCATGAAAATGGCCAATTTGCTCACTCTGAGGTCTCAAAAATGTTTCTTCACCCCGGGAAGTGAATTAAATACCATTTGGAGGCATTTAATGTTCAATCAAAAACAGCTGATTGTTGACAAAAGAGATAACACCTCCCATTACGTCATGCTTCAGAAAGGTGAAAAATTGTCCGTTTTCAAATGTTTTATTTTTGAATGTCAGTTCACATTTGTAGGTGGATTATTAGTTTTAGAGCTAAAATTAGCATGTTTAAAGTGATTTTCATGCTTCCAGGGGCTCTAAACACAAGGTTTGTGGAATAGTTAAAAGTGCATGAAAATGGCCAATTTGCTCACTCTGAGGACTCAAAAAGTGTTTCTTCACCCCGGGAAGTGAATTAAATACCATTTGGAGGCATTTAATGTTCAAGCAAAAACAGCTGATTTTTGACAAAAGAGATAACACCCCCCCATTACGTAATTCTTCAGAAAGGTGAAAAATTGTCCGTTTTCAAATGTTTTATTTTTGAATGTCAGTTCACATTTGTAGGTGGATTATTAGTTTTAGAGCTAAAATTTGCATGTTTAAAGTGATTTTCATGCTTCCAGGGGCTCTAAACACAAGATTTGTGGAATGGTTAAAAGTGCATGAAAATGGCCAATTTGCTCAATCTGAGGTCTCAAAAAGTGTTTCTTCACCCCGGGAAGTGAATTAAATACAATTTGGAGGCATTTAATGTTCAAGCAAAAACGGCGGATTTTTGACAAAAGAGATAACACCCCCCCATTACGTGATGCTTCAGAAAGGTGAAAAATTGTCCGTTTTCAAATGTTTTATTTTTGAATGTCAGTTCACATTTGTAGGTGGATCATCAGTTTTAGAGCTAAAAAAATTTAGCATGTTTAAAGTGATTTTCATGCTTCCAGGGGCTCTAAACACAAGATTTGTAGAATGGTTAAAAGTGCATGAAAATGGCCAATTTGCTCACTCTGAGGTCTCAAAAAGTGTTTCTTCACCCCGGGAAGTGAATTAAATACCATTTGGAGGCATTTAATGTTCAATCAAAAACAGCTGATTGTTGACAAAAGAGATAACACCTCCCATTACGTCATGCTTCAGAAAGGTGAAAAATTGTCCGTTTTCAAATGTTTTATTTTTGAATGTCAGTTCACATTTGTAGGTGGATTATTAGTTTTAGAGCTAAAATTAGCATGTTTAAAGTGATTTTCATGCTTCCAGGGGCTCTAAACACAAGGTTTGTGGAATAGTTAAAAGTGCATGAAAATGGCCAATTTGCTCACTCTGAGGACTCAAAAAGTGTTTCTTCACCCCGGGAAGTGAATTAAATACCATTTGGAGGCATTTAATGTTCAAGCAAAAACAGCTGATTTTTGACAAAAGAGATAACACCCCCCCCATTACGTAATTCTTCAGAAAGGTGAAAAATTGTCCGTTTTCAAATGTTTTATTTTTGAATGTCAGTTCACATTTGTAGGTGGATTATTAGTTTTAGAGCTAAAATTTGCATGTTTAAAGTGATTTTCATGCTTCCAGGGGCTCTAAACACAAGATTTGTGGAATGGTTAAAAGTGCATGAAAATGGCCAATTTGCTCAATCTGAGGTCTCAAAAAGTGTTTCTTCACCCCGGGAAGTGAATTAAATACAATTTGGAGGCATTTAATGTTCAAGCAAAAACGGCGGATTTTTGACAAAAGAGATAACACCCCCCCATTACGTGATGCTTCAGGAAGGTGAAAAATTGTCCGTTTTCAAATGTTTTATTTTTGAATGTCAGTTCACATTTGTAGGTGGATCATCAGTTTTAGAGCTAAAAAAATTAGCATGTTTAAAGTGATTTTCATGCTTCCAGGGGCTCTAAACACAAGATTTGTGGAATGGTTAAAAGTGCATGAAAATGGCCAATTTGCTCACTCTGAGGTCTCAAAAATGTTTCTTCACCCCGGGAAGTGAATTAAATACCATTTGGAGGCATTTAATGTTCAATCAAAAACAGCTGATTGTTGACAAAAGAGATAACACCTCCCATTACGTCATGCTTCAGAAAGGTGAAAAATTGTCCGTTTTCAAATGTTTTATTTTTGAATGTCAGTTCACATTTGTAGGTGGATTATTAGTTTTAGAGCTAAAATTAGCATGTTTAAAGTGATTTTCATGCTTCCAGGGGCTCTAAACACAAGGTTTGTGGAATAGTTAAAAGTGCATGAAAATGGCCAATTTGCTCACTCTGAGGACTCAAAAAGTGTTTCTTCACCCCGGGAAGTGAATTAAATACCATTTGGAGGCATTTAATGTTCAAGCAAAAACAGCTGATTTTTGACAAAAGAGATAACACCCCCCCATTACGTAATTCTTCAGAAAGGTGAAAAATTGTCCGTTTTCAAATGT
The DNA here is from genome assembly GCF_964261635.1 of Lissotriton helveticus. Classification (NCBI taxonomy): domain Eukaryota; kingdom Metazoa; phylum Chordata; class Amphibia; order Caudata; family Salamandridae; genus Lissotriton; species Lissotriton helveticus. Next base: position 1,071,089 of record NW_027611740.1, read on the forward strand.
TTTATTTTTGAATGTCAGTTCACATTTGTAGGTGGATTATTAGTTTTAGAGCTAAAATTTGCATGTTTAAAGTGATTTTCATGCTTCCAGGGGCTCTAAACACAAGATTTGTGGAATGGTTAAAAGTGCATGAAAATGGCCAATTTGCTCAATCTGAGGTCTCAAAAAGTGTTTCTTCACCCCGGGAAGTGAATTAAATACAATTTGGAGGCATTTAATGTTCAAGCAAAAACGGCGGATTTTTGACAAAAGAGATAACACCCCCCCATTACGTGATGCTTCAGAAAGGTGAAAAATTGTCCGTTTTCAAATGTTTTATTTTTGAATGTCAGTTCACATTTGTAGGTGGATCATCAGTTTTAGAGCTAAAAAAATTAGCATGTTTAAAGTGATTTTCATGCTTCCAGGGGCTCTAAACACAAGATTTGTGGAATGGTTAAAAGTGCATGAAAATGGCCAATTTGCTCACTCTGAGGTCTCAAAAAGTGTTTCTTCACCCCAGGAAGTGAATTAAATACCATTTGGAGGCATTTAATGTTCAATCAAAAACAGCTGATTTTTGACAAAAGAGATAACACCTCCCATTACGTCATGCTTCAGAAAGGTGAAAAATTGTCAGTTTTCAAATGTTTTATTTTTGAATGTCAGTTCACATTTGTAGGTGGATTATTAGTTTTAGAGCTAAAATTAGCATATTTAGAGTGATTTTCATGCTTCCAGGGGCTCTAAACACAAGATTTGTGGAATGGTTAAAAGTGCATGAAAATGGCCAATTTGCTCAGTCTGAGGTCTCAAAAAGTGTTTCTTCACCCCGGGAAGTGAATTAAATAACATTTGGAGGCATTTAATGTTCAAGCAAAAACGGCTGATTTTTTACAAAAGAGATAACACCCCCCCCATTACGTCATTCTTCAGAAAGGTGAAAAATGGTCCGTTTTCAAATGTTTTAGTTTTTGAACATCAGTTCACATTTGTAGGTGGATTATTAGTTTTAGAGCTAAAATTAGCATGTTTAAAGTGATTTTCATGCTTCCGGGGGCTCTAAACACTAGATTTGTGGAATGGTTAAAAGTGCATGAAAATGGCCAATTTGCTCACTCTGAGGTGTCAAAAAGTGTTTCTTCACCCCGGGAAGTGAATTAAATACAATTTGGAGGCATTTAATGTTCAAGCAAAAACGGCGGATTTTTGACAAAAGAGATAACACCCCCACATTACGTGATGCTTCAGAAAGGTGAAAAATTGTCCGTTTTCAAATGTTTTATTTTTGAATGTCAGTTCACATTTGTAGGTGGATTATTAGTTTTAGAGCTAAAATTAGCATGTTTAAAGTGATTTTCATGCTTCCTGTGGCCCTAAACACAAGGTTTGTGGAATGGTTAAAAGTGCATGAAAATGGCCAATTTGCTCACTCTGAGGTCTCAAAAAGTGTTTCTTCACCTCGGGAAGTGAATTAAATACCATTTGGAGGCATTTAATGTTCAAGCAAAAACAGCTGATTTTTGACAAAAGAGATAACACCCCCATTACGTAATTCTTCAGAAAGGTGAAAAATTGTCTGTTTTCAAATGTTTTATTTTTGAACGTCAGTTCACATTTGTAGGTGGATTATTAGTTTTAGAGCTAAAATTAGCATGTTTAAAGTGATTTTCATGCTTCCAGGGGCTCTAAACACAAGACTTGTGGAATGGTTAAAAGTGCATGAAAATGGCCAATTTGCTCACTCTGAGGTCTCAAAAAGTGTTTCTTCACCCCGGGAAGTGAATTAAATACCATTTGGAGGCATTTAATGTTCAAGCAAAAACAGCTGATTTTTGACAAAAGAGATAACACCCCCCATTACGTCATTCTTCAGAAAGGTGAAAAATTGTCTGTTTTCAAATGTTTTATTTTTGAATGTCAGTTCACATTTGTAGGTGGATTATTAGTTTTAGAGCTAAAATTAGCATATTTAAAGTGATTTTCATGCTTCCAGGGGCTCTAAACAAAAGATTTGTGGAATGGTTAAAAGTGCATGAAAATGGCCAATTTGCTCACTCTGAGGTCTCAAAAAGTGTTTCTTCACCCCGGGAAGTGAATTAAATACCATTTGGAGGCATTTAATGTTCAAGCAAAAACGGCTGATTTTTGACAAAAGAGATAACACCCCCCTATTACGTCATTCTTCAGAAAGGTGAAAAATGGTCCGTTTTCAAATGTTTTATTTTTGAACGTCAGTTCACATTTGTAGGTGGATTATTCGTTTTAGAGCTAAAATTAGCATGTTTAAAGTGATTTTAATGCTTCCAGGGGCTCTAAACATAAGATTTGTGGAATGGTTAAAAGTGCATGAAAATGGCCAATTTGCTCACTCTGAGGTCTCAAAAAGTGTTTCTTCACCCCGGGAAGTGAATTAAATACCATTTGGAGGCATTTAATGTTCAAGCAAAAACAGCAGATTTTTGACAAAAGAGATAACACCCCCCCATTACGTAATTCTTCAGAAAGGTGAAAAATGGTCCGTTTTCATATGTTTTATTTTTGAACGTCAGTTCACATTTGTAGGTGGATTATTAGTTTTAGAGCTAAAATTAGCATGTTTAAAGTGATTTTCATGCTTCCAGGGGCTCAAAACACAAGATTTGTGGAATGGTTAAAAGTGCATGAAAATGGCCAATTTGCTCACTCTGAGGTCTCAAAAAGTGTTTCTTCACCCCGGGAAGTGAATTAAATACCATTTGGAGGCATTTAATGTTCAAGCAAAAACAGCTGATTTTTGACAAAAGAGATAACACCCCCCCATTACGTAATGCTTCAGAAAGGTGAAAAATGGTCCGTTTTCAAATGTTTTATTTTTGAAGGTCAGTTCACATTTGTAGGTGGATTATTAGTTTTAGAGCTAAAATTAGCATGTTTAAAGTGATTTTCATGCTTCCAGGGGCCCGGGAAGTGAATTAAAAACCATTTGGAGGCATTTAATGTTCAAGCAAAAACGGCTGATTTTTGACAAAAGAGATAACACCCCCCCATTACGTCATGCTTCAGAAAGGTGAAAAATTGTCAGTTTTCAAATGTTTTATTTTTGAATGTCAGTTCACATTTGTAGGTGAATTATTAGTTTTAGAGCTAAAATTAGCATGTTTAAAGTGATTTTCATGCTTCCTGTGGCCCTAAACACAAAGTTTGTGGAATGGTTAAAAGTGCATGAAAATGGCCAGTTTGCTCACTCTGAGGTCTCAAAAAGTGTTTCTTCACCCCGGGAAGTGAATTAAATACCATTTGGAGGCATTTAATGTTCAAGCAAAAACAGCTGATTTTTGACAAAAGAGAAAACACCCCCCATTACGTAATTCTTCAGAAAGGTGAAAAATGGTCCGTTTTCAAATGTTTTATTTTTGAACGTCAGTTCACATTTGTAGGTGGATTATTAGTTTTAGAGCTAAAATTAGCATATTTAAAGTGATTTTCATGCTTCCAGGGGCTCTAAACACAAGATTTGTGGAATGGTTAAAAGTGCATGAAAATGGCCAATTTGCTCACTCTGAGGTCTCAAAAAGTGTTTCTTCACCCCGGGAAGTGAATTAAATACAATTTGGAGGCATTTAATGTTCAAGCAAAAACGGCGGATTTTTGACAAAAGAGATAACACCCCCCATTACGTGATGCTTCAGAAAGGTGAAAAATTGTCCGTTTTCAAATGTTTTATTTTTGAATGTCAGTTCACATTTGTAGGTGGATCATCAGTTTTAGAGCTAAAAAAATTAGCATGTTTAAAGTGATTTTCATGCTTCCATGGGCTCTAAACACAAGATTTGTGGAATGGTTAAAAGTGCATGAAAATGGCCAATTTGCTCACTCTGAGGTCTCAAAAAGTGTTTCTTCACCCCGGGAAGTGAAATAAATACCATTTGGAGGCATTTAATGTTCAATCAAAAACAGCTGATTTTTGACAAAAGAGATAACACCTCCCATTACGTCATGCTTCAGAAAGGTGAAAAATTGTCCGTTTTCAAATGTTTTATTTTTGAATGTCAGTTCACATTTGTAGGTGGATTATTAGTTTTAGAGCTAAAATTAGCATGTTTAAAGTGATTTTCATGCTTCCTGTGGCCCTAAACACAAGGTTTGTGGAATGGTTAAAAGTGCATGAAAATGGCCAATTTGCTCACTCTGAGGTCTCAAAAAGTGTTTCTTCACCCCGGGAAGTGAATTAAATACCATTTGGAGGCATTTAATGTTCAAGCAAAAACAGCTGATTTTTGACAAAAGAGATAACACCTCCCATTACGTCATGCTTCAGAAAGGTGAAAAATTGTCCGTTTTCAAATGTTTTATTTTTGAATGTCAGTTCACATTTGTAGGTGGATTATTAGTTTTAGAGCTAAAATTAGCATGTTTAAAGTGATTTTCATGCTTCCAGGGGCTCTAAACACAAGGTTTGTGGAATAGTTAAAAGTGCATGAAAATGGCCAATTTGCTCACTCTGAGGACTCAAAAAGTGTTTCTTCACCCCGGGAAGTGAATTAAATACCATTTGGAGGCATTTAATGTTCAAGCAAAAACAGCTGATTTTTGACAAAAGAGATAACACCCCCCATTACGTAATTCTTCAGAAAGGTGAAAAATTGTCCGTTTTCAAATGTTTTATTTTTGACTGTCAGTTCACATTTGTAGGTGGATTATTAGTTTTAGAGCTAAAATTAGCATGTTTAAAGTGATTTTCATGCTTCCAGGGGCTCTAAACACAAGATTTGTGGAATGGTTAAAAGTGCATGAAAATGGCCAATTTGCTCAATCTGAGGTCTCAAAAAGTGTTTCTTCACCCCGGGAAGTGAATTAAATACAATTTGGAGGCATTTAATGTTCAAGCAAAAACGGCGGATTTTTGACAAAAGAGATAACACACCCCCCCATTACGTGATGCTTCAGAAAGGTGAAAAATTGTCCGTTTTCAAATGTTTTATTTTTGAATGTCAGTTCACATTTGTAGGTGGATCATCAGTTTTAGAGCTAAAAAAATTAGCATGTTTAAAGTGATTTTCATGCTTCCAGGGGCTCTAAACACAAGATTTGTGGAATGGTTAAAAGTGCATGAAAATGGCCAATTTGCTCACTCTGAGGTCTCAAAAAGTGTTTCTTCACCCCGGGAAGTGAATTAAATACCATTTGGAGGCATATAATGTTCAATCAAAAACAGCTGATTTTTGACAAAAGAGATAACACCTCCCATTACGTCATGCTTCAGAAAGGTGAAAAATTGTCCGTTTTCAAATGTTTTATTTTTGAATGTCAGTTCACATTTGTAGGTGGATTATTAGTTTTAGAGCTAAAATTAGCATGTTTAAAGAGATTTTCATGCTTCCTGTGGCCCTAAACACAAGGTTTGTGGAATGGTTAAAAGTGCATGAAAATGGCCAATTTGTTCACTCTGAGGTCTCAAAAAGTGTTTCTTCACCCCGGGAAGTGAATTAAATACCATTTGGAGGCATCTAATGTTCAAGCAAAAACAGCTGATTTTTGACAAAAGAGATAACAGCCCCCCATTACGTAATTCTTCAGAAAGGTAAAAATTTTGTTTTCAAATGTTTTATTTTTGAATGTCAGTTCACATTTGTAGGTGGATTATTAGTTTTAGAACTAAAATTAGCATATTTAGAGTGATTTTCATGCTTCCAGGGGCTCTAAACAAAAGATTTGTGGAATGGTTAAAAGTGCATGAAAATGGCCAATTTGCTCACTCTGAGGTCTCAAAAAGTGTTTCTTCACCCCGGGAAGTGAATTAAATACCATTTGGAGGCATTTAATGTTAAAGCAAAAACGGCTGATTTTTGACAAAAGAGATAACACCCCCCCATTACGTCATTCTTCAGAAAGGTGAAAAATGGTCCGTTTTCAAATGTTTTATTTTTGAACGTCAGTTCACATTTGTAGGTGGATTATTCGTTTTAGAGCTAAAATTAGCATGTTTAAAGTGATTTTCATGCTTCCAGGGGCTCAAAACACAAGATTTGTGGAATGGTTAAAAGTGCATGAAAATGGCCAATTTGCTCACTCTGAGGTCTCAAAAAGTGTTTCTTCACCCCGGGAAGTGAATTAAATACCATTTGGAGGCATTTAATGTTCAAGCAAAAACAGCTGATTTTTGACAAAAGAGATAACACCCCCCCATTACGTAATGCTTCAGAAAGGTGAAAAATGGTCCGTTTTCAAATGTTTTATTTTTGAAGGTCAGTTCACATTTGTAGGTGGATTATTAGTTTTAGAGCTAAAATTAGCATGTTTAAAGTGATTTTCATGCTTCCAGGGGCCCGGGAAGTGAATTAAAAACCATTTGGAGGCATTTAATGTTCAAGCAAAAACGGCTGATTTTTGACAAAAGAGATAACACCCCCCCATTACGTCATGCTTCAGAAAGGTGAAAAATTGTCCGTTTTCAAATGTTTTATTTTTGAATGTCAGTTCACATTTGTAGGTGAATTATTAGTTTTAGAGCTAAAATTAGCATGTTTAAAGTGATTTTCATGCTTCCTGTGGCCCTAAACACAAAGTTTGTGGAATGGTTAAAAGTGCATGAAAATGGCCAGTTTGCTCACTCTGAGGTCTCAAAAAGTGTTTCTTCACCCCGGGAAGTGAATTAAATACCATTTGGAGGCATTTAATTTTCAAGCAAAAACAGCTGATTTTTGACAAAAGAGAAAACACCCCCCCATTACTTAATTCTTCAGAAAGGTGAAAAATGGTCCGTTTTCAAATGTTTTATTTTTGAACGTCAGTTCACATTTGTAGGTGGATTATTAGTTTTAGAGCTAAAATTAGCATGTTTAAAGTGATTTTCATGCTTCCAGGGGCTCTAAACACAAGATTTGTGGAATGGTTAAAAGTGCATGAAAATGGCCAATTTGCTCACTCTGAGGTCTCAAAAAGTGTTTCTTCACCCCGGGAAGTGAATTAAATACCATTTGGAGGCATTTAATGTTCAAGCAAAAACGGCGGATTTTTGACAAAAGAGATAACACCCCCCCATTACGTGATGCTTCAGAAAGGTGAAAAATTGTCCGTTTTCAAATGTTTTATTTTTGAATGTCAGTTCACATTTGTAGGTGGATCATCAGTTTTAGAGCTAAAAAAATTTAGCATGTTTAAAGTGATTTTCATGCTTCCAGGGGCTCTAAACACAAGATTTGTGGAATGGTTAAAAGTGCATGAAAATGGCCAATTTGCTCAATCTGAGGTCTCAAAAAGTGTTTCTTCACCCCGGGAAGTGAATTAAATACAATTTGGAGGCATTTAATGTTCAAGCAAAAACGGCGGATTTTTGACAAAAGAGATAACACACCCCCATTACGTAATTCTTCAGAAAGGTGAAAAATTGTCCGTTTTCAAATGTTTTATTTTTGAATGTCAGTTCACATTTGTAGGTGGATTATTAGTTTTAGAGCTAAAATTAGCATGTTTAAAGTGATTTTCATGCTTCCAGGGGCTCTAAACACAAGATTTGTGGAATGGTTAAAAGTGCATGAAAATGGCCAATTTGCTCACTCTGAGGTCTCAAAAAGTGTTTCTTCACCCCGGGAAGTGAATTAAATACCATTTGGAGGCATTTAATGTTCAATCAAAAACAGCTGATTGTTGACAAAAGAGATAACACCTCCCATTACGTCATGCTTCAGAAAGGTGAAAAATTGTCCGTTTTCAAATGTTTTATTTTTGAATGTCAGTTCACATTTGTAGGTGGATTATTAGTTTTAGAGCTAAAATTAGCATGTTTAAAGTGATTTTCATGCTTCCAGGGGCTCTGAACACAAGGTTTGTGGAATAGTTAAAAGTGCATGAAAATGGCCAATTTGCTCACTCTGAGGACTCAAAAAGTGTTTCTTCACCCCGGGAAGTGAATTAAATACCATTTGGAGGCATTTAATGTTCAAGCAAAAACAGCTGATTTTTGACAAAAGAGATAACACCCCCCCATTACGTAATTCTTCAGAAAGGTGAAAAATTGTCCGTTTTCAAATGTTTTATTTTTGAATGTCAGTTCACATTTGTAGGTGGATTATTAGTTTTAGAGCTAAAATTTGCATGTTTAAAGTGATTTTCATGCTTCCAGGGGCTCTAAACACAAGATTTGTGGAATGGTTAAAAGTGCATGAAAATGGCCAATTTGCTCAATCTGAGGTCTCAAAAAGTGTTTCTTCACCCCGGGAAGTGAATTAAATACAATTTGGAGGCATTTAATGTTCAAGCAAAAACGGCGGATTTTTGACAAAAGAGATAACACCCCCCCATTACGTGATGCTTCAGAAAGGTGAAAAATTGTCCGTTTTCAAATGTTTTATTTTTGAATGTCAGTTCACATTTGTAGGTGGATCATCAGTTTTAGAGCTAAAAAAATTAGCATGTTTAAAGTGATTTTCATGCTTCCAGGGGCTCTAAACACAAGATTTGTGGAATGGTTAAAAGTGCATGAAAATGGCCAATTTGCTCACTCTGAGGTCTCAAAAAGTGTTTCTTCACCCCGGGAAGTGAATTAAATACCATTTGGAGGCATTTAATGTTCAATCAAAAACAGCTGATTTTTGACAAAAGAGATAACACCTCCCATTACGTCATGCTTCAGAAAGGTGAAAAATTGTCAGTTTTCAAATGTTTTATTTTTGAACATCAGTTCACATTTGTAGGTGGATTATTAGTTTTAGAGCTAAAATTAGCATGTTTAAAGTGATTTTCATGCTTCCAGGGGCTCTAAACACTAGATTTGTGGAATGGTTAAAAGTGCATGAAAATGGCCAATTTGCTCACTCTGAGGTGTCAAAAAGTGTTTCTTCACCCCGGGAAGTGAATTAAATACAATTTGGAGGCATTTAATGTTCAAGCAAAAACGGCGGATTTTTGACAAAAGAGATAACACCCCCACATTACGTGATGCTTCAGAAAGGTGAAAAATTGTCCGTTTTCAAATGTTTTATTTTTGAATGTCAGTTCACATTTGTAGGTGGATTATTAGTTTTAGAGCTAAAATTAGCATGTTTAAAGTGATTTTCATGCTTCCTGTGGCCCTAAACACAAGGTTTGTGGAATGGTTAAAAGTGCATGAAAATGGCCAATTTGCTCACTCTGAGGTCTCAAAAAGTGTTTCTTCACCTCGGGAAGTGAATTAAATACCATTTGGAGGCATTTAATGTTCAAGCAAAAACAGCTGATTTTTGACAAAAGAGATAACACCCCCATTACGTAATTCTTCAGAAAGGTGAAAAATTGTCTGTTTTCAAATGTTTTATTTTTGAACGTCAGTTCACATTTGTAGGTGGATTATTAGTTTTAGAGCTAAAATTAGCATGTTTAAAGTGATTTTCATGCTTCCAGGGGCTCTAAACACAAGACTTGTGGAATGGTTAAAAGTGCATGAAAATGGCCAATTTGCTCACTCTGAGGTCTCAAAAAGTGTTTCTTCACCCCGGGAAGTGAATTAAATACCATTTGGAGGCATTTAATGTTCAAGCAAAAACAGCTGATTTTTGACAAAAGAGATAACACCCCCCATTACGTCATTCTTCAGAAAGGTGAAAAATTGTCTGTTTTCAAATGTTTTATTTTTGAATGTCAGTTCACATTTGTAGGTGGATTATTAGTTTTAGAGCTAAAATTAGCATATTTAAAGTGATTTTCATGCTTCCAGGGGCTCTAAACAAAAGATTTGTGGAATGGTTAAAAGTGCATGAAAATGGCCAATTTGCTCACTCTGAGGTCTCAAAAAGTGTTTCTTCACCCCGGGAAGTGAATTAAATACCATTTGGAGGCATTTAATGTTCAAGCAAAAACGGCAGATTTTTGACAAAAGAGATAACACCCCCCTATTACGTCATTCTTCAGAAAGGTGAAAAATGGTCCGTTTTCAAATGTTTTATTTTTGAACGTCAGTTCACATTTGTAGGTGGATTATTCGTTTTAGAGCTAAAATTAGCATGTTTAAAGTGATTTTAATGCTTCCAGGGGCTCTAAACATAAGATTTGTGGAATGGTTAAAAGTGCATGAAAATGGCCAATTTGCTCACTCTGAGGTCTCAAAAAGTGTTTCTTCACCCCGGGAAGTGAATTAAATACCATTTGGAGGCATTTAATGTTCAAGCAAAAACAGCAGATTTTTGACAAAAGAGATAACACCCCCCCATTACGTAATTCTTCAGAAAGGTGAAAAATGGTCCGTTTTCATATGTTTTATTTTTGAACGTCAGTTCACATTTGTAGGTGGATTATTAGTTTTAGAGCTAAAATTAGCATGTTTAAAGTGATTTTCATGCTTCCAGGGGCTCAAAACACAAGATTTGTGGAATGGTTAAAAGTGCATGAAAATGGCCAATTTGCTCACTCTGAGGTCTCAAAAAGTGTTTCTTCACCCCGGGAAGTGAATTAAATACCATTTGGAGGCATTTAATGTTCAAGCAAAAACAGCTGATTTTTGACAAAAGAGATAACACCCCCCCATTACGTAATGCTTCAGAAAGGTGAAAAATGGTCCGTTTTCAAATGTTTTATTTTTGAAGGTCAGTTCACATTTGTAGGTGGATTATTAGTTTTAGAGCTAAAATTAGCATGTTTAAAGTGATTTTCATGCTTCCAGGGGCCCGGGAAGTGAATTAAAAACCATTTGGAGGCATTTAATGTTCAAGCAAAAACGGCTGATTTTTGACAAAAGAGATAACACCCCCCCATTACGTCATGCTTCAGAAAGGTGAAAAATTGTCAGTTTTCAAATGTTTTATTTTTGAATGTCAGTTCACATTTGTAGGTGAATTATTAGTTTTAGAGCTAAAATTAGCATGTTTAAAGTGATTTTCATGCTTCCTGTGGCCCTAAACACAAAGTTTGTGGAATGGTTAAAAGTGCATGAAAATGGCCAGTTTGCTCACTCTGAGGTCTCAAAAAGTGTTTCTTCACCCCGGGAAGTGAATTAAATACCATTTGGAGGCATTTAATGTTCAAGCAAAAACGGCGGATTTTTGACAAAAGAGATAACACCCCCCATTACGTGATGCTTCAGAAAGGTGAAAAATTGTCCGTTTTCAAATGTTTTATTTTTGAATGTCAGTTCACATTTGTAGGTGGATCATCAGTTTTAGAGCTAAAAAAATTAGCATGTTTAAAGTGATTTTCATGCTTCCATGGGCTCTAAACACAAGATTTGTGGAATGGTTAAAAGTGCATGAAAATGGCCAATTTGCTCACTCTGAGGTCTCAAAAAGTGTTTCTTCACCCCGGGAAGTGAAATAAATACCATTTGGAGGCATTTAATGTTCAATCAAAAACAGCTGATTTTTGACAAAAGAGATAACACCTCCCATTACGTCATGCTTCAGAAAGGTGAAAAATTGTCCGTTTTCAAATGTTTTATTTTTGAATGTCAGTTCACATTTGTAGGTGGATTATTAGTTTTAGAGCTAAAATTAGCATGTTTAAAGTGATTTTCATGCTTCCTGTGGCCCTAAACACAAGGTTTGTGGAATGGTTAAAAGTGCATGAAAATGGCCAATTTGCTCACTCTGAGGTCTCAAAAAGTGTTTCTTCACCCCGGGAAGTGAATTAAATACCATTTGGAGGCATTTAATGTTCAAGCAAAAACAGCTGATTTTTGACAAAAGAGATAACACCTCCCATTACGTCATGCTTCAGAAAGGTGAAAAATTGTCCGTTTTCAAATGTTTTATTTTTGAATGTCAGTTCACATTTGTAGGTGGATTATTAGTTTTAGAGCTAAAATTAGCATGTTTAAAGTGATTTTCATGCTTCCAGGGGCTCTAAACACAAGGTTTGTGGAATAGTTAAAAGTGCATGAAAATGGCCAATTTGCTCACTCTGAGGACTCAAAAAGTGTTTCTTCACCCCGGGAAGTGAATTAAATACCATTTGGAGGCATTTAATGTTCAAGCAAAAACAGCTGATTTTTGACAAAAGAGATAACACCCCCCATTACGTAATTCTTCAGAAAGGTGAAAAATTGTCCGTTTTCAAATGTTTTATTTTTGACTGTCAGTTCACATTTGTAGGTGGATTATTAGTTTTAGAGCTAAAATTAGCATGTTTAAAGTGATTTTCATGCTTCCAGGGGCTCTAAACACAAGATTTGTGGAATGGTTAAAAGTGCATGAAAATGGCCAATTTGCTCAATCTGAGGTCTCAAAAAGTGTTTCTTCACCCCGGGAAGTGAATTAAATACAATTTGGAGGCATTTAATGTTCAAGCAAAAACGGCGGATTTTTGACAAAAGAGATAACACACCCCCCCATTACGTGATGCTTCAGAAAGGTGAAAAATTGTCCGTTTTCAAATGTTTTATTTTTGAATGTCAGTTCACATTTGTAGGTGGATCATCAGTTTTAGAGCTAAAAAAATTAGCATGTTTAAAGTGATTTTCATGCTTCCAGGGGCTCTAAACACAAGATTTGTGGAATGGTTAAAAGTGCATGAAAATGGCCAATTTGCTCACTCTGAGGTCTCAAAAAGTGTTTCTTCACCCCGGGAAGTGAATTAAATACCATTTGGAGGCATATAATGTTCAATCAAAAACAGCTGATTTTTGACAAAAGAGATAACACCTCCCATTACGTCATGCTTCAGAAAGGTGAAAAATTGTCCGTTTTCAAATGTTTTATTTTTGAATGTCAGTTCACATTTGTAGGTGGATTATTAGTTTTAGAGCTAAAATTAGCATGTTTAAAGAGATTTTCATGCTTCCTGTGGCCCTAAACACAAGGTTTGTGGAATGGTTAAAAGTGCATGAAAATGGCCAATTTGTTCACTCTGAGGTCTCAAAAAGTGTTTCTTCACCCCGGGAAGTGAATTAAATACCATTTGGAGGCATCTAATGTTCAAGCAAAAACGGCTGATTTTTGACAAAAGAGATAACAGCCCCCCATTACGTAATTCTTCAGAAAGGTAAAAATTTTGTTTTCAAATGTTTTATTTTTGAATGTCAGTTCACATTTGTAGGTGGATTATTAGTTTTAGAACTAAAATTAGCATATTTAGAGTGATTTTCATGCTTCCAGGGGCTCTAAACAAAAGATTTGTGGAATGGTTAAAAGTGCATGAAAATGGCCAATTTGCTCACTCTGAGGTCTCAAAAAGTGTTTCTTCACCCCGGGAAGTGAATTAAATACCATTTGGAGGCATTTAATATTAAAGCAAAAACGGCTGATTTTTGACAAAAGAGATAACACCCCCCCATTACGTCATTCTTCAGAAAGGTGAAAAATGGTCCGTTTTCAAATGTTTTATTTTTGAACGTCAGTTCACATTTGTAGGTGGATTATTCGTTTTAGAGCTAAAATTAGCATGTTTAAAGTGATTTTCATGCTTCCAGGGGCTCAAAACACAAGATTTGTGGAATGGTTAAAAGTGCATGAAAATGGCCAATTTGCTCACTCTGAGGTCTCAAAAAGTGTTTCTTCACCCCGGGAAGTGAATTAAATACCATTTGGAGGCATTTAATGTTCAAGCAAAAACAGCTGATTTTTGACAAAAGAGATAACACCCCCCCATTACGTAATGCTTCAGAAAGGTGAAAAATGGTCCGTTTTCAAATGTTTTATTTTTGAAGGTCAGTTCACATTTGTAGGTGGATTATTAGTTTTAGAGCTAAAATTAGCATGTTTAAAGTGATTTTCATGCTTCCAGGGGCCCGGGAAGTGAATTAAAAACCATTTGGAGGCATTTAATGTTCAAGCAAAAACGGCTGATTTTTGACAAAAGAGATAACACCCCCCCATTACGTCATGCTTCAGAAAGGTGAAAAATTGTCCGTTTTCAAATGTTTTATTTTTGAATGTCAGTTCACATTTGTAGGTGAATTATTAGTTTTAGAGCTAAAATTAGCATGTTTAAAGTGATTTTCATGCTTCCTGTGGCCCTAAACACAAAGTTTGTGGAATGGTTAAAAGTGCATGAAAATGGCCAGTTTGCTCACTCTGAGGTCTCAAAAAGTGTTTCTTCACCCCGGGAAGTGAATTAAATACCATTTGGAGGCATTTAATTTTCAAGCAAAAACAGCTGATTTTTGACAAAAGAGAAAACACCCCCCCATTACTTAATTCTTCAGAAAGGTGAAAAATGGTCCGTTTTCAAATGTTTTATTTTTGAACGTCAGTTCACATTTGTAGGTGGATTATTAGTTTTAGAGCTAAAATTAGCATGTTTAAAGTGATTTTCATGCTTCCAGGGGCTCTAAACACAAGATTTGTGGAATGGTTAAAAGTGCATGAAAATGGCCAATTTGCTCACTCTGAGGTCTCAAAAAGTGTTTCTTCACCCCGGGAAGTGAATTAAATACCATTTGGAGGCATTTAATGTTCAAGCAAAAACGGCGGATTTTTGACAAAAGAGATAACACCCCCCCATTACGTGATGCTTCAGAAAGGTGAAAAATTGTCCGTTTTCAAATGTTTTATTTTTGAATGTCAGTTCACATTTGTAGGTGGATCATCAGTTTTAGAGCTAAAAAAATTTAGCATGTTTAAAGTGATTTTCATGCTTCCAGGGGCTCTAAACACAAGATTTGTGGAATGGTTAAAAGTGCATGAAAATGGCCAATTTGCTCAATCTGAGGTCTCAAAAAGTGTTTCTTCACCCCGGGAAGTGAATTAAATACAATTTGGAGGCATTTAATGTTCAAGCAAAAACGGCGGATTTTTGACAAAAGAGATAACACACCCCCATTACGTAATTCTTCAGAAAGGTGAAAAATTGTCCGTTTTCAAATGTTTTATTTTTGAATGTCAGTTCACATTTGTAGGTGGATTATTAGTTTTAGAGCTAAAATTAGCATGTTTAAAGTGATTTTCATGCTTCCAGGGGCTCTAAACACAAGATTTGTGGAATGGTTAAAAGTGCATGAAAATGGCCAATTTGCTCACTCTGAGGTCTCAAAAAGTGTTTCTTCACCCCGGGAAGTGAATTAAATACCATTTGGAGGCATTTAATGTTCAATCAAAAACAGCTGATTGTTGACAAAAGAGATAACACCTCCCATTACGTCATGCTTCAGAAAGGTGAAAAATTGTCCGTTTTCAAATGTTTTATTTTTGAATGTCAGTTCACATTTGTAGGTGGATTATTAGTTTTAGAGCTAAAATTAGCATGTTTAAAGTGATTTTCATGCTTCCAGGGGCTCTGAACACAAGGTTTGTGGAATAGTTAAAAGTGCATGAAAATGGCCAATTTGCTCACTCTGAGGACTCAAAAAGTGTTTCTTCACCCCGGGAAGTGAATTAAATACCATTTGGAGGCATTTAATGTTCAAGCAAAAACAGCTGATTTTTGACAAAAGAGATAACACCCCCCCATTACGTAATTCTTCAGAAAGGTGAAAAATTGTCCGTTTTCAAATGTTTTATTTTTGAATGTCAGTTCACATTTGTAGGTGGATTATTAGTTTTAGAGCTAAAATTAGCATGTTTAAAGTGATTTTCATGCTTCCAGGGGCTCTAAACACAAGATTTGTGGAATGGTTAAAAGTGCATGAAAATGGCCAATTTGCTCACTCTGAGGTCTCAAAAAGTGTTTCTTCACCCCGGGAAGTGAATTAAATACCATTTGGAGGCATTTAATGTTCAAGCAAAAACGGCGGATTTTTGACAAAAGAGATAACACCCCCCCATTACGTGATGCTTCAGAAAGGTGAAAAATTGTCCGTTTTCAAATGTTTTATTTTTGAATGTCAGTTCACATTTGTAGGTGGATCATCAGTTTTAGAGCTAAAAAAATTTAGCATGTTTAAAGTGATTTTCATGCTTCCAGGGGCTCTAAACACAAGATTTGTGGAATGGTTAAAAGTGCATGAAAATGGCCAATTTGCTCAATCTGAGGTCTCAAAAAGTGTTTCTTCACCCCGGGAAGTGAATTAAATACAATTTGGAGGCATTTAATGTTCAAGCAAAAACGGCGGATTTTTGACAAAAGAGATAACACACCCCCATTACGTAATTCTTCAGAAAGGTGAAAAATTGTCCGTTTTCAAATGTTTTATTTTTGAATGTCAGTTCACATTTGTAGGTGGATTATTAGTTTTAGAGCTAAAATTAGCATGTTTAAAGTGATTTTCATGCTTCCAGGGGCTCTAAACACAAGATTTGTGGAATGGTTAAAAGTGCATGAAAATGGCCAATTTGCTCACTCTGAGGTCTCAAAAAGTGTTTCTTCACCCCGGGAAGTGAATTAAATACCATTTGGAGGCATTTAATGTTCAATCAAAAACAGCTGATTGTTGACAAAAGAGATAACACCTCCCATTACGTCATGCTTCAGAAAGGTGAAAAATTGTCCGTTTTCAAATGTTTTATTTTTGAATGTCAGTTCACATTTGTAGGTGGATTATTAGTTTTAGAGCTAAAATTAGCATGTTTAAAGTGATTTTCATGCTTCCAGGGGCTCTGAACACAAGGTTTGTGGAATAGTTAAAAGTGCATGAAAATGGCCAATTTGCTCACTCTGAGGACTCAAAAAGTGTTTCTTCACCCCGGGAAGTGAATTAAATACCATTTGGAGGCATTTAATGTTCAAGCAAAAACAGCTGATTTTTGACAAAAGAGATAACACCCCCCCATTACGTAATTCTTCAGAAAGGTGAAAAATTGTCCGTTTTCAAATGTTTTATTTTTGAATGTCAGTTCACATTTGTAGGTGGATTATTAGTTTTAGAGCTAAAATTTGCATGTTTAAAGTGATTTTCATGCTTCCAGGGGCTCTAAACACAAGATTTGTGGAATGGTTAAAAGTGCATGAAAATGGCCAATTTGCTCAATCTGAGGTCTCAAAAAGTGTTTCTTCACCCCGGGAAGTGAATTAAATACAATTTGGAGGCATTTAATGTTCAAGCAAAAACGGCGGATTTTTGACAAAAGAGATAACACCCCCCCATTACGTGATGCTTCAGAAAGGTGAAAAATTGTCCGTTTTCAAATGTTTTATTTTTGAATGTCAGTTCACATTTGTAGGTGGATCATCAGTTTTAGAGCTAAAAAAATTAGCATGTTTAAAGTGATTTTCATGCTTCCAGGGGCTCTAAACACAAGATTTGTGGAATGGTTAAAAGTGCATGAAAATGGCCAATTTGCTCACTCTGAGGTCTCAAAAAGTGTTTCTTCACCCCAGGAAGTGAATTAAATACCATTTGGAGGCATTTAATGTTCAATCAAAAACAGCTGATTTTTGACAAAAGAGATAACACCTCCCATTACGTCATGCTTCAGAAAGGTGAAAAATTGTCAGTTTTCAAATGTTTTATTTTTGAATGTCAGTTCACATTTGTAGGTGGATTATTAGTTTTAGAGCTAAAATTAGCATATTTAGAGTGATTTTCATGCTTCCAGGGGCTCTAAACACAAGATTTGTGGAATGGTTAAAAGTGCATGAAAATGGCCAATTTGCTCAGTCTGAGGTCTCAAAAAGTGTTTCTTCACCCCGGGAAGTGAATTAAATAACATTTGGAGGCATTTAATGTTCAAGCAAAAACGGCTGATTTTTTACAAAAGAGATAACACCCCCCCATTACGTCATTCTTCAGAAAGGTGAAAAATGGTCCGTTTTCAAATGTTTTAGTTTTTGAACATCAGTTCACATTTGTAGGTGGATTATTAGTTTTAGAGCTAAAATTAGCATGTTTAAAGTGATTTTCATGCTTCCAGGGGCTCTAAACACTAGATTTGTGGAATGGTTAAAAGTGCATGAAAATGGCCAATTTGCTCACTCTGAGGTGTCAAAAAGTGTTTCTTCACCCCGGGAAGTGAATTAAATACAATTTGGAGGCATTTAATGTTCAAGCAAAAACGGCGGATTTTTGACAAAAGAGATAACACCCCCACATTACGTGATGCTTCAGAAAGGTGAAAAATTGTCCGTTTTCAAATGTTTTATTTTTGAATGTCAGTTCACATTTGTAGGTGGATTATTAGTTTTAGAGCTAAAATTAGCATGTTTAAAGTGATTTTCATGCTTCCTGTGGCCCTAAACACAAGGTTTGTGGAATGGTTAAAAGTGCATGAAAATGGCCAATTTGCTCACTCTGAGGTCTCAAAAAGTGTTTCTTCACCTCGGGAAGTGAATTAAATACCATTTGGAGGCATTTAATGTTCAAGCAAAAACAGCTGATTTTTGACAAAAGAGATAACACTCCCATTACGTAATTCTTCAGAAAGGTGAAAAATTGTCTGTTTTCAAATGTTTTATTTTTGAACGTCAGTTCACATTTGTAGGTGGATTATTAGTTTTAGAGCTAAAATTAGCATGTTTAAAGTGATTTTCATGCTTCCAGGGGCTCTAAACACAAGACTTGTGGAATGGTTAAAAGTGCATGAAAATGGCCAATTTGCTCACTCTGAGGTCTCAAAAAGTGTTTCTTCACCCCGGGAAGTGAATTAAATACCATTTGGAGGCATTTAATGTTCAAGCAAAAACAGCTGATTTTTGACAAAAGAGATAACACCCCCCATTACGTCATTCTTCAGAAAGGTGAAAAATTGTCTGTTTTCAAATGTTTTATTTTTGAATGTCAGTTCACATTTGTAGGTGGATTATTAGTTTTAGAGCTAAAATTAGCATATTTAAAGTGATTTTCATTCTTCCAGGGGCTCTAAACAAAAGATTTGTGGAATGGTTAAAAGTGCATGAAAATGGCCAATTTGCTCACTCTGAGGTCTCAAAAAGTGTTTCTTCACCCCGGGAAGTGAATTAAATACCATTTGGAGGCATTTAATGTTCAAGCAAAAACGGCTGATTTTTGACAAAAGAGATAACACCCCCCTATTACGTCATTCTTCAGAAAGGTGAAAAATGGTCCGTTTTCAAATGTTTTATTTTTGAACGTCAGTTCACATTTGTAGGTGGATTATTCGTTTTAGAGCTAAAATTAGCATGTTTAAAGTGATTTTAATGCTTCCAGGGGCTCTAAACACAAGATTTGTGGAATGGTTAAAAGTGCATGAAAATGGCCAATTTGCTCACTCTGAGGTCTCAAAAAGTGTTTCTTCACCCCGGGAAGTGAATTAAATACAATTTGGAGGCATTTAATGTTCAAGCAAAAACAGCAGATTTTTGACAAAAGAGATAACACCCCCCCATTACGTAATTCTTCAGAAAGGTGAAAAATGGTCCGTTTTCATATGTTTTATTTTTGAACGTCAGTTCACATTTGTAGGTGGATTATTAGTTTTAGAGCTAAAATTAGCATGTTTAAAGTGATTTTTATGCTTCCAGGGGCTCAAAACACAAGATTTGTGGAATGGTTAAAAGTGCATGAAAATGGCCAATTTGCTCACTCTGAGGTCTCAAAAAGTGTTTCTTCACCCCGGGAAGTGAATTAAATACAATTTGGAGGCATTTAATGTTCAAGCAAAAACGGCTGATTTTTGACAAAAGAGATAACACCCCCCCATTACGTCATGCTTCAGAAAGGTGAAAAATTGTCAGTTTTCAAATGTTTTATTTTTGAATGTCAGTTCACATTTGTAGGTGAATTATTAGTTTTAGAGCTAAAATTAGCATGTTTAAAGTGATTTTCATGCTTCCTGTGGCCCTAAACACAAAGTTTGTGGAATGGTTAAAAGTGCATGAAAATGGCCAGTTTGCTCACTCTGAGGTCTCAAAAAGTGTTTCTTCACCCCGGGAAGTGAATTAAATACCATTTGGAGGCATTTAATGTTCAAGCAAAAACAGCTGATTTTTGACAAAAGAGAAAACACCCCCCATTACGTAATTCTTCAGAAAGGTGAAAAATGGTCCGTTTTCAAATGTTTTATTTTTGAACGTCAGTTCACATTTGTAGGTGGATTATTAGTTTTAGAGCTAAAATTAGCATATTTAAAGTGATTTTCATGCTTCCAGGGGCTCTAAACACAAGATTTGTGGAATGGTTAAAAGTGCATGAAAATGGCCAATTTGCTCACTCTGAGGTCTCAAAAAGTGTTTCTTCACCCCGGGAAGTGAATTAAATACAATTTGGAGGCATTTAATGTTCAAGCAAAAACGGCGGATTTTTGACAAAAGAGATAACACCCCCCATTACGTGATGCTTCAGAAAGGTGAAAAATTGTCCGTTTTCAAATGTTTTATTTTTGAATGTCAGTTCACATTTGTAGGTGGATCATCAGTTTTAGAGCTAAAAAAATTAGCATGTTTAAAGTGATTTTCATGCTTCCATGGGCTCTAAACACAAGATTTGTGGAATGGTTAAAAGTGCATGAAAATGGCCAATTTGCTCACTCTGAGGTCTCAAAAAGTGTTTCTTCACCCCGGGAAGTGAAATAAATACCATTTGGAGGCATTTAATGTTCAATCAAAAACAGCTGATTTTTGACAAAAGAGATAACACCTCCCATTACGTCATGCTTCAGAAAGGTGAAAAATTGTCCGTTTTCAAATGTTTTATTTTTGAATGTCAGTTCACATTTGTAGGTGGATTATTAGTTTTAGAGCTAAAATTAGCATGTTTAAAGTGATTTTCATGCTTCCTGTGGCCCTAAACACAAGGTTTGTGGAATGGTTAAAAGTGCATGAAAATGGCCAATTTGCTCACTCTGAGGTCTCAAAAAGTGTTTCTTCACCCCGGGAAGTGAATTAAATACCATTTGGAGGCATTTAATGTTCAAGCAAAAACAGCTGATTTTTGACAAAAGAGATAACACCTCCCATTACGTCATGCTTCAGAAAGGTGAAAAATTGTCCGTTTTCAAATGTTTTATTTTTGAATGTCAGTTCACATTTGTAGGTGGATTATTAGTTTTAGAGCTAAAATTAGCATGTTTAAAGTGATTTTCATGCTTCCAGGGGCTCTAAACACAAGGTTTGTGGAATAGTTAAAAGTGCATGAAAATGGCCAATTTGCTCACTCTGAGGACTCAAAAAGTGTTTCTTCACCCCGGGAAGTGAATTAAATACCATTTGGAGGCATTTAATGTTCAAGCAAAAACAGCTGATTTTTGACAAAAGAGATAACACCCCCCATTACGTAATTCTTCAGAAAGGTGAAAAATTGTCCGTTTTCAAATGTTTTATTTTTGACTGTCAGTTCACATTTGTAGGTGGATTATTAGTTTTAGAGCTAAAATTTGCATGTTTAAAGTGATTTTCATGCTTCCAGGGGCTCTAAACACAAGATTTGTGGAATGGTTAAAAGTGCATGAAAATGGCCAATTTGCTCAATCTGAGGTCTCAAAAAGTGTTTCTTCACCCCGGGAAGTGAATTAAATACAATTTGGAGGCATTTAATGTTCAAGCAAAAACGGCGGATTTTTGACAAAAGAGATAACACACCCCCCCATTACGTGATGCTTCAGAAAGGTGAAAAATTGTCCGTTTTCAAATGTTTTATTTTTGAATGTCAGTTCACATTTGTAGGTGGATCATCAGTTTTAGAGCTAAAAAAATTAGCATGTTTAAAGTGATTTTCATGCTTCCAGGGGCTCTAAACACAAGATTTGTGGAATGGTTAAAAGTGCATGAAAATGGCCAATTTGCTCACTCTGAGGTCTCAAAAAGTGTTTCTTCACCCCGGGAAGTGAATTAAATACCATTTGGAGGCATATAATGTTCAATCAAAAACAGCTGATTTTTGACAAAAGAGATAACACCTCCCATTACGTCATGCTTCAGAAAGGTGAAAAATTGTCCGTTTTCAAATGTTTTATTTTTGAATGTCAGTTCACATTTGTAGGTGGATTATTAGTTTTAGAGCTAAAATTAGCATGTTTAAAGAGATTTTCATGCTTCCTGTGGCCCTAAACACAAGGTTTGTGGAATGGTTAAAAGTGCATGAAAATGGCCAATTTGTTCACTCTGAGGTCTCAAAAAGTGTTTCTTCACCCCGGGAAGTGAATTAAATACCATTTGGAGGCATTTAATGTTCAAGCAAAAACAGCTGATTTTTGACAAAAGAGATAACAGCCCCCCATTACGTAATTCTTCAGAAAGGTAAAAATGTTGTTTTCAAATGTTTTATTTTTGAATGTCAGTTCACATTTGTAGGTGGATTATTAGTTTTAGAACTAAAATTAGCATATTTAGAGTGATTTTCATGCTTCCAGGGGCTCTAAACAAAAGATTTGTGGAATGGTTAAAAGTGCATGAAAATGGCCAATTTGCTCACTCTGAGGTCTCAAAAAGTGTTTCTTCACCCCTGGAAGTGAATTAAATACCATTTGGAGGCATTTAATGTTCAAGCAAAAACGGCTGATTTTTGACAAAAGAGATAACACCCCCCCATTACGTCATTCTTCAGAAAGGTGAAAAATGGTCCGTTTTCAAATGTTTTATTTTTGAACGTCAGTTCACATTTGTAGGTGGATTATTCGTTTTAGAGCTAAAATTAGCATGTTTAAAGTGATTTTCATGCTTCCAGGGGCTCAAAACACAAGATTTGTGGAATGGTTAAAAGTGCATGAAAATGGCCAATTTGCTCACTCTGAGGTCTCAAAAAGTGTTTCTTCACCCCGGGAAGTGAATTAAATACCATTTGGAGGCATTTAATGTTCAAGCAAAAACAGCTGATTTTTGACAAAAGAGATAACACCCCCCCATTACGTAATGCTTCAGAAAGGTGAAAAATGGTCCGTTTTCAAATGTTTTATTTTTGAAGGTCAGTTCACATTTGTAGGTGGATTATTAGTTTTAGAGCTAAAATTAGCATGTTTAAAGTGATTTTCATGCTTCCAGGGGCCCGGGAAGTGAATTAAAAACCATTTGGAGGCATTTAATGTTCAAGCAAAAACGGCTGATTTTTGACAAAAGAGATAACACCCCCCCATTACGTCATGCTTCAGAAAGGTGAAAAATTGTCCGTTTTCAAATGTTTTATTTTTGAATGTCAGTTCACATTTGTAGGTGAATTATTAGTTTTAGAGCTAAAATTAGCATGTTTAAAGTGATTTTCATGCTTCCTGTGGCCCTAAACACAAAGTTTGTGGAATGGTTAAAAGTGCATGAAAATGGCCAGTTTGCTCACTCTGAGGTCTCAAAAAGTGTTTCTTCACCCCGGGAAGTGAATTAAATACCATTTGGAGGCATTTAATTTTCAAGCAAAAACAGCTGATTTTTGACAAAAGAGAAAACACCCCCCCATTACTTAATTCTTCAGAAAGGTGAAAAATGGTCCGTTTTCAAATGTTTTATTTTTGAACGTCAGTTCACATTTGTAGGTGGATTATTAGTTTTAGAGCTAAAATTAGCATGTTTAAAGTGATTTTCATGCTTCCAGGGGCTCTAAACACAAGATTTGTGGAATGGTTAAAAGTGCATGAAAATGGCCAATTTGCTCACTCTGAGGTCTCAAAAAGTGTTTCTTCACCCCGGGAAGTGAATTAAATACCATTTGGAGGCATTTAATGTTCAAGCAAAAACGGCGGATTTTTGACAAAAGAGATAACACCCCCCCATTACGTGATGCTTCAGAAAGGTGAAAAATTGTCCGTTTTCAAATGTTTTATTTTTGAATGTCAGTTCACATTTGTAGGTGGATCATCAGTTTTAGAGCTAAAAAAATTTAGCATGTTTAAAGTGATTTTCATGCTTCCAGGGGCTCTAAACACAAGATTTGTAGAATGGTTAAAAGTGCATGAAAATGGCCAATTTGCTCACTCTGAGGTCTCAAAAAGTGTTTCTTCACCCCGGGAAGTGAATTAAATACCATTTGGAGGCATTTAATGTTCAATCAAAAACAGCTGATTGTTGACAAAAGAGATAACACCTCCCATTACGTCATGCTTCAGAAAGGTGAAAAATTGTCCGTTTTCAAATGTTTTAT
This sequence comes from Lissotriton helveticus, assembly GCF_964261635.1. Classification (NCBI taxonomy): domain Eukaryota; kingdom Metazoa; phylum Chordata; class Amphibia; order Caudata; family Salamandridae; genus Lissotriton; species Lissotriton helveticus. Next base: position 1,094,847 of record NW_027611740.1, read on the forward strand.
TTTTGAATGTCAGTTCACATTTGTAGGTGGATTATTAGTTTTAGAGCTAAAATTAGCATGTTTAAAGTGATTTTCATGCTTCCAGGGGCTCTAAACACAAGGTTTGTGGAATAGTTAAAAGTGCATGAAAATGGCCAATTTGCTCACTCTGAGGACTCAAAAAGTGTTTCTTCACCCCGGGAAGTGAATTAAATACCATTTGGAGGCATTTAATGTTCAAGCAAAAACAGCTGATTTTTGACAAAAGAGATAACACCCCCCCATTACGTAATTCTTCAGAAAGGTGAAAAATTGTCCGTTTTCAAATGTTTTATTTTTGAATGTCAGTTCACATTTGTAGGTGGATTATTAGTTTTAGAGCTAAAATTTGCATGTTTAAAGTGATTTTCATGCTTCCAGGGGCTCTAAACACAAGATTTGTGGAATGGTTAAAAGTGCATGAAAATGGCCAATTTGCTCAATCTGAGGTCTCAAAAAGTGTTTCTTCACCCCGGGAAGTGAATTAAATACAATTTGGAGGCATTTAATGTTCAAGCAAAAACGGCGGATTTTTGACAAAAGAGATAACACCCCCCCATTACGTGATGCTTCAGGAAGGTGAAAAATTGTCCGTTTTCAAATGTTTTATTTTTGAATGTCAGTTCACATTTGTAGGTGGATCATCAGTTTTAGAGCTAAAAAAATTAGCATGTTTAAAGTGATTTTCATGCTTCCAGGGGCTCTAAACACAAGATTTGTGGAATGGTTAAAAGTGCATGAAAATGGCCAATTTGCTCACTCTGAGGTCTCAAAAAGTGTTTCTTCACCCTAGGAAGTGAATTAAATACCATTTGGAGGCATTTAATGTTCAATCAAAAACAGCTGATTTTTGACAAAAGAGATAACACCTCCCATTACGTCATGCTTCAGAAAGGTGAAAAATTGTCAGTTTTCAAATGTTTTATTTTTGAATGTCAGTTCACGTTTGTAGGTGGATTATTAGTTTTAGAGCTAAAATTAGCATATTTAGAGTGATTTTCATGCTTCCAGGGGCTCTAAACACAAGATTTGTGGAATGGTTAAAAGTGCATGAAAATGGCCAATTTGCTCAGTCTGAGGTCTCAAAAAGTGTTTCTTCACCCCGGGAAGTGAATTAAATAACATTTGGAGGCATTTAATGTTCAAGCAAAAACGGCTGATTTTTTACAAAAGAGATAACACCCCCCCATTACGTCATTCTTCAGAAAGGTGAAAAATGGTCCGTTTTCAAATGTTTTAGTTTTTGAACATCAGTTCACATTTGTAGGTGGATTATTAGTTTTAGAGCTAAAATTAGCATGTTTAAAGTGATTTTCATGCTTCCAGGGGCTCTAAACACTAGATTTGTGGAATGGTTAAAAGTGCATGAAAATGGCCAATTTGCTCACTCTGAGGTGTCAAAAAGTGTTTCTTCACCCCGGGAAGTGAATTAAATACAATTTGGAGGCATTTAATGTTCAAGCAAAAACAGCGGATTTTTGACAAAAGAGATAACACCCCCACATTACGTGATGCTTCAGAAAGGTGAAAAATTGTCCGTTTTCAAATGTTTTATTTTTGAATGTCAGTTCACATTTGTAGGTGGATTATTAGTTTTAGAGCTAAAATTAGCATGTTTAAAGTGATTTTCATGCTTCCTGTGGCCCTAAACACAAGGTTTGTGGAATGGTTAAAAGTGCATGAAAATGGCCAATTTGCTCACTCTGACGTCTCAAAAAGTGTTTCTTCACCTCGGGAAGTGAATTAAATACCATTTGGAGGCATTTAATGTTCAAGCAAAAACAGCTGATTTTTGACAAAAGAGATAACACCCCCATTACGTAATTCTTCAGAAAGGTGAAAAATTGTCTGTTTTCAAATGTTTTATTTTTGAACGTCAGTTCACATTTGTAGGTGGATTATTAGTTTTAGAGCTAAAATTAGCATGTTTAAAGTGATTTTCATGCTTCCAGGGGCTCTAAACACAAGACTTGTGGAATGGTTAAAAGTGCATGAAAATGGCCAATTTGCTCACTCTGAGGTCTCAAAAAGTGTTTCTTCACCCCGGGAAGTGAATTAAATACCATTTGGAGGCATTTAATGTTCAAGCAAAAACAGCTGATTTTTGACAAAAGAGATAACACCCCCCATTACGTCATTCTTCAGAAAGGTGAAAAATTGTCTGTTTTCAAATGTTTTATTTTTGAATGTCAGTTCACATTTGTAGGTGGATTATTAGTTTTAGAGCTAAAATTAGCATATTTAAAGTGATTTTCATGCTTCCAGGGGCTCTAAACAAAAGATTTGTGGAATGGTTAAAAGTGCATGAAAATGGCCAATTTGCTCACTCTGAGGTCTCAAAAAGTGTTTCTTCACCCCGGGAAGTGAATTAAATACCATTTGGAGGCATTTAATGTTCAAGCAAAAACGGCTGATTTTTGACAAAAGAGATAACACCCCCCTATTACGTCATTCTTCAGAAAGGTGAAAAATGGTCCGTTTTCAAATGTTTTATTTTTGAACGTCAGTTCACATTTGTAGGTGGATTATTCGTTTTAGAGCTAAAATTAGCATGTTTAAAGTGATTTTAATGCTTCCAGGGGCTCTAAACACAAGATTTGTGGAATGGTTAAAAGTGCATAAAAATGGCCAATTTGCTCACTCTGAGGTCTCAAAAAGTGTTTCTTCACCCCGGGAAGTGAATTAAATACCATTTGGAGGCATTTAATGTTCAAGCAAAAACAGCAGATTTTTGACAAAAGAGATAACACCCCCCCATTACGTAATTCTTCAGAAAGGTGAAAAATGGTCTGTTTTCATATGTTTTATTTTTGAACGTCAGTTCACATTTGTAGGTGGATTATTAGTTTTAGAGCTAAAATTAGCATGTTTAAAGTGATTTTCATGCTTCCAGGGGCTCAAAACACAAGATTTGTGGAATGGTTAAAAGTGCATGAAAATGGCCAATTTGCTCACTCTGAGGTCTCAAAAAGTGTTTCTTCACCCCGGGAAGTGAATTAAATACCATTTGGAGGCATTTAATGTTCAAGCAAAAACAGCTGATTTTTGACAAAAGAGATAACACCCCCCCATTACGTAATGATTCAGAAAGGTGAAAAATGGTCCGTTTTCAAATGTTTTATTTTTGAAGGTCAGTTCACATTTGTAGGTGGATTATTAGTTTTAGAGCTAAAATTAGCATGTTTAAAGTGATTTTCATGCTTCCAGGGGCCCGGGAAGTGAATTAAAAACCATTTGGAGGCATTTAATGTTCAAGCAAAAACGGCTGATTTTTGACAAAAGAGATAACACCCCCCCATTACGTCATGCTTCAGAAAGGTGAAAAATTGTCAGTTTTCAAATGTTTTATTTTTGAATGTCAGTTCACATTTGTAGGTGAATTATTAGTTTTAGAGCTAAAATTAGCATGTTTAAAGTAATTTTCATGCTTCCTGTGGCCCTAAACACAAAGTTTGTGGAATGGTTAAAAGTGCATGAAAATGGCCAGTTTGCTCACTCTGAGGTCTCAAAAAGTGTTTCTTCACCCCGGGAAGTGAATTAAATACCATTTGGAGGCATTTAATATTCAAGCAAAAACGGCGGATTTTTGACAAAAGAGATAACACACCCCCCCATTACGTGATGCTTCAGAAAGGTGAAAAATTGTCCGTTTTCAAATGTTTTATTTTTGAATGTCAGTTCACATTTGTAGGTGGATCATCAGTTTTAGAGCTAAAAAAATTAGCATGTTTAAAGTGATTTTCATGCTTCCAGGGGCTCTAAACACAAGATTTGTGGAATGGTTAAAAGTGCATGAAAATGGCCAATTTGCTCACTCTGAGGTCTCAAAAAGTGTTTCTTCACCCCGGGAAGTGAATTAAATACCATTTGGAGGCATATAATGTTCAATCAAAAACAGCTGATTTTTGACAAAAGAGATAACACCTCCCATTACGTCATGCTTCAGAAAGGTGAAAAATTGTCAGTTTTCAAATGTTTTATTTTTGAATGTCAGTTCACATTTGTAGGTGGATTATTAGTTTTAGAGCTAAAATTAGCATGTTTAAAGAGATTTTCATGCTTCCTGTGGCCCTAAACACAAGGTTTGTGGAATGGTTAAAAGTGCATGAAAATGGCCAATTTGTTCACTCTGAGGTCTCAAAAAGTGTTTCTTCACCCCGGGAAGTGAATTAAATACCATTTGGAGGCATTTAATGTTCAAGCAAAAACAGCTGATTTTTGACAAAAGAGATAACAGCCCCCCATTACGTAATTCTTCAGAAAGGTAAAAATTTTGTTTTCAAATGTTTTATTTTTGAATGTCAGTTCACATTTGTAGGTGGATTATTAGTTTTAGAACTAAAATTAGCATATTTAGAGTGATTTTCATGCTTCCAGGGGCTCTAAACAAAAGATTTGTGGAATGGTTAAAAGTGCATGAAAATGGCCAATTTGCTCACTCTGAGGTCTCAAAAAGTGTTTCTTCACCCCGGGAAGTGAATTAAATACCATTTGGAGGCATTTAATGTTCAAGCAAAAACGGCTGATTTTTGACAAAAGAGATAACACCCCCCCATTACGTCATTCTTCAGAAAGGTGAAAAATGGTCCGTTTTCAAATGTTTTATTTTTGAACGTCAGTTCACATTTGTAGGTGGATTATTCGTTTTAGAGCTAAAATTAGCATGTTTAAAGTGATTTTCATGCTTCCAGGGGCTCAAAACACAAGATTTGTGGAATGGTTAAAAGTGCATGAAAATGGCCAATTTGCTCACTCTGAGGTCTCAAAAAGTGTTTCTTCACCCCGGGAAGTGAATTAAATACCATTTGGAGGCATTTAATGTTCAAGCAAAAACAGCTGATTTTTGACAAAAGAGATAACACCCCCCCATTACGTAATGCTTCAGAAAGGTGAAAAATGGTCCGTTTTCAAATGTTTTATTTTTGAAGGTCAGTTCACATTTGTAGGTGGATTATTAGTTTTAGAGCTAAAATTAGCATGTTTAAAGTGATTTTCATGCTTCCAGGGGCCCGGGAAGTGAATTAAAAACCATTTGGAGGCATTTAATGTTCAAGCAAAAACGGCTGATTTTTGACAAAAGAGATAACACCCCCCCATTACGTCATGCTTCAGAAAGGTGAAAAATTGTCCGTTTTCAAATGTTTTATTTTTGAATGTCAGTTCACATTTGTAGGTGAATTATTAGTTTTAGAGCTAAAATTAGCATGTTTAAAGTGATTTTCATGCTTCCTGTGGCCCTAAACACAAAGTTTGTGGAATGGTTAAAAGTGCATGAAAATGGCCAGTTTGCTCACTCTGAGGTCTCAAAAAGTGTTTCTTCACCCCGGGAAGTGAATTAAATACCATTTGGAGGCATTTAATTTTCAAGCAAAAACAGCTGATTTTTGACAAAAGAGAAAACACCCCCCCATTACTTAATTCTTCAGAAAGGTGAAAAATGGTCCGTTTTCAAATGTTTTATTTTTGAACGTCAGTTCACATTTGTAGGTGGATTATTAGTTTTAGAGCTAAAATTAGCATGTTTAAAGTGATTTTCATGCTTCCAGGGGCTCTAAACACAAGATTTGTGGAATGGTTAAAAGTGCATGAAAATGGCCAATTTGCTCACTCTGAGGTCTCAAAAAGTGTTTCTTCACCCCGGGAAGTGAATTAAATACCATTTGGAGGCATTTAATGTTCAAGCAAAAACGGCGGATTTTTGACAAAAGAGATAACACCCCCCCATTACGTGATGCTTCAGAAAGGTGAAAAATTGTCCGTTTTCAAATGTTTTATTTTTGAATGTCAGTTCACATTTGTAGGTGGATCATCAGTTTTAGAGCTAAAAAAATTTAGCATGTTTAAAGTGATTTTCATGCTTCCAGGGGCTCTAAACACAAGATTTGTAGAATGGTTAAAAGTGCATGAAAATGGCCAATTTGCTCACTCTGAGGTCTCAAAAAGTGTTTCTTCACCCCGGGAAGTGAATTAAATACCATTTGGAGGCATTTAATGTTCAATCAAAAACAGCTGATTGTTGACAAAAGAGATAACACCTCCCATTACGTCATGCTTCAGAAAGGTGAAAAATTGTCCGTTTTCAAATGTTTTATTTTTGAATGTCAGTTCACATTTGTAGGTGGATTATTAGTTTTAGAGCTAAAATTAGCATGTTTAAAGTGATTTTCATGCTTCCAGGGGCTCTAAACACAAGGTTTGTGGAATAGTTAAAAGTGCATGAAAATGGCCAATTTGCTCACTCTGAGGACTCAAAAAGTGTTTCTTCACCCCGGGAAGTGAATTAAATACCATTTGGAGGCATTTAATGTTCAAGCAAAAACAGCTGATTTTTGACAAAAGAGATAACACCCCCCCATTACGTAATTCTTCAGAAAGGTGAAAAATTGTCCGTTTTCAAATGTTTTATTTTTGAATGTCAGTTCACATTTGTAGGTGGATTATTAGTTTTAGAGCTAAAATTTGCATGTTTAAAGTGATTTTCATGCTTCCAGGGGCTCTAAACACAAGATTTGTGGAATGGTTAAAAGTGCATGAAAATGGCCAATTTGCTCACTCTGAGGTCTCAAAAAGTGTTTCTTCACCCCGGGAAGTGAAATAAATACGATTTGGAGGCATTTAATGTTCAATCAAAAACAGCTGATTTTTGACAAAAGAGATAACACCTCCCATTACGTCATGCTTCAGAAAGGTGAAAAATTGTCCGTTTTCAAATGTTTTATTTTTGAATGTCAGTTCACATTTGTAGGTGGATTATTAGTTTTAGAGCTAAAATTAGCATGTTTAAAGTGATTTTCATGCTTCCTGTGGCCCTAAACACAAGGTTTGTGGAATGGTTAAAAGTGCATGAAAATGGCCAATTTGCTCACTCTGAGGTCTCAAAAAGTGTTTCTTCACCCCGGGAAGTGAAATAAATACGATTTGGAGGCATTTAATGTTCAATCAAAAACAGCTGATTTTTGACAAAAGAGATAACACCTCCCATTACGTCATGCTTCAGAAAGGTGAAAAATTGTCCGTTTTCAAATGTTTTATTTTTGAATGTCAGTTCACATTTGTAGGTGGATTATTAGTTTTAGAGCTAAAATTAGCATGTTTAAAGTGATTTTCATGCTTCCTGTGGCCCTAAACACAAGGTTTGTGGAATGGTTAAAAGTGCATGAAAATGGCCAATTTGCTCACTCTGAGGTCTCAAAAAGTGTTTCTTCACCCCGGGAAGTGAATTAAATACCATTTGGAGGCATTTAATGTTCAAGCAAAAACAGCTGATTTTTGACAAAAGAGATAACACCTCCCATTACGTCATGCTTCAGAAAGGTGAAAAATGGTCCGTTTTCAAATGTTTTATTTTTGAAGGTCAGTTCACATTTGTAGGTGGATTATTAGTTTTAGAGCTAAAATTAGCATGTTTAAAGTGATTTTCATGCTTCCAGGGGCCCGGGAAGTGAATTAAAAACCATTTGGAGGCATTTAATGTTCAAGCAAAAACGGCTGATTTTTGACAAAAGAGATAACACCCCCCCATTACGTCATGCTTCAGAAAGGTGAAAAATTGTCAGTTTTCAAATGTTTTATTTTTGAATGTCAGTTCACATTTGTAGGTGAATTATTAGTTTTAGAGCTAAAATTAGCATGTTTAAAGTAATTTTCATGCTTCCTGTGGCCCTAAACACAAAGTTTGTGGAATGGTTAAAAGTGCATGAAAATGGCCAGTTTGCTCACTCTGAGGTCTCAAAAAGTGTTTCTTCACCCCGGGAAGTGAATTAAATACCATTTGGAGGCATTTAATGTTCAAGCAAAAACAGCTGATTTTTGACAAAAGAGAAAACACCCCCCATTACGTAATTCTTCAGAAAGGTGAAAAATGGTCCGTTTTCAAATGTTTTATTTTTGAACGTCAGTTCACATTTGTAGGTGGATTATTAGTTTTAGAGCTAAAATTAGCATGTTTAAAGTGATTTTCATGCTTCCAGGGGCTCTAAACACAAGGTTTGTGGAATGGTTAAAAGTGCATGAAAATGGCCAATTTGCTCACTCTGAGGACTCAAAAAGTGTTTCTTCACCCCGGGAAGTGAATTAAATACCATTTGGAGGCATTTAATGTTCAAGCAAAAACAGCTGATTTTTGACAAAAGAGATAACACCCCCCCATTACGTAATTCTTCAGAAAGGTGAAAAATTGTCCGTTTTCAAATGTTTTATTTTTGAATGTCAGTTCACATTTGTAGGTGGATTATTAGTTTTAGAGCTAAAATTTGCATGTTTAAAGTGATTTTCATGCTTCCAGGGGCTCTAAACACAAGATTTGTGGAATGGTTAAAAGTGCATGAAAATGGCCAATTTGCTCAATCTGAGGTCTCAAAAAGTGTTTCTTCACCCCGGGAAGTGAATTAAATACAATTTGGAGGCATTTAATGTTCAAGCAAAAACGGCGGATTTTTGACAAAAGAGATAACACCCCCCCATTACGTGATGCTTCAGGAAGGTGAAAAATTGTCCGTTTTCAAATGTTTTATTTTTGAATGTCAGTTCACATTTGTAGGTGGATCATCAGTTTTAGAGCTAAAAAAATTAGCATGTTTAAAGTGATTTTCATGCTTCCAGGGGCTCTAAACACAAGATTTGTGGAATGGTTAAAAGTGCATGAAAATGGCCAATTTGCTCACTCTGAGGTCTCAAAAAGTGTTTCTTCACCCTAGGAAGTGAATTAAATACCATTTGGAGGCATTTAATGTTCAATCAAAAACAGCTGATTTTTGACAAAAGAGATAACACCTCCCATTACGTCATGCTTCAGAAAGGTGAAAAATTGTCAGTTTTCAAATGTTTTATTTTTGAATGTCAGTTCACATTTGTAGGTGGATTATTAGTTTTAGAGCTAAAATTAGCATATTTAGAGTGATTTTCATGCTTCCAGGGGCTCTAAACACAAGATTTGTGGAATGGTTAAAAGTGCATGAAAATGGCCAATTTGCTCAGTCTGAGGTCTCAAAAAGTGTTTCTTCACCCCGGGAAGTGAATTAAATAACATTTGGAGGCATTTAATGTTCAAGCAAAAACGGCTGATTTTTTACAAAAGAGATAACACCCCCCCATTACGTCATTCTTCAGAAAGGTGAAAAATGGTCCGTTTTCAAATGTTTTAGTTTTTGAACATCAGTTCACATTTGTAGGTGGATTATTAGTTTTAGAGCTAAAATTAGCATGTTTAAAGTGATTTTCATGCTTCCAGGGGCTCTAAACACTAGATTTGTGGAATGGTTAAAAGTGCATGAAAATGGCCAATTTGCTCACTCTGAGGTGTCAAAAAGTGTTTCTTCACCCCGGGAAGTGAATTAAATACAATTTGGAGGCATTTAATGTTCAAGCAAAAACAGCGGATTTTTGACAAAAGAGATAACACCCCCACATTACGTGATGCTTCAGAAAGGTGAAAAATTGTCCGTTTTCAAATGTTTTATTTTTGAATGTCAGTTCACATTTGTAGGTGGATTATTAGTTTTAGAGCTAAAATTAGCATGTTTAAAGTGATTTTCATGCTTCCTGTGGCCCTAAACACAAGGTTTGTGGAATGGTTAAAAGTGCATGAAAATGGCCAATTTGCTCACTCTGACGTCTCAAAAAGTGTTTCTTCACCTCGGGAAGTGAATTAAATACCATTTGGAGGCATTTAATGTTCAAGCAAAAACAGCTGATTTTTGACAAAAGAGATAACACCCCCATTACGTAATTCTTCAGAAAGGTGAAAAATTGTCTGTTTTCAAATGTTTTATTTTTGAACGTCAGTTCACATTTGTAGGTGGATTATTAGTTTTAGAGCTAAAATTAGCATGTTTAAAGTGATTTTCATGCTTCCAGGGGCTCTAAACACAAGACTTGTGGAATGGTTAAAAGTGCATGAAAATGGCCAATTTGCTCACTCTGAGGTCTCAAAAAGTGTTTCTTCACCCCGGGAAGTGAATTAAATACCATTTGGAGGCATTTAATGTTCAAGCAAAAACAGCTGATTTTTGACAAAAGAGATAACACCCCCCATTACGTCATTCTTCAGAAAGGTGAAAAATTGTCTGTTTTCAAATGTTTTATTTTTGAATGTCAGTTCACATTTGTAGGTGGATTATTAGTTTTAGAGCTAAAATTAGCATATTTAAAGTGATTTTCATGCTTCCAGGGGCTCTAAACAAAAGATTTGTGGAATGGTTAAAAGTGCATGAAAATGGCCAATTTGCTCACTCTGAGGTCTCAAAAAGTGTTTCTTCACCCCGGGAAGTGAATTAAATACCATTTGGAGGCATTTAATGTTCAAGCAAAAACAGCTGATTTTTGACAAAAGAGATAACACCCCCCTATTACGTCATTCTTCAGAAAGGTGAAAAATGGTCCGTTTTCAAATGTTTTATTTTTGAACGTCAGTTCACATTTGTAGGTGGATTATTCGTTTTAGAGCTAAAATTAGCATGTTTAAAGTGATTTTAATGCTTCCAGGGGCTCTAAACACAAGATTTGTGGAATGGTTAAAAGTGCATAAAAATGGCCAATTTGCTCACTCTGAGGTCTCAAAAAGTGTTTCTTCACCCCGGGAAGTGAATTAAATACCATTTGGAGGCATTTAATGTTCAAGCAAAAACAGCAGATTTTTGACAAAAGAGATAACACCCCCCCATTACGTAATTCTTCAGAAAGGTGAAAAATGGTCTGTTTTCATATGTTTTATTTTTGAACGTCAGTTCACATTTGTAGGTGGATTATTAGTTTTAGAGCTAAAATTAGCATGTTTAAAGTGATTTTCATGCTTCCAGGGGCTCAAAACACAAGATTTGTGGAATGGTTAAAAGTGCATGAAAATGGCCAATTTGCTCACTCTGAGGTCTCAAAAAGTGTTTCTTCACCCCGGGAAGTGAATTAAATACCATTTGGAGGCATTTAATGTTCAAGCAAAAACAGCTGATTTTTGACAAAAGAGATAACACCCCCCCATTACGTAATGATTCAGAAAGGTGAAAAATGGTCCGTTTTCAAATGTTTTATTTTTGAAGGTCAGTTCACATTTGTAGGTGGATTATTAGTTTTAGAGCTAAAATTAGCATGTTTAAAGTGATTTTCATGCTTCCAGGGGCCCGGGAAGTGAATTAAAAACCATTTGGAGGCATTTAATGTTCAAGCAAAAACGGCTGATTTTTGACAAAAGAGATAACACCCCCCCATTACGTCATGCTTCAGAAAGGTGAAAAATTGTCAGTTTTCAAATGTTTTATTTTTGAATGTCAGTTCACATTTGTAGGTGAATTATTAGTTTTAGAGCTAAAATTAGCATGTTTAAAGTAATTTTCATGCTTCCTGTGGCCCTAAACACAAAGTTTGTGGAATGGTTAAAAGTGCATGAAAATGGCCAGTTTGCTCACTCTGAGGTCTCAAAAAGTGTTTCTTCACCCCGGGAAGTGAATTAAATACCATTTGGAGGCATTTAATGTTCAAGCAAAAACAGCTGATTTTTGACAAAAGAGAAAACACCCCCCATTACGTAATTCTTCAGAAAGGTGAAAAATGGTCCGTTTTCAAATGTTTTATTTTTGAACGTCAGTTCACATTTGTAGGTGGATTATTAGTTTTAGAGCTAAAATTAGCATATTTAAAGTGATTTTCATGCTTCCAGGGGCTCTAAACACAAGATTTGTGGAATGGTTAAAAGTGCATGAAAATGGCCAATTTGCTCACTCTGAGGTCTCAAAAAGTGTTTCTTCACCCCGGGAAGTGAATTAAATACAATTTGGAGGCATTTAATGTTCAAGCAAAAACGGCGGATTTTTGACAAAAGAGATAACACCCCCCATTACGTGATGCTTCAGAAAGGTGAAAAATTGTCCGTTTTCAAATGTTTTATTTTTGAATGTCAGTTCACATTTGTAGGTGGATCATCAGTTTTAGAGCTAAAAAAATTAGCATGTTTAAAGTGATTTTCATGCTTCCATGGGCTCTAAACACAAGATTTGTGGAATGGTTAAAAGTGCATGAAAATGGCCAATTTGCTCACTCTGAGGTCTCAAAAAGTGTTTCTTCACCCCGGGAAGTGAAATAAATACGATTTGGAGGCATTTAATGTTCAATCAAAAACAGCTGATTTTTGACAAAAGAGATAACACCTCCCATTACGTCATGCTTCAGAAAGGTGAAAAATTGTCCGTTTTCAAATGTTTTATTTTTGAATGTCAGTTCACATTTGTAGGTGGATTATTAGTTTTAGAGCTAAAATTAGCATGTTTAAAGTGATTTTCATGCTTCCTGTGGCCCTAAACACAAGGTTTGTGGAATGGTTAAAAGTGCATGAAAATGGCCAATTTGCTCACTCTGAGGTCTCAAAAAGTGTTTCTTCACCCCGGGAAGTGAAATAAATACGATTTGGAGGCATTTAATGTTCAATCAAAAACAGCTGATTTTTGACAAAAGAGATAACACCTCCCATTACGTCATGCTTCAGAAAGGTGAAAAATTGTCCGTTTTCAAATGTTTTATTTTTGAATGTCAGTTCACATTTGTAGGTGGATTATTAGTTTTAGAGCTAAAATTAGCATGTTTAAAGTGATTTTCATGCTTCCTGTGGCCCTAAACACAAGGTTTGTGGAATGGTTAAAAGTGCATGAAAATGGCCAATTTGCTCACTCTGAGGTCTCAAAAAGTGTTTCTTCACCCCGGGAAGTGAATTAAATACCATTTGGAGGCATTTAATGTTCAAGCAAAAACAGCTGATTTTTGACAAAAGAGATAACACCTCCCATTACGTCATGCTTCAGAAAGGTGAAAAATTGTCCGTTTTCAAATGTTTTATTTTTGAATGTCAGTTCACATTTGTAGGTGGATTATTAGTTTTAGAGCTAAAATTAGCATGTTTAAAGTGATTTTCATGCTTCCAGGGGCTCTAAACACAAGGTTTGTGGAATAGTTAAAAGTGCATGAAAATGGCCAATTTGCTCACTCTGAGGACTCAAAAAGTGTTTCTTCACCCCGGGAAGTGAATTAAATACCATTTGGAGGCATTTAATGTTCAAGCAACAACAGCTGATTTTTGACAAAAGAGATAACACCCCCCATTACGTAATTCTTCAGAAAGGTGAAAAATTGTCCGTTTTCAAATGTTTTATTTTTGACTGTCAGTTCACATTTGTAGGTGGATTATTAGTTTTAGAGCTAAAATTAGCATGTTTAAAGTGATTTTCATGCTTCCAGGGGCTCTAAACACAAGATTTGTGGAATGGTTAAAAGTGCATGAAAATGGCCAATTTGCTCAATCTGAGGTCTCAAAAAGTGTTTCTTCACCCCGGGAAGTGAATTAAATACAATTTGGAGGCATTTAATGTTCAAGCAAAAACGGCGGATTTTTGACAAAAGAGATAACACACCCCCCCATTACGTGATGCTTCAGAAAGGTGAAAAATTGTCCGTTTTCAAATGTTTTATTTTTGAATGTCAGTTCACATTTGTAGGTGGATCATCAGTTTTAGAGCTAAAAAAATTAGCATGTTTAAAGTGATTTTCATGCTTCCAGGGGCTCTAAACACAAGATTTATGGAATGGTTAAAAGTGCATGAAAATGGCCAATTTGCTCACTCTGAGGTCTCAAAAAGTGTTTCTTCACCCCGGGAAGTGAATTAAATACCATTTGGAGGCATATAATGTTCAATCAAAAACAGCTGATTTTTGACAAAAGAGATAACACCTCCCATTACGTCATGCTTCAGAAAGGTGAAAAATTGTCCGTTTTCAAATGTTTTATTTTTGAATGTCAGTTCACATTTGTAGGTGGATTATTAGTTTTAGAGCTAAAATTAGCATGTTTAAAGAGATTTTCATGCTTCCTGTGGCCCTAAACACAAGGTTTGTGGAATGGTTAAAAGTGCATGAAAATGGCCAATTTGTTCACTCTGAGGTCTCAAAAAGTGTTTCTTCACCCCGGGAAGTGAATTAAATACCATTTGGAGGCATTTAATGTTCAAGCAAAAACAGCTGATTTTTGACAAAAGAGATAACAGCCCCCCATTACGTAATTCTTCAGAAAGGTAAAAATTTTGTTTTCAAATGTTTTATTTTTTAATGTCAGTTCACATTTGTAGGTGGATTATTAGTTTTAGAACTAAAATTAGCATATTTAGAGTGATTTTCATGCTTCCAGGGGCTCTAAACAAAAGATTTGTGGAATGGTTAAAAGTGCATGAAAATGGCCAATTTGCTCACTCTGAGGTCTCAAAAAGTGTTTCTTCACCCCGGGAAGTGAATTAAATACCATTTGGAGGCATTTAATGTTCAAGCAAAAACGGCTGATTTTTGACAAAAGAGATAACACCCCCCCATTACGTCATTCTTCAGAAAGGTGAAAAATGGTCCGTTTTCAAATGTTTTATTTTTGAACGTCAGTTCACATTTGTAGGTGGATTATTCGTTTTAGAGCTAAAATTAGCATGTTTAAAGTGATTTTCATGCTTCCAGGGGCTCAAAACACAAGATTTGTGGAATGGTTAAAAGTGCATGAAAATGGCCAATTTGCTCACTCTGAGGTCTCAAAAAGTGTTTCTTCACCCCGGGAAGTGAATTAAATACCATTTGGAGGCATTTAATGTTCAAGCAAAAACGGCTGATTTTTGACAAAAGAGATAACACCCCCCATTACGTAATTCTTCAGAAAGGTGAAAAATTGTCCGTTTTCAAATGTTTTATTTTTGACTGTCAGTTCACATTTGTAGGTGGATTATTAGTTTTAGAGCTAAAATTAGCATGTTTAAAGTGATTTTCATGCTTCCAGGGGCTCTAAACACAAGATTTGTGGAATGGTTAAAAGTGCATGAAAATGGCCAATTTGCTCAATCTGAGGTCTCAAAAAGTGTTTCTTCACCCCGGGAAGTGAATTAAATACAATTTGGAGGCATTTAATGTTCAAGCAAAAACGGCGGATTTTTGACAAAAGAGATAACACACCCCCCCATTACGTGATGCTTCAGAAAGGTGAAAAATTGTCCGTTTTCAAATGTTTTATTTTTGAATGTCAGTTCACATTTGTAGGTGGATCATCAGTTTTAGAGCTAAAAAAATTAGCATGTTTAAAGTGATTTTCATGCTTCCAGGGGCTCTAAACACAAGATTTATGGAATGGTTAAAAGTGCATGAAAATGGCCAATTTGCTCACTCTGAGGTCTCAAAAAGTGTTTCTTCACCCCGGGAAGTGAATTAAATACCATTTGGAGGCATATAATGTTCAATCAAAAACAGCTGATTTTTGACAAAAGAGATAACACCTCCCATTACGTCATGCTTCAGAAAGGTGAAAAATTGTCCGTTTTCAAATGTTTTATTTTTGAATGTCAGTTCACATTTGTAGGTGGATTATTAGTTTTAGAGCTAAAATTAGCATGTTTAAAGAGATTTTCATGCTTCCTGTGGCCCTAAACACAAGGTTTGTGGAATGGTTAAAAGTGCATGAAAATGGCCAATTTGTTCACTCTGAGGTCTCAAAAAGTGTTTCTTCACCCCGGGAAGTGAATTAAATACCATTTGGAGGCATTTAATGTTCAAGCAAAAACAGCTGATTTTTGACAAAAGAGATAACAGCCCCCCATTACGTAATTCTTCAGAAAGGTAAAAATTTTGTTTTCAAATGTTTTATTTTTTAATGTCAGTTCACATTTGTAGGTGGATTATTAGTTTTAGAACTAAAATTAGCATATTTAGAGTGATTTTCATGCTTCCAGGGGCTCTAAACAAAAGATTTGTGGAATGGTTAAAAGTGCATGAAAATGGCCAATTTGCTCACTCTGAGGTCTCAAAAAGTGTTTCTTCACCCCGGGAAGTGAATTAAATACCATTTGGAGGCATTTAATGTTCAAGCAAAAACGGCTGATTTTTGACAAAAGAGATAACACCCCCCCATTACGTCATTCTTCAGAAAGGTGAAAAATGGTCCGTTTTCAAATGTTTTATTTTTGAAGGTCAGTTCACATTTGTAGGTGGATTATTAGTTTTAGAGCTAAAATTAGCATGTTTAAAGTGATTTTCATGCTTCCAGGGGCCCGGGAAGTGAATTAAAAACCATTTGGAGGCATTTAATGTTCAAGCAAAAACGGCTGATTTTTGACAAAAGAGATAACACCCCCCCATTACGTCATGCTTCAGAAAGGTGAAAAATTGTCAGTTTTCAAATGTTTTATTTTTGAATGTCAGTTCACATTTGTAGGTGAATTATTAGTTTTAGAGCTAAAATTAGCATGTTTAAAGTAATTTTCATGCTTCCTGTGGCCCTAAACACAAAGTTTGTGGAATGGTTAAAAGTGCATGAAAATGGCCAGTTTGCTCACTCTGAGGTCTCAAAAAGTGTTTCTTCACCCCGGGAAGTGAATTAAATACCATTTGGAGGCATTTAATGTTCAAGCAAAAACAGCTGATTTTTGACAAAAGAGAAAACACCCCCCATTACGTAATTCTTCAGAAAGGTGAAAAATGGTCCGTTTTCAAATGTTTTATTTTTGAACGTCAGTTCACATTTGTAGGTGGATTATTAGTTTTAGAGCTAAAATTAGCATATTTAAAGTGATTTTCATGCTTCCAGGGGCTCTAAACACAAGATTTGTGGAATGGTTAAAAGTGCATGAAAATGGCCAATTTGCTCACTCTGAGGTCTCAAAAAGTGTTTCTTCACCCCGGGAAGTGAATTAAATACAATTTGGAGGCATTTAATGTTCAAGCAAAAACGGCGGATTTTTGACAAAAGAGATAACACCCCCCATTACGTGATGCTTCAGAAAGGTGAAAAATTGTCCGTTTTCAAATGTTTTATTTTTGAATGTCAGTTCACATTTGTAGGTGGATCATCAGTTTTAGAGCTAAAAAAATTAGCATGTTTAAAGTGATTTTCATGCTTCCATGGGCTCTAAACACAAGATTTGTGGAATGGTTAAAAGTGCATGAAAATGGCCAATTTGCTCACTCTGAGGTCTCAAAAAGTGTTTCTTCACCCCGGGAAGTGAAATAAATACGATTTGGAGGCATTTAATGTTCAATCAAAAACAGCTGATTTTTGACAAAAGAGATAACACCTCCCATTACGTCATGCTTCAGAAAGGTGAAAAATTGTCCGTTTTCAAATGTTTTATTTTTGAATGTCAGTTCACATTTGTAGGTGGATTATTAGTTTTAGAGCTAAAATTAGCATGTTTAAAGTGATTTTCATGCTTCCTGTGGCCCTAAACACAAGGTTTGTGGAATGGTTAAAAGTGCATGAAAATGGCCAATTTGCTCACTCTGAGGTCTCAAAAAGTGTTTCTTCACCCCGGGAAGTGAAATAAATACGATTTGGAGGCATTTAATGTTCAATCAAAAACAGCTGATTTTTGACAAAAGAGATAACACCTCCCATTACGTCATGCTTCAGAAAGGTGAAAAATTGTCCGTTTTCAAATGTTTTATTTTTGAATGTCAGTTCACATTTGTAGGTGGATTATTAGTTTTAGAGCTAAAATTAGCATGTTTAAAGTGATTTTCATGCTTCCTGTGGCCCTAAACACAAGGTTTGTGGAATGGTTAAAAGTGCATGAAAATGGCCAATTTGCTCACTCTGAGGTCTCAAAAAGTGTTTCTTCACCCCGGGAAGTGAATTAAATACCATTTGGAGGCATTTAATGTTCAAGCAAAAACAGCTGATTTTTGACAAAAGAGATAACACCTCCCATTACGTCATGCTTCAGAAAGGTGAAAAATGGTCCGTTTTCAAATGTTTTATTTTTGAAGGTCAGTTCACATTTGTAGGTGGATTATTAGTTTTAGAGCTAAAATTAGCATGTTTAAAGTGATTTTCATGCTTCCAGGGGCCCGGGAAGTGAATTAAAAACCATTTGGAGGCATTTAATGTTCAAGCAAAAACGGCTGATTTTTGACAAAAGAGATAACACCCCCCCATTACGTCATGCTTCAGAAAGGTGAAAAATTGTCAGTTTTCAAATGTTTTATTTTTGAATGTCAGTTCACATTTGTAGGTGAATTATTAGTTTTAGAGCTAAAATTAGCATGTTTAAAGTAATTTTCATGCTTCCTGTGGCCCTAAACACAAAGTTTGTGGAATGGTTAAAAGTGCATGAAAATGGCCAGTTTGCTCACTCTGAGGTCTCAAAAAGTGTTTCTTCACCCCGGGAAGTGAATTAAATACCATTTGGAGGCATTTAATGTTCAAGCAAAAACAGCTGATTTTTGACAAAAGAGATAACACCCCCCATTACGTAATTCTTCAGAAAGGTGAAAAATGGTCCGTTTTCAAATGTTTTATTTTTGAACGTCAGTTCACATTTGTAGGTGGATTATTAGTTTTAGAGCTAAAATTAGCATATTTAAAGTGATTTTCATGCTTCCAGGGGCTCTAAACACAAGATTTGTGGAATGGTTAAAAGTGCATGAAAATGGCCAATTTGCTCACTCTGAGGTCTCAAAAAGTGTTTCTTCACCCCGGGAAGTGAATTAAATACAATTTGGAGGCATTTAATGTTCAAGCAAAAACGGCGGATTTTTGACAAAAGAGATAACACCCCCCATTACGTGATGCTTCAGAAAGGTGAAAAATTGTCCGTTTTCAAATGTTTTATTTTTGAATGTCAGTTCACATTTGTAGGTGGATCATCAGTTTTAGAGCTAAAAAAATTAGCATGTTTAAAGTGATTTTCATGCTTCCATGGGCTCTAAACACAAGATTTGTGGAATGGTTAAAAGTGCATGAAAATGGCCAATTTGCTCACTCTGAGGTCTCAAAAAGTGTTTCTTCACCCCGGGAAGTGAAATAAATACGATTTGGAGGCATTTAATGTTCAATCAAAAACAGCTGATTTTTGACAAAAGAGATAACACCTCCCATTACGTCATGCTTCAGAAAGGTGAAAAATTGTCCGTTTTCAAATGTTTTATTTTTGAATGTCAGTTCACATTTGTAGGTGGATTATTAGTTTTAGAGCTAAAATTAGCATGTTTAAAGTGATTTTCATGCTTCCTGTGGCCCTAAACACAAGGTTTGTGGAATGGTTAAAAGTGCATGAAAATGGCCAATTTGCTCACTCTGAGGTCTCAAAAAGTGTTTCTTCACCCCGGGAAGTGAAATAAATACGATTTGGAGGCATTTAATGTTCAATCAAAAACAGCTGATTTTTGACAAAAGAGATAACACCTCCCATTACGTCATGCTTCAGAAAGGTGAAAAATTGTCCGTTTTCAAATGTTTTATTTTTGAATGTCAGTTCACATTTGTAGGTGGATTATTAGTTTTAGAGCTAAAATTAGCATGTTTAAAGTGATTTTCATGCTTCCTGTGGCCCTAAACACAAGGTTTGTGGAATGGTTAAAAGTGCATGAAAATGGCCAATTTGCTCACTCTGAGGTCTCAAAAAGTGTTTCTTCACCCCGGGAAGTGAATTAAATACCATTTGGAGGCATTTAATGTTCAAGCAAAAACAGCTGATTTTTGACAAAAGAGATAACACCTCCCATTACGTCATGCTTCAGAAAGGTGAAAAATTGTCCGTTTTCAAATGTTTTATTTTTGAATGTCAGTTCACATTTGTAGGTGGATTATTAGTTTTAGAGCTAAAATTAGCATGTTTAAAGTGATTTTCATGCTTCCAGGGGCTCTAAACACAAGGTTTGTGGAATAGTTAAAAGTGCATGAAAATGGCCAATTTGCTCACTCTGAGGACTCAAAAAGTGTTTCTTCACCCCGGGAAGTGAATTAAATACCATTTGGAGGCATTTAATGTTCAAGCAACAACAGCTGATTTTTGACAAAAGAGATAACACCCCCCATTACGTAATTCTTCAGAAAGGTGAAAAATTGTCCGTTTTCAAATGTTTTATTTTTGACTGTCAGTTCACATTTGTAGGTGGATTATTAGTTTTAGAGCTAAAATTAGCATGTTTAAAGTGATTTTCATGCTTCCAGGGGCTCTAAACACAAGATTTGTGGAATGGTTAAAAGTGCATGAAAATGGCCAATTTGCTCAATCTGAGGTCTCAAAAAGTGTTTCTTCACCCCGGGAAGTGAATTAAATACAATTTGGAGGCATTTAATGTTCAAGCAAAAACGGCGGATTTTTGACAAAAGAGATAACACACCCCCCCATTACGTGATGCTTCAGAAAGGTGAAAAATTGTCCGTTTTCAAATGTTTTATTTTTGAATGTCAGTTCACATTTGTAGGTGGATCATCAGTTTTAGAGCTAAAAAAATTAGCATGTTTAAAGTGATTTTCATGCTTCCAGGGGCTCTAAACACAAGATTTATGGAATGGTTAAAAGTGCATGAAAATGGCCAATTTGCTCACTCTGAGGTCTCAAAAAGTGTTTCTTCACCCCGGGAAGTGAATTAAATACCATTTGGAGGCATATAATGTTCAATCAAAAACAGCTGATTTTTGACAAAAGAGATAACACCTCCCATTACGTCATGCTTCAGAAAGGTGAAAAATTGTCCGTTTTCAAATGTTTTATTTTTGAATGTCAGTTCACATTTGTAGGTGGATTATTAGTTTTAGAGCTAAAATTAGCATGTTTAAAGAGATTTTCATGCTTCCTGTGGCCCTAAACACAAGGTTTGTGGAATGGTTAAAAGTGCATGAAAATGGCCAATTTGTTCACTCTGAGGTCTCAAAAAGTGTTTCTTCACCCCGGGAAGTGAATTAAATACCATTTGGAGGCATTTAATGTTCAAGCAAAAACAGCTGATTTTTGACAAAAGAGATAACAGCCCCCCATTACATAATTCTTCAGAAAGGTAAAAATTTTGTTTTCAAATGTTTTATTTTTTAATGTCAGTTCACATTTGTAGGTGGATTATTAGTTTTAGAACTAAAATTAGCATATTTAGAGTGATTTTCATGCTTCCTGTGGCCCTAAACACAAAGTTTGTGGAATGGTTAAAAGTGCATGAAAATGGCCAGTTTGCTCACTCTGAGGTCTCAAAAAGTGTTTCTTCACCCCGGGAAGTGAATTAAATACCATTTGGAGGCATTTAATGTTCAAGCAAAAACAGCTGATTTTTGACAAAAGAGAAAACACCCCCCATTACGTAATTCTTCAGAAAGGTGAAAAATGGTCCGTTTTCAAATGTTTTATTTTTGAACGTCAGTTCACATTTGTAGGTGGATTATTAGTTTTAGAGCTAAAATTAGCATATTTAAAGTGATTTTCATGCTTCCAGGGGCTCTAAACACAAGATTTGTGGAATGGTTAAAAGTGCATGAAAATGGCCAATTTGCTCACTCTGAGGTCTCAAAAAGTGTTTCTTCACCCCGGGAAGTGAATTAAATACAATTTGGAGGCATTTAATGTTCAAGCAAAAACGGCGGATTTTTGACAAAAGAGATAACACCCCCCATTACGTGATGCTTCAGAAAGGTGAAAAATTGTCCGTTTTCAAATGTTTTATTTTTGAATGTCAGTTCACATTTGTAGGTGGATCATCAGTTTTAGAGCTAAAAAAATTAGCATGTTTAAAGTGATTTTCATGCTTCCATGGGCTCTAAACACAAGATTTGTGGAATGGTTAAAAGTGCATGAAAATGGCCAATTTGCTCACTCTGAGGTCTCAAAAAGTGTTTCTTCACCCCGGGAAGTGAAATAAATACGATTTGGAGGCATTTAATGTTCAATCAAAAACAGCTGATTTTTGACAAAAGAGATAACACCTCCCATTACGTCATGCTTCAGAAAGGTGAAAAATTGTCCGTTTTCAAATGTTTTATTTTTGAATGTCAGTTCACATTTGTAGGTGGATTATTAGTTTTAGAGCTAAAATTAGCATGTTTAAAGTGATTTTCATGCTTCCTGTGGCCCTAAACACAAGGTTTGTGGAATGGTTAAAAGTGCATGAAAATGGCCAATTTGCTCACTCTGAGGTCTCAAAAAGTGTTTCTTCACCCCGGGAAGTGAAATAAATACGATTTGGAGGCATTTAATGTTCAATCAAAAACAGCTGATTTTTGACAAAAGAGATAACACCTCCCATTACGTCATGCTTCAGAAAGGTGAAAAATTGTCCGTTTTCAAATGTTTTATTTTTGAATGTCAGTTCACATTTGTAGGTGGATTATTAGTTTTAGAGCTAAAATTAGCATGTTTAAAGTGATTTTCATGCTTCCTGTGGCCCTAAACACAAGGTTTGTGGAATGGTTAAAAGTGCATGAAAATGGCCAATTTGCTCACTCTGAGGTCTCAAAAAGTGTTTCTTCACCCCGGGAAGTGAATTAAATACCATTTGGAGGCATTTAATGTTCAAGCAAAAACAGCTGATTTTTGACAAAAGAGATAACACCTCCCATTACGTCATGCTTCAGAAAGGTGAAAAATGGTCCGTTTTCAAATGTTTTATTTTTGAAGGTCAGTTCACATTTGTAGGTGGATTATTAGTTTTAGAGCTAAAATTAGCATGTTTAAAGTGATTTTCATGCTTCCAGGGGCCCGGGAAGTGAATTAAAAACCATTTGGAGGCATTTAATGTTCAAGCAAAAACGGCTGATTTTTGACAAAAGAGATAACACCCCCCCATTACGTCATGCTTCAGAAAGGTGAAAAATTGTCAGTTTTCAAATGTTTTATTTTTGAATGTCAGTTCACATTTGTAGGTGAATTATTAGTTTTAGAGCTAAAATTAGCATGTTTAAAGTAATTTTCATGCTTCCTGTGGCCCTAAACACAAAGTTTGTGGAATGGTTAAAAGTGCATGAAAATGGCCAGTTTGCTCACTCTGAGGTCTCAAAAAGTGTTTCTTCACCCCGGGAAGTGAATTAAATACCATTTGGAGGCATTTAATGTTCAAGCAAAAACAGCTGATTTTTGACAAAAGAGATAACACCCCCCATTACGTAATTCTTCAGAAAGGTGAAAAATGGTCCGTTTTCAAATGTTTTATTTTTGAACGTCAGTTCACATTTGTAGGTGGATTATTAGTTTTAGAGCTAAAATTAGCATATTTAAAGTGATTTTCATGCTTCCAGGGGCTCTAAACACAAGATTTGTGGAATGGTTAAAAGTGCATGAAAATGGCCAATTTGCTCACTCTGAGGTCTCAAAAAGTGTTTCTTCACCCCGGGAAGTGAAATAAATACGATTTGGAGGCATTTAATGTTCAATCAAAAACAGCTGATTTTTGACAAAAGAGATAACACCTCCCATTACGTCATGCTTCAGAAAGGTGAAAAATTGTCCGTTTTCAAATGTTTTATTTTTGAATGTCAGTTCACATTTGTAGGTGGATTATTAGTTTTAGAGCTAAAATTAGCATGTTTAAAGTGATTTTCATGCTTCCTGTGGCCCTAAACACAAGGTTTGTGGAATGGTTAAAAGTGCATGAAAATGGCCAATTTGCTCACTCTGAGGTCTCAAAAAGTGTTTCTTCACCCCGGGAAGTGAAATAAATACGATTTGGAGGCATTTAATGTTCAATCAAAAACAGCTGATTTTTGACAAAAGAGATAACACCTCCCATTACGTCATGCTTCAGAAAGGTGAAAAATTGTCCGTTTTCAAATGTTTTATTTTTGAATGTCAGTTCACATTTGTAGGTGGATTATTAGTTTTAGAGCTAAAATTAGCATGTTTAAAGTGATTTTCATGCTTCCTGTGGCCCTAAACACAAGGTTTGTGGAATGGTTAAAAGTGCATGAAAATGGCCAATTTGCTCACTCTGAGGTCTCAAAAAGTGTTTCTTCACCCCGGGAAGTGAATTAAATACCATTTGGAGGCATTTAATGTTCAAGCAAAAACAGCTGATTTTTGACAAAAGAGATAACACCTCCCATTACGTCATGCTTCAGAAAGGTGAAAAATTGTCCGTTTTCAAATGTTTTATTTTTGAATGTCAGTTCACATTTGTAGGTGGATTATTAGTTTTAGAGCTAAAATTAGCATGTTTAAAGTGATTTTCATGCTTCCAGGGGCTCTAAACACAAGGTTTGTGGAATAGTTAAAAGTGCATGAAAATGGCCAATTTGCTCACTCTGAGGACTCAAAAAGTGTTTCTTCACCCCGGGAAGTGAATTAAATACCATTTGGAGGCATTTAATGTTCAAGCAACAACAGCTGATTTTTGACAAAAGAGATAACACCCCCCATTACGTAATTCTTCAGAAAGGTGAAAAATTGTCCGTTTTCAAATGTTTTATTTTTGACTGTCAGTTCACATTTGTAGGTGGATTATTAGTTTTAGAGCTAAAATTAGCATGTTTAAAGTGATTTTCATGCTTCCAGGGGCTCTAAACACAAGATTTGTGGAATGGTTAAAAGTGCATGAAAATGGCCAATTTGCTCAATCTGAGGTCTCAAAAAGTGTTTCTTCACCCCGGGAAGTGAATTAAATACAATTTGGAGGCATTTAATGTTCAAGCAAAAACGGCGGATTTTTGACAAAAGAGATAACACACCCCCCCATTACGTGATGCTTCAGAAAGGTGAAAAATTGTCCGTTTTCAAATGTTTTATTTTTGAATGTCAGTTCACATTTGTAGGTGGATCATCAGTTTTAGAGCTAAAAAAATTAGCATGTTTAAAGTGATTTTCATGCTTCCAGGGGCTCTAAACACAAGATTTATGGAATGGTTAAAAGTGCATGAAAATGGCCAATTTGCTCACTCTGAGGTCTCAAAAAGTGTTTCTTCACCCCGGGAAGTGAATTAAATACCATTTGGAGGCATATAATGTTCAATCAAAAACAGCTGATTTTTGACAAAAGAGATAACACCTCCCATTACGTCATGCTTCAGAAAGGTGAAAAATTGTCCGTTTTCAAATGTTTTATTTTTGAATGTCAGTTCACATTTGTAGGTGGATTATTAGTTTTAGAGCTAAAATTAGCATGTTTAAAGTGATTTTCATGCTTCCTGTGGCCCTAAACACAAGGTTTGTGGAATGGTTAAAAGTGCATGAAAATGGCCAATTTGCTCACTCTGAGGTCTCAAAAAGTGTTTCTTCACCCCGGGAAGTGAAATAAATACGATTTGGAGGCATTTAATGTTCAATCAAAAACAGCTGATTTTTGACAAAAGAGATAACACCTCCCATTACGTCATGCTTCAGAAAGGTGAAAAATTGTCCGTTTTCAAATGTTTTATTTTTGAATGTCAGTTCACATTTGTAGGTGGATTATTAGTTTTAGAGCTAAAATTAGCATGTTTAAAGTGATTTTCATGCTTCCTGTGGCCCTAAACACAAGGTTTGTGGAATGGTTAAAAGTGCATGAAAATGGCCAATTTGCTCACTCTGAGGTCTCAAAAAGTGTTTCTTCACCCCGGGAAGTGAATTAAATACCATTTGGAGGCATTTAATGTTCAAGCAAAAACAGCTGATTTTTGACAAAAGAGATAACACCTCCCATTACGTCATGCTTCAGAAAGGTGAAAAATGGTCCGTTTTCAAATGTTTTATTTTTGAAGGTCAGTTCACATTTGTAGGTGGATTATTAGTTTTAGAGCTAAAATTAGCATGTTTAAAGTGATTTTCATGCTTCCAGGGGCCCGGGAAGTGAATTAAAAACCATTTGGAGGCATTTAATGTTCAAGCAAAAACGGCTGATTTTTGACAAAAGAGATAACACCCCCCCATTACGTCATGCTTCAGAAAGGTGAAAAATTGTCAGTTTTCAAATGTTTTATTTTTGAATGTCAGTTCACATTTGTAGGTGAATTATTAGTTTTAGAGCTAAAATTAGCATGTTTAAAGTAATTTTCATGCTTCCTGTGGCCCTAAACACAAAGTTTGTGGAATGGTTAAAAGTGCATGAAAATGGCCAGTTTGCTCACTCTGAGGTCTCAAAAAGTGTTTCTTCACCCCGGGAAGTGAATTAAATACCATTTGGAGGCATTTAATGTTCAAGCAAAAACAGCTGATTTTTGACAAAAGAGATAACACCCCCCATTACGTAATTCTTCAGAAAGGTGAAAAATGGTCCGTTTTCAAATGTTTTATTTTTGAACGTCAGTTCACATTTGTAGGTGGATTATTAGTTTTAGAGCTAAAATTAGCATATTTAAAGTGATTTTCATGCTTCCAGGGGCTCTAAACACAAGATTTGTGGAATGGTTAAAAGTGCATGAAAATGGCCAATTTGCTCACTCTGAGGTCTCAAAAAGTGTTTCTTCACCCCGGGAAGTGAATTAAATACAATTTGGAGGCATTTAATGTTCAAGCAAAAACGGCGGATTTTTGACAAAAGAGATAACACCCCCCATTACGTGATGCTTCAGAAAGGTGAAAAATTGTCCGTTTTCAAATGTTTTATTTTTGAATGTCAGTTCACATTTGTAGGTGGATCATCAGTTTTAGAGCTAAAAAAATTAGCATGTTTAAAGTGATTTTCATGCTTCCATGGGCTCTAAACACAAGATTTGTGGAATGGTTAAAAGTGCATGAAAATGGCCAATTTGCTCACTCTGAGGTCTCAAAAAGTGTTTCTTCACCCCGGGAAGTGAAATAAATACGATTTGGAGGCATTTAATGTTCAATCAAAAACAGCTGATTTTTGACAAAAGAGATAACACCTCCCATTACGTCATGCTTCAGAAAGGTGAAAAATTGTCCGTTTTCAAATGTTTTATTTTTGAATGTCAGTTCACATTTGTAGGTGGATTATTAGTTTTAGAGCTAAAATTAGCATGTTTAAAGTGATTTTCATGCTTCCTGTGGCCCTAAACACAAGGTTTGTGGAATGGTTAAAAGTGCATGAAAATGGCCAATTTGCTCACTCTGAGGTCTCAAAAAGTGTTTCTTCACCCCGGGAAGTGAAATAAATACGATTTGGAGGCATTTAATGTTCAATCAAAAACAGCTGATTTTTGACAAAAGAGATAACACCTCCCATTACGTCATGCTTCAGAAAGGTGAAAAATTGTCCGTTTTCAAATGTTTTATTTTTGAATGTCAGTTCACATTTGTAGGTGGATTATTAGTTTTAGAGCTAAAATTAGCATGTTTAAAGTGATTTTCATGCTTCCTGTGGCCCTAAACACAAGGTTTGTGGAATGGTTAAAAGTGCATGAAAATGGCCAATTTGCTCACTCTGAGGTCTCAAAAAGTGTTTCTTCACCCCGGGAAGTGAATTAAATACCATTTGGAGGCATTTAATGTTCAAGCAAAAACAGCTGATTTTTGACAAAAGAGATAACACCTCCCATTACGTCATGCTTCAGAAAGGTGAAAAATTGTCCGTTTTCAAATGTTTTATTTTTGAATGTCAGTTCACATTTGTAGGTGGATTATTAGTTTTAGAGCTAAAATTAGCATGTTTAAAGTGATTTTCATGCTTCCAGGGGCTCTAAACACAAGGTTTGTGGAATAGTTAAAAGTGCATGAAAATGGCCAATTTGCTCACTCTGAGGACTCAAAAAGTGTTTCTTCACCCCGGGAAGTGAATTAAATACCATTTGGAGGCATTTAATGTTCAAGCAACAACAGCTGATTTTTGACAAAAGAGATAACACCCCCCATTACGTAATTCTTCAGAAAGGTGAAAAATTGTCCGTTTTCAAATGTTTTATTTTTGACTGTCAGTTCACATTTGTAGGTGGATTATTAGTTTTAGAGCTAAAATTAGCATGTTTAAAGTGATTTTCATGCTTCCAGGGGCTCTAAACACAAGATTTGTGGAATGGTTAAAAGTGCATGAAAATGGCCAATTTGCTCAATCTGAGGTCTCAAAAAGTGTTTCTTCACCCCGGGAAGTGAATTAAATACAATTTGGAGGCATTTAATGTTCAAGCAAAAACGGCGGATTTTTGACAAAAGAGATAACACACCCCCCCATTACGTGATGCTTCAGAAAGGTGAAAAATTGTCCGTTTTCAAATGTTTTATTTTTGAATGTCAGTTCACATTTGTAGGTGGATCATCAGTTTTAGAGCTAAAAAAATTAGCATGTTTAAAGTGATTTTCATGCTTCCAGGGGCTCTAAACACAAGATTTATGGAATGGTTAAAAGTGCATGAAAATGGCCAATTTGCTCACTCTGAGGTCTCAAAAAGTGTTTCTTCACCCCGGGAAGTGAATTAAATACCATTTGGAGGCATATAATGTTCAATCAAAAACAGCTGATTTTTGACAAAAGAGATAACACCTCCCATTACGTCATGCTTCAGAAAGGTGAAAAATTGTCCGTTTTCAAATGTTTTATTTTTGAATGTCAGTTCACATTTGTAGGTGGATTATTAGTTTTAGAGCTAAAATTAGCATGTTTAAAGTGATTTTCATGCTTCCAGGGGCTCTAAACACAAGGTTTGTGGAATAGTTAAAAGTGCATGAAAATGGCCAATTTGCTCACTCTGAGGTCTCAAAAAGTGTTTCTTCACCCCGGGAAGTGAAATAAATACGATTTGGAGGCATTTAATGTTCAATCAAAAACAGCTGATTTTTGACAAAAGAGATAACACCTCCCATTACGTCATGCTTCAGAAAGGTGAAAAATTGTCCGTTTTCAAATGTTTTATTTTTGAATGTCAGTTCACATTTGTAGGTGGATTATTAGTTTTAGAGCTAAAATTAGCATGTTTAAAGTGATTTTCATGCTTCCTGTGGCCCTAAACACAAGGTTTGTGGAATGGTTAAAAGTGCATGAAAATGGCCAATTTGCTCACTCTGAGGTCTCAAAAAGTGTTTCTTCACCCCGGGAAGTGAAATAAATACGATTTGGAGGCATTTAATGTTCAATCAAAAACAGCTGATTTTTGACAAAAGAGATAACACCTCCCATTACGTCATGCTTCAGAAAGGTGAAAAATTGTCCGTTTTCAAATGTTTTATTTTTGAATGTCAGTTCACATTTGTAGGTGGATTATTAGTTTTAGAGCTAAAATTAGCATGTTTAAAGTGATTTTCATGCTTCCTGTGGCCCTAAACACAAGGTTTGTGGAATGGTTAAAAGTGCATGAAAATGGCCAATTTGCTCACTCTGAGGTCTCAAAAAGTGTTTCTTCACCCCGGGAAGTGAATTAAATACCATTTGGAGGCATTTAATGTTCAAGCAAAAACAGCTGATTTTTGACAAAAGAGATAACACCTCCCATTACGTCATGCTTCAGAAAGGTGAAAAATGGTCCGTTTTCAAATGTTTTATTTTTGAAGGTCAGTTCACATTTGTAGGTGGATTATTAGTTTTAGAGCTAAAATTAGCATGTTTAAAGTGATTTTCATGCTTCCAGGGGCCCGGGAAGTGAATTAAAAACCATTTGGAGGCATTTAATGTTCAAGCAAAAACGGCTGATTTTTGACAAAAGAGATAACACCCCCCCATTACGTCATGCTTCAGAAAGGTGAAAAATTGTCAGTTTTCAAATGTTTTATTTTTGAATGTCAGTTCACATTTGTAGGTGAATTATTAGTTTTAGAGCTAAAATTAGCATGTTTAAAGTAATTTTCATGCTTCCTGTGGCCCTAAACACAAAGTTTGTGGAATGGTTAAAAGTGCATGAAAATGGCCAGTTTGCTCACTCTGAGGTCTCAAAAAGTGTTTCTTCACCCCGGGAAGTGAATTAAATACCATTTGGAGGCATTTAATGTTCAAGCAAAAACAGCTGATTTTTGACAAAAGAGATAACACCCCCCATTACGTAATTCTTCAGAAAGGTGAAAAATGGTCCGTTTTCAAATGTTTTATTTTTGAACGTCAGTTCACATTTGTAGGTGGATTATTAGTTTTAGAGCTAAAATTAGCATATTTAAAGTGATTTTCATGCTTCCAGGGGCTCTAAACACAAGATTTGTGGAATGGTTAAAAGTGCATGAAAATGGCCAATTTGCTCACTCTGAGGTCTCAAAAAGTGTTTCTTCACCCCGGGAAGTGAAATAAATACGATTTGGAGGCATTTAATGTTCAATCAAAAACAGCTGATTTTTGACAAAAGAGATAACACCTCCCATTACGTCATGCTTCAGAAAGGTGAAAAATTGTCCGTTTTCAAATGTTTTATTTTTGAATGTCAGTTCACATTTGTAGGTGGATTATTAGTTTTAGAGCTAAAATTAGCATGTTTAAAGTGATTTTCATGCTTCCTGTGGCCCTAAACACAAGGTTTGTGGAATGGTTAAAAGTGCATGAAAATGGCCAATTTGCTCACTCTGAGGTCTCAAAAAGTGTTTCTTCACCCCGGGAAGTGAAATAAATACGATTTGGAGGCATTTAATGTTCAATCAAAAACAGCTGATTTTTGACAAAAGAGATAACACCTCCCATTACGTCATGCTTCAGAAAGGTGAAAAATTGTCCGTTTTCAAATGTTTTATTTTTGAATGTCAGTTCACATTTGTAGGTGGATTATTAGTTTTAGAGCTAAAATTAGCATGTTTAAAGTGATTTTCATGCTTCCTGTGGCCCTAAACACAAGGTTTGTGGAATGGTTAAAAGTGCATGAAAATGGCCAATTTGCTCACTCTGAGGTCTCAAAAAGTGTTTCTTCACCCCGGGAAGTGAATTAAATACCATTTGGAGGCATTTAATGTTCAAGCAAAAACAGCTGATTTTTGACAAAAGAGATAACACCTCCCATTACGTCATGCTTCAGAAAGGTGAAAAATTGTCCGTTTTCAAATGTTTTATTTTTGAATGTCAGTTCACATTTGTAGGTGGATTATTAGTTTTAGAGCTAAAATTAGCATGTTTAAAGTGATTTTCATGCTTCCAGGGGCTCTAAACACAAGGTTTGTGGAATAGTTAAAAGTGCATGAAAATGGCCAATTTGCTCACTCTGAGGACTCAAAAAGTGTTTCTTCACCCCGGGAAGTGAATTAAATACCATTTGGAGGCATTTAATGTTCAAGCAACAACAGCTGATTTTTGACAAAAGAGATAACACCCCCCATTACGTAATTCTTCAGAAAGGTGAAAAATTGTCCGTTTTCAAATGTTTTATTTTTGACTGTCAGTTCACATTTGTAGGTGGATTATTAGTTTTAGAGCTAAAATTAGCATGTTTAAAGTGATTTTCATGCTTCCAGGGGCTCTAAACACAAGATTTGTGGAATGGTTAAAAGTGCATGAAAATGGCCAATTTGCTCAATCTGAGGTCTCAAAAAGTGTTTCTTCACCCCGGGAAGTGAATTAAATACAATTTGGAGGCATTTAATGTTCAAGCAAAAACGGCGGATTTTTGACAAAAGAGATAACACACCCCCCCATTACGTGATGCTTCAGAAAGGTGAAAAATTGTCCGTTTTCAAATGTTTTATTTTTGAATGTCAGTTCACATTTGTAGGTGGATCATCAGTTTTAGAGCTAAAAAAATTAGCATGTTTAAAGTGATTTTCATGCTTCCAGGGGCTCTAAACACAAGATTTATGGAATGGTTAAAAGTGCATGAAAATGGCCAATTTGCTCACTCTGAGGTCTCAAAAAGTGTTTCTTCACCCCGGGAAGTGAATTAAATACCATTTGGAGGCATATAATGTTCAATCAAAAACAGCTGATTTTTGACAAAAGAGATAACACCTCCCATTACGTCATGCTTCAGAAAGGTGAAAAATTGTCCGTTTTCAAATGTTTTATTTTTGAATGTCAGTTCACATTTGTAGGTGGATTATTAGTTTTAGAGCTAAAATTAGCATGTTTAAAGAGATTTTCATGCTTCCTGTGGCCCTAAACACAAGGTTTGTGGAATGGTTAAAAGTGCATGAAAATGGCCAATTTGTTCACTCTGAGGTCTCAAAAAGTGTTTCTTCACCCCGGGAAGTGAATTAAATACCATTTGGAGGCATTTAATGTTCAAGCAAAAACAGCTGATTTTTGACAAAAGAGATAACAGCCCCCCATTACGTAATTCTTCAGAAAGGTAAAAATTTTGTTTTCAAATGTTTTATTTTTTAATGTCAGTTCACATTTGTAGGTGGATTATTAGTTTTAGAACTAAAATTAGCATATTTAGAGTGATTTTCATGCTTCCTGTGGCCCTAAACACAAAGTTTGTGGAATGGTTAAAAGTGCATGAAAATGGCCAGTTTGCTCACTCTGAGGTCTCAAAAAGTGTTTCTTCACCCCGGGAAGTGAATTAAATACCATTTGGAGGCATTTAATGTTCAAGCAAAAACAGCTGATTTTTGACAAAAGAGAAAACACCCCCCATTACGTAATTCTTCAGAAAGGTGAAAAATGGTCCGTTTTCAAATGTTTTATTTTTGAACGTCAGTTCACATTTGTAGGTGGATTATTAGTTTTAGAGCTAAAATTAGCATATTTAAAGTGATTTTCATGCTTCCAGGGGCTCTAAACACAAGATTTGTGGAATGGTTAAAAGTGCATGAAAATGGCCAATTTGCTCACTCTGAGGTCTCAAAAAGTGTTTCTTCACCCCGGGAAGTGAATTAAATACAATTTGGAGGCATTTAATGTTCAAGCAAAAACGGCGGATTTTTGACAAAAGAGATAACACCCCCCATTACGTGATGCTTCAGAAAGGTGAAAAATTGTCCGTTTTCAAATGTTTTATTTTTGAATGTCAGTTCACATTTGTAGGTGGATCATCAGTTTTAGAGCTAAAAAAATTAGCATGTTTAAAGTGATTTTCATGCTTCCATGGGCTCTAAACACAAGATTTGTGGAATGGTTAAAAGTGCATGAAAATGGCCAATTTGCTCACTCTGAGGTCTCAAAAAGTGTTTCTTCACCCCGGGAAGTGAAATAAATACGATTTGGAGGCATTTAATGTTCAATCAAAAACAGCTGATTTTTGACAAAAGAGATAACACCTCCCATTACGTCATGCTTCAGAAAGGTGAAAAATTGTCCGTTTTCAAATGTTTTATTTTTGAATGTCAGTTCACATTTGTAGGTGGATTATTAGTTTTAGAGCTAAAATTAGCATGTTTAAAGTGATTTTCATGCTTCCTGTGGCCCTAAACACAAGGTTTGTGGAATGGTTAAAAGTGCATGAAAATGGCCAATTTGCTCACTCTGAGGTCTCAAAAAGTGTTTCTTCACCCCGGGAAGTGAAATAAATACGATTTGGAGGCATTTAATGTTCAATCAAAAACAGCTGATTTTTGACAAAAGAGATAACACCTCCCATTACGTCATGCTTCAGAAAGGTGAAAAATTGTCCGTTTTCAAATGTTTTATTTTTGAATGTCAGTTCACATTTGTAGGTGGATTATTAGTTTTAGAGCTAAAATTAGCATGTTTAAAGTGATTTTCATGCTTCCTGTGGCCCTAAACACAAGGTTTGTGGAATGGTTAAAAGTGCATGAAAATGGCCAATTTGCTCACTCTGAGGTCTCAAAAAGTGTTTCTTCACCCCGGGAAGTGAATTAAATACCATTTGGAGGCATTTAATGTTCAAGCAAAAACAGCTGATTTTTGACAAAAGAGATAACACCTCCCATTACGTCATGCTTCAGAAAGGTGAAAAATGGTCCGTTTTCAAATGTTTTATTTTTGAAGGTCAGTTCACATTTGTAGGTGGATTATTAGTTTTAGAGCTAAAATTAGCATGTTTAAAGTGATTTTCATGCTTCCAGGGGCCCGGGAAGTGAATTAAAAACCATTTGGAGGCATTTAATGTTCAAGCAAAAACGGCTGATTTTTGACAAAAGAGATAACACCCCCCCATTACGTCATGCTTCAGAAAGGTGAAAAATTGTCAGTTTTCAAATGTTTTATTTTTGAATGTCAGTTCACATTTGTAGGTGAATTATTAGTTTTAGAGCTAAAATTAGCATGTTTAAAGTAATTTTCATGCTTCCTGTGGCCCTAAACACAAAGTTTGTGGAATGGTTAAAAGTGCATGAAAATGGCCAGTTTGCTCACTCTGAGGTCTCAAAAAGTGTTTCTTCACCCCGGGAAGTGAATTAAATACCATTTGGAGGCATTTAATGTTCAAGCAAAAACAGCTGATTTTTGACAAAAGAGATAACACCCCCCATTACGTAATTCTTCAGAAAGGTGAAAAATGGTCCGTTTTCAAATGTTTTATTTTTGAACGTCAGTTCACATTTGTAGGTGGATTATTAGTTTTAGAGCTAAAATTAGCATATTTAAAGTGATTTTCATGCTTCCAGGGGCTCTAAACACAAGATTTGTGGAATGGTTAAAAGTGCATGAAAATGGCCAATTTGCTCACTCTGAGGTCTCAAAAAGTGTTTCTTCACCCCGGGAAGTGAATTAAATACAATTTGGAGGCATTTAATGTTCAAGCAAAAACGGCGGATTTTTGACAAAAGAGATAACACCCCCCATTACGTGATGCTTCAGAAAGGTGAAAAATTGTCCGTTTTCAAATGTTTTATTTTTGAATGTCAGTTCACATTTGTAGGTGGATCATCAGTTTTAGAGCTAAAAAAATTAGCATGTTTAAAGTGATTTTCATGCTTCCATGGGCTCTAAACACAAGATTTGTGGAATGGTTAAAAGTGCATGAAAATGGCCAATTTGCTCACTCTGAGGTCTCAAAAAGTGTTTCTTCACCCCGGGAAGTGAAATAAATACGATTTGGAGGCATTTAATGTTCAATCAAAAACAGCTGATTTTTGACAAAAGAGATAACACCTCCCATTACGTCATGCTTCAGAAAGGTGAAAAATTGTCCGTTTTCAAATGTTTTATTTTTGAATGTCAGTTCACATTTGTAGGTGGATTATTAGTTTTAGAGCTAAAATTAGCATGTTTAAAGTGATTTTCATGCTTCCTGTGGCCCTAAACACAAGGTTTGTGGAATGGTTAAAAGTGCATGAAAATGGCCAATTTGCTCACTCTGAGGTCTCAAAAAGTGTTTCTTCACCCCGGGAAGTGAAATAAATACGATTTGGAGGCATTTAATGTTCAATCAAAAACAGCTGATTTTTGACAAAAGAGATAACACCTCCCATTACGTCATGCTTCAGAAAGGTGAAAAATTGTCCGTTTTCAAATGTTTTATTTTTGAATGTCAGTTCACATTTGTAGGTGGATTATTAGTTTTAGAGCTAAAATTAGCATGTTTAAAGTGATTTTCATGCTTCCTGTGGCCCTAAACACAAGGTTTGTGGAATGGTTAAAAGTGCATGAAAATGGCCAATTTGCTCACTCTGAGGTCTCAAAAAGTGTTTCTTCACCCCGGGAAGTGAATTAAATACCATTTGGAGGCATTTAATGTTCAAGCAAAAACAGCTGATTTTTGACAAAAGAGATAACACCTCCCATTACGTCATGCTTCAGAAAGGTGAAAAATTGTCCGTTTTCAAATGTTTTATTTTTGAATGTCAGTTCACATTTGTAGGTGGATTATTAGTTTTAGAGCTAAAATTAGCATGTTTAAAGTGATTTTCATGCTTCCAGGGGCTCTAAACACAAGGTTTGTGGAATAGTTAAAAGTGCATGAAAATGGCCAATTTGCTCACTCTGAGGACTCAAAAAGTGTTTCTTCACCCCGGGAAGTGAATTAAATACCATTTGGAGGCATTTAATGTTCAAGCAACAACAGCTGATTTTTGACAAAAGAGATAACACCCCCCATTACGTAATTCTTCAGAAAGGTGAAAAATTGTCCGTTTTCAAATGTTTTATTTTTGACTGTCAGTTCACATTTGTAGGTGGATTATTAGTTTTAGAGCTAAAATTAGCATGTTTAAAGTGATTTTCATGCTTCCAGGGGCTCTAAACACAAGATTTGTGGAATGGTTAAAAGTGCATGAAAATGGCCAATTTGCTCAATCTGAGGTCTCAAAAAGTGTTTCTTCACCCCGGGAAGTGAATTAAATACAATTTGGAGGCATTTAATGTTCAAGCAAAAACGGCGGATTTTTGACAAAAGAGATAACACACCCCCCCATTACGTGATGCTTCAGAAAGGTGAAAAATTGTCCGTTTTCAAATGTTTTATTTTTGAATGTCAGTTCACATTTGTAGGTGGATCATCAGTTTTAGAGCTAAAAAAATTAGCATGTTTAAAGTGATTTTCATGCTTCCAGGGGCTCTAAACACAAGATTTATGGAATGGTTAAAAGTGCATGAAAATGGCCAATTTGCTCACTCTGAGGTCTCAAAAAGTGTTTCTTCACCCCGGGAAGTGAATTAAATACCATTTGGAGGCATATAATGTTCAATCAAAAACAGCTGATTTTTGACAAAAGAGATAACACCTCCCATTACGTCATGCTTCAGAAAGGTGAAAAATTGTCCGTTTTCAAATGTTTTATTTTTGAATGTCAGTTCACATTTGTAGGTG
This sequence comes from Lissotriton helveticus, assembly GCF_964261635.1. NCBI lineage: Eukaryota > Metazoa > Chordata > Amphibia > Caudata > Salamandridae > Lissotriton > Lissotriton helveticus. The sequence continues at coordinate 1,131,040 of NW_027611740.1, forward strand.
GATTATTAGTTTTAGAGCTAAAATTAGCATGTTTAAAGAGATTTTCATGCTTCCTGTGGCCCTAAACACAAGGTTTGTGGAATGGTTAAAAGTGCATGAAAATGGCCAATTTGTTCACTCTGAGGTCTCAAAAAGTGTTTCTTCACCCCGGGAAGTGAATTAAATACCATTTGGAGGCATTTAATGTTCAAGCAAAAACAGCTGATTTTTGACAAAAGAGATAACAGCCCCCCATTACGTAATTCTTCAGAAAGGTAAAAATTTTGTTTTCAAATGTTTTATTTTTTAATGTCAGTTCACATTTGTAGGTGGATTATTAGTTTTAGAACTAAAATTAGCATATTTAGAGTGATTTTCATGCTTCCAGGGGCTCTAAACAAAAGATTTGTGGAATGGTTAAAAGTGCATGAAAATGGCCAATTTGCTCACTCTGAGGTCTCAAAAAGTGTTTCTTCACCCCGGGAAGTGAATTAAATACCATTTGGAGGCATTTAATGTTCAAGCAAAAACGGCTGATTTTTGACAAAAGAGATAACACCCCCCCATTACGTCATTCTTCAGAAAGGTGAAAAATGGTCCGTTTTCAAATGTTTTATTTTTGAACGTCAGTTCACATTTGTAGGTGGATTATTCGTTTTAGAGCTAAAATTAGCATGTTTAAAGTGATTTTCATGCTTCCAGGGGCTCAAAACACAAGATTTGTGGAATGGTTAAAAGTGCATGAAAATGGCCAATTTGCTCACTCTGAGGTCTCAAAAAGTGTTTCTTCACCCCGGGAAGTGAATTAAATACCATTTGGAGGCATTTAATGTTCAAGCAAAAACGGCTGATTTTTGACAAAAGAGATAACACCCCCCATTACGTAATTCTTCAGAAAGGTGAAAAATTGTCCGTTTTCAAATGTTTTATTTTTGACTGTCAGTTCACATTTGTAGGTGGATTATTAGTTTTAGAGCTAAAATTAGCATGTTTAAAGTGATTTTCATGCTTCCAGGGGCTCTAAACACAAGATTTGTGGAATGGTTAAAAGTGCATGAAAATGGCCAATTTGCTCAATCTGAGGTCTCAAAAAGTGTTTCTTCACCCCGGGAAGTGAATTAAATACAATTTGGAGGCATTTAATGTTCAAGCAAAAACGGCGGATTTTTGACAAAAGAGATAACACACCCCCCCATTACGTGATGCTTCAGAAAGGTGAAAAATTGTCCGTTTTCAAATGTTTTATTTTTGAATGTCAGTTCACATTTGTAGGTGGATCATCAGTTTTAGAGCTAAAAAAATTAGCATGTTTAAAGTGATTTTCATGCTTCCAGGGGCTCTAAACACAAGATTTATGGAATGGTTAAAAGTGCATGAAAATGGCCAATTTGCTCACTCTGAGGTCTCAAAAAGTGTTTCTTCACCCCGGGAAGTGAATTAAATACCATTTGGAGGCATATAATGTTCAATCAAAAACAGCTGATTTTTGACAAAAGAGATAACACCTCCCATTACGTCATGCTTCAGAAAGGTGAAAAATTGTCCGTTTTCAAATGTTTTATTTTTGAATGTCAGTTCACATTTGTAGGTGGATTATTAGTTTTAGAGCTAAAATTAGCATGTTTAAAGAGATTTTCATGCTTCCTGTGGCCCTAAACACAAGGTTTGTGGAATGGTTAAAAGTGCATGAAAATGGCCAATTTGTTCACTCTGAGGTCTCAAAAAGTGTTTCTTCACCCCGGGAAGTGAATTAAATACCATTTGGAGGCATTTAATGTTCAAGCAAAAACAGCTGATTTTTGACAAAAGAGATAACAGCCCCCCATTACGTAATTCTTCAGAAAGGTAAAAATTTTGTTTTCAAATGTTTTATTTTTTAATGTCAGTTCACATTTGTAGGTGGATTATTAGTTTTAGAACTAAAATTAGCATATTTAGAGTGATTTTCATGCTTCCAGGGGCTCTAAACAAAAGATTTGTGGAATGGTTAAAAGTGCATGAAAATGGCCAATTTGCTCACTCTGAGGTCTCAAAAAGTGTTTCTTCACCCCGGGAAGTGAATTAAATACCATTTGGAGGCATTTAATGTTCAAGCAAAAACGGCTGATTTTTGACAAAAGAGATAACACCCCCCCATTACGTCATTCTTCAGAAAGGTGAAAAATGGTCCGTTTTCAAATGTTTTATTTTTGAAGGTCAGTTCACATTTGTAGGTGGATTATTAGTTTTAGAGCTAAAATTAGCATGTTTAAAGTGATTTTCATGCTTCCAGGGGCCCGGGAAGTGAATTAAAAACCATTTGGAGGCATTTAATGTTCAAGCAAAAACGGCTGATTTTTGACAAAAGAGATAACACCCCCCCATTACGTCATGCTTCAGAAAGGTGAAAAATTGTCAGTTTTCAAATGTTTTATTTTTGAATGTCAGTTCACATTTGTAGGTGAATTATTAGTTTTAGAGCTAAAATTAGCATGTTTAAAGTAATTTTCATGCTTCCTGTGGCCCTAAACACAAAGTTTGTGGAATGGTTAAAAGTGCATGAAAATGGCCAGTTTGCTCACTCTGAGGTCTCAAAAAGTGTTTCTTCACCCCGGGAAGTGAATTAAATACCATTTGGAGGCATTTAATGTTCAAGCAAAAACAGCTGATTTTTGACAAAAGAGAAAACACCCCCCATTACGTAATTCTTCAGAAAGGTGAAAAATGGTCCGTTTTCAAATGTTTTATTTTTGAACGTCAGTTCACATTTGTAGGTGGATTATTAGTTTTAGAGCTAAAATTAGCATATTTAAAGTGATTTTCATGCTTCCAGGGGCTCTAAACACAAGATTTGTGGAATGGTTAAAAGTGCATGAAAATGGCCAATTTGCTCACTCTGAGGTCTCAAAAAGTGTTTCTTCACCCCGGGAAGTGAATTAAATACAATTTGGAGGCATTTAATGTTCAAGCAAAAACGGCGGATTTTTGACAAAAGAGATAACACCCCCCATTACGTGATGCTTCAGAAAGGTGAAAAATTGTCCGTTTTCAAATGTTTTATTTTTGAATGTCAGTTCACATTTGTAGGTGGATCATCAGTTTTAGAGCTAAAAAAATTAGCATGTTTAAAGTGATTTTCATGCTTCCATGGGCTCTAAACACAAGATTTGTGGAATGGTTAAAAGTGCATGAAAATGGCCAATTTGCTCACTCTGAGGTCTCAAAAAGTGTTTCTTCACCCCGGGAAGTGAAATAAATACGATTTGGAGGCATTTAATGTTCAATCAAAAACAGCTGATTTTTGACAAAAGAGATAACACCTCCCATTACGTCATGCTTCAGAAAGGTGAAAAATTGTCCGTTTTCAAATGTTTTATTTTTGAATGTCAGTTCACATTTGTAGGTGGATTATTAGTTTTAGAGCTAAAATTAGCATGTTTAAAGTGATTTTCATGCTTCCTGTGGCCCTAAACACAAGGTTTGTGGAATGGTTAAAAGTGCATGAAAATGGCCAATTTGCTCACTCTGAGGTCTCAAAAAGTGTTTCTTCACCCCGGGAAGTGAAATAAATACGATTTGGAGGCATTTAATGTTCAATCAAAAACAGCTGATTTTTGACAAAAGAGATAACACCTCCCATTACGTCATGCTTCAGAAAGGTGAAAAATTGTCCGTTTTCAAATGTTTTATTTTTGAATGTCAGTTCACATTTGTAGGTGGATTATTAGTTTTAGAGCTAAAATTAGCATGTTTAAAGTGATTTTCATGCTTCCTGTGGCCCTAAACACAAGGTTTGTGGAATGGTTAAAAGTGCATGAAAATGGCCAATTTGCTCACTCTGAGGTCTCAAAAAGTGTTTCTTCACCCCGGGAAGTGAATTAAATACCATTTGGAGGCATTTAATGTTCAAGCAAAAACAGCTGATTTTTGACAAAAGAGATAACACCTCCCATTACGTCATGCTTCAGAAAGGTGAAAAATGGTCCGTTTTCAAATGTTTTATTTTTGAAGGTCAGTTCACATTTGTAGGTGGATTATTAGTTTTAGAGCTAAAATTAGCATGTTTAAAGTGATTTTCATGCTTCCAGGGGCCCGGGAAGTGAATTAAAAACCATTTGGAGGCATTTAATGTTCAAGCAAAAACGGCTGATTTTTGACAAAAGAGATAACACCCCCCCATTACGTCATGCTTCAGAAAGGTGAAAAATTGTCAGTTTTCAAATGTTTTATTTTTGAATGTCAGTTCACATTTGTAGGTGAATTATTAGTTTTAGAGCTAAAATTAGCATGTTTAAAGTAATTTTCATGCTTCCTGTGGCCCTAAACACAAAGTTTGTGGAATGGTTAAAAGTGCATGAAAATGGCCAGTTTGCTCACTCTGAGGTCTCAAAAAGTGTTTCTTCACCCCGGGAAGTGAATTAAATACCATTTGGAGGCATTTAATGTTCAAGCAAAAACAGCTGATTTTTGACAAAAGAGAAAACACCCCCCATTACGTAATTCTTCAGAAAGGTGAAAAATGGTCCGTTTTCAAATGTTTTATTTTTGAACGTCAGTTCACATTTGTAGGTGGATTATTAGTTTTAGAGCTAAAATTAGCATATTTAAAGTGATTTTCATGCTTCCAGGGGCTCTAAACACAAGATTTGTGGAATGGTTAAAAGTGCATGAAAATGGCCAATTTGCTCACTCTGAGGTCTCAAAAAGTGTTTCTTCACCCCGGGAAGTGAATTAAATACAATTTGGAGGCATTTAATGTTCAAGCAAAAACGGCGGATTTTTGACAAAAGAGATAACACCCCCCATTACGTGATGCTTCAGAAAGGTGAAAAATTGTCCGTTTTCAAATGTTTTATTTTTGAATGTCAGTTCACATTTGTAGGTGGATCATCAGTTTTAGAGCTAAAAAAATTAGCATGTTTAAAGTGATTTTCATGCTTCCATGGGCTCTAAACACAAGATTTGTGGAATGGTTAAAAGTGCATGAAAATGGCCAATTTGCTCACTCTGAGGTCTCAAAAAGTGTTTCTTCACCCCGGGAAGTGAAATAAATACGATTTGGAGGCATTTAATGTTCAATCAAAAACAGCTGATTTTTGACAAAAGAGATAACACCTCCCATTACGTCATGCTTCAGAAAGGTGAAAAATTGTCCGTTTTCAAATGTTTTATTTTTGAATGTCAGTTCACATTTGTAGGTGGATTATTAGTTTTAGAGCTAAAATTAGCATGTTTAAAGTGATTTTCATGCTTCCTGTGGCCCTAAACACAAGGTTTGTGGAATGGTTAAAAGTGCATGAAAATGGCCAATTTGCTCACTCTGAGGTCTCAAAAAGTGTTTCTTCACCCCGGGAAGTGAAATAAATACGATTTGGAGGCATTTAATGTTCAATCAAAAACAGCTGATTTTTGACAAAAGAGATAACACCTCCCATTACGTCATGCTTCAGAAAGGTGAAAAATTGTCCGTTTTCAAATGTTTTATTTTTGAATGTCAGTTCACATTTGTAGGTGGATTATTAGTTTTAGAGCTAAAATTAGCATGTTTAAAGTGATTTTCATGCTTCCTGTGGCCCTAAACACAAGGTTTGTGGAATGGTTAAAAGTGCATGAAAATGGCCAATTTGCTCACTCTGAGGTCTCAAAAAGTGTTTCTTCACCCCGGGAAGTGAATTAAATACCATTTGGAGGCATTTAATGTTCAAGCAAAAACAGCTGATTTTTGACAAAAGAGATAACACCTCCCATTACGTCATGCTTCAGAAAGGTGAAAAATTGTCCGTTTTCAAATGTTTTATTTTTGAATGTCAGTTCACATTTGTAGGTGGATTATTAGTTTTAGAGCTAAAATTAGCATGTTTAAAGTGATTTTCATGCTTCCAGGGGCTCTAAACACAAGGTTTGTGGAATAGTTAAAAGTGCATGAAAATGGCCAATTTGCTCACTCTGAGGACTCAAAAAGTGTTTCTTCACCCCGGGAAGTGAATTAAATACCATTTGGAGGCATTTAATGTTCAAGCAACAACAGCTGATTTTTGACAAAAGAGATAACACCCCCCATTACGTAATTCTTCAGAAAGGTGAAAAATTGTCCGTTTTCAAATGTTTTATTTTTGACTGTCAGTTCACATTTGTAGGTGGATTATTAGTTTTAGAGCTAAAATTAGCATGTTTAAAGTGATTTTCATGCTTCCAGGGGCTCTAAACACAAGATTTGTGGAATGGTTAAAAGTGCATGAAAATGGCCAATTTGCTCAATCTGAGGTCTCAAAAAGTGTTTCTTCACCCCGGGAAGTGAATTAAATACAATTTGGAGGCATTTAATGTTCAAGCAAAAACGGCGGATTTTTGACAAAAGAGATAACACACCCCCCCATTACGTGATGCTTCAGAAAGGTGAAAAATTGTCCGTTTTCAAATGTTTTATTTTTGAATGTCAGTTCACATTTGTAGGTGGATCATCAGTTTTAGAGCTAAAAAAATTAGCATGTTTAAAGTGATTTTCATGCTTCCAGGGGCTCTAAACACAAGATTTATGGAATGGTTAAAAGTGCATGAAAATGGCCAATTTGCTCACTCTGAGGTCTCAAAAAGTGTTTCTTCACCCCGGGAAGTGAATTAAATACCATTTGGAGGCATATAATGTTCAATCAAAAACAGCTGATTTTTGACAAAAGAGATAACACCTCCCATTACGTCATGCTTCAGAAAGGTGAAAAATTGTCCGTTTTCAAATGTTTTATTTTTGAATGTCAGTTCACATTTGTAGGTGGATTATTAGTTTTAGAGCTAAAATTAGCATGTTTAAAGAGATTTTCATGCTTCCTGTGGCCCTAAACACAAGGTTTGTGGAATGGTTAAAAGTGCATGAAAATGGCCAATTTGTTCACTCTGAGGTCTCAAAAAGTGTTTCTTCACCCCGGGAAGTGAATTAAATACCATTTGGAGGCATTTAATGTTCAAGCAAAAACAGCTGATTTTTGACAAAAGAGATAACAGCCCCCCATTACGTAATTCTTCAGAAAGGTAAAAATTTTGTTTTCAAATGTTTTATTTTTTAATGTCAGTTCACATTTGTAGGTGGATTATTAGTTTTAGAACTAAAATTAGCATATTTAGAGTGATTTTCATGCTTCCAGGGGCTCTAAACAAAAGATTTGTGGAATGGTTAAAAGTGCATGAAAATGGCCAATTTGCTCACTCTGAGGTCTCAAAAAGTGTTTCTTCACCCCGGGAAGTGAATTAAATACCATTTGGAGGCATTTAATGTTCAAGCAAAAACGGCTGATTTTTGACAAAAGAGATAACACCCCCCCATTACGTCATTCTTCAGAAAGGTGAAAAATGGTCCGTTTTCAAATGTTTTATTTTTGAAGGTCAGTTCACATTTGTAGGTGGATTATTAGTTTTAGAGCTAAAATTAGCATGTTTAAAGTGATTTTCATGCTTCCAGGGGCCCGGGAAGTGAATTAAAAACCATTTGGAGGCATTTAATGTTCAAGCAAAAACGGCTGATTTTTGACAAAAGAGATAACACCCCCCCATTACGTCATGCTTCAGAAAGGTGAAAAATTGTCAGTTTTCAAATGTTTTATTTTTGAATGTCAGTTCACATTTGTAGGTGAATTATTAGTTTTAGAGCTAAAATTAGCATGTTTAAAGTAATTTTCATGCTTCCTGTGGCCCTAAACACAAAGTTTGTGGAATGGTTAAAAGTGCATGAAAATGGCCAGTTTGCTCACTCTGAGGTCTCAAAAAGTGTTTCTTCACCCCGGGAAGTGAATTAAATACCATTTGGAGGCATTTAATGTTCAAGCAAAAACAGCTGATTTTTGACAAAAGAGAAAACACCCCCCATTACGTAATTCTTCAGAAAGGTGAAAAATGGTCCGTTTTCAAATGTTTTATTTTTGAACGTCAGTTCACATTTGTAGGTGGATTATTAGTTTTAGAGCTAAAATTAGCATATTTAAAGTGATTTTCATGCTTCCAGGGGCTCTAAACACAAGATTTGTGGAATGGTTAAAAGTGCATGAAAATGGCCAATTTGCTCACTCTGAGGTCTCAAAAAGTGTTTCTTCACCCCGGGAAGTGAATTAAATACAATTTGGAGGCATTTAATGTTCAAGCAAAAACGGCGGATTTTTGACAAAAGAGATAACACCCCCCATTACGTGATGCTTCAGAAAGGTGAAAAATTGTCCGTTTTCAAATGTTTTATTTTTGAATGTCAGTTCACATTTGTAGGTGGATCATCAGTTTTAGAGCTAAAAAAATTAGCATGTTTAAAGTGATTTTCATGCTTCCATGGGCTCTAAACACAAGATTTGTGGAATGGTTAAAAGTGCATGAAAATGGCCAATTTGCTCACTCTGAGGTCTCAAAAAGTGTTTCTTCACCCCGGGAAGTGAAATAAATACGATTTGGAGGCATTTAATGTTCAATCAAAAACAGCTGATTTTTGACAAAAGAGATAACACCTCCCATTACGTCATGCTTCAGAAAGGTGAAAAATTGTCCGTTTTCAAATGTTTTATTTTTGAATGTCAGTTCACATTTGTAGGTGGATTATTAGTTTTAGAGCTAAAATTAGCATGTTTAAAGTGATTTTCATGCTTCCTGTGGCCCTAAACACAAGGTTTGTGGAATGGTTAAAAGTGCATGAAAATGGCCAATTTGCTCACTCTGAGGTCTCAAAAAGTGTTTCTTCACCCCGGGAAGTGAAATAAATACGATTTGGAGGCATTTAATGTTCAATCAAAAACAGCTGATTTTTGACAAAAGAGATAACACCTCCCATTACGTCATGCTTCAGAAAGGTGAAAAATTGTCCGTTTTCAAATGTTTTATTTTTGAATGTCAGTTCACATTTGTAGGTGGATTATTAGTTTTAGAGCTAAAATTAGCATGTTTAAAGTGATTTTCATGCTTCCTGTGGCCCTAAACACAAGGTTTGTGGAATGGTTAAAAGTGCATGAAAATGGCCAATTTGCTCACTCTGAGGTCTCAAAAAGTGTTTCTTCACCCCGGGAAGTGAATTAAATACCATTTGGAGGCATTTAATGTTCAAGCAAAAACAGCTGATTTTTGACAAAAGAGATAACACCTCCCATTACGTCATGCTTCAGAAAGGTGAAAAATTGTCCGTTTTCAAATGTTTTATTTTTGAATGTCAGTTCACATTTGTAGGTGGATTATTAGTTTTAGAGCTAAAATTAGCATGTTTAAAGTGATTTTCATGCTTCCAGGGGCTCTAAACACAAGGTTTGTGGAATAGTTAAAAGTGCATGAAAATGGCCAATTTGCTCACTCTGAGGACTCAAAAAGTGTTTCTTCACCCCGGGAAGTGAATTAAATACCATTTGGAGGCATTTAATGTTCAAGCAACAACAGCTGATTTTTGACAAAAGAGATAACACCCCCCATTACGTAATTCTTCAGAAAGGTGAAAAATTGTCCGTTTTCAAATGTTTTATTTTTGACTGTCAGTTCACATTTGTAGGTGGATTATTAGTTTTAGAGCTAAAATTAGCATGTTTAAAGTGATTTTCATGCTTCCAGGGGCTCTAAACACAAGATTTGTGGAATGGTTAAAAGTGCATGAAAATGGCCAATTTGCTCAATCTGAGGTCTCAAAAAGTGTTTCTTCACCCCGGGAAGTGAATTAAATACAATTTGGAGGCATTTAATGTTCAAGCAAAAACGGCGGATTTTTGACAAAAGAGATAACACACCCCCCCATTACGTGATGCTTCAGAAAGGTGAAAAATTGTCCGTTTTCAAATGTTTTATTTTTGAATGTCAGTTCACATTTGTAGGTGGATCATCAGTTTTAGAGCTAAAAAAATTAGCATGTTTAAAGTGATTTTCATGCTTCCAGGGGCTCTAAACACAAGATTTATGGAATGGTTAAAAGTGCATGAAAATGGCCAATTTGCTCACTCTGAGGTCTCAAAAAGTGTTTCTTCACCCCGGGAAGTGAATTAAATACCATTTGGAGGCATATAATGTTCAATCAAAAACAGCTGATTTTTGACAAAAGAGATAACACCTCCCATTACGTCATGCTTCAGAAAGGTGAAAAATTGTCCGTTTTCAAATGTTTTATTTTTGAATGTCAGTTCACATTTGTAGGTGGATTATTAGTTTTAGAGCTAAAATTAGCATGTTTAAAGAGATTTTCATGCTTCCTGTGGCCCTAAACACAAGGTTTGTGGAATGGTTAAAAGTGCATGAAAATGGCCAATTTGTTCACTCTGAGGTCTCAAAAAGTGTTTCTTCACCCCGGGAAGTGAATTAAATACCATTTGGAGGCATTTAATGTTCAAGCAAAAACAGCTGATTTTTGACAAAAGAGATAACAGCCCCCCATTACGTAATTCTTCAGAAAGGTAAAAATTTTGTTTTCAAATGTTTTATTTTTTAATGTCAGTTCACATTTGTAGGTGGATTATTAGTTTTAGAACTAAAATTAGCATATTTAGAGTGATTTTCATGCTTCCAGGGGCTCTAAACAAAAGATTTGTGGAATGGTTAAAAGTGCATGAAAATGGCCAATTTGCTCACTCTGAGGTCTCAAAAAGTGTTTCTTCACCCCGGGAAGTGAATTAAATACCATTTGGAGGCATTTAATGTTCAAGCAAAAACGGCTGATTTTTGACAAAAGAGATAACACCCCCCCATTACGTCATTCTTCAGAAAGGTGAAAAATGGTCCGTTTTCAAATGTTTTATTTTTGAACGTCAGTTCACATTTGTAGGTGGATTATTCGTTTTAGAGCTAAAATTAGCATGTTTAAAGTGATTTTCATGCTTCCAGGGGCTCAAAACACAAGATTTGTGGAATGGTTAAAAGTGCATGAAAATGGCCAATTTGCTCACTCTGAGGTCTCAAAAAGTGTTTCTTCACCCCGGGAAGTGAATTAAATACCATTTGGAGGCATTTAATGTTCAAGCAAAAACAGCTGATTTTTGACAAAAGAGATAACACCCCCCCATTACGTAATGCTTCAGAAAGGTGAAAAATGGTCCGTTTTCAAATGTTTTATTTTTGAAGGTCAGTTCACATTTGTAGGTGGATTATTAGTTTTAGAGCTAAAATTAGCATGTTTAAAGTGATTTTCATGCTTCCAGGGGCCCGGGAAGTGAATTAAAAACCATTTGGAGGCATTTAATGTTCAAGCAAAAACGGCTGATTTTTGACAAAAGAGATAACACCCCCCCATTACGTCATGCTTCAGAAAGGTGAAAAATTGTCCGTTTTCAAATGTTTTATTTTTGAACGTCAGTTCACATTTGTAGGTGGATTATTAGTTTTAGAGCTAAAATTAGCATATTTAAAGTGATTTTCATGCTTCCAGGGGCTCTAAACACAAGATTTGTGGAATGGTTAAAAGTGCATGAAAATGGCCAATTTGCTCACTCTGAGGTCTCAAAAAGTGTTTCTTCACCCCGGGAAGTGAATTAAATACAATTTGGAGGCATTTAATGTTCAAGCAAAAACGGCGGATTTTTGACAAAAGAGATAACACCCCCCATTACGTGATGCTTCAGAAAGGTGAAAAATTGTCCGTTTTCAAATGTTTTATTTTTGAATGTCAGTTCACATTTGTAGGTGGATCATCAGTTTTAGAGCTAAAAAAATTAGCATGTTTAAAGTGATTTTCATGCTTCCATGGGCTCTAAACACAAGATTTGTGGAATGGTTAAAAGTGCATGAAAATGGCCAATTTGCTCACTCTGAGGTCTCAAAAAGTGTTTCTTCACCCCGGGAAGTGAAATAAATACGATTTGGAGGCATTTAATGTTCAATCAAAAACAGCTGATTTTTGACAAAAGAGATAACACCTCCCATTACGTCATGCTTCAGAAAGGTGAAAAATTGTCCGTTTTCAAATGTTTTATTTTTGAATGTCAGTTCACATTTGTAGGTGGATTATTAGTTTTAGAGCTAAAATTAGCATGTTTAAAGTGATTTTCATGCTTCCTGTGGCCCTAAACACAAGGTTTGTGGAATGGTTAAAAGTGCATGAAAATGGCCAATTTGCTCACTCTGAGGTCTCAAAAAGTGTTTCTTCACCCCGGGAAGTGAAATAAATACGATTTGGAGGCATTTAATGTTCAATCAAAAACAGCTGATTTTTGACAAAAGAGATAACACCTCCCATTACGTCATGCTTCAGAAAGGTGAAAAATTGTCCGTTTTCAAATGTTTTATTTTTGAATGTCAGTTCACATTTGTAGGTGGATTATTAGTTTTAGAGCTAAAATTAGCATGTTTAAAGTGATTTTCATGCTTCCTGTGGCCCTAAACACAAGGTTTGTGGAATGGTTAAAAGTGCATGAAAATGGCCAATTTGCTCACTCTGAGGTCTCAAAAAGTGTTTCTTCACCCCGGGAAGTGAATTAAATACCATTTGGAGGCATTTAATGTTCAAGCAAAAACAGCTGATTTTTGACAAAAGAGATAACACCTCCCATTACGTCATGCTTCAGAAAGGTGAAAAATTGTCCGTTTTCAAATGTTTTATTTTTGAATGTCAGTTCACATTTGTAGGTGGATTATTAGTTTTAGAGCTAAAATTAGCATGTTTAAAGTGATTTTCATGCTTCCAGGGGCTCTAAACACAAGGTTTGTGGAATAGTTAAAAGTGCATGAAAATGGCCAATTTGCTCACTCTGAGGACTCAAAAAGTGTTTCTTCACCCCGGGAAGTGAATTAAATACCATTTGGAGGCATTTAATGTTCAAGCAACAACAGCTGATTTTTGACAAAAGAGATAACACCCCCCATTACGTAATTCTTCAGAAAGGTGAAAAATTGTCCGTTTTCAAATGTTTTATTTTTGACTGTCAGTTCACATTTGTAGGTGGATTATTAGTTTTAGAGCTAAAATTAGCATGTTTAAAGTGATTTTCATGCTTCCAGGGGCTCTAAACACAAGATTTGTGGAATGGTTAAAAGTGCATGAAAATGGCCAATTTGCTCAATCTGAGGTCTCAAAAAGTGTTTCTTCACCCCGGGAAGTGAATTAAATACAATTTGGAGGCATTTAATGTTCAAGCAAAAACGGCGGATTTTTGACAAAAGAGATAACACACCCCCCCATTACGTGATGCTTCAGAAAGGTGAAAAATTGTCCGTTTTCAAATGTTTTATTTTTGAATGTCAGTTCACATTTGTAGGTGGATCATCAGTTTTAGAGCTAAAAAAATTAGCATGTTTAAAGTGATTTTCATGCTTCCAGGGGCTCTAAACACAAGATTTATGGAATGGTTAAAAGTGCATGAAAATGGCCAATTTGCTCACTCTGAGGTCTCAAAAAGTGTTTCTTCACCCCGGGAAGTGAATTAAATACCATTTGGAGGCATATAATGTTCAATCAAAAACAGCTGATTTTTGACAAAAGAGATAACACCTCCCATTACGTCATGCTTCAGAAAGGTGAAAAATTGTCCGTTTTCAAATGTTTTATTTTTGAATGTCAGTTCACATTTGTAGGTGGATTATTAGTTTTAGAGCTAAAATTAGCATGTTTAAAGAGATTTTCATGCTTCCTGTGGCCCTAAACACAAGGTTTGTGGAATGGTTAAAAGTGCATGAAAATGGCCAATTTGTTCACTCTGAGGTCTCAAAAAGTGTTTCTTCACCCCGGGAAGTGAATTAAATACCATTTGGAGGCATTTAATGTTCAAGCAAAAACAGCTGATTTTTGACAAAAGAGATAACAGCCCCCCATTACGTAATTCTTCAGAAAGGTAAAAATTTTGTTTTCAAATGTTTTATTTTTTAATGTCAGTTCACATTTGTAGGTGGATTATTAGTTTTAGAACTAAAATTAGCATATTTAGAGTGATTTTCATGCTTCCAGGGGCTCTAAACAAAAGATTTGTGGAATGGTTAAAAGTGCATGAAAATGGCCAATTTGCTCACTCTGAGGTCTCAAAAAGTGTTTCTTCACCCCGGGAAGTGAATTAAATACCATTTGGAGGCATTTAATGTTCAAGCAAAAACGGCTGATTTTTGACAAAAGAGATAACACCCCCCCATTACGTCATTCTTCAGAAAGGTGAAAAATGGTCCGTTTTCAAATGTTTTATTTTTGAAGGTCAGTTCACATTTGTAGGTGGATTATTAGTTTTAGAGCTAAAATTAGCATGTTTAAAGTGATTTTCATGCTTCCAGGGGCCCGGGAAGTGAATTAAAAACCATTTGGAGGCATTTAATGTTCAAGCAAAAACGGCTGATTTTTGACAAAAGAGATAACACCCCCCCATTACGTCATGCTTCAGAAAGGTGAAAAATTGTCAGTTTTCAAATGTTTTATTTTTGAATGTCAGTTCACATTTGTAGGTGAATTATTAGTTTTAGAGCTAAAATTAGCATGTTTAAAGTAATTTTCATGCTTCCTGTGGCCCTAAACACAAAGTTTGTGGAATGGTTAAAAGTGCATGAAAATGGCCAGTTTGCTCACTCTGAGGTCTCAAAAAGTGTTTCTTCACCCCGGGAAGTGAATTAAATACCATTTGGAGGCATTTAATGTTCAAGCAAAAACAGCTGATTTTTGACAAAAGAGAAAACACCCCCCATTACGTAATTCTTCAGAAAGGTGAAAAATGGTCCGTTTTCAAATGTTTTATTTTTGAACGTCAGTTCACATTTGTAGGTGGATTATTAGTTTTAGAGCTAAAATTAGCATATTTAAAGTGATTTTCATGCTTCCAGGGGCTCTAAACACAAGATTTGTGGAATGGTTAAAAGTGCATGAAAATGGCCAATTTGCTCACTCTGAGGTCTCAAAAAGTGTTTCTTCACCCCGGGAAGTGAATTAAATACAATTTGGAGGCATTTAATGTTCAAGCAAAAACGGCGGATTTTTGACAAAAGAGATAACACCCCCCATTACGTGATGCTTCAGAAAGGTGAAAAATTGTCCGTTTTCAAATGTTTTATTTTTGAATGTCAGTTCACATTTGTAGGTGGATCATCAGTTTTAGAGCTAAAAAAATTAGCATGTTTAAAGTGATTTTCATGCTTCCATGGGCTCTAAACACAAGATTTGTGGAATGGTTAAAAGTGCATGAAAATGGCCAATTTGCTCACTCTGAGGTCTCAAAAAGTGTTTCTTCACCCCGGGAAGTGAAATAAATACGATTTGGAGGCATTTAATGTTCAATCAAAAACAGCTGATTTTTGACAAAAGAGATAACACCTCCCATTACGTCATGCTTCAGAAAGGTGAAAAATTGTCCGTTTTCAAATGTTTTATTTTTGAATGTCAGTTCACATTTGTAGGTGGATTATTAGTTTTAGAGCTAAAATTAGCATGTTTAAAGTGATTTTCATGCTTCCTGTGGCCCTAAACACAAGGTTTGTGGAATGGTTAAAAGTGCATGAAAATGGCCAATTTGCTCACTCTGAGGTCTCAAAAAGTGTTTCTTCACCCCGGGAAGTGAAATAAATACGATTTGGAGGCATTTAATGTTCAATCAAAAACAGCTGATTTTTGACAAAAGAGATAACACCTCCCATTACGTCATGCTTCAGAAAGGTGAAAAATTGTCCGTTTTCAAATGTTTTATTTTTGAATGTCAGTTCACATTTGTAGGTGGATTATTAGTTTTAGAGCTAAAATTAGCATGTTTAAAGTGATTTTCATGCTTCCTGTGGCCCTAAACACAAGGTTTGTGGAATGGTTAAAAGTGCATGAAAATGGCCAATTTGCTCACTCTGAGGTCTCAAAAAGTGTTTCTTCACCCCGGGAAGTGAATTAAATACCATTTGGAGGCATTTAATGTTCAAGCAAAAACAGCTGATTTTTGACAAAAGAGATAACACCTCCCATTACGTCATGCTTCAGAAAGGTGAAAAATTGTCCGTTTTCAAATGTTTTATTTTTGAATGTCAGTTCACATTTGTAGGTGGATTATTAGTTTTAGAGCTAAAATTAGCATGTTTAAAGTGATTTTCATGCTTCCAGGGGCTCTAAACACAAGGTTTGTGGAATAGTTAAAAGTGCATGAAAATGGCCAATTTGCTCACTCTGAGGACTCAAAAAGTGTTTCTTCACCCCGGGAAGTGAATTAAATACCATTTGGAGGCATTTAATGTTCAAGCAACAACAGCTGATTTTTGACAAAAGAGATAACACCCCCCATTACGTAATTCTTCAGAAAGGTGAAAAATTGTCCGTTTTCAAATGTTTTATTTTTGACTGTCAGTTCACATTTGTAGGTGGATTATTAGTTTTAGAGCTAAAATTAGCATGTTTAAAGTGATTTTCATGCTTCCAGGGGCTCTAAACACAAGATTTGTGGAATGGTTAAAAGTGCATGAAAATGGCCAATTTGCTCAATCTGAGGTCTCAAAAAGTGTTTCTTCACCCCGGGAAGTGAATTAAATACAATTTGGAGGCATTTAATGTTCAAGCAAAAACGGCGGATTTTTGACAAAAGAGATAACACACCCCCCCATTACGTGATGCTTCAGAAAGGTGAAAAATTGTCCGTTTTCAAATGTTTTATTTTTGAATGTCAGTTCACATTTGTAGGTGGATCATCAGTTTTAGAGCTAAAAAAATTAGCATGTTTAAAGTGATTTTCATGCTTCCAGGGGCTCTAAACACAAGATTTATGGAATGGTTAAAAGTGCATGAAAATGGCCAATTTGCTCACTCTGAGGTCTCAAAAAGTGTTTCTTCACCCCGGGAAGTGAATTAAATACCATTTGGAGGCATATAATGTTCAATCAAAAACAGCTGATTTTTGACAAAAGAGATAACACCTCCCATTACGTCATGCTTCAGAAAGGTGAAAAATTGTCCGTTTTCAAATGTTTTATTTTTGAATGTCAGTTCACATTTGTAGGTGGATTATTAGTTTTAGAGCTAAAATTAGCATGTTTAAAGAGATTTTCATGCTTCCTGTGGCCCTAAACACAAGGTTTGTGGAATGGTTAAAAGTGCATGAAAATGGCCAATTTGTTCACTCTGAGGTCTCAAAAAGTGTTTCTTCACCCCGGGAAGTGAATTAAATACCATTTGGAGGCATTTAATGTTCAAGCAAAAACAGCTGATTTTTGACAAAAGAGATAACAGCCCCCCATTACGTAATTCTTCAGAAAGGTAAAAATTTTGTTTTCAAATGTTTTATTTTTTAATGTCAGTTCACATTTGTAGGTGGATTATTAGTTTTAGAACTAAAATTAGCATATTTAGAGTGATTTTCATGCTTCCAGGGGCTCTAAACAAAAGATTTGTGGAATGGTTAAAAGTGCATGAAAATGGCCAATTTGCTCACTCTGAGGTCTCAAAAAGTGTTTCTTCACCCCGGGAAGTGAATTAAATACCATTTGGAGGCATTTAATGTTCAAGCAAAAACGGCTGATTTTTGACAAAAGAGATAACACCCCCCCATTACGTCATTCTTCAGAAAGGTGAAAAATGGTCCGTTTTCAAATGTTTTATTTTTGAACGTCAGTTCACATTTGTAGGTGGATTATTCGTTTTAGAGCTAAAATTAGCATGTTTAAAGTGATTTTCATGCTTCCAGGGGCTCAAAACACAAGATTTGTGGAATGGTTAAAAGTGCATGAAAATGGCCAATTTGCTCACTCTGAGGTCTCAAAAAGTGTTTCTTCACCCCGGGAAGTGAATTAAATACCATTTGGAGGCATTTAATGTTCAAGCAAAAACAGCTGATTTTTGACAAAAGAGATAACACCCCCCCATTACGTAATGCTTCAGAAAGGTGAAAAATGGTCCGTTTTCAAATGTTTTATTTTTGAAGGTCAGTTCACATTTGTAGGTGGATTATTAGTTTTAGAGCTAAAATTAGCATGTTTAAAGTGATTTTCATGCTTCCAGGGGCCCGGGAAGTGAATTAAAAACCATTTGGAGGCATTTAATGTTCAAGCAAAAACGGCTGATTTTTGACAAAAGAGATAACACCCCCCCATTACGTCATGCTTCAGAAAGGTGAAAAATTGTCCGTTTTCAAATGTTTTATTTTTGAATGTCAGTTCACATTTGTAGGTGAATTATTAGTTTTAGAGCTAAAATTAGCATGTTTAAAGTGATTTTCATGCTTCCTGTGGCCCTAAACACAAAGTTTGTGGAATGGTTAAAAGTGCATGAAAATGGCCAGTTTGCTCACTCTGAGGTCTCAAAAAGTGTTTCTTCACCCCGGGAAGTGAATTAAATACCATTTGGAGGCATTTAATTTTCAAGCAAAAACAGCTGATTTTTGACAAAAGAGAAAACACCCCCCCATTACTTAATTCTTCAGAAAGGTGAAAAATGGTCCGTTTTCAAATGTTTTATTTTTGAACGTCAGTTCACATTTGTAGGTGGATTATTAGTTTTAGAGCTAAAATTAGCATGTTTAAAGTGATTTTCATGCTTCCAGGGGCTCTAAACACAAGATTTGTGGAATGGTTAAAAGTGCATGAAAATGGCCAATTTGCTCACTCTGAGGTCTCAAAAAGTGTTTCTTCACCCCGGGAAGTGAATTAAATACCATTTGGAGGCATTTAATGTTCAAGCAAAAACGGCGGATTTTTGACAAAAGAGATAACACCCCCCCATTACGTGATGCTTCAGAAAGGTGAAAAATTGTCCGTTTTCAAATGTTTTATTTTTGAATGTCAGTTCACATTTGTAGGTGGATCATCAGTTTTAGAGCTAAAAAAATTTAGCATGTTTAAAGTGATTTTCATGCTTCCAGGGGCTCTAAACACAAGATTTGTGGAATGGTTAAAAGTGCATGAAAATGGCCAATTTGCTCACTCTGAGGTCTCAAAAAGTGTTTCTTCACCCCGGGAAGTGAATTAAATACCATTTGGAGGCATTTAATGTTCAAGCAAAAACAGCTGATTTTTGACAAAAGAGATAACACCCCCCCATTACGTAATGATTCAGAAAGGTGAAAAATGGTCCGTTTTCAAATGTTTTATTTTTGAAGGTCAGTTCACATTTGTAGGTGGATTATTAGTTTTAGAGCTAAAATTAGCATGTTTAAAGTGATTTTCATGCTTCCAGGGGCCCGGGAAGTGAATTAAAAACCATTTGGAGGCATTTAATGTTCAAGCAAAAACGGCTGATTTTTGACAAAAGAGATAACACCCCCCCATTACGTCATGCTTCAGAAAGGTGAAAAATTGTCAGTTTTCAAATGTTTTATTTTTGAATGTCAGTTCACATTTGTAGGTGAATTATTAGTTTTAGAGCTAAAATTAGCATGTTTAAAGTAATTTTCATGCTTCCTGTGGCCCTAAACACAAAGTTTGTGGAATGGTTAAAAGTGCATGAAAATGGCCAGTTTGCTCACTCTGAGGTCTCAAAAAGTGTTTCTTCACCCCGGGAAGTGAATTAAATACCATTTGGAGGCATTTAATGTTCAAGCAAAAACAGCTGATTTTTGACAAAAGAGAAAACACCCCCCATTACGTAATTCTTCAGAAAGGTGAAAAATGGTCCGTTTTCAAATGTTTTATTTTTGAACGTCAGTTCACATTTGTAGGTGGATTATTAGTTTTAGAGCTAAAATTAGCATATTTAAAGTGATTTTCATGCTTCCAGGGGCTCTAAACACAAGATTTGTGGAATGGTTAAAAGTGCATGAAAATGGCCAATTTGCTCACTCTGAGGTCTCAAAAAGTGTTTCTTCACCCCGGGAAGTGAATTAAATACCATTTGGAGGCATTTAATGTTCAAGCAAAAACAGCTGATTTTTGACAAAAGAGATAACACCCCCCCATTACGTAATGATTCAGAAAGGTGAAAAATGGTCCGTTTTCAAATGTTTTATTTTTGAAGGTCAGTTCACATTTGTAGGTGGATTATTAGTTTTAGAGCTAAAATTAGCATGTTTAAAGTGATTTTCATGCTTCCAGGGGCCCGGGAAGTGAATTAAAAACCATTTGGAGGCATTTAATGTTCAAGCAAAAACGGCTGATTTTTGACAAAAGAGATAACACCCCCCCATTACGTCATGCTTCAGAAAGGTGAAAAATTGTCAGTTTTCAAATGTTTTATTTTTGAATGTCAGTTCACATTTGTAGGTGAATTATTAGTTTTAGAGCTAAAATTAGCATGTTTAAAGTAATTTTCATGCTTCCTGTGGCCCTAAACACAAAGTTTGTGGAATGGTTAAAAGTGCATGAAAATGGCCAGTTTGCTCACTCTGAGGTCTCAAAAAGTGTTTCTTCACCCCGGGAAGTGAATTAAATACCATTTGGAGGCATTTAATGTTCAAGCAAAAACAGCTGATTTTTGACAAAAGAGAAAACACCCCCCATTACGTAATTCTTCAGAAAGGTGAAAAATGGTCCGTTTTCAAATGTTTTATTTTTGAACGTCAGTTCACATTTGTAGGTGGATTATTAGTTTTAGAGCTAAAATTAGCATATTTAAAGTGATTTTCATGCTTCCAGGGGCTCTAAACACAAGATTTGTGGAATGGTTAAAAGTGCATGAAAATGGCCAATTTGCTCACTCTGAGGTCTCAAAAAGTGTTTCTTCACCCCGGGAAGTGAATTAAATACAATTTGGAGGCATTTAATGTTCAAGCAAAAACGGCGGATTTTTGACAAAAGAGATAACACCCCCCATTACGTGATGCTTCAGAAAGGTGAAAAATTGTCCGTTTTCAAATGTTTTATTTTTGAATGTCAGTTCACATTTGTAGGTGGATCATCAGTTTTAGAGCTAAAAAAATTAGCATGTTTAAAGTGATTTTCATGCTTCCATGGGCTCTAAACACAAGATTTGTGGAATGGTTAAAAGTGCATGAAAATGGCCAATTTGCTCACTCTGAGGTCTCAAAAAGTGTTTCTTCACCCCGGGAAGTGAAATAAATACGATTTGGAGGCATTTAATGTTCAATCAAAAACAGCTGATTTTTGACAAAAGAGATAACACCTCCCATTACGTCATGCTTCAGAAAGGTGAAAAATTGTCCGTTTTCAAATGTTTTATTTTTGAATGTCAGTTCACATTTGTAGGTGGATTATTAGTTTTAGAGCTAAAATTAGCATGTTTAAAGTGATTTTCATGCTTCCTGTGGCCCTAAACACAAGGTTTGTGGAATGGTTAAAAGTGCATGAAAATGGCCAATTTGCTCACTCTGAGGTCTCAAAAAGTGTTTCTTCACCCCGGGAAGTGAAATAAATACGATTTGGAGGCATTTAATGTTCAATCAAAAACAGCTGATTTTTGACAAAAGAGATAACACCTCCCATTACGTCATGCTTCAGAAAGGTGAAAAATTGTCCGTTTTCAAATGTTTTATTTTTGAATGTCAGTTCACATTTGTAGGTGGATTATTAGTTTTAGAGCTAAAATTAGCATGTTTAAAGTGATTTTCATGCTTCCTGTGGCCCTAAACACAAGGTTTGTGGAATGGTTAAAAGTGCATGAAAATGGCCAATTTGCTCACTCTGAGGTCTCAAAAAGTGTTTCTTCACCCCGGGAAGTGAATTAAATACCATTTGGAGGCATTTAATGTTCAAGCAAAAACAGCTGATTTTTGACAAAAGAGATAACACCTCCCATTACGTCATGCTTCAGAAAGGTGAAAAATTGTCCGTTTTCAAATGTTTTATTTTTGAATGTCAGTTCACATTTGTAGGTGGATTATTAGTTTTAGAGCTAAAATTAGCATGTTTAAAGTGATTTTCATGCTTCCAGGGGCTCTAAACACAAGGTTTGTGGAATAGTTAAAAGTGCATGAAAATGGCCAATTTGCTCACTCTGAGGACTCAAAAAGTGTTTCTTCACCCCGGGAAGTGAATTAAATACCATTTGGAGGCATTTAATGTTCAAGCAACAACAGCTGATTTTTGACAAAAGAGATAACACCCCCCATTACGTAATTCTTCAGAAAGGTGAAAAATTGTCCGTTTTCAAATGTTTTATTTTTGACTGTCAGTTCACATTTGTAGGTGGATTATTAGTTTTAGAGCTAAAATTAGCATGTTTAAAGTGATTTTCATGCTTCCAGGGGCTCTAAACACAAGATTTGTGGAATGGTTAAAAGTGCATGAAAATGGCCAATTTGCTCAATCTGAGGTCTCAAAAAGTGTTTCTTCACCCCGGGAAGTGAATTAAATACAATTTGGAGGCATTTAATGTTCAAGCAAAAACGGCGGATTTTTGACAAAAGAGATAACACACCCCCCCATTACGTGATGCTTCAGAAAGGTGAAAAATTGTCCGTTTTCAAATGTTTTATTTTTGAATGTCAGTTCACATTTGTAGGTGGATCATCAGTTTTAGAGCTAAAAAAATTAGCATGTTTAAAGTGATTTTCATGCTTCCAGGGGCTCTAAACACAAGATTTATGGAATGGTTAAAAGTGCATGAAAATGGCCAATTTGCTCACTCTGAGGTCTCAAAAAGTGTTTCTTCACCCCGGGAAGTGAATTAAATACCATTTGGAGGCATATAATGTTCAATCAAAAACAGCTGATTTTTGACAAAAGAGATAACACCTCCCATTACGTCATGCTTCAGAAAGGTGAAAAATTGTCCGTTTTCAAATGTTTTATTTTTGAATGTCAGTTCACATTTGTAGGTGGATTATTAGTTTTAGAGCTAAAATTAGCATGTTTAAAGAGATTTTCATGCTTCCTGTGGCCCTAAACACAAGGTTTGTGGAATGGTTAAAAGTGCATGAAAATGGCCAATTTGTTCACTCTGAGGTCTCAAAAAGTGTTTCTTCACCCCGGGAAGTGAATTAAATACCATTTGGAGGCATTTAATGTTCAAGCAAAAACAGCTGATTTTTGACAAAAGAGATAACAGCCCCCCATTACGTAATTCTTCAGAAAGGTAAAAATTTTGTTTTCAAATGTTTTATTTTTTAATGTCAGTTCACATTTGTAGGTGGATTATTAGTTTTAGAACTAAAATTAGCATATTTAGAGTGATTTTCATGCTTCCAGGGGCTCTAAACAAAAGATTTGTGGAATGGTTAAAAGTGCATGAAAATGGCCAATTTGCTCACTCTGAGGTCTCAAAAAGTGTTTCTTCACCCCGGGAAGTGAATTAAATACCATTTGGAGGCATTTAATGTTCAAGCAAAAACGGCTGATTTTTGACAAAAGAGATAACACCCCCCCATTACGTCATTCTTCAGAAAGGTGAAAAATGGTCCGTTTTCAAATGTTTTATTTTTGAACGTCAGTTCACATTTGTAGGTGGATTATTCGTTTTAGAGCTAAAATTAGCATGTTTAAAGTGATTTTCATGCTTCCAGGGGCTCAAAACACAAGATTTGTGGAATGGTTAAAAGTGCATGAAAATGGCCAATTTGCTCACTCTGAGGTCTCAAAAAGTGTTTCTTCACCCCGGGAAGTGAATTAAATACCATTTGGAGGCATTTAATGTTCAAGCAAAAACAGCTGATTTTTGACAAAAGAGATAACACCCCCCCATTACGTAATGCTTCAGAAAGGTGAAAAATGGTCCGTTTTCAAATGTTTTATTTTTGAAGGTCAGTTCACATTTGTAGGTGGATTATTAGTTTTAGAGCTAAAATTAGCATGTTTAAAGTGATTTTCATGCTTCCAGGGGCCCGGGAAGTGAATTAAAAACCATTTGGAGGCATTTAATGTTCAAGCAAAAACGGCTGATTTTTGACAAAAGAGATAACACCCCCCCATTACGTCATGCTTCAGAAAGGTGAAAAATTGTCAGTTTTCAAATGTTTTATTTTTGAATGTCAGTTCACATTTGTAGGTGAATTATTAGTTTTAGAGCTAAAATTAGCATGTTTAAAGTAATTTTCATGCTTCCTGTGGCCCTAAACACAAAGTTTGTGGAATGGTTAAAAGTGCATGAAAATGGCCAGTTTGCTCACTCTGAGGTCTCAAAAAGTGTTTCTTCACCCCGGGAAGTGAATTAAATACCATTTGGAGGCATTTAATGTTCAAGCAAAAACAGCTGATTTTTGACAAAAGAGAAAACACCCCCCATTACGTAATTCTTCAGAAAGGTGAAAAATGGTCCGTTTTCAAATGTTTTATTTTTGAACGTCAGTTCACATTTGTAGGTGGATTATTAGTTTTAGAGCTAAAATTAGCATATTTAAAGTGATTTTCATGCTTCCAGGGGCTCTAAACACAAGATTTGTGGAATGGTTAAAAGTGCATGAAAATGGCCAATTTGCTCACTCTGAGGTCTCAAAAAGTGTTTCTTCACCCCGGGAAGTGAATTAAATACAATTTGGAGGCATTTAATGTTCAAGCAAAAACGGCGGATTTTTGACAAAAGAGATAACACCCCCCATTACGTGATGCTTCAGAAAGGTGAAAAATTGTCCGTTTTCAAATGTTTTATTTTTGAATGTCAGTTCACATTTGTAGGTGGATCATCAGTTTTAGAGCTAAAAAAATTAGCATGTTTAAAGTGATTTTCATGCTTCCATGGGCTCTAAACACAAGATTTGTGGAATGGTTAAAAGTGCATGAAAATGGCCAATTTGCTCACTCTGAGGTCTCAAAAAGTGTTTCTTCACCCCGGGAAGTGAAATAAATACGATTTGGAGGCATTTAATGTTCAATCAAAAACAGCTGATTTTTGACAAAAGAGATAACACCTCCCATTACGTCATGCTTCAGAAAGGTGAAAAATTGTCCGTTTTCAAATGTTTTATTTTTGAATGTCAGTTCACATTTGTAGGTGGATTATTAGTTTTAGAGCTAAAATTAGCATGTTTAAAGTGATTTTCATGCTTCCTGTGGCCCTAAACACAAGGTTTGTGGAATGGTTAAAAGTGCATGAAAATGGCCAATTTGCTCACTCTGAGGTCTCAAAAAGTGTTTCTTCACCCCGGGAAGTGAAATAAATACGATTTGGAGGCATTTAATGTTCAATCAAAAACAGCTGATTTTTGACAAAAGAGATAACACCTCCCATTACGTCATGCTTCAGAAAGGTGAAAAATTGTCCGTTTTCAAATGTTTTATTTTTGAATGTCAGTTCACATTTGTAGGTGGATTATTAGTTTTAGAGCTAAAATTAGCATGTTTAAAGTGATTTTCATGCTTCCTGTGGCCCTAAACACAAGGTTTGTGGAATGGTTAAAAGTGCATGAAAATGGCCAATTTGCTCACTCTGAGGTCTCAAAAAGTGTTTCTTCACCCCGGGAAGTGAATTAAATACCATTTGGAGGCATTTAATGTTCAAGCAAAAACAGCTGATTTTTGACAAAAGAGATAACACCTCCCATTACGTCATGCTTCAGAAAGGTGAAAAATTGTCCGTTTTCAAATGTTTTATTTTTGAATGTCAGTTCACATTTGTAGGTGGATTATTAGTTTTAGAGCTAAAATTAGCATGTTTAAAGTGATTTTCATGCTTCCAGGGGCTCTAAACACAAGGTTTGTGGAATAGTTAAAAGTGCATGAAAATGGCCAATTTGCTCACTCTGAGGACTCAAAAAGTGTTTCTTCACCCCGGGAAGTGAATTAAATACCATTTGGAGGCATTTAATGTTCAAGCAACAACAGCTGATTTTTGACAAAAGAGATAACACCCCCCATTACGTAATTCTTCAGAAAGGTGAAAAATTGTCCGTTTTCAAATGTTTTATTTTTGACTGTCAGTTCACATTTGTAGGTGGATTATTAGTTTTAGAGCTAAAATTAGCATGTTTAAAGTGATTTTCATGCTTCCAGGGGCTCTAAACACAAGATTTGTGGAATGGTTAAAAGTGCATGAAAATGGCCAATTTGCTCAATCTGAGGTCTCAAAAAGTGTTTCTTCACCCCGGGAAGTGAATTAAATACAATTTGGAGGCATTTAATGTTCAAGCAAAAACGGCGGATTTTTGACAAAAGAGATAACACACCCCCCCATTACGTGATGCTTCAGAAAGGTGAAAAATTGTCCGTTTTCAAATGTTTTATTTTTGAATGTCAGTTCACATTTGTAGGTGGATCATCAGTTTTAGAGCTAAAAAAATTAGCATGTTTAAAGTGATTTTCATGCTTCCAGGGGCTCTAAACACAAGATTTATGGAATGGTTAAAAGTGCATGAAAATGGCCAATTTGCTCACTCTGAGGTCTCAAAAAGTGTTTCTTCACCCCGGGAAGTGAATTAAATACCATTTGGAGGCATATAATGTTCAATCAAAAACAGCTGATTTTTGACAAAAGAGATAACACCTCCCATTACGTCATGCTTCAGAAAGGTGAAAAATTGTCCGTTTTCAAATGTTTTATTTTTGAATGTCAGTTCACATTTGTAGGTGGATTATTAGTTTTAGAGCTAAAATTAGCATGTTTAAAGAGATTTTCATGCTTCCTGTGGCCCTAAACACAAGGTTTGTGGAATGGTTAAAAGTGCATGAAAATGGCCAATTTGTTCACTCTGAGGTCTCAAAAAGTGTTTCTTCACCCCGGGAAGTGAATTAAATACCATTTGGAGGCATTTAATGTTCAAGCAAAAACAGCTGATTTTTGACAAAAGAGATAACAGCCCCCCATTACGTAATTCTTCAGAAAGGTAAAAATTTTGTTTTCAAATGTTTTATTTTTTAATGTCAGTTCACATTTGTAGGTGGATTATTAGTTTTAGAACTAAAATTAGCATATTTAGAGTGATTTTCATGCTTCCAGGGGCTCTAAACAAAAGATTTGTGGAATGGTTAAAAGTGCATGAAAATGGCCAATTTGCTCACTCTGAGGTCTCAAAAAGTGTTTCTTCACCCCGGGAAGTGAATTAAATACCATTTGGAGGCATTTAATGTTCAAGCAAAAACGGCTGATTTTTGACAAAAGAGATAACACCCCCCCATTACGTCATTCTTCAGAAAGGTGAAAAATGGTCCGTTTTCAAATGTTTTATTTTTGAACGTCAGTTCACATTTGTAGGTGGATTATTCGTTTTAGAGCTAAAATTAGCATGTTTAAAGTGATTTTCATGCTTCCAGGGGCTCAAAACACAAGATTTGTGGAATGGTTAAAAGTGCATGAAAATGGCCAATTTGCTCACTCTGAGGTCTCAAAAAGTGTTTCTTCACCCCGGGAAGTGAATTAAATACCATTTGGAGGCATTTAATGTTCAAGCAAAAACAGCTGATTTTTGACAAAAGAGATAACACCCCCCCATTACGTAATGCTTCAGAAAGGTGAAAAATGGTCCGTTTTCAAATGTTTTATTTTTGAAGGTCAGTTCACATTTGTAGGTGGATTATTAGTTTTAGAGCTAAAATTAGCATGTTTAAAGTGATTTTCATGCTTCCAGGGGCCCGGGAAGTGAATTAAAAACCATTTGGAGGCATTTAATGTTCAAGCAAAAACGGCTGATTTTTGACAAAAGAGATAACACCCCCCCATTACGTCATGCTTCAGAAAGGTGAAAAATTGTCCGTTTTCAAATGTTTTATTTTTGAATGTCAGTTCACATTTGTAGGTGAATTATTAGTTTTAGAGCTAAAATTAGCATGTTTAAAGTGATTTTCATGCTTCCTGTGGCCCTAAACACAAAGTTTGTGGAATGGTTAAAAGTGCATGAAAATGGCCAGTTTGCTCACTCTGAGGTCTCAAAAAGTGTTTCTTCACCCCGGGAAGTGAATTAAATACCATTTGGAGGCATTTAATTTTCAAGCAAAAACAGCTGATTTTTGACAAAAGAGAAAACACCCCCCCATTACTTAATTCTTCAGAAAGGTGAAAAATGGTCCGTTTTCAAATGTTTTATTTTTGAACGTCAGTTCACATTTGTAGGTGGATTATTAGTTTTAGAGCTAAAATTAGCATGTTTAAAGTGATTTTCATGCTTCCAGGGGCTCTAAACACAAGATTTGTGGAATGGTTAAAAGTGCATGAAAATGGCCAATTTGCTCACTCTGAGGTCTCAAAAAGTGTTTCTTCACCCCGGGAAGTGAATTAAATACCATTTGGAGGCATTTAATGTTCAAGCAAAAACGGCGGATTTTTGACAAAAGAGATAACACCCCCCCATTACGTGATGCTTCAGAAAGGTGAAAAATTGTCCGTTTTCAAATGTTTTATTTTTGAATGTCAGTTCACATTTGTAGGTGGATCATCAGTTTTAGAGCTAAAAAAATTTAGCATGTTTAAAGTGATTTTCATGCTTCCAGGGGCTCTAAACACAAGATTTGTAGAATGGTTAAAAGTGCATGAAAATGGCCAATTTGCTCACTCTGAGGTCTCAAAAAGTGTTTCTTCACCCCGGGAAGTGAATTAAATACCATTTGGAGGCATTTAATGTTCAATCAAAAACAGCTGATTGTTGACAAAAGAGATAACACCTCCCATTACGTCATGCTTCAGAAAGGTGAAAAATTGTCCGTTTTCAAATGTTTTATTTTTGAATGTCAGTTCACATTTGTAGGTGGATTATTAGTTTTAGAGCTAAAATTAGCATGTTTAAAGTGATTTTCATGCTTCCAGGGGCTCTAAACACAAGGTTTGTGGAATAGTTAAAAGTGCATGAAAATGGCCAATTTGCTCACTCTGAGGACTCAAAAAGTGTTTCTTCACCCCGGGAAGTGAATTAAATACCATTTGGAGGCATTTAATGTTCAAGCAAAAACAGCTGATTTTTGACAAAAGAGATAACACCCCCCCATTACGTAATTCTTCAGAAAGGTGAAAAATTGTCCGTTTTCAAATGTTTTATTTTTGAATATCAGTTCACATTTGTAGGTGGATTATTAGTTTTAGAGCTAAAATTTGCATGTTTAAAGTGATTTTCATGCTTCCAGGGGCTCTAAACACAAGATTTGTGGAATGGTTAAAAGTGCATGAAAATGGCCAATTTGCTCAATCTGAGGTCTCAAAAAGTGTTTCTTCACCCCGGGAAGTGAATTAAATACAATTTGGAGGCATTTAATGTTCAAGCAAAAACGGCGGATTTTTGACAAAAGAGATAACACCCCCCCATTACGTGATGCTTCAGAAAGGTGAAAAATTGTCCGTTTTCAAATGTTTTATTTTTGAATGTCAGTTCACATTTGTAGGTGGATCATCAGTTTTAGAGCTAAAAAAATTAGCATGTTTAAAGTGATTTTCATGCTTCCAGGGGCTCTAAACACAAG
Source organism: Lissotriton helveticus (assembly GCF_964261635.1). NCBI lineage: Eukaryota > Metazoa > Chordata > Amphibia > Caudata > Salamandridae > Lissotriton > Lissotriton helveticus. The sequence goes on from NW_027611740.1 coordinate 1,160,065, forward strand.
ATTTGTGGAATGGTTAAAAGTGCATGAAAATGGCCAATTTGCTCACTCTGAGGTCTCAAAAAGTGTTTCTTCACCCCAGGAAGTGAATTAAATACCATTTGGAGGCATTTAATGTTCAATCAAAAACAGCTGATTTTTGACAAAAGAGATAACACCTCCCATTACGTCATGCTTCAGAAAGGTGAAAAATTGTCAGTTTTCAAATGTTTTATTTTTGAATGTCAGTTCACATTTGTAGGTGGATTATTAGTTTTAGAGCTAAAATTAGCATATTTAGAGTGATTTTCATGCTTCCAGGGGCTCTAAACACAAGATTTGTGGAATGGTTAAAAGTGCATGAAAATGGCCAATTTGCTCAGTCTGAGGTCTCAAAAAGTGTTTCTTCACCCCGGGAAGTGAATTAAATAACATTTGGAGGCACTTAATGTTCAAGCAAAAACGGCTGATTTTTTACAAAAGAGATAACACCCCCCCATTACGTCATTCTTCAGAAAGGTGAAAAATGGTCCGTTTTCAAATGTTTTAGTTTTTGAACATCAGTTCACATTTGTAGGTGGATTATTAGTTTTAGAGCTAAAATTAGCATGTTTAAAGTGATTTTCATGCTTCCAGGGGCTCTAAACACTAGATTTGTGGAATGGTTAAAAGTGCATGAAAATGGCCAATTTGCTCACTCTGAGGTGTCAAAAAGTGTTTCTTCACCCCGGGAAGTGAATTAAATACAATTTGGAGGCATTTAATGTTCAAGCAAAAACGGCGGATTTTTGACAAAAGAGATAACACCCCCACATTACGTGATGCTTCAGAAAGGTGAAAAATTGTCCGTTTTCAAATGTTTTATTTTTGAATGTCAGTTCACATTTGTAGGTGGATTATTAGTTTTAGAGCTAAAATTAGCATGTTTAAAGTGATTTTCATGCTTCCTGTGGCCCTAAACACAAGGTTTGTGGAATGGTTAAAAGTGCATGAAAATGGCCAATTTGCTCACTCTGAGGTCTCAAAAAGTGTTTCTTCACCTCGGGAAGTGAATTAAATACCATTTGGAGGCATTTAATGTTCAAGCAAAAACAGCTGATTTTTGACAAAAGAGATAACACCCCCATTACGTAATTCTTCAGAAAGGTGAAAAATTGTCTGTTTTCAAATGTTTTATTTTTGAACGTCAGTTCACATTTGTAGGTGGATTATTAGTTTTAGAGCTAAAATTAGCATGTTTAAAGTGATTTTCATGCTTCCAGGGGCTCTAAACACAAGACTTGTGGAATGGTTAAAAGTGCATGAAAATGGCCAATTTGCTCACTCTGAGGTCTCAAAAAGTGTTTCTTCACCCCGGGAAGTGAATTAAATACCATTTGGAGGCATTTAATGTTCAAGCAAAAACAGCTGATTTTTGACAAAAGAGATAACACCCCCCATTACGTCATTCTTCAGAAAGGTGAAAAATTGTCTGTTTTCAAATGTTTTATTTTTGAATGTCAGTTCACATTTGTAGGTGGATTATTAGTTTTAGAGCTAAAATTAGCATATTTAAAGTGATTTTCATGCTTCCAGGGGCTCTAAACAAAAGATTTGTGGAATGGTTAAAAGTGCATGAAAATGGCCAATTTGCTCACTCTGAGGTCTCAAAAAGTGTTTCTTCACCCCGGGAAGTGAATTAAATACAATTTGGAGGCATTTAATGTTCAAGCAAAAACAGCAGATTTTTGACAAAAGAGATAACACCCCCCCATTACGTAATTCTTCAGAAAGGTGAAAAATGGTCCGTTTTCATATGTTTTATTTTTGAACGTCAGTTCACATTTGTAGGTGGATTATTCGTTTTAGAGCTAAAATTAGCATGTTTAAAGTGATTTTAATGCTTCCAGGGGCTCTAAACACAAGATTTGTGGAATGGTTAAAAGTGCATGAAAATGGCCAATTTGCTCACTCTGAGGTCTCAAAAAGTGTTTCTTCACCCCGGGAAGTGAATTAAATACCATTTGGAGGCATTTAATGTTCAAGCAAAAACAGCAGATTTTTGACAAAAGAGATAACACCCCCCCATTACGTAATTCTTCAGAAAGGTGAAAAATGGTCCGTTTTCATATGTTTTATTTTTGAACGTCAGTTCACATTTGTAGGTGGATTATTAGTTTTAGAGCTAAAATTAGCATGTTTAAAGTGATTTTCATGCTTCCAGGGGCTCAAAACACAAGATTTGTGGAATGGTTAAAAGTGCATGAAAATGGCCAATTTGCTCACTCTGAGGTCTCAAAAAGTGTTTCTTCACCCCGGGAAGTGAATTAAATACCATTTGGAGGCATTTAATGTTCAAGCAAAAACAGCTGATTTTTGACAAAAGAGATAACACCCCCCCATTACGTAATGCTTCAGAAAGGTGAAAAATGGTCCGTTTTCAAATGTTTTATTTTTGAAGGTCAGTTCACATTTGTAGGTGGATTATTAGTTTTAGAGCTAAAATTAGCATGTTTAAAGTGATTTTCATGCTTCCAGGGGCCCGGGAAGTGAATTAAAAACCATTTGGAGGCATTTAATGTTCAAGCAAAAACGGCTGATTTTTGACAAAAGAGATAACACCCCCCCATTACGTCATGCTTCAGAAAGGTGATAAATTGTCAGTTTTCAAATGTTTTATTTTTGAATGTCAGTTCACATTTGTAGGTGAATTATTAGTTTTAGAGCTAAAATTAGCATGTTTAAAGTGATTTTCATGCTTCCTGTGGCCCTAAACACAAAGTTTGTGGAATGGTTAAAAGTGCATGAAAATGGCCAGTTTGCTCACTCTGAGGTCTCAAAAAGTGTTTCTTCACCCCGGGAAGTGAATTAAATACCATTTGGAGGCATTTAATGTTCAAGCAAAAACAGCTGATTTTTGACAAAAGAGAAAACACCCCCCATTACGTAATTCTTCAGAAAGGTGAAAAATGGTCCGTTTTCAAATGTTTTATTTTTGAACGTCAGTTCACATTTGTAGGTGGATTATTAGTTTTAGAGCTAAAATTAGCATATTTAAAGTGATTTTCATGCTTCCAGGGGCTCTAAACACAAGATTTGTGGAATGGTTAAAAGTGCATGAAAATGGCCAATTTGCTCACTCTGAGGTCTCAAAAAGTGTTTCTTCACCCCGGGAAGTGAATTAAATACAATTTGGAGGCATTTAATGTTCAAGCAAAAACGGCGGATTTTTGACAAAAGAGATAACACCCCCCATTACGTGATGCTTCAGAAAGGTGAAAAATTGTCCGTTTTCAAATGTTTTATTTTTGAATGTCAGTTCACATTTGTAGGTGGATCATCAGTTTTAGAGCTAAAAAAATTAGCATGTTTAAAGTGATTTTCATGCTTCCATGGGCTCTAAACACAAGATTTGTGGAATGGTTAAAAGTGCATGAAAATGGCCAATTTGCTCACTCTGAGGTCTCAAAAAGTGTTTCTTCACCCCGGGAAGTGAAATAAATACCATTTGGAGGCATTTAATGTTCAATCAAAAACAGCTGATTTTTGACAAAAGAGATAACACCTCCCATTACGTCATGCTTCAGAAAGGTGAAAAATTGTCCGTTTTCAAATGTTTTATTTTTGAATGTCAGTTCACATTTGTAGGTGGATTATTAGTTTTAGAGCTAAAATTAGCATGTTTAAAGTGATTTTCATGCTTCCTGTGGCCCTAAACACAAGGTTTGTGGAATGGTTAAAAGTGCATGAAAATGGCCAATTTGCTCACTCTGAGGTCTCAAAAAGTGTTTCTTCACCCCGGGAAGTGAATTAAATACCATTTGGAGGCATTTAATGTTCAAGCAAAAACAGCTGATTTTTGACAAAAGAGATAACACCTCCCATTACGTCATGCTTCAGAAAGGTGAAAAATTGTCCGTTTTCAAATGTTTTATTTTTGAATGTCAGTTCACATTTGTAGGTGGATTATTAGTTTTAGAGCTAAAATTAGCATGTTTAAAGTGATTTTCATGCTTCCAGGGGCTCTAAACACAAGGTTTGTGGAATAGTTAAAAGTGCATGAAAATGGCCAATTTGCTCACTCTGAGGACTCAAAAAGTGTTTCTTCACCCCGGGAAGTGAATTAAATACCATTTGGAGGCATTTAATGTTCAAGCAAAACCAGCTGATTTTTGACAAAAGAGATAACACCCCCCATTACGTAATTCTTCAGAAAGGTGAAAAATTGTCCGTTTTCAAATGTTTTATTTTTGACTGTCAGTTCACATTTGTAGGTGGATTATTAGTTTTAGAGCTAAAATTAGCATGTTTAAAGTGATTTTCATGCTTCCAGGGGCTCTAAACACAAGATTTGTGGAATGGTTAAAAGTGCATGAAAATGGCCAATTTGCTCAATCTGAGGTCTCAAAAAGTGTTTCTTCACCCCGGGAAGTGAATTAAATACAATTTGGAGGCATTTAATGTTCAAGCAAAAACGGCGGATTTTTGACAAAAGAGATAACACACCCCCCCATTACGTGATGCTTCAGAAAGGTGAAAAATTGTCCGTTTTCAAATGTTTTATTTTTGAATGTCAGTTCACATTTGTAGGTGGATCATCAGTTTTAGAGCTAAAAAAATTAGCATGTTTAAAGTGATTTTCATGCTTCCAGGGGCTCTAAACACAAGATTTGTGGAATGGTTAAAAGTGCATGAAAATGGCCAATTTGCTCACTCTGAGGTCTCAAAAAGTGTTTCTTCACCCCGGGAAGTGAATTAAATACCATTTGGAGGCATATAATGTTCAATCAAAAACAGCTGATTTTTGACAAAAGAGATAACACCTCCCATTACGTCATGCTTCAGAAAGGTGAAAAATTGTCCGTTTTCAAATGTTTTATTTTTGAATGTCAGTTCACATTTGTAGGTGGATTATTAGTTTTAGAGCTAAAATTAGCATGTTTAAAGAGATTTTCATGCTTCCTGTGGCCCTAAACACAAGGTTTGTGGAATGGTTAAAAGTGCATGAAAATGGCCAATTTGTTCACTCTGAGGTCTCAAAAAGTGTTTCTTCACCCCGGGAAGTGAATTAAATACCATTTGGAGGCATTTAATGTTCAAGCAAAAACAGCTGATTTTTGACAAAAGAGATAACAGCCCCCCATTACGTAATTCTTCAGGAAGGTAAAAATTTTGTTTTCAAATGTTTTATTTTTGAATGTCAGTTCACATTTGTAGGTGGATTATTAGTTTTGAAACTAAAATTAGCATATTTAGAGTGATTTTCATGCTTCCAGGGGCTCTAAACAAAAGATTTGTGGAATGGTTAAAAGTGCATGAAAATGGCCAATTTGCTCACTCTGAGGTCTCAAAAAGTGTTTCTTCACCCCGGGAAGTGAATTAAATACCATTTGGAGGCATTTAATGTTCAAGCAAAAACAGCTGATTTTTGACAAAAGAGATAACACCCCCCCATTACGTAATGCTTCAGAAAGGTGAAAAATGGTCCGTTTTCAAATGTTTTATTTTTGAAGGTCAGTTCACATTTGTAGGTGGATTATTAGTTTTAGAGCTAAAATTAGCATGTTTAAAGTGATTTTCATGCTTCCAGGGGCCCGGGAAGTGAATTAAAAACCATTTGGAGGCATTTAATGTTCAAGCAAAAACGGCTGATTTTTGACAAAAGAGATAACCCCCCCCCATTACGTCATGCTTCAGAAAGGTGAAAAATTGTCCGTTTTCAAATGTTTTATTTTTGAATGTCAGTTCACATTTGTAGGTGAATTATTAGTTTTAGAGCTAAAATTAGCATGTTTAAAGTGATTTTCATGCTTCCTGTGGCCCTAAACAAAAAGTTTGTGGAATGGTTAAAAGTGCATGAAAATGGCCAGTTTGCTCACTCTGAGGTCTCAAAAAGTGTTTCTTCACCCCGGGAAGTGAATTAAATACCATTTGGAGGCATTTAATTTTCAAGCAAAAACAGCTGATTTTTGACAAAAGAGAAAACACCCCCCCATTACTTAATTCTTCAGAAAGGTGAAAAATGGTCCGTTTTCAAATGTTTTATTTTTGAACGTCAGTTCACATTTGTAGGTGGATTATTAGTTTTAGAGCTAAAATTAGCATGTTTAAAGTGATTTTCATGCTTCCAGGGGCTCTAAACACAAGATTTGTGGAATGGTTAAAAGTGCATGAAAATGGCCAATTTGCTCACTCTGAGGTGTCAAAAAGTGTTTCTTCACCCCGGGAAGTGAATTAAATACAATTTGGAGGCATTTAATGTTAAAGCAAAAACGGCGGATTTTTGACAAAAGAGATAACACCCCCCCATTACGTGATGCTTCAGAAAGGTGAAAAATTGTCCGTTTTCAAATGTTTTATTTTTGAATGTCAGTTCACATTTGTAGGTGGATCATCAGTTTTAGAGCTAAAAAAATTTAGCATGTTTAAAGTGATTTTCATGCTTCCAGGGGCTCTAAACACAAGATTTGTAGAATGGTTAAAAGTGCATGAAAATGGCCAATTTGCTCACTCTGAGGTCTCAAAAAGTGTTTCTTCACCCCGGGAAGTGAATTAAATACCATTTGGAGGCATTTAATGTTCAATCAAAAACAGCTGATTGTTGACAAAAGAGATAACACCTCCCATTACGTCATGCTTCAGAAAGGTGAAAAATTGTCCGTTTTCAAATGTTTTATTTTTGAATGTCAGTTCACATTTGTAGGTGGATTATTAGTTTTAGAGCTAAAATTAGCATGTTTAAAGTGATTTTCATGCTTCCAGGGGCTCTAAACACAAGGTTTGTGGAATAGTTAAAAGTGCATGAAAATGGCCAATTTGCTCACTCTGAGGACTCAAAAAGTGTTTCTTCACCCCGGGAAGTGAATTAAATACCATTTGGAGGCATTTAATGTTCAATCAAAAACAGCTGATTTTTGACAAAAGAGATAACACCCCCCATTACGTAATTCTTCAGAAAGGTGAAAAATTGTCTGTTTTCAAATGTTTTATTTTTGAATGTCAGTTCACATTTGTAGGTGGATTATTAGTTTTAGAGCTAAAATTAGCATATTTAAAGTGATTTTCATGCTTCCAGGGGCTCTAAACAAAAGATTTGTGGAATGGTTAAAAGTGCATGAAAATGGCCAATTTGCTCACTCTGAGGTCTCAAAAAGTGTTTCTTCACCCCGGGAAGTGAATTAAATACCATTTGGAGGCATTTAATGTTCAAGCAAAAACGGCTGATTTTTGACAAAAGAGATAACACCCCCCCATTACGTCATTCTTCAGAAAGGTGAAAAATGGTCCGTTTTCAAATGTTTTATTTTTGAACGTCAGTTCACATTTGTAGGTGGATTATTCGTTTTAGAGCTAAAATTAGCATGTTTAAAGTGATTTTCATGCTTCCAGGGGCTCTAAACACAAGATTTGTGGAATGGTTAAAAGTGCATGAAAATGGCCAATTTGCTCACTCTGAGGTCTCAAAAAGTGTTTCTTCACCCCGGGAAGTGAATTAAATACCATTTGGAGGCATTTAATGTTCAAGCAAAAACAGCAGATTTTTGACAAAAGAGATAACACCCCCCCATTACGTAATTCTTCAGAAAGGTGAAAAATGGTCCGTTTTCATATGTTTTATTTTTGAACGTCAGTTCACATTTGTAGGTGGATTATTAGTTTTAGAGCTAAAATTAGCATGTTTAAAGTGATTTTCATGCTTCCAGGGGCTCAAAACACAAGATTTGTGGAATGGTTAAAAGTGCATGAAAATGGCCAATTTGCTCACTCTGAGGTCTCAAAAAGTGTTTCTTCACCCCGGGAAGTGAATTAAATACCATTTGGAGGCATTTAATGTTCAAGCAAAAACAGCTGATTTTTGACAAAAGAGATAACACCCCCCCATTACGTAATGCTTCAGAAAGGTGAAAAATGGTCCGTTTTCAAATGTTTTATTTTTGAAGGTCAGTTCACATTTGTAGGTGGATTATTAGTTTTAGAGCTAAAATTAGCATGTTTAAAGTGATTTTCATGCTTCCAGGGGCCCGGGAAGTGAATTAAAAACCATTTGGAGGCATTTAATGTTCAAGCAAAAACGGCTGATTTTTGACAAAAGAGATAACACCCCCCCATTACGTCATGCTTCAGAAAGGTGAAAAATTGTCCGTTTTCAAATGTTTTATTTTTGAATGTCAGTTCACATTTGTAGGTGAATTATTAGTTTTAGAGCTAAAATTAGCATGTTTAAAGTGATTTTCATGCTTCCTGTGGCCCTAAACACAAAGTTTGTGGAATGGTTAAAAGTGCATGAAAATGGCCAGTTTGCTCACTCTGAGGTCTCAAAAAGTGTTTCTTCACCCCGGGAAGTGAATTAAATACCATTTGGAGGCATTTAATTTTCAAGCAAAAACAGCTGATTTTTGACAAAAGAGAAAACACCCCCCCATTACTTAATTCTTCAGAAAGGTGAAAAATGGTCCGTTTTCAAATGTTTTATTTTTGAACGTCAGTTCACATTTGTAGGTGGATTATTAGTTTTAGAGCTAAAATTAGCATGTTTAAAGTGATTTTCATGCTTCCAGGGGCTCTAAACACAAGATTTGTGGAATGGTTAAAAGTGCATGAAAATGGCCAATTTGCTCACTCTGAGGTCTCAAAAAGTGTTTCTTCACCCCGGGAAGTGAATTAAATACCATTTGGAGGCATTTAATGTTCAAGCAAAAACGGCTGATTTTTGACAAAAGAGATAACACCCCCCCATTACGTCATGCTTCAGAAAGGTGAAAAATGGTCAGTTTTCAAATGTTTTATTTTTGAATGTCAATTCACATTTGTAGGTGGATTATTAGTTTTAGAGCTAAAATTAGCATGTTTAAAGTGATTTTCATGCTTCCAGGGGCCCGGGAAGTGAATTAAATACCATTTGGAGGCATTTAATGTTCAAGCAAAAACAGCTGATTTTTGACAAAAGAGATAACACCCTCCATTACGTCATTCTTCAGAAAGGTAAAAAATGGTCCGTTTTCAAATGTTTTATTTTTGAACATCAGTTCACATTTGTAGGTGGATTATTAGTTTTAGAGCTAAAATTAGCATGTTTAAAGTGATTTTCATGCTTCCAGGGGCTCTAAACACAAGATTTGTGGAATGGTTAAAAGTGCATGAAAATTGCCAATTTGCTCACTCTGAGGTCTCAAAAAGTGTTTCTTCACCCCGGGAAGTGAATTAAATACAATTTGGAGGCATTTAATGTTCAAGCAAAAACGGCGGATTTTTGACAAAAGAGATAACACCCCCCCATTACGTGATGCTTCAGAAAGGTGAAAAATTGTCCGTTTTCAAATGTTTTATTTTTGAATGTCAGTTCACATTTGTAGGTGGATCATCAGTTTTAGAGCTAAAAAAATTAGCATGTTTAAAGTGATTTTCATGCTTCCATGGGCTCTAAACACAAGATTTGTGGAATGGTTAAAAGTGCATGAAAATGGCCAATTTGCTCACTCTGAGGTCTCAAAAAGTGTTTCTTCACCCCGGGAAGTGAATTAAATACCATTTGGAGGCATTTAATGTTCAATCAAAAACAGCTGATTTTTGACAAAAGAGATAACACCTCCCATTACGTCATGCTTCAGAAAGGTGAAAAATTGTCAGTTTTCAAATGTTTTATTTTTGAATGTCAGTTCACATTTGTAGGTGGATTATTAGTTTTAGAGCTAAAATTAGCATGTTTAAAGTGATTTTCATGCTTCCAGGAGCTCTAAACACAAGGTTTGTGGAATAGTTAAAAGTGCATGAAAATGGCCAATTTGCTCACTCTGAGGTCTCAAAAAGTGTTTCTTCACCCCGGGAAGTGAATTAAATACCATTTGGAGGCATTTAATGTTCAAGCAAAAACAGCTGATTTTTGACAAAAGAGATAACACCCCCCCATTACGTAATTCTTCAGAAAGGTGAAAAATTGTCCGTTTTCAAATGTTTTATTTTTGAATGTCAGTTCACATTTGTAGGTGGATCATCAGTTTTAGAGCTAAAAAAATTTAGCATGTTTAAAGTGATTTTCATGCTTCCAGGGGCTCTAAACACAAGATTTGTAGAATGGTTAAAAGTGCATGAAAATGGCCAATTTGCTCACTCTGAGGTCTCAAAAAGTGTTTCTTCACCCCGGGAAGTGAATTAAATACCATTTGGAGGCATTTAATGTTCAATCAAAAACAGCTGATTGTTGACAAAAGAGATAACACCTCCCATTACGTCATGCTTCAGAAAGGTGAAAAATTGTCCGTTTTCAAATGTTTTATTTTTGAATGTCAGTTCACATTTGTAGGTGGATTATTAGTTTTAGAGCTAAAATTAGCATGTTTAAAGTGATTTTCATGCTTCCAGGGGCTCTAAACACAAGGTTTGTGGAATAGTTAAAAGTGCATGAAAATGGCCAATTTGCTCACTCTGAGGACTCAAAAAGTGTTTCTTCACCCCGGGAAGTGAATTAAATACCATTTGGAGGCATTTAATGTTCAATCAAAAACAGCTGATTTTTGACAAAAGAGATAACACCCCCCATTACGTAATTCTTCAGAAAGGTGAAAAATTGTCTGTTTTCAAATGTTTTATTTTTGAATGTCAGTTCACATTTGTAGGTGGATTATTAGTTTTAGAGCTAAAATTAGCATATTTAAAGTGATTTTCATGCTTCCAGGGGCTCTAAACAAAAGATTTGTGGAATGGTTAAAAGTGCATGAAAATGGCCAATTTGCTCACTCTGAGGTCTCAAAAAGTGTTTCTTCACCCCGGGAAGTGAATTAAATACCATTTGGAGGCATTTAATGTTCAAGCAAAAACGGCTGATTTTTGACAAAAGAGATAACACCCCCCCATTACGTCATTCTTCAGAAAGGTGAAAAATGGTCCGTTTTCAAATGTTTTATTTTTGAACGTCAGTTCACATTTGTAGGTGGATTATTCGTTTTACAGCTAAAATTAGCATGTTTAAAGTGATTTTCATGCTTCCAGGGGCTCTAAACACAAGATTTGTGGAATGGTTAAAAGTGCATGAAAATGGCCAATTTGCTCACTCTGAGGTCTCAAAAAGTGTTTCTTCACCCCGGGAAGTGAATTAAATACCATTTGGAGGCATTTAATGTTCAAGCAAAAACAGCAGATTTTTGACAAAAGAGATAACACCCCCCCATTACGTAATTCTTCAGAAAGGTGAAAAATGGTCCGTTTTCATATGTTTTATTTTTGAACGTCAGTTCACATTTGTAGGTGGATTATTAGTTTTAGAGCTAAAATTAGCATGTTTAAAGTGATTTTCATGCTTCCAGGGGCTCAAAACACAAGATTTGTGGAATGGTTAAAAGTGCATGAAAATGGCCAATTTGCTCACTCTGAGGTCTCAAAAAGTGTTTCTTCACCCCGGGAAGTGAATTAAATACCATTTGGAGGCATTTAATGTTCAAGCAAAAACAGCTGATTTTTGACAAAAGAGATAACACCCCCCCATTACGTAATGCTTCAGAAAGGTGAAAAATGGTCCGTTTTCAAATGTTTTATTTTTGAAGGTCAGTTCACATTTGTAGGTGGATTATTAGTTTTAGAGCTAAAATTAGCATGTTTAAAGTGATTTTCATGCTTCCAGGGGCCCGGGAAGTGAATTAAAAACCATTTGGAGGCATTTAATGTTCAAGCAAAAACGGCTGATTTTTGACAAAAGAGATAACACCCCCCCATTACGTCATGCTTCAGAAAGGTGAAAAATTGTCCGTTTTCAAATGTTTTATTTTTGAATGTCAGTTCACATTTGTAGGTGAATTATTAGTTTTAGAGCTAAAATTAGCATGTTTAAAGTGATTTTCATGCTTCCTGTGGCCCTAAACACAAAGTTTGTGGAATGGTTAAAAGTGCATGAAAATGGCCAGTTTGCTCACTCTGAGGTCTCAAAAAGTGTTTCTTCACCCCGGGAAGTGAATTAAATACCATTTGGAGGCATTTAATTTTCAAGCAAAAACAGCTGATTTTTGACAAAAGAGAAAACACCCCCCCATTACTTAATTCTTCAGAAAGGTGAAAAATGGTCCGTTTTCAAATGTTTTATTTTTGAACGTCAGTTCACATTTGTAGGTGGATTATTAGTTTTAGAGCTAAAATTAGCATGTTTAAAGTGATTTTCATGCTTCCAGGGGCTCTAAACACAAGATTTGTGGAATGGTTAAAAGTGCATGAAAATGGCCAATTTGCTCACTCTGAGGTCTCAAAAAGTGTTTCTTCACCCCGGGAAGTGAATTAAATACCATTTGGAGGCATTTAATGTTCAAGCAAAAACGGCTGATTTTTGACAAAAGAGATAACACCCCCCCATTACGTCATGCTTCAGAAAGGTGAAAAATGGTCAGTTTTCAAATGTTTTATTTTTGAATGTCAATTCACATTTGTAGGTGGATTATTAGTTTTAGAGCTAAAATTAGCATGTTTAAAGTGATTTTCATGCTTCCAGGGGCCCGGGAAGTGAATTAAATACCATTTGGAGGCATTTAATGTTCAAGCAAAAACAGCTGATTTTTGACAAAAGAGATAACACCCTCCATTACGTCATTCTTCAGAAAGGTAAAAAATGGTCCGTTTTCAAATGTTTTATTTTTGAACATCAGTTCACATTTGTAGGTGGATTATTAGTTTTAGAGCTAAAATTAGCATGTTTAAAGTGATGTTCATGCTTCCAGGGGCTCTAAACACAAGATTTGTGGAATGGTTAAAAGTGCATGAAAATTGCCAATTTGCTCACTCTGAGGTCTCAAAAAGTGTTTCTTCACCCCGGGAAGTGAATTAAATACAATTTGGAGGCATTTAATGTTCAAGCAAAAACGGCGGATTTTTGACAAAAGAGATAACACCCCCCCATTACGTGATGCTTCAGAAAGGTGAAAAATTGTCCGTTTTCAAATGTTTTATTTTTGAATGTCAGTTCACATTTGTAGGTGGATCATCAGTTTTAGAGCTAAAAAAATTAGCATGTTTAAAGTGATTTTCATGCTTCCATGGGCTCTAAACACAAGATTTGTGGAATGGTTAAAAGTGCATGAAAATGGCCAATTTGCTCACTCTGGGGTCTCAAAAAGTGTTTCTTCACCCCGGGAAGTGAATTAAATACCATTTGGAGGCATTTAATGTTCAATCAAAAACAGCTGATTTTTGACAAAAGAGATAACACCTCCCATTACGTCATGCTTCAGAAAGGTGAAAAATTGTCAGTTTTCAAATGTTTTATTTTTGAATGTCAGTTCACATTTGTAGGTGGATTATTAGTTTTAGAGCTAAAATTAGCATGTTTAAAGTGATTTTCATGCTTCCAGGGGCTCTAAACACAAGGTTTGTGGAATAGTTAAAAGTGCATGAAAATGGCCAATTTGCTCACTCTGAGGTCTCAAAAAGTGTTTCTTCACCCCGGGAAGTGAATTAAATACCATTTGGAGGCATTTAATGTTCAAGCAAAAACAGCAGATTTTTGACAAAAGAGATAACACCCCCCCATTACGTAATTCTTCAGAAAGGTGAAAAATTGTCCGTTTTCAAATGTTTTATTTTTGAATGTCAGTTCACATTTGTAGGTGGATTATTAGTTTTAGAGCTAAAATTTGCATGTTTAAAGTGATTTTCATGCTTCCAGGGGCTCTAAACACAAGATTTGTGGAATGGTTAAAAGTGCATGAAAATGGCCAATTTGCTCAATCTGAGGTCTCAAAAAGTGTTTCTTCACCCCGGGAAGTGAATTAAATACAATTTGGAGGCATTTAATGTTCAAGCAAAAACGGCGGATTTTTGACAAAAGAGATAACACCCCCCCATTACGTGATGCTTCAGAAAGGTGAAAAATTGTCCGTTTTCAAATGTTTTATTTTTGAATGTCAGTTCACATTTGTAGGTGGATCATCAGTTTTAGAGCTAAAAAAATTAGCATGTTTAAAGTGATTTTCATGCTTCCAGGGGCTCTAAACACAAGATTTGTGGAATGGTTAAAAGTGCATGAAAATGGCCAATTTGCTCACTCTGAGGTCTCAAAAAGTGTTTCTTCACCCCAGGAAGTGAATTAAATACCATTTGGAGGCATTTAATGTTCAATCAAAAACAGCTGATTTTTGACAAAAGAGATAACACCTCCCATTACGTCATGCTTCAGAAAGGTGAAAAATTGTCAGTTTTCAAATGTTTTAGTTTTTGAACATCAGTTCACATTTGTAGGTGGATTATTAGTTTTAGAGCTAAAATTAGCATGTTTAAAGTGATTTTCATGCTTCCAGGGGCTCTAAACACTAGATTTGTGGAATGGTTAAAAGTGCATGAAAATGGCCAATTTGCTCACTCTGAGGTGTCAAAAAGTGTTTCTTCACCCCGGGAAGTGAATTAAATACAATTTGGAGGCATTTAATGTTCAAGCAAAAACGGCGGATTTTTGACAAAAGAGATAACACCCCCACATTACGTGATGCTTCAGAAAGGTGAAAAATTGTCCGTTTTCAAATGTTTTATTTTTGAATGTCAGTTCACATTTGTAGGTGGATTATTAGTTTTAGAGCTAAAATTAGCATGTTTAAAGTGATTTTCATGCTTCCTGTGGCCCTAAACACAAGGTTTGTGGAATGGTTAAAAGTGCATGAAAATGGCCAATTTGCTCACTCTGAGGTCTCAAAAAGTGTTTCTTCACCTCGGGAAGTGAATTAAATACCATTTGGAGGCATTTAATGTTCAAGCAAAAACAGCAGATTTTTGACAAAAGAGATAACACCCCCATTACGTAATTCTTCAGAAAGGTGAAAAATTGTCTGTTTTCAAATGTTTTATTTTTGAACGTCAGTTCACATTTGTAGGTGGATTATTAGTTTTAGAGCTAAAATTAGCATGTTTAAAGTGATTTTCATGCTTCCAGGGGCTCTAAACACAAGACTTGTGGAATGGTTAAAAGTGCATGAAAATGGCCAATTTGCTCACTCTGAGGTCTCAAAAACTGTTTCTTCACCCCGGGAAGTGAATTAAATACCATTTGGAGGCATTTAATGTTCAAGCAAAAACAGCAGATTTTTGACAAAAGAGATAACACCCCCCCATTACGTCATTCTTCAGAAAGGTGAAAAATGGTCCGTTTTCAAATGTTTTATTTTTGAACGTCAGTTCACATTTGTAGGTGGATTATTAGTTTTAGAGTTAAAATTAGCATGTTTAAAGTGATTTTCATGCTTCCAGGGGCTCTAAACACAAGATTTGTGGAATGGTTAAAAGTGCATGAAAATGGCCAATTTGCTCACTCTGAGGTCTCAAAAAGTGTTTCTTCACCCCGGGAAGTGAATTAAATACCATTTGGAGGCATTTAATGTTCAAGCAAAAACAGCTGATTTTTGACAAAAGAGATAACACCCCCCATTACGTAATTCTTCAGAAAGGTGAAAAATGGTCCGTTTTCAAATGTTTTATTTTTGAACGTCAGTTCACATTTGTAGGTGGATTATTAGTTTTAGAGCTAAAATTAGCATGTTTAAAGTGATTTTCATGCTTCCAGGGGCTCTAAACACAAGATTTGTGGAATGGTTAAAAGTGCATGAAAATGGCCAATTTGCTCACTCTGAGGTCTCAAAAAGTGTTTCTTCACCCCGGGAAGTGAATTAAATACCATTTGGAGGCATTTAATGTTCAAGCAAAAACAGCTGATTTTTGACAAAAGAGATAACACCCCCCCATTACGTCATGCTTCAGAAAGGTGAAAAATGGTCCGTTTTCAAATGTTTTATTTTTGAAGGTCAGTTCACATTTGTAGGTGGATTATTAGTTTTAGAGCTAAAATTAGCATGTTTAAAGTGATTTTCATGCTTCCAGGGGCCCGGGAAGTGAATTAAAAACCATTTGGAGGCATTTAATGTTCAAGCAAAAACAGCTGATTTTTGACAAAAGAGATAACACCCCCCATTACGTCATGCTTCAGAAAGGTGAAAAATTGTCCGTTTTCAAATGTTTTATTTTTGAATGTCAGTTCACATTTGTAGGTGAATTATTAGTTTTAGAGCTAACTTATGCAACTTTACACTCCCGCCCTGCCAACCTCGTCTCTCCCCTTGCCCACCTCCACAATCATCCTTCTCTAATCAGTATACCCTACGAGCAGGTCTGATCAATTGCCGATCTCTTCCCCGCCACGCCAGTGACATCTGGATGTCCCTCTCGTCTGATGAATGGGATATCCTTTTCCTAACTGAGTCTTGGATCACAGACTCTTCCTCGCCGGATATTTATCTGGCTACCCCCCCAGGTTATGACATCAAATGCCTGAATCGGGCCGGAGGTAAGTCTGGTGGTGGTCTAGCTGTCATATTCAAATCCTCCTTCCAACTGACTTTCACTAAACTTACCGAAATAGGTACAATTGAAGCTATGTACTTTTCAATCTCCGACTCCGCGTCAGCAATCCTAGCTGGCACTTTAGTTTACTGTCCCCCCCCCGTCACCGTCCCCTCCCTCACTGCCCTTGTCCACTTATTGGCCGATCTATCTATTAAACATCAAAATTTCATTGTCCTGGGCGATTTTAACCTCCACATCGACAACCCGCTTTGCGTCAAGGCTACTAACCTGGTGGACACCATGGATAGCCTCAATCTTAAACAACTGGTTGTAGGTCCCACTCATGTGGCTGGCCACACCCTGGACCTCATATTCGCCAACTTCCCGTTCATCACTGTCCTTCAGCCTCTCCCTCTGACCTGGACCGATCACTACTTCGTCCCATTCTCTTTCACTTTAGGACGCAAATCTGCCCCAATGGCCCTTAGGAAGGAACTGGGAAGAAAGTGGCATAAGGTCACTTGCGCTACCCTGGATCCACTATTCCACTTTCAGTCGGAGTCCCTCTCCCCGGACATTGATGAAAATGTCTCCAGATTGAATTCTACTCTCATCAAAGCTATTGATTCTATTGCCCCCCAGATAACCATTTCCTCCTCCAGGTCGCGACCCTCGGCTCCCTGGTTCTCCACCCCCCTTCGGGAGGAGAAAAGCAGATGTAAGGCTCTAGAACGCAAGTGGAGACTTAATTACGACCCTGAAGCCAAACATCTCTACAGAACGGCCCTAAAACATTTTCTTAAACTTAAAAAATGTGCGATGAAAGATCACTTTGCCGCTCAAATTAATAAAGCCAAAAATTCATCTAAAACGCTCTTTAACATCGTCAAAGACTTTATTAACCCTCCGGCTAGGGCCCCCCAGAACACCGCCAGTCAGGTTCTTTGCGAGGGACTCTCAGATTTCTTTCTGGATAAAATTAACAAACTCTGTGTTTCCTTCCCCACCGAGTCTGTCACTCCATCTCCCCCTATCTGTCCCCCTGAGTCCCCATCCTTCCTGGCATTCAATAAACTCAACCTGGACGAGGCTATCAGATTACTCATTGGTTGTAAATCTGGTGCCCCCTCCGATCCGATCCCCGCTAAAATCATGGGAGAATTGGCGCCCTCATTGGCCTGCCCTTTTCTCTCCGTCTGGAATGCTTCCCTTCACCATGGCTTCTTCCCTACCACCTGGAAGGAGGCATTGGTGATCCCCATTCTTAAGAAGGCAGACGCAGACCCCGCTGTCTTTTCCAACTACCGTCCCATCTCCCTTCTTCCTAAACCCGCCAAGGTCCTGGAGAAAGCCGTACAGCTCCAACTTACGGACTATCTAGAAAACCACTCTCTGCTCCATGGATCCCAATCCGGTTTCAGAGCAGGATTCAGTACCGAGACAGCCCTGCTGGAGGTGTCTGAGACCATCCGGGAGTGCGTGGACAGGGGCGAGGAGGCCATGTTGGTTCTCCTCGACCTGTCCGCAGCATTCGACACGGTTTCGCACTCCATCCTCCTGGATCGCCTCAAGCAGATAGGCATTGGTGGCACTGCCCTCGGCTGGATCAAGTCCTTCCTCTCATCCAGAAGTCAAAGGGTACTGCTACGCCCTTTCAAGTCAGAGAAAAAACCTCTGTCTTGTGGGGTGCCGCAGGGCTCCGCCCTAAGCCCCCTGTTCTTCAACGTCTATCTGGCCCCCTTGGCGGACGTGGTGGAATCTTACGGAGTCAGGGTGGTCTCTTACGCTGACGACACACAGCTGGTGTTCTCCTTTAGGGACCATTCGGACTCCGCATTTCTCCACTTCCGCCAATGCCTCCTTAACATCAGTGGCTGGATGACTACGAACCACCTCAGATTGAACGCAGACAAAACAGAGGTTCTGTTTTTCAATCAGAAAACCTCTATCCCCTCTCCTTGGTGGTGGCCTACGGCTCTTGATCCTGCCCCATCCCCGGTTCACTCGGCACGGAACCTTGGCTTCCAATTTGATGATTCCTTGTCATGTAAAACGCAGATCAACAAAGTTACTTCCGCCTGCTTCATGAAACTACGCATGATAAGAAAGATCCTTCCGTACCTCCCCATGGACTCCCGCCGTACAGTTACCCAGGCCCTTATCACGTCCCACCTGGACTATGCCAATAGCCTCTATGCAGGGGCCCCCCAGTACCTGATTAGTCGGCTGCAGATCGTCCAGAATGCTGCAGCCAGACTGATCGGTAATATCCCGTACCGTCAATCTGTCTCTGCATACCGGAGGAAACTCCACTGGCTTCCGGTGGCTAGCCGCATCCAGTTTAAGGTCCTCACTCTTACCTATCGAGCCGTCAACAACCTCGGTCCTACTTACCTGCAAAATCGGGTCCTGATATCTCGCTCCACCAGATCCCTGAGATCCAATGACCTCCGCCTCCTGATCTCGCCCCGTTTCAGACTGTCTAGAACCGGTGGCAGAGGTTTCGGTGTCATTGCTGCCAGGCTCTGGAATTCCCTTCCGCTTGAGCTGAGGTTCTGTCCCTCTGAAACCATCTTCCGAGCCAAACTTAAAACCTGGCTTTTTTCCGGACTCTAGTTTCCCCCTCATATCCTTCTTTTTCACTTCCCCTTTTCACTTGGGTACCCCTGGATTTTAGCGCCGGGACACCCCCCAGGGGGTAGCTGCGCGCTCTACAAACTCCATAAAATAAAATAAAAATTAGTTTTAGAGCTAAAATTAGCATGTTTAAAGTGATTTTCATGCTTCCTGTGGCCCTAAACACAAAGTTTGTGGAATGGTTAAAAGTGCATGAAAATGGCCAGTTTGCTCACTCTGAGGTCTCAAAAAGTGTTTCTTCACCCCGGGAAGTGAATTAAATACCATTTGGAGGCATTTAATGTTCAAGCAAAAACAGCTGATTTTTGACAAAAGAGAAAACACCCCCCCATTACGTAATTCTTCAGAAAGGTGGAAAATGGTCCGTTTTCAAATGTTTTATTTTTGAACGTCAGTTCACATTTGTAGGTGGATTATTAGTTTTAGAGCTAAAATTAGCATATTTAAAGTGATTTTCATGCTTCCAGGGGCTCTAAACACAAGATTTGTGGAATGGTTAAAAGTGCATGAAAATGGCCAATTTGCTCACTCTGAGGTCTCAAAAAGTGTTTCTTCACCCCGGGAAGTGAATTAAATACCATTTGGAGGCATTTAATGTTCAAGCAAAAACAGCTGATTTTTGACAAAAGAGAAAACACCCCCCCATTACTTAATTCTTCAGAAAGGTGAAAAATGGTCCGTTTTCAAATGTTTTATTTTTGAACGTCAGTTCACATTTGTAGGTGGATTATTAGTTTTAGAGCTAAAATTAGCATGTTTAAAGTGATTTTCATGCTTCCAGGGGCTCTAAACACAAGATTTGTGGAATGGTTAAAAGTGCATGAAAATGGCCAATTTGCTCACTCTGAGGTCTCAAAAAGTGTTTCTTCACCCCGGGAAGTGAATTAAATACCATTTGGAGGCATTTAATGTTCAAGCAAAAACGGCTGATTTTTGACAAAAGAGATAACACCCCCCCCATTACGTCATGCTTCAGAAAGGTGAAAAATGGTCAGTTTTCAAATGTTTTATTTTTGAATGTCAATTCACATTTGTAGGTGGATTATTAGTTTTAGAGCTAAAATTAGCATGTTTAAAGTGATTTTCATGCTTCCAGGGGCCCGGGAAGTGAATTAAATACCATTTGGAGGCATTTAATGTTCAAGCAAAAACAGCTGATTTTTGACAAAAGAGATAACACCCTCCATTACGTCATTCTTCAGAAAGGTAAAAAATGGTCCGTTTTCAAATGTTTTATTTTTGAACATCAGTTCACATTTGTAGGTGGATTATTAGTTTTAGAGCTAAAATTAGCATGTTTAAAGTGATGTTCATGCTTCCAGGGGCTCTAAACACAAGATTTGTGGAATGGTTAAAAGTGCATGAAAATTGCCAATTTGCTCACTCTGAGGTCTCAAAAAGTGTTTCTTCACCCCGGGAAGTGAATTAAATACAATTTGGAGGCATTTAATGTTCAAGCAAAAACGGCGGATTTTTGACAAAAGAGATAACACCCCCCCATTACGTGATGCTTCAGAAAGGTGAAAAATTGTCCGTTTTCAAATGTTTTATTTTTGAATGTCAGTTCACATTTGTAGGTGGATCATCAGTTTTAGAGCTAAAAAAATTAGCATGTTTAAAGTGATTTTCATGCTTCCATGGGCTCTAAACACAAGATTTGTGGAATGGTTAAAAGTGCATGAAAATGGCCAATTTGCTCACTCTGGGGTCTCAAAAAGTGTTTCTTCACCCCGGGAAGTGAATTAAATACCATTTGGAGGCATTTAATGTTCAATCAAAAACAGCTGATTTTTGACAAAAGAGATAACACCTCCCATTACATCATGCTTCAGAAAGGTGAAAAATTGTCAGTTTTCAAATGTTTTATTTTTGAATGTCAGTTCACATTTGTAGGTGGATTATTAGTTTTAGAGCTAAAATTAGCATGTTTAAAGTGATTTTCATGCTTCCAGGGGCTCTAAACACAAGGTTTGTGGAATAGTTAAAAGTGCATGAAAATGGCCAATTTGCTCACTCTGAGGTCTCAAAAAGTGTTTCTTCACCCCGGGAAGTGAATTAAATACCATTTGGAGGCATTTAATGTTCAAGCAAAAACAGCTGATTTTTGACAAAAGAGATAACACCCCCCCATTACGTAATTCTTCAGAAAGGTGAAAAATTGTCCGTTTTCAAATGTTTTATTTTTGAATGTCAGTTCACATTTGTAGGTGGATTATTAGTTTTAGAGCTAAAATTTGCATGTTTAAAGTGATTTTCATGCTTCCAGGGGCTCTAAACACAAGATTTGTGGAATGGTTAAAAGTGCATGAAAATGGCCAATTTGCTCAATCTGAGGTCTCAAAAAGTGTTTCTTCACCCCGGGAAGTGAATTAAATACAATTTGGAGGCATTTAATGTTCAAGCAAAAACGGCGGATTTTTGACAAAAGAGATAACACCCCCCCATTACGTGATGCTTCAGAAAGGTGAAAAATTGTCCGTTTTCAAATGTTTTATTTTTGAATGTCAGTTCACATTTGTAGGTGGATCATCAGTTTTAGAGCTAAAAAAATTAGCATGTTTAAAGTGATTTTCATGCTTCCAGGGGCTCTAAACACAAGATTTGTGGAATGGTTAAAAGTGCATGAAAATGGCCAATTTGCTCACTCTGAGGTCTCAAAAAGTGTTTCTTCACCCCAGGAAGTGAATTAAATACCATTTGGAGGCATTTAATGTTCAATCAAAAACAGCTGATTTTTGACAAAAGAGATAACACCTCCCATTACGTCATGCTTCAGAAAGGTGAAAAATTGTCAGTTTTCAAATGTTTTAGTTTTTGAACATCAGTTCACATTTGTAGGTGGATTATTAGTTTTAGAGCTAAAATTAGCATGTTTAAAGTGATTTTCATGCTTCCAGGGGCTCTAAACACTAGATTTGTGGAATGGTTAAAAGTGCATGAAAATGGCCAATTTGCTCACTCTGAGGTGTCAAAAAGTGTTTCTTCACCCCGGGAAGTGAATTAAATACAATTTGGAGGCATTTAATGTTCAAGCAAAAACTGCGGATTTTTGACAAAAGAGATAACACCCCCACATTACGTGATGCTTCAGAAAGGTGAAAAATTGTCCGTTTTCAAATGTTTTATTTTTGAATGTCAGTTCACATTTGTAGGTGGATTATTAGTTTTAGAGCTAAAATTAGCATGTTTAAAGTGATTTTCATGCTTCCTGTGGCCCTAAACACAAGGTTTGTGGAATGGTTAAAAGTGCATGAAAATGGCCAATTTGCTCACTCTGAGGTCTCAAAAAGTGTTTCTTCACCTCGGGAAGTGAATTAAATACCATTTGGAGGCATTTAATGTTCAAGCAAAAACAGCTGATTTTTGACAAAAGAGATAACACCCCCATTACGTAATTCTTCAGAAAGGTGAAAAATTGTCTGTTTTCAAATGTTTTATTTTTGAACGTCAGTTCACATTTGTAGGTGGATTATTAGTTTTAGAGCTAAAATTAGCATGTTTAAAGTGATTTTCATGCTTCCAGGGGCTCTAAACACAAGACTTGTGGAATGGTTAAAAGT
This sequence comes from Lissotriton helveticus, assembly GCF_964261635.1. Classification (NCBI taxonomy): domain Eukaryota; kingdom Metazoa; phylum Chordata; class Amphibia; order Caudata; family Salamandridae; genus Lissotriton; species Lissotriton helveticus. The sequence continues at coordinate 1,182,516 of NW_027611740.1, forward strand.
GCATGAAAATGGCCAATTTGCTCACTCTGAGGTCTCAAAAACTGTTTCTTCACCCCGGGAAGTGAATTAAATACCATTTGGAGGCATTTAATGTTCAAGCAAAAACAGCAGATTTTTGACAAAAGAGATAACACCCCCCCATTACGTCATTCTTCAGAAAGGTGAAAAATGGTCCGTTTTCAAATGTTTTATTTTTGAACGTCAGTTCACATTTGTAGGTGGATTATTAGTTTTAGAGTTAAAATTAGCATGTTTAAAGTGATTTTCATGCTTCCAGGGGCTCTAAACACAAGATTTGTGGAATGGTTAAAAGTGCATGAAAATGGCCAATTTGCTCACTCTGAGGTCTCAAAAAGTGTTTCTTCACCCCGGGAAGTGAATTAAATACCATTTGGAGGCATTTAATGTTCAAGCAAAAACAGCTGATTTTTGACAAAAGAGATAACACCCCCCATTACGTAATTCTTCAGAAAGGTGAAAAATGGTCCGTTTTCAAATGTTTTATTTTTGAACGTCAGTTCACATTTGTAGGTGGATTATTAGTTTTAGAGCTAAAATTAGCATGTTTAAAGTGATTTTCATGCTTCCAGGGGCTCTAAACACAAGATTTGTGGAATGGTTAAAAGTGCATGAAAATGGCCAATTTGCTCACTCTGAGGTCTCAAAAAGTGTTTCTTCACCCCGGGAAGTGAATTAAATACCATTTGGAGGCATTTAATGTTCAAGCAAAAACAGCTGATTTTTGACAAAAGAGATAACACCCCCCCATTACGTCATGCTTCAGAAAGGTGAAAAATGGTCCGTTTTCAAATGTTTTATTTTTGAAGGTCAGTTCACATTTGTAGGTGGATTATTAGTTTTAGAGCTAAAATTAGCATGTTTAAAGTGATTTTCATGCTTCCAGGGGCCCGGGAAGTGAATTAAAAACCATTTGGAGGCATTTAATGTTCAAGCAAAAACAGCTGATTTTTGACAAAAGAGATAACACCCCCCATTACGTCATGCTTCAGAAAGGTGAAAAATTGTCCGTTTTCAAATGTTTTATTTTTGAATGTCAGTTCACATTTGTAGGTGAATTATTAGTTTTAGAGCTAAAATTAGCATGTTTAAAGTGATTTTCATGCTTCCTGTGGCCCTAAACACAAAGTTTGTGGAATGGTTAAAAGTGCATGAAAATGGCCAGTTTGCTCACTCTGAGGTCTCAAAAAGTGTTTCTTCACCCCGGGAAGTGAATTAAATACCATTTGGAGGCATTTAATGTTCAAGCAAAAACAGCTGATTTTTGACAAAAGAGAAAACACCCCCCCATTACGTAATTCTTCAGAAAGGTGGAAAATGGTCCGTTTTCAAATGTTTTATTTTTGAACGTCAGTTCACATTTGTAGGTGGATTATTAGTTTTAGAGCTAAAATTAGCATATTTAAAGTGATTTTCATGCTTCCAGGGGCTCTAAACACAAGATTTGTGGAATGGTTAAAAGTGCATGAAAATGGCCAATTTGCTCACTCTGAGGTCTCAAAAAGTGTTTCTTCACCCCGGGAAGTGAATTAAATACCATTTGGAGGCATTTAATGTTCAAGCAAAAACAGCTGATTTTTGACAAAAGAGAAAACACCCCCCCATTACTTAATTCTTCAGAAAGGTGAAAAATGGTCCGTTTTCAAATGTTTTATTTTTGAACGTCAGTTCACATTTGTAGGTGGATTATTAGTTTTAGAGCTAAAATTAGCATGTTTAAAGTGATTTTCATGCTTCCAGGGGCTCTAAACACAAGATTTGTGGAATGGTTAAAAGTGCATGAAAATGGCCAATTTGCTCACTCTGAGGTCTCAAAAAGTGTTTCTTCACCCCGGGAAGTGAATTAAATACCATTTGGAGGCATTTAATGTTCAAGCAAAAACGGCTGATTTTTGACAAAAGAGATAACACCCCCCCCATTACGTCATGCTTCAGAAAGGTGAAAAATGGTCAGTTTTCAAATGTTTTATTTTTGAATGTCAATTCACATTTGTAGGTGGATTATTAGTTTTAGAGCTAAAATTAGCATGTTTAAAGTGATTTTCATGCTTCCAGGGGCCCGGGAAGTGAATTAAATACCATTTGGAGGCATTTAATGTTCAAGCAAAAACAGCTGATTTTTGACAAAAGAGATAACACCCTCCATTACGTCATTCTTCAGAAAGGTAAAAAATGGTCCGTTTTCAAATGTTTTATTTTTGAACATCAGTTCACATTTGTAGGTGGATTATTAGTTTTAGAGCTAAAATTAGCATGTTTAAAGTGATGTTCATGCTTCCAGGGGCTCTAAACACAAGATTTGTGGAATGGTTAAAAGTGCATGAAAATTGCCAATTTGCTCACTCTGAGGTCTCAAAAAGTGTTTCTTCACCCCGGGAAGTGAATTAAATACAATTTGGAGGCATTTAATGTTCAAGCAAAAACGGCGGATTTTTGACAAAAGAGATAACACCCCCCCATTACGTGATGCTTCAGAAAGGTGAAAAATTGTCCGTTTTCAAATGTTTTATTTTTGAATGTCAGTTCACATTTGTAGGTGGATCATCAGTTTTAGAGCTAAAAAAATTAGCATGTTTAAAGTGATTTTCATGCTTCCATGGGCTCTAAACACAAGATTTGTGGAATGGTTAAAAGTGCATGAAAATGGCCAATTTGCTCACTCTGGGGTCTCAAAAAGTGTTTCTTCACCCCGGGAAGTGAATTAAATACCATTTGGAGGCATTTAATGTTCAATCAAAAACAGCTGATTTTTGACAAAAGAGATAACACCTCCCATTACGTCATGCTTCAGAAAGGTGAAAAATTGTCAGTTTTCAAATGTTTTATTTTTGAATGTCAGTTCACATTTGTAGGTGGATTATTAGTTTTAGAGCTAAAATTAGCATGTTTAAAGTGATTTTCATGCTTCCAGGGGCTCTAAACACAAGGTTTGTGGAATAGTTAAAAGTGCATGAAAATGGCCAATTTGCTCACTCTGAGGTCTCAAAAAGTGTTTCTTCACCCCGGGAAGTGAATTAAATACCATTTGGAGGCATTTAATGTTCAAGCAAAAACAGCTGATTTTTGACAAAAGAGATAACACCCCCCCATTACGTAATTCTTCAGAAAGGTGAAAAATTGTCCGTTTTCAAATGTTTTATTTTTGAATGTCAGTTCACATTTGTAGGTGGATTATTAGTTTTAGAGCTAAAATTTGCATGTTTAAAGTGATTTTCATGCTTCCAGGGGCTCTAAACACAAGATTTGTGGAATGGTTAAAAGTGCATGAAAATGGCCAATTTGCTCAATCTGAGGTCTCAAAAAGTGTTTCTTCACCCCGGGAAGTGAATTAAATACAATTTGGAGGCCTTTAATGTTCAAGCAAAAACGGCGGATTTTTGACAAAAGAGATAACACCCCCCCATTACGTGATGCTTCAGAAAGGTGAAAAATTGTCCGTTTTCAAATGTTTTATTTTTGAATGTCAGTTCACATTTGTAGGTGGATCATCAGTTTTAGAGCTAAAAAAATTAGCATGTTTAAAGTGATTTTCATGCTTCCAGGGGCTCTAAACACAAGATTTGTGGAATGGTTAAAAGTGCATGAAAATGGCCAATTTGCTCACTCTGAGGTCTCAAAAAGTGTTTCTTCACCCCAGGAAGTGAATTAAATACCATTTGGAGGCATTTAATGTTCAATCAAAAACAGCTGATTTTTGACAAAAGAGATAACACCTCCCATTACGTCATGCTTCAGAAAGGTGAAAAATTGTCAGTTTTCAAATGTTTTAGTTTTTGAACATCAGTTCACATTTGTAGGTGGATTATTAGTTTTAGAGCTAAAATTAGCATGTTTAAAGTGATTTTCATGCTTCCAGGGGCTCTAAACACAAGGTTTGTGGAATGGTTAAAAGTGCATGAAAATGGCCAATTTGCTCACTCTGAGGTGTCAAAAAGTGTTTCTTCACCCCGGGAAGTGAATTAAATACAATTTGGAGGCATTTAATGTTCAAGCAAAAACGGCGGATTTTTGACAAAAGAGATAACACCCCCACATTACGTGATGCTTCAGAAAGGTGAAAAATTGTCCGTTTTCAAATGTTTTATTTTTGAATGTCAGTTCACATTTGTAGGTGAATTATTAGTTTTAGAGCTAAAATTAGCATGTTTAAAGTGATTTTCATGCTTCCTGTGGCCCTAAACACAAGGTTTGTGGAATGGTTAAAAGTGCATGAAAATGGCCAATTTGCTCACTCTGAGGTCTCAAAAAGTGTTTCTTCACCTCGGGAAGTGAATTAAATACCATTTGGAGGCATTTAATGTTCAAGCAAAAACAGCTGATTTTTGACAAAAGAGATAACACCCCCATTACGTAATTCTTCAGAAAGGTGAAAAATTGTCTGTTTTCAAATGTTTTATTTTTGAACGTCAGTTCACATTTGTAGGTGGATTATTAGTTTTAGAGCTAAAATTAGCATGTTTAAAGTGATTTTCATGCTTCCAGGGGCTCTAAACACAAGACTTGTGGAATGGTTAAAAGTGCATGAAAATGGCCAATTTGCTCACTCTGAGGTCTCAAAAACTGTTTCTTCACCCCGGGAAGTGAATTAAATACCATTTGGAGGCATTTAATGTTCAAGCAAAAACGGCTGATTTTTGACAAAAGAGATAACACCCCCCCATTACGTCATTCTTCAGAAAGGTGAAAAATGGTCCGTTTTCAAATGTTTTATTTTTGAACGTCAGTTCACATTTGTAGGTGGATTATTAGTTTTAGAGTTCAAATTAGCATGTTTAAAGTGATTTTCATGCTTCCAGGGGCTCTAAACACAAGATTTGTGGAATGGTTAAAAGTGCATGAAAATGGCCAATTTGCTCACTCTGAGGTCTCAAAAAGTGTTTCTTCACCCCGGGAAGTGAATTAAATACCATTTGGAGGCATTTAATGTTCAAGCAAAAACAGCTGATTTTTGACAAAAGAGATAACACCCCCCATTACGTAATTCTTCAGAAAGGTGAAAAATGGTCCGTTTTCAAATGTTTTATTTTTGAACGTCAGTTCACATTTGTAGGTGGATTATTAGTTTTAGAGCTAAAATTAGCATGTTTAAAGTGATTTTCATGCTTCCAGGGGCTCTAAACACAAGATTTGTGGAATGGTTAAAAGTGCATGAAAATGGCCAATTTGCTCACTCTGAGGTCTCAAAAAGTGTTTCTTCACCCCGGGAAGTGAATTAAATACCATTTGGAGGCATTTAATGTTCAAGCAAAAACAGCTGATTTTTGACAAAAGAGATAACACCCCCCATTACGTCATGCTTCAGAAAGGTGAAAAATGGTCCGTTTTCAAATGTTTTATTTTTGAAGGTCAGTTCACATTTGTAGGTGGATTATTAGTTTTAGAGCTAAAATTAGCATGTTTAAAGTGATTTTCATGCTTCCAGGGGCCCGGGAAGTGAATTAAAAACCATTTGGAGGCATTTAATGTTCAAGCAAAAACAGCTGATTTTTGACAAAAGAGATAACACCCCCCATTACGTCATGCTTCAGAAAGGTGAAAAATTGTCCGTTTTCAAATGTTTTATTTTTGAATGTCAGTTCACATTTGTAGGTGAATTATTAGTTTTAGAGCTAAAATTAGCATGTTTAAAGTGATTTTCATGCTTCCTGTGGCCCTAAACACAAAGTTTGTGGAATGGTTAAAAGTGCATGAAAATGGCCAGTTTGCTCACTCTGAGGTCTCAAAAAGTGTTTCTTCACCCCGGGAAGTGAATTAAATACCATTTGGAGGCATTTAATGTTCAAGCAAAAACAGCTGATTTTTGACAAAAGAGAAAACACCCCCCCATTACGTAATTCTTCAGAAAGGTGAAAAATGGTCCGTTTTCAAATGTTTTATTTTTGAACGTCAGTTCACATTTGTAGGTGGATTATTAGTTTTAGAGCTAAAATTAGCATATTTAAAGTGATTTTCATGCTTCCAGGGGCTCTAAACACAAGATTTGTGGAATGGTTAAAAGTGCATGAAAATGGCCAATTTGCTCACTCTGAGGTCTCAAAAAGTGTTTCTTCACCCCGGGAAGTGAATTAAATACCATTTGGAGGCATTTAATGTTCAAGCAAAAACGGCTGATGTTTGACAAAAGAGATAACACCCCCCATTACGTCATTCTTCAGAAAGGTGAAAAATGGTCCGTTTTCAAATGTTTTATTTTTGAACGTCAGTTCACATTTGTAGGTGGATTATTAATTTTAGAGCTAAAATTAGCAAGTTTAAAGTGATTTTCATGCTTCCAGGGGCTCTAAACACAAGATTTGTGTAATGGTTAAAAGTGCATGAAAATGGCCAATTTGCTCACTCTGAGGTCTCAAAAAGTGTTTCTTTACCCCGGGAAGTGAATTAAATACCATTTGGAGGCATTTAATGTTCAAGCAAAAACGGCTGATTTTTGACAAAAGAGATAACACCCCCCCATTACGTCATGCTTCAGAAAGGTGAAAAATGGTCCGTTTTCAAATGTTTTATTTTTGAATGTCAATTCACATTTGTAGGTGGATTATTAGTTTTAGAGCTAAAATTAGCATGTTTAAAGTGATTTTCATGCTTCCAGGGGCCCGGGAAGTGAATTAAATACCATTTGGAGGCATTTAATGTTCAAGCAAAAACGGCTGATTTTTTACAAAAGAGATAACACCCCCCCATTACGTCATGCTTCAGAAAGGTGAAAAATGGTCCGTTTTCAAATGTTTTATTTTTGAACGTCAGTTCACATTTGTAGGTGGATTATTAGTTTTAGAGCTAAAATTAGCATGTTTAAAGTGATTTTCATGCTTCCAGGGGCCCGGGAAGTGAATTAAATACCATTTGTAGGCATTTAATGTTCAAGCAAAAACGGCTGATTTTTGACAAAAGAGATAACACCCCCCTATTACGTCATGCTTCAGAAAGGTGAAAAATGGTCCGTTTTCAAATGTTTTATTTTTGAATGTCAATTCACATTTGTAGGTGGATTATTAGTTTTAGAGCTAAAATTAGCATGTTTAAAGTGATTTCATGCTTCCAGGGGCCCGGGAAGTGAATTAAATACCATTTGGAGGCATTTAATGTTCAAGCAAAAACAGCTGATTTTTGACAAAAGAGATAACACCCTCCATTACGTCATTCTTCAGAAAGGTAAAAAATGGTCAGTTTTCAAATGTTTTATTTTTGAACGTCAGTTCACATTTGTAGGTGGATTATTAGTTTTAGAGCTAAAATTAGCATGTTTAAAGTGATTTTCATGCTTCCAGGGGCTCTAAACACAAGATTTGTGGAATGGTTAAAAGTGCATGAAAATGGCCAATTTGCTCACTCTGAGGTCTCAAAAAGTGTTTCTTCACCCCGGGAAGTGAATTAAATACAATTTGGAGGCATTTAATGTTCAAGCAAAAACGGCAGATTTTTGACAAAAGAGATAACACCCCCCCATTACGTGATGCTTCAGAAAGGTGAAAAATTGTCCGTTTTCAAATGTTTTATTTTTGAATGTCAGTTCACCTTTGTAGGTGGATCATCAGTTTTAGAGCTAAAAAAATTAGCATGTTTAAAGTGATTTTCATGCTTCCATGGGCTTAAACACAAGATTTGTGGAATGGTTAAAAGTGCATGAAAATGGCCAATTTGCTCAATCTGAGGTCTCAAAAAGTGTTTCTTCACCCCAGGAAGTGAATTAAATATCATTTGGAGGCATTTAATGTTCAATCAAAAACAGCTGATTTTTGACAAAAGAGATAACACCTCCCATTACGTCATGCTTCAGAAAGGTGAAAAATTGTCCGTTTTCAAATGTTTTATTTTTGAATGTCAGTTCACATTTGTAGGTGGATTATTAGTTTTAGAGCTAAAATTAGCATGTTTAAAGTGATTTTCATGCTTCCTGTGGCCCTAAACACAAGGTTTGTGGAATGGTTAAAAGTGCATGAAAATGGCCAATTTGCTCACTCTGAGGTCTCAAAAAGTGTTTCTTCACCCCGGGAAGTGAATTAAATACCATTTGGAGGCATTTAATGTTCAAGCAAAAACAGCTGATTTTTGACAAAAGAGATATCACCCCCCCATTACGTCATTCTTCAGAAAGGTGAAAAATGGTCAGTTTTCAAATGTTTTATTTTTGAACGTCAGTTCACATTTGTAGGTGGATTATTAGTTTTAGAGCTAAAATTAGCATGTTTAAAGTGATTTTCATGCTTCCAGGGGCTCTAAACACAAGATTTGTGGAATGGTTAAAAGTGCATGAAAATGGCCAATTTGCTCACTCTGAGGTCCCAAAAAGTGTTTCTTCACCCCGGGAAGTGAATTAAATACCATTTGGAGGCATTTAATGTTCAAGCAAAAATGGCTGATTTTTGACAAAAGAGATAACACCCCCCCATTACGTCATTCTTCAGAAAGGTAAAAAATGGTCCGTTTTCAAATGTTTTATTTTTGAACGTCAGTTCACATTTGTAGGTTAATTATTAGTTTTAGAGGTAAAATTAGCATGTTTAAAGTGATTTTCATGCTTCCAGGGGCTCTAAACACAAGATTTGTGGAATGGTTAAAAGTGCATGAAAATGGCCAATTTGCTCACTCTGAGGTCTCAAAAAGTGTTTCTTTACCCCGGGAAGTGAATTAAATACCATTTGGAGGCATTTAATGTTCAAGCAAAAACGGCTGATTTTTGACAAAAGAGATAACACCCCCCCATTACGTCATGCTTCAGAAAGGTGAAAAATTGTCCGTTTTCAAATGTTTTATTTTTGAATGTCAGTTCACATTTGTAGGTGGATTATTAGTTTTAGAGCTAAAATTAGCATATTTAAAGTGATTTTCATGCTTCCAGGGGGTCTAAACACAAGATTTGTGGAATGGTTAAAAGTGCATGAAAATGGCCAATTTGCTCACTCTGAGGTCTCAAAAAGTGTTTCTTCACCCCGGGAAGTGAATTAAATACCATTTGGAGGCATTTAATGTTCAAGCAAACACGGCTGATTTTTGACAAAAGAGAAAACACCCCCCCATTACGTCATTCTTCAGAAAGGTGAAAAATGGTCCGTTTTCAAATGTTTTATTTTTGAACGTCAGTTCACATTTGTAGGTGAATTATTAGTTTTAGAGCTAAAATTAGCATGTTTAAAGTGATTTTCATGCTTCCAGGGGCTCTAAACACAAGATTTGTGGAATGGTTAAAAGTGCATGAAAATGGCCAATTTGCTCACTCTGAGGTCTCAAAAAGTGTTTCTTTACCCCGGGAAGTGAATTAAATACCATTTGGAGGCATTTAATGTTCAAGCAAAAACTGCGGATTTTTGACAAAAGAGATAACACCCCCCCATTACGTCATGCTTCAGAAAGGTGAAAAATTGTCCGTTTTCAAATGTTTTATTTTTGAATGTCAGTTCACATTTGTAGGTGGATTATTAGTTTTAGAGCTAAAATTAGCATGTTTAAAGTGATTTTCATGCTTCCTGTGGCCCTAAACACAAGGTTTGTGGAATGGTTAAAAGTGCATGAAAATGGCCAATTTGCTCACTCTGAGGTCTCAAAAAGTGTTTCTGCACCCCGGGAAGTGTATTAAATACCATTTGGAGGCATTTAATGTTCAAGCAAAAACAGCTGATTTTTGACAAAAGAGATAATACCCCCCCATTACGTAATTCTTCAGAAAGGTGAAAAATTGTCTGTTTTCAAATGTTTTATTTTTGAATGTCAGTTCACATTTGTAGGTGGATTATTAGTTTTAGAGCTAAAATTAGCATATTTAAAGTGATTTTCATGCTTCCAGGGGGTCTAAACTCAATATTTGTGGAATGGTTAAAAGTGCATGAAAATGGCCAATTTGCTCACTCTGAGGTCTCAAAAAGTGTTTCTTGACCCCGGGAAGTGAATTAAATACCATTTGGAGGCATTTAATGTTCAAGCAAAAACGGCGGATTTTTGACAAAAGAGATAACACCCCCCCATTACGTAATTCTTCAGAAAGGTGAAAAATGGTCCGTTTTCAAATGTTTTATTTTTGAACGTCAGTTCACATTTGTAGGTGGATTATTAGTTTTAGAGCTAAAATTAGCATGTTTAAAGTGATTTTCATGCTTCCAGGGGCCCGGGAAGTGAATTAAATACCATTTGGAGGCATTTAGTGTTCAAGCAAAAACGGCTGATTTTTGACAAAAGAGATAACACCCCCCATTACGTCATTCTTCAGAAAGGTGAAAAATGGTCCGTTTTCAAATGTTTTATTTTTGAACGTCAGTTCACATTTGTAGGTGGATTATTAGTTTTAGAGCTAAAATTAGCATGTTTAAAGTGATTTTCATGCTTCCAGGGGCCCGGGAAGTGAATTAAATACCATTTGGAGGCATTTAATGTTCAAGCAAAAACAGCTGATCTTTGACAAAAGAGATAACACCCCCCCATAACGTCATTCTTCAGAAAGGTGAAAAATGGTCCGTTTTCAAATGTTTTATTTTTGAACGTCAGTTCACATTTGTAGGTGGATTATTAGTTTTAGAGCTAAAATTAGCATGTTTAAAGTGATTTTTATGCTTCCTGTGGCCCTAAACACAAGGTTTGTGGAATGGTTAAAAGTGCATGAAAATGGCCAATTTGCTCACTCTGAGGTCTCAAAAAGTGTTTCTTCACCCCGGGAAGTGAATTAAATACCATTTGGAGGCATTTAATGTTCAAGCAAAAACAGCTGATTTTTGACAAAAGAGATAACACCCCCCCATTACGTAATTCTTCAGAAAGGTGAAAAATTGTCCGTTTTCAAATGTTTTATTTTTGAATGTCAGTTCACATTTGTAGGTGGATTATTAGTTTTAGAGCTAAAATTAGCATATTTAAAGTGATTTTCATGCTTCCAGGGGCTCTAAACACAAGATTTGTGGAATGGTTAAAAGTGCATGAAAATGACCAATTTGCTCACTCTGAGGTCTCAAAAAGTGTTTCTTCACCCCGGGAAGTGAATTAAATACCATTTGGAGGCATTTAATGTTCAATCAAAAACAGCTGATTTTTGACAAAAGAGATAACACCCCCCCATTACGTCATTCTTCAGAAAGGTGAAAAATGGTCCGTTTTCAAATGTTTTATTTTTGAACGTCAGTTCACATTTGTAGGTGGATTATTAGTTTTAGAGCTAAAATTAGCATGTTTAAAGTGATTTTCATGCTTCCAGGGGCCCGGGAAGTGAATTAAATACCATTTGTAGGCATTTAATGTTCAAGCAAAAACAGCTGATTTTTGACAAAAGAGATAACACCCCCCCATTACGTCATGCTTCAGAAAGGTGAAAAATGGTCCGTTTTCAAATGTTTTATTTTTGAATGTCAATTCACATTTGTAGGTGGATTATTAGTTTTAGAGCTAAAATTAGCATGTTTAAAGTGATTTTCATGCTTCCAGGGGCCCGGGAAGTGAATTAAATACCATTTGGAGGCATTTAATGTTCAAGCAAAAACGGCTGATTTTTTACAAAAGAGATAACACCCCCCCATTACGTCATGCTTCAGAAAGGTGAAAAATGGTCCGTTTTCAAATGTTTTATTTTTGAACGTCAGTTCACATTTGTAGGTGGATTATTAGTTTTAGAGCTAAAATTAGCATGTTTAAAGTGATTTTCATGCTTCCAGGGGCCCCTGAAGTGAATTAAATACCATTTGTAGGCATTTAATGTTCAAGCAAAAACGGCTGATTTTTGACAAAAGAGATAACACCCCCCCATTACGTCATGCTTCAGAAAGGTGAAAAAGGGTCCGTTTTCAAATGTTTTATTTTTGAATGTCAATTCACATTTGTAGGTGGATTATTAGTTTTAGAGCTAAAATTAGCATGTTTAAAGTGATTTTCATGCTTCCAGGGGCCCGGGAAGTGAATTAAATACCATTTGGAGGCATTTAATGTTCAAGCAAAAACAGCTGATTTTTGACAAAAGAGATAACACCCTCCATTACGTCATTCTTCAGAAAGGTAAAAAATGGTCCGTTTTCAAATGTTTTATTTTTGAACGTCAGTTCACATTTGTAGGTGGATTATTAGTTTTAGAGCTAAAATTAGCATGTTTAAAGTGATTTTCATGCTTCCAGGGGCTCTAAACACAAGATTTGTGGAATGGTTAAAAGTGCATGAAAATGGCCAATTTGCTCACTCTGAGGTCTCAAAAAGTGTTTCTTCACCCCGGGAAGTGAATTAAATACCATTTGGAGGCATTTAATGTTCAATCAAAAACAGCTGATTTTTGACAAAAGAGATAACACCTCCCATTACGTCATGCTTCAGAAAGGTGAAAAATTGTCAGTTTTCAAATGTTTTATTTTTGAATGTCAGTTCACATTTGTAGGTGGATTATTAGTTTTAGAGCTAAAATTAGCATGTTTAAAGTGATTTTCATGCTTCCTGTGGCCCTAAACACAAGGTTTGTGGAATGGTTAAAAGTGCATGAAAATGGCCAATTTGCTCACTCTGAGGTCTCAAAAAGTGTTTCTTTACCCCGGGAAGTGAATTAAATACCATTTGGAGGCATTTAATGTTCAAGCAAAAACGGCGGATTTTTGACAAAAGAGATAACACCCCCCCATTACGTCATGCTTCAGAAAGGTGAAAAATTGTCCGTTTTCAAATGTTTTATTTTTGAATGTCAGTTCACATTTGTAGGTGGATTATTAGTTTTAGAGCTAAAATTAGCATGTTTAAAGTGATTTTCATGCTTCCTGTGGCCCTAAACACAAGGTTTGTGGAATGGTTAAAAGTGCATGAAAATGGCCAATTTGCTCATTCTGAGGTCTCAAAAAGTGTTTCTTCACCCGGGAAGTGAATTAAATACCATTTGGAGGCATTTAATGTTCAAGCAAAAACTGCTGATTTTTGACAAAAGAGATAACACCCCCCATTACGTAATTCTTCAGAAAGGTGAAAAATTGTCCGTTTTCAAATGTTTTATTTTTGAATGTCAGTTCACATTTGTAGGTGGATTATTAGTTTTAGAGCTAAAATTAGCATATTTAAAGTGATTTTCATGCTTCCAGGGGGTCTAAACACAAGATTTGTGGAATGGTTAAAAGTGCATGAAAATGGCCAATTTGCTCACTCTGAGGTCTCAAAAAGTGTTTCTTTACCCCAGGAAGTTTATTAAATACCATTTGGAGGCATTTAATGTTCAAGCAAAAACGGCGGATTTTTGACAAAAGAGATAACACCCCCCCATTACGTCATGCTTCAGAAAGGTGAAAAATTGTCCGTTTTCAAATGTTTTATTTTTGAATGTCAGTTCACATTTGTAGGTGGATTATTAGTTTTAGAGCTAAAATTAGCATGTTTAAAGTGATTTTCATGCTTCCTGTGGCCCTAAACACAAGGTTTGTGGAATGGTTAAAAGTGCATGAAAATGGCCAATTTGCTCACTCTGAGGACTCAAAAAGTGTTTCTTCACCCCGGGAAGTGAATTAAATACCATTTGGAGGCATTTAATGTTCAAGCAAAAACAGCTGATTTTTGACAAAAGAGATAACACCCCCCATTACGTAATTCTTCAGAAAGGTGAAAAATTGTCCGTTTTCAAATGTTTTATTTTTTACTGTCAGTTCACATTTGTAGGTGGATTATTAGTTTTAGAGCTAAAATTAGCATGTTTAAAGTGATTTTCATGCTTCCAGGGGCTCTAAACACAAGATTTGTGGAATGGTTAAAAGTGCATGAAAATGGCCAATTTGCTCAACCTGAGGTCTCAAAAAGTGTTTCTTCACCCCGGGAAGTGAATTAAATACAATTTGGAGGCATTTAATGTTCAAGCAAAAACGGCGGATTTTTGACAAAAGACATAACACACCCCCCCATTACGTGATGCTTCAGAAAGCTGAAAAATTGTCCGTTTTCAAATGTTTTATTTTTGAATGTCAGTTCACATTTGTAGGTGGATCATCAGTTTTAGAGCTAAAAAAATTAGCATGTTTAAAGTGATTTTCATGCTTCCAGGGGCTCTAAACACAAGATTTGTGGAATGGTTAAAAGTGCATGAAAATGGCCAATTTGCTCACTCTGAGGTCTCAAAAAGTGTTTCTTCACCCCGGGAAGTGAATTAAATACCATTTGGAGGCATTTAATGTTCAATCAAAAACAGCTGATTTTTGACAAAAGAGATAACACCTCCCATTACGTCATGCTTCAGAAAGGTGAAAAATTGTCAGTTTTCAAATGTTTTATTTTTGAATGTCAGTTCACATTTGTAGGTGGATTATTAGTTTTAGAGCTAAAATTAGCATGTTTAAAGAGATTTTCATGCTTCCTGTGGCCCTAAACACAAGGTTTGTGGAATGGTTAAAAGTGCATGAAAATGGCCAATTTGTTCACTCTGAGGTCTCAAAAAGTGTTTCTTCACCCCGGGAAGTGAATTAAATACCATTTGGAGGCATTTAATGTTCAAGCAAAAACAGCTGATTTTTGACAAAAGAGATAACAGCCCCCCATTACGTAATTCTTCAGAAAGGTAAAAATTTTCTGTTTTCAAATGTTTTATTTTTGAATGTCAGTTCACATTTGTAGGTGGATTATTAGTTTTAGAGCTAAAATTAGCATATTTAGAGTGATTTTCATGCTTCCAGGGGCTCTAAACACAAGATTTGTGGAATGGTTAAAAGTGCATGAAAATGGCCAATTTGCTCACTCTGAGGTCTCAAAAAGTGTTTCTTCACCCCGGGAAGTGAATTAAATACAATTTGGAGGCATTTAATGTTCAAGCAAAAACGGCAGATTTTTGACAAAAGAGATAACACCCCCCCATTACGTGATGCTTCAGAAAGGTGAAAAATTGTCCGTTTTCAAATGTTTTATTTTTGAATGTCAGTTCACATTTGTAGGTGGATCATCAGTTTTAGAGCTAAAAAAATTAGCATGTTTAAGGTGATTTTCATGCTTCCATGGGCTTAAACACAAGATTTGTGGAATGGTTAAAAGTGCATGAAAATGGCCAATTTGCTCACTCTGAGGTCTCAAAAAGTGTTTCTTCACCCCGGGAAGTGAATTAAATACCATTTGGAGGCATTTAATGTTCAATCAAAAACAGCTGATTTTTGACAAAAGAGATAACACCTCCCATTACGTCATGCTTCAGAAAGGTGAAAAATTGTCCGTTTTCAAATGTTTTATTTTTGAATGTCAGTTCACATTTGTAGGTGGATTATTAGTTTTAGAGCTAAAATTAGCATGTTTAAAGTGATTTTCATGCTTCCTGTGGCCCTAAACACAAGGTTTGTGGAATGGTTAAAAGTGCATGAAAATGGCCAATTTGCTCACTCTGAGGTCTCAAAAAGTGTTTCTTCACCCCGGGAAGTGAATTAAATACCATTTGGAGGCATTTAATGTTCAAGCAAAAACAGCTGATTTTTGACAAAAGAGATAACACCCCCCCATTATGTCATTCTTCAGAAAGGTGAAAAATGGTCCGTTTTCAAATGTTTTATTTTTGAACGTCAGTTCACATTTGTAGGTGGATTATTAGTTTTAGAGCTAAAATTAGCATGTTTAAAGTGATTTTCATGCTTCCAGGGGCTCTAAACACAAGATTTGTGGAATGGTTAAAAGTGCATGAAAATGGCCAATTTGCTCACTCTGAGGTCTCAAAAAGTGTTTCTTCACCCCGGGAAGTGAATTAAATACCATTTGGAGGCATTTAATGTTCAAGCAAAAATGGCTGATTTTTGACAAAAGAGATAACACCCCCCCATTACGTCATTCTTCAGAAAGGTAAAAAATGGTCCGTTTTCAAATGTTTTATTTTTGAACGTCAGTTCACATTTGTAGGTTAATTATTAGTTTTAGAGGTAAAATTAGCATGTTTAAAGTGATTGTCATGCTTCCAGGGGCTCTAAACACAAGATTTGTGGAATGGTTAAAAGTGCATGAAAATGGCCAATTTGCTCACTCTGAGGTCTCAAAAAGTGTTTCTTTACCCCGGGAAGTGAATTAAATACCATTTGGAGGCATTTAATGTTCAAGCAAAAACGGCGGATTTTTGACAAAAGAGATAACACCCCCCCATTACGTCATGCTTCAGAAAGGTGAAAAATTGTCCGTTTTCAAATGTTTTATTTTTGAATGTCAGTTCACATTTGTAGGTGGATTATTAGTTTTAGAGCTAAAATTAGCATGTTTAAAGTGATTTTCATGCTTCCTGTGGCCCTAAACACAAGGTTTGTGGAATGGTTAAAAGTGCATGAAAATGGCCAATTTGCTCACTCTGAGGTCTCAAAAAGTGTTTCTTCACCCCGGGAAGTGAATTAAATACCATTTGGAGGCATTTAATGTTCAAGCAAAAACAGCTGATTTTTGATAAAAGAGATAACACCCCCCATTACGTAATTCTTCAGAAAGGTGAAAAATTGTCCGTTTTCAAATGTTTTATTTTTGAATGTCAGTTCACATTTGTAGGTGGATTATTAGTTTTAGAGCTAAAATTAGCATATTTAAAGTGATTTTCATGCTTCCAGGGGGTCTAAACACAAGATTTGTGGAATGGTTAAAAGTGCATGAAAATGGCCAATTTGCTCACTCTGAGGTCTCAAAAAGTGTTTCTTCACCCCGGGAAGTGAATTAAATACCATTTGGAGGCATTTAATGTTCAAGCAAAAACGGCTGATTTTTGACAAAAGAGATAACACCTCCCATTACGTCATGCTTCAGAAAGGTGAAAAATTGTCCGTTTTCAAATGTTTTATTTTTGAACGTCAGTTCACATTTGTAGGTGGATTATTAGTTTTAGAGCTAAAATTAGCATGTTTAAAGTGATTTTCATGCTTCCTGTGGCCCTAAACACAAGGTTTGTGGAATGGTTAAAAGTGCATGAAAATGGCCAATTTGCTCACTCTGAGGTCTCAAAAAGTGTTTCTTCACCCCGGGAAGTGAATTAAATACCATTTGGAGGCATTTAATGTTCAAGCAAAAACAGCTGATTTTTGACAAAAGAGATAACACCCCCCCATTACGTCATTCTTCAGAAAGGTAAAAAATGGTCCGTTTTCAAATGTTTTATTTTTGAACGTCAGTTCACATTTGTAGGTTAATTATTAGTTTTAGAGGTAAAATTAGCATGTTTAAAGTGATTTTCATGCTTCCAGGGGCTCTAAACACAAGATTTGTGGAATGGTTAAAAGTGCATGAAAATGGCCAATTTGCTCACTCTGAGGTCTCAAAAAGTGTTTCTTTACCCCGGGAAGTGAATTAAATACCATTTGGAGGCATTTAATGTTCAAGCAAAAACGGCGGATTTTTGACAAAAGAGATAACACCCCCCCATTACGTCATGCTTCAGAAAGGTGAAAAATTGTCCGTTTTCAAATGTTTTATTTTTGAATGTCAGTTCACATTTGTAGGTGGATTATTAGTTTTAGAGCTAAAATTAGCATGTTTAAAGTGATTTTCATGCTTCCTGTGGCCCTAAACACAAGGTTTGTGGAATGGTTAAAAGTGCATGAAAATGGCCAATTTGCTCACTCTGAGGTCTCAAAAAGTGTTTCTTCACCCCGGGAAGTGAATTAAATACCATTTGGAGGCATTTAATGTTCAAGCAAAAACAGCTGATTTTTGACAAAAGAGATAACACCCCCCATTACGTAATTCTTCAGAAAGGTGAAAAATTGTCCGTTTTCAAATGTTTTATTTTTGAATGTCAGTTCACATTTGTAGGTGGATTATTAGTTTTAGAGCTAAAATTAGCATATTTAAAGTGATTTTCATGCTTCCAGGGGGTCTAAACACAAGATTTGTGGAATGGTTAAAAGTGCATGAAAATGGCCAATTTGCTCACTCTGAGGTCTCAAAAAGTGTTTCTTCACCCCGGGAAGTGAATTAAATACCATTTGGAGGCATTTAATGTTCAAGCAAAAACGGCTGATTTTTGACAAAAGAGAAAACACCCCCCCATTACGTCATTCTTCAGAAAGGTGAAAAATGGTCCGTTTTCAAATGTTTTATTTTTGAACGTCAGTTCACATTTGTAGGTGAATTATTAGTTTTAGAGCTAAAATTAGCATGTTTAAAGTGATTTTCATGCTTCCAGGGGCTCTAAACACAAGATTTGTGGAATGGTTAAAAGTGCATGAAAATGGCCAATTTGCTCACTCTGAGGTCTCAAAAAGTGTTTCTTTACCCCGGGAAGTGAATTAAATACCATTTGGAGGCATTTAATGTTCAAGCAAAAACTGCGGATTTTTGACAAAAGAGATAACACCCCCCATTACGTCATGCTTCAGAAAGGTGCAAAAATTGTCCGTTTTCAAATGTTTTATTTTTGAATGTCAGTTCACATTTGTAGGTGGATTATTAGTTTTAGAGCTAAAATTAGCATGTTTAAAGGGATTTTCATGCTTCCTGTGGCCCTAAACACAAGGTTTGTGGAATGGTTAAAAGTGCATGAAAATGGCCAATTTGCTCACTCTGAGGTCTCAAAAAGTGTTTCTTCACCCCGGGAAGTGTATTAAATACCATTTGGAGGCATTTATTGTTCAAGCAAAAACAGCTGATTTTTGACAAAAGAGATAATACCCCCCCATTACGTAATTCTTCAGAAAGGTGAAAAATTGTCTGTTTTCAAATGTTTTATTTTTGAATGTCAGTTCACATTTGTAGGTGGATTATTAGTTTTAGAGCTAAAATTAGCATATTTAAAGTGATTTTCATGCTTCCAGGGGGTCTAAACTCAAGATTTGTGGAATGGTTAAAAGTGCATGAAAATGGCCAATTTGCTCACTCTGAGGTCTCAAAAAGTGTTTCTTCACCCCGGGAAGTGAATTAAATACCATTTGGAGGCATTTAATGTTCAAGCAAAAACGGCTGATTTTTGACAAAAGAGATAACACCCCCCCATTACGTCATTCTTCAGAAAGGTGAAAAATGGTCCGTTTACAAATGTTTTATTTTTGAACGTCAGTTCACATTTGTAGGTGGATTATTAGTTTTAGTGCTAAAATTAGCATGTTTAAAGTGATTTTCATGCTTCCAGGGGCTCTAAACACAAGATTTGTGGAATGGTTAAAAGTGCATGAAAATGGCCAATTTGCTCACTCTGAGGTCTCAAAAAGTGTTTCTTGACCCCGGGAAGTGAATTAAATACCATTTGGAGGCATTTAATGTTCAAGCAAAAACGGCGGATTTTTGACAAAAGAGATAACACCCCCCCATTACGTAATTCTTCAGAAAGGTGAAAAATGGTCCGTTTTCAAATGTTTTATTTTTGAACGTCAGTTCACATTTGTAGGTGGATTATTAGTTTTAGAGCTAAAATTAGCATGTTTAAAGTGATTTTCATGCTTCCAGGGGCCCGGGAAGTGAATTAAATACCATTTGGAGGCATTTAGTGTTCAAGCAAAAACGGCTGATTTTTGACAAAAGAGATAACACCCCCCATTACGTCATTCTTCAGAAAGGTGAAAAATGGTCCGTTTTCAAATGTTTTATTTTTGAACGTCAGTTCACATTTGTAGGTGGATTATTAGTTTTAGAGCTAAAATTAGCATGTTTAAAGTGATTTTCATGCTTCCAGGGGCCCGGGAAGTGAATTAAATACCATTTGGAGGCATTTAATGTTCAAGCAAAAACAGCTGATCTTTGACAAAAGAGATAACACCCCCCCATAACGTCATTCTTCAGAAAGGTGAAAAATGGTCCGTTTTCAAATGTTTTATTTTTGAACGTCAGTTCACATTTGTAGGTGGATTATTAGTTTTAGAGCTAAAATTAGCATGTTTAAAGTGATTTTTATGCTTCCTGTGGCCCTAAACACAAGGTTTGTGGAATGGTTAAAAGTGCATGAAAATGGCCAATTTGCTCACTCTGAGGTCTCAAAAAGTGTTTCTTCACCCCGGGAAGTGAATTAAATACCATTTGGAGTCATTTAATGTTCAAGCAAAAACAGCTGATTTTTGACAAAAGAGATAACACCCCCCATTACGTAATTCTTCAGAAAGGTGAAAAATTGTCCGTTTTCAAATGTTTTATTTTTGAATGTCAGTTCACATTTGTAGGTGGATTATTAGTTTTAGAGCTAAAATTAGCATATTTAAAGTGATTTTCATGCTTCCAGGGGCTCTAAACACAAGATTTGTGGAATGGTTAAAAGTGCATGAAAATGGCCAATTTGCTCACTCTGAGGTCTCAAAAAGTGTTTCTTTACCCCGGGAAGTGAATTAAATACCATTTGGAGGCATTTAATGTTCAAGCAAAAACTGCGGATTTTTGACAAAAGAGATAACACCCCCCATTACGTCATGCTTCAGAAAGGTGCAAAAATTGTCCGTTTTCAAATGTTTTATTTTTGAATGTCAGTTCACATTTGTAGGTGGATTATTAGTTTTAGAGCTAAAATTAGCATGTTTAAAGGGATTTTCATGCTTCCTGTGGCCCTAAACACAAGGTTTGTGGAATGGTTAAAACTGCATGAAAATGGCCAATTTGCTCACTCTGAGGTCTCAAAAAGTGTTTCTTCACCCCGGGAAGTGTATTAAATACCATTTGGAGGCATTTAATGTTCAAGCAAAAACAGCTGATTTTTGACAAAAGAGATAATACCCCCCCATTACGTAATTCTTCAGAAAGGTGAAAAATTGTCTGTTTTCAAATGTTTTATTTTTGAATGTCAGTTCACATTTGTAGGTGGATTATTAGTTTTAGAGCTAAAATTAGCATATTTAAAGTGATTTTCATGCTTCCAGGGGGTCTAAACTCAAGATTTGTGGAATGGTTAAAAGTGCATGAAAATGGCCAATTTGCTCACTCTGAGGTCTCAAAAAGTGTTTCTTCACCCCGGGAAGTGAATTAAATACCATTTGGAGGCATTTAATGTTCAAGCAAAAACGGCTGATTTTTGACAAAAGAGATAACACCCCCCCATTACGTCATTCTTCAGAAAGGTGAAAAATGGTCCGTTTACAAATGTTTTATTTTTGAACGTCAGTTCACATTTGTAGGTGGATTATTAGTTTTAGTGCTAAAATTAGCATGTTTAAAGTGATTTTCATGCTTCCAGGGGCTCTAAACACAAGATTTGTGGAATGGTTAAAAGTGCATGAAAATGGCCAATTTGCTCACTCTGAGGTTTCAAAAAGTGTTTCTTCACCCCGGGAAGTGAATTAAATACCATTTGGAGGCATTTAATGTTCAAGCAAAAACGGCTGATTTTTTACAAACGAGATAACACCCCCCCATTACGTCATGCTTCAGAAAGGTGAAAAATGGTCCGTTTTCACATGTTTTATTTTTGAACGTCAGTTCACATTTGTAGGTGGATTATTAGTTTTAGAGCTAAAATTAGCATGTTTAAAGTGATTTTCATGCTTCCAGGGGCCCGGGAAGTGAATTAAATACCATTTGTAGGCATTTAATGTTCAAGCAAAAACGGCTGATTTTTGACAAAAGAGATAACACCCCCCCATTACGTCATGCTTCAGAAAGGTGAAAAATGGTCCGTTTTCAAATGTTTTATTTTTGAATGTCAATTCACATTTGTAGGTGGATTATTAGTTTTAGAGCTAAAATTAGCATGTTTAAAGTGATTTTCATGCTTCCAGGGGCCCGGGAAGTGAATTAAATACCATTTGGAGGCATTTAATGTTCAAGCAAAAACGGCTGATTTTTTACAAAAGAGATAACACCCCCCCATTACGTCATGCTTCAGAAAGGTGAAAAATGGTCCATTTTCAAATGTTTTATTTTTGAACGTCAGTTCACATTTGTAGGTGGATTATTAGTTTTAGAGCTAAAATTAGCATGTTTAAAGTGATTTTCATGCTTCCAGGGGCCCCTGAAGTGAATTAAATACCATTTGTAGGCATTTAATGTTCAAGCAAAAACGGCTGATTTTTGACAAAAGAGATAACACCCCCCCATTACGTCATGCTTCAGAAAGGTGAAAAATGGTCCGTTTTCAAATGTTTTATTTTTGAATGTCAATTCAAATTTGTAGGTGGATTATTAGTTTTAGAGCTAAAATTAGCATGTTTAAAGTGATTTTCATGCTTCCAGGGGCCCGGGAAGTGAATTAAATACCATTTGGAGGCATTTAATGTTCAAGCAAAAACAGCTGATTTTTGACAAAAGAGATAACACCCTCCATTACGTCATTCTTCAGAAAGGTAAAAAATGGTCCGTTTTCAAATGTTTTATTTTTGAACGTCAGTTCACATTTGTAGGTGGATTATTAGTTTTAGAGCTAAAATTAGCATGTTTAAAGTGATTTTCATGCTTCCAGGGGCTCTAAACACAAGATTTGTGGAATGGTTAAAAGTGCATGAAAATGGCCAATTTGCTCACTCTGAGGTCTCAAAAAGTGTTTCTTCACCCCGGGAAGTGAATTAAAAACAATTTGGAGGCATTTAATGTTCAAGCAAAAACGGCGAATTTTTGACAAAAGAGATAACACCCCCCATTACGTGATGCTTCAGAAAGGTGAAAAATTGTCCGTTTTCAAATGTTTTATTTTTGAATGTCAGTTCACATTTGTAGGTGGATCATCAGTTTTAGAGCTAAAAAAATTAGCATGTTTAAAGTGATTTTCATGCTTCCATGGGCTCTAAACACAAGATTTGTGGAATGGTTAAAAGTGCATGAAAATGGCCAATTTGCTCACTCTGAGGTCTCAAAAAGTGTTTCTTCACCCCGGGAAGTGTATTAAATACCATTTGGAGGCATTTAATGTTCAAGCAAAAACAGCTGATTTTTGACAAAAGAGATAATACCCCCCCATTACGTAATTCTTCAGAAAGGTGAAAAATTGTCTGTTTTCAAATGTTTTATTTTTGAATGTCAGTTCACATTTGTAGGTGGATTATTAGTTTTAGAGCTAAAATTAGCATATTTAAAGTGATTTTCATGCTTCCAGGGGGTCTAAACTCAAGATTTGTGGAATGGTTAAAAGTGCATGAAAATGGCCAATTTGCTCACTCTGAGGTCTCAAAAAGTGTTTCTTCACCCCGGGAAGTGAATTAAATACCATTTGGAGGCATTTAATGTTCAAGCAAAAACGGCTGATTTTTGACAAAAGAGATAACACCCCCCCATTACGTCATTCTTCAGAAAGGTGAAAAATGGTCCGTTTACAAATGTTTTATTTTTGAACGTCAGTTCACATTTGTAGGTGGATTATTAGTTTTAGTGCTAAAATTAGCATGTTTAAAGTGATTTTCATGCTTCCAGGGGCTCTAAACACAAGATTTGTGGAATGGTTAAAAGTGCATGAAAATGGCCAATTTGCTCACTCTGAGGTCTCAAAAAGTGTTTCTTGACCCCGGGAAGTGAATTAAATACCATTTGGAGGCATTTAATGTTCAAGCAAAAACGGCGGATTTTTGACAAAAGAGATAACACCCCCCCATTACGTAATTCTTCAGAAAGGTGAAAAATGGTCCGTTTTCAAATGTTTTATTTTTGAACGTCAGTTCACATTTGTAGGTGGATTATTAGTTTTAGAGCTAAAATTAGCATGTTTAAAGTGATTTTCATGCTTCCAGGGGCCCGGGAAGTGAATTAAATACCATTTGGAGGCATTTAGTGTTCAAGCAAAAACGGCTGATTTTTGACAAAAGAGATAACACCCCCCATTACGTCATTCTTCAGAAAGGTGAAAAATGGTCCGTTTTCAAATGTTTTATTTTTGAACGTCAGTTCACATTTGTAGGTGGATTATTAGTTTTAGAGCTAAAATTAGCATGTTTAAAGTGATTTTCATGCTTCCAGGGGCCCGGGAAGTGAATTAAATACCATTTGGAGGCATTTAATGTTCAAGCAAAAACAGCTGATCTTTGACAAAAGAGATAACACCCCCCCATAACGTCATTCTTCAGAAAGGTGAAAAATGGTCCGTTTTCAAATGTTTTATTTTTGAACGTCAGTTCACATTTGTAGGTGGATTATTAGTTTTAGAGCTAAAATTAGCATGTTTAAAGTGATTTTTATGCTTCCTGTGGCCCTAAACACAAGGTTTGTGGAATGGTTAAAAGTGCATGAAAATGGCCAATTTGCTCACTCTGAGGTCTCAAAAAGTGTTTCTTCACCCCGGGAAGTGAATTAAATACCATTTGGAGTCATTTAATGTTCAAGCAAAAACAGCTGATTTTTGACAAAAGAGATAACACCCCCCATTACGTAATTCTTCAGAAAGGTGAAAAATTGTCCGTTTTCAAATGTTTTATTTTTGAATGTCAGTTCACATTTGTAGGTGGATTATTAGTTTTAGAGCTAAAATTAGCATATTTAAAGTGATTTTCATGCTTCCAGGGGCTCTAAACACAAGATTTGTGGAATGGTTAAAAGTGCATGAAAATGACCAATTTGCTCACTCTGAGGTCTCAAAAAGTGTTTCTTCACCCCGGGAAGTGAATTAAATACCATTTGGAGGCATTTAATGTTCAATCAAAAACAGCTGATTTTTGACAAAAGAGATAACACCCCCCCATTACGTCATGCTTTAGAAAGGTGAAAAATGGTCCGTTTTCAAATGTTTTATTTTTGAATGTCAATTCACATTTGTAGGTGGATTATTAGTTTTAGAGCTAAAATTAGCATGTTTAAAGTGATTTTCATGCTTCCAGGGGCCCGGGAAGTGAATTAAATACCATTTGGAGGCATTTAATGTTCAAGCAAAAACGGCTGATTTTTTACAAACGAGATAACACCCCCCCATTACGTCATGCTTCAGAAAGGTGAAAAATGGTCCGTTTTCACATGTTTTATTTTTGAACGTCAGTTCACATTTGTAGGTGGATTATTAGTTTTAGAGCTAAAATTAGCATGTTTAAAGTGATTTTCATGCTTCCAGGGGCCCGGGAAGTGAATTAAATACCATTTGTAGGCATTTAATGTTCAAGCAAAAACGGCTGATTTTTGACAAAAGAGATAACACCCCCCCATTACGTCATGCTTCAGAAAGGTGAAAAATGGTCCGTTTTCAAATGTTTTATTTTTGAATGTCAATTCACATTTGTAGGTGGATTATTAGTTTTAGAGCTAAAATTAGCATGTTTAAAGTGATTTTCATGCTTCCAGGGGCCCGGGAAGTGAATTAAATACCATTTGGAGGCATTTAATGTTCAAGCAAAAACGGCTGATTTTTTACAAAAGAGATAACACCCCCCCATTACGTCATGCTTCAGAAAGGTGAAAAATGGTCCATTTTCAAATGTTTTATTTTTGAACGTCAGTTCACATTTGTAGGTGGATTATTAGTTTTAGAGCTAAAATTAGCATGTTTAAAGTGATTTTCATGCTTCCAGGGGCCCCTGAAGTGAATTAAATACCATTTGTAGGCATTTAATGTTCAAGCAAAAACGGCTGATTTTTGACAAAAGAGATAACACCCCCCCATTACGTCATGCTTCAGAAAGGTGAAAAATGGTCCGTTTTCAAATGTTTTATTTTTGAATGTCAATTCAAATTTGTAGGTGGATTATTAGTTTTAGAGCTAAAATTAGCATGTTTAAAGTGATTTTCATGCTTCCAGGGGCCCGGGAAGTGAATTAAATACCATTTGGAGGCATTTAATGTTCAAGCAAAAACAGCTGATTTTTGACAAAAGAGATAACACCCTCCATTACGTCATTCTTCAGAAAGGTAAAAAATGGTCCGTTTTCAAATGTTTTATTTTTGAACGTCAGTTCACATTTGTAGGTGGATTATTAGTTTTAGAGCTAAAATTAGCATGTTTAAAGTGATTTTCATGCTTCCAGGGGCTCTAAACACAAGATTTGTGGAATGGTTAAAAGTGCATGAAAATGGCCAATTTGCTCACTCTGAGGTCTCAAAAAGTGTTTCTTCACCCCGGGAAGTGAATTAAAAACAATTTGGAGGCATTTAATGTTCAAGCAAAAACGGCGAATTTTTGACAAAAGAGATAACACCCCCCATTACGTGATGCTTCAGAAAGGTGAAAAATTGTCCGTTTTCAAATGTTTTATTTTTGAATGTCAGTTCACATTTGTAGGTGGATCATCAGTTTTAGAGCTAAAAAAATTAGCATGTTTAAAGTGATTTTCATGCTTCCATGGGCTCTAAACACAAGATTTGTGGAATGGTTAAAAGTGCATGAAAATGGCCAATTTGCTCACTCTGAGGTCTCAAAAAGTGTTTCTTCACCCCGGGAAGTGAATTAAATACCATTTGGAGGCATTTAATGTTCAAGCAAAAACGGCTGATTTTTGATGAAAGAGATAACACCCCCCCATTACGTCATGCTTCGGAAAGGTGAAAAATGGTCCGTTTTCAAATGTTTTATTTTTGAATGTCAGTTCACATTTGTAGGTGGATTATTAGTTTTAGAGCTAAAATTAGCATGTTTAAAGTGATTTTCATGCTTCCTGTGGCCCTAAACACAAGGTTTGTGGAATGGTTAAAAGTGCATGAAAATGGCCAATTTGCTCACTCTGAGGTCTCAAAAAGTGTTTCTTTACCCCGGGAAGTGAATTAAATACCATTTGGAGGCATTGAATGTTCAAGCAAAAACGGCGGATTTTTGACAAAAGAGATAACACCCCCCCATTACGTCATGCTTCAGAAAGGTGAAAAATTGTCCGTTTTCAAATGTTTTATTTTTGAATGTCAGTTCACATTTGTAGGTGGATTATTAGTTTTAGAGCTAAAATTAGCATGTTTAAAGTGATTTTCATGCTTCCTGTGGCCCTAAACACAAGGTTTGTGGAATGGTTAAAAGTGCATGAAAATGGCCAATTTGCTCATTCTGAGGTCTCAAAAACTGTTTCTTCACCCGGGAAGTGAATTAAATACCATTTGGAGGCATTTAATGTTCAAGAAAAAACAGCTGATTTTTGACAAAAGAGATAACACCCCCCATTACGTAATTCTTCAGAAAGGTGAAAAATTGTCCGTTTTCAAATGTTTTATTTTTGAATGTCAGTTCCCATTTGTAGGTGGATTATTAGTTTTAGAGCTAAAATTAGCATATTTAAAGTGATTTTCATGCTTCCAGGGGGTCTAAACACAAGATTTGTGGAATGGTTAAAAGTGCATGAAAATGGCCAATTTGCTCACTCTGAGGTCTCAAAAAGTGTTTCTTCACCCCGGGAAGTGAATTAAATACCATTTGGAGGCATTTAATGTTCAAGCAAAAACTGCTGATTTTTGACAAAAGAGAAAACACCCCCCCATTACGTCATTCTTCAGAAAGGTGAAAAATGGTCCGTTTTCAAATGTTTTATTTTTGAACGTCAGTTCACATTTGTAGGTGAATTATTAGTTTTAGAGCTAAAATTAGCATGTTTAAAGTGATTTTCATGCTTCCAGGGGCTCTAAACACAAGATTTGTGGAATGGTTAAAAGTGCATGAAAATGGCCAATTTGCTCACTCTGAGGTCTCAAAAAGTGTTTCTTTACCCCGGGAAGTGAATTAAATACCATTTGGAGGCATTTAATGTTCAAGCAAAAACGGCGGATTTTTGACAAAAGAGATAACACCCCCCCATTACGTCATGCTTCAGAAAGGTGAAAAATTGTCCGTTTTCAAATGTTTTATTTTTGAATGTCAGTTCACATTTGTAGGTGGATTATTAGTTTTAGAGCTAAAATTAGCATGTTTAAAGTGATTTTCATGCTTCCTGTGGCCCTAAACACAAGGTTTGTGGAATGGTTAAAAGTGCATGAAAATGGCCAATTTGCTCACTCTGAGGACTCAAAAAGTGTTTCTTCACCCCGGGAAGTGAATTAAATACCATTTGGAGGCATTTAATGTTCAAGCAAAAACAGCTGATTTTTGACAAAAGAGATAACACCCCCCATTACGTAATTCTTCAGAAAGGTGAAAAATTGTCCGTTTTCAAATGTTTTATTTTTGACTGTCAGTTCACATTTGTAGGTGGATTATTAGTTTTAGAGCTAAAATTAGCATGTTTAAAGTGATTTTCATGCTTCCAGGGGCTCTAAACACAAGATTTGTGGAATGGTTAAAAGTGCATGAAAATGGCCAATTTGCTCAATCTGAGGTCTCAAAAAGTGTTTCTTCACCCCGGGAAGTGAATTAAATACAATTTGGAGGCATTTAATGTTCAAGCAAAAACGGCGGATTTTTGACAAAAGACATAACACACCCCCCCATTACGTGATGCTTCAGAAAGCTGAAAAATTGTCCGTTTTCAAATGTTTTATTTTTGAATGTCAGTTCACATTTGTAGGTGGATCATCAGTTTTAGAGCTAAAAAAATTAGCATGTTTAAAGTGATTTTCATGCTTCCAGGGGCTCTAAACACAAGATTTGTGGAATGGTTAAAAGTGCATGAAAATGGCCAATTTGCTCACTCTGAGGTCTCAAAAAGTGTTTCTTCACCCCGGGAAGTGAATTAAATACCATTTGGAGGCATTTAATGTTCAATCAAAAACAGCTGATTTTTGACAAAAGAGATAACACCTCCCATTACGTCATGCTTCAGAAAGGTGAAAAATTGTCCGTTTTCAAATGTTTTATTTTTGAATGTCAGTTCACATTTGTAGGTGGATTATTAGTTTTAGAGCTAAAATTAGCATGTTTAAAGAGATTTTCATGCTTCCTGTGGCCCTAAACACAAGGTTTGTGGAATGGTTAAAAGTGCATGAAAATGGCCAATTTGTTCACTCTGAGGTCTCAAAAAGTGTTTCTTCACCCCGGGAAGTGAATTAAATACCATTTGGAGGCATTTAATGTTCAAGCAAAAACAGCTGATTTTTGACAAAAGAGATAACAGCCCCCCATTACGTAATTCTTCAGAAAGGTAAACATTTTCTGTTTTCAAATGTTTTATTTTTGAATGTCAGTTCACATTTGTAGGTGGATTATTAGTTTTAGAGCTAAAATTAGCATGTTTAAAGTGATTTTCATGCTTCCAGGGGCTCAAAACACAAGATTTGTGGAATGGTTAAAAGTGCATGAAAATGGCCAATTTGCTCACTCTGAGGTCTCAAAAAGTGTTTCTTCACCCCGGGAAGTGAATTAAATACCATTTGGAGGCATTTAATGTTCAAGCAAAAACAGCTGATTTTTGACAAAAGAGATAACACCCCCCCATTACGTAATGCTTCAGAAAGGTGAAAAATGGTCCGTTTTCAAATGTTTTATTTTTGAAGGTCAGTTCACATTTGTAGGTGGATTATTCGTTTTAGAGCTAAAATTAGCATGTTTAAAGTGATTTTCATGCTTCCAGGGGCTCTAAACACAAGATTTGTGGAATGGTTAAAAGTGCATGAAAATGGCCAATTTGCTCACTCTGAGGTCTCAAAAAGTGTTTCTTCACCCCGGGAAGTGAATTAAATACCATTTGGAGGCATTTAATGTTCAAGCAAAAACAGCTGATTTTTGACAAAAGAGATAACACCCCCCCATTACGTAATTCTTCAGAAAGGTGAAAAATGGTCCGTTTTCATATGTTTTATTTTTGAACGTCAGTTCACATTTGTAGGTGGATTATTAGTTTTAGAGCTAAAATTAGCATGTTTAAAGTGATTTTCATGCTTCCAGGGGCTCAAAACACAAGATTTGTGGAATGGTTAAAAGTGCATGAAAATGGCCAATTTGCTCACTCTGAGGTCTCAAAAAGTGTTTCTTCACCCCGGGAAGTGAATTAAATACCATTTGGAGGCATTTAATGTTCAAGCAAAAACAGCTGATTTTTGACAAAAGAGATAACACCCCCCCATTACGTAATGCTTCAGAAAGGTGAAAAATGGTCCGTTTTCAAATGTTTTATTTTTGAAGGTCAGTTCACATTTGTAGGTGGATTATTAGTTTTAGAGCTAAAATTAGCATGTTTAAAGTGATTTTCATGCTTCCAGGGGCCCGGGAAGTGAATTAAAAACCATTTGGAGGCATTTAATGTTCAAGCAAAAACGGCTGATTTTTGACAAAAGAGATAACACCCCCCCATTACGTCATGCTTCAGAAAGGTGAAAAATTGTCCGTTTTCAAATGTTTTATTTTTGAATGTCAGTTCACATTTGTAGGTGAATTATTAGTTTTAGAGCTAAAATTAGCATGTTTAAAGTGATTTTCATGCTTCCTGTGGCCCTAAACACAAAGTTTGTGGAATGGTTAAAAGTGCATGAAAATGGCCAGTTTGCTCACTCTGAGGTCTCAAAAAGTGTTTCTTCACCCCCGGAAGTGAATTAAATACCATTTGGAGGCATTTAATGTTCAAGCAAAAACAGCTGATTTTTGACAAAAGAGAAAACACCCCCCCATTGCGTAATTCTTCAGAAAGGTGAAAAATGGTCCGTTTTCAAATGTTTTAGTTTTTGAACGTCAGTTCACATTTGTAGGTGGATT
This sequence comes from Lissotriton helveticus, assembly GCF_964261635.1. NCBI lineage: Eukaryota > Metazoa > Chordata > Amphibia > Caudata > Salamandridae > Lissotriton > Lissotriton helveticus. The sequence goes on from NW_027611740.1 coordinate 1,212,811, forward strand.
ATTAGTTTTAGAGCTAAAATTAGCATATTTAAAGTGATTTTCATGCTTCCAGGGGCTCTAAACACAAGATTTGTGGAATGGTTAAAAGTGCATGAAAATGGCCAATTTGCTCACTCTGAGGTCTCAAAAAGTGTTTCTTCACCCCGGGAAGTGAATTAAATACAATTTGGAGGCATTTAATGTTCAAGCAAAAACGGCGGATTTTTGACAAAAGAGATAACACCCCCCCATTACGTGATGCTTCAGAAAGGTGAAAAATTGTCCGTTTTCAAATGTTTTATTTTTGAATGTCAGTTCACATTTGTAGGTGGATCATCAGTTTTAGAGCTAAAAAAATTAGCATGTTTAAGTGATTTTCATGCTTCCATGGGCTCTAAACACAAGATTTGAGGAATGGTTAAAAGTGCATGAAAATGGCCAATTTGCTCACTCTGAGGTCTCAAAAAGTGTTTCTTCACCCCGGGAAGTGAATTAAATACCATTTGGAGGCATTTAATGTTCAATCAAAAACAGCTGATTTTTGACAAAAGAGATAACACCTCCCATTACGTCATGCTTCAGAAAGGTGAAAAATTGTCCGTTTTTAAATGTTTTATTTTTGAATGTCAGTTCACATTTGTAGGTGGATTATTAGTTTTAGAGCTAAAATTAGCATGTTTAAAGTGATTTTCATGCTTCCTGTGGCCCTAAACACAAGGTTTGTGGAATGGTTAAAAGTGCATGAAAATGGCCAATTTGCTCACTCTGAGGTCTCAAAAAGTGTTTCTTCACCCCGGGAAGTGAATTAAATACCATTTGGAGGCATTTAATGTTCAAGCAAAAACAGCTGATTTTTGACAAAAGAGATAACACCTCCCATTACGTCATGCTGCAGAAAGGTGAAAAATTGTCCGTTTTCAAATGTTTTATTTTTGAATGTCAGTTCACATTTGTAGGTGGATTATTAGTTTTAGAGCTAAAATTAGCATGTTTAAAGTGATTTTCATGCTTCCAGGGGCTCTAAACACAAGGTTTGTGGAATAGTTAAAAGTGCATGAAAATGGCCAATTTGCTCACTCTGAGGACTCAAAAAGTGTTTCTTCACCCCGGGAAGTGAATTAAATACCATTTGGAGGCATTTAATGATCAAGCAAAAACAGCTGATTTTTGACAAAAGAGATAACACCCCCCATTACGTAATTCTTCAGAAAGGTGAAAAATTGTCCGTTTTCAAATGTTTTATTTTTGACTGTCAGTTCACATTTGTAGGTGGATTATTAGTTTTAGAGCTAAAATTAGCATGTTTAAAGTGATTTTCATGCTTCCAGGGGCTCTAAACACAAGATTTGTGGAATGGTTAAAAGTGCATGAAAATGGCCAATTTGCTCAATCTGAGGTCTCAAAAAGTGTTTCTTCACCCCGGGAAGTGAATTAAATACAATTTGGAGGCATTTAATGTTCAAGCAAAAACAGCTGATTTTTGACAAAAGAGATAACACCTCCCATTACGTCATGCTTCAGAAAGGTGAAAAATTGTCCGTTTTCAAATGTTTTATTTTTGAATGTCAGTTCACATTTGTAGGTGGATTATTAGTTTTAGAGCTAAAATTAGCATGTTTAAAGAGATTTTCATGCTTCCTGTGGCCCTAAACACAAGGTTTGTGGAATGGTTAAAAGTGCATGAAAATGGCCAATTTGTTCACTCTGAGGTCTCAAAAAGTGTTTCTTCACCCCGGGAAGTGAATTAAATACCATTTGGAGGCATTTAATGTTCAAGCAAAAACAGCTGATTTTTGACAAAAGAGATAACAGCCCCCCATTACGTAATTCTTCAGAAAGGTAAAAATTTTCTGTTTTCAAATGTTTTATTTTTGAATGTCAGTTCACATTTGTAGGTGGATTATTAGTTTTAGAGCTAAAATTAGCATATTTAGAGTGATTTTCATGCTTCCAGGGGCTCTAAACACAAGATTTGTGGAATGGTTAAAAGTGCATGAAAATGGCCAATTTGCTCACTCTGAGGTCTCAAAAAGTGTTTCTTCACCCCGGGAAGTGAATTAAATACCATTTGGAGGCATTTAATGTTCAAGCAAAAACGGCTGATTTTTGACAAAAGAGATAACACCCCCCCATTACGTCATTCTTCAGAAAGGTGAAAAATGGTCCGTTTTCAAATGTTTTCGTTTTTGAACGTCAGTTCACATTTGTAGGTGGATTATTAGTTTTAGAGCTAAAATTAGCATGTTTAAAGTGATTTTCATGCTTCCAGGGGCTCTAAACACAAGATTTGTGGAATGGTTAAAAGTGCATGAAAATGGCCAATTTGCTCACTCTGAGGTGTCAAAAAGTGTTTCTTCACCCCGGGAAGTGAATTAAATACAATTTGGAGGCATTTAATGTTCAAGCAAAAACGGCGGATTTTTGACAAAAGAGATAACACCCCCCCATTACGTGATGCTTCAGAAAGGTGAAAAATTGTCCGTTTTCAAATGTTTTATTTTTGAATGTCAGTTCACATTTGTAGGTGGATCATCAGTTTTAGAGCTAAAAAATTTTAGCATGTTTAAAGTGATTTTCATGCTTCCAGGGGCTCTAAACACAAGATTTGTGGAATGGTTAAAAGTGCATGAAAATGGCTAATTTGCTCACTCTGAGGTCTCAAAAAGTGTTTCTTCACCCCGGGAAGTGAATTAAATACCATTTGGAGGCATTTAATGTTCAATCAAAAACAGCTGATTGTTGAAAAAAGAGATAACACCTCCCATTACGTCATGCTTCAGAAAGGTGAAAAATTGTCCGTTTTCAAATGTTTTATTTTTGAATGTCAGTTCACATTTGTAGGTGGATTATTAGTTTTAGAGCTAAAATTAGCATGTTTAAAGTGATGTTCATGCTTCCTGTGGCCCTAAACACAAGGTTTGTGGAATGGTTAAAAGTGCATGAAAATGGCCAATTTGCTCACTCTGAGGTCTCAAAAAGTGTTTCTTCACCCCGGGAAGTGAATTAAATACCATTTGGAGGCATTTAATGTTCAAGCAAAAACAGCTGATTTTTGACAAAAGAGATAACACCCCCCATTACGTAATTCTTCAGAAAGGTGAAAAATTGTCTGTTTTCAAATGTTTTATTTTTGAATGTTCATTCACATTTGTAGGTGGATTATTAGTTTTAGAGCTAAAATTAGCATATTTAAAGTGATTTTCATGCTTCCAGGGGCTCTAAACAAAAGATTTGTGGAATGGTTAAAAGTGCATGAAAATGGCCAATTTGCTCACTCTGAGGTCTCAAAAAGTGTTTCTTCACCCCGGGAAGTGAATTAAATACCATTTGGAGGCATTTAATGTTCAAGCAAAAACAGCTGATTTTTGACAAAAGAGATAACACCCCCCCATTACGTAATGCTTCAGAAAGGTGAAAAATGGTCCGTTTTCAAATGTTTTATTTTTGAAGGTCAGTTCACATTTGTAGGTGGATTATTAGTTTTAGAGCTAAAATTAGCATGTTTAAAGTGATTTTCATGCTTCCAGGGGCCCGGGAAGTGAATTAAAAACCATTTGGAGGCATTTAATGTTCAAGCAAAAACGGCTGATTTTTGACAAAAGAGATAACACCCCCCCATTACGTCATGCTTCAGAAAGGTGAAAAATTGTCCGTTTTCAAATGTTTTATTTTTGAATGTCAGTTCACATTTGTAGGTGAATTATTAGTTTTAGAGCTAAAATTAGCATGTTTAAAGTGATTTTCATGCTTCCTGTGGCCCTAAACACAAAGTTTGTGGAATGGTTAAAAGTGCATGAAAATGGCCAGTTTGCTCACTCTGAGGTCTCAAAAAGTGTTTCTTCACCCCGGGAAGTGAATTAAATACCATTTGGAGGCATTTAATGTTCAAGCAAAAACAGCTGATTTTTGACAAAAGAGAAAACACCCCCCATTACGTAATTCTTCAGAAAGGTGAAAAATGGTCCGTTTTCAAATGTTTTATTTTTGAACGTCAGTTCACATTTGTAGGTGGATTATTAGTTTTAGAGCTAAAATTAGCATATTTAAAGTGATTTTCATGCTTCCAGGGGCTCTAAACACAAGATTTGTGGAATGGTTAAAAGTGCATGAAAATGGCCAATTTGCTCACTCTGAGGTCTCAAAAAGTGTTTCTTCACCCTGGGAAGTGAATTAAATACCATTTGGAGGCATTTAATGTTCAAGCAAAAACGGCTGATTTTTGACAAAAGAGATAACACCCCCCATTACGTCATTCTTCAGAAAGGTGAAAAATGGTCCGTTTTCAAATGTTTTATTTTTGAACGTCAGTTCACATTTGTAGGTGGATTATTAGTTTTAGAGCTAAAATTAGCATGTTTAAAGTGATTTTCATGCTTCCAGGGGCTCTAAACACAAGATTTGTGGAATGGTTAAAAGTGCATGAAAATGGCCAATTTGCTCACTCTGAGGTCCCAAAAAGTGTTTCTTCACCCCGGGAAGTGAATTAAATACCATTTGGAGGCATTTAATGTTCAAGCAAAAACAGCTGATTTTTGACAAAAGAGATAACACCCCCATTACGTAATTCTTCAGAAAGGTGAAAAATTGTCTGTTTTCAAATGTTTTATTTTTGAATGTTCATTCACATTTGTAGGTGGATTATTAGTTTTAGAGCTAAAGATAGCATATTTAAAGTGATTTTCATGCTTCCAGGGGCTCTAAACAAAAGATTTGTGGAATGGTTAAAAGTGCATGAAAATGGCCAATTTGCTCACTCTGAGGTCTCAAAAAGTGTTTCTTCACCCCGGGAAGTGAATTAAATACCATTTGGAGGCATTTAATGTTCAAGCAAAAACAGCTGATTTTTGACAAAAGAGATAACACCCCCCCATTACGTAATTCTTCAGAAAGGTGAAAAATGGTCCGTTTTCATATGTTTTATTTTTGAACGTTAGTTCACATTTGTAGGTGGATTATTAGTTTTAGAGCTAAAATTAGCATGTTTAAAGTGATTTTCATGCTTCCAGGGGCTCAAAACACAAGATTTGTGGAATGGTAAAAAGTGCATGAAAATGGCCAATTTGCTCACTCTGAGGTCTCAAAAAGTGTTTCTTCACCCCGGGAAGTGAATTAAATACCATTTGGAGGCATTTAATGTTCAAGCAAAAACAGCAGATTTTTGACAAAAGAGATAACACCCCCCATTACGTAATTCTTCAGAAAGGTGAAAAATTGTCTGTTTTCAAATGTTTTATTTTTGAATGTTCATTCACATTTGTAGGTGGATTATTAGTTTTAGAGCTAAAATTAGCATATTTAAAGTGATTTTCATGCTTCCAGGGGCTCTAAACAAAAGATTTGTGGAATGGTTAAAAGTGCATGAAAATGGCCAATTTGCTCACTCTGAGGTCTCAAAAAGTGTTTCTTCACCCCGGGAAGTGAATTAAATACCATTTGGAGGCATTTAATGTTCAAGCAAAAACAGCTGATTTTTGACAAAAGAGATAACACCCCCCCATTACGTAATTCTTCAGAAAGGTGAAAAATGGTCCGTTTTCATATGTTTTATTTTTGAACGTCAGTTCACATTTGTAGGTGGATTATTAGTTTTAGAGCTAAAATTAGCATGTTTAAAGTGATTTTCATGCTTCCAGGGGCTCAAAACACAAGATTTGTGGAATGGTTAAAAGTGCATGAAAATGGCCAATTTGCTCACTCTGAGGTCTCAAAAAGTGTTTCTTCACCCCGGGAAGTGAATTAAATACCATTTGGAGGCATTTAATGTTCAAGCAAAAACAGCTGATTTTTGACAAAAGAGATAACACCCCCCATTACGTAATGCTTCAGAAAGGTGAAAAATGGTCCGTTTTCAAATGTATTATTTTTGAAGGTCAGTTCACATTTGTAGGTGGATTATTAGTTTTAGAGCTAAAATTAGCATGTTTAAAGTGATTTTCATGCTTCCAGGGGCCCGGGAAGTGAATTAAAAACCATTTGGAGGCATTTAATGTTCAAGCAAAAACGGCTGATTTTTGACAAAAGAGATAACACCCCCCCATTACGTCATGCTTCAGAAAGGTGAAAAATTGTCCGTTTTCAAATGTTTTATTTTTGAATGTCAGTTCACATTTGTAGGTGAATTATTAGTTTTAGAGCTAAAATTAGCATGTTTAAAGTGATTTTCATGCTTCCTGTGGCCCTAAACACAAAGTTTGTGGAATGGTTAAAAGTGCATGAAAATGGCCAGTTTGCTCACTCTGAGGTCTCAAAAAGTGTTTCTTCACCCCGGGAAGTGAATTAAATACCATTTGGAGGCATTTAATGTTCAAGCAAAAAAAGGCTGATTTTTGACAAAAGAGATAACACCCCCCATTACGTCATTCTTCAGAAAGGTGAAAAATGGTCCGTTTTCAAATGTTTTATTTTTGAACGTCAGTTCACATTTGTAGGTGGATTATTAGTTTTAGAGCTAAAATTAGCATGTTTAAAGTGATTTTCATGCTTCCAGGGGCTCTAAACAAAAGATTTGTGGAATGGTTAAAAGTGCATGAAAATGGCCAATTTGCTCACTCTGAGGTCTCAAAAAGTGTTTCTTCACCCCGGGAAGTGAATTAAATACCATTTGGAGGCATTTAATGTTCAAGCAAAAACGGCTGATTTTTGACAAAAGAGATAACACCCCCCCCATTACGTCATGCTTCAGAAAGGTGAAAAATGGTCCGTTTTCAAATGTTTTATTTTTGAATGTCAATTCACATTTGTAGGTGGATTATTAGTTTTAGAGCTAAAATTAGCATGTTTAAAGTGATTTTCATGCTTCCAGGGGCCCGGGAAGTGAATTAAATACCATTTGGAGGCATTTAATGTTCAAGCAAAAACAGCTGATTTTTGACAAAAGAGAAAACACCCTCCATTACGTCATTCTTCAGAAAGGTAAAAAATGGTCCGTTTTCAAATGTTTTATTTTTGAACATCAGTTCACATTTGTAGGTGGATTATTAGTTTTAGAGCTAAAATTAGCATATTTAAAGTGATTTTCATGCTTCCAGGGGCTCTAAACAAAAGATTTGTGGAATGGTTAAAAGTGCATGAAAATGGCCAATTTGCTCACTCTGAGGTCTCAAAAAGTGTTTCTTCACCCCGGGAAGTGAATTAAATACCATTTGGAGGCATTTAATGTTCAAGCAAAAACAGCTGATTTTTGACAAAAGAGATAACACCCCCCCATTACGTAATTCTTCAGAAAGGTGAAAAATGGTCCGTTTTCATATGTTTTATTTTTGAACGTCAGTTCACATTTGTAGGTGGATTATTAGTTTTAGAGCTAAAATTAGCATGTTTAAAGTGATTTTCATGCTTCCAGGGGCTCAAAACACAAGATTTGTGGAATGGTTAAAAGTGCATGAAAATGGCCAATTTGCTCACTCTGAGGTCTCAAAAAGTGTTTCTTCACCCCGGGAAGTGAATTAAATACCATTTGGAGGCATTTAATGTTCAAGCAAAAACAGCTGATTTTTGACAAAAGAGATAACACCCCCCCATTACGTAATGCTTCAGAAAGGTGAAAAATGGTCCGTTTTCAAATGTTTTATTTTTGAAGGTCAGTTCACATTTGTAGGTGGATTATTAGTTTTAGAGCTAAAATTAGCATGTTTAAAGTGATTTTCATGCTTCCAGGGGCCCGGAAAGTGAATTAAAAACCATTTGGAGGCATTTAATGTTCAAGCAAAAACAGCTGATTTTTGACAAAAGAGATAACACCCCCCCATTACGTCATGCTTCAGAAAGGTGAAAAATTGTCCGTTTTCAAATGTTTTATTTTTGAATGTCAGTTCACATTTGTAGGTGAATTATTAGTTTTAGAGCTAAAATTAGCATGTTTAAAGTGATTTTCATGCTTCCTGTGGCCCTAAACACAAAGTTTGTGGAATGGTTAAAAGTGCATGAAAATGGCCAGTTTGCTCACTCTGAGGTCTCAAAAAGTGTTTCTTCACCCCGGGAAGTGAATTAAATACCATTTGGAGGCATTTAATGTTCAAGCAAAAACAGCTGATTTTTGACAAAAGAGAAAACACCCCCCCATTACGTAATTCTTCAGAAAGGTGAAAAATGGTCCGTTTTCAAATGTTTTATTTTTGAACGTCAGCTCACATTTGTAGGTGGATTATTAGTTTTAGAGCTAAAATTAGCATGTTTAAAGTGATTTTCATGCTTCCAGGGGCTCTAAACACAAGATTTGTGGAATGGTTAAAAGTGCATGAAAATGGCCAATTTGCTCACTCTGAGGTCTCAAAAAGTGTTTCTTCACCCCGGGAAGTGAATTAAATACCATTTGGAGGCATTTAATGTTCAAGCAAAAACGGCTGATTTTTGACAAAAGAGATAACACCCCCCCCATTACGTCATGCTTCAGAAAGGTGAAAAATTGTCCGTTTTCAAATGTTTTATTTTTGAATGTCAATTCACATTTGTAGGTGGATTATTAGTTTTAGAGCTAAAATTAGCATGTTTAAAGTGATTTTCATGCTTCCAGGGGCCCGGGAAGTGAATTAAATACCATTTGGAGGCATTTAATGTTCAAGCAAAAACAGCTGATTTTTGACAAAAGAGAAAACACCCTCCATTACGTCATTCTTCAGAAAGGTAAAAAATGGTCCGTTTTCAAATGTTTTATTTTTGAACATCAGTTCACATTTGTAGGTGGATTATTAGTTTTAGAGCTAAAATTAGCATGTTTAAAGTGATTTTCATGCTTCCAGGGGCTCTAAACACAAGATTTGTGGAATGGTTAAAAGTGCATGAAAATGGCCAATTTGCTCACTCTGAGGTCTCAAAAAGTGTTTCTTCTCCCCGGGAAGTGAATTAAATACAATTTGGAGGCATTTAATGTTCAAGCAAAAACGGCGGATTTTTGACAAAAGAGATAACACCCCCCCATTACGTGATGCTTCAGAAAGGTGAAAAATTGTCCGTTTTCAAATGTTTTATTTTTGAATGTCAGTTCACATTTGTAGGTGGATCATCAGTTTTAGAGCTAAAAAAATTAGCATGTTTAAAGTGATTTTCATGCTTCCATGGGCTCTAAACACAAGATTTGTGGAATGGTTAAAAGTGCATGAAAATGGCCAATTTGCTCACTCTGAGGTCTCAAAAAGTGTTTCTTCACCCCGGGAAGTGAATTAAATACCATTTGGAGGCATTTAATGTTCAATCAAAAACAGCTGATTTTTGACAAAAGAGATAACACCTCCCATTACGTCATGCTTCAGAAAGGTGAAAAATTGTCAGTTTTCAAATGTTTTATTTTTGAATGTCAGTTCACATTTGTAGGTGGATTATTAGTTTTAGAGCTAAAATTAGCATGTTTAAAGTGATTTTCATGCTTCCTGTGGCCCTAAACACAAGGTTTGTGGAATGGTTAAAAGTGCATGAAAATGGCCAATTTGCTCAATCTGAGGTCTCAAAAAGTGTTTCTTCACCCCGGGAAGTGAATTAAATACCATTTGGAGGCATTTAATGTTCAAGCAAAAACAGCTGATTTTTGACAAAAGAGATAACACCTCCCATTACGTCATGCTTCAGAAAGGTGAAAAATTGTCCGTTTTCAAATGTTTTATTTTTGAATGTCAGTTCACATTTGTAGGTGGATTATTAGTTTTAGAGCTAAAATTAGCATGTTTAAAGTGATTTTCATGCTTCCAGGGGCTCTAAACACAAGGTTTGTGGAATAGTTAAAAGTGCATGAAAATGGCCAATTTGCTCACTCTGAGGTCTCAAAAAGTGTTTCTTCACCCCGGGAAGTGAATTAAATACCATTTGGAGGCATTTAATGTTCAAGCAAAAACAGCTGATTTTTGACAAAAGAGATAACACCCCCCCATTACGTAATTCTTCAGAAAGGTGAAAAATTGTCAGTTTTCAAATGTTTTATTTTTGAATGTCAGTTCACATTTGTAGGTGGATTATTAGTTTTAGAGCTAAAATTTGCATGTTTAAAGTGATTTTCATGCTTCCAGGGGCTCTAAACACAAGATTTGTGGAATGGTTAAAAGTGCATGAAAATGGCCAATTTGCTCAATCTGAGGTCTCAAAAAGTGTTTCTTCACCCCGGGAAGTGAATTAAATACAATTTGGAGGCATTTAATGTTCAAGCAAAAACGGCGGATTTTTGACAAAAGAGATAACACCCCCCCATTACGTGATGCTTCAGAAAGGTGAAAAATTGTCCGTTTTCAAATGTTTTATTTTTGAATGTCAGTTCACATTTGTAGGTGGATCATCAGTTTTAGAGCTAAAAAAATTAGCATGTTTAAAGTGATTTTCATGCTTCCAGGGGCTCTAAACACAAGATTTGTGGAATGGTTAAAAGTGCATGAAAATGGCCAATTTGCTCACTCTGAGGTCTCAAAAAGTGTTTCTTCACCCCAGGAAGTGAATTAAATACCATTTGGAGGCATTTAATGTTCAATCAAAAACAGCTGATTTTTGACAAAAGAGATAACACCTCCCATTACGTCATGCTTCAGAAAGGTGAAAAATTGTCCGTTTTCAAATGTTTTATTTTTGAATGTCAGTTCACATTTGTAGGTGGATTATTAGTTTTAGAGCTAAAATTAGCATGTTTAAAGAGATGTTCATGCTCCCTGTGGCCCTAAACACAAGGTTTGTGGAATGGTTAAAAGTGCATGAAAATGGCCAATTTGCTCACTCTGAGGTCTCAAAAAGTGTTTCTTCACCCCGGGAAGTGAATTAAATACCATTTGGAGGCATTTAATGTTCAAGCAAAAACAGCTGATTTTTGACAAAAGAGATAACAGCCCCCCATTACGTAATTCTTCAGAAAGGTGAAAAATTGTCTGTTTTCAAATGTTTTATTTTTGAATGTCAGTTCACATTTGTAGGTGGATTATTAGTTTTAGAGCTAAAATTTGCATATTTAGAGTGATTTTCATGCTTCCAGGGGCTCTAAACACAAGATTTGTGGAATGGTTAAAAGTGCATGAAAATGGCCAATTTGCTCAGTCTGGGGTCTCAAAAAGTGTTTCTTCACCCCGGGAAGTGAATTAAATAACATTTGGAGGCATTTAATGTTCAAGCAAAAACGGCTGATTTTTGACAAAAGAGATAACACCCCCCCATTACGTCATTCTTCAGAAAGGTGAAAAATGGTCCGTTTTCAAATGTTTTAGTTTTTGAACGTCAGTTCACATTTGTAGGTGGATTATTAGTTTTAGAGCTAAAATTAGCATGTTTAAAGTGATTTTCATGCTGCCAGGGGCTCTAAACACAAGATTTGTGGAATGGTTAAAAGTGCATGAAAATGGCCAATTTGCTCACTCTGAGGTCTCAAAAAGTGTTTCTTCACCCCGGGAAGTGAATTAAATACAATTTGGAGGCATTTAATGTTTAAGCAAAAACGGCGGATTTTTTACAAAAGAGATAACACCCCCCCATTACGTCATGCTTCAGAAAGGTGAAAAATGGTCCGTTTTCAAATGTTTTATTTTTGAACGTCAGTTCACATTTGTAGGTGGATTATTAGTTTTAGAGCTAAAATTAGCATGTTTAAAGTGATTTTCATGCTTCCAGGGGCCCGGGAAGTGAAATAAATACCATTTGTAGGCATTTAATGTTCAAGCAAAAACGGCTGATTTTTGACAAAAGAGATAACACCCCCCCATTACGTCATGCTTCAGAAAGGTGAAAAATGGTCCGTTTTCAAATGTTTTATTTTTGAATGTCAATTCACATTTGTAGGTGGATTATTAGTTTTAGAGCTAAAATTAGCATGTTTAAAGTGATTTTCATGCTTCCAGGGGCCCGGGAAGTGAATTAAATACCATTTGGAGGCATTTAATGTTCAAGCAAAAACAGCTGATTTTTGACAAAAGAGATAACACCCTCCATTACGTCATTCTTCAGAAAGGTAAAAAATGGTCCGTTTTCAAATGTTTTATTTTTGAACGTCAGTTCACATTTGTAGGTGGATTATTAGTTTTAGAGCTAAAATTAGCATGTTTAAAGTGATTTTCATGCTTCCAGGGGCTCTAAACACAAGATTTGTGGAATGGTTAAAAGTGCATGAAAATGGCCAATTTGCTCACTCTGAGGTCTCAAAAAGTGTTTCTTCACCCCGGGAAGTGAATTAAATACAATTTGGAGGCATTTAATGTTCAAGCAAAAACGGCGGATTTTTGACAGAAGAGATAACACCCCCCCATTACGTGATGCTTCAGAAAGGTGAAAAATTGTCAGTTTTCAAATGTTTTATTTTTGAATGTCAGTTCACATTTGTAGGTGGATCATCAGTTTTAGAGCTAAAAAAATTAGCATTTTTAAAGTGATTTTCATGCTTCCATGGGCTCTAAACACAAGATTTGTGGAATGGTTAAAAGTGCATGAAAATGGCCAATTTGCTCACTCTGAGGTCTCAAAAAGTGTTTCTTCACCCCGGGAAGTGAATTAAATACCATTTGGAGGCATTTAATGTTCAATCAAAAACAGCTGATTTTTGACAAAAGAGATAACACCTCCCATTAAGTCATGCTTCAGAAAGGTGAAAAATTGACCGTTTTCAAATGTTTTATTTTTGAATGTCAGTTCACATTTGTAGGTGGATTATTAATTTTAGAGCTAAAATTAGCATGTTTAAAGTGATTTTCATGCTTCCTGTGGCCCTAAACACAAGGTTTGTGGAATGGTTAAAAGTGCATGAAAATGGCCAATTTGCTCACTCTGAGGTCTCAAAAAGTGTTTCTTTACCCCGGGAAGTGAATTAAATACCATTTGGAGGCATTTAATGTTCAAGCAAAAATGGCTGATTTTTGACAAAAGAGAAAACACCCCCCCATTACGTCATTCTTCAGAAAGGTGAAAAATGGTCCGTTTTCAAATGTTTTATTTTTGAACGTCAGTTCACATTTGTAGGTGAATTATTAGTTTTAGAGCTAAAATTAGCATGTTTAAAGTGATTTTCATGCTTCCAGGGGCTCTAAACACAAGATTTGTGGAATGGTTAAAAGTGCATGAAAATGGCCAATTTGCTCACTCTGAGGTCTCAAAAAGTGTTTCTTTACCCCGGGAAGTGAATTAAATACCATTTGGAAGCATTTAATGTTCAAACAAAAACGGCGGATTTTTGACAAAAGAGATAACACCCCCCCATTACGTCATGCTTGAGAAAGGTGAAAAATTGTCCGTTTTCAAATGTTTTATTTTTGAATGTCAGTTCACATTTGTAGGTGGATTATTAGTTTTAGAGCTAAAATTAGCATGTTTAAAGTGATTTTCATGCTTCCTGTGGCCCTAAACACAAGGTTTGTGGAATGGTTAAAAGTGCATGAAAATGGCCAATTTGCTCACTCTGAGGTCTCAAAAAGTGTTTCTTCACCCCGGGAAGTGTATTAAATACCATTTGGAGGCATTTAATGTTCAAGCAAAAACAGCTGATTTTTGACAAAAGAGATAATACCCCCCATTACGTAATTCTTCAGAAAGGTGAAAAATTGTCTGTTTTCAAATGTTTTATTTTTGAATGTCAGTTCACATTTGTAGGTGGATTATTAGTTTTAGAGCTAAAATTAGCATATTTAAAGTGATTTTCATGCTTCCAGGGGGTCTAAACTCAAGATTTGTGGAATGGTTAAAAGTGCATGAAAATGGCCAATTTGCTCACTCTGAGGTCTCAAAAAGTGTTTCTTCACCCCGGGAAGTGAATTAAATACCATTTGGAGGCATTTAATGTTCAAGCAAAAACGGCTGATTTTTGACAAAAGAGATAACACCCCCCCATTACGTCATGGTTCAGAAAGGTGAAAAATGGTCCGTTTTCAAATGTTTTATTTTTGAATGTCAATTCACATTTGTAGGTGGATTATTAGTTTTAGAGCTAAAATTAGCATGTTTAAAGTGATTTTCATGCTTCCAGGGGCCCGGGAAGTGAATTAAATACCATTTGGAGGCATTTAATGTTCAAGCAAAAACAGCTGATTTTTGACAAAAGAGATAACACCCTCCATTACGTCATTCTTCAGAAAGGTAAAAAATGGTCCGTTTTCAAATGTTTTATTTTTGAACGTCAGTTCACATTTGTAGGTGGATTATTAGTTTTAGAGCTAAAATTAGCATGTTTAAAGTGATTTTCATGCTTCCAGGGGCTCTAAACACAAGATTTGTGGAATGGTTAAAAGTGCATGAAAATGGCCAATTTGCTCACTCTGAGGTCTCAAAAAGTGTTTCTTCACCCCGGGAAGTGAATTAAATACAATTTGGAGGCATTTAATGTTCAAGCAAAAACGGCGGATTTTTGACAAAAGAGATAACACCCCCCCATTACGTGATGCTTCAGAAAGGTGAAAAATTGTCAGTTTTCAAATGTTTTATTTTTGAATGTCAGTTCACATTTGTAGGTGGATCATCAGTTTTAGAGCTAAAAAAATTAGCATTTTTAAAGTGATTTTCATGCTTCCATGGGCTCTAAACACAAGATTTGTGGAATGGTTAAAAGTGCATGAAAATGGCCAATTTGCTCACTCTGAGGTCTCAAAAAGTGTTTCTTCACCCCGGGAAGTGAATTAAATACCATTTGGAGGCATTTAATGTTCAATCAAAAACAGCTGATTTTTGACAAAAGAGATAACACCTCCCATTACGTCATGCTTCAGAAAGGTGAAAAATTGACCGTTTTCAAATGTTTTATTTTTGAATGTCAGTTCACATTTGTAGGTGGATTATTAGTTTTAGAGCTAAAATTAGCATGTTTAAAGTGATTTTCATGCTTCCTGTGGCCCTAAACACTAGGTTTGTGGAATGGTTAAAAGTGCATGAAAATGGCCAATTTGCTCACTCTGAGGTCTCAAAAAGTGTTTCTTCACCCCGGGAAGTGAATTAAATACCATTTGGAGGCATTTAATGTTCAAGCAAAAACAGCTGATTTTTGACAAAAGAGATAACACCCCCCCATTACGTCATTCTTCAGAAAGGTGAAAAATGGTCCGTTTTCAAATGTTTTATTTTTGAACGTCAGTTCACATTTGTAGGTGGATTATTAGTTTTAGAGCTAAAATTAGCATGTTTAAAGTGATTTTCATGCTTCCAGGGGCTCTAAACACAAGATTTGTGGAATGGTTAAAAGTGCATGAAAATGGCCAAGTTGCTCACTCTGAGGTCTCAAAAAGTGTTTCTTCACCCCGGGAAGTGAATTAAATACCATTTGGAGGCATTTAATGTTCAAGCAAAAACGGCTGATTTTTGACAAAAGAGATAACACCCCCCATTACGTCATTCTTCAGAAAGGTAAAAAATGGTCCGTTTTCAAATGTTTTATTTTTGAACGTCAGTTCACATTTGTAGGTTAATTATTAGTTTTAGAGCTAAAATTAGCATGTTTAAAGTGATTTTCATGCTTCCAGGGGCTCTAAACACAAGATTTGTGGAATGGTTAAAAGTGCATGAAAATGGCCAATTTGCTCACTCTGAGGTCTCAAAAAGTGTTTCTTTACCCCGGGAAGTGAATTAAATACCATTTGGAGGCATTTAATGTTCAAGCAAAAACGGCGGATTTTTGACAAAAGAGATAACACCCCCCCATTACGTCATGCTTCAGAAAGGTGAAAAATTGTCCGTTTTCAAATGTTTTATTTTTGAATGTCAGTTCACATTTGTAGGTGGATTATTAGTTTTAGAGCTAAAATTAGCATGTTTAAAGTGATTTTCATGCTTCCTGTGGCCCTAAACACAAGGTTTGTGGAATGGTTAAAAGTGCATGAAAATGGCCAATTTGCTCACTCTGAGGTCTCAAAAAGTGTTTCTTCACCCCGGGAAGTGAATTAAATACCATTTGGAGGCATTTAATGTTCAAGCAAAAACAGCTGATTTTTGACAAAACAGATAACACCCCCCATTACGTAATTCTTCAGAAAGGTGAAAAATTGTCCGTTTTCAAATGTTTTATTTTTGAATGTCAGTTCACATTTGTAGGTGGATTATTAGTTTTAGAGCTAAAATTAGCATATTTAAAGTGATTTTCATGCTTCCAGGGGGTCTAAACACAAGATTTGTGGAATGGTTAAAAGTGCATGAAAATGGCCAATTTGCTCACTCTGAGGTCTCAAAAAGTGTTTCTTCACCCCGGGAAGTGAATTAAATACCATTTGGAGGCATTTAATGTTCAAGCAAAAACGGCTGATTTTTGACAAAAGAGAAAACACCCCCCCATTACGTCATTCTTCAGAAAGGTGAAAAATGGTCCGTTTTCAAATGTTTTATTTTTGAACGTCAGTTCACATTTGTAGGTGAATTATTAGTTTTAGAGCTAAAATTAGCATGTTTAAAGTGATTTTCATGCTTCCAGGGGCTCTAAACACAAGATTTGTGGAATGGTTAAAAGTGCATGAAAATGGCCAATTTGCTCACTCTGAGGTCTCAAAAAGTGTTTCTTTACCCCGGGAAGTGAATTAAATACCATTTGGAAGCATTTAATGTTCAAGCAAAAACGGCGGATTTTTGACAAAAGAGATAACACCCCCCATTACGTCATGCTTCAGAAAGGTGAAAAATTGTCCGTTTTCAAATGTTTTATTTTTGAATGTCAGTTCACATTTGTAGGTGGATTATTAGTTTTAGAGCTAAAATTAGCATGTTTAAAGTGATTTTCATGCTTCCTGTGGCCCTAAACACAAGGTTTGTGGAATGGTTAAAAGTGCATGAAAATGGCCAATTTGCTCACTCTGAGGTCTCAAAAAGTGTTTCTTCACCCCGGGAAGTGTATTAAATACCATTTGGAGGCATTTAATGTTCAAGCAAAAACGGCGGATTTTTGACAAAAGAGATAACACCCCCCCATTACGTCATGCTTCAGAAAGGTGAAAAATTGTCCGTTTTCAAATGTTTTATTTTTGAATGTCAGTTCACATTTGTAGGTGGATTATTAGTTTTAGAGCTAAAATTAGCATATTTAAAGTGATTTTCATGCTTCCAGGGGGTCTAAACTCAAGATTTGTGGAATGGTTAAAAGTGCATGAAAATGGCCAATTTGCTCACTCTGAGGTCTCAAAAAGTGTTTCTTCACCCCGGGAAGTGAATTAAATACCATTTGGAGGCATTTAATGTTCAAGCAAAAACGGCTGATTTTTGACAAAAGAGATAACACCCCCCATTACGTCATTCTTCAGAAAGGTGAAAAATGGTCCGTTTACAAATGTTTTATTTTTGAACGTCAGTTCACATTTGTAGGTGGATTATTAGTTTTAGTGCTAAAATTAGCATGTTTAAAGTGATTTTCATGCTTCCAGGGGCTCTAAACACAAGATTTATGGAATGGTTAAAAGTGCATGAAAATGGCCAATTTGCTCACTCTGAGGTCTCAAAAAGTGTTTCTTGACCCCGGGAAGTGAATTAAATACCATTTGGAGGCATTTAATGTTCAAGCAAAAACGGCGGATTTTTGACAAAAGAGATAACACCCCCCCATTACGTAATTCTTCAGAAAGGTGAAAAATGGTCCGTTTTCAAATGTTTTATTTTTGAACGTCAGTTCACATTTGTAGGTGGATTATTAGTTTTAGAGCTAAAATTAGCATGTTTAAAGTGATTTTCATGCTTCCAGGGGCCCGGGAAGTGAATTAAATACCATTTGGAGGCATTTAATGTTCAAGCAAAAACAGCTGATCTTTGACAAAAGAGATAACACCCCCCCAATACGTCATTCTTCAGAAAGGTGAAAAATGGCCAGTTTTCAAATGTTTTATTTTTGAACGTCAGTTCACATTTGTAGGTGGATTATTAGTTTTAGAGCTAAAATTAGCATGTTTAAAGTGATTTTCATGCTTCAAGGGGCTCTAAACACAAGATTTGTGGAATGGTTAAAAGTGCATGAAAATGGCCAATTTGCTCACTCTGAGGTCTCAAAAAGTATTTCTTCACCCCGGGAAGTGAATTAAATACCATTTGGAGGCATTTAATGTTCAAGCAAAAACGGCTGATTTTTGACAAAAGAGATAACACCCCCCCATTACGTCATTCTTCAGAAAGGTAAAAAATGGTCCGTTTTCAAATGTTTTATTTTTGAACGTCAGTTCACATTTGTAGGTGGATTATTAGTTTTAGAGCTAAAATTAGCATATTTAAAGTGATTTTCATGCTTCCAGGGGCTCTAAACACAAGATTTGTGGAATGGTTAAAAGTGCATGAAAATGGCCAATTTGCTCACTCTGAGGTCTCAAAAAGTGTTTCTTCACCCCGGGAAGTGAATTAAATACCATTTGGAGGCATTTAATGTTCAAGCAAAAACGGCTAATTTTTGACAAAAGAGATAACACCCCCCATTACGTCATTCTTCAGAAAGGTGAAAAATGGTCCGTTTTCAAATGTTTTATTTTTGAACGTCAGTTCACATTTGTAGGTGGATTATTAGTTTTAGAGCTAAAATTAGCATGTTTAAAGTGATTTTCATGCTTCCAGGGGCCCGGGAAGTGAATTAAATACCATTTGGAGGCATTTAATGTTCAAGCAAAAACGGCTGATTTTTTACAAAAGAGATAACACCCCCCCATTACGTCATGCTTCAGAAAGGTGAAAAATGGTCCGTTTTCAAATGTTTTATTTTTGAACGTCAGTTCACATTTGTAGGTGGATTATTAGTTTTAGAGCTAAAATTAGCATGTTTAAAGTGATTTTCATGCTTCCAGGGGCCCGGGAAGTGAAATAAATACCATTTGTAGGCATTTAATGTTCAAGCAAAAACGGCTGATTTTTGACAAAAGAGATAACACCCCCCCATTACGTCATGCTTCAGAAAGGTGAAAAATGGTCCGTTTTCAAATGTTTTATTTTTGAATGTCAATTCACATTTGTAGGTGGATTATTAGTTTTAGAGCTAAAATTAGCATGTTTAAAGTGATTTTCATGCTTCCAGGGGCCCGGGAAGTGAATTAAATACCATTTGGAGGCATTTAATGTTCAAGCAAAAACAGCTGATTTTTGACAAAAGAGATAACACCCTCCATTACGTCATTCTTCAGAAAGGTAAAAAATGGTCCGTTTTCAAATGTTTTATTTTTGAACGTCAGTTCACATTTGTAGGTGGATTATTAGTTTTAGAGCTAAAATTAGCATGTTTAAAGTGATTTTCATGCTTCCAGGGGCTCTAAACACAAGATTTGTGGAATGGTTAAAAGTGCATGAAAATGGCCAATTTGCTCACTCTGAGGTCTCAAAAAGTGTTTCTTCACCCCGGGAAGTGAATTAAATACAATTTGGAGGCATTTAATGTTCAAGCAAAAACGGCGGATTTTTGACAAAAGAGATAACACCCCCCCATTACGTGATGCTTCAGAAAGGTGAAAAATTGTCAGTTTTCAAATGTTTTATTTTTGAATGTCAGTTCACATTTGTAGGTGGATCATCAGTTTTAGAGCTAAAAAAATTAGCATTTTTAAAGTGATTTTCATGCTTCCATGGGCTCTAAACACAAGATTTGTGGAATGGTTAAAAGTGCATGAAAATGGCCAATTTGCTCACTCTGAGGTCTCAAAAAGTGTTTCTTCACCCCGGGAAGTGAATTAAATACCATTTGGAGGCATTTAATGTTCAATCAAAAACAGCTGATTTTTGACAAAAGAGATAACACCTCCCATTAAGTCATGCTTCAGAAAGGTGAAAAATTGACCGTTTTCAAATGTTTTATTTTTGAATGTCAGTTCACATTTGTAGGTGGATTATTAATTTTAGAGCTAAAATTAGCATGTTTAAAGTGATTTTCATGCTTCCTGTGGCCCTAAACACAAGGTTTGTGGAATGGTTAAAAGTGCATGAAAATGG
The DNA here is from genome assembly GCF_964261635.1 of Lissotriton helveticus. Lineage (NCBI taxonomy): Eukaryota > Metazoa > Chordata > Amphibia > Caudata > Salamandridae > Lissotriton > Lissotriton helveticus. The sequence continues at coordinate 1,232,587 of NW_027611740.1, forward strand.
CCAATTTGCTCACTCTGAGGTCTCAAAAAGTGTTTCTTTACCCCGGGAAGTGAATTAAATACCATTTGGAGGCATTTAATGTTCAAGCAAAAACAGCTGATTTTTGACAAAAGAGATAACACCCCCCCATTACGTCATTCTTCAGAAAGGTGAAAAATGGTCCGTTTTCAAATGTTTTATTTTTGAACGTCAGTTCACATTTGTAGGTGGATTATTAGTTTTAGAGCTAAAATTAGCATGTTTAAAGTGATTTTCATGCTTCCAGGGGCTCTAAACACAAGATTTGTGGAATGGTTAAAAGTGCATGAAAATGGCCAAGTTGCTCACTCTGAGGTCTCAAAAAGTGTTTCTTCACCCCGGGAAGTGAATTAAATACCATTTGGAGGCATTTAATGTTCAAGCAAAAACGGCTGATTTTTGACAAAAGAGATAACACCCCCCCATTACGTCATTCTTCAGAAAGGTAAAAAATGGTCCGTTTTCAAATGTTTTATTTTTGAACGTCAGTTCACATTTGTAGGTTAATTATTAGTTTTAGAGCTAAAATTAGCATGTTTAAAGTGATTTTCATGCTTCCAGGGGCTCTAAAAACAAGATTTGTGGAATGGTTAAAAGTGCATGAAAATGGCCAATTTGCTCACTCTGAGGTCTCAAAAAGTGTTTCTTTACCCCGGGAAGTGAATTAAATACCATTTGGAGGCATTTAATGTTCAAGCAAAAACGGCGGATTTTTGACAAAAGAGATAACACCCCCCCATTACGTCATGCTTCAGAAAGGTTAAAAATTGTCCGTTTTCAAATGTTTTATTTTTGAATGTCAGTTCACATTTGTAGGTGGATTATTAGTTTTAGAGCTAAAATTAGCATGTTTAAAGTGATTTTCATGCTTCCTGTGGCCCTAAACACAAGGTTTGTGGAATGGTTAAAAGTGCATGAAAATGGCCAATTTGCTCACTCTGAGGTCTCAAAAAGTGTTTCTTCACTCGGGAAGTGAATTAAATACCATTTGGAGGCATTTAATGTTCAAGCAAAAACAGCTGATTTTTGACAAAAGAGATAACACCCCCCATTACGTAATTCTTCAGAAAGGTGAAAAATTGTCCGTTTTCAAATGTTTTATTTTTGAATGTCAGTTCACATTTGTAGGTGGATTATTAGTTTTAGAGCTAAAATTAGCATATTTAAAGTGATTTTCATGCTTCCAGGGGGTCTAAACACAAGATTTGTGGAATGGTTAAAAGTGCATGAAAATGGCCAATTTGCTCACTCTGAGGTCTCAAAAAGTGTTTCTTCACCCCGGGAAGTGAATTAAATACCATTTGGAGGCATTTAATGTTCAAGCAAAAACTGCTGATTTTTGACAAAAGAGAAAACACCCCCCCATTACGTCATTCTTCAGAAAGGTGAAAAATGGTCCGTTTTCAAATGTTTTATTTTTGAACGTCAGTTCACATTTGTAGGTGAATTATTAGTTTATGAGCTAAAATTAGCATGTTTAAAGTGATTTTCATGCTTCCAGGGGCTCTAAACACAAGATTTGTGGAATGGTTAAAAGTGCATGAAAATGGCCAATTTGCTCACTCTGAGGTCTCAAAAAGTGTTTCTTTACCCCGGGAAGTGAATTAAATACCATTTGGAGGCATTTAATGTTCAAGCAAAAACGGCGGATTTTTGACAAAAGAGATAACACCCCCCCATTACGTCATGCTTCAGAAAGGTGAAAAATTGTCCGTTTTCAAATGTTTTATTTTTGAATGTCAGTTCACATTTGTAGGTGGATTATTAGTTTTAGAGCTAAAATTAGCATGTTTAAAGTGATTTTCATGCTTCCTGTGGCCCTAAACACAAGGTTTGTGGAATGGTTAAAAGTGCATGAAAATGGCCAATTTGCTCACTCTGAGGTCTCAAAAAGTGTTTCTTCACCCCGGGAAGTGTATTAAATACCATTTGGAGGCATTTAATGTTCAAGCAAAAACAGCTGATTTTTGACAAAAGAGATAACACCCCCCCATTACGTAATTCTTCAGAAAGGTGAAAAATTGTCTGTTTTCAAATGTTTTATTTTTGAATGTCAGTTCACATTTGTAGGTGGATTATTAGTTTTAGAGCTAAAATTAGCATGTTTAAAGTGATTTTCATGCTTCCAGGGGCCCGGGAAGTGAATTAAATACCATTTGGAGGCATTTAGTGTTCAAGCAAAAACGGCTGATTTTTGACAAAAGAGATAACACCCCCCATTACGTCATTCTTCAGAAAGGTGAAAAATGGTCCGTTTTCAAATGTTTTATTTTTGAACGTCAGTTCACATTTGTAGGTGGATTATTAGTTTTAGAGCTAAAATTAGCATGTTTAAAGTGATTTTCATGCTTCCAGGGGCCCGGGAAGTGAATTAAATACCATTTGGAGGCATTTAATGTTCAAGCAAAAACAGCTGATCTTTGACAAAAGAGATAACACCCCCCCATAACGTCATTCTTCAGAAAGGTGGAAAATGGTCCGTTTTCAAATGTTTTATTTTTGAACGTCAGTTCACATTTGTAGGTGGATTATTAGTTTTAGAGCTAAAATTAGCATGTTTAAAGTGATTTTTATGCTTCCTGTGGCCCTAAACACAAGGTTTGTGGAATGGTTAAAAGTGCATGAAAATGGCCAATTTGCTCACTGTGAGGTCTCAAAAAGTGTTTCTTCACCCCGGGAAGTGAATTAAATACCATTTGGAGGCATTTAATGTTCAAGCAAAAACAGCTGATATTTGACAAAAGAGATAACACCCCCCCCATTACGTCATGCTTCAGAAAGGTGAAAAATGGTCCGTTTTCAAATGTTTTATTTTTGAATGTCAATTCACATTTGTAGGTGGATTATTAGTTTTAGAGCTAAAATTAGCATGTTTAAAGTTATTTTCATGCTTCCAGGGGCCCGGGAAGTGAATTAAATACCATTTGGAGGCATTTAATGTTCAAGCAAAAACGGCTGATTTTTTACAAAAGAGATAACACCCCCCCATTACGTCATGCTTCAGAAAGGTGAAAAATGGTCCGTTTTCAAATGTTTTATTTTTGAACGTCAGTTCACATTTGTAGGTGGATTATTAGTTTTAGAGCTAAAATTAGCATGTTTAAAGTGATTTTCATGCTTCCAGGGGCTCGGGAAGTGAATTAAATACCATTTGTAGGCATTTAATGTTCAAGCAAAAACGGCTGATTTTTGACAAAAGAGATAACACCCCCCCATTACGTCATGCTTCAGAAAGGTGAAAAATGGTCCGTTTTCAAATGTTTTATTTTTGAATGTCAATTCACATTTGTAGGTGGATTATTAGTTTTAGAGCTAAAATTAGCATGTTTAAAGTGATTTTCATGCTTCCAGGGGCCCGGGAAGTGAATTAAATACCATTTGGAGGCATTTAATGTTCAAGCAAAAACGGCTGATTTTTGACAAAAGAGATAACACCCCCCCATTACGTCATGCTTCAGAAAGGTGAAAAATGGTCCGTTTTCAAATGTTTTATTTTTGAATGTCAATTCACATTTGTAGGTGGATTATTAGTTTTAGAGCTAAAATTAGCATGTTTAAAGTGATTTTCATGCTTCCAGGGGCCCGGGAAGTGAATTAAATACCATTTGGAGGCATTTAATGTTCAAGCAAAAACAGCTGATTTTTGACAAAAGAGATAACACCCTCCATTACGTCATTCTTCAGAAAGGTAAAAAATGGTCCGTTTTCAAATGTTTTATTTTTGAACGTCAGTTCACATTTGTAGGTGGATTATTAGTTTTAGAGCTAAAATTAGCATGTTTAAAGTGATTTTCATGCTTCCAGGGGCTCTAAACACAAGATTTGTGGAATGATTAAAAGTGCATGAAAATGGCCAATTTGCTCACTCTGAGGTCTCAAAAAGTGTTTCTTCACCCCGGGAAGTAAATTAAATACAATTTGGAGGCATTTAATGTTCAAGCAAAAACGGCGGATTTTTGACAAAAGAGATAACACCCCCCCATTATGTGATGCTTCAGAAAGGTGAAAAATTGTCCGTTTTCAAATGTTTTATTTTTGAATGTCAGTTCACATTTGTAGGTGGATCATCAGTTTTAGAGCTAAAAAAATTAGCATGTTTAAAGTGATTTTCATGCTTCCATGGGCTCTAAACACAAGATTTGTGGAATGGTTAAAAGTGCATGAAAATGGCCAATTTGCTCACTCTGAGGTCTCAAAAAGTGTTTCTTCACCCCGGGAAGTGAATTAAATACCATTTGGAGGCATTTAATGTTCAATCAAAAACAGCTGATTTTTGACAAAAGAGATAACACCTCCCATTACGTCATGCTTCAGAAAGGTGAAAAATTGTCCGTTTTCAAATGTTTTATTTTTGAATGTCAGTTCACATTTGTAGGTGGATTATTAGTTTTAGAGCTAAAATTAGCATGTTTAAAGTGATTTTCATGCTTCCTGTGGCCCTAAACACAAGGTTTGTGGAATGGTTAAAAGTGCATGAAAATGGCCAATTTGCTCACTCTGAGGTCTCAAAAAGTGTTTCTTTACCCCGGGAAGTGAATTAAATACCATTTGGAGGCATTTAATGTTCAAGCAAAAACGGCGGATTTTTGACAAAAGAGATAACACCCCCCCATTACGTCATGCTTCAGAAAGGTGAAAAATTGTCCGTTTTCAAATGTTTTATTTTTGAATGTCAGTTCACATTTGTAGGTGGATTATTAGTTTTAGAGCTAAAATTAGCATGTTTAAAGTGATTTTCATGCTTCCTGTGGCCCTAAACACAAGGTTTGTGGAATGGTTAAAAGTGCATGAAAATGGCCAATTTGCTCACTCTGAGGTCTCAAAAAGTGTTTCTTCACCCGGGAAGTGAATTAAATACCATTTGGAGGCATTTAATGTTCAAGCAAAAACAGCTGATTTTTGACAAAAGAGATAACACCCCCCATTACGTAATTCTTCAGAAAGGTGAAAAATTGTCCGTTTTCAAATGTTTTATTTTTGAATGTCAGTTCACATTTGTAGGTGGATTATTAGTTTTAGAGCTAAAATTAGCATATTTAAAGTGATTTTCATGCTTCCAGGGGGTCTAAACACAAGATTTGTGGAATGGTTAAAAGTGCATGAAAATGGCCAATTTGCTCACTCTGAGGTCTCAAAAAGTGTTTCTTCACCCCGGGAAGTGAATTAAATACCATTTGGAGGCATTTAATGTTCAAGCAAAAACTGCTGATTTTTGACAAAAGAGAAAACACCCCCCCATTACGTCATTCTTCAGAAAGGTGAAAAATGGTCCGTTTTCAAATGTTTTATTTTTGAACGTCAGTTCACATTTGTAGGTGAATTATTAGTTTTAGAGCTAAAATTAGCATGTTTAAAGTGATTTTCATGCTTCCAGGGGCTCTAAACACAAGATTTGTGGAATGGTTAAAAGTGCATGAAAATGGCCAATTTGCTCACTCTGAGGTCTCAAAAAGTGTTTCTTTACCCCGGGAAGTGAATTAAATACCATTTGGAGGCATTTAATGTTCAAGCAAAAACGGCGGATTTTTGACAAAAGAGATAACACCCCCCCATTGCGTCATGCTTCAGAAAGGTGAAAAATTGTCCGTTTTCAAATGTTTTATTTTTGAATGTCAGTTCACATTTGTAGGTGGATTATTAGTTTTAGAGCTAAAATTAGCATGTTTAAAGTGATTTTCATGCTTCCTGTGGCCCTAAACACAAGGTTTGTGGAATGGTTAAAAGTGCATGAAAATGGCCAATTTGCTCACTCTGAGGTCTCAAAAAGTGTTTCTTCACCCCGGGAAGTGTATTAAATACCATTTGGAGGCATTTAATGTTCAAGCAAAAACAGCTGATTTTTGACAAAAGAGATAACACCCCCCCATTACGTAATTCTTCAGAAAGGTGAAAAATTGTCTGTTTTCAAATGTTTTATTTTTGAATGTCAGTTCACATTTGTAGGTGGATTATTAGTTTTAGAGCTAAAATTAGCATATTTAAAGTGATTTTCATGCTTCCAGGGGGTCTAAACTCAAGATTTGTGGAATGGTTAAAAGTGCATGAAAATGGCCAATTTGCTCACTCTGAGGTCTCAAAAAGTGTTTCTTCACCCCAGGAAGTGAATTAAATACCATTTGGAGGCATTTAATGTTCAAGCAAAAACGGCTGATTTTTGACAAAAGAGATAACACCCCCCCATTACGTCATTCTTCAGAAAGGTGAAAAATGGTCCGTTTACAAATGTTTTATTTTTGAACGTCAGTTCACATTTGTAGGTGGATTATTAGTTTTAGTGCTAAAATTAGCATGTTTAAAGTGATTTTCATGCTTCCAGGGGCTCTAAACACAAGATTTGTGGAATGGTTAAAAGTGCATGAAAATGGCCAATTTGCTCACTCTGAGGTCTCAAAAAGTGTTTCTTGACCCCGGGAAGTGAATTAAATACCATTTGGAGGCATTTAATGTTCAAGCAAAAACGGCGGATTTTTGACAAAAGAGATAACACCCCCATTACGTAATTCTTCAGAAAGGTGAAAAATGGTCCGTTTTCAAATGTTTTATTTTTGAACGTCAGTTCACATTTGTAGGTGGATTATTAGTTTTAGAGCTAAAATTAGCATGTTTAAAGTGATTTTCATGCTTCCAGGGGCCCGGGAAGTGAATTAAATACCATTTGGAGGCATTTAGTGTTCAAGCAAAAACGGCTGATTTTTGACAAAAGAGATAACACCCCCCATTACGTCATTCTTCAGAAAGGTGAAAAATGGTCCGTTTTCAAATGTTTTATTTTTGAACGTCAGTTCACATTTGTAGGTGGATTATTAGTTTTAGAGCTAAAATTAGCATGTTTAAAGTGATTTTCATGCTTCCAGGGGCCCGGGAAGTGAATTAAATACCATTTGGAGGCATTTAATGTTCAAGCAAAAACAGCTGATCTTTGACAAAAGAGATAACACCCCCCATAACGTCATTCTTCAGAAAGGTGAAAAATGGTCCGTTTTCAAATGTTTTATTTTTGAACGTCAGTTCACATTTGTAGGTGGATTATTAGTTTTAGAGCTAAAATTAGCATGTTTAAAGTGATTTTTATGCTTCCTGTGGCCCTAAACACAAGGTTTGTGGAATGGTTAAAAGTGCATGAAAATGGCCAATTTGCTCACTCTGAGGTCTCAAAAAGTGTTTCTTCACCCCGGGAAGTGAATTAAATACCATTTGGAGGCATTTAATGTTCAATCAAAAACAGCTGATTTTTGACAAAAGAGATAACACCCCCCCCATTACGTCATTCTTCAGAAAGGTGAAAAATGGTCCGGTTTCAAATGTTTTATTTTTGAACGTCAGTTCACATTTGTAGGTGGATTATTAGTTTTAGAGCTAAAATTAGCATGTTTAAAGTGATTTTCATGCTTCCAGGGGCCCGGGAAGTGAATTAAATACCATTTGTAGGCATTTAATGTTCAAGCAAAAACGGCTGATTTTTGACAAAAGAGATAACACCCCCCCATTACGTCATGCTTCAGAAAGGTGAAAAATGGTCCGTTTTCAAATGTTTTATTTTTGAATGTCAATTCACATTTGTAGGTGGATTATTAGTTTTAGAGCTAAAATTAGCATGTTTAAAGTGATTTTCATGCTTCCAGGGGCCCAGGAAGTGAATTAAATACCATTTGGAGGCATTTAATGTTCAAGCAAAAACGGCTGATTTTTTACAAAAGAGATAACACCCCCCCATTACGTCATGCTTCAGAAAGGTGAAAAATGGTCCGTTTTCAAATGTTTTATTTTTGAACGTCAGTTCACATTTGTAGGTGGATTATTAGTTTTAGAGCTAAAATTAGCATGTTTAAAGTGATTTTTATGCTTCCTGTGGCCCTAAACACAAGGTTTGTGGAATGGTTAAAAGTGCATGAAAATGGCCAATTTGCTCACTCTGAGGTCTCAAAAAGTGTTTCTTCACCCCGGGAAGTGAATTAAATACCATTTGGAGGCATTTAATGTTCAATCAAAAACAGCTGATTTTTGACAAAAGAGATAACACCCCCCCCATTACGTCATTCTTCAGAAAGGTGAAAAATGGTCCGGTTTCAAATGTTTTATTTTTGAACGTCAGTTCACATTTGTAGGTGGATTATTAGTTTTAGAGCTAAAATTAGCATGTTTAAAGTGATTTTCATGCTTCCAGGGGCCCGGGAAGTGAATTAAATACCATTTGTAGGCATTTAATGTTCAAGCAAAAACGGCTGATTTTTGACAAAAGAGATAACACCCCCCCATTACGTCATGCTTCAGAAAGGTGAAAAATGGTCCGTTTTCAAATGTTTTATTTTTGAATGTCAATTCACATTTGTAGGTGGATTATTAGTTTTAGAGCTAAAATTAGCATGTTTAAAGTGATTTTCATGCTTCCAGGGGCCCAGGAAGTGAATTAAATACCATTTGGAGGCATTTAATGTTCAAGCAAAAACGGCTGATTTTTTACAAAAGAGATAACACCCCCCCATTACGTCATGCTTCAGAAAGGTGAAAAATGGTCCGTTTTCAAATGTTTTATTTTTGAACGTCAGTTCACATTTGTAGGTGGATTATTAGTTTTAGAGCTAAAATTAGCATGTTTAAAGTGATTTTCATGCTTCCAGGGGCCCGGGAAGTGAATTAAATACCATTTGTAGGCATTTAATGTTCAAGCAAAAACGGCTGATTTTTGACAAAAGAGATAACACCCCCCCATTACGTCATGCTTCAGAAAGGTGAAAAATGGTCCGTTTTCAAATGTTTTATTTTTGAATGTCAATTCACATTTGTAGGTGGATTATTAGTTTTAGAGCTAAAATTAGCATGTTTAAAGTGATTTTCATGCTTCCAGGGGCCCGGGAAGTGAATTAAATACCATTTGGAGGCATTTAATGTTCAAGCAAAAACGGCTGATTTTTTACAAAAGAGATAACACCCCCCCATTACGTCATGCTTCAGAAAGGTGAAAAATGGTCCGTTTTCAAATGTTTTATTTTAGAACGTCAGTTCACATTTGTAGGTGGATTATTAGTTTTAGAGCTAAAATTAGCATGTTTAAAGTGCTTTTCATGCTTCCAGGGGCCCGGGAAGTGAATTAAATACCATTTGGAGGCATTTAATGTTCAAGCAAAAACAGCTGATTTTTGACAAAAGAGATAACACCCCCCCATTACGTCATGCTTCAGAAAGGTGAAAAATTGTCCGTTTTCAAATGTTTTATTTTTGAATGTCAGTTCACATTTGTAGGTGGATTATTAGTTTTAGAGCTAAAATTAGCATGTTTAAAGTGATTTTCATGCTTCCTGTGGCCCTAAACACAAGGTTTGTGGAATGGTTAAAAGTGCATGAAAATGGCCAATTTGCTCACTCTGAGGTCTCAAAAAGTGTTTCTTCACCCCGGGAAGTGTATTAAATACCATTTGGAGGCATTTAATGTTCAAGCAAAAACAGCTGATTTTTGACAAAAGAGATAACACCCCCCCATTACGTAATTCTTCAGAAAGGTGAAAAATTGTCTGTTTTCAAATGTTTTATTTTTGAATGTCAGTTCACATTTGTAGGTGGATTATTAGTTTTAGAGCTAAAATTAGCATGTTTAAAGTGATTTTCATGCTTCCAGGGGCCCGGGAAGTGAATTAAATACCATTTGGAGGCATTTAGTGTTCAAGCAAAAACGGCTGATTTTTGACAAAAGAGATAACACCCCCATTACGTCATTCTTCAGAAAGGTGAAAAATGGTCCGTTTTCAAATGTTTTATTTTTGAACGTCAGTTCACATTTGTAGGTGGATTATTAGTTTTAGAGCTAAAATTAGCATGTTTAACCACTTGGCTGCTAAGGGGTATGCATGTAGGGCCATTGACTTTCCATTGAAATCAATGGGCCCTACATGACGAGCTGGGCTCGTCATGAGCGTCGAAGGGGTTAAAGTGATTTTCATGCTTCCAGGGGCCCGGGAAGTGAATTAAATACCATTTGGAGGCATTTAATGTTCAAGCAAAAACAGCTGATCTTTGACAAAAGAGATAACACCCCCCCATAACGTCATTCTTCAGAAAGGTGAAAAATGGTCCGTTTTCAAATGTTTTATTTTTGAACGTCAGTTCACATTTGTAGGTGGATTATTAGTTTTAGAGCTAAAATTAGCATGTTTAAAGTGATTTTTATGCTTCCTGTGGCCCTAAACACAAGGTTTGTGGAATGGTTAAAAGTGCATGAAAATGGCCAATTTGCTCACTCTGAGGTCTCAAAAAGTGTTTCTTCACCCCTGGAAGTGAATTAAATACCATTTGGAGGCATTTAATGTTCAAGCAAAAACAGCTGATTTTTGACAAAAGAGATAACACCCCCCCATTACGTAATTCTTCAGAAAGGTGAAAAATTGTCCGTTTTCAAATGTTTTATTTTTGAATGTCAGTTCACATTTGTAGGTGGATTATTAGTTTTAGAGCTAAAATTAGCATATTTAAAGTGATTTTCATGCTTCCAGGGGCTCTAAACACAAGATCTGTGGAATGGTTAAAAGTGCATGAAAATGACCAATTTGCTCACTGTGAGGTCTCAAAAAGTGTTTCTTCACCCCGGGAAGTGAATTAAATACCATTTGGAGGCATTTAATGTTCAATCAAAAACAGCTGATTTTTGACAAAAGAGATAACACCCCCCCATTACGTCATTCTTCAGAAAGGTGAAAAATGGTCCGTTTTCAAATGTTTTATTTTTGAACGTCAGTTCACATTTGTAGGTGGATTATTAGTTTTAGAGCTAAAATTAGCATGTTTAAAGTGATTTTCATGCTTCCAGGGGCCCGGGAAGTAAATTAAATACCATTTGTAGGCATTTAATGTTCAAGCAAAAACGGCTGATTTTTGACAAAAGAGATAACACCCCCCCATTACGTCATGCTTCAGAAAGGTGAAAAATGGTCCGTTTTCAAATGTTTTATTTTTGAATGTCAATTCACATTTGTAGGTGGATTATTAGTTTTAGAGCTAAAATTAGCATGTTTAAAGTTATTTTCATGCTTCCAGGGGCCCGGGAAGTGAATTAAATACCATTTGGAGGCATTTAATGTTCAAGCAAAAACGGCTGATTTTTTACAAAAGAGATAACACCCCCCCATTACGTCATGCTTCAGAAAGGTGAAAAATGGTCCGTTTTCAAATGTTTTATTTTTGAACGTCAGTTCACATTTGTAGGTGGATTATTAGTTTTAGAGCTAAAATTAGCATGTTTAAAGTGATTTTCATGCTTCCAGGGGCCCGGGAAGTGAATTAAATACCATTTGTAGGCATTTAATGTTCAAGCAAAAACGGCTGATTTTTGACAAAAGAGATAACACCCCCCCATTACGTCATGCTTCAGAAAGGTGAAAAATGGTCCGTTTTCAAATGTTTTATTTTTGAATGTCAATTCACATTTGTAGGTGGATTATTAGTTTTAGAGCTAAAATTAGCATGTTTAAAGTGATTTTCATGCTTCCAGGGGCCCGGGAAGTGAATTAAATACCATTTGGAGGCATTTAATGTTCAAGCAAAAACGGCTGATTTTTGACAAAAGAGATAACACCCCCCCCATTACGTCATGCTTCAGAAAGGTGAAAAATGGTCCGTTTTCAAATGTTTTATTTTTGAATGTCAATTCACATTTGTAGGTGGATTATTAGTTTTAGAGCTAAAATTAGCATGTTTAAAGTGATTTTCATGCTTCCAGGGGCCCGGGAAGTGAATTAAATACCATTTGGAGGCATTTAATGTTCAAGCAAAAACAGCTGATTTTTGACAAAAGAGATAACACCCTCCATTACGTCATTCTTCAGAAAGGTAAAAAATGGGCCGTTTTCAAATGTTTTATTTTTGAACGTCAGTTCACATTTGTAGGTGGATTATTAGTTTTAGAGCTAAAATTAGCATGTTTAAAGTGATTTTCATGCTTCCAGGGGCTCTAAACACAAGATTTGTGGAATGGTTAAAAGTGCATGAAAATGGCCAATTTGCTCACTCTGAGGTCTCAAAAAGTGTTTCTTCACCCCGGGAAGTGAATTAAATACAATTTGGAGGCATTTAATGTTCAAGCAAAAACGGCGGATTTTTGACAAAAGAGATAACACCCCCCCATTATGTGATGCTTCAGAAAGGTGAAAAATTGTCCGTTTTCAAATGTTTTATTTTTGAATGTCAGTTCACATTTGTAGGTGGATCATCAGTTTTAGAGCTAAAAAAATTAGCATGTTTAAAGTGATTTTCATGCTTCCATGGGCTCTAAACACAAGATTTGTGGAATGGTTAAAAGTGCATGAAAATGGCCAATTTGCTCACTCTGAGGTCTCAAAAAGTGTTTCTTCACCCCGGGAAGTGAATTAAATACCATTTGGAGGCATTTAATGTTCAAGCAAAAACGGCGGATTTTTGACAAAAGAGATAACACCCCCCCATTACGTCATGCTTCAGAAAGGTGAAAAATTGTCCGTTTTCAAATGTTTTATTTTTGAATGTCAGTTCACATTTGTAGGTGGATTATTAGTTTTAGAGCTAAAATTAGCATGTTTAAAGTGATTTTCATGCTTCCTGTGGCCCTAAACACAAGGTTTGTGGAATGGTTAAAAGTGCATGAAAATGGCCAATTTGCTCACTCTGAGGTCTCAAAAAGTGTTTCTTCACCCGGGAAGTGAATTAAATACCATTTGGAGGCATTTAATGTTCAAGCAAAAACAGCTGATTTTTGACAAAAGAGATAACACCCCCCATTACGTAATTCTTCAGAAAGGTGAAAAATTGTCCGTTTTCAAATGTTTTATTTTTGAATGTCAGTTCACATTTGTAGGTGGATTATTAGTTTTAGAGCTAAAATTAGCATATTTAAAGTGATTTTCATGCTTCCAGGGGGTCTAAACACAAGATTTGTGGAATGGTTAAAAGTGCATGAAAATGGCCAATTTGCTCACTCTGAGGTCTCAAAAAGTGTTTCTTCACCCCGGGAAGTGAATTAAATACCATTTGGAGGCATTTAATGTTCAAGCAAAAACTGCTGATTTTTGACAAAAGAGAAAACACCCCCCCATTACGTCATTCTTCAGAAAGGTGAAAAATGGTCCGTTTTCAAATGTTTTATTTTTGAACGTCAGTTCACATTTGTAGGTGAATTATTAGTTTTAGAGCTAAAATTAGCATGTTTAAAGTGATTTTCATGCTTCCAGGGGCTCTAAACACAAGATTTGTGGAATGGTTAAAAGTGCATGAAAATGGCCAATTTGCTCACTCTGAGGTCTCAAAAAGTGTTTCTTTACCCCGGGAAGTGAATTAAATACCATTTGGAGGCATTTAATGTTCAAGCAAAAACGGCGGATTTTTGACAAAAGAGATAACACCCCCCCATTACGTCATGCTTCAGAAAGGTGAAAAATTGTCCGTTTTCAAATGTTTTATTTTTGAATGTCAGTTCACATTTGTAGGTGGATTATTAGTTTTAGAGCTAACATTAGCATGTTTAAAGTGATTTTCATGCTTCCTGTGGCCCTAAACACAAGGTTTGTGGAATGGTTAAAAGTGCATGAAAATGGCCAATTTGCTCACTCTGAGGTCTCAAAAAGTGTTTCTTCACCCCGGGAAGTGTATTAAATACCATTTGGAGGCATTTAATGTTCAAGCAAAAACAGCTGATTTTTGACAAAAGAGATAACACCCCCCCATTACGTAATTCTTCAGAAAGGTGAAAAATTGTCTGTTTTCAAATGTTTTATTTTTGAATGTCAGTTCACATTTGTAGGTGGATTATTAGTTTTAGAGCTAAAATTAGCATGTTTAAAGTGATTTTCATGCTTCCAGGGGCCCGGGAAGTGAATTAAATACCATTTGGAGGCATTTAATGTTCAAGCAAAAACAGCTGATCTTTGACAAAAGAGATAACACCCCCCCATAACGTCATTCTTCAGAAAGGTGAAAAATGGTCCGTTTTCAAATGTTTTATTTTTGAACGTCAGTTCACATTTGTAGGTGGATTATTAGTTTTAGAGCTAAAATTAGCATGTTTAAAGTGATTTTTATGCTTCCTGTGGCCCTAAACACAAGGTTTGTGGAATGGTTAAAAGTGCATGAAATGGCCAATTTGCTCACTCTGAGGTCTCAAAAAGTGTTTCTTCACCCCGGGAAGTGAATTAAATACCATTTGGAGGCATTTAATGTTCAAGCAAAAACAGCTGATTTTTGACAAAAGAGATAACACCCCCCCATTACGTAATTCTTCAGAAAGGTGAAAAATTGTCCGTTTTCAAATGTTTTATTTTTGAATGTCAGTTCACATTTGTAGGTGGATTATTAGTTTTAGAGCTAAAATTAGCATATTTAAAGTGATTTTCATGCTTTCAGGGGCTCTAAACACAAGATTTGTGGAATGGTTAAAAGTGCATGAAAATGACCAATTTGCTCACTCTGAGGTCTCAAAAAGTGTTTCTTCACCCCGGGAAGTGAATTAAATACCATTTGGAGGCATTTAATGTTCAATCAAAAACAGCTGATTTTTGACAAAAGAGATAACACCCCCCCATTACGTCATTCTTCAGAAAGGTGAAAAATGGTCCGGTTTCAAATGTTTTATTTTTGAACGTCAGTTCACATTTGTAGGTGGATTATTAGTTTTAGAGCTAAAATTAGCATGTTTAAAGTGATTTTCATGCTTCCAGGGGCCCGGGAAGTGAATTAAATACCATTTGTAGGCATTCAATGTTCAAGCAAAAACGGCTGATTTTTGACAAAAGAGATAACACCCCCCCATTACGTCATGCTTCAGAAAGGTGAAAAATAGTCCGTTTTCAAATGTTTTATTTTTGAATGTCAATTCACATTTGTAGGTGGATTATTAGTTTTAGAGCTAAAATTAGCATGTTTAAAGTGATTTTCATGCTTCCAGGGGCCCAGGAAGTGAATTAAATACCATTTGGAGGCATTTAATGTTCAAGCAAAAACGGCTGATTTTTTACAAAAGAGATAACACCCCCCATTACGTCATGCTTCAGAAAGGTGAAAAATGGTCCGTTTTCAAATGTTTTATTTTTGAACGTCAGTTCACATTTGTAGGTGGGTTATTAGTTTTAGAGCTAAAATTAGCATGTTTAAAGTGATTTTCATGCTTCCAGGGGCCCGGGAAGTGAATTAAATACCATTTGTAGGCATTTAATGTTCAAGCAAAAACGGCTGATTTTTGACAAAAGAGATAACACCCCCCCATTACGTCATGCTTCAGAAAGGTGAAAAATGGTCCGTTTTCAAATGTTTTATTTTTGAATGTCAATTCACATTTGTAGGTGGATTATTAGTTTTAGAGCTAAAATTAGCATGTTTAAAGTGATTTTCATGCTTCCAGGGGCCCGGGAAGTGAATTAAATACCATTTGGAGGCATTTAATGTTCAAGCAAAAACGGCTGATTTTTTACAAAAGAGATAACACCCCCCCATTACGTCATGCTTCAGAAAGGTGAAAAATGGTCCGTTTTCAAATGTTTTATTTTAGAACGTCAGTTCACATTTGTAGGTGGATTATTAGTTTTAGAGCTAAAATTAGCATGTTTAAAGTGATTTTCATGCTTCCAGGGGCCCAGGAAGTGAATTAAATACCATTTGTAGGCATTTAATGTTCAAGCAAAAACGGCAGATTTTTGACAAAAGAGATAACACCCCCCCATTATGTCATGCTTCAGAAAGGTGAAAAATGGTCCGTTTTCAAATGTTTTATTTTTGAATGTCAATTCACATTTGTAGGTGGATTATTAGTTTTAGAGCTAAAATTAGCATGTTTAAAGTGATTTTCATGCTTCCAGGGGCCCGGGAAGTGAATTAAATACCATTTGGAGGCATTTAATGTTCAAGCAAAAACAGCTGATTTTTGACAAAAGAGATAACACCCTCCATTACGTCATTCTTCAGAAAGGTGAAAAATGGTCCGTTTTCAAATGTTTTATTTTTGAACGTCAGTTCACATTTGTAGGTGGATTATTAGTTTTAGAGCTAAAATTAGCATGTTTAAAGTGATTTTCATGCTTCCAGGGGCTCTAAACACAAGATTTGTGGAATGGTTAAAAGTGCATGAAAATGGCCAATTTGCTCACTCTGAGGTCTCAAAAAGTGTTTCTTCACCCCGGGAAGTGAATTAAATACAATTTGGAGGCATTTAATGTTCAAGCAAAAACGGCGGATTTTTGACAAAAGAGATAACACCCCCCCATTACGTGATGCTTCAGAAAGGTGAAAAATTGTCCGTTTTCAAATGTTTTATTTTTGAATGTCAGTTCACATTTGTAGGTGGATCATCAGTTTTAGAGCTAAAAAAATTAGCATGTTTAAAGTGATTTTCATGCTTCCATGGGCACTAAACACAAGATTTGTGGAATGGTTAAAAGTGCATGAAAATGGCCAATTTGCTCACTCTGAGGTCTCAAAAAGTGTTTCTTCACCCCGGGAAGTGAATTAAATACCATTTGGAGGCATTTAATGTTTAATCAAAATCAGCTGATTTTTGACAAAAGAGATAACACCTCCCATTAAGTCATGCTTCAGAAAGGTGAAAAATTGTCCGTTTTCAAATGTTTTATTTTTGAATGTCAGTTCACATTTGTAGGTGGATTATTAGTTTTAGAGCTAAAATTAGCATGTTTAAAGTGATTTTCATGCTTCCTGTGGCCCTAAACACAAGGTTTGTGGAATGGTTAAAAGTGCATGAAAATGGCCAATTTGCTCACTCTGAGGTCTCAAAAAGTGTTTCTTTACCCCGGGAAGTGTATTAAATACCATTTGGAGGCATTTAATGTTCAAGCAAAAACAGCTGATTTTTGACAAAAGAGATAACACCCCCCCATTACGTAATTCTTCAGAAAGGTGAAAAATTGTCTGTTTTCAAATGTTTTATTTTTGAATGTCAGTTCACATTTGTAGGTGTATTATTAGTTTTAGAGCTAAAATTAGCATATTTAAAGTGATTTTCATGCTTCCAGGGGGTCTAAACTCAAGATTTGTGGAATGGTTAAAAGTGCATGAAAATGGCCAATTTGCTCACTCTGAGGTCTCAAAAAGTGTTTCTTCACCCCGGGAAGTGAATTAAATACCATTTGGAGGCATTTAATGTTCAAGCAAAAACGGCTGATTTTTGACAAAAGAGATAACACCCCCCATTACGTCATTCTTCAGAAAGGTGAAAAATGGTCCGTTTACAAATGTTTTATTTTTGAACGTCAGTTCACATTTGTAGGTGGATTATTAGTTTTAGTGCTAAAATTAGCATGTTTAAAGTGATTTTCATGCTTCCAGGGGCTCTAAACACAAGATTTGTGGAATGGTTAAAAGTGCATGAAAATGGCCAATTTGCTCACTCTGAGGACTCAAAAAGTGTTTCTTGACCCCGGGAAGTGAATTAAATACCATTTGGAGGCATTTAATGTTCAAGCAAAAACGGCGTTTTTGACAAAAGAGATAACACCCCCCCATTACGTAATTCTTCAGAAAGGTGAAAAATGGTCCGTTTTCAAATGTTTTATTTTTGAACGTCAGTTCACATTTGTAGGTGGATTATTAGTTTTAGAGCTAAAATTAGCATGTTTAAAGTGATTTTCATGCTTCCAGGGGCCCGGGAAGTGAATTAAATACCATTTGGAGGCATTTAATGTTCAAGCAAAAACAGCTGATCTTTGACAAAAGAGATAACACCCCCCCAATACGTCATTCTTCAGAAAGGTGAAAAATGGTCCGTTTTCAAATGTTTTATTTTTGAACGTCAGTTCACATTTGTAGGTGGATTATTAGTTTTAGAGCTAAAATTAGCATGTTTAAAGTGATTTTCATGCTTCAAGGGGCTCTAAACACAAGATTTGTGGAATGGTTAAAAGTGCATGAAAATGGCCAATTTGCTCACTCTGAGGTCTCAAAAAGTGTTTCTTCACCCCGGGAAGTGAATTAAATACCATTTGGAGGCATTTAATGTTCAAGCAAAAACGGCTGATTTTTGACAAAAGAGATAACACCCCCCCATTACGTCATTCTTCAGAAAGGTAAAAAATGGTCCGTTTTCAAATGTTTTATTTTTGAACGTCAGTTCACATTTGTAGGTGGATTATTAGTTTTAGAGCTAAAATTAGCATGTTTAAAGTGATTTTCATGCTTCCAGGGGCCCGGGAAGTGAATTAAATACCATTTGGAGGCATTTAGTGTTCAAGCAAAAACGGCTGATTTTTGACAAAAGAGATAACACCCCCATTACGTCATTCTTCAGAAAGGTGAAAAATGGTCCGTTTTCAAATGTTTTATTTTTGAACGTCAGTTCACATTTGTAGGTGGATTATTAGTTTTAGAGCTAAAATTAGCATGTTTAAAGTGATTTTCATGCTTCCAGGGGCCCGGGAAGTGAATTAAATACCATTTGGAGGCATTTAATGTTCAAGCAAAAACAGCTGATCTTTGACAAAAGAGATAACACCCCCCCATAACGTCATTCTTCAGAAAGGTGAAAAATGGTCCGTTTTCAAATGTTTTATTTTTGAACGTCAGTTCACATTTGTAGGTGGATTATTAGTTTTAGAGCTAAAATTAGCATGTTTAAAGTGATTTTTATGCTTCCTGTGGCCCTAAACACAAGGTTTGTGGAATGGTTAAAAGTACATGAAAATGGCCAATTTGCTCACTCTGAGGTCTCAAAAAGTGTTTCTTCACCCCGGGAAGTGAATTAAATACCATTTGGAGGCATTTAATGTTCAAGCAAAAACAGCTGATTTTTGACAAAAGAGATAACACCCCCCCATTACGTAATTCTTCAGAAAGGTGAAAAATTGTCCGTTTTCAAATGTTTTATTTTTGAATGTCAGTTCACATTTGTAGGTGGATTATTAGGTTTAGAGCTAAAATTAGCATATTTAAAGTGATTTTCATGCTTCCAGGGGCTCTAAACACAAGATTTGTGGAATGGTTAAAAGTGCATGAAAATGACCAATTTGCTCACTCTGAGGTCTCAAAAAGTGTTTCTTCACCCCGGGAAGTGAATTAAATACCATTTGGAGGCATTTAATGTTCAATCAAAAACAGCTGATTTTTGACAAAAGAGATAACACCCCCCCATTACGTCATTCTTCAGAAAGGTGAAAAATGGTCCGTTTTCAAATGTTTTATTTTTGAACGTCAGTTCACATTTGTAGGTGGATTATTAGTTTTAGAGCTAAAATTAGCATGTTTAAAGTGATTTTCATGCTTCCAGGGGCCCGGGAAGTGAATTAAATACCATTTGTAGGCATTTAATGTTCAAGCAAAAACGGCTGATTTTTGACAAAAGAGATAACACCCCCCCATTACGTCATGCTTCAGAAAGGTGAAAAATGGTCCGTTTTCAAATGTTTTATTTTTGAATGTCAATTCACATTTGTAGGTGGATTATTAGTTTTAGAGCTAAAATTAGCATGTTTAAAGTGATTTTCATGCTTCCAGGGGCCCGGGAAGTGAATTAAATACCATTTGTAGGCATTTAATGTTCAAGCAAAAACGGCTGATTTTTGACAAAAGAGATAACACCCCCCATTACGTCATGCTTCAGAAAGGTGAAAAATGGTCCGTTTTCAAATGTTTTATTTTTGAATGTCAATTCACATTTGTAGGTGGAATATTAGTTTTAGAGCTAAAATTAGCATGTTTAAAGTGGTTTTTCATGCTTCCAGGGGCCCGGGAAGTGAATTAAATACCATTTGGAGGCATTTAATGTTCAAGCAAAAACAGCTGATTTTTGACAAAAGAGATAACACCCTCCATTACGTCATTCTTCAGAAAGGTAAAAAATGGTCCGTTTTCAAATGTTTTATTTTTGAACGTCAGTTCACATTTGTAGGTGGATTATTAGTTTTAGAGCTAAAATTAGCATGTTTAAAGTGATTTTCATGCTTCCAGGGGCTCTAAACACAAGATTTGTGGAATGGTTAAAAGTGCATGAAAATGGCCAATTTGCTACCTCTGAGGTCTCAAAAAGTGTTTCTTCACCCCGGGAAGTGAATTAAATACAATTTGGAGGCATTTAATGTTCAAGCAAAAACGGCGGATTTTTGACAAAAGAGATAACACCCCCCCATTACGTGATGCTTCAGAAAGGTGAAAAATTGTCAGTTTTCAAATGTTTTATTTTTGAATGTCAGTTCACATTTGTAGGTGGATCATCAGTTTTAGAGCTAAAAAAATTAGCATGTTTAAAGTGATTTTCATGCTTCCATGGGCTCTAAACACAAGATTTGTGGAATGGTTAAAAGTGCATGAAAATGGCCAATTTTCTCACTCTGAGGTCTCAAAAAGTGTTTCTTCACCCCGGGAAGTGAATTAAATACCATTTGGAGGCATTTAATGTTCAATCAAAAACAGCTGATTTTTGACAAAAGAGATAACACCTCCCATTACGTCATGCTTCAGAAAGGTGAAAAATTGTCCGTTTTCAAATGTTTTATTTTTGAATGTCAGTTCACATTTGTAGGTGGATTATTAGTTTTAGAGCTAAAATTAGCATGTTTAAAGTGATTTTCATGCTTCCTGTGGCCCTAAACACAAGGTTTGTGGAATGGTTAAAAGTGCATGAAAATGGCCAATTTGCTCACTCTGAGGTCTCAAAAAGTGTTTCTTTACCCCGGGAAGTGAATTAAATACCATTTGGAGGCATTTAATGTTCAAGCAAAAACGGCGGATTTTTGACAAAAGAGATAACACCCCCCCATTACGTCATGCTTCAGAAAGGTGAAAAATTGTCCGTTTTCAAATGTTTTATTTTTGAATGTCAGTTCACATTTGTAGGTGGATTATTAGTTTTAGAGCTAAAATTAGCATGTTTAAAGTGATTTTCATGCTTCCTGTGGCCCTAAACACAAGGTTTGTGGAATGGTTAAAAGTGCATGAAAATGGCCAATTTGCTCACTGTGAGGTCTCAAAAAGTGTTTCTTCACCCGGGAAGTGAATTAAATACCATTTGGAGGCATTTAATGTTCAAGCAAAAACAGCTGATTTTTGACAAAAGAGATAACACCCCCCATTACGTAATTCTTCAGAAAGGTGAAAAATTGTCCGTTTTCAAATGTTTTATTTTTGAATGTCAGTTCACATTTGTAGGTGGATTATTAGTTTTAGAGCTAAAATTAGCATATTTAAAGTGATTTTCATGCTTCCAGGGGGTCTAAACACAAGATTTGTGGACTGGTTATAAGTGCATGAAAATGGCCAATTTGCTCACTCTGAGGTCTCAAAAAGTGTTTCTTCACCCCGGGAAGTGAATTAAATACCATTTGGAGGCATTTAATGTTCAAGCAAAAACTGCTGATTTTTGACAAAACACCCCCCCATTACGTCATTCTTCAGAAAGGTGAAAAATGGTCCGTTTTCAAATGTTTTATTTTTGAACGTCAGTTCACATTTGTAGGTGGATTATTAGTTTTAGAGCTAAAATTAGCATGTTTAAAGTGATTTTCATGCTTCCTGTGGCCCTAAACACAAGGTTTGTGGAATGGTTAAAAGTGCAAGAAAATGGCCAATTTGCTCACTCTGAGGTCTCAAAAAGTGTTTCTTTACCCCGGGAAGTGAATTAAATACCATTTGGAGGCATTTAATGTTCAAGCAAAAACGGCGGATTTTTGACAAAAGAGATAACACCCCCCCATTACGTCATGCTTCAGAAAGGTGAAAAATTGTCCGTTTTCAAATGTTTTATTTTTGAATGTCAGTTCACATTTGTAGGTGGATTATTAGTTTTAGAGCTAAAATTAGCATGTTTAAAGTGATTTTCATGCTTCCTGTGGCCCTAAACACAAGGTTTGTGGAATGGTTAAAAGTGCATGAAAATGGCCAATTTGCTCACTCTGAGGTCTCAAAAAGTGTTTCTTCACCCCGGGAAGTGAATTAAATACCATTTGGAGGCATTTAATGTTCAAGCAAAAACAGCTGATTTTTGACAAAAGAGATAACACCCCCCATTACGTAATTCTTCAGAAAGGTGAAAAATTGTCCGTTTTCAAATGTTGTATTTTTGAATGTCAGTTCGCATTTGTAGGTGGATTATTAGTTTTAGAGCTAAAATTAGCATATTTAAAGTGATTTTCATGCTTCCAGGGGGTCTAAACACAAGATTTGTGGAATGGTTAAAAGTGCATGAAAATGGCCAATTTGCTCACTCTGAGGTCTCAAAAAGTGTTTCTTCACCCCGGGAAGTGAATTAAATACCATTTGGAGGCATTTAATGTTCAAGCAAAAACGGCTGATTTTTGACAAAAGAGAAAACACCCCCCCATTACGTCATTCTTCAGAAAGGTGAAAAATGGTCCGTTTTCAAATGTTTTATTTTTGAACGTCAGTTCACATTTGTAGGTGGATTATTAGTTTTAGAGCTAAAATTAGCATGTTTAAAGTGATTTTCATGCTTCCAGGGGCCCGGGAAGTGAATTAAATACCATTTGGAGGCATTTAATGTTCAAGCAAAAACAGCTGATTTTTGACAAAAGAGATAACACCCTCCATTACGTCATTCTTCAGAAAGGTAAAAAATGGTCCGTTTTCAAATGTTTTATTTTTGAACGTCAGTTCACATTTGTAGGTGGATTATTAGTTTTAGAGCTAAAATTAGCATGTTTAAAGTGATTTTCATGCTTCCAGGGGCTCTAAACACAAGATTTGTGGAATGGTTAAAAGTGCATGAAAATGGCCAATTTGCTCACTCTGAGGTCTCAAAAAGTGTTTCTTCACCCCGGGAAGTGAATTAAATACAATTTGGAGGCATTTAATGTTCAAGCAAAAACGGCGGATTTTTGACAAAAGAGATAACACCCCCCCATTATGTGATGCTTCAGAAAGGTGAAAAATTGTCCGTTTTCAAATGTTTTATTTTTGAATGTCAGTTCACATTTGTAGGTGGATCATCAGTTTTAGAGCTAAAAAAATTAGCATGTTTAAAGTGATTTTCATGCTTCCATGGGCTCTAAACACAAGATTTGTGGAATGGTTAAAAGTGCATGAAAATGGCCAATTTGCTCACTCTGAGGTCTCAAAAAGTGTTTCTTCACCCCGGGAAGTGAATTAAATACCATTTGGAGGCATTTAATGTTCAATCAAAAACAGCTGATTTTTGACAAAAGAGATAACACCTCCCATTACGTCATGCTTCAGAAAGGTGAAAAATTGTCCGTTTTCAAATGTTTTATTTTTGAATGTCAGTTCACATTTGTAGGTGGATTATTAGTTTTAGAGCTAAAATTAGCATGTTTAAAGTGATTTTCATGCTTCCTGTGGCCCTAAACACAAGGTTTGTGGAATGGTTAAAAGTGCATGAAAATGGCCAATTTGCTCACTCTGAGGTCTCAAAAAGTGTTTCTTCACCCGGGAAGTGAATTAAATACCATTTGGAGGCATTTAATGTTCAAGCAAAAACAGCTGATTTTTGACAAAAGAGATAACACCCCCCATTACGTAATTCTTCAGAAAGGTGAAAAATTGTCCGTTTTCAAATGTTTTATTTTTGAATGTCAGTTCACATTTGTAGGTGGATTATTAGTTTTAGAGCTAAAATTAGCATATTTAAAGTGATTTTCATGCTTCCAGGGGGTCTAAACACAAGATTTGTGGAATGGTTAAAAGTGCATGAAAATGGCCAATTTGCTCACTCTGAGGTCTCAAAAAGTGTTTCTTCACCCCGGGAAGTGAATTAAATACCATTTGGAGGCATTTAATGTTCAAGCAAAAACTGCTGATTTTTGACAAAACACCCCCCCATTACGTCATTCTTCAGAAAGGTGAAAAATGGTCCGTTTTCAAATGTTTTATTTTTGAACGTCAGTTCACATTTGTAGGTGAATTATTAGTTTTAGAGCTAAAATTAGCATGTTTAAAGTGATTTTCATGCTTCCAGGGGCTCTAAACACAAGATTTGTGGAATGGTTAAAAGTGCATGAAAATGGCCAATTTGCTCACTCTGAGGTCTCAAAAAGTGTTTCTTTACCCCGGGAAGTGAATTAAATACCATTTGGAGGCATTTAATATTCAAGCAAAAACGGCGGATTTTTGACAAAAGAGATAACACCCCCCCATTACGTCATGCTTCAGAAAGGTGAAAAATTGTCCGTTTTCAAATGTTTTATTTTTGAATGTCAGTTCACATTTGTAGGTGGATTATTAGTTTTAGAGCTAAAATTAGCATGTTTAAAGTGATTTTCATGCTTCCTGTGGCCCTAAACACAAGGTTTGTGGAATGGTTAAAAGTGCATGAAAATGGCCAATTTGCTCACTCTGAGGTCTCAAAAAGTGTTTCTTCACCCCGGGAAGTGAATTAAATACCATTTGGAGGCATTTAATGTTCAAGCAAAAACAGCTGATTTTTGACAAAAGAGATAACACCCCCCATTACGTAATTCTTCAGAAAGGTGAAAAATTGTCCGTTTTCAAATGTTGTATTTTTGAATGTCAGTTCGCATTTGTAGGTGGATTATTAGTTTTAGAGCTAAAATTGGCATATTTAAAGTGATTTTCATGCTTCCAGGGGGTCTAAACACAAGATTTGTGGAATGGTTAAAAGTGCATGAAAATGGCCAATTTGCTCACTCTGAGGTCTCAAAAAGTGTTTCTTCACCCCGGGAAGTGAATTAAATACCATTTGGAGGCATTTAATGTTCAAGCAAAAACGGCTGATTTTTGACAAAAGAGAAAACACCCCCCCATTACGTCATTCTTCAGAAAGGTGAAAAATGGTCCGTTTTCAAATGTTTTATTTTTGAACGTCAGTTCACATTTGTAGGTGGATTATTAGTTTTAGAGCTAAAATTAGCATGTTTAAAGTGATTTTCATGCTTCCAGGGGCCCGGGAAGTGAATTAAATACCATTTGGAGGCATTTAATGTTCAAGCAAAAACAGCTGATTTTTGACAAAAGAGATAACACCCTCCATTACGTCATTCTTCAGAAAGGTAAAAAATGGTCCGTTTTCAAATGTTTTATTTTTGAACGTCAGTTCACATTTGTAGGTGGATTATTAGTTTTAGAGCTAAAATTAGCATGTTTAAAGTGATTTTCATGCTTCCAGGGTCTCTAAACACAAGATTTGTGGAATGGTTAAAAGTGCATGAAAATGGCCAATTTGCTCACTCTGAGGTCTCAAAAAGTGTTTCTTCACCCCGGGAAGTGAATTAAATACAATTTGGAGGCATTTAATGTTCAAGCAAAAACGGCGGATTTTTGACAAAAGAGATAACACCCCCCCATTATGTGATGCTTCAGAAAGGTGAAAAATTGTCCGTTTTCAAATGTTTTATTTTTGAATGTCAGTTCACATTTGTAGGTGGATCATCAGTTTTAGAGCTAAAAAAATTAGCATGTTTAAAGTGATTTTCATGCTTCCATGGGCTCTAAACACAAGATTTGTGGAATGGTTAAAAGTGCATGAAAATGGCCAATTTGCTCACTCTGAGGTCTCAAAAAGTGTTTCTTCACCCCGGGAAGTGAATTAAATACCATTTGGAGGCATTTAATGTTCAATCAAAAACAGCTGATTTTTGACAAAAGAGATAACACCTCCCATTACGTCATGCTTCAGAAAGGTGAAAAATTGTCCGTTTTCAAATGTTTTATTTTTGAATGTCAGTTCACATTTGTAGGTGGATTATTAGTTTTAGAGCTAAAATTAGCATGTTTAAAGTGATTTGCATGCTTCCTTTGGCCCTAAACACAAGGTTTGTGGAATGGTTAAAAGTGCATGAAAATGGCCAATTTGCTCACTCTGAGGTCTCAAAAAGTGTTTCTTCACCCCGGGAAGTGAATTAAATACCATTTGGAGGCATTTAATGTTCAAGCAAAAACAGCTGATTTTTGACAAAAGAGATAACACCCCCCATTACGTAATTCTTCAGAAAGGTGAAAAATTGTCTGTTTTCAAATGTTTTATTTTTGAATGTCAGTTCACATTTGTAGGTGGATTATTAGTTTTAGAGCTAAAATTAGCATATTTAAAGTGATTTTCATGCTTCCAGGGGCTCTAAACACAAGATTTGTGGAATGGTTAAAAGTGCATGAAAATGACCAATTTGCTCACTCTGAGGTCTCAAAAAAAGTTTCTTCACCCCGGGAAGTGAATTAAATACCATTTGGAGGCATTTAATGTTCAATCAAAAACAGCTGATTTTTGACAAAAGAGATAACACCCCCCCCATTACGTCATTCTTCAGAAAGGTGAAAAATGGTCCGGTTTCAAATGTTTTATTTTTGAACGTCAGTTCACATTTGTAGGTGGATTATTAGTTTTAGAGCTAAAATTAGCATGTTTAAAGTGATTTTCATGCTTCCAGGGTCTCTAAACACAAGATTTGTGGAATGGTTAAAAGTGCATGAAAATGGCCAATTTGCTCACTCTGAGGTCTCAAAAAGTGTTTCTTTACCCCGGGAAGTGAATTAAATACCATTTGGAGGCATTTAATATTCAAGCAAAAACGGCGGATTTTTGACAAAAGAGATAACACCCCCCCATTACGTCATGCTTCAGAAAGGTGAAAAATTGTCCGTTTTCAAATGTTTTATTTTTGAATGTCAGTTCACATTTGTAGGTGGATTATTAGTTTTAGAGCTAAAATTAGCATGTTTAAAGTGATTTTCATGCTTCCTGTGGCCCTAAACACAAGGTTTGTGGAATGGTTAAAAGTGCATGAAAATGGCCAATTTGCTCACTCTGAGGTCTCAAAAAGTGTTTCTTCACCCCGGGAAGTGTATTAAATACCATTTGGAGGCATTTAATGTTCAAGCAAAAACAGCTGATTTTTGACAAAAGAGATAACACCCCCCCATTACGTAATTCTTCAGAAAGGTGAAAAATTGTCTGTTTTCAAATGTTTTATTTTTGAATGTCAGTTCACATTTGTAGGTGGATTATTAGTTTTAGAGCTAAAATTAGCATATTTAAAGTGATTTTCATGCTTCCAGGGGCTCTAAACACAAGATTTGTGGAATGGTTAAAAGTGCATGAAAATGACCAATTTGCTCACTCTGAGGTCTCAAAAAAAGTTTCTTCACCCCGGGAAGTGAATTAAATACCATTTGGAGGCATTTAATGTTCAATCAAAAACAGCTGATTTTTGACAAAAGAGATAACACCCCCCCCATTACGTCATTCTTCAGAAAGGTGAAAAATGGTCCGGTTTCAAATGTTTTATTTTTGAACGTCAGTTCACATTTGTAGGTGGATTATTAGTTTTAGAGCTAAAATTAGCATGTTTAAAGTGATTTTCATGCTTCCAGGGGCCCGGGAAGTGAATTAAATACCATTTGTAGGCATTTAATGTTCAAGCAAAAACGGCTGATTTTTGACAAAAGAGATAACACCCCCCCATTACGTCATGCTTCAGAAAGGTGAAAAATGGTCCGTTTTCAAATGTTTTATTTTTGAATGTCAATTCACATTTGTAGGTGGATTATTAGTTTTAGAGCTAAAATTAGCATGTTTAAAGTGATTTTCATGCTTCCAGGGGCCCAGGAAGTGAATTAAATACCATTTGGAGGCATTTAATGTTCAAGCAAAAACGGCTGATTTTTTACAAAAGAGATAACACCCCCCCATTACGTCATGCTTCAGAAAGGTGAAAAATGGTCCGTTTTCAAATGTTTTATTTTTGAACGTCAGTTCACATTTGTAGGTGGATTATTAGTTTTAGAGCTAAAATTAGCATGTTTAAAGTGATTTTTATGCTTCCTGTGGCCCTAAACACAAGGTTTGTGGAATGGTTAAAAGTGCATGAAAATGGCCAATTTGCTCACTCTGAGGTCTCAAAAAGTGTTTCTTCACCCCGGGAAGTGAATTAAATACCATTTGGAGGCATTTAATGTTCAAGCAAAAACGGCTGATTTTTGACAAAAGAGATAACACCCCCCCATTACGTAATTCTTCAGAAAGGTGAAAAATGGTCCGTTTTCAAATGTTTTAAAAGTGTTTCTTCACCCCGGGAAGTGAATTAAATACCATTTGGAGGCATTTAATGTTCAAGCAAAAACAGCTGATTTTTGACAAAAGAGATAACACCCCCCCATTACGTAATTCTTCAGAAAGGTGAAAAATTGTCCGTTTTCAAATGTTTTATTTTTGAATGTCAGTTCACATTTGTAGGTGGATTATTAGTTTTAGAGCTAAATTTAGCATATTTAAAGTGATTTTCATGCTTCCAGGGGCTCTAAACACAAGATTTGTGGAATGGTTAAAAGTGCATGAAAATGACCAATTTGCTCACTCTGAGGTCTCAAAAAGTGTTTCTTCACCCCGGGAAGTGAATTAAATACCATTTGGAGGCATTTAATGTTCAATCAAAAACAGCTGATTTTTGACAAAAGAGATAACACCCCCCCATTACGTCATTCTTCAGAAAGGTGAAAAATGGTCCGATTTCAAATGTTTTATTTTTGAACGTCAGTTCACATTTGTAGGTGGATTATTAGTTTTAGAGCTAAAATTAGCATGTTTAAAGTGATTTTCATGCTTCCAGGGGCCCGGGAAGTGAATTAAATACCATTTGTAGGCATTTAATGTTCAAGCAAAAACGGCTGATTTTTGACAAAAGAGATAACACCCCCCCATTACGTCATGCTTCAGAAAGGTGAAAAATGGTCCGTTTTCAAATGTTTTATTTTTGAATGTCAATTCACATTTGTAGGTGGATTATTAGTTTTAGAGCTAAAATTAGCATGTTTAAAGTGATTTTCATGCTTCCAGGGGCCCAGGAAGTGAATTAAATACCATTTGGAGGCATTTAATGTTCAAGCAAAAACGGCTGATTTTTTACAAAAGAGATAACACCCCCCCATTACGTCATGTTTCAGAAAGGTGAAAAATGGTCCGTTTTCAAATGTTTTATTTTTGAACGTCAGTTCACATTTGTAGGTGGATTATTAGTTTTAGAGCTAAAATTAGCATGTTTAAAGTGATTTTTATGCTTCCTGTGGCCCTAAACACAAGGTTTGTGGAATGGTTAAAAGTGCATGAAAATGGCCAATTTGCTCACTCTGAGGTCTCAAAAAGTGTTTCTTCACCCCGGGAAGTGAATTAAATACCATTTGGAGGCATTTAATGTTCAAGCAAAAACGGCTGATTTTTGACAAAAGAGATAACACCCCCCCATTACGTCATTCTTCAGAAAGGTGAAAAATGGTCCGTTTACAAATGTTTTATTTTTGAACGTCAGTTCACATTTGTAGGTGGATTATTAGTTTTAGTGTTAAAATTAGCATGTTTAAAGTGATTTTCATGCTTCCAGGGGCTCTAAACACAAGATTTGTGGAATGGTTAAAAGTGCATGAAAATGGCCAATTTGCTCACTCTGAGGACTCAAAAAGTGTTTCTTGACCCCGGGAAGTGAATTAAATACCATTTGGAGGCATTTAATGTTCAAGCAAAAACGGCGGATTTTTGACAAAAGAGATAACACCCCCCCATTATGTAATTCTTCAGAAAGGTGAAAAATGGTCCGTTTTCAAATGTTTTATTTTTGAACGTCAGTTCACATTTGTAGGTGGATTATTAGTTTTAGAGCTAAAATTAGCATGTTTAAAGTGATTTTCATGCTTCCAGGGGCCCGGGAAGTGAATTAAATACCATTTGGAGGCATTTAATGTTCAAGCTAAAACAGCTGATCTTTGACAAAAGAGATAACACCCCCCCAATACGTCATTCTTCAGAAAGGTGAAAAATGGTCCGTTTTCAAATGTTTTATTTTTGAACGTCAGTTCACATTTGTAGGTGGATTATTAGTTTTAGAGCTAAAATTAGCATGTTTAAAGTGATTTTCATGCTTCAAGGGGCTCTAAACACAAGATTTGTGGAATGGTTAAAAGTGCATGAAAATGGCCAATTTGCTCACTCTGAGGTCTCAAAAAGTGTTTCTTCACCCCGGGAAGTTAATTAAATACCATTTGGAGGCATTTAATGTTCAAGCAAAAACGGCTGATTTTTGACAAAAGAGATAACACCCCCCCATTACGTCATTCTTCAGAAAGGTAAAAAATGGTCCGTTTTCAAATGTTTTATTTTTGAACGTCAGTTCACATTTGTAGGTGGATTATTAGTTTTAGAGCTAAAATTAGCATGTTTAAAGTGATTTTCATGCTTCCAGGGGCCCGGGAAGTGAATTAAATACCATTTGGAGGCATTTAGTGTTCAAGCAAAAACGGCTGATTTTTGACAAAAGAGATAACACCCCCCATTACGTCATTCTTCAGAAAGGTGAAAAATGGTCCGTTTTCAAATGTTTTATTTTTGAACGTCAGTTCACATTTGTAGGTGGATTTCTAGTTTTAGAGCTAAAATTAGCATGTTTAAAGTGATTTTCATGCTTCCAGGGGCCCGGGAAGTGAATTAAATACCATTTGGAGGCATTTAATGTTCAAGCAAAAACAGCTGATCTTTGACAAAAGAGATAACACCCCCCCATAACGTCATTCTTCAGAAAGGTGAAAAATGGTCCGTTTTCAAATGTTTTATTTTTGAACGTCAGTTCACATTTGTAGGTGGATTATTAGTTTTAGAGCTAAAATTAGCATGTTTAAAGTGATTTTTATGCTTCCTGTGGCCCTAAACACAAGGTTTGTGGAATGGTTAAAAGTACATGAAAATGGCCAATTTGCTCACTCTGAGGTCTCAAAAAGTGTTTCTTCACCCCGGGAAGTGAATTAAATACCATTTGGAGGCATTTAATGTTCAAGCAAAAACAGCTGATTTTTGACAAAAGAGATAACACCCCCCCATTACGTAATTCTTCAGAAAGGTGAAAAATTGTCCGTTTTCAAATGTTTTATTTTTGAATGTCAGTTCACATTTGTAGGTGGATTATTAGTTTTAGAGCTAAAATTAGCATGTTTAAAGTGATTTTCATGCTTCCAGGGGCTCTAAACACAAGATTTGTGGAATGGTTAAAAGTGAATGGAAATGGCCAATTTGCTCACTCTGAGGTCTCAAAAAGTGTTTCTTCACCCCGGGAAGTGAATTAAATACAATTTGGAGGCATTTAATGTTCAAGCAAAAACGGCGGATTTTTGACAAAAGAGATAACACCCCCCCATTATGTGATGCTTCAGAAAGGTGAAAAATTGTCCGTTTTCAAATGTTTTATTTTTGAATGTCAGTTCACATTTGTAGGTGGATCATCAGTTTTAGAGCTAAAAAAATTAGCATGTTTAAAGTGATTTTCATG
This sequence comes from Lissotriton helveticus, assembly GCF_964261635.1. Taxonomy (NCBI): domain Eukaryota; kingdom Metazoa; phylum Chordata; class Amphibia; order Caudata; family Salamandridae; genus Lissotriton; species Lissotriton helveticus. The sequence continues at coordinate 1,263,789 of NW_027611740.1, forward strand.
CTTCCATGGGCTCTAAACACAAGATTTGTGGAATGGTTAAAAGTGCATGAAAATGGCCAATTTGCTCACTCTGAGGTCTCAAAAAGTGTTTCTTCACCCCGGGAAGTGAATTAAATACCATTTGGAGGCATTTAATGTTCAATCAAAAACAGCTGATTTTTGACAAAAGAGATAACACCTCCCATTACGTCATGCTTCAGAAAGGTGAAAAATTGTCCGTTTTCAAATGTTTTATTTTTGAATGTCAGTTCACATTTGTAGGTGGATTATTAGTTTTAGAGCTAAAATTAGCATGTTTAAAGTGATTTTCATGCTTCCTGTGGCCCTAAACACAAGGTTTGTGGAATGGTTAAAAGTGCATGAAAATGGCCAATTTGCTCACTCTGAGGTCTCAAAAAGTGTTTCTTCACCCGGGAAGTGAATTAAATACCATTTGGAGGCATTTAATGTTCAAGCAAAAACAGCTGATTTTTGACAAAAGAGATAACACCCCCCATTACGTAATTCTTCAGAAAGGTGAAAAATTGTCCGTTTTCAAATGTTTTATTTTTGAATGTCAGTTCACATTTGTAGGTGGATTATTAGTTTTAGAGCTAAAATTAGCATATTTAAAGTGATTTTCATGCTTCCAGGGGGTCTAAACACAAGATTTGTGGAATGGTTAAAAGTGCATGAAAATGGCCAATTTGCTCACTCTGAGGTCTCAAAAAGTGTTTCTTCACCCCGGGAAGTGAATTAAATACCATTTGGAGGCATTTAATGTTCAAGCAAAAACTGCTGATTTTTGACAAAACACCCCCCCATTACGTCATTCTTCAGAAAGGTGAAAAATGGTCCGTTTTCAAATGTTTTATTTTTGAACGTCAGTTCACATTTGTAGGTGAATTATTAGTTTTAGAGCTAAAATTAGCATGTTTAAAGTGATTTTCATGCTTCCAGGGGCTCTAAACACAAGATTTGTGGAATGGTTAAAAGTGCATGAAAATGGCCAATTTGCTCACTCTGAGGTCTCAAAAAGTGTTTCTTTACCCCGGGAAGTGAATTAAATACCATTTGGAGGCATTTAATATTCAAGCAAAAACGGCGGATTTTTGACAAAAGAGATAACACCCCCCCATTACGTCATGCTTCAGAAAGGTGAAAAATTGTCCGTTTTCAAATGTTTTATTTTTGAATGTCAGTTCACATTTGTAGGTGGATTATTAGTTTTAGAGCTAAAATTAGCATGTTTAAAGTGATTTTCATGCTTCCTGTGGCCCTAAACACAAGGTTTGTGGAATGGTTAAAAGTGCATGAAAATGGCCAATTTGCTCACTCTGAGGTCTCAAAAAGTGTTTCTTCACCCCGGGAAGTGTATTAAATACCATTTGGAGGCATTTAATGTTCAAGCAAAAACAGCTGATTTTTGACAAAAGAGATAACACCCCCCCATTACGTAATTCTTCAGAAAGGTGAAAAATTGTCTGTTTTCAAATGTTTTATTTTTGAATGTCAGTTCACATTTGTAGGTGGATTATTAGTTTTAGAGCTAAAATTAGCATATTTAAAGTGATTTTCATGCTTCCTGTGGCCCTAAACACAAGGTTTGTGGAATGGTTAAAAGTGCATGAAAATGGCCAATTTGCTCACTCTGAGGTCTCAAAAAGTGTTTCTTCACCCCGGGAAGTGTATTAAATACCATTTGGAGGCATTTAATGTTCAAGCAAAAACAGCTGATTTTTGACAAAAGAGATAACACCCCCCCATTACGTAATTCTTCAGAAAGGTGAAAAATTGTCTGTTTTCAAATGTTTTATTTTTGAATGTCAGTTCACATTTGTAGGTGGATTATTAGTTTTAGAGCTAAAATTAGCATATTTAAAGTGATTTTCATGCTTCCAGGGGCTCTAAACACAAGATTTGTGGAATGGTTAAAAGTGCATGAAAATGACCAATTTGCTCACTCTGAGGTCTCAAAAAGTGTTTCTTCACCCCGGGAAGTGAATTAAATACCATTTGGAGGCATTTAATGTTCAATCAAAAACAGCTGATTTTTGACAAAAGAGATAACACCCCCCCCATTACGTCATTCTTCAGAAAGGTGAAAAATGGTCCGGTTTCAAATGTTTTATTTTTGAACGTCAGTTCACATTTGTAGGTGGATTATTAGTTTTAGAGCTAAAATTAGCATGTTTAAAGTGATTTTCATGCTTCCAGGGGCCCGGGAAGTGAATTAAATACCATTTGTAGGCATTTAATGTTCAATCAAAAACAGCTGATTTTTGACAAAAGAGATAACACCCCCCCCATTACGTCATTCTTCAGAAAGGTGAAAAATGGTCCGGTTTCAAATGTTTTATTTTTGAACGTCAGTTCACATTTGTAGGTGAATTATTAGTTTTAGAGCTAAAATTAGCATGTTTAAAGTGATTTTCATGCTTCCAGGGGCTCTAAACACAAGATTTGTGGAATGGTTAAAAGTGCATGAAAATGGCCAATTTGCTCACTCTGAGGTCTCAAAAAGTGTTTCTTTACCCCGGGAAGTGAATTAAATACCATTTGGAGGCATTTAATATTCAAGCAAAAACGGCGGATTTTTGACAAAAGAGATAACACCCCCCCATTACGTCATGCTTCAGAAAGGTGAAAAATTGTCCGTTTTCAAATGTTTTATTTTTGAATGTCAGTTCACATTTGTAGGTGGATTATTAGTTTTAGAGCTAAAATTAGCATGTTTAAAGTGATTTTCATGCTTCCTGTGGCCCTAAACACAAGGTTTGTGGAATGGTTAAAAGTGCATGAAAATGGCCAATTTGCTCACTCTGAGGTCTCAAAAAGTGTTTCTTCACCCCGGGAAGTGTATTAAATACCATTTGGAGGCATTTAATGTTCAAGCAAAAACAGCTGATTTTTGACAAAAGAGATAACACCCCCCCATTACGTAATTCTTCAGAAAGGTGAAAAATTGTCTGTTTTCAAATGTTTTATTTTTGAATGTCAGTTCACATTTGTAGGTGGATTATTAGTTTTAGAGCTAAAATTAGCATATTTAAAGTGATTTTCATGCTTCCTGTGGCCCTAAACACAAGGTTTGTGGAATGGTTAAAAGTGCATGAAAATGGCCAATTTGCTCACTCTGAGGTCTCAAAAAGTGTTTCTTCACCCCGGGAAGTGTATTAAATACCATTTGGAGGCATTTAATGTTCAAGCAAAAACAGCTGATTTTTGACAAAAGAGATAACACCCCCCCATTACGTAATTCTTCAGAAAGGTGAAAAATTGTCTGTTTTCAAATGTTTTATTTTTGAATGTCAGTTCACATTTGTAGGTGGATTATTAGTTTTAGAGCTAAAATTAGCATATTTAAAGTGATTTTCATGCTTCCAGGGGCTCTAAACACAAGATTTGTGGAATGGTTAAAAGTGCATGAAAATGACCAATTTGCTCACTCTGAGGTCTCAAAAAGTGTTTCTTCACCCCGGGAAGTGAATTAAATACCATTTGGAGGCATTTAATGTTCAATCAAAAACAGCTGATTTTTGACAAAAGAGATAACACCCCCCCCATTACGTCATTCTTCAGAAAGGTGAAAAATGGTCCGGTTTCAAATGTTTTATTTTTGAACATCAGTTCACATTTGTAGGTGGATTATTAGTTTTAGAGCTAAAATTAGCATGTTTAAAGTGATTTTCATGCTTCCAGGGGCCCGGGAAGTGAATTAAATACCATTTGTAGGCATTTAATGTTCAAGCAAAAACGGCTGATTTTTGACAAAAGAGATAACACCCCCCATTACGTCATGCTTCAGAAAGGTGAAAAATGGTCCGTTTTCAAATGTTTTATTTTTGAATGTCAATTCACATTTGTAGGTGGAATATTAGTTTTAGAGCTAAAATTAGCATGTTTAAAGTGGTTTTTCATGCTTCCAGGGGCCCGGGAAGTGAATTAAATACCATTTGGAGGCATTTAATGTTCAAGCAAAAACAGCTGATTTTTGACAAAAGAGATAACACCCTCCATTACGTCATTCTTCAGAAAGGTAAAAAATGGTCCGTTTTCAAATGTTTTATTTTTGAACGTCAGTTCACATTTGTAGGTGGATTATTAGTTTTAGAGCTAAAATTAGCATGTTTAAAGTGATTTTCATGCTTCCAGGGGCTCTAAACACAAGATTTGTGGAATGGTTAAAAGTGCATGAAAATGGCCAATTTGCTACCTCTGAGGTCTCAAAAAGTGTTTCTTCACCCCGGGAAGTGAATTAAATACAATTTGGAGGCATTTAATGTTCAAGCAAAAACGGCGGATTTTTGACAAAAGAGATAACACCCCCCCATTACGTGATGCTTCAGAAAGGTGAAAAATTGTCAGTTTTCAAATGTTTTATTTTTGAATGTCAGTTCACATTTGTAGGTGGATCATCAGTTTTAGAGCTAAAAAAATTAGCATGTTTAAAGTGATTTTCATGCTTCCATGGGCTCTAAACACAAGATTTGTGGAATGGTTAAAAGTGCATGAAAATGGCCAATTTTCTCACTCTGAGGTCTCAAAAAGTGTTTCTTCACCCCGGGAAGTGAATTAAATACCATTTGGAGGCATTTAATGTTCAATCAAAAACAGCTGATTTTTGACAAAAGAGATAACACCTCCCATTACGTCATGCTTCAGAAAGGTGAAAAATTGTCCGTTTTCAAATGTTTTATTTTTGAATGTCAGTTCACATTTGTAGGTGGATTATTAGTTTTAGAGCTAAAATTAGCATGTTTAAAGTGATTTTCATGCTTCCTGTGGCCCTAAACACAAGGTTTGTGGAATGGTTAAAAGTGCATGAAAATGGCCAATTTGCTCACTCTGAGGTCTCAAAAAGTGTTTCTTTACCCCGGGAAGTGAATTAAATACCATTTGGAGGCATTTAATGTTCAAGCAAAAACGGCGGATTTTTGACAAAAGAGATAACACCCCCCCATTACGTCATGCTTCAGAAAGGTGAAAAATTGTCCGTTTTCAAATGTTTTATTTTTGAATGTCAGTTCACATTTGTAGGTGGATTATTAGTTTTAGAGCTAAAATTAGCATGTTTAAAGTGATTTTCATGCTTCCTGTGGCCCTAAACACAAGGTTTGTGGAATGGTTAAAAGTGCATGAAAATGGCCAATTTGCTCACTGTGAGGTCTCAAAAAGTGTTTCTTCACCCGGGAAGTGAATTAAATACCATTTGGAGGCATTTAATGTTCAAGCAAAAACAGCTGATTTTTGACAAAAGAGATAACACCCCCCATTACGTAATTCTTCAGAAAGGTGAAAAATTGTCCGTTTTCAAATGTTTTATTTTTGAATGTCAGTTCACATTTGTAGGTGGATTATTAGTTTTAGAGCTAAAATTAGCATATTTAAAGTGATTTTCATGCTTCCAGGGGGTCTAAACACAAGATTTGTGGACTGGTTATAAGTGCATGAAAATGGCCAATTTGCTCACTCTGAGGTCTCAAAAAGTGTTTCTTCTCCCCGGGAAGTGAATTAAATACCATTTGGAGGCATTTAATGTTCAAGCAAAAACTGCTGATTTTTGACAAAACACCCCCCCATTACGTCATTCTTCAGAAAGGTGAAAAATGGTCCGTTTTCAAATGTTTTATTTTTGAACGTCAGTTCACATTTGTAGGTGGATTATTAGTTTTAGAGCTAAAATTAGCATGTTTAAAGTGATTTTCATGCTTCCTGTGGCCCTAAACACAAGGTTTGTGGAATGGTTAAAAGTGCAAGAAAATGGCCAATTTGCTCACTCTGAGGTCTCAAAAAGTGTTTCTTTACCCCGGGAAGTGAATTAAATACCATTTGGAGGCATTTAATGTTCAAGCAAAAACGGCGGATTTTTGACAAAAGAGATAACACCCCCCCATTACGTCATGCTTCAGAAAGGTGAAAAATTGTCCGTTTTCAAATGTTTTATTTTTGAATGTCAGTTCACATTTGTAGGTGGATTATTAGTTTTAGAGCTAAAATTAGCATGTTTAAAGTGATTTTCATGCTTCCTGTGGCCCTAAACACAAGGTTTGTGGAATGGTTAAAAGTGCATGAAAATGGCCAATTTGCTCACTCTGAGGTCTCAAAAAGTGTTTCTTCACCCCGGGAAGTGAATTAAATACCATTTGGAGGCATTTAATGTTCAAGCAAAAACAGCTGATTTTTGACAAAAGAGATAACACCCCCCATTACGTAATTCTTCAGAAAGGTGAAAAATTGTCCGTTTTCAAATGTTGTATTTTTGAATGTCAGTTCGCATTTGTAGGTGGATTATTAGTTTTAGAGCTAAAATTAGCATATTTAAAGTGATTTTCATGCTTCCAGGGGGTCTAAACACAAGATTTGTGGAATGGTTAAAAGTGCATGAAAATGGCCAATTTGCTCACTCTGAGGTCTCAAAAAGTGTTTCTTCACCCCGGGAAGTGAATTAAATACCATTTGGAGGCATTTAATGTTCAAGCAAAAACGGCTGATTTTTGACAAAAGAGAAAACACCCCCCCATTACGTCATTCTTCAGAAAGGTGAAAAATGGTCCGTTTTCAAATGTTTTATTTTTGAACGTCAGTTCACATTTGTAGGTGGATTATTAGTTTTAGAGCTAAAATTAGCATGTTTAAAGTGATTTTCATGCTTCCAGGGGCCCGGGAAGTGAATTAAATACCATTTGGAGGCATTTAATGTTCAAGCAAAAACAGCTGATTTTTGACAAAAGAGATAACACCCTCCATTACGTCATTCTTCAGAAAGGTAAAAAATGGTCCGTTTTCAAATGTTTTATTTTTGAACGTCAGTTCACATTTGTAGGTGGATTATTAGTTTTAGAGCTAAAATTAGCATGTTTAAAGTGATTTTCATGCTTCCAGGGGCTCTAAACACAAGATTTGTGGAATGGTTAAAAGTGCATGAAAATGGCCAATTTGCTCACTCTGAGGTCTCAAAAAGTGTTTCTTCACCCCGGGAAGTGAATTAAATACAATTTGGAGGCATTTAATGTTCAAGCAAAAACGGCGGATTTTTGACAAAAGAGATAACACCCCCCCATTATGTGATGCTTCAGAAAGGTGAAAAATTGTCCGTTTTCAAATGTTTTATTTTTGAATGTCAGTTCACATTTGTAGGTGGATCATCAGTTTTAGAGCTAAAAAAATTAGCATGTTTAAAGTGATTTTCATGCTTCCATGGGCTCTAAACACAAGATTTGTGGAATGGTTAAAAGTGCATGAAAATGGCCAATTTGCTCACTCTGAGGTCTCAAAAAGTGTTTCTTCACCCCGGGAAGTGAATTAAATACCATTTGGAGGCATTTAATGTTCAATCAAAAACAGCTGATTTTTGACAAAAGAGATAACACCTCCCATTACGTCATGCTTCAGAAAGGTGAAAAATTGTCCGTTTTCAAATGTTTTATTTTTGAATGTCAGTTCACATTTGTAGGTGGATTATTAGTTTTAGAGCTAAAATTAGCATGTTTAAAGTGATTTTCATGCTTCCTGTGGCCCTAAACACAAGGTTTGTGGAATGGTTAAAAGTGCATGAAAATGGCCAATTTGCTCACTCTGAGGTCTCAAAAAGTGTTTCTTCACCCGGGAAGTGAATTAAATACCATTTGGAGGCATTTAATGTTCAAGCAAAAACAGCTGATTTTTGACAAAAGAGATAACACCCCCCATTACGTAATTCTTCAGAAAGGTGAAAAATTGTCCGTTTTCAAATGTTTTATTTTTGAATGTCAGTTCACATTTGTAGGTGGATTATTAGTTTTAGAGCTAAAATTAGCATATTTAAAGTGATTTTCATGCTTCCAGGGGGTCTAAACACAAGATTTGTGGAATGGTTAAAAGTGCATGAAAATGGCCAATTTGCTCACTCTGAGGTCTCAAAAAGTGTTTCTTCACCCCGGGAAGTGAATTAAATACCATTTGGAGGCATTTAATGTTCAAGCAAAAACTGCTGATTTTTGACAAAACACCCCCCCATTACGTCATTCTTCAGAAAGGTGAAAAATGGTCCGTTTTCAAATGTTTTATTTTTGAACGTCAGTTCACATTTGTAGGTGAATTATTAGTTTTAGAGCTAAAATTAGCATGTTTAAAGTGATTTTCATGCTTCCAGGGGCTCTAAACACAAGATTTGTGGAATGGTTAAAAGTGCATGAAAATGGCCAATTTGCTCACTCTGAGGTCTCAAAAAGTGTTTCTTTACCCCGGGAAGTGAATTAAATACCATTTGGAGGCATTTAATATTCAAGCAAAAACGGCGGATTTTTGACAAAAGAGATAACACCCCCCCATTACGTCATGCTTCAGAAAGGTGAAAAATTGTCCGTTTTCAAATGTTTTATTTTTGAATGTCAGTTCACATTTGTAGGTGGATTATTAGTTTTAGAGCTAAAATTAGCATGTTTAAAGTGATTTTCATGCTTCCTGTGGCCCTAAACACAAGGTTTGTGGAATGGTTAAAAGTGCATGAAAATGGCCAATTTGCTCACTCTGAGGTCTCAAAAAGTGTTTCTTCACCCCGGGAAGTGTATTAAATACCATTTGGAGGCATTTAATGTTCAAGCAAAAACAGCTGATTTTTGACAAAAGAGATAACACCCCCCCATTACGTAATTCTTCAGAAAGGTGAAAAATTGTCTGTTTTCAAATGTTTTATTTTTGAATGTCAGTTCACATTTGTAGGTGGATTATTAGTTTTAGAGCTAAAATTAGCATATTTAAAGTGATTTTCATGCTTCCAGGGGCTCTAAACACAAGATTTGTGGAATGGTTAAAAGTGCATGAAAATGACCAATTTGCTCACTCTGAGGTCTCAAAAAAAGTTTCTTCACCCCGGGAAGTGAATTAAATACCATTTGGAGGCATTTAATGTTCAATCAAAAACAGCTGATTTTTGACAAAAGAGATAACACCCCCCCATTACGTCATTCTTCAGAAAGGTGAAAAATGGTCCGGTTTCAAATGTTTTATTTTTGAACGTCAGTTCACATTTGTAGGTGGATTATTAGTTTTAGAGCTAAAATTAGCATGTTTAAAGTGATTTTCATGCTTCCAGGGGCCCGGGAAGTGAATTAAATACCATTTGTAGGCATTTAATGTTCAAGCAAAAACGGCTGATTTTTGACAAAAGAGATAACACCCCCCCATTACGTCATGCTTCAGAAAGGTGAAAAATGGTCCGTTTTCAAATGTTTTATTTTTGAATGTCAATTCACATTTGTAGGTGGATTATTAGTTTTAGAGCTAAAATTAGCATGTTTAAAGTGATTTTCATGCTTCCAGGGGCCCAGGAAGTGAATTAAATACCATTTGGAGGCATTTAATGTTCAAGCAAAAACGGCTGATTTTTTACAAAAGAGATAACACCCCCCCATTACGTCATGCTTCAGAAAGGTGAAAAATGGTCCGTTTTCAAATGTTTTATTTTTGAACGTCAGTTCACATTTGTAGGTGGATTATTAGTTTTAGAGCTAAAATTAGCATGTTTAAAGTGATTTTTATGCTTCCTGTGGCCCTAAACACAAGGTTTGTGGAATGGTTAAAAGTGCATGAAAATGGCCAATTTGCTCACTCTGAGGTCTCAAAAAGTGTTTCTTCACCCCGGGAAGTGAATTAAATACCATTTGGAGGCATTTAATGTTCAAGCAAAAACGGCTGATTTTTGACAAAAGAGATAACACCCCCCCATTACGTAATTCTTCAGAAAGGTGAAAAATGGTCCGTTTTCAAATGTTTTAAAAGTGTTTCTTCACCCCGGGAAGTGAATTAAATACCATTTGGAGGCATTTAATGTTCAAGCAAAAACAGCTGATTTTTGACAAAAGAGATAACACCCCCCCATTACGTAATTCTTCAGAAAGGTGAAAAATTGTCCGTTTTCAAATGTTTTATTTTTGAATGTCAGTTCACATTTGTAGGTGGATTATTAGTTTTAGAGCTAAATTTAGCATATTTAAAGTGATTTTCATGCTTCCAGGGGCTCTAAACACAAGATTTGTGGAATGGTTAAAAGTGCATGAAAATGACCAATTTGCTCACTCTGAGGTCTCAAAAAGTGTTTCTTCACCCCGGGAAGTGAATTAAATACCATTTGGAGGCATTTAATGTTCAATCAAAAACAGCTGATTTTTGACAAAAGAGATAACACCCCCCCATTACGTCATTCTTCAGAAAGGTGAAAAATGGTCCGATTTCAAATGTTTTATTTTTGAACGTCAGTTCACATTTGTAGGTGGATTATTAGTTTTAGAGCTAAAATTAGCATGTTTAAAGTGATTTTCATGCTTCCAGGGGCCCGGGAAGTGAATTAAATACCATTTGTAGGCATTTAATGTTCAAGCAAAAACGGCTGATTTTTGACAAAAGAGATAACACCCCCCCATTACGTCATGCTTCAGAAAGGTGAAAAATGGTCCGTTTTCAAATGTTTTATTTTTGAATGTCAATTCACATTTGTAGGTGGATTATTAGTTTTAGAGCTAAAATTAGCATGTTTAAAGTGATTTTCATGCTTCCAGGGGCCCAGGAAGTGAATTAAATACCATTTGGAGGCATTTAATGTTCAAGCAAAAACGGCTGATTTTTTACAAAAGAGATAACACCCCCCCATTACGTCATGTTTCAGAAAGGTGAAAAATGGTCCGTTTTCAAATGTTTTATTTTTGAACGTCAGTTCACATTTGTAGGTGGATTATTAGTTTTAGAGCTAAAATTAGCATGTTTAAAGTGATTTTTATGCTTCCTGTGGCCCTAAACACAAGGTTTGTGGAATGGTTAAAAGTGCATGAAAATGGCCAATTTGCTCACTCTGAGGTCTCAAAAAGTGTTTCTTCACCCCGGGAAGTGAATTAAATACCATTTGGAGGCATTTAATGTTCAAGCAAAAACGGCTGATTTTTGACAAAAGAGATAACACCCCCCCATTACGTCATTCTTCAGAAAGGTGAAAAATGGTCCGTTTACAAATGTTTTATTTTTGAACGTCAGTTCACATTTGTAGGTGGATTATTAGTTTTAGTGCTAAAATTAGCATGTTTAAAGTGATTTTCATGCTTCCAGGGGCTCTAAACACAAGATTTGTGGAATGGTTAAAAGTGCATGAAAATGGCCAATTTGCTCACTCTGAGGACTCAAAAAGTGTTTCTTGACCCCGGGAAGTGAATTAAATACCATTTGGAGGCATTTAATGTTCAAGCAAAAACGGCGGATTTTTGACAAAAGAGATAACACCCCCCCATTATGCAATTCTTCAGAAAGGTGAAAAATGGTCCGTTTTCAAATGTTTTATTTTTGAACGTCAGTTCACATTTGTAGGTGGATTATTAGTTTTAGAGCTAAAATTAGCATGTTTAAAGTGATTTTCATGCTTCCAGGGGCCCGGGAAGTGAATTAAATACCATTTGGAGGCATTTAATGTTCAAGCTAAAACAGCTGATCTTTGACAAAAGAGATAACACCCCCCCAATACGTCATTCTTCAGAAAGGTGAAAAATGGTCCGTTTTCAAATGTTTTATTTTTGAACGTCAGTTCACATTTGTAGGTGGATTATTAGTTTTAGAGCTAAAATTAGCATGTTTAAAGTGATTTTCATGCTTCAAGGGGCTCTAAACACAAGATTTGTGGAATGGTTAAAAGTGCATGAAAATGGCCAATTTGCTCACTCTGAGGTCTCAAAAAGTGTTTCTTCACCCCGGGAAGTTAATTAAATACCATTTGGAGGCATTTAATGTTCAAGCAAAAACGGCTGATTTTTGACAAAAGAGATAACACCCCCCCATTACGTCATTCTTCAGAAAGGTAAAAAATGGTCCGTTTTCAAATGTTTTATTTTTGAACGTCAGTTCACATTTGTAGGTGGATTATTAGTTTTAGAGCTAAAATTAGCATGTTTAAAGTGATTTTCATGCTTCCAGGGGCCCGGGAAGTGAATTAAATACCATTTGGAGGCATTTAGTGTTCAAGCAAAAACGGCTGATTTTTGACAAAAGAGATAACACCCCCCATTACGTCATTCTTCAGAAAGGTGAAAAATGGTCCGTTTTCAAATGTTTTATTTTTGAACGTCAGTTCACATTTGTAGGTGGATTTTTAGTTTTAGAGCTAAAATTAGCATGTTTAAAGTGATTTTCATGCTTCCAGGGGCCCGGGAAGTGAATTAAATACCATTTGGAGGCATTTAATGTTCAAGCAAAAACAGCTGATCTTTGACAAAAGAGATAACACCCCCCCATAACGTCATTCTTCAGAAAGGTGAAAAATGGTCCGTTTTCAAATGTTTTATTTTTGAACGTCAGTTCACATTTGTAGGTGGATTATTAGTTTTAGAGCTAAAATTAGCATGTTTAAAGTGATTTTTATGCTTCCTGTGGCCCTAAACACAAGGTTTGTGGAATGGTTAAAAGTACATGAAAATGGCCAATTTGCTCACTCTGAGGTCTCAAAAAGTGTTTCTTCACCCCGGGAAGTGAATTAAATACCATTTGGAGGCATTTAATGTTCAAGCAAAAACAGCTGATTTTTGACAAAAGAGATAACACCCCCCCATTACGTAATTCTTCAGAAAGGTGAAAAATTGTCCGTTTTCAAATGTTTTATTTTTGAATGTCAGTTCACATTTGTAGGTGGATTATTAGTTTTAGAGCTAAAATTAGCATGTTTAAAGTGATTTTCATGCTTCCAGGGGCTCTAAACACAAGATTTGTGGAATGGTTAAAAGTGCATGAAAATGGCCAATTTGCTCACTCTGAGGTCTCAAAAAGTGTTTCTTCACCCCGGGAAGTGAATTAAATACAATTTGGAGGCATTTAATGTTCAAGCAAAAACGGCGGATTTTTGACAAAAGAGATAACACCCCCCCATTATGTGATGCTTCAGAAAGGTGAAAAATTGTCCGTTTTCAAATGTTTTATTTTTGAATGTCAGTTCACATTTGTAGGTGGATCATCAGTTTTAGAGCTAAAAAAATTAGCATGTTTAAAGTGATTTTCATGCTTCCATGGGCTCTAAACACAAGATTTGTGGAATGGTTAAAAGTGCATGAAAATGGCCAATTTGCTCACTCTGAGGTCTCAAAAAGTGTTTCTTCACCCCGGGAAGTGAATTAAATACCATTTGGAGGCATTTAATGTTCAATCAAAAACAGCTGATTTTTGACAAAAGAGATAACACCTCCCATTACGTCATGCTTCAGAAAGGTGAAAAATTGTCCGTTTTCAAATGTTTTATTTTTGAATGTCAGTTCACATTTGTAGGTGGATTATTAGTTTTAGAGCTAAAATTAGCATGTTTAAAGTGATTTTCATGCTTCCTGTGGCCCTAAACACAAGGTTTGTGGAATGGTTAAAAGTGCATGAAAATGGCCAATTTGCTCACTCTGAGGTCTCAAAAAGTGTTTCTTCACCCGGGAAGTGAATTAAATACCATTTGGAGGCATTTAATGTTCAAGCAAAAACAGCTGATTTTTGACAAAAGAGATAACACCCCCCATTACGTAATTCTTCAGAAAGGTGAAAAATTGTCCGTTTTCAAATGTTTTATTTTTGAATGTCAGTTCACATTTGTAGGTGGATTATTAGTTTTAGAGCTAAAATTAGCATATTTAAAGTGATTTTCATGCTTCCAGGGGGTCTAAACACAAGATTTGTGGAATGGTTAAAAGTGCATGAAAATGGCCAATTTGCTCACTCTGAGGTCTCAAAAAGTGTTTCTTCACCCCGGGAAGTGAATTAAATACCATTTGGAGGCATTTAATGTTCAAGCAAAAACTGCTGATTTTTGACAAAACACCCCCCCATTACGTCATTCTTCAGAAAGGTGAAAAATGGTCCGTTTTCAAATGTTTTATTTTTGAACGTCAGTTCACATTTGTAGGTGAATTATTAGTTTTAGAGCTAAAATTAGCATGTTTAAAGTGATTTTCATGCTTCCAGGGGCTCTAAACACAAGATTTGTGGAATGGTTAAAAGTGCATGAAAATGGCCAATTTGCTCACTCTGAGGTCTCAAAAAGTGTTTCTTTACCCCGGGAAGTGAATTAAATACCATTTGGAGGCATTTAATATTCAAGCAAAAACGGCGGATTTTTGACAAAAGAGATAACACCCCCCCATTACGTCATGCTTCAGAAAGGTGAAAAATTGTCCGTTTTCAAATGTTTTATTTTTGAATGTCAGTTCACATTTGTAGGTGGATTATTAGTTTTAGAGCTAAAATTAGCATGTTTAAAGTGATTTTCATGCTTCCTGTGGCCCTAAACACAAGGTTTGTGGAATGGTTAAAAGTGCATGAAAATGGCCAATTTGCTCACTCTGAGGTCTCAAAAAGTGTTTCTTCACCCCGGGAAGTGTATTAAATACCATTTGGAGGCATTTAATATTCAAGCAAAAACGGCGGATTTTTGACAAAAGAGATAACACCCCCCCATTACGTAATTCTTCAGAAAGGTGAAAAATTGTCTGTTTTCAAATGTTTTATTTTTGAATGTCAGTTCACATTTGTAGGTGGATTATTAGTTTTAGAGCTAAAATTAGCATATTTAAAGTGATTTTCATGCTTCCAGGGGCTCTAAACACAAGGTTTGTGGAATGGTTAAAAGTGCATGAAAATGACCAATTTGCTCACTCTGAGGTCTCAAAAAGTGTTTCTTCACCCCGGGAAGTGAATTAAATACCATTTGGAGGCATTTAATGTTCAATCAAAAACAGCTGATTTTTGACAAAAGAGATAACACCCCCCCCATTACGTCATTCTTCAGAAAGGTGAAAAATGGTCCGGTTTCAAATGTTTTATTTTTGAACGTCAGTTCACATTTGTAGGTGGATTATTAGTTTTAGAGCTAAAATTAGCATGTTTAAAGTGATTTTCATGCTTCCAGGGGCCCGGGAAGTGAATTAAATACCATTTGTAGGCATTTAATGTTCAAGCAAAAACGGCTGATTTTTGACAAAAGAGATAACACCCCCCCATTACGTCATGCTTCAGAAAGGTGAAAAATGGTCCGTTTTCAAATGTTTTATTTTTGAATGTCAATTCACATTTGTAGGTGGATTATTAGTTTTAGAGCTAAAATTAGCATGTTGAAAGTGATTTTCATGCTTCCAGGGGCCCAGGAAGTGAATTAAATACCATTTGGAGGCATTTAATGTTCAAGCAAAAACGGCTGATTTTTTACAAAAGAGATAACACCCCCCCATTACGTCATGCTTCAGAAAGGTGAAAAATGGTCCGTTTTCAAATGTTTTATTTTTGAACGTCAGTTCACATTTGTAGGTGGATTATTAGTTTTAGAGCTAAAATTAGCATGTTTAAAGTGATTTTTATGCTTCCTGTGGCCCTAAACACAAGGTTTGTGGAATGGTTAAAAGTGCATGAAAATGGCCAATTTGCTCACTCTGAGGTCTCAAAAAGTGTTTCTTCACCCCGGGAAGTGAATTAAATACCATTTGGAGGCATTTAATGTTCAAGCAAAAACGGCTGATTTTTGACAAAAGAGATAACACCCCCCCATTACGTAATTCTTCAGAAAGGTGAAAAATGGTCCGTTTTCAAATGTTTTAAAAGTGTTTCTTCACCCCGGGAAGTGAATTAAATACCATTTGGAGGCATTTAATGTTCAAGCAAAAACAGCTGATTTTTGACAAAAGAGATAACACCCCCCCATTACGTAATTCTTCAGAAAGGTGAAAAATTGTCCGTTTTCAAATGTTTTATTTTTGAATGTCAGTTCACATTTGTAGGTGGATTATTAGTTTTAGAGCTAAATTTAGCATATTTAAAGTGATTTTCATGCTTCCAGGGGCTCTAAACACAAGATTTGTGGAATGGTTAAAAGTGCATGAAAATGACCAATTTGCTCACTCTGAGGTCTCAAAAAGTGTTTCTTCACCCCGGGAAGTGAATTAAATACCATTTGGAGGCATTTAATGTTCAATCAAAAACAGCTGATTTTTGACAAAAGAGATAACACCCCCCCATTACGTCATTCTTCAGAAAGGTGAAAAATGGTCCGATTTCAAATGTTTTATTTTTGAACGTCAGTTCACATTTGTAGGTGGATTATTAGTTTTAGAGCTAAAATTAGCATGTTTAAAGTGATTTTCATGCTTCCAGGGGCCCGGGAAGTGAATTAAATACCATTTGTAGGCATTTAATGTTCAAGCAAAAACGGCTGATTTTTGACAAAAGAGATAACACCCCCCCATTACGTCATGCTTCAGAAAGGTGAAAAATGGTCCGTTTTCAAATGTTTTATTTTTGAATGTCAATTCACATTTGTAGGTGGATTATTAGTTTTAGAGCTAAAATTAGCATGTTTAAAGTGATTTTCATGCTTCCAGGGGCCCAGGAAGTGAATTAAATACCATTTGGAGGCATTTAATGTTCAAGCAAAAACGGCTGATTTTTTACAAAAGAGATAACACCCCCCCATTACGTCATGTTTCAGAAAGGTGAAAAATGGTCCGTTTTCAAATGTTTTATTTTTGAACGTCAGTTCACATTTGTAGGTGGATTATTAGTTTTAGAGCTAAAATTAGCATGTTTAAAGTGATTTTCATGCTTCCAGGGGCCCGGGAAGTGAATTAAATACCATTTGTAGGCATTTAATGTTCAAGCAAAAACGGCTGATTTTTGACAAAAGAGATAACACCCCCCCATTACGTCATGCTTCAGAAAGGTGAAAAATGGTCCGTTTTCAAATGTTTTATTTTTGAATGTCAATTCACATTTGTAGGTGGATTATTAGTTTTAGAGCTAAAATTAGCATGTTTAAAGTGATTTTCATGCTTCCAGGGGCCCGGGAAGTGAATTAAATACCATTTGTAGGCATTTAATGTTCAAGCAAAAACGGCTGATTTTTGACAAAAGAGATAACACCCCCCCATTACGTCATGCTTCAGAAAGGTGAAAAATGGTCCGTTTTCAAATGTTTTATTTTTGAATGTCAATTCACATTTGTAGGTGGAATATTAGTTTTAGAGCTAAAATTAGCATGTTTAAAGTGGTTTTTCATGCTTCCAGGGGCCCGGGAAGTGAATTAAATACCATTTGGAGGCATTTAATGTTCAAGCAAAAACAGCTGATTTTTGACAAAAGAGATAACACCCTCCATTACGTCATTCTTCAGAAAGGTAAAAAATGGTCCGTTTTCAAATGTTTTATTTTTGAACGTCAGTTCACATTTGTAGGTGGATTATTAGTTTTAGAGCTAAAATTAGCATGTTTAAAGTGATTTTCATGCTTCCAGGGGCTCTAAACACAAGATTTGTGGAATGGTTAAAAGTGCATGAAAATGGCCAATTTGCTACCTCTGAGGTCTCAAAAAGTGTTTCTTCACCCCGGGAAGTGAATTAAATACAATTTGGAGGCATTTAATGTTCAAGCAAAAACGGCGGATTTTTGACAAAAGAGATAACACCCCCCCATTACGTGATGCTTCAGAAAGGTGAAAAATTGTCAGTTTTCAAATGTTTTATTTTTGAATGTCAGTTCACATTTGTAGGTGGATCATCAGTTTTAGAGCTAAAAAAATTAGCATGTTTAAAGTGATTTTCATGCTTCCATGGGCTCTAAACACAAGATTTGTGGAATGGTTAAAAGTGCATGAAAATGGCCAATTTTCTCACTCTGAGGTCTCAAAAAGTGTTTCTTCACCCCGGGAAGTGAATTAAATACCATTTGGAGGCATTTAATGTTCAATCAAAAACAGCTGATTTTTGACAAAAGAGATAACACCTCCCATTACGTCATGCTTCAGAAAGGTGAAAAATTGTCCGTTTTCAAATGTTTTATTTTTGAATGTCAGTTCACATTTGTAGGTGGATTATTAGTTTTAGAGCTAAAATTAGCATGTTTAAAGTGATTTTCATGCTTCCTGTGGCCCTAAACACAAGGTTTGTGGAATGGTTAAAAGTGCAAGAAAATGGCCAATTTGCTCACTCTGAGGTCTCAAAAAGTGTTTCTTTACCCCGGGAAGTGAATTAAATACCATTTGGAGGCATTTAATGTTCAAGCAAAAACGGCGGATTTTTGACAAAAGAGATAACACCCCCCCATTACGTCATGCTTCAGAAAGGTGAAAAATTGTCCGTTTTCAAATGTTTTATTTTTGAATGTCAGTTCACATTTGTAGGTGGATTATTAGTTTTAGAGCTAAAATTAGCATGTTTAAAGTGATTTTCATGCTTCCTGTGGCCCTAAACACAAGGTTTGTGGAATGGTTAAAAGTGCATGAAAATGGCCAATTTGCTCACTCTGAGGTCTCAAAAAGTGTTTCTTCACCCCGGGAAGTGAATTAAATACCATTTGGAGGCATTTAATGTTCAAGCAAAAACAGCTGATTTTTGACAAAAGAGATAACACCCCCCATTACGTAATTCTTCAGAAAGGTGAAAAATTGTCCGTTTTCAAATGTTTTATTTTTGAATGTCAGTTCACATTTGTAGGTGGATTATTAGTTTTAGAGCTAAAATTAGCATATTTAAAGTGATTTTCATGCTTCCAGGGGGTCTAAACACAAGATTTGTGGAATGGTTAAAAGTGCATGAAAATGGCCAATTTGCTCACTCTGAGGTCTCAAAAAGTGTTTCTTCACCCCGGGAAGTGAATTAAATACCATTTGGAGGCATTTAATGTTCAAGCAAAAACGGCTGATTTTTGACAAAAGAGAAAACACCCCCCCATTACGTCATTCTTCAGAAAGGTGAAAAATGGTCCGTTTTCAAATGTTTTATTTTTGAACGTCAGTTCACATTTGTAGGTGAATTATTAGTTTTAGAGCTAAAATTAGCATGTTTAAAGTGATTTTCATGCTTCCAGGGGCTCTAAACACAAGATTTGTGGAATGGTTAAAAGTGCATGAAAATGGCCAATTTGCTCACTCTGAGGTCTCAAAAAGTGTTTCTTTACCCCGGGAAGTGAATTAAATACCATTTGGAGGCATTTAATGTTCAAGCAAAAACGGCGGATTTTTGACAAAAGAGATAACACCCCCCCATTACGTCATGCTTCAGAAAGGTGAAAAATTGTCCGTTTTCAAATGTTTTATTTTTGAATGTCAGTTCACATTTGTAGGTGGATTATTAGTTTTAGAGCTAAAATTAGCATGTTTAAAGTGATTTTCATGCTTCCTGTGGCCCTAAACACAAGGTTTGTGGAATGGTTAAAAGTGCATGAAAATGGCCAATTTGCTCACTCTGAGGTCTCAAAAAGTGTTTCTTCACCCCGGGAAGTGTATTAAATACCATTTGGAGGCATTTAATGTTCAAGCAAAAACAGCTGATTTTTGACAAAAGAGATAACACCCCCCCATTACGTAATTCTTCAGAAAGGTGAAAAATTGTCTGTTTTCAAATGTTTTATTTTTGAATGTCAGTTCACATTTGTAGGTGGATTATTAGTTTTAGAGCTAAAATTAGCATATTTAAAGTGATTTTCATGCTTCCAGGGGGTCTAAACTCAAGATTTGTGGAATGGTTAAAAGTGCATGAAAATGGCCAATTTGCTCACTCTGAGGTCTCAAAAAGTGTTTCTTCACCCCGGGAAGTGAATTAAATACCATTTGGAGGCATTTAATGTTCAAGCAAAAACGGCTGATTTTTGACAAAAGAGATAACACCCCCCCATTACGTCATTCTTTAGAAAGGTGAAAAATGGTCCGTTTACAAATGTTTTATTTTTGAACGTCAGTTCACATTTGTAGGTGGATTATTCGTTTTAGTGCTAAAATTAGCATGTTTAAAGTGATTTTCATGCTTCCAGGGGCTCTAAACACAAGATTTGTGGAATGGTTAAAAGTGCATGAAAATGGCCAATTTGCTCACTCTGAGGTCTCAAAAAGTGTTTCTTGACCCCGGGAAGTGAATTAAATACCATTTGGAGGCATTTAATGTTCAAGCAAAAACGGCGGATTTTTGACAAAAGAGATAACACCCCCCCATTACGTAATTCTTCAGAAAGGTGAAAAATGGTCCGTTTTCAAATGTTTTATTTTTGAACGTCAGTTCACATTTGTAGGTGGATTATTAGTTTTAGAGCTAAAATTAGCATGTTTAAAGTGATTTTCATGCTTCCAGGGGCCCAGGAAGTGAATTAAATACCATTTGGAGGCATTTAGTGTTCAAGCAAAAACGGCTGATTTTTGACAAAAGAGATAACACCCCCCATTACGTCATTCTTCAGAAAGGTGAAAATGGTCCGTTTTCAAATGTTTTATTTTTGAATGTCAGTTCACATTTGTAGGTGGATTATTAGTTTTAGAGCTAAAATTAGCATGTTTAAAGTGATTTTCATGCTTCCAGGGGCCCGGGAAGTGAATTAAATACCATTTGGAGGCATTTAATGTTCAAGCAAAAACAGCTGATCTTTGACAAAAGAGATAACACCCCCCCATAACGTCATTCTTCAGAAAGGTGAAAAATGGTCCGTTTTCAAATGTTTTATTTTTGAACGTCAGTTCACATTTGTAGGTGGATTATTAGTTTTAGAGCTAAAATTAGCATGTTTAAAGTGATTTTTATGCTTCCTGTGGCCCTAAACACAAGGTTTGTGGAATGGTTAAAAGTGCATGAAAATGGCCAATTTGCTCACTCTGAGGTCTCAAAAAGTGTTTCTTCACCCCGGGAAGTGAATTAAATACCATTTGGAGGCATTTAATGTTCAAGCAAAAACAGCTGATTTTTGACAAAAGAGATAACACCCCCCCATTACGTAATTCTTCAGAAAGGTGAAAAATTGTCCGTTTTCAAATGTTTTATTTTTGAATGTCAGTTCACATTTGTAGGTGGATTATTAGTTTTAGAGATAAAATTAGCATATTTAAAGTGATTTTCATGCTTCCAGGGGCTCTAAACACAAGATTTGTGGAATGGTTAAAAGTGCATGAAAATGACCAATTTGCTCACTCTGAGGTCTCAAAAAGTGTTTCTTCACCCCGGGAAGTGAATTAAATACCATTTGGAGGCATTTAATGTTCAATCAAAAACAGCTGATTTTTGACAAAAGAGATAACACCCCCCCATTACGTCATTCTTCAGAAAGGTGAAAAATGGTCCGGTTTCAAATGTTTTATTTTTGAACGTCAGTTCACATTTGTAGGTGGATTATTAGTTTTAGAGCTAAAATTAGCATGTTTAAAGTGATTTTCATGCTTCCAGGGGCCCGGGAAGTGAATTAAATACCATTTGTAGGCATTTAATGTTCAAGCAAAAACGGCTGATTTTTGACAAAAGAGATAACACCCCCCCATTACGTCATGCTTCAGAAAGGTGAAAAATGGTCCGTTTTCAAATGTTTTATTTTTGAATGTCAATTCACATTTGTAGGTGGATTATTAGTTTTAGAGCTAAAATTAGCATGTTTAAAGTGATTTTCATGCTTCCAGGGGCCCAGGAAGTGAATTAAATACCATTTGGAGGCATTTAATGTTCAAGCAAAAACGGCTGATTTTTTACAAAAGAGATAACACCCCCCCATTACGTCATGCTTCAGAAAGGTGAAAAATGGTCCGTTTTCAAATGTTTTATTTTTGAACGTCAGTTCACATTTGTAGGTGGATTATTCGTTTTAGAGCTAAAATTAGCATGTTTAAAGTGATTTTCATGCTTCCAGGGGCCCGGGAAGTGAATTAAATACCATTTGTAGGCATTTAATGTTCAAGCAAAAACGGCTGATTTTTGACAAAAGAGATAACACCCCCCCATTACGTCATGCTTCAGAAAGGTGAAAAATGGTCAGTTTTCAAATGTTTTATTTTTGAATGTCAATTCACATTTGTAGGTGGATTATTCGTTTTAGAGCTAAAATTAGCATGTTTAAAGTGATTTTCATGCTTCCAGGGGCCCGGGAAGTGAATTAAATACCATTTGGAGGCATTTAATGTTCAAGCAAAAACGGCTGATTTTTTACAAAAGAGATAACACCCCCCCATTACGTCATGCTTCAGAAAGGTGAAAAATGGTCCGTTTTCAAATGTTTTATTTTAGAACGTCAGTTCACATTTGTAGGTGGATTATTAGTTTTAGAGCTAAAATTAGCATGTTTAAAGTGATTTTCATGCTTCCAGGGGCCCAGGAAGTGAATTAAATACCATTTGTAGGCATTTAATGTTCAAGCAAAAACGGCAGATTTTTGACAAAAGAGATAACACCCCCCCATTATGTCATGCTTCAGAAAGGTGAAAAATGGTCCGTTTTCAAATGTTTTATTTTTGAATGTCAATTCACATTTGTAGGTGGATTATTAGTTTTAGAGCTAAAATTAGCATGTTTAAAGTGATTTTCATGCTTCCAGGGGCCCGGGAAGTGAATTAAATACCATTTGGAGGCATTTAATGTTCAAGCAAAAACAGCTGATTTTTTACAAAAGAGATAACACCCTCCATTACGTCATTCTTCAGAAAGGTGAAAAATGGTCCGTTTTCAAATGTTTTATTTTTGAACGTCAGTTCACATTTGTAGGTGGATTATTAGTTTTAGAGCTAAAATTAGCATGTTTAAAGTGATTTTCATGCTTCCAGGGGCTCTAAACACAAGATTTGTGGAATGGTTAAAAGTGCATGAAAATGGCCAATTTGCTCACTCTGAGGTCTCAAAAAGTGTTTCTTCACCCCGGGAAGTGAATTAAATACAATTTGGAGGCATTTAATGTTCAAGCAAAAACGGCGGATTTTTGACAAAAGAGATAACACCCCCCCATTACGTGATGCTTCAGAAAGGTGAAAAATTGTCCGTTTACAAATGTTTTATTTTTGAATGTCAGTTCACATTTGTAGGTGGATCATCAGTTTTAGAGCTAAAAAAATTAGCATGTTTAAAGTGATTTTCATGCTTCCATGGGCTCTAAACACAAGATTTGTGGAATGGTTAAAAGTGCATGAAAATGGCCAATTTGCTCACTCTGAGGTCTCAAAAAGTGTTTCTTCACCCCGGGAAGTGAATTAAATACCATTTGGAGGCATTTAATGTTTAATCAAAATCAGCTGATTTTTGACAAAAGAGATAACACCTCCCATTAAGTCATGCTTCAGAAAGGTGAAAAATTGTCCGTTTTCAAATGTTTTATTTTTGAATGTCAGTTCACATTTGTAGGTGGATTATTAGTTTTAGAGCTAAAATTAGCATGTTTAAAGTGATTTTCATGCTTCCTGTGGCCCTAAACACAAGGTTTGTGGAATGGTTAAAAGTGCATGAAAATGGCCAATTTGCTCACTCTGAGGTCTCAAAAAGTTTTTCTTTACCCCGGGAAGTGAATTAAATACCATTTGGAGGCATTTAATGGTCAAGCAAAAACGGCGGATTTTTGACAAAAGAGATAACACCCCCCCATTACGTCATGCTTCAGAAAGGTGAAAAATTGTCCGTTTTCAAATGTTTTATTTTTGAATGTCAGTTCACATTTGTAGGTGGATTATTAGTTTTAGAGCTAAAATTAGCATGTTTAAAGTGATTTTTATGCTTCCTGTGGCCCTAAACACAAGGTTTGTGGAATGGTTAAAAGTGCATGAAAATGGCCAATTTGCTCACTCTGAGGTCTCAAAAAGTGTTTCTTCACCCCGGGAAGTGAATTAAATACCATTTGGAGGCATTTAATGTTCAAGCAAAAACAGCTGATTTTTGACAAAAGAGATAACACCCCCCATTACGTAATTCTTCAGAAAGGTGAAAAATTGTCCGTTTTCAAATGTTTTATTTTTGAATGTCAGTTCACATTTGTAGGTGGATTATTAGTTTTAGAGCTAAAATTAGCATATTTAAAGTGATTTTCATGCTTCCAGGGGGTCTAAACACAAGATTTGTGGAATGGTTAAAAGTGCATGAAAATGGCCAATTTGCTCACTCTGAGGTCTCAAAAAGTGTTTCTTCACCCCGGGAAGTGAATTAAATACCATTTGGAGGCATTTAATGTTCAAGCAAAAACGGCTGATTTTTGACAAAAGAGATAACACCCCCCCATTACGTCATTCTTCAGAAAGGTGAAAAATGGTCCGTTTACAAATGTTTTATTTTTGAACGTCAGTTCACATTTGTAGGTGGATTATTAGTTTTAGTGCTAAAATTAGCATGTTTAAAGTGATTTTCATGCTTCCAGGGGCTCTAAACACAAGATTTGTGGAATGGTTAAAAGTGCATGAAAATGGCCAATTTGCTCACTCTGAGGTCTCAAAAAGTGTTTCTTGACCCCGGGAAGTGAATTAAATACCATTTGGAGGCATTTAATGTTCAAGCAAAAACGGCGGATTTTTGACAAAAGAGATAACACCCCCCCATTACGTAATTCTTCAGAAAGGTGAAAAATGGTCCGTTTTCAAATGTTTTATTTTTGAACGTCAGTTCACATTTGTAGGTGGATTATTAGTTTTAGAGCTAAAATTAGCATGTTTAAAGTGATTTTTATGCTTCCTGTGGCCCTAAACACAAGGTTTGTGGAATGGTTAAAAGTGCATGAAAATGGCCAATTTGCTCACTCTGAGGTCTCAAAAAGTGTTTCTTCACCCCGGGAAGTGAATTAAATACCATTTGGAGGCATTTAATGTTCAAGCAAAAACAGCTGATTTTTGACAAAAGAGATAACACCCCCCCATTACGTCATTCTTCAGAAAGGTGAAAAATGGTCCGGTTTCAAATGTTTTATTTTTGAACGTCAGTTCACATTTGTAGGTGGATTATTAGTTTTAGAGCTAAAATTAGCATGTTTAAAGTGATTTTCATGCTTCCAGGGGCCCGGGAAGTGAATTAAATACCATTTGTAGGCATTTAATGTTCAAGCAAAAACGGCTGATTTTTGACAAAAGAGATAACACCCCCCCATTACGTCATGCTTCAGAAAGGTGAAAAATGGTCCGTTTTCAAATGTTTTATTTTTGAATGTCAATTCACATTTGTAGGTGGATTATTAGTTTTAGAGCTAAAATTAGCATGTTTAAAGTGATTTTCATGCTTCCAGGGGCCCAGGAAGTGAATTAAATACCATTTGGAGGCATTTAATGTTCAAGCAAAAACGGCTGATTTTTTACAAAAGAGATAACACCCCCCCATTACGTCATGCTTCAGAAAGGTGAAAAATGGTCCGTTTTCAAATGTTTTATTTTTGAACGTCAGTTCACATTTGTAGGTGGATTATTAGTTTTAGAGCTAAAATTAGCATGTTTAAAGTGATTTTCATGCTTCCAGGGGCCCGGGAAGTGAATTAAATACCATTTGTAGGCATTTAATGTTCAAGCAAAAACGGCTGATTTTTGACAAAAGAGATAACACCCCCCCCATTACGTCATGCTTCAGAAAGGTGAAAAATGGTCCGTTTTCAAATGTTTTATTTTTGAATGTCAATTCACATTTGTAGGTGGATTATTAGTTTTAGAGCTAAAATTAGCATGTTTAAAGTGATTTTCATGCTTCCAGGGGCCCGGGAAGTGAATTAAATACCATTTGGAGGCATTTAATGTTCAAGCAAAAACGGCTGATTTTTTACAAAAGAGATAACACCCCCCCATTACGTCATGCTTCAGAAAGGTGAAAAATGGTCCGTTTTCAAATGTTTTATTTTAGAACGTCAGTTCACATTTGTAGGTGGATTATTAGTTTTAGAGCTAAAATTAGCATGTTTAAAGTGATTTTCTTGCTTCCAGGGGCACAGGAAGTGAATTAAATACCATTTGTAGGCATTTAATGTTCAAGCAAAAACGGCAGATTTTTGACAAAAGAGATAACACCCCCCCATTATGTCATGCTTCAGAAAGGTGAAAAATGGTCCGTTTTCAAATGTTTTATTTTTGAATGTCAATTCACATTTGTAGGTGGATTATTAGTTTTAGAGCTAAAATTAGCATGTTTAAAGTGATTTTCATGCTTCCAGCATAGGTGGATTATTAGTTTTAGAGCTAAAATTAGCATGTTTAAAGTGATTTTCATGCTTCCAGGGGCCCGGGAAGTGAATTAAATACCATTTGGAGGCATTTAATGTTCAAGCAAAAACAGCTGATTTTTGACAAAAGAGATAACACCCTCCATTACGTCATTCTTCAGAAAGGTGAAAAATGGTCCGTTTTCAAATGTTTTATTTTTGAACGTCAGTTCACATTTGTAGGTGGATTATTAGTTTTAGAGCTAAAATTAGCATGTTTAAAGTGATTTTCATGCTTCCAGGGGCTCTAAACACAAGATTTGTGGAATGGTTAAAAGTGCATGAAAATGGCCAATTTGCTCACTCTGAGGTCTCAAAAAGTGTTTCTTCACCCCGGGAAGTGAATTAAATACAATTTGGAGGCATTTAATGTTCAAGCAAAAACGGCGGATTTTTGACAAAAGAGATAACACCCCCCCATTACGTGATGCTTCAGAAAGGTGAAAAATTGTCCGTTTTCAAATGTTTTATTTTTGAATGTCAGTTCACATTTGTAGGTGGATCATCAGTTTTAGAGCTAAAAAAATTAGCATGTTTAAAGTGATTTTCATGCTTCCATGGGCTCTAAACACAAGATTTGTGGAATGGTTAAAAGTGCATGAAAATGGCCAATTTGCTCACTCTGAGGTCTCAAAAAGTGTTTCTTCACCCCGGGAAGTGAATTAAATACCATTTGGAGGCACTTAATGTTTAATCAAAATCAGCTGATTTTTGACAAAAGAGATAACACCTCCCATTAAGTCATGCTTCAGAAAGGTGAAAAATTGTCCGTTTTCAAATGTTTTATTTTTGAATGTCAGTTCACATTTGTAGGTGGATTATTAGTTTTAGAGCTAAAATTAGCATGTTTAAAGTGATTTTCATGCTTCCTGTGGCCCTAAACACAAGGTTTGTGGAATGGTTAAAAGTGCATGAAAATGGCCAATTTGCTCACTCTGAGGTCTCAAAAAGTGTTTCTTTACCCCGGGAAGTGAATTAAATACCATTTGGAGGCATTTAATGTTCAAGCAAAAACGGCAGATTTTTGACAAAAGAGATAACACCCCCCCATTACGTCATTCTTCAGAAAGGTGAAAAATGGTCCGTTTTCAGATGTGTTATTTTTGAACGTCAGTTCACATTTGTAGGTGAATTATTAGTTTTAGAGCTAAAATTAGCATGTTTAAAGTGACTTTTCATGCTTCCAGGGGCTCTAAACACAAGATTTGTGGAATGGTTAAAAGTGCATGAAAATGGCCAATTTGCTCACTCTGAGGTCTCAAAAAGTATTTCTTTACCCCGGGAAGTGAATTAAATACCATTTGGAGGCATTTAATGTTCAAGCAAAAACGGCGGATTTTTGACAAAAGAGATAACACCCCCCCATTACGTCATGCTTCGAAAAGGTGAAAAATTGTCCGTTTTCAAATGTTTTAGTTTTTGAATGTCAGTTCACATTTGTAGGTGGATTATTAGTTTTAGAGCTAAAATTAGCATGTTTAAAGTGATTTTCATGCTTCCTGTGGCCCTAAACACAAGGTTTGTGGAATGGTTAAAAGTGCATGAAAATGGCCAATTTGCTCACTCTGAGGTCTCAAAAAGTGTTTCTTCACCCCGGGAAGTGTATTAAATACCATTTGGAGGCATTTAATGTTCAAGCAAAAACAGCTGATTTTTGACAAAAGAGATAACACCCCCCCATTACGTAATTCTTCAGAAAGGTGAAAAATTGTCTGTTTTCAAATGTTTTATTTTTGAATGTCAGTTCACATTTGTAGGTGGATTATTAGTTTTAGAGCTAAAATTAGCATATTTAAAGTGATTTTCATGCTTCCAGGGGGTCTAATCTCAAGATTTGTGGAATGGTTAAAAGTGCATGAAAATGGCCAATTTGCTCACTCTGAGGTCTCAAAAAGTGTTTCTTCACCCCGGGAAGTGAATTAAATACCATTTGGAGGCATTTAATGTTCAAGCAAAAACGGCTGATTTTTGACAAAAGAGATAACACCCCCCCATTACGTCATTCTTCAGAAAGGTGAAAAATGGTCCGTTTACAAATGTTTTATTTTTGAACGTCAGTTCACATTTGTAGGTGGATTATTAGTTTTAGTGCTAAAATTAGCATGTTTAAAGTGATTTTCATGCTTCCAGGGGCTCTAAACACAAGATTTGTGGAATGGTTAAAAGTGCATGAAAATGGCCAATTTGCTCACTCTGAGGACTCAAAAAGTGTTTCTTGACCCCGGGAAGTGAATTAAATACCATTTGGAGGCATTTAATGTTCAAGCAAAAACGGCGGATTTTTGACAAAAAAGATAACATCCCCCCATTACGTAATTCTTCAGAAAGGTGAAAAATGGTCCGTTTTCAAATGTTTTATTTTTGAACGTCAGTTCACATTTGTAGGTGGATTATTAGTTTTAGAGCTAAAATTAGCATGTTTAAAGTGATTTTCATGCTTCCAGGGGCCCGGGAAGTGAATTAAATACCATTTGGAGGCATTTAATGTTCAAGCAAAAACAGCTGATCTTTGACAAAAGAGATAACACCCCCCCAATACGTCATTCTTCAGAAAGGTGAAAAATGGTCCGTTTTCAAATGTTTTATTTTTGAACGTCAGTTCACATTTGTAGGTGGATTATTAGTTTTAGAGCTAAAATTAGCATGTTTAAAGTGATTTTCATGCTTCCAGGGGCCCGGGAAGTGAATTAAATACCATTTGGAGGCATTTAATGTTCAAGCAAAAACAGCTGATCTTTGACAAAAGAGATAACACCCCCCCATAACGTCATTCTTCAGAAAGGTGAAAAATGGTCCGTTTTCAAATGTTTTATTTTTGAACGTCAGTTCACATTTGTAGGTGGATTATTAGTTTTAGAGCTAAAATTAGCATGTTTAAAGTGATTTTTATGCTTCCTGTGGCCCTAAACACAAGGTTTGTGGAATGGTTAAAAGTACATGAAAATGGCCAATTTGCTCACTCTGAGGTCTCAAAAAGTGTTTCTTCACCCCGGGAAGTGAATTAAATACCATTTGGAGGCATTTAATGTTCAAGCAAAAACAGCTGATTTTTGACAAAAGAGATAACACCCCCCCATTACGTAATTCTTCAGAAAGGTGAAAAATTGTCCGTTTTCAAATGTTTTATTTTTGAATGTCAGTTCACATTTGTAGGTGGATTATTAGTTTTAGAGCTAAAATTAGCATATTTAAAGTGATTTTCATGCTTCCAGGGGCTCTAAACACAAGATTTGTGGAATGGTTAAAAGTGCATGAAAATGACCAATTTGCTCACTCTGAGGTCTCAAAAAGTGTTTCTTCACCCCGGGAAGTGAATTAAATACCATTTGGAGGCATTTAATGTTCAATCAAAAACAGCTGATTTTTGACAAAAGAGATAACACCCCCCCATTACGTCATTCTTCAGAAAGGTGAAAAATTGTCCGTTTTCAAATGTTTTATTTTTGAACGTCAGATCACATTTGTAGGTGGATTATTAGTTTTAGAGCTAAAATTAGCATGTTTAAAGTGATTTTCATGCTTCCAGGGGCCCGGGAAGTGAATTAAATACCATTTGTAGGCATTTAATGTTCAAGCAAAAACGGCTGATTTTTGACAAAAGAGATAACACCCCCCCCATTACGTCATGCTTCAGAAAGGTGAAAAATGGTCCGTTTTCAAATGTTTTATTTTTGAATGTCAATTCACATTTGTAGGTGGATTATTAGTTTTAGAGCTAAAATTAGCATGTTTAAAGTGATTTTCATGCTTCCAGGGGCCCGGGAAGTGAATTAAATACCATTTGGAGGCATTTAATGTTCAAGCAAAAACGGCTGATTTTTTACAAAAGAGATAACACCCCCCCATTACGTCATGCTTCAGAAAGGTGAAAAATGGTCCGTTTTCAAATGTTTTATTTTTGAACGTCAGTTCACATTTGTAGGTGGATTATTAGTTTTAGAGCTAAAATTAGCATGTTTAAAGTGATTTTCATGCTTCCAGGGGCCCGGGAAGTGAATTAAATACCATTTAAAGGCATTTAATGTTCAAGCAAAAACGGCTGATTTTTTACAAAAGAGATAACACCCCCCCATTACGTCATGCTTCAGAAAGGTGAAAAATGGTCCGTTTTCAAATGTTTTATTTTTGAACGTCAGTTCACATTTGTAGGTGGATTATTAGTTTTAGAGCTAAAATTAGCATATTTAAAGTGATTTTCATGCTTCCAGGGGCTCTAAACACAAGATTTGTGGAATGGTTAAAAGTGCATGAAAATGACCAATTTGCTCACTCTGAGGTCTCAAAAAAAGTTTCTTCACCCCGGGAAGTGAATTAAATACCATTTGGAGGCATTTAATGTTCAATCAAAAACAGCTGATTTTTGACAAAAGAGATAACACCCCCCCCATTACGTCATTCTTCAGAAAGGTGAAAAATGGTCCGGTTTCAAATGTTTTATTTTTGAACGTCAGTTCACATTTGTAGGTGGATTATTAGTTTTAGAGCTAAAATTAGCATGTTTAAAGTGATTTTCATGCTTCCAGGGGCCCGGGAAGTGAATTAAATACCATTTGTAGGCATTTAATGTTCAAGCAAAAACGGCTGATTTTTGACAAAAGAGATAACACCCCCCCATTACGTCATGCTTCAGAAAGGTGAAAAATGGTCCGTTTTCAAATGTTTTATTTTTGAATGTCAATTCACATTTGTAGGTGGATTATTAGTTTTAGAGCTAAAATTAGCATGTTTAAAGTGATTTTCATGCTTCCAGGGGCCCAGGAAGTGAATTAAATACCATTTGGAGGCATTTAATGTTCAAGCAAAAACGGCTGATTTTTTACAAAAGAGATAACACCCCCCCATTACGTCATGCTTCAGAAAGGTGAAAAATGGTCCGTTTTCAAATGTTTTATTTTTGAACGTCAGTTCACATTTGTAGGTGGATTATTAGTTTTAGAGCTAAAATTAGCATGTTTAAAGTGATTTTTATGCTTCCTGTGGCCCTAAACACAAGGTTTGTGGAATGGTTAAAAGTGCATGAAAATGGCCAATTTGCTCACTCTGAGGTCTCAAAAAGTGTTTCTTCACCCCGGGAAGTGAATTAAATACCATTTGGAGGCATTTAATGTTCAAGCAAAAACGGCTGATTTTTGACAAAAGAGATAACACCCCCCCATTACGTAATTCTTCAGAAAGGTGAAAAATGGTCCGTTTTCAAATGTTTTAAAAGTGTTTCTTCACCCCGGGAAGTGAATTAAATACCATTTGGAGGCATTTAATGTTCAAGCAAAAACAGCTGATTTTTGACAAAAGAGATAACACCCCCCCATTACGTAATTCTTCAGAAAGGTGAAAAATTGTCCGTTTTCAAATGTTTTATTTTTGAATGTCAGTTCACATTTGTAGGTGGATTATTAGTTTTAGAGCTAAATTTAGCATATTTAAAGTGATTTTCATGCTTCCAGGGGCTCTAAACACAAGATTTGTGGAATGGTTAAAAGTGCATGAAAATGACCAATTTGCTCACTCTGAGGTCTCAAAAAGTGTTTCTTCACCCCGGGAAGTGAATTAAATACCATTTGGAGGCATTTAATGTTCAATCAAAAACAGCTGATTTTTGACAAAAGAGATAACACCCCCCCATTACGTCATTCTTCAGAAAGGTGAAAAATGGTCCGATTTCAAATGTTTTATTTTTGAACGTCAGTTCACATTTGTAGGTGGATTATTAGTTTTAGAGCTAAAATTAGCATGTTTAAAGTGATTTTCATGCTTCCAGGGGCCCGGGAAGTGAATTAAATACCATTTGTAGGCATTTAATGTTCAAGCAAAAACGGCTGATTTTTGACAAAAGAGATAACACCCCCCCATTACGTCATGCTTCAGAAAGGTGAAAAATGGTCCGTTTTCAAATGTTTTATTTTTGAATGTCAATTCACATTTGTAGGTGGATTATTAGTTTTAGAGCTAAAATTAGCATGTTTAAAGTGATTTTCATGCTTCCAGGGGCCCAGGAAGTGAATTAAATACCATTTGGAGGCATTTAATGTTCAAGCAAAAACGGCTGATTTTTTACAAAAGAGATAACACCCCCCCATTACGTCATGTTTCAGAAAGGTGAAAAATGGTCCGTTTTCAAATGTTTTATTTTTGAACGTCAGTTCACATTTGTAGGTGGATTATTAGTTTTAGAGCTAAAATTAGCATGTTTAAAGTGATTTTTATGCTTCCTGTGGCCCTAAACACAAGGTTTGTGGAATGGTTAAAAGTGCATGAAAATGGCCAATTTGCTCACTCTGAGGTCTCAAAAAGTGTTTCTTCACCCCGGGAAGTGAATTAAATACCATTTGGAGGCATTTAATGTTCAAGCAAAAACGGCTGATTTTTGACAAAAGAGATAACACCCCCCCATTACGTCATTCTTCAGAAAGGTGAAAAATGGTCCGTTTACAAATGTTTTATTTTTGAACGTCAGTTCACATTTGTAGGTGGATTATTAGTTTTAGTGCTAAAATTAGCATGTTTAAAGTGATTTTCATGCTTCCAGGGGCTCTAAACACAAGATTTGTGGAATGGTTAAAAGTGCATGAAAATGGCCAATTTGCTCACTCTGAGGACTCAAAAAGTGTTTCTTGACCCCGGGAAGTGAATTAAATACCATTTGGAGGCATTTAATGTTCAAGCAAAAACGGCGGATTTTTGACAAAAGAGATAACACCCCCCCATTATGTAATTCTTCAGAAAGGTGAAAAATGGTCCGTTTTCAAATGTTTTATTTTTGAACGTCAGTTCACATTTGTAGGTGGATTATTAGTTTTAGAGCTAAAATTAGCATGTTTAAAGTGATTTTCATGCTTCCAGGGGCCCGGGAAGTGAATTAAATACCATTTGGAGGCATTTAATGTTCAAGCTAAAACAGCTGATCTTTGACAAAAGAGATAACACCCCCCCAATACGTCATTCTTCAGAAAGGTGAAAAATGGTCCGTTTTCAAATGTTTTATTTTTGAACGTCAGTTCACATTTGTAGGTGGATTATTAGTTTTAGAGCTAAAATTAGCATGTTTAAAGTGATTTTCATGCTTCAAGGGGCTCTAAACACAAGATTTGTGGAATGGTTAAAAGTGCATGAAAATGGCCAATTTGCTCACTCTGAGGTCTCAAAAAGTGTTTCTTCACCCCGGGAAGTTAATTAAATACCATTTGGAGGCATTTAATGTTCAAGCAAAAACGGCTGATTTTTGACAAAAGAGATAACACCCCCCCATTACGTCATTCTTCAGAAAGGTAAAAAATGGTCCGTTTTCAAATGTTTTATTTTTGAACGTCAGTTCACATTTGTAGGTGGATTATTAGTTTTAGAGCTAAAATTAGCATGTTTAAAGTGATTTTCATGCTTCCAGGGGCCCGGGAAGTGAATTAAATACCATTTGGAGGCATTTAGTGTTCAAGCAAAAACGGCTGATTTTTGACAAAAGAGATAACACCCCCCATTACGTCATTCTTCAGAAAGGTGAAAAATGGTCCATTTTCAAATGTTTTATTTTTGAACGTCAGTTCACATTTGTAGGTGGATTTTTAGTTTTAGAGCTAAAATTAGCATGTTTAAAGTGATTTTCATGCTTCCAGGGGCCCGGGAAGTGAATTAAATACCATTTGGAGGCATTTAATGTTCAAGCAAAAACAGCTGATCTTTGACAAAAGAGATAACACCCCCCCATAACGTCATTCTTCAGAAAGGTGAAAAATGGTCCGTTTTCAAATGTTTTATTTTTGAACGTCAGTTCACATTTGTAGGTGGATTATTAGTTTTAGAGCTAAAATTAGCATGTTTAAAGTGATTTTTATGCTTCCTGTGGCCCTAAACACAAGGTTTGTGGAATGGTTAAAAGTACATGAAAATGGCCAATTTGCTCACTCTGAGGTCTCAAAAAGTGTTTCTTCACCCCGGGAAGTGAATTAAATACCATTTGGAGGCATTTAATGTTCAAGCAAAAACAGCTGATTTTTGACAAAAGAGATAACACCCCCCCATTACGTAATTCTTCAGAAAGGTGAAAAATTGTCCGTTTTCAAATGTTTTATTTTTGAATGTCAGTTCACATTTGTAGGTGGATTATTAGTTTTAGAGCTAAAATTAGCATGTTTAAAGTGATTTTCATGCTTCCAGGGGCTCTAAACACAAGATTTGTGGAATGGTTAAAAGTGCATGAAAATGGCCAATTTGCTCACTCTGAGGTCTCAAAAAGTGTTTCTTCACCCCGGGAAGTGAATTAAATACAATTTGGAGGCATTTAATGTTCAAGCAAAAACGGCGGATTTTTGACAAAAGAGATAACACCCCCCCATTATGTGATGCTTCAGAAAGGTGAAAAATTGTCCGTTTTCAAATGTTTTATTTTTGAATGTCAGTTCACATTTGTAGGTGGATCATCAGTTTTAGAGCTAAAAAAATTAGCATGTTAAAAGTGATTTTCATGCTTCCATGGGCTCTAAACACAAGATTTGTGGAATGGTTAAAAGTGCATGAAAATGGCCAATTTGCTCACTCTGAGGTCTCAAAAAGTGTTTCTTCACCCCGGGAAGTGAATTAAATACCATTTGGAGGCATTTAATGTTCAATCAAAAACAGCTGATTTTTGACAAAAGAGATAACACCTCCCATTACGTCATGCTTCAGAAAGGTGAAAAATTGTCCGTTTTCAAATGTTTTATTTTTGAATGTCAGTTCACATTTGTAGGTGGATTATTAGTTTTAGAGCTAAAATTAGCATGTTTAAAGTGATTTTCATGCTTCCTGTGGCCCTAAACACAAGGTTTGTGGAATGGTTAAAAGTGCATGAAAATGGCCAATTTGCTCACTCTGAGGTCTCAAAAAGTGTTTCTTCACCCGGGAAGTGAATTAAATACCATTTGGAGGCATTTAATGTTCAAGCAAAAACAGCTGATTTTTGACAAAAGAGATAACACCCCCCATTACGTAATTCTTCAGAAAGGTGAAAAATTGTCCGTTTTCAAATGTTTTATTTTTGAATGTCAGTTCACATTTGTAGGTGGATTATTAGTTTTAGAGCTAAAATTAGCATATTTAAAGTGATTTTCATGCTTCCAGGGGGTCTAAACACAAGATTTGTGGAATGGTTAAAAGTGCATGAAAATGGCCAATTTGCTCACTCTGAGGTCTCAAAAAGTGTTTCTTCACCCCGGGAAGTGAATTAAATACCATTTGGAGGCATTTAATGTTCAAGCAAAAACTGCTGATTTTTGACAAAACACCCCCCCATTACGTCATTCTTCAGAAAGGTGAAAAATGGTCCGTTTTCAAATGTTTTATTTTTGAACGTCAGTTCACATTTGTAGGTGAATTATTAGTTTTAGAGCTAAAATTAGCATGTTTAAAGTGATTTTCATGCTTCCAGGGGCTCTAAACACAAGATTTGTGGAATGGTTAAAAGTGCATGAAAATGGCCAATTTGCTCACTCTGAGGTCTCAAAAAGTGTTTCTTTACCCCGGGAAGTGAATTAAATACCATTTGGAGGCATTTAATATTCAAGCAAAAACGGCGGATTTTTGACAAAAGAGATAACACCCCCCCATTACGTCATGCTTCAGAAAGGTGAAAAATTGTCCGTTTTCAAATGTTTTATTTTTGAATGTCAGTTCACATTTGTAGGTGGATTATTAGTTTTAGAGCTAAAATTAGCATGTTTAAAGTGATTTTCATGCTTCCTGTGGCCCTAAACACAAGGTTTGTGGAATGGTTAAAAGTGCATGAAAATGGCCAATTTGCTCACTCTGAGGTCTCAAAAAGTGTTTCTTCACCCCGGGAAGTGTATTAAATACCATTTGGAGGCATTTAATGTTCAAGCAAAAACAGCTGATTTTTGACAAAAGAGATAACACCCCCCCATTACGTAATTCTTCAGAAAGGTGAAAAATTGTCTGTTTTCAAATGTTTTATTTTTGAATGTCAGTTCACATTTGTAGGTGGATTATTAGTTTTAGAGCTAAAATTAGCATATTTAAAGTGATTTTCATGCTTCCAGGGGCTCTAAACACAAGATTTGTGGAATGGTTAAAAGTGCATGAAAATGACCAATTTGCTCACTCTGAGGTCTCAAAAAGTGTTTCTTCACCCCGGGAAGTGAATTAAATACCATTTGGAGGCATTTAATGTTCAATCAAAAACAGCTGATTTTTGACAAAAGAGATAACACCCCCCCCATTACGTCATTCTTCAGAAAGGTGAAAAATGGTCCGGTTTCAAATGTTTTATTTTTGAACGTCAGTTCACATTTGTAGGTGGATTATTAGTTTTAGAGCTAAAATTAGCATGTTTAAAGTGATTTTCATGCTTCCAGGGGCCCGGGAAGTGAATTAAATACCATTTGTAGGCATTTAATGTTCAAGCAAAAACGGCTGATTTTTGACAAAAGAGATAACACCCCCCCATTACGTCATGCTTCAGAAAGGTGAAAAATGGTCCGTTTTCAAATGTTTTATTTTTGAATGTCAATTCACATTTGTAGGTGGATTATTAGTTTTAGAGCTAAAATTAGCATGTTTAAAGTGATTTTCATGCTTCCAGGGGCCCAGGAAGTGAATTAAATACCATTTGGAGGCATTTAATGTTCAAGCAAAAACGGCTGATTTTTTACAAAAGAGATAACACCCCCCCATTACGTCATGCTTCAGAAAGGTGAAAAATGGTCCGTTTTCAAATGTTTTATTTTTGAACGTCAGTTCACATTTGTAGGTGGATTATTAGTTTTAGAGCTAAAATTAGCATGTTTAAAGTGATTTTTATGCTTCCTGTGGCCCTAAACACAAGGTTTGTGGAATGGTTAAAAGTGCATGAAAATGGCCAATTTGCTCACTCTGAGGTCTCAAAAAGTGTTTCTTCACCCCGGGAAGTGAATTAAATACCATTTGGAGGCATTTAATGTTCAAGCAAAAACGGCTGATTTTTGACAAAAGAGATAACACCCCCCCATTACGTAATTCTTCAGAAAGGTGAAAAATGGTCCGTTTTCAAATGTTTTAAAAGTGTTTCTTCACCCCGGGAAGTGAATTAAATACCATTTGGAGGCATTTAATGTTCAAGCAAAAACAGCTGATTTTTGACAAAAGAGATAACACCCCCCCATTACGTAATTCTTCAGAAAGGTGAAAAATTGTCCGTTTTCAAATGTTTTATTTTTGAATGTCAGTTCACATTTGTAGGTGGATTATTAGTTTTAGAGCTAAATTTAGCATATTTAAAGTGATTTTCATGCTTCCAGGGGCTCTAAACACAAGATTTGTGGAATGGTTAAAAGTGCATGAAAATGACCAATTTGCTCACTCTGAGGTCTCAAAAAGTGTTTCTTCACCCCGGGAAGTGAATTAAATACCATTTGGAGGCATTTAATGTTCAATCAAAAACAGCTGATTTTTGACAAAAGAGATAACACCCCCCCATTACGTCATTCTTCAGAAAGGTGAAAAATGGTCCGATTTCAAATGTTTTATTTTTGAACGTCAGTTCACATTTGTAGGTGGATTATTAGTTTTAGAGCTAAAATTAGCATGTTTAAAGTGATTTTCATGCTTCCAGGGGCCCGGGAAGTGAATTAAATACCATTTGTAGGCATTTAATGTTCAAGCAAAAACGGCTGATTTTTGACAAAAGAGATAACACCCCCCCATTACGTCATGCTTCAGAAAGGTGAAAAATGGTCCGTTTTCAAATGTTTTATTTTTGAATGTCAATTCACATTTGTAGGTGGATTATTAGTTTTAGAGCTAAAATTAGCATGTTTAAAGTGATTTTCATGCTTCCAGGGGCCCAGGAAGTGAATTAAATACCATTTGGAGGCATTTAATGTTCAAGCAAAAACGGCTGATTTTTTACAAAAGAGATAACACCCCCCCATTACGTCATGTTTCAGAAAGGTGAAAAATGGTCCGTTTTCAAATGTTTTATTTTTGAACGTCAGTTCACATTTGTAGGTGGATTATTAGTTTTAGAGCTAAAATTAGCATGTTTAAAGTGATTTTCATGCTTCCAGGGGCCCGGGAAGTGAATTAAATACCATTTGTAGGCATTTAATGTTCAAGCAAAAACGGCTGATTTTTGACAAAAGAGATAACACCCCCCCATTACGTCATGCTTCAGAAAGGTGAAAAATGGTCCGTTTTCAAATGTTTTATTTTTGAATGTCAATTCACATTTGTAGGTGGATTATTAGTTTTAGAGCTAAAATTAGCATGTTTAAAGTGATTTTCATGCTTCCAGGGGCCCGGGAAGTGAATTAAATACCATTTGTAGGCATTTAATGTTCAAGCAAAAACGGCTGATTTTTGACAAAAGAGATAACACCCCCCCATTACGTCATGCTTCAGAAAGGTGAAAAATGGTCCGTTTTCAAATGTTTTATTTTTGAATGTCAATTCACATTTGTAGGTGGAATATTAGTTTTAGAGCTAAAATTAGCATGTTTAAAGTGGTTTTTCATGCTTCCAGGGGCCCGGGAAGTGAATTAAATACCATTTGGAGGCATTTAATGTTCAAGCAAAAACAGCTGATTTTTGACAAAAGAGATAACACCCTCCATTACGTCATTCTTCAGAAAGGTAAAAAATGGTCCGTTTTCAAATGTTTTATTTTTGAACGTCAGTTCACATTTGTAGGTGGATTATTAGTTTTAGAGCTAAAATTAGCATGTTTAAAGTGATTTTCATGCTTCCAGGGGCTCTAAACACAAGATTTGTGGAATGGTTAAAAGTGCATGAAAATGGCCAATTTGCTACCTCTGAGGTCTCAAAAAGTGTTTCTTCACCCCGGGAAGTGAATTAAATACAATTTGGAGGCATTTAATGTTCAAGCAAAAACGGCGGATTTTTGACAAAAGAGATAACACCCCCCCATTACGTGATGCTTCAGAAAGGTGAAAAATTGTCAGTTTTCAAATGTTTTATTTTTGAATGTCAGTTCACATTTGTAGGTGGATCATCAGTTTTAGAGCTAAAAAAATTAGCATGTTTAAAGTGATTTTCATGCTTCCATGGGCTCTAAACACAAGATTTGTGGAATGGTTAAAAGTGCATGAAAATGGCCAATTTTCTCACTCTGAGGTCTCAAAAAGTGTTTCTTCACCCCGGGAAGTGAATTAAATACCATTTGGAGGCATTTAATGTTCAATCAAAAACAGCTGATTTTTGACAAAAGAGATAACACCTCCCATTACGTCATGCTTCAGAAAGGTGAAAAATTGTCCGTTTTCAAATGTTTTATTTTTGAATGTCAGTTCACATTTGTAGGTGGATTATTAGTTTTAGAGCTAAAATTAGCATGTTTAAAGTGATTTTCATGCTTCCTGTGGCCCTAAACACAAGGTTTGTGGAATGGTTAAAAGTGCAAGAAAATGGCCAATTTGCTCACTCTGAGGTCTCAAAAAGTGTTTCTTTACCCCGGGAAGTGAATTAAATACCATTTGGAGGCATTTAATGTTCAAGCAAAAACGGCGGATTTTTGACAAAAGAGATAACACCCCCCCATTACGTCATGCTTCAGAAAGGTGAAAAATTGTCCGTTTTCAAATGTTTTATTTTTGAATGTCAGTTCACATTTGTAGGTGGATTATTAGTTTTAGAGCTAAAATTAGCATGTTTAAAGTGATTTTCATGCTTCCTGTGGCCCTAAACACAAGGTTTGTGGAATGGTTAAAAGTGCATGAAAATGGCCAATTTGCTCACTCTGAGGTCTCAAAAAGTGTTTCTTCACCCCGGGAAGTGAATTAAATACCATTTGGAGGCATTTAATGTTCAAGCAAAAACAGCTGATTTTTGACAAAAGAGATAACACCCCCCATTACGTAATTCTTCAGAAAGGTGAAAAATTGTCCGTTTTCAAATGTTTTATTTTTGAATGTCAGTTCACATTTGTAGGTGGATTATTAGTTTTAGAGCTAAAATTAGCATATTTAAAGTGATTTTCATGCTTCCAGGGGGTCTAAACACAAGATTTGTGGAATGGTTAAAAGTGCATGAAAATGGCCAATTTGCTCACTCTGAGGTCTCAAAAAGTGTTTCTTCACCCCGGGAAGTGAATTAAATACCATTTGGAGGCATTTAATGTTCAAGCAAAAACGGCTGATTTTTGACAAAAGAGAAAACACCCCCCCATTACGTCATTCTTCAGAAAGGTGAAAAATGGTCCGTTTTCAAATGTTTTATTTTTGAACGTCAGTTCACATTTGTAGGTGAATTATTAGTTTTAGAGCTAAAATTAGCATGTTTAAAGTGATTTTCATGCTTCCAGGGGCTCTAAACACAAGATTTGTGGAATGGTTAAAAGTGCATGAAAATGGCCAATTTGCTCACTCTGAGGTCTCAAAAAGTGTTTCTTTACCCCGGGAAGTGAATTAAATACCATTTGGAGGCATTTAATGTTCAAGCAAAAACGGCGGATTTTTGACAAAAGAGATAACACCCCCCCATTACGTCATGCTTCAGAAAGGTGAAAAATTGTCCGTTTTCAAATGTTTTATTTTTGAATGTCAGTTCACATTTGTAGGTGGATTATTAGTTTTAGAGCTAAAATTAGCATGTTTAAAGTGATTTTCATGCTTCCTGTGGCCCTAAACACAAGGTTTGTGGAATGGTTAAAAGTGCATGAAAATGGCCAATTTGCTCACTCTGAGGTCTCAAAAAGTGTTTCTTCACCCCGGGAAGTGTATTAAATACCATTTGGAGGCATTTAATGTTCAAGCAAAAACAGCTGATTTTTGACAAAAGAGATAACACCCCCCCATTACGTAATTCTTCAGAAAGGTGAAAAATTGTCTGTTTTCAAATGTTTTATTTTTGAATGTCAGTTCACATTTGTAGGTGGATTATTAGTTTTAGAGCTAAAATTAGCATATTTAAAGTGATTTTCATGCTTCCAGGGGGTCTAAACTCAAGATTTGTGGAATGGTTAAAAGTGCATGAAAATGGCCAATTTGCTCACTCTGAGGTCTCAAAAAGTGTTTCTTCACCCCGGGAAGTGAATTAAATACCATTTGGAGGCATTTAATGTTCAAGCAAAAACGGCTGATTTTTGACAAAAGAGATAACACCCCCCCATTACGTCATTCTTTAGAAAGGTGAAAAATGGTCCGTTTACAAATGTTTTATTTTTGAACGTCAGTTCACATTTGTAGGTGGATTATTAGTTTTAGTGCTAAAATTAGCATGTTTAAAGTGATTTTCATGCTT
Source organism: Lissotriton helveticus (assembly GCF_964261635.1). Taxonomy (NCBI): domain Eukaryota; kingdom Metazoa; phylum Chordata; class Amphibia; order Caudata; family Salamandridae; genus Lissotriton; species Lissotriton helveticus. Next base: position 1,304,901 of record NW_027611740.1, read on the forward strand.
CCAGGGGCTCTAAACACAAGATTTGTGGAATGGTTAAAAGTGCATGAAAATGGCCAATTTGCTCACTCTGAGGTCTCAAAAAGTGTTTCTTGACCCCGGGAAGTGAATTAAATACCATTTGGAGGCATTTAATGTTCAAGCAAAAACGGCGGATTTTTGACAAAAGAGATAACACCCCCCCATTACGTAATTCTTCAGAAAGGTGAAAAATGGTCCGTTTTCAAATGTTTTATTTTTGAACGTCAGTTCACATTTGTAGGTGGATTATTAGTTTTAGAGCTAAAATTAGCATGTTTAAAGTGATTTTCATGCTTCCAGGGGCCCAGGAAGTGAATTAAATACCATTTGGAGGCATTTAGTGTTCAAGCAAAAACGGCTGATTTTTGACAAAAGAGATAACACCCCCCATTACGTCATTCTTCAGAAAGGTGAAAATGGTCCGTTTTCAAATGTTTTATTTTTGAATGTCAGTTCACATTTGCAGGTGGATTATTAGTTTTAGAGCTAAAATTAGCATGTTTAAAGTGATTTTCATGCTTCCAGGGGCCCGGGAAGTGAATTAAATACCATTTGGAGGCATTTAATGTTCAAGCAAAAACAGCTGATCTTTGACAAAAGAGATAACACCCCCCCATAACGTCATTCTTCAGAAAGGTGAAAAATGGTCCGTTTTCAAATGTTTTATTTTTGAACGTCAGTTCACATTTGTAGGTGGATTATTAGTTTTAGAGCTAAAATTAGCATGTTTAAAGTGATTTTTATGCTTCCTGTGGCCCTAAACACAAGGTTTGTGGAATGGTTAAAAGTGCATGAAAATGGCCAATTTGCTCACTCTGAGGTCTCAAAAAGTGTTTCTTCACCCCGGGAAGTGAATTAAATACCATTTGGAGGCATTTAATGTTCAAGCAAAAACAGCTGATTTTTGACAAAAGAGATAACACCCCCCCATTACGTAATTCTTCAGAAAGGTGAAAAATTGTCCGTTTTCAAATGTTTTATTTTTGAATGTCAGTTCACATTTGTAGGTGGATTATTAGTTTTAGAGATAAAATTAGCATATTTAAAGTGATTTTCATGCTTCCAGGGGCTCTAAACACAAGATTTGTGGAATGGTTAAAAGTGCATGAAAATGACCAATTTGCTCACTCTGAGGTCTCAAAAAGTGTTTCTTCACCCCGGGAAGTGAATTAAATACCATTTGGAGGCATTTAATGTTCAATCAAAAACAGCTGATTTTTGACAAAAGAGATAACACCCCCCCATTACGTCATTCTTCAGAAAGGTGAAAAATGGTCCGGTTTCAAATGTTTTATTTTTGAACGTCAGTTCACATTTGTAGGTGGATTATTAGTTTTAGAGCTAAAATTAGCATGTTTAAAGTGATTTTCATGCTTCCAGGGGCCCGGGAAGTGAATTAAATACCATTTGTAGGCATTTAATGTTCAAGCAAAAACGGCTGATTTTTGACAAAAGAGATAACACCCCCCCATTACGTCATGCTTCAGAAAGGTGAAAAATGGTCCGTTTTCAAATGTTTTATTTTTGAATGTCAATTCACATTTGTAGGTGGATTATTAGTTTTAGAGCTAAAATTAGCATGTTTAAAGTGATTTTCATGCTTCCAGGGGCCCAGGAAGTGAATTAAATACCATTTGGAGGCATTTAATGTTCAAGCAAAAACGGCTGATTTTTTACAAAAGAGATAACACCCCCCCATTACGTCATGCTTCAGAAAGGTGAAAAATGGTCCGTTTTCAAATGTTTTATTTTTGAACGTCAGTTCACATTTGTAGGTGGATTATTCGTTTTAGAGCTAAAATTAGCATGTTTAAAGTGATTTTCATGCTTCCAGGGGCCCGGGAAGTGAATTAAATACCATTTGTAGGCATTTAATGTTCAAGCAAAAACGGCTGATTTTTGACAAAAGAGATAACACCCCCCCATTACGTCATGCTTCAGAAAGGTGAAAAATGGTCAGTTTTCAAATGTTTTATTTTTGAATGTCAATTCACATTTGTAGGTGGATTATTCGTTTTAGAGCTAAAATTAGCATGTTTAAAGTGATTTTCATGCTTCCAGGGGCCCGGGAAGTGAATTAAATACCATTTGGAGGCATTTAATGTTCAAGCAAAAACGGCTGATTTTTTACAAAAGAGATAACACCCCCCCATTACGTCATGCTTCAGAAAGGTGAAAAATGGTCCGTTTTCAAATGTTTTATTTTAGAACGTCAGTTCACATTTGTAGGTGGATTATTAGTTTTAGAGCTAAAATTAGCATGTTTAAAGTGATTTTCATGCTTCCAGGGGCCCAGGAAGTGAATTAAATACCATTTGTAGGCATTTAATGTTCAAGCAAAAACGGCAGATTTTTGACAAAAGAGATAACACCCCCCCATTATGTCATGCTTCAGAAAGGTGAAAAATGGTCCGTTTTCAAATGTTTTATTTTTGAATGTCAATTCACATTTGTAGGTGGATTATTAGTTTTAGAGCTAAAAATTAGCATGTTTAAAGTGATTTTCATGCTTCCAGGGGCCCGGGAAGTGAATTAAATACCATTTGGAGGCATTTAATGTTCAAGCAAAAACAGCTGATTTTTTACAAAAGAGATAACACCCTCCATTACGTCATTCTTCAGAAAGGTGAAAAATGGTCCGTTTTCAAATGTTTTATTTTTGAACGTCAGTTCACATTTGTAGGTGGATTATTAGTTTTAGAGCTAAAATTAGCATGTTTAAAGTGATTTTCATGCTTCCAGGGGCTCTAAACACAAGATTTGTGGAATGGTTAAAAGTGCATGAAAATGGCCAATTTGCTCACTCTGAGGTCTCAAAAAGTGTTTCTTCACCCCGGGAAGTGAATTAAAAATACAATTGAGGCATTTAATGTTCAAGCAAAAACGGCGGATTTTTGACAAAAGAGATAACACCCCCCCATTACGTGATGCTTCAGAAAGGTGAAAAATTGTCCGTTTACAAATGTTTTATTTTTGAATGTCAGTTCACATTTGTAGGTGGATCATCAGTTTTAGAGCTAAAAAAATTAGCATGTTTAAAGTGATTTTCATGCTTCCATGGGCTCTAAACACAAGATTTGTGGAATGGTTAAAAGTGCATGAAAATGGCCAATTTGCTCACTCTGAGGTCTCAAAAAGTGTTTCTTCACCCCGGGAAGTGAATTAAATACCATTTGGAGGCATTTAATGTTTAATCAAAATCAGCTGATTTTTGACAAAAGAGATAACACCTCCCATTAAGTCATGCTTCAGAAAGGTGAAAAATTGTCCGTTTTCAAATGTTTTATTTTTGAATGTCAGTTCACATTTGTAGGTGGATTATTAGTTTTAGAGCTAAAATTAGCATGTTTAAAGTGATTTTCATGCTTCCTGTGGCCCTAAACACAAGGTTTGTGGAATGGTTAAAAGTGCATGAAAATGGCCAATTTGCTCACTCTGAGGTCTCAAAAAGTTTTTCTTTACCCCGGGAAGTGAATTAAATACCATTTGGAGGCATTTAATGTTCAAGCAAAAACGGCGGATTTTTGACAAAAGAGATAACACCCCCCCATTACGTCATGCTTCAGAAAGGTGAAAAATTGTCCGTTTTCAAATGTTTTATTTTTGAATGTCAGTTCACATTTGTAGGTGGATTATTAGTTTTAGAGCTAAAATTAGCATGTTTAAAGTGATTTTTATGCTTCCTGTGGCCCTAAACACAAGGTTTGTGGAATGGTTAAAAGTGCATGAAAATGGCCAATTTGCTCACTCTGAGGTCTCAAAAAGTGTTTCTTCACCCCGGGAAGTGAATTAAATACCATTTGGAGGCATTTAATGTTCAAGCAAAAACAGCTGATTTTTGACAAAAGAGATAACACCCCCCATTACGTAATTCTTCAGAAAGGTGAAAAATTGTCCGTTTTCAAATGTTTTATTTTTGAATGTCAGTTCACATTTGTAGGTGGATTATTAGTTTTAGAGCTAAAATTAGCATATTTAAAGTGATTTTCATGCTTCCAGGGGGTCTAAACACAAGATTTGTGGAATGGTTAAAAGTGCATGAAAATGGCCAATTTGCTCACTCTGAGGTCTCAAAAAGTGTTTCTTCACCCCGGGAAGTGAATTAAATACCATTTGGAGGCATTTAATGTTCAAGCAAAAACGGCTGATTTTTGACAAAAGAGATAACACCCCCCCATTACGTCATTCTTCAGAAAGGTGAAAAATGGTCCGTTTACAAATGTTTTATTTTTGAACGTCAGTTCACATTTGTAGGTGGATTATTAGTTTTAGTGCTAAAATTAGCATGTTTAAAGTGATTTTCATGCTTCCAGGGGCTCTAAACACAAGATTTGTGGAATGGTTAAAAGTGCATGAAAATGGCCAATTTGCTCACTCTGAGGTCTCAAAAAGTGTTTCTTGACCCCGGGAAGTGAATTAAATACCATTTGGAGGCATTTAATGTTCAAGCAAAAACGGCGGATTTTTGACAAAAGAGATAACACCCCCCCATTACGTAATTCTTCAGAAAGGTGAAAAATGGTCCGTTTTCAAATGTTTTATTTTTGAACGTCAGTTCACATTTGTAGGTGGATTATTAGTTTTAGAGCTAAAATTAGCATGTTTAAAGTGATTTTTATGCTTCCTGTGGCCCTAAACACAAGGTTTGTGGAATGGTTAAAAGTGCATGAAAATGGCCAATTTGCTCACTCTGAGGTCTCAAAAAGTGTTTCTTCACCCCGGGAAGTGAATTAAATACCATTTGGAGGCATTTAATGTTCAAGCAAAAACAGCTGATTTTTGACAAAAGAGATAACACCCCCCCATTACGTCATTCTTCAGAAAGGTGAAAAATGGTCCGGTTTCAAATGTTTTATTTTTGAACGTCAGTTCACATTTGTAGGTGGATTATTAGTTTTAGAGCTAAAATTAGCATGTTTAAAGTGATTTTCATGCTTCCAGGGGCCCGGGAAGTGAATTAAATACCATTTGTAGGCATTTAATGTTCAAGCAAAAACGGCTGATTTTTGACAAAAGAGATAACACCCCCCCATTACGTCATGCTTCAGAAAGGTGAAAAATGGTCCGTTTTCAAATGTTTTATTTTTGAATGTCAATTCACATTTGTAGGTGGATTATTAGTTTTAGAGCTAAAATTAGCATGTTTAAAGTGATTTTCATGCTTCCAGGGGCCCAGGAAGTGAATTAAATACCATTTGGAGGCATTTAATGTTCAAGCAAAAACGGCTGATTTTTTACAAAAGAGATAACACCCCCCCATTACGTCATGCTTCAGAAAGGTGAAAAATGGTCCGTTTTCAAATGTTTTATTTTTGAACGTCAGTTCACATTTGTAGGTGGATTATTAGTTTTAGAGCTAAAATTAGCATGTTTAAAGTGATTTTCATGCTTCCAGGGGCCCGGGAAGTGAATTAAATACCATTTGTAGGCATTTAATGTTCAAGCAAAAACGGCTGATTTTTGACAAAAGAGATAACACCCCCCCCATTACGTCATGCTTCAGAAAGGTGAAAAATGGTCCGTTTTCAAATGTTTTATTTTTGAATGTCAATTCACATTTGTAGGTGGATTATTAGTTTTAGAGCTAAAATTAGCATGTTTAAAGTGATTTTCATGCTTCCAGGGGCCCGGGAAGTGAATTAAATACCATTTGGAGGCATTTAATGTTCAAGCAAAAACGGCTGATTTTTTACAAAAGAGATAACACCCCCCCATTACGTCATGCTTCAGAAAGGTGAAAAATGGTCCGTTTTCAAATGTTTTATTTTAGAACGTCAGTTCACATTTGTAGGTGGATTATTAGTTTTAGAGCTAAAATTAGCATGTTTAAAGTGATTTTCTTGCTTCCAGGGGCCCAGGAAGTGAATTAAATACCATTTGTAGGCATTTAATGTTCAAGCAAAAACGGCAGATTTTTGACAAAAGAGATAACACCCCCCCATTATGTCATGCTTCAGAAAGGTGAAAAATGGTCCGTTTTCAAATGTTTTATTTTTGAATGTCAATTCACATTTGTAGGTGGATTATTAGTTTTAGAGCTAAAATTAGCATGTTTAAAGTGATTTTCATGCTTCCAGCATAGGTGGATTATTAGTTTTAGAGCTAAAATTAGCATGTTTAAAGTGATTTTCATGCTTCCAGGGGCCCGGGAAGTGAATTAAATACCATTTGGAGGCATTTAATGTTCAAGCAAAAACAGCTGATTTTTGACAAAAGAGATAACACCCTCCATTACGTCATTCTTCAGAAAGGTGAAAAATGGTCCGTTTTCAAATGTTTTATTTTTGAACGTCAGTTCACATTTGTAGGTGGATTATTAGTTTTAGAGCTAAAATTAGCATGTTTAAAGTGATTTTCATGCTTCCAGGGGCTCTAAACACAAGATTTGTGGAATGGTTAAAAGTGCATGAAAATGGCCAATTTGCTCACTCTGAGGTCTCAAAAAGTGTTTCTTCACCCCGGGAAGTGAATTAAATACAATTTGGAGGCATTTAATGTTCAAGCAAAAACGGCGGATTTTTGACAAAAGAGATAACACCCCCCCATTACGTGATGCTTCAGAAAGGTGAAAAATTGTCCGTTTTCAAATGTTTTATTTTTGAATGTCAGTTCACATTTGTAGGTGGATCATCAGTTTTAGAGCTAAAAAAATTAGCATGTTTAAAGTGATTTTCATGCTTCCATGGGCTCTAAACACAAGATTTGTGGAATGGTTAAAAGTGCATGAAAATGGCCAATTTGCTCACTCTGAGGTCTCAAAAAGTGTTTCTTCACCCCGGGAAGTGAATTAAATACCATTTGGAGGCACTTAATGTTTAATCAAAATCAGCTGATTTTTGACAAAAGAGATAACACCTCCCATTAAGTCATGCTTCAGAAAGGTGAAAAATTGTCCGTTTTCAAATGTTTTATTTTTGAATGTCAGTTCACATTTGTAGGTGGATTATTAGTTTTAGAGCTAAAATTAGCATGTTTAAAGTGATTTTCATGCTTCCTGTGGCCCTAAACACAAGGTTTGTGGAATGGTTAAAAGTGCATGAAAATGGCCAATTTGCTCACTCTGAGGTCTCAAAAAGTGTTTCTTTACCCCGGGAAGTGAATTAAATACCATTTGGAGGCATTTAATGTTCAAGCAAAAACGGCAGATTTTTGACAAAAGAGATAACACCCCCCCATTACGTCATTCTTCAGAAAGGTGAAAAATGGTCCGTTTTCAGATGTGTTATTTTTGAACGTCAGTTCACATTTGTAGGTGAATTATTAGTTTTAGAGCTAAAATTAGCATGTTTAAAGTGACTTTTCATGCTTCCAGGGGCTCTAAACACAAGATTTGTGGAATGGTTAAAAGTGCATGAAAATGGCCAATTTGCTCACTCTGAGGTCTCAAAAAGTATTTCTTTACCCCGGGAAGTGAATTAAATACCATTTGGAGGCATTTAATGTTCAAGCAAAAACGGCGGATTTTTGACAAAAGAGATAACACCCCCCCATTACGTCATGCTTCAAAAAGGTGAAAAATTGTCCGTTTTCAAATGTTTTAGTTTTTGAATGTCAGTTCACATTTGTAGGTGGATTATTAGTTTTAGAGCTAAAATTAGCATGTTTAAAGTGATTTTCATGCTTCCTGTGGCCCTAAACACAAGGTTTGTGGAATGGTTAAAAGTGCATGAAAATGGCCAATTTGCTCACTCTGAGGTCTCAAAAAGTGTTTCTTCACCCCGGGAAGTGTATTAAATACCATTTGGAGGCATTTAATGTTCAAGCAAAAACAGCTGATTTTTGACAAAAGAGATAACACCCCCCCATTACGTAATTCTTCAGAAAGGTGAAAAATTGTCTGTTTTCAAATGTTTTATTTTTGAATGTCAGTTCACATTTGTAGGTGGATTATTAGTTTTAGAGCTAAAATTAGCATATTTAAAGTGATTTTCATGCTTCCAGGGGGTCTAATCTCAAGATTTGTGGAATGGTTAAAAGTGCATGAAAATGGCCAATTTGCTCACTCTGAGGTCTCAAAAAGTGTTTCTTCACCCCGGGAAGTGAATTAAATACCATTTGGAGGCATTTAATGTTCAAGCAAAAACGGCTGATTTTTGACAAAAGAGATAACACCCCCCCATTACGTCATTCTTCAGAAAGGTGAAAAATGGTCCGTTTACAAATGTTTTATTTTTGAACGTCAGTTCACATTTGTAGGTGGATTATTAGTTTTAGTGCTAAAATTAGCATGTTTAAAGTGATTTTCATGCTTCCAGGGGCTCTAAACACAAGATTTGTGGAATGGTTAAAAGTGCATGAAAATGGCCAATTTGCTCACTCTGAGGACTCAAAAAGTGTTTCTTGACCCCGGGAAGTGAATTAAATACCATTTGGAGGCATTTAATGTTCAAGCAAAAACGGCGGATTTTTGACAAAAAAGATAACATCCCCCCATTACGTAATTCTTCAGAAAGGTGAAAAATGGTCCGTTTTCAAATGTTTTATTTTTGAACGTCAGTTCACATTTGTAGGTGGATTATTAGTTTTAGAGCTAAAATTAGCATGTTTAAAGTGATTTTCATGCTTCCAGGGGCCCGGGAAGTGAATTAAATACCATTTGGAGGCATTTAATGTTCAAGCAAAAACAGCTGATCTTTGACAAAAGAGATAACACCCCCCCAATACGTCATTCTTCAGAAAGGTGAAAAATGGTCCGTTTTCAAATGTTTTATTTTTGAACGTCAGTTCACATTTGTAGGTGGATTATTAGTTTTAGAGCTAAAATTAGCATGTTTAAAGTGATTTTCATGCTTCCAGGGGCCCGGGAAGTGAATTAAATACCATTTGGAGGCATTTAATGTTCAAGCAAAAACAGCTGATCTTTGACAAAAGAGATAACACCCCCCCATAACGTCATTCTTCAGAAAGGTGAAAAATGGTCCGTTTTCAAATGTTTTATTTTTGAACGTCAGTTCACATTTGTAGGTGGATTATTAGTTTTAGAGCTAAAATTAGCATGTTTAAAGTGATTTTTATGCTTCCTGTGGCCCTAAACACAAGGTTTGTGGAATGGTTAAAAGTACATGAAAATGGCCAATTTGCTCACTCTGAGGTCTCAAAAAGTGTTTCTTCACCCCGGGAAGTGAATTAAATACCATTTGGAGGCATTTAATGTTCAAGCAAAAACAGCTGATTTTTGACAAAAGAGATAACACCCCCCCATTACGTAATTCTTCAGAAAGGTGAAAAATTGTCCGTTTTCAAATGTTTTATTTTTGAATGTCAGTTCACATTTGTAGGTGGATTATTAGTTTTAGAGCTAAAATTAGCATATTTAAAGTGATTTTCATGCTTCCAGGGGCTCTAAACACAAGATTTGTGGAATGGTTAAAAGTGCATGAAAATGACCAATTTGCTCACTCTGAGGTCTCAAAAAGTGTTTCTTCACCCCGGGAAGTGAATTAAATACCATTTGGAGGCATTTAATGTTCAATCAAAAACAGCTGATTTTTGACAAAAGAGATAACACCCCCCCATTACGTCATTCTTCAGAAAGGTGAAAAATTGTCCGTTTTCAAATGTTTTATTTTTGAACGTCAGTTCACATTTGTAGGTGGATTATTAGTTTTAGAGCTAAAATTAGCATGTTTAAAGTGATTTTCATGCTTCCAGGGGCCCGGGAAGTGAATTAAATACCATTTGTAGGCATTTAATGTTCAAGCAAAAACGGCTGATTTTTGACAAAAGAGATAACACCCCCCCCATTACGTCATGCTTCAGAAAGGTGAAAAATGGTCCGTTTTCAAATGTTTTATTTTTGAATGTCAATTCACATTTGTAGGTGGATTATTAGTTTTAGAGCTAAAATTAGCATGTTTAAAGTGATTTTCATGCTTCCAGGGGCCCGGGAAGTGAATTAAATACCATTTGGAGGCATTTAATGTTCAAGCAAAAACGGCTGATTTTTTACAAAAGAGATAACACCCCCCCATTACGTCATGCTTCAGAAAGGTGAAAAATGGTCCGTTTTCAAATGTTTTATTTTTGAACGTCAGTTCACATTTGTAGGTGGATTATTAGTTTTAGAGCTAAAATTAGCATGTTTAAAGTGATTTTCATGCTTCCAGGGGCCCGGGAAGTGAATTAAATACCATTTAAAGGCATTTAATGTTCAAGCAAAAACGGCTGATTTTTTACAAAAGAGATAACACCCCCCCATTACGTCATGCTTCAGAAAGGTGAAAAATGGTCCGTTTTCAAATGTTTTATTTTTGAACGTCAGTTCACATTTGTAGGTGGATTATTAGTTTTAGAGCTAAAATTAGCATGTTTAAAGTGATTTTCATGCTTCCAGGGGCCCGGGAAGTGAATTAAATACCATTTGTAGGCATTTAATGTTCAAGCAAAAATGGCTGATTTTTGACAAAAGAGATAACACCCCCCCATTACGTCATGCTTCAGAAAGGTGAAAAATGGTCCGTTTTCAAATGTTTTATTTTTGAATGTCAATTCACATTTGTAGGTGGATTATTAGTTTTAGAGCTAAAATTAGCATTTTTAAAGTGGTTTTTCATGCTTCCAGGGGCCCGGGAAGTGAATTAAATACCATTTGGAGGCATTTAATGTTCAAGCAAAAACGGCTGATTTTTTACAAAAGAGATAACACCCCCCCATTACGTCATGCTTCAGAAAGGTGAAAAATGGTCCGTTTTCAAATGTTTTATTTTTGAACGTCAGTTCACATTTGTAGGTGGATTATTAGTTTTAGAGCTAAAATTAGCATGTTTAAAGTGATTTTCATGCTTCCAGGGGCCCGGGAAGTGAATTAAATACCATTTGTAGGCATTTAATGTTCAAGCAAAAACAGCTGATTTTTGACAAAAGAGATAACACCCCCCATTACGTAATTCTTAAGAAAGGTGAAAAATTGTCCGTTTTCAAATGTTTTATTTTTGAATGTCAGTTCACATTTGTAGGTGGATTATTAGTTTTAGAGCTAAAATTAGCATATTTAAAGTGATTTTCATGCTTCCAGGGGCTCTAAACACAAGATTTGTGGAATGGTTAAAAGTGCATGAAAATGGCCAATTTGCTCACTCTGAGGTCTCAAAAAGTGTTTCTTTACCCCGGGAAGTGAATTAAATACCATTTGGAGGCATTTAATGTTCAAGCAATACCGGCGGATTTTTGACAAAAGAGATAACACCCCCCCATTACGTCATGCTTCAGAAAGGTGAAAAATTGTCCGTTTTCAAATGTTTTATTTTTGAATGTCAGTTCACATTTGTAGGTGGATTATTAGTTTTAGAGCTAAAATTAGCATATTTAAAGTGATTTTCATGCTTCCAGGGGGTCTAAACTCAAGATTTGTGGAATGGTTAAAAGTGCATGAAAATGGCCAATTTGCTCACTCTGAGGTCTCAAAAAGTGTTTCTTCACCCCGGGAAGTGAATTAAATACCATTTGGAGGCATTTAATGTTCAAGCAAAAACGGCTGATTTTTGACAAAAGAGATAACACCCCCCCATTACGTGATTCTTCAGAAAGGTGAAAAATTGTCTGTTTTCAAATGTTTTATTTTTGAACGTCAGTTCACATTTGTAGGTGGATTATTAGTTTTAGAGCTAAAATTAGCATGTTTAAAGTGATTTTCATGCTTCCTGTGGCCCTAAACACAAGGTTTGTGGAATGGTTAAAAGTGCAAGAAAATGGCCAATTTGCTCACTCTGAGGTCTCAAAAAGTGTTTCTTTACCCCGGGAAGTGAATTAAATACCATTTGGAGGCATTTAATGTTCAAGCAAAAACGGCGGATTTTTGACAAAAGAGATAACACCCCGCCATTACGTCATGCTTCAGAAAGGTGAAAAATTGTCCGTTTTCAAATGTTTTATTTTTGAATGTCAGTTCACATTTGTAGGTGGATTATTAGTTTTAGAGCTAAAATTAGCATGTTTAAAGTGATTTTCATGCTTCCTGTGGCCCTAAACACAAGGTTTGTGGAATGGTTAAAAGTGCATGAAAATGGCCAATTTGCTCACTCTGAGGTCTCAAAAAGTGTTTCTTCACCCCGGGAAGTGAATTAAATACCATTTGGAGGCATTTAATGTTCAAGCAAAAACAGCTGATTTTTGACAAAAGAGATAACACCCCCCATTACGTAATTCTTCAGAAAGGTGAAAAATTGTCCGTTTTCAAATGTTTTATTTTTGAATGTCAGTTCACATTTGTAGGTGGATTATTAGTTTTAGAGCTAAAATTAGCATATTTAAAGTGATTTTCATGCTTCCAGGGGCTCTAAACACAAGATTTGTGGAATGGTTAAAAGTGCATGAAAATGGCCAATTTGCTCACTCTGAGGTCTCAAAAAGTGTTTCTTTACCCCGGGAAGTGCATTAAATACCATTTGGAGGCATTTAATGTTCAAGCAATACCGGCGGATTTTTGACAAAAGAGATAACACCCCCCCATTACGTCATGCTTCAGAAAGGTGAAAAATTGTCCGTTTTCAAATGTTTTATTTTTGAATGTCAGTTCACATTTGTAGGTGGATTATTAGTTTTAGAGCTAAAATTAGCATATTTAAAGTGATTTTCATGCTTCCAGGGGGTCTAAACTCAAGATTTGTGGAATGGTTAAAAGTGCATGAAAATGGCCAATTTGCTCACTCTGAGGTCTCAAAAAGTGTTTCTTCACCCCGGGAAGTGAATTAAATACCATTTGGAGGCATTTAATGTTCAAGCAAAAACGGCTGATTTTTGACAAAAGAGATAACACCCCCCCATTACGTCATTCTTCAGAAAGGTGAAAAATGGTCCGTTTACAAATGTTTTATTTTTGAACGTCAGTTCACATTTGTAGGTGGATTATGAGTTTTAGTGCTAAAATTAGCATGTTTAAAGTGATTTTCATGCTTCCAGGGGCTCTAAACACAAGATTTGTGGAATGGTTAAAAGTGCATGAAAATGGCCAATTTGCTCACTCTGAGGTCTCAAAAAGTGTTTCTTGACCCCGGGAAGTGAATTAAATACCATTTGGAGGCATTTAATGTTCAAGCAAAAACGGCGGATTTTTGACAAAAGAGATAACACCCCCCCATTACGTAATTCTTCAGAAAGGTGAAAAATGGTCCGTTTTCAAATGTTTTATTTTTGAACGTCAGTTCACATTTGTAGGTGGATTATTAGTTTTAGAGCTAAAATTAGCATGTTTAAAGTGATTTTCATGCTTCCAGGGGCCCGGGAAGTGAATTAAATACCATTTGGAGGCATTTAATGTTCAAGCAAAAACAGCTGATCTTTGACAAAAGAGATAACACCCCCCCAATACGTCATTCTTCAGAAAGGTGAAAAATGGTCCGTTTTCAAATGTTTTATTTTTGAACGTCAGTTCACATTTGTAGGTGGATTATTAGTTTTAGAGCTAAAATTAGCATGTTTAAAGTGATTTTCATGCTTTAAGGGGCTCTAAACACAAGATTTGTGGAATGGTTAAAAGTGCATGAAAATGGCCAATTTGCTCACTCTGAGGTCTCAAAAAGTGTTTCTTCACCCCGGGAAGTGAATTAAATACCATTTGGAGGCATTTAATGTTCAAGCAAACACGGCTGATTTTTGACAAAAGAGATAACACCCCCCCATTACGTCATTCTTCAGAAAGGTAAAAAATGGTCCGTTTTCAAATGTTTTATTTTTGAACGTCAGTTCACATTTGTAGGTGGATTATTAGTTTTAGAGCTAAAATTAGCATGTTTAAAGTGATTTTCATGCTTCCAGGGGCCCGGGAAGTGAATTAAATACCATTTGGAGGCATTTAGTGTTCAAGCAAAAACGGCTGATTTTTGACAAAAGAGATAACACCCCCCATTACGTCATTCTTCAGAAAGGTGAAAAATGGTCCGTTTTCAAATGTTTTATTTTTGAACGTCAGTTCACATTTGTAGGTGGATTATTAGTTTTAGAGCTAAAATTAGCATGTTTAAAGTGATTTTCATGCTTCCAGGGGCCCGGGAAGTGAATTAAATACCATTTGGAGGCATTTAATGTTCAAGCAAAAACAGCTGATCTTTGACAAAAGAGATAACACCCCCCCATAACGTCATTCTTCAGAAAGGTGAAAAATGGTCCGTTTTCAAATGTTTTATTTTTGAACGTCAGTTCACATTTGTAGGTGGATTATTAGTTTTAGAGCTAAAATTAGCATGTTTAAAGTGATTTTTATGCTTCCTGTGGCCCTAAACACAAGGTTTGTGGAATGGTTAAAAGTGCATGAAAATGGCCAATTTGCTCACTCTGAGGTCTCAAAAAGTGTTTCTTCACCCCGGGAAGTGAATTAAATACCATTTGGAGGCATTTAATGTTCAAGCAAAAACGGCCGATTTTTGACAAAAGAGATAACACCCCCCCATTACGTAATTCTTCAGAAAGGTGAAAAATGGTCCGTTTTCAAATGTTTTATTTTTGAACGTCAGTTCACATTTGTAGGTGGATTATTAGTTTTAGAGCTAAAATTAGCATGTTTAAAGTGATTTTCATGCTTCCAGGGGCCCGGGAAGTGAATTAAATACCATTTGGAGGCATTTAATGTTCAAGCAAAAACAGCTGATCTTTGACAAAAGAGATAACACCCCCCAATACGTCATTCTTCAGAAAGGTGAAAAATGGTCCGTTTTCAAATGTTTTATTTTTGAACGTCAGTTCACATTTGTAGGTGGATTATTAGTTTTAGAGCTAAAATTAGCATATTTAAAGTGATTTTCATGCTTCCAGGGGCTCTAAACACAAGATTTGTGGAATGGTTAAAAGTGCATGAAAATGGCCAATTTGCTCACTCTGAGGTCTCAAAAAGTGTTTCTTTACCCCGGGAAGTGAATTAAATACCATTTGGAGGCATTTAATGTTCAAGCAATACCGGCGGATTTTTGACAAAAGAGATAACACCCCCCCATTACGTCATGCTTCAGAAAGGTGAAAAATTGTACGTTTTCAAATGTTTTATTTTTGAATGTCAGTTCACATTTGTAGGTGGATTATTAGTTTTAGAGCTAAAATTAGCATATTTAAAGTGATTTTCATGCTTCCAGGGGGTCTAAACTCAAGATTTGTGGAATGGTTAAAAGTGCATGAAAATGGCCAATTTGCTCACTCTGAGGTCTCAAAAAGTGTTTCTTCACCCCGGGAAGTGAATTAAATACCATTTGGAGGCATTTAATGTTCAAGCAAAAACGGCTGATTTTTGACAAAAGAGATAACACCCCCCCATTACGTGATTCTTCAGAAAGGTGAAAAATTGTCCGTTTTCAAATGTTTTATTTTTGAACGTCAGTTCACATTTGTAGGTGGATTATTAGTTTTAGAGCTAAAATTAGCATGTTTAAAGTGATTTTCATGCTTCCTGTGGCCCTAAACACAAGGTTTGTGGAATGGTTAAAAGTGCAAGAAAATGGCCAATTTGCTCACTCTGAGGTCTCAAAAAGTGTTTCTTTACCCCGGGAAGTGAATTAAATACCATTTGGAGGCATTTAATGTTCAAGCAAAAACGGCGGATTTTTGACAAAAGAGATAACACCCCCCCATTACGTCATGCTTCAGAAAGGTGAAAAATTGTCCGTTTTCAAATGTTTTATTTTTGAATGTCAGTTCACATTTGTAGGTGGATTATTAGTTTTAGAGCTAAAATTAGCATGTTTAAAGTGATTTTCATGCTTCCTGTGGCCCTAAACACAAGGTTTGTGGAATGGTTAAAAGTGCATGAAAATGGCCAATTTGCTCACTCTGAGGTCTCAAAAAGTGTTTCTTCACCCCGGGAAGTGAATTAAATACCATTTGGAGGCATTTAATGTTCAAGCAAAAACAGCTGATTTTTGACAAAAGAGATAACACCCCCCATTACGTAATTCTTCAGAAAGGTGAAAAATTGTCCGTTTTCAAATGTTTTATTTTTGAATGTCAGTTCACATTTGTAGGTGGATTATTAGTTTTAGAGCTAAAATTAGCATATTTAAAGTGATTTTCATGCTTCCAGGGGCTCTAAACACAAGATTTGTGGAATGGTTAAAAGTGCATGAAAATGGCCAATTTGCTCACTCTGAGGTCTCAAAAAGTGTTTCTTTACCCCGGGAAGTGCATTAAATACCATTTGGAGGCATTTAATGTTCAAGCAATACCGGCGGATTTTTGACAAAAGAGATAACACCCCCCCATTACGTCATGCTTCAGAAAGGTGAAAAATTGTCCGTTTTCAAATGTTTTATTTTTGAATGTCAGTTCACATTTGTAGGTGGATTATTAGTTTTAGAGCTAAAATTAGCATATTTAAAGTGATTTTCATGCTTCCAGGGGGTCTAAACTCAAGATTTGTGGAATGGTTAAAAGTGCATGAAAATGGCCAATTTGCTCACTCTGAGGTCTCAAAAAGTGTTTCTTCACCCCGGGAAGTGAATTAAATACCATTTGGAGGCATTTAATGTTCAAGCAAAAACGGCTGATTTTTGACAAAAGAGATAACACCCCCCCATTACGTCATTCTTCAGAAAGGTGAAAAATGGTCCGTTTACAAATGTTTTATTTTTGAACGTCAGTTCACATTTGTAGGTGGATTATGAGTTTTAGTGCTAAAATTAGCATGTTTAAAGTGATTTTCATGCTTCCAGGGGCTCTAAACACAAGATTTGTGGAATGGTTAAAAGTGCATGAAAATGGCCAATTTGCTCACTCTGAGGTCTCAAAAAGTGTTTCTTGACCCCGGGAAGTGAATTAAATACCATTTGGAGGCATTTAATGTTCAAGCAAAAACGGCGGATTTTTGACAAAAGAGATAACACCCCCCCATTACGTAATTCTTCAGAAAGGTGAAAAATGGTCCGTTTTCAAATGTTTTATTTTTGAACGTCAGTTCACATTTGTAGGTGGATTATTAGTTTTAGAGCTAAAATTAGCATGTTTAAAGTGATTTTCATGCTTCCAGGGGCCCGGGAAGTGAATTAAATACCATTTGGAGGCATTTAATGTTCAAGCAAAAACAGCTGATCTTTGACAAAAGAGATAACACCCCCCCAATACGTCATTCTTCAGAAAGGTGAAAAATGGTCCGTTTTCAAATGTTTTATTTTTGAACGTCAGTTCACATTTGTAGGTGGATTATTAGTTTTAGAGCTAAAATTAGCATGTTTAAAGTGATTTTCATGCTTTAAGGGGCTCTAAACACAAGATTTGTGGAATGGTTAAAAGTGCATGAAAATGGCCAATTTGCTCACTCTGAGGTCTCAAAAAGTGTTTCTTCACCCCGGGAAGTGAATTAAATACCATTTGGAGGCATTTAATGTTCAAGCAAACACGGCTGATTTTTGACAAAAGAGATAACACCCCCCCATTACGTCATTCTTCAGAAAGGTAAAAAATGGTCCGTTTTCAAATGTTTTATTTTTGAACGTCAGTTCACATTTGTAGGTGGATTATTAGTTTTAGAGCTAAAATTAGCATGTTTAAAGTGATTTTCATGCTTCCAGGGGCCCGGGAAGTGAATTAAATACCATTTGGAGGCATTTAGTGTTCAAGCAAAAACGGCTGATTTTTGACAAAAGAGATAACACCCCCCATTACGTCATTCTTCAGAAAGGTGAAAAATGGTCCGTTTTCAAATGTTTTATTTTTGAACGTCAGTTCACATTTGTAGGTGGATTATTAGTTTTAGAGCTAAAATTAGCATGTTTAAAGTGATTTTCATGCTTCCAGGGGCCCGGGAAGTGAATTAAATACCATTTGGAGGCATTTAATGTTCAAGCAAAAACAGCTGATCTTTGACAAAAGAGATAACACCCCCCCATAACGTCATTCTTCAGAAAGGTGAAAAATGGTCCGTTTTCAAATGTTTTATTTTTGAACGTCAGTTCACATTTGTAGGTGGATTATTAGTTTTAGAGCTAAAATTAGCATGTTTAAAGTGATTTTTATGCTTCCTGTGGCCCTAAACACAAGGTTTGTGGAATGGTTAAAAGTGCATGAAAATGGCCAATTTGCTCACTCTGAGGTCTCAAAAAGTGTTTCTTCACCCCGGGAAGTGAATTAAATACCATTTGGAGGCATTTAATGTTCAAGCAAAAACGGCCGATTTTTGACAAAAGAGATAACACCCCCCCATTACGTAATTCTTCAGAAAGGTGAAAAATGGTCCGTTTTCAAATGTTTTATTTTTGAACGTCAGTTCACATTTGTAGGTGGATTATTAGTTTTAGAGCTAAAATTAGCATGTTTAAAGTGATTTTCATGCTTCCAGGGGCCCGGGAAGTGAATTAAATACCATTTGGAGGCATTTAATGTTCAAGCAAAAACAGCTGATCTTTGACAAAAGAGATAACACCCCCCAATACGTCATTCTTCAGAAAGGTGAAAAATGGTCCGTTTTCAAATGTTTTATTTTTGAACGTCAGTTCACATTTGTAGGTGGATTATTAGTTTTAGAGCTAAAATTAGCATGTTTAAAGTGATTTTCATGCTTTAAGGGGCTCTAAACACAAGATTTGTGGAATGGTTAAAAGTGCATGAAAATGGCCAATTTGCTCACTCTGAGGTCTCAAAAAGTGTTTCTTCACCCCGGGAAGTGAATTAAATACCATTTGGAGGCATTTAATGTTCAAGCAAAAACGGCTGATTTTTGACAAAAGAGATAACACCCCCCCATTACGTCATTCTTCAGAAAGGTAAAAAATGGTCCGTTTTCAAATGTTTTATTTTTGAACGTCAGTTCACATTTGTAGGTGGATTATTAGTTTTAGAGCTAAAATTAGCATGTTTAAAGTGATTTTCATGCTTCCAGGGGCCCGGGAAGTGAATTAAATACCATTTGGAGGCATTTAGTGTTCAAGCAAAAACGGCTGATTTTTGACAAAAGAGATAACACGCCCATTACCTCATTCTTCAGAAAGGTGAAAAATGGTCCGTTTTCAAATGTTTTATTTTTGAACGTCAGTTCACATTTGTAGGTGGATTATTAGTTTTAGAGCTAAAATTAGCATGTTTAAAGTGATTTTCATGCTTCCAGGGGCCCGGGAAGTGAATTAAATACCATTTGGAGGCATTTAATGTTCAAGCAAAAACAGCTGATCTTTGACAAAAGAGATAACACCCCCCCATAACGTCATTCTTCAGAAAGGTGAAAAATGGTCCGTTTTCAAATGTTTTATTTTTGAACGTCAGTTCACATTTGTAGGTGGATTATTAGTTTTAGAGCTAAAATTAGCATGTTTAAAGTGATTTTCATGCTTCCTGTGGCCCTAAACACAAGGTTTGTGGAATGGTTAAAAGTGCATGAAAATGGCCAATTTGCTCACTCTGAGGTCTCAAAAAGTGTTTCTTCACCCCGGGAAGTGTATTAAATACCATTTGGAGGCATTTAATGTTCAAGCAAAAACAGCTGATTTTTGACAAAAGAGATAACACCCCCCCATTACGTAATTCTTCAGAAAGGTGAAAAATTGTCTGTTTTCAAATGTTTTATTTTTGAATGTCAGTTCACATTTGTAGGTGGATTATTAGTTTTAGAGCTAAAATTAGCATATTTAAAGTGATTTTCATGCTTCCAGGGGGTCTAAACTCAAGATTTGTGGAATGGTTAAAAGTGCATGAAAATGGCCAATTTGCTCACTCTGAGGTCTCAAAAAGTGTTTCTTCACCCCGGGAAGTGAATTAAATACCATTTGGAGGCATTTAATGTTCAAGCAAAAACGGCTGATTTTTGACAAAAGAGATAACACCCCCCCATTACGTCATTCTTCAGAAAGGTGAAAAATGGTCCGTTTACAAATGTTTTATTTTTGAACGTCAGTTCACATTTGTAGGTGGATTATTAGTTTTAGTGCTAAAATTAGCATGTTTAAAGTGATTTTCATGCTTCCAGGGGCTCTAAACACAAGATTTGTGGAATGGTTAAAAGTGCATGAAAATGGCCAATTTGCTCACTCTGAGGACTCAAAAAGTGTTTCTTGACCCCGGGAAGTGAATTAAATACCATTTGGAGGCATTTAATGTTCAAGCAAAAACGGCGGATTTTTGACAAAAAAGATAACATCCCCCATTACGTAATTCTTCAGAAAGGTGAAAAATGGTCCGTTTTCAAATGTTTTATTTTTGAACGTCAGTTCACATTTGTAGGTGGATTATTAGTTTTAGAGCTAAAATTAGCATGTTTAAAGTGATTTTCATGCTTCCAGGGGCCCGGGAAGTGAATTAAATACCATTTGGAGGCATTTAATGTTCAAGCAAAAACAGCTGATCTTTGACAAAAGAGATAACACCCCCCCAATACGTCATTCTTCAGAAAGGTGAAAAATGGTCCGTTTTCAAATGTTTTATTTTTGAACGTCAGTTCACATTTGTAGGTGGATTATTAGTTTTAGAGCTAAAATTAGCATGTTTAAAGTGATTTTCATGCTTCCAGGGGCCCGGGAAGTGAATTAAATACCATTTGGAGGCATTTAATGTTCAAGCAAAAACAGCTGATCTTTGACAAAAGAGATAACACCCCCCCATAACGTCATTCTTCAGAAAGGTGAAAAATGGTCCGTTTTCAAATGTTTTATTTTTGAACGTCAGTTCACATTTGTAGGTGGATTATTAGTTTTAGAGCTAAAATTAGCATGTTTAAAGTGATTTTTATGCTTCCTGTGGCCCTAAACACAAGGTTTGTGGAATGGTTAAAAGTACATGAAAATGGCCAATTTGCTCACTCTGAGGTCTCAAAAAGTGTTTCTTCACCCCGGGAAGTGAATTAAATACCATTTGGAGGCATTTAATGTTCAAGCAAAAACAGCTGATTTGAGACAAAAGAGATAACACCCCCCCATTACGTAATTCTTCAGAAAGGTGAAAAATTGTCCGTTTTCAAATGTTTTATTTTTGAATGTCAGTTCACATTTGTAGGTGGATTATTAGTTTTAGAGCTAAAATTAGCATATTTAAAGTGATTTTCATGCTTCCAGGGGCTCTAAACACAAGATTTGTGGAATGGTTAAAAGTGCATGAAAATGACCAATTTGCTCACTCTGAGGTCTCAAAAAGTGTTTCTTCACCCCGGGAAGTGAATTAAATACTATTTGGAGGCATTTAATGTTCAATCAAAAACAGCTGATTTTTGACAAAAGAGATAACACCCCCCCATTACGTCATTCTTCAGAAAGGTGAAAAATTGTCCGTTTTCAAATGTTTTATTTTTGAACGTCAGTTCACATTTGTAGGTGGATTATTAGTTTTAGAGCTAAAATTAGCATGTTTAAAGTGATTTTCATGCTTCCAGGGGCCCGGGAAGTGAATTAAATACCATTTGTAGGCATTTAATGTTCAAGCAAAAACGGCTGATTTTTGACAAAAGAGATAACACCCCCCCCATTACGTCATGCTTCAGAAAGGTGAAAAATGGTCCGTTTTCAAATGTTTTATTTTTGAATGTCAATTCACATTTGTAGGTGGATTATTAGTTTTAGAGCTAAAATTAGCATGTTTAAAGTGATTTTCATGCTTCCAGGGGCCCGGGAAGTGAATTAAATACCATTTGGAGGCATTTAATGTTCAAGCAAAAACGGCTGATTTTTTACAAAAGAGATAACACCCCCCCATTACGTCATGCTTCAGAAAGGTGAAAAATGGTCCGTTTTCAAATGTTTTATTTTTGAACGTCAGTTCACATTTGTAGGTGGATTATTAGTTTTAGAGCTAAAATTAGCATGTTTAAAGTGATTTTCATGCTTCCAGGGGCCCGGGAAGTGAATTAAATACCATTTAAAGGCATTTAATGTTCAAGCAAAAACGGCTGATTTTTTACAAAAGAGATAACACCCCCCCATTACGTCATGCTTCAGAAAGGTGAAAAATGGTCCGTTTTCAAATGTTTTATTTTTGAACGTCAGTTCACATTTGTAGGTGGATTATTAGTTTTAGAGCTAAAATTAGCATGTTTAAAGTGATTTTCATGCTTCCAGGGGCCCGGGAAGTGAATTAAATACCATTTGTAGGCATTTAATGTTCAAGCAAAAATGGCTGATTTTTGACAAAAGAGATAACACCCCCCCATTACGTCATGCTTCAGAAAGGTGAAAAATGGTCCGTTTTCAAATGTTTTATTTTTGAATGTCAATTCACATTTGTAGGTGGATTATTAGTTTTAGAGCTAAAATTAGCATTTTTAAAGTGGTTTTTCATGCTTCCAGGGGCCCGGGAAGTGAATTAAATACCATTTGGAGGCATTTAATGTTCAAGCAAAAACAGCTGATTTTTGACAAAAGAGATAACACCCTCCATTACGTCATTCTTCAGAAAGGTAAAAAATGGTCCGTTTTAAAATGTTTTATTTTTGAACGTCAGTTCACATTTGTAGGTGGATTATTAGTTTTAGAGCTAAAATTAGCATGTTTAAAGTGATTTTCATGCTTCCAGGGGCTCTAAACACAAGATTTGTGGAATGGTTAAAAGTGCATGAAAATGGCCAATTTGCTACCTCTGAGGTCTCAAAAAGTGTTTCTTCATCCCGGGAAGTGAATTAAATACAATTTGGAGGCATTTAATGTTCAAGCAAAAACGGCGGATTTTTGACAAAAGAGATAACACCCCCCCATTACGTGATGCTTCAGAAAGGTGAAAAATTGTCCGTTTTCAAATGTTTTATTTTTGAATGTCAGTTCACATTTGTAGGTGGATTATTAGTTTTAGAGCTAAAATTAGCATGTTTAAAGTGATTTTCATGCTTCCTGTGGCCCTAAACACAAGGTTTGTGGAATGGTTAAAAGTGCAAGAAAATGGCCAATTTGCTCACTCTGAGGTCTCAAAAAGTGTTTCTTTACCCCGGGAAGTGAATTAAATACCATTTGGAGGCATTTAATGTTCAAGCAAAAACGGCGGATTTTTGACAAAAGAGATAACACCCCCCCATTACGTCATGCTTCAGAAAGGTGAAAAATTGTCCGTTTTCAAATGTTTTATTTTTGAATGTCAGTTCACATTTGTAGGTGGATTATTAGTTTTAGAGCTACAATTAGCATGTTTAAAGTGATTTTCATGCTTCCTGTGGCCCTAAACACAAGGTTTGTGGAATGGTTAAAAGTGCATGAAAATGGCCAATTTGCTCACTCTGAGGTCTCAAAAAGTGTTTCTTCACCCCGGGAAGTGAATTAAATACCATTTGGAGGCATTTAATGTTCAAGCAAAAACAGCTGATTTTTGACAAAAGAGATAACACCCCCCATTACGTAATTCTTAAGAAAGGTGAAAAATTGTCCGTTTTCAAATGTTTTATTTTTGAATGTCAGTTCACATTTGTAGGTGGAT
The DNA here is from genome assembly GCF_964261635.1 of Lissotriton helveticus. Classification (NCBI taxonomy): domain Eukaryota; kingdom Metazoa; phylum Chordata; class Amphibia; order Caudata; family Salamandridae; genus Lissotriton; species Lissotriton helveticus. The sequence goes on from NW_027611740.1 coordinate 1,328,208, forward strand.
TATTAGTTTTAGAGCTAAAATTAGCATATTTAAAGTGATTTTCATGCTTTCAGGGGCTCTAAACACAAGATTTGTGGAATGGTTAAAAGTGCATGAAAATGGCCAATTTGCTCACTCTGAGGTCTCAAAAAGTGTTTCTTTACCCCGGGAAGTGAATTAAATACCATTTGGAGGCATTTAATGTTCAAGCAATACCGGCGGATTTTTGACAAAAGAGATAACACCCCCCCATTACGTCATGCTTCAGAAAGGTGAAAAATTGTCCGTTTTCAAATGTTTTATTTTTGAATGTCAGTTCACATTTGTAGGTGGATTATTAGTTTTAGAGCTAAAATTAGCATATTTAAAGTGATTTTCATGCTTCCAGGGGGTCTAAACTCAAGATTTGTGGAATGGTTAAAAGTGCATGAAAATGGCCAATTTGCTCACTCTGAGGTCTCAAAAAGTGTTTCTTCACCCCGGGAAGTGAATTAAATACCATTTGGAGGCATTTAATGTTCAAGCAAAAACGGCTGATTTTTGACAAAAGAGATAACACCCCCCCATTACGTGATTCTTCAGAAAGGTGAAAAATTGTCCGTTTTCAAATGTTTTATTTTTGAACGTCAGTTCACATTTGTAGGTGGATTATTAGTTTTAGAGCTAAAATTAGCATGTTTAAAGTGATTTGCATGCTTCCTGTGGCCCTAAACACAAGGTTTGTGGAATGGTTAAAAGTGCAAGAAAATGGCCAATTTGCTCACTCTGAGGTCTCAAAAAGTGTTTCTTTACCCCGGGAAGTGAATTAAATACCATTTGGAGGCATTTAATGTTCAAGCAAAAACGGCGGATTTTTGACAAAAGAGATAACACCCCCCCCATTACGTCATGCTTCAGAAAGGTGAAAAATTGTCCGTTTTCAAATGTTTTATTTTTGAATGTCAGTTCACATTTGTAGGTGGATTATTAGTTTTAGAGCTAAAATTAGCATGTTTAAAGTGATTTTCATGCTTCCTGTGGCCCTAAACACAAGGTTTGTGGAATGGTTAAAAGTGCATGAAAATGGCCAATTTGCTCACTCTGAGGTCTCAAAAAGTGTTTCTTCACCCCGGGAAGTGAATTAAATACCATTTGGAGGCATTTAATGTTCAAGCAAAAACAGCTGATTTTTGACAAAAGAGATAACACCCCCCATTACGTAATTCTTCAGAAAGGTGAAAAATTGTCCGTTTTCAAATGTTTTATTTTTGAATGTCAGTTCACATTTGTAGGTGGATTATTAGTTTTAGAGCTAAAATTAGCATATTTAAAGTGATTTTCATGCTTCCAGGGGCTCTAAACACAAGATTTGTGGAATGGTTAAAAGTGCATGAAAATGGCCAATTTGCTCACTCTGAGGTCTCAAAAAGTGTTTCTTTACCCCGGGAAGTGCATTAAATACCATTTGGAGGCATTTAATGTTCAAGCAATACCGGCGGATTTTTGACAAAAGAGATAACACCCCCCCATTACGTCATGCTTCAGAAAGGTGAAAAATTGTCCGTTTTCAAATGTTTTATTTTTGAATGTCAGTTCACATTTGTAGGTGGATTATTAGTTTTAGAGCTAAAATTAGCATATTTAAAGTGATTTTCATGCTTCCAGGGGGTCTAAACTCAAGATTTGTGGAATGGTTAAAAGTGCATGAAAATGGCCAATTTGCTCACTCTGAGGTCTCAAAAAGTGTTTCTTCACCCCGGGAAGTGAATTAAATACCATTTGGAGGCATTTAATGTTCAAGCAAAAACGGCTGATTTTTGACAAAAGAGATAACACCCCCCCATTACGTCATTCTTCAGAAAGGTGAAAAATGGTCCGTTTACAAATGTTTTATTTTTGAACGTCAGTTCACATTTGTAGGTGGATTATGAGTTTTAGTGCTAAAATTAGCATGTTTAAAGTGATTTTCATGCTTCCAGGGGCTCTAAACACAAGATTTGTGGAATGGTTAAAAGTGCATGAAAATGGCCAATTTGCTCACTCTGAGGTCTCAAAAAGTGTTTCTTGACCCCGGGAAGTGAATTAAATACCATTTGGAGGCATTTAATGTTCAAGCAAAAACGGCGGATTTTTGACAAAAGAGATAACACCCCCCCATTACGTAATTCTTCAGAAAGGTGAAAAATGGTCCGTTTTCAAATGTTTTATTTTTGAACGTCAGTTCACATTTGTAGGTGGATTATTAGTTTTAGAGCTAAAATTAGCATGTTTAAAGTGATTTTCATGCTTCCAGGGGCCCGGGAAGTGAATTAAATACCATTTGGAGGCATTTAATGTTCAAGCAAAAACAGCTGATCTTTGACAAAAGAGATAACACCCCCCCAATACGTCATTCTTCAGAAAGGTGAAAAATGGTCCGTTTTCAAATGTTTTATTTTTGAACGTCAGTTCACATTTGTAGGTGGATTATTAGTTTTAGAGCTAAAATTAGCATGTTTAAAGTGATTTTCATGCTTTAAGGGGCTCTAAACACAAGATTTGTGGAATGGTTAAAAGTGCATGAAAATGGCCAATTTGCTCACTCTGAGGTCTCAAAAAGTGTTTCTTCACCCCGGGAAGTGAATTAAATACCATTTGGAGGCATTTAATGTTCAAGCAAACACGGCTGATTTTTGACAAAAGAGATAACACCCCCCCATTACGTCATTCTTCAGAAAGGTAAAAAATGGTCCGTTTTCAAATGTTTTATTTTTGAACGTCAGTTCACATTTGTAGGTGGATTATTAGTTTTAGAGCTAAAATTAGCATGTTTAAAGTGATTTTCATGCTTCCAGGGGCCCGGGAAGTGAATTAAATACCATTTGGAGGCATTTAATGTTCAAGCAAAAACAGCTGATCTTTGACAAAAGAGATAACACCCCCCCATAACGTCATTCTTCAGAAAGGTGAAAAATGGTCCGTTTTCAAATGTTTTATTTTTGAACGTCAGTTCACATTTGTAGGTGGATTATTAGTTTTAGAGCTAAAATTAGCATGTTTAAAGTGATTTTTATGCTTCCTGTGGCCCTAAACACAAGGTTTGTGGAATGGTTAAAAGTGCATGAAAATGGCCAATTTGCTCACTCTGAGGTCTCAAAAAGTGTTTCTTCACCCCGGGAAGTGAATTAAATACCATTTGGAGGCATTTAATGTTCAAGCAAAAACGGCCGATTTTTGACAAAAGAGATAACACCCCCCCCATTACGTAATTCTTCAGAAAGGTGAAAAATGGTCCGTTTTCAAATGTTTTATTTTTGAACGTCAGTTCATATTTGTAGGTGGATTATTAGTTTTAGAGCTAAAATTAGCATGTTTAAAGTGATTTTCATGCTTCCAGGGGCCCGGGAAGTGAATTAAATACCATTTGGAGGCATTTAATGTTCAAGCAAAAACAGCTGATCTTTGACAAAAGAGATAACACCCCCCAATACGTCATTCTTCAGAAAGGTGAAAAATGGTCCGTTTTCAAATGTTTTATTTTTGAACGTCAGTTCACATTTGTAGGTGGATTATTAGTTTTAGAGCTAAAATTAGCATGTTTAAAGTGATTTTCATGCTTTAAGGGGCTCTAAACACAAGATTTGTGGAATGGTTAAAAGTGCATGAAAATGGCCAATTTGCTCACTCTGAGGTCTCAAAAAGTGTTTCTTCACCCCGGGAAGTGAATTAAATACCATTTGGAGGCATTTAATGTTCAAGCAAAAACGGCTGATTTTTGACAAAAGAGATAACACCCCCCCATTACGTCATTCTTCAGAAAGGTAAAAAATGGTCCGTTTTCAAATGTTTTATTTTTGAACGTCAGTTCACATTTGTAGGTGGATTATTAGTTTTAGAGCTAAAATTAGCATGTTTAAAGTGATTTTCATGCTTCCAGGGGCCCGGGAAGTGAATTAAATACCATTTGGAGGCATTTAGTGTTCAAGCAAAAACGGCTGATTTTTGACAAAAGAGATAACACCCCCATTACCTCATTCTTCAGAAAGGTGAAAAATGGTCCGTTTTCAAATGTTTTATTTTTGAACGTCAGTTCACATTTGTAGGTGGATTATTAGTTTTAGAGCTAAAATTAGCATGTTTAAAGTGATTTTCATGCTTCCAGGGGCCCGGGAAGTCAATTAAATACCATTTGGAGGCATTTAATGTTCAAGCAAAAACAGCTGATCTTTGACAAAAGAGATAACACCCCCCCATAACGTCATTCTTCAGAAAGGTGAAAAATGGTCCGTTTTCAAATGTTTTATTTTTGAACGTCAGTTCACATTTGTAGGTGGATTATTAGTTTTAGAGCTAAAATTAGCATGTTTAAAGTGATTTTTATGCTTCCTGTGGCCCTAAACACAAGGGTTGTGGAATGGTTAAAAGTGCATGAAAATGGCCAATTTGCTCACTCTGAGGTCTCAAAAAGTATTTCTTTACCCCGGGAAGTGAATTAAATACCATTTGGAGGCATTTAATGTTCAAGCAAAAACGGCGGATTTTTGACAAAAGAGATAACACCCCCCCATTACGTCATGCTTCAAAAAGGTGAAAAATTGTCCGTTTTCAAATGTTTTAGTTTTTGAATGTCAGTTCACATTTGTAGGTGGATTATTAGTTTTAGAGCTAAAATTAGCATGTTTAAAGTGATTTTCATGCTTCCTGTGGCCCTAAACACAAGGTTTGTGGAATGGTTAAAAGTGCATGAAAATGGCCAATTTGCTCACTCTGAGGTCTCAAAAAGTGTTTCTTCACCCCGGGAAGTGTATTAAATACCATTTGGAGGCATTTAATGTTCAAGCAAAAACAGCTGATTTTTGACAAAAGAGATAACACCCCCCCATTACGTAATTCTTCAGAAAGGTGAAAAATGGTCTGTTTTCAAATGTTTTATTTTTGAATGTCAGTTCACATTTGTAGGTGGATTATTAGTTTTAGAGCTAAAATTAGCATATTTAAAGTGATTTTCATGCTTCCAGGGGGTCTAAACTCAAGATTTGTGGAATGGTTAAAAGTGCATGAAAATGGCCAATTTGCTCACTCTGAGGTCTCAAAAAGTGTTTCTTCACCCCGGGAAGTGAATTAAATACCATTTGGAGGCATTTAATGTTCAAGCAAAAACGGCTGATTTTTGACAAAAGAGATAACACCCCCCCATTACGTGATTCTTCAGAAAGGTGAAAAATTGTCCGTTTTCAAATGTTTTATTTTTGAACGTCAGTTCACATTTGTAGGTGGATTATTAGTTTTAGAGCTAAAATTAGCATGTTTAAAGTGATTTGCATGCTTCCTGTGGCCCTAAACACAAGGTTTGTGGAATGGTTAAAAGTGCAAGAAAATGGCCAATTTGCTCACTCTGAGGTCTCAAAAAGTGTTTCTTTACCCCGGGAAGTGAATTAAATACCATTTGGAGGCATTTAATGTTCAAGCAAAAACGGCGGATTTTTGACAAAAGAGATAACACCCCCCCATTACGTCATGCTTCAGAAAGGTGAAAAATTGTCCGTTTTCAAATGTTTTATTTTTGAATGTCAGTTCACATTTGTAGGTGGATTATTAGTTTTAGAGCTAAAATTAGCATGTTTAAAGTGATTTTCATGCTTCCTGTGGCCCTAAACACAAGGTTTGTGGAATGGTTAAAAGTGCATGAAAATGGCCAATTTGCTCACTCTGAGGTCTCAAAAAGTGTTTCTTCACCCCGGGAAGTGAATTAAATACCATTTGGAGGCATTTAATGTTCAAGCAAAAACAGCTGATTTTTGACAAAAGAGATAACACCCCCCATTACGTAATTCTTCAGAAAGGTGAAAAATTGTCCGTTTTCAAATGTTTTATTTTTGAATGTCAGTTCACATTTGTAGGTGGATTATTAGTTTTAGAGCTAAAATTAGCATATTTAAAGTGATTTTCATGCTTCCAGGGGCTCTAAACACAAGATTTGTGGAATGGTTAAAAGTGCATGAAAATGGCCAATTTGCTCACTCTGAGGTCTCAAAAAGTGTTTCTTTACCCCGGGAAGTGCATTAAATACCATTTGGAGGCATTTAATGTTCAAGCAATACCAGCGGATTTTTGACAAAAGAGATAACACCCCCCCATTACGTCATGCTTCAGAAAGGTGAAAAATTGTCCGTTTTCAAATGTTTTATTTTTGAATGTCAGTTCACATTTGTAGGTGGATTATTAGTTTTAGAGCTAAAATTAGCATATTTAAAGTGATTTTCATGCTTCCAGGGGGTCTAAACTCAAGATTTGTGGAATGGTTAAAAGTGCATGAAAATGGCCAATTTGCTCACTCTGAGGTCTCAAAAAGTGTTTCTTCACCCCGGGAAGTGAATTAAATACCATTTGGAGGCATTTAATGTTCAAGCAAAAACGGCTGATTTTTGACAAAAGAGATAACACCCCCCCATTACGTCATTCTTCAGAAAGGTGAAAAATGGTCCGTTTACAAATGTTTTATTTTTGAACGTCAGTTCACATTTGTAGGTGGATTATGAGTTTTAGTGCTAAAATTAGCATGTTTAAAGTGATTTTCATGCTTCCAGGGGCTCTAAACACAAGATTTGTGGAATGGTTAAAAGTGCATGAAAATGGCCAATTTGCTCACTCTGAGGTCTCAAAAAGTGTTTCTTGACCCCGGGAAGTGAATTAAATACCATTTGGAGGCATTTAATGTTCAAGCAAAAACGGCGGATTTTTGACAAAAGAGATAACACCCCCCCATTACGTAATTCTTCAGAAAGGTGAAAAATGGTCCGTTTTCAAATGTTTTATTTTTGAACGTCAGTTCACATTTGTAGGTGGATTATTAGTTTTAGAGCTAAAATTAGCATGTTTAAAGTGATTTTCATGCTTCCAGGGGCCCGGGAAGTGAATTAAATACCATTTGGAGGCATTTAATGTTCAAGCAAAAACAGCTGATCTTTGACAAAAGAGATAACACCCCCCCAATACGTCATTCTTCAGAAAGGTGAAAAATGGTCCGTTTTCAAATGTTTTATTTTTGAACGTCAGTTCACATTTGTAGGTGGATTATTAGTTTTAGAGCTAAAATTAGCATGTTTAAAGTGATTTTCATGCTTTAAGGGGCTCTAAACACAAGATTTGTGGAATGGTTAAAAGTGCATGAAAATGGCCAATTTGCTCACTCTGAGGTCTCAAAAAGTGTTTCTTCACCCCGGGAAGTGAATTAAATACCATTTGGAGGCATTTAATGTTCAAGCAAACACGGCTGATTTTTGACAAAAGAGATAACACCCCCCCATTACGTCATTCTTCAGAAAGGTAAAAAATGGTCCGTTTTCAAATGTTTTATTTTTGAACGTCAGTTCACATTTGTAGGTGGATTATTAGTTTTAGAGCTAAAATTAGCATGTTTAAAGTGATTTTCATGCTTCCAGGGGCCCGGGAAGTGAATTAAATACCATTTGGAGGCATTTAATGTTCAAGCAAAAACAGCTGATCTTTGACAAAAGAGATAACACCCCCCCATAACGTCATTCTTCAGAAAGGTGAAAAATGGTCCGTTTTCAAATGTTTTATTTTTGAACGTCAGTTCACATTTGTAGGTGGATTATTAGTTTTAGAGCTAAAATTAGCATGTTTAAAGTGATTTTTATGCTTCCTGTGGCCCTAAACACAAGGTTTGTGGAATGGTTAAAAGTGCATGAAAATGGCCAATTTGCTCACTCTGAGGTCTCAAAAAGTGTTTCTTCACCCCGGGAAGTGAATTAAATACCATTTGGAGGCATTTAATGTTCAAGCAAAAACGGCCGATTTTTGACAAAAGAGATAACACCCCCCCCATTACGTAATTCTTCAGAAAGGTGAAAAATGGTCCGTTTTCAAATGTTTTATTTTTGAACGTCAGTTCATATTTGTAGGTGGATTATTAGTTTTAGAGCTAAAATTAGCATGTTTAAAGTGATTTTCATGCTTCCAGGGGCCCGGGAAGTGAATTAAATACCATTTGGAGGCATTTAATGTTCAAGCAAAAACAGCTGATCTTTGACAAAAGAGATAACACCCCCCAATACGTCATTCTTCAGAAAGGTGAAAAATGGTCCGTTTTCAAATGTTTTATTTTTGAACGTCAGTTCACATTTGTAGGTGGATTATTAGTTTTAGAGCTAAAATTAGCATGTTTAAAGTGATTTTCATGCTTTAAGGGGCTCTAAACACAAGATTTGTGGAATGGTTAAAAGTGCATGAAAATGGCCAATTTGCTCACTCTGAGGTCTCAAAAAGTGTTTCTTCACCCCGGGAAGTGAATTAAATACCATTTGGAGGCATTTAATGTTCAAGCAAAAACGGCTGATTTTTGACAAAAGAGATAACACCCCCCCATTACGTCATTCTTCAGAAAGGTAAAAAATGGTCCGTTTTCAAATGTTTTATTTTTGAACGTCAGTTCACATTTGTAGGTGGATTATTAGTTTTAGAGCTAAAATTAGCATGTTTAAAGTGATTTTCATGCTTCCAGGGGCCCGGGAAGTGAATTAAATACCATTTGGAGGCATTTAGTGTTCAAGCAAAAACGGCTGATTTTTGACAAAAGAGATAACACCCCCATTACCTCATTCTTCAGAAAGGTGAAAAATGGTCCGTTTTCAAATGTTTTATTTTTGAACGTCAGTTCACATTTGTAGGTGGATTATTAGTTTTAGAGCTAAAATTAGCATGTTTAAAGTGATTTTCATGCTTCCAGGGGCCCGGGAAGTCAATTAAATACCATTTGGAGGCATTTAATGTTCAAGCAAAAACAGCTGATCTTTGACAAAAGAGATAACACCCCCCCATAACGTCATTCTTCAGAAAGGTGAAAAATGGTCCGTTTTCAAATGTTTTATTTTTGAACGTCAGTTCACATTTGTAGGTGGATTATTAGTTTTAGAGCTAAAATTAGCATGTTTAAAGTGATTTTTATGCTTCCTGTGGCCCTAAACACAAGGGTTGTGGAATGGTTAAAAGTGCATGAAAATGGCCAATTTGCTCACTCTGAGGTCTCAAAAAGTATTTCTTTACCCCGGGAAGTGAATTAAATACCATTTGGAGGCATTTAATGTTCAAGCAAAAACGGCGGATTTTTGACAAAAGAGATAACACCCCCCCATTACGTCATGCTTCAAAAAGGTGAAAAATTGTCCGTTTTCAAATGTTTTAGTTTTTGAATGTCAGTTCACATTTGTAGGTGGATTATTAGTTTTAGAGCTAAAATTAGCATGTTTAAAGTGATTTTCATGCTTCCTGTGGCCCTAAACACAAGGTTTGTGGAATGGTTAAAAGTGCATGAAAATGGCCAATTTGCTCACTCTGAGGTCTCAAAAAGTGTTTCTTCACCCCTGGAAGTGTATTAAATACCATTTGGAGGCATTTAATGTTCAAGCAAAAACAGCTGATTTTTGACAAAAGAGATAACACCCCCCCATTACGTAATTCTTCAGAAAGGTGAAAAATGGTCTGTTTTCAAATGTTTTATTTTTGAATGTCAGTTCACATTTGTAGGTGGATTATTAGTTTTAGAGCTAAAATTAGCATATTTAAAGTGATTTTCATGCTTCCAGGGGGTCTAAACTCAAGATTTGTGGAATGGTTAAAAGTGCATGAAAATGGCCAATTTGCTCACTCTGAGGTCTCAAAAAGTGTTTCTTCACCCCGGGAAGTGAATTAAATACCATTTGGAGGCATTTAATGTTCAAGCAAAAACGGCTGATTTTTGACAAAAGAGATAACACCCCCCCATTACGTCATTCTTCAGAAAGGTGAAAAATGGTCCGTTTACAAATGTTTTATTTTTGAACGTCAGTTCACATTTGTAGGTGGATTATTAGTTTTAGTGCTAAAATTAGCATGTTTAAAGTGATTTTCATGCTTCCAGGGGCTCTAAACACAAGATTTGTGGAATGGTTAAAAGTGCATGAAAATGGCCAATTTGCTCACTCTGAGGACTCAAAAAGTGTTTCTTGACCCCGGGAAGTGAATTAAATACCATTTGGAGGCATTTAATGTTCAAGCAAAAACGGCGGATTTTTGACAAAAGAGATAACATCCCCCCATTACGTAATTCTTCAGAAAGGTGAAAAATGGTCCGTTTTCAAATGTTTTATTTTTGAACGTCAGTTCACATTTGTAGGTGGATTATTAGTTTTAGAGCTAAAATTAGCATGTTTAAAGTGATTTTCATGCTTCCAGGGGCCCGGGAAGTGAATTAAATACCATTTGGAGGCATTTAATGTTCAAGCAAAAACAGCTGATCTTTGACAAAAGAGATAACACCCCCCCAATACGTCATTCTTCAGAAAGGTGAAAAATGGTCCGTTTTCAAATGTTTTATTTTTGAACGTCAGTTCACATTTGTAGGTGGATTATTAGTTTTAGAGCTAAAATTAGCATGTTTAAAGTGATTTTCATGCTTCCAGGGGCCCGGGAAGTGAATTAAATACCATTTGGAGGCATTTAATGTTCAAGCAAAAACAGCTGATCTTTGACAAAAGAGATAACACCCCCCCATAACGTCATTCTTCAGAAAGGTGAAAAATGGTCCGTTTTCAAATGTTTTATTTTTGAACGTCAGTTCACATTTGTAGGTGGATTATTAGTTTTAGAGCTAAAATTAGCATGTTTAAAGTGATTTTTATGCTTCCTGTGGCCCTAAACACAAGGTTTGTGGAATGGTTAAAAGTACATGAAAATGGCCAATTTGCTCACTCTGAGGTCTCAAAAAGTGTTTCTTCACCCCGGGAAGTGAAATAAATACCATTTGGAGGCATTTAATGTTCAAGCAAAAACAGCTGATTTTTGACAAAAGAGATAACACCCCCCCATTACGTAATTCTTCAGAAAGGTGAAAAATTGTCCGTTTTCAAATGTTTTATTTTTGAATGTCAGTTCACATTTGTAGGTGGATTATTAGTTTTAGAGCTAAAATTAGCATATTTAAAGTGATTTTCATGCTTCCAGGGGCTCTAAACACAAGATTTGTGGAATGGTTAAAAGTGCATGAAAATGACCAATTTGCTCACTCTGAGGTCTCAAAAAGTATTTCTTCACCCCGGGAAGTGAATTAAATACCATTTGGAGGCATTTAATGTTCAATCAAAAACAGCTGATTTTTGACAAAAGAGATAACACCCCCCCATTACGTCATTCTTCAGAAAGGTGAAAAATTGTCCGTTTTCAAATGTTTTATTTTTGAACGTCAGTTCACATTTGTAGGTGGATCATTAGTTTTAGAGCTAAAATTAGCATGTTTAAAGTGATTTTCATGCTTCCAGGGGCCCGGGAAGTGAATTAAATACCATTTGTAGGCATTTAATGTTCAAGCAAAAACGGCTGATTTTTGACAAAAGAGATAACACCCCCCCCATTACGTCATGCTTCAGAAAGGTGAAAAATGGTCCGTTTTCAAATGTTTTATTTTTGAATGTCAATTCACATTTGTAGGTGGATTATTAGTTTTAGAGCTAAAATTAGCATGTTTAAAGTGATTTTCATGCTTCCAGGGGCCCGGGAAGTGAATTAAATACCATTTGGAGGCATTTAATGTTCAAGCAAAAACGGCTGATTTTTTACAAAAGAGATAACACCCCCCCATTACGTCATGCTTCAGAAAGGTGAAAAATGGTCCGTTTTCAAATGTTTTATTTTTGAACGTCAGTTCACATTTGTAGGTGGATTATTAGTTTTAGAGCTAAAATTAGCATGTTTAAAGTGATTTTCATGCTTCCAGGGGCCCGGGAAGTGAATTAAATACCATTTAAAGGCATTTAATGTTCAAGCAAAAACGGCTGATTTTTTACAAAAGAGATAACACCCCCCCATTACGTCATGCTTCAGAAAGGTGAAAAATGGTCCGTTTTCAAATGTTTTATTTTTGAACGTCAGTTCACATTTGTAGGTGGATTATTAGTTTTAGAGCTAAAATTAGCATGTTTAAAGTGATTTTCATGCTTCCAGGGGCCCGGGAAGTGAATTAAATACCATTTGTAGGCATTTAATGTTCAAGCAAAATTGGCTGATTTTTGACAAAAGAGATAACACCCCCCCATTACGTCATGCCTCAGAAAGGTGAAAAATGGTCCGTTTTCAAATGTTTTATTTTTGAATGTCAATTCACATTTGTAGGTGGATTATTAGTTTTAGAGCTAAAATTAGCATTTTTAAAGTGGTTTTTCATGCTTCCAGGGGCCCGGGAAGTGAATTAAATACCATTTGGAGGCATTTAATATTCAAGCAAAAACAGCTGATTTTTGACAAAAGAGATAACACCCTCCATTACGTCATTCTTCAGAAAGGTAAAAAATGGTCCGTTTTAAAATGTTTTATTTTTGAACGTCAGTTCACATTTGTAGGTGGATTATTAGTTTTAGAGCTAAAATTAGCATGTTTAAAGTGATTTTCATGCTTCCAGGGGCTCTAAACACAAGATTTGTGGAATGGTTAAAAGTGCATGAAAATGGCCAATTTGCTACCTCTGAGGTCTCAAAAAGTGTTTCTTCATCCCGGGAAGTGAATTAAATACAATTTGGAGGCATTTAATGTTCAAGCAAAAACGGCGGATTTTTGACAAAAGAGATAACACCCCCCCATTACGTGATGCTTCAGAAAGGTGAAAAATTGTCCGTTTTCAAATGTTTTATTTTTGAATGTCAGTTCACATTTGTAGGTGGATTATTAGTTTTAGAGCTAAAATTAGCATGTTTAAAGTGATTTTCATGCTTCCTGTGGCCCTAAACACAAGGTTTGTGGAATGGTTAAAAGTGCAAGAAAATGGCCAATTTGCTCACTCTGAGGTCTCAAAAAGTGTTTCTTTACCCCGGGAAGTGAATTAAATACCATTTGGAGGCATTTAATGTTCAAGCAAAAACGGCGGATTTTTGACAAAAGAGATAACACCCCCCCATTACGTCATGCTTCAGAAAGGTGAAAAATTGTCCGTTTTCAAATGTTTTATTTTTGAATGTCAGTTCACATTTGTAGGTGGATTATTAGTTTTAGAGCTACAATTAGCATGTTTAAAGTGATTTTCATGCTTCCTGTGGCCCTAAACACAAGGTTTGTGGAATGGTTAAAAGTGCATGAAAATGGCCAATTTGCTCACTCTGAGGTCTCAAAAAGTGTTTCTTCACCCCGGGAAGTGAATTAAATACCATTTGGAGGCATTTAATGTTCAAGCAAAAACAGCTGATTTTTGACAAAAGAGATAACACCCCCCATTACGTAATTCTTCAGAAAGGTGAAAAATTGTCCGTTTTCAAATGTTTTATTTTTGAATGTCAGTTCACATTTGTAGGTGGATTATTAGTTTTAGAGCTAAAATTAGCATATTTAAAGTGATTTTCATGCTTCCAGGGGCTCTAAACACAAGATTTGTGGAATGGTTAAAAGTGCATGAAAATGGCCAATTTGCTCACTCTGAGGTCTCAAAAAGTGTTTCTTTACCCCGGGAAGTGAATTAAATACCATTTGGAGGCATTTAATGTTCAAGCAATACCGGCGGATTTTTGACAAAAGAGATAACACCCCCCCATTACGTCATGCTTCAGAAAGGTGAAAAATTGTCCGTTTTCAAATGTTTTATTTTTGAATGTCAGTTCACATTTGTAGGTGGATTATTAGTTTTAGAGCTAAAATTAGCATATTTAAAGTGATTTTCATGCTTCCAGGGGGTCTAAACTCAAGATTTGTGGAATGGTTAAAAGTGCATGAAAATGGCCAATTTGCTCACTCTGAGGTCTCAAAAAGTGTTTCTTCACCCCGGGAAGTGAATTAAATACCATTTGGAGGCATTTAATGTTCAAGCAAAAACGGCTGATTTTTGACAAAAGAGATAACACCCCCCCATTACGTGATGCTTCAGAAAGGTGAAAAATTGTCCGTTTTCAAATGTTTTATTTTTGAACGTCAGTTCACATTTGTAGGTGGATTATTAGTTTTAGAGCTAAAATTAGCATGTTTAAAGTGATTTTCATGCTTCCTGTGGCCCTAAACACAAGGTTTGTGGAATGGTTAAAAGTGCAAGAAAATGGCCAATTTGCTCACTCTGAGGTCTCAAAAAGTGTTTCTTTACCCCGGGAAGTGAATTAAATACCATTTGGAGGCATTTAATGTTCAAGCAAAAACGGCGGATTTTTGACAAAAGAGATAACACCCCCCCATTACGTCATGCTTCAGAAAGGTGAAAAATTGTCCGTTTTCAAATGTTTTATTTTTGAATGTCAGTTCACATTTGTAGGTGGATTATTAGTTTTAGAGCTAAAATTAGCATGTTTAAAGTGATTTTCATGCTTCCTGTGGCCCTAAACACAAGGTTTGTGGAATGGTTAAAAGTGCATGAAAATGGCCAATTTGCTCACTCTGAGGTCTCAAAAAGTGTTTCTTCACCCCGGGAAGTGAATTAAATACCATTTGGAGGCATTTAATGTTCAAGCAAAAACAGCTGATTTTTGACAAAAGAGATAACACCCCCCATTACGTAATTCTTCAGAAAGGTGAAAAATTGTCCGTTTTCAAATGTTTTATTTTTGAATGTCAGTTCACATTTGTAGGTGGATTATTAGTTTTAGAGCTAAAATTAGCATATTTAAAGTGATTTTCATGCTTCCAGGGGCTCTAAACACAAGATTTGTGGAATGGTTAAAAGTGCATGAAAATGGCCAATTTGCTCACTCTGAGGTCTCAAAAAGTGTTTCTTTACCCCGGGAAGTGAATTAAATACCATTTGGAGGCATTTAATGTTCAAGCAATACCGGCGGATTTTTGACAAAAGAGATAACACCCCCCCATTACGTCATGCTTCAGAAAGGTGAAAAATTGTCCGTTTTCAAATGTTTTATTTTTGAATGTCAGTTCACATTTGTAGGTGGATTATTAGTTTTAGAGCTAAAATTAGCATATTTAAAGTGATTTTCATGCTTCCAGGGGGTCTAAACTCAAGATTTGTGGAATGGTTAAAAGTGCATGAAAATGGCCAATTTGCTCACTCTGAGGTCTCAAAAAGTGTTTCTTCACCCCGGGAAGTGAATTAAATACCATTTGGAGGCATTTAATGTTCAAGCAAAAACGGCTGATTTTTGACAAAAGAGATAACACCCCCCCATTACGTCATTCTTCAGAAAGGTGAAAAATGGTCCGTTTACAAATGTTTTATTTTTGAACGTCAGTTCACATTTGTAGGTGGATTATGAGTTTTAGTGCTAAAATTAGCATGTTTAAAGTGATTTTCATGCTTCCAGGGGCTCTAAACACAAGATTTGTGGAATGGTTAAAAGTGCATGAAAATGGCCAATTTGCTCACTCTGAGGTCTCAAAAAGTGTTTCTTGACCCCGGGAAGTGAATTAAATACCATTTGGAGGCATTTAATGTTCAAGCAAAAACGGCGGATTTTTGACAAAAGAGATAACACCCCCCCATTACGTAATTCTTCAGAAAGGTGAAAAATGGTCCGTTTTCAAATGTTTTATTTTTGAACGTCAGTTCACATTTGTAGGTGGATTATTAGTTTTAGAGCTAAAATTAGCATGTTTAAAGTGATTTTCATGCTTCCAGGGGCCCGGGAAGTGAATTAAATACCATTTGGAGGCATTTAATGTTCAAGCAAAAACAGCTGATCTTTGACAAAAGAGATAACACCCCCCCAATACGTCATTCTTCAGAAAGGTGAAAAATGGTCAGTTTTCAAATGTTTTATTTTTGAACGTCAGTTCACATTTGTAGGTGGATTATTAGTTTTAGAGCTAAAATTAGCATGTTTAAAGTGATTTTCATGCTTTAAGGGGCTCTAAACACAAGATTTGTGGAATGGTTAAAAGTGCATGAAAATGGCCAATTTGCTCACTCTGAGGTCTCAAAAAGTGTTTCTTCACCCCGGGAAGTGAATTAAATACCATTTGGAGGCATTTAATGTTCAAGCAAACACGGCTGATTTTTGACAAAAGAGATAACACCCCCCCATTACGTCATTCTTCAGAAAGGTAAAAAATGGTCCGTTTTCAAATGTTTTATTTTTGAACGTCAGTTCACATTTGTAGGTGGATTATTAGTTTTAGAGCTAAAATTAGCATGTTTAAAGTGATTTTCATGCTTCCAGGGGCCCGGGAAGTGAATTAAATACCATTTGGAGGCATTTAATGTTCAAGCAAAAACAGCTGATCTTTGACAAAAGAGATAACACCCCCCCATAACGTCATTCTTCAGAAAGGTGAAAAATGGTCCGTTTTCAAATGTTTTATTTTTGAACGTCAGTTCACATTTGTAGGTGGATTATTAGTTTTAGAGCTAAAATTAGCATGTTTAAAGTGATTTTTATGCTTCCTGTGGCCCTAAACACAAGGTTTGTGGAATGGTTAAAAGTGCATGAAAATGGCCAATTTGCTCACTCTGAGGTCTCAAAAAGTGTTTCTTCACCCCGGGAAGTGAATTAAATACCATTTGGAGGCATTTAATGTTCAAGCAAAAACGGCCGATTTTTGACAA
This sequence comes from Lissotriton helveticus, assembly GCF_964261635.1. Lineage (NCBI taxonomy): Eukaryota > Metazoa > Chordata > Amphibia > Caudata > Salamandridae > Lissotriton > Lissotriton helveticus. The sequence continues at coordinate 1,344,661 of NW_027611740.1, forward strand.
AAGAGATAACACCCCCCCATTACGTAATTCTTCAGAAAGGTGAAAAATGGTCCGTTTTCAAATGTTTTATTTTTGAACGTCAGTTCACATTTGTAGGTGGATTATTAGTTTTAGAGCTAAAATTAGCATGTTTAAAGTGATTTTCATGCTTCCAGGGGCCCGGGAAGTGAATTAAATACCATTTGGAGGCATTTAATGTTCAAGCAAAAACAGCTGATCTTTGACAAAAGAGATAACACCCCCCCAATACGTCATTCTTCAGAAAGGTGAAAAATGGTCCGTTTTCAAATGTTTTATTTTTGAACGTCAGTTCACATTTGTAGGTGGATTATTAGTTTTAGAGCTAAAATTAGCATGTTTAAAGTGATTTTCATGCTTTAAGGGGCTCTAAACACAAGATTTGTGGAATGGTTAAAAGTGCATGAAAATGGCCAATTTGCTCACTCTGAGGTCTCAAAAAGTGTTTCTTCACCCCGGGAAGTGAATTAAATACCATTTGGAGGCATTTAATGTTCAAGCAAAAACGGCTGATTTTTGACAAAAGAGATAACACCCCCCCATTACGTCATTCTTCAGAAAGGTAAAAAATGGTCCGTTTTCAAATGTTTTATTTTTGAACGTCAGTTCACATTTGTAGGTGGATTATTAGTTTTAGAGCTAAAATTAGCATGTTTAAAGTGATTTTCATGCTTCCAGGGGCCCGGGAAGTGAATTAAATACCATTTCGAGGCATTTAGTGTTCAAGCAAAAACGGCTGATTTTTGACAAAAGAGATAACACCCCCCATTACCTCATTCTTCAGAAAGGTGAAAAATGGTCCGTTTTCAAATGTTTTATTTTTGAACGTCAGTTCACATTTGTAGGTGGATTATTAGTTTTAGAGCTAAAATTAGCATGTTTAAAGTGATTTTCATGCTTCCAGGGGCCCGGGAAGTGAATTAAATACCATTTGTAGGCATTTAATGTTCAAGCAAAAACGGCTGATTTTTGACAAAAGAGATAACACCCCCCCCATTACGTCATGCTTCAGAAAGGTGAAAAATGGTCCGTTTTCAAATGTTTTATTTTTGAATGTCAATTCACATTTGTAGGTGGATTATTAGTTTTAGAGCTAAAATTAGCATGTTTAAAGTGATTTTCATGCTTCCAGGGGCCCGGGAAGTGAATTAAATACCATTTGGAGGCATTTAATGTTCAAGCAAAAACGGCTGATTTTTTACAAAAGAGATAACACCCCCCCATTACGTCATGCTTCAGAAAGGTGAAAAATGGTCCGTTTTCAAATGTTTTATTTTTGAACGTCAGTTCACATTTGTAGGTGGATTATTAGTTTTAGAGCTAAAATTAGCATGTTTAAAGTGATTTTCATGCTTCCAGGGGCCCGGGAAGTGAATTAAATACCATTTAAAGGCATTTAATGTTCAAGCAAAAACGGCTGATTTTTTACAAAAGAGATAACACCCCCCCATTACGTCATGCTTCAGAAAGGTGAAAAATGGTCCGTTTTCAAATGTTTTATTTTTGAACGTCAGTTCACATTTGTAGGTGGATTATTAGTTTTAGAGCTAAAATTAGCATGTTTAAAGTGATTTTCATGCTTCCAGGGGCCCGGGAAGTGAATTAAATACCATTTGTAGGCATTTAATGTTCAAGCAAAATTGGCTGATTTTTGACAAAAGAGATAACACCCCCCCATTACGTCATGCCTCAGAAAGGTGAAAAATGGTCCGTTTTCAAATGTTTTATTTTTGAATGTCAATTCACATTTGTAGGTGGATTATTAGTTTTAGAGCTAAAATTAGCATTTTTAAAGTGGTTTTTCATGCTTCCAGGGGCCCGGGAAGTGAATTAAATACCATTTGGAGGCATTTAATATTCAAGCAAAAACAGCTGATTTTTGACAAAAGAGATAACACCCTCCATTACGTCATTCTTCAGAAAGGTAAAAAATGGTCCGTTTTAAAATGTTTTATTTTTGAACGTCAGTTCACATTTGTAGGTGGATTATTAGTTTTAGAGCTAAAATTAGCATGTTTAAAGTGATTTTCATGCTTCCAGGGGCTCTAAACACAAGATTTGTGGAATGGTTAAAAGTGCATGAAAATGGCCAATTTGCTACCTCTGAGGTCTCAAAAAGTGTTTCTTCATCCCGGGAAGTGAATTAAATACAATTTGGAGGCATTTAATGTTCAAGCAAAAACGGCGGATTTTTGACAAAAGAGATAACACCCCCCCATTACGTGATGCTTCAGAAAGGTGAAAAATTGTCCGTTTTCAAATGTTTTATTTTTGAATGTCAGTTCACATTTGTAGGTGGATTATTAGTTTTAGAGCTAAAATTAGCATGTTTAAAGTGATTTTCATGCTTCCTGTGGCCCTAAACACAAGGTTTGTGGAATGGTTAAAAGTGCAAGAAAATGGCCAATTTGCTCACTCTGAGGTCTCAAAAAGTGTTTCTTTACCCCGGGAAGTGAATTAAATACCATTTGGAGGCATTTAATGTTCAAGCAAAAACGGCGGATTTTTGACAAAAGAGATAACACCCCCCCATTACGTCATGCTTCAGAAAGGTGAAAAATTGTCCGTTTTCAAATGTTTTATTTTTGAATGTCAGTTCACATTTGTAGGTGGATTATTAGTTTTAGAGCTACAATTAGCATGTTTAAAGTGATTTTCATGCTTCCTGTGGCCCTAAACACAAGGTTTGTGGAATGGTTAAAAGTGCATGAAAATGGCCAATTTGCTCACTCTGAGGTCTCAAAAAGTGTTTCTTCACCCCGGGAAGTGAATTAAATACCATTTGGAGGCATTTAATGTTCAAGCAAAAACAGCTGATTTTTGACAAAAGAGATAACACCCCCCATTACGTAATTCTTCAGAAAGGTGAAAAATTGTCCGTTTTCAAATGTTTTATTTTTGAATGTCAGTTCACATTTGTAGGTGGATTATTAGTTTTAGAGCTAAAATTAGCATATTTAAAGTGATTTTCATGCTTCCAGGGGCTCTAAACACAAGATTTGTGGAATGGTTAAAAGTGCATGAAAATGGCCAATTTGCTCACTCTGAGGTCTCAAAAAGTGTTTCTTTACCCCGGGAAGTGAATTAAATACCATTTGGAGGCATTTAATGTTCAAGCAATACCGGCGGATTTTTGACAAAAGAGATAACACCCCCCCATTACGTCATGCTTCAGAAAGGTGAAAAATTGTCCGTTTTCAAATGTTTTATTTTTGAATGTCAGTTCACATTTGTAGGTGGATTATTAGTTTTAGAGCTAAAATTAGCATATTTAAAGTGATTTTCATGCTTCCAGGGGGTCTAAACTCAAGATTTGTGGAATGGTTAAAAGTGCATGAAAATGGCCAATTTGCTCACTCTGAGGTCTCAAAAAGTGTTTCTTCACCCCGGGAAGTGAATTAAATACCATTTGGAGGCATTTAATGTTCAAGCAAAAACGGCTGATTTTTGACAAAAGAGATAACACCCCCCCATTACGTGATGCTTCAGAAAGGTGAAAAATTGTCCGTTTTCAAATGTTTTATTTTTGAACGTCAGTTCACATTTGTAGGTGGATTATTAGTTTTAGAGCTAAAATTAGCATGTTTAAAGTGATTTTCATGCTTCCTGTGGCCCTAAACACAAGGTTTGTGGAATGGTTAAAAGTGCAAGAAAATGGCCAATTTGCTCACTCTGAGGTCTCAAAAAGTGTTTCTTTACCCCGGGAAGTGAATTAAATACCATTTGGAGGCATTTAATGTTCAAGCAAAAACGGCGGATTTTTGACAAAAGAGATAACACCCCCCCATTACGTCATGCTTCAGAAAGGTGAAAAATTGTCCGTTTTCAAATGTTTTATTTTTGAATGTCAGTTCACATTTGTAGGTGGATTATTAGTTTTAGAGCTAAAATTAGCATGTTTAAAGTGATTTTCATGCTTCCTGTGGCCCTAAACACAAGGTTTGTGGAATGGTTAAAAGTGCATGAAAATGGCCAATTTGCTCACTCTGAGGTCTCAAAAAGTGTTTCTTCACCCCGGGAAGTGAATTAAATACCATTTGGAGGCATTTAATGTTCAAGCAAAAACAGCTGATTTTTGACAAAAGAGATAACACCCCCCATTACGTAATTCTTCAGAAAGGTGAAAAATTGTCCGTTTTCAAATGTTTTATTTTTGAATGTCAGTTCACATTTGTAGGTGGATTATTAGTTTTAGAGCTAAAATTAGCATATTTAAAGTGATTTTCATGCTTCCAGGGGCTCTAAACACAAGATTTGTGGAATGGTTAAAAGTGCATGAAAATGGCCAATTTGCTCACTCTGAGGTCTCAAAAAGTGTTTCTTCACCCCGGGAAGTGAATTAAATACCATTTGGAGGCATTTAATGTTCAATCAAAAACAGCTGATTTTTGACAAAAGAGATAACACCCCCCCATTACGTCATTCTTCAGAAAGGTGAAAAATGGTCCGTTTTCAAATGTTTTATTTTTGAACGTCAGTTCACATTTGTAGGTGGATTATTAGTTTTAGAGCTAAAATTAGCATGTTTAAAGTGATGTTCATGCTTCCAGGGGCCCGGGAAGTGAATTAAATACCATTTGGAGGCATTTAATGTTCAAGCAAAAACAGCTGATTTTTGACAAAAGAGATAACACCCCCCCATTACGTCATTCTTCAGAAAGGTGAAAAATGGTCCGTTTTCAAATGTTTTATTTTTGAACGTCAGTTCACATTTGTAGGTGGATTATTAGTTTTAGAGCTAAAATTAGCATGTTTAAATTGATTTTCATGCTTCCAGGGGCTCTAAACACAAGATTTGTGGAATGGTTAAAAGTGCATGAAAATGGCCAATTTGCTCACTCTGAGGTCTCAAAAAGTGTTTCTTCACCCCGGGAAGTGAATTAAATACCATTTGGAGGCATTTAATGTTCAAGCAAAAACAGCTGATCTTTGACAAAAGAGATAACACCCCCCCAATACGTCATTCTTCAGAAAGGTGAAAAATGGTCCGTTTTCAAATGTTTTATTTTTGAACGTCAGTTCACATTTGTAGGTGGATTATTAGTTTTAGAGCTAAAATTAGCATGTTTAAAGTGATTTTCATGCTTCCAGGGGCCCGGGAAGTGAATTAAATACCATTTGGAGGCATTTAGTGTTCAAGCAAAAACGGCTGATTTTTGACAAAAGAGATAACACCCCCCATTACGTCATTCTTCAGAAAGGTGAAAAATGGTCCGTTTTCAAATGTTTTATTTTTGAACGCCAGTTCACATTTGTAGGTGGATTATTAGTTTTAGAGCTAAAATTAGCATGTTTAAAGTGATTTTCATGCTTCCAGGGGCCCGGGAAGTGAATTAAATACCATTTGGAGGCATTTAATGTTCAAGCAAAAACAGCTGATCTTTGACAAAAGAGATAACACCCCCCCATAACGTCATTCTTCAGAAAGGTGAAAAATGGTCCGTTTTCAAATGTTTTATTTTTGAACGTCAGTTCACATTTGTAGGTGGATTATTAGTTTTAGAGCTAAAATTAGCATGTTTAAAGTGATTTTTATGCTTCCTGTGGCCCTAAACACAAGGTTTGTGGAATGGTTAAAAGTGCATGAAAATGGCCAATTTGCTCACTCTGAGGTCTCAAAAAGTGTTTCTTCACCCCGGGAAGTGAATTAAATACCATTTGGAGGCATTTAATGTTCAAGCAAAAACAGCTGATTTTTGACAAAAGAGATAACACCCCCCCATTACGTAATTCTTCAGAAAGGTGAAAAATTGTCCGTTTTCAAATGTTTTATTTTTGAATGTCAGTTCACATTTGTAGGTGGATTATTAGTTTTAGAGCTAAAATTAGCATATTTAAAGTGATTTTCATGCTTCCAGGGGCTCTAAACACAAGATTTGTGGAATGGTTAAAAGTGCATGAAAATGACCAATTTGCTCACTCTGAGGTCTCAAAAAGTGTTTCTTCACCCCGGGAAGTGAATTAAATACCATTTGGAGGCATTTAATGTTCAATCAAAAACAGCTGATTTTTGACAAAAGAGATAACACCCCCCCATTACGTCATTCTTCAGAAAGGTGAAAAATGGTCCGTTTTCAAATGTTTTATTTTTGAACGTCAGTTCACATTTGTAGGTGGATTATTAGTTTTAGAGCTAAAATTAGCATGTTTAAAGTGATTTTCATGCTTCCAGGGGCCCGGGAAGTGAATTAAATACCATTTGTAGGCATTTAATGTTCAAGCAAAAACGGCTGATTTTTGACAAAAGAGATAACACCCCCCCATTACGTCATGCTTCAGAAAGGTGAAAAATGGTCCGTTTTCAAATGTTTTATTTTTGAACGTCAGTTCACATTTGTAGGTGGATTATTAGTTTTACAGCTAAAATTAGCATGTTTAAAGTGATTTTCATGCTTCCAGGGGCTCTAAACACAAGATTTGTGGAATGGTTAAAAGTGCATGAAAATGGCCAATTTGCTCACTCTGAGGTCTCAAAAAGTGTTTCTTCACCCCGGGAAGTGAATTAAATACCATTTGGAGGCATTTAATGTTCAAGCAAAAACGGCTGATTTTTGACAAAAGAGATAACACCCCCCCATTACGTCATTCTTCAGAAAGGTTAAAAATGGTCCGTTTTCAAATGTTTTATTTTTGAACGTCAGTTCACATTTGTAGGTGGATTATTAGTTTTAGAGCTAAAATTAGCATGTTTAAAGTGATTTTCATGCTTCCAGGGGCCCGGGAAGTGAATTAAATGCCATTTGGAGGCATTTAGTGTTCAAGCAAAAACGGCTGATTTTTGACAAAAGAGATAACACCCCCATTACGTCATTCTTCAGAAAGGTGAAAAATGGTCCGTTTTCAAATGTTTTATTTTTGAACGTCAGTTCACATTTGTAGGTGGATTATTAGTTTTAGAGCTAAAATTAGCATGTTTAAAGTGATTTTCATGCTTCCAGGGGCCCGGGAAGTAAATTAAATACCATTTGGAGGCATTTAATGTTCAAGCAAAAACAGCTGATCTTTGACAAAAGAGATAACACCCCCCCCATAACGTCATTCTTCAGAAAGGTGAAAAATGGTCCGTTTTCAAATGTTTTATTTTTGAACGTCAGTTCACATTTATAGGTGGATTATTAGTTTTAGAGCTAAAATTAGCATGTTTAAAGTGATTTTTATGCTTCCTGTGGCCCTAAACACAAGGTTTGTGGAATGGTTAAAAGTGCATGAAAATGGCCAATTTGCTCACTCTGAGGTCTCAAAAAGTGTTTCTTCACCCCGGGAAGTGAATTAAATACCATTTGGAGGCATTTAATGTTCAAGCAAAAACAGCTGATTTTTGACAAAAGAGATAACACCCCCCCATTACGTCATTCTTCAGAAAGGTGAAAAATGGTCCGTTTACAAATGTTTTATTTTTGAACGTCAGTTCACATTTGTAGGTGGATTATGAGTTTTAGTGCTAAAATTAGCATGTTTAAAGTGATTTTCATGCTTCCAGGGGCTCTAAACACAAGATTTGTGGAATGGTTAAAAGTGCATGAAAATGGCCAATTTGCTCACTCTGAGGTCTCAAAAAGTGTTTCTTGACCCCGGGAAGTGAATTAAATACCATTTGGAGGCATTTAATGTTCAAGCAAAAACGGCGGATTTTTGACAAAAGAGATAACACCCCCCCATTACGTAATTCTTCAGAAAGGTGAAAAATGGTCCGTTTTCAAATGTTTTATTTTTGAACGTCAGTTCACATTTGTAGGTGGATTATTAGTTTTAGAGCTAAAATTAGCATGTTTAAAGTGATTTTCATGCTTCCAGGGGCCCGGGAAGTGAATTAAATACCATTTGGAGGCATTTAATGTTCAAGCAAAAACAGCTGATCTTTGACAAAAGAGATAACACCCCCCCAATACGTCATTCTTCAGAAAGGTGAAAAATGGTCAGTTTTCAAATGTTTTATTTTTGAACGTCAGTTCACATTTGTAGGTGGATTATTAGTTTTAGAGCTAAAATTAGCATGTTTAAAGTGATTTTCATGCTTTAAGGGGCTCTAAACACAAGATTTGTGGAATGGTTAAAAGTGCATGAAAATGGCCAATTTGCTCACTCTGAGGTCTCAAAAAGTGTTTCTTCACCCCGGGAAGTGAATTAAATACCATTTGGAGGCATTTAATGTTCAAGCAAACACGGCTGATTTTTGACAAAAGAGATAACACCCCCCCATTACGTCATTCTTCAGAAAGGTAAAAAATGGTCCGTTTTCAAATGTTTTATTTTTGAACGTCAGTTCACATTTGTAGGTGGATTATTAGTTTTAGAGCTAAAATTAGCATGTTTAAAGTGATTTTCATGCTTCCAGGGGCCCGGGAAGTGAATTAAATACCATTTGGAGGCATTTAATGTTCAAGCAAAAACAGCTGATCTTTGACAAAAGAGATAACACCCCCCCATAACGTCATTCTTCAGAAAGGTGAAAAATGGTCCGTTTTCAAATGTTTTATTTTTGAACGTCAGTTCACATTTGTAGGTGGATTATTAGTTTTAGAGCTAAAATTAGCATGTTTAAAGTGATTTTTATGCTTCCTGTGGCCCTAAACACAAGGTTTGTGGAATGGTTAAAAGTGCATGAAAATGGCCAATTTGCTCACTCTGAGGTCTCAAAAAGTGTTTCTTCACCCCGGGAAGTGAATTAAATACCATTTGGAGGCATTTAATGTTCAAGCAAAAACGGCCGATTTTTGACAAAAGAGATAACACCCCCCCATTACGTAATTCTTCAGAAAGGTGAAAAATGGTCCGTTTTCAAATGTTTTATTTTTGAACGTCAGTTCACATTTGTAGGTGGATTATTAGTTTTAGAGCTAAAATTAGCATGTTTAAAGTGATTTTCATGCTTCCAGGGGCCCGGGAAGTGAATTAAATACCATTTGGAGGCATTTAATGTTCAAGCAAAAACAGCTGATCTTTGACAAAAGAGATAACACCCCCCCAATACGTCATTCTTCAGAAAGGTGAAAAATGGTCCGTTTTCAAATGTTTTATTTTTGAACGTCAGTTCACATTTGTAGGTGGATTATTAGTTTTAGAGCTAAAATTAGCATGTTTAAAGTGATTTTCATGCTTTAAGGGGCTCTAAACACAAGATTTGTGGAATGGTTAAAAGTGCATGAAAATGGCCAATTTGCTCACTCTGAGGTCTCAAAAAGTGTTTCTTCACCCCGGGAAGTGAATTAAATACCATTTGGAGGCATTTAATGTTCAAGCAAAAACGGCTGATTTTTGACAAAAGAGATAACACCCCCCCATTACGTCATTCTTCAGAAAGGTAAAAAATGGTCCGTTTTCAAATGTTTTATTTTTGAACGTCAGTTCACATTTGTAGGTGGATTATTAGTTTTAGAGCTAAAATTAGCATGTTTAAAGTGATTTTCATGCTTCCAGGGGCCCGGGAAGTGAATTAAATACCATTTCGAGGCATTTAGTGTTCAAGCAAAAACGGCTGATTTTTGACAAAAGAGATAACACCCCCCATTACCTCATTCTTCAGAAAGGTGAAAAATGGTCCGTTTTCAAATGTTTTATTTTTGAACGTCAGTTCACATTTGTAGGTGGATTATTAGTTTTAGAGCTAAAATTAGCATGTTTAAAGTGATTTTCATGCTTCCAGGGGCCCGGGAAGTGAATTAAATACCATTTGTAGGCATTTAATGTTCAAGCAAAAACGGCTGATTTTTGACAAAAGAGATAACACCCCCCCCATTACGTCATGCTTCAGAAAGGTGAAAAATGGTCCGTTTTCAAATGTTTTATTTTTGAATGTCAATTCACATTTGTAGGTGGATTATTAGTTTTAGAGCTAAAATTAGCATGTTTAAAGTGATTTTCATGCTTCCAGGGGCCCGGGAAGTGAATTAAATACCATTTGGAGGCATTTAATGTTCAAGCAAAAACGGCTGATTTTTTACAAAAGAGATAACACCCCCCCATTACGTCATGCTTCAGAAAGGTGAAAAATGGTCCGTTTTCAAATGTTTTATTTTTGAACGTCAGTTCACATTTGTAGGTGGATTATTAGTTTTAGAGCTAAAATTAGCATGTTTAAAGTGATTTTCATGCTTCCAGGGGCCCGGGAAGTGAATTAAATACCATTTAAAGGCATTTAATGTTCAAGCAAAAACGGCTGATTTTTTACAAAAGAGATAACACCCCCCCATTACGTCATGCTTCAGAAAGGTGAAAAATGGTCCGTTTTCAAATGTTTTATTTTTGAACGTCAGTTCACATTTGTAGGTGGATTATTAGTTTTAGAGCTAAAATTAGCATGTTTAAAGTGATTTTCATGCTTCCAGGGGCCCGGGAAGTGAATTAAATACCATTTGTAGGCATTTAATGTTCAAGCAAAATTGGCTGATTTTTGACAAAAGAGATAACACCCCCCCATTACGTCATGCCTCAGAAAGGTGAAAAATGGTCCGTTTTCAAATGTTTTATTTTTGAATGTCAATTCACATTTGTAGGTGGATTATTAGTTTTAGAGCTAAAATTAGCATTTTTAAAGTGGTTTTTCATGCTTCCAGGGGCCCGGGAAGTGAATTAAATACCATTTGGAGGCATTTAATATTCAAGCAAAAACAGCTGATTTTTGACAAAAGAGATAACACCCTCCATTACGTCATTCTTCAGAAAGGTAAAAAATGGTCCGTTTTAAAATGTTTTATTTTTGAACGTCAGTTCACATTTGTAGGTGGATTATTAGTTTTAGAGCTAAAATTAGCATGTTTAAAGTGATTTTCATGCTTCCAGGGGCTCTAAACACAAGATTTGTGGAATGGTTAAAAGTGCATGAAAATGGCCAATTTGCTACCTCTGAGGTCTCAAAAAGTGTTTCTTCATCCCGGGAAGTGAATTAAATACAATTTGGAGGCATTTAATGTTCAAGCAAAAACGGCGGATTTTTGACAAAAGAGATAACACCCCCCCATTACGTGATGCTTCAGAAAGGTGAAAAATTGTCCGTTTTCAAATGTTTTATTTTTGAATGTCAGTTCACATTTGTAGGTGGATTATTAGTTTTAGAGCTAAAATTAGCATGTTTAAAGTGATTTTCATGCTTCCTGTGGCCCTAAACACAAGGTTTGTGGAATGGTTAAAAGTGCAAGAAAATGGCCAATTTGCTCACTCTGAGGTCTCAAAAAGTGTTTCTTTACCCCGGGAAGTGAATTAAATACCATTTGGAGGCATTTAATGTTCAAGCAAAAACGGCGGATTTTTGACAAAAGAGATAACACCCCCCCATTACGTCATGCTTCAGAAAGGTGAAAAATTGTCCGTTTTCAAATGTTTTATTTTTGAATGTCAGTTCACATTTGTAGGTGGATTATTAGTTTTAGAGCTACAATTAGCATGTTTAAAGTGATTTTCATGCTTCCTGTGGCCCTAAACACAAGGTTTGTGGAATGGTTAAAAGTGCATGAAAATGGCCAATTTGCTCACTCTGAGGTCTCAAAAAGTGTTTCTTCACCCCGGGAAGTGAATTAAATACCATTTGGAGGCATTTAATGTTCAAGCAAAAACAGCTGATTTTTGACAAAAGAGATAACACCCCCCATTACGTAATTCTTCAGAAAGGTGAAAAATTGTCCGTTTTCAAATGTTTTATTTTTGAATGTCAGTTCACATTTGTAGGTGGATTATTAGTTTTAGAGCTAAAATTAGCATATTTAAAGTGATTTTCATGCTTCCAGGGGCTCTAAACACAAGATTTGTGGAATGGTTAAAAGTGCATGAAAATGGCCAATTTGCTCACTCTGAGGTCTCAAAAAGTGTTTCTTTACCCCGGGAAGTGAATTAAATACCATTTGGAGGCATTTAATGTTCAAGCAATACCGGCGGATTTTTGACAAAAGAGATAACACCCCCCCATTACGTCATGCTTCAGAAAGGTGAAAAATTGTCCGTTTTCAAATGTTTTATTTTTGAATGTCAGTTCACATTTGTAGGTGGATTATTAGTTTTAGAGCTAAAATTAGCATATTTAAAGTGATTTTCATGCTTCCAGGGGGTCTAAACTCAAGATTTGTGGAATGGTTAAAAGTGCATGAAAATGGCCAATTTGCTCACTCTGAGGTCTCAAAAAGTGTTTCTTCACCCCGGGAAGTGAATTAAATACCATTTGGAGGCATTTAATGTTCAAGCAAAAACGGCTGATTTTTGACAAAAGAGATAACACCCCCCCATTACGTGATGCTTCAGAAAGGTGAAAAATTGTCCGTTTTCAAATGTTTTATTTTTGAACGTCAGTTCACATTTGTAGGTGGATTATTAGTTTTAGAGCTAAAATTAGCATGTTTAAAGTGATTTTCATGCTTCCTGTGGCCCTAAACACAAGGTTTGTGGAATGGTTAAAAGTGCAAGAAAATGGCCAATTTGCTCACTCTGAGGTCTCAAAAAGTGTTTCTTTACCCCGGGAAGTGAATTAAATACCATTTGGAGGCATTTAATGTTCAAGCAAAAACGGCGGATTTTTGACAAAAGAGATAACACCCCCCCATTACGTCATGCTTCAGAAAGGTGAAAAATTGTCCGTTTTCAAATGTTTTATTTTTGAATGTCAGTTCACATTTGTAGGTGGATTATTAGTTTTAGAGCTAAAATTAGCATGTTTAAAGTGATTTTCATGCTTCCTGTGGCCCTAAACACAAGGTTTGTGGAATGGTTAAAAGTGCATGAAAATGGCCAATTTGCTCACTCTGAGGTCTCAAAAAGTGTTTCTTCACCCCGGGAAGTGAATTAAATACCATTTGGAGGCATTTAATGTTCAAGCAAAAACAGCTGATTTTTGACAAAAGAGATAACACCCCCCATTACGTAATTCTTCAGAAAGGTGAAAAATTGTCCGTTTTCAAATGTTTTATTTTTGAATGTCAGTTCACATTTGTAGGTGGATTATTAGTTTTAGAGCTAAAATTAGCATATTTAAAGTGATTTTCATGCTTCCAGGGGCTCTAAACACAAGATTTGTGGAATGGTTAAAAGTGCATGAAAATGGCCAATTTGCTCACTCTGAGGTCTCAAAAAGTGTTTCTTTACCCCGGGAAGTGAATTAAATACCATTTGGAGGCATTTAATGTTCAAGCAATACCGGCGGATTTTTGACAAAAGAGATAACACCCCCCCATTACGTCATGCTTCAGAAAGGTGAAAAATTGTCCGTTTTCAAATGTTTTATTTTTGAATGTCAGTTCACATTTGTAGGTGGATTATTAGTTTTAGAGCTAAAATTAGCATATTTAAAGTGATTTTCATGCTTCCAGGGGGTCTAAACTCAAGATTTGTGGAATGGTTAAAAGTGCATGAAAATGGCCAATTTGCTCACTCTGAGGTCTCAAAAAGTGTTTCTTCACCCCGGGAAGTGAATTAAATACCATTTGGAGGCATTTAATGTTCAAGCAAAAACGGCTGATTTTTGACAAAAGAGATAACACCCCCCCATTACGTCATTCTTCAGAAAGGTGAAAAATGGTCCGTTTACAAATGTTTTATTTTTGAACGTCAGTTCACATTTGTAGGTGGATTATGAGTTTTAGTGCTAAAATTAGCATGTTTAAAGTGATTTTCATGCTTCCAGGGGCTCTAAACACAAGATTTGTGGAATGGTTAAAAGTGCATGAAAATGGCCAATTTGCTCACTCTGAGGTCTCAAAAAGTGTTTCTTGACCCCGGGAAGTGAATTAAATACCATTTGGAGGCATTTAATGTTCAAGCAAAAACGGCGGATTTTTGACAAAAGAGATAACACCCCCCCATTACGTAATTCTTCAGAAAGGTGAAAAATGGTCCGTTTTCAAATGTTTTATTTTTGAACGTCAGTTCACATTTGTAGGTGGATTATTAGTTTTAGAGCTAAAATTAGCATGTTTAAAGTGATTTTCATGCTTCCAGGGGCCCGGGAAGTGAATTAAATACCATTTGGAGGCATTTAATGTTCAAGCAAAAACAGCTGATCTTTGACAAAAGAGATAACACCCCCCCAATACGTCATTCTTCAGAAAGGTGAAAAATGGTCAGTTTTCAAATGTTTTATTTTTGAACGTCAGTTCACATTTGTAGGTGGATTATTAGTTTTAGAGCTAAAATTAGCATGTTTAAAGTGATTTTCATGCTTTAAGGGGCTCTAAACACAAGATTTGTGGAATGGTTAAAAGTGCATGAAAATGGCCAATTTGCTCACTCTGAGGTCTCAAAAAGTGTTTCTTCACCCCGGGAAGTGAATTAAATACCATTTGGAGGCATTTAATGTTCAAGCAAACACGGCTGATTTTTGACAAAAGAGATAACACCCCCCCATTACGTCATTCTTCAGAAAGGTAAAAAATGGTCCGTTTTCAAATGTTTTATTTTTGAACGTCAGTTCACATTTGTAGGTGGATTATTAGTTTTAGAGCTAAAATTAGCATGTTTAAAGTGATTTTCATGCTTCCAGGGGCCCGGGAAGTGAATTAAATACCATTTGGAGGCATTTAATGTTCAAGCAAAAACAGCTGATCTTTGACAAAAGAGATAACACCCCCCCATAACGTCATTCTTCAGAAAGGTGAAAAATGGTCCGTTTTCAAATGTTTTATTTTTGAACGTCAGTTCACATTTGTAGGTGGATTATTAGTTTTAGAGCTAAAATTAGCATGTTTAAAGTGATTTTTATGCTTCCTGTGGCCCTAAACACAAGGTTTGTGGAATGGTTAAAAGTGCATGAAAATGGCCAATTTGCTCACTCTGAGGTCTCAAAAAGTGTTTCTTCACCCCGGGAAGTGAATTAAATACCATTTGGAGGCATTTAATGTTCAAGCAAAAACGGCCGATTTTTGACAAAAGAGATAACACCCCCCCATTACGTAATTCTTCAGAAAGGTGAAAAATGGTCCGTTTTCAAATGTTTTATTTTTGAACGTCAGTTCACATTTGTAGGTGGATTATTAGTTTTAGAGCTAAAATTAGCATGTTTAAAGTGATTTTCATGCTTCCAGGGGCCCGGGAAGTGAATTAAATACCATTTGGAGGCATTTAATGTTCAAGCAAAAACAGCTGATCTTTGACAAAAGAGATAACACCCCCCCAATACGTCATTCTTCAGAAAGGTGAAAAATGGTCCGTTTTCAAATGTTTTATTTTTGAACGTCAGTTCACATTTGTAGGTGGATTATTAGTTTTAGAGCTAAAATTAGCATGTTTAAAGTGATTTTCATGCTTTAAGGGGCTCTAAACACAAGATTTGTGGAATGGTTAAAAGTGCATGAAAATGGCCAATTTGCTCACTCTGAGGTCTCAAAAAGTGTTTCTTCACCCCGGGAAGTGAATTAAATACCATTTGGAGGCATTTAATGTTCAAGCAAAAACGGCTGATTTTTGACAAAAGAGATAACACCCCCCCATTACGTCATTCTTCAGAAAGGTAAAAAATGGTCCGTTTTCAAATGTTTTATTTTTGAACGTCAGTTCACATTTGTAGGTGGATTATTAGTTTTAGAGCTAAAATTAGCATGTTTAAAGTGATTTTCATGCTTCCAGGGGCCCGGGAAGTGAATTAAATACCATTTGGAGGCATTTAGTGTTCAAGCAAAAACGGCTGATTTTTGACAAAAGAGATAACACCCCCCATTACCTCATTCTTCAGAAAGGTGAAAAATGGTCCGTTTTCAAATGTTTTATTTTTGAACGTCAGTTCACATTTGTAGGTGGATTATTAGTTTTAGAGCTAAAATTAGCATGTTTAAAGTGATTTTCATGCTTCCAGGGGCCCGGGAAGTGAATTAAATACCATTTGGAGGCATTTAATGTTCAAGCAAAAACAGCTGATCTTTGACAAAAGAGATAACACCCCCCCATAACGTCATTCTTCAGAAAGGTGAAAAATGGTCCGTTTTCAAATGTTTTATTTTTGAACGTCAGTTCACATTTGTAGGTGGATTATTAGTTTTAGAGCTAAAATTAGCATGTTTAAAGTGATTTTTATGCTTCCTGTGGCCTTAAACACAAGGGTTGTGGAATGGTTAAAAGTGCATGAAAATGGCCAATTTGCTCACTCTGAAGTCTCAAAAAGTGTTTCTTCACCCCGGGAAGTGAATTAAATACCATTTGGAGGCATTTAATGTTCAAGCAAAAACAGCTGATTTTTGACAAAAGAGATAACACCCCCCCATTACGTAATTCTTCAGAAAGGTGAAAAATTGTCCGTTTTCAAATGTTTTATTTTTGAATGTCAGTTCACATTTGTAGGTGGATTATTAGTTTTAGAGCTAAAATTATCATATTTAAAGTGATTTTCATGCTTCCAGGGGCTCTAAACACAAGATTTGTGGAATGGTTAAAAGTGCATGAAAATGACCAATTTGCTCACTCTGAGGTCTCAAAAAGTGTTTCTTCACCCCGGGAAGTGAATTAAATACCATTTGGAGGCATTTAATGTTCAATCAAAAACAGCTGATTTTTGACAAAAGAGATAACACCCCCCCATTACGTCATTCTTCAGAAAGGTGAAAAATGGTCCGTTTTCAAATGTTTTATTTTTGAACGTCAGTTCACATTTGTAGGTGGATTATTAGTTTTAGAGCTAAAATTAGCATGTTTAAAGTGATTTTCATGCTTCCAGGGGCCCGGGAAGTGAATTAAATACCATTTGTAGGCATTTAATGTTCAAGCAAAAACGGCTGATTTTTGACAAAAGAGATAACACCCCCCCATTACGTCATGCTTCAGAAAGGTGAAAAATGGTCCGTTTTCAAATGTTTTATTTTTGAACGTCAGTTCACATTTGTAGGTGGATTATTAGTTTTACAGCTAAAATTAGCATGTTTAAAGTGATTTTCATGCTTCCAGGGGCTCTAAACACAAGATTTGTGGAATGGTTAAAAGTGCATGAAAATGGCCAATTTGCTCACTCTGAGGTCTCAAAAAGTGTTTCTTCACCCCGGGAAGTGAATTAAATACCATTTGGAGGCATTTAATGTTCAAGCAAAAACGGCTGATTTTTGACAAAAGAGATAACACCCCCCCATTACGTCATTCTTCAGAAAGGTTAAAAATGGTCCGTTTTCAAATGTTTTATTTTTGAACGTCAGTTCACATTTGTAGGTGGATTATTAGTTTTAGAGCTAAAATTAGCATGTTTAAAGTGATTTTCATGCTTCCAGGGGCCCGGGAAGTGAATTAAATGCCATTTGGAGGCATTTAGTGTTCAAGCAAAAACGGCTGATTTTTGACAAAAGAGATAACACCCCCATTACGTCATTCTTCAGAAAGGTGAAAAATGGTCCGTTTTCAAATGTTTTATTTTTGAACGTCAGTTCACATTTGTAGGTGGATTATTAGTTTTAGAGCTAAAATTAGCATGTTTAAAGTGATTTTCATGCTTCCAGGGGCCCGGGAAGTAAATTAAATACCATTTGGAGGCATTTAATGTTCAAGCAAAAACAGCTGATCTTTGACAAAAGAGATAACACCCCCCCCATAACGTCATTCTTCAGAAAGGTGAAAAATGGTCCGTTTTCAAATGTTTTATTTTTGAACGTCAGTTCACATTTATAGGTGGATTATTAGTTTTAGAGCTAAAATTAGCATGTTTAAAGTGATTTTTATGCTTCCTGTGGCCCTAAACACAAGGTTTGTGGAATGGTTAAAAGTGCATGAAAATGGCCAATTTGCTCACTCTGAGGTCTCAAAAAGTGTTTCTTCACCCCGGGAAGTGAATTAAATACCATTTGGAGGCATTTAATGTTCAAGCAAAAACAGCTGATTTTTGACAAAAGAGATAACACCCCCACATTACGTAATTCTTCAGAAAGGTGAAAAATTGTCCGTTTTCAAATGTTTTATTTTTGAATGTCAGTTCACATTTGTAGGTGGATTATTAGTTTTAGAGCTAAAATTAGCATGTTTAAAGTGATTTTTATGCTTCCTGTGGCCCTAAACACAAGGTTTGTGGAATGGTTAAAAGTGCATGAAAATGGCCAATTTGCTCACTCTGAGGTCTCAAAAAGTGTTTCTTCACCCCGGGAAGTGAATTAAATACCATTTGGAGGCATTTAATGTTCAAGCAAAAACAGCTGATTTTTGACAAAAGAGATAACACCCCCCCATTACGTAATTCTTCAGAAAGGTGAAAAATTGTCCGTTTTCAAATGTTTTATTTTTGAATGTCAGTTCACATTTGTAGGTGGATTATTAGTTTTAGAGCTAAAATTAGCATATTTAAAGTGATTTTCATGCTTCCAGGGGCTCTAAACACAAGATTTGTGGAATGGTTAAAAGTGCATGAAAATGACCAATTTGCTCACTCTGAGGTCTCAAAAAGTGTTTCTTCACCCCGGGAAGTGAATTAAATACCATTTGGAGGCATTTAATGTTCAATCAAAAACAGCTGATTTTTGACAAAAGAGATAACACCCCCCCATTACGTCATTCTTCAGAAAGGTGAAAAATGGTCCGTTTTCAAATGTTTTATTTTTGAACGTCAGTTCACATTTGTAGGTGGATTATTAGTTTTAGAGCTAAAATTAGCATGTTTAAAGTGATTTTCATGCTTCCAGGGGCCCGGGAAGTGAATTAAATACCATTTGTAGGCATTTAATGTTCAAGCAAAAACGGCTGATTTTTGACAAAAGAGATAACACCCCCCCATTACGTCATGCTTCAGAAAGGTGAAAAATGGTCCGTTTTCAAATGTTTTATTTTTGAACGTCAGTTCACATTTGTAGGTGGATTATTAGTTTTAGAGCTAAAATTAGCATGTTTAAAGTGATTTTCATGCTTCCAGGGGCTCTAAACACAAGATTTGTGGAATGGTTAAAAGTGCATGAAAATGGCCAATTTGCTCACTCTGAGGTCTCAAAAAGTGTTTCTTCACCCCGGGAAGTGAATTAAATACCATTTGGAGGCATTTTTATGTTCAATCAAAAACAGCTGATTTTTGACAAAAGAGATAAGACCTCCCATTACGTCATGCTTCAGAAAGGTGAAAAATTGTCCGTTTTCAAATGTTTTATTTTTGAATGTCAGTTCACATTTGTAGGTGGATTATTAGTTTTAGAGCTAAAATTAGCATGTTTAAAGTGATTTTCATGCTTCCTGTGGCCCTAAACACAAGGTTTGTGGAATGGTTAAAAGTGCATGAAAATGGCCAATTTGCTCACTCTGAGGTCTCAAAAAGTGTTTCTTTACCCCGGGAAGTGAATTAAATACCATTTGGAGGCATTTAATGTTCAAGCAAAAATGGCGGATTTTTGACAAAAGAGATAACACCCCCCCATTACGTCATGCTTCAGAAAGGTGAAAAATTGTCCGTTTTCAAATGTTTTATTTTTGAATGTCAGTTCACATTTGTAGGTGGATTATTAGTTTTAGAGCTAAAATTAGCATGTTTAAAGTGATTTTCATGCTTCCTGTGGCCCTAAACACAAGGTTTGTGGAATGGTTAAAAGTGCATGAAAATGGCCAATTTGCTCACTCTGAGGTCTCAAAAAGTGTTTCTTCAACCCGGGAAGTGAATTAAATACCATTTGGAGGCATTTAATGTTCAAGCAAAAACAGCTGATTTTTGACAAAAGAGAAAACACCCCCCCATTACGTCATTCTTCAGAAAGGTGAAAAATGGTCTGTTTTCAAATATTTTATTTTTGAACGTCAGTTCACATTTGTAGGTGAATTATTAGTTTTAGAGCTAAAATTAGCATGTTTAAAGTGATTTTCATGCTTCCAGGGGCTCTAAACACAAGATTTGTGGAATGGTTAAAAGTGCATGAAAATGGCCAATTTGCTCACTCTGAGGTCTCAAAAAGTGTTTCTTTACCCCGGGAAGTGAATTAAATACCATTTGGAGGCATTTAATGTTCAAGCAAAAACGGCGGATTTTTGACAAAAGAGATAACACCCCCCCATTATGTCATGCTTCAGAAAGGTGAAAAATTGTCCGTTTTCAAATGTTTTATTTTTGAATGTCAGTTCACATTTGTAGGTGGATTATTAGTTTTAGAGCTAAAATTAGCATGTTTAAAGTGATTTTCATGCTTCCTGTGGCCCTAAACACAAGGTTTGTGGAATGGTTAAAAGTGCATGAAAATGGCCAATTTGCTCACTCTGAGGTCTCAAAAAGTGTTTCTTCACCCCGGGAAGTGAATTAAATACCATTTGGAGGCATTTAATGTTCAAGCAAAAACGGCTGATTTTTGACAAAAGAGATAACACCCCCCATTACGTCATTCTTCAGAAAGGTAAAAAATGGTCCGTTTTCAAATGTTTTATTTTTGAACGTCAGTTCACATTTGTAGGTGGATTATTAGTTTTAGAGCTAAAATTAGTATGTTTAAAGTGATTTTCATGCTTCCAGGGGCCCGGGAAGTGAATTAAATACCATTTGGAGGCATTTAATGTTCAAGCAAAAACAGCTGATCTTTGACAAAAGAGATAACACCCCCCCATAACGTCATTCTTCAGAAAGGTGAAAAATGGTCCGTTTTCAAATGTTTTATTTTTGAACGTCAGTTCACATTTGTAGGTGGATTATTAGTTTTAGAGCTAAAATTAGCATGTTTAAAGTGATTTTTATGCTTCCTGTGGCCCTAAACACAAGGTTTGTGGAATGGTTAAAAGTGCATGAAAATGGCCAATTTGCTCACTCTGAGGTCTCAAAAAGTGTTTCTTCACCCCGGGAAGTGAATTAAATACCATTTGGAGGCATTTAATGTTCAAGCAAAAACAGCTGATTTTTGACAAAAGAGATAACACCCCCCCATTACGTAATTCTTCAGAAAGGTGAAAAATTGTCCGTTTTCAAATGTTTTATTTTTGAATGTCAGTTCACATTTGTAGGTGGATTATTAGTTTTAGAGCTAAAATTAGCATATTTAAAGTGATTTTCATGCTTCCAGGGGGTCTAAACACAAGATTTGTGGAATGGTTAAAAGTGCATGAAAATGGCCAATTTGCTCACTCTGAGGTCTCAAAAAGTGTTTCTTCACCCCGGGAAGTGAATTAAATACCATTTGGAGGCATTTAATGTTCAAGCAAAAACGGCTGATTTTTGACAAAAGAGAAAACACCCCCCCATTACGTCATTCTTCAGAAAGGTGAAAAATGGTCCGTTTTCAAATGTTTTATTTTTGAACGTCAGTTCACATTTGTAGGTGAATTATTCGTTTTAGAGCTAAAATTAGCATGTTTAAAGTGATTTTCATGCTTCCAGGGGCTCTAAACACAAGATTTGTGGAATGGTTAAAAGTGCATGAAAATGGCCAATTTGCTCACTCTGAGGTCCCAAAAAGTGTTTCTTTATCCCGGGAAGTGAATTAAATACCATTTGGAGGCATTTAATGTTCAAGCAAAAACGGCGGATTTTTGACAAAAGAGATAACACCCCCCCATTACGTCATGCTTCAGAAAGGTGAAAAATTGTCCGTTTTCAAATGTTTTATTTTTGAATGTCAGTTCACATTTGTAGGTGGATTATTAGTTTTAGAGCTAAAATTAGCATGTTTAAAGTGATTTTCATGCTTCCTGTGGCCCTAAACACAAGGTTTGTGGAATGGTTAAAAGTGCATGAAAATGGCCAATTTGCTCACTCTGAGGTCTCAAAAAGTGTTTCTTCACCCCGGGAAGTGTATTAAATACCATTTGGAGGCATTTAATATTCAAGCAAAAACAGCTGATTTTTGACAAAAGAGATAACACCCCCCCATTACGTAATTCTTCAGAAAGGTGAAAAATTGTCTGTTTTCAAATGTTTTATTTTTGAATGTCAGTTCACATTTGTAGGTGGAATATTAGTTTTAGAGCTAAAATTAGCATATTTAAAGTGATTTTCATGCTTCCAGGGGGTCTAAACTCAAGATTTGTGGAATGGTTAAAAGTGCATGAAAATGGCCAATTTGCTCACTCTGAGGTCTCAAAAAGTGTTTCTTCACCCCGGGAAGTGAATTAAATACCATTTGGAGGCATTTAATGTTCAAGCAAAAACGGCGGATTTTTGACAAAAGAGATAACACCCCCCCATTACGTAATTCTTCAGAAAGGTGAAAAATGGTCCGTTTTCAAATGTTTTATTTTTGAACGTCAGTTCACATTTGTAGGTGGATTATTAGTTTTAGAGCTAAAATTAGCATGTTTAAAGTGATTTTCATGCTTCCAGGGGCCCGGGAAGTGAATTAAATACCATTTGGAGGCATTTAATGTTCAAGCAAAAACAGCTGATCTTTGACAAAAGAGATAACACCCCCCCAATACGTCATTCTTCAGAAAGGTGAAAAATGGTCCGTTTTCAAATGTTTTATTTTTGAACGTCAGTTCACATTTGTAGGTGGATTATTAGTTTTAGAGCTAAAATTAGCATGTTTAAAGTGATTTTCATGCTTCCAGGGGCCCGGGAAGTGAATTAAATACCATTTGGAGGCATTTAGTGTTCAAGCAAAAACGGCTGATTTTTGACAAAAGAGATAACACCCCCCATTACGTCATTCTTCAGAAAGGTGAAAAATGGTCAGTTTTCAAATGTTTTATTTTTGAACGTCAGTTCACATTTGTAGGTGGATTATTAGTTTTAGAGCTAAAATTAGCATGTTTAAAGTGATTTTCATGCTTCCAGGGGCCCGGGAAGTGAATTAAATACCATTTGGAGGCATTTAATGTTCAAGCAAAAACAGCTGATCTTTGACAAAAGAGATAACACCCCCCCATAACGTCATTCTTCAGAAAGGTGAAAAATGGTCCGTTTTCAAATGTTTTATTTTTGAACGTCAGTTCACATTTGTAGGTGGATTATTAGTTTTAGAGCTAAAATTAGCATGTTTAAAGTGATTTTTATGCTTCCTGTGGCCCTAAACACAAGGTTTGTGGAATGGTTAAAAGTGCATGAAAATGGCCAATTTGCTCACTCTGAGGTCTCAAAAAGTGTTTCTTCACCCCGGGAAGTGAATTAAATACCATTTGGAGGCATTTAATGTTCAAGCAAAAACAGCTGATTTTTGACAAAAGAGATAACACCCCCCCATTACGTAATTCTTCAGAAAGGTGAAAAATTGTCCGTTTTCAAATGTTTTATTTTTGAATGTCAGTTCACATTTGTAGGTGGATTATTAGTTTTAGAGCTAAAATTAGCATATTTAAAGTGATTTTCATGCTTCCAGGGGCTCTAAACACAAGATTTGTGGAATGGTTAAAAGTGCATGAAAATGACCAATTTGCTCACTCTGAGGTCTCAAAAAGTGTTTCTTCACCCCGGGAAGTGAATTAAATACCATTTGGAGGCATTTAATGTTCAATCAAAAACAGCTGATTTTTGACAAAAGAGATAACACCCCCCCATTACGTCATTCTTCAGAAAGGTGAAAAATGGTCCGTTTTCAAATGTTTTATTTTTGAACGTCAGTTCACATTTGTAGGTGGATTATTAGTTTTAGAGCTAAAATTAGCATGTTTAAAGTGATGTTCATGCTTCCAGGGGCCCGGGAAGTGAATTAAATACCATTTGGAGGCATTTAATGTTCAAGCAAAAACAGCTGATTTTTGACAAAAGAGATAACACCCCCCCATTACGTCATTCTTCAGAAAGGTGAAAAATGGTCCGTTTTCAAATGTTTTATTTTTGAACGTCAGTTCACATTTGTAGGTGGATTATTAGTTTTAGAGCTAAAATTAGCATGTTTAAATTGATTTTCATGCTTCCAGGGGCTCTAAACACAAGATTTGTGGAATGGTTAAAAGTGCATGAAAATGGCCAATTTGCTCACTCTGAGGTCTCAAAAAGTGTTTCTTCACCCCGGGAAGTGAATTAAATACCATTTGGAGGCATTTAATGTTCAAGCAAAAACAGCTGATCTTTGACAAAAGAGATAACACCCCCCCAATACGTCATTCTTCAGAAAGGTGAAAAATGGTCCGTTTTCAAATGTTTTATTTTTGAACGTCAGTTCACATTTGTAGGTGGATTATTAGTTTTAGAGCTAAAATTAGCATGTTTAAAGTGATTTTCATGCTTCCAGGGGCCCGGGAAGTGAATTAAATACCATTTGGAGGCATTTAGTGTTCAAGCAAAAACGGCTGATTTTTGACAAAAGAGATAACACCCCCCATTACGTCATTCTTCAGAAAGGTGAAAAATGGTCCGTTTTCAAATGTTTTATTTTTGAACGCCAGTTCACATTTGTAGGTGGATTATTAGTTTTAGAGCTAAAATTAGCATGTTTAAAGTGATTTTCATGCTTCCAGGGGCCCGGGAAGTGAATTAAATACCATTTGGAGGCATTTAATGTTCAAGCAAAAACAGCTGATCTTTGACAAAAGAGATAACACCCCCCCATAACGTCATTCTTCAGAAAGGTGAAAAATGGTCCGTTTTCAAATGTTTTATTTTTGAACGTCAGTTCACATTTGTAGGTGGATTATTAGTTTTAGAGCTAAAATTAGCATGTTTAAAGTGATTTTTATGCTTCCTGTGGCCCTAAACACAAGGTTTGTGGAATGGTTAAAAGTGCATGAAAATGGCCAATTTGCTCACTCTGAGGTCTCAAAAAGTGTTTCTTCACCCCGGGAAGTGAATTAAATACCATTTGGAGGCATTTAATGTTCAAGCAAAAACAGCTGATTTTTGACAAAAGAGATAACACCCCCCCATTACGTAATTCTTCAGAAAGGTGAAAAATTGTCCGTTTTCAAATGTTTTATTTTTGAATGTCAGTTCACATTTGTAGGTGGATTATTAGTTTTAGAGCTAAAATTAGCATATTTAAAGTGATTTTCATGCTTCCAGGGGCTCTAAACACAAGATTTGTGGAATGGTTAAAAGTGCATGAAAATGACCAATTTGCTCACTCTGAGGTCTCAAAAAGTGTTTCTTCACCCCGGGAAGTGAATTAAATACCATTTGGAGGCATTTAATGTTCAATCAAAAACAGCTGATTTTTGACAAAAGAGATAACACCCCCCCATTACGTCATTCTTCAGAAAGGTGAAAAATGGTCCGTTTTCAAATGTTTTATTTTTGAACGTCAGTTCACATTTGTAGGTGGATTATTAGTTTTAGAGCTAAAATTAGCATGTTTAAAGTGATTTTCATGCTTCCAGGGGCCCGGGAAGTGAATTAAATACCATTTGTAGGCATTTAATGTTCAAGCAAAAACGGCTGATTTTTGACAAAAGAGATAACACCCCCCCATTACGTCATGCTTCAGAAAGGTGAAAAATGGTCCGTTTTCAAATGTTTTATTTTTGAATGTCAATTCACATTTGTAGGTGGATTATTAGTTTTAGAGCTAAAATTAGCATGTTTAAAGTGATTTTCATGCTTCCAGGGGCCCGGGAAGTGAATTAAATACCATTTGGAGGCATTTAATGTTCAAGCAAAAACAGCTGATTTTTGACAAAAGAGATAACACCCCCTCATTACGTCATTCTTCAGAAAGGTGAAAAATGGTCCGTTTTCAAATGTTTTATTTTTGAACGTCAGTTCACATTTGTAGGTGGATTATTAGTTTTAGAGCTAAAATTAGCATGTTTAAAGTGATTTTCATGCTTCCAGGGGCTCTAAACACAAGATTTGTGGAATGGTTAAAAGTGCATGAAAATGGCCAATTTGCTCACTCTGAGGTCTCAAAAAGTGTTTCTTCACCCCGGGAAGTGAATTAAATACAATTTGGAGGCATTTAATGTTCAAGCAAAAACGGCGGATTTTTGACAAAAGAGATAACACCCCCCCATTACGTGATGCTTCAGAAAGGTGAAAAATTGTCCGTTTTCAAATGTTTTATTTTTGAATGTCAGTTCACATTTGTAGGTGGATCATCAGTTTTAGAGCTAAAAAAATTAGCATGTTTAAAGTGATTTTCATGCTTCCATGGGCTCTAAACACAAGATTTGTGGAATGGTTAAAAGTGCATGAAAATGGCCAATTTGCTCACTCTGAGGTGTCAAAAAGTGTTTCTTCACCCCGGGAAGTGAATTAAATACCATTTGGAGGCATTTAATGTTCAATCAAAAACAGCTGATTTTTGACAAAAGAGATAACACCTCCCATTACGTCACGCTTCAGAAAGGTGAAAAATTGTCCGTTTTCAAATGTTTTATTTTTGAATGTCAGTTCACATTTGTAGGTGGATTATTAGTTTTAGAGCTAAAATTAGCATGTTTAAAGTGATTTTCATGCTTCCTGTGGCCCTAAACACAAGGTTTGTGGAATGGTTAAAAGTGCATGAAAATGGCCAATTTGCTCACTCTGAGGTCTCAAAAAGTGTTTCTTTACCCCGGGAAGTGAATTAAATACCATTTGGAGGCATTTAATGTTCAAGCAAAAACGGCGGATTTTTGACAAAAGAGATAACACCCCCCCATTACGTAATTCTTCAGAAAGGTGAAAAATTGTCCGTTTTCAAATGTTTTATTTTTGAATGTCAGTTCACATTTGTAGGTGGATTATTAGTTTTAGAGCTAAAATTAGCATGTTTAAAGTGATTTTTATGCTTCCTGTGGCCCTAAACACAAGGTTTGTGGAATGGTTAAAAGTGCATGAAAATGGCCAATTTGCTCACTCTGAGGTCTCAAAAAGTGTTTCTTCACCCCGGGAAGTGAATTAAATACCATTTGGAGGCATTTAATGTTCAAGCAAAAACAGCTGATTTTTGACAAAAGAGATAACACCCCCCCATTACGTAATTCTTCAGAAAGGTGAAAAATTGTCCGTTTTCAAATGTTTTATTTTTGAATGTCAGTTCACATTTGTAGGTGGATTATTAGTTTTAGAGCTAAAATTAGCATATTTAAAGTGATTTTCATGCTTCCAGGGGCTCTAAACACAAGATTTGTGGAATGGTTAAAAGTGCATGAAAATGACCAATTTGCTCACTCTGAGGTCTCAAAAAGTGTTTCTTCACCCCGGGAAGTGAATTAAATACCATTTGGAGGCATTTAATGTTCAATCAAAAACAGCTGATTTTTGACAAAAGAGATAACACCCCCCCCATTACGTCATTCTTCAGAAAGGTGAAAAATGGTCCGTTTTCAAATGTTTTATTTTTGAACGTCAGTTCACATTTGTAGGTGGATTATTAGTTTTAGAGCTAAAATTAGCATGTTTAAAGTGATTTTCATGCTTCCAGGGGCCCGGGAAGTGAATTAAATACCATTTGTAGGCATTTAATGTTCAAGCAAAAACGGCTGATTTTTGACAAAAGAGATAACACCCCCCCATTACGTCATGCTTCAGAAAGGTGAAAAATGGTCCGTTTTCAAATGTTTTATTTTTGAACGTCAGTTCACATTTGTAGGTGGATTATTAGTTTTAGAGCTAAAATTAGCATGTTTAAAGTGATTTTCATGCTTCCAGGGGCTCTAAACACAAGATTTGTGGAATGGTTAAAAGTGCATGAAAATGGCCAATTTGCTCACTCTGAGGTCTCAAAAAGTGTTTCTTCACCCCGGGAAGTGAATTAAATACCATTTGGAGGCATTTAATGTTCAAGCAAAAACGGCTGATTTTTGACAAAAGAGATAACACCCCCCCATTACGTCATTCTTCAGAAAGGTAAAAAATGGTCCGTTTTCAAATGTTTTATTTTTGAACGTCAGTTCACATTTGTAGGTGGATTATTAGTTTTAGAGCTAAAATTAGCATGTTTAAAGTGATTTTCATGCTTCCAGGGGCCCGGGAAGTGAATTAAATACTATTTGGAGGCATTTAGTGTTCAAGCAAAAACGGCTGATTTTTGACAAAAGAGATAACACCCCCCATTACGTCATTCTTCAGAAAGGTGAAAAATGGTCCGTTTTCAAATGTTTTATTTTTGAACGTCAATTCACATTTGTAGGTGGATCATCAGTTTTAGAGCTAAAAAAATTAGCATGTTTAAAGTGATTTTCATGCTTCCATGGGCTCTAAACACAAGATTTGTGGAATGGTTAAAAGTGCATGAAAATGGCCAATTTGCTCACTCTGAGGTCTCAAAAAGTGTTTCTTCACCCCGTGAAAGTGAATTAAATACCATTTGGAGGCATTTTTATGTTCAATCAAAAACAGCTGATTTTTGACAAAAGAGATAACACCTCCCATTACGTCATGCTTCAGAAAGGTGAAAAATTGTCCGTTTTCAAATGTTTTATTTTTGAATGTCAGTTCACATTTGTAGGTGGATTATTAGTTTTAGAGCTAAAATTAGCATGTTTAAAGTGATTTTCATGCTTCCTGTGGCCCTAAACACAAGGTTTGTGGAATGGTTAAAAGTGCATGAAAATGGCCAATTTGCTCACTCTGAGGTCTCAAAAAGTGTTTCTTTACCCCGGGAAGTGAATTAAATACCATTTGGAGGCATTTAATGTTCAAGCAAAAATGGCGGATTTTTGACAAAAGAGATAACACCCCCCCATTACGTCATGCTTCAGAAAGGTGAAAAATTGTCCGTTTTCAAATGTTTTATTTTTGAATGTCAGTTCACATTTGTAGGTGGATTATTAGTTTTAGAGCTAAAATTAGCATGTTTAAAGTGATTTTCATGCTTCCTGTGGCCCTAAACACAAGGTTTGTGGAATGGTTAAAAGTGCATGAAAATGGCCAATTTGCTCACTCTGAGGTCTCAAAAAGTGTTTCTTCAACCCGGGAAGTGAATTAAATACCATTTGGAGGCATTTAATGTTCAAGCAAAAACAGCTGATTTTTGACAAAAGAGAAAACACCCCCCCATTACGTCATTCTTCAGAAAGGTGAAAAATGGTCTGTTTTCAAATATTTTATTTTTGAACGTCAGTTCACATTTGTAGGTGAATTATTAGTTTTAGAGCTAAAATTAGCATGTTTAAAGTGATTTTCATGCTTCCAGGGGCTCTAAACACAAGATTTGTGGAATGGTTAAAAGTGCATGAAAATGGCCAATTTGCTCACTCTGAGGTCTCAAAAAGTGTTTCTTTACCCCGGGAAGTGAATTAAATACCATTTGGAGGCATTTAATGTTCAAGCAAAAACGGCGGATTTTTGACAAAAGAGATAACACCCCCCCATTATGTCATGCTTCAGAAAGGTGAAAAATTGTCCGTTTTCAAATGTTTTATTTTTGAATGTCAGTTCACATTTGTAGGTGGATTATTAGTTTTAGAGCTAAAATTAGCATGTTTAAAGTGATTTTCATGCTTCCTGTGGCCCTAAACACAAGGTTTGTGGAATGGTTAAAAGTGCATGAAAATGGCCAATTTGCTCACTCTGAGGTCTCAAAAAGTGTTTCTTCACCCCGGGAAGTGAATTAAATACCATTTGGAGGCATTTAATGTTCAAGCAAAAACGGCTGATTTTTGACAAAAGAGATAACACCCCCCATTACGTCATTCTTCAGAAAGGTAAAAAATGGTCCGTTTTCAAATGTTTTATTTTTGAACGTCAGTTCACATTTGTAGGTGGATTATTAGTTTTAGAGCTAAAATTAGCATGTTTAAAGTGATTTTCATGCTTCCAGGGGCCCGGGAAGTGAATTAAATACCATTTGGAGGCATTTAATGTTCAAGCAAAAACAGCTGATCTTTGACAAAAGAGATAACACCCCCCCAATACGTCATTCTTCAGAAAGGTGAAAAATGGTCCGTTTTCAAATGTTTTATTTTTGAACGTCAGTTCACATTTGTAGGTGGATTATTAGTTTTAGAGCTAAAATTAGCATGTTTAAAGTGATTTTCATGCTTTAAGGGGCTCTAAACACAAGATTTGTGGAATGGTTAAAAGTGCATGAAAATGGCCAATTTGCTCACTCTGAGGTCTCAAAAAGTGTTTCTTCACCCCGGGAAGTGAATTAAATACCATTTGGAGGCATTTAATGTTCAAGCAAAAACGGCTGATTTTTGACAAAAGAGATAACACCCCCCCATTACGTCATTCTTCAGAAAGGTAAAAAATGGTCCGTTTTCAAATGTTTTATTTTTGAACGTCAGTTCACATTTGTAGGTGGATTATTAGTTTTAGAGCTAAAATTAGCATGTTTAAAGTGATTTTCATGCTTCCAGGGGCCCGGGAAGTGAATTAAATACCATTTGGAGGCATTTAGTGTTCAAGCAAAAACGGCTGATTTTTGACAAAAGAGATAACACCCCCCATTACGTCATTCTTCAGAAAGGTGAAAAATGGTCCGTTTTCAAATGTTTTATTTTTGAACGTCAGTTCACATTTGTAGGTGGATTATTAGTTTTAGAGCTAAAATTAGCATGTTTAAAGTGATTTTCATGCTTCCAGGGGCCCGGGAAGTGAATTAAATACCATTTGGAGGCATTTAATGTTCAAGCAAAAACAGCTGATCTTTGACAAAAGAGATAACACCCCCCCATAACGTCATTCTTCAGAAAGGTGAAAAATGGTCCGTTTTCAAATGTTTTATTTTTGAACGTCAGTTCACATTTGTAGGTGGATTATTAGTTTTAGAGCTAAAATTAGCATGTTTAAAGTGATTTTTATGCTTCCTGTGGCCCTAAACACAAGGTTTGTGGAATGGTTAAAAGTGCATGAAAATGGCCAATTTGCTCACTCTGAGGTCTCAAAAAGTGTTTCTTCACCCCGGGAAGTGAATTAAATACCATTTGGAGGCATTTAATGTTCAAGCAAAAACAGCTGATTTTTGACAAAAGAGATAACACCCCCCCATTACGTAATTCTTCAGAAAGGTGAAAAATTGTCCGTTTTCAAATGTTTTATTTTTGAATGTCAGTTCACATTTGTAGGTGGATTATTAGTTTTAGAGCTAAAATTAGCATATTTAAAGTGATTTTCATGCTTCCAGGGGCTCTAAACACAAGATTTGTGGAATGGTTAAAAGTGCATGAAAATGACCAATTTGCTCACTCTGAGGTCTCAAAAAGTGTTTCTTCACCCCGGGAAGTGAATTAAATACCATTTGTAGGCATTTAATGTTCAAGCAAAAACGGCTGATTTTTGACAAAAGAGATAACACCCCCCCATTACGTCATGCTTCAGAAAGGTGAAAAATGGTCCGTTTTCAAATGTTTTATTTTTGAACGTCAGTTCACATTTGTAGGTGGATTATTAGTTTTAGAGCTAAAATTAGCATGTTTAAAGTGATTTTCATGCTTCCAGGGGCCCGGGAAGTGAATTAAATACCATTTGTAGGCATTTAATGTTCAAGCAAAAACGGCTGATTTTTGACAAAAGAGATAACACCCCCCCATTACGTCATGCTTCAGAAAGGTGAAAAATGGTCCGTTTTCAAATGTTTTATTTTTGAATGTCAATTCACATTTGTAGGTGGATTATTAGTTTTAGAGCTAAAATTAGCATGTTTAAAGTGATTTTCATGCTTCCAGGGGCCCGGGAAGTGAATTAAATACCATTTGGAGGCATTTAATGTTCAAGCAAAAACAGCTGATTTTTGACAAAAGAGATAACACCCCCCCATTACGTCATTCTTCAGAAAGGTGAAAAATGGTCCGTTTTCAAATGTTTTATTTTTGAACGTCAGTTCACATTTGTAGGTGGATTATTAGTTTTAGAGCTAAAATTAGCATGTTTAAAGTGATTTTCATGCTTCCAGGGGCTCTAAACACAAGATTTGTGGAATGGTTAAAAGTGCATGAAAATGGCCAATTTGCTCACTCTGAGGTCTCAAAAAGTGTTTCTTCACCCCGGGAAGTGAATTAAATACAATTTGGAGGCATTTAATGTTCAAGCAAAAACGGCGGATTTTTGACAAAAGAGATAACACCCCCCCATTACGTGATGCTTCAGAAAGGTGAAAAATTGTCCGTTTTCAAATGTTTTATTTTTGAATGTCAGTTCACATTTGTAGGTGGATCATCAGTTTTAGAGCTAAAAAAATTAGCATGTTTAAAGTGATTTTCATGCTTCCATGGGCTCTAAACACAAGATTTGTGGAATGGTTAAAAGTGCATGAAAATGGCCAATTTGCTCACTCTGAGGTCTCAAAAAGTGTTTCTTCACCCCGGGAAGTGAATTAAATACCATTTGGAGGCATTTAATGTTCAATCAAAAACAGCTGATTTTTGACAAAAGAGATAACACCTCCCATTATGTCACGCTTCAGAAAGGTGAAAAATTGTCCGTTTTCAAATGTTTTATTTTTGAATGTCAGTTCACATTTGTAGGTGGATTATTAGTTTTAGAGCTAAAATTAGCATGTTTAAAGTGATTTTCATGCTTCCTGTGGCCCTAAACACAAGGTTTGTGGAATGGTTAAAAGTGCATGAAAATGGCCAATTTGCTCACTCTGAGGTCTCAAAAAGTGTTTCTTTACCCCAGGAAGTGAATTAAATACCATTTGGAGGCATTTAATGTTCAAGCAAAAACGGCGGATTTTTGACAAAAGAGATAACACCCCCCCATTACGTCATGCTTCAGAAAGGTGAAAAATTGTCCGTTTTCAAATGTTTTATTTTTGAATGTCAGTTCACATTTGTAGGTGGATTATTAGTTTTAGAGCTAAAATTAGCATGTTTAAAGTGATTTTCATGCTTCCTGTGGCCCTAAACACAAGGTTTGTGGAATGGTTAAAAGTGCATGAAAATGGCCAATTTGCTCACTCTGAGGTCTCAAAAAGTGTTTCTTCACCCCGGGAAGTGAATTAAATACCATTTGGAGGCATTTAATGTTCAAGCAAAAACAGCTGATTTTTGACAAAAGATATAACACCCCCCATTACGTAATTCTTCAGAAAGGTGAAAAATTGTCCGTTTTCAAATGTTTTATTTTTGAATGTCAGTTCACATTTGTAGGTGGATTATTAGTTTTAGAGCTAAAATTAGCATATTTAAAGTGATTTTCATGCTTCCAGGGGGTCTAAACACAAGATTTGTGGAATGGTTAAAAGTGCATGAAAATGGCCAATTTGCTCACTCTGAGGTCTCAAAAAGTGTTTCTTCACCCCGGGAAGTGAATTAAATACCATTTGGAGGCATTTAATGTTCAAGCAAAAACGGCTGATTTTTGACAAAAGAGAAAACACCCCCCCATTATGTCATTCTTCAGAAAGGTGAAAAATGGTCCGTTTTCCAATGTTTTATTTTTGAACGTCAGTTCACATTTGTAGGTGAATTATTAGTTTTAGAGCTACAATTAGCATGTTTAAAGTGATTTTCATGCTTCCAGGGGCTCTAAACACAAGATTTGTGGAATGGTTAAAAGTGCATGAAAATGGCCAATTTGCTCACTCTGAGGTCTCAAAAAGTGTTTCTTTACCCCGGGAAGTGAATTAAATACCATTTGGAGGCATTTAATGTTCAAGCAAAAACGGCGGATTTTTGACAAAAGAGATAACACCCCCCCATTATGTCATGCTTCAGAAAGGTGAAAAATTGTCCGTTTTCAAATGTTTTATTTTTGAATGTCAGTTCACATTTGTAGGTGGATTATTAGTTTTAGAGCTAAAATTAGCATGTTTAAAGTGATTTTCATGCTTCCAGGGGCCCGGGAAGTGAATTAAATACCATTTGGAGGCATTTAATGTTCAAGCAAAAACAGCTGATCTTTGACAAAAGAGATAACACCCCCCCAATACGTCATTCTTCAGAAAGGTGAAAAATGGTCCGTTTTCAAATGTTTTATTTTTGAACGTCAGTTCACATTTGTAGGTGGATTATTAGTTTTAGAGCTAAAATTTGCATGTTTAAAGTGATTTTCATGCTTCAAGGGGCTCTAAACACAAGATTTGTGGAATGGTTAAAAGTGCATGAAAATGGCCAATTTGCTCACTCTGAGTTCTCAA
This sequence comes from Lissotriton helveticus, assembly GCF_964261635.1. Taxonomy (NCBI): domain Eukaryota; kingdom Metazoa; phylum Chordata; class Amphibia; order Caudata; family Salamandridae; genus Lissotriton; species Lissotriton helveticus. The sequence goes on from NW_027611740.1 coordinate 1,378,389, forward strand.
AAAGTGTTTCTTCACCCCGGGAAGTGAATTAAATACCATTTGGAGGCATTTAATGTTCAAGCAAAAACGGCAGATTTTTTACAAAAGAGATAACACCCCCCATTACGTCATTCTTCAGAAAGGTAAAAAATGGTCCGTTTTCAAATGTTTTATTTTTGAACGTCAGTTCACATTTGTAGGTGGATTATTAGTTTTAGAGCTAAAATTAGCATGTTTAAAGTGATTTTCATGCTTCCAGGGGCCCGGGAAGTGAATTAAATACCATTTGGAGGCATTTAGTGTTCAAGCAAAAACGGCTGATTTTTGACAAAAGAGATAACACCCCCCATTACGTCATTCTTCAGAAAGGTGAAAAATGGTCCGTTTTCAAATGTTTTATTTTTGAACGTCAGTTCACATTTGTAGGTGGATTATTAGTTTTAGAGCTAAAATTAGCATGTTTAAAGTGATTTTCATGCTTCCAGGGGCCCGGGAAGTGAATTAAATACCATTTGGAGGCATTTAATGTTCAAGCAAAAACAGCTGATCTTTGACAAAAGAGATAACACCCCCCCATAACGTAATTCTTCAGAAAGGTGAAAAATGGTCCGTATTCAAATGTTTTATTTTTGAACGTCAGTTCACATTTGTAGGTGGATTATTAGTTTTAGAGCTAAAATTAGCATGTTTAAAGTGATTTTTATGCTTCCTGTGGCCCTAAACACAAGGTTTGTGGAATGGTTAAAAGTGCATGAAAATGGCCAATTTGCTCACTCTGAGGTCTCAAAAAGTGTTTCTTCACCCCGGGAAGTGAATTAAATACCATTTGGAGGCATTTAATGTTCAAGCAAAAACAGCTGATTTTTGACAAAAGAGATAACACCCCCCCATTACGTCATGCTTCAGAAAGGTGAAAAATGGTCCGTTTTCAAATGTTTTATTTTTGAATGTCAATTCACATTTGTAGGTGGATTATTAGTTTTAGAGCTAAAATTAGCATGTTTAAAGTGATTTTCATGCTTCCAGGGGCCCGGGAAGTGAATTAAATACCATTTGGAGGCATTTAATGATCAAGCAAAAACGGCTGATTTTTTACAAAAGAGATAACACCCCCCCATTACGTCATGCTTCAGAAAGGTGAAAAATGGTCCGTTTTCAAATGTTTTATTTTTGAACGTCAGTTCACATTTGTAGGTGGATTATTAGTTTTAGAGCTAAAATTAGCATGTTTAAAGTGATTTTCATGCTTCCAGGGGCCCGGGAAGTGAATTAAATACCATTTGGAGGCATTTAATGTTCAAGCAAAAACGGCTGATTTTTGACAAAAGAGATAACACCCCCCCATTACGTCATGCTTCAGAAAGGTGAAAAATGGTCCATTTTCAAATGTTTTATTTTTGAATGTCAATTCACATTTGTAGGTGGATTATTAGTTTTAGAGCTAAAATTAGCATGTTTAAAGTGATTTTCATGCTTCCAGGGGCCCGGGAAGTGAATTAATTACCATTTGGAGGCATTTAATGTTCAAGCAAAAACAGCTGATTTTTGACAAAAGAGAAAACACCCCCCCATTACGTCATTCTTCAGAAAGGTGAAAAATGGTCCGTTTTCAAATGTTTTATTTTTGAACGTCAGTTCACATTTGTAGGTGAATTATTAGTTTTAGAGCTAAAATTAGCATGTTTAAAGTGATTTTCATGCTTCCAGGGGCTCTAAACACAAGATTTGTGGAATGGTTAAAAGTGCATGAAAATGGCCAATTTGCTCACTCTGAGGTCTCAAAAAGTGTTTCTTTACCCCAGGAAGTGAATTAAATACCATTTGGAGGCATTTAATGTTCAAGCAAAAACGGCGGATTTTTTACAAAAGAGATAACACCCCCCCATTACGTCATGCTTCAGAAAGGTGAAAAATTGTCCGTTTTCAAATGTTTTATTTTTGAATGTCAGTTCACATTTGTAGGTGGATTATTAGTTTTAGAGCTAAAATTAGCATGTTTAAAGTGATTTGCATGCTTCCTGTGGCCCTAAACACAAGGTTTGTGGAATGGTTAAAAGTGCATGAAAATGGCCAATTTGTTCACTCTGAGGTCTCAAAAAGTGTTTCTTCACCCCGGGAAGTATATTAAATACCATTTGGAGGCATTTAATGTTCAAGCAAAAACAGCTGATTTTTGACAAAAGAGATAACACCCCCCCCATTACGTAATTCTTCAGAAAGGTGAAAAATTGTCTGTTTTCAAATGTTTTATTTTTGAATGTCAGTTCACATTTGTAGGTGGATTATTAGTTTTAGAGCTAAAATTAGCATATTTAAAGTGATTTTCATGCTTCCAGGGGGTCTAAACTCAAGATTTGTGGAATGGTTAAAAGTGCATGAAAATGGCCAATTTGCTCACTCTGAGGTCTCAAAAAGTGTTTCTTCACCCCGGGAAGTGAATTAAATACCATTTGGAGGCATTTAATGTTCAAGCAAAAACGGCTGATTTTTGACAAAAGAGATAACACCCCCCCATTACGTCATTCTTCAGAAAGGTGAAAAATGGTCTGTTTTCAAATGTTTTATTTTTGAACGTCAGTTCACATTTGTAGGTGGATTATTAGTTTTAGAGCTAAAATTAGCATGTTTAAAGTGATTTTCATGCTTCCAGGGGCCCAGGAAGTGAATTAAATACCATTTGGAGGCATTTAATGTTCAAGCAAAAACAGCTGATCTTTGACAAAAGAGATAACACCCCCCCAATACGTCATTCTTCAGAAAGGTGAAAAATGGTCCGTTTTCAAATGTTTTATTTTTGAACGTCAGTTCACATTTGTAGGTGGATTATTAGTTTTAGAGCTAAAATTAGCATGTTTAAAGTGATTTGCATGCTTCCTGTGGCCCTAAACACAAGGTTTGTGGAATGGTTAAAAGTGCATGAAAATGGCCAATTTGTTCACTCTGAGGTCTCAAAAAGTGTTTCTTCACCCCGGGAAGTATATTAAATACCATTTGGAGGCATTTAATGTTCAAGCAAAAACAGCTGATTTTTGACAAAAGAGATAACACCCCCCCCATTACGTAATTCTTCAGAAAGGTGAAAAATTGTCTGTTTTCAAATGTTTTATTTTTGAATGTCAGTTCACATTTGTAGGTGGATTATTAGTTTTAGAGCTAAAATTAGCATATTTAAAGTGATTTTCATGCTTCCAAGGGGTCTAAACTCAAGATTTGTGGAATGGTTAAAAGTGCATGAAAATGGCCAATTTGCTCACTCTGAGGTCTCAAAAAGTGTTTCTTCACCCCGGGAAGTGAATTAAATACCATTTGGAGGCATTTAATGTTCAAGCAAAAACGGCTGATTTTTGACAAAAGAGATAACACCCCCCCATTACGTCATTCTTCAGAAAGGTGAAAAATGGTCCGTTTTCAAATGTTTTATTTTTGAACGTCAGTTCACATTTGTAGGTGGATTATTAGTTTTAGAGCTAAAATTAGCATGTTTAAAGTGATTTTCATGCTTCCAGGGGCCCAGGAAGTGAATTAAATACCATTTGGAGGCATTTAATGTTCAAGCAAAAACAGCTGATCTTTGACAAAAGAGATAACACCCCCCCAATACGTCATTCTTCAGAAAGGTGAAAAATGGTCCGTTTTCAAATGTTTTATTTTTGAACGTCAGTTCACATTTGTAGGTGGATTATTAGTTTTAGAGCTAAAATTAGCATGTTTAAAGTGATTTTCATGCTTCAAGGGGCTCTAAACACAAGATTTGTGGAATGGTTAAAAGTGCATGAAAATGGCCAATTTGCTCACTCTGAGGTCTCAAAAAGTGTTTCTTCACCCCGGGAAGTGAATTAAATACCATTTGGAGGCATTTAATGTTCAAGCAAAAACGGCTGATTTTTGACAAAAGAGATAACACCCCCCATTACGTCATTCTTCAGAAAGGTAAAAAATGGTCCGTTTTCAAATGTTTTATTTTTGAACGTCAGTTCACATTTGTAGGTGGATTATTAGTTTTAGAGCTAAAATTAGCATGTTTAAAGTGATTTTCATGCTTCCAGGGGCCCGGGAAGTGAATTAAATACCATTTGGAGGCATTTAGTGTTCAAGCAAAAACGGCTGATTTTTGACAAAAGAGATAACACCCCCCATTACGTCATTCTTCAGAAAGGTGAAAAATGGTCCGTTTTCAAATGTTTTATTTTTGAACGTCAGTTCACATTTGTAGGTGGATTATTAGTTTTAGAGCTAAAATTAGCATGTTTAAAGTGATTTTCATGCTTCCAGGGGCCCGGGAAGTGAATTAAATACCATTTGGAGGCATTTAATGTTCAAGCAAAAACAGCTGATCTTTGACAAAAGAGATAACACCCCCCCATAACGTCATTCTTCAGAAAGGTGAAAAATGGTCCGTTTTCAAATGTTTTATTTTTGAACGTCAGTTCACATTTGTAGGTGGATTATTAGTTTTAGAGCTAAAATTAGCATGTTTAAAGTGATTTTTATGCTTCCTGTCGCCCTAAACACAAGGTTTGTGGAATGGTTAAAAGTGCATGAAAATGGCCAATTTGCTCACTCTGAGGTCTCAAAAAGTGTTTCTTCACCCCGGGAAGTGAATTAAATACCATTTGGAGGCATTTAATGTTCAAGCAAAAACAGCTGATTTTTGACAAAAGAGATAACACCCCCCATTACGTAATTCTTCAGAAAGGTGAAAAATTGTCCGTTTTCAAATGTTTTATTTTTGAATGTCAGTTCACATTTGTAGGTGGATTATTAGTTTTAGAGCTAAAATTAGCATGTTTAAAGTGATTTTCATGCTTCCAGGGGCCCGGGAAGTAAATTAAATACCATTTGTAGGCATTTAATGTTCAAGCAAAAACGGCTGATTTTTGACAAAAGAGATAACACCCCCCCATTACGTCATGCTTCAGAAAGGTGAAAAATGGTCCGTTTTCAAATGTTTTATTTTTGAATGTCAATTCACATTTGTAGGTGGATTATTAGTTTTAGAGCTAAAATTAGCATGTTTAAAGTGATTTTCATGCTTCCAGGGGCCCGGGAAGTGAATTAAATACCATTTGGAGGCATTTAATGTTCAAGCAAAAATGGCAGATTTTTTACAAAAGAGATGACACCCCCCCATTACGTCATGCTTCAGAAAGGTGAAAAATGGTCCGTTTTCAAATGTTTTATTTTTGAACGTCAGTTCACATTTGTAGGTGGATTATTAGTTTTAGAGCTAAAATTAGCATGTTTAAAGTGATTTTCATGCTTCCAGGGGCCCGGGAAGTAAATTAAATACCATTTGTAGGCATTTAATGTTCAAGCAAAAACGGCTGATTTTTGACAAAAGAGATAACCCCCCCCCATTACGTCATGCTTCAGAAAGGTGAAAAATGGTCCGTTTTCAAATGTTTTATTTTTGAATGTCAATTCACATTTGTAGGTGGATTATTAGTTTTAGAGCTAAAATTAGCATGTTTAAAGTGATTTTCATGCTTCCAGGGGCCCGGGAAGTGAATTAAATACCATTTGGAGTCATTTAATGTTCAAGCAAAAACAGCTGATTTTTGACAAAAGAGATAACACCCTCCATTACGTCATTCTTCAGAAAGGTAAAAAATGGTCCGTTTTCAAATGTTTTATTTTTGAACGTCAGTTCACATTTGTAGGTGGATTATTAGTTTTAGAGCTAAAATTAGCATGTTTAAAGTGATTTTCATGCTTCCAGGGGCTCTAAACACAAGATTTGTGGAATGGTTAAAAGTGCATGAAAATGGCCAATTTGCTCACTCTGAGGTCTCAAAAAGTGTTTCTTCACCCCGGGAAGTGAATTAAATACCATTTGGAGGCATTTAATGTTCAATCAAAAACAGCTGATTTTTGACAAAAGAGATAACACCCCCCCATTACATCATTCTTCAGAAAGGTGAAAAATGGTCCGTTTTCAAATGTTTTATTTTTGAACGTCAGTTCACATTTGTAGGTGGATTATTAGTTTTAGAGCTAAAATTTGCATGTTTAAAGTGATTTTCATGCTTCCAGGGGCCCGGGAAGTGAATTAAATACCATTTGTAGGCATTTAATGTTCAAGCAAAAACGGCTGATTTTTGACAAAAGAGATAACACCCCCCCATTACGTCATGCTTCAGAAAGGTGAAAAATGGTCCGTTTTCAAATGTTTTATTTTTGAATGTCAATTCACATTTGTAGGTGGATTATTAGTTTTAGTGCTAAAATTAGCATGTTTAAAGTGAATTTCATGCTTCCAGGGGCCCGGGAAGTGAATTAAATACCATTTGGAGGCATTTAATGTTCAAGCAAAAACGGCTGATTTTTTACAAAAGAGATAACACCCCCCCATTACGTCATGCTACAGAAAGGTGAAAAATGGTCCGTTTTCAAATGTTTTATTTTTGAACGTCAGTTCACATTTGTAGGTGGATTATTAGTTTTAGAGCTAAAATTAGCATGTTTAAAGTGATTTTCATGCTTCCAGGGGCCCGGGAAGTGAATTAAATACCATTTGTAGGCATTTAATGTTCAAGCAAAAACGGCTGATTTTTGACAAAAGAGATAACACCCCCCCATTACGTCATGCTTCAGAAAGGTGAAAAATGGTCCGTTTTCAAATGTTTTATTTTTGAATGTCAATTCACATTTGTAGGTGGATTATTAGTTTTAGAGCTAAAATTAGCATGTTTAAAGTGATTTTCATGCTTCCAGGTGCCCGGGAAGTGAATTAAATACCATTTGGAGGCATTTAATGTTCAAGCAAAAACAGCTGATTTTTGACAAAAGAGATAACACCCTCCATTACGTCATTCTTCAGAAAGGTAAAAAATGGTCCGTTTTCAAATGTTTTATTTTTGAACGTCAGTTCACATTTGTAGGTGGATTATTAGTTTTAGAGCTAAAATTAGCATGTTTAAAGTGATTTTCATGCTTCCAGGGGCTCTAAACACAAGATTTGTGGAATGGTTAAAAGTGCATGAAAATGGCCAATTTGCTCACTCTGAGGTCTCAAAAAGTGTTTCTTCACCCCGGGAAGTGAATTAAATACAATTTGGAGGCATTTAATGTTTAAGCAAAAACGGCGGATTTTTGACAAAAGAGATAACACCCCGCCATTACGTGATGCTTTAGAAAGGTGAAAAATTGTCCGTTTTCAAATGTTTTATTTTTGAATGTCAGTTCACATTTGTAGGTGGATCATCAGTTTTAGAGCTAAAAAAATTAGCATGTTTAAAGTGATTTTCATGCTTCCATGGGCTCTAAACACAAGATTTGTGGAATGGTTAAAAGTGCATGAAAATGGCCAATTTGCTCACTCTGAGGTCTCAAAAAGTGTTTCTTCACCCCGGGAAGTGAATTAAATACCATTTTGAGGCATTTAATGTTCAATCAAAAACAGCTGATTTTTGACAAAAGAGATAACACCTCCCATTACGTCATGCTTCAGAAAGGTGAAAAATTGTCCGTTTTCAAATGTTTTATTTTTGAATGTCAGTTCACATTTGTAGGTGGATTATTAGTTTTAGAGCTAAAATTAGCATGTTTAAAGTGATTTTCATGCTTCCTGTGGCCCTAAACACAAGGTTTGTGGAATGTTTAAAAGTGCATGAAAATGGCCAATTTGCTCACTCTGAGGTCTCAAAAAGTGTTTCTTCACCCCGGGAAGTGAATTAAATACCATTTGGAGGCATTTAATGTTCAATCAAAAACAGCTGATTTTTGACAAAAGAGATAACACCCCCCCATTACGTCATTCTTCAGAAAGGTGAAAAATGGTCCGTTTTCAAATGTTTTATTTTTGAACATCAGTTCACATTTGTAGGTGGATTATTAGTTTTAGAGCTAAAATTAGCATGTTTAAAGTGATTTTCATGCTTCCAGGGGCCCGGGAAGTGAATTAAATACCATTTGGAGGCATTTAATGTTCAAGCAAAAACGGCTGATTTTTGACAAAAGAGATAACACTCCCCCATTACGTCATGCTTCAGAAAGGTGAAAAATTGTCCGTTTTCAAATTTTTTATTTTTGAATGTCAGTTCACATTTGTAGGTGGATTATTAGTTTTAGAGCTAAAATTAGCATGTTTAAAGTGATTTTCATGCTTCCAGGGGCTCTAAACACAAGATTTGTGGAATGGTTAAAAGTGCATGAAAATGGCCAATTTGCTCACTCTGAGGTCTCAAAAAGTGTTTCTTCACCCCGGGAAGTGAATTAAATACCATTTGTAGGCATTTAATGTTCAAGCAAAAACGGCTGATTTTTGACAAAAGAGATAACACCCCCCATTACGTCATGCTTCAGAAAGGTAAAAAATGGTCCGTTTTCAAATGTTTTATTTTTGAATGTCAATTCACATTTGTAGGTGGATTATTAGTTTTAGAGCTAAAATTAGCATGTTTAAAGTGATTTTCATGCTTCCAGGGGCCCGGGAAGTGAATTAAATACCATTTGGAGGCATTTAATGTTCAAGCAAAAACGGCTGATTTTTTACAAAAGAGATAACACCCCCCCCATTACGTCATGCTTCAGAAAGGTGAAAAATGGTCCGTTTTCAAATGTTTTATTTTTGAACGTCAGTTCACATTTGTAGGTGGATTATTAGTTTTAGAGCTAAAATTAGCATGTTTAAAGTGATTTTCATGCTTCCAGGGGCCCGGGAAGTGAATTAAATACCATTTGTAGGCATTTAATGTTCAAGCAAAAACAGCTGATTTTTGACAAAAGAGATAACACTCTCCATTACGTCATTCTTCAGAAAGGTAAAAAATGGTCCGTTTTCAAATGTTTTATTTTTGAACGTCAGTTCACATTTGTAGGTGGATTATTAGTTTTAGAGCTAAAATTAGCATGTTTAAAGTGATTTTCATGCTTCCAGGGGCTCTAAACACAAGATTTGTGGAATGGTTAAAAGTGCATGAAAATGGCCAATTTGCTCACTCTGAGGTCTCAAAAAGTGTTTCTTCACCCCGGGAAGTGAATTAAATACAATTTGGAGGCATTTAATGTTCAAGCAAAAACGGCGGATTTTTGACAAAAGAGATAACACCCCCCATTACGTGATGCTTTAGAAAGGTGAAACATTGTCCGTTTTCAAATGTTTTATTTTTGAATGTCAGTTCACATTTGTAGGTGGATCATCAGTTTTAGAGCTAAAAAAATTAGCATGTTTAAAGTGATTTTCATGCTTCCATGGGCTCTAAACACAAGATTTGTGGAATGGTTAAAAGTGCATGAAAATGACCAATTTGCTCACTCTGAGGTCTCAAAAAGTGTTTCTTCACCCCGGGAAGTGAATTAAATACCATTTGGAGGCATTTAATGTTCAATCAAAAACAGCTGATTTTTGACAAAAGAGATAACACCTCCCATTACGTCATGCTTCAGAAAGGTGAAAAATTGTCCGTTTTCAAATGTTTTATTTTTGAATGTCAGTTCACATTTGTAGGTGGATTATTAGTTTTAGAGCTAAAATTAGCATGTTTAAAGTGATTTTCATGCTTCCTGTGGCCCTAAACAAAAGGTTTGTGGAATGGTTAAAAGTGCATGAAAATGGCCAATTTGCTCACTCTGAGGTCTCAAAAAGTGTTTCTTCACCCCGGGAAGTGAATTAAATACCATTTGGAGGCATTTAATGTTCAAGCAAAAACGGCTGATTTTTGACAAAAGAGATAACACTCCCCCATTACGTCATGCTTCAGAAAGGTGAAAAATTGTCCGTTTTCAAATTTTTTATTTTTGAATGTCAGTTCACATTTGTAGGTGGATTATTAGTTTTAGAGCTAAAATTAGCATGTTTAAAGTGATTTTCATGCTTCCAGGGGCTCTAAACACAAGATTTGTGGAATGGTTAAAAGTGCATGAAAATGGCCAATTTGCTCACTCTGAGGTCTCAAAAAGTGTTTCTTCACCCCGGGAAGTGAATTAAATACCATTTGTAGGCATTTAATGTTCAAGCAAAAACGGCTGATTTTTGACAAAAGAGATAACACCCCCCATTACGTCATGCTTCAGAAAGGTAAAAAATGGTCCGTTTTCAAATGTTTTATTTTTGAATGTCAATTCACATTTGTAGGTGGATTATTAGTTTTAGAGCTAAAATTAGCATGTTTAAAGTGATTTTCATGCTTCCAGGGGCCCGGGAAGTGAATTAAATACCATTTGGAGGCATTTAATGTTCAAGCAAAAACGGCTGATTTTTTACAAAAGAGATAACACCCCCCCCATTACGTCATGCTTCAGAAAGGTGAAAAATGGTCCGTTTTCAAATGTTTTATTTTTGAACGTCAGTTCACATTTGTAGGTGGATTATTAGTTTTAGAGCTAAAATTAGCATGTTTAAAGTGATTTTCATGCTTCCAGGGGCCCGGGAAGTGAATTAAATACCATTTGTAGGCATTTAATGTTCAAGCAAAAACAGCTGATTTTTGACAAAAGAGATAACACTCTCCATTACGTCATTCTTCAGAAAGGTAAAAAATGGTCCGTTTTCAAATGTTTTATTTTTGAACGTCAGTTCACATTTGTAGGTGGATTATTAGTTTTAGAGCTAAAATTAGCATGTTTAAAGTGATTTTCATGCTTCCAGGGGCTCTAAACACAAGATTTGTGGAATGGTTAAAAGTGCATGAAAATGGCCAATTTGCTCACTCTGAGGTCTCAAAAAGTGTTTCTTCACCCCGGGAAGTGAATTAAATACAATTTGGAGGCATTTAATGTTCAAGCAAAAACGGCGGATTTTTGACAAAAGAGATAACACCCCCCATTACGTGATGCTTTAGAAAGGTGAAACATTGTCCGTTTTCAAATGTTTTATTTTTGAATGTCAGTTCACATTTGTAGGTGGATCATCAGTTTTAGAGCTAAAAAAATTAGCATGTTTAAAGTGATTTTCATGCTTCCATGGGCTCTAAACACAAGATTTGTGGAATGGTTAAAAGTGCATGAAAATGACCAATTTGCTCACTCTGAGGTCTCAAAAAGTGTTTCTTCACCCCGGGAAGTGAATTAAATACCATTTGGAGGCATTTAATGTTCAATCAAAAACAGCTGATTTTTGACAAAAGAGATAACACCTCCCATTACGTCATGCTTCAGAAAGGTGAAAAATTGTCCGTTTTCAAATGTTTTATTTTTGAATGTCAGTTCACATTTGTAGGTGGATTATTAGTTTTAGAGCTAAAATTAGCATGTTTAAAGTGATTTTCATGCTTCCTGTGGCCCTAAACAAAAGGTTTGTGGAATGGTTAAAAGTGCATGAAAATGGCCAATTTGCTCACTCTGAGGTCTCAAAAAGTGTTTCTTCACCCCGGGAAGTGAATTAAATACCATTTGGAGGCATTTAATGTTCAATCAAAAACAGCTGATTTTTGACAAAAGAGATAACACCCCCCCATTACGTCATTCTTCAGAAAGGTGAAAAATGGTCCGTTTTCAAATGTTTTATTTTTGAACATCAGTTCACATTTGTAGGTGGATTATTAGTTTTAGAGCTAAAATTAGCATGTTTAAAGTGATTTTCATGCTTCCAGGGGCCCGGGAAGTGAATTAAATACCATTTGTAGGCATTTAATGTTCAAGCAAAAACAGCTGATTTTTGACAAAAGAGATAACACCCCCCCATTACGTCATGCTTCAGAAAGGTAAAAAATGGTCCGTTTTCAAATGTTTTATTTTTGAATGTCAATTCACATTTGTAGGTGGATTATTAGTTTTAGAGCTAAAATTAGCATGTTTAAAGTGATTTTCATGCTTCCAGGGGCCCGGTAAGTGAATTAAATACCATTTGGAGGCATTTAATGTTCAAGCAAAAACGGCTGATTTTTTACAAAAGAGATAACACCCCCCCCATTACGTCATGCTTCAGAAAGGTGAAAAATGGTCCGTTTTCAAATGTTTTATTTTTGAACGTCAGTTCACATTTGTAGGTGGATTATTAGTTTTAGAGCTAAAATTAGCATGTTTAAAGTGATTTTCATGCTTCCAGGGGCTCTAAACACAAGATTTGTGGAATGGTTAAAAGTGCATGAAAATGGCCAATTTGCTCACTCTGAGGTCTCAAAAAGTGTTTCTTCACCCCGGGAAGTGAATTAAATACCATTTGGAGGCATTTAATGTTCAATCAAAAACAGCTGATTTTTGACAAAAAAGATAACACCCCCCCATTACGTCATTCTTCAGAAAGGTGAAAAATGGTCCGTTTTCAAATGTTTTATTTTTGAACGTTAGTTCACATTTGTAGGTGGATTATTAGTTTTAGAGCTAAAATTAGCATGTTTAAAGTGATTTTCATGCTTCCAGGGGCCCGGGAAGTGAATTAAATACCATTTGTAGGCATTTAATGTTCAAGCAAAAACGGCTGATTTTTGACAAAAGAGATAACACCCCCCATTACGTCATGCTTCAGAAAGGTGAAAAATGGTCCGTTTTCAAATGTTTTATTTTTTAATGTCAATTCACATTTGTAGGTGGATTATTAGTTTTAGAGCTAAAATTAGCATGTTTAAAGTGATTTTCATGCTTCCAGGGGCCCGGGAAGTGAATTAAATACCATTTGGAGGCATTTAATGTTCAAGCAAAAACGGCTGATTTTTTACAAAAGAGATAACACCCCCCCATTACGTCATGCTTCAGAAAGGTGAAAAATGGTCCGTTTTCAAATGTTTTATTTTTGAACGTCAGTTCACATTTGTAGGTGGATTATTAGTTTTAGAGCTAAAATTAGCATGTTTAAAGTGATTTTCATGCTTCCAGGGGCCCGGGAAGTGAATTAAATACCATTTGTAGGCATTTAATGTTCAAGCAAAAACGGCTGATTTTTGACAAAAGAGATAACACCCCCCCCCATTACGTCATGCTTCAGAAAGGTGAAAAATGGTCCGTTTTCAAATGTTTTATTTTTGAATGTCAATTCACATTTGTAGGTGGATTATTAGTTTTAGAGCTGAAATTAGCATGTTTAAAGTGATTTTCATGCTTCCAGGGGCCCGGGAAGTGAATTAAATACCATTTGGAGGCATTTAATGTTCAAGCAAAAACAGCTGATTTTTGACAAAAGAGATAACACCCTCCATTACGTCATTCTTCAGAAAGGTAAAAAATGGTCCGTTTTCAAATGTTTTATTTTTGAACGTCAGTTCACATTTGTAGGTGGATTATTAGTTTTAGAGCTAAAATTAGCATATTTAAAGTGATTTTCATGCTTCCAGGGGCTCTAAACACAAGATTTGTGGAATGGTTAAAAGTGCATGAAAATGGCCAATTTGCTCACTCTGAGGTCTCAAAAAGTGTTTCTTCACCCCGGGAAGTGAATTAAATACAATTTGGAGGCATTTAATGTTCAAGCAAAAACGGCGGATTTTTGACAAAAGAAATAACACCCCCCCATTACGTGATGCTTCAGAAAGGTGAAAAACTGTCCGTTTTCAAATGTTTTATTTTTGAATGTCAGTTCACATTTGTAGGTGGATCATTAGTTTTAGAGCTAAAAAAATTAGCATGTTTAAAGTGATTTTCATGCTTCCTGTGGCCCTAAACACAAGGTTTGTGGAATGGTTAAAAGTGCATGAAAATGGCCAATTTGCTCACTCTGAGGTCTCAAAAAGTGTTTCTTCACCCCGGGAAGTGAATTAAATACCATTTGGAGGCATTTAATGTTCAATCAAAAACAGCTGATTTTTGACAAAAGAGATAACACCCCCCCATTACGTCATTCTTCAGAAAGGTGAAAAATGGTCCGTTTTCAAATGTTTTATTTTTGAACATCAGTTCACATTTGTAGGTGGATTATTAGTTTTAGAGCTAAAATTAGCATGTTTAAAGTGATTTTCATGCTTCCAGGGGCCCGGGAAGTGAATTAAATACCATTTGTAGGCATTTAATGTTCAAGCAAAAACAGCTGATTTTTGACAAAAGAGATAACACCCCCCCATTACGTCATGCTTCAGAAAGGTAAAAAATGGTCCGTTTTCAAATGTTTTATTTTTGAATGTCAATTCACATTTGTAGGTGGATTATTAGTTTTAGAGCTAAAATTAGCATGTTTAAAGTGATTTTCATGCTTCCAGGGGCCCGGTAAGTGAATTAAATACCATTTGGAGGCATTTAATGTTCAAGCAAAAACAGCTGATTTTTTACAAAAGAGATAACACCCCCCCATTACGTCATGCTTCAGAAAGGTAAAAAATGGTCCGTTTTCAAATGTTTTATTTTTGAACGTCAGTTCACATTTGTAGGTGGATTATTAGTTTTAGAGCTAAAATTAGCATGTTTAAAGTGATTTTCATGCTTCCAGGGGCTCTAAACACAAAATTTGTGGAATGGTTAAAAGTGCATGAAAATGGCCAATTTGCTCACTCTGAGGTCTCAAAAAGTGTTTCTTCACCCCGGGAAGTGAATTAAATACCATTTGGAGGCATTTAATGTTCAATCAAAAACAGCTGATTTTTGACAAAAAAGATAACACCCCCCCATTACGTCATTCTTCAGAAAGGTGAAAAATGGTCCGTTTTCAAATGTTTTATTTTTGAACGTCAGTTCACATTTGTAGGTGGATTATTAGTTTTAGAGCTAAAATTAGCATGTTTAAAGTGATTTTCATGCTTCCAGGGGCCCGGGAAGTGAATTAAATACCATTTGTAGGCATTTAATGTTCAAGCAAAAACGGCTGATTTTTGACAAAAGAGATAACACCCCCCATTACGTCATGCTTCAGAAAGGTGAAAAATGGTCCGTTTTCAAATGTTTTATTTTTTAATGTCAATTCACATTTGTAGGTGGATTATTAGTTTTAGAGCTAAAATTAGCATGTTTAAAGTGATTTTCATGCTTCCAGGGGCCCGGGAAGTGAATTAAATACCATTTGGAGGCATTTAATGTTCAAGCAAAAACGGCTGATTTTTGACAAAAGAGATAACACCCTCCATTACGTCATTCTTCAGAAAGGTAAAAAATGGTCCGTTTTCAAATGTTTTATTTTTGAACGTCAGTTCACATTTGTAGGTGGATTATTAGTTTTAGAGCTAAAATTAGCATATTTAAAGTGATTTTCATGCTTCCAGGGGCTCTAAACACAAGATTTGTGGAATGGTTAAAAGTGCATGAAAATGGCCAATTTGCTCACTCTGAGGTCTCAAAAAGTGTTTCTTCACCCCGGGAAGTGAATTAAATACAATTTGGAGGCATTTAATGTTCAAGCAAAAACGGCGGATTTTTGACAAAAGAGATAACACCCCCCCATTACGTGATGCTTCAGAAAGGTGAAAAACTGTCCGTTTTCAAATGTTTTATTTTTGAATGTCAGTTCACATTTGTAGGTGGATCATCAGTTTTAGAGCTAAAAAAATTAGCATGTTTAAAGTGATTTTCATGCTTCCTGTGGCCCTAAACACAAGGTTTGTGGAATGGTTAAAAGTGCATGAAAATGGCCAATTTGCTCACTCTGAGGTCTCAAAAAGTGTTTCTTCACCCCGGGAAGTGAATTAAATACCATTTGGAGGCATTTAATGTTCAATCAAAAACAGCTGATTTTTGACAAAAGAGATAACACCTCCCATTACGTCATGCTTCAGAAAGGTGAAAAATTGTCCGTTTTCAAATGTTTTATTTTTGAATGTCAGTTCACATTTGTAGGTGGATTATTAGTTTTAGAGCTAAAATTAGCATGTTTAAAGTGATTTTCATGCTTCCTGTGGCCCTAAACAAAAGGTTTGTGGAATGGTTAAAAGTGCATGAAAATGGCCAATTTGCTCACTCTGAGGTCTCAAAAAGTGTTTCTTCACCCCGGGAAGTGAATTAAATACCATTTGGAGGCATTTAATGTTCAATCAAAAACAGCTGATTTTTGACAAAAGAGATAACACCCCCCCATTACGTCATTCTTCAGAAAGGTGAAAAATGGTCCGTTTTCAAATGTTTTATTTTTGAACATCAGTTCACATTTGTAGGTGGATTATTAGTTTTAGAGCTAAAATTAGCATGTTTAAAGTGATTTTCATGCTTCCAGGGGCCCGGGAAGTGAATTAAATACCATTTGTAGGCATTTAATGTTCAAGCAAAAACAGCTGATTTTTGACAAAAGAGATAACACCCCCCCATTACGTCATGCTTCAGAAAGGTAAAAAATGGTCCGTTTTCAAATGTTTTATTTTTGAATGTCAATTCACATTTGTAGTTGGATTATTAGTTTTAGAGCTAAAATTAGCATGTTTAAAGTGATTTTCATGCTTCCAGGGGCCCGGTAAGTGAATTAAATACCATTTGGAGGCATTTAATGTTCAAGCAAAAACGGCTGATTTTTTACAAAAGAGATAACACCCCCCCCATTACGTCATGCTTCAGAAAGGTGAAAAATGGTCCGTTTTCAAATGTTTTATTTTTGAACGTCAGTTCACATTTGTAGGTGGATTATTAGTTTTAGAGCTAAAATTAGCATGTTTAAAGTGATTTTCATGCTTCCAGGGGCTCTAAACACAAGATTTGTGGAATGGTTAAAAGTGCATGAAAATGGCCAATTTGCTCACTCTGAGGTCTCAAAAAGTGTTTCTTCACCCCGGGAAGTGAATTAAATACCATTTGGAGGCATTTAATGTTCAATCAAAAACAGCTGATTTTTGACAAAAAAGATAACACCCCCCCATTACGTCATTCTTCAGAAAGGTGAAAAATGGTCCGTTTTCAAATGTTTTATTTTTGAACGTCAGTTCACATTTGTAGGTGGATTATTAGTTTTAGAGCTAAAATTAGCATGTTTAAAGTGATTTTCATGCTTCCAGGGGCCCGGGAAGTGAATTAAATACCATTTGTAGGCATTTAATGTTCAAGCAAAAACGGCTGATTTTTGACAAAAGAGATAACACCCCCCATTACGTCATGCTTCAGAAAGGTGAAAAATGGTCCGTTTTCAAATGTTTTATTTTTTAATGTCAATTCACATTTGTAGGTGGATTATTAGTTTTAGAGCTAAAATTAGCATGTTTAAAGTGATTTTCATGCTTCCAGGGGCCCGGGAAGTGAATTAAATACCATTTGGAGGCATTTAATGTTCAAGCAAAAACGGCTGATTTTTTACAAAAGAGATAACACCCCCCCATTACGTCATGCTTCAGAAAGGTGAAAAATGGTCCGTTTTCAAATGTTTTATTTTTGAACGTCAGTTCACATTTGTAGGTGGATTATTAGTTTTAGAGCTAAAATTAGCATATTTAAAGTGATTTTCATGCTTCCAGGGGCTCTAAACACAAGATTTGTGGAATGGTTAAAAGTGCATGAAAATGGCCAATTTGCTCACTCTGAGGTCTCAAAAAGTGTTTCTTCACCCCGGGAAGTGAATTAAATACAATTTGGAGGCATTTAATGTTCAAGCAAAAACGGCGGATTTTTGACAAAAGAGATAACACCCCCCCATTACGTGATGCTTCAGAAAGGTGAAAAATTGTCCGTTTTCAAATGTTTTATTTTTGAATGTCAGTTCACATTTGTAGGTGGATCATCAGTTTTAGAGCTAAAAAAATTAGCATGTTTAAAGTGATTTTCATGCTTCCTGTGGCCCTAAACACAAGGTTTGTGGAATGGTTAAAAGTGCATGAAAATGGCCAATTTGCTCACTCTGAGGTCTCAAAAAGTGTTTCTTCACCCCGGGAAGTGAATTAAATACCATTTGGAGGCATTTAATGTTCAATCAAAAACAGCTGATTTTTGACAAAAGAGATAACACCTCCCATTACGTCATGCTTCAGAAAGGTGAAAAATTGTCCGTTTTCAAATGTTTTATTTTTGAATGTCAGTTCACATTTGTAGGTGGATTATTAGTTTTAGAGCTAAAATTAGCATGTTTAAAGTGATTTTCATGCTTCCTGTGGCCCTAAACACAAGGTTTGTGGAATGGTTAAAAGTGCATGAAAATGGCCAATTTGCTCACTCTGAGGTCTCAAAAAGTGTTTCTTCACCCCGGGAAGTGAATTAAATACCATTTGGAGGCATTTAATGTTCAAGCAAAAACAGCTGATTTTTGACAAAAGAGATAACACCTCCCATTACGTGATGCTTCAGAAAGGTGAAAAATTGTCCGTTTTCAAATGTTTTATTTTTGAATGTCAGTTCACATTTGTAGGTGCATCATCAGTTTTAGAGCTAAAAAAATTAGCATGTTTAAAGTGATTTTCATGCTTCCAGGGGCTCTAAACACAAGATTTGTGGAATGGTTAAAAGTGCATGAAAATGGCCAATTTGCTCACTCTGAGGTCTCAAAAAGTGTTTCTTCACCCCGGGAAGTGAATTAAATACCATTTGGAGGCATTTAATGTTCAATCAAAAACAGCTGATTTTTGACAAAAGAGATAACACCTCCCATTACGTCATGCTTCAGAAAGGTGAAAAATTGTCCGTTTTCAAATGTTTTATTTTTGAATGTCAGTTCACATTTGTAGGTGGATTATTAGTTTTAGAGCTAAAATTAGCATGTTTAAAGAGATTTTCATGCTTCCTGTGGCCCTAAACACAAGGTTTGTGGAATGGTTAAAAGTGCATGAAAATGGCCAATTTGCTCACTCTGATGTCTCAAAAAGTGTTTCTTCACCCCGGGAAGTGAATTAAATACCATTTGGAGGCATTTAATGTTCAAGCAAAAACAGCTGATTTTTGACAAAAGAGATAACAGCCCCCCATTACGTAATTCTTCAGAAAGGTGAAAAATTGTCTGTTTTCAAATGTTTTATTTTTGAATGTCAGTTCACATTTGTAGGTGGATTATTAGTTTTAGAGCTAAAATTAGCATATTTAGAGTGATTTTCATGCTTCCAGGGGCTCTAAACACAAGATTTGTGGCATGGTTAAAAGTGCATGAAAATGGCCAATTTGCTCACTCTGAGGTCTCAAAAAGTGTTTCTTCACCCCGGGAAGTGAATTAAATACCATTTGGAGGCATTTAATGTTCAAGCAAAAACGGCTGATTTTTGACAAAAGAGATAACACCCCCCCATTACGTCATTCTTCAAAAAGGTGAAAAATGGTCCGTTTTCAAATGTTTTAGTTTTTGAACATCAGTTCACATTTGTAGGTGGATTATTAGTTTTAGAGCTAAAATTAGCATGTTTAAAGTGATTTTCATGCTTCCAGGGGCTTTAAACACAAGATTTTTGGAATGGTTAAAAGTGCATGAAAATGGCCAATTTGCTCACTCTGAGGTGTCAAAAAGTGTTTCTTCACCCCGGGAAGTGAATTAAATACAATTTGGAGGCATTTAATGTTCAAGCAAAAACGGCGGATTTTTGACAAAAGAGATAACACCCCCCCATTACGTGATGCTTCAGAAAGGTGAAAAATTGTCCGTTTTCAAATGTTTTATTTTTGAATGTCAGTTCACATTTGTAGGCGGATCATCAGTTTTAGAGCTAAAAAAATTAGCATGTTTAAAGTGATTTTCATGCTTCCAGGGGCTCTAAACACAAGATTTGTGGAATGGTTAAAAGTGCATGAAAATGGCCAATTTGCTCACTCTGAGGTCTCAAAAAGTGTTTCTTCACCCCGGGAAGTGAATTAAATACCATTTGGAGGCATTTAATGTTCAATCAAAAACAGCTGATTGTTGACAAAAGAGATAACACCTCCCATTACGTCATGCTTCAGAAAGGTGAAAAATTGTCCGTTTTCAAATGTTTTATTTTTGAATGTCAGTTCACATTTGTAGGTGGATTATTAGTTTTAGAGCTAAAATTAGCATGTTTAAAGTGATTTTCATGCTTCCTGTGGCCCTAAACACAAGGTTTGTGGAATGGTTAAAAGTGCATGAAAATGGCCAATTTGCTCACTCTGAGGTCTCAAAACGTGTTTCTTCACCCCGGGAAGTGAATTAAATACCATTTGGAGGCATTTAATGTTCAAGCAAAAACAGCTGATTTTTGACAAAAGAGATAACACCCCCCATTACGTAATTCTTCAGAAAGGTGAAAAATTGTCTTTTTTCAAATGTTTTATTTTTGAATGTCAGTTCACATTTGTAGGTGGATTATTAGTTTTAGAGCTAAAATTAGCATATTTAAAGTGATTTTCATGCTTCCAGGGGCTCTAAACAAAAGATTTGTGGAATGGTTAAAAGTGCATGAAAATTGCCAATTTGCTCACTCTGAGGTCTCAAAAAGTGTTTCTTCACCCCGGGAAGTGAATTAAATACCATTTGGAGGCATTTAATGTTCAAGCAAAAACGGCTGATTTTTGACAAAAGAGATAACACCCCCCCATTACGTAATTCTTCAGAAAGGTGAAAAATGGTCCGTTTTCAAATGTTTTATTTTTGAACGTCAGTTCACATTTGTAGGTGGATTATTAGTTTTAGAGCTAAAATTAGCATGTTTAAAGCGATTTTCATGCTTCCAGGGGCTCTAAACACAGGATTTGTGGAATGGTTAAAAGTGCATGAAAATGGCCAATTTGCTCACTCTGAGGTCTCAAAAAGTGTTTCTTCACCCCGGGAAGTGAATTAAATACCATTTGGAGGCATTTAATGTTCAAGCAAAAACAGCTGATTTTTGACAAAAGAGATAACACCCCCCCATTACGTAATTCTTCAGAAAGGTGAAAAATGGTCCGTTTTCAAATGTTTTATTTTTGAACGTCAGTTCACATTTGTAGGTGGATTATTAGTTTTAGAGCTAACATTAGCATGTTTAAAGTGATTTTCATGCTTCCAGGGGCTCTAAACACAAGATTTGTGGAATGGTTAAAAGTGCATGAAAATGGCCAATTTGCTCACTCTGAGGTCTCAAAAAGTGTTTCTTCACCCCGGGAAGTGAATTAAATACCATTTGGAGGCATTTAATGTTCAAGCAAAAACGGCTGATTTTTGACAAAAGAGATAACACCCCCCCATTACGTCATGCTTCAGAAAGGTGAAAAATGGTCCGTTTTCAAATGTTTTATTTTTGAATGTCAATTCACATTTGTAGGTGGATTATTAGTTTTAGAGCTAAAATTAGCATGTTTAAAGTGATTTTCATGCTTCCTGTGGCCCTAAACACAAGGTTTGTGGAATGGTTAAAAGTGCATGAAAATGGCCAATTTGCTCACTCTGAGGTCTCAAAACGTGTTTCTTCACCCCGGGAAGTGAATTAAATACCATTTGGAGGCATTTAATGTTCAAGCAAAAACAGCTGATTTTTGACAAAAGAGATAACACCCCCCATTACGTAATTCTTCAGAAAGGTGAAAAATTGTCTTTTTTCAAATGTTTTATTTTTGAATGTCAGTTCACATTTGTAGGTGGATTATTAGTTTTAGAGCTAAAATTAGCATATTTAAAGTGATTTTCATGCTTCCAGGGGCTCTAAACAAAAGATTTGTGGAATGGTTAAAAGTGCATGAAAATTGCCAATTTGCTCACTCTGAGGTCTCAAAAAGTGTTTCTTCACCCCGGGAAGTGAATTAAATACCATTTGGAGGCATTTAATGTTCAAGCAAAAACGGCTGATTTTTGACAAAAGAGATAACACCCCCCCATTACGTAATTCTTCAGAAAGGTGAAAAATGGTCCGTTTTCAAATGTTTTATTTTTGAACGTCAGTTCACATTTGTAGGTGGATTATTAGTTTTAGAGCTAAAATTAGCATGTTTAAAGCGATTTTCATGCTTCCAGGGGCTCTAAACACAGGATTTGTGGAATGGTTAAAAGTGCATGAAAATGGCCAATTTGCTCACTCTGAGGTCTCAAAAAGTGTTTCTTCACCCCGGGAAGTGAATTAAATACCATTTGGAGGCATTTAATGTTCAAGCAAAAACAGCTGATTTTTGACAAAAGAGATAACACCCCCCCATTACGTAATTCTTCAGAAAGGTGAAAAATGGTCCGTTTTCAAATGTTTTATTTTTGAACGTCAGTTCACATTTGTAGGTGGATTATTAGTTTTAGAGCTAACATTAGCATGTTTAAAGTGATTTTCATGCTTCCAGGGGCTCTAAACACAAGATTTGTGGAATGGTTAAAAGTGCATGAAAATGGCCAATTTGCTCACTCTGAGGTCTCAAAAAGTGTTTCTTCACCCCGGGAAGTGAATTAAATACCATTTGGAGGCATTTAATGTTCAAGCAAAAACGGCTGATTTTTGACAAAAGAGATAACACCCCCCCATTACGTCATGCTTCAGAAAGGTGAAAAATGGTCCGTTTTCAAATGTTTTATTTTTGAATGTCAATTCACATTTGTAGGTGGATTATTAGTTTTAGAGCTAAAATTAGCATGTTTAAAGTGATTTTCATGCTTCCAGGGGCCCGGGAAGTGAATTAAATACCATTTGGAGGCATTTAATGTTCAAGCAAAAACAGCTGATTTTTGACAAAAGAGATAACACCTCCCATTACGTCATGCTTCAGAAAGGTGAAAAATTGTCCGTTTTCAAATGTTTTATTTTTGAATGTCAGTTCACATTTGTAGGTGGATTATTAGTTTTAGAGCTAAAATTAGCATGTTTAAAGTGATTTTCATGCTTCATGTGGCCCTAAACACAAGGTTTGTGGAATGGTTAAAAGTGCATGAAAATGGCCAATTTGCTCACTCTGAGGTCTCAAAAAGTGTTTCTTCACCCCGGGAAGTGAATTAAATACCATTTGGAGGCATTTAATGTTCAAGCAAAAACAGCTGATTTTTGACAAAAGAGATAACACCCCCATTACGTAATTCTTCAGAAAGGTGAAAAATTGTCTGTTTTCAAATGTTTTATTTTTGAATGTCAGTTCACATTTGTAGGTGGATTATTAGTTTTAGAGCTAAAATTAGCATATTTAAAGTGATTTTCATGCTTCCAGGGGCTCTAAACAAAAGATTTGTTGAATGGTTAAAAGTGCATGAAAATGGCCAATTTGCTCACTCTGAGGTCTCAAAAAGTGTTTCTTCACCCCGGGAAGTGAATTAAATACCATTTGGAGGCATTTAATGTTCAAGCAAAAACAGCTGATTTTTGACAAAAGAG
Organism: Lissotriton helveticus; assembly: GCF_964261635.1. Taxonomy (NCBI): domain Eukaryota; kingdom Metazoa; phylum Chordata; class Amphibia; order Caudata; family Salamandridae; genus Lissotriton; species Lissotriton helveticus. Next base: position 1,401,323 of record NW_027611740.1, read on the forward strand.
ATAACACCCCCCCATTACGTCATTCTTCAGAAAGGTGAAAAATGGTCCGTTTTCAAATGTTTTATTTTTGAACGTCAGTTCACATTTGTAGGTGGATTATTAGTTTTAGAGCTAAAATTAGCATGTTTAAAGTGATTTTCATGCTTCCAGGGGCTCTAAACACAAGATTTGTGGAATGGTTAAAAGTGCATGAAAATGGCCAATTTGCTCACTCTGAGGTCTCAAAAAGTGTTTCTTCACCCCGGGAAGTGAATTAAATATCATTTGGAGGCATTTAATGTTCAAGCAAAAACAGCTGATTTTTGACAAAAGAGATAACACCCCCCATTACGTAATTCTTCAGAAAGGTGAAAAATGGTCCGTTTTCAAATGTTTTATTTTTGAACGTCAGTTCACATTTGTAGGTGGATTATTAGTTTTAGAGCTAAAATTAGCATGTTTAAAGTAATTTTCATGCTTCCAGGGGCCCGGGAAGTGAATAAAAAACCATTTGGAGGCATTTAATGTTCAAGCAAAAACGGCTGATTTTTGACAAAAGAGATAACACCCCCCCATTACGTCATGCTTCAGAAAGGTGAAAAATTGTCCGTTTTCAAATGTTTTATTTTTGAATGTCAGTTCACATTTGTAGGTGAATTATTAGTTTTAGAGCTAAAATTAGCATGTTTAAAGTGATTTTCATGCTTCCAGGGGCTCTAAACACAAGATTTGTGGAATGGTCAAAAGTGCATGAAAATGGCCAATTTGCTCACTCTGAGGTCTCAAAAAGTGTTTCTTCACCCCGGGAAGTGAATTAAATACCATTTGGAGGCATTTAATGTTCAAGCAAAAACGGCTGATTTTTGACAAAAGAGATAACACCCCCCCATTACGTCATGCTTCAGAAAGGTGAAAAATGGTCCGTTTTCAAATGTTTTATTTTTGAATGTCAATTCACATTTGTAGGTGGATTATTAGTTTTAGAGCTAAAATTAGCATGTTTAAAGTGATTTTCATGCTTCCAGGGGCCCGGGAAGTGAATTAAATACCATTTGGAGGCATTTAATGTTCAAGCAAAAACAGCTGATTTTTGACAAAAGAGATAACACCCTCCATTACGTCATGCTTCAGAAAGGTGAAAAATTGTCCGTTTTCAAATGTTTTATTTTTGAATGTCAGTTCACATTTGTAGGTGGATTATTAGTTTTAAAGCTAAAATTAGCATGTTTAAAGTGATTTTCATGCTTCCTGTGGCCCTAAACACAAGGTTTGTGGAATGGTTAAAAGTGCATGAAAATGGCCAATTTGCTCACTCTGAGGTCTCAAAAAGTGTTTCTTCACCCCGGGAAGTGAATTAAATACCATTTGGAGGCATTTAATGTTCAAGCAAAAACAGCTGATTTTTGACAAAAGAGATAACACCTCCCATTACGTCATGCTTCAGAAAGGTGAAAAATTGTCCGTTTTCAAATGTTTTATTTTTGAATGTCAGTTCACATTTGTAGGTGGATTATTAGTTTTAGAGCTAAAATTAGCATGTTTAAAGTGATTTTCATGCTTCATGTGGCCCTAAACACAAGGTTTGTGGAATGGTTAAAAGTGCATGAAAATGGCCAATTTGCTCACTCTGAGGTCTCAAAAAGTGTTTCTTCACCCCGGGAAGTGAATTAAATACCATTTGGAGGCATTTAATGTTCAAGCAAAAACAGCTGATTTTTGACAAAAGAGATAACACCCCCATTACGTAATTCTTCAGAAAGGTGAAAAATTGTCCGTTTTCAAATGTTTTATTTTTGAATGTCAGTTCACATTTGTAGGTGCATCATCAGTTTTAGAGCTAAAAAAATTAGCATGTTTAAAGTGATTTTCATGCTTCCAGGGGCTCTAAACACAAGATTTGTGGAATGGTTAAAAGTGCATGAAAATGGCCAATTTGCTCACTCTGAGGTCTCAAAAAGTGTTTCTTCACCCCGGGAAGTGAATTAAATACCATTTGGAGGCATTTAATGTTCAATCAAAAACAGCTGATTTTTGACAAAAGAGATAACACCTCCCATTACGTCATGCTTCAGAAAGGTGAAAAATTGTCCGTTTTCAAATGTTTTATTTTTGAATGTCAGTTCACATTTGTAGGTGGATTATTAGTTTTAGAGCTAAAATTAGCATGTTTAAAGAGATTTTCATGCTTCCTGTGGCCCTAAACTCAAGGTTTGTGGAATGGTTAAAAGTGCATGAAAATGGCCAATTTGCTCACTCTGATGTCTCAAAAAGTGTTTCTTCACCCCGGGAAGTGAATTAAATACCATTTGGAGGCATTTAATGTTCAAGCAAAAACAGCTGATTTTTGACAAAAGAGATAACAGCCCCCCATTACGTAATTCTTCAGAAAGGTGAAAAATTGTCTGTTTTCAAATGTTTTATTTTTGAATGTCAGTTCACATTTGTAGGTGGATTATTAGTTTTAGAGCTAAAATTAGCATATTTAGAGTGATTTTCATGCTTCCAGGGGCTCTAAACACAAGATTTGTGGCATGGTTAAAAGTGCATGAAAATGGCCAATTTGCTCACTCTGAGGTCTCAAAAAGTGTTTCTTCACCCCGGGAAGTGAATTAAATACCATTTGGAGGCATTTAATGTTCAAGCAAAAACGGCTGATTTTTGACAAAAGAGATAACACCCCCCCATTACGTCATGCTTCAGAAAGGTGAAAAATGGTCCGTTTTCAAATGTTTTATTTTTGAATGTCAATTCACATTTGTAGGTGGATTATTAGTTTTAGAGCTAAAATTAGCATGTTTAAAGTGATTTTCATGCTTCCAGGGGCCCGGGAAGTGAATTAAATACCATTTGGAGGCATTTAATGTTCAAGCAAAAACAGCTGATTTTTGACAAAAGAGATAACACCCTCCATTACGTCATGCTTCAGAAAGGTGAAAAATTGTCCGTTTTCAAATGTTTTATTTTTGAATGTCAGTTCACATTTGTAGGTGGATTATTAGTTTTAAAGCTAAAATTAGCATGTTTAAAGTGATTTTCATGCTTCCTGTGGCCCTAAACACAAGGTTTGTGGAATGGTTAAAAGTGCATGAAAATGGCCAATTTGCTCACTCTGAGGTCTCAAAAAGTGTTTCTTCACCCCGGGAAGTGAATTAAATACCATTTGGAGGCATTTAATGTTCAAGCAAAAACAGCTGATTTTTGACAAAAGAGATAACACCTCCCATTACGTCATGCTTCAGAAAGGTGAAAAATTGTCCGTTTTCAAATGTTTTATTTTTGAATGTCAGTTCACATTTGTAGGTGGATTATTAGTTTTAGAGCTAAAATTAGCATGTTTAAAGTGATTTTCATGCTTCATGTGGCCCTAAACACAAGGTTTGTGGAATGGTTAAAAGTGCATGAAAATGGCCAATTTGCTCACTCTGAGGTCTCAAAAAGTGTTTCTTCACCCCGGGAAGTGAATTAAATACCATTTGGAGGCATTTAATGTTCAAGCAAAAACAGCTGATTTTTGACAAAAGAGATAACACCCCCATTACGTAATTCTTCAGAAAGGTGAAAAATTGTCCGTTTTCAAATGTTTTATTTTTGAATGTCAGTTCACATTTGTAGGTGCATCATCAGTTTTAGAGCTAAAAAAATTAGCATGTTTAAAGTGATTTTCATGCTTCCAGGGGCTCTAAACACAAGATTTGTGGAATGGTTAAAAGTGCATGAAAATGGCCAATTTGCTCACTCTGAGGTCTCAAAAAGTGTTTCTTCACCCCGGGAAGTGAATTAAATACCATTTGGAGGCATTTAATGTTCAATCAAAAACAGCTGATTTTTGACAAAAGAGATAACACCTCCCATTACGTCATGCTTCAGAAAGGTGAAAAATTGTCCGTTTTCAAATGTTTTATTTTTGAATGTCAGTTCACATTTGTAGGTGGATTATTAGTTTTAGAGCTAAAATTAGCATGTTTAAAGAGATTTTCATGCTTCCTGTGGCCCTAAACACAAGGTTTGTGGAATGGTTAAAAGTGCATGAAAATGGCCAATTTGCTCACTCTGATGTCTCAAAAAGTGTTTCTTCACCCCGGGAAGTGAATTAAATACCATTTGGAGGCATTTAATGTTCAAGCAAAAACAGCTGATTTTTGACAAAAGAGATAACAGCCCCCCATTACGTAATTCTTCAGAAAGGTGAAAAATTGTCTGTTTTCAAATGTTTTATTTTTGAATGTCAGTTCACATTTGTAGGTGGATTATTAGTTTTAGAGCTAAAATTAGCATATTTAGAGTGATTTTCATGCTTCCAGGGGCTCTAAACACAAGATTTGTGGCATGGTTAAAAGTGCATGAAAATGGCCAATTTGCTCACTCTAAGGTCTCAAAAAGTGTTTCTTCACCCCGGGAAGTGAATTAAATACCATTTGGAGGCATTTAATGTTCAAGCAAAAACGGCTGATTTTTGACAAAAGAGATAACACCCCCCCATTACGTCATTCTTCAAAAAGGTGAAAAATGGTCCGTTTTCAAATGTTTTAGTTTTTGAACATCAGTTCACATTTGTAGGTGGATTATTAGTTTTAGAGCTAAAATTAGCATGTTTAAAGTGATTTTCATGCTTCCAGGGGCTTTAAACACAAGATTTTTGGAATGGTTAAAAGTGCATGAAAATGGCCAATTTGCTCACTCTGAGGTGTCAAAAAGTGTTTCTTCACCCCGGGAAGTGAATTAAATACAATTTGGAGGCATTTAATGTTCAAGCAAAAACGGCGGATTTTTGACAAAAGAGATAACACCCCCCCATTACGTGATGCTTCAGAAAGGTGAAAAATTGTCCGTTTTCAAATGTTTTATTTTTGAATGTCAGTTCACATTTGTAGGCGGATCATCAGTTTTAGAGCTAAAAAAATTAGCATGTTTAAAGTGATTTTCATGCTTCCAGGGGCTCTAAACACAAGATTTGTGGAATGGTTAAAAGTGCATGAAAATGGCCAATTTGCTCACTCTGAGGTCTCAAAAAGTGTTTCTTCACCCCGGGAAGTGAATTAAATACCATTTGGAGGCATTTAATGTTCAATCAAAAACAGCTGATTGTTGACAAAAGAGATAACACCTCCCATTACGTCATGCCTCAGAAAGGTGAAAAATTGTCCGTTTTCAAATGTTTTATTTTTGAATGTCAGTTCACATTTGTAGGTGGATTATTAGTTTTAGAGCTAAAATTAGCATGTTTAAAGTGATTTTCATGCTTCCTGTGGCCCTAAACACAAGGTTTGTGGAATGGTTAGAAGTGCATGAAAATGGCCAATTTGCTCACTCTGAGGTCTCAAAACGTGTTTCTTCACCCCGGGAAGTGAATTAAATACCATTTGGAGGCATTTAATGTTCAAGCAAAAACAGCTGATTTTTGACAAAAGAGATAACACCCCCCATTACGTAATTCTTCAGAAAGGTGAAAAATGGTCCGTTTTCAAATGTTTTATTTTTGAACGTCAGTTCACATTTGTAGGTGGATTATTAGTTTTAGAGCTAAAATTAGCATGTTTAAAGCGATTTTCATGCTTCCAGGGGCTCTAAACACAGGATTTGTGGAATGGTTAAAAGTGCATGAAAATGGCCAATTTGCTCACTCTGAGGTCTCAAAAAGTGTTTCTTCACCCCGGGAAGTGAATTAAATACCATTTGGAGGCATTTAATGTTCAAGCAAAAACAGCTGATTTTTGACAAAAGAGATAACACCCCCCCATTACGTAATTCTTCAGAAAGGTGAAAAATGGTCCGTTTTCAAATGTTTTATTTTTGAACGTCAGTTCACATTTGTAGGTGGATTATTAGTTTTAGAGCTAACATTAGCATGTTTAAAGTTATTTTCATGCTTCCAGGGGCTCTAAACACAAGATTTGTGGAATGGTTAAAAGTGCATGAAAATGGCCAATTTGCTCACTCTGAGGTCTCAAAAAGTGTTTCTTCACCCCGGGAAGTGAATTAAATACCATTTGGAGGCATTTAATGTTCAAGCAAAAACGGCTGATTTTTGACAAAAGAGATAACACCCCCCATTACGTCATGCTTCAGAAAGGTGAAAAATGGTCCGTTTTCAAATGTTTTATTTTTGAATGTCAATTCACATTTGTAGGTGGATTATTAGTTTTAGAGCTAAAATTAGCATGTTTAAAGTGATTTTCATGCTTCCAGGGGCCCGGGAAGTGAATTAAATACCATTTGGAGGCATTTAATGTTCAAGCAAAAACAGCTGATTTTTGACAAAAGAGATAACACCTCCCATTACGTCATGCTTCAGAAAGGTGAAAAATTGTCCGTTTTCAAATGTTTTATTTTTGAATGTCAGTTCACATTTGTAGGTGGATTATTAGTTTTAGAGCTAAAATTAGCATGTTTAAAGTGATTTTCATGCTTCATGTGGCCCTAAACACAAGGTTTGTGGAATGGTTAAAAGTGCATGAAAATGGCCAATTTGCTCACTCTGAGGTCTCAAAAAGTGTTTCTTCACCCCGGGAAGTGAATTAAATACCATTTGGAGGCATTTAATGTTCAAGCAAAAACAGCTGATTTTTGACAAAAGAGATAACACCCCCATTACGTAATTCTTCAGAAAGGTGAAAAATTGTCTGTTTTCAAATGTTTTATTTTTGAATGTCAGTTCACATTTGTAGGTGGATTATTAGTTTTAGAGCTAAAATTAGCATATTTAAAGTGATTTTCATGCTTCCAGGGGCTCTAAACAAAAGATTTGTTGAATGGTTAAAAGTGCATGAAAATGGCCAATTTGCTCACTCTGAGGTCTCAAAAAGTGTTTCTTCACCCCGGGAAGTGAATTAAATACCATTTGGAGGCATTTAATGTTCAAGCAAAAACAGCTGATTTTTGACAAAAGAGATAACACCCCCCCATTACGTCATTCTTCAGAAAGGTGAAAAATGGTCCGTTTTCAAATGTTTTATTTTTGAACGTCAGTTCACATTTGTAGGTGGATTATTAGTTTTAGAGCTAAAATTAGCATGTTTAAAGTGATTTTCATGCTTCCAGGGGCTCTAAACACAAGATTTGTGGAATGGTTAAAAGTGCATGAAAATGGCCAATTTGCTCACTCTGAGGTCTCAAAAAGTGTTTCTTCACCCCGGGAAGTGAATTAAATATCATTTGGAGGCATTTAATGTTCAAGCAAAAACAGCTGATTTTTGACAAAAGAGATAACACCCCCCATTACGTAATTCTTCAGAAAGGTGAAAAATGGTCCGTTTTCAAATGTTTTATTTTTGAACGTCAGTTCACATTTGTAGGTGGATTATTAGTTTTAGAGCTAAAATTAGCATGTTTAAAGTAATTTTCATGCTTCCAGGGGCCCGGGAAGTGAATAAAAAACCATTTGGAGGCATTTAATGTTCAAGCAAAAACGGCTGATTTTTGACAAAAGAGATAACACCCCCCCATTACGTCATGCTTCAGAAAGGTGAAAAATTGTCCGTTTTCAAATGTTTTATTTTTGAATGTCAGTTCACATTTGTAGGTGAATTATTAGTTTTAGAGCTAAAATTAGCATGTTTAAAGTGATTTTCATGCTTCCTGTGGCCCTAAACACAAAGTTTGTGGAATGGTTAAAAGTGCATGAAAATGGCCAGTTTGCTCACTCTGAGGTCTCAAAAAGTGTTTCTTCACCCCGGGAAGTGAATTAAATACCATTTGGAGGCATTTAATGTTCAAGCAAAAACGGCTGATTTTTGACAAAAGAGATAACACCCCCCCATTACGTCATTCTTCAGAAAGGTGAAAAATGGTCCGTTTTCAAATGTTTTATTTTTGAACGTCAGTTCACATTTGTAGGTGGATTATTAGTTTTAGAGCTAAAATTAGCATGTTTAAAGCGATTTTCATGCTTCCAGGGGCTCTAAACACAGGATTTGTGGAATGGTTAAAAGTGCATGAAAATGGCCAATTTGCTCACTCTGAGGTCTCAAAAAGTGTTTCTTCACCCCGGGAAGTGAATTAAATACCATTTGGAGGCATTTAATGTTCAAGCAAAAACAGCTGATTTTTGACAAAAGAGATAACACCCCCCCATTACGTAATTCTTCAGAAAGGTGAAAAATGGTCCGTTTTCAAATGTTTTATTTTTGAACGTCAGTTCACATTTGTAGGTGGATTATTAGTTTTAGAGCTAACATTAGCATGTTTAAAGTGATTTTCATGCTTCCAGGGGCTCTAAACACAAGATTTGTGGAATGGTTAAAAGTGCATGAAAATGGCCAATTTGCTCACTCTGAGGTCTCAAAAAGTGTTTCTTCACCCCGGGAAGTGAATTAAATACCATTTGGAGGCATTTAATGTTCAAGCAAAAACGGCTGATTTTTGACAAAAGAGATAACACCCCCCCATTACGTCATGCTTCAGAAAGGTGAAAAATGGTCCGTTTTCAAATGTTTTATTTTTGAATGTCAATTCACATTTGTAGGTGGATTATTAGTTTTAGAGCTAAAATTAGCATGTTTAAAGTGATTTTCATGCTTCCAGGGGCCCGGGAAGTGAATTAAATACCATTTGGAGGCATTTAATGTTCAAGCAAAAACAGCTGATTTTTGACAAAAGAGATAACACCCTCCATTACGTCATGCTTCAGAAAGGTGAAAAATTGTCCGTTTTCAAATGTTTTATTTTTGAATGTCAGTTCACATTTGTAGGTGGATTATTAGTTTTAAAGCTAAAATTAGCATGTTTAAAGTGATTTTCATGCTTCCTGTGGCCCTAAACACAAGGTTTGTGGAATGGTTAAAAGTGCATGAAAATGGCCAATTTGCTCACTCTGAGGTCTCAAAAAGTGTTTCTTCACCCCGGGAAGTGAATTAAATACCATTTGGAGGCATTTAATGTTCAAGCAAAAACAGCTGATTTTTGACAAAAGAGATAACACCTCCCATTACGTCATGCTTCAGAAAGGTGAAAAATTGTCCGTTTTCAAATGTTTTATTTTTGAATGTCAGTTCACATTTGTAGGTGGATTATTAGTTTTAGAGCTAAAATTAGCATGTTTAAAGTGATTTTCATGCTTCATGTGGCCCTAAACACAAGGTTTGTGGAATGGTTAAAAGTGCATGAAAATGGCCAATTTGCTCACTCTGAGGTCTCAAAAAGTGTTTCTTCACCCCGGGAAGTGAATTAAATACCATTTGGAGGCATTTAATGTTCAAGCAAAAACAGCTGATTTTTGACAAAAGAGATAACACCCCCATTACGTAATTCTTCAGAAAGGTGAAAAATTGTCTGTTTTCAAATGTTTTATTTTTGAATGTCAGTTCACATTTGTAGGTGGATTATTAGTTTTAGAGCTAAAATTAGCATATTTAAAGTGATTTTCATGCTTCCAGGGGCTCTAAACAAAAGATTTGTTGAATGGTTAAAAGTGCATGAAAATGGCCAATTTGCTCACTCTGAGGTCTCAAAAAGTGTTTCTTCACCCCGGGAAGTGAATTAAATACCATTTGGAGGCATTTAATGTTCAAGCAAAAACAGCTGATTTTTGACAAAAGAGATAACACCCCCCCATTACGTCATTCTTCAGAAAGGTGAAAAATGGTCCGTTTTCAAATGTTTTATTTTTGAACGTCAGTTCACATTTGTAGGTGGATTATTAGTTTTAGAGCTAAAATTAGCATGTTTAAAGTGATTTTCATGCTTCCAGGGGCCCGGGAAGTGAATAAAAAACCATTTGGAGGCATTTAATGTTCAAGCAAAAACGGCTGATTTTTGACAAAAGAGATAACACCCCCCCATTACGTCATGCTTCAGAAAGGTGAAAAATTGTCCGTTTTCAAATGTTTTATTTTTGAATGTCAGTTCACATTTGTAGGTGAATTATTAGTTTTAGAGCTAAAATTAGCATGTTTAAAGTGATTTTCATGCTTCCTGTGGCCCTAAACACAAAGTTTGTGGAATGGTTAAAAGTGCATGAAAATGGCCAGTTTGCTCACTCTGAGGTCTCAAAAAGTGTTTCTTCACCCCGGGAAGTGAATTAAATACCATTTGGAGGCATTTAATGTTCAAGCAAAAACAGCTGATTTTTGACAAAAGAGAAAACACCCCCCCATTACGTAATTCTTCAGAAAGGTGAAAAATGGTCCGTTTTCAAATGTTTTATTTTTGAACGTCAGTTCACATTTGTAGGTGGATTATTAGTTTTAGAGCTAAAATTAGCATATTTAAAGTGATTTTCATGCTTCCAGGGGCTCTAAACACAAGATTTGTGGAATGGTTAAAAGTGCATGAAAATGGCCAATTTGCTCAATCTGAGGTCTCAAAAAGTGTTTCTTCATCCCGGGAAGTGAATTAAATACCATTTGGAGGCATTTAATGTTCAAGCAAAAACAGCTGATTTTTGACAAAAGAGATAACACCCCCCATTACGTAATTCTTCAGAAAGGTGAAAAATGGTCCGTTTTCAAATGTTTTATTTTTGAACGTCAGTTCACATTTGTAGGTGGATTATTAGTTTTAGAGCTAAAATTAGCATGTTTAAAGTGATTTTCATGCTTCCAGGGGCTCAAAACACAAGATTTGTGGAATGGTTAAAAGTGCATGAAAATGGCCAATTTGCTCACTCTGAGGTCTCAAAAAGTGTTTCTTCACCCCGGGAAGTGAATTAAATACCATTTGGAGGCATTTAATGTTCAAGCAAAAACAGCTGATTTTTGACAAAAGAGATAACACCCCCCCATTACGTAATGCTTCAGAAAGGTGAAAAATGGTCCGTTTTCAAATGTTTTATTTTTGAAGGTCAGTTCACATTTGTAGGTGGATTATTAGTTTTAGAGCTAAAATTAGCATGTTTAAAGTGATTTTCATGCTTCCAGGGGCTCAAACACAAGATTTGTGGAATGGTTAAAAGTGCATGAAAATGGCCAATTTGCTCACTCTGAGGTCTCAAAAAGTGTTTCTTCACCCCGGGAAGTGAATTAAATACCATTTGGAGGCATTTAATGTTCAAGCAAAAACGGCTGATTTTTGACAAAAGAGATAACACCCCCCCATTACGTCATGCTTCAGAAAGGTGAAAAATGGTCCGTTTTCAAATGTTTTATTTTTGAATGTCAATTCACATTTGTAGGTGGATTATTAGTTTTAGAGCTAAAATTAGCATGTTTAAAGTGATTTTCATGCTTCCAGGGGCCCGGGAAGTGAATTAAATACCATTTGGAGGCATTTAATGTTCAAGCAAAAACAGCTGATTTTTGACAAAAGAGATAACACCCTCCATTACGTCATTCTTCAGAAAGGTAAAAAATGGTCCGTTTTCAAATGTTTTATTTTTGAACGTCAGTTCACATTTGTAGGTGGATTATTAGTTTTAGAGCTAAAATTAGCATGTTTAAAGTGATTTTCATGCTTCCAGGGGCTCTAAACACAAGATTTGTGGAATGGTTAAAAGTGCATGAAAATGGCCAATTTGCTCACTCTGAGGTCTCAAAAAGTGTTTCTTCACCCCGGGAAGTGAATTAAATACCATTTGGAGGCATTTAATGTTCAATCAAAAACAGCTGATTTTTGACAAAAGAGATAACACCTCCCATTACGTCATGCTTCAGAAAGGTGAAAAATTGTCCGTTTTCAAATGTTTTATTTTTGAATGTCAGTTCACATTTGTAGGTGGATTATTAGTTTTAGAGCTAAAATTAGCATGTTTAAAGTGATTTTCATGCTTCCTGTGGCCCTAAACACAATGTTTGTGGAATGGTTAAAAGTGCATGAAAATGGCCAATTTGCTCACTCTGAGGTTTCAAAAAGTGTTTCTTCACCCCGGGAAGTGAATTAAATACCATTTGGAGGCATTTCATGTTCAAGCAAAAACGGCTGATTTTTGACAAAAGAGATAACACCCCCCATTACGTCATGCTTCAGAAAGGTGAAAAATGGTCCGTTTTCAAATGTTTTATTTTTGAATGTCAATTCACATTTGTAGGTGGATTATTAGTTTTAGAGCTAAAATTAGCATGTTTAAAGTGATTTTCATGCTTCCAGGGGCCCGGGAAGTGAATTAAATACCATTTGGAGGCATTTAATGTTCAAGCAAAAACAGCTGATTTTTGACAAAAGAGATAACACCCTCCATTACGTCATTCTTCAGAAAGGTAAAAAATGGTCCGTTTTCAAATGTTTTATTTTTGAACGTCAGTTCACATTTGTAGGTGGATTATTAGTTTTAGAGCTAAAATTAGCATATTTAAAGTGATTTTCATGCTTCCAGGGGCTCTAAACACAAGATTTGTGGAATGGTTAAAAGTGCATGAAAATGGCCAATTTGCTCACTCTGAGGTCTCAAAAAGTGTTTCTTCACCCCGGGAAGTGAATTAAATACCATTTGGAGGCATTTAATGTTCAATCAAAAACAGCTGATTTTTGACAAAAGAGATAACACCCCCATTACGTAATTCTTCAGAAAGGTGAAAAATTGTCTGTTTTCAAATGTTTTATTTTTGAATGTCAGTTCACATTTGTAGGTGGATTATTAGTTTTAGAGCTAAAATTAGCATATTTAAAGTGATTTTCATGCTTCCAGGGGCTCTAAACAAAAGATTTGTGGAATGGTTAAAAGTGCATGAAAATGGCCAATTTGCTCACTCTGAGGTCTCAAAAAGTGTTTCTTCACCCCGGGAAGTGAATTAAATACCATTTGGAGGCATTTAATGTTCAAGCAAAAACGGCTGATTTTTGACAAAAGAGATAACACCCCCCCATTACGTCATTCTTCAGAAAGGTGAAAAATGGTCCGTTTTCAAATGTTTTATTTTTGAACGTCAGTTCACATTTGTAGGTGGATTATTAGTTTTAGAGCTAAAATTAGCATGTTTAAAGTGATTTTCATGCTTCCAGGGGCTCTAAACACAAGATTTGTGGAATGGTTAAAAGTGCATGAAAATGGCCAATTTGCTCACTCTGAGGTCTCAAAAAGTGTTTCTTCACCCCGGGAAGTGAATTAAATACCATTTGGAGGCATTTAATGTTCAAGCAAAAACAGCTGATTTTTGACAAAAGAGATAACACCCCCTCATTACGTAATTCTTCAGAAAGGTGAAAAATGGTCCGTTTTCAAATGTTTTATTTTTGAACGTCAGTTCACATTTGTAGGTGGATTATTAGTTTTAGAGCTAAAATTAGCATGTTTAAAGTGATTTTCATGCTTCCAGGGGCTCAAAACACAAGATTTGTGGAATGGTTAAAAGTGCATGAAAATGGCCAATTTGCTCACTCTGAGGTCTCAAAAAGTGTTTCTTCACCCCGGGAAGTGAATTAAATACCATTTGGAGGCATTTAATGTTCAAGCAAAAACAGCTGATTTTTGACAAAAGAGATAACACCCCCCCATTACGTAATGCTTCAGAAAGGTGAAAAATGGTCCGTTTTCAAATGTTTTATTTTTGAAGGTCAGTTCACATTTGTAGGTGGATTATTAGTTTTAGAGCTAAAATTAGCATGTTTAAAGTGATTTTCATGCTTCCAGGGGCCCGGGAAGTGAATTAAAAACCATTTGGAGGCATTTAATGTTCAAGCAAAAACGGCTGATTTTTGACAAAAGAGATAACACCCCCCATTACGTCATGCTTCAGAAAGGTGAAAAATTGTCCGTTTTCAAATGTTTTATTTTTGAATGTCAGTTCACATTTGTAGGTGAATTATCAGTTTTAGAGCTAAAATTAGCATGTTTAAAGTGATTTTCATGCTTCCTGTGGCCCTAAACACAAAGTTTGTGGAATGGTTAAAAGTGCATGAAAATGGCCAGTTTGCTCACTCTGAGGTCTCAAAAAGTGTTTCTTCACCCCGGGAAGTGAATTAAATACCATTTGGAGGCATTTAATGTTCAAGCAAAAACAGCTGATTTTTGACAAAAGAGAAAACACCCCCCCATTACGTAATTCTTCAGAAAGGTGAAAAATGGTCCGTTTTCAAATGTTTTATTTTTGAACGTCAGTTCACATTTGTAGGTGGATTATTAGTTTTAGAGCTAAAATTAGCATATTTAAAGTGATTTTCATGCTTCCAGGGGCTCTAAACACAAGATTTGTGGAATGGTTAAAAGTGCATGAAAATGGCCAATTTGCTCACTCTGAGGTCTCAAAAAGTGTTTCTTCACCCCGGGAAGTGAATTAAATACCATTTGGAGGCATTTAATGTTCAAGCAAAAACGGCTGATTTTTGACAAAAGAGATAACACCCCCCATTACGTCATTCTTCAGAAAGGTGAAAAATGGTCCGTTTTCAAATGTTTTATTTTTGAACGTCAGTTCACATTTGTAGGTGGATTATTAGTTTTAGAGCTAAAATTAGCATGTTTAAAGTGATTTTCATGCTTCCAGGGGCTCTAAACACAAGATTTGTGGAATGGTCAAAAGTGCATGAAAATGGCCAATTTGCTCACTCTGAGGTCTCAAAAAGTGTTTCTTCACCCCGGGAAGTGAATTAAATACCATTTGGAGGCATTTAATGTTCAAGCAAAAACGGCTGATTTTTGACAAAAGAGATAACACCCCCCCATTACGTCATGCTTCAGAAAGGTGAAAAATGGTCCGTTTTCAAATGTTTTATTTTTGAATGTCAATTCACATTTGTAGGTGGATTATTAGTTTTAGAGCTAAAATTAGCATGTTTAAAGTGATTTTCATGCTTCCAGGGGCCCGGGAAGTGAATTAATAACCATTTGGAGGCATTTAATGTTCAAGCAAAAACAGCTGATTTTTGACAAAAGAGATAACACCCTCCATTACGTCATTCTTCAGAAAGGTAAAAAATGGTCCGTTTTCAAATGTTTTATTTTTGAACGTCAGTTCACATTTGTAGGTGGATTATTAGTTTTAGAGCTAAAATTAGCATGTTTAAAGTGATTTTCATGCTTCCAGGGGCTCTAAACACAAGATTTGTGGAATGGTTAAAAGTGCATGAAAATGGCCAATTTGCTCACTCTGAGGTCTCAAAAAGTGTTTCTTCACCCCGGGAAGTGAATTAAATACAATTTGGAGGCATTTAATGTTCAAGCAAAAACGGCGGATTTTTGACAAAAGAGATAACACCCCCATTACGTGATGCTTCAGAAAGGTGAAAAATTGTCCGTTTTCAAATGTTTTATTTTTGAATGTCAGTTCACATTTGTAGGTGGATCATCAGTTTTAGAGCTAAAAAAATTAGCATGTTTAAAGTGATTTTCATGCTTCCATGGGCTCTAAACACAAGATTTGTGGAATGGTTAAAAGTGCATGAAAATGGCCAATTTGCTCACTCTGAGGTCTCAAAAAGTGTTTCTTCACCCCGGGAAGTGAATTAAATACCATTTGGAGGCATTTAATGTTCAAGCAAAAACGGCTGATTTTTGACAAAAGAGATAACACCCCCCATTACGTCATTCTTCAGAAAGGTGAAAAATGGTCCGTTTTCAAATGTTTTATTTTTGAACGTCAGTTCACATTTGTAGGTGGATTATTAGTTTTAGAGCTAAAATTAGCATGTTTAAAGTGATTTTCATGCTTCCAGGGGCTCTAAACACAAGATTTGTGGAATGGTTAAAAGTGCATGAAAATGGCCAATTTGCTCACTCTGTGGTCTCAAAAAGTGTTTCTTCACCCCGGGAAGTGAATTAAATACCATTTGGAGGCATTTAATGTTCAAGCAAAAACGGCTGATTTTTGACAAAAGAGATAACACCCCCCCCCCATTACGTCATGCTTCAGAAAGGTGAAAAATGGTCCGTTTTCAAATGTTTTATTTTTGAATGTCAATTCACATTTGTAGGTGGATTATTAGTTTTAGAGCTAAAATTAGCATGTTTAAAGTGATTTTCATGCTTCCAGGGGCCCGGGAAGTGAATTAAATACCATTTGGAGGCATTTAATGTTCAAGCAAAAACAGCTGATATTTGACAAAAGAGATAACACCCTCCATTACGTCATGCTTCAGAAAGGTGAAAAATTGTCCGTTTTCAAATGTTTTATTTTTGAATGTCAGTTCACATTTGTAGGTGGATTATTAGTTTTAGAGCTAAAATTAGCATGTTTAAAGTGATTTTCATGCTTCCTGTGGCCCTAAACACAAGGTTTGTGGAATGGTTAAAAGTGCATGAAAATGGCCAATTTGCTCACTCTGAGGTCTCAAAAAGTGTTTCTTCACCCCGGGAAGTGAATTAAATACCATTTGGAGGCATTTAATGTTCAAGCAAAAACAGCTGATTTTTGACAAAAGAGATAACACCTCCCATTACGTCATGCTTCAGAAAGGTGAAAAATTGTCCGTTTTCAAATGTTTTATTTTTGAAGGTCAGTTCACATTTGTAGGTGGATTATTAGTTTTAGAGCTAAAATTAGCATGTTTAAAGTGATTTTCATGCTTCCAGGGGCCCGGGAAGTGAATTAAAAACCATTTGGAGGCATTTAATGTTCAAGCAAAAACGGCTGATTTTTGACAAAAGAGATAACACCCCCCCATTACGTCATGCTTCAGAAAGGTGAAAAATTGTCCGTTTTCAAATGTTTTATTTTTGAATGTCAGTTCACATTTGTAGGTGAATTATCAGTTTTAGAGCTAAAATTAGCATGTTTAAAGTGATTTTCATGCTTCATGTGGCCCTAAACACAAAGTTTGTGGAATGGTTAAAAGTGCATGAAAATGGCCAGTTTGCTCACTCTGAGGTCTCAAAAAGTGTTTCTTCACCCCGGGAAGTGAATTAAATACCATTTGGAGGCATTTAATGTTCAAGCAAAAACAGCTGATTTTTGACAAAAGAGATAACACCTCCCATTACGTCATGCTTCAGAAAGGTGAAAAATTGTCCGTTTTCAAATGTTTTATTTTTGAAGGTCAGTTCACATTTGTAGGTGGATTATTAGTTTTAGAGCTAAAATTAGCATGTTTAAAGTGATTTTCATGCTTCCAGGGGCCCGGGAGGTGAATTAAATACCATTTGGAGGCATTTAATGTTCAAGCAAAAACAGCTGATTTTTGACAAAAGAGAAAACACCCCCCCATTACGTAATTCTTCAGAAAGGTGAAAAATGGTCCGTTTTCAAATGTTTTATTTTTGAACGTCAGTTCACATTTGTAGGTGGATTATTAGTTTTAGAGCTAAAATTAGCATATTTAAAGTGATTTTCATGCTTCCAGGGGCTCTAAACACAAGATTTGTGGAATGGTTAAAAGTGCATGAAAATGGCCAATTTGCTCACTCTGAGGTCTCAAAAAGTGTTTCTTCACCCCGGGAAGTGAATTAAATACCATTTGGAGGCATTTAATGTTCAAGCAAAAACGGCTGATTTTTGACAAAAGAGATAACACCCCCCATTACGTCATTCTTCAGAAAGGTGAAAAATGGTCCGTTTTCAAATGTTTTATTTTTGAACGTCAGTTCACATTTGTAGGTGGATTATTAGTTTTAGAGCTAAAATTAGCATGTTTAAAGTGATTTTCATGCTTCCAGGGGCTCTAAACACAAGATTTGTGGAATGGTCAAAAGTGCATGAAAATGGCCAATTTGCTCACTCTGAGGTCTCAAAAAGTGTTTCTTCACCCCGGGAAGTGAATTAAATACCATTTGGAGGCATTTAATGTTCAAGCAAAAACGGCTGATTTTTGACAAAAGAGATAACACCCCCCCATTACGTCATGCTTCAGAAAGGTGAAAAATGGTCCGTTTTCAAATGTTTTATTTTTGAATGTCAATTCACATTTGTAGGTGGATTATTAGTTTTAGAGCTAAAATTAGCATGTTTAAAGTGATTTTCATGCTTCCAGGGGCCCGGGAAGTGAATTAATAACCATTTGGAGGCATTTAATGTTCAAGCAAAAACAGCTGATTTTTGACAAAAGAGATAACACCCTCCATTACGTCATTCTTCAGAAAGGTAAAAAATGGTCCGTTTTCAAATGTTTTATTTTTGAACGTCAGTTCACATTTGTAGGTGGATTATTAGTTTTAGAGCTAAAATTAGCATGTTTAAAGTGATTTTCATGCTTCCAGGGGCTCTAAACACAAGATTTGTGGAATGGTTAAAAGTGCATGAAAATGGCCAATTTGCTCACTCTGAGGTCTCAAAAAGTGTTTCTTCACCCCGGGAAGTGAATTAAATACAATTTGGAGGCATTTAATGTTCAAGCAAAAACGGCGGATTTTTGACAAAAGAGATAACACCCCCATTACGTGATGCTTCAGAAAGGTGAAAAATTGTCCGTTTTCAAATGTTTTATTTTTGAATGTCAGTTCACATTTGTAGGTGGATCATCAGTTTTAGAGCTAAAAAAATTAGCATGTTTAAAGTGATTTTCATGCTTCCATGGGCTCTAAACACAAGATTTGTGGAATGGTTAAAAGTGCATGAAAATGGCCAATTTGCTCACTCTGAGGTCTCAAAAAGTGTTTCTTTACCCCGGGAAGTGAATTAAATACCATTTGGAGGCATTTAATGTTCAAGCAAAAACGGCTGATTTTTGACAAAAGAGATAACACCCCCCATTACGTCATTCTTCAGAAAGGTGAAAAATGGTCCGTTTTCAAATGTTTTATTTTTGAACGTCAGTTCACATTTGTAGGTGGATTATTAGTTTTAGAGCTAAAATTAGCATGTTTAAAGTGATTTTCATGCTTCCAGGGGCTCTAAACACAAGATTTGTGGAATGGTTAAAAGTGCATGAAAATGGCCAATTTGCTCACTCTGTGGTCTCAAAAAGTGTTTCTTCACCCCGGGAAGTGAATTAAATACCATTTGGAGGCATTTAATGTTCAAGCAAAAACGGCTGATTTTTGACAAAAGAGATAACACCCCCCCCCCCATTACGTCATGCTTCAGAAAGGTGAAAAATGGTCCGTTTTCAAATGTTTTATTTTTGAATGTCAATTCACATTTGTAGGTGGATTATTAGTTTTAGAGCTAAAATTAGCATGTTTAAAGTGATTTTCATGCTTCCAGGGGCCCGGGAAGTGAATTAAATACCATTTGGAGGCATTTAATGTTCAAGCAAAAACAGCTGATATTTGACAAAAGAGATAACACCCTCCATTACGTCATGCTTCAGAAAGGTGAAAAATTGTCCGTTTTCAAATGTTTTATTTTTGAATGTCAGTTCACATTTGTAGGTGGATTATTAGTTTTAGAGCTAAAATTAGCATGTTTAAAGTGATTTTCATGCTTCCTGTGGCCCTAAACACAAGGTTTGTGGAATGGTTAAAAGTGCATGAAAATGGCCAATTTGCTCACTCTGAGGTCTCAAAAAGTGTTTCTTCACCCCGGGAAGTGAATTAAATACCATTTGGAGGCATTTAATGTTCAAGCAAAAACAGCTGATTTTTGACAAAAGAGATAACACCTCCCATTACGTCATGCTTCAGAAAGGTGAAAAATTGTCCGTTTTCAAATGTTTTATTTTTGAAGGTCAGTTCACATTTGTAGGTGGATTATTAGTTTTAGAGCTAAAATTAGCATGTTTAAAGTGATTTTCATGCTTCCAGGGGCCCGGGAAGTGAATTAAAAACCATTTGGAGGCATTTAATGTTCAAGCAAAAACGGCTGATTTTTGACAAAAGAGATAACACCCCCCCATTACGTCATGCTTCAGAAAGGTGAAAAATTGTCCGTTTTCAAATGTTTTATTTTTGAATGTCAGTTCACATTTGTAGGTGAATTATCAGTTTTAGAGCTACAATTAGCATGTTTAAAGTGATTTTCATGCTTCATGTGGCCCTAAACACAAAGTTTGTGGAATGGTTAAAAGTGCATGAAAATGGCCAGTTTGCTCACTCTGAGGTCTCAAAAAGTGTTTCTTCACCCCGGGAAGTGAATTAAATACCATTTGGAGGCATTTAATGTTCAAGCAAAAACAGCTGATTTTTTACAAAAGAGAAAACACCCCCCATTACGTAATTCTTCAGAAAGGTGAAAAATGGTCCGTTTTCAAATGTTTTATTTTTGAACGTCAGTTCACATTTGTAGGTGGATTATTAGTTTTAGAGCTAAAATTAGCATATTTAAAGTGATTTTCATGCTTCCAGGGGCTCTAAACACAAGATTTGTGGAATGGTTAAAAGTGCATGAAAATGGCCAATTTGCTCACTCTGAGGTCTCAAAAAGTGTTTCTTCACCCCGGGAAGTGAATTAAATACCGTTTGGAGGCATTTAATGTTCAAGCAAAAACGGCTGATTTTTGACAAAAGAGATAACACCCCCCATTACGTCATTCTTCAGAAAGGTGAAAAATGGTCCGTTTTCAAATGTTTTATTTTTGAACGTCAGTTCACATTTGTAGGTGGATTATTAGTTTCAGAGCTAAAATTAGCATGTTTAAAGTGATTTTCATGCTTCCAGGGGCTCTAAACACAAGATTTGTGGAATGGTTAAAAGTGCATGAAAATGGCCAATTTGCTCACTCTGAGGTCTCAAAAAGTGTTTCTTCACCCCGGGAAGTGAATTAAATACCATTTGGAGGCATTTAATGTTCAAGCAAAAACGGCTGATTTTTGACAAAAGAGATAACACCCCCCCATTACGTCATGCTTCAGAAAGGTGAAAAATGGTCCGTTTTCAAATGTTTTATTTTTGAATGTCAATTCACATTTGTAGGTGGATTATTAGTTTTAGAGCTAAAATTAGCATGTTTAAAGTGATTTTCAAGCTTCCAGGGGCCCGGGAAGTGAATTAAATACCATTTGGAGGCATTTAATGTTCAAGCAAAAACAGCTGATTTTTGACAAAAGAGATAACACCCTCCATTACGTCATTCTTCAGAAAGGTAAAAAATGGTCCGTTTTCAAATGTTTTATTTTTGAACGTCAGTTCACATTTGTAGGTGGATTATTAGTTTTAGAGCTAAAATTAGCATGTTTAAAGTGATTTTCATGCTTCCAGGGGCTCTAAACACAAGATTTGTGGAATGGTTAAAAGTGCATGAAAATAGCAAATTTGCTCACTCTGAGGTCTCAAAAAGTGTTTCTTCACCTCGGGAAGTGAATTAAATACCATTTGGAGGCATTTAATGTTCAAGCAAAAACAGCTGATTTTTGACAAAAGAGATAACACCCTCCATTACGTCATTCTTCAGAAAGGTAAAAAATGGTCCGTTTTCAAATGTTTTATTTTTGAACGTCAGTTCACATTTGTAGGTGGATTATTAGTTTTAGAGCTAAAATTAGCATATTTAAAGTGATTTTCATGCTTCCAGGGGCTCTAAACACAAGATTTGTGGAATGGTTAAAAGTGCATGAAAATGGCCAATTTGCTCACTCTGAGGTCTCAAAAAGTGTTTCTTCACCCCGGGAAGTGAATTAAATACCATTTGGAGGCATTTAATGTTCAATCAAAAACAGCTGATTTTTGACAAAAGAGATAACACCCCCATTACGTAATTCTTCAGAAAGGTGAAAAATTGTCTGTTTTCAAATGTTTTATTTTTGAATGTCAGTTCACATTTGTAGGTGGATTATTAGTTTTAGAGCTAAAATTAGCATATTTAAAGTGATTTTCATGCTTCCAGGGGCTCTAAACAAAAGATTTGTGGAATGGTTAAAAGTGCATGAAAATGGCCAATTTGCTCACTCTGAGGTCTCAAAAAGTGTTTCTTCACCCCGGGAAGTGAATTAAATACCATTTGGAGGCATTTAATGTTCAAGCAAAAACGGCTGATTTTTGACAAAAGAGATAACACCCCCCCATTACGTCATTCTTCAGAAAGGTGAAAAATGGTCCGTTTTCAAATGTTTTATTTTTGAACGTCAGTTCACATTTGTAGGTGGATTATTAGTTTTAGAGCTAAAATTAGCATGTTTAAAGTGATTTTCATGCTTCCAGGGGCTCTAAACACAAGATTTGTGGAATGGTTAAAAGTGCATGAAAATGGCCAATTTGCTCACTCTGAGGTCTCAAAAAGTGTTTCTTCACCCCGGGAAGTGAATTAAATACCATTTGGAGGCATTTAATGTTCAAGCAAAAACAGCTGATTTTTGACAAAAGAGATAACACCCCCTCATTACGTAATTCTTCAGAAAGGTGAAAAATGGTCCGTTTTCAAATGTTTTATTTTTGAACGTCAGTTCACATTTGTAGGTGGATTATTAGTTTTAGAGCTAAAATTAGCATGTTTAAAGTGATTTTCATGCTTCCAGGGGCTCAAAACACAAGATTTGTGGAATGGTTAAAAGTGCATGAAAATGGCCAATTTGCTCACTCTGAGGTCTCAAAAAGTGTTTCTTCACCCCGGGAAGTGAATTAAATACCATTTGGAGGCATTTAATGTTCAAGCAAAAACAGCTGATTTTTGACAAAAGAGATAACACCCCCCCATTACGTAATGCTTCAGAAAGGTGAAAAATGGTCCGTTTTCAAATGTTTTATTTTTGAAGGTCAGTTCACATTTGTAGGTGGATTATTAGTTTTAGAGCTAAAATTAGCATGTTTAAAGTGATTTTCATGCTTCCAGGGGCCCGGGAAGTGAATTAAAAACCATTTGGAGGCATTTAATGTTCAAGCAAAAACGGCTGATTTTTGACAAAAGAGATAACACCCCCCATTACGTCATGCTTCAGAAAGGTGAAAAATTGTCCGTTTTCAAATGTTTTATTTTTGAATGTCAGTTCACATTTGTAGGTGAATTATCAGTTTTAGAGCTAAAATTAGCATGTTTAAAGTGATTTTCATGCTTCCTGTGGCCCTAAACACAAAGTTTGTGGAATGGTTAAAAGTGCATGAAAATGGCCAGTTTGCTCACTCTGAGGTCTCAAAAAGTGTTTCTTCACCCCGGGAAGTGAATTAAATACCATTTGGAGGCATTTAATGTTCAAGCAAAAACAGCTGATTTTTGACAAAAGAGAAAACACCCCCCCATTACGTAATTCTTCAGAAAGGTGAAAAATGGTCCGTTTTCAAATGTTTTATTTTTGAACGTCAGTTCACATTTGTAGGTGGATTATTAGTTTTAGAGCTAAAATTAGCATATTTAAAGTGATTTTCATGCTTCCAGGGGCTCTAAACACAAGATTTGTGGAATGGTTAAAAGTGCATGAAAATGGCCAATTTGCTCACTCTGAGGTCTCAAAAAGTGTTTCTTCACCCCGGGAAGTGAATTAAATACCATTTGGAGGCATTTAATGTTCAAGCAAAAACGGCTGATTTTTGACAAAAGAGATAACACCCCCCATTACGTCATTCTTCAGAAAGGTGAAAAATGGTCCGTTTTCAAATGTTTTATTTTTGAACGTCAGTTCACATTTGTAGGTGGATTATTAGTTTTAGAGCTAAAATTAGCATGTTTAAAGTGATTTTCATGCTTCCAGGGGCTCTAAACACAAGATTTGTGGAATGGTCAAAAGTGCATGAAAATGGCCAATTTGCTCACTCTGAGGTCTCAAAAAGTGTTTCTTCACCCCGGGAAGTGAATTAAATACCATTTGGAGGCATTTAATGTTCAAGCAAAAACGGCTGATTTTTGACAAAAGAGATAACACCCCCCCATTACGTCATGCTTCAGAAAGGTGAAAAATGGTCCGTTTTCAAATGTTTTATTTTTGAATGTCAATTCACATTTGTAGGTGGATTATTAGTTTTAGAGCTAAAATTAGCATGTTTAAAGTGATTTTCATGCTTCCAGGGGCCCGGGAAGTGAATTAATAACCATTTGGAGGCATTTAATGTTCAAGCAAAAACAGCTGATTTTTGACAAAAGAGATAACACCCTCCATTACGTCATTCTTCAGAAAGGTAAAAAATGGTCCGTTTTCAAATGTTTTATTTTTGAACGTCAGTTCACATTTGTAGGTGGATTATTAGTTTTAGAGCTAAAATTAGCATGTTTAAAGTGATTTTCATGCTTCCAGGGGCTCTAAACACAAGATTTGTGGAATGGTTAAAAGTGCATGAAAATGGCCAATTTGCTCACTCTGAGGTCTCAAAAAGTGTTTCTTCACCCCGGGAAGTGAATTAAATACAATTTGGAGGCATTTAATGTTCAAGCAAAAACGGCGGATTTTTGACAAAAGAGATAACACCCCCATTACGTGATGCTTCAGAAAGGTGAAAAATTGTCCGTTTTCAAATGTTTTATTTTTGAATGTCAGTTCACATTTGTAGGTGGATCATCAGTTTTAGAGCTAAAAAAATTAGCATGTTTAAAGTGATTTTCATGCTTCCATGGGCTCTAAACACAAGATTTGTGGAATGGTTAAAAGTGCATGAAAATGGCCAATTTGCTCACTCTGAGGTCTCAAAAAGTGTTTCTTCACCCCGGGAAGTGAATTAAATACCATTTGGAGGCATTTAATGTTCAAGCAAAAACGGCTGATTTTTGACAAAAGAGATAACACCCCCCATTACGTCATTCTTCAGAAAGGTGAAAAATGGTCCGTTTTCAAATGTTTTATTTTTGAACGTCAGTTCACATTTGTAGGTGGATTATTAGTTTTAGAGCTAAAATTAGCATGTTTAAAGTGATTTTCATGCTTCCAGGGGCTCTAAACACAAGATTTGTGGAATGGTTAAAAGTGCATGAAAATGGCCAATTTGCTCACTCTGTGGTCTCAAAAAGTGTTTCTTCACCCCGGGAAGTGAATTAAATACCATTTGGAGGCATTTAATGTTCAAGCAAAAACGGCTGATTTTTGACAAAAGAGATAACACCCCCCCCCCATTACGTCATGCTTCAGAAAGGTGAAAAATGGTCCGTTTTCAAATGTTTTATTTTTGAATGTCAATTCACATTTGTAGGTGGATTATTAGTTTTAGAGCTAAAATTAGCATGTTTAAAGTGATTTTCATGCTTCCAGGGGCCCGGGAAGTGAATTAAATACCATTTGGAGGCATTTAATGTTCAAGCAAAAACAGCTGATATTTGACAAAAGAGATAACACCCTCCATTACGTCATGCTTCAGAAAGGTGAAAAATTGTCCGTTTTCAAATGTTTTATTTTTGAATGTCAGTTCACATTTGTAGGTGGATTATTAGTTTTAGAGCTAAAATTAGCATGTTTAAAGTGATTTTCATGCTTCCTGTGGCCCTAAACACAAGGTTTGTGGAATGGTTAAAAGTGCATGAAAATGGCCAATTTGCTCACTCTGAGGTCTCAAAAAGTGTTTCTTCACCCCGGGAAGTGAATTAAATACCATTTGGAGGCATTTAATGTTCAAGCAAAAACAGCTGATTTTTGACAAAAGAGATAACACCTCCCATTACGTCATGCTTCAGAAAGGTGAAAAATTGTCCGTTTTCAAATGTTTTATTTTTGAAGGTCAGTTCACATTTGTAGGTGGATTATTAGTTTTAGAGCTAAAATTAGCATGTTTAAAGTGATTTTCATGCTTCCAGGGGCCCGGGAAGTGAATTAAAAACCATTTGGAGGCATTTAATGTTCAAGCAAAAACGGCTGATTTTTGACAAAAGAGATAACACCCCCCCATTACGTCATGCTTCAGAAAGGTGAAAAATTGTCCGTTTTCAAATGTTTTATTTTTGAATGTCAGTTCACATTTGTAGGTGAATTATCAGTTTTAGAGCTAAAATTAGCATGTTTAAAGTGATTTTCATGCTTCATGTGGCCCTAAACACAAAGTTTGTGGAATGGTTAAAAGTGCATGAAAATGGCCAGTTTGCTCACTCTGAGGTCTCAAAAAGTGTTTCTTCACCCCGGGAAGTGAATTAAATACCATTTGGAGGCATTTAATGTTCAAGCAAAAACAGCTGATTTTTGACAAAAGAGATAACACCTCCCATTACGTCATGCTTCAGAAAGGTGAAAAATTGTCCGTTTTCAAATGTTTTATTTTTGAAGGTCAGTTCACATTTGTAGGTGGATTATTAGTTTTAGAGCTAAAATTAGCATGTTTAAAGTGATTTTCATGCTTCCAGGGGCCCGGGAGGTGAATTAAATACCATTTGGAGGCATTTAATGTTCAAGCAAAAACAGCTGATTTTTGACAAAAGAGAAAACACCCCCCCATTACGTAATTCTTCAGAAAGGTGAAAAATGGTCCGTTTTCAAATGTTTTATTTTTGAACGTCAGTTCACATTTGTAGGTGGATTATTAGTTTTAGAGCTAAAATTAGCATATTTAAAGTGATTTTCATGCTTCCAGGGGCTCTAAACACAAGATTTGTGGAATGGTTAAAAGTGCATGAAAATGGCCAATTTGCTCACTCTGAGGTCTCAAAAAGTGTTTCTTCACCCCGGGAAGTGAATTAAATACCATTTGGAGGCATTTAATGTTCAAGCAAAAACGGCTGATTTTTGACAAAAGAGATAACACCCCCCATTACGTCATTCTTCAGAAAGGTGAAAAATGGTCCGTTTTCAAATGTTTTATTTTTGAACGTCAGTTCACATTTGTAGGTGGATTATTAGTTTTAGAGCTAAAATTAGCATGTTTAAAGTGATTTTCATGCTTCCAGGGGCTCTAAACACAAGATTTGTGGAATGGTCAAAAGTGCATGAAAATGGCCAATTTGCTCACTCTGAGGTCTCAAAAAGTGTTTCTTCACCCCGGGAAGTGAATTAAATACCATTTGGAGGCATTTAATGTTCAAGCAAAAACGGCTGATTTTTGACAAAAGAGATAACACCCCCCCATTACGTCATGCTTCAGAAAGGTGAAAAATGGTCCGTTTTCAAATGTTTTATTTTTGAATGTCAATTCACATTTGTAGGTGGATTATTAGTTTTAGAGCTAAAATTAGCATGTTTAAAGTGATTTTCATGCTTCCAGGGGCCCGGGAAGTGAATTAATAACCATTTGGAGGCATTTAATGTTCAAGCAAAAACAGCTGATTTTTGACAAAGAGATAACACCCTCCATTACGTCATTCTTCAGAAAGGTAAAAAATGGTCCGTTTTCAAATGTTTTATTTTTGAACGTCAGTTCACATTTGTAGGTGGATTATTAGTTTTAGAGCTAAAATTAGCATGTTTAAAGTGATTTTCATGCTTCCAGGGGCTCTAAACACAAGATTTGTGGAATGGTTAAAAGTGCATGAAAATGGCCAATTTGCTCACTCTGAGGTCTCAAAAAGTGTTTCTTCACCCCGGGAAGTGAATTAAATACAATTTGGAGGCATTTAATGTTCAAGCAAAAACGGCGGATTTTTGACAAAAGAGATAACACCCCCATTACGTGATGCTTCAGAAAGGTGAAAAATTGTCCGTTTTCAAATGTTTTATTTTTGAATGTCAGTTCACATTTGTAGGTGGATCATCAGTTTTAGAGCTAAAAAAATTAGCATGTTTAAAGTGATTTTCATGCTTCCATGGGCTCTAAACACAAGATTTGTGGAATGGTTAAAAGTGCATGAAAATGGCCAATTTGCTCACTCTGAGGTCTCAAAAAGTGTTTCTTTACCCCGGGAAGTGAATTAAATACCATTTGGAGGCATTTAATGTTCAAGCAAAAACGGCTGATTTTTGACAAAAGAGATAACACCCCCCATTACGTCATTCTTCAGAAAGGTGAAAAATGGTCCGTTTTCAAATGTTTTATTTTTGAACGTCAGTTCACATTTGTAGGTGGATTATTAGTTTTAGAGCTAAAATTAGCATGTTTAAAGTGATTTTCATGCTTCCAGGGGCTCTAAACACAAGATTTGTGGAATGGTTAAAAGTGCATGAAAATGGCCAATTTGCTCACTCTGTGGTCTCAAAAAGTGTTTCTTCACCCCGGGAAGTGAATTAAATACCATTTGGAGGCATTTAATGTTCAAGCAAAAACGGCTGATTTTTGACAAAAGAGATAACACCCCCCCCCCATTACGTCATGCTTCAGAAAGGTGAAAAATGGTCCGTTTTCAAATGTTTTATTTTTGAATGTCAATTCACATTTGTAGGTGGATTATTAGTTTTAGAGCTAAAATTAGCATGTTTAAAGTGATTTTCATGCTTCCAGGGGCCCGGGAAGTGAATTAAATACCATTTGGAGGCATTTAATGTTCAAGCAAAAACAGCTGATATTTGACAAAAGAGATAACACCCTCCATTACGTCATGCTTCAGAAAGGTGAAAAATTGTCCGTTTTCAAATGTTTTATTTTTGAATGTCAGTTCACATTTGTAGGTGGATTATTAGTTTTAGAGCTAAAATTAGCATGTTTAAAGTGATTTTCATGCTTCCTGTGGCCCTAAACACAAGGTTTGTGGAATGGTTAAAAGTGCATGAAAATGGCCAATTTGCTCACTCTGAGGTCTCAAAAAGTGTTTCTTCACCCCGGGAAGTGAATTAAATACCATTTGGAGGCATTTAATGTTCAAGCAAAAACAGCTGATTTTTGACAAAAGAGATAACACCTCCCATTACGTCATGCTTCAGAAAGGTGAAAAATTGTCCGTTTTCAAATGTTTTATTTTTGAAGGTCAGTTCTCACATTTGTAGGTGGATTATTAGTTTTAGAGCTAAAATTAGCATGTTTAAAGTGATTTTCATGCTTCCAGGGGCCCGGGAAGTGAATTAAAAACCATTTGGAGGCATTTAATGTTCAAGCAAAAACGGCTGATTTTTGACAAAAGAGATAACACCCCCCCATTACGTCATGCTTCAGAAAGGTGAAAAATTGTCCGTTTTCAAATGTTTTATTTTTGAATGTCAGTTCACATTTGTAGGTGAATTATCAGTTTTAGAGCTACAATTAGCATGTTTAAAGTGATTTTCATGCTTCATGTGGCCCTAAACACAAAGTTTGTGGAATGGTTAAAAGTGCATGAAAATGGCCAGTTTGCTCACTCTGAGGTCTCAAAAAGTGTTTCTTCACCCCGGGAAGTGAATTAAATACCATTTGGAGGCATTTAATGTTCAAGCAAAAACAGCTGATTTTTTACAAAAGAGAAAACACCCCCCATTACGTAATTCTTCAGAAAGGTGAAAAATGGTCCGTTTTCAAATGTTTTATTTTTGAACGTCAGTTCACATTTGTAGGTGGATTATTAGTTTTAGAGCTAAAATTAGCATATTTAAAGTGATTTTCATGCTTCCAGGGGCTCTAAACACAAGATTTGTGGAATGGTTAAAAGTGCATGAAAATGGCCAATTTGCTCACTCTGAGGTCTCAAAAAGTGTTTCTTCACCCCGGGAAGTGAATTAAATACCGTTTGGAGGCATTTAATGTTCAAGCAAAAACGGCTGATTTTTGACAAAAGAGATAACACCCCCCATTACGTCATTCTTCAGAAAGGTGAAAAATGGTCCGTTTTCAAATGTTTTATTTTTGAACGTCAGTTCACATTTGTAGGTGGATTATTAGTTTCAGAGCTAAAATTAGCATGTTTAAAGTGATTTTCATGCTTCCAGGGGCTCTAAACACAAGATTTGTGGAATGGTTAAAAGTGCATGAAAATGGCCAATTTGCTCACTCTGAGGTCTCAAAAAGTGTTTCTTCACCCCGGGAAGTGAATTAAATACCATTTGGAGGCATTTAATGTTCAAGCAAAAACGGCTGATTTTTGACAAAAGAGATAACACCCCCCCATTACGTCATGCTTCAGAAAGGTGAAAAATGGTCCGTTTTCAAATGTTTTATTTTTGAATGTCAATTCACATTTGTAGGTGGATTATTAGTTTTAGAGCTAAAATTAGCATGTTTAAAGTGATTTTCAAGCTTCCAGGGGCCCGGGAAGTGAATTAAATACCATTTGGAGGCATTTAATGTTCAAGCAAAAACAGCTGATTTTTGACAAAAGAGATAACACCCTCCATTACGTCATTCTTCAGAAAGGTAAAAAATGGTCCGTTTTCAAATGTTTTATTTTTGAACGTCAGTTCACATTTGTAGGTGGATTATTAGTTTTAGAGCTAAAATTAGCATGTTTAAAGTGATTTTCATGCTTCCAGGGGCTCTAAACACAAGATTTGTGGAATGGTTAAAAGTGCATGAAAATAGCAAATTTGCTCACTCTGAGGTC
Source organism: Lissotriton helveticus (assembly GCF_964261635.1). Taxonomy (NCBI): domain Eukaryota; kingdom Metazoa; phylum Chordata; class Amphibia; order Caudata; family Salamandridae; genus Lissotriton; species Lissotriton helveticus. Next base: position 1,431,188 of record NW_027611740.1, read on the forward strand.
TCAAAAAGTGTTTCTTCACCTCGGGAAGTGAATTAAATACCATTTGGAGGCATTTAATGTTCAAGCAAAAACAGCTGATTTTTGACAAAAGAGATAACACCCCCCCATTACGTCATGCTTCAGAAAGGTGAAAAATGGTCCGTTTTCAAATGTTTTATTTTTGAATGTCAATTCACATTTGTAGGTGGATTATTAGTTTTAGAGCTAAAATTAGCATGTTTAAAGTGATTTTCATGCTTCCAGGGGCCCGGGAAGTGAATAAAAAACCATTTGGAGGCATTTAATGTTCAAGCAAAAACGGCTGATTTTTGACAAAAGAGATAACACCCCCCCATTACGTCATGCTTCAGAAAGGTGAAAAATTGTCCGTTTTCAAATGTTTTATTTTTGAATGTCAGTTCACATTTGTAGGTGAATTATTAGTTTTAGAGCTAAAATTAGCATGTTTAAAGTGATTTTCATGCTTCCTGTGGCCCTAAACACAAAGTTTGTGGAATGGTTAAAAGTGCATGAAAATGGCCAGTTTGCTCACTCTGAGGTCTCAAAAAGTGTTTCTTCACCCCGGGAAGTGAATTAAATACCATTTGGAGGCATTTAATGTTCAAGCAAAAACAGCTGATTTTTGACAAAAGAGAAAACACCCCCCATTACGTAATTCTTCAGAAAGGTGAAAAATGGTCCGTTTTCAAATGTTTTATTTTTGAACGTCAGTTCACATTTGTAGGTGGATTATTAGTTTTAGAGCTAAAATTAGCATATTTAAAGTGATTTTCATGCTTCCAGGGGCTCTAAACACAAGATTTGTGGAATGGTTAAAAGTGCATGAAAATGGCCAATTTGCTCACTCTGAGGTCTCAAAAAGTGTTTCTTCACCCCGGGAAGTGAATTAAATACCATTTGGAGGCATTTAATGTTCAAGCAAAAACAGCTGATTTTTGACAAAAGAGATAACACCCCCCCATTACGTAATTCTTCAGAAAGGTGAAAAATGGTCCGTTTTCAAATGTTTTATTTTTGAACGTCAGTTCACATTTGTAGGTGGATTATTAGTTTTAGAGCTAAAATTAGCATGTTTAAAGTGATTTTCATGCTTCCAGGGGCTCAAAACACAAGATTTGTGGAATGGTTAAAAGTGCATGAAAATGGCCAATTTGCTCACTCTGAGGTCTCAAAAAGTGTTTCTTCACCCCGGGAAGTGAATTAAATACCATTTGGAGGCATTTAATGTTCAAGCAAAAACAGCTGATTTTTGACAAAAGAGATAACACCCCCCCATTACGTAATGCTTCAGAAAGGTGAAAAATGGTCCGTTTTCAAATGTTTTATTTTTGAAGGTCAGTTCACATTTGTAGGTGGATTATTAGTTTTAGAGCTAAAATTAGCATGTTTAAAGTGATTTTCATGCTTCCAGGGGCCCGGGAAGTAAATTAAAAACCATTTGGAGGCATTTAATGTTCAAGCAAAAATGGCTGATTTTTGACAAAAGAGATAACACCCCCCATTACGTCATGCTTCAGAAAGGTGAAAAATTGTCCGTTTTCAAATGTTTTATTTTTGAATGTCAGTTCACATTTGTAGGTGAATTATTAGTTTTAGAGCTAAAATTAGCATGTTTAAAGTGATTTTCATGCTTCCTGTGGCCCTAAACACAAAGTTTGTGGAATGGGTAAAAGTGCATGAAAATGGCCAGTTTGCTCACTCTGAGGTCTCAAAAAGTGATTCTTCACCCCGGGAAGTGAATTAAATACCATTTGGAGGCATTTAATGTTCAAGCAAAAACAGCTGATTTTTGACAAAAGAGAAAGCACCCCCCCATTACGTAATTCTTCAGAAAGGTGAAAAATGGTCCGTTTTCAAATGTTTTATTTTTGAACGTCAGTTCACATTTGTAGGTGGATTATTAGTTTTAGAGCTAAAATTAGCATATTTAAAGTGATTTTCATGCTTCCAGGGGCTCTAAACACAAGATTTGTGGAATGGTTAAAAGTGCATGAAAATGGCCAATTTGCTCACTCTGAGGTCTCAAAAAGTGTTTCTTCACCCCGGGAAGTGAATTAAATACCATTTGGAGGCATTTAATGTTCAAGCAAAAACGGCTGATTTTTGACAAAAGAGATAACACCCCCATTACGTCATTCTTCAAAAAGGTGAAAAATGGTCCGTTTTCAAATGTTTTATTTTTGAACGTCAGTTCACATTTGTAGGTGGATTATTAGTTTTAGAGCTAAAATTAGCATGTTTAAAGTGATTTTCATGCTTCCAGGGGCTCTAAACACAAGATTTGTGGAATGGTTAAAAGTGCATGAAAATGGCCAATTTGCTCACTCTGAGGTCTCAAAAAGTGTTTCTTCACCCCAGGAAGTGAATTAAATACCATTTGGAGGCATTTAATGTTCAAGCAAAAACGGCTGATTTTTGACAAAAGAGATAACACCCCCCCATTACGTCATGCTTCAGAAAGGTGAAAAATGGTCCGTTTTCAAATGTTTTATTTTTGAATGTCAATTCACAGTTGTAGGTGGATTATTAGTTTTAGAGCTAAAATTAGCATGTTTAAAGTGATTTTCATGCTTCCAGGGGCCCGGGAAGTGAATTAAATACCATTTGGAGGCATTTAATGTTCAAGCAAAAACAGCTGATTTTTGACAAAAGAGATAACACCCTCCATTACGTCATTCTTCAGAAAGGTAAAAAATGGTCCGTTTTCAAATGTTTCATTTTTGAACGTCAGTTCACATTTGTAGGTGGATTATTAGTTTTAGAGCTAAAATTAGCATGTTTAAAGTGATTTTCATGCTTCCAGGGGCTCTAAACACAAGATTTGTGGAATGGTTAAAAGTGCATGAAAATGGCCAATTTGCTCACTCTGAGGTCTCAAAAAGTGTTTCTTCACCCCGGGAAGTGAATTAAATACAATTTGGAGGCATTTAATGTTCAAGCAAAAACGGCGGATTTTTGACAAAAGAGATAACACCCCCCCCATTACGTGATGCTTCAGAAAGGTGAAAAATTGTCCGTTTTCAAATGTTTTATTTTTGAATGTCAGTTCACATTTGTAGGTGGATCATCAGTTTTAGAGCTAAAAAAATTTGCATGTTTAAAGTGATTTTCATGCTTCCATGGGCTCTAAACACAATGTTTGTGGAATGGTTAAAAGTGCATGAAAATGACCAATTTGCTCACTCTGAGGTCTCAAAAAGTGTTTCTTCACCCCGGGAAGTGAATTAAATACCATTTGGAGGCATTTAATATTCAAGCAAAAACGGCTGATTTTTGACAAAAGAGATAACACCCCCCCATTACGTCATGCTTCAGAAAGGTGAAAAATGGTCCGTTTTCAAATGTTTTATTTTTGAATGTCAATTCACATTTGTAGGTGGATTATTAGTTTTAGAGCTAAAATTAGCATGTTTAAAGTGATTTTCATGCTTCCAGGGGCCCGGGAAGTGAATTAAATACCATTTGGAGGCATTTAATGTTCAAGCAAAAACAGCTGATTTTTGACAAAAGAGATAACACCCTCCATTACGTCATTCTTCAGAAAGGTAAAAAATGGTCCGTTTTCAAATGTTTTATTTTTGAACGTCAGTTCACATTTGTAGGTGGATTATTAGTTTTAGAGCTAAAATTAGCATATTTAAAGTGATTTTCATGCTTCCAGGGGCTCTAAACACAAGATTTGTGGAATGGTTAAAAGTGCATGAAAATGGCCAATTTGCTCACTCTGAGGTCTCAAAAAGTGTTTCTTCACCCCGGGAAGTGAATTAAATACCATTTGGAGGCATTTAATGTTCAAGCAAAAACAGCTGATTTTTGACAAAAGAGATAACACCTCCCATTACGTCATGCTTCAGAAAGGTGAAAAATTGTCAGTTTTCAAATGTTTTATTTTTGAATGTCAGTTCACATTTGTAGGTGGAATATTAGTTTTAGAGCTAAAATTAGCATGTTTAAAGTGATTTTCATGCTTCCAGGGGCTCTAAACACAAGGTTTGTGGAATAGTTAAAAGTGCATTAAAATGGCCAATTTGCTCACTCTGAGGTCTCAAAAAGTGTTTCTTCACCCCGGGAAGTGAATTAAATACCATTTGGAGGCATTTAATGTTCAAGCAAAAACAGCAGATTTTTGACAAATTAGATAACACCCCCCCATTACGTAAATCTTCAGAAAGGTGAAAAATTGTCCGTTTTCAAATGTTTTATTTTTGAATGTCAGTTCACATTTGTAGGTGGATTATTAGTTTTAGAGCTAAAATTAGCATGTTTAAAGTGATTTTCATGCTTCCAGGGGCTCTAAACACAAGATTTATGGAATGGTTAAAAGTGCATGAAAATGGCCAATTTGCTCACTCTGAGGTCTCAAAAAGTGTTTCTTCACCCCGGGAAGTGAATTAAATACCATTTGGAGGCATTTAATGTTCAAGCAAAAACAGCTGATTTTTGACAAAAGGGATAACACCCCCCCATTACGTAATGCTTCAGAAAGGTGAAAAATGGTCCGTTTTCAAATGTTTTATTTTTGAATGTCAGTTCACATTTGTAGGTGAATTATTAGTTTTAGAGCTAAAATTAGCATGTTTAAAGTGATTTTCATGCTTCCTGTGGCCCTAAACACAAAGTTTGTGGAATGGTTAAAAGTGCATGAAAATGGCCAGTTTGCTCACTCTGAGGTCTCAAAAAGTGTTTCTTCACCCCGGGAAGTGAATTAAATACCATTTGGAGGCATTTAATGTTCAAGCAAAAACGGCTGATTTTTGACAAAAGAGATAACACCCCCCATTACGTCATTCTTCAGAAAGGTGAAAAATGGTCCGTTTTCAAATGTTTTATTTTTGAACGTCAGTTCACATTTGTAGGTGGATTATTAGTTTTAGAGCTAAAATTAGCATGTTTAAAGTGATTTTCATGCTTCCATGGGCTCTAAACACAAGATTTGTGGAATGGTTAAAAGTGCATGAAAATGGCCAATTTGCTCACTCTGAGGTCTCAAAAAGTGTTTCTTCACCCCGGGAAGTGAATTAAATACCATTTGGAGGCATTTAATGTTCAAGCAAAAACGGCTGATTTTTGACAAAAGAGATAACACCCCCCCCCATTACGTCATGCTTCAGAAAGGTGAAAAATGGTCCGTTTTCAAATGTTTTATTTTTGAATGTCAATTCACATTTGTAGGTGGATTATTAGTTTTAGAGCTAAAATTAGCATGTTTAAAGTGATTTTCATGCTTCCAGTGGCCCGGGAAGTGAATTAAATACCATTTGGAGGCATTTAATGTTCAAGCAAAAACAGCTGATATTTGACAAAAGAGATAACACCCTCCATTACGTCATGCTTCAGAAAGGTGAAAAATTGTCCGTTTTCAAATGTTTTATTTTTGAATGTCAGTTCACATTTGTAGGTGGATTATTAGTTTTAGAGCTAAAATTAGCATGTTTAAAGTGATTTTCATGCTTCCTGTGGCCCTAAACACAAGGTTTGTGGAATGGTTAAAAGTGCATGAAAATGGCCAATTTGCTCACTCTGAGGTCTCAAAAAGTGTTTCTTCACCCCGGGAAGTGAATTAAATACCATTTGGATGCATTTAATGTTCAAGCAAAAACAGCTGATTTTTGACAAAAGAGATAACACCTCCCATTACGTCATGCTTCAGAAAGGTGAAAAATTGTCCGTTTTCAAATGTTTTATTTTTGAAGGTCAGTTCACATTTGTAGGTGGATTATTAGTTTTAGAGCTAAAATTAGCATGTTTAAAGTGATTTTCATGCTTCCAGGGGCCCGGGAAGTGAATTAAAAACCATTTGGAGGCATTTAATGTTCAAGCAAAAACGGCTGATTTTTGACAAAAGAGATAACACCCCCCCATTACGTCATGCTTCAGAAAGGTGAAAAATTGTCCGTTTTCAAATGTTTTATTTTTGAATGTCAGTTCACATTTGTAGGTGAATTATCAGTTTTAGAGCTAAAATTAGCATGTTTAAAGTGATTTTCATGCTTCCTGTGGCCCTAAACACAAAGTTTGTGGAATGGTTAAAAGTGCATGAAAATGGCCAGTTTGCTCACTCTGAGGTCTCAAAAAGTGTTTCTTCACCCCGGGAAGTGAATTAAATACCATTTGGAGGCATTTAATGTTCAAGCAAAAACAGCTGATTTTTGACAAAAGAGAAAACACCCCCCATTACGTAATTCTTCAGAAAGGTGAAAAATGGTCCGTTTTCAAATGTTTTATTTTTGAACGTCAGTTCACATTTGTAGGTGGATTATTAGTTTTAGAGCTAAAATTAGCATATTTAAAGTGATTTTCATGCTTCCATGGGCTCTAAACACAAGATTTGTGGAATGGTTAAAAGTGCATGAAAATGGCCAATTTGCTCACTCTGAGGTCTCAAAAAGTGTTTCTTCACCCCGGGAAGTGAATTAAATACCATTTGGAGGCATTTAATGTTCAAGCAAAAACGGCTGATTTTTGACAAAAGAGATAACACCCCCCCATTACGTCATGCTTCAGAAAGGTGAAAAATGGTCCGTTTTCAAATGTTTTATTTTTGAATGTCAATTCACATTTGTAGGTGGATTATTAGTTTTAGAGCTAAAATTAGCATGTTTAAAGTGATTTTCATGCTTCCAGGGGCCCGGAAAGTGAATTAAATACCATTTGGAGGCATTTAATGTTCAAGCAAAAACAGCTGATTTTTGACAAAAGAGATAACACCCTCCATTACGTCATTCTTAAGAAAGGTAAAAAATGGTCCGTTTTCAAATGTTTTATTTTTGAACGTCAGTTCACATTTGTAGGTGGATTATTAGTTTTAGAGCTAAAATTAGCATGTTTAAAGTGATTTTCATGCTTCCAGGGGCTCTAAACACAAGATTTGTGGAATGGTTAAAAGTGCATGAAAATGGCCAATTTGCTCACTCTGAGGTCTCAAAAAGTGTTTCTTCACCCCGGGAAGTGAATTAAATACAATTTGGAGGCATTTAATGTTCAAGCAAAAACGGCGGATTTTTGACAAAAGAGATAACACCCCCCATTACGTGATGCTTCAGAAAGGTGAAAAATTGTCCGTTTTCAAATGTTTTATTTTTGAATGTCAGTTCACATTTGTAGGTGGATTATTAGTTTTAGAGCTAAAATTAGCATGTTTAAAGTGATTTTCATGCTTCCTGTGGCCCTAAACACAAGGTTTGTGGAATGGTTAAAAGTGCATGAAAATGGCCAATTTGCTCACTCTGAGGTCTCAAAAAGTGTTTCTTCACCCCGGGAAGTGAATTAAATACCATTTGGAGGCATTTAATGTTCAAGCAAAAACAGCTGATTTTTGACAAAAGAGATAACACCTCCCATTACGTCATGCTTCAGAAAGGTGAAAAATTGTCCGTTTTCAAATGTTTTATTTTTGAAGGTCAGTTCACATTTGTAGGTGGATTATTAGTTTTAGAGCTAAAATTAGCATGTTTAAAGTGATTTTCATGCTTCCAGGGGCCCGGGAAGTGAATTAAAAACCATTTGGAGGCATTTAATGTTCAAGCAAAAACGGCTGATTTTTGACAAAAGAGATAACACCCCCCCATTACGTCATGCTTCAGAAAGGTGAAAAATTGTCCGTTTTCAAATGTTTTATTTTTGAATGTCAGTTCACATTTGTAGGTGAATTATCAGTTTTAGAGCTAAAATTAGCATGTTTAAAGTGATTTTCATGCTTCCTGTGGCCCTAAACACAAAGTTTGTGGAATGGTTAAAAGTGCATGAAAATGGCCAGTTTGCTCACTCTGAGGTCTCAAAAAGTGTTTCTTCACCCCGGGAAGTGAATTAAATACCATTTGGAGGCATTTAATGTTCAAGCAAAAACAGCTGATTTTTGACAAAAGAGAAAACACCCCCCATTACGTAATTCTTCAGAAAGGTGAAAAATGGTCCGTTTTCAAATGTTTTATTTTTGAACGTCAGTTCACATTTGTAGGTGGATTATTAGTTTTAGAGCTAAAATTAGCATATTTAAAGTGATTTTCATGCTTCCAGGGGCTCTAAACACAAGATTTGTGGAATGGTTAAAAGTGCATGAAAATGGCCAATTTGCTCACTCTGAGGTCTCAAAAAGTGTTTCTTCACCCCGGGAAGTGAATTAAATACCATTTGGAGGCATTTAATGTTCAAGCAAAAACGGCTGATTTTTGACAAAAGAGATAACACCCCCCCATTACGTCATGCTTCAGAAAGGTGAAAAATGGTCCGTTTTCAAATGTTTTATTTTTGAATGTCAATTCACATTTGTAGGTGGATTATTAGTTTTAGAGCTAAAATTAGCATGTTTAAAGTGATTTTCATGCTTCCAGGGGCCCGGAAAGTGAATTAAATACCATTTGGAGGCATTTAATGTTCAAGCAAAAACAGCTGATTTTTGACAAAAGAGATAACACCCTCCATTACGTCATTCTTCAGAAAGGTAAAAAATGGTCCGTTTTCAAATGTTTTATTTTTGAACGTCAGTTCACATTTGTAGGTGGATTATTAGTTTTAGAGCTAAAATTAGCATGTTTAAAGTGATTTTCATGCTTCCAGGGGCTCTAAACACAAGATTTGTGGAATGGTTAAAAGTGCATGAAAATGGCCAATTTGCTCACTCTGAGGTCTCAAAAAGTGTTTCTTCACCCCGGGAAGTGAATTAAATACAATTTGGAGGCATTTAATGTTCAAGCAAAAACGGCGGATTTTTGACAAAAGAGATAACACCCCCCCATTACGTGATGCTTCAGAAAGGTGAAAAATTGTCAGTTTTCAAATGTTTTATTTTTGAATGTCAGTTCACATTTGTAGGTGGATCATCAGTTTTAGAGCTAAAAAAATTAGCATGTTTAAAGTGATTTTCATGCTTCCATGAGCTCTAAACACAAGATTTGTGGAATGGTTAAAAGTGCATGAAAATGGCCAATTTGATCACTCTGAGGTCTCAAAAAGTGTTTCTTCACCCCGGGAAGTGAATTAAATACCATTTGGAGGCATTTAATGTTCAAGCAAAAACGGATCATTTTTGACAAAAGAGATAACACCCCCATTACGTCATTCTTCACAAAGGTGAAAAATGGTCCGTTTTCAAATGTTTTATTTTTGAACGTCAGTTCACATTTGTAGGTGGATTATTAGTTTTAGAGCTAAAATTAGCATGTTTAAAGTGATTTTCATGCTTCCAGGGGCTCTAAACACAAGATTTGTGGAATGGTTAAAAGTGCATGAAAATAGCAAATTTGCTCACTCTGAGGTCTCAAAAAGTGTTTCTTCACCCCGGGAAGTGAATTAAATACCATTTGGAGGCATTTAATGTTCAAGCAAAAACAGCTGATTTTTGACAAAAGAGATAACACCCCCCCATTACGTAATGCTTCAGAAAGGTGAAAAATGGTCAGTTTTCAAATGTTTTATTTTTGAAGGTCAGTTCACATTTGTAGGTGGATTATTAGTTTTAGAGCTAAAATTAGCATGTTTAAAGTGATTTTCATGCTTCCAGGGGCCCGGGAAGTGAATTAAAAACCATTTGGAGGCATTTAATGTTCAAGCAAAAACGGCTGATTTTTGACAAAAGAGATAACACCCCCCATTACGTCATGCTTCAGAAAGGTGAAAAATTGTCCGTTTTCAAATGTTTTATTTTTGAATGTCAGTTCACATTTGTAGGTGAATTATTAGTTTTAGAGCTAAAATTTGCATGTTTAAAGTGATTTTCATGCTTCCTGTGGCCCTAAACACAAAGTTTGTGGAATGGGTAAAAGTGCATGAAAATGGCCAGTTTGCTCACTCTGAGGTCTCAAAAAGTGATTCTTCACCCCGGGAAGTGAATTAAATACCATTTGGAGGCATTTAATGTTCAAGCAAAAACAGCTGATTTTTGACAAAAGAGAAAACACCCCCCCATTACGTAATTCTTCAGAAAGGTGAAAAATGGTCCGTTTTCAAATGTTTTATTTTTGAACGTCAGTTCACATTTGTAGGTGGATTATTAGTTTTAGAGCTAAAATTAGCATATTTAAAGTGATTTTCATGCTTCCAGGGGCTCTAAACACAAGATTTGTGGAATGGTTAAAAGTGCATGAAAATGGCCAATTTGCTCACTCTGAGGTCTCAAAAAGTGTTTCTTCACCCCGGGAAGTGAATTAAATACCATTTGGAGGCATTTAATGTTCAAGCAAAAACGGCTGATTTTTGACAAAAGAGATAACACCCCCATTACGTCATTCTTCAAAAAGGTGAAAAATGGTCCGTTTTCAAATGTTTTATTTTTGAACGTCAGTTCACATTTGTAGGTGGATTATTAGTTTTAGAGCTAAAATTAGCATGTTTAAAGTGATTTTCATGCTTCCAGGGGCTCTAAACACAAGATTTGTGGAATGGTTAAAAGTGCATGAAAATGGCCAATTTGCTCACTCTGAGGTCTCAAAAAGTGTTTCTTCACCCCGGGAAGTGAATTAAATACCATTTGGAGACATTTAATGTTCAAGCAAAAACGGCTGATTTTTGACAAAAGAGATAACACCCCCCCATTACGTCATGCTTCAGAAAGGTGAAAAATGGTCCGTTTTCAAATGTTTTATTTTTGAATGTCAATTCACATTTGTAGGTGGATTATTAGTTTTAGAGCTAAAATTAGCATGTTTAAAGTGATTTTCATGCTTCCAGGGGCCCGGGAAGTGAATTAAATACCATTTGGAGGCATTTAATGTTCAAGCAAAAACAGCTGATTTTTGACAAAAGAGATAACACCCTCCATTACGTCATTCTTCAGAAAGGTAAAAAATGGTCCGTTTTCAAATGTTTTATTTTTGAACGTCAGTTCACATTTGTAGGTGGATTATTAGTTTTAGAGCTAAAATTAGCATGTTTAAAGTGATTTTCATGCTTCCAGGGGCTCTAAACACAAGATTTGTGGAATGGTTAAAAGTGCATGAAAATGGCCAATTTGCTCACTCTGAGGTCTCAAAAAGTGTTTCTTCACCCCGGGAAGTGAATTAAATACAATTTGGAGGCATTTAATGTTCAAGCAAAAACGGCGGATTTTTGACAAAAGAGATAACACCCCCCCATTACGTGATGCTTCAGAAAGGTGAAAAATTGTCCGTTTTCAAATGTTTTATTTTTGAATGTCAGTTCACATTTGTAGGTGGATCATCAGTTTTAGAGCTAAAAAAATTAGCATGTTTAAAGTGATTTTCATGCTTCCATGGGCTCTAAACACAATGTTTGTGGAATGGTTAAAAGTGCATGAAAATGACCAATTTGCTCACTCTGAGGTCTCAAAAAGTGTTTCTTCACCCCGGGAAGTGAATTAAATACCATTTGGAGGCATTTAATATTCAAGCAAAAACGGCTGATTTTTGACAAAAGAGATAACACCCCCCCATTACGTCATGCTTCAGAAAGGTGAAAAATGGTCCGTTTTCAAATGTTTTATTTTTGAATGTCAATTCACATTTGTAGGTGGATTATTAGTTTTAGAGCTAAAATTAGCATGTTTAAAGTGATTTTCATGCTTCCAGGGGCCCGGGAAGTGAATTAAATACCATTTGGAGGCATTTAATGTTCAAGCAAAAACAGCTGATTTTTGACAAAAGAGATAACACCCTCCATTACGTCATTCTTCAGAAAGGTAAAAAATGGTCCGTTTTCAAATGTTTTATTTTTGAACGTCAGTTCACATTTGTAGGTGGATTATTAGTTTTAGAGCTAAAATTAGCATATTTAAAGTGATTTTCATGCTTCCAGGGGCTCTAAACACAAGATTTGTGGAATGGTTAAAAGTGCATGAAAATGGCCAATTTGCTCACTCTGAGGTTTTAAAAAGTGTTTCTTCACCCCGGGAAGTGAATTAAATACCATTTGGAGGCATTTAATGTTCAAGCAAAAACAGCTGATTTTTGACAAAAGAGATAACACCTCCCATTACGTCATGCTTCAGAAAGGTGAAAAATTGTCCGTTTTCAAATGTTTTATTTTTGAATGTCAGTTCACATTTGTAGGTGGAATATTAGTTTTAGAGCTAAAATTAGCATGTTTAAAGTGATTTTCATGCTTCCAGGGGCTCTAAACACAAGGTTTGTGGAATAGTTAAAAGTGCATGAAAATGGCCAATTTGCTCACTCTGAGGTCTCAAAAAGTGTTTCTTCACCCCGGGAAGTGAATTAAATACCATTTGGAGGCATTTAATGTTCAAGCAAAAACAGCAGATTTTTGACAAAAGAGATAACACCCCCCCATTACGTAATTCTTCAGAAAGGTGAAAAATTGTCCGTTTTCAAATGTTTTATTTTTGAATGTCAGTTCACATTTGTAGGTGGATTATTAGTTTTAGAGCTAAAATTAGCATGTTTAAAGTGATTTTCATGCTTCCAGGGGCTCTAAACACAAGATTTGTGGAATGGTTAAAAGTGCATGAAAATGGCCAATTTGCTCACTCTGAGGTCTCAAAAAGTGTTTCTTCACCCCGGGAAGTGAATTAAATACCATTTGGAGGCATTTAATGTTCAAGCAAAAACAGCTGATTTTTGACAAAAGGGATAACACCCCCCCCCCATTACGTAATGCTTCAGAAAGGTGAAAAATGGTCCGTTTTCAAATGTTTTATTTTTGAAGGTCAGTTCACATTTGTAGGTGGATTATTAGTTTTAGAGCTAAAATTAGCATGTTTAAAGTGATTTTCATGCTTCCAGGGGCCCGGGAAGTGAATTAAAAACCATTTGGAGGCATTTAATGTTCAAGCAAAAACGGCTGATTTTTGACAAAAGAGATAACACCCCCCCATTACGTCATGCTTCAGAAAGGTGAAAAATTGTCCGTTTTCAAATGTTTTATTTTTGAATGTCAGTTCACATTTGTAGGTGAATTATTAGTTTTAGAGCTAAAATTAGCATGTTTAAAGTGATTTTCATGCTTCCTGTGGCCCTAAACACAAAGTTTGTGGAATGGTTAAAAGTGCATGAAAATGGCCAGTTTGCTCACTCTGAGGTCTCAAAAAGTGTTTCTTCACCCCGGGAAGTGAATTAAATACCATTTGGAGGCATTTAATGTTCAAGCAAAAACAGCTGATTTTTGACAAAAGAGAAAACACCCCCCCATTACGTAATTCTTCAGAAAGGTGAAAAATGGTCCGTTTTCAAATGTTTTATTTTTGAACGTCAGTTCACATTTGTAGGTGGATTATTAGTTTTAGAGCTAAAATTAGCATATTTAAAGTGATTTTCATGCTTCCAGGGGCTCTAAACACAAGATTTGTGGAATGGTTAAAAGTGCATGAAAATGGCCAATTTGCTCACTCTGAGGTCTCAAAAAGTGTTTCTTCACCCCGGGAAGTGAATTAAATACCATTTGGAGGCATTTAATGTTCAAGCAAAAACAGCTGATTTTTGACAAAAGAGATAACACCCCCCCATTACGTAATTCTTCAGAAAGGTGAAAAATGGTCCGTTTTCAAATGTTTTATTTTTGAACGTCAGTTCACATTTGTAGGTGGATTATTAGTTTTAGAGCTAAAATTAGCATGTTTAAAGTGATTTTCATGCTTCCAGGGGCCCGGGAAGTGAATTAAAAACCATTTGGAGGCATTTAATGTTCAAGCAAAAACGGCTGATTTTTGACAAAAGAGATAACACCCCCCATTACGTCATGCTTCAGAAAGGTAAAAAATTGTCCGTTTTCAAATGTTTTATTTTTGAATGTCAGTTCACATTTGTAGGTGAATTATTAGTTTTAAAGCTAAAATTAGCATGTTTAAAGTGATTTTCATGCTTCCTGTGGCCCTAAACACAAAGTTTGTGGAATGGGTAAAAGTGCATGAAAATGGCCAGTTTGCTCACTCTGAGGTCTCAAAAAGTGTTTCTTCACCCCGGGAAGTGAATTAAATACCATTTGGAGGCATTTAATGTTCAAGCAAAAACAGCTGATTTTTGACAAAAGAGAAAACACCCCCCCATTACGTAATTCTTCAGAAAGGTGAAAAATGGTCCGTTTTCAAATGTTTTATTTTTGAACGTCAGTTCACATTTGTAGGTGGATTATTAGTTTTAGAGCTAAAATTAGCATATTTAAAGTGATTTTCATGCTTCCAGGGGCTCTAAACACAAGATTTGTGGAATGGTTAAAAGTGCATGAAAATGGCCAATTTGCTCACTCTGAGGTCTCAAAAAGTGTTTCTTCACCCCGGGAAGTGAATTAAATACCATTTGGAGGCATTTAATGTTCAATCAAAAACGGCTGATTTTTGACAAAAGAGATAACACCCCCATTACGTCATTCTTCAAAAAGGTGAAAAATGGTCCGTTTTCAAATGTTTTATTTTTGAACGTCAGTTCACATTTGTAGGTGGATTATTAGTTTTAGAGCTAAAATTAGCATGTTTAAAGTGATTTTCATGCTTCCAGGGGCTCTAAACACAAGATTTGTGGAATGGTTAAAAGTGCATGAAAATGGCCAATTTGCTCACTCTGAGGTCTCAAAAAGTGTTTCTTCACCCCAGGAAGTGAATTAAATGCCATTTGGAGGCATTTAATGTTCAAGCAAAAACAGCTGATTTTTGACAAAAGAGATAACACCCTCCATTACGTCATTCTTCAGAAAGGTAAAAAATGGTCCGTTTTCAAATGTTTTATTTTTGAACGTCAGTTCACATTTGTAGGTGGATTATTAGTTTTAGAGCTAAAATTAGCATGTTTAAAGTGATTTTCATGCTTCCAGGGGCTCTAAACACAATATTTGTGGAATGGTTAAAAGTGCATGAAAATGGCCAGTTTGCTCACTCTGAGGTCTCAAAAAGTGTTTCTTCACCCCGGGAAGTGAATTAAATACCATTTGGAGGCATTTAATGTTCAAGCAAAAACAGCTGATTTTTGACAAAAGAGAAAACACCCCCCCATTACGTAATTCTTCAGAAAGGTGAAAAATGGTCCGTTTTCAAATGTTTTATTTTTGAACGTCAGTTCACATTTGTAGGTGGATTATTAGTTTTAGAGCTAAAATTAGCATATTTAAAGTGATTTTCATGCTTCCAGGGGCTCTAAACACAAGATTTGTGGAATGGTTAAAAGTGCATGAAAATGGCCAATTTGCTCACTCTGAGGTCTCAAAAAGTGTTTCTTCACCCCGGGAAGTGAATTAAATACCATTTGGAGGCATTTAATGTTCAAGCAAAAACGGCTGATTTTTGACAAAAGAGATAACACCCCCCATTACGTCATTCTTCAGAAAGGTGAAAAATGGTCCGTTTTCAAATGTTTTATTTTTGAACGTCAGTTCACATTTGTAGGTGGATTATTAGTTTTAGAGCTAAAATTAGCATGTTTAAAGTGATTTTCATGCTTCCATGGGCTCTAAACACAAGATTTGTGGAATGGTTAAAAGTGCATGAAAATGGCCAATTTGCTCACTCTGAGGTCTCAAAAAGTGTTTCTTCACCCCGGGAAGTGAATTAAATACCATTTGGAGGCATTTAATGTTCAAGCAAAAACGGCTGATTTTTGACAAAAGAGATAACACCCCCCCCCATTACGTCATGCTTCAGAAAGGTGAAAAATGGTCCGTTTTCAAATGTTTTATTTTTGAATGTCAATTCACATTTGTAGGTGGATTATTAGTTTTAGAGCTAAAATTAGCATGTTTAAAGTGATTTTCATGCTTCCAGTGGCCCGGGAAGTGAATTAAATACCATTTGGAGGCATTTAATGTTCAAGCAAAAACAGCTGATATTTGACAAAAGAGATAACACCCTCCATTACGTCATGCTTCAGAAAGGTGAAAAATTGTCCGTTTTCAAATGTTTTATTTTTGAATGTCAGTTCACATTTGTAGGTGGATTATTAGTTTTAGAGCTAAAATTAGCATGTTTAAAGTGATTTTCATGCTTCCTGTGGCCCTAAACACAAGGTTTGTGGAATGGTTAAAAGTGCATGAAAATGGCCAATTTGCTCACTCTGAGGTCTCAAAAAGTGTTTCTTCACCCCGGGAAGTGAATTAAATACCATTTGGATGCATTTAATGTTCAAGCAAAAACAGCTGATTTTTGACAAAAGAGATAACACCTCCCATTACGTCATGCTTCAGAAAGGTGAAAAATTGTCCGTTTTCAAATGTTTTATTTTTGAAGGTCAGTTCACATTTGTAGGTGGATTATTAGTTTTAGAGCTAAAATTAGCATGTTTAAAGTGATTTTCATGCTTCCAGGGGCCCGGGAAGTGAATTAAAAACCATTTGGAGGCATTTAATGTTCAAGCAAAAACGGCTGATTTTTGACAAAAGAGATAACACCCCCCCATTACGTCATGCTTCAGAAAGGTGAAAAATTGTCCGTTTTCAAATGTTCTATTTTTGAATGTCAGTTCACATTTGTAGGTGAATTATCAGTTTTAGAGCTAAAATTAGCATGTTTAAAGTGATTTTCATGCTTCCTGTGGCCCTAAACACAAAGTTTGTGGAATGGTTAAAAGTGCATGAAAATGGCCAGTTTGCTCACTCTGAGGTCTCAAAAAGTGTTTCTTCACCCCGGGAAGTGAATTAAATACCATTTGGAGGCATTTAATGTTCAAGCAAAAACAGCTGATTTTTGACAAAAGAGAAAACACCCCCCATTACGTAATTCTTCAGAAAGGTGAAAAATGGTCCGTTTTCAAATGTTTTATTTTTGAACGTCAGTTCACATTTGTAGGTGGATTATTAGTTTTAGAGCTAAAATTAGCATATTTAAAGTGATTTTCATGCTTCCAGGGGCTCTAAACACAAGATTTGTGGAATGGTTAAAAGTGCATGAAAATGGCCAATTTGCTCACTCTGAGGTCTCAAAAAGTGTTTCTTCACCCCGGGAAGTGAATTAAATACCATTTGGAGGCATTTAATGTTCAAGCAAAAACGGCTGATTTTTGACAAAAGAGATAACACCCCCCCATTACGTCATGCTTCAGAAAGGTGAAAAATGGTCCGTTTTCAAATGTTTTATTTTTGAATGTCAATTCACATTTGTAGGTGGATTATTAGTTTTAGAGCTAAAATTAGCATGTTTAAAGTGATTTTCATGCTTCCAGGGGCCCGGAAAGTGAATTAAATACCATTTGGAGGCATTTAATGTTCAAGCAAAAACAGCTGATTTTTGACAAAAGAGATAACACCCTCCATTACGTCATTCTTAAGAAAGGTAAAAAATGGTCCGTTTTCAAATGTTTTATTTTTGAACGTCAGTTCACATTTGTAGGTGGATTATTAGTTTTAGAGCTAAAATTAGCATGTTTAAAGTGATTTTCATGCTTCCAGGGGCTCTAAACACAAGATTTGTGGAATGGTTAAAAGTGCATGAAAATGGCCAATTTGCTCACTCTGAGGTCTCAAAAAGTGTTTCTTCACCCCGGGAAGTGAATTAAATACAATTTGGAGGCATTTAATGTTCAAGCAAAAACGGCGGATTTTTGACAAAAGAGATAACACCCCCCATTACGTGATGCTTCAGAAAGGTGAAAAATTGTCCGTTTTCAAATGTTTTATTTTTGAATGTCAGTTCACATTTGTAGGTGGATTATTAGTTTTAGAGCTAAAATTAGCATGTTTAAAGTGATTTTCATGCTTCCTGTGGCCCTAAACACAAGGTTTGTGGAATGGTTAAAAGTGCATGAAAATGGCCAATTTGCTCACTCTGAGGTCTCAAAAAGTGTTTCTTCACCCCGGGAAGTGAATTAAATACCATTTGGAGGCATTTAATGTTCAAGCAAAAACAGCTGATTTTTGACAAAAGAGATAACACCTCCCATTACGTCATGCTTCAGAAAGGTGAAAAATTGTCCGTTTTCAAATGTTTTATTTTTGAATGTCAGTTCACATTTGTAGGTGAATTATCAGTTTTAGAGCTAAAATTAGCATGTTTAAAGTGATTTTCATGCTTCCTGTGGCCCGGGAAGTGAATTAAATACCATTTGGAGGCATTTAATGTTCAAGCAAAAACAGCTGATATTTGACAAAAGAGATAACACCCTCCATTACGTCATGCTTCAGAAAGGTGAAAAATTGTCCGTTTTCAAATGTTTTATTTTTGAATGTCAGTTCACATTTGTAGGTGGATTATTAGTTTTAGAGCTAAAATTAGCATGTTTAAAGTGATTTTCATGCTTCCTGTGGCCCTAAACACAAGGTTTGTGGAATGGTTAAAAGTGCATGAAAATGGCCAATTTGCTCACTCTGAGGTCTCAAAAAGTGTTTCTTCACCCCGGGAAGTGAATTAAATACCATTTGGAGGCATTTAATGTTCAAGCAAAAACAGCTGATTTTTGACAAAAGAGATAACACCTCCCATTACGTCATGCTTCAGAAAGGTGAAAAATTGTCCGTTTTCAAATGTTTTATTTTTGAAGGTCAGTTCACATTTGTAGGTGGATTATTAGTTTTAGAGCTAAAATTAGCATGTTTAAAGTGATTTTCATGCTTCCAGGGGCCCGGGAAGTGAATTAAAAACCATTTGGAGGCATTTAATGTTCAAGCAAAAACGGCTGATTTTTGACAAAAGAGATAACACCCCCCCATTACGTCATGCTTCAGAAAGGTGAAAAATTGTCCGTTTTCAAATGTTTTATTTTTGAATGTCAGTTCACATTTGTAGGTGAATTATCAGTTTTAGAGCTAAAATTAGCATGTTTAAAGTGATTTTCATGCTTCCTGTGGCCCGGGAAGTGAATTAAATACCATTTGGAGGCATTTAATGTTCAAGCAAAAACAGCTGATATTTGACAAAAGAGATAACACCCTCCATTACGTCATGCTTCAGAAAGGTGAAAAATTGTCCGTTTTCAAATGTTTTATTTTTGAATGTCAGTTCACATTTGTAGGTGGATTATTAGTTTTAGAGCTAAAATTAGCATGTTTAAAGTGATTTTCATGCTTCCTGTGGCCCTAAACACAAGGTTTGTGGAATGGTTAAAAGTGCATGAAAATGGCCAATTTGCTCACTCTGAGGTCTCAAAAAGTGTTTCTTCACCCCGGGAAGTGAATTAAATACCATTTGGAGGCATTTAATGTTCAAGCAAAAACAGCTGATTTTTGACAAAAGAGATAACACCTCCCATTACGTCATGCTTCAGAAAGGTGAAAAATTGTCCGTTTTCAAATGTTTTATTTTTGAAGGTCAGTTCACATTTGTAGGTGGATTATTAGTTTTAGAGCTAAAATTAGCATGTTTAAAGTGATTTTCATGCTTCCAGGGGCCCGGGAAGTGAATTAAAAACCATTTGGAGGCATTTAATGTTCAAGCAAAAACGGCTGATTTTTGACAAAAGAGATAACACCCCCCCATTACGTCATGCTTCAGAAAGGTGAAAAATTGTCCGTTTTCAAATGTTTTATTTTTGAATGTCAGTTCACATTTGTAGGTGAATTATCAGTTTTAGAGCTAAAATTAGCATGTTTAAAGTGATTTTCATGCTTCCTGTGGCCCTAAACACAAAGTTTGTGGAATGGTTAAAAGTGCATGAAAATGGCCAGTTTGCTCACTCTGAGGTCTCAAAAAGTGTTTCTTCACCCCGGGAAGTGAATTAAATACCATTTGGAGGCATTTAATGTTCAAGCAAAAACAGCTGATTTTTGACAAAAGAGAAAACACCCCCCATTACGTAATTCTTCAGAAAGGTGAAAAATGGTCCGTTTTCAAATGTTTTATTTTTGAACGTCAGTTCACATTTGTAGGTGGATTATTAGTTTTAGAGCTAAAATTAGCATATTTAAAGTGATTTTCATGCTTCCAGGGGCTCTAAACACAAGATTTGTGGAATGGTTAAAAGTGCATGAAAATGGCCAATTTGCTCACTCTGAGGTCTCAAAAAGTGTTTCTTCACCCCGGGAAGTGAATTAAATACCATTTGGAGGCATTTAATGTTCAAGCAAAAACGGCTGATTTTTGACAAAAGAGATAACACCCCCCCATTACGTCATGCTTCAGAAAGGTGAAAAATGGTCCGTTTTCAAATGTTTTATTTTTGAATGTCAATTCACATTTGTAGGTGGATTATTAGTTTTAGAGCTAAAATTAGCATGTTTAAAGTGATTTTCATGCTTCCAGGGGCCCGGAAAGTGAATTAAATACCATTTGGAGGCATTTAATGTTCAAGCAAAAACAGCTGATTTTTGACAAAAGAGATAACACCCTCCATTACGTCATTCTTCAGAAAGGTAAAAAATGGTCCGTTTTCAAATGTTTTATTTTTGAACGTCAGTTCACATTTGTAGGTGGATTATTAGTTTTAGAGCTAAAATTAGCATGTTTAAAGTGATTTTCATGCTTCCAGGGGCTCTAAACACAAGATTTGTGGAATGGTTAAAAGTGCATGAAAATGGCCAATTTGCTCACTCTGAGGTCTCAAAAAGTGTTTCTTCACCCCGGGAAGTGAATTAAATACAATTTGGAGGCATTTAATGTTCAAGCAAAAACGGCGGATTTTTGACAAAAGAGATAACACCCCCCCATTACGTGATGCTTCAGAAAGGTGAAAAATTGTCAGTTTTCAAATGTTTTATTTTTGAATGTCAGTTCACATTTGTAGGTGGATCATCAGTTTTAGAGCTAAAAAAATTAGCATGTTTAAAGTGATTTTCATGCTTCCATGAGCTCTAAACACAAGATTTGTGGAATGGTTAAAAGTGCATGAAAATGGCCAATTTGATCACTCTGAGGTCTCAAAAAGTGTTTCTTCACCCCGGGAAGTGAATTAAATACCATTTGGAGGCATTTAATGTTCAAGCAAAAACGGATCATTTTTGACAAAAGAGATAACACCCCCATTACGTCATTCTTCACAAAGGTGAAAAATGGTCCGTTTTCAAATGTTTTATTTTTGAACGTCAGTTCACATTTGTAGGTGGATTATTAGTTTTAGAGCTAAAATTAGCATGTTTAAAGTGATTTTCATGCTTCCAGGGGCTCTAAACACAAGATTTGTGGAATGGTTAAAAGTGCATGAAAATAGCAAATTTGCTCACTCTGAGGTCTCAAAAAGTGTTTCTTCACCCCGGGAAGTGAATTAAATACCATTTGGAGGCATTTAATGTTCAAGCAAAAACAGCTGATTTTTGACAAAAGAGATAACACCCCCCCATTACGTAATGCTTCAGAAAGGTGAAAAATGGTCAGTTTTCAAATGTTTTATTTTTGAAGGTCAGTTCACATTTGTAGGTGGATTATTAGTTTTAGAGCTAAAATTAGCATGTTTAAAGTGATTTTCATGCTTCCAGGGGCCCGGGAAGTGAATTAAAAACCATTTGGAGGCATTTAATGTTCAAGCAAAAACGGCTGATTTTTGACAAAAGAGATAACACCCCCCATTACGTCATGCTTCAGAAAGGTGAAAAATTGTCCGTTTTCAAATGTTTTATTTTTGAATGTCAGTTCACATTTGTAGGTGAATTATTAGTTTTAGAGCTAAAATTTGCATGTTTAAAGTGATTTTCATGCTTCCTGTGGCCCTAAACACAAAGTTTGTGGAATGGGTAAAAGTGCATGAAAATGGCCAGTTTGCTCACTCTGAGGTCTCAAAAAGTGATTCTTCACCCCGGGAAGTGAATTAAATACCATTTGGAGGCATTTAATGTTCAAGCAAAAACAGCTGATTTTTGACAAAAGAGAAAACACCCCCCCATTACGTAATTCTTCAGAAAGGTGAAAAATGGTCCGTTTTCAAATGTTTTATTTTTGAACGTCAGTTCACATTTGTAGGTGGATTATTAGTTTTAGAGCTAAAATTAGCATATTTAAAGTGATTTTCATGCTTCCAGGGGCTCTAAACACAAGATTTGTGGAATGGTTAAAAGTGCATGAAAATGGCCAATTTGCTCACTCTGAGGTCTCAAAAAGTGTTTCTTCACCCCGGGAAGTGAATTAAATACCATTTGGAGGCATTTAATGTTCAAGCAAAAACGGCTGATTTTTGACAAAAGAGATAACACCCCCATTACGTCATTCTTCAAAAAGGTGAAAAATGGTCCGTTTTCAAATGTTTTATTTTTGAACGTCAGTTCACATTTGTAGGTGGATTATTAGTTTTAGAGCTAAAATTAGCATGTTTAAAGTGATTTTCATGCTTCCAGGGGCTCTAAACACAAGATTTGTGGAATGGTTAAAAGTGCATGAAAATGGCCAATTTGCTCACTCTGAGGTCTCAAAAAGTGTTTCTTCACCCCGGGAAGTGAATTAAATACCATTTGGAGACATTTAATGTTCAAGCAAAAACGGCTGATTTTTGACAAAAGAGATAACACCCCCCCATTACGTCATGCTTCAGAAAGGTGAAAAATGGTCCGTTTTCAAATGTTTTATTTTTGAATGTCAATTCACATTTGTAGGTGGATTATTAGTTTTAGAGCTAAAATTAGCATGTTTAAAGTGATTTTCATGCTTCCAGGGGCCCGGGAAGTGAATTAAATACCATTTGGAGGCATTTAATGTTCAAGCAAAAACAGCTGATTTTTGACAAAAGAGATAACACCCTCCATTACGTCATTCTTCAGAAAGGTAAAAAATGGTCCGTTTTCAAATGTTTTATTTTTGAACGTCAGTTCACATTTGTAGGTGAATTATTAGTTTTAGAGCTAAAATTAGCATGTTTAAAGTGATTTTCATGCTTCCTGTGGCCCTAAATACAAAGTTTGTGGAATGGTTAAAAGTGCATGAAAATGGCCAGTTTGCTCACTCTGAGGTCTCAAAAAGTGTTTCTTCACCCCGGGAAGTGAATTAAATACCATTTGGAGGCATTTAATGTTCAAGCAAAAACAGCTGATTTTTGACAAAAGAGAAAACACCCCCCCATTACGTAATTCTTCAGAAAGGTGAAAAATGGTCCGTTTTCAAATGTTTTATTTTTGAACGTCAGTTCACATTTGTAGGTGGATTATTAGTTTTAGAGCTAAAATTAGCATATTTAAAGTGATTTTCATGCTTCCAGGGGCTCTAAACACAAGATTTGTGGAATGGTTAAAAGTGCATGAAAATGGCCAATTTGCTCACTCTGAGGTCTCAAAAAGTGTTTCTTCACCCCGGGAAGTGAATTAAATACCATTTGGAGGCATTTAATGTTCAAGCAAAAACAGCTGATTTTTGACAAAAGAGATAACACCCCCCCATTACGTAATTCTTCAGAAAGGTGAAAAATGGTCCGTTTTCAAATGTTTTATTTTTGAACGTCAGTTCACATTTGTAGGTGGATTATTAGTTTTAGAGCTAAAATTAGCATGTTTAAAGTGATTTTCATGCTTCCAGGGGCCCGGGAAGTGAATTAAAAACCATTTGGAGGCATTTAATGTTCAAGCAAAAACGGCTGATTTTTGACAAAAGAGATAACACCCCCCATTACGTCATGCTTCAGAAAGGTAAAAAATTGTCCGTTTTCAAATGTTTTATTTTTGAATGTCAGTTCACATTTGTAGGTGAATTATTAGTTTTAAAGCTAAAATTAGCATGTTTAAAGTGATTTTCATGCTTCCTGTGGCCCTAAACACAAAGTTTGTGGAATGGGTAAAAGTGCATGAAAATGGCCAGTTTGCTCACTCTGAGGTCTCAAAAAGTGTTTCTTCACCCCGGGAAGTGAATTAAATACCATTTGGAGGCATTTAATGTTCAAGCAAAAACAGCTGATTTTTGACAAAAGAGAAAACACCCCCCCATTACGTAATTCTTCAGAAAGGTGAAAAATGGTCCGTTTTCAAATGTTTTATTTTTGAACGTCAGTTCACATTTGTAGGTGGATTATTAGTTTTAGAGCTAAAATTAGCATATTTAAAGTGATTTTCATGCTTCCAGGGGCTCTAAACACAAGATTTGTGGAATGGTTAAAAGTGCATGAAAATGGCCAATTTGCTCACTCTGAGGTCTCAAAAAGTTTTTCTTCACCCCGGGAAGTGAATTAAATACCATTTGGAGGCATTTAATGTTCAATCAAAAACGGCTGATTTTTGACAAAAGAGATAACACCCCCATTACGTCATTCTTCAAAAAGGTGAAAAATGGTCCGTTTTCAAATGTTTTATTTTTGAACGTCAGTTCACATTTGTAGGTGGATTATTAGTTTTAGAGCTAAAATTAGCATGTTTAAAGTGATTTTCATGCTTCCAGGGGCTCTAAACACAAGATTTGTGGAATGGTTAAAAGTGCATGAAAATGGCCAATTTGCTCACTCGGAGGTCTCAAAAAGTGTTTCTTCACCCCAGGAAGTGAATTAAATGCCATTTGGAGGCATTTAATGTTCAAGCAAAAACAGCTGATTTTTGACAAAAGAGATAACACCCTCCATTACGTCATTCTTCAGAAAGGTAAAAAATGGTCCGTTTTCAAATGTTTTATTTTTGAACGTCAGTTCACATTTGTAGGTGGATTATTAGTTTTAGAGCTAAAATTAGCATGTTTAAAGTGATTTTCATGCTTCCAGGGGCTCTAAACACAAGATTTGTGGAATGGTTAAAAGTGCATGAAAATGGCCAATTTGCTCACTCTGAGGTCTCAAAAAGTGTTTCTTCACCCCGGGAAGTGAATTAAATACAATTTGGAGGCATTTAATGTTCAAGCAAAAACGGCGGATTTTTGACAAAAAAGATAACACCCCCCCATTACGTGATGCTTCAGAAAGGTGAAAAATTGTCCGTTTTCAAATGTTTTATTTTTGAATGTCAGTTCACATTTGTAGGTGGATCATCAGTTTTAGAGCTAAAAAAATTAGCATGTTTAAAGTGATTTTCATGCTTCCATGGGCTCTAAACACAATGTTTGTGGAATGGTTAAAAGTGCATGAAAATGACCAATTTGCTCACTCTGAGGTCTCAAAAAGTGTTTCTTCACCCCGGGAAGTGAATTAAATACCATTTGGAGGCATTTAATATTCAAGCAAAAACGGGTGATTTTTGACAAAAGAGATAACACCCCCCCCATTACGTCATGCTTCAGAAAGGTGAAAAATGGTCCGTTTTCAAATGTTTTATTTTTGAATGTCAATTCACATTTGTAGGTGGATTATTAGTTTTAGAGCTAAAATTAGCATGTTTAAAGTGATTTTCATGCTTCCAGGGGCCCGGGAAGTGAATTAAATACCATTTGGAGGCATTTAATGTTCAAGCAAAAACAGCTGATTTTTGACAAAAGAGATAACACCCTCCATTACGTCATTCTTCAGAAAGGTAAAAAATGGTCCGTTTTCAAATGTTTTATTTTTGAACGTCAGTTCACATTTGTAGGTGAATTATTAGTTTTAGAGCTAAAATTAGCATGTTTAAAGTGATTTTCATGCTTCCTGTGGCCCTAAATACAAAGTTTGTGGAATGGTTAAAAGTGCATGAAAATGGCCAGTTTGCTCACTCTGAGGTCTCAAAAAGTGTTTCTTCACCCCGGGAAGTGAATTAAATACCATTTGGAGGCATTTAATGTTCAAGCAAAAACAGCTGATTTTTGACAAAAGAGAAAACACCCCCCCATTACGTAATTCTTCAGAAAGGTGAAAAATGGTCCGTTTTCAAATGTTTTATTTTTGAACGTCAGTTCACATTTGTAGGTGGATTATTAGTTTTAGAGCTAAAATTAGCATATTTAAAGTGATTTTCATGCTTCCAGGGGCTCTAAACACAAGATTTGTGGAATGGTTAAAAGTGCATGAAAATGGCCAATTTGCTCACTCTGAGGTCTCAAAAAGTGTTTCTTCACCCCGGGAAGTGAATTAAATACCATTTGGAGGCATTTAATGTTCAAGCAAAAACAGCTGATTTTTGACAAAAGAGATAACACCCCCCCATTACGTAATTCTTCAGAAAGGTGAAAAATGGTCCGTTTTCAAATGTTTTATTTTTGAACGTCAGTTCACATTTGTAGGTGGATTATTAGTTTTAGAGCTAAAATTAGCATGTTTAAAGTGATTTTCATGCTTCCAGGGGCCCGGGAAGTGAATTAAAAACCATTTGGAGGCATTTAATGTTCAAGCAAAAACGGCTGATTTTTGACAAAAGAGATAACACCCCCCATTACGTCATGCTTCAGAAAGGTAAAAAATTGTCCGTTTTCAAATGTTTTATTTTTGAATGTCAGTTCACATTTGTAGGTGAATTATTAGTTTTAAAGCTAAAATTAGCATGTTTAAAGTGATTTTCATGCTTCCTGTGGCCCTAAACACAAAGTTTGTGGAATGGGTAAAAGTGCATGAAAATGGCCAGTTTGCTCACTCTGAGGTCTCAAAAAGTGTTTCTTCACCCCGGGAAGTGAATTAAATACCATTTGGAGGCATTTAATGTTCAAGCAAAAACAGCTGATTTTTGACAAAAGAGAAAACACCCCCCCATTACGTAATTCTTCAGAAAGGTGAAAAATGGTCCGTTTTCAAATGTTTTATTTTTGAACGTCAGTTCACATTTGTAGGTGGATTATTAGTTTTAGAGCTAAAATTAGCATATTTAAAGTGATTTTCATGCTTCCAGGGGCTCTAAACACAAGATTTGTGGAATGGTTAAAAGTGCATGAAAATGGCCAATTTGCTCACTCTGAGGTCTCAAAAAGTTTTTCTTCACCCCGGGAAGTGAATTAAATACCATTTGGAGGCATTTAATGTTCAATCAAAAACGGCTGATTTTTGACAAAAGAGATAACACCCCCATTACGTCATTCTTCAAAAAGGTGAAAAATGGTCCGTTTTCAAATGTTTTATTTTTGAACGTCAGTTCACATTTGTAGGTGGATTATTAGTTTTAGAGCTAAAATTAGCATGTTTAAAGTGATTTTCATGCTTCCAGGGGCTCTAAACACAAGATTTGTGGAATGGTTAAAAGTGCATGAAAATGGCCAATTTGCTCACTCGGAGGTCTCAAAAAGTGTTTCTTCACCCCAGGAAGTGAATTAAATGCCATTTGGAGGCATTTAATGTTCAAGCAAAAACAGCTGATTTTTGACAAAAGAGATAACACCCTCCATTACGTCATTCTTCAGAAAGGTAAAAAATGGTCCGTTTTCAAATGTTTTATTTTTGAACGTCAGTTCACATTTGTAGGTGGATTATTAGTTTTAGAGCTAAAATTAGCATGTTTAAAGTGATTTTCATGCTTCCAGGGGCTCTAAACACAAGATTTGTGGAATGGTTAAAAGTGCATGAAAATGGCCAATTTGCTCACTCTGAGGTCTCAAAAAGTGTTTCTTCACCCCGGGAAGTGAATTAAATACAATTTGGAGGCATTTAATGTTCAAGCAAAAACGGCGGATTTTTGACAAAAAAGATAACACCCCCCCATTACGTGATGCTTCAGAAAGGTGAAAAATTGTCCGTTTTCAAATGTTTTATTTTTGAATGTCAGTTCACATTTGTAGGTGGATCATCAGTTTTAGAGCTAAAAAAATTAGCATGTTTAAAGTGATTTTCATGCTTCCATGGGCTCTAAACACAATGTTTGTGGAATGGTTAAAAGTGCATGAAAATGACCAATTTGCTCACTCTGAGGTCTCAAAAAGTGTTTCTTCACCCCGGGAAGTGAATTAAATACCATTTGGAGGCATTTAATATTCAAGCAAAAACGGGTGATTTTTGACAAAAGAGATAACACCCCCCCCATTACGTCATGCTTCAGAAAGGTGAAAAATGGTCCGTTTTCAAATGTTTTATTTTTGAATGTCAATTCACATTTGTAGGTGGATTATTAGTTTTAGAGCTAAAATTAGCATGTTTAAAGTGATTTTCATGCTTCCAGGGGCCCGGGAAGTGAATTAAATACCATTTGGAGGCATTTAATGTTCAAGCAAAAACAGCTGATTTTTGACAAAAGAGATAACACCCTCCATTACGTCATTCTTCAGAAAGGTAAAAAATGGTCCGTTTTCAAATGTTTTATTTTTGAACGTCAGTTCACATTTGTAGGTGGATTATTAGTTTTAGAGCTAAAATTAGCATATTTAAAGTGATTTTCATGCTTCCAGGGGCTCTAAACACAAGATTTGTGGAATGGTTAAAAGTGCATGAAAATGGCCAATTTGCTCACTCTGAGGTCTCAAAAAGTGTTTCTTCACCCCGGGAAGTGAATTAAATACCATTTGGAGGCATTTAATGTTCAATCAAAAACAGCTGATTTTTGACAAAAGAGATAACACCTCCCATTACGTCATGCTTCAGAAAGGTGAAAAATTGTCCGTTTTCAAATGTTTTATTTTTGAATGTCAGTTCACATTTGTAGGTGGAATATTAGTTTTAGAGCTAAAATTAGCATGTTTAAAGTGATTTTCATGCTTCCAGGGGCTCTAAACACAAGGTTTGTGGAATAGTTAAAAGTGCATGAAAATGGCCAATTTGCTCACTCTGAGGTCTCAAAAAGTGTTTCTTCACCCCGGGAAGTGAATTAAATACCATTTGGAGGCATTTAATGTTCAAGCAAAAACAGCAGATTTTTGACAAAAGAGATAACACCCTCCATTACGTAATTCTTCAGAAAGGTGAAAAATGGTCCGTTTTCAAATGTTTTATTTTTGAACGTCAGTTCACATTTGTAGGTGGATTATTAGTTTTAGAGCTAAAATTAGCATATTTAAAGTGATTTTCATGCTTCCAGGGGCTCTAAACACAAGATTTGTGGAATGGTTAAAAGTGCATGAAAATGGCCAATTTGCTCACTCTGAGGTCTCAAAAAGTGTTTCTTCACCCCGGGAAGTGAATTAAATACCATTTGGAGGCATTTAATGTTCAAGCAAAAACAGCTGATTTTTGACAAAAGAGATAACACCCCCCCATTACGTAATTCTTCAGAAAGGTGAAAAATAGTCCGTTTTCAAATGTTTTATTTTTGAACGTCAGTTCACATTTGTAGGTGGATTATTAGTTTTAGAGCTAAAATTAGCATGTTTAAAGTGATTTTCATGCTTCCAGGGGCCCGGGAAGTGAATTAAAAACCATTTGGAGGCATTTAATGTTCAAGCAAAAACGGCAGATTTTTGACAAAAGAGATAACACCCCCCATTACGTCATGCTTCAGAAAGGTGAAAAATTGTCCGTTTTCAAATGTTTTATTTTTGAATGTCAGTTCACATTTGTAGGTGGATTATTAGTTTTAGAGCTAAAATTAGCATATTTAAAGTGATTTTCATGCTTCCAGGGGCTCTAAACACAAGATTTGTGGAATGGTTAAAAGTGCATGAAAATGGCCAATTTGCTCACTCTGAGGTCTCAAAAAGTGTTTCTTCACCCCGGGAAGTGAATTAAATACCATTTGGAGGCATTTAATGTTCAATCAAAAACGGCTGATTTTTGACAAAAGAGATAACACCCCCATTACGTCATTCTTCAAAAAGGTGAAAAATGGTCCGTTTTCAAATGTTTTATTTTTGAACGTCAGTTCACATTTGTAGGTGGATTATTAGTTTTAGAGCTAAAATTAGCATGTTTAAAGTGATTTTCATGCTTCCAGGGGCTCTAAACACAAGATTTGTGGAATGGTTAAAAGTGCATGAAAATGGCCAATTTGCTCACTCTGAGGTCTCAAAAAGTGTTTCTTCACCCCAGGAAGTGAATTAAATACCATTTGGAGGCATTTAATGTTCAAGCAAAAACGGCTGATTTTTGACAAAAGAGATAACACCCCCCCATTACGTCATGCTTCAGAAAGGTGAAAAATGGTCCGTTTTCAAATGTTTTATTTTTGAATGTCAATTCACATTTGTAGGTGGATTATTAGTTTTAGAGCTAAAATTAGCATGTTTAAAGTGATTTTCATGCTTTCAATGGCCCGGGAAGTGAATTAAATACCATTTGGAGGCATTTAATGTTCAAGCAAAAACAGCTGATTTTTGACAAAAGAGATAACACCCTCCATTACGTCATTCTTCAGAAAGGTAAAAAATGGTCCGTTTTCAAATGTTTTATTTTTGAACGTCAGTTCACATTTGTAGGTGGATTATTAGTTTTAGAGCTAAAATTAGCATGTTTAAAGTGATTTTCATGCTTCCAGGGGCTCTAAACACAAGATTTGTGGAATGGTTAAAAGTGCATGAAAATGGCCAATTTGCTCACTCTGAGGTCTCAAAAAGTGTTTCTTCACCCCAGGAAGTGAATTAAATGCCATTTGGAGGCATTTAATGTTCAAGCAAAAACAGCTGATTTTTGACAAAAGAGATAACACCCTCCATTACGTCATTCTTCAGAAAGGTAAAAAATGGTCCGTTTTCAAATGTTTTATTTTTGAACGTCAGTTCACATTTGTAGGTGGATTATTAGTTTTAGAGCTAAAATTAGCATATTTAAAGTGATTTTCATGCTTCCAGGGGCTCTAAACACAAGATTTGTGGAATGGTTAAAAGTGCATGAAAATGGCCAATTTGCTCACTCTGAGGTCTCAAAAAGTGTTTCTTCACCCCGGGAAGTGAATTAAATACCATTTGGAGGCATTTAATGTTCAAGCAAAAACAGCTGATTTTTGACAAAAGAGATAACACCCCCCCATTACGTAATTCTTCAGAAAGGTGAAAAATGGTCCGTTTTCAAATGTTTTATTTTTGAACGTCAGTTCACATTTGTAGGTGGATTATTAGTTTTAGAGCTAAAATTAGCATGTTTAAAGTGATTTTCATGCTTCCAGGGGCCCGGGAAGTGAATTAAAAACCATTTGGAGGCATTTAATGTTCAAGCAAAAACGGCTGATTTTTGACAAAAGAGATAACACCCCCCATTACGTCATGCTTCAGAAAGGTGAAAAATTGTCCGTTTTCAAATGTTTTATTTTTGAATGTCAGTTCACATTTGTAGGTGAATTATTAGTTTTAGAGCTAAAATTAGCATGTTTAAAGTGATTTTCATGCTTCCTGTGGCCCTAAACACAAAGTTTGTGGAATGGGTAAAAGTGCATGAAAATGGCCAGTTTGCTCACTCTGAGGTCTCAAAAAGTGTTTCTTCACCCCGGGAAGTGAATTAAATACCATTTGGAGGCATTTAATGTTCAAGCAAAAACAGCTGATTTTTGACAAAAGAGAAAACACCCCCCCATTACGTAATTCTTCAGAAAGGTGAAAAATGGTCCGTTTTCAAATGTTTTATTTTTGAACGTCAGTTCACATTTGTAGGTGGATTATTAGTTTTAGAGCTAAAATTAGCATATTTAAAGTGATTTTCATGCTTCCAGGGGCTCTAAACACAAGATTTGTGGAATGGTTAAAAGTGCATGAAAATGGCCAATTTGCTCACTCTGAGGTCTCAAAAAGTGTTTCTTCACCCCGGGAAGTGAATTAAATACCATTTGGAGGCATTTAATGTTCAATCAAAAACGGCTGATTTTTGACAAAAGAGATAACACCCCCATTACGTCATTCTTCAAAAAGGTGAAAAATGGTCCGTTTTCAAATGTTTTATTTTTGAACGTCAGTTCACATTTGTAGGTGGATTATTAGTTTTAGAGCTAAAATTAGCATGTTTAAAGTGATTTTCATGCTTCCAGGGGCTCTAAACACAAGATTTGTGGAATGGTTAAAAGTGCATGAAAATGGCCAATTTGCTCACTCTGAGGTCTCAAAAAGTGTTTCTTCACCCCAGGAAGTGAATTAAATACCATTTGGAGGCATTTAATGTTCAAGCAAAAACGGCTGATTTTTGACAAAAGAGATAACACCCCCCCATTACGTCATGCTTCAGAAAGGTGAAAAATGGTCCGTTTTCAAATGTTTTATTTTTGAATGTCAATTCACATTTGTAGGTGGATTATTAGTTTTAGAGCTAAAATTAGCATGTTTAAAGTGATTTTCATGCTTTCAATGGCCCGGGAAGTGAATTAAATACCATTTGGAGGCATTTAATGTTCAAGCAAAAACAGCTGATTTTTGACAAAAGAGATAACACCCTCCATTACGTCATTCTTCAGAAAGGTAAAAAATGGTCCGTTTTCAAATGTTTTATTTTTGAACGTCAGTTCACATTTGTAGGTGGATTATTAGTTTTAGAGCTAAAATTAGCATGTTTAAAGTGATTTTCATGCTTCCAGGGGCTCTAAACACAAGATTTGTGGAATGGTTAAAAGTGCATGAAAATGGCCAATTTGCTCACTCTGAGGTCTCAAAAAGTGTTTCTTCACCCCGGGAAGTGAATTAAATACAATTTGGAGGCATTTAATGTTCAAGCAAAAACGGCGGGTTTTTGACAAAAGAGATAACACCCCCCCATTACGTGATGCTTCAGAAAGGTAAAAAATTGTCAGTTTTCAAATGTTTTATTTTTGAATGTCAGTTCACATTTGTAGGTGGATCATCAGTTTTAGAGCTAAAAAAATTAGCATGTTTAAAGTGATTTTCATGCTTCCATGGGCTCTAAACACAAGATTTGTGGAATGGTTAAAAGTGCATGAAAATGGCCAATTTGCTCACTCTGAGGTCTCAAAAAGTGTTTCTTCACCCCGGGAAGTGAATTAAATACCATTTGGAGGCATTTAATGTTCAATCAAAAACAGCTGATTTTTGACAAAAGAGATAACACCTCCCATTACGTCATGCTTCAGAAAGGTGAAAAATTGTCCGTTTTCAAATGTTTTATTTTTGAATGTCAGTTCACATTTGTAGGTGGATTATTAGTTTTAGAGCTAAAATTAGCATGTTTAAAGTGATTTTCATGCTTCCTGTGGCCCTAAACACAATGTTTGTGGAATGGTTAAAAGTGCATGAAAATGGCCAATTTGCTCACTCTGAGGTCTCAAAAAGTGTTTCTTCACCCCGGGAAGTGAATTAAATACCATTTGGAGGCATTTAATATTCAAGCAAAAACGGCTGATTTTTGACAAAAGAGATAACACCCCCCATTACGTCATGCTTCAGAAAGGTGAAAAATGGTCCGTTTTCAAATGTTTTATTTTTGAATGTCAATTCACATTTGTAGGTGGATTATTAGTTTTAGAGCTAAAATTAGCATGTTTAAAGTGATTTTCATGCTTCCAGGGGCCCGGGAAGTGAATTAAATACCATTTGGAGGCATTTAATGTTCAAGCAAAAACAGCTGATTTTTGACAAAAGAGATAACACCCTCCATTACGTCATTCTTCAGAAAGGTAAAAAATGGTCAGTTTTCAAATGTTTTATTTTTGAACGTCAGTTCACATTTGTAGGTGGATTATTAGTTTTAGAGCTAAAATTAGCATATTTAAAGTGATTTTCATGCTTCCAGGGGCTCTAAACACAAGATTTGTGGAATGGTTAAAAGTGCATGAAAATGGCCAATTTGCTCACTCTGAGGTCTCAAAAAGTGTTTCTTCACCCCGGGAAGTGAATTAAATACCATTTGGAGGCATTTAATGTTCAAGCAAAAACAGCTGATTTTTGACAAAAGAGATAACACCTCCCATTACGTCATGCTTCAGAAAGGTGAAAAATTGTCCGTTTTCAAATGTTTTATTTTTGAATGTCAGTTCACATTTGTAGGTGGAATATTAGTTTTAGAGCTAAAATTAGCATGTTTAAAGTGATTTTCATGCTTCCAGGGGCTCTAAACACAAGGTTTGTGGAATAGTTAAAAGTGCATGAAAATGGCCAATTTGCTCACTCTGAGGTCTCAAAAAGTGTTTCTTCACCCCGGGAAGTGAATTAAATACCATTTGGAGGCATTTAATGTTCAAGCAAAAACAGCAGATTTTTGACAAAAGAGATAACACCCCCCCATTACGTAATTCTTCAGAAAGGTGAAAAATTGTCCGTTTTCAAATGTTTTATTTTTGAATGTCAGTTCACATTTGTAGGTGGATTATTAGTTTTAGAGCTAAAATTAGCATGTTTAAAGTGATTTTCATGCTTCCAGGGGCTCTAAACACAAGATTTGTGGAATGGTTAAAAGTGCATGAAAATGGCCAATTTGCTCACTCTGAGGTCTCAAAAAGTGTTTCTTCACCCCGGGAAGTGAATTAAATACCATTTGGAGGCATTTAATGTTCAAGCAAAAACAGCTGATTTTTGACAAAAGAGATAACACCTCCCATTACGTCATGCTTCAGAAAGGTGAAAAATTGTCCGTTTTCAAATGTTTTATTTTTGAATGTCAGTTCACATTTGTAGGTGGAATATTAGTTTTAGAGCTAAAATTAGCATGTTTAAAGTGATTTTCATGCTTCCAGGGGCTCTAAACACAAGGTTTGTGGAATAGTTAAAAGTGCATGAAAATGGCCAATTTGCTCACTCTGAGGTCTCAAAAAGTGTTTCTTCACCCCGGGAAGTGAATTAAATACCATTTGGAGGCATTTAATGTTCAAGCAAAAACAGCTGATTTTTGACAAAAGAGATAACACCCCCCCATTACGTAATTCTTCAGAAAGGTGAAAAATTGTCCGTTTTCAAATGTTTTATTTTTGAATGTCAGTTCACATTTGTAGGTGGATCATCAGTTTTAGAGCTAAAAAAATTAGCATGTTTAAAGTGATTTTCATTCTTCCAGGGGCTCTAAACACAAGATTTGTGGAATGGTTAAAAGTGCATGAAAATGGCCAATTTGCTCACTCTGAGGTCTCAAAAAGTGTTTCTTCACCCCGGGAAGTGAATTAAATACCATTTGGAGGCATTTAATGTTCAAGCAAAAACAGCTGATTTTTGACAAAAGGGATAACACCCCCCCATTATGTAATGCTTCAGAAAGGTGATAAATGGTCCGTTTTCAAATGTTTTATTTTTGAAGGTCAGTTCACATTTGTAGGTGGATTATTAGTTTTAGAGCTAAAATTAGCATGTTTAAAGTGATTTTCATGCTTCCAGGGGCCCGGGAAGTGAATTAAAAACCATTTGGAGGCATTTAATGTTCAAGCAAAAACGGCTGATTTTTGACAAAAGAGATAACACCCCCCCATTACGTCATGCTTCAGAAAGGTGAAAAATTGTCCGTTTTCAAATGTTTTATTTTTGAATGTCAGTTCACATTTGTAGGTGAATTATTAGTTTTAGAGCTAAAATTAGCATGTTTAAAGTGATTTTCATGCTTCCTGTTGCCCTAAACACAAAGTTTGTGGAATGGTTAAAAGTGCATGAAAATGGCCAGTTTGCTCACTCTGAGGTCTCAAAAAGTGTTTCTTCACCCCGGGAAGTGAATTAAATACCATTTGGAGACATTTAATGTTCAAGCAAAAACAGCTGATTTTTGACAAAAGAGAAAACACCCCCCCATTACGTAATTCTTCAGAAAGGTGAAAAATGGTCCGTTTTCAAATGTTTTATTTTTGAACGTCAGTTCACATTTGTAGGTGGATTATTAGTTTTAGAGCTAAAATTAGCATATTTAAAGTGATTTTCATGCTTCCAGGGGCTCTAAACACAAGATGTGTGGAATGGTTAAAAGTGCATGAAAATGGCCAATTTGCTCACTCTGAGGTCTCAAAAAGTGTTTCTTCACCCCGGGAAGTGAATTAAATACCATTTGGAGGCATTTAATGTTCAAGCAAAAACAGCTGATTTTTGACAAAAGAGATAACACCCCCCCCATTACGTAATTCTTCAGAAAGGTGAAAAATGGTCCGTTTTCAAATGTTTTATTTTTGAACGTCAGTTCACATTTGTAGGTGGATTATTAGTTTTAGAGCTAAAATTAGCATGTTTAAAGTGATTTTCATGCTTCCAGGGGCTCAAAACACAAGATTTGTGGAATCGTTAAAAGTGCATGAAAATGGCCAATTTGCTCACTCTGAGGTCTCAAAAAGTTTTTCTTCATCCCGGGAAGTGAATTAAATACCATTTGGAGGCATTTAATGTTCAAGCAAAAACAGCTGATTTTTGACAAAAGAGATAACACCCCCCCATTACGTAATGCTTCAGAAAGTTGAAAAATGGTCCGTTTTCAAATGTTTTATTTTTGAAGGTCAGTTCACATTTGTAGGTGGATTATTAGTTTTAGAGCTAAAATTAGCATGTTTAAAGTGATTTTCATGCTTCCAGGGGCCCGGGAAGTGAATTAAAAACCATTTGGAGGCATTTAATGTTCAAGCAAAAACGGCTGATTTTTGACAAAAGAGATAACACCCCCCATTACGTCATGCTTCAGAAAGGTGAAAAATTGTCAGTTTTCAAATGTTTTATTTTTGAATGTCAGTTCACATTTGTAGGTGAACTATTAGTTTTAGAGCTAAAATTAGCATGTTTAAAGTGATTTTCATGCTTCCTGTGGCCCTAAACACAAAGTTTGTGGAATGGTTAAAAGTG
Organism: Lissotriton helveticus; assembly: GCF_964261635.1. Taxonomy (NCBI): domain Eukaryota; kingdom Metazoa; phylum Chordata; class Amphibia; order Caudata; family Salamandridae; genus Lissotriton; species Lissotriton helveticus. The sequence goes on from NW_027611740.1 coordinate 1,467,321, forward strand.
CATGAAAATGGCCAGTTTGCTCACTCTGAGGTCTCAAAAAGTGTTTCTTCACCCCGGGAAGTGAATTAAATACCATTTGGAGGCATTTAATGTTCAAGCAAAAACGGCTGATTTTTGACAAAAGAGATAACACCCCCCCATTACGTCATGCTTCAGAAAGGTGAAAAATTGTCCGTTTTCAAATGTTTTATTTTTGAATGTCAGTTCACATTTGTAGGTGAATTATTAGTTTTAGAGCTAAAATTAGCATGTTTAAAGTGATTTTCATGCTTCCTGTTGCCCTAAACACAAAGTTTGTGGAATGGTTAAAAGTGCATGAAAATGGCCAGATTGCTCACTCTGAGGTCTCAAAAAGTGTTTCTTCACCCCGGGAAGTGAATTAAATACCATTTGGAGACATTTAATGTTCAAGCAAAAACAGCTGATTTTTGACAAAAGAGAAAACACCCCCCCATTACGTAATTCTTCAGAAAGGTGAAAAATGGTCCGTTTTCAAATGTTTTATTTTTGAACGTCAGTTCACATTTGTAGGTGAATTATTAGTTTTAGAGCTAAAATTAGCATATTTAAAGTGATTTTCATGCTTCCAGGGGCTCTAAACACAAGATTTGTGGAATGGTTAAAAGTGCATGAAAATGGCCAATTTGCTCACTCTGAGGTCTCAAAAAGTGTTTCTTCACCCCGGGAAGTGAATTAAATACCATTTGGAGGCATTTAATGTTCAAGCAAAAACAGCTGATTTTTGACAAAAGAGATAACACCCCCCCCATTACGTAATTCTTCAGAAAGGTGAAAAATGGTCCGTTTTCAAATGTTTTATTTTTGAACGTCAGTTCACATTTGTAGGTGGATTATTAGTTTTAGAGCTAAAATTAGCATGTTTAAAGTGATTTTCATGCTTCCAGGGGCTCAAAACACAAGATTTGTGGAATCGTTAAAAGTGCATGAAAATGGCCAATTTGCTCACTCTGAGGTCTCAAAAAGTTTTTCTTCATCCCGGGAAGTGAATTAAATACCATTTGGAGGCATTTAATGTTCAAGCAAAAACAGCTGATTTTTGACAAAAGAGATAACACCCCCCCATTACGTAATGCTTCAGAAAGTTGAAAAATGGTCCGTTTTCAAATGTTTTATTTTTGAAGGTCAGTTCACATTTGTAGGTGGATTATTAGTTTTAGAGCTAAAATTAGCATGTTTAAAGTGATTTTCATGCTTCCAGGGGCCCGGGAAGTGAATTAAAAACCATTTGGAGGCATTTAATGTTCAAGCAAAAACGGCTGATTTTTGACAAAAGTGATAACACCCCCCATTACGTCATGCTTCAGAAAGGTGAAAAATTGTCAGTTTTCAAATGTTTTATTTTTGAATGTCAGTTCACATTTGTAGGTGAACTATTAGTTTTAGAGCTAAAATTAGCATGTTTAAAGTGATTTTCATGCTTCCTGTGGCCCTAAACACAAAGTTTGTGGAATGGTTAAAAGTGCATGAAAATGGCCAGTTTGCTCACTCTGAGGTCTCAAAAAGTGTTTCTTCACCCCGGGAAGTGAATTAAATACCATTTGGAGGCATTTAATGTTCAAGCAAAAACAGCTGATTTTTGACAAAAGAGAAAACACCCCCCCATTACGTAATTCTTCAGAAAGGTGAAAAATGGTCTGTTTTCAAATGTTTTATTTTTGAACGTCAGTTCACATTTGTAGGTGGATTATTAGTTTTAGAGCTAAAATTAGCATATTTAAAGTGATTTTCATGCTTCCAGGGGCTCTAAACACAAGATTTGTGGAATGGTTAAAAGTGCATGAAAATGGCCAATTTGCTCACTCTGAGGTCTCAAAAAGTGTTTCTTCACCCCGGGAAGTGAATTAAATACCATTTGGAGGCATTTAATGTTCAAGCAAAAACGGCTGATTTTTGACAAAAGAGATAACACCCCCATTACGTCATTCTTCAGAAAGGTGAAAAATGGTCCGTTTTCAAATGTTTTATTTTTGAACGTCAGTTCACATTTGTAGGTGGATTATTAGTTTTAGAGCTAAAATTAGCATGTTTAAAGTGATTTTCATGCTTCCAGGGGCTCTAAACACAAGATTTGTAGAATGGTTAAAAGTGCATGAAAATGGCCAATTTGCTCACTCTGAGGTCTCAAAAAGTGTTTCTTCACCCCGGGAAGTGAATTAAATACCATTTGGAGGCATTTAATGTTCAAGCAAAAACGGCTGATTTTTGACAAAAGAGATAACACCCCCCCATTACGTCATGCTTCAGAAAGGTGAAAAATGGTCCGTTTTCAAATGTTTTATTTTTGAATGTCAATTCACATTTGTAGGTGGATTATTAGTTTTAGAGCTAAAATTAGCATGTTTAAAGTGATTTTCATGCTTCCAGGGACCCGGGAAGTGAATTAAATACCATTTGGAGGCATTTAATGTTCAAGCAAAAACAGCTGATTTTTGACAAAAGAGATAACACCCTCCATTACTTCATTCTTCAGAAAGGTAAGAAATGGTCCGTTTTCAAATGTTTTATTTTTGAACGTCAGTTCACATTTGTAGGTGGATTATTAGTTTTAGAGCTAAAATTAGCATGTTTAAAGTGATTTTCATGCTTCCAGGGGCTCTAAACACAAGATTTGTGGAATGGTTAAAAGTGCATGAAAATGGCCAATTTGCTCACTCTGAGGTCTCAAAAAGTGTTTCTTCACCCCGGGAAGTGAATTAAATACCATTTGGAGGCATTTAATGTTCAATCAAAAACAGCTGATTTTTGACAAAAGAGATATCACCTCCCATTACGTCATGCTTCAGAAAGCTGAAAAATTGTCCGTTTTCAAATGTTTTATTTTTGAATGTCAGTTCACATTTGTAGGTGGATTATTAGTTTTAGAGCTAAAATTAGCATGTTTAAAGTGATTTTCATGCTTCCTGTGGCCCTAAACACAAGGTTTGTGGAATGGTTAAAAGTGCATGAAAATGGCCAATTTGCTCACTCTGAGGTCTCAAAAAGTGTTTCTTCACCCCGGGAAGTGAATTAAATACCATTTGGAGGCATTTAATGTTCAAGCAAAAACAGCTGATTTTTGACAAAAGAGATAACACCTCCCATTACGTCATGCTTCAGAAAGGTGAAAAATTGTCCGTTTTCAAATGTTTTATTTTTGAATGTCAGTTCACATTTGTAGGTGGAATATTAGTTTTAGAGCTAAAATTAGCATGTTTAAAGTGATTTTCATGCTTCCAGGGGCTCTAAACACAAGGTTTGTGGAATAGTTAAAAGTGCATGAAAATGGCCAATTTGCTCACTCTGAGGTCTCAAAAAGTGTTTCTTCACCCCGGGAAGTGAATTAAATAACATTTGGAGGCATTTAATGTTCAAGCAAAAACAGCTGATTTTTGACAAAAGAGATAACACCCCCCCATTACGTAATTCTTCAGAAAGGTGAAAAATTGTCCGTTTTCAAATGTTTTATTTTTGAATGTCAGTTCACATTTGTAGGTGGATTATTAGTTTTAGAGCTAAAATTAGCATGTTTAAAGTGATTTTCATGCTTCCAGGGGCTCTAAACACAAGATTTGTGGAATGGTTAAAAGTGCATGAAAATGGCCAATTTGCTCAATCTGAGGTCTCAAAAAGTGTTTCTTCACCCCGGAAAGTGAATTAAATACAATTTGGAGGCATTTAATGTTCAAGCAAAAACGGCGGATTTTTGACAAAAGAGATAACACCCCCCATTACGTGATGCTTCAGAAAGGTGAAAAATTGTCCGTTTTCAAATGTTTTATTTTTGAATGTCAGTTCACATTTGTAGGTGGATCATCAGTTTTAGAGCTAAAAAAATTAGCATGTTTAAAGTGATTTTCATGCTTCCAGGGGCTCTAAACACAAGATTTGTGGAATGGTTAAAAGTGCATGAAAATGGCCAATTTGCTCACTCTGAGGTCTCAAAAAGTGTTTCTTCACCCCGGGAAGTGAATTAAATACCATTTGGAGGCATTTAATGTTCAATCAAAAACAGCTGATTTTTGACAAAAGAGATAACACCTCCCATTACGTCATGCTTCAGAAAGGTGAAAAATTGTCCGTTTTCAAATGTTTTATTTTTGAATGTCAGTTCACATTTGAAGGTGGATTATTAGTTTTAGAGCTAAAATTATCATGTTTAAAGAGATTTTCATGCTTCCTGTGGCCCTAAACACAAGGTTTGTGGAATGGTTAAAAGTGCATGAAAATGGCCAATTTGCTCACTCTGAGGTCTCAAAAAGTGTTTCTTCACCCCGGGAAGTGAATTAAATACCATTTGGAGGCATTTAATGTTCAAGCAAAAACAGCTGATTGTTGACAAAAGAGATAACACCTCCCATTACGTCATGCTTCAGAAAGGTGAAAAATTGTCCGTTTTCAAATGTTTTATTTTTGAATGTCAGTTCACATTTGTAGGTGGATTATTAGTTTTAGAGCTAAAATTAGCATGTTTAAAGTGATTTTCATGCTTCCAGGGGCTCTAAACACAAGGTTTGTGGAATGGTTAAAAGTGCATGAAAATGGCCAATTTGCTCACTCTGAGGTCTCAAAAAGTGTTTCTTCACCCCGGGAAGTGAATTAAATACCATTTGGAGGCATTTAATGTTCAAGCAAAAACAGCTGATTTTTGACAAAAGAGATAACACCCCCCATTACGTAATTCTTCAGAAAGGTGAAAAATTGTCTGTTTTCAAATGTTTTATTTTTGAATGTCAGTTCACATTTGTAGGTGGATTATTAGTTTTAGAGCTAAAATTAGCATATTTAAAGGGATTTTCATGCTTCCAGGGGCTCTAAACAAAAGATTTGTGGAATGGTTAAAAGTGCATGAAAATGGCCAATTTGCTCACTCTGAGGTCTCAAAAAGTGTTTCTTCACCCCGGGAAGTGAATTAAATACCATTTGGAGGCATTTAATGTTCAAGCAAAAACGGCTGATTTTTGACAAAAGAGATAACACCCCCCCATTACGTCATTCTTCAGAAACGTGAAAAATGGTCCGTTTTCAAATGTTTTATTTTTGAACGTCAGTTCACATTTGTAGGTGGATTATTAGTTTTAGAGCTAAAATTAGCATGTTTAAAGTGATTTTCATGCTTCCAGGGGCTCTAAACACAAGATTTGTGGAATGGTTAAAAGTGCATGAAAATGGCCAATTTGCTCACTCTGAGGTCTCAAAAAGTGTTTCTTCACCCCGGGAAGTGAATTAAATACCATTTGGAGGCATTTAATGTTCAAGCAAAAACAGCAGATTTTTGACAAAAGAGATAACACCCCCCCATTACGTAATTCTTCAGAAAGGTGAAAAATGGTCCGTTTTCAAATGTTTTATTTTTGAACGTCAGTTCACATTTGTAGGTGGATTATTAGTTTTAGAGCTAAAATTAGCATGTTTAAAGTGATTTTCATGCTTCCAGGGGCTCAAAACACAAGATTTGTGGAATGGTTAAAAGTGCATGAAAATGGCCAATTTGCTCACTCTGAGGTCTCAAAAAGTGTTTCTTCACCCCGGGAAGTGAATTAAATACCATTTGGAGGCATTTAATGTTCAAGCAAAAACAGCAGATTTTTGACAAAAGAGATAACACCCCCCCATTACGTAATGCTTCAGAAAGGTGAAAAATGGTCCGTTTTCAAATGTTTTATTTTTGAAGGTCAGTTCACATTTGTAGGTGGATTATTAGTTTTAGAGCTAAAATTAGCATGTTTAAAGTGATTTTCATGCTTCCAGGGGCCTGGGAAGTGAATTAAAAACCATTTGGAGGCATTTAATGTTCAAGCAAAAACGCCTGATTTTTGACAAAAGAGATAACACCCCCCCATTACGTCATGCTTCAGAAAGGTGAAAAATTGTCCGTTTTCAAATGTTTTATTTTTGAATGTCAGTTCACATTTGTAGGTGAATTATTAGTTTTAGAGCTAAAATTAGCATGTTTAAAGTGATTTTCATGCTTCCTGTGGCCCTAAACACAAAGTTTGTGGAATGGTTAAAAGTGCATGAAAATGGCCAGTTTGCTCACTCTGAGGTCTCAAAAAGTGTTTCTTCACACCGTGAAGTGAATTAAATACCATTTGGAGGCATTTAATGTTCAAGCAAAAACAGCTGATTTTTGACAAAAGAGAAAACACCCCCCCCATTACGTAATTCTTCAGAAAGGTGAAAAATGGTCCGTTTTCAAATGTTTTATTTTTGAACGTCAGTTCACATTTGTAGGTGGATTATTAGTTTTAGAGCTAAAATTAGCATATTTAAAGTGATTTTCATGCTTCCAGGGGCTCTAAACACAAGATTTGTGGAATGGTTAAAAGTGCATGAAAATGGCCAATTTGCTCACTCTGAGGTCTCAAAAAGTGTTTTTTCACCCCGGGAAGTGAATTAAATACCATTTGGAGGCATTTAATGTTCAAGCAAAAACGGCTGATTTTTGACAAAAGAGATAACACCCCCCATTACGTCATTCTTCAGAAAGGTGAAAAATGGTCCGTTTTCAAATGTTTTATTTTTGAACGTCAGTTCACATTTGTAGGTGGATTATTAGTTTTAGAGCTAAAATTAGCATGTTTAAAGTGATTTTCATGCTTCCAGGGGCTCTAAACACAAGATTTGTGGAATGGTTAAAAGTGCATGAAAATGGCCAATTTGCTCACTCTGAGGTCTCAAAAAGTGTTTCTTCACCCTGGGAAGTGAATTAAATACCATTTGGAGGCATTTAATGTTCAAGCAAAAACAGCAGATTTTTGACAAAAGAGATAACACCCCCCCATTACGTAATTCTTCAGAAAGGTGAAAAATTGTCCGTTTTCAAATGTTTTATTTTTGAATGTCAGTTCACATTTGTAGATGGATTATTAGTTTTAGAGCTAAAATTAGCATGTTTAAAGTGATTTTCATGCTTCCAGGGGCTCTAAACACAAGATTTGTGGAATGGTTAAAAGTGCATGAAAATGGCCAATTTGCTCAATCTGAGGTCTCAAAAAGTGTTTCTTCACCCCGGAAAGTGAATTAAATACAATTTGGAGGCATTTAATGTTCAAGCAAAAACGGCGGATTTTTGACAAAAGAGATAACACCCCCCATTACGTGATGCTTCAGAAAGGTGAAAAATTGTCCGTTTTCAAATGTTTTATTTTTGAATGTCAGTTCACATTTGTAGGTGGATCATCAGTTTTAGAGCTAAAAAAATTAGCATGTTTAAAGTGATTTTCATGCTTCCAGGGGCTCTAAACACAAGATTTGTGGAATGGTTAAAAGTGCATGAAAATGGCCAATTTGCTCACTCTGAGGTCTCAAAAAGTGTTTCTTCACCCCGGGAAGTGAATTAAATACCATTTGGAGGCATTTAATGTTCAATACAAAAACAGCTGATTTTTGACAAAAGAGATAACACCTCCCATTACGTCATGCTTCAGAAAGGTGAAAAATTGTCCGTTTTCAAATGTTTTATTTTTGAATGTCAGTTCACATTTGAAGGTGGATTATTAGTTTTAGAGCTAAAATTATCATGTTTAAAGAGATTTTCATGCTTCCTGTGGCCCTAAACACAAGGTTTGTGGAATGGTTAAAAGTGCATGAAAATGGCCAATTTGCTCACTCTGAGGTCTCAAAAAGTGTTTCTTCACCCCGGGAAGTGAATTAAATACCATTTAGAGGCATTTAATGTTCAAGCAAAAACAGCTGATTTTTGACAAAAGAGATAGCCCCCCATTACGTAATTCTTCAGAAAGGTGAAAAATTGTCTGTTTTCAAATGTTTTATTTTTGAATGTCAGTTCACATTTGTAGGTGGATTATTAGTTTTAGAGCTAAAATTAGCATATTTAGAGTGATTTTCATGCTTCCAGGGGCTCTAAACACAAGATTTGTGGAATGGTTAAAAGTGCATGAAAATGGCCAATTTGCTCACTCTGAGGTGTCAAAAAGTGTTTCTTCACCCCGGGAAGTAAATTAAATACAATTTGGAGGCATTTCATGTTCAATCAAAAACAGCTGATTTTTGAAAAAAGAGATAACACCTCCCATTACGTCATGCTTCAGAAAGGTGAAAAATTGTCCGTTTTCAAATGTTTTATTTTTGAATGTCAGTTCACATTTGTAGGTGGATTATTAGTTTTTGAGCTAAAATTAGCATGTTTAAAGTGATTTTCATGCTTCCTGTGGCCCTAAACACAAGGTTTGTGGAATGGTTAAAAGTGCATGAAAATGGCCAATTTGCTCACTCTGAGGTCTCAAAAAGTGTTTCTTCACCCCGGGAAGTGAATTAAATACCATTTGGAGGCATTTAATGTTCAAGCAAAAACAGCTGATTTTTGACAAAAGAGATAACACCCCCCATTACGTAATTCTTCAGAAAGGTGAAAAATTGTCTGTTTTCAAATGTTTTATTTTTGAATGTCAGTTCACATTTGTAGGTGGATTATTAGTTTTAGAGCTAAAATTAGCATATTTAAAGGGATTTTCATGCTTCCAGGGGCTCTAAACAAAAGATTTGTGGAATGGTTAAAAGTGCATGAAAATGGCCAATTTGCTCACTCTGAGGTCTCAAAAAGTGTTTCTTCACCCCGGGAAGTGAATTAAATACCATTTGGAGGCATTTAATGTTCAAGCAAAAACGGCTGATTTTTGACAAAAGAGATAACACCCCCCCATTACGTCATTCTTCAGAAAGGTGAAAAATGGTCCGTTTTCAAATGTTTTATTTTTGAACGTCAGTTCACATTTGTAGGTGGATTATTAGTTTTAGAGCTAAAATTAGCATGTTTAAAGTGATTTTCATGCTTCCAGGGGCTCTAAACACAAGATTTGTGGAATGGTTAAAAGTGCATGAAAATGGCCAATTTGCTCACTCTGAGGTCTCAAAAAGTGTTTCTTCACCCCGGGAAGTGAATTAAATACCATTTGGAGGCATTTAATGTTCAAGCAAAAACAGCTGATTTTTGACAAAAGAGATAACACCCCCCCATTACGTAATTCTTCAGAAAGGTGAAAAATGGTCCGTTTTCAAATGTTTTATTTTTGAACGTCAGTTCACATTTGTAGGTGGATTATTAGTTTTAGAGCTAAAATTAGCATGTTTAAAGTGATTTTCATGCTTCCAGGGGCTCAAAACACAAGATTGGTGGAATGGTTAAAAGTGCATGAAAATGGCCAATTTGCTCACTCTGAGGTCTCAAAAAGTGTTTCTTCACCCCGGGAAGTGAATTAAATACCATTTGGAGGCATTTAATGTTCAAGCAAAAACAGCTGATTTTTGACAAAAGAGATAACACCCCCCATTACGTAATGCTTCAGAAAGGTGAAAAATGGTCCGTTTTCAAATGTTTTATTTTTGAAGGTCAGTTCACATTTGTAGGTGGATTATTAGTTTTAGAGCTAAAATTAGCATGTTTAAAGTGATTTTCATGCTTCCTGTGGCCCTAAACACAAAGTTTGTGGAATGGTTAAAAGTGCATGAAAATGGCCAGTTTGCTCACTCTGAGGTCTCAAAAAGTGTTTCTTCACCCCGTGAAGTGAATTAAATACCATTTGGAGGCATTTAATGTTCAAGCAAAAACAGCTGATTTTTGACAAAAGAGAAAACACCCCCCCCATTACGTAATTCTTCAGAAAGGTGAAAAATGGTCCGTTTTCAAATGTTTTATTTTTGAACGTCAGTTCACATTTGTAGGTGGATTATTAGTTTTAGAGCTAAAATTAGCATATTTAAAGTGATTTTCATGCTTCCAGGGGCTCTAAACACAAGATTTGTGGAATGGTTAAAAGTGCATGAAAATGGCCAATTTGCTCACTCTGAGGTCTCAAAAAGTGTTTTTTTCACCCCGGGAAGTGAATTAAATACCATTTGGAGGCATTTAATGTTCAAGCAAAAACGGCTGATTTTTGACAAAAGAGATAACACCCCCCATTACGTCATTCTTCAGAAAGGTGAAAAATGGTCAATTAAATACCATTTGGAGGCATTTAATGTTCAAGCAAAAACAGCAGATTTTTGACAAAAGAGATAACACCCCCCCATTACGTAATTCTTCAGAAAGGTGAAAAATTGTCCGTTTTCAAATGTTTTATTTTTGAATGTCAGTTCACATTTGTAGGTGGATTATTAGTTTTAGAGCTAAAATTAGCATGTTTAAAGTGATTTTCATGCTTCCAGGGGCTCTAAACACAAGATTTGTGGAATGGTTAAAAGTGCATGAAAATGGCCAATTTGCTCAATCTGAGGTCTCAAAAAGTGTTTCTTCACCCCGGAAAGTGAATTAAATACAATTTGGAGGCATTTAATGTTCAAGCAAAAACGGCGGATTTTTGACAAAAGAGATAACACCCCCCATTACGTGATGCTTCAGAAAGGTGAAAAATTGTCCGTTTTCAAATGTTTTATTTTTGAATGTCAGTTCACATTTGTAGGTGGATCATCAGTTTTAGAGCTAAAAAAATTAGCATGTTTAAAGTGATTTTCATGCTTCCAGGGGCTCTAAACACAAGATTTGTGGAATGGTTAAAAGTGCATGAAAATGGCCAATTTGCTCACTCTGAGGTCTCAAAAAGTGTTTCTTCACCCCGGGAAGTGAATTAAATACCATTTGGAGGCATTTAATGTTCAATACAAAAACAGCTGATTTTTGACAAAAGAGATAACACCTCCCATTACGTCATGCTTCAGAAAGGTGAAAAATTGTCCGTTTTCAAATGTTTTATTTTTGAATGTCAGTTCACATTTGAAGGTGGATTATTAGTTTTAGAGCTAAAATTATCATGTTTAAAGAGATTTTCATGCTTCCTGTGGCCCTAAACACAAGGTTTGTGGAATGGTTAAAAGTGCATGAAAATGGCCAATTTGCTCACTCTGAGGTCTCAAAAAGTGTTTCTTCACCCCGGGAAGTGAATTAAATACCATTTAGAGGCATTTAATGTTCAAGCAAAAACAGCTGATTTTTGACAAAAGAGATAACAGCCCCCCATTACGTAATTCTTCAGAAAGGTGAAAAATTGTCTGTTTTCAAATGTTTTATTTTTGAATGTCAGTTCACATTTGTAGGTGGATTATTAGTTTTAGAGCTAAAATTAGCATATTTAGAGTGATTTTCATGCTTCCAGGGGCTCTAAACACAAGATTTGTGGAATGGTTAAAAGTGCATGAAAATGGCCAATTTGCTCACTCTGAGGTGTCAAAAAGTGTTTCTTCACCCCGGGAAGTAAATTAAATACAATTTGGAGGCATTTCATGTTCAATCAAAAACAGCTGATTTTTGAAAAAAGAGATAACACCTCCCATTACGTCATGCTTCAGAAAGGTGAAAAATTGTCCGTTTTCAAATGTTTTATTTTTGAATGTCAGTTCACATTTGTAGGTGGATTATTAGTTTTTGAGCTAAAATTAGCATGTTTAAAGTGATTTTCATGCTTCCTGTGGCCCTAAACACAAGGTTTGTGGAATGGTTAAAAGTGCATGAAAATGGCCAATTTGCTCACTCTGAGGTCTCAAAAAGTGTTTCTTCACCCCGGGAAGTGAATTAAATACCATTTGGAGGCATTTAATGTTCAAGCAAAAACAGCTGATTTTTGACAAAAGAGATAACACCCCCCATTACGTAATTCTTCAGAAAGGTGAAAAATTGTCTGTTTTCAAATGTTTTATTTTTGAATGTCAGTTCACATTTGTAGGTGGATTATTAGTTTTAGAGCTAAAATTAGCATATTTAAAGGGATTTTCATGCTTCCAGGGGCTCTAAACAAAAGATTTGTGGAATGGTTAAAAGTGCATGAAAATGGCCAATTTGCTCACTCTGAGGTCTCAAAAAGTGTTTCTTCACCCCGGGAAGTGAATTAAATACCATTTGGAGGCATTTAATGTTCAAGCAAAAACGGCTGATTTTTGACAAAAGAGATAACACCCCCCCATTACGTCATTCTTCAGAAAGGTGAAAAATGGTCCGTTTTCAAATGTTTTATTTTTGAACGTCAGTTCACATTTGTAGGTGGATTATTAGTTTTAGAGCTAAAATTAGCATGTTTAAAGTGATTTTCATGCTTCCAGGGGCTCTAAACACAAGATTTGTGGAATGGTTAAAAGTGCATGAAAATGGCCAATTTGCTCACTCTGAGGTCTCAAAAAGTGTTTCTTCACCCCGGGAAGTGAATTAAATACCATTTGGAGGCATTTAATGTTCAAGCAAAAACAGCTGATTTTTGACAAAAGAGATAACACCCCCCCATTACGTAATTCTTCAGAAAGGTGAAAAATGGTCCGTTTTCAAATGTTTTATTTTTGAACGTCAGTTCACATTTGTAGGTGGATTATTAGTTTTAGAGCTAAAATTAGCATGTTTAAAGTGATTTTCATGCTTCCAGGGGCTCAAAACACAAGATTGGTGGAATGGTTAAAAGTGCATGAAAATGGCCAATTTGCTCACTCTGAGGTCTCAAAAAGTGTTTCTTCACCCCGGGAAGTGAATTAAATACCATTTGGAGGCATTTAATGTTCAAGCAAAAACAGCTGATTTTTGACAAAAGAGATAACACCCCCCATTACGTAATGCTTCAGAAAGGTGAAAAATGGTCCGTTTTCAAATGTTTTATTTTTGAAGGTCAGTTCACATTTGTAGGTGGATTATTAGTTTTAGAGCTAAAATTAGCATGTTTAAAGTGATTTTCATGCTTCCTGTGGCCCTAAACACAAAGTTTGTGGAATGGTTAAAAGTGCATGAAAATGGCCAGTTTGCTCACTCTGAGGTCTCAAAAAGTGTTTCTTCACCCCGTGAAGTGAATTAAATACCATTTGGAGGCATTTAATGTTCAAGCAAAAACAGCTGATTTTTGACAAAAGAGAAAACACCCCCCCCATTACGTAATTCTTCAGAAAGGTGAAAAATGGTCCGTTTTCAAATGTTTTATTTTTGAACGTCAGTTCACATTTGTAGGTGGATTATTAGTTTTAGAGCTAAAATTAGCATATTTAAAGTGATTTTCATGCTTCCAGGGGCTCTAAACACAAGATTTGTGGAATGGTTAAAAGTGCATGAAAATGGCCAATTTGCTCACTCTGAGGTCTCAAAAAGTGTTTTTTTCACCCCGGGAAGTGAATTAAATACCATTTGGAGGCATTTAATGTTCAAGCAAAAACGGCTGATTTTTGACAAAAGAGATAACACCCCCCATTACGTCATTCTTCAGAAAGGTGAAAAATGGTCCGTTTTCAAATGTTTTATTTTTGAACGTCAGTTCACATTTGTAGGTGGATTATTAGTTTTAGAGCTAAAATTAGCATGTTTAAAGTGATTTTCATGCTTCCAGGGGCTCTAAACACAAGATTTGTGGAATGGTTAAAAGTGCATGAAAATGGCAAATTTGCTCACTCTGAGGTCTCAAAAAGTGTTTCTTCACCCCGGGAAGTGAATTAAATACCATTTGGAGGCATTTAATGTTCAAGCAAAAACGGCTGATTTTTGACAAAAGAGATAACACCCCCCATTACGTCATGCTTCAGAAAGGTGAAAAATGGTCCGTTTTCAAATGTTTTATTTTTGAATGTCAATTCACATTTGTAGGTGGATTATTAGTTTTAGAGCTAAAATTAGCATGTTTAAAGTGATTTTCATGCTTCCAGGGGCCCGGGAAGTGAATTAAATACCATTTGGAGGCATTTAATGTTCAAGCAAAAACAGCTGATTTTTGACAAAAGAGATAACACCCTCCATTACGTCATTCTTCAGAAAGGTAAAAAATGGTCCGTTTTCAAATGTTTTATTTTTGAACGTCAGTTCACATTTGTAGGTGGATTATTAGTTTTAGAGCTAAAATTAGCATGTTTAAAGTGATTTTCATGCTTCCAGGGGCTCTAAACACAAGATTTGTGGAATGGTTAAAAGTGCATGAAAATGGCCAATTTGCTCACTCTGAGGTCTCAAAAAGTGTTTCTTCACCCCGGGAAGTGAATTAAATACCATTTGGAGGCATTTAATGTTCAATCAAAAACAGCTGATTTTTGACAAAAGAGATATCACCTCCCATTACGTCATGCTTCAGAAAGGTGAAAAATTGTCCGTTTTCAAATGTTTTATTTTTGAATGTCAGTTCACATTTGTAGGTGGATTATTAGTTTTAGAGCTAAAATTAGCATGTTTAAAGTGATTTTCATGCTTCCTGTGGCCCTAAACACAAGGTTTGTGGAATGGTTAAAAGTGCATGAAAATGGCCAATTTGCTCACTCTGAGGTCTCAAAAAGTGTTTCTTCACCCCGGGAAGTGAATTAAATACCATTTGGAGGCATTTAATGTTCAAGCAAAAACAGCTGATTTTTGACAAAAGAGATAACACCCCCCATTACGTGATGCTTCAGAAAGGTGAAAAATTGTCCGTTTTCAAATGTTTTATTTTTGAATGTCAGTTCACATTTGTAGGTGGATCATCAGTTTTAGAGCTAAAAAAATTAGCATGTTTAAAGTGATTTTCATGCTTCCAGGGGCTCTAAACACAAGATTTGTGGAATGGTTAAAAGTGCATGAAAATGGCCAATTTGCTCACTCTGAGGTCTCAAAAAGTGTTTCTTCACCCCGGGAAGTGAATTAAATACCATTTGGAGGCATTTAATGTTCAATCAAAAACAGCTGATTTTTGACAAAAGAGATAACACCTCCCATTACGTCATGCTTCAGAAAGGTGAAAAATTGTCCGTTTTCAAATGTTTTATTTTTGAATGTCAGTTCACATTTGAAGGTGGATTATTAGTTTTAGAGCTAAAATTATCATGTTTAAAGAGATTTTCATGCTTCCTGTGGCCCTAAACACAAGGTTTGTGGAATGGTTAAAAGTGCATGAAAATGGCCAATTTGCTCACTCTGAGGTCTCAAAAAGTGTTTCTTCACCCCGGGAAGTGAATTAAATACCATTTGGAGGCATTTAATGTTCAAGCAAAAACAGCTGATTTTTGACAAAAGAGATAACAGCCCCCCATTACGTAATTCTTCAGAAAGGTGAAAAATTGTCTGTTTTCAAATGTTTTATTTTTGAATGTCAGTTCACATTTGTAGGTGGATTATTAGTTTTAGAGCTAAAATTAGCATATTTAGAGTGATTTTCATGCTTCCAGGGGCTCTAAACACAAGATTTGTGGAATGGTTAAAAGTGCATGAAAATGGCCAATTTGCTCACTCTGAGGTGTCAAAAAGTGTTTCTTCACCCCGGGAAGTGAATTAAATACAATTTGGAGGCATTTCATGTTCAATCAAAAACAGCTGATTTTTGAAAAAAGAGATAACACCTCCCATTACGTCATGCTTCAGAAAGGTGAAAAATTGTCCGTTTTCAAATGTTTTATTTTTGAATGTCAGTTCACATTTGTAGGTGGATTATTAGTTTTAGAGCTAAAATTAGCATGTTTAAAGTGATTTTCATGCTTCCTGTGGCCCTAAACACAAGGTTTGTGGAATGGTTAAAAGTGCATGAAAATGGCCAATTTGCTCACTCTGAGGTCTCAAAAAGTGTTTCTTCACCCCGGGAAGTGAATTAAATACCATTTGGAGGCATTTAATGTTCAATCAAAAACAGCTGATTGTTGACAAAAGAGATAACACCTCCCATTACGTCATGCTTCAGAAAGGTGAAAAATTGTCCGTTTTCAAATGTTTTATTTTTGAATGTCAGTTCACATTTGTAGGTGGATTATTAGTTTTAGAGCTAAAATTAGCATGTTTAAAGTGATTTTCATGCTTCCTGTGGCCCTAAACACAAGGTTTGTGGAATGGTTAAAAGTGCATGAAAATGGCCAATTTGCTCACTCTGAGGTCTCAAAAAGTGTTTCTTCACCCCGGGAAGTGAATTAAATACCATTTGGAGGCATTTAATGTTCAAGCAAAAACAGCTGATTTTTGACAAAAGAGATAACACCCCCCATTACGTAATTCTTCAGAAAGGTGAAAAATTGTCTGTTTTCAAATGTTTTATTTTTGAATGTCAGTTCACATTTGTAGGTGGATTATTAGTTTTAGAGCTAAAATTAGCATATTTAAAGGGATTTTCATGCTTCCAGGGGCTCTAAACAAAAGATTTGTGGAATGGTTAAAAGTGCATGAAAATGGCCAATTTGCTCACTCTGAGGTCTCAAAAAGTGTTTCTTCACCCCGGGAAGTGAATTAAATACCATTTGGAGGCATTTAATGTTCAAGCAAAAACGGCTGATTTTTGACAAAAGAGATAACACCCCCCCATTACGTCATTCTTCAGAAAGGTGAAAAATGGTCTGTTTTCAAATGTTTTATTTTTGAACGTCAGTTCACATTTGTAGGTGGATTATTAGTTTTAGAGCTAAAATTAGCATGTTTAAAGTGATTTTCATGCTTCCAGGGGCTCTAAACACAAGATTTGTGGAATGGTTAAAAGTGCATGAAAATGGCCAATTTGCTCACTCTGAGGTCTCAAAAAGTGTTTCTTCACCCCGGGAAGTGAATTAAATACCATTTGGAGGCATTTAATGTTCAAGCAAAAACAGCTGATTTTTGACAAAAGAGATAACACCCCCCCATTACGTAATTCTTCAGAAAGGTGAAAAATGGTCCGTTTTCAAATGTTTTATTTTTGAACGTCAGTTCACATTTGTAGGTGGATTATTAGTTTTAGAGCTAAAATTAGCATGTTTAAAGTGATTTTCATGCTTCCAGGGGCTCAAAACACAAGATTTGTGGAATGGTTAAAAGTGCATGAAAATGGCCAATTTGCTCACTCTGAGGTCTCAAAAAGTGTTTCTTCACCCCGGGAAGTGAATTAAATACCATTTGGAGGCATTTAATGTTCAAGCAAAAACAGCTGATTTTTGACAAAAGAGATAACACCCCCCATTACGTAATGCTTCAGAAAGGTGAAAAATGGTCAGTTTTCAAATGTTTTATTTTTGAAGGTCAGTTCACATTTGTAGGTGGATTATTAGTTTTAGAGCTAAAATTAGCATGTTTAAAGTGATTTTCATGCTTCCAGGGGCCCGGGAAGTGAATTAAAAACCATTTGGAGGCATTTAATATTCAAGCAAAAACGCCTGATTTTTGACAAAACAGATAACACCCCCCCATTACGTCATGCTTCAGAAAGGTGAAAAATTGTCAGTTTTCAAATGTTTTATTTTTGAATGTCAGTTCACATTTGTAGGTGAATTATTAGTTTTAGAGCTAAAATTAGCATGTTTAAAGTGATTTTCATGCTTCCTGTGGCCCTAAACACAAAGTTTGTGGAATGGTTAAAAGTGCATGAAAATGGCCAGTTTGCTCACTCTGAGGTCTCAAAAAGTGTTTCTTCACCCCGTGAAGTGAATTAAATACCATTTGGAGGCATTTAATGTTCAAGCAAAAACAGCTTATTTTTGACAAAAGAGAAAACACCCCCCCATTACGTAATTCTTCAGAAAGGTGAAAAATGGTCCGTTTTCAAATGTTTTATTTTTGTACGTCAGTTCACATTTGTAGGTGGATTATTAGTTTTAGAGCTAAAATTAGCATATTTAAAGTGATTTTCATGCTTCCAGGGGCTCTAAACACAAGATTTGTGGAATGGTTAAAAGTGCATGAAAATGGCCAATTTGCTCACTCTGAGGTCTCAAAAAGTGTTTTTTCACCCCGGGAAGTGAATTAAATACCATTTGGAGGCATTTAATGTTCAAGCAAAAACGGCTGATTTTTGACAAAAGAGATAACACCTCCCATTACGTCATGCTTCAGAAAGTTGAAAAATTGTCCGTTTTCAAATGTTTTATTTTATGAATGTCAGTTCACATTTGTAGGTGGAATATTAGTTTTAGAGCTAAAATTAGCATGTTTAAAGTGATTTTCATGCTTCCAGGGGCTCTAAACACAAGGTTTGTGGAATAGTTAAAAGTGCATGAAAATGGCCAATTTGCTCACTCTGAGGTCTCAAAAAGTGTTTCTTCACCCCGGGAAGTGAATTAAATACCATTTGGAGGCATTTAATGTTCAAGCAAAAACAGCTGATTTTTGACAAAAGAGATAACACCCCCCCATTACGTAATTCTTCAGAAAGGTGAAAAATTGTCCGTTTTCAAATGTTTTATTTTTGAATGTCAGTTCACATTTGTAGGTGGATTATTAGTTTTAGAGCTAAAATTAGCATGTTTAAAGTGATTTTCATGCTTCCAGGGGCTCTAAACACAAGATTTGTGGAATGGTTAAAAGTGCATGAAAATGGCCAATTTGCTCAATCTGAGGTCTCAAAAAGTGTTTCTTCACCCCGGAAAGTGAATTAAATACAATTTGGAGGCATTTAATGTTCAAGCAAAAACGGCGGATTTTTGACAAAAGAGATAACACCCCCCATTACGTGATGCTTCAGAAAGGTGAAAAATTGTCCGTTTTCAAATGTTTTATTTTTGAATGTCAGTTCACATTTGTAGGTGGATCATCAGTTTTAGAGCTAAAAAAATTAGCATGTTTAAAGTGATTTTCATGCTTCCAGGGGCTCTAAACACAAGATTTGTGGAATGGTTAAAAGTGCATGAAAATGGCCAATTTGCTCACTCTGAGGTCTCAAAAAGTGTTTCTTCACCCCGGGAAGTGAATTAAATACCATTTGGAGGCATTTAATGTTCAATCAAAAACAGCTGATTTTTGACAAAAGAGATAACACCTCCCATTACGTCATGCTTCAGAAAGGTGAAAAATTGTCCGTTTTCAAATGTTTTATTTTTGAATGTCAGTTCACATTTGAAGGTGGATTATTAGTTTTAGAGCTAAAATTATCATGTTTAAAGAGATTTTCATGCTTCCTGTGGCCCTAAACACAAGGTTTGTGGAATGGTTAAAAGTGCATGAAAATGGCCAATTTGCTCACTCTGAGGTCTCAAAAAGTGTTTCTTCACCCCGGGAAGTGAATTAAATACCATTTGGAGGCATTTAATGTTCAAGCAAAAACAGCTGATTTTTGACAAAAGAGATAACAGCCCCCCATTACGTAATTCTTCAGAAAGGTGAAAAATTGTCTGTTTTCAAATGTTTTATTTTTGAATGTCAGTTCACATTTGTAGGTGGATTATTAGTTTTAGAGCTAAAATTAGCATATTTAGAGTGATTTTCATGCTTCCAGGGGCTCTAAACACAAGATTTGTAGAATGGTTAAAAGTGCATGAAAATGGCCAATTTGCTCACTCTGAGGTGTCAAAAAGTGTTTCTTCACCCCGGGAAGTGAATTAAATACAATTTGGAGGCATTTCATGTTCAATCAAAAAGAGCTGATTTTTGAAAAAAGAGATAACACCTCCCATTACGTCATGCTTCAGAAAGGTGAAAAATTGTCCGTTTTCAAATGTTTTATTTTTGAATGTCAGTTCACATTTGTAGGTGGATTATTAGTTTTAGAGCTAAAATTAGCATGTTTAAAGTGATTTTCATGCTTCCAGGGGCTCTAAACACAAGATTTGTGGAATGGTTAAAAGTGCATGAAAATGGCCAATTTGCTCACTCTGAGGTCTCAAAAAGTGTTTCTTCACCCCGGGAAGTGAATTAAATACCATTTGGAGGCATTTAATGTTCAAGCAAAAACAGCTGATTTTTGACAAAAGAGATAACACCCCCCCATTACGTAATTCTTCAGAAAGGTGAAAAATGGTCCGTTTTCAAATGTTTTATTTTTGAACGTCAGTTCACATTTGTAGGTGGATTATTAGTTTTAGAGCTAAAATTAGCATGTTTAAAGTGATTTTCATGCTTCCAGGGGCTCAAAACACAAGATTTGTGGAATGGTTAAAAGTGCATGAAAATGGCCAATTTGCTCACTCTGAGGTCTCAAAAAGTGTTTCTTCACCCCGGGAAGTGAATTAAATACCATTTGGAGGCATTTAATGTTCAAGCAAAAACAGCTGATTTTTGACAAAAGAGATAACACCCCCCATTACGTAATGCTTCAGAAAGGTGAAAAATGGTCAGTTTTCAAATGTTTTATTTTTGAAGGTCAGTTCACATTTGTAGGTGGATTATTAGTTTTAGAGCTAAAATTAGCATGTTTAAAGTGATTTTCATGCTTCCAGGGGCCCGGGAAGTGAATTAAAAACCATTTGGAGGCATTTAATATTCAAGCAAAAACGCCTGATTTTTGACAAAACAGATAACACCCCCCCATTACGTCATGCTTCAGAAAGGTGAAAAATTGTCAGTTTTCAAATGTTTTATTTTTGAATGTCAGTTCACATTTGTAGGTGAATTATTAGTTTTAGAGCTAAAATTAGCATGTTTAAAGTGATTTTCATGCTTCCTGTGGCCCTAAACACAAAGTTTGTGGAATGGTTAAAAGTGCATGAAAATGGCCAGTTTGCTCACTCTGAGGTCTCAAAAAGTGTTTCTTCACCCCGTGAAGTGAATTAAATACCATTTGGAGGCATTTAATGTTCAAGCAAAAACAGCTTATTTTTGACAAAAGAGAAAACACCCCCCCATTACGAAATTCTTCAGAAAGGTGAAAAATGGTCCGTTTTCAAATGTTTTATTTTTGTACGTCAGTTCACATTTGTAGGTGGATTATTAGTTTTAGAGCTAAAATTAGCATATTTAAAGTGATTTTCATGCTTCCAGGGGCTCTAAACACAAGATTTGTGGAATGGTTAAAAGTGCATGAAAATGGCCAATTTGCTCACTCTGAGGTCTCAAAAAGTGTTTTTTCACCCCGGGAAGTGAATTAAATACCATTTGGAGGCATTTAATGTTCAAGCAAAAACGGCTGATTTTTGACAAAAGAGATAACACCTCCCATTACGTCATGCTTCAGAAAGTTGAAAAATTGTCCGTTTTCAAATGTTTTATTTTATGAATGTCAGTTCACATTTGTAGGTGGAATATTAGTTTTAGAGCTAAAATTAGCATGTTTAAAGTGATTTTCATGCTTCCAGGGGCTCTAAACACAAGGTTTGTGGAATAGTTAAAAGTGCATGAAAATGGCCAATTTGCTCACTCTGAGGTCTCAAAAAGTGTTTCTTCACCCCGGGAAGTGAATTAAATACCATTTGGAGGCATTTAATGTTCAAGCAAAAACAGCTGATTTTTGACAAAAGAGATAACACCCCCCATTACGTGATGCTTCAGAAAGGTGAAAAATTGTCCGTTTTCAAATGTTTTATTTTTGAATGTCAGTTCACATTTGTAGGTGGATCATCAGTTTTAGAGCTAAAAAAATTAGCATGTTTAAAGTGATTTTCATGCTTCCAGGGGCTCTAAACACAAGATTTGTGGAATGGTTAAAAGTGCATGAAAATGGCCAATTTGCTCACTCTGAGGTCTCAAAAAGTGTTTCTTCACCCCGGGAAGTGAATTAAATACCATTTGGAGGCATTTAATGTTCAATCAAAAACAGCTGATTTTTGACAAAAGAGATAACACCTCCCATTACGTCATGCTTCAGAAAGGTGAAAAATTGTCCGTTTTCAAATGTTTTATTTTTGAATGTCAGTTCACATTTGAAGGTGGATTATTAGTTTTAGAGCTAAAATTATCATGTTTAAAGAGATTTTCATGCTTCCTGTGGCCCTAAACACAAGGTTTGTGGAATGGTTAAAAGTGCATGAAAATGGCCAATTTGCTCACTCTGAGGTCTCAAAAAGTGTTTCTTCACCCCGGGAAGTGAATTAAATACCATTTGGAGGCATTTAATGTTCAAGCAAAAACAGCTGATTTTTGACAAAAGAGATAACAGCCCCCCATTACGTAATTCTTCAGAAAGGTGAAAAATTGTCTGTTTTCAAATGTTTTATTTTTGAATGTCAGTTCACATTTGTAGGTGGATTATTAGTTTTAGAGCTAAAATTAGCATATTTAGAGTGATTTTCATGCTTCCAGGGGCTCTAAACACAAGATTTGTAGAATGGTTAAAAGTGCATGAAAATGGCCAATTTGCTCACTCTGAGGTGTCAAAAAGTGTTTCTTCACCCCGGGAAGTGAATTAAATACAATTTGGAGGCATTTCATGTTCAATCAAAAAGAGCTGATTTTTGAAAAAAGAGATAACACCTCCCATTACGTCATGCTTCAGAAAGGTGAAAAATTGTCCGTTTTCAAATGTTTTATTTTTGAATGTCAGTTCACATTTGTAGGTGGATTATTAGTTTTAGAGCTAAAATTAGCATGTTTAAAGTGATTTTCATGCTTCCTGTGGCCCTAAACACAAGGTTTGTGGAATGGTTAAAAGTGCATGAAAATGGCCAATTTGCTCACTCTGAGGTCTCAAAAAGTGTTTCTTCACCCCGGGAAGTGAATTAAATACCATTTGGAGGCATTTAATGTTCAATCAAAAACAGCTGATTGTTGACAAAAGAGATAACACCTCCCATTACGTCATGCTTCAGAAAGGTGAAAAATTGTCCGTTTTCAAATGTTTTATTTTTGAATGTCAGTTCACATTTGTAGGTGGATTATTAGTTTTAGAGCTAAAATTAGCATGTTTAAAGTGATTTTCATGCTTCCTGTGGCCCTAAACACAAGGTTTGTGGAATGGTTAAAAGTGCATGAAAATGGCCAATTTGCTCACTCTGAGGTCTCAAAAAGTGTTTCTTCACCCCGGGAAGTGAATTAAATACCATTTGGAGGCATTTAATGTTCAAGCAAAAACAGCTGATTTTTGACAAAAGAGATAACACCCCCCATTACGTAATTCTTCAGAAAGGTGAAAAATTGTCTGTTTTCAAATGTTTTATTTTTGAATGTCAGTTCACATTTGTAGGTGGATTATTAGTTTTAGAGCTAAAATTAGCATATTTAAAGGGATTTTCATGCTTCCAGGGGCTCTAAACAAAAGATTTGTGGAATGGTTAAAAGTGCATGAAAATGGCCAATTTGCTCACTCTGAGGTCTCAAAAAGTGTTTCTTCACCCCGGGAAGTGAATTAAATACCATTTGGAGGCATTTAATGTTCAAGCAAAAACGGCTGATTTTTGACAAAAGAGATAACACCCCCCCATTACGTCATTCTTCAGAAAGGTGAAAAATGGTCCGTTTTCAAATGTTTTATTTTTGAACGTCAGTTCACATTTGTAGGTGGATTATTAGTTTTAGTGCTAAAATTAGCATGTTTAAAGTGATTTTCATGCTTCCAGGGGCTCTAAACACAAGATTTGTGGAATGGTTAAAAGTGCATGAAAATGGCCAATTTGCTCACTCTGAGGTCTCAAAAAGTGTTTCTTCACCCCGGGAAGTGAATTAAATACCATTTGGAGGCATTTAATGTTCAAGCAAAAACAGCTGATTTTTGACAAAAGAGATAACACCCCCCCATTACGTAATTCTTCAGAAAGGTGAAAAATGGTCCGTTTTCAAATGTTTTATTTTTGAACGTCAGTTCACATTTGTAGGTGGATTATTAGTTTTAGAGCTAAAATTAGCATGTTTAAAGTGATTTTCATGCTTCCAGGGGCTCAAAACACAAGATTTGTGGAATGGTTAAAAGTGCATGAAAATGGCCAATTTGCTCACTCTGAGGTCTCAAAAAGTGTTTCTTCACCCCGGGAAGTGAATTAAATACCATTTGGAGGCATTTAATGTTCAAGCAAAAACAGCTGATTTTTGACAAAAGAGATAACACCCCCCCATTACGTAATGCTTCAGAAAGGTGAAAAATGGTCAGTTTTCAAATGTTTTATTTTTGAAGGTCAGTTCACATTTGTAGGTGGATTATTAGTTTTAGAGCTAAAATTAGCATGTTTAAAGTGATTTTCATGCTTCCAGGGGCCCGGGAAGTGAATTAAAAACCATTTGGAGGCATTTAATGTTCAAGCAAAAACGCCTGATTTTTGACAAAACAGATAACACCCCCCCATTACGTCATGCTTCAGAAAGGTGAAAAATTGTCCGTTTTCAAATGTTTTATTTTTGAACGTCAGTTCACATTTGTAGGTGAATTATTAGTTTTAGAGCTAAAATTAGCATGTTTAAAGTGATTTTCATGCTTCCAGGGGCTCTAAACACAAGATTTGTGGAATGGTTAAAAGTGCATGAAAATGGCCAATTTGCTCACTCTGAGGTCTCAAAAAGTGTTTCTTCACCCCGGGAAGTGAATTAAATACAATTTGGAGGCATTTAATGTTCAAGCAAAAACGGCGGATTTTTGACAAAAGAGATAACACCCCCCCATTACGTGATGCTTCAGAAAGGTGAAAAAATGTCAGTTTTCAAATGTTTGTTTTTGAATGTCAGTTCACATTTGTAGGTGGATCATCAGTTTTAGAGCTAAAAAAATTAGCATGTTTAAAGTGATTTTCATGCTTCCATGGGCTCTAAATACAAGATTTGTGGAATGGTTAAAAGTGCATGAAAATGGACACTTTGCTCACTCTGAGGTCTCAAAAAGTGTTTCTTCACCCCGGGAAGTGAATTAAATACCATTTGGAGGCATTTAATGTTCAATCAAAAACAGCTGATTTTTGACAAAAGAGATAACACCTCCCATTATGTCATGCTTCAGAAAGGTGAAAAATTGTCCGTTTTCAAATGTTTTATTTTTGAATGTCAGTTCACATTTGTAGGTGGATTATTAGTTTTAGAGCTAAAATTAGCATGTTTAAAGTGATTTTCATGCTTCCTGTGGCCCTAAACACAAGGTTTGTGGAATGGTTAAAAGTGCATGAAAATGGCCAATTTGCTCACTCTGAGGTCTCAAAAAGTGTTTCTTCACCCCGGGAAGTGAATTAAATACCATTTGGAGGCATTTAATGTTCAAGCAAAAACAGCTGATTTTTGACAAAAGAGATAACACCTCCCATTACGTCATGCTTCAGAAAGGTGAAAAATTGTCCGTTTTCAAATGTTTTATTTTTGAATGTCAGTTCACATTTGTAGGTGGATTATTAGTTTTAGAGCTAAAATTAGCATGTTTAAAGTGATTTTCATGCTTCATGTGGCCCTAAACACAAGGTTTGTGGAATGGTTAAAAGTGCATGAAAATGGCCAATTTGCTCACTCTGAGGTCTCAAAAAGTGTTTCTTCACCCCGGGAAGTGAATTAAATACCATTTGGAGGCATTTAATGTTCAAGCAAAAACAGCTGATTTTTGACAAAAGAGATAACACCACCCATTACGTAATTCTTCAGAAAGGTGAAAAATTGTCTGTTTTCAAATGTTTTATTTTTGAATGTCAGTTCACATTTGTAGGTGGATTATTAGTTTTAGAGCTAAAATTAGCATATTTAAAGTGATTTTCATGCTTCCAGGGGCTCTAAACAAAAGATTTGTGGAATGGTTAAAAGTGCATGAAAATGGCCAATTTGCTCACTCTGAGATCTCAAAAAGTGTTTCTTCACCCCGGGAAGTGAATTAAATACCATTTGGAGGCATTTAATGTTCAAGCAAAAACGGCTGATTTTTGACAAAAGAGATAACACCCCCCCATTACGTCATTCTTCAGAAAGGTGAAAAATGGTCCGTTTTCAAATGTTTTATTTTTGAACGTCAGTTCACATTTGTAGGTGGATTATTAGTTTTAGAGCTAAAATTAGCATGTTTAAAGTGATTTTCATGCTTCCAGGGGCTCTAAACACAAGATTTGTGGAATGGTTAAAAGTGCATGAAAATGGCCAATTTGCTCACTCTGAGGTCTCAAAAAGTGTTTCTTCACCCCGGGAAGTGAATTAAATACCATTTGGAGGCATTTAATGTTCAA
The DNA here is from genome assembly GCF_964261635.1 of Lissotriton helveticus. Taxonomy (NCBI): domain Eukaryota; kingdom Metazoa; phylum Chordata; class Amphibia; order Caudata; family Salamandridae; genus Lissotriton; species Lissotriton helveticus. Next base: position 1,492,962 of record NW_027611740.1, read on the forward strand.
GCAAAAACAGCTGATTTTTGATAAAAGAGATAACACCCCCCCATTACGTAATTCTTCAGAAAGGTGAAAAATGGTCCGTTTTCAAATGTTTAATTTTTGAACGTCAGTTCACATTTGTAGGTGGATTATTAGTTTTAGAGCTAAAATTAGCATGTTTAAAGTGATTTTCATGCTTCCAGGGGCCCGGGAAGTGAATTAAAAACCATTTGGAGGCATTTAATGTTCAAGCAAAAACGGCTGATTTTTGACAAAAGAGATAACACCCCCCCATTACGTCATGCTTCAGAAAGGTGAAAAATTGTCCGTTTTCAAATGTTTTATTTTTGAATGTCAGTTCACATTTGTAGGTGGATTATTAGTTTTAGAGCTAAAATTAGCATGTTTAAAGTGATTTTCATGCTTCCTGTGGCCCTAAACACAAAGTTTGTGGAATGGTTAAAAGTGCATGAAAATGGCCAGTTTGCTCACTCTGAGGTCTCAAAAAGTGTTTCTTCACCCCGGGAAGTGAATTAAATACCATTTGGAGGCATTTAATGTTCAAGCAAAAACAGCTGATTTTTGACAAAAGAGATAACACCTCCCATTACGTCATGCTTCAGAAAGGTGAAAAATTGCCCGTTTTCAAATGTTTTATTTTTGAATGTCAGTTCACATTTGTAGGTGGATTATTAGTTTTAGAGCTAAAATTAGCATGTTTAAAGTGATTTTCATGCTTCATGTGGCCCTAAACACAAGGTTTGTGGAATGGTTAAAAGTGCATGAAAATGGCCAATTTGCTCACTCTGAGGTCTCAAAAAGTGTTTCTTCACCCCGGGAAGTGAATTAAATACCATTTGGAGGCATTTAATGTTCAAGCAAAAACAGCTGATTTTTGACAAAAGTGATAACACCACCCATTACGTAATTCTTCAGAAAGGTGAAAAATTGTCCGTTTTCAAATGTTTTATTTTTGAATGTCAGTTCACATTTGTAGGTGGATTATTAGTTTTAGAGCTAAAATTAGCATGTTTAAAGTGATTTTCATGCTTCCTGTGGCCCTAAACACAAGGTTTGTGGAATGGTTAAAAGTGCATGAAAATGGCCAATTTGCTCACTCTGAGGTCTCAAAAAGTGTTTCTTCACCCCGGGAAGTGAATTAAATACCATTTGGAGGCATTTAATGTTCAATCAAAAACAGCTGATTGTTGACAAAAGAGATAACACCTCCCATTACGTCATGCTTCAGAAAGGTGAAAAATTGTCCGTTTTCAAATGTTTTATTTTTGAATGTCAGTTCACATTTGTAGGTGGATTATTAGTTTTAGAGCTAAAATTAGCATGTTTAAAGTGATTTTCATGCTTCCTGTGGCCCTAAACACAAGGTTTGTGGAATGGTTAAAAGTGCATGAAAATGGCCAATTTGCTCACTCTGAGGTCTCAAAAAGTGTTTCTTCACCCCGGGAAGTGAATTAAATACCATTTGGAGGCATTTAATGTTCAAGCAAAAACAGCTGATTTTTGACAAAAGAGATAACACCCCCCATTACGTAATTCTTCAGAAAGGTGAAAAATTGTCTGTTTTCAAATGTTTTATTTTTGAATGTCAGTTCACATTTGTAGGTGGATTATTAGTTTTAGAGCTAAAATTAGCATATTTAAAGGGATTTTCATGCTTCCAGGGGCTCTAAACAAAAGATTTGTGGAATGGTTAAAAGTGCATGAAAATGGCCAATTTGCTCACTCTGAGGTCTCAAAAAGTGTTTCTTCACCCCGGGAAGTGAATTAAATACCATTTGGAGGCATTTAATGTTCAAGCAAAAACGGCTGATTTTTGACAAAAGAGATAACACCCCCCCATTACGTCATTCTTCAGAAAGGTGAAAAATGGTCCGTTTTCAAATGTTTTATTTTTGAACGTCAGTTCACATTTGTAGGTGGATTATTAGTTTTAGAGCTAAAATTAGCATGTTTAAAGTGATTTTCATGCTTCCAGGGGCTCTAAACACAAGATTTGTGGAATGGTTAAAAGTGCATGAAAATGGCCAATTTGCTCACTCTGAGGTCTCAAAAAGTGTTTCTTCACCCCGGGAAGTGAATTAAATACCATTTGGAGGCATTTAATGTTCAAGCAAAAACAGCTGATTTTTGACAAAAGAGATAACACCCCCCCATTACGTAATTCTTCAGAAAGGTGAAAAATGGTCCGTTTTCAAATGTTTTATTTTTGAACGTCAGTTCACATTTGTAGGTGGATTATTAGTTTTAGAGCTAAAATTAGCATGTTTAAAGTGATTTTCATGCTTCCAGGGGCTCAAAACACAAGATTTGTGGAATGGTTAAAAGTGCATGAAAATGGCCAATTTGCTCACTCTGAGGTCTCAAAAAGTGTTTCTTCACCCCGGGAAGTGAATTAAATACCATTTGGAGGCATTTAATGTTCAAGCAAAAACAGCTGATTTTTGACAAAAGAGATAACACCCCCCCATTACGTAATGCTTCAGAAAGGTGAAAAATGGTCAGTTTTCAAATGTTTTATTTTTGAAGGTCAGTTCACATTTGTAGGTGGATTATTAGTTTTAGAGCTAAAATTAGCATGTTTAAAGTGATTTTCATGCTTCCAGGGGCCCGGGAAGTGAATTAAAAACCATTTGGAGGCATTTAATATTCAAGCAAAAACGCCTGATTTTTGACAAAACAGATAACACCCCCCCATTACGTCATGCTTCAGAAAGGTGAAAAATTGTCAGTTTTCAAATGTTTTATTTTTGAATGTCAGTTCACATTTGTAGGTGAATTATTAGTTTTAGAGCTAAAATTAGCATGTTTAAAGTGATTTTCATGCTTCCTGTGGCCCTAAACACAAAGTTTGTGGAATGGTTAAAAGTGCATGAAAATGGCCAGTTTGCTCACTCTGAGGTCTCAAAAAGTGTTTCTTCACCCCGTGAAGTGAATTAAATACCATTTGGAGGCATTTAATGTTCAAGCAAAAACAGCTTATTTTTGACAAAAGAGAAAACACCCCCCCATTACGTAATTCTTCAGAAAGGTGAAAAATGGTCCGTTTTCAAATGTTTTATTTTTGTACGTCAGTTCACATTTGTAGGTGGATTATTAGTTTTAGAGCTAAAATTAGCATATTTAAAGTGATTTTCATGCTTCCAGGGGCTCTAAACACAAGATTTGTGGAATGGTTAAAAGTGCATGAAAATGGCCAATTTGCTCACTCTGAGGTCTCAAAAAGTGTTTTTTCACCCCGGGAAGTGAATTAAATACCATTTGGAGGCATTTAATGTTCAAGCAAAAACGGCTGATTTTTGACAAAAGAGATAACACCTCCCATTACGTCATGCTTCAGAAAGTTGAAAAATTGTCCGTTTTCAAATGTTTTATTTTTGAATGTCAGTTCACATTTGTAGGTGGAATATTAGTTTTAGAGCTAAAATTAGCATGTTTAAAGTGATTTTCATGCTTCCAGGGGCTCTAAACACAAGGTTTGTGGAATAGTTAAAAGTGCATGAAAATGGCCAATTTGCTCACTCTGAGGTCTCAAAAAGTGTTTCTTCACCCCGGGAAGTGAATTAAATACCATTTGGAGGCATTTAATGTTCAAGCAAAAACAGCTGATTTTTGACAAAAGAGATAACACCCCCCCATTACGTAATTCTTCAGAAAGGTGAAAAATTGTCCGTTTTCAAATGTTTTATTTTTGAATGTCAGTTCACATTTGTAGGTGGATTATTAGTTTTAGAGCTAAAATTAGCATGTTTAAAGTGATTTTCATGCTTCCAGGGGCTCTAAACACAAGATTTGTGGAATGGTTAAAAGTGCATGAAAATGGCCAATTTGCTCAATCTGAGGTCTCAAAAAGTGTTTCTTCACCCCGGAAAGTGAATTAAATACAATTTGGAGGCATTTAATGTTCAAGCAAAAACGGCGGATTTTTGACAAAAGAGATAACACCCCCCATTACGTGATGCTTCAGAAAGGTGAAAAATTGTCCGTTTTCAAATGTTTTATTTTTGAATGTCAGTTCACATTTGTAGGTGGATCATCAGTTTTAGAGCTAAAAAAATTAGCATGTTTAAAGTGATTTTCATGCTTCCAGGGGCTCTAAACACAAGATTTGTGGAATGGTTAAAAGTGCATGAAAATGGCCAATTTGCTCACTCTGAGGTCTCAAAAAGTGTTTCTTCACCCCGGGAAGTGAATTAAATACCATTTGGAGGCATTTAATGTTCAATCAAAAACAGCTGATTTTTGAAAAAAGAGATAACACCTCCCATTACGTCATGCTTCAGAAAGGTGAAAAATTGTCCGTTTTCAAATGTTTTATTTTTGAATGTCAGTTCACATTTGTAGGTGGATTATTAGTTTTAGAGCTAAAATTAGCATATTTAGAGTGATTTTCATGCTTCCAGGGGCTCTAAACACAAGATTTGTAGAATGGTTAAAAGTGCATGAAAATGGCCAATTTGCTCACTCTGAGGTGTCAAAAAGTGTTTCTTCACCCCGGGAAGTGAATTAAATACAATTTGGAGGCATTTCATGTTCAATCAAAAACAGCTGATTTTTGAAAAAAGAGATAACACCTCCCATTACGTCATGCTTCAGAAAGGTGAAAAATTGTCCGTTTTCAAATGTTTTATTTTTGAATGTCAGTTCACATTTGTAGGTGGATTATTAGTTTTAGAGCTAAAATTAGCATGTTTAAAGTGATTTTCATGCTTCCTGTGGCCCTAAACACAAGGTTTGTGGAATGGTTAAAAGTGCATGAAAATGGCCAATTTGCTCACTCTGAGGTCTCAAAAAGTGTTTCTTCACCCCGGGAAGTGAATTAAATACCATTTGGAGGCATTTAATGTTCAATCAAAAACAGCTGATTGTTGACAAAAGAGATAACACCTCCCATTACGTCATGCTTCAGAAAGGTGAAAAATTGTCCGTTTTCAAATGTTTTATTTTTGAATGTCAGTTCACATTTGTAGGTGGATTATTAGTTTTAGAGCTAAAATTAGCATGTTTAAAGTGATTTTCATGCTTCCTGTGGCCCTAAACACAAGGTTTGTGGAATGGTTAAAAGTGCATGAAAATGGCCAATTTGCTCACTCTGAGGTCTCAAAAAGTGTTTCTTCACCCCGGGAAGTGAATTAAATACCATTTGGAGGCATTTAATGTTCAAGCAAAAACAGCTGATTTTTGACAAAAGAGATAACACCCCCCATTACGTAATTCTTCAGAAAGGTGAAAAATTGTCTGTTTTCAAATGTTTTATTTTTGAATGTCAGTTCACAATTGTAGGTGGATTATTAGTTTTAGAGCTAAAATTAGCATATTTAAAGGGATTTTCATGCTTCCAGGGGCTCTAAACAAAAGATTTGTGGAATGGTTAAAAGTGCATGAAAATGGCCAATTTGCTCACTCTGAGGTCTCAAAAAGTGTTTCTTCACCCCGGGAAGTGAATTAAATACCATTTGGAGGCATTTAATGTTCAAGCAAAAACAGCTGATTTTTGACAAAAGAGATAACACCCCCCCATTACGTAATGCTTCAGAAAGGTGAAAAATGGTCAGTTTTCAAATGTTTTATTTTTGAATGTCAGTTCACATTTGTAGGTGGATTATTAGTTTTAGAGCTAAAATTAGCATGTTTAAAGTGATTTTCATGCTTCCTGTGGCCCTAAACACAAAGTTTGTGGAATGGTTAAAAGTGCATGAAAATGGCCAGTTTGCTCACTCTGAGGTCTCAAAAAGTGTTTCTTCACCCCGGGAAGTGAATTAAATACCATTTGGAGGCATTTAATGTTCAAGCAAAAACAGCTGATTTTTGACAAAAGAGATAACACCTCCCATTACGTCATGCTTCAGAAAGGTGAAAAATTGCCCGTTTTCAAATGTTTTATTTTTGAATGTCAGTTCACATTTGTAGGTGGATTATTAGTTTTAGAGCTAAAATTAGCATGTTTAAAGTGATTTTCATGCTTCATGTGGCCCTAAACACAAGGTTTGTGGAATGGTTAAAAGTGCATGAAAATGGCCAATTTGCTCACTCTGAGGTCTCAAAAAGTGTTTCTTCACCCCGGGAAGTGAATTAAATACCATTTGGAGGCATTTAATGTTCAAGCAAAAACAGCTGATTTTTGACAAAAGTGATAACACCACCCATTACGTAATTCTTCAGAAAGGTGAAAAATTGTCCGTTTTCAAATGTTTTATTTTTGAATGTCAGTTCACATTTGTAGGTGGATTATTAGTTTTAGAGCTAAAATTAGCATGTTTAAAGTGATTTTCATGCTTCCTGTGGCCCTAAACACAAGGTTTGTGGAATGGTTAAAAGTGCATGAAAATGGCCAATTTGCTCACTCTGAGGTCTCAAAAAGTGTTTCTTCACCCCGGGAAGTGAATTAAATACCATTTGGAGGCATTTAATGTTCAATCAAAAACAGCTGATTGTTGACAAAAGAGATAACACCTCCCATTACGTCATGCTTCAGAAAGGTGAAAAATTGTCCGTTTTCAAATGTTTTATTTTTGAATGTCAGTTCACATTTGTAGGTGGATTATTAGTTTTAGAGCTAAAATTAGCATGTTTAAAGTGATTTTCATGCTTCCTGTGGCCCTAAACACAAGGTTTGTGGAATGGTTAAAAGTGCATGAAAATGGCCAATTTGCTCACTCTGAGGTCTCAAAAAGTGTTTCTTCACCCCGGGAAGTGAATTAAATACCATTTGGAGGCATTTAATGTTCAAGCAAAAACAGCTGATTTTTGACAAAAGAGATAACACCCCCCATTACGTAATTCTTCAGAAAGGTGAAAAATTGTCTGTTTTCAAATGTTTTATTTTTGAATGTCAGTTCACATTTGTAGGTGGATTATTAGTTTTAGAGCTAAAATTAGCATATTTAAAGGGATTTTCATGCATCCAGGGGCTCTAAACAAAAGATTTGTGGAATGGTTAAAAGTGCATGAAAATGGCCAATTTGCTCACTCTGAGGTCTCAAAAAGTGTTTCTTCACCCCGGGAAGTGAATTAAATACCATTTGGAGGCATTTAATGTTCAAGCAAAAACGGCTGATTTTTGACAAAAGAGATAACACCCCTCCATTACGTCATTCTTCAGAAAGGTGAAAAATGGTCCGTTTTCAAATGTTTTATTTTTGAACGTCAGTTCACATTTGTAGGTGGATTATTAGTTTTAGAGCTAAAATTAGCATGTTTAAAGTGATTTTCATGCTTCCAGGGGCTCTAAACACAAGATTTGTGGAATGGTTAAAAGTGCATGAAAATGGCCAATTTGCTCACTCTGAGGTCTCAAAAAGTGTTTCTTCACCCCGGGAAGTGAATTAAATACCATTTGGAGGCATTTAATGTTCAAGCAAAAACAGCTGATTTTTGACAAAAGAGATAACACCCCCCCATTACGTAATTCTTCAGAAAGGTGACAAATGGTCCGTTTTCAAATGTTTTATTTTTGAACGTCAGTTCACATTTGTAGGTGGATTATTAGTTTTAGAGCTAAAATTAGCATGTTTAAAGTGATTTTCATGCTTCCAGGGGCTCAAAACACAAGATTTGTGGAATGGTTAAAAGTGCATGAAAATGGCCAATTTGCTCACTCTGAGGTCTCAAAAAGTGTTTCTTCACCCCGGGAAGTGAATTAAATACCATTTGGAGGCATTTAATGTTCAAGCAAAAACAGCTGATTTTTGACAAAAGAGATAACACCCCCCCATTACGTAATGCTTCAGAAAGGTGAAAAATGGTCAGTTTTCAAATGTTTTATTTTTGAAGGTCAGTTCACATTTGTAGGTGGATTATTAGTTTTAGAGCTAAAATTAGCATGTTTAAAGTGATTTTCATGCTTCCAGGGGCCCGGGAAGTGAATTAAAAACCATTTGGAGGCATTTAATATTCAAGCAAAAACGCCTGATTTTTGACAAAACAGATAACACCCCCCCATTACGTCATGCTTCAGAAAGGTGAAAAATTGTCAGTTTTCAAATGTTTTATTTTTGAATGTCAGTTCACATTTGTAGGTGAATTATTAGTTTTAGAGCTAAAATTAGCATGTTTAAAGTGATTTTCATGCTTCCTGTGGCCCTAAACACAAAGTTTGTGGAATGGTTAAAAGTGCATGAAAATGGCCAGTTTGCTCACTCTGAGGTCTCAAAAAGTGTTTCTTCACCCCGTGAAGTGAATTAAATACCATTTGGAGGCATTTAATGTTCAAGCAAAAACAGCTTATTTTTGACAAAAGAGAAAACGCCCCCCCATTACGTAATTCTTCAGAAAGGTGAAAAATGGTCCGTTTTCAAATGTTTTATTTTTGTACGTCAGTTCACATTTGTAGGTGGATTATTAGTTTTAGAGCTAAAATTAGCATATTTAAAGTGATTTTCATGCTTCCAGGGGCTCTAAACACAAGATTTGTGGAATGGTTAAAAGTGCATGAAAATGGCCAATTTGCTCACTCTGAGGTCTCAAAAAGTGTTTTTTCACCCCGGGAAGTGAATTAAATACCATTTGGAGGCATTTAATGTTCAAGCAAAAACGGCTGATTTTTGACAAAAGAGATAACACCTCCCATTACGTCATGCTTCAGAAAGTTGAAAAATTGTCCGTTTTCAAATGTTTTATTTTTGAATGTCAGTTCACATTTGTAGGTGGAATATTAGTTTTAGAGCTAAAATTAGCATGTTTAAAGTGATTTTCATGCTTCCAGGGGCTCTAAACACAAGGTTTGTGGAATAGTTAAAAGTGCATGAAAATGGCCAATTTGCTCACTCTGAGGTCTCAAAAAGTGTTTCTTCACCCCGGGAAGTGAATTAAATACCATTTGGAGGCATTTAATGTTCAAGCAAAAACAGCTGATTTTTGACAAAAGAGATAACACCCCCCCATTACGTAATTCTTCAGAAAGGTGAAAAATTGTCCGTTTTCAAATGTTTTATTTTTGAATGTCAGTTCACATTTGTAGGTGGATTATTAGTTTTAGAGCTAAAATTAGCATGTTTAAAGTGATTTTCATGCTTCCAGGGCCTCTAAACACAAGATTTGTGGAATGGTTAAAAGTGCATGAAAATGGCCAATTTGCTCAATCTGAGGTCTCAAAAAGTGTTTCTTCACCCCGGAAAGTGAATTAAATACAATTTGGAGGCATTTAATGTTCAAGCAAAAACGGCGGATTTTTGACAAAAGAGATAACACCCCCCATTACGTGATGCTTCAGAAAGGTGAAAAATTGTCCGTTTTCAAATGTTTTATTTTTGAATGTCAGTTCACATTTGTAGGTGGATCATCAGTTTAAGAGCTAAAAAAATTAGCATGTTTAAAGTGATTTTCATGCTTCCAGGGGCTCTAAACACAAGATTTGTGGAATGGTTAAAAGTGCATGAAAATGGCCAATTTGCTCACTCTGAGGTCTCAAAAAGTGTTTCTTCACCCCGGGAAGTGAATTAAATACCATTTGGAGGCATTTAATGTTCAATCAAAAACAGCTGATTTTTGACAAAAGAGATAACACCTCCCATTACGTCATGCTTCAGAAAGGTGAAAAATTGTCCGTTTTCAAATGTTTTATTTTTGAATGTCAGTTCACATTTGAAGGTGGATTATTAGTTTTAGAGCTAAAATTATCATGTTTAAAGAGATTTTCATGCTTCCTGTGGCCCTAAACACAAGGTTTGTGGAATGGTTAAAAGTGCATGAAAATGGCCAATTTGCTCACTCTGAGGTCTCAAAAAGTGTTTCTTCACCCCGGGAAGTGAATTAAATACCATTTGGAGGCATTTAATGTTCAAGCAAAAACAGCTGATTTTTGACAAAAGAGATAACAGCCCCCCATTACGTAATTCTTCAGAAAGGTGAAAAATTGTCTGTTTTCAAATGTTTTATTTTTGAATGTCAGTTCACATTTGTAGGTGGATTATTAGTTTTAGAGCTAAAATTAGCATATTTAGAGTGATTTTCATGCTTCCAGGGGCTCTAAACACAAGATTTGTAGAATGGTTAAAAGTGCATGAAAATGGCCAATTTGCTCACTCTGAGGTGTCAAAAAGTGTTTCTTCACCCCGGGAAGTGAATTAAATACAATTTGGAGGCATTTCATGTTCAATCAAAAACAGCTGATTTTTGAAAAAAGAGATAACACCTCCCATTACGTCATGCTTCAGAAAGGTGAAAAATTGTCCGTTTTCAAATGTTTTATTTTTGAATGTCAGTTCACATTTGTAGGTGGATTATTAGTTTTAGAGCTAAAATTAGCATGTTTAAAGTGATTTTCATGCTTCCTGTGGCCCTAAACACAAGGTTTGTGGAATGGTTAAAAGTGCATGAAAATGGCCAATTTGCTCACTCTGAGGTCTCAAAAAGTGTTTCTTCACCCCGGGAAGTGAATTAAATACCATTTGGAGGCATTTAATGTTCAATCAAAAACAGCTGATTGTTGACAAAAGAGATAACACCTCCCATTACGTCATGCTTCAGAAAGGTGAAAAATTGTCCGTTTTCAAATGTTTTATTTTTGAATGTCAGTTCACATTTGTAGGTGGATTATTAGTTTTAGAGCTAAAATTAGCATGTTTAAAGTGATTTTCATGCTTCCTGTGGCCCTAAACACAAGGTTTGTGGAATGGTTAAAAGTGCATGAAAATGGCCAATTTGCTCACTCTGAGGTCTCAAAAAGTGTTTCTTCACCCCGGGAAGTGAATTAAATACCATTTGGAGGCATTTAATGTTCAAGCAAAAACAGCTGATTTTTGACAAAAGAGATAACACCCCCCATTACGTAATTCTTCAGAAAGGTGAAAAATTGTCTGTTTTCAAATGTTTTATTTTTGAATGTCAGTTCACATTTGTAGGTGGATTATTAGTTTTAGAGCTAAAATTAGCATATTTAAAGGGATTTTCATGCTTCCAGGGGCTCTAAACAAAAGATTTGTGGAATGGTTAAAAGTGCATGAAAATGGCCAATTTGCTCACTCTGAGGTCTCAAAAAGTGTTTCTTCACCCCGGGAAGTGAATTAAATACCATTTGGAGGCATTTAATGTTCAAGCAAAAACGGCTGATTTTTGACAAAAGAGATAACACCCCCCCATTACGTCATTCTTCAGAAAGGTGAAAAATGGTCCGTTTTCAAATGTTTTATTTTTGAACGTCAGTTCACATTTGCAGGTGGATTATTAGTTTTAGAGCTAAAATTAGCATGTTTAAAGTGATTTTCATGCTTCCAGGGGCTCTAAACACAAGATTTGTGGAATGGTTAAAAGTGCATGAAAATGGCCAATTTGCTCACTCTGAGGTCTCAAAAAGTGTTTCTTCACCCCGGGAAGTGAATTAAATACCATTTGGAGGCATTTAATGTTCAAGCAAAAACAGCTGATTTTTGACAAAAGAGATAACACCCCCCCATTACGTAATTCTTCAGAACGGTGAAAAATGGTCAGTTTTCAAATGTTTTATTTTTGAAGGTCAGTTCACATTTGTAGGTGGATTATTAGTTTTAGAGCTAAAATTAGCATGTTTAAAGTGATTTTCATGCTTCCAGGGGCCCGGGAAGTGAATTAAAAACCATTTGGAGGCATTTAATGTTCAAGCAAAAACGCCTGATTTTTGACAAAACAGATAACACCCCCCCATTACGTCATGCTTCAGAAAGGTGAAAAATTGTCCGTTTTCAAATGTTTTATTTTTGAACGTCAGTTCACATTTGTAGGTGAATTATTAGTTTTAGAGCTAAAATTAGCATGTTTAAAGTGATTTTCATGCTTCCAGGGGCTCTAAACACAAGATTTGTGGAATGGTTAAAAGTGCATGAAAATGGCCAATTTGCTCACTCTGAGGTCTCAAAAAGTGTTTCTTCACCCCGGGAAGTGAATTAAATACAATTTGGAGGCATTTAATGTTCAAGCAAAAACGGCGGATTTTTGACAAAAGAGATAACACCCCCCCATTACGTGATGCTTCAGAAAGGTGAAAAATTGTCAGTTTTCAAATGTTTGTTTTTGAATGTCAGTTCACATTTGTAGGTGGATCATCAGTTTTAGAGCTAAAAAAATTAGCATGTTTAAAGTGATTTTCATGCTTCCATGGGCTCTAAACACAAGATTTGTGGAATGGTTAAAAGTGCATGAAAATGGACACTTTGCTCACTCTGAGGTCTCAAAAAGTGTTTCTTCACCCCGGGAAGTGAATTAAATACCATTTGGAGGCATTTAATGTTCAATCAAAAACAGCTGATTTTTGACAAAAGAGATAACACCTCCCATTATGTCATGCTTCAGAAAGGTGAAAAATTGTCCGTTTTCAAATGTTTTATTTTTGAATGTCAGTTCACATTTGTAGGTGGATTATTAGTTTTAGAGCTAAAATTAGCATGTTTAAAGTGATTTTCATGCTTCCTGTGGCCCTAAACACAAGGTTTGTGGAATGGTTAAAAGTGCATGAAAATGGCCAATTTGCTCACTCTGAGGTCTCAAAAAGTGTTTCTTCACCCCGGGAAGTGAATTAAATACCATTTGGAGGCATTTAATGTTCAAGCAAAAACAGCTGATTTTTGACAAAAGAGATAACACCTCCCATGACGTCATGCTTCAGAAAGGTGAAAAATTGTCCGTTTTCAAATGTTTTATTTTTGAATGTCAGTTCACATTTGTAGGTGGATTATTAGTTTTAGAGCTAAAATTAGCATGTTTAAAGTGATTTTCATGCTTCATGTGGCCCTAAACACAAGGTTTGTGGAATGGTTAAAAGTGCATGAAAATGGCCAATTTGCTCACTCTGAGGTCTCAAAAAGTGTTTCTTCACCCCGGGAAGTGAATTAAATACCATTTGGAGGCATTTAATGTTCAAGCAAAAACAGCAGATTTTTGACAAAAGAGATAACACCACCCATTACGTAATTCTTCAGAAAGGTGAAAAATTGTCTGTTTTCAAATGTTTTATTTTTGAATGTCAGTTCACATTTGTAGGTGGATTATTAGTTTTAGAGCTAAAATTAGCATATTTAAAGTGATTTTCATGCTTCCAGGGGCTCTAAACAAAAGATTTGTGGAATGGTTAAAAGTGCATGAAAATGGCCAATTTGCTCACTCTGAGGTCTCAAAAAGTGCTTCTTCACCCCGGGAAGTGAATTAAATACCATTTGGAGGCATTTAATGTTCAAGCAAAAACTGCTGATTTTTGACAAAAGAGATAACACCCCCCCATTACGTCATTCTTCAGAAAGGTGAAAAATGGTCCGTTTTCAAATGTTTTATTTTTGAACGTCAGTTCACATTTGTAGGTGGATTATTAGTTTTAGAGCTAAAATTAGCATGTTTAAAGTGATTTTCATGCTTCCAGGGGCTCTAAACACAAGATTTGTGGAATGGTTAAAAGTGCATGAAAATGGCCAATTTGCTCACTCTGAGGTCTCAAAAAGTGTTTCTTCACCCCGGGAAGTGAATTAAATACCATTTGGAGGCATTTAATGTTCAAGCAAAAACAGCTGATTTTTGATAAAAGAGATAACACCCCCCCATTACGTAATTCTTCAGAAAGGTGAAAAATGGTCCGTTTTCAAATGTTTAATTTTTGAACGTCAGTTCACATTTGTAGGTGGATTATTAGTTTTAGAGCTAAAATTAGCATGTTTAAAGTGATTTTCATGCTTCCAGGGGCCCGGGAAGTGAATTAAAAACCATTTGGAGGCATTTAATGTTCAAGCAAAAACGGCTGATTTTTGACAAAAGAGATAACACCCCCCCATTACGTCATGCTTCAGAAAGGTGAAAAATTGTCCGTTTTCAAATGTTTTATTTTTGAATGTCAGTTCACATTTGTAGGTGGATTATTAGTTTTAGAGCTAAAATTAGCATGTTTAAAGTGATTTTCATGCTTCCTGTGGCCCTAAACACAAAGTTTGTGGAATGGTTAAAAGTGCATGAAAATGGCCAGTTTGCTCACTCTGAGGTCTCAAAAAGTGTTTCTTCACCCCGGGAAGTGAATTAAATACCATTTGGAGGCATTTAATGTTCAAGCAAAAACAGCTGATTTTTGACAAAAGAGATAACACCTCCCATTACGTCATGCTTCAGAAAGGTGAAAAATTGCCCGTTTTCAAATGTTTTATTTTTGAATGTCAGTTCACATTTGTAGGTGGATTATTAGTTTTAGAGCTAAAATTAGCATGTTTAAAGTGATTTTCATGCTTCATGTGGCCCTAAACACAAGGTTTGTGGAATGGTTAAAAGTGCATGAAAATGGCCAATTTGCTCACTCTGAGGTCTCAAAAAGTGTTTCTTCACCCCGGGAAGTGAATTAAATACCATTTGGAGGCATTTAATGTTCAAGCAAAAACAGCTGATTTTTGACAAAAGTGATAACACCACCCATTACGTAATTCTTCAGAAAGGTGAAAAATTGTCCGTTTTCAAATGTTTTATTTTTGAATGTCAGTTCACATTTATAGGTGGATTATTAGTTTTAGAGCTAAAATTAGCATATTTAAAGTGATTTTCATGCTTCCAGGGGCTCTAAACAAAAGATTTGTGGAATGGTTAAAAGTGCATGAAAATGGCCAATTTGCTCACTCTGAGGTCTCAAAAAGTGTTTCTTCACCCCGGGAAGTGAATTAAATACCATTTGGAGGCATTTAATGTTCAAGCAAAAACGGCTGATTTTTGACAAAAGAGATAACACCCCCCCCATTCCGTCATTCTTCAGAAAGGTGAAAAATGGTCCGTTTTCAAATGTTTTATTTTTGAACGTCAGTTCACATTTGTAGGTGGATTATTAGTTTTAGAGCTAAAATTAGCATGTTTAAAGTGATTTTCATGCTTCCAGGGGCTCTAAACACAAGATTTGTGGAATGGTTAAAAGTGCATGAAAATGGCCAATTTGCTCACTCTGAGGTCTCAAAAAGTGTTTCTTCACCCCGGGAAGTGAATTAAATACAATTTGGAGGCATTTAATGTTCAAGCAAAAACGGCGGATTTTTGACAAAAGAGATAACACCCCCCATTACGTGATGCTTCAGAAAGGTGAAAAATTGTCCGTTTTCAAATGTTTTATTTTTGAATGTCAGTTCACATTTGTAGGTGGATCATCAGTTTAAGAGCTAAAAAAATTAGCATGTTTAAAGTGATTTTCATGCTTCCAGGGGCTCTAAACACAAGATTTGTGGAATGGTTAAAAGTGCATGAAAATGGCCAATTTGCTCACTCTGAGGTCTCAAAAAGTGTTTCTTCACCCCGGGAAGTGAATTAAATACCATTTGGAGGCATTTAATGTTCAATCAAAAACAGCTGATTTTTGACAAAAGAGATAACACCTCCCATTACGTCATGCTTCAGAAAGGTGAAAAATTGTCCGTTTTCAAATGTTTTATTTTTGAATGTCAGTTCACATTTGAAGGTGGATTATTAGTTTTAGAGCTAAAATTATCATGTTTAAAGAGATTTTCATGCTTCCTGTGGCCCTAAACACAAGGTTTGTGGAATGGTTAAAAGTGCATGAAAATGGCCAATTTGCTCACTCTGAGGTCTCAAAAAGTGTTTCTTCACCCCGGGAAGTGAATTAAATACCATTTGGAGGCATTTAATGTTCAAGCAAAAACAGCTGATTTTTGACAAAAGAGATAACAGCCCCCCATTACGTAATTCTTCAGAAAGGTGAAAAATTGTCTGTTTTCAAATGTTTTATTTTTGAATGTCAGTTCACATTTGTAGGTGGATTATTAGTTTTAGAGCTAAAATTAGCATATTTAGAGTGATTTTCATGCTTCCAGGGGCTCTAAACACAAGATTTGTAGAATGGTTAAAAGTGCATGAAAATGGCCAATTTGCTCACTCTGAGGTGTCAAAAAGTGTTTCTTCACCCCGGGAAGTGAATTAAATACAATTTGGAGGCATTTCATGTTCAATCAAAAACAGCTGATTTTTGAAAAAAGAGATAACACCTCCCATTACGTCATGCTTCAGAAAGGTGAAAAATTGTCCGTTTTCAAATGTTTTATTTTTGAATGTCAGTTCACATTTGTAGGTGGATTATTAGTTTTAGAGCTAAAATTAGCATGTTTAAAGTGATTTTCATGCTTCCTGTGGCCCTAAACACAAGGTTTGTGGAATGGTTAAAAGTGCATGAAAATGGCCAATTTGCTCACTCTGAGGTCTCAAAAAGTGTTTCTTCACCCCGGGAAGTGAATTAAATACCATTTGGAGGCATTTAATGTTCAATCAAAAACAGCTGATTGTTGACAAAAGAGATAACACCTCCCATTACGTCATGCTTCAGAAAGGTGAAAAATTGTCCGTTTTCAAATGTTTTATTTTTGAATGTCAGTTCACATTTGTAGGTGGATTATTAGTTTTAGAGCTAAAATTAGCATGTTTAAAGTGATTTTCATGCTTCCTGTGGCCCTAAACACAAGGTTTGTGGAATGGTTAAAAGTGCATGAAAATGGCCAATTTGCTCACTCTGAGGTCTCAAAAAGTGTTTCTTCACCCCGGGAAGTGAATTAAATACCATTTGGAGGCATTTAATGTTCAAGCAAAAACAGCTGATTTTTGACAAAAGAGATAACACCCCCCATTACGTAATTCTTCAGAAAGGTGAAAAATTGTCTGTTTTCAAATGTTTTATTTTTGAATGTCAGTTCACATTTGTAGGTGGATTATTAGTTTTAGAGCTAAAATTAGCATATTTAAAGGGATTTTCATGCTTCCAGGGGCTCTAAACAAAAGATTTGTGGAATGGTTAAAAGTGCATGAAAATGGCCAATTTGCTCACTCTGAGGTCTCAAAAAGTGTTTCTTCACCCCGGGAAGTGAATTAAATACCATTTGGAGGCATTTAATGTTCAAGCAAAAACGGCTGATTTTTGACAAAAGAGATAACACCCCCCCATTACGTCATTCTTCAGAAAGGTGAAAAATGGTCCGTTTTCAAATGTTTTATTTTTGAACGTCAGTTCACATTTGCAGGTGGATTATTAGTTTTAGAGCTAAAATTAGCATGTTTAAAGTGATTTTCATGCTTCCAGGGGCTCTAAACACAAGATTTGTGGAATGGTTAAAAGTGCATGAAAATGGCCAATTTGCTCACTCTGAGGTCTCAAAAAGTGTTTCTTCACCCCGGGAAGTGAATTAAATACCATTTGGAGGCATTTAATGTTCAAGCAAAAACAGCTGATTTTTGACAAAAGAGATAACACCCCCCCATTACGTAATTCTTCAGAACGGTGAAAAATGGTCAGTTTTCAAATGTTTTATTTTTGAAGGTCAGTTCACATTTGTAGGTGGATTATTAGTTTTAGAGCTAAAATTAGCATGTTTAAAGTGATTTTCATGCTTCCAGGGGCCCGGGAAGTGAATTAAAAACCATTTGGAGGCATTTAATGTTCAAGCAAAAACGCCTGATTTTTGACAAAACAGATAACACCCCCCCATTACGTCATGCTTCAGAAAGGTGAAAAATTGTCCGTTTTCAAATGTTTTATTTTTGAACGTCAGTTCACATTTGTAGGTGAATTATTAGTTTTAGAGCTAAAATTAGCATGTTTAAAGTGATTTTCATGCTTCCAGGGGCTCTAAACACAAGATTTGTGGAATGGTTAAAAGTGCATGAAAATGGCCAATTTGCTCACTCTGAGGTCTCAAAAAGTGTTTCTTCACCCCGGGAAGTGAATTAAATACAATTTGGAGGCATTTAATGTTCAAGCAAAAACGGCGGATTTTTGACAAAAGAGATAACACCCCCCCATTACGTGATGCTTCAGAAAGGTGAAAAATTGTCAGTTTTCAAATGTTTGTTTTTGAATGTCAGTTCACATTTGTAGGTGGATCATCAGTTTTAGAGCTAAAAAAATTAGCATGTTTAAAGTGATTTTCATGCTTCCATGGGCTCTAAACACAAGATTTGTGGAATGGTTAAAAGTGCATGAAAATGGACACTTTGCTCACTCTGAGGTCTCAAAAAGTGTTTCTTCACCCCGGGAAGTGAATTAAATACCATTTGGAGGCATTTAATGTTCAATCAAAAACAGCTGATTTTTGACAAAAGAGATAACACCTCCCATTATGTCATGCTTCAGAAAGGTGAAAAATTGTCCGTTTTCAAATGTTTTATTTTTGAATGTCAGTTCACATTTGTAGGTGGATTATTAGTTTTAGAGCTAAAATTAGCATGTTTAAAGTGATTTTCATGCTTCCTGTGGCCCTAAACACAAGGTTTGTGGAATGGTTAAAAGTGCATGAAAATGGCCAATTTGCTCACTCTGAGGTCTCAAAAAGTGTTTCTTCACCCCGGGAAGTGAATTAAATACCATTTGGAGGCATTTAATGTTCAAGCAAAAACAGCTGATTTTTGACAAAAGAGATAACACCTCCCATGACGTCATGCTTCAGAAAGGTGAAAAATTGTCCGTTTTCAAATGTTTTATTTTTGAATGTCAGTTCACATTTGTAGGTGGATTATTAGTTTTAGAGCTAAAATTAGCATGTTTAAAGTGATTTTCATGCTTCATGTGGCCCTAAACACAAGGTTTGTGGAATGGTTAAAAGTGCATGAAAATGGCCAATTTGCTCACTCTGAGGTCTCAAAAAGTGTTTCTTCACCCCGGGAAGTGAATTAAATACCATTTGGAGGCATTTAATGTTCAAGCAAAAACAGCAGATTTTTGACAAAAGAGATAACACCACCCATTACGTAATTCTTCAGAAAGGTGAAAAATTGTCTGTTTTCAAATGTTTTATTTTTGAATGTCAGTTCACATTTGTAGGTGGATTATTAGTTTTAGAGCTAAAATTAGCATATTTAAAGTGATTTTCATGCTTCCAGGGGCTCTAAACAAAAGATTTGTGGAATGGTTAAAAGTGCATGAAAATGGCCAATTTGCTCACTCTGAGGTCTCAAAAAGTGCTTCTTCACCCCGGGAAGTGAATTAAATACCATTTGGAGGCATTTAATGTTCAAGCAAAAACTGCTGATTTTTGACAAAAGAGATAACACCCCCCCATTACGTCATTCTTCAGAAAGGTGAAAAATGGTCCGTTTTCAAATGTTTTATTTTTGAACGTCAGTTCACATTTGTAGGTGGATTATTAGTTTTAGAGCTAAAATTAGCATGTTTAAAGTGATTTTCATGCTTCCAGGGGCTCTAAACACAAGATTTGTGGAATGGTTAAAAGTGCATGAAAATGGCCAATTTGCTCACTCTGAGGTCTCAAAAAGTGTTTCTTCACCCCGGGAAGTGAATTAAATACCATTTGGAGGCATTTAATGTTCAAGCAAAAACAGCTGATTTTTGATAAAAGAGATAACACCCCCCCATTACGTAATTCTTCAGAAAGGTGAAAAATGGTCCGTTTTCAAATGTTTAATTTTTGAACGTCAGTTCACATTTGTAGGTGGATTATTAGTTTTAGAGCTAAAATTAGCATGTTTAAAGTGATTTTCATGCTTCCAGGGGCCCGGGAAGTGAATTAAAAACCATTTGGAGGCATTTAATGTTCAAGCAAAAACGGCTGATTTTTGACAAAAGAGATAACACCCCCCCATTACGTCATGCTTCAGAAAGGTGAAAAATTGTCCGTTTTCAAATGTTTTATTTTTGAATGTCAGTTCACATTTGTAGGTGGATTATTAGTTTTAGAGCTAAAATTAGCATGTTTAAAGTGATTTTCATGCTTCCTGTGGCCCTAAACACAAAGTTTGTGGAATGGTTAAAAGTGCATGAAAATGGCCAGTTTGCTCACTCTGAGGTCTCAAAAAGTGTTTCTTCACCCCGGGAAGTGAATTAAATACCATTTGGAGGCATTTAATGTTCAAGCAAAAACAGCTGATTTTTGACAAAAGAGATAACACCTCCCATTACGTCATGCTTCAGAAAGGTGAAAAATTGCCCGTTTTCAAATGTTTTATTTTTGAATGTCAGTTCACATTTGTAGGTGGATTATTAGTTTTAGAGCTAAAATTAGCATGTTTAAAGTGATTTTCATGCTTCATGTGGCCCTAAACACAAGGTTTGTGGAATGGTTAAAAGTGCATGAAAATGGCCAATTTGCTCACTCTGAGGTCTCAAAAAGTGTTTCTTCACCCCGGGAAGTGAATTAAATACCATTTGGAGGCATTTAATGTTCAAGCAAAAACAGCTGATTTTTGACAAAAGTGATAACACCACCCATTACGTAATTCTTCAGAAAGGTGAAAAATTGTCCGTTTTCAAATGTTTTATTTTTGAATGTCAGTTCACATTTATAGGTGGATTATTAGTTTTAGAGCTAAAATTAGCATATTTAAAGTGATTTTCATGCTTCCAGGGGCTCTAAACAAAAGATTTGTGGAATGGTTAAAAGTGCATGAAAATGGCCAATTTGCTCACTCTGAGGTCTCAAAAAGTGTTTCTTCACCCCGGGAAGTGAATTAAATACCATTTGGAGGCATTTAATGTTCAAGCAAAAACGGCTGATTTTTGACAAAAGAGATAACACCCCCCCCATTCCGTCATTCTTCAGAAAGGTGAAAAATGGTCCGTTTTCAAATGTTTTATTTTTGAACGTCAGTTCACATTTGTAGGTGGATTATTAGTTTTAGAGCTAAAATTAGCATGTTTAAAGTGATTTTCATGCTTCCAGGGGCTCTAAACACAAGATTTGTGGAATGGTTAAAAGTGCATGAAAATGGCCAATTTGCTCACTCTGAGGTCTCAAAAAGTGTTTCTTCACCCCGGGAAGTGAATTAAATACCATTTGGAGGCATTTAATGTTCAAGCAAAAACAGCTGATTTTTGATAAAAGAGATAACACCCCCCCATTACGTAATTCTTCAGAAAGGTGAAAAATGGTCCGTTTTCAAATGTTTTATTTTTGAACGTCAGTTCACATTTGTAGGTGGATTATTAGTTTTAGAGCTAAAATTAGCATGTTTAAAGTGATTTTCATGCTTCCAGGGGCCCGGGAAGTGAATTAAAAACCATTTGGAGGCATTTAATGTTCAAGCAAAAACGGCTGATTTTTGACAAAAGAGATAACACCCCCCCATTACGTAATGCTTCAGAAAGGTGAAAAATTGTCCGTTTTCAAATGTTTTATTTTTTGAATGTCAGTTCACATTTGTAGGTGAATTATTAGTTTTAGAGCTAAAATTAGCATGTTTAAAGTGATTTTCATGCTTCCTGTGGCCCTAAACACAAAGTTTGTGGAATGGTTAAAAGTGCATGAAAATGGCCAGTTTGCTCACTCTGAGGTCTCAAAAAGTGTTTCTTCACCCCGGGAAGTGAATTAAATACCATTTGGAGGCATTTAATGTTCAAGCAAAAACAGCTGATTTTTGACAAAAGAGAAAACACCCCCCCATTACGTAATTCTTCAGAAAGGTGAAAAATGGTCCGTTTTCAAATGTTTTATTTTTGAACGTCAGTTCACATTTGTAGGTGGATTATTAGTTTTAGAGCTAAAATTAGCATATTTAAAGTGATTTTCATGCTTCCAGGGGCTCTAAACACAAGATTTGTGGAATGGTTAAAAGTGCATGAAAATGGCCAATTTGCTCACTCTGAGGTCTCAAAAAGTGTTTCTTAACCCCGGGAAGTGAATTAAATACCATTTGGAGGCATTTAATGTTCAAGCAAAAACGGCTGATTTTTGACAAAAGAGATAACACCCCCCATTACGTCATTCTTCAGAAAGGTGAAAAATTGTCTGTTTTCAAATGTTTTATTTTTGAATGTCAGTTCACATTTGTAGGTGCATTATTAGTTTTAGAGCTAAAATTAGCATATTTAAAGTGATTTTCATGCTTCCAGGGGCTCTAAACAAAAGATTTGTGGAATGGTTAAAAGTGCATGAAAATGGCCAATTTGCTCACTCTGAGGTCTCAAAAAGTGTTTCTTCACCCCGGGAAGTGAATTAAATACCATTTGGAGGCATTTAATGTTCAAGCAAAAACGGCTGATTTTTGACAAAAGAGATAACACCCCCCCCATTCCGTCATTCTTCAGAAAGGTGAAAAATGGTCCGTTTTCAAATGTTTTATTTTTGAACGTCAGTTCACATTTGTAGGTGGATTATTAGTTTTAGAGCTAAAATTAGCATGTTTAAAGTGATTTTCATGCTTCCAGGGGCTCTAAACACAAGATTTGTGGAATGGTTAAAAGTGCATGAAAATGGCCAATTTGCTCACTCTGAGGTCTCAAAAAGTGTTTCTTCACCCCGGGAAGTGAATTAAATACCATTTGGAGGCATTTAATGTTCAAGCAAAAACAGCTGATTTTTGATAAAAGAGATAACACCCCCCCATTACGTAATTCTTCAGAAAGGTGAAAAATGGTCCGTTTTCAAATGTTTTATTTTTGAACGTCAGTTCACATTTGTAGGTGGATTATTAGTTTTAGAGCTAAAATTAGCATGTTTAAAGTGATTTTCATGCTTCCAGGGGCCCGGGAAGTGAATTAAAAACCATTTGGAGACATTTAATGTTCAAGCAAAAACGGCTGATTTTTGACAAAAGAGATAACACCCCCCCATTACGTAATGCTTCAGAAAGGTGAAAAATTGTCCGTTTTCAAATGTTTTATTTTTGAATGTCAGTTCACATTTGTAGGTGAATTATTAGTTTTAGAGCTAAAATTAGCATGTTTAAAGTGATTTTCATGCTTCCTGTGGCCCTAAACACAAAGTTTGTGGAATGGTTAAAAGTGCATGAAAATGGCCAGTTTGCTCACTCTGAGGTCTCAAAAAGTGTTTCTTCACCCCGGGAAGTGAATTAAATACCATTTGGAGGCATTTAATGTTCAACCAAAAACAGCTGATTTTTGACAAAAGAGAAAACACCCCCCCATTACGTAATTCTTCAGAAAGGTGAAAAATGGTCCGTTTTCAAATGTTTTATTTTTGAACGTCAGTTCACATTTGTAGGTGGATTATTAGTTTTAGAGCTAAAATTAGCATGTTTAAAGTGATTTTCATGCTTCCAGGGGCCCGGGAAGTGAATTAAATACCATTTGGAGGCATTTAATGTTCAAGCAAAAACAGCTGATTTTTGACAAAAGAGATAACACCCCCCATTACGTCATTCTTCAGAAAGGTAAAAAATGGTCCGTTTTCAAATGTTTTATTTTTGAACGTCAGTTCACATTTGTAGGTGGATTATTAGTTTTAGAGCTAAAATTAGCATGTTTAAAGTGATTTTCATGCTTCCAGGGGCTCTAAACACAAGATTTGTGGAATGGTTAAAAGTGCATGAAAATGGCCAATTTGCTCACTCTGAGGTCTCAAAAAGTGTTTCTTCACCCCGGGAAGTGAATTAAATACAATTTGGAGGCATTTAATGTTCAAGCAAAAACTGCGGATTTTTGACAAAAGAGATAACACCCCCCCATTACGTGATGCTTCAGAAAGGTGAAAAATTGTCCGTTTTCAAATGTTTTATTTTTGAATGTTAGTTCACATTTGTAGGTAGATCATCAGTTTTAGAGCTAAAAAAAATAGCATGTTTAAAGTGATTTTCATGCTTCCATGGGCTCTAAACACAAGATTTGTGGAATGGTTAAAAGTGGATGAAAATGGCCAATTTGCTCACTCTGAGGTCTCAAAAAGTGTTTCTTCACCCCGGGAAGTGAATTAAATACCATTTGGAGGCATTTAATGTTCAAGCAAAAACGGCTGATTTTTGACAAAAGAGATAACACCCCCCATTACGTCATTCTTCAGAAAGGTGAAAAATGGTCCATTTTCAAATGTTTTATTTTTGAACGTCAGTTCACATTTGTAGGTGGATTATTAGTTTTAGAGCTAAAATTAGCATGTTTAAAGTGATTTTCATGCTTCCAGGGGCCCGGGAAGTGAATTAAATACCATTTGGAGGCATTTAATGTTCAAGCAAAAACAGCTGATTTTTGACAAAAGAGATAACACCCCCCATTACGTGATGCTTCAGAAAGGTGAAAAATTGTCCGTTTTCAAATGTTTTATTTTTGAATGTTAGTTCACATTTGTAGGTGGATCATCAGTTTTAGAGCTAAAAAAATTAGCATGTTTAAAGTGATTTTCATGCTTCCATGGGCTCTAAACACAAGATTTGTGGAATGGTTAAAAGTGCATGAAAATGGCCAATTTGCTCACTCTCAGGTCTCAAAAAGTGTTTCTTCACCCCGGGAAGTGAATTAAATACCATTTGGAGGCATTTAATGTTCAAGCAAAAACAGCTGATTTTTGACAAAAGTGATAACACCACCCATTACGTAATTCTTCAGAAAGGTGAAAAATTGTCTGTTTTCAAATGTTTTATTTTAGAAAGTCAGTTCACATTTGTAGGTGGATTATTAGTTTTAGAGCTAAAATTAGCATATTTAAAGTGATTTTCATGCTTCCAGGGGCTCTAAACAAAAGATTTGTGGAATGGTTAAAAGTGCATGAAAATGGCCAATTTGCTCACTCTGAGGTCTCAAAAAGTGTTTCTTCACCCCGGGAAGTGAATTAAATGCCATTTGGAGGCATTTAATGTTCAAGCAAAAACGGCTGATTTTTGACAAAAGAGATAACACCGCCCCATTACGTCATTCTTCAGAAAGGTGAAAAATGGTCCATTTTCAAATGTTTTATTTTTGAACGTCAGTTCACATTTGTAGGTGGATTATTAGTTTTAGAGCTAAAATTAGCATGTTTAAAATGATTTTCATGCTTCCAGGGGCTCTAAACACAAGATTTGTGGAATGGGTAAAAGTGCATGAAAATGGCCAATTTGCTCACTCTGAGGTCTCAAAAAGTGTTTCTTCACCCCGGGAAGTGAATTAAATACCATTTGGAGGCATTTAATGTTCAAGCAAAAACAGCTGATTTTTGATAAAAGAGATAACACCCCCCCATTACGTAATTCTTCAGAAAGGTGAAAAATGGTCCGTTTTCAAATGTTTTATTTTTGAACGTCAGTTCACATTTGTAGGTGGATTATTAGTTTTAGAGCTAAAATTAGCATGTTTAAAGTGATTTTCATGCTTCCAGGGGCCCGGGAAGTGAATTAAAAACCATTTGGAGGCATTTAATGTTCAAGCAAAAACGGCTGATTTTTGACAAAAGAGATAACACCCCCCCCATTACGTAATGCTTCAGAAAGGTGAAAAATTGTCCATTTTCAAATGTTTTATTTTTGAATGTCAGTTCACATTTGTAGGTGAATTATTAGTCTTAGAGCTAAAATTAGCATGTTTAAAGTGATTTTCATGCTTCCTGTGGCCCTAAACACAAAGTTTGTGGAATGGTTAAAAGTGCATGAAAATGGCCAGTTTGCTCACTCTGAGGTCTCAAAAAGTGTTTCTTCACCCCGGGAAGTGAATTAAATACCATTTGGAGGCATTTAATGTTCAAGCAAAAACAGCTGATTTTTGACAAAAGAGAAAACACCCCCCCATTACGTAATTCTTCAGAAAGGTGAAAAATGGTCCGTTTTCAAATGTTTTATTTTTGAACGTCAGTTCACATTTGTAGGTGGATTATTAGTTTTAGAGCTAAAATTAGCATATTTAAAGTGATTTTCATGCTTCCAGGGGCTCTAAACACAAGATTTGTGGAATGGTTAAAAGTGCATGAAAATGGCCAATTTGCTCACTCTGAGGTCTCAAAAAGTGTTTCTTCACCCCGGGAAGTGAATTAAATACCATTTGGAGGCATTTAATGTTCAAGCAAAAACGGCTGATTTTTGACAAAAGAGATAACACCCCCCATTACGTCATTCTTCAGAAAGGCTGAAAAATGGTCCGTTTTCAAATGTTTTATTTTTGAACGTCAGTTCACATTTGTAGGTGGATTATTAGTTTTAGAGCTAAAATTAGCATGTTTAAAGTGATTTTCATGCTTCCAGGGGCCCGGGAAGTGAATTAAATACCATTTGGAGGCATTAAATGTTCAAGCAAAAACGGCTGATTTTTGACAAAAGAGATAACACCCCCCATTACGTCATTCTTCAGAAAGGTAAAAAATGGTCCGTTTTCAAATGTTTTATTTTTGAACGTCAGTTCACATTTGTAGGTGGATTATTAGTTTTAGAGCTAAAATTAGCATGTTTAAAGTGATTTTCATGCTTCCAGGGGCTCTAAACACAAGATTTGTGGAATGGTTAAAAGTGCATGAAAATGGCCAATTTGCTCACTCTGAGGTCTCAAAAAGTGTTTCTTCACCCCGGGAAGTGAATTAAATACAATTTGGAGGCATTTAATGTTCGAGCAAAAACGGCAGATGTTTGACAAAAGAGATAACACCCCCCCATTACGTGATGCTTCAGAAAGGTGAAAAATTGTCAGTTTTCAAATGTTTTATTTTTGAATGTCAGTTCACATTTGTAGGTGGATCATCAGTTTTAGAGCTAAAAAAATTTGCATGTTTAAAGTGATTTTCATGCTTCCATGGGCTCTAAACACAAGATTTGTGGAATGGTTAAAAGTGCATGAAAATGGCCACTTTGCTCACTCTGAGGTCTCAAAAAGTGTTTCTTCACCCCGGGAAGTGAATTAAATACCATTTGGAGGCATTTAATGTTCAATCAAAAACAGCTGATTTTTGACAAAAAAGATAACACCTCCCATTACGTCATGCTTCAGAAAGGTGAAAAATTGTCCGTTTTCAAATGTTTTATTTTTGAATGTCAGTTCACATTTGTAGGTGGATTATTAGTTTTAGAGCTAAAATTAGCATGTTTAAAGTGATTTTCATGCTTCCTGTGGCCCTAAACACAAGGTTTGTGGAATGGTTAAAAGTGCATGAAAATGGCCAATTTGCTCACTCTGAGGTCTCAAAAAGTGTTTCTTCACCCCGGGAAGTGAATTAAATACCATTTGGAGGCATTTAATGTTCAAGCAAAAACAGCTGATTTTTGACAAAAGAGATAACACCTCCCATTACGTCATGCTTCAGAAAGGTGAAAAATTGTCCGTTTTCAAATGTTTTATTTTTGAATGTCAGTTCACATTTGTAGGTGGATTATTAGTTTTAGAGCTAAAATTAGCATGTTTAAAGTGATTTTCATGCTTCATGTGGCCCTAAACACAAGGTTTGTGGAATGGTTAAAAGTGCATGAAAATGGCCAATTTGCTCACTCTGAGGTCTCAAAAAGTGTTTCTTCACCCCGGGAAGTGAATTAAATACCATTTGGAGGCATTTAATGTTCAAGCAAAAACAGCTGATTTTTGACAAAAGAGATAACACCACCCATTACGTAATTCTTCAGAAAGGTGAAAAATTGTCTGTTTTCAAATGTTTTATTTTTGAATGTCAGTTCACATTTGTAGGTGGATTATTAGTTTTAGAGCTAAAATTAGCATATTTAAAGTGCTTTTCATGCTTCCAGGGGCTCTAAACAAAAGATTTGTGGAATGGTTAAAAGTGCATGAAAATGGCCAATTTGCTCACTCTGAGGTCTCAAAAAGTGTTTCTTCACCCCGGGAAGTGAATTAAATACCATTTGGAGGCATTTAATGTTCAAGCAAAAACGGCTGATTTTTGACAAAAGAGATAACACCCCCCCATTACGTAATGCTTCAGAAAGGTGAAAAATTGTCCGTTTTCAAATGTTTTATTTTTGAATGTCAGTTCACATTTGTAGGTGAATTATTAGTTTTAGAGCTAAAATTAGCATGTTTAAAGTGATTTTCATGCTTCCTGTGGCCCTAGACACAAAGTTTGTGGAATGGTTAAAAGTGCATGCAAATGGCCAGTTTGCTCACTCTGAGGTCTCAAAAAGTGTTTCTTCACCCCGGGAAGTGAATTAAATACCATTTGGAGGCATTTAATGTTCAAGCAAAAACAGCTGATTTTTGACAAAAGAGAAAACACCCCCCCATTACGTAATTCTTCAGAAAGGTGAAAAATGGTCCGTTTTCAAATGTTTTATTTTTGAACGTCAGTTCACATTTGTAGGTGGATTATTAGTTTTAGAGCTAAAATTCGCATATTTAAAGTGATTTTCATGCTTCCAGGGGCTCTAAACACAAGATTTGTGGAATGGTTAAAAGTGCATGAAAATGGCCAATTTGCTCACTCTGAGGTCTCAAAAAGTGTTTCTTCACCCCGGGAAGTGAATTAAATACCATTTGGAGGCATTTAATGTTCAAGCAAAAACGGCTGATTTTTGACAAAAGAGATAACACCCCCCATTACGTCATTCTTCAGAAAGGTGAAAAATGGTCCGTTTTCAAATGTTTTATTTTTGAACGTCAGTTCACATTTGTAGGTGGATTATTAGTTTTAGAGCTAAATTTAGCATGTTTAAAGTGATTTTCATGCTTCCAGGGGCCCGGGAAGTGAATTAAATACCATTTGGAGGCATTTAATGTTCAAGCAAAAACAGCTGATTTTTGACAAAAGAGATAACACCCCCCATTACGTCATTCTTCAGAAAGGTAAAAAATGGTCCGTTTTCAAATGTTTTATTTTTGAACGTCAGTTCACATTTGTAGGTCGATTATTAGTTTTAGAGCTAAAATTAGCATGTTTAAAGTGATTTTCATGCTTCCAGGGGCTCTAAACACAAGATTTGTGGAATGGTTAAAAGTGCATGAAAATGGCCAATTTGCTCACTCTGAGGTCTCAAAAAGTGTTTCTTCACCCCGGGAAGTGAATTAAATACAATTTGGAGGCATTTAATGTTCAAGCAAAAACGGCAGATTTTTGACAAAAGAGATAACACCCCCCCATTACGTGATGCTTCAGAAAGGTGAAAAATTGTCCGTTTTCAAATGTTTTATTTTTGAATGTTAGTTCACATTTGTAGGTAGATCATCAGTTTTAGAGCTAAAAAAAATAGCATGTTTAAAGTGATTTTCATGCTTCCATGGGCTCTAAACACAAGATTTGTGGAATGGTTAAAAGTGGATGAAAATGGCCAATTTGCTCACTCTGAGGTCTCAAAAAGTGTTTCTTCACCCCGGGAAGTGAATTAAATACCATTTGGAGGCATTTAATGTTCAAGCAAAAACGGCTGATTTTTGACAAAAGAGATAACACCCCCCATTACGTCATTCTTCAGAAAGGTGAAAAATGGTCCATTTTCAAATGTTTTATTTTTGTACGTCAGTTCACATTTGTAGGTGGATTATTAGTTTTAGAGCTAAAATTAGCATGTTTAAAGTGATTTTCATGCTTCCAGGGGCCCGGGAAGTGAATTAAATACCATTTGGAGGCATTTAATGTTCAAGCAAAAACAGCTGATTTTTGACAAAAGAGATAACACCCCCCATTACGTGATGCTTCAGAAAGGTGAAAAATTGTCCGTTTTCAAATGTTTTATTTTTGAATGTTAGTTCACATTTGTAGGTGGATCATCAGTTTTAGAGCTAAAAAAATTAGCATGTTTAAAGTGATTTTCATGCTTCCATGGGCTCTAAACACAAGATTTGTGGAATGGTTAAAAGTGCATGAAAATGGCCAATTTGCTCACTCTGAGGTCTCAAAAAGTGTTTCTTCACCCCGGGAAGTGAATTAAATACCATTTGGAGGCATTTAATGTTCAAGCAAAAACAGCTGATTTTTGACAAAAGAGATAACACCACCCATTACGTAATTCTTCAGAAAGGTGAAAAATTGTCTGTTTTCAAATGTTTTATTTTTTAATGTCAGTTCACATTTGTAGGTGGATTATTAGTTTTAGAGCTAAAATTAGCATATTTAAAGTGATTTTCATGCTTCCAGGGGCTCTAAACAAAAGATTTGTGGAATGGTTAAAAGTGCATGAAAATGGCCAATTTGCTCACTCTGAGGTCTCAAAAAGTGTTTCTTCACCCCGGGAAGTGAATCAAATACCATTTGGAGGCATTTAATGTTCAAGCAAAAACAGCTGATTTTTTATAAAAGAGATAACACCCCCCCATTACGTAATTCTTCAGAAAGGTGAAAAATGGTCAGTTTTCAAATGTTTTATTTTTGAACGTCAGTTCACATTTGTAGGTGGATTATTAGTTTTAGAGCTAAAATTAGCATGTTTAAAGTGATTTTTATGCTTCCAGGGGCTCAAAACACAAGATTTGTGGAATGGTTAAAAGTGCATGAAAATGGCCAATTTGCTCACTCTGAGGTCTGAAAAAGTGTTTCTTCACCCCGGGAAGTGAATTAAATACCATTTGGAGGCATTTAATTTTCAAGCAAAAACAGCTGATTTTTGACAAAAGGGATAACACCCCCCCATTACGTAATGCTTCAGAAAGGTGAAAAATGGTCCGTTTTCAAATGTTTTATTTTTGAAGGTCAGTTCACATTTGTAGGTGGATTATTAGTTTTAGAGCTAAAATTAGCATGTTTAAAGTGATTTTCATGCTTCCAGGGGCCCGGGAAGTGAATTAAATACCATTTGGAGGCATTTAATGTTCAAGCAAAAACGGCTGATTTTTGACAAAAGAGATAACACCCCCCCATTACGTCATGCTTCAGAAAGGTGAAAAATGCTCCGTTTTCAAATGTTTTATTTTTGAATGTCAATTCACATTTGTAGGTGGATTATTAGTTTTAGAGCTAAAATTAGCATGTTTAAAGTGATTTTCATGCTTCCAGGGGCCCGGGAAGTGAATTAAATACCATTTGGAGGCATTTAATGTTCAAGCAAAAACAGCTGATTTTTGACAAAAGAGATAACACCCCCCATTACGTCATTCTTCAGAAAGGTAAAAAATGGTCCGTTTTCAAATGTTTAATTTTTGAACGTCAGTTCACATTTGTAGGTGGATTATTAGTTTTAGAGCTAAAATTAGCATGTTTAAAGTGATTTTCATGCTTCCAGGGGCTCTAAACACAAGATTTGTGGAATGGTTAAAAGTGCATGAAAATGGCCAATTTGCTCACTCTGAGGTCTCAAAAAGTGTTTCTTCACCCCGGGAAGTGAATTAAATACCATTTGGAGGCATTTAATGTTCAAGCAAAAACAGCTGATTTTTGACAAAAGAGATAACACCCCCCATTACGTAATTCTTCAGAAAGGTGAAACATTTTCCGTTTCAAATGTTTTATTTTTGAATGTCAGTTCACATTTGTAGGTGGATTATTAGTTTTAGAGCTAAAATTAGCATATTTAAAGTGATTTTCATGCTTCCAGGGGCTCTAAACACAAGATTTGTGGAATGGTTAAAAGTGCATGAAAATGGCCAATTTGCTTACTCTGAGGTCTCAAAAAGTGTTTATTCACCCCGGGAAGTGAATTAAATACCATTTGGAGGCATTTAATGTTCAAGCAAAAACGGCTGATTTTTGACAAAAGAGATAACACCCCCCCATTACGTCATGCTTCAGAAAGGTGAAAAATGGTCAGTTTTCAAATGTTTTATTTTTGAATGTCAATTCACATTTGTAGGTGGATTATTAGTTTTAGAGCTAAAATTAGCATGTTTAAAGTGATTTTCATGCTTCCAGGGGCCCGGGAAGTGAATTAAATACCATTTGGAGGCATTTAATGTTCAAGCAAAAACAGCTGATTTTTGACAAAAGAGATAACACCCCCCCATTACGTCATTCTTCAGAAAGGTAAAAAATGGTCCGTTTTCAAATGTTTTATTTGTGAACGTCAGTTCACATTTGTAGGTGGATTATTAGTTTTAGAGCTAAAATTAGCATGTTTAAAGTGATTTTCATGCTTCCAGGGGCTCTAAACACAAGATTTGTGGAATGGTTAAAAGTGCATGAAAATGGCCAATTTGCTCACTCTGAGGTCTCAAAAAGTGTTTCTTCACCCCGGGAAGTGAATTAAATACAATTTGGAGGCATTTAATGTTCAAGCAAAAACGGCGAATTTTTGACAAAAGAGATAACACCCCCCCATTACGTGATGCTTCAGAAAGGTGAAAAATTGTCCGTTTTCAAATGTTTTATTTTTGAATGTCAGTTCACATTTGTAGGTGGATCATCAGTTTTAGAGCTAAAAAAATTAGCATGTTTAAAGTGATTTTCATGCTTCCAGGGGGTCTAAACACAAGATTTGTGGAATGGTTAAAAGTGCATGAAAATGGCCAATTTGCTCACTCTGAGGTCTCAAAAAGTGTTTCTTCACCCCGGGAAGTGAATTAAATACCATTTGGAGGCATTTAATGTTCAATCAAAAACAGCTGATTTTTGACAAAAGAGATAACACCTCCCATTACGTCATGCTTCAGAAAGGTGAAAAATTGTCCATTTTCAAATGTTTTATTTTTGAATGTCAGTTCACATTTGTAGGTGGATTATTAGTTTTAGAGCTAAAATTAGCATGTTTAAAGTGATTTTCATGCTTCCTGTGGCCCTAAACACAAGGTTTGTGGAATGGTTAAAAGTGCATGAAAATGGCCAATTTGCTCACTCTGAGGTCTCCAAAAGTGTTTCTTCACCCCGGGAAGTGAATTAAATACCATTTGGAGGCATTTAATGTTCAAGCAAAAACAGCTGATTTTTGACAAAAGAGATAACACCCCCCATTACGTAATTCTTCAGAAAGGTGAAAAATTGTCTGTTTTCAAATGTTTTATTTTTGAATGTCAGTTCACATTTGTAGGTGGATTCTTAGTTTTAGAGCTAAAATTAGCATATTTAAAGTGATTTTCATGCTTCCAGGGGCTCTAAACACAAGATTTGTGGAATGGTTAAAAGTGCATGAAAATGGCCAATTTGCTCACTCTGAGGTCTCAAAAAGTGTTTCTTCACCCCGGGAAGTGAATTAAATACCATTTGGAGGCATTTAATGTTCAAGCAAAAACGGCTGATTTTTGACAAAAGAGATAACACCCCCCCATTACGTCATTCTTCAGAAAGGTGAAAAATGGTCCGTTTTCAAATGTTTTATTTTTGAACGTCAGTTCACATTTGTAGGTGGATTATTAGTTTTAGAGCTAAAATTAGCATGTTTAAAGTGATTTTCATGCTTCCAGGGGCCCGGGAAGTGAATTAAATACCATTTGGAGGCATTTAATGTTCAAGCAAAAACAGCTGATTTTTGACAAAAGAGATAACACCCCCCATTATGTCATTCTTCAGAAAGGTAAAAAATGGTCCGTTTTCAAATGTTTTATTTTTGAACGTCAGTTCACATTTGTAGGTGGATTATTAGTTTTAGAGCTAAAATTAGCATGTTTAAAGTGATTTTCATGCTTCCAGGGGCTCTAAACACAAGATTTGTGGAATGGTTAAAAGTGCATGAAAATGGCCAATTTGCTCACTCTGAGGTCTCAAAAAGTGTTTCTTCACCCCGGGAAGTGAATTAAATACAATTTGGAGGCATTTAATGTTCAAGCAAAAACGGCGGATTTTTGACAAAAGAGATAACACCCCCCCATTACGTGATGCTTCAGAAAGGTGAAAAATTGTCCGTTTTCAAATGTTTTATTTTTGAATGTTAGTTCACATTTGTAGGTAGATCATCAGTTTTAGAGCTAAAAAAAATAGCATGTTTAAAGTGATTTTCATGCTTCCATGGGCTCTAAACACAAGATTTGTGGAATGGTTAAAAGTGGATGAAAATGGCCAATTTGCTCACTCTGAGGTCTCAAAAAGTGTTTCTTCACCCCGGGAAGTGAATTAAATACCATTTGGAGGCATTTAATGTTCAAGCAAAAACGGCTGATTTTTGACAAAAGAGATAACACCCCCATTACGTCATTCTTCAGAAAGGTGAAAAATGGTCCATTTTCAAATGTTTTATTTTTGAACGTCAGTTCACATTTGTAGGTGGATTATTAGTTTTAGAGCTAAAATTAGCATGTTTAAAGTGATTTTCATGCTTCCAGGGGCCCGGGAAGTGAATTAAATACCATTTGGAGGCATTTAATGTTCAAGCAAAAACAGCTGATTTTTGACAAAAGAGATAACACCCCCCATTACGTGATGCTTCAGAAAGGTGAAAAATTGTCCGTTTTCAAATGTTTTAGTTTTGAATGTTAGTTCACATTTGTAGGTGGATCATCAGTTTTAGAGCTAAAAAAATTAGCATGTTTAAAGTGATTTTCATGCTTCCATGGGCTCTAAACACAAGATTTGTGGAATGGTTAAAAGTGCATGAAAATGGCCAATTTGCTCACTCTGAGGTCTCAAAAAGTGTTTCTTCACCCCGGGAAGTGAATTAAATACCATTTGGAGGCATTTAATGTTCAATCAAAAACAGCTGATTTTTGACAAAAGAGATAACACCTCCCATTACGTCATGCTTCAGAAAGGTGAAAAATTGTCCGTTTTCAAATGTTTTATTTTTGAATGTCAGTTCACATTTGTAGGTGGATTATTAGTTTTAGAGCTAAAATTAGCATGTTTAAAGTGATTTTCATGCTTCCTGTGGCCCTAAACACAAGGTTTGTGGAATGGTTAAAAGTGCATGAAAATGGCCAATTTGCTCACTCTGAGGTCTCAAAAAGTGTTTCTTCACCCCGGGAAGTGAATTAAATACCATTTGGAGGCATTTAATGTTCAAGCAAAAACAGCTGATTTTTGACAAAAGAGATAACACCCCCCCATTACGTAATTCTTCAGAAAGGTGAAAAATTGTCTGTTTTCAAATGTTTTATTTTTGAATGTCAGTTCACTTTTGTAGGTGGATTATTAGTTTTAGAGCTAAAATTAGCATATTTAAAGTGATTTTCATGCTTTCAGGGGCTCTAAACACAAGATTTGTGGAATGGTTAAAAGTGCATGAAAATGGCCAATTTGCTCACTCTGAGGTCTCAAAAAGTGTTTCTTCACCCCGGGAAGTGAATTAAATACCATTTGGAGGCATTTAATGTTCAAGCAAAAACAGCTGATTTTTTACAAAAGAGATAACACCCCCCCCATTACGTAATTCTTCAGAAAGGTGAAAAATGGTCCGTTTTCAAATGTTTTATTTTTGAACGTCAGTTCACATTTGTAGGTGGATTATTAGTTTTAGAGCTAAAATTAGCATGTTTAAAGTGATTTTTATGCTTCCAGGGGCTCAAAACACAAGATTTGTGGAATGGTTAAAAGTGCATGAAAATGGCCAATTTGCTCACTCTGAGGTCTCAAAAAGTGTTTCTTCACCCCGGGAAGTGAATTAAATACCATTTGGAGGCATTTAATGTTCAAGCAAAAACAGCTGATTTTTGACAAAAGGGATAACACCCCCCCATTACGTAATGCTTCAGAAAGGTGAAAAATGGTCCGTTTTCAAATGTTTTATTTTTGAAGGTCAGTTCACATTTGTAGGTGGATTATTAGTTTTAGAGCTAAAATTAGCATGTTTAAAGTGATTTTCATGCTTCCAGGGGCCCGGGAAGTGAATTAAATACCATTAGGAGGCATTTAATGTTCAAGCAAAAACGGCTGATTTTTGACAAAAGAGATAACACCCCCCCATTACGTCATGCTTCAGAAAGGTGAAAAATGGTCCGTTTTCAAATGTTTTATTTTTGAATGTCAATTTACATTTGTAGGTGGATTATTAGTTTTAGAGCTAAAATTAGCATGTTTAAAGTGATTTTCATGCTTCCAGGGGCCCGGGAAGTGAATTAAATACCATTTGGAGGCATTTAATGTTCAAGCAAAAACAGCTGGTTTTTGACAAAAGAGATAACACCCCCCATTACGTCATTCTTCAGAAAGGTAAAAAATGGTCCGTTTTCAAATGTTTAATTTTTGAACGTCAGTTCACATTTGTAGGTGGATTATTAGTTTTAGAGCTAAAATTAGCATGTTTAAAGTGATTTTCATGCTTCCAGGGGCTCTAAACACAAGATTTGTGGAATGGTTAAAAGTGCATGAAAATGGCCAATTTGCTCACTCTGAGGTCTCAAAAAGTGTTTCTTCACCCCGGGAAGTGAATTAAATACCATTTGGAGGCATTTAATGTTCAAGCAAAAACAGCTGATTTTTGACAAAAGAGATAACACCCCCCCATTACGTAATTCTTCAGAAAGGTGAAACATTTTCCGTTTCAAATGTTTTATTTTTGAATGTCAGTTCACATTTGTAGGTGGATTATTAGTTTTAGAGCTAAAATTAGCATATTTAAAGTGATTTTCATGCTTCCAGGGGCTCTAAACACAAGATTTGTGGAATGGTTAAAAGTGCATGAAAATGGCCAATTTGCTTACTCTGAGGTCTCAAAAAGTGTTTATTCACCCCGGGAAGTGAATTAAATACCATTTGGAGGCATTTAATGTTCAAGCAAAAACGGCTGATTTTTGACAAAAGAGATAACACCCCCCCATTACGTCATGCTTCAGAAAGGTGAAAAATGGTCAGTTTTCAAATGTTTTATTTTTGAATGTCAATTCACATTTGTAGGTGGATTATTAGTTTTAGAGCTAAAATTGGCATGTTTAAAGTGATTTTCATGCTTCCAGGGGCCCGGGAAGTGAATTAAATACCATTTGGAGGCATTTAATGTTCAAGCAAAAACAGCTGATTTTTGACAAAAGAGATAACACCCCCCCCATTACGTCATTCTTCAGAAAGGTAAAAAATGGTCCGTTTTCAAATGTTTTATTTGTGAACGTCAGTTCACATTTGTAGGTGGATTATTAGTTTTAGAGCTAAAATTAGCATGTTTAAAGTGATTTTCATGCTTCCAGGGGCTCTAAACACAAGATTTGTGGAATGGTTAAAAGTGCATGAAAATGGCCAATTTGCTCACTCTGAGGTCTCAAAAAGTGTTTCTTCACCCCGGGAAGTGAATTAAATACAATTTGGAGGCATTTAATGTTCAAGCAAAAACGGCGGATTTTTGACAAAAGAGATAACACCCCCCCATTACGTGATGCTTCAGAAAGGTGAAAAATTGTCCGTTTTCAAATGTTTTATTTTTGAATGTCAGTTCACATTTGTAGGTGGATCATCAGTTTTAGAGCTAAAAAAATTAGCATGTTTAAAGTGGTTTTCATGCTTCCAGGGGGTCTAAACACAAGATTTGTGGAATGGTTAAAAGTGCATGAAAATGGCCAATTTGCTCACTCTGAGGTCTCAAAAAGTGTTTCTTCACCCCGGGAAGTGAATTAAATACCATTTGGAGGCATTTAATGTTCAATCAAAAACAGCTGATTTTTGACAAAAGAGATAACACCTCCCATTACGTCATGCTTCAGAAAGGTGAAAAATTGTCCATTTTCAAATGTTTTATTTTTGAATGTCAGTTCACATTTGTAGGTGGATTATTAGTTTTAGAGCTAAAATTAGCATGTTTAAAGTGATTTTCATGCTTCCTGTGGCCCTAAACACAAGGTTTGTGGAATGGTTAAAAGTGCATGAAAATGGCCAATTTGCTCACTCTGAGGTCTCAAAAAGTGTTTCTTCACCCCGGGAAGTGAATTAAATACCATTTGGAGGCATTTAATGTTCAAGCAAAAACAGCTGATTTTTGACAAAAGAGATAACACCCCCCCATTACGTAATTCTTCAGAAAGGTGAAAAATTGTCTGTTTTCAAATGTTTTATTTTTGAATGTCAGTTCACATTTGTAGGTGGATTCTTAGTTTTAGAGCTAAAATTAGCATATTTAAAGTGATTTTCATGCTTCCAGGGGCTCTAAACACAAGATTTGTGGAATGGTTAAAAGTGCATGAAAATGGCCAATTTGCTCACTCTGAGGTCTCAAAAAGTGTTTCTTCACCCCGGGAAGTGAATTAAATACCATTTGGAGGCATTTAATGTTCAAGCAAAAACGGCTGATTTTTGACAAAAGAGATAACACCCCCCCATTACGTCATTCTTCAGAAAGGTGAAAAATGGTCCGTTTTCAAATGTTTTATTTTTGAACGTCAGTTCACATTTGTAGGTGGATTATTAGTTTTAGAGCTAAAATTAGCATGTTTAAAGTGATTTTCATGCTTCCAGGGGCCCGGGAAGTGAATTAAATACCATTTGGAGGCATTTAATGTTCAAGCAAAAACAGCTGATTTTTGACAAAAGAGATAACACCCCCCATTACGTCATTCTTCAGAAAGGTAAAAAATGGTCCGTTTTCAAATGTTTTATTTTTGAACGTCAGTTCACATTTGTAGGTGGATTATTAGTTTTAGAGCTAAAATTAGCATGTTTAAAGTGATTTTCATGCTTCCAGGGGCTCTAAACACAAGATTTGTGGAATGGTTAAAAGTGCATGAAAATGGCCAATTTGCTCACTCTGAGGTCTCAAAAAGTGTTTCTTCACCCCGGGAAGTGAATTAAATACAATTTGGAGGCATTTAATGTTCAAGCAAAAACGGCGGATTTTTGACAAAAGAGATAACACCCCCCCATTACGTGATGCTTCAGAAAGGTGAAAAATTGTCCGTTTTCAAATGTTTTATTTTTGAATGTTAGTTCACATTTGTAGGTAGATCATCAGTTTTAGAGCTAAAAAAAATAGCATGTTTAAAGTGATTTTCATGCTTCCATGGGCTCTAAACACAAGATTTGTGGAATGGTTAAAAGTGGATGAAAATGGCCAATTTGCTCACTCTGAGGTCTCAAAAAGTGTTTCTTCACCCCGGGAAGTGAATTAAATACCATTTGGAGGCATTTAATGTTCAAGCAAAAACGGCTGATTTTTGACAAAAGAGATAACACCCCCCATTACGTCATTCTTCAGAAAGGTGAAAAATGGTCCATTTTCAAATGTTTTATTTTTGAACGTCAGTTCACATTTGTAGGTGGATTATTAGTTTTAGAGCTAAAATTAGCATGTTTAAAGTGATTTTCATGCTTCCAGGGGCCCGGGAAGTGAATTAAATACCATTTGGAGGCATTTAATGTTCAAGCAAAAACAGCTGATTTTTGACAAAAGAGATAACACCCCCCATTACGTGATGCTTCAGAAAGGTGAAAAATTGTCCGTTTTCAAATGTTTTATTTTTGAATGTTAGTTCACATTTGTAGGTGGATCATCAGTTTTAGAGCTAAAAAAATTAGCATGTTTAAAGTGATTTTCATGCTTCCATGGGCTCTAAACACAAGATTTGTGGAATGGTTAAAAGTGCATGAAAATGGCCAATTTGCTCACTCTGAGGTCTCAAAAAGTGTTTCTTCACCCCGGGAAGTGAATTAAATACCATTTGGAGGCATTTAATGTTCAATCAAAAACAGCTGATTTTTTACAAAAGAGATAACACCTCCCATTACGTCATGCTTCAGAAAGGTGAAAAATTGTCCGTTTTCAAATGTTTTATTTTTGAATGTCAGTTCACATTTGTAGGTGGATTATTAGTTTTAGAGCTAAAATTAGCATGTTTAAAGTGATTTTCATGCTTCCTGTGGCCCTAAACAGAAGGTTTGTGGCATGGTTAAAAGTGCATGAAAATGGCCAATTTGCTCACTCTGAGGTCTCAAAAAGTGTTTCTTCACCCCGGGAAGTGAATTAAATACCATTTGGAGGCATTTAATGTTCAAGCAAAAACAGCTGATTTTTGACAAAAGAGATAACACCCCCCCATTACGTAATTCTTCAGAAAGGTGAAAAATTGTCTGTTTTCAAATGTTTTATTTTTGAATGTCAGTTCACCTTTGTAGGTGGATTATTAGTTTTAGAGCTAAAATTAGCATATTTAAAGTGATTTTCATGCTTTCAGGGGCTCTAAACACAAGATTTGTGGAATGGTTAAAAGTGCATGAAAATGGCCAATTTGCTCACTCTGAGGTCTCAAAAAGTGTTTCTTCACCCCGGGAAGTGAATTAAATACCATTTGGAGGCATTTAATGTTCAAGCAAAAACAGCTGATTTTTTACAAAAGAGATAACACCCCCCCCATTACGTAATTCTTCAGAAAGGTGAAAAATGGTCCGTTTTCAAATGTTTTATTTTTGAACGTCAGTTCACATTTGTAGGTGGATTATTAGTTTTAGAGCTAAAATTAGCATGTTTAAAGTGATTT
This sequence comes from Lissotriton helveticus, assembly GCF_964261635.1. Taxonomy (NCBI): domain Eukaryota; kingdom Metazoa; phylum Chordata; class Amphibia; order Caudata; family Salamandridae; genus Lissotriton; species Lissotriton helveticus. The sequence goes on from NW_027611740.1 coordinate 1,532,704, forward strand.
TTATGCTTCCAGGGGCTCAAAACACAAGATTTGTGGAATGGTTAAAAGTGCATGAAAATGGCCAATTTGCTCACTCTGAGGTCTCAAAAAGTGTTTCTTCACCCCGGGAAGTGAATTAAATACCATTTGGAGGCATTTAATGTTCAAGCAAAAACAGCTGATTTTTGACAAAAGGGATAACACCCCCCATTACGTAATGCTTCAGAAAGGTGAAAAATGGTCCGTTTTCAAATGTTTTATTTTTGAAGGTCAGTTCACATTTGTAGGTGGATTATTAGTTTTAGAGCTAAAATTAGCATGTTTAAAGTGATTTTCATGCTTCCAGGGGCCCGGGAAGTGAATTAAATACCATTTGGAGGCATTTAATGTTCAAGCAAAAACGGCTGATTTTTGACAAAAGAGATAACACCCCCCCATTACGTCATGCTTCAGAAAGGTGAAAAATGGTCCGTTTTCAAATGTTTTATTTTTGAATGTCAATTCACATTTGTAGGTGGATTATTAGTTTTAGAGCTAAAATTAGCATGTTTAAAGTGATTTTCATGCTTCCAGGGGCCCGGGAAGTGAATTAAATACCATTTGGAGGCATTTAATGTTCAAGCAAAAACAGCAGATTTTTGACAAAAGAGATAACACCCCCCATTACGTCATTCTTCAGAAAGGTAAAAAATGGTCCGTTTTCAAATGTTTAATTTTTGAACGTCAGTTCACATTTGTAGGTGGATTATTAGTTTTAGAGCTAAAATTAGCATGTTTAAAGTGATTTTCATGCTTCCAGGGGCTCTAAACACAAGATTTGTGGAATGGTTAAAAGTGCATGAAAATGGCCAATTTGCTCACTCTGAGGTCTCAAAAAGTGTTTCTTCACCCCGGGAAGTGAATTAAATACCATTTGGAGGCATTTAATGTTCAAGCAAAAACAGCTGATTTTTGACAAAAGAGATAACACCCCCCCATTACGTAATTCTTCAGAAAGGTGAAACATTTTCCGTTTCAAATGTTTTATTTTTGAATGTCAGTTCACATTTGTAGGTGGATTATTAGTTTTAGAGCTAAAATTAGCATATTTAAAGTGATTTTCATGCTTCCAGGGGCTCTAAACACAAGATTTGTGGAATGGTTAAAAGTGCATGAAAATGGCCAATTTGCTTACTCTGAGGTCTCTAAAAGTGTTTATTCACCCCGGGAAGTGAATTAAATACCATTTGGAGGCATTTAATGTTCAAGCAAAAACGGCTGATTTTTGACAAAAGAGATAACACCCCCCCATTACGTCATGCTTCAGAAAGGTGAAAAATGGTCAGTTTTCAAATGTTTTATTTTTGAATGTCAATTCACATTTGTAGGTGGATTATTAGTTTTAGAGCTAAAATTAGCATGTTTAAAGTGATTTTCATGCGTCCAGGGGCCCGGGAAGTGAATTAAATACCATTTGGAGGCATTTAATGTTCAAGCAAAAACAGCTGATTTTTGACAAAAGAGATAACACCCCCCATTACGTCATTCTTCAGAAAGGTAAAAAATGGTCCGTTTTCAAATGTTTTATTTGTGAACGTCAGTTCACATTTGTAGGTGGATTATTAGTTTTAGAGCTAAAATTAGCATGTTTAAAGTGATTTTCATGCTTCCAGGGGCTCTAAACACAAGATTTGTGGAATGGTTAAAAGTGCATGAAAATGGCCAATTTGCTCACTCTGAGGTCTCAAAAAGTGTTTCTTCACCCCGGGAAGTGAATTAAATACAATTTGGAGGCATTTAATGTTCAAGCAAAAACGGCGGATTTTTGACAAAAGAGATAACACCTCCCATTACGTCATGCTTCAGAAAGGTGAAAAATTGTCCATTTTCAAATGTTTTATTTTTGAATGTCAGTTCACATTTGTAGGTGGATTATTAGTTTTAGAGCTAAAATTAGCATGTTTAAAGTGATTTTCATGCTTCCTGTGGCCCTAAACACAAGGTTTGTGGAATGGTTAAAAGTGCATGAAAATGGCCAATTTGCTCACTCTGAGGTCTCAAAAAGTGTTTCTTCACCCCGGGAAGTGAATTAAATACCATTTGGAGGCATTTAATGTTCAAGCAAAAACAGCTGATTTTTGACAAAAGAGATAACACCCCCCCATTACGTCATTCTTCAGAAAGGTGAAAAATGGTCCGTTTTCAAATGTTTTATTTTTGAACGTCAGTTCACATTTGTAGGTGGATTATTTGTTTTAGAGCTAAAATTAGCATGTTTAAAGTGATTTTCATGCTTCCAGGGGCCCGGGAAGTGAATTAAATACCATTTGGAGGCATTTAATGTTCAAGCAAAAACAGCTGATTTTTGACAAAAGAGATAACACCCCCCATTACGTCATTCTTCAGAAAGGTAAAAAATGGTCCGTTTTCAAATGTTTTATTTGTGAACGTCAGTTCACATTTGTAGGTGGATTATTAGTTTTAGAGCTAAAATTAGCATGTTTAAAGTGATTTTCATGCTTCCAGGGGCTCTAAACACAAGATTTGTGGAATGGTTAAAAGTGCATGAAAATGGCCAATTTGCTCACTCTGAGGTCTCAAAAAGTGTTTCTTCACCCCGGGAAGTGAATTAAATACAATTTGGAGGCATTTAATGTTCAAGCAAAAACGGCGGATTTTTGACAAAAGAGATAACACCCCCCCATTACGTGATGCTTCAGAAAGGTGAAAAATTGTCCGTTTTCAAATGTTTTATTTTTGAATGTCAGTTCACATTTGTAGGTGGATCATCAGTTTTAGAGCTAAAGAAATTAGCATGTTTAAAGTGATTTTCATGCTTCCAGGGGGTCTAAACACAAGATTTGTGGAATGGTTAAAAGTGCATGAAAATGGCCAATTTGCTCACTCTGAGGTCTCAAAAAGTGTTTCTTCACCCCGGGAAGTGAATTAAATACCATTTGGAGGCATTTAATGTTCAATCAAAAACAGCTGATTTTTGACAAAAGAGATAACACCTCCCATTACGTCATGCTTCAGAAAGGTGAAAAATTGTCCATTTTCAAATGTTTTATTTTTGAATGTCAGTTCACATTTGTAGGTGGATTATTAGTTTTAGAGCTAAAATTAGCATGTTTAAAGTGATTTTCATGCTTCCTGTGGCCCTAAACACAAGGTTTGTGGAATGGTTAAAAGTGCATGAAAATGGCCAATTTGCTCACTCTGAGGTCTCAAAAAGTGTTTCTTCACCCCGGGAAGTGAATTAAATACCATTTGGAGGCATTTAATGTTCAAGCAAAAACAGCTGATTTTTGACAAAAGAGATAACACCCCCCCATTACGTAATTCTTCAGAAAGGTGAAAAATTGTCTGTTTTCAAATGTTTTATTTTTGAATGTCAGTTCACATTTGTAGGTGGATTCTTAGTTTTAGAGCTAAAATTAGCATATTTAAAGTGATTTTCATGCTTCCAGGGGCTCTAAACACAAGATTTGTGGAATGGTTAAAAGTGCATGAAAATGGCCAATTTGCTCACTCTGAGGTCTCAAAAAGTGTTTCTTCACCCCGGGAAGTGAATTAAATACCATTTGGAGGCATTTAATGTTCAAGCAAAAACGGCTGATTTTTGACAAAAGAGATAACACCCCCCCATTACGTCATTCTTCAGAAAGGTGAAAAATGGTCCGTTTTCAAATGTTTTATTTTTGAACGTCAGTTCACATTTGTAGGTGGATTATTAGTTTTAGAGCTAAAATTAGCATGTTTAAAGTGATTTTCATGCTTCCAGGGGCCCGGGAAGTGAATTAAATACCATTTGGAGGCATTTAATGTTCAAGCAAAAACAGCTGATTTTTGACAAAAGAGATAACACCCCCCATTACGTCATTCTTCAGAAAGGTAAAAAATGGTCCGTTTTCAAATGTTTTATTTTTGAACGTCAGTTCACATTTGTAGGTGGATTATTAGTTTTAGAGCTAAAATTAGCATGTTTAAAGTGATTTTCATGCTTCCAGGGGCTCTAAACACAAGATGTGTGGAATGGTTAAAAGTGCATGAAAATGGCCAATTTGCTCACTCTGAGGTCTCAAAAAGTGTTTCTTCACCCCGGGAAGTGAATTAAATACAATTTGGAGGCATTTAATGTTCAAGCAAAAACGGCGGATTTTTGACAAAAGAGATAACACCCCCCCATTACGTGATGCTTCAGAAAGGTGAAAAATTGTCCGTTTTCAAATGTTTTATTTTTGAATGTTAGTTCACATTTGTAGGTAGATCATCAGTTTTAGAGCTAAAAAAAATAGCATGTTTAAAGTGATTTTCATGCTTCCATGGGCTCTAAACACAAGATTTGTGGAATGGTTAAAAGTGGATGAAAATGGCCAATTTGCTCACTCTGAGGTCTCAAAAAGTGTTTCTTCACCCCGGGAAGTGAATTAAATACCATTTGGAGGCATTTAATGTTCAAGCAAAAACGGCTGATTTTTGACAAAAGAGATAACACCCCCCATTACGTCATTCTTCAGAAAGGTGAAAAATGGTCAATTTTCAAATGTTTTATTTTTGAACGTCAGTTCACATTTGTAGGTGGATTATTAGTTTTAGAGCTAAAATTAGCATGTTTAAAGTGATTTTCATGCTTCCAGGGGCCCGGGAAGTGAATTAAATACCATTTGGAGGCATTTAATGTTCAAGCAAAAACAGCTGATTTTTGACAAAAGAGATAACACCCCCCATTACGTGATGCTTCAGAAAGGTGAAAATTTGTCCGTTTTCAAATGTTTTATTTTTGAATGTTAGTTCACATTTGTAGGTGGATCATCAGTTTTAGAGCTAAAAAAATTAGCATGTTTAAAGTGATTTTCATGCTTCCATGGGCTCTAAACACAAGATTTGTGGAATGGTTAAAAGTGCATGAAAATGGCCAATTTGCTCACTCTGAGGTCTCAAAAAGTGTTTCTTCACCCCGGGAAGTGAATTAAATACCATTTGGAGGCATTTAATGTTCAATCAAAAACAGCTGATTTTTGACAAAAGAGATAACACCTCCCATTACGTCATGCTTCAGAAAGGTGAAAAATTGTCCGTTTTCAAATGTTTTATTTTTGAATGTCAGTTCACATTTGTAGGTGGATTATTAGTTTTAGAGCTAAAATTAGCATGTTTAAAGTGATTTTCATGCTTCCTGTGGCCCTAAACAGAAGGTTTGTGGAATGGTTAAAAGTGCATGAAAATGGCCAATTTGCTCACTCTGAGGTCTCAAAAAGTGTTTCTTCACCCCGGGAAGTGAATTAAATACCATTTGGAGGCATTTAATGTTCAAGCAAAAACAGCTGATTTTTGACAAAAGAGATAACACCCCCCCATTACGTAATTCTTCAGAAAGGTGAAAAATTGTCTGTTTTCAAATGTTTTATTTTTGAATGTCAGTTCACCTTTGTAGGTGGATTATTAGTTTTAGAGCTAAAATTAGCATATTTAAAGTGATTTTCATGCTTTCAGGGGCTCTAAACACAAGATTTGTGGAATGGTTAAAAGTGCATGAAAATGGCCAATTTGCTCACTCTGAGGTCTCAAAAAGTGTTTCTTCACCCCGGGAAGTGAATTAAATACCATTTGGAGGCATTTAATGTTCAAGCAAAAACAGCTGATTTTTTACAAAAGAGATAACACCCCCCCCCATTACGTAATTCTTCAGAAAGGTGAAAAATGGTCCGTTTTCAAATGTTTTATTTTTGAACGTCAGTTCACATTTGTAGGTGGATTATTAGTTTTAGAGCTAAAATTAGCATGTTTAAAGTGATTTTTAAGCTTCCAGGGGCTCAAAACACAAGATTTGTGGAATGGTTAAAAGTGCATGAAAATGGCCAATTTGCTCACTCTGAGGTCTCAAAAAGTGTTTCTTCACCCCGGGAAGTGAATTAAATACCATTTGGAGGCATTTAATGTTCAAGCAAAAACAGCTGATTTTTGACAAAAGGGATAACACCCCCCCATTACGTAATGCTTCAGAAAGGTGAAAAATGGTCCGTTTTCAAATGTTTTATTTTTGAAGGTCAGTTCACATTTGTAGGTGGATTATTAGTTTTAGAGCTAAAATTAGCATGTTTAAAGTGATTTTCATGCTTCCAGGGGCCCGGGAAGTGAATTAAATACCATTTGGAGGCATTTAATGTTCAAGCAAAAACGGCTGATTTTTGACAAAAGAGATAACACCCCCCCCATTACGTCATGCTTCAGAAAGGTGAAAAATGGTCAGTTTTCAAATGTTTTATTTTTGAATGTCAATTCACATTTGTAGGTGGATTATTAGTTTTAGAGCTAAAATTAGCATGTTTAAAGTGATTTTCATGCTTCCAGGGGCCCGGGAAGTGAATTAAATACCATTTGGAGGCATTTAATGTTCAAGCAAAAACAGCTGATTTTTGACAAAAGAGATAACACCCCCCATTACGTCATTCTTCAGAAAGGTAAAAAATGGTCCGTTTTCAAATGTTTTATTTGTGAACGTCAGTTCACATTTGTAGGTGGATTATTAGTTTTAGAGCTAAAATTAGCATGTTTAAAGTGATTTTCATGCTTCCAGGGGCTCTAAACACAAGATTTGTGGAATGGTTAAAAGTGCATGAAAATGGCCAATTTGCTCACTCTGAGGTCTCAAAAAGTGTTTCTTCACCCCGGGAAGTGAATTAAATACAATTTGGAGGCATTTAATGTTCAAGCAAAAACGGCGGATTTTTGACAAAAGAGATAACACCCCCCCATTACGTGATGCTTCAGAAAGGTGAAAAATTGTCCGTTTTCAAATGTTTTATTTTTGAATGTCAGTTCACATTTGTAGGTGGATCATCAGTTTTAGAGCTAAAAAAATTAGCATGTTTAAAGTGATTTTCATGCTTCCAGGGGGTCTAAACACAAGATTTGTGGAATGGTTAAAAGTGCATGAAAATGGCCAATTTGCTCACTCTGAGGTCTCAAAAAGTGTTTCTTCACCCCGGGAAGTGAATTAAATACCATTTGGAGGCATTTAATGTTCAATCAAAAACAGCTGATTTTTGACAAAAGAGATAACACCTCCCATTACGTCATGCTTCAGAAAGGTGAAAAATTGTCCATTTTCAAATGTTTTATTTTTGAATGTCAGTTCACATTTGTAGGTGGATTATTAGTTTTAGAGCTAAAATTAGCATGTTTAAAGTGATTTTCATGCTTCCTGTGGCCCTAAACACAAGGTTTGTGGAATGGTTAAAAGTGCATGAAAATGGCCAATTTGCTCACTCTGAGGTCTCAAAAAGTGTTTCTTCACCCCGGGAAGTGAATTAAATACCATTTGGAGGCATTTAATGTTCAAGCAAAAACAGCTGATTTTTGACAAAAGAGATAACACCCCCCCATTACGTAATTCTTCAGAAAGGTGAAAAATTGTCTGTTTTCAAATGTTTTATTTTTGAATGTCAGTTCACATTTGTAGGTGGATTCTTAGTTTTAGAGCTAAAATTAGCATATTTAAAGTGATTTTCATGCTTCCAGGGGCTCTAAACACAAGATTTGTGGAATGGTTAAAAGTGCATGAAAATGGCCAATTTGCTCACTCTGAGGTCTCAAAAAGTGTTTCTTCACCCCGGGAAGTGAATTAAATACCATTTGGAGGCATTTAATGTTCAAGCAAAAACGGCTGATTTTTGACAAAAGAGATAACACCCCCCCATTACGTCATTCTTCAGAAAGGTGAAAAATGGTCCGTTTTCAAATGTTTTATTTTTGAACGTCAGTTCACATTTGTAGGTGGATTATTAGTTTTAGAGCTAAAATTAGCATGTTTAAAGTGATTTTCATGCTTCCAGGGGCTCTAAACACAAGATTTGTGGAATGGTTAAAAGTGCATGAAAATGGCCAATTTGCTCACTCTGAGGTCTCAAAAAGTGTTTCTTCACCCCGGGAAGTGAATTAAATACCATTTGTAGGCATTTAATGTTCAATCAAAAACAGCTGATTTTTGACAAAAGAGATAACACCCCCCCATTACGTAATTCTTCAGAAAGGTGAAAAATGGTCCGTTTTCAAATGTTTTATTTTTGAACGTCAGTTCACATTTGTAGGTGGATTATTAGTTTTAGAGCTAAAATTAGCATGTTTAAAGTGATTTTCATGCTTCCTGTGGCCCTAAACACAAGGTTTGTGGAATAGTTAAAAGTGGATGAAAATGGCCAATTTGCTCACTCTGAGGTCTCAAAAAGTGTTTCTTCACCCCGGGAAGTGAATTAAATACCATTTGGAGGCATTTAATGTTCAAGCAAAAACAGCTGATTTTTGACAAAAGGGATAACACCCCCCCATTACGTAATGCTTCAGAAAGGTGAAAAATGGTCCGTTTTCAAATGTTTTATTTTTGAAGGTCAGTTCACATTTGTAGGTGGATTATTAGTTTTAGAGCTAAAATTAGCATGTTTAAAGTGATTTTCATGCTTCCAGGGGCCCGGGAAGTGAATTAAATACCATTAGGAGGCATTTAATGTTCAAGCAAAAACGGCTGATTTTTGACAAAAGAGATAACACCCCCCCATTACGTCATGCTTCAGAAAGGTGAAAAATGGTCCGTTTTCAAATGTTTTATTTTTGAATGTCAATTCACATTTGTAGGTGGATTATTAGTTTTAGAGCTAAAATTAGCATGTTTAAAGTGATTTTCATGCTTCCAGGGGCCCGGGAAGTGAATTAAATACCATTTGGAGGCATTTAATGTTCAAGCAAAAACAGCTGGTTTTTGACAAAAGAGATAACACCCCCCATTACGTCATTCTTCAGAAAGGTAAAAAATGGTCCGTTTTCAAATGTTTAATTTTTGAACGTCAGTTCACATTTGTAGGTGGATTATTAGTTTTAGAGCTAAAATTAGCATGTTTAAAGTGATTTTCATGCTTCCAGGGGCTCTAAACACAAGATTTGTGGAATGGTTAAAAGTGCATGAAAATGGCCAATTTGCTCACTCTGAGGTCTCAAAAAGTGTTTCTTCACCCCGGGAAGTGAATTAAATACCATTTGGAGGCATTTAATGTTCAAGCAAAAACAGCTGATTTTTGACAAAAGAGATAACACCCCCCCATTACGTAATTCTTCAGAAAGGTGAAACATTTTCCGTTTCAAATGTTTTATTTTTGAATGTCAGTTCACATTTGTAGGTGGATTATTAGTTTTAGAGCTAAAATTAGCATATTTAAAGTGATTTTCATGCTTCCAGGGGCTCTAAACACAAGATTTGTGGAATGGTTAAAAGTGCATGAAAATGGCCAATTTGCTTACTCTGAGGTCTCAAAAAGTGTTTATTCACCCCGGGAAGTGAATTAAATACCATTTGGAGGCATTTAATGTTCAAGCAAAAACGGCTGATTTTTGACAAAAGAGATAACACCCCCCCATTACGTCATGCTTCAGAAAGGTGAAAAATGGTCAGTTTTCAAATGTTTTATTTTTGAATGTCAATTCACATTTGTAGGTGGATTATTAGTTTTAGAGCTAAAATTGGCATGTTTAAAGTGATTTTCATGCTTCCAGGGGCCCGGGAAGTGAATTAAATACCATTTGGAGGCATTTAATGTTCAAGCAAAAACAGCTGATTTTTGACAAAAGAGATAACACCCCCCCCATTACGTCATTCTTCAGAAAGGTAAAAAATGGTCCGTTTTCAAATGTTTTATTTGTGAACGTCAGTTCACATTTGTAGGTGGATTATTAGTTTTAGAGCTAAAATTAGCATGTTTAAAGTGATTTTCATGCTTCCAGGGGCTCTAAACACAAGATTTGTGGAATGGTTAAAAGTGCATGAAAATGGCCAATTTGCTCACTCGGAGGTCTCAAAAAGTGTTTCTTCACCCCGGGAAGTGAATTAAATACAATTTGGAGGCATTTAATGTTCAAGCAAAAACGGCGGATTTTTGACAAAAGAGATAACACCCCCCCATTACGTGATGCTTCAGAAAGGTGAAAAATTGTCCGTTTTCAAATGTTTTATTTTTGAATGTCAGTTCACATTTGTAGGTGGATCATCAGTTTTAGAGCTAAAAAAATTAGCATGTTTAAAGTGGTTTTCATGCTTCCAGGGGGTCTAAACACAAGATTTGTGGAATGGTTAAAAGTGCATGAAAATGGCCAATTTGCTCACTCTGAGGTCTCAAAAAGTGTTTCTTCACCCCGGGAAGTGAATTAAATACCATTTGGAGGCATTTAATGTTCAATCAAAAACAGCTGATTTTTGACAAAAGAGATAACACCTCCCATTACGTCATGCTTCAGAAAGGTGAAAAATTGTCCATTTTCAAATGTTTTATTTTTGAATGTCAGTTCACATTTGTAGGTGGATTATTAGTTTTAGAGCTAAAATTAGCATGTTTAAAGTGATTTTCATGCTTCCTGTGGCCCTAAACACAAGGTTTGTGGAATGGTTAAAAGTGCATGAAAATGGCCAATTTGCTCACTCTGAGGTCTCAAAAAGTGTTTCTTCACCCCGGGAAGTGAATTAAATACCATTTAGAGGCATTTAATGTTCAAGCAAAAACAGCTGATTTTTGACAAAAGAGATAACAGCCCCCCATTACGTAATTCTTCAGAAAGGTGAAAAATTGTCTGTTTTCAAATGTTTTATTTTTGAATGTCAGTTCACATTTGTAGGTGGATTCTTAGTTTTAGAGCTAAAATTAGCATATTTAAAGTGATTTTCATGCTTCCAGGGGCTCTAAACACAAGATTTGTGGAATGGTTAAAAGTGCATGAAAATGGCCAATTTGCTCACTCTGAGGTCTCAAAAAGTGTTTCTTCACCCCGGGAAGTGAATTAAATACCATTTGGAGGCATTTAATGTTCAAGCAAAAACGGCTGATTTTTGACAAAAGAGATAACACCCCCCCATTACGTCATTCTTCAGAAAGGTGAAAAATGGTCCGTTTTCAAATGTTTTATTTTTGAACGTCAGTTCACATTTGTAGGTGGATTATTAGTTTTAGAGCTAAAATTAGCATGTTTAAAGTGATTTTCATGCTTCCAGGGGCCCGGGAAGTGAATTAAATACCATTTGGAGGCATTTAATGTTCAAGCAAAAACAGCTGATTTTTGACAAAAGAGATAACACCCCCCATTACGTCATTCTTCAGAAAGGTAAAAAATGGTCCGTTTTCAAATGTTTTATTTTTGAACGTCAGTTCACATTTGTAGGTGGATTATTAGTTTTAGAGCTAAAATTAGCATGTTTAAAGTGATTTTCATGCTTCCAGGGGCTCTAAACACAAGATTTGTGGAATGGTTAAAAGTGCATGAAAATGGCCAATTTGCTCACTCTGAGGTCTCAAAAAGTGTTTCTTCACCCCGGGAAGTGAATTAAATACAATTTGGAGGCATTTAATGTTCAAGCAAAAACGGCGGATTTTTGACAAAAGAGATAACACCCCCCCATTACGTGATGCTTCAGAAAGGTGAAAAATTGTCCGTTTTCAAATGTTTTATTTTTGAATGTTAGTTCACATTTGTAGGTAGATCATCAGTTTTAGAGCTAAAAAAAATAGCATGTTTAAAGTGATTTTCATGCTTCCATGGGCTCTAAACACAAGATTTGTGGAATGGTTAAAAGTGGATGAAAATGGCCAATTTGCTCACTCTGAGGTCTCAAAAAGTGTTTCTTCACCCCGGGAAGTGAATTAAATACCATTTGGAGGCATTTAATGTTCAAGCAAAAACGGCTGATTTTTGACAAAAGAGATAACACCCCCCATTACGTCATTCTTCAGAAAGGTGAAAAATGGTCCATTTTCAAATGTTTTATTTTTGAACGTCAGTTCACATTTGTAGGTGGATTATTAGTTTTAGAGCTAAAATTAGCATGTTTAAAGTGATTTTCATGCTTCCAGGGGCCCGGGAAGTGAATTAAATACCATTTGGAGGCATTTAATGTTCAAGCAAAAACAGCTGATTTTTGACAAAAGAGATAACACCCCCCATTACGTGATGCTTCAGAAAGGTGAAAAATTGTCCGTTTTCAAATGTTTTATTTTTGAATGTTAGTTCACATTTGTAGGTGGATCATCAGTTTTAGAGCTAAAAAAATTAGCATGTTTAAAGTGATTTTCATGCTTCCATGGGCTCTAAACACAAGATTTGTGGAATGGTTAAAAGTGCATGAAAATGGCCAATTTGCTCACTCTGAGGTCTCAAAAAGTGTTTCTTCACCCCGGGAAGTGAATTAAATACCATTTGGAGGCATTTAATGTTCAATCAAAAACAGCTGATTTTTTACAAAAGAGATAACACCTCCCATTACGTCATGCTTCAGAAAGGTGAAAAATTGTCCGTTTTCAAATGTTTTATTTTTGAATGTCAGTTCACATTTGTAGGTGGATTATTAGTTTTAGAGCTAAAATTAGCATGTTTAAAGTGATTTTCATGCTTCCTGTGGCCCTAAACAGAAGGTTTGTGGCATGGTTAAAAGTGCATGAAAATGGCCAATTTGCTCACTCTGAGGTCTCAAAAAGTGTTTCTTCACCCCGGGAAGTGAATTAAATACCATTTGGAGGCATTTAATGTTCAAGCAAAAACAGCTGATTTTTGACAAAAGAGATAACACCCCCCCATTACGTAATTCTTCAGAAAGGTGAAAAATTGTCTGTTTTCAAATGTTTTATTTTTGAATGTCAGTTCACCTTTGTAGGTGGATTATTAGTTTTAGAGCTAAAATTAGCATATTTAAAGTGATTTTCATGCTTTCAGGGGCTCTAAACACAAGATTTGTGGAATGGTTAAAAGTGCATGAAAATGGCCAATTTGCTCACTCTGAGGTCTCAAAAAGTGTTTCTTCACCCCGGGAAGTGAATTAAATACCATTTGGAGGCATTTAATGTTCAAGCAAAAACAGCTGATTTTTTACAAAAGAGATAACACCCCCCCCATTACGTAATTCTTCAGAAAGGTGAAAAATGGTCCGTTTTCAAATGTTTTATTTTTGAACGTCAGTTCACATTTGTAGGTGGATTATTAGTTTTAGAGCTAAAATTAGCATGTTTAAAGTGATTTTTATGCTTCCAGGGGCTCAAAACACAAGATTTGTGGAATGGTTAAAAGTGCATGAAAATGGCCAATTTGCTCACTCTGAGGTCTCAAAAAGTGTTTCTTCACCCCGGGAAGTGAATTAAATACCATTTGGAGGCATTTAATGTTCAAGCAAAAACAGCTGATTTTTGACAAAAGGGATAACACCCCCCATTACGTAATGCTTCAGAAAGGTGAAAAATGGTCCGTTTTCAAATGTTTTATTTTTGAAGGTCAGTTCACATTTGTAGGTGGATTATTAGTTTTAGAGCTAAAATTAGCATGTTTAAAGTGATTTTCATGCTTCCAGGGGCCCGGGAAGTGAATTAAATACCATTTGGAGGCATTTAATGTTCAAGCAAAAACGGCTGATTTTTGACAAAAGAGATAACACCCCCCCATTACGTCATGCTTCAGAAAGGTGAAAAATGGTCCGTTTTCAAATGTTTTATTTTTGAATGTCAATTCACATTTGTAGGTGGATTATAGTTTTAGAGCTAAAATTAGCATGTTTAAAGTGATTTTCATGCTTCCAGGGGCCCGGGAAGTGAATTAAATACCATTTGGAGGCATTTAATGTTCAAGCAAAAACAGCAGATTTTTGACAAAAGAGATAACACCCCCCATTACGTCATTCTTCAGAAAGGTAAAAAATGGTCCGTTTTCAAATGTTTAATTTTTGAACGTCAGTTCACATTTGTAGGTGGATTATTAGTTTTAGAGCTAAAATTAGCATGTTTAAAGTGATTTTCATGCTTCCAGGGGCTCTAAACACAAGATTTGTGGAATGGTTAAAAGTGCATGAAAATGGCCAATTTGCTCACTCTGAGGTCTCAAAAAGTGTTTCTTCACCCCGGGAAGTGAATTAAATACCATTTGGAGGCATTTAATGTTCAAGCAAAAACAGCTGATTTTTGACAAAAGAGATAACACCCCCCCATTACGTAATTCTTCAGAAAGGTGAAACATTTTCCGTTTCAAATGTTTTATTTTTGAATGTCAGTTCACATTTGTAGGTGGATTATTAGTTTTAGAGCTAAAATTAGCATATTTAAAGTGATTTTCATGCTTCCAGGGGCTCTAAACACAAGATTTGTGGAATGGTTAAAAGTGCATGAAAATGGCCAATTTGCTTACTCTGAGGTCTCTAAAAGTGTTTATTCACCCCGGGAAGTGAATTAAATACCATTTGGAGGCATTTAATGTTCAAGCAAAAACGGCTGATTTTTGACAAAAGAGATAACACCCCCCCATTACGTCATGCTTCAGAAAGGTGAAAAATGGTCAGTTTTCAAATGTTTTATTTTTGAATGTCAATTCACATTTGTAGGTGGATTATTAGTTTTAGAGCTAAAATTAGCATGTTTAAAGTGATTTTCATGCGTCCAGGGGCCCGGGAAGTGAATTAAATACCATTTGGAGGCATTTAATGTTCAAGCAAAAACAGCTGATTTTTGACAAAAGAGATAACACCCCCCATTACGTCATTCTTCAGAAAGGTAAAAAATGGTCCGTTTTCAAATGTTTTATTTGTGAACGTCAGTTCACATTTGTAGGTGGATTATTAGTTTTAGAGCTAAAATTAGCATGTTTAAAGTGATTTTCATGCTTCCAGGGGCTCTAAACACAAGATTTGTGGAATGGTTAAAAGTGCATGAAAATGGCCAATTTGCTCACTCTGAGGTCTCAAAAAGTGTTTCTTCACCCCGGGAAGTGAATTAAATACAATTTGGAGGCATTTAATGTTCAAGCAAAAACGGCGGATTTTTGACAAAAGAGATAACACCTCCCATTACGTCATGCTTCAGAAAGGTGAAAAATTGTCCATTTTCAAATGTTTTATTTTTGAATGTCAGTTCACATTTGTAGGTGGATTATTAGTTTTAGAGCTAAAATTAGCATGTTTAAAGTGATTTTCATGCTTCCTGTGGCCCTAAACACAAGGTTTGTGGAATGGTTAAAAGTGCATGAAAATGGCCAATTTGCTCACTCTGAGGTCTCAAAAAGTGTTTCTTCACCCCGGGAAGTGAATTAAATACCATTTGGAGGCATTTAATGTTCAAGCAAAAACAGCTGATTTTTGACAAAAGAGATAACACCCCCCCATTACGTCATTCTTCAGAAAGGTGAAAAATGGTCCGTTTTCAAATGTTTTATTTTTGAACGTCAGTTCACATTTGTAGGTGGATTATTTGTTTTAGAGCTAAAATTAGCATGTTTAAAGTGATTTTCATGCTTCCAGGGGCTCTAAACACAAGATTTGTGGAATGGTTAAAAGTGCATGAAAATGGCCAATTTGCTCACTCTGAGGTCTCAAAAAGTGTTTCTTCACCCCGGGAAGTGAATTAAATACCATTTGTAGGCATTTAATGTTCAATCAAAAACAGCTGATTTTTGACAAAAGAGATAACACCCCCCCATTACGTCATTCTTCAGAAAGGTGAAAAATGGTCCGTTTTCAAATGTTTTATTTTTGAATGTCAATTCACATTTGTAGGTGGATTATTTGTTTTAGAGCTAAAATTAGCATGTTTAAAGTGATTTTCATGCTTCCAGGGGCTCTAAACACAAGATTTGTGGAATGGTTAAAAGTGCATGAAAATGGCCAATTTGCTCACTCTGAGGTCTCAAAAAGTGTTTCTTCACCCCGGGAAGTGAATTAAATACCATTTGTAGGCATTTAATGTTCAATCAAAAACAGCTGATTTTTGACAAAAGAGATAACACCCCCCCATTACGTCATTCTTCAGAAAGGTGAAAAATGGTCCGTTTTCAAATGTTTTATTTTTGAATGTCAATTCACATTTATAGGTGGATTATTAGTTTTAGAGCTAAAATTAGCATGTTTAAAGTGATTTTCATGCTTCCAGGGGCCCGGGAAGTGAATTAAATACCATTTGGAGGCATTTAATGTTCAAGCAAAAACAGCTGATTTTTGACAAAAGAGATAACACCCCCCATTACGTCATTCTTCAGAAAGGTAAAAAATGGTCCGTTTTCAAATGTTTTATTTGTGAACGTCAGTTCACATTTGTAGGTGGATTATTAGTTTTAGAGCTAAAATTAGCATGTTTAAAGTGATTTTCATGCTTCCAGGGGCTCTAAACACAAGATTTGTGGAATGGTTAAAAGTGCATGAAAATGGCCAATTTGCTCACTCTGAGGTCTCAAAAAGTGTTTCTTCACCCCGGGAAGTGAATTAAATACAATTTGGAGGCATTTAATGTTCAAGCAAAAACGGCGGATTTTTGACAAAAGAGATAACACCCCCCCATTACGTGATGCTTCAGAAAGGTGAAAAATTGTCCGTTTTCAAATGTTTTATTTTTGAATGTCAGTTCACATTTGTAGGTGGATCATCAGTTTTAGAGCTAAAGAAATTAGCATGTTTAAAGTGATTTTCATGCTTCCAGGGGGTCTAAACACAAGATTTGTGGAATGGTTAAAAGTGCATGAAAATGGCCAATTTGCTCACTCTGAGGTCTCAAAAAGTGTTTCTTCACCCCGGGAAGTGAATTAAATACCATTTGGAGGCATTTAATGTTCAATCAAAAACAGCTGATTTTTGACAAAAGAGATAACACCTCCCATTACGTCATGCTTCAGAAAGGTGAAAAATTGTCCATTTTCAAATGTTTTATTTTTGAATGTCAGTTCACATTTGTAGGTGGATTATTAGTTTTAGAGCTAAAATTAGCATGTTTAAAGTGATTTTCATGCTTCCTGTAGCCCTAAACACAAGGTTTGTGGAATGGTTAAAAGTGCATGAAAATGGCCAATTTGCTCACTCTGAGGTCTCAAAAAGTGTTTCTTCACCCCGGGAAGTGAATTAAATACCATTTGGAGGCATTTAATGTTCAAGCAAAAACAGCTGATTTTTGACAAAAGAGATAACACCCCCCCATTACGTAATTCTTCAGAAAGGTGAAAAATTGTCTGTTTTCAAATGTTTTATTTTTGAATGTCAGTTCACATTTGTAGGTGGATTCTTAGTTTTAGAGCTAAAATTAGCATATTTAAAGTGATTTTCATGCTTCCAGGGGCTCTAAACACAAGATTTGTGGAATGGTTAAAAGTGCATGAAAATGGCCAATTTGCTCACTCTGAGGTCTCAAAAAGTGTTTCTTCACCCCGGGAAGTGAATTAAATACCATTTGGAGGCATTTAATGTTCAAGCAAAAACGGCTGATTTTTGACAAAAGAGATAACACCCCCCCATTACGTCATTCTTCAGAAAGGTGAAAAATGGTCCGTTTTCAAATGTTTTATTTTTGAACGTCAGTTCACATTTGTAGGTGGATTATTAGTTTTAGAGCTAAAATTAGCATGTTTAAAGTGATTTTCATGCTTCCAGGGGCCCGGGAAGTGAATTAAATACCATTTGGAGGCATTTAATGTTCAAGCAAAAACAGCTGATTTTTGACAAAAGAGATAACACCCCCCATTACGTCATTCTTCAGAAAGGTAAAAAATGGTCCGTTTTCAAATGTTTTATTTTTGAACGTCAGTTCACATTTGTAGGTGGATTATTAGTTTTAGAGCTAAAATTAGCATGTTTAAAGTGATTTTCATGCTTCCAGGGGCTCTAAACACAAGATGTGTGGAATGGTTAAAAGTGCATGAAAATGGCCAATTTGCTCACTCTGAGGTCTCAAAAAGTGTTTCTTCACCCCGGGAAGTGAATTAAATACAATTTGGAGGCATTTAATGTTCAAGCAAAAACGGCGGATTTTTGACAAAAGAGATAACACCCCCCCATTACGTGATGCTTCAGAAAGGTGAAAAATTGTCCGTTTTCAAATGTTTTATTTTTGAATGTTAGTTCACATTTGTAGGTAGATCATCAGTTTTAGAGCTAAAAAAAATAGCATGTTTAAAGTGATTTTCATGCTTCCATGGGCTCTAAACACAAGATTTGTGGAATGGTTAAAAGTGGATGAAAATGGCCAATTTGCTCACTCTGAGGTCTCAAAAAGTGTTTCTTCACCCCGGGAAGTGAATTAAATACCATTTGGAGGCATTTAATGTTCAAGCAAAAACGGCTGATTTTTGACAAAAGAGATAACACCCCCCATTACGTCATTCTTCAGAAAGGTGAAAAATGGTCCATTTTCAAATGTTTTATTTTTGAACGTCAGTTCACATTTGTAGGTGGATTATTAGTTTTAGAGCTAAAATTAGCATGTTTAAAGTGATTTTCATGCTTCCAGGGGCCCGGGAAGTGAATTAAATACCATTTGGAGGCATTTAATGTTCAAGCAAAAACAGCTGATTTTTGACAAAAGAGATAACACCCCCCATTACGTGATGCTTCAGAAAGGTGAAAATTTGTCCGTTTTCAAATGTTTTATTTTTGAATGTTAGTTCACATTTGTAGGTGGATCATCAGTTTTAGAGCTAAAAAAATTAGCATGTTTAAAGTGATTTTCATGCTTCCATGGGCTCTAAACACAAGATTTGTGGAATGGTTAAAAGTGCATGAAAATGGCCAATTTGCTCACTCTGAGGTCTCAAAAAGTGTTTCTTCACCCCGGGAAGTGAATTAAATACCATTTGGAGGCATTTAATGTTCAATCAAAAACAGCTGATTTTTGACAAAAGAGATAACACCTCCCATTACGTCATGCTTCAGAAAGGTGAAAAATTGTCCGTTTTCAAATGTTTTATTTTTGAATGTCAGTTCACATTTGTAGGTGGATTATTAGTTTTAGAGCTAAAATTAGCATGTTTAAAGTGATTTTCATGCTTCCTGTGGCCCTAAACAGAAGGTTTGTGGAATGGTTAAAAGTGCATGAAAATGGCCAATTTGCTCACTCTGAGGTCTCAAAAAGTGTTTCTTCACCCCGGGAAGTGAATTAAATACCATTTGGAGGCATTTAATGTTCAAGCAAAAACAGCTGATTTTTGACAAAAGAGATAACACCCCCCCATTACGTAATTCTTCAGAAAGGTGAAAAATTGTCTGTTTTCAAATGTTTTATTTTTGAATGTCAGTTCACCTTTGTAGGTGGATTATTAGTTTTAGAGCTAAAATTAGCATATTTAAAGTGATTTTCATGCTTTCAGGGGCTCTAAACACAAGATTTGTGGAATGGTTAAAAGTGCATGAAAATGGCCAATTTGCTCACTCTGAGGTCTCAAAAAGTGTTTCTTCACCCCGGGAAGTGAATTAAATACCATTTGGAGGCATTTAATGTTCAAGCAAAAACAGCTGATTTTTTACAAAAGAGATAACACCCCCCCCCATTACGTAATTCTTCAGAAAGGTGAAAAATGGTCCGTTTTCAAATGTTTTATTTTTGAACGTCAGTTCACATTTGTAGGTGGATTATTAGTTTTAGAGCTAAAATTAGCATGTTTAAAGTGATTTTTATGCTTCCAGGGGCTCAAAACACAAGATTTGTGGAATGGTTAAAAGTGCATGAAAATGGCCAATTTGCTCACTCTGAGGTCTCAAAAAGTGTTTCTTCACCCCGGGAAGTGAATTAAATACCATTTGGAGGCATTTAATGTTCAAGCAAAAACAGCTGATTTTTGACAAAAGGGATAACACCCCCCCATTACGTAATGCTTCAGAAAGGTGAAAAATGGTCCGTTTTCAAATGTTTTATTTTTGAAGGTCAGTTCACATTTGTAGGTGGATTATTAGTTTTAGAGCTAAAATTAGCATGTTTAAAGTGATTTTCATGCTTCCAGGGGCCCGGGAAGTGAATTAAATACCATTTGGAGGCATTTAATGTTCAAGCAAAAACGGCTGATTTTTGACAAAAGAGATAACACCCCCCCCATTACGTCATGCTTCAGAAAGGTGAAAAATGGTCAGTTTTCAAATGTTTTATTTTTGAATGTCAATTCACATTTGTAGGTGGATTATTAGTTTTAGAGCTAAAATTAGCATGTTTAAAGTGATTTTCATGCTTCCAGGGGCCCGGGAAGTGAATTAAATACCATTTGGAGGCATTTAATGTTCAAGCAAAAACAGCTGATTTTTGACAAAAGAGATAACACCCCCCATTACGTCATTCTTCAGAAAGGTAAAAAATGGTCCGTTTTCAAATGTTTTATTTGTGAACGTCAGTTCACATTTGTAGGTGGATTATTAGTTTTAGAGCTAAAATTAGCATGTTTAAAGTGATTTTCATGCTTCCAGGGGCCCGGGAAGTGAATTAAATACCATTTGGAGGCATTTAATGTTCAAGCAAAAACAGCTGATTTTTGACAAAAGAGATAACACCCCCCATTACGTCATTCTTCAGAAAGGTAAAAAATGGTCCGTTTTCAAATGTTTTATTTTTGAACGTCAGTTCACATTTGTAGGTGGATTATTAGTTTTAGAGCTAAAATTAGCATGTTTAAAGTGATTTTCATGCTTCCAGGGGCTCTAAACACAAGATGTGTGGAATGGTTAAAAGTGCATGAAAATGGCCAATTTGCTCACTCTGAGGTCTCAAAAAGTGTTTCTTCACCCCGGGAAGTGAATTAAATACAATTTGGAGGCATTTAATGTTCAAGCAAAAACGGCGGATTTTTGACAAAAGAGATAACACCCCCCCATTACGTGATGCTTCAGAAAGGTGAAAAATTGTCCGTTTTCAAATGTTTTATTTTTGAATGTTAGTTCACATTTGTAGGTAGATCATCAGTTTTAGAGCTAAAAAAAATAGCATGTTTAAAGTGATTTTCATGCTTCCATGGGCTCTAAACACAAGATTTGTGGAATGGTTAAAAGTGGATGAAAATGGCCAATTTGCTCACTCTGAGGTCTCAAAAAGTGTTTCTTCACCCCGGGAAGTGAATTAAATACCATTTGGAGGCATTTAATGTTCAAGCAAAAACGGCTGATTTTTGACAAAAGAGATAACACCCCCCATTACGTCATTCTTCAGAAAGGTGAAAAATGGTCCATTTTCAAATGTTTTATTTTTGAACGTCAGTTCACATTTGTAGGTGGATTATTAGTTTTAGAGCTAAAATTAGCATGTTTAAAGTGATTTTCATGCTTCCAGGGGCCCGGGAAGTGAATTAAATACCATTTGGAGGCATTTAATGTTCAAGCAAAAACAGCTGATTTTTGACAAAAGAGATAACACCCCCCATTACGTGATGCTTCAGAAAGGTGAAAATTTGTCCGTTTTCAAATGTTTTATTTTTGAATGTTAGTTCACATTTGTAGGTGGATCATCAGTTTTAGAGCTAAAAAAATTAGCATGTTTAAAGTGATTTTCATGCTTCCATGGGCTCTAAACACAAGATTTGTGGAATGGTTAAAAGTGCATGAAAATGGCCAATTTGCTCACTCTGAGGTCTCAAAAAGTGTTTCTTCACCCCGGGAAGTGAATTAAATACCATTTGGAGGCATTTAATGTTCAATCAAAAACAGCTGATTTTTGACAAAAGAGATAACACCTCCCATTACGTCATGCTTCAGAAAGGTGAAAAATTGTCCGTTTTCAAATGTTTTATTTTTGAATGTCAGTTCACATTTGTAGGTGGATTATTAGTTTTAGAGCTAAAATTAGCATGTTTAAAGTGATTTTCATGCTTCCTGTGGCCCTAAACAGAAGGTTTGTGGAATGGTTAAAAGTGCATGAAAATGGCCAATTTGCTCACTCTGAGGTCTCAAAAAGTGTTTCTTCACCCCGGGAAGTGAATTAAATACCATTTGGAGGCATTTAATGTTCAAGCAAAAACAGCTGATTTTTGACAAAAGAGATAACACCCCCCCATTACGTAATTCTTCAGAAAGGTGAAAAATTGTCTGTTTTCAAATGTTTTATTTTTGAATGTCAGTTCACCTTTGTAGGTGGATTATTAGTTTTAGAGCTAAAATTAGCATATTTAAAGTGATTTTCATGCTTTCAGGGGCTCTAAACACAAGATTTGTGGAATGGTTAAAAGTGCATGAAAATGGCCAATTTGCTCACTCTGAGGTCTCAAAAAGTGTTTCTTCACCCCGGGAAGTGAATTAAATACCATTTGGAGGCATTTAATGTTCAAGCAAAAACAGCTGATTTTTTACAAAAGAGATAACACCCCCCCCCATTACGTAATTCTTCAGAAAGGTGAAAAATGGTCCGTTTTCAAATGTTTTATTTTTGAACGTCAGTTCACATTTGTAGGTGGATTATTAGTTTTAGAGCTAAAATTAGCATGTTTAAAGTGATTTTTATGCTTCCAGGGGCTCAAAACACAAGATTTGTGGAATGGTTAAAAGTGCATGAAAATGGCCAATTTGCTCACTCTGAGGTCTCAAAAAGTGTTTCTTCACCCCGGGAAGTGAATTAAATACCATTTGGAGGCATTTAATGTTCAAGCAAAAACAGCTGATTTTTGACAAAAGGGATAACACCCCCCCATTACGTAATGCTTCAGAAAGGTGAAAAATGGTCCGTTTTCAAATGTTTTATTTTTGAAGGTCAGTTCACATTTGTAGGTGGATTATTAGTTTTAGAGCTAAAATTAGCATGTTTAAAGTGATTTTCATGCTTCCAGGGGCCCGGGAAGTGAATTAAATACCATTTGGAGGCATTTAATGTTCAAGCAAAAACGGCTGATTTTTGACAAAAGAGATAACACCCCCCCCATTACGTCATGCTTCAGAAAGGTGAAAAATGGTCAGTTTTCAAATGTTTTATTTTTGAATGTCAATTCACATTTGTAGGTGGATTATTAGTTTTAGAGCTAAAATTAGCATGTTTAAAGTGATTTTCATGCTTCCAGGGGCCCGGGAAGTGAATTAAATACCATTTGGAGGCATTTAATGTTCAAGCAAAAACAGCTGATTTTTGACAAAAGAGATAACACCCCCCATTACGTCATTCTTCAGAAAGGTAAAAAATGGTCCGTTTTCAAATGTTTTATTTGTGAACGTCAGTTCACATTTGTAGGTGGATTATTAGTTTTAGAGCTAAAATTAGCATGTTTAAAGTGATTTTCATGCTTCCAGGGGCTCTAAACACAAGATTTGTGGAATGGTTAAAAGTGCATGAAAATGGCCAATTTGCTCACTCTGAGGTCTCAAAAAGTGTTTCTTCACCCCGGGAAGTGAATTAAATACAATTTGGAGGCATTTAATGTTCAAGCAAAAACGGCGGATTTTTGACAAAAGAGATAACACCCCCCCATTACGTGATGCTTCAGAAAGGTGAAAAATTGTCCGTTTTCAAATGTTTTATTTTTGAATGTCAGTTCACATTTGTAGGTGGATCATCAGTTTTAGAGCTAAAAAAATTAGCATGTTTAAAGTGATTTTCATTCTTCCAGGGGGTCTAAACACAAGATTTGTGGAATGGTTAAAAGTGCATGAAAATGGCCAATTTGCTCACTCTGAGGTCTCAAAAAGTGTTTCTTCACCCCGGGAAGTGAATTAAATACCATTTGGAGGCATTTAATGTTCAATCAAAAACAGCTGATTTTTGACAAAAGAGATAACACCTCCCATTACGTCATGCTTCAGAAAGGTGAAAAATTGTCCATTTTCAAATGTTTTATTTTTGAATGTCAGTTCACATTTGTAGGTGGATTATTAGTTTTAGAGCTAAAATTAGCATGTTTAAAGTGATTTTCATGCTTCCTGTGGCCCTAAACACAAGGTTTGTGGAATGGTTAAAAGTGCATGAAAATGGCCAATTTGCTCACTCTGAGGTCTCAAAAAGTGTTTCTTCACCCCGGGAAGTGAATTAAATACCATTTGGAGGCATTTAATGTTCAAGCAAAAACAGCTGATTTTTGACAAAAGAGATAACACCCCCCCATTACGTAATTCTTCAGAAAGGTGAAAAATTGTCTGTTTTCAAATGTTTTATTTTTGAATGTCAGTTCACATTTGTAGGTGGATTCTTAGTTTTAGAGCTAAAATTAGCATATTTAAAGTGATTTTCATGCTTCCAGGGGCTCTAAACACAAGATTTGTGGAATGGTTAAAAGTGCATGAAAATGGCCAATTTGCTCACTCTGAGGTCTCAAAAAGTGTTTCTTCACCCCGGGAAGTGAATTAAATACCATTTGGAGGCATTTAATGTTCAAGCAAAAACGGCTGATTTTTGACAAAAGAGATAACACCCCCCCATTACGTCATTCTTCAGAAAGGTGAAAAATGGTCCGTTTTCAAATGTTTTATTTTTGAACGTCAGTTCACATTTGTAGGTGGATTATTAGTTTTAGAGCTAAAATTAGCATGTTTAAAGTGATTTTCATGCTTCCAGGGGCTCTAAACACAAGATTTGTGGAATGGTTAAAAGTGCATGAAAATGGCCAATTTGCTCACTCTGAGGTCTCAAAAAGTGTTTCTTCACCCCGGGAAGTGAATTAAATACCATTTGTAGGCATTTAATGTTCAATCAAAAACAGCTGATTTTTGACAAAAGAGATAACACCCCCCCATTACGTCATTCTTCAGAAAGGTGAAAAATGGTCCGTTTTCAAATGTTTTATTTTTGAACGTCAGTTCAATTTGTAGGTGGATTATTAGTTTTAGAGCTAAAATTAGCATGTTTAAAGTGATTTTCATGCTTCCAGGGGCTCTAAACACAAGATTTGTGGAATGGTTAAAAGTGCATGAAAATGGCCAATTTGCTCACTCTGAGGTCTCAAAAAGTGTTTCTTCACCCCGGGAAGTGAATTAAATACCATTTGGAGGCATTTAATGTTCAAGCAAAAACAGCTGATTTTTGACAAAAGAGATAACACCCCCCCATTACGTAATTCTTCAGAAAGGTGAAAAATGGTCCGTTTTCAAATGTTTTATTTTTGAACGTCAGTTCACATTTGTAGGTGGATTATTAGTTTTAGAGCTAAAATTAGCATGTTTAAAGTGATTTTCATGCTTCCTGTGGCCCTAAACACAAGGTTTGTGGAATAGTTAAAAGTGGATGAAAATGGCCAATTTGCTCACTCTGAGGTCTCAAAAAGTGTTTCTTCACCCCGGGAAGTGAATTAAATACCATTTGGAGGCATTTAATGTTCAAGCAAAAACAGCTGATTTTTGACAAAAGAGATAACACCCCCCCATTACGTAATTCTTCAGAAAGGTGAAAAATTGTCCGTTTTCAAATGTTTTATTTTTGAATGTCAGTTCACATTTGTAGGCGGATTATTAGTTTTAGAGCTAAAATTAGCATGTTTAAAGTGATTTTCATGCTTCCAGGGGCTCTAAACACAAGATTTGTGGAATGGTTAAAAGTGCATGAAAATGGCCAATTTGCTCACTCTGAGGTCTCAAAACGTGTTTCTTCACCCCGGGAAGTGAATTAAATACAATTTGGAGGCATTTAATGTTCAAGCAAAAACGGCGGATTTTTGACAAAAGAGATAACACCCCCCCATTACGTGATGCTTCAGAAAGGTGAAAAATTGTCCGTTTTCAAATGTTTTATTTTTGAATGTCAGTTCACATTTGTAGGTGGATCATCAGTTTTAGAGCTAAAAAAAATTAGCATGTTTAAAGTGATTTTCATGCTTCCAGGGGCTCTAAACACAAGATTTGTGGAATGGTTAAAAGTGCATGAAAATGGCCAATTTGCTCACTCTGAGGTCTCAAAAAGTGTTTCTTCACCCCGGGAAGTGAATTAAATACCATTTGGAGGCATTTCATGTTCAATCAAAAACAGCTGATTTTTGAAAAAAGAGATAACACCTCCCATTACGTCATGCTTCAGAAAGGTGAAACATTGTCCGTTTTCAAATGTTTTATTTTTGAATGTCAGTTCACATTTGTAGGTGGATTATTAGTTTTAGAGCTAAAATTAGCATGTTTAAAGTGATTTTCATGCTTCCTGTGGCCCTAAACACAAGGTTTGTGGAATGGTTAAAAGTGCATGAAAATGGCCAATTTGCTCACTCTGAGGTCTCAAAAAGTGTTTCTTCACCCCGGGAAGTGAATTAAATACCATTTGGAGGCATTTAATGTTCAAGCAAAAACGGCTGATTTTTGACAAAAGAGATAACACCCCCCCATTACGTCATTCTTCAGAAAGGTGAAAAATGGTCCGTTTTCAAATGTTTTATTTTTGAACGTCAGTTCACATTTGTAGGTGGATTATTAGTTTTAGAGCTAAAATTAGCATGTTTAAAGTGATTTTCATGCTTCCAGGGGCTCTAAACACAAGATTTTTGGAATGGTTAAAAGTGCATGAAAATGGCCAATTTGCTCACTCTGAGGTCTCAAAAAGTGTTTCTTCACCCCGGGAAGTGAATTAAATACCATTTGTAGGCATTTAATGTTCAATCAAAAACAGCTGATTTTTGACAAAAGAGATAACACCCCCCCATTACGTCATTCTTCAGAAAGGTGAAAAATGGTCCGTTTTCAAATGTTTTATTTTTGAATGTCAATTCACATTTGTAGGTGGATTATTAGTTTTAGAGCTAAAATTAGCATGTTTAAAGTGATTTTCATGCTTCCAGGGGCCCGGGAAGTGAATTAAATAACATTTGGAGGCATTTAATGTTCAAGCAAAAACAGCTGATTTTTGACAAAAGAGATAACACCCCCCATTACGTCATTCTTCAGAAAGGTAAAAAATGGTCCGTTTTCAAATATTTTATTTTTGAACGTCAGTTCACATTTGTAGGTGGATTATTAGTTTTAGAGCTAAAATTAGCATGTTTAAAGTGATTTTCATGCTTCCAGGGGCTCTAAACACAAGATTTGTGAAATGGTTAAAAGTGCATGAAAATGGCCAATTTGCTCACTCTGAGGTCTCAAAAAGTGTTTCTTCACCCCGTGAAGTGAATTAAATACAATTTGGAGGCATTTAATGTTCAAGCAAAAACGGCGGATTTTTGACAAAAGAGATAACACCCCCCATTACGTGATGCTACAGAAAGGTGAAAAATTGTCCGTTTTCAAATGTTTTATTTTTGAATGTCAGTTCACATTTGTATGTGGATCATCAGTTTTAGAGCTAAAAAAATTAGCATGTTTAAAGTGATTTTCATGCTTCCAGGGGCTCTAAACACAAGGTTTGTGGAATAGTTAAAAGTGCATGAAAATGGCCAATTTGCTCACTCTGAGGTCTCAAAAAGTGTTTCTTCACCCCGTGAAGTGAATTAAATACAATTTGGAGGCATTTAATGTTCAAGCAAAAACAGCTGATTTTTGACAAAAGAGATAACACCCCCCCATTACGTAATTCTTCAGAAAGGTGAAAAATGGTCCGTTTTCAAATGTTTTATTTTTGAACGTCAGTTCACATTTGTAGGTGGATTATTAGTTTTAGAGCTAAAATTAGCATGTTTAAAGTGATTTTCATGCTTCCTGTGGCCCTAAACACAAGGTTTGTGGAATAGTTAAAAGTGGATGAAAATGGCCAATTTGCTCACTCTGAGGTCTCAAAAAGTGTTTCTTCACCCCGGGAAGTGAATTAAATACCATTTGGAGGCATTTAATGTTCAAGCAAAAACAGCTGATTTTTGACAAAAGAGATAACACCCCCCCATTACGTAATTCTTCAGAAAGGTGAAAAATTGTCCGTTTTCAAATGTTTTATTTTTGAATGTCAGTTCACATTTGTAGGCGGATTATTAGTTTTAGAGCTAAAATTAGCATGTTTAAAGTGATTTTCATGCTTCCAGGGGCTCTAAACACAAGATTTGTGGAATGGTTAAAAGTGCATGAAAATGGCCAATTTGCTCACTCTGAGGTCTCAAAACGTGTTTCTTCACCCCGGGAAGTGAATTAAATACAATTTGGAGGCATTTAATGTTCAAGCAAAAACGGCGGATTTTTGACAAAAGAGATAACACCCCCCCATTACGTGATGCTTCAGAAAGGTGAAAAATTGTCCGTTTTCAAATGTTTTATTTTTGAATGTCAGTTCACATTTGTAGGTGGATCATCAGTTTTAGAGCTAAAAAAAATTAGCATGTTTAAAGTGATTTTCATGCTTCCAGGGGCTCTAAACACAAGATTTGTGGAATGGTTAAAAGTGCATGAAAATGGCCAATTTGCTCACTCTGAGGTCTCAAAAAGTGTTTCTTCACCCCGGGAAGTGAATTAAATACCATTTGGAGGCATTTCATGTTCAATCAAAAACAGCTGATTTTTGAAAAAAGAGATAACACCTCCCATTACGTCATGCTTCAGAAAGGTGAAACATTGTCCGTTTTCAAATGTTTTATTTTTGAATGTCAGTTCACATTTGTAGGTGGATTATTAGTTTTAGAGCTAAAATTAGCATGTTTAAAGTGATTTTCATGCTTCCTGTGGCCCTAAACACAAGGTTTGTGGAATGGTTAAAAGTGCATGAAAATGGCCAATTTGCTCACTCTGAGGTCTCAAAAAGTGTTTCTTCACCCCGGGAAGTGAATTAAATACCATTTGGAGGCATTTAATGTTCAAGCAAAAACGGCTGATTTTTGACAAAAGAGATAACACCCCCCCATTACGTCATTCTTCAGAAAGGTGAAAAATGGTCCGTTTTCAAATGTTTTATTTTTGAACGTCAGTTCACATTTGTAGGTGGATTATTAGTTTTAGAGCTAAAATTAGCATGTTTAAAGTGATTTTCATGCTTCCAGGGGCTCTAAACACAAGATTTTTGGAATGGTTAAAAGTGCATGAAAATGGCCAATTTGCTCACTCTGAGGTCTCAAAAAGTGTTTCTTCACCCCGGGAAGTGAATTAAATACCATTTGTAGGCATTTAATGTTCAATCAAAAACAGCTGATTTTTGACAAAAGAGATAACACCCCCCCATTACGTCATTCTTCAGAAAGGTGAAAAATGGTCCGTTTTCAAATGTTTTATTTTTGAATGTCAATTCACATTTGTAGGTGGATTATTAGTTTTAGAGCTAAAATTAGCATGTTTAAAGTGATTTTCATGCTTCCAGGGGCCCGGGAAGTGAATTAAATACCATTTGGAGGCATTTAATGTTCAAGCAAAAACAGCTGATTTTTGACAAAAGAGATAACACCCCCCATTACGTCATTCTTCAGAAAGGTAAAAAATGGTCCGTTTTCAAATATTTTATTTTTGAACGTCAGTTCACATTTGTAGGTGGATTATTAGTTTTAGAGCTAAAATTAGCATGTTTAAAGTGATTTTCATGCTTCCAGGGGCTCTAAACACAAGATTTGTGAAATGGTTAAAAGTGCATGAAAATGGCCAATTTGCTCACTCTGAGGTCTCAAAAAGTGTTTCTTCACCCCGTGAAGTGAATTAAATACAATTTGGAGGCATTTAATGTTCAAGCAAAAACGGCGGATTTTTGACAAAAGAGATAACACCCCCCATTACGTGATGCTACAGAAAGGTGAAAAATTGTCCGTTTCCAAATGTTTTATTTTTGAATGTCAGTTCACATTTGTATGTGGATCATCAGTTTTAGAGCTAAAAAAATTAGCATGTTTAAAGTGATTTTCATGCTTCCAGGGGCTCTAAACACAAGATTTGTGGAATGGTTAAAAGTGCATGAAAATGGCCAATTTGCTCACTCTGAGGTCTCAAAAAGTGGTTCTTCACCCCGGGAAATGAATTAAATACCATTTGGAGGCATTTAATGTTCAATCAAAAACAGCTGATTTTTGACAAAAGAGATAACCCCTCCCATTACGTCATGCTTCAGAAAGGTGAAAAATTGTCCGTTTTCAAATGTTTTATTTTTGAATGTCAGTTCACATTTGTAGGTGGATTATTAGTTTTAGAGCTAAAATTAGCATGTTTAAAGTGATTTTCATGCTTCCTGTGGCCCTAAACACAAGATTTGTGGAATGGTTAAAAGTGCATGAAAATGGCCAATATGCTCACTCTGAGGTCTCAAAAAGTGTTTCTTCACCCCGGGAAGTGAATTAAATACCATTTGGAGGCATTTAATGTTCAAGCAAAAACAGCTGATTTTTGACAAAAGAGATAACACCCCCCATTACGTAATTCTTCAGAAAGGTGAAAAATTGTCTGTTTTCAAATGTTTTATTTTTGAATGTCAGTTCACATTTGTAGGTGGATTATTAGTTTTAGAGCTAAAATTAGCATATTTAAAGTGATTTTCATGCTTCCAGGGGCTCTAAACACAAGATTTGTGGAATGGTTAAAAGTGCATGAAAATGGCCAATTTGCTAACTCTGAGGTCTCAAAAAGTGTTTCTTCACCCCGGGAAGTGAATTAAATACCATTTGGAGGCATTTAATGTTCAAGCAAAAACAGCTGATTTTTGACAAAAGAGATAACACCCCCCCATTACGTAATTCTTCAGAAAGGTGAAAAATTGTCTGTTTTCAAATGTTTTATTTTTGAATGTCAGTTCACATTTGTAGGTGGATTCTTAGTTTTAGAGCTAAAATTAGCATATTTAAAGTGATTTTCATGCTTCCAGGGGCTCTAAACACAAGATTTGTGGAATGGTTAAAAGTGCATGAAAATGGCCAATTTGCTCACTCTGAGGTCTCAAAAAGTGTTTCTTCACCCCGGGAAGTGAATTAAATACCATTTGGAGGCATTTAATGTTCAAGCAAAAACGGCTGATTTTTGACAAAAGAGATAACACCCCCCATTACGTGATGCTACAGAAAGGTGAAAAATTGTCCGTTTTCAAATGTTTTATTTTTGAATGTCAGTTCACATTTGTATGTGGATCATCAGTTTTAGAGCTAAAAAAATTAGCATGTTTAAAGTGATTTTCATGCTTCCAGGGGCTCTAAACACAAGATTTGTGGAATGGTTAAAAGTGCATGAAAATGGCCAATTTGCTCACTCTGAGGTCTCAAAAAGTGTTTCTTCACCCCGGGAAATGAATTAAATACCATTTGGAGGCATTTAATGTTCAATCAAAAACAGCTGATTTTTGACAAAAGAGATAACCCCTCCCATTACGTCATGCTTCAGAAAGGTGAAAAATTGTCCGTTTTCAAATGTTTTATTTTTGAATGTCAGTTCACATTTGTAGGTGGATTATTAGTTTTAGAGCTAAAATTAGCATGTTTAAAGTGATTTTCATGCTTCCTGTGGCCCTAAACACAAGATTTGTGGAATGGTTAAAAGTGCATGAAAATGGCCAATATGCTCACTCTGAGGTCTCAAAAAGTGTTTCTTCACCCCGGGAAGTGAATTAAATACCATTTGGAGGCATTTAATGTTCAAGCAAAAACAGCTGATTTTTGACAAAAGAGATAACACCCCCCATTACGTAATTCTTCAGAAAGGTGAAAAATTGTCTGTTTTCAAATGTTTTATTTTTGAATGTCAGTTCACATTTGTAGGTGGATTATTAGTTTTAGAGCTAAAATTAGCATATTTAAAGTGATTTTCATGCTTCCAGGGGCTCTAAACACAAGATTTGTGGAATGGTTAAAAGTGCATGAAAATGGCCAATTTGCTAACTCTGAGGTCTCAAAAAGTGTTTCTTCACCCCGGGAAGTGAATTAAATACCATTTGGAGGCATTTAATGTTCAAGCAAAAACAGCTGATTTTTGACAAAAGAGATAACACCCCCCCATTACGTAATTCTTCAGAAAGGTGAAAAATTGTCTGTTTTCAAATGTTTTATTTTTGAATGTCAGTTCACATTTGTAGGTGGATTCTTAGTTTTAGAGCTAAAATTAGCATATTTAAAGTGATTTTCATGCTTCCAGGGGCTCTAAACACAAGATTTGTGGAATGGTTAAAAGTGCATGAAAATGGCCAATTTGCTCACTCTGAGGTCTCAAAAAGTGTTTCTTCACCCCGGGAAGTGAATTAAATACCATTTGGAGGCATTTAATGTTCAAGCAAAAACGGCTGATTTTTGACAAAAGAGATAACACCCCCCATTACGTGATGCTACAGAAAGGTGAAAAATTGTCCGTTTTCAAATGTTTTATTTTTGAATGTCAGTTCACATTTGTATGTGGATCATCAGTTTTAGAGCTAAAAAAATTAGCATGTTTAAAGTGATTTTCATGCTTCCAGGGGCTCTAAACACAAGATTTGTGGAATGGTTAAAAGTGCATGAAAATGGCCAATTTGCTCACTCTGAGGTCTCAAAAAGTGTTTCTTCACCCCGGGAAATGAATTAAATACCATTTGGAGGCATTTAATGTTCAATCAAAAACAGCTGATTTTTGACAAAAGAGATAACCCCTCCCATTACGTCATGCTTCAGAAAGGTGAAAAATTGTCCGTTTTCAAATGTTTTATTTTTGAATGTCAGTTCACATTTGTAGGTGGATTATTAGTTTTAGAGCTAAAATTAGCATGTTTAAAGTGATTTTCATGCTTCCTGTGGCCCTAAACACAAGATTTGTGGAATGGTTAAAAGTGCATGAAAATGGCCAATTTGCTCACTCTGAGGTCTCAAAAAGTGTTTCTTCACCCCGGGAAGTGAATTAAATACCATTTGGAGGCATTTAATGTTCAAGCAAAAACAGCTGATTTTTGACAAAAGAGATAACACCCCCCATTACGTAATTCTTCAGAAAGGTGAAAAATTGTCTGTTTTCAAATGTTTTATTTTTGAATGTCAGTTCACATTTGTAGGTGGATTATTAGTTTTAGAGCTAAAATTAGCATATTTAAAGTGATTTTCATGCTTCCAGGGGCTCTAAACACAAGATTTGTGGAATGGTTAAAAGTGCATGAAAATGGCCAATTTGCTAACTCTGAGGTCTCAAAAAGTGTTTCTTCACCCCGGGAAGTGAATTAAATACCATTTGGAGGCATTTAATGTTCAAGCAAAAACAGCTGATTTTTGACAAAAGAGATAACACCCCCCCATTACGTAATTCTTCAGAAAGGTGAAAAATTGTCTGTTTTCAAATGTTTTATTTTTGAATGTCAGTTCACATTTGTAGGTGGATTCTTAGTTTTAGAGCTAAAATTAGCATGTTTAAAGTGATTTTCATGCTTCCAGGGGCTCTAAACACAAGATTTGTGGAATGGTTAAAAGTGCATGAAAATGGCCAATTTGCTCACTCTGAGGTCTCAAAAAGTGTTTCTTCACCCCGGGAAGTGAATTGAATACCATTTGGAGGCATTTAATGTTCAAGCAAAAACAGCTGATTTTTGACAAAAGAGATAACACCCCCCCATTACGTAATTCTTCAGAAAGGTGAAAAATGGTCCGTTTTCAAATGTTTTATTTTTGAACGTCAGTTCACATTTGTAGGTGGATTATTAGTTTTAGAGCTAAAATTAGCATGTTTAAAGTGATTTTCATGCTTCCTGTGGCCCTAAACACAAGGTTTGTGGAATAGTTAAAAGTGGATGAAAATGGCCAATTTGCTCACTCTGAGGTCTCAAAAAGTGTTTCTTCACCCCGGGAAGTGAATTAAATACCATTTGGAGGCATTTAATGTTCAAGCAAAAACAGCTGATTTTTGACAAAAGAGATAACACCCCCCATTACGTAATTCTTCAGAAAGGTGAAAAATTGTCCGTTTTCAAATGTTTTATTTTTGAATGTCAGTTCACATTTGTAGGCGGATTATTAGTTTTAGAGCTAAAATTAGCATGTTTAAAGTGATTTTCATGCTTCCAGGGGCTCTAAACACAAGATTTGTGGAATGGTTAAAAGTGCATGAAAATGGCCAATTTGCTCACTCTGAGGTCTCAAAACGTGTTTCTTCACCCCAGGAAGTGAATTAAATACAATTTGGAGGCATTTAATGTTCAAGCAAAAACGGCGGATTTTTGACAAAAGAGATAACACCCCCCCATTACATGATGCTTCAGAAAGGTGAAAAATTGTCCGTTTTCAAATGTTTTATTTTTGAATGTCAGTTCACATTTGTAGGTGGATCATCAGTTTTAGAGCTAAAAAAAATTAGCATGTTTAAAGTGATTTTCATGCTTCCAGGGGCTCTAAACACAAGATTTGTGGAATGGTTAAAAGTGCATGAAAATGGCCAATTTGCTCACTCTGAGGTCTCAAAAAGTGTTTCTTCACCCCGGGAAGTGAATTAAATACCATTTGTAGGCATTTAATGTTCAATCAAAAACAGCTGATTTTTGACAAAAGAGATAACACCCCCCCATTACGTCATTCTTCAGAAAGGTGAAAAATGGTCCGTTTTCAAATGTTTTACTTTTGAACGTCAGTTCAATTTGTAGGTGGATTATTAGTTTTAGAGCTAAAATTAGCATGTTTAAAGTGATTTTCATGCTTCCAGGGGCTCTAAACACAAGATTTGTGGAATGGTTAAAAGTGCATGAAAATGGCCAATTTGCTCACTCTGAGGTCTCAAAAAGTGTTTCTTCACCCCGGGAAGTGAATTAAATACCATTTGGAGGCATTTAATGTTCAAGCAAAAACAGCTGATTTTTGACAAAAGAGATAACCCCCCCCCATTACGTAATTCTTCAGAAAGGTGAAAAATGGTCCGTTTTCAAATGTTTTCTTTTTGAACGTCAGTTCACATTTGTAGGTGGATTATTAGTTTTAGAGCTAAAATTAGCATGTTTAAAGTGATTTTCATGCTTCCTGTGGCCCTAAACACAAGGTTTGTGGAATAGTTAAAAGTGGATGAAAATGGCCAATTTGCTCACTCTGAGGTCTCAAAAAGTGTTTCTTCACCCCGGGAAGTGAATTAAATACCATTTGGAGGCATTTAATGTTCAAGCAAAAACAGCTGATTTTTGACAAAAGAGATAACACCCCCCCATTACGTAATTCTTCAGAAAGGTGAAAAATTGTCCGTTTTCAAATGTTTTATTTTTGAATGTCAGTTCACATTTGTAGGCGGATTATTAGTTTTAGAGCTAAAATTAGCATGTTTAAAGTGATTTTCATGCTTCCAGGGGCTCTAAACACAAGATTTGTGGAATGGTTAAAAGTGCATGAAAATGGCCAATTTGCTCACTCTGAGGTCTCAAAACGTGTTTCTTCACCCCGGGAAGTGAATTAAATACAATTTGGAGGCATTTAATGTTCAAGCAAAAACGGCGGATTTTTGACAAAAGAGATAACACCCCCCCATTACGTGATGCTTCAGAAAGGTGAAAAATTGTCCGTTTTCAAATGTTTTATTTTTGAATGTCAGTTCACATTTGTAGGTGGATCATCAGTTTTAGAGCTAAAAAAAATTAGCATGTTTAAAGTGATTTTCATGCTTCCAGGGGCTCTAAACACAAGATTTGTGGAATGGTTAAAAGTGCATGAAAATGGCCAATTTGCTCACTCTGAGGTCTCAAAAAGTGTTTCTTCACCCCGGGAAGTGAATTAAATACCATTTGGAGGCATTTCATGTTCAATCAAAAACAGCTGATTTTTGAAAAAAGAGATAACACCTCCCATTACGTCATGCTTCAGAAAGGTGAAACATTGTCCGTTTTCAAATGTTTTATTTTTGAATGTCAGTTCACATTTGTAGGTGGATTATTAGTTTTAGAGCTAAAATTAGCATGTTTAAAGTGATTTTCATGCTTCCAGGGGCTCTAAACACAAGATTTGTGGAATGGTTAAAAGTGAATGAAAATGGCCAATTTGCTCACTCTGAGGTCTCAAAAAGTGTTTCTTCACCCCGTAAAAAGTGAATTAAATACAATTTGGAGGCATTTAATGTTCAAGCAAAAACGGCGGATTTTTGACAAAAGAGATAACACCCCCCATTACGTGATGCTACAGAAAGGTGAAAAATTGTCCGTTTTCAAATGTTTTATTTTTGAATGTCAGTTCACATTTGAATGTGGATCATCAGTTTTAGAGCTAAAAAAATTAGCATGTTTAAAGTGATTTTCATGCTTCCAGGGGCTCTAAACACAAGATTTGTGGAATGGTTAAAAGTGCATGAAAATGGCCAATTTGCTCACTCTGAGGTCTCAAAAAGTGTTTCTTCACCCCGGGAAATGAATTAAATACCATTTGGAGGCATTTAATGTTCAATCAAAAACAGCTGATTTTTGACAAAAGAGATAACCCCTCCCATTACGTCATGCTTCAGAAAGGTGAAAAATTGTCCGTTTTCAAATGTTTTATTTTTGAATGTCAGTTCACATTTGTAGGTGGATTATTAGTTTTAGAGCTAAAATTAGCATGTTTAAAGTGATTTTCATGCTTCCTGTGGCCCTAAACACAAGGTTTGTGGAATGGTTAAAAGTGCATGAAAATGGCCAATTTGCTCACTCTGAGGTCTCAAAAAGTGTTTCTTCACCCCGGGAAGTGAATTAAATACCATTTGGAGGCATTTAATGTTCAAGCAAAAACAGCTGATTTTTGACAAAAGAGATAACACCCCCCATTACGTAATTCTTCAGAAAGGTGAAAAATTGTCTGTTTTCAAATGTTTTATTTTTGAATGTCAGTTCACATTTGTAGGTGGATTATTAGTTTTAGAGCTAAAATTAGCATATTTAAAGTGATTTTCATGCTTCCAGGGGCTCTAAACACAAGATTTGTGGAATGGTTAAAAGTGCATGAAAATGGCCAATTTCCTAACTCTGAGGTCTCAAAAAGTGTTTCTTCACCCCGGGAAGTGAATTAAATACCATTTGGAGGCATTTAATGTTCAAGCAAAAACGGCAGATTTTTGGCAAAAGAGATAACACCCCCCCATTACGTCATTCTTCAGAAAGGTGAAAAATGGTCCGTTTTCAAATGTTTTATTTTTGAACGTCAGTTCA
This sequence comes from Lissotriton helveticus, assembly GCF_964261635.1. Classification (NCBI taxonomy): domain Eukaryota; kingdom Metazoa; phylum Chordata; class Amphibia; order Caudata; family Salamandridae; genus Lissotriton; species Lissotriton helveticus. The sequence goes on from NW_027611740.1 coordinate 1,569,258, forward strand.
CATTTGTAGGTGGATTATTAGTTTTAGAGCTAAAATTAGCATGTTTAAAGTGATTTTCATGCTTCCAGGGGCTCTAAACACAAGATTTGTGGAATGGTTAAAAGTGCATGAAAATGGCCAATTTGCTCACTCTGAGGTCTCAAAAAGTGTTTCTTCACCCCGGGAAGTGAATTAAATACCATTTGGAGGCATTTAATGTTCAAGCAAAAACGGCTGATTTTTGACAAAAGAGATAACACCCCCCATTACGTGATGCTACAGAAAGGTGAAAAATTGTCCGTTTTCAAATGTTTTATTTTTGAATGTCAGTTCACATTTGTATGTGGATCATCAGTTTTAGAGCTAAAAAAATTAGCATGTTTAAAGTGATTTTCATGCTTCCAGGGGCTCTAAACACAAGATTTGTGGAATGGTTAAAAGTGCATGAAAATGGCCAATTTGCTCACTCTGAGGTCTCAAAAAGTGTTTCTTCACCCCGGGAAATGAATTAAATACCATTTGGAGGCATTTAATGTTCAATCAAAAACAGCTGATTTTTGACAAAAGAGATAACCCCTCCCATTACGTCATGCTTCAGAAAGGTGAAAAATTGTCCGTTTTCAAATGTTTTATTTTTGAATGTCAGTTCACATTTGTAGGTGGATTATTAGTTTTAGAGCTAAAATTAGCATGTTTAAAGTGATTTTCATGCTTCCTGTGGCCCTAAACACAAGATTTGTGGAATGGTTAAAAGTGCATGAAAATGGCCAATATGCTCACTCTGAGGTCTCAAAAAGTGTTTCTTCACCCCGGGAAGTGAATTAAATACCATTTGGAGGCATTTAATGTTCAAGCAAAAACAGCTGATTTTTGACAAAAGAGATAACACCCCCCATTACGTAATTCTTCAGAAAGGTGAAAAATTGTCTGTTTTCAAATGTTTTATTTTTGAATGTCAGTTCACATTTGTAGGTGGATTATTAGTTTTAGAGCTAAAATTAGCATATTTAAAGTGATTTTCATGCTTCCAGGGGCTCTAAACACAAGATTTGTGGAATGGTTAAAAGTGCATGAAAATGGCCAATTTGCTAACTCTGAGGTCTCAAAAAGTGTTTCTTCACCCCGGGAAGTGAATTAAATACCATTTGGAGGCATTTAATGTTCAAGCAAAAACAGCTGATTTTTGACAAAAGAGATAACACCCCCCCATTACGTAATTCTTCAGAAAGGTGAAAAATTGTCTGTTTTCAAATGTTTTATTTTTGAATGTCAGTTCACATTTGTAGGTGGATTCTTAGTTTTAGAGCTAAAATTAGCATATTTAAAGTGATTTTCATGCTTCCAGGGGCTCTAAACACAAGATTTGTGGAATGGTTAAAAGTGCATGAAAATGGCCAATTTGCTCACTCTGAGGTCTCAAAAAGTGTTTCTTCACCCCGGGAAGTGAATTAAATACCATTTGGAGGCATTTAATGTTCAAGCAAAAACGGCTGATTTTTGACAAAAGAGATAACACCCCCCATTACGTGATGCTACAGAAAGGTGAAAAATTGTCCGTTTTCAAATGTTTTATTTTTGAATGTCAGTTCACATTTGTATGTGGATCATCAGTTTTAGAGCTAAAAAAATTAGCATGTTTAAAGTGATTTTCATGCTTCCAGGGGCTCTAAACACAAGATTTGTGGAATGGTTAAAAGTGCATGAAAATGGCCAATTTGCTCACTCTGAGGTCTCAAAAAGTGTTTCTTCACCCCGGGAAATGAATTAAATACCATTTGGAGGCATTTAATGTTCAATCAAAAACAGCTGATTTTTGACAAAAGAGATAACCCCTCCCATTACGTCATGCTTCAGAAAGGTGAAAAATTGTCCGTTTTCAAATGTTTTATTTTTGAATGTCAGTTCACATTTGTAGGTGGATTATTAGTTTTAGAGCTAAAATTAGCATGTTTAAAGTGATTTTCATGCTTCCTGTGGCCCTAAACACAAGATTTGTGGAATGGTTAAAAGTGCATGAAAATGGCCAATTTGCTCACTCTGAGGTCTCAAAAAGTGTTTCTTCACCCCGGGAAGTGAATTAAATACCATTTGGAGGCATTTAATGTTCAAGCAAAAACAGCTGATTTTTGACAAAAGAGATAACACCCCCCATTACGTAATTCTTCAGAAAGGTGAAAAATTGTCTGTTTTCAAATGTTTTATTTTTGAATGTCAGTTCACATTTGTAGGTGGATTATTAGTTTTAGAGCTAAAATTAGCATATTTAAAGTGATTTTCATGCTTCCAGGGGCTCTAAACACAAGATTTGTGGAATGGTTAAAAGTGCATGAAAATGGCCAATTTGCTAACTCTGAGGTCTCAAAAAGTGTTTCTTCACCCCGGGAAGTGAATTAAATACCATTTGGAGGCATTTAATGTTCAAGCAAAAACAGCTGATTTTTGACAAAAGAGATAACACCCCCCCATTACGTAATTCTTCAGAAAGGTGAAAAATTGTCTGTTTTCAAATGTTTTATTTTTGAATGTCAGTTCACATTTGTAGGTGGATTCTTAGTTTTAGAGCTAAAATTAGCATGTTTAAAGTGATTTTCATGCTTCCAGGGGCTCTAAACACAAGATTTGTGGAATGGTTAAAAGTGCATGAAAATGGCCAATTTGCTCACTCTGAGGTCTCAAAAAGTGTTTCTTCACCCCGGGAAGTGAATTGAATACCATTTGGAGGCATTTAATGTTCAAGCAAAAACAGCTGATTTTTGACAAAAGAGATAACACCCCCCCATTACGTAATTCTTCAGAAAGGTGAAAAATGGTCCGTTTTCAAATGTTTTATTTTTGAACGTCAGTTCACATTTGTAGGTGGATTATTAGTTTTAGAGCTAAAATTAGCATGTTTAAAGTGATTTTCATGCTTCCTGTGGCCCTAAACACAAGGTTTGTGGAATAGTTAAAAGTGGATGAAAATGGCCAATTTGCTCACTCTGAGGTCTCAAAAAGTGTTTCTTCACCCCGGGAAGTGAATTAAATACCATTTGGAGGCATTTAATGTTCAAGCAAAAACAGCTGATTTTTGACAAAAGAGATAACACCCCCCATTACGTAATTCTTCAGAAAGGTGAAAAATTGTCCGTTTTCAAATGTTTTATTTTTGAATGTCAGTTCACATTTGTAGGCGGATTATTAGTTTTAGAGCTAAAATTAGCATGTTTAAAGTGATTTTCATGCTTCCAGGGGCTCTAAACACAAGATTTGTGGAATGGTTAAAAGTGCATGAAAATGGCCAATTTGCTCACTCTGAGGTCTCAAAACGTGTTTCTTCACCCCAGGAAGTGAATTAAATACAATTTGGAGGCATTTAATGTTCAAGCAAAAACGGCGGATTTTTGACAAAAGAGATAACACCCCCCCATTACATGATGCTTCAGAAAGGTGAAAAATTGTCCGTTTTCAAATGTTTTATTTTTGAATGTCAGTTCACATTTGTAGGTGGATCATCAGTTTTAGAGCTAAAAAAAATTAGCATGTTTAAAGTGATTTTCATGCTTCCAGGGGCTCTAAACACAAGATTTGTGGAATGGTTAAAAGTGCATGAAAATGGCCAATTTGCTCACTCTGAGGTCTCAAAAAGTGTTTCTTCACCCCGGGAAGTGAATTAAATACCATTTGTAGGCATTTAATGTTCAATCAAAAACAGCTGATTTTTGACAAAAGAGATAACACCCCCCCATTACGTCATTCTTCAGAAAGGTGAAAAATGGTCCGTTTTCAAATGTTTTACTTTTGAACGTCAGTTCAATTTGTAGGTGGATTATTAGTTTTAGAGCTAAAATTAGCATGTTTAAAGTGATTTTCATGCTTCCAGGGGCTCTAAACACAAGATTTGTGGAATGGTTAAAAGTGCATGAAAATGGCCAATTTGCTCACTCTGAGGTCTCAAAAAGTGTTTCTTCACCCCGGGAAGTGAATTAAATACCATTTGGAGGCATTTAATGTTCAAGCAAAAACAGCTGATTTTTGACAAAAGAGATAACCCCCCCCCATTACGTAATTCTTCAGAAAGGTGAAAAATGGTCCGTTTTCAAATGTTTTCTTTTTGAACGTCAGTTCACATTTGTAGGTGGATTATTAGTTTTAGAGCTAAAATTAGCATGTTTAAAGTGATTTTCATGCTTCCTGTGGCCCTAAACACAAGGTTTGTGGAATAGTTAAAAGTGGATGAAAATGGCCAATTTGCTCACTCTGAGGTCTCAAAAAGTGTTTCTTCACCCCGGGAAGTGAATTAAATACCATTTGGAGGCATTTAATGTTCAAGCAAAAACAGCTGATTTTTGACAAAAGAGATAACACCCCCCCATTACGTAATTCTTCAGAAAGGTGAAAAATTGTCCGTTTTCAAATGTTTTATTTTTGAATGTCAGTTCACATTTGTAGGCGGATTATTAGTTTTAGAGCTAAAATTAGCATGTTTAAAGTGATTTTCATGCTTCCAGGGGCTCTAAACACAAGATTTGTGGAATGGTTAAAAGTGCATGAAAATGGCCAATTTGCTCACTCTGAGGTCTCAAAACGTGTTTCTTCACCCCGGGAAGTGAATTAAATACAATTTGGAGGCATTTAATGTTCAAGCAAAAACGGCGGATTTTTGACAAAAGAGATAACACCCCCCCATTACGTGATGCTTCAGAAAGGTGAAAAATTGTCCGTTTTCAAATGTTTTATTTTTGAATGTCAGTTCACATTTGTAGGTGGATCATCAGTTTTAGAGCTAAAAAAAATTAGCATGTTTAAAGTGATTTTCATGCTTCCAGGGGCTCTAAACACAAGATTTGTGGAATGGTTAAAAGTGCATGAAAATGGCCAATTTGCTCACTCTGAGGTCTCAAAAAGTGTTTCTTCACCCCGGGAAGTGAATTAAATACCATTTGGAGGCATTTCATGTTCAATCAAAAACAGCTGATTTTTGAAAAAAGAGATAACACCTCCCATTACGTCATGCTTCAGAAAGGTGAAACATTGTCCGTTTTCAAATGTTTTATTTTTGAATGTCAGTTCACATTTGTAGGTGGATTATTAGTTTTAGAGCTAAAATTAGCATGTTTAAAGTGATTTTCATGCTTCCAGGGGCTCTAAACACAAGATTTGTGGAATGGTTAAAAGTGAATGAAAATGGCCAATTTGCTCACTCTGAGGTCTCAAAAAGTGTTTCTTCACCCCGTAAAAAGTGAATTAAATACAATTTGGAGGCATTTAATGTTCAAGCAAAAACGGCGGATTTTTGACAAAAGAGATAACACCCCCCATTACGTGATGCTACAGAAAGGTGAAAAATTGTCCGTTTTCAAATGTTTTATTTTTGAATGTCAGTTCACATTTGAATGTGGATCATCAGTTTTAGAGCTAAAAAAATTAGCATGTTTAAAGTGATTTTCATGCTTCCAGGGGCTCTAAACACAAGATTTGTGGAATGGTTAAAAGTGCATGAAAATGGCCAATTTGCTCACTCTGAGGTCTCAAAAAGTGTTTCTTCACCCCGGGAAATGAATTAAATACCATTTGGAGGCATTTAATGTTCAATCAAAAACAGCTGATTTTTGACAAAAGAGATAACCCCTCCCATTACGTCATGCTTCAGAAAGGTGAAAAATTGTCCGTTTTCAAATGTTTTATTTTTGAATGTCAGTTCACATTTGTAGGTGGATTATTAGTTTTAGAGCTAAAATTAGCATGTTTAAAGTGATTTTCATGCTTCCTGTGGCCCTAAACACAAGGTTTGTGGAATGGTTAAAAGTGCATGAAAATGGCCAATTTGCTCACTCTGAGGTCTCAAAAAGTGTTTCTTCACCCCGGGAAGTGAATTAAATACCATTTGGAGGCATTTAATGTTCAAGCAAAAACAGCTGATTTTTGACAAAAGAGATAACACCCCCCATTACGTAATTCTTCAGAAAGGTGAAAAATTGTCTGTTTTCAAATGTTTTATTTTTGAATGTCAGTTCACATTTGTAGGTGGATTATTAGTTTTAGAGCTAAAATTAGCATATTTAAAGTGATTTTCATGCTTCCAGGGGCTCTAAACACAAGATTTGTGGAATGGTTAAAAGTGCATGAAAATGGCCAATTTCCTAACTCTGAGGTCTCAAAAAGTGTTTCTTCACCCCGGGAAGTGAATTAAATACCATTTGGAGGCATTTAATGTTCAAGCAAAAACGGCAGATTTTTGGCAAAAGAGATAACACCCCCCCATTACGTCATTCTTCAGAAAGGTGAAAAATGGTCCGTTTTCAAATGTTTTATTTTTGAACGTCAGTTCACATTTGTAGGTGGATTATTAGTTTTAGAGCTAAAATTAGCATGTTTAAAGTGATTTTCATGCTTCCAGGGGCTCTAAACACAAGATTTGTGGAATGGTTAAAAGTGCATGAAAATGGCCAATTTGCTCACTCTGAGGTCTCAAAAAGTGTTTCTTCACCCCGGGAAGTGAATTAAATACCATTTGTAGGCATTTAATGTTCAAGCAAAACCAGCTGATTTTTGACAAAAGAGATAACACCCCCCCATTACGTAATTCTTCAGAAAGGTGAAAAATGGTCCGTTTTCAAATGTTTTATTTTTGAACGTCAGTTCACATTTGTAGGTGGATTATTAGTTTTAGAGCTAAAATTAGCATGTTTAAAGTGATTTTCATGCTTCCTGTGTCCCTAAACACAAGGTTTGTGGAATAGTTAAAAGTGCATGAAAATGGCCAATTTGCTCACTCTGAGGTCTCAAAAAGTGTTTCTTCGCCCCGGGAAGTGAATTAAATACCATTTGGAGGCATTTAATGTTCAAGCAAAAACAGCTGATTTTTGACAAAAGAGATAACACCCCCCCATTACGTAATTCTTCAGAAAGGTGAAAAATTGTCCGTTTTCAAATGTTTTATTTTTGAATGTCAGTTCACATTTGTAGGTGGATTATTAGTTTTAGAGCTAAAATTAGCATGTTTAAAGTGATTCTCATGCTTCCTGTGGCCCTAAACACAAGGTTTGTGGAATGGTTAAAAGTGCATGAAAATGGCCAATTTGCTCACTCTGAGGTCTCAAAAAGTGTTTCTTCACCCCGGGAAGTGAATTAAATACCATTTGGAGGCATTTAATGTTCAAGCAAAAACAGCTGATTTTTGACAAAAGAGATAACACCCCCCCATTACGTAATTCTTCAGAAAGGTGAAAAATTGTCTGTTTTCAAATGTTTTATTTTTGAATGTCAGTTCACATTTGTAGGTGGATTATTAATTTTAGAGCTAAAATTAGCATATTTAAAGTGATTTTCATGCTTCCAGGGGCTCTAAACACAAGATTTGTGGAATGGTTAAAAGTACATGAAAATGGCCAATTTGCTCACTCTGAGGTCTCAAAAAGTGTTTCTTCACCCCAGGAAGTGAATTAAATACCATTTGGAGGCATTTAATGTTCAAGCAAAAACGGCTGATTTTTGACAAAAGAGATAACACCCCCCCATTACGTCATTCTTCAGAAAGGTGAAAAATGGTCCGTTTTCAAATGTTTTATTTTTGAACGTCAGTTCACATTTGTAGGTGGATTATTAGTTTTAGAGCTAAAATTAGCATGTTTAAAGTGATTTTCATGCTTCCAGGGGCTCTAAACACAAGATTTTTGGAATGGTTAAAAGTGCATGAAAATGGCCAATTTGCTCACTCTGAGGTCTCAAAAAGTGTTTCTTCACCCCGGGAAGTGAATTAAATACCATTTGTAGGCATTTAATGTTCAATCAAAAACAGCTGATTTTTGACAAAAGAGATAACACCCCCCCATTACGTCATTCTTCAGAAAGGTGAAAAATGGTCCGTTTTCAAATGTTTTATTTTTGAATGTCAATTCACATTTGTAGGTGGATTATTAGTTTTAGAGCTAAAATTAGCATGTTTAAAGTGATTTTCATGCTTCCAGGGGCCCGGGAAGTGAATTAAATACCATTTGGAGGCATTTAATGTTCAAGCAAAAACAGCTGATTTTTGACAAAAGAGATAACACCCCCATTACGTCATTCTTCAGAAAGGTAAAAAATGGTCCGTTTTCAAATATTTTATTTTTGAACGTCAGTTCACATTTGTAGGTGGATTATTAGTTTTAGAGCTAAAATTAGCATGTTTAAAGTGATTTTCATGCTTCCAGGGGCTCTAAACACAAGATTTGTGGAATGGTTAAAAGTGCATGAAAATGGCCAATTTGCTCACTCTGAGATCTCAAAAAGTGTTTCTTCACCCCGTGAAGTGAATTAAATACAATTTGGAGGCATTTAATGTTCAAGCAAAAACGGCGGATTTTTGACAAAAGAGATAACACCCCCCATTACGTGATGCTACAGAAAGGTGAAAAATTGTCCGTTTTCAAATGTTTTATTTTTGAATGTCAGTTCACATTTGAATGTGGATCATCAGTTTTAGAGCTAAAAAAATTAGCATGTTTAAAGTGATTTTCATGCTTCCAGGGGCTCTAAACACAAGATTTGTGGAATGGTTAAAAGTGCATGAAAATGGCCAATTTGCTCACTCTGAGGTCTCAAAAAGTGTTTCTTCACCCCGGGAAATGAATTAAATACCATTTGGAGGCATTTAATGTTCAATCAAAAACAGCTGATTTTTGACAAAAGAGATAACCCCTCCCATTACGTCATGCTTCAGAAAGGTGAAAAATTGTCCGTTTTCAAATGTTTTATTTTTGAATGTCAGTTCACATTTGTAGGTGGATTATTAGTTTTAGAGCTAAAATTAGCATGTTTAAAGTGATTTTCATGCTTCCTGTGGCCCTAAACACAAGGTTTGTGGAATGGTTAAAAGTGCATGAAAATGGCCAATTTGCTCACTCTGAGGTCTCAAAAAGTGTTTCTTCACCCCGGGAAGTGAATTAAATACCATTTGGAGGCATTTAATGTTCAAGCAAAAACAGCTGATTTTTGACAAAAGAGATAACACCCCCCATTACGTAATTCTTCAGAAAGGTGAAAAATTGTCTGTTTTCAAATGTTTTATTTTTGAATGTCAGTTCACATTTGTAGGTGGATTATTAGTTTTAGAGCTAAAATTAGCATATTTAAAGTGATTTTCATGCTTCCAGGGGCTCTAAACACAAGATTTGTGGAATGGTTAAAAGTGCATGAAAATGGCCAATTTCCTAACTCTGAGGTCTCAAAAAGTGTTTCTTCACCCCGGGAAGTGAATTAAATACCATTTGGAGGCATTTAATGTTCAAGCAAAAACGGCAGATTTTTGGCAAAAGAGATAACACCCCCCCATTACGTCATTCTTCAGAAAGGTGAAAAATGGTCCGTTTTCAAATGTTTTATTTTTGAACGTCAGTTCACATTTGTAGGTGGATTATTAGTTTTAGAGCTAAAATTAGCATGTTTAAAGTGATTTTCATGCTTCCAGGGGCTCTAAACACAAGATTTGTGGAATGGTTAAAAGTGCATGAAAATGGCCAATTTGCTCACTCTGAGGTCTCAAAAAGTGTTTCTTCACCCCGGGAAGTGAATTAAATACCATTTGTAGGCATTTAATGTTCAAGCAAAACCAGCTGATTTTTGACAAAAGAGATAACACCCCCCCATTACGTAATTCTTCAGAAAGGTGAAAAATGGTCCGTTTTCAAATGTTTTATTTTTGAACGTCAGTTCACATTTGTAGGTGGATTATTAGTTTTAGAGCTAAAATTAGCATGTTTAAAGTGATTTTCATGCTTCCTGTGTCCCTAAACACAAGGTTTGTGGAATAGTTAAAAGTGCATGAAAATGGCCAATTTGCTCACTCTGAGGTCTCAAAAAGTGTTTCTTCGCCCCGGGAAGTGAATTAAATACCATTTGGAGGCATTTAATGTTCAAGCAAAAACAGCTGATTTTTGACAAAAGAGATAACACCCCCCCATTACGTAATTCTTCAGAAAGGTGAAAAATTGTCCGTTTTCAAATGTTTTATTTTTGAATGTCAGTTCACATTTGTAGGTGGATTATTAGTTTTAGAGCTAAAATTAGCATATTTAAATTGATTTTCATGCTTCCAGGGGCTCTAAACACAAGATTTGTGGAATGGTTAAAAGTGCATGAAAATGGCCAATTTGCTCACTCTGAGGTCTCAAAAAGTGTTTCTTCACCCCGGGAAGTGAATTAAATACCATTTGGAGGCATTTAATGTTCAAGCAAAAACGGCTGAATTTTTGACGAAAGAGATAACACCCCCCCATTACGTCATGCTTCAGAAAGGTGAAAAATGGTCCGTTTTCAAATGTTTTATTTTTGAATGTCAATTCACATTTGTAGGTGGATTATTAGTTTTAGAGCTAAAATTAGCATGTTTAAAGTGATTTTCATGCTTCCAGGGGCCCGGGAAGTGAATTAAATACCATTTGGAGGCATTTAATGTTCAAGCAAAAACAGCTGATTTTTGACAAAAGAGATAACACCCCCCATTACGTCATTCTTCAGAAAGGTAAAAAATGGTCCGTTTTCAAATGTTTTATTTTTGAACGTCAGTTCACATTTGTAGGTGGATTATTAGTTTTAGAGCTAAAATTAGCATGTTTAAAGTGATTTTCATGCTTCCAGGGGCTCTAAACACAAGATTTGTGGAATGGTTAAAAGTGCATGAAAATGGCCAATTTGCTCACTCTGAGGTCTCAAAAAGTGTTTCTTCACCCCGGGAAGTGAATTAAATACAATTTGGAGGCATTTAATGTTCAAGCAAAAACGGCGGATTTTTGACAAAAGAGATAACACCCCCCCATTACGTGATGCTTCAGAAAGGTGAAAAATTGTCCGTTTTCAAATGTTTTATTTTTGAATGTCAGTTCACATTTGTAGGTGGATCATCAGTTTTAGAGCTAAAAAAATTAGCATGTTTAAAGTGATTTTCATGCTTCCAGGGGCTCTAAACACAAGATTTGTGGAATGGTTAAAAGTGCATGAAAATGGCCAATTTGCTCACTCTGAGGTCTCAAAAAGTGTTTCTTCACCCCGGGAAGTGAATTAAATACCATTTGTAGGCATTTAATGTTCAATCAAAAACAGCTGATTTTTGACAAAAAAGATAACACCCCCCCATTACGTCATTCTTCAGAAAGGTGAAAAATGGTCCGTTTTCAAATGTTTTATTTTTGAATGTCAATTCACATTTGTAGGTGGATTATTAGTTTTAGAGCTAAAATTAGCATGTTTAAAATGATTTTCATGCTTCCAGGGGCCCGGGAAGTGAATTAAATACCATTTGGAGGCATTTAATGTTCAAGCAAAAACAGCTGATTTTTGACAAAAGAGATAACACCCCCATTACGTCATTCTTCAGAAAGGTAAAAAAAGGTCCGTTTTCAAATGTTTTATTTTTGAACGTCAGTTCACATTTGTAGGTGGATTATTAGTTTTAGAGCTAAAATTAGCATGTTTAAAGTGATTTTCATGCTTCCAGGGGCTCTAAACACAAGATTTGTGGAATGGTTAAAAGTGCATGAAAATGGCCAATTTGCTCACTCTGAGGTCTCAAAAAGTGTTTCTTCACCCCGTGAAGTGAATTAAATACAATTTGGAGGCATTTAATGTTCAAGCAAAAACGGCAGATTTTTGACAAAAGAGATAACACCCCCCATTACGTGATGCTTCAGAAAGGTGAAAAATTGTCCGTTTTCAAATGTTTTATTTTTGAATGTCAGTTCACATTTGTAGGTGGATCATCAGTTGTAGAGCTAAAAAAATTAGCATGTTTAAAGTGATTTTCATGCTTCCAGGGGCTCTAAACACAAGATTTGTGGAATGGTTAAAAGTGCATAAAAATGGCCAATTTGCTCACTCTGAGGTCTCAAAAAGTGTTTCTTCACCCCGGGAAGTGAATTAAATACCATTTGGAGGCATTTAATGTTCAAGCAAAAACGGCTGATTTTTGACAAAAGAGATAACACCCCCCCATTACGTCATGCTTCAGAAAGGTGAAAAATGGTCAGTTTTCAAATGTTTTATTTTTGAATGTCAATTCACATTTGTAGGTGGATTATTAGTTTTAGAGCTAAAATTAGCATGTTTAAAGTGATTTTCATGCTTCCAGGGGCCCGGGAAGTGAATTAAATGCCATTTGGAGGCATTTAATGTTCAAGCAAAAACAGCTGATTTTTGACAAAAGAGATAACACCCCCCATTACGTCATTCTTCAGAAAGGTAAAAAATGGTCCGTTTTCAAATGTTTTATTTGTGAACGTCAGTTCACATTTGTAGGTGGATTATTAGTTTTAGAGCTAAAATTAGCATGTTTAAAGTGATTTTCATGCTTCCAGGGGCTCTAAACACAAGATTTGTGGAATGGTTAAAAGTGCATGAAAATGGCCAATTTGCTCACTCTGAGGTCTCAAAAAGTGTTTCTTCACCCCGGGAAGTGAATTAAATACAATTTGGAGGCATTTAATGTTCAAGCAAAAACGGCGGATTTTTGACAAAAGAGATAACACCCCCCCATTACGTGATGCTTCAGAAAGGTGAAAAATTGTCCGTTTTCAAATGTTTTATTTTTGAATGTCAGTTCACATTTGTAGGTGGATCATCAGTTTTAGAGCAAAAAAAATTAGCATGTTTAAAGTGATTTTCATGCTTCCAGGGGGTCTAAACACAAGATTTGTGGAATGGTTAAAAGTGCATGAAAATGGCCAATTTGCTCACTCTGAGGTCTCAAAAAGTGTTTCTTCACCCCGGGAAGTGAATTAAATACCATTTGGAGGCATTTAATGTTCAAGCAAAAACAGCTGATTTTTGACAAAAGAGATAACACCCCCCCATTACGTCATGCTTCAGAAAGGTAAAAAATGGTCCGTTTTCAAATGTTTTATTTTTGAACGTCAGTTCACATTTGTAGGTGGATTATTAGTTTTAGAGCTAAAATTAGCATGTTTAAAGTGATTTTCATGCTTCCAGGGGCTCTAAACACAAGATTTGTGGAATGGTTAAAAGTGCATGAAAATGGCCAATTTGCTCACTCTGAGGTCTCAAAAAGTGTTTCTTCACCCCGTGAAGTGAATTAAATACAATTTGGAGGCATTTAATGTTCAAGCAAAAACGGCAGATTTTTGACAAAAGAGATAACACCCCCCATTACGTGATGCTTCAGAAAGATGAAAAATTGTCCGTTTTCAAATGTTTTATTTTTGAATGTCAGTTCACATTTGTAGGTGGATCATCAGTTGTAGAGCTAAAAAAATTAGCATGTTTAAAGTGATTTTCATGCTTCCAGGGGCTCTAAACACAAGATTTGTGGAATGGTTAAAAGTGCATGAAAATGGCCAATTTGCTCACTCTGAGGTCTCAAAAAGTGTTTCTTGACCCCGGGAAGTGAATTAAATACCATTTGGAGGCATTTAATGTTCAAGCAAAAACGGCTGATTTTTGACAAAAGAGATAACACCCCCCCATTACGTCATGCTTCAGAAAGGTGAAAAATGGTCAGTTTTCAAATGTTTTATTTTTGAATGTCAATTCACATTTGTAGGTGGATTTTTAGTTTTAGAGCTAAAATTAGCATGTTTAAAGTGATTTTCATGCTTCCAGGGGCCCGGGAAGTGAATTAAATACCATTTGGAGGCATTTAATGTTCAAGCAAAAACAGCTGATTTTTGACAAAAGAGATAACACCCCCCATTACGTCATTCTTCAGAAAGGTAAAAAATGGTCCGTTTTCAAATGTTTTATTTGTGAACGTCAGTTCACATTTGTAGGTGGATTATTAGTTTTAGAGCTAAAATTAGCATGTTTAAAGTGATTTTCATGCTTCCAGGGGCTCTAAACACAAGATTTGTGGAATGGTTAAAAGTGCATGAAAATAGCCAATTTGCTCACTCTGAGGTCTCAAAAAGTGTTTCTTCACCCCGGGAAGTGAATTAAATACAATTTGGAGGCATTTAATGTTCAAGCAAAAACGGCGGATTTTTGACAAAAGAGATAACACCCCCCCATTACGTGATGCTTCAGAAAGGTGAAAAATTGTCCGTTTTCAAATGTTTTATTTTTGAATGTCAGTTCACATTTGTAGGTGGATCATCAGTTTTAGAGCAAAAAAAATTAGCATGTTTAAAGTGATTTTCATGCTTCCAGGGGGTCTAAACACAAGATTTGTGGAATGGTTAAAAGTGCATGAAAATGGCCAATTTGCTCACTCTGAGGTCTCAAAAAGTGTTTCTTCACCCCGGGAAGTGAATTAAATACCATTTGGAGGCATTTAATGTTCAATCAAAAACAGCTGATTTTTGACAAAAGAGATAACACCTCCCATTACGTCATGCTTCAGAAAGGTGAAAAATTGTCCATTTTCAAATGTTTTATTTTTGAATGTCAGTTCACATTTGTAGGTGGATTATTAGTTTTAGAGCTAAAATTAGCATGTTTAAAGTGATTTTCATGCTTCCTGTGGCCCTAAACACAAGGTTTGTGGAATGGTTAAAAGTGCATGAGAATGGCCAATTTGCTCACTCTGAGGTCTCAAAAAGTGTTTCTTCACCCCGGGAAGTGAATTAAATACCATTTGGAGGCATTTAATGTTCAAGCAAAAACAGCTGATTTTTGACAAAAGAGATAACACCCCCCATTACGTAATTCTTCAGAAAGGTGAAAAATTGTCTGTTTTCAAATGTTTTATTTTTGAATGTCAGTTCACATTTGTAGGTGGATTCTTAGTTTTAGAGCTAAAATTAGCATATTTAAAGTGATTTTCATGCTTCCAGGGGCTCTAAACACAAGATTTGTGGAATGGTTAAAAGTGCATGAAAATGGCCAATTTGCTCACTCTGAGGTCTCAAAAAGTGTTTCTTCACCCCGGGAAGTGAATTAAATACCATTTGGAGGCATTTAATGTTCAAGCAAAAACGGCTGATTTTTGACAAAAGAGATAACACCCCTCCCATTACGTCATTCTTCAGAAAGGTGAAAAATGGTCCGTTTTCAAATGTTTTATTTTTGAACGTCAGTTCACATTTGTAGGTGGATTATTAGTTTTAGAGCTAAAATTAGCATGTTTAAAGTGATTTTCATGCTTCCAGGGGCTCTAAACACAAGATTTGTGGAATGGTTAAAAGTGCATGAAAATGGCCAATTTGCTCACTCTGAGGTCTCAAAAAGTGTTTCTTCACCCCGGGAAGTGAATTAAATACCATTTGTAGGCATTTAATGTTCAATCAAAAACAGCTGATTTTTGACAAAAGAGATAACACCCCCCCATTACGTCATTCTTCAGAAAGGTGAAAAATGGTCCGTTTTCAAATGTTTTATTTTTGAACGTCAGTTCAATTTGTAGGTGGATTATTAGTTTTAGAGCTAAAATTAGCATGTTTAAAGTGATTTTCATGCTTCCAGGGGCTCTAAACACAAGATTTGTGGAATGGTTAAAAGTGCATGAAAATGGCCAATTTGCTCACTCTGAGGTCTCAAAAAGTGTTTCTTCACCCCGGGAAGTGAATTAAATACCATTTGGAGGCATTTAATGTTCAAGCAAAAACAGCTGATTTTTGACAAAAGAGATAACACCCCCCATTACGTAATTCTTCAGAAAGGTGAAAAATGGTCCGTTTTCAAATGTTTTATTTTTGAACGTCAGTTCACATTTGTAGGTGGATTATTAGTTTTAGAGCTAAAATTAGCATGTTTAAAGTGATTTTCATGCTTCCTGTGGCCCTAAACACAAGGTTTGTGGAATAGTTAAAAGTGGATGAAAATGGCCAATTTGCTCACTCTGAGGTCTCAAAAAGTGTTTCTTCACCCCGGGAAGTGAATTAAATACCATTTGGAGGCATTTAATGTTCAAGCAAAAACAGCTGATTTTTGACAAAAGAGATAACACCCCCCCATTACGTAATTCTTCAGAAAGGTGAAAAATTGTCCGTTTTCAAATGTTTTATTTTTGAATGTCAGTTCACATTTGTAGGCGGATTATTAGTTTTAGAGCTAAAATTAGCATGTTTAAAGTGATTTTCATGCTTCCAGGGGCTCTAAACACAAGATTTGTGGAATGGTTAAAAGTGCATGAAAATGGCCAATTTGCTCACTCTGAGGTCTCAAAACGTGTTTCTTCACCCCGGGAAGTGAATTAAATACAATTTGGAGGCATTTAATGTTCAAGCAAAAACGGCGGATTTTTGACAAAAGAGATAACACCCCCCCATTACGTGATGCTTCAGAAAGGTGAAAAATTGTCCGTTTTCAAATGTTTTATTTTTGAATGTCAGTTCACATTTGTAGGTGGATCATCAGTTTTAGAGCTAAAAAAAATGTGCATGTTTAAAGTGATTTTCATGCTTCCAGGGGCTCTAAACACAAGATTTGTGGAATGGTTAAAAGTGCATGAAAATGGCCAATGTGCTCACTCTGAGGTCTCAAAAAGTGTTTCTTCACCCCGGGAAGTGAATTAAATACCATTTGGAGGCATTTCATGTTCAATCAAAAACAGCTGATTTTTTAAAAAAGAGATAACACCTCCCATTACGTCATGCTTCAGAAAGGTGAAACATTGTCCGTTTTCAAATGTTTTATTTTTGAATGTCAGTTCACATTTGTAGGTGGATTATTAGTTTTAGAGCTAAAATTAGCATGTTTAAAGTGATTTTCATGCTTCCTGTGGCCCTAAACACAAGGTTTGTGGAATGGTTAAAAGTGCATGAAAATGGCCAATTTGCTCACTCTGAGGTCTCAAAAAGTGTTTCTTCACCCCGGGAAGTGAATTAAATACCATTTGGAGGCATTTAATGTTCAAGCAAAAACAGCTGATTTTTGACAAAAGAGATAACACCCCCCCATTACGTAATTCTTCAGAAAGGTGAAAAATTGTCTGTTTTCAAATGTTTTATTTTTGAATGTCAGTTCACATTTGTAGGTGGATTATTAATTTTAGAGCTAAAATTAGCATATTTAAAGTGATTTTCATGCTTCCAGGGGCTCTAAACACAAGATTTGTGGAATGGTTAAAAGTACATGAAAATGGCCAATTTGCTCACTCTGAGGTCTCAAAAAGTGTTTCTTCACCCCGGGAAGTGAATTAAATACCATTTGGAGGCATTTAATGTTCAAGCAAAAACGGCTGATTTTTGACAAAAGAGATAACACCCCCCCATTACGTCATTCTTCAGAAAGGTGAAAAATGGTCCGTTTTCAAATGTTTTATTTTTGAACGTCAGTTCACATTTGTAGGTGGATTATTAGTTTTAGAGCTAAAATTAGCATGTTTAAAGTGATTTTCATGCTTCCAGGGGCTCTAAACACAAGATTTGTGGAATGGTTAAAAGTGCATGAAAATGGCCAATTTGCTCACTCTGAGGTCTCAAAAAGTGTTTCTTCACCCCGGGAAGTGAATTAAATACCATTTGTAGGCATTTAATGTTCAATCAAAAACAGCTGATTTTTGACAAAAGAGATAACAACCCCCCATTACGTCATTCTTCAGAAAGGTGAAAAATGGTCCGTTTTCAAATGTTTTATTTTTGAATGTCAATTCACATTTGTAGGTGGATTATTAGTTTTAGAGCTAAAATTAGCATGTTTAAAGTGATTTTCATGCTTCCAGGGGCCCGGGAAGTGAATTAAATACCATTTGGAGGCATTTAATGTTCAAGCAAAAACAGCTGATTTTTGACAAAAGAGATAACACCCCCCATTACGTCATTCTTCAGAAAGGTAAAAAATGGTCCGTTTTCAAATATTTTATTTTTGAACGTCAGTTCACATTTGTAGGTGGATTATTAGTTTTAGAGCTAAAATTAGCATGTTTAAAGTGATTTTCATGCTTCCAGGGGCTCTAAACACAAGATTTGTGGAATGGTTAAAAGTGCATGAAAATGGCCAATTTGCTCACTCTGAGGTCTCAAAAAGTGTTTCTTCACCCCGTGAAGTGAATTAAATACAATTTGGAGGCATTTAATGTTCAAGCAAAAACGGCGGATTTTTGACAAAAGAGATAACACCCCCCCATTACGTGATGCTTCAGAAAGGTGAAAAATTGTCAGTTTTCAAATGTTTTATTTTTGAATGTCAGTTCACATTTGTAGGTGGATCATCAGTTTTAGAGCTAAAAAAATTAGCATGTTTAAAGTGATTTTCATGCTTCCAGGGGCTCTAAACACAAGATTTGTGGAATGGTTAAAAGTGCATGAAAATGGCCAATTTGCTCACTCTGAGGTCTCAAAAAGTGTTTCTTCACCCCGGGAAGTGAATTAAATACCATTTGGAGGCATTTAATGTTCAAGCAAAAACGGCTGATTTTTGACAAAAGAGATAACACCCCCCCATTACGTCATTCTTCAGAAAGGTGAAAAATGGTCCGTTTTCAAATGTTTTATTTTTGAACGTCAGTTCACATTTGTAGGTGGATTATTAGTTTTAGAGCTAAAATTAGCATGTTTAAAGTGATTTTCATGCTTCCAGGGGCTCTAAACACAAGATTTGTGGAATGGTTAAAAGTGCATGAAAATGGCCAATTTGCTCACTCTGAGGTCTCAAAAAGTGTTTCTTCACCCCGGGAAGTGAATTAAATACCATTTGTAGGCATTTAATGTTCAATCAAAAACAGCTGATTTTTGACAAAAGAGATAACAACCCCCCATTACGTCATTCTTCAGAAAGGTGAAAAATGGTCCGTTTTCAAATGTTTTATTTTTGAATGTCAATTCACATTTGTAGGTGGATTATTAGTTTTAGAGCTAAAATTAGCATGTTTAAAGTGATTTTCATGCTTCCAGGGGCCCGGGAAGTGAATTAAATACCATTTGGAGGCATTTAATGTTCAAGCAAAAACAGCTGATTTTTGACAAAAGAGATAACACCCCCCATTACGTCATTCTTCAGAAAGGTAAAAAATGGTCCGTTTTCAAATATTTTATTTTTGAACGTCAGTTCACATTTGTAGGTGGATTATTAGTTTTAGAGCTAAAATTAGCATGTTTAAAGTGATTTTCATGCTTCCAGGGGCTCTAAACACAAGATTTGTGGAATGGTTAAAAGTGCATGAAAATGGCCAATTTGCTCACTCTGAGGTCTCAAAAAGTGTTTCTTCACCCCGTGAAGTGAATTAAATACAATTTGGAGGCATTTAATGTTCAAGCAAAAACGGCGGATTTTTGACAAAAGAGATAACACCCCCCCATTACGTGATGCTTCAGAAAGGTGAAAAATTGTCAGTTTTCAAATGTTTTATTTTTGAATGTCAGTTCACATTTGTAGGTGGATCATCAGTTTTAGAGCTAAAAAAATTAGCATGTTTAAAGTGATTTTCATGCTTCCAGGGGCTCTAAACACAAGATTTGTGGAATGGTTAAAAGTGCATGAAAATGGCCAATTTGCTCACTCTGAGGTCTCAAAAAGTGTTTCTTCACCCCGGGAAGTGAATTAAATACCATTTGGAGGCATTTAATGTTCAATCAAAAACAGCTGATTTTTGACAAAAGAGATAACCCCTCCCATTACGTCATGCTTCAGAAAGGTGAAAAATTGTCCGTTTTCAAATGTTTTATTTTTGAATGTCAGCTCACATTTGTAGGTGGATTATTAGTTTTAGAGCTAAAATTAGCATGTTTAAAGTGATTTTCATGCTTCCTGTGGCCCTAAACACAAGGTTTGTGGAATGGTTAAAAGTGCATGAAAATGGCCAATTTGCTCACTCTGAGGTCTCAAAAAGTGTTTCTTCACCCCGTGAAGTGAATTAAATACAATTTGGAGGCATTTAATGTTCAAGCAAAAACAGCTGATTTTTGACAAAAGAGATAACACCCCCCCATTACGTAATTCTTCAGAAAGGTGAAAAATTGTCTGTTTTCAAATGTTTTATTTTTGAATGTCAGTTCACATTTGTAGGTGGATTATTAATTTTAGAGCTAAAATTAGCATATTTAAAGTGATTTTCATGCTTCCAGGGGCTCTAAACACAAGATTTGTGGAATGGTTAAAAGTACATGAAAATGGCCAATTTGCTCACTCTGAGGTCTCAAAAAGTGTTTCTTCACCCCGGGAAGTGAATTAAATACCATTTGGAGGCATTTAATGTTCAAGCAAAAACGGCTGATTTTTGACAAAAGAGATAACACCCCCCCATTACGTCATTCTTCAGAAAGGTGAAAAATGGTCCGTTTTCAAATGTTTTATTTTTGAACGTCAGTTCACATTTGTAGGTGGATTATTAGTTTTAGAGCTAAAATTAGCATGTTTAAAGTGATTTTCATGCTTCCAGGGGCTCTAAACACAAGATTTGTGGAATGGTTAAAAGTGCATGAAAATGGCCAATTTGCTCACTCTGAGGTCTCAAAAAGTGTTTCTTCACCCCGGGAAGTGAATTAAATACCATTTGTAGGCATTTAATGTTCAATCAAAAACAGCTGATTTTTGACAAAAGAGATAACAACCCCCCATTACGTCATTCTTCAGAAAGGTGAAAAATGGTCCGTTTTCAAATGTTTTATTTTTGAATGTCAATTCACATTTGTAGGTGGATTATTAGTTTTAGAGCTAAAATTAGCATGTTTAAAGTGATTTTCATGCTTCCAGGGGCCCGGGAAGTGAATTAAATACCATTTGGAGGCATTTAATGTTCAAGCAAAAACAGCTGATTTTTGACAAAAGAGATAACACCCCCCATTACGTCATTCTTCAGAAAGGTAAAAAATGGTCCGTTTTCAAATATTTTATTTTTGAACGTCAGTTCACATTTGTAGGTGGATTATTAGTTTTAGAGCTAAAATTAGCATGTTTAAAGTGATTTTCATGCTTCCAGGGGCTCTAAACACAAGATTTGTGGAATGGTTAAAAGTGCATGAAAATGGCCAATTTGCTCACTCTGAGGTCTCAAAAAGTGTTTCTTCACCCCGTGAAGTGAATTAAATACAATTTGGAGGCATTTAATGTTCAAGCAAAAACGGCGGATTTTTGACAAAAGAGATAACACCCCCCCATTACGTGATGCTTCAGAAAGGTGAAAAATTGTCAGTTTTCAAATGTTTTATTTTTGAATGTCAGTTCACATTTGTAGGTGGATCATCAGTTTTAGAGCTAAAAAAATTAGCATGTTTAAAGTGATTTTCATGCTTCCAGGGGCTCTAAACACAAGATTTGTGGAATGGTTAAAAGTGCATGAAAATGGCCAATTTGCTCACTCTGAGGTCTCAAAAAGTGTTTCTTCACCCCGGGAAGTGAATTAAATACCATTTGGAGGCATTTAATGTTCAATCAAAAACAGCTGATTTTTGACAAAAGAGATAACCCCTCCCATTACGTCATGCTTCAGAAAGGTGAAAAATTGTCCGTTTTCAAATGTTTTATTTTTGAATGTCAGCTCACATTTGTAGGTGGATTATTAGTTTTAGAGCTAAAATTAGCATGTTTAAAGTGATTTTCATGCTTCCTGTGGCCCTAAACACAAGGTTTGTGGAATGGTTAAAAGTGCATGAAAATGGCCAATTTGCTCACTCTGAGGTCTCAAAAAGTGTTTCTTCACCCCGGGAAGTGAATTAAATACCATTTGGAGGCATTTAATGTTCAAGCAAAAACAGCTGATTTTTGACAAAAGAGATAACACCCCCCCATTACGTAATTCTTCAGAAAGGTGAAAAATTGTCTGTTTTCAAATGTTTTATTTTTGAATGTCAGTTCACATTTGTAGGTGGATTATTAGTTTTAGAGCTAAAATTAGCATATTTAAAGTGATTTTCATGCTTCCAGGGGCTCTAAACACAAGATTTGTGGAATGGTTAAAAGTGCATGAAAATGGCCAATTTGCTAACTCTGAGGTCTCAAAAAGTGTTTCTTCACCCCGGGAAGTGAATTAAATACCATTTGGAGGCATTTAATGTTCAAGCAAAAACGGCAGATTTTTGGCAAAAGAGATAACACCCCCCCATTACGTCATTCTTCAGAAAGGTGAAAAATGGTCCGTTTTCAAATGTTTTATTTTTGAACGTCAGTTCACATTTGTAGGTGGATTATTAGTTTTAGAGCTAAAATTAGCATGTTTAAAGTGATTTTCATGCTTCCAGGGGCTCTAAACACAAGATTTGTGGAATGGTTAAAAGTGCATGAAAATGGCCAATTTGCTCACTCTGAGGTCTCAAAAAGTGTTTCTTCACCCCGGGAAGTGAATTAAATACCATTTGTAGGCATTTAATGTTCAAGCAAAACCAGCTGATTTTTGACAAAAGAGATAACACCCCCCCATTACGTAATTCTTCAGAAAGGTGAAAAATGGTCCGTTTTCAAATGTTTTATTTTTGAACGTCAGTTCACATTTGTAGGTGGATTATTAGTTTTAGAGCTAAAATTAGCATGTTTAAAGTGATTTTCATGCTTCCTGTGGCCCTAAACACAAGGTTTGTGGAATAGTTAAAAGTGCATGAAAATGGCCAATTTGCTCACTCTGAGGTCTCAAAAAGTGTTTCTTCACCCCGGGAAGTGAATTAAATACCATTTGGAGGCATTTAATGTTCAAGCAAAAACAGCTGATTTTTGACAAAAGAGATAACACCCCCCCATTACGTAATTCTTCAGAAAGGTGAAAAATTGTCCGTTTTCAAATGTTTTATTTTTGAATGTCAGTTCACATTTGTAGGTGGATTATTAGTTTTAGAGCTAAAATTAGCATATTTAAATTGATTTTCATGCTTCCAGGGGCTCTAAACACAAGATTTGTGGAATGGTTAAAAGTGCATGAAAATGGCCAATTTGCTCACTCTGAGGTCTCAAAAAGTGTTTCTTCACCCCGGGAAGTGAATTAAATACCATTTGGAGGCATTTAATGTTCAAGCAAAAACGGCTGATTTTTGACGAAAGAGATAACACCCCCCCATTACGTCATGCTTCAGAAAGGTGAAAAATGGTCCGTTTTCAAATGTTTTATTTTTGAATGTCAATTCACATTTGTAGGTGGATTATTAGTTTTAGAGCTAAAATTAGCATGTTTAAAGTGATTTTCATGCTTCCAGGGGCCCGGGAAGTGAATTAAATACCATTTGGAGGCATTTAATGTTCAAGCAAAAACAGCTGATTTTTGACAAAAGAGATAACACCCCCCATTACGTCATTCTTCAGAAAGGTAAAAAATGGTCCGTTTTCAAATGTTTTATTTTTGAACGTCAGTTCACATTTGTAGGTGGATTATTAGTTTTAGAGCTAAAATTAGCATGTTTAAAGTGATTTTCATGCTTCCAGGGGCTCTAAACACAAGATTTGTGGAATGGTTAAAAGTGCATGAAAATGGCCAATTTGCTCACTCTGAGGTCTCAAAAAGTGTTTCTTCACCCAAGGAAGTGAATTAAATACAATTTGGAGGCATTTAATGTTCAAGCAAAAACAGCGGATTTTTGACAAAAGAGATAACACCCCCCCCATTACGTGATGCTTCAGAAAGGTGAAAAATTGTCCGTTTTCAAATGTTTTATTTTTGAATGTCAATTCACATTTGTAGGTGGATTATTAGTTTTAGAGCTAAAATTAGCATGTTTAAAGTGATTTTCATGCTTCCAGGGGCCCGGGAAGTGAATTAAATACCATTTGGAGGCATTTAATGTTCAAGCAAAAACAGCTGATTTTTGACAAAAGAGATAACACCCCCCATTACGTCATTCTTCAGAAAGGTAAAAAATGGTCCGTTTTCAAATATTTTATTTTTGAACGTCAGTTCACATTTGTAGGTGGATTATTAGTTTTAGAGCTAAAATTAGCATGTTTAAAGTGATTTTCATGCTTCCAGGGGCTCTAAACACAAGATTTGTGGAATGGTTAAAAGTGCATGAAAATGGCCAATTTGCTCACTCTGAGGTCTCAAAAAGTGTTTCTTCACCCCGTGAAGTGAATTAAATACAATTTGGAGGCATTTAATGTTCAAGCAAAAATGGCGGATTTTTGACAAAAGAGATAACACCCCCCATTACGTGATGCTACAGAAAGGTGAAAAATTGTCCGTTTTCAAATGTTTTATTTTTGAATGTCAGTTCACATTTGTAGGTGGATCATCAGTTTTAGAGCTAAAAAAATTAGCATGTTTAAAGTGATTTTCATGCTTCCAGGGGCTCTAAACACAAGATTTGTGGAATGGTTAAAAGTGCATGAAAATGGCCAATTTGCTCACTCTGAGGTCTCAAAAAGTGTTTCTTCACCCCGGGAAGTGAATTAAATACCATTTGGAGGCATTTAATGTTCAATCAAAAACAGCTGATTTTTGACAAAAGAGATAACCCCTCCCATTACGTCATGCTTCAGAAAGGTGAAAAATTGTCCGTTTTCAAATGTTTTATTTTTGAATGTCAGTTCACATTTGTAGGTGGATTATTAGTTTTAGAGCTAAAATTAGCATGTTTAAAGTGATTTTCATGCTTCCTGTGGCCCTAAACACAAGGTTTGTGGAATGGTTAAAAGTGCATGAAAATGGCCAATTTGCTCACTCTGAGGTCTCAAAAAGTGTTTCTTCACCCCGGGAAGTGAATTAAATACCATTTGGAGGCATTTAATGTTCAAGCAAAAACAGCTGATTTTTGACAAAAGAGATAACACCCCCCCATTACGTAATTCTTCAGAAAGGTGAAAAATTGTCTGTTTTCAAATGTTTTATTTTTGAATGTCAGTTCACATTTGTAGGTGGATTATTAGTTTTAGAGCTAAAATTAGCATATTTAAAGTGATTTTCATGCTTCCAGGGGCTCTAAACACAAGATTTGTGGAATGGTTAAAAGTGCATGAAAATGGCCAATTTGCTAACTCTGAGGTCTCAAAAAGTGTTTCTTCACCCCGGGAAGTGAATTAAATACCATTTGGAGGCATTTAATGTTCAAGCAAAAACGGCAGATTTTTGGCAAAAGAGATAACACCCCCCCATTACGTCATTCTTCAGAAAGGTGAAAAATGGTCCGTTTTCAAATGTTTTATTTTTGAACGTCAGTTCACATTTGTAGGTGGATTATTAGTTTTAGAGCTAAAATTAGCATGTTTAAAGTGATTTTCATGCTTCCAGGGGCTCTAAACACAAGATTTGTGGAATGGTTAAAAGTGCATGAAAATGGCCAATTTGCTCACTCTGAGGTCTCAAAAAGTGTTTCTTCACCCCGGGAAGTGAATTAAATACCATTTGTAGGCATTTAATGTTCAAGCAAAACCAGCTGATTTTTGACAAAAGAGATAACACCCCCCCATTACGTAATTCTTCAGAAAGGTGAAAAATGGTCCGTTTTCAAATGTTTTATTTTTGAACGTCAGTTCACATTTGTAGGTGGATTATTAGTTTTAGAGCTAAAATTAGCATGTTTAAAGTGATTTTCATGCTTCCTGTGGCCCTAAACACAAGGTTTGTGGAATAGTTAAAAGTGCATGAAAATGGCCAATTTGCTAACTCTGAGGTCTCAAAAAGTGTTTCTTCACCCCGGGAAGTGAATTAAATACCATTTGGAGGCATTTAATGTTCAAGCAAAACCAGCTGATTTTTGACAAAAGAGATAACACCCCCCCATTACGTAATTCTTCAGAAAGGTGAAAAATGGTCCGTTTTCAAATGTTTTATTTTTGAATGTCAGTTCACATTTGTAGGTGGATTATTAGTTTTAGAGCTAAAATTAGCATATTTAAAGTGATTTTCATGCTTCCAGGGGCTCTAAACACAAGATTTGTGGAATGGTTAAAAGTGCATGAAAATGGCCAATTTGCTAACTCTGAGGTCTCAAAAAGTGTTTCTTCACCCCGGGAAGTGAATTAAATACCATTTGGAGGCATTTAATGTTCAAGCAAAAACGGCAGATTTTTGGCAAAAGAGATAACACCCCCCCATTACGTCATTCTTCAGAAAGGTGAAAAATGGTCCGTTTTCAAATGTTTTATTTTTGAACGTCAGTTCACATTTGTAGGTGGATTATTAGTTTTAGAGCTAAAATTAGCATGTTTAAAGTCATTTTCATGCTTCCAGGGGCTCTAAACACAAGATTTGTGGAATGGTTAAAAGTGCATGAAAATGGCCAATTTGCTCACTCTGAGGTCTCAAAAAGTGTTTCTTCACCCCGGGAAGTGAATTAAATACCATTTGTAGGCATTTAATGTTCAAGCAAAACCAGCTGATTTTTGACAAAAGAGATAACACCCCCCATTACGTAATTCTTCAGAAAGGTGAAAAATGGTCCGTTTTCAAATGTTTTATTTTTGAACGTCAGTTCACATTTGTAGGTGGATTATTAGTTTTAGAGCTAAAATTAGCATGTTTAAAGTGATTTTCATGCTTCCTGTGGCCCTAAACACAAGGTTTGTGGAATGGTTAAAAGTGCATGAAAATGGCCAATTTGCTCACTCTGAGGTCTCAAAAAGTGTTTCTTCACCCCGGGAAGTGAATTAAATACCATTTGGAGGCATTTAATGTTCAAGCAAAAACAGCTGATTTTTGACAAAAGAGATAACACCCCCCCATTACGTAATTCTTCAGAAAGGTGAAAAATTGTCTGTTTTCAAATGTTTTATTTTTGAATGTCAGTTCACATTTGTAGGTGGATTATTAGTTTTAGAGCTAAAATTAGCATATTTAAAGTGATTTTCATGCTTCCAGGGGCTCTAAACACAAGATTTGTGGAATGGTTAAAAGTGCATGAAAATGGCCAATTTGCTAACTCTGAGGTCTCAAAAAGTGTTTCTTCACCCCGGGAAGTGAATTAAATACCATTTGGAGGCATTTAATGTTCAAGCAAAAACGGCAGATTTTTGGCAAAAGAGATAACACCCCCCCATTACGTCATTCTTCAGAAAGGTGAAAAATGGTCCGTTTTCAAATGTTTTATTTTTGAACGTCAGTTCACATTTGTAGGTGGATTATTAGTTTTAGAGCTAAAATTAGCATGTTTAAAGTGATTTTCATGCTTCCAGGGGCTCTAAACACAAGATTTGTGGAATGGTTAAAAGTGCATGAAAATGGCCAATTTGCTCACTCTGAGGTCTCAAAAAGTGTTTCTTCACCCCGGGAAGTGAATTAAATACCATTTGTAGGCATTTAATGTTCAAGCAAAACCAGCTGATTTTTGACAAAAGAGATAACACCCCCCCATTACGTAATTCTTCAGAAAGGTGAAAAATGGTCCGTTTTCAAATGTTTTATTTTTGAACGTCAGTTCACATTTGTAGGTGGATTATTAGTTTTAGAGCTAAAATTAGCATGTTTAAAGTGATTTTCATGCTTCCTGTGGCCCTAAACACAAGGTTTGTGGAATAGTTAAAAGTGCATGAAAATGGCCAATTTGCTCACTCTGAGGTCTCAAAAAGTGTTTCTTCACCCCGGGAAGTGAATTAAATACCATTTGGAGGCATTTAATGTTCAAGCAAAAACAGCTGATTTTTGACAAAAGAGATAACACCCCCCCATTACGTAATTCTTCAGAAAGGTGAAAAATTGTCCGTTTTCAAATGTTTTATTTTTGAATGTCAGTTCACATTTGTAGGTGGATTATTAGTTTTAGAGCTAAAATTAGCATATTTAAATTGATTTTCATGCTTCCAGGGGCTCTAAACACAAGATTTGTGGAATGGTTAAAAGTGCATGAAAATGGCCAATTTGCTCACTCTGAGGTCTCAAAAAGTGTTTCTTCACCCCGGGAAGTGAATTAAATACCATTTGGAGGCATTTAATGTTCAAGCAAAAACGGCTGATTTTTGACGAAAGAGATAACACCCCCCCATTACATCATGCTTCAGAAAGGTGAAAAATGGTCCGTTTTCAAATGTTTTATTTTTGAATGTCAATTCACATTTGTAGGTGGATTATTAGTTTTAGAGCTAAAATTAGCATGTTTAAAGTGATTTTCATGCTTCCAGGGGCCCGGGAATTGAATTAAATACCATTTGGAGGCATTTAATGTTCAAGCAAAAACAGCTGATTTTTGACAAAAGAGATAACACCCCCATTACGTCATTCTTCAGAAAGGTAAAAAATGGTCCGTTTTCATATTTTTTATTTTTGAACGTCAGTTCACATTTGTAGGTGGATTATTAGTTTTAGAGCTAAAATTAGCATGTTTAAAGTGATTTTCATGCTTCCAGGGGCTATAAAACAAGATTTGTGGAATGGTTAAAAGTGCATGAAAATGGCCAATTTGCTCACTCTGAGGTCTCAAAAAGTGTTTCTTCACCCCGTGAAGTGAATTAAATACAATTTGGAGGCATTTAATGTTCAAGCAAAAACGGCAGATTTTTGACAAAAGAGATAACACCCCCCATTACGTGATGCTTCAGAAAGGTGAAAAATTGTCCGTTTTCAAATGTTTTATTTTTGAATGTCAGTTCACATTTGTAGGTGGATCATCAGTTTTAGAGCTAAAAAAATTAGCATGTTTAAAGTGATTTTCATGCTTCCAGGGGCTCTAAACACAAGATTTGTGGAATGGTTAAAAGTGCATGAAAATGGCCAATTTGCTCACTCTGAGGTCTCAAAAAGTGTTTCTTCACCCCGGGAAGTGAATTAAATACCATTTGGAGGCATTTAATGTTCAAGCAAAAACAGCTGATTTTTGACAAAAGAGATAACACCTCCCATTACCTCATGCTTCAGAAAGGTGAAAAATTGTCCGTTTTCAAATGTTTTATTTTTGAATGTCAGTTCACATTTGTAGGTGGATTATTAGTTTTAGAGCTAAAATTAGAATGTTTAAAGTGATTTTCATGCTTCCTGTGGCCCTAAACACAAGGTTTGTGGAATGGTTAAAAGTGCATGAAAATGGCAAATTTGCTCACTCTGAGGTCTCAAAAAGTGTTTCTTCACCCCGGGAAGTGAATTAAATACCATTTGGAGAAATTTAATGTTCAAGCAAAAACAGCTGATTTTTGACAAAAGAGATAACACCCCCCCATTACGTCATTCTTCAGAAAGGTGAAAAATGGTCCGTTTTCAAATGTTTTATTTTTGAACGTCAGTTCACATTTGTAGGTGGATTATTAGTTTTAGAGCTAAAATTAGCATGTTTAAAGTGATTTTCATGCTTCCAGGGGCTCTAAACACAAGATTTGTGGAATGGTTAAAAGTGCATGAAAATGGCCAATTTGCTCACTCTGAGGTCTCAAAAAGTGTTTCTTCACCCCGGGAAGTGAATTAAATACCATTTGTAGGCATTTAATGTTCAAGCAAAACCAGCTGATTTTTGACAAAAGAGATAACACCCCCCCATTACGTAATTCTTCAGAAAGGTGAAAAATGGTCCGTTTTCAAATGTTTTATTTTTGAACATCAGTTCACAGTTGTAGGTGTATTATTAGTTTTAGAGCTAAAATTAGCATGTTTAAAGTGATTTTCATACTTCCTGTGGCCCTAAACACAAGGTTTGTGGAATAGTTAAAAGTGCATGAAAATGGCCAATTTGCTCACTCTGAGGTCTCAAAAAGTGTTTCTTCACCACGGGAAGTGAATTAAATACCATTTGGAGGCATTTAATGTTCAAGCAAAAACAGCTGATTTTTGACAAAAGAGATAACACCCCCCCATTACGTAATTCTTCAGAAAGGTGAAAAATTGTCCGTTTTCAAATGTTTTATTTTTGAATGTCAGTTCACATTTGTAGGTGGATTATTAGTTTTAGAGCTAAAATTAGCATATTTAAAGTGATTTTCATGCTTCCAGGGGCTCTAAACACAAGATTTGTGGAATGGTTAAAAGTGCATGAAAATGGCCAATTTGCTCACTCTGAGGTCTCAAAAAGTGTTTCTTCACCCCGGGAAGTGAATTAAATACCATTTGGAGGCATTTAATGTTCAAGCAAAAACGGCTGATTTTTGACGAAAGAGATAACACCCCCCCATTACGTCATGCTTCGGAAAGGTGAAAAATGGTCCGTTTTCAAATGTTTTATTTTTGAATGTCAATTCACATTTGTAGGTGGATTATTAGTTTTAGAGCTAAAATTAGCATGTTTAAAGTGATTTTCATGCTTCCAGGGGCCCGGGAAGTGAATTAAATACCATTTGGAGGCATTTAATGTTCAAGCAAAAACAGCTGATTTTTGACAAAAGAGATAACACCCCCCATTACGTCATTCTTCAGAAAGGTAAAAAATGGTCCATTTTCAAATGTTTTATTTTTGAACGTCAGTTCACATTTGTAGGTGGATTATTAGTTTTAGAGCTAAAATTAGCATGTTTAAAGTGATTTTCATGCTTCCAGGGGCTCTAAACACAAGATTTGTGGAATGGTTAAAAGTGCATGAAAATGGCCAATTTGCTCACTCTGAGGTCTCAAAAAGTGTTTCTTCACCCCGGGAAGTGAATTAAATACAATTTGGAGGCATTTAATGTTCAAGCAAAAACGGCGGATTTTTGACAAAAGAGATAACACCCCCCCATTACGTGATGCTTCAGAAAGGTGAAAAATTGTCCGTTTTCAAATGTTTTATTTTTGAATGTCAGTTCACATTTGTAGGTGGATCATCAGTTTTAGAGCTAAAAAAATTAGCATGTTTAAAGTGATTTTCATGCTTCCAGGGGCTCTAAACACAAGATTTGTGGAATGGTTAAAAGTGCATGAAAATGGCCAATTTGCTCACTCTGAGGTCTCAAAAAGTGTTTCTTCACCCCGGGAAGTGAATTAAATACCATTTGGAGGCATTTAATGTTCAATCAAAAACAGCTGATTTTTGACAAAAGAGATGACACCTCCCATTACGTCATGCTTCAGAAAGGTAAAAAATTGTCCGTTTTCAAATGTTTTATTTTTGAATGTCAGTTCACATTTGTAGGTGGATTATTAGTTTTAGAGCTAAAATTAGCATGTTTAAAGTGATTTTCATGCTTCCTGTGGCCCTAAACACAAGGTTTGTGGAATGGTTAAAAGTGCATGAAAATGGCCAATTTGCTCACTCTGAGGTCTCAAAAAGTGTTTCTTCACCCCGGGAAGTGAATTAAATACCATTTGGAGGCATTTAATGTTCAAGCAAAAACAGCAGATTTTTGACAAAAGAGATAACACCTCCCATTACCTCATGCTTCAGAAAGGTGAAAAATTGTCCGTTTTCAAATGTTTTATTTTTGAATGTCAGTTCACATTTGTAGGTGGATTATTAGTTTTAGAGCTAAAATTAGCATGTTTAAAGTGATTTTCATGCTTCCTGTTGCCCTAAACACAAGGTTTGTGGAATGGTTAAAAGTGCATGAAAATGGCAAATTTGCTCACTCTGAGGTCTCAAAAAGTGTTTCTTCACCCCGGGAAGTGAATTAAATACCATTTGGAGGCATTTAATGTTCAAGCAAAAACAGCTGATTTTTGACAAAAGAGATAACACCCCCCCATTACGTCATTCTTCAGAAAGGTGAAAAATGATCCGTTTTCAAATGTTTTATTTTTGAACGTCAGTTCACATTTGTAGGTGGATTATTAGTTTTAGAGCTAAAATTAGCATGTTTAAAGTGATTTTCATGCTTCCAGGGGCTCTAAACACAAGATTTGTGGAATGGTTAAAAGTGCATGAAAATGGCCAATTTGCTCACTCTGAGGTCTCAAAAAGTGTTTCTTCACCCCGGGAAGTGAATTAAATACCATTTGTAGGCATTTAATGTTCAAGCAAAACCAGCTGATTTTTGACAAAAGAGATAACACCCCCCATTACGTAATTCTTCAGAAAGGTGAAAAATGGTCCGTTTTCAAATGTTTTATTTTTGAACGTCAGTTCACAGTTGTAGGTGTATTATTAGTTTTAGAGCTAAAATTAGCATGTTTAAAGTGATTTTCATACTTCCTGTGGCCCTAAACACAAGGTTTGTGGAATAGTTAAAAGTGCATGAAAATGGCCAATTTGCTCACTCTGAGGTCTCAAAAAGTGTTTCTTCACCACGGGAAGTGAATTAAATACCATTTGGAGGCATTTAATGTTCAAGCAAAAACAGCTGATTTTTGACAAAAGAGATAACACCCCCCCATTACGTAATTCTTCAGAAAGGTGAAAAATTGTCCGTTTTCAAATGTTTTATTTTTGAATGTCAGTTCACATTTGTAGGTGGATTATTAGTTTTAGAGCTAAAATTAGCATATTTAAAGTGATTTTCATGCTTCCAGGGGCTCTAAACACAAGATTTGTGGAATGGTTAAAAGTGCATGAAAATGGCCAATTTGCTCACTCTGAGGTCTCAAAAAGTGTTTCTTCACCCCGGGAAGTGAATTAAATACCATTTGGAGGCATTTAATGTTCAAGCAAAAACGGCTGATTTTTGACGAAAGAGATAACACCCCCCCATTACGTCATGCTTCGGAAAGGTGAAAAATGGTCTGTTTTCAAATGTTTTATTTTTGAATGTCAATTCACATTTGTAGGTGGATTATTAGTTTTAGAGCTAAAATTAGCATGTTTAAAGTGATTTTCATGCTTCCAGGGGCCCGGGAAGTGAATTAAATACCATTTGGAGGCATTTAATGTTCAAGCAAAAACAGCTGATTTTTGACAAAAGAGATAACACCCCCCATTACGTCATTCTTCAGAAAGGTAAAAAATGGTCCATTTTCAAATGTTTTATTTTTGAACGTCAGTTCACATTTGTAGGTGGATTATTAGTTTTAGAGCTAAAATTAGCATGTTTAAAGTGATTTTCATGCTTCCAGGGGCTCTAAACACAAGATTTGTGGAATGGTTAAAAGTGCATGAAAATGGCCAATTTGCTCACTCTGAGGTCTCAAAAAGTGTTTCTTCACCCCGGGAAGTGAATTAAATACAATTTGGAGGCATTTAATGTTCAAGCAAAAACGGCGGATTTTTGACAAAAGAGATAACACCCCCCCATTACGTGATGCTTCAGAAAGGTGAAAAATTGTCCGTTTTCAAATGTTTTATTTTTGAATGTCAGTTCACATTTGTAGGTGGATCATCAGTTTTAGAGCTAAAAAAATTAGCATGTTTAAAGTGATTTTCATGCTTCCAGGGGCTCTAAACACAAGATTTGTGGAATGGTTAAAAGTGCATGAAAATGGCCAATTTGCTCACTCTGAGGTCTCAAAAAGTGTTTCTTCACCCCGGGAAGTGAATTAAATACCATTTGGAGGCATTTAATGTTCAATCAAAAACAGCTGAGTTTTTGACAAAAGAGATGACACCTCCCATTACGTCATGCTTCAGAAAGGTAAAAAATTGTCCGTTTTCAAATGTTTTATTTTTGAATGTCAGTTCACATTTGTAGGTGGATTATTAGTTTTAGAGCTAAAATTAGCATGTTTAAAGTGATTTCATGCTTCCTGTGGCCCTAAACACAAGGTTTGTGGAATGGTTAAAAGTGCATGAAAATGGCCAATTTGCTCACTCTGAGGTCTCAAAAAGTGTTTCTTCACCCCGGGAAGTGAATTAAATACCATTTGGAGGCATTTAATGTTCAAGCAAAAACAGCTGATTTTTGACAAAAGAGATAACACCCCCCCCATTACGTAATGCTTCAGAAAGGTGAAAAATGGTCCGTTTTCAAATGTTTTATTTTTGAAGGTCAGTTCACATTTGTAGGTGGATTATTAGTTTTAGAGCTAAAATTAGCATGTTTAAAGTGATTTTCATGCTTCCAGGGGCCCGGGAAGTGAATTAAAAACCATTTGGAGGTATTTAATGTTCAAGCAAAAACGGCTGATTTTTGACAAAAGAGATAACACCCCCCCATTACGTCATGCTTCAGAAAGGTGAAAAATTGTCCGTTTTCAAATGTTTTAATTTTGAATGTCAGTTCACATTTGTAGGTGAATTATTAGTTTTAGAGCTAAAATTAGCATGTTTAAAGTGATTTTCATGCTTCCTGTGGCCCTAAACACAAAGTTTGTGGAATAGTTAAAAGTGCATGAAAATGGCCAATTTGCTCACTCTGAGGTCTCAAAAAGTGTTTCTTCACCCCGGGAACTGAATTAAATACCATTTGGAGGCATTTAATGTTCAAGCAAAAACAGCTGATTTTTGACAAAAGAGATAACACCCCCCATTACGTCATTCTTCAGAAAGGTAAAAAATGGTCCGTTTTCAAATGTTTTATTTTTGAACGTCAGTTCACATTTGTAGGTGGATTATTAGTTTTAGAGCTAAAATTAGCATGTTTAAAGTGATTTTCATGCTTCCAGGGGCTCTAAACACAAGATTTGTGGAATGGTTAAAAGTGCATGAAAATGGCCAATTTGCTCACTCTGAGGTCTCAAAAAGTGTTTCTTCACCCCGTGAAGTGAATTAAATACAATTTGGAGGCATTTAATGTTCAAGCAAAAACGGCGGATTTTTGACAAAAGAGATAACACCCCCCATTACGTGATGCTTCAGAAAGGTGAAAAATTGTCCGTTTTCAAATGTTTTATTTTTGAATGTCAGTTCACATTTGTAGGTGGATCATCAGTTTTAGAGCTAAAAAAATTAGCATGTTTAAAGTGATTTTCATGCTTCCAGGGGCTCTAAACACAAGATTTGTGGAATGGTTAAAAGTGCATGAAAATGGCCAATTTGCTCACTCTGAGGTCTCAAAAAGTGTTTCTTCACCCCGGGAAGTGAATTAAATACCATTTGGAGGCATTTAATGTTCAAGCAAAAACGGCTGATTTTTGACAAAAGAGATAACACCCCCCCATTACGTCATTCTTCAGAAAGGTGAAAAATGGTCCGTTTTCAAATGTTTTATTTTTGAACGTCAGTTCACATTTGTAGGTGGATTATTAGTTTTAGAGCTAAAATTAGCATGTTTAAAGTGATTTTCATGCTTCCAGGGGCCCGGGAAGTGAATTAAATACCATTTGGAGGCATTTAATGTTCAAGCAAAAACAGCTGATTTTTGACAAAAGAGATAACACCCCCCATTACGTCATTCTTCAGAAAGGTAAAAAATGGTCCGTTTTCAAATGTTTTATTTTTGAACGTCAGTTCACATTTGTAGGTGGATTATTAGTTTTAGAGCTAAAATTAGCATGTTTAAAGTGATTTTCATGCTTCCGGGGGCTCTAAACACAAGATTTGTGGAATGGTTAAAAGTGCATGAAAATGGCCAATTTGCTCACTCTGAGGTCTCAAAAAGTGTTTCTTCACCCCGGGAAGTGAATTAAATACAATTTGGAGGCATTTAATGTTCAAGCAAAAACGGCGGATTTTTGACAAAAGAGATAACACCCCCCATTACGTGATGCTTCAGAAAGGTGAAAAATTGTCCGTTTTCAAATGTTTTATTTTTGAATGTCAGTTCACATTTGTAGGTGGATCATCAGTTTTAGAGCTAAAAAAATTAGCATGTTTAAAGTGATTTTCATGCTTCCAGGGTCTCTAAACACAAGATTTGTGGAATGGTTAAAAGTGCATGAAAATGGCCAATTTGCTCACTCTGAGGTCTCAAAAAGTGTTTCTTCACCCCGGGAAGTGAATTAAATACCATTTGTAGGCATTTAATGTTCAAGCAAAACCAGCTGATTTTTGACAAAAGAGATAACACCCCCCCATTACGTAATTCTTCAGAAAGGTGAAAAATGGTCCGTTTTCAAATGTTTTATTTTTGAACGTCAGTTCACAGTTGTAGGTGGATTATTAGTTTTAGAGCTAAAATTAGCATGTTTAAAGTGATTTTCATACTTCCTGTGGCCCTAAACACAAGGTTTGTGGAATAGTTAAAAGTGCATGAAAATGGCCAATTTGCTCACTCTGAGGTCTCAAAAAGTGTTTCTTCACCCCGGGAAGTGAATTAAATACCATTTGGAGGCATTTAATGTTCAAGCAAAAACAGCTGATTTTTGACAAAAGAGATAACACCCCCCCATTACGTAATTCTTCAGAAAGGTGAAAAATTGTCCGTTTTCAAATGTTTTATTTTTGAATGTCAGTTCACATTTGTAGGTGGATTATTAGTTTTAGAGCTAAAATTAGCATATTTAAAGTGATTTTCATGCTTCCAGGGGCTCTAAACACAAGATTTGTGGAATGGTTAAAAGTGCATGAAAATGGCCAATTTGCTCACTCTGAGGTCTCAAAAAGTGTTTCTTCACCCCGGGAAGTGAATTAAATACCATTTGGAGGCATTTAATGTTCAAGCAAAAACGGCTGATTTTTGACGAAAGAGATAACACCCCCCCATTACGTCATGCTTCGGAAAGGTGAAAAATGGTCCGTTTTCAAATGTTTTATTTTTGAATGTCAATTCACATTTGTAGGTGGATTATTAGTTTTAGAGCTAAAATTAGCATGTTTAAAGTGATTTTCATGCTTCCAGGGGCCCGGGAAGTGAATTAAATACCATTTGGAGGCATTTAATGTTCAAGCAAAAACAGCTGATTTTTGACAAAAGAGATAACACCCCCCATTACGTCATTCTTCAGAAAGGTAAAAAATGGTCCGTTTTCAAATGTTTTATTTTTGAACGTCAGTTCACATTTGTAGGTGGATTATTAGTTTTAGAGCTAAAATTAGCATGTTTAAAGTGATTTTCATGCTTCCAGGGGCTCTAAACACAAGATTTGTGGAATGGTTAAAAGTGCATGAAAATGGCCAATTTTCTCACTCTGAGGTCTCAAAAAGTGTTTCTTCACCCCGGGAAGTGAATTAAATACAATTTGGAGGCATTTAATGTTCAAGCAAAAACGGCGGATTTTTGACAAAAGAGATAACACCCCCCCATTACGTGATGCTTCAGAAAGGTGAAAAATTGTCCGTTTTCAAATGTTTTATTTTTGAATGTCAGTTCACATTTGTAGGTGGATCATCAGTTTTAGAGCTAAAAAAATTAGCATGTTTAAAGTGATTTTCATGCTTCCAGGGGCTCTAAACACAAGATTTGTGGAATGGTTAAAAGTGCATGAAAATGGCCAATTTGCTCACTCTGAGGTCTCAAAAAGTGTTTCTTCACCCCGGGAAGTGAATTAAATACCATTTGGAGGCATTTAATGTTCAATCAAAAACAGCTGATTTTTGACAAAAGAGATGACACCTCCCATTACGTCATGCTTCAGAAAGGTAAAAAATTGTCCGTTTTCAAATGTTTTATTTTTGAATGTCAGTTCACATTTGTAGGTGGATTATTAGTTTTAGAGCTAAAATTAGCATGTTTAAAGTGATTTTCATGCTTCCTGTGGCCCTAAACACAAGGTTTGTGGAATGGTTAAAAGTGCATGAAAATGGCCAATTTGCTCACTCTGAGGTCTCAAAAAGTGTTTCTTCACCCCGGGAAGTGAATTAAATACAATTTGGAGGCATTTAATGTTCAAGCAAAAACGGCGGATTTTTGACAAAAGAGATAACACCACCCCATTACGTGATGCTTCAGAAAGGTGAAAAATTGTCCGTTTTCAAATGTTTTATTTTTGAATGTCAGTTCACATTTGTAGGTGGATCATCAGTTTTAGAGCTAAAAAAATTTGCATGTTTAAAGTGATTTTCATGCTTCCAGGGGCTCTAAACACAAGATTTGTGGAATGGTTAAAAGTGCATGAAAATGGCCAATTTGCTCACTCTGAGGTCTCAAAAAGTGTTTCTTCACCCCGGGAAGTGAATTAAATACCATTTGGAGGCATTTAATGTTCAATCAAAAACAGCTGAGTTTTTGACAAAAGAGATGACACCTCCCATTACGTCATGCTTCAGAAAGGTAAAAAATTGTCCGTTTTCAAATGTTTTATTTTTGAATGTCAGTTCACATTTGTAGGTGGATTATTAGTTTTAGAGCTAAAATTAGCATGTTTAAAGTGTTTTCATGCTTCCTGTGGCCCTAAACACAAGGTTTGTGGAATGGTTAAAAGTGCATGAAAATGGCCAATTTGCTCACTCTGAGGTCTCAAAAAGTGTTTCTTCACCCCGGGAAGTGAATTAAATACCATTTGGAGGCATTTAATGTTCAAGCAAAAACAGCTGATTTTTGACAAAAGAGATAACACCCCCCCATTACGTAATGCTTCAGAAAGGTGAAAAATGGTCCGTTTTCAAATGTTTTATTTTTGAAGGTCAGTTCACATTTGTAGGTGGATTATTAGTTTTAGAGCTAAAATTAGCATGTTTAAAGTGATTTTCATGCTTCCAGGGGCCCGGGAAGTCAATTAAAAACCATTTGGAGGTATTTAATGTTCAAGCAAAAACGGCTGATTTTTGACAAAAGAGATAACACCCCCCCATTACGTCATGCTTCGGAAAGGTGAAAAATTGTCCGTTTTCAAATGTTTTATTTTTGAATGTCAATTCACATTTGTAGGTGGATTATTAGTTTTAGAGCTAAAATTAGCATGTTTAAAGTGATTTTCATGCTTCCAGGGGCCCGGGAAGTGAATTAAATACCATTTGGAGGCATTTAATGTTCAAGCAAAAACAGCTGATTTTTGACAAAAGAGATAACACCCCCCATTACGTCATTCTTCAGAAAGGTAAAAAATGGTCCGTTTTCAAATGTTTTATTTTTGAACGTCAGTTCACATTTGTAGGTGGATTATTAGTTTTAGAGCTAAAGTTAGCATGTTTAAAGTGATTTTCATGCTTCCAGGGGCTCTAAACACAAGATTTGTGGAATGGTTAAAAGTGCATGAAAATGGCCAATTTGCTCACTCTGAGGTCTCAAAAAGTGTTTCTTCACCCCGTGAAGTGAATTAAATACAATTTGGAGGCATTTAATGTTCAAGCAAAAACGGCGGATTTTTGACAAAAGAGATAACACCCCCCATTACGTGATGCTTCAGAAAGGTGAAAAATTGTCCGTTTTCAAATGTTTTATTTTTGAATGTCAGTTCACATTTGTAGGTGGATCATCAGTTTTAGAGCTAAAAAAATTAGCATGTTTAAAGTGATTTTCATGCTTCCAGGGGCTCTAAACACAAGATTTGTGGAATGGTTAAAAGTGCATGAAAATGGCCAATTTGCTCACTCTGAGGTCTCAAAAAGTGTTTCTTCACCCCGGGAAGTGAATTAAATACCATTTGGAGGCATTTAATGTTCAAGCAAAAACAGCTGATTTTTGACAAAAGAGATAACACCTCCCATTACCTCATGCTTCAGAAAGGTGAAAAATTGTCCGTTTTCAAATGTTTTATTTTTGAATGTCAGTTCACATTTGTAGGTGGATTATTAGTTTTAGAGCTAAAATTAGCATGTTTAAAGTGATTTTCATGCCTCCTGTGGCCCTAAACACAAGGTTTGTGGAATGGTTAAAAGTGCATGAAAATGGCCAATTTGCTCACTCTGAGGTCTCAAAAAGTGTTTCTTCACCCCGGGAAGTGAATTAAATACCATTTGGAGGCATTTAATGTTCAAGCAAAAACGGCTGATTTTTGACAAAAGAGATAACACCCCCCCCCCATTACGTCATTCTTCAGAAAGGTGAAAAATGGTCCGTTTTCAAATGTTTTATTTTTGAACGTCAGTTCACATTTGTAGGTGGATTATTAGTTTTAGAGCTAAAATTAGCATGTTTAAAGTGATTTTCATGCTTCCTGTGGCCCTAAACACAAGGTTTGTGGAATGGTTAAAAGTGCATGAAAATGGCCAATTTGCTCACTCTGAGGTCTCAAAAAGTGTTTCTTCACCCCGGGAAGTGAATTAAATACAATTTGGAGGCATTTAATGTTCAAGCAAAAACGGCGGATTTTTGACAAAAGAGATAACACCACCCCATTACGTGATGCTTCAGAAAGGTGAAAAATTGTCCGTTTTCAAATGTTTTATTTTTGAATGTCAGTTCACATTTGTAGGTGGATCATCAGTTTTAGAGCTAAAAAAATTTGCATGTTTAAAGTGATTTTCATGCTTCCAGGGGCTCTAAACACAAGATTTGTGGAATGGTTAAAAGTGCATGAAAATGGCCAATTTGCTCACTCTGAGGTCTCAAAAAGTGTTTCTTCACCCCGGGAAGTGAATTAAATACCATTTGGAGGCATTTAATGTTCAATCAAAAACAGCTGAGTTTTTGACAAAAGAGATGACACCTCCCATTACGTCATGCTTCAGAAAGGTAAAAAATTGTCCGTTTTCAAATGTTTTATTTTTGAATGTCAGTTCACATTTGTAGGTGGATTATTAGTTTTAGAGCTAAAATTAGCATGTTTAAAGTGTTTTCATGCTTCCTGTGGCCCTAAACACAAGGTTTGTGGAATGGTTAAAAGTGTATGAAAATGGCCAATTTGCTCACTCTGAGGTCTCAAAAAGTGTTTCTTCACCCCGGGAAGTGAATTAAATACCATTTGGAAGCATTTAATGTTCAAGCAAAAACAGCTGATTTTTGACAAAAGAGATAACACCACCCCATTACGTAATGCTTCAGAAAGGTGAAAAATGGTCCGTTTTCAAATGTTTTATTTTTGAAGGTCAATTCAAATTTGTAGGTGGATTATTAGTTTTAGAGCTAAAATTAGCATGTTTAAAGTGATTTTCATGCTTCCAGGGGCCCGGGAAGTCAATTAAAAACCATTTGGAGGTATTTAATGTTCAAGCAAAAACGGCTGATTTTTGACAAAAGAGATAACACCCCCCCATTACGTCATGCTTCAGAAAGGTGAAAAATTGTCCGTTTTCAAATGTTTTAATTTTGAATGTCAGTTCACATTTGTAGGTGAATTATTAGTTTTAGAGCTAAAATTAGCATGTTTAAAGTGATTTTCATGCTTCCTGTGGCCCTAAACACAAAGTTTGTGGAATAGTTAAAAGTGCATGAAAATGGCCAATTTGCTCACTCTGAGGTCTCAAAAAGTGTTTCTTCACCCCGGGAACTGAATTAAATACCATTTGGAGGCATTTAATGTTCAAGCAAAAACAGCTGATTTTTGACAAAAGTGATAACACCCCCCCATTACGTAATTCTTCAGAAAGGTGAAAAATGGTCAGTTTTCAAATGTTTTATTTTTGAACGTCAGTTCACATTTGTAGGTGGATTATTAGTTTTAGAGCTAAAATTGGCATATTTAAAGTGATTTTCATGCTTCCTGTGGCCCTAAACACAAGGTTTGTGGAATGGTTAAAAGTGCATGAAAATGGCCAATTTGCTCACTCTGAGGTCTCAAAAAGTGTTTCTTCACCCCGGGAAGTGAATTAAATACCATTTGGAGGCATTTAATGTTCAAGCAAAAACGGCTGATTTTTGACGAAAGAGATAACACCCCCCCCATTACGTCATGCTTCGGAAAGGTGAAAAATTGTCCGTTTTCAAATGTTTTATTTTTGAATGTCAATTCACATTTGTAGGTGGATTATTAGTTTTAGAGCTAAAATTAGCATGTTTAAAGTGATTTTCATGCTTCCAGGGGCCCGGGAAGTGAATTAAATACCATTTGGAGGCATTTAATGTTCAAGCAAAAACAGCTGATTTTTGACAAAAGAGATAACACCCCCCATTACGTCATTCTTCAGAAAGGTAAAAAATGGTCCGTTTTCAAATGTTTTATTTTTGAACGTCAGTTCACATTTGTAGGTGGATTATTAGTTTTAGAGCTAAAGTTAGCATGTTTAAAGTGATTTTCATGCTTCCAGGGGCTCTAAACACAAGATTTGTGGAATGGTTAAAAGTGCATGAAAATGGCCAATTTGCTCACTCTGAGGTCTCAAAAAGTGTTTCTTCACCCCGTGAAGTGAATTAAATACAATTTGGAGGCATTTAATGTTCAAGCAAAAACGGCGGATTTTTGACAAAAGAGATAACACCCCCCATTACGTGATGCTTCAGAAAGGTGAAAAATTGTCCGTTTTCAAATGTTTTATTTTTGAATGTCAGTTCACATTTGTAGGTGGATCATCAGTTTTAGAGCTAAAAAAATTAGCATGTTTAAAGTGATTTTCATGCTTCCAGGGGCTCTAAACACAAGATTTGTGGAATGGTTAAAAGTGCATGAAAATGGCCAATTTGCTCACTCTGAGGTCTCAAAAAGTGTTTCTTCACCCCGGGAAGTGAATTAAATACCATTTGGAGGCATTTAATGTTCAAGCAAAAACAGCTGATTTTTGACAAAAGAGATTACACCTCCCATTACCTCATGCTTCAGAAAGGTGAAAAATTGTCCGTTTTCAAATGTTTTATTTTTGAATGTCAGTTCACATTTGTAGGTGGATTATTAGTTTTAGAGCTAAAATTAGCATGTTTAAAGTGATTTTCATGCCTCCTGTGGCCCTAAACACAAGGTTTGTGGAATGGTTAAAAGTGCATGAAAATGGCCAATTTGCTCACGCTGAGGTCTCAAAAAGTGTTTCTTCACCCCGGGAAGTGAATTAAATACCATTTGGAGGCATTTAATGTTCAAGCAAAAACGGCTGATTTTTGACAAAAGAGATAACACCCCCCCCCCCATTACGTCATTCTTCAGAAAGGTGAAAAATGGTCCGTTTTCAAATGTTTTATTTTTGAACGTCAGTTCACATTTGTAGGTGGATTATTAGTTTTAGAGCTAAAATTGGCATATTTAAAGTGATTTTCATGCTTCCTGTGGCCCTAAACACAAGGTTTGTGGAATGGTTAAAAGTGCATGAAAATGGCCAATTTGCTCACTCTGAGGTCTCAAAAAGTGTTTCTTCACCCCGGGAAGTGAATTAAATACCATTTGGAGGCATTTAATGTTCAAGCAAAAACGGCTGATTTTTGACGAAAGAGATAACACCCCCCCCATTACGTCATGCTTCGGAAAGGTGAAAAATTGTCCGTTTTCAAATGTTTTATTTTTGAATGTCAATTCACATTTGTAGGTGGATTATTAGTTTTAGAGCTAAAATTAGCATGTTTAAAGTGATTTTCATGCTTCCAGGGGCCCGGGAAGTGAATTAAATACCATTTGGAGGCATTTAATGTTCAAGCAAAAACAGCTGATTTTTGACAAAAGAGATAACACCCCCCATTACGTCATTCTTCAGAAAGGTAAAAAATGGTCCGTTTTCAAATGTTTTATTTTTGAACGTCAGTTCACATTTGTAGGTGGATTATTAGTTTTAGAGCTAAAGTTAGCATGTTTAAAGTGATTTTCATGCTTCCAGGGGCTCTAAACACAAGATTTGTGGAATGGTTAAAAGTGCATGAAAATGGCCAATTTGCTCACTCTGAGGTCTCAAAAAGTGTTTCTTCACCCCGTGAAGTGAATTAAATACAATTTGGAGGCATTTAATGTTCAAGCAAAAACGGCGGATTTTTGACAAAAGAGATAACACCCCCCATTACGTGATGCTTCAGAAAGGTGAAAAATTGTCCGTTTTCAAATGTTTTATTTTTGAATGTCAGTTCACATTTGTAGGTGGATCATCAGTTTTAGAGCTAAAAAAATTAGCATGTTTAAAGTGATTTTCATGCTTCCAGGGGCTCTAAACACAAGATTTGTGGAATGGTTAAAAGTGCATGAAAATGGCCAATTTGCTCACTCTGAGGTCTCAAAAAGTGTTTCTTCACCCCGGGAAGTGAATTAAATACCATTTGGAGGCATTTAATGTTCAAGCAAAAACAGCTGATTTTTGACAAAAGAGATTACACCTCCCATTACCTCATGCTTCAGAAAGGTGAAAAATTGTCCGTTTTCAAATGTTTTATTTTTGAATGTCAGTTCACATTTGTAGGTGGATTATTAGTTTTAGAGCTAAAATTAGCATGTTTAAAGTGATTTTCATGCCTCCTGTGGCCCTAAACACAAGGTTTGTGGAATGGTTAAAAGTGCATGAAAATGGCCAATTTGCTCACGCTGAGGTCTCAAAAAGTGTTTCTTCACCCCGGGAAGTGAATTAAATACCATTTGGAGGCATTTAATGTTCAAGCAAAAACGGCTGATTTTTGACAAAAGAGATAACACCCCCCCCCCCATTACGTCATTCTTCAGAAAGGTGAAAAATGGTCCGTTTTCAAATGTTTTATTTTTGAACGTCAGTTCACATTTGTAGGTGGATTATTAGTTTTAGAGCTAAAATTAGCATGTTTAAAGTGATTTTCATGCTTCCAGGGGCTCTAAACACAAGATTTGTGGAATGGTTAAAAGTGCATGAAAATGGCCAATTTGCTCACTCTGAGGTCTCAAAAAGTGTTTCTTCACCCCGGGAAGTGAATTAAATACCATTTGTAGGCATTTAATGTTCAAGAAAAACCAGCTGATTTTTGACAAAAGAGATAACACCCC
The DNA here is from genome assembly GCF_964261635.1 of Lissotriton helveticus. Taxonomy (NCBI): domain Eukaryota; kingdom Metazoa; phylum Chordata; class Amphibia; order Caudata; family Salamandridae; genus Lissotriton; species Lissotriton helveticus. The sequence continues at coordinate 1,613,239 of NW_027611740.1, forward strand.
CCCATTACGTAATTCTTCAGAAAGGTGAAAAATGGTCCGTTTTCAAATGTTTTATTTTTGAACGTCAGTTCACAGTTGTAGGTGGATTATTAGTTTTAGAGCTAAAATTAGCATGTTTAAAGTGATTTTCATACTTCCTGTGGCCCTAAACACAAGGTTTGTTGAATAGTTAAAAGTGCATAAAAATGGCCAATTTGCTCACTCTGAGGTCTCAAAAAGTGTTTCTTCACCCCGGGAAGTGAATTAAATACCATTTGGAGGCATTTAATGTTCAAGCAAAAACAGCAGATTTTTGACAAAAGAGATAACACCCCCCCATTACGTAATTCTTCAGAAAGGTGAAAAATTGTCCGTTTTCAAATGTTTTATTTTTGAATGTCAGTTCACATTTGTAGGTGGATTATTAGTTTTAGAGCTAAAATTAGCATATTTAAAGTGATTTTCATGCTTCCAGGGGCTCTAAACACAAGATTTGTGGAATGGTTAAAAGTGCATGAAAATGGCCAATTTGCTCACTCTGAGGTCTCAAAAAGTGTTTCTTCACCCCTGGAAGTGAATTAAATACCATTTGGAGGCATTTAATGTTCAAGCAAAAACAGCTGATTTTTGACAAAAGAGATAACACCCCCCCATTACGTAATGCTTCAGAAAGGTGAAAAATGGTCCGTTTTCAAATGTTTTATTTTTGAAGGTCAGTTCACATTTGTAGGTAGATTATTAGTTTTAGAGCTAAAATTAGCATGTTTAAAGTGATTTTCATGCTTCCAGGGGCCCGGGAAGTGAATTAAAAACAATTTGGAGGTATTTAATGTTCAAGCAAAAACGGCTGATTTTTGACAAAAGAGATAACACCCCCCCATTACGTCATGCTTCAGAAAGGTGAAAAATTGTCCGTTTTCAAATGTTTTAATTTTGAATGTCAGTTCACATTTGTAGGTGAATTATTAGTTTTAGAGCTAAAATTAGCATGTTTAAAGTGATTTTCATGCTTCCTGTGGCCCTAAACACAAAGTTTGTGGAATAGTTAAAAGTGCATGAAAATGGCCAATTTGCTCACTCTGAGGTCTCAAAAAGTGTTTCTTCACCCCGTGAAGTGAATTAAATACAATTTGGAGGCATTTAATGTTCAAGCAAAAACGGCGGATTTTTGACAAAAGAGATAACACCCCCCATTACGTGATGCTTCAGAAAGGTGAAAAATTGTCCGTTTTCAAATGTTTTATTTTTGAATGTCAGTTCACATTTGTAGGTGGATCATCAGTTTTAGAGCTAAAAAAATTAGCATGTTTAAAGTGATTTTCATGCTTCCAGGGGCTCTAAACACAAGATTTGTGGAATGGTTAAAAGTGCATGAAAATGGCCAATTTGCTCACTCTGAGGTCTCAAAAAGTGTTTCTTCACCCCGGGAAGTGAATTAAATACCATTTGGAGGCATTTAATGTTCAAGCAAAAACAGCTGATTTTTGACAAAAGAGATTACACCTCCCATTACCTCATGCTTCAGAAAGGTGAAAAATTGTCCGTTTTCAAATGTTTTATTTTTGAATGTCAGTTCACATTTGTAGGTGGATTATTAGTTTTAGAGCTAAAATTAGCATGTTTAAAGTGATTTTCATGCCTCCTGTGGCCCTAAACACAAGGTTTGTGGAATGGTTAAAAGTGCATGAAAATGGCCAATTTGCTCACGCTGAGGTCTCAAAAAGTGTTTCTTCACCCCGGGAAGTGAATTAAATACCATTTGGAGGCATTTAATGTTCAAGCAAAAACGGCTGATTTTTGACAAAAGAGATAACACCCCCCCCCCATTACGTCATTCTTCAGAAAGGTGAAAAATGGTCCGTTTTCAAATGTTTTATTTTTGAACGTCAGTTCACATTTGTAGGTGGATTATTAGTTTTAGAGCTAAAATTAGCATGTTTAAAGTGATTTTCATGCTTCCAGGGGCTCTAAACACAAGATTTGTGGAATGGTTAAAAGTGCATGAAAATGGCCAATTTGCTCACTCTGAGGTCTCAAAAAGTGTTTCTTCACCCCGGGAAGTGAATTAAATACCATTTGTAGGCATTTAATGTTCAAGCAAAACCAGCTGATTTTTGACAAAAGAGATAACACCCCCCCATTACGTAATTCTTCAGAAAGGTGAAAAATGGTCCGTTTTCAAATGTTTTATTTTTGAACGTCAGTTCACAGTTGTAGGTGGATTATTAGTTTTAGAGCTAAAATTAGCATGTTTAAAGTGATTTTCATACTTCCTGTGGCCCTAAACACAAGGTTTGTTGAATAGTTAAAAGTGCATGAAAATGGCCAATTTGCTCACTCTGAGGTCTCAAAAAGTGTTTCTTCACCCCGGGAAGTGAATTAAATACCATTTGGAGGCATTTAATGTTCAAGCAAAAACAGCAGATTTTTGACAAAAGAGATAACACCCCCCCATTACGTAATTCTTCAGAAAGGTGAAAAATTGTCCGTTTTCAAATGTTTTATTTTTGAATGTCAGTTCACATTTGTAGGTGGATTATTAGTTTTAGAGCTAAAATTAGCATATTTAAAGTGATTTTCATGCTTCCAGGGGCTCTAAACACAAGATTTGTGGAATGGTTAAAAGTGCATGAAAATGGCCAATTTGCTCACTCTGAGGTCTCAAAAAGTGTTTCTTCACCCCTGGAAGTGAATTAAATACCATTTGGAGGCATTTAATGTTCAAGCAAAAACAGCTGATTTTTGACAAAAGAGATAACACCCCCCCATTACGTAATGCTTCAGAAAGGTGAAAAATGGTCCGTTTTCAAATGTTTTATTTTTGAAGGTCAGTTCACATTTGTAGGTAGATTATTAGTTTTAGAGCTAAAATTAGCATGTTTAAAGTGATTTTCATGCTTCCAGGGGCCCGGGAAGTGAATTAAAAACAATTTGGAGGTATTTAATGTTCAAGCAAAAACGGCTGATTTTTGACAAAAGAGATAACACCCCCCCATTACGTCATGCTTCAGAAAGGTGAAAAATTGTCCGTTTTCAAATGTTTTAATTTTGAATGTCAGTTCACATTTGTAGGTGAATTATTAGTTTTAGAGCTAAAATTAGCATGTTTAAAGTGATTTTCATGCTTCCTGTGGCCCTAAACACAAAGTTTGTGGAATAGTTAAAAGTGCATGAAAATGGCCAATTTGCTCACTCTGAGGTCTCAAAAAGTGTTTCTTCACCCCGGGAACTGAATTAAATACCATTTGGAGGCATTTAATGTTCAAGCAAAAACAGCTGATTTTTGACAAAAGTGATAACACCCCCCCATTACGTCATTCTTCAGAAAGGTGAAAAATGGTCCGTTTTCAAATGTTTTATTTTTGAATGTCAGTTCACATTTGTAGGTGGATTATTAGTTTTAGAGCTAAAATTAGCATGTTTAAAGTGATTTTCATGCTTCCTGTGGCCCTAAACACAAAGTTTGTTGAATAGTTACAAGTGCATGAAAATGGCCAATTTGCTCACTCTGAGGTCTCAAAAAGTGTTTCTTCACCCCGGGAACTGAATTAAATACCATTTGGAGGCATTTAATGTTCAAGCAAAAACTGCTGATTTTTGACAAAAGAGATAACACCCCCCCATTACGTCATTCTTCAGAAAGGTGAAAAATGGTCCGTTTTCAAATGTTTTATTTTTGAACGTCAGTTCACATTTGTAGGTGGATTATTAGTTTTAGAGCTAAAATTAGCATGTTTAAAGTGATTTTCATGCTTCCAGGGGCTCTAAACACAAGATTTGTGGAATGGTTAAAAGTGCATGAAAATGGCCAATTTGCTCACTCTGAGGTCTCAAAAAGTGTTTCTTCACCCCGGGAAGTGAATTAAATACCATTTGTAGGCATTTAATGTTCAAGCAAAACCAGCTGATTTTTGACAAAAGAGATAACACCCCCCCATTACGTAATTCTTCAGAAAGGTGAAAAATGGTCAGTTTTCAAATGTTTTATTTTTGAACGTCAGTTCACAGTTGTAGGTGGATTATTAGTTTTAGAGCTAAAATTAGCATGTTTAAAGTGATTTTCATACTTCCTGTGGCCCTAAACACAAGGTTTGTGGAATAGTTAAAAGTGCATGAAAATGGCCAATTTGCTCACTCTGAGGTCTCAAAAAGTGTTTCTTCACCCCGGGAAGTGAATTAAATACCATTTGGAGGCATTTAATGTTCAAGCAAAAACAGCTGATTTTTGACAAAAGAGATAACACCCCCCCATTACGTAATTCTTCAGAAAGGTGAAAAATTGTCCGTTTTCAAATGTTTTATTTTTGAATGTCAGTTCACATTTGTAGGTGGATTATTAGTTTTAGAGCTAAAATTAGCATATTTAAAGTGATTTTCATGCTTCCAGGGGCTCTAAACACAAGATTTGTGGAATGGTTAAAAGTGCATGAAAATGGCCAATTTGCTCACTCTGAGGTCTCAAAAAGTGTTTCTTCACCCCGGGAAGTGAATTAAATACCATTTGGAGGCATTTAATGTTCAAGCAAAAACGGCTGATTTTTGACGAAAGAGATAACACCCCCCCATTACGTCATGCTTCGGAAAGGTGAAAAATGGTCCGTTTTCAAATGTTTTATTTTTGAATGTCAATTCACATTTGTAGGTGGATTATTAGTTTTAGAGCTAAAATTAGCATGTTTAAAGTGATTTTCATGCTTCCAGGGGCCCGGGAAGTGAATTAAATACCATTTGGAGGCATTTAATGTTCAAGCAAAAACAGCTGATTTTTGACAAAAGAGATAACACCCCCCATTACGTCATTCTTCAGAAAGGTAAAAAATGGTCCGTTTTCAAATGTTTTATTTTTGAACGTCAGTTCACATTTGTAGGTGGATTATTAGTTTTAGAGCTAAAATTAGCATGTTTAAAGTGATTTTCATGCTTCCAGGGGCTCTAAACACAAGATTTGTGGAATGGTTAAAAGTGCATGAAAATGGCCAATTTTCTCACTCTGAGGTCTCAAAAAGTGTTTCTTCACCCCGGGAAGTGAATTAAATACAATTTGGAGGCATTTAATGTTCAAGCAAAAACGGCGGATTTTTGACAAAAGAGATAACACCCCCCCATTACGTGATGCTTCAGAAAGGTGAAAAATTGTCCGTTTTCAAATGTTTTATTTTTGAATGTCAGTTCACATTTGTAGGTGGATCATCAGTTTTAGAGCTAAAAAAATTAGCATGTTTAAAGTGATTTTCATGCTTCCAGGGGCTCTAAACACAAGATTTGTGGAATGGTTAAAAGTGCATGAAAATGGCCAATTTGCTCACTCTGAGGTCTCAAAAAGTGTTTCTTCACCCCGGGAAGTGAATTAAATACCATTTGGAGGCATTTAATGTTCAATCAAAAACAGCTGATTTTTGACAAAAGAGATGACACCTCCCATTACGTCATGCTTCAGAAAGGTAAAAAATTGTCCGTTTTCAAATGTTTTATTTTTGAATGTCAGTTCACATTTGTAGGTGGATTATTAGTTTTAGAGCTAAAATTAGCATGTTTAAAGTGATTTTCATGCTTACTGTGGCCCTAAACACAAGGTTTGTGGAATGGTTAAAAGTGCATGAAAATGGCCAATTTGCTCACTCTGAGGTCTCAAAAAGTGTTTCTTCACCCCTGGAAGTGAATTAAATACCATTTGGAGGCATTTAATGTTCAAGCAAAAACAGCTGATTTTTGACAAAAGAGATAACACCCCCCATTACGTAATGCTTCAGAAAGGTGAAAAATGGTCCGTTTTCAAATGTTTTATTTTTGAATGTCAGTTCACATTTGTAGGTGGATTATTAGTTTTAGAGCTAAAATTAGCATATTTAAATTGATTTTCATGCTTCCAGGGGCTCTAAACACAAGATTTGTGGAATGGTTAAAAGTGCATGAAAATGGCCAATTTGCTCACTCTGAGGTCTCAAAAAGTGTTTCTTCACCCCGGGAAGTTAATTAAATACCATTTGGAGGCATTTAATGTTCAAGCAAAAACGGCTGATTTTTGACGAAAGAGATAACACCCCCCCATTACGTCATGCTTCAGAAAGGTGAAAAATGGTCCGTTTTCAAATGTTTTATTTTTGAATGTCAATTCACATTTGTAGGTGGATTATTAGTTTTAGAGCTAAAATTAGCATGTTTAAAGTGATTTTCATGCTTCCAGGGGCTCTAAACACAAGATTTGTGGAATGGTTAAAAGTGCATGAAAATGGCCAATTTGCTCACTCTGAGGTCTCAAAAAGTGTTTCTTCACCCCGGGAAGTGAATTAAATACAATTTGGAGGCATTTAATGTTCAAGCAAAAACGGCGGATTTTTGACAAAAGAGATAACACCCCCCATTACGTGATGCTTCAGAAAGGTGAAAAATTGTCCGTTTTCAAATGTTTTATTTTTGAATGTCAGTTCACATTTGTAGGTGGATCATCAGTTTTAGAGCTAAAAAAATTAGCATGTTTAAAGTGATTTTCATGCTTCCAGGGGCTCTAAACACAAGATTTGTGGAATGGTTAAAAGTGCATGAAAATGGCCAATTTGCTCACTCTGAGGTCTCAAAAAGTGTTTCTTCACCCCGGGAAGTGAATTAAATACCATTTGTAGGCATTTAATGTTCAATCAAAAACAGCTGATTTTTGACAAAAGAGATAACACCCCCCCATTACGTCATTCTTCAGAAAGGTGAAAAATGGTCCGTTTTCAAATGTTTTATTTTTGAATGTCAATTCACATTTGTAGGTGGATTATTAGTTTTAGAGCTAAAATTTGCATGTTTAAAGTGATTTTCATGCTTCCAGGGGCCCGGGAAGTGAATTAAATACCATTTGGAGGCATTTAATGTTCAAGCAAAAACAGCTGATTTTTGACAAAAGAGATAACACCCCCATTACGTCATTCTTCAGAAAGGTAAAAAATGGTCCGTTTTCAAATGTTTTATTTTTGAACGTCAGTTCACATTTGTAGGTGGATTATTAGTTTTAGAGCTAAAATTAGCATGTTTAAAGTGATTTTCATGCTTCCAGGGGCTCTAAACACAAGATTTGTGGAATGGTTAAAAGTGCATGAAAATGGCCAATTTGCTCACTCTGAGGTCTCAAAAAGTGTTTCTTCACCCCGGGAAGTGAATTAAATACAATTTGGAGGCATTTAATGTTCAAGCAAAAACGGCGGATTTTTGACAAAAGAGATAACACCCCCCCATTACGTGATGCTTCAGAAAGGTGAAAAATTGTCCATTTTCAAATGTTTTATTTTTGAATGTCAGTTCACATTTGTAGGTGGATCATCAGTTTTAGAGCTAAAAAAATTAGCATGTTTAAAGTGATTTTCATGCTTCCAGGGGGTCTAAACACAAGATTTGTGGAATGGTTAAAAGTGCATGAAAATGGCCAATTTGCTCACTCTGAGGTCTCAAAAAGTGTTTCTTCACCCCGGGAAGTGAATTAAATACCATTTGGAGGCATTTAATGTTCAATCAAAAACAGCTGATTTTTGACAAAAGAGATAACACCTCCCATTACGTCATGCTTCAGAAAGGTGAAAAATTGTCCATTTTCAAATGTTTTATTTTTGAATGTCAGTTCACATTTGTAGGTGGATTCTTAGTTTTAGAGCTAAAATTAGCATATTTAAAGTGATTTTCATGCTTCCAGGGGCTCTAAACACAAGATTTGTGGAATGGTTAAAAGTGCATGAAAATGGCCAATTTGCTCACTCTGAGGTCTCAAAAAGTGTTTCTTCACCCCGGGAAGTGAATTAAATACCATTTGGAGGCATTTAATGTTCAAGCAAAAACGGCTGATTTTTGACAAAAGAGATAACACCCCCCCATTACGTCATTCTTCAGAAAGGTGAAAAATGGTCCGTTTTCAAATGTTTTATTTTTGAACGTCAGTTCACATTTGTAGGTGGATTATTAGTTTTAGAGCTAAAATTAGCATGTTTAAAGTGATTTCATGCTTCCTGTGGCCCTAAACACAAGGTTTGTGGAATGGTTAAAAGTGCATGAAAATGGCCAATTTGCTCACTCTGAGGTCTCAAAAAGTGTTTCTTCACCACGGGAACTGAATTAAATACCATTTGGAGGCATTTAATGTTCAAGCAAAAACAGCTGATTTTTGACAAAAGTGATAACACCCCCCCATTACGTAATTCTTCAGAAAGGTGAAAAATGGTCAGTTTTCAAATGTTTTATTTTTGAACGTCAGTTCACATTTGTAGGTGGATTATTAGTTTTAGAGCTAAAATTAGCATATTTAAAGTGATTTTCATGCTTCCTGTGGCCCTAAACACAAGGTTTGTGGAATGGTTAAAAGTGCATGAAAATGGCCAATTTGCTCACTCTGAGGTCTCAAAAAGTGTTTCTTCACCCCGGGAAGTGAATTAAATACCATTTGGAGGCATTTAATGTTCAAGCAAAAACGGCTGATTTTTGACGAAAGAGATAACACCCCCCCATTACGTCATGCTTCGGAAAGGTAAAAAATTGTCCGTTTTCAAATGTTTTATTTTTGAATGTCAATTCACATTTGTAGGTGGATTATTAGTTTTAGAGCTAAAATTAGCATGTTTAAAGTGATTTTCATGCTTCCAGGGGCCCGGGAAGTGAATTAAATACCATTTGGAGGCATTTAATGTTCAAGCAAAAACAGCTGATTTTTGACAAAAGCGATAACACCCCCCATTACGTCATTCTTCAGAAAGGTAAAAAATGGTCCGTTTTCAAATGTTTTATTTTTGAACGTCAGTTCACATTTGTAGGTGGATTATTAGTTTTAGAGCTAAAATTAGCATGTTTAAAGTGATTTTCATGCTTCCAGGGGCTCTAAACACAAGATTTGTGGAATGGTTAAAAGTGCATGAAAATGGCCAATTTGCTCACTCTGAGGTCTCAAAAAGTGTTTCTTCACCCCGTGAAGTGAATTAAATACAATTTGGAGGCATTTAATGTTCAAGCAAAAACGGCGGATTTTTGACAAAAGAGATAACACCCCCCATTACGTGATGCTTCAGAAAGGTGAAAAATTGTCCGTTTTCAAATGTTTTATTTTTGAATGTCAGTTCACATTTGTAGGTGGATCATCAGTTTTAGAGCTAAAAAAATTAGCATGTTTAAAGTGATTTTCATGCTTCCAGGGGCCCTAAACACAAGATTTGTGGAATGGTTAAAAGTGCATGAAAATGGCCAATTTGCTCACTCTGAGGTCTCAAAAAGTGTTTCTTCACCCCGGGAAGTGAATTAAATACCATTTGGAGGCATTTAATGTTCAAGCAAAAACAGCTGATTTTTGACAAAAGAGATAACACCTCCCATTACCTCATGCTTCAGAAAGGTGAAAAATTGTCCGTTTTCAAATGTTTTATTTTTGAATGTCAGTTCACATTTGTAGGTGGATTATTAGTTTTAGAACTAAAATTAGCATGTTTGAAGTGATTTTCATGCCTCCTGTGGCCCTAAACACAAGGTTTGTGGAATGGTTAAAAGTGCATGAAAATGGCCAATTTGCTCACTCTGAGGTCTCAAAAAGTGTTTCTTCACCCCGGGAAGTGAATTAAATACCATTTGGAGGCATTTAATGTTCAAGCAAAAACGGCTGATTTTTGACAAAAGAGATAACACCCCCCCATTACGTCATTCTTCAGAAAGGTGAAAAATGGTCCGTTTTCAAATGTTTTATTTTTGAACATCAGTTCACATTTGTAGGTGGATTATTAGTTTTAGAGCTAAAATTAGCATGTTTAAAGTGATTTCATGCTTCCTGTGGCCCTAAACACAAGGTTTGTGGAATGGTTAAAAGTGCATGAAAATGGCCAATTTGCTCACTCTGAGGTCTCAAAAAGTGTTTCTTCACCCCGGGAAGTGAATTAAATACCATTTGGAGGCATTTAATGTTCAAGCAAAAACAGCTGATTTTTGACAAAAGAGATAACACCCCCCCATTACGTAATGCTTCAGAAAGGTGAAAAATGGTCAGTTTTCAAATGTTTTATTTTTGAAGGTCAGTTCACATTTGTAGGTGGATTATTAGTTTTAGAGCTAAAATTAGCATGTTTAAAGTGATTTTCATGCTTCCAGGGGCCCGGGAAGTGAATTAAAAACCATTTGGAGATATTTAATGTTCAAGCAAAAACGGCTGATTTTTGACAAAAGAGATAACACCCCCCCATTACGTCATGCTTCAGAAAGGTGAAAAATTGTCCGTTTTCAAATGTTTTAATTTTGAATGTCAGTTCACATTTGTAGGTGAATTATTAGTTTTAGAGCTAAAATTAGCATGTTTAAAGTGATTTTCATGCTTCCTATGGCCCTAAACACAAAGTTTGTGGAATAGTTAAAAGTGCATGAAAATGGCCAATTTGCTCACTCTGAGGTCTCAAAAAGTGTTTCTTCACCCCGGGAACTGAATTAAATACCATTTGGAGGCATTTAATGTTCAAGCAAAAACAGCTGATTTTTGACAAAAGTGATAACACCCCCCCATTACGTAATTCTTCAGAAAGGTGAAAAATGGTCAGTTTTCAAATGTTTTATTTTTGAACGTCAGTTCACATTTGTAGGTGGATTATTAGTTTTAGAGCTAAAATTAGCATATTTAAAGTGATTTTCATGCTTCCTGTGGCCCTAAACACAAGGTTTGTGGAATGGTTAAAAGTGCATGAAAATGGCCAATTTGCTCACTCTGAGGTCTCAAAAAGTGTTTCTTCACCCCGGGAAGTGAATTAAATACCATTTGGAGGCATTTAATGTTCAAGCAAAAACGGCTGATTTTTGACGAAAGAGATAACACCCCCCATTACGTCATGCTTCGGAAAGGTGAAAAATTGTCCGTTTTCAAATGTTTTATTTTTGAATGTCAATTCACATTTGTAGGTGGATTATTAGTTTTAGAGCTAAAATTAGCATGTTTAAAGTGATTTTCATGCTTCCAGGGGCCCGGGAAGTGAATTAAATACCATTTGGAGGCATTTAATGTTCAAGCAAAAACAGCTGATTTTTGACAAAAGAGATAACACCCCCCATTACGTCATTCTTCAGAAAGGTAAAAAATGGTCCGTTTTCAAATGTTTTATTTTTGAACGTCAGTTCACATTTGTAGGTGGATTATTAGTTTTAGAGCTAAAATTAGCATGTTTAAAGTGATTTTCATGCTTCCAGGGGCTCTAAACACAAGATTTGTGGAATGGTTAAAAGTGCATGAAAATGGCCAATTTGCTCACTCTGAGGTCTCAAAAAGTGTTTCTTCACCCCGTGAAGTGAATTAAATACAATTTGGAGGCATTTAATGTTCAAGCAAAAACGGCGGATTTTTGACAAAAGAGATAACACCCCCCATTACGTGATGCTTCAGAAAGGTGAAAAATTGTCCGTTTTCAAATGTTTTATTTTTGAATGTCAGTTCACATTTGTAGGTGGATCATCAGTTTTAGAGCTAAAAAAATTAGCATGTTTAAAGTGATTTTCATGCTTCCAGGGGCTCTAAACACAAGATTTGTGGAATGGTTAAAAGTGCATGAAAATGGCCAATTTGCTCACTCTGAGGTCTCAAAAAGTGTTTCTTCACCCCGGGAAGTGAATTAAATACCATTTGGAGGCATTTAATGTTCAAGCAAAAACAGCTGATTTTTGACAAAAGAGATAACACCTCCCATTACCTCATGCTTCAGAAAGGTGAAAAATTGTCCGTTTTCAAATGTTTTATTTTTGAATGTCAGTTCACATTTGTAGGTGGATTATTAGTTTTAGAACTAAAATTAGCATGTTTAAAGTGATTTTCATGCCTCCTGTGGCCCTAAACACAAGGTTTGTGGAATGGTTAAAAGTGCATGAAAATGGCCAATTTGCTCACTCTGAGGTCTCAAAAAGTGTTTCTTCACCCCGGGAAGTGAATTAAATACCATTTGGAGGCATTTAATGTTCAAGCAAAAACGGCTGATTTTTGACAAAAGAGATAACACCCCCCCATTACGTCATTCTTCAGAAAGGTGAAAAATGGTCCGTTTTCAAATGTTTTATTTTTGAACGTCAGTTCACATTTGTAGGTGGATTATTAGTTTTAGAGCTAAAATTAGCATGTTTAAAGTGATTTTCATGCTTCCAGGGGCTCTAAACACAAGATTTGTGGAATGGTTAAAAGTGCATGAAAATGGCCAATTTGCTCACTCTGAGGTCTCAAAAAGTGTTTCTTCACCCCGGGAAGTGAATTAAATACCATTTGTAGGCATTTAATGTTCAAGCAAAACCAGCTGATTTTTGACAAAAGAGATAACACCCCCCCATTACGTAATTCTTCAGAAAGGTGAAAAATGGTCCGTTTTCAAATGTTTTATTTTTGAACGTCAGTTCACAGTTGTAGGTGGATTATTAGTTTTAGAGCTAAAATTAGCATGTTTAAAGTGATTTTCATACTTCCTGTGGCCCTAAACACAAGGTTTGTGGAATAGTTAAAAGTGCATGAAAATGGCCAATTTGCTCACTCTGAGGTCTCAAAAAGTGTTTCTTCACCCCGGGAAGTGAATTAAATACCATTTGGAGGCATTTAATGTTCAAGCAAAAACAGCTGATTTTTGACAAAAGAGATAACACCCCCCCATTACGTAATTCTTCAGAAAGGTGAAAAATTGTCCGTTTTCAAATGTTTTATTTTTGAATGTCAGTTCACATTTGTAGGTGGATTATTAGTTTTAGAGCTAAAATTAGCATATTTAAAGTGATTTTCATGCTTCCAGGGGCTCTAAACACAAGATTTGTGGAATGGTTAAAAGTGCATGAAAATGGCCAATTTGCTCACTCTGAGGTCTCAAAAAGTGTTTCTTCACCCCGGGAAGTGAATTAAATACCATTTGGAGGCATTTAATGTTCAAGCAAAAACGGCTGATTTTTGACGAAAGAGATAACACCCCCCCATTACGTCATGCTTCGGAAAGGTGAAAAATGGTCCGTTTTCAAATGTTTTATTTTTGAATGTCAATTCACATTTGTAGGTGGATTATTAGTTTTAGAGCTAAAATTAGCATGTTTAAAGTGATTTTCATGCTTCCAGGGGCCCGGGAAGTGAATTAAATACCATTTGGAGGCATTTAATGTTCAAGCAAAAACAGCTGATTTTTGACAAAAGAGATAACACCCCCCATTACGTCATTCTTCAGAAAGGTAAAAAATGGTCCGTTTTCAAATGTTTTATTTTTGAACGTCAGTTCACATTTGTAGGTGGATTATTAGTTTTAGAGCTAAAATTAGCATGTTTAAAGTGATTTTCATGCTTCCAGGGGCTCTAAACACAAGATTTGTGGAATGGTTAAAAGTGCATGAAAATGGCCAATTTTCTCACTCTGAGGTCTCAAAAAGTGTTTCTTCACCCCGGGAAGTGAATTAAATACAATTTGGAGGCATTTAATGTTCAAGCAAAAACGGCGGATTTTTGACAAAAGAGATAACACCCCCCCATTACGTGATGCTTCAGAAAGGTGAAAAATTGTCCGTTTTCAAATGTTTTATTTTTGAATGTCAGTTCACATTTGTAGGTGGATCATCAGTTTTAGAGCTAAAAAAATTAGCATGTTTAAAGTGATTTTCATGCTTCCAGGGGCTCTAAACACAAGATTTGTGGAATGGTTAAAAGTGCATGAAAATGGCCAATTTGCTCACTCTGAGGTCTCAAAAAGTGTTTCTTCACCCCGGGAAGTGAATTAAATACCATTTGGAGGCATTTAATGTTCAATCAAAAACAGCTGATTTTTGACAAAAGAGATGACACCTCCCATTACGTCATGCTTCAGAAAGGTAAAAAATTGTCCATTTTCAAATGTTTTATTTTTGAATGTCAGTTCACATTTGTAGGTGGATTATTAGTTTTAGAGCTAAAATTAGCATGTTTAAAGTGATTTTCATGCTTCCTGTGGCCCTAAACACAAGGTTTGTGGAATGGTTAAAAGTGCATGAAAATGGCCAATTTGCTCACTCTGAGGTCTCAAAAAGTGTTTCTTCACCCCTGGAAGTGAATTAAATACCATTTGGAGGCATTTAATGTTCAAGCAAAAACAGCTGATTTTTGACAAAAGAGATAACACCCCCCATTACGTAATGCTTCAGAAAGGTGAAAAATGGTCCGTTTTCAAATGTTTTATTTTTGAATGTCAGTTCACATTTGTAGGTGGATTATTAGTTTTAGAGCTAAAATTAGCATATTTAAATTGATTTTCATGCTTCCAGGGGCTCTAAACACAAGATTTGTGGAATGGTTAAAAGTGCATGAAAATGGCCAATTTGCTCACTCTGAGGTCTCAAAAAGTGTTTCTTCACCCCGGGAAGTTAATTAAATACCATTTGGAGGCATTTAATGTTCAAGCAAAAACGGCTGATTTTTGACGAAAGAGATAACACCCCCCCATTACGTCATGCTTCAGAAAGGTGAAAAATGGTCCGTTTTCAAATGTTTTATTTTTGAATGTCAATTCACATTTGTAGGTGGATTATTAGTTTTAGAGCTAAAATTAGCATGTTTAAAGTGATTTTCATGCTTCCAGGGGCTCTAAACACAAGATTTGTGGAATGGTTAAAAGTGCATGAAAATGGCCAATTTGCTCACTCTGAGGTCTCAAAAAGTGTTTCTTCACCCCGGGAAGTGAATTAAATACAATTTGGAGGCATTTAATGTTCAAGCAAAAACGGCGGATTTTTAACAAAAGAGATAACACCCCCATTACGTGATGCTTCAGAAAGGTGAAAAATTGTCCGTTTTCAAATGTTTTATTTTTGAATGTCAGTTCACATTTGTAGGTGGATCATCAGTTTTAGAGCTAAAAAAATTAGCATGTTTAAAGTGATTTTCATGCTTCCAGGGGCTCTAAACACAAGATTTGTGGAATGGTTAAAAGTGCATGAAAATGGCCAATTTGCTCACTCTGAGGTCTCAAAAAGTGTTTCTTCACCCCGGGAAGTGAATTAAATACCATTTGGAGGCATTTAATGTTCAAGCAAAAACGGCTGATTTTTGACAAAAGAGATAACACCCCCCCATTACGTCATGCTTCAGAAAGGTGAAAAATGGTCAGTTTTCAAATGTTTTATTTTTGAATGTCAATTCACATTTGTAGGTGGATTATTAGTTTTAGAGCTAAAATTAGCATGTTTAAAGTGATTTTCATGCTTCCAGGGGCCCGGGAAGTGAATTAAATACCATTTGGAGGCATTTAATGTTCAAGCAAAAACAGCTGATTTTTGACAAAAGAGATAACACCCCCCATTACGTCATTCTTCAGAAAGGTAAAAAATGGTCCGTTTTCAAATGTTTTATTTGTGAACGTCAGTTCACATTTGTAGGTGGATTATTAGTTTTAGAGCTAAAATTAGCATGTTTAAAGTGATTTTCATGCTTCCAGGGGCTCTAAACACAAGATTTGTGGAATGGTTAAAAGTGCATGAAAATGGCCAATTTGCTCACTCTGAGGTCTCAAAAAGTGTTTCTTCACCCCGGGAAGTGAATTAAATACAATTTGGAGGCATTTAATGTTCAAGCAAAAACGGCGGATTTTTGACAAAAGAGATAACACCCCCCCATTACGTGATGCTTCAGAAAGGTGAAAAATTGTCCATTTTCAAATGTTTTATTTTTGAATGTCAGTTCACATTTGTAGGTGGATCATCAGTTTTAGAGCTAAAAAAATTAGCATGTTTAAAGTGATTTTCATGCTTCCAGGGGCTCTAAACACAAGATTTGTGGAATGGTTAAAAGTGCATGAAAATGGCCAATTTGCTCACTCTGAGGTCTCAAAAAGTGTTTCTTCACCCCGGGAAGTGAATTAAATACCATTTGGAGGCATTTAATGTTCAAGCAAAAACGGCTGATTTTTGACGAAAGAGATAACACCCCCCCATTACGTCATGCTTCGGAAAGGTGAAAAATGGTCCGTTTTCAAATGTTTTATTTTTGAATGTCAATTCACATTTGTAGGTGGATTATTAGTTTTAGAGCTAAAATTAGCATGTTTAAAGTGATTTTCATGCTTCCAGGGGCCCGGGAAGTGAATTAAATACCATTTGGAGGCATTTAATGTTCAAGCAAAAACAGCTGATTTTTGACAAAAGAGATAACACCCCCCATTACGTCATTCTTCAGAAAGGTAAAAAATGGTCCGTTTTCAAATGTTTTATTTTTGAACGTCAGTTCACATTTGTAGGTGGATTATTAGTTTTAGAGCTAAAATTAGCATGTTTAAAGTGATTTTCATGCTTCCAGGGGCTCTAAACACAAGATTTGTGGAATGGTTAAAAGTGCATGAAAATGGCCAATTTTCTCACTCTGAGGTCTCAAAAAGTGTTTCTTCACCCCGGGAAGTGAATTAAATACAATTTGGAGGCATTTAATGTTCAAGCAAAAACGGCGGATTTTTGACAAAAGAGATAACACCCCCCCATTACGTGATGCTTCAGAAAGGTGAAAAATTGTCCGTTTTCAAATGTTTTATTTTTGAATGTCAGTTCACATTTGTAGGTGGATCATCAGTTTTAGAGCTAAAAAAATTAGCATGTTTAAAGTGATTTTCATGCTTCCAGGGGCTCTAAACACAAGATTTGTGGAATGGTTAAAAGTGCATGAAAATGGCCAATTTGCTCACTCTGAGGTCTCAAAAAGTGTTTCTTCACCCCGGGAAGTGAATTAAATACCATTTGGAGGCATTTAATGTTCAATCAAAAACAGCTGATTTTTGACAAAAGAGATGACACCTCCCATTACGTCATGCTTCAGAAAGGTAAAAAATTGTCCATTTTCAAATGTTTTATTTTTGAATGTCAGTTCACATTTGTAGGTGGATTATTAGTTTTAGAGCTAAAATTAGCATGTTTAAAGTGATTTTCATGCTTCCTGTGGCCCTAAACACAAGGTTTGTGGAATGGTTAAAAGTGCATGAAAATGGCCAATTTGCTCACTCTGAGGTCTCAAAAAGTGTTTCTTCACCCCTGGAAGTGAATTAAATACCATTTGGAGGCATTTAATGTTCAAGCAAAAACAGCTGATTTTTGACAAAAGAGATAACACCCCCCATTACGTAATGCTTCAGAAAGGTGAAAAATGGTCCGTTTTCAAATGTTTTATTTTTGAATGTCAGTTCACATTTGTAGGTGGATTATTAGTTTTAGAGCTAAAATTAGCATATTTAAATTGATTTTCATGCTTCCAGGGGCTCTAAACACAAGATTTGTGGAATGGTTAAAAGTGCATGAAAATGGCCAATTTGCTCACTCTGAGGTCTCAAAAAGTGTTTCTTCACCCCGGGAAGTTAATTAAATACCATTTGGAGGCATTTAATGTTCAAGCAAAAACGGCTGATTTTTGACGAAAGAGATAACACCCCCCCATTACGTCATGCTTCAGAAAGGTGAAAAATGGTCCGTTTTCAAATGTTTTATTTTTGAATGTCAATTCACATTTGTAGGTGGATTATTAGTTTTAGAGCTAAAATTAGCATGTTTAAAGTGATTTTCATGCTTCCAGGGGCTCTAAACACAAGATTTGTGGAATGGTTAAAAGTGCATGAAAATGGCCAATTTGCTCACTCTGAGGTCTCAAAAAGTGTTTCTTCACCCCGGGAAGTGAATTAAATACAATTTGGAGGCATTTAATGTTCAAGCAAAAACGGCGGATTTTTAACAAAAGAGATAACACCCCCATTACGTGATGCTTCAGAAAGGTGAAAAATTGTCCGTTTTCAAATGTTTTATTTTTGAATGTCAGTTCACATTTGTAGGTGGATCATCAGTTTTAGAGCTAAAAAAATTAGCATGTTTAAAGTGATTTTCATGCTTCCAGGGGCTCTAAACACAAGATTTGTGGAATGGTTAAAAGTGCATGAAAATGGCCAATTTGCTCACTCTGAGGTCTCAAAAAGTGTTTCTTCACCCCGGGAAGTGAATTAAATACCATTTGGAGGCATTTAATGTTCAAGCAAAAACGGCTGATTTTTGACAAAAGAGATAACACCCCCCCATTACGTCATGCTTCAGAAAGGTGAAAAATGGTCAGTTTTCAAATGTTTTATTTTTGAATGTCAATTCACATTTGTAGGTGGATTATTAGTTTTAGAGCTAAAATTAGCATGTTTAAAGTGATTTTCATGCTTCCAGGGGCCCGGGAAGTGAATTAAATACCATTTGGAGGCATTTAATGTTCAAGCAAAAACAGCTGATTTTTGACAAAAGAGATAACACCCCCCATTACGTCATTCTTCAGAAAGGTAAAAAATGGTCCGTTTTCAAATGTTTTATTTGTGAACGTCAGTTCACATTTGTAGGTGGATTATTAGTTTTAGAGCTAAAATTAGCATGTTTAAAGTGATTTTCATGCTTCCAGGGGCTCTAAACACAAGATTTGTGGAATGGTTAAAAGTGCATGAAAATGGCCAATTTGCTCACTCTGAGGTCTCAAAAAGTGTTTCTTCACCCCGGGAAGTGAATTAAATACAATTTGGAGGCATTTAATGTTCAAGCAAAAACGGCGGATTTTTGACAAAAGAGATAACACCCCCCCATTACGTGATGCTTCAGAAAGGTGAAAAATTGTCCATTTTCAAATGTTTTATTTTTGAATGTCAGTTCACATTTGTAGGTGGATCATCAGTTTTAGAGCTAAAAAAATTAGCATGTTTAAAGTGATTTTCATGCTTCCAGGGGGTCTAAACACAAGATTTTTGGAATGGTTAAAAGTGCATGAAAATGGCCAATTTGCTCACTCTGAGGTCTCAAAAAGTGTTTCTTCACCCCGGGAAGTGAATTAAATACCATTTGGAGGCATTTAATGTTCAATCAAAAACAGCTGATTTTTGACAAAAGAGATAACACCTCCCATTACGTCATGCTTCAGAAAGGTGAAAAATTGTCCATTTTCAAATGTTTTATTTTTGAATGTCAGTTCACATTTGTAGGTGGATTATTAGTTTTAGAGCTAAAATTAGCATGTTTAAAGTGATTTTCATGCTTCCTGTGGCCCTAAACACAAGGTTTGTGGAATGGTTAAAAGTGCATGAAAATGGCCAATTTGCTCACTCTGAGGTCTCAAAAAGTGTTTCTTCACCCCGGGAAGTGAATTAAATACCATTTGGAGGCATTTAATGTTCAAGCAAAAACAGCTGATTTTTGACAAAAGAGATAACACCCCCCCATTACGTAATTCTTCAGAAAGGTGAAAAATTGTCTGTTTTCAAATGTTTTATTTTTGAATGTCAGTTCACATTTGTAGGTGGATTCTTAGTTTTAGAGCTAAAATTAGCATATTTAAAGTGATTTTCATGCTTCCAGGGGCTCTAAACACAAGATTTGTGGAATGGTTAAAAGTGCATGAAAATGGCCAATTTGCTCACTCTGAGGTCTCAAAAAGTGTTTCTTCACCCCGGGAAGTGAATTAAATACCATTTGGAGGCATTTAATGTTCAAGCAAAAACGGCTGATTTTTGACAAAAGAGATAACACCCCCCCATTACGTCATTCTTCAGAAAGGTGAAAAATGGTCCGTTTTCAAATGTTTTATTTTTGAACGTCAGTTCACATTTGTAGGTGGATTATTAGTTTTAGAGCTAAAATTAGCATGTTTAAAGTGATTTCATGCTTCCTGTGGCCCTAAACACAAGGTTTGTGGAATGGTTAAAAGTGCATGAAAATGGCCAATTTGCTCACTCTGAGGTCTCAAAAAGTGTTTC
Organism: Lissotriton helveticus; assembly: GCF_964261635.1. Taxonomy (NCBI): domain Eukaryota; kingdom Metazoa; phylum Chordata; class Amphibia; order Caudata; family Salamandridae; genus Lissotriton; species Lissotriton helveticus. Next base: position 1,632,924 of record NW_027611740.1, read on the forward strand.
TTCACCCCGGGAAGTGAATTAAATACCATTTGGAGGCATTTAATGTTCAAGCAAAAACAGCTGATTTTTTACAAAAGAGATAACACCCCCCCATTACGTAATGCTTCAGAAAGGTGAAAAATGGTCCGTTTTCAAATGTTTTATTTTTGAAGGTCAGTTCACATTTGTAGGTGGATTATTAGTTTTAGAGCTAAAATTAGCATGTTTAAAGTGATTTTCATGCTTCCAGGGGCCCGGGAAGTGAATTAAAAACCATTTGGAGGTATTTAATGTTCAAGCAAAAACGGCTGATTTTTGACAAAAGAGATAACACCCCCCCATTACGTCATGCTTCAGAAAGGTGAAAAATTGTCCGTTTTCAAATGTTTTAATTTTGAATGTCAGTTCACATTTGTAGGTGAATTATTAGTTTTAGAGCTAAAATTAGCATGTTTAAAGTGATTTTCATGCTTCCTGTGGCCCTAAACACAAAGTTTGTGGAATAGTTAAAAGTGCATGAAAATGGCCAATTTGCTCACTCTGAGGTCTCAAAAAGTGTTTCTTCACCCCGGGAACTGAATTAAATACCATTTGGAGGCATTTAATGTTCAAGCAAAAACAGCTGATTTTTGACAAAAGTGATAACACCCCCCCATTACGTAATTCTTCAGAAAGGTGAAAAATGGTCAGTTTTCAAATGTTTTATTTTTGAACGTCAGTTCACATTTGTAGGTGGATTATTAGTTTTAGAGCTAAAATTAGCATATTTAAAGTGATTTTCATGCTTCCTGTGGCCCTAAACACAAGGTTTGTGGAATGGTTAAAAGTGCATGAAAATGGCCAATTTGCTCACTCTGAGGTCTCAAAAAGTGTTTCTTCACCCCGGGAAGTGAATTAAATACCATTTGGAGGCATTTAATGTTCAAGCAAAAACGGCTGATTTTTGACGAAAGAGATAACACCCCCCCATTACGTCATGCTTCGGAAAGGTGAAAAATTGTCAGTTTTCAAATGTTTTATTTTTGAATGTCAATTCACATTTGTAGGTGGATTATTAGTTTTAGAGCTAAAATTAGCATGTTTAAAGTGATTTTCATGCTTCCAGGGGCCCGGGAAGTGAATTAAATACCATTTGGAGGCATTTAATGTTCAAGCAAAAACAGCTGATTTTTGACAATAGAGATAACACCCCCCATTACGTCATTCTTCAGAAAGGTAAAAAATGGTCCGTTTTCAAATGTTTTATTTTTGAACGTCAGTTCACATTTGTAGGTGGATTATTAGTTTTAGAGCTAAAATTAGCATGTTTAAAGTGATTTTCATGCTTCCAGGGTCTCTAAACACAAGATTTGTGGAATGGTTAAAAGTGCATGAAAATGGCCAATTTGCTCACTCTGAGGTCTCAAAAAGTGTTTCTTCACCCCGTGAAGTGAATTAAATACAATTTGGAGGCATTTAATGTTCAAGCAAAAACGGCGGATTTTTGACAAAAGAGATAACACCCCCCATTACGTGATGCTTCAGAAAGGTGAAAAATTGTCCGTTTTCAAATGTTTTATTTTTGAAAGTCAGTTCACATTTGTAGGTGGATCATCAGTTTTAGAGCTAAAAAAATTAGCATGTTTAAAGTGATTTTCATGCTTCCAGGGGCTCTAAACACAAGATTTGTGGAATGGTTAAAAGTGCATTAAAATGGCCAATTTGCTCACTCTGAGGTCTCAAAAAGTGTTTCTTCACCCCGGGAAGTGAATTAAATACCATTTGGAGGCATTTAATGTTCAAGCAAAAACATCTGATTTTTGACAAAAGAGATAACACCTCCCATTACCTCATGCTTCAGAAAGGTGAAAAATTGTCCGTTTTCAAATGTTTTATTTTTGAATGTCAGTTCACATTTGTAGGTGGATTATTAGTTTTAGAACTAAAATTAGCATGTTTAAAGTGATTTTCATGCCTCCTGTGGCCCTAAACACAAGGTTTGTGGAATGGTTAAAAGTGCATGAAAATGGCCAATTTGCTCACTCTGAGGTCTCAAAAAGTGTTTCTTCACCCCGGGAAGTGAATTAAATACCATTTGGAGGCATTTAATGTTCAAGCAAAAACGGCTGATTTTTGACAAAAGAGATAACACCCCCCCATTACGTCATTCTTCAGAAAGGTGAAAAATGGTCCGTTTTCAAATGTTTTATTTTTGAACGTCAGTTCACATTTGTAGGTGGATTATTAGTTTTAGAGCTAAAATTAGCATGTTTAAAGTGATTTTCATGCTTCCAGGGGCTCTAAACACAAGATTTGTGGAATGGTTAAAAGTGCATGAAAATGGCCAATTTGCTCACTCTGAGGTCTCAAAAAGTGTTTCTTCACCCCGGGAAGTGAATTAAATACCATTTGTAGGCATTTAATGTTCAAGCAAAACCAGCTGATTTTTGACAAAAGAGATAACACCCCCCCATTACGTAATTCTTCAGAAAGGTGAAAAATGGTCCGTTTTCAAATGTTTTATTTTTGAACGTCAGTTCACAGTTGTAGGTGGATTATTAGTTTTAGAGCTAAAATTAGCATGTTTAAAGTGATTTTCATACTTCCTGTGGCCCTAAACACAAGGTTTGTGGAATAGTTAAAAGTGCATGAAAATGGCCAATTTGCTCACTCTGAGGTCTCAAAAAGTGTTTCTTCACCCCGGGAAGTGAATTAAATACCATTTGGAGGCATTTAATGTTCAAGCAAAAACAGCAGATTTTTGACAAAAGAGATAACACCCCCCCATTACGTAATTCTTCAGAAAGGTGAAAAATTGTCCGTTTTCAAATGTTTTATTTTTGAATGTCAGTTCACATTTGTAGGTGGATTATTAGTTTTAGAGCTAAAATTAGCATATTTAAAGTGATTTTCATGCTTCCAGGGGCTCTAAACACAAGATTTGTGGAATGGTTAAAAGTGCATGAAAATGGCCAATTTGCTCACTCTGAGGTCTCAAAAAGTGTTTCTTCACCCCGGGAAGTGAATTAAATACCATTTGGAGGCATTTAATGTTCAAGCAAAAACGGCTGATTTTTGACGAAAGAGATAACACCCCCCATTACGTCATGCTTCGGAAAGGTGAAAAATGGTCCGTTTTCAAATGTTTTATTTTTGAATGTCAATTCACATTTGTAGGTGGATTATTAGTTTTAGAGCTAAAATTAGCATGTTTAAAGTGATTTTCATGCTTCCAGGGGCCCGGGAAGTGAATTAAATACCATTTGGAGGCATTTAATGTTCAAGCAAAAACAGCTGATTTTTGACAAAAGAGATAACACCCCCCATTACGTCATTCTTCAGAAAGGTAAAAAATGGTCCGTTTTCAAATGTTTTATTTTTGAACGTCAGTTCACATTTGTAGGTGGATTATTAGTTTTAGAGCTAAAATTAGCATGTTTAAAGTGATTTTCATGCTTCCGGGGGCTCTAAACACAAGATTTGTGGAATGGTTAAAAGTGCATGAAAATGGCCAATTTGCTCACTCTGAGGTCTCAAAAAGTGTTTCTTCACCCCGGGAAGTGAAATAAATACAATTTGGAGGCATTTAATGTTCAAGCAAAAACGGCAGATTTTTGACAAAAGAGATAACACCCCCCCATTACGTGATGCTTCAGAAAGGTGAAAAATTGTCCGTTTTCAAATGTTTTATTTTTGAATGTCAGTTCACATTTGTAGGTGGATCATCAGTTTTAGAGCTAAAAAAATTAGCATGTTTAAAGTGATTTTCATGCTTCCAGGGGCTCTAAACACAAGATTTGTGGAATGGTTAAAAGTGCATGAAAATGGCCAATTTGCTCACTCTGAGGTCTCAAAAAGTGTTTCTTCACCCCGGGAAGTGAATTAAATACCATTTGGAGGCATTTAATGTTCAATCAAAAACAGCTGATTTTTGACAAAAGAGATGACACCTCCCATTACGTCATGCTTCAGAAAGGTAAAAAATTGTCCGTTTTCAAATGTTTCATTTTTGAATGTCAGTTCACATTTGTAGGTGGATTATTAGTTTTAGAGCTAAAATTAGCATGTTTAAAGTGATTTTCATGCTTCCTGTGGCCCTAAACACAAGGTTTGTGGAATGGTTAAAAGTGCATGAAAATGGCCAATTTGCTCACTCTGAGGTCTCAAAAAGTGTTTCTTCACCCCTGGAAGTGAATTAAATACCATTTGGAGGCATTTAATGTTCAAGCAAAAACAGCTGATTTTTGACAAAAGAGATAACACCCCCCCATTACGTAATGCTTCAGAAAGGTGAAAAATGGTCCGTTTTCAAATGTTTTATTTTTGAAGGTCAGTTCACATTTGTAGGTGGATTATTAGTTTTAGAGCTAAAATTAGCATGTTTAAAGTGATTTTCATGCTTCCAGGGGCCCGGGAAGTGAATTAAAAACAATTTGGCGGTATTTGATGTTCAAGCAAAAACGGCTGATTTTTGACAAAAGAGATAACACCCCCCCATTACGTCATGCTTCAGAAAGGTGAAAAATTGTCCGTTTTCAAATGTTTTAATTTTGAATGTCAGTTCACATTTGTAGGTGAATTATTAGTTTTAGAGCTAACATTAGCATGTTTAAAGTGATTTTCATGCTTCCTGTGGCCCTAAACACAAAGTTTGTGGAATAGTTAAAAGTGCATGAAAATGGCCAATTTGCTCACTCTGAGGTCTCAAAAAGTGTTTCTTCACCCCAGGAACTGAATTAAATACCATTTGGAGGCATTTAATGTTCAAGCAAAAACAGCTGATTTTTGACAAAAGTGATAACACCCCCCCATTACGTCATTCTTCAGAAAGGTGAAAAATGGTCCGTTTTCAAATGTTTTATTTTTGAACGTCAGTTCACATTTGTAGGTGGATTATTAGTTTAAGAGCTAAAATTAGCATGTTTAAAGTGATTTTCATGCTTCCTGTGGCCCTAAACACAAAGTTTGTGGAATAGTTAAAAGTGCATGAAAATGGCCAAGTTTGCTCACTCTGAGGTCTCAAAAAGTGTTTCTTCACCCCGGGAAGTGAATTAAATACCATTTGGAGGCATTTAATGTTCAAGCAAAAACGGCTGATTTTTGACAAAAGAGATAACACCCCCCCATTACGTCATTCTTCAGAAAGGTGAAAAATGGTCCGTTTTCAAATGTTTTATTTTTGAACGTCAGTTCACATTTGTAGGTGGATTATTAGTTTTAGAGCTAAAATTAGCATGTTTAAAGTGATTTTCATGCTTCCAGGGGCTCTAAACACAAGATTTGTGGAATGGTTAAAAGTGCATGAAAATGGCCAATTTGCTCACTCTGAGGTCTCAAAAAGTGTTTCTTCACCCCGGGAAGTGAATTAAATACCATTTGTAGGCATTTAATGTTCAAGCAAAACCAGCTGATTTTTGACAAAAGAGATAACACCCCCCCATTACGTAATTCTTCAGAAAGGTGAAAAATGGTCCGTTTTCAAATGTTTTATTTTTGAACGTCAGTTCACAGTTGTAGGTGGATTATTAGTTTTAGAGCTAAAATTAGCATGTTTAAAGTGATTTTCATACTTCCTGTGGCCCTAAACACAAGGTTTGTGGAATAGTTAAAAGTGCATGAAAATGGCCAATTTGCTCACTCTGAGGTCTCAAAAAGTGTTTCTTCACCCCGGGAAGTGAATTAAATACCATTTGGAGGCATTTAATGTTCAAGCAAAAACAGCTGATTTTTGACAAAAGAGATAACACCCCCCCCATTACGTAATTCTTCAGAAAGGTGAAAAATTGTCCGTTTTCAAATGTTTTATTTTTGAATGTCAGTTCACATTTGTAGGTGGATTATTAGTTTTAGAGCTAAAATTAGCATATTTAAAGTGATTTTCATGCTTCCAGGGGCTCTAAACACAAGATTTGTGGAATGGTTAAAAGTGCATGAAAATGGCCAATTTGCTCACTCTGAGGTCTCAAAAAGTGTTTCTTCATCCCGGGAAGTGAATTAAATACCATTTGGAGGCATTTAATGTTCAAGCAAAAACGGCTGATTTTTGACGAAAGAGATAACACCCCCCCATTACGTCATGCTTCGGAAAGGTGAAAAATGGTCCGTTTTCAAATGTTTTATTTTTGAATGTCAATTCACATTTGTAGGTGGATTATTAGTTTTAGAGCTAAAATTAGTATGTTTAAAGTGATTTTCATGCTTCCAGGGGCCCGGGAAGTGAATTAAATACCATTTGGAGGCATTTAATGTTCAAGCAAAAACAGCTGATTTTTGACAAAAGAGATAACACCCCCCATTACGTCATTCTTCAGAAAGGTAAAAAATGGTCCGTTTTCAAATGTTTTATTTTTGAACGTCAGTTCACATTTGTAGGTGGATTATTAGTTTTAGAGCTAAAATTAGCATGTTTAAAGTGATTTTCATGCTTCCAGGGGCTCTAAACACAAGATTTGTGGAATGGTTAAAAGTGCATGAAAATGGCCAATTTGCTCACTCTGAGGTCTCAAAAAGTGTTTCTTCACCCCGGGAAGTGAATTAAATACAATTTGGAGGCGTTTAATGTTCAAGCAAAAACGGCGGATTTTTGACAAAAGAGATAACACCCCCCCATTACGTGATGCTTCAGAAAGGTGAAAAATTGTCCGTTTTCAAATGTTTTATTTTTGAATGTCAGTTCACATTTGTAGGTGGATCATCAGTTTTAGAGCTAAAAAAATTAGCATGTTTAAAGTGATTTTCATGCTTCCAGGGGCACTAAACACAAGATTTGTGGAATGGTTAAAAGTGCATGAAAATGGCCAATTTGCTCACTCTGAGGTCTCAAAAAGTGTTTCTTCACCCCGGGAAGTGAATTAAATACCATTTGGAGGCATTTAATGTTCAATCAAAAACAGCTGATTTTTGACAAAAGAGATGACACCTCCCATTACGTCATGCTTCAGAAAGGTAAAAAATGGTCCGTTTTCAAATGTTTTATTTTTGAATGTCAGTTCACATTTGTAGGTGGATTATTAGTTTTAGAGCTAAAATTAGCATGTTTAAAGTGATTTTCATGCTTCCTGTGGCCCTAAACACAAGGTTTGTGGAATAGTTAAAAGTGCATGAAAATGGCCAATTTGCTCACTCTGAGGTCTCAAAAAGTGTTTCTTCACCCCTGGAAGTGAATTAAATACCATTTGGAGGCATTTAATGTTCAAGCAAAAACAGCTGATTTTTGACAAAAGTGATAACACCCCCCCATTACGTAATTCTTCAGAAAGGTGAAAAATGGTCCGTTTTCAAATGTTTTATTTTTTAACGTCAGTTCACATTTGTAGGTGGATTATTAGTTTTAGAGCTAAAATGAGCATATTTAAAGTGATTTTCATGCTTCCAGGGGCTCTAAACACAAGATTTGTGGAATGGTTAAAAGTGCATGAAAATGGCCAATTTGCTCACTCTGGGGTCTCAAAAAGTGTTTCTTCACCCCGGGAAGTGAATTAAATACCATTTGGAGGCATTTAATGTTCAAGCAAAAACGGCTGATTTCTGACAAAAGAGATAACACCCCCCCATTACGTCATTCTTCAGAAAGGTGAAAAATGGTCCGTTTTCAAATGTTTTATTTTTGAACGTCAGTTCACATTTGTAGGTGGATTATTAGTTTTAGAGCTAAAATTAGCATGTTTAAAGTGATTTTCATGCTTCCAGGGGCTCTAAACACAAGATTTGTGGAATGGTTAAAAGTGCATGAAAATGGCCAATTTGCTCACTCTGAGGTCTCAAAAAGTGTTTCTTCACCCCGGGAAGTGAATTAAATACCATTTGGAGGCATTTAATGTTCAAGCAAAAACGGCTGATTTTTGACAAAAGAGATAACACCCCCCCCATTACGTCATGCTTCAGAAAGGTGAAAAATGGTCCGTTTTCAAATGTTTTATTTTTGAATGTCAATTCACATTTGTAGGTGGATTATTAGTTTTAGAGCTAAAATTAGCATGTTTAAAGTGATTTTCATGCTTCCAGGGGCCCGGGAAGTGAATTAAATTCCATTTGGAGGCATTTAATGTTCAAGCAAAAACAGCTGATTTTTGACAAAAGAGATAACACCCCCCATTACGTCATTCTTCAGAAAGGTAAAAAATGGTCCGTTTTCAAATGTTTTATTTTTGAACGTCAGTTCACATTTGTAGGTGGATTATTAGTTTTAGAGCTAAAATTAGCATGTTTAAAGTGATTTTCATGCTTCCAGGGGCTCTAAACATAAGATTTGTGGAATGGTTAAAAGTGCATGAAAATGGCCAATTTGCTCACTCTGAGGTCTCAAAAAGTGTTTCTTCACCCCGGGAAGTGAATTAAATACAATTTGGAGGCATTTAATGTTCAAGCAAAAACGGCAGATTTTTGACAAAAGAGATAACACCCCCATTACGTGATGCTTCAGAAAGGTGAAAAATTGTCCGTTTTCAAATGTTTTATTTTTGAATGTCAGTTCACATTTGTAGGTGGATCATCAGTTTTAAAGCTAAAAAAAATTAGCATGTTTAAAGTGATTTTCATGCTTCCAGGGGCTCTAAACACAAGATTTGTGGAATGGTTAAAAGTGCATGAAAATGGCCAATTTGCTCACTCTGAGGTCTCAAAAAGTGTTTCTTCACCCCGGGAAGTGAATTAAATACCATTTGGAGGCATTTAATGTTCAATCAAAAACAGCTGATTTTTGACAAAAGAGATAACACCTCCCATTACGTCATGCTTCAGAAAGGTGAAAAATTGACCGTTTTCAAATGTTTTATTTTTGAATGTCAGTTCACATTTGTAGGTGGATTATTAGTTTTAGAGCTAAAATTAGCATATTTAAAGTGATTTTCATGCTTCCAGGGGCTCTAAACACAAGATTTGTCGAATGGTTAAAAGTGCATGAAAATGGCCAATTTGCTCACTCTGAGGTCTCAAAAAGTGTTTCTTCACCCCGGGAAGTGAATTAAATACCATTTGGAGGCATTTAATGTTCAAGCAAAAACGGCAGATTTTTGACAAAAGAGATAACACCCCCCATTACGTCATTCTTCAGAAAGGTGAAAAATGGTCCGTTTTCAAATGTTTTATTTTTGAACGTCAGTTCACATTTGTAGGTGGATTATTAGTTTTAGAGCTAAAATTAGCATGTTTAAAGTGATTTTCATGCTTCCAGGGGCTCTAAACACAAGATTTATGGAATGGTTAAAAGTGCATGAAAATGGCCAATTTGCTCACTCTGAGGTCTCAAAAAGTGTTTCTTCACCCCGGGAAGTGAATTAAATACCATTTGGAGGCATTTAATGTTCAAGCAAAAACAGCTGATTTTTGACAAAAGGGATAACACCCCCCATTACGTAATGCTTCAGAAAGGTGAAAAATGGTCCGTTTTCAAATGTTTTATTTTTGAAGGTCAGTTCACATTTGTAGGTGGATTATTAGTTTTAGAGCTAAAATTAGCATGTTTAAAGTGATTTTCATGCTTCCAGGGGCCCGGAAGTGAATTAAATACCATTTGGAGGCATTTAATGTTCAAGCAAAAACAGCTGATTTTTGACAAAAGAGATAACACCCCCATTACGTCATTCTTCAGAAAGGTAAAAAATGGTCCGTTTTCAAATGTTTAATATTTGAACGTCAGTTCACATTTGTAGGTGGATTATTAGTTTTAGAGCTAAAATTAGCATGTTTAAAGTGATTTTCATGCTTCCAGTGGCTCTAAACACAAGATTTGTGGAATGGTTAAAAGTGCATGAAAATGGCCAATTTGCTCACTCTGAGGTCTCAAAAAGTGTTTCTTAACCCCGGGAAGTGAATTAAATACCATTTGGAGGCATTTAATGTTCAAGCAAAAACGGCTGATTTTTTACAAAAGAGATAACACCCCCCATTACGTAATGCTTCAGAAAGTTGAAAAATGGTCCGTTTTCAAATGTTTTATTTTTGAATGTCAATTCACATTTGTAGGTGGATTATTAGTTTTAGAGCTAAAATTAGCATGTTTAAAGTGATTTTCATGCTTCCAGGGGCCAGGGAAGTGAATTAAATACCATTTGGAGGCATTTAATGTTCAAGCAAAAACAGCTGATTTTTGACAAAAGAGATAACACCCCCCCATTACGTCATGCTTCAGAAAGGTGAAAAATTGTCCGTTTTCAAATGTTTTATTTTTGAATGTCAGTTCACATTTGTAGGTGGATCATCAGTTTTAGAGCTAAAAAAATCAGCATGTTTAAAGTGATTTTCATGCTTCCAGGGGCTCTAAACACAAGATTTGTGGAATGGTTAAAAGTGCATGAAAATGGCCAATTTGCTCACTCTGAGGTCTCAAAAAGTGTTTCTTCACCCCGGGAAGTGAATTAAATACCATTTGGAGGCATTTAATGTTCAATCAAAAACAGCTGATTTTTGACGAAAGAGATAACACCCCCCCATTACGTCATGCTTCAGAAAGGTGAAAAATGGTCCGTTTTCAAATGTTTTATTTTTGAATGTCAATTCACATTTGTAGGTGGATTATTAGTTTTAGAGCTAAAATTAGCATGTTTAAAGTGATTTTCATGCTTCCAGGGGCCCGGGAAGTGAATTAAATACCATTTGGAGGCATTTAATGTTCAAGCAAAAACAGCTGATTTTTGACAAAAGAGATAACACCCCCCATTACGTCATTCTTCAGAAAGGTAAAAAATGGTCCGTTTTCAAATGTTTTATTTTTGAACGTCAGTTCACATTTGTAGGTGGATTATTAGTTTTAGAGCTAAAATGAGCATGTTTAAAGTGATTTTCATGCTTCCAGGGGCCCGGGAAGTGAATTAAATACCATTTGGAGGCATTTAATGTTCAAGCAAAAACAGCTGATTTTTGACAAAAGAGATAACACCCCCCATTACGTCATTCTTCAGAAAGGTAAAAAATGGTCCGTTTTCAAATGTCTAATATTTGAACGTCAGTTCACATTTGTAGGTGGATTATTAGTTTTAGAGCTAAAATTAGCATGTTTAAAGTGATTTTCATGCTTCCAGGGGCTCTAAACACAAGATTTGTGGAATGGTTAAAAGTGCATGAAAATGGCCAATTTGCTCACTCTGAGGTCTCAAAAAGTGTTTCTTCACCCCGGGAAGTGAATTAAATACCATTTGGAGGCATTTAATGTTCAATCAAAAACAGCTGATTTTTGACAAAAGAGATAACACCTCCCATTACGTCATGCTTCAGAAAGGTGAAAAATTGACCGTTTTCAAATGTTTTATTTTTGAATGTCAGTTCACATTTGTAGGTGGATTATTAGTTTTAGAGCTAAAATTAGCATATTTAAAGTGATTTTCATGCTTCCAGGGGCTCTAAACACAAGATTTGTCGAATGGTTAAAAGTGCATGAAAATGGCCAATTTGCTCACTCTGAGGTCTCAAAAAGTGTTTCTTCACCCCGGGAAGTGAATTAAATACCATTTGGAGGCATTTAATGTTCAATCAAAAACAGCTGATTTTTGACAAAAGAGATAACACCTCCCATTACGTCATGCTTCAGAAAGGTGAAAAATTGTCCGTTTTCAAATGTTTTTTTTTGAATGTCAATTCACATTTGTAGGTGGATTATTACTTTTAGAGCTAAAATTAGCATGTTTAAAGTGATTTTCATGCTTCCAGGGGCCAGGGAAGTGAATTAAATACCATTTGGAGGCATTTAATGTTCAAGCAAAAACAGCTGATTTTTGACAAAAGAGATAACACCCCCCCATTACGTCATGCTTCAGAAAGGTGAAAAATTGTCCGTTTTCAAATGTTTTATTTTTGAATGTCAGTTCACATTTGTAGGTGGATCATCAGTTTTAGAGCTAAAAAAATCAGCATGTTTAAAGTGATTTTCATGCTTCCAGGGGCTCTAAACACAAGATTTGTGGAATGGTTAAAAGTGCATGAAAATGGCCAATTTGCTCACTCTGAGGTCTCAAAAAGTGTTTCTTCACCCCGGGAAGTGAATTAAATACCATTTGGAGGCATTTAATGTTCAATCAAAAACAGCTGATTTTTGACAAAAGAGATAACACCTCCCATTACGTCATGCTTCAGAAAGGTGAAAAATTGTCCGTTTTCAAATGTTTTTTTTTGAATGTCAATTCACATTTGTAGGTGGATTATTACTTTTAGAGCTAAAATTAGCATGTTTAAAGTGATTTTCATGCTTCCAGGGGCCCGGGAAGTGAATTAAATACCATTTGGAGGCATTTAATGTTCAAGCAAAAACAGCTGATTTTTGACAAAAGAGATAGCACCCCCCATTACGTCATTCTTCAGAAAGGTAAAAAATGGTCCGTTTTCAAATGTTTTATTTTTGAACGTCAGTTCACATTTGTAGGTGGATTATTAGTTTTAGAGCTAAAATGAGCATGTTTAAAGTGATTTTCATGCTTCCAGGGGCCCGGGAAGTGAATTAAATACCATTTGGAGGCATTTAATGTTCAAGCAAAAACAGCTGATTTTTGACAAAAGAGATAACACCCCCCATTACGTCATTCTTCAGAAAGGTAAAAAATGGTCCGTTTTCAAATGTTTAATATTTGAACGTCAGTTCACATTTGTAGGTGGATTATTAGTTTTAGAGCTAAAATTAGCTTGTTTAAAGTGATTTTCATGCTTCCAGGGGCTCTAAACACAAGATTTGTGGAATGGTTAAAAGTGCATGAAAATGGCCAATTTGCTCACTCTGAGGTCTCAAAAAGTGTTTCTTCACCCCGGGAAGTAAATTAAATACCATTTGGAGGCATTTAATGTTCAATCAAAAACAGCTGATTTTTGACAAAAGAGATAACACCTCCCATTACATCATGCTTCAGAAAGGTGAAAAATTGTCCGTTTTCAAATGTTTTTTTTTTAATGTCAGTTCACATTTGTAGGTGGATTGTTAGTTTTAGAGCTAAAATTAGCATGTTTAAAGTGATTTTCATGCTTCCTATGGTCCTAAACACAAGGTTTGTGGAATGGTTAAAAGTGCATGAAAATGGCCAATTTGCTCACTCTGAGGTCTCAAAAAGTGTTTCTTCACCCCGGGAAGTGAATTAAATACCATTTGGAGGCATTTAATGTTCAAGCAAAAACAGCAGATTTTTGACAAAAGAGATAACACCATTACGTAATTCTTCAGAAAGGTGAAAAATTGTCTGTTTTCAAATGTTTTATTTTTGAATGTCAGTTCACATTTGTAGGTGGATTATTAGTTTTAGAGCTAAAATTAGCATATTTAAAGTGATTTTCATGCTTCCAGGGGCTCTAAACACAAGATTTGTGGAATGGTTAAAAGTGCATGAAAATGGCCAATTTGCTCACTCTGAGGTCTCAAAAAGTGTTTCTTCACCCCGGGAAGTGAATTAAATACCATTTGGAGGCATTTAATGTTCAAGCAAAAACGGCTGATTTTTGACAAAAGAGATAACACCCCCCCCATTACGTCATTCTTCAGAAAGGTGAAAAATGGTCCGTTTTCAAATGTTTTATTTTTGAACGTCAGTTCACATTTGTAGGTGGATTTTTAGTTTTAGAGCTAAAATTAGCATGTTTAAAGTGATTTTCATGCTTCCAGGGGCTCTAAACACAAGATTTGTGGAATGGTTAAAAGTGCATGAAAATGGCCAATTTGCTCACTCTGAGGTCTCAAAAAGTGTTTCTTCACCCCAGGAAGTGAATTAAATACCATTTGGAGGCATTTAATGTTCAAGCAAAAACAGCTGATTTTTGACAAAAGAGATAACACCCCCCCATTACGTCATTCTTCAGAAAGGTGAAAAATGGTCCGTTTTCAAATGTTTTATTTTTGAACGTCAGTTCACATTTGTAGGTGGATTTTTAGTTTTAGAGCTAAAATTAGCATGTTTAAAGTGATTTTCATGCTTCCAGGGGCTCTAAACACAAGATTTGTGGAATGGTTAAAAGTGCATGAAAATGGCCAATTTGCTCACTCAGAGGTCTCAAAACGTGTTTCTTCACCCCGGGAAGTGAATTAAATACAATTTGGAGGCATTTAATGTTCAAGCAAAAACGGCGGATTTTTGACAAAAGAGATAACACCCCCCCATTACGTGATGCTTCAGAAAGGTGAAAAATTGTCCGTTTTCAAATGTTTTATTTTTGAATGTCAGTTCACATTTGTAGGTGGATCATCAGTTTTAGAGCTAAAAAAATTAGCATGTTTAAAGTGATTTTCATGCTTCCAGGGGCTCTAAACACAAGATTTGTGGAATGGTTAAAAGTGCATGAAAATGGCCAATTTGCTCACTCTGAGGTCTCAAAAAGTGTTTCTTCACCCCGGGAAGTGAATTAAATACCATTTGGAGGCATTTCATGTTCAATCAAAAACAGCTGATTTTCGAAAAAAGAGATAACACCTCCCATTACGTCATGCTTCAGAAAGGTGAAACATTGTCCGTTTTCAAATGTTTTAGTTTTGAATGTCAGTTCACATTTGTAGGTGGATTATTAGTTTTAGAGCTAAAATTAGCATGTTTAAAGTGATTTTCATGCTTCCTGTGGCCCTAAACACAAGGTTTGTGGAATGGTTAAAAGTGCATGAAAATGGCCAATTTGCTCACTCTGAGGTCTCAAAAAGTGTTTCTTCACCCCGGGAAGTGAATTAAATACCATTTGGAGGCATTTAATGTTCAAGCAAAAACAGCTGATTTTTGACAAAAGAGATAACACCCCCCCATTACGTAATTCTTCAGAAAGGTGAAAAATTGTCTGTTTTCAAATGTTTTATTTTTGAATGTCAGTTCACATTTGTAGGTGGATTATTAATTTTAGAGCTAAAATTAGCATATTTAAAGTGATTTTCATGCTTCCAGGGGCTCTAAACACAAGATTTGTGGAATGGTTAAAAGTACATGAAAATGGCCAATTTGCTCACTCTGAGGTCTCAAAAAGTGTTTCTTCACCCCGGGAAGTGAATTAAATACCATTTGGAGGCATTTAATGTTCAAGCAAAAACGGCTGATTTTTGACAAAAGAGATAACACCCCCCCATTACGTCATTCTTCAGAAAGGTGAAAAATGGTCCGTTTTCAAATGTTTTATTTTTGAACGTCAGTTCACATTTGTAGGTGGATTATTAGTTTTAGAGCTAAAATTAGCATGTTTAAAGTGATTTTCATGCTTCCAGGGGCTCTAAACACAAGATTTGTGGAATGGTTAAAAGTGCATGAAAATGGCCAATTTGCTCACTCTGAGGTCTCAAAAAGTGTTTCTTCACCCCGGGAAGTGAATTAAATACCATTTGTAGGCATTTAATGTTCAATCAAAAACAGCTGATTTTTGACAAAAGAGATAACACCCCCCCCCATTACGTCATTCTTCAGAAAGGTGAAAAATGGTCCGTTTTCAAATGTTTTATTTTTGAATGTCAATTCACATTTGTAGGTGGATTATAAGTTTTAGAGCTAAAATTAGCATGTTTAAAGTGATTTTCATGCTTCCAGGGGCCCGGGAAGTGAATTAAATACCATTTGGAGGCATTTAATGTTCAAGCAAAAACAGCTGATTTTTGACAAAAGAGATAACACCCCCATTACGTCATTCTTCAGAAAGGTAAAAAATGGTCCGTTTTCAAATGTTTTATTTTTGAACGTCAGTTCACATTTGTAGGTGTATTATTAGTTTTAGAGCTAAAATTAGCATGTTTAAAGTGATTTTCATGCTTCCAGGGGCTCTAAACACAAGATTTGTGGAATGGTTAAAAGTGCATGAAAATGGCCAATTTGCTCACTCTGAGGTCTCAAAAAGTGTTTCTTCACCCCGTGAAGTGAATTAAATACAATTTGGAGGCATTTAATGTTCAAGCAAAAACGGCGGATTTTTGACAAAAGAGATAACACCCCCCATTACGTGATGCTTCAGAAAGGTGAAAAATTGTCAGTTTTCAAATGTTTTATTTTTGAATGTCAGTTCACATTTGTAGGTGGATCATCAGTTTTAGAGCTAAAAAAATTAGCATGTTTAAAGTGATTTTCATGCTTCCAGGGGCTCTAAACACAAGATTTGTGGAATGGTTAAAAGTGCATGAAAATGGCCAATTTGCTCACTCTGAGGTCTCAAAAAGTGTTTCTTCACCCCGGGAAGTGAATTAAATACCATTTGGAGGCATTTAATGTTCAATCAAAAACAGCTGATTTTTGACAAAAGAGATAACACCCCCCCCATTACGTAATTCTTCAGAAAGGTGAAAAATTGTCTGTTTTCAAATGTTTTATTTTTGAATGTCAGTTCACATTTGTAGGTGGATTATTAGTTTTAGAGCTAAAATTAGCATATTTAAAGTGATTTTCATGCTTCCAGGGGCTCTAAACACAAGATTTGTGGAATGGTTAAAAGTGCATGAAAATGGCCAATTTGCTCACTCTGAGGTCTCAAAAAGTGTTTCTTCACCCCGGGAAGTGAATTAAATACCATTTGGAGGCATTTAATGTTCAAGCAAAAACGGCTGATTTTTGGCAAAAGAGATAACACCCCCCCATTACGTCATTCTTCAGAAAGGTGAAAAATGGTCCGTTTTCAAATGTTTTATTTTTGAACGTCAGTTCACATTTGTAGGTGGATTATTAGTTTTAGAGCTAAAATTAGCATGTTTAAAGTGATTTTCATGCTTCCAGGGGCTCTAAACACAAGATTTGTGGAATGGTTAAAAGTGCATGAAAATGGCCAATTTGCTCACTCTGAGGTCTCAAAAAGTGTTTCTTCACCCCGGGAAGTGAATTAAATACCATTTGTAGGCATTTAATGTTCAAGCAAAACCAGCTGATTTTTGACAAAAGAGATAACACCCCCCCATTACGTCATTCTTCAGAAAGGTGAAAAATGGTCCGTTTTCAAATGTTTTATTTTTAAACGTCAGTTCACATTTGTAGGTGGATTATTAGTTTTAGAGCTAAAATTAGCATGTTTAAAGTGATTTTCATGCTTCCTGTGGCCCTAAACACAAGGTTTGTGGAATAGTTAAAAGTGCATGAAAATGGCCAATTTGCTAACTCAGAGGTCTCAAAAAGTGTTTCTTCACCCCGGGAAGTGAATTAAATACCATTTGGAGGCATTTAATGTTCAAGCAAAAACAGCTGATTTTTGACAAAAGAGATAACACCCCCCCATTACGTAATTCTTCAGGAAGGTGAAAAATTGTCCGTTTTCAAATGTTTTATTTTTGAATGTCAGTTCACATTTGTAGGTGGATTATTAGTTTTAGAGCTAAAATTAGCATATTTAAAGTGATTTTCATGCTTCCAGGGGCTCTAAACACAAGATTTGTGGAATGGTTAAAAGTGCATGAAAATGGCCAATTTGCTCACTCTGAGGTCTCAAAAAGTGTTTCTTCACCCCGGGAAGTGAATTAAATACCATTTGGAGGCATTTAATGTTCAAGCAAAAACGGCTGATTTTTGACGAAAGAGATAACACCCCCCCATTACGTCATGCTTCAGAAAGGTGAAAAATGGTCCGTTTTCAAATGTTTTATTTTTGAATGTCACTTCACATTTGTAGGTGGATTATTAGTTTTAGAGCTAAAATTAGCATGTTTAAAGTGATTTTCATGCTTCCAGGGGCCCGGGAAGTGAATTAAATACCATTTGGAGGCATTTAATGTTCAAGCAAAAACAGCTGATTTTTTACAAAAGAGATAACACCCCCCATTACGTCATTCTTCAGAAAGGTAAAAAATGGTCCGTTTTCAAATGTTTTATTTTTGAACGTCAGTTCACATTTGTAGGTGGATTATTAGTTTTAGAGCTAAAATTAGCATGTTTAAAGTGATTTTCATGCTTCCAGGGGCTCTAAACACAAGATTTGTGGAATGGTTAAAAGTGCATGAAAATGGCCAATTTGCTCACTCTGAGGTCTCAAAAAGTGTTTCTTCACCCCGGGAAGTGAATTAAATACAATTTGGAGGCATTTAATGTTCAAGCAAAAACGGCGGATTTTTTACAAAAGAGATAACACCCCCCCATTACGTGATGCTTCAGAAAGGTGAAAAATTGTCCGTTTTCAAATGTTTTATTTTTGAATGTCAGTTCACATTTGTAGGTGGATCATCAGTTTTAGAGCTAAAAAAATTAGCATGTTTAAAGTGATTTTCATGCTTCCAGGGGCTCTAAACACAAGATTTGTGGAATGGTTAAAAGTGCATGAAAATGGCCAATTTGCTCACTCTGAGGTCTCAAAAAGTGTTTCTTCACCCCGGGAAGTGAATTAAATACCATTTGTAGGCATTTAATGTTCAATCAAAAAGAGCTGATTTTTGACAAAAGAGATAACACCCCCCCATTACGTCATTCTTCAGAAAGGTGAAAAATGGTCCGTTTTCAAATGTTTTATTTTTGAATGTCAATTCACATTTGTAGGTGGATTATTAGTTTTAGAGCTAAAATTAGCATGTTTAAAGTGATTTTCATGCTTCCAGGGGCCCGGGAAGTGAATTAAATACCATTTGGAGGCATTTAATGTTCAAGCAAAAACAGCTGATTTTTGACAAAAGAGATAACACCCCCATTACGTCATTCTTCAGAAAGGTAAAAAATGGTCCGTTTTCAAATGTTTTATTTTTGAACGTCAGTTCACATTTGTAGGTGGATTATTAGTTTTAGAGCTAAAATTAGCATGTTTAAAGTGATTTTCATGCTTCCAGGGGCTCTAAACACAAGATTTGTGGAATGGTTAAAAGTGCATGAAAATGGCCAATTTGCTCACTCTGAGGTCTCAAAAAGTGTTTCTTCACCCCGGGAAGTGAATTAAATACCATTTGTAGGCATTTAATGTTCAAGCAAAACCAGCTGATTTTTGACAAAAGAGATAACACCCCCCCATTACGTAATTCTTCAGAAAGGTGAAAATGGTCCGTTTTCAAATGTTTTATTTTTGAACGTCAGTTCACAGTTGTAGGTGGATTATTAGTTTTAGAGCTAAAATTAGCATGTTTAAAGTGATTTTCATACTTCCTGTGGCCCTAAACATAAGGTTTGTGGAATAGTTAAAAGTGCATGAAAATGGCCAATTTGCTCACTCTGAGGTCTCAAAAAGTGTTTCTTCACCCCGGGAAGTGAATTAAATACCATTTGGAGGCATTTAATGTTCAAGCAAAAAGCTGATTTTTGACAAAAGAGATAACACCCCCCCATTACGTAATTCTTCAAAAAGGTGAAAAATTGTCCGTTTTCAAATGTTTTATTTTTGAATGTCAGTTCACATTTGTAGGTGGATTATTAGTTTTAGAGCTAAAATTAGCATGTTTAAAGTGATTTTCATGCTTCCAGGGGCCCGGGAAGTGAATTAAATACCATTTGGAGGCATTTAATGTTCAAGCAAAAACAGCTGATTTTTGACAAAAGAGATAACACCCCCATTACGTCATTCTTCAGAAAGGTAAAAAATGGTCCGTTTTCAAATGTTTTATTTTTGAACGTCAGTTCACATTTGTAGGTGGATTATTAGTTTTAGAGCTAAAATTAGCATGTTTAAAGTGATTTTCATGCTTCCAGGGGCTCTAAACACAAGATTTGTGGAATGGTTAAAAGTGCATGAAAATGGCCAATTTGCTCACTCTGAGGTCTCAAAAAGTGTTTCTTCACCCCGTGAAGTGAATTAAATACAATTTGGAGGCATTTAATGTTCAAGCAAAAACGGCGGATTTTTGACAAAAGAGATAACACCCCCCATTACGTGATGCTTCAGAAAGGTGAAAAATTGTCCGTTTTCAAATGTTTTATTTTTGAATGTCAGTTCACATTTGTAGGTGGATCATCAGTTTTAGAGCTAAAAAAATTAGCATGTTTAAAGTGATTTTCATGCTTCCAGGGGCTCTAAACAGAAGATTTGTGGAATGGTTAAAAGTGCATGAAAATGGCCAATTTGCTCACTCTGAGGTCTCAAAAAGTGTTTCTTCACCCCGGGAAGTGAATTAAATACCATTTGGAGGCATTTAATGTTCAAGCAAAAACAGCTGATTTTTGACAAAAGAGATAACACCCCCCCATTACGTCATTCTTCAGAAAGGTGAAAAATGGTCCGTTTTCAAATGTTTTATTTTTGAACGTCAGTTCACATTTGTAGGTGGATTATTAGTTTTAGAGCTAAAATTAGCATGTTTAAAGTGATTTTCATGCTTCCTGTGGCCCTAAACACAAGGTTTGTGGAATGGTTAAAAGTGCATGAAAATGGCCAATTTGCTCACTCTGAGGTCTCAAAAAGTGTTTTTTCACCCCGGGAAGTGAATTAAATACCATTTGGAGGCATTTAATGTTCAAGCAAAAACGGCTGATTTTTTACAAAAGAGATAACACCCCCCCATTACGTCATGCTTCAGAAAGTAGAAAAATGGTCCGTTTTCAAATGTTTTATTTTTGAATGTCAATTCACATTTGTAGGTGGATTATTAGTTTTAGAGCTAAAATTAGCATGTTTAAAGTGATTTTCATGCTTCCAGGGGCCAGGGAAGTGAATTAAATACCATTTGGAGGCATTTAATTTTCAAGCAAAAACAGCTGATTTTTGACAAAAGAGATAACACCCCCCCATTACGTCATGCTTCAGAAAGGTGAAAAATTGTCCGTTTTCAAATGTTTTATTTTTGAATGTCAGTTCACATTTGTAGGTGGATCATCAGTTTTAGAGCTAAAAAAATCAGCATGTTTAAAGTGATTTTCATGCTTCCAGGGGCTCTAAACACAAGATTTGTGGAATGGTTAAAAGTGCATGAAAATGGCCAATTTGCTCACTCTGAGGTCTCAAAAAGTGTTTCTTCACCCCGGGAAGTGAATTAAATACCATTTGGAGGCATTTAATGTTCAATCAAAAACAGCTGATTTTTGACAAAAGAGATAACACCTCCCATTACGTCATGCTTCAGAAAGGTGAAAAATTGTCCGTTTTCAAATGTTTTTTTTTTGAATGTCAATTCACATTTGTAGGTGGATTATTAGTTTTAGAGCTAAAATTAGCATGTTTAAAGTGATTTTCATGCTTCCAGGGGCCCGGGAAGTGAATTAAATACCATTTGGAGGCATTTAATGTTCAAGCAAAAACAGCTGATTTTTGACAAAAGAGATAACACCCCCCATTACGTCATTCTTCAGAAAGGTAAAAAATGGTCCGTTTTCAAATGTTTTATTTTTGAACGTCAGTTCACATTTGTAGGTGGATTATTAGTTTTAGAGCTAAAATGAGCATGTTTAAAGTGATTTTCATGCTTCCAGGGGCCCGGGAAGTGAATTAAATACCATTTGGAGGCATTTAATGTTCAAGCAAAAACAGCTGATTTTTGACAAAAGAGATAACACCCCCCATTACGTCATTCTTCAGAAAGGTAAAAAATGGTCCGTTTTCAAATGTTTAATATTTGAACGTCAGTTCACATTTGTAGGTGGATTATTAGTTTTAGAGCTAAAATTAGCATGTTTAAAGTGATTTTCATGCTTCCAGGGGCTCTAAACACAAGATTTGTGGAATGGTTAAAAGTGCATGAAAATGGCCAATTTGCTCACTCTGAGGTCTCAAAAAGTGTTTCTTCACCCCGGGAAGTAAATTAAATACCATTTGGAGGCATTTAATGTTCAATCAAAAACAGCTGATTTTTGACAAAAGAGATAACACCTCCCATTACGTCATGCTTCAGAAAGGTGAAAAATTGTCCGTTTTCAAATGTTTTTTTTTTAATGTCAGTTCACATTTGTAGGTGGATTGTTAGTTTTAGAGCTAAAATTAGCATGTTTAAAGTGATTTTCATGCTTCCTATGGCCCTAAACACAAGGTTTGTGGAATGGTTAAAAGTGCATGAAAATGGCCAATTTGCTCACTCTGAGGTCTCAAAAAGTGTTTCTTCACCCCGGGAAGTGAATTAAATACCATTTGGAGGCATTTAATGTTCAAGCAAAAACAGCTGATTTTTGACAAAAGAGATAACACCATTACGTAATTCTTCAGAAAGGTGAAAAATGGTCTGTTTTCAAATGTTTTATTTTTGAATGTCAGTTCACATTTGTAGGTGGATTATTAGTTTTAGAGCTAAAATTAGCATATTTAAAGTGATTTTCATGCTTCCAGGGGCTCTAAACACAAGATTTGTGGAATGGTTAAAAGTGCATGAAAATGGCCAATTTGCTCACTCTGAGGTCTCAAAAAGTGTTTCTTCACCCCGGGAAGTGAATTAAATACCATTTGGAGGCATTTAATGTTCAAGCAAAAACGGCTGATTTTTGACAAAAGAGATAACACCCCCCCATTACGTCATTCTTCAGAAAGGTGAAAAATGGTCCGTTTTCAAATGTTTTATTTTTGAACGTCAGTTCACATTTGTAGGTGGATTTTTAGTTTTAGAGCTAAAATTAGCATGTTTAAAGTGATTTTCATGCTTCCAGGGGCTCTAAACACAAGATTTGTGGAATGGTTAAAAGTGCATGAAAATGGCCAATTTGCTCACTCAGAGGTCTCAAAACGTGTTTCTTCACCCCGGGAAGTGAATTAAATACAATTTGGAGGCATTTAATGTTCAAGCAAAAACGGCGGATTTTTGACAAAAGAGATAACACCCCCCCATTACGTGATGCTTCAGAAAGGTGAAATATTGTCCGTTTTCAAATGTTTTATTTTTGAATGTCAGTTTACATTTGTAGGTGGATCATCAGTTTTAGAGCTAAAAAAATTAGCATGTTTAAAGTGATTTTCATGCTTCCAGGGGCTCTAAACACAAGATTTGTGGAATGGTTAAAAGTGCATGAAAATGGCCAATTTGCTCACTCTGAGGTCTCAAAAAGTGTTTCTTCACCCCGGGAAGTGAATTAAATACCATTTGGAGGCATTTCATGTTCAATCAAAAACAGCTGATTTTTGAAAAAAGAGATAACACCTCCCATTACGTCATGCTTCAGAAAGGTGAAACATTGTCCGTTTTCAAATGTTTTATTTTTGAATGTCAGTTCACATTTGTAGGTGGATTATTAGTTTTAGAGCTAAAATTAGCATGTTTAAAGTGATTTTCATGCTTCCTGTGGCCCTAAACACAAGGTTTGTGGAATGGTTAAAAGTGCATGAAAATGGCCAATTTGCTCACTCTGAGGTCTCAAAAAGTGTTTCTTCACCCCGGGAAGTGAATTAAATACCATTTGGAGGCATTTAATGTTCAAGCAAAAACAGCTGATTTTTGACAAAAGAGATAACACCCCCCCATTACGTAATTCTTCAGAAAGGTGAAAAATTGTCTGTTTTCAAATGTTTTATTTTTGAATGTCAGTTCACATTTGTAGGTGGATTATTAATTTTAGAGCTAAAATTAGCATATTTAAAGTGATTTTCATGCTTCCAGGGGCTCTAAACACAAGATTTGTGGAATGGTTAAAAGTACATGAAAATGGACAATTTGCTCACTCTGAGGTCTCAAAAAGTGTTTCTTCACCCCGGGAAGTGAATTAAATACCATTTGGAGGCATTTAATGTTCAAGCAAAAACGGCTGATTTTTGACAAAAGAGATAACACCCCCCCATTACGTCATTCTTCAGAAAGGTGAAAAATGGTCCGTTTTCAAATGTTTTATTTTTGAACGTCAGTTCACATTTGTAGGTGGATTATTAGTTTTAGAGCTAAAATTAGCATGTTTAAAGTGATTTTCATGCTTCCAGGGGCTCTAAACACAAGATTTGTGGAATGGTTAAAAGTGCATGAAAATGGCCAATTTGCTCACTCTGAGGTCTCAAAAAGTGTTTCTTCACCCCGGGAAGTGAATTAAATACCATTTGTAGGCATTTAATGTTCAATCAAAAACAGCTGATTTTTGACAAAAGAGATAACACCCCCCCATTACGTCATTCTTCAGAAAGGTGAAAAATGGTCCGTTTTCAAATGTTTTATTTTTGAATGTCAATTCACATTTGTAGGTGGATTATAAGTTTTAGAGCTAAAATTAGCATGTTTAAAGTGATTTTCATGCTTCCAGGGGCCCGGGAAGTGAATTAAATACCATTTGGAGGCATTTAATGTTCAAGCAAAAACAGCTGATTTTTGACAAAAGAGATAACACCCCCATTACGTCATTCTTCAGAAAGGTAAAAAATGGTCAGTTTTCAAATGTTTTATTTTTGAACGTCAGTTCACATTTGTAGGTGGATTATTAGTTTTAGAGCTAAAATTAGCATGTTTAAAGTGATTTTTATGCTTCCAGGGGCTCTAAACACAAGATTTGTGGAATGGTTAAAAGTGCATGAAAATGGCCAATTTGCTCACTCTGAGGTCTCAAAAAGTGTTTCTTCACCCCGTGAAGTGAATTAAATACAATTTGGAGGCATTTAATGTTCAAGCAAAAACGGCGGATTTTTGACAAAAGAGATAACACCCCCCATTACGTGATGCTTCAGAAAGGTGAAAAATTGTCAGTTTTCAAATGTTTTATTTTTGAATGTCAGTTCACATTTGTAGGTGGATCATCAGTTTTAGAGCTAAAAAAATTAGCATGTTTAAAGTGATTTTCATGCTTCCAGGGGCTCTAAACACAAGATTTGTGGAATGGTTAAAAGTGCATGAAAATGGCCAATTTGCTCACTCTGAGGTCTCAAAAAGTGTTTCTTCACCCCGGGAAGTGAATTAAATACCATTTGGAGGCATTTAATGTTCAATCAAAAACAGCTGATTTTTGACAAAAAAGATAACACCTCCCATTACGTCATGCTTCAGAAAGGTGAAAAATTGTCCGTTTTCAAATGTTTTATTTTTGAATGTCAGTTCACATTTGTAGGTGGATTATTAGTTTTAGAGCTAAAATTAGCATGTTTAAAGTGATTTTCATGCTTCCTGTGGCCCTAAACACAAGGTTTATGGAATGGTTAAAAGTGCATGAAAATGGCCAATTTGCTCACTCTGAGGTCTCAAAAAGTGTTTCTTCACCCCGGGAAGTGAATTAAATACCATTTGGAGGCATTTAATGTTCAAGCAAAAACAGCTGATTTTTGACAAAAGAGATAACACCCCCCCATTACGTAATTCTTCAGAAAGGTGAAAAATTGTCTGTTTTCAAATGTTTTATTTTTGAATGTCAGTTCACATTTGTAGGTGGATTATTAGTTTTAGAGCTAAAATTAGCATATTTAAAGTGATTTTCATGCTTCCAGGGGCTCTAAACACAAGATTTGTGGAATGGTTAAAAGTGCATGAAAATGGCCAATTTGCTCACTCTGAGGTCTCAAAAAGTGTTTCTTCACCCCGGGAAGTGAATTAAATACCATTTGGAGGCATTTAATGTTCAAGCAAAAACGGCTGATTTTTGGCAAAAGAGATAACACCCCCCCATTACGTCATTCTTCAGAAAGGTGAAAAATGGTCCGTTTTCAAATGTTTTATTTTTGAACGTCAGTTCACATTTGTAGGTGGATTATTAGTTTTAGAGCTAAAATTAGCATGTTTAAAGTGATTTTCATGCTTCCAGGGGCTCTAAACACAAGATTTGTGGAATGGTTAAAAGTGCATGAAAATGGCCAATTTGCTCACTCTGAGGTCTCAAAAAGTGTTTCTTCACCCCGGGAAGTGAATTAAATACCATTTGTAGGCATTTAATGTTCAAGCAAAACCAGCTGATTTTTGACAAAAGAGATAACACCCCCCCATTACGTCATTCTTCAGAAAGGTGAAAAATGGTCCGTTTTCAAATGTTTTATTTTTAAACGTCAGTTCACATTTGTAGGTGGATTATTAGTTTTAGAGCTAAAATTAGCATGTTTAAAGTGATTTTCATGCTTCCTGTGGCCCTAAACACAAGGTTTGTGGAATAGTTAAAAGTGCATGAAAATGGCCAATTTGCTCACTCTGAGGTCTCAAAAAGTGTTTCTTCACCCCGGGAAGTGAATTAAATACCATTTGGAGGCATTTAATGTTCAAGCAAAAACAGCTGATTTTTGACAAAAGAGATAACACCCCCCCATTACGTAATTCTTCAGAAAGGTGAAAAATTGTCCGTTTTCAAATGTTTTAGTTTTTGAATGTCAGTTCACATTTGTAGGTGGATTATTAGTTTTAGAGCTAAAATTAGCATATTTAAAGTGATTTTCATGCTTCCAGGGGCTCTAAACACAAGATTTGTGGAATGGTTAAAAGTGCATGAAAATGGCCAATTTGCTCACTCTGAGGTCTCAAAAAGTGTTTCTTCACCCCGGGAAGTGAATTAAATACCATTTGGAGGCATTTAATGTTCAAGCAAAAACGGCTGATTTTTGACGAAAGAGATAACACCCCCCCATTACGTCATGCTTCAGAAAGGTGAAAAATGGTCCGTTTTCAAATGTTTTATTTTTGAATGTCACTTCACATTTGTAGGTGGATTATTAGTTTTAGAGCTAAAATTAGCATGTTTAAAGTGATTTTCATGCTTCCAGGGGCCCGGGAAGTGAATTAAATACCATTTGGAGGCATTTAATGTTCAAGCAAAAACAGCTGATTTTTTACAAAAGAGATAACACCCCCCATTACGTCATTCTTCAGAAAGGTAAAAAATGGTCCGTTTTCAAATGTTTTATTTTTGAACGTCAGTTCACATTTGTAGGTGGATTATTAGTTTTAGAGCTAAAATTAGCATGTTTAAAGTGATTTTCATGCTTCCAGGGGCTCTAAACACAAGATTTGTGGAATGGTTAAAAGTGCATGAAAATGGCCAATTTGCTCACTCTGAGGTCTCAAAAAGTGTTTCTTCACCCCGGGAAGTGAATTAAATACAATTTGGAGGCATTTAATGTTCAAGCAAAAACGGCGGATTTTTGACAAAAGAGATAACACCCCCCCATTACGTGATGCTTCAGAAAGGTGAAAAATTGTCCGTTTTCAAATGTTTTATTTTTGAATGTCAGTTCACATTTGTAGGTGGATCATCAGTTTTAGAGCTAAAAAAATTAGCATGTTTAAAGTGATTTTCATGCTTCCAGGGGCTCTAAACACAAGATTTGTGGAATGGTTAAAAGTGCATGAAAATGGCCAATTTGCTCACTCTGAGGTCTCAAAAAGTGTTTCTTCACCCCGGGAAGTGAATTAAATACCATTTGTAGGCATTTAATGTTCAATCAAAAAGAGCTGATTTTTGACAAAAGAGATAACACCCCCCCATTACGTCATTCTTCAGAAAGGTGAAAAATGGTCCGTTTTCAAATGTTTTATTTTTGAATGTCAATTCACATTTGTAGGTGGATTATTAGTTTTAGAGCTAAAATTAGCATGTTTAAAGTGATTTTCATGCTTCCAGGGGCCCGGGAAGTGAATTAAATACCATTTGGAGGCATTTAATGTTCAAGCAAAAACAGCTGATTTTTGACAAAAGAGATAACACCCCCATTACGTCATTCTTCAGAAAGGTAAAAAATGGTCCGTTTTCAAATGTTTTATTTTTGAACGTCAGTTCACATTTGTAGGTGGATTATTAGTTTTAGAGCTAAAATTAGCATGTTTAAAGTGATTTTCATGCTTCCAGGGGCTCTAAACACAAGATTTGTGGAATGGTTAAAAGTGCATGAAAATGGCCAATTTGCTCACTCTGAGGTCTCAAAAAGTGTTTCTTCACCCCGGGAAGTGAATTAAATACCATTTGTAGGCATTTAATGTTCAAGCAAAACCAGCTGATTTTTGACAAAAGAGATAACACCCCCCCATTACGTAATTCTTCAGAAAGGTGAAAATGGTCCGTTTTCAAATGTTTTATTTTTGAACGTCAGTTCACAGTTGTAGGTGGATTATTAGTTTTAGAGCTAAAATTAGCATGTTTAAAGTGATTTTCATACTTCCTGTGGCCCTAAACATAAGATTTGTGGAATGGTTAAAAGTGCATGAAAATGGCCAATTTGCTCACTCTGAGGTCTCAAAAAGTGTTTCTTCACCCCGGGAAGTGAATTAAATACCATTTGGAGGCATTTAATGTTCAAGCAAAAACGGCTGATTTTTGACGAAAGAGATAACACCCCCCCATTACGTCATGCTTCGGAAAGGTGAAAAATGGTCCGTTTTCAAATGTTTTATTTTTGAATGTCAATTCACATTTGTAGGTGGATTATTAGTTTTAGAGCTAAAATTAGCATGTTTAAAGTGATTTTCATGCTTCCAGGGGCACGGGAAGTGAATTAAATACCATTTGGAGGCATTTAATGTTCAAGCAAAAACAGCTGATTTTTGACAAAAGAGATAACACCCCCCATTACGTCATTCTTCAGAAAGGTAAAAAATGGTCCGTTTTCAAATGTTTTATTTTTGAACGTCAGTTCACATTTGTAGGTGGATTATTAGTTTTAGAGCTAAAATTAGCATGTTTAAAGTGATTTTCATGCTTCCAGGGGCTCTAAACACAAGATTTGTGGAATGGTTAAAAGTGCATGAAAATGGCCAATTTGCTCACTCTGAGTTCTCAAAAAGTGTTTCTTCACCCCGGGAAGTGAATTAAATACAATTTGGAGGCATTTAATGTTCAAGCAAAAACGGCGGATTTTTGACAAAAGAGATAACACCCCCCCATTACGTGATGCTTCAGAAAGGTGAAAAATTGTCCGTTTTCAAATGTTTTATTTTTGAATGTCAGTTCACATTTGTAGGTGGATCATCAGTTTTAGAGCTAAAAAAATTAGCATGTTTAAAGTGATTTTCATGCTTCCAGGGGCTCTAAACACAAGATTTGTGGAATGGTTAAAAGTGCATGAAAATGGCCAATTTGCTCACTCTGAGGTCTCAAAAAGTGTTTCTTCACCCCGGGAAGTGAATTAAATACCATTTGGAGGCATTTAATGTTCAAGCAAAACCAGCTGATTTTTTACAAAAGAGATAACACCCCCCCATTACGTCATTCTTCAGAAAGGTGAAAAATGGTCCGTTTTCAAATGTTTTATTTTTGAACGTCAGTTCACATTTGTAGGTGGATTATTAGTTTTAGAGCTAAAATTAGCATGTTTAAAGTGATTTTCATGCTTCCTGTGGCCCTAAACACAAGGTTTGTGGAATAGTTAAAAGTGCATGAAAATGGCCAATTTGCTCACTCTGAGGTCTCAAAAAGTGTTTCTTCACCCCGGGAAGTGAATTAAATACCATTTGGAGGCATTTAATGTTCAAGCAAAAAGCTGATTTTTGACAAAAGAGATAACACCCCCCCATTACGTAATTCTTCAGAAAGGTGAAAAATTGTCCGTTTTCAAATGTTTTATTTTTGAATGTCAGTTCACATTTGTAGGTGGATTATTAGTTTTAGAGCTAAAATTAGCATATTTAAAGTGATTTTCATGCTTCCAGGGGCTCTAAACACAAGATTTGTGGAATGGTTAAAAGTGCATGAAAATGGCCAATTTGCTCACTCTGAGGTCTCAAAAAGTGTTTCTTCACCCCGGGAAGTGAATTAAATACCATTTGGAGGCATTTAATGTTCAAGCAAAAACGGCTGATTTTTGACGAAAGAGATAACACCCCCCCATTACGTCATGCTTCAGAAAGGTGAAAAATGGTCCGTTTTCAAATGTTTTATTTTTGAATGTCAATTCACATTTGTAGGTGGATTATTAGTTTTAGAGCTAAAATTAGCATGTTTAAAGTGATTTTCATGCTTCCAGGGGCCCGGGAAGTGAATTAAATTCCATTTGGAGGCATTTAATGTTCAAGCAAAAACAGCGGATTTTTTACAAAAGAGATAACACCCCCCATTACGTCATTCTTCAGAAAGGTAAAAAATGGTCCGTTTTCAAATGTTTTATTTTTGAACGTCAGTTCACATTTGTAGGTGGATTATTAGTTTTAGAGCTAAAATTAGCATGTTTAAAGTGATTTTCATGCTTCCAGGGGCTCTAAACACAAGATTTGTGGAATGGTTAAACGTGCATGAAAATGGCCAATTTGCTCACTCTGAGGTCTCAAAAAGTGTTTCTTCACCCCGGGAAGTGAATTAAATACAATTTGGAGGCATTTAATGTTCAAGCAAAAACAGCGGATTTTTGACAAAAGAGATAACACCCCCCCATTACGTGATGCTTCAGAAAGGTGAAAAATTGTCCGTTTTCAAATGTTTTATTTTTGAATGTCAGTTCACATTTGTAGGTGGATCATCAGTTTTAGAGCTAAAAAAATTAGCATGTTTAAAGTGATTTTCATGCTTCCAGGGGCTCTAAACACAAGATTTGTGGAATGGTTAAAAGTGCATGAAAATGGCCAATTTGCTCACTCTGAGGTCTCAAAAAGTGTTTCTTCACCCCGGGAAGTGAATTAAATACCATTTGTAGGCATTTAATGTTCAATCAAAAAGAGCTGATTTTTGACAAAAGAGATAACACCCCCCCATTACGTCATTCTTCAGAAAGGTGAAAAATGGTCCGTTTTCAAATGTTTTATTTTGGAATGTCAATTCACATTTGTAGGTGGATTATTAGTTTTAGAGCTAAAATTAGCATGTTTAAAGTGATTTTCATGCTTCCAGGGGCCCGGGAAGTGAATTAAATACCATTTGGAGGCATTTAATGTTCAAGCAAAAACAGCTGATTTTTGACAAAAGAGATAACACCCTCATTACGTCATTCTTCAGAAAGGTAAAAAATGGTCCGTTTTCAAATGTTTTATTTTTGAACGTCAGTTCACATTTGTAGGTGGATTATTAGTTTTAGAGCTAAAATTAGCATGTTTAAAGTGATTTTCATGCTTCCAGGGGCTCTAAACAGAAGATTTGTGGAATGGTTAAAAGTGCATGAAAATGGCCAATTTGCTCACTCTGAGGTCTCAAAAAGTGTTTCTTCACCCCGGGAAGTGAATTAAATACCATTTGGAGGCATTTAATGTTCAAGCAAAAACAGCTGATTTTTGACAAAAGAGATAACACCCCCCCATTACGTCATTCTTCAGAAAGGTGAAAAATGGTCCGTTTTCAAATGTTTTATTTTTGAACGTCAGTTCACATTTGTAGGTGGATTATTAGTTTTAGAGCTAAAATTAGCATGTTTAAAGTGATTTTCATGCTTCCTGTGGCCCTAAACACAAGGTTTGTGGAATGGTTAAAAGTGCATGAAAATGGCCAATTTGCTCACTCTGAGGTCTCAAAAAGTGTTTCTTCACCCCGGGAAGTGAATTAAATACCATTTGGAGGCATTTAATGTTCAAGCAAAAACGGCTGATTTTTGACAAAAGAGATAACACCCCCCCATTACGTCATTCTTCAGAAAGGTGAAAAATGGTCCGTTTTCAAATGTTTTATTTTTGAACGTCAGTTCACATTTGTAGGTGGATTATTAGTTTTAGAGCTAAAATTAGCATGTTTAAAGTGATTTTCATGCTTCCAGGGGCTCTAAACACAAGATTTGTGGAATGGTTAAAAGTGCATGAAAATGGCCAATTTGCTCACTCTGAGGTCTCAAAAAGTGTTTCTTCACCCCGGGAAGTGAATTAAATACCATTTGTAGGCATTTAATGTTCAAGCAAAACCAGCTGATTTTTGACAAAAGAGATAACACCCCCCCATTACGTAATTCTTCAGAAAGGTGAAAATGGTCCGTTTTCAAATGTTTTATTTTCGAACGTCAGTTCACAGTTGTAGGTGGATTATTAGTTTTAGAGCTAAAATTAGCATGTTTAAAGTGATTTTCATACTTCCTGTGGCCCTAAACATAAGGTTTGTGGAATAGTTAAAAGTGCATGAAAATGGCCAATTTGCTCACTCTGAGGTCTCAAAAAGTGTTTCTTCACCCCGGGAAGTGAATTAAATACCATTTGGAGGCATTTAATGTTCAATCAAAAACAGCTGATTTTTGACAAAAGAGATGACACCTCCCATTACGTCATGCTTCAGAAAGGTAAAAAATTGTCCGTTTTCAAATGTTTTATTTTTGAATGTCAGTTCACATTTGTAGGTGGATTATTAGTTTTAGAGCTAAAATTAGCATGTTTAAAGTGATTTTCATGCTTCCTGTGGCCCTAAACACAAGGTTTGTGGAATGGTTAAAAGTGCATGAAAATGGCCAATTTGCTCACTCTGAGGTCTCAAAAAGTGTTTCTTCACCCCGGGAAGTGAATTAAATACCATTTGGAGGCATTTAATGTTCAAGCAAAAACAGCTGATTTTTGACAAAAGAGATAACACCCCCCATTACGTAATGCTTCAGAAAGGTGAAAAATGGTCCGTTTTCAAATGTTTTATTTTTGAAGGTCAGTTCACATTTGTAGGTGGATTATTAGTTTTAGAGCTAAAATTAGCATGTTTAAAGTGATTTTCATGCTTCCAGGGGCTCTAAACACAAGATTTGTGGAATGGTTAAAAGTGCATGAAAATGGCCAATTTGCTCACTCTGAGGTCTCAAAAAGTGTTTCTTCACCCCGGGAAGTGAATTAAATACCATTTGGAGGCATTTAATGTTCAAGCAAAAACGGCTGATTTCTGACAAAAGAGATAACACCCCCCCATTACGTCATGCTTCAGAAAGGTGAAAAATGGTCCGTTTTCAAATGTTTTATTTTTGAATGTCAATTCACATTTGTAGGTGGATTATTAGTTTTAGAGCTAAAATTAGCATGTTTAAAGTGATTTTCATGCTTCCAGGGGCCCGGGAAGTGAATTAAATACCATTTGGAGGCATTTAATGTTCAAGCAAAAACAGCTGATTTTTGACAAAAGAGATAACACCCCCCATTACGTCATTCTTCAGAAAGGTAAAAAATGGTCCGTTTTCAAATGTTTTATTTTTGAACGTCAGTTCACATTTGTAGGTGGATTATTAGTTTTAGAGCTAAAATTAGCATGTTTAAAGTGATTTTCATGCTTCCAGGGGCTCTAAACATAAGATTTGTGGAATGGTTAAAAGTGCATGAAAATGGCCAATTTGCTCACTCTGAGGTCTCAAAAAGTGTTTCTTCACCCCGGGAAGTGAATTAAATACAATTTGGAGGCATTTAATGTTCAAGCAAAAACGGCAGATTTTTGACAAAAGAGATAACACCCCCCATTACGTGATGCTTCAGAAAGGTGAAAAATTGTCCGTTTTCAAATGTTTTATTTTTGAATGTCAGTTCACATTTGTAGGTGGATCATCAGTTTTAAAGCTAAAAAAAATAGCATGTTTAAAGTGATTTTCATGCTTCCAGGGGCCCGGGAAGTGAATTAAAAACCATTTGGAGGTATTTAATGTTCAAGCAAAAACGGCTGATTTTTGACAAAAGAGATAACACCCCCCCATTACGTCATGCTTCAGAAAGGTGAAAAATTGTCCGTTTTGAAATGTTTTAATTTTGAATGTCAGTTCACATTTGGAGGTGAATTATTAGTTTTAGAGCTAAAATTAGCATGTTTAAAGTGATTTTCATGCTTCCTGTGGCCCTAAACACAAAGTTTGTGGAATAGTTAAAAGTGCATGAAAATGGCCAATTTGCTCACTCTGAGGTCTCAAAAAGTGTTTCTTCACCCCGGGAACTGAATTAAATACCATTTGGAGGCATTTAATGTTCAAGCAAAAACAGCTGATTTTTTACAAAAGTGATAACACCCCCCCATTACGTAATTCTTCAGAAAGGTGAAAAATGGTCCGTTTTCAACTGTTTTATTTTTGAACGTCAGTTCACATTTGTAGGTGGATTATTAGTTTTAGAGCTAAAATTAGCATATTTAAAGTGATTTTCATGCTTCCAGGGGCTCTAAACACAAGATTTGTGGAATGGTTAAAAGTGCATGAAAATGGCCAATTTGCTCACTCTGGGGTCTCAAAAAGTGTTTCTTCACCCCGGGAAGTGAATTAAATACCATTTGGAGGCATTTAATGTTCAAGCAAAAACGGCTGATTTTTGACAAAAGAGATAACACCCCCCCCATTACGTCATTCTTCAGAAAGGTGAAAAATGGTCCGTTTTCAAATGTTTTATTTTTGAACGTCAGTTCACATTTGTAGGTGGATTATTAGTTTTAGAGCTAAAATTAGCATGTTTAAAGTGATTTTCATGCTTCCAGGGGCTCTAAACACAAGATTTGTGGAATGGTTAAAAGTGCATGAAAATGGCCAATTTGCTCACTCTGAGGTCTCAAAAAGTGTTTCTTCACCCCGGGAAGTGAATTAAATACCATTTGGAGGCATTTAATGTTCAAGCAAAAACGGCTGATTTTTGACAAAAGAGATAACACCCCCCCATTACGTCATGCTTCAGAAAGGTGAAAAATGGTCCGTTTTCAAATGTTTTATTTTTGAATGTCAATTCACATTTGTAGGTGGATTATTAGTTTTAGAGCTAAAATTAGCATGTTTAAAGTGATTTTCATGCTTCCAGGGGCCCGGGAAGTGAATTAAATACCATTTGGAGGCATTTAATGTTCAAGCAAAAACAGCTGATTTTTGACAAAAGAGATAACACCCCCCATTACTTCATTCTTCAGAAAGGTAAAAAATGGTCCGTTTTCAAATGTTTTATTTTTGAACGTCAGTTCACATTTGTAGGTGGATTATTAGTTTTAGAGCTAAAATTAGCATGTTTAAAGTGATTTTCATGCTTCCAGGGGCTCTAAACATAAGATTTGTGGAATGGTTAAAAGTGCATGAAAATGGCCAATTTGCTCACTCTGAGGTCTCAAAAAGTGTTTCTTCACCCCGGGAAGTGAATTAAATACAATTTGGAGGCATTTAATGTTCAAGCAAAAACGGCAGATTTTTGACAAAAGAGATAACACCCCCCATTACGTGATGCTTCAGAAAGGTGAAAAATTGTCCGTTTTCAAATGTTTTATTTTTGAATGTCAGTTCACATTTGTAGGTGGATCATCAGTTTTAAAGCTAAAAAAAATAGCATGTTTAAAGTGATTTTCATGCTTCCAGGGGCTCTAAACACAAGATTTGTGGAATGGTTAAAAGTGCATGAAAATGGCCAATTTGCTCACTCTGAGGTCTCAAAAAGTGTTTCTTCACCCCGGGAAGTGAATTAAATACCATTTGTAGGCATTTAATGTTCAAGCAAAACCAGCTGATTTTTGACAAAAGAGATAACACCCCCCCATTACGTAATTCTTCAGAAAGGTGAAAATGGTCCGTTTTCAAATGTTTTATTTTCGAACGTCAGTTCACAGTTGTAGGTGGATTATTAGTTTTAGAGCTAAAATTAGCATGTTTAAAGTGATTTTCATACTTCCTGTGGCCCTAAACATAAGGTTTGTGGAATAGTTAAAAGTGCATGAAAATGGCCAATTTGCTCACTCTGAGGTCTCAAAAAGTGTTTCTTCACCCCGGGAAGTGAATTAAATACCATTTGGAGGCATTTAATGTTCAATCAAAAACAGCTGATTTTTGACAAAAGAGATGACACCTCCCATTACGTCATGCTTCAGAAAGGTAAAAAATTGTCCGTTTTCAAATGTTTTATTTTTGAATGTCAGTTCACATTTGTAGGTGGATTATTAGTTTTAGAGCTAAAATTAGCATGTTTAAAGTGATTTTCATGCTTCCTGTGGCCCTAAACACAAGGTTTGTGGAATGGTTAAAAGTGCATGAAAATGGCCAATTTGCTCACTCTGAGGTCTCAAAAAGTGTTTCTTCACCCCGGGAAGTGAATTAAATACCATTTGGAGGCATTTAATGTTCAAGCAAAAACAGCTGATTTTTGACAAAAGAGATAACACCCCCCATTACGTAATGCTTCAGAAAGGTGAAAAATGGTCCGTTTTCAAATGTTTTATTTTTGAAGGTCAGTTCACATTTGTAGGTGGATTATTAGTTTTAGAGCTAAAATTAGCATGTTTAAAGTGATTTTCATGCTTCCAGGGGCTCTAAACACAAGATTTGTGGAATGGTTAAAAGTGCATGAAAATGGCCAATTTGCTCACTCTGAGGTCTCAAAAAGTGTTTCTTCACCCCGGGAAGTGAATTAAATACCATTTGGAGGCATTTAATGTTCAAGCAAAAACGGCTGATTTTTGACAAAAGAGATAACACCCCCCCATTACGTCATGCTTCAGAAAGGTGAAAAATGGTCCGTTTTCAAATGTTTTATTTTTGAATGTCAATTCACATTTGTAGGTGGATTATTAGTTTTAGAGCTAAAATTAGCATGTTTAAAGTGATTTTCATGCTTCCAGGGGCCCGGGAAGTGAATTAAATACCATTTGGAGGCATTTAATGTTCAAGCAAAAACAGCTGATTTTTGACAAAAGAGATAACACCCCCCATTACGTCATTCTTCAGAAAGGTAAAAAATGGTCCGTTTTCAAATGTTTTATTTTTGAACGTCAGTTCACATTTGTAGGTGGATTATTAGTTTTAGAGCTAAAATTAGCATGTTTAAAGTGATTTTCATGCTTCCAGGGGCTCTAAACATAAGATTTGTGGAATGGTTAAAAGTGCATGAAAATGGCCAATTTGCTCACTCTGAGGTCTCAAAAAGTGTTTCTTCACCCCGGGAAGTGAATTAAATACAATTTGGAGGCATTTAATGTTCAAGCAAAAACGGCAGATTTTTGACAAAAGAGATAACACCCCCCATTACGTGATGCTTCAGAAAGGTGAAAAATTGTCCGTTTTCAAATGTTTTATTTTTGAATGTCAGTTCACATTTGTAGGTGGATCATCAGTTTTAAAGCTAAAAAAAATAGCATGTTTAAAGTGATTTTCATGCTTCCAGGGGCCCGGGAAGTGAATTAAAAACCATTTGGAGGTATTTAATGTTCAAGCAAAAACGGCTGATTTTTGACAAAAGAGATAACACCCCCCCATTACGTCATGCTTCAGAAAGGTGAAAAATTGTCCGTTTTGAAATGTTTTAATTTTGAATGTCAGTTCACATTTGGAGGTGAATTATTAGTTTTAGAGCTAAAATTAGCATGTTTAAAGTGATTTTCATGCTTCCTGTGGCCCTAAACACAAAGTTTGTGGAATAGTTAAAAGTGCATGAAAATGGCCAATTTGCTCACTCTGAGGTCTCAAAAAGTGTTTCTTCACCCCGGGAACTGAATTAAATACCATTTGGAGGCATTTAATGTTCAAGCAAAAACAGCTGATTTTTTACAAAAGTGATAACACCCCCCCATTACGTAATTCTTCAGAAAGGTGAAAAATGGTCCGTTTTCAACTGTTTTATTTTTGAACGTCAGTTCACATTTGTAGGTGGATTATTAGTTTTAGAGCTAAAATTAGCATATTTAAAGTGATTTTCATGCTTCCAGGGGCTCTAAACACAAGATTTGTGGAATGGTTAAAAGTGCATGAAAATGGCCAATTTGCTCACTCTGGGGTCTCAAAAAGTGTTTCTTCACCCCGGGAAGTGAATTAAATACCATTTGGAGGCATTTAATGTTCAAGCAAAAACGGCTGATTTTTGACAAAAGAGATAACACCCCCCCCATTACGTCATTCTTCAGAAAGGTGAAAAATGGTCCGTTTTCAAATGTTTTATTTTTGAACGTCAGTTCACATTTGTAGGTGGATTATTAGTTTTAGAGCTAAAATTAGCATGTTTAAAGTGATTTTCATGCTTCCAGGGGCTCTAAACACAAGATTTGTGTAATGGTTAAAAGTGCATGAAAATGGCCAATTTGCTCACTCTGAGGTCTCAAAAAGTGTTTCTTCACCCCGGGAAGTGAATTAAATACCATTTGGAGGCATTTAATGTTCAAGCAAAAACGGCTGATTTTTGACAAAAGAGATAACACCCCCCCATTACGTCATGCTTCAGAAAGGTGAAAAATGGTCCGTTTTCAAATGTTTTATTTTTGAATGTCAATTCACATTTGTAGGTGGATTATTAGTTTTAGAGCTAAAATTAGCATGTTTAAAGTGATTTTCATGCTTCCAGGGGCCCGGGAAGTGAATTAAATACCATTTGGAGGCATTTAATGTTCAAGCAAAAACAGCTGATTTTTGACAAAAGAGATAACACCCCCCATTACTTCATTCTTCAGAAAGGTAAAAAATGGTCCGTTTTCAAATGTTTTATTTTTGAACGTCAGTTCACATTTGTAGGTGGATTATTAGTTTTAGAGCTAAAATTAGCATGTTTAAAGTGATTTTCATGCTTCCAGGGGCTCTAAACATAAGATTTGTGGAATGGTTAAAAGTGCATGAAAATGGCCAATTTGCTCACTCTGAGGTCTCAAAAAGTGTTTCTTCACCCCGGGAAGTGAATTAAATACAATTTGGAGGCATTTAATGTTCAAGCAAAAACGGCAGATTTTTGACAAAAGAGATAACACCCCCCATTACGTGATGCTTCAGAAAGGTGAAAAATTGTCCGTTTTCAAATGTTTTATTTTTGAATGTCAGTTCACATTTGTAGGTGGATCATCAGTTTTAAAGCTAAAAAAAATAGCATGTTTAAAGTGATTTTCATGCTTCCAGGGGCTCTAAACACAAGATTTGTGGAATGGTAAAAAGTGCATGAAAATGGCCAATTTGCTCACTCTGAGGTCTCAAAAAGTGTTTCTTCACCCCGGGAAGTGAATTAAATACCATTTGGAGGCATTTAATGTTCAAGCAAAAACGGCTGATTTTTGACAAAAGAGATAACACCCCCCCATTACGTCATGCTTCAGAAAGGTGAAAAATGGTCCGTTTTCAAATGTTTTATTTTTGAATGTCAATTCACATTTGTAGGTGGATTATTAGTTTTAGAGCTAAAATTAGCATGTTTAAAGTGATTTTCATGCTTCCAGGGGCCCGGGAAGTGAATTAAATACCATTTGGAGGCATTTAATGTTCAAGCAAAAACAGCTGATTTTTGACAAAAGAGATAACACCCCCCATTACGTCATTCTTCAGAAAGGTAAAAAATGGTCCGTTTTCAAATGTTTTATTTTTGAACGTCAGTTCACATTTGTAGGTGGATTATTAGTTTTAGAGCTAAAATTAGCATGTTTAAAGTGATTTTCATGCTTCCAGGGGCTCTAAACATAAGATTTGTGGAATGGTTAAAAGTGCATGAAAATGGCCAATTTGCTCACTCTGAGGTCTCAAAAAGTGTTTCTTCACCCCGGGAAGTGAATTAAATACCATTTGGAGGCATTTAATGTTCAATCAAAAACAGCTGATTTTTGACAAAAGAGATAACACCTCCCATTACGTCATGCTTCAGAAAGGTGAAAAATTGACCGTTTTCAAATGTTTTATTTTTGAATGTCAGTTCACATTTGTAGGTGGATTATTAGTTTTAGAGCTAAAATTAGCATATTTAAAGTGATTTTCATGCTTCCAGGGGCTCTAAACACAAGATTTGTCGAATGGTTAAAAGTGCATGAAAATGGCCAATTTGGTCACTCTGAGGTCTCAAAAAGTGTTTCTTCACCCCGGGAAGTGAATTAAATACCATTTGGAGGCATTTAATGTTCAAGCAAAAACGGCTGATTTTTGACAAAAGAGATAACACCCCCCATTACGTCATTCTTCAGAAAGGTGAAAAATGGTCCGTTTTCAAATGTTTTATTTTTGAACGTCAGTTCACATTTGTAGGTGGATTATTAGTTTTAGAACTAAAATTAGCATGTTTAAAGTGATTTTCATGCTTCCAGGGGCTCTAAACACCAGATTTATGGAATGGTTAAAAGTGCATGAAAATGGCCAATTTGCTCACTCTGAGGTCTCAAAAAGTGTTTCTTCACCCCGGGAAGTGAATTAAATACCATTTGGAGGCATTTAATGTTCAAGCAAAAACAGCTGATTTTTGACAAAAGAGATAACACCCCCCCATTACGTAATTCTTCAGAAAGGTGAAAAATGGTCCGTTTTCAAATGTTTTATTTTTGAACGTCAGTTCACATTTGAAGGTGGATTATTAGTTTTAGAGCTAAAATTAGCATGTTTAAAGTGATTTTCATGCTTCCAGGGGCTCAAAACACAAGATTTGTGGAATGGTTAAAAGTGCATGAAAATGGCCAATTTGCTCACTCTGAGGTCTCAAAAGTGTTTCTTCACCCCGGGAAGTGAATTAAATACCATTTGGAGGCATTTAATGTTCAAGCAAAAACAGCTGATTTTTGACAAAAGGGATAACACCCCCCCATTACGTAATGCTTCAGAAAGGTGAAAAATGGTCCGTTTTCAAATGTTTTATTTTTGAAGGTCAGTTCACATTTGTAGGTGGATTATTAGTTTTAGAGCTAAAATTAGCATGTTTAAAGTGATTTTCATGCTTCCAGGGGCCCGGGAAGTGAATTAAATACCATTTGGAGGCATTTAATGTTCAAGCAAAAACAGCTGATCTTTGACAAAAGAGATAACACCCCCCATTACGTCATTCTTCAGAAAGGTAAAAAATGGTCCGTTTTCAAATGTTTAATATTTGAACGTCAGTTCACATTTGTAGGTGGATTATTAGTTTTAGAGCTAAAATTAGCATGTTTAAAGTGATTTTCATGCTTCCAGGGGCTCTAAACACAAGATTTGTGGAATGGTTAAAAGTGCATGAAAATGGCCAATTTGCTCACTCTGAGGTCTCAAAAAGTGTTTCTTCACCCCGGGAAGTGAATTAAATACAATTTGGAGGCATTTAATGTTCAAGCAAAAACGGCGGATTTTTGACAAAAGAGATAACATCCCCCCATTACGTGATGCTTCAGAAAGGTGAAAAATTGTCCGTTTTCAAATGTTTTATTTTTGAATGTCAGTTCACATTTGTAGGTGGATCATCAGTTTTAGAGCTAAAAAAATTAGCATGTTTAAAGTGATTTTCATGCTTCCAGGGGCTCTAAACACAAGATTTGTGGAATGGTTAAAAGTGCATGAAAATGGCCAATTTGCTCACTCTTAGGTCTCAAAAAGTGTTTCTTCACCCCGGGAAGTGAATTAAATACCATTTGGAGGCATTTAATGTTCAATCAAAAACAGCTGATTTTTGACAAAAGAGAGAACACCTCCCATTACGTCATGCTTCAGAAAGGTGAAAAATTGTCCGTTTTCAAATGTTTTTTTTTTAATGTCAATTCACATTTGTAGGTGGATTATTAGTTTTAGAGCTAAAACTAGCATGTTTAAAGTGATTTTCATGCTTCCAGGGGCCCGGGAAGTGAATTAAATACCATTTGGAGGCATTTAATGTTCAAGCAAAAACAGCTGATTTTTGACAAAAGAGATAACACCCCCCATTACGTCATTCTTCAGAAAGGTAAAAAATGGTCCGTTTTCAAATGTTTTATTTTTGAACGTCAGTTCACATTTGTAGGTGGATTATTAGTTTTAGAGCTAAAATTAGCATGTTTAAAGTGATTTTCATGCTTCCAGGGGCCCGGGAAGTGAATTAAATACCATTTGGAGGCATTTAATGTTCAAGCAAAAACAGCTGATTTTTGACAAAAGAGATAACACCCCCCATTACGTCATTCTTCAGAAAGGTAAAAAATGGTCCGTTTTCAAATGTTTTATTTTTGAACGTCAGTTCACATTTGTAGGTGGATTATCAGTTTTAGAGCTAAAATTAGCATGTTTAAAGTGATTTTCATGCTTCCAGGGGCTCTAAACACAAGATTTGTGGAATGGTTAAAAGTGCATGAAAATGGCCAATTTGCTCACTCTGAGGTCTCAAAAAGTGTTTCTTCACCCCGGGAAGTGAATTAAATACAATTTGGAGGCATTTAATGTTCAAGCAAAAACGGCGGATTTTTGACAAAAGAGATAACACCCCCCCATTACGTGATGCTTCAGAAAGGTGAAAAATTGTCCATTTTCAAATGTTTTATTTTTGAATGTCTGTTCACATTTGTAGGTGGATCATCAGTTTTAGAGCTAAAAAAATTAGCATGTTTAAAGTGATTTTCATGCTTCCAGGGGCCCGGGAAGTGAATTAAATACCATTTGGAGGCATTTAATGTTCAAGCAAAAACAGCTGATTTTTGACAAAAGAGATAACACCCCCCATTACGTCATTCTTCAGAAAGGTAAAAAATGGTCCGTTTTCAAATGTTTTATTTTTGAACGTCAGTTCACATTTGTAGGTGGATTATTAGTTTTAGAGCTAAAATTAGCATGTTTAAAGTGATTTTCATGCTTCCAGGGGCCCGGGAAGTGAATTAAATACCATTTGGAGGCATTTAATGTTCAAGCAAAAACAGCTGATTTTTGACAAAAGAGATAACACCCCCCATTACGTCATTCTTCAGAAAGGTAAAAAATGGTCCGTTTTCAAATGTTTTATTTTTGAACGTCAGTTCACATTTGTAGGTGGATTATCAGTTTTAGAGCTAAAATTAGCATGTTTAAAGTGATTTTCATGCTTCCAGGGGCTCTAAACACAAGATTTGTGGAATGGTTAAAAGTGCATGAAAATGGCCAATTTGCTCACTCTGAGGTCTCAAAAAGTGTTTCTTCACCCCGGGAAGTGAATTAAATACAATTTGGAGGCATTTAATGTTCAAGCAAAAACGGCGGATTTTTGACAAAAGAGATAACACCCCCCCATTACGTGATGCTTCAGAAAGGTGAAAAATTGTCTGTTTTCAAATGTTTTATTTTTGAATGTCAGTTCACATTTGTAGGTGGATTATTACTTTTAGAGCTAAAATTAGCATATTTAAAGTGATTTTCATGCTTCCAGGGGCTCTAAACACAAGATTTGTGGAATGGTTAAAAGTGAATGAAAATGGCCAATTTGCT
Source organism: Lissotriton helveticus (assembly GCF_964261635.1). Classification (NCBI taxonomy): domain Eukaryota; kingdom Metazoa; phylum Chordata; class Amphibia; order Caudata; family Salamandridae; genus Lissotriton; species Lissotriton helveticus. The sequence continues at coordinate 1,675,416 of NW_027611740.1, forward strand.
CACTCTGAGGTCTCAAAAAGTGTTTCTTCACCCCGGGAAGTGAATTAAATACCATTTGGAGGCATTTAATGTTCAAGCAAAAACGGCTGATTTTTGACAAAAGAGATAACACCCCCCCATTACGTCATTCTTCAGAAAGGTGAAAAATGGTCCGTTTTCAAATGTTTTATTTTTGAACGTCAGTTCACATTTGTAGGTGGATTATTAGTTTTAGAGCTAAAATTAGCATGTTTAAAGTGATTTTCATGCTTCCAGGGGCTCTAAACACAAGATTTGTGGAATGGTTAAAAGTGCATGAAAATGGCCAATTTGCTCACTCTGAGGTCTCAAAAAGTGTTTCTTCACCCCGGGAAGTGAATTAAATACCATTTGGAGGCATTTAATGTTCAAGCAAAAACGGCTGATTTTTGACGAAAGAGATAACACCCCCCCATTACGTCATGCTTCAGAAAGGTGAAAAATGGTCCGTTTTCAAATGTTTTATTTTTGAATGTCAATTCACATTTGTAGGTGGATTATTAGTTTTAGAGCTAAAATTAGCATGTTTAAAGTGATTTTCATGCTTCCAGGGGCCCGGGAAGTGAATTAAATACCATTTGGAGGCATTTAATGTTCAAGCAAAAACAGCTGATTTTTGACAAAAGAGATAACACCCCCCATTACATCATTCTTCAGAAAGGTAAAAAATGGTCCGTTTTCAAATGTTTTATTTTTGAACGTCAGTTCACATTTGCAGGTGGATTATTAGTTTTAGAGCTAAAATTAGCATGTTTAAAGTGATTTTCATGCTTCCAGGGGCTCTAAACACAAGATTTGTGGAATGGTTAAAAGTGCATGAAAATGGCCAATTTGCTCACTCTGAGGTCTCAAAAAGTGTTTCTTCACCCCGGGAAGTGAATTAAATACAATTTGGAGGCATTTAATGTTCAAGCAAAAACGGCGGATTTTTGACAAAAGAGATAACACCCCCCCATTACGTGATGCTTCAGAAAGGTGAAAAATTGTCCGTTTTCAAATGTTTTATTTTTGAATGTCAGTTCACATTTGTAGGTGGATCATCAGTTTTAGAGCTAAAAAAATTAGCATGTTTAAAGTGATTTTCATGCTTCCCGGGGCTCTAAACACAAGATTTGTGGAATGGTTAAAAGTGCATGAAAATGGTCAATTTGCTCACTCTGAGGTCTCAAAAAGTGTTTCTTCACCCCGGGAAGTGAATTAAATACCATTTGGAGGCATTTAATGTTCAAGCAAAAACGGCTGATTTTTGACAAAAGAGATAACACCCCCCCATTACGTCATTCTTCAGAAAGGTGAAAAATGGTCCGTTTTCAAATGTTTTATTTTTGAACGTCAGTTCACATTTGTAGGTGGATTATTAGTTTTAGAGCTAAAATTAGCATGTTTAAAGTGATTTTCATGCTTCCAGGGGCTCTAAACACAAGATTTGTGGAATGGTTAAAAGTGCATGAAAATGGCCAATTTGCTCACTCTGAGGTCTCAAAAAGTATTTCTTCACCCCGGGAAGTGAATTAAATACCATTTGTAGGCATTTAATGTTCAAGCAAAACCAGCTGATTTTTGACAAAAGAGATAACACCCCCCCATTACGTAATACTTCAGAAAGGTGAAAAATGGTCCGTTTTCAAATGTTTTATTTTTGAACGTCAGTTCACAGTTGTAGGTGGATTATTAGTTTTAGAGCTAAAATTAGCATGTTTAAAGTGATTTTCATACTTCCTGTGGCCCTAAACACAATGTTTGTGGAATAGTTAAAAGTGCATGAAAATGGCCAATTTGCTCACTCTGAGGTCTCAAAAAGTGTTTCTTCACCCCGGGAAGTGAATTAAATACCATTTGGAGGCATTTAATGTTCAAGCAAAAACAGCTGATTTTTGACAAAAGAGATAACACCCCCCCATTACGTAATTCTTCAGAAAGGTGAAAAATTGTCCGTTTTCAAATGTTTTATTTTTGAATGTCAGTTCACATTTGTAGGTGGATTATTAGTTTTAGAGCTAAAATTAGCATATTTAAAGTGATTTTCATGCTTCCAGGGGCTCTAAAGACAAGATTTGTGGAATGGTTAAAAGTGCATGAAAATGGCCAATTTGCTCACTCTGAGGTCTCAAAAAGTGTTTCTTCACCCCGGGAAGTGAATTAAATACCATTTGGAGGCATTTAATGTTCAAGCAAAAACGGCTGATTTTTGACGAAAGAGATAACACCCCCCCATTACGTCATGCTTCGGAAAGGTGAAAAATGGTCCGTTTTCAAATGTTTTTTTTTAATGTCAATTCACATTTGTAGGTGGATTATTAGTTTTAGAGCTAAAATTAGCATGTTTAAAGTGATTTTCATGCTTCCAGGGGCCCGGGAAGTGAATTAAATACCATTTGGAGGCATTTAATGTTCAAGCAAAAACAGCTGATTTTTGACAAAAGAGATAACACCCCCCATTACGTCATTCTTCAGAAAGGTAAAAAATGGTCCGTTTTCAAATGTTTTATTTTTGAACGTCAGTTCACATTTGTAGGTGGATTATTAGTTTTAGAGCTAAAATTAGCATGTTTAAAGTGATTTTCATGCTTCCAGGGGCTCTAAACACAAGATTTGTGGAATGGTTAAAAGTGCATGAAAATGGCCAATTTGCTCACTCTGAGGTCTCAAAAAGTGTTTCTTCACCCCGGGAAGTGAATTAAATACAATTTGGAGGCATTTAATGTTCAAGCAAAAATGGCGGATTTTTGACAAAAGAGATAACACCCCCCCATTACGTGATGCTTCAGAAAGGTGAAAAATTGTCCGTTTTCAAATGTTTTATTTTTGAATGTCAGTTCACATTTGTAGGTGGATCATCAGTTTTAGAGCTAAAAAAATTAGCATGTTTAAAGTGATTTTCATGCTTCCAGGGGCTCTAAACACAAGATTTGTGGAATGGTTAAAAGTGCATGAAAATGGCCAATTTGCTCACTCTGAGGTCTCAAAAAGTGTTTCTTCACCCCGGGAAGTGAATTAAATACCATTTGGAGGCATTTAATGTTCAATCAAAAACAGCTGATTTTTGACAAAAGAGATGACACCTCCCATTACGTCATGCTTCAGAAAGGTAAAAAATTGTCCGTTTTCAAATGTTTTATTTTTGAATGTCAGTTCACATTTATAGGTGGATTATTAGTTTTAGAGCTAAAATTAGCATGTTTAAAGTGATTTTCATGCTTCCTGTGGCCCTAAACACAAGGTTTGTGGAATGGTTAAAAGTGCATGAAAATGGCCAATTTGCTCACTCTGAGGTCTCAAAAAGTGTTTCTTCACCCCGGGAAGTGAATTAAATACCATTTGAAGGCATTTAATGTTCAAGCAAAAACAGCTGATTTTTGACAAAAGAGATAACCCCCCCATTACGTAATGCTTCAGAAAGGTGAAAAATGGTCCGTTTTCAAATGTTTTATTTTTGAAGGTCAGTTCACATTTGTAGGTGGATTATTAGTTTTAGAGCTAAAATTAGCATGTTTAAAGTGATTTTCATGCTTCCAGGGGCTCTAAACACAAGATTTGTGGAATGGTTAAAAGTGAATGAAAATGGCCAATTTGCTCACTCTGAGGTCTCAAAAAGTGTTTCTTCACCCCGGGAAGTGAATTAAATACCATTTGGAGGCATTTAATGTTCAAGCAAAAACGGCTGATTTTTGACAAAAGAGATAACACCCCCCCATTACGTCATTCTTCAGAAAGGTGAAAAATGGTCCGTTTTCAAATGTTTTATTTTTGAACGTCAGTTCACATTTGTAGGTGGATTATTAGTTTTAGAGCTAAAATTAGCATGTTTAAAGTGATTTTCATGCTTCCAGGGGCTCTAAACACAAGATTTGTGGAATGGTTAAAAGTGCATGAAAATGGCCAATTTGCTCACTCTGAGGTCTCAAAAAGTGTTTCTTCACCCCGGGAAGTGAATTAAATACCATTTGGAGGCATTTAATGTTCAAGCAAAAACGGCTGATTTTTGACGAAAGAGATAACACCCCCCCATTACGTCATGCTTCAGAAAGGTGAAAAATGGTCCGTTTTCAAATGTTTTATTTTTGAATGTCAATTCACATTTGTAGGTGGATTATTAGTTTTAGAGCTAAAATTAGCATGTTTAAAGTGATTTTCATGCTTCCAGGGGCCCGGGAAGTGAATTAAATACCATTTGGAGGCATTTAATGTTCAAGCAAAAACAGCTGATTTTTGACAAAAGAGATAACACCCCCCATTACATCATTCTTCAGAAAGGTAAAAAATGGTCCGTTTTCAAATGTTTTATTTTTGAACGTCAGTTCACATTTGCAGGTGGATTATTAGTTTTAGAGCTAAAATTAGCATGTTTAAAGTGATTTTCATGCTTCCAGGGGCTCTAAACACAAGATTTGTGGAATGGTTAAAAGTGCATGAAAATGGCCAATTTGCTCACTCTGAGGTCTCAAAAAGTGTTTCTTCACCCCGGGAAGTGAATTAAATACAATTTGGAGGCATTTAATGTTCAAGCAAAAACGGCGGATTTTTGACAAAAGAGATAACACCCCCCCATTACGTGATGCTTCAGAAAGGTGAAAAATTGTCCGTTTTCAAATGTTTTATTTTTGAATGTCAGTTCACATTTGTAGGTGGATCATCAGTTTTAGAGCTAAAAAAATTAGCATGTTTAAAGTGATTTTCATGCTTCCCGGGGCTCTAAACACAAGATTTGTGGAATGGTTAAAAGTGCATGAAAATGGTCAATTTGCTCACTCTGAGGTCTCAAAAAGTGTTTCTTCACCCCGGGAAGTGAATTAAATACCATTTGGAGGCATTTAATGTTCAAGCAAAAACGGCTGATTTTTGACAAAAGAGATAACACCCCCCCATTACGTCATTCTTCAGAAAGGTGAAAAATGGTCCGTTTTCAAATGTTTTATTTTTGAACGTCAGTTCACATTTGTAGGTGGATTATTAGTTTTAGAGCTAAAATTAGCATGTTTAAAGTGATTTTCATGCTTCCAGGGGCTCTAAACACAAGATTTGTGGAATGGTTAAAAGTGCATGAAAATGGCCAATTTGCTCACTCTGAGGTCTCAAAAAGTATTTCTTCACCCCGGGAAGTGAATTAAATACCATTTGTAGGCATTTAATGTTCAAGCAAAACCAGCTGATTTTTGACAAAAGAGATAACACCCCCCCATTACGTAATACTTCAGAAAGGTGAAAAATGGTCCGTTTTCAAATGTTTTATTTTTGAACGTCAGTTCACAGTTGTAGGTGGATTATTAGTTTTAGAGCTAAAATTAGCATGTTTAAAGTGATTTTCATACTTCCTGTGGCCCTAAACACAATGTTTGTGGAATAGTTAAAAGTGCATGAAAATGGCCAATTTGCTCACTCTGAGGTCTCAAAAAGTGTTTCTTCACCCCGGGAAGTGAATTAAATACCATTTGGAGGCATTTAATGTTCAAGCAAAAACAGCTGATTTTTGACAAAAGAGATAACACCCCCCCATTACGTAATTCTTCAGAAAGGTGAAAAATTGTCCGTTTTCAAATGTTTTATTTTTGAATGTCAGTTCACATTTGTAGGTGGATTATTAGTTTTAGAGCTAAAATTAGCATATTTAAAGTGATTTTCATGCTTCCAGGGGCTCTAAAGACAAGATTTGTGGAATGGTTAAAAGTGCATGAAAATGGCCAATTTGCTCACTCTGAGGTCTCAAAAAGTGTTTCTTCACCCCGGGAAGTGAATTAAATACCATTTGGAGGCATTTAATGTTCAAGCAAAAACGGCTGATTTTTGACGAAAGAGATAACACCCCCCCATTACGTCATGCTTCGGAAAGGTGAAAAATGGTCCGTTTTCAAATGTTTTTTTTTAATGTCAATTCACATTTGTAGGTGGATTATTAGTTTTAGAGCTAAAATTAGCATGTTTAAAGTGATTTTCATGCTTCCAGGGGCCCGGGAAGTGAATTAAATACCATTTGGAGGCATTTAATGTTCAAGCAAAAACAGCTGATTTTTGACAAAAGAGATAACACCCCCCATTACGTCATTCTTCAGAAAGGTAAAAAATGGTCCGTTTTCAAATGTTTTATTTTTGAACGTCAGTTCACATTTGTAGGTGGATTATTAGTTTTAGAGCTAAAATTAGCATGTTTAAAGTGATTTTCATGCTTCCAGGGGCTCTAAACACAAGATTTGTGGAATGGTTAAAAGTGCATGAAAATGGCCAATTTGCTCACTCTGAGGTCTCAAAAAGTGTTTCTTCACCCCGGGAAGTGAATTAAATACAATTTGGAGGCATTTAATGTTCAAGCAAAAATGGCGGATTTTTGACAAAAGAGATAACACCCCCCCATTACGTGATGCTTCAGAAAGGTGAAAAATTGTCCGTTTTCAAATGTTTTATTTTTGAATGTCAGTTCACATTTGTAGGTGGATCATCAGTTTTAGAGCTAAAAAAATTAGCATGTTTAAAGTGATTTTCATGCTTCCAGGGGCTCTAAACACAAGATTTGTGGAATGGTTAAAAGTGCATGAAAATGGCCAATTTGCTCACTCTGAGGTCTCAAAAAGTGTTTCTTCACCCCGGGAAGTGAATTAAATACCATTTGGAGGCATTTAATGTTCAATCAAAAACAGCTGATTTTTGACAAAAGAGATGACACCTCCCATTACGTCATGCTTCAGAAAGGTAAAAAATTGTCCGTTTTCAAATGTTTTATTTTTGAATGTCAGTTCACATTTATAGGTGGATTATTAGTTTTAGAGCTAAAATTAGCATGTTTAAAGTGATTTTCATGCTTCCTGTGGCCCTAAACACAAGGTTTGTGGAATGGTTAAAAGTGCATGAAAATGGCCAATTTGCTCACTCTGAGGTCTCAAAAAGTGTTTCTTCACCCCGGGAAGTGAATTAAATACCATTTGAAGGCATTTAATGTTCAAGCAAAAACAGCTGATTTTTGACAAAAGAGATAACCCCCCCATTACGTAATGCTTCAGAAAGGTGAAAAATGGTCCGTTTTCAAATGTTTTATTTTTGAAGGTCAGTTCACATTTGTAGGTGGATTATTAGTTTTAGAGCTAAAATTAGCATGTTTAAAGTGATTTTCATGCTTCCAGGGGCTCTAAACACAAGATTTGTAGAATGGTTAAAAGTGCATGAAAATGGCCAATTTGCTCACTCTGAGGTCTCAAAAAGTGTTTCTTCACCCCGGGAAGTGAATTAAATACCATTTGGAGGCATTTAATGTTCAAGCAAAAACGGCTGATTTTTGACAAAAGAGATAACACCCCCCCATTACGTCATGCTTCAGAAAGGTGAAAAATGGTCCGTTTTCTAATGTTTTATTTTTGAATGTCAATTCACATTTGTAGGTGGATTATTAGTTTTAGAGCTAAAATTAGCATGTTTAAAGTGATTTTCATGCTTCCAGGGGCCCGGGAAGTGAATTAAATACCATTTGGAGGCATTTAATGTTCAAGCAAAAACAGCTGATTTTTGACAAAAGAGATAACACCCCCCATTACGTCATTCTTCAGAAAGGTAAAAAATGGTCCATTTTCAAATGTTTTATTTTTGAACGTCAGTTCACATTTGTAGGTGGATTATTAGTTTTAGAGCTAAAATTAGCATGTTTAAAGTGATTTTCATGCTTCCAGGGGCTCTAAACATAAGATTTGTGGAATGGTTAAAAGTGCATGAAAATGGCCAATTTGCTCACTCTGAGGTCTCAAAAAGTGTTTCTTCACCCCGGGAAGTGAATTAAATACAATTTGGAGGCATTTAATGTTCAAGCAAAAACGGCAGATTTTTGACAAAAGAGATAACAGCCCCCATTACGTGATGCTTCAGAAAGGTGAAAAATTGTCCGTTTTCAAATGTTTTATTTTTGAATGTCAGTTCACATTTGTAGGTGGATCATCAGTTTTAAAGCTAAAAAAAATAGCATGTTTAAAGTGATTTTCATGCTTCCAGGGGCTCTAAACACAAGATTTGTGGAATGGTTAAAAGTGCATGAAAATGGCCAATTTGCTCACTCTGAGGTCTCAAAAAGTGTTTCTTCACCCCGGGAAGTGAATTAAATACCATTTGGAGGCATTTAATGTTCAATCAAAAACAGCTGATTTTTGACAAAAGAGATAACACCTCCCATTACGTCATGCTTCAGAAAGGTGAAAAATTGACCGTTTTCAAATGTTTTATTTTTGAATGTCAGTTCACATTTGTAGGTGGATTATTAGTTTTAGAGCTAAAATTAGCATATTTAAAGTGATTTTCATGCTTCCAGGGGCTCTAAACACAAGATTTGTCGAATGGTTAAAAGTGCATGAAAATGGCCAATTTGGTCACTCTGAGGTCTCAAAAAGTGTTTCTTCACCCCGGGAAGTGAATTAAATACCATTTGGAGGCATTTAATGTTCAAGCAAAAACGGCTGATTTTTGACAAAAGAGATAACACCCCCCATTACGTCATTCTTCAGAAAGGTGAAAAATGGTCCGTTTTCAAATGTTTTATTTTTGAACGTCAGTTCACATTTGTAGGTGGATTATTAGTTTTAGAACTAAAATTAGCATGTTTAAAGTGATTTTCATGCTTCCAGGGGCTCTAAACACAAGATTTATGGAATGGTTAAAAGTGCATGAAAATGGCCAATTTGCTCACTCTGAGGTCTCAAAAAGTGTTTCTTCACCCCGGGAAGTGAATTAAATACCATTTGGAGGCATTTAATGTTCAAGCAAAAACAGCTGATTTTTGACAAAAGAGATAACACCCCCCCATTACGTAATTCTTCAGAAAGGTGAAAAATGGTCCGTTTTCAAATGTTTTATTTTTGAACGTCAGTTCACATTTGAAGGTGGATTATTAGTTTTAGAGCTAAAATTAGCATGTTTAAAGTGATTTTCATGCTTCCAGGGGCTCAAAACACAAGATTTGTGGAATGGTTAAAAGTGCATGAAAATGGCCAATTTGCTCACTCTGAGGTCTCAAAAGTGTTTCTTCACCCCGGGAAGTGAATTAAATACCATTTGGAGGCATTTAATGTTCAAGCAAAAACAGCTGATTTTTGACAAAAGGGATAACACCCCCCCATTACGTAATGCTTCAGAAAGGTGAAAAATGGTCCGTTTTCAAATGTTTTATTTTTGAAGGTCAGTTCACATTTGTAGGTGGATTATTAGTTTTAGAGCTAAAATTAGCATGTTTAAAGTGATTTTCATGCTTCCAGGGGCCCGGGAAGTGAATTAAATACCATTTGGAGGCATTTAATGTTCAAGCAAAAACAGCTGATCTTTGACAAAAGAGATAACACCCCCCATTACGTCATTCTTCAGAAAGGTAAAAAATGGTCCGTTTTCAAATGTTTAATATTTGAACGTCAGTTCACATTTGTAGGTGGATTATTAGTTTTAGAGCTAAAATTAGCATGTTTAAAGTGATTTTCATGCTTCCAGGGGCTCTAAACACAAGATTTGTGGAATGGTTAAAAGTGCATGAAAATGGCCAATTTGCTCACTCTGAGGTCTCAAAAAGTGTTTCTTCACCCCGGGAAGTGAATTAAATACAATTTGGAGGCATTTAATGTTCAAGCAAAAACGGCGGATTTTTGACAAAAGAGATAACATCCCCCCATTACGTGATGCTTCAGAAAGGTGAAAAATTGTCCGTTTTCAAATGTTTTATTTTTGAATGTCAGTTCACATTTGTAGGTGGATCATCAGTTTTAGAGCTAAAAAAATTAGCATGTTTAAAGTGATTTTCATGCTTCCAGGGGCTCTAAACACAAGATTTGTGGAATGGTTAAAAGTGCATGAAAATGGCCAATTTGCTCACTCTTAGGTCTCAAAAAGTGTTTCTTCACCCCGGGAAGTGAATTAAATACCATTTGGAGGCATTTAATGTTCAATCAAAAACAGCTGATTTTTGACAAAAGAGAGAACACCTCCCATTACGTCATGCTTCAGAAAGGTGAAAAATTGTCCGTTTTCAAATGTTTTTTTTTTTAATGTCAATTCACATTTGTAGGTGGATTATTAGTTTTAGAGCTAAAACTAGCATGTTTAAAGTGATTTTCATGCTTCCAGGGGCCCGGGAAGTGAATTAAATACCATTTGGAGGCATTTAATGTTCAAGCAAAAACAGCTGATTTTTGACAAAAGAGATAACACCCCCCATTACGTCATTCTTCAGAAAGGTAAAAAATGGTCCGTTTTCAAATGTTTTATTTTTGAACGTCAGTTCACATTTGTAGGTGGATTATTAGTTTTAGAGCTAAAATTAGCATGTTTAAAGTGATTTTCATGCTTCCAGGGGCCCGGGAAGTGAATTAAATACCATTTGGAGGCATTTAATGTTCAAGCAAAAACAGCTGATTTTTGACAAAAGAGATAACACCCCCCATTACGTCATTCTTCAGAAAGGTAAAAAATGGTCCGTTTTCAAATGTTTTATTTTTGAACGTCAGTTCACATTTGTAGGTGGATTATCAGTTTTAGAGCTAAAATTAGCATGTTTAAAGTGATTTTCATGCTTCCAGGGGCTCTAAACACAAGATTTGTGGAATGGTTAAAAGTGCATGAAAATGGCCAATTTGCTCACTCTGAGGTCTCAAAAAGTGTTTCTTCACCCCGGGAAGTGAATTAAATACAATTTGGAGGCATTTAATGTTCAAGCAAAAACGGCGGATTTTTGACAAAAGAGATAACACCCCCCCATTACGTGATGCTTCAGAAAGGTGAAAAATTGTCCATTTTCAAATGTTTTATTTTTGAATGTCTGTTCACATTTGTAGGTGGATCATCAGTTTTAGAGCTAAAAAAATTAGCATGTTTAAAGTGATTTTCATGCTTCCAGGGGCCCGGGAAGTGAATTAAATACCATTTGGAGGCATTTAATGTTCAAGCAAAAACAGCTGATTTTTGACAAAAGAGATAACACCCCCCATTACGTCATTCTTCAGAAAGGTAAAAAATGGTCCGTTTTCAAATGTTTTATTTTTGAACGTCAGTTCACATTTGTAGGTGGATTATTAGTTTTAGAGCTAAAATTAGCATGTTTAAAGTGATTTTCATGCTTCCAGGGGCCCGGGAAGTGAATTAAATACCATTTGGAGGCATTTAATGTTCAAGCAAAAACAGCTGATTTTTGACAAAAGAGATAACACCCCCCATTACGTCATTCTTCAGAAAGGTAAAAAATGGTCCGTTTTCAAATGTTTTATTTTTGAACGTCAGTTCACATTTGTAGGTGGATTATCAGTTTTAGAGCTAAAATTAGCATGTTTAAAGTGATTTTCATGCTTCCAGGGGCTCTAAACACAAGATTTGTGGAATGGTTAAAAGTGCATGAAAATGGCCAATTTGCTCACTCTGAGGTCTCAAAAAGTGTTTCTTCACCCCGGGAAGTGAATTAAATACAATTTGGAGGCATTTAATGTTCAAGCAAAAACGGCGGATTTTTGACAAAAGAGATAACACCCCCCCATTACGTGATGCTTCAGAAAGGTGAAAAATTGTCTGTTTTCAAATGTTTTATTTTTGAATGTCAGTTCACATTTGTAGGTGGATTATTACTTTTAGAGCTAAAATTAGCATATTTAAAGTGATTTTCATGCTTCCAGGGGCTCTAAACACAAGATTTGTGGAATGGTTAAAAGTGAATGAAAATGGCCAATTTGCTCACTCTGAGGTCTCAAAAAGTGTTTCTTCACCCCGGGAAGTGAATTAAATACCATTTGGAGGCATTTAATGTTCAAGCAAAAACGGCTGATTTTTGACAAAAGAGATAACACCCCCCCATTACGTCATTCTTCAGAAAGGTGAAAAATGGTCCGTTTTCAAATGTTTTATTTTTGAACGTCAGTTCACATTTGTAGGTGGATTATTAGTTTTAGAGCTAAAATTAGCATGTTTAAAGTGATTTTCATGCTTCCAGGGGCTCTAAACACAAGATTTGTGGAATGGTTAAAAGTGCATGAAAATGGCCAATTTGCTCACTCTGAGGTCTCAAAAAGTGTTTCTTCACCCCGGGAAGTGAATTAAATACCATTTGGAGGCATTTAATGTTCAAGCAAAAACGGCTGATTTTTGACGAAAGAGATAACACCCCCCCATTACGTCATGCTTCAGAAAGGTGAAAAATGGTCCGTTTTCAAATGTTTTATTTTTGAATGTCAATTCACATTTGTAGGTGGATTATTAGTTTTAGAGCTAAAATTAGCATGTTTAAAGTGATTTTCATGCTTCCAGGGGCCCGGGAAGTGAATTAAATACCATTTGGAGGCATTTAATGTTCAAGCAAAAACAGCTGATTTTTGACAAAAGAGATAACACCCCCCATTACATCATTCTTCAGAAAGGTAAAAAATGGTCCGTTTTCAAATGTTTTATTTTTGAACGTCAGTTCACATTTGCAGGTGGATTATTAGTTTTAGAGCTAAAATTAGCATGTTTAAAGTGATTTTCATGCTTCCAGGGGCTCTAAACACAAGATTTGTGGAATGGTTAAAAGTGCATGAAAATGGCCAATTTGCTCACTCTGAGGTCTCAAAAAGTGTTTCTTCACCCCGGGAAGTGAATTAAATACAATTTGGAGGCATTTAATGTTCAAGCAAAAACGGCGGATTTTTGACAAAAGAGATAACACCCCCCCATTACGTGATGCTTCAGAAAGGTGAAAAATTGTCCGTTTTCAAATGTTTTATTTTTGAATGTCAGTTCACATTTGTAGGTGGATCATCAGTTTTAGAGCTAAAAAAATTAGCATGTTTAAAGTGATTTTCATGCTTCCCGGGGCTCTAAACACAAGATTTGTGGAATGGTTAAAAGTGCATGAAAATGGTCAATTTGCTCACTCTGAGGTCTCAAAAAGTGTTTCTTCACCCCGGGAAGTGAATTAAATACCATTTGGAGGCATTTAATGTTCAAGCAAAAACGGCTGATTTTTGACAAAAGAGATAACACCCCCCCATTACGTCATTCTTCAGAAAGGTGAAAAATGGTCCGTTTTCAAATGTTTTATTTTTGAACGTCAGTTCACATTTGTAGGTGGATTATTAGTTTTAGAGCTAAAATTAGCATGTTTAAAGTGATTTTCATGCTTCCAGGGGCTCTAAACACAAGATTTGTGGAATGGTTAAAAGTGCATGAAAATGGCCAATTTGCTCACTCTGAGGTCTCAAAAAGTATTTCTTCACCCCGGGAAGTGAATTAAATACCATTTGTAGGCATTTAATGTTCAAGCAAAACCAGCTGATTTTTGACAAAAGAGATAACACCCCCCCATTACGTAATACTTCAGAAAGGTGAAAAATGGTCCGTTTTCAAATGTTTTATTTTTGAACGTCAGTTCACAGTTGTAGGTGGATTATTAGTTTTAGAGCTAAAATTAGCATGTTTAAAGTGATTTTCATACTTCCTGTGGCCCTAAACACAATGTTTGTGGAATAGTTAAAAGTGCATGAAAATGGCCAATTTGCTCACTCTGAGGTCTCAAAAAGTGTTTCTTCACCCCGGGAAGTGAATTAAATACCATTTGGAGGCATTTAATGTTCAAGCAAAAACAGCTGATTTTTGACAAAAGAGATAACACCCCCCCATTACGTAATTCTTCAGAAAGGTGAAAAATTGTCCGTTTTCAAATGTTTTATTTTTGAATGTCAGTTCACATTTGTAGGTGGATTATTAGTTTTAGAGCTAAAATTAGCATATTTAAAGTGATTTTCATGCTTCCAGGGGCTCTAAAGACAAGATTTGTGGAATGGTTAAAAGTGCATGAAAATGGCCAATTTGCTCACTCTGAGGTCTCAAAAAGTGTTTCTTCACCCCGGGAAGTGAATTAAATACCATTTGGAGGCATTTAATGTTCAAGCAAAAACGGCTGATTTTTGACGAAAGAGATAACACCCCCCCATTACGTCATGCTTCGGAAAGGTGAAAAATGGTCCGTTTTCAAATGTTTTTTTTTAATGTCAATTCACATTTGTAGGTGGATTATTAGTTTTAGAGCTAAAATTAGCATGTTTAAAGTGATTTTCATGCTTCCAGGGGCCCGGGAAGTGAATTAAATACCATTTGGAGGCATTTAATGTTCAAGCAAAAACAGCTGATTTTTGACAAAAGAGATAACACCCCCCATTACGTCATTCTTCAGAAAGGTAAAAAATGGTCCGTTTTCAAATGTTTTATTTTTGAACGTCAGTTCACATTTGTAGGTGGATTATTAGTTTTAGAGCTAAAATTAGCATGTTTAAAGTGATTTTCATGCTTCCAGGGGCTCTAAACACAAGATTTGTGGAATGGTTAAAAGTGCATGAAAATGGCCAATTTGCTCACTCTGAGGTCTCAAAAAGTGTTTCTTCACCCCGGGAAGTGAATTAAATACAATTTGGAGGCATTTAATGTTCAAGCAAAAATGGCGGATTTTTGACAAAAGAGATAACACCCCCCCATTACGTGATGCTTCAGAAAGGTGAAAAATTGTCCGTTTTCAAATGTTTTATTTTTGAATGTCAGTTCACATTTGTAGGTGGATCATCAGTTTTAGAGCTAAAAAAATTAGCATGTTTAAAGTGATTTTCATGCTTCCAGGGGCTCTAAACACAAGATTTGTGGAATGGTTAAAAGTGCATGAAAATGGCCAATTTGCTCACTCTGAGGTCTCAAAAAGTGTTTCTTCACCCCGGGAAGTGAATTAAATACCATTTGGAGGCATTTAATGTTCAATCAAAAACAGCTGATTTTTGACAAAAGAGATGACACCTCCCATTACGTCATGCTTCAGAAAGGTAAAAAATTGTCCGTTTTCAAATGTTTTATTTTTGAATGTCAGTTCACATTTATAGGTGGATTATTAGTTTTAGAGCTAAAATTAGCATGTTTAAAGTGATTTTCATGCTTCCTGTGGCCCTAAACACAAGGTTTGTGGAATGGTTAAAAGTGCATGAAAATGGCCAATTTGCTCACTCTGAGGTCTCAAAAAGTGTTTCTTCACCCCGGGAAGTGAATTAAATACCATTTGAAGGCATTTAATGTTCAAGCAAAAACAGCTGATTTTTGACAAAAGAGATAACCCCCCCATTACGTAATGCTTCAGAAAGGTGAAAAATGGTCCGTTTTCAAATGTTTTATTTTTGAAGGTCAGTTCACATTTGTAGGTGGATTATTAGTTTTAGAGCTAAAATTAGCATGTTTAAAGTGATTTTCATGCTTCCAGGGGCTCTAAACACAAGATTTGTAGAATGGTTAAAAGTGCATGAAAATGGCCAATTTGCTCACTCTGAGGTCTCAAAAAGTGTTTCTTCACCCCGGGAAGTGAATTAAATACCATTTGGAGGCATTTAATGTTCAAGCAAAAACGGCTGATTTTTGACAAAAGAGATAACACCCCCCCATTACGTCATGCTTCAGAAAGGTGAAAAATGGTCCGTTTTCTAATGTTTTATTTTTGAATGTCAATTCACATTTGTAGGTGGATTATTAGTTTTAGAGCTAAAATTAGCATGTTTAAAGTGATTTTCATGCTTCCAGGGGCCCGGGAAGTGAATTAAATACCATTTGGAGGCATTTAATGTTCAAGCAAAAACAGCTGATTTTTGACAAAAGAGATAACACCCCCCATTACGTCATTCTTCAGAAAGGTAAAAAATGGTCCATTTTCAAATGTTTTATTTTTGAACGTCAGTTCACATTTGTAGGTGGATTATTAGTTTTAGAGCTAAAATTAGCATGTTTAAAGTGATTTTCATGCTTCCAGGGGCTCTAAACATAAGATTTGTGGAATGGTTAAAAGTGCATGAAAATGGCCAATTTGCTCACTCTGAGGTCTCAAAAAGTGTTTCTTCACCCCGGGAAGTGAATTAAATACAATTTGGAGGCATTTAATGTTCAAGCAAAAACGGCAGATTTTTGACAAAAGAGATAACAGCCCCCATTACGTGATGCTTCAGAAAGGTGAAAAATTGTCCGTTTTCAAATGTTTTATTTTTGAATGTCAGTTCACATTTGTAGGTGGATCATCAGTTTTAAAGCTAAAAAAAATAGCATGTTTAAAGTGATTTTCATGCTTCCAGGGGCTCTAAACACAAGATTTGTGGAATGGTTAAAAGTGCATGAAAATGGCCAATTTGCTCACTCTGAGGTCTCAAAAAGTGTTTCTTCACCCTGGGAAGTGAATTAAATACCATTTGGAGGCATTTAATGTTCAATCAAAAACAGCTGATTTTTGACAAAAGAGATAACACCTCCCATTACGTCATGCTTCAGAAAGGTGAAAAATTGACCGTTTTCAAATGTTTTATTTTTGAATGTCAGTTCACATTTGTAGGTGGATTATTAGTTTTAAAGCTAAAATTAGCATATTTAAAGTGATTTTCATGCTTCCAGGGGCTCTAAACACAAGATTTGTCGAATGGTTAAAAGTGCATGAAAATGGCCAATTTGCTCACTCTGAGGTCTCAAAAAGTGTTTCTTCACCCCGGGAAGTGAATTAAATACCATCTGGAGGCATTTAATGTTCAAGCAAAAACGGCTGATTTTTGACAAAAGAGATAACACCCCCCCATTACGTCATTCTTCAGAAAGGTGAAAAATGGTCCGTTTTCAAATGTTTTATTTTTGAACGTCAGTTCACATTTGTAGGTGGATTATTAGTTTTAGAGCTAAAATTAGCATGTTTAAAGTGATTTTCATGCTTCCAGGGGCTCTAAACACAAGATTTATGGAATGGTTAAAAGTGCATGAAAATGGCCAATTTGCTCACTCTGAGGTCTCAAAAAGTGTTTCTTCACCCCGGGAAGTGAATTAAATACCATTTGGAGGCATTTAATGTTCAAGCAAAAACAGCAGATTTTTGACAAAAGAGATAACACCCCCCCATTACGTAATTCTTCAGAAAGGTGAAAAATGGTCCGTTTTCAAATGTTTTATTTTTGAACGTCAGTTCACATTTGTAGGTGGATTATTAGTTTTAGAGCTAAAATTAGCATGTTTAAAGTGATTTTCATGCTTCCAGGGGCTCAAAACACAAGATTTGTGGAATGGTTAAAAGTGCATGAAAATGGCCAATTTGCTCACTCTGAGGTCTCAAAAGTGTTTCTTCACCCCGGGAAGTGAATTAAATACCATTTGGAGGCATTTAATGTTCAATCAAAAACAGCTGATTTTTGACAAAAGAGATAACACCTCCCATTACGTCATGCTTCAGAAAGGTGAAAATTTGTCCGTTTTCAAATGTTTTTTTTTTGAATGTCAATTCACATTTGTAGGTGGATTATTAGTTTTAGAGCTAAAATTAGCATGTTTAAAGTGATTTTCATGCTTCCAGGGGCCCGGGAAGTGAATGAAATACCATTTGGAGGCATTTAATGTTCAAGCAAAAACAGCTGATTTTTGACAAAAGAGATAACACCCCCCATTACGTCATTCTTCAGAAAGGTAAAAAATGGTCCGTTTTCAAATGTTTTATTTTTGAACGTCAGTTCACATTTGTAGGTGGATTATTAGTTTTAGAGCTAAAATTAGCATGTTTAAAGTGATTTTCATGCTTCCAGGGGCCCGGGAAGTGAATTAAATACCATTTGGAGGCATTTAATGTTCATGCAAAAACAGCTGATTTTTGACAAAAGAGATAACACCCCCCATTACGTCATTCTTCAGAAAGGTAAAAAATGGTCCGTTTTCAAATGTTTAATATTTGAACGTCAGTTCACATTTGTAGGTGGATTATTAGTTTTAGAGCTAAAATTAGCATGTTTAAAGTGATTTTCATGCTTCCAGGGGCTCTAAACACAAGATTTGTGGAATGGTTAAAAGTGCATGAAAATGGCCAATTTGCTCACTCTGAGGTCTCAAAAAGTGTTTCTTCACCCCGGGAAGTGAATTAAATACAATTTGGAGGCATTTAATGTTCAAACAAAAACGGCGGATTTTTGACAAAAGAGATACCCCCATTACGTGATGCTTCAGAAAGGTGAAAAATTGTCCGTTTTCAAATGTTTTATTTTTGAATGTCAGTTCACATTTGTAGGTGGATCATCAGTTTTAAAGCTAAAAAAATTAGCATGTTTAAAGTGATTTTCATGCTTCCAGGAGCTCTAAACACAAGATTTGTGGAATGGTTAAAAGTGCATGAAAATGGCCAATTTGCTCACTCTGAGGTCTCAAAAAGTGTTTCTTCACCCGGGAAGTGAATTAAATACCATTTGGAGGCATTTAATGTTCAATCAAAAACAGCAGATTTTTGACAAAAGAGATAACACCTCCCATTACGTCATGCTTCAGAAAGGTGAAAAATTGTCCGTTTTCAAATGTTTTTTTTTTAATGTCAGTTCACATTTGTAGGTGGATTGTTAGTTTTAGAGCTAAAATTAGCATGTTTAAAGTGATTTTCATGCTTCCTGTGGCCCTAAACACAAGGTTTGTGGAATGGTTAAAAGTGCATGAAAATGGCCAATTTGCTCACTCTGAGGTCTCAAAAAGTGTTTCTTCACCCCGGGAAGTGAATTAAATACAATTTGGAGGCATTTAATGTTCAAGCAAAAACGGCGGATTTTTGACAAAAGAGATAACACCCCCCATTACGTGATGCTTCAGAAAGGTGAAAAATTGTCCGTTTTCAAATGTTTTATTTTTGAATGTCAGTTCACATTTGTAGGTGGATCATCAGTTTTAAAGCTAAAAAAATTAGCATGTTTAGTGATTTTCATGCTTCCAGGGGCTCTAAACACAAGATTTGTGGAATGGTTAAAAGTGCATGAAAATGGCCAATTTGCTCACTCTGAGGTCTCAAAAAGTGTTTCTTCACCCCGGGAAGTGAATTAAATACCATTTGGAGGCATTTAATGTTCAATCAAAAACAGCAGATTTTTGACAAAAGAGATAACACCTCCCATTACGTCATGCTTCAGAAAGGTGAAAAATTGACCGTTTTCAAATGTTTTATTTTTGAATGTCAGTTCACATTTGTAGGTGGATTATTAGTTTTAGAGCTAAAATTAGCATATTTAAAGTGATTTTCATGCTTCCAGGGGCTCTAAACACAAGATTTATCGAATGGTTAAAAGTGCATGAAAATGGCCAATTTGCTCACTCTGAGGTCTCAAAAAGTGTTTCTTCACCCCGGGAAGTGAATGAAATACCATTTGGAGGCATTTAATGTTCAAGCAAAAACGGCTGATTTTTGACAAAAGAGATAACACCCCCCCATTACGTCATTCTTCAGAAAGGTGAAAAATGGTCCGTTTTCAAATGTTTTATTTTTGAACGTCAGTTCACATTTGTAGGTGGATTATTAGTTTTAGAGCTAAAATTAGCATGTTTAATGTGATTGTCATGCTTCCAGGGGCTCTAAACACAAGATTTGTGGAATGGTTAAAAGTGCATGAAAATGGCCAATTTGCTCACTCTGAGGTCTCAAAAAGTTTTTCTTCACCCCGGGAAGTGAATTAAATACCATTTGGAGGCATTTAATGTTCAAGCAAAAACAGCTGATTTTTGACAAAAGAGATAACACCCCCCCATTATGTAATTCTTCAGAAAGGTGAAAAATGGTCCATTTTCAAATGTTTTATTTTTGAACGTCAGTTCACATTTGTAGGTGGATTATTAGTTTTAGAGCTAAAATTAGCATGTTTAAAGTGATTTTCATGCTTCCAGGGGCTCAAAACACAAGATTTGTGGAATGGTTAAAAGTGCATGAAAATGGCCAATTTGCTCACTCTGAGGTCTCAAAAAGTGTTTCTTCACCCCGGGAAGTGAATTAAATACCATTTGGAGGCATTTAATGTTCAAGCAAAAACAGCTGATTTTTGACAAAAGGGATAACACCCCCCCATTACGTAATGCTTCAGAAAGGTGAAAAATGGTCCGTTTTCAAATGTTTTATTTTTGAAGGTCAGTTCACATTTGTAGGTGGATTATTAGTTTTAGAGCTAAAATTAGCATGTTTAAAGTGATTTTCATGCTTCCAGGGGCCCGGGAAGTGAATTAAATACCATTTGGAGGCATTTAATGTTCAACCAAAAACAGCTGATTTTTGACAAAAGAGATAACACCCCCCATTACGTCATTCTTCAGAAAGGTAAAAAATGGTCCGTTTTCAAATGTTTAATATTTGAACGTCAGTTCACATTTGTAGGTGGATTATTAATTTTAGAGCTAAAATTAGCATGTTTAAAGTGATTTTCATGCTTCCAGGGGCTCTAAACACAAGATTTGTGGAATGGTTAAAAGTGCATGAAAATGGCCAATTTGCTCACTCTGAGGTCTCAAAAAGTGTTTCTTCACCCCGGGAAGTGAATTAAATACAATTTGGAGGCATTTAATGTACAAGCAAAAACGGCGGATTTTTCACAAAAGAGATAACACCCCCCCATTACGTGATGCTTCAGAAAGGTGAAAAATTGTCCGTTTTCAAATGTTTTATTTTTGAATGTCAGTTCACATTTGTAGGTGGATCATCAGTTTTAGAGCTAAAAAAATTAGCATGTTTAAAGTGATTTTCATGCTTCCAGGGGCTCTAAACACAAGATTTGTAGAATGGTTAAAAGTGCATGAAAATGGCCAATTTGCTCACTCTGAGGTCTCAAAAAGTGTTTCTTCACCCCGGGAAGTGAATTAAATACCATTTGGAGGCATTTAATGCTCAATCAAAAACAGCTGATTTTTGACAAAAGAGATAACACCTCCCATTACGTCATGCTTCAGAAAGGTGAAAAATTGTCAGTTTTCAAATGGTTTTTTTTTTAATGTCAATTCACATTTGTAGGTGGATTATTAGTTTTAGAGCTAAAATTAGCATGTTTAAAGTGATTTTCATGCTTCCAGGGGCCCGGGAAGTGAATTAAATACCATTTGAAGGCATTTAATGTTCAAGCAAAAACGGCTGATTTTTGACAAAAGAGATAACACCCCCCCATTATGTCATTCTTCAGAAAGGTGAAAAATGGTCCGTTTTCAAATGTTTTATTTTTGACCGTCAGTTCACATTTGTAGGTGGATTATTAGTTTTAGAGCTAAAATTAGCATGTTTAAAGTGATTTTCATGCTTCCAGGGGCTCTAAACACAAGATTTGTGGAATGGTTAAAAGTGCATGAAAATGGCCAATTTGCTCACTCTGAGGTCTCAAAAAGTGTTTCTTCACCCCGGGAAGTGAATTAAATACAATTTGGAGGCATTTAATGTTCAAGCAAAAACGGCGGATTTTTGACAAAAGAGATAACACCCCCCATTACGTGATGCTTCAGAAAGGTGAAAAATTGTCCGTTTTCACATGTTTTATTTTTGAATGTCAGTTCACATTTGTAGGTGGATCATCAGTTTTAAAGCTAAAAAAATTAGCATGTTTAAAGTGATTTTCATGCTTCCAGGGGCTCTAAACACAAGATTTGTGGAATGGCTAAAAGTGCATGAAAATGCCCAATTTGCTCACTCTGAGGTCTCAAAAAGTGTTTCTTCACCCCGGGAAGTGAATTAAATACCATTTGAAGGCATTTAATGTTCAATCAAAAACAGCAGATTTTTGACAAAAGAGATACCTCCCATTACGTCATGCTTCAGAAAGGTGAAAAATTGTCCGTTTTCAAATGTTTTTTTTTTAATGTCAGTTCACATTTGTAGGTGGATTGTTAGTTTTAGAGCTAAAATTAGCATGTTTAAAGTGATTTTCATGCTTCCTGTGGCCCTTAACACAAGGTTTGTGGAATGGTTAAAAGTGCATGAAAATGGCCAATTTGCTCACTCTGAGGTCTCAAAAAGTGTTTCTTCACCCCGGGAAGTGAATTAAATACAATTTGGAGGCATTTAATGTTCAAGCAAAAACGGCGGATTTTTGACAAAAGAGATAACACCCCCCATTACGTGATGCTTCAGAAAGGTGAAAAATTGTCCGTTTTCAAATGTTTTATTTTTGAATGTCAGTTCACATTTGTAGGTGGATCATCAGTTTTAAAGCTAAAAAAATTAGCATGTTTAGTGATTTTCATGCTTCCAGGGGCTCTAAACACAAGATTTGTGGAATGGTTAAAAGTGCATGAAAATTGCCAATTTGCTCACTCTGAGGTCTCAAAAAGTGTTTCTTCACCCCGGGAAGTGAATTAAATACCATTTGGAGGCATTTAATGTTCAATCAAAAACAGCAGATTTTTGACAAAAGAGATAACACCTCCCATTACGTCATGCTTCAGAAAGGTGAAAAATTGACCGTTTTCAAATGTTTTATTTTTGAATGTCAGTTCACATTTGTAGGTGGATTATTAGTTTTAGAGCTAAAATTAGCATATTTAAAGTGATTTTCATGCTTCCAGGGGCTCTAAACACAAGATTTGTCGAATGGTTAAAAGTGCATGAAAATGGCCAATTTGCTCACTCTGAGGTCTCAAAAAGTGTTTCTTCACCCCGGGAAGTGAATGAAATACCATTTGGAGGCATTTAATGTTCAAGCAAAAACGGCTGATTTTTGACAAAAGAGATAACACCCCCCCATTACGTCATTCTTCAGAAAGGTGAAAAATGGTCCGTTTTCAAATGTTTTATTTTTGAACGTCAGTTCACATTTGTAGGTGGATTATTAGTTTTAGAGCTAAAATTAGCATGTTTAATGTGATTGTCATGCTTCCAGGGGCTCTAAACACCAGATTTGTGGAATGGTTAAAAGTGCATGAAAATGGCCAATTTGCTCACTCTGAGGTCTCAAAAAGTTTTTCTTCACCCCGGGAAGTGAATTAAATACCATTTGGAGGCATTTAATGTTCAAGCAAAAACAGCTGATTTTTGACAAAAGAGATAACACCCCCCCATTACGTAATTCTTCAGAAAGGTGAAAAATGGTCCATTTTCAAATGTTTTATTTTTGAACGTCAGTTCACATTTGTAGGTGGATTATTAGTTTTAGAGCTAAAATTAGCATGTTTAAAGTGATTTTCATGCTTCCAGGGGCTCAAAACACAAGATTTGTGGAATGGTTAAAAGTGCATGAAAATGGCCAATTTGCTCACTCTGAGGTCTCAAAAAGTGTTTCTTCACCCCGGGAAGTGAATTAAATACAATTTGGAGGCATTTAATGTTCAAGCAAAAACGGCGGATTTTTGACAAAAGAGATAACACCCCCCATTACGTGATGCCTCAGAAAGGTGAAAAATTGTCCGTTTTCAAATGTTTTATTTTTGAATGTCAGTTCACATTTGTAGGTGGATCATCAGTTTTAAAGCTAAAAAAAATAGCATGTTTAAAGTGATTTTCATGCTTCCAGGGGCTCTAAACACAAGATTTGTGGAATGGTTAAAAGTGCATGAAAATGGCCAATTTGCTCACTCTGAGGTCTCAAAAAGTGTTTCTTCACCCCGGGAAGTGAATTAAATACCATTTGGAGGCATTTAATGTTCAAGCAAAAACGGGTGATTTTTGACAAAAGAGATAACACCCCCCCATTACGTCATGCTTCAGAAAGGTGAAAAATTGACCGTTTTCAAATGTTTTATTTTTGAACGTCAGTTCACATTTGTAGGTGGATTATTAGTTTTAGAGCTAAAATTAGCATGTTTAAAGTGATTTTCATGCTTCCAGGGGCTCTAAACACAAGATTTGTGGAATGGTTAAAAGTGCATGAAAATGGCCAATTTGCTCACTCTGAGGTCTCAAAAAGTGTTTCTTCACCCGGGAAGTGAATTAAATACCATTTGGAGGCATTTAATGTTCAAGCAAAAACAGCTGATTTTTGACAAAAGAGATAACACCCCCCCATTACGTAATTCTTCAGAAAGGTGAAAAATGGTCCGTTTTCAAATGTTTTATTTTTGAATGTCAGTTCACATTTGTAGGTGGATTATTAGTTTTAGAGCTAAAATTAGCATGTTTAAAGTGATTTTCATGCTTCCAGGGGCTCAAAACACAAGATTTGTGGAATGGTTAAAAGTGCATGAAAATGGCCAATTTGCTCACTCTGAGGTCTCAAAAAGTGTTTCTTCACCCCGGGAAGTGAATTAAATACCATTTGGAGGCATTTAATGTTCAAGCAAAAACAGCTGAATTTTTGACAAAAGAGATAACACCCCCCTATTACGTAATTCTTCAGAAAGGTGAAAAATTGTCCGTTTTCAAATGTTTTATTTTTGAATGTCAGTTCACATTTGTAGGTGGATTATTAGTTTTAGAGCTAAAATTAGCATATTTAAAGTGATTTTCATGCTTCCAGGGGCTCTAAACACAAGATTTGTGGAATGGTTAAAAGTGCATGAAAATGGCCAATTTGCT
This sequence comes from Lissotriton helveticus, assembly GCF_964261635.1. Taxonomy (NCBI): domain Eukaryota; kingdom Metazoa; phylum Chordata; class Amphibia; order Caudata; family Salamandridae; genus Lissotriton; species Lissotriton helveticus. Next base: position 1,699,669 of record NW_027611740.1, read on the forward strand.
CACTCTGAGGTCTCAAAAAGTGTTTCTTCACCCCGGGAAGTGAATTAAATACCATTTGGAGGCATTTAATGTTCAAGCAAAAACGGCTAAATTTTGACGAAAGAGATAACACCCCCCCATTACGTCATGCTTCAGAAAGGTGAAAAATGGTCCGTTTTCAAATGTTTTATTTTTGAATGTCAATTCACATTTGTAGGTGGATTATTAGTTTTAGAGCTAAAATTAGCATGTTTAAAGTGATTTTCATGCTTCCAGGGGCTCTAAACACAAGATTTGTGGAATGGTTAAAAGTGCATGAAAATGGCCAATTTGCTCACTCTGAGGTCTCAAAAAGTGTTTCTTCACCCCGGGAAGTGAATTAAATACCATTTGGAGGCATTTAATGTTCAAGCAAAAACAGCTGATTTTTGACAAAAGAGATAACACCCCCCCATTACGTAATTCTTCAGAAAGGTGAAAAATGGTCCGTTTTCAAATGTTTTATTTTTGAACGTCAGTTCACATTTGTAGGTGGATTATTAGTTTTAGAGCTAAAATTAGCATGTTTAAAGTGATTTTCATGCTTCCAGGGGCCCGGGAAGTGAATTAAATACCATTTGGAGGCATTTAATGTTCAAGCAAAAACAGCTGATTTTTGACAAAAGAGATAACACCCCCCATTACGTCATTCTTCAGAAAGGTAAAAAATGGTCCGTTTTCAAATGTTTAATATTTGAACGTCAGTTCACATTTGTAGGTGGATTATTAGTTTTAGAGCTAAAATTTGCATGTTTAAAGTGATTTTCATGCTTCCAGGGGCTCTAAACACAAGATTTGTGGAATGGTTAAAAGTGCATGAAAATGGCCAATTTGCTCACTCTGAGGTCTCAAAAAGTGTTTCTTCACCCCGGGAAGTGAATTAAATACAATTTGGAGGCATTTAATGTTCAAGCAAAAACGGCGGATTTTTGACAAAAGAGATAACATCCCCCCATTACGTGATGCTTCAGAAAGGTGAAAAATTGTCCGTTTTCAAATGTTTTATTTTTGAATGTCAGTTCACATTTGTAGGTGGATCATCAGTTTTAGAGCTAAAAAAATTAGCATGTTTAAAGTGATTTTCATGCTTCCAGGGGCTCTAAACACAAGATTTGTGGAATGGTTAAAAGTGCATGAAAATGGCCAATTTGCTCACTCTGAGGTCTCAAAAAGTGTTTCTTCACCCCGGGAAGTGAATTAAATACCATTTGGAGGCATTTAATGTTCAATCAAAAACAGCTGATTTTTGACAAAAGAGATAACACCTCCCATTACGTCATGCTTCAGAAAGGTGAAAATTTGTCCGTTTTCAAATGTTTTTTTTTTGAATGTCAATTCACATTTGTAGGTGGATTATTAGTTTTAGAGCTAAAATTAGCATGTTTAAAGTGATTTTCATGCTTCCAGGGGCCCGGGAAGTGAATTAAATACCATTTGGAGGCATTTAATGTTCAAGCAAAAACAGCTGATTTTTGACAAAAGAGATAACACCCCCCATTACGTCATTCTTCAGAAAGGTAAAAAATGGTCCGTTTTCAAATGTTTTATTTTTGAACGTCAGTTCACATTTGTAGGTGGATTATTAGTTTTAGAGCTAAAATTAGCATGTTTAAAGTGATTTTCATGCTTCCAGGGGCCCGGGAAGTGAATTAAATACCATTTGGAGGCATTTAATGTTCAAGCAAAAACAGCTGATTTTTGACAAAAGAGATAACACCCCCCATTACGTCATTCTTCAGAAAGGTAAAAAATGGTCCGTTTTCAAATGTTTAATATTTGAACGTCAGTTCACATTTGTAGGTGGATTATTAGTTTTAGAGCTAAAATTAGCATGTTTAAAGTGATTTTCATGCTTCCAGGGGCTCTAAACACAAGATTTGTGGAATGGTTAAAAGTGCATGAAAATGGCCAATTTGCTCACTCTGAGGTCTCAAAAAGTGTTTCTTCACCCCGGGAAGTGAATTAAATACAATTTGGAGGCATTTAATGTTCAAGCAAAAACGGCGGATTTTTGACAAAAGAGATAACACCCCCATTACGTGATGCTTCAGAAAGGTGAAAAATTGTCCGTTTTCAAATGTTTTATTTTTGAATGTCAGTTCACATTTGTAGGTGGATCATCAGTTTTAAAGCTAAAAAAATTAGCATGTTTAAAGTGATTTTCATGCTTCCAGGGGCTCTAAACACAAGATTTGTGGAATGGCTAAAAGTGCATGAAAATGGCCAATTTGCTCACTCTGAGGTCTCAAAAAGTGTTTCTTCACCCCGGGAAGTGAATTAAATACCATTTGGAGGCATTTAATGTTCAATCAAAAACAGCAGATTTTTGACAAAAGAGATAACACCTCCCATTACGTCATGCTTCAGAAAGGTGAAAAATTGTCCGTTTTCAAATGTTTTTTTTTTAATGTCAGTTCACATTTGTAGGTGGATTGTTAGTTTTAGAGCTAAAATTAGCATGTTTAAAGTGATTTTCATGCTTCCTGTGGCCCTAAACACAAGGTTTGTGGAATGGTTAAAAGTGCATGAAAATGGCCAATTTGCTCACTCTGAGGTCTCAAAAAGTGTTTCTTCACCCCGGGAAGTGAATTAAATACAATTTGGAGGCATTTAATGTTCAAGCAAAAACGGCGGATTTTTGACAAAAGAGATAACATCCCCCCATTACGTGATGCTTCCGAAAGGTGAAAAATTGTACGTTTTCAAATGTTTTATTTTTGAATGTCAGTTCACATTTGTAGGTGGATCATCAGTTTTAGAGCTAAAAAAATTAGCATGTTTAAAGTGATTTTCATGCTTCCAGGGGCTCTAAACACAAGATTTGTGGAATGGTTAAAAGTGCATGAAAATGGCCAATTTGCTCACTCTGAGGTCTCAAAAAGTGTTTCTTCACCCCGGGAAGTGAATTAAATACCATTTGGAGGCATTTAATGTTCAATCAAAAACAGCTGATTTTTGACAAAAGAGATAACACCTCCCATTACGTCATGCTTCAGAAAGGTGAAAATTTGTCCGTTTTCAAATGTTTTTTTTTTGAATGTCAATTCACATTTGTAGGTGGATTATTAGTTTTAGAGCTAAAATTAGCATGTTTAAAGTGATTTTCATGCTTCCAGGGGCCCGGGAAGTGAATTAAATACCATTTGGAGGCATTTAATGTTCAAGCAAAAACAGCTGATTTTTGACAAAAGAGATAACACCCCCCATTACGTCATTCTTCAGAAAGGTAAAAAATGGTCCGTTTTCAAATGTTTTATTTTTGAACGTCAGTTCACATTTGTAGGTGGATTATTAGTTTTAGAGCTAAAATTAGCATGTTTAAAGTGATTTTCATGCTTCCAGGGGCCCGGGAAGTGAATTAAATACCATTTGGAGGCATTTAATGTTCAAGCAAAAACAGCTGATTTTTGACAAAAGAGATAACACCCCCCATTACGTCATTCTTCAGAAAGGTAAAAAATGGTCCGTTTTCAAATGTTTAATATTTGAACGTCAGTTCACATTTGTAGGTGGATTATTAGTTTTAGAGCTAAAATTAGCATGTTTAAAGTGATTTTCATGCTTCCAGGGGCTCTAAACACAAGATTTGTGGAATGGTTAAAAGTGCATGAAAATGGCCAATTTGCTCACTCTGAGGTCTCAAAAAGTGTTTCTTCACCCCGGGAAGTGAATTAAATACAATTTGGAGGCATTTAATGTTCAAGCAAAAACGGCGGATTTTTGACAAAAGAGATAACACCCCCATTACGTGATGCTTCAGAAAGGTGAAAAATTGTCCGTTTTCAAATGTTTTATTTTTGAATGTCAGTTCACATTTGTAGGTGGATCATCAGTTTTAAAGTTAAAAAAATTAGCATGTTTAAAGTGATTTTCATGCTTCCAGGGGCTCTAAACACAAGATTTGTGGAATGGCTAAAAGTGCATGAAAATGGCCAATTTGCTCACTCTGAGGTCTCAAAAAGTGTTTCTTCACCCCGGGAAGTGAATTAAATACCATTTGGAGGCATTTAATGTTCAATCAAAAACAGCAGATTTTTGACAAAAGAGATAACACCTCCCATTACGTCATGCTTCAGAAAGGTGAAAAATTGTCCGTTTTCAAATGTTTTTTTTTTAATGTCAGTTCACATTTGTAGGTGGATTGTTAGTTTTAGAGCTAAAATTAGCATGTTTAAAGTGATTTTCATGCTTCCTGTGGCCCTAAACACAAGGTTTGTGGAATGGTTAAAAGTGCATGAAAATGGCCAATTTGCTCACTCTGAGGTCTCAAAAAGTGTTTCTTCACCCCGGGAAGTGAATTAAATACAATTTGGAGGCATTTAATGTTCAAGCAAAAACGGCGGATTTTTGACAAAAGAGATAACACCCCCCATTACGTGATGCTTCAGAAAGGTGAAAAATTGTCCGTTTTCAAATGTTTTATTTTTGAATGTCAGTTCACATTTGTAGGTGGATCATCAGTTTTAAAGCTAAAAAAATTAGCATGTTTAGTGATTTTCATGCTTCCAGGGGCTCTAAACACAAGATTTGTGGAATGGTTAAAAGTGCATGAAAATTGCCAATTTGCTCACTCTGAGGTCTCAAAAAGTGTTTCTTCACCCCGGGAAGTGAATTAAATACCATTTGGAGGCATTTAATGTTCAATCAAAAACAGCAGATTTTTGACAAAAGAGATAACACCTCCCATTACGTCATGCTTCAGAAAGGTGAAAAATTGACCGTTTTCAAATGTTTTATTTTTGAATGTCAGTTCACATTTGTAGGTGGATTATTAGTTTTAGAGCTAAAATTAGCATATTTAAAGTGATTTTCATGCTTCCAGGGGCTCTAAACACAAGATTTGTCGAATGGTTAAAAGTGCATGAAAATGGCCAATTTGCTCACTCTGAGGTCTCAAAAAGTGTTTCTTCACCCCGGGAAGTGAATGAAATACCATTTGGAGGCATTTAATGTTCAAGCAAAAACAGCAGATTTTTGACAAAAGAGATAACACCCCCCCATTACGTCATTCTTCAGAAAGGTGAAAAATGGTCCGTTTTCAAATGTTTTATTTTTGAACGTCAGTTCACATTTGTAGGTGGATTATTAGTTTTAGAGCTAAAATTAGCATGTTTAATGTGATTGTCATGCTTCCAGGGGCTCTAAACACAAGATTTGTGGAATGGTTAAAAGTGCATGAAAATGGCCAATTTGCTCACTCTGAGGTCTCAAAAAGTTTTTCTTCACCCCGGGAAGTGAATTAAATACCATTTGGAGGCATTTAATGTTCAATCAAAAACAGCAGATTTTTGACAAAAGAGATAACACCTCCCATTACGTCATGCTTCAGAAAGGTGAAAAATTGACCGTTTTCAAATGTTTTATTTTTGAATGTCAGTTCACATTTGTAGGTGGATTATTAGTTTTAGAGCTAAAATTAGCATATTTAAAGTGATTTTCATGCTTCCAGGGGCTCTAAACACAAGATTTGTCGAATGGTTAAAAGTGCATGAAAATGGCCAATTTGCTCACTCTGAGGTCTCAAAAAGTGTTTCTTCACCCCGGGAAGTGAATGAAATACCATTTGGAGGCATTTAATGTTCAAGCAAAAACGGCTGATTTTTGACAAAAGAGATAACACCCCCCCATTACGTCATTCTTCAGAAAGGTGAAAAATGGTCCGTTTTCAAATGTTTTATTTTTGAACGTCAGTTCACATTTGTAGGTGGATTATTAGTTTTAGAGCTAAAATTAGCATGTTTAATGTGATTGTCATGCTTCCAGGGGCTCTAAACACAAGATTTGTGGAATGGTTAAAAGTGCATGAAAATGGCCAATTTGCTCACTCTGAGGTCTCAAAAAGTTTTTCTTCACCCCGGGAAGTGAATTAAATACCATTTGGAGGCATTTAATGTTCAAGCAAAAACAGCTGATTTTTGACAAAAGAGATAACACCCCCCCATTACGTAATTCTTCAGAAAGGTGAAAAATGGTCCGTTTTCAAATGTTTTATTTTTGAATGTCAGTTCACATTTGTAGGTGGATTATTAGTTTTAGAGCTAAAATTAGCATGTTTAAAGTGATTTTCATGCTTCCAGGGGCTCAAAACACAAGATTTGTGGAATGGTTAAAAGTGCATGAAAATGGCCAATTTGCTCACTCTGAGGTCTCAAAAAGTGTTTCTTCACCCCGGGAAGTGAATTAAACACCATTTGGAGGCATTTAATGTTCAAGCAAAACCAGCTGATTTTTGATAAAACAGATAACACCCCCCTATTACGTAATTCTTCAGAAAGGTGAAAAATTGTCCGTTTTCAAATGTTTTATTTTTGAATGTCAGTTCACATTTGTAGGTGGATTATTAGTTTTAGAGCTAAAATTAGCATATTTAAAGTGATTTTCATGCTTCCAGGGGCTCTAAACACAAGATTTGTGGAATGGTTAAAAGTGCATGAAAATGGCCAATTTGCTCACTCTGAGGTCTCAAAAAGTGTTTCTTCACCCCGGGAAGTGAATTAAATACCATTTGGAGGCATTTAATGTTCAAGCAAAAACGGCTAAATTTTGACGAAAGAGATAACACCCCCCCATTACGTCATGCTTCAGAAAGGTGAAAAATGGTCTGTTTTCAAATGTTTTATTTTTGAATGTCAATTCACATTTGTAGGTGGATTATTAGTTTTAGAGCTAAAATTAGCATGTTTAAAGTGATTTTCATGCTTCCAGGGGCTCTAAACACAAGATTTGTGGAATGGTTAAAAGTGCATGAAAATGGCCAATTTGCTCACTCTGAGGTCTCAAAAAGTATTTCTTCACCCTGGGAAGTGAATTAAATACCATTTGGAGGCATTTAATGTTCAATCAAAAACAGCTGATTTTTGACAAAAGAGATAACACCTCCCATTACGTCATGCTTCAGAAAGGTAAAAAATTGTCCGTTTTCAAATGTTTTATTTTTGAATGTCAGTTCACATTTGTAGGTGGATTATTAGTTTTAGAGCTAAAATTAGCATGTTTAAAGTGATTTGTATGCTTCCTGTGGCCCTAAACACAAGGTTTGTGGAATGGTTAAAAGTGCATGAAAATGGCCAATTTGCTCACTCTGAGGTCTCAAAAAGTGTTTCTTCACCCCGGGAAGTGAATTAAATACCATTTGGAGGCATTTAATGTTCAAGCAAAAACAGCTGATTTTTGACAAAAGAGATAACACACCCCCATTACGTAATTCTTCAGAAAGGTGAAAAATTGTCTGTTTTCAAATGTTTTATTTTTGAATGTCAGTTCACATTTGTAGGTGGATTATTAGTTTTAGAGCTAAAATTAGCATATTTAAAGTGATTTTCATGCTTCCAGGGGCTCTAAACACAAGATTTGTGGAATGGTTAAAAGTGCATGAAAATGGCCAATTTGCTCACTCTGAGGTCTCAAAAAGTGTTTCTTCACCCCGGGAAGTGAATTAAATACCATTTGGAGGCATTTAATGTTCAAGCAAAAACAGCTGATTTTTGACAAAAGAGATAACACCCCCCCATTACGTAATTCTTCAGAAAGGTGAAAAATGGTCCGTTTTCAAATGTTTTATTTTTGAACGTCAGTTCACATTTGTAGGTGGATTATTAGTTTTAGAGCTAAAATTAGCATGTTTAAAGTGATTTTCATGCTTCCAGGGGCTCAAAACACAAGATTTGTGGAATGGTTAAAAGTGCATGAAAATGGCCAATTTGCTCACTCTGAGGTCTCAAAAGTGTTTCTTCACCCCGGGAAGTGAATTAAATACCATTTGGAGGCATTTAATGTTCAAGCAAAAACAGCTGATTTTTGACAAAAGGGATAACACCCCCCCATTACGTAATGCTTCAGAAAGGTGAAAAATGGTCCGTTTTCAAATGTTTTATTTTTGAAGGTCAGTTCACATTTGTAGGTGGATTATTAGTTTTAGAGCTAAAATTAGCATGTTTAAAGTGATTTTCATGCTTCCAGGGGCCCGGGAAGTGAATTAAATACCATTTGGAGGCATTTAATGTTCAAGCAAAAACAGCTGATTTTTGACAAAAGAGATAACACCCCCCATTACGTCATTCTTCAGAAAGGTAAAAAATGGTCCGTTTTCAAATGTTTAATATTTGAACGTCAGTTCACATTTGTAGGTGGATTATTAGTTTTAGAGCTAAAATTAGCATGTTTAAAGTGATTTTCATGCTTCCAGGGGCTCTAAACACAAGATTTGTGGAATGGTTAAAAGTGCATGAAAATGGCCAATTTGCTCACTCTGAGGTCTCAAAAAGTGTTTCTTCACCCCGGGAAGTGAATTAAATACCATTTGGAGGCATTTAATGTTCAATCAAAAACAGCTGATTTTTGACAAAAGAGATAACACCTCCCATTACGTCATGCTTCAGAAAGGTGAAAATTTGTCCGTTTTCAAATGTTTTTTTTTTGAATGTCAATTCACATTTGTAGGTGGATTATTAGTTTTAGAGCTAAAATTAGCATGTTTAAAGTGATTTTCATGCTTCCAGGGGCCCGGGAAGTGAATTAAATACCATTTGGAGGCATTTAATGTTCAAGCAAAAACAGCTGATTTTTGACAAAAGAGATAACACCCCCCATTACGTCATTCTTCAGAAAGGTAAAAAATGGTCCGTTTTCAAATGTTTTATTTTTGAACGTCAGTTCACATTTGTAGGTGGATTATTAGTTTTAGAGCTAAAATTAGCATGTTTAAAGTGATTTTCATGCTTCCAGGGGCCCGGGAAGTGAATTAAATACCATTTGGAGGCATTTAATGTTCAAGCAAAAACAGCTGATTTTTGACAAAAGAGATAACACCCCCCATTACGTCATTCTTCAGAAAGGTAAAAAATGGTCCGTTTTCAAATGTTTAATATTTGAACGTCAGTTCACATTTGTAGGTGGATTATTAGTTTTAGAGCTAAAATTAGCATGTTTAAAGTGATTTTCATGCTTCCAGGGGCTCTAAACACAAGATTTGTGGAATGGTTAAAAGTGCATGAAAATGGCCAATTTGCTCACTCTGAGGTCTCAAAAAGTGTTTCTTCACCCCGGGAAGTGAATTAAATACAATTTGGAGGCATTTAATGTTCAAGCAAAAACGGCGGATTTTTGACAAAAGAGATAACACCCCCATTACGTGATGCTTCAGAAAGGTGAAAAATTGTCCGTTTTCAAATGTTTTATTTTTGAATGTCAGTTCACATTTGTAGGTGGATCATCAGTTTTAAAGCTAAAAAAATTAGCATGTTTAAAGTGATTTTCATGCTTCCAGGGGCTCTAAACACAAGATTTGTGGAATGGCTAAAAGTGCATGAAAATGGCCAATTTGCTCACTCTGAGGTCTCAAAAAGTGTTTCTTCACCCCGGGAAGTGAATTAAATACCATTTGGAGGCATTTAATGTTCAATCAAAAACAGCAGATTTTTGACAAAAGAGATAACACCTCCCATTACGTCATGCTTCAGAAAGGTGAAAAATTGTCCGTTTTCAAATGTTTTTTTTTTAATGTCAGTTCACATTTGTAGGTGGATTGTTAGTTTTAGAGCTAAAATTAGCATGTTTAAAGTGATTTTCATGCTTCCTGTGGCCCTAAACACAAGGTTTGTGGAATGGTTAAAAGTGCATGAAAATGGCCAATTTGCTCACTCTGAGGTCTCAAAAAGTGTTTCTTCACCCCGGGAAGTGAATTAAATACAATTTGGAGGCATTTAATGTTCAAGCAAAAACGGCGGATTTTTGACAAAAGAGATAACACCCCCCATTACGTGATGCTTCAGAAAGGTGAAAAATTGTCCGTTTTCAAATGTTTTATTTTTGAATGTCAGTTCACATTTGTAGGTGGATCATCAGTTTTAAAGCTAAAAAAATTAGCATGTTTAGTGATTTTCATGCTTCCAGGGGCTCTAAACACAAGATTTGTGGAATGGTTAAAAGTGCATGAAAATTGCCAATTTGCTCACTCTGAGGTCTCAAAAAGTGTTTATTCACCCCGGGAAGTGAATTAAATACCATTTGGAGGCATTTAATGTTCAATCAAAAACAGCAGATTTTTGACAAAAGAGATAACACCTCCCATTACGTCATGCTTCAGAAAGGTGAAAAATTGACCGTTTTCAAATGTTTTATTTTTGAATGTCAGTTCACATTTGTAGGTGGATTATTAGTTTTAGAGCTAAAATTAGCATATTTAAAGTGATTTTCATGCTTCCAGGGGCTCTAAACACAAGATTTGTCGAATGGTTAAAAGTGCATGAAAATGGCCAATTTGCTCACTCTGAGGTCTCAAAAAGTGTTTCTTCACCCCGGGAAGTGAATGAAATACCATTTGGAGGCATTTAATGTTCAAGCAAAAACGGCTGATTTTTGACAAAAGAGATAACACCCCCCCATTACGTCATTCTTCAGAAAGGTGAAAAATGGTCCGTTTTCAAATGTTTTATTTTTGAACGTCAGTTCACATTTGTAGGTGGATTATTAGTTTTAGAGCTAAAATTAGCATGTTTAATGTGATTGTCATGCTTCCAGGGGCTCTAAACACAAGATTTGTGGAATGGTTAAAAGTGCATGAAAATGGCCAATTTGCTCACTCTGAGGTCTCAAAAAGTTTTTCTTCACCCCGGGAAGTGAATTAAATACCATTTGGAGGCATTTAATGTTCAAGCAAAAACAGCTGATTTTTGACAAAAGAGATAACACCCCCCCATTACGTAATTCTTCAGAAAAGTGAAAAATGGTCCATTTTCAAATGTTTTATTTTTGAACGTCAGTTCACATTTGTAGGTGGATTATTAGCTTTTAGAGCTAAAATTAGCATGTTTAAAGTGATTTTCATGCTTCCAGGGGCTCTAAACACAAGATTTGTGGAATGGTTAAAAGTGCATGAAAATGGCCAATTTGCTCACTCTGAGGTCTCAAAAAGTGTTTCTTCACCCCGGGAAGTGAATTAAATACCATTTGGAGGCATTTAATGTTCAAGCAAAAACAGCTGATTTTTGACAAAAGGGATAACACCCCCCCATTACGTAATGCTTCAGAAAGGTGAAAAATGGTCCGTTTTCAAATGTTTTATTTTTGAAGGTCAGTTCACATTTGTAGGTGGATTATTAGTTTTAGAGCTAAAATTAGCATGTTTAAAGTGATTTTCATGCTTCCAGGGGCCCGGGAAGTGAATTAAATACCATTTGGAGGCATTTAATGTTCAAGCAAAAACAGCTGATTTTTGACAAAAGAGATAACACCCCCCATTACGTCATTCTTCAGAAAGGTAAAAAATGGTCCGTTTTCAAATGTTTAATATTTGAACGTCAGTTCACATTTGTAGGTGGATTATTAATTTTAGAGCTAAAATTAGCATGTTTAAAGTGATTTTCATGCTTCCAGGGGCTCTAAACACAAGATTTGTGGAATGGTTAAAAGTGCATGAAAATGGCCAATTTGCTCACTCTGAGGTCTCAAAAAGTGTTTCTTCACCCCGGGAAGTGAATTAAATACCATTTGGAGGCATTTAATGTTCAAGCAAAAACAGCTGATTTTTGACAAAAGGGATAACACCCCCCCATTACGTAATGCTTCAGAAAGGTGAAAAATGGTCCGTTTTCAAATGTTTTATTTTTGAAGGTCAGTTCACATTTGTAGGTGGATTATTAGTTTTAGAGCTAAAATTAGCATGTTTAAAGTGATTTTCATGCTTCCAGGGGCTCTAAACACAAGATTTGTGGAATGGTTAAAAGTGCATGAAAATGGCCAATTTGCTCACTCTGAGGTCTCAAAAAGTGTTTCTTCACCCCTGGAAGTGAAGTAAATACAATTTGGAGGCATTTAATGTTCAAGCAAAAACGGCGGATTTTTCACAAAAGAGATAACACCCCCCCATTACGTGATGCTTCAGAAAGGTGAAAAATTGTCCGTTTTCAAATGTTTTATTTTTGAATGTCAGTTCACATTTGTAGGTGGATCATCAGTTTTAGAGCTAAAAAAATTAGCATGTTTAAAGTGATTTTCATGCTTCCAGGGGCTCTAAACACAAGATTTGTAGAATGGTTAAAAGTGCATGAAAATGGCCAATTTGCTCACTCTGAGGTCTCAAAAAGTGTTTCTTCACCCCGGGAAGTGAATTAAATACCATTTGGAGGCATTTAATGCTCAATCAAAAACAGCTGATTTTTCACAAAAGAGATAACACCTCCCATTACGTCATGCTTCAGAAAGGTGAAAAATTGTCCGTTTTCAAATGTTTTTTTTTTTAATGTCAATTCACATTTGTAGGTGGATTATTAGTTTTAGAGCTAAAATTAGCATGTTTAAAGTGATTTTCATGCTTCCAGGGGCCCGGGAAGTGAATTAAATACCATTTGGAGGCATTTAATGTTCAAGCAAAAACAGCTGATTTTTGACAAAAGAGATAACACCCCCCATTACGTCATTCTTCAGAAAGGTAAAAAATGGTCCGTTTTCAAATGTTTTATTTTTGAACGTCAGTTCACATTTGTAGGTGGATTATTAGTTTTAGAGCTAAAATTAGCATGTTTAAAGTGATTTTCATGCTTCCAGGGGCTCTAAACACAAGATTTGTGGAATGGTTAAAAGTGCATGAAAATGGCCAATTTGCTCACTCTGAGGTCTCAAAAAGTGTTTCTTCACCCCGGGAAGTGAATTAAATACAATTTGGAGGCATTTAATGTTCAAGCAAAAACAGCGGATTTTTGACAAAAGAGATAACACCCCCCATTACGTGATGCCTCAGAAAGGTGAAAAATTGTCCGTTTTCAATTGTTTTATTTTTGAATGTCAGTTCACATTTGTAGGTGGATCATCAGTTTTAAAGCTAAAAAAATTAGCATGTTTAAAGTGATTTTCATGCTTCCAGGGGCTCTAAACACAAGATTTGTGGAATGGTTAAAAGTGCATGAAAATGGCCAATTTGCTCACTCTGAGGTCTCAAAAAGTGTTTCTTCACCCCGGGAAGTGAATTAAATACCATTTGGAGGCATTTAATGTTCAATCAAAAACAGCAGATTTTTGACAAAAGAGATAACACCTCCCATTACGTCATGCTTCAGAAAGGTGAAAAATTGACCGTTTTCAAATGTTTTATTTTTGAATGTCAGTTCACATTTGTAGGTGGATTATTAGTTTTAGAGCTAAAATTAGCATATTTAAAGTGATTTTCATGCTTCCAGGGGCTCTAAACACAAGATTTGTCGAATGGTTAAAAGTGCATGAAAATGGCCAATTTGCTCACTCTGAGGTCTCAAAAAGTGTTTCTTCACCCCGGGAAGTGAATGAAATACCATTTGGAGGCATTTAATGTTCAAGCAAAAACGGCTGATTTTTGACAAAAGAGATAACACCCCCCCATTACGTCATTCTTCAGAAAGGTGAAAAATGGTCCGTTTTCAAATGTTTTATTTTTGAACGTCAGTTCACATTTGTAGGTGGATTATTAGTTTTAGAGCTAAAATTAGCATGTTTAATGTGATTGTCATGCTTCCAGGGGCTCTAAACACAAGATTTGTGGAATGGTTAAAAGTGCATGAAAATGGCCAATTTGCTCACTCTGAGGTCTCAAAAAGTGTTTCTTCACCCCGGGAAGTGAATTAAATACCATTTGGAGGCATTTAATGTTCAATCAAAAACAGCTGATTTTTGACAAAAGAGATAACACCTCCCATTACGTCATGCTTCAGAAAGGTGAAAAATTGTCCGTTTTCAAATGTTTTATTTTTGAATGTCAGTTCACATTTGTAGGTGGATTATTAGTTTTAGAGCTAAAATTAGCATGTTTAAAGTGATTTTCATGCTTCCTGTGGCCCTAAACACAAGGTTTGTGGAATGGTTAAAAGTGCATGAAAATGGCCAATTTGCTCACTCTGAGGTCTCAAAAAGTGTTTCTTCACCCCGGGAAGTGAATTAAATACCATTTGGAGGCATTTAATGTTCAAGCAAAAACAGCTGATTTTTGACAAAAGAGATAACACACCCCCATTACGTAATTCTTCAGAAAGGTGAAAAATTGTCTGTTTTCAAATGTTTTATTTTTGAATGTCAGTTCACATTTGTAGGTGGATTATTAGTTTTAGAGCTAAAATTAGCATGTTTAAAGTGATTTTCATGCTTCCTGTGGCCCTAAACACAAGGTTTGTGGAATGGTTAAAAGTGCATGAAAATGGCCAATTTGCTCACTCTGAGGTCTCAAAAAGTGTTTCTTCACCCCGGGAAGTGAATTAAATACCATTTGGAGGCATTTAATGTTCAAGCAAAAACAGCTGATTTTTGACAAAAGAGATAACACCCCCCATTACGTGATGCCTCAGAAAGGTGAAAAATTGTCCGTTTTCAAATGTTTTATTTTTGAATGTCAGTTCACATTTGTAGGTGGATCATCAGTTTTAAAGCTAAAAAAATTAGCATGTTTAAAGTGATTTTCATGCTTCCAGGGGCTCTAAACACAATTTTTGTGGAATGGTTAAAAGTGCATGAAAATGGCCAATTTGCTCACTCTGAGGTCTCAAAAAGTGTTTCTTCACCCCGGGAAGTGAATTAAATACCATTTGGAGGCATTTAATGTTCAATCAAAAACAGCAGATTTTTGACAAAAGAGATAACACCTCCCATTACGTCATGCTTCAGAAAGGTGAAAAATTGACCGTTTTCAAATGTTTTATTTTTTAATGTCAGTTCACATTTGTAGGTGGATTATTAGTTTTAGAGCTAAAATTAGCATATTTAAAGTGATTTTCATGCTTCCAGGGGCTCTAAACACAAGATTTGTCGAATGGTTAAAAGTGCATGAAAATGGCCAATTTGCTCACTCTGAGGTCTCAAAAAGTGTTTCTTCACCCCGGGAAGTGAATGAAATACCATTTGGAGGCATTTAATGTTCAAGCAAAAACGGCTGATTTTTGACAAAAGAGATAACACCCCCCCATTACGTCATTCTTCAGAAAGGTGAAAAATGGTCCGTTTTCAAATGTTTTATTTTTGAACGTCAGTTCACATTTGTAGGTGGATTATTAGTTTTAGAGCTAAAATTAGCATGTTTAATGTGATTGTCATGCTTCCAGGGGCTCTAAACACAAGATTTGTGGAATGGTTAAAAGTGCATGAAAATGGCCAATTTGCTCACTCTGAGGTCTCAAAAAGTGTTTCTTCACCCCGGGAAGTGAATTAAATACCATTTGGAGGCATTTAATGTTCAATCAAAAACAGCTGATTTTTGACAAAAGAGATAACACACCCCCATTACGTAATTCTTCAGAAAGGTGAAAAATTGTCTGTTTTCAAATGTTTTATTTTTGAATGTCAGTTCACATTTGTAGGTGGATTATTAGTTTTAGAGCTAAAATTAGCATATTTAAAGTGATTTTCATGCTTCCAGGGGCTCTAAACACAAGATTTGTGGAATGGTTAAAAGTGCATGAAAATGGTCAATTTGCTCACTCTGAGGTCTCAAAAAGTGTTTCTTCACCCCGGGAAGTGAATTAAATACCATTTGGAGGCATTTAATGTTCAAGCAAAAACAGCTGATTTTTGACAAAAGAGATAACACCCCCCCATTACGTAATTCTTCAGAAAGGTGAAAAATGGTCCGTTTTCAAATGTTTTATTTTTGAACGTCAGTTCACATTTGTAGGTGGATTATTAGTTTTAGAGCTAAAATTAGCATGTTTAAAGTGATTTTCATGCTTCCAGGGGCTCAAAACACAAGATTTGTGGAATGGTTAAAAGTGCATGAAAATGGCCAATTTGCTCACTCTGAGGTCTCAAAAGTGTTTCTTCACCCCGGGAAGTGAATTAAATACCATTTGGAGGCATTTAATGTTCAAGCAAAAACAGCTGATTTTTGACAAAAGGGATAACACCCCCCATTACGTAATGCTTCAGAAAGGTGAAAAATGGTCCGTTTTCAAATGTTTTATTTTTGAAGGTCAGTTCACATTTGTAGGTGGATTATTAGTTTTAGAGCTAAAATTAGCATGTTTAAAGTGATTTTCATGCTTCCAGGGGCCCGGGAAGTGAATTAAATACCATTTGGAGGCATTTAATGTTCAAGCAAAAACAGCTGATTTTTGACAAAAGAGATAACACCCCCCATTACGTCATTCTTCAGAAAGGTAAAAAATGGTCCGTTTTCAAATGTTTAATATTTGAACGTCAGTTCACATTTGTAGGTGGATTATTAGTTTTAGAGCTAAAATTTGCATGTTTAAAGTGATTTTCATGCTTCCAGGGGCTCTAAACACAAGATTTGTGGAATGGTTAAAAGTGCATGAAAATGGCCAATTTGCTCACTCTGAGGTCTCAAAAAGTGTTTCTTCACCCCGGGAAGTGAATTAAATACAATTTGGAGGCATTTAATGTTCAAGCAAAAACGGCGGATTTTTGACAAAAGAGATAACATCCCCCCATTACGTGATGCTTCAGAAAGGTGAAAAATTGTCCGTTTTCAAATGTTTTATTTTTGAATGTCAGTTCACATTTGTAGGTGGATCATCAGTTTTAGAGCTAAAAAAATTAGCATGTTTAAAGTGATTTTCATGCTTCCAGGGGCTCTAAACACAAGATTTGTGGAATGGTTAAAAGTGCATGAAAATTGCCAATTTGCTCACTCTGAGGTCTCAAAAAGTGTTTCTTCACCCCGGGAAGTGAATTAAATACCATTTGGAGGCATTTAATGTTCAATCAAAAACAGCTGATTTTTGACAAAAGAGATAACACACCCCCATTACGTAATTCTTCAGAAAGGTGAAAAATTGTCTGTTTTCAAATGTTTTATTTTTGAATGTCAGTTCACATTTGTAGGTGGATTATTAGTTTTAGAGCTAAAATTAGCATATTTAAAGTGATTTTCATGCTTCCAGGGGCTCTAAACACAAGATTTGTGGAATGGTTAAAAGTGCATGAAAATGGTCAATTTGCTCACTCTGAGGTCTCAAAAAGTGTTTCTTCACCCCGGGAAGTGAATTAAATACCATTTGGAGGCATTTAATGTTCAAGCAAAAACAGCTGATTTTTGACAAAAGAGATAACACCCCCCCATTACGTAATTCTTCAGAAAGGTGAAAAATGGTCCGTTTTCAAATGTTTTATTTTTGAACGTCAGTTCACATTTGTAGGTGTATTATTAGTTTTAGAGCTAAAATTAGCATGTTTAAAGTGATTTTCATGCTTCCAGGGGCTCAAAACACAAGATTTGTGGAATGGTTAAAAGTGCATGAAAATGGCCAATTTGCTCACTCTGAGGTCTCAAAAGTGTTTCTTCACCCCGGGAAGTGAATTAAATACCATTTGGAGGCATTTAATGTTCAAGCAAAAACAGCTGATTTTTGACAAAAGGGATAACACCCCCCATTACGTAATGCTTCAGAAAGGTGAAAAATGGTCCGTTTTCAAATGTTTTATTTTTGAAGGTCAGTTCACATTTGTAGGTGGATTATTAGTTTTAGAGCTAAAATTAGCATGTTTAAAGTGATTTTCATGCTTCCAGGGGCCCGGGAAGTGAATTAAATACCATTTGGAGGCATTTAATGTTCAAGCAAAAACAGCTGATTTTTGACAAAAGAGATAACACCCCCCATTACGTCATTCTTCAGAAAGGTAAAAAATGGTCCGTTTTCAAATGTTTAATATTTGAACGTCAGTTCACATTTGTAGGTGGATTATTAGTTTTAGAGCTAAAATTTGCATGTTTAAAGTGATTTTCATGCTTCCAGGGGCTCTAAACACAAGATTTGTGGAATGGTTAAAAGTGCATGAAAATGGCCAATTTGCTCACTCTGAGGTCTCAAAAAGTGTTTCTTCACCCCGGGAAGTGAATTAAATACAATTTGGAGGCATTTAATGTTCAAGCAAAAACGGCGGATTTTTGACAAAAGAGATAACATCCCCCCATTACGTGATGCTTCAGAAAGGTGAAAAATTGTCCGTTTTCAAATGTTTTATTTTTGAATGTCAGTTCACATTTGTAGGTGGATCATCAGTTTTAGAGCTAAAAAAATTAGCATGTTTAAAGTGATTTTCATGCTTCCAGGGGCTCTAAACACAAGATTTGTGGAATGGTTAAAAGTGCATGAAAATGGCCAATTTGCTCACTCTGAGGTCTCAAAAAGTGTTTCTTCACCCCGGGAAGTGAATTAAATACCATTTGGAGGCATTTAATGTTCAATCAAAAACAGCTGATTTTTGACAAAAGAGATAACACCTCCCATTACGTCATGCTTCAGAAAGGTGAAAAT
Source organism: Lissotriton helveticus (assembly GCF_964261635.1). Classification (NCBI taxonomy): domain Eukaryota; kingdom Metazoa; phylum Chordata; class Amphibia; order Caudata; family Salamandridae; genus Lissotriton; species Lissotriton helveticus. Next base: position 1,717,914 of record NW_027611740.1, read on the forward strand.
TTGTCCGTTTTCAAATGTTTTTTTTTTTAATGTCAATTCACATTTGTAGGTGGATTATTAGTTTTAGAGCTAAAATTAGCATGTTTAAAGTGATTTTCATGCTTCCAGGGGCCCGGGAAGTGAATTAAATACCATTTGGAGGCATTTAATGTTCAAGCAAAAACAGCTGATTTTTGACAAAAGAGATAACACCCCCCATTACGTCATTCTTCAGAAAGGTAAAAAATGGTCCGTTTTCAAATGTTTTATTTTTGAACGTCAGTTCACATTTGTAGGTGGATTATTAGTTTTAGAGCTAAAATTAGCATGTTTAAAGTGATTTTCATGCTTCCAGGGGCCCGGGAAGTGAATTAAATACCATTTGGAGGCATTTAATGTTCAAGCAAAAACAGCTGATTTTTGACAAAAGAGATAACACCCCCCATTACGTCATTCTTCAGAAAGGTAAAAAATGGTCCGTTTTCAAATGTTTAATATTTGAACGTCAGTTCACATTTGTAGGTGGATTATTAGTTTTAGAGCTAAAATTAGCATGTTTAAAGTGATTTTCATGCTTCCAGGGGCTCTAAACACAAGATTTGTGGAATGGTTAAAAGTGCATGAAAATGGCCAATTTGCTCACTCTGAGGTCTCAAAAAGTGTTTCTTCACCCCGGGAAGTGAATTAAATACAATTTGGAGGCATTTAATGTTCAAGCAAAAACGGCGGATTTTTGACAAAAGAGATAACACCCCCATTACGTGATGCTTCAGAAAGGTGAAAAATTGTCCGTTTTCAAATGTTTTATTTTTGAATGTCAGTTCACATTTGTAGGTGGATCATCAGTTTTAAAGCTAAAAAAATTAGCATGTTTAAAGTGATTTTCATGCTTCCAGGGGCTCTAAACACAAGATTTGTGGAATGGCTAAAAGTGCATGAAAATGGCCAATTTGCTCACTCTGAGGTCTCAAAAAGTGTTTCTTCACCCCGGGAAGTGAATTAAATACAATTTGGAGGCATTTAATGTTCAAGCAAAAACGGCGGATTTTTGACAAAAGAGATAACACCCCCCATTACGTGATGCTTCAGAAAGGTGAAAAATTGTCCGTTTTCAAATGTTTTATTTTTGAATGTCAGTTCACATTTTTAGGTGGATCATCAGTTTTAAAGCTAAAAAAATTAGCATGTTTAGTGATTTTCATGCTTCCAGGGGCTCTAAACACAAGATTTGTGGAATGGTTAAAAGTGCATGAATATTGCCAATTTGCTCACTCTGAGGTCTCAAAAAGTGTTTCTTCACCCCGGGAAGTGAATTAAATACCATTTGGAGGCATTTAATGTTCAATCAAAAACAGCGGATTTTTGACAAAAGAGATAACACCTCCCATTACGTCATGCTTCAGAAAGGTGAAAAATTGACCGTTTTCAAATGTTTTATTTTTGAATGTCAGTTCACATTTGTAGGTGGATTATTAGTTTTAGAGCTAAAATTAGCATATTTAAAGTGATTTTCATGCTTCCAGGGGCTCTAAACACAAGATTTGTCGAATGGTTAAAAGTGCATGAAAATGGCCAATTTGCTCACTCTGAGGTCTCAAAAAGTGTTTCTTCACCCCGGGAAGTGAATGAAATACCATTTGGAGGCATTTAATGTTCAAGCAAAAACGGCTGATTTTTGACAAAAGAGATAACACCCCCCCATTACGTCATTCTTCAGAAAGGTGAAAAATGGTCCGTTTTCAAATGTTTTATTTTTGAACGTCAGTTCACATTTGTAGGTGGATTATTAGTTTTAGAGCTAAAATTAGCATGTTTAATGTGATTGTCATGCTTCCAGGGGCTCTAAACACAAGATTTGTGGAATGGTTAAAAGTGCATGAAAATGGCCAATTTGCTCACTCTGAGGTCTCAAAAAGTGTTTCTTCACCCCGGGAAGTGAATTAAATACAATTTGGAGGCATTTAATGTTCAAGCAAAAACGGCGGATTTTTGACAAAAGAGATAACACCCCCCATTACGTGATGCTTCAGAAAGGTGAAAAATTGTCCGTTTTCAAATGTTTTATTTTTGAATGTCAGTTCACATTTGTAGGTGGATCATCAGTTTTAAAGCTAAAAAAATTAGCATGTTTAGTGATTTTCATGCTTCCAGGGGCTCTAAACACAAGATTTGTGGAATGGTTAAAAGTGCATGAAAATTGCCAATTTGCTCACTCTGAGGTCTCAAAAAGTGTTTCTTCACCCCGGGAAGTGAATTAAATACCATTTGGAGGCATTTAATGTTCAATCAAAAACAGCAGATTTTTGACAAAAGGGATAACACCCCCCCATTACGTAATGCTTCAGAAAGGTGAAAAATGGTCCGTTTTCAAATGTTTTATTTTTGAAGGTCAGTTCACATTTGTAGGTGGATTATTAGTTTTAGAGCTAAAATTAGCATGTTTAAAGTGATTTTCATGCTTCCAGGGGCCCGGGAAGTGAATTAAATACCATTTGGAGGCATTTAATGTTCAAGCAAAAACAGCTGATTTTTGACAAAAGAGATAACACCCCCCATTACGTCATTCTTCAGAAAGGTAAAAAATGGTCCGTTTTCAAATGTTTAATATTTGAACGTCAGTTCACATTTGTAGGTGGATTATTAGTTTTAGAGCTAAAATTAGCATGTTTAAAGTGATTTTCATGCTTCCAGGGGCTCTAAACACAAGATTTGTGGAATGGTTAAAAGTGCATGAAAATGGCCAATTTGCTCACTCTGAGGTCTCAAAAAGTGTTTCTTCACCCCGGGAAGTGAATTAAATACAATTTGGAGGCATTTAATGTTCAAGCAAAAATGGCGGATTTTTGACAAAAGAGATAACATCCCCCCATTACGTGATGCTTCAGAAAGGTGAAAAATTGTCCGTTTTCAAATGTTTTATTTTTGAATGTCAGTTCACATTTGTAGGTGGATCATCAGTTTTAGAGCTAAAAAAATTAGCATGTTTAAAGTGATTTTCATGCTTCCAGGGGCTCTAAACATTTGTGGAATGGTTAAAAGTGCATGAAAATGGCCAATTTGCTCACTCTGAGGTCTCAAAAAGTGTTTCTTCACCCCGGGAAGTGAATTAAATACCATTTGGAGGCATTTAATGTTCAATCAAAAACAGCTGATTTTTGACAAAAGAGATAACACCTCCCATTACGTCATGCTTCAGAAAGGTGAAAATTTGTCCGTTTTCAAATGTTTTTTTTTTGAATGTCAATTCACATTTGTAGGTGGATTATTAGTTTTAGAGCTAAAATTAGCATGTTTAAAGTGATTTTCATGCTTCCAGGGGCCCGGGAAGTGAATTAAATACCATTTGGAGGCATTTAATGTTCAAGCAAAAACAGCTGATTTTTGACAAAAGAGATAACACCCCCCATTACGTCATTCATCAGAAAGGTAAAAAATGGTCCGTTTTCAAATGTTTTATTTTTGAACGTCAGTTCACATTTGTAGGTGGATTATTAGTTTTAGAGCTAAAATTAGCATGTTTAAAGTGATTTTCATGCTTCCAGGGGCCCGGGAAGTGAATTAAATACCATTTGGAGGCATTTAATGTTCAAGCAAAAACAGCTGATTTTTGACAAAAGAGATAACACCCCCCATTACGTCATTCTTCAGAAAGGTAAAAAATGGTCCGTTTTCAAATGTTTAATATTTGAACGTCAGTTCACATTTGTAGGTGGATTATTAGTTTTAGAGCTAAAATTAGCATGTTTAAAGTGATTTTCATGCTTCCAGGGGCTCTAAACACAAGATTTGTGGAATGGTTAAAAGTGCATGAAAATGGCCAATTTGCTCACTCTGAGGTCTCAAAAAGTGTTTCTTCACCCCGGGAAGTGGATTAAATACCATTTGGAGGCATTTAATGTTCAATCAAAAACAGCAGATTTTTGACAAAAGAGATAACACCTCCCATTACGTCATGCTTCAGAAAGGTGAAAAATTGTCCGTTTTCAAATGTTTTTTTTTTAATGTCAGTTCACATTTGTAGGTGGATTGTTAGTTTTAGAGCTAAAATTAGCATGTTTAAAGTGATTTTCATGCTTCCTGTGGCCATAAACACAAGGTTTGTGGAATGGTTAAAAGTGCATGAAAATGGCCAATTTGCTCACTCTGAGGTCTCAAAAAGTGTTTCTTCACCCCGGGAAGTGAATTAAATACAATTTGGAGGCATTTAATGTTCAAGCAAAAACGGCGGATTTTTGACAAAAGAGATAACACCCCCCATTACGTGATGCTTCAGAAAGGTGAAAAATTGTCCGTTTTCAAATGTTTTATTTTTGAATGTCAGTTCACATTTGTAGGTGGATCATCAGTTTTAAAGCTAAAAAAATTAGCATGTTTAGTGATTTTCATGCTTCCAGGGGCTCTAAACACAAGATTTGTGGAATGGTTAAAAGTGCATGAAAATTGCCAATTTGCTCACTCTGAGGTCTCAAAAAGTGTTTCTTCACCCCGGGAAGTGAATTAAATACCATTTGGAGGCATTTAATGTTCAATCAAAAACAGCAGATTTTTGACAAAAGGGATAACACCCCCCCATTACGTAATGCTTCAGAAAGGTGAAAAATGGTCCGTTTTCAAATGTTTTATTTTTGAAGGTCAGTTCACATTTGTAGGTGGATTATTAGTTTTAGAGCTAAAATTAGCATGTTTAAAGTGATTTTCATGCTTCCAGGGGCCCGGGAAGTGAATTAAATACCATTTGGAGGCATTTAATGTTCAAGCAAAAACAGCTGATTTTTGAAAAAAGAGATAACACCCCCCATTACGTCATTCTTCAGAAACGTGAAAAATTGTCCGTTTTCAAATGTTTTATTTTTGAATGTCAGTTCACATTTGTAGGTGGATCATCAGTTTTAGAGCTAAAAAAATTAGCATGTTTAAAGTGATTTTCATGCTTCCAGGGGCTCTAAACACAAGATTTGTGGAATGGTTAAAAGTGCATGAAAATGGCCAATTTGCTCACTCTGAGGTCTCAAAAAGTGTTTCTTCACCCCGGGAAGTGAATTAAATACCATTTGGAGGCATTTAATGTTCAATCAAAAACAGCTGATTTTTGACAAAAGAGATAACACCTCCCATTACGTCATGCTTCAGAGAGGTGAAAATTTGTCCGTTTTCAAATGTTTTTTTTTTGAATGGCAATTCACATTTGTAGGTGGATTATTAGTTTTAGAGCTAAAATTAGCATGTTTAAAGTGATTTTCATGCTTCCAGGGGCCCGGGAAGTGAATTAAATACCATTTGGAGGCATTTAATGTTCAAGCAAAAACAGCTGATTTTTGACAAAAGAGATAACACCCCCCATTACGTCATTCTTCAGAAAGGTAAAAAATGGTCCGTTTTCAAATGTTTTATTTTTGAACGTCAGTTCACATTTGTAGGTGGATTATTAGTTTTAGAGCTAAAATTAGCATGTTTAAAGTGATTTTCATGCTTCCAGGGGCCCGGGAAGTGAATTAAATACCATTTGGAGGCATTTAATGTTCAAGCAAAAACAGCTGATTTTTGACAAAAGAGATAACACCCCCCATTACGTCATTCTTCAGAAAGGTAAAAAATGGTCCGTTTTCAAATGTTTAATATTTGAACGTCAGTTCACATTTGTAGGTGGATTATTAGTTTTAGAGCTAAAATTAGCATGTTTAAAGTGATTTTCATGCTTCCAGGGGCTCTAAACACAAGATTTGTGGAATGGTTAAAAGTGCATGAAAATGGCCAATTTGCTCACTCTGAGGTCTCAAAAAGTGTTTCTTCACCCCGGGAAGTGAATTAAATACCATTTGGAGGCATTTAATGTTCAATCAAAAACAGCAGATTTTTGACAAAAGAGATAACACCTCCCATTACGTCATGCTTCAGAAAGGTGAAAAATTGTCCGTTTTCAAATGTTTTTTTTTTAATGTCAGTTCACATTTGTAGGTGGATTGTTAGTTTTAGAGCTAAAATTAGCATGTTTAAAGTGATTTTCATGCTTCCTGTGGCCATAAACACAAGGTTTGTGGAATGGTTAAAAGTGCATGAAAATGGCCAATTTGCTCACTCTGAGGTCTCAAAAAGTGTTTCTTCACCCCGGGAAGTGAATTAAATACAATTTGGAGGCATTTAATGTTCAAGCAAAGACGGCGGATTTTTGACAAAAGAGATAACACCCCCCATTACGTGATGCTTCAGAAAGGTGAAAAATTGTCCGTTTTCAAATGTTTTATTTTTGAATGTCAGTTCACATTTGTAGGTGGATCATCAGTTTTAAAGCTAAAAAAATTAGCATGTTTAAAGTGATTTTCATGCTTCCAGGGGCTCTAAACACAAGATTTGTGGAATGGCTAAAAGTGCATGAAAATGGCCAATTTGCTCACTCTGAGGTCTCAAAAAGTGTTTCTTCACCCCGGGAAGTGAATTAAATACCATTTGGAGGCATTTAATGTTCAATCAAAAACAGCAGATTTTTGACAAAAGAGATAACACCTCCCATTACGTCATGCTTCAGAAAGGTGAAAAATTGTCCGTTTTCAAATGTTTTTTTTTTAATGTCAGTTCACATTTGTAGGTGGATTGTTAGTTTTAGAGCTAAAATTAGCATGTTTAAAGTGATTTTCATGCTTCCTGTGGCCCTAAACACAAGGTTTGTGGAATGGTTAAAAGTGCATGAAAATGGCCAATTTGCTCACTCTGAGGTCTCAAAAAGTGTTTCTTCACCCCGGGAAGTGAATTAAATACAATTTGGAGGCATTTAATGTTCAAGCAAAAACGGCGGATTTTTGACAAAAGAGATAACACCCCCCATTACGTGATGCTTCAGAAAGGTGAAAAATTGTCCGTTTTCAAATGTTTTATTTTTGAATGTCAGTTCACATTTGTAGGTGGATCATCAGTTTTAAAGCTAAAAAAATTAGCATGTTTAGTGATTTTCATGCTTCCAGGGGCTCTAAACACAAGATTTGTGGAATGGTTAAAAGTGCATGAAAATTGCCAATTTGCTCACTCTGAGGTCTCAAAAAGTATTTCTTCACCCCGGGAAGTGAATTAAATACCATTTGGAGGCATTTAATGTTCAATCAAAAACAGCAGATTTTTGACAAAAGAGATAACACCTCCCATTACGTCATGCTTCAGAAAGGTGAAAAATTGACCGTTTTCAAATGTTTTATTTTTGAATGTCAGTTCACATTTGTAGGTGGATTATTAGTTTTAGAGCTAAAATTAGCATATTTAAAGTGATTTTCATGCTTCCAGGGGCTCTAAACACAAGATTTGTCGAATGGTTAAAAGTGCATGAAAATGGCCAATTTGCTCACTCTGAGGTCTCAAAAAGTGTTTCTTCACCCCGGGAAGTGAATGAAATACCATTTGGAGGCATTTAATGTTCAAGCAAAAACGGCTGATTTTTGACAAAAGAGATAACACCCCCCCCCATTACGTCATTCTTCAGAAAGGTGAAAAATGGTCCGTTTTCAAATGTTTTATTTTTGAACGTCAGTTCACATTTGTAGGTGGATTATTAGTTTTAGAGCTAAAATTAGCATGTTTAATGTGATTGTCATGCTTCCAGGGGCTCTAAACACAAGATTTGTGGAATGGTTAAAAGTGCATGAAAATGGCCAATTTGCTCACTCTGAGGTCTCAAAAAGTTTTTCTTCACCCCGGGAAGTGAATTAAATACCATTTGGAGGCATTTATTGTTCAAGCAAAAACAGCTGATTTTTGACAAAAGAGATAACACCCCCCCATTACGTAATTCTTCAGAAAGGTGAAAAATGGTCCATTTTCAAATGTTTTATTTTTGAACGTCAGTTCACATTTGTAGGTGGATTATTAGTTTTAGAGCTAAAATTAGCATGTTTAAAGTGATTTTCATGCTTCCAGGGGCTCAAAACACAAGATTTGTGGAATGGTTAAAAGTGCATGAAAATGGCCAATTTGCTCACTCTGAGGTCTCAAAAAGTGTTTCTTCACCCCGGGAAGTGAATTAAATACCATTTGGAGGCATTTAATGTTCAAGCAAAAACAGCTGATTTTTGACAAAAGAGATAGCACCCCCCCATTACGTAATGCTTCAGAAAGGTGAAAAATGGTCCGTTTTCAAATGTTTTATTTTTGAAGGTCAGTTCACATTTGTAGGTGGATTATTAGTTTTAGAGCTAAAATTAGCATGTTTAAAGTGATTTTCATGCTTCCAGGGGCCCGGGAAGTGAATTAAATACCATTTGGAGGCATTTAATGTTCAAGCAAAAACAGCTGATTTTTGACAAAAGAGATAACACCCCCCATTACGTCATTCTTCAGAAAGGTAAAAAATGGTCCGTTTTCAAATGTTTAATATTTGAACGTCAGTTCACATTTGTAGGTGGATTATTAATTTTAGAGCTAAAATTAGCATGTTTAAAGTGATTTTCATGCTTCCAGGGGCTCTAAACACAAGATTTGTGGAATGGTTAAAAGTGCATGAAAATGGCCAATTTGCTCACTCTGAGGTCTCAAAAAGTGTTTCTTCACCCCGGTAAGTGAATTAAATACAATTTGGAGGCATTTAATGTTCAAGCAAAAACGGCGGATTTTTCACAAAAGAGATAACACCCCCCCATTACGTGATGCTTCAGAAAGGTGAAAAATTGTCCGTTTTCAAATGTTTTATTTTTGAATGTCAGTTCACATTTGTAGGTGGATCATCAGTTTTAGAGCTAAAAAAATTAGCATGTTTAAAGTGATTTTCATGCTTCCAGGGGCTCTAAACACAAGATTTGTAGAATGGTTAAAAGTGCATGAAAATGGCCAATTTGCTCACTCTGAGGTCTCAAAAAGTGTTTCTTCACCCCGGGAAGTGAATTAAATACCATTTGGAGGCATTTAATGCTCAATCAAAAACAGCTGATTTTTCACAAAAGAGATAACACCTCCCATTACGTCATGCTTCAGAAAGGTGAAAAATTGTCCGTTTTCAAATGTTTTTTTTTTTAATGTCAATTCACATTTGTAGGTGGATTATTAGTTTTAGAGCTAAAATTAGCATGTTTAAAGTGATTTTCATGCTTCCAGGGGCCCGGGAAGTGAATTAAATACCATTTGGAGGCATTTAATGTTCAAGCAAAAACAGCTGATTTTTGACAAAAGAGATAACACCCCCCATTACGTCATTCTTCAGAAAGGTAAAAAATGGTCTGTTTTCAAATGTTTTATTTTTGAACGTCAGTTCACATTTGTAGGTGGATTATTAGTTTTAGAGCTAAAATTAGCATGTTTAAAATGATTTTCATGCTTCCAGGGGCTCTAAACACAAGATTTGTGGAATGGTTAAAAGTGCATGAAAATGGCCAATTTGCTCACTCTGAGGTCTCAAAAAGTGTTTCTTCACCCCGGGAAGTGAATTAAATACAATTTGGAGGCATTTAATGTTCAAGCAAAAACGGCGGATTTTTGACAAAAGAGATAACACCCCCCATTACGTGATGCCTCAGAAAGGTGAAAAATTGTCCGTTTTCAAATGTTTTATTTTTGAATGTCAGTTCACATTTGTAGGTGGATCATCAGTTTTAAAGCTAAAAAAATTAGCATGTTTAAAGTGATTTTCATGCTTCCAGGGGCTCTAAACACAAGATTTGTGGAATGGTTAAAAGTGCATGAAAATGGCCAATTTGCTCACTCTGAGGTCTCAAAAAGTGTTTCTTCACCGCGGGAAGTGAATTAAATACCATTTGGAGGCATTTAATGTTCAATCAAAAACAGCAGATTTTTGACAAAAGAGATAACACCTCCCATTACGTCATGCTTCAGAAAGGTGAAAAATTGACCGTTTTCAAATGTTTTATTTTTGAATGTCAGTTCACATTTGTAGGTGGATTATTAGTTTTAGAGCTAAAATTAGCATATTTAAAGTGATTTTCATGCTTCCAGGGGCTCTAAACACAAGATTTGTCGAATGGTTAAAAGTGCATGAAAATGGCCAATTTGCTCACTCTGAGGTCTCAAAAAGTGTTTCTTCACCCCGGGAAGTGAATGAAATACCATTTGGAGGCATTTAATGTTCAAGCAAAAACGGCTGATTTTTGACAAAAGAGATAACACCCCCCCATTACGTCATTCTTCAGAAAGGTGAAAAATGGTCCGTTTTCAAATGTTTTATTTTTGAACGTCAGTTCACATTTGTAGGTGGATTATTAGTTTTAGAGCTAAAATTAGCATGTTTAATGTGATTGTCATGCTTCCAGGGGCTCTAAACACAAGATTTGTGGAATGGTTAAAAGTGCATGAAAATGGCCAATTTGCTCACTCTGAGGTCTCAAAAAGTTTTTCTTCACCCCGGGAAGTGAATTAAATACCATTTGGAGGCATTTAATGTTCAAGCAAAAACAGCTGATTTTTGACAAAAGAGATAACACCCCCCCATTACGTAATTCTTCAGAAAGGTGAAAAATGGTCCATTTTCAAATGTTTTATTTTTGAACGTCAGTTCACATTTGTAGGTGTATTATTAGTTTTAGAGCTAAAATTAGCATGTTTAAAGTGATTTTCATGCTTCCAGGGGCTCAAAACACAAGATTTGTGGAATGGTTAAAAGTGCATGAAAATGGCCAATTTGCTCACTCTGAGGTCTCAAAAAGTGTTTCTTCACCCCGGGAAGTGAATTAAATACCATTTGGAGGCATTTAATGTTCAAGCAAAAACAGCTGATTTTTGACAAAAGGGATAACACCCCCCCATTACGTAATGCTTCAGAAAGGTGAAAAATGGTCCGTTTTCAAATGTTTTATTTTTGAAGGTCAGTTCACATTTGTAGGTGGATTATTAGTTTTAGAGCTAAAATTAGCATGTTTAAAGTGATTTTCATGCTTCCAGGGGCCCGGGAAGTGAATTAAATACCATTTGGAGGCATTTAATGTTCAAGCAAAAACAGCTGATTTTTGACAAAAGAGATAACACCCCCCTATTACGTAATTCTTCAGAAAGGTGAAAAATTGTCTGTTTTCAAATGTTTTATTTTTGAATGTCAGTTCACATTTGTAGGTGGATTATTAGTTTTAGAGCTAAAATTAGCATATTTAAAGTGATTTTCATGCTTCCAGGGGCTCTAAACACAAGATTTGTGGAATGGTTAAAAGTGCATGAAAATGGCCAATTTGCTCACTCTGAGGTCTCAAAAAGTGTTTCTTCACCCCGGGAAGTGAATTAAATACCATTTGGAGGCATTTAATGTTCAAGCAAAAACGGCTGATTTTTGACGAAAGAGATAACACCCCCCATTACGTCATGCTTCAGAAAGGTGAAAAATGGTCCGTTTTCAAATGTTTTATTTTTGAATGTCAATTCACATTTGTAGGTGGATTATTAGTTTTAGAGCTAAAATTAGCATGTTTAAAGTGATTTTCATGCTTCCAGGGGCTCTAAACACAAGATTTGTGGAATGGTTAAAAGTGCATGAAAATGGCCAATTTGCTCACTCTGAGGTCTCAAAAAGTGTTTCTTCACCCCGGGAAGTGAATTAAATACCATTTGGAGGCATTTAATGTTCAATCAAAAACAGCTGATTTTTGAAAAAAGAGATAACACCTCCCATTACGTCATGCTTCAGAAAGGTGAAAAATTGTCCGTTTTCAAATGTTTTATTTTTGAATGTCAGTTCACATTTGTAGGTGGATTATTAGTTTTAGAGCTAAAATTAGCATGTTTAAAGTGATTTTCATGCTTCCTGTGGCCCTAAACACAAGGTTTGTGGAATGGTTAAAAGTGCATGAAAATGGCCAATTTGCTCACTCTGAGGTCTCAAAAAGTGTTTCTTCACCCCGGGAAGTGAATTAAATACCATTTGGAGGCATTTAATGTTCAAGCAAAAACAGCTGATTTTTGACAAAAGAGATAACACACCCCCATTACGTAATTCTTCAGAAAGGTGAAAAATTGTCTGTTTTCAAATGTTTTATTTTTGAATGTCAGTTCACATTTGTAGGTGGATTATTAGTTTTAGAGCTAAAATTAGCATATTTAAAGTGATTTTCATGCTTCCAGGGGCTCTAAACACAAGATTTGTGGAATGGTTAAAAGTGCATGAAAATGGCCAATTTGCTCACTCTGAGGTCTCAAAAAGTGTTTCTTCACCCCGGGAAGTGAATTAAATACCATTTGGAGGCATTTAATGTTCAAGCAAAAACGGCTGATTTTTGACAAAAGAGATAACACCCCCCAATTACGTCATTCTTCAGAAAGGTGAAAAATGGTCCGTTTTCAAATGTTTTATTTTTGAACGTCAGTTCACATTTGTAGGTGGATTATTAGTTTTAGAGCTAAAATTAGCATGTTTAAAGTGATTTTCATGCTTCCAGGGGCTCTAAACACAAAATTTGTGGAATGGTTAAAAGTGCATGAAAATGGCCAATTTGCTCACTCTGAGGTCTGAAAAAGTGTTTCTTCACCCCGGGAAGTGAATTAAATACCATTTGTAGGCATTTAATGTTCAATCAAAAACAGCTGATTTTTGACAAAAGAGATAACACCCCCCCATTACGTCATTCTTCAGAAAGGTGAAAAATGGTCCGTTTTCAAATGTTTTATTTTTGAACGTCAGTTCAAATTTGTAGGTGGATTATTAGTTTTAGAGCTAAAATTAGCATGTTTAAAGTGATTTTCATGCTTCCAGGGGCTCTAAACACAAGATTTGTGGAATGGTTAAAAGTGCATGAAAATGGCCAATTTGCTCACTCTGAGGTCTCAAAAAGTGTTTCTTCACCCCGGGAAGTGAATTAAATACCATTTGGAGGCATTTAATGTTCAAGCAAAAACAGCTGATTTTTGACAAAAGAGATAACACCCCCCCATTACATAATTCTTCAGAAAGGTGAAAAATGGTCCGTTTTCAAATGTTTTATTTTTTAACGTCAGTTCACATTTGTAGGTGGATTATTAGTTTTAGAGCTAAAATTAGCATGTTTAAAGTGATTTTCATGCTTCCTGTGGCCCTAAACACAAGGTTTGTGGAATAGTTAAAAGTGCATGAAAATGGCCAATTTGCTCACTCTGAGGTCTCAAAAAGTGTTTCTTCACCCCGGGAAGTGAATTAAATACCATTTGGAGGCATTTAATGTTCAAGCAAAAACAGCTGATTTTTGACAAAAGAGATAACACCCCCCATTACGTAATTCTTCAGAAAGGTGAAAAATTGTCTGTTTTCAAATGTTTTATTTTTGAATGTCAGTTCACATTTGTAGGTGGATTATTAGTTTTAGAGCTAAAATTAGCATATTTAAAGTGATTTTCATGCTTCCAGGGGCTCTAAACACAAGATTTGTGGAATGGTTAAAAGTGCATGAAAATGGCCAATTTGCTCACTCTGAGGTCTCAAAAAGTGTTTCTTCACCCCGGGAAGTGAATTAAATACCATTTGGAGGCATTTAATGTTCAAGGAAAAACAGCTGATTTTTGACAAAAGAGATAACACCCCCCCATTACGTAATTCTTCAGAAAGGTGAAAAATTGTCTGTTTTCAAATGTTTTATTTTTGAATGTCAGTTCACATTTGTAGGTGGACTATTAGTTTTAGAGCTAAAATTAGCATATTTAAAGTGATTTTCATGCTTCCAGGGGCTCTAAACACAAGATTTGTGGAATGGTTAAAAGTGCATGAAAATGGCCAATTTGCTCACTCTGAGGTCTCAAAAAGTGTTTCTTCACCCCGGGAAGTGAAATAAATACCATTTGGAGGCATTTAATGTTCAAGCAAAAACAGCTGATTTTTGACAAAAGAGATAACACCCCCATTACGTCATTCTTCAGAAAGGTAAAAAATGGTCCGTTTTCAAATGTTTTATTTTTGAACGTCAGTTCACATTTGTAGGTGGATTATTAGTTTTAGAGCTAAAATTAGCATGTTTAAAGTGATTTTCATGCTTCCAGGGGCTCTAAACACAAGATTTGTGGAATGGTTAAAAGTGCATGAAAATGGCCAATTTGCTCACTCTGAGGTCTCGAAAAGTGTTTCTTCACCCCGTGAAGTGAATTAAATACAATTTGGAGGCATTTAATGTTCAAGCAAAAACGGCGGATTTTTGACAAAAGAGATAACACCCCCCATTACGTGATGCTTCAGAAAGGTGAAAAATTGTCCGTTTTCAATGTTTTATTTTTGAATGTCAGTTCACATTTGTAGGTGGATCATCAGTTTTAGAGCTAAAAAAATTAGCATGTTTAAAGTGATTTTCATGCTTCCAGGGGCTCTAAACACAAGATTTGTGGAATGGTTAAAAGTGCATGAAAATGGCCAATTTGCTCACTCTGAGGTCTCAAAAAGTGTTTCTTCACCCCGGGAAGTGAATTAAATACCATTTGGAGGCATTTAATGTTCAATCAAAAACAGCTGATTTTTGACAAAAGAGATAACACCTCCCATTACGTCATGCTTCAGAAAGGTGAAAAATTGTCCGTTTTCAAATGTTTTATTTTTGAATGTCAGTTCACATTTGTAGGTGGATTATTAGTTTTAGAGCTAAAATTAGCATGTTTAAAGTGATTTTCATGCTTCCTGTGGCCCTAAACACAAGGTTTGTGGAATGGTTAAAAGTGCATGAAAATGGCCAATTTGCTCACTCTGAGGTCTCAAAAAGTGTTTCTTCACCCCGGGAAGTGAATTAAATACCATTTGGAGGCATTTAATGTTCAAGCAAAAACAGCTGATTTTTGACAAAAGAGATAACACCCCCCCATTACGTAATTCTTCAGAAAGGTGAAAAATTGTCTGTTTTCAAATGTTTTATTTTTGAATGTCAGTTCACATTTGTAGGTGGATTATTAGTTTTAGAGCTAAAATTAGCATATTTAAAGTGATTTTCATGCTTCCAGGGGCTCTAAACACAAGATTTGTGGAATGGTTAAAAGTGCATGAAAATGGCCAATTTGCTCACTCTGAGGTCTCAAAAAGTGTTTCTTCACCCCGGGAAGTGAATTAAATACCATTTGGAGGCATTTAATGTTCAAGCAAAAACGGCAGATTTTTGACAAAAGAGATAACACCCCCCCATTACGTCATTCTTCAGAAAGGTGAAAAATGGTCCGTTTTCAAATGTTTTATTTTTGAACGTCAGTTCACATTTGTAGGTGGATTATTAGTTTTAGAGCTAAAATTAGCATGTTTAAAGAGATTTTCATGCTTCCAGGGGCTCTAAACACAAGATTTGTGGAATGGTTAAAAGTGCATGAAAATGGCCAATTTGCTCACTCTGAGGTCTCAAAAAGTGTTTCTTCACCCCGGGAAGTGAATTAAATACCATTTGTAGGCATTTAATGTTCAAGCAAAACCAGCTGATTTTTGACAAAAGAGATAACACCCCCCCATTACGTAATTCTTCAGAAAGGTGAAAAATGGTCCGTTTTCAAATGTTTTATTTTTGAACGTCAGTTCACATTTGTAGGTGGATTATTAGTTTTAGAGCTAAAATTAGCATGTTTAAAGTGATTTTCATGCTTCCTGTGGCCCTAAACACAAGGTTTGTGGAATAGTTAAAAGTGCATGAAAATGGCCAATTTGCTCACTCTGAGGTCTCAAAAAGTGTTTCTTCACCCCAGGAAGTGAATTAAATACCATTTGGAGGCATTTAATGTTCAATCAAAAACAGCTGATTTTTGACAAAAGAGATAACACCTCCCATTACGTCATGCTTCAGAAAGGTGAAAAATTGTCCGTTTTCAAATGTTTTATTTTTGAATGTCAGTTCACATTTGTAGGTGGATTATTAGTTTTAGAGCTAAAATTAGCATGTTTAAAGTGATTTTCATGCTTCCTGTGGCCCTAAACACAAGGTTTGTGGAATGGTTAAAAGTGCATGAAAATGGCCAATTTGCTCACTCTGAGGTCTCAAAAAGTGTTTCTTCACCCCGGGAAGTGAATTAAATACCATTTGGAGGCATTTAATGTTCAAGCAAAAACAGCTGATTTTTGACAAAAGAGATAACACCCCCCCATTACGTAATTCTTCAGAAAGGTGAAAAATTGTCTGTTTTCAAATGTTTTATTTTTGAATGTCAGTTCACATTTGTAGGTGGATTATTAGTTTTAGAGCTAAAATTAGCACATTTAAAGTGATTTTCATGCTTCCAGGGGCTCTAAACACAAGATTTGTGGAATGGTTAAAAGTGCATGAAAATGGCCAATTTGCTCACTCTGAGGTCTCAAAAAGTGTTTCTTCACCCCGGGAAGTGAATTAAATACCATTTGGAGGCATTTAATGTTCAAGCAAAAACGGCTGATTTTTGACAAAAGAGATAACACCCCCCAATTACGTCATTCTTCAGAAAGGTGAAAAATGGTCCGTTTTCAAATGTTTTATTTTTGAACGTCAGTTCACATTTGTAGGTGGATTATTAGTTTTAGAGCTAAAATTAGCATGTTTAAAGTGATTTTCATGCTTCCAGGGGCTCTAAACACAAGATTTGTGGAATGGTTAAAAGTGCATGAAAATGGCCAATTTGCTCACTCTGAGGTCTCAAAAAGTGTTTCTTCACCCCGGGAAGTGAATTAAATACCATTTGTAGGCATTTAATGTTCAATCAAAAACAGCTGATTTTTTACAAAAGAGATAACACCCCCCCATTACGTCATTCTTCAGAAAGGTGAAAAATGGTCCGTTTTCAAATGTTTTATTTTTGAACGTCAGTTCAAATTTGTAGGTGGATTATTAGTTTTAGAGTTAAAATTAGCATGTTTAAAGTGATTTTCATGCTTCCAGGGGCTCTAAACACAAGATTTGTGGAATGGTTAAAAGTGCATGAAAATGGCCAATTTGCTCACTCTGAGGTCTCAAAAAGTGTTTCTTCACCCCGGTAAGTGAATTAAATACCATTTGGAGGCATTTAATGTTCAATCAAAAACAGCTGATTTTTGACAAAAGAGATAACACCTCCCATTACGTCATGCTTCAGAAAGGTGAAAAATTGTCCGTTTTCAAATGTTTTATTTTTGAATGTCAGTTCACATTTGTAGGTGGATTATTAGTTTTAGAGCTAAAATTAGCATGTTTAAAGTGATTTTCATGCTTCCTGTGGCCCTAAACACAAGGTTTGTGGAATGGTTAAAAGTGCATGAAAATGGCCAATTTGCTCACTCTGAGGTCTCAAAAAGTGTTTCTTCACCCCGGGAAGTGAATTAAATACCATTTGGAGGCATTTAATGTTCAAGCAAAAACAGCTGATTTTTGACAAAAGAGATAACACACCCCCATTACGTAATTCTTCAGAAAGGTGAAAAATTGTCTGTTTTCAAATGTTTTATTTTTGAATGTCAGTTCACATTTATAGGTGGATTATTAGTTTTAGAGCTAAAATTAGCATATTTAAAGTGATTTTCATGCTTCCAGGGGCTCTAAACACAAGATTTGTGGAATGGTTAAAAGTGCATGAAAATGGCCAATTTGCTCACTCTGAGGTCTCAAAAAGTGTTTCTTCACCCCGGGAAGTGAATTAAATACCATTTGGAGGCATTTAATGTTCAAGCAAAAACGGCTGATTTTTGACAAAAGAGATAACACCCCCCAATTACGTCATTCTTCAGAAAGGTGAAAAATGGTCCGTTTTCAAATGTTTTATTTTTGAACGTCAGTTCACATTTGTAGGTGGATTATTAGTTTTAGAGCTAAAATTAGCATGTTTAAAGTGATTTTCATGCTTCCAGGGGCTCTAAACACAAAATTTGTGGAATGGTTAAAAGTGCATGAAAATGGCCAATTTGCTCACTCTGAGGTCTCAAAAAGTGTTTCTTCACCCCGGGAAGTGAATTAAATACCATTTGTAGGCATTTAATGTTCAATCAAAAACAGCTGATTTTTGACAAAAGAGATAACACCCCCCCATTACGTAATTCTTCAGAAAGGTGAAAAATGGTCCGTTTTCAAATGTTTTATTTTTTAACGTCAGTTCGCATTTGTAGGTGGATTATTAGTTTTAGAGCTAAAATTAGCATGTTTAAAGTGATTTTCATGCTTCCTGTGGCCCTAAACACAAGGTTTGTGGAATAGTTAAAAGTGCATGAAAATGGCCAATTTGCTCACTCTGAGGTCTCAAAAAGTGTTTCTTCACCCCGGGAAGTGAATTAAATACCATTTGGAGGCATTTAATGTTCAAGCAAAAACAGCTGATTTTTGACAAAAGAGATAACACCCCCCCATTACGTAATTCTTCAGAAAGGTGAAAAATTGTCTGTTTTCAAATGTTTTATTTTTGAATGTCAGTTCACATTTGTAGGTGGATTATTAGTTTTAGAGCTAAAATTAGCATATTTAAAGTGATTTTCATGCTTCCAGGGGCTCTAAACACAAGATTTGTGGAATGGTTAAAAGTGCATGAAAATTGCCAATTTGCTCACTCTGAGGTCTCAAAAAGTGTTTCTTCACCCCGGGAAGTGAATTAAATACCATTTGGAGGCATTTAATGTTCAAGCAAAAACAGCTGATTTTTGACAAAAGAGATAACACACCCCCATTACGTAATTCTTCAGAAAGGTGAAAAATTGTCTGTTTTCAAATGTTTTATTTTTGAATGTCAGTTCACATTTGTAGGTGGATTATTAGTTTTAGAGCTAAAATTAGCATATTTAAAGTGATTTTCATGCTTCCAGGGGCTCTAAACACAAGATTTGTGGAATGGTTAAAAGTGCATGAAAATGGCCAATTTGCTCACTCTGAGGTCTCAAAAAGTGTTTCTTCACCCCGGGAAGTGAATTAAATACCATTTGGAGGCATTTAATGTTCAAGCAAAAACGGCTGATTTTTGACAAAAGAGATAACACCCCCCAATTACGTCATTCTTCAGAAAGGTGAAAAATGGTCCGTTTTCAAATGTTTTATTTTTGAACGTCAGTTCACATTTGTAGGTGGATTATTAGTTTTAGAGCTAAAATTAGCATGTTTAAAGTGATTTTCATGCTTCCAGGGGCCCTAAACACAAAATTTGTGGAATGGTTAAAAGTGCATGAAAATGGCCAATTTGCTCACTCTGAGGTCTGAAAAAGTGTTTCTTCACCCCGGGAAGTGAATTAAATACCATTTGTAGGCATTTAATGTTCAATCAAAAACAGCTGATTTTTGACAAAAGAGATAACACCCCCCCATTACGTCATTCTTCAGAAAGGTGAAAAATGGTCCGTTTTCAAATGTTTTATTTTTGAACGTCAGTTCAAATTTGTAGGTGGATTATTAGTTTTAGAGCTAAAATTAGCATGTTTAAAGTGATTTTCATGCTTCCAGGGGCTCTAAACACAAGATTTGTGGAATGGTTAAAAGTGCATGAAAATGGCCAATTTGCTCACTCTGAGGTCTCAAAAAGTGTTTCTTCACCCCGGGAAGTGAATTAAATACCATTTGGAGGCATTTAATGTTCAAGCAAAAACAGCTGATTTTTGACAAAAGAGATAACACCCCCCCATTACATAATTCTTCAGAAAGGTGAAAAATGGTCCGTTTTCAAATGTTTTATTTTTTAACGTCAGTTCACATTTGTAGGTGGATTATTAGTTTTAGAGCTAAAATTAGCATGTTTAAAGTGATTTTCATGCTTCCTGTGGCCCTAAACACAAGGTTTGTGGAATAGTTAAAAGTGCATGAAAATGGCCAATTTGCTCACTCTGAGGTCTCAAAAAGTGTTTCTTCACCCCGGGAAGTGAATTAAATACCATTTGGAGGC
This sequence comes from Lissotriton helveticus, assembly GCF_964261635.1. NCBI lineage: Eukaryota > Metazoa > Chordata > Amphibia > Caudata > Salamandridae > Lissotriton > Lissotriton helveticus. The sequence continues at coordinate 1,737,579 of NW_027611740.1, forward strand.
ATTTAATGTTCAAGCAAAAACAGCTGATTTTTGACAAAAGAGATAACACCCCCCCATTACGTAATTCTTCAGAAAGGTGACAAATTGTCTGTTTTCAAATGTTTTATTTTTGAATGTCAGTTCACATTTGTAGGTGGATTATTAGTTTTAGAGCTAAAATTAGCATATTTAAAGTGATTTTCATGCTTCCAGGGGCTCTAAACACAAGATTTGTGGAATGGTTAAAAGTGCATGAAAATGGCCAATTTGCTCACTCTGAGGTCTCGAAAAGTGTTTCTTCACCCCGTGAAGTGAATTAAATACAATTTGGAGGCATTTAATGTTCAAGCAAAAACGGCGGATTTTTGACAAAAGAGATAACACCCCCCATTACGTGATGCTTCAGAAAGGTGAAAAATTGTCCGTTTTCAATGTTTTATTTTTGAATGTCAGTTCACATTTGTAGGTGGATCATCAGTTTTAGAGCTAAAAAAAATAGCATGTTTAAAGTGATTTTCATGCTTCCAGGGGCTCTAAACACAAGATTTGTGGAATGGTTAAAAGTGCATGAAAATGGCCAATTTGCTCACTCTGAGGTCTCAAAAAGTGTTTCTTCACCCCGGGAAGTGAATTAAATACCATTTGGAGGCATTTAATGTTCAATCAAAAACAGCTGATTTTTGACAAAAGAGATAACACCTCCCATTACGTCATGCTTCAGAAAGGTGAAAAATTGTCTGTTTTCAAATGTTTTATTTTTGAATGTCAGTTCACATTTGTAGGTGGATTATTAGTTTTAGAGCTAAAATTAGCATGTTTAAAGTGATTTTCATGCTTCCTGTGGCCCTAAACACAAGGTTTGTGGAATGGTTAAAAGTGCATGAAAATGGCCAATTTGCTCACTCTGAGGTCTCAAAAAGTGTTTCTTCACCCCGGGAAGTGAATTAAATACCATTTGGAGGCATTTAATGTTCAAGCAAAAACAGCTGATTTTTGACAAAAGAGATAACACCCCCCCATTACGTAATTCTTCAGAAAGGTGAAAAATTGTCCGTTTTCAATGTTTTATTTTTGAATGTCAGTTCACATTTGTAGGTGGATCATCAGTTTTAGAGCTAAAAAAAATAGCATGTTTAAAGTGATTTTCATGCTTCCAGGGGCTCTAAACACAAGATTTGTGGAATGGTTAAAAGTGCATGAAAATGGCCAATTTGCTCACTCTGAGGTCTCAAAAAGTGTTTCTTCACCCCGGGAAGTGAATTAAATACCATTTGGAGGCATTTAATGTTCAATCAAAAACAGCTGATTTTTGACAAAAGAGATAACACCTCCCATTACGTCATGCTTCAGAAAGGTGAAAAATTGTCTGTTTTCAAATGTTTTATTTTTGAATGTCAGTTCACATTTGTAGGTGGATTATTAGTTTTAGAGCTAAAATTAGCATGTTTAAAGTGATTTTCATGCTTCCTGTGGCCCTAAACACAAGGTTTGTGGAATGGTTAAAAGTGCATGAAAATGGCCAATTTGCTCACTCTGAGGTCTCAAAAAGTGTTTCTTCACCCCGGGAAGTGAATTAAATACCATTTGGAGGCATTTAATGTTCAAGCAAAAACAGCTGATTTTTGACAAAAGAGATAACACCCCCCCATTACGTAATTCTTCAGAAAGGTGAAAAATTGTCTGTTTTCAAATGTTTTATTTTTGAATGTCAGTTCACATTTGTAGGTGGATTATTAGTTTTAGAGCTAAAATTAGCATATTTAAAGTGATTTTCATGCTTCCAGGGGCTCTAAACACAAGATTTGTGGAATGGTTAAAAGTGCATGAAAATGGCCAATTTGCTCACTCTGAGGTCTCAAAAAGTGTTTCTTCACCCCGGGAAGTGAATTAAATACCATTTGGAGGCATTTAATGTTCAAGCAAAAACGGCAGATTTTTGACAAAAGAGATAACACCCCCCCATTACGTCATTCTTCAGAAAGGTGAAAAATGGTCCGTTTTCAAATGTTTTATTTTTGAACGTCAGTTCACATTTGTAGGTGGATTATTAGTTTTAGAGCTAAAATTAGCATGTTTAAAGTGATTTTCATGCTTCCAGGGGCTCTAAACACAAGATTTGTGGAATGGTTAAAAGTGCATGAAAATGGCCAATTTGCTCACTCTGAGGTCTCAAAAAGTGTTTCTTCACCCCGGGAAGTGAATTAAATACCATTTGTAGGCATTTAATGTTCAAGCAAAACCAGCTGATTTTTGACAAAAGAGATAACACCCCCCCATTACGTAATTCTTCAGAAAGGTGAAAAATGGTCCGTTTTCAAATGTTTTATTTTTGAACGTCAGTTCACATTTGTAGGTGGATTATTAGTTTTAGAGCTAAAATTAGCATGTTTAAAGTGATTTTCATGCTTCCTGTGGCCCTAAACACAAGGTTTGTGGAATAGTTAAAAGTGCATGAAAATGGCCAATTTGCTCACTCTGAGGTCTCAAAAAGTGTTTCTTCACCCCGGGAAGTGAATTAAATACCATTTGGAGGCATTTAATGTTCAATCAAAAACAGCTGATTTTTGACAAAAGAGATAACACCTCCCATTACGTCATGCTTCAGAAAGGTGAAAAATTGTCCGTTTTCAAATGTTTTATTTTTGAATGTCAGTTCACATTTGTAGGTGGATTATTAGTTTTAGAGCTAAAATTAGCATGTTTAAAGTGATTTTCATGCTTCCTGTGGCCCTAAACACAAGGTTTGTGGAATGGTTAAAAGTGCATGAAAATGGCCAATTTGCTCACTCTGAGGTCTCAAAAAGTGTTTCTTCACCCCGGGAAGTGAATTAAATACCATTTGGAGGCATTTAATGTTCAAGCAAAAACAGCTGATTTTTGACAAAAGAGATAACACCCCCCCATTACGTAATTCTTCAGAAAGGTGAAAAATTGTCTGTTTTCAAATGTTTTATTTTTGAATGTCAGTTCACATTTGTAGGTGGATTATTAGTTTTAGAGCTAAAATTAGCATATTTAAAGTGATTTTCATGCTTCCAGGGGCTCTAAACACAAGATTTGTGGAATGGTTAAAAGTGCATGAAAATGGCCAATTTGCTCACTCTGAGGTCTCAAAAAGTGTTTCTTCACCCCGGGAAGTGAATTAAATACCATTTGGAGGCATTTAATGTTCAAGCAAAAACGGCTGATTTTTGACAAAAGAGATAACACCCCCCAATTACGTCATTCTTCAGAAAGGTGAAAAATGGTCCGTTTTCAAATGTTTTATTTTTGAACGTCAGTTCACATTTGTAGGTGGATTATTAGTTTTAGAGCTAAAATTAGCATGTTTAAAGTGATTTTCATGCTTCCAGGGGCTCTAAACACAAGATTTGTGGAATGGTTAAAAGTGCATGAAAATGGCCAATTTGCTCACTCTGAGGTCTCAAAAAGTGTTTCTTCACCCCGGGAAGTGAATTAAATACCATTTGTAGGCATTTAATGTTCAATCAAAAACAGCTGATTTTTTACAAAAGAGATAACACCCCCCCATTACGTCATTCTTCAGAAAGGTGAAAAATGGTCCGTTTTCAAATGTTTTATTTTTGAACGTCAGTTCAAATTTGTAGGTGGATTATTAGTTTTAGAGTTAAAATTAGCATGTTTAAAGTGATTTTCATGCTTCCAGGGGCTCTAAACACAAGATTTGTGGAATGGTTAAAAGTGCATGAAAATGGCCAATTTGCTCACTCTGAGGTCTCAAAAAGTGTTTCTTCACCCCGGGAAGTGAATTAAATACCATTTGGAGGCATTTAATGTTCAATCAAAAACAGCTGATTTTTGACAAAAGAGATAACACCTCCCATTACGTCATGCTTCAGAAAGGTGAAAAATTGTCCGTTTTCAAATGTTTTATTTTTGAATGTCAGTTCACATTTGTAGGTGGATTATTAGTTTTAGAGCTAAAATTAGCATGTTTAAAGTGATTTTCATGCTTCCTGTGGCCCTAAACACAAGGTTTGTGGAATGGTTAAAAGTGCATGAAAATGGCCAATTTGCTCACTCTGAGGTCTCAAAAAGTGTTTCTTCACCCCGGGAAGTGAATTAAATACCATTTGGAGGCATTTAATGTTCAAGCAAAAACAGCTGATTTTTGACAAAAGAGATAACACACCCCCATTACGTAATTCTTCAGAAAGGTGAAAAATTGTCTGTTTTCAAATGTTTTATTTTTGAATGTCAGTTCACATTTATAGGTGGATTATTAGTTTTAGAGCTAAAATTAGCATATTTAAAGTGATTTTCATGCTTCCAGGGGCTCTAAACACAAGATTTGTGGAATGGTTAAAAGTGCATGAAAATGGCCAATTTGCTCACTCTGAGGTCTCAAAAAGTGTTTCTTCACCCCGGGAAGTGAATTAAATACCATTTGGAGGCATTTAATGTTCAAGCAAAAACGGCTGATTTTTGACAAAAGAGATAACACCCCCCAATTACGTCATTCTTCAGAAAGGTGAAAAATGGTCCATTTTCAAATGTTTTATTTTTGAACGTCAGTTCACATTTGTAGGTGGATTATTAGTTTTAGAGCTAAAATTAGCATGTTTAAAGTGATTTTCATGCTTCCAGGGGCTCAAAACACAAGATTTGTGGAATGGTTAAAAGTGCATGAAAATGGCCAATTTGCTCACTCTGAGGTCTCAAAAAGTGTTTCTTCACCCCGGGAAGTGAATTAAATACCATTTGGAGGCATTTAATGTTCAAGCAAAAACAGCTGATTTTTGACAAAAGAGATAGCACCCCCCCATTACGTAATGCTTCAGAAAGGTGAAAAATGGTCCGTTTTCAAATGTTTTATTTTTGAAGGTCAGTTCACATTTGTAGGTGGATTATTAGTTTTAGAGCTAAAATTAGCATGTTTAAAGTGATTTTCATGCTTCCAGGGGCCCCGGAAGTGAATTAAATACCATTTGGAGGCATTTAATGTTCAAGCAAAAACAGCTGATTTTTGACAAAAGAGATAACACCCCCCATTACGTCATTCTTCAGAAAGGTAAAAAATGGTCCGTTTTCAAATGTTTAATATTTGAACGTCAGTTCACATTTGTAGGTGGATTATTAATTTTAGAGCTAAAATTAGCATGTTTAAAGTGATTTTCATGCTTCCAGGGGCTCTAAACACAAGATTTGTGGAATGGTTAAAAGTGCATGAAAATGGCCAATTTGCTCACTCTGAGGTCTCAAAAAGTGTTTCTTCACCCCGGTAAGTGAATTAAATACAATTTGGAGGCATTTAATGTTCAAGCAAAAACGGCGGATTTTTCACAAAAGAGATAACACCCCCCCATTACGTGATGCTTCAGAAAGGTGAAAAATTGTCCGTTTTCAAATGTTTTATTTTTGAATGTCAGTTCACATTTGTAGGTGGATCATCAGTTTTAGAGCTAAAAAAATTAGCATGTTTAAAGTGATTTTCATGCTTCCAGGGGCTCTAAACACAAGATTTGTAGAATGGTTAAAAGTGCATGAAAATGGCCAATTTGCTCACTCTGAGGTCTCAAAAAGTGTTTCTTCACCCCGGGAAGTGAATTAAATACCATTTGGAGGCATTTAATGCTCAATCAAAAACAGCTGATTTTTCACAAAAGAGATAACACCTCCCATTACGTCATGCTTCAGAAAGGTGAAAAATTGTCCGTTTTCAAATGTTTTTTTTTTTAATGTCAATTCACATTTGTAGGTGGATTATTAGTTTTAGAGCTAAAATTAGCATGTTTAAAGTGATTTTCATGCTTCCAGGGGCCCGGGAAGTGAATTAAATACCATTTGGAGGCATTTAATGTTCAAGCAAAAACAGCTGATTTTTGACAAAAGAGATAACACCCCCCATTACGTCATTCTTCAGAAAGGTAAAAAATGGTCTGTTTTCAAATGTTTTATTTTTGAACGTCAGTTCACATTTGTAGGTGGATTATTAGTTTTAGAGCTAAAATTAGCATGTTTAAAATGATTTTCATGCTTCCAGGGGCTCTAAACACAAGATTTGTGGAATGGTTAAAAGTGCATGAAAATGGCCAATTTGCTCACTCTGAGGTCTCAAAAAGTGTTTCTTCACCCCGGGAAGTGAATTAAATACAATTTGGAGGCATTTAATGTTCAAGCAAAAACGGCGGATTTTTGACAAAAGAGATAACACCCCCCATTACGTGATGCCTCAGAAAGGTGAAAAATTGTCCGTTTTCAAATGTTTTATTTTTGAATGTCAGTTCACATTTGTAGGTGGATCATCAGTTTTAAAGCTAAAAAAATTAGCATGTTTAAAGTGATTTTCATGCTTCCAGGGGCTCTAAACACAAGATTTGTGGAATGGTTAAAAGTGCATGAAAATGGCCAATTTGCTCACTCTGAGGTCTCAAAAAGTGTTTCTTCACCGCGGGAAGTGAATTAAATACCATTTGGAGGCATTTAATGTTCAATCAAAAACAGCAGATTTTTGACAAAAGAGATAACACCTCCCATTACGTCATGCTTCAGAAAGGTGAAAAATTGACCGTTTTCAAATGTTTTATTTTTGAATGTCAGTTCACATTTGTAGGTGGATTATTAGTTTTAGAGCTAAAATTAGCATATTTAAAGTGATTTTCATGCTTCCAGGGGCTCTAAACACAAGATTTGTCGAATGGTTAAAAGTGCATGAAAATGGCCAATTTGCTCACTCTGAGGTCTCAAAAAGTGTTTCTTCACCCCGGGAAGTGAATGAAATACCATTTGGAGGCATTTAATGTTCAAGCAAAAACGGCTGATTTTTGACAAAAGAGATAACACCCCCCCATTACGTCATTCTTCAGAAAGGTGAAAAATGGTCCGTTTTCAAATGTTTTATTTTTGAACGTCAGTTCACATTTGTAGGTGGATTATTAGTTTTAGAGCTAAAATTAGCATGTTTAATGTGATTGTCATGCTTCCAGGGGCTCTAAACACAAGATTTGTGGAATGGTTAAAAGTGCATGAAAATGGCCAATTTGCTCACTCTGAGGTCTCAAAAAGTTTTTCTTCACCCCGGGAAGTGAATTAAATACCATTTGGAGGCATTTAATGTTCAAGCAAAAACAGCTGATTTTTGACAAAAGAGATAACACCCCCCCATTACGTAATTCTTCAGAAAGGTGAAAAATGGTCCATTTTCAAATGTTTTATTTTTGAACGTCAGTTCACATTTGTAGGTGTATTATTAGTTTTAGAGCTAAAATTAGCATGTTTAAAGTGATTTTCATGCTTCCAGGGGCTCAAAACACAAGATTTGTGGAATGGTTAAAAGTGCATGAAAATGGCCAATTTGCTCACTCTGAGGTCTCAAAAAGTGTTTCTTCACCCCGGGAAGTGAATTAAATACCATTTGGAGGCATTTAATGTTCAAGCAAAAACAGCTGATTTTTGACAAAAGGGATAACACCCCCCCATTACGTAATGCTTCAGAAAGGTGAAAAATGGTCCGTTTTCAAATGTTTTATTTTTGAAGGTCAGTTCACATTTGTAGGTGGATTATTAGTTTTAGAGCTAAAATTAGCATGTTTAAAGTGATTTTCATGCTTCCAGGGGCCCGGGAAGTGAATTAAATACCATTTGGAGGCATTTAATGTTCAAGCAAAAACAGCTGATTTTTGACAAAAGAGATAACACCCCCCTATTACGTAATTCTTCAGAAAGGTGAAAAATTGTCTGTTTTCAAATGTTTTATTTTTGAATGTCAGTTCACATTTGTAGGTGGATTATTAGTTTTAGAGCTAAAATTAGCATATTTAAAGTGATTTTCATGCTTCCAGGGGCTCTAAACACAAGATTTGTGGAATGGTTAAAAGTGCATGAAAATGGCCAATTTGCTCACTCTGAGGTCTCAAAAAGTGTTTCTTCACCCCGGGAAGTGAATTAAATACCATTTGGAGGCATTTAATGTTCAAGCAAAAACGGCTGATTTTTGACGAAAGAGATAACACCCCCCATTACGTCATGCTTCAGAAAGGTGAAAAATGGTCCGTTTTCAAATGTTTTATTTTTGAATGTCAATTCACATTTGTAGGTGGATTATTAGTTTTAGAGCTAAAATTAGCATGTTTAAAGTGATTTTCATGCTTCCAGGGGCTCTAAACACAAGATTTGTGGAATGGTTAAAAGTGCATGAAAATGGCCAATTTGCTCACTCTGAGGTCTCAAAAAGTGTTTCTTCACCCCGGGAAGTGAATTAAATACCATTTGGAGGCATTTAATGTTCAATCAAAAACAGCTGATTTTTGAAAAAAGAGATAACACCTCCCATTACGTCATGCTTCAGAAAGGTGAAAAATTGTCCGTTTTCAAATGTTTTATTTTTGAATGTCAGTTCACATTTGTAGGTGGATTATTAGTTTTAGAGCTAAAATTAGCATGTTTAAAGTGATTTTCATGCTTCCTGTGGCCCTAAACACAAGGTTTGTGGAATGGTTAAAAGTGCATGAAAATGGCCAATTTGCTCACTCTGAGGTCTCAAAAAGTGTTTCTTCACCCCGGGAAGTGAATTAAATACCATTTGGAGGCATTTAATGTTCAAGCAAAAACAGCTGATTTTTGACAAAAGAGATAACACACCCCCATTACGTAATTCTTCAGAAAGGTGAAAAATTGTCTGTTTTCAAATGTTTTATTTTTGAATGTCAGTTCACATTTGTAGGTGGATTATTAGTTTTAGAGCTAAAATTAGCATATTTAAAGTGATTTTCATGCTTCCAGGGGCTCTAAACACAAGATTTGTGGAATGGTTAAAAGTGCATGAAAATGGCCAATTTGCTCACTCTGAGGTCTCAAAAAGTGTTTCTTCACCCCGGGAAGTGAATTAAATACCATTTGGAGGCATTTAATGTTCAAGCAAAAACGGCTGATTTTTGACAAAAGAGATAACACCCCCCAATTACGTCATTCTTCAGAAAGGTGAAAAATGGTCCGTTTTCAAATGTTTTATTTTTGAACGTCAGTTCACATTTGTAGGTGGATTATTAGTTTTAGAGCTAAAATTAGCATGTTTAAAGTGATTTTCATGCTTCCAGGGGCTCTAAACACAAAATTTGTGGAATGGTTAAAAGTGCATGAAAATGGCCAATTTGCTCACTCTGAGGTCTGAAAAAGTGTTTCTTCACCCCGGGAAGTGAATTAAATACCATTTGTAGGCATTTAATGTTCAATCAAAAACAGCTGATTTTTGACAAAAGAGATAACACCCCCCCATTACGTCATTCTTCAGAAAGGTGAAAAATGGTCCGTTTTCAAATGTTTTATTTTTGAACGTCAGTTCAAATTTGTAGGTGGATTATTAGTTTTAGAGCTAAAATTAGCATGTTTAAAGTGATTTTCATGCTTCCAGGGGCTCTAAACACAAGATTTGTGGAATGGTTAAAAGTGCATGAAAGTGGCCAATTTGCTCACTCTGAGGTCTCAAAAAGTGTTTCTTCACCCCGGGAAGTGAATTAAATACCATTTGGAGGCATTTAATGTTCAAGCAAAAACAGCTGATTTTTGACAAAAGAGATAACACCCCCCCATTACATAATTCTTCAGAAAGGTGAAAAATGGTCCGTTTTCAAATGTTTTATTTTTTAACGTCAGTTCACATTTGTAGGTGGATTATTAGTTTTAGAGCTAAAATTAGCATGTTTAAAGTGATTTTCATGCTTCCTGTGGCCCTAAACACAAGGTTTGTGGAATAGTTAAAAGTGCATGAAAATGGCCAATTTGCTCACTCTGAGGTCTCAAAAAGTGTTTCTTCACCCCGGGAAGTGAATTAAATACCATTTGGAGGCATTTAATGTTCAAGCAAAAACAGCTGATTTTTGACAAAAGAGATAACACCCCCCATTACGTAATTCTTCAGAAAGGTGAAAAATTGTCTGTTTTCAAATGTTTTATTTTTGAATGTCAGTTCACATTTGTAGGTGGATTATTAGTTTTAGAGCTAAAATTAGCATATTTAAAGTGATTTTCATGCTTCCAGGGGCTCTAAACACAAGATTTGTGGAATGGTTAAAAGTGCATGAAAATGGCCAATTTGCTCACTCTGAGGTCTCAAAAAGTGTTTCTTCACCCCGGGAAGTGAATTAAATACCATTTGGAGGCATTTAATGTTCAAGGAAAAACAGCTGATTTTTGACAAAAGAGATAACACCCCCCCATTACGTAATTCTTCAGAAAGGTGAAAAATTGTCTGTTTTCAAATGTTTTATTTTTGAATGTCAGTTCACATTTGTAGGTGGACTATTAGTTTTAGAGCTAAAATTAGCATATTTAAAGTGATTTTCATGCTTCCAGGGGCTCTAAACACAAGATTTGTGGAATGGTTAAAAGTGCATGAAAATGGCCAATTTGCTCACTCTGAGGTCTCAAAAAGTGTTTCTTCACCCCGGGAAGTGAATTAAATACCATTTGGAGGCATTTAATGTTCAAGCAAAAACAGCTGATTTTTGACAAAAGAGATAACACCCCCATTACGTCATTCTTCAGAAAGGTAAAAAATGGTCCGTTTTCAAATGTTTTATTTTTGAACGTCAGTTCACATTTGTAGGTGGATTATTAGTTTTAGAGCTAAAATTAGCATGTTTAAAGTGATTTTCATGCTTCCAGGGGCTCTAAACACAAGATTTGTGGAATGGTTAAAAGTGCATGAAAATGGCCAATTTGCTCACTCTGAGGTCTCGAAAAGTGTTTCTTCACCCCGTGAAGTGAATTAAATACAATTTGGAGGCATTTAATGTTCAAGCAAAAACGGCGGATTTTTGACAAAAGAGATAACACCCCCCATTACGTGATGCTTCAGAAAGGTGAAAAATTGTCCGTTTTCAATGTTTTATTTTTGAATGTCAGTTCACATTTGTAGGTGGATCATCAGTTTTAGAGCTAAAAAAATTAGCATGTTTAAAGTGATTTTCATGCTTCCAGGGGCTCTAAACACAAGATTTGTGGAATGGTTAAAAGTGCATGAAAATGGCCAATTTGCTCACTCTGAGGTCTCAAAAAGTGTTTCTTCACCCCGGGAAGTGAATTAAATACCATTTGGAGGCATTTAATGTTCAATCAAAAACAGCTGATTTTTGACAAAAGAGATAACACCTCCCATTACGTCATGCTTCAGAAAGGTGAAAAATTGTCCGTTTTCAAATGTTTTATTTTTGAATGTCAGTTCACATTTGTAGGTGGATTATTAGTTTTAGAGCTAAAATTAGCATGTTTAAAGTGATTTTCATGCTTCCTGTGGCCCTAAACACAAGGTTTGTGGAATGGTTAAAAGTGCATGAAAATGGCCAATTTGCTCACTCTGAGGTCTCAAAAAGTGTTTCTTCACCCCGGGAAGTGAATTAAATACCATTTGGAGGCATTTAATGTTCAAGCAAAAACAGCTGATTTTTGACAAAAGAGATAACACCCCCCCATTACGTAATTCTTCAGAAAGGTGAAAAATTGTCTGTTTTCAAATGTTTTATTTTTGAATGTCAGTTCACATTTGTAGGTGGATTATTAGTTTTAGAGCTAAAATTAGCATATTTAAAGTGATTTTCATGCTTCCAGGGGCTCTAAACACAAGATTTGTGGAATGGTTAAAAGTGCATGAAAATGGCCAATTTGCTCACTCTGAGGTCTCAAAAAGTGTTTCTTCACCCCGGGAAGTGAATTAAATACCATTTGGAGGCATTTAATGTTCAAGCAAAAACGGCAGATTTTTGACAAAAGAGATAACACCCCCCCATTACGTCATTCTTCAGAAAGGTGAAAAATGGTCCGTTTTCAAATGTTTTATTTTTGAACGTCAGTTCACATTTGTAGGTGGATTATTAGTTTTAGAGCTAAAATTAGCATGTTTAAAGAGATTTTCATGCTTCCAGGGGCTCTAAACACAAGATTTGTGGAATGGTTAAAAGTGCATGAAAATGGCCAATTTGCTCACTCTGAGGTCTCAAAAAGTGTTTCTTCACCCCGGGAAGTGAATTAAATACCATTTGTAGGCATTTAATGTTCAAGCAAAACCAGCTGATTTTTGACAAAAGAGATAACACCCCCCCATTACGTAATTCTTCAGAAAGGTGAAAAATGGTCCGTTTTCAAATGTTTTATTTTTGAACGTCAGTTCACATTTGTAGGTGGATTATTAGTTTTAGAGCTAAAATTAGCATGTTTAAAGTGATTTTCATGCTTCCTGTGGCCCTAAACACAAGGTTTGTGGAATAGTTAAAAGTGCATGAAAATGGCCAATTTGCTCACTCTGAGGTCTCAAAAAGTGTTTCTTCACCCCAGGAAGTGAATTAAATACCATTTGGAGGCATTTAATGTTCAATCAAAAACAGCTGATTTTTGACAAAAGAGATAACACCTCCCATTACGTCATGCTTCAGAAAGGTGAAAAATTGTCCGTTTTCAAATGTTTTATTTTTGAATGTCAGTTCACATTTGTAGGTGGATTATTAGTTTTAGAGCTAAAATTAGCATGTTTAAAGTGATTTTCATGCTTCCTGTGGCCCTAAACACAAGGTTTGTGGAATGGTTAAAAGTGCATGAAAATGGCCAATTTGCTCACTCTGAGGTCTCAAAAAGTGTTTCTTCACCCCGGGAAGTGAATTAAATACCATTTGGAGGCATTTAATGTTCAAGCAAAAACAGCTGATTTTTGACAAAAGAGATAACACCCCCCCATTACGTAATTCTTCAGAAAGGTGAAAAATTGTCTGTTTTCAAATGTTTTATTTTTGAATGTCAGTTCACATTTGTAGGTGGATTATTAGTTTTAGAGCTAAAATTAGCACATTTAAAGTGATTTTCATGCTTCCAGGGGCTCTAAACACAAGATTTGTGGAATGGTTAAAAGTGCATGAAAATGGCCAATTTGCTCACTCTGAGGTCTCAAAAAGTGTTTCTTCACCCCGGGAAGTGAATTAAATACCATTTGGAGGCATTTAATGTTCAAGCAAAAACGGCTGATTTTTGACAAAAGAGATAACACCCCCCAATTACGTCATTCTTCAGAAAGGTGAAAAATGGTCCGTTTTCAAATGTTTTATTTTTGAACGTCAGTTCACATTTGTAGGTGGATTATTAGTTTTAGAGCTAAAATTAGCATGTTTAAAGTGATTTTCATGCTTCCAGGGGCTCTAAACACAAGATTTGTGGAATGGTTAAAAGTGCATGAAAATGGCCAATTTGCTCACTCTGAGGTCTCAAAAAGTGTTTCTTCACCCCGGGAAGTGAATTAAATACCATTTGTAGGCATTTAATGTTCAATCAAAAACAGCTGATTTTTTACAAAAGAGATAACACCCCCCCATTACGTCATTCTTCAGAAAGGTGAAAAATGGTCCGTTTTCAAATGTTTTATTTTTGAACGTCAGTTCAAATTTGTAGGTGGATTATTAGTTTTAGAGTTAAAATTAGCATGTTTAAAGTGATTTTCATGCTTCCAGGGGCTCTAAACACAAGATTTGTGGAATGGTTAAAAGTGCATGAAAATGGCCAATTTGCTCACTCTGAGGTCTCAAAAAGTGTTTCTTCACCCCGGTAAGTGAATTAAATACCATTTGGAGGCATTTAATGTTCAATCAAAAACAGCTGATTTTTGACAAAAGAGATAACACCTCCCATTACGTCATGCTTCAGAAAGGTGAAAAATTGTCCGTTTTCAAATGTTTTATTTTTGAATGTCAGTTCACATTTGTAGGTGGATTATTAGTTTTAGAGCTAAAATTAGCATGTTTAAAGTGATTTTCATGCTTCCTGTGGCCCTAAACACAAGGTTTGTGGAATGGTTAAAAGTGCATGAAAATGGCCAATTTGCTCACTCTGAGGTCTCAAAAAGTGTTTCTTCACCCCGGGAAGTGAATTAAATACCATTTGGAGGCATTTAATGTTCAAGCAAAAACAGCTGATTTTTGACAAAAGAGATAACACACCCCCATTACGTAATTCTTCAGAAAGGTGAAAAATTGTCTGTTTTCAAATGTTTTATTTTTGAATGTCAGTTCACATTTATAGGTGGATTATTAGTTTTAGAGCTAAAATTAGCATATTTAAAGTGATTTTCATGCTTCCAGGGGCTCTAAACACAAGATTTGTGGAATGGTTAAAAGTGCATGAAAATGGCCAATTTGCTCACTCTGAGGTCTCAAAAAGTGTTTCTTCACCCCGGGAAGTGAATTAAATACCATTTGGAGGCATTTAATGTTCAAGCAAAAACGGCTGATTTTTGACAAAAGAGATAACACCCCCCAATTACGTCATTCTTCAGAAAGGTGAAAAATGGTCCGTTTTCAAATGTTTTATTTTTGAACGTCAGTTCACATTTGTAGGTGGATTATTAGTTTTAGAGCTAAAATTAGCATGTTTAAAGTGATTTTCATGCTTCCAGGGGCTCTAAACACAAAATTTGTGGAATGGTTAAAAGTGCATGAAAATGGCCAATTTGCTCACTCTGAGGTCTCAAAAAGTGTTTCTTCACCCCGGGAAGTGAATTAAATACCATTTGTAGGCATTTAATGTTCAATCAAAAACAGCTGATTTTTGACAAAAGAGATAACACCCCCCCATTACGTAATTCTTCAGAAAGGTGAAAAATGGTCCGTTTTCAAATGTTTTATTTTTTAACGTCAGTTCGCATTTGTAGGTGGATTATTAGTTTTAGAGCTAAAATTAGCATGTTTAAAGTGATTTTCATGCTTCCTGTGGCCCTAAACACAAGGTTTGTGGAATAGTTAAAAGTGCATGAAAATGGCCAATTTGCTCACTCTGAGGTCTCAAAAAGTGTTTCTTCACCCCGGGAAGTGAATTAAATACCATTTGGAGGCATTTAATGTTCAAGCAAAAACAGCTGATTTTTGACAAAAGAGATAACACCCCCCCATTACGTAATTCTTCAGAAAGGTGAAAAATTGTCTGTTTTCAAATGTTTTATTTTTGAATGTCAGTTCACATTTGTAGGTGGATTATTAGTTTTAGAGCTAAAATTAGCATATTTAAAGTGATTTTCATGCTTCCAGGGGCTCTAAACACAAGATTTGTGGAATGGTTAAAAGTGCATGAAAATTGCCAATTTGCTCACTCTGAGGTCTCAAAAAGTGTTTCTTCACCCCGGGAAGTGAATTAAATACCATTTGGAGGCATTTAATGTTCAAGCAAAAACAGCTGATTTTTGACAAAAGAGATAACACACCCCCATTACGTAATTCTTCAGAAAGGTGAAAAATTGTCTGTTTTCAAATGTTTTATTTTTGAATGTCAGTTCACATTTGTAGGTGGATTATTAGTTTTAGAGCTAAAATTAGCATATTTAAAGTGATTTTCATGCTTCCAGGGGCTCTAAACACAAGATTTGTGGAATGGTTAAAAGTGCATGAAAATGGCCAATTTGCTCACTCTGAGGTCTCAAAAAGTGTTTCTTCACCCCGGGAAGTGAATTAAATACCATTTGGAGGCATTTAATGTTCAAGCAAAAACGGCTGATTTTTGACAAAAGAGATAACACCCCCCAATTACGTCATTCTTCAGAAAGGTGAAAAATGGTCCGTTTTCAAATGTTTTATTTTTGAACGTCAGTTCACATTTGTAGGTGGATTATTAGTTTTAGAGCTAAAATTAGCATGTTTAAAGTGATTTTCATGCTTCCAGGGGCCCTAAACACAAAATTTGTGGAATGGTTAAAAGTGCATGAAAATGGCCAATTTGCTCACTCTGAGGTCTGAAAAAGTGTTTCTTCACCCCGGGAAGTGAATTAAATACCATTTGTAGGCATTTAATGTTCAATCAAAAACAGCTGATTTTTGACAAAAGAGATAACACCCCCCCATTACGTCATTCTTCAGAAAGGTGAAAAATGGTCCGTTTTCAAATGTTTTATTTTTGAACGTCAGTTCAAATTTGTAGGTGGATTATTAGTTTTAGAGCTAAAATTAGCATGTTTAAAGTGATTTTCATGCTTCCAGGGGCTCTAAACACAAGATTTGTGGAATGGTTAAAAGTGCATGAAAATGGCCAATTTGCTCACTCTGAGGTCTCAAAAAGTGTTTCTTCACCCCGGGAAGTGAATTAAATACCATTTGGAGGCATTTAATGTTCAAGCAAAAACAGCTGATTTTTGACAAAAGAGATAACACCCCCCCATTACATAATTCTTCAGAAAGGTGAAAAATGGTCCGTTTTCAAATGTTTTATTTTTTAACGTCAGTTCACATTTGTAGGTGGATTATTAGTTTTAGAGCTAAAATTAGCATGTTTAAAGTGATTTTCATGCTTCCTGTGGCCCTAAACACAAGGTTTGTGGAATAGTTAAAAGTGCATGAAAATGGCCAATTTGCTCACTCTGAGGTCTCAAAAAGTGTTTCTTCACCCCGGGAAGTGAATTAAATACCATTTGGAGGCATTTAATGTTCAAGCAAAAACAGCTGATTTTTGACAAAAGAGATAACACCCCCCCATTACGTAATTCTTCAGAAAGGTGACAAATTGTCTGTTTTCAAATGTTTTATTTTTGAATGTCAGTTCACATTTGTAGGTGGATTATTAGTTTTAGAGCTAAAATTAGCATATTTAAAGTGATTTTCATGCTTCCAGGGGCTCTAAACACAAGATTTGTGGAATGGTTAAAAGTGCATGAAAATGGCCAATTTGCTCACTCTGAGGTCTCGAAAAGTGTTTCTTCACCCCGTGAAGTGAATTAAATACAATTTGGAGGCATTTAATGTTCAAGCAAAAACGGCGGATTTTTGACAAAAGAGATAACACCCCCCATTACGTGATGCTTCAGAAAGGTGAAAAATTGTCCGTTTTCAATGTTTTATTTTTGAATGTCAGTTCACATTTGTAGGTGGATCATCAGTTTTAGAGCTAAAAAAAATAGCATGTTTAAAGTGATTTTCATGCTTCCAGGGGCTCTAAACACAAGATTTGTGGAATGGTTAAAAGTGCATGAAAATGGCCAATTTGCTCACTCTGAGGTCTCAAAAAGTGTTTCTTCACCCCGGGAAGTGAATTAAATACCATTTGGAGGCATTTAATGTTCAATCAAAAACAGCTGATTTTTGACAAAAGAGATAACACCTCCCATTACGTCATGCTTCAGAAAGGTGAAAAATTGTCTGTTTTCAAATGTTTTATTTTTGAATGTCAGTTCACATTTGTAGGTGGATTATTAGTTTTAGAGCTAAAATTAGCATGTTTAAAGTGATTTTCATGCTTCCTGTGGCCCTAAACACAAGGTTTGTGGAATGGTTAAAAGTGCATGAAAATGGCCAATTTGCTCACTCTGAGGTCTCAAAAAGTGTTTCTTCACCCCGGGAAGTGAATTAAATACCATTTGGAGGCATTTAATGTTCAAGCAAAAACAGCTGATTTTTGACAAAAGAGATAACACCCCCCCATTACGTAATTCTTCAGAAAGGTGAAAAATTGTCTGTTTTCAAATGTTTTATTTTTGAATGTCAGTTCACATTTGTAGGTGGATTATTAGTTTTAGAGCTAAAATTAGCATATTTAAAGTGATTTTCATGCTTCCAGGGGCTCTAAACACAAGATTTGTGGAATGGTTAAAAGTGCATGAAAATGGCCAATTTGCTCACTCTGAGGTCTCAAAAAGTGTTTCTTCACCCCGGGAAGTGAATTAAATACCATTTGGAGGCATTTAATGTTCAAGCAAAAACGGCAGATTTTTGACAAAAGAGATAACACCCCCCCATTACGTCATTCTTCAGAAAGGTGAAAAATGGTCCGTTTTCAAATGTTTTATTTTTGAACGTCAGTTCACATTTGTAGGTGGATTATTAGTTTTAGAGCTAAAATTAGCATGTTTAAAGTGATTTTCATGCTTCCAGGGGCTCTAAACACAAGATTTGTGGAATGGTTAAAAGTGCATGAAAATGGCCAATTTGCTCACTCTGAGGTCTCAAAAAGTGTTTCTTCACCCCGGGAAGTGAATTAAATACCATTTGTAGGCATTTAATGTTCAAGCAAAACCAGCTGATTTTTGACAAAAGAGATAACACCCCCCCATTACGTAATTCTTCAGAAAGGTGAAAAATGGTCCGTTTTCAAATGTTTTATTTTTGAACGTCAGTTCACATTTGTAGGTGGATTATTAGTTTTAGAGCTAAAATTAGCATGTTTAAAGTGATTTTCATGCTTCCTGTGGCCCTAAACACAAGGTTTGTGGAATAGTTAAAAGTGCATGAAAATGGCCAATTTGCTCACTCTGAGGTCTCAAAAAGTGTTTCTTCACCCCGGGAAGTGAATTAAATACCATTTGGAGGCATTTAATGTTCAATCAAAAACAGCTGATTTTTGACAAAAGAGATAACACCTCCCATTACGTCATGCTTCAGAAAGGTGAAAAATTGTCCGTTTTCAAATGTTTTATTTTTGAATGTCAGTTCACATTTGTAGGTGGATTATTAGTTTTAGAGCTAAAATTAGCATGTTTAAAGTGATTTTCATGCTTCCTGTGGCCCTAAACACAAGGTTTGTGGAATGGTTAAAAGTGCATGAAAATGGCCAATTTGCTCACTCTGAGGTCTCAAAAAGTGTTTCTTCACCCCGGGAAGTGAATTAAATACCATTTGGAGGCATTTAATGTTCAAGCAAAAACAGCTGATTTTTGACAAAAGAGATAACACCCCCCCATTACGTAATTCTTCAGAAAGGTGAAAAATTGTCTGTTTTCAAATGTTTTATTTTTGAATGTCAGTTCACATTTGTAGGTGGATTATTAGTTTTAGAGCTAAAATTAGCATATTTAAAGTGATTTTCATGCTTCCAGGGGCTCTAAACACAAGATTTGTGGAATGGTTAAAAGTGCATGAAAATGGCCAATTTGCTCACTCTGAGGTCTCAAAAAGTGTTTCTTCACCCCGGGAAGTGAATTAAATACCATTTGGAGGCATTTAATGTTCAAGCAAAAACGGCTGATTTTTGACAAAAGAGATAACACCCCCCAATTACGTCATTCTTCAGAAAGGTGAAAAATGGTCCGTTTTCAAATGTTTTATTTTTGAACGTCAGTTCACATTTGTAGGTGGATTATTAGTTTTAGAGCTAAAATTAGCATGTTTAAAGTGATTTTCATGCTTCCAGGGGCTCTAAACACAAGATTTGTGGAATGGTTAAAAGTGCATGAAAATGGCCAATTTGCTCACTCTGAGGTCTCAAAAAGTGTTTCTTCACCCCGGGAAGTGAATTAAATACCATTTGTAGGCATTTAATGTTCAATCAAAAACAGCTGATTTTTTACAAAAGAGATAACACCCCCCCATTACGTCATTCTTCAGAAAGGTGAAAAATGGTCCGTTTTCAAATGTTTTATTTTTGAACGTCAGTTCAAATTTGTAGGTGGATTATTAGTTTTAGAGTTAAAATTAGCATGTTTAAAGTGATTTTCATGCTTCCAGGGGCTCTAAACACAAGATTTGTGGAATGGTTAAAAGTGCATGAAAATGGCCAATTTGCTCACTCTGAGGTCTCAAAAAGTGTTTCTTCACCCCGGGAAGTGAATTAAATACCATTTGGAGGCATTTAATGTTCAATCAAAAACAGCTGATTTTTGACAAAAGAGATAACACCTCCCATTACGTCATGCTTCAGAAAGGTGAAAAATTGTCCGTTTTCAAATGTTTTATTTTTGAATGTCAGTTCACATTTGTAGGTGGATTATTAGTTTTAGAGCTAAAATTAGCATGTTTAAAGTGATTTTCATGCTTCCTGTGGCCCTAAACACAAGGTTTGTGGAATGGTTAAAAGTGCATGAAAATGGCCAATTTGCTCACTCTGAGGTCTCAAAAAGTGTTTCTTCACCCCGGGAAGTGAATTAAATACCATTTGGAGGCATTTAATGTTCAAGCAAAAACAGCTGATTTTTGACAAAAGAGATAACACACCCCCATTACGTAATTCTTCAGAAAGGTGAAAAATTGTCTGTTTTCAAATGTTTTATTTTTGAATGTCAGTTCACATTTATAGGTGGATTATTAGTTTTAGAGCTAAAATTAGCATATTTAAAGTGATTTTCATGCTTCCAGGGGCTCTAAACACAAGATTTGTGGAATGGTTAAAAGTGCATGAAAATGGCCAATTTGCTCACTCTGAGGTCTCAAAAAGTGTTTCTTCACCCCGGGAAGTGAATTAAATACCATTTGGAGGCATTTAATGTTCAAGCAAAAACGGCTGATTTTTGACAAAAGAGATAACACCCCCCCATTACGTAATTCTTCAGAAAGGTGAAAAATGGTCCGTTTTCAAATGTTTTATTTTTTAACGTCAGTTCACATTTGTAGGTGGATTATTAGTTTTAGAGCTAAAATTAGCATGTTTAAAGTGATTTTCATGCTTCCTGTGGCCCTAAACACAAGGTTTGTGGAATAGTTAAAAGTGCATGAAAATGGCCAATTTGCTCACTCTGAGGTCTCAAAAAGTGTTTCTTCACCCCGGGAAGTGAATTTAATACCATTTGGAGGCATTTAATGTTCAAGCAAAAACAGCTGATTTTTGACAAAAGAGATAACACCCCCCCATTACGTAATTCTTCAGAAAGGTGAAAAATTGTCTGTTTTCAAATGTTTTATTTTTGAATGTCAGTTCACATTTGTAGGTGGATTATTAGTTTTAGAGCTAAAATTAGCATATTTAAAGTGATTTTCATGCTTCCAGGGGCTCTAAACACAAGATTTGTGGAATGGTTAAAAGTGCATGAAAATTGCCAATTTGCTCACTCTGAGGTCTCAAAAAGTGTTTCTTCACCCCGGGAAGTGAATTAAATACCATTTGGAGGCATTTAATGTTCAAGCAAAAACAGCTGATTTTTGACAAAAGAGATAACACCCCCCCATTACGTAATTCTTCAGAAAGGTGAAAAATTGTCTGTTTTCAAATGTTTTATTTTTGAATGTCAGTTCACATTTGTAGGTGGATTATTAGTTTTAGAGCTAAAATTAGCATATTTAAAGTGATTTTCATGCTTCCAGGGGCTCTAAACACATGATTTGTGGAATGGTTAAAAGTGCATGAAAATGGCCAATTTGCTCACTCTGAGGTCTCAAAAAGTGTTTCTTCACCCCGAGAAGTGAATTAAATACCATTTGGAGGCATTTAATGTTCAAGCAAAAACGGCTGATTTTTGACAAAAGAGATAACACCCCCCCATTACGTCATTCTTCAGAAAGGTGAAAAATGGTCCGTTTTCAAATGTTTTATTTTTGAACATCAGTTCACATTTGTAGGTGGATTATTAGTTTTAGAGCTAAAATTAGCATGTTTAAAGTGATTTTCATGCTTCCAGGGGCTCTAAACACAAGATTTGTGGAATGGTTAAAAGTGCATGAAAATGGCCAATTTGCTCACTCTGAGGTCTCAAAAAGTGTTTCTTCACCCCGGGAAGTGAATTAAATACCATTTGGAGGCATTTAATGTTCAATCAAAAACAGCTGATTTTTGACAAAAGAGATAACACCTCCCATTACGTCATGCTTCAGAAAGGTGAAAAATTGTCTGTTTTCAAATGTTTTATTTTTGAATGTCAGTTCACATTTGTAGGTGGATTATTAGTTTTAGAGCTAAAATTAGCATGTTTAAAGTGATTTTCATGCTTCCTGTGGCCCTAAACACAAGGTTTGTGGAATGGTTAAAAGTGCATGAAAATGGCCAATTTGCTCACTCTGAGGTCTCAAAAAGTGTTTCTTCACCCCGGGAAGTGAATTAAATACCATTTGGAGGCATTTAATGTTCAAGCAAAAACAGCTGATTTTTGACAAAAGAGATAACACCCCCCCATTACGTAATTCTTCAGAAAGGTGAAAAATTGTCTGTTTTCAAATGTTTTATTTTTGAATGTCAGTTCACATTTGTAGGTGGATTATTAGTTTTAGAGCTAAAATTAGCATATTTAAAGTGATTTTCATGCTTCCAGGGGCTCTAAACACAAGATTTGTGGAATGGTTAAAAGTGCATGAAAATGGCCAATTTGCTCACTCTGAGGTCTCAAAAAGTGTTTCTTCACCCCGGGAAGTGAATTAAATACCATTTGGAGGCATTTAATGTTCAAGCAAAAACGGCAGATTTTTGACAAAAGAGATAACACCCCCCCATTACGTCATTCTTCAGAAAGGTGAAAAATGGTCCGTTTTCAAATGTTTTATTTTTGAACGTCAGTTCACATTTGTAGGTGGATTATTAGTTTTAGAGCTAAAATTAGCATGTTTAAAGTGATTTTCATGCTTCCAGGGGCTCTAAACACAAGATTTGTGGAATGGTTAAAAGTGCATGAAAATGGCCAATTTGCTCACTCTGAGGTCTCAAAAAGTGTTTCTTCACCCCGGGAAGTGAATTAAATACCATTTGTAGGCATTTAATGTTCAAGCAAAACCAGCTGATTTTTGACAAAAGAGATAACACCCCCCCATTACGTAATTCTTCAGAAAGGTGAAAAATGGTCCGTTTTCAAATGTTTTATTTTTGAACGTCAGTTCACATTTGTAGGTGGATTATTAGTTTTAGAGCTAAAATTAGCATGTTTAAAGTGATTTTCATGCTTCCTGTGGCCCTAAACACAAGGTTTGTGGAATAGTTAAAAGTGCATGAAAATGGCCAATTTGCTCACTCTGAGGTCTCAAAAAGTGTTTCTTCACCCCGGGAAGTGAATTAAATACCATTTGGAGGCATTTAATGTTCAATCAAAAACAGCTGATTTTTGACAAAAGAGATAACACCTCCCATTACGTCATGCTTCAGAAAGGTGAAAAATTGTCCGTTTTCAAATGTTTTATTTTTGAATGTCAGTTCACATTTGTAGGTGGATTATTAGTTTTAGAGCTAAAATTAGCATGTTTAAAGTGATTTTCATGCTTCCTGTGGCCCTAAACACAAGGTTTGTGGAATGGTTAAAAGTGCATGAAAATGGCCAATTTGCTCACTCTGAGGTCTCAAAAAGTGTTTCTTCACCCCGGGAAGTGAATTAAATACCATTTGGAGGCATTTAATGTTCAAGCAAAAACAGCTGATTTTTGACAAAAGAGATAACACCCCCCCATTACGTAATTCTTCAGAAAGGTGAAAAATTGTCTGTTTTCAAATGTTTTATTTTTGAATGTCAGTTCACATTTGTAGGTGGATTATTAGTTTTAGAGCTAAAATTAGCATATTTAAAGTGATTTTCATGCTTCCAGGGGCTCTAAACACAAGATTTGTGGAATGGTTAAAAGTGCATGAAAATGGCCAATTTGCTCACTCTGAGGTCTCAAAAAGTGTTTCTTCACCCCGGGAAGTGAATTAAATACCATTTGGAGGCATTTAATGTTCAAGCAAAAACGGCTGATTTTTGACAAAAGAGATAACACCCCCCAATTACGTCATTCTTCAGAAAGGTGAAAAATGGTCCGTTTTCAAATGTTTTATTTTTGAACGTCAGTTCACATTTGTAGGTGGATTATTAGTTTTAGAGCTAAAATTAGCATGTTTAAAGTGATTTTCATGCTTCCAGGGGCTCTAAACACAAGATTTGTGGAATGGTTAAAAGTGCATGAAAATGGCCAATTTGCTCACTCTGAGGTCTCAAAAAGTGTTTCTTCACCCCGGGAAGTGAATTAAATACCATTTGTAGGCATTTAATGTTCAATCAAAAACAGCTGATTTTTTACAAAAGAGATAACACCCCCCCATTACGTCATTCTTCAGAAAGGTGAAAAATGGTCCGTTTTCAAATGTTTTATTTTTGAACGTCAGTTCAAATTTGTAGGTGGATTATTAGTTTTAGAGTTAAAATTAGCATGTTTAAAGTGATTTTCATGCTTCCAGGGGCTCTAAACACAAGATTTGTGGAATGGTTAAAAGTGCATGAAAATGGCCAATTTGCTCACTCTGAGGTCTCAAAAAGTGTTTCTTCACCCCGGGAAGTGAATTAAATACCATTTGGAGGCATTTAATGTTCAATCAAAAACAGCTGATTTTTGACAAAAGAGATAACACCTCCCATTACGTCATGCTTCAGAAAGGTGAAAAATTGTCCGTTTTCAAATGTTTTATTTTTGAATGTCAGTTCACATTTGTAGGTGGATTATTAGTTTTAGAGCTAAAATTAGCATGTTTAAAGTGATTTTCATGCTTCCTGTGGCCCTAAACACAAGGTTTGTGGAATGGTTAAAAGTGCATGAAAATGGCCAATTTGCTCACTCTGAGGTCTCAAAAAGTGTTTCTTCACCCCGGGAAGTGAATTAAATACCATTTGGAGGCATTTAATGTTCAAGCAAAAACAGCTGATTTTTGACAAAAGAGATAACACACCCCCATTACGTAATTCTTCAGAAAGGTGAAAAATTGTCTGTTTTCAAATGTTTTATTTTTGAATGTCAGTTCACATTTATAGGTGGATTATTAGTTTTAGAGCTAAAATTAGCATATTTAAAGTGATTTTCATGCTTCCAGGGGCTCTAAACACAAGATTTGTGGAATGGTTAAAAGTGCATGAAAATGGCCAATTTGCTCACTCTGAGGTCTCAAAAAGTGTTTCTTCACCCCGGGAAGTGAATTAAATACCATTTGGAGGCATTTAATGTTCAAGCAAAAACGGCTGATTTTTGACAAAAGAGATAACACCCCCCAATTACGTCATTCTTCAGAAAGGTGAAAAATGGTCCGTTTTCAAATGTTTTATTTTTGAACGTCAGTTCACATTTGTAGGTGGATTATTAGTTTTAGAGCTAAAATTAGCATGTTTAAAGTGATTTTCATGCTTCCAGGGGCTCTAAACACAAAATTTGTGGAATGGTTAAAAGTGCATGAAAATGGCCAATTTGCTCACTCTGAGGTCTCAAAAAGTGTTTCTTCACCCCGGGAAGTGAATTAAATACCATTTGTAGGCATTTAATGTTCAATCAAAAACAGCTGATTTTTGACAAAAGAGATAACACCCCCCCATTACGTAATTCTTCAGAAAGGTGAAAAATGGTCCGTTTTCAAATGTTTTATTTTTTAACGTCAGTTCACATTTGTAGGTGGATTATTAGTTTTAGAGCTAAAATTAGCATGTTTAAAGTGATTTTCATGCTTCCTGTGGCCCTAAACACAAGGTTTGTGGAATAGTTAAAAGTGCATGAAAATGGCCAATTTGCTCACTCTGAGGTCTCAAAAAGTGTTTCTTCACCCCGGGAAGTGAATTTAATACCATTTGGAGGCATTTAATGTTCAAGCAAAAACAGCTGATTTTTGACAAAAGAGATAACACCCCCCCATTACGTAATTCTTCAGAAAGGTGAAAAATTGTCTGTTTTCAAATGTTTTATTTTTGAATGTCAGTTCACATTTGTAGGTGGATTATTAGTTTTAGAGCTAAAATTAGCATATTTAAAGTGATTTTCATGCTTCCAGGGGCTCTAAACACAAGATTTGTGGAATGGTTAAAAGTGCATGAAAATTGCCAATTTGCTCACTCTGAGGTCTCAAAAAGTGTTTCTTCACCCCGGGAAGTGAATTAAATACCATTTGGAGGCATTTAATGTTCAAGCAAAAACAGCTGATTTTTGACAAAAGAGATAACACCCCCCCATTACGTAATTCTTCAGAAAGGTGAAAAATTGTCTGTTTTCAAATGTTTTATTTTTGAATGTCAGTTCACATTTGTAGGTGGATTATTAGTTTTAGAGCTAAAATTAGCATATTTAAAGTGATTTTCATGCTTCCAGGGGCTCTAAACACATGATTTGTGGAATGGTTAAAAGTGCATGAAAATGGCCAATTTGCTCACTCTGAGGTCTCAAAAAGTGTTTCTTCACCCCGAGAAGTGAATTAAATACCATTTGGAGGCATTTAATGTTCAAGCAAAAACGGCTGATTTTTGACAAAAGAGATAACACCCCCCCATTACGTCATTCTTCAGAAAGGTGAAAAATGGTCCGTTTTCAAATGTTTTATTTTTGAACATCAGTTCACATTTGTAGGTGGATTATTAGTTTTAGAGCTAAAATTAGCATGTTTAAAGTGATTTTCATGCTTCCAGGGGCTCTAAACACAAGATTTGTGGAATGGTTAAAAGTGCATGAAAATGGCCAATTTGCTCACTCTGAGGTCTCAAAAAGTGTTTCTTCACCCCGGGAAGTGAATTAAATACCATTTGTAGGCATTTAATGTTCAATCAAAAACAGCTGATTTTTGACAAAAGAGATAACACCCCCCCATTACGTCATTCTTCAGAAAGGTGAAAAATGGTCCGTTTTCAAATGTTTTATTTTTGAATGTCAGTTCACATTTGTAGGTGGATTATTAGTTTTAGAGCTAAAATTAGCATGTTTAAAGTGATTTTCATGCTTCCAGGGGCCCGGGAAGTGAATTAAATACCATTTGGAGGCATTTAATGTTCAAGCAAAAACAGCTGATTTTTGACAAAAGAGATAACACCCCCATTACGTCATTCTTCAGAAAGGTAAAAAATGGTCCGTTTTCAAATGTTTTATTTTTGAACGTCAGTTCACATTTGTAGGTGGATTATTAGTTTTAGAGCTAAAATTAGCATGTTTAAAGTGATTTTCATGCTTCCAGGGGCTCTAAACACAAGATTTGTGGAATGGTTAAAAGTGCATGAAAATGGCCAATTTGCTCACTCTGAGGTCTCAAAAAGTGTTTCTTCACCCCGTGAAGTGAATTAAATACAATTTAGAGGCATTTAATGTTCAAGCAAAAACAGCTGATTTTTGACAAAAGAGATAACACCCCCATTACGTCATTCTTCAGAAAGGTAAAAAATGGTCAGTTTTCAAATGTTTTATTTTTGAATGTCAGTTCACATTTGTAGGTGGATCATCAGTTTTAGAGCTAAAAAAATTAGCATGTTTAAAGTGATTTTCATGCTTCCAGGGGCTCTAAACACAAGATTTGTGGAATGGTTAAAAGTGCATGAAAATGGCCAATTTGCTCACTCTGAGGTCTCAAAAAGTGTTTCTTCACCCCGGGAAGTGAATTAAATACCATTTGGAGGCATTTAATGTTCAATCAAAAACAGCTGATTTTTGACAAAAGAGATAACACCTCCCATTACGTCATGCTTCAGAAAGGTGAAAAATTGTCCGTTTTCAAATGTTTTATTTTTGAATGTCAGTTCACATTTGTAGGTGGATTATTAGTTTTAGAGCTAAAATTAGCATGTTTAAAGTGATTTTCATGCTTCCTGTGGCCCTAAACACAAGGTTTGTGGAATGGTTAAAAGTGCATGAAAATGGCCAATTTGCTCACTCTGAGGTCTCAAAAAGTGTTTCTTCACCCCGGGAAGTGAATTAAATACCATTTGGAGGCATTTAATGTTCAAGCAAAAACAGCTGATTTTTGACAAAAGAGATAACACCCCCCCATTACGTAATTCTTCAGAAAGGTGAAAAATTGTCTGTTTTCAAATGTTTTATTTTTGAATGTCAGTTCACATTTGTAGGTGGATTATTAGTTTTAGAGCTAAAATTAGCATATTTAAAGTGATTTGCATGCTTCCAGGGGCTCTAAACACAAGATTTGTGGAATGGTTAAAAGTGCATGAAAATGGCCAATTTGCTCACTCTGAGGTCTCAAAAAATGTTTCTTCACCCCGGGAAGTGAATTAAATACCATTTGGAGGCATTTAATGTTCAAGCAAAAACGGCTGATTTTTGACAAAAGAGATAACACCCCCCCATTACGTCATTCTTCAGAAAGGTGAAAAATGGTCCGTTTTCAAATGTTTTATTTTTGAACGTCAGTTCACATTTGTAGGTGGATTATTAGTTTTAGAGCTAAAATTAGCATGTTTAAAGTGATTTTCATGCTTCCAGGGGCTCTAAACACAAGATTTGTGGAATGGTTAAAAGTGCATGAAAATGGCCAATTTGCTCACTCTGAGGTCTCAAAAAGTGTTTCTTCACCCCGGGAAGTGAATTAAATACCATTTGTAGGCATTTAATGTTCAAGCAAAACCAGCTGATTTTTGACAAAAGAGATAACACCCCCCCATTACGTAATTCTTCAGAAAGGTGAAAAATGGTCCGTTTTCAAATGTTTTATTTTTGAACCTCAGTTCACATTTGTAGGTGGATTATTAGTTTTAGAGCTAAAATTAGCATGTTTAAAGTGATTTTCATGCTTCCTGTGGCCCTAAACACAAGGTTTGTGGAATAGTTAAAAGTGCATGAAAATGGCCAATTTGCTCACTCTGAGGTCTCAAAAAGTGTTTCTTCACCCCGGGAAGTGAATTAAATACCATTTGGAGGCATTTAATGTTCAATCAAAAACAGCTGATTTTTGACAAAAGACATAACACCTCCCATTACGTCATGCTTCAGAAAGGTGAAAAATTGTCCGTTTTCAAATGTTTTATTTTTGAATGTCAGTTCACATTTGTAGGTGGATTATTAGTTTTAGAGCTAAAATTAGCATGTTTAAAGTGATTTTCATGCTTCCTGTGGCCCTAAACACAAGGTTTGTGGAATGGTTAAAAGTGCATGAAAATGGCCAATTTGCTCACTCTGAGGTCTCAAAAAGTGTTTCTTCACCCCGGGAAGTGAATTAAATACCATTTGGAGGCATTTAATGTTCAAGCAAAAACAGCTGATTTTTGACAAAAGAGATAACACCCCCCCATTACGTAATTCTTCAGAAAGGTGAAAAATTGTCTGTTTTCAAATGTTTTATTTTTGAATGTCAGTTCACATTTGTAGGTGGATTATTAGTTTTAGAGCTAAAATTAGCATATTTAAAGTGATTTTCATGCTTCCAGGGGCTCTAAACACAAGATTTGTGGAATGGTTAAAAGTGCATGAAAATGGCCAATTTGCTCACTCTGAGGTCTCAAAAAGTGTTTCTTCACCCCGGGAAGTGAACTAAATACCATTTGGAGGCATTTAATGTTCAAGCAAAAACGGCTGATTTTTGACAAAAGAGATAACACCCCCCAATTACGTCATTCTTCAGAAAGGTGAAAAATGGTCCGTTTTCAAATGTTTTATTTTTGAACGTCAGTTCACATTTGTAGGTGGATTATTAGTTTTAGAGCTAAAATTAGCATGTTTAAAGTGATTTTCATGCTTCCATGGGCTCTAAACACAAGATTTGTGGAATGGTTAAAAGTGCATGAAAATGGCCAATTTGCTCACTCTGAGGTCTCAAAAAGTGTTTCTTCACCCCGGGAAGTGAATTAAATACCATTTGTAGGCATTTAATGTTCAATCAAAAACAGCTGATTTTTTACAAAAGAGATAACACCCCCCCATTACGTCATTCTTCAGAAAGGTGAAAAATGGTCCGTTTTCAAATGTTTTATTTTTGAACGTCAGTTCAAATTTGTAGGTGGATTATTAGTTTTAGAGCTAAAATTAGCATGTTTAAAGTGATTTTCATGCTTCCAGGGGCTCTAAACACAAGATTTGTGGAATGGTTAAAAGTGCATGAAAATGGCCAATTTGCTCACTCTGAGGTCTCAAAAAGTGTTTCTTCACCCCGGGAAGTGAATTAAATACCATTTGGAGGCATTTAATGTTCAATCAAAAACAGCTGATTTTTGACAAAAGAGATAACACCTCCCATTACGTCATGCTTCAGAAAGGTGAAAAATTGTCCGTTTTCAAATGTTTTATTTTTGAATGTCAGTTCACATTTGTAGGTGGATTATTAGTTTTAGAGCTAAAATTAGCATGTTTAAAGTGATTTTCATGCTTCCTGTGGCCCTAAACACAAGGTTTGTGGAATGGTTAAAAGTGCATGAAAATGGCCAATTTGCTCACTCTGAGGTCTCAAAAAGTGTTTCTTCACCCCGGGAAGTGAATTAAATACCATTTGGAGGCATTTAATGTTCAAGCAAAAACAGCTGATTTTTGACAAAAGAGATAACACCCCCATTACGTCATTCTTCAGAAAGGTAAAAAATGGTCCGTTTTCAAATGTTTTATTTTTGAACGTCAGTTCACATTTGTAGGTGGATTATTAGTTTTAGAGCTAAAATTAGCATGTTTAAAGTGATTTTCATGCTTCCAGGGGCTCTAAACACAAGATTTGTGGAATGGTTAAAAGTGCATGAAAATGGCCAATTTGCTCACTCTGAGGTCTCGAAAAGTGTTTCTTCACCCCGTGAAGTGAATTAAATACAATTTGGAGGCATTTAATGTTCAAGCAAAAACGGCGGATTTTTGACAAAAGAGATAACACCCCCCATTACGTGATGCTTCAGAAAGGTGAAAAATTGTCAGTTTTCAATGTTTTATTTTTGAATGTCAGTTCACATTTGTAGGTGGATCATCAGTTTTAGAGCTAAAAAAATTAGCATGTTTAAAGTGATTTTCATGCTTCCAGGGGCTCTAAACACAAGATTTGTGGAATGGTTAAAAGTGCATGAAAATGGCCAATTTGCTCACTCTGAGGTCTCAAAAAGTGTTTCTTCACCCCGGGAAGTGAATTAAATACCATTTGGAGGCATTTAATGTTCAATCAAAAACAGCTGATTTTTGACAAAAGAGATAACGCCTCCCATTACGTCATGCTTCAGAAAGGTGAAAAATTGTCCGTTTTCAAATGTTTTATTTTTGAATGTCAGTTCACATTTGTAGGTGGATTATTAGTTTTAGAGCTAAAATTAGCATGTTTAAAGTGATTTTCATGCTTCCTGTGGCCCTAAACACAAGGTTTGTGGAATGGTTAAAAGTGCATGAAAATGGCCAATTTGCTCACTCTGAGGTCTCAAAAAGTGTTTCTTCACCCCGGGAAGTGAATTAAATACCATTTGGAGGCATTTAATGTTCAAGCAAAAACAGCTGATTTTTGACAAAAGAGATAACACCCCCCCATTACGTAATTCTTCAGAAAGGTGAAAAATTGTCTGTTTTCAAATGTTTTATTTTTGAATGTCAGTTCACATTTGTAGGTGGATTATTAGTTTTAGAGCTAAAATTAGCATATTTAAAGTGATTTTCATGCTTCCAGGGGCTCTAAACACAAGATTTGTGGAATGGTTAAAAGTGCATGAAAATGGCCAATTTGCTCACTCTGAAGTCTCAAAAAGTGTTTCTTCACCCCGGGAAGTGAATTAAATACCATTTGGAGGCATTTAATGTTCAAGCAAAAACGGCAGATTTTTGACAAAAGAGATAACACCCCCCCATTACGTCATTCTTCAGAAAGGTGAAAAATTGTCCGTTTTCAAATGTTTTATTTTTGAATGTCAGTTCACATTTGTAGGTGGATTATTAGTTTTAGAGCTAAAATTAGCATGTTTAAAGTGATTTTCATGCTTCCTGTGGCCCTAAACACAAGGTTTGTGGAATGGTTAAAAGTGCATGAAAATGGCCAATTTGCTCACTCTGAGGTCTCAAAAAGTGTTTCTTCACCCCGGGAAGTGAATTAAATACCATTTGGAGGCATTTAATGTTCAAGCAAAAACAGCTGATTTTTGACAAAAGAGATAACACCCCCATTACGTCATTCTTCAGAAAGGTAAAAAATGGTCCGTTTTCAAATGTTTTATTTTTGAACGTCAGTTCACATTTGCAGGTGGATTATTAGTTTTAGAGCTAAAATTAGCATGTTTAAAGTGATTTTCATGCTTCCAGGGGCTCTAAACACAAGATTTGTGGAATGGTTAAAAGTGCATGAAAATGGCCAATTTGCTCACTCTGAGGTCTCGAAAAGTGTTTCTTCACCCCGTGAAGTGAATTAAATACAATTTGGAGGCATTTAATGTTCAAGCAAAAACGGCGGATTTTTGACAAAAGAGATAACACCCCCATTACGTGATGCTTCAGAAAGGTGAAAAATTGTCCGTTTTCAATGTTTTATTTTTGAATGTCAGTTCACATTTGTAGGTGGATCATCAGTTTTAGAGCTAAAAAAATTAGCATGTTTAAAGTGATTTTCATGCTTCCAGGGGCTCTAAACACAAGATTTGTGGAATGGTTAAAAGTGCATGAAAATGGCCAATTTGCTCACTCTGAGGTCTCAAAAAGTGTTTCTTCACCCCGGGAAGTGAATTAAATACCATTTGGAGGCATTTAATGTTCAATCAAAAACAGCTGATTTTTGACAAAAGAGATAACACCTCCCATTACGTCATGCTTCAGAAAGGTGAAAAATTGTCCGTTTTCAAATGTTTTATTTTTGAATGTCAGTTCACATTTGTAGGTGGATTATTAGTTTTAGAGCTAAAATTAGCATGTTTAAAGTGATTTTCATGCTTCCTGTGGCCCTAAACACAAGGTTTGTGGAATGGTTAAAAGTGCATGAAAATGGCCAATTTGCTCACTCTGAGGTCTCAAAAAGTGTTTCTTCACCCCGGGAAGTGAATTAAATACCATTTGGAGGCATTTAATGTTCAAGCAAAAACAGCTGATTTTTGACAAAAGAGATAACACCCCCCCATTACGTAATTCTTCAGAAAGGTGAAAAATTGTCTGTTTTCAAATGTTTTATTTTTGAATGTCAGTTCACATTTGTAGGTGGATTATTAGTTTTAGAGCTAAAATTAGCATATTTAAAGTGATTTTCATGCTTCCAGGGGCTCTAAACACAAGATTTGTGGAATGGTTAAAAGTGCATGAAAATGGCCAATTTGCTCACTCTGAAGTCTCAAAAAGTGTTTCTTCACCCCGGGAAGTGAATTAAATACCATTTGGAGGCATTTAATGTTCAAGCAAAAACGGCAGATTTTTGACAAAAGAGATAACACCCCCCCATTACGTCATTCTTCAGAAAGGTGAAAAATGGTCCGTTTTCAAATGTTTTATTTTTGAACGTCAGTTCACATTTGTAGGTGGATTATTAGTTTTAGAGCTAAAATTAGCATGTTTAAAGTGATTTTCATGCTTCCAGGGGCTCTAAACACAAGATTTGTGGAATGGTTAAAAGTGCATGAAAATGGCCAATTTGCTCACTCTGAGGTCTCAAAAAGTGTTTCTTCACCCCGGGAAGTGAATTAAATACCATTTGTAGGCATTTAATGTTCAAGCAAAACCAGCTGATTTTTGACAAAAGAGATAACACCCCCCCATTACGTAATTCTTCAGAAAGGTGAAAAATGGTCCGTTTTCAAATGTTTTATTTTTGAACGTCAGTTCACATTTGTAGGTGGATTATTAGTTTTAGAGCTAAAATTAGCATGTTTAAAGTGATTTTCATGCTTCCTGTGGCCCTAAACACAAGGTTTGTGGAATAGTTAAAAGTGCATGAAAATGGCCAATTTGCTCACTCTGAGGTCTCAAAAAGTGTTTCTTCACCCCGGGAAGTGAATTAAATACCATTTGGAGGCATTTAATGTTCAATCAAAAACAGCTGATTTTTGACAAAAGAGATAACACCTCCCATTACGTCATGCTTCAGAAAGGTGAAAAATTGTCCGTTTTCAAATGTTTTATTTTTGAATGTCAGTTCACATTTGTAGGTGGATTATTAGTTTTAGAGCTAAAATTAGCATGTTTAAAGTGATTTTCATGCTTCCTGTGGCCCTAAACACAAGGTTTGTGGAATGGTTAAAAGTGCATGAAAATGGCCAATTTGCTCACTCTGAGGTCTCAAAAAGTGTTTCTTCACCCCGGGAAGTGAATTAAATACCATTTGGAGGCATTTAATGTTCAAGCAAAAACAGCTGATTTTTGACAAAAGAGATAACACCCCCCCATTACGTAATTCTTCAGAAAGGTGAAAAATTGTCTGTTTTCAAATGTTTTATTTTTGAATGTCAGTTCACATTTGTAGGTGGATTATTAGTTTTAGAGCTAAAATTAGCATATTTAAAGTGATTTTCATGCTTCCAGGGGCTCTAAACACAAGATTTGTGGAATGGTTAAAAGTGCATGAAAATGGCCAATTTGCTCACTCTGAGGTCTCAAAAAGTGTTTCTTCACCCCGGGAAGTGAATTAAATACCATTTGGAGGCATTTAATGTTCAAGCAAAAACGGCTGATTTTTGACAAAAGAGATAACACCCCCCAATTACGTCATTCTTCAGAAAGGTGAAAAATGGTCCGTTTTCAAATGTTTTATTTTTGAACGTCAGTTCACATTTGTAGGTGGATTATTAGTTTTAGAGCTAAAATTAGCATGTTTAAAGTGATTTTCATGCTTCCAGGGGCTCTAAACACAAGATTTGTGGAATGGTTAAAAGTGCATGAAAATGGCCAATTTGCTCACTCTGAGGTCTCAAAAAGTGTTTCTTCACCCCGGGAAGTGAATTAAATACCATTTGTAGGCATTTAATGTTCAATCAAAAACAGCTGATTTTTGACAAAAGAGATAACACCCCCCCATTACGTCATTCTTCAGAAAGGTGAAAAATGGTCCGTTTTCAAATGTTTTATTTTTGAATGTCAATTCACATTTGTAGGTGGATTATTAGTTTTAGAGCTAAAATTAGCATGTTTAAAGTGATTTTCATGCTTCCAGGGGCCCGGGAAGTGAATTAAATACCATTTGGAGGCATTTAATGTTCAAGCAAAAACAGCTGATTTTTGACAAAAGAGATAACACACCCCCATTACGTAATTCTTCAGAAAGGTGAAAAATTGTCTGTTTTCAAATGTTTTATTTTTGAATGTCAGTTCACATTTATAGGTGGATTATTAGTTTTAGAGCTAAAATTAGCATATTTAAAGTGATTTTCATGCTTCCAGGGGCTCTAAACACAAGATTTGTGGAATGGTTAAAAGTGCATGAAAATGGCCAATTTGCTCACTCTGAGGTCTCAAAAAGTGTTTCTTCACCCCGGGAAGTGAATTAAATACCATTTGGAGGCATTTAATGTTCAAGCAAAAACAGCTGATTTTTGACAAAAGAGATAACACCCCCCCATTACGTAATTCTTCAGAAAGGTGAAAAATTGTCTGTTTTCAAATGTTTTATTTTTGAATGTCAGTTCACATTTGTAGGTGGATTATTAGTTTTAGAGCTAAAATTAGCATATTTAAAGTGATTTTCATGCTTCCAGGGGCTCTAAACACAAGATTTGTGGAATGGTTAAAAGTGCATGAAAATTGCCAATTTGCTCACTCTGAGGTCTCAAAAAGTGTTTCTTCACCCCGGGAAGTGAATTAAATACCATTTGGAGGCATTTAATGTTCAAGCAAAAACAGCTGATTTTTGACAAAAGAGATAACACCCCCCCATTACGTAATTCTTCAGAAAGGTGAAAAATTGTCTGTTTTCAAATGTTTTATTTTTGAATGTCAGTTCACATTTGTAGGTGGATTATTAGTTTTAGAGCTAAAATTAGCATATTTAAAGTGATTTTCATGCTTCCAGGGGCTCTAAACACAAGATTTGTGGAATGGTTAAAAGTGCATGAAAATGGCCAATTTGCTCACTCTGAGGTCTCAAAAAGTGTTTCTTCACCCCGAGAAGTGAATTAAATACCATTTGGAGGCATTTAATGTTCAAGCAAAAACGGCTGATTTTTGACAAAAGAGATAACACCCCCCCATTACGTCATTCTTCAGAAAGGTGAAAAATGGTCCGTTTTCAAATGTTTTATTTTTGAACATCAGTTCACATTTGTAGGTGGATTATTAGTTTTAGAGCTAAAATTAGCATGTTTAAAGTGATTTTCATGCTTCCAGGGGCTCTAAACACAAGATTTGTGGAATGGTTAAAAGTGCATGAAAATGGCCAATTTGCTCACTCTGAGGTCTCAAAAAGTGTTTCTTCACCCCGGGAAGTGAATTAAATACCATTTGTAGGCATTTAATGTTCAATCAAAAACAGCTGATTTTTGACAAAAGAGATAACACCCCCCCATTACGTCATTCTTCAGAAAGGTGAAAAATGGTCCGTTTTCAAATGTTTTATTTTTGAATGTCAGTTCACATTTGTAGGTGGATTATTAGTTTTAGAGCTAAAATTAGCATGTTTAAAGTGATTTTCATGCTTCCAGGGGCCCGGGAAGTGAATTAAATACCATTTGGAGGCATTTAATGTTCAAGCAAAAACAGCTGATTTTTGACAAAAGAGATAACACCCCCATTACGTCATTCTTCAGAAAGGTAAAAAATGGTCCGTTTTCAAATGTTTTATTTTTGAACGTCAGTTCACATTTGTAGGTGGATTATTAGTTTTAGAGCTAAAATTAGCATGTTTAAAGTGATTTTCATGCTTCCAGGGGCTCTAAACACAAGATTTGTGGAATGGTTAAAAGTGCATGAAAATGGCCAATTTGCTCACTCTGAGGTCTCAAAAAGTGTTTCTTCACCCCGTGAAGTGAATTAAATACAATTTAGAGGCATTTAATGTTCAAGCAAAAACGGCGGATTTTTGACAAAAGAGATAACACCCCCCATTACGTGATGCTTCAGAAAGGTGAAAAATTGTCAGTTTTCAAATGTTTTATTTTTGAATGTCAGTTCACATTTGTAGGTGGATCATCAGTTTTAGAGCTAAAAAAATTAGCATGTTTAAAGTGATTTTCATGCTTCCAGGGGCTCTAAACAAGATTTGTGGAATGGTTAAAAGTGCATGAAAATGGCCAATTTGCTCACTCTGAGGTCTCAAAAAGTGTTTCTTCACCCCGGGAAGTGAATTAAATACCATTTGGAGGCATTTAATGTTCAATCAAAAACAGCTGATTTTTGACAAAAGAGATAACACCTCCCATTACGTCATGCTTCAGAAAGGTGAAAAATTGTCCGTTTTCAAATGTTTTATTTTTGAATGTCAGTTCACATTTGTAGGTGGATTATTAGTTTTAGAGCTAAAATTAGCATGTTTAAAGTGATTTTCATGCTTCCTGTGGCCCTAAACACAAGGTTTGTGGAATGGTTAAAAGTGCATGAAAATGGCCAATTTGCTCACTCTGAGGTCTCAAAAAGTGTTTCTTCACCCCGGGAAGTGAATTAAATACCATTTGGAGGCATTTAATGTTCAAGCAAAAACAGCTGATTTTTGACAAAAGAGATAACACCCCCCCATTACGTAATTCTTCAGAAAGGTGCAAAATTGTCTGTTTTCAAATGTTTTATTTTTGAATGTCAGTTCACATTTGTAGGTGGATTATTGGTTTTAGAGCTAAAATTAGCATATTTAAAGTGATTTTCATGCTTCCAGGGGCTCTAAACACAAGATTTGTGGAATGGTTAAAAGTGCATGAAAATGGCCAATTTGCTCACTCTGAGGTCTCAAAAAGTGTTTCTTCACCCCGGGAAGTGAATTAAATACAATTTGGAGGCATTTAATGTTCAAGCAAAAACGGCTGATTTTTGACAAAAGAGATAACACCCCCCCATTACGTCATTCTTCAGAAAGGTGAAAAATGGTCCGTTTTCAAATGTTTTATTTTTGAACGTCAGTTCACATTTGTAGGTGGATTATTAGTTTTAGAGCTAAAATTAGCATGTTTAAAGTGATTTTCATGCTTCCAGGGGCTCTAAACACAAGATTTGTGGAATGGTTAAAAGTGCATGAAAATGGCCAATTTGCTCACTCTGAGGTCTCAAAAAGTGTTTCTTCACCCCGGGAAGTGAATTAAATACCATTTGTAGGCATTTAATGTTCAAGCAAAACCAGCTGATTTTTGACAAAAGAGATAACACCCCCCATTACGTAATTCTTCAGAAAGGTGAAAAATGGTCCGTTTTCAAATGTTTTATTTTTGAACGTCAGTTCACATTTGTAGGTGGATTATTAGTTTTAGAGCTAAAATTAGCATGTTTAAAGTGATTTTCATGCTTCCTGTGGCCCTAAACACAAGGTTTGTGGAATAGTTAAAAGTGCATGAAAATGGCCAATTTGCTCACTCTGAGGTCTCAAAAAGTGTTTCTTCACCCCGGGAAGTGAATTAAATACCATTTGGAGGCATTTAATGTTCAATCAAAAACAGCTGATTTTTGACAAAAGAGATAACACCTCCCATTACGTCATGCTTCAGAAAGGTGAAAAATTGTCCGTTTTCAAATGTTTTATTTTTGAATGTCAGTTCACATTTGTAGGTGGATTATTAGTTTTAGAGCTAAAATTAGCATGTTTAAAGTGATTTTCATGCTTCCTGTGGCCCTAAACACAAGGTTTGTGGAATGGTTAAAAGTGCATGAAAATGGCCAATTTGCTCACTCTGAGGTCTCAAAAAGTGTTTCTTCACCCCGGGAAGTGAATTAAATACCATTTGGAGGCATTTAATGTTCAAGCAAAAACAGCTGATTTTTGACAAAAGAGATAACACCCCCCCATTACGTAATTCTTCAGAAAGGTGAAAAATTGTCTGTTTTCAAATGTTTTATTTTTGAATGTCAGTTCACATTTGTAGGTGGATTATTAGTTTTAGAGCTAAAATTAGCATATTTAAAGTGATTTTCATGCTTCCAGGGGCTCTAAACACAAGATTTGTGGAATGGTTAAAAGTGCATGAAAATGGCCAATTTGCTCACTCTTAGGTCTCAAAAAGTGTTTCTTCACCCCGGGAAGTGAACTAAATACCATTTGGAGGCATTTAATGTTCAAGCAAAAACGGCTGATTTTTGACAAAAGAGATAACACCCCCCAATTACGTCATTCTTCAGAAAGGTGAAAAATGGTCCGTTTTCAAATGTTTTATTTTTGAACGTCAGTTCACATTTGTAGGTGGATTATTAGTTTTAGAGCTAAAATTAGCATGTTTAAAGTGATTTTCATGCTTCCATGGGCTCTAAACACAAGATTTGTGGAATGGTTAAAAGTGCATGAAAATGGCCAATTTGCTCACTCTGAGGTCTCAAAAAGTGTTTCTTCACCCCGGGAAGTGAATTAAACACCATTTGTAGGCATTTAATGTTCAATCAAAAACAGCTGATTTTTTACAAAAGAGATAACACCCCCCCATTACGTCATTCTTCAGAAAGGTGAAAAATGGTCCGTTTTCAAATGTTTTATTTTTGAACGTCAGTTCAAATTTGTAGGTGGATTATTAGTTTTAGAGCTAAAATTAGCATGTTTAAAGTGATTTTCATGCTTCCAGGGGCTCTAAACACAAGATTTGTGGAATGGTTAAAAGTGCATGAAAATGGCCAATTTGCTCACTCTGAGGTCTCAAAAAGTGTTTCTTCACCCCGGGAAGTGAATTAAATACCATTTGGAGGCATTTAATGTTCAATCAAAAACAGCTGATTTTTGACAAAAGAGATAACACCTCCCATTACGTCATGCTTCAGAAAGGTGAAAAATTGTCCGTTTTCAAATGTTTTATTTTTGAATGTCAGTTCACATTTGTAGGTGGATTATTAGTTTTAGAGCTAAAATTAGCATGTTTAAAGTGATTTTCATGCTTCCTGTGGCCCTAAACACAAGGTTTGTGGAATGGTTAAAAGTGCATGAAAATGGCCAATTTGCTCACTCTGAGGTCTCAAAAAGTGTTTCTTCACCCCGGGAAGTGAATTAAATACCATTTGGAGGCATTTAATGTTCAAGCAAAAACAGCTGATTTTTGACAAAAGAGATAACACCCCCCCATTACGTAATTCTTCAGAAAGGTGAAAAATTGTCTGTTTTCAAATGTTTTATTTTTGAATGTCAGTTCACATTTATAGGTGGATTGTTAGTTTTAGAGCTAAAATTAGCATATTTAAAGTGATTTTCATGCTTCCAGGGGCTCTAAACACAAGATTTGTGGAATGGTTAAAAGTGCATGAAAATGGCCAATTTGCTCACTCTGAGGTCTCAAAAAGTGTTTCTTCACCCCGGGAAGTGAATTAAATACCATTTGGAGGCATTTAATGTTCAAGCAAAAACGGCTGATTTTTGACAAAAGAGATAACACCCCCCAATTACGTCATTCTTCAGAAAGGTGAAAAATGGTCCGTTTTCAAATGTTTTATTTTTGAACGTCAGTTCACATTTGTAGGTGGATTATTAGTTTTAGAGCTAAAATTAGCATGTTTAAAGTGATTTTCATGCTTCCAGGGGCTCTAAACACAAAATTTGTGGAATGGTTAAAAGTGCATGAAAATGGCCAATTTGCTCACTCTGAGGTCTCAAAAAGTGTTTCTTCACCCCGGGAAGTGAATTAAATACCATTTGTAGGCATTTAATGTTCAATCAAAAACAGCTGATTTTTGACAAAAGAGATAACACCCCCCCATTACGTAATTCTTCAGAAAGGTGAAAAATGGTCCGTTTTCAAATGTTTTATTTTTTAACGTCAGTTCACATTTGTAGGTGGATTATTAGTTTTAGAGCTAAAATTAGCATGTTTAAAGTGATTTTCATGCTTCCTGTGGCCCTAAACACAAGGTTTGTGGAATAGTTAAAAGTGCATGAAAATGGCCAATTTGCTCACTCTGAGGTCTCAAAAAGTGTTTCTTCACCCCGGGAAGTGAATTAAATACCATTTGGAGGCATTTAATGTTCAAGCAAAAACAGCTGATTTTTGACAAAAGAGATAACACCCCCCCATTACGTAATTCTTCAGAAAGGTGAAAAATTGTCTGTTTTCAAATGTTTTATTTTTGAATGTCAGTTCACATTTGTAGGTGGATTATTAGTTTTAGAGCTAAAATTAGCATATTTAAAGTGATTTTCATGCTTCCAGGGGCTCTAAACACAAGATTTGTGGAATGGTTAAAAGTGCATGAAAATTGCCAATTTGCTCACTCTGAGGTCTCAAAAAGTGTTTCTTCACCCCGGGAAGTAAATTAAATACCATTTGGAGGCATTTAATGTTCAAGCAAAAACAGCTGATTTTTGACAAAAGAGATAACACCCCCCCATTACGTAATTCTTCAAAAAGGTGAAAAATTGTCTGTTTTCAAATGTTTTATTTTTGAATGTCAGTTCACATTTGTAGGTGGATTATTAGTTTTAGAGCTAAAATTAGCATATTTAAAGTGATTTTCATGCTTCCAGGGGCTCTAAACACAAGATTTGTGGAATGGTTAAAAGTGCATGAAAATGGCCAATTTGCTCACTCTGAGGTCTCAAAAAGTGTTTCTTCACCCCGAGAAGTGAATTAAATACCATTTGGAGGCATTTAATGTTCAAGCAAAAACGGCTGATTTTTGACAAAAGAGATAACACCCCCCCATTACGTCATTCTTCAGAAAGGTGAAAAATGGTCCGTTTTCAAATGTTTTATTTTTGAACATCAGTTCACATTTGTAGGTGGATTATTAGTTTTAGAGCTAAAATTAGCATGTTTAAAGTGATTTTCATGCTTCCAGGGGCTCTAAACACAAGATTTGTGGAATGGTTAAAAGTGCATGAAAATGGCCAATTTGCTCACTCTGAGGTCTCAAAAAGTGTTTCTTCACCCCGGGAAGTGAATTAAATACCATTTGTAGGCATTTAATGTTCAATCAAAAACAGCTGATTTTTGACAAAAGAGATAACACCCCCCCATTACGTCATTCTTCAGAAAGGTGAAAAATGGTCCGTTTTCAAATGTTTTATTTTTCAATGTCAGTTCACATTTGTAGGTGGATTATTAGTTTTAGAGCTAAAATTAGCATGTTTAAAGTGATTTTCATGCTTCCAGGGGCCCGGGAAGTGAATTAAATACCATTTGGAGGCATTTAATGTTCAAGCAAAAACAGCTGATTTTTGACAAAAGAGATAACACCCCCATTACGTCATTCTTCAGAAAGCTAAAAAATGGTCCGTTTTCAAATGTTTTATTTTTGAACGTCAGTTCACATTTGTAGGTGGATTATTAGTTTTAGAGCTAAAATTAGCATGTTTAAAGTGATTTTCATGCTTCCAGGGGCTCTAAACACAAGATTTGTGGAATGGTTAAAAGTGCATGAAAATGGCCAATTTGCTCACTCTGAGGTCTCAAAAAGTGTTTCTTCACCCCGTGAAGTGAATTAAATACAATTTAGAGGCATTTAATGTTCAAGCAAAAACGGCGGATTTTTTACAAAAGAGATAACACCCCCCATTACGTGATGCTTCAGAAAGGTGAAAAATTGTCAGTTTTCAAATGTTTTATTTTTGAACATCAGTTCACATTTGTAGGTGGATTATTAGTTTTAGAGCTAAAATTAGCATGTTTAAAGTGATTTTCATGCTTCCAGGGGCTCTAAACACAAGATTTGTGGAATGGTTAAAAGTGCATGAAAATGGCCAATTTGCTCACTCTGAGGTCTCAAAAAGTGTTTCTTCACCCCGGGAAGTGAATTAAATACCATTTGTAGGCATTTAATGTTCAATCAAAAACAGCTGATTTTTGACAAAAGAGATAACACCCCCCCATTACGTCATTCTTCAGAAAGGTGAAAAATGGTCCGTTTTCAAATGTTTTATTTTTGAATGTCAGTTCACATTTGTAGGTGGATTATTAGTTTTAGAGCTAAAATTAGCATGTTTAAAGTGATTTTCATGCTTCCAGGGGCCCGGGAAGTGAATTAAATACCATTTGGAGGCATTTAATGTTCAAGCAAAAACAGCTGATTTTTGACAAAAGAGATAACACCCCCATTACGTCATTCTTCAGAAAGGTAAAAAATGGTCCGTTTTCAAATGTTTTATTTTTGAACGTCAGTTCACATTTGTAGGTGGATTATTAGTTTTAGAGCTAAAATTAGCATGTTTAAAGTGATTTTCATGCTTCCAGGGGCTCTAAACACAAGATTTGTGGAATGGTTAAAAGTGCATGAAAATGGCCAATTTGCTCACTCTGAGGTCTCAAAAAGTGTTTCTTCACCCCGTGAAGTGAATTAAATACAATTTAGAGGCATTTAATGTTCAAGCAAAAACGGCGGATTTTTGACAAAAGAGATAACACCCCCCATTACGTGATGCTTCAGAAAGGTGAAAAATTGTCAGTTTTCAAATGTTTTATTTTTGAATGTCAGTTCACATTTGTAGGTGGATCATCAGTTTTAGAGCTAAAAAAATTAGCATGTTTAAAGTGATTTTCATGCTTCCAGGGGCTCTAAACAAGATTTGTGGAATGGTTAAAAGTGCATGAAAATGGCCAATTTGCTCACTCTGAGGTCTCAAAAAGTGTTTCTTCACCCCGGGAAGTGAATTAAATACCATTTGGAGGCATTTAATGTTCAATCAAAAACAGCTGATTTTTGACAAAAGAGATAACACCTCCCATTACGTCATGCTTCAGAAAGGTGAAAAATTGTCCGTTTTCAAATGTTTTATTTTTGAATGTCAGTTCACATTTGTAGGTGGATTATTAGTTTTAGAGCTAAAATTAGCATGTTTAAAGTGATTTTCATGCTTCCTGTGGCCCTAAACACAAGGTTTGTGGAATGGTTAAAAGTGCATGAAAATGGCCAATTTGCTCACTCTGAGGTCTCAAAAAGTGTTTCTTCACCCCGGGAAGTGAATTAAATACCATTTGGAGGCATTTAATGTTCAAGCAAAAACAGCTGATTTTTGACAAAAGAGATAACACCCCCCCATTACGTAATTCTTCAGAAAGGTGCAAAATTGTCTGTTTTCAAATGTTTTATTTTTGAATGTCAGTTCACATTTGTAGGTGGATTATTGGTTTTAGAGCTAAAATTAGCATATTTAAAGTGATTTTCATGCTTCCAGGGGCTCTAAACACAAGATTTGTGGAATGGTTAAAAGTGCATGAAAATGGCCAATTTGCTCACTCTGAGGTCTCAAAAAGTGTTTCTTCACCCCGGGAAGTGAATTAAATACAATTTGGAGGCATTTAATGTTCAAGCAAAAACGGCTGATTTTTGACAAAAGAGATAACACCCCCCCATTACGTCATTCTTCAGAAAGGTGAAAAATGGTCCGTTTTCAAATGTTTTATTTTTGAACGTCAGTTCACATTTGTAGGTGGATTATTAGTTTTAGAGCTAAAATTAGCATGTTTAAAGTGATTTTCATGCTTCCAGGGGCTCTAAACACAAGATTTGTGGAATGGTTAAAAGTGCATGAAAATGGCCAATTTGCTCACTCTGAGGTCTCAAAAAGTGTTTCTTCACCCCGGGAAGTGAATTAAATACCATTTGTAGGCATTTAATGTTCAAGCAAAACCAGCTGATTTTTGACAAAAGAGATAACACCCCCCCATTACGTAATTCTTCAGAAAGGTGAAAAATGGTCCGTTTTCAAATGTTTTATTTTTGAACGTCAGTTCACATTTGTAGGTGGATTATTAGTTTTAGAGCTAAAATTAGCATGTTTAAAGTGATTTTCATGCTTCCTGTGGCCCTAAACACAAGGTTTGTGGAATAGTTAAAAGTGCATGAAAATGGCCAAT
This sequence comes from Lissotriton helveticus, assembly GCF_964261635.1. NCBI lineage: Eukaryota > Metazoa > Chordata > Amphibia > Caudata > Salamandridae > Lissotriton > Lissotriton helveticus. The sequence goes on from NW_027611740.1 coordinate 1,781,683, forward strand.
TTGCTCACTCTGAGGTCTCAAAAAGTGTTTCTTCACCCCGGGAAGTGAATTAAATACCATTTGGAGGCATTTAATGTTCAATCAAAAACAGCTGATTTTTGACAAAAGAGATAACACCTCCCATTACGTCATGCTTCAGAAAGGTGAAAAATTGTCCGTTTTCAAATGTTTTATTTTTGAATGTCAGTTCACATTTGTAGGTGGATTATTAGTTTTAGAGCTAAAATTAGCATGTTTAAAGTGATTTTCATGCTTCCTGTGGCCCTAAACACAAGGTTTGTGGAATGGTTAAAAGTGCATGAAAATGGCCAATTTGCTCACTCTGAGGTCTCAAAAAGTGTTTCTTCACCCCGGGAAGTGAATTAAATACCATTTGGAGGCATTTAATGTTCAAGCAAAAACAGCTGATTTTTGACAAAAGAGATAACACCCCCCCATTACGTAATTCTTCAGAAAGGTGAAAAATTGTCTGTTTTCAAATGTTTTATTTTTGAATGTCAGTTCACATTTGTAGGTGGATTATTAGTTTTAGAGCTAAAATTAGCATATTTAAAGTGATTTTCATGCTTCCAGGGGCTCTAAACACAAGATTTGTGGAATGGTTAAAAGTGCATGAAAATGGCCAATTTGCTCACTCTTAGGTCTCAAAAAGTGTTTCTTCACCCCGGGAAGTGAACTAAATACCATTTGGAGGCATTTAATGTTCAAGCAAAAACGGCTGATTTTTGACAAAAGAGATAACACCCCCCAATTACGTCATTCTTCAGAAAGGTGAAAAATGGTCCGTTTTCAAATGTTTTATTTTTGAACGTCAGTTCACATTTGTAGGTGGATTATTAGTTTTAGAGCTAAAATTAGCATGTTTAAAGTGATTTTCATGCTTCCATGGGCTCTAAACACAAGATTTGTGGAATGGTTAAAAGTGCATGAAAATGGCCAATTTGCTCACTCTGAGGTCTCAAAAAGTGTTTCTTCACCCCGGGAAGTGAATTAAACACCATTTGTAGGCATTTAATGTTCAATCAAAAACAGCTGATTTTTTACAAAAGAGATAACACCCCCCCATTACGTCATTCTTCAGAAAGGTGAAAAATGGTCCGTTTTCAAATGTTTTATTTTTGAACGTCAGTTCAAATTTGTAGGTGGATTATTAGTTTTAGAGCTAAAATTAGCATGTTTAAAGTGATTTTCATGCTTCCAGGGGCTCTAAACACAAGATTTGTGGAATGGTTAAAAGTGCATGAAAATGGCCAATTTGCTCACTCTGAGGTCTCAAAAAGTGTTTCTTCACCCCGGGAAGTGAATTAAATACCATTTGGAGGCATTTAATGTTCAATCAAAAACAGCTGATTTTTGACAAAAGAGATAACACCTCCCATTACGTCATGCTTCAGAAAGGTGAAAAATTGTCCGTTTTCAAATGTTTTATTTTTGAATGTCAGTTCACATTTGTAGGTGGATTATTAGTTTTAGAGCTAAAATTAGCATGTTTAAAGTGATTTTCATGCTTCCTGTGGCCCTAAACACAAGGTTTGTGGAATGGTTAAAAGTGCATGAAAATGGCCAATTTGCTCACTCTGAGGTCTCAAAAAGTGTTTCTTCACCCCGGGAAGTGAATTAAATACCATTTGGAGGCATTTAATGTTCAAGCAAAAACAGCTGATTTTTGACAAAAGAGATAACACCCCCCCATTACGTAATTCTTCAGAAAGGTGAAAAATTGTCTGTTTTCAAATGTTTTATTTTTGAATGTCAGTTCACATTTATAGGTGGATTGTTAGTTTTAGAGCTAAAATTAGCATATTTAAAGTGATTTTCATGCTTCCAGGGGCTCTAAACACAAGATTTGTGGAATGGTTAAAAGTGCATGAAAATGGCCAATTTGCTCACTCTGAGGTCTCAAAAAGTGTTTCTTCACCCCGGGAAGTGAATTAAATACCATTTGGAGGCATTTAATGTTCAAGCAAAAACGGCTGATTTTTGACAAAAGAGATAACACCCCCCAATTACGTCATTCTTCAGAAAGGTGAAAAATGGTCCGTTTTCAAATGTTTTATTTTTGAACGTCAGTTCACATTTGTAGGTGGATTATTAGTTTTAGAGCTAAAATTAGCATGTTTAAAGTGATTTTCATGCTTCCAGGGGCTCTAAACACAAAATTTGTGGAATGGTTAAAAGTGCATGAAAATGGCCAATTTGCTCACTCTGAGGTCTCAAAAAGTGTTTCTTCACCCCGGGAAGTGAATTAAATACCATTTGTAGGCATTTAATGTTCAATCAAAAACAGCTGATTTTTGACAAAAGAGATAACACCCCCCCATTACGTAATTCTTCAGAAAGGTGAAAAATGGTCCGTTTTCAAATGTTTTATTTTTTAACGTCAGTTCACATTTGTAGGTGGATTATTAGTTTTAGAGCTAAAATTAGCATGTTTAAAGTGATTTTCATGCTTCCTGTGGCCCTAAACACAAGGTTTGTGGAATAGTTAAAAGTGCATGAAAATGGCCAATTTGCTCACTCTGAGGTCTCAAAAAGTGTTTCTTCACCCCGGGAAGTGAATTAAATACCATTTGGAGGCATTTAATGTTCAAGCAAAAACAGCTGATTTTTGACAAAAGAGATAACACCCCCCCATTACGTAATTCTTCAGAAAGGTGAAAAATTGTCTGTTTTCAAATGTTTTATTTTTGAATGTCAGTTCACATTTGTAGGTGGATTATTAGTTTTAGAGCTAAAATTAGCATATTTAAAGTGATTTTCATGCTTCCAGGGGCTCTAAACACAAGATTTGTGGAATGGTTAAAAGTGCATGAAAATTGCCAATTTGCTCACTCTGAGGTCTCAAAAAGTGTTTCTTCACCCCGGGAAGTAAATTAAATACCATTTGGAGGCATTTAATGTTCAAGCAAAAACAGCTGATTTTTGACAAAAGAGATAACACCCCCCCATTACGTAATTCTTCAAAAAGGTGAAAAATTGTCTGTTTTCAAATGTTTTATTTTTGAATGTCAGTTCACATTTGTAGGTGGATTATTAGTTTTAGAGCTAAAATTAGCATATTTAAAGTGATTTTCATGCTTCCAGGGGCTCTAAACACAAGATTTGTGGAATGGTTAAAAGTGCATGAAAATGGCCAATTTGCTCACTCTGAGGTCTCAAAAAGTGTTTCTTCACCCCGAGAAGTGAATTAAATACCATTTGGAGGCATTTAATGTTCAAGCAAAAACGGCTGATTTTTGACAAAAGAGATAACACCCCCCCATTACGTCATTCTTCAGAAAGGTGAAAAATGGTCCGTTTTCAAATGTTTTATTTTTGAACATCAGTTCACATTTGTAGGTGGATTATTAGTTTTAGAGCTAAAATTAGCATGTTTAAAGTGATTTTCATGCTTCCAGGGGCTCTAAACACAAGATTTGTGGAATGGTTAAAAGTGCATGAAAATGGCCAATTTGCTCACTCTGAGGTCTCAAAAAGTGTTTCTTCACCCCGGGAAGTGAATTAAATACCATTTGTAGGCATTTAATGTTCAATCAAAAACAGCTGATTTTTGACAAAAGAGATAACACCCCCCCATTACGTCATTCTTCAGAAAGGTGAAAAATGGTCCGTTTTCAAATGTTTTATTTTTCAATGTCAGTTCACATTTGTAGGTGGATTATTAGTTTTAGAGCTAAAATTAGCATGTTTAAAGTGATTTTCATGCTTCCAGGGGCCCGGGAAGTGAATTAAATACCATTTGGAGGCATTTAATGTTCAAGCAAAAACAGCTGATTTTTGACAAAAGAGATAACACCCCCATTACGTCATTCTTCAGAAAGCTAAAAAATGGTCCGTTTTCAAATGTTTTATTTTTGAACGTCAGTTCACATTTGTAGGTGGATTATTAGTTTTAGAGCTAAAATTAGCATGTTTAAAGTGATTTTCATGCTTCCAGGGGCTCTAAACACAAGATTTGTGGAATGGTTAAAAGTGCATGAAAATGGCCAATTTGCTCACTCTGAGGTCTCAAAAAGTGTTTCTTCACCCCGTGAAGTGAATTAAATACAATTTAGAGGCATTTAATGTTCAAGCAAAAACGGCGGATTTTTTACAAAAGAGATAACACCCCCCATTACGTGATGCTTCAGAAAGGTGAAAAATTGTCAGTTTTCAAATGTTTTATTTTTGAATGTCAGTTCACATTTGTAGGTGGATTATTAGTTTTAGAGCTAAAATTAGCATGTTTAAAGTGATTTTCATGCTTCCTGTGGCCCTAAACACAAGGTTTGTGGAATGGTTAAAAGTGCATGAAAATGGCCAATTTGCTCACTCTGAGGTCTCAAAAAGTGTTTCTTCACCCCGGGAAGTGAATTAAATACCATTTGGAGGCATTTAATGTTCAATCAAAAACAGCTGATTTTTTACAAAAGAGATAACACCTCCCATTACGTCATGCTTCAGAAAGGTGAAAAATTGTCCGTTTTCAAATGTTTTATTTTTGAATGTCAGTTCACATTTGTAGGTGGATTAATAGTTTTAGAGCTAAAATTAGCATGTTTAAAGTGATTTTCATGCTTCCTGTGGCCCTAAACACAAGGTTTGTGGAATGGTTAAAAGTGCATGAAAATGGCCAATTTGCTCACTCTGAGGTCTCAAAAAGTGTTTCTTCACCCCGGGAAGTGAATTAAATACCATTTGGAGGCATTTAATGTTCAAGCAAAAACAGCTGATTTTTGACAAAAGAGATAACACCCCCCCATTACGTAATTCTTCAGAAAGGTGAAAAATTGTCTGTTTTCAAATGTTTTATTTTTGAATGTCAGTTCACATTTGTAGGTGGATTATTAGTTTTAGAGCTAAATCTAGCATATTTAAAGTGATTTTCATGCTTCCAGGGGCTCTAAACACAAGATTTGTGGAATGGTTAAAAGTGCATGAAAATGGCCAGTTTGCTCACTCTGAGGTCTCAAAAAGTGTTTCTTCACCCCGGGAAGTGAATTAAATACCATTTGGAGGCATTTAATGTTCAAGCAAAAACGGCTGATTTTTGACAAAAGAGATAACACCCCCCCATTACGTCATTCTTCAGAAAGGTGAAAAATGGTCCGTTTTCAAATGTTTTATTTTTGAACGTCAGTTCACATTTGTAGGTGGATTATTAGTTTTAGAGCTAAAATTAGCATGTTTAAAGTGATTTTCATGCTTCCAGGGGCTCTAAACACAAGATTTGTGGAATGGTTAAAAGTGCATGAAAATGGCCAATTTGCTCACTCTGAGGTCTCAAAAAGTGTTTCTTCACCCCGGGAAGTGAATTAAATACCATTTGTAGGCATTTAATGTTCAAGCAAAACCAGCTGATTTTTGACAAAAGAGATAACACCCCCCCATTACGTAATTCTTCAGAAAGGTGAAAAATGGTCCGTTTTCAAATGTTTTATTTTTGAACGTCAGTTCACATTTGTAGGTGGATTATTAGTTTTAGAGCTAAAATTAGCATGTTTAAAGTGATTTTCATGCTTCCTGTGGCCCTAAACACAAGGTTTGTGGAATAGTTAAAAGTGCATGAAAATGGCCAATTTGCTCACTCTGAGGTCTCAAAAAGTGTTTCTTCACCCCGGGAAGTGAATTAAATACCATTTGGAGGCATTTAATGTTCAATCAAAAACAGCTGATTTTTGACAAAAGAGATAACACCTCCCATTACGTCATGCTTCAGAAAGGTGAAAAATTGTCCGTTTTCAAATGTTTTATTTTTGAATGTCAGTTCACATTTGTAGGTGGATTATTAGTTTTAGAGCTAAAATTAGCATGTTTAAAGTGATTTTCATGCTTCCTGTGGCCCTAAACACAAGGTTTGTGGAATGGTTAAAAGTGCATGAAAATGGCCAATTTGCTCACTCTGAGGTCTCAAAAAGTGTTTCTTCACCCCGGGAAGTGAATTAAATACCATTTGGAGGCATTTAATGTTCAAGCAAAAACAGCTGATTTTTGACAAAAGAGATAACACCCCCCCATTACGTAATTCTTCAGAAAGGTGAAAAATTGTCTGTTTTCAAATGTTTTATTTTTGAATGTCAGTTCACATTTGTAGGTGGATTATTAGTTTTAGAGCTAAAATTAGCATATTTAAAGTGATTTTCATGCTTCCAGGGGCTCTAAACACAAGATTTGTGGAATGGTTAAAAGTGCATGAAAATGGCCAATTTGCTCACTCTGAGGTCTCAAAAAGTGTTTCTTCACCACGGGAAGTGAATTAAATACCATTTGGAGGCATTTAATGTTCAAGCAAAAACGGCTGATTTTTGACAAAAGAGATAACACCCCCCAATTACGTCATTCTTCAGAAAGGTGAAAAATGGTCCGTTTTCAAATGTTTTATTTTTGAACGTCAGTTCACATTTGTAGGTGGATTATTAGTTTTAGAGCTAAAATTAGCATGTTTAAAGTGATTTTCATGCTTCCAGGGGCTCTAAACACAAGATTTGTGGAATGGTTAAAAGTGCATGAAAATGGCCAATTTGCTCACTCTGAGGTCTCAAAAAGTGTTTCTTCACCCCGGGAAGTGAATTAAATACCATTTGTAGGCATTTAATGTTCAATCAAAAACAGCTGATTTTTTACAAAAGAGATAACACCCCACCATTACGTCATTCTTCAGAAAGGTGAAAAATGGTCCGTTTTCAAATGTTTTATTTTTGAATGTCAGTTCACATTTGTAGGTGGATTATTAGTTTTAGAGCTAAATCTAGCATATTTAAAGTGATTTTCATGCTTCCAGGGGCTCTAAACACAAGATTTGTGGAATGGTTAAAAGTGCATGAAAATGGCCAATTTGCTCACTCTGAGGTCTCAAAAAGTGTTTCTTCACCCCGGGAAGTGAATTAAATACCATTTGGAGGCATTTAATGTTCAAGCAAAAACAGCTGATTTTTGACAAAAGAGATAACACCCCCCCATTACGTAATTCTTCAGAAAGGTGAAAAATTGTCTGTTTTCAAATGTTTTATTTTTGAATGTCAGTTCACATTTGTAGGTGGATTATTAGTTTTAGAGCTAAATCTAGCATATTTAAAGTGATTTTCATGCTTCCAGGGGCTCTAAACACAAGATTTGTGGAATGGTTAAAAGTGCATGAAAATGGCCAGTTTGCTCACTCTGAGGTCTCAAAAAGTGTTTCTTCACCCCGGGAAGTGAATTAAATACCATTTGGAGGCATTTAATGTTCAAGCAAAAACGGCTGATTTTTGACAAAAGAGATAACACCCCCCCATTACGTCATTCTTCAGAAAGGTGAAAAATGGTCCGTTTTCAAATGTTTTATTTTTGAACGTCAGTTCACATTTGTAGGTGGATTATTAGTTTTAGAGCTAAAATTAGCATGTTTAAAGTGATTTTCATGCTTCCAGGGGCTCTAAACACAAGATTTGTGGAATGGTTAAAAGTGCATGAAAATGGCCAATTTGCTCACTCTGAGGTCTCAAAAAGTGTTTCTTCACCCCGGGAAGTGAATTAAATACCATTTGTAGGCATTTAATGTTCAAGCAAAACCAGCTGATTTTTGACAAAAGAGATAACACCCCCCCATTACGTAATTCTTCAGAAAGGTGAAAAATGGTCCGTTTTCAAATGTTTTATTTTTGAACGTCAGTTCACATTTGTAGGTGGATTATTAGTTTTAGAGCTAAAATTAGCATGTTTAAAGTGATTTTCATGCTTCCTGTGGCCCTAAACACAAGGTTTGTGGAATAGTTAAAAGTGCATGAAAATGGCCAATTTGCTCACTCTGAGGTCTCAAAAAGTGTTTCTTCACCCCGGGAAGTGAATTAAATACCATTTGGAGGCATTTAATGTTCAATCAAAAACAGCTGATTTTTGACAAAAGAGATAACACCTCCCATTACGTCATGCTTCAGAAAGGTGAAAAATTGTCCGTTTTCAAATGTTTTATTTTTGAATGTCAGTTCACATTTGTAGGTGGATTATTAGTTTTAGAGCTAAAATTAGCATGTTTAAAGTGATTTTCATGCTTCCTGTGGCCCTAAACACAAGGTTTGTGGAATGGTTAAAAGTGCATGAAAATGGCCAATTTGCTCACTCTGAGGTCTCAAAAAGTGTTTCTTCACCCCGGGAAGTGAATTAAATACCATTTGGAGGCATTTAATGTTCAAGCAAAAACAGCTGATTTTTGACAAAAGAGATAACACCCCCCCATTACGTAATTCTTCAGAAAGGTGAAAAATTGTCTGTTTTCAAATGTTTTATTTTTGAATGTCAGTTCACATTTGTAGGTGGATTATTAGTTTTAGAGCTAAAATTAGCATATTTAAAGTGATTTTCATGCTTCCAGGGGCTCTAAACACAAGATTTGTGGAATGGTTAAAAGTGCATGAAAATGGCCAATTTGCTCACTCTGAGGTCTCAAAAAGTGTTTCTTCACCACGGGAAGTGAATTAAATACCATTTGGAGGCATTTAATGTTCAAACAAAAACGGCTGATTTTTGACAAAAGAGATAACACCCCCCAATTACGTCATTCTTCAGAAAGGTGAAAAATGGTCCGTTTTCAAATGTTTTATTTTTGAACGTCAGTTCACATTTGTAGGTGGATTATTAGTTTTAGAGCTAAAATTAGCATGTTTAAAGTGATTTTCATGCTTCCAGGGGCTCTAAACACAAGATTTGTGGAATGGTTAAAAGTGCATGAAAATGGCCAATTTGCTCACTCTGAGGTCTCAAAAAGTGTTTCTTCACCCCGGGAAGTGAATTAAATACCATTTGTAGGCATTTAATGTTCAATCAAAAACAGCTGATTTTTTACAAAAGAGATAACACCCCACCATTACGTCATTCTTCAGAAAGGTGAAAAATGGTCCGTTTTCAAATGTTTTATTTTTGAAGTTCAGTTCAAATTTGTATGTGGATTATTAGTTTTAGAGCTAAAATTAGCATGTTTAAAGTGATTTTCATGCTTCCAGGGGCTCTAAACACAAGATTTGTGGAATGGTTAAAAGTGCATGAAAATGGCCAATTTGCTCACTCTGAGGTCTCAAAAAGTGTTTCTTCACCCCGGGAAGTGAATTAAATACCATTTGGAGGCATTTAATGTTCAAGCAAAAACAGCTGATTTTTGACAAAAGAGATAACACCCCCCCATTACGTAATTCTTCAGAAAGGTGAAAAATGGTCCGTTTTCAAATGTTTTATTTTTGAACGTCAGTTCACATTTGTAGGTGGATTATTAGTTTTAGAGCTAAAATTAGCATGTTTAAAGTGATTTTCATGCTTCCTGTGGCCCTAAACACAAGGTTTGTGGAATAGTTAAAAGTGCATGAAAATGGCCAATTTGCTCACTCTGAGGTCTCAAAAAGTGTTTCTTCACCCCGGGAAGTGAATTAAATACCATTTGGAGGCATTTAATGTTCAAGCAAAAACAGCTGATTTTTGACAAAAGAGATAACACCCCCCCATTACGTAATTCTTCAGAAAGGTGAAAAATTGTCCGTTTTCAAATGTTTTATTTTTGAATGTCAGTTCACATTTGTAGGCGGATTATTAGTTTTAGAGCTAAAATTATCATGTTTAAAGTGATTTTCATGCTTCCAGGGGCTCTAAACACAAGGTTTGTGGAATGGTTAAAAGTGCATGAAAATGGCCAATATGCTCACTCTGAGGTCTCAAAAAGTGTTTCTTCACCCCGGGAAGTGAATTAAATACAATTTGGAGGCATTTAATGTTCAAGCAAAAACGGCGGATTTTTGACAAAAGAGATAACACCCCCCCATTACGTGATGCTTCAGAAAGGTGAAAAATTGTCCGTTTTCAAATGTTTTATTTTTAAATGTCAGTTCACATTTGTAGGTGGATCTTCAGTTTTAGAGCTACAAAAATTAGCATGTTTAAAGTGATTTTCATGCTTCCAGGGGCTCTAAACACAAGATTTGTGGAATGGTTAAAAGTGCATGAAAATGGCCAATTTGCTCACTCTGAGGTCTCAAAAAGTGTTTCTTCACCCCGGAAAGTGAATTAAATACCATTTGGAGGCATTTCATGTTCAATCAAAAACAGCTGATTTTTGAAAAAAGAGATAACACCTCCCATTACGTCATGCTTCAGAAAGGTGAAAAATTGTCCGTTTTCAAATGTTTTATTTTTGAATGTCAGTTCACATTTGTAGGTGGATTATTAGTTTTAGAGCTAAAATTAGCATGTTTAAAGTGATTTTCATGCTTCCTGTGGCCCTAAACACAAGGTTTGTGGAATGGTTAAAAGTGCATGAAAATGGCCAATTTGCTCACTCTGAGGTCTCAAAAAGTGTTTCTTCACCCCGGGAAGTGAATTAAATACCATTTGGAGGCATTTAATGTTCAAGCAAAAACGGCTGATTTTTGACAAAAGAGATAACACCCCCCCATTACGTCATTCTTCAGAAAGGTGAAAAATGGTCAGTTTTCAAATGTTTTATTTTTGAATGTCAGTTCACATTTGTAGGTGGATTATTAGTTTTAGAGCTAAAATTAGCATGTTTAAAGTGATTTTCATGCTTCCAGGGGCTCTAAACACAAGATTTGTGGAATGGTTAAAAGTGCATGAAAATTGCCAATTTGCTCACTCTGAGGTCTCAAAAAGTGTTTCTTCACCCCGGGAAGTGAATTAAATACCATTTGTAGGCATTTAATGTTCAATCAAAAACAGCTGATTTTTGACAAAAGAGATAACACCCCCCCATTACGTCATTCTTCAGAAAGGTGAAAAATGGTCCGTTTTCAAATGTTTTATTTTTGAATGTCAATTCACATTTGTAGGTGGATTATTAGTTTTAGAGCTAAAATTAGCATGTTTAAGTGATTTTCATGCTTCCAGGGGCCCGGGAAGTGAATTAAATACCATTTGGAGGCATTTAATGTTCAAGCAAAAACAGCTGATTTTTGACAAAAGAGATAACACCCCCATTACGTCATTCTTCAGAAAGGTAAAAAATGGTCCGTTTTCAAATGTTTTATTTTTGAACGTCAGTTCACATTTGTAGGTGGATTATTAGTTTTAGAGCTAAAATTAGCATTTTTAAAGTGATTTTCATGCTTCCAGGGGCTCTAAACACAAGATTTGTGGAATGGTTAAAAGTGCATGAAAATGGCCAATTTGCTCACTCTGAGGTCTCAAAAAGTGTTTCTTCATCCCGTGAAGTGAATTAAATACAATTTGGAGGCATTTAATGTTCAAGCAAAAACGGCGGATTTTTGACAAAAGAGATAACACCCCCATTACGTGATGCTTCAGAAAGGTGAAAAATTGTCCGTTTTCAAATGTTTTATTTTTGAATGTCAGTTCACATTTGTGGGTGGATCATCAGTTTTAGAGCTAAAAAAATTAGCATGTTTAAAGTGATTTTCATGCTTCCAGGGGCTCTAAACACAAGATTTGTGGAATGGTTAAAAGTGCATGAAAATGGCCAATTTGCTCACTCTGAGGTCTCAAAAAGTGTTTCTTCACCCCGGGAAGTGAATTAAATACAATTTGGAGGCATTTAATGTTCATGCAAAAACGGCGGATTTTTGACAAAAGAGATAACACCCCCCCATTACGTGATGCTTCAGAAAGGTGAAAAATAGTCCGTTTTCAAATGTTTTATTTTTGAATGTCAGTTCACATTTGTAGGTGGATCTTCAGTTTTAGAGCTACAAAAATTAGCATGTTTAAAGTGATTTTCATGCTTCCAGGGGCTCTAAACACAAGATTTGTGGAATGGTTAAAAGTGCATGAAAATGGCCAATTTGCTCACTCTGAGGTCTCAAAAAGTGTTTCTTCACCCCGGGAAGTGAATTAAATACCATTTGGAGGCATTTCATGTTCAATCAAAAACAGCTGATTTTTGAAAAAAGAGATAACACCTCCCATTACGTCATGCTTCAGAAAGGTGAAAAATTGTCCGTTTTCAAATGTTTTATTTTTGAATGTCAGTTCACATTTGTAGGTGGATTATTAGTTTTAGAGCTAAAATTAGCATGTTTAAAGTGATTTTCATGCTTCCTGTGGCCCTAAACACAAGGTTTGTGGAATGGTTAAAAGTGCATGAAAATGGCCAATTTGCTCACTCTGAGGTCTCAAAAAGTGTTTCTTCACCCCGGGAAGTGAATTAAATACCATTTGGAGGCATTTAATGTTCAAGCAAAAACGGCTGATTTTTGACAAAAGAGATAACACCCCCCCATTACGTCATTCTTTAGAAAGGTGAAAAATGGTCCGTTTTCAAATGTTTTATTTTTGAACGTCAGTTCACATTTGTAGGTGGATTATTAGTTTTAGAGCTAAAATTAGCATGTTTAAAGTGATTTTCATGCTTCCAGGGGCTCTAAACACAAGATTTGTGGAATGGTTAAAAGTGCATGAAAATGGCCAATTTGCTCACTCTGAGGTCTCAAAAAGTGTTTCTTCACCCCGGGAAGTGAATTAAATACCATTTGTAGGCATTTAATGTTCAAGCAAAACCAGCTGATTTTTGACAAAAGAGATAACACCCCCCATTACGTAATTCTTCAGAAAGGTGAAAAATGGTCCGTTTTCAAATGTTTTATTTTTGAACGTCATTTCACATTTGTAGGTGGAATATTAGTTTTAGAGCTAAAATTAGCATGTTTAAAGTGATTTTCATGCTTCCTGTGGCCCTAAACACAAGGTTTGTGGAATAGTTAAAAGTGCATGAAAATGGCAAATTTGCTCACTCTGAGGTCTCAAAAAGTGTTTCTTCACCCCGGGAAGTGAATTAAATACCATTTGGAGGCATTTAATGTTTAAGCAAAAACAGCTGATTTTTGACAAAAGAGATAACACCCCCCCATTACGTAATTCTTCAGAAAGGTGAAAAATGGTCAGTTTTCAAATGTTTTATTTTTGAAGTTCAGTTCAAATTTGTATGTGGATTATTAGTTTTAGAGCTAAAATTAGCATGTTTAAAGTGATTTTCATGCTTCCAGGGGCTCTAAACACAAGATTTGTGGAATGGTTAAAAGTGCATGAAAATGGCCAATTTGCTCACTCTGAGGTCTCAAAAAGTGTTTCTTCACCCCGGGAAGTGAATTAAATACCATTTGGAGGCATTTAATGTTCAAGCAAAAACAGCTGATTTTTGACAAAAGAGATAACACCCCCCCATTACGTAATTCTTCAGAAAGGTGAAAAATGGTCCGTTTTCAAATGTTTTATTTTTGAACGTCAGTTCACATTTGTAGGTGGATTATTAGTTTTAGAGCTAAAATTAGCATGTTTAAAGTGATTTTCATGCTTCCTGTGGCCCTAAACACAAGGTTTGTGGAATAGTTAAAAGTGCATGAAAATGGCCAATTTGCTCACTCTGAGGTCTCAAAAAGTGTTTCTTCACCCCGGGAAGTGAATTAAATACCATTTGGAGGCATTTAATGTTCAAGCAAAAACAGCTGATTTTTGACAAAAGAGATAACACCCCCCCATTACGTAATTCTTCAGAAAGGTGAAAAATTGTCCGTTTTCAAATGTTTTATTTTTGAATGTCAGTTCACATTTGTAGGCGGATTATTAGTTTTAGAGCTAAAATTATCATGTTTAAAGTGATTTTCATGCTTCCAGGGGCTCTAAACACAAGGTTTGTGGAATGGTTAAAAGTGCATGAAAATGGCCAATATGCTCACTCTGAGGTCTCAAAAAGTGTTTCTTCACCCCGGGAAGTGAATTAAATACAATTTGGAGGCATTTAATGTTCAAGCAAAAACGGCGGATTTTTGACAAAAGAGATAACACCCCCCCATTACGTGATGCTTCAGAAAGGTGAAAAATTGTCCGTTTTCAAATGTTTTATTTTTAAATGTCAGTTCACATTTGTAGGTGGATCTTCAGTTTTAGAGCTACAAAAATTAGCATGTTTAAAGTGATTTTCATGCTTCCAGGGGCTCTAAACACAAGATTTGTGGAATGGTTAAAAGTGCATGAAAATGGCCAATTTGCTCACTCTGAGGTCTCAAAAAGTGTTTCTTCACCCCGGAAAGTGAATTAAATACCATTTGGAGGCATTTCATGTTCAATCAAAAACAGCTGATTTTTGAAAAAAGAGATAACACCTCCCATTACGTCATGCTTCAGAAAGGTGAAAAATTGTCCGTTTTCAAATGTTTTATTTTTGAATGTCAGTTCACATTTGTAGGTGGATTATTAGTTTTAGAGCTAAAATTAGCATGTTTAAAGTGATTTTCATGCTTCCTGTGGCCCTAAACACAAGGTTTGTGGAATGGTTAAAAGTGCATGAAAATGGCCAATTTGCTCACTCTGAGGTCTCAAAAAGTGTTTCTTCACCCCGGGAAGTGAATTAAATACCATTTGGAGGCATTTAATGTTCAAGCAAAAACGGCTGATTTTTGACAAAAGAGATAACACCCCCCCATTACGTCATTCTTCAGAAAGGTGAAAAATGGTCAGTTTTCAAATGTTTTATTTTTGAATGTCAGTTCACATTTGTAGGTGGATTATTAGTTTTAGAGCTAAAATTAGCATGTTTAAAGTGATTTTCATGCTTCCAGGGGCTCTAAACACAAGATTTGTGGAATGGTTAAAAGTGCATGAAAATTGCCAATTTGCTCACTCTGAGGTCTCAAAAAGTGTTTCTTCACCCCGGGAAGTGAATTAAATACCATTTGTAGGCATTTAATGTTCAATCAAAAACAGCTGATTTTTGACAAAAGAGATAACACCCCCCCATTACGTCATTCTTCAGAAAGGTGAAAAATGGTCCGTTTTCAAATGTTTTATTTTTGAATGTCAATTCACATTTGTAGGTGGATTATTAGTTTTAGAGCTAAAATTAGCATGTTTAAGTGATTTTCATGCTTCCAGGGGCCCGGGAAGTGAATTAAATACCATTTGGAGGCATTTAATGTTCAAGCAAAAACAGCTGATTTTTGACAAAAGAGATAACACCCCCATTACGTCATTCTTCAGAAAGGTAAAAAATGGTCCGTTTTCAAATGTTTTATTTTTGAACGTCAGTTCACATTTGTAGGTGGATTATTAGTTTTAGAGCTAAAATTAGCATTTTTAAAGTGATTTTCATGCTTCCAGGGGCTCTAAACACAAGATTTGTGGAATGGTTAAAAGTGCATGAAAATGGCCAATTTGCTCACTCTGAGGTCTCAAAAAGTGTTTCTTCATCCCGTGAAGTGAATTAAATACAATTTGGAGGCATTTAATGTTCAAGCAAAAACGGCGGATTTTTGACAAAAGAGATAACACCCCCATTACGTGATGCTTCAGAAAGGTGAAAAATTGTCCGTTTTCAAATGTTTTATTTTTGAATGTCAGTTCACATTTGTGGGTGGATCATCAGTTTTAGAGCTAAAAAAATTAGCATGTTTAAAGTGATTTTCATGCTTCCAGGGGCTCTAAACACAAGATTTGTGGAATGGTTAAAAGTGCATGAAAATGGCCAATTTGCTCACTCTGAGGTCTCAAAAAGTGTTTCTTCACCCCGGGAAGTGAATTAAATACAATTTGGAGGCATTTAATGTTCATGCAAAAACGGCGGATTTTTGACAAAAGAGATAACACCCCCCCATTACGTGATGCTTCAGAAAGGTGAAAAATAGTCCGTTTTCAAATGTTTTATTTTTGAATGTCAGTTCACATTTGTAGGTGGATCTTCAGTTTTAGAGCTACAAAAATTAGCATGTTTAAAGTGATTTTCATGCTTCCAGGGGCTCTAAACACAAGATTTGTGGAATGGTTAAAAGTGCATGAAAATGGCCAATTTGCTCACTCTGAGGTCTCAAAAAGTGTTTCTTCACCCCGGGAAGTGAATTAAATACCATTTGGAGGCATTTCATGTTCAATCAAAAACAGCTGATTTTTGAAAAAAGAGATAACACCTCCCATTACGTCATGCTTCAGAAAGGTGAAAAATTGTCCGTTTTCAAATGTTTTATTTTTGAATGTCAGTTCACATTTGTAGGTGGATTATTAGTTTTAGAGCTAAAATTAGCATGTTTAAAGTGATTTTCATGCTTCCTGTGGCCCTAAACACAAGGTTTGTGGAATGGTTAAAAGTGCATGAAAATGGCCAATTTGCTCACTCTGAGGTCTCAAAAAGTGTTTCTTCACCCCGGGAAGTGAATTAAATACCATTTGGAGGCATTTAATGTTCAAGCAAAAACGGCTGATTTTTGACAAAAGAGATAACACCCCCCCATTACGTCATTCTTTAGAAAGGTGAAAAATGGTCCGTTTTCAAATGTTTTATTTTTGAACGTCAGTTCACATTTGTAGGTGGATTATTAGTTTTAGAGCTAAAATTAGCATGTTTAAAGTGATTTTCATGCTTCCAGGGGCTCTAAACACAAGATTTGTGGAATGGTTAAAAGTGCATGAAAATGGCCAATTTGCTCACTCTGAGGTCTCAAAAAGTGTTTCTTCACCCCGGGAAGTGAATTAAATACCATTTGTAGGCATTTAATGTTCAAGCAAAACCAGCTGATTTTTGACAAAAGAGATAACACCCCCCATTACGTAATTCTTCAGAAAGGTGAAAAATGGTCCGTTTTCAAATGTTTTATTTTTGAACGTCATTTCACATTTGTAGGTGGAATATTAGTTTTAGAGCTAAAATTAGCATGTTTAAAGTGATTTTCATGCTTCCTGTGGCCCTAAACACAAGGTTTGTGGAATAGTTAAAAGTGCATGAAAATGGCAAATTTGCTCACTCTGAGGTCTCAAAAAGTGTTTCTTCACCCCGGGAAGTGAATTAAATACCATTTGGAGGCATTTAATGTTTAAGCAAAAACAGCTGATTTTTGACAAAAGAGATAACACCCCCCCATTACGTAATTCTTCAGAAAGGTGAAAAACTGTCCGTTTTCAAAGGTTTTATTTTTGAATGTCAGTTCACATTTGTAGGTGGATTATTAGTTTTAGAGCTAAAATTAGCATATTTAAAGTGATTTTCATGCTTCCAGGGGCTCTAAACACAAGATTTGTGGAATGGTTAAAAGTGCATGAAAATGGCCAATTTGCTCACTCTGAGGTCTCAAAAAGTGTTTCTTCACCCCGGGAAGTGAATTAAATACCATTTGGAGGCATTTAATGTTCAAGCAAAAACGGCTGATTTTTGACGAAAGAGATAACACCCCCCCATTACGTCATTCTTCAGAAAGGTGAAAAATGGTCCGTTTTCAAATGTTTTATTTTTGAATGTCAATTCACATTTGTAGGTGGATTATTAGTTTTAGAGCTAAAATTAGCATGTTTAAAGTGATTTTCATGCTTCCAGGGGCCCGGGAAGTGAATTAAATACCATTTGGAGGCATTTAATGTTCAAGCAAAAACAGCTGATTTTTGACAAAAGAGATAACACCCCCATTACGTCATTCTTCAGAAAGGTAAAAAATGGTCCGTTTTCAAATGTTTTATTTTTGAACGTCAGTTCACATTTGTAGGTGGATTATTAGTTTTAGAGCTAAAATTATCATGTTTAAAGTGATTTTCATGCTTCCAGGGGCTCTAAACACAAGGTTTGTGGAATGGTTAAAAGTGCATGAAAATGGCCAATTTGCTCACTCTGAGGTCTCAAAAAGTGTTTCTTCACCCCGGGAAGTGAATTAAATACAATTTGGAGGCATTTAATGTTCAAGCAAAAACAGCGGATTTTTGACAAAAGAGATAACACCCCCCCATTACGTGATGCTTCAGAAAGGTGAAAAATTGTCCGTTTTCAAATGTTTTATTTTTGAATGTCAGTTCACATTTGTAGGTGGATCATCAGTTTTAGAGCTAAAAAAATTAGCATGTTTAAAGTGATTTTCATGCTTCCAGGGGCTCTAAACAAGATTTGTGGAATGGTTAAAAGTGCATGAAAATGGCCAATTTGCTCACTCTGAGGTCTCAAAAAGTGTTTCTTCACCCCGGGAAGTGAATTAAATACCATTTGGAGGCATTTAATGTTCAATCAAAAACAGCTGATTTTTGACAAAAGAGATAACACCTCCCATTACGTCATGCTTCAGAAAGGTGAAAAATTGTCCGTTTTCAAATGTTTTATTTTTGAATGTCAGTTCACATTTGTAGGTGGATTATTAGTTTTAGAGCTAAAATTAGCATGTTTAAAGTGATTTTCATGCTTCCTGTGGCCCTAAACACAAGGTTTGTGGAATGGTTAAAAGTGCATGAAAATGGCCAATTTGCTCACTCTGAGGTCTCAAAAAGTGTTTCTTCACCCCGGGAAGTGAATTAAATACCATTTGGAGGCATTTAATGTTCAAGCAAACACAGCTGATTTTTGACAAAAGAGATAACACCCCCCCATTACGTAATTCTTCAGAAAGATGCAAAATTGTCTGTTTTCAAATGTTTTATTTTTGAATGTCAGTTCACATTTGTAGGTGGATTATTAGTTTTAGAGCTAAAATTAGCATATTTAAAGTGATTTTCATGCTTCCAGGGGCTCTAAACACAAGATTTGTGGAATGGTTAAAAGTGCATGAAAATGGCCAATTTGCTCACTCTGAGGTCTCAAAAAGTGTTTCTGCACCCCGGGAAGTGAATTAAATACAATTTGGAGGCATTTAATGTTCAAGCAAAAACGGCTGATTTTTGACAAAAGAAATAACACCCCCCCATTACGTCATTCTTCAGAAAGGTGAAAAATGGTCCGTTTTCAAATGTTTTATTTTTGAACGTCAGTTCACATTTGTAGGTGGATTATTAGTTTTAGAGCTAAAATTAGCATGTTTAAAGTGATTTTCATGCTTCCAGGGGCTCTAAACACAAGATTTGTGGAATGGTTAAAAGTGCATGAAAATGGCCAATTTGCTCACTCTGAGGTCTCAAAAAGTGTTTCTTCACCCCGGGAAGTGAATTAAATACCATTTGTAGGCATTTAATGTTCAAGCAAAACCAGCTGATTTTTGACAAAAGAGATAACACCCCCCCATTACGTAATTCTTCAGAAAGGTGAAAAATGGTCCGTTTTCAAATGTTTTATTTTTGAACGTCAGTTCACATTTGTAGGTGGATTATTAGTTTTAGAGCTAAAATTAGCATGTTTAAAGTGATTTTCATGCTTCCTGTGGCCCTAAACACAAGGTTTGTGGAATAGTTAAAAGTGCATGAAAATGGCCAATTTGCTCACTCTGAGGTCTCAAAAAGTGTTTCTTCACCCCGGGAAGTGAATTAAATACCATTTGGAGGCATTTAATGTTCAATCAAAAACAGCTGTTTTTGACAAAAGAGATAACACCTCCCATTACGTCATGCTTCAGAAAGGTGAAAAATTGTCCGTTTTCAAATGTTTTATTTTTGAATGTCAGTTCACATTTGTAGGTGGATTATTAATTTTAGAGCTAAAATTAGCATGTTTAAAGTGATTTTCATGCTTCCTGTGGCCCTAAACACAAGGTTTGTGGAATGGTTAAAAGTGCATGAAAATGGCCAATTTGCTCACTCTGAGGTCTCAAAAAGTGTTTCTTCACCCCGGGAAGTGAATTAAATACCATTTGGAGGCATTTAATGTTCAAGCAAAAACAGCTGATTTTTGACAAAAGAGATAACACCCCCCCATTACGTAATTCTTCAGAAAGGTGAAAAATTGTCTGTTTTCAAATGTTTTATTTTTGAATGTCAGTTCACATTTGTAGGTGGATTATTAGTTTTAGAGCTAAAATTAGCATATTTAAAGTGATTTTCATGCTTCCAGGGGCTCTAAACACAAGATTTGTGGAATGGTTAAAAGTGCATGAAAATGGCCAATTTGCTCACTCTGAGGTCTCAAAAAGTGTTTCTTCACCCCGGGAAGTGAACTAAATACCATTTGGAGGCATTTAATGTTCAAGCAAAAACGGCTGATTTTTGACAAAAGAGATAACACCCCCCAATTACGTCATTCTTCAGAAAGGTGAAAAATGGTCCGTTTTCAAATGTTTTATTTTTGAACGTCAGTTCACATTTGTAGGTGGATTATTAGTTTTAGAGCTAAAATTAGCATGTTTAAAGTGATTTTCATGCTTCCATGGGCTCTAAACACAAGATTTGTGGAATGGTTAAAAGTGCATGAAAATGGCCAATTTGCTCACTCTGAGGTCTCAAAAAGTGTTTCTTCACCCGGGAAGTGAATTAAACACCATTTGTAGGCATTTAATGTTCAATCAAAAACAGCTGATTTTTTACAAAAGAGATAACACCCCCCCATTACGTCATTCTTCAGAAAGGTGAAAAATGGTCCGTTTTCAAATGTTTTATTTTTGAACGTCAGTTCAAATTTGTAGGTGGATTATTAGTTTTAGAGCTAAAATTAGCATGTTTAAAGTGATTTTCATGCTTCCAGGGGCTCTAAACACAAGATTTGTGGAATGGTTAAAAGTGCATGAAAATGGCCAATTTGCTCACTCTGAGGTCTCAAAAAGTGTTTCTTCACCCCGGGAAGTGAATTAAATACCATTTGGAGGCATTTAATGTTCAATCAAAAACAGCTGATTTTTGACAAAAGAGATAACACCTCCCATTACGTCATGCTTCAGAAAGGTGAAAAATTGTCCGTTTTCAAATGTTTTATTTTTGAATGTCAGTTCACATTTGTAGGTGGATTATTAGTTTTAGAGCTAAAATTAGCATGTTTAAAGTGATTTTCATGCTTCCTGTGGCCCTAAACACAAGGTTTGTGGAATGGTTAAAAGTGCATGAAAATGGCCAATTTGCTCACTCTGAGGTCTCAAAAAGTGTTTCTTCACCCCGGGAAGTGAATTAAATACCATTTGGAGGCATTTAATGTTCAAGCAAAAACAGCTGATTTTTGACAAAAGAGATAACACACCCCCATTACGTAATTCTTCAGAAAGGTGAAAAATTGTCTGTTTTCAAATGTTTTATTTTTGAATGTCAGTTCACATTTATAGTTGGATTGTTAGTTTTAGAGCTAAAATTAGCATATTTAAAGTGATTTTCATGCTTCCAGGGGCTCTAAACACAAGATTTGTGGAATGGTTAAAAGTGCATGAAAATGGCCAATTTGCTCACTCTGAGGTCTCAAAAAGTGTTTCTTCACCCCGGGAAGTGAATTAAATACCATTTGGAGGCATTTAATGTTCAAGCAAAAACGGCTGATTTTTGACAAAAGAGATAACACCCCCCAATTACGTCATTCTTCAGAAAGGTGAAAAATGGTCCGTTTTCAAATGTTTTATTTTTGAACGTCAGTTCACATTTGTAGGTGGATTATTAGTTTTAGAGCTAAAATTAGCATGTTTAAAGTGATTTTCATGCTTCCAGGGGCTCTAAACACAAAATTTGTGGAATGGTTAAAAGTGCATGAAAATGGCCAATTTGCTCACTCTGAGGTCTCAAAAAGTGTTTCTTCACCCCGGGAAGTGAATTAAATACCATTTGTAGGCATTTAATGTTCAATCAAAAACAGCTGATTTTTGACAAAAGAGATAACACCCCCCCATTACGTAATTCTTCAGAAAGGTGAAAAATGGTCCGTTTTCAAATGTTTTATTTTTTAACGTCAGTTCACATTTGTAGGTGGATTATTAGTTTTAGAGCTAAAATTAGCATGTTTAAAGTGATTTTCATGCTTCCTGTGGCCCTAAACACAAGGTTTGTGGAATAGTTAAAAGTGCATGAAAATGGCCAATTTGCTCACTCTGAGGTCTCAAAAAGTGTTTCTTCACCCCGGGAAGTGAATTAAATACCATTTGGAGGCATTTAATGTTCAAGCAAAAACAGCTGATTTTTGACAAAAGAGATAACACCCCCCCATTACGTAATTCTTCAGAAAGGTGAAAAATTGTCTGTTTTCAAATGTTTTATTTTTGAATGTCAGTTCACATTTGTAGGTGGATTATTAGTTTTAGAGCTAAAATTAGCATATTTAAAGTGATTTTCATGCTTCCAGGGGCTCTAAACACAAGATTTGTGGAATGGTTAAAAGTGCATGAAAATGGCCAATTTGCTCACTCTGAGGTCTCAAAAAGTGTTTCTTCACCCCGAGAAGTGAATTAAATACCATTTGGAGGCATTTAATGTTCAAGCAAAAACGGCTGATTTTTGACAAAAGAGATAACACCCCCCCATTACGTCATTCTTCAGAAAGGTGAAAAATGGTCCGTTTTCAAATGTTTTATTTTTGAACATCAGTTCACATTTGTAGGTGGATTATTAGTTTTAGAGCTAAAATTAGCATGTTTAAAGTGATTTTCATGCTTCCAGGGGCTCTAAACACAAGATTTGTGGAATGGTTAAAAGTGCATGAAAATGGCCAATTTGCTCACTCTGAGGTCTCAAAAAGTGTTTCTTCACCCCGGGAAGTGAATTAAATACCATTTGTAGGCATTTAATGTTAAATCAAAAACAGCTGATTTTTGACAAAAGAGATAACACCCCCCCATTACGTCATTCTTCAGAAAGGTGAAAAATGGTCCGTTTTCAAATGTTTTATTTTTGAATGTCAGTTCACATTTGTAGGTGGATTATTAGTTTTAGAGCTAAAATTAGCATGTTTAAAGTGATTTTCATGCTTCCAGTGGCCCGGGAAGTGAATTAAATACCATTTGGAGGCATTTAATGTTCAAGCAAAAACAGCTGATTTTTGACAAAAGAGATAACACCCCCATTACGTCATTCTTCAGAAAGGTAAAAAATGGTCCGTTTTCAAATGTTTTATTTTTGAACGTCAGTTCACATTTGTAGGTGGATTATTAGTTTTAGAGCTAAAATTAGCATGTTTAAAGTGATTTTCATGCTTCCAGGGGCTCTAAACACAAGATTTGTGGAATGGTTAAAAGTGCATGAAAATGGCCAATTTGCTCACTCTGAGGTCTCAAAAAGTGTTTCTTCACCCCGTGAAGTGAATTAAATACAATTTAGAGGCATTTAATGTTCAAGCAAAAACGGCGGATTTTTGACAAAAGAGATAACACCCCCCATTACGTGATGCTTCAGAAAGGTGAAAAATTGTCAGTTTTCAAATGTTTTATTTTTGAATGTCAGTTCACATTTGTAGGTGGATCATCAGTTTTAGAGCTAAAAAAATTAGCATGTTTAAAGTGATTTTCATGCTTCCAGGGGCTCTAAACAAGATTTGTGGAATGGTTAAAAGTGCATGAAAATGGCCAATTTGCTCACTCTGAGGTCTCAAAAAGTGTTTCTTCACCCCGGGAAGTGAATTAAATACCATTTGGAGGCATTTAATGTTCAATCAAAAACAGCTGATTTTTGACAAAAGAGATAACACCTCCCATTACGTCATGCTTCAGAAAGGTGAAAAATTGTCCGTTTTCAAATGTTTTATTTTTGAATGTCAGTTCACATTTGTAGGTGGATTATTAGTTTTAGAGCTAAAATTAGCATGTTTAAAGTGATTTTCATGCTTCCTGTGGCCCTAAACACAAGGTTTGTGGAATGGTTAAAAGTGCATGAAAATGGCCAATTTGCTCACTCTGAGGTCTCAAAAAGTGTTTCTTCAACCCGGGAAGTGAATTAAATACCATTTGGAGGCATTTAATGTTCAAGCAAAAACAGCTGATTTTTGACAAAAGAGATAACACCCCCCCATTACGTAATTCTTCAGAAAGGTGCAAAATTGTCTGTTTTCAAATGTTTTATTTTTGAATGTCAGTTCACATTTGTAGGTGGATTATTAGTTTTAGAGCTAAAATTAGCATATTTAAAGTGATTTTCATGCTTCCAGGGGCTCTAAACACAAGATTTGTGGAATGGTTAAAAGTGCATGAAAATGGCCAATTTGCTCACTCTGAGGTCTCAAAAAGTGTTTCTGCACCCCGGGAAGTGAATTAAATACAATTTGGAGGCATTTAATGTTCAAGCAAAAACGGCTGATTTTTGACAAAAGAAATAACACCCCCCCATTACGTCATTCTTCAGAAAGGTGAAAAATGGTCCGTTTTCAAATGTTTTATTTTTGAACGTCAGTTCACATTTGTAGGTGGATTATTAGTTTTAGAGCTAAAATTAGCATGTTTAAAGTGATTTTCATGCTTCCAGGGGCTCTAAACACAAGATTTGTGGAATGGTTAAAAGTGCATGAAAATGGCCAATTTGCTCACTCTGAGGTCTCAAAAAGTGTTTCTTCACCCCGGGAAGTGAATTAAATACCATTTGTAGGCATTTAATGTTCAAGCAAAACCAGCTGATTTTTGACAAAAGAGATAACACCCCCCCATTACGTAATTCTTCAGAAAGGTGAAAAATGGTCCGTTTTCAAATGTTTTATTTTTGAACGTCAGTTCACATTTGTAGGTGGATTATTAGTTTTAGAGCTAAAATTAGCATGTTTAAAGTGATTTTCATGCTTCCTGTGGCCCTAAACACAAGGTTTGTGGAATAGTTAAAAGTGCATGAAAATGGCCAATTTGCTCACTCTGAGGTCTCAAAAAGTGTTTCTTCACCCCGGGAAGTGAATTAAATACCATTTGGAGGCATTTAATGTTCAATCAAAAACAGCTGATTTTTGACAAAAGAGATAACACCTCCCATTACGTCATGCTTCAGAAAGGTGAAAAATTGTCCGTTTTCAAATGTTTTATTTTTGAATGTCAGTTCACATTTGTAGGTGGATTATTAGTTTTAGAGCTAAAATTAGCATGTTTAAAGTGATTTTCATGCTTCCTGTGGCCCTAAACACAAGGTTTGTGGAATGGTTAAAAGTGCATGAAAATGGCCAATTTGCTCACTCTGAGGTCTCAAAAAGTGTTTCTTCACCCCGGGAAGTGAATTAAATACCATTTGGAGGCATTTAATGTTCAAGCAAAAACAGCTGATTTTTGACAAAAGAGATAACACCCCCCCATTACGTAATTCTTCAGAAAGGTGAAAAATTGTCTGTTTTCAAATGTTTTATTTTTGAATGTCAGTTCACATTTGTAGGTGGATTATTAGTTTTAGAGCTAAAATTAGCATATTTAAAGTGATTTTCATGCTTCCAGGGGCTCTAAACACAAGATTTGTGGAATGGTTAAAAGTGCATGAAAATGGCCAATTTGCTCACTCTGAGGTCTCAAAAAGTGTTTCTTCACCCCGGGAAGTGAACTAAATACCATTTGGAGGCATTTAATGTTCAAGCAAAAACGGCTGATTTTTGACAAAAGAGATAACACCCCCCAATTACGTCATTCTTCAGAAAGGTGAAAAATGGTCCGTTTTCAAATGTTTTATTTTTGAACGTCAGTTCACATTTGTAGGTGGATTATTAGTTTTAGAGCTAAAATTAGCATGTTTAAAGTGATTTTCATGCTTCCATGGGCTCTAAACACAAGATTTGTGGAATGGTTAAAAGTGCATGAAAATGGCCAATTTGCTCACTCTGAGGTCTCAAAAAGTGTTTCTTCACCCGGGAAGTGAATTAAACACCATTTGTAGGCATTTAATGTTCAATCAAAAACAGCAGATTTTTTACAAAAGAGATAACACCCCCCCATTACGTCATTCTTCAGAAAGGTGAAAAATGGTCCGTTTTCAAATGTTTTATTTTTGAACGTCAGTTCAAATTTGTAGGTGGATTATTAGTTTTAGAGCTAAAATTAGCATGTTTAAAGTGATTTTCATGCTTCCAGGGGCTCTAAACACAAGATTTGTGGAATGGTTAAAAGTGCATGAAAATGGCCAATTTGCTCACTCTGAGGTCTCAAAAAGTGTTTCTTCACCCCGGTAAGTGAATTAAATACCATTTGGAGGCATTTAATGTTCAATCAAAAACAGCTGATTTTTGACAAAAGAGATAACACCTCCCATTACGTCATGCTTCAGAAAGGTGAAAAATTGTCCGTTTTCAAATGTTTTATTTTTGAATGTCAGTTCACATTTGTAGGTGGATTATTAGTTTTAGAGCTAAAATTAGCATGTTTATAATGATTTTCATGCTTCCTGTGGCCCTAAACACAAGGTTTGTGGAATGGTTAAAAGTGCATGAAAATGGCCAATTTGCTCACTCTGAGGTCTCAAAAAGTGTTTCTTCACCCCGGGAAGTGAATTAAATACCATTTGGAGGCATTTAATGTTCAAGCAAAAACAGCTGATTTTTGACAAAAGAGATAACACACCCCCATTACGTAATTCTTCAGAAAGGTGAAAAATTGTCTGTTTTCAAATGTTTTATTTTTGAATGTCAGTTCACATTTATAGGTGGATTGTTAGTTTTAGAGCTAAAATTAGCATATTTAAAGTGATTTTCATGCTTCCAGGGGCTCTAAACACAAGATTTGTGGAATGGTTAAAAGTGCATGAAAATGGCCAATTTGCTCACTCTGAGGTCTCAAAAAGTGTTTCTTCACCCCGGGAAGTGAATTAAATACCATTTGGAGGCATTTAATGTTCAAGCAAAAACGGCTGATTTTTGACAAAAGAGATAACACCCCCCAATTACGTCATTCTTCAGAAAGGTGAAAAATGGTCCGTTTTCAAATGTTTTATTTTTGAACGTCAGTTCACATTTGTAGGTGGAATATTAGTTTTAGAGCTAAAATTAGCATGTTTAAAGTGATTTTCATGCTTCCAGGGGCTCTAAACACAAAATTTGTGGAATGGTTAAAAGTGCATGAAAATGGCCAATTTGCTCACTCTGTTATGTTATGTTATGTTGAAAAATTTATACCGCGCACGTACACCGAAACGGTTTCTTGGCGCTCTGAGGTCTCAAAAAGTGTTTCTTCACCCCGGGAAGTGAATTAAATACCATTTGTAGGCATTTAATGTTCAATCAAAAACAGCTGATTTTTGACAAAAGAGATAACACCCCCCCATTACGTAATTCTTCAGAAAGGTGAAAAATGGTCCGTTTTCAAATGTTTTATTTTTTAACGTCAGTTCACATTTGTAGGTGGATTATTAGTTTTAGAGCTAAAATTAGCATGTTTAAAGTGATTTTCATGCTTCCTGTGGCCCTAAACACAAGGTTTGTGGAATAGTTAAAAGTGCATGAAAATGGCCAATTTGCTCACTCTGAGGTCTCAAAAAGTGTTTCTTCACCCCGGGAAGTGAATTAAATACCATTTGGAGGCATTTAATGTTCAAGCAAAAACAGCTGATTTTTGACAAAAGAGATAACACCCCCCCATTACGTAATTCTTCAGAAAGGTGAAAAATTGTCTGTTTTCAAATGTTTTATTTTTGAATGTCAGTTCACATTTGTAGGTGGATTATTAGTTTTAGAGCTAAAATTAGCATATTTAAAGTGATTTTCATGCTTCCAGGGGCTCTAAACACAAGATTTGTGGAATGGTTAAAAGTGCATGAAAATTGCCAATTTGCTCACTCTGAGGTCTCAAAAAGTGTTTCTTCACCCCGGGAAGTAAATTAAATACCATTTGGAGGCATTTAATGTTCAAGCAAAAACAGCTGATTTTTGACAAAAGAGATAACACCCCCCCATTACGTAATTCTTCAAAAAGGTGAAAAATTGTCTGTTTTCAAATGTTTTATTTTTGAATGTCAGTTCACATTTGTAGGTGGATTATTAGTTTTAGAGCTAAAATTAGCATATTTAAAGTGATTTTCATGCTTCCAGGGGCTCTAAACACAAGATTTGTGGAATGGTTAAAAGTGCATGAAAATGGCCAATTTGCTCACTCTGAGGTCTCAAAAAGTGTTTCTTCACCCCGAGAAGTGAATTAAATACCATTTGGAGGCATTTAATGTTCAAGCAAAAACGGCTGATTTTTGACAAAAGAGATAACACCCCCCCATTACGTCATTCTTCAGAAAGGTGAAAAATGGTCCGTTTTCAAATGTTTTATTTTTGAACATCAGTTCACATTTGTAGGTGGATTATTAGTTTTAGAGCTAAAATTAGCATGTTTAAAGTGATTTTCATGCTTCCAGGGGCTCTAAACACAAGATTTGTGGAATGGTTAAAAGTGCATGAAAATGGCCAATTTGCTCACTCTGAGGTCTCAAAAAGTGTTTCTTCACCCCGGGAAGTGAATTAAATACCATTTGTAGGCATTTAATGTTCAATCAAAAACAGCTGATTTTTGACAAAAGAGATAACACCCCCCCATTACGTCATTCTTCAGAAAGGTGAAAAATGGTCCGTTTTCAAATGTTTTATTTTTCAATGTCAGTTCACATTTGTAGGTGGATTATTAGTTTTAGAGCTAAAATTAGCATGTTTAAAGTGATTTTCATGCTTCCAGGGGCCCGGGAAGTGAATTAAATACCATTTGGAGGCATTTAATGTTCAAGCAAAAACAGCTGATTTTTGACAAAAGAGATAACACCCCCATTACGTCATTCTTCAGAAAGGTAAAAAATGGTCCGTTTTCAAATGTTTTATTTTTGAACGTCAGTTCACATTTGTAGGTGGATTATTAGTTTTAGAGCTAAAATTAGCATGTTTAAAGTGATTTTCATGCTTCCAGGGGCTCTAAACACAAGATTTGTGGAATGGTTAAAAGTGCATGAAAATGGCCAATTTGCTCACTCTGAGGTCTCAAAAAGTGTTTCTTCACCCCGTGAAGTGAATTAAATACAATTTAGAGGCATTTAATGTTCAAGCAAAAACGGCGGATTTTTGACAAAAGAGATAACACCCCCCATTACGTGATGCTTCAGAAAGGTGAAAAATTGTCAGTTTTCAAATGTTTTATTTTTGAATGTCAGTTCACATTTGTAGGTGGATTATTAGTTTTAGAGCTAAAATTAGCATGTTTAAAGTGATTTTCATGCTTCCTGTGGCCCTAAACACAAGGTTTGTGGAATGGTTAAAAGTGCATGAAAATGGCCAATTTGCTCACTCTGAGGTCTCAAAAAGTGTTTCTTCACCCCGGGAAGTGAATTAAATACCATTTGGAGGCATTTAATGTTCAATCAAAAACAGCTGATTTTTGACAAAAGAGATAACACCTCCCATTACGTCATGCTTCAGAAAGGTGAAAAATTGTCCGTTTTCAAATGTTTTATTTTTGAATGTCAGTTCACATTTGTAGGTGGATTATTAGTTTTAGAGCTAAAATTAGCATGTTTAAAGTGATTTTCATGCTTCCTGTGGCCCTAAACACAAGGTTTGTGGAATGGTTAAAAGTGCATGAAAATGGCCAATTTGCTCACTCTGAGGTCTCAAAAAGTGTTTCTTCACCCCGGGAAGTGAATTAAATACCATTTGGAGGCATTTAATGTTCAAGCAAAAACAGCTGATTTTTGACAAAAGAGATAACACCCCCCCATTACGTAATTCTTCAGAAAGGTGAAAAATTGTCTGTTTTCAAATGTTTTATTTTTGAATGTCAGTTCACATTTGTAGGTGGATTATTAGTTTTAGAGCTAAAATTAGCATATTTAAAGTGATTTTCATGCTTCCAGGGGCTCTAAACACAAGATTTGTGGAATGGTTAAAAGTGCATGAAAATGGCCAATTTGCTCACTCTGAGGTCTCAAAAAGTGTTTCTTCACCCCGGGAAGTGAATTAAATACCATTTGGAGGCATTTAATGTTCAAGCAAAAACGGCTGATTTTTGACAAAAGAGATAACACCCCCCCATTACGTCATTCTTCAGAAAGGTGAAAAATGGTCCGTTTTCAAATGTTTTATTTTTGAACGTCAGTTCACATTTGTAGGTGGATTATTAGTTTTAGAGCTAAAATTAGCATGTTTAAAGTGATTTTCATGCTTCCAGGGGCTCTAAACACAAGATTTGTGGAATGGTTAAAAGTGCATGAAAATGGCCAATTTGCTCACTCTGAGGTCTCAAAAAGTGTTTCTTCACCCCGGGAAGTGAATTAAATACCATTTGTAGGCATTTAATGTTCAAGCAAAACCAGCTGATTTTTGACAAAAGAGATAACACCCCCCCATTATGTAATTCTTCAGAAAGGTGAAAAATGGTCCGTTTTCAAATGTTTTATTTTTGAACGTCAGTTCACATTTGTAGGTGGATTATTAGTTTTAGAGCTAAAATTAGCATGTTTAAAGTGATTTTCATGCTTCCTGTGGCCCTAAACACAAGGTTTGTGGAATAGTTAAAAGTGCATGAAAATGGCCAATTTGCTCACTCTGAGGTCTCAAAAAGTGTTTCTTCACCCCGGGAAGTGAATTAAATACCATTTGGAGGCATTTAATGTTCAATCAAAAACAGCTGATTTTTGACAAAAGAGATAACACCTCCCATTACGTCATGCTTCAGAAAGGTGAAAAATTGTCCGTTTTCAAATGTTTTAGTTTTTGAATGTCAGTTCACATTTGTAGGTGGATTATTAGTTTTAGAGCTAAAATTAGCATGTTTAAAGTGATTTTCATGCTTCCTGTGGCCCTAAACACAAGGTTTGTGGAATGGTTAAAAGTGCATGAAAATGGCCAATTTGCTCACTCTGAGGTCTCAAAAAGTGTTTCTTCACCCCGGGAAGTGAATTAAATACCATTTGGAGGCATTTAATGTTCAAGCAAAAACAGCTGATTTTTGACAAAAGAGATAACACCCCCCCATTACGTAATTCTTCAGAAAGGTGAAAAATTGTCTGTTTTCAAATGTTTTATTTTTGAATGTCAGTTCACATTTGTAGGTGGATTATTAGTTTTAGAGCTAAAATTAGCATATTTAAAGTGATTTTCATGCTTCCAGGGGCTCTAAACACAAGATTTGTGGAATGGTTAAAAGTGCATGAAAATGGCCAATTTGCTCACTCTGAGGTCTCAAAAAGTGTTTCTTCACCCCGGGAAGTGAATTAAATACCATTTGGAGGCATTTAATGTTCAAGCAAAAACGGCTGATTTTTGACAAAAGAGATAACACCCCCCAATTACGTCATTCTTCAGAAAGGTGAAAAATGGTCCGTTTTCAAATGTTTTATTTTTGAACGTCAGTTCACATTTGTAGGTGGATTATTAGTTTTAGAGCTAAAATTAGCATGTTTAAAGTGATTTTCATGCTTCCAGGGGCTCTAAACACAAGATTTGTGGAATGGTTAAAAGTGCATGAAAATGGCCAATTTGCTCACTCTGAGGTCTCAAAAAGTGTTTCTTCACCCCGGGAAGTGAATTAAATACCATTTGTAGGCATTTAATGTTCAATCAAACACAGCTGATTTTTTACAAAAGAGATAACACCCCACCATTACGTCATTCTTCAGAAAGGTGAAAAATGGTCCGTTTTCAAATGTTTTATTTTTGAACGTCAGTTCAAATTTGTAGGTGGATTATTAGTTTTAGAGCTAAAATTAGCATGTTTAAAGTGATTTTCATGCTTCCAGGGGCTCTAAACACAAGATTTGTGGAATGGTTAAAAGTGCATGAAAATGGCCAATTTGCTCACTCTGAGGTCTCAAAAAGTGTTTCTTCACCCCGGGAAGTGAATTAAATACCATTTGGAGGCATTTAATGTTCAAGCAAAAACAGCTGATTTTTGACAAAAGAGATAACACCCCCCCATTACGTAATTCTTCAGAAAGGTGAAAAATGGTCCGTTTTCAAATGTTTTATTTTTGAACGTCAGTTCACATTTGTAGGTGGATTATTAGTTTTAGAGCTAAAATTAGCATGTTTAAAGTGATTTTCATGCTTCCTGTGGCCCTAAACACAAGGTTTGTGGAATAGTTAAAAGTGCATGAAAATGGCCAATTTGCTCACTCTGAGGTCTCAAAAAGTGTTTCTTCACCCCGGGAAGTGAATTAAATACCATTTGGAGGCATTTAATGTTCAAGCAAAAACAGCTGATTTTTGACAAAAGAGATAACACCCCCCCATTACGTAATTCTTCAGAAAGGTGAAAAATTGTCCGTTTTCAAATGTTTTATTTTTGAATGTCAGTTCACATTTGTAGGCGGATTATTAGTTTTAGAGCTAAAATTATCATGTTTAAAGTGATTTTCATGCTTCCAGGGGCTCTAAACACAAGGTTTGTGGAATGGTTAAAAGTGCATGAAAATGGCCAATTTGCTCACTCTGAGGTCTCAAAAAGTGTTTCTTCACCCCGGGAAGTGAATTAAATACAATTTGGAGGCATTTAATGTTCAAGCAAAAACGGCTGATTTTTGACAAAAGAGATAACACCCCCCCATTACGTCATTCTTCCGAAAGGTGAAAAATGGTCCGTTTTCAAATGTTTTATTTTTGAACGTCAGTTCACATTTGTAGGTGGATTATTAGTTTTAGAGCTAAAATTAGCATGTTTAAAGTGATTTTCATGCTTCCAGGGGCTCTAAACACAAGATTTGTGGAATGGTTAAAAGTGCATGAAAATTGCCAATTTGCTCACTCTGAGGTCTCAAAAAGTGTTTCTTCACCCCGGGAAGTGAATTAAATACCATTTGTAGGCATTTAATGTTCAATCAAAAACAGCTGATTTTTGACAAAAGAGATAACACCCCCCCATTACGTCATTCTTCAGAAAGGTGAAAAATGGTCCGTTTTCAAATGTTTTATTTTTGAATGTCAATTCACATTTGTAGGTGGATTATTAGTTTTAGAGCTAAAATTAGCATGTTTAAGTGATTTTCATGCTTCCAGGGGCCCGGGAAGTGAATTAAATACCATTTGGAGGCATTTAATGTTCAAGCAAAAACAGCTGATTTTTGACAAAAGAGATAACACCCCCATTACGTCATTCTTCAGAAAGGTAAAAAATGGTCCGTTTTCAAATGTTTTATTTTTGAACGTCAGTTCACATTTGTAGGTGGATTATTAGTTTTAGAGCTAAAATTAGCATTTTTAAAGTGATTTTCATGCTTCCAGGGGCTCTAAACACAAGATTTGTGGAATGGTTAAAAGTGCATGAAAATGGCCAATTTGCTCACTCTGAGGTCTCAAAAAGTGTTTCTTCACCCCGTGAAGTGAATTAAATACAATTTGGAGGCATTTAATGTTCAAGCAAAAACGGCGGATTTTTGACAAAAGAGATAACACCCCCATTACGTGATGCTTCAGAAAGGTGAAAAATTGTCCGTTTTCAAATGTTTTATTTTTGAATGTCAGTTCACATTTGTGGGTGGATCATCAGTTTTAGAGCTAAAAAAAATTAGCATGTTTAAAGTGATTTTCATGCTTCCAGGGGCTCTAAACACAAGATTTGTGGAATGGTTAAAAGTGCATGAAAATGGCCAATTTGCTCACTCTGAGGTCTCAAAAAGTGTTTCTTCACCCCGGGAAGTGAATTAAATACAATTTGGAGGCATTTAATGTTCATGCAAAAACGGCGGATTTTTGACAAAAGAGATAACACCCCCCCATTACGTGATGCTTCAGAAAGGTGAAAAATAGTCCGTTTTCAAATGTTTTATTTTTGAATGTCAGTTCACATTTGTAGGTGGATCTTCAGTTTTAGAGCTACAAAAATTAGCATGTTTAAAGTGATTTTCATGCTTCCAGGGGCTCTAAACACAAGATTTGTGGAATGGTTAAAAGTGCATGAAAATGGCCAATTTGCTCACTCTGAGGTCTCAAAAAGTGTTTCTTCACCCCGGGAAGTGAATTAAATACCATTTGGAGGCATTTCATGTTCAATCAAAAACAGCTGATTTTTGAAAAAAGAGATAACACCTCCCATTACGTCATGCTTCAGAAAGGTGAAAAATTGTCCGTTTTCAAATGTTTTATTTTTGAATGTCAGTTCACATTTGTAGGTGGATTATTAGTTTTAGAGCTAAAATTAGCATGTTTAAAGTGATTTTCATGCTTCCTGTGGCCCTAAACACAAGGTTTGTGGAATGGTTAAAAGTGCATGAAAATGGCCAATTTGCTCACTCTGAGGTCTCAAAAAGTGTTTCTTCACCCCGGGAAGTGAATTAAATACCATTTGGAGGCATTTAATGTTCAAGCAAAAACGGCTGATTTTTGACAAAAGAGATAACACCCCCCCATTACGTCATTCTTTAGAAAGGTGAAAAATGGTCCGTTTTCAAATGTTTTATTTTTGAACGTCAGTTCACATTTGTAGGTGGATTATTAGTTTTAGAGCTAAAATTAGCATGTTTAAAGTGATTTTCATGCTTCCAGGGGCTCTAAACACAAGATTTGTGGAATGGTTAAAAGTGCATGAAAATGGCCAATTTGCTCACTCTGAGGTCTCAAAAAGTGTTTCTTCACCCCGGGAAGTGAATTAAATACCATTTGTAGGCATTTAATGTTCAAGCAAAACCAGCTGATTTTTGACAAAAGAGATAACACCCCCCATTACGTAATTCTTCAGAAAGGTGAAAAATGGTCCGTTTTCAAATGTTTTATTTTTGAACGTCAGTTCACATTTGTAGGTGGAATATTAGTTTTAGAGCTAAAATTAGCATGTTTAAAGTGATTTTCATGCTTCCTGTGGCCCTAAACACAAGGTTTGTGGAATAGTTAAAAGTGCATGAAAATGGCAAATTTGCTCACTCTGAGGTCTC
This sequence comes from Lissotriton helveticus, assembly GCF_964261635.1. Taxonomy (NCBI): domain Eukaryota; kingdom Metazoa; phylum Chordata; class Amphibia; order Caudata; family Salamandridae; genus Lissotriton; species Lissotriton helveticus. Next base: position 1,815,991 of record NW_027611740.1, read on the forward strand.
AAAAAGTGTTTCTTCACCCCGGGAAGTGAATTAAATACCATTTGGAGGCATTTAATGTTTAAGCAAAAACAGCTGATTTTTGACAAAAGAGATAACACCCCCCCATTACGTAATTCTTCAGAAAGGTGAAAAACTGTCCGTTTTCAAAGGTTTTATTTTTGAATGTCAGTTCACATTTGTAGGTGGATTATTAGTTTTAGAGCTAAAATTAGCATATTTAAAGTGATTTTCATGCTTCCAGGGGCTCTAAACACAAGATTTGTGGAATGGTTAAAAGTGCATGAAAATGGCCAATTTGCTCACTCTGAGGTCTCAAAAAGTGTTTCTTCACCCCGGGAAGTGAATTAAATACCATTTGGAGGCATTTAATGTTCAAGCAAAAACGGCTGATTTTTGACGAAAGAGATAACACCCCCCCATTACGTCATGCTTCAGAAAGGTGAAAAATGGTCCGTTTTCAAATGTTTTATTTTTGAATGTCAATTCACATTTGTAGGTGGATTACTAGTTTTAGAGCTAAAATTAGCATGTTTAAAGTGATTTTCATGCTTCCAGGGGCCCGGGAAGTGAATTAAATACCATTTGGAGGCATTTAATGTTCAAGCAAAAACAGCTGATTTTTGACAAAAGAGATAACACCCCCCATTACGTCATTCTTCAGAAAGGTAAAAAATGGTCCGTTTTCAAATGTTTTATTTTTGAACGTCAGTTCACATTTGTAGGTGGATTATTAGTTTTAGAGCTAAAATTAGCATGTTTAAAGTGATTTTCATGCTTCCAGGGGCTCTAAACACAAGATTTGTGGAATGGTTAAAAGTGCATGAAAATGGCCAATTTGCTCACTCTGAGGTCTCAAAAAGTGTTTCTTCACCCCGGGAAGTGAATTAAATACAATTTGGAGGCATTTAATGTTCAAGCAAAAACGGCGGATTTTTGACAAAAGAGATAACACCCCCCCATTACATGATGCTTCAGAAAGGTGAAAAATTGTCCGTTTTCAAATGTTTTATTTTTGAATGTCAGTTCACATTTGTAGGTGGATCATCAGTTTTAGAGCTAAAAAAATTAGCATGTTTAAAGTGATTTTCATGCTTCCAGGGGCTCTAAACACAAGATTTGTGGAATGGTTAAAAGTGCATGAAAATGGCCAATTTGCTCACTCTGAGGTCTCAAAAAGTGTTTCTTCACCCCGGGAAGTGAATTAAATACCATTTGTAGGCATTTAATGTTCAATCAAAAACAGCTGATTTTTGACAAAAGAGATAACACCCCCCCATTACGTCATTCTTCAGAAAGGTGAAAAATGGTCCGTTTTCAAATGTTTTATTTTTGAATGTCAATTCACATTTGTAGGTGGATTATTAGTTTTAGAGCTAAAATTAGCATGTTTAAAGTGATTTTCATGCTTCCAGGGGCCCGGGAAGTGAATTAAATACCATTTGGAGGCATTTAATGTTCAAGCAAAAACAGCTGATTTTTGACAAAAGAGATAACACCCCCATTACGTCATTCTTCAGAAAGGTAAAAAATGGTCCGTTTTCAAATGTTTTATTTTTGAACGTCAGTTCACATTTGTAGGTGGATTATTAGTTTTAGAGCTAAAATTATCATGTTTAAAGTGATTTTCATGCTTCCAGGGGCTCTAAACACAAGGTTTGTGGAATGGTTAAAAGTGCATGAAAATGGCCAATTTGCTCACTCTGAGGTCTCAAAAAGTGTTTCTTCACCCCGGGAAGTGAATTAAATACAATTTGGAGGCATTTAATGTTCAAGCAAAAACAGCGGATTTTTGACAAAAGAGATAACACCCCCCCATTACGTGATGCTTCAGAAAGGTGAAAAATTGTCCGTTTTCAAATGTTTTTTTTTTGAATGTCAGTTCACATTTGTAGGTGGATCTTCAGTTTTAGAGCTACAAAAATTAGCATGTTTAAAGTGATTTTCATGCTTCCAGGGGCTCTAAACACAAGATTTGTGGAATGGTTAAAAGTGCATGAAAATGGCCAATTTGCTCACTCTGAGGTCTCAAAAAGTGTTTCTTCACCCCGGGAAGTGAATTAAATACCATTTGGAGGCATTTCATGTTCAATCAAAAACAGCTGATTTTTGAAAAAAGAGATAACACCTCCCATTACGTCATGCTTCAGAAAGGTGAAAAATTGTCCGTTTTCAAATGTTTTATTTTTGAATGTCAGTTCACATTTGTAGGTGGATTATTAGTTTTAGAGCTAAAATTAGCATGTTTAAAGTGATTTTCATGCTTCCTGTGGCCCTAAACACAAGGTTTGTGGAATGGTTAACAGTGCATGAAAATGGCCAATTTGCTCACTCTGAGGTCTCAAAAAGTGTTTCTTCACCCCGGGAAGTGAATTAAATACCATTTGGAGGCATTTAATGTTCAAGCAAAAACGGCTGATTTTTGACAAAAGAGATAACACCCCCCCATTACGTCATTCTTCAGAAAGGTGAAAAATGGTCCGTTTTCAAATGTTTTATTTTTGAACGTCAGTTCACATTTGTAGGTGGATTATTAGTTTTAGAGCTAAAATTAGCATGTTTAAAGTGATTTTCATGCTTCCAGGGGCTCTAAACACAAGATGTGTGGAATGGTTAAAAGTGCATGAAAATTGCCAATTTGCTCACTCTGAGGTCTCAAAAAGTGTTTCTTCACCCCGGGAAGTGAATTAAATACCATTTGTAGGCATTTAATGTTCAATCAAAAACAGCTGATTTTTGACAAAAGAGATAACACCCCCCCATTACGTCATTCTTCAGAAAGGTGAAAAATGGTCCGTTTTCAAATGTTTTATTTTTGAATGTCAATTCACATTTGTAGGTGGATTATTAGTTTTAGAGCTAAAATTAGCATGTTTAAGTGATTTTCATGCTTCCAGGGGCCCGGGAAGTGAATTAAATACCATTTGGAGGCATTTAATGTTCGAGCAAAAACAGCTGATTTTTGACAAAAGAGATAACACCCCCATTACGTCATTCTTCAGAAAGGTAAAAAATGGTCCGTTTTCAAATGTTTTATTTTTGAATGTCAGTTCACATTTGTGGGTGGATCATCAGTTTTAGAGCTAAAAAAATTAGCATGTTTAAAGTGATTTTCATGCTTCCAGGGGCTCTAAACACAAGATTTGTGGAATGGTTAAAAGTGCATGAAAATGGCCAATTTGCTCACTCTGAGGTCTCAAAAAGTGTTTCTTCACCCCGGGAAGTGAATTAAATACAATTTGGAGGCATTTAATGTTCAAGCAAAAACGGCGGATTTTTGACAAAAGAGATAACACCCCCATTACGTGATGCTTCAGAAAGGTGAAAAATTGTCCGTTTTCAAATGTTTTATTTTTGAATGTCAGTTCACATTTGTGGGTGGATCATCAGTTTTAGAGCTAAAAAAATTAGCATGTTTAAAGTGATTTTCATGCTTCCAGGGGCTCTAAACACAAGATTTGTGGAATGGTTAAAAGTGCATGAAAATGGCCAATTTGCTCACTCTGAGGTCTCAAAAAGTGTTTCTTCACCCCGGGAAGTGAATTAAATACAATTTGGAGGCATTTAATGTTCAAGCAAAAACGGCGGATTTTTGACAAAAGAGATAACACCCCCCCATTACGTGATGCTTCAGAAAGGTGAAAAATAGTCCGTTTTCAAATGTTTTATTTTTGAATGTCAGTTCACATTTGTAGGAGGATCTTCAGTTTTAGAGCTACAAAAATTAGCATGTTTAAAGTGATTTTCATGCTTCCAGGGGCTCTAAACACAAGATTTGTGGAATGGTTAAAAGTGCATGAAAATGGCCAATTTGCTCACTCTGAGGTCTCAAAAAGTGTTTCTTCACCCCGGGAAGTGAATTAAATACCATTTGGAGGCATTTCATGTTCAATCAAAAACAGCTGATTTTTGAAAAAAGAGATAACACCTCCCATTACGTCATGCTTCAGAAAGGTGAAAAATTGTCCGTTTTCAAATGTTTTATTTTTGAATGTCAGTTCACATTTGTAGGTGGATTATTAGTTTTAGAGCTAAAATTAGCATGTTTAAAGTGATTTTCATGCTTCCTGTGGCCCTAAACACAAGGTTTGTGGAATGGTTAAAAGTGCATGAAAATGGCCAATTTGCTCACTCTGAGGTCTCAAAAAGTGTTTCTTCACCCCGGGAAGTGAATTAAATACCATTTGGAGGCATTTAATGTTCAAGCAAAAACGGCTGATTTTTGACAAAAGAGATAACACCCCCCCATTACGTCATTCTTTAGAAAGGTGAAAAATGGTCCGTTTTCAAATGTTTTATTTTTGAACGTCAGTTCACATTTGTAGGTGGATTATTAGTTTTAGAGCTAAAATTAGCATGTTTAAAGTGATTTTCATGCTTCCAGGGGCTCTAAACACAAGATTTGTGGAATGGTTAAAAGTGCATGAAAATGGCCAATTTGCTCACTCTGAGGTCTCAAAAAGTGTTTCTTCACCCCGGGAAGTGAATTAAATACCATTTGTAGCCATTTAATGTTCAAGCAAAACCAGCTGATTTTTGACAAAAGAGATAACACCCCCCATTACGTAATTCTTCAGAAAGGTGAAAAATGGTCCGTTTTCAAATGTTTTATTTTTGAACGTCAGTTCACATTTGTAGGTGGAATATTAGTTTTAGAGCTAAAATTAGCATGTTTAAAGTGATTTTCATGCTTCCTGTGGCCCTAAACACAAGGTTTGTGGAATAGTTAAAAGTGCATGAAAATGGCAAATTTGCTCACTCTGAGGTCTCAAAAAGTGTTTCTTCACCCCGGGAAGTGAATTAAATACCATTTGGAGGCATTTAATGTTCAAGCAAAAACAGCTGATTTTTGACAAAAGAGATAACACCCCCCCATTACGTAATTCTTCAGAAAGGTGAAAAACAGTCCGTTTTCAAAGGTTTTATTTTTGAATGTCAGTTCACATTTGTAGGTGGATTATTAGTTTTAGAGCTAAAATTAGCATATTTAAAGTGATTTTCATGCTTCCAGGGGCTCTAAACACAAGATTTGTGGAATGGTTAAAAGTGCATGAAAATGGCCAATTTGCTCACTCTGAGGTCTCAAAAAGTGTTTCTTCACCCCGGGAAGTGAATTAAATACCATTTGGAGGCATTTAATGTTCAAGCAAAAACGGCTGATTTTTGACGAAAGAGATAACACCCCCCCATTACGTCATGCTTCAGAAAGGTGAAAAATGGTCCGTTTTCAAATGTTTTATTTTTGAATGTCAATTCACATTTGTAGGTGGATTACTAGTTTTAGAGCTAAAATTAGCATGTTTAAAGTGATTTTCATGGTTCCAGGGGCCCGGGAAGTGAATTAAATACCATTTGGAGGCATTTAGTGTTCAAGCAAAAACAGCTGATTTTTGACAAAAGAGATAACACCCCCCATTACGTCATTCTTCAGAAAGGTAAAAAATGGTACGTTTTCAAATGTTTTATTTTTGAACGTCAGTTCACATTTGTAGGTGGATTATTAGTTTTAGAGCTAAAATTAGCATGTTTAAAGTGATTTTCATGCTTCCAGGGGCTCTAAACACAAGATTTGTGGAATGGTTAAAAGTGCATGAAAATGGCCAATTTGCTCACTCTGAGGTCTCAAAAAGTGTTTCTTCACCCCGGGAAGTGAATTAAATACAATTTGGAGGCATTTAATGTTCAAGCAAAAACGGCGGATTTTTGACAAAAGAGATAACACCCCCCCATTACATGATGCTTCAGAAAGGTGAAAAATTGTCCGTTTTCAAATGTTTTATTTTTGAATGTCAGTTCACATTTGTAGGTGGATCATCAGTTTTAGAGCTAAAAAAATTAGCATGTTTAAAGTGATTTTCATGCTTCCAGGGGCTCTAAACACAAGATTTGTGGAATGGTTAAAAGTGCATGAAAATGGCCAATTTGCTCACTCTGAGGTCTCAAAAAGTGTTTCTTCACCCCGGGAAGTGAATTAAATACCATTTGTAGGCATTTAATGTTCAATCAAAAACAGCTGATTTTTGACAAAAGAGATAACACCCCCCCATTACGTCATTCTTCAGAAAGGTGAAAAATGGTCCGTTTTCAAATGTTTTATTTTTGAATGTCAATTCACATTTGTAGGTGGATTATTAGTTTTAGAGCTAAAATTAGCATGTTTAAAGTGATTTTCATGCTTCCAGGGGCCCGGGAAGTGAATTAAATACCATTTGGAGGCATTTAATGTTCAAGCAAAAACAGCTGATTTTTGACAAAAGAGATAACACCTCCCATTACGTCATGCTTCAGAAAGGTGAAAAATTGTCCGTTTTCAAATGTTTTATTTTTGAATGTCAGTTCACATTTGTAGGTGGATTATTAGTTTTAGAGCTAAAATTAGCATGTTTAAAGTGATTTTCATGCTTCCTGTGGCCCTAAACACAAGGTTTGTGGAATGGTTAAAAGTGCATGAAAATGGCCAATTTGCTCACTCTGAGGTCTCAAAAAGTGTTTCTTCACCCCGGGAAGTGAATTAAATACCATTTGGAGGCATTTAATGTTCAATCAAAAACAGCTGATTTTTGACAAAAGAGATAACACCTCCCATTACGTCATGCTTCAGAAAGGTGAAAAATTGTCCGTTTTCAAATGTTTTATTTTTGAATGTCAGTTCACATTTGTAGGTGGATTATTAGTTTTAGAGCTAAAATTAGCATGTTTAAAGTGATTTTCATGCTTCCTGTGGCCCTAAACACAAGGTTTGTGGAATGGTTAAAAGTGCATGAAAATGGCCAATTTGCTCACTCTGAGGTCTCAAAAAGTGTTTCTTCACCCCGGGAAGTGAATTAAATACCATTTGGAGGCATTTAATGTTCAAGCAAAAACAGCTGATTTTTGACAAAAGAGATAACACCCCCCCATTACGTAATTCTTCAGAAAGGTGAAAAATTGTCTGTTTTCAAATGTTTTATTTTTGAATGTCAGTTCACATTTGTAGGTGGATTATTAGTTTTAGAGCTAAAATTAGCATATTTAAAGTGATTTTCATGCTTCCAGGGGCTCTAAACACAAGATTTGTGGAATGGTTAAAAGTGCATGAAAATGGCCAATTTGCTCACTCTGAGGTCTCAAAAAGTGTTTCTTCACCCCGGGAAGTGAATTAAATACCATTTGGAGGCATTTAATGTTCAAGCAAAAACGGCAGATTTTTGACAAAAGAGATAACACCCCCCCATTACGTCATTCTTCAGAAAGGTGAAAAATGGTCCGTTTTCAAATGTTTTATTTTTGAACGTCAGTTCACATTTGTAGGTGGATTATTAGTTTTAGAGCTAAAATTAGCATGTTTAAAGTGATTTTCATGCTTCCAGGGGCTCTAAACACAAGATTTGTGGAATGGTTAAAAGTGCATGAAAATGGCCAATTTGCTCACTCTGAGGTCTCAAAAAGTGTTTCTTCACCCCGGGAAGTGAATTAAATACCATTTGTAGGCATTTAATGTTCAAGCAAAACCAGCTGATTTTTGACAAAAGAGATAACACCCCCCCATTACGTAATTCTTCAGAAAGGTGAAAAATGGTCCGTTTTCAAATGTTTTATTTTTGAACGTCAGTTCACATTTGTAGGTGGATTATTAGTTTTAGAGCTAAAATTAGCATGTTTAAAGTGATTTTCATGCTTCCTGTGGCCCTAAACACAAGGTTTGTGGAATAGTTAAAAGTGCATGAAAATGGCCAATTTGCTCACTCTGAGGTCTCAAAAAGTGTTTCTTCACCCCGGGAAGTGAATTAAATACCATTTGGAGGCATTTAATGTTCAATCAAAAACAGCTGATTTTTGACAAAAGAGATAACACCTCCCATTACGTCATGCTTCAGAAAGGTGAAAAATTGTCCGTTTTCAAATGTTTTATTTTTGAATGTCAGTTCACATTTGTAGGTGGATTATTAGTTTTAGAGCTAAAATTAGCATATTTAAAGTGATTTTCATGCTTCCAGGGGCTCTAAACACAAGATTTGTGGAATGGTTAAAAGTGCATGAAAATGGCCAATTTGCTCACTCTGAGGTCTCAAAAAGTGTTTCTTCACCCCGGGAAGTGAATTAAATACCATTTGGAGGCATTTAATGTTCAAGCAAAAACGGCTGATTTTTGACAAAAGAGATAACACCCCCCAATTACGTCATTCTTCAGAAAGGTGAAAAATGGTCCGTTTTCAAATGTTTTATTTTTGAACGTCAGTTCACATTTGTAGGTGGATTATTAGTTTTAGAGCTAAAATTAGCATGTTTAAAGTGATTTTCATGCTTCCAGGGGCTCTAAACACAAGATTTGTGGAATGGTTAAAAGTGCATGAAAATGGCCAATTTGCTCACTCTGAGGTCTCAAAAAGTGTTTCTTCACCCCGGGAAGTGAATTAAATACCATTTGTAGGCATTTAATGTTCAATCAAAAACAGCTGATTTTTTACAAAAGAGATAACACCCCCCCATTACGTCATTCTTCAGAAAGGTGAAAAATGGTCCGTTTTCAAATGTTTTATTTTTGAACGTCAGTTCAAATTTGTAGGTGGATTATTAGTTTTAGAGCTAAAATTAGCATGTTTAAAGTGATTTTCATGCTTCCAGGGGCTCTAAACACAAGATTTGTGGAATGGTTAAAAGTGCATGAAAATGGCCAATTTGCTCACTCTGAGGTCTCAAAAAGTGTTTCTTCACCCCGGGAAGTGAATTAAATACCATTTGGAGGCATTTAATGTTCAATCAAAAACAGCTGATTTTTGACAAAAGAGATAACACCTCCCATTACGTCATGCTTCAGAAAGGTGAAAAATTGTCCGTTTTCAAATGTTTTATTTTTGAATGTCAGTTCACATTTGTAGGTGGATTATTAGTTTTAGAGCTAAAATTAGCATGTTTAAAGTGATTTTCATGCTTCCTGTGGCCCTAAACACAAGGTTTGTGGAATGGTTAAAAGTGCATGAAAATGGCCAATTTGCTCACTCTGAGGTCTCAAAAAGTGTTTCTTCACCCCGGGAAGTGAATTAAATACCATTTGGAGGCATTTAATGTTCAAGCAAAAACAGCTGATTTTTGACAAAAGAGATAACACACCCCCATTACGTAATTCTTCAGAAAGGTGAAAAATTGTCTGTTTTCAAATGTTTTATTTTTGAATGTCAGTTCACATTTATAGGTGGATTATTAGTTTTAGAGCTAAAATTAGCATATTTAAAGTGATTTTCATGCTTCCAGGGGCTCTAAACACAAGATTTGTGGAATGGTTAAAAGTGCATGAAAATGGCCAATTTGCTCACTCTGAGGTCTCAAAAAGTGTTTCTTCACCCCGGGAAGTGAATTAAATACCATTTGGAGGCATTTAATGTTCAAGCAAAAACGGCTGATTTTTGACAAAAGAGATAACACCCCCCAATTACGTCATTCTTCAGAAAGGTGAAAAATGGTCCGTTTTCAAATGTTTTATTTTTGAACGTCAGTTCACATTTGTAGGTGGATTATTAGTTTTAGAGCTAAATTTAGCATGTTTAAAGTGATTTTCATGCTTCCTGTGGCCCTAAACACAAGGTTTGTGGAATAGTTAAAAGTGCATGAAAATGGCCAATTTGCTCACTCTGAGGTCTCAAAAAGTGTTTCTTCACCCCGGGAAGTGAATTAAATACCATTTGGAGGCATTTAATGTTCAAGCAAAAACAGCTGATTTTTGACAAAAGAGATAACACCCCCCCATTACGTAATTCTTCAGAAAGGTGAAAAATTGTCTGTTTTCAAATGTTTTATTTTTGAATGTCAGTTCACATTTGTAGGTGGATTATTAGTTTTAGAGCTAAAATTAGCATATTTAAAGTGATTTTCATGCTTCCAGGGGCTCTAAACACAAGATTTGTGGAATGGTTAAAAGTGCATGAAAATTGCCAATTTGCTCACTCTGAGGTCTCAAAAAGTGTTTCTTCACCCCGGGAAGTGAATTAAATACCATTTGGAGGCATTTAATGTTCAAGCAAAAACAGCTGATTTTTGACAAAAGAGATAACACCCCCCCATTACGTAATTCTTCAGAAAGGTGAAAAATTGTCTGTTTTCAAATGTTTTATTTTTGAATGTCAGTTCACATTTGTGGTGGATTATTAGTTTTAGAGCTAAAATTAGCATATTTAAAGTGATTTTCATGCTTCCAGGGGCTCTAAACACAAGATTTGTGGAATGGTTAAAAGTGCATGAAAATGGCCAATTTGCTCACTCTGAGGTCTCAAAAAGTGTTTCTTCACCCCGAGAAGTGAATTAAATACCATTTGGAGGCATTTAATGTTCAAGCAAAAACGGCTGATTTTTGACAAAAGAGATAACACCCCCCCATTACGTCATTCTTCAGAAAGGTGAAAAATGGTCCGTTTTCAAATGTTTTATTTTTGAACATCAGTTCACATTTGTAGGTGGATTATTAGTTTTAGAGCTAAAATTAGCATGTTTAAAGTGATTTTCATGCTCCCAGGGGCTCTAAACACAAGATTTGTGGAATGGTTAAAAGTGCATGAAAATGGCCAATTTGCTCACTCTGAGGTCTCAAAAAGTGTTTCTTCACCCCGGGAAGTGAATTAAATACCATTTGTAGGCATTTAATGTTCAATCAAAAACAGCTGATTTTTGACAAAAGAGATAACACCCCCCCATTACGTCATTCTTCAGAAAGGTGAAAAATGGTCCATTTTCAAATGTTTTATTTTTGAATGTCAGTTCACATTTGTAGGTGGATTATTAGTTTTAGAGCTAAAATTAGCATGTTTAAAGTGATTTTCATGCTTCCAGGGGCCCGGGAAGTGAATTAAATACCATTTGGAGGCATTTAATGTTCAAGCAAAAACAGCTGATTTTTGACAAAAGAGATAACACCCCCATTACGTCATTCTTCAGAAAGGTAAAAAATGGTCCGTTTTCAAATGTTTTATTTTTGAACGTCAGTTCACATTTGTAGGTGGATTATTAGTTTTAGAGCTAAAATTAGCATGTTTAAAGTGATTTTCATGCTTCCAGGGGCTCTAAACACAAGATTTGTGGAATGGTTAAAAGTGCATGAAAATGGCCAATTTGCTCACTCTGAGGTCTCAAAAAGTGTTTCTTCACCCCGTGAAGTGAATTAAATACAATTTAGAGGCATTTAATGTTCAAGCAAAAACGGCGGATTTTTGACAAAAGAGATAACACCCCCCATTACGTGATGCTTCAGAAAGGTGAAAAATTGTCAGTTTTCAAATGTTTTATTTTTGAATGTCAGTTCACATTTGTAGGTGGATCATCAGTTTTAGAGCTAAAAAAATTAGCATGTTTAAAGTGATTTTCATGCTTCCAGGGGCTCTAAACACAAGATTTGTGGAATGGTTAAAAGTGCATGAAAATGGCCAATTTGCTCACTCTGAGGTCTCAAAAAGTCTTTCTTCACCCCGGGAAGTGAATTAAATACCATTTGGAGGCATTTAATGTTCAATCAAAAACAGCTGATTTTTGACAAAAGAGATAACACCCCCCATTACGTAATTCTTCAGAAAGGTGAAAAATGGTCCGTTTTCAAATGTTTTATTTTTGAACGTCAGTTCACATTTGTAGGTGGAATATTAGTTTTAGAGCTAAAATTAGCATGTTTAAAGTGATTTTCATGCTTCCTGTGGCCCTAAACACAAGGTTTGTGGAATAGTTAAAAGTGCATGAAAATGGCAAATTTGCTCACTCTGAGGTCTCAAAAAGTGTTTCTTCACCCCGGGAAGTGAATTAAATACCATTTGGAGGCATTTAATGTTCAAGCAAAAACAGCTGATTTTTGACAAAAGAGATAACACCCCCCCATTACGTAATTCTTCAGAAAGGTGAAAAACTGTCCGTTTTCAAAGGTTTTATTTTTGAATGTCAGTTCACATTTGTAGGTGGATTATTAGTTTTAGAGCTAAAATTAGCATATTTAAAGTGATTTTCATGCTTCCAGGGGCTCTAAACACAAGATTTGTGGAATGGTTAAAAGTGCATGAAAATGGCCAATTTGCTCACTCTGAGGTCTCAAAAAGTGTTTCTTCACCCCGGGAAGTGAATTAAATACCATTTGGAGGCATTTAATGTTCAAGCAAAAACGGCTGATTTTTGACGAAAGAGATAACACCCCCCCATTACGTCATGCTTCAGAAAGGTGAAAAATGGTCCGTTTTCAAATGTTTTATTTTTGAATGTCAATTCACATTTGTAGGTGGATTACTAGTTTTAGAGCTAAAATTAGCATGTTTAAAGTGATTTTCATGCTTCCAGGGGCCCGGGAAGTGAATTAAATACCATTTGGAGGCATTTAGTGTTCAAGCAAAAACAGCAGATTTTTGACAAAAGAGATAACACCCCCCATTACGTCATTCTTCAGAAAGGTAAAAAATGGTCCGTTTTCAAATGTTTTATTTTTGAACGTCAGTTCACATTTGTAGGTGGATTATTAGTTTTAGAGCTAAAATTAGCATGTTTAAAGTGATTTTCATGCTTCCAGGGGCTCTAAACACAAGATTTGTGGAATGGTTAAAAGTGCATGAAAATGGCCAATTTGCTCACTCTGAGGTCTCAAAAAGTGTTTCTTCACCCCGGGAAGTGAATTAAATACAATTTGGAGGCATTTAATGTTCAAGCAAAAACGGCGGATTTTTGACAAAAGAGATAACACCCCCCCCATTACATGATGCTTCAGAAAGGTGAAAAATTGTCCGTTTTCAAATGTTTTATTTTTGAATGTCAGTTCACATTTGTAGGTGGATCATCAGTTTTAGAGCTAAAAAAATTAGCATGTTTAAAGTGATTTTCATGCTTCCAGGGGCTCTAAACACAAGATTTGTGGAATGGTTAAAAGTGCATGAAAATGGCCAATTTGCTCACTCTGAGGTCTCAAAAAGTGTTTCTTCACCCCGGGAAGTGAATTAAATACCATTTGTAGGCATTTAATGTTCAATCAAAAACAGCTGATTTTTGACAAAAGAGATAACACCCCCCCATTACGTCATTCTTCAGAAAGGTGAAAAATGGTCCGTTTTCAAATGTTTTATTTTTGAATGTCAATTCACATTTGTAGGTGGATTATTAGTTTTAGAGCTAAAATTAGCATGTTTAAAGTGATTTTCATGATTCCAGGGGCCCGGGAAGTGAATTAAATACCATTTGGAGGCATTTAATGTTCAAGCAAAAACAGCTGATTTTTGACAAAAGAGATAACACCTCCCATTACGTCATGCTTCAGAAAGGTGAAAAATTGTCCGTTTTCAAATGTTTTATTTTTGAATGTCAGTTCACATTTGTAGGTGGATTATTAGTTTTAGAGCTAAAATTAGCATGTTTAAAGTGATTTTCATGCTTCCTGTGGCCCTAAACACAAGGTTTGTGGAATGGTTAAAAGTGCATGAAAATGGCCAATTTGCTCACTCTGAGGTCTCAAAAAGTGTTTCTTCACCCCGGGAAGTGAATTAAATACCATTTGGAGGCATTTAATGTTCAAGCAAAAACAGCTGATTTTTGACAAAAGAGATAACACCCCCCCATTACGTAATTCTTCAGTAAGGTGAAAAATTGTCTGTTTTCAAATGTTTTATTTTTGAATGTCAGTTCACATTTGTAGGTGGATTATTAGTTTTAGAGCTAAAATTAGCATATTTAAAGTGATTTTCATGCTTCCAGGGGCTCTAAACACAAGATTTGTGGAATGGTTAAAAGTGCATGAAAATGGCCAATTTGCTCACTCTGAGGTCTCAAAAAGTGTTTCTTCACCCCGGGAAGTGAATTAAATACCATTTGGAGGCATTTAATGTTCAAGCAAAAACGGCAGATTTTTGACAAAAGAGATAACACCCCCCCATTACGTCATTCTTCAGAAAGGTGAAAAATGGTCCGTTTTCAAATGTTTTATTTTTGAATGTCAGTTCACATTTGTAGGTGGATTATTAGTTTTAGAGCTGAAATTAGCATGTTTAAAGTGATTTTCATGCTTCCTGTGGCCCTAAACACAAGGTTTGTGGAATGGTTAAAAGTGCATGAAAATGGCCAATTTGCTCACTCTGAGGTCTCAAAAAGTGTTTCTTCACCCCGGGAAGTGAATTAAATACCATTTGGAGGCATTTAATGTTCAATCAAAAACAGCTGATTTTTGACAAAAGAGATAACACCTCCCATTACGTCATGCTTCAGAAAGGTGAAAAATTGTCCGTTTTCAAATGTTTTATTTTTGAATGTCAGTTCACATTTGTAGGTGGATTATTAGTTTTAGAGCTAAAATTAGCATGTTTAAAGTGATTTTCATGCTTCCTGTGGCCCTAAACACAAGGTTTGTGGAATGGTTAAAAGTGCATGAAAATGGCCAATTTGCTCACTCTGAGGTCTCAAAAAGTGTTTCTTCACCCCGGGAAGTGAATTAAATACCATTTGTAGGCATTTAATGTTCAAGCAAAACCAGCTGATTTTTGACAAAAGATATAACACCCCCCCATTACGTAATTCTTCAGAAAGGTGAAAAATGGTCCGTTTTCAAATGTTTTATTTTTGAACGTCAGTTCACATTTGTAGGTGGATTATTAGTTTTAGAGCTAAAATTAGCATGTTTAAAGTGATTTTCATACTTCCTGTGGCCCTAAACACAAGGTTTGTGGAATAGTTAAAAGTGCATGAAATGGCCAATTTGCTCACTCTGAGGTCTCAAAAAGTGTTTCTTCACCCCGGGAAGTGAATTAAATACCATTTGGAGGCATTTAATGTTCAAGCAAAAACGGCTGATTTTTGACAAAAGAGATAACACCCCCCCATTACGTCATTCTTCAGAAAGGTGAAAAATGGTCCGTTTTCAAATGTTTTATTTTTGAACGTCAGTTCACATTTGTAGGTGGATTATTAGTTTTAGAGCGAAAATTAGCATGTTTAAAGTGATTTTCATGCTTCCAGGGGCTCTAAACACAAGATTTGTGGAATGGTTAAAAGTGCATGAAAATTGCCAATTTGCTCACTCTGAGGTCTCAAAAAGTGTTTCTTCACCCCGGGAAGTGAATTAAATACCATTTGTAGGCATTTAATGTTCAATCAAAAACAGCTGATTTTTGACGAAAGAGATAACACCCCCCCATTACGTCATGCTTCAGAAAGGTGAAAAATGGTCCGTTTTCAAATGTTTTATTTTTGAATGTCAATTCACATTTGTAGGTGGATTATTAGTTTTAGAGCTAAAATTAGCATGTTTAAAGTGATTTTCATGCTTCCAGGGGCCCGGGAAGTGAATTAAATACAATTTGGAGGCATTTAATGTTCAAGCAAAAACAGCTGATTTTTGACAAAAGAGATAACACCCCCCATTACGTCATTCTTCAGAAAGGTAAAAAATGGTCCGTTTTCAAATGTTTTATTTTTGAACGTCAGTTCACATTTGTAGGTGGATTATTAGTTTTAGAGCTAAAATTAGCATGTTTAAAGTGATTTTCATGCTTCCAGGGGCTCTAAACACAAGATTTGTGGAATGGTTAAAAGTGCATGAAAATGGCCAATTTGCTCACTCTGAGGTCTCAAAAAGTGTTTCTTCACCCCGTGAAGTGAATTAAATACAATTTGGAGGCATTTAATGTTCAAGCAAAAACGGCGGATTTTTGACAAAAGAGATAACACCCCCATTACGTGATGCTTCAGAAAGGTGAAAAATTGTCCGTTTTCAAATGTTTTATTTTTGAATGTCAGTTCACATTTGTGGGTGGATCATCAGTTTTAGAGCTAAAAAAATTAGCATGTTTAAAGTGATTTTCATGCTTCCAGGGGCTCTAAACACAAGATTTGTGGAATGGTTAAAAGTGCATGAAAATGGCCAATTTGCTCACTCTGAGGTCTCAAAAAGTGTTTCTTCACCCCGGGAAGTGAATTAAATACCATTTGTAGGCATTTAATGTTCAATCAAAAACAGCTGATTTTTGACAAAAGAGATAACACCCCCCATTACGTCATTCTTCAGAAAGGTGAAAAATGGTCCGTTTTCAAATGTTTTATTTTTGAATGTCAATTCACATTTGTAGGTGGATTATTAGTTTTAGAGCTAAAATTAGCATGTTTAAAGTGATTTTCATGCTTCCAGGGGCCCGGGAAGTGAATTAAATACCATTTGGAGGCATTTAATGTTCAAGCAAAAACAGCTGATTTTTGACAAAAGAGATAACACCCCCATTACGTCATTCTTAGGAAAGGTAAAAAATGGTCCGTTTTCAAATGTTTTATTTTTGAACGTCAGTTCACATTTGTAGGTGGATTATTAGTTTTAGAGCTAAAATTAGCATGTTTAAAGTGATTTTCATGCTTCCAGGGGCTCTAAACACAAGATTTGTGGAATGGTTAAAAGTGCATGAAAATGGCCAATTTGCTCACTCTGAGGTCTCAAAAAGTGTTTCTTCACCCCGTGAAGTGAATTAAATACAATTTGGAGGCATTTAATGTTCAAGCAAAAATGGCTGATTTTTGACAAAAGAGATAACACCCCCCCATTACGTCATTCTTAAGAAAGGTGAAAAATGGTCCGTTTTCAAATGTTTTATTTTTGAACGTCAGTTCACATTTGTAGGTGGATTATTAGTTTTAGAGCTAAAATTAGCATGTTTAAAGTGATTTTCATGCTTCCAGGGGCTCTAAACACAAGATTTGTGGAATGGTTAAAAGTGCATGAAAATGGCCAATTTGCTCACTCTGAGGTCTCAAAAAGTGTTTCTTCACCCCGGGAAGTGAATTAAATACCATTTGTAGGCATTTAATGTTCAAGCAAAACCAGCTGATTTTTGACAAAAGATATAACACCCCCCCATTACGTAATTCTTCAGAAAGGTGAAAAATGGTCCGTTTTCAAATGTTTTATTTTTGAACGTCAGTTCACATTTGTAGGTGGATTATTAGTTTTAGAGCTAAAATTAGCATGTTTAAAGTGATTTTCATACTTCCTGTGGCCCTAAACACAAGGTTTGTGGAATAGTTAAAAGTGCATGAAAATGGCCAATTTGCTCACTCTGAGGTCTCAAAAAGTGTTTCTTCACCTCGGGAAGTGAATTAAATACCATTTGGAGGCATTTAATGTTCAAGCAAAAACAGCTGATTTTTGACAAAAGAGATAACACCCCCCCATTACGTAATTCTTCAGAAAGGTGAAAAATTGTCCGTTTTCAAATGTTTTATTTTTGAATGTCAGTTCACATTTGTAGGTGGATTATTAGTTTTAGAGCTAAAATTAGCATATTTAAAGTGATTTTCATGCTTCCAGGGGCTCTAAACACAAGATTTGTGGAATGGTTAAAAGTGCATGAAAATGGCCAATTTGCTCACTCTGAGGTCTCAAAAAGTGTTTCTTCACCCCGGGAAGTGAATTAAATACCATTTGGAGGCATTTAATGTTCAAGCAAAAACGGCTGATTTTTGACGAAAGAGATAACACCCCCCCATTACGTCATGCTTCGGAAAGGTGAAAAATGGTCCGTTTTCAAATGTTTTATTTTTGAATGTCAATTCACATTTGTAGGTGGATTATTAGTTTTAGAGCTAAAATTAGCATGTTTAAAGTGATTTTCATGCTTCCAGGGGCCCGGGAAGTGAATTAAATACCATTTGGAGGCATTTAATGTTCAAGCAAAAACAGCTGATTTTTGACAAAAGAGATAACACCCCCCATTACGTCATTCTTCAGAAAGGTAAAAAATGGTCCGTTTTCAAATGTTTTATTTTTGAACGTCAGTTCACATTTGTAGGTGGATTATTAGTTTTAGAGCTAAAATTAGCATGTTTAAAGTGATTTTCATGCTTCCAGGGGCTCTAAACACAAGATTTGTGGAATGGTTAAAAGTGCATGAAAATGGCCAATTTGCTCACTCTGAGGTCTCAAAAAGTGTTTCTTCACCCCGGGAAGTGAATGAAATACAATTTGGAGGCATTTAATGTGCAAGCAAAAACGGCGGATTTTTGACAAAAGAGATAACACCCCCCCATTACATGATGCTTCAGAAAGGTGAAAAATTGTCCGTTTTCAAATGTTTTATTTTTGAATGTCAGTTCACATTTGTAGGTGGATCATCAGTTTTAGAGCTAAAAAAATTAGCATGTTTAAAGTGATTTTCATGCTTCCAGGGGCTCTAAACACAAGATTTGTGGAATGGTTAAAAGTGCATGAAAATGGCCAATTTGCTCACTCTGAGGTCTCAAAAAGTGTTTCTTCACCCCGGGAAGTGAATTAAATACCATTTGTAGGCATTTAATGTTCAATCAAAAACAGCAGATTTTTGACAAAAGAGATAACACCCCCCATTACGTCATTCTTCAGAAAGGTGAAAAATGGTCCGTTTTCAAATGTTTTATTTTTGAATGTCAATTCACATTTGTAGGTGGATTATTAGTTTTAGAGCTAAAATTAGCATGTTTAAAGTGATTTTCATGCTTCCAGGGGCCCGGGAAGTGAATTAAATACCATTTGGAGGCATTTAATGTTCAAGCAAAAACAGCTGATTTTTGACAAAAGAGATAACACCCCCATTACGTCATTCTTCAGAAAGGTAAAAAATGGTCCGTTTTCAAATGTTTTATTTTTGAACGTCAGTTCACATTTGTAGGTGGATTATTAGTTTTAGAGCTAAAATTAGCATGTTTAAAGTGATTTTCATGCTTCCAGGGGCTCTAAACACAAGATTTGTGGAATGGTTAAAAGTGCATAAAAATGGCCAATTTGGTCACTCTGAGGTCTCAAAAAGTGTTTCTTCACCCCGTGAAGTGAATTAAATACAATTTGGAGGCATTTAATGTTCAAGCAAAAACTGCGGATTTTTGACAAAAGAGATAACACCCCCCATTACGTGATGCTTCAGAAAGGTGAAAAATTGTCCGTTTTCAAATGTTTTATTTTTGAATGTCAGTTCACATTTGTAGGTGGATCATCAGTTTTAGAGCTAAAAAAATTAGCATGTTTAAAGTGATTTTCATGCTTCCAGGGGCTCTAAACACAGGATTTGTGGAATGGTTAAAAGTGCATGAAAATGGGCAATTTGCTCACTCTGAGGTCTCAAAAAGTGTTTCTTCACCCCGGGAAGTGAATTAAATACCATTTGGAGGCATTTAATGTTCAATCAAAAACAGCTGATTTTTGACAAAAGAGATAACACCTCCCATTACGTCATGCTTCAGAAAGGTGAAAAATTGTCCGTTTTCAAATGTTTTATTTTTGAATGTCAGTTCACATTTGTAGGTGGATTATTAGTTTTAGAGCTAAAATTAGCATGTTTAAAGTGATTTTCATGCTTCCTGTGGCCCTAAACACAAGGTTTGTGGAATGGTTAAAAGTGCATGAAAATGGCCAATTTGCTCACTCTGAGGTCTCAAAAAGTGTTTCTTCACCCCGGGAAGTGAATTAAATACCATTTGGAGGCATTTAATGTTCAAGCAAAAATGGCTGATTTTTGACAAAAGAGATAACACCCCCCCATTACGTCATTCTTCAGAAAGGTGAAAAATGGTCCGTTTTCAAATGTTTTATTTTTGAACGTCAGTTCACATTTGTAGGTGGATTATTAGTTTTAGAGCTAAAATTAGCATGTTTAAAGTGATTTTCATGCTTCCAGGGGCTCTAAACACAAGATTTGTGGAATGGTTAAAAGTGCATGAAAATGGCCAATTTGCTCAGTCTGAGGTCTCAAAAAGTGTTTCTTCACCCCGGGAAGTGAATTAAATACCATTTGTAGGCATTTAATGTTCAAGCAAAACCAGCTGATTTTTGACAAAAGAGATAACACCCCCCCATTACGTAATTCTTCAGAAAGGTGAAAAATGGTCCGTTTTCAAATGTTTTATTTTTGAACGTCAGTTCACATTTGTAGGTGGATTATTAGTTTTAGAGCTAAAATTAGCATGTTTAAAGTGATTTTCATACTTCCTGTGGCCCTAAACACAAGGTTTGTGGAATAGTTAAAAGTGCATGAAAATGGCCAATTTGCTCACTCTGAGGTCTCAAAAAGTGTTTCTTCACCCCGGGAAGTGAATTAAATACCATTTGGAGGCATTTAATGTTCAAGCAAAAACAGCTGATTTTTGACAAAAGAGATAACACCCCCCCATTACGTAATTCTTCAGAAAGGTGAAAAATTGTCCGTTTTCAAATGTTTTATTTTTGAATGTCAGTTCACATTTGTAGGTGGATTATTAGTTTTAGAGCTAAAATTAGCATATTTAAAGTGATTTTCATGCTTCCAGGGGCTCTAAACACAAGATTTGTGGAATGGTTAAAAGTGCATGAAAATGGCCAATTTGCTCACTCTGAGGTCTCAAAAAGTGTTTCTTCACCCCGGGAAGTGAATTAAATACCATTTGGAGGCATTTAATGTTCAAGCAAAAACGGCTGATTTTTGACGAAAGAGATAACACCCCCCCATTACGTCATTCTTCAGAAAGGTGAAAAATGGTCCGTTTTCAAATGTTTTATTTTTGAATGTCAATTCACATTTGTAGGTGGATTATTAGTTTTAGAGCTAAAATTAGCATGTTTAAAGTGATTTTCATGCTTCCAGGGGCCCGGAAAGTGAATTAAATACCATTTGGAGGCATTTAATGTTCAAGCAAAAACAGCTGATTTTTGACAAAAGAGATAACACCCCCATTACGTCATTCTTCAGAAAGGTAAAAAATGGTCAGTTTTCAAATGTTTTATTTTTGAACGTCAGTTCACATTTGTAGGTGGATTATTAGTTTTAGAGCTAAAATTAGCATGTTTAAAGTGATTTTCATGCTTCCAGGGGCTCTAAACACAAGATTTGTGGAATGGTTAAAAGTGCATGAAAATGGCCAATTTGCTCACTCTGAGGTCTCAAAAAGTGTTTCTTCACCCCGTGAAGTGAATTAAATACAATTTGGAGGCATTTAATGTTCAAGCAAAAATGGCTGATTTTTGACAAAAGAGATAACACCCCCCCATTACGTCATTCTTAAGAAAGGTGAAAAATGGTCCGTTTTCAAATGTTTTATTTTTGAACGTCAGTTCACATTTGTAGGTGGATTATTAGTTTTAGAGCTAAAATTAGCATGTTTAAAGTGATTTTCATGCTTCCAGGGGCTCTAAACACAAGATTTGTGGAATGGTTAAAAGTGCATGAAAATGGCCAATTTGCTCACTCTGAGGTCTCAAAAAGTGTTTCTTCACCCCGGGAAGTGAATTAAATACCATTTGTAGGCATTTAATGTTCAAGCAAAACCAGCTGATTTTTGACAAAAGATATAACACCCCCCCATTACGTAATTCTTCAGAAAGGTGAAAAATGGTCCGTTTTCAAATGTTTTATTTTTGAACGTCAGTTCACATTTGTAGGTGGATTATTAGTTTTAGAGCTAAAATTAGCATGTTTAAAGTGATTTTCATACTTCCTGTGGCCCTAAACACAAGGTTTGTGGAATAGTTAAAAGTGCATGAAAATGGCCAATTTGCTCACTCTGAGGTCTCAAAAAGTGTTTCTTCACCTCGGGAAGTGAATTAAATACCATTTGGAGGCATTTAATGTTCAAGCAAAAACAGCTGATTTTTGACAAAAGAGATAACACCCCCCCATTACGTAATTCTTCAGAAAGGTGAAAAATTGTCCGTTTTCAAATGTTTTATTTTTGAATGTCAGTTCACATTTGTAGGTGGATTATTAGTTTTAGAGCTAAAATTAGCATATTTAAAGTGATTTTCATGCTTCCAGGGGCTCTAAACACAAGATTTGTGGAATGGTTAAAAGTGCATGAAAATGGCCAATTTGCTCACTCTGAGGTCTCAAAAAGTGTTTCTTCACCCCGGGAAGTGAATTAAATACCATTTGGAGGCATTTAATGTTCAAGCAAAAACAGCTGATTTTTGACGAAAGAGATAACACCCCCCCATTACGTCATGCTTCGGAAAGGTGAAAAATGGTCCGTTTTCCAATGTTTTATTTTTGAATGTCAATTCACATTTGTAGGTGGATTATTAGTTTTAGAGCTAAAATTAGCATGTTTAAAGTGATTTTCATGCTTCCAGGGGCCCGGGAAGTGAATTAAATACCATTTGGAGGCATTTAATGTTCAAGCAAAAACAGCTGATTTTTGACAAAAGAGATAACACCCCCCATTACGTCATTCTTCAGAAAGGTAAAAAATGGTCCGTTTTCAAATGTTTTATTTTTGAACGTCAGTTCACATTTGTAGGTGGATTATTAGTTTTAGAGCTAAAATTAGCATGTTTAAAGTGATTTTCATGCTTCCAGGGGCTCTAAACACAAGATTTGTGGAATGGTTAAAAGTGCATGAAAATGGCCAATTTGCTCACTCTGAGGTCTCAAAAAGTGTTTCTTCACCCCGGGAAGTGAATGAAATACAATTTGGAGGCATTTAATGTTCAAGCAAAAACGGCGGATTTTTGACAAAAGAGATAACACCCCCCCATTACATGATGCTTCAGAAAGGTGAAAAATTGTCCGTTTTCAAATGTTTTATTTTTGAATGTCAGTTCACATTTGTAGGTGGATCATCAGTTTTAGAGCTAAAAAAATTAGCATGTTTAAAGTGATTTTCATGCTTCCAGGGGCTCTAAACACAAGATTTGTGGAATGGTTAAAAGTGCATGAAAATGGCCAATTTGCTCACTCTGAGGTCTCAAAAAGTGTTTCTTCACCCCGGGAAGTGAATTAAATACCATTTGTAGGCATTTAATGTTCAATCAAAAACAGCAGATTTTTGACAAAAGAGATAACACCCCCCATTACGTCATTCTTCAGAAAGGTGAAAAATGGTCCGTTTTCAAATGTTTTATTTTTGAATGTCAATTCACATTTGTAGGTGGATTATTAGTTTTAGAGCTAAAATTAGCATGTTTAAAGTGATTTTCATGCTTCCAGGGGCCCGGGAAGTGAATTAAATACCATTTGGAGGCATTTAATGTTCAAGCAAAAACAGCTGATTTTTGACAAAAGAGATAACACCCCCATTACGTCATTCTTCAGAAAGGTAAAAAATGGTCCGTTTTCAAATGTTTTATTTTTGAACGTCAGTTCACATTTGTAGGTGGATTATTAGTTTTAGAGCTAAAATTAGCATGTTTAAAGTGATTTTCATGCTTCCAGGGGCTCTAAACACAAGATTTGTGGAATGGTTAAAAGTGCATAAAAATGGCCAATTTGGTCACTCTGAGGTCTCAAAAAGTGTTTCTTCACCCCGTGAAGTGAATTAAATACAATTTGGAGGCATTTAATGTTCAAGCAAAAACTGCGGATTTTTGACAAAAGAGATAACACCCCCCATTACGTGATGCTTCAGAAAGGTGAAAAATTGTCCGTTTTCAAATGTTTTATTTTTGAATGTCAGTTCACATTTGTAGGTGGATCATCAGTTTTAGAGCTAAAAAAATTAGCATGTTTAAAGTGATTTTCATGCTTCCAGGGGCTCTAAACACAGGATTTGTGGAATGGTTAAAAGTGCATGAAAATGGGCAATTTGCTCACTCTGAGGTCTCAAAAAGTGTTTCTTCACCCCGGGAAGTGAATTAAATACCATTTGGAGGCATTTAATGTTCAATCAAAAACAGCTGATTTTTGACAAAAGAGATAACACCTCCCATTACGTCATGCTTCAGAAAGGTGAAAAATTGTCCGTTTTCAAATGTTTTATTTTTGAATGTCAGTTCACATTTGTAGGTGGATTATTAGTTTTAGAGCTAAAATTAGCATGTTTAAAGTGATTTTCATGCTTCCTGTGGCCCTAAACACAAGGTTTGTGGAATGGTTAAAAGTGCATGAAAATGGCCAATTTGCTCACTCTGAGGTCTCAAAAAGTGTTTCTTCACCCCGGGAAGTGAATTAAATACCATTTGGAGGCATTTAATGTTCAAGCAAAAATGGCTGATTTTTGACAAAAGAGATAACACCCCCCCATTACGTCATTCTTCAGAAAGGTGAAAAATGGTCCGTTTTCAAATGTTTTATTTTTGAACGTCAGTTCACATTTGTAGGTGGATTATTAGTTTTAGAGCTAAAATTAGCATGTTTAAAGTGATTTTCATGCTTCCAGGGGCTCTAAACACAAGATTTGTGGAATGGTTAAAAGTGCATGAAAATGGCCAATTTGCTCAGTCTGAGGTCTCAAAAAGTGTTTCTTCACCCCGGGAAGTGAATTAAATACCATTTGTAGGCATTTAATGTTCAAGCAAAACCAGCTGATTTTTGACAAAAGAGATAACACCCCCCCATTACGTAATTCTTCAGAAAGGTGAAAAATGGTCAGTTTTCAAATGTTTTATTTTTGAACGTCAGTTCACATTTGTAGGTGGATTATTAGTTTTAGAGCTAAAATTAGCATGTTTAAAGTGATTTTCATACTTCCTGTGGCCCTAAACACAAGGTTTGTGGAATAGTTAAAAGTGCATGAAAATGGCCAATTTGCTCACTCTGAGGTCTCAAAAAGTGTTTCTTCACCCCGGGAAGTGAATTAAATACCATTTGGAGGCATTTAATGTTCAAGCAAAAACAGCTGATTTTTGACAAAAGAGATAACACCCCCCCATTACGTAATTCTTCAGAAAGGTGAAAAATTGTCCGTTTTCAAATGTTTTATTTTTGAATGTCAGTTCACATTTGTAGGTGGATTATTAGTTTTAGAGCTAAAATTTGCATATTTAAAGTGATTTTCATGCTTCCAGGGGCTCTAAACACAAGATTTGTGGAATGGTTAAAAGTGCATGAAAATGGCCAATTTGCTCACTCTGAGGTCTCAAAAAGTGTTTCTTCACCCCGGGAAGTGAATTAAATACCATTTGGAGGCATTTAATGTTCAAGCAAAAACGGCTGATTTTTGACGAAAGAGATAACACCCCCCCATTACGTCATTCTTCAGAAAGGTGAAAAATGGTCCGTTTTCAAATGTTTTATTTTTGAATGTCAATTCACATTTGTAGGTGGATTATTAGTTTTAGAGCTAAAATTAGCATGTTTAAAGTGATTTTCATGCTTCCAGGGGCCCGGAAAGTGAATTAAATACCATTTGGAGGCATTTAATGTTCAAGCAAAAACAGCTGATTTTTGACAAAAGAGATAACACCCCCATTACGTCATTCTTCAGAAAGGTAAAAAATGGTCAGTTTTCAAATGTTTTATTTTTGAACGTCAGTTCACATTTGTAGGTGGATTATTAGTTTTAGAGCTAAAATTAGCATGTTTAAAGTGATTTTCATGCTTCCAGGGGCTCTAAACACAAGATTTGTGGAATGGTTAAAAGTGCATGAAAATGGCCAATTTGCTCACTCTGAGGTCTCAAAAAGTGTTTCTTCACCCCGTGAAGTGAATTAAATACAATTTGGAGGCATTTAATGTTCAAGCAAAAATGGCTGATTTTTGACAAAAGAGATAACACCCCCCCATTACGTCATTCTTAAGAAAGGTGAAAAATGGTCCGTTTTCAAATGTTTTATTTTTGAACGTCAGTTCACATTTGTAGGTGGATTATTAGTTTTAGAGCTAAAATTAGCATGTTTAAAGTGATTTTCATGCTTCCAGGGGCTCTAAACACAAGATTTGTGGAATGGTTAAAAGTGCATGAAAATGGCCAATTTGCTCACTCTGAGGTCTCAAAAAGTGTTTCTTCACCCCGGGAAGTGAATTAAATACCATTTGTAGGCATTTAATGTTCAAGCAAAACCAGCTGATTTTTGACAAAAGAGATAACACCCCCCCATTACGTAATTCTTCAGAAAGGTGAAAAATGGTCCGTTTTCAAATGTTTTATTTTTGAACGTCAGTTCACATTTGTAGGTGGATTATTAGTTTTAGAGCTAAAATTAGCATGTTTAGAGTGATTTTCATACTTCCTGTGGCCCTAAACACAAGGTTTGTGGAATAGTTAAAAGTGCATGAAAATGGCCAATTTGCTCACTCTGAGGTCTCAAAAAGTGTTTCTTCACCCCGGGAAGTGAATTAAATACCATTTGGAGGCATTTAATGTTCAAGCAAAAACAGCTGATTTTTGACAAAAGAGCTAACACCCCCCCATTACGTAATTCTTCAGAAAGGTGAAAAATTGTCCGTTTTCAAATGTTTTATTTTTGAATGTCAGTTCACATTTGTAGGCGGATTATTAGTTTTAGAGCTAAAATTAGCATGTTTAAAGTGATTTTCATGCTTCCAGGGGCTCTAAACACAAGGTTTGTGGAATGGTTAAAAGTGCATGAAAATGGCCAATTTGCTCACTCTGAGGTCTCAAAAAGTGTTTCTTCACCCCGGGAAGTGAATTAAATACAATTTGGAGGCATTTAATGTTCAAGCAAAAACGGCGGATTTTTGACAAAAGAGATAACACCCCCCCATTACGTGATGCTTCAGAAAGGTGAAAAATTGTCCGTTTTCAAATGTTTTATTTTTGAATGTCAGTTCACATTTGTAGGTGGATCTTCAGTTTTAGAGCTACAAAAATTAGCATGTTTAAAGTGATTTTCATGCTTCCAGGGGCTCTAAACACAAGATTTGTGGAATGGTTAAAAGTGCATGAAAATGGCCAATTTGCTCACTCTGAGGTCTCAAAAAGTGTTTCTTCACCCCGGGAAGTGAATTAAATACCATTTGGAGGCAATTCATGTTCAATCAAAAACAGCTGATTTTTGAAAAAAGAGATAACACCTCCCATTACGTCATGCTTCAGAAAGGTGAAAAATTGTCCGTTTTCAAATGTTTTATTTTTGAATGTCAGTTCACATTTGTAGGTGGATTATTAGTTTTAGAGCTAAAATTAGCATGTTTAAAGTGATTTTCATGCTTCCTGTGGCCCTAAACACAAGGTTTGTGGAATGGTTAAAAGTGCATGAAAATGGCCAATTTGCTCACTCTGAGGTCTCAAAAAGTGTTTCTTCACCCCGGGAAGTGAATTAAATACCATTTGGAGGCATTTAATGTTCAAGCAAAAACGGCTGATTTTTGACAAAAGAGATAACACCCCCCCATTACGTCATTCTTCAGAAAGGTGAAAAATGGTCCGTTTTCAAATGTTTTATTTTTGAACGTCAGTTCACATTTGTAGGTGGATTATTAGTTTTAGAGCTAAAATTAGCATGTTTAAAGTGATTTTCATGCTTCCAGGGGCCCGGGAAGTGAATTAAATACCATTTGGAGGCATTTAATGTTCAAGCAAAAACAGCTGATTTTTGACAAAAGAGATAACACCCCCATTACGTCATTCTTCAGAAAGGTAAAAAATGGTCCGTTTTCAAATGTTTTATTTTTGAACGTCAGTTCACATTTGTAGGTGGATTATTAGTTTTAGAGCTAAAATTTGCATTTTTAAAGTGATTTTCATGCTTCCAGGGGCTCTAAACACAAGATTTGTGGAATGGTTAAAAGTGCATGAAAATGGCCAATTTGCTCACTCTGAGGTCTCAAAAAGTGTTTCTTCACCCCGTGAAGTGAATTAAATACAATTTGGAGGCATTTAATGTTCAAGCAAAAACGGCGGATTTTTGACAAAAGAGATAACACCCCCATTACGTGATGCTTCAGAAAGGTGAAAAATTGTCCGCTTTCAAATGTTTTATTTTTGAATGTCAGTTCACATTTGTAGGTGGATCTTCAGTTTTAGAGCTACAAAAATTAGCATGTTTAAAGTGATTTTCATGCTTCCAGGGGCTCTAAACACAAGATTTGTGGAATGGTTAAAAGTGCATGAAAATGGCCAATTTGCTCACTCTGAGGTCTCAAAAAGTGTTTCTTCACCCCGGGAAGTGAATTAAATACAATTTGGAGGCATTTAATGTTCAAGCAAAAACGGCGGATTTTTGACAAAAGAGATAACACCCCCCCATTACGTGATGCTTCAGAAAGGTGAAAAATTGTCCGTTTTCAAATGTTTTATTTTTGAATGTCAGTTCACATTTGTAGGTGGATCTTCAGTTTTAGAGCTACAAAAATTAGCATGTTTAAAGTGATTTTCATGCTTCCAGGGGCTCTAAACACAAGATTTGTGGAATGGTTAAAAGTGCATGAAAATGGCCAATTTGCTCACTCTGAGGTCTCAAAAAGTGTTTCTTCACCCCGGGAAGTGAATTAAATACCATTTGGAGGCATTTCATGTTCAATCAAAAACAGCTGATTTTTGAAAAAAGAGATAACACCTCCCATTACGTCATGCTTCAGAAAGGTGAAAAATTGTCCGTTTTCAAATGTTTTATTTTTGAATGTCAGTTCACATTTGTAGGTGGATTATTAGTTTTAGAGCTAAAATTAGCATGTTTAAAGTGATTTTCATGCTTCCTGTGGCCCTAAACACAAGGTTTGTGGAATGGTTAAAAGTGCATGAAAATGGCCAATTTGCTCACTCTGAGGTCTCAAAAAGTGTTTCTTCACCCCGGGAAGTGAATTTAATACCATTTGGAGGCATTTAATGTTCAAGCAAAAACGGCTGATTTTTGACAAAAGAGATAACACCCCCCCATTACGTCATTCTTTAGAAAGGTGAAAAATGGTCCGTTTTCAAATGTTTTATTTTTGAACGTCAGTTCACATTTGTAGGTGGATTATTAGTTTTAGAGCTAAAATTAGCATGTTTAAAGTGATTTTCATGCTTCCAGGGGCTCTAAACACAAGATTTGTGGAATGGTTAAAAGTGCATGAAAATGGCCAATTTGCTCACTCTGAGGTCTCAAAAAGTGTTTCTTCACCCCGGGAAGTGAATTAAATACCATTTGTAGGCATTTAATGTTCAAGCAAAACCAGCTGATTTTTGACAAAAGAGATAACACCCCCCATTACGTAATTCTTCAGAAAG
The DNA here is from genome assembly GCF_964261635.1 of Lissotriton helveticus. Taxonomy (NCBI): domain Eukaryota; kingdom Metazoa; phylum Chordata; class Amphibia; order Caudata; family Salamandridae; genus Lissotriton; species Lissotriton helveticus. Next base: position 1,844,776 of record NW_027611740.1, read on the forward strand.
GTGAAAAATGGTCCGTTTTCAAATGTTTTATTTTTGAACGTCAGTTCACATTTGTAGGTGGAATATTAGTTTTAGAGCTAAAATTAGCATGTTTAAAGTGATTTTCATGCTTCCTGTGGCCCTAAACACAAGGTTTGTGGAATAGTTAAAAGTGCATGAAAATGGCAAATTTGCTCACTCTGAGGTCTCAAAAAGTGTTTCTTCACCCCGGGAAGTGAATTAAATACCATTTGGAGGCATTTAATGTTCAAGCAAAAACAGCTGATTTTTGACAAAAGAGATAACACCCCCCCATTACGTAATTCTTCAGAAAGGTGAAAAACTGTCCGTTTTCAAAGGTTTTATTTTTGAATGTCAGTTCACATTTGTAGGTGGATTATTAGTTTTAGAGCTAAAATTAGCATATTGAAAGTGATTTTCATGCTTCCAGGGGCTCTAAACACAAGATTTGTGGAATGGTTAAAAGTGCATGAAAATGGCCAATTTGCTCACTCTGAGGTCTCAAAAAGTGTTTCTTCACCCCGGGAAGTGAATTAAATACCATTTGGAGGCATTTAATGTTCAAGCAAAAACGGCTGATTTTTGACGAAAGAGATAACACCCCCCCATTACGTCATGCTTCAGAAAGGTGAAAAATGGTCCGTTTTCAAATGTTTTATTTTTGAATGTCAATTCACATTTGTAGGTGGATTACTAGTTTTAGAGCTAAAATTAGCATGTTTAAAGTGATTTTCATGCTTCCAGGGGCCCGGGAAGTGAATTAAATACCATTTGGAGGCATTTAATGTTCAAGCAAAAACAGCTGATTTTTGACAAAAGAGATAACACCCCCCATTACGTCATTCTTCAGAAAGGTAAAAAATGGTCCGTTTTCAAATGTTTTATTTTTGAACGTCAGTTCACATTTGTAGGTGGATTATTAGTTTTAGAGCTAAAATTAGCATGTTTAAAGTGATTTTCATGCTTCCAGGGGCTCTAAACACAAGATTTGTGGAATGGTTAAAAGTGCATGAAAATGGCCAATTTGCTCACTCTGAGGTCTCAAAAAGTGTTTCTTCACCCCGGGAAGTGAATTAAATACAATTTGGAGGCATTTAATGTTCAAGCAAAAACGGCGGATTTTTGACAAAAGAGATAACACCCCCCCATTACATGATGCTTCAGAAAGGTGAAAAATTGTCCGTTTTCAAATGTTTTATTTTTGAATGTCAGTTCACATTTGTAGGTGGATCATCAGTTTTAGAGCTAAAAAAATTAGCATGTTTAAAGTGATTTTCATGCTTCCAGGGGCTCTAAACACAAGATTTGTGGAATGGTTAAAAGTGCATGAAAATGGCCAATTTGCTCACTCTGAGGTCTCAAAAAGTGTTTCTTCACCCCGGGAAGTGAATTAAATACCATTTGTAGGCATTTAATGTTCAATCAAAAACAGCTGATTTTTGACAAAAGAGATAACACCCCCCCATTACGTCATTCTTCAGAAAGGTGAAAAATGGTCCGTTTTCAAATGTTTTATTTTTGAATGTCAATTCACATTTGTAGGTGGATTATTAGTTTTAGAGCTAAAATTAGCATGTTTAAAGTGATTTTCATGCTTCCAGGGGCCCGGGAAGTGAATTAAATACCATTTGGAGGCATTTAATGTTCAAGCAAAAACAGCTGATTTTTGACAAAAGAGATAACACCCCCATTACGTCATTCTTCAGAAAGGTAAAAAATGGTCCGTTTTCAAATGTTTTATTTTTGAACGTCAGTTCACATTTGTAGGTGGATTATTAGTTTTAGAGCTAAAATTAGCATGTTTAAAGTGATTTTCATGCTTCCAGGGGCTCTAAACACAAGATTTGTGGAATGGTTAAAAGTGCATGAAAATGGCCAATTTGTTCACTCTGAGGTCTCAAAAAGTGTTTCTTCACCCCGTGAAGTGAATTAAATACAATTTGGAGGCATTTAATGTTCAAGCAAAAATGGCTGATTTTTGACAAAAGAGATAACACCCCCCCATTACGTCATTCTTAAGAAAGGTGAAAAATGGTCCGTTTTCAAATGTTTTATTTTTGAACGTCAGTTCACATTTGTAGGTGGATTATTAGTTTTAGAGCTAAAATTAGCATGTTTAAAGTGATTTTCATGCTTCCAGGGGCTCTAAACACAAGATTTGTGGAATGGTTAAAAGTGCATGAAAATGGCCAATTTGCTCACTCTGAGGTCTCAAAAAGTGTTTCTTCACCCCGGGAAGTGAATTAAATACCATTTGTAGGCATTTAATGTTCAAGCAAAACCAGCTGATTTTTGACAAAAGAGATAACACCCCCCCATTACGTAATTCTTCAGAAAGGTGAAAAATGGTCCGTTTTCAAATGTTTTATTTTTGAACGTCAGTTCACATTTGTAGGTGGATTATTAGTTTTAGAGCTAAAATTAGCATGTTTAGAGTGATTTTCATACTTCCTGTGGCCCTAAACACAAGGTTTGTGGAATAGTTAAAAGTGCATGAAAATGGCCAATTTGCTCACTCTGAGGTCTCAAAAAGTGTTTCTTCACCCCGGGAAGTGAATTAAATACCATTTGGAGGCATTTAATGTTCAAGCAAAAACAGCTGATTTTTGACAAAAGAGCTAACACCCCCCCATTACGTAATTCTTCAGAAAGGTGAAAAATTGTCCGTTTTCAAATGTTTTATTTTTGAATGTCAGTTCACATTTGTAGGCGGATTATTAGTTTTAGAGCTAAAATTAGCATGTTTAAAGTGATTTTCATGCTTCCAGGGGCTCTAAACACAAGGTTTGTGGAATGGTTAAAAGTGCATGAAAATGGCCAATTTGCTCACTCTGAGGTCTCAAAAAGTGTTTCTTCACCCCGGGAAGTGAATTAAATACAATTTGGAGGCATTTAATGTTCAAGCAAAAACGGCGGATTTTTGACAAAAGAGATAACACCCCCCCATTACGTGATGCTTCAGAAAGGTGAAAAATTGTCCGTTTTCAAATGTTTTATTTTTGAATGTCAGTTCACATTTGTAGGTGGATCTTCAGTTTTAGAGCTACAAAAATTAGCATGTTTAAAGTGATTTTCATGCTTCCAGGGGCTCTAAACACAAGATTTGTGGAATGGTTAAAAGTGCATGAAAATGGCCAATTTGCTCACTCTGAGGTCTCAAAAAGTGTTTCTTCACCCCGGGAAGTGAATTAAATACCATTTGGAGGCAATTCATGTTCAATCAAAAACAGCTGATTTTTGAAAAAAGAGATAACACCTCCCATTACGTCATGCTTCAGAAAGGTGAAAAATTGTCCGTTTTCAAATGTTTTATTTTTGAATGTCAGTTCACATTTGTAGGTGGATTATTAGTTTTAGAGCTAAAATTAGCATGTTTAAAGTGATTTTCATGCTTCCTGTGGCCCTAAACACAAGGTTTGTGGAATGGTTAAAAGTGCATGAAAATGGCCAATTTGCTCACTCTGAGGTCTCAAAAAGTGTTTCTTCACCCCGGGAAGTGAATTAAATACCATTTGGAGGCATTTAATGTTCAAGCAAAAACGGCTGATTTTTGACAAAAGAGATAACACCCCCCCATTACGTCATTCTTCAGAAAGGTGAAAAATGGTCCGTTTTCAAATGTTTTATTTTTGAACGTCAGTTCACATTTGTAGGTGGATTATTAGTTTTAGAGCTAAAATTAGCATGTTTAAAGTGATTTTCATGCTTCCAGGGGCCCGGGAAGTGAATTAAATACCATTTGGAGGCATTTAATGTTCAAGCAAAAACAGCTGATTTTTGACAAAAGAGATAACACCCCCATTACGTCATTCTTCAGAAAGGTAAAAAATGGTCCGTTTTCAAATGTTTTATTTTTGAACGTCAGTTCACATTTGTAGGTGGATTATTAGTTTTAGAGCTAAAATTTGCATTTTTAAAGTGATTTTCATGCTTCCAGGGGCTCTAAACACAAGATTTGTGGAATGGTTAAAAGTGCATGAAAATGGCCAATTTGCTCACTCTGAGGTCTCAAAAAGTGTTTCTTCACCCCGTGAAGTGAATTAAATACAATTTGGAGGCATTTAATGTTCAAGCAAAAACGGCGGATTTTTGACAAAAGAGATAACACCCCCATTACGTGATGCTTCAGAAAGGTGAAAAATTGTCCGCTTTCAAATGTTTTATTTTTGAATGTCAGTTCACATTTGTAGGTGGATCTTCAGTTTTAGAGCTACAAAAATTAGCATGTTTAAAGTGATTTTCATGCTTCCAGGGGCTCTAAACACAAGATTTGTGGAATGGTTAAAAGTGCATGAAAATGGCCAATTTGCTCACTCTGAGGTCTCAAAAAGTGTTTCTTCACCCCGGGAAGTGAATTAAATACAATTTGGAGGCATTTAATGTTCAAGCAAAAACGGCGGATTTTTGACAAAAGAGATAACACCCCCCCATTACGTGATGCTTCAGAAAGGTGAAAAATTGTCCGTTTTCAAATGTTTTATTTTTGAATGTCAGTTCACATTTGTAGGTGGATCTTCAGTTTTAGAGCTACAAAAATTAGCATGTTTAAAGTGATTTTCATGCTTCCAGGGGCTCTAAACACAAGATTTGTGGAATGGTTAAAAGTGCATGAAAATGGCCAATTTGCTCACTCTGAGGTCTCAAAAAGTGTTTCTTCACCCCGGGAAGTGAATTAAATACCATTTGGAGGCAATTCATGTTCAATCAAAAACAGCTGATTTTTGAAAAAAGAGATAACACCTCCCATTACGTCATGCTTCAGAAAGGTGAAAAATTGTCCGTTTTCAAATGTTTTATTTTTGAATGTCAGTTCACATTTGTAGGTGGATTATTAGTTTTAGAGCTAAAATTAGCATGTTTAAAGTGATTTTCATGCTTCCTGTGGCCCTAAACACAAGGTTTGTGGAATGGTTAAAAGTGCATGAAAATGGCCAATTTGCTCACTCTGAGGTCTCAAAAAGTGTTTCTTCACCCCGGGAAGTGAATTAAATACCATTTGGAGGCATTTAATGTTCAAGCAAAAACGGCTGATTTTTGACAAAAGAGATAACACCCCCCCATTACGTCATTCTTCAGAAAGGTGAAAAATGGTCCGTTTTCAAATGTTTTATTTTTGAACGTCAGTTCACATTTGTAGGTGGATTATTAGTTTTAGAGCTAAAATTAGCATGTTTAAAGTGATTTTCATGCTTCCAGGGGCCCGGGAAGTGAATTAAATACCATTTGGAGGCATTTAATGTTCAAGCAAAAACAGCTGATTTTTGACAAAAGAGATAACACCCCCATTACGTCATTCTTCAGAAAGGTAAAAAATGGTCCGTTTTCAAATGTTTTATTTTTGAACGTCAGTTCACATTTGTAGGTGGATTATTAGTTTTAGAGCTAAAATTTGCATTTTTAAAGTGATTTTCATGCTTCCAGGGGCTCTAAACACAAGATTTGTGGAATGGTTAAAAGTGCATGAAAATGGCCAATTTGCTCACTCTGAGGTCTCAAAAAGTGTTTCTTCACCCCGTGAAGTGAATTAAATACAATTTGGAGGCATTTAATGTTCAAGCAAAAACGGCGGATTTTTGACAAAAGAGATAACACCCCCATTACGTGATGCTTCAGAAAGGTGAAAAATTGTCCGCTTTCAAATGTTTTATTTTTGAATGTCAGTTCACATTTGTAGGTGGATCTTCAGTTTTAGAGCTACAAAAATTAGCATGTTTAAAGTGATTTTCATGCTTCCAGGGGCTCTAAACACAAGATTTGTGGAATGGTTAAAAGTGCATGAAAATGGCCAATTTGCTCACTCTGAGGTCTCAAAAAGTGTTTCTTCACCCCGGGAAGTGAATTAAATACAATTTGGAGGCATTTAATGTTCAAGCAAAAACGGCGGATTTTTGAAAAAAGAGATAACACCCCCCCATTACGTGATGCTTCAGAAAGGTGAAAAATTGTCCGTTTTCAAATGTTTTATTTTTGAATGTCAGTTCCCATTTGTAGGTGGATCTTCAGTTTTAGAGCTACAAAAATTAGCATGTTTAAAGTGATTTTCATGCTTCCAGGGGCTCTAAACACAAGATTTGTGGAATGGTTAAAAGTGCATGAAAATGGCCAATTTGCTCACTCTGAGGTCTCAAAAAGTGTTTCTTCACCCCGGGAAGTGAATTAAATACCATTTGGAGGCATTTCATGTTCAATCAAAAACAGCTGATTTTTGAAAAAAGAGATAACACCTCCCATTACGTCATGCTTCAGAAAGGTGAAAAATTGTCCGTTTTCAAATGTTTTATTTTTGAATGTCAGTTCACATTTGTAGGTGGATTATTAGTTTTAGAGCTAAAATTAGCATGTTTAAAGTGATTTTCATGCTTCCTGTGGCCCTAAACACAAGGTTTGTGGAATGGTTAAAAGTGCATGAAAATGGCCAATTTGCTCACTCTGAGGTCTCAAAAAGTGTTTCTTCACCCCGGGAAGTGAATTTAATACCATTTGGAGGCATTTAATGTTCAAGCAAAAACGGCTGATTTTTGACAAAAGAGATAACACCCCCCCATTACGTCATTCTTTAGAAAGGTGAAAAATGGTCCGTTTTCAAATGTTTTATTTTTGAACGTCAGTTCACATTTGTAGGTGGATTATTAGTTTTAGAGCTAAAATTAGCATGTTTAAAGTGATTTTCATGCTTCCAGGGGCTCTAAACACAAGATTTGTGGAATGGTTAAAAGTGCATGAAAATGGCCAATTTGCTCACTCTGAGGTCTCAAAAAGTGTTTCTTCACCCCGGGAAGTGAATTAAATACCATTTGTAGGCATTTAATGTTCAAGCAAAACCAGCTGATTTTTGACAAAAGAGATAACACCCCCCATTACGTAATTCTTCAGAAAGGTGAAAAATGGTCCGTTTTCAAATGTTTTATTTTTGAACGTCAGTTCACATTTGTAGGTGGAATATTAGTTTTAGAGCTAAAATTAGCATGTTTAAAGTGATTTTCATGCTTCCTGTGGCCCTAAACACAAGGTTTGTGGAATAGTTAAAAGTGCATGAAAATGGCAAATTTGCTCACTCTGAGGTCTCAAAAAGTGTTTCTTCACCCCGGGAAGTGAATTAAATACCATTTGGAGGCATTTAATGTTCAAGCAAAAACAGCTGATTTTTGACAAAAGAGATAACACCCCCCCATTACGTAATTCTTCAGAAAGGTGAAAAACTGTCCGTTTTCAAAGGTTTTATTTTTGAATGTCAGTTCACATTTGTAGGTGGATTATTAGTTTTAGAGCTAAAATTAGCATATTGAAAGTGATTTTCATGCTTCCAGGGGCTCTAAACACAAGATTTGTGGAATGGTTAAAAGTGCATGAAAATGGCCAATTTGCTCACTCTGAGGTCTCAAAAAGTGTTTCTTCACCCCGGGAAGTGAATTAAATACCATTTGGAGGCATTTAATGTTCAAGCAAAAACGGCTGATTTTTGACGAAAGAGATAACACCCCCCCATTACGTCATGCTTCAGAAAGGTGAAAAATGGTCCGTTTTCAAATGTTTTATTTTTGAATGTCAATTCACATTTGTAGGTGGATTACTAGTTTTAGAGCTAAAATTAGCATGTTTAAAGTGATTTTCATGCTTCCAGGGGCCCGGGAAGTGAATTAAATACCATTTGGAGGCATTTAATGTTCAAGCAAAAACAGCTGATTTTTGACAAAAGAGATAACACCCCCCATTACGTCATTCTTCAGAAAGGTAAAAAATGGTCCGTTTTCAAATGTTTTATTTTTGAACGTCAGTTCACATTTGTAGGTGGATTATTAGTTTTAGAGCTAAAATTAGCATGTTTAAAGTGATTTTCATGCTTCCAGGGGCTCTAAACACAAGATTTGTGGAATGGTTAAAAGTGCATGAAAATGGCCAATTTGCTCACTCTGAGGTCTCAAAAAGTGTTTCTTCACCCCGGGAAGTGAATTAAATACAATTTGGAGGCATTTAATGTTCAAGCAAAAACGGCGGATTTTTGACAAAAGAGATAACACCCCCCCATTACATGATGCTTCAGAAAGGTGAAAAATTGTCCGTTTTCAAATGTTTTATTTTTGAATGTCAGTTCACATTTGTAGGTGGATCATCAGTTTTAGAGCTAAAAAAATTAGCATGTTTAAAGTGATTTTCATGCTTCCAGGGGCTCTAAACACAAGATTTGTGGAATGGTTAAAAGTGCATGAAAATGGCCAATTTGCTCACTCTGAGGTCTCAAAAAGTGTTTCTTCACCCCGGGAAGTGAATTAAATACCATTTGTAGGCATTTAATGTTCAATCAAAAACAGCTGATTTTTGACAAAAGAGATAACACCCCCCCATTACGTCATTCTTCAGAAAGGTGAAAAATGGTCCGTTTTCAAATGTTTTATTTTTGAATGTCAATTCACATTTGTAGGTGGATTATTAGTTTTAGAGCTAAAATTAGCATGTTTAAAGTGATTTTCATGCTTCCAGGGGCCCGGGAAGTGAATTAAATACCATTTGGAGGCATTTAATGTTCAAGCAAAAACAGCTGATTTTTGACAAAAGAGATAACACCCCCATTACGTCATTCTTCAGAAAGGTAAAAAATGGTCCGTTTTCAAATGTTTTATTTTTGAACGTCAGTTCACATTTGTAGGTGGATTATTAGTTTTAGAGCTAAAATTAGCATATTTAAAGTGATTTTCATGCTTCCAGGGGCTCTAAACACAAGATTTGTGGAATGGTTAAAAGTGCATGAAAATGGCCAATTTGCTCACTCTGAGGTCTCAAAAAGTGTTTCTTCACCCCGGGAAGTGAATTAAATACCATTTGGAGGCATTTAATGTTCAAGCAAAAACAGCTGATTTTTGACGAAAGAGATAACACCCCCCCATTACGTCATGCTTCGGAAAGGTGAAAAATGGTCCGTTTTCAAATGTTTTATTTTTGAATGTCAATTCACATTTGTAGGTGGATTATTAGTTTTAGAGCTAAAATTAGCATGTTTAAAGTGATTTTCATGCTTCCTGTGGCCCTAAACACAAGGTTTGTGGAATGGTTAAAAGTGCATGAAAATGGCCAATTTGCTCACTCTGAGGTCTCAAAAAGTGTTTCTTCACCCCGGGAAGTGAATTAAATACCATTTGGAGGCATTTCATGTTCAATCAAAAACAGCTGATTTTTGAAAAAAGAGATAACACCTCCCATTACGTCATGCTTCAGAAAGGTGAAAAATTGTCCGTTTTCAAATGTTTTATTTTTGAATGTCAGTTCACATTTGTAGGTGGATTATTAGTTTTAGAGCTAAAATTAGCATGTTTAAAGTGATTTTCATGCTTCCTGTGGCCCTAAACACAAGGTTTGTGGAATGGTTAAAAGTGCATGAAAATGGCCAATTTGCTCACTCTGAGGTCTCAAAAAGTGTTTCTTCACCCCGGGAAGTGAATTTAATACCATTTGGAGGCATTTAATGTTCAAGCAAAAACGGCTGATTTTTGACAAAAGAGATAACACCCCCCCATTACGTCATTCTTTAGAAAGGTGAAAAATGGTCCGTTTTCAAATGTTTTATTTTTGAACGTCAGTTCACATTTGTAGGTGGATTATTAGTTTTAGAGCTAAAATTAGCATGTTTAAAGTGATTTTCATGCTTCCAGGGGCTCTAAACACAAGATTTGTGGAATGGTTAAAAGTGCATGAAAATGGCCAATTTGCTCACTCTGAGGTCTCAAAAAGTGTTTCTTCACCCCGGGAAGTGAATTAAATACCATTTGTAGGCATTTAATGTTCAAGCAAAACCAGCTGATTTTTGACAAAAGAGATAACACCCCCCATTACGTAATTCTTCAGAAAGGTGAAAAATGGTCCGTTTTCAAATGTTTTATTTTTGAACGTCAGTTCACATTTGTAGGTGGAATATTAGTTTTAGAGCTAAAATTAGCATGTTTAAAGTGATTTTCATGCTTCCTGTGGCCCTAAACACAAGGTTTGTGGAATAGTTAAAAGTGCATGAAAATGGCAAATTTGCTCACTCTGAGGTCTCAAAAAGTGTTTCTTCACCCCGGGAAGTGAATTAAATACCATTTGGAGGCATTTAATGTTCAAGCAAAAACAGCTGATTTTTGACAAAAGAGATAACACCCCCCCATTACGTAATTCTTCAGAAAGGTGAAAAACTGTCCGTTTTCAAAGGTTTTATTTTTGAATGTCAGTTCACATTTGTAGGTGGATTATTAGTTTTAGAGCTAAAATTAGCATATTGAAAGTGATTTTCATGCTTCCAGGGGCTCTAAACACAAGATTTGTGGAATGGTTAAAAGTGCATGAAAATGGCCAATTTGCTCACTCTGAGGTCTCAAAAAGTGTTTCTTCACCCCGGGAAGTGAATTAAATACCATTTGGAGGCATTTAATGTTCAAGCAAAAACGGCTGATTTTTGACGAAAGAGATAACACCCCCCCATTACGTCATGCTTCAGAAAGGTGAAAAATGGTCCGTTTTCAAATGTTTTATTTTTGAATGTCAATTCACATTTGTAGGTGGATTACTAGTTTTAGAGCTAAAATTAGCATGTTTAAAGTGATTTTCATGCTTCCAGGGGCCCGGGAAGTGAATTAAATACCATTTGGAGGCATTTAATGTTCAAGCAAAAACAGCTGATTTTTGACAAAAGAGATAACACCCCCCATTACGTCATTCTTCAGAAAGGTAAAAAATTGGCCGTTTTCAAATGTTTTATTTTTGAACGTCAGTTCACATTTGTAGGTGGATTATTAGTTTTAGAGCTAAAATTAGCATGTTTAAAGTGATTTTCATGCTTCCAGGGGCTCTAAACACAAGATTTGTGGAATGGTTAAAAGTGCATGAAAATGGCCAATTTGCTCACTCTGAGGTCTCAAAAAGTGTTTCTTCACCCCGGGAAGTGAATTAAATACAATTTGGAGGCATTTAATGTTCAAGCAAAAATGGCGGATTTTTGACAAAAGAGATAACACCCCCCCATTACATGATGCTTCAGAAAGGTGAAAAATTGTCCGTTTTCAAATGTTTTATTTTTGAATGTCAGTTCACATTTGTAGGTGGATCATCAGTTTTAGAGCTAAAAAAATTAGCATGTTTAAAGTGATTTTCATGCTTCCAGGGGCTCTAAACACAAGATTTGTGGAATGGTTAAAAGTGCATGAAAATGGCCAATTTGCTCACTCTGAGGTCTCAAAAAGTGTTTCTTCACCCCGGGAAGTGAATTAAATACCATTTGTAGGCATTTAATGTTCAATCAAAAACAGCTGATTTTTGACAAAAGAGATAACACCCCCCCATTACGTCATTCTTCAGAAAGGTGAAAAATGGTCCGTTTTCAAATGTTTTATTTTTGAATGTCAATTCACATTTGTAGGTGGATTATTAGTTTTAGAGCTAAAATTAGCATGTTTAAAGTGATTTTCATGCTTCCAGGGGCCCGGGAAGTGAATTAAATACCATTTGGAGGCATTTAATGTTCAAGCAAAAACAGCTGATTTTTGACAAAAGAGATAACACCCCCATTACGTCATTCTTCAGAAAGGTAAAAAATGGTCCGTTTTCAAATGTTTTATTTTTGAACGTCAGTTCACATTTGTAGGTGGATTATTAGTTTTAGAGCTAAAATTAGCATGTTTAAAGTGATTTTCATGCTTCCAGGGGCTCTAAACACAAGATTTGTGGAATGGTTAAAAGTGCATGAAAATGGCCAATTTGTTCACTCTGAGGTCTCAAAAAGTGTTTCTTCACCCCGTGAAGTGAATTAAATACAATTTGGAGGCATTTAATGTTCAAGCAAAAATGGCTGATTTTTGACAAAAGAGATAACACCCCCCATTACGTCATTCTTCAGAAAGGTAAAAAATGGTCCGTTTTCAAATGTTTAATTTTTGAACGTCAGTTCACATTTGTAGGTGGATTATTAGTTTTAGAGCTAAAATTAGCATGTTTAAAGTGATTTTCATGCTTCCTGTGGCCCTAAACACAAGGTTTGTGGAATGGTTAAAAGTGCATGAAAATGGCCAATTTGCTCACTCTGAGGTTTCAAAAAGTGTTTCTTCACCCCGGGAAGTGAATTAAATACCATTTGGAGTCATTTAATGTTCAAGCAAAAACGGCTGATTTTTGACAAAAGAGATAACACCCCCCCATTACGTCATCCTTCAGAAAGGTGAAAAATGGTCCGTTTTCAAATGTTTTATTTTTGAACGTCAGTTCACATTTGTAGGTGGATTATTAGTTTTAGAGCTAAAATTAGCATGTTTAAAGTGATTTTCATGCTTCCAGGGGCCCGGGAAGTGAATTAAATACCATTTGGAGGCATTTAATGTTCAAGCAAAAACGGCTGATTTTTGACAAAAGAGATAACACCCCCCCATTACGTCATGCTTCAGAAAGGTGAAAAATTGTCCGTTTTCAAATGTTTTATTTTTGAATGTCAGTTCACATTTGTAGGTGGATTATTAGTTTTAGAGCTCAAATTAGCATGTTTAAAGTGATTTTCATGCTTCCTGTGGCCCTAAACACAAGGTTTGTGGAATGGTTAAAAGTGCATGAAAATGGCCAATTTGCTCACTCTGAGGTCTCAAAAAGTGTTTCTTCACCCCGGGAAGTGAATTAAATACCATTTGGAGGCATTTAATGTTCAAGCAAAAACAGCTGATTTTTGACAAAAGAGATAACACCCCCCCAATATGTAATTCTTCAGAAAGGTGAAAAATTGTCCGTTTTCAAATGTTTTATTTTTGAATGTCAGTTCACATTTGTAGGTGGATTATTAGTTTTAGAGCTAAAATTAGCATGTTTAAAGTGATTTTCATGCTTCAAGGGGCCCGGGAAGTGAATTAAATACCATTTGGAGGCATTTAATGTTCAAGCAAAAACAGCTGATTTTTGACAAAAGAGATAACACCCCCCCATTACGTCATTCTTCAGAAAGGTGAATAATGGTCCGTTTTCAAATGTTTTATTTTTGAACGTCAGTTCACATTTGTAGGTGGATTATTAGTTTTAGAGCTAAAATTAGCATGTTTAAAGTGATTTTCATGCTTCCAGGGGCTCTAAACACAAGATTTGTGGAATGGTTAAAAGTGCATGAAAATTGCCAATTTGCTCACTCTGAGGTCTCAAAAAGTGTTTCTTCACCCCGGGAAGTGAATTAAATACCATTTGGAGGCATTTAATGTTCAAGCAAAAACGGCTGATTTTTGACAAAAGAGATAACACCCCCCCATTACGTCATGCTTCAGAAAGGTGAAAAATGGTCCGTTTTCAAATGTTTTATTTTTGAACGTCAGTTCACATTTGTAGGTGGATTATTAGTTTTAGAGCTAAAATTGGCATGTTTAAAGAGATTTTCATGCTTCCAGGGGCTCTAAACACAAGATTTGTGGAATGGTTAAAAGTGCATGAAAATGGCCAATTTGCTCACTCTGAGGTCTCAAAAAGTGTTTCTTCACCCCGGGAAGTGAATTAAATACCATTTGGAGGCATTTAATGTTCAAGCAAAAACAGCTGATTTTTGACAAAAGAGATAACACCCCCCCATTACGTCATTCTTCAGAAAGGTGAAAAATGGTCCGTTTTCAAATGTTTTATTTTTGAACGTCAGTTCACATTTGTAGGTGGATTATTAGTTTTAGAGCTAAAATTAGCATGTTTAAAGTGATTTTCATGCTTCCAGGGGCTCTAAACACAAGATTTGTGGAATGGTTAAAAGTGCATGAAAATGGCCAATTTGCTCACTCTGAGGTCTCAAAAAGTGTTTCTTCACCCCGGGAAGTGAATTAAATACCATTTGGAGGCATTTAATGTTCAAGCAAAAACGGCTGATTTTTTACAAAAGAGATAACACCCCCCATTACGTCATGCTTCAGAAAGGTGAAAAATGGTCCGTTTTCAAATGTTTTATTTTTGAACGTCAGTTCACATTTGTAGGTGGATTATTAGTTTTAGAGCAAAAATTAGCATGTTTAAAGTGATTTTCATGCTTCCAGGGGCCCGGGAAGTGAATTAAATACCATTTGGAGGCATTTAATGTACAAGCAAAAACAGCTGATCTTTGACAAAAGAGATAACACCCCCCCATTACGTCATTCTTCAGAAAGGTGAAAAATGGTCCGTTTTCAAATGTTTTATTTTTGAACGTCAGTTCACATTTGTAGGTGGATTATTAGTTTTAGAGCTAAAATTAGCATGTTTAAAGTGATTTTCATGCTTCCTGTGGCCCTAAACACAAGGTTTGTGGAATGGTTAAAAGTGCATGAAAATGGCCAATTTGCTCACTCTGAGGTTTCAAAAAGTGTTTCTTCACCCCGGGAAGTGAATTAAATACCATTTGGAGTCATTTAATGTTCAAGCAAAAACGGCTGATTTTTGACAAAAGAGATAACACCCCCCCATTACGTCATCCTTCAGAAAGGTGAAAAATGGTCCGTTTTCAAATGTTTTATTTTTGAACGTCAGTTCACATTTGTAGGTGGATTATTAGTTTTAGAGCTAAAATTAGCATGTTTAAAGTGATTTTCATGCTTCCAGGGGCCCGGGAAGTGAATTAAATACCATTTGGAGGCATTTAATGTTCAAGCAAAAACGGCTGATTTTTGACAAAAGAGATAACACCCCCCCATTACGTCATGCTTCAGAAAGGTGAAAAATTGTCCGTTTTCAAATGTTTTATTTTTGAATGTCAGTTCACATTTGTAGGTGGATTATTAGTTTTAGAGCTCAAATTAGCATGTTTAAAGTGATTTTCATGCTTCCTGTGGCCCTAAACACAAGGTTTGTGGAATGGTTAAAAGTGCATGAAAATGGCCAATTTGCTCACTCTGAGGTCTCAAAAAGTGTTTCTTCACCCCGGGAAGTGAATTAAATACCATTTGGAGGCATTTAATGTTCAAGCAAAAACAGCTGATTTTTGACAAAAGAGATAACACCCCCCCAATATGTAATTCTTCAGAAAGGTGAAAAATTGTCCGTTTTCAAATGTTTTATTTTTGAATGTCAGTTCACATTTGTAGGTGGATTATTAGTTTTAGAGCTAAAATTAGCATGTTTAAAGTGATTTTCATGCTTCAAGGGGCCCGGGAAGTGAATTAAATACCATTTGGAGGCATTTAATGTTCAAGCAAAAACAGCTGATTTTTGACAAAAGAGATAACACCCCCCCATTACGTCATTCTTCAGAAAGGTGAATAATGGTCCGTTTTCAAATGTTTTATTTTTGAACGTCAGTTCACATTTGTAGGTGGATTATTAGTTTTAGAGCTAAAATTAGCATGTTTAAAGTGATTTTCATGCTTCCAGGGGCTCTAAACACAAGATTTGTGGAATGGTTAAAAGTGCATGAAAATTGCCAATTTGCTCACTCTGAGGTCTCAAAAAGTGTTTCTTCACCCCGGGAAGTGAATTAAATACCATTTGGAGGCATTTAATGTTCAAGCAAAAACGTCTGATTTTTGACAAAAGAGATAACACCCCCCCATTACGTCATGCTTCAGAAAGGTGAAAAATGGTCCGTTTTCAAATGTTTTATTTTTGAACGTCAGTTCACATTTGTAGGTGGATTATTAGTTTTAGAGCTAAAATTGGCATGTTTAAAGTGATTTTCATGCTTCCAGGGGCTCTAAACACAAGATTTGTGGAATGGTTAAAAGTGCATAAAAATGGCCAATTTGCTCACTCTGAGGTCTCAAAAAGTGTTTCTTCACCCCGGGAAGTGAATTAAATACCATTTGGAGGCATTTAATGTTCAAGCAAAAACGGCTGATTTTTGACAAAAGAGATAACACCCCCCCCATTACGTCATTCTTCAGAAAGGTGAAAAATGGTCCGTTTTCAAATGTTTTATTTTTGAACGTCAGTTCACATTTGTAGGTGGATTATTAGTTTTAGAGCTAAAATTAGCATGTTTAAAGTGATTTTCATGCTTCCAGGGGCCCGGGAAGTAAATTAAATACCATTTGGAGGCATTTAATGTTCAAGCAAAAACAGCTGATTTTTGACAAAAGAGATAACACCCCCATTACGTCATTCTTCAGAAAGGTAAAAAATGGTCCGTTTTCAAATGTTTAATTTTTGAACGTCAGTTCACATTTGTAGGTGGATTATTAGTTTTAGAGCTAAAATTAGCATGTTTAAAATGATTTTCATGCTTTCAGGGGCTCTAAACACAAGATTTGTGGAATGGTTAAAAGTGCATGAAAATGGCCAATTTGCTCACTCTGAGGTCTCAAAAAGTGTTTCTTCACCCCGGGAAGTGAATTAAATACAATTTGGAGGCATTTAATGTTCAAGCAAAAACGGCGGATTTTTGACAAAAGAGATAACACCCCCCCCATTACGTGATGCTTCAGAAAGGTGAAAAATTGTCCGTTTTCAAATGTTTTATTTTTGAATGTCAGTTCACATTTGTAGGTGGATTATTAGTTTTAGAGCTAAAATTAGCATGTTTAAAGTGATTTTCATGCTTCCAGGGGCTCTAAACACAAGATTTGTGGAATGGTTAAAAGTGCATGAAAATGGCCAATTTGCTCACTCTGAGGTCTCAAAAAGTGTTTCTTCACCCCGGGAAGTGAATTAAATACCATTTGGAGGCATTTAATGTTCAAGCAAAAACAGCTGATTTTTGACAAAAGTGATAACACCCCCCCCATTACGTAATTCTTCAGAAAGGTGAAAAATGGTCCGTTTTCAAATGTTTTATTTTTGAACGTCAGTTCACATTTGTAGGTTGAGTATTAGTTTTAGAGCTAAAATTAGCATGTTTAAAGTGATTTTCATGCTTCCAGGGGCTCAAAACACAAGATTTGTGGAATGGTTAAAAGTGCATGAAAATGGCCAATTTGCTCACTCTGAGGTCTCAAAAAGTGTTTCTTCACCCCGGGAAGTGAATTAAATACCATTTGGAGGCATTTAATGTTCAAGCAAAAACGGCTGATTTTTGACAAAAGAGATAACACCCCCCCATTACGTCATTCTTCAGAAAGGTGAAAAATGGTCCATTTTCAAATGTTTTATTTTTGAATGTCAATTCACATTTGTAGGTGGATTATTAGTTTTAGAGCTAAAATTAGCATGTTTAAAATGATTTTCATGCTTCCAGGGGCCCGGGAAGTGAATTAAATACCATTTGGAGGCATTTAATGTTCAAGCAAAAACAGCTGATTTTTGACAAAAGAGATAACACCCCCCATTACGTCATTCTTCAGAAAGGTTAAAAATGGTCCGTTTTCAAATGTTTTATTTTTGAACGTCAGTTCACATTTGTAGGTGGATTATTAGTTTTAGAGCTAAAATTTGCATGTTTAAAGTGATTTTCATGCTTCCAGGGGCTCTAAACACAAGATTTGTGGAATGGTTAAAAGTGCATGAAAATGGCCAATTTGCTCACTCTGAGGTCTCAAAAAGTGTTTCTTCACCCCGGGAAGTGAATTAAATACCATTTGGAGGCATTTAATGTTCAAGCAAAAACGGCTGATTTTTGACAAAAGAGATAACACCCCCCCATTACGTCATGCTTCAGAAAGGTGAAAAATGGTCCGTTTTCAAATGTTTTATTTTTGAATGTCAATTCACATTTGTAGGTGGATTATTAGTTTTAGAGCTAAAATTAGCATGTTTAAAGTGATTTTCATGCTTCCAGGGGCCCGGGAAGTGAATTAAATACCATTTGGAGGCATTTAATGTTCAAGCAAAAACAGCTGATTTTTGACAAAAGAGATAACACCCCCATTACGTCATTCTTCAGAAAGGTAAAAAATGGTCCGTTTTCAAATGTTTAATTTTTGAACGTCAGTTCACATTTGTAGGTGGATTATTAGTTTTAGAGCTAAAATTAGCATGTTTAAAATGATTTTCATGCTTTCAGGGGCTCTAAACACAAGATTTGTGGAATGGTTAAAAGTGCATGAAAATGGCCAATTTGCTCACTCTGAGGTCTCAAAAAGTGTTTCTTCACCCCGGGAAGTGAATTAAATACAATTTGGAGGCATTTAATGTTCAAGCAAAAACGGCAGATTTTTGACAAAAGAGATAACACCCCCCCATTACGTGATGCTTCAGAAAGGTGAAAAATTGTCCGTTTTCAAATGTTTTATTTTTGAATGTCAGTTCACATTTGTAGGTGGATCATCAGTTTTAGAGCTAAAAAAATTAGCATGTTTAAAGTGATTTTCATGCTTCCAGGGGCTCTAAACACAAGATTTGTGGAATCGTTAAAAGTGCATGAAAATGGCCAATTTGCTCACTCTGAGGTCTCAAAAAGTGTTTCTTCACCCCGGGAAGTGAATTAAATACCATTTGTAGGCATTTAATGTTCAATCAAAAACAGCTGATTTTTGACAAAAGAGATAACACCCCCCCATTACGTCATTCTTCAGAAAGGTGAAAAATGGTCCGTTTTCAAATGTTTTATTTTTGAACGTCTGTTCACATTTGTAGGTGGATCATCAGTTTTAGAGCTAAAAAAATTAGCATGTTTAAAGTGATTTTCATGCTTCCAGGGGCTCTAAACACAAGATTTGTGGAATGGTTAAAAGTGCATGAAAATGGCCAATTTGCTCACTCTGAGGTCTCAAAAAGTGTTTCTTCACCCCGGGAAGTGAATTAAATACCATTTGGAGGCATTTAATGTTCAAGCAAAAACAGCTGATTTTTGACAAAAGTGATAACACCCCCCCCCCATTACGTAATTCTTCAGAAAGGTGAAAAATGGTCTGTTTTCAAATGTTTTATTTTTGAACGTCAGTTCACATTTGTAGGTTGATTATTAGTTTTAGAGCTAAAATTAGCATGTTTAAAGTGATTTTCATGCTTCCAGGGGCTCAAAACACAAGATTTGTGGAATGGTTAAAAGTGCAAGAAAATGGCCAATTTGCTCACTCTGAGGTCTCAAAAAGTGTTTCTTCACCCCGGGAAGTGAATTAAATACCATTTGGAGGCATTTAATGTTCAAGCAAAAACGGCTGATTTTTGACAAAAGAGATAACACCCCCCCATTACGTCATTCTTCAGAAAGGTGAAAAATGGTCCATTTTCAAATGTTTTATTTTTGAATGTCAATTCACATTTGTAGGTGGATTATTAGTTTTAGAGCTAAAATTAGCATGTTTAAAATGATTTTCATGCTTCCAGGGGCCCGGGAAGTGAATTAAATACCATTTGGAGGCATTTAATGTTCAAGCAAAAACAGCTGATTTTTGACAAAAGAGATAACACCCCCCATTACATCATTCTTCAGAAAGGTAAAAAATGGTCCGTTTTCAAATGTTTTATTTTTGAACGTCAGTTCACATTTGTAGGTGGATTATTAGTTTTAGAGCTAAAATTTGCATGTTTAAAGTGATTTTCATGCTTCCAGGGGCTCTAAACACAAGATTTGTGGAATGGTTAAAAGTGCATGAAAATGGCCAATTTGCTCACTCTGAGGTCTCAAAAAGTGTTTCTTCACCCCGGGAAGTGAATTAAATACAATTTGGAGGCATTTAATGTTCAAGCAAAAACGGCGGATTTTTGACAAAAGAGATAACACCCCCCCATTACGTGATGCTTCAGAAAGGTGAAAAATTGTCCGTTTTCAAATGTTTTATTTTTGAATGTCAGTTCACATTTGTAGGTGGATCATCAGTTTTAGAGCTAAAAAAATTAGCATGTTTAAAGTGATTTTCATGCTTCCAGGGGCTCTAAACACAAGATTTGTGGAATGGTTAAAAGTGCATGAAAATGGCCAATTTGCTCACTCTGAGGTCCCAAAAAGTGTTTCTTCACCCCGGGAAGTGAATTAAATACTATTTGGAGGCATTTAATGTTCAATCAAAAACAGCTGATTTTTGACAAAAGAGATAACACCTCCCATTACGTCATGCTTCAGAAAGGTGAAAAATTGTCAGTTTTCAAATGTTTTATTTTTGAATGTCAGTTCACATTTGTAGGTGGATTTTTAGTTTTAGAGCTAAAATTAGCATGTTTAAAGTGATTTTCATGCTTCCTGTGGCCCTAAACACAAGGTTTGTGGAATGGTTAAAAGTGCATGAAAATGGCCAATTTGCTCACTCTGAGGTCTCAAAAAGTGTTTCTTCACCCGGGAAGTGAATTAAATACCATTTGGAGGCATTTAATGTTCAAGCAAAAACAGCTGATTTTTGACAAAAGAGATAACACCCCCCCATTACGTAATTCTTCAGAAAGGTGAAAAATTGTCTGTTTTCAAATGTTTTATTTTTGAATGTCAGTTCACATTTGTAGGTGGATTATTAGTTTTAGAGCTAAAATTAGCATATTTAAAGTGATTTTCATGCTTCAAGGGGCTCTAAACACAAGATTTGTGGAATGGTTAAAAGTGCATGAAAATGGCCAATTTGCTCACTCTGAGGTCTCAAAAAGTGTTTCTTCACCCCGGGAAGTGAATTAAATACCATTTGGAGGCATTTAATGTTCAAGCAAAAACAGCTGATTTTTGACAAAAGAGATAACACCCCCCATTACGTAATTCTTCAGAAAGGTAAAAAATGGTCCGTTTTCAAATGTTTAATTTTTGAACGTCAGTTCACATTTGTAGGTGGATTATTAGTTTTAGAGCTAAAATTAGCATGTTTAAAGTGATTTTCATGCTTCCAGGGGCTCTAAACACAAGATTTGTGGAATGGTTAAAAGTGCATGAAAATGGCCAATTTGCTCACTCTGAGGTCTCAAAAAGTGTTTCTTCACCCCGGGAAGTGAATTAAATACCATTTGGAGGCATTTAATGTTCAATCAAAAACAGCTGATTTTTGACAAAAGAGATAACACCCCCCATTACGTAATTCTTCAGAAAGGTAAAAAATGGTCAGTTTTCAAATGTTTAATTTTTGAACGTCAGTTCACATTTGTAGGTGGATTATTAGTTTTAGAGCTAAAATTAGCATGTTTAAAGTGATTTTCATGCTTCCAGGGGCTCTAAACACAAGATTTGTGGAATGGTTAAAAGTGCATGAAAATGGCCAATTTGCTCACTCTGAGGTCTCAAAAAGTGTTTCTTCACCCCGGGAAGTGAATTAAATACCATTTGGAGGCATTTAATGTTCAATCAAAAACAGCTGATTTTTGACAAAAGAGATAACACCTCCCATTACGTCATGCTTCAGAAAGGTGAAAAATTTACCGTTTTCAAATGTTTTATTTTTGAATGTCAGTTCACATTTGTAGGTGGATTATTAGTTTTAGAGCTAAAATTTGCATATTTAAAGTGATTTTCATGCTTCCAGGGGCTCTAAACACAAGATTTGTCGAATGGTTAAAAGTGCATGAAAATGGCCAATATGCTCACTCTGAGGTCTCAAAAAGTGTTTCTTCACCCCGGGAAGTGAATTAAATACCATTTGGAGGCATTTAATGTTCAAGCAAAAACGGCTGATTTTTGACAAAAGAGATAACACCCCCCCATTACGTCATTCTTCAGAAAGGTAAAAAAATGGTCAGTTTTCAAATGTTTTATTTTTGAACGTCAGTTCACATTTGTAGGTGGATTATTAGTTTTAGAGCTAAAATTAGCATGTTTAAAGTGATTTTCATGCTTCCAGGGGCTCTAAACACAAGATTTGTGGAATGGTTAAAAGTGCATGAAAATGGCCAATTTGCTCACTCTGAGGTCTCAAAAAGTGTTTCTTCACCCCGGGAAGTGAATTAAATACCATTTGGAGGCATTTAATGTTCAAGCAAAAACAGCTGATTTTTGACAAAAGAGATAACACCCCGCCATTACGTAATTCTTCAGAAAGGTGAAAAATGGTCCGTTTTCAAATGTTTTATTTTTGAACGTCAGTTCACATTTGTAGGTGGATTATTAGTTTTGAGCTAAAATTAGCATGTTTAAAGTGATTCTCATGCTTCCAGGGGCTCAAAACACAAGATTTGTGGAATGGTTAAAAGTGCATGAAAATGGCCAATTTGCTCACTCTGAGGTCTCAAAAAGTGTTTCTTCACCCCGGGAAGTGAATTAAATACCATTTGGAGGCATTTAATGTTCAAGCAAAAACAGATGATTTTTGACAAAAGGGATAACACCCCCCATTACGTAATGCTTCAGAAAGGTGAAAAATGGTCCGTTTTCAAATGTTTTATTTTTGAAGGTCAGTTCACATTTGTAGGTGGATTATTAGTTTTAGAGCTAAAATTAGAATGTTTAAAGTGATTTTCATGCTTCCAGGGGCCCGGGAAGTGAATTAAATACCATTTGGAGGCATTTAATGTTCAAGCAAAAACGGCTGATTTTTGACAAAAGAGATAACACCCCCCCATTACGTCATGCTTCAGAAAGGTGAAAAATTGTCAGTTTTCAAATGTTTTATTTTTGAATGTCAGTTCACATTTGTAGGTGAATTATTAGTTTTAGAGCTAAAATTTGCATGTTTAAAGTGATTTTCATGCTTCCTGTGGCCCTAAACACAAAGTTTGTGGAATGGTTAAAAGTGCATGAAAATGGCCAATTTGCTCACTCTGAGGTCTCAAAAAGTGTTTCTTCACCCCGGGAAGTGAATTAAATACCATTTGGAGGCCTTTAATGTTCAAGCAAAAACGGCTGATTTTTGACAAAAGAGATAAAACCCCCCCATTACGTCATGCTTCAGAAAGGTGAAAAATGGTCCATTTTCAAATGTTTTATTTTTGAATGTCAATTCACATTTGTAGGTGGATTATTAGTTTTAGAGCTAAAATTAGCATGTTTAAAGTGATTTTCATGCTTCCAGAGGCCCGGGAAGTGAATTAAATACCATTTGGAGGCATTTAATGTTCAAGCAAAAACAGCTGATTTTTGACAAAAGAGATAACACCCCCATTACGTCATTCTTCAGAAAGGTAAAAAATGGTCCGTTTTCAAATGTTTAATTTTTGAACGTCAGTTCACATTTGTAGGTGGATTATTAGTTTTAGAGCTAAAATTAGCATGTTTAAAATGATTTTCATGCTTTCAGGGGCTCTAAACACAAGATTTGTGGAATGGTTAAAAGTGCATGAAAATGGCCAATTTGCTCACTCTGAGGTCTCAAAAAGTGTTTCTTCATCCCGGGAAGTGAATTAAATACAATTTGGAGGCATTTAATGTTCAAGCAAAAACGGCGGATTTTTGACAAAAGAGATAACACCCCCCCATTACGTGATGCTTCAGAAAGGTGAAAAATTGTCCGTTTTCAAATGTTTTATTTTTGAATGTCAGTTCACATTTGTAGGTGGATCATCAGTTTTAGAGCTAAAAAAATTAGCATGTTTAAAGTGATTTTCATGCTTCCAGGGGCTCTAAACACAAGATTTGTGGAATGGTTAAAAGTGCATGAAAATGGCCAATTTGCTCACTCTGAGGTCTCAAAAAGTGTTTCTTCACCCCGGGAAGTGAATTAAATACCATTTGTAGGCATTTAATGTTCAATCAAAAACAGCTGATTTTTGACAAAAGAGATAACACCCCCCCATTACGTCATTCTTCAGAAAGGTAAAAAATGGTCCGTTTTCAAATGTTTAATTTTTGAACGTCAGTTCACATTTGTAGGTGGATTATTAGTTTTAGAGCTAAAATTAGCATGTTTAAAGTGATTTTCATGCTTCCAGGGGCTCTAAACACAAGATTTGTGGAATGGTTAAAAGTGCATGAAAATGGCCAATTTGCTCACTCTGAGGTCTCAAAAAGTGTTTCTTCACCCCGGGAAGTGAATTAAATACCATTTGGAGGCATTTAATGTTCAATCAAAAACAGCTGATTTTTGACAAAAGAGATAACACCCCCCATTACGTAATTCTTCAGAAAGGTAAAAAATGGTCAGTTTTCAAATGTTTAATTTTTGAACGTCAGTTCACATTTGTAGGTGGATTATTAGTTTTAGAGCTAAAATTAGCATGTTTAAAGTGATTTTCATGCTTCCAGGGGCTCTAAACACAAGATTTGTGGAATGGTTAAAAGTGCATGAAAATGGCCAATTTGCTCACTCTGAGGTCTCAAAAAGTGTTTCTTCACCCCGGGAAGTGAATTAAATACCATTTGGAGGCATTTAATGTTCAATCAAAAACAGCTGATTTTTGACAAAAGAGATAACACCTCCCATTACGTCATGCTTCAGAAAGGTGAAAAATTTACCGTTTTCAAATGTTTTATTTTTGAATGTCAGTTCACATTTGTAGGTGGATTATTAGTTTTAGAGCTAAAATTTGCATATTTAAAGTGATTTTCATGCTTCCAGGGGCTCTAAACACAAGATTTGTCGAATGGTTAAAAGTGCATGAAAATGGCCAATATGCTCACTCTGAGGTCTCAAAAAGTGTTTCTTCACCCCGGGAAGTGAATTAAATACCATTTGGAGGCATTTAATGTTCAAGCAAAAACGGCTGATTTTTGACAAAAGAGATAACACCCCCCCATTACGTCATTCTTCAGAAAGGTAAAAAAATGGTCAGTTTTCAAATGTTTTATTTTTGAACGTCAGTTCACATTTGTAGGTGGATTATTAGTTTTAGAGCTAAAATTAGCATGTTTAAAGTGATTTTCATGCTTCCAGGGGCTCTAAACACAAGATTTGTGGAATGGTTAAAAGTGCATGAAAATGGCCAATTTGCTCACTCTGAGGTCTCAAAAAGTGTTTCTTCACCCCGGGAAGTGAATTAAATACCATTTGGAGGCATTTAATGTTCAAGCAAAAACAGCTGATTTTTGACAAAAGAGATAACACCCCGCCATTACGTAATTCTTCAGAAAGGTGAAAAATGGTCCGTTTTCAAATGTTTTATTTTTGAACGTCAGTTCACATTTGTAGGTGGATTATTAGTTTTGAGCTAAAATTAGCATGTTTAAAGTGATTCTCATGCTTCCAGGGGCTCAAAACACAAGATTTGTGGAATGGTTAAAAGTGCATGAAAATGGCCAATTTGCTCACTCTGAGGTCTCAAAAAGTGTTTCTTCACCCCGGGAAGTGAATTAAATACCATTTGGAGGCATTTAATGTTCAAGCAAAAACAGATGATTTTTGACAAAAGGGATAACACCCCCCATTACGTAATGCTTCAGAAAGGTGAAAAATGGTCCGTTTTCAAATGTTTTATTTTTGAAGGTCAGTTCACATTTGTAGGTGGATTATTAGTTTTAGAGCTAAAATTAGAATGTTTAAAGTGATTTTCATGCTTCCAGGGGCCCGGGAAGTGAATTAAATACCATTTGGAGGCATTTAATGTTCAAGCAAAAACGGCTGATTTTTGACAAAAGAGATAACACCCCCCCATTACGTCATGCTTCAGAAAGGTGAAAAATTGTCAGTTTTCAAATGTTTTATTTTTGAATGTCAGTTCACATTTGTAGGTGAATTATTAGTTTCAGAGCTAAAATTTGCATGTTTAAAGTGATTTTCATGCTTCCTGTGGCCCTAAACACAAAGTTTGTGGAATGGTTAAAAGTGCATGAAAATGGCCAATTTGCTCACTCTGAGGTCTCAAAAAGTGTTTCTTCACCCCGGGAAGTGAATTAAATACCATTTGGAGGCATTTAATGTTCAAGCAAAAACGGCTGATTTTTGACAAAAGAGATAAAACCCCCCCATTACGTCATGCTTCAGAAAGGTGAAAAATGGTCCGTTTTCAAATGTTTAATTTTTGAACGTCAGTTCACATTTGTAGGTGGATTATTAGTTTTAGAGCTAAAATTAGCATGTTTAAAATGATTTTCATGCTTTCAGGGGCTCTAAACACAAGATTTGTGGAATGGTTAAAAGTGCATGAAAATGGCCAATTTGCTCACTCTGAGGTCTCAAAAAGTGTTTCTTCACCCCGGGAAGTGAATTAAATACCATTTGGAGGCATTTAATGTTCAAGCAAAAACAGCTGATTTTTGACAAAAGAGATAACACCCCGCCATTACGTAATTCTTCAGAAAGGTGAAAAATGGTCCGTTTTCAAATGTTTTATTTTTGAACGTCAGTTCACATTTGTAGGTGGATTATTAGTTTTGAGCTAAAATTAGCATGTTTAAAGTGATTCTCATGCTTCCAGGGGCTCAAAACACAAGATTTGTGGAATGGTTAAAAGTGCATGAAAATGGCCAATTTGCTCACTCTGAGGTCTCAAAAAGTGTTTCTTCACCCCGGGAAGTGAATTAAATACCATTTGGAGGCATTTAATGTTCAAGCAAAAACAGATGATTTTTGACAAAAGGGATAACACCCCCCATTACGTAATGCTTCAGAAAGGTGAAAAATGGTCCGTTTTCAAATGTTTTATTTTTGAAGGTCAGTTCACATTTGTAGGTGGATTATTAGTTTTAGAGCTAAAATTAGAATGTTTAAAGTGATTTTCATGCTTCCAGGGGCCCGGGAAGTGAATTAAATACCATTTGGAGGCATTTAATGTTCAAGCAAAAACGGCTGATTTTTGACAAAAGAGATAACACCCCCCCATTACATCATGCTTCAGAAAGGTGAAAAATTGTCAGTTTTCAAATGTTTTATTTTTGAATGTCAGTTCACATTTGTAGGTGAATTATTAGTTTTAGAGCTAAAATTTGCATGTTTAAAGTGATTTTCATGCTTCCTGTGGCCCTAAACACAAAGTTTGTGGAATGGTTAAAAGTGCATGAAAATGGCCAATTTGCTCACTCTGAGGTCTCAAAAAGTGTTTCTTCACCCCGGGAAGTGAATTAAATACCATTTGGAGGCATTTAATGTTCAAGCAAAAACGGCTGATTTTTGACAAAAGAGATAAAACCCCCCCATTACGTCATGCTTCAGAAAGGTGAAAAATGGTCCGTTTTCAAATGTTTAATTTTTGAACGTCAGTTCACATTTGTAGGTGGATTATTAGTTTTAGAGCTAAAATTAGCATGTTTAAAGTGATTTTCATGCTTCCAGGGGCCCGGGAAGTGAATTAAATACCATTTGGAGGCATTTAATGTTCAAGCAAAAACAGCTGATTTTTGACAAAAGAGATAACACCCCCATTACGTCATTCTTCAGAAAGGTAAAAAATGGTCCGTTTTCAAATGTTTAATTTTTGAACGTCAGTTCACATTTGTAGGTGGATTATTAGTTTTAGAGCTAAAATTAGCATGTTTAAAATGATTTTCATGCTTTCAGGGGCTCTAAACACAAGATTTGTGGAATGGTTAAAAGTGCATGAAAATGGCCAATTTGCTCACTCTGAGGTCTCAAAAAGTGTTTCTTCATCCCGGGAAGTGAATTAAATACAATTTGGAGGCATTTAATGTTCAAGCAAAAACGGCGGATTTTTGACAAAAGAGATAACACCCCCCCATTACGTGATGCTTCAGAAAGGTGAAAAATTGTCCGTTTTCAAATGTTTTATTTTTGAATGTCAGTTCACATTTGTAGGTGGATCATCAGTTTTAGAGCTAAAAAAATTAGCATGTTTAAAGTGATTTTCATGCTTCCAGGGGCTCTAAACACAAGATTTGTGGAATGGTTAAAAGTGCATGAAAATGGCCAATTTGCTCACTCTGAGGTCTCAAAAAGTGTTTCTTCACCCCGGGAAGTGAATTAAATACCATTTGTAGGCATTTAATGTTCAATCAAAAACAGCAGATTTTTGACAAAAGAGATAACACCCCCCCATTACGTCATTCTTCAGAAAGGTGAAAAATGGTCCGTTTTCAAATGTTTTATTTTTGAACGTCTGTTCACATTTGTAGGTGGATTATTAGTTTTAGAGCTAAAATTAGCATGTTTAAAGTGATTTTCATGCTTCCAGGGGCTCTAAACACAAGATTTGTGGAATGGTTAAAAGTGCATGAAAATGGCCAATTTGCTCACTCTGAGGTCTCAAAAAGTGTTTCTTCACCCCGGGAAGTGAATTAAATACCATTTGGAGGCATTTAATGTTCAAGCAAAAACAGCTGATTTTTGACAAAAGTGATAACACCCCCCCATTACGTAATTCTTCAGAAAGGTGAAAAATGGTCCGTTTTCAAATGTTTTATTTTTGAACGTCAGTTCACATTTGTAGGTTGATTATTAGTTTTAGAGCTAAAATTAGCATGTTTAAAGTGATTTTCATGCTTCCAGGGGCTCAAAACACAAGATTTGTGGAATGGTTAAAAGTGCATGAAAATGGCCAATTTGCTCACTCTGAGGTCTCAAAAAGTGTTTCTTCACCCCGGGAAGTGAATTAAATACCATTTGGAGGCATTTAATGTTCAAGCAAAAACGGCTGATTTTTGACAAAAGAGATAACACCCCCCCCATTACGTCATTCTTTAGAAAGGTGAAAAATGGTCCATTTTCAAATGTTTTATTTTTGAATGTCAATTCACATTTGTAGGTGGATTATTAGTTTTAGAGCTAAAATTAGCATGTTTAAAATGATTTTCATGCTTCCAGGGGCCCGGGAAGTGAATTAAATACCATTTGGAGGCATTTAATGTTCAAGCAAAAACAGCTGATTTTTGACAAAAGAGATAACACCCCCCATTACGTCATTCTTCAGAAAGGTAAAAAATGGTCCGTTTTCAAATGTTTTATTTTTGAACGTCAGTTCACATTTGTAGGTGGATTATTAGTTTTAGAGCTAAAATTCGCATGTTTAAAGTGATTTTCATGCTTCCAGGGGCTCTAAACACAAGATTTGTGGAATGGTTAAAAGTGCATGAAAATGGCCAATTTGCTCACTCCGAGGTCTCAAAAAGTGTTTCTTCACCCCGGGAAGTGAATTAAATACAATTTGGAGGCATTTAATGTTCAAGCAAAAACGGCGGATTTTTGACAAAAGAGATAACACCCCCCCATTACGTGATGCTTCAGAAAGGTGAAAAATTGTCCGTTTTCAAATGTTTTATTTTTGAATGTCAGTTCACATTTGTAGGTGGATCATCAGTTTTAGAGCTAAAAAAATTAGCATGTTTAAAGTGATTTTCATGCTTCCAGGGGCTCTAAACACAAGATTTGTGGAATGGTTAAAAGTGCATGAAAATGGCCAATTTGCTCACTCTGAGGTCTCAAAAAGTGTTTCTTCACCCCGGGAAGTGAATTAAATACTATTTGGACGCATTTAATGTTCAATCAAAAACAGCTGATTTTTGACAAAAGAGATAACACCTCCCATTACGTCATGCTTCAGAAAGGTGAAAAATTGTCCGTTTTCAAATGTTTTATTTTTGAATGTCAGTTCACATTTGTAGGTGGATTTTTAGTTTTAGAGCTAAAATTAGCATGTTTAAAGTGATTTTCATGCTTCCTGTGGCCCTAAACACAAGGTTTGTGGAATGGTTAAAAGTGCATGAAAATGGCCAATTTGCTCACTCTGAGGTCTCAAAAAGTGTTTCTTCACCCGGGAAGTGAATTAAATACCATTTGGAGGCATTTAATGTTCAAGCAAAAACAGCTGATTTTTGACAAAAGAGATAACACCCCCCATTACGTAATTCTTCAGAAAGGTGAAAAATTGTCTGTTTTCAAATGTTTTATTTTTGAATGTCAGTTCACATTTGTAGGTGGATTATTAGTTTTAGAGCTAAAATTAGCATATTTAAAGTGATTTTCATGCTTCCAGGGGCTCTAAACACAAGATTTGTGGAATGGTTAAAAGTGGATGAAAATGGCCAATTTGCTCACTCTGAGGTCTCAAAAAGTGTTTCTTCACCCCGGGAAGTGAATTAAATACCATTTGGAGGCATTTAATGTTCAAGCAAAAACGGCTGATTTTTGACAAAAGAGATAACACCCCCCCATTACGTCATTCTTCAGAAAGGTGAAAAATGGTCCGTTTTCAAATGTTTTATTTTTGAACGTCTGTTCACATTTGTAGGTGGATTATTAGTTTTAGAGCTAAAATTAGCATGTTTAAAGTGATTTTCATGCTTCCAGGGGCTCTAAACACAAGATTTGTGGAATGGTTAAAAGTGCATGAAAATGGCCAATTTGCTCACTCTGAGGTCTCAAAAAGTGTTTCTTCACCCCGGGAAGTGAATTAAATACCATTTGGAGGCATTTAATGTTCAAGCAAAAACAGCTGATTTTTGACAAAAGTGATAACACCCCCCCCCATTACGTAATTTTTCAGAAAGGTGAAAAATGGTCCGTTTTCAAATGTTTTATTTTTGAACGTCAGTTCACATTTGTAGGTTGATTATTAGTTTTAGAGCTAAAATTAGCATGTTTAAAGTGATTTTCATGCTTCCAGGGGCTCAAAACACAAGATTTGTGGAATGGTTAAAAGTGCATGAAAATGGCCAATTTGCTCACTCTGAGGTCTCAAAAAGTGTTTCTTCACCCCGGGAAGTGAATTAAATACCATTTGGAGGCATTTAATGTTCAAGCAAAAACGGCTGATTTTTGACAAAAGAGATAACACCCCCCCATTACGTCATTCTTCAGAAAGGTGAAAAATGGTCCATTTTCAAATGTTTTATTTTTGAATGTCAATTCACATTTGTAGGTGGATTATTAGTTTTAGAGCTAAAATTAGCATGTTTAAAATGATTTTCATGCTTCCAGGGGCCCGGGAAGTGAATTAAATACCATTTGGAGGCATTTAATGTTCAAGCAAAAACAGCTGATTTTTGACAAAAGAGATAACACCCCCCATTACGTCATTCTTCAGAAAGGTAAAAAATGGTCCGTTTTCAAATGTTTTATTTTTGAACGTCAGTTCACATTTGTAGGTGGATTATTAGTTTTAGAGCTAAAATTCGCATGTTTAAAGTGATTTTCATGCTTCCAGGGGCTCTAAACACAAGATTTGTGGAATGGTTAAAAGTGCATGAAAATGGCCAATTTGCTCACTCTGAGGTCTCAAAAAGTGTTTCTTCACCCCGGGAAGTGAATTAAATACAATTTGGAGGCATTTAATGTTCAAGCAAAAACGGCAGATTTTTGACAAAAGAGATAACACCCCCCCATTACGTGATGCTTCAGAAAGGTGAAAAATTGTCCGTTTTCAAATGTTTTATTTTTGAATGTCAGTTCACATTTGTAGGTGGATCATCAGTTTTAGAGCTAAAAAAATTAGCATGTTTAAAGTGATTTTCATGCTTCCAGGGGCTCTAAACACAAGATTTGTGGAATGGTTAAAAGTGCATGAAAATGGCCAATTTGCTCACTCTGAGGTCTCAAAAAGTGTTTCTTCACCCCGGGAAGTGAATTAAATACTATTTGGAGGCATTTAATGTTCAATCAAAAACAGCTGATTTTTGACAAAAGAGATAACACCTCCCATTACGTCATGCTTCAGAAAGGTGAAAAATTGTCCGTTTTCAAATGTTTTATTTTTGAATGTCAGTTCACATTTGTAGGTGGATTTTTAGTTTTAGAGCTAAAATTAGCATGTTTAAAGTGATTTTCATGCTTCCTGTGGCCCTAAACACAAGGTTTGTGGAATGGTTAAAAGTGCATGAAAATGGCCAATTTGCTCACTCTGAGGTCTCAAAAAGTGTTTCTTCACCCGGGAAGTGAATTAAATACCATTTGGAGGCATTTAATGTTCAAGCAAAAACAGCTGATTTTTGACAAAAGAGATAACACCCCCCATTACGTAATTCTTCAGAAAGGTGAAAAATTGTCTGTTTTCAAATGTTTTATTTTTGAATGTCAGTTCACATTTGTAGGTGGATTATTAGTTTTAGAGCTAAAATTCGCATATTTAAAGTGATTTTCATGCTTCCAGGGGCTCTAAACACAAGATTTGTGGAATGGTTAAAAGTGCATGAAAATGGCCAATTTGCTCACTCTGAGGTCTCAAAAAGTGTTTCTTCACCCCGGGAAGTGAATTAAATACCATTTGGAGGCATTTATTGTTCAAGCAAAAACGGCTGATTTTTGACAAAAGAGATAACACCCCCCCATTAGGTCATTCTTCAGAAAGGTGAAAAATGGTCCGTTTTCAAATGTTTTATTTTTGAACGTCAGTTCACATTTGTAGGTGGATTATTAGTTTTAGAGCTAAAATTAGCATGTTTAAAGTGATTTTCATGCTTCCAGGGGCTCTAAACACAAGATTTGTGGAATGGTTAAAAGTGCATGAAAATGGCCAATTTGCTCACTCTGAGGTCTCAAAAAGTGTTTCTTCACCCGGGAAGTGAATTAAATACCATTTGGAGGCATTTAATGTTCAAGCAAAAACAGCTGATTTTTGACAAAAGAGATAACACCCCCCATTACGTAATTCTTCAGAAAGGTGAAAAATTGTCTGTTTTCAAATGTTTTATTTTTGAATGTCAGTTCACATTTGTAGGTGGATTATTAGTTTTAGAGCTAAAATTCGCATATTTAAAGTGATTTTCATGCTTCCAGGGGCTCTAAACACAAGATTTGTGGAATGGTTAAAAGTGCATGAAAATGGCCAATTTGCTCACTCTGAGGTCTCAAAAAGTGTTTCTTCACCCCGGGAAGTGAATTAAATACCATTTGGAGGCATTTATTGTTCAAGCAAAAACGGCTGATTTTTGACAAAAGAGATAACACCCCCCCATTAGGTCATTCTTCAGAAAGGTGAAAAATGGTCCGTTTTCAAATGTTTTATTTTTGAACGTCAGTTCACATTTGTAGGTGGATTATTAGTTTTAGAGCTAAAATTAGCATGTTTAAAGTGATTTTCATGCTTCCAGGGGCTCTAAACACAAGATTTGTGGAATGGTTAAAAGTGCATGAAAATGGCCAATTTGCTCACTCTGAGGTCTCAAAAAGTGTTTCTTCACCCCGGGAAGTGAATTAAATACCATTTGGAGGCATTTAATGTTCAAGCAAAAACAGCTGATTTTTGACAAAAGAGATAACACCCCCCCCCCCATTACGTAATTCTTCAGAAAGGTGAAAAATGGTCCGTTTTCAAATGTTTATTTTTGAACGTCAGTTCACATTTGTAGGTGGATTATTAGTTTTAGAGCTAAAATTTGCATGTTTAAAGTGATTTTCATGCTTCCTGTGGCCCTAAACACAAAGTTTGTGGAATGGTTAAAAGTGCATGAAAATGGCCAATTTGCTCACTCTGAGGTCTCAAAAAGTGTTTCTTCACCCCGGGAAGTGAATTAAATACCATTTGGAGGCCTTTAATGTTCAAGCAAAAACGGCTGATTTTTGACAAAAGAGATAAAACCCCCCCATTACGTCATGCTTCAGAAAGGTGAAAAATGGTCCATTTTCAAATGTTTTATTTTTGAATGTCAATTCACATTTGTAGGTGGATTATTAGTTTTAGAGCTAAAATTAGCATGTTTAAAGTGATTTTCATGCTTCCAGGGGCCCGGGAAGTGAATTAAATACCATTTGGAGGCATTTAATGTTCAAGCAAAAACAGCTGATTTTTGACAAAAGAGATAACACCCCCATTACGTCATTCTTCAGAAAGGTAAAAAATGGTCCGTTTTCAAATGTTTAATTTTTGAACGTCAGTTCACATTTGTAGGTGGATTATTAGTTTTAGAGCTAAAATTAGCATGTTTAAAATGATTTTCATGCTTTCAGGGGCTCTAAACACAAGATTTGTGGAATGTTTAAAAGTGCATGAAAATGGCCAATTTGCTCACTCTGAGGTCTCAAAAAGTGTTTCTTCATCCCGGGAAGTGAATTAAATACAATTTGGAGGCATTTAATGTTCAAGCAAAAACGGCGGATTTTTGACAAAAGAGATAACACCCCCCCATTACGTGATGCTTCAGAAAGGTGAAAAATTGTCCGTTTTCAAATGTTTTATTTTTGAATGTCAGTTCACATTTGTAGGTGGATCATCAGTTTTAGAGCTAAAAAAATTAGCATGTTTAAAGTGATTTTCATGCTTCCAGGGGCTCTAAACACAAGATTTGTGGAATGGTTAAAAGTGCATGAAAATGGCCAATTTGCTCACTCTGAGGTCTCAAAAAGTGTTTCTTCACCCCGGGAAGTGAATTAAATACCATTTGTAGGCATTTAATGTTCAATCAAAAACAGCTGATTTTTGACAAAAGAGATAACACCCCCCCATTACGTCATTCTTCAGAAAGGTAAAAAATGGTCCGTTTTCAAATGTTTAATTTTTGAACGTCAGTTCACATTTGTAGGTGGATTATTAGTTTTAGAGCTAAAATTAGCATGTTTAAAGTGATTTTCATGCTTCCAGGGGCTCTAAACACAAGATTTGTGGAATGGTTAAAAGTGCATGAAAATGGCCAATTTGCTCACTCTGAGGTCTCAAAAAGTGTTTCTTCACCCCGGGAAGTGAATTAAATACCATTTGGAGGCATTTAATGTTCAATCAAAAACAGCTGATTTTTGACAAAAGAGATAACACCCCCCATTACGTAATTCTTCAGAAAGGTAAAAAATGGTCAGTTTTCAAATGTTTAATTTTTGAACGTCAGTTCACATTTGTAGGTGGATTATTAGTTTTAGAGCTAAAATTAGCATGTTTAAAGTGATTTTCATGCTTCCAGGGGCTCTAAACACAAGATTTGTGGAATGGTTAAAAGTGCATGAAAATGGCCAATTTGCTCACTCTGAGGTCTCAAAAAGTGTTTCTTCACCCCGGGAAGTGAATTAAATACCATTTGGAGGCATTTAATGTTCAATCAAAAACAGCTGATTTTTGACAAAAGAGATAACACCTCCCATTACGTCATGCTTCAGAAAGGTGAAAAATTTACCGTTTTCAAATGTTTTATTTTTGAATGTCAGTTCACATTTGTAGGTGGATTATTAGTTTTAGAGCTAAAATTTGCATATTTAAAGTGATTTTCATGCTTCCAGGGGCTCTAAACACAAGATTTGTCGAATGGTTAAAAGTGCATGAAAATGGCCAATATGCTCACTCTGAGGTCTCAAAAAGTGTTTCTTCACCCCGGGAAGTGAATTAAATACCATTTGGAGGCATTTAATGTTCAAGCAAAAACGGCTGATTTTTGACAAAAGAGATAACACCCCCCCATTACGTCATTCTTCAGAAAGGTAAAAAAATGGTCAGTTTTCAAATGTTTTATTTTTGAACGTCAGTTCACATTTGTAGGTGGATTATTAGTTTTAGAGCTAAAATTAGCATGTTTAAAGTGATTTTCATGCTTCCAGGGGCTCTAAACACAAGATTTGTGGAATGGTTAAAAGTGCATGAAAATGGCCAATTTGCTCACTCTGAGGTCTCAAAAAGTGTTTCTTCACCCCGGGAAGTGAATTAAATACCATTTGGAGGCATTTAATGTTCAAGCAAAAACAGCTGATTTTTGACAAAAGAGATAACACCCCGCCATTACGTAATTCTTCAGAAAGGTGAAAAATGGTCCGTTTTCAAATGTTTTATTTTTGAACGTCAGTTCACATTTGTAGGTGGATTATTAGTTTTGAGCTAAAATTAGCATGTTTAAAGTGATTCTCATGCTTCCAGGGGCTCAAAACACAAGATTTGTGGAATGGTTAAAAGTGCATGAAAATGGCCAATTTGCTCACTCTGAGGTCTCAAAAAGTGTTTCTTCACCCCGGGAAGTGAATTAAATACCATTTGGAGGCATTTAATGTTCAAGCAAAAACAGATGATTTTTGACAAAAGGGATAACACCCCCCATTACGTAATGCTTCAGAAAGGTGAAAAATGGTCCGTTTTCAAATGTTTTATTTTTGAAGGTCAGTTCACATTTGTAGGTGGATTATTAGTTTTAGAGCTAAAATTAGAATGTTTAAAGTGATTTTCATGCTTCCAGGGGCCCGGGAAGTGAATTAAATACCATTTGGAGGCATTTAATGTTCAAGCAAAAACGGCTGATTTTTGACAAAAGAGATAACACCCCCCCATTACGTCATGCTTCAGAAAGGTGAAAAATTGTCAGTTTTCAAATGTTTTATTTTTGAATGTCAGTTCACATTTGTAGGTGAATTATTAGTTTCAGAGCTAAAATTTGCATGTTTAAAGTGATTTTCATGCTTCCTGTGGCCCTAAACACAAAGTTTGTGGAATGGTTAAAAGTGCATGAAAATGGCCAATTTGCTCACTCTGAGGTCTCAAAAAGTGTTTCTTCACCCCGGGAAGTGAATTAAATACCATTTGGAGGCATTTAATGTTCAAGCAAAAACGGCTGATTTTTGACAAAAGAGATAAAACCCCCCCATTACGTCATGCTTCAGAAAGGTGAAAAATGGTCCGTTTTCAAATGTTTAATTTTTGAACGTCAGTTCACATTTGTAGGTGGATTATTAGTTTTAGAGCTAAAATTAGCATGTTTAAAATGATTTTCATGCTTTCAGGGGCTCTAAACACAAGATTTGTGGAATGGTTAAAAGTGCATGAAAATGGCCAATTTGCTCACTCTGAGGTCTCAAAAAGTGTTTCTTCACCCCGGGAAGTGAATTAAATACCATTTGGAGGCATTTAATGTTCAAGCAAAAACAGCTGATTTTTGACAAAAGAGATAACACCCCGCCATTACGTAATTCTTCAGAAAGGTGAAAAATGGTCCGTTTTCAAATGTTTTATTTTTGAACGTCAGTTCACATTTGTAGGTGGATTATTAGTTTTGAGCTAAAATTAGCATGTTTAAAGTGATTCTCATGCTTCCAGGGGCTCAAAACACAAGATTTGTGGAATGGTTAAAAGTGCATGAAAATGGCCAATTTGCTCACTCTGAGGTCTCAAAAAGTGTTTCTTCACCCCGGGAAGTGAATTAAATACCATTTGGAGGCATTTAATGTTCAAGCAAAAACAGATGATTTTTGACAAAAGGGATAACACCCCCCATTACGTAATGCTTCAGAAAGGTGAAAAATGGTCCGTTTTCAAATGTTTTATTTTTGAAGGTCAGTTCACATTTGTAGGTGGATTATTAGTTTTAGAGCTAAAATTAGAATGTTTAAAGTGATTTTCATGCTTCCAGGGGCCCGGGAAGTGAATTAAATACCATTTGGAGGCATTTAATGTTCAAGCAAAAACGGCTGATTTTTGACAAAAGAGATAACACCCCCCCATTACATCATGCTTCAGAAAGGTGAAAAATTGTCAGTTTTCAAATGTTTTATTTTTGAATGTCAGTTCACATTTGTAGGTGAATTATTAGTTTTAGAGCTAAAATTTGCATGTTTAAAGTGATTTTCATGCTTCCTGTGGCCCTAAACACAAAGTTTGTGGAATGGTTAAAAGTGCATGAAAATGGCCAATTTGCTCACTCTGAGGTCTCAAAAAGTGTTTCTTCACCCCGGGAAGTGAATTAAATACCATTTGGAGGCATTTAATGTTCAAGCAAAAACGGCTGATTTTTGACAAAAGAGATAAAACCCCCCCATTACGTCATGCTTCAGAAAGGTGAAAAATGGTCCGTTTTCAAATGTTTAATTTTTGAACGTCAGTTCACATTTGTAGGTGGATTATTAGTTTTAGAGCTAAAATTAGCATGTTTAAAGTGATTTTCATGCTTCCAGGGGCCCGGGAAGTGAATTAAATACCATTTGGAGGCATTTAATGTTCAAGCAAAAACAGCTGATTTTTGACAAAAGAGATAACACCCCCATTACGTCATTCTTCAGAAAGGTAAAAAATGGTCCGTTTTCAAATGTTTAATTTTTGAACGTCAGTTCACATTTGTAGGTGGATTATTAGTTTTAGAGCTAAAATTAGCATGTTTAAAATGATTTTCATGCTTTCAGGGGCTCTAAACACAAGATTTGTGGAATGGTTAAAAGTGCATGAAAATGGCCAATTTGCTCACTCTGAGGTCTCAAAAAGTGTTTCTTCATCCCGGGAAGTGAATTAAATACAATTTGGAGGCATTTAATGTTCAAGCAAAAACGGCGGATTTTTGACAAAAGAGATAACACCCCCCCATTACGTGATGCTTCAGAAAGGTGAAAAATTGTCCGTTTTCAAATGTTTTATTTTTGAATGTCAGTTCACATTTGTAGGTGGATCATCAGTTTTAGAGCTAAAAAAATTAGCATGTTTAAAGTGATTTTCATGCTTCCAGGGGCTCTAAACACAAGATTTGTGGAATGGTTAAAAGTGCATGAAAATGGCCAATTTGCTCACTCTGAGGTCTCAAAAAGTGTTTCTTCACCCCGGGAAGTGAATTAAATACCATTTGTAGGCATTTAATGTTCAATCAAAAACAGCTGATTTTTGACAAAAGAGATAACACCCCCCCATTACGTCATTCTTCAGAAAGGTGAAAAATGGTCCGTTTTCAAATGTTTTATTTTTGAACGTCTGTTCACATTTGTAGGTGGATTATTAGTTTTAGAGCTAAAATTAGCATGTTTAAAGTGATTTTCATGCTTCCAGGGGCTCTAAACACAAGATTTGTGGAATGGTTAAAAGTGCATGAAAATGGCCAATTTGCTCACTCTGAGGTCTCAAAAAGTGTTTCTTCACCCCGGGAAGTGAATTAAATACCATTTGGAGGCATTTAATGTTCAAGCAAAAACAGCTGATTTTTGACAAAAGTGATAACACCCCCCCATTACGTAATTCTTCAGAAAGGTGAAAAATGGTCCGTTTTCAAATGTTTTATTTTTGAACGTCAGTTCACATTTGTAGGTTGATTATTAGTTTTAGAGCTAAAATTAGCATGTTTAAAGTGATTTTCATGCTTCCAGGGGCTCAAAACACAAGATTTGTGGAATGGTTAAAAGTGCATGAAAATGGCCAATTTGCTCACTCTGAGGTCTCAAAAAGTGTTTCTTCACCCCGGGAAGTGAATTAAATACCATTTGGAGGCATTTAATGTTCAAGCAAAAACGGCTGATTTTTGACAAAAGAGATAACACCCCCCCCATTACGTCATTCTTCAGAAAGGTGAAAAATGGTCCATTTTCAAATGTTTTATTTTTGAATGTCAATTCACATTTGTAGGTGGATTATTAGTTTTAGAGCTAAAATTAGCATGTTTAAAATGATTTTCATGCTTCCAGGGGCCCGGGAAGTGAATTAAATACCATTTGGAGGCATTTAATGTTCAAGCAAAAACAGCTGATTTTTGACAAAAGAGATAACACCCCCCATTACGTCATTCTTCAGAAAGGTAAAAAATGGTCCGTTTTCAAATGTTTTATTTTTGAACGTCAGTTCACATTTGTAGGTGGATTATTAGTTTTAGAGCTAAAATTCGCATGTTTAAAGTGATTTTCATGCTTCCAGGGGCTCTAAACACAAGATTTGTGGAATGGTTAAAAGTGCATGAAAATGGCCAATTTGCTCACTCCGAGGTCTCAAAAAGTGTTTCTTCACCCCGGGAAGTGAATTAAATACAATTTGGAGGCATTTAATGTTCAAGCAAAAACGGCGGATTTTTGACAAAAGAGATAACACCCCCCCATTACGTGATGCTTCAGAAAGGTGAAAAATTGTCCGTTTTCAAATGTTTTATTTTTGAATGTCAGTTCACATTTGTAGGTGGATCATCAGTTTTAGAGCTAAAAAAATTAGCATGTTTAAAGTGATTTTCATGCTTCCAGGGGCTCTAAACACAAGATTTGTGGAATGGTTAAAAGTGCATGAAAATGGCCAATTTGCTCACTCTGAGGTCTCAAAAAGTGTTTCTTCACCCCGGGAAGTGAATTAAATACTATTTGGAGGCATTTAATGTTCAATCAAAAACAGCTGATTTTTGACAAAAGAGATAACACCTCCCATTACGTCATGCTTCAGAAAGGTGAAAAATTGTCCGTTTTCAAATGTTTTATTTTTGAATGTCAGTTCACATTTGTAGGTGGATTTTTAGTTTTAGAGCTAAAATTAGCATGTTTAAAGTGATTTTCATGCTTCCTGTGGCCCTAAACACAAGGTTTGTGGAATGGTTAAAAGTGCATGAAAATGGCCAATTTGCTCACTCTGAGGTCTCAAAAAGTGTTTCTTCACCCGGGAAGTGAATTAAATACCATTTGGAGGCATTTAATGTTCAAGCAAAAACAGCTGATTTTTGACAAAAGAGATAACACCCCCCATTACGTAATTCTTCAGAAAGGTGAAAAATTGTCTGTTTTCAAATGTTTTATTTTTGAATGTCAGTTCACATTTGTAGGTGGATTATTAGTTTTAGAGCTAAAATTAGCATATTTAAAGTGATTTTCATGCTTCCAGGGGCTCTAAACACAAGATTTGTGGAATGGTTAAAAGTGGATGAAAATGGCCAATTTGCTCACTCTGAGGTCTCAAAAAGTGTTTCTTCACCCCGGGAAGTGAATTAAATACCATTTGGAGGCATTTAATGTTCAAGCAAAAACGGCTGATTTTTGACAAAAGAGATAACACCCCCCCATTACGTCATTCTTCAGAAAGGTGAAAAATGGTCCGTTTTCAAATGTTTTATTTTTGAACGTCTGTTCACATTTGTAGGTGGATTATTAGTTTTAGAGCTAAAATTAGCATGTTTAAAGTGATTTTCATGCTTCCAGGGGCTCTAAACACAAGATTTGTGGAATGGTTAAAAGTGCATGAAAATGGCCAATTTGCTCACTCTGAGGTCTCAAAAAGTGTTTCTTCACCCCGGGAAGTGAATTAAATACCATTTGGAGGCATTTAATGTTCAAGCAAAAACAGCTGATTTTTGACAAAAGTGATAACACCCCCCCCCATTACGTAATTCTTCAGAAAGGTGAAAAATGGTCCGTTTTCAAATGTTTTATTTTTGAACGTCAGTTCACATTTGTAGGTTGATTATTAGTTTTAGAGCTAAAATTAGCATGTTTAAAGTGATTTTCATGCTTCCAGGGGCTCAAAACACAAGATTTGTGGAATGGTTAAAAGTGCATGAAAATGGCCAATTTGCTCACTCTGAGGTCTCAAAAAGTGTTTCTTCACCCCGGGAAGTGAATTAAATACCATTTGGAGGCATTTAATGTTCAAGCAAAAACGGCTGATTTTTGACAAAAGAGATAACACCCCCCCATTACGTCATTCTTCAGAAAGGTGAAAAATGGTCCATTTTCAAATGTTTTATTTTTGAATGTCAATTCACATTTGTAGGTGGATTATTAGTTTTAGAGCTAAAATTAGCATGTTTAAAATGATTTTCATGCTTCCAGGGGCCCGGGAAGTGAATTAAATACCATTTGGAGGCATTTAATGTTCAAGCAAAAACAGCTGATTTTTGACAAAAGAGATAACACCCCCCATTACGTCATTCTTCAGAAAGGTAAAAAATGGTCCGTTTTCAAATGTTTTATTTTTGAACGTCAGTTCACATTTGTAGGTGGATTATTAGTTTTAGAGCTAAAATTCGCATGTTTAAAGTGATTTTCATGCTTCCAGGGGCTCTAAACACAAGATTTGTGGAATGGTTAAAAGTGCATGAAAATGGCCAATTTGCTCACTCTGAGGTCTCAAAAAGTGTTTCTTCACCCCGGGAAGTGAATTAAATACAATTTGGAGGCATTTAATGTTCAAGCAAAAACGGCAGATTTTTGACAAAAGAGATAACACCCCCCCATTACGTGATGCTTCAGAAAGGTGAAAAATTGTCCGTTTTCAAATGTTTTATTTTTGAATGTCAGTTCACATTTGTAGGTGGATCATCAGTTTTAGAGCTAAAAAAATTAGCATGTTTAAAGTGATTTTCATGCTTCCAGGGGCTCTAAACACAAGATTTGTGGAATGGTTAAAAGTGCATGAAAATGGCCAATTTGCTCACTCTGAGGTCTCAAAAAGTGTTTCTTCACCCCGGGAAGTGAATTAAATACTATTTGGAGGCATTTAATGTTCAATCAAAAACAGCTGATTTTTGACAAAAGAGATAACACCTCCCATTACGTCATGCTTCAGAAAGGTGAAAAATTGTCCGTTTTCAAATGTTTTATTTTTGAATGTCAGTTCACATTTGTAGGTGGATTTTTAGTTTTAGAGCTAAAATTAGCATGTTTAAAGTGATTTTCATGCTTCCTGTGGCCCTAAACACAAGGTTTGTGGAATGGTTAAAAGTGCATGAAAATGGCCAATTTGCTCACTCTGAGGTCTCAAAAAGTGTTTCTTCACCCGGGAAGTGAATTAAATACCATTTGGAGGCATTTAATGTTCAAGCAAAAACAGCTGATTTTTGACAAAAGAGATAACACCCCCCATTACGTAATTCTTCAGAAAGGTGAAAAATTGTCTGTTTTCAAATGTTTTATTTTTGAATGTCAGTTCACATTTGTAGGTGGATTATTAGTTTTAGAGCTAAAATTCGCATATTTAAAGTGATTTTCATGCTTCCAGGGGCTCTAAACACAAGATTTGTGGAATGGTGAAAAGTGCATGAAAATGGCCAATTTGCTCACTCTGAGGTCTCAAAAAGTGTTTCTTCACCCCGGGAAGTGAATTAAATACCATTTGGAGGCATTTATTGTTCAAGCAAAAACGGCTGATTTTTGACAAAAGAGATAACACCCCCCCATTAGGTCATTCTTCAGAAAGGTGAAAAATGGTCCGTTTTCAAATGTTTTATTTTTGAACGTCAGTTCACATTTGTAGGTGGATTATTAGTTTTAGAGCTAAAATTAGCATGTTTAAAGTGATTTTCATGCTTCCAGGGGCTCTAAACACAAGATTTGTGGAATGGTTAAAAGTGCATGAAAATGGCCAATTTGCTCACTCTGAGGTCTCAAAAAGTGTTTCTTCACCCGGGAAGTGAATTAAATACCATTTGGAGGCATTTAATGTTCAAGCAAAAACAGCTGATTTTTGACAAAAGAGATAACACCCCCCATTACGTAATTCTTCAGAAAGGTGAAAAATTGTCTGTTTTCAAATGTTTTATTTTTGAATGTCAGTTCACATTTGTAGGTGGATTATTAGTTTTAGAGCTAAAATTCGCATATTTAAAGTGATTTTCATGCTTCCAGGGGCTCTAAACACAAGATTTGTGGAATGGTTAAAAGTGCATGAAAATGGCCAATTTGCTCACTCTGAGGTCTCAAAAAGTGTTTCTTCACCCCGGGAAGTGAATTAAATACCATTTGGAGGCATTTATTGTTCAAGCAAAAACGGCTGATTTTTGACAAAAGAGATAACACCCCCCCATTAGGTCATTCTTCAGAAAGGTGAAAAATGGTCCGTTTTCAAATGTTTTATTTTTGAACGTCAGTTCACATTTGTAGGTGGATTATTAGTTTTAGAGCTAAAATTAGCATGTTTAAAGTGATTTTCATGCTTCCAGGGGCTCTAAACACAAGATTTGTGGAATGGTTAAAAGTGCATGAAAATGGCCAATTTGCTCACTCTGAGGTCTCAAAAAGTGTTTCTTCACCCCGGGAAGTGAATTAAATACCATTTGGAGGCATTTAATGTTCAAGCAAAAACAGCTGATTTTTGACAAAAGAGATAACACCCCCCCCCCAATGACGTAATTCTTCAGAAAGGTGAAAAATGGTCCGTTTTCAAATGTTTATTTTTGAACGTCAGTTCACATTTGTAGGTGGATTATTAGTTTTAGAGCTAAAATTAGCATGTTTAAAGTGATTTTCATGCTTCCAGGGGCTCAAAACACAAGATTTGTGGAATGGTTAAAAGTGCATGAAAATGGCCAATTTGCTCACTCTGAGGTCTCAAAAAGAGTTTCTTCACCCCGGGAAGTGAATTAAATACCATTTGGAGGCATTTAATGTTCAAGCAAAAACGGCTGATTTTTGACAAAAGAGATAACACCCCCCATTACGTCATTCTTCAGAAAGGTGAAAAATGGTCCGTTTTCAAATGTTTTATTTTTGAACGTCAGTTCATATTTGTAGGTGGATTATTAGTTTTAGAGCTAAAATTAGCATGTTTAAAGAGATTTTCATGCTTCTAGGGGCCCGGGAAGTGAATTAAATACCATTTGGAGGCATTTAATGTTCAAGCAAAAACAGCTGATCTTTGACAAAAGAGATAACACCCCCCCATTACGTCATTCTTCAGAAAGGTGAAAAATGGTCCGTTTTCAAATGTTTTATTTTTGAACGTCAGTTCACATTTGTAGGTGAATTATTAGTTTTAGAGCTGAAATTAGCATGTTTAAAGTGATTTTCATGCTTCCAGGGTCTCTAAACACAAGATTTGTGGAATGGTTAAAAGTGCATGAAAATGGCCAATTTGCTCACTCTGAGGTCTCAAAAAGTGTTTCTTCACCCCGGGAAGTGAATTAAATACCATTTGGAGGCATTTAATGTTCAAGCAAAAACGGCTGATTTTTGACAAAAGAGATAACACCCCCCCATTACGTCATGCTTCAGAAAGGTGAAAAATGGTCCGTTTTCAAATGTTTTATTTTTGAATGTCAATTCACATTTGTAGGTGGATTATTAGTTTTAGAGCTAAAATTAGCATGTTTAAAGTAATTTTCATGCTTCCTGTGGCCCTAAACACAAGGTTTGTGGAATGGTTAAAAGTGCATGAAAATGGCCAATTTGCTCACTCTGAGGTCTCAAAAAGTGTTTCTGCACCCCGGGAAGTGAATTAAATGCCATTTGGAGGCATTTAATGTTCAAGCAAACACAGCTGATTTTTGACAAAAGAGATAACACCCCCCATTACGTAATTCTTCAGAAAGGTGAAAAATTGTCCGTTTTCAAATGTTTTATTTTTGAATGTCAGTTCACATTTGTAGGTGGATTATTAGTTTTAGAGCTAAAATTAGCATGTTTAAAGTGATTTTCATGCTTCCAGGGGCTCTAAACACAAGATTTGTGGAATGGTTAAAAGTGCATGAAAATGGCCAATTTGCTCACTCTGAGGTCTCAAAAAGTGTTTCTTCACCCCGGGAAGTGAATTAAATACCATTTGGAGGCATT
Source organism: Lissotriton helveticus (assembly GCF_964261635.1). NCBI lineage: Eukaryota > Metazoa > Chordata > Amphibia > Caudata > Salamandridae > Lissotriton > Lissotriton helveticus. The sequence continues at coordinate 1,889,418 of NW_027611740.1, forward strand.
TAATGTTCAAGCAAAAACAGCTGATTTTTGACAAAAGTGATAACACCCCCCCATTACGTAATTCTTCAGAAAGGTGAAAAATGGTCCGTTTTCAAATGTTTTATTTTTGAACGTCAGTTCACATTTGTAGGTTGATTATTAGTTTTAGAGCTAAAATTAGCATGTTTAAAGTGATTTTCATGCTTCCAGGGGCTCAAAACACAAGATTTGTGGAATGGTTAAAAGTGCATGAAAATGGCCAATTTGCTCACTCTGAGGTCTCAAAAAGTGTTTCTTCACCCCGGGAAGTGAATTAAATACTATTTGGAGGCATTTAATGTTCAATCAAAAACAGCTGATTTTTGACAGAAGAGATAACACCTCCCATTACGTCATGCTTCAGAAAGGTGAAAAATTGTCCGTTTTCAAATGTTTTATTTTTGAATGTCAGTTCACATTTGTAGGTGGATTATTAGTTTTAGAGCTAAAATTAGCATGTTTAAAGTGATTTTCATGCTTCCTGTGGCCCTAAACACAAGGTTTGTGGAATGGTTAAAAGTGCATGAAAATGGCCAATTTGCTCACTCTGAGGTCTCAAGAAGTGTTTCTTCACTTGGGAAGTGAATTAAATACCATTTGGAGGCATTTAATGTTCAAGCAAAAACAGCTGATTTTTGACAAAAGAGATAACACCCCCCCATTACGTAATTCTTCAGAAAGGTGAAAAATTGTCTGTTTTCAAATGTTTTATTTTTGAATGTCAGTTCACATTTGTAGGTGGATTATTAGTTTTAGAGCTAAAATTAGCATATTTAAAGTGATTTTCATGCTTCCAGGGGCTCTAAACACAAGATTTGTGGAATGGTTAAAAGTGCATGAAAATGGCCAATTTGCTCACTCTGAGGTCTCAAAAAGTGTTTCTTCACCCCGGGAAGTGAATTAAATACCATTTGGAGGCATTTATTGTTCAAGCAAAAACAGCTGATTTTTGACAAAAGAGATAACACCCCCCCATTACGTAATTCTTCAGAAAGGTGAAAAATGGTCAGTTTTCAAATGTTTTATTTTTGAACGTCAGTTCACATTTGTAGGTGGATTATTAGTTTTAGAGCTAAAATTAGCATGTTTAAAGTGATTTGCATGCTTCCTTTGGCCCTAAACACAAGGTTTGTGGAATGGTTAAAAGTGCATGAAAATGGCCAATTTGCTCACTCTGAGGTCTCAAAAAGTGTTTCTTCACCCCGGGAAGTGAATTAAATACCATTTGGAGGCATTTAATGTTCAAGCAAAAACAGCTGATTTTTGACAAAAGAGATAACACCCCCCATTACGTAATTCTTCAGAAAGGTGAAAAATTGTCTGTTTTCAAATGTTTTATTTTTGAATGTCAGTTCACATTTGTAGGTGGATTATTAGTTTTAGAGCTAAAATTAGCATATTTAAAGTGATTTTCATGCTTCCAGGGGCTCTAAACACAAGATTTGTGGAATGGTTAAAAGTGCATGAAAAAGGCCAATTTGCTCACTCTGAGGTCTCAAAAAGTGTTTCTTCACCCCGGGAAGTGAATTAAATACCATTTGGAGGCATTTATTGTTCAAGCAAAAACAGCTGATTTTTGACAAAAGAGATAACACCCCCCCATTACGTAATTCTTCAGAAAGGTGAAAAATGGTCAGTTTTCAAATGTTTTATTTTTGAACGTCAGTTCACATTTGTAGGTGGATTATTAGTTTTAGAGCTAAAATTAGCATGTTTAAAGTGATTTGCATGCTTCCTGTGGCCCTAAACACAAGGTTAGTGGAATGGTTAAAAGTGCATGAAAATGGCCAATTTGCTCACTCTGAGGTCTCAAAAAGTGTTTCTTCACCCCGGGAAGTGAATTAAATACCATTTGGAGGCATTTAATGTTCAAGCAAAAACAGCTGATTTTTGACAAAAGAGATAACACCCCCCATTACGTAATTCTTCAGAAAGGTGAAAAATGGTCCGTTTTCAAATGTTTTATTTTTGAACGTCAGTTCACATTTGTAGGTGGATTATTAGTTTTAGAGCTAAAATTAGCATGTTTAAAGTGATTTTCATGCTTCCTGTGGCCCTAAACACAAGGTTTGTGGAATGGTTAAAAGTGCATGAAAATGGCCAATTTGCTCACTCTGAGGTCTCAAAAAGTGTTTCTTCACCCCGGGAAGTGAATTAAATACCATTTGGAGGCATTTAATGTTCAAGCAAAAACAGCTGATTTTTGACAAAAGAGATAACACCCCCCATTACGTAATTCTTCAGAAAGGTGAAAAATGGTCCGTTTTCAAATGTTTTATATTTGAACGTCAGTTCACATTTGTAGGTGGATTATTAGTTTTAGAGCTAAAATTAGCATGTTTAAAGTGATTTTCATGCTTCCAGGGGCTCAAAACACAAGATTTGTGGAATGGTTAAAAGTGCATGAAAATGGCCAATTTGCTCACTCTGAGGTCTCAAAAAGAGTTTCTTCACCCCGGGAAGTGAATTAAATACCATTTGGAGGCATTTAATGTTCAAGCAAAAACGGCTGATTTTTGACAAAAGAGATAACACCCCCCCATTACGTCATTCTTCAGAAAGGTGAAAAATGGTCCGTTTTCAAATGTTTTATTTTTGAACGTCAGTTCACATTTGTAGGTGGATTATTAGTTTTAGAGCTAAAATTAGCATGTTTAAAGAGATTTTCATGCTTCTAGGGGCCCGGGAAGTGAATTAAATACCATTTGGAGGCATTTAATGTTCAAGCAAAAACAGCTGATCTTTGACAAAAGAGATAACACCCCCCCCATTACGTCATTCTTCAGAAAGGTGAAAAATGGTCCGTTTTCAAATGTTTTATTTTTGAACGTCAGTTCACATTTGTAGGTGAATTATTAGTTTTAGAGCTAAAATTAGCATGTTTAAAGTGATTTTCATGCTTCCAGGGTCTCTAAACACAAGATTTGTGGAATGATTAAAAGTGCATGAAAATGGCCAATTTGCTCACTCTGAGGTCTCAAAAAGTGTTTCTTCACCCCGGGAAGTGAATTAAATACCATTTGGAGGCATTTAATGTTCAAGCAAAAACGGCTGATTTTTGACAAAAGAGATAACACCCCCCCATTACGTCATGCTTCAGAAAGGTGAAAAATGGTCCGTTTTCAAATGTTTTATTTTTGAATGTCAATTCACATTTGTAGGTGGATTATTAGTTTTAGAGCTAAAATTAGCATGTTTAAAGTGATTTTCATGCTTCCTGTGGCCCTAAACACAAGGTTTGTGGAATGGTTAAAAGTGCATGAAAATGGCCAATTTGCTCACTCTGAGGTCTCAAAAAGTGTTTCTTCACCCCGGGAAGTGAATTAAATACCATTTGGAGGCATTTAATGTTCAAGCAAACACAGCTGATTTTTGACAAAAGAGATAACACCCCCCATTTCGTAATTCTTCAGAAAGGTGAAAAATTGTCCATTTTCAAATGTTTTATTTTTGAATGTCAGTTCACATTTGTAGGTGGATTATTAGTTTTAGAGCTAAAATTAGCATATTTAAAGTGATTTTCATGCTTCCAGGGGCTCTAAACACAAGATTTGTGGAATGGTTAAAAGTGCATGAAAATGGCCAATTTGCTGACTCTGAGGTCTCAAAAAGTGTTTCTTCACCCAGGGAAGTGAATTAAATACCATTTGGAGGCATTTAATGTTCAAGCAAAAACGGCTGATTTTTGACAAAAGAGATAACACCCCCCCATTACGTCATTCTTCAGAAAGGTGAAAAATGGTCTGTTTTCAAATGTTTTATTTTTGAACGTCAGTTCACATTTGTAGGTGGATTATTAGTTTTAGAGCTAAAATTAGCATGTTTAAAGTGATTTTCAGGCTTCCAGGGGCCCGGGAAGTGAATTAAATACCATTTGGAGGCATTTAATGTTCAAGCAAAAACAGCTGATTTTTGACAAAAGAGATAACACCCCCCATTACGTCATTCTTCAGAAAGGTAAAAAATGGTCCGTTTTCAAATGTTTTATTTTTGAACGTCAGTTCACATTTGTAGGTGGATTATTAGTTTTAGAGCTAAAATTAGCATGTTTAAAGTGATTTTCATGCTTCCAGGGGCTCTAAACACAAGATTTGTGGAATGGTTAAAAGTGCATGAAAATGGCCAATTTGCTCACTCTGAGGTCTCAAAAAGTGTTTCTTCACCCCGGGAAGTGAATTAAATACAATTTGGAGGCATTTAATGTTCAAGCAAAAACGGCGGATTTTTGACAAAAGAGATAACACCCCCCATTACGTGATGCCTCAGAAAGGTGAAAAATTGTTCGTTTTCAAATGTTTTATTTTTGAATGTCAGTTCACATTTGTAGGTGGATCATCAGTTTTAAAGCTAAAAAAATTAGCATGTTTAAAGTGATTTTCATGCTTCCAGGGGCTCTAAACACAAGATTTGTGGAATGGTTAAAAGTGCATGAAAATGGCCAATTTGCTCACTCTGAGGTCTCAAAAAGTGTTTCTTCACCCCGGGAAGTGAATTAAATACCATTTGGAGGCATTTAATATTCAATCAAAAACAGCTGATTTTTGACAAAAGAGATAACACCTCCCATTACGTCATGCTTCAGAAAGGTGAAAAATTGACCGTTTTCAAATGTTTTATTTTTGAATGTCAGTTCACATTTGTAGGTGGATTATTAGTTTTAGAGCTAAAATTAGCATATTTAAAGTGATTTTCATGCTTCCAGGGGCTCTAAACACAAGATTTGTCGAATGGTTAAAAGTGCATGAAAATGGCCAATTTGCTCACTCTGAGGTCTCAAAAAGTGTTTCTTCACCCCGGGAAGTGAATTAAATACCATTTGGAGGCATTTAATGTTCAAGCAAAAACGGCTGATTTTTGACAAAAGAGATAACACCCCCCATTACGTCATTCTTCAGAAAGGTGAAAAATGGTCCGTTTTCAAATGTTTTATTTTTGAACGTCAGTTCACATTTGTAGGTGGATTATTAGTTTTAGAGCTAAAATTAGCATGTTTAAAGTGATTTTCATTCTTCCAGGGGCTCTAAACACAAGATTTGTGGAATGGTTAAAAGTGCATGAAAATGGCCAATTTGCTCACTCTGAGGTCTCAAAAAGTGTTTCTTCACCCCGGGAAGTGAATTAAATACCATTTGGAGGCATTTAATGTTCAAGCAAAAACAGCTGATTTTTGACAAAAGAGATAACACCCCCCCATTACGTAATTCTTCAGAAAGGTGAAAAATGGTCCGTTTTCAAATGTTTTATTTTTGAACGTCAGTTCACATTTGTAGGTGGATTATTAGTTTTGAGCTAAAATTAGCATGTTTAAAGTGATTTTCATGCTTCCAGGGGCTCAAAACACAAGATTTGTGGAATGGTTAAAAGTGCATGAAAATGGCCAATTTGCTCACTCTGAGGTCTCAAAAAGTGTTTCTTCATCCCGGGAAGTGAATTAAATACCATTTGGAGGCATTTAATGTTCAAGCAAAAACAGCTGATTTTTGACAAAAGGGATAACACCCCCCCATTACGTAATGCTTCAGAAAGGTGAAAAATGGTCCGTTTTCAAATGTTTTATTTTTGAAGGTCAGTTCACATTTGTAGGTGGATTATTAGTTTTAGAGCTAAAATTTGCATGTTTAAAGTGATTTTCATGCTTCCAGGGGCCCGGGAAGTGAATTAAATACCATTTGGAGGCATTTAATGTTCAAGCAAAAACGGCTGATTTTTGACAAAAGAGATAACACCCCCCCATTACGTCATGCTTCAGAAAGGTGAAAAATTGTCAGTTTTCAAATGTTTTATTTTTGAATGTCAGTTCACATTTGTAGGTGAATTATTAGTTTTAGAGCTAAAATTAGCATGTTTAAAGTGATTTTCATGCTTCCTGTGGCCCTAAACACAAAGTTTGTGGAATGGTTAAAAGTGCATGAAAATGGCCAATTTGCTCACTCTGAGGTCTCAAAAAGTGTTTCTTCACCCCGGGAAGTGAATTAAATACCATTTGGAGGCATTTAATGTTCAAGCAAAAACGGCTGATTTTTGACAAAAGAGATAACACCCCCCCATTACGTCATGCTTCAGAAAGGTGAAAAATGGTCCGTTTTCAAATGTTTTATTTTTGAATGTCAATTCACATTTGTAGGTGGATTATTAGTTTTAGAGCTAAAATTAGCATGTTTAAAGTGATTTTCATGCTTCCAGGGGCCCGGGAAGTGAATTAAATACCATTTGGAGGCATTTAATGTTCAAGCAAAAACAGCTGATTTTTGACAAAAGAGATAACACCCCCATTACGTCATTCTTCAGAAAGGTAAAAAATGGTCCGTTTTCAAATGTTTATTTTTTGAACGTCAGTTCACATTTGTAGGTGGATTATTAGTTTTAGAGCTAAAATTAGCATGTTTAAAATGATTTTCATGCTTTCAGGGGCTCTAAACACAAGATTTGTGGAATGGTTAAAAGTGCATGAAAATGGCCAATTTGCTCACTCTGAGGTCTCAAAAAGTGTTTCTTCACCCCGGGAAGTGAATTAAATACAATTTGGAGGCATTTAATGTTCAAGCAAAAACGGCGGATTTTTGACAAAAGAGATAACACCCCCCCATTACGTGATGCTTCAGAAAGGTAAAAAATTGTCCGTTTTCAAATGTTTTATTTTAGAATGTCAGTTCACATTTGTAGGTGGATCATCAGTTTTAGAGCTAAAAAAATTAGCATGTTTAAAGTGATTTTCATGCTTCCAGAAGCTCTAAACACAAGATTTGTTGAATGGTTAAAAGTGCATGAAAATGGCCAATTTGCTCACTCTGAGGTCTCAAAAAGTGTTTCTTCACCCCGGGAAGTGAATTAAATACCATTTGTAGGCATTTAATGTTCAATCAAAAACAGCTGATTTTTGACAAAAGAGATAACACCCCCCCATTACGTCATTCTTCAGAAAGGTGAAAAATGGTCCGTTTTCAAATGTTTTATTTTTGAACGTCTGTTCACATTAGCATGTTTAAAGTGATTTTCATGCTTCCAGGGGCTCTAAACACAAGATTTGTGGAATGGTTAAAAGTGCATGAAAATGGCCAATTTGCTCACTCTGAGGTCTCAAAAAGTGTTTCTTCACCCCGGGAAGTGAATTAAATACCATTTGGAGGCATTTAATGTTCAAGCAAAAACGGCTGATTTTTGACAAAAGAGATAACACCCCCCATTACGTCATTCTTCAGAAAGGTGAAAAATGGTCAGTTTTCAAATGTTTTATTTTTGAACGTCAGTTCACATTTGTAGGTGGATTATTAGTTTTAGAGCTAAAATTAGCATGTTTAAAGTGATTTTCATGCTTCCAGGGGCTCTAAACACAAGATTTGTGGAATGGTTAAAAGTGCATGAAAATGGCCAATTTGCTCACTCTGAGGTCTCAAAAAGTGTTTCTTCACCCCGGGAAGTGAATTAAATACCATTTGGAGGCATTTAATGTTCAAGCAAAAACAGCTGATTTTTGACAAAAGAGATAACACCCCCCCATTACGTAATTCTTCAGAAAGGTGAAAAATGGTCTGTTTTCAAATGTTTTATTTTTGAACGTCAGTTCACATTTGTAGGTGGATTATTAGTTTTAGAGCTAAAATTAGCATGTTTAAAGTGATTTTCATGCTTCCAGGGGCTCTAAACACAAGATTTGTGGAATGGTTAAAAGTGCATGAAAATGGCCAATTTGCTCACTCTGAGGTCTCAAAAAGTGTTTCTTCACCCCGGGAAGTGAATTAAATACCATTTGGAGGCATTTAATGTTCAAGCAAAAACGGCTGATTTTTGACAAAAGAGATAACACCCCCCCATTACGTCATGCTTCAGAAAGGTGAAAAATGGTCCATTTTCAAATGTTTTATTTTTGAACGTCAGTTCACATTTGTAGGTGGATTATTAGTTTTAGAGCTAAAATTAGCATGTTTAAAGTGATTTTCATGCTTCCAGGGGCCCGGAAAGTGAATTAAATACCATTTGGAGGCATTTAATGTTCAAGCAAAAACGGCTGATTTTTGACAAAAGAGATAACACCCCCCCATTACGTCATGCTTCAGAAAGGTGAAAAATTGTCCGTTTTCAAATGTTTTATTTTTGAATGTCAGTTCACATTTGTAGGTGGATTATTAGTTTTAGAGCTAAAATTCGCATGTTTAAAGTGATTTTCATGCTTCCAGGGGCTCTAAACACAAGATTTGTGGAATGGTTAAAAGTGCATGAAAATGGCCAATTTGCTCACTCTGAGGTCTCAAAAAGTGTTTCTTCACCCCGGGAAGTGAATTAAATACCATTTGGAGGCATTTAATGTTCAAGCAAAAACAGCTGATTTTTGACAAAAGAGATAACACCCCCCATTATGTAATTCTTCAGAAAGGTGAAAAATTGTCCGTTTTCAAATGTTTTATTTTTGAATGTCAGTTCACATTTGTAGGTGGATTATTAGTTTTAGAGCTAAAATTAGCATATTTAAAGTGATTTTCATGCTTCCAGGGGCTCTAAACACAAGATTTGTGGAATGGTTAAAAGTACATGAAAATGGCCAATTTGCTCACTCTGAGGTCTCAAAAAGTGTTTCTTCACCCCAGGAAGTGAATTAAATAACATTTGGAGGCATTTAATGTTCAATCAAAAACAGCTGATTTTTGACAAAAGAGTTAACACCCCCCCATTACGTCATTCTTCAGAAAGGTGAAAAATTGTCTGTTTTCAAATGTTTTATTTTTGAACGTCAGTTCACATTTGTAGGTGGATTGTTAGTTTTAGAGCTAAAATTAGCATGTTTAAAGTGATTTTCATGCTTCCAGGGGCCCGGGAAGTGAATTAAATACCATTTGGAGGCATTTAATGTTCAAGCAAAAACAGCTGATTTTTGACAAAAGAGATAACACCCCCCCATTACGTCATTCTTCAGAAAGGTGAAAAATGGTCCGTTTTCAAATGTTTTATTTTTGAACGTCAGTTCACATTTGTAGGTGGATTATTAGTTTTAGAGCTAAAATTAGCATGTTTAAAGTGATTTTCATGCTTCCGGGGGCTCTAAACACAAGATTTGTGGAATGGTTAAAAGTGCATGAAAATGGCCAATTTGCTCACTCTGAGGTCTCAAAAAGTGTTTCTTCACCCCGGGAAGTGAATTAAATACCATTTGGAGGCATTTAATGATCAAGCAAAAACGGCTGATTTTTGACAAAAGAGATAACACCCCCCCATTACGTCATGCTTCAGAAAGGTGAAAAATGGTCCATTTTCAAATGTTTTATTTTTGAACGTCAGTTCACATTTGTAGGTGGATTATTAGTTTTAGAGCTAAAATTAGCATGTTTAAAGTGATTTTCATGCTTCCAGGGGCCCGGGAAGTGAATTAAATACCATTTGGAGGCATTTAATGTTCAAGCAAAAACGGCTGATTTTTGACAAAAGAGATAACACCCCCCCATTACGTCATTCTTCAGAAAGGTGAAAAATGGTCCGTTTTCAAATGTTTTATTTTTGAACGTCAGTTCACATTTGTAGGTGGATTATTAGTTTTAGAGCTGAAATTAGCATGTTTAAAGTGATTTTCATGCTTCCTGTGGCCCTAAACACAAGGTTTGTGGAATGGTTAAAAGTGCATGAAAAGGGCCAATTTGCTCACTCTGAGGTCTCAAAAAGTGTTTCTTCACCCCGGGAAGTGAATTAAATACCATTTGGAGGCATTTAATGTTCAAGCAAAAACAGCTGATTTTTGACAAAAGAGATAACACCCCCCATTACATAATTCTTCAGTGAAAAATTGTCCGTTTTCAAATGTTTTATTTTTGAATGTCAGTTCACATTTGTATGTGGATTATTAGTTTTAGAGCTAAAATTAGCATATTTAAAGTGATTTTCATGCTTCCAGGGGCCCGGGAAGTGAATTAAATACCATTTGGAGGCATTTAATGTTCAAGCAAAAACAGCTGATTTTTGACAAAAGAGATAACACCCCCCCATTACGTCATTCTTCAGAAAGATGAAAAATGGTCCGTTTTCAAATGTTTTATTTTTGAACGTCAGTTCACATTTGTAGGTGGATTATTAGTTTTAGAGCTAAAATTAGCATGTTTAAAGTGATTTTCACGCTTCCAGGGGCTCTAAACACAAGATTTGTGGAATGGTTAAAAGTGCATGAAAATGGCCAATTTGCTCACTCTGAGGTTTCAAAAAGTGTTTCTTCACCCCGGGAAGTGAATTAAATACCATTTGGAGTCATTTAATGTTCAAGCAAAAACGGCTGATTTTTGACAAAAGAGATAACACCCCCCCATTACGTCATCCTTCAGAAAGGTGAAAAATGGTCCGTTTTCAAATGTTTTATTTTTGAACGTCAGTTCACATTTGTAGGTGGATTATTAGTTTTAGAGCTAAAATTAGCATGTTTAAAGCGATTTTCATGCTTCCAGGTGCCCAGGAAGTGAATTAAATACCATTTGGAGGCATTTAATGTTCAAGCAAAAACGGCTGATTTTTGACAAAAGAGATAACACCCCCCCATTACGTCATGCTTCAGAAAGGTGAAAAATTGTCCGTTTTCAAATGTTTTATTTTTGAACGTCAGTTCAGATTTGTAGGTGGATTATTAGTTTTAGAGCTAAAATTAGCATGTTTAAAGTGATTTTCATGCTTCCAGGGGCTCTAAACACAAGATTTGTGGAATGGTTAAAAGTGCATGAAAATGGCCAATTTGCTCACTCTGAGGTCTCAAAAAGTGTTTCTTCATCCCGGGAAGTGAATTAAATACCATTTGGAGGCATTTAATGTTCAAGCAAAAACGGATGATTTTTGACAAAAGAGATAACACCCCCCCATTACGTCATTCTTCAGAAAGGTGAAAAATGGTCCGTTTTCAAATGTTTTATTTTTGAACGTCAGTTCACATTTGTAGGTGGATTATTAGTTTTAGAGCTAAAATTAGCATGTTTAAAGTGATTTTCATGCTTCCTGTGGCCCTAAACACAAGGTTTGTGGAATGGTTAAAAGTGCATGAAAATGGCCAATTTGCTCACTCTGAGGTCTCAAAAAGTGTTTCTTCACCCCGGGAAGTGAATTAAATACCAGTTGGAGGCATTTAATGTTCAAGCAAAAACAGCTGATTTTTGACAAAAGAGATAACACCCCCCCATTACGTCATTCTTCAGAAAGGTGAAAAATGGTCCGTTTTCAAATGTTTTATTTTTGAACGTCAGTTCATATTTGTAGGTGGATTATTAGTTTTAGAGCTAAAATTAGCATGTTTAAAGAGATTTTCATGCTTCTAGGGGCCCGGGAAGTGAATTAAATACCATTTGGAGGCATTTAATGTTCAAGCAAAAACAGCTGATCTTTGACAAAAGAGATAACACCCCCCCATTACGTCATTCTTCAGAAAGGTGAAAAATGGTCCGTTTTCAAATGTTTTATTTTTGAACGTCAGTTCACATTTCTAGGTGAATTATTAGTTTTAGAGCTGAAATTAGCATGTTTAAAGTGATTTTCATGCTTCCAGGGTCTCTAAACACAAGATTTGTGGAATGGTTAAAAGTGCATGAAAATGGCCAATTTGCTCACTCTGAGGTCTCAAAAAGTGTTTCTTCACCCCGGGAAGTGAATTAAATACCATTTGGAGGCATTTAATGTTCAAGCAAAAACGGCAGATTTTTGACAAAAGAGATAACACCCCCCCATTACGTCATGCTTCAGAAAGGTGAAAAATGGTCCGTTTTCAAATGTTTTATTTTTGAATGTCAATTCACATTTGTAGGTGGATTATTAGTTTTAGAGCTAAAATTAGCATGTTTAAAGTGATTTTCATGCTTCCTGTGGCCCTAAACACAAGGTTTGTGGAATGGTTAAAAGTGCATGAAAATGGCCAATTTGCTCACTCTGAGGTCTCAAAAAGTGTTTCTGCACCCCGGGAAGTGAATTAAATACCATTTGGAGGCATTTAATGTTCAAGCAAACACAGCTGATTTTTGACAAAAGAGATAACACCCCCCATTACGTAATTCTTCAGAAAGGTGAAAAATTGTCCGTTTTCAAATGTTTTTTCTTTTTGAATGTCAGTTCACATTTGTAGGTGGATTATTAGTTTTAGAGCTAAAATTAGCATGTTTAAAGTGATTTTCATGCTTCCAGGGGCTCTAAACACAAGATTTGTGGAATGGTTAAAAGTGCATGAAAATGGCCAATTTGCTCACTCTGAGGTCTCAAAAAGTGTTTCTTCACCCCGGGAAGTGAATTAAATACCATTTGGAGGCATTTAATGTTCAAGCAAAAACAGCTGATTTTTGACAAAAGTGATAACACCCCCCCATTACGTAATTCTTCAGAAAGGTGAAAAATGGTCCGTTTTCAAATGTTTTATTTTTGAACGTCAGTTCACATTTGTAGGTTGATTATTAGTTTTAGAGCTAAAATTAGCATGTTTAAAGTGATTTTCATGCTTCCAGGGACTCAAAACACAAGATTTGTGGAATGGTTAAAAGTGCATGAAAATGGCCAATTTGCTCACTCTGAGGTCTCAAAAAGTGTTTCTTCACCCCGGGAAGTGAATTAAATACCATTTGGAGGCATTTAATGTTCAAGCAAAAACGGCTGATTTTTGACAAAAGAGATAACACCCCCCCCATTACGTCATTCTTCAGAAAGGTGAAAAATGGTCCATTTTCAAATGTTTTATTTTTGAATGTCAATTCACATTTGTAGGTGGATTATTAGTTTTAGAGCTAAAATTAGCATGTTTAAAATGATTTTCATGCTTCCAGGGGCCCGGGAAGTGAATTAAATACCATTTGGAGGCATTTAATGTTCAAGCAAAAACAGCTGATTTTTGACAAAAGAGATAACACCCCCCCCATTACGTCATTCTTCAGAAAGGTGAAAAATGGTCCGTTTTCAAATGTTTTATTTTTGAACGTCAGTTCACATTTGTAGGTGGATTATTAGTTTTAGAGCTAAAATTCGCATGTTTAAAGTGATTTTCATGCTTCCAGGGGCTCTAAACACAAGATTTGTGGAATGGTTAAAAGTGCATGAAAATGGCCAATTTGCTCACTCTGAGGTCTCAAAAAGTGTTTCTTCACCCCGGGAAGTGAATTAAATACAATTTGGAGGCATTTAATGTTCAAGCAAAAACGGCGGATTTTTGACAAAAGAGATAACACCCCCCCATTACGTGATGCTTCAGAAAGGTGAACAATTGTCCGTTTTCAAATGTTTTATTTTTGAATGTCAGTTCACATTTGTAGGTGGATCATCAGTTTTAGAGCTAAAAAAATTAGCATGTTTAAAGTGATTTTCATGCTTCCAGGGGCTCTAAACACAAGATTTGTGGAATGGTTAAAAGTGCATGAAAATGGCCAATTTGCTCACTCTGAGGTCTCAAAAAGTGTTTCTTCACCCCGGGAAGTGAATTAAATACTATTTGGAGGCATTTAATGTTCAATCAAAAACAGCTGATTTTTGACAAAAGAGATAACACCTCCCATTACGTCATGCTTCAGAAAGGTGAAAAATTGTCCGTTTTCAAATGTTTTATTTTTGAATGTCAGTTCACATTTGTAGGTGGATTATTAGTTTTAGAGCTAAAATTAGCATGTTTAAAGTGATTTTCATGCTTCCTGTGGCCCTAAACACAAGGTTTGTGGAATGGTTAAAAGTGCATGAAAATGGCCAATTTGCTCACTCTGAGGTCTCAAAAAGTGTTTCTTCACTTGGGAAGTGAATTAAATACCATTTGGAGGCATTTAATGTTCAAGCAAAAACAGCTGATTTTTGACAAAAGCGATAACACCCCCCCATTACGTAATTCTTCAGAAAGGTGAAAAATTGTCTGTTTTCAAATGTTTTATTTTTGAATGTCAGTTCACATTTGTAAGTGGATTATTAATTTTAGAGCTAAAATTAGCATATTTAAAGTGATTTTCATGCTTCCAGGGGCTCTAAACACAAGATTTGTGGAATGGTTAAAAGTGCATGAAAATGGCCAATTTGCTCACTCTGAGGTCTCAAAAAGTGTTTCTTCACCCCGGGAAGTGAATTAAATACCATTTGGAGGCATTTATTGTTCAAGCAAAAACAGCTGATTTTTGACAAAAGAGATAACACCCCCCCATTACGTAATTCTTCAGAAAGGTGAAAAATGGTCAGTTTTCAAATGTTTTATTTTTGAACGTCAGTTCACATTTGTAGGTGGATTATTAGTTTTAGAGCTAAAATTAGCATGTTTAAAGTGATTTGCATGCTTCCTGTGGCCCTAAACACAAGGTTTGTGGAATGGTTAAAAGTGCATGAAAATGGCCAATTTGCTCACTCTGAGGTCTCAAAAAGTGTTTCTTCACCCCGGGAAGTGAATTAAATACCATTTGGAGGCATTTAATGTTCAAGCAAAAACAGCTGATTTTTGACAAAAGAGATAACACCCCCCCATTACGTAATTCTTCAGAAAGGTGAAAAATTGTCTGTTTTCAAATGTTTTATTTTTGAATGTCAGTTCACATTTGTAGGTGGATTATTAGTTTTAGAGCTAAAATTAGCATATTTAAAGTGATTTTCATGCTTCCAGGGGCTCTAAACACAAGATTTGTGGAATGGTTAAAAGTGCATGAAAAAGGCCAATTTGCTCACTCTGAGGTCTCAAAAAGTGTTTCTTCACCCCGGGAAGTGAATTAAATACCATTTGGAGGCATTTATTGTTCAAGCAAAAACAGCTGATTTTTGACAAAAGAGATAACACCCCCCCATTACGTAATTCTTCAGAAAGGTGAAAAATGGTCCGTTTTCAAATGTTTTATTTTTGAACGTCAGTTCACATTTGTAGGTGGATTATTAGTTTTAGAGCTAAAAGTAGCATGTTTAAAGTGATTTTCATGCTTCCTGTGGCCCTAAACACAAGGTTTGTGGAATGGTTAAAAGTGCATGAAAATGGCCAATTTGCTCACTCTGAGGTCTTAAAAAGTGTTTCTTCACCCCGGGAAGTGAATTAAATACCATTTGGAGGCATTTAATGTTCAAGCAAAAACAGCTGATTTTTGACAAAAGAGATAACACCCCCCATTACGTAATTCTTCAGAAAGGTGAAAAATGGTCCGTTTTCAAATGTTTTATTTTTGAACGTCAGTTCACATTTGTAGGTGGATTATTAGTTTTAGAGCTAAAATTAGCATGTTTAAAGTGATTTTCATGCTTCCTGTGGCCCTAAACACAAGGTTTGTGGAATGGTTAAAAGTGCATGAAAATGGCCAATTTGCTCACTCTGAGGTCTCAAAAAGTGTTTCTTCACCCCGGGAAGTGAATTAAATACCATTTGGAGGCATTTAATGTTCAAGCAAACACAGCTGATTTTTGACAAAAGAGATAACACCCCCCATTTCGTAATTCTTCAGAAAGGTGAAAAATTGTCCATTTTCAAATGTTTTATTTTTGAATGTCAGTTCACATTTGTAGGTGGATTATTAGTTTTAGAGCTAAAATTAGCATATTTAAAGTGATTTTCATGCTTCCAGGGGCTCTAAACACAAGATTTGTGGAATGGTTAAAAGTGCATGAAAATGGCCAATTTGCTGACTCTGAGGTCTCAAAAAGTGTTTCTTCACCCAGGGAAGTGAATTAAATACCATTTGGAGGCATTTAATGTTCAAGCAAAAACGGCAGATTTTTGACAAAAGAGATAACACCCCCCCATTACGTCATTCTTCAGAAAGGTGAAAAATGGTCTGTTTTCAAATGTTTTATTTTTGAACGTCAGTTCACATTTGTAGGTGGATTATTAGTTTTAGAGCTAAAATTAGCATGTTTAAAGTGATTTTCAGGCTTCCAGGGGCCCGGGAAGTGAATTAAATACCATTTGGAGGCATTTAATGTTCAAGCAAAAAAAGCTGATTTTTGACAAAAGAGATAACACCCCCCATTACGTCATTCTTCAGAAAGGTAAAAAATGGTCCGTTTTCAAATGTTTTATATTTGAACGTCAGTTCACATTTGTAGGTGGATTATTAGTTTTAGAGCTAAAATTAGCATGTTTAAAGTGATTTTCATGCTTCCAGGGGCTCTAAACACAAGATTTGTGGAATGGTTAAAAGTGCATGAAAATGGCCAATTTGCTCACTCTGAGGTCTCAAAAAGTGTTTCTTCACCCCGGGAAGTGAATTAAATACAATTTGGAGGCATTTAATGTTCAAGCAAAAACGGCGGATTTTTGACAAAAGAGATAACACCTCCCATTACGTGATGCCTCAGAAAGGTGAAAAATTGTTCGTTTTCAAATGTTTTATTTTTGAATGTCAGTTCACATTTGTAGGTGGATTATTAGTTTTAGAGCTAAAATTTGCATGTTTAAAGTGATTTTCATGCTTCCAGGGGCCCGGGAAGTGAATTAAATACCATTTGGAGGCATTTAATGTTCAAGCAAAAACGGCTGATTTTTGACAAAAGAGATAACACCCCCCCATTACGTCATGCTTCAGAAAGGTGAAAAATTGTCAGTTTTCAAATGTTTTATTTTTGAATGTCAGTTCACATTTGTAGGTGAATTATTAGTTTTAGAGCTAAAATTAGCATGTTTAAAGTGATTTTCATGCTTCCTGTGGCCCTAAACACAAAGTTTGTGGAATGGTTAAAAGTGCATGAAAATGGCCAATTTGCTCACTCTGAGGTCTCAAAAAGTGTTTCTTCACCCCGGGAAGTGAATTAAATACCATTTGGAGGCATTTAATGTTCAAGCAAAAACGGCTGATTTTTTACAAAAGAGATAACACCCCCCCATTACGTGATGCTTCAGAAAGGTGAAAAATGGTCCGTTTTCAAATGTTTTATTTTTGAATGTCAATTCACATTTGTAGGTGGATTATTAGTTTTAGAGCTAAAATTAGCATGTTTAAAGTGATTTTCATGCTTCCAGGGGCCCGGGAAGTGAATTAAATACCATTTGGAGGCATTTAATGTTCAAGCAAAAACAGCTGATTTTTGACAAAAGAGATAACACCCCCATTACGTCATTCTTCAGAAAGGTAAAAAATGGTCCGTTTTCAAATGTTTATTTTTTGAACGTCAGTTCACATTTGTAGGTGGATTATTAGTTTTAGAGCTAAAATTAGCATGTTTAAAATGATTTTCATGCTTTCAGGGGCTCTAAACACAAGATTTGTGGAATGGTTAAAAGTGCATGAAAATGGCCAATTTGCTCACTCTGAGGTCTCAAAAAGTGTTTCTTCACCCCGGGAAGTGAATTAAATACAATTTGGAGGCATTTAATGTTCAAGCAAAAACGGCGGATTTTTGACAAAAGAGATAACACCCCCCCATTACGTGATGCTTCAGAAAGGTAAAAAATTGTCCGTTTTTAAATGTTTTATTTTAGAATGTCAGTTCACATTTGTAGGTGGATCATCAGTTTTAGAGCTAAAAAAATTAGCATGTTTAAAGTGATTTTCATGCTTCCAGGGGCTCTAAACACAAGATTTGTTGAATGGTTAAAAGTGCATGAAAATGGCCAATTTGCTCACTCTGAGGTCTCAAAAAGTGTTTCTTCACCCCGGGAAGTGAATTAAATACCATTTGTAGGCATTTAATGTTCAATCAAAAACAGCTGATTTTTGACAAAAGAGATAACACCCCCCCATTACGTCATTCTTCAGAAAGGTGAAAAATGGTCCGTTTTCAAATGTTTTATTTTTGAACGTCTGTTCACATTAGCATGTTTAAAGTGATTTTCATGCTTCCAGGGGCTCTAAACACAAGATTTGTGGAATGGTTAAAAGTGCATGAAAATGGCCAATTTGCTCACTCTGAGGTCTCAAAAAGTGTTTCTTCACCCCGGGAAGTGAATTAAATACCATTTGGAGGCATTTAATGTTCAAGCAAAAACGGCTGATTTTTGACAAAAGAGATAACACCCCCCCATTACGTCATTCTTCAGAAAGGTGAAAAATGGTCTGTTTTCAAATGTTTTATTTTTGAACGTCAGTTCACATTTGTAGGTGGATTATTAGTTTTAGAGCTAAAATTAGCATGTTTAAAGTGATTTTCAGGCTTCCAGGGGCCCGGGAAGTGAATTAAATACCATTTGGAGGCATTTAATGTTCAAGCAAAAACAGCTGATTTTTGACAAAAGAGATAACACCCCCCATTACGTCATTCTTCAGAAAGGTAAAAAATGGTCCGTTTTCAAATGTTTTATATTTGAACGTCAGTTCACATTTGTAGGTGGATTATTAGTTTTAGAGCTAAAATTAGCATGTTTAAAGTGATTTTCATGCTTCCAGGGGCTCTAAACACAAGATTTGTGGAATGGTTAAAAGTGCATGAAAATGGCCAATTTGCTCACTCTGAGGTCTCAAAAAGTGTTTCTTCACCCCGGGAAGTGAATTAAATACAATTTGGAGGCATTTAATGTTCAAGCAAAAACGGCGGATTTTTGACAAAAGAGATAACACCTCCCATTACGTGATGCCTCAGAAAGGTGAAAAATTGTTCGTTTTCAAATGTTTTATTTTTGAATGTCAGTTCATATTTGTAGGTGGATTATTAGTTTTAGAGCTAAAATTTGCATGTTTAAAGTGATTTTCATGCTTCCAGGGGCCCGGGAAGTGAATTAAATACCATTTGGAGGCATTTAATGTTCAAGCAAAAACGGCTGATTTTTGACAAAAGAGATAACACCCCCCCATTACGTCATGCTTCAGAAAGGTGAAAAATTGTCAGTTTTCAAATGTTTTATTTTTGAATGTCAGTTCACATTTGTAGGTGAATTATTAGTTTTAGAGCTAAAATTAGCATGTTTAAAGTGATTTTCATGCTTCCTGTGGCCCTAAACACAAAGTTTGTGGAATGGTTAAAAGTGCATGAAAATGGCCAATTTGCTCACTCTGAGGTCTCAAAAAGTGTTTCTTCACCCCGGGAAGTGAATTAAATACCATTTGGAGGCATTTAATGTTCAAGCAAAAACGGCTGATTTTTGACAAAAGAGATAACACCCCCCCATTACGTCATGCTTCAGAAAGGTGAAAAATGGTCCGTTTTCAAATGTTTTATTTTTGAATGTCAATTCACATTTGTAGGTGGATTATTAGTTTTAGAGCTAAAATTAGCATGTTTAAAGTGATTTTCATGCTTCCAGGGGCCCGGGAAGTGAATTAAATACCATTTGGAGGCATTTAATGTTCAAGCAAAAACAGCTGATTTTTGACAAAAGAGATAACACCCCCATTACGTCATTCTTCAGAAAGGTAAAAAATGGTCCGTTTTCAAATGTTTATTTTTTGAACGTCAGTTCACATTTGTAGGTGGATTATTAGTTTTAGAGCTAAAATTAGCATGTTTAAAATGATTTTCATGCTTTCAGGGGCTCTAAACACAAGATTTGTGGAATGGTTAAAAGTGCATGAAAATGGCCAATTTGCTCACTCTGAGGTCTCAAAAAGTGTTTCTTCACCCCGGGAAGTGAATTAAATACAATTTGGAGGCATTTAATGTTCAAGCAAAAACGGCGGATTTTTGACAAAAGAGATAACACCCCCCCATTACGTGATGCTTCAGAAAGGTAAAAAATTGTCCGTTTTCAAATGTTTTATTTTAGAATGTCAGTTCACATTTGTAGGTGGATCATCAGTTTTAGAGCTAAAAAAAATAGCATGTTTAAAGTGATTTTCATGCTTCCAGGGGCTCTAAACACAAGATTTGTTGAATGGTTAAAAGTGCATGAAAATGGCCAATTTGCTCACTCTGAGGTCTCAAAAAGTGTTTCTTCACCCCGGGAAGTGAATTAAATACCATTTGTAGGCATTTAATGTTCAATCAAAAACAGCTGATTTTTGACAAAAGAGATAACACCCCCCCATTACGTCATTCTTCAGAAAGGTGAAAAATGGTCCGTTTTCAAATGTTTTATTTTTGAACGTCTGTTCACATTAGCATGTTTAAAGTGATTTTCATGCTTCCAGGGGCTCTAAACACAAGATTTGTGGAATGGTTAAAAGTGCATGAAAATGGCCAATTTGCTCACTCTGAGGTCTCAAAAAGTGTTTCTTCACCCCGGGAAGTGAATTAAATACCATTTGGAGGCATTTAATGTTCAAGCAAAAACAGCTGATTTTTGACAAAAGTGATAACACCCCCCCCATTACGTAATTCTTCAGAAAGGTGAAAAATGGTCCGTTTTCAAATGTTTTATTTTTGAACGTCAGTTCACATTTGTAGGTTGATTATTAGTTTTAGAGCTAAAATTAGCATGTTTAAAGTGATTTTCATGCTTCCAGGGGCTCTAATTACAAGATTTGTGGAATGGTTAAAAGTACATGAAAATGGCCAATTTGCTCACTCTGAGGTCTCAAAAAGTGTTTCTTCACCCCGGGAAGTGAATTAAATACCATTTGGAGGCATTTAATGTTCAAGCAAAAACAGCTGATTTTTGACAAAAGAGATAACACCCCCCCATTACGTAATTCTTCAGAAAGGTGAAAAATGGTCCGTTTTCAAATGTTTTATTTTTGAACGTCAGTTCACATTTGTAGGTGGATTATTAGTTTTAGAGCTAAAATTAGCATGTTTAAAGTGATTTTCATGCTTCCAGGGGCTCTAAACACAAGATTTGTGGAATGGTTAAAAGTGCATGAAAATGGCCAATTTGCTCACTCTGAGGTCTCAAAAAGTGTTTCTTCACCCCGGGAAGTGAATTAAATACCATTTGGAGGCATTTAATGTTCAAGCAAAAACGGCTGATTTTTGACAAAAGAGATAACACCCCCCCATTACGTCATGCTTCAGAAAGGTGAAAAATGGTCCGTTTTCAAATGTTTTATTTTTGAACGTCAGTTCACATTTGTAGGTGGATTATTAGTTTTAGAGCTAAAATTAGCATGTTTAAAGTGATTTTCATGCTTCCAGGGGCCCGGGAAGTGAATTAAATACCATTTGGAGGCATTTAATGTTCAAGCAAAAACGGCTGATTTTTGACAAAAGAGATAACACCCCCCCATTACGTCATGCTTCAGAAAGGTGAAAAATTGTCCGTTTTCAAATGTTTTATTTTTGAATGTCAGTTCACATTTGTAGGTGGATTATTAGTTTTAGAGCTAAAATTAGCATGTTTAAAGTGATTTTCATGCTTCCAGGGGCTCTAAACACAAGATTTGTGGAATGGTTAAAAGTGCATGAAAATGGCCAATTTGCTCACTCTGAGGTCTCAAAAAGTGTTTCTTCACCCCGGGAAGTGAATTAAATACCATTTGGAGGCATTTAATGTTCAAGCAAAAACAGCTGATTTTTGACAAAAGAGATAACACCCCCCATTATGTAATTCTTCAGAAAGGTGAAAAATTGTCAGTTTTCAAATGTTTTATTTTTGAATGTCAGTTCACATTTGTAGGTGGATTATTAGTTTTAGAGCTAAAATTAGCATATTTAAAGTGATTTTCATGCTTCCAGGGGCTCTAAACACAAGATTTGTGGAATGTTTAAAAGTACATGAAAATGGCCAATTTGCTCACTCTGAGGTCTCAAAAAGTGTTTCTTCACCCCAGGAAGTGAATTAAATAACATTTGGAGGCATTTAATGTTCAATCAAAAACAGCTGATTTTTGACAAAAGAGTTAACACCCCCCATTACGTCATTCTTCAGAAAGGTGAAAAATTGTCTGTTTTCAAATGTTTTATTTTTGAACGTCAGTTCACATTTGTAGGTGGATTATTAGTTTTAGAGCTAAAATTAGCATGTTTAAAGTGATTTTCATGCTTCCAGGGGCCCGGGAAGTGAATTAAATACCATTTGGAGGCATTTAATGTTCAAGCAAAAACAGCTGATTTTTGACAAAAGAGATAACACCCCCCCATTACGTCATTCTTCAGAAAGGTGAAAAATGGTCCGTTTTCAAATGTTTTATTTTTGAACGTCAGTTCACATTTGTAGGTGGATTATTAGTTTTAGAGCTAAAATTAGCATGTTTAAAGTGATTTTCATGCTTCCGGGGGCTCTAAACACAAGATTTGTGGAATGGTTAAAAGTGCATGAAAATGGCCAATTTGCTCACTCTGAGGTCTCAAAAAGTGTTTCTTCACCCCGGGAAGTGAATTAAATACCATTTGGAGGCATTTAATGATCAAGCAAAAACGGCTGATTTTTGATAAAAGAGATAACACCCCCCCCATTACGTCATGCTTCAGAAAGGTGAAAAATGGTCCATTTTCAAATGTTTTATTTTTGAACGTCAGTTCACATTTGTAGGTGGATTATTAGTTTTAGAGCTAAAATTAGCATGTTTAAAGTGATTTTCATGCTTCCAGGGGCCCGGGAAGTGAATTAAATACCATTTGGAGGCATTTAATGTTCAAGCAAAAACGGCTGATTTTTTACAAAAGAGATAACACCCCCCCATTACGTCATTCTTCAGAAAGGTGAAAAATGGTCCGTTTTCAAATGTTTTATTTTTGAACGTCAGTTCACATTTGTAGGTGGATTATTAGTTTTAGAGCTGAAATTAGCATGTTTAAAGTGATTTTCATGCTTCCTGTGGCCCTAAACACAAGGTTTGTGGAATGGTTAAAAGTGCATGAAAAGGGCCAATTTGCTCACTCTGAGGTCTCAAAAAGTGTTTCTTCACCCCGGGAAGTGAATTAAATACCATTTGGAGGCATTTAATGTTCAAGCAAAAACAGCTGATTTTTGACAAAAGAGATAACACCCCCCATTACATAATTCTTCAGTGAAAAATTGTCAGTTTTCAAATGTTTTATTTTTGAATGTCAGTTCACATTTGTATGTGGATTATTAGTTTTAGAGCTAAAATTAGCATATTTAAAGTGATTTTCATGCTTCCAGGGGCCCGGGAAGTGAATTAAATACCATTTGGAGGCATTTAATGTTCAAGCAAAAACAGCTGATTTTTGACAAAAGAGATAACACCCCCCCATTACGTCATTCTTCAGAAAGATGAAAAATGGTCCGTTTTCAAATGTTTTATTTTTGAACGTCAGTTCACATTTGTAGGTGGATTATTAGTTTTAGAGCTAAAATTAGCATGTTTAAAGTGATTTTCACGCTTCCAGGGGCTCTAAACACAAGATTTGTGGAATGGTTAAAAGTGCATGAAAATGGCCAATTTGCTCACTCTGAGGTTTCAAAAAGTGTTTCTTCACCCCGGGAAGTGAATTAAATACCATTTGGAGTCATTTAATGTTCAAGCAAAAACGGCTGATTTTTGACAAAAGAGATAACACCCCCCCATTACGTCATCCTTCAGAAAGGTGAAAAATGGTCCGTTTTCAAATGTTTTATTTTTGAACGTCAGTTCACATTTGTAGGTGGATTATTAGTTTTAGAGCTAAAATTAGCATGTTTAAAGCGATTTTCATGCTTCCAGGTGCCCAGGAAGTGAATTAAATACCATTTGGAGGCATTTAATGTTCAAGCAAAAACGGCTGATTTTTGACAAAAGAGATAACACCCCCCCATTACGTCATGCTTCAGAAAGGTGAAAAATTGTCCGTTTTCAAATGTTTTATTTTTGAACGTCAGTTCAGATTTGTAGGTGGATTATTAGTTTTAGAGCTAAAATTAGCATGTTTAAAGTGATTTTCATGCTTCCAGGGGCTCTAAACACAAGACTTGTGGAATGGTTAAAAGTGCATGAAAATGGCCAATTTGCTCACTCTGAGGTCTCAAAAAGTGTTTCTTCATCCCGGGAAGTGAATTAAATACCATTTGGAGGCATTTAATGTTCAAGCAAAAACGGATGATTTTTGACAAAAGAGATAACACCCCCCCATTACGTCATTCTTCAGAAAGGTGAAAAATGGTCCGTTTTCAAATGTTTTATTTTTGAACGTCAGTTCACATTTGTAGGTGGATTATTAGTTTTAGAGCTAAAATTAGCATGTTTAAAGTGATTTTCATGCTTCCTGTGGCCCTAAACACAAGGTTTGTGGAATGGTTAAAAGTGCATGAAAATGGCCAATTTGCTCACTCTGAGGTCTCAAAAAGTGTTTCTTCACCCCGGGAAGTGAATTAAATACCATTTGGAGGCATTTAATGTTCAAGCAAAAACAGCTGATTTTTGACAAAAGAGATAACACCCCCCCATTACGTCATTCTTCAGAAAGGTGAAAAATGGTCCGTTTTCAAATGTTTTATTTTTGAACGTCAGTTCACATTTGTAGGTGGATTATTAGTTTTAGAGCTAAAATTAGCATGTTTAAAGTGATTTTCATGCTTCCAGGGGCTCTAAACACAAGATTTGTGGAATGGTTAAAAGTGCATGAAAATGGCCAATTTGCTCACTCTGAGGTCTCAAAAAGTGTTTCTTCACCCCGGGAAGTGAATTAAATACCATTTGGAGGCATTTAATGTTCAAGCAAAAACGGCTGATTTTTTACAAAAGAGATAACACCCCCCATTACGTCATGCTTCAGAAAGGTGAAAAATGGTCCGTTTTCAAATGTTTTATTTTTGAACGTCAGTTCACATTTGTAGGTGGATTATTAGTTTTAGAGCAAAAATTAGCATGTTTAAAGTGATTTTCATGCTTCCAGGGGCCCGGGAAGTGAATTAAATACCATTTGGAGGCATTTAATGTACAAGCAAAAACAGCTGATCTTTGACAAAAGAGATAACACCCCCCCATTACGTCATTCTTCAGAAAGGTGAAAAATGGTCCGTTTTCAAATGTTTTATTTTTGAACGTCAGTTCACATTTGTAGGTGGATTATTAGTTTTAGAGCTAAAATTAGCATATTTAAAGTGATTTTCATGCTTCCAGGGGCTCTAAACACAAGATTTGTGGAATGGTTAAAAGTGCATGAAAATGGCCAATTTGCTCACTCTGAAGTCTCAAAAAGTGTTTCTTCACCCCAGGAAGTGAATTAAATAACATTTGGAGGCATTTAATGTTCAATCAAAAACAGCTGATTTTTGACAAAAGAGATAACACCCCCCCATTACGTCATTCTTCAGAAAGGTGAAAAATTGTCTGTTTTCAAATGTTTTATTTGTGAACGTCAGTTCACATTTGTAGGTGGATTATTAGTTTTAGAGCTAAAATTAGCATGTTTAAAGTGATTTTCATGCTTCCAGGGGCCCGGGAAGTGAATTAAATACCATTTGGAGGCATTTAATGTTCAAGCAAAAACGGCTGATTTTTGACAAAAGAGATAACACCCCCCCAATACGTCATGCTTCAGAAAGGTGAAAAATGGTCCGTTTTCAAATGTTTTATTTTTGAACGTCAGTTCACATTTGTAGGTGGATTATTAGTTTTAGAGCTAAAATTAGCATGTTTAAAGTGATTTTCATGCTTCCAGGGGCCCGGGAAGTGAATTAAATACCATTTGGAGGCATTTAATGTTCAAGCAAAAACGGCTGATTTTTGACAAAAGAGATAACACCCCCCCATTACGTCATGCTTCAGAAAGGTGAAAAATTGTCCGTTTTCAAATGTTTTATTTTTGAATGTCAGTTCACATTTGTAGGTGGATTATTAGTTTTAGAGCTCAAATTAGCATGTTTAAAGTGATTTTCATGCTTCCTGTGGCCCTAAACACAAGGTTTGTGGAATGGTTAAAAGTGCATGAAAATGGCCAATTTGCTCACTCTGAGGTCTCAAAAAGTGTTTCTTCACCCCGGGAAGTGAATTAAATACCATTTGGAGGCATTTAATGTTCAAGCAAAAACAGCTGATTTTTGACAAAAGAGATAACACCCCCCCAATATGTAATTCTTCAGAAAGGTGAAAAATGGTCCGTTTTCAAATGTTTTATTTTTGAACGTCAGTTCACATTTGTAGGTGGATTATTAGTTTTAGAGCTAAAATTAGCATGTTTAAAGTGATTTTCATGCTTCCAGGGGCCCGGGAAGTGAATTAAATACCATTTGGAGGCATTTAATGTTCAAGCAAAAACGGCAGATTTTTGACAAAAGAGATAACACCCCCCCATTACGTCATGCTTCAGAAAGGTGAAAAATTGTCCGTTTTCAAATGTTTTATTTTTGAATGTCAGTTCACATTTGTAGGTGGATTATTAGTTTTAGAGCTCAAATTAGCATGTTTAAAGTGATTTTCATGCTTCCTGTGGCCCTAAACACAAGGTTTGTGGAATGGTTAAAAGTGCATGAAAATGGCCAATTTGCTCACTCTGAGGTCTCAAAAAGTGTTTCTTCACCCCGGGAAGTGAATTAAATACCATTTGGAGGCATTTAATGTTCAAGCAAAAACAGCTGATTTTTGACAAAAGAGATAACACCCCCCCATTACGTAATTCTTCAGAAAGGTGAAAAATTGTCCGTTTTCAAATGTTTTATTTTTGAATGTCAGTTCACATTTGTAGGTGGATTATTAGTTTTAGAGCTAAAATTAGCATATTTAAAGTGATTTTCATGCTTCCAGGGGCTCTAAACACAAGATTTGTGGAATGGTTAAAAGTGCATGAAAATGGCCAATTTGCTCACTCTGAGGTCTCAAAAAGTGTTTCTTCACCCCAGGAAGTGAATTAAAAACCATTTGGAGGCATTTAATGTTCAATCAAAAACAGCTGATTTTTGACAAAAGAGATAACACCCCCCATTACGTCATTCTTCAGAAAGGTGAAAAATGGTCCGTTTTCAAATGTTTATTTTTGAACGTCAGTTCACATTTGTAGGTGGATTATTAGTTTTAGAGCTAAAATTAGCATGTTTAAAGTGATTTTCATGCTTCCAGGGGCCCGGGAAGTGAATTAAATACCATTTGGAGGCATTTAATGTTCAAGCAAAAACAGCTGATCTTTGACAAAAGAGATAACACCCCCCCCATTACGTCATTCTTCAGAAAGGTGAAAAATGGTCCGTTTTCAAATGTTTTATTTTTGAACGTCAGTTCACATTTGTAGGTGGATTATTAGTTTTAGAGCTAAAATTAGCATGTTTAAAGTGATTTTCATGCTTCCTGTGGCCCCGAACACAAGGTTTGTGGAATGGTTAAAAGTGCATGAAAATGGCCAATTTGCTCACTCTGAGGTCTCAAAAAGTGTTTCTTCACCCCGGGAAGTGAATTAAATACCATTTGGAGGCATTTAATGTTCAAGCAAAAACGGCTGATTTTTGACAAAAGAGATAACACCCCCCATTACGTCATGCTTCAGAAAGGTGAAAAATGGTCCGTTTTCAAATGTTTTATTTTTGAACGTCAGTTCACATTTGTAGGTGGATTATTAGTTTTAGAGCTAAAATTAGCATGTTTAAAGTGATTTTCATGCTTCCAGGGGCCCGGGAAGTGAATTAAATACCATTTGGAGGCATTTAATGTTCAAGCAAAAACAGCTGATCTTTGACAAAAGAGATAACACCCCCCCATTACGTCATTCTTCAGAAAGGTGAAAAATGGTCCATTTTCAAATGTTTTATTTTTGAACGTCAGTTCACATTTGTAGGTGGATTATTAGTTTTAGAGCTAAAATTAGCATGTTTAAAGTGATTTTCATGCTTCCTGTGGCCCTAAACACAAGGTTTGTGGAATGGTTAAAAGTGCATGAAAATGGGCAATTTGCTCACTCTGAGGTCTCAAAAAGTGTTTCTTCACCCCGGGAAGTGAATTAAATACCATTTGGAGGCATTTAATGTTCAAGCAAAAACAGCTGATTTTTTACAAAAGAGATAACACCCCCCCATTACGTAATTCTTCAGAAAGGTGAAAAATTGTCCGTTTTCAAATGTTTTATTTTTGAATGTCAGTTCACATTTGTAGGTGGATTATTAGTTTTAGAGCTAAAATTAGCATATTTAAAGTGATTTTCATGCTTCCAGGGGCTCTAAACACAAGATTTGTGGAATGGTTAAAAGTGCATGAAAATGGCCAATTTGCTCACTCTGAGGTCTCCAAAAGTGTTTCTTCACCCCAGGAAGTGAATTAAATAACATTTGGAGGCATTTAATGTTCAATCAAAAACAGCTGATTTTTGACAAAAGAGATAACACCCCCCCATTACGTCATTCTTCAGAAAGGTGAAAAATGGTCCGTTTTCAAATGTTTATTTTTGAACGTCAGTTCACATTTGTAGGTGGATTATTAGTTTTAGAGCTAAAATTAGCATGTTTAAAGTGATTTTCATGCTTCCAGGGGCCCGGGAAGTGAATTAAATACCATTTGGAGGCATTTAATGTTCAAGCAAAAACAGCTGATCTTTGACAAAAGAGATAACACCCCCCCATTACGTCATTCTTCAGAAAGGTGAAAAATGGTCCGTTTTCAAATGTTTTATTTTTGAACGTCAGTTCACATTTGTAGGTGGATTATTAGTTTTAGAGCTAAAATTAGCATGTTTAAAGTGATTTTCATGCTTCCTGTGGCCCCGAACACAAGGTTTGTGGAATGGTTAAAAGTGCATGAAAATGGCCAATTTGCTCACTCTGAGGTCTCAAAAAGTGTTTCTTCACCCCGGGAAGTGAATTAAATACCATTTGGAGGCATTTAATGTTCAAGCAAAAACAGCTGATTTTTTACAAAAGAGATAACACCCCCCCATTACGTAATTCTTCAGAAAGGTGAAAAATTGTCCGTTTTCAAATGTTTTATTTTTGAATGTCAGTTCACATTTGTAGGTGGATTATTAGTTTTAGAGCTAAAATTAGCATATTTAAAGTGATTTTCATGCTTCCAGGGGCTCTAAACACAAGATTTGTGGAATGGTTAAAAGTGCATGAAAATGGCCAATTTGCTCACTCTGAGGTCTCCAAAAGTGTTTCTTCACCCCAGGAAGTGAATTAAATAACATTTGGAGGCATTTAATGTTCAATCAAAAACAGCTGATTTTTGACAAAAGAGATAACACCCCCCCATTACGTCATTCTTCTGAAAGGTGAAAAATGGTCCGTTTTCAAATGTTTTATTTTTGAACGTCAGTTCACATTTGTAGGTGGATTATTAGTTTTAGAGCTAAAATTAGCATGTTTAAAGTGAATTTCATGCTTCCAGGGGCTCTAAACACAAGATTTGTGGAATGGTTAAAAGTGCATGAAAATGGACAATTTGATCACTCTGAGGTCTCAAAAAGTGTTTCTTCACCCCGGGAAGTGAATTAAATACCATTTGGAGGCATTTAATGTTCAAGCAAAAACGGCTGATTTTTGACAAAAGAGATAACACCCCCCCATTACGTCATGCTTCAGAAATGTGAAAAATGGTCCGTTTTCAAATGTTTTATTTTTGAACGTCAGTTCACATTTGTAGGTGGATTATTAGTTTTAGAGCTACAATTAGCATGTTTAAAGTGATTTTCATGCTTCCAGGGGCCCGGGAAGTGAATTAAATACCATTTGGAGGCATTTAATGTTCAAGCAAAAACAGCTGATCTTTGACAAAAGAGATAACACCCCCCCATAACGTCATTCTTCAGAAAGGTGAAAAATGGTCCGTTTTCAAATGTTTTATTTTTGAACGTCAGTTCACATTTGTAGGTGGATTATTAGTTTTAGAGCTAAAATTAGCATGTTTAAAGTGATTTTCATGCTTCCTGTGGCCCTAAACACAAGGTTTGTGGAATGGTTAAAAGTGCATGAAAATGGCCAATTTGCTCACTCTGAGGTCTCAAAAAGTGTTTCTTCACCCCGGGAAGTGAATTAAATACCATTTGGAGGCATTTAATGTTCAAGCAAAAACAGCTGATTTTTGACAAAAGAGATAACACCCCCCCCCATTACGTAATTCTTCAGAAAGGTGAAAAATTGTCCGTTTTCAAATGTTTTATTTTTGAATGTCAGTTCACATTTGTAGGTGGATTATTAGTTTTAGAGCTAAAATTAGCATATTTAAAGTGATTTTCATGCTTCCAGGGGCTCTAAACACAAGATTTGTGGAATGGTTAAAAGTGCATGAAAATGACCAATTTGCTCACTCTGAGGTCTCAAAAAGTGTTTCTTCACCCCGGGAAGTGAATTAAATACCATTTGGAGGCATTTAATGTTCAATCAAAAACAGCTGATTTTTGACAAAAGAGATAACACCCCCCCCATTACGTCATTCTTCAGAAAGGTGAAAAATGGTCCGTTTTCAAATGTTTTATTTTTGAACGTCAGTTCACATTTGTAGGTGGATTATTGGTTTTAGAGCTAAAATTAGCATGTTTAAAGTGATTTTCATGCTTCCAGGGGCCCGGGAAGTGAATTAAATACCATTTGTAGGAATTTAATGTTCAAGCAAAAACGGCTGATTTTTGACAAAAGAGATAACACCCCCCATTACGTCATGCTTCAGAAAGGTGAAAAATGGTCCGTTTTCAAATGTTTTATTTTTGAACGTCAGTTCACATTTGTAGGTGGATTATTAGTTTTAGAGCTAAAATGTGCATGTTTAAAGTGATTTTCATGCTTCCAGTGGCCCGGGAAGTGAATTAAATACCATTTGGAGGCATTTAATGTTCAAGCAAAAACGGCTGATTTTTTACAAAAGAGATAACACCCCCCCATTACGTCATGCTTCAGAAAGGTGAAAAATTGTCGGTTTTCAAATGTTTTATTTTTGAATGTCAGTTCACATTTGTAGGTGGATTATTAGTTTTAGAGCTAAAATTAGCATGTTTAAAGTGATTTTCATGCTTCCAGGGGCTCTAAACACAAGATTTGTGGAATGGTTAAAAGTGCATGAAAATGGCCAATTTGCTCACTCTGAGGTCTCAAAAAGTGTTTCTTCATCCCGGGAAGTGAATTAAATACCATTTGGAGGCATTTAATGTTCAAGCAAAAACGGATGATTTTTGACAAAAGAGATAACACCCCCCCATTACGTCATTCTTCAGAAAGGTGAAAAATGGTCCGTTTTCAAATGTTTTATTTTTGAACGTCAGTTCACATTTGTAGGTGGATTATTAGTTTTAGAGCTAAAATTAGCATGTTTAAAGTGATTTTCATGCTTCCTGTGGCCCTAAACACAAGGTTTGTGGAATGGTTAAAAGTGCATGAAAATGGCCAATTTGCTCACTCTGAGGTCTCAAAAAGTGTTTCTTCACCCCGGGAAGTGAATTAAATACCATTTGGAGGCATTTAATGTTCAAGCAAAAACAGCTGATTTTTGACAAAAGAGATAACACCCCCCCATTACGTCATTCTTCAGAAAGGTGAAAAATGGTCCGTTTTCAAATGTTTTATTTTTGAACGTCAGTTCACATTTGTAGGTGGATTATTAGTTTTAGAGCTAAAATTAGCATGTTTAAAGTGATTTTCATGCTTCCAGGGGCTCTAAACACAAGATTTGTGGAATGGTTAAAAGTGCATGAAAATGGCCAATTTGCTCACTCTGAGGTCTCAAAAAGTGTTTCTTCACCCCGGGAAGTGAATTAAATACCATTTGGAGGCATTTAATGTTCAAGCAAAAACGGCTGATTTTTTACAAAAGAGATAACACCCCCCATTACGTCATGCTTCAGAAAGGTGAAAAATGGTCCGTTTTCAAATGTTTTATTTTTGAACGTCAGTTCACATTTGTAGGTGGATTATTAGTTTTAGAGCAAAAATTAGCATGTTTAAAGTGATTTTCATGCTTCCAGGGGCCCGGGAAGTGAATTAAATACCATTTGGAGGCATTTAATGTACAAGCAAAAACAGCTGATCTTTGACAAAAGAGATAACACCCCCCCATTACGTCATTCTTCAGAAAGGTGAAAAATGGTCCGTTTTCAAATGTTTTATTTTTGAACGTCAGTTCACATTTGTAGGTGGATTATTAGTTTTAGAGCTAAAATTAGCATATTTAAAGTGATTTTCATGCTTCCAGGGGCTCTAAACACAAGATTTGTGGAATGGTTAAAAGTGCATGAAAATGGCCAATTTGCTCACTCTGAAGTCTCAAAAAGTGTTTCTTCACCCCAGGAAGTGAATTAAATAACATTTGGAGGCATTTAATGTTCAATCAAAAACAGCTGATTTTTGACAAAAGAGATAACACCCCCCCATTACGTCATTCTTCAGAAAGGTGAAAAATTGTCTGTTTTCAAATGTTTTATTTGTGAACGTCAGTTCACATTTGTAGGTGGATTATTAGTTTTAGAGCTAAAATTAGCATGTTTAAAGTGATTTTCATGCTTCCAGGGGCCCGGGAAGTGAATTAAATACCATTTGGAGGCATTTAATGTTCAAGCAAAAACGGCTGATTTTTGACAAAAGAGATAACACCCCCCCAATACGTCATGCTTCAGAAAGGTGAAAAATGGTCCGTTTTCAAATGTTTTATTTTTGAACGTCAGTTCACATTTGTAGGTGGATTATTAGTTTTAGAGCTAAAATTAGCATGTTTAAAGTGATTTTCATGCTTCCAGGGGCCCGGGAAGTGAATTAAATACCATTTGGAGGCATTTAATGTTCAAGCAAAAACGGCTGATTTTTGACAAAAGAGATAACACCCCCCCATTACGTCATGCTTCAGAAAGGTGAAAAATTGTCCGTTTTCAAATGTTTTATTTTTGAATGTCAGTTCACATTTGTAGGTGGATTATTAGTTTTAGAGCTCAAATTAGCATGTTTAAAGTGATTTTCATGCTTCCTGTGGCCCTAAACACAAGGTTTGTGGAATGGTTAAAAGTGCATGAAAATGGCCAATTTGCTCACTCTGAGGTCTCAAAAAGTGTTTCTTCACCCCGGGAAGTGAATTAAATACCATTTGGAGGCATTTAATGTTCAAGCAAAAACGGCTGATTTTTGACAAAAGAGATAACACCCCCCATTACGTCATGCTTCAGAAAGGTGAAAAATGGTCCGTTTTCAAATGTTTTATTTTTGAACGTCAGTTCACATTTGTAGGTGGATTATTAGTTTTAGAGCTAAAATTAGCATGTTTAAAGTGATTTTCATGCTTCCAGGGGCCCGGGAAGTGAATTAAATACCATTTGGAGGCATTTAATGTTCAAGCAAAAACAGCTGATCTTTGACAAAAGAGATAACACCCCCCCATTACGTCATTCTTCAGAAAGGTGAAAAATGGTCCGTTTTCAAATGTTTTATTTTTGAACGTCAGTTCACATTTGTAGGTGGATTATTAGTTTTAGAGCTAAAATTAGCATGTTTAAAGTGATTTTCATGCTTCCTGTGGCCCTAAACACAAGGTTTGTGGAATGGTTAAAAGTGCATGAAAATGGCCAATTTGCTCACTCTGAGGTCTCAAAAAGTGTTTCTTCACCCCGGGAAGTGAATTAAATACCATTTGGAGGCATTTAATGTTCAAGCAAAAACAGCTGATTTTTGACAAAAGAGATAACACCCCCCCATTACGTCATTCTTCAGAAAGGTGAAAAATGGTCCGTTTTCAAATGTTTTATTTTTGAACGTCAGTTCACATTTGTAGGTGGATTATTCGTTTTAGAGCTAAAATTAGCATGTTTAAAGTGATTTTCATGCTTCCAGGGGCTCTAAACACAAGATTTGTGGAATGGTTAAAAGTGCATGAAAATGGCCAATTTGCTCACTCTGAGGTCTCAAAAAGTGTTTCTTCACCCCGGGAAGTGAATTAAATACCATTTGGAGGCATTTAATGTTCAAGCAAAAACGGCTGATTTTTTACAAAAGAGATAACACCCCCCATTACGTCATGCTTCAGAAAGGTGAAAAATGGTCCGTTTTCAAATGTTTTATTTTTGAACGTCAGTTCACATTTGTAGGTGGATTATTAGTTTTAGAGCAAAAATTAGCATGTTTAAAGTGATTTTCATGCTTCCAGGGGCCCGGGAAGTGAATTAAATACCATTTGGAGGCATTTAATGTACAAGCAAAAACAGCTGATCTTTGACAAAAGAGATAACACCCCCCCATTACGTCATTCTTCAGAAAGGTGAAAAATGGTCCGTTTTCAAATGTTTTATTTTTGAACGTCAGTTCACATTTGTAGGTGGATTATTAGTTTTAGAGCTAAAATTAGCATATTTAAAGTGATTTTCATGCTTCCAGGGGCTCTAAACACAAGATTTGTGGAATGGTTAAAAGTGCATGAAAATGGCCAATTTGCTCACTCTGAAGTCTCAAAAAGTGTTTCTTCACCCCAGGAAGTGAATTAAATAACATTTGGAGGCATTTAATGTTCAATCAAAAACAGCTGATTTTTGACAAAAGAGATAACACCCCCCCATTACGTCATTCTTCAGAAAGGTGAAAAATTGTCTGTTTTCAAATGTTTTATTTGTGAACGTCAGTTCACATTTGTAGGTGGATTATTAGTTTTAGAGCTAAAATTAGCATGTTTAAAGTGATTTTCATGCTTCCAGGGGCCCGGGAAGTGAATTAAATACCATTTGGAGGCATTTAATGTTCAAGCAAAAACGGCTGATTTTTGACAAAAGAGATAACACCCCCCCAATACGTCATGCTTCAGAAAGGTGAAAAATGGTCCGTTTTCAAATGTTTTATTTTTGAACGTCAGTTCACATTTGTAGGTGGATTATTAGTTTTAGAGCTAAAATTAGCATGTTTAAAGTGATTTTCATGCTTCCAGGGGCCCGGGAAGTGAATTAAATACCATTTGGAGGCATTTAATGTTCAAGCAAAAACGGCTGATTTTTGACAAAAGAGATAACACCCCCCCATTACGTCATGCTTCAGAAAGGTGAAAAATTGTCCGTTTTCAAATGTTTTATTTTTGAATGTCAGTTCACATTTGTAGGTGGATTATTAGTTTTAGAGCTCAAATTAGCATGTTTAAAGTGATTTTCATGCTTCCTGTGGCCCTAAACACAAGGTTTGTGGAATGGTTAAAAGTGCATGAAAATGGCCAATTTGCTCACTCTGAGGTCTCAAAAAGTGTTTCTTCACCCCGGGAAGTGAATTAAATACCATTTGGAGGCATTTAATGTTCAAGCAAAAACAGCTGATTTTTGACAAAAGAGATAACACCCCCCCAATATGTAATTCTTCAGAAAGGTGAAAAATGGTCCGTTTTCAAATGTTTTATTTTTGAACGTCAGTTCACATTTGTAGGTGGATTATTAGTTTTAGAGCTAAAATTAGCATGTTTAAAGTGATTTTCATGCTTCCAGGGGCCCGGGAAGTGAATTAAATACCATTTGGAGGCATTTAATGTTCAAGCAAAAACGGCAGATTTTTGACAAAAGAGATAACACCCCCCCATTACGTCATGCTTCAGAAAGGTGAAAAATTGTCCGTTTTCAAATGTTTTATTTTTGAATGTCAGTTCACATTTGTAGGTGGATTATTAGTTTTAGAGCTCAAATTAGCATGTTTAAAGTGATTTTCATGCTTCCTGTGGCCCTAAACACAAGGTTTGTGGAATGGTTAAAAGTGCATGAAAATGGCCAATTTGCTCACTCTGAGGTCTCAAAAAGTGTTTCTTCACCCCGGGAAGTGAATTAAATACCATTTGGAGGCATTTAATGTTCAAGCAAAAACAGCTGATTTTTGACAAAAGAGATAACACCCCCCCATTACGTAATTCTTCAGAAAGGTGAAAAATTGTCCGTTTTCAAATGTTTTATTTTTGAATGTCAGTTCACATTTGTAGGTGGATTATTAGTTTTAGAGCTAAAATTAGCATATTTAAAGTGATTTTCATGCTTCCAGGGGCTCTAAACACAAGATTTGTGGAATGGTTAAAAGTGCATGAAAATGGCCAATTTGCTCACTCTGAGGTCTCAAAAAGTGTTTCTTCACCCCAGGAAGTGAATTAAAAACCATTTGGAGGCATTTAATGTTCAATCAAAAACAGCTGATTTTTGACAAAAGAGATAACACCCCCCATTACGTCATTCTTCAGAAAGGTGAAAAATGGTCCGTTTTCAAATGTTTATTTTTGAACGTCAGTTCACATTTGTAGGTGGATTATTAGTTTTAGAGCTAAAATTAGCATGTTTAAAGTGATTTTCATGCTTCCAGGGGCCCGGGAAGTGAATTAAATACCATTTGGAGGCATTTAATGTTCAAGCAAAAACAGCTGATCTTTGACAAAAGAGATAACACCCCCCCCATTACGTCATTCTTCAGAAAGGTGAAAAATGGTCCGTTTTCAAATGTTTTATTTTTGAACGTCAGTTCACATTTGTAGGTGGATTATTAGTTTTAGAGCTAAAATTAGCATGTTTAAAGTGATTTTCATGCTTCCTGTGGCCCCGAACACAAGGTTTGTGGAATGGTTAAAAGTGCATGAAAATGGCCAATTTGCTCACTCTGAGGTCTCAAAAAGTGTTTCTTCACCCCGGGAAGTGAATTAAATACCATTTGGAGGCATTTAATGTTCAAGCAAAAACGGCTGATTTTTGACAAAAGAGATAACACCCCCCATTACGTCATGCTTCAGAAAGGTGAAAAATGGTCCGTTTTCAAATGTTTTATTTTTGAACGTCAGTTCACATTTGTAGGTGGATTATTAGTTTTAGAGCTAAAATTAGCATGTTTAAAGTGATTTTCATGCTTCCAGGGGCCCGGGAAGTGAATTAAATACCATTTGGAGGCATTTAATGTTCAAGCAAAAACAGCTGATCTTTGACAAAAGAGATAACACCCCCCCATTACGTCATTCTTCAGAAAGGTGAAAAATGGTCCGTTTTCAAATGTTTTATTTTTGAACGTCAGTTCACATTTGTAGGTGGATTATTAGTTTTAGAGCTAAAATTAGCATGTTTAAAGTGATTTTCATGCTTCCTGTGGCCCTAAACACAAGGTTTGTGGAATGGTTAAAAGTGCATGAAAATGGCCAATTTGCTCACTCTGAGGTCTCAAAAAGTGTTTCTTCACCCCGGGAAGTGAATTAAATACCATTTGGAGGCATTTAATGTTCAAGCAAAAACAGCTGATTTTTGACAAAAGAGATAACACCCCCCCATTACGTCATTCTTCAGAAAGGTGAAAAATGGTCCGTTTTCAAATGTTTTATTTTTGAACGTCAGTTCACATTTGTAGGTGGATTATTAGTTTTAGAGCTAAAATTAGCATGTTTAAAGTGATTTTCATGCTTCCAGGGGCTCTAAACACAAGATTTGTGGAATGGTTAAAAGTGCATGAAAATGGCCAATTTGCTCACTCTGAGGTCTCAAAAAGTGTTTCTTCACCCCGGGAAGTGAATTAAATACCATTTGGAGGCATTTAATGTTCAAGCAAAAACGGCTGATTTTTTACAAAAGAGATAACACCCCCCATTACGTCATGCTTCAGAAAGGTGAAAAATGGTCCGTTTTCAAATGTTTTATTTTTGAACGTCAGTTCACATTTGTAGGTGGATTATTAGTTTTAGAGCAAAAATTAGCATGTTTAAAGTGATTTTCATGCTTCCAGGGGCCCGGGAAGTGAATTAAATACCATTTGGAGGCATTTAATGTACAAGCAAAAACAGCTGATCTTTGACAAAAGAGATAACACCCCCCCATTACGTCATTCTTCAGAAAGGTGAAAAATGGTCCGTTTTCAAATGTTTTATTTTTGAACGTCAGTTCACATTTGTAGGTGGATTATTAGTTTTAGAGCTAAAATTAGCATATTTAAAGTGATTTTCATGCTTCCAGGGGCTCTAAACACAAGATTTGTGGAATGGTTAAAAGTGAATGAAAATGGCCAATTTGCTCACTCTGAAGTCTCAAAAAGTGTTTCTTCACCCCAGGAAGTGAATTAAATAACATTTGGAGGCATTTAATGTTCAATCAAAAACAGCTGATTTTTGACAAAAGAGATAACACCCCCCCATTACGTCATTCTTCAGAAAGGTGAAAAATTGTCTGTTTTCAAATGTTTTATTTGTGAACGTCAGTTCACATTTGTAGGTGGATTATTAGTTTTAGAGCTAAAATTAGCATGTTTAAAGTGATTTTCATGCTTCCAGGGGCCCGGGAAGTGAATTAAATACCATTTGGAGGCATTTAATGTTCAAGCAAAAACGGCTGATTTTTGACAAAAGAGATAACACCCCCCCAATACGTCATGCTTCAGAAAGGTGAAAAATGGTCCGTTTTCAAATGTTTTATTTTTGAACGTCAGTTCACATTTGTAGGTGGATTATTAGTTTTAGAGCTAAAATTAGCATGTTTAAAGTGATTTTCATGCTTCCAGGGGCCCGGGAAGTGAATTAAATACCATTTGGAGGCATTTAATGTTCAAGCAAAAACGGCTGATTTTTGACAAAAGAGATAACACCCCCCCATTACGTCATGCTTCAGAAAGGTGAAAAATTGTCCGTTTTCAAATGTTTTATTTTTGAATGTCAGTTCACATTTGTAGGTGGATTATTAGTTTTAGAGCTCAAATTAGCATGTTTAAAGTGATTTTCATGCTTCCTGTGGCCCTAAACACAAGGTTTGTGGAATGGTTAAAAGTGCATGAAAATGGCCAATTTGCTCACTCTGAGGTCTCAAAAAGTGTTTCTTCACCCCGGGAAGTGAATTAAATACCATTTGGAGGCATTTAATGTTCAAGCAAAAACAGCTGATTTTTGACAAAAGAGATAACACCCCCCCAATATGTAATTCTTCAGAAAGGTGAAAAATGGTCCGTTTTCAAATGTTTTATTTTTGAACGTCAGTTCACATTTGTAGGTGGATTATTAGTTTTAGAGCTAAAATTAGCATGTTTAAAGTGATTTTCATGCTTCCAGGGGCCCGGGAAGTGAATTAAATACCATTTGGAGGCATTTAATGTTCAAGCAAAAACGGCAGATTTTTGACAAAAGAGATAACACCCCCCCATTACGTCATGCTTCAGAAAGGTGAAAAATTGTCCGTTTTCAAATGTTTTATTTTTGAATGTCAGTTCACATTTGTAGGTGGATTATTAGTTTTAGAGCTCAAATTAGCATGTTTAAAGTGATTTTCATGCTTCCTGTGGCCCTAAACACAAGGTTTGTGGAATGGTTAAAAGTGCATGAAAATGGCCAATTTGCTCACTCTGAGGTCTCAAAAAGTGTTTCTTCACCCCGGGAAGTGAATTAAATACCATTTGGAGGCATTTAATGTTCAAGCAAAAACAGCTGATTTTTGACAAAAGAGATAACACCCCCCCATTACGTAATTCTTCAGAAAGGTGAAAAATTGTCCGTTTTCAAATGTTTTATTTTTGAATGTCAGTTCACATTTGTAGGTGGATTATTAGTTTTAGAGCTAAAATTAGCATATTTAAAGTGATTTTCATGCTTCCAGGGGCTCTAAACACAAGATTTGTGGAATGGTTAAAAGTGCATGAAAATGGCCAATTTGCTCACTCTGAGGTCTCAAAAAGTGTTTCTTCACCCCAGGAAGTGAATTAAAAACCATTTGGAGGCATTTAATGTTCAATCAAAAACAGCTGATTTTTGACAAAAGAGATAACACCCCCCATTACGTCATTCTTCAGAAAGGTGAAAAATGGTCCGTTTTCAAATGTTTATTTTTGAACGTCAGTTCACATTTGTAGGTGGATTATTAGTTTTAGAGCTAAAATTAGCATGTTTAAAGTGATTTTCATGCTTCCAGGGGCCCGGGAAGTGAATTAAATACCATTTGGAGGCATTTAATGTTCAAGCAAAAACAGCTGATCTTTGACAAAAGAGATAACACCCCCCCCATTACGTCATTCTTCAGAAAGGTGAAAAATGGTCCGTTTTCAAATGTTTTATTTTTGAACGTCAGTTCACATTTGTAGGTGGATTATTAGTTTTAGAGCTAAAATTAGCATGTTTAAAGTGATTTTCATGCTTCCTGTGGCCCCGAACACAAGGTTTGTGGAATGGTTAAAAGTGCATGAAAATGGCCAATTTGCTCACTCTGAGGTCTCAAAAAGTGTTTCTTCACCCCGGGAAGTGAATTAAATACCATTTGGAGGCATTTAATGTTCAAGCAAAAACAGCTGATTTTTGACAAAAGAGATAACACCCCCCCATTACGTCATTCTTCAGAAAGGTGAAAAATGGTCCGTTTTCAAATGTTTTATTTTTGAACGTCAGTTCACATTTGTAGGTGGATTATTAGTTTTAGAGCTAAAATTAGCATGTTTAAAGTGATTTTCATGCTTCCAGGGGCTCTAAACACAAGATTTGTGGAATGGTTAAAAGTGCATGAAAATGGCCAATTTGCTCACTCTGAGGTCTCAAAAAGTGTTTCTTCACCCCGGGAAGTGAATTAAATACCATTTGGAGGCATTTAATGTTCAAGCAAAAACGGCTGAATTTTTTACAAAAGAGATAACACCCCCCATTACGTCATGCTTCAGAAAGGTGAAAAATGGTCCGTTTTCAAATGTTTTATTTTTGAACGTCAGTTCACATTTGTAGGTGGATTATTAGTTTTAGAGCAAAAATTAGCATGTTTAAAGTGATTTTCATGCTTCCAGGGGCCCGGGAAGTGAATTAAATACCATTTGGAGGCATTTAATGTACAAGCAAAAACAGCTGATCTTTGACAAAAGAGATAACACCCCCCCATTACGTCATTCTTCAGAAAGGTGAAAAATGGTCCGTTTTCAAATGTTTTATTTTTGAACGTCAGTTCACATTTGTAGGTGGATTATTAGTTTTAGAGCTAAAATTAGCATATTTAAAGTGATTTTCATGCTTCCAGGGGCTCTAAACACAAGATTTGTGGAATGGTTAAAAGTGCATGAAAATGGCCAATTTGCTCACTCTGAAGTCTCAAAAAGTGTTTCTTCACCCCAGGAAGTGAATTAAATAACATTTGGAGGCATTTAATGTTCAATCAAAAACAGCTGATTTTTGACAAAAGAGATAACACCCCCCCATTACGTCATTCTTCAGAAAGGTGAAAAATTGTCTGTTTTCAAATGTTTTATTTGTGAACGTCAGTTCACATTTGTAGGTGGATTATTAGTTTTAGAGCTAAAATTAGCATGTTTAAAGTGATTTTCATGCTTCCAGGGGCCCGGGAAGTGAATTAAATACCATTTGGAGGCATTTAATGTTCAAGCAAAAACGGCTGATTTTTGACAAAAGAGATAACACCCCCCCAATACGTCATGCTTCAGAAAGGTGAAAAATGGTCCGTTTTCAAATGTTTTATTTTTGAACGTCAGTTCACATTTGTAGGTGGATTATTAGTTTTAGAGCTAAAATTAGCATGTTTAAAGTGATTTTCATGCTTCCAGGGGCCCGGGAAGTGAATTAAATACCATTTGGAGGCATTTAATGTTCAAGCAAAAACGGCTGATTTTTGACAAAAGAGATAACACCCCCCCATTACGTCATGCTTCAGAAAGGTGAAAAATTGTCCGTTTTCAAATGTTTTATTTTTGAATGTCAGTTCACATTTGTAGGTGGATTATTAGTTTTAGAGCTCAAATTAGCATGTTTAAAGTGATTTTCATGCTTCCTGTGGCCCTAAACACAAGGTTTGTGGAATGGTTAAAAGTGCATGAAAATGGCCAATTTGCTCACTCTGAGGTCTCAAAAAGTGTTTCTTCACCCCGGGAAGTGAATTAAATACCATTTGGAGGCATTTAATGTTCAAGCAAAAACAGCTGATTTTTGACAAAAGAGATAACACCCCCCCAATATGTAATTCTTCAGAAAGGTGAAAAATGGTCCGTTTTCAAATGTTTTATTTTTGAACGTCAGTTCACATTTGTAGGTGGATTATTAGTTTTAGAGCTAAAATTAGCATGTTTAAAGTGATTTTCATGCTTCCAGGGGCCCGGGAAGTGAATTAAATACCATTTGGAGGCATTTAATGTTCAAGCAAAAACGGCAGATTTTTGACAAAAGAGATAACACCCCCCCATTACGTCATGCTTCAGAAAGGTGAAAAATTGTCCGTTTTCAAATGTTTTATTTTTGAATGTCAGTTCACATTTGTAGGTGGATTATTAGTTTTAGAGCTCAAATTAGCATGTTTAAAGTGATTTTCATGCTTCCTGTGGCCCTAAACACAAGGTTTGTGGAATGGTTAAAAGTGCATGAAAATGGCCAATTTGCTCACTCTGAGGTCTCAAAAAGTGTTTCTTCACCCCGGGAAGTGAATTAAATACCATTTGGAGGCATTTAATGTTCAAGCAAAAACAGCTGATTTTTGACAAAAGAGATAACACCCCCCCATTACGTAATTCTTCAGAAAGGTGAAAAATTGTCCGTTTTCAAATGTTTTATTTTTGAATGTCAGTTCACATTTGTAGGTGGATTATTAGTTTTAGAGCTAAAATTAGCATATTTAAAGTGATTTTCATGCTTCCAGGGGCTCTAAACACAAGATTTGTGGAATGGTTAAAAGTGCATGAAAATGGCCAATTTGCTCACTCTGAGGTCTCAAAAAGTGTTTCTTCACCCCAGGAAGTGAATTAAAAACCATTTGGAGGCATTTAATGTTCAATCAAAAACAGCTGATTTTTGACAAAAGAGATAACACCCCCCATTACGTCATTCTTCAGAAAGGTGAAAAATGGTCCATTTTCAAATGTTTATTTTTGAACGTCAGTTCACATTTGTAGGTGGATTATTAGTTTTAGAGCTAAAATTAGCATGTTTAAAGTGATTTTCATGCTTCCAGGGGCCCGGGAAGTGAATTAAATACCATTTGGAGGCATTTAATGTTCAAGCAAAAACAGCTGATCTTTGACAAAAGAGATAACACCCCCCCCATTACGTCATTCTTCAGAAAGGTGAAAAATGGTCCGTTTTCAAATGTTTTATTTTTGAACGTCAGTTCACATTTGTAGGTGGATTATTAGTTTTAGAGCTAAAATTAGCATGTTTAAAGTGATTTTCATGCTTCCTGTGGCCCCGAACACAAGGTTTGTGGAATGGTTAAAAGTGCATGAAAATGGCCAATTTGCTCACTCTGAGGTCTCAAAAAGTGTTT
Organism: Lissotriton helveticus; assembly: GCF_964261635.1. Taxonomy (NCBI): domain Eukaryota; kingdom Metazoa; phylum Chordata; class Amphibia; order Caudata; family Salamandridae; genus Lissotriton; species Lissotriton helveticus. The sequence continues at coordinate 1,932,138 of NW_027611740.1, forward strand.
CTTCACCCCGGGAAGTGAATTAAATACCATTTGGAGGCATTTAATGTTCAAGCAAAAACGGCTGATTTTTGACAAAAGAGATAACACCCCCCATTACGTCATGCTTCAGAAAGGTGAAAAATGGTCCGTTTTCAAATGTTTTATTTTTGAACGTCAGTTCACATTTGTAGGTGGATTATTAGTTTTAGAGCTAAAATTAGCATGTTTAAAGTGATTTTCATGCTTCCAGGGGCCCGGGAAGTGAATTAAATACCATTTGGAGGCATTTAATGTTCAAGCAAAAACAGCTGATCTTTGACAAAAGAGATAACACCCCCCCATTACGTCATTCTTCAGAAAGGTGAAAAATGGTCCGTTTTCAAATGTTTTATTTTTGAACGTCAGTTCACATTTGTAGGTGGATTATTAGTTTTAGAGCTAAAATTAGCATGTTTAAAGTGATTTTCATGCTTCCTGTGGCCCTAAACACAAGGTTTGTGGAATGGTTAAAAGTGCATGAAAATGGCCAATTTGCTCACTCTGAGGTCTCAAAAAGTGTTTCTTCACCCCGGGAAGTGAATTAAATACCATTTGGAGGCATTTAATGTTCAAGCAAAAACAGCTGATTTTTGACAAAAGAGATAACACCCCCCCATTACGTCATTCTTCAGAAAGGTGAAAAATGGTCCGTTTTCAAATGTTTTATTTTTGAACGTCAGTTCACATTTGTAGGTGGATTATTAGTTTTAGAGCTAAAATTAGCATGTTTAAAGTGATTTTCATGCTTCCAGGGGCTCTAAACACAAGATTTGTGGAATGGTTAAAAGTGCATGAAAATGGCCAATTTGCTCACTCTGAGGTCTCAAAAAGTGTTTCTTCACCCCGGGAAGTGAATTAAATACCATTTGGAGGCATTTAATGTTCAAGCAAAAACGGCTGATTTTTTACAAAAGAGATAACACCCCCCATTACGTCATGCTTCAGAAAGGTGAAAAATGGTCCGTTTTCAAATGTTTTATTTTTGAACGTCAGTTCACATTTGTAGGTGGATTATTAGTTTTAGAGCAAAAATTAGCATGTTTAAAGTGATTTTCATGCTTCCAGGGGCCCGGGAAGTGAATTAAATACCATTTGGAGGCATTTAATGTACAAGCAAAAACAGCTGATCTTTGACAAAAGAGATAACACCCCCCCATTACGTCATTCTTCAGAAAGGTGAAAAATGGTCCGTTTTCAAATGTTTTATTTTTGAACGTCAGTTCACATTTGTAGGTGGATTATTAGTTTTAGAGCTAAAATTAGCATATATAAAGTGATTTTCATGCTTCCAGGGGCTCTAAACACAAGATTTGTGGAATGGTTAAAAGTGCATGAAAATGGCCAATTTGCTCACTCTGAAGTCTAAAAAAGTGTTTCTTCACCCCAGGAAGTGAATTAAATAACATTTGGAGGCATTTAATGTTCAATCAAAAACAGCTGATTTTTGACAAAAGAGATAACACCCCCCCATTACGTCATTCTTCAGAAAGGTGAAAAATTGTCTGTTTTCAAATGTTTTATTTGTGAACGTCAGTTCACATTTGTAGGTGGATTATTAGTTTTAGAGCTAAAATTAGCATGTTTAAAGTGATTTTCATGCTTCCAGGGGCCCGGGAAGTGAATTAAATACCATTTGGAGGCATTTAATGTTCAAGCAAAAACGGCTGATTTTTGACAAAAGAGATAACACCCCCCCAATACGTCATGCTTCAGAAAGGTGAAAAATGGTCCGTTTTCAAATGTTTTATTTTTGAACGTCAGTTCACATTTGTAGGTGGATTATTAGTTTTAGAGCTAAAATTAGCATGTTTAAAGTGATTTTCATGCTTCCAGGGGCCCGGGAAGTGAATTAAATACCATTTGGAGGCATTTAATGTTCAAGCAAAAACGGCTGATTTTTGACAAAAGAGATAACACCCCCCCATTACGTCATGCTTCAGAAAGGTGAAAAATTGTCCGTTTTCAAATGTTTTATTTTTGAATGTCAGTTCACATTTGTAGGTGGATTATTAGTTTTAGAGCTCAAATTAGCATGTTTAAAGTGATTTTCATGCTTCCTGTGGCCCTAAACACAAGGTTTGTGGAATGGTTAAAAGTGCATGAAAATGGCCAATTTGCTCACTCTGAGGTCTCAAAAAGTGTTTCTTCACCCCGGGAAGTGAATTAAATACCATTTGGAGGCATTTAATGTTCAAGCAAAAACAGCTGATTTTTGACAAAAGAGATAACACCCCCCCAATATGTAATTCTTCAGAAAGGTGAAAAATGGTCCGTTTTCAAATGTTTTATTTTTGAACGTCAGTTCACATTTGTAGGTGGATTATTAGTTTTAGAGCTAAAATTAGCATGTTTAAAGTGATTTTCATGCTTCCAGGGGCCCGGGAAGTGAATTAAATACCATTTGGAGGCATTTAATGTTCAAGCAAAAACGGCAGATTTTTGACAAAAGAGATAACACCCCCCCATTACGTCATGCTTCAGAAAGGTGAAAAATTGTCCGTTTTCAAATGTTTTATTTTTGAATGTCAGTTCACATTTGTAGGTGGATTATTAGTTTTAGAGCTCAAATTAGCATGTTTAAAGTGATTTTCATGCTTCCTGTGGCCCTAAACACAAGGTTTGTGGAATGGTTAAAAGTGCATGAAAATGGCCAATTTGCTCACTCTGAGGTCTCAAAAAGTGTTTCTTCACCCCGGGAAGTGAATTAAATACCATTTGGAGGCATTTAATGTTCAAGCAAAAACAGCTGATTTTTGACAAAAGAGATAACACCCCCCCATTACGTAATTCTTCAGAAAGGTGAAAAATTGTCCGTTTTCAAATGTTTTATTTTTGAATGTCAGTTCACATTTGTAGGTGGATTATTAGTTTTAGAGCTAAAATTAGCATATTTAAAGTGATTTTCATGCTTCCAGGGGCTCTAAACACAAGATTTGTGGAATGGTTAAAAGTGCATGAAAATGGCCAATTTGCTCACTCTGAGGTCTCAAAAAGTGTTTCTTCACCCCAGGAAGTGAATTAAAAACCATTTGGAGGCATTTAATGTTCAATCAAAAACAGCTGATTTTTGACAAAAGAGATAACACCCCCCATTACGTCATTCTTCAGAAAGGTGAAAAATGGTCCGTTTTCAAATGTTTATTTTTGAACGTCAGTTCACATTTGTAGGTGGATTATTAGTTTTAGAGCTAAAATTAGCATGTTTAAAGTGATTTTCATGCTTCCAGGGGCCCGGGAAGTGAATTAAATACCATTTGGAGGCATTTAATGTTCAAGCAAAAACAGCTGATCTTTGACAAAAGAGATAACACCCCCCCCATTACGTCATTCTTCAGAAAGGTGAAAAATGGTCCGTTTTCAAATGTTTTATTTTTGAACGTCAGTTCACATTTGTAGGTGGATTATTAGTTTTAGAGCTAAAATTAGCATGTTTAAAGTGATTTTCATGCTTCCTGTGGCCCCGAACACAAGGTTTGTGGAATGGTTAAAAGTGCATGAAAATGGCCAATTTGCTCACTCTGAGGTCTCAAAAAGTGTTTCTTCACCCCGGGAAGTGAATTAAATACCATTTGGAGGCATTTAATGTTCAAGCAAAAACAGCTGATTTTTGACAAAAGAGATAACACCCCCCCATTACGTCATTCTTCAGAAAGGTGAAAAATGGTCCGTTTTCAAATGTTTTATTTTTGAACGTCAGTTCACATTTGTAGGTGGATTATTAGTTTTAGAGCTAAAATTAGCATGTTTAAAGTGATTTTCATGCTTCCAGGGGCTCTAAACACAAGATTTGTGGAATGGTTAAAAGTGCATGAAAATGGCCAATTTGCTCACTCTGAGGTCTCAAAAAGTGTTTCTTCACCCCGGGAAGTGAATTAAATACCATTTGGAGGCATTTAATGTTCAAGCAAAAACGGCTGATTTTTTACAAAAGAGATAACACCCCCCATTACGTCATGCTTCAGAAAGGTGAAAAATGGTCCGTTTTCAAATGTTTTATTTTTGAACGTCAGTTCACATTTGTAGGTGGATTATTAGTTTTAGAGCAAAAATTAGCATGTTTAAAGTGATTTTCATGCTTCCAGGGGCCCGGGAAGTGAATTAAATACCATTTGGAGGCATTTAATGTACAAGCAAAAACAGCTGATCTTTGACAAAAGAGATAACACCCCCCCATTACGTCATTCTTCAGAAAGGTGAAAAATGGTCCGTTTTCAAATGTTTTATTTTTGAACGTCAGTTCACATTTGTAGGTGGATTATTAGTTTTAGAGCTAAAATTAGCATATTTAAAGTGATTTTCATGCTTCCAGGGGCTCTAAACACAAGATTTGTGGAATGGTTAAAAGTGCATGAAAATGGCCAATTTGCTCACTCTGAAGTCTCAAAAAGTGTTTCTTCACCCCAGGAAGTGAATTAAATAACATTTGGAGGCATTTAATGTTCAATCAAAAACAGCTGATTTTTGACAAAAGAGATAACACCCCCCCCATTACGTCATTCTTCAGAAAGGTGAAAAATTGTCTGTTTTCAAATGTTTTATTTGTGAACGTCAGTTCACATTTGTAGGTGGATTATTAGTTTTAGAGCTAAAATTAGCATGTTTAAAGTGATTTTCATGCTTCCAGGGGCCCGGGAAGTGAATTAAATACCATTTGGAGGCATTTAATGTTCAAGCAAAAACGGCTGATTTTTGACAAAAGAGATAACACCCCCCCAATACGTCATGCTTCAGAAAGGTGAAAAATGGTCCGTTTTCAAATGTTTTATTTTTGAACGTCAGTTCACATTTGTAGGTGGATTATTAGTTTTAGAGCTAAAATTAGCATGTTTAAAGTGATTTTCATGCTTCCAGGGGCCCGGGAAGTGAATTAAATACCATTTGGAGGCATTTAATGTTCAAGCAAAAACGGCTGATTTTTGACAAAAGAGATAACACCCCCCCATTACGTCATGCTTCAGAAAGGTGAAAAATTGTCTGTTTTCAAATGTTTTATTTTTGAATGTCAGTTCACATTTGTAGGTGGATTATTAGTTTTAGAGCTCAAATTAGCATGTTTAAAGTGATTTTCATGCTTCCTGTGGCCCTAAACACAAGGTTTGTGGAATGGTTAAAAGTGCATGAAAATGGCCAATTTGCTCACTCTGAGGTCTCAAAAAGTGTTTCTTCACCCCGGGAAGTGAATTAAATACCATTTGGAGGCATTTAATGTTCAAGCAAAAACAGCTGATTTTTGACAAAAGAGATAACACCCCCCCAATATGTAATTCTTCAGAAAGGTGAAAAATGGTCCGTTTTCAAATGTTTTATTTTTGAACGTCAGTTCACATTTGTAGGTGGATTATTAGTTTTAGAGCTAAAATTAGCATGTTTAAAGTGATTTTCATGCTTCCAGGGGCCCGGGAAGTGAATTAAATACCATTTGGAGGCATTTAATGTTCAAGCAAAAACGGCAGATTTTTGACAAAAGAGATAACACCCCCCCATTACGTCATGCTTCAGAAAGGTGAAAAATTGTCCGTTTTCAAATGTTTTATTTTTGAATGTCAGTTCACATTTGTAGGTGGATTATTAGTTTTAGAGCTCAAATTAGCATGTTTAAAGTGATTTTCATGCTTCCTGTGGCCCTAAACACAAGGTTTGTGGAATGGTTAAAAGTGCATGAAAATGGCCAATTTGCTCACTCTGAGGTCTCAAAAAGTGTTTCTTCACCCCGGGAAGTGAATTAAATACCATTTGGAGGCATTTAATGTTCAAGCAAAAACAGCTGATTTTTGACAAAAGAGATAACACCCCCCCATTACGTAATTCTTCAGAAAGGTGAAAAATTGTCCGTTTTCAAATGTTTTATTTTTGAATGTCAGTTCACATTTGTAGGTGGATTATTAGTTTTAGAGCTAAAATTAGCATATTTAAAGTGATTTTCATGCTTCCAGGGGCTCTAAACACAAGATTTGTGGAATGGTTAAAAGTGCATGAAAATGGCCAATTTGCTCACTCTGAGGTCTCAAAAAGTGTTTCTTCACCCCAGGAAGTGAATTAAAAACCATTTGGAGGCATTTAATGTTCAATCAAAAACAGCTGATTTTTGACAAAAGAGATAACACCCCCCATTACGTCATTCTTCAGAAAGGTGAAAAATGGTCCGTTTTCAAATGTTTATTTTTGAACGTCAGTTCACATTTGTAGGTGGATTATTAGTTTTAGAGCTAAAATTAGCATGTTTAAAGTGATTTTCATGCTTCCAGGGGCCCGGGAAGTGAATTAAATACCATTTGGAGGCATTTAATGTTCAAGCAAAAACAGCTGATCTTTGACAAAAGAGATAACACCCCCCCCATTACGTCATTCTTCAGAAAGGTGAAAAATGGTCCGTTTTCAAATGTTTTATTTTTGAACGTCAGTTCACATTTGTAGGTGGATTATTAGTTTTAGAGCTAAAATTAGCATGTTTAAAGTGATTTTCATGCTTCCTGTGGCCCCGAACACAAGGTTTGTGGAATGGTTAAAAGTGCATGAAAATGGCCAATTTGCTCACTCTGAGGTCTCAAAAAGTGTTTCTTCACCCCGGGAAGTGAATTAAATACCATTTGGAGGCATTTAATGTTCAAGCAAAAACGGCTGATTTTTGACAAAAGAGATAACACCCCCCATTACGTCATGCTTCAGAAAGGTGAAAAATGGTCCGTTTTCAAATGTTTTATTTTTGAACGTCAGTTCACATTTGTAGGTGGATTATTAGTTTTAGAGCTAAAATTAGCATGTTTAAAGTGATTTTCATGCTTCCAGGGGCCCGGGAAGTGAATTAAATACCATTTGGAGGCATTTAATGTTCAAGCAAAAACAGCTGATCTTTGACAAAAGAGATAACACCCCCCCATTACGTCATTCTTCAGAAAGGTGAAAAATGGTCCGTTTTCAAATGTTTTATTTTTGAACGTCAGTTCACATTTGTAGGTGGATTATTAGTTTTAGAGCTAAAATTAGCATGTTTAAAGTGATTTTCATGCTTCCTGTGGCCCTAAACACAAGGTTTGTGGAATGGTTAAAAGTGCATGAAAATGGCCAATTTGCTCACTCTGAGGTCTCAAAAAGTGTTTCTTCACCCCGGGAAGTGAATTAAATACCATTTGGAGGCATTTAATGTTCAAGCAAAAACAGCTGATTTTTGACAAAAGAGATAACACCCCCCCATTACGTCATTCTTCAGAAAGGTGAAAAATGGTCCGTTTTCAAATGTTTTATTTTTGAACGTCAGTTCACATTTGTAGGTGGATTATTAGTTTTAGAGCTAAAATTAGCATGTTTAAAGTGATTTTCATGCTTCCAGGGGCTCTAAACACAAGATTTGTGGAATGGTTAAAAGTGCATGAAAATGGCCAATTTGCTCACTCTGAGGTCTCAAAAAGTGTTTCTTCACCCCGGGAAGTGAATTAAATACCATTTGGAGGCATTTAATGTTCAAGCAAAAACGGCTGATTTTTTACAAAAGAGATAACACCCCCATTACGTCATGCTTCAGAAAGGTGAAAAATGGTCCGTTTTCAAATGTTTTATTTTTGAACGTCAGTTCACATTTGTAGGTGGATTATTAGTTTTAGAGCAAAAATTAGCATGTTTAAAGTGATTTTCATGCTTCCAGGGGCCCGGGAAGTGAATTAAATACCATTTGGAGGCATTTAATGTACAAGCAAAAACAGCTGATCTTTGACAAAAGAGATAACACCCCCCCATTACGTCATTCTTCAGAAAGGTGAAAAATGGTCCGTTTTCAAATGTTTTATTTTTGAACGTCAGTTCACATTTGTAGGTGGATTATTAGTTTTAGAGCTAAAATTAGCATATTTAAAGTGATTTTCATGCTTCCAGGGGCTCTAAACACAAGATTTGTGGAATGGTTAAAAGTGCATGAAAATGGCCAATTTGCTCACTCTGAAGTCTCAAAAAGTGTTTCTTCACCCCAGGAAGTGAATTAAATAACATTTGGAGGCATTTAATGTTCAATCAAAAACAGCTGATTTTTGACAAAAGAGATAACACCCCCCCATTACGTCATTCTTCAGAAAGGTGAAAAATTGTCTGTTTTCAAATGTTTTATTTGTGAACGTCAGTTCACATTTGTAGGTGGATTATTAGTTTTAGAGCTAAAATTAGCATGTTTAAAGTGATTTTCATGCTTCCAGGGGCCCGGGAAGTGAATTAAATACCATTTGGAGGCATTTAATGTTCAAGCAAAAACGGCTGATTTTTGACAAAAGAGATAACACCCCCCCAATACGTCATGCTTCAGAAAGGTGAAAAATGGTCCGTTTTCAAATGTTTTATTTTTGAACGTCAGTTCACATTTGTAGGTGGATTATTAGTTTTAGAGCTAAAATTAGCATGTTTAAAGTGATTTTCATGCTTCCAGGGGCCCGGGAAGTGAATTAAATACCATTTGGAGGCATTTAATGTTCAAGCAAAAACGGCTGATTTTTGACAAAAGAGATAACACCCCCCCATTACGTCATGCTTCAGAAAGGTGAAAAATTGTCCGTTTTCAAATGTTTTATTTTTGAATGTCAGTTCACATTTGTAGGTGGATTATTAGTTTTAGAGCTCAAATTAGCATGTTTAAAGTGATTTTCATGCTTCCTGTGGCCCTAAACACAAGGTTTGTGGAATGGTTAAAAGTGCATGAAAATGGCCAATTTGCTCACTCTGAGGTCTCAAAAAGTGTTTCTTCACCCCGGGAAGTGAATTAAATACCATTTGGAGGCATTTAATGTTCAAGCAAAAACAGCTGATTTTTGACAAAAGAGATAACACCCCCCCTATATGTAATTCTTCAGAAAGGTGAAAAATGGTCCGTTTTCAAATGTTTTATTTTTGAACGTCAGTTCACATTTGTAGGTGGATTATTAGTTTTAGAGCTAAAATTAGCATGTTTAAAGTGATTTTCATGCTTCCAGGGGCCCGGGAAGTGAATTAAATACTATTTGGAGGCATTTAATGTTCAAGCAAAAACGGCAGATTTTTGACAAAAGAGATAACACCCCCCCATTACGTCATGCTTCAGAAAGGTGAAAAATTGTCCGTTTTCAAATGTTTTATTTTTGAATGTCAGTTCACATTTGTAGGTGGATTATTAGTTTTAGAGCTCAAATTAGCATGTTTAAAGTGATTTTCATGCTTCCTGTGGCCCTAAACACAAGGTTTGTGGAATGGTTAAAAGTGCATGAAAATGGCCAATTTGTTCACTCTGAGGTCTCAAAAAGTGTTTCTTCACCCCGGGAAGTGAATTAAATACCATTTGGAGGCATTTAATGTTCAAGCAAAAACAGCTGATTTTTGACAAAAGAGATAACACCCCCCCATTACGTAATTCTTCAGAAAGGTGAAAAATGGTCCGTTTTCAAATGTTTTATTTTTGAACGTCAGTTCACATTTGTAGGTGGATTATTAGTTTTAGAGCTAAAATTGGCATGTTTAAAGTGATTTTCATGCTTCCAGGGGCTCTAAACACAAGATTTGTGGAATGGTTAAAAGTGCATAAAAATGGCCAATTTGCTCACTCTGAGGTCTCAAAAAGTGTTTCTTCACCCCGGGAAGTGAATTAAATACCATTTGGAGGCATTTAATGTTCAAGCAAAAACGGCTGATTTTTGACAAAAGAGATAACACCCCCCCATTACGTCATTCTTCAGAAAGGTGAAAAATGGTCCGTTTTCAAATGTTTTATTTTTGAACGTCAGTTCACATTTGTAGGTGGATTATTAGTTTTAGAGCTAAAATTAGCATGTTTAAAGTGATTTTCATGCTTCCAGGGGCCCGGGAAGTGAATTAAATACCATTTGGAGGCATTTAATGTTCAAGCAAAAACAGCTGATCTTTGACAAAAGAGATAACACCCCCCCATTACGTCATTCTTCAGAAAGGTGAAGAATGGTCCGTTTTCAAATGTTTATTTTTGAACGTCAGTTCACATTTGTAGGTGGATTATTAGTTTTAGAGCTAAAATTAGCATGTTTAAAGTGATTTTCATGCTTCCTGTGGCCCTAAACACAAGGTTTGTGGAATGGTTAAAAGTGCATGAAACTGGCCAATTTGCTCACTCTGAGGTCTCAAAAAGTGTTTCTTCACCCCGGGAAGTGAATTAAATACCATTTGGAGGCATTTAATGTTCAAGCAAAAACAGCTGATTTTTGACAAAAGAGATAACACCCCCCCATTACGTAATTCTTCAGAAAGGTGAAAAATTGTCCGTTTTCAAATGTTTTATTTTTGAATGTCAGTTCACATTTGTAGGTGGATTATTAGTTTTAGAGCTAAAATTAGCATATTTAAAGTGATTTTCATGCTTCCAGGGGCTCTAAACACAAGATTTGTGGAATGGTTAAAAGTGCATGAAAATGGCCAATTTGCTCACTCTGAGGTCTCAAAAAGTGTTTCTTCACCCCAGGAAGTGAATTAAAAACCATTTGGAGGCATTTAATGTTCAATCAAAAACAGCTGATTTTTGACAAAAGAGATAACACCCCCCATTACGTCATTCTTCAGAAAGGTGAAAAATGGTCCGTTTTCAAATGTTTATTTTTGAACGTCAGTTCACATTTGTAGGTGGATTATTAGTTTTAGAGCTAAAATTAGCATGTTTAAAGTGATTTTCATGCTTCCAGGGGCCCGGGAAGTGAATTAAATACCATTTGGAGGCATTTAATGTTCAAGCAAAAACAGCTGATCTTTGACAAAAGAGATAACACCCCCCCCATTACGTCATTCTTCAGAAAGGTGAAAAATGGTCCGTTTTCAAATGTTTTATTTTTGAACGTCAGTTCACATTTGTAGGTGGATTATTAGTTTTAGAGCTAAAATTAGCATGTTTAAAGTGATTTTCATGCTTCCTGTGGCCCCGAACACAAGGTTTGTGGAATGGTTAAAAGTGCATGAAAATGGCCAATTTGCTCACTCTGAGGTCTCAAAAAGTGTTTCTTCACCCCGGGAAGTGAATTAAATACCATTTGGAGGCATTTAATGTTCAAGCAAAAACGGCTGATTTTTGACAAAAGAGATAACACCCCCCATTACGTCATGCTTCAGAAAGGTGAAAAATGGTCCGTTTTCAAATGTTTTATTTTTGAACGTCAGTTCACATTTGTAGGTGGATTATTAGTTTTAGAGCTAAAATTAGCATGTTTAAAGTGATTTTCATGCTTCCAGGGGCCCTGGAAGTGAATTAAATACCATTTGGAGGCATTTAATGTTCAAGCAAAAACAGCTGATCTTTGACAAAAGAGATAACACCCCCCCATTACGTCATTCTTCAGAAAGGTGAAAAATGGTCCATTTTCAAATGTTTTATTTTTGAACGTCAGTTCACATTTGTAGGTGGATTATTAGTTTTAGAGCTAAAATTAGCATGTTTAAAGTGATTTTCATGCTTCCTGTGGCCCTAAACACAAGGTTTGTGGAATGGTTAAAAGTGCATGAAAATGGCCAATTTGCTCACTCTGAGGTCTCAAAAAGTGTTTCTTCACCCCGGGAAGTGAATTAAATACCATTTGGAGGCATTTAATGTTCAAGCAAAAACAGCTGATTTTTTACAAAAGAGATAACACCCCCCCATTACGTAATTCTTCAGAAAGGTGAAAAATTGTCCATTTTCAAATGTTTTATTTTTGAATGTCAGTTCACATTTGTAGGTGGATTATTAGTTTTAGAGCTAAAATTAGCATATTTAAAGTGATTTTCATGCTTCCAGGGGCTCTAAACACAAGATTTGTGGAATGGTTAAAAGTGCATGAAAATGGCCAATTTGCTCACTCTGAGGTCTCCAAAAGTGTTTCTTCACCCCAGGAAGTGAATTAAATAACATTTGGAGGCATTTAATGTTCAATCAAAAACAGCTGATTTTTGACAAAAGAGATAACACCCCCCCATTACGTCATTCTTCAGAAAGGTGAAAAATGGTCCGTTTTCAAATGTTTATTTTTGAACGTCAGTTCACATTTGTAGGTGGATTATTAGTTTTAGAGCTAAAATTAGCATGTTTAAAGTGATTTTCATGCTTCCAGGGGCCCGGGAAGTGAATTAAATACCATTTGGAGGCATTTAATGTTCAAGCAAAAACAGCTGATCTTTGACAAAAGAGATAACACCCCCCCATTACGTCATTCTTCAGAAAGGTGAAAAATGGTCCGTTTTCAAATGTTTTATTTTTGAACGTCAGTTCACATTTGTAGGTGGATTATTAGTTTTAGAGCTAAAATTAGCATGTTTAAAGTGATTTTCATGCTTCCTGTGGCCCCGAACACAAGGTTTGTGGAATGGTTAAAAGTGCATGAAAATGGCCAATTTGCTCACTCTGAGGTCTCCAAAAGTGTTTCTTCACCCCAGGAAGTGAATTAAATACCATTTGGAGGCATTTAATGTTCAAGCAAAAACAGCTGATTTTTGACAAAAGAGATAACACCCCCCCATTACGTAATTCTTCAGAAAGGTGAAAAATTGTCCGTTTTCAAATGTTTTATTTTTGAATGTCAGTTCACATTTGTAGGTGGATTATTAGTTTTTGAGCTAAAATTTGCATATTTAAAGTGATTTTCATGCTTCCAGGGGCTCTAAACACAAGATTTGTGGAATGGTTAAAAGTGCATGAAAATGGCCAATTTGCTCACTCTGAGGTCTCCAAAAGTGTTTCTTCACCCCAGGAAGTGAATTAAATAACATTTGGAGGCATTTAATGTTCAATCAAAAACAGCTGATTTTTGACAAAAGAGATAACACCCCCCCATTACGTCATTCTTCTGAAAGGTGAAAAATGGTCCGTTTTCAAATGTTTTATTTTTGAACGTCAGTTCACATTTGTAGGTGGATTATTAGTTTTAGAGCTAAAATTAGCATGTTTAAAGTGATTTTCATGCTTCCAGGGGCTCTAAACACAAGATTTGTGGAATGGTTAAAAGTGCATGAAAATGGACAATTTGATCACTCTGAGGTCTCAAAAAGTGTTTCTTCACCCCGGGAAGTGAATTAAATACCATTTGGAGGCATTTAATGTTCAAGCAAAAACGGCTGATTTTTGACAAAAGAGATAACACCCCCCCATTACGTCATGCTTCAGAAATGTGAAAAATGGTCCGTTTTCAAATGTTTTATTTTTGAACGTCAGTTCACATTTGTAGGTGGATTATTAGTTTTAGAGCTAAAATTAGCATGTTTAAAGTGATTTTCATGCTTCCAGGGGCCCGGGAAGTGAATTAAATACCATTTGGAGGCATTTAATGTTCAAGCAAAAACAGCTGATCTTTGACAAAAGAGATAACACCCCCCCATAACGTCATTCTTCAGAAAGGTGAAAAATGGTCCGTTTTCAAATGTTTTATTTTTGAACGTCAGTTCACATTTGTAGGTGGATTATTAGTTTTAGAGCTAAAATTAGCATGTTTAAAGTGATTTTCATGCTTCCTGTGGCCCTAAACACAAGGTTTGTGGAATGGTTAAAAGTGCATGAAAATGGCCAATTTGCTCACTCTGAGGTCTCAAAAAGTGTTTCTTCACCCCGGGAAGTGAATTAAATACCATTTGGAGGCATTTAATGTTCAAGCAAAAACAGCTGATTTTTGACAAAAGAGATAACACCCCCCCCATTACGTAATTCTTCAGAAAGGTGAAAAATTGTCCGTTTTCAAATGTTTTATTTTTGAATGTCAGTTCACATTTGTAGGTGGATTATTAGTTTTAGAGCTAAAATTAGCATATTTAAAGTGATTTTCATGCTTCCAGGGGCTCTAAACACAAGATTTGTGGAATGGTTAAAAGTGCATGAAAATGACCAATTTGCTCACTCTGAGGTCTCAAAAAGTGTTTCTTCACCCCGGGAAGTGAATTAAATACCATTTGGAGGCATTTAATGTTCAATCAAAAACAGCTGATTTTTGACAAAAGAGATAACACCCCCCCCATTACGTCATTCTTCAGAAAGGTGAAAAATGGTCCGTTTTCAAATGTTTTATTTTTGAACGTCAGTTCACATTTGTAGGTGGATTATTGGTTTTAGAGCTAAAATTAGCATGTTTAAAGTGATTTTCATGCTTCCAGGGGCCCGGGAAGTGAATTAAATACCATTTGTAGGAATTTAATGTTCAAGCAACAATGGCAGATTTTTGACAAAAGAGATAACACCCCCCCATTACGTCATGCTTCAGAAAAATGAAAAATGGTCCGTTTTCAAATGTTTTATTTTTGAACGTCAGTTCACATTTGTAGGTGGATTATTAGTTTTAGAGCTAAAACGTGCATGTTTAAAGTGATTTTCATGCTTCCAGTGGCCCGGGAAGTGAATTAAATACCATTTGGAGGCATTTAATGTTCAAGCAAAAACGGCTGATTTTTTACAAAAGAGATAACACCCCCCCATTACGTCATGCTTCAGAAAGGTGAAAAATTGTCGGTTTTCAAATGTTTTATTTTTGAATGTCATTTCACATTTGTAGGTGGATTATTAGTTTTAGAGCTAAAATTAGCATGTTTAAAGTGATTTTCATGCTTCCTGTGGCCCTAAACACAAGGTTTGTGGAATGGTTAAAAGTGCATGAAAATGGCCAATTTGCTCACTCTGAAGTCTCAAAAAGTGTTTCTTCACCCCGGAAAGTGAATTAAATACCATTTGGAGGCATTTAATGTTCAAGCAAAAACAGATGATTTTTGACAAAAGAGAAAACACCCCCCCATTACGTCATTCTTCAGATAGGTGAAAAATGGTCCGTTTTCAAATGTTTTATTTTTGAACGTCAGTTCACATTTGTAGGTGGATTATTAGTTTTAGAGCTAAAATTAGCATGTTTAAAGTGATTTTCATGCTTCCAGGGGCCCGGGAAGTAAATTAAATACCATTTGGAGGCATTTAATGTTCAAGCAAAAACAGCTGATCTTTGACAAAAGAGATAACACCCCCCCATTACGTCATTCTTCAGAAAGGTGAAAAATGGTCCGTTTTCAAATGTTTTATTTTTGAACGTCAGTTCACATTTGTAGTTGGATTATTAGTTTTAGAGCTAAAATTAGCATGTTTAAAGTGATTTTCATGCTTCCTGTGGCCCTAAACACAAGGTTTGTGGAATGGTTAAAAGTGCATGAAAATGGCCAATTTGCTCACTCTGAAGTCTCAAAAAGTGTTTCTTCACCCCGGAAAGTGAATTAAATACCATTTGGAGGCATTTAATGTTCAAGCAAAAACAGATGATTTTTGACAAAAGAGATAACACCCCCCCCCATTACGTAATTCTTCAGAAAGGTGAAAAATAGTCCGTTTTCAAATGTTTTATTTTTGAACGTCAGTTCACATTTGTAGGTGGATTATTAGTTTTAGAGCTAAAATGAGCATGTTTAAAGTGATTTTCATGCTTCCAGGGGCCCGGAAAGTAAATTAAATACCATTTGGAGGCATTTAATGTTCAAGCAAAAACAGCTGATCTTTGACAAACGAGATAACACCCCCCCATTACGTCATTCTTCAGAAAGGTGAAAAATGGTCCGTTTTCAAATGTTTTATTTTTGAACGTCAGTTCACATTTGTAGTTGGATTATTAGTTTTAGAGCTAAAATTAGCATGTTTAAAGTGATTTTCATGCTTCCAGGGGCTCTAAACACAAGATTTGTGGAATGGTTAAAAGTGCATGAAAATGGCCAATTTGCTCACTCTGAGGTCTCAAAAAGTGTTTCTTCACCCCGGGAAGTGAATTAAATACCATTTGGAGGCATTTAATGTTCAAGCAAAAACGGCTGATTTTTGACAAAAGAGATAACACCCCCCCATTACGTCGATCTTCAGAAAGGTAAAAAATGGTCCGTTTTCAAATGTTTTATTTTTGAATGTCAGTTCACATTTGTAGGTGAATTATTAGTTTTAGAGCTAAAATTAGCATGTTTAAAGTGATTTTCATGCTTCCAGGGGCCCGGGAAGTAAATTAAATACCATTTGGAGGCATTTAATGTTCAAGCAAAAACAGCTGATCTTTGACAAAAGAGATAACACCCCCCCATTACGTCATTCTTCAGAAAGGTGAAAAATGGTCCGTTTTCAAATGTTTTATTTTTGAACGTCAGTTCACATTTGTAGTTGGATTATTAGTTTTAGAGCTAAAATTAGCATGTTTAAAGTGATTTTCATGCTTCCTGTGGCCCTAAACACAAGGTTTGTGGAATGGTTAAAAGTGCATGAAAATGGCCAATTTGCTCACTCTGAGGTCTCAAAAAGTGTTTCTTCACCCCGGGAAGTGAATTAAATACCATTTGGAGGCATTTAATGTTCAAGCAAAAACAGCTGATTTTTGACAAAAGAGATAACACCCCCCCCATTACGTAATTCTTCAGAAAGGTGAAAAATTGTCCGTTTTCAAATGTTTTATTTTTGAATGTCAGTTCACATTTGTAGGTGGATTATTAGTTTTAGAGCTAAAATTAGCATATTTAAAGTGATTTTCATGCTTCCAGGGGCTCTAAACACAAGATTTGTGGAATGGTTAAAAGTGCATGAAAATGACCAATTTGCTCACTCTGAGGTCTCAAAAAGTGTTTCTTCACCCCGGGAAGTGAATTAAATACCATTTGGAGGCATTTAATGTTCAATCAAAAACAGCTGATTTTTGACAAAAGAGATAACACCCCCCCCATTACGTCATTCTTCAGAAAGGTGAAAAATGGTCCGTTTTCAAATGTTTTATTTTTGAACGTCAGTTCACATTTGTAGGTGGATTATTGGTTTTAGAGCTAAAATTAGCATGTTTAAAGTGATTTTCATGCTTCCAGGGGCCCGGGAAGTGAATTAAATACCATTTGTAGGAATTTAATGTTCAAGCAAAAACGGCTGATTTTTGACAAAAGAGATAACACCCCCCCATTACGTCATGCTTCAGAAAGGTGAAAAATGGTCCATTTTCAAATGTTTTATTTTTGAACGTCAGTTCACATTTGTAGGTGGATTATTAGTTTTAGAGCTAAAATGTGCATGTTTAAAGTGATTTTCATGCTTCCAGTGGCCCGGGAAGTGAATTAAATACCATTTGGAGGCATTTAATGTTCAAGCAAAAACGGCTGATTTTTCACAAAAGAGATAACACCCCCCCCATTACGTCATGCTTCAGAAAGGTGAAAAATTGTCGGTTTTCAAATGTTTTATTTTTGAATGTCAGTTCACATTTGTAGGTGGATTATTAGTTTTAGAGCTAAAATTAGCATGTTTAAAGTGATTTTCATGCTTCCTGTGGCCCTAAACACAAGGTTTGTGGAATGGTTAAAAGTGCATGAAAATGGCCAATTTGCTCACTCTGAAGTCTCAAAAAGTGTTTCTTCACCCCGGAAAGTGAATTAAATACCATTTGGAGGCATTTAATGTTCAAGCAAAAACAGATGATTTTTGACAAAAGAGATAACACCCCCCCCATTACGTAATTCTTCAGAAAGGTGAAAAATGGTCCATTTTCAAATGTTTTATTTTTGAACGTCAGTTCACATTTGTAGGTGGATTATTAGTTTTAGAGCTAAAATTAGCATGTTTAAAGTGATTTTCATGCTTCCAGGGGCCCGGGAAGTAAATTAAATACCATTTGGAGGCATTTAATGTTCAAGCAAAAACAGCTGATCTTTGACAAAAGAGATAACACCCCCCCCATTACGTCATTCTTCAGAAAGGTGAAAAATGGTCCGTTTTCAAATGTTTTATTTTTGAACGTCAGTTCACATTTGTAGTTGGATTATTAGTTTTAGAGCTAAAATTAGCATGTTTAAAGTGATTTTCATGCTTCCAGGGGCTCTAAACACAAGATTTGTGGAATGGTTAAAAGTGCATGAAAATGGCCAATTTGCTCACTCTGAGGTCTCAAAAAGTGTTTCTTCACCCCGGGAAGTGAATTAAATACCATTTGGAGGCATTTAATGTTCAAGCAAAAACAGCTGATTTTTGACAAAAGAGATAACACCCCCCCATTACGTCATTCTTCAGAAAGGTGAAAAATGGTCCGTTTTCAAATGTTTTATTTTTGAACGTCAGTTCACATTTGTAGAGGGATTATTAGTTTTAGAGCTAAAATTACCATGTTTAAAGTGATTTTCATGCTTCCAGGGGCTCTAAACACAAGATTTGTGGAATGGTTAAAAGTGCATGAAAATGGCCAATTTGCTCACTCTGAGGTCTCAAAAAGTGTTTCTTCACCCCGGGAAGTGAATTAAATACCATTTTGAGGCATTTAATGTTCAAGCAAAAACGGCTGATTTTTGACAAAAGAGATAACTCCCCCCCCATTACGTCATTCTTCAGAAAGGTAAAAAATGGTCCGTTTTCAAATGTTTTATTTTTGAACGTCAGTTCACATTTGTAGGTGAATTATTAGTTTTAGAGCTAAAATTAGCATGTTTAAAGTGATTTTCATGCTTCCAGGGGCTCTAAACACAAGATTTGTGGAATGGTTAAAAGTGCATGAAAATGGCCAATTTGCTCACTCTGAGGTCTCAAAAAGTGTTTCTTTACCCCGGGAAGTGAATTAAATACCATTTGGAGGCATTTAATGTTCAAGCAAAAACGGCGGATTTTTGACAAAAGAGATAACACCCCCCCATTACGTCATGCTTCAGAAAGGTGAAAAATTGTCCGTTTTCAAATGTTTTATTTTTGAATGTCAGTTCACATTTGTAGGTGGATTATTAGTTTTAGAGCTAAAATTAGCATGTTTAAAGTGATTTTCATGCTTCCTGTGGCCCTAAACACAAGGTTTGTGGAATGGTTAAAAGTGCATGAAAATGGCCAATTTGCTCACTCTGAGGTTTCAAAAAGTGTTTCTTCACCCCGGGAAGTGAATTAAATACCATTTGGAGGCATTTAATGTTCAAGCAAAAACATCTGATTTTTGACAAAAGAGATAACACCCCCCATTACGTAATTCTTCAGAAAGGTGAAAAATTGTCCGTTTTCAAATGTTTTATTTTTGAATGTCAGTTCACATTTGTAGGTGGATTATTAGTTTTAGAGCTAAAATTAGCATATTTAAAGTGATTTTCATGCTTCCAGGGGGTCTAAACACAAGATTTGTGGAATGGTTAAAAGTGCATGAAAATGGCCAATTTGCTCACTCTGAGGTCTCAAAAAGTGTTTCTTCACCCCGGGAAGTGAATTAAATACCATTTGGAGGCATTTAATGTTCAAGCAAAAACGGCTGATTTTTGACAAAAGAGAAAACACCCCCCCATTACGTCATTCTTCAGATAGGTGAAAAATGGTCCGTTTTCAAATGTTTTATTTTTGAACGTCAGTTCACATTTGTAGGTGAATTATTAGTTTAAGAGCTAAAATTAGCAAGTTTAAAGTGATTTTCATGCTTCCAGGGGCTCTAAACACAAGATTTGTGGAATGGTTAAAAGTGCATGAAAATGGCAAATTTGCTCACTCTGAGGTCTCAAAAAGTGTTTCTTTACCCCGGGAAGTGAATTAAATACCATTTGGAGGCATTTAATGTTCAAGCAAAAACAGCGGATTTTTGACAAAAGAGATAACACCCCCCCATTACGTCATGCTTCAGAAAGGTGAAAAATTGTCCGTTTTCAAATGTTTTATTTTTGAATGTCAGTTCACATTTGTAGGTGGATTATTAGTTTTAGAGCTAAAATTAGCATGTTTAAAGTGATTTTCATGCTTCCTGTGGCCCTAAACACAAGGTTTGTGGAATGGTTAAAAGTGCATGAAAATGGCCAATTTGCTCACTCTGAGGTCTCAAAAAGTGTTTCTTCACCCCGGGAAGTGTATTAAATACCATTTGGAGGCATTTAATGTTCAAGCAAAAACAGCTGATTTTTGACAAAAGAGATAACACCCCCCATTACGCAATTCTTCAGAAAGGTGAAAAATTGTCTGTTTTCAAATGTTTTATTTTTGAATGTCAGTTCACATTTGTAGGTGGATTATTAGTTTTAGAGCTAAAATTAGCATATTTAAAGTGATTTTCATGCTTCCAGGGGGTCTAAACTCAAGATTTGTGGAATGGTTAAAAGTGCATGAAAATGGCCAATTTGCTCACTCTGAGGTCTCAAAAAGTGTTTCTTCACCCCGGGAAGTGAATTAAATACCATTTGGAGGCATTTAATGTTCAAGCAAAAACTGCTGATTTTTGACAAAAGAGATAACACCCTCCCATTACGTCATTCTTCAGAAAGGTGAAAAATGGTCCGTTTACAAATGTTTTATTTTTGAACGTCAGTTCACATTTGTAGGTGGATTATTAGTTTTAGTGCTAAAATTAGCATGTTTAAAGTGATTTTCATGCTTCCAGGGGCTCTAAACACAAGATTTGTGGAATGGTTAAAAGTGCATGAAAATGGCCAATTTGCTCACTCTGAAGTCTCAAAAAGTGTTTCTTTACCCCGGGAAGTGAATTAAATACCATTTGGAGGCATTTAATGTTCAAGCAAAAACGGCGGATTTTTGACAAAAGAGATAACACCCCCCCATTACGTCATGCTTCAGAAAGGTGAAAAATTGTCCGTTTTCAAATGTTTTATTTTTGAATGTCAGTTCACATTTGTAGGTGGATTATTAGTTTTAGAGCTAAAATTAGCATGTTTAAAGTGATTTTCATGCTTCCTGTGGCCCTAAACACAAGGTTTGTGGAATGGTTAAAAGTGCATGAAAATGGCCAATTTGCTCACTCTGAGGTCTCAAAAAGTGTTTCTTCACCCCGGGAAGTGTATTAAATACCATTTGGAGGCATTTAATGTTCAAGCAAAAACAGCTGATTTTTGACAAAAGAGATAACACCCCCCATTACGTAATTCTTCAGAAAGGTGAAAAATTGTCTGTTTTCAAATGTTTTATTTTTGAATGTCAGTTCACATTTGTAGGTGGATTATTAGTTTTAGAGCTAAAATTAGCATATTTAAAGTGATTTTCATGCTTCCAGGGGGTCTAAACTCAAGATTTGTGGAATGGTTAAAAGTGCATGAAAATGGCCAATTTGCTCACTCTGAGGTCTCAAAAAGTGTTTCTTGACCCCGGGAAGTGAATTAAATACCATTTGGAGGCATTTAATGTTCAAGCAAAAACGGCGGATTTTTGACAAAAGAGATAACACCCCCCCATTACGTAATTCTTCAGAAAGGTGAAAAATGGTCCGTTTTCAAATGTTTTATTTTTGAACGTCACTTCACATTTGTAGGTGGATTATTAGTTTTAGAGCTAAAATTAGCATGTTTAAAGTGATTTTCATGCTTCCAGGGGCCCGGGAAGTGAATTAAATACCATTTGGAGGCATTTAATGTTCAAGCAAAAACAGCTGATCTTTGACAAAAGAGATAACACCCCCCCAATACGTCATTCTTCAGAAAGGTGAAAAATGGTCCGTTTTCAAATGTTTTCTTTTTGAACGTCAGTTCACATTTGTAGGTGGATTATTAGTTTTAGAGCTAAAATTAGCATGTTTAAAGTGATTTTCATGCTTCAAGGGGCTCTAAACACAAGATTTGTGGAATGGTTAAAAGTGCATGAAAATGGCCAATTTGCTCACTCTGAGGTCTCAAAAAGTGTTTCTTCACCCCGGGAAGTGAATTAAATACCATTTGGAGGCATTTAATGTTCAAGCAAAAACGGCTGATTTTTGACAAAAGAGATAACACCCCCCCATTACGTCATTCTTCAGAAAGGTAAAAAATGGTCCGTTTTCAAATGTTTTATTTTTGAACGTCAGTTCACATTTGTAGGTGAATTATTAGTTTTAGAGCTAAAATTAGCATGTTTAAAGTGATTTTCATGCTTCCAGGGGCTCTAAACACAAGATTTGTGGAATGGTTAAAAGTGCATGAAAATGGCCAATTTGCTCACTCTGAGGTCTCAAAAAGTGTTTCTTCACCCGGGGAAGTGAATTAAATACCATTTGGAGGCATTTAATGTTCAAGCAAAAACAGCTGATCTTTGACAAAAGAGATAACACCCCCCCATTACGTCATTCTTCAGAAAGGTGAAAAATGGTCCGTTTTCAAATGTTTTATTTTTGAACGTCAGTTCACATTTGTAGGTGGATTATTCGTTTTAGAGCTAAAATTAGCATGTTTAAAGTGATTTTCATGCTTCCAGGGGCTCTAAACACAAGATTTGTGGAATGGTTAAAAGTGCATGAAAATGGCCAATTTGCTCACTCTGAGGTCTCAAAAAGTGTTTCTTCACCCCGGGAAGTGAATTAAATACCATTTGGAGGCATTTATTGTTCAAGCAAAAACGGCTGATTTTTGACAAAAGAGATAACACCCCCCATTACGTCATTCTTCAGAAAGGTAAAAAATGGTGCGTTTTCAAATGTTTTATTTTTGAATGTCAGTTCACATTTGTAGGTGGATTATTAGTTTTAGAGCTAAAATTAGCATGTTTAAAGTGATTTTCATGCTTCCTGTGGCCCTAAACACAAGGTTTGTGGAATGGTTAAAAGTGCATGAAAATGGCCAATTTGCTCACTCTGAGGTCTCAAAAAGTGTTTCTTCACCCCGGGAAGTGAATTAAATACCATTTGGAGGCATTTAATGTTCAAGCAAAAACAGCTGATTTTTGACAAAAGAGATAACACCCCCCCATTACGTAATTCTTCAGAAAGGTGAAAAATTGTCCGTTTTCAAATGTTTTATTTTTGAATGTCAGTTCACATTTGTCGGTGGATTATTAGTTTTAGAGCTAAAATTAGCATGTTTAAAGTGATTTTCATGCTTCCTGTGGCCCTAAACACAAGGTTTGTGGAATGGTTAAAAGTGCATGAAAATGGCCACTTTGCTCACTCTGAGGTCTCAAAAAGTGTTTCTTCACCCCGGGAAGTGAATTAAATACCATTTGGAGGCATTTAATGTTCAAGCAAAAACGGCTGATTTTTTACAAAAGAGATAACACCCCCCCATTACGTCATGCTTCAGAAAGGTGAAAAATTGTCGGTTTTCAAATGTTTTATTTTTGAATGTCAGTTCACATTTGTAGGTGGATTATTAGTTTTAGAGCTAAAATTAGCATGTTTAAAGTGATTTTCATGCTTCCTGTGGCCCTAAACACAAGGTTTGTGGAATGGTTAAAAGTGCATGAAAATGGCCAATTTGCTCACTCTGAAGTCTCAAAAAGTGTTTCTTCACCCCGGAAAGTGAATTAAATACCATTTGGAGGCATTTAATGTTCAAGCAAAAACAGATGATTTTTGACAAAAGAGATAACACCCCCCCCCATTACGTAATTCTTCAGAAAGGTGAAAAATAGTCCGTTTTCAAATGTTTTATTTTTGAACGTCAGTTCACATTTGTAGGTGGATTATTAGTTTTAGAGCTAAAATTAGCATGTTTAAAGTGATTTTCATGCTTCCAGGGGCCCGGAAAGTAAATTAAATACCATTTGGAGGCATTTAATGTTCAAGCAAAAACAGCTGATCTTTGACAAACGAGATAACACCCCCCCATTACGTCATTCTTCAGAAAGGTGAAAAATGGTCCGTTTTCAAATGTTTTATTTTTGAACGTCAGTTCACATTTGTAGTTGGATTATTAGTTTTAGAGCTAAAATTAGCATGTTTAAAGTGATTTTCATGCTTCCAGGGGCTCTAAACACAAGATTTGTGGAATGGTTAAAAGTGCATGAAAATGGCCAATTTGCTCACTCTGAGGTCTCAAAAAGTGTTTCTTCACCCCGGGAAGTGAATTAAATACCATTTGGAGGCATTTAATGTTCAAGCAAAAACGGCTGATTTTTGACAAAAGAGATAACACCCCCCCCATTACGTCGATCTTCAGAAAGGTAAAAAATGGTCCGTTTTCAAATGTTTTATTTTTGAATGTCAGTTCACATTTGTAGGTGAATTATTAGTTTTAGAGCTAAAATTAGCATGTTTAAAGTGATTTTCATGCTTCCAGGGGCCCGGGAAGTAAATTAAATACCATTTGGAGGCATTTAATGTTCAAGCAAAAACAGCTGATCTTTGACAAAAGAGATAACACCCCCCCATTACGTCATTCTTCAGAAAGGTGAAAAATGGTCCGTTTTCAAATGTTTTATTTTTGAACGTCAGTTCACATTTGTAGTTGGATTATTAGTTTTAGAGCTAAAATTAGCATGTTTAAAGTGATTTTCATGCTTCCTGTGGCCCTAAACACAAGGTTTGTGGAATGGTTAAAAGTGCATGAAAATGGCCAATTTGCTCACTCTGAGGTCTCAAAAAGTGTTTCTTCACCCGGGGAAGTGAATTAAATACCATTTGGAGGCATTTAATGTTCAAGCAAAAACAGCTGATCTTTGACAAAAGAGATAACACCCCCCCATTACGTCATTCTTCAGAAAGGTGAAAAATGGTCCGTTTTCAAATGTTTTATTTTTGAACGTCAGTTCACATTTGTAGGTGGATTATTCGTTTTAGAGCTAAAATTAGCATGTTTAAAGTGATTTTCATGCTTCCAGGGGCTCTAAACACAAGATTTGTGGAATGGTTAAAAGTGCATGAAAATGGCCAATTTGCTCACTCTGAGGTCTCAAAAAGTGTTTCTTCACCCCGGGAAGTGAATTAAATACCATTTGGAGGCATTTATTGTTCAAGCAAAAACGGCTGATTTTTGACAAAAGAGATAACACCCCCCCATTACGTCATTCTTCAGAAAGGTAAAAAATGGTGCGTTTTCAAAAGTTTTATTTTTGAATGTCAGTTCACATTTGTAGGTGGATTATTAGTTTTAGAGCTAAAATTAGCATGTTTAAAGTGATTTTCATGCTTCCTGTGGCCCTAAACACAAGGTTTGTGGAATGGTTAAAAGTGCATGAAAATGGCCAATTTGCTCACTCTGAGGTCTCAAAAAGTGTTTCTTCACCCCGGGAAGTGAATTAAATACCATTTGGAGGCATTTAATGTTCAAGCAAAAACAGCTGATTTTTGACAAAAGAGATAACACCCCCCCATTACGTAATTCTTCAGAAAGGTGAAAAATTGTCCGTTTTCAAATGTTTTATTTTTGAATGTCAGTTCACATTTGTCAGTGGATTATTAGTTTTAGAGCTAAAATTAGCATGTTTAAAGTGATTTTCATGCTTCCTGTGGCCCTAAACACAAGGTTTGTGGAATGGTTAAAAGTGCATGAAAATGGCCACTTTGCTCACTCTGAGGTCTCAAAAAGTGTTTCTTCACCCCGGGAAGTGAATTAAATACCATTTGGAGGCATTTAATGTTCAAGCAAAAACGGCTGATTTTTTACAAAAGAGATAACACCCCCCCATTACGTCATGCTTCAGAAAGGTGAAAAATTGTCGGTTTTCAAATGTTTTATTTTTGAATGTCAGTTCACATTTGTAGGTGGATTATTAGTTTTAGAGCTAAAATTAGCATGTTTAAAGTGATTTTCATGCTTCCTGTGGCCCTAAACACAAGGTTTGTGGAATGGTTAAAAGTGCATGAAAATGGCCAATTTGCTCACTCTGAAGTCTCAAAAAGTGTTTCTTCACCCCGGAAAGTGAATTAAATACCATTTGGAGGCATTTAATGTTCAAGCAAAAACAGATGATTTTTGACAAAAGAGATAACACCCCCCCCCCATTACGTAATTCTTCAGAAAGGTGAAAAATAGTCCGTTTTCAAATGTTTTATTTTTGAACGTCAGTTCACATTTGTAGGTGGATTATTAGTTTTAGAGCTAAAATTAGCATGTTTAAAGTGATTTTCATGCTTCCAGGGGCCCGGAAAGTAAATTAAATACCATTTGGAGGCATTTAATGTTCAAGCAAAAACAGCTGATCTTTGACAAACGAGATAACACCCCCCCATTACGTCATTCTTCAGAAAGGTGAAAAATGGTCCGTTTTCAAATGTTTTATTTTTGAACGTCAGTTCACATTTGTAGTTGGATTATTAGTTTTAGAGCTAAAATTAGCATGTTTAAAGTGATTTTCATGCTTCCAGGGGCTCTGAACACAAGATTTGTGGAATGGTTAAAAGTGCATGAAAATGGCCAATTTGCTCACTCTGAGGTCTCAAAAAGTGTTTCTTCACCCCGGGAAGTGAATTAAATACCATTTGGAGGCATTTAATGTTCAAGCAAAAACGGCTGATTTTTGACAAAAGAGATAACACCCCCCCATTACGTCGATCTTCAGAAAGGTAAAAAATGGTCCGTTTTCAAATGTTTTATTTTTGAATGTCAGTTCATATTTGTAGGTGAATTATTAGTTTTAGAGCTAAAATTAGCATGTTTAAAGTGATTTTCATGCTTCCAGGGGCCCGGGAAGTAAATTAAATACCATTTGGAGGCATTTAATGTTCAAGCAAAAACAGCTGATCTTTGACAAAAGAGATAACACCCCCCCATTACGTCATTCTTCAGAAAGGTGAAAAATGGTCCGTTTTCAAATGTTTTATTTTTGAACGTCAGTTCACATTTGTAGTTGGATTATTAGTTTTAGAGCTAAAATTAGCATGTTTAAAGTGATTTTCATGCTTCCTGTGGCCCTAAACACAAGGTTTGTGGAATGGTTAAAAGTGCATGAAAATGGCCAATTTGCTCACTCTGAGGTCTCAAAAAGTGTTTCTTCACCCCGGGAAGTGAATTAAATACCATTTGGAGGCATTTAATGTTCAAGCAAAAACAGCTGATTTTTGACAAAAGAGATAACACCCCCCCCATTACGTAATTCTTCAGAAAGGTGAAAAATTGTCCGTTTTCAAATGTTTTATTTTTGAATGTCAGTTCACATTTGTAGGTGGATTATTAGTTTTAGAGCTAAAATTAGCATATTTAAAGTGATTTTCATGCTTCCAGGGGCTCTAAACACAAGATTTGTGGAATGGTTAAAAGTGCATGAAAATGACCAATTTGCTCACTCTGAGGTCTCAAAAAGTGTTTCTTCACCCCGGGAAGTGAATTAAATACCATTTGGAGGCATTTAATGTTCAATCAAAAACAGCTGATTTTTGACAAAAGAGATAACACCCCCCCCATTACGTCATTCTTCAGAAAGGTGAAAAATGGTCCGTTTTCAAATGTTTTATTTTTGAACGTCAGTTCACATTTGTAGGTGGATTATTGGTTTTAGAGCTAAAATTAGCATGTTTAAAGTGATTTTCATGCTTCCAGGGGCCCGGGAAGTGAATTAAATACCATTTGTAGGAATTTAATGTTCAAGCAAAAACGGCTGATTTTTGACAAAAGAGATAACACCCCCCCATTACGTCATGCTTCAGAAAGGTGAAAAATGGTCCATTTTCAAATGTTTTATTTTTGAACGTCAGTTCACATTTGTAGGTGGATTATTAGTTTTAGAGCTAAAATGTGCATGTTTAAAGTGATTTTCATGCTTCCAGTGGCCCGGGAAGTGAATTAAATACCATTTGGAGGCATTTAATGTTCAAGCAAAAACGGCTGATTTTTCACAAAAGAGATAACACCCCCCCCATTACGTCATGCTTCAGAAAGGTGAAAAATTGTCGGTTTTCAAATGTTTTATTTTTGAATGTCAGTTCACATTTGTAGGTGGATTATTAGTTTTAGAGCTAAAATTAGCATGTTTAAAGTGATTTTCATGCTTCCTGTGGCCCTAAACACAAGGTTTGTGGAATGGTTAAAAGTGCATGAAAATGGCCAATTTGCTCACTCTGAAGTCTCAAAAAGTGTTTCTTCACCCCGGAAAGTGAATTAAATACCATTTGGAGGCATTTAATGTTCAAGCAAAAACAGATGATTTTTGACAAAAGAGATAACACCCCCCCCATTACGTAATTCTTCAGAAAGGTGAAAAATGGTCCGTTTTCAAATGTTTTATTTTTGAACGTCAGTTCACATTTGTAGGTGGATTATTAGTTTTAGAGCTAAAATTAGCATGTTTAAAGTGATTTTCATGCTTCCAGGGGCCCGGGAAGTAAATTAAATACCATTTGGAGGCATTTAATGTTCAAGCAAAAACAGCTGATCTTTGACAAAAGAGATAACACCCCCCCCATTACGTCATTCTTCAGAAAGGTGAAAAATGGTCCGTTTTCAAATGTTTTATTTTTGAACGTCAGTTCACATTTGTAGTTGGATTATTAGTTTTAGAGCTAAAATTAGCATGTTTAAAGTGATTTTCATGCTTCCAGGGGCTCTAAACACAAGATTTGTGGAATGGTTAAAAGTGCATGAAAATGGCCAATTTGCTCACTCTGAGGTCTCAAAAAGTGTTTCTTCACCCCGGGAAGTGAATTAAATACCATTTGGAGGCATTTAATGTTCAAGCAAAAACGGCTGATTTTTGACAAAAGAGATAACACCCCCCCATTACGTCGATCTTCAGAAAGGTAAAAAATGGTCCGTTTTCAAATGTTTTATTTTTGAATGTCAGTTCACATTTGTAGGTGAATTATTAGTTTTAGAGCTAAAATTAGCATGTTTAAAGTGATTTTCATGCTTCCAGGGGCTCTAAACACAAGATTTGTGGAATGGTTAAAGGAATGGTTAAAAGTGCATGAAAATGGCCAATTTGCTCACTCTGAGGTCTCAAAAAGTGTTTCTTTACCCCGGGAAGTGAAATAAATACCATTTGGAGGCATTTAATGTTCAAGCAAAAACGGCGGATTTTTGACAAAAGAGATAACACCCTCCCATTACGTCATGCTTCAGAAAGGTGAAAAATTGTCCGTTTTCAAATGTTTTATTTTTGAATGTCAGTTCACATTTGTCGGTGGATTATTAGTTTTAGAGCTAAAATTAGCATGTTTAAAGTGATTTTCATGCTTCCTGTGGCCCTAAACACAAGGTTTGTGGAATGGTTAAAAGTGCATGAAAATGGCCACTTTGCTCACTCTGAGGTCTCAAAAAGTGTTTCTTCACCCCGGGAAGTGAATTAAATACCATTTGGAGGCATTTAATGTTCAAGCAAAAACAGCTGATTTTTGACAAAAGAGATAACACCCCCCCATTACGTCATTCTTCAGAAAGGTGAAAAATGGTCCGTTTTCAAATGTTTTATTTTTGAACGTCAGTTCACATTTGTAGAGGGATTATTAGTTTTAGAGCTAAAATTACCATGTTTAAAGTGATTTTCATGCTTCCAGGGGCTCTAAACACAAGATTTGTGGAATGGTTAAAAGTGCATGAAAATGGCCAATTTGCTCACTCTGAGGTCTCAAAAAGTGTTTCTTCACCCCGGGAAGTGAATTAAATACCATTTTGAGGCATTTAATGTTCAAGCAAAAACGGCTGATTTTTGACAAAAGAGATAACTCCCCCCCCATTACGTCATTCTTCAGAAAGGTAAAAAATGGTCCGTTTTCAAATGTTTTATTTTTGAACGTCAGTTCACATTTGTAGGTGAATTATTAGTTTTAGAGCTAAAATTAGCATGTTTAAAGTGATTTTCATGCTTCCAGGGGCTCTAAACACAAGATTTGTGGAATGGTTAAAAGTGCATGAAAATGGCCAATTTGCTCACTCTGAGGTCTCAAAAAGTGTTTCTTTACCCCGGGAAGTGAATTAAATACCATTTGGAGGCATTTAATGTTCAAGCAAAAACGGCGGATTTTTGACAAAAGAGATAACACCCCCCCATTACGTCATGCTTCAGAAAGGTGAAAAATTGTCCGTTTTCAAATGTTTTATTTTTGAATGTCAGTTCACATTTGTAGGTGGATTATTAGTTTTAGAGCTAAAATTAGCATGTTTAAAGTGATTTTCATGCTTCCTGTGGCCCTAAACACAAGGTTTGTGGAATGGTTAAAAGTGCATGAAAATGGCCAATTTGCTCACTCTGAGGTTTCAAAAAGTGTTTCTTCACCCCGGGAAGTGAATTAAATACCATTTGGAGGCATTTAATGTTCAAGCAAAAACATCTGATTTTTGACAAAAGAGATAACACCCCCCATTACGTAATTCTTCAGAAAGGTGAAAAATTGTCCGTTTTCAAATGTTTTATTTTTGAATGTCAGTTCACATTTGTAGGTGGATTATTAGTTTTAGAGCTAAAATTAGCATATTTAAAGTGATTTTCATGCTTCCAGGGGGTCTAAACACAAGATTTGTGGAATGGTTAAAAGTGCATGAAAATGGCCAATTTGCTCACTCTGAGGTCTCAAAAAGTGTTTCTTCACCCCGGGAAGTGAATTAAATACCATTTGGAGGCATTTAATGTTCAAGCAAAAACGGCTGATTTTTGACAAAAGAGAAAACACCCCCCCATTACGTCATTCTTCAGATAGGTGAAAAATGGTCCGTTTTCAAATGTTTTATTTTTGAACGTCAGTTCACATTTGTAGGTGAATTATTAGTTTAAGAGCTAAAATTAGCAAGTTTAAAGTGATTTTCATGCTTCCAGGGGCTCTAAACACAAGATTTGTGGAATGGTTAAAAGTGCATGAAAATGGCAAATTTGCTCACTCTGAGGTCTCAAAAAGTGTTTCTTTACCCCGGGAAGTGAATTAAATACCATTTGGAGGCATTTAATGTTCAAGCAAAAACAGCGGATTTTTGACAAAAGAGATAACACCCCCCCATTACGTCATGCTTCAGAAAGGTGAAAAATTGTCCGTTTTCAAATGTTTTATTTTTGAATGTCAGTTCACATTTGTAGGTGGATTATTAGTTTTAGAGCTAAAATTAGCATATTTAAAGTGATTTTCATGCTTCCAGGGGGTCTAAACTCAAGATTTGTGGAATGGTTAAAAGTGCATGAAAATGGCCAATTTGCTCACTCTGAGGTCTCAAAAAGTGTTTCTTCACCCCGGGAAGTGAATTAAATACCATTTGGAGGCATTTAATGTTCAAGCAAAAACTGCTGATTTTTGACAAAAGAGATAACACCCTCCCATTACGTCATTCTTCAGAAAGGTGAAAAATGGTCCGTTTACAAATGTTTTATTTTTGAACGTCAGTTCACATTTGTAGGTGGATTATTAGTTTTAGTGCTAAAATTAGCATGTTTAAAGTGATTTTCATGCTTCCAGGGGCTCTAAACACAAGATTTGTGGAATGGTTAAAAGTGCATGAAAATGGCCAATTTGCTCACTCTGAAGTCTCAAAAAGTGTTTCTTTACCCCGGGAAGTGAATTAAATACCATTTGGAGGCATTTAATGTTCAAGCAAAAACGGCGGATTTTTGACAAAAGAGATAACACCCCCCCATTACGTCATGCTTCAGAAAGGTGAAAAATTGTCCGTTTTCAAATGTTTTATTTTTGAATGTCAGTTCACATTTGTAGGTGGATTATTAGTTTTAGAGCTAAAATTAGCATGTTTAAAGTGATTTTCATGCTTCCTGTGGCCCTAAACACAAGGTTTGTGGAATGGTTAAAAGTGCATGAAAATGGCCAATTTGCTCACTCTGAGGTCTCAAAAAGTGTTTCTTCACCCCGGGAAGTGTATTAAATACCATTTGGAGGCATTTAATGTTCAAGCAAAAACAGCTGATTTTTGACAAAAGAGATAACACCCCCCATTACGTAATTCTTCAGAAAGGTGAAAAATTGTCTGTTTTCAAATGTTTTATTTTTGAATGTCAGTTCACATTTGTAGGTGGATTATTAGTTTTAGAGCTAAAATTAGCATATTTAAAGTGATTTTCATGCTTCCAGGGGGTCTAAACTCAAGATTTGTGGAATGGTTAAAAGTGCATGAAAATGGCCAATTTGCTCACTCTGAGGTCTCAAAAAGTGTTTCTTGACCCCGGGAAGTGAATTAAATACCATTTGGAGGCATTTAATGTTCAAGCAAAAACGGCGGATTTTTGACAAAAGAGATAACACCCCCCCATTACGTAATTCTTCAGAAAGGTGAAAAATGGTCCGTTTTCAAATGTTTTATTTTTGAACGTCACTTCACATTTGTAGGTGGATTATTAGTTTTAGAGCTAAAATTAGCATGTTTAAAGTGATTTTCATGCTTCCAGGGGCCCGGGAAGTGAATTAAATACCATTTGGAGGCATTTAATGTTCAAGCAAAAACAGCTGATCTTTGACAAAAGAGATAACACCCCCCCAATACGTCATTCTTCAGAAAGGTGAAAAATGGTCCGTTTTCAAATGTTTTCTTTTTGAACGTCAGTTCACATTTGTAGGTGGATTATTAGTTTTAGAGCTAAAATTAGCATGTTTAAAGTGATTTTCATGCTTCAAGGGGCTCTAAACACAAGATTTGTGGAATGGTTAAAAGTGCATGAAAATGGCCAATTTGCTCACTCTGAGGTCTCAAAAAGTGTTTCTTCACCCCGGGAAGTGAATTAAATACCATTTGGAGGCATTTAATGTTCAAGCAAAAACGGCTGATTTTTGACAAAAGAGATAACACCCCCCCATTACGTCATTCTTCAGAAAGGTAAAAAATGGTCCGTTTTCAAATGTTTTATTTTTGAACGTCAGTTCACATTTGTAGGTGAATTATTAGTTTTAGAGCTAAAATTAGCATGTTTAAAGTGATTTTCATGCTTCCAGGGGCTCTAAACACAAGATTTGTGGAATGGTTAAAAGTGCATGAAAATGGCCAATTTGCTCACTCTGAGGTCTCAAAAAGTGTTTCTTTACCCCGAGAAGTGAAATAAATACCATTTGGAGGCATTTAATGTTCAAGCAAAAACGGCGGATTTTTGACAAAAGAGATAACACCCCCCCATTACGTCATGCTTCAGAAAGGTGAAAAATTGTCCGTTTTTAAATGTTTTATTTTTGAATGTCAGTTCACATTTGTAGGTGGATTATTAGTTTTAGAGCTAAAATTAGCATGTTTAAAGTGATTTTCATGCTTCCTGTGGCCCTAAACACAAGGTTTGTGGAATGGTTAAAAGTGCATGAAAATGGCCAATTTGCTCACTCTGAGGTCTCAAAAAGTGTTTCTTCACCCGGGGAAGTGAATTAAATACCATTTGGAGGCATTTAATGTTCAAGCAAAAACAGCTGATCTTTGACAAAAGAGATAACACCCCCCCATTACGTCATTCTTCAGAAAGGTGAAAAATGGTCCGTTTTCAAATGTTTTATTTTTGAACGTCAGTTCACATTTGTAGGTGGATTATTCGTTTTAGAGCTAAAATTAGCATGTTTAAAGTGATTTTCATGCTTCCAGGGGCTCTAAACACAAGATTTGTGGAATGGTTAAAAGTGCATGAAAATGGCCAATTTGCTCACTCTGAGGTCTCAAAAAGTGTTTCTTCACCCCGGGAAGTGAATTAAATACCATTTGGAGGCATTTATTGTTCAAGCAAAAACGGCTGATTTTTGACAAAAGAGATAACACCCCCCCATTACGTCATTCTTCAGAAAGGTAAAAAATGGTGCGTTTTCAAATGTTTTATTTTTGAATGTCAGTTCACATTTGTAGGTGGATTATTAGTTTTAGAGCTAAAATTAGCATGTTTAAAGTGATTTTCATGCTTCCTGTGGCCCTAAACACAAGGTTTGTGGAATGGTTAAAAGTGCATGAAAATGGCCAATTTGCTCACTCTGAGGTCTCAAAAAGTGTTTCTTCACCCCGGGAAGTGAATTAAATACCATTTGGAGGCATTTAATGTTCAAGCAAAAACAGCTGATTTTTGACAAAAGAGATAACACCCCCCCATTACGTAATTCTTCAGAAAGGTGAAAAATTGTCCGTTTTCAAATGTTTTATTTTTGAATGTCAGTTCACATTTGTCGGTGGTTTATTAGTTTTAGAGCTAAAATTAGCATGTTTAAAGTGATTTTCATGCTTCCTGTGGCCCTAAACACAAGGTTTGTGGAATGGTTAAAAGTGCATGAAAATGGCCACTTTGCTCACTCTGAGGTCTCAAAAAGTGTTTCTTCACCCCGGGAAGTGAATTAAATACCATTTGGAGGCATTTAATGTTCAAGCAAAAACAGCTGATTTTTGACAAAAGAGATAACACCCCCCCATTACGTCATTCTTCAGAAAGGTGAAAAATGGTCCGTTTTCAAATGTTTTATTTTTGAACGTCAGTTCACATTTGTAGAGGGATTATTAGTTTTAGAGCTAAAATTACCATGTTTAAAGTGATTTTCATGCTTCCAGGGGCTCTAAACACAAGATTTGTGGAATGGTTAAAAGTGCATGAAAATGGCCAATTTGCTCACTCTGAGGTCTCAAAAAGTGTTTCTTCACCCCGGGAAGTGAATTAAATACCATTTTGAGGCATTTAATGTTCAAGCAAAAACGGCTGATTTTTGACAAAAGAGATAACTCCCCCCCATTACGTCATTCTTCAGAAAGGTAAAAAATGGTCCGTTTTCAAATGTTTTATTTTTGAACGTCAGTTCACATTTGTAGGTGAATTATTAGTTTTAGAGCTAAAATTAGCATGTTTAAAGTGATTTTCATGCTTCCAGGGGCTCTAAACACAAGATTTGTGGAATGGTTAAAAGTGCATGAAAATGGCCAATTTGCTCACTCTGAGGTCTCAAAAAGTGTTTCTTTACCCCGGGAAGTGAATTAAATACCATTTGGAGGCATTTAATGTTCAAGCAAAAACGGCGGATTTTTGACAAAAGAGATAACACCCCCCCATTACGTCATGCTTCAGAAAGGTGAAAAATTGTCCGTTTTCAAATGTTTTATTTTTGAATGTCAGTTCACATTTGTAGGTGGATTATTAGTTTTAGAGCTAAAATTAGCATGTTTAAAGTGATTTTCATGCTTCCTGTGGCCCTAAACACAAGGTTTGTGGAATGGTTAAAAGTGCATGAAAATGGCCAATTTGCTCACTCTGAGGTTTCAAAAAGTGTTTCTTCACCCCGGGAAGTGAATTAAATACCATTTGGAGGCATTTAATGTTCAAGCAAAAACATCTGATTTTTGACAAAAGAGATAACACCCCCCATTACGTAATTCTTCAGAAAGGTGAAAAATTGTCCGTTTTCAAATGTTTTATTTTTGAATGTCAGTTCACGTTTGTAGGTGGATTATTAGTTTTAGAGCTAAAATTAGCATATTTAAAGTGATTTTCATGCTTCCAGGGGGTCTAAACACAAGATTTGTGGAATGGTTAAAAGTGCATGAAAATGGCCAATTTGCTCACTCTGAGGTCTCAAAAAGTGTTTCTTCACCCCGGGAAGTGAATTAAATACCATTTGGAGGCATTTAATGTTCAAGCAAAAACGGCTGATTTTTGACAAAAGAGAAAACACCCCCCCATTACGTCATTCTTCAGATAGGTGAAAAATGGTCCGTTTTCAAATGTTTTATTTTTGAACGTCAGTTCACATTTGTAGGTGAATTATTAGTTTAAGAGCTAAAATTAGCATGTTTAAAGTGATTTTCATGCTTCCAGGGGCTCTAAACACAATATTTGTGGAATGGTTAAAAGTGCATGAAAATGGCAAATTTGCTCACTCTGAGGTCTCAAAAAGTGTTTCTTTACCCCGGGAAGTGAATTAAATACCATTTGGAGGCATTTAATGTTCAAGCAAAAACGGCGGATTTTTGACAAAAGAGATAACACCCCCCCATTACGTCATGCTTCAGAAAGGTGAAAAATTGTCCGTTTTCAAATGTTTTATTTTTGAATGTCAGTTCACATTTGTAGGTGGATTATTAGTTTTAGAGCTAAAATTAGCATGTTTAAAGTGATTTTCATGCTTCCTGTGGCCCTAAACACAAGGTTTGTGGAATGGTTAAAAGTGCATGAAAATGGCCAATTTGCTCACTCTGAGGTCTCAAAAAGTGTTTCTTCACCCCGGGAAGTGTATTAAATACCATTTGGAGGCATTTAATGTTCAAGCAAAAACAGCTGATTTTTGACAAAAGAGATAACACCCCCCATTACGCAATTCTTCAGAAAGGTGAAAAATTGTCTGTTTTCAAATGTTTTATTTTTGAATGTCAGTTCACATTTGTAGGTGGATTATTAGTTTTAGAGCTAAAATTAGCATATTTAAAGTGATTTTCATGCTTCCAGGGGGTCTAAACTCAAGATTTGTGGAATGGTTAAAAGTGCATGAAAATGGCCAATTTGCTCACTCTGAGGTCTCAAAAAGTGTTTCTTCACCCCGGGAAGTGAATTAAATACCATTTGGAGGCATTTAATGTTCAAGCAAAAACTGCTGATTTTTGACAAAAGAGATAACACCCTCCCATTACGTCATTCTTCAGAAAGGTGAAAAATGGTCCGTTTACAAATGTTTTATTTTTGAACGTCAGTTCACATTTGTAGGTGGATTATTCGTTTTAGTGCTAAAATTAGCATGTTTAAAGTGATTTTCATGCTTCCAGGGGCTCTAAACACAAGATTTGTGGAATGGTTAAAAGTGCATGAAAATGGCCAATTTGCTCACTCTGAAGTCTCAAAAAGTGTTTCTTTACCCCGGGAAGTGAATTAAATACCATTTGGAGGCATTTAATGTTCAAGCAAAAACGGCGGATTTTTGACAAAAGAGATAACACCCCCCCATTACGTCATGCTTCAGAAAGGTGAAAAATTGTCCGTTTTCAAATGTTTTATTTTTGAATGTCAGTTCACATTTGTAGGTGGATTATTAGTTTTAGAGCTAAAATTAGCATGTTTAAAGTGATTTTCATGCTTCCTGTGGCCCTAAACACAAGGTTTGTGGAATGGTTAAAAGTGCATGAAAATGGCCAATTTGCTCACTCTGAGGTCTCAAAAAGTGTTTCTTCACCCCGGGAAGTGTATTAAATACCATTTGGAGGCATTTAATGTTCAAGCAAAAACAGCTGATTTTTGACAAAAGAGATAACACCCCCCATTACGTAATTCTTCAGAAAGGTGAAAAATTGTCTGTTTTCAAATGTTTTATTTTTGAATGTCAGTTCACATTTGTAGGTGGATTATTAGTTTTAGAGCTAAAATTAGCATATTTAAAGTGATTTTCATGCTTCCAGGGGGTCTAAACTCAAGATTTGTGGAATGGTTAAAAGTGCATGAAAATGGCCAATTTGCTCACTCTGAGGTCTCAAAAAGTGTTTCTTCACCCCGGGAAGTGAATTAAATACCATTTGGAGGCATTTAATGTTCAAGCAAAAACGGCTGATTTTTGACAAAAGAGATAACACCCCCCCATTACGTCATTCTTCAGAAAGGTGAAAAATGGTCCGTTTACAAATGTTTTATTTTTGAACGTCAGTTCACATTTGTAGGTGGATTATTAGTTTTAGTGCTAAAATTAGCATGTTTAAAGTGATTTTCATGCTTCCAGGGGCTCTAAACACAAGATTTGTGGAATGGTTAAAAGTGCATGAAAATGGCCAATTTGCTCACTCTGAGGTCTCAAAAAGTGTTTCTTGACCCCGGGAAGTGAATTAAATACCATTTGGAGGCATTTAATGTTCAAGCAAAAACGGCGGATTTTTGACAAAAGAGATAACACCCCCCCATTACGTAATTCTTCAGAAAGGTGAAAAATGGTCCGTTTTCAAATGTTTTATTTTTGAACGTCACTTCACATTTGTAGGTGGATTATTAGTTTTAGAGCTAAAATTAGCATGTTTAAAGTGATTTTCATGCTTCCAGGGGCCCGGGAAGTGAATTAAATACCATTTGGAGGCATTTAATGTTCAAGCAAAAACAGCTGATCTTTGACAAAAGAGATAACACCCCCCCAATACGTCATTCTTCAGAAAGGTGAAAAATGGTCCGTTTTCAAATGTTTTCTTTTTGAACGTCAGTTCACATTTGTAGGTGGATTATTAGTTTTAGAGCTAAAATTAGCATGTTTAAAGTGATTTTCATGCTTCAAGGGGCTCTAAACACAAGATTTGTGGAATGGTTAAAAGTGCATGAAAATGGCCAATTTGCTCACTCTGAGGTCTCAAAAAGTGTTTCTTCACCCGGGGAAGTGAATTAAATACCATTTGGAGGCATTTAATGTTCAAGCAAAAACGGCTGATTTTTGACAAAAGAGATAACACCCCCCCATTACGTCATTCTTCAGAAAGGTAAAAAATGGTCCGTTTTCAAATGTTTTATTTTTGAACGTCAGTTCACATTTGTAGGTGAATTATTAGTTTTAGAGCTAAAATTAGCATGTTTAAAGTGATTTTCATGCTTCCAGGGGCTCTAAACACAAGATTTGTGGAATGGTTAAAAGTGCATGAAAATGGCCAATTTGCTCACTCTGAGGTCTCAAAAAGTGTTTCTTTACCCCGAGAAGTGAAATAAATACCATTTGGAGGCATTTAATGTTCAAGCAAAAACGGCGGATTTTTGACAAAAGAGATAACACCCCCCCATTACGTCATGCTTCAGAAAGGTGAAAAATTGTCCGTTTTTAAATGTTTTATTTTTGAATGTCAGTTCACATTTGTAGGTGGATTATTAGTTTTAGAGCTAAAATTAGCATGTTTAAAGTGATTTTCATGCTTCCTGTGGCCCTAAACACAAGGTTTGTGGAATGGTTAAAAGTGCATGAAAATGGCCAATTTGCTCACTCTGAGGTCTCAAAAAGTGTTTCTTCACCCGGGGAAGTGAATTAAATACCATTTGGAGGCATTTAATGTTCAAGCAAAAACAGCTGATTTTTGACAAAAGAGATAACACCCCCCCATTACGTCATTCTTCAGAAAGGTGAAAAATGGTCCGTTTTCAAATGTTTTATTTTTGAACGTCAGTTCACATTTGTAGAGGGATTATTAGTTTTAGAGCTAAAATTACCATGTTTAAAGTGATTTTCATGCTTCCAGGGGCTCTAAACACAAGATTTGTGGAATGGTTAAAAGTGCATGAAAATGGCCAATTTGCTCACTCTGAGGTCTCAAAAAGTGTTTCTTCACCCCGGGAAGTGAATTAAATACCATTTGGAGGCATTTAATGTT
The DNA here is from genome assembly GCF_964261635.1 of Lissotriton helveticus. Classification (NCBI taxonomy): domain Eukaryota; kingdom Metazoa; phylum Chordata; class Amphibia; order Caudata; family Salamandridae; genus Lissotriton; species Lissotriton helveticus. Next base: position 1,970,883 of record NW_027611740.1, read on the forward strand.
CAAGCAAAAACGGCTGATTTTTGACAAAAGAGAAAACACCCCCCCATTACGTCATTCTTCAGATAGGTGAAAAATGGTCCGTTTTCAAATGTTTTATTTTTGAACGTCAGTTCACATTTGTAGGTGAATTATTAGTTTAAGAGCTAAAATTAGCATGTTTAAAGTGATTTTCATGCTTCCTGTGGCCCTAAACACAAGGTTTGTGGAATGGTTAAAAGTGCATGAAAATGGCCAATTTGCTCACTCTGAGGTCTCAAAAAGTGTTTCTTCACCCCGGGAAGTGTATTAAATACCATTTGGAGGCATTTAATGTTCAAGCAAAAACAGCTGATTTTTGACAAAAGAGATAACACCCCCCATTACGCAATTCTTCAGAAAGGTGAAAAATTGTCTGTTTTCAAATGTTTTATTTTTGAATGTCAGTTCACATTTGTAGGTGGATTATTAGTTTTAGAGCTAAAATTAGCATATTTAAAGTGATTTTCATGCTTCCAGGGGGTCTAAACTCAAGATTTGTGGAATGGTTAAAAGTGCATGAAAATGGCCAATTTGCTCACTCTGAGGTCTCAAAAAGTGTTTCTTCACCCCGGGAAGTGAATTAAATACCATTTGGAGGCATTTAATGTTCAAGCAAAAACTGCTGATTTTTGACAAAAGAGATAACACCCTCCCATTACGTCATTCTTCAGAAAGGTGAAAAATGGTCCGTTTACAAATGTTTTATTTTTGAACGTCAGTTCACATTTGTAGGTGGATTATTAGTTTTAGTGCTAAAATTAGCATGTTTAAAGTGATTTTCATGCTTCCAGGGGCTCTAAACACAAGATTTGTGGAATGGTTAAAAGTGCATGAAAATGGCCAATTTGCTCACTCTGAAGTCTCAAAAAGTGTTTCTTTACCCCGGGAAGTGAATTAAATACCATTTGGAGGCATTTAATGTTCAAGCAAAAACGGCGGATTTTTGACAAAAGAGATAACACCCCCCCATTACGTCATGCTTCAGAAAGGTGAAAAATTGTCCGTTTTCAAATGTTTTATTTTTGAATGTCAGTTCACATTTGTAGGTGGATTATTAGTTTTAGAGCTAAAATTAGCATGTTTAAAGTGATTTTCATGCTTCCTGTGGCCCTAAACACAAGGTTTGTGGAATGGTTAAAAGTGCATGAAAATGGCCAATTTGCTCACTCTGAGGTCTCAAAAAGTGTTTCTACACCCCGGGAAGTGTATTAAATACCATTTGGAGGCATTTAATGTTCAAGCAAAAACAGCTGATTTTTGACAAAAGAGATAACACCCCCATTACGTAATTCTTCAGAAAGGTGAAAAATTGTCTGTTTTCAAATGTTTTATTTTTGAATGTCAGTTCACATTTGTAGGTGGATTATTAGTTTTAGAGCTAAAATTAGCATATTTAAAGTGATTTTCATGCTTCCAGGGGGTCTAAACTCAAGATTTGTGGAATGGTTAAAAGTGCATGAAAATGGCCAATTTGCTCACTCTGAGGTCTCAAAAAGTGTTTCTTCACCCCGGGAAGTGAATTAAATACCATTTGGAGGCATTTAATGTTCAAGCAAAAACGGCTGATTTTTGACAAAAGAGATAACACCCCCCCATTACGTCATTCTTCAGAAAGGTGAAAAATGGTCCGTTTACAAATGTTTTATTTTTGAACGTCAGTTCACATTTGTAGGTGGATTATTAGTTTTAGTGCTAAAATTAGCATGTTTAAAGTGATTTTCATGCTTCCAGGGGCTCTAAACACAAGATTTGTGGAATGGTTAAAAGTGCATGAAAATGGCCAATTTGCTCACTCTGAGGTCTCAAAAAGTGTTTCTTGACCCCGGGAAGTGAATTAAATACCATTTGGAGGCATTTAATGTTCAAGCAAAAACGGCGGATTTTTGACAAAAGAGATAACACCCCCCCATTACGTAATTCTTCAGAAAGGTGAAAAATGGTCCGTTTTCAAATGTTTTATTTTTGAACGTCACTTCACATTTGTAGGTGGATTATTAGTTTTAGAGCTAAAATTAGCATGTTTAAAGTGATTTTCATGCTTCCAGGGGCCCGGGAAGTGAATTAAATACCATTTGGAGGCATTTAATGTTCAAGCAAAAACAGCTGATCTTTGACAAAAGAGATAACACCCCCCCAATACGTCATTCTTCAGAAAGGTGAAAAATGGTCCGTTTTCAAATGTTTTCTTTTTGAACGTCAGTTCACATTTGTAGGTGGATTATTAGTTTTAGAGCTAAAATTAGCATGTTTAAAGTGATTTTCATGCTTCAAGGGGCTCTAAACACAAGATTTGTGGAATGGTTAAAAGTGCATGAAAATGGCCAATTTGCTCACTCTGAGGTCTCAAAAAGTGTTTCTTCACCCGGGGAAGTGAATTAAATACCATTTGGAGGCATTTAATGTTCAAGCAAAAACGGCTGATTTTTGACAAAAGAGATAACACCCCCCCATTACGTCATTCTTCAGAAAGGTAAAAAATGGTCCGTTTTCAAATGTTTTATTTTTGAACGTCAGTTCACATTTGTAGGTGAATTATTAGTTTTAGAGCTAAAATTAGCATGTTTAAAGTGATTTTCATGCTTCCAGGGGCTCTAAACACAAGATTTGTGGAATGGTTAAAAGTGCATGAAAATGGCCAATTTGCTCACTCTGAGGTCTCAAAAAGTGTTTCTTTACCCCGAGAAGTGAAATAAATACCATTTGGAGGCATTTAATGTTCAAGCAAAAACGGCGGATTTTTGACAAAAGAGATAACACCCCCCCATTACGTCATGCTTCAGAAAGGTGAAAAATTGTCCGTTTTTAAATGTTTTATTTTTGAATGTCAGTTCACATTTGTAGGTGGATTATTAGTTTTAGAGCTAAAATTAGCATGTTTAAAGTGATTTTCATGCTTCCTGTGGCCCTAAACACAAGGTTTGTGGAATGGTTAAAAGTGCATGAAAATGGCCAATTTGCTCACTCTGAGGTCTCAAAAAGTGTTTCTTCACCCGGGGAAGTGAATTAAATACCATTTGGAGGCATTTAATGTTCAAGCAAAAACAGCTGATCTTTGACAAAAGAGATAACACCCCCCCATTACGTCATTCTTCAGAAAGGTGAAAAATGGTCCGTTTTCAAATGTTTTATTTTTGAACGTCAGTTCACATTTGTAGGTGGATTATTCGTTTTAGAGCTAAAATTAGCATGTTTAAAGTGATTTTCATGCTTCCAGGGGCTCTAAACACAAGATTTGTGGAATGGTTAAAAATGCATGAAAATGGCCAATTTGCTCACTCTGAGGTCTCAAAAAGTGTTTCTTCACCCCGGGAAGTGAATTAAATACCATTTGGAGGCATTTATTGTTCAAGCAAAAACGGCTGATTTTTGACAAAAGAGATAACACCCCCCCATTACGTCATTCTTCAGAAAGGTAAAAAATGGTGCGTTTTCAAATGTTTTATTTTTGAATGTCAGTTCACATTTGTAGGTGGATTATTAGTTTTAGAGCTAAAATTAGCATGTTTAAAGTGATTTTCATGCTTCCTGTGGCCCTAAAAACAAGGTTTGTGGAATAGTTAAAAGTGCATGAAAATGGCCAATTTGCTCACTCTGAGGTCTCAAAAAGTGTTTCTTCACCCCGGGAAGTGAATTAAATACCATTTGGAGGCATTTAATGTTCAAGCAAAAACAGCTGATTTTTGACAAAAGAGATAACACCCCCCCATTACGTAATTCTTCAGAAAGGTGAAAAATTGTCCGTTTTCAAATGTTTTATTTTTGAATGTCAGTTCACATTTGTAGGTGGATTATTAGTTTTAGAGCTAAAATTAGCATATTTAAAGTGATTTTCATGCTTCCAGGGGGTCTAAACACAAGATTTGTGGAATGGTTAAAAGTGCATGAAAATGGCCAATTTGCTCACTCTGAGGTCTCAAAAAGTGTTTCTTCACCCCGGGAATTGAATTAAATACCATTTGGAGGCATTTAATGTTCAAGCAAAAATGGCTGATTTTTTACAAAAGAGATAACACCCCCCATTACGTCATTCTTCAGAAAGGTGAAAAATGGTCCGTTTACAAATGTTTTATTTTTGAACGTCAGTTCACATTTGTAGGTGGATTATTAGTTTTAGAGCTAAAATTAGCAGGTTTAAAGTGATTTTCATGCTTCCTGTGGCCCTAAACACAAGGTTTGTGGAATGGTTAAAAGTGCATGAAAATGGCCAATTTGCTCACTCTGAGGTCTCAAAAAGTGTTTCTTCACTCCGGGAAGTGAATTAAATACCATTTGGAGGCATTTAATGTTCAAGCAAAAACAGCTGATTTTTGACAAAAGAGATAACACCCCCCCATTACGTAATTCTTCAGAAAGGTGAAAAATGGTCCGTTTTCAAATGTTTTATTTTTGAACGTCAGTTCACATTTGTAGGTGGATTATTAGTTTTAGAGCTAAAATTAGCATGTTTAAAGTGATTTTCATGCTTCCAGGGGCTCTAAACACAAGATTTGTGGAATGGTTAAAAGTGCATGAAAATGGCCAATTTGCTCACTCTGAGGTCTCAAAAAGTGTTTCTTCACCCCGGGAAGTGAATTAAATACCATTTGGAGGCATTTAATGTGCAAGCAAAAACAGCTGATTTTTGACAAAAGAGATAACACCCCCCATTACGTCATTCTTCAGAAAGGTAAAAAATGGTCCGTTTTCAAATGTTTTATTTTTGAATGTCAGTTCACATTTGTAGGTGGATTATTAGTTTTAGAGCTAAAATTAGCATATTTAAAGTGATTTTCATGCTTCCAGGGGGTCTAAAAACAAGATTTGTGGAATGGTTAAAAGTGCATGAAAATGGCCAATTTGCTCACTCTGAGGTCTCAAAAAGTGTTTCTTCACCCCGGGAAGTGAATTAAATACCATTTGGAGGCATTTAATGTTCAAGCAAAAATGGCTGATTTTTGACAAAAGAGATAACACCCCCCCATTACGTCATTCTTCAGAAAGGTGAAAAATGGTCCGTTTACAAATGTTTTATTTTTGAACGTCAGTTCACATTTGTAGGTGGATTATTAGTTTTAGAGCTAAAATTAGCAGGTTTAAAGTGATTTTCATGCTTCCTGTGGCCCTAAACACAAGGTTTGTGGAATGGTTAAAAGTGCATGAAAATGGCCAATTTGCTCACTCTGAGGTCTCAAAAAGTGTTTCTTCACCCCGGGAAGTGAATTAAATACCATTTGGAGGCATTTAATGTTCAAGCAAAAATGGCTGATTTTTGACAAAAGAGATAACACCCCCCATTACGTCATTCTTCAGAAAGGTGAAAAATGGTCCGTTTACAAATGTTTTATTTTTGAACGTCAGTTCACATTTGTAGGTGGATTATTAGTTTTAGAGCTAAAATTAGCATGTTTAAAGTGATTTTCATGCTTCCAGGGCCCCGGGAAGTGAATTAAATACCATTTGGAGGCATTTAATGTTCAAGCAAAAAAAGCTGATTTTTGACAAAAGAAATTACACCCCCCCATTACGTCATTCTTCAGAAAGGTGAAAAATGGTCAGTTTTCAAATGTTTTATTTTTGAACATCAGTTCACATTTGTAGGTGGATTTTTAGTTTTAGAGCTAAAATTAGCATGTTTAAAGAGATTTTCATGCTTCCAGGGGCTCTAAACACAAGATTTGTGGAATGGTTAAAAGTGCATGAAAATGGCCAATTTGCTCACTCTGAGGTCTCAAAAAGTGTTTCTTCACCCCGGGAAGTGAATTAAATACCATTTGTAGGCATTTAATGTGCAAGCAAAAACAGCTGATTTTTGACAAAAGAGATAACACCCCCCATTACGTCATTCTTCAGAAAGGTAAAAAATGGTCCGTTTTCAAATGTTTTATTTTTGAATGTCAGTTCACATTTGTAGGTGGATTATTAGTTTTAGAGCTAAAATTAGCATATTTAAAGTGATTTTCATGCTTCCAGGGGGTCTAAAAACAAGATTTGTGGAATGGTTAAAAGTGCATGAAAATGGCCAATTTGCTCACTCTGAGGTCTCAAAAAGTGTTTCTTCACCCCGGGAAGTGAATTAAATACCATTTGGAGGCATTTAATGTTCAAGCAAAAATGGCTGATTTTTGACAAAAGAGATAACACCCCCCCATTACGTCATTCTTCAGAAAGGTGAAAAATGGTCCGTTTACAAATGTTTTATTTTTGAACGTCAGTTCACATTTGTAGGTGGATTATTAGTTTTAGAGCTAAAATTAGCAGGTTTAAAGTGATTTTCATGCTTCCTGTGGCCCTAAACACAAGGTTTGTGGAATGGTTAAAAGTGCATGAAAATGGCCAATTTGCTCACTCTGAGGTCTCAAAAAGTGTTTCTTCACCCCGGGAAGTGAATTAAATACCATTTGGAGGCATTTAATGTTCAAGCAAAAATGGCTGATTTTTGACAAAAGAGATAACACCCCCCATTACGTCATTCTTCAGAAAGGTGAAAAATGGTCCGTTTACAAATGTTTTATTTTTGAACGTCAGTTCACATTTGTAGGTGGATTATTAGTTTTAGAGCTAAAATTAGCATGTTTAAAGTGATTTTCATGCTTCCAGGGCCCCGGGAAGTGAATTAAATACCATTTGGAGGCATTTAATGTTCAAGCAAAAAAAGCTGATTTTTGACAAAAGAAATTACACCCCCCCATTACGTCATTCTTCAGAAAGGTGAAAAATGGTCAGTTTTCAAATGTTTTATTTTTGAACATCAGTTCACATTTGTAGGTGGATTTTTAGTTTTAGAGCTAAAATTAGCATGTTTAAAGAGATTTTCATGCTTCCAGGGGCTCTAAACACAAGATTTGTGGAATGGTTAAAAGTGCATGAAAATGGCCAATTTGCTCACTCTGAGGTCTCAAAAAGTGTTTCTTCACCCCGGGAAGTGAATTAAATACCATTTGTAGGCATTTAATGTTCAATCAAAAACAGCAGATTTTTGACAAAAGAGATAACACCCCCCCATTACGTCATGCTTCAGAAAGGTGAAAAATGGTCCGTTTTCAAATGTTTTATTTTTGAACGTCAGTTCACATTTGTAGGTGGATTATTAGTTTTAGAGCTAAAATTAGCATGTTTAAAGTGATTTTCATGCTTCCAAGGGCCCTGGAAGTGAATTAAATACCATTTGGAGGCATTTAATGTTCAAGCAAAAACGGCTGATTTTTGACAAAAGAGATAACACCCCCCATTACGTCATGCTTCAGAAATGTGAAAAATTGTCCGTTTTCAAATGTTTTATTTTTGAATGTCAGTTCACATTTGTAGGTGGATTATTAGTTTTAGAGCTAAAATTAGCATGTTTAAAGTGATTTTCATGCTTCCAGGGGCTCTAAACACAAGATTTGTGGAATGGTTAAAAGTGCATGAAAATGGCCAATTTGCTCACTCTGAGGTCTCAAAAAGTGTTTCTTCACCCGGGGAAGTGAATTAAATACCATTTGGAGGCATTTAATGTTCAAGCAAAAACGGCTGATCTTTGACAAAAGAGATAACACCCCCCATTACGTCATTCTTCAGAAAGGTAAAAAATGGTCCGTTTTCAAATGTTTTATTTTTGAATGTCAGTTCACATTTGTAGGTGGATTATTACTTTTAGAGCTAAAATTAGCATGTTTAAAGTGATTTTCATGCTTCCTGTGGCCCTAAACACAAGGTTTGTGGAATGGTTAAAAGTGCATGAAAATGGCCAATTTGCTCACTCTGAGGTCTCAAAAAGTGTTTCTTCACCCCGGGAAGTGAATTAAATACCATTTGGAGGCATTTAATGTTCAAGCAAAAACAGCTGATGTTTGACAAAAGAGATAACACCCCCCCCATTACGTAATTCTTCAGAAAGGTGAAAAATTGTCCGTTTTCAAATGTTTTATTTTTGAATGTCAGTTCACATTTGTAGGTGGATTATTAGTTTTAGAGCTAAAATTAGCATATTTAAAGTGATTTTCATGCTTCCAGGGGGTCTAAACACAAGATTTGTGGAATGGTTAAAAGTGCATGAAAATGGCCAATTTGCTCACTCTGAGGTCTCAAAAAGTTTTTCTTCACCCCGGGAAGTGAATTAAATACCATTTGGAGGCATTTAATGTTCAAGCAAAAATGGCTGATTTTTGACAAAAGAGATAACACCCCCCCATTACGTCATGCTTCAGAAAGGTGAAAAATTGTCCGTTTTTAAATGTTTTATTTTTGAATGTCAGTTCACATTTGTAGGTGGATTATTAGTTTTAGAGCTAAAATTAGCATGTTTAAAGTGATTTTCATGCTTCCTGTGGCCCTAAACACAAGGTTTGTGGAATGGTTAAAAGTGCATGAAAATGGCCAATTTGCTCACTCTGAGGTCTCAAAAAGTGTTTCTTCACCCGGGGAAGTGAATTAAATACCATTTGGAGGCATTTAATGTTCAAGCAAAAACAGCTGATCTTTGACAAAAGAGATAACACCCCCCCATTACGTCATTCTTCAGAAAGGTGAAAAATGGTCCGTTTTCAAATGTTTTATTTTTGAACATCAGTTCACATTTGTAGGTGGATTATTCGTTTTAGAGCTAAAATTAGCATGTTTAAAGTGATTTTCATGCTTCCTGTGGCCCTAAACACAAGGTTTGTGGAATGGTTAAAAGTGCATGAAAATGGCCAATTTGCTCACTCTGAGGTCTCAAAAAGTGTTTCTTCACCCCGGGAAGTGAATTAAATACCATTTGGAGGCATTTAATGTTCAAGCAAAAACAGCTGATTTTTGACAAAAGAGATAACACCCCCCCCATTACGTAATTCTTCAGAAAGGTGAAAAATTGTCCGTTTTCAAATGTTTTATTTTTGAATGTCAGTTCACATTTGTAGGTGGATTATTAGTTTTAGAGCTAAAATTAGAATATTTAAAGTGATTTTCATGCTTCCAGGGGGTCTAAAAACAAGATTTGTGGAATGGTTAAAAGTGCATGAAAATGGCCAATTTGCTCACTCTGAGGTCTCAAAAAGTGTTTCTTCACCCCGGGAAGTGAATTAAATACCATTTGGAGGCATTTAATGTTCAAGCAAAAATGGCTGATTTTTGACAAAAGAGATAACACCCCCCCATTACGTCATTCTTCAGAAAGGTGAAAAATGGTCCGTTTACAAATGTTTTATTTTTTAACGTCAGTTCACATTTGTAGGTGGATTATTAGTTTTAGAGCTAAAATTAGCAGGTTTAAAGTGATTTTCATGCTTCCTGTGGCCCTAAACACAAGGTTTGTGGAATGGTTAAAAGTGCATGAAAATGGCCAATTTGCTCACTCTGAGGTCTCAAAAAGTGTTTCTTCACCCCGGGAAGTGAATTAAATACCATTTGGAGGCATTTAATGTTCAAGCAAAAATGGCTGATTTTTGACAAAAGAGATAACACCCCCCCATTACGTCATTCTTCAGAAAGGTGAAAAATGGTCAGTTTACAAATGTTTTATTTTTGAACGTTAGTTCACATTTGTAGGTGGATTATTAGTTTTAGAGCTAAAATTAGCATGTTTAAAGTGATTTTCATGCTTCCAGGGCCCCGGGAAGTGAATTAAATACCATTTGGAGGCATTTAATGTTCAAGCAAAAAAAGCTGATTTTTGACAAAAGAAATTACACCCCCCCATTACGTCATTCTTCAGAAAGGTGAAAAATGGTCAGTTTTCAAATGTTTTATTTTTGAACATCAGTTCACATTTGTAGGTGGATTTTTAGTTTTAGAGCTAAAATTAGCATGTTTAAAGAGATATTCATGCTTCCAGGGGCTCTAAACACAAGATTTGTGGAATGGTTAAAAGTGCATGAAAATGGCCAATTTGCTCACTCTGAGGTCTCAAAAAGTGTTTCTTCACCCCGGGAAGTGAATTAAATACCATTTGGAGGCATTTAATGTTCAAGCAAAAACGGCTGATTTTTGACAAAAGAGATAACACACCCCCATTACGTCATGCTTCAGAAAGGTGAAAAATGGTCCGTTTTCAAATGTTTTATTTTTGAACGTCAGTTCACATTTGTAGGTGGATTATTAGTTTTAGAGCTAAAATTAGCATGTTTAAAGTGATTTTCATGCTTCCAAGGGCCCTGGAAGTGAATTAAATACCATTTGGAGGCATTTAATGTTCAAGCAAAAACGGCTGATTTTTGACAAAAGAGATAACACCCCCCATTACGTCATGCTTCAGAAATGTGAAAAATTGTCCGTTTTCAAATGTTTTATTTTTGAATGTCAGTTCACATTTGTAGGTGGATTATTAGTTTTAGAGCTAAAATTAGCATGTTTAAAGTGATTTTCATGCTTCCAGGGGCTCTAAACACAAGATTTGTGGAATGGTTAAAAGTGCATGAAAATGGCCAATTTGCTCACTCTGAGGTCTCAAAAAGTGTTTCTTTACCCCGAGAAGTGAAATAAATACCATTTGGAGGCATTTAATGTTCAAGCAAAAACGGCGGATTTTTGACAAAAGAGATAACACCCCCCCATTACGTCATGCTTCAGAAAGGTGAAAAATTGTCCGTTTTTAAATGTTTTATTTTTGAATGTCAGTTCACATTTGTAGGTGGATTATTAGTTTTAGAGCTAAAATTAGCATGTTTAAAGTGATTTTCATGCTTCCTGTGGCCCTAAACACAAGGTTTGTGGAATGGTTAAAAGTGCATGAAAATGGCCAATTTGCTCACTCTGAGGTCTCAAAAAGTGTTTCTTCACCCGGGGAAGTGAATTAAATACCATTTGGAGGCATTTAATGTTCAAGCAAAAACAGCTGATCTTTGACAAAAGAGATAACACCCCCCCATTACGTCATTCTTCAGAAAGGTAAAAAATGGTCCGTTTTCAAATGTTTTATTTTTGAATGTCAGTTCACATTTGTAGGTGGATTATTAGTTTTAGAGCTAAAATTAGCATATTTAAAGTGATTTTCATGCTTCCAGGGGGTCTAAAAACAAGATTTGTGGAATGGTTAAAAGTGCATGAAAATGGCCAATTTGCTCACTCTGAGGTCTCAAAAAGTGTTTCTTCACCCCGGGAAGTGAATTAAATACCATTTGGAGGCATTTAATGTTCAAGCAAAAATGGCTGATTTTTGACAAAAGAGATAACACCCCCCCATTACGTCATTCTTCAGAAAGGTGAAAAATGGTCCGTTTACAAATGTTTTATTTTTGAACGTCAGTTCACATTTGTAGGTGGATTATTAGTTTTAGAGCTAAAATTAGCAGGTTTAAAGTGATTTTCATGCTTCCTGTGGCCCTAAACACAAGGTTTGTGGAATGGTTAAAAGTGCATGAAAATGGCCAATTTGCTCACTCTGAGGTCTCAAAAAGTGTTTCTTCACCCCGGGAAGTGAATTAAATACCATTTGGAGGCATTTAATGTTCAAGCAAAAATGGCTGATTTTTGACAAAAGAGATAACACCCCCCATTACGTCATTCTTCAGAAAGGTGAAAAATGGTCCGTTTACAAATGTTTTATTTTTGAACGTCAGTTCACATTTGTAGGTGGATTATTAGTTTTAGAGCTAAAATTAGCATGTTTAAAGTGATTTTCATGCTTCCAGGGCCCCGGGAAGTGAATTAAATACCATTTGGAGGCATTTAATGTTCAAGCAAAAAAAGCTGATTTTTGACAAAAGAAATTACACCCCCCCATTACGTCATTCTTCAGAAAGGTGAAAAATGGTCAGTTTTCAAATGTTTTATTTTTGAACATCAGTTCACATTTGTAGGTGGATTTTTAGTTTTAGAGCTAAAATTAGCATGTTTAAAGAGATTTTCATGCTTCCAGGGGCTCTAAACACAAGATTTGTGGAATGGTTAAAAGTGCATGAAAATGGCCAATTTGCTCACTCTGAGGTCTCAAAAAGTGTTTCTTCACCCCGGGAAGTGAATTAAATACCATTTGTAGGCATTTAATGTTCAATCAAAAACAGCAGATTTTTGACAAAAGAGATAACACCCCCCCATTACGTCATGCTTCAGAAAGGTGAAAAATGGTCCGTTTTCAAATGTTTTATTTTTGAACGTCAGTTCACATTTGTAGGTGGATTATTAGTTTTAGAGCTAAAATTAGCATGTTTAAAGTGATTTTCATGCTTCCAAGGGCCCTGGAAGTGAATTAAATACCATTTGGAGGCATTTAATGTTCAAGCAAAAACGGCTGATTTTTGACAAAAGAGATAACACCCCCCATTACGTCATGCTTCAGAAATGTGAAAAATTGTCCGTTTTCAAATGTTTTATTTTTGAATGTCAGTTCACATTTGTAGGTGGATTATTAGTTTTAGAGCTAAAATTAGCATGTTTAAAGTGATTTTCATGCTTCCAGGGGCTCTAAACACAAGATTTGTGGAATGGTTAAAAGTGCATGAAAATGGCCAATTTGCTCACTCTGAGGTCTCAAAAAGTGTTTCTTCACCCGGGGAAGTGAATTAAATACCATTTGGAGGCATTTAATGTTCAAGCAAAAACGGCTGATCTTTGACAAAAGAGATAACACCCCCCATTACGTCATTCTTCAGAAAGGTAAAAAATGGTCCGTTTTCAAATGTTTTATTTTTGAATGTCAGTTCACATTTGTAGGTGGATTATTACTTTTAGAGCTAAAATTAGCATGTTTAAAGTGATTTTCATGCTTCCTGTGGCCCTAAACACAAGGTTTGTGGAATGGTTAAAAGTGCATGAAAATGGCCAATTTGCTCACTCTGAGGTCTCAAAAAGTGTTTCTTCACCCCGGGAAGTGAATTAAATACCATTTGGAGGCATTTAATGTTCAAGCAAAAACAGCTGATGTTTGACAAAAGAGATAACACCCCCCCATTACGTAATTCTTCAGAAAGGTGAAAAATTGTCCATTTTCAAATGTTTTATTTTTGAATGTCAGTTCACATTTGTAGGTGGATTATTAGTTTTAGAGCTAAAATTAGCATATTTAAAGTGATTTTCATGCTTCCAGGGGGTCTAAACACAAGATTTGTGGAATGGTTAAAAGTGCATGAAAATGGCCAATTTGCTCACTCTGAGGTCTCAAAAAGTTTTTCTTCACCCCGGGAAGTGAATTAAATACCATTTGGAGGCATTTAATGTTCAAGCAAAAATGGCTGATTTTTGACAAAAGAGATAACACCCCCCCATTACGTCATGCTTCAGAAAGGTGAAAAATTGTCCGTTTTTAAATGTTTTATTTTTGAATGTCAGTTCACATTTGTAGGTGGATTATTAGTTTTAGAGCTAAAATTAGCATGTTTAAAGTGATTTTCATGCTTCCTGTGGCCCTAAACACAAGGTTTGTGGAATGGTTAAAAGTGCATGAAAATGGCCAATTTGCTCACTCTGAGGTCTCAAAAAGTGTTTCTTCACCCGGGGAAGTGAATTAAATACCATTTGGAGGCATTTAATGTTCAAGCAAAAACAGCTGATCTTTGACAAAAGAGATAACACCCCCCCATTACGTCATTCTTCAGAAAGGTGAAAAATGGTCCGTTTTCAAATGTTTTATTTTTGAACATCAGTTCACATTTGTAGGTGGATTATTCGTTTTAGAGCTAAAATTAGCATGTTTAAAGTGATTTTCATGCTTCCTGTGGCCCTAAACACAAGGTTTGTGGAATGGTTAAAAGTGCATGAAAATGGCCAATTTGCTCACTCTGAGGTCTCAAAAAGTGTTTCTTCACCCCGGGAAGTGAATTAAATACCATTTGGAGGCATTTAATGTTCAAGCAAAAACAGCTGATTTTTGACAAAAGAGATAACACCCCCCCCATTACGTAATTCTTCAGAAAGGTGAAAAATTGTCCGTTTTCAAATGTTTTATTTTTGAATGTCAGTTCACATTTGTAGGTGGATTATTAGTTTTAGAGCTAAAATTAGAATATTTAAAGTGATTTTCATGCTTCCAGGGGGTCTAAAAACAAGATTTGTGGAATGGTTAAAAGTGCATGAAAATGGCCAATTTGCTCACTCTGAGGTCTCAAAAAGTGTTTCTTCACCCCGGGAAGTGAATTAAATACCATTTGGAGGCATTTAATGTTCAAGCAAAAATGGCTGATTTTTGACAAAAGAGATAACACCCCCCCATTACGTCATTCTTCAGAAAGGTGAAAAATGGTCCGTTTACAAATGTTTTATTTTTGAACGTCAGTTCACATTTGTAGGTGGATTATTAGTTTTAGAGCTAAAATTAGCAGGTTTAAAGTGATTTTCATGCTTCCTGTGGCCCTAAACACAAGGTTTGTGGAATGGTTAAAAGTGCATGAAAATGGCCAATTTGCTCACTCTGAGGTCTCAAAAAGTGTTTCTTCACCCCGGGAAGTGAATTAAATACCATTTGGAGGCATTTAATGTTCAAGCAAAAATGGCTGATTTTTGACAAAAGAGATAACACCCCCCCATTACGTCATTCTTCAGAAAGGTGAAAAATGGTCAGTTTACAAATGTTTTATTTTTGAACGTTAGTTCACATTTGTAGGTGGATTATTAGTTTTAGAGCTAAAATTAGCATGTTTAAAGTGATTTTCATGCTTCCAGGGCCCCGGGAAGTGAATTAAATACCATTTGGAGGCATTTAATGTTCAAGCAAAAAAAGCTGATTTTTGACAAAAGAAATTACACCCCCCCATTACGTCATTCTTCAGAAAGGTGAAAAATGGTCAGTTTTCAAATGTTTTATTTTTGAACATCAGTTCACATTTGTAGGTGGATTTTTAGTTTTAGAGCTAAAATTAGCATGTTTAAAGAGATATTCATGCTTCCAGGGGCTCTAAACACAAGATTTGTGGAATGGTTAAAAGTGCATGAAAATGGCCAATTTGCTCACTCTGAGGTCTCAAAAAGTGTTTCTTCACCCCGGGAAGTGAATTAAATACCATTTGGAGGCATTTAATGTTCAAGCAAAAACGGCTGATTTTTGACAAAAGAGATAACACACCCCCATTACGTCATGCTTCAGAAAGGTGAAAAATGGTCCGTTTTCAAATGTTTTATTTTTGAACGTCAGTTCACATTTGTAGGTGGATTATTAGTTTTAGAGCTAAAATTAGCATGTTTAAAGTGATTTTCATGCTTCCAAGGGCCCTGGAAGTGAATTAAATACCATTTGGAGGCATTTAATGTTCAAGCAAAAACGGCTGATTTTTGACAAAAGAGATAACACCCCCCATTACGTCATGCTTCAGAAATGTGAAAAATTGTCCGTTTTCAAATGTTTTATTTTTGAATGTCAGTTCACATTTGTAGGTGGATTATTAGTTTTAGAGCTAAAATTAGCATGTTTAAAGTGATTTTCATGCTTCCAGGGGCTCTAAACACAAGATTTGTGGAATGGTTAAAAGTGCATGAAAATGGCCAATTTGCTCACTCTGAGGTCTCAAAAAGTGTTTCTTTACCCCGAGAAGTGAAATAAATACCATTTGGAGGCATTTAATGTTCAAGCAAAAACGGCGGATTTTTGACAAAAGAGATAACACCCCCCCATTACGTCATGCTTCAGAAAGGTGAAAAATTGTCCGTTTTTAAATGTTTTATTTTTGAATGTCAGTTCACATTTGTAGGTGGATTATTAGTTTTAGAGCTAAAATTAGCATGTTTAAAGTGATTTTCATGCTTCCTGTGGCCCTAAACACAAGGTTTGTGGAATGGTTAAAAGTGCATGAAAATGGCCAATTTGCTCACTCTGAGGTCTCAAAAAGTGTTTCTTCACCCGGGGAAGTGAATTAAATACCATTTGGAGGCATTTAATGTTCAAGCAAAAACAGCTGATCTTTGACAAAAGAGATAACACCCCCCCATTACGTCATTCTTCAGAAAGGTGAAAAATGGTCCATTTTCAAATGTTTTATTTTTGAACGTCAGTTCACATTTGTAGGTGGATTATTCGTTTTAGAGCTAAAATTAGCATGTTTAAAGTGATTTTCATGCTTCCAGGGGCTCTAAACACAAGATTTGTGGAATGGTTAAAAGTGCATGAAAATGGCCAATTTGCTCACTCTGAGGTCTCAAAAAGTGTTTCTTCACCCCGGGAAGTGAATTAAATACCAATTGGAGGCATTTATTGTTCAAGCAAAAACGGCTGATTTTTGACAAAAGAGATAACACCCCCCCATTACGTCATTCTTCAGAAAGGTAAAAAATGGTGCGTTTTCAAATGTTTTATTTTTGAATGTCAGTTCACATTTGTAGGTGGATTATTAGTTTTAGAGCTAAAATTAGCATGTTTAAAGTGATTTTCATGCTTCCTGTGGCCCTAAACACAAGGTTTGTGGAATGGTTAAAAGTGCATGAAAATTGCCAATTTGCTCACTCTGAGGTCTCAAAAAGTGTTTCTTCACCCCGGGAAGTGAATTAAATACCATTTGGAGGCATTTAATGTTCAAGCAAAAACAGCTGATTTTTGACAAAAGAGATAACACCCCCCCATTACGTAATTCTTCAGAAAGGTGAAAAATTGTCCGTTTTCAAATGTTTTATTTTTGAATGTCAGTTCACATTTGTAGGTGGATTATTAGTTTTAGAGCTAAAATTAGCATATTTAAAGTGATTTTCATGCTTCCAGGGGGTCTAAACACAAGATTTGTGGAATGGTTAAAAGTGCATGAAAATGGCCAATTTGCTCACTCTGAGGTCTCAAAAAGTGTTTCTTCACCCCGGGAATTGAATTAAATACCATTTGGAGGCATTTAATGTTCAAGCAAAAATGGCTGATTTTTGACAAAAGAGATAACACCCCCCCATTACGTCATTCTTCAGAAAGGTGAAAAATGGTCCGTTTACAAATGTTTTATTTTTGAACGTCAGTTCACATTTGTAGGTGGATTATTAGTTTTAGAGCTAAAATTAGCAGGTTTAAAGTGATATTCATGCTTCCTGTGGCCCTAAACACAAGGTTTGTGGAATGGTTAAAAGTGCATGAAAATGGCCAATTTGCTCACTCTGAGGTCTCAAAAAGTGTTTCTTCACTCCGGGAAGTGAATTAAATACCATTTGGAGGCATTTAATGTTCAAGCAAAAACAGCTGATTTTTGACAAAAGAGATAACACCCCCCCATTACGTAATTCTTCAGAAAGGTGAAAAATGGTCCGTTTTCAAATGTTTTATTTTTGAACGTCAGTTCACATTTGTAGGTGGATTATTAGTTTTAGAGCTAAAATTAGCATGTTTAAAGTGATTTTCATGCTTCCAGGGGCTCTAAACACAAGATTTGTGGAATGGTTAAAAGTGCATGAAAATGGCCAATTTGCTCACTCTGAGGTCTCAAAAAGTGTTTCTTCACCCGGGGAAGTGAATTAAATACCATTTGGAGGCATTTAATGTTCAAGCAAAAACGGCTGATCTTTGACAAAAGAGATAACACCCCCCATTACGTCATTCTTCAGAAAGGTAAAAAATGGTCCGTTTTCAAATGTTTTATTTTTGAATGTCAGTTCACATTTGTAGGTGGATTATTAGTTTTAGAGCTAAAATTAGCATGTTTAAAGTGATTTTCATGCTTCCTGTGGCCCTAAACACAAGGTTTGTGGAATGGTTAAAAGTGCATGAAAATGGCCAATTTGCTCACTCTGAGGTCTCAAAAAGTGTTTCTTCACCCCAGGAAGTGAATTAAATACCATTTGGAGGCATTTAATGTTCAAGCAAAAACAGCTGATGTTTGACAAAAGAGATAACACCCCCCCATTACGTAATTCTTCAGAAAGGTGAAAAATTGTCCGTTTTCAAATGTTTTATTTTTGAATGTCAGTTCACATTTGTAGGTGAATTATTAGTTTTAGAGCTAAAATTAGCATATTTAAAGTGATTTTCATGCTTCTAGGGGGTCTAAACACAAGATTTGTGGAATGGTTAAAAGTGCATGAAAATGGCCAATTTGCTCACTCTGAGGTCTCAAAAAGTGTTTCTTCACCCCGGGAAGTGAATTAAATACCATTTGGAGGCATTTAATGTTCAAGCAAAAATGGCTGATTTTTGACAAAAGAGATAACACCCCCCCATTACGTCATTCTTCAGAAAGGTGAAAAATGGTCTGTTTACAAATGTTTTATTTTTGAACGTCAGTTCACATTTGTAGGTGGATTATTAGTTTTAGAGCTAAAATTAGCAGGTTTAAAGTGATTTTCATGCTTCCTGTGGCCCTAAACACAAGGTTTGTGGAATGATTAAAAGTGCATGAAAATGGCCAATTTGCTCACTCTGAGGTCTCAAAAAGTGTTTCTTCACCCCCGGAAGTGAATTAAATACCATTTGGAGGCATTTAATGTTCAAGCAAAAATGGCTGATTTTTGACAAAAGAGATAACACCCCCCCATTACGTCATTCTTCAGAAAGGTGAAAAATGGTCCGTTTACAAATGTTTTATTTTTGAACGTCAGTTCACATTTGTAGGTGGATTATTAGTTTTAGAGCTAAAATTAGCATGTTTAAAGTGATTTTCATGCTTCCAGGGGCCCGGGAAGTGAATTAAATACCATTTGGAGGCATTTAATGTTCAAGCAAAAAAAGCTGATTTTTGACAAAAGAAATTACACCCCCCCCATTACGTCATTCTTCAGAAAGGTGAAAAATGGTCAGTTTTCAAATGTTTTATTTTTGAACATCAGTTCACATTTGTAGGTGGATTTTTAGTTTTAGAGCTAAAATTAGCATGTTTAAAGAGATTTTCATGCTTCCAGGGGCTCTAAACACAAGATTTGTGGAATGGTTAAAAGTGCATGAAAATGGCCAATTTGCTCACTCTGAGGTCTCAAAAAGTGTTTCTTCACCCCGGGAAGTGAATTAAATACCATTTGGAGGCATTTAATGTTCAAGCAAAAACGGCTGATTTTTGACAAAAGAGATAACACCCCCCCATTACTTCATGCTTCAGAAAGGTGAAAAATGGTCCGTTTTCAAATGTTTTATTTTTGAACGTCAGTTCACATTTGTAGGTGGATTATTAGTTTTAGAGCTAAAATTAGCATGTTTAAAGTGATTTTCATGCTTCCAAGGGCCCTGGAAGTGAATTAAATACCATTTGGAGGCATTTAATGTTCAAGCAAAAACGGCTGATTTTTGACAAAAGAGATAACACCCCCCATCACGTCATGCTTCAGAAATGTGAAAAATTGTCCGTTTTCAAATGTTTTATTTTTGAATGTCAGTTCACATTTGTAGGTGGATTATTAGTTTTAGAGCTAAAATTAGCATGTTTAAAGTGATTTTCATGCTTCCTGTGGCCCTAAACACAAGGTTTGTGGAATGGTTAAAAGTGCATGAAAATGGCCAATTTGCTCACTCTGAGGTCTCAAAAAGTGTTTCTTCACCCCGGGAAGTGAATTAAATACCATTTGGAGGCATTTAATGTTCAAGCAAAAACAGCTGATTTTTGACAAAAGAGATAACACCCCCCCATTACGTAATTCTTCAGAAAGGTGAAAAATGGTCCGTTTTCAAATGTTTTATTTTTGAACGTCAGTTCACATTTGTAGGTGGATTATTAGTTTTAGAGCTAAAATTAGCATGTTTAAAGTGATTTTCATGCTTCCAGGGGCCCGGGAAGTGAATTAAATACCATTTGGAGGCATTTAATGTTCAAGCAAAAACAGCTGATTTTTGACAAAAGAGATAACACCCCCCCATTACGTCATTCTTCAGAAAGGTGAAAAATGGTCCGTTTTCAAATGTTTTATTTTTGAACGTCAGTTCACATTTGTAGGTGGATTATTAGTTTTAGAGCTAAAATTAGCATGTTTAAAGTGATTTTCATGCTTCCAGGGGCTCTAAACACAAGATTTGTGGAATGGTTAAAAGTGCATGAAAAGGGCCAATTTGCTCACTCTGAGGTCTCAAAAAGTGTTTCTTCACCCCGGGAAGTGAATTAAATACCATTTGGAGGCATTTAATGTTCAAGCAAAAACGGCTGATTTTTGACAAAAGAGATAACACCCCCCCATTACGTCATTCTTCAGAAAGGTGAAAAATGGTCCGTTTACAAATGTTTTATTTTTGAACGTCAGTTAACATTTGTAGGTGGATTATTAGTTTTAGAGCTAAAATTAGCATGTTTAAAGTGATTTTCATGCTTCCTGTGGCCCTAAACACAAGGTTTGTGGAATGGTTAAAAGTGCATGAAAATGGCCAATTTGCTCAGTCTGAGGTCTCAAAAAGTGTTTCTTCACCCCGGGAAGTGAATTAAATACCATTTGGAGGCATTTAATGTTCAAGCAAAAACGGCTGATTTTTGACAAAAGAGATAACACCCCCCATTACGTCATGCTTCAGAAATGTGAAAAATTGTCCGTTTTCAAATGTTTTATTTTTGAATGTCAGTTCACATTTGTAGGTGGATTATTAGTTTTAGAGCTAAAATTAGCATGTTTAAAGTGATTTTCATGCTTCCTGTGGCCCTAAACACAAGGTTTGTGGAATGGTTAAAAGTGCATGGAAATGGCCAATTTGCTCACTCTGAGGTCTCAAAAAGTGTTTCTTCACCCCGGGAAGTGAATTAAATACCATTTGGAGGCATTTAATGTTCAAGCAAAAACAGCTGATTTTTTACAAAAGAGATAACACCCCCCATTACGTAATTCTTCAGAAAGGTGAAAAATTGTCCGTTTTCAAATGTTTTATTTTTGAACGTCAGTTCACATTTGTAGGTGGATTATTAGTTTTAGAGCTAAAATTAGCATGTTTAAAGTGATTTTCATGCTTCCAGGGGCCCGGGAAGTGAATTAAATACCATTTGGAGGCATTTAATGTTCAAGCAAAAACAGCTGATTTTTGACAAAAGAGATAACACCCCCCCATTACGTCATTCTTCAGAAAGGTGAAAAATGGTCCGTTTTCAAATGTTTTATTTTTGAACGTCAGTTCACATTTGTAGGTGGATTATTAGTTTTAGAGCTAAAATTAGCATGTTTAAAGTGATTTTCATGCTTCCAGGGGCTCTAAACACAAGATTTGTGGAATGGTTAAAAGTGCATGAAAATGGCCAATTTGCTCACTCTGAGGTCTCAAAAAGTGTTTCTTTACCCCGGGAAGTGAATTAAATACCATTTGGAGGCATTTAATGTTCAAGCAAAAACGGCGGATTTTTGACAAAAGAGATAACACCCCCCCATTACGTCATGCTTCAGAAAGGTGAAAAATTGTCCGTTTTTAAATGTTTTATTTTTGAATGTCAGTTCACATTTGTAGGTGGATTATTAGTTTTAGAGCTAAAATTAGCATGTTTAAAGTGATTTTCATGCTTCCTGTTGCCCTAAACACAAGGTTTGTGAAATGGTTAAAAGTGCATGAAAATGGCCAATTTGCTCACTCTGAGGTCTCAAAAAGTGTTTCTTCACCCAGGGAAGTGAATTAAATACCATTTGGAGGCATTTAATGTTCAAGCAAAAACGGCTGATTTTTGACAAAAGAGATAACACCCCCCCCATTACGTCATGCTTCAGAAAGGTGAAAAATGGTCCGTTTTCAAATGTTTTATTTTTGAAGGTCAGTTCACATTTGTAGGTGGATTATTAGTTTTAGAGCTAAAATGAGCATGTTTAAAGTGATTTTCATGCTTCCAGGGGCCCGGGAAGTAAATTAAATACCATTTGGAGGCATTTAATGTTCAAGCAAAAACGACTGATTTTTGACAAAAGAGACAACACCCCCCCCATTACGTCATGCTTCAGAAAGGTGAAAAATTGTCCGTTTTCAAATGTTTTATTTTTGAATGTCAGTTCACATTTGTAGGTGGATTATTAGTTTTAGAGCTAAAATTAGCATGTTTAAAGTGATTTTCATGCTTCCTGTGGCCCTAAACACAAGGTTTGTGGAATGGTTAAAAGTGCATGAAAATGGCCAATTTGCTCACTCTGAGGTCTCAAAAAGTGTTTCTTCACCCGGGGAAGTGAATTAAATACCATTTGGAGGCATTTAATGTTCAAGCAAAAACAGCTGATCTTTGACAAAAGAGATAACACCCCCCATTACGTCATTCTTCAGAAAGGTGAAAAATGGTCCGTTTTCAAATGTTTTATTTTTGAACGTCAGTTCACATTTGTAGGTGGATTATTCGTTTTAGAGCTAAAATTAGCATGTTTAAAGTGATTTTCATGCTTCCAGGGGCTCTAAACACAAGATTTGTGGAATGGTTAAAAGTGCATGAAAATGGCCAATTTGCTCACTCTGAGGTCTCAAAAAGTGTTTCTTCACCCCGGGAAGTGAATTAAATACCATTTGGAGGCATTTATTGTTCAAGCAAAAACGGCTGATTTTTGACAAAAGAGATAACACCCCCCATTACGTCATTCTTCAGAAAGGTAAAAAATGGTGCGTTTTCAAATGTTTTATTTTTGAATGTCAGTTCACATTTGTAGGTGGATTATTAGTTTTAGATCTAAAATTAGCATGTTTAAAGTGATTTTCATGCTTCCTGTGGCCCTAAACACAAGGTTTGTGGAATGGTTAAAAGTGCATGAAAATGGCCAATTTGCTCACTCTGAGGTCTCAAAAAGTGTTTCTTCACCCCGGGAAGTGAATTAAATACCATTTGGAGGCATTTAATGTTCAAGCAAAAACAGCTGATTTTTGACAAAAGAGATAACACCCCCCCATTACGTAATTCTTCAGAAAGGTGAAAAATTGTCCGTTTTCAAATGTTTTATTTTTGAATGTCAGTTCACATTTGTAGGTGGATTATTAGTTTTAGAGCTAAAATTTGCATATTTAAAGTGATTTTCATGCTTCCAGGGGGTCTAAACACAAGATTTGTGGAATGGTTAAAAGTGCATGAAAATGGCCAATTTGCTCACTCTGAGGTCTCAAAAAGTGTTTCTTCACCCCGGGAAGTGAATTAAATACCATTTGGAGGCATTTAATGTTCAAGCAAAAATGGCTGATTTTTGACAAAAGAGATAACACCCCCCCATTACGTCATTCTTCAGAAAGGTGAAAAATGGTCCGTTTACAAATGTTTTATTTTTGAACGTCAGTTCACATTTGTAGGTGGATTATTAGTTTTAGAGCTAAAATTAGCAGGTTTAAAGTGATTTTCATGCTTCCTGTGGCCCTAAACACAAGGTTTGTGGAATGGTTAAAAGTGCATGAAAATGGCCAATTTGCTCACTCTGAGGTCTCAAAAAGTGTTTCTTCACCCCGGGAAGTGAATTAAATACCATTTGGAGGCATTTAATGTTCAAGCAAAAATGGCTGATTTTTGACAAAAGAGATAACACCCCCCCATTACGTGATTCTTCAGAAAGGTGAAAAATGGTCCGTTTACAAATGTTTTATTTTTGAACGTCAGTTCACATTTGTAGGTGGATTATTAGTTTTAGAGCTAAAATTAGCATGTTTAAAGTGATTTTCATGCTTCCAGGGGCCCGGGAAGTGAATTAAATACCATTTGGAGGCATTTAATGTTCAAGCAAAAAAAGCTGATTTTTGACAAAAGAAATTACACCCCCCCATTACGTCATTCTTCAGAAAGGTGAAAAATGGTCAGTTTTCAAATGTTTTATTTTTGAACATCAGTTCACATTTGTAGGTGGATTTTTAGTTTTAGAGCTAAAATTAGCATGTTTAAAGAGATTTTCATGCTTCCAGGGGCTCTAAACACAAGATTTGTGGAATGGTTAAAAGTGCATGAAAATGTCCAATTTGCTCACTCTGAGGTCTCAAAAAGTGTTTCTTCACCCCGGGAAGTGAATTAAATACCATTTGGAGGCATTTAATGTTCAAGCAAAAACGGCTGATTTTTGACAAAAGAGATAACACCCCCCCATTACGTCATGCTTCAGAAAGGTGAAAAATGGTCCGTTTTCAAATGTTTTATTTTTGAACGTCAGTTCACATTTGTAGGTGGATTATTAGTTTTAGAGCTAAAATTAGCATGTTTAAAGTGATTTTCATGCTTCCAAGGGCCCTGGAAGTAAATTAAATTACAATTTGGAGGCATTTAATGTTCAAGCAAAAACGGCTGATTTTTGACAAAAGAGATAACACCCCCCATTACGTCATGCTTCAGAAATGTGAAAAATTGTCCGTTTTCAAATGTTTTATTTTTGAATGTCAGTTCACATTTGTAGGTGGATTATTAGTTTTAGAGCTAAAATTAGCATGTTTAAAGTGATTTTCATGCTTCCTGTGGCCCTAAACACAAGGTTTGTGGAATGGTTAAAAGTGCATGAAAATGGCCAATTTGCTCACTCTGAGGTCTCAAAAAGTGTTTCTTCACCCCGGGAAGTGAATTAAATACCATTTGGAGGCATTTAATGTTCAAGCAAAAACAGCTGATTTTTGACAAAAGAGATAACACCCCCCCCATTACGTAATTCTTCAGAAAGGTGAAAAATGGTCCGTTTTCAAATGTTTTATTTTTGAACGTCAGTTCACATTTGTAGGTGGATTATTAGTTTTAGAGCTAAAATTAGCATGTTTAAAGTGATTTTCATGCTTCCAGGGGCCCGGGAAGTGAATTAAATACCATTTGGAGGCATTTAATGTTCAAGCAAAAACAGCTGATTTTTGACAAAAGAGATAACATCCCCCCATTACGTCATTCTTCAGAAAGGTGAAAAATGGTCCGTTTTCAAATGTTTTATTTTTGAACGTCAGTTCACATTTGTAGGTGGATTATTAGTTTTAGAGCTAAAATTAGCAGGTTTAAAGTGATTTTCATGCTTCCAGGGGCCCTAAACACAAGGTTTGTGGAATGGTTAAAAGTGCATGAAAATTGCCAATTTGCTCACTCTGAGGTCTCAAAAAGTGTTTCTTCACCCCGGGAAGTGAATTAAATACCATTTGGAGGCATTTAATGTTCAAGCAAAAATGGCTGATTTTTGACAAAAGAGATAACACCCCCCCATTACGTCATTCTTCAGAAAGGTGAAAAATGGTCCGTTTACAAATGTTTTATTTTTGAACGTCAGTTCACATTTGTAGGTGGATTATTAGTTTTAGAGCTAAAATTAGCATGTTTAAAGTGATTTTCATGCTTCCAGGGGCCCGGGAAGTGAATTAAATACCATTTGGAGGCATTTAATGTTCAAGCAAAAAAAGCAGATTTTTGACAAAAGAAATTACACCCCCCCATTACGTCATTCTTCAGAAAGGTGAAAAATGGTCAGTTTTCAAATGTTTTATTTTTGAACATCAGTTCACATTTGTAGGTGGATTTTTAGTTTTAGAGCTAAAATTAGCATGTTTAAAGAGATTTTCATGCTTCCAGGGGCTCTAAACACAAGATTTGTGGAATGGTTAAAAGTGCATGAAAATGTCCAATTTGCTCACTCTGAGGTCTCAAAAAGTGTTTCTTCACCCCGGGAAGTGAATTAAATACCATTTGGAGGCATTTAATGTTCAAGCAAAAACGGCTGATTTTTGACAAAAGAGATAACACCCCCCCATTACGTCATGCTTCAGAAAGGTGAAAAATGGTCCGTTTTCAAATGTTTTATTTTTGAACGTCAGTTCACATTTGTAGGTGGATTATTAGTTTTAGAGCTAAAATTAGCAGGTTTAAAGTGATTTTCATGCTTCCTGTGGCCCTAAACACAAGGTTTGTGGAATGATTAAAAGTGCATGAAAATGGCCAATTTGCTCACTCTGAGGTCTCAAAAAGTGTTTCTTCACCCCGGGAAGTGAATTAAATACCATTTGGAGGCATTTAATGTTCAAGCAAAAATGGCTGATTTTTGACAAAAGAGATAACACCCCCCCATTACGTCATTCTTCAGAAAGGTGAAAAATGGTCCGTTTACAAATGTTTTATTTTTGAACGTCAGTTCACATTTGTAGGTGGATTATTAGTTTTAGAGCTAAAATTAGCATGTTTAAAGTGATTTTCATGCTTCCAGGGGCCCGGGAAGTGAATTAAATACCATTTGGAGGCATTTAATGTTCAAGCAAAAAAAGCTGATTTTTGACAAAAGAAATTACACCCCCCCCATTACGTCATTCTTCAGAAAGGTGAAAAATGGTCAGTTTTCAAATGTTTTATTTTTGAACATCAGTTCACATTTGTAGGTGGATTTTTAGTTTTAGAGCTAAAATTAGCATGTTTAAAGAGATTTTCATGCTTCCAGGGGCTCTAAACACAAGATTTGTGGAATGGTTAAAAGTGCATGAAAATGGCCAATTTGCTCACTCTGAGGTCTCAAAAAGTGTTTCTTCACCCCGGGAAGTGAATTAAATACCATTTGGAGGCATTTAATGTTCAAGCAAAAACGGCTGATTTTTGACAAAAGAGATAACACCCCCCCATTACTTCATGCTTCAGAAAGGTGAAAAATGGTCCGTTTTCAAATGTTTTATTTTTGAACGTCAGTTCACATTTGTAGGTGGATTATTAGTTTTAGAGCTAAAATTAGCATGTTTAAAGTGATTTTCATGCTTCCAAGGGCCCTGGAAGTGAATTAAATACCATTTGGAGGCATTTAATGTTCAAGCAAAAACGGCTGATTTTTGACAAAAGAGATAACACCCCCCATCACGTCATGCTTCAGAAATGTGAAAAATTGTCCGTTTTCAAATGTTTTATTTTTGAATGTCAGTTCACATTTGTAGGTGGATTATTAGTTTTAGAGCTAAAATTAGCATGTTTAAAGTGATTTTCATGCTTCCTGTGGCCCTAAACACAAGGTTTGTGGAATGGTTAAAAGTGCATGAAAATGGCCAATTTGCTCACTCTGAGGTCTCAAAAAGTGTTTCTTCACCCCGGGAAGTGAATTAAATACCATTTGGAGGCATTTAATGTTCAAGCAAAAACAGCTGATTTTTGACAAAAGAGATAACACCCCCCCATTACGTAATTCTTCAGAAAGGTGAAAAATGGTCCGTTTTCAAATGTTTTATTTTTGAACGTCAGTTCACATTTGTAGGTGGATTATTAGTTTTAGAGCTAAAATTAGCATGTTTAAAGTGATTTTCATGCTTCCAGGGGCCCGGGAAGTGAATTAAATACCATTTGGAGGCATTTAATGTTCAAGCAAAAACAGCTGATTTTTGACAAAAGAGATAACACCCCCCCATTACGTCATTCTTCAGAAAGGTGAAAAATGGTCCGTTTTCAAATGTTTTATTTTTGAACGTCAGTTCACATTTGTAGGTGGATTATTAGTTTTAGAGCTAAAATTAGCATGTTTAAAGTGATTTTCATGCTTCCAGGGGCTCTAAACACAAGATTTGTGGAATGGTTAAAAGTGCATGAAAATGGCCAATTTGCTCACTCTGAGGTCTCAAAAAGTGTTTCTTCACCCCGGGAAGTGAATTAAATACCATTTGGAGGCATTTAATGTTCAAGCAAAAACGGCTGATTTTTGACAAAAGAGATAACACCCCCCCATTACGTCATTCTTCAGAAAGGTGAAAAATGGTCCGTTTACAAATGTTTTATTTTTGAACGTCAGTTAACATTTGTAGGTGGATTATTAGTTTTAGAGCTAAAATTAGCATGTTTAAAGTGATTTTCATGCTTCCTGTGGCCCTAAACACAAGGTTTGTGGAATGGTTAAAAGTGCATGAAAATGGCCAATTTGCTCAGTCTGAGGTCTCAAAAAGTGTTTCTTCACCCCGGGAAGTGAATTAAATACCATTTGGAGGCATTTAATGTTCAAGCAAAAACGGCTGATTTTTGACAAAAGAGATAACACCCCCCATTACGTCATGCTTCAGAAATGTGAAAAATTGTCCGTTTTCAAATGTTTTATTTTTGAATGTCAGTTCACATTTGTAGGTGGATTATTAGTTTTAGAGCTAAAATTAGCATGTTTAAAGTGATTTTCATGCTTCCTGTGGCCCTAAACACAAGGTTTGTGGAATGGTTAAAAGTGCATGGAAATGGCCAATTTGCTCACTCTGAGGTCTCAAAAAGTGTTTCTTCACCCCGGGAAGTGAATTAAATACCATTTGGAGGCATTTAATGTTCAAGCAAAAACAGCTGATTTTTTACAAAAGAGATAACACCCCCCATTACGTAATTCTTCAGAAAGGTGAAAAATTGTCCGTTTTCAAATGTTTTATTTTTGAACGTCAGTTCACATTTGTAGGTGGATTATTAGTTTTAGAGCTAAAATTAGCATGTTTAAAGTGATTTTCATGCTTCCAGGGGCCCGGGAAGTGAATTAAATACCATTTGGAGGCATTTAATGTTCAAGCAAAAACAGCTGATTTTTGACAAAAGAGATAACACCCCCCCATTACGTCATTCTTCAGAAAGGTGAAAAATGGTCCGTTTTCAAATGTTTTATTTTTGAACGTCAGTTCACATTTGTAGGTGGATTATTAGTTTTAGAGCTAAAATTAGCATGTTTAAAGTGATTTTCATGCTTCCAGGGGCTCTAAACACAAGATTTGTGGAATGGTTAAAAGTGCATGAAAATGGCCAATTTGCTCACTCTGAGGTCTCAAAAAGTGTTTCTTTACCCCGGGAAGTGAATTAAATACCATTTGGAGGCATTTAATGTTCAAGCAAAAACGGCGGATTTTTGACAAAAGAGATAACACCCCCCCATTACGTCATGCTTCAGAAAGGTGAAAAATTGTCCGTTTTTAAATGTTTTATTTTTGAATGTCAGTTCACATTTGTAGGTGGATTATTAGTTTTAGAGCTAAAATTAGCATGTTTAAAGTGATTTTCATGCTTCCTGTTGCCCTAAACACAAGGTTTGTGAAATGGTTAAAAGTGCATGAAAATGGCCAATTTGCTCACTCTGAGGTCTCAAAAAGTGTTTCTTCACCCAGGGAAGTGAATTAAATACCATTTGGAGGCATTTAATGTTCAAGCAAAAACGGCTGATTTTTGACAAAAGAGATAACACCCCCCCCATTACGTCATGCTTCAGAAAGGTGAAAAATGGTCCGTTTTCAAATGTTTTATTTTTGAAGGTCAGTTCACATTTGTAGGTGGATTATTAGTTTTAGAGCTAAAATGAGCATGTTTAAAGTGATTTTCATGCTTCCAGGGGCCCGGGAAGTAAATTAAATACCATTTGGAGGCATTTAATGTTCAAGCAAAAACGACTGATTTTTGACAAAAGAGACAACACCCCCCCCATTACGTCATGCTTCAGAAAGGTGAAAAATTGTCCGTTTTCAAATGTTTTATTTTTGAATGTCAGTTCACATTTGTAGGTGGATTATTAGTTTTAGAGCTAAAATTAGCATGTTTAAAGTGATTTTCATGCTTCCTGTGGCCCTAAACACAAGGTTTGTGGAATGGTTAAAAGTGCATGAAAATGGCCAATTTGCTCACTCTGAGGTCTCAAAAAGTGTTTCTTCACCCGGGGAAGTGAATTAAATACCATTTGGAGGCATTTAATGTTCAAGCAAAAACAGCTGATCTTTGACAAAAGAGATAACACCCCCCATTACGTCATTCTTCAGAAAGGTGAAAAATGGTCCGTTTTCAAATGTTTTATTTTTGAACGTCAGTTCACATTTGTAGGTGGATTATTCGTTTTAGAGCTAAAATTAGCATGTTTAAAGTGATTTTCATGCTTCCAGGGGCTCTAAACACAAGATTTGTGGAATGGTTAAAAGTGCATGAAAATGGCCAATTTGCTCACTCTGAGGTCTCAAAAAGTGTTTCTTCACCCCGGGAAGTGAATTAAATACCATTTGGAGGCATTTATTGTTCAAGCAAAAGCGGCTGATTTTTGACAAAAGAGATAACACCCCCCATTACGTCATTCTTCAGAAAGGTAAAAAATGGTGCGTTTTCAAATGTTTTATTTTCGAATGTCAGTTCACATTTGTAGGTGGATTATTAGTTTTAGATCTAAAATTAGCATGTTTAAAGTGATTTTCATGCTTCCTGTGGCCCTAAACACAAGGTTTGTGGAATGGTTAAAAGTGCATGAAAATGGCCAATTTGCTCACTCTGAGGTCTCAAAAAGTGTTTCTTCACCCCGGGAAGTGAATTAAATACCATTTGGAGGCATTTAATGTTCAAGCAAAAACAGCTGATTTTTGACAAAAGAGATAACACCCCCCCCATTACGTAATTCTTCAGAAAGGTGAAAAATTGTCCGTTTTCAAATGTTTTATTTTCGAATGTCAGTTCACATTTGTAGGTGGATTATTAGTTTTAGATCTAAAATTAGCATGTTTAAAGTGATTTTCATGCTTCCAGGGGGTCTAAACACAAGATTTGTGGAATGGTTAAAAGTGCATGAAAATGGCCAATTTGCTCACTCTGAGGTCTCAAAAAGTGTTTCTTCACCCCGGGAAGTGAATTAAATACCATTTGGAGGCATTTAATGTTCAAGCAAAAATGGCTGATTTTTGACAAAAGAGATAACACCCCCCCATTACGTCATTCTTCAGAAAGGTGAAAAATGGTCCGTTTACAAATGTTTTATTTTTGAACGTCAGTTCACATTTGTAGGTGGATTATTAGTTTTAGAGCTAAAATTAGCAGGTTTAAAGTGATTTTCATGCTTCCTGTGGCCCTAAACACAAGGTTTGTGGAATGGTTAAAAGTGCATGAAAATGGCCAATTTGCTCACTCTGAGGTCTCAAAAAGTGTTTCTTCACCCCGGGAAGTGAATTAAATACCATTTGGAGGCATTTAATGTTCAAGCAAAAATGGCTGATTTTTGACAAAAGAGATAACACCCCCCCATTACGTGATTCTTCAGAAAGGTGAAAAATGGTCCGTTTACAAATGTTTTATTTTTGAACGTCAGTTCACATTTGTAGGTGGATTATTAGTTTTAGAGCTAAAATTAGCATGTTTAAAGTGATTTTCATGCTTCCAGGGGCCCGGGAAGTGAATTAAATACCATTTGGAGGCATTTAATGTTCAAGCAAAAAAAGCTGATTTTTGACAAAAGAAATTACACCCCCCCATTACGTCATTCTTCAGAAAGGTGAAAAATGGTCAGTTTTCAAATGTTTTATTTTTGAACATCAGTTCACATTTGTAGGTGGATTTTTAGTTTTAGAGCTAAAATTAGCATGTTTAAAGAGATTTTCATGCTTCCAGGGGCTCTAAACACAAGATTTGTGGAATGGTTAAAAGTGCATGAAAATGTCCAATTTGCTCACTCTGAGGTCTCAAAAAGTGTTTCTTCACCCCGGGAAGTGAATTAAATACCATTTGGAGGCATTTAATGTTCAAGCAAAAACGGCTGATTTTTGACAAAAGAGATAACACCCCCCCATTACGTCATGCTTCAGAAAGGTGAAAAATGGTCCGTTTTCAAATGTTTTATTTTTGAACGTCAGTTCACATTTGTAGGTGGATTATTAGTTTTAGAGCTAAAATTAGCATGTTTAAAGTGATTTTCATGCTTCCAAGGGCCCTGGAAGTAAATTAAATTACAATTTGGAGGCATTTAATGTTCAAGCAAAAACGGCTGATTTTTGACAAAAGAGATAACACCCCCCATTACGTCATGCTTCAGAAATGTGAAAAATTGTCCGTTTTCAAATGTTTTATTTTTGAAGGTCAGTTCACATTTGTAGGTGGATTATTAGTTTTAGAGCTAAAATGAGCATGTTTAAAGTGATTTTCATGCTTCCAGGGGCCCGGGAAGTAAATTAAATACCATTTGGAGGCATTTAATGTTCAAGCAAAAACGACTGATTTTTGACAAAAGAGACAACACCCCCCCCATTACGTCATGCTTCAGAAAGGTGAAAAATTGTCCGTTTTCAAATGTTTTATTTTTGAATGTCAGTTCACATTTGTAGGTGGATTATTAGTTTTAGAGCTAAAATTAGCATGTTTAAAGTGATTTTCATGCTTCCTGTGGCCCTAAACACAAGGTTTGTGGAATGGTTAAAAGTGCATGAAAATGGCCAATTTGCTCACTCTGAGGTCTCAAAAAGTGTTTCTTCACCCGGGGAAGTGAATTAAATACCATTTGGAGGCATTTAATGTTCAAGCAAAAACAGCTGATCTTTGACAAAAGAGATAACACCCCCCATTACGTCATTCTTCAGAAAGGTGAAAAATGGTCCGTTTTCAAATGTTTTATTTTTGAACGTCAGTTCACATTTGTAGGTGGATTATTCGTTTTAGAGCTAAAATTAGCATGTTTAAAGTGATTTTCATGCTTCCAGGGGCTCTAAACACAAGATTTGTGGAATGGTTAAAAGTGCATGAAAATGGCCAATTTGCTCACTCTGAGGTCTCAAAAAGTGTTTCTTCACCCCGGGAAGTGAATTAAATACCATTTGGAGGCATTTATTGTTCAAGCAAAAGCGGCTGATTTTTGACAAAAGAGATAACACCCCCCATTACGTCATTCTTCAGAAAGGTAAAAAATGGTGCGTTTTCAAATGTTTTATTTTCGAATGTCAGTTCACATTTGTAGGTGGATTATTAGTTTTAGATCTAAAATTAGCATGTTTAAAGTGATTTTCATGCTTCCTGTGGCCCTAAACACAAGGTTTGTGGAATGGTTAAAAGTGCATGAAAATGGCCAATTTGCTCACTCTGAGGTCTCAAAAAGTGTTTCTTCACCCCGGGAAGTGAATTAAATACCATTTGGAGGCATTTAATGTTCAAGCAAAAACAGCTGATTTTTGACAAAAGAGATAACACCCCCCCATTACGTAATTCTTCAGAAAGGTGAAAAATTGTCCGTTTTCAAATGTTTTATTTTTGAATGTCAGTTCACATTTGTAGGTGGATTATTAGTTTTAGAGCTAAAATTTGCATATTTAAAGTGATTTTCATGCTTCCAGGGGGTCTAAACACAAGATTTGTGGAATGGTTAAAAGTGCATGAAAATGGCCAATTTGCTCACTCTGAGGTCTCAAAAAGTGTTTCTTCACCCCGGGAAGTGAATTAAATACCATTTGGAGGCATTTAATGTTCAAGCAAAAATGGCTGATTTTTGACAAAAGAGATAACACCCCCCCATTACGTCATTCTTCAGAAAGGTGAAAAATGGTCCGTTTACAAATGTTTTATTTTTGAACGTCAGTTCACATTTGTAGGTGGATTATTAGTTTTAGAGCTAAAATTAGCAGGTTTAAAGTGATTTTCATGCTTCCTGTGGCCCTAAACACAAGGTTTGTGGAATGGTTAAAAGTGCATGAAAATGGCCAATTTGCTCACTCTGAGGTCTCAAAAAGTGTTTCTTCACCCCGGGAAGTGAATTAAATACCATTTGGAGGCATTTAATGTTCAAGCAAAAATGGCTGATTTTTGACAAAAGAGATAACACCCCCCCATTACGTGATTCTTCAGAAAGGTGAAAAATGGTCCGTTTACAAATGTTTTATTTTTGAACGTCAGTTCACATTTGTAGGTGGATTATTAGTTTTAGAGCTAAAATTAGCATGTTTAAAGTGATTTTCATGCTTCCAGGGGCCCGGGAAGTGAATTAAATACCATTTGGAGGCATTTAATGTTCAAGCAAAAAAAGCTGATTTTTGACAAAAGAAATTACACCCCCCCATTACGTCATTCTTCAGAAAGGTGAAAAATGGTCAGTTTTCAAATGTTTTATTTTTGAACATCAGTTCACATTTGTAGGTGGATTTTTAGTTTTAGAGCTAAAATTAGCATGTTTAAAGAGATTTTCATGCTTCCAGGGGCTCTAAACACAAGATTTGTGGAATGGTTAAAAGTGCATGAAAATGTCCAATTTGCTCACTCTGAGGTCTCAAAAAGTGTTTCTTCACCCCGGGAAGTGAATTAAATACCATTTGGAGGCATTTAATGTTCAAGCAAAAACGGCTGATTTTTGACAAAAGAGATAACACCCCCCCATTACGTCATGCTTCAGAAAGGTGAAAAATGGTCCGTTTTCAAATGTTTTATTTTTGAACGTCAGTTCACATTTGTAGGTGGATTATTAGTTTTAGAGCTAAAATTAGCATGTTTAAAGTGATTTTCATGCTTCCAAGGGCCCTGGAAGTAAATTAAATTACAATTTGGAGGCATTTAATGTTCAAGCAAAAACGGCTGATTTTTGACAAAAGAGATAACACCCCCCATTACGTCATGCTTCAGAAATGTGAAAAATTGTCCGTTTTCAAATGTTTTATTTTTGAATGTCAGTTCACATTTGTAGGTGGATTATTAGTTTTAGAGCTAAAATTAGCATGTTTAAAGTGATTTTCATGCTTCCTGTGGCCCTAAACACAAGGTTTGTGGAATGGTTAAAAGTGCATGAAAATGGCCAATTTGCTCACTCTGAGGTCTCAAAAAGTGTTTCTTCACCCCGGGAAGTGAATTAAATACCATTTGGAGGCATTTAATGTTCAAGCAAAAACAGCTGATTTTTGACAAAAGAGATAACACCCCCCCCCATTACGTAATTCTTCAGAAAGGTGAAAAATGGTCCGTTTTCAAATGTTTTATTTTTGAACGTCAGTTCACATTTGTAGGTGGATTATTAGTTTTAGAGCTAAAATTAGCATGTTTAAAGTGATTTTCATGCTTCCAGGGGCCCGGGAAGTGAATTAAATACCATTTGGAGGCATTTAATGTTCAAGCAAAAACAGCTGATTTTTGACAAAAGAGATAACATCCCCCCATTACGTCATTCTTCAGAAAGGTGAAAAATGGTCCGTTTTCAAATGTTTTATTTTTGAACGTCAGTTCACATTTGTAGGTGGATTATTAGTTTTAGAGCTAAAATTAGCAGGTTTAAAGTGATTTTCATGCTTCCAGGGGCCCTAAACACAAGGTTTGTGGAATGGTTAAAAGTGCATGAAAATTGCCAATTTGCTCACTCTGAGGTCTCAAAAAGTGTTTCTTCACCCCGGGAAGTGAATTAAATACCATTTGGAGGCATTTAATGTTCAAGCAAAAATGGCTGATTTTTGACAAAAGAGATAACACCCCCCCATTACGTCATTCTTCAGAAAGGTGAAAAATGGTCCGTTTACAAATGTTTTATTTTTGAACGTCAGTTCACATTTGTAGGTGGATTATTAGTTTTAGAGCTAAAATTAGCATGTTTAAAGTGATTTTCATGCTTCCAGGGGCCCGGGAAGTGAATTAAATACCATTTGGAGGCATTTAATGTTCAAGCAAAAAAAGCTGATTTTTGACAAAAGAAATTACACCCCCCCATTACGTCATTCTTCAGAAAGGTGAAAAATGGTCAGTTTTCAAATGTTTTATTTTTGAACATCAGTTCACATTTGTAGGTGGATTTTTAGTTTTAGAGCTAAAATTAGCATGTTTAAAGAGATTTTCATGCTTCCAGGGGCTCTAAACACAAGATTTGTGGAATGGTTAAAAGTGCATGAAAATGTCCAATTTGCTCACTCTGAGGTCTCAAAAAGTGTTTCTTCACCCCGGGAAGTGAATTAAATACCATTTGGAGGCATTTAATGTTCAAGCAAAAACGGCTGATTTTTGACAAAAGAGATAACACCCCCCCATTACGTCATGCTTCAGAAAGGTGAAAAATGGTCCGTTTTCAAATGTTTTATTTTTGAACGTCAGTTCACATTTGTAGGTGGATTATTAGTTTTAGAGCTAAAATTAGCATGTTTAAAGTGATTTTCATGCTTCCAAGGGCCCTGGAAGTGAATTAAATACCATTTGGAGGCATTTAATGTTCAAGCAAAAACGGCTGATTTTTGACAAAAGAGATAACACCCCCCATTACGTCATGCTTCAGAAATGTGAAAAATTGTCCGTTTTCAAATGTTTTATTTTTGAATGTCAGTTCACATTTGTAGGTGGATTATTAGTTTTAGAGCTAAAATTAGCATGTTTAAAGTGATTTTCATGCTTCCTGTGGCCCTAAACACAAGGTTTGTGGAATGGTTAAAAGTGCATGAAAATGGCCAATTTGCTCACTCTGAGGTCTCAAAAAGTGTTTCTTCACCCCGGGAAGTGAATTAAATACCATTTGGAGGCATTTAATGTTCAAGCAAAAACAGCTGATTTTTGACAAAAGAGATAACACCCCCCCCATTACGTAATTCTTCAGAAAGGTGAAAAATGGTCCGTTTTCAAATGTTTTATTTTTGAACGTCAGTTCACATTTGTAGGTGGATTATTAGTTTTAGAGCTAAAATTAGCATGTTTAAAGTGATTTTCATGCTTCCAGGGGCCCGGGAAGTGAATTAAATACCATTTGGAGGCATTTAATGTTCAAGCAAAAACAGCTGATTTTTGACAAAAGAGATAACACCCCCCCATTACGTCATTCTTCAGAAAGGTGAAAAATGGTCCGTTTTCAAATGTTTTATTTTTGAACGTCAGTTCACATTTGTAGGTGGATTATTAGTTTTAGAGCTAAAATTAGCATGTTTAAAGTGATTTTCATGCTTCCAGGGGCTCTAAACACAAGATTTGTGGAATGGTTAAAAGTGCATGAAAATGGCCAATTTGCTCACTCTGAGGTCTCAAAAAGTGTTTCTTCACCCCGGGAAGTGAATTAAATACCATTTGGAGGCATTTAATGTTCAAGCAAAAACGGCTGATTTTTGACAAAAGAGATAACACCCCCCCATTACGTCATTCTTCAGAAAGGTGAAAAATGGTCCGTTTACAAATGTTTTATTTTTGAACGTCAGTTCACATTTGTAGGTGGATTATTAGTTTTAGAGCTAAAATTAGCATGTTTAAAGTGATTTTCATGCTTCCTGTGGCCCTAAACACAAGGTTTGTGGAATGGTTAAAAGTGCATGAAAATGGCCAATTTGCTCAGTCTGAGGTCTCAAAAAGTGTTTCTTCACCCCGGGAAGTGAATTAAATACCATTTGGAGGCATTTAATGTTCAAGCAAAAACGGCAGATTTTTGACAAAAGAGATAACACCCCCCATTACGTCATGCTTCAGAAATGTGAAAAATTGTCCGTTTTCAAATGTTTTATTTTTGAATGTCAGTTCACATTTGTAGGTGGATTATTAGTTTTAGAGCTAAAATTAGCATGTTTAAAGTGATTTTCATGCTTCCTGTGGCCCTAAACACAAGGTTTGTGGAATGGTTAAAAGTGCATGGAAATGGCCAATTTGCTCACTCTGAGGTCTCAAAAAGTGTTTCTTCACCCCGGGAAGTGAATTAAATACCATTTGGAGGCATTTAATGTTCAAGCAAAAACAGCTGATTTTTTACAAAAGAGATAACACCCCCCATTACGTAATTCTTCAGAAAGGTGAAAAATGGTCCGTTTTCAAATGTTTTATTTTTGAACGTCAGTTCACATTTGTAGGTGGATTATTAGTTTTAGAGCTAAAATTAGCATGTTTAAAGTGATTTTCATGCTTCCAGGGGCCCGGGAAGTGAATTAAATACCATTTGGAGGCATTTAATGTTCAAGCAAAAACAGCTGATTTTTGACAAAAGAGATAACACCCCCCCATTACGTCATTCTTCAGAAAGGTGAAAAATGGTCCGTTTTCAAATGTTTTATTTTTGAACGTCAGTTCACATTTGTAGGTGGATTATTAGTTTTAGAGCTAAAATTAGCATGTTTAAAGTGATTTTCATGCTTCCAGGGGCTCTAAACACAAGATTTGTGGAATGGTTAAAAGTGAATGAAAATGGCCAATTTGCTCACTCTGAGGTCTCAAAAAGTGTTTCTTTACCCCGGGAAGTGAATTAAATACCATTTGGAGGCATTTAATGTTCAAGCAAAAACGGCGGATTTTTGACAAAAGAGATAACACCCCCCCATTACGTCATGCTTCAGAAAGGTGAAAAATTGTCCGTTTTTAAATGTTTTATTTTTGAATGTCAGTTCACATTTGTAGGTGGATTATTAGTTTTAGAGCTAAAATTAGCATGTTTAAAGTGATTTTCATGCTTCCTGTTGCCCTAAACACAAGGTTTGTGAAATGGTTAAAAGTGCATGAAAATGGCCAATTTGCTCACTCTGAGGTCTCAAAAAGTGTTTCTTCACCCAGGGAAGTGAATTAAATACCATTTGGAGGCATTTAATGTTCAAGCAAAAACGGCTGATTTTTGACAAAAGAGATAACACCCCCCCATTACGTCATGCTTCAGAAAGGTGAAAAATGGTCCGTTTTCAAATGTTTTATTTTTGAAGGTCAGTTCACATTTGTAGGTGGATTATTAGTTTTAGAGCTAAAATGAGCATGTTTAAAGTGATTTTCATGCTTC
This sequence comes from Lissotriton helveticus, assembly GCF_964261635.1. Lineage (NCBI taxonomy): Eukaryota > Metazoa > Chordata > Amphibia > Caudata > Salamandridae > Lissotriton > Lissotriton helveticus. The sequence continues at coordinate 2,008,908 of NW_027611740.1, forward strand.
CAGGGGCCCGGGAAGTAAATTAAATACCATTTGGAGGCATTTAATGTTCAAGCAAAAATCACTGATTTTTGACAAAAGAGACAACACCCCCCCCCATTACGTCATGCTTCAGAAAGGTGAAAAATTGTCCGTTTTCAAATGTTTTATTTTTGAATGTCAGTTCACATTTGTAGGTGGATTATTAGTTTTAGAGCTAAAATTTGCATGTTTAAAGTGATTTTCATGCTTCCTGTGGCCCTAAACACAAGGTTTGTGGAATGGTTAAAAGTGCATGAAAATGGGCAATTTGCTCACTCTGAGGTCTCAAAAAGTGTTTCTTCACCCCGGGAAGTGAATTAAATACCATTTGGAGGCATTTAATGTTCAAGCAAAAACAGCTGATTTTTGACAAAAGAGATAACACCCCCCCATTACGTAATTCTTCAGAAAGGTGAAAAATGGTCCGTTTTCAAATGTTTTATTTTTGAACGTCAGTTCACATTTGTAGGTGGATTATTAGTTTTAGAGCTAAAATTTGCATGTTTAAAGTGATTTTCATGCTTCCAGGGGCCCGGGAAGTGATTTAAATACCATTTGGAGGCATTTAATGTTCAAGCAAAAACAGCTGATCTTTGACAAAAGAGATAACACCCCCCCATTACGTCATTCTTCAGAAAGGTGAAAAATGGTCCGTTTTCAAATGTTTTATTTTTGAACGTCAGTTCACATTTGTAGGTGGATTATTCGTTTTAGAGCTAAAATTAGCATGTTTAAAGTGATTTTCATGCTTCCAGGGGCTCTAAACACAAGATTTGTGGAATGGTTAAAAGTGCATGAAAATGGCCAATTTGCTCACTCTGAGGTCTCAAAAAGTGTTTCTTCACCCCGGGAAGTGAATTAAATACCATTTGGAGGCATTTATTGTTCAAGCAAAAACGGCTGATTTTTGACAAAAGAGATAACACCCCCCCATTACGTCATTCTTCAGAAAGGTAAAAAATGGTGCGTTTTCAAATGTTTTATTTTTGAATGTCAGTTCACATTTGTAGGTGGATTATTAGTTTTAGAGCTAAAATTAGCATGTTTAAAGTGATTTTCATGCTTCCTGTGGCCCTAAACACAAGGTTTGTGGAATGGTTAAAAGTGCATGAAAATGGCCAATTTGCTCACTCTGAGGTCTCAAAAAGTGTTTCTTCACCCCGGGAAGTGAATTAAATACCATTTGGAGGCATTTAATGTTCAAGCAAAAACAGCTGATTTTTGACAAAAGAGATAACACCCCCCCATTACGTAATTCTTCAGAAAGGTGAAAAATTGTCCGTTTTCAAATGTTTTATTTTTGAATGTCAGTTCACATTTGTAGGTGGATTATTAGTTTTAGAGCTAAAATTAGCATATTTAAAGTGATTTTCATGCTTCCAGGGGGTCTAAACACAAGATTTGTGGAATGGTTAAAAGTGCATGAAAATGGCCAATTTGCTCACTCTGAGGTCTCAAAAAGTGTTTCTTCACCCCGGGAATTGAATTAAATACCATTTGGAGGCATTTAATGTTCAAGCAAAAATGGCTGATTTTTGACAAAAGAGATAACACCCCCCCATTACGTCATTCTTCAGAAAGGTGAAAAATGGTCCGTTTACAAATGTTTTATTTTTGAACGTCAGTTCACATTTGTAGGTGGATTATTAGTTTTAGAGCTAAAATTAGCAGGTTTAAAGTGATTTTCATGCTTCCTGTGGCCCTAAACACAAGGTTTGTGGAATGGTTAAAAGTGCATGAAAATGGCCAATTTGCTCACTCTGAGGTCTCAAAAAGTGTTTCTTCACTCCGGGAAGTGAATTAAATACCATTTGGAGGCATTTAATGTTCAAGCAAAAACAGCTGATTTTTGACAAAAGAGATAACACCCCCCCATTACGTAATTCTTCAGAAAGGTGAAAAATGGTCCGTTTTCAAATGTTTTATTTTTGAACGTCAGTTCACATTTGTAGGTGGATTATTAGTTTTAGAGCTAAAATTAGCATGTTTAAAGTGATTTTCATGCTTCCAGGGGCTCTAAACACAAGATTTGTGGAATGGTTAAAAGTGCATGAAAATGGCCAATTTGCTCACTCTGAGGTCTCAAAAAGTGTTTCTTCACCCCGGGAAGTGAATTAAATACCATTTGGAGGCATTTAATGTGCAAGCAAAAACGGCTGATTTTTGACAAAAGAGATAACACCCCCCATTACGTCATTCTTCAGAAAGGTAAAAAATGGTCCGTTTTCAAATGTTTTATTTTTGAATGTCAGTTCACATTTGTAGGTGGATTATTAGTTTTAGAGCTAAAATTAGCATGTTTAAAGTGATTTTCATGCTTCCTGTGGCCCTAAACACAAGGTTTGTGGAATGGTTAAAAGTGCATGAAAATGGCCAATTTGCTCACTCTGAGGTCTCAAAAAGTGTTTCTTCACCCCGGGAAGTGAATTAAATACCATTTGGAGGCATTTAATGTTCAAGCAAAAACAGCTGATTTTTGACAAAAGAGATAACACCCCCCCATTACGTAATTCTTCAGAAAGGTGAAAAATTGTCCGTTTTCAAATGTTTTATTTTTGAATGTCAGTTCACATTTGTAGGTGGATTATTAGTTTTAGAGCTAAAATTAGCATATTTAAAGTGATTTTCATGCTTCCAGGGGGTCTAAAAACAAGATTTGTGGAATGGTTAAAAGTGCATGAAAATGGCCAATTTGCTCACTCTGAGGTCTCAAAAAGTGTTTCTTCACCCCGGGAAGTGAATTAAATACCATTTGGAGGCATTTAATGTTCAAGCAAAAATGGCTGATTTTTGACAAAAGAGATAACACCCCCCCATTATGTCATTCTTCAGAAAGGTGAAAAATGGTCCGTTTACAAATGTTTTATTTTTGAACGTCAGTTCACATTTGTAGGTGGATTATTAGTTTTAGAGCTAAAATTAGCAGGTTTAAAGTGATTTTCATGCTTCCTGTGGCCCTAAACACAAGGTTTGTGGAATGGTTAAAAGTGCATGAAAATGGCCAATTTGCTCACTCTGAGGTCTCAAAAAGTGTTTCTTCACCCCGGGAAGTGAATTAAATACCATTTGGAGGCATTTAATGTTCAAGCAAAAATGGCTGATTTTTGACAAAAGAGATAACACCCCCCATTACGTCATTCTTCAGAAAGGTGAAAAATGGTCCGTTTACAAATGTTTTATTTTTGAACGTCAGTTCACATTTGTAGGTGGATTATTAGTTTTAGAGCTAAAATTAGCATGTTTAAAGTGATTTTCATGCTTCCAGGGCCCCGGGAAGTGAATTAAATACCATTTGGAGGCATTTAATGTTCAAGCAAAAAAAGCTGATTTTTGACAAAAGAAATTACACCCCCCCATTACGTCATTCTTCAGAAAGGTGAAAAATGGTCAGTTTTCAAATGTTTTATTTTTGAACATCAGTTCACATTTGTAGGTGGATTTTTAGTTTTAGAGCTAAAATTAGCATGTTTAAAGAGATTTTCATGCTTCCAGGGGCTCTAAACACAAGATTTGTGAAATGGTTAAAAGTGCATGAAAATGGCCAATTTGCTCACTCTGAGGTCTCAAAAAGTGTTTCTTCACCCCGGGAAGTGAATTAAATACCATTTGGAGGCATTTAATGTTCAAGCAAAAACGGCTGATCTTTGACAAAAGAGATAACACCCCCCATTACGTCATTCTTCAGAAAGGTAAAAAATGGTCCGTTTTCAAATGTTTTATTTTTGAATGTCAGTTCACATTTGTAGGTGGATTATTAGTTTTAGAGCTAAAATTAGCATGTTTAAAGTGATTTTCATGCTTCCAGGGGCTCTAAACACAAGATTTGTGGAATGGTTAAAAGTGCATGAACATGGCCAATTTGCTCACTCTGAGGTCTCAAAAAGTGTTTCTTCACCCGGGGAAGTGAATTAAATACCATTTGGAGGCATTTAATGTTCAAGCAAAAACGGCTGATCTTTGACAAAAGAGATAACACCCCCCATTACGTCATTCTTCAGAAAGGTAAAAAATGGTCCGTTTTCAAATGTTTTATTTTTGAATGTCAGTTCACATTTGTAGGTGGATTATTACTTTTAGAGCTAAAATTAGCATGTTTAAAGTGATTTTCATGCTTCCTGTGGCCCTAAACACAAGGTTTGTGGAATGGTTAAAAGTGCATGAAAATGGCCAATTTGCTCACTCTGAGGTCTCAAAAAGTGTTTCTTCACCCCGGGAAGTGAATTAAATACCATTTGGAGGCATTTAATGTTCAAGCAAAAACAGCTGATGTTTGACAAAAGAGATAACACCCCCCCATTACGTAATTCTTCAGAAAGGTGAAAAATTGTCCGTTTTCAAATGTTTTATTTTTGAATGTCAGTTCACATTTGTAGGTGGATTATTAGTTTTAGAGCTAAAATTAGCATATTTAAAGTGATTTTCATGCTTCCAGGGGGTCTAAACACAAGATTTGTGGAATGGTTAAAAGTGCATGAAAATGGCCAATTTGCTCACTCTGAGGTCTCAAAAAGTGTTTCTTCACCCCGGGAAGTGAATTAAATACCATTTGGAGGCATTTAATGTTCAAGCAAAAATGGCTGATTTTTGACAAAAGAGATAACACCCCCCCATTACGTCATGCTTCAGAAAGGTGAAAAATTGTCCGTTTTTAAATGTTTTATTTTTGAATGTCAGTTCACATTTGTAGGTGGATTATTAGTTTTAGAGCTAAAATTAGCATGTTTAAAGTGATTTTCATGCTTCCTGTGGCCCTAAACACAAGGTTTGTGGAATGGTTAAAAGTGCATGAAAATGGCCAATTTGCTCACTCTGAGGTCTCAAAAAGTGTTTCTTCACCCGGGGAAGTGAATTAAATACCATTTGGAGGCATTTAATGTTCAAGCAAAAACAGCTGATCTTTGACAAAAGAGATAACACCCCCCCATTACGTCATTCTTCAGAAAGGTGAAAAATGGTCCGTTTTCAAATGTTTTATTTTTGAACGTCAGTTCACATTTGTAGGTGGATTATTCGTTTTAGAGCTAAAATTAGCATGTTTAAAGTGATTTTCATGCTTCCAGGGGCTCTAAACACAAGATTTGTGGAATGGTTAAAAGTGCATGAAAATGGCCAATTTGCTCACTCTGAGGTCTCAAAAAGTGTTTCTTCACCCCGGGAAGTGAATTAAATACCATTTGGAGGCATTTATTGTTCAAGCAAAAACGGCTGATTTTTGACAAAAGAGATAACACCCCCCCATTACGTCATTCTTCAGAAAGGTAAAAAATGGTGCGTTTTCAAATGTTTTATTTTTTAATGTCAGTTCACATTTGTAGGTGGATTATTAGTTTTAGAGCTAAAATTAGCATGTTTAAAGTGATTTTCATGCTTCCTGTGGCCCTAAACACAAGGTTTGTGGAATGGTTAAAAGTGCATGAAAATGGCCAATTTGCTCACTCTGAGGTCTCAAAAAGTGTTTCTTCACCCCGGGAAGTGAATTAAATACCATTTGGAGGCATTTAATGTTCAAGCAAAAACAGCTGATTTTTGACAAAAGAGATAACACCCCCCCATTACGTAATTCTTCAGAAAGGTGAAAAATTGTCCGTTTTCAAATGTTTTATTTTTGAATGTCAGTTCACATTTGTAGGTGGATTATTAGTTTTAGAGCTAAAATTAGCATATTTAAAGTGATTTTCATGCTTCTAGGGGGTCTAAACACAAGATTTGTGGAATGGTTAAAAGTGCATGAAAATGGCCAATTTGCTCACTCTGAGGTCTCAAAAAGTGTTTCTTCACCCCGGGAATTGAATTAAATACCATTTGGAGGCATTTAATGTTCAAGCAAAAATGGCTGATTTTTGACAAAAGAGATAACACCCCCCCATTACGTCATTCTTCAGAAAGGTGAAAAATGGTCCGTTTACAAATGTTTTATTTTTGAACGTCAGTTCACATTTGTAGGTGGATTATTAGTTTTAGAGCTAAAATTAGCAGGTTTAAAGTGATTTTCATGCTTCCTGTGGCCCTAAACACAAGGTTTGTGGAATGGTTAAAAGTGCATGAAAATGGCCAATTTGCTCACTCTGAGGTCTCAAAAAGTGTTTCTTCACTCCGGGAAGTGAATTAAATACCATTTGGAGGCATTTAATGTTCAAGCAAAAACAGCTGATTTTTGACAAAAGAGATAACACCCCCCCATTACGTAATTCTTCAGAAAGGTGAAAAATGGTCCGTTTTCAAATGTTTTATTTTTGAACGTCAGTTCACATTTGTAGGTGGATTATTAGTTTTAGAGCTAAAATTAGCATGTTTAAAGTGATTTTCATGCTTCCAGGGGCTCTAAACACAAGATTTGTGGAATGGTTAAAAGTGCATGAAAATGGCCAATTTGCTCACTCTGAGGTCTCAAAAAGTGTTTTTTCACCCCGGGAAGTGAATTAAATACCATTTGGAGGCATTTAATGTGCAAGCAAAAACGGCTGATTTTTGACAAAAGAGATAACACCCCCCATTACGTCATTCTTCAGAAAGGTAAAAAATGGTCCGTTTTCAAATGTTTTATTTTTGAATGTCAGTTCACATTTGTAGGTGGATTATTAGTTTTAGAGCTAAAATTAGCATGTTTAAAGTGATTTTCATGCTTCCTGTGGCCCTAAACACAAGGTTTGTGGAATGGTTAAAAGTGCATGAAAATGGCCAATTTGCTCACTCTGAGGTCTCAAAAAGTGTTTCTTCACCCCGGGAAGTGAATTAAATACCATTTGGAGGCATTTAATGTTCAAGCAAAAACAGCTGATTTTTGACAAAAGAGATAACACCCCCCCATTACGTAATTCTTCAGAAAGGTGAAAAATTGTCCGTTTTCAAATGTTTTATTTTTGAATGTCAGTTCACATTTGTAGGTGGATTATTAGTTTTAGAGCTAAAATTAGCATATTTAAAGTGATTTTCATGCTTCCAGGGGGTCTAAAAACAAGATTTGTGGAATGGTTAAAAGTGCATGAAAATGGCCAATTTGCTCACTCTGAGGTCTCAAAAAGTGTTTCTTCACCCCGGGAAGTGAATTAAATACCATTTGGAGGCATTTAATGTTCAAGCAAAAATGGCTTATTTTTGACAAAAGAGATAACACCCCCCCATTACGTCATTCTTCAGAAAGGTGAAAAATGGTCCGTTTACAAATGTTTTATTTTTGAACGTCAGTTCACATTTGTAGGTGGATTATTAGTTTTAGAGCTAAAATTAGCAGGTTTAAAGTGATTTTCATGCTTCCTGTGGCCCTAAACACAAGGTTTGTGGAATGGTTAAAAGTGCATGAAAATGGCCAATTTGCTCACTCTGAGGTCTCAAAAAGTGTTTCTTCACCCCGGGAAGTGAATTAAATACCATTTGGAGGCATTTAATGTTCAAGCAAAAATGGCTGATTTTTGACAAAAGAGATAACACCCCCCATTACGTCATTCTTCAGAAAGGTGAAAAATGGTCAGTTTACAAATGTTTTATTTTTGAACGTCAGTTCACATTTGTAGGTGGATTATTAGTTTTAGAGCTAAAATTAGCATGTTTAAAGTGATTTTCATGCTTCCAGGGCCCCGGGAAGTGAATTAAATACCATTTGGAGGCATTTAATGTTCAAGCAAAAAAAGCTGATTTTTGACAAAAGAAATTACACCCCCCCCATTACGTCATTCTTCAGAAAGGTGAAAAATGGTCAGTTTTCAAATGTTTTATTTTTGAACATCAGTTCACATTTGTAGGTGGATTTTTAGTTTTAGAGCTAAAATTAGCATGTTTAAAGAGATTTTCATGCTTCCAGGGGCTCTAAACACAAGATTTGTGGAATGGTTAAAAGTGCATGAAAATGGCCAATTTGCTCACTCTGAGGTCTCAAAAAGTGTTTCTTCACCCCGGGAAGTGAATTAAATACCATTTGGAGGCATTTAATGTTCAAGCAAAAACGGCTGATTTTTGACAAAAGAGATAACACCCCCCCATTACGTCATGCTTCAGAAAGGTGAAAAATGGTCCGTTTTCAAATGTTTTATTTTTGAACGTCAGTTCACATTTGTAGGTGGATTATTAGTTTTAGAGCTAAAATTAGCATGTTTAAAGTGATTTTCATGCTTCCAAGGGCCCTGGAAGTGAATTAAATACCATTTGGAGGCATTTAATGTTCAAGCAAAAACGGCTGATTTTTGACAAAAGAGATAACACCCCCCATTACGTCATGCTTCAGAAATGTGAAAAATTGTCCGTTTTCAAATGTTTTATTTTTGAATGTCAGTTCACATTTGTAGGTGGATTATTAGTTTTAGAGCTAAAATTAGCATGTTTAAAGTGATTTTCATGCTTCCAGGGGCTCTAAACACAAGATTTGTGGAATGGTTAAAAGTGCATGAAAATGGCCAATTTGCTCACTCTGAGGTCTCAAAAAGTGTTTCTTTACCCCGAGAAGTGAAATAAATACCATTTGGAGGCATTTAATGTTCAAGCAAAAACGGCGGATTTTTGACAAAAGAGATAACACCCCCCCATTACGTCATGCTTCAGAAAGGTGAAAAATTGTCCGTTTTTAAATGTTTTATTTTTGAATGTCAGTTCACATTTGTAGGTGGATTATTAGTTTTAGAGCTAAAATTAGCATGTTTAAAGTGATTTTCATGCTTCCTGTGGCCCTAAACACAAGGTTTGTGGAATGGTTAAAAGTGCATGAAAATGGCCAATTTGCTCACTCTGAGGTCTCAAAAAGTGTTTCTTCACCCGGGGAAGTGAATTAAATACCATTTGGAGGCATTTAATGTTCAAGCAAAAACAGCTGATCTTTGACAAAAGAGATAACACCCCCCCATTACGTCATTCTTCAGAAAGGTGAAAAATGGTCCGTTTTCAAATGTTTTATTTTTGAACGTCAGTTCACATTTGTAGGTGGATTATTCGTTTTAGAGCTAAAATTAGCATGTTTAAAGTGATTTTCATGCTTCCAGGGGCTCTAAACACAAGATTTGTGGAATGGTTAAAAGTGCATGAAAATGGCCAATTTGCTCACTCTGAGGTCTCAAAAAGTGTTTCTTCACCCCGGGAAGTGAATTAAATACCATTTGGAGGCATTTATTGTTCAAGCAAAAACGGCTGATTTTTGACAAAAGAGATAACACCCCCCCATTACGTCATTCTTCAGAAAGGTAAAAAATGGTGCGTTTTCAAATGTTTTATTTTTGAATGTCAGTTCACATTTGTAGGTGGATTATTAGTTTTAGAGCTAAAATTAGCATGTTTAAAGTGATTTTCATGCTTCCTGTGGCCCTAAACACAAGGTTTGTGGAATGGTTAAAAGTGCATGAAAATGGCCAATTTGCTCACTCTGAGGTCTCAAAAAGTGTTTCTTCACCCCGGGAAGTGAATTAAATACCATTTGGAGGCATTTAATGTTCAAGCAAAAACAGCTGATTTTTGACAAAAGAGATAACACCCCCCCATTACGTAATTCTTCAGAAAGGTGAAAAATTGTCCGTTTTCAAATGTTTTATTTTTGAATGTCAGTTCACATTTGTAGGTGGATTATTAGTTTTAGAGCTAAAATTAGCATATTTAAAGTGATTTTCATGCTTCCAGGGGGTCTAAACACAAGATTTGTGGAATGGTTAAAAGTGCATGAAAATGGCCAATTTGCTCACTCTGAGGTCTCAAAAAGTGTTTCTTCACCCCGGGAATTGAATTAAATACCATTTGGAGGCAATTAATGTTCAAGCAAAAATGGCTGATTTTTGACAAAAGAGATAACACCCCCCCATTACGTCATTCTTCAGAAAGGTGAAAAATGGTCCGTTTACAAATGTTTTATTTTTGAACGTCAGTTCACATTTGTAGGTGGATTATTAGTTTTAGAGCTAAAATTAGCAGGTTTAAAGTGATATTCATGCTTCCTGTGGCCCTAAACACAAGGTTTGTGGAATGGTTAAAAGTGCATGAAAATGGCCAATTTGCTCACTCTGAGGTCTCAAAAAGTGTTTCTTCACTCCGGGAAGTGAATTAAATACCATTTGGAGGCATTTAATGTTCAAGCAAAAACAGCTGATTTTTGACAAAAGAGATAACACCCCCCCATTACGTAATTCTTCAGAAAGGTGAAAAATGGTCCGTTTTCAAATGTTTTATTTTTGAACGTCAGTTCACATTTGTAGGTGGATTATTAGTTTTAGAGCTAAAATTAGCATGTTTAAAGTGATTTTCATGCTTCCAGGGGCTCTAAACACAAGATTTGTGGAATGGTTAAAAGTGCATGAAAATGGCCAATTTGCTCACTCTGAGGTCTCAAAAAGTGTTTCTTCACCCGGGGAAGTGAATTAAATACCATTTGGAGGCATTTAATGTTCAAGCAAAAACGGCTGATCTTTGACAAAAGAGATAACACCCCCCATTACGTCATTCTTCAGAAAGGTAAAAAATGGTCCGTTTTCAAATGTTTTATTTTTGAATGTCAGTTCACATTTGTAGGTGGATTATTAGTTTTAGAGCTAAAATTAGCATATTTAAAGTGATTTTCATGCTTCTAGGGGGTCTAAACACAAGATTTGTGGAATGGTTAAAAGTGCATGAAAATGGCCAATTTGCTCACTCTGAGGTCTCAAAAAGTGTTTCTTCACCCCGGGAAGTGAATTAAATACCATTTGGAGGCATTTAATGTTCAAGCAAAAATGGCTGATTTTTGACAAAAGAGATAACACCCCCCCATTACGTCATTCTTCAGAAAGGTGAAAAATGGTCCGTTTACAAATGTTTTATTTTTGAACGTCAGTTCACATTTGTAGGTGGATTATTAGTTTTAGAGCTAAAATTAGCAGGTTTAAAGTGATTTTCATGCTTCCTGTGGCCCTAAACACAAGGTTTGTGGAATGGTTAAAAGTGCATGAAAATGGCCAATTTGCTCACTCTGAGGTCTCAAAAAGTGTTTCTTCACCCCGGGAAGTGAATTAAATACCATTTGGAGGCATTTAATGTTCAAGCAAAAATGGCTGATTTTTGACAAAAGAGATAACACCCCCCCATTACGTCATTCTTCAGAAAGGTGAAAAATGGTCCGTTTTCAAATGTTTTATTTTTGAACGTCAGTTCACATTTGTAGGTGGATTATTCGTTTTAGAGCTAAAATTAGCATGTTTAAAGTGATTTTCATGCTTCCAGGGGCTCTAAACACAAGATTTGTGGAATGGTTAAAAGTGCATGAAAATGGCCAATTTGCTCACTCTGAGGTCTCAAAAAGTGTTTCTTCACCCCGGGAAGTGAATTAAATACCATTTGGAGGCATTTATTGTTCAAGCAAAAACGGCTGATTTTTGACAAAAGAGATAACACCCCCCCATTACGTCATTCTTCAGAAAGGTAAAAAATGGTGCGTTTTCAAATGTTTTATTTTTGAATGTCAGTTCACATTTGTAGGTGGATTATTAGTTTTAGAGCTAAAATTAGCATGTTTAAAGTGATTTTCATGCTTCCTGTGGCCCTAAACACAAGGTTTGTGGAATGGTTAAAAGTGCATGAAAATGGCCAATTTGCTCACTCTGAGGTCTCAAAAAGTGTTTCTTCACCCCGGGAAGTGAATTAAATACCATTTGGAGGCATTTAATGTTCAAGCAAAAACAGCTGATTTTTGACAAAAGAGATAACACCCCCCCATTACGTAATTCTTCAGAAAGGTGAAAAATTGTCCGTTTTCAAATGTTTTATTTTTGAATGTCAGTTCACATTTGTAGGTGGATTATTAGTTTTAGAGCTAAAATTAGCATATTTAAAGTGATTTTCATGCTTCCAGGGGGTCTAAACACAAGATTTGTGGAATGGTTAAAAGTGCATGAAAATGGCCAATTTGCTCACTCTGAGGTCTCAAAAAGTGTTTCTTCACCCCGGGAATTGAATTAAATACCATTTGGAGGCAATTAATGTTCAAGCAAAAATGGCTGATTTTTGACAAAAGAGATAACACCCCCCCATTACGTCATTCTTCAGAAAGGTGAAAAATGGTCCGTTTACAAATGTTTTATTTTTGAACGTCAGTTCACATTTGTAGGTGGATTATTAGTTTTAGAGCTAAAATTAGCAGGTTTAAAGTGATATTCATGCTTCCTGTGGCCCTAAACACAAGGTTTGTGGAATGGTTAAAAGTGCATGAAAATGGCCAATTTGCTCACTCTGAGGTCTCAAAAAGTGTTTCTTCACTCCGGGAAGTGAATTAAATACCATTTGGAGGCATTTAATGTTCAAGCAAAAACAGCTGATTTTTGACAAAAGAGATAACACCCCCCCATTACGTAATTCTTCAGAAAGGTGAAAAATGGTCCGTTTTCAAATGTTTTATTTTTGAACGTCAGTTCACATTTGTAGGTGGATTATTAGTTTTAGAGCTAAAATTAGCATGTTTAAAGTGATTTTCATGCTTCCAGGGGCTCTAAACACAAGATTTGTGGAATGGTTAAAAGTGCATGAAAATGGCCAATTTGCTCACTCTGAGGTCTCAAAAAGTGTTTCTTCACCCGGGGAAGTGAATTAAATACCATTTGGAGGCATTTAATGTTCAAGCAAAAACGGCTGATCTTTGACAAAAGAGATAACACCCCCCATTACGTCATTCTTCAGAAAGGTAAAAAATGGTCCGTTTTCAAATGTTTTATTTTTGAATGTCAGTTCACATTTGTAGGTGGATTATTAGTTTTAGAGCTAAAATTAGCATATTTAAAGTGATTTTCATGCTTCTAGGGGGTCTAAACACAAGATTTGTGGAATGGTTAAAAGTGCATGAAAATGGCCAATTTGCTCACTCTGAGGTCTCAAAAAGTGTTTCTTCACCCCGGGAAGTGAATTAAATACCATTTGGAGGCATTTAATGTTCAAGCAAAAATGGCTGATTTTTGACAAAAGAGATAACACCCCCCCATTACGTCATTCTTCAGAAAGGTGAAAAATGGTCCGTTTACAAATGTTTTATTTTTGAACGTCAGTTCACATTTGTAGGTGGATTATTAGTTTTAGAGCTAAAATTAGCAGGTTTAAAGTGATTTTCATGCTTCCTGTGGCCCTAAACACAAGGTTTGTGGAATGGTTAAAAGTGCATGAAAATGGCCAATTTGCTCACTCTGAGGTCTCAAAAAGTGTTTCTTCACCCCGGGAAGTGAATTAAATACCATTTGGAGGCATTTAATGTTCAAGCAAAAATGGCTGATTTTTGACAAAAGAGATAACACCCCCCCATTACGTCATTCTTCAGAAAGGTGAAAAATGGTCCGTTTACAAATGTTTTATTTTTGAACGTCAGTTCACATTTGTAGGTGGATTATTAGTTTTAGAGCTAAAATTAGCATGTTTAAAGTGATTTTCATGCTTCCAGGGGCCCGGGAAGTGAATTAAATACCATTTGGAGGCATTTAATGTTCAAGCAAAAAAAGCTGATTTTTGACAAAAGAAATTACACCCCCCCATTACGTCATTCTTCAGAAAGGTGAAAAATGGTCAGTTTTCAAATGTTTTATTTTTGAACATCAGTTCACATTTGTAGGTGGATTTTTAGTTTTAGAGCTAAAATTAGCATGTTTAAAGAGATTTTCATGCTTCCAGGGGCTCTAAACACAAGATTTGTGGAATGGTTAAAAGTGCATGAAAATGGCCAATTTGCTCACTCTGAGGTCTCAAAAAGTGTTTCTTCACCCCGGGAAGTGAATTAAATACCATTTGGAGGCATTTAATGTTCAAGCAAAAACGGCTGATTTTTGACAAAAGAGATAACACCCCCCCATTACTTCATGCTTCAGAAAGGTGAAAAATGGTCCGTTTTCAAATGTTTTATTTTTGAACGTCAGTTCACATTTGTAGGTGGATTATTAGTTTTAGAGCTAAAATTAGCATGTTTAAAGTGATTTTCATGCTTCCAAGGGCCCTGGAAGTGAATTAAATACCATTTGGAGGCATTTAATGTTCAAGCAAAAACGGCTGATTTTTGACAAAAGAGATAACACCCCCCATTACGTCATGCTTCAGAAATGTGAAAAATTGTCCGTTTTCAAATGTTTTATTTTTGAATGTCAGTTCACATTTGTAGGTGGATTATTAGTTTTAGAGCTAAAATTAGCATGTTTAAAGTGATTTTCATGCTTCCTGTGGCCCTAAACACAAGGTTTGTGGAATGGTTAAAAGTGCATGAAAATGGCCAATTTGCTCACTCTGAGGTCTCAAAAAGTGTTTCTTCACCCCGGGAAGTGAATTAAATACCATTTGGAGGCATTTAATGTTCAAGCAAAAACAGCTGATTTTTGACAAAAGAGATAACACCCCCCCATTACGTAATTCTTCAGAAAGGTGAAAAATGGTCCGTTTTCAAATGTTTTATTTTTGAACGTCAGTTCACATTTGTAGGTGGATTATTAGTTTTAGAGCTAAAATTAGCATGTTTAAAGTGATTTTCATGCTTCCAGGGGCCCGGGAAGTGAATTAAATACCATTTGGAGGCATTTAATGTTCAAGCAAAAACAGCTGATTTTTGACAAAAGAGATAACACCCCCCCATTACGTCATTCTTCAGAAAGGTGAAAAATGGTCCGTTTTCAAATGTTTTATTTTTGAACGTCAGTTCACATTTGTAGGTGGATTATTAGTTTTAGAGCTAAAATTAGCATGTTTAAAGTGATTTTCATGCTTCCAGGGGCTCTAAACACAAGATTTGTGGAATGGTTAAAAGTGCATGAAAATGGCCAATTTGCTCACTCTGAGGTCTCAAAAAGTGTTTCTTCACCCCGGGAAGTGAATTAAATACCATTTGGAGGCATTTAATGTTCAAGCAAAAACGGCTGATTTTTGACAAAAGAGATAACACCCCCCCATTACGTCATTCTTCAGAAAGGTGAAAAATGGTCCGTTTACAAATGTTTTATTTTTGAACGTCAGTTCACATTTGTAGGTGGATTATTAGTTTTAGAGCTAAAATTAGCATGTTTAAAGTGATTTTCATGCTTCCTGTGGCCCTAAACACAAGGTTTGTGGAATGGTTAAAAGTGCATGAAAATGGCCAATTTGCTCAGTCTGAGGTCTCAAAAAGTGTTTCTTCACCCCGGGAAGTGAATTAAATACCATTTGGAGGCATTTAATGTTCAAGCAAAAACGGCTGATTTTTGACAAAAGAGATAACACCCCCCATTACGTCATGCTTCAGAAATGTGAAAAATTGTCCGTTTTCAAATGTTTTATTTTTGAATGTCAGTTCACATTTGTAGGTGGATTATTAGTTTTAGAGCTAAAATTAGCATGTTTAAAGTGATTTTCATGCTTCCTGTGGCCCTAAACACAAGGTTTGTGGAATGGTTAAAAGTGCATGGAAATGGCCAATTTGCTCACTCTGAGGTCTCAAAAAGTGTTTCTTCACCCCGGGAAGTGAATTAAATACCATTTGGAGGCATTTAATGTTCAAGCAAAAACAGCTGATTTTTTACAAAAGAGATAACACCCCCCATTACGTAATTCTTCAGAAAGGTGAAAAATTGTCCGTTTTCAAATGTTTTATTTTTGAACGTCAGTTCACATTTGTAGGTGGATTATTAGTTTTAGAGCTAAAATTAGCATGTTTAAAGTGATTTTCATGCTTCCAGGGGCCCGGGAAGTGAATTAAATACCATTTGGAGGCATTTAATGTTCAAGCAAAAACAGCTGATTTTTGACAAAAGAGATAACACCCCCCCATTACGTCATTCTTCAGAAAGGTGAAAAATGGTCCGTTTTCAAATGTTTTATTTTTGAACGTCAGTTCACATTTGTAGGTGGATTATTAGTTTTAGAGCTAAAATTAGCATGTTTAAAGTGATTTTCATGCTTCCAGGGGCTCTAAACACAAGATTTGTGGAATGGTTAAAAGTGCATGAAAATGGCCAATTTGCTCACTCTGAGGTCTCAAAAAGTGTTTCTTTACCCCGGGAAGTGAATTAAATACCATTTGGAGGCATTTAATGTTCAAGCAAAAACGGCGGATTTTTGACAAAAGAGATAACACCCCCCCATTACGTCATGCTTCAGAAAGGTGAAAAATTGTCCGTTTTTAAATGTTTTATTTTTGAATGTCAGTTCACATTTGTAGGTGGATTATTAGTTTTAGAGCTAAAATTAGCATGTTTAAAGTGATTTTCATGCTTCCTGTTGCCCTAAACACAAGGTTTGTGAAATGGTTAAAAGTGCATGAAAATGGCCAATTTGCTCACTCTGAGGTCTCAAAAAGTGTTTCTTCACCCAGGGAAGTGAATTAAATACCATTTGGAGGCATTTAATGTTCAAGCAAAAACGGCTGATTTTTGACAAAAGAGATAACACCCCCCCATTACGTCATGCTTCAGAAAGGTGAAAAATGGTCCGTTTTCAAATGTTTTATTTTTGAAGGTCAGTTCACATTTGTAGGTGGATTATTAGTTTTAGAGCTAAAATGAGCATGTTTAAAGTGATTTTCATGCTTCCAGGGGCCCGGGAAGTAAATTAAATACCATTTGGAGGCATTTAATGTTCAAGCAAAAACGACTGATTTTTGACAAAAGAGACAACACCCCCCCCATTACGTCATGCTTCAGAAAGGTGAAAAATTGTCCGTTTTCAAATGTTTTATTTTTGAATGTCAGTTCACATTTGTAGGTGGATTATTAGTTTTAGAGCTAAAATTAGCATGTTTAAAGTGATTTTCATGCTTCCTGTGGCCCTAAACACAAGGTTTGTGGAATGGTTAAAAGTGCATGAAAATGGCCAATTTGCTCACTCTGAGGTCTCAAAAAGTGTTTCTTCACCCCGGGAAGTGAATTAAATACCATTTGGAGGCATTTAATGTTCAAGCAAAAACAGCTGATTTTTGACAAAAGAGATAACACCCCCCCATTACGTAATTCTTCAGAAAGGTGAAAAATTGTCTGTTTTCAAATGTTTTATTTTTGAATGTCAGTTCACATTTGTAGGTGGATTATTAGTTTTAGAGCTAAAATTAGCATATTTAAAGTGATTTTCATGCTTCCAGGGGGTCTAAACACAAGATTTGTGGAATGGTTAAAAGTGCATGAAAATGGCCAATTTGCTCACTCTGAGGTCTCAAAAAGTGTTTCTTCACCCCGGGAATTGAATTAAATACCATTTGGAGGCATTTAATGTTCAAGCAAAAATGGCTGATTTTTGACAAAAGAGATAACACCCCCCCATTACGTCATTCTTCAGAAAGGTGAAAAATGGTCCGTTTACAAATGTTTTATTTTTGAACGTCAGTTCACATTTGTAGGTGGATTATTAGTTTTAGAGCTAAAATTAGCAGGTTTAAAGTGATATTCATGCTTCCTGTGGCCCTAAACACAAGGTTTGTGGAATGGTTAAAAGTGCATGAAAATGGCCAATTTGCTCACTCTGAGGTCTCAAAAAGTGTTTCTTCACTCCGGGAAGTGAATTAAATACCATTTGGAGGCATTTAATGTTCAAGCAAAAACAGCTGATTTTTGACAAAAGAGATAACACCCCCCCATTACGTAATTCTTCAGAAAGGTGAAAAATGGTCCGTTTTCAAATGTTTTATTTTTGAACGTCAGTTCACATTTGTAGGTGGATTATTAGTTTTAGAGCTAAAATTAGCATGTTTAAAGTGATTTTCATGCTTCCAGGGGCTCTAAACACAAGATTTGTGGAATGGTTAAAAGTGCATGAAAATGGCCAATTTGCTCACTCTGAGGTCTCAAAAAGTGTTTCTTCACCCGGGGAAGTGAATTAAATACCATTTGGAGGCATTTAATGTTCAAGCAAAAACGGCTGATCTTTGACAAAAGAGATAACACCCCCCATTACGTCATTCTTCAGAAAGGTAAAAAATGGTCCGTTTTCAAATGTTTTATTTTTGAATGTCAGTTCACATTTGTAGGTGGATTATTAGTTTTAGAGCTAAAATTAGCATATTTAAAGTGATTTTCATGCTTCTAGGGGGTCTAAACACAAGATTTGTGGAATGGTTAAAAGTGCATGAAAATGGCCAATTTGCTCACTCTGAGGTCTCAAAAAGTGTTTCTTCACCCCGGGAAGTGAATTAAATACCATTTGGAGGCATTTAATGTTCAAGCAAAAATGGCTGATTTTTGACAAAAGAGATAACACCCCCCCATTACGTCATTCTTCAGAAAGGTGAAAAATGGTCCGTTTACAAATGTTTTATTTTTGAACGTCAGTTCACATTTGTAGGTGGATTATTAGTTTTAGAGCTAAAATTAGCAGGTTTAAAGTGATTTTCATGCTTCCTGTGGCCCTAAACACAAGGTTTGTGGAATGGTTAAAAGTGCATGAAAATGGCCAATTTGCTCACTCTGAGGTCTCAAAAAGTGTTTCTTCACCCCGGGAAGTGAATTAAATACCATTTGGAGGCATTTAATGTTCAAGCAAAAATGGCTGATTTTTGACAAAAGAGATAACACCCCCCCATTACGTCATTCTTCAGAAAGGTGAAAAATGGTCCGTTTACAAATGTTTTATTTTTGAACGTCAGTTCACATTTGTAGGTGGATTATTAGTTTTAGAGCTAAAATTAGCATGTTTAAAGTGATTTTCATGCTTCCAGGGGCCCGGGAAGTGAATTAAATACCATTTGGAGGCATTTAATGTTCAAGCAAAAAAAGCTGATTTTTGACAAAAGAAATTACACCCCCCCATTACGTCATTCTTCAGAAAGGTGAAAAATGGTCAGTTTTCAAATGTTTTATTTTTGAACATCAGTTCACATTTGTAGGTGGATTTTTAGTTTTAGAGCTAAAATTAGCATGTTTAAAGAGATTTTCATGCTTCCAGGGGCTCTAAACACAAGATTTGTGGAATGGTTAAAAGTGCATGAAAATGGCCAATTTGTTCACTCTGAGGTCTCAAAAAGTGTTTCTTCACCCCGGGAAGTGAATTAAATACCATTTGGAGGCATTTAATGTTCAAGCAAAAACGGCTGATTTTTGACAAAAGAGATAACACCCCCCCATTACTTCATGCTTCAGAAAGGTGAAAAATGGTCCGTTTTCAAATGTTTTATTTTTGAACGTCAGTTCACATTTGTAGGTGGATTATTAGTTTTAGAGCTAAAATTAGCATGTTTAAAGTGATTTTCATGCTTCCAAGGGCCCTGGAAGTGAATTAAATACCATTTGGAGGCATTTAATGTTCAAGCAAAAACGGCTGATTTTTGACAAAAGAGATAACACCCCCCATTACGTCATGCTTCAGAAATGTGAAAAATTGTCCGTTTTCAAATGTTTTATTTTTGAATGTCAGTTCACATTTGTAGGTGGATTATTAGTTTTAGAGCTAAAATTAGCATGTTTAAAGTGATTTTCATGCTTCCTGTGGCCCTAAACACAAGGTTTGTGGAATGGTTAAAAGTGCATGAAAATGGCCAATTTGCTCACTCTGAGGTCTCAAAAAGTGTTTCTTCACCCCGGGAAGTGAATTAAATACCATTTGGAGGCATTTAATGTTCAAGCAAAAACAGCTGATTTTTGACAAAAGAGATAACACCCCCCCCATTACGTAATTCTTCAGAAAGGTGAAAAATGGTCCGTTTTCAAATGTTTTATTTTTGAACGTCAGTTCACATTTGTAGGTGGATTATTAGTTTTAGAGCTAAAATTAGCATGTTTAAAGTGATTTTCATGCTTCCAGGGGCCCGGGAAGTGAATTAAATACCATTTGGAGGCATTTAATGTTCAAGCAAAAACAGCTGATTTTTGACAAAAGAGATAACACCCCCCCATTACGTCATTCTTCAGAAAGGTGAAAAATGGTCCGTTTTCAAATGTTTTATTTTTGAACGTCAGTTCACATTTGTAGGTGGATTATTAGTTTTAGAGCTAAAATTAGCATGTTTAAAGTGATTTTCATGCTTCCAGGGGCTCTAAACACAAGATTTGTGGAATGGTTAAAAGTGCATGAAAATGGCCAATTTGCTCACTCTGAGGTCTCAAAAAGTGTTTCTTCACCCCGGGAAGTGAATTAAATACCATTTGGAGGCATTTAATGTTCAAGCAAAAACGGCTGATTTTTGACAAAAGAGATAACACCCCCCCATTACGTCATTCTTCAGAAAGGTGAAAAATGGTCCGTTTACAAATGTTTTATTTTTGAACGTCAGTTCACATTTGTAGGTGGATTATTAGTTTTAGAGCTAAAATTAGCATGTTTAAAGTGATTTTCATGCTTCCTGTGGCCCTAAACACAAGGTTTGTGGAATGGTTAAAAGTGCATGAAAATGGCCAATTTGCTCAGTCTGAGGTCTCAAAAAGTGTTTCTTCACCCCGGGAAGTGAATTAAATACCATTTGGAGGCATTTAATGTTCAAGCAAAAACGGCTGATTTTTGACAAAAGAGATAACACCCCCCATTACGTCATGCTTCAGAAATGTGAAAAATTGTCCGTTTTCAAATGTTTTATTTTTGAATGTCAGTTCACATTTGTAGGTGGATTATTAGTTTTAGAGCTAAAATTAGCATGTTTAAAGTGATTTTCATGCTTCCTGTGGCCCTAAACACAAGGTTTGTGGAATGGTTAAAAGTGCATGGAAATGGCCAATTTGCTCACTCTGAGGTCTCAAAAAGTGTTTCTTCACCCCGGGAAGTGAATTAAATACCATTTGGAGGCATTTAATGTTCAAGCAAAAACAGCTGATTTTTTACAAAAGAGATAACACCCCCCATTACGTAATTCTTCAGAAAGGTGAAAAATTGTCCGTTTTCAAATGTTTTATTTTTGAACGTCAGTTCACATTTGTAGGTGGATTATTAGTTTTAGAGCTAAAATTTGCATGTTTAAAGTGATTTTCATGCTTCCAGGGGCCCGGGAAGTGAATTAAATACCATTTGGAGGCATTTAATGTTCAAGCAAAAACAGCTGATTTTTGACAAAAGAGATAACACCCCCCCATTACGTCATTCTTCAGAAAGGTGAAAAATGGTCCGTTTTCAAATGTTTTATTTTTGAACGTCAGTTCACATTTGTAGGTGGATTATTAGTTTTAGAGCTAAAATTAGCATGTTTAAAGTGATTTTCATGCTTCCAGGGGCTCTAAACACAAGATTTGTGGAATGGTTAAAAGTGCATGAAAATGGCCAATTTGCTCACTCTGAGGTCTCAAAAAGTGTTTCTTTACCCCGGGAAGTGAATTAAATACCATTTGGAGGCATTTAATGTTCAAGCAAAAACGGCGGATTTTTGACAAAAGAGATAACACCCCCCCATTACGTCATGCTTCAGAAAGGTGAAAAATTGTCCGTTTTTAAATGTTTTATTTTTGAATGTCAGTTCACATTTGTAGGTGGATTATTAGTTTTAGAGCTAAAATTAGCATGTTTAAAGTGATTTTCATGCTTCCTGTTGCCCTAAACACAAGGTTTGTGAAATGGTTAAAAGTGCATGAAAATGGCCAATTTGCTCACTCTGAGGTCTCAAAAAGTGTTTCTTCACCCAGGGAAGTGAATTAAATACCATTTGGAGGCATTTAATGTTCAAGCAAAAACGGCTGATTTTTGACAAAAGAGATAACACCCCCCCATTACGTCATGCTTCAGAAAGGTGAAAAATGGTCCGTTTTCAAATGTTTTATTTTTGAAGGTCAGTTCACATTTGTAGGTGGATTATTAGTTTTAGAGCTAAAATGAGCATGTTTAAAGTGATTTTCATGCTTCCAGGGGCCCGGGAAGTAAATTAAATACCATTTGGAGGCATTTAATGTTCAAGCAAAAACGACTGATTTTTGACAAAAGAGACAACACCCCCCCCATTACGTCATGCTTCAGAAAGGTGAAAAATTGTCCGTTTTCAAATGTTTTATTTTTGAATGTCAGTTCACATTTGTAGGTGGATTATTAGTTTTAGAGCTAAAATTAGCATGTTTAAAGTGATTTTCATGCTTCCTGTGGCCCTAAACACAAGGTTTGTGGAATGGTTAAAAGTGCATGAAAATGGCCAATTTGCTCACTCTGAGGTCTCAAAAAGTGTTTCTTCACCCGGGGAAGTGAATTAAATACCATTTGGAGGCATTTAATGTTCAAGCAAAAACAGCTGATCTTTGACAAAAGAGATAACACCCCCCATTACGTCATTCTTCAGAAAGGTGAAAAATGGTCCGTTTTCAAATGTTTTATTTTTGAACGTCAGTTCACATTTGTAGGTGGATTATTCGTTTTAGAGCTAAAATTAGCATGTTTAAAGTGATTTTCATGCTTCCAGGGGCTCTAAACACAAGATTTGTGGAATGGTTAAAAGTGCATGAAAATGGCCAATTTGCTCACTCTGAGGTCTCAAAAAGTGTTTCTTCACCCCGGGAAGTGAATTAAATACCATTTGGAGGCATTTATTGTTCAAGCAAAAACGGCTGATTTTTGACAAAAGAGATAACACCCCCCATTACGTCATTCTTCAGAAAGGTAAAAAATGGTGCGTTTTCAAATGTTTTATTTTTGAATGTCAGTTCACATTTGTAGGTGGATTATTAGTTTTAGATCTAAAATTAGCATGTTTAAAGTGATTTTCATGCTTCCTGTGGCCCTAAACACAAGGTTTGTGGAATGGTTAAAAGTGCATGAAAATGGCCAATTTGCTCACTCTGAGGTCTCAAAAAGTGTTTCTTCACCCCGGGAAGTGAATTAAATACCATTTGGAGGCATTTAATGTTCAAGCAAAAACAGCAGATTTTTGACAAAAGAGATAACACCCCCCCATTACGTAATTCTTCAGAAAGGTGAAAAATTGTCCGTTTTCAAATGTTTTATTTTTGAATGTCAGTTCACATTTGTAGGTGGATTATTAGTTTTAGAGCTAAAATTAGCATATTTAAAGTGATTTTCATGCTTCCAGGGGGTCTAAACACAAGATTTGTGGAATGGTTAAAAGTGCATGAAAATGGCCAATTTGCTCACTCTGAGGTCTCAAAAAGTGTTTCTTCACCCCGGGAAGTGAATTAAATACCATTTGGAGGCATTTAATGTTCAAGCAAAAATGGCTGATTTTTGACAAAAGAGATAACACCCCCCCATTACGTCATTCTTCAGAAAGGTGAAAAATGGTCCGTTTACAAATGTTTTATTTTTGAACGTCAGTTCACATTTGTAGGTGGATTATTAGTTTTAGAGCTAAAATTAGCAGGTTTAAAGTGATTTTCATGCTTCCTGTGGCCCTAAACACAAGGTTTGTGGAATGGTTAAAAGTGCATGAAAATGGCCAATTTGCTCACTCTGAGGTCTCAAAAAGTGTTTCTTCACCCCGGGAAGTGAATTAAATACCATTTGGAGGCATTTAATATTCAAGCAAAAATGGCTGATTTTTGACAAAAGAGATAACACCCCCCCATTACGTCATTCTTCAGAAAGGTGAAAAATGGTCCGTTTACAAATGTTTTATTTTTGAACGTCAGTTCACATTTGTAGGTGGATTATTAGTTTTAGAGCTAAAATTAGCATGTTTAAAGTGATTTTCATGCTTCCAGGGGCCCGGGAAGTGAATTAAATACCATTTGGAGGCATTTAATGTTCAAGCAAAAAAAGCTGATTTTTGACAAAAGAAATTACACCCCCCCATTACGTCATTCTTCAGAAAGGTGAAAAATGGTCAGTTTTCAAATGTTTTATTTTTGAACATCAGTTCACATTTGTAGGTGGATTTTTAGTTTTAGAGCTAAAATTAGCATGTTTAAAGAGATTTTCATGCTTCCAGGGGCTCTAAACACAAGATTTGTGGAATGGTTAAAAGTGCATGAAAATGTCCAATTTGCTCACTCTGAGGTCTCAAAAAGTGTTTCTTCACCCCGGGAAGTGAATTAAATACCATTTGGAGGCATTTAATGTTCAAGCAAAAACGGCTGATTTTTGACAAAAGAGATAACACCCCCCCATTACGTCATGCTTCAGAAAGGTGAAAAATGGTCCGTTTTCAAATGTTTTATTTTTGAACGTCAGTTCACATTTGTAGGTGGATTATTAGTTTTAGAGCTAAAATTAGCATGTTTAAAGTGATTTTCATGCTTCCAAGGGCCCTGGAAGTAAATTAAATTACAATTTGGAGGCATTTAATGTTCAAGCAAAAACGGCTGATTTTTGACAAAAGAGATAACACCCCCATTACGTCATGCTTCAGAAATGTGAAAAATTGTCCGTTTTCAAATGTTTTATTTTTGAATGTCAGTTCACATTTGTAGGTGGATTATTAGTTTTAGAGCTAAAATTAGCATGTTTAAAGTGATTTTCATGCTTCCAGGGGCTCAAAACACAAGATTTGTGGAATGGTTAAAAGTGCATGAAAATGGCCAATTTGCTCACTCTGAGGTCTCAAAAAGAGTTTCTTCACCCCGGGAAGTGAATTAAATACCATTTGGAGGCATTTAATGTTCAAGCAAAAACGGCTGATTTTTGACAAAAGAGATAACACCCCCCCATTACGTCATTCTTCAGAAAGGTGAAAAATGGTCCGTTTTCAAATGTTTTATTTTTGAACGTCAGTTCACATTTGTAGGTGGATTATTAGTTTTAGAGCTAAAATTAGCATGTTTAAAGAGATTTTCATGCTTCTAGGGGCCCGGGAAGTGAATTAAATACCATTTGGAGGCATTTAATGTTCAAGCAAAAACAGCTGATCTTTGACAAAAGAGATAACACCCCCCCATTACGTCATTCTTCAGAAAGGTGAAAAATGGTCCGTTTTCAAATGTTTTATTTTTGAACGTCAGTTCACATTTGTAGGTGAATTATTAGTTTTAGAGCTAAAATTAGCATGTTTAAAGTGATTTTCATGCTTCCAGGGTCTCTAAACACAAGATTTGTGGAATGGTTAAAAGTGCATGAAAATGGCCAATTTGCTCACTCTGAGGTCTCAAAAAGTGTTTCTTCACCCCGGGAAGTGAATTAAATACCATTTGGAGGCATTTAATGTTCAAGCAAAAACGGCTGATTTTTGACAAAAGAGATAACACCCCCCCATTACGTCATGCTTCAGAAAGGTGAAAAATGGTCCGTTTTCAAATGTTTTATTTTTGAATGTCAATTCACATTTGTAGGTGGATTATTAGTTTTAGAGCTAAAATTAGCATGTTTAAAGTGATTTTCAGGCTTCCAGGGGCCCGGGAAGTGAATTAAATACCATTTGGAGGCATTTAATGTTCAAGCAAAAACAGCTGATTTTTGACAAAAGAGATAACACCCCCCATTACGTCATTCTTCAGAAAGGTAAAAAATGGTCCGTTTTCAAAAGTTTTATTTTTGAACGTCAGTTCACATTTGTAGGTGGATTATTAGTTTTAGAGCTAAAATTAGCATGTTTAAAGTGATTTTCATGCTTCCAGGGGCTCTAAACACAAGATTTGTGGAATGGTTAAAAGTGCATGAAAATGGCCAATTTGCTCACTCTGAGGTCTCAAAAAGTGTTTCTTCACCCCGGGAAGTGAATTAAATACAATTTGGAGGCATTTAATGTTCAAGCAAAAACGGCGGATTTTTGACAAAAGAGATAACACCCCCCATTACGTGATGCCTCAGAAAGGTGAAAAATTGTTCGTTTTCAAATGTTTTATTTTTGAATGTCAGTTCACATTTGTAGGTGGATCATCAGTTTTAAAGCTAAAAAAATTAGCATGTTTAAAGTGATTTTCATGCTTCCAGGGGCTCTAAACACAAGATTTGTGGAATGGTTAAAAGTGCATGAAAATGGCCAATTTGCTCACTCTGAGGTCTCAAAAAGTGTTTCTTCACCCCGGGAAGTGAATTAAATACCATTTGGAGGCATTTATTGTTCAAGCAAAAACGGCTGATTTTTGACAAAAGAGATAACACCCCCCCATTACGTCATTCTTCAGAAAGGTAAAAAATGGTGCGTTTTCAAATGTTTTATTTTTTAATGTCAGTTCACATTTGTAGGTGGATTATTAGTTTTAGAGCTAAAATTAGCATGTTTAAAGTGATTTTCATGCTTCCTGTGGCCCTAAACACAAGGTTTGTGGAATGGTTAAAAGTGCATGAAAATGGCCAATTTGCTCACTCTGAGGTCTCAAAAAGTGTTTCTTCACCCCGGGAAGTGAATTAAATACCATTTGGAGGCATTTAATGTTCAAGCAAAAACAGCTGATTTTTGACAAGAGATAACACCCCCCCATTACGTAATTCTTCAGAAAGGTGAAAAATTGTCCGTTTTCAAATGTTTTATTTTTGAATGTCAGTTCACATTTGTAGGTGGATTATTAGTTTTAGAGCTAAAATTAGCATATTTAAAGTGATTTTCATGCTTCCAGGGGGTCTAAACACAAGATTTGTGGAATGGTTAAAAGTGCATGAAAATGGCCAATTTGCTCACTCTGAGGTCTCAAAAAGTGTTTCTTCACCCCGGGAATTGAATTAAATACCATTTGGAGGCATTTAATGTTCAAGCAAAAATGGCTGATTTTTGACAAAAGAGATAACACCCCCCCATTACGTCATTCTTCAGAAAGGTGAAAAATGGTCCGTTTACAAATGTTTTATTTTTGAACGTCAGTTCACATTTGTAGGTGGATTATTAGTTTTAGAGCTAAAATTATCAGGTTTAAAGTGATTTTCATGCTTCCTGTGGCCCTAAACACAAGGTTTGTGGAATGGTTAAAAGTGCATGAAAATGGCCAATTTGCTCACTCTGAGGTCTCAAAAAGTGTTTCTTCACTCCGGGAAGTGAATTAAATACCATTTGGAGGCATTTAATGTTCAAGCAAAAACAGCTGATTTTTGACAAAAGAGATAACACCCCCCCATTACGTAATTCTTCAGAAAGGTGAAAAATGGTCCGTTTTCAAATGTTTTATTTTTGAACGTCAGTTCACATTTGTAGGTGGATTATTAGTTTTAGAGCTAAAATTAGCATGTTTAAAGTGATTTTCATGCTTCCAGGGGCTCTAAACACAAGATTTGTGGAATGGTTAAAAGTGCATGAAAATGGCCAATTTGCTCACTCTGAGGTCTCAAAAAGTGTTTTTTCACCCCGGGAAGTGAATTAAATACCATTTGGAGGCATTTAATGTGCAAGCAAAAACGGCTGATTTTTGACAAAAGAGATAACACCCCCCATTACGTCATTCTTCAGAAAGGTAAAAAATGGTCCGTTTTCAAATGTTTTATTTTTGAATGTCAGTTCACATTTGTAGGTGGATTATTAGTTTTAGAGCTAAAATTAGCATGTTTAAAGTGATTTTCATGCTTCCTGTGGCCCTAAACACAAGGTTTGTGGAATGGTTAAAAGTGCATGAAAATGGCCAATTTGCTCACTCTGAGGTCTCAAAAAGTGTTTCTTCACCCCGGGAAGTGAATTAAATACCATTTGGAGGCATTTAATGTTCAAGCAAAAACAGCTGATTTTTGACAAAAGAGATAACACCCCCCCATTACGTAATTCTTCAGAAAGGTGAAAAATTGTCCGTTTTCAAATGTTTTATTTTTGAATGTCAGTTCACATTTGTAGGTGGATTATTAGTTTTAGAGCTAAAATTAGCATATTTAAAGTGATTTTCATGCTTCCAGGGGGTCTAAAAACAAGATTTGTGGAATGGTTAAAAGTGCATGAAAATGGCCAATTTGCTCACTCTGAGGTCTCAAAAAGTGTTTCTTCACCCCGGGAAGTGAATTAAATACCATTTGGAGGCATTTAATGTTCAAGCAAAAATGGCTGATTTTTGACAAAAGAGATAACACCCCCCCATTACGTCATTCTTCAGAAAGGTGAAAAATGGTCCGTTTACAAATGTTTTATTTTTGAACGTCAGTTCACATTTGTAGGTGGATTATTAGTTTTAGAGCTAAAATTAGCAGGTTTAAAGTGATTTTCATGCTTCCTGTGGCCCTAAACACAAGGTTTGTGGAATGGTTAAAAGTGCATGAAAATGGCCAATTTGCTCACTCTGAGGTCTCAAAAAGTGTTTCTTCACCCCGGGAAGTGAATTAAATACCATTTGGAGGCATTTAATGTTCAAGCAAAAATGGCTGATTTTTGACAAAAGAGATAACACCCCCCCATTACGTCATTCTTCAGAAAGGTGAAAAATGGTCAGTTTACAAATGTTTTATTTTTGAACGTCAGTTCACATTTGTAGGTGGATTATTAGTTTTAGAGCTAAAATTAGCATGTTTAAAGTGATTTTCATGCTTCCAGGGCCCCGGGAAGTGAATTAAATACCATTTGGAGGCATTTAATGTTCAAGCAAAAAAAGCTGATTTTTGACAAAAGAAATTACACCCCCCCATTACGTCATTCTTCAGAAAGGTGAAAAATGGTCAGTTTTCAAATGTTTTATTTTTGAACATCAGTTCACATTTGTAGGTGGATTTTTAGTTTTAGAGCTAAAATTAGCATGTTTAAAGAGATTTTCATGCTTCCAGGGGCTCTAAACACAAGATTTGTGGAATGGTTAAAAGTGCATGAAAATGGCCAATTTGCTCACTCTGAGGTCTCAAAAAGTGTTTCTTCACCCCGGGAAGTGAATTAAATACCATTTGGAGGCATTTAATGTTCAAGCAAAAACGGCTGATTTTTGACAAAAGAGATAACACCCCCCCATTACGTCATGCTTCAGAAAGGTGAAAAATGGTCCGTTTTCAAATGTTTTATTTTTGAATGTCAGTTCACATTTGTAGGTGGATTATTAGTTTTAGAGCTAAAATTAGCATGTTTAAAGTGATTTTCATGCTTCCTGTGGCCCTAAACACAAGGTTTGTGGAATGGTTAAAAGTGCATGAAAATGGCCAATTTGCTCACTCTGAGGTCTCAAAAAGTGTTTCTTCACCCGGGGAAGTGAATTAAATACCATTTGGAGGCATTTAATGTTCAAGCAAAAACAGCTGATCTTTGACAAAAGAGATAACACCCCCCCATTACGTCATTCTTCAGAAAGGTGAAAAATGGTCCGTTTTCAAATGTTTTATTTTTGAACGTCAGTTCACATTTGTAGGTGGATTATTCGTTTTAGAGCTAAAATTAGCATGTTTAAAGTGATTTTCATGCTTCCAGGGGCTCTAAACACAAGATTTGTGGAATGGTTAAAAGTGCATGAAAATGGCCAATTTGCTCACTCTGAGGTCTCAAAAAGTGTTTCTTCACCCCGGGAAGTGAATTAAATACCATTTGGAGGCATTTATTGTTCAAGCAAAAACGGCTGATTTTTGACAAAAGAGATAACACCCCCCCATTACGTCATTCTTCAGAAAGGTAAAAAATGGTGCGTTTTCAAATGTTTTATTTTTGAATGTCAGTTCACATTTGTAGGTGGATTATTAGTTTTAGAGCTAAAATTAGCATGTTTAAAGTGATTTTCATGCTTCCTGTGGCCCTAAACACAAGGTTTGTGGAATGGTTAAAAGTGCATGAAAATGGCCAATTTGCTCACTCTGAGGTCTCAAAAAGTGTTTCTTCACCCCGGGAAGTGAATTAAATACCATTTGGAGGCATTTAATGTTCAAGCAAAAACAGCTGATTTTTGACAAAAGAGATAACACCCCCCCATTACGTAATTCTTCAGAAAGGTGAAAAATGGTCAGTTTTCAAATGTTTTATTTTTGAACATCAGTTCACATTTGTAGGTGGATTTTTAGTTTTAGAGCTAAAATTAGCATGTTTAAAGAGAGTTTCATGCTTCCAGGGGCTCTAAACACAAGATTTGTGGAATGGTTAAAAGTGCATGAAAATGTCCAATTTGCTCACTCTGAGGTCTCAAAAAGTGTTTCTTCACCCCGGGAAGTGAATTAAATACCATTTGGAGGCATTTAATGTTCAAGCAAAAACGGCTGATTTTTGACAAAAGAGATAACACCCCCCCATTACGTCATGCTTCAGAAAGGTGAAAAATGGTCCGTTTTCAAATGTTTTATTTTTGAACGTCAGTTCACATTTGTAGGTGGATTATTAGTTTTAGAGCTAAAATTAGCATGTTTAAAGTGATTTTCATGCTTCCAAGGGCCCTGGAAGTAAATTAAATTACAATTTGGAGGCATTTAATGTTCAAGCAAAAACGGCTGATTTTTGACAAAAGAGATAACACCCCCCATTACGTCATGCTTCAGAAATGTGAAAAATTGTCCGTTTTCAAATGTTTTATTTTTGAATGTCAGTTCACATTTGTAGGTGGATTATTAGTTTTAGAGCTAAAATTAGCATGTTTAAAGTGATTTTCATGCTTCCAGGGGCTCAAAACACAAGATTTGTGGAATGGTTAAAAGTGCATGAAAATGGCCAATTTGCTCACTCTGAGGTCTCAAAAAGAGTTTCTTCACCCCGGGAAGTGAATTAAATACCATTTGGAGGCATTTAATGTTCAAGCAAAAACGGCTGATTTTTGACAAAAGAGATAACACCCCCCCATTACGTCATTCTTCAGAAAGGTGAAAAATGGTCCGTTTTCAAATGTTTTATTTTTGAACGTCAGTTCACATTTGTAGGTGGATTATTAGTTTTAGAGCTAAAATTAGCATGTTTAAAGAGATTTTCATGCTTCTAGGGGCCCGGGAAGTGAATTAAATACCATTTGGAGGCATTTAATGTTCAAGCAAAAACAGCTGATCTTTGACAAAAGAGATAACACCCCCCCCATTACGTCATTCTTCAGAAAGGTGAAAAATGGTCCGTTTTCAAATGTTTTATTTTTGAACGTCAGTTCACATTTGTAGGTGAATTATTAGTTTTAGAGCTAAAATTAGCATGTTTAAAGTGATTTTCATGCTTCCAGGGTCTCTAAACACAAGATTTGTGGAATGGTTAAAAGTGCATGAAAATGGCCAATTTGCTCACTCTGAGGTCTCAAAAAGTGTTTCTTCACCCCGGGAAGTGAATTAAATACCATTTGGAGGCATTTAATGTTCAAGCAAAAACGGCTGATTTTTGACAAAAGAGATAACACCCCCCCATTACGTCATGCTTCAGAAAGGTGAAAAATGGTCCGTTTTCAAATGTTTTATTTTTGAATGTCAATTCACATTTGTAGGTGGATTATTAGTTTTAGAGCTAAAATTAGCATGTTTAAAGTGATTTTCATGCTTCCTGTGGCCCTAAACACAAGGTTTGTGGAATGGTTAAAAGTGCATGAAAATGGCCAATTTGCTCACTCTGAGGTCTCAAAAAGTGTTTCTTCACCCCGGGAAGTGAATTAAATACCATTTGGAGGCATTTAATGTTCAAGCAAACACAGCTGATTTTTGACAAAAGAGATAACACCCCCCATTTCGTAATTCTTCAGAAAGGTGAAAAATTGTCCATTTTCAAATGTTTTATTTTTGAATGTCAGTTCACATTTGTAGGTGGATTATTAGTTTTAGAGCTAAAATTAGCATATTTAAAGTGATTTTCATGCTTCCAGGGGCTCTAAACACAAGATTTGTGGAATGGTTAAAAGTGCATGAAAATGGCCAATTTGCTGACTCTGAGGTCTCAAAAAGTGTTTCTTCACCCAGGGAAGTGAATTAAATACCATTTGGAGGCATTTAATGTTCAAGCAAAAACGGCTGATTTTTGACAAAAGAGATAACACCCCCCCATTACGTCATTCTTCAGAAAGGTGAAAAATGGTCTGTTTTCAAATGTTTTATTTTTGAACGTCAGTTCACATTTGTAGGTGGATTATTAGTTTTAGAGCTAAAATTAGCATGTTTAAAGTGATTTTCAGGCTTCCAGGGGCCCGGGAAGTGAATTAAATACCATTTGGAGGCATTTAATGTTCAAGCAAAAACAGCTGATTTTTGACAAAAGAGATAACACCCCCCATTACGTCATTCTTCAGAAAGGTAAAAAATGGTCCGTTTTCAAATGTTTTATTTTTGAACGTCAGTTCACATTTGTAGGTGGATTATTAGTTTTAGAGCTAAAATTAGCATGTTTAAAGTGATTTTTATGCTTCCAGGGGCTCTAAACACAAGATTTGTGGAATGGTTAAAAGTGCATGAAAATGGCCAATTTGCTCACTCTGAGGTCTCAAAAAGTGTTTCTTCACCCCGGGAAGTGAATTAAATACAATTTGGAGGCATTTAATGTTCAAGCAAAAACGGCGGATTTTTGACAAAAGAGATAACACCCCCCATTACGTGATGCCTCAGAAAGGTGAAAAATTGTTCGTTTTCAAATGTTTTATTTTTGAATGTCGGTTCACATTTGTAGGTGGATCATCAGTTTTAAAGCTAAAAAAATTAGCATGTTTAAAGTGATTTTCATGCTTCCAGGGGCTCTAAACACAAGATTTGTGGAATGGTTAAAAGTGCATGAAAATGGCCAATTTGCTCACTCTGAGGTCTCAAAAAGTGTTTCTTCACCCCGGGAAGTGAATTAAATACCATTTGGAGGCATTTATTGTTCAAGCAAAAACGGCTGATTTTTTACAAAAGAGATAACACCCCCCCATTACGTCATTCTTCAGAAAGGTAAAAAATGGTGCGTTTTCAAATGTTTTATTTTTTAATGTCAGTTCACATTTGTAGGTGGATTATTAGTTTTAGAGCTAAAATTAGCATGTTTAAAGTGATTTTCATGCTTCCTGTGGCCCTAAACACAAGGTTTGTGGAATGGTTAAAAGTGCATAAAAATGGCCAATTTGCTCACTCTGAGGTCTCAAAAAGTGTTTCTTCACCCCGGGAAGTGAATTAAATACCATTTGGAGGCATTTAATGTTCAAGCAAAAACAGCTGATTTTTGACAAAAGAGATAACACCCCCCCATTACGTAATTCTTCAGAAAGGTGAAAAATTGTCCGTTTTCAAATGTTTTATTTTTGAATGTCAGTTCACATTTGTAGGTGGATTATTAGTTTTAGAGCTAAAATTAGCATATTTAAAGTGATTTTCATGCTTCCAGGGGGTCTAAACACAAGATTTGTGGAATGGTTAAAAGTGCATGAAAATGGCCAATTTGCTCACTCTGAGGTCTCAAAAAGTGTTTCTTCACCCCGGGAATTGAATTAAATACCATTTGGAGGCATTTAATGTTCAAGCAAACATGGCTGATTTTTGACAAAAGAGATAACACCCCCCCATTACGTCATTCTTCAGAAAGGTGAAAAATGGTCCGTTTACAAATGTTTTATTTTTGAACGTCAGTTCACATTTGTAGGTGGATTATTAGTTTTAGAGCTAAAATTAGCAGGTTTAAAGTGATTTTCATGCTTCCTGTGGCCCTAAACACAAGGTTTGTGGAATGGTTAAAAGTGCATGAAAATGGCCAATTTGCTCACTCTGAGGTCTCAAAAAGTGTTTCTTCACTCCGGGAAGTGAATTAAATACCATTTGGAGGCATTTAATGTTCAAGCAAAAACAGCTGATTTTTGACAAAAGAGATAACACCCCCCCATTACGTAATTCTTCAGAAAGGTGAAAAATGGTCCGTTTTCAAATGTTTTATTTTTGAACGTCAGTTCACATTTGTAGGTGGATTATTAGTTTTAGAGCTAAAATTAGCATGTTTAAAGTGATTTTCATGCTTCCAGGGGCTCTAAACACAAGATTTGTGGAATGGTTAAAAGTGCATGAAAATGGCCAATTTGCTCACTCTGAGGTCTCAAAAAGTGTTTCTTCACCCCGGGAAGTGAATTAAATACCATTTGGAGGCATTTAATGTTCAAGCAAAAATGGCTGATTTTTGACAAAAGAGATAACACCCCCCCATTACGTCATTCTTCAGAAAGGTGAAAAATGGTCCGTTTACAAATGTTTTATTTTTGAACGTCAGTTCACATTTGTAGGTGGATTATTAGTTTTAGAGCTAAAATTAGCATGTTTAAAGTGATTTTCATGCTTCCTGTGGCCCTAAACACAAGGTTTGTGGAATGGTTAAAAGTGCATAAAAATGGCCAATTTGCTCACTCTGAGGTCTCAAAAAGTGTTTCTTCACCCCGGGAAGTGAATTAAATACCATTTGGAGGCATTTAATGTTCAAGCAAAAACAGCTGATTTTTGACAAAAGAGATAACACCCCCCCATTACGTAATTCTTCAGAAAGGTGAAAAATTGTCCGTTTTCAAATGTTTTATTTTTGAATGTCAGTTCACATTTGTAGGTGGATTATTAGTTTTAGAGCTAAAATTAGCATATTTAAAGTGATTTTCATGCTTCCAGGGGGTCTAAACACAAGATTTGTGGAATGGTTAAAAGTGCATGAAAATGGCCAATTTGCTCACTCTGAGGTCTCAAAAAGTGTTTCTTCACCCCGGGAATTGAATTAAATACCATTTGGAGGCATTTAATGTTCAAGCAAACATGGCTGATTTTTGACAAAAGAGATAACACCCCCCCATTACGTCATTCTTCAGAAAGGTGAAAAATGGTCCGTTTACAAATGTTTTATTTTTGAACGTCAGTTCACATTTGTAGGTGGATTATTAGTTTTAGAGCTAAAATTAGCAGGTTTAAAGTGATTTTCATGCTTCCTGTGGCCCTAAACACAAGGTTTGTGGAATGGTTAAAAGTGCATGAAAATGGCCAATTTGCTCACTCTGAGGTCTCAAAAAGTGTTTCTTCACTCCGGGAAGTGAATTAAATACCATTTGGAGGCATTTAATGTTCAAGCAAAAACAGCTGATTTTTGACAAAAGAGATAACACCCCCCCATTACGTAATTCTTCAGAAAGGTGAAAAATGGTCCGTTTTCAAATGTTTTATTTTTGAACGTCAGTTCACATTTGTAGGTGGATTATTAGTTTTAGAGCTAAAATTAGCATGTTTAAAGTGATTTTCATGCTTCCAGGGGCTCTAAACACAAGATTTGTGGAATGGTTAAAAGTGCATGAAAATGGCCAATTTGCTCACTCTGAGGTCTCA
Source organism: Lissotriton helveticus (assembly GCF_964261635.1). Taxonomy (NCBI): domain Eukaryota; kingdom Metazoa; phylum Chordata; class Amphibia; order Caudata; family Salamandridae; genus Lissotriton; species Lissotriton helveticus. The sequence continues at coordinate 2,043,708 of NW_027611740.1, forward strand.
AAAAGTGTTTCTTCACCCCGGGAAGTGAATTAAATACCATTTGGAGGCATTTAATGTTCAAGCAAAAATGGCTGATTTTTGACAAAAGAGATAACACCCCCCCATTACGTCATTCTTCAGAAAGGTGAAAAATGGTCCGTTTACAAATGTTTTATTTTTGAACGTCAGTTCACATTTGTAGGTGGATTATTAGTTTTAGAGCTAAAATTAGCAGGTTTAAAGTGATTTTCATGCTTCCTGTGGCCCTAAACACAAGGTTTGTGGAATGGTTAAAAGTGCATGAAAATGGCCAATTTGCTCACTCTGAGGTCTCAAAAAGTGTTTCTTCACCCCGGGAAGTGAATTAAATACCATTTGGAGGCATTTAATGTTCAAGCAAAAATGGCTGATTTTTGACAAAAGAGATAACACCCCCCCATTACGTCATTCTTCAGAAAGGTGAAAAATGGTCAGTTTACAAATGTTTTATTTTTGAACGTCAGTTCACATTTGTAGGTGGATTATTAGTTTTAGAGCTAAAATTAGCATGTTTAAAGTGATTTTCATGCTTCCAGGGCCCCGGGAAGTGAATTAAATACCATTTGGAGGCATTTAATGTTCAAGCAAAAAAAGCTGATTTTTGACAAAAGAAATTACACCCCCCCATTACGTCATTCTTCAGAAAGGTGAAAAATGGTCAGTTTTCAAATGTTTTATTTTTGAACATCAGTTCACATTTGTAGGTGGATTTTTAGTTTTAGAGCTAAAATTAGCATGTTTAAAGAGATTTTCATGCTTCCAGGGGCTCTAAACACAAGATTTGTGGAATGGTTAAAAGTGCATGAAAATGGCCAATTTGCTCACTCTGAGGTCTCAAAAAGTGTTTCTTCACCCCGGGAAGTGAATTAAATACCATTTGGAGGCATTTAATGTTCAAGCAAAAACGGCTGATTTTTGACAAAAGAGATAACACCCCCCCATTACGTCATGCTTCAGAAAGGTGAAAAATGGTCCGTTTTCAAATGTTTTATTTTTGAACGTCAGTTCACATTTGTAGGTGGATTATTAGTTTTAGAGCTAAAATTAGCATGTTTAAAGTGATTTTCATGCTTCCAAGGGCCCTGGAAGTGAATTAAATACCATTTGGAGGCATTTAATGTTCAAGCAAAAACGGCTGATTTTTGACAAAAGAGATAACACCCCCATTACGTCATGCTTCAGAAATGTGAAAAATTGTCCGTTTTCAAATGTTTTATTTTTGAATGTCAGTTCACATTTGTAGGTGGATTATTAGTTTTAGAGCTAAAATTAGCATGTTTAAAGTGATTTTCATGCTTCCAGGGTCTCTAAACACAAGATTTGTGGAATGGTTAAAAGTGCATGAAAATGGCCAATTTGCTCACTCTGAGGTCTCAAAAAGTGTTTCTTTACCCCGAGAAGTGAAATAAATACCATTTGGAGGCATTTAATGTTCAAGCAAAAACGGCGGATTTTTGACAAAAGAGATAACACCCCCCCATTACGTCATGCTTCAGAAAGGTGAAAAATTGTCCGTTTTTAAATGTTTTATTTTTGAATGTCAGTTCACATTTGTAGGTGGATTATTAGTTTTAGAGCTAAAATTAGCATGTTTAAAGTGATTTTCATGCTTCCTGTGGCCCTAAACACAAGGTTTGTGGAATGGTTAAAAGTGCATGAAAATGGCCAATTTGCTCACTCTGAGGTCTCAAAAAGTGTTTCTTCACCCGGGGAAGTGAATTAAATACCATTTGGAGGCATTTAATGTTCAAGCAAAAACAGCTGATCTTTGACAAAAGAGATAACACCCCCCCATTACGTCATTCTTCAGAAAGGTGAAAAATGGTCCGTTTTCAAATGTTTTATTTTTGAACGTCAGTTCACATTTGTAGGTGGATTATTCGTTTTAGAGCTAAAATTAGCATGTTTAAAGTGATTTTCATGCTTCCAGGGGCTCTAAACACAAGATTTGTGGAATGGTTAAAAGTGCATGAAAATGGCCAATTTGCTCACTCTGAGGTCTCAAAAAGTGTTTCTTCACCCCAGGAAGTGAATTAAATACCATTTGGAGGCATTTATTGTTCAAGCAAAAACGGCTGATTTTTGACAAAAGAGATAACACCCCCCCATTACGTCATTCTTCAGAAAGGTAAAAAATGGTGCGTTTTCAAATGTTTTATTTTTGAATGTCAGTTCACATTTGTAGGTGGATTATTAGTTTTAGAGCTAAAATTAGCATGTTTAAAGTGATTTTCATGCTTCCTGTGGCCCTAAACACAAGGTTTGTGGAATGGTTAAAAGTGCATGAAAATGGCCAATTTGCTCACTCTGAGGTCTCAAAAAGTGTTTCTTCACCCCGGGAAGTGAATTAAATACCATTTGGAGGCATTTAATGTTCAAGCAAAAACAGCTGATTTTTGACAAAAGAGATAACACCCCCCCATTACGTAATTCTTCAGAAAGGTGAAAAATTGTCCGTTTTCAAATGTTTTATTTTTGAATGTCAGTTCACATTTGTAGGTGGATTATTAGTTTTAGAGCTAAAATTAGCATATTTAAAGTGATTTTCATGCTTCCAGGGGGTCTAAACACAAGATTTGTGGAATGGTTTAAAGTGCATGAAAATGGCCAATTTGCTCACTCTGAGGTCTCAAAAAGTGTTTCTTCACCCCGGGAATTGAATTAAATACCATTTGGAGGCATTTAATGTTCAAGCAAAAATGGCTGATTTTTGACAAAAGAGATAACACCCCCCCATTACGTCATTCTTCAGAAAGGTGAAAAATGGTCCGTTTACAAATGTTTTATTTTTGAACGTCAGTTCACATTTGTAGGTGGATTATTAGTTTTAGAGCTAAAATTAGCAGGTTTAAAGTGATATTCATGCTTCCTGTGGCCCTAAACACAAGGTTTGTGGAATGGTTAAAAGTGCATGAAAATGGCCAATTTGCTCACTCTGAGGTCTCAAAAAGTGTTTCTTCACTCCGGGAAGTGAATTAAATACCATTTGGAGGCATTTAATGTTCAAGCAAAAACAGCTGATTTTTGACAAAAGAGATAACACCCCCCCATTACGTAATTCTTCAGAAAGGTGAAAAATGGTCCGTTTTCAAATGTTTTATTTTTGAACGTCAGTTCACATTTGTAGGTGGATTATTAGTTTTAGAGCTAAAATTAGCATGTTTAAAGTGATTTTCATGCTTCCAGGGGCTCTAAACACAAGATTTGTGGAATGGTTAAAAGTGCATGAAAATGGCCAATTTGCTCACTCTGAGGTCTCAAAAAGTGTTTCTTCACCCGGGGAAGTGAATTAAATACCATTTGGAGGCATTTAATGTTCAAGAAAAAACAGCTGATGTTTGACAAAAGAGATAACACCCCCCCATTACGTAATTCTTCAGAAAGGTGAAAAATTGTCCGTTTTCAAATGTTTTATTTTTGAATGTCAGTTCACATTTGTAGGTGGATTATTAGTTTTAGAGCTAAAATTAGCATATTTAAAGTGATTTTCATGCTTCCACGGGGTCTAAAAACAAGATTTGTGGAATGGTTAAAAGTGCATGAAAATGGCCAATTTGCTCACTCTGAGGTCTCAAAAAGTGTTTCTTCACCCCGGGAAGTGAATTAAATACCATTTGGAGGCATTTAATGTTCAAGCAAAAATGGCTGATTTTTGACAAAAGAGATAACACCCCCCCCATTACGTCATTATTCAGAAAGGTGAAAAATGGTCCGTTTACAAATGTTTTATTTTTGAACGTCAGTTCACATTTGTAGGTGGATTATTAGTTTTAGAGCTAAAATTAGCAGGTTTAAAGTGATTTTCATGCTTCCTGTGGCCCTAAACACAAGGTTTGTGGAATGGTTAAAAGTGCATGAAAATGGCCAATTTGGTCACTCTGAGGTCTCAAAAAGTGTTTCTTCACCCCGGGAAGTGAATTAAATACCATTTGGAGGCATTTAATGTTCAAGCAAAAATGGCTGATTTTTGACAAAAGAGATAACACCCCCCCATTACGTCATTCTTCAGAAAGGTGAAAAATGGTCAGTTTACAAATGTTTTATTTTTGAACGTCAGTTCACATTTGTAGGTGGATTATTAGTTTTAGAGCTAAAATTAGCATGTTTAAAGTGATTTTCATGCTTCCAGGGCCCCGGGAAGTGAATTAAATACCATTTGGAGGCATTTAATGTTCAAGCAAAAAAAGCTGATTTTTGACAAAAGAAATTACACCCCCCCATTACGTCATTCTTCAGAAAGGTGAAAAATGGTCAGTTTTCAAATGTTTTATTTTTGAACATCAGTTCACATTTGTAGGTGGATTTTTAGTTTTAGAGCTAAAATTAGCATGTTTAAAGAGATTTTCATGCTTCCAGGGGCTCTAAACACAAGATTTGTGGAATGGTTAAAAGTGCATGAAAATGGCCAATTTGCTCACTCTGAGGTCTCAAAAAGTGTTTCTTCACCCCGGGAAGTGAATTAAATACCATTTGGAGGCATTTAATGTTCAAGCAAAAACAGCTGATTTTTGACAAAAGAGATAACACCCCCCCATTACGTAATTCTTCAGAAAGGTGAAAAATTGTCCGTTTTCAAATGTTTTATTTTTGAATGTCAGTTCACATTTGTAGGTGGATTATTAGTTTTAGAGCTAAAATTAGCATATTTAAAGTGATTTTCATGCTTCCAGGGGGTCTAAACACAAGATTTGTGGAATGGTTAAAAGTGCATGAAAATGGCCAATTTGCTCACTCTGAGGTCTCAAAAAGTGTTTCTTCACCCCGGGAATTGAATTAAATACCATTTGGAGGCATTTAATGTTCAAGCAAAAATGGCTGATTTTTGACAAAAGAGATAACACCCCCCCATTACGTCATTCTTCAGAAAGGTGAAAAATGGTCCGTTTACAAATGTTTTATTTTTGAACGTCAGTTCACATTTGTAGGTGGATTATTAGTTTTAGAGCTAAAATTAGCAGGTTTAAAGTGATATTCATGCTTCCTGTGGCCCTAAACACAAGGTTTGTGGAATGGTTAAAAGTGCATGAAAATGGCCAATTTGCTCACTCTGAGGTCTCAAAAAGTGTTTCTTCACTCCGGGAAGTGAATTAAATACCATTTGGAGGCATTTAATGTTCAAGCAAAAACAGCTGATTTTTGACAAAAGAGATAACACCCCCCCATTACGTAATTCTTCAGAAAGGTGAAAAATGGTCCGTTTTCAAATGTTTTATTTTTGAACGTCAGTTCACATTTGTAGGTGGATTATTAGTTTTAGAGCTAAAATTAGCATGTTTAAAGTGATTTTCATGCTTCCAGGGGCTCTAAACACAAGATTTGTGGAATGGTTAAAAGTGCATGAAAATGGCCAATTTGCTCACTCTGAGGTCTCAAAAAGTGTTTCTTCACCCGGGGAAGTGAATTAAATACCATTTGGAGGCATTTAATGTTCAAGCAAAAACGGCTGATCTTTGACAAAAGAGATAACACCCCCCATTACGTCATTCTTCAGAAAGGTAAAAAATGGTCCGTTTTCAAATGTTTTATTTTTGAATGTCAGTTCACATTTGTAGGTGGATTATTAGTTTTAGAGCTAAAATTAGCATGTTTAAAGTGATTTTCATGCTTCCTGTGGCCCTAAACACAAGGTTTGTGGAATGGTTAAAAGTGCATGAAAATGGCCAATTTGCTCACTCTGAGGTCTCAAAAAGTGTTTCTTCACCCGGGGAAGTGAATTAAATACCATTTGGAGGCATTTAATGTTCAAGCAAAAACAGCTGATCTTTGACAAAAGAGATAACGCCCCCCCATTACGTCATTCTTCAGAAAGGTGAAAAAAGGTCCGTTTTCAAATGTTTTATTTTTGAACGTCAGTTCACATTTGTAGGTGGATTATTCGTTTTAGAGCTAAAATTAGCATGTTTAAAGTGATTTTCATGCTTCCTGTGGCCCTAAACACAAGGTTTGTGGAATGGTTAAAAGTGCATGAAAATGGCCAATTTGCTCACTCTGAGGTCTCAAAAAGTGTTTCTTCACCCCGGGAAGTGAATTAAATACCATTTGGAGGCATTTAATGTTCAAGCAAAAACAGCTGATTTTTGACAAAAGAGATAACACCCCCCCATTACGTAATTCTTCAGAAAGGTGAAAAATTGTCCGTTTTCAAATGTTTTATTTTTGAATGTCAGTTCACATTTGTAGGTGGATTATTAGTTTTAGAGCTAAAATTAGCATATTTAAAGTGATTTTCATGCTTCCAGGGGGTCTAAACACAAGATTTGTGGAATGGTTAAAAGTGCATGAAAATGGCCAATTTGCTCACTCTGAGGTCTCAAAAAGTGTTTCTTCACCCCGGGAATTGAATTAAATACCATTTGGAGGCATTTAATGTTCAAGCAAAAATGGCTGATTTTTGACAAAAGAGATAACACCCCCCCATTACGTCATTCTTCAGAAAGGTGAAAAATGGTCCGTTTACAAATGTTTTATTTTTGAACGTCAGTTCACATTTGTAGGTGGATTATTAGTTTTAGAGCTAAAATTAGCAGGTTTAAAGTGATATTCATGCTTCCTGTGGCCCTAAACACAAGGTTTGTGGAATGGTTAAAAGTGCATGAAAATGGCCAATTTGCTCACTCTGAGGTCTCAAAAAGTGTTTCTTCACTCCGGGAAGTGAATTAAATACCATTTGGAGGCATTTAATGTTCAAGCAAAAACAGCTGATTTTTGACAAAAGAGATAACACCCCCCCATTACGTAATTCTTCAGAAAGGTGAAAAATGGTCCGTTTTCAAATGTTTTATTTTTGAACGTCAGTTCACATTTGTAGGTGGATTATTAGTTTTAGAGCTAAAATTAGCATGTTTAAAGTGATTTTCATGCTTCCAGGGGCTCTAAACACAAGATTTGTGGAATGGTTAAAAGTGCATGAAAATGGCCAATTTGCTCACTCTGAGGTCTCAAAAAGTGTTTCTTCACCCGGGGAAGTGAATTAAATACCATTTGGAGGCATTTAATGTTCAAGCAAAAACGGCTGATCTTTGACAAAAGAGATAACACCCCCCATTACGTCATTCTTCAGAAAGGTAAAAAATGGTCCGTTTTCAAATGTTTTATTTTTGAATGTCAGTTCACATTTGTAGGTGGATTATTAGTTTTAGAGCTAAAATTAGCATGTTTAAAGTGATTTTCATGCTTCCTGTGGCCCTAAACACAAGGTTTGTGGAATGGTTAAAAGTGCATGAAAATGGCCAATTTGCTCACTCTGAGGTCTCAAAAAGTGTTTCTTCACCCCAGGAAGTGAATTAAATACCATTTGGAGGCATTTAATGTTCAAGCAAAAACAGCTGATGTTTGACAAAAGAGATAACACCCCCCCATTACGTAATTCTTCAGAAAGGTGAAAAATTGTCCGTTTTCAAATGTTTTATTTTTGAATGTCAGTTCACATTTGTAGGTGGATTATTAGTTTTAGAGCTAAAATTAGCATATTTAAAGTGATTTTCATGCTTCTAGGGGGTCTAAACACAAGATTTGTGGAATGGTTAAAAGTGCATGAAAATGGCCAATTTGCTCACTCTGAGGTCTCAAAAAGTGTTTCTTCACCCCGGGAAGTGAATTAAATACCATTTGGAGGCATTTAATGTTCAAGCAAAAATGGCTGATTTTTGACAAAAGAGATAACACCCCCCCATTACGTCATTCTTCAGAAAGGTGAAAAATGGTCCGTTTACAAATGTTTTATTTTTGAACGTCAGTTCACATTTGTAGGTGGATTATTAGTTTTAGAGCTAAAATTAGCAGGTTTAAAGTGATTTTCATGCTTCCTGTGGCCCTAAACACAAGGTTTGTGGAATGGTTAAAAGTGCATGAAAATGGCCAATTTGCTCACTCTGAGGTCTCAAAAAGTGTTTCTTCACCCCGGGAAGTGAATTAAATACCATTTGGAGGCATTTAATGTTCAAGCAAAAATGGCTGATTTTTGACAAAAGAGATAACACCCCCCCCATTACGTCATTCTTCAGAAAGGTGAAAAATGGTCCGTTTACAAATGTTTTATTTTTGAACGTCAGTTCACATTTGTAGGTGGATTATTAGTTTTAGAGCTAAAATTAGCATGTTTAAAGTGATTTTCATGCTTCCAGGGGCCCGGGAAGTGAATTAAATACCATTTGGAGGCATTTAATGTTCAAGCAAAAAAAGCTGATTTTTGACAAAAGAAATTACACCCCCTCATTACGTCATTCTTCAGAAAGGTGAAAAATGGTCAGTTTTCAAATGTTTTATTTTTGAACATCAGTTCACATTTGTAGGTGGATTTTTAGTTTTAGAGCTAAAATTAGCATGTTTAAAGAGATTTTCATGCTTCCAGGGGCTCTAAACACAAGATTTGTGGAATGGTTAAAAGTGCATGAAAATGGCCAATTTGCTCACTCTGAGGTCTCAAAAAGTGTTTCTTCACCCCGGGAAGTGAATTAAATACCATTTGGAGGCATTTAATGTTCAAGCAAAAACGGCTGATTTTTGACAAAAGAGATAACACCCCCCCATTACTTCATGCTTCAGAAAGGTGAAAAATGGTCCGTTTTCAAATGTTTTATTTTTGAACGTCAGTTCACATTTGTAGGTGGATTATTAGTTTTAGAGCTAAAATTAGCATGTTTAAAGTGATTTTCATGCTTCCAAGGGCCCTGGAAGTGAATTAAATACCATTTGGAGGCATTTAATGTTCAAGCAAAAACGGCTGATTTTTGACAAAAGAGATAACACCCCCCATTACGTCATGCTTCAGAAATGTGAAAAATTGTCCGTTTTCAAATGTTTTATTTTTGAATGTCAGTTCACATTTGTAGGTGGATTATTAGTTTTAGAGCTAAAATTAGCATGTTTAAAGTGATTTTCATGCTTCCTGTGGCCCTAAACACAAGGTTTGTGGAATGGTTAAAAGTGCATGAAAATGGCCAATTTGCTCACTCTGAGGTCTCAAAAAGTGTTTCTTCACCCCGGGAAGTGAATTAAATACCATTTGGAGGCATTTAATGTTCAAGCAAAAACAGCTGATTTTTGACAAAAGAGATAACACCCCCCCCATTACGTAATTCTTCAGAAAGGTGAAAAATGGTCCGTTTTCAAATGTTTTATTTTTGAACGTCAGTTCACATTTGTAGGTGGATTATTAGTTTTAGAGCTAAAATTAGCATGTTTAAAGTGATTTTCATGCTTCCAGGGGCCCGGGAAGTGAATTAAATACCATTTGGAGGCATTTAATGTTCAAGCAAAAACAGCTGATTTTTGACAAAAGAGATAACACCCCCCCATTACGTCATTCTTCAGAAAGGTGAAAAATGGTCCGTTTTCAAATGTTTTAGTTCACATTTGTAGGTGGATTATTAGTTTTAGAGCTAAAATTAGCATGTTTAAAGTGATTTTCATGCTTCCAGGGACTCTAAACACAAGATTTGTGGAATGGTTAAAAGTGCATGAAAATGGCCAATTTGCTCACTCTGAGGTCTCAAAAAGTGTTTCTTCACCCCGGGAAGTGAATTAAATACCATTTGGAGGCATTTAATGTTCAAGCAAAAACTGCTGATTTTTGACAAAAGAGATAACACCCCCCCATTACGTCATTCTTCAGAAAGGTGAAAAATGGTCCGTTTACAAATGTTTTATTTTTGAACGTCAGTTCACATTTGTAGGTGGATTATTAGTTTTAGAGCTAAAATTAGCATGTTTAAAGTGATTTTCATGCTTCCTGTGGCCCTAAACACAAGGTTTGTGGAATGGTTAAAAGTGCATGAAAATGGCCAATTTGCTCAGTCTGAGGTCTCAAAAAGTGTTTCTTCACCCCGGGAAGTGAATTAAATACCATTTGGAGGCATTTAATGTTCAAGCAAAAACGGCTGATTTTTGACAAAAGAGATAACACCCCCCATTACGTCATGCTTCAGAAATGTGAAAAATTGTCCGTTTTCAAATGTTTTATTTTTGAATGTCAGTTCACATTTGTAGGTGGATTATTAGTTTTAGAGCTAAAATTAGCATGTTTAAAGTGATTTTCATGCTTCCTGTGGCCCTAAACACAAGGTTTGTGGAATGGTTAAAAGTGCATGGAAATGGCCAATTTGCTCACTCTGAGGTCTCAAAAAGTGTTTCTTCACCCCGGGAAGTGAATTAAATACCATTTGGAGGCATTTAATGTTCAAGCAAAAACAGCTGATTTTTTACAAAAGAGATAACACCCCCCATTACGTAATTCTTCAGAAAGGTGAAAAATTGTCCGTTTTCAAATGTTTTATTTTTGAACGTCAGTTCACATTTGTAGGTGGATTATTAGTTTTAGAGCTAAAATTAGCATGTTTAAAGTGATTTTCATGCTTCCAGGGGCCCGGGAAGTGAATTAAATACCATTTGGAGGCATTTAATGTTCAAGCAAAAACAGCTGATTTTTGACAAAAGAGATAACACCCCCCCATTACGTCATTCTTCAGAAAGGTGAAAAATGGTCCGTTTTCAAATGTTTTATTTTTGAACGTCAGTTCACATTTGTAGGTGGATTATTAGTTTTAGAGCTAAAATTAGCATGTTTAAAGTGATTTTCATGCTTCCAGGGGCTCTAAACACAAGATTTGTGGAATGGTTAAAAGTGCATGAAAATGGCCAATTTGCTCACTCTGAGGTCTCAAAAAGTGTTTCTTTACCCCGGGAAGTGAATTAAATACCATTTGGAGGCATTTAATGTTCAAGCAAAAACGGCGGATTTTTGACAAAAGAGATAACACCCCCCCATTACGTCATGCTTCAGAAAGGTGAAAAATTGTCCGTTTTTAAATGTTTTATTTTTGAATGTCAGTTCACATTTGTAGGTGGATTATTAGTTTTAGAGCTAAAATTAGCATGTTTAAAGTGATTTTCATGCTTCCTGTTGCCCTAAACACAAGGTTTGTGAAATGGTTAAAAGTGCATGAAAATGGCCAATTTGCTCACTCTGAGGTCTCAAAAAGTGTTTCTTCACCCAGGGAAGTGAATTAAATACCATTTGGAGGCATTTAATGTTCAAGCAAAAACGGCTGATTTTTGACAAAAGAGATAACACCCCCCATTACGTCATGCTTCAGAAAGGTGAAAAATGGTCCGTTTTCAAATGTTTTATTTTTGAAGGTCAGTTCACATTTGTAGGTGGATTATTAGTTTTAGAGCTAAAATGAGCATGTTTAAAGTGATTTTCATGCTTCCAGGGGCCCGGGAAGTAAATTAAATACCATTTGGAGGCATTTAATGTTCAAGCAAAAACGACTGATTTTTGACAAAAGAGACAACACCCCCCCCATTACGTCATGCTTCAGAAAGGTGAAAAATTGTCCGTTTTCAAATGTTTTATTTTTGAATGTCAGTTCACATTTGTAGGTGGATTATTAGTTTTAGAGCTAAAATTAGCATGTTTAAAGTGATTTTCATGCTTCCTGTGGCCCTAAACACAAGGTTTGTGGAATGGTTAAAAGTGCATGAAAATGGCCAATTTGCTCACTCTGAGGTCTCAAAAAGTGTTTCTTCACCCGGGGAAGTGAATTAAATACCATTTGGAGGCATTTAATGTTCAAGCAAAAACAGCTGATCTTTGACAAAAGAGATAACACCCCCCATTACGTCATTCTTCAGAAAGGTGAAAAATGGTCCGTTTTCAAATGTTTTATTTTTGAACGTCAGTTCACATTTGTAGGTGGATTATTCGTTTTAGAGCTAAAATTAGCATGTTTAAAGTGATTTTCATGCTTCCAGGGGCTCTAAACACAAGATTTGTGGAATGGTTAAAAGTGCATGAAAATGGCCAATTTGCTCACTCTGAGGTCTCAAAAAGTGTTTCTTCACCCCGGGAAGTGAATTAAATACCATTTGGAGGCATTTATTGTTCAAGCAAAAACGGCTGATTTTTGACAAAAGAGATAACACCCCCCATTACGTCATTCTTCAGAAAGGTAAAAAATGGTGCGTTTTCAAATGTTTTATTTTTGAATGTCAGTTCACATTTGTAGGTGGATTATTAGTTTTAGATCTAAAATTAGCATGTTTAAAGTGATTTTCATGCTTCCTGTGGCCCTAAACACAAGGTTTGTGGAATGGTTAAAAGTGCATGAAAATGGCCAATTTGCTCACTCTGAGGTCTCAAAAAGTGTTTCTTCACCCCGGGAAGTGAATTAAATACCATTTGGAGGCATTTAATGTTCAAGCAAAAACAGCTGATTTTTGACAAAAGAGATAACACCCCCCCCCATTACGTAATTCTTCAGAAAGGTGAAAAATTGTCCGTTTTCAAATGTTTTATTTTTGAATGTCAGTTCACATTTGTAGGTGGATTATTAGTTTTAGAGCTAAAATTAGCATATTTAAAGTGATTTTCATGCTTCCAGGGGGTCTAAACACAAGATTTGTGGAATGGTTAAAAGTGCATGAAAATGGCCAATTTGCTCACTCTGAGGTCTCAAAAAGTGTTTCTTCACCCCGGGAAGTGAATTAAATACCATTTGGAGGCATTTAATGTTCAAGCAAAAATGGCTGATTTTTGACAAAAGAGATAACAGCCCCCCATTACGTCATTCTTCAGAAAGGTGAAAAATGGTCCGTTTACAAATGTTTTATTTTTGAACGTCAGTTCACATTTGTAGGTGGATTATTAGTTTTAGAGCTAAAATTAGCAGGTTTAAAGTGATTTTCATGCTTCCTGTGGCCCTAAACACAAGGTTTGTGGAATGGTTAAAAGTGCATGAAAATGGCCAATTTGCTCACTCTGAGGTCTCAAAAAGTGTTTCTTCACCCCGGGAAGTGAATTAAATACCATTTGGAGGCATTTAATGTTCAAGCAAAAATGGCTGATTTTTGACAAAAGAGATAACACCCCCCCATTACGTCATTCTTCAGAAAGGTGAAAAATGGTCCGTTTACAAATGTTTTATTTTTGAACGTCAGTTCACATTTGTAGGTGGATTATTAGTTTTAGAGCTAAAATTAGCATGTTTAAAGTGATTTTCATGCTTCCAGGGGCCCGGGAAGTGAATTAAATACCATTTGGAGGCATTTAATGTTCAAGCAAAAAAAGCTGATTTTTGACAAAAGAAATTACACCCCCCCATTACGTCATTCTTCAGAAAGGTGAAAAATGGTCAGTTTTCAAATGTTTTATTTTTGAACATCAGTTCACATTTGTAGGTGGATTTTTAGTTTTAGAGCTAAAATTAGCATGTTTAAAGAGATTTTCATGCTTCCAGGGGCTCTAAACACAAGATTTGTGGAATGGTTAAAAGTGCATGAAAATGTCCAATTTGCTCACTCTGAGGTCTCAAAAAGTGTTTCTTCACCCCGGGAAGTGAATTAAATACCATTTGGAGGCATTTAATGTTCAAGCAAAAACGGCTGATTTTTGACAAAAGAGATAACACCCCCCCATTACGTCATGCTTCAGAAAGGTGAAAAATGGTCCGTTTTCAAATGTTTTATTTTTGAACGTCAGTTCACATTTGTAGGTGGATTATTAGTTTTAGAGCTAAAATTAGCATGTTTAAAGTGATTTTCATGCTTCCAAGGGCCCTGGAAGTAAATTAAATTACAATTTGGAGGCATTTAATGTTCAAGCAAAAACGGCTGATTTTTGACAAAAGAGATAACACCCCCCATTACGTCATGCTTCAGAAATGTGAAAAATTGTCCGTTTTCAAATGTTTTATTTTTGAATGTCAGTTCACATTTGTAGGTGGATTATTAGTTTTAGAGCTAAAATTAGCATGTTTAAAGTGATTTTCATGCTTCCTGTGGCCCTAAACACAAGGTTTGTGGAATGGTTAAAAGTGCATGAAAATGGCCAATTTGCTCACTCTGAGGTCTCAAAAAGTGTTTCTTCACCCCGGGAAGTGAATTAAATACCATTTGGAGGCATTTAATGTTCAAGCAAAAACAGCTGATTTTTGACAAAAGAGATAACACCCCCCCCATTACGTAATTCTTCAGAAAGGTGAAAAATGGTCCGTTTTCAAATGTTTTATTTTTGAACGTCAGTTCACATTTGTAGGTGGATTATTAGTTTTAGAGCTAAAATTAGCATGTTTAAAGTGATTTTCATGCTTCCAGGGGCCCGGGAAGTGAATTAAATACCATTTGGAGGCATTTAATGTTCAAGCAAAAACAGCTGATTTTTGACAAAAGAGATAACACCCCCCCATTACGTCATTCTTCAGAAAGGTGAAAAATGGTCCGTTTTCAAATGTTTTATTTTTGAACGTCAGTTCACATTTGTAGGTGGATTATTAGTTTTAGAGCTAAAATTAGCAGGTTTAAAGTGATTTTCATGCTTCCAGGGGCCCTAAACACAAGGTTTGTGGAATGGTTAAAAGTGCATGAAAATGGCCAATTTGCTCACTCTGAGGTCTCAAAAAGTGTTTCTTCACCCCGGGAAGTGAATTAAATACCATTTGGAGGCATTTAATGTTCAAGCAAAAATGGCTGATTTTTGACAAAAGAGATAACACCCCCCCATTACGTCATTCTTCAGAAAGGTGAAAAATGGTCCGTTTACAAATGTTTTATTTTTGAACGTCAGTTCACATTTGTAGGTGGATTATTAGTTTTAGAGCTAAAATTAGCATGTTTAAAGTGATTTTCATGCTTCCAGGGGCCCGGGAAGTGAATTAAATACCATTTGGAGGCATTTAATGTTCAAGCAAAAAAAGCTGATTTTTGACAAAAGAAATTACACCCCCCCATTACGTCATTCTTCAGAAAGGTGAAAAATGGTCAGTTTTCAAATGTTTTATTTTTGAACATCAGTTCACATTTGTAGGTGGATTTTTAGTTTTAGAGCTAAAATTAGCATGTTTAAAGAGATTTTCATGCTTCCAGGGGCTCTAAACACAAGATTTGTGGAATGGTTAAAAGTGCATGAAAATGTCCAATTTGCTCACTCTGAGGTCTCAAAAAGTGTTTCTTCACCCCGGGAAGTGAATTAAATACCATTTGGAGGCATTTAATGTTCAAGCAAAAACGGCTGATTTTTGACAAAAGAGATAACACCCTCCCATTACGTCATGCTTCAGAAAGGTGAAAAATGGTCCGTTTTCAAATGTTTTATTTTTGAACGTCAGTTCACATTTGTAGGTGGATTATTAGTTTTAGAGCTAAAATTAGCATGTTTAAAGTGATTTTCATGCTTCCAAGGGCCCTGGAAGTGAATTAAATACCATTTGGAGCCATTTAATGTTCAAGCAAAAACGGCTGATTTTTGACAAAAGAGATAACACCCCCCATTACGTCATGCTTCAGAAATGTGAAAAATTGTCCGTTTTCAAATGTTTTATTTTTGAATGTCAGTTCACATTTGTAGGTGGATTATTAGTTTTAGAGCTAAAATTAGCATGTTTAAAGTGATTTTCATGCTTCCTGTGGCCCTAAACACAAGGTTTGTGGAATGGTTAAAAGTGCATGAAAATGGCCAATTTGCTCACTCTGAGGTCTCAAAAAGTGTTTCTTCACCCCGGGAAGTGAATTAAATACCATTTGGAGGCATTTAATGTTCAAGCAAAAACAGCTGATTTTTGACAAAAGAGATAACACCCCCCCCATTACGTAATTCTTCAGAAAGGTGAAAAATGGTCCGTTTTCAAATGTTTTATTTTTGAACGTCAGTTCACATTTGTAGGTGGATTATTAGTTTTAGAGCTAAAATTAGCATGTTTAAAGTGATTTTCATGCTTCCAGGGGCCCGGGAAGTGAATTAAATACCATTTGGAGGCATTTAATGTTCAAGCAAAAACAGCTGATTTTTGGCAAAAGAGATAACACCCCCCCATTACGTCATTCTTCAGAAAGGTGAAAAATGGTCCGTTTTCAAATGTTTTATTTTTGAACGTCAGTTCACATTTGTAGGTGGATTATTAGTTTTAGAGCTAAAATTAGCATGTTTAAAGTGATTTTCATGCTTCCAGGGGCTCTAAACACAAGATTTGTGGAATGGTTAAAAGTGCATGAAAATGGCCAATTTGCTCACTCTGAGGTCTCAAAAAGTGTTTCTTCACCCCGGGAAGTGAATTAAATACCATTTGGAGGCATTTAATGTTCAAGCAAAAACGGCTGATTTTTGACAAAAGAGATAACACCCCCCCATTACGTCATTCTTCAGAAAGGTGAAAAATGGTCCGTTTACAAATGTTTTATTTTTGAACGTCAGTTCACATTTGTAGGTGGATTATTAGTTTTAGAGCTAAAATTAGCATGTTTAAAGTGATTTTCATGCTTCCTGTGGCCCTAAACACAAGGTTTGTGAAATGGTTAAAAGTGCATGAAAATGGCCAATTTGCTCAGTCTGAGGTCTCAAAAAGTGTTTCTTCACCCCGGGAAGTGAATTAAATACCATTTGGAGGCATTTAATGTTCAAGCAAAAACGGCTGATTTTTGACAAAAGAGATAACACCCCCCATTACGTCATGCTTCAGAAATGTGAAAAATTGTCCGTTTTCAAATGTTTTATTTTTGAATGTCAGTTCACATTTGTAGGTGGATTATTAGTTTTAGAGCTAAAATTAGCATGTTTAAAGTGATTTTCATGCTTCCTGTGGCCCTAAACACAAGGTTTGTGGAATGGTTAAAAGTGCATGGAAATGGCCAATTTGCTCACTCTGAGGTCTCAAAAAGTGTTTCTTCACCCCGGGAAGTGAATTAAATACCATTTGGAGGCATTTAATGTTCAAGCAAAAACAGCTGATTTTTTACAAAAGAGATAACACCCCCCATTACGTAATTCTTCAGAAAGGTGAAAAATGGTCCGTTTTCAAATGTTTTATTTTTGAACGTCAGTTCACATTTGTAGGTGGATTATTAGTTTTAGAGCTAAAATTAGCATGTTTAAAGTGATTTTCATGCTTCCAGGGGCCCGGGAAGTGAATTAAATACCATTTGGAGGCATTTAATGTTCAAGCAAAAACAGCTGATTTTTGACAAAAGAGATAACACCCCCCCATTACGTCATTCTTCAGAAAGGTGAAAAATGGTCCGTTTTCAAATGTTTTATTTTTGAACGTCAGTTCACATTTGTAGGTGGATTATTAGTTTTAGAGCTAAAATTAGCATGTTTAAAGTGATTTTCATGCTTCCAGGGGCTCTAAACACAAGATTTGTGGAATGGTTAAAAGTGCATGAAAATGGCCAATTTGCTCACTCTGAGGTCTCAAAAAGTGTTTCTTTACCCCGGGAAGTGAATTAAATACCATTTGGAGGCATTTAATGTTCAAGCAAAAACGGCGGATTTTTGACAAAAGAGATAACACCCCCCCATTACGTCATGCTTCAGAAAGGTGAAAAATTGTCCGTTTTTAAATGTTTTATTTTTGAATGTCAGTTCACATTTGTAGGTGGATTATTAGTTTTAGAGCTAAAATTAGCATGTTTAAAGTGATTTTCATGCTTCCTGTTGCCCTAAACACAAGGTTTGTGAAATGGTTAAAAGTGCATGAAAATGGCCAATTTGCTCACTCTGAGGTCTCAAAAAGTGTTTCTTCACCCAGGGAAGTGAATTAAATACCATTTGGAGGCATTTAATGTTCAAGCAAAAACGGCTGATTTTTGACAAAAGAGATAACACCCCCCCATTACGTCATGCTTCAGAAAGGTGAAAAATGGTCCGTTTTCAAATGTTTTATTTTTGAAGGTCAGTTCACATTTGTAGGTGGATTATTAGTTTTAGAGCTAAAATGAGCATGTTTAAAGTGATTTTCATGCTTCCAGGGGCCCGGGAAGTAAATTAAATACCATTTGGAGGCATTTAATGTTCAAGCAAAAACGACTGATTTTTGACAAAAGAGACAACACCCCCCCCCATTACGTCATGCTTCAGAAAGGTGAAAAATTGTCCGTTTTCAAATGTTTTATTTTTGAATGTCAGTTCACATTTGTAGGTGGATTATTAGTTTTAGAGCTAAAATTAGCATGTTTAAAGTGATTTTCATGCTTCCTGTGGCCCTAAACACAAGGTTTGTGGAATGGTTAAAAGTGCATGAAAATGGGCAATTTGCTCACTCTGAGGTCTCAAAAAGTGTTTCTTCACCCCGGGAAGTGAATTAAATACCATTTGGAGGCATTTAATGTTCAAGCAAAAACAGCTGATTTTTGACAAAAGAGATAACACCCCCCCATTACGTAATTCTTCAGAAAGGTGAAAAATGGTCCGTTTTCAAATGTTTTATTTTTGAACGTCAGTTCACATTTGTAGGTGGATTATTAGTTTTAGAGCTAAAATTAGCATGTTTAAAGTGATTTTCATGCTTCCAGGGGCCCGGGAAGTGATTTAAATACCATTTGGAGGCATTTAATGTTCAAGCAAAAACAGCTGATCTTTGACAAAAGAGATAACACCCCCCCATTACGTCATTTTTCAGAAAGGTGAAAAATGGTCCGTTTTCAAATGTTTTATTTTTGAACGTCAGTTCACATTTGTAGGTTGATTATTAGTTTTAGAGCTATAATTAGCATGTTTAAAGTGATTTTCATGCTTCCAGGGGCTCTAAACACAAGATTTGTGGAATGGTTAAAAGTGCATGAAAATGGCCAATTTGCTCACTCTGAGGTCTCAAAAAGTGTTTCTTCACCCAGGGAAGTGAATTAAATACCATTTGGAGGCATTTAATGTTCAAGCAAAAACGGCTGATTTTTGACAAAAGAGATAACACCCCCCATTACGTCATGCTTCAGAAAGGTGAAAAATGGTCCGTTTTCAAATGTTTTATTTTTGAACGTCAGTTCACATTTGTAGGTGGATTATTAGTTTTAGAGCTAAAATTAGCATGTTTAAAGTGATTTTCATGCTTCCAGGGGCCCGGGAAGTGAATTAAATACCATTTGGAGGCATTTAATGTTCAAGCAAAAACGGCTGATTTTTGACAAAAGAGATAACACCCCCCCATTACGTCATGCTTCAGAAAGGTGAAAAATTGTCCGTTTTCAAATGTTTTATTTTTGAATGTCAGTTCATATTTGTAGGTGGATTATTAGTTTTAGAGCTAAAATTAGCATGTTTAAAGTGATTTTCATGCTTCCTGTGGCCCTAAACACAAGGTTTGTGGAATGGTTAAAAGTGCAAGAAAATGGCCAATTTGCTCACTCTGAGGTCTCAAAAAGTGTTTCTTCACCCCGGGAAGTGAATTAAATACCATTTGGAGGCATTTAATGTTCAAGCAAAAACAGCTGATTTTTGACAAAAGAGATAACACCCCCCCCATTACGCAATTCTTCAAAAAGGTGAAAAATGGTCCGTTTTCAAATGTTTTATTTTTGAACGTCAGTTCACATTTGTAGGTGGATTATTGGTTTTAGAGCTAAAATTAGCATGTTTAAAGTGATTTTCATGCTTCCAGGGGCTCTAAACACAAGATTTGTGGAATGGTTAAAAGTGCATGAAAATGGCCAATTTGCTCACTCTGAGGTCTCAAAAAGTGTTTCTTCACCCAGGGAAGTGAATTAAATACCATTTGGAGGCATTTAATGTTCAAGCAAAAATGGCTGATTTTTGACAAAAGAGATAACACCCCCCCATTACGTCATGCTTCAGAAAGGTGAAAAATGGTCCGTTTTCAAATGTTTTATTTTTGAACGTCAGTTCACATTTGTAGGTGGATTGTTAGTTTTAGAGCTAAAATTAGCATGTTTAAAGTGATTTTCATGCTTCCAGGGGCCCGGGAAGTGAATTAAATACCATTTGGAGGCATTTAATGTTCAAGCAAAAACAGCTGATCTTTGACAAAAGAGATAACACCCCCCCATTACGTCATTCTTCAGAAAGGTGAAAAATGGTCCGTTTTCAAATGTTTTATTTTTGAACGTCAGTTCACATTTGTAGGTGGATTATTAGTTTTAGAGCTAAAATTAGCATGTTTAAAGTGATTTTCATGCTTCCAGGGGCTCTAAACACAAGATTTGTTGAATGGTTAAAAGTGCATGAAAATGGCCAATTTGCTCACTCTGAGGTCTCAAAAAGTGTTTCTTCACCCCGGGAAGTGAATTAAATACCATTTGGAGGCATTTAATGTTCAAGCAAAAACGGCTGATTTTTGACAAAAGAGATAACACCCCCCCATTACGTCATTCTTCAGAAAGGTAAAAAATGGTCCGTTTTCAAATGTTTTATTTTTGAACGTCAGTTCACATTTGTAGGTGGATTATTAGTTTTAGAGCTAAAATTAGCATGTTTAAAGTGATTTTCATGCTTCCAGGGACCCGGGAAGTGAATTAAATACCATTTGGAGGCATTTAATGTTCAAGCAAAAACGGCTGATTTTTGACAAAAGAGATAACACCCCCCCCCATTACGTCATGCTTCAGAAAATTGAAAAATTGTCAGTTTTCAAATGTTTTATTTTTGAATGTCAGTTCACATTTGTAGGTGAATTATTAGTTTTAGAGCTAAAATTAGCATGTTTAAAGTGATTTTCATGCTTCCTGTGGCCCTAAACACAAGGTTTGTGGAATGGTTAAAAGTGCATGAAAATGGCCAATTTGCTCACTCTGAGGTCTCAAAAAGTGTTTCTTCACCCCGGGAAGTGAATTAAATACCATTTGGAGGCATTTAATGTTCAAGCAAAAACAGCTGATTTTTGACAAAAGAGATAACACCCCCCCATTACGTAATTCTTCAGAAAGGTGAAAAATGGTCCGTTTTCAAATGTTTTATTTTTGAACGTCAGTTCACATTTGTAGGTGGATTATTAGTTTTAGAGCTAAAATTAGCATGTTTAAAGTGATTTTCATGCTTCCAGGGGCCCGGGAAGTGAATTAAATACCATTTGGAGGCATTTAATGTTCAAGCAAAAACAGCTGATCTTTGACAAAAGAGATAACACCCCCCCATTACGTCATTCTTCAGAAAGGTGAAAAATGGTCCGTTTTCAAATGTTTTATTTTTGAACGTCAGTTCACATTTGTAGGTGGATTATTAGTTTTAGAGCTAAAATTAGCATGTTTAAAGTGATGTTCATGCTTCCAGGGGCTCTAAACACAAGATTTGTGGAATGGTTAAAAGTGCATGAAAATGGCCAATTTGCTCACTCTGAGGTCTCAAAAAGTGTTTCTTCACCCCGGGAAGTGAATTAAATACCATTTGGAGGCATTTAATGTTCAAGCAAAACGGCTGATTTTTTACAAAAGAGATAACACCCCCCCATTACGTCATGCTTCAGAAAGGTGAAAAATGGTCCGTTTTCAAATGTTTTATTTTTGAACGTCAGTTCACATTTGTAGGTGGATTATTAGTTTTAGAGCTAAAATTAGCATGTTTAAAGTGATTTTCATGCTTCCAGGGGCCTGGGAAGTGAATTAAATACCATTTGGAGGTATTTAATGTTCAAGCAAAAACGATTGATTTTTGACAAAAGAGATAACACCCCCCCCATTACGTCATGCTTCAGAAAGGTGAAAAATTGTCCGTTTTCAAATGTTTTATTTTTGAATGTCAGTTCACATTTGTAGGTGGATTATTAGTTTTAGAGCTAAAATTAGCATGTTTAAAGTGATTTTCATGCTTCCTGTGGCCCTAAACACAAGGTTTGTGGAATGGTTAAAAGTGCATGAAAATGGCCAATTTGCTCACTCTGAGGTCTCAAAAAGTGTTTCTTCACCCCGGGAAGTGAATTAAATACCATTTGGAGGCATTTAATGTTCAAGCAAAAACAGCTGATTTTTGACAAAAGAGATAACACCCCCCCATTACGTAATTCTTCAGAAAGGTGAAAAATGGTCCGTTTTCGAATGTTTTATTTTTGAACGTCAGTTCACATTTGTAGGTGGATTATTAGTTTTAGAGCTCACATTAGCATGTTTAAAGTGATTTTCATGCTTCCAGGGGCCCGGGAAGTGATTTAAATACCATTTGGAGGCATTTAATGTTCAAGCAAAAACAGCTGATCTTTGACAAAAGAGATAACACCCCCCCCATTACGTCATTCTTCAGAAAGGTGAAAAATGGTCCGTTTTCAAATGTTTTATTTTTGAACGTCAGTTCACATTTGTAGGTGGATTATTAGTTTTAGAGCTAACATTAGCATGTTTAAAGTGATTTTCATGCTTCCAGGGGCCCGGGAAGTTATTTAAATACCATTTGGAGGCATTTAATGTTCAAGCAAAAACAGCTGATCTTTGACAAAAGAGATAACACCACCCCCCATTACGTCATTCTTCAGAAAGGTGAAAAATGGTCCGTTTTCAAATGTTTTATTTTTGAACGTCAGTTCACATTTGTAGGTGGATTATTAGTTTTAGAGCTAAAATTAGCATGTTTAAAGTGATTTTCATGCTTCCAGGGGCTCTAAACACAAGATTTGTGGAATGGTTAAAAGTGCATGACAATGGCCAATTTGCTCACTCTGAGGTCTCAAGAAGTGTTTCTTCACCCAGGGTAGTGAATTAAATACCATTTGGAGGCATTTAATGTTCAAGCAAAAACGGCTGATTTTTGACAAAAGAGATAACACCCCCCATTACGTCATGCTTCAGAAAGGTGAAAAATGGTCCGTTTTCAAATGTTTTATTTTTGAACGTCAGTTCACATTTGTAGGTGGATTATTAGTTTTAGAGCTAAAATTAGCATGTTTAAAGTGATTTTCATGCTTCCAGGGGCCCGGGAAGTGAATTAAATACCATTTGGAGGCATTTAATGTTCAAGCAAAAACGGCTGATTTTTGACAAAAGAGATAACACCCCCCCATTACGTCATGCTTCAGAAAGGTGAAAAATTGTCCGTTTTCAAATGTTTTATTTTTGAATGTCAGTTCACATTTGTAGGTGGATTATTAGTTTTAGAGCTAAAATTAGCATGTTTAAAGTGATTTTCCTGCTTCCTGTGGCCCTAAACACAAGGTTTGTGGAATGGTTAAAAGTGCATGAAAATGGCCAATTTGCTCACTCTGAGGTCTCAAAAAGTGTTTCTTCACCCCGGGAAGTGAATTAAATACCATTTGGAGGCATTTAATGTTCAAGCAAAAATGGCTGATTTTTGACAAAAGAGATAACACCCCCCCATTACGTCATGCTTCAGAAAGGTGAAAAATGGTCCGTTTTCAAATGTTTTATTTTTGAACGTCAGTTCACATTTGTAGGTGGATTATTAGTTTTAGAGCTAAAATTAGCATGTTTAAAGTGATTTTCATGCTTCCAGGGGCCCGGGAAGTGAATTAAATACCATTTGGAGGCATTTAATGTTCAAGCAAAAACAGCTGATTTTTGACAAAAGAAATAACACCCCCATTACGTCATTCTTCAGAAAGGTAAAAAATGGTCCGTTTTCAAATGTTTAATTTTTGAACGTCAGTTCACATTTGTAGGTGGATTATTAGTTTTAGAGCTAAAATTAGCATGTTTAAAATGATTTTCATGCTTTCAGGGGCTCTAAACACAAGATTTGTGGAATGGTTAAAAGTGCATGAAAATGGCCAATTTGCTCACTCTGAGGTCTCAAAAAGTGTTTCTTCACCCCGGGAAGTGAATTAAATACAATTTGGAGGCATTTAATGTTCAAGCAAAAACGGCAGATTTTTGACAAAAGAGATAACACCCCCCCATTACGTGATGCTTCAGAAAGGTGAAAAATTGTCCGTTTTCAAATGTTTTATTTTTGAATGTCAGTTCACATTTGTAGGTGGATCATCAGTTTTAGAGCTAAAAAAATTAGCATGTTTAAAGTGATTTTCATGCTTCCAGGGGCTCTAAACACAAGATTTGTGGAATGGTTAAAAGTGCATGAAAATGGCCAATTTGCTCACTCTGAGGTCTCAAAAAGTGTTTCTTCACCCCGGGAAGTGAATTAAATACCATTTGTAGGCATTTAATGTTCAATCAAAAACAGCTGATTTTTGACAAAAGAGATAACACCCCCCATTACGTCATTCTTCAGAAAGGTGAAAAATGGTCCGTTTTCAAATGTTTTATTTTTGAACGTCTGTTCACATTTGTAGGTGGATTATTAGTTTTAGAGCTAAAATTAGCATGTTTAAAGTGATTTTCATGCTTCCAGGGGCTCTAAACACAAGATTTGTGGAATGGTTAAAAGTGCATGAAAATGGCCAATTTGCTCACTCTGAGGTCTCAAAAAGTGTTTCTTCACCCCGGGAAGTGAATTAAATACCATTTGGAGGCATTTAATGTTCAAGCAAAAACAGCTGATTTTTGGCAAAAGAGATAACACCCCCCCATTACGTAATTCTTCAGAAAGGTGAAAAATTGTCTGTTTTCAAATGTTTTATTTTTGAATGTCAGTTCACATTTGTAGGTGGATTATTAGTTTTAGAGCTAAAATTAGCATATTTAAAGTGATTTTCATGCTTCCAGGGGCTCTAAACACAAGATTTGTGGAATGGTTAAAAGTGCATGAAAATGGCCAATTTGCTCACTCTGAGGTCTCAAAAAGTGTTTCTTCACCCCGGGAAGTGAATTAAATACCATTTGGAGGCATTTAATGTTCAAGCAAAACGGCTGATTTTTTACAAAAGAGATAACACCCCCCCATTACGTCATGCTTCAGAAAGGTGAAAAATGGTCCGTTTTCAAATGTTTTATTTTTGAACGTCAGTTCACATTTGTAGGTGGATTATTAGTTTTAGAGCTAAAATTAGCATGTTTAAAGTGATTTTCATGCTTCCAGGGGCCTGGGAAGTGAATTAAATACCATTTGGAGGTATTTAATGTTCAAGCAAAAACGATTGATTTTTGACAAAAGAGATAACACCCCCCCCATTACGTCATGCTTCAGAAAGGTGAAAAATTGTCCGTTTTCAAATGTTTTATTTTTGAATGTCAGTTCACATTTGTAGGTGGATTATTAGTTTTAGAGCTAAAATTAGCATGTTTAAAGTGATTTTCATGCTTCCTGTGGCCCTAAACACAAGGTTTGTGGAATGGTTAAAAGTGCATGAAAATGGCCAATTTGCTCACTCTGAGGTCTCAAAAAGTGTTTCTTCACCCCGGGAAGTGAATTAAATACCATTTGGAGGCATTTAATGTTCAAGCAAAAACAGCTGATTTTTGACAAAAGAGATAACACCCCCCCATTACGTAATTCTTCAGAAAGGTGAAAAATGGTCCGTTTTCGAATGTTTTATTTTTGAACGTCAGTTCACATTTGTAGGTGGATTATTAGTTTTAGAGCTAACATTAGCATGTTTAAAGTGATTTTCATGCTTCCAGGGGCCCGGGAAGTGATTTAAATACCATTTGGAGGCATTTAATGTTCAAGCAAAAACAGCTGATCTTTGACAAAAGAGATAACACCCCCCCCATTACGTCATTCTTCAGAAAGGTGAAAAATGGTCCGTTTTCAAATGTTTTCTTTTTGAACGTCAGTTCACATTTGTAGGTGGATTATTAGTTTTAGAGCTAACATTAGCATGTTTAAAGTGATTTTCATGCTTCCAGGGGCCCGGGAAGTTATTTAAATACCATTTGGAGGCATTTAATGTTCAAGCAAAAACAGCTGATCTTTGACAAAAGAGATAACACCACCCCCCATTACGTCATTCTTCAGAAAGGTGAAAAATGGTCCGTTTTCAAATGTTTTATTTTTGAACGTCAGTTCACATTTGTAGGTGGATTATTAGTTTTAGAGCTAAAATTAGCATGTTTAAAGTGATTTTCATGCTTCCAGGGGCTCTAAACACAAGATTTGTGGAATGGTTAAAAGTGCATGACAATGGCCAATTTGCTCACTCTGAGGTCTCAAGAAGTGTTTCTTCACCCAGGGTAGTGAATTAAATACCATTTGGAGGCATTTAATGTTCAAGCAAAAACGGCTGATTTTTGACAAAAGAGATAACACCCCCCATTACGTCATGCTTCAGAAAGGTGAAAAATGGTCCGTTTTCAAATGTTTTATTTTTGAACGTCAGTTCACATTTGTAGGTGGATTATTAGTTTTAGAGCTAAAATTAGCATGTTTAAAGTGATTTTCATGCTTCCAGGGGCCCGGGAAGTGAATTAAATACCATTTGGAGGCATTTAATGTTCAAGCAAAAACGGCTGATTTTTGACAAAAGAGATAACACCCCCCCATTACGTCATGCTTCAGAAAGGTGAAAAATTGTCCGTTTTCAAATGTTTTATTTTTGAATGTCAGTTCACATTTGTAGGTGGATTATTAGTTTTAGAGCTAAAATTAGCATGTTTAAAGTGATTTTCCTGCTTCCTGTGGCCCTAAACACAAGGTTTGTGGAATGGTTAAAAGTGCATGAAAATGGCCAATTTGCTCACTCTGAGGTCTCAAAAAGTGTTTCTTCACCCCGGGAAGTGAATTAAATACCATTTGGAGGCATTTAATGTTCAAGCAAAAATGGCTGATTTTTGACAAAAGAGATAACACCCCCCCATTACGTCATGCTTCAGAAAGGTGAAAAATGGTCCGTTTTCAAATGTTTTATTTTTGAACGTCAGTTCACATTTGTAGGTGGATTATTAGTTTTAGAGCTACAATTAGCATGTTTAAAGTGATTTTCATGCTTCCAGGGACCCGGGAAGTGAATTAAATACCATTTGGAGGCATTTAATGTTTAAGCAAAAACGGCTGATTTTTGACAAAAGAGATAACACCCCCCCCATTACGTCATGCTTCAGAAAGGTGAAAAATTGTCAGTTTTCAAATGTTTTATTTTTGAATGTCAGTTCACATTTGTAGGTGGATTATTAGTTTTAGAGCTAAAATTAGCATGTTTAAAGTGATTTTCATGCTTCCTGTGGCCCTAAACACAAGGTTTGTGGAATGGTTAAAAGTGCATGAAAATGGCCAATTTGCTCACTCTGAGGTCTCAAAAAGTGTTTCTTCACCCCGGGAAGTGAATTAAATACCATTTGGAGGCATTTAATGTTCAAGCAAAAACAGCTGATTTTTGACAAAAGAGATAACACCCCCCATTACGTAATTCTTCAGAAAGGTGAAAAATGGTCCGTTTTCAAATGTTTTATTTTTGAACGTCAGTTCACATTTGTAGGTGGATTATTAGTTTTAGAGCTAAAATTAGCATATTTAAAGTGATTTTCATGCTTCCAGGGGCTCTAAACACAAGATTTGTGGAATGGTTAAAAGTGCATGAAAATGGCCAATTTGCTCACTCTGAGGTCTCAAAAAGTGTTTCTTCACCCCGGGAAGTGAATTAAATACCATTTGGAGGCATTTATTGTTCAAGCAAAAACGGCTTATTTTTGACAAAAGAGATAACACCCCCCCCATTACGTCATTCTTCAGAAAGGTGAAAAATGGTCCGTTTACAAATGTTTTATTTTTGAACGTCAGTTCACATTTGTAGGTGGATTATTAGTTTTAGAGCTAAAATTAGCATGTTTAAAGTGATTTTCATGCTTCCTGTGGCCCTAAACACAAGGTTTGTGGAATGGTTAAAAGTGCATGAAAATGGCAAATTTGCTCACTCTGAGGTCTCAAAAAGTGTTTCTTCACCCCGGGAAGTGAATTAAATACCATTTGGAGGCATTTAATGTTAAAGCAAAAACAGCTGATTTTTGACAAAAGAGATAACACCCCCCCATTACGTAATTCTTCAGAAAGGTGAAAAATTGTCCGTTTTCAAATGTTTTATTTTTGAACGTCAGTTCACATTTGTAGGTGGATTATTAGTTTTAGAGCTAAAATTAGCATGTTTAAAGTGATTTTCATGCTTCCAGGGGCCCGGAAAGTAAATTAAATACCATTTGGAGGCATTTAATGTTCAAGCAAAAACGACTGATTTTTGACAAAAGAGGCAACACCCCCCCCATTACGTCATGCTTCAGAAAGGTGAAAAATTGTCCGTTTTCAAATGTTTTATTTTTGAATGTCAGTTCACATTTGTAGGTGGATTATTAGTTTTAGAGCTAAAATTAGCATGTTTAAAGTGATTTTCATGCTTCTTGTGGCCCTAAACACAAGGTTTGTGGAATGGTTAAAAGTGCATGAAAATGGCCAATTTGCTCACTCTGAGGTCTCAAAAAGTGTTTCTTCAACCCGGGAAGTGAATTAAATACCATTTGGAGGCATTTAATGTTCAAGCAAAAACAGCTGATTTTTGACAAAAGAGATAACACCCCTCCATTACGTAATTCTTCAGAAAGGTGAAAAATGGTCCGTTTTCAAATGTTTTATTTTTGAACGTCAGTTCACATTTGTAGGTGGATTATTAGTTTTAGAGCTAAAATTAGCATGTTTAAAGTGATTTTCATGCTTCCAGGGGCCCGGGAAGTGATTTAAATACCATTTGGAGGCATTTAATGTTCAAGCAAAAACAGCTGATCTTTGACAAAAGAGATAACACCCCCCCATTACGTCATTCTTCAGAAAGGTAAAAAATGGTCCGTTTTCAAATGTTTTATTTTTGAACGTCAGTTCACATTTGTAGGTGGATTATTAGTTTTAGAGCTAACATTAGCATGTTTAAAGTGATTTTCATGCTTCCAGGGGCCCGGGAAGTGATTTAAATACCATTTGGAGGCATTTAATGTTCAAGCAAAAACAGCTGATCTTTGACAAAAGAGATAACACCCCCCCCATTACGTCATTCTTCAGAAAGGTGAAAAATGGTCCGTTTTCAAATGTTTTATTTTTGAACGTCAGTTCACATTTGTAGGTGGATTATTAGTTTTAGAGCTAACATTAGCATGTTTAAAGTGATTTTCATGCTTCCAGGGGCCCGGGAAGTGATTTAAATACCATTTGGAGGCATTTAATGTTCAAGCAAAAACAGCTGATCTTTGACAAAAGAGATAACACCCCCCCCATTACGTCATTCTTCAGAAAGGTGAAAAATGGTCCGTTTTCAAATGTTTTATTTTTGAACGTCAGTTCACATTTGTAGGTGGATTATTAGTTTCAGAGCTAAAATTAGCATGTTTAAAGTGATTTTCATGCTTCCAGGGGCTCTAAACACAAGATTTGTGGAATGGTTAAAAGTGCATGACAATGGCCAATTTGCTCACTCTGAGGTCTCAAAAAGTGTTTCTTCACCCAGGGTAGTGAATTAAATACCATTTGGAGGCATTTAATGTTCAAGCAAAAACGGCTGATTTTTGACAAAAGAGATAACACCCGCCATTACGTCATGCTTCAGAAAGGTGAAAAATGGTCCGTTTTCAAATGTTTTATTTTTGAACGTCAGTTCACATTTGTAGGTGGATTATTAGTTTTAGAGCTAAAATTAGCATGTTTAAAGTGATTTTCATGCTTCCAGGGGCCCGGGAAGTGAATTAAATACCATTTGGAGGCATTTAATGTTCAAGCAAAAACGGCTGATTTTTGACAAAAGAGATAACACCCCCCCATTACGTCATGCTTCAGAAAGGTGAAAAATTGTCCGTTTTCAAATGTTTTATTTTTGAATGTCAGTTCACATTTGTAGGTGGATTATTAGTTTTAGAGCTAAAATTAGCATGTTTAAAGTGATTTTCATGCTTCCTGTGGCCCTAAACACAAGGTTTGTGGAATGGTTAAAAGTGCATGAAAATGGCCAATTTGCTCACTCTGAGGTCTCAAAAAGTGTTTCTTCACCCCGGGAAGTGAATTAAATACCATTTGGAGGCATTTATTGTTCAAGCAAAAATGGCTGATTTTTGACAAAAGAGATAACACCCCCCCATTACGTCATGCTTCAGAAAGGTGAAAAATGGTCCGTTTTCAAATGTTTTATTTTTGAACGTCAGTTCACATTTGTAGGTGGATTATTAGTTTTAGAGCTAAAATTAGCATGTTTAAAGTGATTTTCATGCTTCCAGGGACCCGGGAAGTGAATTAAATACCATTTGGAGGCATTTAATGTTTAAGCAAAAACGGCTGATTTTTGACAAAAGAGATAACACCCCCCCATTACGTCATGCTTCAGAAAGGTGAAAAATTGTCAGTTTTCAAATGTTTTATTTTTGAATGTCAGTTCACATTTGTAGGTGGATTATTAGTTTTAGAGCTAAAATTAGCATGTTTAAAGTGATTTTCATGCTTCCTGTGGCCCTAAACACAAGGTTTGTGGAATGGTTAAAAGTGCATGAAAATGGCCAATTTGCTCACTCTGAGGTCTCAAAAAGTGTTTCTTCACCCCGGGAAGTGAATTAAATACCATTTGGAGGCATTTAATGTTCAAGCAAAAACAGCTGATTTTTGACAAAAGAGATAACACCCCCCATTACGTAATTCTTCAGAAAGGTGAAAAATGGTCCGTTTTCAAATGTTTTATTTTTGAACGTCAGTTCACATTTGTAGGTGGATTATTAGTTTTAGAGCTAAAATTAGCATATTTAAAGTGATTTTCATGCTTCCAGGGGCTCTAAACACAAGATTTGTGGAATGGTTAAAAGTGCATGAAAATGGCCAATTTGCTCACTCTGAGGTCTCAAAAAGTGTTTCTTCACCCCGGGAAGTGAATTAAATACCATTTGGAGGCATTTATTGTTCAAGCAAAAACGGCTTATTTTTGACAAAAGAGATAACACCCCCCCCATTACGTCATTCTTCAGAAAGGTGAAAAATGGTCCGTTTACAAATGTTTTATTTTTGAACGTCAGTTCACATTTGTAGGTGGATTATTAGTTTTAGAGCTAAAATTAGCATGTTTAAAGTGATTTTCATGCTTCCTGTGGCCCTAAACACAAGGTTTGTGGAATGGTTAAAAGTGCATGAAAATGGCAAATTTGCTCACTCTGAGGTCTCAAAAAGTGTTTCTTCACCCCGGGAAGTGAATTAAATACCATTTGGAGGCATTTAATGTTAAAGCAAAAACAGCTGATTTTTGACAAAAGAGATAACACCCCCCCATTACGTAATTCTTCAGAAAGGTGAAAAATTGTCCGTTTTCAAATGTTTTATTTTTGAACGTCAGTTCACATTTGTAGGTGGATTATTAGTTTTAGAGCTAAAATTAGCATGTTTAAAGTGATTTTCATGCTTCCAGGGGCCCGGAAAGTGATTTAAATACCATTTGGAGGCATTTAATGTTCAAGCAAAAACAGCTGATCTTTGACAAAAGAGATAACACCCCCCCCATTACGTCATTCTTCAGAAAGGTGAAAAATGGTCCGTTTTCAAATGTTTTATTTTTGAACGTCAGTTCACATTTGTAGGTGGATTATTAGTTTCAGAGCTAAAATTAGCATGTTTAAAGTGATTTTCATGCTTCCAGGGGCTCTAAACACAAGATTTGTGGAATGGTTAAAAGTGCATGACAATGGCCAATTTGCTCACTCTGAGGTCTCAAAAAGTGTTTCTTCACCCAGGGTAGTGAATTAAATACCATTTGGAGGCATTTAATGTTCAAGCAAAAACGGCTGATTTTTGACAAAAGAGATAACACCCGCCATTACGTCATGCTTCAGAAAGGTGAAAAATGGTCCGTTTTCAAATGTTTTATTTTTGAACGTCAGTTCACATTTGTAGGTGGATTATTAGTTTTAGAGCTAAAATTAGCATGTTTAAAGTGATTTTCATGCTTCCAGGGGCCCGGGAAGTGAATTAAATACCATTTGGAGGCATTTAATGTTCAAGCAAAAACGGCTGATTTTTGACAAAAGAGATAACACCCCCCCATTACGTCATGCTTCAGAAAGGTGAAAAATTGTCCGTTTTCAAATGTTTTATTTTTGAATGTCAGTTCACATTTGTAGGTGGATTATTAGTTTTAGAGCTAAAATTAGCATGTTTAAAGTGATTTTCATGCTTCCTGTGGCCCTAAACACAAGGTTTGTGGAATGGTTAAAAGTGCATGAAAATGGCCAATTTGCTCACTCTGAGGTCTCAAAAAGTGTTTCTTCACCCCGGGAAGTGAATTAAATACCATTTGGAGGCATTTATTGTTCAAGCAAAAATGGCTGATTTTTGACAAAAGAGATAACACCCCCCCATTACGTCATGCTTCAGAAAGGTGAAAAATGGTCCGTTTTCAAATGTTTTATTTTTGAACGTCAGTTCACATTTGTAGGTGGATTATTAGTTTTAGAGCTAAAATTAGCATGTTTAAAGTGATTTTCATGCTTCCAGGGACCCGGGAAGTGAATTAAATACCATTTGGAGGCATTTAATGTTTAAGCAAAAACGGCTGATTTTTGACAAAAGAGATAACACCCCCCCATTACGTCATGCTTCAGAAAGGTGAAAAATTGTCAGTTTTCAAATGTTTTATTTTTGAATGTCAGTTCACATTTGTAGGTGGATTATTAGTTTTAGAGCTAAAATTAGCATGTTTAAAGTGATTTTCATGCTTCCTGTGGCCCTAAACACAAGGTTTGTGGAATGGTTAAAAGTGCATGAAAATGGCCAATTTGCTCACTCTGAGGTCTCAAAAAGTGTTTCTTCACCCCGGGAAGTGAATTAAATACCATTTGGAGGCATTTAATGTTCAAGCAAAAACAGCTGATTTTTGACAAAAGAGATAACACCCCCCATTACGTAATTCTTCAGAAAGGTGAAAAATGGTCCGTTTTCAAATGTTTTATTTTTGAACGTCAGTTCACATTTGTAGGTGGATTATTAGTTTTAGAGCTAAAATTAGCATATTTAAAGTGATTTTCATGCTTCCAGGGGCTCTAAACACAAGATTTGTGGAATGGTTAAAAGTGCATGAAAATGGCCAATTTGCTCACTCTGAGGTCTCAAAAAGTGTTTCTTCACCCCGGGAAGTGAATTAAATACCATTTGGAGGCATTTATTGTTCAAGCAAAAACGGCTTATTTTTGACAAAAGAGATAACACCCCCCCCATTACGTCATTCTTCAGAAAGGTGAAAAATGGTCCGTTTACAAATGTTTTATTTTTGAACGTCAGTTCACATTTGTAGGTGGATTATTAGTTTTAGAGCTAAAATTAGCATGTTTAAAGTGATTTTCATGCTTCCTGTGGCCCTAAACACAAGGTTTGTGGAATGGTTAAAAGTGCATGAAAATGGCAAATTTGCTCACTCTGAGGTCTCAAAAAGTGTTTCTTCACCCCGGGAAGTGAATTAAATACCATTTGGAGGCATTTAATGTTAAAGCAAAAACAGCTGATTTTTGACAAAAGAGATAACACCCCCCCATTACGTAATTCTTCAGAAAGGTGAAAAATTGTCCGTTTTCAAATGTTTTATTTTTGAACGTCAGTTCACATTTGTAGGTGGATTATTAGTTTTAGAGCTAAAATTAGCATGTTTAAAGTGATTTTCATGCTTCCAGGGGCCCGGAAAGTAAATTAAATACCATTTGGAGGCATTTAATGTTCAAGCAAAAACGACTGATTTTTGACAAAAGAGACAACACCCCCCCCATTACGTCATGCTTCAGAAAGGTGAAAAATTGTCCGTTTTCAAATGTTTTATTTTTGAATGTCAGTTCACATTTGTAGGTGGATTATTAGTTTTAGAGCTAAAATTAGCATGTTTAAAGTGATTTTCATGCTTCTTGTGGCCCTAAACACAAGGTTTGTGGAATGGTTAAAAGTGCATGAAAATGGCCAATTTGCTCACTCTGAGGTCTCAAAAAGTGTTTCTTCAACCCGGGAAGTGAATTAAATACCATTTGGAGGCATTTAATGTTCAAGCAAAAACAGCTGATTTTTGACAAAAGAGATAACACCCCCCCATTACGTAATTCTTCAGAAAGGTGAAAAATGGTCCGTTTTCAAATGTTTTATTTTTGAACGTCAGTTCACATTTGTAGGTGGATTATTAGTTTTAGAGCTAAAATTAGCATGTTTAAAGTGATTTTCATGCTTCCAGGGGCCCGGGAAGTGATTTAAATACCATTTGGAGGCATTTAATGTTCAAGCAAAAACAGCTGATCTTTGACAAAAGAGATAACACCCCCCCATTACGTCATTCTTCAGAAAGGTAAAAAATGGTCCGTTTTCAAATGTTTTATTTTTGAACGTCAGTTCACATTTGTAGGTGGATTATTAGTTTTAGAGCTAACATTAGCATGTTTAAAGTGATTTTCATGCTTCCAGGGGCCCGGGAAGTGATTTAAATACCATTTGGAGGCAT
This sequence comes from Lissotriton helveticus, assembly GCF_964261635.1. Taxonomy (NCBI): domain Eukaryota; kingdom Metazoa; phylum Chordata; class Amphibia; order Caudata; family Salamandridae; genus Lissotriton; species Lissotriton helveticus. The sequence continues at coordinate 2,077,691 of NW_027611740.1, forward strand.
TTAATGTTCAAGCAAAAACAGCTGATCTTTGACAAAAGAGATAACACCCCCCCCATTACGTCATTCTTCAGAAAGGTGAAAAATGGTCCGTTTTCAAATGTTTTATTTTTGAACGTCAGTTCACATTTGTAGGTGGATTATTAGTTTTAGAGCTAACATTAGCATGTTTAAAGTGATTTTCATGCTTCCAGGGGCCCGGGAAGTGATTTAAATACCATTTGGAGGCATTTAATGTTCAAGCAAAAACAGCTGATCTTTGACAAAAGAGATAACACCCCCCCCATTACGTCATTCTTCAGAAAGGTGAAAAATGGTCCGTTTTCAAATGTTTTATTTTTGAACGTCAGTTCACATTTGTAGGTGGATTATTAGTTTCAGAGCTAAAATTAGCATGTTTAAAGTGATTTTCATGCTTCCAGGGGCTCTAAACACAAGATTTGTGGAATGGTTAAAAGTGCATGACAATGGCCAATTTGCTCACTCTGAGGTCTCAAAAAGTGTTTCTTCACCCAGGGTAGTGAATTAAATACCATTTGGAGGCATTTAATGTTCAAGCAAAAACGGCTGATTTTTGACAAAAGAGATAACACCCGCCATTACGTCATGCTTCAGAAAGGTGAAAAATGGTCCGTTTTCAAATGTTTTATTTTTGAACGTCAGTTCACATTTGTAGGTGGATTATTAGTTTTAGAGCTAAAATTAGCATGTTTAAAGTGATTTTCATGCTTCCAGGGGCCCGGGAAGTGAATTAAATACCATTTGGAGGCATTTAATGTTCAAGCAAAAACGGCTGATTTTTGACAAAAGAGATAACACCCCCCCATTACGTCATGCTTCAGAAAGGTGAAAAATTGTCCGTTTTCAAATGTTTTATTTTTGAATGTCAGTTCACATTTGTAGGTGGATTATTAGTTTTAGAGCTAAAATTAGCATGTTTAAAGTGATTTTCATGCTTCCTGTGGCCCTAAACACAAGGTTTGTGGAATGGTTAAAAGTGCATGAAAATGGCCAATTTGCTCACTCTGAGGTCTCAAAAAGTGTTTCTTCACCCCGGGAAGTGAATTAAATACCATTTGGAGGCATTTATTGTTCAAGCAAAAATGGCTGATTTTTGACAAAAGAGATAACACCCCCCCATTACGTCATGCTTCAGAAAGGTGAAAAATGGTCCGTTTTCAAATGTTTTATTTTTGAACGTCAGTTCACATTTGTAGGTGGATTATTAGTTTTAGAGCTAAAATTAGCATGTTTAAAGTGATTTTCATGCTTCCAGGGACCCGGGAAGTGAATTAAATACCATTTGGAGGCATTTAATGTTTAAGCAAAAACGGCTGATTTTTGACAAAAGAGATAACACCCCCCCATTACGTCATGCTTCAGAAAGGTGAAAAATTGTCAGTTTTCAAATGTTTTATTTTTGAATGTCAGTTCACATTTGTAGGTGGATTATTAGTTTTAGAGCTAAAATTAGCATGTTTAAAGTGATTTTCATGCTTCCTGTGGCCCTAAACACAAGGTTTGTGGAATGGTTAAAAGTGCATGAAAATGGCCAATTTGCTCACTCTGAGGTCTCAAAAAGTGTTTCTTCACCCCGGGAAGTGAATTAAATACCATTTGGAGGCATTTAATGTTCAAGCAAAAACAGCTGATTTTTGACAAAAGAGATAACACCCCCCATTACGTAATTCTTCAGAAAGGTGAAAAATGGTCCGTTTTCAAATGTTTTATTTTTGAACGTCAGTTCACATTTGTAGGTGGATTATTAGTTTTAGAGCTAAAATTAGCATATTTAAAGTGATTTTCATGCTTCCAGGGGCTCTAAACACAAGATTTGTGGAATGGTTAAAAGTGCATGAAAATGGCCAATTTGCTCACTCTGAGGTCTCAAAAAGTGTTTCTTCACCCCGGGAAGTGAATTAAATACCATTTGGAGGCATTTATTGTTCAAGCAAAAACGGCTTATTTTTGACAAAAGAGATAACACCCCCCTCATTACGTCATTCTTCAGAAAGGTGAAAAATGGTCCGTTTACAAATGTTTTATTTTTTAACATCAGTTCACATTTGTAGGTGGATTATTAGTTTTAGAGCTAAAATTAGCATGTTTAAAGTGATTTTCATGCTTCCTGTGGCCCTAAACACAAGGTTTGTGGAATGGTTAAAAGTGCATGAAAATGGCAAATTTGCTCACTCTGAGGTCTCAAAAAGTGTTTCTTCACCCCGGGAAGTGAATTAAATACCATTTGGAGGCATTTAATGTTAAAGCAAAAACAGCTGATTTTTGACAAAAGAGATAACACCCCCCCATTACGTAATTCTTCAGAAAGGTGAAAAATTGTCCGTTTTCAAATGTTTTATTTTTGAACGTCAGTTCACATTTGTAGGTGGATTATTAGTTTTAGAGCTAAAATTAGCATGTTTAAAGTGATTTTCATGCTTCCAGGGACCCGGGAAGTGAATTAAATACCATTTGGAGGCATTTAATGTTCAAGCAAAAACGGCTGATTTTTGACAAAAGAGATAACACCCCCCCCCATTACGTCATGCTTCAGAAAATTGAAAAATTGTCAGTTTTCAAATGTTTTATTTTTGAATGTCAGTTCACATTTGTAGGTGAATTATTAGTTTTAGAGCTAAAATTAGCATGTTTAAAGTGATTTTCATGCTTCCTGTGGCCCTAAACACAAGGTTTGTGGAATGGTTAAAAGTGCATGAAAATGGCCAATTTGCTCACTCTGAGGTCTCAAAAAGTGTTTCTTCACCCCGGGAAGTGAATTAAATACCATTTGGAGGCATTTAATGTTCAAGCAAAAACAGCTGATTTTTGACAAAAGAGATAACACCCCCCCATTACGTAATTCTTCAGAAAGGTGAAAAATGGTCCGTTTTCAAATGTTTTATTTTTGAACGTCAGTTCACATTTGTAGGTGGATTATTAGTTTTAGAGCTAAAATTAGCATGTTTAAAGTGATTTTCATGCTTCCAGGGGCCCGGGAAGTGAATTAAATACCATTTGGAGGCATTTAATGTTCAAGCAAAAACAGCTGATCTTTGACAAAAGAGATAACACCCCCCCATTACGTCATTCTTCAGAAAGGTGAAAAATGGTCCGTTTTCAAATGTTTTATTTTTGAACGTCAGTTCACATTTGTAGGTGGATTTTTAGTTTTAGAGCTAAAATTAGCATGTTTAAAGTGATGTTCATGCTTCCAGGGGCTCTAAACACAAGATTTGTGGAATGGTTAAAAGTGCATGAAAATGGCCAATTTGCTCACTCTGAGGTCTCAAAAAGTGTTTCTTCACCCCGGGAAGTGAATTAAATACCATTTGGAGGCATTTAATGTTCAAGCAAAAACGGCTGATTTTTGACAAAAGAGATAACACCCCCCCATTACGTCATTCTTCAGAAAGGTAAAAAATGGTCCGTTTTCAAATGTTTTATTTTTGAACGTCAGTTCACATTTGTAGGTGGATTATTAGTTTTAGAGCTAAAATTAGCATGTTTAAAGTGATTTTCATGCTTCCAGGTGCTCTAAACACAAGATTTGTGGAATGGTTAAAAGTGCATGAAAATGGCCAATTTGCTCACTCTGAGGTCTCAAAAAGGGTTTCTTTACCCCGGGAAGTGAATTAAATACCATTTGGAGGCATTTAATGTTCAAGCAAAAACGGCGGATTTTTGACAAAAGAGATAACACCCCCCCATTACGTCATGCTTCAGAAAGGTGAAAAATTGTCCGTTTTCAAATGTTTTATTTTTGAATGTCAGTTCACATTTGTAGGTGGATTATTAGTTTTAGAGCTAAAATTAGCATGTTTAAAGTGATTTTCATGCTTCCTGTGGCCCTAAACACAAGGTTTGTGGAATGGTTAAAAGTGCATGAAAATGGCCAATTTGCTCACTCTGAGGTCTCAAAAAGTGTTTCTTCACCCCGGGAAGTGAATTAAATACCATTTGGAGGCATTTAATGTTCAAGCAAAAACAGCTGATTTTTGGCAAAAGAGATAACACCCCCCCATTACGTAATTCTTCAGAAAGGTGAAAAATTGTCTGTTTTCAAATGTTTTATTTTTGAATGTCAGTTCACATTTGTAGGTGGATTATTAGTTTTAGAGCTAAAATTAGCATATTTAAAGTGATTTTCATGCTTCCAGGGGCTCTAAACACAAGATTTGTGGAATGGTTAAAAGTGCATGAAAATGGCCAATTTGCTCACTCTGAGGTCTCAAAAAGTGTTTCTTCACCCCGGGAAGTGAATTAAATACCATTTGGAGGCATTTAATGTTCAAGCAAAACGGCTGATTTTTTACAAAAGAGATAACACCCCCCCATTACGTCATGCTTCAGAAAGGTGAAAAATGGTCCGTTTTCAAATGTTTTATTTTTGAACGTCAGTTCACATTTGTAGGTGGATTATTAGTTTTAGAGCTAAAATTAGCATGTTTAAAGTGATTTTCATGCTTCCAGGGGCCTGGGAAGTGAATTAAATACCATTTGGAGGTATTTAATGTTCAAGCAAAAACGATTGATTTTTGACAAAAGAGATAACACCCCCCCCATTACGTCATGCTTCAGAAAGGTGAAAAATTGTCCGTTTTCAAATGTTTTATTTTTGAATGTCAGTTCACATTTGTAGGTGGATTATTAGTTTTAGAGCTAAAATTAGCATGTTTAAAGTGATTTTCATGCTTCCTGTGGCCCTAAACACAAGGTTTGTGGAATGGTTAAAAGTGCATGAAAATGGCCAATTTGCTCACTCTGAGGTCTCAAAAAGTGTTTCTTCACCCCGGGAAGTGAATTAAATACCATTTGGAGGCATTTAATGTTCAAGCAAAAACAGCTGATTTTTGACAAAAGAGATAACACCCCCCCATTACGTAATTCTTCAGAAAGGTGAAAAATGGTCCGTTTTCGAATGTTTTATTTTTGAACGTCAGTTCACATTTGTAGGTGGATTATTAGTTTTAGAGCTAACATTAGCATGTTTAAAGTGATTTTCATGCTTCCAGGGGCCCGGGAAGTGATTTAAATACCATTTGGAGGCATTTAATGTTCAAGCAAAAACAGCTGATCTTTGACAAAAGAGATAACACCCCCCCCATTACGTCATTCTTCAGAAAGGTGAAAAATGGTCCGTTTTCAAATGTTTTATTTTTGAACGTCAGTTCACATTTGTAGGTGGATTATTAGTTTTAGAGCTAACATTAGCATGTTTAAAGTGATTTTCATGCTTCCAGGGGCCCGGGAAGTTATTTAAATACCATTTGGAGGCATTTAATGTTCAAGCAAAAACAGCTGATCTTTGACAAAAGAGATAACACCCCCCCCCATTACGTCATTCTTCAGAAAGGTGAAAAATGGTCCGTTTTCAAATGTTTTATTTTTGAACGTCAGTTCACATTTGTAGGTGGATTATTAGTTTTAGAGCTAAAATTAGCATGTTTAAAGTGATTTTCATGCTTCCAGGGGCTCTAAACACAAGATTTGTGGAATGGTTAAAAGTGCATGACAATGGCCAATTTGCTCACTCTGAGGTCTCAAGAAGTGTTTCTTCACCCAGGGTAGTGAATTAAATACCATTTGGAGGCATTTAATGTTCAAGCAAAAACGGCTGATTTTTGACAAAAGAGATAACACCCCCCATTACGTCATGCTTCAGAAAGGTGAAAAATGGTCCGTTTTCAAATGTTTTATTTTTGAACGTCAGTTCACATTTGTAGGTGGATTATTAGTTTTAGAGCTAAAATTAGCATGTTTAAAGTGATTTTCATGCTTCCAGGGGCCCGGGAAGTGAATTAAATACCATTTGGAGGCATTTAATGTTCAAGCAAAAACGGCTGATTTTTGACAAAAGAGATAACACCCCCCCATTACGTCATGCTTCAGAAAGGTGAAAAATTGTCCGTTTTCAAATGTTTTATTTTTGAATGTCAGTTCACATTTGTAGGTGGATTATTAGTTTTAGAGCTAAAATTAGCATGTTTAAAGTGATTTTCCTGCTTCCTGTGGCCCTAAACACAAGGTTTGTGGAATGGTTAAAAGTGCATGAAAATGGCCAATTTGCTCACTCTGAGGTCTCAAAAAGTGTTTCTTCACCCCGGGAAGTGAATTAAATACCATTTGGAGGCATTTAATGTTCAAGCAAAAATGGCTGATTTTTGACAAAAGAGATAACACCCCCCCATTACGTCATGCTTCAGAAAGGTGAAAAATGGTCCGTTTTCAAATGTTTTATTTTTGAACGTCAGTTCACATTTGTAGGTGGATTATTAGTTTTAGAGCTACAATTAGCATGTTTAAAGTGATTTTCATGCTTCCAGGGACCCGGGAAGTGAATTAAATACCATTTGGAGGCATTTAATGTTTAAGCAAAAACGGCTGATTTTTGACAAAAGAGATAACACCCCCCCCATTACGTCATGCTTCAGAAAGGTGAAAAATTGTCAGTTTTCAAATGTTTTATTTTTGAATGTCAGTTCACATTTGTAGGTGGATTATTAGTTTTAGAGCTAAAATTAGCATGTTTAAAGTGATTTTCATGCTTCCTGTGGCCCTAAACACAAGGTTTGTGGAATGGTTAAAAGTGCATGAAAATGGCCAATTTGCTCACTCTGAGGTCTCAAAAAGTGTTTCTTCACCCCGGGAAGTGAATTAAATACCATTTGGAGGCATTTAATGTTCAAGCAAAAACAGCTGATTTTTGACAAAAGAGATAACACCCCCATTACGTAATTCTTCAGAAAGGTGAAAAATGGTCCGTTTTCAAATGTTTTATTTTTGAACGTCAGTTCACATTTGTAGGTGGATTATTAGTTTTAGAGCTAAAATTAGCATATTTAAAGTGATTTTCATGCTTCCAGGGGCTCTAAACACAAGATTTGTGGAATGGTTAAAAGTGCATGAAAATGGCCAATTTGCTCACTCTGAGGTCTCAAAAAGTGTTTCTTCACCCCGGGAAGTGAATTAAATACCATTTGGAGGCATTTATTGTTCAAGCAAAAACGGCTTATTTTTGACAAAAGAGATAACACCCCCCCCCATTACGTCATTCTTCAGAAAGGTGAAAAATGGTCCGTTTACAAATGTTTTATTTTTGAACGTCAGTTCACATTTGTAGGTGGATTATTAGTTTTAGAGCTAAAATTAGCATGTTTAAAGTGATTTTCATGCTTCCTGTGGCCCTAAACACAAGGTTTGTGGAATGGTTAAAAGTGCATGAAAATGGCAAATTTGCTCACTCTGAGGTCTCAAAAAGTGTTTCTTCACCCCGGGAAGTGAATTAAATACCATTTGGAGGCATTTAATGTTAAAGCAAAAACAGCTGATTTTTGACAAAAGAGATAACACCCCCCCATTACGTAATTCTTCAGAAAGGTGAAAAATTGTCCGTTTTCAAATGTTTTATTTTTGAACGTCAGTTCACATTTGTAGGTGGATTATTAGTTTTAGAGCTAAAATTAGCATGTTTAAAGTGATTTTCATGCTTCCAGGGGCCCGGAAAGTAAATTAAATACCATTTGGAGGCATTTAATGTTCAAGCAAAAACGACTGATTTTTGACAAAAGAGACAACACCCCCCCCATTACGTCATGCTTCAGAAAGGTGAAAAATTGTCCGTTTTCAAATGTTTTATTTTTGAATGTCAGTTCACATTTGTAGGTGGATTATTAGTTTTAGAGCTAAAATTAGCATGTTTAAAGTGATTTTCATGCTTCTTGTGGCCCTAAACACAAGGTTTGTGGAATGGTTAAAAGTGCATGAAAATGGCCAATTTGCTCACTCTGAGGTCTCAAAAAGTGTTTCTTCAACCCGGGAAGTGAATTAAATACCATTTGGAGGCATTTAATGTTCAAGCAAAAACAGCTGATTTTTGACAAAAGAGATAACACCCCCCCATTACGTAATTCTTCAGAAAGGTGAAAAATGGTCCGTTTTCAAATGTTTTATTTTTGAACGTCAGTTCACATTTGTAGGTGGATTATTAGTTTTAGAGCTAAAATTAGCATGTTTAAAGTGATTTTCATGCTTCCAGGGGCCCGGGAAGTGATTTAAATACCATTTGGAGGCATTTAATGTTCAAGCAAAAACAGCTGATCTTTGACAAAAGAGATTATACCCCCCCATTACGTCATTCTTCAGAAAGGTAAAAAATGGTCCGTTTTCAAATGTTTTATTTTTGAACGTCAGTTCACATTTGTAGGTGGATTATTAGTTTTAGAGCTAACATTAGCATGTTTAAAGTGATTTTCATGCTTCCAGGGGCCCGGGAAGTGATTTAAATACCATTTGGAGGCATTTAATGTTCAAGCAAAAACAGCTGATCTTTGACAAAAGAGATAACACCCCCCCCATTACGTCATTCTTCAGAAAGGTGAAAAATGGTCCGTTTTCAAATGTTTTATTTTTGAACGTCAGTTCACATTTGTAGGTGGATTATTAGTTTTAGAGCTAACATTAGCATGTTTAAAGTGATTTTCATGCTTCCAGGGGCCCGGGAAGTGATTTAAATACCATTTGGAGGCATTTAATGTTCAAGCAAAAACAGCTGATCTTTGACAAAAGAGATAACACCCCCCCCATTACGTCATTCTTCAGAAAGGTGAAAAATGGTCCGTTTTCAAATGTTTTTTTTTTGAACGTCAGTTCACATTTGTAGGTGGATTATTAGTTTCAGAGCTAAAATTAGCATGTTTAAAGTGATTTTCATGCTTCCAGGGGCTCTAAACACAAGATTTGTGGAATGGTTAAAAGTGCATGACAATGGCCAATTTGCTCACTCTGAGGTCTCAAAAAGTGTTTCTTCACCCAGGGTAGTGAATTAAATACCATTTGGAGGCATTTAATGTTCAAGCAAAAACGGCTGATTTTTGACAAAAGAGATAACACCCGCCATTACGTCATGCTTCAGAAAGGTGAAAAATGGTCCGTTTTCAAATGTTTTATTTTTGAACGTCAGTTCACATTTGTAGGTGGATTATTAGTTTTAGAGCTAAAATTAGCATGTTTAAAGTGATTTTCATGCTTCCAGGGGCCCGGGAAGTGAATTAAATACCATTTGGAGGCATTTAATGTTCAAGCAAAAACGGCTGATTTTTGACAAAAGAGATAACACCCCCCCATTACGTCATGCTTCAGAAAGGTGAAAAATTGTCCGTTTTCAAATGTTTTATTTTTGAATGTCAGTTCACATTTTTAGGTGGATTATTAGTTTTAGAGCTAAAATTAGCATGTTTAAAGTGATTTTCATGCTTCCTGTGGCCCTAAACACAAGGTTTGTGGAATGGTTAAAAGTGCATGAAAATGGCCAATTTGCTCACTCTGAGGTCTCAAAAAGTGTTTCTTCACCCCGGGAAGTGAATTAAATACCATTTGGAGGCATTTATTGTTCAAGCAAAAATGGCTGATTTTTGACAAAAGAGATAACACCCCCCCCATTACGTCATGCTTCAGAAAGGTGAAAAATGGTCCGTTTTCAAATGTTTTATTTTTGAACGTCAGTTCACATTTGTAGGTGGATTATTAGTTTTAGAGCTAAAATTAGCATGTTTAAAGTGATTTTCATGCTTCCAGGGACCCGGGAAGTGAATTAAATACCATTTGGAGGCATTTAATGTTTAAGCAAAAACGGCTGATTTTTGACAAAAGAGATAACACCCCCCCATTACGTCATGCTTCAGAAAGGTGAAAAATTGTCAGTTTTCAAATGTTTTATTTTTGAATGTCAGTTCACATTTGTAGGTGGATTATTAGTTTTAGAGCTAAAATTAGCATGTTTAAAGTGATTTTCATGCTTCCTGTGGCCCTAAACACAAGGTTTGTGGAATGGTTAAAAGTGCATGAAAATGGCCAATTTGCTCACTCTGAGGTCTCAAAAAGTGTTTCTTCACCCCGGGAAGTGAATTAAATACCATTTGGAGGCATTTAATGTTCAAGCAAAAACAGCTGATTTTTGACAAAAGAGATAACACCCCCCATTACGTAATTCTTCAGAAAGGTGAAAAATGGTCCGTTTTCAAATGTTTTATTTTTGAACGTCAGTTCACATTTGTAGGTGGATTATTAGTTTTAGAGCTAAAATTAGCATATTTAAAGTGATTTTCATGCTTCCAGGGGCTCTAAACACAAGATTTGTGGAATGGTTAAAAGTGCATGAAAATGGCCAATTTGCTCACTCTGAGGTCTCAAAAAGTGTTTCTTCACCCCGGGAAGTGAATTAAATACCATTTGGAGGCATTTATTGTTCAAGCAAAAACGGCTTATTTTTGACAAAAGAGATAACACCCCCCTCATTACGTCATTCTTCAGAAAGGTGAAAAATGGTCCGTTTACAAATGTTTTATTTTTTAACGTCAGTTCACATTTGTAGGTGGATTATTAGTTTTAGAGCTAAAATTAGCATGTTTAAAGTGATTTTCATGCTTCCTGTGGCCCTAAACACAAGGTTTGTGGAATGGTTAAAAGTGCATGAAAATGGCAAATTTGCTCACTCTGAGGTCTCAAAAAGTGTTTCTTCACCCCGGGAAGTGAATTAAATACCATTTGGAGGCATTTAATGTTAAAGCAAAAACAGCTGATTTTTGACAAAAGAGATAACACCCCCCCATTACGTAATTCTTCAGAAAGGTGAAAAATTGTCCGTTTTCAAATGTTTTATTTTTGAACGTCAGTTCACATTTGTAGGTGGATTATTAGTTTTAGAGCTAAAATTAGCATGTTTAAAGTGATTTTCATGCTTCCAGGGGCCCGGGAAGTAAATTAAATACCATTTGGAGGCATTTAATGTTCAAGCAAAAACGACTGATTTTTGACAAAAGAGACAACACCCCCCCCATTACGTCATGCTTCAGAAAGGTGAAAAATTGTCCGTTTTCAAATGTTTTATTTTTGAATGTCAGTTCACATTTGTAGGTGGATTATTAGTTTTAGAGCTAAAATTAGCATGTTTAAAGTGATTTTCATGCTTCTTGTGGCCCTAAACACAAGGTTTGTGGAATGGTTAAAAGTGCATGAAAATGGCCAATTTGCTCACTCTGAGGTCTCAAAAAGTGTTTCTTCAACCCGGGAAGTGAATTAAATACCATTTGGAGGCATTTAATGTTCAAGCAAAAACAGCTGATTTTTGACAAAAGAGATAACACCCCCCCATTACGTAATTCTTCAGAAAGGTGAAAAATGGTCCGTTTTCAAATGTTTTATTTTTGAACGTCAGTTCACATTTGTAGGTGGATTATTAGTTTTAGAGCTAAAATTAGCATGTTTAAAGTGATTTTCATGCTTCCAGGGGCCCGGGAAGTGATTTAAATACCATTTGGAGGCATTTAATGTTCAAGCAAAAACAGCTGATCTTTGACAAAAGAGATAACACCCCCCCATTACGTCATTCTTCAGAAAGGTAAAAAATGGTCCGTTTTCAAATGTTTTATTTTTGAACGTCAGTTCACATTTGTAGGTGGATTATTAGTTTTAGAGCTAAAATTAGCATGTTTAAAGTGATTTTCATGCTTCCTGTGGCCCTAAACACAAGGTTTGTGGAATGGTTAAAAGTGCATGAAAATGGCCAATTTGCTCACTCTGAGGTCTCAAAAAGTGTTTCTTCACCCCGGGAAGTGAATTAAATACCATTTGGAGGCATTTAATGTTCAAGCAAAAACAGCTGATTTTTGACAAAAGAGATAACACCCCCCCATTACGTAATTCTTCAGAAAGGTGAAAAATGGTCCGTTTTCAAATGTTTTATTTTTGAACGTCAGTTCACATTTGTAGGTGGATTATTAGTTTTAGAGCTAAAATTAGCATGTTTAAAGTGATTTTCATGCTTCCAGGGGCCCGGGAAGTGATTTAAATACCATTTGGAGGCATTTAATGTTCAAGCAAAAACAGCTGATCTTTGACAAAAGAGATAACACCCCCCCATTACGTCATTCTTCAGAAAGGTGAAAAATGGTCCGTTTTCAAATGTTTTATTTTTGAACGTCAGTTCACATTTGTAGGTGGATTATTAGTTTTAGAGCTAAAATTAGCATGTTTAAAGTGATTTTCATGCTTCCAGGGGCCCGGGAAGTGAATTAAATACCATTTGGAGGCATTTAATGTTCAAGCAAAAACAGCTGATCTTTGACAAAAGAGATAACACCCCCCCCATTACGTCATTCTTCAGAAAGGTGAAAAATGGTCCGTTTTCAAATGTTTTATTTTTGAACGTCAGTTCACATTTGTAGGTGGATTATTAGTTTTAGAGCTAAAATTAGCATGTTTAAAGTGATTTTCATGCTTCCAGGGGCTCTAAACACAAGATTTGTGGAATGGTTAAAAGTGCATGACAATGGCCAATTTGCTCACTCTGAGGTCTCAAAAAGTGTTTCTTCACCCAGGGTAGTGAATTAAATACCATTTGGAGGCATTTAATGTTCAAGCAAAAATGGCTGATTTTTGACAAAAGAGATAACACCCCCCATTACGTCATGCTTCAGAAAGGTGAAAAATGGTCCGTTTTCAAATGTTTTATTTTTGAACGTCAGTTCACATTTGTAGGTGGATTATTAGTTTTAGAGCTAAAATTAGCATGTTTAAAGTGATTTTCATGCTTCCAGGGGCCCGGGAAGTGAATTAAATACCATTTGGAGGCATTTAATGTTCAAGCAAAAACGGCTGATTTTTGACAAAAGAGATAACACCCCCCATTACGTCATGCTTCAGAAAGGTGAAAAATTGTCCGTTTTCAAATGTTTTATTTTTGAATGTCAGTTCACATTTGTAGGTGGATTATTAGTTTTAGAGCTAAAATTAGCATGTTTAAAGTGATTTTCATGCTTCCTGTGGCCCTAAACACAAGGTTTGTGGAATGGTTAAAAGTGCATGAAAATGGCCAATTTGCTCACTCTGAGGTCTCAAAAAGTGTTTCTTCACCCCGGGAAGTGAATTAAATACCATTTGGAGGCATTTATTGTTCAAGCAAAAATGGCTGATTTTTGACAAAAGAGATAACACCCCCCCATTACGTCATGCTTCAGAAAGGTGAAAAATGGTCCGTTTTCAAATGTTTTATTTTTGAACGTCAGTTCACATTTGTAGGTGGATTATTAGTTTTAGAGCTAAAATTAGCATGTTTAAAGTGATTTTCATGCTTCCAGGGACCCGGGAAGTGAATTAAATACCATTTGGAGGCATTTAATGTTTAAGCAAAAACGGCTGATTTTTGACAAAAGAGATAACACCCCCCCATTACGTCATGCTTCAGAAAGGTGAAAAATTGTCAGTTTTCAAATGTTTTATTTTTGAATGTCAGTTCACATTTGTAGGTGGATTATTAGTTTTAGAGCTAAAATTAGCATGTTTAAAGTGATTTTCATGCTTCCTGTGGCCCTAAACACAAGGTTTGTGGAATGGTTAAAAGTGCATGAAAATGGCCAATTTGCTCACTCTGAGGTCTCAAAAAGTGTTTCTTCACCCCGGGAAGTGAATTAAATACCATTTGGAGGCATTTAATGTTCAAGCAAAAACAGCTGATTTTTGACAAAAGAGATAACACCCCCCATTACGTAATTCTTCAGAAAGGTGAAAAATGGTCCGTTTTCAAATGTTTTATTTTTGAACGTCAGTTCACATTTGTAGGTGGATTATTAGTTTTAGAGCTAAAATTAGCATATTTAAAGTGATTTTCATGCTTCCAGGGGCTCTAAACACAAGATTTGTGGAATGGTTAAAAGTGCATGAAAATGGCCAATTTGCTCACTCTGAGGTCTCAAAAAGTGTTTCTTCACCCCGGGAAGTGAATTAAATACCATTTGGAGGCATTTAATGTTCAAGCAAAAACGGCTTATTTTTGACAAAAGAGATAACACCCCCCCCATTACGTCATGCTTCAGAAAGGTGAAAAATTGTCCGTTTTCAAATGTTTTATTTTTGAATGTCAGTTCACATTTGTAGGTGGATTATTAGTTTTAGAGCTAAAATTAGCATGTTTAAAGTGATTTTCATGCTTCCTGTGGCCCTAAACACAAGGTTTGTGGAATGGTTAAAAGTGCATGAAAATGGCCAATTTGCTCACTCTGAGGTCTCAAAAAGTGTTTCTTCACCCCGGGAAGTGAATTAAATACCATTTGGAGGCATTTATTGTTCAAGCAAAAATGGCTGATTTTTGACAAAAGAGATAACACCCCCCCATTACGTCATGCTTCAGAAAGGTGAAAAATGGTCCGTTTTCAAATGTTTTATTTTTGAACGTCAGTTCACATTTGTAGGTGGATTATTAGTTTTAGAGCTAAAATTAGCATGTTTAAAGTGATTTTCATGCTTCCAGGGACCCGGGAAGTGAATTAAATACCATTTGGAGGCATTTAATGTTTAAGCAAAAACGGCTGATTTTTGACAAAAGAGATAACACCCCCCCATTACGTCATGCTTCAGAAAGGTGAAAAATTGTCAGTTTTCAAATGTTTTATTTTTGAATGTCAGTTCACATTTGTAGGTGGATTATTAGTTTTAGAGCTAAAATTAGCATGTTTAAAGTGATTTTCATGCTTCCTGTGGCCCTAAACACAAGGTTTGTGGAATGGTTAAAAGTGCATGAAAATGGCCAATTTGCTCACTCTGAGGTCTCAAAAAGTGTTTCTTCACCCCGGGAAGTGAATTAAATACCATTTGGAGGCATTTAATGTTCAAGCAAAAACAGCTGATTTTTGACAAAAGAGATAACACCCCCCATTACGTAATTCTTCAGAAAGGTGAAAAATGGTCCGTTTTCAAATGTTTTATTTTTGAACGTCAGTTCACATTTGTAGGTGGATTATTAGTTTTAGAGCTAAAATTAGCATATTTAAAGTGATTTTCATGCTTCCAGGGGCTCTAAACACAAGATTTGTGGAATGGTTAAAAGTGCATGAAAATGGCCAATTTGCTCACTCTGAGGTCTCAAAAAGTGTTTCTTCACCCCGGGAAGTGAATTAAATACCATTTGGAGGCATTTATTGTTCAAGCAAAAACGGCTTATTTTTGACAAAAGAGATAACACCCCCCCCATTACGTCATGCTTCAGAAAGGTGAAAAATTGTCCGTTTTCAAATGTTTTATTTTTGAATGTCAGTTCACATTTGTAGGTGGATTATTAGTTTTAGAGCTAAAATTAGCATGTTTAAAGTGATTTTCATGCTTCCAGGGGCCCGGGAAGTAAATTAAATACCATTTGGAGGCATTTAATGTTCAAGCAAAAACGACTGATTTTTGACAAAAGAGACAACACCCCCCCCATTACGTCATGCTTCAGAAAGGTGAAAAATTGTCCGTTTTCAAATGTTTTATTTTTGAATGTCAGTTCACATTTGTAGGTGGATTATTAGTTTTAGAGCTAAAATTAGCATGTTTAAAGTGATTTTCATGCTTCTTGTGGCCCTAAACACAAGGTTTGTGGAATGGTTAAAAGTGCATGAAAATGGCCAATTTGCTCACTCTGAGGTCTCAAAAAGTGTTTCTTCAACCCGGGAAGTGAATTAAATACCATTTGGAGGCATTTAATGTTCAAGCAAAAACAGCTGATTTTTGACAAAAGAGATAACACCCCCCCATTACGTCATTCTTCAGAAAGGTGAAAAATGGTCCGTTTTCAAATGTTTTATTTTTGAACGTCAGTTCACATTTGTAGGTGGATTATTAGTTTTAGAGCTAAAATTAGCATGTTTAAAGTGATTTTCATGCTTCCAGGGGCCCGGGAAGTGATTTAAATACCATTTGGAGGCATTTAATGTTCAAGCAAAAACAGCTGATCTTTGACAAAAGAGATAACACCCCCCCATTACGTCATTCTTCAGAAAGGTAAAAAATGGTCCGTTTTCAAATGTTTTATTTTTGAATGTCAGTTCACATTTGTAGGTGGATTATTAGTTTTAGAGCTAAAATTAGCATGTTTAAAGTGATTTTCATGCTTCCTGTGGCCCTAAACACAAGGTTTGTGGAATGGTTAAAAGTGCATGAAAATGGCCAATTTGCTCACTCTGAGGTCTCAAAAAGTGTTTCTTCACCCCGGGAAGTGAATTAAATACCATTTGGAGGCATTTAATGTTCAAGCAAAAATGGCTGATTTTTGACAAAAGAGATAACACCCCCCCATTACGTCATGCTTCAGAAACGTGAAAAATGGTCTGTTTTCAAATGTTTTATTTTTGAACGTCAGTTCACATTTGTAGGTGGAATATTAGTTTTAGAGCTAAAATTAGCATGTTTAAAGTGATTTTCATGCTTCCAGGGACCCGGGAAGTGAATTAAATACCATTTGGAGGCATTTAATGTTCAAGCAAAAACGGCTGATTTTTGACAAAAGAGATAACACCCCCCCCCATTACGTCATGCTTCAGAAAATTGAAAAATTGTCAGTTTTCAAATGTTTTATTTTTGAATGTCAGTTCACATTTGTAGGTGGATTATTAGTTTTAGAGCTAAAATTAGCATGTTTAAAGTGATTTTCATGCTCCTGTGGCCCTAAACACAAGGTTTGTGGAATGGTTAAAAGTGCATGAAAATGGCCAATTTGCTCACTCTGAGGTCTCAAAAAGTGTTTCTTCACCCCGGGAAGTGAATTAAATACCATTTGGAGGCATTTAATGTTCAAGCAAAAACAGCTGATTTTTGACAAAAGAGATAACACCCCCCATTACGTAATTCTTCAGAAAGGTGAAAAATGGTCCGTTTTCAAATGTTTTATTTTTGAACGTCAGTTCACATTTGTAGGTGGATTATTAGTTTTAGAGCTAAAATTAGCATGTTTAAAGTGATTTTCATGCTTCCAGGGGCCCGGGAAGTGAATTAAATACCATTTGGAGGCATTTAATGTTCAAGCAAAAACAGTTGATCTTTGACAAAAGAGATAACACCCCCCCATTACGTCATTCTTCAGAAAGGTGAAAAATGGTCCGTTTTCAAATGTTTTATTTTTGAACGTCAGTTCACATTTGTAGGTGGATTATTAGTTTTAGAGCTAAAATTAGCATGTTTAAAGTGATTTTCATGCTTCCTGTGGCCCTAAACACAAGGTTTGTGGAATGGTTAAAAGTGCATGAAAATGGCCAATTTGCTCACTCTGAGGTCTCAAAAAGTGTTACTTCACCCCGGGAAGTGAATTAAATACCATTTGGAGTCATTTAATGTTCAAGCAAAAACAGCTGATTTTTGACAAAAGAGATAACACCCCCCATTACGTAATTCTTCAGAAAGGTGAAAAATTGTCTGTTTTCAAATGTTTTATTTTTGAATGTCAGTTCACATTTGTAGGTGGATTATTAGTTTTAGAGCTAAAATTAGCATATTTAAAGTGATTTTCATGCTTCCAGGGGCTCTAAACACAAGATTTGTGGAATGGTTAAAAGTGCATGAAAATGGCCAATTTGCTCACTCAGAGGTCTCAAAAAGTGTTTCTTCACCCCGGGAAGTGAATTATATACCATTTGGAGGCATTTAATGTTCAAGCAAAAACGGCTGATTTTTGACAAAAGAGATAACACCCCCCCATTACGTCATGCTTCAGAAAGGTGAAAAATGGTCCGTTTTCAAATGTTTTATTTTTGAACGTCAGTTCACATTTGTAGGTGAATTATTAGTTTTAGAGCTAAAATTAGCATGTTTAAAGTGATTTTCATGCTTCCAGGGGCTCAAAACACAAGATTTGTGGAATGGTTAAAAGTGCATGAAAATGGCCAATTTGCTCACTCTGAGGTCTCAAAAAGTGTTTCTTCTCCCCGGGAAGTGAATTAAATACCATTTGAAGGCATTTAATGTTCAAGCAAAAACGGCTGATTTTTGACAAAAGAGATAACACCCCCCATTACGTAATTCTTCAGAAAGGTGAAAAATTGTCTGTTTTCAAATGTTTTATTTTTGAATGTCAGTTCACATTTGTAGGTGGATTATTAGTTTTAGAGCTAAAATTAGCATATTTAAAGTGATTTTCATGCTTCCAGGGGCTCTAAACACAAGATTTGTGGAATGGTTAAAAGTGCATGAAAATGGCCAATTTGCTCACTCTGAGGTCTCAAAAAGTGTTTCTTCACCCCGGGAAGTGAATTATATACCATTTGGAGGCATTTAATGTTCAATCAAAAACAGCTGATTTTTGACAAAAGAGATAACACCTCCCATTACGTCATGCTTCAGAAAGGTGAAAAATTGTCCGTTTTCAAATGTTTTATTTTTGAATGTCAGTTCACATTTGTAGGTGGATTATTAGTTTTAGAGCTAAAATTAGCATGTTTAAAGTGATTTTCATGCTTCCTGTGGCCTTAAACACAAGGTTTGTGGAATGGTTAAAAGTACATGAAAATGGCCAATTTGCTCACTCTGAGGTCTCAAAAAGTGTTTCTTCACCCCGGGAAGTGAATTAAATACCATTTGGAGGCATTTAATGTTCAAGCAAAAACGGCTGATTTTTGACAAAAGAGATAACACCCCCCCATTACGTCATGCTTCAGAAAGGTGAAAAATGGTCCGTTTTCAAATGTTTTATTTTTGAATGTCAATTCACATTTGTAGGTGGATTATTAGTTTTAGAGCTAAAATTAGCATGTTTAAAGTGATTTTCATGCTTCCAGGGGCCTGGGAAGTGAATTAAATACCATTTGGAGGCATTTAATGTTCAAGCAAAAACAGCTCATCTTTGACAAAAGAGATAACACCCCCCCATTACGTCATTCTTCAGAAAGGTGAAAAATGGTCCATTTTCAAATGTTTTATTTTTGAACGTCAGTTCACATTTGTAGGTGGATTATTAGTTTTAGAGCTAAAATTAGCATGTTTAAAGCGATTTTCATGCTTCCAGGGGCTCTTAACACAAGATTTGTGGAATGGTTAAAAGTGCATGAAAATGGCCAATTTGCTCACTCTGAGGTCTCAAAAAGTGTTTCTTCACCCCGGGAAGTGAATTAAATACCATTTGGAGGCATTTAATGTTCAAGCAAAAACGGCAGATTTTTGACAAAAGAGATAACACCCCCCCATTACGTCATGCTTCAGAAAGGTGAAAAATGGTCCGTTTTCAAATGTTTTATTTTTGAATGTCAATTCACATTTGTAGGTGGATTATTAGTTTTAGAGCTAAAATTAGCATGTTTAAAGTGATTTTCATGCTTCCAGGGGCCCGGGAAGTGAATTAAATACCATTTGGAGGCATTTAATGTTCAAGCAAAAACAGCTGATTTTTGACAAAAGAGATAACACCCCCCATTACGTCATTCTTCAGAAAGGTAAAAAATGGTCCGTTTTCAAATGTTTTATTTTTGAACGTCAGTTCACATTTGTAGGTGGATTATTAGTTTTAGAGCTAAAATTAGCATGTTCAAAGTGATTTTCATGCTTCCAGGGGCTCTAAACACAAGATTTGTGGAATGGTTAAAAGTGCATGAAAATGGCCAATTTGCTCACTCTGAGGTCTCAAAAAGTGTTTCTTCACCCCGGGAAGTGAATTAAATACAATTTGGAGGCATTTAATGTTCAAGCAAAAACGGCGGATTTTTGACAAAAGAGATAACACCCCCCCATTACGTGATGCTTCAGAAAGGTGAAAAATTGTCCGTTTTCAAATGTTTTATTTTTGAATGTCAGTTCACATTTGTAGGTGGATCATCAGTTTTAGAGCTAAAAAAATTAGCATGTTTAAAGTGATTTTCATGCTTCCAGGGGCTCTAAACACAAGATTTGTGGAATGGTTAAAAGTGCATGAAAATGGCCAATTTGCTCACTCTGAGGTCTCAAAAAGTGTTTCTTCACCCCGGGAAGTGAATTAAATACCATTTGGAGGCATTTAATGTTCAAGCAAAAACGGCTGATTTTTGACAAAAGAGATAACACCCCCCCATTACGTCATGCTTCAGAAAGGTGAAAAATGGTCCGTTTTCAAATGTTTTATTTTTGAATGTCAATTCACATTTGTAGGTGGATTATTAGTTTTAGAGCTAAAATTAGCATGTTTAAAGTGATTTTCATGCTTCCAGGGGCCCGGGAAGTGAATTAAATACCATTTGGAGGCATTTAATGTTCAAGCAAAAACAGCTCATCTTTGACAAAAGAGATTACACCCCCCCATTACGTCATTCTTCAGAAAGGTGAAAAATGGTCCGTTTTCAAATGTTTTATTTTTGAACGTCAGTTCACATTTGTAGGTGGATTATTAGTTTTAGAGCTAAAATTAGCATATTTAAAGTGATTTTCATGCTTCCAGGGGCTCTAAACACAAGATTTGTGGAATGGTTAAAAGTGCATGAAAATGGCCAATTTGCTCACTCTGAGGTCTCAAAAAGTGTTTCTTCACCCCGGGAAGTGAATTAAATACCATTTGGAGGCATTTAATGTTCATTCAAAAACAGCTGATTTTTGACAAAAGAGATAACACCTCCCATTACGTCATGCTTCAGAAAGGTGAAAAATTGTCTGTTTTCAAATGTTTTATTTTTGAATGTCAGTTCACATTTGTAGGTGGATTATTAGTTTTAGAGCTAAAATAAGCATATTTAAAGTGATTTTCATGCTTCCAGGGGCTCTAAACACAAGATTTGTGGAATGGTTAAAAGTGCATGAAAATGGCCAATTTGCTCACTCTGAGGTCTCAAAAAGTGTTTCTTCACCCCGGGAAATGAATTAAATACCATTTGGAGGCATTTAATGTTCAAGCAAAAACGGCTGATTTTTGACAAAAGAGATAACACCCCCCCCATTACGTCATTCTTCAGAAAGGTGAAAAATGGTCCGTTTTCAAATGTTTTATTTTTGAATGTCAGTTCACATTTGTAGGTGGATCATCAGTTTTAGAGCTAAAAAAATTAGCATGTTTAAAGTGATTTTCATGCTTCCAGGGGCTCTAAACACAAGATTTGTGGAATGGTTAAAAGTGCATGAAAATGGCCAATTTGCTCACTCTGAGGTCTCAAAAAGTGTTTCTTCACCCCGGGAAGTGAATTAAATACCATTTAGAGGCATTTAATGTTCAATCAAAAACAGCTGATTTTTGACAAAAGAGATAACACCCCCCATTACGTCATGCTTCAGAAAGGTGAAAAATTGTCCGTTTTCAAATGTTTTATTTTTGAATGTCAGTTCACATTTGTAGGTGGATTATTAGTTTTAGAGCTAAAATTAGCATGTTTAAAGTGATTTTCATGCTTCCTGTGGCCCTAAACACAAGGTTTGTGGAATGGTTAAAAGTGCATGAAAATGGCCAATTTGCTCACTCTGAGGTCTCAAAAAGTGTTACTTCACCCCGGGAAGTGAATTAAATACCATTTGGAGGCATTTAATGTTCAAGCAAAAACAGCTGATTTTTGACAAGAGAGATAACACCCCCCATTACGTAATTCTTCAGAAAGGTGAAAAATTGTCTGTTTTCAAATGTTTTATTTTTGAATGTCAGTTCACATTTGTAGGTGGATTATTAGTTTTAGAGCTAAAATTAGCATATTTAAAGTGATTTTCATGCTTCCAGGGGCTCCAAACACAAGATTTGTGGAATGGTTAAAAGTGCATGAAAATGGCCAATTTGCTCACTCTGAGGTCTCAAAAAGTGTTTCTTCACCCCGGGAAGTGAATTAAATACCATTTGGAGGCATTTAATGTTCAAGCAAAAACGGCTGATTTTTGACAAAAGAGATAACACCCCCCCATTACGTCATGCTTCAGAAAGGTGAAAAATGGTCCGTTTTCAAATGTTTTATTTTTGAATGTCAATTCACATTTGTAGGTGGATTATTAGTTTTAGAGCTAAAATTAGCATGTTTAAAGTGATTTTCATGCTTCCAGGGGCCCGGGAAGTGAATTAAATACCATTTGGAGGCATTTAATGTTCAAGCAAAAACAGCTCATCTTTGACAAAAGAGATTACACCCCCCCATTACGTCATTCTTCAGAAAGGTGAAAAATGGTCCGTTTTCAAATGTTTTATTTTTGAACGTCAGTTCACATTTGTAGGTGGATTATTAGTTTTAGAGCTAAAATTAGCATGTTTAAAGTGATTTTCATGCTTCCAGGGGCTCTTAACACAAGATTTGTGGAATGGTTAAAAGTGCATGAAAATGGCCAATTTGCTCACTATGAGGTCTCAAAAAGTGTTTCTTCACCCCGGGAAGTGAATTAAATACCATTTGGAGGCATTTAATGTTCATTCAAAAACAGCTGATTTTTGACAAAAGAGATAACACCTCCCATTACGTCATGCTTCAGAAAGGTGAAAAATTGTCCGTTTTCAAATGTTTTATTTTTGAATGTCAGTTCATATTTGTAGGTGGATTATTAGTTTTAGAGCTAAAATTAGCATGTTTAAAGTGATTTTCATGCTTCCTGAGGCCCTAAACACAAGGTTTGTGGAATGGTTAAAAATGCATGAAAATTGCCAATTTGCTCACTCTGAGGTCTCAAAAAGTGTTTCTTCACCCCGGGAAGTGAATTAAATACCATTTGGAGGCATTTAATGTTCAAGCAAAAACAGCTGATTTTTGACAAAAGAGATAACACCCCCCCCATTACGTAATTCTTCAGAAAGGTGAAAAATTGTCTGTTTTCAAATGTTTTATTTTTGAATGTCAGTTCACATTTGTAGGTGGATTATTAGTTTTAGAGCTAAAATAAGCATATTTAAAGTGATTTTCATGCTTCCAGGGGCTCTAAACACAAGATTTGTAGAATGGTTAAAAGTGCATGAAAATGGCCAATTTGCTCACTCTGAGGTCTCAAAAAGTGTTTCTTCACCCCGGGAAATGAATTAAATACCATTTGGAGGCATTTAATGTTCAAGCAAAAACGGCTGATTTTTGACAAAAGAGATAACACCCCCCCCCATTACGTCATTCTTCAGAAAGGTGAAAAATGGTCCGTTTTCAAATGTTTTATTTTTGAATGTCAGTTCACATTTGTAGGTGGATCATCAGTTTTAGAGCTAAAAAAATTAGCATGTTTAAAGTGATTTTCATGCTTCCAGGGGCTCTAAACACAAGATTTGTGGAATGGTTAAAAGTGCATGAAAATGGCCAATTTGCTCACTCTGAGGTCTCAAAAAGTGTTTCTTCACCCCGGGAAGTGAATTAAATACCATTTAGAGGCATTTAATGTTCAATCAAAAACAGCTGATTTTTGACAAAAGAGATAACACCCCCCATTACGTCATGCTTCAGAAAGGTGAAAAATTGTCCGTTTTCAAATGTTTTATTTTTGAATGTCAGTTCACATTTGTAGGTGGATTATTAGTTTTAGAGCTAAAATTTGCATGTTTAAAGTGATTTTCATGCTTCCTGTGGCCCTAAACACAAGGTTTGTGGAATGGTTAAAAGTGCATGAAAATGGCCAATTTGCTCACTCTGAGGTCTCAAAAAGTGTTACTTCACCCCGGGAAGTGAATTAAATACCATTTGGAGGCATTTAATGTTCAAGCAAAAACAGCTGATTTTTGACAAGAGAGATAACACCCCCCATTACGTAATTCTTCAGAAAGGTGAAAAATTGTCTGTTTTCAAATGTTTTATTTTTGAATGTCAGTTCACATTTGTAGGTGGATTATTAGTTTTAGAGCTAAAATTAGCATATTTAAAGTGATTTTCATGCTTCCAGGGGCTCCAAACACAAGATTTGTGGAATGGTTAAAAGTGCATGAAAATGGCCAATTTGCTCACTCTGAGGTCTCAAAAAGTGTTTCTTCACCCCGGGAAGTGAATTAAATACCATTTGGAGGCATTTAATGTTCAAGCAAAAACGGCTGATTTTTGACAAAAGAGATAACCCCCCCCCATTACGTCATGCTTCAGAAAGGTGAAAAATGGTCTGTTTTCAAATGTTTTATTTTTGAATGTCAGTTCACATTTGTAGGTGGATTATTAGTTTTAGAGCTAAAATTAGCATGTTTAAAGTGATTTTCATGCTTCCAGGGGCCCGGGAAGTGAATTAAATACCATTTGGAGGCATTTAATGTTCAAGCAAAAACGGCTGATTTTTGACAAAAGAGATAACACCCCCCCATTACGTCATTCTTCAGAAAGGTGAAAAATGGTCCGTTTTCAAATGTTTTATTTTTGAATGTCAGTTCACATTTGTAGGTGGATTATTAGTTTTAGAGCTAAAATTAGCATGTTTAAAGTGATTTTCATGCTTCCAGGGGCTCTAAACACAAGATTTGTGGAATGGTTAAAAGTGCATGAAAATGGCCAATTTGCTCACTCTGAGGTCTCAAAAAGTGTTTCTTCACCCCGGGAAGTGAATTAAATACAATTTGGAGGCATTTAATGTTCGAGCAAAAACGGCGGATTTTTGACAAAAGAGATAACACCCCCCCATTACGTGATGCTTCAGAAAGGTGAAAAATTGTCCGTTTTCAAATGTTTTATTTTTGAATGTCAGTTCACATTTGTAGGTGGATCATCAGTTTTAGAGCTAAAAAAATTAGCATGTTTAAAGTGATTTTCATGCTTCCAGGGGCTCTAAACACAAGATTTGTGGAATGGTTAAAAGTGCATGAAAATGGCCAATTTGCTCACTCTGAGGTCTCAAAAAGTGTTTCTTCACCCCGGGAAGTGAATTAAATACCATTTGGAGGCATTTAGGGGCATATTACCAAGCAATAGCGATAATTATTGCTATTGCTTGGTTAGAGATAAAAATTTACCGCAAAGCTGCGGCGATTTTTATCGCAAATAAACCTTGGTATTACCAAGGTTTATCGCAAATGCGATAAAAATTGCCGCAAAGCATGAATATTGCTGAAAAGTCAGCGATATTCATGCATTATCGAGCTAATGCTCTTAGCCATGTTATCCACCTCCCATTGGATAACATGGCTAAGAACTGCTCAGGGCAGGTGTTAGCTTTTGGAGATATTCGCACTTAGCGCGAATATCTCCATAAGTTGGTAATAGGAGATAGCGATGTTAGCGACTGTTTCCAGTCGCTAACATCTTGGCACGCCCACTTTGCATGTCATTAGTGATAAATATGACTGACATGCAAAGTGGGGCCCAAGATGGTCGCTATCTCCTACTAGCTGTCGCTAACTGGTGTTAGCGACAGCTAGGTAATAGGGAGATAATTTTATCTCCGCTTTCTTGGCTTTTAAAGCCAAAAAAGCGGAGATAAACCTCCTTGATAATATGCCCCTTAATGTTCAATCAAAAACAGCTGATTTTTGACAAAAGAGATAACACCTCCCATTACGTCATGCTTCAGAAAGGTGAAAAAAAATTCCGTTTTCAAATGTTTTATTTTTGAATGTCAGTTCACATTTGTAGGTGGATTATTAGTTTTAGAGCTAAAATTAGCATGTTTAAAGTGATTTTCATGCTTCCAGGGGCCCGGGAAGTGAATGAAATACCATTTGGAGGCATTTAATGTTCAAGCAAAAACGGCTGATTTTTGACAAAAGAGATAACACCCCCCCCATTACGTCATTCTTCAGAAAGGTGAAAAATGGTCCGTTTTCAAATGTTTTATTTTTGAATGTCAGTTCACATTTGTAGGTGGATTATTAGTTTTAGAGCTAAAATTAGCATGTTTAAAGTGATTTTCATGCTTCCAGGGGCTTTTAACACAAGATTTGTGGAATGGTTAAAAGTGCATGAAAATGGCCAATTTGCTCACTCTGAGGTCTCAAAAAGTGTTTCTTTACCCCGGGAAGTGAATTAAATACCATTTGGAGGCATTTAATGTTCAAGCAAAAACGGCTGATTTTTTACAAAAGAGATAACACCCCCCCATTACGTCATGCTTCAGAAAGGTGAAAAATTGTCCGTTTTCAAATGTTTTATTTTTGAATGTCAGTTCACATTTGTAGGTGGATTATTAGTTTTAGAGCTAAAATTAGCATGTTTAAAGTGATTTTCATGCTTCCCGTGGCCCTAAACACAAGGTTTGTGGAATGGTTAAAAGTGCATGAAAATGGCCAATTTGCTCACTCTGAGGTCTCAAAAAGTGTTTCTTCACCCCGGGAAGTGAATTAAATACCATTTGGAGGCATTTAATGTTCAAGCAAAAACAGCTGATTTTTGACAAAAGAGATAACACCCCCCCATTACGTCATGCTTCAGAAAGGTGAAAAATGGTCCGTTTTCAAATGTTTTATTTTTGAACGTCAGTTCACATTTGTAGGTGGATTATTAGTTTTAGAGCTAAAATTAGCATGTTTAAAGTGATTTTCATGCTTCCAGGGGCCCGGGAAGTGAATTAAATACCATTTGGAGGCATTTAATGTTCAAGCAAAAACGGCTGATTTTTGACAAAAGAGATAACACCCCCCCATTACGTCATTCTTCAGAAAGGTGAAAAATGGTCCGTTTTCAAATGTTTTATTTTTGAATGTCAGTTCACATTTGTAGGTGGATTATTAGTTTTAGAGCTAAAATTAGCATGTTTAAAGTGATTTTCATGCTTCCAGGGGCTCTAAACACAAGATTTGTGGAATGGTTAAAAGTGCATGAAAATGGCCAATTTGCTCACTCTGAGGTCTCAAAAAGTGTTTCTTCACCCCGGGAAGTGAATTAAATACAATTTGGAGGCATTTAATGTTCAAGCAAAAACGGCGGATTTTTGACAAAAGAGATAACACCCCCCCATTACGTGATGCTTCAGAAAGGTGAAAAATTGTCCGTTTTCAAATGTTTTATTTTTGAATGTCAGTTCACATTTGTAGGTGGATCATCAGTTTTAGAGCTAAAAAAATTAGCATGTTTAAAGTGATTTTCATGCTTCCAGGGGCTCTAAACACAAGATTTGTGGAATGGTTAAAAGTGCATGAAAATGGCCAATTTGCTCACTCTGAGGTCTCAAAAAGTGTTTCTTCACCCCGGGAAGTGAATTAAATACCATTTGGAGGCATTTAGGGGCATATTACCAAGCAATAGCGATAATTATCGCTATTGCTTGGTTAGAGATAAAAATTTACCGCAAAGCTGCGGCGATTTTTATCGCAAATAAACCTTGGTATTACCAAGGTTTATCGCAAATGCGATAAAAATTGCCGCAAAGCATGAATATTGCTGAAAAGTCAGCGATATTCATACATTATCGAGCTAATGCTCTTAGCCATGTTATCCACCTCCCATTGGATAACATGGCTAAGAACTGCTCAGGGCAGGTGTTAGCTTTTGGAGATATTCGCACTTAGCGCGAATATCTCCATAAGTTGGTAATAGGAGATAGCGATGTTAGCGACTGTTTCCAGTCGCTAACATCTTGGCACGCCCACTTTGCATGTCATTAGTGATAAATATGACTGACATGCAAAGTGGGGCCCAAGATGGTCGCTATCTCCTACTAGCTGTCGCTAACTGGTGTTAGCGACAGCTAGGTAATAGGGAGATAATTTTATCTCCGCTTTCTTGGCTTTTAAAGCCAAAAAAGCGGAGATAAACCCCCTTGATAATATGCCCCTTAATGTTCAATCAAAAACAGCTGATTTTTGACAAAAGAGATAACACCTCCCATTACGTCATGCTTCAGAAAGGTGAAAAAAAATTCCGTTTTCAAATGTTTTATTTTTGAATGTCAGTTCACATTTGTAGGTGGATTATTAGTTTTAGAGCTAAAATTAGCATGTTTAAAGTGATTTTCATGCTTCCCGTGGCCCTAAACACAAGGTTTGTGGAATGGTTAAAAGTGCATGAAAATGGCCAATTTGCTCACTCTGAGGTCTCAAAAAGTGTTTCCTCACCCCGGGAAGTGAATTAAATACCATTTGGAGGCATTTAATGTTCAAGCAAAAACAGCTGATTTTTGACAAAAGAGATAACACCCCCCCATTACGTAATTCTTCAGAAAGGTGAAAAATTGTCTGTTTTCAAATGTTTTATTTTTGAATGTCAGTTCACATTTGTAGGTGGATTATTAGTTTTAGAGCTAAAATTAGCATATTTAAAGTGATTTTCATGCTTCCAGGGGCTCTAAACACAAGATTTGTGGAATGGTTAAAAGTGCATGAAAATGGCCAATTTGCTCACTCTGAGGTCTCAAAAAGTGTTTCTTCACCCCGGGAAGTGAATTAAATACCATTTGGAGGCATTTAATGTTCAAGCAAAAACGTCTGATTTTTGACAAAAGAGATAACCCCCCCCATTACGTCATGCTTCAGAAAGGTGAAAAATGGTCCGTTTTCAAATGTTTTATTTTTGAACGTCAGTTCACATTTGTAGGTGGATTATTAGTTTTAGAGCTAAAATTAGCATGTTTAAAGTGATTTTCATGCTTCCAGGGGCCCGGGAAGTGAATTAAATACCATTTGGAGGCATTTAATGTTCAAGCAAAAACGGCTGATTTTTGACAAAAGAGATAACACCCCCCCATTACGTCATTCTTCAGAAAGGTGAAAAATGGTCCGTTTTCAAATGTTTTATTTTTGAATGTCAGTTCACATTTGTAGGTGGATTATTAGTTTTAGAGCTAAAATTAGCATGTTTAAAGTGATTTTCATGCTTCCATGGGCTTTTAACACAAGATTTGTGGAATGGTTAAAAGTGCATGAAAATGGCCAATTTGCTCACTCTGAGGTCTCAAAAAGTGTTTCTTTACCCCGGGAAGTGAATTAAATACCATTTGGAGGCATTTAATGTTCAAGCAAAAACGGCTGATTTTTTACAAAAGAGATAACACCCCCCCATTAAGTCATGCTTCAGAAAGGTGAAAAATTGTCAGTTTTCAAATGTTTTATTTTTGAATGTCAGTTCACATTTGTAGGTGGATTATTAGTTTAAGAGCTAAAATTAGCATGTTTAAAGTGATTTTCATGCTTCCAGGGGCTCTAAGCACAAGATTTGTGGAATGGTTAAAAGTGCATGAAAATGGCCAATTTGCTCACTCTGAGGTCTCAAAAAGTGTTTCTTGACCCCGGGAAGTGAATTAAATACCATTTGGAGGCATTTAATGTTCAAGCAAAAACGGCTGATTTTTGACAAAAGAGATAACACCCCCCCATTAGGTCATGCTTCAGAAAGGTGAAAAATGGTCCGTTTTCAAATGTTTTATTTTTGAACGTCAGTTCACATTTGTAGGTGGATTATTAGTTTTATAGCTAAAATTAGCATGTTTAAAGTGATTTTCATGCTTCCAGGGGCCCGGGAAGTGAATTAAATACCATTTGGAGGCATTTAATGTTCAAGCAAAAACAGCTCATCTTTGACAAAAGAGATAACACCCCCCCATTACGTCATTCTTCAGAAAGGTGAAAAATGGTCCGTTTTCAAATGTTTTATTTTTGAACGTCAGTTCACATTTGTAGGTGGATTATTAGTTTTAGAGCTAAAATTAGCATGTTTAAAGTGATTTTCATGCTTCCAGGGGCTCTTAACACAAGATTTGTGGAATGGTTAAAAGTGCATGAAAATAGCCAATTTGCTCACTCTGAGGTCTCAAAAAGTGTTTCTTCACCCCGGGAAGTGAATTAAATACCATTTGGAGGCATTTAATGTTCAAGCAAAAACAGCTGATTTTTGACAAAAGAGATAACACCCCCCCATTACGTAATTCTTCTGAAAGGTGAAAAATTGTCTGTTTTCAAATGTTTTATTTTTGAATGTCAGTTCACATTTGTAGGTGGATTATTAGTTTTAGAGCTAAAATTAGCATATTTAAAGTGATTTTCATGCTTCCAGGGGCTCTAAACACAAGATTTGTGGAATGGTTAAAAGTGCATGAAAATGGCCAATTTGCTCACTCTGAGGTCTCAAAAAGTGTTTCTTCATCCCGGGAAGTGAATTAAATACCATTTGGAGGCATTTAATGTTCAAGCAAAAACGGCTGATTTTTGACAAAAGAGATAACCCCCCCCATTACGTCATGCTTCAGAAAGGTGAAAAATGGTCCGTTTTCAAATGTTTTATTTTTGAATGTCAGTTCACATTTGTAGGTGGATTATTAGTTTTAGAGCTAAAATTAGCATGTTTAAAGTGATTTTCATGCTTCCAGGGGCCCGGGAAGTGAATTAAATACCATTTGGAGGCATTTAATGTTCAAGCAAAAACGGCTGATTTTTGACAAAAGAGATAACACCCCCCCCCATTACGTCATTCTTCAGAAAGGTGAAAAATGGTCCGTTTTCAAATGTTTTATTTTTGAATGTCAGTTCACATTTGTAGGTGGATTATTAGTTTTAGAGCTAAAATTAGCATGTTTAAAGTGATTTTCATGCTTCCAGGGGCTTTTAACACAAGATTTGTGGAATGGTTAAAAGTGCATGAAAATGGCCAATTTGCTCACTCTGAGGTCTCAAAAAGTGTTTCTTTACCCCGGGAAGTGACTTAAATACCATTTGGAGGCATTTAATGTTCAAGCAAAAACGGCTGATTTTTTACAAAAGAGATAACACCCCCCCATTACGTCATGCTTCAGAAAGGTGAAAAATTGTCCGTTTTCAAATGTTTTATTTTTGAATGTCAGTTCACATTTGTAGGTGGATTATTAGTTTTAGAGCTAAAATTAGCATGTTTAAAGTGATTTTCATGCTTCCCGTGGCCCTAAACACAAGGTTTGTGGAATGGTTAAAAGTGCATGAAAATGGCCAATTTGCTCACTCTGAGGTCTCAAAAAGTGTTTCTTCACCCCGGGAAGTGAATTAAATACCATTTGGAGGCATTTAATGTTCAAGCAAAAACAGCTGATTTTTGACAAAAGAGATAACACCCCCCCATTACGTCATGCTTCAGAAAGGTGAAAAATGGTCCGTTTTCAAATGTTTTATTTTTGAACGTCAGTTCACATTTGTAGGTGGATTATTAGTTTTAGAGCTAAAATTAGCATGTTTAAAGTGATTTTCATGCTTCCAGGGGCCCGGGAAGTGAATTAAATACCATTTGGAGGCATTTAATGTTCAAGCAAAAACGGCTGATTTTTGACAAAAGAGATAACACCCCCCCATTACGTCATTCTTCAGAAAGGTGAAAAATGGTCCGTTTTCAAATGTTTTATTTTTGAATGTCAGTTCACATTTGTAGGTGGATTATTAGTTTTAGAGCTAAAATTAGCATGTTTAAAGTGATTTTCATGCTTCCAGGGGCTCTAAACACAAGGTTTGTGGAATGGTTAAAAGTGCATGAAAATGGCCAATTTGCTCACTCTGAGGTCTCAAAAAGTGTTTCTTCACCCCGGGAAGTGAATTAAATACCATTTGGAGGCATTTAATGTTCAAGCAAAAACGGCGGATTTTTGACAAAAGAGATAACACCCCCCCATTACGTGATGCTTCAGAAAGGTGAAAAATTGTCCGTTTTCAAATGTTTTATTTTTGAATGTCAGTTCACATTTGTAGGTGGATCATCAGTTTTAGAGCTAAAAAAATTAGCATGTTTAAAGTGATTTTCATGCTTCCAGGGGCTCTAAACACAAGATTTGTGGAATGGTTAAAAGTGCATGAAAATGGCCAATTTGCTCACTCTGAGGTCTCAAAAAGTGTTTCTTCATCCCGGGAAGTGAATTAAATACCATTTGGAGGCATTTAATGTTCAAGCAAAAACGGCTGATTTTTGACAAAAGAGATAACCCCCCCCATTACGTCATGCTTCAGAAAGGTGAAAAATGGTCCATTTTCAAATGTTTTATTTTTGAACGTCAGTTCACATTTGTAGGTGGATTATTAGTTTTAGAGCTAAAATTAGCATGTTTAAAGTGATTTTCATGCTTCCAGGGGCCCGGGAAGTGAATGAAATACCATTTGGAGGCATTTAATGTTCAAGCAAAAACGGCTGATTTTTGACAAAAGAGATAACACCCCCCCCCATTACGTCATTCTTCAGAAAGGTGAAAAATGGTCCGTTTTCAAATGTTTTATTTTTGAATGTCAGTTCACATTTGTAGGTGGATTATTAGTTTTAGAGCTAAAATTAGCATGTTTAAAGTGATTTTCATGCTTCCAGGGGCTTTTAACACAAGATTTGTGGAATGGTTAAAAGTGCATGAAAATGGCCAATTTGCTCACTCTGAGGTCTCAAAAAGTGTTTCTTTACCCCGGGAAGTGAATTAAATACCATTTGGAGGCATTTAATGTTCAAGCAAAAACGGCTGATTTTTTACAAAAGAGATAACACCCCCCCATTACGTCATGCTTCAGAAAGGTGAAAAATTGTCCGTTTTCAAATGTTTTATTTTTGAATGTCAGTTCACATTTGTAGGTGGATTATTAGTTTTAGAGCTAAAATTAGCATGTTTAAAGTGATTTTCATGCTTCCCGTGGCCCTAAACACAAGGTTTGTGGAATGGTTAAAAGTGCATGAAAATGGCCAATTTGCTCACTCTGAGGTCTCAAAAAGTGTTTCTTCACCCCGGGAAGTGAATTAAATACCATTTGGAGGCATTTAATGTTCAAGCAAAAACAGCTGATTTTTGACAAAAGAGATAACACCCCCCCATTACGTAATTCTTCAGAAAGGTGAAAAATTGTCTGTTTTCAAATGTTTTATTTTTGAATGTCAGTTCACATTTGTAGGTGGATTATTAGTTTTAGAGCTAAAATTAGCATGTTTAAAGTGATTTTCATGCTTCCAGGGGCCCGGGAAGTGAATTAAATACCATTTGGAGGCATTTAATGTTCAAGCAAAAACAGCTGATTTTTGACAAAAGAGATAACACCCCCCATTACGTTATTCTTCAGAAAGGTAAAAAATGGTCCGTTTTCAAATGTTTTATTTTTGAACGTCAGTTCACATTTGTAGGTGGATTATTAGTTTTAGAGCTAAAATTAGCATGTTCAAAGTGATTTTCATGCTTCCAGGGGCTCTAAACACAAGATTTGTGGAATGGTTAAAAGTGCATGAAAATGGCCAATTTGCTCACTCTGAGGTCTCAAAAAGTGTTTCTTCACCCCGGGAAGTGAATTAAATACAATTTGGAGGCATTTAATGTTCAAGCAAAAACGGCGGATTTTTGACAAAAGAGATAACACCCCCCCATTACGTGATGCTTCAGAAAGGTGAAAAATTGTCCGTTTTCAAATGTTTTATTTTTGAATGTCAGTTCACATTTGTAGGTGGATCATCAGTTTTAGAGCTAAAAAAATTAGCATGTTTAAAGTGATTTTCATGCTTCCAGGGGCTCTAAACACAAGATTTGTGGAATGGTTAAAAGTGCATGAAAATGGCCAATTTGCTCACTCTGAGGTCTCAAAAAGTGTTTCTTCACCCCGGGAAGTGAATTAAATACCATTTGGAGGCATTTAATGTTCAAGCAAAAACGGCTGATTTTTGACAAAACAGATAACACCCCCCCATTACGTCATGCTTCAGAAAGGTGAAAAATGGTCCGTTTTCAAATGTTTTATTTTTGAATGTCAATTCACATTTGTAGGTGGATTATTAGTTTTAGAGCTAAAATTAGCATGTTTAAAGTGATTTTCATGCTTCCAGGGGCCCGGGAAGTGAATTAAATACCATTTGGAGGCATTTAATGTTCAAGCAAAAACAGCTCATCTTTGACAAAAGAGATTACACCCCCCCATTACGTCATTCTTCAGAAAGGTGAAAAATGGTCCGTTTTCAAATGTTTTATTTTTGAACGTCAGTTCACATTTGTAGGTGGATTATTAGTTTTAGAGCTAAAATTAGCATGTTTAAAGTGATTTTCATGCTTCCAGGGGCTCTTAACACAAGATTTGTGGAATGGTTAAAAGTGCATGAAAATGGCCAATTTGCTCACTATGAGGTCTCAAAAAGTGTTTCTTCACCCCGGGAAGTGAATTAAATACCATTTGGAGGCATTTAATGTTCAATCAAAAACAGCTGATTTTTGACAAAAGAGATAACACCTCCCATTACGTCATGCTTCAGAAAGGTGAAAAATTGTCCGTTTTCAAATGTTTTATTTTTGAATGTCAGTTCATATTTGTAGGTGGATTATTAGTTTTAGAGCTAAAATTAGCATGTTTAAAGTGATTTTCATGCTTCCTGAGGCCCTAAACACAAGGTTTGTGGAATGGTTAAAAATGCATGAAAATTGCCAATTTGCTCACTCTGAGGTCTCAAAAAGTGTTTCTTCACCCCGGGAAGTGAATTAAATACCATTTGGAGGCATTTAATGTTCAAGCAAAAACAGCTGATTTTTGACAAAAGAGATAACACCCCCCCCATTACGTAATTCTTCAGAAAGGTGAAAAATTGTCTGTTTTCAAATGTTTTATTTTTGAATGTCAGTTCACATTTGTAGGTGGATTATTGGTTTTAGAGCTAAAATAAGCATATTTAAAGTGATTTTCATGCTTCCAGGGGCTCTAAACACAAGATTTGTGGAATGGTTAAAAGTGCATGAAAATGGCCAATTTGCTCACTCTGGGGTCTCAAAAAGTGTTTCTTCACCCCGGGAAATGAATTAAATACCATTTGGAGGCATTTAATGTTCAAGCAAAAACGGCTGATTTTTGACAAAAGAGATAACACCCCCCCCATTACGTCATTCTTCAGAAAGGTGAAAAATGGTCCGTTTTCAAATGTTTTATTTTTGAATGTCAGTTCACATTTGTAGGTGGATCATCAGTTTTAGAGCTAAAAAAATTAGCATGTTTAAAGTGATTTTCATGCTTCCAGGGGCTCTAAACACAAGATTTGTGGAATGGTTAAAAGTGCATGAAAATGGCCAATTTGCTCACTCTGAGGTCTCAAAAAGTGTTTCTTCACCCCGGGAAGTGAATTATATACCATTTGGAGGCATTTAATGTTCAAGCAAAAACGGCTGATTTTTGACAAAAGAGATAACACCCCCCCATTACGTCATGCTTCAGAAAGGTGAAAAATGGTCCGTTTTCAAATGTTTTATTTTTGAACGTCAGTTCACATTTGTAGGTGGATTATTAGTTTTAGAGCTAAAATTAGCATGTTTAAAGTGATTTTCATGCTTCCAGGGGCTCAAAACACAAGATTTGTGGAATGGTTAAAAGTGCATGAAAATGGCCAATTTGCTCACTCTGAGGTCTCAAAAAGTGTTTCTTCTCCCCGGGAAGTGAATTAAATACCATTTGAAGGCATTTAATGTTCAAGCAAAAACGGCTGATTTTTGACAAAAGAGATAACACCCCCCATTACGTAATTCTTCAGAAAGGTGAAAAATTGTCTGTTTTCAAATGTTTTATTTTTGAATGTCAGTTCACATTTGTAGGTGGATTATTAGTTTTAGAGCTAAAATTAGCATATTTAAAGTGATTTTCATGCTTCCAGGGGCTCTAAACACAAGATTTGTGGAATGGTTAAAAGTGCATGAAAATGGCCAATTTGCTCACTCTGAGGTCTCAAAAAGTGTTTCTTCACCCCGGGAAGTGAATTATATACCATTTGGAGGCATTTAATGTTCAATCAAAAACAGCTGATTTTTGACAAAAGAGATAACACCTCCCATTACGTCATGCTTCAGAAAGGTGAAAAATTGTCAGTTTTCAAATGTTTTATTTTTGAATGTCAGTTCACATTTGTAGGTGGATTATTAGTTTTAGAGCTAAAATT
Source organism: Lissotriton helveticus (assembly GCF_964261635.1). NCBI lineage: Eukaryota > Metazoa > Chordata > Amphibia > Caudata > Salamandridae > Lissotriton > Lissotriton helveticus. Next base: position 2,113,099 of record NW_027611740.1, read on the forward strand.
AGCATGTTTAAAGTGATTTTCATGCTTCCTGTGGCCTTAAACACAAGGTTTGTGGAATGGTTAAAAGTACATGAAAATGGCCAATTTGCTCACTCTGAGGTCTCAAAAAGTGTTTCTTCACCCCGGGAAGTGAATTAAATACCATTTGGAGGCATTTAATGTTCAAGCAAAAACGGCAGATTTTTGACAAAAGAGATAACACCCCCCCATTACGTCATGCTTCAGAAAGGTGAAAAATGGTCCGTTTTCAAATGTTTTATTTTTGAATGTCAATTCACATTTGTAGGTGGATTATTAGTTTTAGAGCTAAAATTAGCATGTTTAAAGTGATTTTCATGCTTCCAGGGGCCCGGGAAGTGAATTAAATACCATTTGGAGGCATTTAATGTTCAAGCAAAAACAGCTCATCTTTGACAAAAGAGATAACACCCCCCCCATTACGTCATTCTTCAGAAAGGTGAAAAATGGTCCATTTTCAAATGTTTTATTTTTGAACGTCAGTTCACATTTGTAGGTGGATTATTAGTTTTAGAGCTAAAATTAGCATGTTTAAAGTGATTTTCATGCTTCCAGGGGCTCTTAACACAAGATTTGTGGAATGGTTAAAAGTGCATGAAAATGGCCAATTTGCTCACTCTGAGGTCTCAAAAAGTGTTTCTTCACCCCGGGAAGTGAATTAAATACCATTTGGAGGCATTTAATGTTCAAGCAAAAACGGCTGATTTTTGACAAAAGAGATAACACCCCCCCATTACGTCATGCTTCAGAAAGGTGAAAAATGGTCCGTTTTCAAATGTTTTATTTTTGAATGTCAATTCACATTTGTAGGTGGATTATTAGTTTTAGAGCTAAAATTAGCATGTTTAAAGTGATTTTCATGCTTCCAGGGGCCCGGGAAGTGAATTAAATACCATTTGGAGGCATTTAATGTTCAAGCAAAAACAGCTGATTTTTGACAAAAGAGATAACACCCCCCATTACGTCATTCTTCAGAAAGGTAAAAAATGGTCCGTTTTCAAATGTTTTATTTTTGAACGTCAGTTCACATTTGTAGGTGGATTATTAGTTTTAGAGCTAAAATTAGCATGTTCAAAGTGATTTTCATGCTTCCAGGGGCTCTAAACACAAGATTTGTGGAATGGTTAAAAGTGCATGAAAATGGCCAATTTGCTCACTCTGAGGTCTCAAAAAGTGTTTCTTCACCCCGGGAAGTGAATTAAATACAATTTGGAGGCATTTAATGTTCAAGCAAAAACGGCGGATTTTTGACAAAAGAGATAACACCCCCCCATTACGTGATGCTTCAGAAAGGTGAAAAATTGTCCGTTTTCAAATGTTTTATTTTTGAATGTCAGTTCACATTTGTAGGTGGATCATCAGTTTTAGAGCTAAAAAAATTAGCATGTTTAAAGTGATTTTCATGCTTCCAGGGGCTCTAAACACAAGATTTGTGGAATGGTTAAAAGTGCATGAAAATGGCCAATTTGCTCACTCTGAGGTCTCAAAAAGTGTTTCTTCACCCCGGGAAGTGAATTAAATACCATTTGGAGGCATTTAATGTTCAAGCAAAAATGGCTGATTTTTGACAAAAGAGATAACACCCCCCCATTACGTCATGCTTCAGAAAGGTGAAAAATTGTCCGTTTTCAAATGTTTTATTTTTTAATGTCAGTTCACAGTTGTAGGTGGATTATTAGTTTTAGAGCTAAAATTAGCATGTTTAAAGTGATTTTCATGCTTCCTGTGGACCTAAACACAAGGTTTGTGGAATGGTTAAAAGTGCATGAAAATGGCCAATTTGCTCACTCTGAGGTCTCAAAAAGTGTTTCTTCACCCCGGGAAGTGAATTAAATACCATTTGGAGGCATTTAATGTTCAAGCAAAAACAGCTGATTTTTGACAAAAGAGATAACACCGCCCCATTACGTAATTCTTCAGAAAGGTGAAAAATGGTCCGTTTTCAAATGTTTTATTTTTGAACGTCAGTTCACATTTGTAGGTGGATTATTAGTTTTAGAGCTAAAATTAGCATGTTTAAAGTGATTTTCATGCTTCCAGGGGCTCAAAACACAAGATTTGTGGAATGGTTAAAAGTGCATGAAAATGGCCAATTTGCTCACTCTGAGGTCTCAAAAAGTGTTTCTTCTCCCCGGGAAGTGAATTAAATACCATTTGAAGGCATTTAATGTTCAAGCAAAAACGGCTGATTTTTGACAAAAGAGATAACACCCCCCATTACGTAATTCTTCAGAAAGGTGAAAAATTGTCTGTTTTCAAATGTTTTATTTTTGAATGTCAGTTCACATTTGTAGGTGGATTATTAGTTTTAGAGCTAAAATTAGCATATTTAAAGTGATTTTCATGCTTCCAGGGGCTCTAAACACAAGATTTGTGGAATGGTTAAAAGTGCATGAAAATGGCCAATTTGCTCACTCTGAGGTCTCAAAAAGTGTTTCTTCACCCCGGGAAGTGAATTATATACCATTTGGAGGCATTTAATGTTCAATCAAAAACAGCTGATTTTTGACAAAAGAGATAACACCTCCCATTACGTCATGCTTCAGAAAGGTGAAAAATTGTCAGTTTTCAAATGTTTTATTTTTGAATGTCAGTTCACATTTGTAGGTGGATTATTAGTTTTAGAGCTAAAATTAGCATGTTTAAAGTGATTTTCATGCTTCCTGTGGCCTTAAACACAAGGTTTGTGGAATGGTTAAAAGTACATGAAAATGGCCAATTTGCTCACTCTGAGGTCTCAAAAAGTGTTTCTTCACCCCGGGAAGTGAATTAAATACCATTTGGAGGCATTTAATGTTCAAGCAAAAACGGCTGATTTTTGACAAAAGAGATAACACCCCCCCATTACGTCATGCTTCAGAAAGGTGAAAAATGGTCCGTTTTCAAATGTTTTATTTTTGAATGTCAATTCACATTTGTAGGTGGATTATTAGTTTTAGAGCTAAAATTAGCATGTTTAAAGTGATTTTCATGCTTCCAGGGGCCCGGGAAGTGAATTAAATACCATTTGGAGGCATTTAATGTTCAAGCAAAAACAGCTCATCTTTGACAAAAGAGATAACACCCCCCCATTACGTCATTCTTCAGAAAGGTGAAAAATGGTCCATTTTCAAATGTTTTATTTTTGAACGTCAGTTCACATTTGTAGGTGGATTATTAGTTTTAGAGCTAAAATTAGCATGTTTAAAGTGATTTTCATGCTTCCCGTGGCCCTAAACACAAGGTTTGTGGAATGGTTAAAAGTGCATGAAAATGGCCAATTTGCTCACTCTGAGGTCTCAAAAAGTGTTTCTTCACCCCGGGAAGTGAATTAAATACCATTTGGAGGCATTTAATGTTCAAGCAAAAACAGCTGATTTTTGACAAAAGAGATAACACCCCCCCATTACGTCATGCTTCAGAAAGGTGAAAAATGGTCCGTTTTCAAATGTTTTATTTTTGAACGTCAGTTCACATTTGTAGGTGGATTATTAGTTTTAGAGCTAAAATTAGCATGTTTAAAGTGATTTTCATGCTTCCAGGGGCCCGGGAAGTGAATTAAATACCATTTGGAGGCATTTAATGTTCAAGCAAAAACGGCTGATTTTTGACAAAAGAGATAACACCCCCCCATTACGTCATTCTTCAGAAAGGTGAAAAATGGTCCGTTTTCAAATGTTTTATTTTTGAATGTCAGTTCACATTTGTAGGTGGATTATTAGTTTTAGAGCTAAAATTAGCATGTTTAAAGTGATTTTCATGCTTCCAGGGGCTCTAAACACAAGGTTTGTGGAATGGTTAAAAGTGCATGAAAATGGCCAATTTGCTCACTCTGAGGTCTCAAAAAGTGTTTCTTCACCCCGGGAAGTGAATTAAATACCATTTGGAGGCATTTAATGTTCAAGCAAAAACGGCGGATTTTTGACAAAAGAGATAACACCCCCCCATTACGTGATGCTTCAGAAAGGTGAAAAATTGTCCGTTTTCAAATGTTTTATTTTTGAATGTCAGTTCACATTTGTAGGTGGATCATCAGTTTTAGAGCTAAAAAAATTAGCATGTTTAAAGTGATTTTCATGCTTCCAGGGGCTCTAAACACAAGATTTGTGGAATGGTTAAAAGTGCATGAAAATGGCCAATTTGCTCACTCTGAGGTCTCAAAAAGTGTTTCTTCATCCCGGGAAGTGAATTAAATACCATTTGGAGGCATTTAATGTTCAAGCAAAAACGGCTGATTTTTGACAAAAGAGATAACCCCCCCCATTACGTCATGCTTCAGAAAGGTGAAAAATGGTCCATTTTCAAATGTTTTATTTTTGAACGTCAGTTCACATTTGTAGGTGGATTATTAGTTTTAGAGCTAAAATTAGCATGTTTAAAGTGATTTTCATGCTTCCAGGGGCCCGGGAAGTGAATGAAATACCATTTGGAGGCATTTAATGTTCAAGCAAAAACGGCTGATTTTTGACAAAAGAGATAACACCCCCCCCCCATTACGTCATTCTTCAGAAAGGTGAAAAATGGTCCGTTTTCAAATGTTTTATTTTTGAATGTCAGTTCACATTTGTAGGTGGATTATTAGTTTTAGAGCTAAAATTAGCATGTTTAAAGTGATTTTCATGCTTCCAGGGGCTTTTAACACAAGATTTGTGGAATGGTTAAAAGTGCATGAAAATGGCCAATTTGCTCACTCTGAGGTCTCAAAAAGTGTTTCTTTACCCCGGGAAGTGAATTAAATACCATTTGGAGGCATTTAATGTTCAAGCAAAAACGGCTGATTTTTTACAAAAGAGATAACACCCCCCCATTACGTCATGCTTCAGAAAGGTGAAAAATTGTCCGTTTTCAAATGTTTTATTTTTGAATGTCAGTTCACATTTGTAGGTGGATTATTAGTTTTAGAGCTAAAATTAGCATGTTTAAAGTGATTTTCATGCTTCCCGTGGCCCTAAACACAAGGTTTGTGGAATGGTTAAAAGTGCATGAAAATGGCCAATTTGCTCACTCTGAGGTCTCAAAAAGTGTTTCTTCACCCCGGGAAGTGAATTAAATACCATTTGGAGGCATTTAATGTTCAAGCAAAAACAGCTGATTTTTGACAAAAGAGATAACACCCCCCCATTACGTAATTCTTCAGAAAGGTGAAAAATTGTCTGTTTTCAAATGTTTTATTTTTGAATGTCAGTTCACATTTGTAGGTGGATTATTAGTTTTAGAGCTAAAATTAGCATGTTTAAAGTGATTTTCATGCTTCCAGGGGCCCGGGAAGTGAATTAAATACCATTTGGAGGCATTTAATGTTCAAGCAAAAACAGCTGATTTTTGACAAAAGAGATAACACCCCCCATTACGTAATTCTTCAGAAAGGTGAAAAATTGTCTGTTTTCAAATGTTTTATTTTTGAATGTCAGTTCACATTTGTAGGTGGATTATTGGTTTTAGAGCTAAAATAAGCATATTTAAAGTGATTTTCATGCTTCCAGGGGCTCTAAACACAAGATTTGTGGAATGGTTAAAAGTGCATGAAAATGGCCAATTTGCTCACTCTGGGGTCTCAAAAAGTGTTTCTTCACCCCGGGAAATGAATTAAATACCATTTGGAGGCATTTAATGTTCAAGCAAAAACGGCTGATTTTTGACAAAAGAGATAACACCCCCCCCATTACGTCATTCTTCAGAAAGGTGAAAAATGGTCCGTTTTCAAATGTTTTATTTTTGAATGTCAGTTCACATTTGTAGGTGGATCATCAGTTTTAGAGCTAAAAAAATTAGCATGTTTAAAGTGATTTTCATGCTTCCAGGGGCTCTAAACACAAGATTTGTGGAATGGTTAAAAGTGCATGAAAATGGCCAATTTGCTCACTCTGAGGTCTCAAAAAGTGTTTCTTCACCCCGGGAAGTGAATTATATACCATTTGGAGGCATTTAATGTTCAAGCAAAAACGGCTGATTTTTGACAAAAGAGATAACACCCCCCCATTACGTCATGCTTCAGAAAGGTGAAAAATGGTCCGTTTTCAAATGTTTTATTTTTGAACGTCAGTTCACATTTGTAGGTGGATTATTAGTTTTAGAGCTAAAATTAGCATGTTTAAAGTGATTTTCATGCTTCCAGGGGCTCAAAACACAAGATTTGTGGAATGGTTAAAAGTGCATGAAAATGGCCAATTTGCTCACTCTGAGGTCTCAAAAAGTGTTTCTTCTCCCCGGGAAGTGAATTAAATACCATTTGAAGGCATTTAATGTTCAAGCAAAAACGGCTGATTTTTGACAAAAGAGATAACACCCCCCATTACGTAATTCTTCAGAAAGGTGAAAAATTGTCTGTTTTCAAATGTTTTATTTTTGAATGTCAGTTCACATTTGTAGGTGGATTATTAGTTTTAGAGCTAAAATTAGCATATTTAAAGTGATTTTCATGCTTCCAGGGGCTCTAAACACAAGATTTGTGGAATGGTTAAAAGTGCATGAAAATGGCCAATTTGCTCACTCTGAGGTCTCAAAAAGTGTTTCTTCACCCCGGGAAGTGAATTATATACCATTTGGAGGCATTTAATGTTCAATCAAAAACAGCTGATTTTTGACAAAAGAGATAACACCTCCCATTACGTCATGCTTCAGAAAGGTGAAAAATTGTCAGTTTTCAAATGTTTTATTTTTGAATGTCAGTTCACATTTGTAGGTGGATTATTAGTTTTAGAGCTAAAATTAGCATGTTTAAAGTGATTTTCATGCTTCCTGTGGCCTTAAACACAAGGTTTGTGGAATGGTTAAAAGTACATGAAAATGGCCAATTTGCTCACTCTGAGGTCTCAAAAAGTGTTTCTTCACCCCGGGAAGTGAATTAAATACCATTTGGAGGCATTTAATGTTCAAGCAAAAACGGCAGATTTTTGACAAAAGAGATAACACCCCCCCATTACGTCATGCTTCAGAAAGGTGAAAAATGGTCCGTTTTCAAATGTTTTATTTTTGAATGTCAATTCACATTTGTAGGTGGATTATTAGTTTTAGAGCTAAAATTAGCATGTTTAAAGTGATTTTCATGCTTCCAGGGGCCCGGGAAGTGAATTAAATACCATTTGGAGGCATTTAATGTTCAAGCAAAAACAGCTCATCTTTGACAAAAGAGATAACACCCCCCCCATTACGTCATTCTTCAGAAAGGTGAAAAATGGTCCATTTTCAAATGTTTTATTTTTGAACGTCAGTTCACATTTGTAGGTGGATTATTAGTTTTAGAGCTAAAATTAGCATGTTTAAAGTGATTTTCATGCTTCCAGGGGCTCTTAACACAAGATTTGTGGAATGGTTAAAAGTGCATGAAAATGGCCAATTTGCTCACTCTGAGGTCTCAAAAAGTGTTTCTTCACCCCGGGAAGTGAATTAAATACCATTTGGAGGCATTTAATGTTCAAGCAAAAACGGCTGATTTTTGACAAAAGAGATAACACCCCCCCATTACGTCATGCTTCAGAAAGGTGAAAAATGGTCCGTTTTCAAATGTTTTATTTTTGAATGTCAATTCACATTTGTAGGTGGATTATTAGTTTTAGAGCTAAAATTAGCATGTTTAAAGTGATTTTCATGCTTCCAGGGGCCCGGGAAGTGAATTAAATACCATTTGGAGGCATTTAATGTTCAAGCAAAAACAGCTGATTTTTGACAAAAGAGATAACACCCCCCATTACGTCATTCTTCAGAAAGGTAAAAAATGGTCCGTTTTCAAATGTTTTATTTTTGAACGTCAGTTCACATTTGTAGGTGGATTATTAGTTTTAGAGCTAAAATTAGCATGTTCAAAGTGATTTTCATGCTTCCAGGGGCTCTAAACACAAGATTTGTGGAATGGTTAAAAGTGCATGAAAATGGCCAATTTGCTCACTCTGAGGTCTCAAAAAGTGTTTCTTCACCCCGGTAAGTGAATTAAATACAATTTGGAGGCATTTAATGTTCAAGCAAAAACGGCGGATTTTTGACAAAAGAGATAACACCCCCCCATTACGTGATGCTTCAGAAAGGTGAAAAATTGTCTGTTTTCAAATGTTTTATTTTTGAATGTCAGTTCACATTTGTAGGTGGATCATCAGTTTTAGAGCTAAAAAAATTAGCATGTTTAAAGTGATTTTCATGCTTCCAGGGGCTCTAAACACAAGATTTGTGGAATGGTTAAAAGTGCATGAAAATGGCCAATTTGCTCACTCTGAGGTCTCAAAAAGTGTTTCTTCACCCCGGGAAGTGAATTAAATACCATTTGGAGGCATTTAATGTTCAAGCAAAAATGGCTGATTTTTGACAAAAGAGATAACACCCCCCCATTACGTCATGCTTCAGAAAGGTGAAAAATTGTCCGTTTTCAAATGTTTTATTTTTTAATGTCAGTTCACAGTTGTAGGTGGATTATTAGTTTTAGAGCTAAAATTAGCATGTTTAAAGTGATTTTCATGCTTCCTGTGGACCTAAACACAAGGTTTGTGGAATGGTTAAAAGTGCATGAAAATGGCCAATTTGCTCACTCTGAGGTCTCAAAAAGTGTTTCTTCACCCCGGGAAGTGAATTAAATACCATTTGGAGGCATTTAATGTTCAAGCAAAAACAGCTGATTTTTGACAAAAGAGATAACACCGCCCCATTACGTAATTCTTCAGAAAGGTGAAAAATGGTCCGTTTTCAAATGTTTTATTTTTGAACGTCAGTTCACATTTGTAGGTGGATTATTAGTTTTAGAGCTAAAATTAGCATGTTTAAAGTGATTTTCATGCTTCCAGGGGCTCAAAACACAAGATTTGTGGAATGGTTAAAAGTGCATGAAAATGGCCAATTTGCTCACTCTGAGGTCTCAAAAAGTGTTTCTTCTCCCCGGGAAGTGAATTAAATACCATTTGAAGGCATTTAATGTTCAAGCAAAAACGGCTGATTTTTGACAAAAGAGATAACACCCCCCATTACGTAATTCTTCAGAAAGGTGAAAAATTGTCTGTTTTCAAATGTTTTATTTTTGAATGTCAGTTCACATTTGTAGGTGGATTATTAGTTTTAGAGCTAAAATTAGCATATTTAAAGTGATTTTCATGCTTCCAGGGGCTCTAAACACAAGATTTGTGGAATGGTTAAAAGTGCATGAAAATGGCCAATTTGCTCACTCTGAGGTCTCAAAAAGTGTTTCTTCACCCCGGGAAGTGAATTATATACCATTTGGAGGCATTTAATGTTCAATCAAAAACAGCTGATTTTTGACAAAAGAGATAACACCTCCCATTACGTCATGCTTCAGAAAGGTGAAAAATTGTCAGTTTTCAAATGTTTTATTTTTGAATGTCAGTTCACATTTGTAGGTGGATTATTAGTTTTAGAGCTAAAATTAGCATGTTTAAAGTGATTTTCATGCTTCCAGGGGCCCGGGAAGTGAATTAAATACCATTTGGAGGCATTTAATGTTCAAGCAAAAACAGCTCATCTTTGACAAAAGAGATAACACCCCCCCATTACGTCATTCTTCAGAAAGGTGAAAAATGGTCCATTTTCAAATGTTTTATTTTTGAACGTCAGTTCACATTTGTAGGTGGATTATTAGTTTTAGAGCTAAAATTAGCATGTTTAAAGTGATTTTCATGCTTCCCGTGGCCCTAAACACAAGGTTTGTGGAATGGTTAAAAGTGCATGAAAATGGCCAATTTGCTCACTCTGAGGTCTCAAAAAGTGTTTCTTCACCCCGGGAAGTGAATTAAATACCATTTGGAGGCATTTAATGTTCAAGCAAAAACAGCTGATTTTTGACAAAAGAGATAACACCCCCCCATTACGTCATGCTTCAGAAAGGTGAAAAATGGTCCGTTTTCAAATGTTTTATTTTTGAACGTCAGTTCACATTTGTAGGTGGATTATTAGTTTTAGAGCTAAAATTAGCATGTTTAAAGTGATTTTCATGCTTCCAGGGGCCCGGGAAGTGAATTAAATACCATTTGGAGGCATTTAATGTTCAAGCAAAAACGGCTGATTTTTGACAAAAGAGATAACACCCCCCCATTACGTCATTCTTCAGAAAGGTGAAAAATGGTCCGTTTTCAAATGTTTTATTTTTGAATGTCAGTTCACATTTGTAGGTGGATTATTAGTTTTAGAGCTAAAATTAGCATGTTTAAAGTGATTTTCATGCTTCCAGGGGCTCTAAACACAAGGTTTGTGGAATGGTTAAAAGTGCATGAAAATGGCCAATTTGCTCACTCTGAGGTCTCAAAAAGTGTTTCTTCACCCCGGGAAGTGAATTAAATACCATTTGGAGGCATTTAATGTTCAAGCAAAAACGGCGGATTTTTGACAAAAGAGATAACACCCCCCCATTACGTGATGCTTCAGAAAGGTGAAAAATTGTCCGTTTTCAAATGTTTTATTTTTGAATGTCAGTTCACATTTGTAGGTGGATCATCAGTTTTAGAGCTAAAAAAATTAGCATGTTTAAAGTGATTTTCATGCTTCCAGGGGCTCTAAACACAAGATTTGTGGAATGGTTAAAAGTGCATGAAAATGGCCAATTTGCTCACTCTGAGGTCTCAAAAAGTGTTTCTTCATCCCGGGAAGTGAATTAAATACCATTTGGAGGCATTTAATGTTCAAGCAAAAACGGCTGATTTTTGACAAAAGAGATAACCCCCCCCATTACGTCATGCTTCAGAAAGGTGAAAAATGGTCCATTTTCAAATGTTTTATTTTTGAACGTCAGTTCACATTTGTAGGTGGATTATTAGTTTTAGAGCTAAAATTAGCATGTTTAAAGTGATTTTCATGCTTCCAGGGGCCCGGGAAGTGAATGAAATACCATTTGGAGGCATTTAATGTTCAAGCAAAAACGGCTGATTTTTGACAAAAGAGATAACACCCCCCCCCCCATTACGTCATTCTTCAGAAAGGTGAAAAATGGTCCGTTTTCAAATGTTTTATTTTTGAATGTCAGTTCACATTTGTAGGTGGATTATTAGTTTTAGAGCTAAAATTAGCATGTTTAAAGTGATTTTCATGCTTCCAGGGGCTTTTAACACAAGATTTGTGGAATGGTTAAAAGTGCATGAAAATGGCCAATTTGCTCACTCTGAGGTCTCAAAAAGTGTTTTTTTACCCCGGGAAGTGAATTAAATACCATTTGGAGGCATTTAATGTTCAAGCAAAAACGGCTGATTTTTTACAAAAGAGATAACACCCCCCCATTACGTCATGCTTCAGAAAGGTGAAAAATTGTCCGTTTTCAAATGTTTTATTTTTGAATGTCAGTTCACATTTGTAGGTGGATTATTAGTTTTAGAGCTAAAATTAGCATGTTTAAAGTGATTTTCATGCTTCCCGTGGCCCTAAACACAAGGTTTGTGGAATGGTTAAAAGTGCATGAAAATGGCCAATTTGCTCACTCTGAGGTCTCAAAAAGTGTTTCTTCACCCCGGGAAGTGAATTAAATACCATTTGGAGGCATTTAATGTTCAAGCAAAAACAGCTGATTTTTGACAAAAGAGATAACACCCCCCCATTACGTAATTCTTCAGAAAGGTGAAAAATTGTCTGTTTTCAAATGTTTTATTTTTGAATGTCAGTTCACATTTGTAGGTGGATTATTAGTTTTAGAGCTAAAATTAGCATGTTTAAAGTGATTTTCATGCTTCCAGGGGCCCGGGAAGTGAATTAAATACCATTTGGAGGCATTTAATGTTCAAGCAAAAACAGCTGATTTTTGACAAAAGAGATAACACCCCCCATTACGTCATTCTTCAGAAAGGTAAAAAATGGTCCGTTTTCAAATGTTTTATTTTTGAACGTCAGTTCACATTTGTAGGTGGATTATTAGTTTTAGAGCTAAAATTAGCATGTTCAAAGTGATTTTCATGCTTCCAGGGGCTCTAAACACAAGATTTGTGGAATGGTTAAAAGTGCATGAAAATGGCCAATTTGCTCACTCTGAGGTCTCAAAAAGTGTTTCTTCACCCCGGGAAGTGAATTAAATACAATTTGGAGGCATTTAATGTTCAAGCAAAAACGGCGGATTTTTGACAAAAGAGATAACACCCCCCCATTACGTGATGCTTCAGAAAGGTGAAAAATTGTCCGTTTTCAAATGTTTTATTTTTGAATGTCAGTTCACATTTGTAGGTGGATCATCAGTTTTAGAGCTAAAAAAATTAGCATGTTTAAAGTGATTTTCATGCTTCCAGGGGCTCTAAACACAAGATTTGTGGAATGGTTAAAAGTGCATGAAAATGGCCAATTTGCTCACTCTGAGGTCTCAAAAAGTGTTTCTTCACCCCGGGAAGTGAATTAAATACCATTTGGAGGCATTTAATGTTCAAGCAAAAACGGCTGATTTTTGACAAAACAGATAACACCCCCCCATTACGTCATGCTTCAGAAAGGTGAAAAATGGTCCGTTTTCAAATGTTTTATTTTTGAATGTCAATTCACATTTGTAGGTGGATTATTAGTTTTAGAGCTAAAATTAGCATGTTTAAAGTGATTTTCATGCTTCCAGGGGCCCGGGAAGTGAATTAAATACCATTTGGAGGCATTTAATGTTCAAGCAAAAACAGCTCATCTTTGACAAAAGAGATTACACCCCCCCATTACGTCATTCTTCAGAAAGGTGAAAAATGGTCCGTTTTCAAATGTTTTATTTTTGAACGTCAGTTCACATTTGTAGGTGGATTATTAGTTTTAGAGCTAAAATTAGCATGTTTAAAGTGATTTTCATGCTTCCAGGGGCTCTTAACACAAGATTTGTGGAATGGTTAAAAGTGCATGAAAATGGCCAATTTGCTCACTATGAGGTCTCAAAAAGTGTTTCTTCACCCCGGGAAGTGAATTAAATACCATTTGGAGGCATTTAATGTTCAATCAAAAACAGCTGATTTTTGACAAAAGAGATAACACCTCCCATTACGTCATGCTTCAGAAAGGTGAAAAATTGTCCGTTTTCAAATGTTTTATTTTTGAATGTCAGTTCATATTTGTAGGTGGATTATTAGTTTTAGAGCTAAAATTAGCATGTTTAAAGTGATTTTCATGCTTCCTGAGGCCCTAAACACAAGGTTTGTGGAATGGTTAAAAATGCATGAAAATTGCCAATTTGCTCACTCTGAGGTCTCAAAAAGTGTTTCTTCACCCCGGGAAGTGAATTAAATACCATTTGGAGGCATTTAATGTTCAAGCAAAAACAGCTGATTTTTGACAAAAGAGATAACACCCCCCCCATTACGTAATTCTTCAGAAAGGTGAAAAATTGTCTGTTTTCAAATGTTTTATTTTTGAATGTCAGTTCACATTTGTAGGTGGATTATTGGTTTTAGAGCTAAAATAAGCATATTTAAAGTGATTTTCATGCTTCCAGGGGCTCTAAACACAAGATTTGTGGAATGGTTAAAAGTGCATGAAAATGGCCAATTTGCTCACTCTGGGGTCTCAAAAAGTGTTTCTTCACCCCGGGAAATGAATTAAATACCATTTGGAGGCATTTAATGTTCAAGCAAAAACGGCTGATTTTTGACAAAAGAGATAACACCCCCCCCATTACGTCATTCTTCAGAAAGGTGAAAAATGGTCCGTTTTCAAATGTTTTATTTTTGAATGTCAGTTCACATTTGTAGGTGGATCATCAGTTTTAGAGCTAAAAAAATTAGCATGTTTAAAGTGATTTTCATGCTTCCAGGGGCTCTAAACACAAGATTTGTGGAATGGTTAAAAGTGCATGAAAATGGCCAATTTGCTCACTCTGAGGTCTCAAAAAGTGTTTCTTCACCCCGGGAAGTGAATTATATACCATTTGGAGGCATTTAATGTTCAATCAAAAACAGCTGATTTTTGACAAAAGAGATAACACCTCCCATTACGTCATGCTTCAGAAAGGTGAAAAATTGTCAGTTTTCAAATGTTTTATTTTTGAATGTCAGTTCACATTTGTAGGTGGATTATTAGTTTTAGAGCTAAAATTAGCATGTTTAAAGTGATTTTCATGCTTCCTGTGGCCTTAAACACAAGGTTTGTGGAATGGTTAAAAGTACATGAAAATGGCCAATTTGCTCACTCTGAGGTCTCAAAAAGTGTTTCTTCACCCCGGGAAGTGAATTAAATACCATTTGGAGGCATTTAATGTTCAAGCAAAAACGGCTGATTTTTGACAAAAGAGATAACACCCCCCCATTACGTCATGCTTCAGAAAGGTGAAAAATGGTCCGTTTTCAAATGTTTTATTTTTGAATGTCAATTCACATTTGTAGGTGGATTATTAGTTTTAGAGCTAAAATTAGCATGTTTAAAGTGATTTTCATGCTTCCAGGGGCCCGGGAAGTGAATTAAATACCATTTGGAGGCATTTAATGTTCAAGCAAAAACAGCTCATCTTTGACAAAAGAGATAACACCCCCCCATTACGTCATTCTTCAGAAAGGTGAAAAATGGTCCATTTTCAAATGTTTTATTTTTGAACGTCAGTTCACATTTGTAGGTGGATTATTAGTTTTAGAGCTAAAATTAGCATGTTTAAAGTGATTTTCATGCTTCCAGGGGCTCTTAACACAAGATTTGTGGAATGGTTAAAAGTGCATGAAAATGGCCAATTTGCTCACTCTGAGGTCTCAAAAAGTGTTTCTTCACCCCGGGAAGTGAATTAAATACCATTTGGAGGCATTTAATGTTCAAGCAAAAACGGCTGATTTTTGACAAAAGAGATAACACCCCCCCATTACGTCATGCTTCAGAAAGGTGAAAAATGGTCCGTTTTCAAATGTTTTATTTTTGAATGTCAATTCACATTTGTAGGTGGATTATTAGTTTTAGAGCTAAAATTAGCATGTTTAAAGTGATTTTCATGCTTCCAGGGGCCCGGGAAGTGAATTAAATACCATTTGGAGGCATTTAATGTTCAAGCAAAAACAGCTGATTTTTGACAAAAGAGATAACACCCCCCATTACGTCATTCTTCAGAAAGGTAAAAAATGGTCCGTTTTCAAATGTTTTATTTTTGAACGTCAGTTCACATTTGTAGGTGGATTATTAGTTTTAGAGCTAAAATTAGCATGTTCAAAGTGATTTTCATGCTTCCAGGGGCTCTAAACACAAGATTTGTGGAATGGTTAAAAGTGCATGAAAATGGCCAATTTGCTCACTCTGAGGTCTCAAAAAGTGTTTCTTCACCCCGGGAAGTGAATTAAATACAATTTGGAGGCATTTAATGTTCAAGCAAAAACGGCGGATTTTTGACAAAAGAGATAACACCCCCCCCATTACGTGATGCTTCAGAAAGGTGAAAAATTGTCCGTTTTCAAATGTTTTATTTTTGAATGTCAGTTCACATTTGTAGGTGGATCATCAGTTTTAGAGCTAAAAAAATTAGCATGTTTAAAGTGATTTTCATGCTTCCAGGGGCTCTAAACACAAGATTTGTGGAATGGTTAAAAGTGCATGAAAATGGCCAATTTGCTCACTCTGAGGTCTCAAAAAGTGTTTCTTCACCCCGGGAAGTGAATTAAATACCATTTGGAGGCATTTAATGTTCAAGCAAAAACGGCTGATTTTTGACAAAAGAGATAACACCCCCCCATTACGTCATGCTTCAGAAAGGTGAAAAATTGTCCGTTTTCAAATGTTTTATTTTTTAATGTCAGTTCACAGTTGTAGGTGGATTATTAGTTTTAGAGCTAAAATTAGCATGTTTAAAGTGATTTTCATGCTTCCTGTGGCCCTAAACACAAGGTTTGTGGAATGGTTAAAAGTGCATGAAAATGGCCAATTTGCTCACTCTGAGGTCTCAAAAAGTGTTTCTTCACCCCGGGAAGTGAATTAAATACCATTTGGAGGCATTTAATGTTCAAGCAAAAACAGCTGATTTTTGACAAAAGAGATAACACCGCCCCATTACGTAATTCTTCAGAAAGGTGAAAAATTGTCTGTTTTCAAATGTTTTATTTTTGAATGTCAGTTCACATTTGTAGGTGGATTATTAGTTTTAGAGCTAAAATTAGCATATTTAAAGTGATTTTCATGCTTCCAGGGGCTCTAAACACAAGATTTGCGGAATGGTTAAAAGTGCATGAAAATGGCCAATTTGCTCACTCTGAGGTCTCAAAAAGTGTTTCTTCACCCCGGGAAGTGAATTAAATACCATTTGGAGGCATTTAATGTTCAAGCAAAAACGGCTGATTTTTGACAAAAGAGATAACACCCCCCTTACGCCATTCTTCAGAAAGGTGAAAAATGGTCCGTTTTCAAATGTTTTATTTTTGAACGTCAGTTCACATTTGTAGGTGGATTATTAGTGTTAGAGCTAAAATTAGCATGTTTAAAGTGATTTTCATGCTTCCAGGGGCCCGGGAAGTGAATTAAATACCATTTGGAGGCATTTAATGTTCAAGCAAAAACAGCTCATCTTTGACAAAAGAGATAACACCCCCCATTACGTCATTCTTCAGAAAGGTGAAAAATGGTCCGTTTTCAAATGTTTTATTTTTGAACGTCAGTTCACATTTGTAGGTGGATTATTAGTTTTAGAGCTAAAATTAGCATGTTTAAAGTGATTTTCATGCTTCCAGGGGCTCTTAACACAAGATTTGTGGAATGGTTAAAAGTGCATGAAAATGGCCAATTTGCTCACTCTGAGGTCTCAAAAAGTGTTTCTTCACCCCGGGAAGTGAATTAAATACCATTTGGAGGCATTTAATGTTCAAGCAAAAACGGCTGATTTTTGACAAAAGAGATAACACCCCCCCATTACGTCATGCTTCAGAAAGGTGAAAAATGGTCCGTTTTCAAATGTTTTATTTTTGAATGTCAATTCACATTTGTAGGTGGATTATTAGTTTTAGAGCTAAAATTAGCATGTTTAAAGTGATTTTCATGCTTCCAGGGGCCCGGGAAGTGAATTAAATACCATTTGGAGGCATTTAATGTTCAAGCAAAAACAGCTCATCTTTGACAAAAGAGATAACACCCCCCCCATTACGTCATTCTTCAGAAAGGTGAAAAATGGTCCGTTTTCAAATGTTTTATTTTTGAACGTCAGTTCACATTTGTAGGTGGATTATTAGTTTTAGAGCTAAAATTAGCATGTTTAAAGTGATTTTCATGCTTCCAGGGGCTCTAAACACAAGATTTGTGGAATGGTTAAAAGTGCATGAAAATGGCCAATTTGCTCACTCTGAGGTCTCAAAAAGTGTTTCTTCACCCCGGGAAGTGAATTAAATACCATTTGGAGGCATTTAATGTTCAAGCAAAAATGGCTGATTTTTGACAAAAGAGATAACACCCCCCCTTACGCCATTCTTCAGAAAGTTGAAAAATTGTCAGTTTTCAAATGTTTTATTTTTGAACGTCAGTTCACATTTGTAGGTGGATTATTAGTGTTAGAGCTAAAATTAGCATGTTTAAAGTGATTTTCATGCTTCCAGGGGCCCGGGAAGTGAATTAAATACCATTTGGAGGCATTTAATGTTCAAGCAAAAACAGCTCATCTTTGACAAAAGAGATAACACCCCCCCATTACGTCATTCTTCAGAAAGGTGAAAAATGGTCCGTTTTCAAATGTTTTATTTTTGAACGTCAGTTCACATTTGTAGGTGGATTATTAGTTTTAGAGCTAAAATTAGCATGTTTAAAGTGATTTTCATGCTTCCAGGGGCTCTTAACACAAGATTTGTGGAATGGTTAAAAGTGCATGAAAATGGCCAATTTGCTCACTATGAGGTCTCAAAGAGTGTTTCTTCACCCCGGGAAGTGAATTAAATACCATTTGGAGGCATTTAATGTTCAATCAAAAACAGCTGATTTTTGACAAAAGAGATAACACCTCCCATTACGTCATGCTTCAGAAAGGTGAAAAATTGTCCGTTTTCAAATGTTTTATTTTTGAATGTCAGTTCATATTTGTAGGTGGATTATTAGTTTTAGAGCTAAAATTAGCATGTTTAAAGTGATTTTCATGCTTCCTGTGGCCCTAAACACAAGGTTTGTGGAATGGTTAAAAATGCATGAAAATGGCCAATTTGCTCACTCTGAGGTCTCAAAAAGTGTTTCTTCACCCCGGGAAGTGAATTAAATACCATTTGGAGGCATTTAATGTTCAAGCAAAAACAGCAGATTTTTGACAAAAGAGATAACACCCCCCCCCATTACGTAATTCTTCAGAAAGGTGAAAAATTGTCTGTTTTCAAATGTTTTATTTTTGAATGTCAGTTCACATTTGTAGGTGGATTATTAGTTTTAGAGCTAAAATTAGCATATTTAAAGTGATTTTCATGCTTCCAGGGGCTCTAAACACAAGATTTGTGGAATGGTTAAAAGTGCATGAAAATGGCCAATTTTCTCACTCTGAGGTCTCAAAAAGTGTTTCTTCACCCCGGGAAGTGAATTAAATACCATTTGGAGGCATTTAATGTTCAAGCAAAAACGGCTGATTTTTGACAAAAGAGATAACACCCCCCCATTACGTGATGCTTCAGAAAGGTGAAAAATTGTCCGTTTTCAAATGTTTTATTTTTGAATGTCAGTTCACATTTGTAGGTGGATCTTCAGTTTTAGAGCTACAAAAATTAGCATGTTTAAAGTGATTTTCATGCTTCCAGGGGCTCTAAACACAAGATTTGTGGAATGGTTAAAAGTGCATGAAAATGGCCAATTTGCTCACTCTGAGGTCTCAAAAAGTGTTTCTTCACCCCGGGAAATGAATTAAATACCATTTGGAGGCATTTAATGTTCAAGCAAAAACGGCTGATTTTTGACAAAAGAGATAACACCCCCCCCATTACGTCATTCTTCAGAAAGGTGAAAAATGGTCCGTTTTCAAATGTTTTATTTTTGAACGTCAGTTCACATTTGTAGGTGGATTATTAGTTTTAGAGCTAAAATTAGCATGTTTAAAGTGATTTTCATGCTTCCAGGGGCTCTTAACACAAGATTTGTGGAATGGTTAAAAGTGCATGAAAATGGCCAATTTGCTCACTATGAGGTCTCAAAAAGTGTTTCTTCACCCCGGGAAGTGAATTAAATACCATTTGGAGGCATTTAATGTTCAATCAAAAACAGCTGATTTTTGACAAAAGAGATAACACCTCCCATTACGTCATGCTTCAGAAAGGTGAAAAATTGTCCGTTTTCAAATGTTTTATTTTTGAATGTCAGTTCATATTTGTAGGTGGATTATTAGTTTTAGAGCTAAAATTAGCATGTTTAAAGTGATTTTCATGCTTCCTGTGGCCCTAAACACAAGGTTTGTGGAATGGTTAAAAATGCATGAAAATGGCCAATTTGCTCACTCTGAGGTCTCAAAAAGTGTTTCTTCACCCCGGGAAGTGAATTAAATACCATTTGGAGGCATTTAATGTTCAAGCAAAAACAGCTGATTTTTGACAAAAGAGATAACACCCCCCATTACGTAATTCTTCAGAAAGGTGAAAAATTGTCTGTTTTCAAATGTTTTATTTTTGAATGTCAGTTCACATTTGTAGGTGGATTATTAGTTTTAGAGCTAAAATTAGCATATTTAAAGTGATTTTCATGCTTCCAGGGGATCTAAACACAAGATTTGTGGAATGGTTAAAAGTGCATGAAAATGGCCAATTTGCTCACTCTGAGGTCTCAAAAAGTGTTTCTTCACCCCGGGAAATGAATTAAATACCATTTGGAGGCATTTAATGTTCAAGCAAAAACGGCTGATTTTTGACAAAAGAGATAACACCCCCCCCATTACGTCATTCTTCAGAAAGGTGAAAAATGGTCCGTTTTCAAATGTTTTATTTTTGAACGTCAGTTCACATTTGTAGGTGGATTATTAGTTTTAGAGCTAAAATTAGCATGTTTAAAGTGATTTTCATGCTTCCAGGGGCTCTTAACACAAGATTTGTGGAATGGTTAAAAGTGCATGAAAATGGCCAATTTGCTCACTATGAGGTCTCAAAAAGTGTTTCTTCACCCCGGGAAGTGAATTAAATACCATTTGGAGGCATTTAATGTTCAATCAAAAACAGCTGATTTTTGACAAAAGAGATAACACCTCCCATTACGTCATGCTTCAGAAAGGTGAAAAATTGTCCGTTTTCAAATGTTTTATTTTTGAATGTCAGTTCATATTTGTAGGTGGATTATTAGTTTTAGAGCTAAAATTAGCATGTTTAAAGTGATTTTCATGCTTCCTGTGGCCCTAAACACAAGGTTTGTGGAATGGTTAAAAATGCATGAAAATGGCCAATTTGCTCACTCTGAGGTCTCAAAAAGTGTTTCTTCACCCCGGGAAGTGAATTAAATACCAATTGGAGGCATTTAATGTTCAAGCAAAAACAGCTGATTTTTGACAAAAGAGATAACACCCCCCCATTACGTAATTCTTCAGAAAGGTGAAAAATTGTCTGTTTTCAAATGTTTTATTTTTGAATGTCAGTTCACATTTGTAGGTGGATTATTAGTTTTAGAGCTAAAATTAGCATATTTAAAGTGATTTTCATGCTTCCAGGGGATCTAAACACAAGATTTGTGGAATGGTTAAAAGTGCATGAAAATGGCCAATTTGCTCACTCTGAGGTCTCAAAAAGTGTTTCTTCACCCCGGGAAATGAATTAAATACCATTTGGAGGCATTTAATGTTCAAGCAAAAACGGCTGATTTTTGACAAAAGAGATAACACCCCCCCCATTACGTCATTCTTCAGAAAGGTGAAAAATGGTCCGTTTTCAAATGTTTTATTTTTGAATGTCAGTTCACATTTGTAGGTGGATCATCAGTTTTAGAGCTAAAAAAATTAGCATGTTTAAAGTGATTTTCATGCTTCCAGGGGCTCTAAACACAAGATTTGTGGAATGGTTAAAAGTGCATGAAAATGGCCAATTTGCTCACTCTGAGGTCTCAAAAAGTGTTTCTTCACCCCGGGAAGTGAATTAAATACCATTTAGAGGCATTTAATGTTCAATCAAAAACAGCTGATTTTTGACAAAAGAGATAACACCCCCCATTACGTCATGCTTCAGAAAGGTGAAAAATTGTCTGTTTTCAAATGTTTTATTTTTGAATGTCAGTTCACATTTGTAGGTGGATTATTAGTTTTAGAGCTAAAATTAGCATGTTTAAAGTGATTTTCATGCTTCCTGTGGCCCTAAACACAAGGTTTGTGGAATGGTTAAAAGTGCATGAAAATGGCCAATTTGCTCACTCTGAGGTCTCAAAAAGTGTTACTTCACCCCGGGAAGTGAATTAAATACCATTTGGAGGCATTTAATGTTCAAGCAAAAACAGCTGATTTTTGACAAAAGAGATAACACCCCCCATTACGTAATTCTTCAGAAAGGTGAAAAATTGTCTGTTTTCAAATGTTTTATTTTTGAATGTCAGTTCACATTTGTAGGTGGATTATTAGTTTTAGAGCTAAAATTAGCATATTTAAAGTGATTTTCATGCTTCCAGGGGCTCTAAACACAAGATTTGTGGAATGGTTAAAAGTGCATGAAAATGGCCAATTTGCTCACTCTGAGGTCTCAAAAAGTGTTTCTTCACCCCGGGAAGTGAATTATATACCATTTGGAGGCATTTAATGTTCAAGCAAAAACGGCTGATTTTTGACAAAAGAGATAACACCCCCCCATTACGTCATGCTTCAGAAAGGTGAAAAATGGTCCGTTTTCAAATGTTTTATTTTTGAACGTCAGTTCACATTTGTAGGTGGATTATTAGTTTCAGAGCTAAAATTAGCATGTTTAAAGTGATTTTCATGCTTCCAGGGGCCCGGGAAGTGAATTAAATACCATTTGGAGGCATTTAATGTTCAAGCAAAAACAGCTCATCTTTGACAAAAGAGATAACACCCCCCCATTACGTCATTCTTCAGAAAGGTGAAAAATGGTCCGTTTTCAAATGTTTTATTTTTGAACGTCAGTTCACATTTGTAGGTGGATTATTAGTTTTAGAGCTAAAATTAGCATGTTTAAAGTGATTTTCATGCTTCCAGGGGCTCTTAACACAAGATTTGTGGAATGGTTAAAAGTGCATGAAAATGGCCAATTTGCTCACTATGAGGTCTCAAAAAGTGTTTCTTCACCCCGGGAAGTGAATTAAATACCATTTGGAGGCATTTAATGTTCAAGCAAAAACAGCTGATTTTTGACAAAAGAGATAACACCCCCCCATTACGTAATTCTTCAGAAAGGTGAAAAATTGTGTTTTCAAATGTTTTATTTTTGAATGTCAGTTCACATTTGTAGGTGGATTATTAGTTTTAGAGCTAAAATTAGCATATTTAAAGTGATTTTCATGCTTCCAGGGGCTCTAAACACAAGATTTGTGGAATGGTTAAAAGTGCATGAAAATGGCCAATTTGCTCACTCTGAGGTCTCAAAAAGTGTTTCTTCACCCCGGGAAATGAATTAAATACCATTTGGAGGCATTTAATGTTCAAGCAAAAACGGCTGATTTTTGACAAAAGAGATAACACCCCCCCATTACG
This sequence comes from Lissotriton helveticus, assembly GCF_964261635.1. NCBI lineage: Eukaryota > Metazoa > Chordata > Amphibia > Caudata > Salamandridae > Lissotriton > Lissotriton helveticus. The sequence continues at coordinate 2,135,546 of NW_027611740.1, forward strand.
TCATTCTTCAGAAAGGTGAAAAATGGTCCGTTTTCAAATGTTTTATTTTTGAATGTCAGTTCACATTTGTAGGTGGATCATCAGTTTTAGAGCTAAAAAAATTAGCATGTTTAAAGTGATTTTCATGCTTCCAGGGGCTCTAAACACAAGATTTGTGGAATGGTTAAAAGTGCATGAAAATGGCCAATTTGCTCACTCTGAGGTCTCAAAAAGTGTTTCTTCACCCCGGGAAGTGAATTAAATACCATTTAGAGGCATTTAATGTTCAATCAAAAACAGCTGATTTTTGACAAAAGAGATAACACCCCCCATTACGTCATGCTTCAGAAAGGTGAAAAATTGTCAGTTTTCAAATGTTTTATTTTTGAATGTCAGTTCACATTTGTAGGTGGATTATTAGTTTTAGAGCTAAAATTAGCATGTTTAAAGTGATTTTCATGCTTCTTGTGGCCCTAAACACAAGGTTTGTGGAATGGTTAAAAGTGCATGAAAATGGCCAATTTGCTCACTCTGAGGTCTCAAAAAGTGTTACTTCACCCCGGGAAGTGAATTAAATACCATTTGGAGGCATTTAATGTTCAAGCAAAAACAGCTGAGTTTTGACAAAAGAGATAACACCCCCCATTACGTAATTCTTCAGAAAGGTGAAAAATTGTCTGTTTTCAAATGTTTTATTTTTGAATGTCAGTTCACATTTGTAGGTGGATTATTAGTTTTAGAGCTAAAATTAGCATATTTAAAGTGATTTTCATGCTTCCAGGGGCTCTAAACACAAGATTTGTGGAATGGTTAAAAGTGCATGAAAATGGCCAATTTGCTCACTCTGAGGTCTCAAAAAGTGTTTCTTCACCCCGGGAAGTGAATTATATACCATTTGGAGGCATTTAATGTTCAAGCAAAAACGGCTGATTTTTGACAAAAGAGATAACACCCCCCCATTACGTCATGCTTCAGAAAGGTGAAAAATGGTCCGTTTTCAAATGTTTTATTTTTGAACGTCAGTTCACATTTGTAGGTGGATTATTAGTTTTAGAGCTAAAATTAGCATGTTTAAAGTGATTTTCATGCTTCCAGGGGCTCAAAACACAAGATTTGTGGAATGGTTAAAAGTGCATGAAAATGGCCAATTTGCTCACTCTGAGGTCTCAAAAAGTGTTTCTTCTCCCCGGGAAGTGAATTAAATACCATTTGAAGGCATTTAATGTTCAAGCAAAAACGGCTGATTTTTGACAAAAGAGATAACACCCCCATTACGTAATTCTTCAGAAAGGTGAAAAATTGTCTGTTTTCAAATGTTTTATTTTTGAATGTCAGTTCACATTTGTAGGTGGATTATTAGTTTTAGAGCTAAAATTAGCATATTTAAAGTGATTTTCATGCTTCCAGGGGCTCCAAACACAAGATTTGTGGAATGGTTAAAAGTGCATGAAAATGGCCAATTTGCTCACTCTGAGGTCTCAAAAAGTGTTTCTTCACCCCGGGAAGTGAATTATATACCATTTGGAGGCATTTAATGTTCAATCAAAAACAGCTGATTATTGGCAAAAGAGATAACACCTCCCATTACGTCATGCTTCAGAAAGGTGAAAAATTGTCCGTTTTCAAATGTTTTATTTTTGAACGTCAGTTCACATTTGTAGGTGGATTATTAGTTTTAGAGCTAAAATTAGCATGTTTAAAGTGATTTTCATGCTTCCAGGGGCTCTTAACACAAGATTTGTGGAATGGTTAAAAGTGCATGAAAATGGCCAATTTGCTCACTCTGAGGTCTCAAAAAGTGTTTCTTCACCCCGGGAAGTGAATTAAATACCATTTGGAGGCATTTAATGTTCAAGCAAAAACGGCTGATTTTTGACAAAAGAGATAACACCCCCCCATTACGTGATGCTTCAGAAAGGTGAAAAATGGTCCGTTTTCAAATGTTTTATTTTTGAATGTCAATTCACATTTGTAGGTGGATTATTAGTTTTAGAGCTAAAATTAGCATGTTTAAAGTGATTTTCATGCTTCCAGGGGCCCGGGAAGTGAATTAAATACCATTTGGAGGCATTTAATGTTCAAGCAAAAACAGCTGATTTTTGACAAAAGAGATAACACCCCCCATTACGTCATTCTTCAGAAAGGTAAAAAATGGTCCGTTTTCAAATGTTTTATTTTTGAACGTCAGTTCACATTTGTAGGTGGATTATTAGTTTTAGAGCTAAAATTAGCATGTTTAAAGTGATTTTCATGCTTCCAGGGGCTCTAAACACAAGATTTGTAGAATGGTTAAAAGTGCATGAAAATGGCCAATTTGCTCACTCTGAGGTCTCAAAAAGTGTTTCTTCACCCCGGGAAGTGAATTAAAAACCATTTGGAGGCATTTAATGTTCAAGCAAAAACGGCTGATTTTTGACAAAAGAGATAACACCCCCCCATTAGGTCATGCTTCAGAAAGGTGAAAAATGGTCCGTTTTCAAATGTTTTATTTTTGAACGTCAGTTCACATTTGTAGGTGGATTATTAGTTTTAGAGCTAAAATTAGCATGTTTAAAGTGATTTTCATGCTTCCAGGGGCCCGGGAAGTGAATTAAATACCATTTGGAGGCATTTAATGTTCAAGCAAAAACGGCTGATTTTTGACAAAAGAGATAACACCCCCCATTACGTCATGCTTCAGAAAGGTGAAAAATTGTCCGTTTTCAAATGTTTTATTTTTGAATGTCAGTTCACATTTGTAGGTGGATTATTAGTTTTAGAGCTAAAATTAGCATGTTTAAAGTGATTTTCATGCTTCCAGGGGCTCAAAACACAAGATTTGTGGAATGGTTAAAAGTGCATGAAAATGGCCAATTTGCTCACTCTGAGGTCTCAAAAAGTGTTTCTTCACCCCGGGAAGTGAATTAAATACCATTTGGAGGCATTTAATGTTCAAGCAAAAACGGCTGATTTTTGACAAAAGAGATAACACCCCCCCTTACGCCATTCTTCAGAAAGGTGAAAAATGGTCCGTTTTCAAATGTTTTATTTTTGAACGTCAGTTCACATTTGTAGGTGGATTATTAGTTTTATAGCTAAAATTAGCATGTTTAAAGTGATTTTCATGCTTCCAGGGGCCCGGGAAGTGAATTAAATACCATTTGGAGGCATTTAATGTTCAAGCAAAAACAGCTCATCTTTGACAAAAGAGATAACACCCCCCCATTACGTCATTCTTCAGAAAGGTGATAAATGGTCCGTTTTCAAATGTTTTATTTTTGAACGTCAGTTCACATTTGTAGGTGGATTATTAGTTTTAGAGCTAAAATTAGCATGTTTAAAGTGATTTTCATGCTTCCAGGGGCTCTTAACACAAGATTTGTGGAATGGTTAAAAGTGCATGAAAATAGCCAATTTGCTCACTCTGAGGTCTCAAAAAGTGTTTCTTCACCCCGGGAAGTGAATTAAATACCATTTGGAGGCATTTAATGTTCAAGCAAAAACGACTGAGTTTTTGACAAAAGAGATAACACCCCCCCATTACGTCATGCTTCAGAAAGGTGAAAAATTGTCCGTTTTCAAATGTTTTATTTTTGAATGTCAGTTCACATTTGTAGGTGGATTATTAGTTTTAGAGCTAAAATTAGCATGTTTAAAGTGATTTTCATGCTTCCAGGGGCTCAAAACACAAGATTTGTGGAATGGTTAAAAGTGCATGAATATGGCCAATTTGCTCACTCTGAGGTCTCAAAAAGTGTTTCTTCACCCCGGGAAGTGAATTAAATACCATTTGGAGGCATTTAATGTTCAAGCAAAAACGGCAGATTTTTGACAAAAGAGATAACACCCCCCCTTACGCCATTCTTCAGAAAGGTGAAAAATGGTCCGTTTTCAAATGTTTTATTTTTGAACGTCAGTTCACATTTGTAGGTGGATTATTAGTTTTATAGCTAAAATTAGCATGTTTAAAGTGATTTTCATGCTTCCAGGGGCCCGGGAAGTGAATTAAATACCATTTGGAGGCATTTAATGCTCAAGCAAAAACAGCTCATCTTTGACAAAAGAGATAACACCCCCCCATTACGTCATTCTTCAGAAAGGTGAAAAATGGTCCGTTTTCAAATGTTTTATTTTTGAACGTCAGTTCACATTTGTAGGTGGATTATTAGTTTTAGAGCTAAAATTAGCATGTTTAAAGTGATTTTCATGCTTCCAGGGGCTCTTAACACAAGATTTGTGGAATGGTTAAAAGTGCATGAAAATAGCCAATTTGCTCACTCTGAGGTCTCAAAAAGTGTTTCTTCACCCCGGGAAGTGAATTAAATACCATTTGGAGGCATTTAATGTTCAAGCAAAAACGACTGATTTTTGACAAAATAGATAACACCCCCCCATTACGTCATTCTTCAGAAAGGTGAAAAATGGTCCGTTTTCAAATGTTTTATTTTTGAATGTCAGTTCACATTTGTAGGTGGATTATTAGTTTTAGAGCTAAAATTAGCATGTTTAAAGTGATTTTCATGCTTCCAGGGGCTCTAAACACAAGATTTGTGGAATGGTTAAAAGTGCATGAAAATGGCCAATTTGCTCACTCTGAGGTCTCAAAAAGTGTTTCTTCACCCCGGGAAGTGAATTAAATACGATTTGGAGGCATTTAATGTTCAAGGAAAAACGGCTGATTTTTGACAAAAGAGATAACACCCCCCCCCTTACGCCATTCTTCAGAAAGGTGAAAAATGGTCCGTTTTCAAATGTTTTATTTTTGAACGTCAGTTCACATTTGTAGGTGGATTATTAGTTTTAGAGCTAAAATTAGCATGTTTAAAGTGATTTTCATGCTTCCAGGGGCTCTTAACACAAGATTTGTGGAATGGTTAAAAGTGCATGAAAATGGCCAATTTGCTCACTCTGAGGCCTCAAAAAGTGTTTCTTCACCCCGGGAAGTGAATTAAATACCATTTGGAGGCATTTAATGTTCAAGCAAAAACGGCTGATTCTTGACAAAAGAGATAACACCCCCCATTACGTCATTCTTCAGAAAGGTAAAAAATGGTCCATTTTCAAATGTTTTATTTTTGAACGTCAGTTCACATTTGTAGGTGGATTATTAGTTTTAGAGCTAAAATTAGCATGTTTAAAGTGATTTTCATGCTTCCAGGGGCTCTAAACACAAGATTTGTGGAATGGTTAAAAGTGCATGAAAATGGCCAATTTGTTCACTCTGAGGTCTCAAAAAGTGTTTCTTCACCCCGGGAAGTGAATTAAATACAATTTGGAGGCATTTAATGTTCAAGCAAAAACGGCGGATTTTTGACAAAAGAGATAACACCCCCCCCATTACGTGATGCTTCAGAAAGGTGAAAAATTGTCCGTTTTCAAATGTTTTATTTTTGAATGTCAGTTCACATTTGTAGGTGGATCATCAGTTTTAGAGCTAAAAAAATTAGCATGTTTAAAGTGATTTTCATGCTTCCAGGGGCTCTAAACACAAGATTTGTGGAATGGTTAAAAGTGCATGAAAATGGCCAATTTGCTCACTCTGAGGTCTCAAAAAGTGTTTCTTCACCCCGGGAAGTGAATTAAATACCATTTGGAGGCATTTAATGTTCAAGCAAAAACAGCTGATTTTTGACAAAAGAGATAACACCCCCCCATTACGTAATTCTTCAGAAAGGTGAAAAATTGTCTGTTTTCAAATGTTTTATTTTTGAATGTCAGTTCACATTTGTAGGTGGATTATTAGTTTTAGAGCTAAAATTAGCATATTTAAAGTGATTTTCATGCTTCCACGGGCTCTAAACACAAGATTGGTGGAATGGTTAAAAGTGCATGAAAATGTCCAATTTGCTCACTCTGAGGTCTCAAAAAGTGTTTCTTCACCCCGGCAAGTGAATTAAATACCATTTGGAGGCATTTAATGTTCAAGCAAAAATGGCTGATTTTTGACAAAAGAGATAACCCCCCCCCCCATTACGTCATGCTTCAGAAAGGTGAAAAATGGTCCGTTTTCAAATGTTTTATTTTTGAATGTCAGTTCACATTTGTAGGTGGATTATTAGTTTTAGAGCTAAAATTAGCATGTTTAAAGTGATTTTCATGCTTCCAGGGGCCCGGGAAGTGAATTAAATACCATTTGGAGGCATTTAATGTTCAAGCAAAAACGGCTGATTTTTGACAAAAGAGATAACACCCCCCCATTACGTCATTCTTCAGAAAGGTGAAAAATGGTCCATTTTCAAATGTTTTATTTTTGAATGTCAGTTCACATTTGTAGGTGGATTATTAGTTTTAGAGCTAAAATTAGCATGTTTAAAGTGATTTTCATGCTTCCAGGGGCTCTAAACACAAGATTTGTGGAATGGTTAAAAGTGCATGAAAATGGCCAATTTGCTCACTCTGAGGTCTCAAAAAGTGTTTCTTCACCCCGGGAAGTGAATTAAATACAATTTGGAGGCATTTAATGTTCAAGCAAAAACGGCGGATTTTTGACAAAAGAGATAACACCCCCCCATTACGTGATGCTTCAGAAAGGTGAAAAATTGTCAGTTTTCAAATGTTTTATTTTTGAATGTCAGTTCACATTTGTAGGTGGATCATCAGTTTTAGAGCTAAAAAAATTAGCATGTTTAAAGTGATTTTCATGCTTCCAGGGGCTCTAAACACAAGATTTGTGGAATGGTTAAAAGTGCATGAAAATGGCCAATTTGCTCACTCTGAGATCTCAAAAAGTGTTTCTTCACCCCGGGAAGTGAATTAAATACCATTTGGAGGCATTTAGGGGCATATTACCAAGCAATAGCGATAATTATTGCTATTGCTTGGTTAGAGATAAAAATTTACCGCAAAGCTGCGGCGATTTTTATCGCAAATAAACCTTGGTATTACCAAGGTTTATCGCAAATGCGATAAAAATTGCCGCAAAGCATGAATATTGCTGAAAAGTCCGCGATATTCATGCATTATCGAGCTAATGCTCTTAGCCATGTTATCCACCTCCCATTGGATAACATGGCTAAGAACTGCTCAGGGCAGGTGTTAGCTTTTGGAGATATTCGCACTTAGCGCGAATATCTCCATAAGTTGGTAATAGGAGATAGCGATGTTAGCGACTGTTTCCAGTCGCTAACATCTTGGCACGCCCACTTTGCATGTCATTAGTGATAAATATGACTGACATGCAAAGTGGGGCCCAAGATGGTCGCTATCTCCTACTAGCTGTCGCTAACTGGTGTTAGCGACAGCTAGGTAATAGGGAGATAATTTTATCTCCGCTTTCTTGGCTTTTAAAGCCAAAAAAGCGGAGATAAACCCCCTTGATAATATGCCCCTTAATGTTCAATCAAAAACAGCTGATTTTTGACAAAAGAGATAACACCTCCCATTACGTCATGCTTCAGAAAGGTGAAAAAAATTTCCGTTTTCAAATGTTTTATTTTTGAATGTCAGTTCACATTTGTAGGTGGATTATTAGTTTTAGAGCTAAAATTAGCATGTTTAAAGTGATTTTCATGCTTCCCGTGGCCCTAAACACAAGGTTTGTGGAATGGTTAAAAGTGCATGAAAATGGCCAATTTGCTCACTCTGAGGTCTCAAAAAGTGTTTCTTCACCCCGGGAAGTGAATTAAATACCATTTGGAGGCATTTAATGTTCAAGCAAAAACAGCTGATTTTTGACAAAAGAGATAACACCCCCCCATTACGTAATTCTTCTGAAAGGTGAAAAATTGTCTGTTTTCAAATGTTTTATTTTTGAATGTCAGTTCACATTTGTAGGTGGATTATTAGTTTTAGAGCTAAAATTAGCATATTTAAAGTGATTTTCATGCTTCCAGGGGCTCTAAACACAAGATTTGTGGAATGGTTAAAAGTGCATGAAAATGGCCAATTTGCTCACTCTGAGGTCTCAAAAAGTGTTTCTTCATCCCGGGAAGTGAATTAAATACCATTTGGAGGCATTTAATGTTCAAGCAAAAACGGCTGATTTTTGACAAAAGAGATAACCCCCCCCCATTACGTCATGCTTCAGAAAGGTGAAAAATGGTCCGTTTTCAAATGTTTTATTTTTGAACGTCAGTTCACATTTGTAGGTGGATTATTAGTTTTAGAGCTAAAATTAGCATGTTTAAAGTGATTTTCATGCTTCCAGGGGCCCGGGAAGTGAATTAAATACCATTTGGAGGCATTTAATGTTCAAGCAAAAACGGCTGATTTTTGACAAAAGAGATAACACCCCCCCCATTACGTCATTCTTCAGAAAGGTGAAAAATGGTCCGTTTTCAAATGTTTTATTTTTGAATGTCAGTTCACATTTGTAGGTGGATTATTAGTTTTAGAGCTAAAATTAGCATGTTTAAAGTGATTTTCATGCTTCCAGGGGCTTTTAACACAAGATTTGTGGAATGGTTAAAAGTGCATGAAAATGGCCAATTTGCTCACTCTGAGGTCTCAAAAAGTGTTTCTTTACCCGGGGAAGTTAATTAAATACAATTTGGAGGCATTTAATGTTCAAGCAAAAACGGCTGATTTTTTACAAAAGAGATAACACCCCCCCATTACGTCATGCTTCAGAAAGGTGAAAAATTGTCCGTTTTCAAATGTTTTATTTTTGAATGTCAGTTCACATTTGTAGGTGGATTATTAGTTTTAGAGCTAAAATTAGCATGTTTAAAGTGATTTTCATGCTTCCCGTGGCCCTAAACACAAGGTTTGTGGAATGGTTAAAAGTGCATGAAAATGGCCAATTTGCTCACTCTGAGGTCTCAAAAAGTGTTTCTTCACCCCGGGAAGTGAATTAAATACCATTTGGAGGCATTTAATGTTCAAGCAAAAACAGCTGATTTTTGACAAAAGAGATAACACCCCCCCATTACGTCATGCTTCAGAAAGGTGAAAAATGGTCCGTTTTCAAATGTTTTATTTTTGAACGTCAGTTCACATTTGTAGGTGGATTATTAGTTTTAGAGCTAAAATTAGCATGTTTAAAGTGATTTTCATGCTTCCAGGGGCCCGGGAAGTGAATTAAATACCATTTGGAGGCATTTAATGTTCAAGCAAAAACGGCTGATTTTTGACAAAAGAGATAACACCCCCCCATTACGTCATTCTTCAGAAAGGTGAAAAATGGTCCGTTTTCAAATGTTTTATTTTTGAATGTCAGTTCACATTTGTAGGTGGATTATTAGTTTTAGAGCTAAAATTAGCATGTTTAAAGTGATTTTCATGCTTCCAGGGGCTCTAAACACAAGATTTGTGGAATGGTTAAAAGTGCATGAAAATGGCCAATTTGCTCACTCTGAGGTCTCAAAAAGTGTTTCTTCACCCCGGGAAGTGAATTAAATACAATTTGGAGGCATTTAATGTTCAAGCAAAAACGGCGGATTTTTGACAAAAGAGATAACACCCCCCCATTACGTGATGCTTCAGAAAGGTGAAAAATTGTCCGTTTTCAAATGTTTTATTTTTGAATATCAGTTCACATTTGTAGGTGGATCATCAGTTTTAGAGCTAAAAAAATTAGCATGTTTAAAGTGATTTTCATGCTTCCAGGGGCTCTAAACACAAGATTTGTGGAATGGTTAAAAGTGCATGAAAATGGCCAATTTGCTCACTCTGAGGTCTCAAAAAGTGTTTCTTCACCCCGGGAAGTGAATTAAATACCATTTGGAGGCATTTAGGGGCATATTACCAAGCAATAGCGATAATTATCGCTATTGCTTGGTTAGAGATAAAAATTTACCGCAAAGCTGCGGCGATTTTTATCGCAAATAAACCTTGGTATTACCAAGGTTTATCGCAAATGCGATAAAAATTGACGCAAAGCATGAATATTGCTGAAAAGTCAGGGATATTCATACATTATCGAGCTAATGCTCTTAGCCATGTTATCCACCTCCCATTGGATAACATGGCTAAGAACTGCTCAGGGCAGGTGTTAGCTTTTGGAGATATTCGCACTTAGCGCGAATATCTCCATAAGTTGGTAATAGGAGATAGCGATGTTAGCGACTGTTTCCAGTTGCTAACATCTTGGCACGCCCACTTTGCATGTCATTAGTGATAAATATGACTGACATGCAAAGTGGGGCCCAAGATGGTCGCTATCTCCTACTAGCTGTCGCTAACTGGTGTTAGCGACAGCTAGGTAATAGGGAGATAATTTTATCTCCGCTTTCTTTGCTTTTAAAGCCAAAAAAGCGGAGATAAACCCCCTTGATAATATGCCCCTTAATGTTCAATCAAAAACAGCTGATTTTTGACAAAAGAGATAACACCTCCCATTATGTCATGCTTCAGAAAGGTGAAAAAAAATTCCGTTTTCAAATGTTTTATTTTTGAATGTCAGTTCACATTTGTAGGTGGATTATTAGTTTTAGAGCTAAAATTAGCATGTTTAAAGTGATTTTCATGCTTCCCGTGGCCCTAAACACAAGGTTTGTGGAATGGTTAAAAGTGCATGAAAATGGCCAATTTGCTCACTCTGAGGTCTCAAAAAGTGTTTCCTCACCCCGGGAAGTGAATTAAATACCATTTGGAGGCATTTAATGTTCAAGCAAAAACGGCTGATTTTTTACAAAAGAGATAACACCCCCCCATTACGTCATGCTTCAGAAAGGTGAAAAATTGTCAGTTTTCAAATGTTTTATTTTTGAATGTCAGTTCACATTTGTAGGTGGATTATTAGTTTAAGAGCTAAAATTAGCATGTTTAAAGTGATTTTCATGCTTCCAGGGGCTCTAAACACAAGATTTGTGGAATGGTTAAAAGTGCATGAAAATGGCCAATTTGCTCACTCTGAGGTCTCAAAAAGTGTTTCTTGACCCCGGGAAGTGAATTAAATACCATTTGGAGGCATTTAATGTTCAAGCAAAAACGGCTGATTTTTGACAAAAGAGATAACACCCCCCCATTAGGTCATGCTTCAGAAAGGTGAAAAATGGTCCGTTTTCAAATGTTTTATTTTTGAACGTCAGTTCACATTTGTAGGTGGATTATTAGTTTTATAGCTAAAATTAGCATGTTTAAAGTGATTTTCATGCTTCCAGGGGCCCGAGAAGTGAATTAAATACCATTTGGAGGCATTTAATGTTCAAGCAAAAACAGCTCATCTTTGACAAAAGAGATAACACCCCCCCATTACGTCATTCTTCAGAAAGGTGAAAAATGGTCCGTTTTCAAATGTTTTATTTTTGAACGTCAGTTCACATTTGTAGGTGGATTATTAGTTTTAGAGCTAAAATTAGCATGTTTAAAGTGATTTTCATGCTTCTAGGGGCTCTTAACACAAGATTTGTGGAATGGTTAAAAGTGCATGAAAATAGCCAATTTGCTCACTCTGAGGTCTCAAAAAGTGTTTCTTCACCCCGGGAAGTGAATTAAATACCATTTGGAGGCATTTAATGTTCAAGCAAAAACGGCTGATTTTTGACAAAAGAGATAACACCCCCCCATTACGTCATGCTTCAGAAAGGTAAAAAATGGTCCGTTTTCAAATGTTTTATTTTTGAATGTCAATTCACATTTGTAGGTGGATTATTAGTTTTAGAGCTAAAATTAGCATGTTTAAAGTGATTTTCATGCTTCCAGGGGCCCGGGAAGTGAATTAAATACCATTTGGAGGCATTTAATGTTCAAGCAAAAACGGCTGATTTTTGACAAAAGAGATAACACCCCCCCCATTACGTCATTCTTCAGAAAGGTGAAAAATGGTCCGTTTTCAAATGTTTTATTTTTGAATGTCAGTTCACATTTGTAGGTGGATTATTAGTTTTAGAGCTAAAATTAGCATGTTTAAAGTGATTTTCATGCTTCCAGGGGCTTTTAACACAAGATTTGTGGAATGGTTAAAAGTGCATGAAAATGGCCAATTTGCTCACTCTGAGGTCTCAAAAAGTGTTTCTTTACCCCGGGAAGTGAATTAAATACCATTTGGAGGCATTTAATGTTCAAGCAAAAACGGCTGATTTTTTACAAAAGAGATAACACCCCCCCATTACGTCATGCTTCAGAAAGGTGAAAAATTGTCCGTTTTCAAATGTTTTATTTTTGAATGTCAGTTCACATTTGTAGGTGGATTATTAGTTTTAGAGCTAAAATTAGCATGTTTAAAGTGATTTTCATGCTTCCCGTGGCCCTAAACACAAGGTTTGTGGAATGGTTAAAAGTGCATGAAAATGGCCAATTTGCTCACTCTGAGGTCTCAAAAAGTGTTTCTTCACCCCGGGAAGTGAATTAAATACCATTTGGAGGCATTTAATGTTCAAGCAAAAACAGCTGATTTTTGACAAAAGAGATAACACCCCCCCATTACGTCATGCTTCAGAAAGGTGAAAAATGGTCCGTTTTCAAATGTTTTATTTTTGAACGTCAGTTCACATTTGTAGGTGGATTATTAGTTTTAGAGCTAAAATTAGCATGTTTAAAGTGATTTTCATGCTTCCAGGGGCCCGGGAAGTGAATTAAATACCATTTGGAGGCATTTAATGTTCAAGCAAAAACGGCTGATTTTTGACAAAAGAGATAACACCCCCCCCATTACGTCATTCTTCAGAAAGGTGAAAAATGGTCCGTTTTCAAATGTTTTATTTTTGAATGTCAGTTCACATTTGTAGGTGGATTATTAGTTTTAGAGCTAAAATTAGCATGTTTAAAGTGATTTTCATGCTTCCAGGGGCTTTTAACACAAGATTTGTGGAATGGTTAAAAGTGCATGAAAATGGCCAATTTGCTCACTCTGAGGTCTCAAAAAGTGTTTCTTTACCCCGGGAAGTGAATTAAATACCATTTGGAGGCATTTAATGTTCAAGCAAAAACGGCTGATTTTTTACAAAAGAGATAACACCCCCCCATTACGTCATGCTTCAGAAAGGTGAAAAATTGTCCGTTTTCAAATGTTTTATTTTTGAATGTCAGTTCACATTTGTAGGTGGATTATTAGTTTTAGAGCTAAAATTAGCATGTTTAAAGTGATTTTCATGCTTCCCGTGGCCCTAAACACAAGGTTTGTGGAATGGTTAAAAGTGCATGAAAATGGCCAATTTGCTCACTCTGAGGTCTCAAAAAGTGTTTCTTCACCCCGGGAAGTGAATTAAATACCATTTGGAGGCATTTAATGTTCAAGCAAAAACAGCAGATTTTTGACAAAAGAGATAACACCCCCCCATTACGTAATTCTTCAGAAAGGTGAAAAATTGTCTGTTTTCAAATGTTTTATTTTTGAATGTCAGTTCACATTTGTAGGTGGATTATTAGTTTTAGAGCTAAAATTAGCATATTTAAAGTGATTTTCATGCTTCCAGGGGCTCTAAACACAAGATTTGTGGAATGGTTAAAAGTGCATGAAAATGGCCAATTTGCTCACTCTGAGGTCTCAAAAAGTGTTTCTTCACCCTGGGAGGTGAATTAAATACCATTTGGAGGCATTTAATGTTCAAGCAAAAACGGCTGATTTTTGACAAAAGAGATAACCCCCCCCCATTACGTCATGTTTCAGAAAGGTGAAAAATGGTCCGTTTTCAAATGTTTTATTTTTGAACGTCAGTTCACATTTGTAGGTGGATTATTAGTTTTAGAGCTAAAATTAGCATGTTTAAAGTGATTTTCATGCTTCCAGGGGCCCGGGAAGTGAATTAAATACCATTTGGAGGCATTTAATGTTCAAGCAAAAACGGCTGATTTTTGACAAAAGAGATAACACCCCCCCATTACGTCATTCTTCAGAAAGGTGAAAAATGGTCAGTTTTCAAATGTTTTATTTTTGAATGTCAGTTCACATTTGTAGGTGGATTATTAGTTTTAGAGCTAAAATTAGCATGTTTAAAGTGATTTTCATGCTGCCAGGGGCTTTTAACACAAGATTTGTGGAATGGTTAAAAGTGCATGAAAATGGCCAATTTGCTCACTCTGAGGTCTCAAAAAGTGTTTCTTTACCCCGGGAAGTGAATTAAATACCATTTGGAGGCATTTAATGTTCAAGCAAAAACGGCTGATTTTTTACAAAAGAGATAACACCCCCCCATTACGTCATGCTTCAGAAAGGTGAAAAATTGTCCGTTTTCAAATGTTTTATTTTTGAATGTCAGTTCACATTTGTAGGTGGATTATTAGTTTTAGAGCTAAAATTAGCATGTTTAAAGTGATTTTCATGCTTCCAGGGGCTCTAAACACAAGATTTGTGGAATGGTTAAAAGTGCATGAAAATGGCCAATTTGCTCACTCTGAGGTCTCAAAAAGTGTTTCTTCACCCCGGGAAGTGAATTAAATACCATTTGGAGGCATTTAATGTTCAAGCAAAAACGGCTGATTTTTGACAAAAGAGATAACACCCCCCCTTACGCCATTCTTCAGAAAGGTGAAAAATGGTCCGTTTTCAAATGTTTTATTTTTGAACGTCAGTTCACATTTGTAGGTGGATTATTAGTTTTATAGCTAAAATTAGCATGTTTAAAGTGATGTTCATGCTTCCAGGGGCCCGGGAAGTGAATTAAATACCATTTGGAGGCATTTAATGTTCAAGCAAAAACAGCTCATCTTTGACAAAAGAGATAACACCCCCCTATTACGTCATTCTTCAGAAAGGTGAAAAATGGTCCGTTTTCAAATGTTTTATTTTTGAACGTCAGTTCACATTTGTAGGTGGATTATTAGTTTTAGAGCTAAAATTAGCATGTTTAAAGTGATTTTCATGCTTCAGGGGCTCTTAACACAAGATTTGTGGAATGGTTAAAAGTGCATGAAAATAGCCAATTTGCTCACTCTGAGGTCTCAAAAAGTGTTTCTTCACCCCGGGAAGTGAATTAAATACCATTTGGAGGCATTTAATGTTCAAGCAAAAACGGCTGATTCTTGACAAAAGAGATAACACCCCCCATTACGTCATTCTTCAGAAAGGTAAAAAATGGTCCATTTTCAAATGTTTTATTTTTGAACGTCAGTTCACATTTGTAGGTGGATTATTAGTTTTAGAGCTAAAATTAGCATGTTTAAAGTGATTTTCATGCTTCCAGGGGCTCTAAACACAAGATTTGTGGAATGGTTAAAAGTGCATGAAAATGGCCAATTTGTTCACTCTGAGGTCTCAAAAAGTGTTTCTTCACCCCGGGAAGTGAATTAAATACAATTTGGAGGCATTTAATGTTCAAGCAAAAACGGCGGATTTTTGACAAAAGAGATAACACCCCCCCATTACGTGATGCTTCAGAAAGGTGAAAAATTGTCCGTTTTCAAATGTTTTATTTTTGAATGTCAGTTCACATTTGTAGGTGGATCATCAGTTTTAGAGCTAAAAAAATTAGCATGTTTAAAGTGATTTTCATGCTTCCAGGGGCTCTAAACACAAGATTTGTAGAATGGTTAAAAGTGCATGAAAATGGCCAATTTGCTCACTCTGAGGTCTCAAAAAGTGTTTCTTCACCCCGGGAAGTGAATTAAATACCATTTGGAGGCATTTAGGGACATATTACCAAGCAATAGCGATAATTATCGCTATTGCTTGGTTAGAGATAAAAATTTACCGCAAAGCTGCGGCGATTTTTATCGCAAATACACCTTGGTATTACCAAGGTTTATCGCAAATGCGATAAAAATTGCCGCAAAGCATGAATATTGCTGAAAAGTCAGCGATATTCATGCATTATCGAGCTAATGCTCTTAGCCATGTTATCCACCTCCCATTGGATAACATGGCTAAGAACTGCTCAGGGCAGGTGTTAGCTTTTGGAGATATTCGCACTTAGCGCGAATATCTCCATAAGTTGGTAATAGGAGATAGCGATGTTAGCGACTGTTTCCAGTCGCTAACATCTTGGCACGCCCACTTTGCATGTCATTAGTGATAAATATGACTGACATGCAAAGTGGGGCCCAAGATGGTCGCTATCTCCTACTAGCTGTCGCTAACTGGTGTTAGCGACAGCTAGGTAATAGGGAGATAATTTTATCTCCGCTTTCTTGGCTTTTAAAGCCAAAAAAGCGGAGATAAACCCCCTTGATAATATGCCCCTTAATGTTCAATCAAAAACAGCTGATTTTTGACAAAAGAGATAACACCTCCCATTACGTCATGCTTCAGAAAGGTGAAAAAAAATTCCGTTTTCAAATGTTTTATTTTTGAATGTCAGTTCACATTTGTAGGTGGATTATTAGTTTTAGAGCTAAAATTAACATGTTTAAAGTGATTTTCATGCTTCCCATGGCCCTAAACACAAGGTTTGTGGAATGGTTAAAAGTGCATGAAAATGGCCAATTTGCTCACTCTGAGGTCTCAAAAAGTGTTTCTTCACCCCGGGAAGTGAATTAAATACCATTTGGAGGCATTTAATGTTCAAGCAAAAACAGCTGATTTTTGACAAAAGAGATAACACCCCCCCATTACGTAATTCTTCAGAAAGGTGAAAAATTGTCTGTTTTCAAATGTTTTATTTTTGAATGTCAGTTCACATTTGTAGGTGGATTATTAGTTTTAGAGCTAAAATTAGCATATTTAAAGTGATTTTCATGCTTCCAGGGGCTCTAAACACAAGATTTGTGGAATGGTTAAAAGTGTATGAAAATGGCCAATTTGCTCACTCTGAGGTCTCAAAAAGTGTTTCTTCACCCCGGGAAGTGAATTAAATACAATTTGGAGGCATTTAATGTTCAAGCAAAAACGGCGGATTTTTGACAAAAGAGATAACACCCCCCCATTACGTGATGCTTCAGAAAGGTGAAAAATTGTCCGTTTTCAAATGTTTTATTTTTGAATGTCAGTTCACATTTGTAGGTGGATCATCAGTTTTAGAGCTAAAAAAATTAGCATGTTTAAAGTGATTTTCATGCTTCCAGGGGCTCTAAACACAAGATTTGTGGAATGGTTAAAAGTGCATGAAAATGGCCAATTTGCTCACTCTGAGGTCTCAAAAAGTGTTTCTTCACCCCGGGAAGTGAATTAAATACCATTTGGAGGCATTTAGGGGCGTATTACCAAGCAATAGCGATAATTATCGCTATTGCTTGGTTAGAGATAAAAATTTACCGCAAAGCTGCGGCGATTTTTATCGCAAATAAACCTTGGTATTACCAAGGTTTATCGCAAATGCGATAAAAATTGCCGCAAAGCATGAATATTGCTGAAAAGTCAGCGATATTCATGCATTATCGAGCTAATGCTCTTAGCCATGTTATCCACCTCCCATTGGATAACATGGCTAAGAACTTCTCAGGGCAGGTGTTAGCTTTTGGAGATATTCGCACTTAGCGCGAATATCTCCATAAGTTGGTAATAGGAGATAGCGATGTTAGCGACTGTTTCCAGTCGCTAACATCTTGGCACGCCCACTTTGCATGTCATTAGTGATAAATATGACTGACATGCAAAGTGGGGCCCAAGATGGTCGCTATCTCCTACTAGCTGTCGCTAACTGGTGTTAGCGACAGCTAGGTAATAGGGAGATAATTTTATCTCCGCTTTCTAGGCTTTTAAAGCCAAAAAAGCGGAGATAAACCCCCTTGATAATATGCCCCTTAATGTTCAATCAAAAACAGCTGATTTTTGACAAAAGAGATAACACCTCCCATTATGTCATGCTTCAGAAAGGTGAAAAAAAATTCCGTTTTCAAATGTTTTATTTTTGAATGTCAGTTCACATTTGTAGGTGGATTATTAGTTTTAGAGCTAAAATTAGCATGTTTAAAGTGATTTTCATGCTTCCCGTGGCCCTAAACACAAGGTTTGTGGAATGGTTAAAAGTGCATGAAAATGGCCAATTTGCTCACTCTGAGGTCTCAAAAAGTGTTTCTTCACCCCGGGAAGTGAATTAAATACCATTTGGAGGCATTTAATGTTCAAGCAAAAACAGCTGATTTTTGACAAAAGAGATAACACCCCCCCATTACGTAATTCTTCAGAAAGGTGAAAAATTGTCTGTTTTCAAATGTTTTATTTTTGAATGTCAGTTCACATTTGTAGGTGGATTATTAGTTTTAGAGCTAAAATTAGCATATTTAAAGTGATTTTCATGCTTCCAGGGGCTCTAAACACAAGATTTGTGGAATGGTTAAAAGTGCATGAAAATGGCCAATTTGCTCACTCTGAGGTCTCAAAAAGTGTTTCTTCACCCCGGGAAGTGAATTAAATACCATTTGGAGGCATTTAATGTTCAAGCAAAAACGGCTGATTTTTGACAAAAGAGATAACCCCCCCCATTACGTCATGCTTCAGAAAGGTGAAAAATGGTCCGTTTTCAAATGTTTTATTTTTGAACGTCAGTTCACATTTGTAGGTGGATTATTAGTTTTAGAGCTAAAATTAGCATGTTTAAAGTGATTTTCATGCTTCCAGGGGCCCGGGAAGTGAATTAAATACCATTTGAAGGCATTTAATGTTCAAGCAAAAACGGCTGATTTTTGACAAAAGAGATAACACCCCCCCATTACGTCATTCTTCAGAAAGGTGAAAAATGGTCCGTTTTCAAATGTTTTATTTTTGAATGTCAGTTCACATTTGTAGGTGGATTATTAGTTTTAGAGCTAAAATTAGCATGTTTAAAGTGATTTTCATGCTTCCAGGGGCTTTTAACACAAGATTTGTGGAATGGTTAAAAGTGCATGAAAATGGCCAATTTGCTCACTCTGAGGTCTCAAAAAGTGTTTCTTTACCCCGGGAAGTGAATTAAATACCATTTGGGGGCATTTAATGTTCAAGCAAAAACGGCTGATTTTTTACAAAAGAGATAACACCCCCCCATTACGTCATGCTTCAGAAAGGTGAAAAATTGTCCGTTTTCAAATGTTTTATTTTTGAATATCAGTTCACATTTGTAGGTGCATTATTAGTTTTAGAGCTAAAATTAGCATGTTTAAAGTGATTTTCATGCTTCCAGGGGCTCTAAACACAAGATTTGTGGAATGGTTAAAAGTGCATGAAAATGGCCAATTTGCTCACTCTGAGGTCTCAAAAAGTGTTTCTTGACCCCGGGAAGTGAATTAAATACCATTTGGAGGCATTTAATGTTCAAGCAAAAACGGCTGATTTTTGACAAAAGAGATAACACCCCCCCATTAGGTCATGCTTCAGAAAGGTGAAAAATGGTCCGTTTTCAAATGTTTTATTTTTGAACGTCAGTTCACATTTGTAGGTGGAATATTAGTTTTATAGCTAAAATTAGCATGTTTAAAGTGATTTTCATGCTTCCAGGGGCCCGGGAAGTGAATTAAATACCATTTGGAGGCATTTAATGTTCAAGCAAAAACAGCTCATCTTTGACAAAAGAGATAACACCCCCCCATTACGTCATTCTTCAGAAAGGTGAAAAATGGTCCGTTTTCAAATGTTTTATTTTTGAACGTCAGTTCACATTTGTAGGTGGATTATTAGTTTTAGAGCTAAAATTAGCATGTTTAAAGTGATTTTCATGCTTCCAGGGACTCTAAACACAAGATTTGTGGAATGGTCAAAAGTGCATGAAAATGGCCAATTTGCTCACTCTGAGGTCTCAAAAAGTGTTTCTTCACCCCGGGAAGTGAATTAAAAACCATTTGGAGGCATTTAATGTTCAAGCAAAAACGGCTGATTTTTGACAAAAGAGATAACACCCCCCCTTACGCCATTCTTCAGAAAGGTAAAAAATGGTCAGTTTTCAAATGTTTTATTTTTGAACGTCAGTTCACATTTGTAGGTGGATTATTAGTGTTAGAGCTAAAATTAGCATGTTTAAAGTGATTTTCATGCTTCCAGGGGCCCGGGAAGTGAATTAAATACCATTTGGAGGCATTTAATGTTCAAGCAAAAATAGCTCATCTTTGACAAAAGAGATAACACCCCCCCCATTACGTCATTCTTCAGAAAGGTGAAAAATGGTCCGTTTTCAAATGTTTTATTTTTGAACGTCAGTTCACATTTGTAGGTGGATTATTGGTTTTAGAGCTAAAATTAGCATGTTTAAAGTGATTTTCATGCTTCCAGGGGCTCTTAACACAAGATTTGTGGAATGGTTAAAAGTGCATGAAAATGGCCAATTTGCTCACTCTGAGGTCTCAAAAAGTGTTTCTTCACCCCGGGAAGTGAATTAAATACCATTTGGAGGCATTTAATGTTCAAGCAAAAACGGCTGATTCTTGACAAAAGAGATAACACCCCCCATTACGTCATTCTTCAGAAAGGTAAAAAATGGTCCGTTTTCAAATGTTTTATTTTTGAACGTCAGTTCACATTTGTAGGTGGATTATTAGTTTTAGAGCTAAAATTAGCATGTTTAAAGTGATTTTCATGCTTCCAGGGGCTCTAAACACAAGATTTGTGGAATGGTTAAAAGTGCATGAAAATGGCCAATTTGCTCACTCTGAGGTCTCAAAAAGTGTTTCTTCACCCCGGGAAGTGAATTAAATACAATTTGGAGGCATTTAATGTTCAAGCAAAAATGGCGGATTTTTGACAAAAGAGATAACACCCCCCCATTACGTGATGCTTCAGAAAGGTGAAAAATTGTCCGTTTTCAAATGTTTTATTTTTGAATGTCAGTTCACATATGTAGGTGGATCATCAGTTTTAGAGCTAAAAAAATTTGCATGTTTAAAGTGATTTTCATGCTTCCAGGGGCTCTAAACACAAGATTTGTGGAATGGTTAAAAGTGCATGAAAATGGCCAATTTGCTCACTCTGAGGTCTCAAAAAGTGTTTCTTCACCCCGGGAAGTGAATTAAATACCATTTGGAGGCATTTAGGGGCATATTACCAAGCAATAGCGATAATTATCGCTATTGCTTGGTTAGAGATAAAAATTTACCGCAAAGCTGCGGCCATTTTTATCGCAAATAAACCTTGGTATTACCAAGGTTTATCGCAAATGCGATAAAAATTGCCGCAAAGCATGAATATTGCTGAAAAGTCAGCGATATTCATGCATTATCGAGCTAATGCTCTTAGCCATGTTATCCACCTCCCATTGGATAACATGGCTAAGAACTGCTATGGGCAGGTGTTAGCTTTTGGAGATATTCGCACTTAGCGCGAATATCTCCATAAGTTGGTAATAGGAGATAGCGATGTTAGCGACTGTTTCCAGTCGCTAACATCTTGGCACGCCCACTTTGCATGTCATTAGTGATAAATATGACTGACATGCAAAGTGGGGCCCAAGATGGTCGCTATCTCCTACTAGCTGTCGCTAACTGGTGTTAGCAACAGCTAGGTAATAGGGAGATAATTTTATCTCCGCTTTCTTGGCTTTTAAAGCCAAAAAAGCGGAGATAAACCCCCTTGATAATATGCCCCTTAATGTTCAATCAAAAACAGCTGATTTTTGACAAAAGAGATAACACCTCCCATTACGTCATGCTTCAGAAAGGTGAAAAAAAATTCCGTTTTCAAATGTTTTATTTTTGAATGTCAGTTCACATTTGTAGGTGGATTATTAGTTTTAGAGCTAAAATTAGCATGTTTAAAGTGATTTTCATGCTTCCCGTGGCCCTAAACACAAGGTTTGTGGAATGGTTAAAAGTGCAGCCAATTTGCTCACTCTGAGGTCTCAAAAAGTGTTTCTTCACCCCGGGAAGTGAATTAAATACCATTTGGAGGCATTTAATGTTCAAGCAAAAACAGCTGATTTTTGACAAAAGAGATAACACCCCCCCATTACGTAATTCTTCAGAGAGGTGAAAAATTGTCTGTTTTCAAATGTTTTATTTTTGAATGTCAGTTCACATTTGTAGGTGGATTATTAGTTTTAGAGCTAAAATTAGCATATTTAAAGTGATTTTCATGCTTCCAGGGGCTCTAAACACAAGATTTGTGGAATGGTTAAAAGTGCATGAAAATGGCCAATTTGCTCACTCTGAGGTCTCAAAAAGTGTTTCTTCACCCTGGGAAGTGAATTAAATACCATTTGGAGGCATTTAATGTTCAAGCAAAAACGGCTGATTTTTGACAAAAGAGATAACCCCCCCCATTACGTCTTGTTTCAGAAAGGTGAAAAATGGTCCGTTTTCAAATGTTTTATTTTTGAACGTCAGTTCACATTTGTAGGTGGATTATTAGTTTTAGAGCTAAAATTAGCATGTTTAAAGTGATTTTCATGCTTCCAGGGGCCCGGGAAGTGAATTAAATACCATTTGGAGGCATTTAATGTTCAAGCAAAAACGGCTGATTTTTGACAAAAGAGATAACACCCCCCCATTACGTCATTCTTCAGAAAGGTGAAAAATGGTCAGTTTTCAAATGTTTTATTTTTGAATGTCAGTTCACATTTGTAGGTGGATTATTAGTTTTAGAGCTAACATTAGCATGTTTAAAGTGATTTTCATGCTTCCAGGGGCTTTTAACACAAGATTTGTGGAATGGTTAAAAGTGCATGAAAATGGCCAATTTGCTCACTCTGAGGTCTCAAAAAGTGTTTCTTTACCCCGGGAAGTGAATTAAATACCATTTGGAGGCATTTAATGTTCAAGCAAAAACGGCTGATTTTTTACAAAAGAGATAACACCCCCCCATTACGTCATGCTTCAGAAAGGTGAAAAATTGTCCGTTTTCAAATGTTTTATTTTTGAATGTCAGTTCACATTTGTAGGTGGATTATTAGTTTTAGAGCTAAAATTAGCATGTTTAAAGTGATTTTCATGCTTCCAGGGGCTCTAAACACAAGATTTGTGGAATGGTTAAAAGTGCATGAAAATGGCCAATTTGCTCACTCTGAGGTCTCAAAAAGTGTTTCTTCACCCCGGGAAGTGAATTAAATACCATTTGGAGGCATTTAATGTTCAAGCAAAAACGGCTGATTTTTGACAAAAGAGATAACACCCCCCATTAGGTCATGCTTCAGAAAGGTGAAAAATGGTCCGTTTTCAAATGTTTTTTTTTTGAACGTCAGTTCACATTTGTAGGTGGATTATTAGTTTTAGAGCTAAAATTAGCATGTTTAAAGTGATTTTCATGCTTCCAGGGGCCCGGGAAGTGAATTAAATACCATTTGGAGGCATTTAATGTTCAAGCAAAAACAGCTCATCTTTGACAAAAGAGATAACACCCCCCATTACGTCATTCTTCAGAAAGGTGAAAAATGGTCCGTTTTCAAATGTTTTATTTTTGAACGTCAGTTCACATTTGTAGGTGGATTATTAGTTTTAGAGCTAAAATTAGCATGTTTAAAGTGATTTTCATGCTTCCAGGGGCTCTAAACACAAGATTTGTGGAATGGTCAAAAGTGCATGAAAATGGCCAATTTGCTCACTCTGAGGTCTCAAAAAGTGTTTCTTCACCCCGGGAAGTGAATTAAAAACCATTTGGAGGCATTTAATGTTCAAGCAAAAACGGCTGATTTTTGACAAAAGAGATAACACCCCCCCTTACGCCATTCTTCAGAAAGGTGAAAAATGGTCAGTTTTCAAATGTTTTATTTTTGAACGTCAGTTCACATTTGTAGGTGGATTATTAGTGTTAGAGCTAAAATTAGCATGTTTAAAGTGATTTTCATGCTTCCAGGGGCCCGGGAAGTGAATTAAATACCATTTGGAGGCATTTAATGTTCAAGCAAAAATAGCTCATCTTTGACAAAAGAGATAACACCCCCCCCATTACGTCATTCTTCAGAAAGGTGAAAAATGGTCCGTTTTCAAATGTTTTATTTTTGAACGTCAGTTCACATTTGTAGGTGGATTATTGGTTTTAGAGCTAAAATTAGCATGTTTAAAGTGATTTTCATGCTTCCAGGGGCTCTTAACACAAGATTTGTGGAATGGTTAAAAGTGCATGAAAATGGCCAATTTGCTCACTCTGAGGTCTCAAAAAGTGTTTCTTCACCCCGGGAAGTGAATTAAATACCATTTGGAGGCATTTAATGTTCAAGCAAAAACGGCTGATTCTTGACAAAAGAGATAACACCCCCCATTACGTCATTCTTCAGAAAGGTAAAAAATGGTCCGTTTTCAAATGTTTTATTTTTGAACGTCAGTTCACATTTGTAGGTGGATTATTAGTTTTAGAGCTAAAATTAGCATGTTTAAAGTGATTTTCATGCTTCCAGGGGCTCTAAACACAAGATTTGTGGAATGGTTAAAAGTGCATGAAAATGGCCAATTTGCTCACTCTGAGGTCTCAAAAAGTGTTTCTTCACCCCGGGAAGTGAATTAAATACAATTTGGAGGCATTTAATGTTCAAGCAAAAATGGCGGATTTTTGACAAAAGAGATAACACCCCCCCATTACGTGATGCTTCAGAAAGGTGAAAAATTGTCCGTTTTCAAATGTTTTATTTTTGAATGTCAGTTCACATTTGTAGGTGGATCATCAGTTTTAGAGCTAAAAAAATTTGCATGTTTAAAGTGATTTTCATGCTTCCAGGGGCTCTAAACACAAGATTTGTGGAATGGTTAAAAGTGCATGAAAATGGCCAATTTGCTCACTCTGAGGTCTCAAAAAGTGTTTCTTCACCCCGGGAAGTGAATTAAATACCATTTGGAGGCATTTAGGGGCATATTACCAAGCAATAGCGATAATTATCGCTATTGCTTGGTTAGAGATAAAAATTTACCGCAAAGCTGCGGCCATTTTTATCGCAAATAAACCTTGGTATTACCAAGGTTTATCGCAAATGCGATAAAAATTGCCGCAAAGCATGAATATTGCTGAAAAGTCAGCGATATTCATGCATTATCGAGCTAATGCTCTTAGCCATGTTATCCACCTCCCATTGGATAACATGGCTAAGAACTGCTATGGGCAGGTGTTAGCTTTTGGAGATATTCGCACTTAGCGCGAATATCTCCATAAGTTGGTAATAGGAGATAGCGATGTTAGCGACTGTTTCCAGTCGCTAACATCTTGGCACGCCCACTTTGCATGTCATTAGTGATAAATATGACTGACATGCAAAGTGGGGCCCAAGATGGTCGCTATCTCCTACTAGCTGTCGCTAACTGGTGTTAGCAACAGCTAGGTAATAGGGAGATAATTTTATCTCCGCTTTCTTGGCTTTTAAAGCCAAAAAAGCGGAGATAAACCCCCTTGATAATATGCCCCTTAATGTTCAATCAAAAACAGCTGATTTTTGACAAAAGAGATAACACCTCCCATTACGTCATGCTTCAGAAAGGTGAAAAAAAATTCCGTTTTCAAATGTTTTATTTTTGAATGTCAGTTCACATTTGTAGGTGGATTATTAGTTTTAGAGCTAAAATTAGCATGTTTAAAGTGATTTTCATGCTTCCCGTGGCCCTAAACACAAGGTTTGTGGAATGGTTAAAAGTGCAGCCAATTTGCTCACTCTGAGGTCTCAAAAAGTGTTTCTTCACCCCGGGAAGTGAATTAAATACCATTTGGAGGCATTTAATGTTCAAGCAAAAACAGCTGATTTTTGACAAAAGAGATAACACCCCCCCATTACGTAATTCTTCAGAGAGGTGAAAAATTGTCTGTTTTCAAATGTTTTATTTTTGAATGTCAGTTCACATTTGTAGGTGGATTATTAGTTTTAGAGCTAAAATTAGCATATTTAAAGTGATTTTCATGCTTCCAGGGGCTCTAAACACAAGATTTGTGGAATGGTTAAAAGTGCATGAAAATGGCCAATTTGCTCACTCTGAGGTCTCAAAAAGTGTTTCTTCACCCTGGGAAGTGAATTAAATACCATTTGGAGGCATTTAATGTTCAAGCAAAAACGGCTGATTTTTGACAAAAGAGATAACCCCCCCCATTACGTCTTGTTTCAGAAAGGTGAAAAATGGTCCGTTTTCAAATGTTTTATTTTTGAACGTCAGTTCACATTTGTAGGTGGATTATTAGTTTTAGAGCTAAAATTAGCATGTTTAAAGTGATTTTCATGCTTCCAGGGGCCCGGGAAGTGAATTAAATACCATTTGGAGGCATTTAATGTTCAAGCAAAAACGGCTGATTTTTGACAAAAGAGATAACACCCCCCCATTACGTCATTCTTCAGAAAGGTGAAAAATGGTCAGTTTTCAAATGTTTTATTTTTGAATGTCAGTTCACATTTGTAGGTGGATTATTAGTTTTAGAGCTAACATTAGCATGTTTAAAGTGATTTTCATGCTTCCAGGGGCTTTTAACACAAGATTTGTGGAATGGTTAAAAGTGCATGAAAATGGCCAATTTGCTCACTCTGAGGTCTCAAAAAGTGTTTCTTTACCCCGGGAAGTGAATTAAATACCATTTGGAGGCATTTAATGTTCAAGCAAAAACGGCTGATTTTTTACAAAAGAGATAACACCCCCCCATTACGTCATGCTTCAGAAAGGTGAAAAATTGTCCGTTTTCAAATGTTTTATTTTTGAATGTCAGTTCACATTTGTAGGTGGATTATTAGTTTTAGAGCTAAAATTAGCATGTTTAAAGTGATTTTCATGCTTCCAGGGGCTCTAAACACAAGATTTGTGGAATGGTTAAAAGTGCATGAAAATGGCCAATTTGCTCACTCTGAGGTCTCAAAAAGTGTTTCTTCACCCCGGGAAGTGAATTAAATACCATTTGGAGGCATTTAATGTTCAAGCAAAAACGGCTGATTTTTGACAAAAGAGATAACACCCCCCATTAGGTCATGCTTCAGAAAGGTGAAAAATGGTCCGTTTTCAAATGTTTTTTTTTTGAACGTCAGTTCACATTTGTAGGTGGATTATTAGTTTTAGAGCTAAAATTAGCATGTTTAAAGTGATTTTCATGCTTCCAGGGGCCCGGGAAGTGAATTAAATACCATTTGGAGGCATTTAATGTTCAAGCAAAAACAGCTCATCTTTGACAAAAGAGATAACACCCCCCCATTACGTCATTCTTCAGAAAGGTGAAAAATGGTCCGTTTTCAAATGTTTTATTTTTGAACGTCAGTTCACATTTGTAGGTGGATTATTAGTTTTAGAGCTAAAATTAGCATGTTTAAAGTGATTTTCATGCTTCCAGGGGCTCTTAACACAAGATTTATGGAATGGTTAAAAGTGCATGAAAATAGCCAATTTGCTCACTCTGAGGTCTCAAAAAGTGTTTCTTCACCCCGGGAAGTGAATTAAATACCATTTGGAGGCATTTAATGTTCAAGCAAAAACGGCTGATTTTTGACAAAAGAGATAACACCCCCCCATTACGTCATGCTTCAGAAAGGTGAAAAATGGTCCGTTTTCAAATGTTTTATTTTTGAATGTCAATTCACATTTGTAGGTGGATTATTAGTTTTAGAGCTAAAATTAGCATGTTTAAAGTGATTTTCATGCTTCCAGGGGCCCGGGAAGTGAATTAAATACCATTTGGAGGTATTTAATGTTCAAGCAAAAACAGCTCATCTTTGACAAAAGAGATAACACCCCCCCATTACGTCATTCTTCAGAAAGGTGAAAAATGGTCCGTTTTCAAATGTTTTATTTTTGAACGTCAGTTCACATTTGTAGGTGGATTATTAGTTTTAGAGCTAAAATTAGCATGTTTAAAGTGATTTTCATGCTTCCAGGGGCTCTAAACACAAGATTTGTGGAATGGTCAAAAGTGCATGAAAATGGCCAATTTGCTCACTCTGAGGTCTCAAAAAGTGTTTCTTCACCCCGGGAAGTGAATTAAATACCATTTGGAGGCATTTAATGTTCAAGCAAAAACGGCTGATTTTTGACAAAAGAGATAACACCCCCCCTTACGCCATTCTTCAGAAAGGTGAAAAATGGTCATTTTTCAAATGTTTTATTTTTGAACGTCAGTTCACATTTGTAGGTGGATTATTAGTGTTAGAGCTAAAATTAGCATGTTTAAAGTGATTTTCATGCTTCCAGGGGCCCGGGAAGTGAATTAAATACCATTTGGAGGCATTTAATGTTCAAGCAAAAATAGCTCATCTTTGACAAAAGAGATAACACCCCCCCCATTACGTAATTCTTCAGAAAGGTGAAAAATGGTCCGTTTTCAAATGTTTTATTTTTGAACGTCAGTTCACATTTGTAGGTGGATTATTAGTTTTAGAGCTAAAATTAGCATGTTTAAAGTGATTTTCATGCTTCCAGGGGCTCTTAACACAAGATTTGTGGAATGGTTAAAAGTGCATGAAAATGGCCAATTTGCTCACTCTGAGGTCTCAAAAAGTGTTCCTTCACCCCGGGAAGTGAATTAAATACCATTTGGAGGCATTTAATGTTCAAGCAAAAACGGCTGATTCTTGACAAAAGAGATAACACCCCCCATTACGTCATTCTTCAGAAAGGTAAAAAATGGTCCGTTTTCAAATGTTTTATTTTTGAACGTCAGTTCACATTTGTAGGTGGATTATTAGTTTTAGAGCTAAAATTAGCATGTTTAAAGTGATTTTCATGCTTCCAGGGGCTCTAAACACAAGATTTGTGGAATGGTTAAAAGTGCATGAAAATGGCCAATTTGCTCACTCTGAGGTCTCAAAAAGTGTTTCTTCACCCCGGGAAGTGAATTAAATACAATTTGGAGGCATTTAATGTTCAAGCAAAAATGGCGGATTTTTGACAAAAGAGATAACACCCCCCCATTACGTGATGCTTCAGAAAGGTGAAAAATTGTCCGTTTTCAAATGTTTTATTTTTGAATGTCAGTTCACATTTGTAGGTGGATCATCAGTTTTAGAGCTAAAAAAATTAGCATGTTTAAAGTGATTTTCATGCTTCCAGGGGCTCTAAACACAAGATTTGTGGAATGGTTAAAAGTGCATGAAAATGGCCAATTTGCTCACTCTGAGGTCTCAAAAAGTGTTTCTTCACCCCGGGAAGTGAATTAAATACCATTTGGAGGCATTTAGGGGCATATTACCAAGCAATAGCGATAATTATCGCTATTGCTTGGTTAGAGATAAAAATTTACCGCAAAGCTGCGGCGATTTTTATCGCAAATAAACCTTGGTATTACCAAGGTTTATCGCAAATGCGATAAAAATTGCCGCAAAGCATGAATATTGCTGAAAAGTCAGCGATATTCATGCATTATCGAGCTAATGCTCTTAGCCATGTTATCCACCTCCCATTGGATAACATGGCTAAGAACTGCTCAGGGCAGGTGTTAGCTTTTGGAGATATTCGCGCTTAGCACGAATATCTCCATAAGTTGGTAATAGGAGATAGCGATGTTAGCGACTGTTTCCAGTCGCTAACATCTTGGCACGCCCACTTTGCATGTCATTAGTGATAAATATGACTGACATGCAAAGTGGGGCCCAAGATGGTCGCTATCTCCTACTAGCTGTCGCTAACTGGTGTTAGCGACAGCTAGGTAATAGGGAGATCATTTTATCTCCGCTTTCTTGGCTTTTAAAGCCAAAAAAGCGGAGATAAACCCCCTTGATAATATGCCCCTTAATGTTCAATCAAAAACAGCTGATTTTTGACAAAAGAGATAACACCTCCCATTACGTCATGCTTCAGAAAGGTGAAAATTTTTTCCGTTTTCAAATATTTTATTTTTGAATGTCAGTTCACATTTGTAGGTGGATTATTAGTTTTAGAGCTAAAATTAGCATGTTTAAAGTGATTTTCATGCTTCCCGTGGCCCTAAACACAAGGTTTGTGGAATGGTTAAAAGTGCATGAAAATGGCCAATTTGCTCACTCTGAGGTCTCAAAAAGTGTTTCTTCACCCCGGGAAGTGAATTAAATACCATTTGGAGGCATTTAATGTTCAAGCAAAAACAGCTGATTTTTGACAAAAGAGATAACACCCCCCCATTACGTAATTCTTCAGAAAGGTGAAAAATTGTCTGTTTTCAAATGTTTTATTTTTGAATGTCAGTTCACATTTGTAGGTGGATTATTAGTTTTAGAGCTAAAATTAGCATATTTAAAGTGATTTTCATGCTTCCAGGGGCTCTAAACACAAGATTTGTGGAATGGTTAAAAGTGCATGAAAATGGCCAATTTGCTCACTCTGAGGTCTCAAAAAGTGTTTCTTCACCCTGGGAAGTGAATTAAATACCATTTGGAGGCATTTAATGTTCAAGCAAAAACGGCTGATTTTTGACAAAAGAGATAACCCCCCCCCATTACGTCATGTTTCAGAAAGGTGAAAAATGGTCCGTTTTCAAATGTTTTATTTTTTAACGTCAGTTCACATTTGTATGTGGATTATTAGTTTTAGAGCTAAAATTAGCATGTTTAAAGTGATTTTCATGCTTCCAGGGGCCCGGGGAGTGAATTAAATACCATTTGAAGGCATTTAATGTTCAAGCAAAAACGGCTGATTTTTGACAAAAGAGATAACACCCCCCCATTACGTCATTCTTCAGAAAGGTGAAAAATGGTCCGTTTTCAAATGTTTTATTTTTGAATGTCAGTTCACATTTGTAGGTGGATTATTAGTTTTAGAGCTAAAATTAGCATGTTTAAAGTGATTTTCATGCTTCCAGGGGCTTTTAACACAAGATTTGTGGAATGGTTAAAAGTGCATGAAAATGGCCAATTTGCTCACTCTGAGGTCTCAGAAAGTGTTTCTTTACCCCGGGAAGTGAATTAAATACCATTTGGAGGCATTTAATGTTCAAGCAAAAACGGCTGATTTTTTACAAAAGAGATAACACCTCCCCATTACGTCATGCTTCAGAAAGGTGAAAAATTGTCCGTTTTCAAATGTTTTATTTTTGAATGTCAGTTCACATTTGTAGGTGGATTATTAGTTTTAGAGCTAAAATTAGCATGTTTAAAGTGATTTTCATGCTTCCAGGGGCTCTAAACACAAGATTTGTGGAATGGTTAAAAGTGCATGAAAATGGCCAATTTGCTCACTCTGAGGTCTCAAAAAGTGTTTCTTGACCCCGGGAAGTGAATTAAATACCATTTGGAGGCATTTAATGTTCAAGCAAAAACGGCTGATTTTTGACAAAAGAGATAACACCCCCCCATTAGGTCATGCTTCAGAAAGGTGAAAAATGGTCCGTTTTCAAATGTTTTAATTTTGAACGTCAGTTCACATTTGTAGGTGGATTATTAGTTTTATAGCTAAAATTAGCATGTTTAAAGTGATTTTCATGCTTCCAGGGGCCCGGGAAGTGAATTAAATACCATTTAGAGGCATTTAATGTTCAAGCAAAAACAGCTCATCTTTGACAAAAGAGATAACACCCCCCCATTACGTCATTCTTCAGAAAGGTGAAAAATGGTCCGTTTTCAAATGTTTTATTTTTGAACGTCAGTTCACATTTGTAGGTGGATTATTAGTTTTAGAGCTAAAATTAGCATGTTTAAAGTGATTTTCATGCTTCCAGGGGCTCTTAACACAAGATTTGTGGAATGGTTAAAAGTGCATGAAAATAGCCAATTTGCTCACTTTGAGGTCTCAAAAAGTGTTTCTTCACCCCGGGAAGTGAATTAAATACCATTTGGAGGCATTTAATGTTCAAGCAAAAACGGCTGATTTTTGACAAAAGAGATAACACCCCCCCATTACGTCATGCTTCAGAAAGGTTAAAAATGGTCCGTTTTCAAATGTTTTATTTTTGAATGTCAATTCACATTTGTAGGTGGATTATTAGTTTTAGAGCTAAAATTAGCATGTTTAAAGTGATTTTCATGCTTCCAGGGGCCCGGGAAGTGAATTAAATACCATTTGGAGGCATTTAATGTTCAAGCAAAAACAGCTCATCTTTGACAAAAGAGATAACACCCCCCCATTACGTCATTCTTCAGAAAGGTGAAAAATGGTCCGTTTTCAAATGTTTTATTTTTGAACGTCAGTTCACATTTGTAGGTGGATTATTAGTTTTAGAGCTAAAATTAGCATGTTTAAAGTGATTTTCATGCTTGCAGGGGCTCTAAACACAAGATTTGTGGAATGGTCAAAAGTGCATGAAAATGGCCAATTTGCTCACTCTGAGGTCTCAAAAAGTGTTTCTTCACCCCGGGAAGTGAATTAAATACCATTTGGAGGCATTTAATGTTCAAGCAAAAACAGCTCATCTTTGACAAAAGAGATAACACCCCCCCATTACGTCATTCTTCAGAAAGGTGAAAAATGGTCCGTTTTCAAATGTTTTATTTTTGAACGTCAGTTCACATTTGTAGGTGGATTATTAGTGTTAGAGCTAAAATTAGCATGTTTAAAGGGATTTTCATGCTTCCAGG
The DNA here is from genome assembly GCF_964261635.1 of Lissotriton helveticus. NCBI lineage: Eukaryota > Metazoa > Chordata > Amphibia > Caudata > Salamandridae > Lissotriton > Lissotriton helveticus. The sequence continues at coordinate 2,167,522 of NW_027611740.1, forward strand.
GGCCCGGGAAGTGAATTAAATACCATTTGGAGGCATTTAATGTTCAAGCAAAAATAGCTCATCTTTGACAAAAGAGATAACACCCCCCCCATTACGTCATTCTTCAGAAAGGTGAAAAATGGTCCGTTTTCAAATGTTTTATTTTTGAACGTCAGTTCACATTTGTAGGTGGATTATTAGTTTTAGAGCTAAAATTAGCATGTTTAAAGTGATTTTCATGCTTCCAGGGGCTCTTAACACAAGATTTGTGGAATGGTTAAAAGTGCATGAAAATTGCCAATTTGCTCACTCTGAGGTCTCAAAAAGTGTTTCTTCACCCCGGGAAGTGAATTAAATACCATTTGGAGGCATTTAATGTTCAAGCAAAAACGGCTGATTTTTGACAAAAGAGATAACACCCCCCATTACGTCATTCTTCAGAAAGGTAAAAAATGGTCCGTTTTCAAATGTTTTATTTTTGAACGTCAGTTCACATTTGTAGGTGGATTATTAGTTTTAGAGCTAAAATTAGCATGTTTAAAGTGATTTTCATGCTTCCAGGGGCTCTTAACACAAGATTTGTGGAATGGTTAAAAGTGCATGAAAATGGCCAATTTGCTCACGCTGAGGTCTCAAAAAGTGTTTCTTCACCCCGGGAAGTGAATTAAATACCATTTGGAGGCATTTAATGTTCAAGCAAAAACGGCTGATTTTTGACAAAAGAGATAACACCCCCCATTACGTCATTCTTCAGAAAGGTAAAAAATGGTCCGTTTTCAAATGTTTTATTTTTGAACGTCAGTTCACATTTGTAGGTGGATTATTAGTTTTAGAGCTAAAATTAGCATGTTTAAAGTGATTTTCATGCTTCCAGGGGCTCTAAACACAAGATTTGTGGAATGGTTAAAAGTGCATGAAAATGGCCAATTTGCTCACTCTGAGGTCTCAAAAAGTGTTTCTTCACCCCGGGAAGTGAATTAAATACCATTTGGAGGCATTTAGGGGCATATTACCAAGCAATAGCGATAATTATCGCTATTGCTTGGTTAGAGATAAAAATTTACCGCAAAGCTGCGGTGATTTTTATCGCAAATAAACCTTGGTATTACCAAGGTTTATCGCAAATGCGATAAAAATTGCCGCAAAGCATGAATATTGCTGAAAAGTCAGCGATATTCATGCATTATCGAGCTAATGCTCTTAGCCATGTTATCCACCTCCCATTGGATAACATGGCTAAGAACTGCTCAGGGCAGGTGTTAGCTTTTGGAGATATTCGCGCTTAGCGCGAATATCTCCATAAGTTGGTAATAGGAGATAGCGATGTTAGCGACTGTTTCCAGTCGCTAACATCTTGGCACGCCCACTTTGCATGTCATTAGTGATAAATATGACTGACATGCAAAGTGGGGCCCAAGATGGTCGCTATCTCCTACAAGCTGTCGCTAACTGGTGTTAGCGACAGCTAGGTAATAGGGAGATCATTTTATCTCCGCTTTCTTGGCTTTTAAAGCCAAAAAAGCGGAGATAAACCCCCTTGATAATATGCCCCTTAATGTTCAATCAAAAACAGCTGATTTTTGACAAAAGAGATAACACCCCCCCATTACGTAATTCTTCAGAAAGGTGAAAAATTGTCTGTTTTCAAATGTTTTATTTTTGAATGTCAGTTCACATTTGTAGGTGGATTATTAGTTTTAGAGCTAAAATTAGCATATTTAAAGTGATTTTCATGCTTCCAGGGGCTCTAAACACAAGATTTGTGGAATGGTTAAAAGTGCATGAAAATGGCCAATTTGCTCACTCTGAGGTCTCAAAAAGTGTTTCTTCACCCTGGGAAGTGAATTAAATACCATTTGGAGGCATTTAATGTTCAAGCAAAAACGGCTGATTTTTGACAAAAGAGATAACCCCCCCCCCCCATTACGTCATGTTTCAGAAAGGTGAAAAATGGTCCGTTTTCAAATGTTTTATTTTTGAACGTCAGTTCACATTTGTAGGTGGATTATTAGTTTTAGAGCTAAAATTAGCATGTTTAAAGTGATTTTCATGCTTCCAGGGGCCCGGGAAGTGAATTAAATACCATTTGGAGGCATTTAATGTTCAAGCAAAAACGGCTGATTTTTGACAAAAGAGATAACACCCCCCCATTACGTCATTCTTCAGAAAGGTGAAAAATGGTCAGTTTTCAAATGTTTTATTTTTGAATGTCAGTTCACATTTGTAGGTGGATTATTAGTTTTAGAGCTAAAATTAGCATGTTTAAAGTGATTTTCATGCTTCCAGGGGCTTTTAACACAAGATTTGTGGAATGGTTAAAAGTGCATGAAAATGGCCAATTTGCTCACTCTGAGGTCTCAAAAAGTGTTTCTTTACCCCGGGAAGTGAATTAAATACCATTTGGAGGCATTTAATGTTCAAGCAAAAACGGCTGATTTTTTACAACAGAGATAACACCCCCCCATTACGTCATGCTTCAGAAAGGTGAAAATTTGTCCGTTTTCAAATGTTTTATTTTTGAATGTCAGTTCACATTTGTAGGTGGATTATTAGTTTTAGAGCTAAAATTAGCATGTTTAAAGTGATTTTCATGCTTCCAGGGGCTCTAAACACAAGATTTGTGGAATGGTTAAAAGTGCATGAAAATGGCCAATTTGCTCACTCTGAGGTCTCAAAAAGTGTTTCTTCACCCCGGGAAGTGAATTAAATACCATTTGGAGGCATTTAATGTTCAAGCAAAAACGGCTGATTTTTGACAAAAGAGATAACACCCCCCATTAGGTCATGCTTCAGAAAGGTGAAAAATGGTCCGTTTTCAAATGTTTTTTTTTTTAACGTCAGTTCACATTTGTAGGTGGATTATTAGTTTTAGAGCTAAAATTAGCATGTTTAAAGTGATTTTCATGCTTCCAGGGGCCCGGGAAGTGAATTAAATACCATTTGGAGGCATTTAATGTTCAAGCAAAAACGGCTGATTTTTGACAAAAGAGATAACACCCCCCATTACGTCATGCTTCAGAAAGGTGAAAAATTGTCCGTTTTCAAATGTTTTATTTTTGAATGTCAGTTCACATTTGTAGGTGGATTATTAGTTTTAGAGCTAAAATTAGCATGTTTAAAGTGATTTTCATGCTTCCAGGGGCTCAAAACACAAGATTTGTGGAATGGTTAAAAGTGCATGAAAATGGCCAATTTGCTCACTCTGAGGTCTCAAAAAGTGTTTCTTCACCCCGGGAAGTGAATTAAATACCATTTGGAGGCATTTAATGTTCAAGCAAAAACGGCTGATTTTTGACAAAAGAGATAACACCCCCCCTTACGCCATTCTTCAGAAAGGTGAAAAATGGTCCGTTTTCAAATGTTTTATTTTTGAACGTCAGTTCACATTTGTAGGTGGATTATTAGTTTTATAGCTAAAATTAGCATGTTTAAAGTGATTTTCATGCTTCCAGGGGCCCGGGAAGTGAATTAAATACCATTTGGAGGCATTTAATGTTCAAGCAAAAACAGCTCATCTTTGACAAAAGAGATAACACCCCCCTATTACATCATTCTTCAGAAAGGTGAAAAATGGTCCGTTTTCAAATGTTTTATTTTTGAACGTCAGTTCACATTTGTAGGTGGATTATTAGTTTTAGAGCTAAAATTAGCATGTTTAAAGTGATTTTCATGCTTCCAGGGGCTCTTAACACAAGATTTGTGGAATGGTTAAAAGTGCATGAAAATAGCCAATTTGCTCACTCTGAGGTCTCAAAAAGTGTTTCTTCACCCCGGGAAGTGAATTAAATACCATTTGGAGGCATTTAATGTTCAAGCAAAAATGGCTGATTTTTGACAAAAGAGATAACACCCCCCCATTACGTCATTCTTCAGAAAGGTGAAAAATGGTCCGTTTTCAAATGTTTTATTTTTGAACGTCAGTTCACATTTGTAGGTGGATTATTAGTTTTAGAGCTAAAATTAGCATGTTTAAAGTGATTTTCATGCTTCCAGGGGCTCTAAACACGAGATTTGTGGAATGGGTAAAAGTGCATGAAAATGGCCAATTTGCTCACTCTGAGGTCTCAAAAAGTGTTTCTTCACCCCAGGAAGTGAATTAAATACCATTTGGAGGCATTTAATGTTCAAGCAAAAACGGCTGATTTTTGACAAAAGAGATAACACCCCCCCATTAGGTCATGCTTCAGAAAGGTGAAAAATGGTCCGTTTTCAAATGTTTTATTTTTGAACGTCAGTTCACATTTGTAGGTGGATTATTAGTTTTAGAGCTAAAATTAGCATGTTTAAAGTGATTTTCATGCTTCCAGGGGCGCGGGAAGTGAATTAAATACCATTTTGAGGCATTTAATGTTCAAGCAAAAGCGGCTGATTTTCGACAAAAGAGATAACACCCCCCATTACGTCATGCTTCAGAAAGGTGAAAAATTGTCCGTTTTCAAATGTTTTATTTTTGAATGTCAGTTCACATTTGTAGGTGGATTATTAGTTTTATAGCTAAAATTAGCATGTTTAAAGTGATGTTCATGCTTCCAGGGGCCCGGGAAGTGAATTAAATACCATTTGGAGGCATTTAATGTTCAAGCAAAAACGGCTGATTTTTGACAAAAGAGATAACACCTCCCATTACGTCATGCTTCAGAAAGGTGAAAAATGGTCCGTTTTCAAATGTTTTATTTTTGAATGTCAGTTCACATTTGTAGGTGGATTATTAGTTTTAGAGCTAAAATTATCATGTTTAAAGTGATTTTCATGCTTCCTGTGGCCCTAAACACAAAGTTTGTGGAATGGTTAAAAGTGCATGAAAATGGCCAATTTGCTCACTCTGAGGTCTCAAAAAGTGTTTCTTCAACCCGGGAAGTGAATTAAATACCATTTGGAGGCATTTAATGTTCAAGCAAAAACGGCTGATTTTTGACAAAAGAGATAACACCCCCCCATTACGTCATGCTTCAGAAAGGTGAAAAATGGTCCGTTTTCAAATGTTTTATTTTTGAATGTCAATTCACATTTGTAGGTGGATTATTAGTTTTAGAGCTAAAATTAGCATGTTTAAAGTGATTTTCATGCTTCCAGGGGCTCAAAACACAAGATTTGTGGAAAGGTTAAAAGTGCATGAAAATGGCCAATTTGCTCACTCTGAGGTCTTAAAAAGTGTTTCTTCACCCCGGGAAGTGAATTAAATACCATTTGGAGGCATTTAATGTTCAAGCAAAAACGGCTGATTTTTGACAAAAGAGATAACACCCCCCATTACGTCATGCTTCAGAAAGGTGAAAATTTGTCCGTTTTCAAATGTTTTATTTTTGAATGTCAGTTCACATTTGTAGCTGGATTATTAGTTTTAGAGCTAAAATTAGCATGTTTAAAGTGATTTTCATGCTTCCAGGGGATCAAAACACAAGATTTGTGGAATGGTTAAAAGTGCATGAAAATGGCCAATTTGCTCACTCTGAGGTCTCAAAAAGTGTTTCTTCACCCCGGGAAGTGAATTAAATACCATTTGGAGGCATTTAATGTTCAAGCAAAAACGGCTGATTTTTGACAAAAGAGATAACACCCCCCCTTACGCCATTCTTCAGAAAGGTGAAAAATGGTCCGTTTTCAAATGTTTTATTTTTGAACGTCAGTTCACATTTGTAGGTGGATTATTAGTTTTATAGCTAAAATTAGCATGTTTAAAGTGATTTTCATGCTTCCAGGGGCCCGGGAAGTGAATTAAATACCATTTGGAGGCATTTAATGTTCAAGCAAAAACGGCTGATTTTTGACAAAAGAGATAACACCCCCCCCATTACGTCATGCTTCAGAAAGGTGAAAAATGGTCCGTTTTCAAATGTTTTATTTTTGAATGTCAATTCACATTTGTAGGTGGATTATTAGTTTTAGAGCTAAAATTAGCATGTTTAAAGTGATTTTCATGCTTCCAGGGGCTCAAAACACAAGATTTGTGGAAAGGTTAAAAGTGCATGAAAATGGCCAATTTGCTCACTCTGAGGTCTTAAAAAGTGTTTCTTCACCCCGGGAAGTGAATTAAATACCATTTGGAGGCATTTAATGTTCAAGCAAAAACGGCTGATTTTTGACAAAAGAGATAACACCCCCCATTACGTCATGCTTCAGAAAGGTGAAAAATTGTCCGTTTTCAAATGTTTTATTTTTGAATGTCAGTTCACATTTGTAGCTGGATTATTAGTTTTAGAGCTAAAATTAGCATGTTTAAAGTGATTTTCATGCTTCCAGGGGCTCAAAACACAAGATTTGTGGAATGGTTAAAAGTGCATGAAAATGGCCAATTTGCTCACTCTGAGGTCTCAAAAAGTGTTTCTTCACCCCGGGAAGTGAATTAAATACCATTTGGAGGCATTTAATGTTCAAGCAAAAACGGCTGATTTTTGACAAAAGAGATAACACCCCCCCTTACGCCATTCTTCAGAAAGGTGAAAAATGGTCCGTTTTCAAATGTTTTATTTTTGAACGTCAGTTCACATTTGTAGGTGGATTATTAGTTTTATAGCTAAAATTAGCATGTTTAAAGTGATTTTCATGCTTCCAGGGGCCCGGGAAGTGAATTAAATACCATTTGGAGGCATTTAATGTTCAAGCAAAAACAGCTCATCTTTGACAAAAGAGATAACACCCCCCTATTACGTCATTCTTCAGAAAGGTGAAAAATGGTCCGTTTTCAAATGTTTTATTTTTGAATGTCAGTTCACATTTGTAGGTGGATTATTAGTTTTAGAGCTAAAATTAGCATGTTTAAAGTGATTTTCATGCTTCCAGGGGCTCTAAACACAAGATTTGTGGAATGGTTAAAAGTGCATGAAAATGGCCAATTTGCTCACTCTGAGGTCTCAAAAAGTGTTTCTTCACCCCGGGAAGTGAATTAAATACCATTTGGAGGCATTTAATGTTCAAGCAAAAACTGCTGATTTTTGACAAAAGAGATAACACCCCCCCATTAGGTCATGCTTCAGAAAGGTGAAAAATGGTCCGTTTTCAAATGTTTTATTTTTGAACGTCAGTTCACATTTGTAGGTGGATTATTAGTTTTAGAGCTAAAATTAGCATGTTTAAAGTGATTTTCATGCTTCCAGGGGCCCGGGAAGTGAATTAAATACCATTTGGAGGCATTTAATGTTCAAGCAAAAACAGCTCATCTTTGACAAAAGAGATAACACCCCCCTATTACGTCATTCTTCAGAAAGGTGAAAAATGGTCCGTTTTCAAATGTTTTATTTTTGAACGTCAGTTCACATTTGTAGGTGGATTATTAGTTTTAGAGCTAAAATTAGCATGTTTAAAGTGATTTTCATGCTTCCAGGGGCTCTTAACACAAGATTTGTGGAATGGTTAAAAGTGCATGAAAATAGCCAATTTGCTCACTCTGAGGTCTCAAAAAGTGTTTCTTCACCCCGGGAAGTGAATTAAATACCATTTGGAGGCATTTAATGTTCAAGCAAAAACGGCTGATTTTTGACAAAAGAGATAACACCCCCCCATTACGTCATTCTTCAGAAAGGTGAAAAATGGTCCGTTTTCAAATGTTTTATTTTTGAACGTCAGTTCACATTTGTAGGTGGATTATTAGTTTTAGAGCTAAAATTAGCATGTTTAAAGTGATTTTCATGCTTCCAGGGGCTCTAAACACAAGATTTGTGGAATGGTTAAAAGTGCATGAAAATGGCCAATTTGCTCACTCTGAGGTCTCAAAAAGTGTTTCTTCACCCCGGGAAGTGAATTAAATACCATTTGGAGGCATTTAATGTTCAAGCAAAAACGGCTGATTTTTGACAAAAGAGATAACACCCCCCCATTAGGTCATGCTTCAGAAAGGTGAAAAATGGTCCGTTTTCAAATGTTTTATTTTTGAACGTCAGTTCACATTTGTAGGTGGGTTATTAGTTTTAGAGCTAAAATTAGCATGTTTAAAGTGATTTTCATGCTTCCAGGGGCGCGGGAAGTGAATTAAATACCATTTTGAGGCATTTAATGTTCAAGCAAAAACGGCTGATTTTTGACAAAAGAGATAACACCCCCCATTACGTCATGCTTCAGAAAGGTGAAAAATTGTCCGTTTTCAAATGTTTTATTTTTGAATGTCAGTTCACATTTGTAGGTGGATTATTAGTTTTATAGCTAAAATTAGCATGTTTAAAGTGATTTTCATGCTTCCAGGGGCCCGGGAAGTGAATTAAATACCATTTGGAGGCATTTAATGTTCAAGCAAAAACGGCTGATTTTTGACAAAAGAGATAACACCTCCCATTACGTCATGCTTCAGAAAGGTGAAAAATGGTCCGTTTTCAAATGTTTTATTTTTGAACGTCAGTTCACATTTGTAGGTGGATTATTAGTTTTAGAGCAAAAATTAGCATGTTTAAAGTGATTTTCATGCTTCCAGGGGCTCAAAACACAAGATTTGTGGAATGGTTAAAAGTGCATGAAAATGGCCAATTTGCTCACTCTGAGGTCTCAAAAAGTGTTTCTTCACCCCGGGAAGTGAATTAAATACCATTTGGAGGCATTTAATGTTCAAGCAAAAACGGCTGATTTTTGACAAAAGCGATAACACCCCCCCTTACGCCATTCTTCAGAAAGGTGAAAAATGGTCCGTTTTCAAATGTTTTATTTTTGAATGTCAGTTCACATTTGTAGGTGGATTATTAGTTTTAGAGCTAAAATTAGCATGTTTAAAGTGATTTTCATGCTTCCAGGGGCTCAAAACACAAGATTTGTGGAATGGTTAAAAGTGCATGAAAATGGCCAATTTGCTCACTCTGAGGTCTCAAAAAGTGTTTCTTCACCCCGGGAAGTGAATTAAATACCATTTGGAGGCATTTAATGTTCAAGCAAAAACGGCTGATTTTTGACAAAAGAGATAACACCCCCCCTTACGCCATTCTTCAGAAAGGTGAAAAATGGTCCGTTTTCAAATGTTTTATTTTTGAACGTCAGTTCACATTTGTAGGTGGATTATTAGTTTTATAGCTAAAATTAGCATGTTTAAAGTGATTTTCATGCTTCCAGGGGCCCGGGAAGTGAATTAAATACCATTTGGAGGCATTTAATGTTCAAGCAAAAACAGCTCATCTTTGACAAAAGAGATAACACCCCCCTATTACGTCATTCTTCAGAAAGGTGAAAAATGGTCCGTTTTCAAATGTTTTATTTTTGAACGTCAGTTCACATTTGTAGGTGGATTATTAGTTTTAGAGCTAAAATTAGCATGTTTAAAGTGATTTTCATGCTTCCAGGGGCTCTTAACACAAGATTTGTGGAATGGTTAAAAGTGCATGAAAATAGCCAATTTGCTCACCCTGAGGTTTCAAAAAGTGTTTCTTCACCCCGGGAAGTGAATTAAATACCATTTGGAGGCATTTAATGTTCAAGCAAAAACGGCGGATTTTTGACAAAAGAGATAACACCCCCCCATTACGTCATTCTTCAGAAAGGTGAAAAATGGTCCGTTTTCAAATGTTTTATTTTTGAACGTCAGTTCACATTTGTAGGTGGATTATTAGTTTTAGAGCTAAAATTAGCATGTTTAAAGTGATTTTCATGCTTCCAGGGGCTCTAAACACAAGATTTGTGGAATGGTTAAAAGTGCATGAAAATGGCCAATTTGCTCACTCTGAGGTCTCAAAAAGTGTTTCTTCACCCCGGGAAGTGAATTAAATACCATTTGGAGGCATTTAATGTTCAAGCAAAAACGGCTGATTTTTGACAAAAGAGATAACACCCCCCCATTAGGTCATGCTTCAGAAAGGTGAAAAATGGTCCGTTTTCAAATGTTTTATTTTTGAACGTCAGTTCACATTTGTAGGTGGATTATTAGTTTTAGAGCTAAAATTAGCATGTTTAAAGTGATTTTCATGCTTCCAGGGGCGCGGGAAGTGAATTAAATACCATTTTGAGGCATTTAATGTTCAAGCAAAAACGGCTGATTTTTGACAAAAGAGATAACACCCCCCATTACGTCATGCTTCAGAAAGGTGAAAAATTGTCCGTTTTCAAATGTTTTATTTTTGAATGTCAGTTCACATTTGTAGGTGGATTATTAGTTTTATAGCTAAAATTAGCATGTTTAAAGTGATGTTCATGCTTCCAGGGGCCCGGGAAGTGAATTAAATACCATTTGGAGGCATTTAATGTTCAAGCAAAAACGGCTGATTTTTGACAAAAGAGATAACACCTCCCATTACGTCATGCTTCAGAAAGGTGAAAAATGGTCCGTTTTCAAATGTTTTATTTTTGAACGTCAGTTCACATTTGTAGGTGGATTATTAGTTTTAGAGCTAAAATTAGCATGTTTAAAGTGATTTTCATGCTTCCAGGGGCTCAAAACACAAGATTTGTGGAATGGTTAAAAGTGCATGAAAATGGCCAATTTGCTCACTCTGAGGTCTCAAAAAGTGTTTCTTCACCCCGGGAAGTGAATTAAATACCATTTGGAGGCATTTAATGTTCAAGCAAAAACGGCTGATTTTTGACAAAAGAGATAACACCCCCCCTTACGCCATTCTTCAGAAAGGTGAAAAATGGTCCGTTTTCAAATGTTTTATTTTTGAACCTCAGTTCACATTTGTAGGTGGATTATTAGTTTTATAGCTAAAATTAGCATGTTTAAAGTGATTTTCATGCCTTCAGGGGCCCGGGAAGTGAATTAAATACGATTTGGAGGCATTTAATGTTCAAGCAAAAACGGCTGATTTTTGACAAAAGAGATAACACCTCCCATTACGTCATGCTTCAGAAAGGTGAAAAATGGTCAGTTTTCAAATGTTTTATTTTTGAACGTCAGTTCACATTTGTAGGTGGATTATTAGTTTTAGAGCTAAAATTAGCATGTTTAAAGTGATTTTCATGCTTCCAGGGGCTCTTAACACAAGATTTGTGGAATGGTTAAAAGTGCATGAAATAGCCAATTTGCTCACTCTGAGGTCTCAAAAAGTGTTTCTTCACCCCGGGAAGTGAATTAAATACCATTTGGAGGCATTTAATGTTCAATCAAAAACAGCTGATTTTTGACAAAAGAGATAACACCTCCCATTACGTCATGCTTCAGAAAGGTGAAAAATTGTCCGTTTTCAAATGTTTTATTTTTGAATGTAAGTTCACATTTGTAGGTGGATTATTAGTTTTAGAGCTAAAATTAGCATGTTTAAAGTGATTTTCATGCTTCCTGTGGCCCTAAACACAAGGTTTGTGGAATGGTTAAAAGTGCATGAAAATGGCAAATTTGCTCACTCTGAGGTCTCAAAAAGTGTTTCTTCACCCCGGGAAGTGAATTAAATACCATTTGGAGGCATTTAATGTTCAAGCAAAAACGGCTGATTTTTGACAAAAGAGATAACACCCCCCAATTAGGTCATGCTTCAGAAAGGTGAAAAATGGTCCGTTTTCAAATGTTTTATTTTTGAACGTCAGTTCACATTTGTAGGTGGATTATTAGTTTTAGAGCTAAAATTAGCATGTTTAAAGTGATTTTCATGCTTCCAGGGGCGCGGGAAGTGAATTAAATACCATTTTGAGGCATTTAATGTTCAAGCAAAAACGGCTGATTTTTGACAAAAGAGATAACACCCCCCATTACGTCATGCTTCAGAAAGGTGAAAAATTGTCCGTTTTCAAATGTTTTATTTTTGAATGTCAGTTCACATTTGTAGGTGGATTATTAGTTTTATAGCTAAAATTAGCATGTTTAAAGTGATGTTCATGCTTCCAGGGGCCCGGGAAGTGAATTAAATACCATTTGGAGGCATTTAATGTTCAAGCAAAAACGGCTGATTTTTGACAAAAGAGATAACACCTCCCATTACGTCATGCTTCAGAAAGGTGAAAAATGGTCCGTTTTCAAATGTTTTATTTTTGAACGTCAGTTCACATTTGTAGGTGGATTATTAGTTTTAGAGCTAAAATTAGCATGTTTAAAGTGATTTTCATGCTTCCAGGGGCTCAAAACACAAGATTTGTGGAATGGTTAAAAGAGCATGAAAATGGCCAATTTGCTCACTCTGAGGTCTCAAAAAGTGTTTCTTCACCCCGGGAAGTGAATTAAATACCATTTGGAGGCATTTAATGTTCAAGCAAAAACGGCTGATTTTTGACAAAAGAGATAACACCCCCCCTTACGCCATTCTTCAGAAAGGTGAAAAATGGTCCGTTTTCAAATGTTTTATTTTTGAACGTCAGTTCACATTTGTAGGTGGATTATTAGTTTTATAGCTAAAATTAGCATGTTTAAAGTGATTTTCATGCCTTCAGGGGCCCGGGAAGTGAATTAAATACCATTTGGAGGCATTTAATGTTCAAGCAAAAACGGCTGATTTTTGACAAAAGAGATAACACCTCCCATTACGTCATGCTTCAGAAAGGTGAAAAATGGTCAGTTTTCAAATGTTTTATTTTTGAACGTCAGTTCACATTTGTAGGTGGATTATTAGTTTTAGAGCTAAAATTAGCATGTTTAAAGTGATTTTCATGCTTCCAGGGGCTCTTAACACAAGATTTGTGGAATGGTTAAAAGTGCATGAAATAGCCAATTTGCTCACTCTGAGGTCTCAAAAAGTGTTTCTTCACCCCGGGAAGTGAATTAAATACCATTTGGAGGCATTTAATGTTCAATCAAAAACAGCTGATTTTTGACAAAAGAGATAACACCTCCCATTACGTCATGCTTCAGAAAGGTGAAAAATTGTCCGTTTTCAAATGTTTTATTTTTGAATGTCAGTTCACATTTGTAGGTGGATTATTAGTTTTAGAGCTAAAATTAGCATGTTTAAAGTGATTTTCATGCTTCCTGTGGCCCTAAACACAAGGTTTGTGGCATGGTTAAAAGTGCATGAAAATGGCCAATTTGCTCACTCTGAGGTCTCAAAAAGTGTTTCTTCACCCCGGGAAGTGAATTAAATACCATTTGGAGGCATTTAATGTTCAAGCAAAAACAGCTGATTTTTGACAAAAGAGATAACACCCCCCCCCCATTACGTAATTCTTCAGAAAGGTGAAAAATTGTCTGTTTTCAAATGTTTTATTTTTGAATGTCAGTTCACATTTGTAGGTGGATTATTAGTTTTAGAGCTAAAATTAGCATATTTAAAGTGATTTTCATGCTTCCAGGGGCTCTAAACACAAGATTTGTGGAATGGTTAAAAGTGCATGAAAATGGCCAATTTGCTCACTCTGAGGTCTCAAAAAGTGTTTCTTCACCCCGGGAAGTGAATTAAATACCATTTGGAGGCATTTAATGTTCAAGCAAAAACGGCTGATTTTTGACAAAAGAGATAACACCCCCCCATTACGTCATTCTTCAGAAAGGTGAAAAATGGTCCGTTTTCAAATGTTTTATTTTTGAACGTCAGTTCACATTTGTAGGTGGATTATTAGTTTTAGAGCTAAAATTAGCATGTTTAAAGTGATTTTCATGCTTCCAGGGGCTCTAAACACAAGATTTGTGGAATGGTTAAAAGTGCATGAAAATGGCCAATTTGCTCACTCTGAGGTCTCAAAAAGTGTTTCTTCACCCCGGGAAGTGAATTAAATACCATTTGTAGGCATTTAATGTTCAATCAAAAACAGCTGATTTTTGACAAAAGAGATAACACCCCCCCCATTACGTCATTCTTCAGAAAGGTGAAAAATGGTCCGTTTTCAAATGTTTTATTTTTGAACGTCAGTTCACATTTGTAGGTGGATTATTAGTTTTAGAGCTAAAATTAGCATGTTTAAAGTGATTTTCATGCTTCCAGGGGCTCTAAACACAAGATTTGTGGAATGGTTAAAAGTGCATGAAAATGGCCAATTTGCTCACTCTGAGGTCTCAAAAAGTGTTTCTTCACCCCGGGAAGTGAATTAAATACCATTTGGAGGCATTTAATGTTCAAGCAAAAACGGCTGATTTTTGACAAAAGAGATAACACCCCCCCATTAGGTCATGCTTCAGAAAGGTGAAAAATGGTCCGTTTTCAAATGTTTTATTTTTGAACGTCAGTTCACATTTGTAGGTGGATTATTAGTTTTAGAGCTAAAATTAGCATGTTTAAAGTGATTTTCATGCTTCCAGGGGCGCGGGAAGTGAATTAAATACCATTTTGAGGCATTTAATGTTCAAGCAAAAACGGCTGATTTTTGACAAAAGAGATAACACCCCCCATTACGTCATGCTTCAGAAAGGTGAAAAATTGTCCGTTTTCAAATGTTTTATTTTTGAATGTCAGTTCACATTTGTAGGTGGATTATTAGTTTTATAGCTAAAATTAGCATGTTTAAAGAGATTTTCATGCTTCCAGGGGCCCGGGAAGTGAATTAAATACCATTTGGAGGCATTTAATGTTCAAGCAAAAACGGCTGATTTTTGACAAAAGAGATAACACCTCCCATTACGTCATGCTTCAGAAAGGTGAAAAATGGTCCGTTTTCAAATGTTTTATTTTTGAACGTCAGTTCACATTTGTAGGTGGATTATTAGTTTTAGAGCTAAAATTAGCATGTTTAAAGTGATTTTCATGCTTCCAGGGGCTCAAAACACAAGATTTGTGGAATGGTTAAAAGTGCATGAAAATGGCCAATTTGCTCACTCTGAGGTCTCAAAAAGTGTTTCTTCACCCCGGGAAGTGAATTAAATACCATTTGGAGGCATTTAATGTTCAAGCAAAAACAGCTGATTTTTGACAAAAGAGATAACAACCCCCTTACGCCATTCTTCAGAAAGGTGAAAAATGGTCCGTTTTCAAATGTTTTATTTTTGAATGTCAGTTCACATTTGTAGGTGGATTATTAGTTTTAGAGCTAAAATTAGCATGTTTAAAGTGATTTTCATGCTTCCAGGGGCTCAAAACACAAGATTTGTGGAATGGTTAAAAGTGCATGAAAATGGCCAATTTGCTCACTCTGAGGTCTCAAAAAGTGTTTCTTCACCCCGGCAAGTGAATTAAATACCATTTGGAGGCATTTAATGTTCAAGCAAAAACGGCTGATTTTTGACAAAAGAGATAACACCCCCCATTACGTCATGCTTCAGAAAGGTGAAAAATTGTCCGTTTTCAAATGTTTTATTTTTGAATGTCAGTTCACATTTGTAGGTGGATTATTAGTTTTAGAGCTAAAATTAGCATGTTTAAAGTGATTTTCATGCTTCCAGGGGCTCAAAACACAAGATTTGTGGAATGGTTAAAAGTGCATGAAAATGGCCAATTTGCTCACTCTGAGGTCTCAAAAAGTGTTTCTTCACCCCGGGAAGTGAATTAAATACCATTTGGAGGCATTTAATGTTCAAGCAAAAACGGCTGATTTTTGACAAAAGAGATAACACCCCCCCTTACGCCATTCTTCAGAAAGGTGAAAAATGGTCCGTTTTCAAATGTTTTATTTTTGAACGTCAGTTCACATTTGTAGGTGGATTATTAGTTTTATAGCTAAAATTAGCATGTTTAAAGCAATTTTCATGCTTCCAGGGGCCCGGGAAGTGAATTAAATACCATTTGGAGGCATTTAATGTTCAAGCAAAAACAGCTCATCTTTGACAAAAGAGATAACACCCCCCTATTACGTCATTCTTCAGAAAGGTGAAAAATGGTCCGTTTTCAAATGTTTTATTTTTGAATGTCAGTTCACATTTGTAGGTGGATTATTAGTTTTAGAGCTAAAATTAGCATGTTTAAAGTGATTTTCATGCTTCCAGGGGCTCTAAACACAAGATTTGTGGAATGGTTAAAAGTGCATGAAAATGGCCAATTTGCTCACTCTGAGGTCTCAAAAAGTGTTTCTTCACCCCGGGAAGTGAATTAAATACCATTTGGAGGCATTTAATGTTCAAGCAAAAACGGCTGATTTTTGACAAAAGAGATAACACCCCCCCATTACGTCATTCTTCAGAAAGGTGAAAAATGGTCCGTTTTCAAATGTTTTATTTTTGAACGTCAGTTCACATTTGTAGGTGGATTATTAGTTTTAGAGCTAAAATTAGCATGTTTAAAGTGATTTTCATGCTTCCAGGGGCTCTAAACACAAGATTTGTGGAATGGTTAAAAGTGCATGAAAATGGCCAATTTGCTCACTCTGAGGTCTCAAAAAGTGTTTCTTCACCCCGGGAAGTGAATTAAATACCATTTGGAGGCATTTAATGTTCAAGCAAAAACGGCTGATTTTTGACAAAAGAGATAACACCCCCCCATTAGGTCATGCTTCAGAAAGGTGAAAAATGGTCCGTTTTCAAATGTTTTATTTTTGAACGTCAGTTCACATTTGTAGGTGGATTATTAGTTTTAGAGCTAAAATTAGCATGTTTAAAGTGATTTTCATGCTTCCAGGGGCGCGGGAAGTGAATTAAATACCATTTTGAGGCATTTAATGTTCAAGCAAAAACGGCTGATTTTTGACAAAAGAGATAACACCCCCCATTACGTCATGCTTCAGAAAGGTGAAAAATTGTCCGTTTTCAAATGTTTTATTTTTGAATGTCAGTTCACATTTGTAGGTGGATTATTAGTTTTATAGCTAAAATTAGCATGTTTAAAGTGATTTTCATGCTTCCAGGGGCCCGGGAAGTGAATTAAATACCATTTGGAGGCATTTAATGTTCAAGCAAAAACGGCTGATTTTTGACAAAAGAGATAACACCTCCCATTACGTCATGCTTCAGAAAGGTGAAAAATGGTCCGTTTTCAAATGTTTTATTTTTGAACGTCAGTTCACATTTGTAGGTGGATTATTAGTTTTAGAGCTAAAATTAGCATGTTTAAAGTGATTTTCATGCTTCCAGGGGCTCAAAACACAAGATTTGTGGAATGGTTAAAAGTGCATGAAAATGGCCAATTTGCTCACTCTGAGGTCTCAAAAAGTGTTTCTTCACCCCGGGAAGTGAATTAAATACCATTTGGAGGCATTTAATTTTCAAGCAAAAACGGCTGATTTTTGACAAAAGAGATAACACCCCCCCTTACGCCATTCTTCAGAAAGGTGAAAAATGGTCCGTTTTCAAATGTTTTATTTTTGAATGTCAGTTCACATTTGTAGGTGGATTATTAGTTTTAGAGCTAAAATTAGCATGTTTAAAGTGATTTTCATGCTTCCAGGGGCTCAAAACACAAGATTTGTGGAATGGTTAAAAGTGCATGAAAATGGCCAATTTGCTCACTCTGAGGTCTCAAAAAGTGTTTCTTCACCCCGGGAAGTGAATTAAATACCATTTGGAGGCATTTAATGTTCAAGCAAAAACGGCTGATTTTTGACAAAAGAGATAACACCCCCCATTACGTCATGCTTCAGAAAGGTGAAAAATTGTCCGTTTTCAAATGTTTTATTTTTGAATGTCAGTTCACATTTGTAGGTGGATTATTAGTTTTAGAGCTAAAATTAGCATGTTTAAAGTGATTTTCATGCTTCCAGGGGCTCAAAACACAAGATTTGTGGAATGGTTAAAAGTGCATGAAAATGGCCAATTTGCTCACTCTGAGGTCTCAAAAAGTGTTTCTTCACCCCGGGAAGTGAATTAAATACCATTTGGAGGCATTT
Organism: Lissotriton helveticus; assembly: GCF_964261635.1. NCBI lineage: Eukaryota > Metazoa > Chordata > Amphibia > Caudata > Salamandridae > Lissotriton > Lissotriton helveticus. The sequence continues at coordinate 2,185,012 of NW_027611740.1, forward strand.
AATGTTCAAGCAAAAACGGCTGATTTTTGACAAAAGAGATAACACCCCCCCTTACGCCATTCTTCAGAAAGGTGAAAAATGGTCCGTTTTCAAATGTTTTATTTTTGAACGTCAGTTCACATTTGTAGGTGGATTATTAGTTTTATAGCTAAAATTAGCATGTTTAAAGTGATTTTCATGCTTCCAGGGGCCCGGGAAGTGAATTAAATACCATTTGGAGGCATTTAATGTTCAAGCAAAAACAGCTCATCTTTGACAAAAGAGATAACACCCCCCTATTACGTCATTCTTCAGAAAGGTGAAAAATGGTCCGTTTTCAAATGTTTTATTTTTGAATGTCAGTTCACATTTGTAGGTGGATTATTAGTTTTAGAGCTAAAATTAGCATGTTTAAAGTGATTTTCATGCTTCCAGGGGCTCTAAACACAAGATTTGTGGAATGGTTAAAAGTGCATGAAAATGGCCAATTTGCTCACTCTGAGGTCTCAAAAAGTGTTTCTTCACCCCGGGAAGTGAATTAAATACCATTTGGAGGTATTTAATGTTCAAGCAAAAACAGCTGATTTTTGACAAAAGAGATAACACCCCCCCATTATGTCATGCTTCAGAAAGGTGAAAAATGGTCCGTTTTCAAATGTTTTATTTTTGAACGTCAGTTCACATTTGTAGGTGGATTATTAGTTTTAGAGCTAAAATTAGCATGTTTAAAGTGATTTTCATGCTTCCAGGGGCCCGGGAAGTGAATTAAATACCATTTGGAGGCATTTAATGTTCAAGCAAAAACGGCTGATTTTTGACAAAAGAGATAACACCCCCCATTACGTCATGCTTCAGAAAGGTGAAAAATTGTCCGTTTTCAAATGTTTTATTTTTGAATGTCAGTTCACATTTGTAGGTGGATTATTAGTTTTAGAGCTAAAATTAGCATGTTTAAAGTGATTTTCATGCTTCCAGGGGCTCAAAACACAAGATTTGTGGAATGGTTAAAAGTGCATGAAAATGGCCAATTTGCTCACTCTGAGGTCTCAAATAGTGTTTCTTCACCCCGGGAAGTGAATTAAATACCATTTGGAGGCATTTAATGTTCAAGCAAAAACGGCTGATTTTTGACAAAAGAGATAACACCCCCCCTTACGCCATTCTTCAGAAAGGTGAAAAATAGTCCGTTTTCAAATGTTTTATTTTTGAACGTCAGTTCACATTTGTAGGTGGATTATTAGTTTTATAGCTAAAATTAGCATGTTTAAAGTGATTTTCATGCTTCCAGGGGCCCGGGAAGTGAATTAAATACCATTTGGAGGCATTTAATGTTCAAGCAAAAACAGCTCATCTTTGACAAAAGAGATAACACCCCCCTATTACGTCATTCTTCAGAAAGGTGAAAAATGGTCCGTTTTCAAATGTTTTATTTTTGAACGTCAGTTCACATTTGTAGGTGGATTATTAGTTTTAGAGATAAAATTAGCATGTTTAAAGTGATTTTCATGCTTCCAGGGGCTCTTAACACAAGATTTGTGGAATGGTTAAAAGTGCATGAAAATGGCCAATTTGCTCACTCTGAGGTCTCAAAAAGTGTTTCTTCACCCCGGGAAGTGAATTAAATACCATTTGGAGGCATTTAATGTTCAAGCAAAAACGGCTGATTTTTGACAAAAGAGATAACACCCCCCCATTAGGTCATGCTTCAGAAAGGTGAAAAATGGTCCGTTTTCAAATGTTTTATTTTTGAACGTCAGTTCACATTTGTAGGTGGATTATTAGTTTTAGAGCTAAAATTAGCATGTTTAAAGTGATTTTCATGCTTCCAGGGACGCGGGAAGTGAATTAAATACCATTTTGAGGCATTTAATGTTCAAGCAAAAACGGCTGATTTTTGACAAAAGAGATAACACCCCCCATTACGTCATGCTTCAGAAAGGTGAAAAATTGTCCGTTTTCAAATGTTTTATTTTTGAATGTCAGTTCACATTTGTAGGTGGATTATTAGTTTTATAGCTAAAATTAGCATGTTTAAAGTGATTTTCATGCTTCCAGGGGCCCGGGAAGTGAATTAAATACCATTTGGAGGCATTTAATGTTCAAGCAAAAACGGCTGATTTTTGACAAAAGAGATAACACCTCCCATTACGTCATGCTTCAGAAAGGTGAAAAATGGTCCGTTTTCAAATGTTCTATTTTTGAACGTCAGTTCACATTTGTAGGTGGATTATTAGTTTTAGAGCTAAAATTAGCATGTTTAAAGTGATTTTCATGCTTCCAGGGGCTCAAAACACAAGATTTGTGGAATGGTTAAAAGTGCATGAAAATGGCCAATTTGCTCACTCTGAGGTCTCAAAAAGTGTTTCTTCACCCCGGGAAGTGAATTAAATACCATTTGGAGGCATTTAATGTTCAAGCAAAAACGGCTGATTTTTGACAAAAGAGATAACACCCCCCCTTACGCCATTCTTCAGAAAGGTGAAAAATGGTCCGTTTTCAAATGTTTTATTTTTGAACGTCAGTTCACATTTGTAGGTGGATTATTAGTTTTATAGCTAAAATTAGCATGTTTAAAGTGATTTTCATGCTTCCAGGAGCCCGGGAAGTGAATTAAATACCATTTGGAGGCATTTAATGTTCAAGCAAAAACGGCTGATTTTTGACAAAAGAGATAACACCTCCCATTACGTCATGCTTCAGAAAGGTGAAAAATGGTCCGTTTTCAAATGTTTTATTTTTGAACGTCAGTTCACATTTGTAGGTGGATTATTAGTTTTAGAGCTAAAATTAGCATGTTTAAAGTGATTTTCATGCTTCCAGGGGCTCTTAACACAAGATTTGTGGAATGGTTAAAAGTGCATGAAAATAGCCAATTTGCTCACTCTGAGGTCTCAAAAAGTGTTTCTTCAGCCCGGGAAGTGAATTAAATAACATTTGGAGGCATTTAATGTTCAATCAAAAACAGCTGATTTTTGACAAAAGAGATAACACCTCCCATTACGTCATGCTTCAGAAAGGTGAAAAATTGTCCGTTTTCAAATGTTTTATTTTTGAATGTCAGTTCACATTTGTAGGTGGATTATTAGTTTTAGAGCTAAAATTAGCATGTTTAAAGTGATTTTCATGCTTCCTGTGGCCCTAAACACAAGGTTTGTGGAATGGTTAAAAGTGCATGAAAATGGCCAATTTGCTCACTCTGAGGTCTCAAAAAGTGTTTCTTCACCCCGGGAAGTGAATTAAATACCATTTGGAGGCATTTAATGTTCAAGCAAAAACAGCTGATTTTTGTCAAAAGAGATAACACCCCCCCCATTACGTAATTCTTCAGAAAGGTGAAAAATTGTCTGTTTTCAAATGTTTTATTTTTGAATGTCAGTTCACATTTGTAGGTGGATTATTAGTTTTAGAGCTAAAATTAGCATGTTTAAAGTGATTTTCATGCTTCCAGGGGCTCTAAACACAAGATTTGTGGAATGGTTAAAAGTGCATGAAAATGGCCAATTTGCTCACTCTGAGGTCTCAAAAAGTGTTTCTTCACCCCGGGAAGTGAATTAAATACCATTTGGAGGCATTTAATGTTCAAGCAAAAACGGCTGATTTTTGACAAAAGAGATAACACCCCCCCATTAGGTCATGCTTCAGAAAGGTGAAAAATGGTCCGTTTTCAAATGTTTTATTTTTGAACGTCAGTTCACATTTGTAGGTGGATTATTAGTTTTAGAGCTAAAATTAGCATGTTTAAAGTGATTTTCATGCTTCCAGGGGCCCGGGAAGTGAATTAAATACCATTTGGAGGCATTTAATGTTCAAGCAAAAACGGCTGATTTTTGACAAAAGAGATAACACCCCCCATTACGTCATGCTTCAGAAAGGTGAAAAATTGTCCGTTTTCAAATGTTTTATTTTTGAATGTCAGTTCACATTTGTAGGTGGATTATTAGTTTTAGAGCTAAAATTAGCATGTTTAAAGTGATTTTCATGCTTCCAGGGGCTCAAAACACAAGATTTGTGGAATGGTTAAAAGTGCATGAAAATGGCCAATTTGCTCACTCTGAGGTCTCAAAAAGTGTTTCTTCACCCCGGGAAGTGAATTAAATACCATTTGGAGGCATTTAATGTTCAAGCAAAAACGGCTGATTTTTGACAAAAGAGATAACACCCCCCCTTACGCCATTCTTCAGAAAGGTGAAAAATGGTCCGTTTTCAAATGTTTTATTTTTGAACGTCAGTTCACATTTGTAGGTGGATTATTAGTTTTAGAGCTAAAATTAGCATGTTTAAAGTGATTTTCATGCTTCCAGGGGCTCTTAACACAAGATTTGTGGAATGGTTAAAAGTGCATGAAAATAGCCAATTTGCTCACTCTGAGGTCTCAAAAAGTGTTTCTTCACCCCGGGAAGTAAATTAAATACCATTTGGAGGCATTTAATGTTCAAGCAAAAACGGCTGATTTTTGACAAAAGAGATAACACCTCCCATTACGTCATGCTTCAGAAAGGTGAAAAATGGTCCGTTTTCAAATGTTTTATTTTTGAACGTCAGTTCACATTTGTAGGTGGATTATTAGTTTTAGAGCTAAAATTAGCATGTTTAAAGTGATTTTCATGATTCCAGGGGCTCAAAACACAAGATTTGTGGAATGGTTAAAAGTGCATGAAAATGGCCAATTTGCTCACTCTGAGGTCTCAAAAAGTGTTTCTTCACCCCGGGAAGTGAATTAAATACCATTTGGAGGCATTTAATGTTCAAGCAAAAACGGCTGATTTTTGACAAAAGAGATAACACCCCCCCTTACGCCATTCTTCAGAAAGGTGAAAAATGGTCCGTTTTCAAATGTTTTATTTTTGAACGTCAGTTCACATTTGTAGGTGGATTATTAGTTTTATAGCTAAAATTAGCATGTTTAAAGTGATTTTCATGCCTTCAGGGGCCCGGGAAGTGAATTAAATACCATTTGGAGGCATTTAATGTTCAAGCAAAAATGGCTGATTTTTGACAAAAGAGATAACACCTCCCATTACGTCATGCTTCAGAAAGGTGAAAAATGGTCAGTTTTCAAATGTTTTATTTTTGAACGTCAGTTCACATTTGTAGGTGGATTATTAGTTTTAGAGCTAAAATTAGCATGTTTAAAGTGATTTTCATGCTTCCAGGGGCTCTTAACACAAGATTTGTGGAATGGTTAAAAGTGCATGAAATAGCCAATTTGCTCACTCTGAGGTCTCAAAAAGTGTTTCTTCACCCCGGGAAGTGAATTAAATACCATTTGGAGGCATTTAATGTTCAATCAAAAACAGCTGATTTTTGACAAAAGAGATAACACCTCCCATTACGTCATGCTTCAGAAAGGTGAAAAATTGTCCGTTTTCAAATGTTTTATTTTTGAATGTCAGTTCACATTTGTAGGTGGATTATTAGTTTTAGAGCTAAAATTAGCATGTTTAAAGTGATTTTCATGCTTCCTGTGGCCCTAAACACAAGGTTTGTGGAATGGTTAAAAGTGCATGAAAATGGCCAATTTGCTCACTCTGAGGTCTCAAAAAGTGTTTCTTCACCCCGGGAAGTGAATTAAATACCATTTGGAGGCATTTAATGTTCAAGCAAAAACAGCTGATTTTTGACAAAAGAGATAACACCCCCCCCCATTACGTAATTCTTCAGAAAGGTGAAAAATTGTCTGTTTTCAAATGTTTTATTTTTGAATGTCAGTTCACATTTGTAGGTGGATTATTAGTTTTAGAGCTAAAATTAGCATATTTAAAGTGATTTTCATGCTTCCAGGGGCTCTAAACACAAGATTTGTGGAATGGTTAAAAGTGCATGAAAATGGCCAATTTGCTCACTCTGAGGTCTCAAAAAGTGTTTCTTCACCCCGGGAAGTGAATTAAATACCATTTGGAGGCATTTAATGTTCAAGCAAAAACGGCTGATTTTTGACAAAAGAGATAACACCCCCCCATTACGTCATTCTTCAGAAAGGTGAAAAATGGTCCGTTTTCAAATGTTTTATTTTTGAACGTCAGTTCACATTTGTAGGTGGATTATTAGTTTTAGAGCTAAAATTAGCATGTTTAAAGTGATTTTCATGCTTCCAGGGGCTCTAAACACAAGATTTGTGGAATGGTTAAAAGTGCATGAAAATGGCCAATTTGCTCACTCTGAGGTCTCAAAAAGTGTTTCTTCACCCCGGGAAGTGAATTAAATACCATTTGTAGGCATTTAATGTTCAATCAAAAACAGCTGATTTTTGACAAAAGAGATAACACCCCCCCCCATTACGTCATTCTTCAGAAAGGTGAAAAATGGTCCGTTTTCAAATGTTTTATTTTTGAACGTCAGTTCACATTTGTAGGTGGATTATTAGTTTTAGAGCTAAAATTAGCATGTTTAAAGTGATTTTCATGCTTCCAGGGGCTCTAAACACAAGATTTGTGGAATGGTTAAAAGTGCATGAAAATGGCCAATTTGCTCACTCTGAGGTCTCAAAAAGTGTTTCTTCACCCCGGGAAGTGAATTAAATACCATTTGGAGGCATTTAATGTTCAAGCAAAAACGGCTGATTTTTGACAAAAGAGATAACACCCCCCCATTAGGTCATGCTTCAGAAAGGTGAAAAATGGTCCGTTTTCAAATGTTTTATTTTTGAACGTCAGTTCACATTTGTAGGTGGATTATTAGTTTTAGAGCTAAAATTAGCATGTTTAAAGTGATTTTCATGCTTCCAGGGTCCGGGAAGTGAATTAAATACCATTTTGAGGCATTTAATGTTCAAGCAAAAACGGCTGATTTTTGACAAAAGAGATAACACCCCCCATTACGTCATGCTTCAGAAAGGTGAAAAATTGTCCGTTTTCAAATGTTTTATTTTTGAACGTCAGTTCACATTTGTAGGTGGATTATTAGTTTTAGAGCTAAAATTAGCATGTTTAAAGTGATTTTCATGCTTCCAGGGGCTCTTAACACAAGATTTGTGGAATGGTTAAAAGTGCATGAAAATAGCCAATTTGCTCACTCTGAGGTCTCAAAAAGTGTTTCTTCAGCCCGGGAAGTGAATTAAATAACATTTGGAGGCATTTAATGTTCAATCAAAAACAGCTGATTTTTGACAAAAGAGATAACACCTCCCATTACGTCATGCTTCAGAAAGGTGAAAAATTGTCCGTTTTCAAATGTTTTATTTTTGAATGTCAGTTCACATTTGTAGGTGGATTATTAGTTTTAGAGCTAAAATTAGCATGTTTAAAGTGATTTTCATGCTTCCTGTGGCCCTAAACACAAGGTTTGTGGAATGGTTAAAAGTGCATGAAAATGGCCAATTTGCTCACTCTGAGGTCTCAAAAAGTGTTTCTTCACCCCGGGAAGTGAATTAAATACCATTTGGAGGCATTTAATGTTCAAGCAAAAACAGCTGATTTTTGACAAAAGAGATAACACCCCCCCATTACGTAATTCTTCAGAAAGGTGAAAAATTGTCTGTTTTCAAATGTTTTATTTTTGAATGTCAGTTCACATTTGTAGGTGGATTATTAGTTTTAGAGCTAAAATTAGCATATTTAAAGTGATTTTCATGCTTGCAGGGGCTCTAAACACAAGATTTGTGGAATGGTTAAAAGTGCATGAAAATGGCCAATTTGCTCACTCTGAGGTCTCAAAAAGTGTTTCTTCACCCCGGGAAGTGAATTAAATACCATTTGGAGGCATTTAATGTTCAAGCAAAAACGGCTGATTTTTGACAAAAGAGATAACACCCCCCCATTACGTCATTCTTCAGAAAGGTGAAAAATGGTCCGTTTTCAAATGTTTTATTTTTGAACGTCAGTTCACATTTGTAGGTGGATTATTAGTTTTAGAGCTAAAATTAGCATGTTTAAAGTGATTTTCATGCTTCCAGGGGCTCTAAACACAAGATTTGTGGAATGGTTAAAAGTGCATGAAAATGGCCAATTTGCTCACTCTGAGGTCTCAAAAAGTGTTTCTTCACCCCGGGAAGTGAATTAAATACCATTTGGAGGCATTTAATGTTCAAGCAAAAACGGCTGATTTTTGACAAAAGAGATAACACCCCCCCATTAGGTCATGCTTCAGAAAGGTGAAAAATGGTCCGTTTTCAAATGTTTTATTTTTGAACGTCAGTTCACATTTGTAGGTGGATTATTAGTTTTAGAGCTAAAATTAGCATGTTTAAAGTGATTTTCATGCTTCCAGGGGCGCGGGAAGTGAATTAAATACCATTTTGAGGCATTTAATGTTCAAGCAAAAACGGCTGATTTTTGACAAAAGAGATAACACCCCCCATTACGTCATGCTTCAGAAAGGTGAAAAATTGTCCGTTTTCAAATGTTTTATTTTTGAATGTCAGTTCACATTTGTAGGTGGATTATTAGTTTTATAGCTAAAATTAGCATGTTTAAAGAGATTTTCATGCTTCCAGGGGCCCGGGAAGTGAATTAAATACCATTTGGAGGCATTTAATGTTCAAGCAAAAACGGCTGATTTTTGACAAAAGAGATAACACCTCCCATTACGTCATGCTTCAGAAAGGTGAAAAATGGTCCGTTTTCAAATGTTTTATTTTTGAACGTCAGTTCACATTTGTAGGTGGATTATTAGTTTTAGAGCTAAAATTAGCATGTTTAAAGTGATTTTCATGCTTCCAGGGGCTCAAAACACAAGATTTGTGGAATGGTTAAAAGTGCATGAAAATGGCCAATTTGCTCACTCTGAGGTCTCAAAAAGTGTTTCTTCACCCCGGGAAGTGAATTAAATACCATTTGGAGGCATTTAATGTTCAAGCAAAAACGGCTGATTTTTGACAAAAGAGATAACACCCCCCCTTACGCCATTCTTCAGAAAGGTGAAAAATGGTCCGTTTTCAAATGTTTTATTTTTGAACGTCAGTTCACATTTGTAGGTGGATTATTAGTTTTAGAGCTAAAATTAGCATGTTTAAAGTGATTTTCATGCTTCCAGGGGCTCTAAACACAAGATTTGTGGAATGGTTAAAAGTGCATGAAAATGGCCAATTTGCTCACTCTGAGGTCTCAAAAAGTGTTTCTTCACCCCGGGAAGTGAATTAAATACCATTTGGAGGCATTTAATGTTCAAGCAAAAACGGCTGATTTTTGACAAAAGAGATAACACCCCCCCATTAGGTCATGCTTCAGGAAGGTGAAAAATGGTCCGTTTTCAAATGTTTTATTTTTGAACGTCAGTTCACATTTGTAGGTGGATTATTAGTTTTAGAGCTAAAATTAGCATGTTTAAAGTGATTTTCATGCTTCCAGGGGCGCGGGAAGTGAATTAAATACCATTTTGAGGCATTTAATGTTCAAGCAAAAACGGCTGATTTTTGACAAAAGAGATAACACCCCCCATTACGTCATGCTTCAGAAAGGTGAAAAATTGTCCGTTTTCAAATGTTTTATTTTTGAATGTCAGTTCACATTTGTAGGTGGATTATTAGTTTTATAGCTAAAATTAGCATGTTTAAAGAGATTTTCATGCTTCCAGGGGCCCGGGAAGTGAATTAAATACCATTTGGAGGCATTTAATGTTCAAGCAAAAACGGCTGATTTTTGACAAAAGAGATAACACCTCCCATTACGTCATGCTTCAGAAAGGTGAAAATTGGTCCGTTTTCAAATGTTTTATTTTTGAACGTCAGTTCACATTTGTAGGTGGATTATTAGTTTTAGAGCTAAAATTAGCATGTTTAAAGTGATTTTCATGCTTCCAGGGGCTCAAAACACAAGATTTGTGGAATGGTTAAAAGTGCATGAAAATGGCCAATTTGCTCACTCTGAGGTCTCAAAAAGTGTTTCTTCACCCCGGGAAGTGAATTAAATACCATTTGGAGGCATTTAATGTTCAAGCAAAAACGGCTGATTTTTGACAAAAGAGATAACACCCCCCCTTACGCCATTCTTCAGAAAGGTGAAAAATGGTTCGTTTTCAAATGTTTTATTTTTGAATGTCAGTTCACATTTGTAGGTGGATTATTAGTTTTAGAGCTAAAATTAGCATGTTTAAAGTGATTTTCATGCTTCCAGGGGCTCAAAACACAAGATTTGTGGAATGGTTAAAAGTGCATGAAAATGGCCAATTTGCTCACTCTGAGGTCTCAAAAAGTGTTTCTTCACCCCGGCAAGTGAATTAAATACCATTTGGAGGCATTTAATGTTCAAGCAAAAACGGCTGATTTTTGACAAAAGAGATAACACCCCCCATTACGTCATGCTTCAGAAAGGTGAAAAATTGTCCGTTTTCAAATGTTTTATTTTTGAATGTCAGTTCACATTTGTAGGTGGATTATTAGTTTTAGAGCTAAAATTAGCATGTTTAAAGTGATTTTCATGCTTCCAGGGGCTCAAAACACAAGATTTGTGGAATGGTTAAAAGTGCATGAAAATGGCCAATTTGCTCACTCTGAGGTCTCAAAAAGTGTTTCTTCACCCCGGGAAGTGAATTAAATACCATTTGGAGGCATTTAATGTTCAAGCAAAAACGGCTGATTTTTGACAAAAGAGATAACACCCCCCCTTACGCCATTCTTCAGAAAGGTGAAAAATGGTCCGTTTTCAAATGTTTTATTTTTGAACGTCAGTTCACATTTGTAGGTGGATTATTAGTTTTATAGCTAAAATTAGCATGTTTAAAGCAATTTTCATGCTTCCAGGGGCCCGGGAAGTGAATTAAATACCATTTGGAGGCATTTAATGTTCAAGCAAAAACAGCTCATCTTTGACAAAAGAGATAACACCCCCCTATTACGTCATTCTTCAGAAAGGTGAAAAATGGTCCGTTTTCAAATGTTTTATTTTTGAATGTCAGTTCACATTTGTAGGTGGATTATTAGTTTTAGAGCTAAAATTAGCATGTTTAAAGTGATTTTCATGCTTCCAGGGGCTCTAAACACAAGATTTGTGGAATGGTTAAAAGTGCATGAAAATGGCCAATTTGCTCACTCTGAGGTCTCAAAAAGTGTTTCTTCACCCCGGGAAGTGAATTAAATACCATTTGGAGGCATTTAATGTTCAAGCAAAAACGGCTGATTTTTGACAAAAGAGATAACACCCCCCCATTACGTCATTCTTCAGAAAGGTGAAAAATGGTCCGTTTTCAAATGTTTTATTTTTGAACGTCAGTTCACATTTGTAGGTGGATTATTAGTTTTAGAGCTAAAATTAGCATGTTTAAAGTGATTTTCATGCTTCCAGGGGCTCTTAACACAAGATTTGTGGAATGGTTAAAAGTGCATGAAAATAGCCAATTTGCTCACTCTGAGGTCTCAAAAAGTGTTTCTTCACCCCGGGAAGTGAATTAAATACCATTTGGAGGCATTTAATGTTCAAGCAAAAACGGCTGATTTTTGACAAAAGAGATAACACCCCCCCATTACGTCATTCTTCAGAAAGGTGAAAAATGGTCCGTTTTCAAATGTTTTATTTTTGAACGTCAGTTCACATTTGTAGGTGGATTATTAGTTTTAGAGCTAAAATTAGCATGTTTAAAGTGATTTTCATGCTTCCAGGGGCTCTAAACACAAGATTTGTGGAATGGTTAAAAGTGCATGAAAATGGCCAATTTGCTCACTCTGAGGTCTCAAAAAGTGTTTCTTCACCCCGGGAAGTGAATTAAATACCATTTGGAGGCATTTAATGTTCAAGCAAAAACGGCTGATTTTTGACAAAAGAGATAACACCCCCCCATTAGGTCATGCTTCAGAAAGGTGAAAAATGGTCCGTTTTCAAATGTTTTATTTTTGAACGTCAGTTCACATTTGTAGGTGGATTATTAGTTTTAGAGCTAAAATTAGCATGTTTAAAGTGATTTTCATGCTTCCAGGGGCGCGGGAAGTGAATTAAATACCATTTTGAGGCATTTAATGTTCAAGCAAAAACGGCTGATTTTTGACAAAAGAGATAACACCCCCCATTACGTCATGCTTCAGAAAGGTGAAAAATTGTCCGTTTTCAAATGTTTTATTTTTGAATGTCAGTTCACATTTGTAGGTGGATTATTAGTTTTATAGCTAAAATTAGCATGTTTAAAGTGATTTTCATGCTTCCAGGGGCCCGGGAAGTGAATTAAATACCATTTGGAGGCATTTAATGTTCAAGCAAAAACGGCTGATTTTTGACAAAAGAGATAACACCTCCCATTACGTCATGCTTCAGAAAGGTGAAAAATGGTCCGTTTTCAAATGTTTTATTTTTGAACGTCAGTTCACATTTGTAGGTGGATTATTAGTTTTAGAGCTAAAATTAGCATGTTTAAAGTGATTTTCATGCTTCCAGGGGCTCAAAACACAAGATTTGTGGAATGGTTAAAAGTGCATGAAAATGGCCAATTTGCTCACTCTGAGGTCTCAAAAAGTGTTTCTTCACCCCGGGAAGTGAATTAAATACCATTTGGAGGCATTTAATGTTCAAGCAAAAACGGCTGATTTTTGACAAAAGAGATAACACCCCCCCTTACGCCATTCTTCAGAAAGGTGAAAAATGGTCCGTTTTTAAATGTTTTATTTTTGAATGTCAGTTCACATTTGTAGGTGGATTATTAGTTTTAGAGCTAAAATTAGCATGTTTAAAGTGATTTTCATGCTTCCAGGGGCTCAAAACACAAGATTTGTGGAATGGTTAAAAGTGCATGAAAATGGCCAATTTGCTCACTCTGAGGTCTCAAAAAGTGTTTCTTCACCCCGGGAAGTGAATTAAATACCATTTGGAGGCATTTAATGTTCAAGCAAAAACGGCTGATTTTTGACAAAAGAGATAACACCCCCCATTACGTCATGCTTCAGAAAGGTGAAAAATTGTCCGTTTTCAAATGTTTTATTTTTGAATGTCAGTTCACATTTGTAGGTGGATTATTAGTTTTAGAGCTAAAATTAGCATGTTTAAAGTGATTTTCATGCTTCCAGGGGCTCAAAACACAAGATTTGTGGAATGGTTAAAAGTGCATGAAAATGGCCAATTTGCTCACTCTGAGGTCTCAAAAAGTGTTTCTTCACCCCGGGAAGTGAATTAAATACCATTTGGAGGCATTTAATGTTCAAGCAAAAACGGCTGATTTTTGACAAAAGAGATAACACCCCCCCTTACGCCATTCTTCAGAAAGGTGAAAAATGGTCCGTTTTCAAATGTTTTCTTTTTGAACGTCAGTTCACATTTGTAGGTGGATTATTAGTTTTATAGCTAAAATTAGCATGTTTAAAGTGATTTTCATGCTTCCAGGGGCCCGGGAAGTGAATTAAATACCATTTGGAGGCATTTAATGTTCAAGCAAAAACAGCTCATCTTTGACAAAAGAGATAACACCCCCCTATTACGTCATTCTTCAGAAAGGTGAAAAATGGTCCGTTTTCAAATGTTTTATTTTTGAATGTCAGTTCACATTTGTAGGTGGAATATTAGTTTTAGAGCTAAAATTAGCATGTTTAAAGTGATTTTCATGCTTCCTGTGGCCCTAAACACAAGGTTTGTGGAATGGTTAAAAGTGCATGAAAATGGCCAATTTGCTCACTCTGAGGTCTCAAAAAGTGTTTCTTCACCCCGGGAAGTGAATTAAATACCATTTGGAGGCATTTAATGTTCAAGCAAAAACAGCTGATTTTTGACAAAAGAGATAACACCCCCCCCATTACGTAATTCTTCAGAAAGGTGAAAAATTGTCTGTTTTCAAATGTTTTATTTTTGAATGTCAGTTCACATTTGTAGGTGGATTATTAGTTTTAGAGCTAAAATTAGCATGTTTAAAGTGATTTTCATGCTTCCAGGGGCTCTAAACACAAGATTTGTGGAATGGTTAAAAGTGCATGAAAATGGCCAATTTGCTCACTCTGAGGTCTCAAAAAGTGTTTCTTCACCCCGGGAAGTGAATTAAATACCATTTGGAGGCATTTAATGTTCAAGCAAAAACGGCTGATTTTTGACAAAAGAGATAACACCCCCCCATTAGGTCATGCTTCAGAAAGGTGAAAAATGGTCCGTTTTCAAATGTTTTATTTTTGAACGTCAGTTCACATTTGTAGGTGGATTATTAGTTTTAGAGCTAAAATTAGCATGTTTAAAGTGATTTTCATGCTTCCAGGGGCCCGGGAAGTGAATTAAATACCATTTGGAGGCATTTAATGTTCAAGCAAAAACGGCTGATTTTTGACAAAAGAGATAACACCCCCCATTACGTCATGCTTCAGAAAGGTGAAAAATTGTCCGTTTTCAAATGTTTTATTTTTGAATGTCAGTTCACATTTGTAGGTGGATTATTAGTTTTAGAGCTAAAATTAGCATGTTTAAAGTGATTTTCATGCTTCCAGGGGCTCAAAACACAAGATTTGTGGAATGGTTAAAAGTGCATGAAAATGGCCAATTTGCTCACTCTGAGGTCTCAAAAAGTGTTTCTTCACCCCGGGAAGTGAATTAAATACCATTTGGAGGCATTTAATGTTCAAGCAAAAACGGCTGATTTTTGACAAAAGAGATAACACCCCCCCTTACGCCATTCTTCAGAAAGGTGAAAAATGGTCCGTTTTCAAATGTTTTATTTTTGAACGTCAGTTCACATTTGTAGGTGGATTATTAGTTTTATAGCTAAAATTAGCATGTTTAAAGTGATTTTCATGCTTCCAGGGGCCCGGGAAGTGAATTAAATATCATTTGGAGGCATTTAATGTTCAAGCAAAAACAGCTCATCTTTGACAAAAGAGATAACACCCCCCTATTACGTCATTCTTCAGAAAGGTGGAAAATGGTCCGTTTTCAAATGTTTTATTTTTGAACGTCAGTTCACATTTGTAGGTGGATTATTAGTTTTAGAGCTAAAATTAGCATGTTTAAAGTGATTTTCGTGCTTCCAGGGGCTCTTAACACAAGATTTGTGGAATGGTTAAAAGTGCATGAAAATAGCCAATTTGCTCACTCTGAGGTCTCAAAAAGTGTTTCTTCACCCCGGGAAGTAAATTAAATACCATTTGGAGGCATTTAATGTTCAAGCAAAAACGGCTGATTTTTGACAAAAGAGATAACACCTCCCATTACGTCATGCTTCAGAAAGGTGAAAAATGGTCCGTTTTCAAATGTTTTATTTTTGAACGTCAGTTCACATTTGTAGGTGGATTATTAGTTTTAGAGCTAAAATTAGCATGTTTAAAGTGATTTTCATGCTTCCAGGGGCTCAAAACACAAGATTTGTGGAATGGTTAAAAGTGCATGAAAATGGCCAATTTGCTCACTCTGAGGTCTCAAAAAGTGTTTCTTCACCCCGGGAAGTGAATTAAATACCATTTGGAGGCATTTAATGTTCAAGCAAAAACGGCTGATTTTTGACAAAAGAGATAACACCCCCCCTTACGCCATTCTTCAGAAAGGTGAAAAATGGTCCGTTTTCAAATGTTTTATTTTTGAACGTCAGTTCACATTTGTAGGTGGATTATTAGTTTTATAGCTAAAATTAGCATGTTTAAAGTGATTTTCATGCCTTCAGGGGCCCGGGAAGTGAATTAAATACCATTTGGAGGCATTTAATGTTCAAGCAAAAACGGCTGATTTTTGACAAAAGAGATAACACCCCCCCTTACGCCATTCTTCAGAAAGGTGAAAAATGGTCAGTTTTCAAATGTTTTATTTTTGAACGTCAGTTCACATTTGTAGGTGGATTATTAGTTTTAGAGCTAAAATTAGCATGTTTAAAGTGATTTTCATGCTTCCAGGGGCTCTTAACACAAGATTTGTGGAATGGTTAAAAGTGCATGAAATAGCCAATTTGCTCACTCTGAGGTCTCAAAAAGTGTTTCTTCACCCCGGGAAGTGAATTAAATACCATTTGGAGGCATTTAATGTTCAATCAAAAACAGCTGATTTTTGACAAAAGAGATAACACCTCCCATTACGTCATGCTTCAGAAAGGTGAAAAATTGTCCGTTTTCAAATGTTTTATTTTTGAATGTCAGTTCACATTTGTAGGTGGATTATTAGTTTTAGAGCTAAAATTAGCATGTTTAAAGTGATTTTCATGCTTCCTGTGGCCCTAAACACAAGGTTTGTGGAATGGTTAAAAGTGCATGAAAATGGCCAATTTGCTCACTCTGAGGTCTCAAAAAGTGTTTCTTCACCCCGGGAAGTGAATTAAATACCATTTGGAGGCATTTAATGTTCAGGCAAAAACAGCTGATTTTTGACAAAAGAGATAACACCCCCCCCCCATTACGTAATTCTTCAGAAAGGTGAAAAATTGTCTGTTTTCAAATGTTTTATTTTTGAATGTCAGTTCACATTTGTAGGTGGATTATTAGTTTTAGAGCTAAAATTAGCATATTTAAAGTGATTTTCATGCTTCCAGGGGCTCTAAACACAAGATTTGTGGAATGGTTAAAAGTGCATGAAAATGGCCAATTTGCTCACTCTGAGGTCTCAAAAAGTGTTTCTTCACCCCGGGAAGTGAATTAAATACCATTTGGAGGCATTTAATGTTCAAGCAAAAACGGCTGATTTTTGACAAAAGAGATAACACCCCCCCATTACGTCATTCTTCAGAAAGGTGAAAAATGGTCCGTTTTCAAATGTTTTATTTTTGAACGTCAGTTCACATTTGTAGGTGGATTATTAGTTTTAGAGCTAAAATTAGCATGTTTAAAGTGATTTTCATGCTTCCAGGGGCCCGGGAAGTGAATTAAATACCATTTGGAGGCATTTAATGTTCAAGCAAAAACAGCTCATCTTTGACAAAAGAGATAACACCCCCCCATTACGTCATTCTTCAGAAAGGTGAAAAATGGTCCGTTTTCAAATGTTTTATTTTTGAACGTCAGTTCACATTTGTAGGTGGATTATTAGTTTTAGAGCTAAAATTAGCATGTTTAAAGTGATTTTCATGCTTCCAGGGGCTCTAAACACAAGATTTGTGGAATGGTTAAAAGTGCATGAAAATGGCCAATTTGCTCACTCTGAGGTCTCAAAAAGTGTTTCTTCACCCCGGGAAGTGAATTAAATACCATTTGGAGGCATTTAATGTTCAAGCAAAAACGGCTGATTTTTGACAAAAGAGATAACACCCCCCCTTACGCCATTCTTCAGAAAGGTGAAAAATGGTCCGTTTTCAAATGTTTTCTTTTTGAACGTCAGTTCACATTTGTAGGTGGATTATTAGTTTTATAGCTAAAATTAGCATGTTTAAAGTGATTTTCATGCTTCCAGGGGCCCGGGAAGTGAATTAAATACCATTTGGAGGCATTTAATGTTCAAGCAAAAACAGCTCATCTTTGACAAAAGAGATAACACCCCCCTATTACGTCATTCTTCAGAAAGGTGAAAAATGGTCCGTTTTCAAATGTTTTATTTTTGAATGTCAGTTCACATTTGTAGGTGGAATATTAGTTTTAGAGCTAAAATTAGCATGTTTAAAGTGATTTTCATGCTTCCTGTGGCCCTAAACACAAGGTTTGTGGAATGGTTAAAAGTGCATGAAAATGGCCAATTTGCTCACTCTGAGGTCTCAAAAAGTGTTTCTTCACCCCGGGAAGTGAATTAAATACCATTTGGAGGCATTTAATGTTCAAGCAAAAACAGCTGATTTTTGACAAAAGAGATAACACCCCCCCCATTACGTAATTCTTCAGAAAGGTGAAAAATTGTCTGTTTTCAAATGTTTTATTTTTGAATGTCAGTTCACATTTGTAGGTGGATTATTAGTTTTAGAGCTAAAATTAGCATGTTTAAAGTGATTTTCATGCTTCCAGGGGCTCTAAACACAAGATTTGTGGAATGGTTAAAAGTGCATGAAAATGGCCAATTTGCTCACTCTGAGGTCTCAAAAAGTGTTTCTTCACCCCGGGAAGTGAATTAAATACCATTTGGAGGCATTTAATGTTCAAGCAAAAACGGCTGATTTTTGACAAAAGAGATAACACCCCCCCATTAGGTCATGCTTCAGAAAGGTGAAAAATGGTCCGTTTTCAAATGTTTTATTTTTGAACGTCAGTTCACATTTGTAGGTGGATTATTAGTTTTAGAGCTAAAATTAGCATGTTTAAAGTGATTTTCATGCTTCCAGGGGCCCGGGAAGTGAATTAAATACCATTTGGAGGCATTTAATGTTCAAGCAAAAACGGCTGATTTTTGACAAAAGAGATAACACCCCCCATTACGTCATGCTTCAGAAAGGTGAAAAATTGTCCGTTTTCAAATGTTTTATTTTTGAATGTCAGTTCACATTTGTAGGTGGATTATTAGTTTTAGAGCTAAAATTAGCATGTTTAAAGTGATTTTCATGCTTCCAGGGGCTCAAAACACAAGATTTGTGGAATGGTTAAAAGTGCATGAAAATGGCCAATTTGCTCACTCTGAGGTCTCAAAAAGTGTTTCTTCACCCCGGGAAGTGAATTAAATACCATTTGGAGGCATTTAATGTTCAAGCAAAAACGGCTGATTTTTGACAAAAGAGATAACACCCCCCCTTACGCCATTCTTCAGAAAGGTGAAAAATGGTCCGTTTTCAAATGTTTTATTTTTGAACGTCAGTTCACATTTGTAGGTGGATTATTAGTTTTATAGCTAAAATTAGCATGTTTAAAGTGATTTTCATGCTTCCAGGGGCCCGGGAAGTGAATTAAATATCATTTGGAGGCATTTAATGTTCAAGCAAAAACAGCTCATCTTTGACAAAAGAGATAACACCCCCCTATTACGTCATTCTTCAGAAAGGTGGAAAATGGTCCGTTTTCAAATGTTTTATTTTTGAACGTCAGTTCACATTTGTAGGTGGATTATTAGTTTTAGAGCTAAAATTAGCATGTTTAAAGTGATTTTCATGCTTCCAGGGGCTCTTAACACAAGATTTGTGGAATGGTTAAAAGTGCATGAAAATAGCCAATTTGCTCACTCTGAGGTCTCAAAAAGTGTTTCTTCACCCCGGGAAGTAAATTAAATACCATTTGGAGGCATTTAATGTTCAAGCAAAAACGGCTGATTTTTGACAAAAGAGATAACACCTCCCATTACGTCATGCTTCAGAAAGGTGAAAAATGGTCCGTTTTCAAATGTTTTATTTTTGAACGTCAGTTCACATTTGTAGGTGGATTATTAGTTTTAGAGCTAAAATTAGCATGTTTAAAGTGATTTTCATGCTTCCAGGGGCTCAAAACACAAGATTTGTGGAATGGTTAAAAGTGCATGAAAATGGCCAATTTGCTCACTCTGAGGTCTCAAAAAGTGTTTCTTCACCCCGGGAAGTGAATTAAATACCATTTGGAGGCATTTAATGTTCAAGCAAAAACGGCTGATTTTTGACAAAAGAGATAACACCCCCCCTTACGCCATTCTTCAGAAAGGTGAAAAATGGTCCGTTTTCAAATGTTTTATTTTTGAACGTCAGTTCACATTTGTAGGTGGATTATTAGTTTTATAGCTAAAATTAGCATGTTTAAAGTGATTTTCATGCCTTCAGGGGCCCGGGAAGTGAATTAAATACCATTTGGAGGCATTTAATGTTCAAGCAAAAACGGCTGATTTTTGACAAAAGAGATAACACCCCCCCTTACGCCATTCTTCAGAAAGGTGAAAAATGGTCAGTTTTCAAATGTTTTATTTTTGAACGTCAGTTCACATTTGTAGGTGGATTATTAGTTTTAGAGCTAAAATTAGCATGTTTAAAGTGATTTTCATGCTTCCAGGGGCTCTTAACACAAGATTTGTGGAATGGTTAAAAGTGCATGAAATAGCCAATTTGCTCACTCTGAGGTCTCAAAAAGTGTTTCTTCACCCCGGGAAGTGAATTAAATACCATTTGGAGGCATTTAATGTTCAATCAAAAACAGCTGATTTTTGACAAAAGAGATAACACCTCCCATTACGTCATGCTTCAGAAAGGTGAAAAATTGTCCGTTTTCAAATGTTTTATTTTTGAATGTCAGTTCACATTTGTAGGTGGATTATTAGTTTTAGAGCTAAAATTAGCATGTTTAAAGTGATTTTCATGCTTCCTGTGGCCCTAAACACAAGGTTTGTGGAATGGTTAAAAGTGCATGAAAATGGCCAATTTGCTCACTCTGAGGTCTCAAAAAGTGTTTCTTCACCCCGGGAAGTGAATTAAATACCATTTGGAGGCATTTAATGTTCAAGCAAAAACAGCTGATTTTTGACAAAAGAGATAACACCCCCCCCCATTACGTAATTCTTCAGAAAGGTGAAAAATTGTCTGTTTTCAAATGTTTTATTTTTGAATGTCAGTTCACATTTGTAGGTGGATTATTAGTTTTAGAGCTAAAATTAGCATATTTAAAGTGATTTTCATGCTTCCAGGGGCTCTAAACACAAGATTTGTGGAATGGTTAAAAGTGCATGAAAATGGCCAATTTGCTCACTCTGAGGTCTCAAAAAGTGTTTCTTCACCCCGGGAAGTGAATTAAATACCATTTGGAGGCATTTAATGTTCAAGCAAAAACGGCTGATTTTTGACAAAAGAGATAACACCCCCCCATTACGTCATTCTTCAGAAAGGTGAAAAATGGTCCGTTTTCAAATGTTTTATTTTTGAACGTCAGTTCACATTTGTAGGTGGATTATTAGTTTTAGAGCTAAAATTAGCATGTTTAAAGTGATTTTCATGCTTCCAGGGGCCCGGGAAGTGAATTAAATACCATTTGGAGGCATTTAATGTTCAAGCAAAAACGGCTGATTTTTGACAAAAGAGATAACACCCCCCATTACGTCATGCTTCAGAAAGGTGAAAAATTGTCCGTTTTCAAATGTTTTATTTTTGAACGTCAGTTCACATTTGTAGGTGGATTATTAGTTTTAGAGCTAAAATTAGCATGTTTAAAGTGATTTTCATGCTTCCAGGGGCTCTAAACACAAGATTTGTGGAATGGTTAAAAGTGCATGAAAATGGCCAATTTGCTCACTCTGAGGTCTCAAAAAGTGTTTCTTCACCCCGGGAAGTGAATTAAATACCATTTGGAGGCATTTAATGTTCAAGCAAAAACAGCTGATTTTTGACAAAAGAGATAACACCCCCCCATTACGTCATTCTTCAGAAAGGTGAAAAATGGTCCGTTTTCAAATGTTTTATTTTTGAACGTCAGTTCACATTTGTAGGTGGATTATTAGTTTTAGAGCTAAAATTAGCATGTTTAAAGTGATTTTCATGCTTCCAGGGGCTCTAAACACAAGATTTGTGGAATGGTTAAAAGTGCATGAAAATGGCCAATTTGCTCACTCTGAGGTCTCAAAAAGTGTTTCTTCACCCCGGGAAGTGAATTAAATACCATTTGGAGGCATTTAATGTTCAAGCAAAAATGGCTGATTTTTGACAAAAGAGATAACACCCCCCCCATTAGGTCATGCTTCAGAAAGGTGAAAAATGGTCCGTTTTCAAATGTTTTATTTTTGAACGTCAGTTCACATTTGTAGGTGGATTATTAGTTTTAGAGCTAAAATTAGCATGTTTAAAGTGATTTTCATGCTTCCAGGGGCGCGGGAAGTGAATTAAATACCATTTTGAGGCATTTAATGTTCAAGCAAAAACGGCTGATTTTTGACAAAAGAGATAACACCCCCCATTACGTCATGCTTCAGAAAGGTGAAAAATTGTCCGTTTTCAAATGTTTTATTTTTGAATGTCAGTTCACATTTGTAGGTGGATTATTAGTTTTATAGCTAAAATTAGCATGTTTAAAGTGATTTTCATGCTTCCAGGGGCCCGGGAAGTGAATTAAATACCATTGGGAGGCATTTAATGTTCAAGCAAAAACGGCTGATTTTTGACAAAAGAGATAACACCTCCCATTACGTCATGCTTCAGAAAGGTGAAAAATGGTCCGTTTTCAAATGTTTTATTTTTGAACGTCAGTTCACATTTGTAGGTGGATTATTAGTTTTAGAGCTAAAATTAGCATGTTTAAAGTGATTTTCATGCTTCCAGGGGCTCTTAACACAAGATTTGTGGAATGGTTAAAAGTGCATGAAAATAGCCAATTTGCTCACTCTGAGGTCTCAAAAAGTGTTTCTTCAGCCCGGGAAGTGAATTAAATAACATTTGGAGGCATTTAATGTTCAATCAAAAACAGCTGATTTTTGACAAAAGAGATAACACCTCCCATTACGTCATGCTTCAGAAAGGTGAAAAATTGTCCGTTTTCAAATGTTTTATTTTTGAATGTCAGTTCACATTTGTAGGTGGATTATTAGTTTTAGAGCTAAAATTAGCATGTTTAAAGTGATTTTCATGCTTCCTGTGGCCCTAAACACAAGGTTTGTGGAATGGTTAAAAGTGCATGAAAATGGCCAATTTGCTCACTCTGAGGTCTCAAAAAGTGTTTCTTCACCCCGGGAAGTGAATTAAATACCATTTGGAGGCATTTAATGTTCAAGCAAAAACAGCTGATTTTTGACAAAAGAGATAACACCCCCCCCCATTACGTAATTCTTCAGAAAGGTGAAAAATTGTCTGTTTTCAAATGTTTTATTTTTGAATGTCAGTTCACATTTGTAGGTGGATTATTAGTTTTAGAGCTAAAATTAGCATATTTAAAGTGATTTTCATGCTTCCAGGGGCTCTAAACACAAGATTTGTGGAATGGTTAAAAGTGCATGAAAATGGCCAATTTGCTCACTCTGAGGTCTCAAAAAGTGTTTCTTCACCCCGGGAAGTGAATTAAATACCATTTGGAGGCATTTAATGTTCAAGCAAAAACGGCTGATTTTTGACAAAAGAGATAACACCCCCCCATTACGTCATTCTTCAGAAAGGTGAAAAATGGTCCGTTTTCAAATGTTTAATTTTTGAACGTCAGTTCACATTTGTAGGTGGATTATTAGTTTTAGAGCTAAAATTAGCATGTTTAAAGTGATTTTCATGCTTCCAGGGGCCCGGGAAGTGAATTAAATACCATTTGGAGGCATTTAATGTTCAAGCAAAAACAGCTCATCTTTGACAAAAGAGATAACACCCCCCCATTACGTCATTCTTCAGAAAGGTGAAAAATGGTCCGTTTTCAAATGTTTTATTTTTGAACGTCAGTTCACATTTGTAGGTGGATTATTAGTTTTAGAGCTAAAATTAGCATGTTTAAAGTGATTTTCATGCTTCCAGGGGCTCTAAACACAAGATTTGTGGAATGGTTAAAAGTGCATGAAAATGGCCAATTTGCTCACTCTGAGGTCTCAAAAAGTGTTTCTTCACCCCGGGAAGTGAATTAAATACCATTTGGAGGCATTTAATGTTCAAGCAAAAATGGCTGATTTTTGACAAAAGAGATAACACCCCCCCATTAGGTCATGCTTCAGAAAGGTGAAAAATGGTCCGTTTTCAAATGTTTTATTTTTGAACGTCAGTTCACATTTGTAGGTGGATTATTAGTTTTAGAGCTAAAATTAGCATGTTTAAAGTGATTTTCATGCTTCCAGGGGCGCGGGAAGTGAATTAAATACCATTTTGAGGCATTTAATGTTCAAGCAAAAACGGCTGATTTTTGACAAAAGAGATAACACCCCCCATTACGTCATGCTTCAGAAAGGTGAAAAATTGTCCGTTTTCAAATGTTTTATTTTTGAATGTCAGTTCACATTTGTAGGTGGATTATTAGTTTTATAGCTAAAATTAGCATGTTTAAAGTGATTTTCATGCTTCCAGGGGCCCGGGAAGTGAATTAAATACCATTGGGAGGCATTTAATGTTCAAGCAAAAACGGCTGATTTTTGACAAAAGAGATAACACCTCCCATTACGTCATGCTTCAGAAAGGTGAAAAATGGTCCGTTTTCAAATGTTTTATTTTTGAACGTCAGTTCACATTTGTAGGTGGATTATTAGTTTTAGAGCTAAAATTAGCATGTTTAAAGTGATTTTCATGCTTCCAGGGGCTCTTAACACAAGATTTGTGGAATGGTTAAAAGTGCATGAAAATAGCCAATTTGCTCACTCTGAGGTCTCAAAAAGTGTTTCTTCAGCCCGGGAAGTGAATTAAATAACATTTGGAGGCATTTAATGTTCAATCAAAAACAGCTGATTTTTGACAAAAGAGATAACACCTCCCATTACGTCATGCTTCAGAAAGGTGAAAAATTGTCCGTTTTCAAATGTTTTATTTTTGAATGTCAGTTCACATTTGTAGGTGGATTATTAGTTTTAGAGCTAAAATTAGCATGTTTAAAGTGATTTTCATGCTTCCTGTGGCCCTAAACACAAGGTTTGTGGAATGGTTAAAAGTGCATGAAAATGGCCAATTTGCTCACTCTGAGGTCTCAAAAAGTGTTTCTTCACCCCGGGAAGTGAATTAAATACCATTTGGAGGCATTTAATGTTCAAGCAAAAACAGCTGATTTTTGACAAAAGAGATAACACCCCCCCATTACGTAATTCTTCAGAAAGGTGAAAAATTGTCTGTTTTCAAATGTTTTATTTTTGAATGTCAGTTCACATTTGTAGGTGGATTATTAGTTTTAGAGCTAAAATTAGCATATTTAAAGTGATTTTCATGCTTGCAGGGGCTCTAAACACAAGATTTGTGGAATGGTTGAAAGTGCATGAAAATGGCCAATTTGCTCACTCTGAGGTCTCAAAAAGTGTTTCTTCACCCCGGGAAGTGAATTAAATACCATTTGGAGGCATTTAATGTTCAAGCAAAAACGGCTGATTTTTGACAAAAGAGATAACACCCCCCCATTACGTCATTCTTCAGAAAGGTGAAAAATGGTCCGTTTTCAAATGTTTTATTTTTGAACGTCAGTTCACATTTGTAGGTGGATTATTAGTTTTAGAGCTAAAATTAGCATGTTTAAAGTGATTTTCATGCTTCCAGGGGCTCTAAACACAAGATTTGTGGAATGGTTAAAAGTGCATGAAAATGGCCAATTTGCTCACTCTGAGGTCTCAAAAAGTGTTTCTTCACCCCGGGAAGTGAATTAAATACCATTTGGAGGCATTTAATGTTCAAGCAAAAACGGCTGATTTTTGACAAAAGAGATAACACCCCCCCATTAGGTCATGCTTCAGAAAGGTGAAAAATGGTCCGTTTTCAAATGTTTTATTTTTGAACGTCAGTTCACATTTGTAGGTGGATTATTAGTTTTAGAGCTAAAATTAGCATGTTTAAAGTGATTTTCATGCTTCCAGGGGCGCGGGAAGTGAATTAAATACCATTTTGAGGCATTTAATGTTCAAGCAAAAACGGCTGATTTTTGACAAAAGAGATAACACCCCCCATTACGTCATGCTTCAGAAAGGTGAAAAATTGTCCGTTTTCAAATGTTTTATTTTTGAATGTCAGTTCACATTTGTAGGTGGATTATTAGTTTTATAGCTAAAATTAGCATGTTTAAAGAGATTTTCATGCTTCCAGGGGCCCGGGAAGTGAATTAAATACCATTTGGAGGCATTTAATGTTCAAGCAAAAACGGCTGATTTTTGACAAAAGAGATAACACCTCCCATTACGTCATGCTTCAGAAAGGTGAAAAATGGTCCGTTTTCAAATGTTTTATTTTTGAACGTCAGTTCACATTTGTAGGTGGATTATTAGTTTTAGAGCTAAAATTAGCATGTTTAAAGTGATTTTCATGCTTCCAGGGGCTCAAAACACAAGATTTGTGGAATGGTTAAAAGTGCATGAAAATGGCCAATTTGCTCACTCTGAGGTCTCAAAAAGTGTTTCTTCACCCCGGGAAGTGAATTAAATACCATTTGGAGGCATTTAATGTTCAAGCAAAAACGGCTGATTTTTGACAAAAGAGATAACACCCCCCTTACGCCATTCTTCAGAAAGGTGAAAAATGGTCCGTTTTCAAATGTTTTATTTTTGAATGTCAGTTCACATTTGTAGGTGGATTATTAGTTTTAGAGCTAAAATTAGCATGTTTAAAGTGATTTTCATGCTTCCAGGGGCTCAAAACACAAGATTTGTGGAATGGTTAAAAGTGCATGAAAATGGCCAATTTGCTCACTCTGAGGTCTCAAAAAGTGTTTCTTCACCCCGGCAAGTGAATTAAATACCATTTGGAGGCATTTAATGTTCAAGCAAAAACGGCAGATTTTTGACAAAAGAGATAACACCCCCCATTACGTCATGCTTCAGAAAGGTGAAAAATTGTCCGTTTTCAAATGTTTTATTTTTGAATGTCAGTTCACATTTGTAGGTGGATTATTAGTTTTAGAGCTAAAATTAGCATGTTTAAAGTGATTTTCATGCTTCCAGGGGCTCAAAACACAAGATTTGTGGAATGGTTAAAAGTGCATGAAAATGGCCAATTTGCTCACTCTGAGGTCTCAAAAAGTGTTTCTTCACCCCGAGAAGTGAATTAAATACCATTTGGAGGCATTTAATGTTCAAGCAAAAACGGCTGATTTTTGACAAAAGAGATAACACCCCCCCTTACGCCATTCTTCAGAAAGGTGAAAAATGGTCCGTTTTCAAATGTTTTATTTTTGAACGTCAGTTCACATTTGTAGGTGGATTATTAGTTTTATAGCTAAAATTAGCATGTTTAAAGCAATTTTCATGCTTCCAGGGGCCCGGGAAGTGAATTAAATACCATTTGGAGGCATTTAATGTTCAAGCAAAAACAGCTCATCTTTGACAAAAGAGATAACACCCCCCTATTACGTCATTCTTCAGAAAGGTGAAAAATGGTCCGTTTTCAAATGTTTTATTTTTGAATGTCAGTTCACATTTGTAGGTGGATTATTAGTTTTAGAGCTAAAATTAGCATGTTTAAAGTGATTTTCATGCTTCCTGTGGCCCTAAACACAAGGTTTGTGGAATGGTTAAAAGTGCATGAAAATGGCCAATTTGCTCACTCTGAGGTCTCAAAAAGTGTTTCTTCACCCCGGGAAGTGAATTAAATACCATTTGGAGGCATTTAATGTTCAAGCAAAAACAGCTGATTTTTGACAAAAGAGATAACACCCCCCCCCATTACGTAATTCTTCAGAAAGGTGAAAAATTGTCTGTTTTCAAATGTTTTATTTTTGAATGTCAGTTCACATTTGTAGGTGGATTATTAGTTTTAGAGCTAAAATTAGCATATTTAAAGTGATTTTCATGCTTCCAGGGGCTCTAAACACAAGATTTGTGGAATGGTTAAAAGTGCATGAAAATGGCCAATTTGCTCACTCTGAGGTCTCAAAAAGTGTTTCTTCACCCCGGGAAGTGAATTAAATACCATTTGGAGGCATTTAATGTTCAAGCAAAAACGGCTGATTTTTGACAAAAGAGATAACACCCCCCCATTACGTCATTCTTCAGAAAGGTGAAAAATGGTCCGTTTTCAAATGTTTTATTTTTGAACGTCAGTTCACATTTGTAGGTGGATTATTAGTTTTAGAGCTAAAATTAGCATGTTTAAAGTGATTTTCATGCTTCCAGGGGCTCTAAACACAAGATTTGTGGAATGGTTAAAAGTGCATGAAAATGGCCAATTTGCTCACTCTGAGGTCTCAAAAAGTGTTTCTTCACCCCGGGAAGTGAATTAAATACCATTTGTAGGCATTTAATGTTCAATCAAAAACAGCTGATTTTTGACAAAAGAGATAACACCCCCCCCATTACGTCATTCTTCAGAAAGGTGAAAAATGGTCCGTTTTCAAATGTTTTATTTTTGAACGTCAGTTCACATTTGTAGGTGGATTATTAGTTTTAGAGCTAAAATTAGCATGTTTAAAGTGATTTTCATGCTTCCAGGGGCTCTAAACACAAGATTTGTGGAATGGTTAAAAGTGCATGAAAATGGCCAATTTGCTCACTCTGAGGTCTCAAAAAGTGTTTCTTCACCCCGGGAAGTGAATTAAATACCATTTGGAGGCATTTAATGTTCAAGCAAAAATGGCTGATTTTTGACAAAAGAGATAACACCCCCCCATTAGGTCATGCTTCAGAAAGGTGAAAAATGGTCCGTTTTCAAATGTTTTATTTTTGAACGTCAGTTCACATTTGTAGGTGGATTATTAGTTTTAGAGCTAAAATTAGCATGTTTAAAGTGATTTTCATGCTTCCAGGGGCGCGGGAAGTGAATTAAATACCATTTTGAGGCATTTAATGTTCAAGCAAAAACGGCTGATTTTTGACAAAAGAGATAACACCCCCCATTACGTCATGCTTCAGAAAGGTGAAAAATTGTCCGTTTTCAAATGTTTTATTTTTGAATGTCAGTTCACATTTGTAGGTGGATTATTAGTTTTATAGCTAAAATTAGCATGTTTAAAGTGATTTTCATGCTTCCAGGGGCCCGGGAAGTGAATTAAATACCATTGGGAGGCATTTAATGTTCAAGCAAAAACGGCTGATTTTTGACAAAAGAGATAACACCTCCCATTACGTCATGCTTCAGAAAGGTGAAAAATGGTCCGTTTTCAAATGTTTTATTTTTGAACGTCAGTTCACATTTGTAGGTGGATTATTAGTTTTAGAGCTAAAATTAGCATGTTTAAAGTGATTTTCATGCTTCCAGGGGCTCTTAACACAAGATTTGTGGAATGGTTAAAAGTGCATGAAAATAGCCAATTTGCTCACTCTGAGGTCTCAAAAAGTGTTTCTTCAGCCCGGGAAGTGAATTAAATAACATTTGGAGGCATTTAATGTTCAATCAAAAACAGCTGATTTTTGACAAAAGAGATAACACCTCCCATTACGTCATGCTTCAGAAAGGTGAAAAATTGTCCGTTTTCAAATGTTTTATTTTTGAATGTCAGTTCACATTTGTAGGTGGATTATTAGTTTTAGAGCTAAAATTAGCATGTTTAAAGTGATTTTCATGCTTCCTGTGGCCCTAAACACAAGGTTTGTGGAATGGTTAAAAGTGCATGAAAATGGCCAATTTGCTCACTCTGAGGTCTCAAAAAGTGTTTCTTCACCCCGGGAAGTGAATTAAATACCATTTGGAGGCATTTAATGTTCAAGCAAAAACAGCTGATTTTTGACAAAAGAGATAACACCCCCCCATTACGTAATTCTTCAGAAAGGTGAAAAATTGTCTGTTTTCAAATGTTTTATTTTTGAATGTCAGTTCACATTTGTAGGTGGATTATTAGTTTTAGAGCTAAAATTAGCATATTTAAAGTGATTTTCATGCTTGCAGGGGCTCTAAACACAAGATTTGTGGAATGGTTAAAAGTGCATGAAAATGGCCAATTTGCTCACTCTGAGGTCTCAAAAAGTGTTTCTTCACCCCGGGAAGTGAATTAAATACCATTTGGAGGCATTTAATGTTCAAGCAAAAACGGCTGATTTTTGACAAAAGAGATAACACCCCCCCATTACGTCATTCTTCAGAAAGGTGAAAAATGGTCCGTTTTCAAATGTTTTATTTTTGAACGTCAGTTCACATTTGTAGGTGGATTATTAGTTTTAGAGCTAAAATTAGCATGTTTAAAGTGATTTTCATGCTTCCAGGGGCTCTAAACACAAGATTTGTGGAATGGTTAAAAGTGCATGAAAATGGCCAATTTGCTCACTCTGAGGTCTCAAAAAGTGTTTCTTCACCCCGGGAAGTGAATTAAATACCATTTGGAGGCATTTAATGTTCAAGCAAAAACGGCTGATTTTTGACAAAAGAGATAACACCCCCCCATTAGGTCATGCTTCAGAAAGGTGAAAAATGGTCCGTTTTCAAATGTTTTATTTTTGAACGTCAGTTCACATTTGTAGGTGGATTATTAGTTTTAGAGCTAAAATTAGCATGTTTAAAGTGATTTTCATGCTTCCAGGGGTGCGGGAAGTGAATTAAATACCATTTTGAGGCATTTAATGTTCAAGCAAAAACGGCTGATTTTTGACAAAAGAGATAACACCCCCCATTACGTCATGCTTCAGAAAGGTGAAAAATTGTCCGTTTTCAAATGTTTTATTTTTGAATGTCAGTTCACATTTGTAGGTGGATTATTAGTTTTATAGCTAAAATTAGCATGTTTAAAGAGATTTTCATGCTTCCAGGGGCCCGGGAAGTGAATTAAATACCATTTGGAGGCATTTAATGTTCAAGCAAAAACGGCTGATTTTTGACAAAAGAGATAACACCTCCCATTACGTCATGCTTCAGAAAGGTGAAAAATGGTCCGTTTTCAAATGTTTTATTTTTGAACGTCAGTTCACATTTGTGGGTGGATTATTAGTTTTAGAGCTAAAATTAGCATGTTTAAAGTGATTTTCATGCTTCCTGTGGCCCTAAACACAAGGTTTGTGGAATGGTTAAAAGTGCATGAAAATGGCCAATTTGCTCACTCTGAGGTCTCAAAAAGTGTTTCTTCACCCCGGGAAGTGAATTAAATACCATTTGGAGGCATTTAATGTTCAAGCAAAAACAGCTGATTTTTGACAAAAGAGATAACACCCCCCCATTACGTAATTCTTCAGAAAGGTGAAAAATTGTCTGTTTTCAAATGTTTTATTTTTGAATGTCAGTTCACATTTGTAGGTGGATTATTAGTTTTAGAGCTAAAATTAGCATATTTAAAGTGATTTTCATGCTTGCAGGGGCTCTAAACACAAGATTTGT
Source organism: Lissotriton helveticus (assembly GCF_964261635.1). Classification (NCBI taxonomy): domain Eukaryota; kingdom Metazoa; phylum Chordata; class Amphibia; order Caudata; family Salamandridae; genus Lissotriton; species Lissotriton helveticus. The sequence goes on from NW_027611740.1 coordinate 2,215,468, forward strand.
GGAATGGTTAAAAGTGCATGAAAATGGCCAATTTGCTCACTCTGAGGTCTCAAAAAGTGTTTCTTCACCCCGGGAAGTGAATTAAATACCATTTGGAGGCATTTAATGTTCAAGCAAAAACGGCTGATTTTTGACAAAAGAGATAACACCCCCCCATTACGTCATTCTTCAGAAAGGTGAAAAATGGTCCGTTTTCAAATGTTTTATTTTTGAACGTCAGTTCACATTTGTAGGTGGATTATTAGTTTTAGAGCTAAAATTAGCATGTTTAAAGTGATTTTCATGCTTCCAGGGGCTCTAAACACAAGATTTGTGGAATGGTTAAAAGTGCATGAAAATGGCCAATTTGCTCACTCTGAGGTCTCAAAAAGTGTTTCTTCACCCCGGGAAGTGAATTAAATACCATTTGGAGGCATTTAATGTTCAAGCAAAAACGGCTGATTTTTGACAAAAGAGATAACACCCCCCCATTAGGTCATGCTTCAGAAAGGTGAAAAATGGTCCGTTTTCAAATGTTTTATTTTTGAACGTCAGTTCACATTTGTAGGTGGATTATTAGTTTTAGAGCTAAAATTAGCATGTTTAAAGTGATTTTCATGCTTCCAGGGGTGCGGGAAGTGAATTAAATACCATTTTGAGGCATTTAATGTTCAAGCAAAAACGGCTGATTTTTGACAAAAGAGATAACACCCCCCATTACGTCATGCTTCAGAAAGGTGAAAAATTGTCCGTTTTCAAATGTTTTATTTTTGAATGTCAGTTCACATTTGTAGGTGGATTATTAGTTTTATAGCTAAAATTAGCATGTTTAAAGAGATTTTCATGCTTCCAGGGGCCCGGGAAGTGAATTAAATACCATTTGGAGGCATTTAATGTTCAAGCAAAAACGGCTGATTTTTGACAAAAGAGATAACACCTCCCATTACGTCATGCTTCAGAAAGGTGAAAAATGGTCCGTTTTCAAATGTTTTATTTTTGAACGTCAGTTCACATTTGTAGGTGGATTATTAGTTTTAGAGCTAAAATTAGCATGTTTAAAGTGATTTTCATGCTTCCAGGGGCTCAAAACACAAGATTTGTGGAATGGTTAAAAGTGCATGAAAATGGCCAATTTGCTCACTCTGAGGTCTCAAAAAGTGTTTCTTCACCCCGGGAAGTGAATTAAATACCATTTGGAGGCATTTAATGTTCAAGCAAAAACGGCTGATTTTTGACAAAAGAGATAACACCCCCCCTTACGCCATTCTTCAGAAAGGTGAAAAATGGTCCGTTTTCAAATGTTTTATTTTTGAATGTCAGTTCACATTTGTAGGTGGATTATTAGTTTTAGAGCTAAAATTAGCATGTTTAAAGTGATTTTCATGCTTCCAGGGGCTCAAAACACAAGATTTGTGGAATGGTTAAAAGTGCATGAAAATGGCCAATTTGCTCACTCTGAGGTCTCAAAAAGTGTTTCTTCACCCCGGCAAGTGAATTAAATACCATTTGGAGGCATTTAATGTTCAAGCAAAAACGGCTGATTTTTGACAAAAGAGATAACACCCCCCATTACGTCATGCTTCAGAAAGGTGAAAAATTGTCCGTTTTCAAATGTTTTATTTTTGAATGTCAGTTCACATTTGTAGGTGGATTATTAGTTTTAGAGCTAAAATTAGCATGTTTAAAGTGATTTTCATGCTTCCAGGGGCTCAAAACACAAGATTTGTGGAATGGTTAAAAGTGCATGAAAATGGCCAATTTGCTCACTCTGAGGTCTCAAAAAGTGTTTCTTCACCCCGGGAAGTGAATTAAATACCATTTGGAGGCATTTAATGTTCAAGCAAAAACGGCTGATTTTTGACAAAAGAGATAACACCCCCCCTTACGCCATTCTTCAGAAAGGTGAAAAATGGTCCGTTTTCAAATGTTTTATTTTTGAACGTCAGTTCACATTTGTAGGTGGATTATTAGTTTTATAGCTAAAATTAGCATGTTTAAAGCAATTTTCATGCTTCCAGGGGCCCGGGAAGTGAATTAAATACCATTTGGAGGCATTTAATGTTCAAGCAAAAACAGCTCATCTTTGACAAAAGAGATAACACCCCCCTATTACGTCATTCTTCAGAAAGGTGAAAAATGGTCCGTTTTCAAATGTTTTATTTTTGAATGTCAGTTCACATTTGTAGGTGGATTATTAGTTTTAGAGCTAAAATTAGCATGTTTAAAGTGATTTTCATGCTTCCAGGGGCTCTAAACACAAGATTTGTGGAATGGTTAAAAGTGCATGAAAATGGCCAATTTGCTCACTCTGAGGTCTCAAAAAGTGTTTCTTCACCCCTGGAAGTGAATTAAATACCATTTGGAGGCATTTAATGTTCAAGCAAAAACGGCTGATTTTTGACAAAAGAGATAACACCCCCCCATTACGTCATTCTTCAGAAAGGTGAAAAATGGTCCGTTTTCAAATGTTTTATTTTTGAACGTCAGTTCACATTTGTAGGTGGATTATTAGTTTTAGAGCTAAAATTAGCATGTTTAAAGTGATTTTCATGCTTCCAGGGGCTCTTAACACAAGATTTGTGGAATGGTTAAAAGTGCATGAAAATAGCCAATTTGCTCACTCTGAGGTCTCAAAAAGTGTTTCTTCACCCCGGGAAGTGAATTAAATACCATTTGGAGGCATTTAATGTTCAAGCAAAAACGGCTGATTTTTGACAAAAGAGATAACACCCCCCCATTAGGTCATGCTTCAGAAAGGTGAAAAATGGTCCGTTTTCAAATGTTTTATTTTTGAACGTCAGTTCACATTTGTAGGTGGATTATTAGTTTTAGAGCTAAAATTAGCATGTTTAAAGTGATTTTCATGCTTCCAGGGGCGCGGGAAGTGAATTAAATACCATTTTGAGGCATTTAATGTTCAAGCAAAAACGGCTGATTTTTGACAAAAGAGATAACACCCCCCATTACGTCATGCTTCAGAAAGGTGAAAAATTGTCCGTTTTCAAATGTTTTATTTTTGAATGTCAGTTCACATTTGTAGGTGGATTATTAGTTTTATAGCTAAAATTAGCATGTTTAAAGTGATTTTCATGCTTCCAGGGGCCCGGGAAGTGAATTAAATACCATTTGGAGGCATTTAATGTTCAAGCAAAAACGGCTGATTTTTGACAAAAGAGATAACACCTCCCATTACGTCATGCTTCAGAAAGGTGAAAAATGGTCCGTTTTCAAATGTTTTATTTTTGAACGTCAGTTCACATTTGTAGGTGGATTATTAGTTTTAGAGCTAAAATTAGCATGTTTAAAGTGATTTTCATGCTTCCAGGGGCTCAAAACACAAGATTTGTGGAATGGTTAAAAGTGCATGAAAATGGCCAATTTGCTCACTCTGAGGTCTCAAAAAGTGTTTCTTCACCCCGGGAAGTGAATTAAATACCATTTGGAGGCATTTAATGTTCAAGCAAAAACGGCTGATTTTTGACAAAAGAGATAACACCCCCCCATTAGGTCATGCTTCAGAAAGGTGAAAAATGGTCCGTTTTCAAATGTTTTATTTTTGAACGTCAGTTCACATTTGTAGGTGGATTATTAGTTTTAGAGCTAAAATTAGCATGTTTAAAGTGATTTTCATGCTTCCAGGGGCGCGGGAAGTGAATTAAATACCATTTTGAGGCATTTAATGTTCAAACAAAAACGGCTGATTTTTGACAAAAGAGATAACACCCCCCATTACGTCATGCTTCAGAAAGGTGAAAAATTGTCCGTTTTCAAATGTTTTATTTTTGAATGTCAGTTCACATTTGTAGGTGGATTATTAGTTTTATAGCTAAAATTAGCATGTTTAAAGTGATTTTCATGCTTCCAGGGGCCCGGGAAGTGAATTAAATACCATTTGGAGGCATTTAATGTTCAAGCAAAAACGGCTGATTTTTGACAAAAGAGATAACACCTCCCATTACGTCATGCTTCAGAAAGGTGAAAAATGGTCCGTTTTCAAATGTTTTATTTTTGAACGTCAGTTCACATTTGTAGGTGGATTATTAGTTTTAGAGCTAAAATTAGCATGTTTAAAGTGATTTTCATGCTTCCAGGGGCTCAAAACACAAGATTTGTGGAATGGTTAAAAGTGCATGAAAATGGCCAATTTGCTCACTCTGAGGTCTCAAAAAGTGTTTCTTCACCCCGGGAAGTGAATTAAATACCATTTGGAGGCATTTAATGTTCAAGCAAAAACGGCTGATTTTTGACAAAAGAGATAACACCCCCCCTTACGCCATTCTTCAGAAAGGTGAAAAATGGTCCGTTTTCAAATGTTTTATTTTTGAATGTCAGTTCACATTTGTAGGTGGATTATTAGTTTTAGAGCTAAAATTAGCATGTTTAAAGTGATTTTCATGCTTCCAGGGGCTCAAAACACAAGATTTGTGGAATGGTTAAAAGTGCATGAAAATGGCCAATTTGCTCACTCTGAGGTCTCAAAAAGTGTTTCTTCACCCCGGGAAGTGAATTAAATACCATTTGGAGGCATTTAATGTTCAAGCAAAAACGGCTGATTTTTGACAAAAGAGATAACACCCCCCATTACGTCATGCTTCAGAAAGGTGAAAAATTGTCCGTTTTCAAATGTTTTATTTTTGAATGTCAGTTCACATTTGTAGGTGGATTATTAGTTTTAGAGCTAAAATTAGCATGTTTAAAGTGATTTTCATGCTTCCAGGGGCTCAAAACACAAGATTTGTGGAATGGTTAAAAGTGCATGAAAATGGCCAATTTGCTCACTCTGAGGTCTCAAAAAGTGTTTCTTCACCCCGGGAAGTGAATTAAATACCATTTAGAGGCATTTAATGTTCAAGCAAAAACGGCTGATTTTTGACAAAAGAGATAACACCCCCCCTTACGCCATTCTTCAGAAAGGTGAAAAATGGTCCGTTTTCAAATGTTTTATTTTTGAACGTCAGTTCACATTTGTAGGTGGATTATTAGTTTTATAGCTAAAATTAGCATGTTTAAAGTGATTTTCATGCTTCCAGGGGCCCGGGAAGTGAATTAAATACCATTTGGAGGCATTTAATGTTCAAGCAAAAACAGCTCATCTTTGACAAAAGAGATAACACCCCCCTATTACGTCATTCTTCAGAAAGGTGAAAAATGGTCCGTTTTCAAATGTTTTATTTTTGAATGTCAGTTCACATTTGTAGGTGGATTATTAGTTTTAGAGCTAAAATTAGCATGTTTAAAGTGATTTTCATGCTTCCAGGGGCTCTAAACACAAGATTTGTGGAATGGTTAAAAGTGCATGAAAATGGCCAATTTGCTCACTCTGAGGTCTCAAAAAGTGTTTCTTCACCCCGGGAAGTGAATTAAATATCATTTGGAGGTATTTAATGTTCAAGCAAAAACGGCTGATTTTTGACAAAAGAGATAACACCCCCCCATTAGGTCATGCTTCAGAAAGGTGAAAAATGGTCCGTTTTCAAATGTTTTATTTTTGAACGTCAGTTCACATTTGTAGGTGGATTATTAGTTTTAGAGCTAAAATTAGCATGTTTAAAGTGATTTTCATGCTTCCAGGGGCCCGGGAAGTGAATTAAATACCATTTGGAGGCATTTAATGTTCAAGCAAAAACGGCTGATTTTTGACAAAAGAGATAACACCCCCCATTACGTCATGCTTCAGAAAGGTGAAAAATTGTCCGTTTTCAAATGTTTTATTTTTGAATGTCAGTTCACATTTGTAGGTGGATTATTAGTTTTAGAGCTAAAATTAGCATGTTTAAAGTGATTTTCATGCTTCCAGGGGCTCAAAACACAAGATTTGTGGAATGGTTAAAAGTGCATGAAAATGGCCAATTTGCTCACTCTGAGGTCTCAAATAGTGTTTCTTCACCCCGGGAAGTGAATTAAATACCATTTGGAGGCATTTAATGTTCAAGCAAAAACGGCTGATTTTTGACAAAAGAGATAACACCCCCCCTTACGCCATTCTTCAGAAAGGTGAAAAATAGTCCGTTTTCAAATGTTTTATTTTTGAACGTCAGTTCACATTTGTAGGTGGATTATTAGTTTTATAGCTAAAATTAGCATGTTTAAAGTGATTTTCATGCTTCCAGGGGCCCGGGAAGTGAATTAAATACCATTTGGAGGCATTTAATGTTCAAGCAAAAACAGCTCATCTTTGACAAAAGAGATAACACCCCCCTATTACGTCATTCTTCAGAAAGGTGAAAAATGGTCCGTTTTCAAATGTTTTATTTTTGAACGTCAGTTCACATTTGTAGGTGGATTATTAGTTTTAGAGCTAAAATTAGCATGTTTAAAGTGATTTTCATGCTTCCAGGGGCTCTTAACACAAGATTTGTGGAATGGTTAAAAGTGCATGAAAATGGCCAATTTGCTCACTCTGAGGTCTCAAAAAGTGTTTCTTCACCCCGGGAAGTGAATTAAATACCATTTGGAGGCATTTAATGTTCAAGCAAAAACGGCTGATTTTTGACAAAAGAGATAACACCCCCCCATTAGGTCATGCTTCAGAAAGGTGAAAAATGGTCAGTTTTCAAATGTTTTATTTTTGAACGTCAGTTCACATTTGTAGGTGGATTATTAGTTTTAGAGCTAAAATTAGCATGTTTAAAGTGATTTTCATGCTTCCAGGGGCGCGGGAAGTGAATTAAATACCATTTTGAGGCATTTAATGTTCAAGCAAAAACGGCTGATTTTTGACAAACGAGATAACACCCCCCATTACGTCATGCTTCAGAAAGGTGAAAAATTGTCCGTTTTCAAATGTTTTATTTTTGAATGTCAGTTCACATTTGTAGGTGGATTATTAGTTTTATAGCTAAAATTAGCATGTTTAAAGTGATTTTCATGCTTCCAGGGGCCCGGGAAGTGAATTAAATACCATTTGGAGGCATTTAATGTTCAAGCAAAAACGGCTGATTTTTGACAAAAGAGATAACACCTCCCATTACGTCATGCTTCAGAAAGGTGAAAAATGGTCCGTTTTCAAATGTTCTATTTTTGAACGTCAGTTCACATTTGTAGGTGGATTATTAGTTTTAGAGCTAAAATTAGCATGTTTAAAGTGATTTTCATGCTTCCAGGGGCTCAAAACACAAGATTTGTGGAATGGTTAAAAGTGCATGAAAATGGCCAATTTGCTCACTCTGAGGTCTCAAAAAGTGTTTCTTCACCCCGGGAAGTGAATTAAATACCATTTGGAGGCATTTAATGTTCAAGCAAAAACGGCTGATTTTTGACAAAAGAGATAACACCCCCCCTTACGCCATTCTTCAGAAAGGTGAAAAATGGTCCGTTTTCAAATGTTTTATTTTTGAACGTCAGTTCACATTTGTAGGTGGATTATTAGTTTTATAGCTAAAATTAGCATGTTTAAAGTGATTTTCATGCTTCCAGGGGCCCGGGAAGTGAATTAAATACCATTTGGAGGCATTTAATGTTCAAGCAAAAACGGCTGATTTTTGACAAAAGAGATAACACCTCCCATTACGTCATGCTTCAGAAAGGTGAAAAATGGTCCGTTTTCAAATGTTTTATTTTTGAACGTCAGTTCACATTTGTAGGTGGATTATTAGTTTTAGAGCTAAAATTAGCATGTTTAAAGTGATTTTCATGCTTCCAGGGGCTCTTAACACAAGATTTGTGGAATGGTTAAAAGTGCATGAAAATAGCCAATTTGCTCACTCTGAGGTCTCAAAAAGTGTTTCTTCAGCCCGGGAAGTGAATTAAATAACATTTGGAGGCATTTAATGTTCAATCAAAAACAGCTGATTTTTGACAAAAGAGATAACACCTCCCATTACGTCATGCTTCAGAAAGGTGAAAAATTGTCCGTTTTCAAATGTTTTATTTTTGAATGTCAGTTCACATTTGTAGGTGGATTATTAGTTTTAGAGCTAAAATTAGCATGTTTAAAGTGATTTTCATGCTTCCTGTGGCCCTAAACACAAGGTTTGTGGAATGGTTAAAAGTGCATGAAAATGGCCAATTTGCTCACTCTGAGGTCTCAAAAAGTGTTTCTTCACCCCGGGAAGTGAATTAAATACCATTTGGAGGCATTTAATGTTCAAGCAAAAACAGCTGATTTTTGACAAAAGAGATAACACCCCCCCCATTACGTAATTCTTCAGAAAGGTGAAAAATTGTCTGTTTTCAAATGTTTTATTTTTGAATGTCAGTTCACATTTGTAGGTGGATTATTAGTTTTAGAGCTAAAATTAGCATGTTTAAAGTGATTTTCATGCTTCCAGGGGCTCTAAACACAAGATTTGTGGAATGGTTAAAAGTGCATGAAAATGGCCAATTTGCTCACTCTGAGGTCTCAAAAAGTGTTTCTTCACCCCGGGAAGTGAATTAAATACCATTTGGAGGCATTTAATGTTCAAGCAAAAATGGCTGATTTTTGACAAAAGAGATAACACCCCCCCATTAGGTCATGCTTCAGAAAGGTGAAAAATGGTCCGTTTTCAAATGTTTTATTTTTGAACGTCAGTTCACATTTGTAGGTGGATTATTAGTTTTAGAGCTAAAATTAGCATGTTTAAAGTGATTTTCATGCTTCCAGGGGCCCGGGAAGTGAATTAAATACCATTTGGAGGCATTTAATGTTCAAGCAAAAACGGCTGATTTTTGACAAAAGAGATAACACCCCCCATTACGTCATGCTTCAGAAAGGTGAAAAATTGTCCGTTTTCAAATGTTTTATTTTTGAATGTCAGTTCACATTTGTAGGTGGATTATTAGTTTTAGAGCTAAAATTAGCATGTTTAAAGTGATTTTCATGCTTCCAGGGGCTCAAAACACAAGATTTGTGGAATGGTTAAAAGTGCATGAAAATGGCCAATTTGCTCACTCTGAGGTCTCAAAAAGTGTTTCTTCACCCCGGGAAGTGAATTAAATACCATTTGGAGGCATTTAATGTTCAAGCAAAAACGGCTGATTTTTGACAAAAGAGATAACACCCCCCTTACGCCATTCTTCAGAAAGGTGAAAAATGGTCAGTTTTCAAATGTTTTATTTTTGAACGTCAGTTCACATTTGTAGGTGGATTATTAGTTTTATAGCTAAAATTAGCATGTTTAAAGTGATTTTCATGCTTCCAGGGGCCCGGGAAGTGAATTAAATATCATTTGGAGGCATTTAATGTTCAAGCAAAAACAGCTCATCTTTGACAAAAGAGATAACACCCCCCTATTACGTCATTCTTCAGAAAGGTGGAATATGGTCCGTTTTCAAATGTTTTATTTTTGAACGTCAGTTCACATTTGTAGGTGGATTATTAGTTTTAGAGCTAAAATTAGCATGTTTAAAGTGATTTTCATGCTTCCAGGGGCTCTTAACACAAGATTTGTGGAATGGTTAAAAGTGCATGAAAATAGCCAATTTGCTCACTCTGAGGTCTCAAAAAGTGTTTCTTCACCCCGGGAAGTGAATTAAATACCATTTGGAGGCATTTAATGTTCAAGCAAAAACGGCAGATTTTTGACAAAAGAGATAACACCCCCCCATTACGTCATTCTTCAGAAAGGTGAAAAATGGTCCGTTTTCAAATGTTTTATTTTTGAACATCAGTTCACATTTGTAGGTGGATTATTAGTTTTAGAGCTAAAATTAGCATGTTTAAAGTGATTTTCATGCTTCCAGGGGCTCTAAACACAAGATTTGTGGAATGGTTAAAAGTGCATGAAAATGGCCAATTTGCTCACTCTGAGGTCTCAAAAAGTGTTTCTTCACCCCGGGAAGTGAATTAAATACCATTTGGAGGCATTTAATGTTTAAGCAAAAACGGCTGATTTTTGACAAAAGAGATAACACCCCCCCATTAGGTCATGCTTCAGAAAGGTGAAAAATGGTCCGTTTTCAAATGTTTTATTTTTGAACGTCAGTTCACATTTGTAGGTGGATTATTAGTTTTAGAGCTAAAATTAGCATGCTTAAAGTGATTTTCATGCTTCCAGGGGCGCGGGAAGTGAATTAAATACCATTTTGAGGCATTTAATGTTCAAGCAAAAACGGCTGATTTTTGACAAAAGAGATAACACCCCCCATTACGTCATGCTTCAGAAAGGTGAAAAATTGTCCGTTTTCAAATTTTTATTTTTGAATGTCAGTTCACATTTGTAGGTGGATTATTAGTTTTATAGCTAAAATTAGCATGTTTAAAGTGATTTTCATGCTTCCAGGGGCCCGGGAAGTGAATTAAATACCATTTGGAGGCATTTAATGTTCAAGCAAAAACGGCTGATTTTTGACAAAAGAGATAACACCTCCCATTACGTCATGCTTCAGAAAGGTGAAAAATGGTCCGTTTTCAAATGTTTTATTTTTGAACATCAGTTCACATTTGTAGGTGGATTATTAGTTTTAGAGCTAAAATTAGCATGTTTAAAGTGATTTTCATGCTTCCAGGGGCTCAAAACACAAGATTTGTGGAATGGTTAAAAGGGCATGAAAATGGCCAATTTGCTCACTCTGAGGTCTCAAAAAGTGTTTCTTCACCCCGGGAAGTGAATTAAATACCATTTGGAGGCATTTAATGTTCAAGCAAAAACGGCTGATTTTTGACAAAAGAGATAACACCCCCCTTACGCCATTCTTCAGAAAGGTGAAAAATGGTCCGTTTTCAAATGTTTTATTTTTGAATGTCAGTTCACATTTGTAGGTGGATTATTAGTTTTAGAGCTAAAATTAGCATGTTTAAAGTGACTTTCATGCTTCCAGGGGCTCAAAACACAAGATTTGTGGAATGGTTAAAAGTGCATGAAAATGGCCAATTTGCTCACTCTGAGGTCTCAAAAAGTGTTTCTTCACCCCGGGAAGTGAATTAAATACCATTTGGAGGCATTTAATGTTCAATCAAAAACAGCTGATTTTTGACAAAAGAGATAACACCTCCCATTACGTCATGCTTCAGAAAGGTGAAAAATTGTCCGTTTTCAAATGTTTTATTTTTGAATGTCAGTTCACATTTGTAGGTGGATTATTAGTTTTAGAGCTAAAATTAGCATGTTTAAAGTGATTTTCATGCTTCCTGTGGCCCTAAACACAAGGTTTGTGGAATGGTTAAAAGTGCATGAAAATGGCCAATTTGCTCACTCTGAGGTCTCAAAAAGTGTTTCTTCACCCCGGGAAGTGAATTAAATACCATTTGGAGGCATTTAATGTTCAAGCAAAAACAGCTGATTTTTGACAAAAGAGATAACACCCCCCCCCATTACGTAATTCTTCAGAAAGGTGAAAAATTGTCTGTTTTCAAATGTTTTATTTTTGAATGTCAGTTCACATTTGTAGGTGGATTATTAGTTTTAGAGCTAAAATTAGCATGTTTAAAGTGATTTTCATGCTTCCAGGGGCTCTAAACACAAGATTTGTGGAATGGTTAAAAGTGCATGAAAATGGCCAATTTGCTCACTCTGAGGTCTCAAAAAGTGTTTCTTCACCCCGGGAAGTGAATTAAATACCATTTGGAGGCATTTAATGTTCAAGCAAAAACGGCTGATTTTTGACAAAAGAGATAACACCCCCCCATTAGGTCATGCTTCAGAAAGGTGAAAAATGGTCCGTTTTCAAATGTTTTATTTTTGAACGTCAGTTCACATTTGTAGGTGGATTATTAGTTTTAGAGCTAAAATTAGCATGTTTAAAGTGATTTTCATGCTTCCAGGGGCCCGGGAAGTGAATTAAATACCATTTGGAGGCATTTAATGTTCAAGCAAAAACGGCTGATTTTTGACAAAAGAGATAACACCCCCCATTACGTCATGCTTCAGAAAGGTGAAAAATTGTCCGTTTTCAAATGTTTTATTTTTGAATGTCAGTTCACATTTGTAGGTGGATTATTAGTTTTAGAGCTATAATTAGCATGTTTAAAGTGATTTTCATGCTTCCAGGGGCTCAAAACACAAGATTTGTGGAATGGTTAAAAGTGCATGAAAATGGCCAATTTGCTCACTCTGAGGTCTCAAAAAGTGTTTCTTCACCCCGGGAAGTGAATTAAATACCATTTGGAGGCATTTAATGTTCAAGCAAAAACGGCTGATTTTTGACAAAAGAGATAACACCCCCCCTTACGCCATTCTTCAGAAAGGTGAAAAATGGTCCGTTTTCAAATGTTTTATTTTTGAACGTCAGTTCACATTTGTAGGTGGATTATTAGTTTTATAGCTAAAATTAGCATGTTTAAAGTGATTTTCATGCTTCCAGGGGCCCGGGAAGTGAATTAAATACCATTTGGAGGCATTTAATGTTCAAGCAAAAACAGCTCATCTTTGACAAAAGAGATAACACCCCCCTATTACGTCATTCTTCAGAAAGGTGAAAAATGGTCCGTTTTCAAATGTTTTATTTTTGAACGTCAGTTCACATTTGTAGGTGGATTATTAGTTTTAGAGCTAAAATTAGCATGTTTAAAGTGATTTTCATGCTTCCAGGGGCTCTAAACACAAGATTTGTGGAATGGTTAAAAGTGCATGAAAATGGCCAATTTGCTCACTCTGAGGTCTCAAAAAGTGTTTCTTCACCCCGGGAAGTGAATTAAATACCATTTGGAGGCATTTAATGTTCAAGCAAAAACGGCTGATTTTTGACAAAAGAGATAACACCCCCCCATTAGGTCATGCTTCAGAAAGGTGAAAAATGGTCCGTTTTCAAATGTTTTATTTTTGAACGTCAGTTCACATTTGTAGGTGGATTATTAGTTTTAGAGCTAAAATTAGCATGCTTAAAGTGATTTTCATGCTTCCAGGGGCGCGGGAAGTGAATTAAATACCATTTTGAGGCATTTAATGTTCAAGCAAAAACGGCTGATTTTTGACAAAAGAGATAACACCCCCCATTACGTCATGCTTCAGAAAGGTGAAAAATTGTCCGTTTTCAAATGTTTTATTTTTGAATGTCAGTTCACATTTGTAGGTGGATTATTAGTTTTATAGCTAAAATTAGCATGTTTAAAGTGATTTTCATGCTTCCAGGGGCCCGGGAAGTGAATTAAATACCATTTGGAGGCATTTAATGTTCAAGCAAAAACAGCTCATCTTTGACAAAAGAGATAACACCCCCCTATTACGTCATTCTTCAGAAAGGTGAAAAATGGTCCGTTTTCAAATGTTTTATTTTTGAACGTCAGTTCACATTTGTAGGTGGATTATTAGTTTTAGAGCTAAAATTAGCATGTTTAAAGTGATTTTCATGCTTCCAGGGGCTCTTAACACAAGATTTGTGGAATGGTTAAAAGTGCATGAAAATAGCCAATTTGCTCACTCTGAGGTCTCAAAAAGTGTTTCTTCACCCCGGGAAGTGAATTAAATACCATTTGGAGGCATTTAATGTTCAAGCAAAAACGGCTGATTTTTGACAAAAGAGATAACACCCCCCCATTACGTCATTCTTCAGAAAGGTGAAAAATGGTCCGTTTTCAAATGTTTTATTTTTGAACGTCAGTTCACATTTGTAGGTGGATTATTAGTTTTAGAGCTAAAATTAGCATGTTTAAAGTGATTTTCATGCTTCCAGGGGCTCTAAACACAAGATTTGTGGAATGGTTAAAAGTGCATGAAAATGGCCAATTTGCTCACTCTGAGGTCTCAAAAAGTGGTTCTTCACCCTGGGAAGTGAATTAAATACCATTTGGAGGCATTTAATGTTCAAGCAAAAACGGCTGATTTTTGACAAAAGAGATAACACCCCCCCATTAGGTCATGCTTCAGAAAGGTGAAAAATGGTCCGTTTTCAAATGTTTTATTTTTGAACGTCAGTTCACATTTGTAGGTGGATTATTAGTTTTAGAGCTAAAATTAGCATGCTTAAAGTGATTTTCATGCTTCCAGGGGCGCGGGAAGTGAATTAAATACCATTTTGAGGCATTTAATGTTCAAGCAAAAACGGCTGATTTTTGACAAAAGAGATAACACCCCCCATTACGTCATGCTTCAGAAAGGTGAAAAATTGTCCGTTTTCAAATGTTTTATTTTTGAATGTCAGTTCACATTTGTAGGTGGATTATTAGTTTTATAGCTAAAATTAGCATGTTTAAAGTGATTTTCATGCTTCCAGGGGCCCGGGAAGTGAATTAAATACCATTTGGAGGCATTTAATGTTCAAGCAAAAACGGCTGATTTTTGACAAAAGAGATAACACCTCCCATTACGTCATACTTCAGAAAGGTGAAAAATGGTCCGTTTTCAAATGTTTTATTTTTGAACGTCAGTTCACATTTGTAGGTGGATTATTAGTTTTAGAGCTAAAATTAGCATGTTTAAAGTGATTTTCATGCTTCCAGGGGCTCAAAACACAAGATTTGTGGAATGGTTAAAAGGGCATGAAAATGGCCAATTTGCTCACTCTGAGGTCTCAAAAAGTGTTTCTTCACCCCGGGAAGTGAATTAAATACCATTTGGAGGCATTTAATGTTCAAGCAAAAACGGCTGATTTTTGACAAAAGAGATAACACCCCCCCTTACGCCATTCTTCAGAAAGGTGAAAAATGGTCCGTTTTCAAATGTTTTATTTTTGAATGTCAGTTCACATTTGTAGGTGGATTATTAGTTTTAGAGCTAAAATTAGCATGTTTAAAGTGATTTTCATGCTTCCAGGGGCTCAAAACACAAGATTTGTGGAATGGTTAAAAGTGCATGAAAATGGCCAATTTGCTCACTCTGAGGTCTCAAAAAGTGTTTCTTCACCCCGGGAAGTGAATTAAATACCATTTGGAGGCATTTAATGTTCAATCAAAAACAGCTGATTTTTGACAAAAGAGATAACACCTCCCATTACGTCATGCTTCAGAAAGGTGAAAAATTGTCCGTTTTCAAATGTTTTATTTTTGAATGTCAGTTCACATTTGTAGGTGGATTATTAGTTTTAGAGCTAAAATTAGCATGTTTAAAGTGATTTTCATGCTTCCTGTGGCCCTAAACACAAGGTTTGTGGAATGGTTAAAAGTGCATGAAAATGGCCAATTTGCTCACTCTGAGGTCTCAAAAAGTGTTTCTTCACCCCGGGAAGGGAATTAAATACCATTTGGAGGCATTTAATGTTCAAGCAAAAACAGCTGATTTTTGACAAAAGAGATAACACCCCCCCCATTACGTAATTCTTCAGAAAGGTGAAAAATTGTCTGTTTTCAAATGTTTTATTTTTGAATGTCAGTTCACATTTGTAGGTGGATTATTAGTTTTAGAGCTAAAATTAGCATGTTTAAAGTGATTTTCATGCTTCCAGGGGCTCTAAACACAAGATTTGTGGAATGTTTAAAAGTGCATGAAAATGGCCAATTTGCTCACTCTGAGGTCTCAAAAAGTGTTTCTTCACCCCGGGAAGTGAATTAAATACCATTTGGAGGCATTTAATGTTCAAGCAAAAACGGCTGATTTTTGACAAAAGAGATAACACCCCCCCATTAGGTCATGCTTCAGAAAGGTGAAAAATGGTCCGTTTTCAAATGTTTTATTTTTGAACGTCAGTTCACATTTGTAGGTGGATTATTAGTTTTAGAGCTAAAATTAGCATGTTTAAAGTGATTTTCATGCTTCCAGGGGCCCGGGAAGTGAATTAAATACCATTTGGAGGCATTTAATGTTCAAGCAAAAACGGCTGATTTTTGACAAAAGAGATAACACCCCCCATTACGTCATGCTTCAGAAAGGTGAAAAATTGTCCGTTTTCAAATGTTTTATTTTTGAATGTCAGTTCACATTTGTAGGTGGATTATTAGTTTTAGAGCTAAAATTAGCATGTTTAAAGTGATTTTCATGCTTCCAGGGGCTCAAAACACAAGATTTGTGGAATGGTTAAAAGTGCATGAAAATGGCCAATTTGCTCACTCTGAGGTCTCAAAAAGTGTTTCTTCACCCCGGGAAGTGAATTAAATACCATTTGGAGGCATTTAATGTTCAAGCAAAAACGGCTGATTTTTGACAAAAGAGATAACACCCCCCCTTACGCCATTCTTCAGAAAGGTGAAAAATGGTCCGTTTTCAAATGTTTTATTTTTGAACGTCAGTTCACATTTGTAGGTGGATTATTAGTTTTAGAGCTAAAATTAGCATGTTTAAAGTGATTTTCATGCTTCCAGGGGCGCGGGAAGTGATTTAAATACCATTTTGAGGCATTTAATGTTCAAGCAAAAACGGCTGATTTTTGACAAACGAGATAACACCCCCCATTACGTCATGCTTCAGAAAGGTGAAAAATTGTCCGTTTTCAAATGTTTTATTTTTGAATGTCAGTTCACATTTGTAGGTGGATTATTAGTTTTATAGCTAAAATTAGCATGTTTAAAGTGATTTTCATGCTTCCAGGGGCCCGGGAAGTGAATTAAATACCATTTGGAGGCATTTAATGTTCAAGCAAAAACGGCTGATTTTTGACAAAAGAGATAACACCTCCCATTACGTCATGCTTCAGAAAGGTGAAAAATGGTCCGTTTTCAAATGTTCTATTTTTGAACGTCAGTTCACATTTGTAGGTGGATTATTAGTTTTAGAGCTAAAATTAGCATGTTTAAAGTGATTTTCATGCTTCCAGGGGCTCAAAACACAAGATTTGTGGAATGGTTAAAAGTGCATGAAAATGGCCAATTTGCTCACTCTGAGGTCTCAAAAAGTGTTTCTTCACCCCGGGAAGTGAATTAAATACCATTTGGAGGCATTTAATGTTCAAGCAAAAACGGCTGATTTTTGACAAAAGAGATAACACCCCCCCTTACGCCATTCTTCAGAAAGGTGAAAAATGGTCCGTTTTCAAATGTTTTATTTTTGAACGTCAGTTCACATTTGTAGGTGGATTATTAGTTTTATAGCTAAAATTAGCATGTTTAAAGTGATTTTCATGCTTCCAGGGGCCCGGGAAGTGAATTAAATACCATTTGGAGGCATTTAATGTTCAAGCAAAAACGGCTGATTTTTGACAAAAGAGATAACACCTCCCATTACGTCATGCTTCAGAAAGGTGAAAAATGGTCCGTTTTCAAATGTTTTATTTTTGAACGTCAGTTCACATTTGTAGGTGGATTATTAGTTTTAGAGCTAAAATTAGCATGTTTAAAGTGATTTTCATGCTTCCAGGGGCTCTTAACACAAGATTTGTGGAATGGTTAAAAGTGCATGAAAATAGCCAATTTGCTCACTCTGAGGTCTCAAAAAGTGTTTCTTCAGCCCGGGAAGTGAATTAAATAACATTTGGAGGCATTTAATGTTCAATCAAAAACAGCTGATTTTTGACAAAAGAGATAACACCTCCCATTACGTCATGCTTCAGAAAGGTGAAAAATTGTCCGTTTTCAAATGTTTTATTTTTGAATGTCAGTTCACATTTGTAGGTGGATTATTAGTTTTAGAGCTAAAATTAGCATGTTTAAAGTGATTTTCATGCTTCCTGTGGCCCTAAACACAAGGTTTGTGGAATGGTTAAAAGTGCATGAAAATGGCCAATTTGCTCACTCTGAGGTCTCAAAAAGTGTTTCTTCACCCCGGGAAGTGAATTAAATACCATTTGGAGGCATTTAATGTTCAAGCAAAAACAGCTGATTTTTGACAAAAGAGATAACACCCCCCCCATTACGTAATTCTTCAGAAAGGTGAAAAATTGTCTGTTTTCAAATGTTTTATTTTTGAATGTCAGTTCACATTTGTAGGTGGATTATTAGTTTTAGAGCTAAAATTAGCATGTTTAAAGTGATTTTCATGCTTCCAGGGGCTCTAAACACAAGATTTGTGGAATGGTTAAAAGTGCATGAAAATGGCCAATTTGCTCACTCTGAGGTCTCAAAAAGTGTTTCTTCACCCCGGGAAGTGAATTAAATACCATTTGGAGGCATTTAATGTTCAAGCAAAAACGGCTGATTTTTGACAAAAGAGATAACACCCCCCCATTAGGTCATGCTTCAGAAAGGTGAAAAATGGTCCGTTTTCAAATGTTTTATTTTTGAACGTCAGTTCACATTTGTAGGTGGATTATTAGTTTTAGAGCTAAAATTAGCATGTTTAAAGTGATTTTCATGCTTCCAGGGGCCCGGGAAGTGAATTAAATACCATTTGGAGGCATTTAATGTTCAAGCAAAAACGGCTGATTTTTGACAAAAGAGATAACACCCCCCATTACGTCATGCTTCAGAAAGGTGAAAAATTGTCCGTTTTCAAATGTTTTATTTTTGAATGTCAGTTCACATTTGTAGGTGGATTATTAGTTTTAGAGCTAAAATTAGCATGTTTAAAGTGATTTTCATGCTTCCAGGGGCTCAAAACACAAGATTTGTGGAATGGTTAAAAGTGCATGAAAATGGCCAATTTGCTCACTCTGAGGTCTCAAAAAGTGTTTCTTCACCCCGGGAAGTGAATTAAATACCATTTGGAGGCATTTAATGTTCAAGCAAAAACGGCTGATTTTTGACAAAAGAGATAACACCCCCCCTTACGCCATTCTTCAGAAAGGTGAAAAATGGTCCGTTTTCAAATGTTTTATTTTTGAACGTCAGTTCACATTTGTAGGTGGATTATTAGTTTTATAGCTAAAATTAGCATGTTTAAAGTGATTTTCATGCTTCCAGGGGCCCGGGAAGTGAATTAAATATCATTTGGAGGCATTTAATGTTCAAGCAAAAACAGCTCATCTTTGACAAAAGAGATAACACCCCCCTATTACGTCATTCTTCAGAAAGGTGGAATATGGTCCGTTTTCAAATGTTTTATTTTTGAACGTCAGTTCACATTTGTAGGTGGATTATTAGTTTTAGAGCTAAAATTAGCATGTTTAAAGTGATTTTCATGCTTCCAGGGGCTCTTAACACAAGATTTGTGGAATGGTTAAAAGTGCATGAAAATAGCCAATTTGCTCACTCTGAGGTCTCAAAAAGTGTTTCTTCACCCCGGGAAGTGAATTAAATACCATTTGGAGGCATTTAATGTTCAAGCAAAAACGGCTGATTTTTGACAAAAGAGATAACACCCCCCCATTACGTCATTCTTCAGAAAGGTGAAAAATGGTCCGTTTTCAAATGTTTTATTTTTGAACATCAGTTCACATTTGTAGGTGGATTATTAGTTTTAGAGCTAAAATTAGCATGTTTAAAGTGATTTTCATGCTTCCAGGGGCTCTAAACACAAGATTTGTGGAATGGTTAAAAGTGCATGAAAATGGCCAATTTGCTCACTCTGAGGTCTCAAAAAGTGTTTCTTCACCCCGGGAAGTGAATTAAATACCATTTGGAGGCATTTAATGTTTAAGCAAAAACGGCTGATTTTTGACAAAAGAGATAACACCCCCCCATTAGGTCATGCTTCAGAAAGGTGAAAAATGGTCCGTTTTCAAATGTTTTATTTTTGAACGTCAGTTCACATTTGTAGGTGGATTATTAGTTTTAGAGCTAAAATTAGCATGCTTAAAGTGATTTTCATGCTTCCAGGGGCGCGGGAAGTGAATTAAATACCATTTTGAGGCATTTAATGTTCAAGCAAAAACGGCTGATTTTTGACAAAAGAGATAACACCCCCCATTACGTCATGCTTCAGAAAGGTGAAAAATTGTCCGTTTTCAAATTTTTATTTTTGAATGTCAGTTCACATTTGTAGGTGGATTATTAGTTTTATAGCTAAAATTAGCATGTTTAAAGTGATTTTCATGCTTCCAGGGGCCCGGGAAGTGAATTAAATACCATTTGGAGGCATTTAATGTTCAAGCAAAAACGGCTGATTTTTGACAAAAGAGATAACACCTCCCATTACGTCATGCTTCAGAAAGGTGAAAAATGGTCCGTTTTCAAATGTTTTATTTTTGAACATCAGTTCACATTTGTAGGTGGATTATTAGTTTTAGAGCTAAAATTAGCATGTTTAAAGTGATTTTCATGCTTCCAGGGGCCCGGGAAGTGAATTAAATATCATTTGGAGGCATTTAATGTTCAAGCAAAAACAGCTCATCTTTGACAAAAGAGATAACACCCCCCTATTACGTCATTCTTCAGAAAGGTGGAATATGGTCCGTTTTCAAATGTTTTATTTTTGAACGTCAGTTCACATTTGTAGGTGGATTATTAGTTTTAGAGCTAAAATTAGCATGTTTAAAGTGATTTTCATGCTTCCAGGGGCTCTTAACACAAGATTTGTGGAATGGTTAAAAGTGCATGAAAATAGCCAATTTGCTCACTCTGAGGTCTCAAAAAGTGTTTCTTCACCCCGGGAAGTGAATTAAATACCATTTAAAGGCATTTAATGTTCAAGCAAAAACGGCTGATTTTTGACAAAAGAGATAACACCCCCCCATTACGTCATTCTTCAGAAAGGTGAAAAATGGTCCGTTTTCAAATGTTTTATTTTTGAACATCAGTTCACATTTGTAGGTGGATTATTAGTTTTAGAGCTAAAATTAGCATGTTTAAAGTGATTTTCATGCTTCCAGGGGCTCTAAACACAAGATTTGTGGAATGGTTAAAAGTGCATGAAAATGGCCAATTTGCTCACTCTGAGGTCTCAAAAAGTGTTTCTTCACCCCGGGAAGTGAATTAAATACCATTTGGAGGCATTTAATGTTTAAGCAAAAACGGCTGATTTTTGACAAAAGAGATAACACCCCCCCATTAGGTCATGCTTCAGAAAGGTGAAAAATGGTCCGTTTTCAAATGTTTTATTTTTGAACGTCAGTTCACATTTGTAGGTGGATTATTAGTTTTAGAGCTAAAATTAGCATGCTTAAAGTGATTTTCATGCTTCCAGGGGCGCGGGAAGTGAATTAAATACCATTTTGAGGCATTTAATGTTCAAGCAAAAACGGCTGATTTTTGACAAAAGAGATAACACCCCCCATTACGTCATGCTTCAGAAAGGTGAAAAATTGTCCGTTTTCAAATTTTTATTTTTGAATGTCAGTTCACATTTGTAGGTGGATTATTAGTTTTATAGCTAAAA
Organism: Lissotriton helveticus; assembly: GCF_964261635.1. Lineage (NCBI taxonomy): Eukaryota > Metazoa > Chordata > Amphibia > Caudata > Salamandridae > Lissotriton > Lissotriton helveticus. The sequence goes on from NW_027611740.1 coordinate 2,236,362, forward strand.
TTAGCATGTTTAAAGTGATTTTCATGCTTCCAGGGGCCCGGGAAGTGAATTAAATACCATTTGGAGGCATTTAATGTTCAAGCAAAAACGGCTGATTTTTGACAAAAGAGATAACACCTCCCATTACGTCATGCTTCAGAAAGGTGAAAAATGGTCCGTTTTCAAATGTTTTATTTTTGAACATCAGTTCACATTTGTAGGTGGATTATTAGTTTTAGAGCTAAAATTAGCATGTTTAAAGTGATTTTCATGCTTCCAGGGGCTCAAAACACAAGATTTGTGGAATGGTTAAAAGGGCATGAAAATGGCCAATTTGCTCACTCTGAGGTCTCAAAAAGTGTTTCTTCACCCCGGGAAGTGAATTAAATACCATTTGGAGGCATTTAATGTTCAAGCAAAAACGGCTGATTTTTGACAAAAGAGATAACACCCCCCTTACGCCATTCTTCAGAAAGGTGAAAAATGGTCCGTTTTCAAATGTTTTATTTTTGAATGTCAGTTCACATTTGTAGGTGGATTATTAGTTTTAGAGCTAAAATTAGCATGTTTAAAGTGACTTTCATGCTTCCAGGGGCTCAAAACACAAGATTTGTGGAATGGTTAAAAGTGCATGAAAATGGCCAATTTGCTCACTCTGAGGTCTCAAAAAGTGTTTCTTCACCCCGGGAAGTGAATTAAATACCATTTGGAGGCATTTAATGTTCAATCAAAAACAGCTGATTTTTGACAAAAGAGATAACACCTCCCATTACGTCATGCTTCAGAAAGGTGAAAAATTGTCCGTTTTCAAATGTTTTATTTTTGAATGTCAGTTCACATTTGTAGGTGGATTATTAGTTTTAGAGCTAAAATTAGCATGTTTAAAGTGATTTTCATGCTTCCTGTGGCCCTAAACACAAGGTTTGTGGAATGGTTAAAAGTGCATGAAAATGGCCAATTTGCTCACTCTGAGGTCTCAAAAAGTGTTTCTTCACCCCGGGAAGTGAATTAAATACCATTTGGAGGCATTTAATGTTCAAGCAAAAACAGCTGATTTTTGACAAAAGAGATAACACCCCCCCCCATTACGTAATTCTTCAGAAAGGTGAAAAATTGTCTGTTTTCAAATGTTTTATTTTTGAATGTCAGTTCACATTTGTAGGTGGATTATTAGTTTTAGAGCTAAAATTAGCATGTTTAAAGTGATTTTCATGCTTCCAGGGGCTCTAAACACAAGATTTGTGGAATGGTTAAAAGTGCATGAAAATGGCCAATTTGCTCACTCTGAGGTCTCAAAAAGTGTTTCTTCACCCCGGGAAGTGAATTAAATACCATTTGGAGGCATTTAATGTTCAAGCAAAAACGGCTGATTTTTGACAAAAGAGATAACACCCCCCCATTAGGTCATGCTTCAGAAAGGTGAAAAATGGTCCGTTTTCAAATGTTTTATTTTTGAACGTCAGTTCACATTTGTAGGTGGATTATTAGTTTTAGAGCTAAAATTAGCATGTTTAAAGTGATTTTCATGCTTCCAGGGGCCCGGGAAGTGAATTAAATACCATTTGGAGGCATTTAATGTTCAAGCAAAAACGGCTGATTTTTGACAAAAGAGATAACACCCCCCATTACGTCATGCTTCAGAAAGGTGAAAAATTGTCCGTTTTCAAATGTTTTATTTTTGAATGTCAGTTCACATTTGTAGGTGGATTATTAGTTTTAGAGCTATAATTAGCATGTTTAAAGTGATTTTCATGCTTCCAGGGGCTCAAAACACAAGATTTGTGGAATGGTTAAAAGTGCATGAAAATGGCCAATTTGCTCACTCTGAGGTCTCAAAAAGTGTTTCTTCACCCCGGGAAGTGAATTAAATACCATTTGGAGGCATTTAATGTTCAAGCAAAAACGGCTGATTTTTGACAAAAGAGATAACACCCCCCCTTACGCCATTCTTCAGAAAGGTGAAAAATGGTCCGTTTTCAAATGTTTTATTTTTGAACGTCAGTTCACATTTGTAGGTGGATTATTAGTTTTATAGCTAAAATTAGCATGTTTAAAGTGATTTTCATGCTTCCAGGGGCCCGGGAAGTGAATTAAATACCATTTGGAGGCATTTAATGTTCAAGCAAAAACAGCTCATCTTTGACAAAAGAGATAACACCCCCCTATTACGTCATTCTTCAGAAAGGTGAAAAATGGTCCGTTTTCAAATGTTTTATTTTTGAACGTCAGTTCACATTTGTAGGTGGATTATTAGTTTTAGAGCTAAAATTAGCATGTTTAAAGTGATTTTCATGCTTCCAGGGGCTCTTAACACAAGATTTGTGGAATGGTTAAAAGTGCATGAAAATAGCCAATTTGCTCACTCTGAGGTCTCAAAAAGTGTTTCTTCACCCCGGGAAGTGAATTAAATACCATTTGGAGGCATTTAATGTGCAAGCAAAAACGGCTGATTTTTGACAAAAGAGATAACACCCCCCCCATTACGTCATTCTTCAGAAAGGTGAAAAATGGTCCGTTTTCAAATGTTTTATTTTTAAACGTCAGTTCACATTTGTAGGTGGATTATTAGTTTTAGAGCTAAAATTAGCATGTTTAAAGTGATTTTCATGCTTCCAGGGGCTCTAAACACAAGATTTGTGGAATGGTTAAAAGTGCATGAAAATGGCCAATTTGCTCACTCTGAGGTCTCAAAAAGTGTTTCTTCACCCGGGAAGTGAATTAAATACCATTTGGAGGCATTTAATGTTCAAGCAAAAACGGCTGATTTTTGACAAAAGAGATAACACCCCCCCATTAGGTCATGCTTCAGAAAGGTGAAAAATTGTCCGTTTTCAAATGTTTTATTTTTGAACGTCAGTTCACATTTGTAGGTGGATTATTAGTTTTAGAGCTAAAATTAGCATGCTTAAAGTGATTTTCATGCTTCCAGGGGCGCGGGAAGTGAATTAAATACCATTTTGAGGCATTTAATGTTCAAGCAAAAACGGCTGATTTTTGACAAAAGAGATAACACCCCCCATTACGTCATGCTTCAGAAAGGTGAAAAATTGTCCGTTTTCAAATGTTTTATTTTTGAATGTCAGTTCACATTTGTAGGTGGATTATTAGTTTTATAGCTAAAATTAGCATGTTTAAAGTGATTTTCATGCTTCCAGGGGCCCGGGAAGTGAATTAAATACCATTTGGAGGCATTTAATGTTCAAGCAAAAACGGCTGATTTTTGACAAAAGAGATAACACCTCCCATTACGTCATGCTTCAGAAAGGTGAAAAATGGTCCGTTTTCAAATGTTTTATTTTTGAACGTCAGTTCACATTTGTAGGTGGATTATTAGTTTTAGAGCTAAAATTAGCATGTTTAAAGTGATTTTCATGCTTCCAGGGGCTCAAAACACAAGATTTGTGGAATGGTTAAAAGGGCATGAAAATGGCCAATTTGCTCACTCTGAGGTCTCAAAAAGTGTTTCTTCACCCCGGGAAGTGAATTAAATACCATTTGGAGGCATTTAATGTTCAAGCAAAAACGGCTGATTTTTGACAAAAGAGATAACACCCCCCATTACGTCATGCTTCAGAAAGGTGAAAAATTGTCCGTTTTCAAATGTTTTATTTTTGAACGTCAGTTCACATTTGTAGGTGGATTATTAGTTTTATAGCTAAAATTAGCATGTTTAAAGTGATTTTCATGCTTCCAGGGGCCCGGGAAGTGAATTAAATACCATTTGGAGGCATTTAATGTTCAAGCAAAAACGGCTGATTTTTGACAAAAGAGATAACACCTCCCATTACGTCATGCTTCAGAAAGGTGAAAAATGGTCCGTTTTCAAATGTTTTATTTTTGAACGTCAGTTCACATTTGTAGGTGGATTATTAGTTTTAGAGCTAAAATTAGCATGTTTAAAGTGATTTTCATGCTTCCAGGGGCTCTTAACACAAGATTTGTGGAATGGTTAAAAGTGCATGAAAATAGCCAATTTGCTTACTCTGAGGTCTCAAAAAGTGTTTCTTCAGCCCGGGAAGTGAATTAAATAACATTTGGAGGCATTTAATGTTCAATCAAAAACAGCTGATTTTTGACAAAAGAGATAACACCTCCCATTACGTCATGCTTCAGAAAGGTGAAAAATTGTCCGTTTTCAAATGTTTTATTTTTGAATGTCAGTTCACATTTGTAGGTGGATTATTAGTTTTAGAGCTAAAATTAGCATGTTTAAAGTGATTTTCATGCTTCCTGTGGCCCTAAACACAAGGTTTGTGGAATGGTTAAAAGTGCATGAAAATGGCCAATTTGCTCACTCTGAGGTCTCAAAAAGTGTTTCTTCACCCCGGGAAGTGAATTAAATACCATTTGGAGGCATTTAATGTTCAAGCAAAAACAGCTGATTTTTGTCAAAAGAGATAACACCCCCCCATTACGTAATTCTTCAGAAAGGTGAAAAATTGTCTGTTTTCAAATGTTTTATTTTTGAATGTCAGTTCACATTTGTAGGTGGATTATTAGTTTTAGAGCTAAAATTAGCATGTTTAAAGTGATTTTCATGCTTGCAGGGGCTCTAAACACAAGATTTGTGGAATGGTTAAAAGTGCATGAAAATGGCCAATTTGCTCACTCTGAGGTCTCAAAAAGTGTTTCTTCACCCCGGGAAGTGAATTAAATACCATTTGGAGGCATTTAATGTTCAAGCAAAAACGGCTGATTTTTGACAAAAGAGATAACACCCCCCCATTACGTCATTCTTCAGAAAGGTGAAAAATGGTCCGTTTTCAAATGTTTTATTTTTGAACGTCAGTTCACATTTGTAGGTGGATTATTAGTTTTAGAGCTAAAATTAGCATGTTTAAAGTGATTTTCATGCTTCCAGGGGCTCTTAACACAAGATTTGTGGAATGGTTAAAAGTGCATGAAAATAGCCAATTTGCTCACTCTGAGGTCTCAAAAAGTGTTTCTTCACCCCGGGAAGTGAATTAAATACCATTTGGAGGCATTTAATGTTCAAGCAAAAACGGCTGATTTTTGACAAAAGAGATAACACCCCCCCATTACGTCATTCTTCAGAAAGGTGAAAAATGGTCCGTTTTCAAATGTTTTATTTTTGAACGTCAGTTCACATTTGTAGGTGGATTATTAGTTTTAGAGCTAAAATTAGCATGTTTAAAGTGATTTTCATGCTTCCAGGGGCTCTTAACACAAGATTTGTGGAATGGTTAAAAGTGCATGAAAATAGCCAATTTGCTCACTCTGAGGTCTCAAAAAGTGTTTCTTCACCCCGGGAAGTGAATTAAATACCATTTGGAGGCATTTAATGTTCAAGCAAAAACGGCTGATTTTTGACAAAAGAGATAACACCCCCCATTAGGTCATGCTTCAGAAAGGTGAAAAATGGTCCGTTTTCAAATGTTTTATTTTTGAACGTCAGTTCACATTTGTAGGTGGATTATTAGTTTTAGAGCTAAAATTAGCATGCTTAAAGTGATTTTCATGCTTCCAGGGGCGCGGGAAGTGAATTAAATACCATTTTGAGGCATTTAATGTTCAAGCAAAAACGGCTGATTTTTGACAAAAGAGATAACATCCCCCATTACGTCATGCTTCAGAAAGGTGAAAAATTGTCCGTTTTCAAATGTTTTATTTTTGAATGTCAGTTCACATTTGTAGGTGGATTATTAGTTTTATAGCTAAAATTAGCATGTTTAAAGTGATTTTCATGCTTCCAGGGGCCCGGGAAGTGAATTAAATACCATTTGGAGGCATTTAATGTTCAAGCAAAAACGGCTGATTTTTGACAAAAGAGATAACACCTCCCATTACGTCATGCTTCAGAAAGGTGAAAAATGGTCCGTTTTCAAATGTTTTATTTTTGAACGTCAGTTCACATTTGTAGGTGGATTATTAGTTTTAGAGCTAAAATTAGCATGTTTAAAGTGATTTTCATGCTTCCAGGGGCTCAAAACACAAGATTTGTGGAATGGTTAAAAGGGCATGAAAATGGCCAATTTGCTCACTCTGAGGTCTCAAAAAGTGTTTCTTCACCCCGGGAAGTGAATTAAATACCATTTGGAGGCATTTAATGTTCAAGCAAAAACGGCTGATTTTTGACAAAAGAGATAACACCCCCCCTTACGCCATTCTTCAGAAAGGTGAAAAATGGTCCGTTTTCAAATGTTTTATTTTTGAATGTCAGTTCATATTTGTAGGTGGATTATTAGTTTTAGAGCTAAAATTAGCATGTTTAAAGTGATTTTCATGCTTCCAGGGGCTCAAAACACAAGATTTGTGGAATGGTTAAAAGTGCATGAAAATGGCCAATTTGCTCACTCTGAGGTCTCAAAAAGTGTTTCTTCACCCCGGGAAGTGAATTAAATACCATTTGGAGGCATTTAATGTTCAAGCAAAAACGGCTGATTTTTGACAAAAGAGATAACACCCCCCATTACGTCATGCTTCAGAAAGGTGAAAAATTGTCCGTTTTCAAATGTTTTATTTTTGAACGTCAGTTCACATTTGTAGGTGGATTATTAGTTTTATAGCTAAAATTAGCATGTTTAAAGTGATTTTCATGCTTCCAGGGGCCCGGGAAGTGAATTAAATACCATTTGGAGGCATTTAATGTTCAAGCAAAAACGGCTGATTTTTGACAAAAGAGATAACACCTCCCATTACGTCATGCTTCAGAAAGGTGAAAAATGGTCCGTTTTCAAATGTTTTATTTTTGAACGTCAGTTCACATTTGTAGGTGGATTATTAGTTTTAGAGCTAAAATTAGCATGTTTAAAGTGATTTTCATGCTTCCAGGGGCTCTTAACACAAGATTTGTGGAATGGTTAAAAGTGCATGAAAATAGCCAATTTGCTTACTCTGAGGTCTCAAAAAGTGTTTCTTCAGCCCGGGAAGTGAATTAAATAACATTTGGAGGCATTTAATGTTCAATCAAAAACAGCTGATTTTTGACAAAAGAGATAACACCTCCCATTACGTCATGCTTCAGAAAGGTGAAAAATTGTCCGTTTTCAAATGTTTTATTTTTGAATGTCAGTTCACATTTGTAGGTGGATTATTAGTTTTAGAGCTAAAATTAGCATGTTTAAAGTGATTTTCATGCTTCCTGTGGCCCTAAACACAAGGTTTGTGGAATGGTTAAAAGTGCATGAAAATGGCCAATTTGCTCACTCTGAGGTCTCAAAAAGTGTTTCTTCACCCCGGGAAGTGAATTAAATACCATTTGGAGGCATTTAATGTTCAAGCAAAAACAGCTGATTTTTGTCAAAAGAGATAACACCCCCCCATTACGTAATTCTTCAGAAAGGTGAAAAATTGTCTGTTTTCAAATGTTTTATTTTTGAATGTCAGTTCACATTTGTAGGTGGATTATTAGTTTTAGAGCTAAAATTAGCATATTTAAAGTGATTTTCATGCTTGCAGGGGCTCTAAACACAAGATTTGTGGAATGGTTAAAAGTGCATGAAAATGGCCAATTTGCTCACTCTGAGGTCTCAAAAAGTGTTTCTTCACCCCGGGAAGTGAATTAAATACCATTTGGAGGCATTTAATGTTCAAGCAAAAACGGCTGATTTTTGACAAAAGAGATAACACCCCCCCATTACGTCATTCTTCAGAAAGGTGAAAAATGGTCCGTTTTCAAATGTTTTATTTTTGAACGTCAGTTCACATTTGTAGGTGGATTATTAGTTTTAGAGCTAAAATTAGCATGTTTAAAGTGATTTTCATGCTTCCAGGGGCTCTTAACACAAGATTTGTGGAATGGTTAAAAGTGCATGAAAATAGCCAATTTGCTCACTCTGAGGTCTCAAAAAGTGTTTCTTCACCCCGGGAAGTGAATTAAATACCATTTGGAGGCATTTAATGTTCAAGCAAAAACGGCTGATTTTTGACAAAAGAGATAACACCCCCCCATTACGTCATTCTTCAGAAAGGTGAAAAATGGTCCGTTTTCAAATGTTTTATTTTTGAACGTCAGTTCACATTTGTAGGTGGATTATTAGTTTTAGAGCTAAAATTAGCATGTTTAAAGTGATTTTCATGCTTCCAGGGGCTCTTAACACAAGATTTGTGGAATGGTTAAAAGTGCATGAAAATAGCCAATTTGCTCACTCTGAGGTCTCAAAAAGTGTTTCTTCACCCCGGGAAGTGAATTAAATACCATTTGGAGGCATTTAATGTTCAAGCAAAAACGGCTGATTTTTGACAAAAGAGATAACACCCCCCATTAGGTCATGCTTCAGAAAGGTGAAAAATGGTCCGTTTTCAAATGTTTTATTTTTGAACGTCAGTTCACATTTGTAGGTGGATTATTAGTTTTAGAGCTAAAATTAGCATGCTTAAAGTGATTTTCATGCTTCCAGGGGCGCGGGAAGTGAATTAAATACCATTTTGAGGCATTTAATGTTCAAGCAAAAACGGCTGATTTTTGACAAAAGAGATAACATCCCCCATTACGTCATGCTTCAGAAAGGTGAAAAATTGTCCGTTTTCAAATGTTTTATTTTTGAATGTCAGTTCACATTTGTAGGTGGATTATTAGTTTTATAGCTAAAATTAGCATGTTTAAAGTGATTTTCATGCTTCCAGGGGCCCGGGAAGTGAATTAAATACCATTTGGAGGCATTTAATGTTCAAGCAAAAACGGCTGATTTTTGACAAAAGAGATAACACCTCCCATTACGTCATGCTTCAGAAAGGTGAAAAATGGTCCGTTTTCAAATGTTTTATTTTTGAACGTCAGTTCACATTTGTAGGTGGATTATTAGTTTTAGAGCTAAAATTAGCATGTTTAAAGTGATTTTCATGCTTCCAGGGGCTCAAAACACAAGATTTGTGGAATGGTTAAAAGGGCATGAAAATGGCCAATTTGCTCACTCTGAGGTCTCAAAAAGTGTTTCTTCACCCCGGGAAGTGAATTAAATACCATTTGGAGGCATTTAATGTTCAAGCAAAAACGGCTGATTTTTGACAAAAGAGATAACACCCCCCCTTACGCCATTCTTCAGAAAGGTGAAAAATGGTCAGTTTTCAAATGTTTTATTTTTGAATGTCAGTTCACATTTGTAGGTGGATTATTAGTTTTATAGCTAAAATTAGCATGTTTAAAGTGATTTTCATGCTTCCAGGGGCCCGGGAAGTGAATTAAATACCATTTGGAGGCATTTAATGTTCAAGCAAAAACGGCTGATTTTTGACAAAAGAGATAACACCTCCCATTACGTCATGCTTCAGAAAGGTGAAAAATGGTCCGTTTTCAAATGTTTTATTTTTGAACGTCAGTTCACATTTGTAGGTGGATTATTAGTTTTAGAGCTAAAATTAGCATGTTTAAAGTGATTTTCATGCTTCCAGGGGCTCTTAACACAAGATTTGTGGAATGGTTAAAAGTGCATGAAAATAGCCAATTTGCTTACTCTGAGGTCTCAAAAAGTGTTTCTTCAGCCCGTGAAGTGAATTAAATAACATTTGGAGGCATTTAATGTTCAATCAAAAACAGCTGATTTTTGACAAAAGAGATAACACCTCCCATTACGTCATGCTTCAGAAAGGTGAAAAATTGTCAGTTTTCAAATGTTTTATTTTTGAATGTCAGTTCACATTTGTAGGTGGATTATTAGTTTTAGAGCTAAAATTAGCATGTTTAAAGTGATTTTCATGCTTCCTGTGGCCCTAAACACAAGGTTTGTGGAATGGTTAAAAGTGCATGAAAATGGCCAATTTGCTCACTCTGAGGTCTCAAAAAGTGTTTCTTCACCCCGGGAAGTGAATTAAATACCATTTGGAGGCATTTAATGTTCAAGCAAAAACAGCTGATTTTTGACAAAAGAGATAACACCCCCCCCATTACGTAATTCTTCAGAAAGGTGAAAAATTGTCTGTTTTCAAATGTTTTATTTTTGAATGTCAGTTCACATTTGTAGGTGGATTATTAGTTTTAGAGCTAAAATTAGCATATTTAAAGTGATTTTCATGCTTGCAGGGGCTCTAAACACAAGATTTGTGGAATGGTTAAAAGTGCATGAAAATGGCCAATTTGCTCACTCTGAGGTCTCAAAAAGTGTTTCTTCACCCCGGGAAGTGAATTAAATACCATTTGGAGGCATTTAATGTTCAAGCAAAAACGGCTGATTTTTGACAAAAGAGATAACACCCCCCCCATTACGTCATTCTTCAGAAAGGTGAAAAATGGTCCGTTTTCAAATGTTTTATTTTTGAACGTCAGTTCACATTTGTAGGTGGATTATTAGTTTTAGAGCTAAAATTAGCATGTTTAAAGTGATTTTCATGCTTCCAGGGGCTCTTAACACAAGATTTGTGGAATGGTTAAAAGTGCATGAAAATAGCCAATTTGCTCACTCTGAGGTCTCAAAAAGTGTTTCTTCACCCCGGGAAGTGAATTAAATACCATTTGGAGGCATTTAATGTTCAAGCAAAAACGGCTGATTTTTGACAAAAGAGATAACACCCCCCCATTACGTCATTCTTCAGAAAGGTGAAAAATGGTCCGTTTTCAAATGTTTTATTTTTGAACGTCAGTTCACATTTGTAGGTGGATTATTAGTTTTAGAGCTAAAATTAGCATGTTTAAAGTGATTTTCATGCTTCCAGGGGCTCTAAACACAAGATTTGTGGAATGGTTAAAAGTGCATGAAAATGGCCAATTTGCTCACTCTGAGGTCTCAAAAAGTGTTTCTTCACCCCGGGAAGTGAATTAAATACCATTTGGAGGCATTTAATGTTCAAGCAAAAACGGCTGATTTTTGACAAAAGAGATAACACCCCCCCATTAGGTCATGCTTCAGAAAGGTGAAAAATGGTCCGTTTTCAAATGTTTTATTTTTGAACGTCAGTTCACATTTGTAGGTGGATTATTAGTTTTAGAGCTAAAATTAGCATGTTTAAAGTGATTTTCATGCTTCCAGGGGCGCGGGAAGTGAATTAAATACCATTTTGAGGCATTTAATGTTCAAGCAAAAACGGCTGATTTTTGACAAAAGAGATAACACCCCCCATTACGTCATGCTTCAGAAAGGTGAAAAATTGTCCGTTTTCAAATGTTTTATTTTTGAATGTCAGTTCACATTTGTAGGTGGATTATTAGTTTTATAGCTAAAATTAGCATGTTTAAAGAGATTTTCATGCTTCCAGGGGCCCGGGAAGTGAATTAAATACCATTTGGAGGCATTTAATGTTCAAGCAAAAACGGCTGATTTTTGACAAAAGAGATAACACCTCCCATTACGTCATGCTTCAGAAAGGTGAAAAATGGTCCGTTTTCAAATGTTTTATTTTTGAACGTCAGTTCACATTTGTAGGTGGATTATTAGTTTTAGAGCTAAAATTAGCATGTTTAAAGTGATTTTCATGCTTCCAGGGGCTCAAAACACAAGATTTGTGGAATGGTTAAAAGTGCATGAAAATGGCCAATTTGCTCACTCTGAGGTCTCAAAAAGTGTTTCTTCACCCCGGGAAGTGAATTAAATACCATTTGGAGGCATTTAATGTTCAAGCAAAAACGGCTGATTTTTGACAAAAGAGATAACACCCCCCCTTACGCCATTCTTCAGAAAGGTGAAAAATGGTCCGTTTTCAAATGTTTTATTTTTGAACGTCAGTTCACATTTGTAGGTGGATTATTAGTTTTATAGCTAAAATTAGCATGTTTAAAGTGATTTTCATGCTTCCAGGGGCCCGGGAAGTGAATTAAATACCATTTGGAGGCATTTAATGTTCAAGCAAAAACAGCTCATCTTTGACAAAAGAGATAACACCCCCCTATTACGTCATTCTTCAGAAAGGTGAAAAATGGTCCATTTTCAAATGTTTTATTTTTTTTTCACAACAATTTTTATTGATAAAGATGAGCATATGGATGAAAGTGGCATCCCACAAACAGGACGATACCACCAGGCATTGTAGTTACATTTGCAAAATAAATCTGAGCATTAAAGCAAGGAACCAGCGGAACCAATGGTACACAAAAACCCCAACCCCATCTTCCTCGTTTCAGAATTTACCCACCCAACTCCCCGAACCCTCCCTCAACCCTCCCTAACCCCATGCATGTGTGTGGGAGCCATATGTATGGAAACTCTTTGCGCATCAAGTGTGAGTGTGAGAGTGGGCTTCTCAGGAGTAGACTGGGCTATAGGTCCTCCTCCGGGTCCTCCGGGGGATCCAGTGTCAAACCTCTGTAGGCCGCCCACCGCTTCCATATCTTGAAATGTTTACGAGGGCATCCCCGCGCCTCAAAGATTGGCCTCTCCAGACCCATACAAAAATCTAAGCCTGCCTTCCATGCAGTCAGGGGGGGGCCTCACCTCCTTCCATGCTCGGGCCATGTCTCTTTTGGCTACCATCAGTCCCAGGAGGAGCAGGTGACGCTTATAGGTATTACCACCAACCCCCTCCAGGATGTGCAGTAGGCCCAGGCGGTGGGTACGGGGAAGGGTCCAGCCCAACACCTCCGACAGACAGCCCCATACACCCCTCTAAAAGCCAACTAGTTTTGAGCACGACCACACCGTGTGGAGCAATGTACCCACCTCCGCCCCACATCTCAGACACTCCGGGGACTCAATCAGGCCTGCTCTCCACAGACGCTCTCGAGTATAATAAGCCCTGTGCAAAATCTTGAACTGTATGAGGCGAAACCGCAGTGCTATAGCCGCCCCCCTCGGGGATTCTAATGCCTCCCGCCAGTCATCCTCATCCAGCGGTCCCATATCGGCCTCCCAGTGCGCCTTCAGCCGAAGAAGAGTGGAAGAGCAATGTACGACCATGGTCTGGTAAATGCGCGATACTTTTTTGTCTCCAAGGTCGCCCATGAACACCTTCGCCTCGATCGGGCTGAACTCTGGGAGCGAGTCAAGATTAGTTATACTGGGCGTCAACGCATGTCGAAGTTGTAGATAGCGATAAAATTGAGATTGGGGCATACCAAATTCAGCACTAAGAGCCTGAAAGGACTTGAGAGTCGTCCCGGACATCACATGGCCGAGCTGCGAAATGCCTATTGAGTCCAAGCCATCGAAGCCTGATAACTTAGAAAGTTCCGGTAGTAAACCGTTGCGCCACAGCGGTGTTTCCGCGGTCAGTCTACCCCACCAACCCATGCGGCGCAGGGCCTGCCGCCATATCCCAAATACAAGTTGAGTGACTCTCGGCAATGGCCGACGTAGCCGGGGTGAGTATAGGATGGTGTGGAGCGAGTTATCCCCCATTAACGCACGTTCTAGGGCGTACGCCGGATCTCCACCGTCACCATACCACCATTCATTTAGAACAAGAAGATGAGCGGCCTGGTAGTATGACCGTATATCCGAGGTGGCTAGGCCCCACCAGTACGTGGACAGGAAGCATGTGCGCAGCGCTACCCTGGCGGCACCGCCAGCCCAAAGGAAGCGGCCCAGTACTGAGTCGACCCGCCGAAACCATTGGGGAGGGATAGGATACGGATGGTTCTGTAGTTGGTAGAGTAGGCGCGGCAGTGCAACCATCTTAAAGATAGCCGACCTGCCAAAAATTGAAAGAGGCATTCTGGACCAAGTTTTAATATCCGTCTGGACCCGCTCCCAGATGGGCAAGAGGTTACGTTCCCAGGCCGTGTCCACTGAGTTCGAGAGGAACACCCCGAGGTATTTCAGACCAACTGTGGCCATCTGCAGTTCCGAAGCCCAGGGATCCGTCACCATGTCCCCTTGTATTACCCATAGGGTAGATTTACGGACGTTGAGGTATAGACCCGACACCTCCCCGAAGAGTTGCATGACCTCCAGGACACGCGGGCCGGAGTGCTGTAAATCGGTGAGGAAGAAGAGGACATCGTCCGCGTATAATGCAATTTTATCCGACAGTGTGGTATTCCACTCAAAGCCCCGTATCAACGCATCTCTGCGAACTCTGGCCGCTAGGGGTTCCATTGCTAAGGCAAAAAGATAGGGGGAAAGAGGGCACCCCTGCCTAGTCCCCCGGCCAACGCGGAACTCCTCTGACACCGCCCCGGCGACTCGCACTGATGCCGTGATGTCTGTATAGAGCAGTTCGATATAGGACCGAAAAACCGGGCCCAGGTTGAGCCACGACAGTAGTGTAAACAGGTACGACCAGCTGACCGAATCAAAAGCCTTGTTGATATCGGCCAACAGCAGTGCCGCTTGGTCCCCCACGGCTCCAACAGCGTCTAGCGCCGCCTGTGCCCGTCTAATATTGTGTCGCGTTGCCCGGTGGGGCATGAAGCCCGCCTGATCAGAGTGAACTAGGTCTGTAATATACGGAGCCAGGCGGTTCGCTAGGGCCTTGGCCAATATTTTGGCCTCTATGTTGATGAGGGAAATAGGTCTGTACGAGTCATGGCTGCCCGGGGGCCTACCAGGCTTCTGAAATACCACTATTTCGGCATGGCGCCAATCGGGGGGCAACGTGCCCCGCGTCCTCGCCACCTCAAGAACTCGGCGATAGTGTGGCCCTAGCTGTACGTGAAATTTCTTGAAAAATTCACACGGGTAGCCATTAGGGCCAGGAGCCTTACCCGCATTGAGCTGCCCCAGAGCGTCTCCCAGCTCCTCCGCTGTGAGGGGTGCATCTAGGAGCTCCTTGGTCTCGTCCGATACCCGTACGGGCGGTAAGTCCGCGAAAAACCGGTCTAAGGCACCCTCAGGCAATCGGTCACAAGAGGCGTATTGGGCTTCAAAGTATGAGGCGAAGCTTGCTGCCAACTCGCTAGGGTCAGTCAGGACCTCCCCATTACCGTCCATGATGCCCGGCAGCACAAGGGGTTGAAAGTTGTGTTGGCACAAGCGGTGGAGCATGGAGCACGACTTGTCCCCCCACTGATATACCCTACTTCTGGTAGCCAGCCACGCCTGTCTGGCTTCATCCAGCAAGAGGGACGCGTACGATTGCTGTGCTTGTAAAAGCAGCCTGAGCCCGATCTCATCTCCACCCTCGCGGCGTTCCTGTTCTAGGGCCTCCACCCGCTCAGCCGCCACCCAAATGTTTTATTTTTGTTTTTTTGTTTAAATATTTTTATTTTTCCCCCTTTTTCTTGTTAACTTGCACATTAGATTACAAAACAAAACAAAACTGAACATTTTTTCATTTTACAGAGTATCACTGGTTTGACGCTTTTCAAATCATAAACCAAAATACATTTATAACACCAAATCATATAGCAGAAGAACCTAACCTTAAATCTCCATCACTTACTATACCATCCTCCCTTTCCATATGTTTATTGGTTCCCAAATTTTCAACCCCAATCTCCTTCCCCTCTTCCCCTTCCGAGCATATATAGCTCTCTCAAGATTATAGCTAGCTAGCAGATTTGATAGCCATACCTGTAAGTCAGGGGGTACCTTGTCCAACCATACTCTTGCAATTATTAATCTCAGTACTGCCATTGCCACAAACATGAATTCCTTATGAACCAATCTAACTTGATTATCTACTCCAAACAGAATCATCCTAGGCGTTAGTTTAATTCTTATATCAAGAGTGTTATTAATAAAATCTTCTATACTTTGGATCAAGGTATATAACTGAGGGCAAGTAGCAAACATATGGATAATGTCGGCAGCTACTGCATTACACCGTGGACAAGTAACTCCAGTGGACCCTCCCCACTTAGCTAGCCTCGCTGGGGTGTAATACAGCGAGTATAGCGTCTTATAATGTTGCGATTGCAAGGGTCCAGAGCGCAGGATGGTACATCCCAAGTTTAAAGAATCTTGAAAGCTTCCTGCATCCTCTCCCAACTTTCCGACCCACTTAGTGCTAACTTTCTCCAGATCATCCAACTTCCCTTTGGTTAGTATTGCATAGAAAGATCTAATTGTGCAATCCCCTCCTGCTTTTATCTTTTCCAAAAGTTCATTTTTATTAAACCCCTCCCTGCCGCCTTGCTTGTGCAATAAAAAACTCCGTACCTGCAGGTATTTGAAGAAGTCCTTTCTCTCAATCCCATATTTAGCACAAAGATCTATGAACTGGATTACCCCATCCCCATCTATTATATCCCCAATCTGTTCTATCCCTTTCTGCATCCATCCCAACATTGTTGAGTCACCAAACATTTCCATCGGAAAGGAACAGTTTTTGTAAAGCCTTACATACCTATTATATCTGCCCATTCCCATTCTCTTAAGAAATGTATTCCATATTCTAGTTGCTGCCATCATGGTCTTAAACCTTGTTCTTTTATAATATCCAAATTCTACTCTATTTAACAAATTATTTTCTGCCTCCGCCCCCAATATAATGGCATACACTTCCGTAGACAATGTCCCAACCCTTGCACCACTTCCTCCACCCCCAATTATTCCCTGCATGTATTGTAATGCAGCAGCCATCTGATACATCCGAAAGTCAGGGGCTCCCCATCCCCCTCTCTCTCTGGGTAGAGTCATGTACCTATACGCTCTACGGGTCTTTCCATGTGCCCAGATAAATCTGTTCAGAGTCCTTTCTATTAAATTAAACCATCTGGCTTCGAAAATTAAAGGAATAGTGCGGAAAAAATATAAAAATTTTGGTAAAATTAACATTTTGACAACATTTGTGCATCCCATAAGGGAAAGGTGCAGGTTATTCATTCTTTCAAGGTCTTTCTTAACTTTGCCTATTAGGGGATCCAAATTTAACTCTACAACTCTTTCCAAATTTGCGGTTAGTGCTACTCCTAAATATACTGCTGAATCAACCACCCTAGTATCCACACACGGTGTATGTCTATTTTTAATAATCTGGGTCTTAGTTCTGTTTAAGCTGTACCCTGATAGTTTCCCAAATTTCTGAGCCTCTAACTCTATCTCCTTTATAGCTAGAGTAGGGTTCGGAGTTAAAATTGCCACGTCATCTGCGTAGGCTAAGGACTTCACCACATTTTCATTTCTTTTCATTGGAGGTATCCTTGCATTCTCCTCCAACCTACGTAGCAGGGGTTCCAGATATAGTGCGAACAATAGGGGAGAGGAAGGGCATCCCTGTCTGGTCCCCCTGGCTATTTTTACTACATCTGAAAGCCCCCCATTCACCCTTATCCTCGCTGCCGGATTCTTATACAGTACCTGGATCGCTTTTATAAAGGATTCACCCAACCCACACCATCTCATTACACACCAAAGGTATTTCCAGTCCACCCTATCGAATGCCTTCTCGGCATCGAGAAAAAGTGCTGCTACAGGATCTCCTAGTATTTCTGCGTGGTCGAATACTGTAATTACAGTTCTTACATGTTGCGTAGTCCCTTTCCCAGGTATGAAGCCATGCTGGATAGGGGTCACTAACTGCTCAATCACTCCTGCAAGTCTCTTCGCTAGAATCTTAGAATATATCTTAATATCCGAGTTCATTAATGTTATTGGCCTGTATGATCCTGGCGTTTCTGGTGGCTTTCCTTTTTTTAAAATTACTATTATATTAGCCCCCCCCCATGACTCTGGGCTAGTGTCTCCTACCTGCGCTTGTTGCATAATTATACACATGTCTGCTAATAGTTCATTTTTGAAAGTCTGATAAAATTCTAACGGAATTTGGTCTGGCCCTGTTGCTTTACCTTTCGGCAGGCTGTCCAGAGCTTCCTCCACCTCTCCTAACAATATTGGACTGTCCAATATTTCTTTATCCTCTTCTGAGATCGCCGAAGGGGATATGTTATCTAAATACTCCTCAATCTCCCCCAAGCTTGGTACCTCTTCTGGAGTATATAAATCTGCATAGAACTTCCTAAATACCTCTCTTACTGCATCTGTCTCCATAACCAAATTTCCCTGTATATCCCGTATTTCCTTTACTCCTGCTTCGGCTGCTCTCTGCCTAGTTCTAACTGCCAGCACCCGCCCTACCTTTTCACTAAGCTCATATGTCTTTTCTTTGTTGGACAAAAACTTATCTACCGCCTGCCTAGCCAGACCCTCCACTGCCTCTGCCTTTAATACTATTATTTTAACCAGACAATCCTCCAAAGGACTATTATTCCTTATTAACCTACTTAGATTCTCCTCCTCCCTTAATAGTTTGTGCTCTACCAGCTCTCTCCTTACCCTTTCTCTTTTTTGTCTACCCAACACAAAGCTCAATGTTTCACCCCTTACTCCTGCTTTAAATGTATCCCAGACTACTCCCACACCTGCCGTCCCCCTATTAATATCCCAAAACCCTTTAATCCATTTTGACATATGCTCCTTATATGCAAGATCCCTTAAAAGTCCCCTCTCAAACGTCCATTGTGCAGTCGATCTTTGTAAGCAATTATTTTCAATGGTAAGTATTACTGGGCTGTGATCTGAAACCACCCTTGGGAGTTTCTCAATCTGTGCCCCCGATAACAAGCTACTAGTTATAAGAAAATAATCCAGCCTAACCAATATTTTATGAGGGGCCGAGAAAAAGGTACTTCCATCAAGATGTGGATGTAATTTTACCCAAGGATCAATCAAAGAATTATTCCTAACCATATCCGCCAGTGCCCTGAACACCTTCCTTTTCCTCCCTCTATAAATTGCATCTATCTGTGTAAATGAGCTCTCTAGATCATGTAAATTGAGATCACCACAACAGATTATGGGTTCAGGCCACTGCGCCAGCTCTGCATCAAGAAACTGAAATACCTCAGGATCATCTTCAGTGGATCCGTAGATGGTGGCTAATGATATTTTCTGTCCCCGAAAGGAAATTTCCGCTATAGCCCACCTTCCCCATTTATCCTCCTTCTTTTTCCCCACTACCATATCCCTGTGTTTGCCCAAAATTGCCACTCCTCTAGTCCTAGTTTCTTGTTTAGAACTGGCCAATACCCTGAACCCAAGTTGTTCCATTAGATACATCTTGCTCGCCTCAATATGGGTTTCCTGCAGACATATCAAGTCCAACCGCAAGGTTTTTAAATATGCAGCTACCTTCATTCTCTTATTCAAATCATTTAGACCGCACACATTAATTGATGCTATCCTACATATCATTGTATTAACAAGTGTATATACCAACTAAAACAGTCAATCTTTATCAGCCTCAAACCAATCTGTATATCTCCTCTATCTCCCACCAACATACCAATGTGCAAAATCATAAGTAACCAACTGTTATTCTTCCCCCCCACACCCCCCTCCCCTGCCGCCCCTGCTCTACTCACCCCTCCCCATCCCCCCCCCTTCACAGGCAAATAGGTCAGCCGACCTATGTGTGCCCGCCTTCTGTTGCGCAAATCGCTTCCCTCTCTCATCCAACTATTTGCTTTTTCATGTCACCCACTGATCCCTTTATATCCTATACTCCCCCGGGCACTTATGCTCCTTTTTGTTTCTTCATTTCCTCTAGAAAGATTCCTGCTTTGATTTCTGAGTTAAACATCCAGGTTTTCCCTCTGACAATTACCTTTAATCTAGCAGGGTAGAGTAAATACGCCTCAGAACCAAGAGCCTGAAATGGTGCAATCAGCTGCCTCATCTTCCACCTCCTCTCTACAGTAAAATGACAGAAGTCAGGCCTGGCGAAAAAGATACTATTCTCAAAAGTTCTCCTACTCTCTGGCCTTGCTTTGGCTAGGATCTCTTCCCTAAGCAGAAAATTCCCAACATAGACTAGTATAGCCCTTGGCTGATTTTTTTGCCCACCTCTTCCTGCTCCCCCTACTTCTCCCCCCCTCTTTAATACAAAGGGGAACCTGTGTGCTCTTTGTATTTCTGTTTCCCACTGCCACTGAGACTCTGGGAATGCGCCCCTCAAAAGATTTATCACAAACTGCCTAACGTCCTGCCCCTCAACCCCTTCCTCCACACCCAAAAGGCGGACATTGTTCCTTCTCTGCCGATTCTCAAAATCCTCCATCTTCCAGCGCATATCCTCCGCCATTTTCTCATGCTCAGTCTTAAACGTTTGCCAACTCCCCACGTCGTCCTCAAGCTTCCCTGTCCGCTCCTCCACCTCTGTGACTCTGTCGACCAACTCATCATACAGTTTATTAACCTTCCTTAGGCTATTCTGTATTTTCTTTGATGCCTGCCTTGCTCTGCGGCTTTCTGTTCTTGCTTCGTTTTGCATCTGCCTTAGCGTTGAGAATAAAGTCTGGAAAGGGTCTTGTGGGGGAGGTATATTGCCACTTGTGGTTCTCTCAGCCTTATTAGCATGCATGTCTTCCTCCTGGTACACTTGAGAGGTTGCTGAGTAATCCCATAGGAGACGTTTCTCTACTTTAGTGTGTTTCCTCTTTTTCATAGTAGACTCTTTACCAGAGGTGCTTATGCCTGACTCTGTGCCTTCATCTTCCTCTGTACTTGATTCTGCCGATGACAGTGACTCAGAGTCTTCGTTTACAGAAAAGAACTCTCCCTCTCCTTCTAGGGATGTACATTCTCCCCCATGGGGCTGTTTAGTTACATTAGTCCCCTCCTCAAGGCTTGTTCTTGTGGAGCTTGCTATACTTTCTCTGCTCCCCCAGGAACCAGTCACTTTACGAGACTCATTAATTTCTTTCTCTACCTGCATTAATGCGCCAAGCATATCTGCTGTAGTGTCTCCCCTGGCGTTTATGTTCTCTTTTCCAGCTTTCCCAGCTTTGCCACTGATATTCGCCCCTTTACCTCTGTCTTCCGCTGGCATTTCATCCTCAGCGTGAGCTCCTGCATGTTCACCGTCCGTCTGCGGTGTTACAGCCTTCTGCGCCTCTCTCCGCGCTGCCTCGGCCCGTTGCCTAGCAACCACCTTCGCGTCTTCCGTGTTCGAGTCAGTTGCGTCCTCGAGGACGTTTCCAGCAGCAGCAGCAGCATCGGGAGTATCGGCGTCCTGATTTTGGGAGATACTCGGGTTTCCTGCGTCTACAGACTCTGTTGCTGGCTCCAAGGATTTTCCCGCTAACATCTCTGCCACGGTGGGTTGACGCATAACGATGTCCCGAGCCTTTTGCTCGTCTCCCTTCGCCGGCTGTGAAATGCTTTTACCCGCCATGCTAGTTACTTTTCCGATCGCATTCGGTTTCCGCATGTCACTCTTCTTACTTTTTTCCGCTGGTGGGAGAATTAATTTTCTGATCGCTCCTGTACTCCTTGCTGGCAGGGGATCCCCTTTCCCACTACCAGCTCCCCCTGTCTTCATTGCACCCGGAGTATCGGGGGGTTTCCTTGTTCTGTCATTTACTTTTTCTTTTTCTGTATTGGCCATACGTGTAGGTGGTTTAGGAGCCATATGCCAGTGCGTTTTACCAAAGTGCAACAGTCCTTTCTTCAGCAATCTCCAAACCTGCCCAATCCGTAGCAGTTCCTTCTTGAGTAATAACCTTTCAAACCAGCAACGCCCGGTCTCCATTAGATCCTTTCTTCATGGGTGGCATAGAATTATCTTCATTCCATTCTTGAGAGAAGGAGAGTGCGACCTCTCAGCACAACAGCCCGGCGGCCATCTTGCCTGAAATGTTTTATTTTTGAATGTCAAATCACTTTAAACATGCTAATTTTAGCTCTAAAACTAATAATCCACCTACAAATGTGAACTGACATTCAAATGTTTTATTTTTGAATGTCAGTTCACATTTGTAGGTGGATTATTAGTTTTAGAGCTAAAATTAGCATGTTTAAAGTGATTTTCATGCTTCCAGGGGCTCTAAACACAAGATTTGTGGAATGGTTAAAAGTGCATGAAAATGGCCAATTTGCTCACTCTGAGGTCTCAAAAAGTGTTTCTTCACCCCGGGAAGTGAATTAAATACCATTTGGAGGCATTTAATGTTCAAGCAAAAACGGCTGATTTTTGACAAAAGAGATAACACCCCCCCATTACGTCATTCTTCAGAAAGGTGAAAAATGGTCCGTTTTCAAATGTTTTATTTTTGAACGTCAGTTCACATTTGTAGGTGGATTATTAGTTTTAGAGCTAAAATTAGCATGTTTAAAGTGATTTTCATGCTTCCAGGGGCTCTTAACACAAGATTTGTGGAATGGTTAAAAGTGCATGAAAATAGCCAATTTGCTTACTCTGAGGTCTCAAAAAGTGTTTCTTCACCCCGGGAAGTGAATTAAATACCATTTGGAGGCATTTAATGTTCAAGCAAAAACGGCTGATTTTTGACAAAAGAGATAACACCCCCCCATTAGGTCATGCTTCAGAAAGGTGAAAAATGGTCCGTTTTCAAATGTTTTATTTTTGAACGTCAGTTCACATTTGTAGGTGGATTATTAGTTTTAGAGCTAAAATTAGCATGTTTAAAGTGATTTTCATGCTTCCAGGGGCGCGGGAAGTGAATTAAATACCATTTTGAGGCATTTAATGTTCAAGCAAAAACGGCTGATTTTTGACAAAAGAGATAACACCCCCCATTACGTCATGCTTCAGAAAGGTGAAAAATTGTCCGTTTTCAAATGTTTTATTTTTGAATGTCAGTTCACATTTGTAGGTGGATTATTAGTTTTATAGCTAAAATTAGCATGTTTAAAGTGATTTTCATGCTTCCAGGGGCCCGGGAAGTGAATTAAATACCATTTGGAGGCATTTAATGTTCAAGCAAAAACTGCAGATTTTTGACAAAAGAGATAACACCTCCCATTACGTCATGCTTCAGAAAGGTGAAAAAAGGTCCGTTTTCAAATGTTTTATTTTTGAACGTCAGTTCACATTTGTAGGTGGATTATTAGTTTTAGAGCTAAAATTAGCATGTTTAAAGTGATTTTCATGCTTCCAGGGGCTCAAAACACAAGATTTGTGGAATGGTTAAAAGTGCATGAAAATGGCCAATTTGCTCACTCTGAGGTCTCAAAAAGTGTTTCTTCACCCCGGGAAGTGAATTAAATACCATTTGGAGGCATTTAATGTTCAAGCAAAAACGGCTGATTTTTGACAAAAGAGATAACACCCCCCCTTACGCCATTCTTCAGAAAGGTAAAAAATGGTCCGTTTTCAAATGTTTTATTTTTGAATGTCAGTTCACATTTGTAGGTGGATTATTAGTTTTAGAGCTAAAATTAGCATGTTTAAAGTGATTTTCATGCTTCCAGGGGCTCAAAACACAAGATTTGTGGAATGGTTTAAAGTGCATGAAAATGGCCAATTTGCTCACTCTGAGGTCTCAAAAAGTGTTTCTTCACCCCGGGAAGTGAATTAAATACCATTTGGAGGCATTTAATGTTCAAGCAAAAACGGCTGATTTTTGACAAAAGAGATAACACCCCCCATTACGTCATGCTTCAGAAAGGTGAAAAATTGTCCGTTTTCAAATGTTTTATTTTTGAATGTCAGTTCACATTTGTAGGTGGATTATTAGTTTTAGAGCTAAAATTAGCATGTTTAAAGTGATTTTCATGCTTCCAGGGGCTCAAAACACAAGATTTGTGGAATGGTTAAAAGTGCATGAAAATGGCCAATTTGCTCACTCTGAGGTCTCAAAAAGTGTTTCTTCACCCCGGGAAGTGAATTAAATACCATTTGGAGGCATTTAATGTTCAAGCAAAAATGGCTGATTTTTGACAAAAGAGATAACACCCCCCCTTACGCCATTCTTCAGAAAGGTGAAAAATGGTCCGTTTTCAAATGTTTTATTTTTGAACGTCAGTTCACATTTGTAGGTGGATTATTAGTTTTATAGCTAAAATTAGCATGTTTAAAGTGATTTTCATGCTTCCAGGGGCCCGGGAAGTGAATTAAATACCATTTGGAGGCATTTAATGTTCAAGCAAAAACAGCTCATCTTTGACAAAAGAGATAACACCCCCCTATTACGTCATTCTTCAGAAAGGTGAAAAATGGTCCGTTTTCAAATGTTTTATTTTTGAATGTCAGTTCACATTTGTAGGTGGATTATTAGTTTTAGAGCTAAAATTAGCATGTTTAAAGTGATTTTCATGCTTCCAGGGGCTCTAAACACAAGATTTGTGGAATGGTTAAAAGTGCATGAAAATGGCCAATTTGCTCACTCTGAGGTCTCAAAAAGTGTTTCTTCACCCCGGGAAGTGAATTAAATACCATTTGGAGGCATTTAATGTTCAAGCAAAAACGGCTGATTTTTGACAAAAGAGATAACACCCCCCATTAGGTCATGCTTCAGAAAGGTGAAAAATGGTCCGTTTTCAAATGTTTTATTTTTGAACGTCAGTTCACATTTGTAGGTGGATTATTAGTTTTAGAGCTAAAATTAGCATGTTTAAAGTGATTTTCATGCTTCCAGGGGCCCGGGAAGTGAATTAAATACCATTTGGAGGCATTTAATGTTCAAGCAAAAACGGCTGATTTTTGACAAAAGAGATAACACCCCCCATTACGTCATGCTTCAGAAAGGTGAAAAATTGTCAGTTTTCAAATGTTTTATTTTTGAATGTCAGTTCACATTTGTAGGTGGATTATTAGTTTTAGAGCTAAAATTAGCATGTTTAAAGTGATTTTCATGCTTCCAGGGGCTCAAAACACAAGATTTGTGGAATGGTTAAAAGTGCATGAAAATGGCCAATTTGCTCACTCTGAGGTCTCAAATAGTGTTTCTTCACCCCGGGAAGTGAATTAAATACCATTTGGAGGCATTTAATGTTCAAGCAAAAACGGCTGATTTTTGACAAAAGAGATAACACCCCGCCTTACGCCATTCTTCAGAAAGGTGAAAAATAGTCCGTTTTCAAATGTTTTATTTTTGAACGTCAGTTCACATTTGTAGGTGGATTATTAGTTTTATAGCTAAAATTAGCATGTTTAAAGTGATTTTCATGCTTCCAGGGGCCCGGGAAGTGAATTAAATACCATTTGGAAGCATTTAATGTTCAAGCAAAAACAGCTCATCTTTGACAAAAGAGATAACACCCCCCTATTACGTCATTCTTCAGAAAGGTGAAAAATGGTCCGTTTTCAAATGTTTTATTTTTGAACGTCAGTTCACATTTGTAGGTGGATTATTAGTTTTAGAGCTAAAATTAGCATGTTTAAAGTGATTTTCATGCTTCCAGGGGCTCTTAACACAAGATTTGTGGAATGGTTAAAAGTGCATGAAAATAGCCAATTTGCTCACTCTGAGGTCTCAAAAAGTGTTTCTTCACCCCGGGAAGTGAATTAAATACCATTTGGAGGCATTTAATGTTCAAGCAAAAACAGCTGATTTTTGACAAAAGAGATAACACCCCCCCCATTACGTAATTCTTCAGAAAGGTGAAAAATTGTCTGTTTTCAAATGTTTTATTTTTGAATGTCAGTTCACATTTGTAGGTGGATTATTAGTTTTAGAGCTAAAATTAGCATATTTAAAGTGATTTTCATGCTTCCAGGGGCTCTAAACACAAGATTTGTGGAATGGTTAAAAGTGCATGAAAATGGCCAATTTGCTCACTCTGAGGTCTCAAAAAGTGTTTCTTCACCCCGGGAAGTGAATTAAATACCATTTGGAGGCATTTAATGTTCAAGCAAAAACGGCAGATTTTTGACAAAAGAGATAACACCCCCCCATTACGTCATTCTTCAGAAAGGTGAAAAATGGTCCGTTTTCAAATGTTTTATTTTTGAACGTCAGTTCACATTTGTAGGTGGATTATTAGTTTTAGAGCTAAAATTAGCATGTTTAAAGTGATTTTCATGCTTCCAGGGGCTCTAAACACAAGATTTGTGGAATGGTTAAAAGTGCATGAAAATGGCCAATTTGCTCACTCTGAGGTCTCAAAAAGTGTTTCTTCACCCCGGGAAGTGAATTAAATACCATTTGTAGGCATTTAATGTTCAATCAAAAACAGCTGATTTTTGACAAAAGAGATAACACCCCCCCCATTACGTCATTCTTCAGAAAGGTGAAAAATGGTCCGTTTTCAAATGTTTTATTTTTGAACGTCATTTCACATTTGTAGGTGGATTATTAGTTTTAGAGCTAAAATTAGCATGTTTAAAGTGATTTTCATGCTTCCAGGGGCTCTAAACACAAGATTTGTGGAATGGTTAAAAGTGCATGAAAATGGCCAATTTGCTCACTCTGAGGTCTCAAAAAGTGTTTCTTCACCCCGGGAAGTGAATTAAATACCATTTGGAGGCATTTAATGTTCAAGCAAAAACGGCTGATTTTTGACAAAAGAGATAACACCCCCCCATTAGGTCATGCTTCAGAAAGGTGAAAAATGGTCCGTTTTCAAATGTTTTATTTTTGAACGTCAGTTCACATTTGTAGGTGGATTATTAGTTTTAAAGCTAAAATTAGCATGTTTAAAGTGATTTTCATGCTTCCAGGGGCGCGGGAAGTGAATTAAATACCATTTTGAGGCATTTAATGTTCAAGCAAAAACGGCTGATTTTTGACAAAAGAGATAACACCCCCCATTACGTCATGCTTCAGAAAGGTGAAAAATTGTCCGTTTTCAAATGTTTTATTTTTGAATGTCAGTTCACATTTGTAGGTGGATTATTAGTTTTATAGCTAAAATTAGCATGTTTAAAGTGATTTTCATGCTTCCAGGGGCCCGGGAAGTGAATTAAATACCATTTGGAGGCATTTAATGTTCAAGCAAAAACGGCTGATTTTTGACAAAAGAGATAACACCTCCCATTACGTCATGCTTCAGAAAGGTGAAAAATGGTCCGTTTTCAAATGTTCTATTTTTGAACGTCAGTTCACATTTGTAGGTGGATTATTAGTTTTAGAGCTAAAATTAGCATGTTTAAAGTGATTTTCATGCTTCCAGGGGCTCAAAACACAAGATTTGTGGAATGGTTAAAAGTGCATGAAAATGGCCAATTTGCTCACTCTGAGGTCTCAAAAAGTGTTTCTTCACCCCGGGAAGTGAATTAAATACCATTTGGAGGCATTTAATGTTCAAGCAAAAACGGCAGATTTTTGACAAAAGAGATAACACCCCCCCTTACGCCATTCTTCAGAAAGTTGAAAAATGGTCCGTTTTCAAATGTTTTATTTTTGAACGTCAGTTCACATTTGTAAGTGGATTATTAGTTTTAGAGCTAAAATTAGCATGTTTAAAGTGATTTTCATGCTTCCAGGGGCTCTTAACACAAGATTTGTGGAATGGTTAAAAGTGCATGAAAATAGCCAATTTGCTCACTCTGAGGTCTCAAAAAGTGTTTCTTCAGCCCGGGAAGTGAATTAAATAACATTTGGAGGCATTTAATGTTCAATCAAAAACAGCTGATTTTTGACAAAAGAGATAACACCTCCCATTACGTCATGCTTCAGAAAGGTGAAAAATTGTCCGTTTTCAAATGTTTTATTTTTGAATGTCAGTTCACATTTGTAGGTGGATTATTAGTTTTAGAGCTAAAATTAGCATGTTTATAGTGATTTTCATGCTTCCTGTGGCCCTAAACACAAGGTTTGTGGAATGGTTAAAAGTGCATGAAAATGGCCAATTTGCTCACTCTGAGGTCTCAAAAAGTGTTTCTTCACCCCGGGAAGTGAATTAAATACCATTTGGAGGCATTTAATGTTCAAGCAAAAACAGCTGATTTTTGACAAAAGAGATAACACCCCCCCCCCGTTACGTAATTCTTCAGAAAGGTGAAAAATTGTCTGTTTTCAAATGTTTTATTTCTGAATGTCAGTTCACATTTGTAGGTGGATTATTAGTTTTAGAGCTAAAATTAGCATGTTTAAAGTGATTTTCATGCTTCCAGGGGCTCTAAACACAAGATTTGTGGAATGGTTAAAAGTGCATGAAAATGGCCAATTTGCTCACTCTGAGGTCTCAAAAAGTGTTTCTTCACCCCGGGAAGTGAATTAAATACCATTTGGAGGCATTTAATGTTCAAGCAAAAACGGCTGATTTTTGACAAAAGAGATAACACCCCCCCATTAGGTCATGCTTCAGAAAGGTGAAAAATGGTCCGTTTTCAAATGTTTTATTTTTGAACGTCAGTTCACATTTGTAGGTGGATTATTAGTTTTAGAGCTAAAATTAGCATGTTTAAAGTGATTTTCATGCTTCCAGGGGCCCGGGAAGTGAATTAAATACCATTTGGAGGCATTTAATGTTCAAGCAAAAACGGCTGATTTTTGACAAAAGAGATAACACCCCCCATTACGTCATGCTTCAGAAAGGTGAAAAATTGTCCGTTTTCAAATGTTTTATTTTTGAATGTCAGTTCACATTTGTAGGTGGATTATTAGTTTTAGAGCTAAAATTAGCATGTTTAAAGTGATTTTCATGCTTCCAGGGGCTCAAAACACAAGATTTGTGGAATGGTTAAAAGTGCATGAAAATGGCCAATTTGCTCACTCTGAGGTCTCAAAAAGTGTTTCTTCACCCCGGGAAGTGAATTAAATACCATTTGGAGGCATTTAATGTTCAAGCAAAAACGGCAGATTTTTGACAAAAGAGATAACACCCCCCCTTACGCCATTCTTCAGAAAGGTGAAAAATGGTCCGTTTTCAAATGTTTTATTTTTGAACGTCAGTTCACATTTGTAGGTGGATTATTAGTTTTATAGCTAAAATTAGCATGTTTAAAGTGATTTTCATGCTTCCAGGGGCCCGGGAAGTGAATTAAATACCATTTGGAGGCATTTAATGTTCAAGCAAAAACAGCTCATCTTTGACAAAAGAGATAACACCCCCCTATTACGTCATTCTTCAGAAAGGTGAAAAATGGTCCGTTTTCAAATGTTTTATTTTTGAACGTCAGTTCACATTTGTAGGTGGATTATTAGTTTTAGAGCTAAAATTAGCATGTTTAAAGTGATTTTCATGCTTCCAGGGGCTCTTAACACAAGATTTGTGGAATGGTTAAAAGTGCATGAAAATAGCCAATTTGCTCACTCTGAGGTCTCAAAAAGTGTTTCTTCACCCCGGGAAGTGAATTAAATACCATTTGGAGGCATTTAATGTTCAAGCAAAAACGGCTGATTTTTGACAAAAGAGATAACACCCCCCCATTACGTCATTCTTCAGAAAGGTGAAAAATGGTCCGTTTTCAAATGTTTTATTTTTGAACGTCAGTTCACATTTGTAGGTGGATTATTAGTTTTAGAGCTAAAATTAGCATGTTTAAAGTGATTTTCATGCTTCCAGGGGCTCTAAACACAAGATTTGTGGAATGGTTAAAAGTGCATGAAAATGGCCAATTTGCTCACTCTGAGGTCTCAAAAAGTGTTTCTTCACCCCGGGAAGTGAATTAAATACCATTTGGAGGCATTTAATGTTCAAGCAAAAACGGCTGATTTTTGACAAAAGAGATAACACCTCCCATTACGTCATGCTTCAGAAAGGTGAAAAATGGTCCGTTTTCAAATGTTTTATTTTTGAACGTCAGTTCACATTTGTAGGTGGATTATTAGTTTTAGAGCTAAAATTAGCATGTTTAAAGTGATTTTCATGCTTCCAGGGGCTCAAAACACAAGATTTGTGGAATGGTTAAAAGTGCATGAAAATGGCCAATTTGCTCACTCTGAGGTCTCAAAAAGTGTTTCTTCACCCCGGGAAGTGAATTAAATACCATTTGGAGGCATTTAATGTTCAAGCAAAAACGGCTGATTTTTGACAAAAGAGATAACACCCCCCCTTACGCCATTCTTCAGAAAGGTGAAAAATGGTCCGTTTTCAAATGTTTTATTTTTGAACGTCAGTTCACATTTGTAGGTGGATTATTAGTTTTATAGCTAAAATTAGCATGTTTAAAGTGATTTTCATGCTTCCAGGGGCCCGGGAAGTGAATTAAATACCATTTGGAGGCATTTAATGTTCAAGCAAAAACGGCTGATTTTTGACAAAAGAGATAACACCTCCCATTACGTCATGCTTCAGAAAGGTGAAAAATGGTCCGTTTTCAAATGTTTTATTTTTGAACGTCAGTTCACATTTGTAAGTGGATTATTAGTTTTAGAGCTAAAATTAGCATGTTTAAAGTGATTTTTATGCTTCCAGGGGCTCTTAACACAAGATTTGTGGAATGGTTAAAAGTGCATGAAAATAGCCAATTTGCTCACTCTGAGGTCTCAAAAAGTGTTTCTTCAGCCCGGGAAGTGAATTAAATAACATTTGGAGGCATTTAATGTTCAATCAAAAACAGCTGATTTTTGACAAAAGAGATAACACCTCCCATTACGTCATGCTTCAGAAAGGTGAAAAATTGTCCGTTTTCAAATGTTTTATTTTTGAATGTCAGTTCACATTTGTAGGTGGATTATTAGTTTTAGAGCTAAAATTAGCATGTTTAAAGTGATTTTCATGCTTCCTGTGGCCCTAAACACAAGGTTTGTGGAATGGTTAAAAGTGCATGAAAATGGCCAATTTGCTCACTCTAAGGTCTCAAAAAGTGTTTCTTCACCCCGGGAAGTGAATTAAATACCATTTGGAGGCATTTAATGTTCAAGCAAAAACAGCTGATTTTTGACAAAAGAGATAACACCCCCCCCCCATTACGTAATTCTTCAGAAAGGTGAAAAATTGTCTGTTTTCAAATGTTTTATTTTTGAATGTCAGTTCACATTTGTAGGTGGATTATTAGTTTTAGAGCTAAAATTAGCATGTTTAAAGTGATTTTCATGCTTCCAGGGGCTCTAAACACAAGATTTGTGGAATGGTTAAAAGTGCATGAAAATGGCCAATTTGCTCACTCTGAGGTCTCAAAAAGTGTTTCTTCACCCCGGGAAGTGAATTAAATACCATTTGGAGGCATTTAATGTTCAAGCAAAAACGGCTGATTTTTGACAAAAGAGATAACACCCCCCCATTAGGTCATGCTTCAGAAAGGTGAAAAATGGTCCGTTTTCAAATGTTTTATTTTTGAACGTCAGTTCACATTTGTAGGTGGATTATTAGTTTTAGAGCTAAAATTAGCATGTTTAAAGTGATTTTCATGCTTCCAGGGGCCCGGGAAGTGAATTAAATACCATTTGGAGGCATTTAATGTTCAAGCAAAAACGGCTGATTTTTGACAAAAGAGATAACACCCCCCATTACGTCATGCTTCAGAAAGGTGAAAAATTGTCCGTTTTCAAATGTTTTATTTTTGAATGTCAGTTCACATTTGTAGGTGGATTATTAGTTTTAGAGCTAAAATTAGCATGTTTAAAGTGATTTTCATGCTTCCAGGGGCTCAAAACACAAGATTTGTGGAATGGTTAAAAGTGCATGAAAATGGCCAATTTGCTCACTCTGAGGTCTCAAAAAGTGTTTCTTCACCCCGGGAAGTGAATTAAATACCATTTGGAGGCATTTAATGTTCAAGCAAAAACGGCTGATTTTTGACAAAAGAGATAACACCCCCCCTTACGCCATTCTTCAGAAAGGTGAAAAATGGTCCGTTTTCAAATGTTTTATTTTTGAACGTCAGTTCACATTTGTAGGTGGATTATTAGTTTTATAGCTAAAATTAGCATGTTTAAAGTGATTTTCATGCTTCCAGGGGCCCGGGAAGTGAATTAAATACCATTTGGAGGCATTTAATGTTCAAGCAAAAACAGCTCATCTTTGACAAAAGAGATAACACCCCCCTATTACGTCATTCTTCAGAAAGGTGAAAAATGGTCCGTTTTCAAATGTTTTATTTTTGAACGTCAGTTCACATTTGTAGGTGGATTATTAGTTTTAGAGCTAAAATTAGCATGTTTAAAGTGATTTTCATGCTTCCAGGGGCTCTTAACACAAGATTTGTGGAATGGTTAAAAGTGCATGAAAATAGCCAATTTGCTCACTCTGAGGTCTCAAAAAGTGTTTCTTCACCCCGGGAAGTGAATTAAATACCATTTGGAGGCATTTAATGTTCAAGCAAAAACGGCTGATTTTTGACAAAAGAGATAACACCCCCCCATTACGTCATTCTTCAGAAAGGTGAAAAATGGTCCGTTTTCAAATGTTTTATTTTTTAACGTCAGTTCACATTTGTAGGTGGATTATTAGTTTTAGAGCTAAAATTAGCATGTTTAAAGTGATTTTCATGCTTCCAGGGGCTCTAAACACAAGATTTGTGGAATGGTTAAAAGTGCATGAAAATGGCCAATTTGCTCACTCTGAGGTCTCAAAAAGTGTTTCTTCACCCCGGGAAGTGAATTAAATACCATTTGGAGGCATTTAATGTTCAAGCAAAAACGGCTGATTTTTGACAAAAGAGATAACACCCCCCCATTAGGTCATGCTTCAGAAAGGTGAAAAATGGTCCGTTTTCAAATGTTTTATTTTTGAACGTCAGTTCACATTTGTAGGTGGATTATTAGTTTTAGAGCTAAAATTAGCATGCTTAAAGTTATTTTCATGCTTCCAGGGGCGCGGGAAGTGAATTAAATACCATTTTGAGGCATTTAATGTTCAAGCAAAAACGGCTGATTTTTGACAAAAGAGATAACACCCCCCATTACGTCATGCTTCAGAAAGGTGAAAAATTGTCCGTTTTCAAATGTTTTATTTTTGAATGTCAGTTCACATTTGTAGGTGGATTATTAGTTTTATAGCTAAAATTAGCATGTTTAAAGTGATTTTCATGCTTCCAGGGGCCCGGGAAGTGAATTAAATACCATTTGGAGGCATTTAATGTTCAAGCAAAAACGGCTGATTTTTGACAAAAGAGATAACACCTCCCATTACGTCATGCTTCAGAAAGGTGAAAAATGGTCCGTTTTCAAATGTTTTATTTTTGAACTTCAGTTCACATTTGTAGGTGGATTATTAGTTTTAGAGCTAAAATTAGCATGTTTAAAGTGATTTTCATGCTTCCAGGGGCTCAAAACACAAGATTTGTGGAATGGTTAAAAGGGCATGAAAATGGCCAATTTGCTCACTCTGAGGTCTCAAAAAGTGTTTCTTCACCCCGGGAAGTGAATTAAATACCATTTGGAGGCATTTAATGTTCAAGCAAAAACGGCTGATTTTTGACAAAAGAGATAACACCCCCCCTTACGCCATTCTTCAGAAAGGTGAAAAATGGTCCGTTTTCAAATGTTTTATTTTTGAATGTCAGTTCACATTTGTAGGTGGATTATTAGTTTTAGAGCTAAAATTAGCATGTTTAAAGTGATTTTCATGCTTCCAGGGGCTCAAAACACAAGATTTGTGGAATGGTTAAAAGTGCATGAAAATGGCCAATTTGCTCACTCTGAGGTCTCAAAAAGTGTTTCTTCACCCCGGGAAGTGAATTAAATACCATTTGGAGGCATTTAATGTTCAAGCAAAAACGGCTGATTTTTGACAAAAGAGATAACACCCCCCATTACGTCATGCTTCAGAAAGGTGAAAAATTGTCCGTTTTCAAATTTTTTATTTTTGAATGTCAGTTCACATTTGTAGGTGGATTATTAGTTTTAGAGCTAAAATTAGCATGTTTAAAGTGATTTTCATGCTTCCAGGGGCTCAAAACACAAGATTTGTGGAATGGTTAAAAGTGCATGAAAATGGCCAATTTGCTCACTCTGAGGTCTCAAAAAGTGTTTCTTCACCCCGGGAAGTGAATTAAATACCATTTGGAGGCATTTAATGTTCAAGCAAAAACGGCTGATTTTTGACAAAAGAGATAACACCCCCCCTTACGCCATTCTTCAGAAAGGTGAAAAATGGTCCGTTTTCAAATGTTTTATTTTTGAACGTCAGTTCACATTTGTAGGTGGATTATTAGTTTTATAGCTAAAATTAGCACGTTTAAAGTGATTTTCATGCTTCCAGGGGCCCGGGAAGTGAATTAAATACCATTTGGAGGCATTTAATGTTCAAGCAAAAACAGCTCATCTTTGACAAAAGAGATAACACCCCCCTATTACGTCATTCTTCAGAAAGGTGAAAAATGGTCCGTTTTCAAATGTTTTATTTTTGAACGTCAGTTCACATTTGTAGGTGGATTATTAGTTTTAGAGCTAAAATTAGCATGTTTAAAGTGATTTTCATGCTTCCAGGGGCTCTTAACACAAGATTTGTGGAATGGTTAAAAGTGCATGAAAATAGCCAATTTGCTCACTCTGAGGTCTCAAAAAGTGTTTCTTCACCCCGGGAAGTGAATTAAATACCATTTGGAGGCATTTAATGTTCAAGCAAAAACGGCTGATTTTTGACAAAAGAGATAACACCCCCCCATTACGTCATTCTTCAGAAAGGTGAAAAATGGTCCGTTTTCAAATGTTTTATTTTTTAACGTCAGTTCACATTTGTAGGTGGATTATTAGTTTTAGAGCTAAAATTAGCATGTTTAAAGTGATTTTCATGCTTCCAGGGGCTCTAAACACAAGATTTGTGGAATGGTTAAAAGTGCATGAAAATGGCCAATTTGCTCACTCTGAGGTCTCAAAAAGTGTTTCTTCACCCCGGGAAGTGAATTAAATACCATTTGGAGGCATTTAATGTTCAAGCAAAAACGGCTGATTTTTGACAAAAGAGATAACACCCCCCCATTAGGTCATGCTTCAGAAAGGTGAAAAATGGTCCGTTTTCAAATGTTTTATTTTTGAACGTCAGTTCACATTTGTAGGTGGATTATTAGTTTTAGAGCTAAAATTAGCATGCTTAAAGTTATTTTCATGCTTCCAGGGGCGCGGGAAGTGAATTAAATACCATTTTGAGGCATTTAATGTTCAAGCAAAAACGGCTGATTTTTGACAAAAGAGATAACACCCCCCATTACGTCATGCTTCAGAAAGGTGAAAAATTGTCCGTTTTCAAATGTTTTATTTTTGAATGTCAGTTCACATTTGTAGGTGGATTATTAGTTTTATAGCTAAAATTAGCATGTTTAAAGTGATTTTCATGCTTCCAGGGGCCCGGGAAGTGAATTAAATACCATTTGGAGGCATTTAATGTTCAAGCAAAAACGGCTGATTTTTGACAAAAGAGATAACACCTCCCATTACGTCATGCTTCAGAAAGGTGAAAAATGGTCCATTTTCAAATGTTTTATTTTTGAACTTCAGTTCACATTTGTAGGTGGATTATTAGTTTTAGAGCTAAAATTAGCATGTTTAAAGTGATTTTCATGCTTCCAGGGGCTCAAAACACAAGATTTGTGGAATGGTTAAAAGGGCATGAAAATGGCCAATTTGCTCACTCTGAGGTCTCAAAAAGTGTTTCTTCACCCCGGGAAGTGAATTAAATACCATTTGGAGGCATTTAATGTTCAAGCAAAAACGGCTGATTTTTGACAAAAGAGATAACACCCCCCCTTACGCCATTCTTCAGAAAGGTGAAAAATGGTCCGTTTTCAAATGTTTTATTTTTGAATGTCAGTTCACATTTGTAGGTGGATTATTAGTTTTAGAGCTAAAATTAGCATGTTTAAAGTGATTTTCATGCTTCCAGGGGCTCAAAACACAAGATTTGTGGAATGGTTAAAAGTGCATGAAAATGGCCAATTTGCTCACTCTGAGGTCTCAAAAAGTGTTTCTTCACCCCGGGAAGTGAATTAAATACCATTTGGAGGCATTTAATGTTCAAGCAAAAACGGCTGATTTTTGACAAAAGAGATAACACCCCCCATTACGTCATGCTTCAGAAAGGTGAAAAATTGTCCGTTTTCAAATTTTTTATTTTTGAATGTCAGTTCACATTTGTAGGTGGATTATTAGTTTTAGAGCTAAAATTAGCATGTTTAAAGTGATTTTCATGCTTCCAGGGGCTCAAAACACAAGATTTGTGGAATGGTTAAAAGTGCATGAAAATGGCCAATTTGCTCACTCTGAGGTCTCAAAAAGTGTTTCTTCACCCCGGGAAGTGAATTAAATACCATTTGGAGGCATTTAATGTTCAAGCAAAAACGGCTGATTTTTGACAAAAGAGATAACACCCCCCCATTAGGTCATGCTTCAGAAAGGTGAAAAATGGTCCGTTTTCAAATGTTTTATTTTTGAACGTCAGTTCACATTTGTAGGTGGATTATTAGTTTTAGAGCTAAAATTAGCATGTTTAAAGTGATTTTCATGCTTCCAGGGGCCCGGGAAGTGAATTAAATACCATTTGGAGGCATTTAATGTTCAAGCAAAAACGGCTGATTTTTGACAAAAGAGATAACACCCCCCATTACGTCATGCTTCAGAAAGGTGAAAAATTGTCCGTTTTCAAATGTTTTATTTTTGAATGTCAGTTCACATTTGTAGGTGGATTATTAGTTTTAGAGCTAAAATTAGCATGTTTAAAGTGATTTTCATGCTTCCAGGGGCTCAAAACACAAGATTTGTGGAATGGTTAAAAGTGCATGAAAATGGCCAATTTGCTCACTCTGAGGTCTCAAAAAGTGTTTCTTCACCCCGGGAAGTGAATTAAATACCATTTGGAGGCATTTAATGTTCAAGCAAAAACGGCTGATTTTTGACAAAAGAGATAACACCCCCCCATTACGTCATTCTTCAGAAAGGTGAAAAATGGTCCGTTTTCAAATGTTTTATTTTTGAACGTCAGTTCACATTTGTAGGTGGATTATTAGTTTTAGAGCTAAAATTAGCATGTTTAAAGTGATTTTCATGCTTCCAGGGGCTCTTAACACAAGATTTGTGGAATGGTTAAAAGTGCATGAAAATAGCCAATTTGCTTACTCTGAGGTCTCAAAGAGTGTTTCTTCACCCCGGGAAGTGAATTAAATACCATTTTGAGGCATTTAATGTTCAAGCAAAAACGGCTGATTTTTGACAAAAGAGATAACACCCCCCCATTACGTCATTCTTCAGAAAGGTGAAAAATGGTCCGTTTTCAAATGTTTTATTTTTGAACGTCAGTTCACATTTGTAGGTGGATTATTAGTTTTAGAGCTAAAATTAGCATGTTTAAAGTGATTTTCATGCTTCCAGGGGCTCTAAACACAAGATTTGTGGAATGGTTAAAAGTGCATGAAAATGGCCAATTTGCTCACTCTGAGGTCTCAAAAAGTGTTTCTTCACCCCGGGAAGTGAATTAAATACCATTTGGAGGCATTTAATGTTCAAGCAAAAACGGCAGATTTTTGACAAAAGAGATAACACCCCCCCATTACGTCATTCTTCAGAAAGGTGAAAAATGGTCCGTTTTCAAATGTTTTATTTTTGAACGTCAGTTCACATTTGTAGGTGGATTATTAGTTTTAGAGCTAAAATTAGCATGTTTAAAGTGATTTTCATGCTTCCAGGGGCTCTAAACACAAGATTTGTGGAATGGTTAAAAGTGCATGAAAATGGCCAATTTGCTCACTCTGAGGTCTCAAAAAGTGTTTCTTCACCCCGGGAAGTGAATTAAATACCATTTGTAGGCATTTAATGTTCAATCAAAAACAGCTGATTTTTGACAAAAGAGATAACACCCCCCCCCATTACGTCATTCTTCAGAAAGGTGAAAAATGGTCCGTTTTCAAATGTTTTATTTTTGAACGTCATTTCACATTTGTAGGTGGATTATTAGTTTTAGAGCTAAAATTAGCATGTTTAAAGTGATTTTCATGCTTCCAGGGGCTCTAAACACAAGATTTGTGGAATGGTTAAAAGTGCATGAAAATGGCCAATTTGCTCACTCTGAGGTCTCAAAAAGTGTTTCTTCACCCCGGGAAGTGAATTAAATACCATTTGGAGGCATTTAATGTTCAAGCAAAAACGGCTGATTTTTGACAAAAGAGATAACACCCCCCCATTAGGTCATGCTTCAGAAAGGTGAAAAATGGTCCGTTTTCAAATGTTTTATTTTTGAACGTCAGTTCACATTTGTAGGTGGATTATTAGTTTTAAAGCTAAAATTAGCATGTTTAAAGTGATTTTCATGCTTCCAGGGGCGCGGGAAGTGAATTAAATACCATTTTGAGGCATTTAATGTTCAAGCAAAAACGGCTGATTTTTGACAAAAGAGATAACACCCCCCATTACGTCATGCTTCAGAAAGGTGAAAAATTGTCCGTTTTCAAATGTTTTATTTTTGAATGTCAGTTCACATTTGTAGGTGGATTATTAGTTTTATAGCTAAAATTAGCATGTTTAAAGTGATTTTCATGCTTCCAGGGGCCCGGGAAGTGAATTAAATACCATTTGGAGGCATTTAATGTTCAAGCAAAAACGGCTGATTTTTGACAAAAGAGATAACACCTCCCATTACGTCATGCTTCAGAAAGGTGAAAAATGGTCCGTTTTCAAATGTTCTATTTTTGAACGTCAGTTCACATTTGTAGGTGGATTATTAGTTTTAGAGCTAAAATTAGCATGTTTAAAGTGATTTTCATGCTTCCAGGGGCTCAAAACACAAGATTTGTGGAATGGTTAAAAGTGCATGAAAATGGCCAATTTGCTCACTCTGAGGTCTCAAAAAGTGTTTCTTCACCCCGGGAAGTGAATTAAATACCATTTGGAGGCATTTAATGTTCAAGCAAAAACGGCTGATTTTTGACAAAAGAGATAACACCCCCCCTTACGCCATTCTTCAGAAAGGTGAAAAATGGTCCGTTTTCAAATGTTTTATTTTTGAACGTCAGTTCACATTTGTAAGTGGATTATTAGTTTTAGAGCTAAAATTAGCATGTTTAAAGTGATTTTCATGCTTCCAGGGGCTCTTAACACAAGATTTGTGGAATGGTTAAAAGTGCATGAAAATAGCCAATTTGCTCACTCTGAGGTCTCAAAAAGTGTTTCTTCAGCCCGGGAAGTGAATTAAATAACATTTGGAGGCATTTAATGTTCAATCAAAAACAGCTGATTTTTGACAAAAGAGATAACACCTCCCATTACGTCATGCTTCAGAAAGGTGAAAAATTGTCCGTTTTCAAATGTTTTATTTTTGAATGTCAGTTCACATTTGTAGGTGGAT
The DNA here is from genome assembly GCF_964261635.1 of Lissotriton helveticus. Lineage (NCBI taxonomy): Eukaryota > Metazoa > Chordata > Amphibia > Caudata > Salamandridae > Lissotriton > Lissotriton helveticus. Next base: position 2,274,950 of record NW_027611740.1, read on the forward strand.
TATTAGTTTTAGAGCTAAAATTAGCATGTTTATAGTGATTTTCATGCTTCCTGTGGCCCTAAACACAAGGTTTGTGGAATGGTTAAAAGTGCATGAAAATGGCCAATTTGCTCACTCTGAGGTCTCAAAAAGTGTTTCTTCACCCCGGGAAGTGAATTAAATACCATTTGGAGGCATTTAATGTTCAAGCAAAAACAGCTGATTTTTGACAAAAGAGATAACACCCCCCCCCCATTACGTAATTCTTCAGAAAGGTGAAAAATTGTCTGTTTTCAAATGTTTTATTTCTGAATGTCAGTTCACATTTGTAGGTGGATTATTAGTTTTAGAGCTAAAATTAGCATGTTTAAAGTGATTTTCATGCTTCCAGGGGCTCTAAACACAAGATTTGTGGAATGGTTAAAAGTGCATGAAAATGGCCAATTTGCTCACTCTGAGGTCTCAAAAAGTGTTTCTTCACCCCGGGAAGTGAATTAAATACCATTTGGAGGCATTTAATGTTCAAGCAAAAACGGCTGATTTTTGACAAAAGAGATAACACCCCCCCATTAGGTCATGCTTCAGAAAGGTGAAAAATGGTCCGTTTTGAACGTCAGTTCACATTTGTAGGTGGATTATTAGTTTTAGAGCTAAAATTAGCATGTTTAAAGTGATTTTCATGCTTCCAGGGGCCCGGGAAGTGAATTAAATACCATTTGGAGGCATTTAATGTTCAAGCAAAAACGGCTGATTTTTGACAAAAGAGATAACACCCCCCATTACGTCATGCTTCAGAAAGGTGAAAAATTGTCCGTTTTCAAATGTTTTATTTTTGAATGTCAGTTCACATTTGTAGGTGGATTATTAGTTTTAGAGCTAAAATTAGCATGTTTAAAGTGATTTTCATGCTTCCAGGGGCTCAAAACACAAGATTTGTGGAATGGTTAAAAGTGCATGAAAATGGCCAATTTGCTCACTCTGAGGTCTCAAAAAGTGTTTCTTCACCCCGGGAAGTGAATTAAATACCATTTGGAGGCATTTAATGTTCAAGCAAAAACGGCTGATTTTTGACAAAAGAGATAACACCCCCCCTTACGCCATTCTTCAGAAAGGTGAAAAATGGTCCGTTTTCAAATGTTTTATTTTTGAACGTCAGTTCACATTTGTAGGTGGATTATTAGTTTTATAGCTAAAATTAGCATGTTTAAAGTGATTTTCATGCTTCCAGGGGCCCGGGAAGTGAATTAAATACCATTTGGAGGCATTTAATGTTCAAGCAAAAACAGCTCATCTTTGACAAAAGAGATAACACCCCCCTATTACGTCATTCTTCAGAAAGGTGAAAAATGGTCCGTTTTCAAATGTTTTATTTTTGAACGTCAGTTCACATTTGTAGGTGGATTATTAGTTTTAGAGCTAAAATTAGCATGTTTAAAGTGATTTTCATGCTTCCAGGGGCTATTAACACAAGATTTGTGGAATGGTTAAAAGTGCATGAAAATAGCCAATTTGCTCACTCTGAGGTCTCAAAAAGTGTTTCTTCACCCTGGGAAGTGAATTAAATACCATTTGGAGGCATTTAATGTTCAAGCAAAAACGGCTGATTTTTGACAAAAGAGATAACACCCCCCCATTACGTCATTCTTCAGAAAGGTGAAAAATGGTCCGTTTTCAAATGTTTTATTTTTGAACGTCAGTTCACATTTGTAGGTGGATTATTAGTTTTAGAGCTAAAATTAGCATGTTTAAAGTGATTTTCATGCTTCCAGGGGCTCTAAACACAAGATTTGTGGAATGGTTAAAAGTGCATGAAAATGGCCAATTTGCTCACTCTGAGGTCTCAAAAAGTGTTTCTTCACCCCGGGAAGTGAATTAAATACCATTTGGAGGCATTTAATGTTCAAGCAAAAACGGCTGATTTTTGACAAAAGAGATAACACCTCCCATTACGTCATGCTTCAGAAAGGTGAAAAATGGTCCGTTTTCAAATGTTTTATTTTTGAACGTCAGTTCACATTTGTAGGTGGATTATTAGTTTTAGAGCTAAAATTAGCATGTTTAAAGTGATTTTCATGCTTCCAGGGGCTCAAAACACAAGATTTGTGGAATGGTTAAAAGTGCATGAAAATGGCCAATTTGCTCACTCTGAGGTCTCAAAAAGTGTTTCTTCACCCCGGGAAGTGAATTAAATACCATTTGGAGGCATTTAATGTTCAAGCAAAAACGGCTGATTTTTGACAAAAGAGATAACACCCCCCCTTACGCCATTCTTCAGAAAGGTGAAAAATGGTCCGTTTTCAAATGTTTTATTTTTGAACGTCAGTTCACATTTGTAGGTGGATTATTAGTTTTATAGCTAAAATTAGCATGTTTAAAGTGATTTTCATGCTTCCAGGGGCCCGGGAAGTGAATTAAATACCATTTGGAGGCATTTAATGTTCAAGCAAAAACGGCTGATTTTTTACAAAAGAGATAACACCTCCCATTACGTCATGCTTCAGAAAGGTGAAAAATGGTCCGTTTTCAAATGTTTTATTTTTGAACGTCAGTTCACATTTGTAAGTGGATTATTAGTTTTAGAGCTAAAATTAGCATGTTTAAAGTGATTTTTATGCTTCCAGGGGCTCTTAACACAAGATTTGTGGAATGGTTAAAAGTGCATGAAAATAGCCAATTTGCTCACTCTGAGGTCTCAAAAAGTGTTTCTTCAGCCCGGGAAGTGAATTAAATAACATTTGGAGGCATTTAATGTTCAATCAAAAACAGCTGATTTTTGACAAAAGAGATAACACCTCCCATTACGTCATGCTTCAGAAAGGTGAAAAATTGTCCGTTTTCAAATGTTTTATTTTTGAATGTCAGTTCACATTTGTAGGTGGATTATTAGTTTTAGAGCTAAAATTAGCATGTTTAAAGTGATTTTCATGCTTCCTGTGGCCCTAAACACAAGGTTTGTGGAATGGTTAAAAGTGCATGAAAATGGCCAATTTGCTCACTCTAAGGTCTCAAAAAGTGTTTCTTCACCCCGGGAAGTGAATTAAATACCATTTGGAGGCATTTAATGTTCAAGCAAAAACAGCTGATTTTTGACAAAAGAGATAACACCCCCCCCCATTACGTAATTCTTCAGAAAGGTGAAAAATTGTCTGTTTTCAAATGTTTTATTTTTGAATGTCAGTTCACATTTGTAGGTGGATTATTAGTTTTAGAGCTAAAATTAGCATGTTTAAAGTGATTTTCATGCTTCCAGGGGCTCTAAACACAAGATTTGTGGAATGGTTAAAAGTGCATGAAAATGGCCAATTTGCTCACTCTGAGGTCTCAAAAAGTGTTTCTTCACCCCGGGAAGTGAATTAAATACCATTTGGAGGCATTTAATGTTCAAGCAAAAACGGCTGATTTTTGACAAAAGAGATAACACCCCCCCATTAGGTCATGCTTCAGAAAGGTGAAAAATGGTCCGTTTTCAAATGTTTTATTTTTGAACGTCAGTTCACATTTGTAGGTGGATTATTAGTTTTAGAGCTAAAATTAGCATGTTTAAAGTGATTTTCATGCTTCCAGGGGCCCGGGAAGTGAATTAAATACCATTTGGAGGCATTTAATGTTCAAGCAAAAACGGCTGATTTTTGACAAAAGAGATAACACCCCCCATTACGTCATGCTTCAGAAAGGTGAAAAATTGTCCGTTTTCAAATGTTTTATTTTTGAATGTCAGTTCACATTTGTAGGTGGATTATTAGTTTTAGAGCTAAAATTAGCATGTTTAAAGTGATTTTCATGCTTCCAGGGGCTCAAAACACAAGATTTGTGGAATGGTTAAAAGTGCATGAAAATGGCCAATTTGCTCACTCTGAGGTCTCAAAAAGTGTTTCTTCACCCCGGGAAGTGAATTAAATACCATTTGGAGGCATTTAATGTTCAAGCAAAAACGGCTGATTTTTGACAAAAGAGATAACACCCCCCCTTACGCCATTCTTCAGAAAGGTGAAAAATGGTCCATTTTCAAATGTTTTATTTTTGAACGTCAGTTCACATTTGTAGGTGGATTATTAGTTTTATAGCTAAAATTAGCATGTTTAAAGTGATTTTCATGCTTCCAGGGGCCCGGGAAGTGAATTAAATACCATTTGGAGGCATTTAATGTTCAAGCAAAAACAGCTCATCTTTGACAAAAGAGATAACACCCCCCTATTACGTCATTCTTCAGAAAGGTGAAAAATGGTCCGTTTTCAAATGTTTTATTTTTGAACGTCAGTTCACATTTGTAGGTGGATTATTAGTTTTAGAGCTAAAATTAGCATGTTTAAAGTGATTTTCATGCTTCCAGGGGCTCTTAACACAAGATTTGTGGAATGGTTAAAAGTGCATGAAAATAGCCAATTTGCTCACTCTGAGGTCTCAAAAAGTGTTTCTTCACCCCGGGAAGTGAATTAAATACCATTTGGAGGCATTTAATGTTCAAGCAAAAACGGCTGATTTTTGACAAAAGAGATAACACCCCCCCATTACGTCATTCTTCAGAAAGGTGAAAAATGGTCCGTTTTCAAATGTTTTATTTTTTAACGTCAGTTCACATTTGTAGGTGGATTATTAGTTTTAGAGCTAAAATTAGCATGTTTAAAGTGATTTTCATGCTTCCAGGGGCTCTAAACACAAGATTTGTGGAATGGTTAAAAGTGCATGAAAATGGCCAATTTGCTCACTCTGAGGTCTCAAAAAGTGTTTCTTCACCCCGGGAAGTGAATTAAATACCATTTGGAGGCATTTAATGTTCAAGCAAAAACGGCTGATTTTTGACAAAAGAGATAACACCCCCCCATTAGGTCATGCTTCAGAAAGGTGAAAAATGGTCCGTTTTCAAATGTTTTATTTTTGAACGTCAGTTCACATTTGTAGGTGGATTATTAGTTTTAGAGCTAAAATTAGCATGCTTAAAGTTATTTTCATGCTTCCAGGGGCGCGGGAAGTGAATTAAATACCATTTTGAGGCATTTAATGTTCAAGCAAAAACGGCTGATTTTTGACAAAAGAGATAACACCCCCCATTACGTCATGCTTCAGAAAGGTGAAAAATGGTCCGTTTTCAAATGTTTTATTTTTGAACGTCAGTTCACATTTGTAGGTGGATTATTAGTTTTAGAGCTAAAATTAGCATGCTTAAAGTTATTTTCATGCTTCCAGGGGCGCGGGAAGTGAATTAAATACCATTTGGAGGCATTTAATGTTCAAGCAAAAACGGCTGATTTTTGACAAAAGAGATAACACCTCCCATTACGTCATGCTTCAGAAAGGTGAAAAATGGTCCGTTTTCAAATGTTTTATTTTTGAACTTCAGTTCACATTTGTAGGTGGATTATTAGTTTTAGAGCTAAAATTAGCATGTTTAAAGTGATTTTCATGCTTCCAGGGGCTCAAAACACAAGATTTGTGGAATGGTTAAAAGGGCATGAAAATGGCCAATTTGCTCACTCTGAGGTCTCAAAAAGTGTTTCTTCACCCCGGGAAGTGAATTAAATACCATTTGGAGGCATTTAATGTTCAAGCAAAAACGGCTGATTTTTGACAAAAGAGATAACACCCCCCCTTACGCCATTCTTCAGAAAGGTGAAAAATGGTCCGTTTTCAAATGTTTTATTTTTGAATGTCAGTTCACATTTGTAGGTGGATTATTAGTTTTAGAGCTAAAATTAGCATGTTTAAAGTGATTTTCATGCTTCCAGGGGCTCAAAACACAAGATTTGTGGAATGGTTAAAAGTGCATGAAAATGGCCAATTTGCTCACTCTGAGGTCTCAAAAAGTGTTTCTTCACCCCGGGAAGTGAATTAAATACCATTTGGAGGCATTTAATGTTCAAGCAAAAACGGCTGATTTTTGACAAAAGAGATAACACCCCCCATTACGTCATGCTTCAGAAAGGTGAAAAATTGTCCGTTTTCAAATTTTTTATTTTTGAATGTCAGTTCACATTTGTAGGTGGATTATTAGTTTTAGAGCTAAAATTAGCATGTTTAAAGTGATTTTCATGCTTCCAGGGGCTCAAAACACAAGATTTGTGGAATGGTTAAAAGTGCATGAAAATGGCCAATTTGCTCACTCTGAGGTCTCAAAAAGTGTTTCTTCACCCCGGGAAGTGAATTAAATACCATTTGGAGGCATTTAATGTTCAAGCAAAAACGGCTGATTTTTGACAAAAGAGATAACACCCCCCCTTACGCCATTCTTCAGAAAGGTGAAAAATGGTCCGTTTTCAAATGTTTTATTTTTGAACGTCAGTTCACATTTGTAGGTGGATTATTAGTTTTATAGCTAAAATTAGCACGTTTAAAGTGATTTTCATGCTTCCAGGGGCCCGGGAAGTGAATTAAATACCATTTGGAGGCATTTAATGTTCAAGCAAAAACAGCTCATCTTTGACAAAAGAGATAACACCCCCCTATTACGTCATTCTTCAGAAAGGTGAAAAATGGTCCGTTTTCAAATGTTTTATTTTTGAACGTCAGTTCACATTTGTAGGTGGATTATTAGTTTTAGAGCTAAAATTAGCATGTTTAAAGTGATTTTCATGCTTCCAGGGGCTCTTAACACAAGATTTGTGGAATGGTTAAAAGTGCATGAAAATAGCCAATTTGCTCACTCTGAGGTCTCAAAAAGTGTTTCTTCACCCCGGGAAGTGAATTAAATACCATTTGGAGGCATTTAATGTTCAAGCAAAAACGGCTGATTTTTGACAAAAGAGATAACACCCCCCCATTACGTCATTCTTCAGAAAGGTGAAAAATGGTCCGTTTTCAAATGTTTTATTTTTTAACGTCAGTTCACATTTGTAGGTGGATTATTAGTTTTAGAGCTAAAATTAGCATGTTTAAAGTGATTTTCATGCTTCCAGGGGCTCTAAACACAAGATTTGTGGAATGGTTAAAAGTGCATGAAAATGGCCAATTTGCTCACTCTGAGGTCTCAAAAAGTGTTTCTTCACCCCGGGAAGTGAATTAAATACCATTTGGAGGCATTTAATGTTCAAGCAAAAACGGCTGATTTTTGACAAAAGAGATAACACCCCCCCATTAGGTCATGCTTCAGAAAGGTGAAAAATGGTCCGTTTTCAAATGTTTTATTTTTGAACGTCAGTTCACATTTGTAGGTGGATTATTAGTTTTAGAGCTAAAATTAGCATGCTTAAAGTTATTTTCATGCTTCCAGGGGCGCGGGAAGTGAATTAAATACCATTTTGAGGCATTTAATGTTCAAGCAAAAACGGCTGATTTTTGACAAAAGAGATAACACCCCCCATTACGTCATGCTTCAGAAAGGTGAAAAATTGTCCGTTTTCAAATGTTTTATTTTTGAATGTCAGTTCACATTTGTAGGTGGATTATTAGTTTTATAGCTAAAATTAGCATGTTTAAAGTGATTTTCATGCTTCCAGGGGCCCGGGAAGTGAATTAAATACCATTTGGAGGCATTTAATGTTCAAGCAAAAACGGCTGATTTTTGACAAAAGAGATAACACCTCCCATTACGTCATGCTTCAGAAAGGTGAAAAATGGTCCATTTTCAAATGTTTTATTTTTGAACTTCAGTTCACATTTGTAGGTGGATTATTAGTTTTAGAGCTAAAATTAGCATGTTTAAAGTGATTTTCATGCTTCCAGGGGCTCAAAACACAAGATTTGTGGAATGGTTAAAAGGGCATGAAAATGGCCAATTTGCTCACTCTGAGGTCTCAAAAAGTGTTTCTTCACCCCGGGAAGTGAATTAAATACCATTTGGAGGCATTTAATGTTCAAGCAAAAACGGCTGATTTTTGACAAAAGAGATAACACCCCCCCTTACGCCATTCTTCAGAAAGGTGAAAAATGGTCCGTTTTCAAATGTTTTATTTTTGAATGTCAGTTCACATTTGTAGGTGGATTATTAGTTTTAGAGCTAAAATTAGCATGTTTAAAGTGATTTTCATGCTTCCAGGGGCTCAAAACACAAGATTTGTGGAATGGTTAAAAGTGCATGAAAATGGCCAATTTGCTCACTCTGAGGTCTCAAAAAGTGTTTCTTCACCCCGGGAAGTGAATTAAATACCATTTGGAGGCATTTAATGTTCAAGCAAAAACGGCTGATTTTTGACAAAAGAGATAACACCCCCCATTACGTCATGCTTCAGAAAGGTGAAAAATTGTCCGTTTTCAAATTTTTTATTTTTGAATGTCAGTTCACATTTGTAGGTGGATTATTAGTTTTAGAGCTAAAATTAGCATGTTTAAAGTGATTTTCATGCTTCCAGGGGCTCAAAACACAAGATTTGTGGAATGGTTAAAAGTGCATGAAAATGGCCAATTTGCTCACTCTGAGGTCTCAAAAAGTGTTTCTTCACCCCGGGAAGTGAATTAAATACCATTTGGAGGCATTTAATGTTCAAGCAAAAACGGCTGATTTTTGACAAAAGAGATAACACCCCCCCATTAGGTCATGCTTCAGAAAGGTGAAAAATGGTCCGTTTTCAAATGTTTTATTTTTGAACGTCAGTTCACATTTGTAGGTGGATTATTAGTTTTAGAGCTAAAATTAGCATGTTTAAAGTGATTTTCATGCTTCCAGGGGCCCGGGAAGTGAATTAAATACCATTTGGAGGCATTTAATGTTCAAGCAAAAACGGCTGATTTTTGACAAAAGAGATAACACCCCCCATTACGTCATGCTTCAGAAAGGTGAAAAATTGTCCGTTTTCAAATGTTTTATTTTTGAATGTCAGTTCACATTTGTAGGTGGATTATTAGTTTTAGAGCTAAAATTAGCATGTTTAAAGTGATTTTCATGCTTCCAGGGGCTCAAAACACAAGATTTGTGGAATGGTTAAAAGTGCATGAAAATGGCCAATTTGCTCACTCTGAGGTCTCAAAAAGTGTTTCTTCACCCCGGGAAGTGAATTAAATACCATTTGGAGGCATTTAATGTTCAAGCAAAAACGGCTGATTTTTGACAAAAGAGATAACACCCCCCCATTACGTCATTCTTCAGAAAGGTGAAAAATGGTCCGTTTTCAAATGTTTTATTTTTGAACGTCAGTTCACATTTGTAGGTGGATTATTAGTTTTAGAGCTAAAATTAGCATGTTTAAATTGATTTTCATGCTTCCAGGGGCTCTTAACACAAGATTTGTGGAATGGTTAAAAGTGCATGAAAATAGCCAATTTGCTTACTCTGAGGTCTCAAAGAGTGTTTCTTCACCCCGGGAAGTGAATTAAATACCATTTTGAGGCATTTAATGTTCAAGCAAAAACGGCTGATTTTTGACAAAAGAGATAACACCCCCCCATTACGTCATTCTTCAGAAAGGTGAAAAATGGTCCGTTTTCAAATGTTTTATTTTTGAACGTCAGTTCACATTTGTAGGTGGATTATTAGTTTTAGAGCTAAAATTAGCATGTTTAAAGTGATTTTCATGCTTCCAGGGGCTCTAAACACAAGATTTGTGGAATGGTTAAAAGTGCATGAAAATGGCCAATTTGCTCACTCTGAGGTCTCAAAAAGTGTTTCTTCACCCCGGGAAGTGAATTAAATACCATTTGGAGGCATTTAATGTTCAAGCAAAAACGGCAGATTTTTGACAAAAGAGATAACACCCCCCCATTACGTCATTCTTCAGAAAGGTGAAAAATGGTCCGTTTTCAAATGTTTTATTTTTTGAACGTCAGTTCACATTTGTAGGTGGATTATTAGTTTTAGAGCTAAAATTAGCATGTTTAAAGTGATTTTTCATGCTTCCAGGGCTCTAAACACAAGGATTTGTGGAATGGTTAAAAGTGCATGAAAATGGCCAATTTGCTCACTCTGAGGTCTCAAAAGTGTTTCTTCACCCCGGGAAGTGAATTAAATACCATTTGTAGGCATTTAATGTTCAATCAAAAACAGCTGATTTTTGACAAAAGAGATAACACCCCCCCCATTACGTCATTCTTCAGAAAAGGTGAAAAATGGTCCGTTTTCAATGTTTTATTTTTGAACGTCATTTCACATTTGTAGGTGGATTATTAGTTTTAGAGCTAAAATAGCATGTTAAAGTGATTTTCATGCTTCCAGGGGCTCTAAACACAAGATTTGTGGAATGGTTTAAAGTGCATGAAAATGGCCAATTTGCTCACTCTGAGGTCTCAAAAAGTGTTTCTTCACCCCGGGAAGTGAATTAAATACCATTTGGAGGCATTTAATGTTCAAGCAAAAACGGCTGATTTTTGACAAAAGAGATAACACCCCCCCATTAGTCATGCTTCAGAAAGGTGAAAAATGGTCCGTTTTCAAATGTTTTATTTTTGAACGTCAGTTTCACATTTGTAGGTGGATTATTAGTTTTAAAGCTAAAATTAGCATGTTTAAAGTGATTTTCATGCTTCCAGGGGCGCGGGAAGTGAATTAAATTACCATTTTGAGGCATTTTAATGTTCAAGCAAAAACGGCTGATTTTTGACAAAAGAGATAACACACCCCCCATTACGTCCATTGCTTCAGAAAGGTGAAAAATTGGTCCGTTTTCAAATGTTTTATTTTTTGAATGTCAGTTCAACATTGGATTATTAGTTTTATAGCTAAAATTAGCATGTTTAAAGTGATTTTCATGCTTCCAGGGGCCCGGGAAGTGAATTAAATACCATTTGGAGGCATTTAATGTTCAAGCAAAAACGGCTGATTTTTGACAAAAGAGATAACACCTCCCATTACGTCATGCTTCAGAAAGGTGAAAAATGGTCCGTTTTCAAATGTTCTATTTTTGAACGTCAGTTCACATTTGTAGGTGGATTATTAGTTTTAGAGCTAAAATTAGCATGTTTAAAGTGATTTTCATGCTTCCAGGGGCTCAAAACACAAGATTTGTGGAATGGTTAAAAGTGCATGAAAATGGCCAATTTGCTCACTCTGAGGTCTCAAAAAGTGTTTCTTCACCCCGGGAAGTGAATTAAATACCATTTGGAGGCATTTAATGTTCAAGCAAAAACGGCTGATTTTTGACAAAAGAGATAACACCCCCCCTTACGCCATTCTTCAGAAAGGTGAAAAATGGTCCGTTTTCAAATGTTTTATTTTTGAACGTCAGTTCACATTTGTAAGTGGATTATTAGTTTTAGAGCTAAAATTAGCATGTTTAAAGTGATTTTCATGCTTCCAGGGGCTCTTAACACAAGATTTGTGGAATGGTTAAAAGTGCATGAAAATAGCCAATTTGCTCACTCTGAGGTCTCAAAAAGTGTTTCTTCAGCCCGGGAAGTGAATTAAATAACATTTGGAGGCATTTAATGTTCAATCAAAAACAGCTGATTTTTGACAAAAGAGATAACACCTCCCATTACGTCATGCTTCAGAAAGGTGAAAAATTGTCCGTTTTCAAATGTTTTATTTTTGAATGTCAGTTCACATTTGTAGGTGGATTATTAGTTTTAGAGCTAAAATTAGCATGTTTATAGTGATTTTCATGCTTCCTGTGGCCCTAAACACAAGGTTTGTGGAATGGTTAAAAGTGCATGAAAATGGCCAATTTGCTCACTCTGAGGTCTCAAAAAGTGTTTCTTCACCCCGGGAAGTGAATTAAATACCATTTGGAGGCATTTAATGTTCAAGCAAAAACAGCTGATTTTTGACAAAAGAGATAACACCCCCCCCCCATTACGTAATTCTTCAGAAAGGTGAAAAATTGTCTGTTTTCAAATGTTTTATTTCTGAATGTCAGTTCACATTTGTAGGTGGATTATTAGTTTTAGAGCTAAAATTAGCATGTTTAAAGTGATTTTCATGCTTCCAGGGGCTCTAAACACAAGATTTGTGGAATGGTTAAAAGTGCATGAAAATGGCCAATTTGCTCACTCTGAGGTCTCAAAAAGTGTTTCTTCACCCCGGGAAGTGAATTAAATACCATTTGGAGGCATTTAATGTTCAAGCAAAAACGGCTGATTTTTGACAAAAGAGATAACACCCCCCCATTAGGTCATGCTTCAGAAAGGTGAAAAATGGTCCGTTTTCAAATGTTTTATTTTTGAACGTCAGTTCACATTTGTAGGTGGATTATTAGTTTTAGAGCTAAAATTAGCATGTTTAAAGTGATTTTCATGCTTCCAGGGGCCCGGGAAGTGAATTAAATACCATTTGGAGGCATTTAATGTTCAAGCAAAAACGGCTGATTTTTGACAAAAGAGATAACACCCCCCATTACGTCATGCTTCAGAAAGGTGAAAAATTGTCCGTTTTCAAATGTTTTATTTTTGAATGTCAGTTCACATTTGTAGGTGGATTATTAGTTTTAGAGCTAAAATTAGCATGTTTAAAGTGATTTTCATGCTTCCAGGGGCTCAAAACACAAGATTTGTGGAATGGTTAAAAGTGCATGAAAATGGCCAATTTGCTCACTCTGAGGTCTCAAAAAGTGTTTCTTCACCCCGGGAAGTGAATTAAATACCATTTGGAGGCATTTAATGTTCAAGCAAAAACGGCTGATTTTTGACAAAAGAGATAACACCCCCCCTTACGCCATTCTTCAGAAAGGTGAAAAATGGTCCGTTTTCAAATGTTTTATTTTTGAACGTCAGTTCACATTTGTAGGTGGATTATTAGTTTTATAGCTAAAATTAGCATGTTTAAAGTGATTTTCATGCTTCCAGGGGCCCGGGAAGTGAATTAAATACCATTTGGAGGCATTTAATGTTCAAGCAAAAACAGCTCATCTTTGACAAAAGAGATAACACCCCCCTATTACGTCATTCTTCAGAAAGGTGAAAAATGGTCCGTTTTCAAATGTTTTATTTTTGAACGTCAGTTCACATTTGTAGGTGGATTATTAGTTTTAGAGCTAAAATTAGCATGTTTAAAGTGATTTTCATGCTTCCAGGGGCTCTTAACACAAGATTTGTGGAATGGTTAAAAGTGCATGAAAATAGCCAATTTGCTCACTCTGAGGTCTCAAAAAGTGTTTCTTCACCCCGGGAAGTGAATTAAATACCATTTGGAGGCATTTAATGTTCAAGCAAAAACGGCTGATTTTTGACAAAAGAGATAACACCCCCCCATTACGTCATTCTTCAGAAAGGTGAAAAATGGTCCGTTTTCAAATGTTTTATTTTTGAACGTCAGTTCACATTTGTAGGTGGATTATTAGTTTTAGAGCTAAAATTAGCATGTTTAAAGTGATTTTCATGCTTCCAGGGGCTCTAAACACAAGATTTGTGGAATGGTTAAAAGTGCATGAAAATGGCCAATTTGCTCACTCTGAGGTCTCAAAAAGTGTTTCTTCACCCCGGGAAGTGAATTAAATACCATTTGGAGGCATTTAATGTTCAAGCAAAAACGGCTGATTTTTGACAAAAGAGATAACACCTCCCATTACGTCATGCTTCAGAAAGGTGAAAAATGGTCCGTTTTCAAATGTTTTATTTTTGAACGTCAGTTCACATTTGTAGGTGGATTATTAGTTTTAGAGCTAAAATTAGCATGTTTAAAGTGATTTTCATGCTTCCAGGGGCTCAAAACACAAGATTTGTGGAATGGTTAAAAGTGCATGAAAATGGCCAATTTGCTCACTCTGAGGTCTCAAAAAGTGTTTCTTCACCCCGGGAAGTGAATTAAATACCATTTGGAGGCATTTAATGTTCAAGCAAAAACGGCTGATTTTTGACAAAAGAGATAACACCCCCCCTTACGCCATTCTTCAGAAAGGTGAAAAATGGTCCGTTTTCAAATGTTTTATTTTTGAACGTCAGTTCACATTTGTAGGTGGATTATTAGTTTTATAGCTAAAATTAGCATGTTTAAAGTGATTTTCATGCTTCCAGGGGCCCGGGAAGTGAATTAAATACCATTTGGAGGCATTTAATGTTCAAGCAAAAACGGCTGATTTTTGACAAAAGAGATAACACCTCCCATTACGTCATGCTTCAGAAAGGTGAAAAATGGTCCGTTTTCAAATGTTTTATTTTTGAACGTCAGTTCACATTTGTAAGTGGATTATTAGTTTTAGAGCTAAAATTAGCATGTTTAAAGTGATTTTTATGCTTCCAGGGGCTCTTAACACAAGATTTGTGGAATGGTTAAAAGTGCATGAAAATAGCCAATTTGCTCACTCTGAGGTCTCAAAAAGTGTTTCTTCAGCCCGGGAAGTGAATTAAATAACATTTGGAGGCATTTAATGTTCAATCAAAAACAGCTGATTTTTGACAAAAGAGATAACACCTCCCATTACGTCATGCTTCAGAAAGGTGAAAAATTGTCCGTTTTCAAATGTTTTATTTTTGAATGTCAGTTCACATTTGTAGGTGGATTATTAGTTTTAGAGCTAAAATTAGCATGTTTAAAGTGATTTTCATGCTTCCTGTGGCCCTAAACACAAGGTTTGTGGAATGGTTAAAAGTGCATGAAAATGGCCAATTTGCTCACTCTAAGGTCTCAAAAAGTGTTTCTTCACCCCGGGAAGTGAATTAAATACCATTTGGAGGCATTTAATGTTCAAGCAAAAACAGCTGATTTTTGACAAAAGAGATAACACCCCCCCCCATTACGTAATTCTTCAGAAAGGTGAAAAATTGTCTGTTTTCAAATGTTTTATTTTTGAATGTCAGTTCACATTTGTAGGTGGATTATTAGTTTTAGAGCTAAAATTAGCATGTTTAAAGTGATTTTCATGCTTCCAGGGGCTCTAAACACAAGATTTGTGGAATGGTTAAAAGTGCATGAAAATGGCCAATTTGCTCACTCTGAGGTCTCAAAAAGTGTTTCTTCACCCCGGGAAGTGAATTAAATACCATTTGGAGGCATTTAATGTTCAAGCAAAAACGGCTGATTTTTGACAAAAGAGATAACACCCCCCCATTAGGTCATGCTTCAGAAAGGTGAAAAATTGTCCGTTTTCAAATGTTTTATTTTTGAACGTCAGTTCACATTTGTAGGTGGATTATTAGTTTTAGAGCTAAAATTAGCATGTTTAAAGTGATTTTCATGCTTCCAGGGGCCCGGGAAGTGAATTAAATACCATTTGGAGGCATTTAATGTTCAAGCAAAAACGGCTGATTTTTGACAAAAGAGATAACACCCCCCATTACGTCATGCTTCAGAAAGGTGAAAAATTGTCCGTTTTCAAATGTTTTATTTTTGAATGTCAGTTCACATTTGTAGGTGGATTATTAGTTTTAGAGCTAAAATTAGCATGTTTAAAGTGATTTTCATGCTTCCAGGGGCTCAAAACACAAGATTTGTGGAATGGTTAAAAGTGCATGAAAATGGCCAATTTGCTCACTCTGAGGTCTCAAAAAGTGTTTCTTCACCCCGGGAAGTGAATTAAATACCATTTGGAGGCATTTAATGTTCAAGCAAAAACGGCTGATTTTTGACAAAAGAGATAACACCCCCCCTTACGCCATTCTTCAGAAAGGTGAAAAATGGTCCATTTTCAAATGTTTTATTTTTGAACGTCAGTTCACATTTGTAGGTGGATTATTAGTTTTATAGCTAAAATTAGCATGTTTAAAGTGATTTTCATGCTTCCAGGGGCCCGGGAAGTGAATTAAATACCATTTGGAGGCATTTAATGTTCAAGCAAAAACAGCTCATCTTTGACAAAAGAGATAACACCCCCCTATTACGTCATTCTTCAGAAAGGTGAAAAATGGTCCGTTTTCAAATGTTTTATTTTTGAACGTCAGTTCACATTTGTAGGTGGATTATTAGTTTTAGAGCTAAAATTAGCATGTTTAAAGTGATTTTCATGCTTCCAGGGGCTCTTAACACAAGATTTGTGGAATGGTTAAAAGTGCATGAAAATAGCCAATTTGCTCACTCTGAGGTCTCAAAAAGTGTTTCTTCACCCCGGGAAGTGAATTAAATACCATTTGGAGGCATTTAATGTTCAAGCAAAAACGGCTGATTTTTGACAAAAGAGATAACACCCCCCCATTACGTCATTCTTCAGAAAGGTGAAAAATGGTCCGTTTTCAAATGTTTTATTTTTTAACGTCAGTTCACATTTGTAGGTGGATTATTAGTTTTAGAGCTAAAATTAGCATGTTTAAAGTGATTTTCATGCTTCCAGGGGCTCTAAACACAAGATTTGTGGAATGGTTAAAAGTGCATGAAAATGGCCAATTTGCTCACTCTGAGGTCTCAAAAAGTGTTTCTTCACCCCGGGAAGTGAATTAAATACCATTTGGAGGCATTTAATGTTCAAGCAAAAACGGCTGATTTTTGACAAAAGAGATAACACCCCCCCATTAGGTCATGCTTCAGAAAGGTGAAAAATGGTCCGTTTTCAAATGTTTTATTTTTGAACGTCAGTTCACATTTGTAGGTGGATTATTAGTTTTAGAGCTAAAATTAGCATGCTTAAAGTTATTTTCATGCTTCCAGGGGCGCGGGAAGTGAATTAAATACCATTTTGAGGCATTTAATGTTCAAGCAAAAACGGCTGATTTTTGACAAAAGAGATAACACCCCCCATTACGTCATGCTTCAGAAAGGTGAAAAATGGTCCGTTTTCAAATGTTTTATTTTTGAACGTCAGTTCACATTTGTAGGTGGATTATTAGTTTTAGAGCTAAAATTAGCATGCTTAAAGTTATTTTCATGCTTCCAGGGGCGCGGGAAGTGAATTAAATACCATTTGGAGGCATTTAATGTTCAAGCAAAAACGGCTGATTTTTGACAAAAGAGATAACACCTCCCATTACGTCATGCTTCAGAAAGGTGAAAAATGGTCCGTTTTCAAATGTTTTATTTTTGAACTTCAGTTCACATTTGTAGGTGGATTATTAGTTTTAGAGCTAAAATTAGCATGTTTAAAGTGATTTTCATGCTTCCAGGGGCTCAAAACACAAGATTTGTGGAATGGTTAAAAGGGCATGAAAATGGCCAATTTGCTCACTCTGAGGTCTCAAAAAGTGTTTCTTCACCCCGGGAAGTGAATTAAATACCATTTGGAGGCATTTAATGTTCAAGCAAAAACGGCTGATTTTTGACAAAAGAGATAACACCCCCCCTTACGCCATTCTTCAGAAAGGTGAAAAATGGTCCGTTTTCAAATGTTTTATTTTTGAATGTCAGTTCACATTTGTAGGTGGATTATTAGTTTTAGAGCTAAAATTAGCATGTTTAAAGTGATTTTCATGCTTCCAGGGGCTCAAAACACAAGATTTGTGGAATGGTTAAAAGTGCATGAAAATGGCCAATTTGCTCACTCTGAGGTCTCAAAAAGTGTTTCTTCACCCCGGGAAGTGAATTAAATACCATTTGGAGGCATTTAATGTTCAAGCAAAAACGGCTGATTTTTGACAAAAGAGATAACACCCCCCATTACGTCATGCTTCAGAAAGGTGAAAAATTGTCCGTTTTCAAATTTTTTATTTTTGAATGTCAGTTCACATTTGTAGGTGGATTATTAGTTTTAGAGCTAAAATTAGCATGTTTAAAGTGATTTTCATGCTTCCAGGGGCTCAAAACACAAGATTTGTGGAATGGTTAAAAGTGCATGAAAATGGCCAATTTGCTCACTCTGAGGTCTCAAAAAGTGTTTCTTCACCCCGGGAAGTGAATTAAATACCATTTGGAGGCATTTAATGTTCAAGCAAAAACGGCTGATTTTTGACAAAAGAGATAACACCCCCCCTTACGCCATTCTTCAGAAAGGTGAAAAATGGTCCGTTTTCAAATGTTTTATTTTTGAACGTCAGTTCACATTTGTAGGTGGATTATTAGTTTTATAGCTAAAATTAGCATGTTTAAAGTGATTTTCATGCTTCCAGGGGCCCGGGAAGTGAATTAAATACCATTTGGAGGCATTTAATGTTCAAGCAAAAACAGCTCATCTTTGACAAAAGAGATAACACCCCCCTATTACGTCATTCTTCAGAAAGGTGAAAAATGGTCCGTTTTCAAATGTTTTATTTTTGAACGTCAGTTCACATTTGTAGGTGGATTATTAGTTTTAGAGCTAAAATTAGCATGTTTAAAGTGATTTTCATGCTTCCAGGGGCTCTTAACACAAGATTTGTGGAATGGTTAAAAGTGCATGAAAATAGCCAATTTGCTCACTCTGAGGTCTCAAAAAGTGTTTCTTCACCCCGGGAAGTGAATTAAATACCATTTGGAGGCATTTAATGTTCAAGCAAAAACGGCTGATTTTTGACAAAAGAGATAACACCCCCCCATTACGTCATTCTTCAGAAAGGTGAAAAATGGTCCGTTTTCAAATGTTTTATTTTTTAACGTCAGTTCACATTTGTAGGTGGATTATTAGTTTTAGAGCTAAAATTAGCATGTTTAAAGTGATTTTCATGCTTCCAGGGGCTCTAAACACAAGATTTGTGGAATGGTTAAAAGTGCATGAAAATGGCCAATTTGCTCACTCTGAGGTCTCAAAAAGTGTTTCTTCACCCCGGGAAGTGAATTAAATACCATTTGGAGGCATTTAATGTTCAAGCAAAAACGGCTGATTTTTGACAAAAGAGATAACACCCCCCCATTAGGTCATGCTTCAGAAAGGTGAAAAATGGTCCGTTTTCAAATGTTTTATTTTTGAACGTCAGTTCACATTTGTAGGTGGATTATTAGTTTTAGAGCTAAAATTAGCATGCTTAAAGTTATTTTCATGCTTCCAGGGGCGCGGGAAGTGAATTAAATACCATTTTGAGGCATTTAATGTTCAAGCAAAAACGGCTGATTTTTGACAAAAGAGATAACACCCCCCATTACGTCATGCTTCAGAAAGGTGAAAAATTGTCCGTTTTCAAATGTTTTATTTTTGAATGTCAGTTCACATTTGTAGGTGGATTATTAGTTTTATAGCTAAAATTAGCATGTTTAAAGTGATTTTCATGCTTCCAGGGGCCCGGGAAGTGAATTAAATACCATTTGGAGGCATTTAATGTTCAAGCAAAAACGGCTGATTTTTGACAAAAGAGATAACACCTCCCATTACGTCATGCTTCAGAAAGGTGAAAAATGGTCCGTTTTCAAATGTTTTATTTTTGAATGTCAGTTCACATTTGTAGGTGGATTATTAGTTTTAGAGCTAAAATTAGCATGTTTAAAGTGATTTTCATGCTTCCAGGGGCTCAAAACACAAGATTTGTGGAATGGTTAAAAGTGCATGAAAATGGCCAATTTGCTCACTCTGAGGTCTCAAAAAGTGTTTCTTCACCCCGGGAAGTGAATTAAATACCATTTGGAGGCATTTAATGTTCAAGCAAAAACGGCTGATTTTTGACAAAAGAGATAACACCCCCCCTTACGCCATTCTTCAGAAAGGTGAAAAATGGTCCGTTTTCAAATGTTTTATTTTTGAATGTCAGTTCACATTTGTAGGTGGATTATTAGTTTTAGAGCTAAAATTAGCATGTTTAAAGTGATTTTCATGCTTCCAGGGGCTCAAAACACAAGATTTGTGGAATGGTTAAAAGTGCATGAAAATGGCCAATTTGCTCACTCTGAGGTCTCAAAAAGTGTTTCTTCACCCCGGGAAGTGAATTAAATACCATTTGGAGGCATTTAATGTTCAAGCAAAAACGGCTGATTTTTGACAAAAGAGATAACACCCCCCATTACGTCATGCTTCAGAAAGGTGAAAAATTGTCCGTTTTCAAATTTTTTATTTTTGAATGTCAGTTCACATTTGTAGGTGGATTATTAGTTTTAGAGCTAAAATTAGCATGTTTAAAGTGATTTTCATGCTTCCAGGGGCTCAAAACACAAGATTTGTGGAATGGTTAAAAGTGCATGAAAATGGCCAATTTGCTCACTCTGAGGTCTCAAAAAGTGTTTCTTCACCCCGGGAAGTGAATTAAATACCATTTGGAGGCATTTAATGTTCAAGCAAAAACGGCTGATTTTTGACAAAAGAGATAACACCCCCCCATTAGGTCATGCTTCAGAAAGGTGAAAAATGGTCCGTTTTCAAATGTTTTATTTTTGAACGTCAGTTCACATTTGTAGGTGGATTATTAGTTTTAGAGCTAAAATTAGCATGTTTAAAGTGATTTTCATGCTTCCAGGGGCCCGGGAAGTGAATTAAATACCATTTGGAGGCATTTAATGTTCAAGCAAAAACGGCTGATTTTTGACAAAAGAGATAACACCCCCCATTACGTCATGCTTCAGAAAGGTGAAAAATTGTCCGTTTTCAAATGTTTTATTTTTGAATGTCAGTTCACATTTGTAGGTGGATTATTAGTTTTAGAGCTAAAATTAGCATGTTTAAAGTGATTTTCATGCTTCCAGGGGCTCAAAACACAAGATTTGTGGAATGGTTAAAAGTGCATGAAAATGGCCAATTTGCTCACTCTGAGGTCTCAAAAAGTGTTTCTTCACCCCGGGAAGTGAATTAAATACCATTTGGAGGCATTTAATGTTCAAGCAAAAACGGCTGATTTTTGACAAAAGAGATAACACCCCCCCTTACGCCATTCTTCAGAAAGGTGAAAAATGGTCCGTTTTCAAATGTTTTATTTTTGAACGTCAGTTCACATTTGTAGGTGGATTATTAGTTTTATAGCTAAAATTAGCATGTTTAAAGTGATTTTCATGCTTCCAGGGGCCCGGGAAGTGAATTAAATACCATTTGGAGGCATTTAATGTTCAAGCAAAAACGGCTGATTTTTGACAAAAGAGATAACACCTCCCATTACGTCATGCTTCAGAAAGGTGAAAAATGGTCTGTTTTCAAATGTTTTATTTTTGAACGTCAGTTCACATTTGTAGGTGGATTATTAGTTTTAGAGCTAAAATTAGCATGTTTAAAGTGATTTTCATGCTTCCAGGGGCTCTTAACACAAGATTTGTGGAATGGTTAAAAGTGCATGAAAATAGCCAATTTGCTCACTCTGAGGTCTCAAAAAGTGTTTCTTCATCCCGGGAAGTGAATTAAATACCATTTGGAGGCATTTAATGTTCAAGCAAAAACGGCTGATTTTTGACAAAAGAGATAACACCCCCCCATTACGTCATTCTTCAGAAAGGTGAAAAATGGTCCGTTTTCAAATGTTTTATTTTTTAACGTCAGTTCACATTTGTAGGTGGATTATTAGTTTTAGAGCTAAAATTAGCATGTTTAAAGTGATTTTCATGCTTCCAGGGGCTCTAAACACAAGATTTGTGGAATGGTTAAAAGTGCATGAAAATGGCCAATTTGCTCACTCTGAGGTCTCAAAAAGTGTTTCTTCACCCCGGGAAGTGAATTAAATACCATTTGGAGGCATTTAATGTTCAAGCAAAAACGGCTGATTTTTGACAAAAGAGATAACACCCCCCCATTAGGTCATGCTTCAGAAAGGTGAAAAATGGTCCGTTTTCAAATGTTTTATTTTTGAACGTCAGTTCACATTTGTAGGTGGATTATTAGTTTTAGAGCTAAAATTAGCATGCTTAAAGTTATTTTCATGCTTCCAGGGGCGCGGGAAGTGAATTAAATACCATTTTGAGGCATTTAATGTTCAAGCAAAAACGGCTGATTTTTGACAAAAGAGATAACACCCCCCATTACGTCATGCTTCAGAAAGGTGAAAAATTGTCCGTTTTCAAATGTTTTATTTTTGAATGTCAGTTCACATTTGTAGGTGGATTATTAGTTTTATAGCTAAAATTAGCATGTTTAAAGTGATTTTCATGCTTCCAGGGGCCCGGGAAGTGAATTAAATACCATTTGGAGGCATTTAATGTTCAAGCAAAAACGGCTGATTTTTGACAAAAGAGATAACACCTCCCATTACGTCATGCTTCAGAAAGGTGAAAAATGGTCCGTTTTCAAATGTTTTATTTTTGAACTTCAGTTCACATTTGTAGGTGGATTATTAGTTTTAGAGCTAAAATTAGCATGTTTAAAGTGATTTTCATGCTTCCAGGGGCTCAAAACACAAGATTTGTGGAATGGTTAAAAGTGCATGAAAATGGCCAATTTGCTCACTCTGAGGTCTCAAAAAGTGTTTCTTCACCCCGGGAAGTGAATTAAATACCATTTGGAGGCATTTAATGTTCAAGCAAAAACGGCTGATTTTTGACAAAAGAGATAACACCCCCCATTACGTCATGCTTCAGAAAGGTGAAAAATTGTCCGTTTTCAAATTTTTTATTTTTGAATGTCAGTTCACATTTGTAGGTGGATTATTAGTTTTAGAGCTAAAATTAGCATGTTTAAAGTGATTTTCATGCTTCCAGGGGCTCAAAACACAAGATTTGTGGAATGGTTAAAAGTGCATGAAAATTGCCAATTTGCTCACTCTGAGGTCTCAAAAAGTGTTTCTTCACCCCGGGAAGTGAATTAAATACCATTTGGAGGCATTTAATGTTCAAGCAAAAACGGCTGATTTTTGACAAAAGAGATAACACCCCCCCATTAGGTCATGCTTCAGAAAGGTGAAAAATGGTCCGTTTTCAAATGTTTTATTTTTGAACGTCAGTTCACATTTGTAGGTGGATTATTAGTTTTAGAGCTAAAATTAGCATGTTTAAAGTGATTTTCATGCTTCCAGGGGCCCGGGAAGTGAATTAAATACCATTTGGAGGCATTTAATGTTCAAGCAAAAACGGCTGATTTTTGACAAAAGAGATAACACCCCCCATTACGTCATGCTTCAGAAAGGTGAAAAATTGTCCGTTTTCAAATGTTTTATTTTTGAATGTCAGTTCACATTTGTAGGTGGATTATTAGTTTTAGAGCTAAAATTAGCATGTTTAAAGTGATTTTCATGCTTCCAGGGGCTCAAAACACAAGATTTGTGGAATGGTTAAAAGTGCATGAAAATGGCCAATTTGCTCACTCTGAGGTCTCAAAAAGTGTTTCTTCACCCCGGGAAGTGAATTAAATACCATTTGGAGGCATTTAATGTTCAAGCAAAAACGGCTGATTTTTGACAAAAGAGATAACACCCCCCCTTACGCCATTCTTCAGAAAGGTGAAAAATGGTCCGTTTTCAAATGTTTTATTTTTGAACGTCAGTTCACATTTGTAGGTGGATTATTAGTTTTATAGCTAAAATTAGCATGTTTAAAGTGATTTTCATGCTTCCAGGGGCCCGGGAAGTGAATTAAATACCATTTGGAGGCATTTAATGTTCAAGCAAAAACGGCTGATTTTTGACAAAAGAGATAACACCTCCCATTACGTCATGCTTCAGAAAGGTGAAAAATGGTCTGTTTTCAAATGTTTTATTTTTGAACGTCAGTTCACATTTGTAGGTGGATTATTAGTTTTAGAGCTAAAATTAGCATGTTTAAAGTGATTTTCATGCTTCCAGGGGCTCTTAACACAAGATTTGTGGAATGGTTAAAAGTGCATGAAAATAGCCAATTTGCTCACTCTGAGGTCTCAAAAAGTGTTTCTTCAGCCCGGGAAGTGAATTAAATAACATTTGGAGGCATTTAATGTTCAATCAAAAACAGCTGATTTTTGACAAAAGAGATAACACCCCCCCATTACGTCATTCTTCAGAAAGGTGAAAAATGGTCCGTTTTCAAATGTTTTATTTTTGAACGTCATTTCACATTTGTAGGTGGATTATTAGTTTTAGAGCTAAAATTAGCATGTTTAAAGTGATTTTCATGCTTCCAGGGGCTCTAAACACAAGATTTGTGGAATGGTTAAAAGTGCATGAAAATGGCCAATTTGCTCACTCTGAGGTCTCAAAACGTGTTTCTTCACCCCGGGAAGTGAATTAAATACAATTTGGAGGCATTTAATGTTCAAGCAAAAACGGCGGATTTTTGACAAAAGAGATAACACCCCCCCATTACGTGATGCTTCAGAAAGGTGAAAAATTGTCCGTTTTCAAATGTTTTATTTTTGAATGTCAGTTCACATTTGTAGGTGGATCATCAGTTTTAGAGCTAAAAAAAATTAGCATGTTTAAAGTGATTTTCATGCTTCCAGGGGCTCTAAACACAAGATTTGTGGAATGGTTAAAAGTGCATCAAAATGGCCAATTTGCTCACTCTGAGGTCTCAAAAAGTGTTTCTTCACCCCGGGAAGTGAATTAAATACCATTTGGAGGCATTTCATGTTCAATCAAAAACAGCTGATTTTTGAAAAAAGAGATAACACCTCCCATTACGTCATGCTTCAGAAAGGTGAAAAATGGTCCGTTTTCAAATGTTTTATTTTTGAACGTCAGTTCACATTTGTAGGTGGATTATTAGTTTTAGAGCTAAAATTAGCATGTTTAAAGTGATTTTCATGCTTCCAGGGGCGCGGGAAGTGAATTAAATACCATTTTGAGGCATTTAATGTTCAAGCAAAAACGGCTGATTTTTGACAAAAGAGATAACACCCCCCATTACGTCATGCTTCAGAAAGGTGAAAAATTGTCCGTTTTCAAATGTTTTATTTTTGAATGTCAGTTCACATTTGTAGGTGGATTATTAGTTTTATAGCTAAAATTAGCATGTTTAAAGTGATTTTCATGCTTCCAGGGGCCCGGGAAGTGAATTAAATACCATTTGGAGGCATTTAATGTTCAAGCAAAAACGGCTGATTTTTGACAAAAGAGATAACACCTCCCATTACGTCATGCTTCAGAAAGGTGAAAAATGGTCCGTTTTCAAATGTTCTATTTTTGAACGTCAGTTCACATTTGTAGGTGGATTATTAGTTTTAGAGCTAAAATTAGCATGTTTAAAGTGATTTTCATGCTTCCAGGGGCTCAAAACACAAGATTTGTGGAATGGTTAAAAGTGCATGAAAATGGCCAATTTGCTCACTCTGAGGTCTCAAAAAGTGTTTCTTCACCCCGGGAAGTGAATTAAATACCATTTGGAGGCATTTAATGTTCAAGCAAAAACGGCTGATTTTTGACAAAAGAGATAACACCCCCCCATTAGGTCATGCTTCAGAAAGGTGAAAAATGGTCCGTTTTCAAATGTTTTATTTTTGAACGTCAGTTCACATTTGTAGGTGGATTATTAGTTTTAGAGCTAAAATTAGCATGTTTAAAGTGATTTTCATGCTTCCAGGGGCCCGGGAAGTGAATTAAATACCATTTGGAGGCATTTAATGTTCAAGCAAAAACGGCTGATTTTTGACAAAAGAGATAACACCCCCCATTACGTCATGCTTCAGAAAGGTGAAAAATTGTCCGTTTTCAAATGTTTTATTTTTGAATGGCAGTTCACATTTGTAGGTGGATTATTAGTTTTAGAGCTAAAATTAGCATGTTTAAAGTGATTTTCATGCTTCCAGGGGCTCAAAACACAAGATTTGTGGAATGGTTAAAAGTGCATGAAAATGGCCAATTTGCTCACTCTGAGGTCTCAAAAAGTGTTTCTTCACCCCGGGAAGTGAATTAAATACCATTTGGAGGCATTTAATGTTCAAGCAAAAACGGCTGATTTTTGACAAAAGAGATAACACCCCCCCTTACGCCATTCTTCAGAAAGGTGAAAAATGGTCCGTTTTCAAATGTTTTATTTTTGAACGTCAGTTCACATTTGTAGGTGGATTATTAGTTTTATAGCTAAAATTAGCATGTTTAAAGTGATTTTCATGCTTCCAGGGGCCCGGGAAGTGAATTAAATACCATTTGGAGGCATTTAATGTTCAAGCAAAAACAGCTCATCTTTGACAAAAGAGATAACACCCCCCTATTACGTCATTCTTCAGAAAGGTGAAAAATGGTCCGTTTTCAAATGTTTTATTTTTGAACGTCAGTTCACATTTGTAGGTGGATTATTAGTTTTAGAGCTAAAATTAGCATGTTTAAAGTGATTTTCATGCTTCCAGGGGCTCTTAACACAAGATTTGTGGAATGGTTAAAAGTGCATGAAAATAGCCAATTTGCTCACTCTGAGGTCTCAAAAAGTGTTTCTTCACCCCGGGAAGTGAATTAAATACCATTTGGAGGCATTTAATGTTCAAGCAAAAACGGCTGATTTTTGACAAAAGAGATAACACCCCCCCATTACGTCATTCTTCAGAAAGGTGAAAAATGGTCCGTTTTCAAATGTTTTATTTTTTAACGTCAGTTCACATTTGTAGGTGGATTATTAGTTTTAGAGCTAAAATTAGCATGTTTAAAGTGATTTTCATGCTTCCAGGGGCTCTAAACACAAGATTTGTGGAATGGTTAAAAGTGCATGAAAATGGCCAATTTGCTCACTCTGAGGTCTCAAAAAGTGTTTCTTCACCCCGGGAAGTGAATTAAATACCATTTGGAGGCATTTAATGTTCAAGCAAAAACGGCTGATTTTTGACAAAAGAGATAACACCCCCCCATTAGGTCATGCTTCAGAAAGGTGAAAAATGGTCCGTTTTCAAATGTTTTATTTTTGAACGTCAGTTCACATTTGTAGGTGGATTATTAGTTTTAGAGCTAAAATTAGCATGCTTAAAGTTATTTTCATGCTTCCAGGGGCGCGGGAAGTGAATTAAATACCATTTTGAGGCATTTAATGTTCAAGCAAAAACGGCTGATTTTTGACAAAAGAGATAACACCCCCCATTACGTCATGCTTCAGAAAGGTGAAAAATTGTCCGTTTTCAAATGTTTTATTTTTGAATGTCAGTTCACATTTGTAGGTGGATTATTAGTTTTATAGCTAAAATTAGCATGTTTAAAGTGATTTTCATGCTTCCAGGGGCCCGGGAAGTGAATTAAATACCATTTGGAGGCATTTAATGTTCAAGCAAAAACGGCTGATTTTTGACAAAAGAGATAACACCTCCCATTACGTCATGCTTCAGAAAGGTGAAAAATGGTCCATTTTGAAATGTTTTATTTTTGAACTTCAGTTCACATTTGTAGGTGGATTATTAGTTTTAGAGCTAAAATTAGCATGTTTAAAGTGATTTTCATGCTTCCAGGGGCTCAAAACACAAGATTTGTGGAATGGTTAAAAGGGCATGAAAATGGCCAATTTGCTCACTCTGAGGTCTCAAAAAGTGTTTCTTCACCCCGGGAAGTGAATTAAATACCATTTGGAGGCATTTAATGTTCAAGCAAAAACGGCTGATTTTTGACAAAAGAGATAACACCCCCCCTTACGCCATTCTTCAGAAAGGTGAAAAATGGTCCGTTTTCAAATGTTTTATTTTTGAATGTCAGTTCACATTTGTAGGTGGATTATTAGTTTTAGAGCTAAAATTAGCATGTTTAAAGTGATTTTCATGCTTCCAGGGGCTCAAAACACAAGATTTGTGGAATGGTTAAAAGTGCATGAAAATGGCCAATTTGCTCACTCTGAGGTCTCAAAAAGTGTTTCTTCACCCCGGGAAGTGAATTAAATACCATTTGGAGGCATTTAATGTTCAAGCAAAAACGGCTGATTTTTGACAAAAGAGATAACACCCCCCATTACGTCATGCTTCAGAAAGGTGAAAAATTGTCCGTTTTCAAATTTTTTATTTTTGAATGTCAGTTCACATTTGTAGGTGGATTATTAGTTTTAGAGCTAAAATTAGCATGTTTAAAGTGATTTTCATGCTTCCAGGGGCTCAAAACACAAGATTTGTGGAATGGTTAAAAGTGCATGAAAATGGCCAATTTGCTCACTCTGAGGTCTCAAAAAGTGTTTCTTCACCCCGGGAAGTGAATTAAATACCATTTGGAGGCATTTAATGTTCAAGCAAAAACGGCTGATTTTTGACAAAAGAGATAACACCCCCCCATTAGGTCATGCTTCAGAAAGGTGAAAAATGGTCCGTTTTCAAATGTTTTATTTTTGAACGTCAGTTCACATTTGTAGGTGGATTATTAGTTTTAGAGCTAAAATTAGCATGTTTAAAGTGATTTTCATGCTTCCAGGGGCCCGGGAAGTGAATTAAATACCATTTGGAGGCATTTAATGTTCAAGCAAAAACGGCTGATTTTTGACAAAAGAGATAACACCCCCCATTACGTCATGCTTCAGAAAGGTGAAAAATTGTCCGTTTTCAAATGTTTTATTTTTGAATGTCAGTTCACATTTGTAGGTGGATTATTAGTTTTAGAGCTAAAATTAGCATGTTTAAAGTGATTTTCATGCTTCCAGGGGCTCAAAACACAAGATTTGTGGAATGGTTAAAAGTGCATGAAAATGGCCAATTTGCTCACTCTGAGGTCTCAAAAAGTGTTTCTTCACCCCGGGAAGTGAATTAAATACCATTTGGAGGCATTTAATGTTCAAGCAAAAACGGCTGATTTTTGACAAAAGAGATAACACCCCCCCTTACGCCATTCTTCAGAAAGGTGAAAAATGGTCCGTTTTCAAATGTTTTATTTTTGAACGTCAGTTCACATTTGTAGGTGGATTATTAGTTTTATAGCTAAAATTAGCATGTTTAAAGTGATTTTCATGCTTCCAGGGGCCCGGGAAGTGAATTAAATACCATTTGGAGGCATTTAATGTTCAAGCAAAAACGGCTGATTTTTGACAAAAGAGATAACACCTCCCATTACGTCATGCTTCAGAAAGGTGAAAAATGGTCTGTTTTCAAATGTTTTATTTTTGAACGTCAGTTCACATTTGTAGGTGGATTATTAGTTTTAGAGCTAAAATTAGCATGTTTAAAGTGATTTTCATGCTTCCAGGGGCTCTTAACACAAGATTTGTGGAATGGTTAAAAGTGCATGAAAATAGCCAATTTGCTCACTCTGAGGTCTCAAAAAGTGTTTCTTCATCCCGGGAAGTGAATTAAATACCATTTGGAGGCATTTAATGTTCAAGCAAAAACGGCTGATTTTTGACAAAAGAGATAACACCCCCCCATTACGTCATTCTTCAGAAAGGTGAAAAATGGTCCGTTTTCAAATGTTTTATTTTTTAACGTCAGTTCACATTTGTAGGTGGATTATTAGTTTTAGAGCTAAAATTAGCATGTTTAAAGTGATTTTCATGCTTCCAGGGGCTCTAAACACAAGATTTGTGGAATGGTTAAAAGTGCATGAAAATGGCCAATTTGCTCACTCTGAGGTCTCAAAAAGTGTTTCTTCACCCCGGGAAGTGAATTAAATACCATTTGGAGGCATTTAATGTTCAAGCAAAAACGGCTGATTTTTGACAAAAGAGATAACACCCCCCCATTAGGTCATGCTTCAGAAAGGTGAAAAATGGTCCGTTTTCAAATGTTTTATTTTTGAACGTCAGTTCACATTTGTAGGTGGATTATTAGTTTTAGAGCTAAAATTAGCATGCTTAAAGTTATTTTCATGCTTCCAGGGGCGCGGGAAGTGAATTAAATACCATTTTGAGGCATTTAATGTTCAAGCAAAAACGGCTGATTTTTGACAAAAGAGATAACACCCCCCATTACGTCATGCTTCAGAAAGGTGAAAAATTGTCCGTTTTCAAATGTTTTATTTTTGAATGTCAGTTCACATTTGTAGGTGGATTATTAGTTTTATAGCTAAAATTAGCATGTTTAAAGTGATTTTCATGCTTCCAGGGGCCCGGGAAGTGAATTAAATACCATTTGGAGGCATTTAATGTTCAAGCAAAAACGGCTGATTTTTGACAAAAGAGATAACACCTCCCATTACGTCATGCTTCAGAAAGGTGAAAAATGGTCCGTTTTCAAATGTTTTATTTTTGAACTTCAGTTCACATTTGTAGGTGGATTATTAGTTTTAGAGCTAAAATTAGCATGTTTAAAGTGATTTTCATGCTTCCAGGGGCTCAAAACACAAGATTTGTGGAATGGTTAAAAGTGCATGAAAATGGCCAATTTGCTCACTCTGAGGTCTCAAAAAGTGTTTCTTCACCCCGGGAAGTGAATTAAATACCATTTGGAGGCATTTAATGTTCAAGCAAAAACGGCTGATTTTTGACAAAAGAGATAACACCCCCCATTACGTCATGCTTCAGAAAGGTGAAAAATTGTCCGTTTTCAAATTTTTTATTTTTGAATGTCAGTTCA
The DNA here is from genome assembly GCF_964261635.1 of Lissotriton helveticus. Lineage (NCBI taxonomy): Eukaryota > Metazoa > Chordata > Amphibia > Caudata > Salamandridae > Lissotriton > Lissotriton helveticus. The sequence goes on from NW_027611740.1 coordinate 2,304,763, forward strand.
CATTTGTAGGTGGATTATTAGTTTTAGAGCTAAAATTAGCATGTTTAAAGTGATTTTCATGCTTCCAGGGGCTCAAAACACAAGATTTGTGGAATGGTTAAAAGTGCATGAAAATTGCCAATTTGCTCACTCTGAGGTCTCAAAAAGTGTTTCTTCACCCCGGGAAGTGAATTAAATATCATTTGGAGGCATTTAATGTTCAAGCAAAAACGGCTGATTTTTGACAAAAGAGATAACACCCCCCCATTAGGTCATGCTTCAGAAAGGTGAAAAATGGTCCGTTTTCAAATGTTTTATTTTTGAACGTCAGTTCACATTTGTAGGTGGATTATTAGTTTTAGAGCTAAAATTAGCATGTTTAAAGTGATTTTCATGCTTCCAGGGGCCCGGGAAGTGAATTAAATACCATTTGGAGGCATTTAATGTTCAAGCAAAAACGGCTGATTTTTGACAAAAGAGATAACACCCCCCATTACGTCATGCTTCAGAAAGGTGAAAAATTGTCCGTTTTCAAATGTTTTATTTTTGAATGTCAGTTCACATTTGTAGGTGGATTATTAGTTTTAGAGCTAAAATTAGCATGTTTAAAGTGATTTTCATGCTTCCAGGGGCTCAAAACACAAGATTTGTGGAATGGTTAAAAGTGCATGAAAATGGCCAATTTGCTCACTCTGAGGTCTCAAAAAGTGTTTCTTCACCCCGGGAAGTGAATTAAATACCATTTGGAGGCATTTAATGTTCAAGCAAAAACGGCTGATTTTTGACAAAAGAGATAACACCCCCCCTTACGCCATTCTTCAGAAAGGTGAAAAATGGTCCGTTTTCAAATGTTTTATTTTTGAACGTCAGTTCACATTTGTAGGTGGATTATTAGTTTTATAGCTAAAATTAGCATGTTTAAAGTGATTTTCATGCTACCAGGGGCCCGGGAAGTGAATTAAATACCATTTGGAGGCATTTAATGTTCAAGCAAAAACGGCTGATTTTTGACAAAAGAGATAACACCTCCCATTACGTCATGCTTCAGAAAGGTGAAAAATGGTCTGTTTTCAAATGTTTTATTTTTGAACGTCAGTTCACATTTGTAGGTGGATTATTAGTTTTAGAGCTAAAATTAGCATGTTTAAAGTGATTTTCATGCTTCCAGGGGCTCTTAACACAAGATTTGTGGAATGGTTAAAAGTGCATGAAAATAGCCAATTTGCTCACTCTGAGGTCTCAAAAAGTGTTTCTTCAGCCCGGGAAGTGAATTAAATAACATTTGGAGGCATTTAATGTTCAATCAAAAACAGCTGATTTTTGACAAAAGAGATAACACCCCCCCATTACGTCATTCTTCAGAAAGGTGAAAAATGGTCCGTTTTCAAATGTTTTATTTTTGAACGTCATTTCACATTTGTAGGTGGATTATTAGTTTTAGAGCTAAAATTAGCATGTTTAAAGTGATTTTCATGCTTCCAGGGGCTCTAAACACAAGATTTGTGGAATGGTTAAAAGTGCATGAAAATGGCCAATTTGCTCACTCTGAGGTCTCAAAACGTGTTTCTTCACCCCGGGAAGTGAATTAAATACAATTTGGAGGCATTTAATGTTCAAGCAAAAACGGCGGATTTTTGACAAAAGAGATAACACCCCCCCATTACGTGATGCTTCAGAAAGGTGAAAAATTGTCCGTTTTCAAATGTTTTATTTTTGAATGTCAGTTCACATTTGTAGGTGGATCATCAGTTTTAGAGCTAAAAAAAATTAGCATGTTTAAAGTGATTTTCATGCTTCCAGGGGCTCTAAACACAAGATTTGTGGAATGGTTAAAAGTGCATCAAAATGGCCAATTTGCTCACTCTGAGGTCTCAAAAAGTGTTTCTTCACCCCGGGAAGTGAATTAAATACCATTTGGAGGCATTTCATGTTCAATCAAAAACAGCTGATTTTTGAAAAAAGAGATAACACCTCCCATTACGTCATGCTTCAGAAAGGTGAAAAATGGTCCGTTTTCAAATGTTTTATTTTTGAACGTCAGTTCACATTTGTAGGTGGATTATTAGTTTTAGAGCTAAAATTAGCATGTTTAAAGTGATTTTCATGCTTCCAGGGGCGCGGGAAGTGAATTAAATACCATTTTGAGGCATTTAATGTTCAAGCAAAAACGGCTGATTTTTGACAAAAGAGATAACACCCCCCATTACGTCATGCTTCAGAAAGGTGAAAAATTGTCCGTTTTCAAATGTTTTATTTTTGAATGTCAGTTCACATTTGTAGGTGGATTATTAGTTTTATAGCTAAAATTAGCATGTTTAAAGTGATTTTCATGCTTCCAGGGGCCCGGGAAGTGAATTAAATACCATTTGGAGGCATTTAATGTTCAAGCAAAAACGGCTGATTTTTGACAAAAGAGATAACACCTCCCATTACGTCATGCTTCAGAAAGGTGAAAAATGGTCCGTTTTCAAATGTTCTATTTTTGAACGTCAGTTCACATTTGTAGGTGGATTATTAGTTTTAGAGCTAAAATTAGCATGTTTAAAGTGATTTTCATGCTTCCAGGGGCTCAAAACACAAGATTTGTGGAATGGTTAAAAGTGCATGAAAATGGCCAATTTGCTCACTCTGAGGTCTCAAAAAGTGTTTCTTCACCCCGGGAAGTGAATTAAATACCATTTGGAGGCATTTAATGTTCAAGCAAAAACGGCTGATTTTTGACAAAAGAGATAACACCCCCCCATTAGGTCATGCTTCAGAAAGGTGAAAAATGGTCCGTTTTCAAATGTTTTATTTTTGAACGTCAGTTCACATTTGTAGGTGGATTATTAGTTTTAGAGCTAAAATTAGCATGTTTAAAGTGATTTTCATGCTTCCAGGGGCCCGGGAAGTGAATTAAATACCATTTGGAGGCATTTAATGTTCAAGCAAAAACGGCTGATTTTTGACAAAAGAGATAACACCCCCCATTACGTCATGCTTCAGAAAGGTGAAAAATTGTCCGTTTTCAAATGTTTTATTTTTGAATGGCAGTTCACATTTGTAGGTGGATTATTAGTTTTAGAGCTAAAATTAGCATGTTTAAAGTGATTTTCATGCTTCCAGGGGCTCAAAACACAAGATTTGTGGAATGGTTAAAAGTGCATGAAAATGGCCAATTTGCTCACTCTGAGGTCTCAAAAAGTGTTTCTTCACCCCGGGAAGTGAATTAAATACCATTTGGAGGCATTTAATGTTCAAGCAAAAACGGCTGATTTTTGACAAAAGAGATAACACCCCCCCTTACGCCATTCTTCAGAAAGGTGAAAAATGGTCCATTTTCAAATGTTTTATTTTTGAACGTCAGTTCACATTTGTAGGTGGATTATTAGTTTTATAGCTAAAATTAGCATGTTTAAAGTGATTTTCATGCTTCCAGGGGCCCGGGAAGTGAATTAAATACCATTTGGAGGCATTTAATGTTCAAGCAAAAACGGCTGATTTTTGACAAAAGAGATAACACCTCCCATTACGTCATGCTTCAGAAAGGTGAAAAATGGTCTGTTTTCAAATGTTTTATTTTTGAACGTCAGTTCACATTTGTAGGTGGATTATTAGTTTTAGAGCTAAAATTAGCATGTTTAAAGTGATTTTCATGCTTCCAGGGGCTCTTAACACAAGATTTGTGGAATGGTTAAAAGTGCATGAAAATAGCCAATTTGCTCACTCTGAGGTCTCAAAAAGTGTTTCTTCAGCCCGGGAAGTGAATTAAATAACATTTGGAGGCATTTAATGTTCAATCAAAAACAGCTGATTTTTGACAAAAGAGATAACACCTCCCATTACGTCATGCTTCAGAAAGGTGAAAAATTGTCCGTTTTCAAATGTTTTATTTTTGAATGTCAGTTCACATTTGTAGGTGGATTATTAGTTTTAGAGCTAAAATTAGCATGTTTAAAGTGATTTTCATGCTTCCTGTGGCCCTAAACACAAGGTTTGTGGAATGGTTAAAAGTGCATGAAAATGGCCAATTTGCTCACTCTGAGGTCTCAAAAAGTTTTTGTTCACCCCGGGAAGTGAATTAAATACCATTTGGAGGCATTTAATGTTCAAGCAAAAACAGCTGATTTTTGACAAAAGAGATAACACCCCCCCATTACGTAATTCTTCAGAAAGGTGAAAAATTGTCTGTTTTCAAATGTTTTATTTTTGAATGTCAGTTCACATTTGTAGGTGGATTATTAGTTTTAGAGCTAAAATTAGCATATTTAAAGTGATTTTCATGCTTGCAGGGGCTCTAAACACAAGATTTGTGGAATGGTTAAAAGTGCATGAAAATGGCCAATTTGCTCACTCTGAGGTCTCAAAAAGTGTTTCTTGACCCCGGGAAGTGAATTAAATACCATTTGGAGGCATTTAATGTTCAAGCAAAAACGGCTGATTTTTGACAAAAGAGATAACACCCCCCCATTACGTCATTCTTCAGAAAGGTGAAAAATGGTCCGTTTTCAAATGTTTTATTTTTGAACGTCAGTTCACATTTGTAGGTGGATTATTAGTTTTAGAGCTAAAATTAGCATGTTTAAAGTGATTTTCATGCTTCCAGGGGCTCTTAACACAAGATTTGTGGAATGGTTAAAAGTGCATGAAAATAGCCAATTTGCTCACTCTGAGGTCTCAAAAAGTGTTTCTTCACCCCGGGAAGTGAATTAAATACCATTTGGAGGCATTTAATGTTCAAGCAAAAACGGCTGATTTTTGACAAAAGAGATAACACCCCCCCATTACGTCATTCTTCAGAAAGGTGAAAAATGGTCCGGTTTCAAATGTTTTATTTTTTAACGTCAGTTCACATTTGTAGGTGGATTATTAGTTTTAGAGCTAAAATTAGCATGTTTAAAGTGATTTTCATGCTTCCAGGGGCGCGGGAAGTGAATTAAATACCATTTTGAGGCATTTAATGTTCAAGCAAAAACGGCTGATTTTTGACAAAAGAGATAACACCCCCCATTACGTCATGCTTCAGAAAGGTGAAAAATTGTCCGTTTTCAAATGTTTTATTTTTGAATGTCAGTTCACATTTGTAGGTGGATTATTAGTTTTATAGCTAAAATTAGCATGTTTAAAGAGATTTTCATGCTTCCAGGGGCCCGGGAAGTGAATTAAATACCATTTGGAGGCATTTAATGTTCAAGCAAAAACGGCTGATTTTTGACAAAAGAGATAACACCTCCCATTACGTCATGCTTCAGAAAGGTGAAAAATGGTCCGTTTTCAAATGTTTTATTTTTGAACGTCAGTTCACATTTGTAGGTGGATTATTAGTTTTAGAGCTAAAATTAGCATGTTTAAAGTGATTTTCATGCTTCCAGGGGCTCAAAACACAAGATTTGTGGAATGGTTAAAAGTGCATGAAAATGGCCAATTTGCTCACTCTGAGGTCTCAAAAAGTGTTTCTTCACCCCGGGAAGTGAATTAAATACCATTTGGAGGCATTTAATGTTCAAGCAAAAACGGCTGATTTTTGAGAAAAGAGATAACACCCCCCATTACGTCATGCTTCAGAAAGGTGAAAAATTGTCCGTTTTCAAATGTTTTATTTTTGAATGTCAGTTCACATTTGTAGGTGGATTATTAGTTTTAGAGCTAAAATTAGCATGTTTAAAGTGATTTTCATGCTTCCAGGGGCTCAAAACACAAGATTTGTGGAATGGTTAAAAGTGCATGAAAATTGCCAATTTGCTCACTCTGAGGTCTCAAAAAGTGTTTCTTCACCCCGGGAAGTGAATTAAATACCATTTGGAGGCATTTAATGTTCAAGCAAAAACGGCTGATTTTTGACAAAAGAGATAACACCCCCCCTTACGCCATTCTTCAGAAAGGTGAAAAATGGTCCGTTTTCAAATGTTTTATTTTTGAACGTCAGTTCACATTTGTAGGTGGATTATTAGTTTCATAGCTAAAATTAGCATGTTTAAAGTGATTTTCATGCTTCCAGGGGCCCGGGAAGTGAATTAAATACCATTTGGAGGCATTTAATGTTCAAGCAAAAACAGCTCATCTTTGACAAAAGAGATAACACCCCCCTATTACGTCATTCTTCAGAAAGGTGAAAAATGGTCCGTTTTCAAATGTTTTATTTTTGAACGTCAGTTCACATTTGTAGGTGGATTATTAGTTTTAGAGCTAAAATTAGCATGTTTAAAGTGATTTTCATGCTTCCAGGGGCTCTTAACACAAGATTTGTGGAATGGTTAAAAGTGCATGAAAATAGCCAATTTGCTCACTCTGAGGTCTCAAAAAGTGTTTCTTCACCCCGGGAAGTGAATTAAATACCATTTGGAGGCATTTAATGTTCAAGCAAAAACGGCGGATTTTTGACAAAAGAGATAACACCCCCCCATTACGTCATTCTTCAGAAAGGTGAAAAATGGTCCGTTTTCAAATGTTTTATTTTTGAACGTCAGTTCACATTTGTAGGTGGATTATTAGTTTTAGAGCTAAAATTAGCATGTTTAAAGTGATTTTCATGCTTCCAGGGGCTCTAAACACAAGATTTGTGGAATGGTTAAAAGTGCATGAAAATGGCCAATTTGCTCACTCTGAGGTCTCAAAAAGTGTTTCTTCACCCCGGGAAGTGAATTAAATACCATTTGGAGGCATTTAATGTTCAAGATAAAACGGCTGATTTTTGACAAAAGAGATAACACCCCCCCATTAGGTCATGCTTCAGAAAGGTGAAAAATGGTCCGTTTTCAAATGTTTTATTTTTGAACGTCAGTTCACATTTGTGGGTGGATTATTAGTTTTAGAGCTAAAATTAGCATGTTTAAAGTGATTTTCATGCTTCCAGGGGCGCGGGAAGTGAATTAAATACCATTTTGAGGCATTTAATGTTCAAGCAAAAACGGCTGATTTTTGACAAAAGAGATAACACCCCCATTACGTCATGCTTCAGAAAGGTGAAAAATTGTCCGTTTTCAAATGTTTTATTTTTGAATGTCAGTTCACATTTGTAGGTGGATTATTAGTTTTATAGCTAAAATTAGCATGTTTAAAGTGATGTTCATGCTTCCAGGGGCCCGGGAAGTGAATTAAATACCATTTGGAGGCATTTAATGTTCAAGCAAAAACGGCTGATTTTTGACAAAAGAGATAACACCTCCCATTACGTCATGCTTCAGAAAGGTGAAAAATGGTCCGTTTTCAAATGTTTTATTTTTGAACGTCAGTTCACATTTGTAGGTGGATTATTAGTTTTAGAGCTAAAATTAGCATGTTTAAAGTGATTTTCATGCTTCCAGGGGCTCAAAACACAAGATTTGTGGAATGGTTAAAAGTGCATGAAAATGGCCAATTTGCTCACTCTGAGGTCTCAAAAAGTGTTTCTTCACCCCGGGAAGTGAATTAAATACCATTTGGAGGCATTTAATGTTCAAGCAAAAACGGCTGATTTTTGACAAAAGAGATAACACCCCCCCTTACGCCATTCTTCAGAAAGGTAAAAAATGGTCCGTTTTCAAATGTTTTCTTTTTGAACGTCAGTTCACATTTGTAGGTGGATTATTAGTTTTATAGCTAAAATTAGCATGTTTAAAGTGATTTTCATGCTTCCAGGGGCCCGGGAAGTGAATTAAATACCATTTGGAGGCATTTAATGTTCAAGCAAAAACGGCTGATTTTTGACAAAAGAGATAACACCTCCCATTACGTCATGCTTCAGAAAGGTGAAAAATGGTCCGTTTTCAAATGTTTTATTTTTGAACGTCAGTTCACATTTGTAGGTGGATTATTAGTTTTAGAGCTAAAATTAGCATGTTTAAAGTGATTTTCATGCTTCCAGGGGCTCTTAACACAAAATTTGTGGAATGGTTAAAAGTGCATGAAAATAGCCAATTTGCTCACTCTGAGGTCTCAAAAAGTGTTTCTTCACCCCGGGAAGTGAATTAAATACCATTTGGAGGCATTTAATGTTCAATCAAAAACAGCTGATTTTTGACAAAAGAGATAACACCTCCCATTACGTCATGCTTCAGAAAGGTGAAAAATTGTCCGTTTTCAAATGTTTTATTTTTGAATGTCAGTTCACATTTGTAGGTGGATTATTAGTTTTAGAGCTAAAATTAGCATGTTTAAAGTGATTTTCATGCTTCCTGTGGCCCTAAACACAAGGTTTGTGGAATGGTTAAAAGTGCATGAAAATGGCCAATTTGCTCACTCTGAGGTCTCAAAAAGTGTTTCTTCACCCCGGGAAGTGAATTAAATACCATTTGGAGGCATTTAATGTTCAAGCAAAAACAGCTGATTTTTGACAAAAGAGATAACACCCCCCCCCCCATTACGTAATTCTTCAGAAAGGTGAAAAATTGTCTGTTTTCAAATGTTTTATTTTTGAATGTCAGTTCACATTTGTAGGTGGATTATTAGTTTTAGAGCTAAAATTAGCATATTTAAAGTGATTTTCATGCTTCCAGGGGCTCTAAACACAAGATTTGTGGAATGGTTAAAAGTGCATGAAAATGGCCAATTTGCTCACTCTGAGGTCTCAAAAAGTGTTTCTTCACCCCGGGAAGTGAATTAAATACCATTTGGAGGCATTTAATGTTCAAGCAAAAACGGCAGATTTTTGACAAAAGAGATAACACCCCCCCATTACGTCATTCTTCAGAAAGGTGAAAAATGGTCCGTTTTCAAATGTTTTATTTTTGAACGTCAGTTCACATTTTTAGGTGGATTATTAGTTTTAGAGCTAAAATTAGCATGTTTAAAGTGATTTTCATGCTTCCAGGGGCTCTAAACACAAGATTTGTGGAATGGTTAAAAGTGCATGAAAATGGCCAATTTGCTCACTCTGAGGTCTCAAAACGTGTTTCTTCACCCCGGGAAGTGAATTAAATACCATTTGTAGGCATTTAATGGTCAATCAAAAACAGCTGATTTTTGACAAAAGAGATAACACCCCCCCCCATTACGTCATTCTTCAGAAAGGTGAAAAATGGTCCGTTTTCAAATGTTTTATTTTTGAACGTCAGTTCACATTTGTAGGTGGATTATTAGTTTTAGAGCTAAAATTAGCATGTTTAAAGTGATTTTCATGCTTCCAGGGGCTCTAAACACAAGATTTGTGGAATGGTTAAAAGTGCATGAAAATGGCCAATTTGCTCACTCTGAGGTCTCAAAAAGTGTTTCTTCACCCCGGGAAGTGAATTAAATACCATTTGGAGGCATTTAATGTTCAAGCAAAAACGGCTGATTTTTGACAAAAGAGATAACACCCCCCCATTAGGTCATGCTTCAGAAAGGTGAAAAATGGTCCGTTTTCAAATGTTTTATTTTTGAACGTCAGTTCACATTTGTAGGTGGATTATTAGTTTTAGAGCTAAAATTAGCATGTTTAAAGTGATTTTCATGCTTCCAGGGGCGCGGGAAGTGAATTAAATACCATTTTGAGGCGTTTAATGTTCAAGCAAAAACGGCTGATTTTTGACAAAAGAGATAACACCCCCCATTACGTCATGCTTCAGAAAGGTGAAAAATTGTCCGTTTTTAAATGTTTTATTTTTGAATGTCAGTTCACATTTGTAGGTGGATTATTAGTTTTATAGCTAAAATTAGCATGTTTAAAGTGATTTTCATGCTTCCAGGGGCCCGGGAAGTGAATTAAATACCATTTGGAGGCATTTAATGTTCAAGCAAAAACGGCTGATTTTTGACAAAAGAGATAACACCTCCCATTACGTCATGCTTCAGAAAGGTGAAAAATGGTCCGTTTTCAAATGTTCTATTTTTGAACGTCAGTTCACATTTGTAGGTGGATTATTAGTTTTAGAGCTAAAATTAGCATGTTTAAAGTGATTTTCATGCTTCCAGGGGCTCAAAACACAAGATTTGTGGAATGGTTAAAAGTGCATGAAAATGGCCAATTTGCTCACTCTGAGGTCTCAAAAAGTGTTTCTTCACCCCGGGAAGTGAATTAAATACCATTTGGAGGCATTTAATGTTCAAGCAAAAACGGCAGATTTTTGACAAAAGAGATAACACCCCCCCTTACGCCATTCTTCAGAAAGGTGAAAAATGGTCCGTTTTCAAATGTTTTATTTTTGAACGTCAGTTCACATTTGTAGGTGGATTATTAGTTTTATAGCTAAAATTAGCATGTTTAAAGTGATTTTCATGCTTCCAGGGGCCCGGGAAGTGAATTAAATACCATTTGGAGGCATTTAATGTTCAAGCAAAAACAGCTCATCTTTGACAAAAGAGATAACACCCCCCTATTACGTCATTCTTCAGAAAGGTGAAAAATGGTCCGTTTTCAAATGTTTTATTTTTGAACGTCAGTTCACATTTGTAGGTGGATTATTAGTTTTAGAGCTAAAATTAGCATGTTTAAAGTGATTTTCATGCTTCCAGGGGCTCTTAACACAAGATTTGTGGAATGGTTAAAAGTGCATGAAAATAGCCAATTTGCTCACTCTGAGGTCTCAAAAAGTGTTTCTTCACCCCGGGAAGTGAATTAAATACCATTTGGAGGCATTTAATGTTCAAGCAAAAACGGCTGATTTTTGACAAAAGAGATAACACCCCCCCATTACGTCATTCTTCAGAAAGGTGAAAAATGGTCCGTTTTCAAATGTTTTATTTTTGAACGTCAGTTCACATTTGTAGGTGGATTATTAGTTTTAGAGCTAAAATTAGCATGTTTAAAGTGATTTTCATGCTTCCAGGGGCTCTAAACACAAGATTTGTGGAATGGTTAAAAGTGCATGAAAATGGCCAATTTGCTCACTCTGAGGTCTCAAAAAGTGTTTCTTCACCCCGGGAAGTGAATTAAATACCATTTGGAGGCATTTAATGTTCAAGCAAAAACGGCTGATTTTTGACAAAAGAGATAACACCCCCCCTTACGCCATTCTTCAGAAAGGTGAAAAATGGTCCGTTTTCAAATGTTTTCTTTTTGAACGTCAGTTCACATTTGTAGGTGGATTATTAGTTTTATAGCTAAAATTAGCATGTTTAAAGTGATTTTCATGCTTCCAGGGACCCGGGAAGTGAATTAAATACCATTTGGAGGCATTTAATGTTCAAGCAAAACGGCTGATTTTTGACAAAAGAGATAACACCTCCCATCACGTCATGCTTCAGAAAGGTGAAAAATGGTCCGTTTTCAAATGTTTTATTTTTGAACGTCAGTTCACATTTGTAGGTGGATTATTAGTTTTAGAGCTAAAATTAGCATGTTTAAAGTGATTTTCATGCTTCCAGGGGCTCTTAACACAAGATTTGTGGAATGGTTAAAAGTGCATGAAAATAGCCAATTTGCTCACTCTGAGGTCTCAAAAAGTGTTTCTTCACCCCGGGAAGTGAATTAAATACCATTTGGAGGCATTTAATGTTCAATCAAAAACAGCTGATTTTTGACAAAAGAGATAACACCTCCCATTACGTCATGCTTCAGAAAGGTGAAAAATTGTCCGTTTTCAAATGTTTTATTTTTGAATGTCAGTTCACATTTGTAGGTGGATTATTAGTTTTAGAGCTAAAATTAGCATGTTTAAAGTGATTTTCATGCTTCCTGTGGCCCTAAACACAAGGTTTGTGGAATGGTTAAAAGTGCATGAAAATGGCCAATTTGCTCACTCTGAGGTCTCAAAAAGTGTTTCTTCACCCCGGGAAGTGAATTAAATACCATTTGGAGGCATTTAATGTTCAAGCAAAAACAGCTGATTTTTGACAAAAGAGATAACACCCCCCCATTACGTAATTCTTCAGAAAGGTGAAAAATTGTCTGTTTTCAAATGTTTTATTTTTGAATGTCAGTTCACATTTGTAGGTGGATTATTAGTTTTAGAGCTAAAATTAGCATATTTAAAGTGATTTTCATGCTTCCAGGGGCTCTAAACACAAGATTTGTGGAATGGTTAAAAGTGCATGAAAATGGCCAATTTGCTCACTCTGAGGTCTCAAAAAGTGTTTCTTCACCCCGGGAAGTGAATTAAATACCATTTGGAGGCATTTAATGTTCAAGCAAAAACGGCAGATTTTTGACAAAAGAGATAACACCCCCCCATTACGTCATTCTTCAGAAAGGTGAAAAATGGTCCGTTTTCAAATGTTTTATTTTTGAACGTCAGTTCACATTTGTAGGTGGATTATTAGTTTTAGAGCTAAAATTAGCATGTTTAAAGTGATTTTCATGCTTCCAGGGGCTCTAAACACAAGATTTGTGGAATGGTTAAAAGTGCATGAAAATGGCCAATTTGCTCACTCTGAGGTCTCAAAACGTGTTTCTTCACCCCGGGAAGTGAATTAAATACCATTTGTAGGCATTTAATGGTCAATCAAAAACAGCTGATTTTTGACAAAAGAGATAACACCCCCCCCCCATTACGTCATTCTTCAGAAAGGTGAAAAATGGTCCGTTTTCAAATGTTTTATTTTTGAACGTCAGTTCACATTTGTAGGTGGATTATTAGTTTTAGAGCTAAAATTAGCATGTTTAAAGTGATTTTCATGCTTCCAGGGGCTCTAAACACAAGATTTGTGGAATGGTTAAGAGTGCATGAAAATGGCCAATTTGCTCACTCTGAGGTCTCAAAAAGTGTTTCTTCACCCCGGGAAGTGAATTAAATACCATTTGGAGGCATTTAATGTTCAAGCAAAAACGGCTGATTTTTGACAAAAGAGATAACACCCCCCCATTAGGTCATGCTTCAGAAAGGTGAAAAATGGTCCGTTTTCAAATGTTTTATTTTTGAACGTCAGTTCACATTTGTAGGTGGATTATTAGTTTTAGAGCTAAAATTAGCATGCTTAAAGTGATTTTCATGCTTCCAGGGGCGCGGGAAGTGAATTAAATACCATTTTGAGGCATTTAATGTTCAAGCAAAAACGGCTGATTTTTGACAAAAGAGATAACACCCCCCATTACGTCATGCTTCAGAAAGGTGAAAAATTGTCCGTTTTCAAATGTTTTATTTTTGAATGTCAGTTCACATTTGTAGGTGGATTATTAGTTTTATAGCTAAAATTAGCATATTTAAAGTGATTTTCATGCTTCCAGGGGCTCTAAACACAAGATTTGTGGAATGGTTAAAAGTGCATGAAAATGGCCAATTTGCTCACTCTGAGGTCTCAAAAAGTGTTTCTTCACCCCGGGAAGTGAATTAAATACCATTTGGAGGCATTTAATGTTCAAGCAAAAACGGCAGATTTTTGACAAAAGAGATAACACCCCCCCATTACGTCATTCTTCAGAAAGGTGAAAAATGGTCCGTTTTCAAATGTTTTATTTTTGAACGTCAGTTCACATTTGTAGGTGGATTATTAGTTTTAGAGCTAAAATTAGCATGTTTAAAGTGATTTTCATGCTTCCAGGGGCTCTAAACACAAGATTTGTGGAATGGTTAAAAGTGCATGAAAATGGCCAATTTGCTCACTCTGAGGTCTCAAAACGTGTTTCTTCACCCCGGGAAGTGAATTAAATACCATTTGTAGGCATTTAATGGTCAATCAAAAACAGCTGATTTTTGACAAAAGAGATAACACCCCCCCCATTACGTCATTCTTCAGAAAGGTGAAAAATGGTCCGTTTTCAAATGTTTTATTTTTGAACGTCAGTTCACATTTGTAGGTGGATTATTAGTTTTAGAGCTAAAATTAGCATGTTTAAAGTGATTTTCATGCTTCCAGGGGCTCTAAACACAAGATTTGTGGAATGGTTAAAAGTGCATGAAAATGGCCAATTTGCTCACTCTGAGGTCTCAAAAAGTGTTTCTTCACCCCGGGAAGTGAATTAAATACCATTTGGAGGCATTTAATGTTCAAGCAAAAACGGCTGATTTTTGACAAAAGAGATAACACCCCCCCATTAGGTCATGCTTCAGAAAGGTGAAAAATGGTCCGTTTTCAAATGTTTTATTTTTGAACGTCAGTTCACATTTGTAGGTGGATTATTAGTTTTAGAGCTAAAATTAGCATGCTTAAAGTGATTTTCATGCTTCCAGGGGCGCGGGAAGTGAATTAAATACCATTTTGAGGCATTTAATGTTCAAGCAAAAACGGCTGATTTTTGACAAAAGAGATAACACCCCCCATTACGTCATGCTTCAGAAAGGTGAAAAATTGTCCGTTTTCAAATGTTTTATTTTTGAATGTCAGTTCACATTTGTAGGTGGATTATTAGTTTTATAGCTAAAATTAGCATGTTTAAAGTGATTTTCATGCTTCCAGGGGCCCGGGAAGTGAATTAAATACCATTTGGAGGCATTTAATGTTCAAGCAAAAACAGCTCATCTTTGACAAAAGAGATAACACCCCCCTATTACGTCATTCTTCAGAAAGGTGAAAAATGGTCCGTTTTCAAATGTTTTATTTTTGAACGTCAGTTCACATTTGTAGGTGGATTATTAGTTTTAGAGCTAAAATTAGCATGTTTAAAGTGATTTTCATGCTTCCAGGGGCTCTTAACACAAGATTTGTGGAATGGTTAAAAGTGCATGAAAATAGCCAATTTGCTCACTCTGAGGTCTCAAAAAGTGTTTCTTCACCCCGGGAAGTGAATTAAATACCATTTGGAGGCATTTAATGTTCAAGCAAAAACGGCTGATTTTTGACAAAAGAGATAACACCCCCCCATTACGTCATTCTTCAGAAAGGTGAAAAATGGTCCGTTTTCAAATGTTTTATTTTTGAACGTCAGTTCACATTTGTAGGTGGATTATTAGTTTTAGAGCTAAAATTAGCATGTTTAAAGTGATTTTCATGCTTCCAGGGGCTCTAAACACAAGATTTGTGGAATGGTTAAAAGTGCATGAAAATGGCCAATTTGCTCACTCTGAGGTCTCAAAAAGTGTTTCTTCACCCCGGGAAGTGAATTAAATACCATTTGGAGGCATTTAATGTTCAAGCAAAAACGGCTGATTTTTGACAAAAGAGATAACACCCCCCCTTACGCCATTCTTCAGAAAGGTGAAAAATGGTCCGTTTTCAAATGTTTTCTTTTTGAACGTCAGTTCACATTTGTAGGTGGATTATTAGTTTTATAGCTAAAATTAGCATGTTTAAAGTGATTTTCATGCTTCCAGGGACCCGGGAAGTGAATTAAATACCATTTGGAGGCATTTAATGTTCAAGCAAAAACGGCTGATTTTTGACAAAAGAGATAACACCTCCCATTACGTCATGCTTCAGAAAGGTGAAAAATGGTCCGTTTTCAAATGTTTTATTTTTGAACGTCAGTTCACATTTGTAGGTGGATTATTCGTTTTAGAGCTAAAATTAGCATGTTTAAAGTGATTTTCATGCTTCCAGGGGCTCTTAACACAAGATTTGTGGAATGGTTAAAAGTGCATGAAAATAGCCAATTTGCTCACTCTGAGGTCTCAAAAAGTGTTTCTTCACCCCGGGAAGTGAATTAAATACCATTTGGAGGCATTTAATGTTCAATCAAAAACAGCTGATTTTTGACAAAAGAGATAACACCTCCCATTACGTCATGCTTCAGAAAGGTGAAAAATTGACCGTTTTCAAATGTTTTATTTTTGAATGTCAGTTCACATTTGTAGGTGGATTATTAGTTTCAGAGCTAAAATTAGCATGTTTAAAGTGATTTTCATGCTTCCTGTGGCCCTAAACACAAGGTTTGTGGAATGGTTAAAAGTGCATGAAAATGGCCAATTTGCTCACTCTGAGGTCTCAAAAAGTGTTTCTTCACCCCGGGAAGTGAATTAAATACCATTTGGAGGCATTTAATGTTCAAGCAAAAACAGCTGATTTTTGACAAAAGAGATAACACCCCCCCATTACGTAATTCTTCAGAAAGGTGAAAAATTGTCTGTTTTCAAATGTTTTATTTTTGAATGTCAGTTCACATTTGTAGGTGGATTATTAGTTTTAGAGCTAAAATTAGCATATTTAAAGTGATTTTCATGCTTCCAGGGGCTCTAAACACAAGATTTGTGGAATGGTTAAAAGTGCATGAAAATGGCCAATTTGCTCACTCTGAGGTCTCAAAAAGTGTTTCTTCACCCCGGGAAGTGAATTAAATACCATTTGGAGGCATTTAATGTTCAAGCAAAAACGGCAGATTTTTGACAAAAGAGATAACACCCCCCCATTACGTCATTCTTCAGAAAGGTGAAAAATGGTCCGTTTTCAAATGTTTTATTTTTGAACGTCAGTTCACATTTGTAGGTGGATTATTAGTTTTAGAGCTAAAATTAGCATGTTTAAAGTGATTTTCATGCTTCCAGGGGCTCTAAACACAAGATTTGTGGAATGGTTAAAAGTGCATGAAAATGGCCAATTTGCTCACTCTGAGGTCTCAAAACGTGTTTCTTCACCCCGGGAAGTGAATTAAATACCATTTGTAGGCATTTAATGGTCAATCAAAAACAGCTGATTTTTGACAAAAGAGATAACACCCCCCCCATTACGTCATTCTTCAGAAAGGTGAAAAATGGTCCGTTTTCAAATGTTTTATTTTTGAACGTCAGTTCACATTTGTAGGTGGATTATTAGTTTTAGAGCTAAAATTAGCATGTTTAAAGTGATTTTCATGCTTCCAGGGGCTCTAAACACAAGATTTGTGGAATGGTTAAGAGTGCATGAAAATGGCCAATTTGCTCACTCTGAGGTCTCAAAAAGTGTTTCTTCACCCCGGGAAGTGAATTAAATACCATTTGGAGGCATTTAATGTTCAAGCAAAAACGGCTGATTTTTGACAAAAGAGATAACACCCCCCCATTAGGTCATGCTTCAGAAAGGTGAAAAATGGTCCGTTTTCAAATGTTTTATTTTTGAACGTCAGTTCACATTTGTAGGTGGATTATTAGTTTTAGAGCTAAAATTAGCATGCTTAAAGTGATTTTCATGCTTCCAGGGGCGCGGGAAGTGAATTAAATACCATTTTGAGGCATTTAATGTTCAAGCAAAAACGGCTGATTTTTGACAAAAGAGATAACACCCCCCATTACGTCATGCTTCAGAAAGATGAAAAATTGTCCGTTTTCAAATGTTTTATTTTTGAATGTCAGTTCACATTTGTAGATGGATTATTAGTTTTATAGCTAAAATTAGCATATTTAAAGTGATTTTCATGCTTCCAGGGGCTCTAAACACAAGATTTGTGGAATGGTTAAAAGTGCATGAAAATGGCCAATTTGCTCACTCTGAGGTCTCAAAAAGTGTTTCTTCACCCCGGGAAGTGAATTAAATACCATTTGGAGGCATTTAATGTTCAAGCAAAAACGGCAGATTTTTGACAAAAGAGATAACACCCCCCCATTACGTCATTCTTCAGAAAGGTGAAAAATGGTCCGTTTTCAAATGTTTTATTTTTGAACGTCAGTTCACATTTGTAGGTGGATTATTAGTTTTAGAGCTAAAATTAGCATGTTTAAAGTGATTTTCATGCTTCCAGGGGCTCTAAACACAAGATTTGTGGAATGGTTAAAAGTGCATGAAAATGGCCAATTTGCTCACTCTGAGGTCTCAAAACGTGTTTCTTCACCCCGGGAAGTGAATTAAATACCATTTGTAGGCATTTAATGGTCAATCAAAAACAGCTGATTTTTGACAAAAGAGATAACACCCCCCCATTACGTCATTCTTCAGAAAGGTGAAAAATGGTCCGTTTTCAAATGTTTTATTTTTGAACGTCAGTTCACATTTGTAGGTGGATTATTAGTTTTAGAGCTAAAATTAGCATGTTTAAAGTGATTTTCATGCTTCCAGGGGCTCTAAACACAAGATTTGTGGAATGGTTAAAAGTGCATGAAAATGGCCAATTTGCTCACTCTGAGGTCTCAAAAAGTGTTTCTTCACCCCGGGAAGTGAATTAAATACCATTTGGAGGCATTTAATGTTCAAGCAAAAACGGCTGATTTTTGACAAAAGAGATAACACCCCCCCATTAGGTCATGCTTCAGAAAGGTGAAAAATGGTCCGTTTTCAAATGTTTTATTTTTGAACGTCAGTTCACATTTGTAGGTGGATTATTAGTTTTAGAGCTAAAATTAGCATGCTTAAAGTGATTTTCATGCTTCCAGGGGCGCGGGAAGTGAATTAAATACCATTTTGAGGCATTTAATGTTCAAGCAAAAACGGCTGATTTTTGACAAAAGAGATAACACCCCCCATTACGTCATGCTTCAGAAAGGTGAAAAATTGTCCGTTTTCAAATGTTTTATTTTTGAATGTCAGTTCACATTTGTAGGTGGATTATTAGTTTTATAGCTAAAATTAGCATGTTTAAAGTGATTTTCATGCTTCCAGGGGCCCGGGAAGTGAATTAAATACCATTTGGAGGCATTTAATGTTCAAGCAAAAACAGCTCATCTTTGACAAAAGAGATAACACCCCCCTATTACGTCATTCTTCAGAAAGGTGAAAAATGGTCCGTTTTCAAATGTTTTATTTTTGAACGTCAGTTCACATTTGTAGGTGGATTATTAGTTTTAGAGCTAAAATTAGCATGTTTAAAGTGATTTTCATGCTTCCAGGGGCTCTTAACACAAGATTTGTGGAATGGTTAAAAGTGCATGAAAATAGCCAATTTGCTCACTCTGAGGTCTCAAAAAGTGTTTCTTCACCCCGGGAAGTGAATTAAATACCATTTGGAGGCATTTAATGTTCAAGCAAAAACGGCTGATTTTTGACAAAAGAGATAACACCCCCCCATTACGTCATTCTTCAGAAAGGTGAAAAATGGTCCGTTTTCAAATGTTTTATTTTTGAACGTCAGTTCACATTTGTAGGTGGATTATTAGTTTTAGAGCTAAAATTAGCATGTTTAAAGTGATTTTCATGCTTCCAGGGGCTCTAAACACAAGATTTGTGGAATGGTTAAAAGTGCATGAAAATGGCCAATTTGCTCACTCTGAGGTCTCAAAAAGTGTTTCTTCACCCCGGGAAGTGAATTAAATACCATTTGGAGGCATTTAATGTTCAAGCAAAAACGGCTGATTTTTGACAAAAGAGATAACACCCCCCCTTACGCCATTCTTCAGAAAGGTGAAAAATGGTCCGTTTTCAAATGTTTTCTTTTTGAACGTCAGTTCACATTTGTAGGTGGATTATTAGTTTTATAGCTAAAATTAGCATGTTTAAAGTGATTTTCATGCTTCCAGGGACCCGGGAAGTGAATTAAATACCATTTGGAGGCATTTAATGTTCAAGCAAAAACGGCTGATTTTTGACAAAAGAGATAACACCTCCCATTACGTCATGCTTCAGAAAGGTGAAAAATGGTCCGTTTTCAAATGTTTTATTTTTGAACGTCAGTTCACATTTGTAGGTGGATTATTAGTTTTAGAGCTAAAATTAGCATGTTTAAAGTGATTTTCATGCTTCCAGGGGCTCTTAACACAAGATTTGTGGAATGGTTAAAAGTGCATGAAAATAGCCAATTTGCTCACTCTGAGGTCTCAAAAAGTGTTTCTTCACCCCGGGAAGTGAATTAAATACCATTTGGAGGCATTTAATGTTCAATCAAAAACAGCTGATTTTTGACAAAAGAGATAACACCTCCCATTACGTCATGCTTCAGAAAGGTGAAAAATTGACCGTTTTCAAATGTTTTATTTTTGAATGTCAGTTCACATTTGTAGGTGGATTATTAGTTTCAGAGCTAAAATTAGCATGTTTAAAGTGATTTTCATGCTTCCTGTGGCCCTAAACACAAGGTTTGTGGAATGGTTAAAAGTGCATGAAAATGGCCAATTTGCTCACTCTGAGGTCTCAAAAAGTGTTTCTTCACCCCGGGAAGTGAATTAAATACCATTTGGAGGCATTTAATGTTCAAGCAAAAACAGCTGATTTTTGACAAAAGAGATAACACCCCCCCATTACGTAATTCTTCAGAAAGGTGAAAAATTGTCTGTTTTCAAATGTTTTATTTTTGAATGTCAGTTCACATTTGTAGGTGGATTATTAGTTTTAGAGCTAAAATTAGCATATTTAAAGTGATTTTCATGCTTCCAGGGGCTCTAAACACAAGATTTGTGGAATGGTTAAAAGTGCATGAAAATGGCCAATTTGCTCACTCTGAGGTCTCAAAAAGTGTTTCTTCACCCCGGGAAGTGAATTAAATACCATTTGGAGGCATTTAATGTTCAAGCAAAAACGGCAGATTTTTGACAAAAGAGATAACACCCCCCCATTACGTCATTCTTCAGAAAGGTGAAAAATGGTCCGTTTTCAAATGTTTTATTTTTGAACGTCAGTTCACATTTGTAGGTGGATTATTAGTTTTAGAGCTAAAATTAGCATGTTTAAAGTGATTTTCATGCTTCCAGGGGCTCTAAACACAAGATTTGTGGAATGGTTAAAAGTGCATGAAAATGGCCAATTTGCTCACTCTGAGGTCTCAAAACGTGTTTCTTCACCCCGGGAAGTGAATTAAATACCATTTGTAGGCATTTAATGGTCAATCAAAAACAGCTGATTTTTGACAAAAGAGATAACACCCCCCCCATTACGTCATTCTTCAGAAAGGTGAAAAATGGTCCGTTTTCAAATGTTTTATTTTTGAACGTCAGTTCACATTTGTAGGTGGATTATTAGTTTTAGAGCTAAAATTAGCATGTTTAAAGTGATTTTCATGCTTCCAGGGGCTCTAAACACAAGATTTGTGGAATGGTTAAAAGTGCATGAAAATGGCCAATTTGCTCACTCTGAGGTCTCAAAAAGTGTTTCTTCACCCCGGGAAGTGAATTAAATACCATTTGGAGGCATTTAATGTTCAAGCAAAAACGGCTGATTTTTGACAAAAGAGATAACACCCCCCCATTAGGTCATGCTTCAGAAAGGTGAAAAATGGTCCGTTTTCAAATGTTTTATTTTTGAACGTCAGTTCACATTTGTAGGTGGATTATTAGTTTTAGACCTAAAATTAGCATGCTTAAAGTGATTTTCATGCTTCCAGGGGCGCGGGAAGTGAATTAAATACCATTTTGAGGCATTTAATGTTCAAGCAAAAACGGCTGATTTTTGACAAAAGAGATAACACCCCCCATTACGTCATGCTTCAGAAAGGTGAAAAATTGTCCGTTTTCAAATGTTTTATTTTTGAATGTCAGTTCACATTTGTAGGTGGATTATTAGTTTTATAGCTAAAATTAGCATATTTAAAGTGATTTTCATGCTTCCAGGGGCTCTAAACACAAGATTTGTGGAATGGTTAAAAGTGCATGAAAATGGCCAATTTGCTCACTCTGAGGTCTCAAAAAGTGTTTCTTCACCCCGGGAAGTGAATTAAATACCATTTGGAGGCATTTAATGTTCAAGCAAAAACGGCAGATTTTTGACAAAAGAGATAACACCCCCCCATTACGTCATTCTTCAGAAAGGTGAAAAATGGTCCGTTTTCAAATGTTTTATTTTTGAACGTCAGTTCACATTTGTAGGTGGATTATTAGTTTTAGAGCTAAAATTAGCATGTTTAAAGTGATTTTCATGCTTCCAGGGGCTCTAAACACAAGATTTGTGGAATGGTTAAAAGTGCATGAAAATGGCCAATTTGCTCACTCTGAGGTCTCAAAACGTGTTTCTTCACCCCGGGAAGTGAATTAAATACCATTTGTAGGCATTTAATGGTCAATCAAAAACAGCTGATTTTTGACAAAAGAGATAACACCCCCCCCATTACGTCATTCTTCAGAAAGGTGAAAAATGGTCCGTTTTCAAATGTTTTATTTTTGAACGTCAGTTCACATTTGTAGGTGGATCATTAGTTTTAGAGCTAAAATTAGCATGTTTAAAGTGATTTTCATGCTTCCAGGGGCTCTAAACACAAGATTTGTGGAATGGTTAAAAGTGCATGAAAATGGCCAATTTGCTCACTCTGAGGTCTCAAAAAGTGTTTCTTCACCCCGGGAAGTGAATTAAATACCATTTGGAGGCATTTAATGTTCAAGCAAAAACGGCTGATTTTTGACAAAAGAGATAACACCCCCCATTACGTCATGCTTCAGAAAGGTGAAAAATTGTCCGTTTTCAAATGTTTTATTTTTGAATGTCAGTTCACATTTGTAGGTGGATTATTAGTTTTATAGCTAAAATTAGCATGTTTAAAGTGATTTTCATGCTTCCAGGGGCCCGGGAAGTGAATTAAATACCATTTGGAGGCATTTAATGTTCAAGCAAAAACGGCTGATTTTTGACAAAAGAGATAACACCTCCCATTACGTCATGCTTCAGAAAGGTGAAAAATGGTCCGTTTTCAAATGTTTTATTTTTGAACGTCAGTTCACATTTGTAGGTGGATTATTAGTTTTAGAGCTAAAATTAGCATGTTTAAAGTGATTTTCATGCTTCCAGGGGCTCAAAACACAAGATTTGTGGAATGGTTAAAAGGGCATGAAAATGGCCAATTTGCTCACTCTGAGGTCTCAAAAAGTGTTTCTTCACCCCGGGAAGTGAATTAAATACCATTTGGAGGCATTTAATGTTCAAGCAAAAACGGCTGATTTTTGACAAAAGAGATAACACCCCCCTTACGCCATTCTTCAGAAAGGTGAAAAATGGTCCGTTTTCAAATGTTTTATTTTTGAATGTCAGTTCACATTTGTAGGTGGATTATTAGTTTTAGAGCTAAAATTAGCATGTTTAAAGTGATTTTCATGCTTCCAGGGGCTCTAAACACAAGATTTGTGGAATGGTTAAAAGTGCATGAAAATGGCCAATTTGCTCACTCTGAGGTCTCAAAAAGTGTTTCTTCACCCCGGGAAGTGAATTAAATACCATTTGGAGGCATTTAATGTTCAAGCAAAAACGGCTGATTTTTGACAAAAGAGATAACACCCCCCCTTACGCCATTCTTCAGAAAGGTGAAAAATGGTCCGTTTTCAAATGTTTTCTTTTTGAACGTCAGTTCACATTTGTAGGTGGATTATTAGTTTTATAGCTAAAATTAGCATGTTTAAAGTGATTTTCATGCTTCCAGGGGCCCGGGAAGTGAATTAAATACCATTTGGAGGCATTTAATGTTCAAGCAAAAACGGCTGATTTTTGACAAAAGAGATAACACCTCCCATTACGTCATGCTTCAGAAAGGTGAAAAATGGTCAGTTTTCAAATGTTTTATTTTTGAACGTCAGTTCACATTTGTAGGTGGATTATTAGTTTTAGAGCTAAAATTAGCATGTTTAAAGTGATTTTCATGCTTCCAGGGGCTCTTAACACAAGATTTGTGGAATGGTTAAAAGTGCATGAAAATAGCCAATTTGCTCACTCTGAGGTCTCAAAAAGTGTTTCTTCACCCCGGGAAGTGAATTAAATACCATTTGGAGGCATTTAATGTTCAAGCAAAAACGGCTGATTTTTGACAAAAGAGATAACACCCCCCCTTACGCCATTCTTCAGAAAGGTGAAAAATGGTCCGTTTTCAAATGTTTTATTTTTGAACGTCAGTTCACATTTGTAGGTGGATTATTAGTTTCATAGCTAAAATTAGCATGTTTAAAGTGATTTTCATGCTTCCAGGGGCCCGGGAAGTGAATTAAATACCATTTGGAGGCATTTAATGTTCAAGCAAAAACAGCTCATCTTTGACAAAAGAGATAACACCCCCCTATTACGTCATTCTTCAGAAAGGTGAAAAATGGTCCGTTTTCAAATGTTTTATTTTTGAACGTCAGTTCACATTTGTAGGTGGATTATTAGTTTTAGAGCTAAAATTAGCATGTTTAAAGTGATTTTCATGCTTCCAGGGGCTCTTAACACAAGATTTGTGGAATGGTTAAAAGTGCATGAAAATAGCCAATTTGCTCACTCTGAGGTCTCAAAAAGTGTTTCTTCACCCCGGGAAGTGAATTAAATACCATTTGGAGGCATTTAATGTTCAAGCAAAAACGGCTGATTTTTGACAAAAGAGATAACACCCCCCCCCCCATTACGTCATTCTTCAGAAAGGTAAAAAATGGTCCGTTTTCAAATGTTTTATTTTTGAACGTCAGTTCACATTTGTAGGTGGATTATTAGTTTTAGAGCTAAAATTAGCATGTTTAAAGTGATTTTCATGCTTCCAGGGGCTCTAAACACAAGATTTGTGGAATGGTTAAAAGTGCATGAAAATGGCCAATTTGCTCACTCTGAGGTCTCAAAAAGTGTTTCTTCACCCCGGGAAGTGAATTAAATACCATTTGGAGGCATTTAATGTTCAAGCAAAAACGGCTGATTTTTGACAAAAGAGATAACACCCCCCCATTAGGTCATGCTTCAGAAAGGTGAAAAATGGTCCGTTTTCAAATGTTTTATTTTTGAACGTCAGTTCACATTTGTAGGTGGATTATTAGTTTTAGAGCTAAAATTAGCATGCTTAAAGTGATTTTCATGCTTCCAGGGGCGCGGGAAGTGAATTAAATACCATTTTGAGGCATTTAATGTTCAAGCAAAAACGGCTGATTTTTGACAAAAGAGATAACACCCCCCATTACGTCATGCTTCAGAAAGGTGAAAAATTGTCCGTTTTCAAATGTTTTATTTTTGAATGTCAGTTCACATTTGTAGGTGGATTATTAGTTTTATAGCTAAAATTAGCATATTTAAAGTGATTTTCATGCTTCCAGGGGCTCTAAACACAAGATTTGTGGAATGGTTAAAAGTGCATGAAAATGGCCAATTTGCTCACTCTGAGGTCTCAAAAAGTGTTTCTTCACCCCGGGAAGTGAATTAAATACCATTTGGAGGCATTTAATGTTCAAGCAAAAACGGCAGATTTTTGACAAAAGAGATAACACCCCCCCATTACGTCATTCTTCAGAAAGGTGAAAAATGGTCCGTTTTCAAATGTTTTATTTTTGAACGTCAGTTCACATTTGTAGGTGGATTATTAGTTTTAGAGCTAAAATAAGCATGTTTAAAGTGATTTTCATGCTTCCAGGGGCTCTAAACACAAGATTTGTGGAATGGTTAAAAGTGCATGAAAATGGCCAATTTGCTCACTCTGAGGTCTCAAAACGTGTTTCTTCACCCCGGGAAGTGAATTAAATACCATTTGTAGGCATTTAATGGTCAATCAAAAACAGCTGATTTTTGACAAAAGAGATAACACCCCCCCCATTACGTCATTCTTCAGAAAGGTGAAAAATGGTCCGTTTTCAAATGTTTTATTTTTGAACGTCAGTTCACATTTGTAGGTGGATTATTAGTTTTAGAGCTAAAATTAGCATGTTTAAAGTGATTTTCATGCTTCCAGGGGCTCTAAACACAAGATTTGTGGAATGGTTAAAAGTGCATGAAAATGGCCAATTTGCTCACTCTGAGGTCTCAAAAAGTGTTTCTTCACCCCGGGAAGTGAATTAAATACCATTTGGAGGCATTTAATGTTCAAGCAAAAACGGCTGATTTTTGACAAAAGAGATAACACCCCCCATTACGTCATGCTTCAGAAAGGTGAAAAATTGTCCGTTTTCAAATGTTTTATTTTTGAATGTCAGTTCACATTTGTAGGTGGATTATTAGTTTTATAGCTAAAATTAGCATGTTTAAAGTGATTTTCATGCTTCCAGGGGCCCGGGAAGTGAATTAAATACCATTTGGAGGCATTTAATGTTCAAGCAAAAACGGCTGATTTTTGACAAAAGAGATAACACCTCCCATTACGTCATGCTTCAGAAAGGTGAAAAATGGTCCGTTTTCAAATGTTTTATTTTTGAACGTCAGTTCACATTTGTAGGTGGATTATTAGTTTTAGAGCTAAAATTAGCATGTTTAAAGTGATTTTCATGCTTCCAGGGGCTCAAAACACAAGATTTGTGGAATGGTTAAAAGGGCATGAAAATGGCCAATTTGCTCACTCTGAGGTCTCAAAAAGTGTTTCTTCACCCCGGGAAGTGAATTAAATACCATTTGGAGGCATTTAATGTTCAAGCAAAAACGGCTGATTTTTGACAAAAGAGATAACACCCCCCTTACGCCATTCTTCAGAAAGGTGAAAAATGGTCCGTTTTCAAATGTTTTATTTTTGAATGTCAGTTCACATTTGTAGGTGGATTATTAGTTTTAGAGCTAAAATTAGCATGTTTAAAGTGATTTTCATGCTTCCAGGGGCTCTAAACACAAGATTTGTGGAATGGTTAAAAGTGCATGAAAATGGCCAATTTGCTCACTCTGAGGTCTCAAAAAGTGTTTCTTCACCCCGGGAAGTGAATTAAATACCATTTGGAGGCATTTAATGTTCAAGCAAAAACGGCTGATTTTTGACAAAAGAGATAACACCCCCCCTTACGCCATTCTTCAGAAAGGTGAAAAATGGTCCGTTTTCAAATGTTTTCTTTTTGAACGTCAGTTCACATTTGTAGGTGGATTATTAGTTTTATAGCTAAAATTAGCATGTTTAAAGTGATTTTCATGCTTCCAGGGGCCCGGGAAGTGAATTAAATACCATTTGGAGGCATTTAATGTTCAAGCAAAAACGGCTGATTTTTGACAAAAGAGATAACACCTCCCATTACGTCATGCTTCAGAAAGGTGAAAAATGGTCCGTTTTCAAATGTTTTATTTTTGAACGTCAGTTCACATTTGTAGGTGGATTATTAGTTTTAGAGCTAAAATTAGCATGTTTAAAGTGATTTTCATGCTTCCAGGGGCTCTTAACACAAGATTTGTGGAATGGTTAAAAGTGCATGAAAATAGCCAATTTGCTCACTCTGAGGTCTCAAAAAGTGTTTCTTCACCCCGGGAAGTGAATTAAATACCATTTGGAGGCATTTAATGTTCAAGCAAAAACGGCTGATTTTTGACAAAAGAGATAACACCCCCCCTTACGCCATTCTTCAGAAAGGTGAAAAATGGTCCGTTTTCAAATGTTTTATTTTTGAACGTCAGTTCACATTTGTAGGTGGATTATTAGTTTCATAGCTAAAATTAGCATGTTTAAAGTGATTTTCATGCTTCCAGGGGCCCGGGAAGTGAATTAAATACCATTTGGAGGCATTTAATGTTCAAGCAAAAACAGCTCATCTTTGACAAAAGAGATAACACCCCCCTATTACGTCATTCTTCAGAAAGGTGAAAAATGGTCCGTTTTCAAATGTTTTATTTTTGAACGTCAGTTCACATTTGTAGGTGGATTATTAGTTTTAGAGCTAAAATTAGCATGTTTAAAGTGATTTTCATGCTTCCAGGGGCTCTTAACACAAGATTTGTGGAATGGTTAAAAGTGCATGAAAATAGCCAATTTGCTCACTCTGAGGTCTCAAAAAGTGTTTCTTCACCCCGGGAAGTGAATTAAATACCATTTGGAGGCATTTAATGTTCAAGCAAAAACGGCGGATTTTTGACAAAAGAGATAACACCCCCCCATTACGTCATTCTTCAGAAAGGTGAAAAATGGTCCGTTTTCAAATGTTTTATTTTTGAACGTCAGTTCACATTTGTAGGTGGATTATTAGTTTTAGAGCTAAAATTAGCATGTTTAAAGTGATTTTCATGCTTCCAGGGGCTCTAAACACAAGATTTGTGGAATGGTTAAAAGTGCATGAAAATGGCCAATTTGCTCACTCTGGGGTCTCAAAAAGTGTTTCTTCACCCCGGGAAGTGAATTAAATACCATTTGGAGGCATTTAATGTTCAAGATAAAACGGCTGATTTTTTACAAAAGAGATAACACCCCCCCATTAGGTCATGCTTCAGAAAGGTGAAAAATGGTCCGTTTTCAAATGTTTTATTTTTGAACGTCAGTTCACATTTGTGGGTGGATTATTAGTTTTAGAGCTAAAATTAGCATGTTTAAAGTGATTTTCATGCTTCCAGGGGCGCGGGAAGTGAATTAAATACCATTTTGAGGCATTTAATGTTCAAGCAAAAACGGCTGATTTTTGACAAAAGAGATAACACCCCCCCTTACGTCATGCTTCAGAAAGGTGAAAAATTGTCCGTTTTCAAATGTTTTATTTTTGAATGTCAGTTCACATTTGTAGGTGGATTATTAGTTTTATAGCTAAAATTAGCATGTTTAAAGTGATGTTCATGCTTCCAGGGGCCCGGGAAGTGAATTAAATACCATTTGGAGGCATTTAATGTTCAAGCAAAAACGGCTGATTTTTGACAAAAGAGATAACACCTCCCATTACGTCATGCTTCAGAAAGGTGAAAAATGGTCCGTTTTCAAATGTTTTATTTTTGAACGTCAGTTCACATTTGTAGGTGGATTATTAGTTTTAGAGCTAAAATTAGCATGTTTAAAGTGATTTTCATGCTTCCAGGGGCTCAAAACACAAGATTTGTGGAATGGTTAAAAGTGCATGAAAATGGCCAATTTGCTCACTCTGAGGTCTCAAAAAGTGTTTCTTCACCCCGGGAAGTGAATTAAATACCATTTGGAGGCATTTAATGTTCAAGCAAAAACGGCTGATTTTTGACAAAAGAGATAACACCCCCCCTTACGCCATTCTTCAGAAAGGTAAAAAATGGTCCGTTTTCAAATGTTTTCTTTTTGAACGTCAGTTCACATTTGTAGGTGGATTATTAGTTTTATAGCTAAAATTAGCATGTTTAAAGTGATTTTCATGCTTCCAGGGGCCCGGGAAGTGAATTAAATACCATTTGGAGGCATTTAATGTTCAAGCAAAAACGGGTGATTTTTGACAAAAGAGATTACACCTCCCATTACGTCATGCTTCAGAAAGGTGAAAAATGGTCCGTTTTCAAATGTTTTATTTTTGAACGTCAGTTCACATTTGTAGGTGGATTATTAGTTTTAGAGCTAAAATTAGCATGTTTAAAGTGATTTTCATGCTTCCAGGGGCTCTTAACACAAGATTTGTGGAATGGTTAAAAGTGCATGAAAATAGCCAATTTGCTCACTCTGAGGTCTCAAAAAGTGTTTCTTCACCCCGGGAAGTGAATTAAATACCATTTGGAGGCATTTCATGTTCAATCAAAAACAGCTGATTTTTGACAAAAGAGATAACACCTCCCATTACGTCATGCTTCGGAAAGGTGAAAAATTGTCCGTTTTCAAATGTTTTATTTTTGAATGTCAGTTCACATTTGTAGGTGGATTATTAGTTTTAGAGCTAAAATTAGCATGTTTAAAGTGATTTTCATGCTTCCTGTGGCCCTAAACACAAGGTTTGTGGAATGGTTAAAAGTGCATGAAAATGGCCAATTTGCTCACTCTGAGGTCTCAAAAAGTGTTTCTTCACCCCGGGAAGTGAATTAAATACCATTTGGAGGCATTTAATGTTCAAGCAAAAACAGCTGATTTTTGACAAAAGAGATAACACCCCCCCCCCATTACGTAATTCTTCAGAAAGGTGAAAAATTGTCTGTTTTCAAATGTTTTATTTTTGAATGTCAGTTCACATTTGTAGGTGGATTATTAGTTTTAAAGCTAAAATTAGCATATTTAAAGTGATTTTCATGCTTCCAGGGGCTCTAAACACAAGATTTGTGGAATGGTTAAAAGTGCATGAAAATGGCCAATTTGCTCACTCTGAGGTCTCAAAAAGTGTTTCTTCACCCCGGGAAGTGAATTAAATACCATTTGGAGGCATTTAATGTTCAAGCAAAAACGGCAGATTTTTGACAAAAGAGATAACACCCCCCCATTACGTCATTCTTCAGAAAGGTGAAAAATGGTCCGTTTTCAAATGTTTTATTTTTGAACGTCAGTTCACATTTGTAGGTGGATTATTAGTTTTAGAGCTAAAATTAGCTTGTTTAAAGTGATTTTCATGCTTCCAGGGGCTCTAAACACAAGATTTGTGGAATGGTTAAAAGTGCATGAAAATGGCCAATTTGCTCACTCTGAGGTCTCAAAACGTGTTTCTTCACCCCGGGAAGTGAATTAAATACCATTTGTAGGCATTTAATGGTCAATCAAAAACAGCTGATTTTTGACAAAAGAGATAACACCCCCCCCATTACGTCATTCTTCAGAAAGGTGAAAAATGGTCCGTTTTCAAATGTTTTATTTTTGAACGTCAGTTCACATTTGTAGGTGGATTATTAGTTTTAGAGCTAAAATTAGCATGTTTAAAGTGATTTTCATGCTTCCAGGGGCTCTAAACACAAGATTTGTGGAATGGTTAAAAGTGCATGAAAATGGCCAATTTGCTCACTCTGAGGTCTCAAAAAGTGTTTCTTCACCCCGGGAAGTGAATTAAATACCATTTGGAGTCATTTAATGTTCAAGCAAAAACAGCTGATTTTTGACAAAAGAGATAACACCCCCCCATTAGGTCATGCTTCAGAAAGGTGAAAAATGGTCCGTTTTCAAATGTTTTATTTTTGAACGTCAGTTCACATTTGTAGGTGGATTATTAGTTTTAGAGCTAAAATTAGCATGTTTAAAGTGATTTTCATGCTTCCAGGGGCGCGGGAAGTGAATTAAATACCATTTTGAGGCATTTAATGTTCAAGCAAAAACGGCTGATTTTTGACAAAAGAGATAACACCCCCCATTACGTCATGCTTCAGAAAGGTGAAAAAATTGTCCGTTTTCAAATGTTTTATTTTTGAATGTCAGTTCACATTTGTAGGTGGATTATTAGTTTTATAGCTAAAATTAGCATGTTTAAAGTGATTTTCATGCTTCCAGGGGCCCGGGAAGTGAATTAAATACCATTTGGAGGCATTTAATGTTCAAGCAAAAACGGCTGATTTTTGACAAAAGAGATAACACCTCCCATTACGTCATGCTTCAGAAAGGTGAAAAATGGTCCGTTTTCAAATGTTCTATTTTTGAACGTCAGTTCACATTTGTAGGTGGATTATTAGTTTTAGAGCTAAAATTAGCATGTTTAAAGTGATTTTCATGCTTCCAGGGGCCCGGGAAGTGAATTAAATACCATTTGGAGGCATTTAATGTTCAAGCAAAAACAGCTCATCTTTGACAAAAGAGATAACACCCCCCTATTACGTCATTCTTCAGAAAGGTGAAAAATGGTCCGTTTTCAAATGTTTTATTTTTGAACGTCAGTTCACATTTGTAGGTGGATTATTAGTTTTAGAGCTAAAATTAGCATGTTTAAAGTGATTTTCATGCTTCCAGGGGCTCTTAACACAAGATTTGTGGAATGGTTAAAAGTGCATGAAAATAGCCAATTTGCTCACTCTGAGGTCTCAAAAAGTGTTTCTTCACCCCGGGAAGTGAATTAAATACAATTTGGAGGCATTTAATGTTCAAGCAAAAACGGCTGATTTTTGACAAAAGAGATAACACCCCCCCATTACGTCATTCTTCAGAAAGGTGAAAAATGGTCCGTTTTCAAATGTTTTATTTTTGAACGTCAGTTCACATTTGTAGGTGGATTATTAGTTTTAGAGCTAAAATTAGCATGTTTAAAGTGATTTTCATGCTTCCAGGGGCTCTAAACACAAGATTTGTGGAATGGTTAAAAGTGCATGAAAATGGCCGATTTGCTCACTCTGAGGTCTCAAAAAGTGTTTCTTCACCCCGGGAAGTGAATTAAATACCATTTGGAGGCATTTAATGTTCAAGCAAAAACGGCTGATTTTTGACAAAAGAGATAACACCCCCCCTTACGCCATTCTTCAGAAAGGTGAAAAATGGTCCGTTTTCAAATGTTTTCTTTTTGAACGTCAGTTCACATTTGTAGGTGGATTATTAGTTTTATAGCTAAAATTAGCATGTTTAAAGTGATTTTCATGCTTCCAGGGGCCCGGGAAGTGAATTAAATACCATTTGGAGGCATTTAATGTTCAAGCAAAAACGGCTGATTTTTGACAAAAGAGATAACACCTCCCATTACGTCATGCTTCAGAAAGGTGAAAAATGGTCCGTTTTCAAATGTTTTATTTTTGAACGTCAGTTCACATTTGTAGGTGGATTATTAGTTTTAGAGCTAAAATTAGCATGTTTAAAGTGATTTTCATGCTTCCAGGGGCTCTTAACACAAGATTTGTGGAATGGTTAAAAGTGCATGAAAATAGCCAATTTGCTCACTCTGAGGTCTCAAAAAGTGTTTCTTCACCCCGGGAAGTGAATTAAATACCATTTGGAGGCATTTCATGTTCAATCAAAAACAGCTGATTTTTGACAAAAGAGATAACACCTCCCATTACGTCATGCTTCAGAAAGGTGAAAAATTGTCCGTTTTCAAATGTTTTATTTTTGAATGTCAGTTCACATTTGTAGGTGGATTATTAGTTTTAGAGCTAAAATTAGCATGTTTAAAGTGATTTTCATGCTTCCTGTGGCCCTAAACACAAGGTTTGTGGAATGGTTAAAAGTGCATGAAAATGGCCAATTTGCTCACTCTGAGGTCTCAAAAAGTGTTTCTTCACCCCGGGAAGTGAATTAAATACCATTTGGAGGCATTTAATGTTCAAGCAAAAACAGCTGATTTTTGACAAAAGAGATAACACCCCCCCCCCATTACGTAATTCTTCAGAAAGGTGAAAAATTGTCTGTTTTCAAATGTTTTATTTTTGAATGTCAGTTCACATTTGTAGGTGGATTATTAGTTTTAAAGCTAAAATTAGCATATTTAAAGTGATTTTCATGCTTCCAGGGGCTCTAAACACAAGATTTGTGGAATGGTTAAAAGTGCATGAAAATGGCCAATTTGCTCACTCTGAGGTCTCAAAAAGTGTTTCTTCACCCCGGGAAGTGAATTAAATACCATTTGGAGGCATTTAATGTTCAAGCAAAAACGGCAGATTTTTGACAAAAGAGATAACACCCCCCCATTACGTCATTCTTCAGAAAGGTGAAAAATGGTCCGTTTTCAAATGTTTTATTTTTGAACGTCAGTTCACATTTGTAGGTGGATTATTAGTTTTAGAGCTAAAATTAGCTTGTTTAAAGTGATTTTCATGCTTCCAGGGGCTCTAAACACAAGATTTGTGGAATGGTTAAAAGTGCATGAAAATGGCCAATTTGCTCACTCTGAGGTCTCAAAACGTGTTTCTTCACCCCGGGAAGTGAATTAAATACCATTTGTAGGCATTTAATGGTCAATCAAAAACAGCTGATTTTTGACAAAAGAGATAACACCCCCCCCATTACGTCATTCTTCAGAAAGGTGAAAAATGGTCCGTTTTCAAATGTTTTATTTTTGAACGTCAGTTCACATTTGTAGGTGGATTATTAGTTTTAGAGCTAAAATTAGCATGTTTAAAGTGATTTTCATGCTTCCAGGGGCTCTAAACACAAGATTTGTGGAATGGTTAAAAGTGCATGAAAATGGCCAATTTGCTCACTCTGAGGTCTCAAAAAGTGTTTCTTCACCCCGGGAAGTGAATTAAATACCATTTGGAGTCATTTAATGTTCAAGCAAAAACAGCTGATTTTTGACAAAAGAGATAACACCCCCCCATTAGGTCATGCTTCAGAAAGGTGAAAAATGGTCCGTTTTCAAATGTTTTATTTTTGAACGTCAGTTCACATTTGTAGGTGGATTATTAGTTTTAGAGCTAAAATTAGCATGTTTAAAGTGATTTTCATGCTTCCAGGGGCGCGGGAAGTGAATTAAATACCATTTTGAGGCATTTAATGTTCAAGCAAAAACGGCTGATTTTTGACAAAAGAGATAACACCCCCCATTACGTCATGCTTCAGAAAGGTGAAAAAATTGTCCGTTTTCAAATGTTTTATTTTTGAATGTCAGTTCACATTTGTAGGTGGATTATTAGTTTTATAGCTAAAATTAGCATGTTTAAAGTGATTTTCATGCTTCCAGGGGCCCGGGAAGTGAATTAAATACCATTTGGAGGCATTTAATGTTCAAGCAAAAACGGCTGATTTTTGACAAAAGAGATAACACCTCCCATTACGTCATGCTTCAGAAAGGTGAAAAATGGTCCGTTTTCAAATGTTCTATTTTTGAACGTCAGTTCACATTTGTAGGTGGATTATTAGTTTTAGAGCTAAAATTAGCATGTTTAAAGTGATTTTCATGCTTCCAGGGGCCCGGGAAGTGAATTAAATACCATTTGGAGGCATTTAATGTTCAAGCAAAAACAGCTCATCTTTGACAAAAGAGATAACACCCCCCTATTACGTCATTCTTCAGAAAGGTGAAAAATGGTCCGTTTTCAAATGTTTTATTTTTGAACGTCAGTTCACATTTGTAGGTGGATTATTAGTTTTAGAGCTAAAATTAGCATGTTTAAAGTGATTTTCATGCTTCCAGGGGCTCTTAACACAAGATTTGTGGAATGGTTAAAAGTGCATGAAAATAGCCAATTTGCTCACTCTGAGGTCTCAAAAAGTGTTTCTTCACCCCGGGAAGTGAATTAAATACAATTTGGAGGCATTTAATGTTCAAGCAAAAACGGCTGATTTTTGACAAAAGAGATAACACCCCCCCATTACGTCATTCTTCAGAAAGGTGAAAAATGGTCCGTTTTCAAATGTTTTATTTTTGAACGTCAGTTCACATTTGTAGGTGGATTATTAGTTTTAGAGCTAAAATTAGCATGTTTAAAGTGATTTTCATGCTTCCAGGGGCTCTAAACACAAGATTTGTGGAATGGTTAAAAGTGCATGAAAATGGCCGATTTGCTCACTCTGAGGTCTCAAAAAGTGTTTCTTCACCCCGGGAAGTGAATTAAATACCATTTGGAGGCATTTAATGTTCAAGCAAAAACGGCTGATTTTTGACAAAAGAGATAACACCCCCCCTTACGCCATTCTTCAGAAAGGTGAAAAATGGTCCGTTTTCAAATGTTTTCTTTTTGAACGTCAGTTCACATTTGTAGGTGGATTATTAGTTTTATAGCTAAAATTAGCATGTTTAAAGTGATTTTCATGCTTCCAGGGGCCCGGGAAGTGAATTAAATACCATTTGGAGGCATTTAATGTTCAAGCAAAAACGGCTGATTTTTGACAAAAGAGATAACACCTCCCATTACGTCATGCTTCAGAAAGGTGAAAAATGGTCCGTTTTCAAATGTTTTATTTTTGAACGTCAGTTCACATTTGTAGGTGGATTATTAGTTTTAGAGCTAAAATTAGCATGTTTAAAGTGATTTTCATGCTTCCAGGGGCTCTTAACACAAGATTTGTGGAATGGTTAAAAGTGCATGAAAATAGCCAATTTGCTCACTCTGAGGTCTCAAAAAGTGTTTCTTCACCCCGGGAAGTGAATTAAATACCATTTGGAGGCATTTAATGTTCAATCAAAAACAGCTGATTTTTGACAAAAGAGATAACACCTCCCATTACGTCATGCTTCAGAAAGGTGAAAAATTGTCCGTTTTCAAATGTTTTATTTTTGAATGTCAGTTCACATTTGTAGGTGGATTATTAGTTTTAGAGCTAAAATTAGCATGTTTAAAGTGATTTTCATGCTTCCTGTGGCCCTAAACACAAGGTTTGTGGAATGGTTAAAAGTGCATGAAAATGGCCAATTTGCTCACTCTGAGGTCTCAAAAAGTGTTTCTTCACCCGGGAAGTGAATTAAATACCATTTGGAGGCATTTAATGTTCAAGCAAAAACAGCTGATTTTTGACAAAAGAGATAACACCCCCCCCATTACGTAATTCTTCAGAAAGGTGAAAAATTGTCTGTTTTCAAATGTTTTATTTTTGAATGTCAGTTCACATTTGTAGGTGGATTATTAGTTTTAGAGCTAAAATTAGCATATTTAAAGTGATTTTCATGCTTCCAGGGGCTCTAAACACAAGATTTGTGGAATGGTTAAAAGTGCATGAAAATGGCCAATTTGCTCACTCTGAGGTCTCAAAAAGTGTTTCTTCACCCCGGGAAGTGAATTAAATACCATTTGGAGGCATTTAATGGTTAAGCAAAAACGGCAGATTTTTTACAAAAGAGATAACACCCCCCCATTACGTCATTCTTCAGAAAGGTGAAAATGGTCCGTTTTCAAATGTTTTATTTTTGAACGTCAGTTCACATTTGTAGGTGGATTATTAGTTTTAGAGCTAAAATTAGCATGTTTAAAGTGATTTTCATGCTTCCAGGGGCTCTAAACACAAGATTTGTGGAATGGTTAAAAGTGCATGAAAATGGCCAATTTGCTCACTCTGAGGTCTCAAAACGTGTTTCTTCACCCCGGGAAGTGAATTAAATACCATTTGTAGGCATTTAATGGTCAATCAAAAACAGCTGATTTTTGACAAAAGAGATAACACCCCCCCCATTACGTCATTCTTCAGAAAGGTGAAAAATGGTCCGTTTTCAAATGTTTTATTTTTGAACGTCAGTTCACATTTGTAGGTGGATTATTAGTTTTAGAGCTAAAATTAGCATGTTTAAAGTGATTTTCATGCTTCCAGGGGCTCTAAACACAAGATTTGTGGAATGGTTAAAAGTGCATGAAAATGGGCCAATTTGCTCACTCTGAGGTCTCAAAAAGTGTTTCTTCACCCCGGGAAGTGAATTAAATACCATTTGGAGGCATTTAAATGTTCAAGCAAAAACGGCTGATTTTTGACAAAAGAGATAACACCCCCCCATTAGGTCATGCTTCAGAAAGGTGAAAAATGGTCCGTTTTCAAATGTTTTATTTTTGAACGTCAGTTCACATTTGTAGGTGGATTATTAGTTTTAGAGCTAAAATTAGCATGCTTAAAGTGATTTTCATGCTTCCAGGGGCGCGGGAAGTGAATTAAATACCATTTTGAGGCATTTAATGTTCAAGCAAAAACGGCTGATTTTTGACAAAAGAGATAACACCCCCCATTACGTCATGCTTCAGAAAGGTGAAAAATTGTCCGTTTTCAAATGTTTTATTTTTGAATGTCAGTTCACATTTGTAGGTGGATTATTAGTTTTATAGCTAAAATTAGCATGTTTAAAGTGATTTTCATGCTTCCAGGGCCCGGGAAGTGAATTAAATACCATTTGGAGGCATTTAATGTTCAAGCAAAAACGGCTGATTTTTGACAAAAGAGATAACACCTCCCATTACGTCATGCTTCAGAAAGGTGAAAAATGGTCCGTTTTCAAATGTTTTATTTTTGAACGTCAGTTCACATTTGTAGGTGGATTATTAGTTTTAGAGCTAAAATTAGCATGTTTAAAGTGATTTTCATGCTTCCAGGGCTCAAAACACAAGATTTGTGGAATGGTTAAAAGGGCATGAAAATGGCCAATTTGCTCACTCTGAGGTCTCAAAAAGTGTTTCTTCACCCCGGGAAGTGAATTAAAATACCATTTGGAGGCATTTAATGTTCAAGCAAAAACGGCTGATTTTTGACAAAAGAGATAACACCCCCCTTACGCCATTCTTCAGAAAGGTGAAAAATGGTCCGTTTTCAAATGTTTTATTTTTGAATGTCAGTTCACATTTGTAGGTGGATTATTAGTTTTAGAGCTAAAATTAGCATGTTTAAAGTGATTTTCATGCTTCCAGGGGCTCTAAACACAAGATTTGTGGAATGGTTAAAAGTGCATGAAAATGGCCAATTTGCTCACTCTGAGGTCTCAAAAAGTGTTTCTTCACCCCGGGAAGTGAATTAAATACCATTTGGAGGCATTTAATGTTCAAGCAAAAACGGCTGATTTTTGACAAAAGAGATAACACCCCCCCTTACGCCATTCTTCAGAAAGGTGAAAAATGGTCCGTTTTCAAATGTTTTCTTTTTGAACGTCAGTTCACATTTGTAGGTGGATTATTAGTTTTATAGCTAAAATTAGCATATTTAAAGTGATTTTCATGCTTCCAGGGGCCCGGGAAGTGAATTAAATACCATTTGGAGGCATTTAATGTTCAAGCAAAAACGGCTGATTTTTGACAAAAGAGATAACACCTCCCATTACGTCATGCTTCAGAAAGGTGAAAAATGGTCCGTTTTCAAATGTTTTATTTTTGAACGTCAGTTCACATTTGTAGGTGGATTATTAGTTTTAGAGCTAAAATTAGCATGTTTAAAGTGATTTTCATGCTTCCAGGGGCTCTTAACACAAGATTTGTGGAATGGTTAAAAGTGCATGAAAATAGCCAATTTGCTCACTCTGAGGTCTCAAAAAGTGTTTCTTCACCCCGGGAAGTGAATTAAATACCATTTGGAGGCATTTAATGTTCAATCAAAAACAGCTGATTTTTGACAAAAGAGATAACACCTCCCATTACGTCATGCTTCAGAAAGGTGAAAAATTGTCCGTTTTCAAATGTTTTATTTTTGAATGTCAGTTCACATTTGTAGGTGGATTATTAGTTTTAGAGCTAAAATTAGCATGTTTAAAGTGATTTTCATGCTTCCTGTGGCCCTAAACACAAGGTTTGTGGAATGGTTAAAAGTGCATGAAAATGGCCAATTTGCTCACTCTGAGGTCTCAAAAAGTGTTTCTTCACCCCGGGAAGTGAATTAAATACCATTTGGAGGCATTTAATGTTCAAGCAAAAACAGCTGATTTTTGACAAAAGAGATAACACCCCCCCCATTACGTAATTCTTCAGAAAGGTGAAAAATTGTCTGTTTTCAAATGTTTTATTTTTGAATGTTAGTTCACATTTGTAGGTGGATTATTAGTTTTAGAGCTAAAATTAGCATATTTAAAGTGATTTTCATGCTTCCAGGGGCTCTAAACACAAGATTTGTGGAATGGTTAAAAGTGCATGAAAATGGCCAATTTGCTCACTCTGAGGTCTCAAAAAGTGTTTCTTCACCCCGGGAAGTGAATTAAATACCATTTGGAGGCATTTAATGTTCAAGCAAAAACGGCAGATTTTTGACAAAAGAGATAACACCCCCCCATTACGTCATTCTTCAGAAAGGTGAAAAATGGTCCGTTTTCAAATGTTTTATTTTTGAACGTCAGTTCACATTTGTAGGTGGATTATTAGTTTTAGAGCTAAAATTAGCATGTTTAAAGTGATTTTCATGCTTCCAGGGGCTCTAAACACAAGATTTGTGGAATGGTTAAAAGTGCATGAAAATGGCCAATTTGCTCACTCTGAGGTCTCAAAACGTGTTTCTTCACCCCGGGAAGTGAATTAAATACCATTTGTAGGCATTTAATGGTCAATCAAAAACAGCTGATTTTTGACAAAAGAGATAACACCCCCCCCATTACGTCATTCTTCAGAAAGGTGAAAAATGGTCCGTTTTCAAATGTTTTATTTTTGAACGTCAGTTCACATTTGTAGGTGGATTATTAGTTTTAGAGCTAAAATTAGCATGTTTAAAGTGATTTTCATGCTTCCAGGGGCTCAAAACACAAGATTTGTGGAATGGTTAAAAGTGCATGAAAATGGCCAATTTGCTCACTCTGAGGTCTCAAAAAGTGTTTCTTCACCCCGGGAAGTGAATTAAATACCATTTGGAGGCATTTAATGTTCAAGCAAAAACGGCTGATTTTTGACAAAAGAGATAACACCCCCCCATTAGGTCATGCTTCAGAAAGGTGAAAAATGGTCCGTTTTCAAATGTTTTATTTTTGAACGTCAGTTCACATTTGTAGGTGGATTATTAGTTTTAGAGCTAAAATTAGCATGTTTAAAGTGATTTTCATGCTTCCAGGGGCGCGGGAAGTGAATTAAATACCATTTTGAGGCATTTAATGTTCAAGCAAAAACGGCTGATTTTTGACAAAAGAGATAACACCCCCCATTACGTCATGCTTCAGAAAGGTGAAAAATTGTCCGTTTTCAAATGTTTTATTTTTGAATGTCAGTTCACATTTGTAGGTGGATTATTAGTTTTATAGCTAAAATTAGCATGTTTAAAGTGATTTTCATGCTTCCAGGGGCCCGGGAAGTGAATTAAATACCATTTGGAGGCATTTAATGTTCAAGCAAAAACGGCTGATTTTTGACAAAAGAGATAACACCTCCCATTACGTCATGCTTCAGAAAGGTGAAAAATGGTCCGTTTTCAAATGTTCTATTTTTGAACGTCAGTTCACATTTGTAGGTGGATTATTAGTTTTAGAGCTAAAATTAGCATGTTTAAAGTGATTTTCATGCTTCCAGGGGCCCGGGAAGTGAATTAAATACCATTTGGAGGCATTTAATGTTCAAGCAAAAACAGCTCATCTTTGACAAAAGAGATAACACCCCCCTATTACGTCATTCTTCAGAAAGGTGAAAAATGGTCCGTTTTCAAATGTTTTATTTTTGAACGTCAGTTCACATTTGTAGGTGGATTATTAGTTTTAGAGCTAAAATTAGCATGTTTAAAGTGATTTTCATGCTTCCAGGGGCTCTTAACACAAGATTTGTGGAATGGTTAAAAGTGCATGAAAATAGCCAATTTGCTCACTCTGAGGTCTCAAAAAGTGTTTCTTCACCCCGGGAAGTGAATTAAATACCATTTGGAGGCATTTAATGTTCAAGCAAAAACGGCTGATTTTTGACAAAAGAGATAACACCCCCCCATTACGTCATTCTTCAGAAAGGTGAAAAATGGTCCGTTTTCAAATGTTTTATTTTTGAACGTCAGTTCACATTTGTAGGTGGATTATTAGTTTTAGAGCTAAAATTAGCATGTTTAAAGTGATTTTCATGCTTCCAGGGGCTCTAAACACAAGATTTGTGGAATGGTTAAAAGTGCATGAAAATGGCCAATTTGCTCACTCTGAGGTCTCAAAAAGTGTTTCTTCACCCCGGGAAGTGAATTAAATACCATTTGTAGGCATTTAATGTTCAAGCAAAAACGGCTGATTTTTGACAAAAGAGATAACACCCCCCCATTAGGTCATGCTTCAGAAAGGTGAAAAATGGTCCGTTTTCAAATGTTTTATTTTTGAACGTCAGTTCACATTTGTAGGTGGATTATTAGTTTTAGAGCTAAAATTAGCATGTTTAAAGTGATTTTCATGCTTCCAGGGGCGCGGGAAGTGAATTAAATACCATTTTGAGGCATTTAATGTTCAAGCAAAAACGGCTGATTTTTGACAAAAGAGATAACACCCCCCATTACGTCATGCTTCAGAAAGGTGAAAAATTGTCCGTTTTCAAATGTTTTATTTTTGAATGTCAGTTCACATTTGTAGGTGGATTATTAGTTTTATAGCTAAAATTAGCATGTTTAAAGTGATTTTCATGCTTCCAGGGGCCCGGGAAGTGAATTAAATACCATTTGGAGGCATTTAATGTTCAAGCAAAAACGGCTGATTTTTGACAAGAGAGATAACACCTCCCATTACGTCATGCTTCAGAAAGGTGAAAAATGGTCCGTTTTCAAATGTTCTATTTTTGAACGTCAGTTCACATTTGTAGGTGGATTATTAGTTTTAGAGCTAAAATTAGCATGTTTAAAGTGATTTTCATGCTTCCAGGGGCTCAAAACACAAGATTTGTGGAATGGTTAAAAGTGCATGAAAATGGCCAATTTGCTCACTCTGAGGTCTCAAAAAGTGTTTCTTCA
Source organism: Lissotriton helveticus (assembly GCF_964261635.1). Taxonomy (NCBI): domain Eukaryota; kingdom Metazoa; phylum Chordata; class Amphibia; order Caudata; family Salamandridae; genus Lissotriton; species Lissotriton helveticus. The sequence continues at coordinate 2,345,969 of NW_027611740.1, forward strand.
CCCCGGGAAGTGAATTAAATACCATTTGGAGGCATTTAATGTTCAAGCAAAAACGGCTGATTTTTGACAAAAGAGATAACACCCCCCCTTACGCCATTCTTCAGAAAGGTGAAAAATGGTCCGTTTTCAAATGTTTTATTTTTGAACGTCAGTTCACATTTGTAGGTGGATTATTAGTTTTATAGCTAAAATTAGCATGTTTAAAGTGATTTTCATGCTTCCAGGGGCCCGGGAAGTGAATTAAATACCATTTGGAGGCATTTAATGTTCAAGCAAAAACGGCTGATTTTTGACAAAAGAGATAACACCTCCCATTACGTCATGCTTCAGAAAGGTGAAAAATGGTCCGTTTTCAAATGTTTTATTTTTGAACGTCAGTTCACATTTGTAGGTGGATTATTAGTTTTAGAGCTAAAATTAGCATGTTTAAAGTGATTTTCATGCTTCCAGGGGCTCTTAACACAAGATTTGTGGAATGGTTAAAAGTGCATGAAAATAGCCAATTTGCTCACTCTGAGGTCTCAAAAAGTGTTTCTTCAGCCCGGGAAGTGAATTAAATAACATTTGGAGGCATTTAATGTTCAATCTAAAACAGCTGATTTTTGACAAAAGAGATAACACCTCCCATTACGTCATGCTTCAGAAAGGTGAAAAATTGTCCGTTTTCAAATGTTTTATTTTTGAATGTCAGTTCACATTTGTAGGTGGATTATTAGTTTTAGAGCTAAAATTAGCATGTTTAAAGTGATTTTCATGCTTCCTGTGGCCCTAAACACAAGGTTTGTGGAATGGTTAAAAGTGCATGAAAATGGCCAATTTGCTCACTCTGAGGTCTCAAAAAGTGTTTCTTCACCCCGGGAAGTGAATTAAATACCATTTGGAGGCATTTAATGTTCAAGCAAAAACGGCTGATTTTTGACAAAAGAGATAACACCCCCCCATTACGTCATTCTTCAGAAAGGTGAAAAATGGTCCGTTTTCAAATGTTTTATTTTTGAACGTCAGTTCACATTTGTAGGTGGATTATTAGTTTTAGAGCTAAAATTAGCATGTTTAAAGTGATTTTCATGCTTCCAGGGGCTCTAAACACAAGATTTGTGGAATGGTTAAAAGTGCATGAAAATGGCCAATTTGCTCACTCTGAGGTCTCAAAAAGTGTTTCTTCACCCCGGGAAGTGAATTAAATACCATTTGGAGGCATTTAATGTTCAAGCAAAAACGGCTGATTTTTGACAAAAGAGATAACACCCCCCCTTACGCCATTCTTCAGAAAGGTGAAAAATGGTCCGTTTTCAAATGTTTTATTTTTGAACGTCAGTTCACATTTGTAGGTGGATTATTAGTTTTATAGCTAAAATTAGCATGTTTAAAGTGATTTTCATGCTTCCAGGGGCCCGGGAAGTGAATTAAATACCATTTGGAGGCATTTAATGTTCAAGCAAAAACGGCTGATTTTTGACAAAAGAGATAACACCTCCCATTACGTCATGCTTCAGAAAGGTGAAAAATGGTCCGTTTTCAAATGTTTTATTTTTGAACGTCAGTTCACATTTGTAGGTGGATTATTAGTTTTAGAGCTAAAATTAGCATGTTTAGAGTGATTTTCATGCTTCCAGGGGCTCTTAACACAAGATTTGTGGAATGGTTAAAAGTGCATGAAAATAGCCAATTTGCTCACTCTGAGGTCTCAAAAAGTGTTTCTTCAGCCCGGGAAGTGAATTAAATAACATTTGGAGGCATTTAATGTTCAATCAAAACAGCTGATTTTTGACAAAAGAGATAACACCTCCCATTACGTCATGCTTCAGAAAGGTGAAAAATTGTCCGTTTTCAAATGTTTTATTTTTGAATGTCAGTTCACATTTGTAGGTGGATTATTAGTTTTAGAGCTAAAATTAGCATGTTTAAAGTGATTTTCATGCTTCCTGTGGCCCTAAACACAAGGTTTGTGGAATGGTTAAAAGTGCATGAAAATGGCCAATTTGCTCACTCTGAGGTCTCAAAAAGTGTTTCTTCACCCCGGGAAGTGAATTAAATACCATTTGGAGGCATTTAATGTTCAAGCAAAAACAGCTGATTTTTGACAAAAGAGATAACACCCCCCCCCATTACGTAATTCTTCAGAAAGGTGAAAAATTGTCTGTTTTCAAATGTTTTATTTTTGAATGTCAGTTCACATTTGTAGGTGGATTATTAGTTTTAGAGCTAAAATTAGCATATTTAAAGTGATTTTCATGCTTCCAGGGGCTCTAAACACAAGATTTGTGGAATGGTTAAAAGTGCATGAAAATGGCCAATTTGCTCACTCTGAGGTCTCAAAAAGTGTTTCTTCACCCCGGGAAGTGAATTAAATACCATTTGGAGGCATTTAATGTTCAAGCAAAAACGGCTGATTTTTGACAAAAGAGATAACACCCCCCCATTACGTCATTCTTCAGAAAGGTGAAAAATGGTCCGTTTTCAAATGTTTTATTTTTGAACGTCAGTTCACATTTGTAGGTGGATTATTAGTTTTAGAGCTAAAATTAGCATGTTTAAAGTGATTTTCATGCTTCCAGGGGCTCTTAACACAAGATTTGTGGAATGGTTAAAAGTGCATGAAAATAGCCAATTTGCTCACTCTGAGGTCTCAAAAAGTGTTTCTTCACCTCGGGAAGTGAATTAAATACCATTTGGAGGCATTTAATGTTCAAGCAAAAACGGCTGATTTTTGACAAAAGAGATAACACCCCCCCATTACGTCATTCTTCAGAAAGGTGAAAAATGGTCCGTTTTCAAATGTTTTATTTTTGAACGTCAGTTCACATTTGTAGGTGGATTATTAGTTTTAGAGCTAAAATTAGCATGTTTAAAGTGATTTTCATGCTTCCAGGGGCTCTAAACACAAGATTTGTGGAATGGTTAAAAGTGCATGAAAATGGCCAATTTGCTCACTCTGAGGTCTCAAAAAGTGTTTCTTCACCCCGGGAAGTGAATTAAATACCATTTGGAGGCATTTAATGTTCAAGCAAAAACGGCTGATTTTTGACAAAAGAGATAACACCCCCCCATTAGGTCATGCTTCAGAAAGGTGAAAAATGGTCCGTTTTCAAATGTTTTATTTTTGAACGTCAGTTCACATTTGTAGGTGGATTATTAGTTTTAGAGCTAAAATTAGCATGTTTAAAGTGATTTTCATGCTTCCAGGGGCGCGGGAAGTGAATTAAATACCATTTGGAGGCATTTAATGTTCAAGCAAAAACGGCTGATTTTTGAGAAAAGAGATAACACCCCCCATTACGTCATGCTTCAGAAAGGTGAAAAATTGTCTGTTTTCAAATGTTTTATTTTTGAATGTCAGTTCACATTTGTAGGTGGATTATTAGTTTTATAGCTAAAATTAGCATGTTTAAAGTGATTTTCATGCTTCCAGGGGCCCGGGAAGTGAATTAAATACCATTTGGAGGCATTTAATGTTCAAGCAAAAACGGCTGATTTTTGACAAAAGAGATAACACCTCCCATTACGTCATGCTTCAGAAAGGTGAAAAATGGTCCGTTTTCAAATGTTTTATTTTTGAACGTCAGTTCACATTTGTAGGTGGATTATTAGTTTTAGAGCTAAAATTAGCATGTTTAAAGTGATTTTCATGCTTCCAGGGGCTCAAAACACAAGATTTGTGGAATGGTTAAAAGTGCATGAAAATGGCCAATTTGCTCACTCTGAGGTCTCAAAAAGTGTTTCTTCACCCCGTGAAGTGAATTAAATACCATTTGGAGGCATTTAATGTTCAAGCAAAAACGGCTGATTTTTGACAAAAGAGATAACACCCCCCCTTACGCCATTCTTCAGAAAGGTGAAAAATGGTCCGTTTTCAAATGTTTTATTTTTGAATGTCAGTTCACATTTGTAGGTGGATTATTAGTTTTAGAGCTAAAATTAGCATGTTTAAAGTGATTTTCATGCTTCCAGGGGCTCAAAACACAAGATTTGTGGAATGGTTAAAAGTGCATGAAAATGGCCAATTTGGTCACTCTGAGGTCTCAAAAAGTGTTTCTTCACCCCGGGAAGTGAATTAAATACCATTTGGAGGCATTTAATGTTCAAGCAAAAACGGCTGATTTTTGACAAAAGAGATAACACCCCCCCTTACGCCATTCTTCAGAAAGGTGAAAAATGGTCCGTTTTCAAATGTTTTATTTTTGAATGTCAGTTCACATTTGTAGGTGGATTATTAGTTTTAGAGCTAAAATTAGCATGTTTAAAGTGATTTTCATGCTTCCAGGGGCTCAAAACACAAGATTTGTGGAATGGTTAAAAGTGCATGAAAATGGTCAATTTGGTCACTCTGAGGTCTCAAAAAGTGTTTCTTCACCCCGGGAAGTGAATTAAATACCATTTGGAGGCATTTAATGTTCAAGCAAAAACGGCTGATTTTTGACAAAAGAGATAACACCCCCCATTACGTCATGCTTCAGAAAGGTGAAAAATTGTCCGTTTTCAAATGTTTTATTTTTGAATGTCAGTTCACATTTGTAGGTGGATTATTAGTTTTAGAGCTAAAATTAGCATGTTTAAAGTGATTTTCATGCTTCCAGGGGCTCAAAACACAAGATTTGTGGAATGGTTAAAAGTGCATGAAAATGGCCAATTTGCTCACTCTGAGGTCTCAAAAAGTGTTTCTTCACCCCCGGAAGTGAATTAAATACCATTTGGAGGCATTTAATGTTCAAGCAAAAACGGCTGATTTTTGACAAAAGAGATAACACCCCCCCTTACGCCATTCTTCAGAAAGGTGAAAAATGGTCCGTTTTCAAATGTTTTATTTTTGAACGTCATTTCACATTTGTAGGTGGATTATTAGTTTTATAGCTAAAATTAGCATGTTTAAAGTGATTTTCATGCTTCCAGGGGCCCGGGAAGTGAATTAAATACCATTTGGAGGCATTTAATGTTCAAGCAAAAACAGCTGATTTTTGACAAAAGAGATAACACCCCCCATTACGTCATTCTTCAGAAAGGTGAAAAATGGTCCGTTTTCAAATGTTTTATTTTTGAACGTCAGTTCACATTTGTAGGTGGATTATTAGTTTTAGAGCTAAAATTAGCATGTTTAAAGTGATTTTCATGCTTCCAGGGGCTCTAAACACAAGATTTGTGGAATGGTTAAAAGTGCATGAAAATGGCCAATTTGCTCACTCTGAGGTCTCAAAAAGTGTTTCTTCACCCCGGGAAGTGAATTAAATACCATTTGGAGGCATTTAATGTTCAAGCAAAAACGGCTGATTTTTGACAAAAGAGATAACACCCCCCCTTACGCCATTCTTCAGAAAGGTGAAAAATGGTCGGTTTTCAAATGTTTTATTTTTGAATGTCAGTTCACATTTGTAGGTGGATTATTAGTTTTAGAGCTAAAATTAGCATGTTTAAAGTGATTTTCATGCTTCCAGGGGCTCAAAACACAAGATTTGTGGAATGGTTAAAAGTGCATGAAAATGGCCAATTTGCTCACTCTGAGGTCTCAAAAAGTGTTTCTTCACCCCGGGAAGTGAATTAAATACCATTTGGAGGCATTTAATGTTCAAGCAAAAACGGCTGATTTTTGACAAAAGAGATAACACCCCCCATTACGTCATGCTTCAGAAAGGTGAAAAATTGTCCGTTTTCAAATGTTTTATTTTTGAATGTCAGTTCACATTTGTAGGTGGATTATCAGTTTTAGAGCTAAAATTAGCATGTTTAAAGTGATTTTCATGCTTCCAGGGGCTCAAAACACAAGATTTGTGGAATGGTTAAAAGTGCATGAAAATGGCCAATTTGCTCACTCTGAGGTCTCAAAAAGTGTTTCTTCACCCCGGGAAGTGAATTAAATACCATTTGGAGGCATTTAATGTTCAAGCAAAAACGGCTGATTTTTGACAAAAGAGATAACACCCCCCCTTACGCCATTCTTCAGAAAGGTGAAAAATGGTCCGTTTTCAAATGTTTTATTTTTGAACGTCATTTCACATTTGTAGGTGGATTATTAGTTTTATAGCTAAAATTAGCATGTTTAAAGTGATTTTCATGCTTCCAGGGGCCCGGGAAGTGAATTAAATACCATTTGGAGGCATTTAATGTTCAAGCAAAAACGGCTGATTTTTGACAAAAGAGATAACACCCCCCCATTAGGTCATGCTTCAGAAAGGTGAAAAATGGTCCGTTTTCAAATGTTTTATTTTTGAACGTCAGTTCACATTTGTAGGTGGATTATTAGTTTTAGAGCTAAAATTAGCATGTTTAAAGTGATTTTCATGCTTCCAGGGGCGCGGGAAGTGAATTAAATACCAATTTGAGGCATTTAATGTTCAAGCAAAAACGGCTGATTTTTGACAAAAGAGATAACACCCCCCATTACGTCATGCTTCAGAAAGGTGAAAAATTGTCCGTTTTCAAATGTTTTATTTTTGAATGTCAGTTCACATTTGTAGGTGGATTATTAGTTTTATAGCTAAAATTAGCATGTTTAAAGTGATTTTCATGCTTCCAGGGGCCCGGGAAGTGAATTAAATACCATTTGGAGGCATTTAATGTTCAAGCAAAAACGGCTGATTTTTGACAAAAGAGATAACACCTCCCATTACGTCATGCTTCAGAAAGGTGAAAAATGGTCCGTTTTCAAATGTTTTATTTTTGAACGTCAGTTCACATTTGTAGGTGGATTATTAGTTTTAGAGCTAAAATTAGCATGTTTAAAGTGATTTTCATGCTTCCAGGGGCTCAAAACACAAGATTTGTGGAATGGTTAAAAGTGCATGAAAATGGCCAATTTGCTCACTCTGAGGTCTCAAAAAGTGTTTCTTCACCCCGGGAAGTGAATTAAATACCATTTGGAGGCATTTAATGTTCAAGCAAAAACGGCTGATTTTTTACAAAAGAGATAACACCCCCCCTTACGCCATTCTTCAGAAAGGTGAAAAATGGTCCGTTTTCAAATGTTTTATTTTTGAATGTCAGTTCACATTTGTAGGTGGATTATTAGTTTTAGAGCTAAAATTAGCATGTTTAAAGTGATTTTCATGCTTCCAGGGGCTCAAAACACAAGATTTGTGGAATGGTTAAAAGTGCATGAAAATGGCCAATTTGCTCACTCTGAGGTCTCAAAAAGTGTTTCTTCACCCCGGGAAGTGAATTAAATACCATTTGGAGGCGTTTAATGTTCAAGCAAAAACGGCTGATTTTTGAGAAAAGAGATAACACCCCCCATTACGTCATGCTTCAGAAAGGTGAAAAATTGTCCGTTTTCAAATGTTTTATTTTTGAATGTCAGTTCACATTTGTAGGTGGATTATTAGTTTTAGAGCTAAAATTAGCATGTTTAAAGTGATTTTCATGCTTCCAGGGGCTCAAAACACAAGATTTGTGGAATGGTTGAAAGTGCATGAAAATGGCCAATTTGCTCACTCTGAGGTCTCAAAAAGTGTTTCTTCACCCCGGGAAGTGAATTAAATACCATTTGGAGGCATTTAATGTTCAAGCAAAAACGGCTGATTTTTGACAAAAGAGATAACACCCCCCCTTACGCCATTCTTCAGAAAGGTGAAAAATGGTCTGTTTTCAAATGTTTTATTTTTGAACGTCAGTTCACATTTGTAGGTGGATTATTAGTTTTATAGCTAAAATTAGCATGTTTGAAGTGATTTTCATGCTTCCAGAGGCCCGGGAAGTGAATTAAATACCATTTGGAGGCATTTAATGTTCAAGCAAAAACAGCTCATCTTTGACAAAAGAGATAACACCCCCCTATTACGTCATTCTTCAGAAAGGTGAAAAATGGTCCGTTTTCAAATGTTTTATTTTTGAACGTCAATTCACATTTGTAGGTGGATTATTAGTTTTAGAGCTAAAATTAGCATGTTTAAAGTGATTTTCATGCTTCCAGGGGCTCTTAACACAAGATTTGTGGAATGGTTAAAAGTGCATGAAAATAGCCAATTTGCTCACTCTGAGGTCTCAAAAAGTGTTTCTTCACCCCGGGAAGTGAATTAAATACCATTTGGAGGCATTTAATGTTCAAGCAAAAACGGCGGATTTTTGACAAAAGAGATAACACCCCCCCATTACGTCATTCTTCAGAAAGGTGAAAAATGGTCCAGTTTCAAATGTTTTATTTTTGAACGTCAGTTCACATTTGTAGGTGGATTATTAGTTTTAGAGCTAAAATTAGCATGTTTAAAGTGATTTTCATGCTTCCAGGGGCTCTAAACACAAGATTTGTGGAATGGTTAAAAGTGCATGAAAATGGCCAATTTGCTCACTCGGAGGTCTCAAAAAGTGTTTCTTCACCCCGGGAAGTGAATTAAATACCATTTGGAGGCATTTAATGTTCAAGAAAAAACGGCTGATTTTTGACAAAAGAGATAACACCCCCCCTTACGCCATTCTTCAGAAAGGTGAAAAATGGTCCGTTTTCAAATGTTTTATTTTTGAATGTCAGTTCACATTTGTAGGTGGATTATTAGTTTTAGAGCTAAAATTAGCATGTTTAAAGTGATTTTCATGCTTCCAGGGGCTCAAAACACAAGATTTGTGGAATGGTTAAAAGTGCATGAAAATGGCCAATTTGCTCACTCTGAGGTCTCAAAAAGTGTTTCTTCACCCCGGGAAGTGAATTAAATACCATTTGGAGGCATTTAATGTTCAAGCAAAAACGGCTGATTTTTGACAAAAGAGATAACACCCCCCATTACGCCATTCTTCAGAAAGGTGAAAAATGGTCCGTTTTCAAATGTTTTATTTTTGAACGTCATTTCACATTTGTAGGTGGATTATTAGTTTTATAGCTAAAATTAGCATGTTTAAAGTGATTTTCATGCTTCCAGGGGCCCGGGAAGTGAATTAAATACCATTTGGAGGCATTTAATGTTCAAGCAAAAACGGCTGATTTTTGACAAAAGAGATAACACCCCCCCATTAGGTCATGCTTCAGAAAGGTGAAAAATGGTCCGTTTTCAAATGTTTTATTTTTGAACGTCAGTTCACATTTGTAGGTGGATTATTAGTTTTAGAGCTAAAATTAGCATGTTTAAAGTGATTTTCATGCTTCCAGGGGCGCGGGAAGTGATTTAATTCCATTTTGAGGCATTTAATGTTCAAGCAAAAACGGCTGATTTTTGACAAAAGAGATAACACCCCCCATTACGTCATGCTTCAGAAAGGTGAAAAATTGTCCGTTTTCAAATGTTTTATTTTTGAATGTCAGTTCACATTTGTAGGTGGATTATTAGTTTTATAGCTAAAATTAGCATGTTTAAAGTGATTTTCATGCTTCCAGGGGCCCGGGAAGTGAATTAAATACCATTTGGAGGCATTTAATGTTCAAGCAAAAACGGCTGATTTTTGACAAAAGAGATAACACCTCCCATTACGTCATGCTTCAGAAAGGTGAAAAATGGTCCGTTTTCAAATGTTTTATTTTTGAACGTCAGTTCACATTTGTAGGTGGATTATTAGTTTTAGAGCTAAAATTAGCATGTTTAAAGTGATTTTCATGCTTCCAGGGGCTCAAAACACAAGATTTGTGGAATGGTTAAAAGTGCATTAAAAGGGCCAATTTGCTCACTCTGAGGTCTCAAAAAGTGTTTATTCACCCCGGGAAGTGAATTAAATACCATTTGGATGCATTTAATGTTCAAGCAAAAACGGCTGATTTTTGACAAAAGAGATAACACCCCCCCTTACGCCATTCTTCAGAAAGGTGAAAAATGGTCCGTTTTCAAATGTTTTATTTTTGAATGTCAGTTCACATTTGTAGGTGGATTATTAGTTTTAGAGCTAAAATTAGCATGTTTAAAGTGATTTTCATGCTTCCAGGGGCTCAAAACACAAGATTTGTGGAATGGTTAAAAGTGCATGAAAATGGCCAATTTGCTCACTCTGAGGTCTCAAAAAGTGTTTCTTCACCCCGGGAAGTGAATTAAATATCATTTGGAGGCATTTAATGTTCAAGCAAAAACGGCTGATTTTTGAGAAAAGAGATAACACCCCCCATTACGTCATGCTTCAGAAAGGTGAAAAATTGTCCGTTTTCAAATGTTTTATTTTTGAATGTCAGTTCACATTTGTAGGTGGATTATTAGTTTTAGAGCTAAAATTAGCATGTTTAAAGTGATTTTCATGCTTCCAGGGGCTCAAAACACAAGATTTGTGGAATGGTTAAAAGTGCATGAAAATGGCCAATTTGCTCACTCTGAGGTCTCAAAAAGTGTTTCTTCACCCCGGGAAGTGAATTAAATACCATTTGGAGGCATTTAATGTTCAAGCAAAAACGGCTGATTTTTGACAAAAGAGATAACACCCCCCCTTACGCCATTCTTCAGAAAGGTGAAAAATGGTCCGTTTTCAAATGTTTTATTTTTGAACGTCAGTTCACATTTGTAGGTGGATTATTAGTTTTATAGCTAAAATTAGCATGTTTAAAGTGATTTTCATGCTTCCAGGGGCCCGGGAAGTGAATTAAATACCATTTGGAGGCATTTAATGTTCAAGCAAAAACAGCTCATCTTTGACAAAAGAGATAACACCCCCCTATTACGTCATTCTTCAGAAAGGTGAAAAATGGTCCGTTTTCAAATGTTTTATTTTTGAACGTCAGTTCACATTTGTAGGTGGATTATTAGTTTTATAGCTAAAATTAGCATGTTTAAAGTGATTTTCATGCTTCCAGGGGCCCGGGAAGTGAATTAAATACCATTTGGAGGCATTTAATGTTCAAGCAAAAACGGCTGATTTTTGACAAAAGAGATAACACCCCCCCATTAGGTCATGCTTCAGAAAGGTGAAAAATGGTCCGTTTTCAAATGTTTTATTTTTGAACGTCAGTTCACATTTGTAGGTGGATTATTAGTTTTAGAGCTAAAATTAGCATGTTTAAAGTGATTTTCATGGTTCCAGGGGCGCGGGAAGTGAATTAAATACCATTTTGAGGCATTTAATGTTCAAGCAAAAACGGCTGATTTTTGACAAAAGAGATAACACCCCCCATTACGTCATGCTTCAGAACGGTGAAAAATTGTCCGTTTTCAAATGTTTTATTTTTGAATGTCAGTTCACATTTGTAGGTGGATTATTAGTTTTATAGCTAAAATTAGCATGTTTAAAGTGATTTTCATGCTTCCAGGGGCCCGGGAAGTGAATTAAATACCATTTGGAGGCATTTAATGTTCAAGCAAAAACGGCTGATTTTTGACAAAAGAGATAACACCTCCCATTACGTCATGCTTCAGAAAGGTGAAAAATGGTCCGTTTTCAAATGTTTTATTTTTGAACGTCAGTTCACATTTGTAGGTGGATTATTAGTTTTAGAGCTAAAATTAGCATGTTTAAAGTGATTTTCATGCTTCCAGGGGCTCAAAACACAAGATTTGTGGAATGGTTAAAAGTGCATGAAAATGGCCAATTTGCTCACTCTGAGGTCTCAAAAAGTGTTTCTTCACCCCGGGAAGTGAATTAAATACCATTTGGAGGCATTTAATGTTCAAGCAAAAACGGCTGATTTTTGACAAAAGAGATAACATCCCCCCTTACGCCATTCTTCAGAAAGGTGAAAAATGGTCCGTTTTCAAATGTTTTATTTTTGAATGTCAGTTCACATTTGTAGGTGGATTATTAGTTTTAGAGCTAAAATTAGCATGTTTAAAGTGATTTTCATGCTTCCAGGGGCTCAAAACACAAGATTTGTGGAATGGTTAAAAGTGCATGAAAATGGCCAATTTGCTCACTCTGAGGTCTCAAAAAGTGTTTCTTCACCCCGGGAAGTGAATTAAATACCATTTGGAGGCATTTAATGTTCAAGCAAAAACGGCTGATTTTTGAGAAAAGAGATAACACCCCCCATTACGTCATGCTTCAGAAAGGTGAAAAATTGTCCGTTTTCAAATGTTTTATTTTTGAATGTCAGTTCACATTTGTAGGTGGATTATTAGTTTTATAGCTAAAATTAGCATGTTTAAAGTGATTTTCATGCTTCCAGGGGCCCGGGAAGTGAATTAAATACCATTTGGAGGCATTTAATGTTCAAGCAAAAACGGCTGATTTTTGACAAAAGAGATAACACCTCCCATTACGTCATGCTTCAGAAAGGTGAAAAATGGTCCGTTTTCAAATGTTTTATTTTTGAACGTCAGTTCACATTTGTAGGTGGATTATTAGTTTTAGAGCTAAAATTAGCATGTTTAAAGTGATTTTCATGCTTCCAGGGGCTCAAAACACAAGATTTGTGGAATGGTTAAAAGTGCATGAAAAGGGCCAATTTGCTCACTCTGAGGTCTCAAAAAGTGTTTATTCACCCCGGGAAGTGAATTAAATACCATTTGGAGGCATTTAATGTTCAAGCAAAAACGGCTGATTTTTGACAAAAGAGATAACACCCCCCCTTACGCCATTCTTCAGAAAGGTGAAAAATGGTCCGTTTTCAAATGTTTTATTTTTGAATGTCAGTTCACATTTGTAGGTGGATTATTAGTTTTAGAGCTAAAATTAGCATGTTTAAAGTGATTTTCATGCTTCCAGGGGCTCAAAACACAAGATTTGTGGAATGGTTAAAAGTGCATGAAAATGGCCAATTTGCTCACTCTGAGGTCTCAAAAAGTGTTTCTTCACCCCGGGAAGTGAATTAAATACCATTTGGAGGCATTTAATGTTCAAGCAAAAACGGCTGATTTTTGACAAAAGAGATAACACCCCCCATTACGTCATGCTTCAGAAAGGTGAAAAATTGTCCGTTTTCAAATGTTTTATTTTTGAATGTCAGTTCACATTTGTAGGTGGATTATTAGTTTTAGAGCTAAAATTAGCATGTTTAAAGTGATTTTCATGCTTCCAGGGGCTCAAAACACAAGATTTGTGGAATGGTTAAAAGTGCATGAAAATGGCCAATTTGCTCACTCTGAGGTCTCAAAAAGTGTTTCTTCACCCCGGGAAGTGAATTAAATACCATTTGGAGGCATTTAATGTTCAAGCAAAAACGGCTGATTTTTGACAAAAGAGATAACACCCCCCCTTACGCCATTCTTCAGAAAGGTGAAAAATGGTCCGTTTTCAAATGTTTTATTTTTGAACGTCATTTCACATTTGTAGGTGGATTATTAGTTTTATAGCTAAAATTAGCATGTTTAAAGTGATTTTCATGCTTCCAGGGGCCCGGGAAGTGAATTAAATACCATTTGGAGGCATTTAATGTTCAAGCAAAAACGGCTGATTTTTGACAAAAGAGATAACACCCCCCCATTAGGTCATGCTTCAGAAAGGTGAAAAATGGTCCGTTTTCAAATGTTTTATTTTTGAACGTCAGTTCACATTTGTAGGTGGATTATTAGTTTTAGAGCTAAAATTAGCATGTTTAAAGTGATTTTCATGCTTCCAGGGGCGCGGGAAGTGAATTAAATACCATTTTGAGGCATTTAATGTTCAAGCAAAAACGGCTGATTTTTGACAAAAGAGATAACACCCCCCATTACGTCATGCTTCAGAAAGGTGAAAAATTGTCCGTTTTCAAATGTTTTATTTTTGAATGTCAGTTCACATTTGTAGGTGGATTATTAGTTTTATAGCTAAAATTAGCATGTTTAAAGTGATTTTCATGCTTCCAGGGGCCCGGGAAGTGAATTAAATACCATTTGGAGGCATTTAATGTTCAAGCAAAAACGGCTGATTTTTGACAAAAGAGATAACACCTCCCATTACGTCATGCTTCAGAAAGGTGAAAAATGGTCCGTTTTCAAATGTTTTATTTTTGAACGTCAGTTCACATTTGTAGGTGGATTATTAGTTTTAGAGCTAAAATTAGCATGTTTAAAGTGATTTTCATGCTTCCAGGGGCTCAAAACACAAGATTTGTGGAATGGTTAAAAGTGCATTAAAAGGGCCAATTTGCTCACTCTGAGGTCTCAAAAAGTGTTTATTCACCCCGGGAAGTGAATTAAATACCATTTGGATGCATTTAATGTTCAAGCAAAAACGGCTGATTTTTGACAAAAGAGATAACACCCCCCCTTACGCCATTCTTCAGAAAGGTGAAAAATGGTCCGTTTTCAAATGTTTTATTTTTGAATGTCAGTTCACATTTGTAGGTGGATTATTAGTTTTAGAGCTAAAATTAGCATGTTTAAAGTGATTTTCATGCTTCCAGGGGCTCAAAACACAAGATTTGTGGAATGGTTAAAAGTGCATGAAAATGGCCAATTTGCTCACTCTGAGGTCTCAAAAAGTGTTTCTTCACCCCGGGAAGTGAATTAAATATCATTTGGAGGCATTTAATGTTCAAGCAAAAACGGCTGATTTTTGAGAAAAGAGATAACACCCCCCATTACGTCATGCTTCAGAAAGGTGAAAAATTGTCCGTTTTCAAATGTTTTATTTTTGAATGTCAGTTCACATTTGTAGGTGGATTATTAGTTTTAGAGCTAAAATTAGCATGTTTAAAGTGATTTTCATGCTTCCAGGGGCTCAAAACACAAGATTTGTGGAATGGTTAAAAGTGCATGAAAATGGCCAATTTGCTCACTCTGAGGTCTCAAAAAGTGTTTCTTCACCCCGGGAAGTGAATTAAATACCATTTGGAGGCATTTAATGTTCAAGCAAAAACGGCTGATTTTTGACAAAAGAGATAACACCCCCCCTTACGCCATTCTTCAGAAAGGTGAAAAATGGTCCGTTTTCAAATGTTTTATTTTTGAACGTCAGTTCACATTTGTAGGTGGATTATTAGTTTTATAGCTAAAATTAGCATGTTTAAAGTGATTTTCATGCTTCCAGGGGCCCGGGAAGTGAATTAAATACCATTTGGAGGCATTTAATGTTCAAGCAAAAACAGCTCATCTTTGACAAAAGAGATAACACCCCCCTATTACGTCATTCTTCAGAAAGGTGAAAAATGGTCCGTTTTCAAATGTTTTATTTTTGAACGTCAGTTCACATTTGTAGGTGGATTATTAGTTTTATAGCTAAAATTAGCATGTTTAAAGTGATTTTCATGCTTCCAGGGGCCCGGGAAGTGAATTAAATACCATTTGGAGGCATTTAATGTTCAAGCAAAAACGGCTGATTTTTGACAAAAGAGATAACACCCCCCCATTAGGTCATGCTTCAGAAAGGTGAAAAATGGTCCGTTTTCAAATGTTTTATTTTTGAACGTCAGTTCACATTTGTAGGTGGATTATTAGTTTTAGAGCTAAAATTAGCATGTTTAAAGTGATTTTCATGGTTCCAGGGGCGCGGGAAGTGAATTAAATACCATTTTGAGGCATTTAATGTTCAAGCAAAAACGGCTGATTTTTGACAAAAGAGATAACACCCCCCATTACGTCATGCTTCAGAACGGTGAAAAATTGTCCGTTTTCAAATGTTTTATTTTTGAATGTCAGTTCACATTTGTAGGTGGATTATTAGTTTTATAGCTAAAATTAGCATGTTTAAAGTGATTTTCATGCTTCCAGGGGCCCGGGAAGTGAATTAAATACCATTTGGAGGCATTTAATGTTCAAGCAAAAACGGCTGATTTTTGACAAAAGAGATAACACCTCCCATTACGTCATGCTTCAGAAAGGTGAAAAATGGTCCGTTTTCAAATGTTTTATTTTTGAACGTCAGTTCACATTTGTAGGTGGATTATTAGTTTTAGAGCTAAAATTAGCATGTTTAAAGTGATTTTCATGCTTCCAGGGGCTCAAAACACAAGATTTGTGGAATGGTTAAAAGTGCATGAAAATGGCCAATTTGCTCACTCTGAGGTCTCAAAAAGTGTTTCTTCACCCCGGGAAGTGAATTAAATACCATTTGGAGGCATTTAATGTTCAAGCAAAAACGGCTGATTTTTGACAAAAGAGATAACATCCCCCCTTACGCCATTCTTCAGAAAGGTGAAAAATGGTCCGTTTTCAAATGTTTTATTTTTGAATGTCAGTTCACATTTGTAGGTGGATTATTAGTTTTAGAGCTAAAATTAGCATGTTTAAAGTGATTTTCATGCTTCCAGGGGCTCAAAACACAAGATTTGTGGAATGGTTAAAAGTGCATGAAAATGGCCAATTTGCTCACTCTGAGGTCTCAAAAAGTGTTTCTTCACCCCGGGAAGTGAATTAAATACCATTTGGAGGCATTTAATGTTCAAGCAAAAACGGCTGATTTTTGAGAAAAGAGATAACACCCCCCATTACGTCATGCTTCAGAAAGGTGAAAAATTGTCCGTTTTCAAATGTTTTATTTTTGAATGTCAGTTCACATTTGTAGGTGGATTATTAGTTTTATAGCTAAAATTAGCATGTTTAAAGTGATTTTCATGCTTCCAGGGGCCCGGGAAGTGAATTAAATACCATTTGGAGGCATTTAATGTTCAAGCAAAAACGGCTGATTTTTGACAAAAGAGATAACACCTCCCATTACGTCATGCTTCAGAAAGGTGAAAAATGGTCCGTTTTCAAATGTTTTATTTTTGAACGTCAGTTCACATTTGTAGGTGGATTATTAGTTTTAGAGCTAAAATTAGCATGTTTAAAGTGATTTTCATGCTTCCAGGGGCTCAAAACACAAGATTTGTGGAATGGTTAAAAGTGCATGAAAAGGGCCAATTTGCTCACTCTGAGGTCTCAAAAAGTGTTTATTCACCCCGGGAAGTGAATTAAATACCATTTGGAGGCATTTAATGTTCAAGCAAAAACGGCTGATTTTTGACAAAAGAGATAACACCCCCCCTTACGCCATTCTTCAGAAAGGTGAAAAATGGTCCGTTTTCAAATGTTTTATTTTTGAATGTCAGTTCACATTTGTAGGTGGATTATTAGTTTTAGAGCTAAAATTAGCATGTTTAAAGTGATTTTCATGCTTCCAGGGGCTCAAAACACAAGATTTGTGGAATGGTTAAAAGTGCATGAAAATGGCCAATTTGCTCACTCTGAGGTCTCAAAAAGTGTTTCTTCACCCCGGGAAGTGAATTAAATACCATTTGGAGGCATTTAATGTTCAAGCAAAAACGGCTGATTTTTGACAAAAGAGATAACACCCCCCATTACGTCATGCTTCAGAAAGGTGAAAAATTGTCCGTTTTCAAATGTTTTATTTTTGAATGTCAGTTCACATTTGTAGGTGGATTATTAGTTTTAGAGCTAAAATTAGCATGTTTAAAGTGATTTTCATGCTTCCAGGGGCTCAAAACACAAGATTTGTGGAATGGTTAAAAGTGCATGAAAATGGCCAATTTGCTCACTCTGAGGTCTCAAAAAGTGTTTCTTCACCCCGGGAAGTGAATTAAATACCATTTGGAGGCATTTAATGTTCAAGCAAAAACGGCTGATTTTTGACAAAAGAGATAACACCCCCCCTTACGCCATTCTTCAGAAAGGTGAAAAATGGTCCGTTTTCAAATGTTTTATTTTTGAACGTCATTTCACATTTGTAGGTGGATTATTAGTTTTATAGCTAAAATTAGCATGTTTAAAGTGATTTTCATGCTTCCAGGGGCCCGGGAAGTGAATTAAATACCATTTGGAGGCATTTAATGTTCAAGCAAAAACGGCTGATTTTTGACAAAAGAGATAACACCCCCCCATTAGGTCATGCTTCAGAAAGGTGAAAAATGGTCCGTTTTCAAATGTTTTATTTTTGAACGTCAGTTCACATTTGTAGGTGGATTATTAGTTTTAGAGCTAAAATTAGCATGTTTAAAGTGATTTTCATGCTTCCAGGGGCGCGGGAAGTGAATTAAATACCATTTTGAGGCATTTAATGTTCAAGCAAAAACGGCTGATTTTTGACAAAAGAGATAACACCCCCCATTACGTCATGCTTCAGAAAGGTGAAAAATTGTCCGTTTTCAAATGTTTTATTTTTGAATGTCAGTTCACATTTGTAGGTGGATTATTAGTTTTATAGCTAAAATTAGCATGTTTAAAGTGATTTTCATGCTTCCAGGGGCCCGGGAAGTGAATTAAATACCATTTGGAGGCATTTAATGTTCAAGCAAAAACGGCTGATTTTTGACAAAAGAGATAACACCTCCCATTACGTCATGCTTCAGAAAGGTGAAAAATGGTCCGTTTTCAAATGTTTTATTTTTGAACGTCAGTTCACATTTGTAGGTGGATTATTAGTTTTAGAGCTAAAATTAGCATGTTTAAAGTGATTTTCATGCTTCCAGGGGCTCAAAACACAAGATTTGTGGAATGGTTAAAAGTGCATGAAAATGGCCAATTTGCTCACTCTGAGGTCTCAAAAAGTGTTTCTTCACCCCGGGAAGTGAATTAAATACCATTTGGAGGCATTTAATGTTCAAGCAAAAACGGCTGATTTTTGACAAAAGAGATAACACCCCCCCTTACGCCATTCTTCAGAAAGGTGAAAAATGGTCCGTTTTCAAATGTTTTATTTTTGAATGTCAGTTCACATTTGTAGGTGGATTATTAGTTTTAGAGCTAAAATTAGCATGTTTAAAGTGATTTTCATGCTTCCAGGGGCTCAAAACACAAGATTTGTGGAATGGTTAAAAGTGCATGAAAATGGCCAATTTGCTCACTCTGAGGTCTCAAAAAGTGTTTCTTCACCCCGGGAAGTGAATTAAATACCATTTGGAGGCATTTAATGTTCAAGCAAAAACGGCTGATTTTTGAGAAAAGAGATAACACCCCCCATTACGTCATGCTTCAGAAAGGTGAAAAATTGTCCGTTTTCAAATGTTTTATTTTTGAATGTCAGTTCACATTTGTAGGTGGATTATTAGTTTTAGAGCTAAAATTAGCATGTTTAAAGTGATTTTCATGCTTCCAGGGGTCAAAACACAAGATTTGTGGAATGGTTAAAAGTGCATGAAAATGGCCAATTTGCTCACTCTGAGGTCTCAAAAAGTGTTTCTTCACCCCGGGAAGTGAATTAAATACCATTTGGAGGCATTTAATGTTCAAGCAAAAACGGCTGATTTTTGACAAAAGAGATAACACCCCCCCTTACGCCATTCTTCAGAAAGGTGAAAAATGGTCCGTTTTCAAATGTTTTATTTTTGAACGTCAGTTCACATTTGTAGGTGGATTATTAGTTTTATAGCTAAAATTAGCATGTTTGAAGTGATTTTCATGCTTCCAGGGGCCCGGGAAGTGAATTAAATACCATTTGGAGGCATTTAATGTTCAAGCAAAAACAGCTCATCTTTGACAAAAGAGATAACACCCCCCTATTACGTCATTCTTCAGAAAGGTGAAAAATGGTCCGTTTTCAAATGTTTTATTTTTGAACGTCAATTCACATTTGTAGGTGGATTATTAGTTTTAGAGCTAAAATTAGCATGTTTAAAGTGATTTTCATGCTTCCAGGGGCTCTTAACACAAGATTTGTGGAATGGTTAAAAGTGCATGAAAATAGCCAATTTGCTCACTCTGAGGTCTCAAAAAGTGTTTCTTCACCCCGGGAAGTGAATTAAATACCATTTGGAGGCATTTAATGTTCAAGCAAAAACGGCGGATTTTTGACAAAAGAGATAACACCCCCCCATTACGTCATTCTTCAGAAAGGTGAAAAATGGTCCAGTTTCAAATGTTTTATTTTTGAACGTCAGTTCACATTTGTAGGTGGATTATTAGTTTTAGAGCTAAAATTAGCATGTTTAAAGTGATTTTCATGCTTCCAGGGGCTCTAAACACAAGATTTGTGGAATGGTTAAAAGTGCATGAAAATGGCCAATTTGCTCACTCTGAGGTCTCAAAAAGTGTTTCTTCACCCCGGGAAGTGAATTAAATACCATTTGGAGGCATTTAATGTTCAAGAAAAAACGGCTGATTTTTGACAAAAGAGATAACACCCCCCCTTACGCCATTCTTCAGAAAGGTGAAAAATGGTCCGTTTTCAAATGTTTTATTTTTGAATGTCAGTTCACATTTGTAGGTGGATTATTAGTTTTAGAGCTAAAATTAGCATGTTTAAAGTGATTTTCATGCTTCCAGGGGCTCAAAACACAAGATTTGTGGAATGGTTAAAAGTGCATGAAAATGGCCAATTTGCTCACTCTGAGGTCTCAAAAAGTGTTTCTTCACCCCGGGAAGTGAATTAAATACCATTTGGAGGCATTTAATGTTCAAGCAAAAACGGCTGATTTTTGACAAAAGAGATAACACCCCCCATTACGCCATTCTTCAGAAAGGTGAAAAATGGTCCGTTTTCAAATGTTTTATTTTTGAACGTCATTTCACATTTGTAGGTGGATTATTAGTTTTATAGCTAAAATTAGCATGTTTAAAGTGATTTTCATGCTTCCAGGGGCCCGGGAAGTGAATTAAATACCATTTGGAGGCATTTAATGTTCAAGCAAAAACGGCTGATTTTTGACAAAAGAGATAACACCCCCCCATTAGGTCATGCTTCAGAAAGGTGAAAAATGGTCCGTTTTCAAATGTTTTATTTTTGAACGTCAGTTCACATTTGTAGGTGGATTATTAGTTTTAGAGCTAAAATTAGCATGTTTAAAGTGATTTTCATGCTTCCAGGGGCGCGGGAAGTGATTTAATTCCATTTTGAGGCATTTAATGTTCAAGCAAAAACGGCTGATTTTTGACAAAAGAGATAACACCCCCCATTACGTCATGCTTCAGAAAGGTGAAAAATTGTCCGTTTTCAAATGTTTTATTTTTGAATGTCAGTTCACATTTGTAGGTGGATTATTAGTTTTATAGCTAAAATTAGCATGTTTAAAGTGATTTTCATGCTTCCAGGGGCCCGGGAAGTGAATTAAATACCATTTGGAGGCATTTAATGTTCAAGCAAAAACGGCTGATTTTTGACAAAAGAGATAACACCTCCCATTACGTCATGCTTCAGAAAGGTGAAAAATGGTCCGTTTTCAAATGTTTTATTTTTGAACGTCAGTTCACATTTGTAGGTGGATTATTAGTTTTAGAGCTAAAATTAGCATGTTTAAAGTGATTTTCATGCTTCCAGGGGCTCAAAACACAAGATTTGTGGAATGGTTAAAAGTGCATTAAAAGGGCCAATTTGCTCACTCTGAGGTCTCAAAAAGTGTTTATTCACCCCGGGAAGTGAATTAAATACCATTTGGAGGCATTTAATGTTCAAGCAAAAACGGCTGATTTTTGACAAAAGAGATAACACCCCCCCTTACGCCATTCTTCAGAAAGGTGAAAAATGGTCCGTTTTCAAATGTTTTATTTTTGAATGTCAGTTCACATTTGTAGGTGGATTATTAGTTTTAGAGCTAAAATTAGCATGTTTAAAGTGATTTTCATGCTTCCAGGGGCTCAAAACACAAGATTTGTGGAATGGTTAAAAGTGCATGAAAATGGCCAATTTGCTCACTCTGAGGTCTCAAAAAGTGTTTCTTCACCCCGGGAAGTGAATTAAATATCATTTGGAGGCATTTAATGTTCAAGCAAAAACGGCTGATTTTTGAGAAAAGAGATAACACCCCCCATTACGTCATGCTTCAGAAAGGTGAAAAATTGTCCGTTTTCAAATGTTTTATTTTTGAATGTCAGTTCACATTTGTAGGTGGATTATTAGTTTTAGAGCTAAAATTAGCATGTTTAAAGTGATTTTCATGCTTCCAGGGGCTCAAAACACAAGATTTGTGGAATGGTTAAAAGTGCATGAAAATGGCCAATTTGCTCACTCTGAGGTCTCAAAAAGTGTTTCTTCACCCCGGGAAGTGAATTAAATACCATTTGGAGGCATTTAATGTTCAAGCAAAAACGGCTGATTTTTGACAAAAGAGATAACACTCCCCTTACGCCATTCTTCAGAAAGGTGAAAAATGGTCCGTTTTCAAATGTTTTATTTTTGAACGTCAGTTCACATTTGTAGGTGGATTATTAGTTTTATAGCTAAAATTAGCATGTTTAAAGTGATTTTCATGCTTCCAGGGGCCCGGGAAGTGAATTAAATACCATTTGGAGGCATTTAATGTTCAAGCAAAAACAGCTCATCTTTGACAAAAGAGATAACACCCCCCTATTACGTCATTCTTCAGAAAGGTGAAAAATGGTCCGTTTTCAAATGTTTTATTTTTGAACTTCAGTTCACATTTGTAGGTGGATTATTAGTTTTATAGCTAAAATTAGCATGTTTAAAGTGATTTTCATGCTTCCAGGGGCCCGGGAAGTGAATTAAATACCATTTGGAGGCATTTAATGTTCAAGCAAAAACGGCTGATTTTTGACAAAAGAGATAACACCCCCCCATTAGGTCATGCTTCAGAAAGGTGAAAAATGGTCCGTTTTCAAATGTTTTATTTTTGAACGTCAGTTCACATTTGTAGGTGGATTATTAGTTTTAGAGCTAAAATTAGCATGTTTAAAGTGATTTTCATGCTTCCAGGGGCGCGGGAAGTGAATTAAATACCATTTTGAGGCATTTAATGTTCAAGCAAAAACGGCTGATTTTTGACAAAAGAGATAACACCCCCCATTACGTCATGCTTCAGAACGGTGAAAAATTGTCCGTTTTCAAATGTTTTATTTTTGAATGTCAGTTCACATTTGTAGGTGGATTATTAGTTTTATAGCTAAAATTAGCATGTTTAAAGTGATTTTCATGCTTCCAGGGGCCCGGGAAGTGAATTAAATACCATTTGGAGGCATTTAATGTTCAAGCAAAAACGGCTGATTTTTGACAAAAGAGATAACACCTCCCATTACGTCATGCTTCAGAAAGGTGAAAAATGGTCCGTTTTCAAATGTTTTATTTTTGAACGTCAGTTCACATTTGTAGGTGGATTATTAGTTTTAGAGCTAAAATTAGCATGTTTAAAGTGATTTTCATGCTTCCAGGGGCTCAAAACACAAGATTTGTGGAATGGTTAAAAGTGCATGAAAATGGCCAATTTGCTCACTCTGAGGTCTCAAAAAGTGTTTATTCACCCCGGGAAGTGAATTAAATACCATTTGGAGGCATTTAATGTTCAAGCAAAAACGGCGGATTTTTGACAAAAGAGATAACACCCCCCCATTACGTCATTCTTCAGAAAGGTGAAAAATGGTCCAGTTTCAAATGTTTTATTTTTGAACGTCAGTTCACATTTGTAGGTGGATTATTAGTTTTAGAGCTAAAATTAGCATGTTTAAAGTGATTTTCATGCTTCCAGGGGCTCTAAACACAAGATTTGTGGAATGGTTAAAAGTGCATGAAAATGGCCAATTTGCTCACTCTGAGGTCTCAAAAAGTGTTTCTTCACCCCGGGAAGTGAATTAAATACCATTTGGAGGCATTTAATGTTCAAGAAAAAACGGCTGATTTTTGACAAAAGAGATAACACCCCCCCTTACGCCATTCTTCAGAAAGGTGAAAAATGGTCCGTTTTCAAATGTTTTATTTTTGAATGTCAGTTCACATTTGTAGGTGGATTATTAGTTTTAGAGCTAAAATTAGCATGTTTAAAGTGATTTTCATGCTTCCAGGGGCTCAAAACACAAGATTTGTGGAATGGTTAAAAGTGCATGAAAATGGCCAATTTGCTCACTCTGAGGTCTCAAAAAGTGTTTCTTCACCCCGGGAAGTGAATTAAATACCATTTGGAGGCATTTAATGTTCAAGCAAAAACGGCTGATTTTTGACAAAAGAGATAACACCCCCCATTACGCCATTCTTCAGAAAGGTGAAAAATGGTCCGTTTTCAAATGTTTTATTTTTGAACGTCATTTCACATTTGTAGGTGGATTATTAGTTTTATAGCTAAAATTAGCATGTTTAAAGTGATTTTCATGCTTCCAGGGGCCCGGGAAGTGAATTAAATACCATTTGGAGGCATTTAATGTTCAAGCAAAAACGGCTGATTTTTGACAAAAGAGATAACACCCCCCCATTAGGTCATGCTTCAGAAAGGTGAAAAATGGTCCGTTTTCAAATGTTTTATTTTTGAACGTCAGTTCACATTTGTAGGTGGATTATTAGTTTTAGAGCTAAAATTAGCATGTTTAAAGTGATTTTCATGCTTCCAGGGGCGCGGGAAGTGATTTAATTCCATTTTGAGGCATTTAATGTTCAAGCAAAAACGGCTGATTTTTGACAAAAGAGATAACACCCCCCATTACGTCATGCTTCAGAAAGGTGAAAAATTGTCCGTTTTCAAATGTTTTATTTTTGAATGTCAGTTCACATTTGTAGGTGGATTATTAGTTTTATAGCTAAAATTAGCATGTTTAAAGTGATTTTCATGCTTCCAGGGGCCCGGGAAGTGAATTAAATACCATTTGGAGGCATTTAATGTTCAAGCAAAAACGGCTGATTTTTGACAAAAGAGATAACACCTCCCATTACGTCATGCTTCAGAAAGGTGAAAAATGGTCCGTTTTCAAATGTTTTATTTTTGAACGTCAGTTCACATTTGTAGGTGGATTATTAGTTTTAGAGCTAAAATTAGCATGTTTAAAGTGATTTTCATGCTTCCAGGGGCTCAAAACACAAGATTTGTGGAATGGTTAAAAGTGCATTAAAAGGGCCAATTTGCTCACTCTGAGGTCTCAAAAAGTGTTTATTCACCCCGGGAAGTGAATTAAATACCATTTGGAGGCATTTAATGTTCAAGCAAAAACGGCTGATTTTTGACAAAAGAGATAACACCCCCCCTTACGCCATTCTTCAGAAAGGTGAAAAATGGTCCGTTTTCAAATGTTTTATTTTTGAATGTCAGTTCACATTTGTAGGTGGATTATTAGTTTTAGAGCTAAAATTAGCATGTTTAAAGTGATTTTCATGCTTCCAGGGGCTCAAAACACAAGATTTGTGGAATGGTTAAAAGTGCATGAAAATGGCCAATTTGCTCACTCTGAGGTCTCAAAAAGTGTTTCTTCACCCCGGGAAGTGAATTAAATATCATTTGGAGGCATTTAATGTTCAAGCAAAAACGGCTGATTTTTGAGAAAAGAGATAACACCCCCCATTACGTCATGCTTCAGAAAGGTGAAAAATTGTCCGTTTTCAAATGTTTTATTTTTGAATGTCAGTTCACATTTGTAGGTGGATTATTAGTTTTAGAGCTAAAATTAGCATGTTTAAAGTGATTTTCATGCTTCCAGGGGCTCAAAACACAAGATTTGTGGAATGGTTAAAAGTGCATGAAAATGGCCAATTTGCTCACTCTGAGGTCTCAAAAAGTGTTTCTTCACCCCGGGAAGTGAATTAAATACCATTTGGAGGCATTTAATGTTCAAGCAAAAACGGCTGATTTTTGACAAAAGAGATAACACCCCCCCTTACGCCATTCTTCAGAAAGGTGAAAAATGGTCCGTTTTCAAATGTTTTATTTTTGAACGTCAGTTCACATTTGTAGGTGGATTATTAGTTTTATAGCTAAAATTAGCATGTTTAAAGTGATTTTCATGCTTCCAGGGGCCCGGGAAGTGAATTAAATACCATTTGGAGGCATTTAATGTTCAAGCAAAAACAGCTCATCTTTCACAAAAGAGATAACACCCCCCTATTACGTCATTCTTCAGAAAGGTGAAAAATGGTCCGTTTTCAAATGTTTTATTTTTGAACGTCAGTTCACATTTGTAGGTGGATTATTAGTTTTATAGCTAAAATTAGCATGTTTAAAGTGATTTTCATGCTTCCAGGGGCCCGGGAAGTGAATT
Organism: Lissotriton helveticus; assembly: GCF_964261635.1. Taxonomy (NCBI): domain Eukaryota; kingdom Metazoa; phylum Chordata; class Amphibia; order Caudata; family Salamandridae; genus Lissotriton; species Lissotriton helveticus. The sequence continues at coordinate 2,371,546 of NW_027611740.1, forward strand.
AAATACCATTTGGAGGCATTTAATGTTCAAGCAAAAACGGCTGATTTTTGACAAAAGAGATAACACCCCCCCATTAGGTCATGCTTCAGAAAGGTGAAAAATGGTCCGTTTTCAAATGTTTTATTTTTGAACGTCAGTTCACATTTGTAGGTGGATTATTAGTTTTAGAGCTAAAATTAGCATGTTTAAAGTGATTTTCATGCTTCCAGGGGCGCGGGAAGTGAATTAAATACCATTTTGAGGCATTTAATGTTCAAGCAAAAACGGCTGATTTTTGACAAAAGAGATAACACCCCCCATTACGTCATGCTTCAGAACGGTGAAAAATTGTCCGTTTTCAAATGTTTTATTTTTGAATGTCAGTTCACATTTGTAGGTGGATTATTAGTTTTATAGCTAAAATTAGCATGTTTAAAGTGATTTTCATGCTTCCAGGGGCCCGGGAAGTGAATTAAATACCATTTGGAGGCATTTAATGTTCAAGCAAAAATGGCTGATTTTTGACAAAAGAGATAACACCTCCCATTACGTCATGCTTCAGAAAGGTGAAAAATGGTCCGTTTTCAAATGTTTTATTTTTGAACGTCAGTTCACATTTGTAGGTGGATTATTAGTTTTAGAGCTAAAATTAGCATGTTTAAAGTGATTTTCATGCTTCCAGGGGCTCAAAACACAAGATTTGTGGAATGGTTAAAAGTGCATGAAAATGGCCAATTTGCTCACTCTGAGGTCTCAAAAAGTGTTTCTTCACCCCGGGAAGTGAATTAAATACCATTTGGAGGCATTTAATGTTCAAGCAAAAACGGCTGATTTTTGACAAAAGAGATAACACCCCCCCTTACGCCATTCTTCAGAAAGGTGAAAAATGGTCCGTTTTCAAATGTTTTATTTTTGAATGTCAGTTCACATTTGTAGGTGGATTATTAGTTTTAGAGCTAAAATTAGCATGTTTAACGTGATTTTCATGCTTCCAGGGGCTCAAAACACAAGATTTGTGGAATGGTTAAAAGTGCATGAAAATGGCCAATTTGCTCACTCTGAGGTCTCAAAAAGTGTTTCTTCACCCCGGGAAGTGAATTAAATACCATTTGGAGGCATTTAATGTTCAAGCAAAAACGGCTGATTTTTGAGAAAAGAGATAACACCCCCCATTACGTCATGCTTCAGAAAGGTGAAAAATTGTCCGTTTTCAAATGTTTTATTTTTGAATGTCAGTTCACATTTGTAGGTGGATTATTAGTTTTATAGCTAAAATTAGCATGTTTAAAGTGATTTTCATGCTTCCAGGGGCCCGGGAAGTGAATTAAATACCATTTGGAGGCATTTAATGTTCAAGCAAAAACGGCTGATTTTTGACAAAAGAGATAACACCTCCCATTACGTCATGCTTCAGAAAGGTGAAAAATGGTCCGTTTTCAAATGTTTTATTTTTGAACGTCAGTTCACATTTGTAGGTGGATTATTAGTTTTAGAGCTAAAATTAGCATGTTTAAAGTGATTTTCATGCTTCCAGGGGCTCAAAACACAAGATTTGTGGAATGGTTAAAAGTGCATGAAAATGGCCAATTTGCTCACTCTGAGGTCTCAAAAAGTGTTTCTTCACCCCGGGAAGTGAATTAAATATCATTTGGAGGCATTTAATGTTCAAGCAAAAACGGCTGATTTTTGAGAAAAGAGATAACACCCCCCATTACGTCATGCTTCAGAAAGGTGAAAAATTGTCCGTTTTCAAATGTTTTATTTTTGAATGTCAGTTCACATTTGTAGGTGGATTATTAGTTTTAGAGCTAAAATTAGCATGTTTAAAGTGATTTTCATGCTTCCAGGGGCTCAAAACACAAGATTTGTGGAATGGTTAAAAGTGCATGAAAATGGCCAATTTGCTCACTCTGAGGTCTCAAAAAGTGTTTCTTCACCCCGGGAAGTGAATTAAATACCATTTGGAGGCATTTAATGTTCAAGCAAAAACGGCTGATTTTTGACAAAAGAGATAACACCCCCCCTTACGCCATTCTTCAGAAAGGTGAAAAATGGTCCGTTTTCAAATGTTTTATTTTTGAACGTCAGTTCACATTTGTAGGTGGATTATTAGTTTTATAGCTAAAATTAGCATGTTTAAAGTGATTTTCATGCTTCCAGGGGCCCGGGAAGTGAATTAAATACCATTTCGAGGCATTTAATGTTCAAGCAAAAACAGCTCATCTTTGACAAAAGAGATAACACCCCCACATTAGGTCATGCTTCAGAAAGGTGAAAAATGGTCCGTTTTCAAATGTTTTATTTTTGAACGTCAGTTCACATTTGTGGGTGGATTATTAGTTTTAGAGCTAAAATTAGCATGTTTAAAGTGATTTTCATGCTTCCAGGGGCGCGGGAAGTGAATTAAATACCATTTTGAGGCATTTAATGTTCAAGCAAAAACGGCTGATTTTTGACAAAAGAGATAACACCCCCCATTACGTCATGCTTCAGAAAGGTGAAAAATTGTCCGTTTTCAAATGTTTTATTTTTGAATGTCAGTTCACATTTGTAGGTGGATTATTAGTTTTATAGCTAAAATTAGCATGTTTAAAGTGATGTTCATGCTTCCAGGGGCCCGGGAAGTGAATTAAATACCATTTGGAGGCATTTAATGTTCAAGTAAAAACGGCTGATTTTTGACAAAAGAGATAACACCTCCCATTACGTCATGCTTCAGAAAGGTGAAAAATGGTCCGTTTTCAAATGTTTTATTTTTGAACGTCAGTTCACATTTGTAGGTGGATTATTAGTTTTAGAGCTAAAATTAGCATGTTTAAAGTGATTTTCATGCTTCCAGGGGCTCAAAACACAAGATTTGTGGAATGGTTAAAAGTGCATGAAAATGGCCAATTTGCTCACTCTGAGGTCTCAAAAAGTGTTTCTTCACCCCGGGAAGTGAATTAAATACCATTTGGAGGCATTTAATGTTCAAGCAAAAACGGCTGATTTTTGACAAAAGAGATAACACCCCCCCTTACGCCATTCTTCAAAGTGGTGAAAAATGGTCCGTTTTCAAATGTTTTATTTTTGAACGTCAGTTCACATTTGTAGGTGGATTATTAGTTTTATAGCTAAAATTAGCATGTTTAAAGTGATTTTCATGCTTCCAGGGGCCCGGGAAGTGAATTAAATACAATTTGGAGGCATTTAATGTTCAAGCAAAAACGGCTGATTTTTGACAAAAGAGATAACACCTCCCATTACGTCATGCTTCAGAAAGGTGAAAAATGGTCCGTTTTCAAATGTTTTATTTTTTAACGTCAGTTCACATTTGTAGGTGGATTATTAGTTTTAGAGCTAAAATTAGCATGTTTAAAGTGATTTTCATGCTTCCAGGGGCTCTTAACACAAGATTTGTGGAATGGTTAAAAGTGCATGAAAATAGCCAATTTGCTCACTCTGAGGTCTCAAAAAGTGTTTCTTCACCCCGGGAAGTGAATTAAATACCATTTGGAGGCATTTAATGTTCAATCAAAAACAGCTGATTTTTGACAAAAGAGATAACACCTCCCATTACGTCATGCTTCAGAAAGGTGAAAAATTGTCCGTTTTCAAATGTTTTATTTTTGAATGTCAGTTCACATTTGTAGGTGGATTATTAGTTTTAGAGCTAAAATTAGCATATTTATAGTGATTTTCATGCTTCCAGGGGCTCTAAACACAAGATTTGTGGAATGGTTAAAAGTGCATGAAAATGGCCAATTTGCTCACTCTGAGGTCTCAAAAAGTGTTTCTTCACCCCGGGAAGTGAATTAAATACCATTTGGAGGCATTTAATGTTCAAGCAAAAACGGCAGATTTTTGACAAAAGAGATAACACCCCCCCATTACGTCATTCTTCAGAAAGGTGAAAAATGGTCCGTTTTCAAATGTTTTATTTTTGAACGTCAGTTCACATTTGTAGGTGGATTATTAGTTTTAGAGCTAAAATTAGCATGTTTAAAGTGATTTTCATGCTTCCAGGGGCTCTAAACACAAGATTTGTGGAATGGTTAAAAGTGCATGAAAATGGCCAATTTGCTCACTCTGAGGTCTCAAAACGTGTTTCTTCACCCCGGGAAGTGAATTAAATACCATTTGTAGGCATTTAATGATCAATCAAAAACAGCTGATTTTTGACAAAAGAGATAACACCCCCCCATTACGTCATTCTTCAGAAAGGTGAAAAATGGTCCGTTTTCAAATGTTTTATTTTTGAACGTCAGTTCACATTTGTAGGTGGATTATTAGTTTTAGAGCTAAAATTAGCATGTTTAAAGTGATTTTCATGCTTCCAGGGGCTCTAAACACAAGATTTGTGGAATGGTTAAAAGTGCATGAAAAGGGCCAATTTGCTCACTCTGAGGTCTCAAAAAGTGTTTCTTCACCCCGGGAAGTGAATTAAATACCATTTGGAGGCATTTAATGTTCAAGCAAAAACGGCTGGTTTTTGACAAAAGAGATAACACCCCCCCATTAGGTCATGCTTCAGAAAGGTGAAAAATGGTCCGTTTTCAAATGTTTTATTTTTGAACGTCAGTTCACATTTGTAGGTGGATTATTAGTTTTAGAGCTAAAATTAGCATGTTTAAAGTGATTTTCATGCTTCCAGGGGCCCGGGAAGTGAATTAAATACCATTTGGAGGCATTTAATGTTCAAGCAAAAACAGCTGATTTTTGACAAAAGAGATAACACCCCCATTACGTCATTCTTCAGAAAGGTGAAAAATGGTCCGTTTTCAAATGTTTTATTTTTGAACGTCAGTTCACATTTGTAGGTGGATTATTAGTTTTAGAGCTAAAATTAGCATGTTTAAAGTGATTTTCATGCTTCCAGGGGCTTTAAACACAAGATTTGTGGAATGGTTAAAAGTGCATGAAAATAGCCAATTTGCTCACTCTGAGGTCTCAAAAAGTGTTTCTTCACCCCGGGAAGTGAATTAAATACCATTTGGAGGCATTTAATGTTCAATCAAAAACAGCTGATTTTTGACAAAAGAGATAACACCTCCCATTACGTCATGCTTCAGAAAGGTGAAAAATTGTCAGTTTTCAAATGTTTTATTTTTGAATGTCAGTTCACATTTGTAGGTGGATTATTAGTTTTAGAGCTAAAATTAGCATATTTATAGTGATTTTCATGCTTCCAGGGGCTCTAAACACAAGATTTGTGGAATGGTTAAAAGTGCATGAAAATGGCCAATTTGCTCACTCTGAGGTCTCAAAAAGTGTTTCTTCACCCCGGGAAGTGAATTAAATACCATTTGGAGGCATTTAATGTTCAAGCAAAAACGGCAGATTTTTGACAAAAGAGATAACACCCCCCCATTACGTCATTCTTCAGAAAGGTGAAAAATGGTCCGTTTTCAAATGTTTTATTTTTGAACGTCAGTTCACATTTGTAGGTGGATTATTAGTTTTAGAGCTAAAATTAGCATGTTTAAAGTGATTTTCATGCTTCCAGGGGCTCTAAACACAAGATTTGTGGAATGGTTAAAAGTGCATGAAAATGGCCAATTTGCTCACTCTGAGGTCTCAAAACGTGTTTCTTCACCCCGGGAAGTGAATTAAATACCATTTGTAGGCATTTAATGATCAATCAAAAACAGCTGATTTTTGACAAAAGAGATAACACCCCCCCATTACGTCATTCTTCAGAAAGGTGAAAAATGGTCCGTTTTCAAATGTTTTATTTTTGAACGTCAGTTCACATTTGTAGGTGGATTATTAGTTTTAGAGCTAAAATTAGCATGTTTAAAGTGATTTTCATGCTTCCAGGGGCTCTAAACACAAGATTTGTGGAATGGTTAAAAGTGCATGAAAAGGGCCAATTTGCTCACTCTGAGGTCTCAAAAAGTGTTTCTTCACCCCGGGAAGTGAATTAAATACCATTTGGAGGCATTTAATGTTCAAGCAAAAACGGCTGATTTTTGACAAAAGAGATAACACCCCCCCATTAGGTCATGCTTCAGAAAGGTGAAAAATGGTCCGTTTTCAAATGTTTTATTTTTGAACGTCAGTTCACATTTGTAGGTGGATTATTAGTTTTAGAGCTAAAATTAGCATGTTTAAAGTGATTTTCATGCTTCCAGGGGCCCGGGAAGTGAATTAAATACCATTTGGAGGCATTTAATGTTCAAGCAAAAACAGCTGATTTTTGACAAAAGAGATAACACCCCCATTACGTCATTCTTCAGAAAGGTGAAAAATGGTCCGTTTTCAAATGTTTTATTTTTGAACGTCAGTTCACATTTGTAGGTGGATTATTAGTTTTAGAGCTAAAATTAGCATGTTTAAAGTGATTTTCATGCTTCCAGGGGCTTTAAACACAAGATTTGTGGAATGGTTAAAAGTGCATGAAAATGGCCAATTTGCTCACTCTGAGGTCTCAAAAAGTGTTTCTTCACCCCGGGAAGTGAATTAAATACCATTTGGAGGCATTTAATGTTCAAGCAAAAACGGCTGATTTTTGACAAAAGAGATAACACCCCCCCTTACGCCATTCTTCAGAAAGGTGAAAAATGGTCCGTTTTCAAATGTTTTATTTTTGAATGTCAGTTCACATTTGTAGGTGGATTATTAGTTTTAGAGCTAAAATTAGCATGTTTAAAGTGATTTTCATGCTTCCAGGGGCTCAAAACACAAGATTTGTGGAATGGTTAAAAGTGCATGAAAAGGGCCAATTTGCTCACTCTGAGGTCTCAAAAAGTGTTTATTCACCCCGGGAAGTGAATTAAATACCATTTGGAGGCATTTAATGTTCAAGCAAAAACGGCTGATTTTTGACAAAAGAGATAACACCCCCCCTTACGCCATTCTTCAGAAAGGTGAAAAATGGTCCGTTTTCAAATGTTTTATTTTTGAATGTCAGTTCACATTTGTAGGTGGATTATTAGTTTTAGAGCTAAAATTAGCATGTTTAAAGTGATTTTCATGCTTCCAGGGGCTCAAAACACAAGATTTGTGGAATGGTTAAAAGTGCATGAAAATGGCCAATTTGCTCACTCTGAGGTCTCAAAAAGTGTTTCTTCACCCCGGGAAGTGAATTAAATATCATTTGGAGGCATTTAATGTTCAAGCAAAAACGGCTGATTTTTGAGAAAAGAGATAACACCCCCCATTACGTCATGCTTCAGAAAGGTGAAAAATTGTCCGTTTTCAAATGTTTTATTTTTGAATGTCAGTTCACATTTGTAGGTGGATTATTAGTTTTAGAGCTAAAATTAGCATGTTTAAAGTGATTTTCATGCTTCCAGGGGCTCAAAACACAAGATTTGTGGAATGGTTAAAAGTGCATGAAAATGGCCAATTTGCTCACTCTGAGGTCTCAAAAAGTGTTTCTTCACCCCGGGAAGTGAATTAAATACCATTTGGAGGCATTTAATGTTCAAGCAAAAACGGCTGATTTTTGACAAAAGAGATAACACCCCCCCTTACGCCATTCTTCAGAAAGGTGAAAAATGGTCCGTTTTCAAATGTTTTATTTTTTAACGTCAGTTCACATTTGTAGGTGGATTATTAGTTTTATAGCTAAAATTAGCATGTTTAAAGTGATTTTCATGCTTCCAGGGGCCCGGGAAGTGAATTATATACCATTTGGAGGCATTTAATGTTCAAGCAAAAACAGCTCATCTTTGACAAAAGAGATAACACCCCCCTATTACGTCATTCTTCAGAAAGGTGAAAAATGGTCCGTTTTCAAATGTTTTATTTTTGAACGTCAGTTCACATTTGTAGGTGGATTATTAGTTTTAGAGCTAAAATTAGCATGTTTAAAGTGATTTTCATGCTTCCAGGGGCTCTTAACACAAGATTTGTGGAATGGTTAAAAGTGCATGAAAATAGCCAATTTGCTCACTCTGAGGTCTCAAAAAGTGTTTCTTCACCCCGGGAAGTGAATTAAATACCATTTGGAGGCATTTAATGTTCAAGCAAAAACGGCGGATTTTTGACAAAAGAGATAACACCCCCCCATTACGTCATTCTTCAGAAAGGTGAAAAATGGTCCGTTTTCAAATGTTTTATTTTTGAACGTCAGTTCACATTTGTAGGTGGATTATTAGTTTTAGAGCTAAAATTAGCATGTTTAAAGTGATTTTCATGCTTCCAGGGGCTCTAAACACAAGATTTGTGGAATGGTTAAAAGTGCATGAAAATGGCCAATTTGCTCACTCTGAGGTCTCAAAAAGTGTTTCTTCACCCCGGGAAGTGAATTAAATACCATTTGGAGGCATTTAATGTTCAAGAAAAAACGGCTGATTTTTGACAAAAGAGATAACACCCCCACATTAGGTCATGCTTCAGAAAGGTGAAAAATGGTCCGTTTTCAAATGTTTTATTTTTGAACGTCAGTTCACATTTGTGGGTGGATTATTAGTTTTAGAGCTAAAATTAGCATGTTTAAAGTGATTTTCATGCTTCCAGGGGCGCGGGAAGTGAATTAAATACCATTTTGAGGCATTTAATGTTCAAGCAAAAACGGCTGATTTTTGACAAAAGAGATAACACCCCCCATTACGTCATGCTTCAGAAAGGTGAAAAATTGTCCGTTTTCAAATGTTTTATTTTTGAATGTCAGTTCACATTTGTAGGTGGATTATTAGTTTTATAGCTAAAATTAGCATGTTTAAAGTGATGTTCATGCTTCCAGGGGCCCGGGAAGTGAATTAAATACCATTTGGAGGCATTTAATGTTCAAGTAAAAACGGCTGATTTTTGACAAAAGAGATAACACCTCCCATTACGTCATGCTTCAGAAAGGTGAAAAATGGTCCGTTTTCAAATGTTTTATTTTTGAACGTCAGTTCACATTTGTAGGTGGATTATTAGTTTTAGAGCTAAAATTAGCATGTTTAAAGTGATTTTCATGCTTCCAGGGGCTCAAAACACAAGATTTGTGGAATGGTTAAAAGTGCATGAAAATGGCCAATTTGCTCACTCTGAGGTCTCAAAAAGTGTTTCTTCACCCCGGGAAGTGAATTAAATACCATTTGGAGGCATTTAATGTTCAAGCAAAAACGGCTGATTTTTGACAAAAGAGATAACACCCCCCCTTACGCCATTCTTCAAAGTGGTGAAAAATGGTCCGTTTTCAAATGTTTTATTTTTGAACGTCAGTTCACATTTGTAGGTGGATTATTAGTTTTATAGCTAAAATTAGCATGTTTAAAGTGATTTTCATGCTTCCAGGGGCCCGGGAAGTGAATTAAATACAATTTGGAGGCATTTAATGTTCAAGCAAAAACGGCTGATTTTTGACAAAAGAGATAACACCTCCCATTACGTCATGCTTCAGAAAGGTGAAAAATGGTCCGTTTTCAAATGTTTTATTTTTGAACGTCAGTTCACATTTGTAGGTGGATTATTAGTTTTAGAGCTAAAATTAGCATGTTTAAAGTGATTTTCATGCTTCCAGGGGCTCTTAACACAAGATTTGTGGAATGGTTAAAAGTGCATGAAAATAGCCAATTTGCTCACTCTGAGGTCTCAAAAAGTGTTTCTTCACCCCGGGAAGTGAATTAAATACCATTTGGAGGCATTTAATGTTCAATCAAAAACAGCTGATTTTTGACAAAAGAGATAACACCTCCCATTACGTCATGCTTCAGAAAGGTGAAAAATTGTCCGTTTTCAAATGTTTTATTTTTGAATGTCAGTTCACATTTGTAGGTGGATTATTAGTTTTAGAGCTAAAATTAGCATGTTTAAAGTGATTTTCATGCTTCCTGTGGCCCTAAACACAAGGTTTGTGGAATGGTTAAAAGTGCATGAAAATGGCCAATTTGCTCACTCTGAGGTCTCAAAAAGTGTTTCTTCACCCCGGGAAGTGAATTAAATACCATTTGGAGGCATTTAATGTTCAAGCAAAAACAGCTGATTTTTGACAAAAGAGATAACACCCCCCCATTACGTAATTCTTCAGAAAGGTGAAAAATTGTCTGTTTTCAAATGTTTTATTTTTGAATGTCAGTTCACATTTGTAGGTGGATTATTAGTTTTAGAGCTAAAATTAGCATATTTAAAGTGATTTTCATGCTTCCAGGGGCTCTAAACACAAGATTTGTGGAATGGTTAAAAGTGCATGAAAATGGCCAATTTGCTCACTCTGAGGTCTCAAAAAGTGTTTCTTCACCCCGGGAAGTGAATTAAATACCATTTGGAGGCATTTAATGTTCAAGCAAAAACGGCAGATTTTTGACAAAAGAGATAACACCCCCCCATTACGTCATTCTTCAGAAAGGTGAAAAATGGTCCGTTTTCAAATGTTTTATTTTTGAACGTCAGTTCACATTTGTAGGTGGATTATTAGTTTTAGAGCTAAAATTAGCATGTTTAAAGTGATTTTCATGCTTCCAGGGGCTCTAAACACAAGATTTGTGGAATGGTTAAAAGTGCATGAAAATGGCCAATTTGCTCACTCTGAGGTCTCAAAACGTGTTTCTTCACCCCGGGAAGTGAATTAAATACCATTTGTAGGCATTTAATGGTCAATCAAAAACAGCTGATTTTTGACAAAAGAGATAACACCCCCCCATTACGTCATTCTTCAGAAAGGTGAAAAATGGTCCGTTTTCAAATGTTTTATTTTTGAACGTCAGTTCACATTTGTAGGTGGATTATTAGTTTTAGAGCTAAAATTAGCATGTTTAAAGTGATTTTCATGCTTCCAGGGGCTCTAAACACAAGATTTGTGGAATGGTTAAAAGTGCATGAAAAGGGCCAATTTGCTCACTCTGAGGTCTCAAAAAGTGTTTCTTCACCCCGGGAAGTGAATTAAATACCATTTGGAGGCATTTAATGTTCAAGCAAAAACGGCTGATTTTTGACAAAAGAGATAACACCCCCCCATTAGGTCATGCTTCAGAAAGGTGAAAAATGGTCCGTTTTCAAATGTTTTATTTTTGAACGTCAGTTCACATTTGTAGGTGGATTATTAGTTTTAGAGCTAAAATTAGCATGTTTAAAGTGATTTTCATGCTTCCAGGGGCCCGGGAAGTGAATTAAATACCATTTGGAGGCATTTAATGTTCAAGCAAAAACAGCTGATTTTTGACAAAAGAGATAACACCCCCATTACGTCATTCTTCAGAAAGGTGAAAAATGGTCCGTTTTCAAATGTTTTATTTTTGAACGTCAGTTCACATTTGTAGGTGGATTATTAGTTTTAGAGCTAAAATTAGCATGTTTAAAGTGATTTTCATGCTTCCAGGGGCTCTAAACACAAGATTTGTGGAATGGTTAAAAGTGCATGAAAATGGCCAATTTGCTCACTCTGAGGTCTCAAAAAGTGTTTCTTCACCCCGGGAAGTGAATTAAATACCATTTGGAGGCATTTAATGTTCAAGCAAAAACGGCTGATTTTTGACAAAAGAGATAACACCCCCCCTTACGCCATTCTTCAGAAAGGTGAAAAATGGTCCGTTTTCAAATGTTTTATTTTTGAATGTCAGTTCACATTTGTAGGTGGATTATTAGTTTTAGAGCTAAAATTAGCATGTTTAAAGTGATTTTCATGCTTCCAGGGGCTCAAAACACAAGATTTGTGGAATGGTTAAAAGTGCATGAAAATGGCCAATTTGCTCACTCTGAGGTCTCAAAAAGTGTTTCTTCACCCCGGGAAGTGAATTAAATACCATTTGGAGGCATTTAATGTTCAAGCAAAAACGGCTGATTTTTGACAAAAGAGATAACACCCCCCATTACGTCATGCTTCAGAAAGGTGAAAAATTGTCAGTTTTCAAATGTTTTATTTTTGAATGTCAGTTCACATTTGTAGGTGGATTATTAGTTTTAGAGCTAAAATTAGCATGTTTAAAGTGATTTTCATGCTTCCAGGGGCTCAAAACACAAGATTTGTGGAATGGTTAAAAGTGCATGAAAATGGCCAATTTGCTCACTCTGAGGTCTCAAAAAGTGTTTCTTCACCCCGGGAAGTGAATTAAATACCATTTGGAGGCATTTAATGTTCAAGCAAAAACGGCTGATTTTTGACAAAAGAGATAACACCCCCCCTTACGCCATTCTTCAGAAAGGTGAAAAATGGTCCGTTTTCAAATGTTTTATTTTTGAACGTCATTTCACATTTGTAGGTGGATTATTAGTTTTATAGCTAAAATTAGCATGTTTAAAGTGATTTTCATGCTTCCAGGGGCCCGGGAAGTGAATTAAATACCATTTGGAGGCATTTAATGTTCAAGCAAAAACGGCTGATTTTTGACAAAAGAGATAACACCCCCCCATTAGGTCATGCTTCAGAAAGGTGAAAAATGGTCCGTTTTCAAATGTTTTATTTTTGAACGTCAGTTCACATTTGTAGGTGGATTATTAGTTTTAGAGCTAAAATTAGCATGTTTAAAGTGATTTTCATGCTTCCAGGGGCGCGGGAAGTGAATTAAATACCATTTTGAGGCATTTAATGTTCAAGCAAAAACGGCTGATTTTTGACAAAAGAGATAACACCCCCCATTACGTCATGCTTCAGAAAGGTGAAAAATTGTCCGTTTTCAAATGTTTTATTTTTGAATGTCAGTTCACATTTGTAGGTGGATTATTAGTTTTATAGCTAAAATTAGCATGTTTAAAGTGATTTTCATGCTTCCAGGGGCCCGGGAAGTGAATTAAATACCATTTGGAGGCATTTAATGTTCAAGCAAAAACGGCTGATTTTTGACAAAAGAGATAACACCTCCCATTACGTCATGCTTCAGAAAGGTGAAAAATGGTCCGTTTTCAAATGTTTTATTTTTGAACGTCAGTTCACATTTGTAGGTGGATTATTAGTTTTAGAGCTAAAATTAGCATGTTTAAAGTGATTTTCATGCTTCCAGGGGCTCAAAACACAAGATTTGTGGAATGGTTAAAAGTGCATGAAAATGGCCAATTTGCTCACTCTGAGGTCTCAAAAAGTGTTTCTTCACCCCGGGAAGTGAATTAAATACTATTTGGAGGCATTTAATGTTCAAGCAAAAACGGCTGATTTTTGACAAAAGAGATAACACCCCCCCTTACGCCATTCTTCGGAAAGGTGAAAAATGGTCCGTTTTCAAATGTTTTATTTTTGAATGTCAGTTCACATTTGTAGGTGGATTATTAGTTTTAGAGCTAAAATTAGCATGTTTAAAGTGATTTTCATGCTTCCAGGGGCTCAAAACACAAGATTTGTGGAATGGTTAAAAGTGCATGAAAATGGCCAATTTGCTCACTCTGAGGTCTCAAAAAGTGTTTCTTCACCCCGGGAAGTGAATTAAATACCATTTGGAGGCATTTAATGTTCAAGCAAAAACGGCTGATTTTTGAGAAAAGAGATAACACCCCCCATTACGTCATGCTTCAGAAAGGTGAAAAATTGTCCGTTTTCAAATGTTTTATTTTTGAACGTCAGTTCACATTTGTAGGTGGATTATTAGTTTTAGAGCTAAAATTAGCATGTTTAAAGTGATTTTCATGCTTCCAGGGGCTCAAAACACAAGATTTGTGGAATGGTTAAAAGTGCATGAAAATGGCCAATTTGCTCACTCTGAGGTCTCAAAAAGTGTTTCTTCACCCCGGGAAGTGAATTAAATACTATTTGGAGGCATTTAATGTTCAAGCAAAAACGGCTGATTTTTGACAAAAGAGATAACACCCCCCCTTACGCCATTCTTCGGAAAGGTGAAAAATGGTCCGTTTTCAAATGTTTTATTTTTGAATGTCAGTTCACATTTGTAGGTGGATTATTAGTTTTAGAGCTAAAATTAGCATGTTTAAAGTGATTTTCATGCTTCCAGGGGCTCAAAACACAAGATTTGTGGAATGGTTAAAAGTGCATGAAAATGGCCAATTTGCTCACTCTGAGGTCTCAAAAAGTGTTTCTTCACCCCGGGAAGTGAATTAAATACCATTTGGAGGCATTTAATGTTCAAGCAAAAACGGCTGATTTTTGACAAAAGAGATAACACCTCCCATTACGTCATGCTTCAGAAAGGTGAAAAATGGTCCGTTTTCAAATGTTTTATTTTTGAACGTCAGTTCACATTTGTAGGTGGATTATTAGTTTTAGAGCTAAAATTAGCATGTTTAAAGTGATTTTCATGCTTCCAGGGGCTCTTAACACAAGATTTGTGGAATGGTTAAAAGTGCATGAAAATAGCCAATTTGCTCACTCTGAGGTCTCAAAAAGTGTTTCTTCACCCCGGGAAGTGAATTAAATACCATTTGGAGGCATTTAATGTTCAATCAAAAACAGCTGATTTTTGACAAAAGAGATAACACCTCCCATTACGTCATGCTTCAGAAAGGTGAAAAATTGTCCGTTTTCAAATGTTTTATTTTTGAATGTCAGTTCACATTTGTAGGTGGATTATTAGTTTTAGAGCTAAAATTAGCATGTTTAAAGTGATTTTCATGCTTCCTGTGGCCCTAAACACAAGGTTTGTGGAATGGTTAAAAGTGCATGAAAATGGCCAATTTGCTCACTCTGAGGTCTCAAAAAGTGTTTCTTCACCCCGGGAAGTGAATTAAATACCATTTGGAGGCATTTAATGTTCAAGCAAAAACAGCTGATTTTTGACAAAAGAGATAACACCCCCCCATTACGTAATTCTTCAGAAAGGTGAAAAATTGTCTGTTTTCAAATGTTTTATTTTTGAATGTCAGTTCACATTTGTAGGTGGATTATTAGTTTTAGAGCTAAAATTAGCATATTTAAAGTGATTTTCATGCTTCCAGGGGCTCTAAACACAAGATTTGTGGAATGGTTAAAAGTGCATGAAAATGGCCAATTTGCTCACTCTGAGGTCTCAAAAAGTGTTTCTTCACCCCGGGAAGTGAATTAAATACCATTTGGAGGCATTTAATGTTCAAGCAAAAACGGCAGATTTTTGACAAAAGAGATAACACCCCCCCATTACGTCATTCTTCAGAAAGGTGAAAAATGGTCCGTTTTCAAATGTTTTATTTTTGAACGTCAGTTCACATTTGTAGGTGGATTATTAGTTTTAGAGCTAAAATTAGCATGTTTAAAGTGATTTTCATGCTTCCAGGGGCTCTAAACACAAGATTTGTGGAATGGTTAAAAGTGCATGAAAATGGCCAATTTGCTCACTCTGAGGTCTCAAAACGTGTTTCTTCACCCCGGGAAGTGAATTAAATACCATTTGTAGGCATTTAATGGTCAATCAAAAACAGCTGATTTTTGACAAAAGAGATAACACCCCCCCATTACGTCATTCTTCAGAAAGGTGAAAAATGGTCCGTTTTCAAATGTTTTATTTTTGAACGTCAGTTCACATTTGTAGGTGGATTATTAGTTTTAGAGCTAAAATTAGCATGTTTAAAGTGATTTTCATGCTTCCAGGGGCTCTAAACACAAGATTTGTGGAATGGTTAAAAGTGCATGAAAAGGGCCAATTTGCTCACTCTGAGGTCTCAAAAAGTGTTTCTTCACCCCGGGAAGTGAATTAAATACCATTTGGAGGCATTTAATGTTCAAGCAAAAACGGCTGATTTTTGACAAAAGAGATAACACCCCCCCATTAGGTCATGCTTCAGAAAGGTGAAAAATGGTCCGTTTTCAAATGTTTTATTTTTGAACGTCAGTTCACATTTGTAGGTGGATTATTAGTTTTAGAGCTAAAATTAGCATGTTTAAAGTGATTTTCATGCTTCCAGGGGCCCGGGAAGTGAATTAAATACCATTTGGAGGCATTTAATGTTCAAGCAAAAACAGCTGATTTTTGACAAAAGAGATAACACCCCCATTACGTCATTCTTCAGAAAGGTGAAAAATGGTCCGTTTTCAAATGTTTTATTTTTGAACGTCAGTTCACATTTGTAGGTGGATTATTAGTTTTAGAGCTAAAATTAGCATGTTTAAAGTGATTTTCATGCTTCCAGGGGCTCTAAACACAAGATTTGTGGAATGGTTAAAAGTGCATGAAAATGGCCAATTTGCTCACTCTGAGGTCTCAAAAAGTGTTTCTTCACCCCGGGAAGTGAATTAAATACCATTTGGAGGCATTTAATGTTCAAGCAAAAACGGCTGATTTTTGACAAAAGAGATAACACCCCCCCTTACGCCATTCTTCAGAAAGGTGAAAAATGGTCCGTTTTCAAATGTTTTATTTTTGAATGTCAGTTCACATTTGTAGGTGGATTATTAGTTTTAGAGCTAAAATTAGCATGTTTAAAGTGATTTTCATGCTTCCAGGGGCTCAAAACACAAGATTTGTGGAATGGTTAAAAGTGCATGAAAATGGCCAATTTGCTCACTCTGAGGTCTCAAAAAGTGTTTCTTCACCCCGGGAAGTGAATTAAATACCATTTGGAGGCATTTAATGTTCAAGCAAAAACGGCTGATTTTTGACAAAAGAGATAACACCCCCCATTACGTCATGCTTCAGAAAGGTGAAAAATTGTCAGTTTTCAAATGTTTTATTTTTGAATGTCAGTTCACATTTGTAGGTGGATTATTAGTTTTAGAGCTAAAATTAGCATGTTTAAAGTGATTTTCATGCTTCCAGGGGCTCAAAACACAAGATTTGTGGAATGGTTAAAAGTGCATGAAAATGGCCAATTTGCTCACTCTGAGGTCTCAAAAAGTGTTTCTTCACCCCGGGAAGTGAATTAAATACCATTTGGAGGCATTTAATGTTCAAGCAAAAACGGCTGATTTTTGACAAAAGAGATAACACCCCCCCTTACGCCATTCTTCAGAAAGGTGAAAAATGGTCCGTTTTCAAATGTTTTATTTTTGAACGTCATTTCACATTTGTAGGTGGATTATTAGTTTTATAGCTAAAATTAGCATGTTTAAAGTGATTTTCATGCTTCCAGGGGCCCGGGAAGTGAATTAAATACCATTTGGAGGCATTTAATGTTCAAGCAAAAACGGCTGATTTTTGACAAAAGAGATAACACCCCCCCATTAGGTCATGCTTCAGAAAGGTGAAAAATGGTCCGTTTTCAAATGTTTTATTTTTGAACGTCAGTTCACATTTGTAGGTGGATTATTAGTTTTAGAGCTAAAATTAGCATGTTTAAAGTGATTTTCATGCTTCCAGGGGCGCGGGAAGTGAATTAAATACCATTTTGAGGCATTTAATGTTCAAGCAAAAACGGCTGATTTTTGACAAAAGAGATAACACCCCCCATTACGTCATGCTTCAGAAAGGTGAAAAATTGTCCGTTTTCAAATGTTTTATTTTTGAATGTCAGTTCACATTTGTAGGTGGATTATTAGTTTTATAGCTAAAATTAGCATGTTTAAAGTGATTTTCATGCTTCCAGGGGCCCGGGAAGTGAATTAAATACCATTTGGAGGCATTTAATGTTCAAGCAAAAACGGCTGATTTTTGACAAAAGAGATAACACCTCCCATTACGTCATGCTTCAGAAAGGTGAAAAATGGTCCGTTTTCAAATGTTTTATTTTTGAACGTCAGTTCACATTTGTAGGTGGATTATTAGTTTTAGAGCTAAAATTAGCATGTTTAAAGTGATTTTCATGCTTCCAGGGGCTCAAAACACAAGATTTGTGGAATGGTTAAAAGTGCATGAAAATGGCCAATTTGCTCACTCTGAGGTCTCAAAAAGTGTTTCTTCACCCCGGGAAGTGAATTAAATACTATTTGGAGGCATTTAATGTTCAAGCAAAAACGGCTGATTTTTGACAAAAGAGATAACACCCCCCCTTACGCCATTCTTCGGAAAGGTGAAAAATGGTCCGTTTTCAAATGTTTTATTTTTGAATGTCAGTTCACATTTGTAGGTGGATTATTAGTTTTAGAGCTAAAATTAGCATGTTTAAAGTGATTTTCATGCTTCCAGGGGCTCAAAACACAAGATTTGTGGAATGGTTAAAAGTGCATGAAAATGGCCAATTTGCTCACTCTGAGGTCTCAAAAAGTGTTTCTTCACCCCGGGAAGTGAATTAAATACCATTTGGAGGCATTTAATGTTCAAGCAAAAACGGCTGATTTTTGAGAAAAGAGATAACACCCCCCATTACGTCATGCTTCAGAAAGGTGAAAAATTGTCCGTTTTCAAATGTTTTATTTTTGAATGTCAGTTCACATTTGTAGGTGGATTATTAGTTTTAGAGCTAAAATTAGCATGTTTAAAGTGATTTTCATGCTTCCAGGGGCTCAAAACACAAGATTTGTGGAATGGTTAAAAGTGCATGAAAATGGCCAATTTGCTCACTCTGAGGTCTCAAAAAGTGTTTCTTCACCCCGGGAAGTGAATTAAATACCATTTGGAGGCATTTAATGTTCAAGCAAAAACGGCTGATTTTTGACAAAAGAGATAACACCCCCCCTTACGCCATTCTTCAGAAAGGTGAAAAATGGTCCGTTTTCAAATGTTTTATTTTTGAACGTCAGTTCACATTTGTCGGTGGATTATTAGTTTTATAGCTAAAATTAGCATGTTTAAAGTGATTTTCATGCTTCCAGGGGCCCGGGAAGTGAATTAAATACCATTTGGAGGCATTTAATGTTCAAGCAAAAACAGCTCATCTTTGACAAAAGAGATAACACCCCCCTATTACGTCATTCTTCAGAAAGGTGAAAAATGGTCCGTTTTCAAATGTTTTATTTTTGAACGTCAGTTCACATTTGTAGGTGGATTATTAGTTTTAGAGCTAAAATTAGCATGTTTAAAGTGATTTTCATGCTTCCAGGGGCTCTTAACACAAGATTTGTGGAATGGTTAAAAGTGCATGAAAATAGCCAATTTGCTCACTCTGAGGTCTCAAAAAGTGTTTCTTCACCCCGGGAAGTGAATTAAATACCATTTGGAGGCATTTAATGTTCAAGCAAAAACGGCGGATTTTTGACAAAAGAGATAACACCCCCCCATTACGTCATTCTTCAGAAAGGTGAAAAATGGTCCGTTTTCAAATGTTTTATTTTTGAACGTCAGTTCACATTTGTAGGTGGATTATTAGTTTTAGAGCTAAAATTAGCATGTTTAAAGTGATTTTCATGCTTCCAGGGGCTCTAAACACAAGATTTGTGGAATGGTTAAAAGTGCATGAAAATGGCCAATTTGCTCACTCTGAGGTCTCAAAAAGTGTTTCTTCACCCCGGGAAGTGAATTAAATACCATTTGGAGGCATTTAATGTTCAAGAAAAAACGGCTGATTTTTGACAAAAGAGATAACACCCCCACATTAGGTCATGCTTCAGAAAGGTGAAAAATGGTCCGTTTTCAAATGTTTTATTTTTGAACGTCAGTTCACATTTGTGGGTGGATTATTAGTTTTAGAGCTAAAATTAGCATGTTTAAAGTGATTTTCATGCTTCCAGGGGCGCGGGAAGTGAATTAAATACCATTTTGAGGCATTTAATGTTCAAGCAAAAACGGCTGATTTTTGACAAAAGAGATAACACCCCCCATTACGTCATGCTTCAGAAAGGTGAAAAATTGTCCGTTTTCAAATGTTTTATTTTTGAATGTCAGTTCACATTTGTAGGTGGATTATTAGTTTTAGAGCTAAAATTAGCATGTTTAAAGTGATTTTCATGCTTCCAGGGGCTCAAAACACAAGATTTGTGGAATGGTTAAAAGTGCATGAAAATGGCCAATTTGCTCACTCTGAGGTCTCAAAAAGTGTTTCTTCACCCCGGGAAGTGAATTAAATACTATTTGGAGGCATTTAATGTTCAAGCAAAAACGGCTGATTTTTGACAAAAGAGATAACACCCCCCCTTACGCCATTCTTCGGAAAGGTGAAAAATGGTCCGTTTTCAAATGTTTTATTTTTGAATGTCAGTTCACATTTGTAGGTGGATTATTAGTTTTAGAGCTAAAATTAGCATGTTTAAAGTGATTTTCATGCTTCCAGGGGCTCAAAACACAAGATTTGTGGAATGGTTAAAAGTGCATGAAAATGGCCAATTTGCTCACTCTGAGGTCTCAAAAAGTGTTTCTTCACCCCGGGAAGTGAATTAAATACCATTTGGAGGCATTTAATGTTCAAGCAAAAACGGCTGATTTTTGAGAAAAGAGATAACACCCCCCATTACGTCATGCTTCAGAAAGGTGAAAAATTGTCCGTTTTCAAATGTTTTATTTTTGAATGTCAGTTCACATTTGTAGGTGGATTATTAGTTTTAGAGCTAAAATTAGCATGTTTAAAGTGATTTTCATGCTTCCAGGGGCTCAAAACACAAGATTTGTGGAATGGTTAAAAGTGCATGAAAATGGCCAATTTGCTCACTCTGAGGTCTCAAAAAGTGTTTCTTCACCCCGGGAAGTGAATTAAATACCATTTGGAGGCATTTAATGTTCAAGCAAAAACGGCTGATTTTTGACAAAAGAGATAACACCCCCCCTTACGCCATTCTTCAGAAAGGTGAAAAATGGTCCGTTTTCAAATGTTTTATTTTTGAACGTCAGTTCACATTTGTAGGTGGATTATTAGTTTTATAGCTAAAATTAGCATGTTTAAAGTGATTTTCATGCTTCCAGGGGCCCGGGAAGTGAATTAAATACCATTTGGAGGCATTTAATGTTCAAGCAAAAACAGCTGATTTTTGAGAAAAGAGATAACACCCCCCATTACGTCATGCTTCAGAAAGGTGAAAAATTGTCCGTTTTCAAATGTTTTATTTTTGAATGTCAGTTCACATTTGTAGGTGGATTATTAGTTTTATAGCTAAAATTAGCATGTTTAAAGTGATGTTCATGCTTCCAGGGGCCCGGGAAGTGAAATAAATACCATTTGGAGGCATTTAATGTTCAAGCAAAAACGGCTGATTTTTGAGAAAAGAGATAACACCCCCCATTACGTCATGCTTCAGAAAGGTGAAAAATTGTCCGTTTTCAAATGTTTTATTTTTGAATGTCAGTTCACATTTGTAGGTGGATTATTAGTTTTAGAGCTAAAATTAGCATGTTTAAAGTGATTTTCATGCTTCCAGGGGCTCAAAACACAAGATTTGTGGAATGGTTAAAAGTGCATGAAAATGGCCAATTTGCTCACTCTGAGGTCTCAAAAAGTGTTTCTTCACCCCGGGAAGTGAATTAAATACCATTTGGAGGCATTTAATGTTCAAGCAAAAACGGCTGATTTTTGACAAAAGAGATAACACCCCCCCTTACGCCATTCTTCAGAAAGGTGAAAAATGGTCCGTTTTCAAATGTTTTATTTTTGAACGTCAGTTCACATTTGTAGGTGGACTATTAGTTTTATAGCTAAAATTAGCATGTTTAAAGTGATTTTCATGCTTCCAGGGGCCCGGGAAGTGAATTAAATACCATTTGGAGGCATTTAATGTTCAAGCAAAAGCAGCTCATCTTTGACAAAAGAGATAACACCCCCCTATTACGTCATTCTTCAGAAAGGTGAAAAATGGTCCGTTTTCAAATGTTTTATTTTTGAACGTCAGTTCACATTTGTAGGTGGATTATTAGTTTTAGAGCTAAAATTAGCATGTTTAAAGTGATTTTCATGCTTCCAGGGGCTCTTAACACAAGATTTGTGGAATGGTTAAAAGTGCATGAAAATGGCCAATTTGCTCACTCTGAGGTCTCAAAAAGTGTTTCTTCACCCCGGGAAGTGAATTAAATACCATTTGGAGGCATTTAATGTTCAATCAAAAACAGCTGATTTTTGACAAAAGAGATAACACCTCCCATTACGTCATGCTTCAGAAAGGTGAAAAATTGTCCGTTTTCAAATGTTTTATTTTTGAATGTCAGTTCACATTTGTAGGTGGATTATTAGTTTTAGAGCTAAAATTAGCATGTTTAAAGTGATTTTCATGCTTCCTGTGGCCCTAAACACAAGGTTTGTGGAATGGTTAAAAGTGCATGAAAATGGCCAATTTGCTCACTCTGAGGTCTCAAAAAGTGTTTCTTCACCCCGGGAAGTGAATTAAATACCATTTGGAGGCATTTAATGTTCAAGCAAAAACAGCTGATTTTTGACAAAAGAGATAACACCCCCCCCGTTACGTAATTCTTCAGAAAGGTGAAAAATTGTCTGTTTTCAAATGTTTTATTTTTGAATGTCAGTTCACATTTGTAGGTGGATTATTAGTTTTAGAGCTAAAATTAGCATATTTAAAGTGATTTTCATGCTTCCAGGGGCTCTAAACACAAGATTTGTGGAATGGTTAAAAGTGCATGAAAATGGCCAATTTGCTCACTCTGAGGTCTCAAAAAGTGTTTCTTCACCCCGGGAAGTGAATTAAATACCATTTGGAGGCATTTAATGTTCAAGCAAAAACGGCAGATTTTTGACAAAAGAGATAACACCCCCCCATTACGTCATTCTTCAGAAAGGTGAAAAATGGTCCGTTTTCAAATGTTTTATTTTTGAACGTCAGTTCACATTTGTAGTCTGGATTATTAGTTTTAGAGCTAAAATTAGCATGTTTAAAGTGATTTTCATGCTTCCAGGGGCTCTAAACACAAGATTTGTGGAATGGTTAAAAGTGCATGAAAATGGCCAATTTGCTCACTCTGAGGTCTCAAAACGTGTTTCTTCACCCCGGGAAGTGAATTAAATACCATTTGTAGGCATTTAATGGTCAATCAAAAACAGCTGATTTTTGACAAAAGAGATAACACCCCCCCCATTACGTCATTCTTCAGAAAGGTGAAAAATGGTCCGTTTTCAAATGTTTTATTTTTGAACGTCAGTTCACATTTGTAGGTGGATTATTAGTTTTAGAGCTAAAATTAGCATGTTTAAAGTGATTTTCATGCTTCCAGGGGCTCTAAACACAAGATTTGTGGAATGGTTAAAAGTGCATGAAAATGGCCAATTTGCTCACTCTGAGGTCTCAAAAAGTGTTTCTTCACCCCGGGAAGTGAATTAAATACCATTTGGAGGCATTTAATGTTCAAGCAAAAACGGCGGATTTTTGACAAAAGAGATAACACCCCCCCATTACGTCATTCTTCAGAAAGGTGAAAAATGGTCCGTTTTCAAATGTTTTATTTTTGAACGTCAGTTCACATTTGTAGGTGGATTATTAGTTTTAGAGCTAAAATTAGCATGTTTAAAGTGATTTTCATGCTTCCAGGGGCTCTAAACACAAGATTTGTGGAATGGTTAAAAGTGCATGAAAATGGCCAATTTGCTCACTCTGAGGTCTCAAAAAGTGTTTCTTCACCCCGGGAAGTGAATTAAATACCATTTGGAGGCATTTAATGTTCAAGAAAAAACGGCTGATTTTTGACAAAAGAGATAACACCCCCACATTAGGTCATGCTTCAGAAAGGTGAAAAATGGTCCGTTTTCAAATGTTTTATTTTTGAACGTCAGTTCACATTTGTGGGTGGATTATTAGTTTTAGAGCTAAAATTAGCATGTTTAAAGTGATTTTCATGCTTCCAGGGGCGCGGGAAGTGAATTAAATACCATTTTGAGGCATTTAATGTTCAAGCAAAAACGGCTGATTTTTGACAAAAGAGCTAACACCCCCCATTACGTCATGCTTCAGAAAGGTGAAAAATTGTCCGTTTTCAAATGTTTTATTTTTGAATGTCAGTTCACATTTGTAGGTGGATTATTAGTTTTATAGCTAAAATTAGCATGTTTAAAGTGATGTTCATGCTTCCAGGGGCCCGGGAAGTGAAATAAATACCATTTGGAGGCATTTAATGTTCAAGCAAAAACGGCTGATTTTTGAGAAAAGAGATAACACCCCCCATTACGTCATGCTTCAGAAAGGTGAAAAATTGTCCGTTTTCAAATGTTTTATTTTTGAATGTCAGTTCACATTTGTAGGTGGATTATTAGTTTTAGAGCTAAAATTAGCATGTTTAAAGTGATTTTCATGCTTCCAGGGGCTCAAAACACAAGATTTGTGGAATGGTTAAAAGTGCATGAAAATGGCCAATTTGCTCACTCTGAGGTCTCAAAAAGTGTTTCTTCACCCCGGGAAGTGAATTAAATACCATTTGGAGGCATTTAATGTTCAAGCAAAAACGGCTGATTTTTGACAAAAGAGATAACACCCCCCCTTACGCCATTCTTCAGAAAGGTGAAAAATGGTCCGTTTTCAAATGTTTTATTTTTGAACGTCAGTTCACATTTGTAGGTGGATTATTAGTTTTATAGCTAAAATTAGCATGTTTAAAGTGATTTTCATGCTTCCAGGGGCCCGGGAAGTGAATTAAATACCATTTGGAGGCATTTAATGTTCAAGCAAAAACAGCTCATCTTTGACAAAAGAGATAACACCCCCCTATTACGTCATTCTTCAGAAAGGTGAAAAATGGTCCGTTTTCAAATGTTTTATTTTTGAACGTCAGTTCACATTTGTAGGTGGATTATTAGTTTTAGAGCTAAAATTAGCATGTTTAAAGTGATTTTCATGCTTCTAGGGGCTCTTAACACAAGATTTGTGGAATGGTTAAAAGTGCATGAAAATGGCCAATTTGCTCACTCTGAGGTCTCAAAAAGTGTTTCTTCACCCCGGGAAGTGAATTAAATACCATTTGGAGGCATTTAATGTTCAATCAAAAACAGCTGATTTTTGACAAAAGAGATAACACCTCCCATTACGTCATGCTTCAGAAAGGTGAAAAATTGTCCGTTTTCAAATGTTTTATTTTTGAATGTCAGTTCACATTTGTAGGTGGATTATTAGTTTTAGAGCTAAAATTAGCATGTTTAAAGTGATTTTCATGCTTCCTGTGGCCCTAAACACAAGGTTTGTGGAATGGTTAAAAGTGCATGAAAATGGCCAATTTGCTCACTCTGAGGTCTCAAAAAGTGTTTCTTCACCCCGGGAAGTGAATTAAATACCATTTGGAGGCATTTAATGTTCAAGCAAAAACAGCTGATTTTTGACAAAAGAGATAACACCCCCCCCGTTACGTAATTCTTCAGAAAGGTGAAAAATTGTCTGTTTTCAAATGTTTTATTTTTGAATGTCAGTTCACATTTGTAGGTGGATTATTAGTTTTAGAGCTAAAATTAGCATATTTAAAGTGATTTTCATGCTTCCAGGGGCTCTAAACACAAGATTTGTGGAATGGTTAAAAGTGCATGAAAATGGCCAATTTGCTCACTCTGAGGTCTCAAAAAGTGTTTCTTCACCCCGGGAAGTGAATTAAATACCATTTGGAGGCATTTAATGTTCAAGCAAAAACGGCAGATTTTTGACAAAAGAGATAACACCCCCCCATTACGTCATTCTTCAGAAAGGTGAAAAATGGTCCGTTTTCAAATGTTTTATTTTTGAACGTCAGTTCACATTTGTAGGTGGATTATTAGTTTTAGAGCTAAAATTAGCATGTTTAAAGTGATTTTCATGCTTCCAGGGGCTCTAAACACAAGATTTGTGGAATGGTTAAAAGTGCATGAAAATGGCCAATTTGCTCACTCTGAGGTCTCAAAACGTGTTTCTTCACCCCGGGAAGTGAATTAAATACCATTTGTAGGCATTTAATGGTCAATCAAAAACAGCTGATTTTTGACAAAAGAGATAACACCCCCCCATTACGTCATTCTTCAGAAAGGTGAAAAATGGTCCGTTTTCAAATGTTTTATTTTTGAACGTCAGTTCACATTTGTAGGTGGATTATTAGTTTTAGAGCTAAAATTAGCATGTTTAAAGTGATTTTCATGCTTCCAGGGGCTCTAAACACAAGATTTGTGGAATGGTTAAAAGTGCATGAAAATGGCCAATTTGCTCACTCTGAGGTCTCAAAAAGTGTTTCTTCACCCCGGGAAGTGAATTAAATACCATTTGGAGGCATTTAATGTTCAAGCAAAAACGGCTGATTTTTGACAAAAGAGATAACACCCCCCCATTAGGTCATGCTTCAGAAAGGTGAAAAATGGTCCGTTTTCAAATGTTTTATTTTTGAACGTCAGTTCACATTTGTAGGTGGATTATTAGTTTTAGAGCTAAAATTAGCATGTTTAAAGTGATTTTCATGCTTCCAGGGGCGCGGGAAGTGAATTAAATACCATTTGGAGGCATTTAATGTTCAAGCAAAAACGGCGGATTTTTGACAAAAGAGATAACACCCCCCCATTACGTCATTCTTCAGAAAGGTGAAAAATGGTCCGTTTTCAAATGTTTTATTTTTGAACGTCAGTTCACATTTGTAGGTGGATTATTAGTTTTAGAGCTAAAATTAGCATGTTTAAAGTGATTTTCATGCTTCCAGGGGCTCTAAACACAAGATTTGTGGAATGGTTAAAAGTGCATGAAAATGGCCAATTTGCTCACTCTGAGGTCTCAAAAAGTGTTTCTTCACCCCGGGAAGTGAATTAAATACCATTTGGAGGCATTTAATGTTCAAGAAAAAACGGCTGATTTTTGACAAAAGAGATAACACCCCCACATTAGGTCATGCTTCAGAAAGGTGAAAAATGGTCCGTTTTCAAATGTTTTATTTTTGAACGTCAGTTCACATTTGTGGGTGGATTATTAGTTTTAGAGCTAAAATTAGCATGTTTAAAGTGATTTTCATGCTTCCAGGGGCGCGGGAAGTGAATTAAATACCATTTTGAGGCATTTAATGTTCAAGCAAAAACGGCTGATTTTTGACAAAAGAGATAACACCCCCCATTACGTCATGCTTCAGAAAGGTGAAAAATTGTCCGTTTTCAAATGTTTTATTTTTGAATGTCAGTTCACATTTGTAGGTGGATTATTAGTTTTAGAGCTAAAATTAGCATGTTTAAAGTGATTTTCATGCTTCCAGGGGCTCAAAACACAAGATTTGTGGAATGGTTAAAAGTGCATGAAAATGGCCAATTTGCTCACTCTGAGGTCTCAAAAAGTGTTTCTTCACCCCGGGAAGTGAATTAAATACTATTTGGAGGCATTTAATGTTCAAGCAAAAACGGCTGATTTTTGACAAAAGAGATAACACCCCCCCTTACGCCATTCTTCGGAAAGGTGAAAAATGGTCCGTTTTCAAATGTTTTATTTTTGAATGTCAGTTCACATTTGTAGGTGGATTATTAGTTTTAGAGCTAAAATTAGCATGTTTAAAGTGATTTTCATGCTTCCAGGGGCTCAAAACACAAGATTTGTGGAATGGTTAAAAGTGCATGAAAATGGCCAATTTGCTCACTCTGAGGTCTCAAAAAGTGTTTCTTCACCCCGGGAAGTGAATTAAATACCATTTGGAGGCATTTAATGTTCAAGCAAAAACGGCTGATTTTTGAGAAAAGAGATAACACCCCCCATTACGTCATGCTTCAGAAAGGTGAAAAATTGTCCGTTTTCAAATGTTTTATTTTTGAATGTCAGTTCACATTTGTAGGTGGATTATTAGTTTTAGAGCTAAAATTAGCATGTTTAAAGTGATTTTCATGCTTCCAGGGGCTCAAAACACAAGATTTGTGGAATGGTTAAAAGTGCATGAAAATGGCCAATTTGCTCACTCTGAGGTCTCAAAAAGTGTTTCTTCACCCCGGGAAGTGAATTAAATACCATTTGGAGGCATTTAATGTTCAAGCAAAAACGGCTGATTTTTGACAAAAGAGATAACACCCCCCCTTACGCCATTCTTCAGAAAGGTGAAAAATGGTCCGTTTTCAAATGTTTTATTTTTGAACGTCAGTTCACATTTGTAGGTGGATTATTAGTTTTATAGCTAAAATTAGCATGTTTAAAGTGATTTTCATGCTTCCAGGGGCCCGGGAAGTGAATTAAATACCATTTGGAGGCATTTAATGTTCAAGCAAAAACAGCTGATTTTTGAGAAAAGAGATAACACCCCCCATTACGTCATGCTTCAGAAAGGTGAAAAATTGTCCGTTTTCAAATGTTTTATTTTTGAATGTCAGTTCACATTTGTAGGTGGATTATTAGTTTTATAGCTAAAATTAGCATGTTTAAAGTGATGTTCATGCTTCCAGGGGCCCGGGAAGTGAAATAAATACCATTTGGAGGCATTTAATGTTCAAGCAAAAACGGCTGATTTTTGAGAAAAGAGATAACACCCCCCATTACGTCATGCTTCAGAAAGGTGAAAAATTGTCCGTTTTCAAATGTTTTATTTTTGAATGTCAGTTCACATTTGTAGGTGGATTATTAGTTTTAGAGCTAAAATTAGCATGTTTAAAGTGATTTTCATGCTTCCAGGGGCTCAAAACACAAGATTTGTGGAATGGTTAAAAGTGCATGAAAATGGCCAATTTGCTCACTCTGAGGTCTCAAAAAGTGTTTCTTCACCCCGGGAAGTGAATTAAATACCATTTGGAGGCATTTAATGTTCAAGCAAAAACGGCTGATTTTTGACAAAAGAGATAACACCCCCCCTTACGCCATTCTTCAGAAAGGTGAAAAATGGTCCGTTTTCAAATGTTTTATTTTTGAACGTCAGTTCACATTTGTAGGTGGACTATTAGTTTTATAGCTAAAATTAGCATGTTTAAAGTGATTTTCATGCTTCCAGGGGCCCGGGAAGTGAATTAAATACCATTTGGAGGCATTTAATGTTCAAGCAAAAGCAGCTCATCTTTGACAAAAGAGATAACACCCCCCTATTACGTCATTCTTCAGAAAGGTGAAAAATGGTCCGTTTTCAAATGTTTTATTTTTGAACGTCAGTTCACATTTGTAGGTGGATTATTAGTTTTAGAGCTAAAATTAGCATGTTTAAAGTGATTTTCATGCTTCCAGGGGCTCTTAACACAAGATTTGTGGAATGGTTAAAAGTGCATGAAAATGGCCAATTTGCTCACTCTGAGGTCTCAAAAAGTGTTTCTTCACCCCGGGAAGTGAATTAAATACCATTTGGAGGCATTTAATGTTCAATCAAAAACAGCTGATTTTTGACAAAAGAGATAACACCTCCCATTACGTCATGCTTCAGAAAGGTGAAAAATTGTCCGTTTTCAAATGTTTTATTTTTGAATGTCAGTTCACATTTGTAGGTGGATTATTAGTTTTAGAGCTAAAATTAGCATGTTTAAAGTGATTTTCATGCTTCCTGTGGCCCTAAACACAAGGTTTGTGGAATGGTTAAAAGTGCATGAAAATGGCCAATTTGCTCACTCTGAGGTCTCAAAAAGTGTTTCTTCACCCCGGGAAGTGAATTAAATACCATTTGGAGGCATTTAATGTTCAAGCAAAAACAGCTGATTTTTGACAAAAGAGATAACACCCCCCCCGTTACGTAATTCTTCAGAAAGGTGAAAAATTGTCTGTTTTCAAATGTTTTATTTTTGAATGTCAGTTCACATTTGTAGGTGGATTATTAGTTTTAGAGCTAAAATTAGCATATTTAAAGTGATTTTCATGCTTCCAGGGGCTCTAAACACAAGATTTGTGGAATGGTTAAAAGTGCATGAAAATGGCCAATTTGCTCACTCTGAGGTCTCAAAAAGTGTTTCTTCACCCCGGGAAGTGAATTAAATACCATTTGGAGGCATTTAATGTTCAAGCAAAAACGGCAGATTTTTGACAAAAGAGATAACACCCCCCCATTACGTCATTCTTCAGAAAGGTGAAAAATGGTCCGTTTTCAAATGTTTTATTTTTGAACGTCAGTTCACATTTGTAGTCTGGATTATTAGTTTTAGAGCTAAAATTAGCATGTTTAAAGTGATTTTCATGCTTCCAGGGGCTCTAAACACAAGATTTGTGGAATGGTTAAAAGTGCATGAAAATGGCCAATTTGCTCACTCTGAGGTCTCAAAACGTGTTTCTTCACCCCGGGAAGTGAATTAAATACCATTTGTAGGCATTTAATGGTCAATCAAAAACAGCTGATTTTTGACAAAAGAGATAACACCCCCCCCATTACGTCATTCTTCAGAAAGGTGAAAAATGGTCCGTTTTCAAATGTTTTATTTTTGAACGTCAGTTCACATTTGTAGGTGGATTATTAGTTTTAGAGCTAAAATTAGCATGTTTAAAGTGATTTTCATGCTTCCAGGGGCTCTAAACACAAGATTTGTGGAATGGTTAAAAGTGCATGAAAATGGCCAATTTGCTCACTCTGAGGTCTCAAAAAGTGTTTCTTCACCCCGGGAAGTGAATTAAATACCATTTGGAGGCATTTAATGTTCAAGCAAAAACGGCGGATTTTTGACAAAAGAGATAACACCCCCCCATTACGTCATTCTTCAGAAAGGTGAAAAATGGTCCGTTTTCAAATGTTTTATTTTTGAACGTCAGTTCACATTTGTAGGTGGATTATTAGTTTTAGAGCTAAAATTAGCATGTTTAAAGTGATTTTCATGCTTCCAGGGGCTCTAAACACAAGATTTGTGGAATGGTTAAAAGTGCATGAAAATGGCCAATTTGCTCACTCTGAGGTCTCAAAAAGTGTTTCTTCACCCCGGGAAGTGAATTAAATACCATTTGGAGGCATTTAATGTTCAAGAAAAAACGGCTGATTTTTGACAAAAGAGATAACACCCCCACATTAGGTCATGCTTCAGAAAGGTGAAAAATGGTCCGTTTTCAAATGTTTTATTTTTGAACGTCAGTTCACATTTGTGGGTGGATTATTAGTTTTAGAGCTAAAATTAGCATGTTTAAAGTGATTTTCATGCTTCCAGGGGCGCGGGAAGTGAATTAAATACCATTTTGAGGCATTTAATGTTCAAGCAAAAACGGCTGATTTTTGACAAAAGAGCTAACACCCCCCATTACGTCATGCTTCAGAAAGGTGAAAAATTGTCCGTTTTCAAATGTTTTATTTTTGAATGTCAGTTCACATTTGTAGGTGGATTATTAGTTTTATAGCTAAAATTAGCATGTTTAAAGTGATGTTCATGCTTCCAGGGGCCCGGGAAGTGAAATAAATACCATTTGGAGGCATTTAATGTTCAAGCAAAAACGGCTGATTTTTGAGAAAAGAGATAACACCCCCCATTACGTCATGCTTCAGAAAGGTGAAAAATTGTCCGTTTTCAAATGTTTTATTTTTGAATGTCAGTTCACATTTGTAGGTGGATTATTAGTTTTAGAGCTAAAATTAGCATGTTTAAAGTGATTTTCATGCTTCCAGGGGCTCAAAACACAAGATTTGTGGAATGGTTAAAAGTGCATGAAAATGGCCAATTTGCTCACTCTGAGGTCTCAAAAAGTGTTTCTTCACCCCGGGAAGTGAATTAAATACCATTTGGAGGCATTTAATGTTCAAGCAAAAACGGCTGATTTTTGACAAAAGAGATAACACCCCCCCTTACGCCATTCTTCAGAAAGGTGAAAAATGGTCCGTTTTCAAATGTTTTATTTTTGAACGTCAGTTCACATTTGTAGGTGGATTATTAGTTTTATAGCTAAAATTAGCATGTTTAAAGTGATTTTCATGCTTCCAGGGGCCCGGGAAGTGAATTAAATACCATTTGGAGGCATTTAATGTTCAAGCAAAAACAGCTCATCTTTGACAAAAGAGATAACACCCCCCTATTACGTCATTCTTCAGAAAGGTGAAAAATGGTCCGTTTTCAAATGTTTTATTTTTGAACGTCAGTTCACATTTGTAGGTGGATTATTAGTTTTAGAGCTAAAATTAGCATGTTTAAAGTGATTTTCATGCTTCTAGGGGCTCTTAACACAAGATTTGTGGAATGGTTAAAAGTGCATGAAAATGGCCAATTTGCTCACTCTGAGGTCTCAAAAAGTGTTTCTTCACCCCGGGAAGTGAATTAAATACCATTTGGAGGCATTTAATGTTCAATCAAAAACAGCTGATTTTTGACAAAAGAGATAACACCTCCCATTACGTCATGCTTCAGAAAGGTGAAAAATTGTCCGTTTTCAAATGTTTTATTTTTGAATGTCAGTTCACATTTGTAGGTGGATTATTAGTTTTAGAGCTAAAATTAGCATGTTTAAAGTGATTTTCATGCTTCCTGTGGCCCTAAACACAAGGTTTGTGGAATGGTTAAAAGTGCATGAAAATGGCCAATTTGCTCACTCTGAGGTCTCAAAAAGTGTTTCTTCACCCCGGGAAGTGAATTAAATACCATTTGGAGGCATTTAATGTTCAAGCAAAAACAGCTGATTTTTGACAAAAGAGATAACACCCCCCCCGTTACGTAATTCTTCAGAAAGGTGAAAAATTGTCTGTTTTCAAATGTTTTATTTTTGAATGTCAGTTCACATTTGTAGGTGGATTATTAGTTTTAGAGCTAAAATTAGCATATTTAAAGTGATTTTCATGCTTCCAGGGGCTCTAAACACAAGATTTGTGGAATGGTTAAAAGTGCATGAAAATGGCCAATTTGCTCACTCTGAGGTCTCAAAAAGTGTTTCTTCACCCCGGGAAGTGAATTAAATACCATTTGGAGGCATTTAATGTTCAAGCAAAAACGGCAGATTTTTGACAAAAGAGATAACACCCCCCCATTACGTCATTCTTCAGAAAGGTGAAAAATGGTCCGTTTTCAAATGTTTTATTTTTGAACGTCAGTTCACATTTGTAGGTGGATTATTAGTTTTAGAGCTAAAATTAGCATGTTTAAAGTGATTTTCATGCTTCCAGGGGCTCTAAACACAAGATTTGTGGAATGGTTAAAAGTGCATGAAAATGGCCAATTTGCTCACTCTGAGGTCTCAAAACGTGTTTCTTCACCCCGGGAAGTGAATTAAATACCATTTGTAGGCATTTAATGGTCAATCAAAAACAGCTGATTTTTGACAAAAGAGATAACACCCCCCCATTACGTCATTCTTCAGAAAGGTGAAAAATGGTCCGTTTTCAAATGTTTTATTTTTGAACGTCAGTTCACATTTGTAGGTGGATTATTAGTTTTAGAGCTAAAATTAGCATGTTTAAAGTGATTTTCATGCTTCCAGGGGCTCTAAACACAAGATTTGTGGAATGGTTAAAAGTGCATGAAAATGGCCAATTTGCTCACTCTGAGGTCTCAAAAAGTGTTTCTTCACCCCGGGAAGTGAATTAAATACCATTTGGAGGCATTTAATGTTCAAGCAAAAACGGCTGATTTTTGACAAAAGAGATAACACCCCCCCATTAGGTCATGCTTCAGAAAGGTGAAAAATGGTCCGTTTTCAAATGTTTTATTTTTGAACGTCAGTTCACATTTGTAGGTGGATTATTAGTTTTAGAGCTAAAATTAGCATGTTTAAAGTGATTTTCATGCTTCCAGGGGCGCGGGAAGTGAATTAAATACCATTTTGAGGCATTTAATGTTCAAGCAAAAACGGCTGATTTTTGACAAAAGAGATAACACCCCCCATTACGTCATGCTTCAGAAAGGTGAAAAATTGTCCGTTTTCAAATGTTTTATTTTTGAATGTCAGTTCACATTTGTAGGTGGATTATTAGTTTTATAGCTAAAATTAGCATGTTTAAAGTGATTTTCATGCTTCCAGGGGCCCGGGAAGTGAATTAAATACCATTTGGAGGCATTTAATGTTCAAGCAAAAACGGCTGATTTTTGACAAAAGAGATAACACCCCCCCATTAGGTCATGCTTCAGAAAGGTGAAAAATGGTCCGTTTTCAAATGTTTTATTTTTGAACGTCAGTTCACATTTGTAGGTGGATTATTAGTTTTAGAGCTAAAATTAGCATGTTTAAAGTGATTTTCATGCTTCCAGGGGCGCGGGAAGTGAATTAAATACCATTTTGAGGCATTTAATGTTCAAGCAAAAACGGCTGATTTTTGACAAAAGAGATAACACCCCCCATTACGTCATGATTCAGAAAGGTGAAAAATTGTCCGTTTTCAAATGTTTTATTTTTGAATGTCAGTTCACATTTGTAGGTGGATTATTAGTTTTATAGCTAAAATTAGCATGTTTAAAGTGATTTTCATGCTTCCAGGGGCCCGGGAAGTGAATTAAATACCATTTGGAGGCATTTAATGTTCAAGCAAAAACGGCTGATTTTTGACAAAAGAGATAACACCTCCCATTACGTCATGCTTCAGAAAGGTGAAAAATGGTCCGTTTTCAAATGTTTTATTTTTGAACGTCAGTTCACATTTGTAGGTGGATTATTAGTTTTAGAGCTAAAATTAGCATGTTTAAAGTGATTTTCATGCTTCCAGGGGCTCAAAACACAAGATTTGTGGAATGGTTAAAAGTGCATGAAAATGGCCAATTTGCTCACTCTGAGGTCTCAAAAAGTGTTTCTTCACCCCGGGAAGTGAATTAAATACCATTTGGAGGCATTTAATGTTCAAGCAAAAACGGCTGATTTTTGACAAAAGAGATAACACCCCCCCTTACGCCATTCTTCGGAAAGGTGAAAAATGGTCAGTTTTCAAATGTTTTATTTTTGAATGTCAGTTCACATTTGTAGGTGGATTATTAGTTTTAGAGCTAAAATTAGCATGTTTAAAGTGATTTTCATGCTTCCAGGGGCTCAAAACACAAGATTTGTGGAATGGTTAAAAGTGCATGAAAATGGCCAATTTGCTCACTCTGAGGTCTCAAAACGTGTTTCTTCACCCCGGGAAGTGAATTAAATACCATTTGTAGGCATTTAATGGTCAATCAAAAACAGCTGATTTTTGACAAAAGAGATAACACCCCCCCATTACGTCATTCTTCAGAAAGGTGAAAAATGGTCCGTTTTCAAATGTTTTATTTTTGAACGTCAGTTCACATTTGTAGGTGGATTATTAGTTTTAGAGCTAAAATTAGCATGTTTAAAGTGATTTTCATGCTTCCAGGGGCTCTAAACACAAGATTTGTGGAATGGTTAAAAGTGCATGAAAATGGCCAATTTGCTCACTCTGAGGTCTCAAAAAGTGTTTCTTCACCCCGGGAAGTGAATTAAATACCATTTGGAGGCATTTAATGTTCAAGCAAAAACGGCTGATTTTTGACAAAAGAGATAACACCCCCCCATTAGGTCATGCTTCAGAAAGGTGAAAAATGGTCCGTTTTCAAATGTTTTATTTTTGAACGTCAGTTCACATTTGTAGGTGGATTATTAGTTTTAGAGCTAAAATTAGCATGTTTAAAGTGATTTTCATGCTTCCAGGGGCGCGGGAAGTGAATTAAATACCATTTTGAGGCATTTAATGTTCAAGCAAAAACGGCTGATTTTTGACAAAAGAGATAACACCCCCCATTACGTCATGCTTCAGAAAGGTGAAAAATTGTCCGTTTTCAAATGTTTTATTTTTGAATGTCAGTTCACATTTGTAGGTGGATTATTAGTTTTATAGCTAAAATTAGCATGTTTAAAGTGATTTTCATGCTTCCAGGGGCCCGGGAAGTGAATTAAATACCATTTGGAGGCATTTAATGTTCAAGCAAAAACGGCTGATTTTTGACAAAAGAGATAACACCCCCCCATTAGGTCATGCTTCAGAAAGGTGAAAAATGGTCCGTTTTCAAATGTTTTATTTTTGAACGTCAGTTCACATTTGTAGGTGGATTATTAGTTTTAGAGCTAAAATTAGCATGTTTAAAGTGATTTTCATGCTTCCAGGGGCGCGGGAAGTGAATTAAATACCATTTTGAGGCATTTAAT
This sequence comes from Lissotriton helveticus, assembly GCF_964261635.1. Lineage (NCBI taxonomy): Eukaryota > Metazoa > Chordata > Amphibia > Caudata > Salamandridae > Lissotriton > Lissotriton helveticus. Next base: position 2,406,923 of record NW_027611740.1, read on the forward strand.
GTTCAAGCAAAAACGGCTGATTTTTGACAAAAGAGATAACACCCCCCATTACGTCATGATTCAGAAAGGTGAAAAATTGTCCGTTTTCAAATGTTTTATTTTTGAATGTCAGTTCACATTTGTAGGTGGATTATTAGTTTTATAGCTAAAATTAGCATGTTTAAAGTGATTTTCATGCTTCCAGGGGCCCGGGAAGTGAATTAAATACCATTTGGAGGCATTTAATGTTCAAGCAAAAACGGCTGATTTTTGACAAAAGAGATAACACCTCCCATTACGTCATGCTTCAGAAAGGTGAAAAATGGTCCGTTTTCAAATGTTTTATTTTTGAACGTCAGTTCACATTTGTAGGTGGATTATTAGTTTTAGAGCTAAAATTAGCATGTTTAAAGTGATTTTCATGCTTCCAGGGGCTCAAAACACAAGATTTGTGGAATGGTTAAAAGTGCATGAAAATGGCCAATTTGCTCACTCTGAGGTCTCAAAAAGTGTTTCTTCACCCCGGGAAGTGAATTAAATACCATTTGGAGGCATTTAATGTTCAAGCAAAAACGGCTGATTTTTGACAAAAGAGATAACACCCCCCCTTACGCCATTCTTCGGAAAGGTGAAAAATGGTCAGTTTTCAAATGTTTTATTTTTGAATGTCAGTTCACATTTGTAGGTGGATTATTAGTTTTAGAGCTAAAATTAGCATGTTTAAAGTGATTTTCATGCTTCCAGGGGCTCAAAACACAAGATTTGTGGAATGGTTAAAAGTGCATGAAAATGGCCAATTTGCTCACTCTGAGGTCTCAAAAAGTGTTTCTTCACCCCGGGAAGTGAATTAAATACCATTTGGAGGCATTTAATGTTCAAGCAAAAACGGCTGATTTTTGAGAAAAGAGATAACACCCCCCATTACGTCATGCTTCAGAAAGGTGAAAAATTGTCCGTTTTCAAATGTTTTATTTTTGAATGTCAGTTCACATTTGTAGGTGGATTATTAGTTTTAGAGCTAAAATTAGCATGTTTAAAGTGATTTTCATGCTTCCAGGGGCTCAAAACACAAGATTTGTGGAATGGTTAAAAGTGCATGAAAATGGCCAATTTGCTCACTCTGAGGTCTCAAAAAGTGTTTCTTCACCCCGGGAAGTGAATTAAATACCATTTGGAGGCATTTAATGTTCAAGCAAAAACGGCTGATTTTTGACAAAAGAGATAACACCCCCCCTTACGCCATTCTTCAGAAAGGTGAAAAATGGTCCGTTTTCAAATGTTTTATTTTTGAACGTCAGTTCACATTTGTAGGTGGATTATTAGTTTTATAGCTAAAATTAGCATGTTTAAAGTGATTTTCATGCTTCCAGGGGCCCGGGAAGTGAATTAAATACCATTTGGAGGCATTTAATGTTCAAGCAAAAACAGCTCATCTTTGACAAAAGAGATAACACCCCCCTATTACGTCATTCTTCAGAAAGGTGAAAAATGGTCCGTTTTCAAATGTTTTATTTTTGAACGTCAGTTCACATTTGTAGGTGGATTATTAGTTTTAGAGCTAAAATTAGCATGTTTAAAGTGATTTTCATGCTTCCAGGGGCTCTTAACACAAGATTTGTGGAATGGTTAAAAGTGCATGAAAATAGCCAATTTGCTCACTCTGAGGTCTCAAAAAGTGTTTCTTCACCCCGGGAAGTGAATTAAATACCATTTGGAGGCATTTAATGTTCAAGCAAAAACGGCGGATTTTTGACAAAAGAGATAACACCCCCCCATTACGTCATTCTTCAGAAAGGTGAAAAATGGTCCGTTTTCAAATGTTTTATTTTTGAACGTCAGTTCACATTTGTAGGTGGATTATTAGTTTTAGAGCTAAAATTAGCATGTTTAAAGTGATTTTCATGCTTCCAGGGGCTCTAAACACAAGATTTGTGGAATGGTTAAAAGTGCATGAAAATGGCCAATTTGCTCACTCTGAGGTCTCAAAAAGTGTTTCTTCACCCCGGGAAGTGAATTAAATACCATTTGGAGGCATTTAATGTTCAAGAAAAAACGGCTGATTTTTGACAAAAGAGATAACACCCCCACATTAGGTCATGCTTCAGAAAGGTGAAAAATGGTCCGTTTTCAAATGTTTTATTTTTGAACGTCAGTTCACATTTGTGGGTGGATTATTAGTTTTAGAGCTAAAATTAGCATGTTTAAAGTGATTTTCATGCTTCCAGGGGCGCGGGAAGTGAATTAAATACCATTTTGAGGCATTTAATGTTCAAGCAAAAACGGCTGATTTTTGACAAAAGAGATAACACCCCCCATTACGTCATGCTTCAGAAAGGTGAAAAATTGTCCGTTTTCAAATGTTTTATTTTTGAATGTCAGTTCACATTTGTAGGTGGATTATTAGTTTTATAGCTAAAATTAGCATGTTTAAAGTGATGTTCATGCTTCCAGGGGCCCGGGAAGTGAATTAAATACCATTTGGAGGCATTTAATGTTCAAGCAAAAACGGCTGATTTTTGACAAAAGAGATAACACCCCCCCTTACGCCATTCTTCGGAAAGGTGAAAAATGGTCCGTTTTCAAATGTTTTATTTTTGAATGTCAGTTCACATTTGTAGGTGGATTATTAGTTTTAGAGCTAAAATTAGCATGTTTAAAGTGATTTTCATGCTTCCAGGGGCTCAAAACACAAGATTTGTGGAATGGTTAAAAGTGCATGAAAATGGCCAATTTGCTCACTCTGAGGTCTCAAAAAGTGTTTCTTCACCCCGGGAAGTGAATTAAATACCATTTGGAGGCATTTAATGTTCAAGCAAAAACGGCTGATTTTTGAGAAAAGAGATAACACCCCCCATTACGTCATGCTTCAGAAAGGTGAAAAATTGTCCGTTTTCAAATGTTTTATTTTTGAATGTCAGTTCACATTTGTAGGTGGATTATTAGTTTTAGAGCTAAAATTAGCATGTTTAAAGTGATTTTCATGCTTCCAGGGGCTCAAAACACAAGATTTGTGGAATGGTTAAAAGTGCATGAAAATGGCCAATTTGCTCACTCTGAGGTCTCAAAAAGTGTTTCTTCACCCCGGGAAGTGAATTAAATACCATTTGGAGGCATTTAATGTTCAAGCAAAAACGGCTGATTTTTGACAAAAGAGATAACACCCCCCCTTACGCCATTCTTCAGAAAGGTGAAAAATGGTCCGTTTTCAAATGTTTTATTTTTGAACGTCAGTTCACATTTGTAGGTGGATTATTAGTTTTATAGCTAAAATTAGCATGTTTAAAGTGATTTTCATGCTTTCAGGGGCCCGGGAAGTGAATTAAATACCATTTGGAGGCATTTAATGTTCAAGCAAAAACAGCTCATCTTTGACAAAAGAGATAACACCCCCCTATTACGTCATTCTTCAGAAAGGTGAAAAATGGTCCGTTTTCAAATGTTTTATTTTTGAACGTCAGTTCACATTTGTAGGTGGATTATTAGTTTTAGAGCTAAAATTAGCATGTTTAAAGTGATTTTCATGCTTCCAGGGGCTCTTAACACAAGATTTGTGGAATGGTTAAAAGTGCATGAAAATAGCCAATTTGCTCACTCTGAGGTCTCAAAAAGTGTTTCTTCACCCCGGGAAGTGAATTAAATACCATTTGGAGGCATTTAATGTTCAAGCAAAAACGGCGGATTTTTGACAAAAGAGATAACACCCCCCCATTACGTCATTCTTCAGAAAGGTGAAAAATGGTCCGTTTTCAAATGTTTTATTTTTGAACGTCAGTTCACATTTGTAGGTGGATTATTAGTTTTAGAGCTAAAATTAGCATGTTTAAAGTGATTTTCATGCTTCCAGGGGCTCTAAACACAAGATTTGTGGAATGGTTAAAAGTGCATGAAAATGGCCAATTTGCTCACTCTGAGGTCTCAAAAAGTGTTTCTTCACCCCGGGAAGTGAATTAAATACCATTTGGAGGCATTTAATGTTCAAGAAAAAACGGCTGATTTTTGACAAAAGAGATAACACCCCCACATTAGGTCATGCTTCAGAAAGGTGAAAAATGGTCCGTTTTCAAATGTTTTATTTTTGAACGTCAGTTCACATTTGTGGGTGGATTATTAGTTTTAGAGCTAAAATTAGCATGTTTAAAGTGATTTTCATGCTTCCAGGGGCGCGGGAAGTGAATTAAATACCATTTTGAAGCATTTAATGTTCAAGCAAAAACGGCTGATTTTTGACAAAAGAGATAACACCCCCCATTACGTCATGCTTCAGAAAGGTGAAAAATTGTCAGTTTTCAAATGTTTTATTTTTGAATGTCAGTTCACATTTGTAGGTGGATTATTAGTTTTAGAGCTAAAATTAGCATGTTTAAAGTGATTTTCATGCTTCCAGGGGCTCAAAACACAAGATTTGTGGAATGGTTAAAAGTGCATGAAAATGGCCAATTTGCTCACTCTGAGGTCTCAAAAAGTGTTTCTTCACCCCGGGAAGTGAATTAAATACCATTTGGAGGCATTTAATGTTCAAGCAAAAACGGCTGATTTTTGACAAAAGAGATAACACCCCCCCTTACGCCATTCTTCAGAAAGGTGAAAAATGGTCAGTTTTCAAATGTTTTATTTTTGAACGTCAGTTCACATTTGTAGGTGGATTATTAGTTTTATAGCTAAAATTAGCATGTTTAAAGTGATTTTCATGCTTCCAGGGGCCCGGGAAGTGAATTAAATACCATTTGGAGGCATTTAATGTTCAAGCAAAAGCAGCTCATCTTTGACAAAAGAGATAACACCCCCCTATTACGTCATTCTTCAGAAAGGTGAAAAATGGTCCGTTTTCAAATGTTTTATTTTTGAACGTCAGTTCACATTTGTAGGTGGATTATTAGTTTTAGAGCTAAAATTAGCATGTTTAAAGTGATTTTCATGCTTCCAGGGGCTCTTAACACAAGATTTGTGGAATGGTTAAAAGTGCATGAAAATGGCCAATTTGCTCACTCTGAGGTCTCAAAAAGTGTTTCTTCACCCCGGGAAGTGAATTAAATACCATTTGGAGGCATTTAATGTTCAATCAAAAACAGCTGATTTTTGACAAAAGAGATAACACCTCCCATTACGTCATGCTTCAGAAAGGTGAAAAATTGTCCGTTTTCAAATGTTTTATTTTTGAATGTCAGTTCACATTTGTAGGTGGATTATTAGTTTTAGAGCTAAAATTAGCATGTTTAAAGTGATTTTCATGCTTCCTGTGGCCCTAAACACAAGGTTTGTGGAATGGTTAAAAGTGCATGAAAATGGCCAATTTGCTCACTCTGAGGTCTCAAAAAGTGTTTCTTCACCCCGGGAAGTGAATTAAATACCATTTGGAGGCATTTAATGTTCAAGCAAAAACAGCTGATTTTTGACAAAAGAGATAACACCCCCCCCGTTACGTAATTCTTCAGAAAGGTGAAAAATTGTCTGTTTTCAAATGTTTTATTTTTGAATGTCAGTTCACATTTGTAGGTGGATTATTAGTTTTAGAGCTAAAATTAGCATATTTAAAGTGATTTTCATGCTTCCAGGGGCTCTAAACACAAGATTTGTGGAATGGTTAAAAGTGCATGAAAATGGCCAATTTGCTCACTCTGAGGTCTCAAAAAGTGTTTCTTCACCCCGGGAAGTGAATTAAATACTATTTGGAGGCATTTAATGTTCAAGCAAAAACGGCTGATTTTTGACAAAAGAGATAACACCCCCCCTTACGCCATTCTTCGGAAAGGTGAAAAATGGTCCGTTTTCAAATGTTTTATTTTTGAATGTCAGTTCACATTTGTAGGTGGATTATTAGTTTTAGAGCTAAAATTAGCATGTTTAAAGTGATTTTCATGCTTCCAGGGGCTCAAAACACAAGATTTGTGGAATGGTTAAAAGTGCATGAAAATGGCCAATTTGCTCACTCTGAGGTCTCAAAAAGTGTTTCTTCACCCCGGGAAGTGAATTAAATACCATTTGGAGGCATTTAATGTTCAAGCAAAAACGGCTGATTTTTGAGAAAAGAGATAACACCCCCCATTACGTCATGCTTCAGAAAGGTGAAAAATTGTCCGTTTTCAAATGTTTTATTTTTGAATGTCAGTTCACATTTGTAGGTGGATTATTAGTTTTAGAGCTAAAATTAGCATGTTTAAAGTGATTTTCATGCTTCCAGGGGCTCAAAACACAAGATTTGTGGAATGGTTAAAAGTGCATGAAAATGGCCAATTTGCTCACTCTGAGGTCTCAAAAAGTGTTTCTTCACCCCGGGAAGTGAATTAAATACCATTTGGAGGCATTTAATGTTCAAGCAAAAACGGCTGATTTTTGACAAAAGAGATAACACCCCCCTTACGCCATTCTTCAGAAAGGTGAAAAATGGTCCGTTTTCAAATGTTTTATTTTTGAACGTCAGTTCACATTTGTAGGTGGATTATTAGTTTTATAGCTAAAATTAGCATGTTTAAAGTGATTTTCATGCTTCCAGGGGCCCGGGAAGTGAATTAAATACCATTTGGAGGCATTTAATGTTCAAGCAAAAACAGCTGATTTTTGAGAAAAGAGATAACACCCCCCATTACGTCATGCTTCAGAAAGGTGAAAAATTGTCCGTTTTCAAATGTTTTATTTTTGAATGTCAGTTCACATTTGTAGGTGGATTATTAGTTTTATAGCTAAAATTAGCATGTTTAAAGTGATGTTCATGCTTCCAGGGGCCCGGGAAGTGAAATAAATACCATTTGGAGGCATTTAATGTTCAAGCAAAAACGGCTGATTTTTGAGAAAAGAGATAACACCCCCCATTACGTCATGCTTCAGAAAGGTGAAAAATTGTCCGTTTTCAAATGTTTTATTTTTGAATGTCAGTTCACATTTGTAGGTGGATTATTAGTTTTAGAGCTAAAATTAGCATGTTTAAAGTGATTTTCATGCTTCCAGGGGCTCAAAACACAAGATTTGTGGAATGGTTAAAAGTGCATGAAAATGGCCAATTTGCTCACTCTGAGGTCTCAAAAAGTGTTTCTTCACCCCGGGAAGTGAATTAAATACCATTTGGAGGCATTTAATGTTCAAGCAAAAACGGCTGATTTTTGACAAAAGAGATAACACCCCCCCTTACGCCATTCTTCAGAAAGGTGAAAAATGGTCCGTTTTCAAATGTTTTATTTTTGAACGTCAGTTCACATTTGTAGGTGGATTATTAGTTTTATAGCTAAAATTAGCATGTTTAAAGTGATTTTCATGCTTCCAGGGGCCCGGGAAGTGAATTAAATACCATTTGGAGGCATTTAATGTTCAAGCAAAAGCAGCTCATCTTTGACAAAAGAGATAACACCCCCCTATTACGTCATTCTTCAGAAAGGTGAAAAATGGTCCGTTTTCAAATGTTTTATTTTTGAACGTCAGTTCACATTTGTAGGTGGATTATTAGTTTTAGAGCTAAAATTAGCATGTTTAAAGTGATTTTCATGCTTCCAGGGGCTCTTAACACAAGATTTGTGGAATGGTTAAAAGTGCATGAAAATGGCCAATTTGCTCACTCTGAGGTCTCAAAAAGTGTTTCTTCACCCCGGGAAGTGAATTAAATACCATTTGGAGGCATTTAATGTTCAATCAAAAACAGCTGATTTTTGACAAAAGAGATAACACCTCCCATTACGTCATGCTTCAGAAAGGTGAAAAATTGTCCGTTTTCAAATGTTTTATTTTTGAATGTCAGTTCACATTTGTAGGTGGATTATTAGTTTTAGAGCTAAAATTAGCATGTTTAAAGTGATTTTCATGCTTCCTGTGGCCCTAAACACAAGGTTTGTGGAATGGTTAAAAGTGCATGAAAATGGCCAATTTGCTCACTCTGAGGTCTCAAAAAGTGTTTCTTCACCCCGGGAAGTGAATTAAATACCATTTGGAGGCATTTAATGTTCAAGCAAAAACAGCTGATTTTTGACAAAAGAGATAACACCCCCCCCGTTACGTAATTCTTCAGAAAGGTGAAAAATTGTCTGTTTTCAAATGTTTTATTTTTGAATGTCAGTTCACATTTGTAGGTGGATTATTAGTTTTAGAGCTAAAATTAGCATATTTAAAGTGATTTTCATGCTTCCAGGGGCTCTAAACACAAGATTTGTGGAATGGTTAAAAGTGCATGAAAATGGCCAATTTGCTCACTCTGAGGTCTCAAAAAGTGTTTCTTCACCCCGGGAAGTGAATTAAATACCATTTGGAGGCATTTAATGTTCAAGCAAAAACGGCAGATTTTTGACAAAAGAGATAACACCCCCCCATTACGTCATTCTTCAGAAAGGTGAAAAATGGTCCGTTTTCAAATGTTTTATTTTTGAACGTCAGTTCACATTTGTAGGTGGATTATTAGTTTTAGAGCTAAAATTAGCATGTTTAAAGTGATTTTCATGCTTCCAGGGGCTCTAAACACAAGATTTGTGGAATGGTTAAAAGTGCATGAAAATGGCCAATTTGCTCACTCTGAGGTCTCAAAACGTGTTTCTTCACCCCGGGAAGTGAATTAAATACCATTTGTAGGCATTTAATGGTCAATCAAAAACAGCTGATTTTTGACAAAAGAGATAACACCCCCCCCATTACGTCATTCTTCAGAAAGGTGAAAAATGGTCCGTTTTCAAATGTTTTATTTTTGAACGTCAGTTCACATTTGTAGGTGGATTATTAGTTTTAGAGCTAAAATTAGCATGTTTAAAGTGATTTTCATGCTTCCAGGGGCTCTAAACACAAGATTTGTGGAATGGTTAAAAGTGCATGAAAATGGCCAATTTGCTCACTCTGAGGTCTCAAAAAGTGTTTCTTCACCCCGGGAAGTGAATTAAATACCATTTGGAGGCATTTAATGTTCAAGCAAAAACGGCGGATTTTTGACAAAAGAGATAACACCCCCCCATTACGTCATTCTTCAGAAAGGTGAAAAATGGTCCGTTTTCAAATGTTTTATTTTTGAACGTCAGTTCACATTTGTAGGTGGATTATTAGTTTTAGAGCTAAAATTAGCATGTTTAAAGTGATTTTCATGCTTCCAGGGGCTCTAAACACAAGATTTGTGGAATGGTTAAAAGTGCATGAAAATGGCCAATTTGCTCACTCTGAGGTCTCAAAAAGTGTTTCTTCACCCCGGGAAGTGAATTAAATACCATTTGGAGGCATTTAATGTTCAAGAAAAAACGGCTGATTTTTGACAAAAGAGATAACACCCCCACATTAGGTCAAGCTTCAGAAAGGTGAAAAATGGTCCGTTTTCAAATGTTTTATTTTTGAACGTCAGTTCACATTTGTGGGTGGATTATTAGTTTTAGAGCTAAAATTAGCATGTTTAAAGTGATTTTCATGCTTCCAGGGGCGCGGGAAGTGAATTAAATACCATTTTGAGGCATTTAATGTTCAAGCAAAAACGGCTGATTTTTGACAAAAGAGATAACACCCCCCATTACGTCATGCTTCAGAAAGGTGAAAAATTGTCCGTTTTCAAATGTTTTATTTTTGAATGTCAGTTCACATTTGTAGGTGGATTATTAGTTTTAGAGCTAAAATTAGCATGTTTAAAGTGATTTTCATGCTTCCAGGGGCTCAAAACACAAGATTTGTGGAATGGTTAAAAGTGCATGAAAATGGCCAATTTGCTCACTCTGAGGTCTCAAAAAGTGTTTCTTCACCCCGGGAAGTGAATTAAATACCATTTGGAGGCATTTAATGTTCAAGCAAAAACGGCTGATTTTTGACAAAAGAGATAACACCCCCCCTTACGCCATTCTTCAGAAAGGTGAAAAATGGTCCGTTTTCAAATGTTTTATTTTTGAACGTCAGTTCACATTTGTAGGTGGATTATTAGTTTTAGAGCTAAAATTAGCATGTTTAAAGTGATTTTCATGCTTCCAGGGGCTCTTAACACAAGATTTGTGGAATGGTTAAAAGTGCATGAAAATGGCCAATTTGCTCACTCTGAGGTCTCAAAAAGTGTTTCTTCACCCCGGGAAGTGAATTAAATACCATTTGGAGGCATTTAATGTTCAATCAAAAACAGCTGATTTTTGACAAAAGAGATAACACCTCCCATTACGTCATGCTTCAGAAAGGTGAAAAATTGTCCGTTTTCAAATGTTTTATTTTTGAATGTCAGTTCACATTTGTAGGTGGATTATTAGTTTTAGAGCTAAAATTAGCATGTTTAAAGTGATTTTCATGCTTCCTGTGGCCCTAAACACAAGGTTTGTGGAATGGTTAAAAGTGCATGAAAATGGCCAATTTGCTCACTCTGAGGTCTCAAAAAGTGTTTCTTCACCCCGGGAAGTGAATTAAATACCATTTGGAGGCATTTAATGTTCAAGCAAAAACAGCTGATTTTTGACAAAAGAGATAACACCCCCCCCGTTACGTAATTCTTCAGAAAGGTGAAAAATTGTCTGTTTTCAAATGTTTTATTTTTGAATGTCAGTTCACATTTGTAGGTGGATTATTAGTTTTAGAGCTAAAATTAGCATATTTAAAGTGATTTTCATGCTTCCAGGGGCTCTAAACACAAGATTTGTGGAATGGTTAAAAGTGCATGAAAATGGCCAATTTGCTCACTCTGAGGTCTCAAAAAGTGTTTCTTCACCCCGGGAAGTGAATTAAATACCATTTGGAGGCATTTAATGTTCAAGCAAAAACGGCAGATTTTTGACAAAAGAGATAACACCCCCCATTACGTCATTCTTCAGAAAGGTGAAAAATGGTCCGTTTTCAAATGTTTTATTTTTGAACGTCAGTTCACATTTGTAGGTGGATTATTAGTTTTAGAGCTAAAATTAGCATGTTTAAAGTGATTTTCATGCTTCCAGGGGCTCTAAACACAAGATTTGTGGAATGGTTAAAAGTGCATGAAAATGGCCAATTTGCTCACTCTGAGGTCTCAAAACGTGTTTCTTCACCCCGGGAAGTGAATTAAATACCATTTGTAGGCATTTAATGGTCAATCAAAAACAGCTGATTTTTGACAAAAGAGATAACACCCCCCCCATTACGTCATTCTTCAGAAAGGTGAAAAATGGTCCGTTTTCAAATGTTTTATTTTTGAACGTCAGTTCACATTTGTAGGTGGATTATTAGTTTTAGAGCTAAAATTAGCATGTTTAAAGTGATTTTCATGCTTCCAGGGGCTCTAAACACAAGATTTGTGGAATGGTTAAAAGTGCATGAAAATGGCCAATTTGCTCACTCTGAGGTCTCAAAAAGTGTTTCTTCACCCCGGGAAGTGAATTAAATACCATTTGGAGGCATTTAATGTTCAAGCAAAAACGGCTGATTTTTGACAAAAGAGATAACACCCCCCCATTAGGTCATGCTTCAGAAAGGTGAAAAATGGTCCGTTTTCAAATGTTTTATTTTTGAACGTCAGTTCACATTTGTAGGTGGATTATTAGTTTTAGAGCTAAAATTAGCATGTTTAAAGTGATTTTCATGCTTCCAGGGGCGCGGGAAGTGAATTAAATACCATTTTGAGGCATTTAATGTTCAAGCAAAAACGGCTGATTTTTGACAAAAGAGATAACACCCCCCATTACGTCATGCTTCAGAAAGGTGAAAAATTGTCCGTTTTCAAATGTTTTATTTTTGAATGTCAGTTCACATTTGTAGGTGGATTATTAGTTTTATAGCTAAAATTAGCATGTTTAAAGTGATTTTCATGCTTCCAGGAGCCCGGGAAGTGAATTAAATACCATTTGGAGGCATTTAATGTTCAAGCAAAAACGGCTGATTTTTGACAAAAGAGATAACACCCCCCCATTAGGTCATGCTTCAGAAAGGTGAAAAATGGTCCGTTTTCAAATGTTTTATTTTTGAACGTCAGTTCACATTTGTAGGTGGATTATTAGTTTTAGAGCTAAAATTAGCATGTTTAAAGTGATTTTCATGCTTCCAGGGGCGCGGGAAGTGAATTAAATACCATTTTGAGGCATTTAATGTTCAAGCAAAAACGGCTGATTTTTGACAAAAGAGATAACACCCCCCATTACGTCATGATTCAGAAAGGTGAAAAATTGTCCGTTTTCAAATGTTTTATTTTTGAATGTCAGTTCACATTTGTAGGTGGATTATTAGTTTTATAGCTAAAATTAGCATGTTTAAAGTGATTTTCATGCTTCCAGGGGCCCGGGAAGTGAATTAAATACCATTTGGAGGCATTTAATGTTCAAGCAAAAACGGCTGATTTTTGACAAAAGAGATAACACCTCCCATTACGTCATGCTTCAGAAAGGTGAAAAATGGTCCGTTTTCAAATGTTTTATTTTTGAACGTCAGTTCACATTTGTAGGTGGATTATTAGTTTTAGAGCTAAAATTAGCATGTTTAAAGTGATTTTCATGCTTCCAGGGGCTCAAAACACAAGATTTGTGGAATGGTTAAAAGTGCATGAAAATGGCCAATTTGCTCACTCTGAGGTCTCAAAAAGTGTTTCTTCACCCCGGGAAGTGAATTAAATACCATTTGGAGGCATTTAATGTTCAAGCAAAAACGGCTGATTTTTGACAAAAGAGATAACACCCCCCCTTACGCCATTCTTCGGAAAGGTGAAAAATGGTCAGTTTTCAAATGTTTTATTTTTGAATGTCAGTTCACATTTGTAGGTGGATTATTAGTTTTAGAGCTAAAATTAGCATGTTTAAAGTGATTTTCATGCTTCCAGGGGCTCAAAACACAAGATTTGTGGAATGGTTAAAAGTGCATGAAAATGGCCAATTTGCTCACTCTGAGGTCTCAAAAAGTGTTTCTTCACCCCGGGAAGTGAATTAAATACCATTTGGAGGCATTTAATGTTCAAGCAAAAACGGCTGATTTTTGAGAAAAGAGATAACACCCCCCATTACGTCATGCTTCAGAAAGGTGAAAAATTGTCCGTTTTCAAATGTTTTATTTTTGAATGTCAGTTCACATTTGTAGGTGGATTATTAGTTTTAGAGCTAAAATTAGCATGTTTAAAGTGATTTTCATGCTTCCAGGGGCTCAAAACACAAGATTTGTGGAATGGTTAAAAGTGCATGAAAATGGCCAATTTGCTCACTCTGAGGTCTCAAAAAGTGTTTCTTCACCCCGGGAAGTGAATTAAATACCATTTGGAGGCATTTAATATTCAAGCAAAAACGGCTGATTTTTGACAAAAGAGATAACACCCCCCCTTACGCCATTCTTCAGAAAGGTGAAAAATGGTCCGTTTTCAAATGTTTTATTTTTGAACGTCAGTTCACATTTGTAGGTGGATTATTAGTTTTATAGCTAAAATTAGCATGTTTAAAGTGATTTTCATGCTTCCAGGGGCCCGGGAAGTGAATTAAATACCATTTGGAGGCATTTAATGTTCAAGCAAAAACAGCTCATCTTTGACAAAAGAGATAACACCCCCCTATTACGTCATTCTTCAGAAAGGTGAAAAATGGTCCGTTTTCAAATGTTTTATTTTTGAACGTCAGTTCACATTTGTAGGTGGATTATTAGTTTTAGAGCTAAAATTAGCATGTTTAAAGTGATTTTCATGCTTCCAGGGGCTCTTAACACAAGATTTGTGGAATGGTTAAAAGTGCATGAAAATAGCCAATTTGCTCACTCTGAGGTCTCAAAAAGTGTTTCTTCACCCCGGGAAGTGAATTAAATACCATTTGGAGGCATTTAATGTTCAAGCAAAAACGGCGGATTTTTGACAAAAGAGATAACACCCCCCCATTACGTCATTCTTCAGAAAGGTGAAAAATGGTCCGTTTTCAAATGTTTTATTTTTGAACGTCAGTTCACATTTGTAGGTGGATTATTAGTTTTAGAGCTAAAATTAGCATGTTTAAAGTGATTTTCATGCTTCCAGGGGCTCTAAACACAAGATTTGTGGAATGGTTAAAAGTGCATGAAAATGGCCAATTTGCTCACTCTGAGGTCTCAAAAAGTGTTTCTTCACCCCGGGAAGTGAATTAAATACCATTTGGAGGCATTTAATGTTCAAGAAAAAACGGCTGATTTTTGACAAAAGAGATAACACCCCCACATTAGGTCATGCTTCAGAAAGGTGAAAAATGGTCCGTTTTCAAATGTTTTATTTTTGAACGTCAGTTCACATTTGTGGGTGGATTATTAGTTTTAGAGCTAAAATTAGCATGTTTAAAGTGATTTTCATGCTTCCAGGGGCGCGGGAAGTGAATTAAATACCATTTTGAGGCATTTAATGTTCAAGCAAAAACGGCTGATTTTTGACAAAAGAGATAACACCCCCCATTACGTCATGCTTCAGAAAGGTGAAAAATTGTCCGTTTTCAAATGTTTTATTTTTGAATGTCAGTTCACATTTGTAGGTGGATTATTAGTTTTATAGCTAAAATTAGCATGTTTAAAGTGATGTTCATGCTTCCAGGGGCCCGGGAAGTGAATTAAATACCATTTGGAGGCATTTAATGTTCAAGCAAAAACGGCTGATTTTTGACAAAAGAGATAACACCCCCCCTTACGCCATTCTTCGGAAAGGTGAAAAATGGTCCGTTTTCAAATGTTTTATTTTTGAATGTCAGTTCACATTTGTAGGTGGATTATTAGTTTTAGAGCTAAAATTAGCATGTTTAAAGTGATTTTCATGCTTCCAGGGGCTCAAAACACAAGATTTGTGGAATGGTTAAAAGTGCATGAAAATGGCCAATTTGCTCACTCTGAGGTCTCAAAAAGTGTTTCTTCACCCCGGGAAGTGAATTAAATACCATTTGGAGGCATTTAATGTTCAAGCAAAAACGGCTGATTTTTGAGAAAAGAGATAACACCCCCCATTACGTCATGCTTCAGAAAGGTGAAAAATTGTCCGTTTTCAAATGTTTTATTTTTGAATGTCAGTTCACATTTGTAGGTGGATTATTAGTTTTAGAGCTAAAATTAGCATGTTTAAAGTGATTTTCATGCTTCCAGGGGCTCAAAACACAAGATTTGTGGAATGGTTAAAAGTGCATGAAAATGGCCAATTTGCTCACTCTGAGGTCTCAAAAAGTGTTTCTTCACCCCGGGAAGTGAATTAAATACCATTTGGAGGCATTTAATGTTCAAGCAAAAACGGCTGATTTTTGACAAAAGAGATAACACCCCCCCTTACGCCATTCTTCAGAAAGGTGAAAAATGGTCCGTTTTCAAATGTTTTATTTTTGAACGTCAGTTCACATTTGTAGGTGGATTATTAGTTTTATAGCTAAAATTAGCATGTTTAAAGTGATTTTCATGCTTCCAGGGGCCCGGGAAGTAAATTAAATACCATTTGGAGGCATTTAATGTTCAAGCAAAAACAGCTCATCTTTGACAAAAGAGATAACACCCCCCTATTACGTCATTCTTCAGAAAGGTGAAAAATGGTCCGTTTTCAAATGTTTTATTTTTGAACGTCAGTTCACATTTGTAGGTGGATTATTAGTTTTAGAGCTAAAATTAGCATGTTTAAAGTGATTTTCATGCTTCCAGGGGCTCTTAACACAAGATTTGTGGAATGGTTAAAAGTGCATGAAAATAGCCAATTTGCTCACTCTGAGGTCTCAAAAAGTGTTTCTTCACCCCGGGAAGTGAATTAAATACCATTTGGAGGCATTTAATGTTCAAGCAAAAACGGCGGATTTTTGACAAAAGAGATAACACCCCCCCATTACGTCATTCTTCAGAAAGGTGAAAAATGGTCCGTTTTCAAATGTTTTATTTTTGAACGTCAGTTCACATTTGTAGGTGGATTATTAGTTTTAGAGCTAAAATTAGCATGTTTAAAGTGATTTTCATGCTTCCAGGGGCTCTAAACACAAGATTTGTGGAATGGTTAAAAGTGCATGAAAATGGCCAATTTGCTCACTCTGAGGTCTCAAAAAGTGTTTCTTCACCCCGGGAAGTAAATTAAATACCATTTGGAGGCATTTAATGTTCAAGAAAAAACGGCTGATTTTTGACAAAAGAGATAACACCCCCACATTAGGTCATGCTTCAGAAAGGTGAAAAATGGTCAGTTTTCAAATGTTTTATTTTTGAACGTCAGTTCACATTTGTGGGTGGATTATTAGTTTTAGAGCTAAAATTAGCATGTTTAAAGTGATTTTCATGCTTCCAGGGGCGCGGGAAGTGAATTAAATACCATTTTGAGGCATTTAATGTTCAAGCAAAAACGGCTGATTTTTGACAAAAGAGATAACACCCCCCATTACGTCATGCTTCAGAAAGGTGAAAAATTGTCCGTTTTCAAATGTTTTATTTTTGAATGTCAGTTCACATTTGTAGGTGGATTATTAGTTTTATAGCTAAAATTAGCATGTTTAAAGTGATGTTCATGCTTCCAGGGGCCCGGGAAGTGAAATAAATACCATTTGGAGGCATTTAATGTTCAAGCAAAAACGGCTGATTTTTGAGAAAAGAGATAACACCGCCCATTACGTCATGCTTCAGAAAGGTGAAAAATTGTCCGTTTTCAAATGTTTTATTTTTGAATGTCAGTTCACATTTGTAGGTGGATTATTAGTTTTAGAGCTAAAATTAGCATGTTTAAAGTGATTTTCATGCTTCCAGGGGCTCAAAACACAAGATTTGTGGAATGGTTAAAAGTGCATGAAAATGGCCAATTTGCTCACTCTGAGGTCTCAAAAAGTGTTTCTTCACCCCGGGAAGTGAATTAAATACCATTTGGAGGCATTTAATGTTCAAGCAAAAACGGCTGATTTTTGACAAAAGAGATAACACCCCCCCTTACGCCATTCTTCAGAAAGGTGAAAAATGGTCCGTTTTCAAATGTTTTATTTTTGAACGTCAGTTCACATTTGTAGGTGGATTATTAGTTTTATAGCTAAAATTAGCATGTTTAAAGTGATTTTCATGCTTCCAGGGGCCCGGGAAGTGAATTAAATACCATTTGGAGGCATTTAATGTTCAAGCAAAAACAGCTCATCTTTGACAAAAGAGATAACACCCCCCTATTACGTCATTCTTCAGAAAGGTGAAAAATGGTCCGTTTTCAAATGTTTTATTTTTGAACGTCAGTTCACATTTGTAGGTGGATTATTAGTTTTAGAGCTAAAATTAGCATGTTTAAAGTGATTTTCATGCTTCCAGGGGCTCTTAACACAAGATTTGTGGAATGGTTAAAAGTGCATGAAAATGGCCAATTTGCTCACTCTGAGGTCTCAAAAAGTGTTTCTTCACCCCGGGAAGTGAATTAAATACCATTTGGAGGCATTTAATGTTCAATCAAAAACAGCTGATTTTTGACAAAAGAGATAACACCTCCCATTACGTCATGCTTCAGAAAGGTGAAAAATTGTCCGTTTTCAAATGTTTTATTTTTGAATGTCAGTTCACATTTGTAGGTGGATTATTAGTTTTAGAGCTAAAATTAGCATGTTTAAAGTGATTTTCATGCTTCCTGTGGCCCTAAACACAAGGTTTGCGGAATGGTTAAAAGTGCATGAAAATGGCCAATTTGCTCACTCTGAGGTCTCAAAAAGTGTTTCTTCACCCCGGGAAGTGAATTAAATACCATTTGGAGGCATTTAATGTTCAAGCAAAAACAGCTGATTTTTGACAAAAGAGATAACACCCCCCCCGTTACGTAATTCTTCAGAAAGGTGAAAAATTGTCTGTTTTCAAATGTTTTATTTTTGAATGTCAGTTCACATTTGTAGGTGGATTATTAGTTTTAGAGCTAAAATTAGCATATTTAAAGTGATTTTCATGCTTCCAGGGGCTCTAAACACAAGATTTGTGGAATGGTTAAAAGTGCATGAAAATGGCCAATTTGCTCACTCTGAGGTCTCAAAAAGTGTTTCTTCACCCCGGGAAGTGAATTAAATACCATTTGGAGGCATTTAATGTTCAAGCAAAAACGGCAGATTTTTGACAAAAGAGATAACACCCCCCCATTACGTCATTCTTCAGAAAGGTGAAAAATGGTCCGTTTTCAAATGTTTTATTTTTGAACGTCAGTTCACATTTGTAGGTGGATTATTAGTTTTAGAGCTAAAATTAGCATGTTTAAAGTGATTTTCATGCTTCCAGGGGCTCTAAACACAAGATTTGTGGAATGGTTAAAAGTGCATGAAAATGGCCAATTTGCTCACTCTGAGGTCTCAAAACGTGTTTCTTCACCCCGGGAAGTGAATTAAATACCATTTGTAGGCATTTAATGGTCAATCAAAAACAGCTGATTTTTGACAAAAGAGATAACACCCCCCCCATTACGTCATTCTTCAGAAAGGTGAACAATGGTCCGTTTTCAAATGTTTTATTTTTGAACGTCAGTTCACATTTGTAGGTGGATTATTAGTTTTAGAGCTAAAATTAGCATGTTTAAAGTGATTTTCATGCTTCCAGGGGCTCTAAACACAAGATTTGTGGAATGGTTAAAAGTGCATGAAAATGGCCAATTTGCTCACTCTGAGGTCTCAAAAAGTGTTTCTTCACCCCGGGAAGTGAATTAAATACCATTTGGAGGCATTTAATGTTCAAGCAAAAACGGCTGATTTTTGACAAAAGAGATAACACCCCCCCATTAGGTCATGCTTCAGAAAGGTGAAAAATGGTCCGTTTTCAAATGTTTTATTTTTGAACGTCAGTTCACATTTGTAGGTGGATTATTAGTTTTAGAGCTAAAATTAGCATGTTTAAAGTGATTTTCATGCTTCCAGGGGCGCGGGAAGTGAATTAAATACCATTTTGAGGCATTTAATGTTCAAGCAAAAACGGCTGATTTTTGACAAAAGAGATAACACCCCCCATTACGTCATGCTTCAGAAAGGTGAAAAATTGTCCGTTTTCAAATGTTTTATTTTTGAATGTCAGTTCACATTTGTAGGTGGATTATTAGTTTTATAGCTAAAATTAGCATGTTTAAAGTGATTTTCATGCTTCCAGGGGCCCGGGAAGTGAATTAAATACCATTTGGAGGCATTTAATGTTCAAGCAAAAACGGCTGATTTTTGACAAAAGAGATAACACCCCCCCATTAGGTCATGCTTCAGAAAGGTGAAAAATGGTCCGTTTTCAAATGTTTTATTTTTGAACGTCAGTTCACATTTGTAGGTGGATTATTAGTTTTAGAGCTAAAATTAGCATGTTTAAAGTGATTTTCAAGCTTCCAGGGGCGCGGGAAGTGAATTAAATACCATTTTGAGGCATTTAATGTTCAAGCAAAAACGGCTGATTTTTGACAAAAGAGATAACACCCCCCATTACGTCATGATTCAGAAAGGTGAAAAATTGTCCGTTTTCAAATGTTTTATTTTTGAATGTCAGTTCACATTTGTAGGTGGATTATTAGTTTTATAGCTAAAATTAGCATGTTTAAAGTGATTTTCATGCTTCCAGGGGCCCGGGAAGTGAATTAAATACCATTTGGAGGCATTTAATGTTCAAGCAAAAACGGCTGATTTTTGACAAAAGAGATAACACCTCCCATTACGTCATGCTTCAGAAAGGTGAAAAATGGTCCGTTTTCAAATGTTTTATTTTTGAACGTCAGTTCACATTTGTAGGTGGATTATTAGTTTTAGAGCTAAAATTAGCATGTTTAAAGTGATTTTCATGCTTCCAGGGGCTCAAAACACAAGATTTGTGGAATGGTTAAAAGTGCATGAAAATGGCCAATTTGCTCACTCTGAGGTCTCAAAAAGTGTTTCTTCACCCCGGGAAGTGAATTAAATACCATTTGGAGGCATTTAATGTTCAAGCAAAAACGGCTGATTTTTGACAAAAGAGATAACACCCCCCATTACGCCATTCTTCAGAAAGGTGAAAAATGGTCCGTTTTCAAATGTTTTATTTTTGAACGTCATTTCACATTTGTAGGTGGATTATTAGTTTTATAGCTAAAATTAGCATGTTTAAAGTGATTTTCATGCTTCCAGGGGCCCGGGAAGTGAATTAAATACCATTTGGAGGCATTTAATGTTCAAGCAAAAACGGCTGATTTTTGACAAAAGAGATAACACCCCCCATTACGTCATGCTTCAGAAAGGTGAAAAATTGTCCGTTTTCAAATGTTTTATTTTTGAATGTCAGTTCACATTTGTAGGTGGATTATTAGTTTTATAGCTAAAATTAGCATGTTTAAAGTGATTTTCATGCTTCCAGGGGCCCGGGAAGTGAATTAAATACCATTTGGAGGCATTTAATGTTCAAGCAAAAACGGCTGATTTTTGACAAAAGAGATAACACCCCCCCATTAGGTCATGCTTCAGAAAGGTGAAAAATGGTCCGTTTTCAAATGTTTTATTTTTGAACGTCAGTTCACATTTGTAGGTGGATTATTAGTTTTAGAGCTAAAATTAGCATGTTTAAAGTGATTTTCAAGCTTCCAGGGGCGCGGGAAGTGAATTAAATACCATTTTGAGGCATTTAATGTTCAAGCAAAAACGGCTGATTTTTGACAAAAGAGATAACACCCCCCATTACGTCATGATTCAGAAAGGTGAAAAATTGTCCGTTTTCAAATGTTTTATTTTTGAATGTCAGTTCACATTTGTAGGTGGATTATTAGTTTTATAGCTAAAATTAGCATGTTTAAAGTGATTTTCATGCTTCCAGGGGCCCGGGAAGTGAATTAAATACCATTTGGAGGCATTTAATGTTCAAGCAAAAACGGCTGATTTTTGACAAAAGAGATAACACCTCCCATTACGTCATGCTTCAGAAAGGTGAAAAATGGTCCGTTTTCAAATGTTTTATTTTTGAACGTCAGTTCACATTTGTAGGTGGATTATTAGTTTTAGAGCTAAAATTAGCATGTTTAAAGTGATTTTCATGCTTCCAGGGGCTCAAAACACAAGATTTGTGGAATGGTTAAAAGTGCATGAAAATGGCCAATTTGCTCACTCTGAGGTCTCAAAAAGTGTTTCTTCACCCCGGGAAGTGAATTAAATACCATTTGGAGGCATTTAATGTTCAAGCAAAAACGGCTGATTTTTGACAAAAGAGATAACACCCCCCCTTACGCCATTCTTCGGAAAGGTGAAAAATGGTCCGTTTTCAAATGTTTTATTTTTGAATGTCAGTTCACATTTGTAGGTGGATTATTAGTTTTAGAGCTAAAATTAGCATGTTTAAAGTGATTTTCATGCTTCCAGGGGCTCAAAACACAAGATTTGTGGAATGGTTAAAAGTGCATGAAAATGGCCAATTTGCTCACTCTGAGGTCTCAAAAAGTGTTTCTTCACCCCGGGAAGTGAATTAAATACCATTTGGAGGCATTTAATGTTCAAGCAAAAACGGCTGATTTTTGAGAAAAGAGATAACACCCCCCATTACGTCATGCTTCAGAAAGGTGAAAAATTGTCCGTTTTCAAATGTTTTATTTTTGAATGTCAGTTCACATTTGTAGGTGGATTATTAGTTTTAGAGCTAAAATTAGCATGTTTAAAGTGATTTTCATGCTTCCAGGGGCTCAAAACACAAGATTTGTGGAATGGTTAAAAGTGCATGAAAATGGCCAATTTGCTCACTCTGAGGTCTCAAAAAGTGTTTCTTCACCCCGGGAAGTGAATTAAATACCATTTGGAGGCATTTAATGTTCAAGCAAAAACGGCTGATTTTTGACAAAAGAGATAACACCCCCCCTTACGCCATTCTTCAGAAAGGTGAAAAATGGTCCGTTTTCAAATGTTTTATTTTTGAACGTCAGTTCACATTTGTAGGTGGATTATTAGTTTTATAGCTAAAATTAGCATGTTTAAAGTGATTTTCATGCTTCCAGGGGCACGGGAAGTGAATTAAATACCATTTGGAGGCATTTAATGTTCAAGCAAAAACAGCTCATCTTTGACAAAAGAGATAACACCCCCCTATTACGTCATTCTTCAGAAAGGTGAAAAATGGTCCGTTTTCAAATGTTTTATTTTTGAACGTCAGTTCACATTTGTAGGTGGATTATTAGTTTTAGAGCTAAAATTAGCATGTTTAAAGTGATTTTCATGCTTCCAGGGGCTCTTAACACAAGATTTGTGGAATGGTTAAAAGTGCATGAAAATAGCCAATTTGCTCACTCTGAGGTCTCAAAAAGTGTTTCTTCACCCCGGGAAGTGAATTAAATACCATTTGGAGGCATTTAATGTTCAAGCAAAAACGGCGGATTTTTGACAAAAGAGATAACACCCCCCCATTACGTCATTCTTCAGAAAGGTGAAAAATGGTCCGTTTTCAAATGTTTTATTTTTGAACGTCAGTTCACATTTGTAGGTGGATTATTAGTTTTAGAGCTAAAATTAGCATGTTTAAAGTGATTTTCATGCTTCCAGGGGCTCTAAACACAAGATTTGTGGAATGGTTAAAAGTGCATGAAAATGGCCAATTTGCTCACTCTGAGGTCTCAAAAAGTGTTTCTTCACCCCGGGAAGTGAATTAAATACCATTTGGAGGCATTTAATGTTCAAGAAAAAACGGCTGATTTTTGACAAAAGAGATAACACCCCCACATTAGGTCATGCTTCAGAAAGGTGAAAAATGGTCCGTTTTCAAATGTTTTATTTTTGAACGTCAGTTCACATTTGTGGGTGGATTATTAGTTTTAGAGCTAAAATTAGCATGTTTAAAGTGATTTTCATGCTTCCAGGGGCGCGGGAAGTGAATTAAATACCATTTTGAGGCATTTAATGTTCAAGCAAAAACGGCTGATTTTTGACAAAAGAGATAACACCCCCCATTACGTCATGCTTCAGAAAGGTGAAAAATTGTCCGTTTTCAAATGTTTTATTTTTGAATGTCAGTTCACATTTGTAGGTGGATTATTAGTTTTATAGCTAAAATTAGCATGTTTAAAGTGATGTTCATGCTTCCAGGGGCCCGGGAAGTGAATTAAACACCATTTGGAGGCATTTAATGTTCAAGCAAAAACGGCTGATTTTTGACAAAAGAGATAACACCCCCCCTTACGCCATTCTTCGGAAAGGTGAAAAATGGTCCGTTTTCAAATGTTTTATTTTTGAATGTCAGTTCACATTTGTAGGTGGATTATTAGTTTTAGAGCTAAAATTAGCATGTTTAAAGTGATTTTCATGCTTCCAGGGGCTCAAAACACAAGATTTGTGGAATGGTTAAAAGTGCATGAAAATGGCCAATTTGCTCACTCTGAGGTCTCAAAAAGTGTTTCTTCACCCCGGGAAGTGAATTAAATACCATTTGGAGGCATTTAATGTTCAAGCAAAAACAGCTGATTTTTGAGAAAAGAGATAACACCCCCCATTACGTCATGCTTCAGAAAGGTGAAAAATTGTCCGTTTTCAAATGTTTTATTTTTGAATGTCAGTTCACATTTGTAGGTGGATTATTAGTTTTAGAGCTAAAATTAGCATGTTTAAAGTGATTTTCATGCTTCCAGGGGCTCAAAACACAAGATTTGTGGAATGGTTAAAAGTGCATGAAAATGGCCAATTTGCTCACTCTGAGGTCTCAAAAAGTGTTTCTTCACCCCGGGAAGTGAATTAAATACCATTTGGAGGCATTTAATGTTCAAGCAAAAACGGCTGATTTTTGACAAAAGAGATAACACCCCCCCTTACGCCATTCTTCAGAAAGGTGAAAAATGGTCCGTTTTCAAATGTTTTATTTTTGAACGTCAGTTCACATTTGTAGGTGGATTATTAGTTTTATAGCTAAAATTAGCATGTTTAAAGTGATTTTCATGCTTCCAGGGGCCCGGGAAGTGAATTAAATACCATTTGGAGGCATTTAATGTTCAAGCAAAAACAGCTCATCTTTGACAAAAGAGATAACACCCCCCTATTACGTCATTCTTCAGAAAGGTGAAAAATGGTCCGTTTTCAAATGTTTTATTTTTGAACGTCAGTTCACATTTGTAGGTGGATTATTAGTTTTAGAGCTAAAATTAGCATGTTTAAAGTGATTTTCATGCTTCCAGGGGCTCTTAACACAAGATTTGTGGAATGGTTAAAAGTGCATGAAAATAGCCAATTTGCTCACTCTGAGGTCTCAAAAAGTGTTTCTTCACCCCGGGAAGTGAATTAAATACCATTTGGAGGCATTTAATGTTCAAGCAAAAACGGCGGATTTTTGACAAAAGAGATAACACCCCCCCATTACGTCATTCTTCAGAAAGGTGAAAAATGGTCCGTTTTCAAATGTTTTATTTTTGAACGTCAGTTCACATTTGTAGGTGGATTATTAGTTTTAGAGCTAAAATTAGCATGTTTAAAGTGATTTTCATGCTTCCAGGGGCTCTAAACACAAGATTTGTGGAATGGTTAAAAGTGCATGAAAATGGCCAATTTGCTCACTCTGAGGTCTCAAAAAGTGTTTCTTCACCCCGGGAAGTGAATTAAATACCATTTGGAGGCATTTAATGTTCAAGAAAAAACGGCTGATTTTTGACAAAAGAGATAACACCCCCACATTAGGTCATGCTTCAGAAAGGTGAAAAATGGTCCGTTTTCAAATGTTTTATTTTTGAACGTCAGTTCACATTTGTGGGTGGATTATTAGTTTTAGAGCTAAAATTAGCATGTTTAAAGTGATTTTCATGCTTCCAGGGGCGCGGGAAGTGAATTAAATACCATTTTGAGGCATTTAATGTTCAAGCAAAAACGGCTGATTTTTGACAAAAGAGATAACACCCCCCATTACGTCATGCTTCAGAAAGGTGAAAAATTGTCCGTTTTCAAATGTTTTATTTTTGAATGTCAGTTCACATTTGTAGGTGGATTATTAGTTTTATAGCTAAAATTAGCATGTTTAAAGTGATGTTCATGCTTCCAGGGGCCCGGGAAGTGAATTAAATACCATTTGGAGGCATTTAATGTTCAAGCAAAAACGGCTGATTTTTGAGAAAAGAGATAACACCCCCCATTACGTCATGCTTCAGAAAGGTGAAAAATTGTCCGTTTTCAAATGTTTTATTTTTGAATGTCAGTTCACATTTGTAGGTGGATTATTAGTTTTAGAGCTAAAATTAGCATGTTTAAAGTGATTTTCATGCTTCCAGGGGCTCAAAACACAAGATTTGTGGAATGGTTAAAAGTGCATGAAAATGGCCAATTTGCTCACTCTGAGGTCTCAAAAAGTGTTTCTTCACCCCGGGAAGTGAATTAAATACCATTTGGAGGCATTTAATGTTCAAGCAAAAACGGCTGATTTTTGACAAAAGAGATAACACCCCCCCTTACGCCATTCTTCAGAAAGGTGAAAAATGGTCCGTTTTCAAATGTTTTATTTTTGAACGTCAGTTCACATTTGTAGGTGGATTATTAGTTTTATAGCTAAAATTAGCATGTTTAAAGTGATTTTCATGCTTCCAGGGGCCCGGGAAGTGAATTAAATACCATTTGGAGGCATTTAATGTTCAAGCAAAAACAGCTCATCTTTGACAAAAGAGATAACACCCCCCTATTACGTCATTCTTCAGAAAGGTGAAAAATGGTCCGTTTTCAAATGTTTTATTTTTGAACGTCAGTTCACATTTGTAGGTGGATTATTAGTTTTAGAGCTAAAATTAGCATGTTTAAAGTGATTTTCATGCTTCCAGGGGCTCTTAACACAAGATTTCTGGAATGGTTAAAAGTGCATGAAAATGGCCAATTTGCTCACTCTGAGGTCTCAAAAAGTGTTTCTTCACCCCGGGAAGTGAATTAAATACCATTTGGAGGCATTTAATGTTCAATCAAAAACAGCTGATTTTTGACAAAAGAGATAACACCTCCCATTACGTCATGCTTCAGAAAGGTGAAAAATTGTCCGTTTTCAAATGTTTTATTTTTGAATGTCAGTTCACATTTGTAGGTGGATTATTAGTTTTAGAGCTAAAATTAGCATGTTTAAAGTGATTTTCATGCTTCCTGTGGCCCTAAACACAAGGTTTGTGGAATGGTTAAAAGTGCATGAAAATGGCCAATTTGCTCACTCTGAGGTCTCAAAAAGTGTTTCTTCACCCCGGGAAGTGAATTAAATACCATTTGGAGGCATTTAATGTTCAAGCAAAAACAGCTGATTTTTGACAAAAGAGATAACACCCCCCCCGTTACGTAATTCTTCAGAAAGGTGAAAAATTGTCTGTTTTCAAATGTTTTATTTTTGAATGTCAGTTCACATTTGTAGGTGGATTATTAGTTTTAGAGCTAAAATTAGCATATTTAAAGTGATTTTCATGCTTCCAGGGGCTCTAAACACAAGATTTGTGGAATGGTTAAAAGTGCATGAAAATGGCCAATTTGCTCACTCTGAGGTCTCAAAAAGTGTTTCTTCACCCCGGGAAGTGAATTAAATACCATTTGGAGGCATTTAATGTTCAAGCAAAAACGGCAGATTTTTGACAAAAGAGATAACACCCCCCCCCATTACGTCATTCTTCAGAAAGGTGAAAAATGGTCCGTTTTCAAATGTTTTATTTTTGAACGTCAGTTCACATTTGTAGGTGGATTATTAGTTTTAGAGCTAAAATTAGCATGTTTAAAGTGATTTTCATGCTTCCAGGGGCTCTAAACACAAGATTTGTGGAATGGTTAAAAGTGCATGAAAATGGCCAAGTTGCTCACTCTGAGGTCTCAAAACGTGTTTCTTCACCCCGGGAAGTGAATTAAATACCATTTGTAGGCATTTAATGGTCAATCAAAAACAGCTGATTTTTGACAAAAAAGATAACACCCCCCCCATTACGTCATTCTTCAGAAAGGTGAAAAATGGTCCGTTTTCAAATGTTTTATTTTTGAACGTCAGTTCACATTTGTAGGTGGATTATTAGTTTTAGAGCTAAAATTAGCATGTTTAAAGTGATTTTCATGCTTCCAGGGGCTCTAAACACAAGATTTGTGGAATGGTTAAAAGTGCATGAAAATGGCCAATTTGCTCACTCTGAGGTCTCAAAAAGTGTTTCTTCACCCCGGGAAGTGAATTAAATACCATTTGGAGGCATTTAATGTTCAAGCAAAAACGGCTGATTTTTGACAAAAGAGATAACACCCCCCCATTAGGTCATGCTTCAGAAAGGTGAAAAATGGTCCGTTTTCAAATGTTTTATTTTTGAACGTCAGTTCACATTTGTAGGTGGATTATTAGTTTTAGAGCTAAAATTAGCATGTTTAAAGTGATTTTCATGCTTCCAGGGGCACGGGAAGTGAATTAAATACCATTTTGAGGCATTTAATGTTCAAGCAAAAACGGCTGATTTTTGACAAAAGAGATAACACCCCCCATTACGTCATGCTTCAGAAAGGTGAAAAATTGTCCGTTTTCAAATGTTTTATTTTTGAATGTCAGTTCACATTTGTAGGTGGATTATTAGTTTTATAGCTAAAATTAGCATGTTTAAAGTGATTTTCATGCTTCCAGGGGCCCGGGAAGTGAATTAAATACCATTTGGAGGCATTTAATGTTCAAGCAAAAACGGCTGATTTTTGACAAAAGAGATAACACCTCCCATTACGTCATGCTTCAGAAAGGTGAAAAATGGTCCGTTTTCAAATGTTCTATTTTTGAACGTCAGTTCACATTTGTAGGTGGATTATTAGTTTTAGAGCTAAAATTAGCATGTTTAAAGTGATTTTCATGCTTCCAGGGGCTCAAAACACAAGATTTGTGGAATGGTTAAAAGTGCATGAAAATGGCCAATTTGCTCACTCTGAGGTCTCAAAAAGTGTTTCTTCACCCCGGGAAGTGAATTAAATACCATTTGGAGGCATTTAATGTTCAAGTAAAAACGGCTGATTTTTGACAAAAGAGATAACACCCCCCCTTACGCCATTCTTCAGAAAGGTGAAAAATGGTCCGTTTTCAAATGTTTTATTTTTGAACGTCAGTTCACATTTGTAGGTGGATTATTAGTTTTATAGCTAAAATTAGCATGTTTAAAGTGATTTTCATGCTTCCAGGGGCGCGGGAAGTGAATTAAATACCATTTGGAGGCATTTAATGTTCAAGCAAAAACGGCTGATTTTTGACAAAAGAGATAACACCCCCCCATTAGGTCATGCTTCAGAAAGGTGAAAAATGGTCCGTTTTCAAATGTTTTATTTTTGAACGTCAGTTCACATTTGTAGGTGGATTATTAGTTTTAGAGCTAAAATTAGCATGTTTAAAGTGATTTTCATGCTTCCAGGGGCGCGGGAAGTGAATTAAATACCATTTTGAGGCATTTAATGTTCAAGCAAAAACGGCTGATTTTTGACAAAAGAGATAACACCCCCCATTACGTCATGCTTCAGAAAGGTGAAAAATTGTCCGTTTTCAAATGTTTTATTTTTGAATGTCAGTTCACATTTGTAGGTGGATTATTAGTTTTATAGCTAAAATTAGCATGTTTAAAGTGATTTTCATGCTTCCAGGGGCCCGGGAAGTGAATTAAATACCATTTGGAGGCATTTAATGTTCAAGCAAAAACGGCTGATTTTTGACAAAAGAGATAACACCCCCCCTTACGCCATTCTTCAGAAAGGTGAAAAATGGTCCGTTTTCAAATGTTTTATTTTTGAATGTCAGTTCACATTTGTAGGTGGATTATTAGTTTTAGAGCTAAAATTAGCATGTTTAAAGTGATTTTCATGCTTCCAGGGGCTCAAAACACAAGATTTGTGGAATGGTTAAAAGTGCATGAAAATGGCCAATTTGCTCACTCTGAGGTCTCAAAAAGTGTTTCTTCACCCCGGGAAGTGAATTAAATACCATTTGGAGGCATTTAATGTTCAAGCAAAAACGGCTGATTTTTGAGAAAAGAGATAACACCCCCCATTACGTCATGCTTCAGAAAGGTGAAAAATTGTCCGTTTTCAAATGTTTTATTTTTGAATGTCAGTTCACATTTGTAGGTGGATTATTAGTTTTAGAGCTAAAATTAGCATGTTTAAAGTGATTTTCATGCTTCCAGGGGCTCAAAACACAAGATTTGTGGAATGGTTAACAGTGCATGAAAATGGCCAATTTGCTCACTCTGAGGTCTCAAAAAGTGTTTCTTCACCCCGGGAAGTGAATTAAATACCATTTGGAGGCATTTAATGTTCAAGCAAAAACGGCTGATTTTTGACAAAAGAGATAACACCCCCCCATTAGGTCATGCTTCAGAAAGGTGAAAAATGGTCCGTTTTCAAATGTTTTATTTTTGAACGTCAGTTCACATTTGTAGGTGGATTATTAGTTTTAGAGCTAAAATTAGCATGTTTAAAGTGATTTTCATGCTTCCAGGGGCACGGGAAGTGAATTAAATACCATTTTGAGGCATTTAATGTTCAAGCAAAAACGGCTGATTTTTGACAAAAGAGATAACACCCCCCATTACGTCATGCTTCAGAAAGGTGAAAAATTGTCCGTTTTCAAATGTTTTATTTTTGAATGTCAGTTCACATTTGTAGGTGGATTATTAGTTTTATAGCTAAAATTAGCATGTTTAAAGTGATTTTCATGCTTCCAGGGGCCCGGGAAGTGAATTAAATACCATTTGGAGGCATTTAATGTTCAAGCAAAAACGGCTGATTTTTTACAAAAGAGATAACACCTCCCATTACGTCATGCTTCAGAAAGGTGAAAAATGGTCCGTTTTCAAATGTTCTATTTTTGAACGTCAGTTCACATTTGTAGGTGGATTATTAGTTTTAGAGCTAAAATTAGCATGTTTAAAGTGATTTTCATGCTTCCAGGGGCTCAAAACACAAGATTTGTGGAATGGTTAAAAGTGCATGAAAATGGCCAATTTGCTCACTCTGAGGTCTCAAAAAGTGTTTCTTCACCCCGGGAAGTGAATTAAATACCATTTGGAGGCATTTAATGTTCAAGTAAAAACGGCTGATTTTTGACAAAAGAGATAACACCCCCCTTACGCCATTCTTCAGAAAGGTGAAAAATGGTCCGTTTTCAAATGTTTTATTTTTGAACGTCAGTTCACATTTGTAGGTGGATTATTAGTTTTATAGCTAAAATTAGCATGTTTAAAGTGATTTTCATGCTTCCAGGGGCGCGGGAAGTGAATTAAATACCATTTGGAGGCATTTAATGTTCAAGCAAAAACGGCTGATTTTTGACAAAAGAGATAACACCCCCCCATTAGGTCATGCTTCAGAAAGGTGAAAAATGGTCCGTTTTCAAATGTTTTATTTTTGAACGTCAGTTCACATTTGTAGGTGGATTATTAGTTTTAGAGCTAAAATTAGCATGTTTAAAGTGATTTTCATGCTTCCAGGGGCGCGGGAAGTGAATTAAATACCATTTTGAGGCATTTAATGTTCAAGCAAAAACGGCTGATTTTTGACAAAAGAGATAACACCCCCCATTACGTCATGCTTCAGAAAGGTGAAAAATTGTCCGTTTTCAAATGTTTTATTTTTGAATGTCAGTTCACATTTGTAGGTGGATTATTAGTTTTATAGCTAAAATTAGCATGTTTAAAGTGATTTTCATGCTTCCAGGGGCCCGGGAAGTGAATTAAATACCATTTGGAGGCATTTAATGTTCAAGCAAAAACGGCTGATTTTTGACAAAAGAGATAACACCCCCCCTTACGCCATTCTTCAGAAAGGTGAAAAATGGTCCGTTTTCAAATGTTTTATTTTTGAATGTCAGTTCACATTTGTAGGTGGATTATTAGTTTTAGAGCTAAAATTAGCATGTTTAAAGTGATTTTCATGCTTCCAGGGGCTCAAAACACAAGATTTGTGGAATGGTTAAAAGTGCATGAAAATGGCCAATTTGCTCACTCTGAGGTCTCAAAAAGTGTTTCTTCACCCCGGGAAGTGAATTAAATACCATTTGGAGGCATTTAATGTTCAAGCAAAAACGGCTGATTTTTGAGAAAAGAGATAACACCCCCCATTACGTCATGCTTCAGAAAGGTGAAAAATTGTCCGTTTTCAAATGTTTTATTTTTGAATGTCAGTTCACATTTGTAGGTGGATTATTAGTTTTAGAGCTAAAATTAGCATGTTTAAAGTGATTTTCATGCTTCCAGGGGCTCAAAACACAAGATTTGTGGAATGGTTAAAAGTGCATGAAAATGGCCAATTTGCTCACTCTGAGGTCTCAAAAAGTGTTTCTTCACCCCGGGAAGTGAATTAAATACCATTTGGAGGCATTTAATGTTCAAGCAAAAACGGCTGATTTTTGACAAAAGAGATAACACCCCCCCTTACGCCATTCTTCAGAAAGGTGAAAAATGGTCCGTTTTCAAATGTTTTATTTTTGAACGTCAGTTCACATTTGTAGGTGGATTATTAGTTTTATAGCTAAAATTAGCATGTTTGAAGTGATTTTCATGCTTCCAGGGGCCCGGGAAGTGAATTAAATACCATTTGGAGGCATTTAATGTTCAAGCAAAAACAGCTCATCTTTGACAAAAGAGATAACACCCCCCTATTACGTCATTCTTCAGAAAGGTGAAAAATGGTCCGTTTTCAAATGTTTTATTTTTGAACGTCAGTTCACATTTGTAGGTGGATTATTAGTTTTAGAGCTAAAATTAGCATGTTTAAAGTGATTTTCATGCTTCCAGGGGCTCTTAACACAAGATTTGTGGAATGGTTAAAAGTGCATGAAAATAGCCAATTTGCTCATTCTGAGGTCTCAAAAAGTGTTTCTTCACCCCGGGAAGTGAATTAAATACCATTTGGAGGCATTTAATGTTCAAGCAAAAACGGCTGATTTTTGACAAAAGAGATAACACCCCCCCATTAGGTCATGCTTCAGAAAGGTGAAAAATGGTCCGTTTTCAAATGTTTTATTTTTGAACGTCAGTTCACATTTGTAGGTGGATTATTAGTTTTAGAGCTAAAATTAGCATGTTTAAAGTGATTTTCATGCTTCCAGGGGCACGGGAAGTGAATTAAATACCATTTTGAGGCATTTAATGTTCAAGCAAAAACGGCTGATTTTTGACAAAAGAGATAACACCCCCCATTACGTCATGCTTCAGAAAGGTGAAAAATTGTCCGTTTTCAAATGTTTTATTTTTGAATGTCAGTTCACATTTGTAGGTGGATTATTAGTTTTATAGCTAAAATTAGCATGTTTAAAGTGATTTTCATGCTTCCAGGGGCCCGGGAAGTGAATTAAATACCATTTGGAGGCATTTAATGTTCAAGCAAAAACGGCTGATTTTTTACAAAAGAGATAACACCTCCCATTACGTCATGCTTCAGAAAGGTGAAAAATGGTCCGTTTTCAAATGTTCTATTTTTGAACGTCAGTTCACATTTGTAGGTGGATTATTAGTTTTAGAGCTAAAATTAGCATGTTTAAAGTGATTTTCATGCTTCCAGGGGCTCAAAACACAAGATTTGTGGAATGGTTAAAAGTGCATGAAAATGGCCAATTTGCTCACTCTGAGGTCTCAAAAAGTGTTTCTTCACCCCGGGAAGTGAATTAAATACCATTTGGAGGCATTTAATGTTCAAGTAAAAACGGCTGATTTTTGACAAAAGAGATAACACCCCCCTTACGCCATTCTTCAGAAAGGTGAAAAATGGTCCGTTTTCAAATGTTTTATTTTTGAACGTCAGTTCACATTTGTAGGTGGATTATTAGTTTTATAGCTAAAATTAGCATGTTTAAAGTGATTTTCATGCTTCCAGGGGCGCGGGAAGTGAATTAAATACCATTTGGAGGCATTTAATGTTCAAGCAAAAACGGCTGATTTTTGACAAAAGAGATAACACCCCCCCATTAGGTCATGCTTCAGAAAGGTGAAAAATGGTCCGTTTTCAAATGTTTTATTTTTGAACGTCAGTTCACATTTGTAGGTGGATTATTAGTTTTAGAGCTAAAATTAGCATGTTTAAAGTGATTTTCATGCTTCCAGGGGCGCGGGAAGTGAATTAAATACCATTTTGAGGCATTTAATGTTCAAGCAAAAACGGCTGATTTTTGACAAAAGAGATAACACCCCCCATTACGTCATGCTTCAGAAAGGTGAAAAATTGTCCGTTTTCAAATGTTTTATTTTTGAATGTCAGTTCACATTTGTAGGTGGATTATTAGTTTTATAGCTAAAATTAGCATGTTTAAAGTGATTTTCATGCTTCCAGGGGCCCGGGAAGTGAATTAAATACCATTTGGAGGCATTTAATGTTCAAGCAAAAACGGCTGATTTTTGACAAAAGAGATAACACCCCCCTTACGCCATTCTTCAGAAAGGTGAAAAATGGTCCGTTTTCAAATGTTTTATTTTTGAATGTCAGTTCACATTTGTAGGTGGATTATTAGTTTTAGAGCTAAAATTAGCATGTTTAAAGTGATTTTCATGCTTCCAGGGGCTCAAAACACAAGATTTGTGGAATGGTTAAAAGTGCATGAAAATGGCCAATTTGCTCACTCTGAGGTCTCAAAAAGTGTTTCTTCACCCCGGGAAGTGAATTAAATACCATTTGGAGGCATTTAATGTTCAAGCAAAAACGGCTGATTTTTGAGAAAAGAGATAA
This sequence comes from Lissotriton helveticus, assembly GCF_964261635.1. Lineage (NCBI taxonomy): Eukaryota > Metazoa > Chordata > Amphibia > Caudata > Salamandridae > Lissotriton > Lissotriton helveticus. Next base: position 2,440,279 of record NW_027611740.1, read on the forward strand.
CACCCCCCATTACGTCATGCTTCAGAAAGGTGAAAAATTGTCCGTTTTCAAATGTTTTATTTTTGAATGTCAGTTCACATTTGTAGGTGGATTATTAGTTTTAGAGCTAAAATTAGCATGTTTAAAGTGATTTTCATGCTTCCAGGGGCTCAAAACACAAGATTTGTGGAATGGTTAAAAGTGCATGAAAATGGCCAATTTGCTCACTCTGAGGTCTCAAAAAGTGTTTCTTCACCCCGGGAAGTGAATTAAATACCATTTGGAGGCATTTAATGTTCAAGCAAAAACGGCTGATTTTTGACAAAAGAGATAACACCCCCCCTTACGCCATTCTTCAGAAAGGTGAAAAATGGTCCGTTTTCAAATGTTTTATTTTTGAACGTCAGTTCACATTTGTAGGTGGATTATTAGTTTTATAGCTAAAATTAGCATGTTTGAAGTGATTTTCATGCTTCCAGGGGCCCGGGAAGTGAATTAAATACCATTTGGAGGCATTTAATGTTCAAGCAAAAACAGCTCATCTTTGACAAAAGAGATAACACCCCCCTATTACGTCATTCTTCAGAAAGGTGAAAAATGGTCCGTTTTCAAATGTTTTATTTTTGAACGTCAGTTCACATTTGTAGGTGGATTATTAGTTTTAGAGCTAAAATTAGCATGTTTAAAGTGATTTTCATGCTTCCAGGGGCTCTTAACACAAGATTTGTGGAATGGTTAAAAGTGCATGAAAATAGCCAATTTGCTCATTCTGAGGTCTCAAAAAGTGTTTCTTCACCCCGGGAAGTGAATTAAATACCATTTGGAGGCATTTAATGTTCAAGCAAAAACGGCGGATTTTTGACAAAAGAGATAACACCCCCCCATTACGTCATTCTTCAGAAAGGTGAAAAATGGTCCGTTTTCAAATGTTTTATTTTTGAACGTCAGTTCACATTTGTAGGTGGATTATTAGTTTTAGAGCTAAAATTAGCATGTTTAAAGTGATTTTCATGCTTCCAGGGGCTCTAAACACAAGATTTGTGGAATGGTTAAAAGTGCATGAAAATGGCCAATTTGCTCACTCTGAGGTCTCAAAAAGTGTTTCTTCACCCCGGGAAGTGAATTAAATACCATTTGGAGGCATTTAATGTTCAAGAAAAAACGGCTGATTTTTGACAAAAGAGATAACACCCCCCCTTACGCCATTCTTCAGAAAGGTGAAAAATGGTCCGTTTTCAAATGTTTTATTTTTGAATGTCAGTTCACATTTGTGGGTGGATTATTAGTTTTAGAGCTAAAATTAGCATGTTTAAAGTGATTTTCATGCTTCCAGGGGCTCAAAACACAAGATTTGTGGAATGGTTAAAAGTGCATGAAAATGGCCAATTTGCTCACTCTGAGGTCTCAAAAAGTGTTTCTTCACCCCGGGAAGTGAATTAAATACCATTTGGAGGCATTTAATGTTCAAGCAAAAACGGCTGATTTTTGACAAAAGAGATAACACCCCCCATTACGCCATTCTTCAGAAAGGTGAAAAATGGTCCGTTTTCAAATGTTTTATTTTTGAACGTCATTTCACATTTGTAGGTGGATTATTAGTTTTATAGCTAAAATTAGCATGTTTAAAGTGATTTTCATGCTTCCAGGGGCCCGGGAAGTGAATTAAATACCATTTGGAGGCATTTAATGTTCAAGCAAAAACGGCTGATTTTTGACAAAAGAGATAACACCCCCCCATTAGGTCATGCTTCAGAAAGGTGAAAAATGGTCCGTTTTCAAATGTTTTATTTTTGAACGTCAGTTCACATTTGTAGGTGGATTATTAGTTTTAGAGCTAAAATTAGCATGTTTAAAGTGATTTTCATGCTTCCAGGGGCGCGGGAAGTGAATTAAATACCATTTTGAGGCATTTAATGTTCAAGCAAAAACGGCTGATTTTTGACAAAAGAGATAACACCCCCCATTACGTCATGCTTCAGAAAGGTGAAAAATTGTCCGTTTTCAAATGTTTTATTTTTGAATGTCAGTTCACATTTGTAGGTGGATTATTAGTTTTATAGCTAAAATTAGCATGTTTAAAGTGATTTTCATGCTTCCAGGGGCCCGGGAAGTGAATTAAATACCATTTGGAGGCATTTAATGTTCAAGCAAAAACGGCTGATTTTTGACAAAAGAGATAACACCTCCCATTACGTCATGCTTCAGAAAGGTGAAAAATGGTCCGTTTTCAAATGTTTTATTTTTGAACGTCAGTTCACATTTGTAGGTGGATTATTAGTTTTAGAGCTAAAATTAGCATGTTTAAAGTGATTTTCATGCTTCCAGGGGCTCAAAACACAAGATTTGTGGAATGGTTAAAAGTGCATGAAAATGGCCCATTTGCTCACTCTGAGGTCTCAAAAAGTGTTTCTTCACCCCGGGAAGTGAATTAAATACCATTTGGAGGCATTTAATGTTCAAGCAAAAACGGCTGATTTTTGACAAAAGAGATAACACCCCCCCTTACGCCATTCTTCAGAAAGGTGAAAAATGGTCCGTTTTCAAATGTTTTATTTTTGAATGTCAGTTCACATTTGTAGGTGGATTATTAGTTTTAGAGCTAAAATTAGCATGTTTAAAGTGATTTTCATGCTTCCAGGGGCTCAAAACACAAGATTTGTGGAATGGTTAAAAGTGCATGAAAATGGCCAATTTGCTCACTCTGAGGTCTCAAAAAGTGTTTCTTCACCCCGGGAAGTGAATTAAATACCATTTGGAGGCATTTAATGTTCAAGCAAAAACGGCTGATTTTTGAGAAAAGAGATAACACCCCCCATTACGTCATGCTTCAGAAAGGTGAAAAATTGTCCGTTTTCAAATGTTTTATTTTTGAATGTCAGTTCACATTTGTAGGTGGATTATTAGTTTTAGAGCTAAAATTAGCATGTTTAAAGTGATTTTCATGCTTCCAGGGGCTCAAAACACAAGATTTGTGGAATGGTTAAAAGTGCATGAAAATGGCCAATTTGCTCACTCTGAGGTCTCAAAAAGTGTTTCTTCACCCCGGGAAGTGAATTAAATACCATTTGGAGGCATTTAATGTTCAAGCAAAAACGGCTGATTTTTGACAAAAGAGATAACACCCCCCCTTACGCCATTCTTCAGAAAGGTGAAAAATGGTCCGTTTTCAAATGTTTTATTTTTGAACGTCAGTTCACATTTGTAGGTGGATTATTAGTTTTATAGCTAAAATTAGCATGTTTAAAGTGATTTTCATGCTTCCAGGGGCCCGGGAAGTGAATTAAATACCATTTGGAGGCATTTAATGTTCAAGCAAAAACAGCTCATCTTTGACAAAAGAGATAACACCCCCCTATTACGTCATTCTTCAGAAAGGTGAAAAATGGTCCGTTTTCAAATGTTTTATTTTTGAACGTCAGTTCACATTTGTAGGTGGATTATTAGTTTTAGAGCTAAAATTAGCATGTTTAAAGTGATTTTCATGCTTCCAGGGGCTCTTAACACAAGATTTGTGGAATGGTTAAAAGTGCATGAAAATAGCCAATTTGCTCACTCTGAGGTCTCAAAAAGTGTTTCTTCACCCCGGGAAGTGAATTAAATACCATTTGGAGGCATTTAATGTTCAAGCAAAAACGGCGGATTTTTGACAAAAGAGATAACACCCCCCCATTACGTCATTCTTCAGAAAGGTGAAAAATGGTCCGTTTTCAAATGTTTTATTTTTGAACGTCAGTTCACATTTGTAGGTGGATTATTAGTTTTAGAGCTAAAATTAGCATGTTTAAAGTGATTTTCATGCTTCCAGGGGCTCTAAACACAAGATTTGTGGAATGGTTAAAAGTGCATGAAAATGGCCAATTTGCTCACTCTGAGGTCTCAAAAAGTGTTTCTTCACCCCGGGAAGTGAATTAAATACCATTTGGAGGCATTTAATGTTCAAGAAAAAACGGCTGATTTTTGACAAAAGAGATAACACCCCCACATTAGGTCATGCTTCAGAAAGGTGAAAAATGGTCCGTTTTCAAATGTTTTATTTTTGAACGTCAGTTCACATTTGTGGGTGGATTATTAGTTTTAGAGCTAAAATTAGCATGTTTAAAGTGATTTTCATGCTTCCAGGGGCGCGGGAAGTGAATTAAATACCATTTTGAGGCATTTAATGTTCAAGCAAAAACGGCTGATTTTTGACAAAAGAGATAACACCCCCCATTACGTCATGCTTCAGAAAGGTGAAAAATTGTCCGTTTTCAAATGTTTTATTTTTGAATGTCAGTTCACATTTGTAGGTGGATTATTAGTTTTATAGCTAAAATTAGCATGTTTAAAGTGATGTTCATGCTTCCAGGGGCCCGGGAAGTGAATTAAATACTATTTGGAGGCATTTAATGTTCAAGCAAAAACGGCTGATTTTTGACAAAAGAGATAACACCTCCCATTACGTCATGCTTCAGAAAGGTGAAAAATGGTCCGTTTTCAAATGTTTTATTTTTGAACGTCAGTTCACATTTGTAGGTGGATTATTAGTTTTAGAGCTAAAATTAGCATGTTTAAAGTGATTTTCATGCTTCCAGGGGCTCAAAACACAAGATTTGTGGAATGGTTAAAAGTGCATGAAAATGGCCAATTTGCTCACTCTGAGGTCTCAAAAAGTGTTTCTTCACCCCGGGAAGTGAATTAAATACCATTTGGAGGCATTTAATGTTCAAGCAAAAACGGCGGATTTTTGACAAAAGAGATAACACCCCCCCATTACGTCATTCTTCAGAAAGGTGAAAAATGGTCCGTTTTCAAATGTTTTATTTTTGAACGTCAGTTCACATTTGTAGGTGGATTATTAGTTTTAGAGCTAAAATTAGCATGTTTAAAGTGATTTTCATGCTTCCAGGGGCTCTAAACACAAGATTTGTGGAATGGTTAAAAGTGCATGAAAATGGCCAATTTGCTCACTCTGAGGTCTCAAAAAGTGTTTCTTCACCCCGGGAAGTGAATTAAATACCATTTGGAGGCATTTAATGTTCAAGAAAAAACGGCTGATTTTTGACAAAAGAGATAACACCCCCACATTAGGTCATGCTTCAGAAAGGTGAAAAATGGTCCGTTTTCAAATGTTTTATTTTTGAACGTCAGTTCACATTTGTGGGTGGATTATTAGTTTTAGAGCTAAAATTAGCATGTTTAAAGTGATTTTCATGCTTCCAGGGGCGCGGGAAGTGAATTAAATACCATTTTGAGGCATTTAATGTTCAAGCAAAAACGGCTGATTTTTGACAAAAGAGATAACACCCCCCATTACGTCATGCTTCAGAAAGGTGAAAAATTGTCCGTTTTCAAATGTTTTATTTTTGAATGTCAGTTCACATTTGTAGGTGGATTATTAGTTTTATAGCTAAAATTAGCATGTTTAAAGTGATGTTCATGCTTCCAGGGGCCCGGGAAGTGAATTAAATACCATTTGGAGGCATTTAATGTTCAAGCAAAAACGGCTGATTTTTGACAAAAGAGATAACACCCCCCCTTACGCCATTCTTCGGAAAGGTGAAAAATGGTCCGTTTTCAAATGTTTTATTTTTGAATGTCAGTTCACATTTGTAGGTGGATTATTAGTTTTAGAGCTAAAATTAGCATGTTTAAAGTGATTTTCATGCTTCCAGGGGCTCAAAACACAAGATTTGTGGAATGGTTAAAAGTGCATGAAAATGGCCAATTTGCTCACTCTGAGGTCTCAAAAAGTGTTTCTTCACCCCGGGAAGTGAATTAAATACCATTTGGAGGCATTTAATGTTCAAGCAAAAACAGCTGATTTTTGAGAAAAGAGATAACACCCCCCATTACGTCATGCTTCAGAAAGGTGAAAAATTGTCCGTTTTCAAATGTTTTATTTTTGAATGTCAGTTCACATTTGTAGGTGGATTATTAGTTTTAGAGCTAAAATTAGCATGTTTAAAGTGATTTTCATGCTTCCAGGGGCTCAAAACACAAGATTTGTGGAATGGTTAAAAGTGCATGAAAATGGCCAATTTGCTCACTCTGAGGTCTCAAAAAGTGTTTCTTCACCCCGGGAAGTGAATTAAATACCATTTGGAGGCATTTAATGTTCAAGCAAAAACGGCTGATTTTTGACAAAAGAGATAACACCCCCCCTTACGCCATTCTTCAGAAAGGTGAAAAATGGTCCGTTTTCAAATGTTTTATTTTTGAACGTCAGTTCACATTTGTAGGTGGATTATTAGTTTTATAGCTAAAATTAGCATGTTTAAAGTGATTTTCATGCTTCCAGGGGCCCGGGAAGTGAATTAAATACCATTTGGAGGCATTTAATGTTCAAGCAAAAACAGCTCATCTTTGACAAAAGAGATAACACCCCCCTATTACGTCATTCTTCAGAAAGGTGAAAAATGGTCCGTTTTCAAATGTTTTATTTTTGAACGTCAGTTCACATTTGTAGGTGGATTATTAGTTTTAGAGCTAAAATTAGCATGTTTAAAGTGATTTTCATGCTTCCAGGGGCTCTTAACACAAGATTTGTGGAATGGTTAAAAGTGCATGAAAATAGCCAATTTGCTCACTCTGAGGTCTCAAAAAGTGTTTCTTCACCCCGGGAAGTGAATTAAATACCATTTGGAGGCATTTAATGTTCAAGCAAAAACGGCGGATTTTTGACAAAAGAGATAACACCCCCCCATTACGTCATTCTTCAGAAAGGTGAAAAATGGTCCGTTTTCAAATGTTTTATTTTTGAACGTCAGTTCACATTTGTAGGTGGATTATTAGTTTTAGAGCTAAAATTAGCATGTTTAAAGTGATTTTCATGCTTCCAGGGGCTCTAAACACAAGATTTGTGGAATGGTTAAAAGTGCATGAAAATGGCCAATTTGCTCACTCTGAGGTCTCAAAAAGTGTTTCTTCACCCCGGGAAGTGAATTAAATACCATTTGGAGGCATTTAATGTTCAAGAAAAAACGGCTGATTTTTGACAAAAGAGATAACACCCCCACATTAGGTCATGCTTCAGAAAGGTGAAAAATGGTCCGTTTTCAAATGTTTTATTTTTGAACGTCAGTTCACATTTGTGGGTGGATTATTAGTTTTAGAGCTAAAATTAGCATGTTTAAAGTGATTTTCATGCTTCCAGGGGCGCGGGAAGTGAATTAAATACCATTTTGAGGCATTTAATGTTCAAGCAAAAACGGCTGATTTTTGACAAAAGAGATAACACCCCCCATTACGTCATGCTTCAGAAAGGTGAAAAATTGTCCGTTTTCAAATGTTTTATTTTTGAATGTCAGTTCACATTTGTAGGTGGATTATTAGTTTTATAGCTAAAATTAGCATGTTTAAAGTGATGTTCATGCTTCCAGGGGCCCGGGAAGTGAATTAAATACCATTTGGAGGCATTTAATGTTCAAGCAAAAACGGCTGATTTTTGAGAAAAGAGATAACACCCCCCATTACGTCATGCTTCAGAAAGGTGAAAAATTGTCCGTTTTCAAATGTTTTATTTTTGAATGTCAGTTCACATTTGTAGGTGGATTATTAGTTTTAGAGCTAAAATTAGCATGTTTAAAGTGATTTTCATGCTTCCAGGGGCTCAAAACACAAGATTTGTGGAATGGTTAAAAGTGCATGAAAATGGCCAATTTGCTCACTCTGAGGTCTCAAAAAGTGTTTCTTCACCCCGGGAAGTGAATTAAATACCATTTGGAGGCATTTAATGTTCAAGCAAAAACGGCTGATTTTTGACAAAAGAGATAACACCCCCCCTTACGCCATTCTTCAGAAAGGTGAAAAATGGTCCGTTTTCAAATGTTTTATTTTTGAACGTCAGTTCACATTTGTAGGTGGATTATTAGTTTTATAGCTAAAATTAGCATGTTTAAAGTGATTTTCATGCTTCCAGGGGCCCGGGAAGTGAATTAAATACCATTTGGAGGCATTTAATGTTCAAGCAAAAACAGCTCATCTTTGACAAAAGAGATAACACCCCCCTATTACGTCATTCTTCAGAAAGGTGAAAAATGGTCCGTTTTCAAATGTTTTATTTTTGAACGTCAGTTCACATTTGTAGGTGGATTATTAGTTTTAGAGCTAAAATTAGCATGTTTAAAGTGATTTTCATGCTTCCAGGGGCTCTTAACACAAGATTTGTGGAATGGTTAAAAGTGCATGAAAATGGCCAATTTGCTCACTCTGAGGTCTCAAAAAGTGTTTCTTCACCCCGGGAAGTGAATTAAATACCATTTGGAGGCATTTAATGTTCAATCAAAAACAGCTGATTTTTGACAAAAGAGATAACACCTCCCATTACGTCATGCTTTAGAAAGGTGAAAAATTGTCCGTTTTCAAATGTTTTATTTTTGAATGTCAGTTCACATTTGTAGGTGGATTATTAGTTTTAGAGCTAAAATTAGCATGTTTAAAGTGATTTTCATGCTTCCTGTGGCCCTAAACACAAGGTTTGTGGAATGGTTAAAAGTGCATGAAAATGGCCAATTTGCTCACTCTGAGGTCTCAAAAAGTGTTTCTTCACCCCGGGAAGTGAATTAAATACCATTTGGAGGCATTTAATGTTCAAGCAAAAACAGCTGATTTTTGACAAAAGAGATAACACCCCCCCGTTACGTAATTCTTCAGAAAGGTGAAAAATTGTCTGTTTTCAAATGTTTTATTTTTGAATGTCAGTTCACATTTGTAGGTGGATTATTAGTTTTAGAGCTAAAATTAGCATATTTAAAGTGATTTTCATGCTTCCAGGGGCTCTAAACACAAGATTTGTGGAATGGTTAAAAGTGCATGAAAATGGCCAATTTGCTCACTCTGAGGTCTCAAAAAGTGTTTCTTCACCCCGGGAAGTGAATTAAATACCATTTGGAGGCATTTAATGTTCAAGCAAAAACGGCAGATTTTTGACAAAAGAGATAACACCCCCCCCATTACGTCATTCTTCAGAAAGGTGAAAAATGGTCCGTTTTCAAATGTTTTATTTTTGAACGTCAGTTCACATTTGTAGGTGGATTATTAGTTTTAGAGCTAAAATTAGCATGTTTAAAGTGATTTTCATGCTTCCAGGGGCTCTAAACACAAGATTTGTGGAATGGTTAAAAGTGCATGAAAATGGCCAATTTGCTCACTCTGAGGTCTCAAAACGTGTTTCTTCACCCCGGGAAGTGAATTAAATACCATTTGTAGGCATTTAATGGTCAATCAAAAACAGCTGATTTTTGACAAAAAAGATAACACCCCCCCCCATTACGTCATTCTTCAGAAAGGTGAAAAATGGTCCGTTTTCAAATGTTTTATTTTTGAACGTCAGTTCACATTTGTAGGTGGATTATTAGTTTTAGAGCTAAAATTAGCATGTTTAAAGTGATTTTCATGCTTCCAGGGGCTCTAAACACAAGATTTGTGGAATGGTTAAAAGTGCATGAAAATGGCCAATTTGCTCACTCTGAGGTCTCAAAAAGTGTTTCTTCACCCCGGGAAGTGAATTAAATACCATTTGGAGGCATTTAATGTTCAAGCAAAAACGGCTGATTTTTGACAAAAGAGATAACACCCCCCCATTAGGTCATGCTTCAGAAAGGTGAAAAATGGTCCGTTTTCAAATGTTTTATTTTTGAACGTCAGTTCACATTTGTAGGTGGATTATTAGTTTTAGAGCTAAAATTAGCATGTTTAAAGTGATTTTCATGCTTCCAGGGGCACGGGAAGTGAATTAAATACCATTTTGAGGCATTTAATGTTCAAGCAAAAACGGCTGATTTTTGACAAAAGAGATAACACCCCCCATTACGTCATGCTTCAGAAAGGTGAAAAATTGTCCGTTTTCAAATGTTTTATTTTTGAATGTCAGTTCACATTTGTAGGTGGATTATTAGTTTTATAGCTAAAATTAGCATGTTTAAAGTGATTTTCATGCTTCCAGGGGCCCGGGAAGTGAATTAAATACCATTTGGAGGCATTTAATGTTCAAGCAAAAACGGCTGATTTTTGACAAAAGAGATAACACCTCCCATTACGTCATGCTTCAGAAAGGTGAAAAATGGTCCGTTTTCAAATGTTCTATTTTTGAACGTCAGTTCACATTTGTAGGTGGATTATTAGTTTTAGAGCTAAAATTAGCATGTTTAAAGTGATTTTCATGCTTCCAGGGGCTCAAAACACAAGATTTGTGGAATGGTTAAAAGTGCATGAAAATGGCCAATTTGCTCACTCTGAGGTCTCAAAAAGTGTTTCTTCACCCCGGGAAGTGAATTAAATACCATTTGGAGGCATTTAATGTTCAAGTAAAAACGGCTGAGTTTTGACAAAAGAGATAACACCCCCCCTTACGCCATTCTTCAGAAAGGTGAAAAATGGTCCGTTTTCAAATGTTTTATTTTTGAACGTCAGTTCACATTTGTAGGTGGATTATTAGTTTTATAGCTAAAATTAGCATGTTTAAAGTGATTTTCATGCTTCCAGGGGCGCGGGAAGTGAATTAAATACCATTTGGAGGCATTTAATGTTCAAGCAAAAACGGCTGATTTTTGACAAAAGAGATAACACCCCCCCATTAGGTCATGCTTCAGAAAGGTGAAAAATGGTCCGTTTTCAAATGTTTTATTTTTGAACGTCAGTTCACATTTGTAGGTGGATTATTAGTTTTAGAGCTAAAATTAGCATGTTTAAAGTGATTTTCATGCTTCCAGGGGCGCGGGAAGTGAATTAAATACCATTTTGAGGCATTTAATGTTCAAGCAAAAACGGCTGATTTTTGACAAAAGAGATAACACCCCCCATTACGTCATGCTTCAGAAAGGTGAAAAATTGTCCGTTTTCAAATGTTTTATTTTTGAATGTCAGTTCACATTTGTAGGTGGATTATTAGTTTTATAGCTAAAATTAGCATGTTTAAAGTGATTTTCATGCTTCCAGGGGCCCGGGAAGTGAATTAAATACCATTTGGAGGCATTTAATGTTCAAGCAAAAACGGCTGATTTTTGACAAAAGAGATAACACCCCCCCTTACGCCATTCTTCAGAAAGGTGAAAAATGGTCCGTTTTCAAATGTTTTATTTTTGAATGTCAGTTCACATTTGTAGGTGGATTATTAGTTTTAGAGCTAAAATTAGCATGTTTAAAGTGATTTTCATGCTTCCAGGGGCTCAAAACACAAGATTTGTGGAATGGTTAAAAGTGCATGAAAATGGCCAATTTGCTCACTCTGAGGTCTCAAAAAGTGTTTCTTCACCCCGGGAAGTGAATTAAATACCATTTGGAGGCATTTAATGTTCAAGCAAAAACGGCTGATTTTTGAGAAAAGAGATAACACCCCCCATTACGTCATGCTTCAGAAAGGTGAAAAATTGTCCGTTTTCAAATGTTTTATTTTTGAATGTCAGTTCACATTTGTAGGTGGATTATTAGTTTTAGAGCTAAAATTAGCATGTTTAAAGTGATTTTCATGCTTCCAGGGGCTCAAAACACAAGATTTGTGGAATGGTTAACAGTGCATGAAAATGGCCAATTTGCTCACTCTGAGGTCTCAAAAAGTGTTTCTTCACCCCGGGAAGTGAATTAAATACCATTTGGAGGCATTTAATGTTCAAGCAAAAACGGCTGATTTTTGACAAAAGAGATAACACCCCCCCATTAGGTCATGCTTCAGAAAGGTGAAAAATGGTCCGTTTTCAAATGTTTTATTTTTGAACGTCAGTTCACATTTGTAGGTGGATTATTAGTTTTAGAGCTAAAATTAGCATGTTTAAAGTGATTTTCATGCTTCCAGGGGCACGGGAAGTGAATTAAATACCATTTTGAGGCATTTAATGTTCAAGCAAAAACGGCTGATTTTTGACAAAAGAGATAACACCCCCCATTACGTCATGCTTCAGAAAGGTGAAAAATTGTCCGTTTTCAAATGTTTTATTTTTGAATGTCAGTTCACATTTGTAGGTGGATTATTAGTTTTATAGCTAAAATTAGCATGTTTAAAGTGATTTTCATGCTTCCAGGGGCCCGGGAAGTGAATTAAATACCATTTGGAGGCATTTAATGTTCAAGCAAAAACGGCTGATTTTTGACAAAAGAGATAACACCTCCCATTACGTCATGCTTCAGAAAGGTGAAAAATGGTCCGTTTTCAAATGTTCTATTTTTGAACGTCAGTTCACATTTGTAGGTGGATTATTAGTTTTAGAGCTAAAATTAGCATGTTTAAAGTGATTTTCATGCTTCCAGGGGCTCAAAACACAAGATTTGTGGAATGGTTAAAAGTGCATGAAAATGGCCAATTTGCTCACTCTGAGGTCTCAAAAAGTGTTTCTTCACCCCGGGAAGTGAATTAAATACCATTTGGAGGCATTTAATGTTCAAGTAAAAACGGCTGATTTTTGACAAAAGAGATAACACCCCCCTTACGCCATTCTTCAGAAAGGTGAAAAATGGTCCGTTTTCAAATGTTTTATTTTTGAACGTCAGTTCACATTTGTAGGTGGATTATTAGTTTTATAGCTAAAATTAGCATGTTTAAAGTGATTTTCATGCTTCCAGGGGCGCGGGAAGTGAATTAAATACCATTTGGAGGCATTTAATGTTCAAGCAAAAACGGCTGATTTTTGACAAAAGAGATAACACCCCCCCATTAGGTCATGCTTCAGAAAGGTGAAAAATGGTCCGTTTTCAAATGTTTTATTTTTGAACGTCAGTTCACATTTGTAGGTGGATTATTAGTTTTAGAGCTAAAATTAGCATGTTTAAAGTGATTTTCATGCTTCCAGGGGCGCGGGAAGTGAATTAAATACCATTTTGAGGCATTTAATGTTCAAGCAAAAACGGCTGATTTTTGACAAAAGAGATAACACCCCCCATTACGTCATGCTTCAGAAAGGTGAAAAATTGTCCGTTTTCAAATGTTTTATTTTTGAATGTCAGTTCACATTTGTAGGTGGATTATTAGTTTTATAGCTAAAATTAGCATGTTTAAAGTGATTTTCATGCTTCCAGGGGCCCGGGAAGTGAATTAAATACCATTTGGAGGCATTTAATGTTCAAGCAAAAACGGCTGATTTTTGACAAAAGAGATAACACCCCCCCTTACGCCATTCTTCAGAAAGGTGAAAAATGGTCCGTTTTCAAATGTTTTATTTTTGAATGTCAGTTCACATTTGTAGGTGGATTATTAGTTTTAGAGCTAAAATTAGCATGTTTAAAGTGATTTTCATGCTTCCAGGGGCTCAAAACACAAGATTTGTGGAATGGTTAAAAGTGCATGAAAATGGCCAATTTGCTCACTCTGAGGTCTCAAAAAGTGTTTCTTCACCCCGGGAAGTGAATTAAATACCATTTGGAGGCATTTAATGTTCAAGCAAAAACGGCTGATTTTTGAGAAAAGAGATAACACCCCCCATTACGTCATGCTTCAGAAAGGTGAAAAATTGTCCGTTTTCAAATGTTTTATTTTTGAATGTCAGTTCACATTTGTAGGTGGATTATTAGTTTTAGAGCTAAAATTAGCATGTTTAAAGTGATTTTCATGCTTCCAGGGGCTCAAAACACAAGATTTGTGGAATGGTTAAAAGTGCATGAAAATGGCCAATTTGCTCACTCTGAGGTCTCAAAAAGTGTTTCTTCACCCCGGGAAGTGAATTAAATACCATTTGGAGGCATTTAATGTTCAAGCAAAAACGGCTGATTTTTGACAAAAGAGATAACACCCCCCCTTACGCCATTCTTCAGAAAGGTGAAAAATGGTCCGTTTTCAAATGTTTTATTTTTGAACGTCAGTTCACATTTGTAGGTGGATTATTAGTTTTATAGCTAAAATTAGCATGTTTGAAGTGATTTTCATGCTTCCAGGGGCCCGGGAAGTGAATTAAATACCATTTGGAGGCATTTAATGTTCAAGCAAAAACAGCTCATCTTTGACAAAAGAGATAACACCCCCCTATTACGTCATTCTTCAGAAAGGTGAAAAATGGTCCGTTTTCAAATGTTTTATTTTTGAACGTCAGTTCACATTTGTAGGTGGATTATTAGTTTTAGAGCTAAAATTAGCATGTTTAAAGTGATTTTCATGCTTCCAGGGGCTCTTAACACAAGATTTGTGGAATGGTTAAAAGTGCATGAAAATAGCCAATTTGCTCATTCTGAGGTCTCAAAAAGTGTTTCTTCACCCCGGGAAGTGAATTAAATACCATTTGGAGGCATTTAATGTTCAAGCAAAAACGGCGGATTTTTGACAAAAGAGATAACACCCCCCCATTACGTCATTCTTCAGAAAGGTGAAAAATGGTCCGTTTTCAAATGTTTTATTTTTGAACGTCAGTTCACATTTGTAGGTGGATTATTAGTTTTAGAGCTAAAATTAGCATGTTTAAAGTGATTTTCATGCTTCCAGGGGCTCTAAACACAAGATTTGTGGAATGGTTAAAAGTGCATGAAAATGGCCAATTTGCTCACTCTGAGGTCTCAAAAAGTGTTTCTTCACCCCGGGAAGTGAATTAAATACCATTTGGAGGCATTTAATGTTCAAGAAAAAACGGCTGATTTTTGACAAAAGAGATAACACCCCCCCTTACGCCATTCTTCAGAAAGGTGAAAAATGGTCCGTTTTCAAATGTTTTATTTTTGAATGTCAGTTCACATTTGTGGGTGGATTATTAGTTTTAGAGCTAAAATTAGCATGTTTAAAGTGATTTTCATGCTTCCAGGGGCTCAAAACACAAGATTTGTGGAATGGTTAAAAGTGCATGAAAATGGCCAATTTGCTCACTCTGAGGTCTCAAAAAGTGTTTCTTCACCCCGGGAAGTGAATTAAATACCATTTGGAGGCATTTAATGTTCAAGCAAAAACGGCTGATTTTTGACAAAAGAGATAACACCCCCCATTACGCCATTCTTCAGAAAGGTGAAAAATGGTCCGTTTTCAAATGTTTTATTTTTGAACGTCATTTCACATTTGTAGGTGGATTATTAGTTTTATAGCTAAAATTAGCATGTTTAAAGTGATTTTCATGCTTCCAGGGGCCCGGGAAGTGAATTAAATACCATTTGGAGGCATTTAATGTTCAAGCAAAAACGGCTGATTTTTGACAAAAGAGATAACACCCCCCCATTAGGTCATGCTTCAGAAAGGTGAAAAATGGTCCGTTTTCAAATGTTTTATTTTTGAACGTCAGTTCACATTTGTAGGTGGATTATTAGTTTTAGAGCTAAAATTAGCATGTTTAAAGTGATTTTCATGCTTCCAGGGGCGCGGGAAGTGAATTAAATACCATTTTGAGGCATTTAATGTTCAAGCAAAAACGGCTGATTTTTGACAAAAGAGATAACACCCCCCATTACGTCATGCTTCAGAAAGGTGAAAAATTGTCCGTTTTCAAATGTTTTATTTTTGAATGTCAGTTCACATTTGTAGGTGGATTATTAGTTTTATAGCTAAAATTAGCATGTTTAAAGTGATTTTCATGCTTCCAGGGGCCCGGGAAGTGAATTAAATACCATTTGGAGGCATTTAATGTTCAAGCAAAAACGGCTGATTTTTGACAAAAGAGATAACACCTCCCATTACGTCATGCTTCAGAAAGGTGAAAAATGGTCCGTTTTCAAATGTTTTATTTTTGAACGTCAGTTCACATTTGTAGGTGGATTATTAGTTTTAGAGCTAAAATTAGCATGTTTAAAGTGATTTTCATGCTTCCAGGGGCTCAAAACACAAGATTTGTGGAATGGTTAAAAGTGCATGAAAATGGCCAATTTGCTCACTCTGAGGTCTCAAAAAGTGTTTCTTCACCCCGGGAAGTGAATTAAATACCATTTGGAGGCATTTAATGTTCAAGCAAAAACGGCTGATTTTTGACAAAAGAGATAACACCCCCCCTTACGCCATTCTTCAGAAAGGTGAAAAATGGTCCGTTTTCAAATGTTTTATTTTTGAATGTCAGTTCACATTTGTAGGTGGATTATTAGTTTTAGAGCTAAAATTAGCATGTTTAAAGTGATTTTCATGCTTCCAGGGGCTCAAAACACAAGATTTGTGGAATGGTTAAAAGTGCATGAAAATGGCCAATTTGCTCACTCTGAGGTCTCAAAAAGTGTTTCTTCACCCCGGGAAGTGAATTAAATACCATTTGGAGGCATTTAATGTTCAAGCAAAAACGGCTGATTTTTGAGAAAAGAGATAACACCCCCCATTACGTCATGCTTCAGAAAGGTGAAAAATTGTCCGTTTTCAAATGTTTTATTTTTGAATGTCAGTTCACATTTGTAGGTGGATTATTAGTTTTAGAGCTAAAATTAGCATGTTTAAAGTGATTTTCATGCTTCCAGGGGCTCAAAACACAAGATTTGTGGAATGGTTAAAAGTGCATGAAAATGGCCAATTTGCTCACTCTGAGGTCTCAAAAAGTGTTTCTTCACCCCGGGAAGTGAATTAAATACCATTTGGAGGCATTTAATGTTCAAGCAAAAACGGCTGATTTTTGACAAAAGAGATAACACCCCCCCTTACGCCATTCTTCAGAAAGGTGAAAAATGGTCCGTTTTCAAATGTTTTATTTTTGAACGTCAGTTCACATTTGTAGGTGGATTATTAGTTTTATAGCTAAAATTAGCATGTTTAAAGTGATTTTCATGCTTCCAGGGGCCCGGGAAGTGAATTAAATACCATTTGGAGGCATTTAATGTTCAAGCAAAAACAGCTCATCTTTGACAAAAGAGATAACACCCCCCTATTACGTCATTCTTCAGAAAGGTGAAAAATGGTCCGTTTTCAAATGTTTTATTTTTGAACGTCAGTTCACATTTGTAGGTGGATTATTAGTTTTAGAGCTAAAATTAGCATGTTTAAAGTGATTTTCATGCTTCCAGGGGCTCTTAACACAAGATTTGTGGAATGGTTAAAAGTGCATGAAAATAGCCAATTTGCTCACTCTGAGGTCTCAAAAAGTGTTTCTTCACCCCGGGAAGTGAATTAAATACCATTTGGAGGCATTTAATGTTCAAGCAAAAACGGCGGATTTTTGACAAAAGAGATAACACCCCCCCATTACGTCATTCTTCAGAAAGGTGAAAAATGGTCCGTTTTCAAATGTTTTATTTTTGAACGTCAGTTCACATTTGTAGGTGGATTATTAGTTTTAGAGCTAAAATTAGCATGTTTAAAGTGATTTTCATGCTTCCAGGGGCTCTAAACACAAGATTTGTGGAATGGTTAAAAGTGCATGAAAATGGCCAATTTGCTCACTCTGAGGTCTCAAAAAGTGTTTCTTCACCCCGGGAAGTGAATTAAATACCATTTGGAGGCATTTAATGTTCAAGAAAAAACGGCTGATTTTTGACAAAAGAGATAACACCCCCACATTAGGTCATGCTTCAGAAAGGTGAAAAATGGTCCGTTTTCAAATGTTTTATTTTTGAACGTCAGTTCACATTTGTGGGTGGATTATTAGTTTTAGAGCTAAAATTAGCATGTTTAAAGTGATTTTCATGCTTCCAGGGGCGCGGGAAGTGAATTAAATACCATTTTGAGGCATTTAATGTTCAAGCAAAAACGGCTGATTTTTGACAAAAGAGATAACACCCCCCATTACGTCATGCTTCAGAAAGGTGAAAAATTGTCCGTTTTCAAATGTTTTATTTTTGAATGTCAGTTCACATTTGTAGGTGGATTATTAGTTTTATAGCTAAAATTAGCATGTTTAAAGTGATGTTCATGCTTCCAGGGGCCCGGGAAGTGAATTAAATACCATTTGGAGGCATTTAATGTTCAAGCAAAAACGGCTGATTTTTGACAAAAGAGATAACACCCCCCCTTACGCCATTCTTCGGAAAGGTGAAAAATGGTCCGTTTTCAAATGTTTTATTTTTGAATGTCAGTTCACATTTGTAGGTGGATTATTAGTTTTAGAGCTAAAATTAGCATGTTTAAAGTGATTTTCATGCTTCCAGGGGCTCAAAACACAAGATTTGTGGAATGGTTAAAAGTGCATGAAAATGGCCAATTTGCTCACTCTGAGGTCTCAAAAAGTGTTTCTTCACCCCGGGAAGTGAATTAAATACCATTTGGAGGCATTTAATGTTCAAGCAAAAACGGCTGATTTTTGAGAAAAGAGATAACACCCCCCATTACGTCATGCTTCAGAAAGGTGAAAAATTGTCCGTTTTCAAATGTTTTATTTTTGAATGTCAGTTCACATTTGTAGGTGGATTATTAGTTTTAGAGCTAAAATTAGCATGTTTAAAGTGATTTTCATGCTTCCAGGGGCTCAAAACACAAGATTTGTGGAATGGTTAAAAGTGCATGAAAATGGCCAATTTGCTCACTCTGAGGTCTCAAAAAGTGTTTCTTCACCCCGGGAAGTGAATTAAATACCATTTGGAGGCATTTAATGTTCAAGCAAAAACGGCTGATTTTTGACAAAAGAGATAACACCCCCCCTTACGCCATTCTTCAGAAAGGTGAAAAATGGTCCGTTTTCAAATGTTTTATTTTTGAACGTCAGTTCACATTTGTAGGTGGATTATTAGTTTTATAGCTAAAATTAGCATGTTTAAAGTGATTTTCATGCTTCCAGGGGCCCGGGAAGTAAATTAAATACCATTTGGAGGCATTTAATGTTCAAGCAAAAACAGCTCATCTTTGACAAAAGAGATAACACCCCCCTATTACGTCATTCTTCAGAAAGGTGAAAAATGGTCCGTTTTCAAATGTTTTATTTTTGAACGTCAGTTCACATTTGTAGGTGGATTATTAGTTTTAGAGCTAAAATTAGCATGTTTAAAGTGATTTTCATGCTTCCAGGGGCTCTTAACACAAGATTTGTGGAATGGTTAAAAGTGCATGAAAATAGCCAATTTGCTCACTCTGAGGTCTCAAAAAGTGTTTCTTCACCCCGGGAAGTGAATTAAATACCATTTGGAGGCATTTAATGTTCAAGCAAAAACGGCGGATTTTTGACAAAAGAGATAACACCCCCCCATTACGTCATTCTTCAGAAAGGTGAAAAATGGTCCGTTTTCAAATGTTTTATTTTTGAACGTCAGTTCACATTTGTAGGTGGATTATTAGTTTTAGAGCTAAAATTAGCATGTTTAAAGTGATTTTCATGCTTCCAGGGGCTCTAAACACAAGATTTGTGGAATGGTTAAAAGTGCATGAAAATGGCCAATTTGCTCACTCTGAGGTCTCAAAAAGTGTTTCTTCACCCCGGGAAGTAAATTAAATACCATTTGGAGGCATTTAATGTTCAAGAAAAAACGGCTGATTTTTGACAAAAGAGATAACACCCCCACATTAGGTCATGCTTCAGAAAGGTGAAAAATGGTCAGTTTTCAAATGTTTTATTTTTGAACGTCAGTTCACATTTGTGGGTGGATTATTAGTTTTAGAGCTAAAATTAGCATGTTTAAAGTGATTTTCATGCTTCCAGGGGCGCGGGAAGTGAATTAAATACCATTTTGAGGCATTTAATGTTCAAGCAAAAACGGCTGATTTTTGACAAAAGAGATAACACCCCCCATTACGTCATGCTTCAGAAAGGTGAAAAATTGTCCGTTTTCAAATGTTTTATTTTTGAATGTCAGTTCACATTTGTAGGTGGATTATTAGTTTTATAGCTAAAATTAGCATGTTTAAAGTGATGTTCATGCTTCCAGGGGCCCGGGAAGTGAATTAAATACCATTTGGAGGCATTTAATGTTCAAGCAAAAACGGCTGATTTTTGACAAAAGAGATAACACCCCCCCTTACGCCATTCTTCGGAAAGGTGAAAAATGGTCCGTTTTCAAATGTTTTATTTTTGAATGTCAGTTCACATTTGTAGGTGGATTATTAGTTTTAGAGCTAAAATTAGCATGTTTAAAGTGATTTTCATGCTTCCAGGGGCTCAAAACACAAGATTTGTGGAATGGTTAAAAGTGCATGAAAATGGCCAATTTGCTCACTCTGAGGTCTCAAAAAGTGTTTCTTCACCCCGGGAAGTGAATTAAATACCATTTGGAGGCATTTAATGTTCAAGCAAAAACGGCTGATTTTTGAGAAAAGAGATAACACCCCCCATTACGTCATGCTTCAGAAAGGTGAAAAATTGTCCGTTTTCAAATGTTTTATTTTTGAATGTCAGTTCACATTTGTAGGTGGATTATTAGTTTTAGAGCTAAAATTAGCATGTTTAAAGTGATTTTCATGCTTCCAGGGGCTCAAAACACAAGATTTGTGGAATGGTTAAAAGTGCATGAAAATGGCCAATTTGCTCACTCTGAGGTCTCAAAAAGTGTTTCTTCACCCCGGGAAGTGAATTAAATACCATTTGGAGGCATTTAATGTTCAAGCAAAAACGGCTGATTTTTGACAAAAGAGATAACACCCCCCCTTACGCCATTCTTCAGAAAGGTGAAAAATGGTCCGTTTTCAAATGTTTTATTTTTGAACGTCAGTTCACATTTGTAGGTGGATTATTAGTTTTATAGCTAAAATTAGCATGTTTAAAGTGATTTTCATGCTTCCAGGGGCCCGGGAAGTAAATTAAATACCATTTGGAGGCATTTAATGTTCAAGCAAAAACAGCTCATCTTTGACAAAAGAGATAACACCCCCCTATTACGTCATTCTTCAGAAAGGTGAAAAATGGTCCGTTTTCAAATGTTTTATTTTTGAACGTCAGTTCACATTTGTAGGTGGATTATTAGTTTTAGAGCTAAAATTAGCATGTTTAAAGTGATTTTCATGCTTCCAGGGGCTCTTAACACAAGATTTGTGGAATGGTTAAAAGTGCATGAAAATAGCCAATTTGCTCACTCTGAGGTCTCAAAAAGTGTTTCTTCACCCCGGGAAGTGAATTAAATACCATTTGGAGGCATTTAATGTTCAAGCAAAAACGGCGGATTTTTGACAAAAGAGATAACACCCCCCCATTACGTCATTCTTCAGAAAGGTGAAAAATGGTCCGTTTTCAAATGTTTTATTTTTGAACGTCAGTTCACATTTGTAGGTGGATTATTAGTTTTAGAGCTAAAATTAGCATGTTTAAAGTGATTTTCATGCTTCCAGGGGCTCTAAACACAAGATTTGTGGAATGGTTAAAAGTGCATGAAAATGGCCAATTTGCTCACTCTGAGGTCTCAAAAAGTGTTTCTTCACCCCGGGAAGTAAATTAAATACCATTTGGAGGCATTTAATGTTCAAGAAAAAACGGCTGATTTTTGACAAAAGAGATAACACCCCCACATTAGGTCATGCTTCAGAAAGGTGAAAAATGGTCAGTTTTCAAATGTTTTATTTTTGAACGTCAGTTCACATTTGTGGGTGGATTATTAGTTTTAGAGCTAAAATTAGCATGTTTAAAGTGATTTTCATGCTTCCAGGGGCGCGGGAAGTGAATTAAATACCATTTTGAGGCATTTAATGTTCAAGCAAAAACGGCTGATTTTTGACAAAAGAGATAACACCCCCCATTACGTCATGCTTCAGAAAGGTGAAAAATTGTCCGTTTTCAAATGTTTTATTTTTGAATGTCAGTTCACATTTGTAGGTGGATTATTAGTTTTATAGCTAAAATTAGCATGTTTAAAGTGATGTTCATGCTTCCAGGGGCCCGGGAAGTGAAATAAATACCATTTGGAGGCATTTAATGTTCAAGCAAAAACGGCTGATTTTTGAGAAAAGAGATAACACCCCCCATTACGTCATGCTTCAGAAAGGTGAAAAATTGTCCGTTTTCAAATGTTTTATTTTTGAATGTCAGTTCACATTTGTAGGTGGATTATTAGTTT
This sequence comes from Lissotriton helveticus, assembly GCF_964261635.1. Classification (NCBI taxonomy): domain Eukaryota; kingdom Metazoa; phylum Chordata; class Amphibia; order Caudata; family Salamandridae; genus Lissotriton; species Lissotriton helveticus. The sequence continues at coordinate 2,462,008 of NW_027611740.1, forward strand.
TAGAGCTAAAATTAGCATGTTTAAAGTGATTTTCATGCTTCCAGGGGCTCAAAACACAAGATTTGTGGAATGGTTAAAAGTGCATGAAAATGGCCAATTTGCTCACTCTGAGGTCTCAAAAAGTGTTTCTTCACCCCGGGAAGTGAATTAAATACCATTTGGAGGCATTTAATGTTCAAGCAAAAACGGCTGATTTTTGACAAAAGAGATAACACCCCCCCTTACGCCATTCTTCAGAAAGGTGAAAAATGGTCCGTTTTCAAATGTTTTATTTTTGAACGTCAGTTCACATTTGTAGGTGGATTATTAGTTTTATAGCTAAAATTAGCATGTTTAAAGTGATTTTCATGCTTCCAGGGGCCCGGGAAGTGAATTAAATACCATTTGGAGGCATTTAATGTTCAAGCAAAAACAGCTCATCTTTGACAAAAGAGATAACACCCCCCTATTACGTCATTCTTCAGAAAGGTGAAAAATGGTCCGTTTTCAAATGTTTTATTTTTGAACGTCAGTTCACATTTGTAGGTGGATTATTAGTTTTAGAGCTAAAATTAGCATGTTTAAAGTGATTTTCATGCTTCCAGGGGCTCTTAACACAAGATTTGTGGAATGGTTAAAAGTGCATGAAAATGGCCAATTTGCTCACTCTGAGGTCTCAAAAAGTGTTTCTTCACCCCGGGAAGTGAATTAAATACCATTTGGAGGCATTTAATGTTCAATCAAAAACAGCTGATTTTTGACAAAAGAGATAACACCTCCCATTACGTCATGCTTCAGAAAGGTGAAAAATTGTCCGTTTTCAAATGTTTTATTTTTGAATGTCAGTTCACATTTGTAGGTGGATTATTAGTTTTAGAGCTAAAATTAGCATGTTTAAAGTGATTTTCATGCTTCCTGTGGCCCTAAACACAAGGTTTGCGGAATGGTTAAAAGTGCATGAAAATGGCCAATTTGCTCACTCTGAGGTCTCAAAAAGTGTTTCTTCACCCCGGGAAGTGAATTAAATACCATTTGGAGGCATTTAATGTTCAAGCAAAAACAGCTGATTTTTGACAAAAGAGATAACACCCCCCCCGTTACGTAATTCTTCAGAAAGGTGAAAAATTGTCTGTTTTCAAATGTTTTATTTTTGAATGTCAGTTCACATTTGTAGGTGGATTATTAGTTTTAGAGCTAAAATTAGCATATTTAAAGTGATTTTCATGCTTCCAGGGGCTCTAAACACAAGATTTGTGGAATGGTTAAAAGTGCATGAAAATGGCCAATTTGCTCACTCTGAGGTCTCAAAAAGTGTTTCTTCACCCCGGGAAGTGAATTAAATACCATTTGGAGGCATTTAATGTTCAAGCAAAAACGGCAGATTTTTGACAAAAGAGATAACACCCCCCCATTACGTCATTCTTCAGAAAGGTGAAAAATGGTCCGTTTTCAAATGTTTTATTTTTGAACGTCAGTTCACATTTGTAGGTGGATTATTAGTTTTAGAGCTAAAATTAGCATGTTTAAAGTGATTTTCATGCTTCCAGGGGCTCTAAACACAAGATTTGTGGAATGGTTAAAAGTGCATGAAAATGGCCAATTTGCTCACTCTGAGGTCTCAAAACGTGTTTCTTCACCCCGGGAAGTGAATTAAATACCATTTGTAGGCATTTAATGGTCAATCAAAAACAGCTGATTTTTGACAAAAGAGATAACACCCCCCCCATTACGTCATTCTTCAGAAAGGTGAACAATGGTCCGTTTTCAAATGTTTTATTTTTGAACGTCAGTTCACATTTGTAGGTGGATTATTAGTTTTAGAGCTAAAATTAGCATGTTTAAAGTGATTTTCATGCTTCCAGGGGCTCTAAACACAAGATTTGTGGAATGGTTAAAAGTGCATGAAAATGGCCAATTTGCTCACTCTGAGGTCTCAAAAAGTGTTTCTTCACCCCGGGAAGTGAATTAAATACCATTTGGAGGCATTTAATGTTCAAGCAAAAACGGCTGATTTTTGACAAAAGAGATAACACCCCCCCATTAGGTCATGCTTCAGAAAGGTGAAAAATGGTCCGTTTTCAAATGTTTTATTTTTGAACGTCAGTTCACATTTGTAGGTGGATTATTAGTTTTAGAGCTAAAATTAGCATGTTTAAAGTGATTTTCATGCTTCCAGGGGCGCGGGAAGTGAATTAAATACCATTTTGAGGCATTTAATGTTCAAGCAAAAACGGCTGATTTTTGACAAAAGAGATAACACCCCCCATTACGTCATGCTTCAGAAAGGTGAAAAATTGTCCGTTTTCAAATGTTTTATTTTTGAATGTCAGTTCACATTTGTAGGTGGATTATTAGTTTTATAGCTAAAATTAGCATGTTTAAAGTGATTTTCATGCTTCCAGGGGCCCGGGAAGTGAATTAAATACCATTTGGAGGCATTTAATGTTCAAGCAAAAACGGCTGATTTTTGACAAAAGAGATAACACCCCCCCATTAGGTCATGCTTCAGAAAGGTGAAAAATGGTCCGTTTTCAAATGTTTTATTTTTGAACGTCAGTTCACATTTGTAGGTGGATTATTAGTTTTAGAGCTAAAATTAGCATGTTTAAAGTGATTTTCAAGCTTCCAGGGGCGCGGGAAGTGAATTAAATACCATTTTGAGGCATTTAATGTTCAAGCAAAAACGGCTGATTTTTGACAAAAGAGATAACACCCCCCATTACGTCATGATTCAGAAAGGTGAAAAATTGTCCGTTTTCAAATGTTTTATTTTTGAATGTCAGTTCACATTTGTAGGTGGATTATTAGTTTTATAGCTAAAATTAGCATGTTTAAAGTGATTTTCATGCTTCCAGGGGCCCGGGAAGTGAATTAAATACCATTTGGAGGCATTTAATGTTCAAGCAAAAACGGCTGATTTTTGACAAAAGAGATAACACCTCCCATTACGTCATGCTTCAGAAAGGTGAAAAATGGTCCGTTTTCAAATGTTTTATTTTTGAACGTCAGTTCACATTTGTAGGTGGATTATTAGTTTTAGAGCTAAAATTAGCATGTTTAAAGTGATTTTCATGCTTCCAGGGGCTCAAAACACAAGATTTGTGGAATGGTTAAAAGTGCATGAAAATGGCCAATTTGCTCACTCTGAGGTCTCAAAAAGTGTTTCTTCACCCCGGGAAGTGAATTAAATACCATTTGGAGGCATTTAATGTTCAAGCAAAAACGGCTGATTTTTGACAAAAGAGATAACACCCCCCATTACGCCATTCTTCAGAAAGGTGAAAAATGGTCCGTTTTCAAATGTTTTATTTTTGAACGTCATTTCACATTTGTAGGTGGATTATTAGTTTTATAGCTAAAATTAGCATGTTTAAAGTGATTTTCATGCTTCCAGGGGCCCGGGAAGTGAATTAAATACCATTTGGAGGCATTTAATGTTCAAGCAAAAACGGCTGATTTTTGACAAAAGAGATAACACCCCCCATTACGTCATGCTTCAGAAAGGTGAAAAATTGTCCGTTTTCAAATGTTTTATTTTTGAATGTCAGTTCACATTTGTAGGTGGATTATTAGTTTTATAGCTAAAATTAGCATGTTTAAAGTGATTTTCATGCTTCCAGGGGCCCGGGAAGTGAATTAAATACCATTTGGAGGCATTTAATGTTCAAGCAAAAACGGCTGATTTTTGACAAAAGAGATAACACCCCCCCATTAGGTCATGCTTCAGAAAGGTGAAAAATGGTCCGTTTTCAAATGTTTTATTTTTGAACGTCAGTTCACATTTGTAGGTGGATTATTAGTTTTAGAGCTAAAATTAGCATGTTTAAAGTGATTTTCAAGCTTCCAGGGGCGCGGGAAGTGAATTAAATACCATTTTGAGGCATTTAATGTTCAAGCAAAAACGGCTGATTTTTGACAAAAGAGATAACACCCCCCATTACGTCATGATTCAGAAAGGTGAAAAATTGTCCGTTTTCAAATGTTTTATTTTTGAATGTCAGTTCACATTTGTAGGTGGATTATTAGTTTTATAGCTAAAATTAGCATGTTTAAAGTGATTTTCATGCTTCCAGGGGCCCGGGAAGTGAATTAAATACCATTTGGAGGCATTTAATGTTCAAGCAAAAACGGCTGATTTTTGACAAAAGAGATAACACCTCCCATTACGTCATGCTTCAGAAAGGTGAAAAATGGTCCGTTTTCAAATGTTTTATTTTTGAACGTCAGTTCACATTTGTAGGTGGATTATTAGTTTTAGAGCTAAAATTAGCATGTTTAAAGTGATTTTCATGCTTCCAGGGGCTCAAAACACAAGATTTGTGGAATGGTTAAAAGTGCATGAAAATGGCCAATTTGCTCACTCTGAGGTCTCAAAAAGTGTTTCTTCACCCCGGGAAGTGAATTAAATACCATTTGGAGGCATTTAATGTTCAAGCAAAAACGGCTGATTTTTGACAAAAGAGATAACACCCCCCCTTACGCCATTCTTCGGAAAGGTGAAAAATGGTCCGTTTTCAAATGTTTTATTTTTGAATGTCAGTTCACATTTGTAGGTGGATTATTAGTTTTAGAGCTAAAATTAGCATGTTTAAAGTGATTTTCATGCTTCCAGGGGCTCAAAACACAAGATTTGTGGAATGGTTAAAAGTGCATGAAAATGGCCAATTTGCTCACTCTGAGGTCTCAAAAAGTGTTTCTTCACCCCGGGAAGTGAATTAAATACCATTTGGAGGCATTTAATGTTCAAGCAAAAACGGCTGATTTTTGAGAAAAGAGATAACACCCCCCATTACGTCATGCTTCAGAAAGGTGAAAAATTGTCCGTTTTCAAATGTTTTATTTTTGAATGTCAGTTCACATTTGTAGGTGGATTATTAGTTTTAGAGCTAAAATTAGCATGTTTAAAGTGATTTTCATGCTTCCAGGGGCTCAAAACACAAGATTTGTGGAATGGTTAAAAGTGCATGAAAATGGCCAATTTGCTCACTCTGAGGTCTCAAAAAGTGTTTCTTCACCCCGGGAAGTGAATTAAATACCATTTGGAGGCATTTAATGTTCAAGCAAAAACGGCTGATTTTTGACAAAAGAGATAACACCCCCCCTTACGCCATTCTTCAGAAAGGTGAAAAATGGTCCGTTTTCAAATGTTTTATTTTTGAACGTCAGTTCACATTTGTAGGTGGATTATTAGTTTTATAGCTAAAATTAGCATGTTTAAAGTGATTTTCATGCTTCCAGGGGCCCGGGAAGTGAATTAAATACCATTTGGAGGCATTTAATGTTCAAGCAAAAACAGCTCATCTTTGACAAAAGAGATAACACCCCCCTATTACGTCATTCTTCAGAAAGGTGAAAAATGGTCCGTTTTCAAATGTTTTATTTTTGAACGTCAGTTCACATTTGTAGGTGGATTATTAGTTTTAGAGCTAAAATTAGCATGTTTAAAGTGATTTTCATGCTTCCAGGGGCTCTTAACACAAGATTTGTGGAATGGTTAAAAGTGCATGAAAATAGCCAATTTGCTCACTCTGAGGTCTCAAAAAGTGTTTCTTCACCCCGGGAAGTGAATTAAATACCATTTGGAGGCATTTAATGTTCAAGCAAAAACGGCGGATTTTTGACAAAAGAGATAACACCCCCCCATTACGTCATTCTTCAGAAAGGTGAAAAATGGTCCGTTTTCAAATGTTTTATTTTTGAACGTCAGTTCACATTTGTAGGTGGATTATTAGTTTTAGAGCTAAAATTAGCATGTTTAAAGTGATTTTCATGCTTCCAGGGGCTCTAAACACAAGATTTGTGGAATGGTTAAAAGTGCATGAAAATGGCCAATTTGCTCACTCTGAGGTCTCAAAAAGTGTTTCTTCACCCCGGGAAGTGAATTAAATACCATTTGGAGGCATTTAATGTTCAAGAAAAAACGGCTGATTTTTGACAAAAGAGATAACACCCCCACATTAGGTCATGCTTCAGAAAGGTGAAAAATGGTCCGTTTTCAAATGTTTTATTTTTGAACGTCAGTTCACATTTGTGGGTGGATTATTAGTTTTAGAGCTAAAATTAGCATGTTTAAAGTGATTTTCATGCTTCCAGGGGCGCGGGAAGTGAATTAAATACCATTTTGAGGCATTTAATGTTCAAGCAAAAACGGCTGATTTTTGACAAAAGAGATAACACCCCCCATTACGTCATGCTTCAGAAAGGTGAAAAATTGTCCGTTTTCAAATGTTTTATTTTTGAATGTCAGTTCACATTTGTAGGTGGATTATTAGTTTTATAGCTAAAATTAGCATGTTTAAAGTGATGTTCATGCTTCCAGGGGCCCGGGAAGTGAATTAAATACCATTTGGAGGCATTTAATGTTCAAGCAAAAACGGCTGATTTTTGACAAAAGAGATAACACCCCCCCCTTACGCCATTCTTCGGAAAGGTGAAAAATGGTCCGTTTTCAAATGTTTTATTTTTGAATGTCAGTTCACATTTGTAGGTGGATTATTAGTTTTAGAGCTAAAATTAGCATGTTTAAAGTGATTTTCATGCTTCCAGGGGCTCAAAACACAAGATTTGTGGAATGGTTAAAAGTGCATGAAAATGGCCAATTTGCTCACTCTGAGGTCTCAAAAAGTGTTTCTTCACCCCGGGAAGTGAATTAAATACCATTTGGAGGCATTTAATGTTCAAGCAAAAACAGCTGATTTTTGAGAAAAGAGATAACACCCCCCATTACGTCATGCTTCAGAAAGGTGAAAAATTGTCCGTTTTCAAATGTTTTATTTTTGAATGTCAGTTCACATTTGTAGGTGGATTATTAGTTTTAGAGCTAAAATTAGCATGTTTAAAGTGATTTTCATGCTTCCAGGGGCTCAAAACACAAGATTTGTGGAATGGTTAAAAGTGCATGAAAATGGCCAATTTGCTCACTCTGAGGTCTCAAAAAGTGTTTCTTCACCCCGGGAAGTGAATTAAATACCATTTGGAGGCATTTAATGTTCAAGCAAAAACGGCTGATTTTTGACAAAAGAGATAACACCCCCCCTTACGCCATTCTTCAGAAAGGTGAAAAATGGTCCGTTTTCAAATGTTTTATTTTTGAACGTCAGTTCACATTTGTAGGTGGATTATTAGTTTTATAGCTAAAATTAGCATGTTTAAAGTGATTTTCATGCTTCCAGGGGCCCGGGAAGTGAATTAAATACCATTTGGAGGCATTTAATGTTCAAGCAAAAACAGCTCATCTTTGACAAAAGAGATAACACCCCCCTATTACGTCATTCTTCAGAAAGGTGAAAAATGGTCCGTTTTCAAATGTTTTATTTTTGAACGTCAGTTCACATTTGTAGGTGGATTATTAGTTTTAGAGCTAAAATTAGCATGTTTAAAGTGATTTTCATGCTTCCAGGGGCTCTTAACACAAGATTTGTGGAATGGTTAAAAGTGCATGAAAATAGCCAATTTGCTCACTCTGAGGTCTCAAAAAGTGTTTCTTCACCCCGGGAAGTGAATTAAATACCATTTGGAGGCATTTAATGTTCAAGCAAAAACGGCGGATTTTTGACAAAAGAGATAACACCCCCCCATTACGTCATTCTTCAGAAAGGTGAAAAATGGTCCGTTTTCAAATGTTTTATTTTTGAACGTCAGTTCACATTTGTAGGTGGATTATTAGTTTTAGAGCTAAAATTAGCATGTTTAAAGTGATTTTCATGCTTCCAGGGGCTCTAAACACAAGATTTGTGGAATGGTTAAAAGTGCATGAAAATGGCCAATTTGCTCACTCTGAGGTCTCAAAAAGTGTTTCTTCACCCCGGGAAGTGAATTAAATACAATTTGGAGGCATTTAATGTTCAAGAAAAAACGGCTGATTTTTGACAAAAGAGATAACACCCCCACATTAGGTCATGCTTCAGAAAGGTGAAAAATGGTCCGTTTTCAAATGTTTTATTTTTGAACGTCAGTTCACATTTGTGGGTGGATTATTAGTTTTAGAGCTAAAATTAGCATGTTTAAAGTGATTTTCATGCTTCCAGGGGCGCGGGAAGTGAATTAAATACCATTTTGAGGCATTTAATGTTCAAGCAAAAACGGCTGATTTTTGACAAAAGAGATAACACCCCCCATTACGTCATGCTTCAGAAAGGTGAAAAATTGTCCGTTTTCAAATGTTTTATTTTTGAATGTCAGTTCACATTTGTAGGTGGATTATTAGTTTTATAGCTAAAATTAGCATGTTTAAAGTGATGTTCATGCTTCCAGGGGCCCGGGAAGTGAATTAAATACCATTTGGAGGCATTTAATGTTCAAGCAAAAACGGCTGATTTTTGAGAAAAGAGATAACACCCCCCATTACGTCATGCTTCAGAAAGGTGAAAAATTGTCCGTTTTCAAATGTTTTATTTTTGAATGTCAGTTCACATTTGTAGGTGGATTATTAGTTTTAGAGCTAAAATTAGCATGTTTAAAGTGATTTTCATGCTTCCAGGGGCTCAAAACACAAGATTTGTGGAATGGTTAAAAGTGCATGAAAATGGCCAATTTGCTCACTCTGAGGTCTCAAAAAGTGTTTCTTCACCCCGGGAAGTGAATTAAATACCATTTGGAGGCATTTAATGTTCAAGCAAAAACGGCTGATTTTTGACAAAAGAGATAACACCCCCCCTTACGCCATTCTTCAGAAAGGTGAAAAATGGTCCGTTTTCAAATGTTTTATTTTTGAACGTCAGTTCACATTTGTAGGTGGATTATTAGTTTTATAGCTAAAATTAGCATGTTTAAAGTGATTTTCATGCTTCCAGGGGCCCGGGAAGTGAATTAAATACCATTTGGAGGCATTTAATGTTCAAGCAAAAACAGCTCATCTTTGACAAAAGAGATAACACCCCCCTATTACGTCATTCTTCAGAAAGGTGAAAAATGGTCCGTTTTCAAATGTTTTATTTTTGAACGTCAGTTCACATTTGTAGGTGGATTATTAGTTTTAGAGCTAAAATTAGCATGTTTAAAGTGATTTTCATGCTTCCAGGGGCTCTTAACACAAGATTTGTGGAATGGTTAAAAGTGCATGAAAATGGCCAATTTGCTCACTCTGAGGTCTCAAAAAGTGTTTCTTCACCCCGGGAAGTGAATTAAATACCATTTGGAGGCATTTAATGTTCAATCAAAAACAGCTGATTTTTGACAAAAGAGATAACACCTCCCATTACGTCATGCTTCAGAAAGGTGAAAAATTGTCCGTTTTCAAATGTTTTATTTTTGAATGTCAGTTCACATTTGTAGGTGGATTATTAGTTTTAGAGCTAAAATTAGCATGTTTAAAGTGATTTTCATGCTTCCTGTGGCCCTAAACACAAGGTTTGTGGAATGGTTAAAAGTGCATGAAAATGGCCAATTTGCTCACTCTGAGGTCTCAAAAAGTGTTTCTTCACCCCGGGAAGTGAATTAAATACCATTTGGAGGCATTTAATGTTCAAGCAAAAACAGCTGATTTTTGACAAAAGAGATAACACCCCCCCCGTTACGTAATTCTTCAGAAAGGTGAAAAATTGTCTGTTTTCAAATGTTTTATTTTTGAATGTCAGTTCACATTTGTAGGTGGATTATTAGTTTTAGAGCTAAAATTAGCATATTTAAAGTGATTTTCATGCTTCCAGGGGCTCTAAACACAAGATTTGTGGAATGGTTAAAAGTGCATGAAAATGGCCAATTTGCTCACTCTGAGGTCTCAAAAAGTGTTTCTTCACCCCGGGAAGTGAATTAAATACCATTTGGAGGCATTTAATGTTCAAGCAAAAACGGCAGATTTTTGACAAAAGAGATAACACCCCCCCCCATTACGTCATTCTTCAGAAAGGTGAAAAATGGTCCGTTTTCAAATGTTTTATTTTTGAACGTCAGTTCACATTTGTAGGTGGATTATTAGTTTTAGAGCTAAAATTAGCATGTTTAAAGTGATTTTCATGCTTCCAGGGGCTCTAAACACAAGATTTGTGGAATGGTTAAAAGTGCATGAAAATGGCCAATTTGCTCACTCTGAGGTCTCAAAACGTGTTTCTTCACCCCGGGAAGTGAATTAAATACCATTTGTAGGCATTTAATGGTCAATCAAAAACAGCTGATTTTTGACAAAAAAGATAACACCCCCCCCATTACGTCATTCTTCAGAAAGGTGAAAAATGGTCCGTTTTCAAATGTTTTATTTTTGAACGTCAGTTCACATTTGTAGGTGGATTATTAGTTTTAGAGCTAAAATTAGCATGTTTAAAGTGATTTTCATGCTTCCAGGGGCTCTAAACACAAGATTTGTGGAATGGTTAAAAGTGCATGAAAATGGCCAATTTGCTCACTCTGAGGTCTCAAAAAGTGTTTCTTCACCCCGGGAAGTGAATTAAATACCATTTGGAGGCATTTAATGTTCAAGCAAAAACGGCTGATTTTTGACAAAAGAGATAACACCCCCCCATTAGGTCATGCTTCAGAAAGGTGAAAAATGGTCCGTTTTCAAATGTTTTATTTTTGAACGTCAGTTCACATTTGTAGGTGGATTATTAGTTTTAGAGCTAAAATTAGCATGTTTAAAGTGATTTTCATGCTTCCAGGGGCACGGGAAGTGAATTAAATACCATTTTGAGGCATTTAATGTTCAAGCAAAAACGGCTGATTTTTGACAAAAGAGATAACACCCCCCATTACGTCATGCTTCAGAAAGGTGAAAAATTGTCCGTTTTCAAATGTTTTATTTTTGAATGTCAGTTCACATTTGTAGGTGGATTATTAGTTTTATAGCTAAAATTAGCATGTTTAAAGTGATTTTCATGCTTCCAGGGGCCCGGGAAGTGAATTAAATACCATTTGGAGGCATTTAATGTTCAAGCAAAAACGGCTGATTTTTGACAAAAGAGATAACACCTCCCATTACGTCATGCTTCAGAAAGGTGAAAAATGGTCCGTTTTCAAATGTTCTATTTTTGAACGTCAGTTCACATTTGTAGGTGGATTATTAGTTTTAGAGCTAAAATTAGCATGTTTAAAGTGATTTTCATGCTTCCAGGGGCTCAAAACACAAGATTTGTGGAATGGTTAAAAGTGCATGAAAATGGCCAATTTGCTCACTCTGAGGTCTCAAAAAGTGTTTCTTCACCCCGGGAAGTGAATTAAATACCATTTGGAGGCATTTAATGTTCAAGTAAAAACGGCTGATTTTTGACAAAAGAGATAACACCCCCCCTTACGCCATTCTTCAGAAAGGTGAAAAATGGTCCGTTTTCAAATGTTTTATTTTTGAACGTCAGTTCACATTTGTAGGTGGATTATTAGTTTTATAGCTAAAATTAGCATGTTTAAAGTGATTTTCATGCTTCCAGGGGCGCGGGAAGTGAATTAAATACCATTTGGAGGCATTTAATGTTCAAGCAAAAACGGCTGATTTTTGACAAAAGAGATAACACCCCCCCATTAGGTCATGCTTCAGAAAGGTGAAAAATGGTCCGTTTTCAAATGTTTTATTTTTGAACGTCAGTTCACATTTGTAGGTGGATTATTAGTTTTAGAGCTAAAATTAGCATGTTTAAAGTGATTTTCATGCTTCCAGGGGCGCGGGAAGTGAATTAAATACCATTTTGAGGCATTTAATGTTCAAGCAAAAACGGCTGATTTTTGACAAAAGAGATAACACCCCCCATTACGTCATGCTTCAGAAAGGTGAAAAATTGTCCGTTTTCAAATGTTTTATTTTTGAATGTCAGTTCACATGTGTAGGTGGATTATTAGTTTTATAGCTAAAATTAGCATGTTTAAAGTGATTTTCATGCTTCCAGGGGCCCGGGAAGTGAATTAAATACCATTTGGAGGCATTTAATGTTCAAGCAAAAACGGCTGATTTTTGACAAAAGAGATAACACCCCCCCTTACGCCATTCTTCAGAAAGGTGAAAAATGGTCCGTTTTCAAATGTTTTATTTTTGAATGTCAGTTCACATTTGTAGGTGGATTATTAGTTTTAGAGCTAAAATTAGCATGTTTAAAGTGATTTTCATGCTTCCAGGGGCTCAAAACACAAGATTTGTGGAATGGTTAAAAGTGCATGAAAATGGCCAATTTGCTCACTCTGAGGTCTCAAAAAGTGTTTCTTCACCCCGGGAAGTGAATTAAATACCATTTGGAGGCATTTAATGTTCAAGCAAAAACGGCTGATTTTTGAGAAAAGAGATAACACCCCCCATTACGTCATGCTTCAGAAAGGTGAAAAATTGTCCGTTTTCAAATGTTTTATTTTTGAATGTCAGTTCACATTTGTAGGTGGATTATTAGTTTTAGAGCTAAAATTAGCATGTTTAAAGTGATTTTCATGCTTCCAGGGGCTCAAAACACAAGATTTGTGGAATGGTTAACAGTGCATGAAAATGGCCAATTTGCTCACTCTGAGGTCTCAAAAAGTGTTTCTTCACCCCGGGAAGTGAATTAAATACCATTTGGAGGCATTTAATGTTCAAGCAAAAACGGCTGATTTTTGACAAAAGAGATAACACCCCCCCATTAGGTCATGCTTCAGAAAGGTGAAAAATGGTCCGTTTTCAAATGTTTTATTTTTGAACGTCAGTTCACATTTGTAGGTGGATTATTAGTTTTAGAGCTAAAATTAGCATGTTTAAAGTGATTTTCATGCTTCCAGGGGCACGGGAAGTGAATTAAATACCATTTTGAGGCATTTAATGTTCAAGCAAAAACGGCTGATTTTTGACAAAAGAGATAACACCCCCCATTACGTCATGCTTCAGAAAGGTGAAAAATTGTCCGTTTTCAAATGTTTTATTTTTGAATGTCAGTTCACATTTGTAGGTGGATTATTAGTTTTATAGCTAAAATTAGCATGTTTAAAGTGATTTTCATGCTTCCAGGGGCCCGGGAAGTGAATTAAATACCATTTGGAGGCATTTAATGTTCAAGCAAAAACGGCTGATTTTTTACAAAAGAGATAACACCTCCCATTACGTCATGCTTCAGAAAGGTGAAAAATGGTCCGTTTTCAAATGTTCTATTTTTGAACGTCAGTTCACATTTGTAGGTGGATTATTAGTTTTAGAGCTAAAATTAGCATGTTTAAAGTGATTTTCATGCTTCCAGGGGCTCAAAACACAAGATTTGTGGAATGGTTAAAAGTGCATGAAAATGGCCAATTTGCTCACTCTGAGGTCTCAAAAAGTGTTTCTTCACCCCGGGAAGTGAATTAAATACCATTTGGAGGCATTTAATGTTCAAGTAAAAACGGCTGATTTTTGACAAAAGAGATAACACCCCCCTTACGCCATTCTTCAGAAAGGTGAAAAATGGTCCGTTTTCAAATGTTTTATTTTTGAACGTCAGTTCACATTTGTAGGTGGATTATTAGTTTTATAGCTAAAATTAGCATGTTTAAAGTGATTTTCATGCTTCCAGGGGCGCGGGAAGTGAATTAAATACCATTTGGAGGCATTTAATGTTCAAGCAAAAACGGCTGATTTTTGACAAAAGAGATAACACCCCCCCATTAGGTCATGCTTCAGAAAGGTGAAAAATGGTCCGTTTTCAAATGTTTTATTTTTGAACGTCAGTTCACATTTGTAGGTGGATTATTAGTTTTAGAGCTAAAATTAGCATGTTTAAAGTGATTTTCATGCTTCCAGGGGCGCGGGAAGTGAATTAAATACCATTTTGAGGCATTTAATGTTCAAGCAAAAACGGCTGATTTTTGACAAAAGAGATAACACCCCCCATTACGTCATGCTTCAGAAAGGTGAAAAATTGTCCGTTTTCAAATGTTTTATTTTTGAATGTCAGTTCACATTTGTAGGTGGATTATTAGTTTTATAGCTAAAATTAGCATGTTTAAAGTGATTTTCATGCTTCCAGGGGCCCGGGAAGTGAATTAAATACCATTTGGAGGCATTTAATGTTCAAGCAAAAACGGCTGATTTTTGACAAAAGAGATAACACCCCCCCTTACGCCATTCTTCAGAAAGGTGAAAAATGGTCCGTTTTCAAATGTTTTATTTTTGAATGTCAGTTCACATTTGTAGGTGGATTATTAGTTTTAGAGCTAAAATTAGCATGTTTAAAGTGATTTTCATGCTTCCAGGGGCTCAAAACACAAGATTTGTGGAATGGTTAAAAGTGCATGAAAATGGCCAATTTGCTCACTCTGAGGTCTCAAAAAGTGTTTCTTCACCCCGGGAAGTGAATTAAATACCATTTGGAGGCATTTAATGTTCAAGCAAAAACGGCTGATTTTTGAGAAAAGAGATAACACCCCCCATTACGTCATGCTTCAGAAAGGTGAAAAATTGTCCGTTTTCAAATGTTTTATTTTTGAATGTCAGTTCACATTTGTAGGTGGATTATTAGTTTTAGAGCTAAAATTAGCATGTTTAAAGTGATTTTCATGCTTCCAGGGGCTCAAAACACAAGATTTGTGGAATGGTTAAAAGTGCATGAAAATGGCCAATTTGCTCACTCTGAGGTCTCAAAAAGTGTTTCTTCACCCCGGGAAGTGAATTAAATACCATTTGGAGGCATTTAATGTTCAAGCAAAAACGGCTGATTTTTGACAAAAGAGATAACACCCCCCCTTACGCCATTCTTCAGAAAGGTGAAAAATGGTCCGTTTTCAAATGTTTTATTTTTGAACGTCAGTTCACATTTGTAGGTGGGTTATTAGTTTTATAGCTGAAATTAGCATGTTTGAAGTGATTTTCATGCTTCCAGGGGCCCGGGAAGTGAATTAAATACCATTTGGAGGCATTTAATGTTCAAGCAAAAACAGCTCATCTTTGACAAAAGAGATAACACCCCCCTATTACGTCATTCTTCAGAAAGGTGAAAAATGGTCCGTTTTCAAATGTTTTATTTTTGAACGTCAGTTCACATTTGTAGGTGGATTATTAGTTTTAGAGCTAAAATTAGCATGTTTAAAGTGATTTTCATGCTTCCAGGGGCTCTTAACACAAGATTTGTGGAATGGTTAAAAGTGCATGAAAATAGCCAATTTGCTCATTCTGAGGTCTCAAAAAGTGTTTCTTCACCCCGGGAAGTGAATTAAATACCATTTGGAGGCATTTAATGTTCAAGCAAAAACGGCGGATTTTTGACAAAAGAGATAACACCCCCCCATTACGTCATTCTTCAGAAAGGTGAAAAATGGTCCGTTTTCAAATGTTTTATTTTTGAACGTCAGTTCACATTTGTAGGTGGATTATTAGTTTTAGAGCTAAAATTAGCATGTTTAAAGTGATTTTCATGCTTCCAGGGGCTCTAAACACAAGATTTGTGGAATGGTTAAAAGTGCATGAAAATGGCCAATTTGCTCACTCTGAGGTCTCAAAAAGTGTTTCTTCACCCCGGGAAGTGAATTAAATACCATTTGGAGGCATTTAATGTTCAAGAAAAAACGGCTGATTTTTGACAAAAGAGATAACACCCCCCCTTACGCCATTCTTCAGAAAGGTGAAAAATGGTCCGTTTTCAAATGTTTTATTTTTGAATGTCAGTTCACATTTGTGGGTGGATTATTAGTTTTAGAGCTAAAATTAGCATGTTTAAAGTGATTTTCATGCTTCCAGGGGCTCAAAACAAGATTTGTGGAATGGTTAAAAGTGCATGAAAATGGCCAATTTGCTCACTCTGAGGTCTCAAAAAGTGTTTCTTCACCCCGGGAAGTGAATTAAATACCATTTGGAGGCATTTAATGTTCAAGCAAAAACGGCTGATTTTTGACAAAAGAGATAACACCCCCCATTACGCCATTCTTCAGAAAGGTGAAAAATGGTCCGTTTTCAAATGTTTTATTTTTGAACGTCATTTCACATTTGTAGGTGGATTATTAGTTTTATAGCTAAAATTAGCATGTTTAAAGTGATTTTCATGCTTCCAGGGGCCCGGGAAGTGAATTAAATACCATTTGGAGGCATTTAATGTTCAAGCAAAAACGGCTGATTTTTGACAAAAGAGATAACACCCCCCCATTAGGTCATGCTTCAGAAAGGTGAAAAATGGTCCGTTTTCAAATGTTTTATTTTTGAACGTCAGTTCACATTTGTAGGTGGATTATTAGTTTTAGAGCTAAAATTAGCATGTTTAAAGTGATTTTCATGCTTCCAGGGGCGCGGGAAGTGAATTAAATACCATTTTGAGGCATTTAATGTTCAAGCAAAAACGGCTGATTTTTGACAAAAGAGATAACACCCCCCATTACGTCATGCTTCAGAAAGGTGAAAAATTGTCCGTTTTCAAATGTTTTATTTTTGAATGTCAGTTCACATTTGTAGGTGGATTATTAGTTTTATAGCTAAAATTAGCATGTTTAAAGTGATTTTCATGCTTCCAGGGGCCCGGGAAGTGAATTAAATACCATTTGGAGGCATTTAATGTTCAAGCAAAAACGGCTGATTTTTGACAAAAGAGATAACACCTCCCATTACGTCATGCTTCAGAAAGGTGAAAAATGGTCCGTTTTCAAATGTTTTATTTTTGAACGTCAGTTCACATTTGTAGGTGGATTATTAGTTTTAGAGCTAAAATTAGCATGTTTAAAGTGATTTTCATGCTTCCAGGGGCTCAAAACACAAGATTTGTGGAATGGTTAAAAGTGCATGAAAATGGCCAATTTGCTCACTCTGAGGTCTCAAAAAGTGTTTCTTCACCCCGGGAAGTGAATTAAATACCATTTGGAGGCATTTAATGTTCAAGCAAAAACGGCTGATTTTTGACAAAAGAGATAACACCCCCCCTTACGCCATTCTTCAGAAAGGTGAAAAATGGTCCGTTTTCAAATGTTTTATTTTTGAATGTCAGTTCACATTTGTAGGTGGATTATTAGTTTTAGAGCTAAAATTAGCATGTTTAAAGTGATTTTCATGCTTCCAGGGGCTCAAAACACAAGATTTGTGGAATGGTTAAAAGTGCATGAAAATGGCCAATTTGCTCACTCTGAGGTCTCAAAAAGTGTTTCTTCACCCCGGGAAGTGAATTAAATACCATTTGGAGGCATTTAATGTTCAAGCAAAAACGGCTGATTTTTGAGAAAAGAGATAACACCCCCCATTACGTCATGCTTCAGAAAGGTGAAAAATTGTCCGTTTTCAAATGTTTTATTTTTGAATGTCAGTTCACATTTGTAGGTGGATTATTAGTTTTAGAGCTAAAATTAGCATGTTTAAAGTGATTTTCATGCTTCCAGGGGCTCAAAACACAAGATTTGTGGAATGGTTAAAAGTGCATGAAAATGGCCAATTTGCTCACTCTGAGGTCTCAAAAAGTGTTTCTTCACCCCGGGAAGTGAATTAAATACCATTTGGAGGCATTTAATGTTCAAGCAAAAACGGCTGATTTTTGACAAAAGAGATAACACCCCCCCTTACGCCATTCTTCAGAAAGGTGAAAAATGGTCCGTTTTCAAATGTTTTATTTTTGAACGTCAGTTCACATTTGTAGGTGGATTATTAGTTTTATAGCTAAAATTAGCATGTTTAAAGTGATTTTCATGCTTCCAGGGGCCCGGGAAGTGAATTAAATACCATTTGGAGGCATTTAATGTTCAAGCAAAAACAGCTCATCTTTGACAAAAGAGATAACACCCCCCTATTACGTCATTCTTCAGAAAGGTGAAAAATGGTCCGTTTTCAAATGTTTTATTTTTGAACGTCAGTTCACATTTGTAGGTGGATTATTAGTTTTAGAGCTAAAATTAGCATGTTTAAAGTGATTTTCATGCTTCCAGGGGCTCTTAACACAAGATTTGTGGAATGGTTAAAAGTGCATGAAAATAGCCAATTTGCTCACTCTGAGGTCTCAAAAAGTGTTTCTTCACCCCGGGAAGTGAATTAAATACCATTTGGAGGCATTTAATGTTCAAGCAAAAACGGCGGATTTTTGACAAAAGAGATAACACCCCCCCATTACGTCATTCTTCAGAAAGGTGAAAAATGGTCCGTTTTCAAATGTTTTATTTTTGAACGTCAGTTCACATTTGTAGGTGGATTATTAGTTTTAGAGCTAAAATTAGCATGTTTAAAGTGATTTTCATGCTTCCAGGGGCTCTAAACACAAGATTTGTGGAATGGTTAAAAGTGCATGAAAATGGCCAATTTGCTCACTCTGAGGTCTCAAAAAGTGTTTCTTCACCCCGGGAAGTGAATTAAATACCATTTGGAGGCATTTAATGTTCAAGAAAAAACGGCTGATTTTTGACAAAAGAGATAACACCCCCACATTAGGTCATGCTTCAGAAAGGTGAAAAATGGTCCGTTTTCAAATGTTTTATTTTTGAACGTCAGTTCACATTTGTGGGTGGATTATTAGTTTTAGAGCTAAAATTAGCATGTTTAAAGTGATTTTCATGCTTCCAGGGGCGCGGGAAGTGAATTAAATACCATTTTGAGGCATTTAATGTTCAAGCAAAAACGGCTGATTTTTGACAAAAGAGATAACACCCCCCATTACGTCATGCTTCAGAAAGGTGAAAAATTGTCCGTTTTCAAATGTTTTATTTTTGAATGTCAGTTCACATTTGTAGGTGGATTATTAGTTTTATAGCTAAAATTAGCATGTTTAAAGTGATGTTCATGCTTCCAGGGGCCCGGGAAGTGAATTAAATACTATTTGGAGGCATTTAATGTTCAAGCAAAAACGGCTGATTTTTGACAAAAGAGATAACACCTCCCATTACGTCATGCTTCAGAAAGGTGAAAAATGGTCCGTTTTCAAATGTTTTATTTTTGAACGTCAGTTCACATTTGTAGGTGGATTATTAGTTTTAGAGCTAAAATTAGCATGTTTAAAGTGATTTTCATGCTTCCAGGGGCTCAAAACACAAGATTTGTGGAATGGTTAAAAGTGCATGAAAATGGCCAATTTGCTCACTCTGAGGTCTCAAAAAGTGTTTCTTCACCCCGGGAAGTGAATTAAATACCATTTGGAGGCATTTAATGTTCAAGAAAAAACGGCTGATTTTTGACAAAAGAGATAACACCCCCACATTAGGTCATGCTTCAGAAAGGTGAAAAATGGTCCGTTTTCAAATGTTTTATTTTTGAACGTCAGTTCACATTTGTGGGTGGATTATTAGTTTTAGAGCTAAAATTAGCATGTTTAAAGTGATTTTCATGCTTCCAGGGGCGCGGGAAGTGAATTAAATACCATTTTGAGGCATTTAATGTTCAAGCAAAAACGGCTGATTTTTGACAAAAGAGATAACACCCCCCATTACGTCATGCTTCAGAAAGGTGAAAAATTGTCCGTTTTCAAATGTTTTATTTTTGAATGTCAGTTCACATTTGTAGGTGGATTATTAGTTTTATAGCTAAAATTAGCATGTTTAAAGTGATGTTCATGCTTCCAGGGGCCCGGGAAGTGAATTAAATACCATTTGGAGGCATTTAATGTTCAAGCAAAAACGGCTGATTTTTGACAAAAGAGATAACACCCCCCCTTACGCCATTCTTCGGAAAGGTGAAAAATGGTCCGTTTTCAAATGTTTTATTTTTGAATGTCAGTTCACATTTGTAGGTGGATTATTAGTTTTAGAGCTAAAATTAGCATGTTTAAAGTGATTTTCATGCTTCCAGGGGCTCAAAACACAAGATTTGTGGAATGGTTAAAAGTGCATGAAAATGGCCAATTTGCTCACTCTGAGGTCTCAAAAAGTGTTTCTTCACCCCGGGAAGTGAATTAAATACCATTTGGAGGCATTTAATGTTCAAGCAAAAACAGCTGATTTTTGAGAAAAGAGATAACACCCCCCATTACGTCATGCTTCAGAAAGGTGAAAAATTGTCCGTTTTCAAATGTTTTATTTTTGAATGTCAGTTCACATTTGTAGGTGGATTATTAGTTTTAGAGCTAAAATTAGCATGTTTAAAGTGATTTTCATGCTTCCAGGGGCTCAAAACACAAGATTTGTGGAATGGTTAAAAGTGCATGAAAATGGCCAATTTGCTCACTCTGAGGTCTCAAAAAGTGTTTCTTCACCCCGGGAAGTGAATTAAATACCATTTGGAGGCATTTAATGTTCAAGCAAAAACGGCTGATTTTTGACAAAAGAGATAACACCCTCCCTTACGCCATTCTTCAGAAAGGTGAAAAATGGTCCGTTTTCAAATGTTTTATTTTTGAACGTCAGTTCACATTTGTAGGTGGATTATTAGTTTTATAGCTAAAATTAGCATGTTTAAAGTGATTTTCATGCTTCCAGGGGCCCGGGAAGTGAATTAAATACCATTTGGAGGCATTTAATGTTCAAGCAAAAACAGCTCATCTTTGACAAAAGAGATAACACCCCCCTATTACGTCATTCTTCAGAAAGGTGAAAAATGGTCCGTTTTCAAATGTTTTATTTTTGAACGTCAGTTCACATTTGTAGGTGGATTATTAGTTTTAGAGCTAAAATTAGCATGTTTAAAGTGATTTTCATGCTTCCAGGGGCTCTTAACACAAGATTTGTGGAATGGTTAAAAGTGCATGAAAATAGCCAATTTGCTCACTCTGAGGTCTCAAAAAGTGTTTCTTCACCCCGGGAAGTGAATTAAATACCATTTGGAGGCATTTAATGTTCAAGCAAAAACGGCGGATTTTTGACAAAAGAGATAACACCCCCCCATTACGTCATTCTTCAGAAAGGTGAAAAATGGTCCGTTTTCAAATGTTTTATTTTTGAACGTCAGTTCACATTTGTAGGTGGATTATTAGTTTTAGAGCTAAAATTAGCATGTTTAAAGTGATTTTCATGCTTCCAGGGGCTCTAAACACAAGATTTGTGGAATGGTTAAAAGTGCATGAAAATGGCCAATTTGCTCACTCTGAGGTCTCAAAAAGTGTTTCTTCACCCCGGGAAGTGAATTAAATACCATTTGGAGGCATTTAATGTTCAAGAAAAAACGGCTGATTTTTGACAAAAGAGATAACACCCCCACATTAGGTCATGCTTCAGAAAGGTGAAAAATGGTCCGTTTTCAAATGTTTTATTTTTGAACGTCAGTTCACATTTGTGGGTGGATTATTAGTTTTAGAGCTAAAATTAGCATGTTTAAAGTGATTTTCATGCTTCCAGGGGCGCGGGAAGTGAATTAAATACCATTTTGAGGCATTTAATGTTCAAGCAAAAACGGCTGATTTTTGACAAAAGAGATAACACCCCCCATTACGTCATGCTTCAGAAAGGTGAAAAATTGTCCGTTTTCAAATGTTTTATTTTTGAATGTCAGTTCACATTTGTAGGTGGATTATTAGTTTTATAGCTAAAATTAGCATGTTTAAAGTGATGTTCATGCTTCCAGGGGCCCGGGAAGTGAATTAAATACCATTTGGAGGCATTTAATGTTCAAGCAAAAACGGCTGATTTTTGAGAAAAGAGATAACACCCCCCATTACGTCATGCTTCAGAAAGGTGAAAAATTGTCCGTTTTCAAATGTTTTATTTTTGAATGTCAGTTCACATTTGTAGGTGGATTATTAGTTTTAGAGCTAAAATTAGCATGTTTAAAGTGATTTTCATGCTTCCAGGGGCTCAAAACACAAGATTTGTGGAATGGTTAAAAGTGCATGAAAATGGCCAATTTGCTCACTCTGAGGTCTCAAAAAGTGTTTCTTCACCCCGGGAAGTGAATTAAATACCATTTGGAGGCATTTAATGTTCAAGCAAAAACGGCTGATTTTTGACAAAAGAGATAACACCCCCCTTTACGCCATTCTTCAGAAAGGTGAAAAATGGTCCGTTTTCAAATGTTTTATTTTTGAACGTCAGTTCACATTTGTAGGTGGATTATTAGTTTTATAGCTAAAATTAGCATGTTTAAAGTGATTTTCATGCTTCCAGGGGCCCGGGAAGTGAATTAAATACCATTTGGAGGCATTTAATGTTCAAGCAAAAACAGCTCATCTTTGACAAAAGAGATAACACCCCCCTATTACGTCATTCTTCAGAAAGGTGAAAAATGGTCCGTTTTCAAATGTTTTATTTTTGAACGTCAGTTCACATTTGTAGGTGGATTATTAGTTTTAGAGCTAAAATTAGCATGTTTAAAGTGATTTTCATGCTTCCAGGGGCTCTTAACACAAGATTTGTGGAATGGTTAAAAGTGCATGAAAATGGCCAATTTGCTCACTCTGAGGTCTCAAAAAGTGTTTCTTCACCCCGGGAAGTGAATTAAATACCATTTGGAGGCATTTAATGTTCAATCAAAAACAGCTGATTTTTGACAAAAGAGATAACACCTCCCATTACGTCATGCTTCAGAAAGGTGAAAAATTGTCCGTTTTCAAATGTTTTATTTTTGAATGTCAGTTCACATTTGTAGGTGGATTATTAGTTTTAGAGCTAAAATTAGCATGTTTAAAGTGATTTTCATGCTTCCTGTGGCCCTAAACACAAGGTTTGTGGAATGGTTAAAAGTGCATGAAAATGGCCAATTTGCTCACTCTGAGGTCTCAAAAAGTGTTTCTTCACCCCGGGAAGTGAATTAAATACCATTTGGAGGCATTTAATGTTCAAGCAAAAACAGCTGATTTTTGACAAAAGAGATAACACCCCCCCCGTTACGTAATTCTTCAGAAAGGTGAAAAATTGTCTGTTTTCAAATGTTTTATTTTTGAATGTCAGTTCACATTTGTAGGTGGATTATTAGTTTTAGAGCTAAAATTAGCATATTTAAAGTGATTTTCATGCTTCCAGGGGCTCTAAACACAAGATTTGTGGAATGGTTAAAAGTGCATGAAAATGGCCAATTTGCTCACTCTGAGGTCTCAAAAAGTGTTTCTTCACCCCGGGAAGTGAATTAAATACCATTTGGAGGCATTTAATGTTCAAGCAAAAACGGCAGATTTTTGACAAAAGAGATAACACCCCCCCCATTACGTCATTCTTCAGAAAGGTGAAAAATGGTCCGTTTTCAAATGTTTTATTTTTGAACGTCAGTTCACATTTGTAGGTGGATTATTAGTTTTAGAGCTAAAATTAGCATGTTTAAAGTGATTTTCATGCTTCCAGGGGCTCTAAACACAAGATTTGTGGAATGGTTAAAAGTGCATGAAAATGGCCAATTTGCTCACTCTGAGGTCTCAAAACGTGTTTCTTCACCCCGGGAAGTGAATTAAATACCATTTGTAGGCATTTAATGGTCAATCAAAAACAGCTGATTTTTGACAAAAAAGATAACACCCCCCCCCATTACGTCATTCTTCAGAAAGGTGAAAAATGGTCCGTTTTCAAATGTTTTATTTTTGAACGTCAGTTCACATTTGTAGGTGGATTATTAGTTTTAGAGCTAAAATTAGCATGTTTAAAGTGATTTTCATGCTTCCAGGGGCTCTAAACACAAGATTTGTGGAATGGTTAAAAGTGCATGAAAATGGCCAATTTGCTCACTCTGAGGTCTCAAAAAGTGTTTCTTCACCCCGGGAAGTGAATTAAATACCATTTGGAGGCATTTAATGTTCAAGCAAAAACGGCTGATTTTTGACAAAAGAGATAACACCCCCCCATTAGGTCATGCTTCAGAAAGGTGAAAAATGGTCCGTTTTCAAATGTTTTATTTTTGAACGTCAGTTCACATTTGTAGGTGGATTATTAGTTTTAGAGCTAAAATTAGCATGTTTAAAGTGATTTTCATGCTTCCAGGGGCACGGGAAGTGAATTAAATACCATTTTGAGGCATTTAATGTTCAAGCAAAAACGGCTGATTTTTGACAAAAGAGATAACACCCCCCATTACGTCATGCTTCAGAAAGGTGAAAAATTGTCCGTTTTCAAATGTTTTATTTTTGAATGTCAGTTCACATTTGTAGGTGGATTATTAGTTTTATAGCTAAAATTAGCATGTTTAAAGTGATTTTCATGCTTCCAGGGGCCCGGGAAGTGAATTAAATACCATTTGGAGGCATTTAATGTTCAAGCAAAAACGGCTGATTTTTGACAAAAGAGATAACACCTCCCATTACGTCATGCTTCAGAAAGGTGAAAAATGGTCCGTTTTCAAATGTTCTATTTTTGAACGTCAGTTCACATTTGTAGGTGGATTATTAGTTTTAGAGCTAAAATTAGCATGTTTAAAGTGATTTTCATGCTTCCAGGGGCTCAAAACACAAGATTTGTGGAATGGTTAAAAGTGCATGAAAATGGCCAATTTGCTCACTCTGAGGTCTCAAAAAGTGTTTCTTCACCCCGGGAAGTGAATTAAATACCATTTGGAGGCATTTAATGTTCAAGTAAAAACGGCTGATTTTTGACAAAAGAGATAACACCCCCCCTTACGCCATTCTTCAGAAAGGTGAAAAATGGTCCGTTTTCAAATGTTTTATTTTTGAACGTCAGTTCACATTTGTAGGTGGATTATTAGTTTTATAGCTAAAATTAGCATGTTTAAAGTGATTTTCATGCTTCCAGGGGCGCGGGAAGTGAATTAAATACCATTTGGAGGCATTTAATGTTCAAGCAAAAACGGCTGATTTTTGACAAAAGAGATAACACCCCCCCATTAGGTCATGCTTCAGAAAGGTGAAAAATGGTCCGTTTTCAAATGTTTTATTTTTGAACGTCAGTTCACATTTGTAGGTGGATTATTAGTTTTAGAGCTAAAATTAGCATGTTTAAAGTGATTTTCATGCTTCCAGGGGCGCGGGAAGTGAATTAAATACCATTTTGAGGCATTTAATGTTCAAGCAAAAACGGCTGATTTTTGACAAAAGAGATAACACCCCCCATTACGTCATGCTTCAGAAAGGTGAAAAATTGTCCGTTTTCAAATGTTTTATTTTTGAATGTCAGTTCACATTTGTAGGTGGATTATTAGTTTTATAGCTAAAATTAGCATGTTTAAAGTGATTTTCATGCTTCCAGGGGCCCGGGAAGTGAATTAAATACCATTTGGAGGCATTTAATGTTCAAGCAAAAACGGCTGATTTTTGACAAAAGAGATAACACCCCCCCTTACGCCATTCTTCAGAAAGGTGAAAAATGGTCCGTTTTCAAATGTTTTATTTTTGAATGTCAGTTCACATTTGTAGGTGGATTATTACTTTTAGAGCTAAAATTAGCATGTTTAAAGTGATTTTCATGCTTCCAGGGGCTCAAAACACAAGATTTGTGGAATGGTTAAAAGTGCATGAAAATGGCCAATTTGCTCACTCTGAGGTCTCAAAAAGTGTTTCTTCACCCCGGGAAGTGAATTAAATACCATTTGGAGGCATTTAATGTTCAAGCAAAAACGGCTGATTTTTGAGAAAAGAGATAACACCCCCCATTACGTCATGCTTCAGAAAGGTGAAAAATTGTCCGTTTTCAAATGTTTTATTTTTGAATGTCAGTTCACATTTGTAGGTGGATTATTAGTTTTAGAGCTAAAATTAGCATGTTTAAAGTGATTTTCATGCTTCCAGGGGCTCAAAACACAAGATTTGTGGAATGGTTAACAGTGCATGAAAATGGCCAATTTGCTCACTCTGAGGTCTCAAAAAGTGTTTCTTCACCCCGGGAAGTGAATTAAATACCATTTGGAGGCATTTAATGTTCAAGCAAAAACGGCTGATTTTTGACAAAAGAGATAACACCCCCCCATTAGGTCATGCTTCAGAAAGGTGAAAAATGGTCCGTTTTCAAATGTTTTATTTTTGAACGTCAGTTCACATTTGTAGGTGGATTATTAGTTTTAGAGCTAAAATTAGCATGTTTAAAGTGATTTTCATGCTTCCAGGGGCACGGGAAGTGAATTAAATACCATTTTGAGGCATTTAATGTTCAAGCAAAAACGGCTGATTTTTGACAAAAGAGATAACACCCCCCATTACGTCATGCTTCAGAAAGGTGAAAAATTGTCCGTTTTCAAATGTTTTATTTTTGAATGTCAGTTCACATTTGTAGGTGGATTATTAGTTTTATAGCTAAAATTAGCATGTTTAAAGTGATTTTCATGCTTCCAGGGGCCCGGGAAGTGAATTAAATACCATTTGGAGGCATTTAATGTTCAAGCAAAAACGGCTGATTTTTGACAAAAGAGATAACACCTCCCATTACGTCATGCTTCAGAAAGGTGAAAAATGGTCCGTTTTCAAATGTTCTATTTTTGAACGTCAGTTCACATTTGTAGGTGGATTATTAGTTTTAGAGCTAAAATTAGCATGTTTAAAGTGATTTTCATGCTTCCAGGGGCTCAAAACACAAGATTTGTGGAATGGTTAAAAGTGCATGAAAATGGCCAATTTGCTCACTCTGAGGTCTCAAAAAGTGTTTCTTCACCCCGGGAAGTGAATTAAATACCATTTGGAGGCATTTAATGTTCAAGTAAAAACGGCTGATTTTTGACAAAAGAGATAACACCCCCCTTACGCCATTCTTCAGAAAGGTGAAAAATGGTCCGTTTTCAAATGTTTTATTTTTGAACGTCAGTTCACATTTGTAGGTGGATTATTAGTTTTATAGCTAAAATTAGCATGTTTAAAGTGATTTTCATGCTTCCAGGGGCGCGGGAAGTGAATTAAATACCATTTGGAGGCATTTAATGTTCAAGCAAAAACGGCTGATTTTTGACAAAAGAGATAACACCCCCCCATTAGGTCATGCTTCAGAAAGGTGAAAAATGGTCCGTTTTCAAATGTTTTATTTTTGAACGTCAGTTCACATTTGTAGGTGGATTATTAGTTTTAGAGCTAAAATTAGCATGTTTAAAGTGATTTTCATGCTTCCAGGGGCGCGGGAAGTGAATTAAATACCATTTTGAGGCATTTAATGTTCAAGCAAAAACGGCTGATTTTTGACAAAAGAGATAACACCCCCCATTACGTCATGCTTCAGAAAGGTGAAAAATTGTCCGTTTTCAAATGTTTTATTTTTGAATGTCAGTTCACATTTGTAGGTGGATTATTAGTTTTATAGCTAAAATTAGCATGTTTAAAGTGATTTTCATGCTTCCAGGGGCCCGGGAAGTGAATTAAATACCATTTGGAGGCATTTAATGTTCAAGCAAAAACGGCTGATTTTTGACAAAAGAGATAACACCCCCCCTTACGCCATTCTTCAGAAAGGTGAAAAATGGTCCGTTTTCAAATGTTTTATTTTTGAATGTCAGTTCACATTTGTAGGTGGATTATTAGTTTTAGAGCTAAAATTAGCATGTTTAAAGTGATTTTCATGCTTCCAGGGGCTCAAAACACAAGATTTGTGGAATGGTTAAAAGTGCATGAAAATGGCCAATTTGCTCACTCTGAGGTCTCAAAAAGTGTTTCTTCACCCCGGGAAGTGAATTAAATACCATTTGGAGGCATTTAATGTTCAAGCAAAAACGGCTGATTTTTGAGAAAAGAGATAACACCCCCCATTACGTCATGCTTCAGAAAGGTGAAAAATTGTCCGTTTTCAAATGTTTTATTTTTGAATGTCAGTTCACATTTGTAGGTGGATTATTAGTTTTAGAGCTAAAATTAGCATGTTTAAAGTGATTTTCATGCTTCCAGGGGCTCAAAACACAAGATTTGTGGAATGGTTAAAAGTGCATGAAAATGGCCAATTTGCTCACTCTGAGGTCTCAAAAAGTGTTTCTTCACCCCGGGAAGTGAATTAAATACCATTTGGAGGCATTTAATGTTCAAGCAAAAACGGCTGATTTTTGACAAAAGAGATAACACCCCCCCTTACGCCATTCTTCAGAAAGGTGAAAAATGGTCCGTTTTCAAATGTTTTATTTTTGAACGTCAGTTCACATTTGTAGGTGGATTATTAGTTTTATAGCTAAAATTAGCATGTTTGAAGTGATTTTCATGCTTCCAGGGGCCCGGGAAGTGAATTAAATACCATTTGGAGGCATTTAATGTTCAAGCAAAAACAGCTCATCTTTGACAAAAGAGATAACACCCCCCTATTACGTCATTCTTCAGAAAGGTGAAAAATGGTCCGTTTTCAAATGTTTTATTTTTGAACGTCAGTTCACATTTGTAGGTGGATTATTAGTTTTAGAGCTAAAATTAGCATGTTTAAAGTGATTTTCATGCTTCCAGGGGCTCTTAACACAAGATTTGTGGAATGGTTAAAAGTGCATGAAAATAGCCAATTTGCTCATTCTGAGGTCTCAAAAAGTGTTTCTTCACCCCGGGAAGTGAATTAAATACCATTTGGAGGCATTTAATGTTCAAGCAAAAACGGCGGATTTTTGACAAAAGAGATAACACCCCCCCATTACGTCATTCTTCAGAAAGGTGAAAAATGGTCCGTTTTCAAATGTTTTTTTTTGAACGTCAGTTCACATTTGTAGGTGGATTATTAGTTTTAGAGCTAAAATTAGCATGTTTAAAGTGATTTTCATGCTTCCAGGGGCTCTAAACACAAGATTTGTGGAATGGTTAAAAGTGCATGAAAATGGCCAATTTGCTCACTCTGAGGTCTCAAAAAGTGTTTCTTCACCCCGGGAAGTGAATTAAATACCATTTGGAGGCATTTAATGTTCAAGAAAAAACGGCTGATTTTTGACAAAAGAGATAACACCCCCCCTTACGCCATTCTTCAGAAAGGTGAAAAATGGTCCGTTTTCAAATGTTTTATTTTTGAATGTCAGTTCACATTTGTGGGTGGATTATTAGTTTTAGAGCTAAAATTAGCATGTTTAAAGTGATTTTCATGCTTCCAGGGGCTCAAAACACAAGATTTGTGGAATGGTTAAAAGTGCATGAAAATGGCCAATTTGCTCACTCTGAGGTCTCAAAAAGTGTTTCTTCACCCCGGGAAGTGAATTAAATACCATTTGGAGGCATTTAATGTTCAAGCAAAAACGGCTGATTTTTGACAAAAGAGATAACACCCCCCATTACGCCATTCTTCAGAAAGGTGAAAAATGGTCCGTTTTCAAATGTTTTATTTTTGAACGTCATTTCACATTTGTAGGTGGATTATTAGTTTTATAGCTAAAATTAGCATGTTTAAAGTGATTTTCATGCTTCCAGGGGCCCGGGAAGTGAATTAAATACCATTTGGAGGCATTTAATGTTCAAGCAAAAACGGCTGATTTTTGACAAAAGAGATAACACCCCCCCATTAGGTCATGCTTCAGAAAGGTGAAAAATGGTCCGTTTTCAAATGTTTTATTTTTGAACGTCAGTTCACATTTGTAGGTGGATTATTAGTTTTAGAGCTAAAATTAGCATGTTTAAAGTGATTTTCATGCTTCCAGGGGCGCGGGAAGTGAATTAAATACCATTTTGAGGCATTTAATGTTCAAGCAAAAACGGCTGATTTTTGACAAAAGAGATAACACCCCCCATTACGTCATGCTTCAGAAAGGTGAAAAATTGTCCGTTTTCAAATGTTTTATTTTTGAATGTCAGTTCACATTTGTAGGTGGATTATTAGTTTTATAGCTAAAATTAGCATGTTTAAAGTGATTTTCATGCTTCCAGGGGCCCGGGAAGTGAATTAAATACCATTTGGAGGCATTTAATGTTCAAGCAAAAACGGCTGATTTTTGACAAAAGAGATAACACCTCCCATTACGTCATGCTTCAGAAAGGTGAAAAATGGTCCGTTTTCAAATGTTTTATTTTTGAACGTCAGTTCACATTTGTAGGTGGATTATTAGTTTTAGAGCTAAAATTAGCATGTTTAAAGTGATTTTCATGCTTCCAGGGGCTCAAAACACAAGATTTGTGGAATGGTTAAAAGTGCATGAAAATGGCCAATTTGCTCACTCTGAGGTCTCAAAAAGTGTTTCTTCACCCCGGGAAGTGAATTAAATACCATTTGGAGGCATTTAATGTTCAAGCAAAAACGGCTGATTTTTGACAAAAGAGATAACACCCCCCCTTACGCCATTCTTCAGAAAGGTGAAAAATGGTCCGTTTTCAAATGTTTTATTTTTGAATGTCAGTTCACATTTGTAGGTGGATTATTAGTTTTAGAGCTAAAATTAGCATGTTTAAAGTGATTTTCATGCTTCCAGGGGCTCAAAACACAAGATTTGTGGAATGGTTAAAAGTGCATGAAAATGGCCAATTTGCTCACTCTGAGGTCTCAAAAAGTGTTTCTTCACCCCGGGAAGTGAATTAAATACCATTTGGAGGCATTTAATGTTCAAGCAAAAACGGCTGATTTTTGAGAAAAGAGATAACACCCCCCATTACGTCATGCTTCAGAAAGGTGAAAAATTGTCCGTTTTCAAATGTTTTATTTTTGAATGTCAGTTCACATTTGTAGGTGGATTATTAGTTTTAGAGCTAAAATTAGCATGTTTAAAGTGATTTTCATGCTTCCAGGGGCTCAAAACACAAGATTTGTGGAATGGTTAAAAGTGCATGAAAATGGCCAATTTGCTCACTCTGAGGTCTCAAAAAGTGTTTCTTCACCCCGGGAAGTGAATTAAATACCATTTGGAGGCATTTAATGTTCAAGCAAAAACGGCTGATTTTTGACAAAAGAGATAACACCCCCCCTTACGCCATTCTTCAGAAAGGTGAAAAATGGTCCGTTTTCAAATGTTTTATTTTTGAACGTCAGTTCACATTTGTAGGTGGATTATTAGTTTTAGAGCTAAAATTAGCATGTTTAAAGTGATTTTCATGCTTCCAGGGGCTCTTAACACAAGATTTGTGGAATGGTTAAAAGTGCATGAAAATAGCCAATTTGCTCACTCTGAGGTCTCAAAAAGTGTTTCTTCACCCCGGGAAGTGAATTAAATACCATTTGGAGGCATTTAATGTTCAAGCAAAAACGGCGGATTTTTGACAAAAGAGATAACACCCCCCCATTACGTCATTCTTCAGAAAGGTGAAAAATGGTCCGTTTTCAAATGTTTTATTTTTGAACGTCAGTTCACATTTGTAGGTGGATTATTAGTTTTAGAGCTAAAATTAGCATGTTTAAAGTGATTTTCATGCTTCCAGGGGCTCTAAACACAAGATTTGTGGAATGGTTAAAAGTGCATGAAAATGGCCAATTTGCTCACTCTGAGGTCTCAAAAAGTGTTTCTTCACCCCGGGAAGTGAATTAAATACCATTTGGAGGCATTTAATGTTCAAGAAAAAACGGCTGATTTTTGACAAAAGAGATAACACCCCCACATTAGGTCATGCTTCAGAAAGGTGAAAAATGGTCCGTTTTCAAATGTTTTATTTTTGAACGTCAGTTCACATTTGTGGGTGGATTATTAGTTTTAGAGCTAAAATTAGCATGTTTAAAGTGATTTTCATGCTTCCAGGGGCGCGGGAAGTGAATTAAATACCATTTTGAGGCATTTAATGTTCAAGCAAAAACGGCTGATTTTTGACAAAAGAGATAACACCCCCCATTACGTCATGCTTCAGAAAGGTGAAAAATTGTCCGTTTTCAAATGTTTTATTTTTGAATGTCAGTTCACATTTGTAGGTGGATTATTAGTTTTATAGCTAAAATTAGCATGTTTAAAGTGATGTTCATGCTTCCAGGGGCCCGGGAAGTGAATTAAATACTATTTGGAGGCATTTAATGTTCAAGCAAAAACGGCTGATTTTTGACAAAAGAGATAACACCTCCCATTACGTCATGCTTCAGAAAGGTGAAAAATGGTCCGTTTTCAAATGTTTTATTTTTGAACGTCAGTTCACATTTGTAGGTGGATTATTAGTTTTAGAGCTAAAATTAGCATGTTTAAAGTGATTTTCATGCTTCCAGGGGCTCAAAACACAAGATTTGTGGAATGGTTAAAAGTGCATGAAAATGGCCAATTTGCTCACTCTGAGGTCTCAAAAAGTGTTTCTTCACCCCGGGAAGTGAATTAAATACCATTTGGAGGCATTTAATGTTCAAGCAAAAACGGCTGATTTTTGACAAAAGAGATAACACCCCCACATTAGGTCATGCTTCAGAAAGGTGAAAAATGGTCCGTTTTCAAATGTTTTATTTTTGAACGTCAGTTCACATTTGTGGGTGGATTATTAGTTTTAGAGCTAAAATTAGCATGTTTAAAGTGATTTTCATGCTTCCAGGGGCGCGGGAAGTGAATTAAATACCATTTTGAGGCATTTAATGTTCAAGCAAAAACGGCTGATTTTTGACAAAAGAGATAACACCCCCCATTACGTCATGCTTCAGAAAGGTGAAAAATTGTCCGTTTTCAAATGTTTTATTTTTGAATGTCAGTTCAAATTTGTAGGTGGATTATTAGTTTTATAGCTAAAATTAGCATGTTTAAAGTGATGTTCATGCTTCCAGGGGCCCGGGAAGTGAATTAAATACCATTTGGAGGCATTTAATGTTCAAGCAAAAATGGCTGATTTTTGACAAAAGAGATAACACCTCCCATTACGTCATGCTTCAGAAAGGTGAAAAATGGTCCGTTTTCAAATGTTTTATTTTTGAACGTCAGTTCACATTTGTAGGTGGATTATTAGTTTTAGAGCTAAAATTAGCATGTTTAAAGTGATTTTCATGCTTCCAGGGGCTCAAAACACAAGATTTGTGGAATGGTTAAAAGTGCATGAAAATGGCCAATTTGCTCACTCTGAGGTCTCAAAAAGTGTTTCTTCACCCCGGGAAGTGAATTAAATACCATTTGGAGGCATTTAATGTTCAAGCAAAAACGGCTGATTTTTGACAAAAGAGATAACACCCCCCCTTACGCCATTCTTCAGAGTGGTGAAAAAT
The DNA here is from genome assembly GCF_964261635.1 of Lissotriton helveticus. NCBI lineage: Eukaryota > Metazoa > Chordata > Amphibia > Caudata > Salamandridae > Lissotriton > Lissotriton helveticus. Next base: position 2,494,597 of record NW_027611740.1, read on the forward strand.
GGTCCGTTTTCAAATGTTTTATTTTTGAACGTCAGTTCACATTTGTAGGTGGATTATTAGTTTTATAGCTAAAATTAGCATGTTTAAAGTGATTTTCATGCTTCCAGGGGCCCGGGAAGTGAATTAAATACAATTTGGAGGCATTTAATGTTCAAGCAAAAACGGCTGATTTTTGACAAAAGAGATAACACCTCCCATTACGTCATGCTTCAGAAAGGTGAAAAATGGTCCGTTTTCAAATGTTTTATTTTTGAACGTCAGTTCACATTTGTAGGTGGATTATTAGTTTTAGAGCTAAAATTAGCATGTTTAAAGTGATTTTCATGCTTCCAGGGGCTCTTAACACAAGATTTGTGGAATGGTTAAAAGTGCATGAAAATAGCCAATTTGCTCACTCTGAGGTCTCAAAAAGTGTTTCTTCACCCCGGGAAGTGAATTAAATACCATTTGGAGGCATTTAATGTTCAATCAAAAACAGCTGATTTTTGACAAAAGAGATAACACCTCCCATTACGTCATGCTTCAGAAAGGTGAAAAATTGTCCGTTTTCAAATGTTTTATTTTTGAATGTCAGTTCACATTTGTAGGTGGATTATTAGTTTTAGAGCTAAAATTAGCATGTTTAAAGTGATTTTCATGCTTCCTGTGGCCCTAAACACAAGGTTTGTGGAATGGTTAAAAGTGCATGAAAATGGCCAATTTGCTCACTCTGAGGTCTCAAAAAGTGTTTCTTCACCCCGGGAAGTGAATTAAATACCATTTGGAGGCATTTAATGTTCAAGAAAAAACGGCTGATTTTTGACAAAAGAGATAACACCCCCCCTTACGCCATTCTTCAGAAAGGTGAAAAATGGTCCGTTTTCAAATGTTTTATTTTTGAATGTCAGTTCACATTTGTAGGTGGATTATTAGTTTTAGAGCTAAAATTAGCATGTTTAAAGTGATTTTCATGCTTCCAGGGGCTCAAAACACAAGATTTGTGGAATGGTTAAAAGTGCATGAAAATGGCCAATTTGCTCACTCTGAGGTCTCAAAAAGTGTTTCTTCACCCCGGGAAGTGAATTAAATACCATTTGGAGGCATTTAATGTTCAAGCAAAAACGGCTGATTTTTGACAAAAGAGATAACACCCCCCATTACGCCATTCTTCAGAAAGGTGAAAAATGGTCCGTTTTCAAATGTTTTATTTTTGAACGTCATTTCACATTTGTAGGTGGATTATTAGTTTTATAGCTAAAATTAGCATGTTTAAAGTGATTTTCATGCTTCCAGGGGCCCGGGAAGTGAATTAAATACCATTTGGAGGCATTTAATGTTCAAGCAAAAACGGCTGATTTTTGACAAAAGAGATAACACCCCCCCATTAGGTCATGCTTCAGAAAGGTGAAAAATGGTCCGTTTTCAAATGTTTTATTTTTGAACGTCAGTTCACATTTGTAGGTGGATTATTAGTTTTAGAGCTAAAATTAGCATGTTTAAAGTGATTTTCATGCTTCCAGGGGCGCGGGAAGTGAATTAAATACCATTTTGAGGCATTTAATGTTCAAGCAAAAACGGCTGATTTTTGACAAAAGAGATAACACCCCCCATTACGTCATGCTTCAGAAAGGTGAAAAATTGTCCGTTTTCAAATGTTTTATTTTTGAATGTCAGTTCACATTTGTAGGTGGATTATTAGTTTTATAGCTAAAATTAGCATGTTTAAAGTGATTTTCATGCTTCCAGGGGCCCGGGAAGTGAATTAAATACCATTTGGAGGCATTTAATGTTCAAGCAAAAACGGCTGATTTTTGACAAAAGAGATAACACCTCCCATTACGTCATGCTTCAGAAAGGTGAAAAATGGTCCGTTTTCAAATGTTTTATTTTTGAACGTCAGTTCACATTTGTAGGTGGATTATTAGTTTTAGAGCTAAAATTAGCATGTTTAAAGTGATTTTCATGCTTCCAGGGGCTCAAAACACAAGATTTGTGGAATGGTTAAAAGTGCATGAAAATGGCCAATTTGCTCACTCTGAGGTCTCAAAAAGTGTTTCTTCACCCCGGGAAGTGAATTAAATACCATTTGGAGGCATTTAATGTTCAAGCAAAAACGGCTGATTTTTGACAAAAGAGATAACACCCCCCCTTACGCCATTCTTCAGAAAGGTGAAAAATGGTCCGTTTTCAAATGTTTTATTTTTGAATGTCAGTTCACATTTGTAGGTGGATTATTAGTTTTAGAGCTAAAATTAGCATGTTTAAAGTGATTTTCATGCTTCCAGGGGCTCAAAACACAAGATTTGTGGAATGGTTAAAAGTGCATGAAAATGGCCAATTTGCTCACTCTGAGGTCTCAAAAAGTGTTTCTTCACCCCGGGAAGTGAATTAAATACCATTTGGAGGCATTTAATGTTCAAGCAAAAACGGCTGATTTTTGAGAAAAGAGATAACACCCCCCATTACGTCATGCTTCAGAAAGGTGAAAAATTGTCCGTTTTCAAATGTTTTATTTTTGAATGTCAGTTCACATTTGTAGGTGGATTATTAGTTTTAGAGCTAAAATTAGCATGTTTAAAGTGATTTTCATGCTTCCAGGGGCTCAAAACACAAGATTTGTGGAATGGTTAAAAGTGCATGAAAATGGCCAATTTGCTCACTCTGAGGTCTCAAAAAGTGTTTCTTCACCCCGGGAAGTGAATTAAATACCATTTGGAGGCATTTAATGTTCAAGCAAAAACGGCTGATTTTTGACAAAAGAGATAACACCCCCCCTTACGCCATTCTTCAGAAAGGTGAAAAATGGTCCGTTTTCAAATGTTTTATTTTTGAACGTCAGTTCACATTTGTAGGTGGATTATTAGTTTTATAGCTAAAATTAGCATGTTTAAAGTGATTTTCATGCTTCCAGGGGCCCGGGAAGTGAATTAAATACCATTTGGAGGCATTTAATGTTCAAGCAAAAACGGCTGATTTTTGACAAAAGAGATAACACCCCCCCTTACGCCATTCTTCAGAAAGGTGAAAAATGGTCCGTTTTCAAATGTTTTATTTTTGAATGTCAGTTCACATTTGTAGGTGGATTATTAGTTTTAGAGCTAAAATTAGCATGTTTAAAGTGATTTTCATGCTTCCAGGGGCTCAAAACACAAGATTTGTGGAATGGTTAAAAGTGCATGAAAATGGCCAATTTGCTCACTCTGAGGTCTCAAAAAGTGTTTCTTCACCCCGGGAAGTGAATTAAATACCATTTGGAGGCATTTAATGTTCAAGCAAAAACGGCTGATTTTTGAGAAAAGAGATAACACCCCCCATTACGTCATGCTTCAGAAAGGTGAAAAATTGTCCGTTTTCAAATGTTTTATTTTTGAATGTCAGTTCACATTTGTAGGTGGATTATTAGTTTTAGAGCTAAAATTAGCATGTTTAAAGTGATTTTCATGCTTCCAGGGGCTCAAAACACAAGATTTGTGGAATGGTTAAAAGTGCATGAAAATGGCCAATTTGCTCACTCTGAGGTCTCAAAAAGTGTTTCTTCACCCCGGGAAGTGAATTAAATACCATTTGGAGGCATTTAATGTTCAAGCAAAAACGGCTGATTTTTGACAAAAGAGATAACACCCCCCCTTACGCCATTCTTCAGAAAGGTGAAAAATGGTCCGTTTTCAAATGTTTTATTTTTGAACGTCAGTTCACATTTGTAGGTGGATTATTAGTTTTATAGCTAAAATTAGCATGTTTAAAGTGATTTTCATGCTTCCAGGGGCCCGGGAAGTGAATTAAATACCATTTGGAGGCATTTAATGTTCAAGCAAAAACAGCTCATCTTTGACAAAAGAGATAACACCCCCCTATTACGTCATTCTTCAGAAAGGTGAAAAATGGTCCGTTTTCAAATGTTTTATTTTTGAACGTCAGTTCACATTTGTAGGTGGATTATTAGTTTTAGAGCTAAAATTAGCATGTTTAAAGTGATTTTCATGCTTCCAGGGGCTCTTAACACAAGATTTGTGGAATGGTTAAAAGTGCATGAAAATAGCCAATTTGCTCACTCTGAGGTCTCAAAAAGTGTTTCTTCACCCCGGGAAGTGAATTAAATACCATTTGGAGGCATTTAATGTTCAAGCAAAAACGGCGGATTTTTGACAAAAGAGATAACACCCCCCCATTACGTCATTCTTCAGAAAGGTGAAAAATTGTCCGTTTTCAAATGTTTTATTTTTGAATGTCAGTTCACATTTGTAGGTGGATTATTAGTTTTAGAGCTAAAATTAGCATGTTTAAAGTGATTTTCATGCTTCCAGGGGCTCAAAACACAAGATTTGTGGAATGGTTAAAAGTGCATGAAAATGGCCAATTTGCTCACTCTGAGGTCTCAAAAAGTGTTTCTTCACCCCGGGAAGTGAATTAAATACCATTTGGAGGCATTTAATGTTCAAGCAAAAACGGCTGATTTTTGACAAAAGAGATAACACCCCCCCTTACGCCATTCTTCAGAAAGGTGAAAAATGGTCCGTTTTCAAATGTTTTATTTTTGAACGTCAGTTCACATTTGTAGGTGGATTATTAGTTTTATAGCTAAAATTAGCATGTTTAAAGTGATTTTCATGCTTCCAGGGGCCCGGGAAGTGAATTAAATACCATTTGGAGGCATTTAATGTTCAAGCAAAAACAGCTCATCTTTGACAAAAGAGATAACACCCCCCTATTACGTCATTCTTCAGAAAGGTGAAAAATGGTCCGTTTTCAAATGTTTTATTTTTGAACGTCAGTTCACATTTGTAGGTGGATTATTAGTTTTAGAGCTAAAATTAGCATGTTTAAAGTGATTTTCATGCTTCCAGGGGCTCTTAACACAAGATTTGTGGAATGGTTAAAAGTGCATGAAAATAGCCAATTTGCTCACTCTGAGGTCTCAAAAAGTGTTTCTTCACCCCGGGAAGTGAATTAAATACCATTTGGAGGCATTTAATGTTCAAGCAAAAACGGCGGATTTTTGACAAAAGAGATAACACCCCCCCATTACGTCATTCTTCAGAAAGGTGAAAAATGGTCCGTTTTCAAATGTTTTATTTTTGAACGTCAGTTCACATTTGTAGGTGGATTATTAGTTTTAGAGCTAAAATTAGCATGTTTAAAGTGATTTTCATGCTTCCAGGGGCTCTAAACACAAGATTTGTGGAATGGTTAAAAGTGCATGAAAATGGCCAATTTGCTCACTCTGAGGTCTCAAAAAGTGTTTCTTCACCCCGGGAAGTGAATTAAATACCATTTGGAGGCATTTAATGTTCAAGAAAAAACGGCTGATTTTTGACAAAAGAGATAACACCCCCACATTAGGTCATGCTTCAGAAAGGTGAAAAATGGTCCGTTTTCAAATGTTTTATTTTTGAACGTCAGTTCACATTTGTGGGTGGATTATTAGTTTTAGAGCTAAAATTAGCATGTTTAAAGTGATTTTCATGCTTCCAGGGGCGCGGGAAGTGAATTAAATACCATTTTGAGGCATTTAATGTTCAAGCAAAAACGGCTGATTTTTGACAAAAGAGATAACACCCCCCATTACGTCATGCTTCAGAAAGGTGAAAAATTGTCCGTTTTCAAATGTTTTATTTTTGAATGTCAGTTCACATTTGTAGGTGGATTATTAGTTTTATAGCTAAAATTAGCATGTTTAAAGTGATGTTCATGCTTCCAGGGGCCCGGGAAGTGAATTAAATACTATTTGGAGGCATTTAATGTTCAAGCAAAAACGGCTGATTTTTGACAAAAGAGATAACACCTCCCATTACGTCATGCTTCAGAAAGGTGAAAAATGGTCCGTTTTCAAATGTTTTATTTTTGAACGTCAGTTCACATTTGTAGGTGGATTATTAGTTTTAGAGCTAAAATTAGCATGTTTAAAGTGATTTTCATGCTTCCAGGGGCTCAAAACACAAGATTTGTGGAATGGTTAAAAGTGCATGAAAATGGCCAATTTGCTCACTCTGAGGTCTCAAAAAGTGTTTCTTCACCCCGGGAAGTGAATTAAATACCATTTGGAGGCATTTAATGTTCAAGCAAAAACGGCTGATTTTTGACAAAAGAGATAACACCCCCACATTAGGTCATGCTTCAGAAAGGTGAAAAATGGTCCGTTTTCAAATGTTTTATTTTTGAACGTCAGTTCACATTTGTGGGTGGATTATTAGTTTTAGAGCTAAAATTAGCATGTTTAAAGTGATTTTCATGCTTCCAGGGGCGCGGGAAGTGAATTAAATACCATTTTGAGGCATTTAATGTTCAAGCAAAAACGGCTGATTTTTGACAAAAGAGATAACACCCCCCATTACGTCATGCTTCAGAAAGGTGAAAAATTGTCCGTTTTCAAATGTTTTATTTTTGAATGTCAGTTCAAATTTGTAGGTGGATTATTAGTTTTATAGCTAAAATTAGCATGTTTAAAGTGATGTTCATGCTTCCAGGGGCCCGGGAAGTGAATTAAATACCATTTGGAGGCATTTAATGTTCAAGCAAAAATGGCTGATTTTTGACAAAAGAGATAACACCTCCCATTACGTCATGCTTCAGAAAGGTGAAAAATGGTCCGTTTTCAAATGTTTTATTTTTGAACGTCAGTTCACATTTGTAGGTGGATTATTAGTTTTAGAGCTAAAATTAGCATGTTTAAAGTGATTTTCATGCTTCCAGGGGCTCAAAACACAAGATTTGTGGAATGGTTAAAAGTGCATGAAAATGGCCAATTTGCTCACTCTGAGGTCTCAAAAAGTGTTTCTTCACCCCGGGAAGTGAATTAAATACCATTTGGAGGCATTTAATGTTCAAGCAAAAACGGCTGATTTTTGACAAAAGAGATAACACCCCCCCTTACGCCATTCTTCAGAGTGGTGAAAAATGGTCCGTTTTCAAATGTTTTATTTTTGAACGTCAGTTCACATTTGTAGGTGGATTATTAGTTTTATAGCTAAAATTAGCATGTTTAAAGTGATTTTCATGCTTCCAGGGGCCCGGGAAGTGAATTAAATACAATTTGGAGGCATTTAATGTTCAAGCAAAAACGGCTGATTTTTGACAAAAGAGATAACACCTCCCATTACGTCATGCTTCAGAAAGGTGAAAAATGGTCCGTTTTCAAATGTTTTATTTTTGAACGTCAGTTCACATTTGTAGGTGGATTATTAGTTTTAGAGCTAAAATTAGCATGTTTAAAGTGATTTTCATGCTTCCAGGGGCTCTTAACACAAGATTTGTGGAATGGTTAAAAGTGCATGAAAATAGCCAATTTGCTCACTCTGAGGTCTCAAAAAGTGTTTCTTCACCCCGGGAAGTGAATTAAATACCATTTGGAGGCATTTAATGTTCAATCAAAAACAGCTGATTTTTGACAAAAGAGATAACACCTCCCATTACGTCATGCTTCAGAAAGGTGAAAAATTGTCCGTTTTCAAATGTTTTATTTTTGAATGTCAGTTCACATTTGTAGGTGGATTATTAGTTTTAGAGCTAAAATTAGCATGTTTAAAGTGATTTTCATGCTTCCTGTGGCCCTAAACACAAGGTTTGTGGAATGGTTAAAAGTGCATGAAAATGGCCAATTTGCTCACTCTGAGGTCTCAAAAAGTGTTTCTTCACCCCGGGAAGTGAATTAAATACCATTTGGAGGCATTTAATGTTCAAGCAAAAACAGCTGATTTTTGACAAAAGAGATAACACCCCCCCATTACGTAATTCTTCAGAAAGGTGAAAAATTGTCTGTTTTCAAATGTTTTATTTTTGAATGTCAGTTCACATTTGTAGGTGGATTATTAGTTTTAGAGCTAAAATTAGCATATTTAAAGTGATTTTCATGCTTCCAGGGGATCTAAACACAAGATTTGTGGAATGGTTAAAAGTGCATGAAAATGGCCAATTTGCTCACTCTGAGGTCTCAAAAAGTGTTTCTTCACCCCGGGAAGTGAATTAAATACCATTTGGAGGCATTTAATGTTCAAGCAAAAACGGCAGATTTTTGACAAAAGAGATAACACCCCCCCATTACGTCATTCTTCAGAAAGGTGAAAAATGGTCCGTTTTCAAATGTTTTATTTTTGAACGTCAGTTCACATTTGTAGGTGGATTATTAGTTTTAGAGCTAAAATTAGCATGTTTAAAGTGATTTTCATGCTTCCAGGGGCTCTAAACACAAGATTTGTGGAATGGTTAAAAGTGCATGAAAATGGCCAATTTGCTCACTCTGAGGTCTCAAAACGTGTTTCTTCACCCCGGGAAGTGAATTAAATACCATTTGTAGGCATTTAATGGTCAATCAAAAACAGCTGATTTTTGACAAAAGAGATAACACCCCCCCATTACGTCATTCTTCAGAAAGGTGAAAAATGGTCCGTTTTCAAATGTTTTATTTTTGAACGTCAGTTCACATTTGTAGGTGGATTATTAGTTTTAGAGCTAAAATTAGCATGTTTAAAGTGATTTTCATGCTTCCAGGGGCTCTAAACACAAGATTTGTGGAATGGTTAAAAGTGCATGAAAATGGCCAATTTGCTCACTCTGAGGTCTCAAAAAGTGTTTCTTCACCCCGGGAAGTGAATTAAATACCATTTGGAGGCATTTAATGTTCAAGCAAAAACGGCTGATTTTTGACAAAAGAGATAACACCCCCCCATTAGGTCATGCTTCAGAAAGGTGAAAAATGGTCCGTTTTCAAATGTTTTATTTTTGAACGTCAGTTCACATTTGTAGGTGGATTATTAGTTTTAGAGCTAAAATTAGCATGTTTAAAGTGATTTTCATGCTTCCAGGGGCGCGGGAAGTGAATTAAATACCATTTTGAGGCATTTAATGTTCAAGCAAAAACGGCTGATTTTTGACAAAAGAGATAACACCCCCCATTACGTCATGCTTCAGAAAGGTGAAAAATTGTCCGTTTTCAAATGTTTTATTTTTGAATGTCAGTTCACATTTGTAGGTGGATTATTAGTTTTATAGCTAAAATTAGCATGTTTAAAGTGATTTTCATGCTTCCAGGGGCCCGGGAAGTGAATTAAATACCATTTGGAGGCATTTAATGTTCAAGCAAAAACAGCTGATTTTTGACAAAAGAGATAACACCCCCATTACGTCATTCTTCAGAAAGGTGAAAAATGGTCCGTTTTCAAATGTTTTATTTTTGAACGTCAGTTCACATTTGTAGGTTGATTATTAGTTTTAGAGCTAAAATTAGCATGTTTAAAGTGATTTTCATGCTTCCAGGGGCTCAAAACACAAGATTTGTGGAATGGTTAAAAGTGCATGAAAATGGCCAATTTGCTCACTCTGAGGTCTCAAAAAGTGTTTCTTCACCCCGGGAAGTGAATTAAATACCATTTGGAGGCATTTAATGTTCAAGCAAAAACGGCTGATTTTTGACAAAAGAGATAACACCCCCCATTACGTCATGCTTCAGAAAGGTGAAAAATTGTCCGTTTTCAAATGTTTTATTTTTGAATGTCAGTTCACATTTGTAGGTGGATTATTAGTTTTAGAGCTAAAATTAGCATGTTTAAAGTGATTTTCATGCTTCCAGGGGCTCAAAACACAAGATTTGTGGAATGGTTAAAAGTGCATGAAAATGGCCAATTTGCTCACTCTGAGGTCTCAAAAAGTGTTTCTTCACCCCGGGAAGTGAATTAAATACCATTTGGAGGCATTTAATGTTCAAGCAAAAATGGCTGATTTTTGACAAAAGAGATGACACCCCCCCTTACGCCATTCTTCAGAAAGGTGAAAAATGGTCCGTTTTCAAATGTTTTATTTTTGAACGTCATTTCACATTTGTAGGTGGATTATTAGTTTTATAGCTAAAATTAGCATGTTTAAAGTGATTTTCATGCTTCCAGGGGCCCGGGAAGTGAATTAAATACCATTTGGAGGCATTTAATGTTCAAGCAAAAACGGCTGATTTTTGACAAAAGAGATAACACCCCCCCATTAGGTCATGCTTCAGAAAGGTGAAAAATGGTCCGTTTTCAAATGTTTTATTTTTGAACGTCAGTTCACATTTGTAGGTGGATTATTAGTTTTAGAGCTAAAATTAGCATGTTTAAAGTGATTTTCATGCTTCCAGGGGCGCGGGAAGTGAATTAAATACCATTTTGAGGCATTTAATGTTCAAGCAAAAACGGCTGATTTTTGACAAAAGAGATAACACCCCCCATTACGTCATGCTTCAGAAAGGTGAAAAATTGTCCGTTTTCAAATGTTTTATTTTTGAATGTCAGTTCACATTTGTAGGTGGATTATTAGTTTTATAGCTAAAATTAGCATGTTTAAAGTGATTTTCATGCTTCCAGGGGCCCGGGAAGTGAATTAAATACCATTTGGAGGCATTTAATGTTCAAGCAAAAACGGCTGATTTTTGACAAAAGAGATAACACCTCCCATTACGTCATGCTTCAGAAAGGTGAAAAATGGTCCGTTTTCAAATGTTTTATTTTTGAACGTCAGTTCACATTTGTAGGTGGATTATTAGTTTTAGAGCTAAAATTAGCATGTTTAAAGTGATTTTCATGCTTCCAGGGGCTCAAAACACAAGATTTGTGGAATGGTTAAAAGTGCATGAAAATGGCCAATTTGCTCACTCTGAGGTCTCAAAAAGTGTTTCTTCACCCCGGGAAGTGAATTAAATACCATTTGGAGGCATTTAATGTTCAAGCAAAAACGGCTGATTTTTGACAAAAGAGATAACACCCCCCCTTACGCCATTCTTCGGAAAGGTGAAAAATGGTCCGTTTTCAAATGTTTTATTTTTGAATGTCAGTTCACATTTGTAGGTGGATTATTAGTTTTAGAGCTAAAATTAGCATGTTTAAAGTGATTTTCATGCTTCCAGGGGCTCTAAACACAAGATTTGTGGAATGGTTAAAAGTGCATGAAAATGGCCAATTTGCTCACTCTGAGGTCTCAAAAAGTGTTTCTTCACCCCGGGAAGTGAATTAAATACCATTTGGAGGCATTTAATGTTCAAGCAAAAACGGCTGATTTTTGACAAAAGAGATAACACCCCCCCATTAGGTCATGCTTCAGAAAGGTGAAAAATGGTCCGTTTTCAAATGTTTTATTTTTGAACGTCAGTTCACATTTGTAGGTGGATTATTAGTTTTAGAGCTAAAATTAGCATGCTTAAAGTGATTGTCATGCTTCCAGGGGCGCGGGAAGTGAATTAAATACCATTTTGAGGCATTTAATGTTCAAGAAAAAACGGCTGATTTTTGACAAAAGAGATAACACCCCCCATTACGTCATGCTTCAGAAAGGTGAAAAATTGTCCGTTTTCAAATGTTTTATTTTTGAATGTCAGTTCACATTTGTAGGTGGATTATTAGTTTTATAGCTAAAATTAGCATGTTTAAAGTGATTTTCATGCTTCCAGGGGCCCGGGAAGTGAATTAAATACCATTTGGAGGCATTTAATGTTCAAGCAAAAACGGCTGATTTTTGACAAAAGAGATAACACCTCCCATTACGTCATGCTTCAGAAAGGTGAAAAATGGTCCGTTTTCAAATGTTTTATTTTTGAACGTCAGTTCACATTTGTAGGTGGATTATTAGTTTTAGAGCTAAAATTAGCATGTTTAAAGTGATTTTCATGCTTCCAGGGGCTCAAAACACAAGATTTGTGGAATGGTTAAAAGTGCATGAAAATGGCCAATTTGCTCACTCTGAGGTCTCAAAAAGTGTTTCTTCACCCCGGGAAGTGAATTAAATACCATTTGGAGGCATTTAATGTTCAAGCAAAAATGGCTGATTTTTGACAAAAGAGATGACACCCCCCCTTACGCCATTCTTCAGAAAGGTGAAAAATGGTCCGTTTTCAAATGTTTTATTTTTGAACGTCATTTCACATTTGTAGGTGGATTATTAGTTTTATAGCTAAAATTAGCATGTTTAAAGTGATTTTCATGCTTCCAGGGGCCCGGGAAGTGAATTAAATACCATTTGGAGGCATTTAATGTTCAAGCAAAAACGGCTGATTTTTGACAAAAGAGATAACACCCCCCCATTAGGTCATGCTTCAGAAAGGTGAAAAATGGTCCGTTTTCAAATGTTTTATTTTTGAACGTCAGTTCACATTTGTAGGTGGATTATTAGTTTTAGAGCTAAAATTAGCATGTTTAAAGTGATTTTCATGCTTCCAGGGGCGCGGGAAGTGAATTAAATACCATTTTGAGGCATTTAATGTTCAAGCAAAAACGGCTGATTTTTGACAAAAGAGATAACACCCCCCATTACGTCATGCTTCAGAAAGGTGAAAAATTGTCCGTTTTCAAATGTTTTATTTTTGAATGTCAGTTCACATTTGTAGGTGGATTATTAGTTTTATAGCTAAAATTAGCATGTTTAAAGTGATTTTCATGCTTCCAGGGGCCCGGGAAGTGAATTAAATACCATTTGGAGGCATTTAATGTTCAAGCAAAAACGGCTGATTTTTGACAAAAGAGATAACACCTCCCATTACGTCATGCTTCAGAAAGGTGAAAAATGGTCCGTTTTCAAATGTTTTATTTTTGAACGTCAGTTCACATTTGTAGGTGGATTATTAGTTTTAGAGCTAAAATTAGCATGTTTAAAGTGATTTTCATGCTTCCAGGGGCTCAAAACACAAGATTTGTGGAATGGTTAAAAGTGCATGAAAATGGCCAATTTGCTCACTCTGAGGTCTCAAAAAGTGTTTCTTCACCCCGGGAAGTGAATTAAATACCATTTGGAGGCATTTAATGTTCAAGCAAAAACGGCTGATTTTTGACAAAAGAGATAACACCCCCCCTTACGCCATTCTTCGGAAAGGTGAAAAATGGTCCGTTTTCAAATGTTTTATTTTTGAATGTCAGTTCACATTTGTAGGTGGATTATTAGTTTTAGAGCTAAAATTAGCATGTTTAAAGTGATTTTCATGCTTCCAGGGGCTCAAAACACAAGATTTGTGGAATGGTTAAAAGTGCATGAAAATGGCCAATTTGCTCACTCTGAGGTCTCAAAAAGTGTTTCTTCACCCCGGGAAGTGAATTAAATACCATTTGGAGGCATTTAATGTTCAAGCAAAAACGGCTGATTTTTGAGAAAAGAGATAACACCCCCCATTACGTCATGCTTCAGAAAGGTGAAAAATTGTCCGTTTTCAAATGTTTTATTTTTGAATGTCAGTTCACATTTGTAGGTGGATTATTAGTTTTAAAACTAAAATTAGCATGTTTAAAGTGATTTTCATGCTTCCAGGGGCTCAAAACACAAGATTTGTGGAATGGTTAAAAGTGCATGAAAATGGCCAATTTGCTCACTCTGAGGTCTCAAAAAGTGTTTCTTCACCCCGGGAAGTGAATTAAATACCATTTGGAGGCATTTAATGTTCAAGCAAAAACGGCTGATTTTTGACAAAAGAGATAACACCCCCCCTTACGCCATTCTTCAGAAAGGTGAAAAATGGTCCGTTTTCAAATGTTTTATTTTTGAACGTCAGTTCACATTTGTAGGTGGATTATTAGTTTTAGAGCTAAAATTAGCATGTTTAAAGTGATTTTCATGCTTCCAGGGGCTCTTAACACAAGATTTGTGGAATGGTTAAAAGTGCATGAAAATAGCCAATTTGCTCACTCTGAGGTCTCAAAAAGTGTTTCTTCACCCCGGGAAGTGAATTAAATACCATTTGGAGGCATTTAATGTTCAAGCAAAAACTGCGGATTTTTGACAAAAGAGATAACACCCCCCCATTATGTCATTCTTCAGAAAGGTGAAAAATGGTCCGTTTTCAAATGTTTTATTTTTGAACGTCAGTTCACATTTGTAGGTGGATTATTAGTTTTAGAGCTAAAATTAGCATGTTTAAAGTGATTTTCATGCTTCCAGGGGCTCTAAACACAAGATTTGTGGAATGGTTAAAAGTGCATGAAAATGGCCAATTTGCTCACTCTGAGGTCTCAAAAAGTGTTTCTTCACCCCGGGAAGTGAATTAAATACCATTTGGAGGCATTTAATGTTCAAGAAAAAACGGCTGATTTTTGACAAAAGAGATAACACCCCCACATTAGGTCATGCTTCAGAAAGGTGAAAAATGGTCCGTTTTCAAATGTTTTATTTTTGAACGTCAGTTCACATTTGTGGGTGGATTATTAGTTTTAGAGCTAAAATTAGCATGTTTAAAGTGATTTTCATGCTTCCAGGGGTACGGGAAGTGAATTAAATACCATTTTGAGGCATTTAATGTTCAAGCAAAAACGGCTGATTTTTGACAAAAGAGATAACACCCCCCATTACGTCATGCTTCAGAAAGGTGAAAAATTGTCCGTTTTCAAATGTTTTATTTTTGAATGTCAGTTCACATTTGTAGGTGGATTATTAGTTTTATAGCTAAAATTAGCATGTTTAAAGTGATGTTCATGCTTCCAGGGGCCCGGGAAGTGAATTAAATACCATTTGGAGGCATTTAATGTTCAAGCAAAAACGGCTGATTTTTGACAAAAGAGATAACACCTCCCATTACGTCATGCTTCAGAAAGGTGAAAAATGGTCCGTTTTCAAATGTTTTATTTTTGAACGTCAGTTCACATTTGTAGGTGGATTATTAGTTTTAGAGCTAAAATTAGCATGTTTAAAGTGATTTTCATGCTTCCAGGGGCTCAAAACACAAGATTTGTGGAATGGTTAAAAGTGCATGAAAATGGCCAATTTGCTCACTCTGAGGTCTCAAAAAGTGTTTCTTCACCCCGGGAAGTGAATTAAATACCATTTGGAGGCATTTAATGTTCAAGCAAAAACGGCAGATTTTTGACAAAAGAGATAACCCCCCCCCCTTACGCCATTCTTCAGAGTGGTGAAAAATGGTCCGTTTTCAAATGTTTTATTTTTGAACGTCAGTTCACATTTGTAGGTGGATTATTAGTTTTATAGCTAAAATTAGCATGTTTAAAGTGATTTTCATGCTTCCAGGGGCCCGGGAAGTGAATTAAATACAATTTGGAGGCATTTAATGTTCAAGCAAAAATGGCTGATTTTTGACAAAAGAGATAACACCTCCCATTACGTCATGCTTCAGAAAGGTGAAAAATGGTCAGTTTTCAAATGTTTTATTTTTGAACGTCAGTTCACATTTGTAGGTGGATTATTAGTTTTAGAGCTAAAATTAGCATGTTTAAAGTGATTTTCATGCTTCCAGGGGCTCTTAACACAAGATTTGTGGAATGGTTAAAAGTGCATGAAAATAGCCAATTTGCTCACTCTGAGGTCTCAAAAAGTGTTTCTTCACCCCGGGAAGTGAATTAAATACCATTTGGAGGCATTTAATGTTCAATCAAAAACAGCTGATTTTTGACAAAAGAGATAACACCTCCCATTACGTCATGCTTCAGAAAGGTGAAAAATTGTCCGTTTTCAAATGTTTTATTTTTGAATGTCAGTTCACATTTGTAGGTGGATTATTAGTTTTAGAGCTAAAATTAGCATGTTTAAAGTGATTTTCATGCTTCCTGTGGCCCTAAACACAAGGTTTGTGGAATGGTTAAAAGTGCATGAAAATGGCCAATTTGCTCACTCTGAGGTCTCAAAAAGTGTTTCTTCACCCCGGGAAGTGAATTAAATACCATTTGGAGGCATTTAATGTTCAAGCAAAAACAGCTGATTTTTGACAAAAGAGATAACACCCCCCCCATTACGTAATTCTTCAGAAAGGTGAAAAATTGTCTGTTTTCAAATGTTTTATTTTTGAATGTCAGTTCACATTTGTAGGTGGATTATTAGTTTTAGAGCTAAAATTAGCATATTTAAAGTGATTTTCATGCTTCCAGGGGCTCTAAACACAAGATTTGTGGAATGGTTAAAAGTGCATGAAAATGGCCAATTTGCTCACTCTGAGGTCTCAAAAAGTGTTTCTTCACCCCGGGAAGTGAATTAAATACCATTTGGAGGCATTTAATGTTCAAGCAAAAACTGCAGATTTTTGACAAAAGAGATAACACCCCCCCATTACGTCATTCTTCAGAAAGGTGAAAAATGGTCCGTTTTCAAATGTTTTATTTTTGAACGTCAGTTCACATTTGTAGGTGGATTATTAGTTTTAGAGCTAAAATTAGCATGTTTAAAGTGATTTTCATGCTTCCAGGGGCTCTAAACACAAGATTTGTGGAATGGTTAAAAGTGCATGAAAATGGCCAATTTGCTCACTCTGAGGTCTCAAAACGTGTTTCTTCACCCCGGGAAGTGAATTAAATACCATTTGTAGGCATTTAATGGTCAATCAAAAACAGCTGATTTTTGACAAAAGAGATAACACCCCCCCCATTACGTCATTCTTCAGAAAGGTGAAAAATGGTCCGTTTTCAAATGTTTTATTTTTGAACGTCAGTTCACATTTGTAGGTGGATTATTAGTTTTAGAGCTAAAATTAGCATGTTTAAAGTGATTTTCATGCTTCCAGGGGCTCTAAACACAAGATTTGTGGAATGGTTAAAAGTGCATGAAAATGGCCAATTTGCTCACTCTGAGGTCTCAAAAAGTGTTTCTTCACCCCGGGAAGTGAATTAAATACCATTTGGAGGCATTTAATGTTCAAGCAAAAACGGCAGATTTTTGACAAAAGAGATAACACCCCCCCATTAGGTCATGCTTCAGAAAGGTGAAAAATGGTCCGTTTTCAAATGTTTTATTTTTGAACGTCAGTTCACATTTGTAGGTGGATTATTAGTTTTAGAGCTAAAATTAGCATGTTTAAAGTGATTTTCATGCTTCCAGGGGCGCGGGAAGTGAATTAAATACCATTTTGAGGCATTTAATGTTCAAGCAAAAACGGCTGATTTTTGACAAAAGAGATAACACCCCCCATTACGTCATGCTTCAGAAAGGTGAAAAATTGTCCGTTTTCAAATGTTTTATTTTTGAATGTCAGTTCACATTTGTAGGTGGATTATTAGTTTTATAGCTAAAATTAGCATGTTTAAAGTGATTTTCATGCTTCCAGGGGCCCGGGAAGTGAATTAAATACCATTTGGAGGCATTTAATGTTCAAGCAAAAATGGCTGATTTTTGACAAAAGAGATAACACCTCCCATTACGTCATGCTTCAGAAAGGTGAAAAATGGTCCGTTTTCAAATGTTCTATTTTTGAACGTCAGTTCACATTTGTAGGTGGATTATTAGTTTTAGAGCTAAAATTAGCATGTTTAAAGTGATTTTCATGCTTCCAGGGGCTCAAAACACAAGATTTGTGGAATGGTTAAAAGTGCATGAAAATGGCCAATTTGCTCACTCTGAGGTCTCAAAAAGTGTTTCTTCACCCCGGGAAGTGAATTAAATACCATTTGGAGGCATTTAATGTTCAAGCAAAAACGGCTGATTTTTGACAAAAGAGATAACACCCCCCCTTACGCCATTCTTCAGAAAGGTGAAAAATGGTCCGTTTTCAAATGTTTTATTTTTGAACGTCAGTTCACATTTGTAGGTGGATTATTAGTTTTATAGCTAAAATTAGCATGTTTAAAGTGATTTTCATGCTTCCAGGGGCTCTAAACACAAGATTTGTGGAATGGTTAAAAGTGCATGAAAATGGCCAATTTGCTCACTCTGAGGTCTCAAAAAGTGTTTCTTCACCCCGGGAAGTGAATTAAATACCATTTGGAGGCATTTAATGTTCAAGCAAAAACGGCTGATTTTTGACAAAAGAGATAACACCCCCCCATTAGGTCATGCTTCAGAAAGGTGAAAAATGGTCCGTTTTCAAATGTTTTATTTTTGAACGTCAGTTCACATTTGTAGGTGGATTATTAGTTTTAGAGCTAAAATTAGCATGCTTAAAGTGATTGTCATGCTTCCAGGGGCGCGGGAAGTGAATTAAATACCATTTTGAGGCATTTAATGTTCAAGAAAAAACGGCTGATTTTTGACAAAAGAGATAACACCCCCCATTACGTCATGCTTCAGAAAGGTGAAAAATTGTCCGTTTTCAAATGTTTTATTTTTGAATGTCAGTTCACATTTGTAGGTGGATTATTAGTTTTATAGCTAAAATTAGCATGTTTAAAGTGATTTTCATGCTTCCAGGGGCCCGGGAAGTGAATTAAATACCATTTGGAGGCATTTAATGTTCAAGCAAAAACGGCTGATTTTTGACAAAAGAGATAACACCTCCCATTACGTCATGCTTCAGAAAGGTGAAAAATGGTCCGTTTTCAAATGTTTTATTTTTGAACGTCAGTTCACATTTGTAGGTGGATTATTAGTTTTAGAGCTAAAATTAGCATGTTTAAAGTGATTTTCATGCTTCCAGGGGCTCAAAACACAAGATTTGTGGAATGGTTAAAAGGGCATGAAAATGGCCAATTTGCTCACTCTGAGGTCTCAAAAAGTGTTTCTTCACCCCGGGAAGTGAATTAAATAACATTTGGAGGCATTTAATGTTCAATCAAAAACAGCTGATTTTTGACAAAAGAGATAACACCTCCCATTACGTCATGCTTCAGAAAGGTGAAAAATTGTCCGTTTTCAAATGTTTTATTTTTGAATGTCAGTTCACATTTGTAGGTGGATTATTAGTTTTAGAGCTAAAATTAGCATGTTTAAAGTGATTTTCATGCTTCCTGTGGCCCTAAACACAAGGTTTGTGGAATGGTTAAAAGTGCATGAAAATGGCCAATTTGCTCACTCTGAGGTCTCAAAAAGTGTTTCTTCACCCCGGGAAGTGAATTAAATACCATTTGGAGGCATTTAATGTTCAAGCAAAAACAGCTGATTTTTGACAAAAGAGATAACACCCCCCCCCATTACGTAATTCTTCAGAAAGGTGAAAAATTGTCTGTTTTCAAATGTTTTATTTTTGAATGTCAGTTCACATTTATAGGTGGATTATTAGTTTTAGAGCTAAAATTAGCATATTTAAAGTGATTTTCATGCTTCCAGGGGCTCTAAACACAAGATTTGTGGAATGGTTAAAAGTGCATGAAAATGGCCAATTTGCTCACTCTGAGGTCTCAAAAAGTGTTTCTTCACCCCGGGAAGTGAATTAAATACCATTTGGAGGCATTTAATGTTCAAGCAAAAACGGCTGATTTTTGACAAAAGAGATAACACCCCCCCCATTACGTCATTCTTCAGAAAGGTGAAAAATGGTCCGTTTTCAAATGTTTTATTTTTGAACGTCAGTTCACATTTGTAGGTGGATTATTAGTTTTAGAGCTAAAATTAGCATGTTTAAAGTGATTTTCATGCTTCCAGGGGCTCTAAACACAAGATTTGTGGAATGGTTAAAAGTGCATGAAAATGGCCAATTTGCTCACTCTGAGGTCTCAAAAAGTGTTTCTTCACCCCGGGAAGTGAATTAAATACCATTTGTAGGCATTTAATGTTCAATCAAAAACAGCTGATTTTTGACAAAAGAGATAACACCCCCCCCCATTACGTCATTCTTCAGAAAGGTGAAAAATGGTCCGTTTTCAAATGTTTTATTTTTGAACGTCAGTTCACATTTGTAGGTGGATTATTAGTTTTAGAGCTAAAATTAGCATGTTTAAAGTGATTTTCATGCTTCCAGGGGCTCTAAACACAAGATTTGTGGAATGGTTAAAAGTGCATGAAAATGGCCAATTTGCTCACTCTGAGGTCTCAAAAAGTGTTTCTTCACCCCGGGAAGTGAATTAAATACCATTTGGAGGCATTTAATGTTCAAGCAAAAACGGCGGATTTTTGACAAAAGAGATAACACCCCCCCATTAGGTCATGCTTCAGAAAGGTGAAAAATGGTCCGTTTTCAAATGTTTTATTTTTGAACGTCAGTTCACATTTGTAGGTGGATTATTAGTTTTAGAGCTAAAATTAGCATGTTTAAAGTGATTTTCATGCTTCCAGGGGCGCGGGAAGTGAATTAAATACCATTTTGAGGCATTTAATGTTCAAGCAAAAACGGCTGATTTTTGACAAAAGAGATAACACCCCCCATTACGTCATGCTTCAGAAAGGTGAAAAATTGTCCGTTTTCAAATGTTTTATTTTTGAATGTCAGTTCACATTTGTAGGTGGATTATTAGTTTTAGAGCTAAAATTAGCATGTTTAAAGTGATTTTCATGCTTCCAGGGGCTCAAAACACAAGATTTGTGGAATGGTTAAAAGTGCATGAAAATGGCCAATTTGCTCACTCTGAGGTCTCAAAAAGTGTTTCTTCACCCCGGGAAGTGAATTAAATACCATTTGGAGGCATTTAATGTTCAAGCAAAAACGGCTGATTTTTGACAAAAGAGATAACACCCCCCCTTACGCCATTCTTCAGAAAGGTGAAAAATGGTCCGTTTTCAAATGTTTTATTTTTGAACGTCAGTTCACATTTGTAGGTGGATTATTAGTTTTATAGCTAAAATTAGCATGTTTAAAGTGATTTTCATGCTTCCAGGGGCCCGGGAAGTGAATTAAATACCATTTGGAGGCATTTAATGTTCAAGCAAAAACGGCTGATTTTTGACAAAAGAGATAACACCTCCCATTACGTCATGCTTCAGAAAGGTGAAAAATGGTCCGTTTTCAAATGTTTTATTTTTGAACGTCAGTTCACATTTGTAGGTGGATTATTAGTTTTAGAGCTAAAATTAGCATGTTTAAAGTGATTTTCATGCTTCCAGGGGCTCTTAACACAAGATTTGTGGAATGGTTAAAAGTGCATGAAAATAGCCAATTTGCTCACTCTGAGGTCTCAAAAAGTGTTTCTTCACCCCGGGAAGTGAATTAAATACCATTTGGAGGCATTTAATGTTCAATCAAAAACAGCTGATTTTTGACAAAAGAGATAACACCTCCCATTACGTCATGCTTCAGAAAGGTGAAAAATTGTCCGTTTTCAAATGTTTTATTTTTGAATGTCAGTTCACATTTGTAGGTGGATTATTAGTTTTAGAGCTAAAATTAGCATGTTTAAAGTGATTTTCATGCTTCCTGTGGCCCTAAACACAAGGTTTGTGGAATGGTTAAAAGTGCATGAAAATGGCCAATTTGCTCACTCTGAGGTCTCAAAAAGTGTTTCTTCACCCCGGGAAGTGAATTAAATACCATTTGGAGGCATTTAATGTTCAAGCAAAAACAGCTGATTTTTGACAAAAGAGATAACACCCCCCCTTACGCCATTCTTCAGAAAGGTGAAAAATGGTCCGTTTTCAAATGTTTTATTTTTGAACGTCAGTTCACATTTGTAGGTGGATTATTAGTTTTATAGCTAAAATTAGCATGTTTAAAGTGATTTTCATGCTTCCAGGGGCCCGGGAAGTGAATTAAATACCATTTGGAGGCATTTAATGTTCAAGCAAAAACGGCTGATTTTTGACAAAAGAGATAACACCTCCCATTACGTCATGCTTCAGAAAGGTGAAAAATGGTCCGTTTTCAAATGTTTTATTTTTGAACGTCAGTTCACATTTGTAGGTGGATTATTAGTTTTAGAGCTAAAATTAGCATGTTTAAAGTGATTTTCATGCTTCCAGGGGCTCTTAACACAAGATTTGTGGAATGGTTAAAAGTGCATGAAAATAGCCAATTTGCTCACTCTGAGGTCTCAAAAAGTGTTTCTTCACCCCGGGAAGTGAATTAAATACCATTTGGAGGCATTTAATGTTCAATCAAAAACAGCTGATTTTTGACAAAAGAGATAACACCTCCCATTACGTCATGCTTCAGAAAGGTGAAAAATTGTCCGTTTTCAAATGTTTTATTTTTGAATGTCAGTTCACATTTGTAGGTGGATTATTAGTTTTAGAGCTAAAATTAGCATGTTTAAAGTGATTTTCATGCTTCCAGGGGCTCAAAACACAAGATTTGTGGAATGGTTAAAAGTGCATGAAAATGGCCAATTTGCTCACTCTGAGGTCTCAAAAAGTGTTTCTTCACCCCGGGAAGTGAATTAAATACCATTTGGAGGCATTTAATGTTCAAGCAAAAACGGCTGATTTTTGACAAAAGAGATAACACCCCCCCTTACGCCATTCTTCAGAAAGGTGAAAAATGGTCCGTTTTCAAATGTTTTATTTTTGAACGTCAGTTCACATTTGTAGGTGGATTATTAGTTTTATAGCTAAAATTAGCATGTTTAAAGTGATTTTCATGCTTCCAGGGGCTCTAAACACAAGATTTGTGGAATGGTTAAAAGTGCATGAAAATGGCCAATTTGCTCACTCTGAGGTCTCAAAAAGTGTTTCTTCACCCCGGGAAGTGAATTAAATACCATTTGGAGGCATTTAATGTTCAAGCAAAAACGGCTGATTTTTGACAAAAGAGATAACACCCCCCCATTAGGTCATGCTTCAGAAAGGTGAAAAATGGTCCGTTTTCAAATGTTTTATTTTTGAACGTCAGTTCACATTTGTAGGTGGATTATTAGTTTTAGAGCTAAAATTAGCATGCTTAAAGTGATTGTCATGCTTCCACGGGCGCGGGAAGTGAATTAAATACCATTTTGAGGCATTTAATGTTCAAGAAAAAACGGCTGATTTTTGACAAAAGAGATAACACCCCCCATTACGTCATGCTTCAGAAAGGTGAAAAATTGTCCGTTTTCAAATGTTTTATTTTTGAATGTCAGTTCACATTTGTAGGTGGATTATTAGTTTTATAGCTAAAATTAGCATGTTTAAAGTGATTTTCATGCTTCCAGGGGCCCGGGAAGTGAATTAAATACCATTTGGAGGCATTTAATGTTCAAGCAAAAACGGCTGATTTTTGACAAAAGAGATAACACCTCCCATTACGTCATGCTTCAGAAAGGTGAAAAATGGTCCGTTTTCAAATGTTTTATTTTTGAACGTCAGTTCACATTTGTAGGTGGATTATTAGTTTTAGAGCTAAAATTAGCATGTTTAAAGTGATTTT
This sequence comes from Lissotriton helveticus, assembly GCF_964261635.1. Taxonomy (NCBI): domain Eukaryota; kingdom Metazoa; phylum Chordata; class Amphibia; order Caudata; family Salamandridae; genus Lissotriton; species Lissotriton helveticus. The sequence continues at coordinate 2,517,434 of NW_027611740.1, forward strand.
CATGCTTCCAGGGGCTCAAAACACAAGATTTGTGGAATGGTTAAAAGGGCATGAAAATGGCCAATTTGCTCACTCTGAGGTCTCAAAAAGTGTTTCTTCACCCCGGGAAGTGAATTAAATAACATTTGGAGGCATTTAAAGTTCAATCAAAAACAGCTGATTTTTGACAAAAGAGATAACACCTCCCATTACGTCATGCTTCAGAAAGGTGAAAAATTGTCCGTTTTCAAATGTTTTATTTTTGAATGTCAGTTCACATTTGTAGGTGGATTATTAGTTTTAGAGCTAAAATTAGCATGTTTAAAGTGATTTTCATGCTTCCTGTGGCCCTAAACACAAGGTTTGTGGAATGGTTAAAAGTGCATGAAAATGGCCAATTTGCTCACTCTGAGGTCTCAAAAAGTGTTTCTTCACCCCGGGAAGTGAATTAAATACCATTTGGAGGCATTTAATGTTCAAGCAAAAACAGCTGATTTTTGACAAAAGAGATAACACCCCCCCCCATTACGTAATTCTTCAGAAAGGTGAAAAATTGTCTGTTTTCAAATGTTTTATTTTTGAATGTCAGTTCACATTTATAGGTGGATTATTAGTTTTAGAGCTAAAATTAGCATATTTAAAGTGATTTTCATGCTTCCAGGGGCTCTAAACACAAGATTTGTGGAATGGTTAAAAGTGCATGAAAATGGCCAATTTGCTCACTCTGAGGTCTCAAAAAGTGTTTCTTCACCCCGGGAAGTGAATTAAATACCATTTGGAGGCATTTAATGTTCAAGCAAAAACGGCTGATTTTTGACAAAAGAGATAACACCCCCCCATTACGTCATTCTTCAGAAAGGTGAAAAATGGTCCGTTTTCAAATGTTTTATTTTTGAACGTCAGTTCACATTTGTAGGTGGATTATTAGTTTTAGAGCTAAAATTAGCATGTTTAAAGTGATTTTCATGCTTCCAGGGGCTCTAAACACAAGATTTGTGGAATGGTTAAAAGTGCATGAAAATGGCCAATTTGCTCACTCTGAGGTCTCAAAAAGTGTTTCTTCACCCCGGGAAGTGAATTAAATACCATTTGTAGGCATTTAATGTTCAATCAAAAACAGCTGATTTTTGACAAAAGAGATAACACCCCCCCCAATTACGTCATTCTTCAGAAAGGTGAAAAATGGTCCGTTTTCAAATGTTTTATTTTTGAACGTCAGTTCACATTTGTAGGTGGATTATTAGTTTTAGAGCTAAAATTAGCATGTTTAAAGTGATTTTCATGCTTCCAGGGGCTCTAAACACAAGATTTGTGGAATGGTTAAAAGTGCATGAAAATGGCCAATTTGCTCACTCTGAGGTCTCAAAAAGTGTTTCTTCACCCCGGGAAGTGAATTAAATACCATTTGGAGGCATTTAATGTTCAAGCAAAAACGGCGGATTTTTGACAAAAGAGATAACACCCCCCCATTAGGTCATGCTTCAGAAAGGTGAAAAATGGTCCGTTTTCAAATGTTTTATTTTTGAACGTCAGTTCACATTTGTAGGTGGATTATTAGTTTTAGAGCTAAAATTAGCATGTTTAAAGTGATTTTCATGCTTCCAGGGGCGCGGGAAGTGAATTAAATACCATTTTGAGGCATTTAATGTTCAAGCAAAAACGGCTGATTTTTGACAAAAGAGATAACACCCCCCATTACGTCATGCTTCAGAAAGGTGAAAAATTGTCCGTTTTCAAATGTTTTATTTTTGAATGTCAGTTCACATTTGTAGGTGGATTATTAGTTTTAGAGCTAAAATTAGCATGTTTAAAGTGATTTTCATGCTTCCAGGGGCTCAAAACACAAGATTTGTGGAATGGTTAAAAGTGCATGAAAATGGCCAATTTGCTCACTCTGAGGTCTCAAAAAGTGTTTCTTCACCCCGGGAAGTGAATTAAATACCATTTGGAGGCATTTAATGTTCAAGCAAAAACGGCTGATTTTTGACAAAAGAGATAACACCCCCCCTTACGCCATTCTTCAGAAAGGTGAAAAATGGTCCGTTTTCAAATGTTTTATTTTTGAACGTCAGTTCACATTTGTAGGTGGATTATTAGTTTTATAGCTAAAATTAGCATGTTTAAAGTGATTTTCATGCTTCCAGGGGCCCGGGAAGTGAATTAAATACCATTTGGAGGCATTTAATGTTCAAGCAAAAACGGCTGATTTTTGACAAAAGAGATAACACCTCCCATTACGTCATGCTTCAGAAAGGTGAAAAATGGTCCGTTTTCAAATGTTTTATTTTTGAACGTCAGTTCACATTTGTAGGTGGATTATTAGTTTTAGAGCTAAAATTAGCATGTTTAAAGTGATTTTCATGCTTCCAGGGGCTCTTAACACAAGATTTGTGGAATGGTTAAAAGTGCATGAAAATAGCCAATTTGCTCACTCTGAGGTCTCAAAAAGTGTTTCTTCACCCCGGGAAGTGAATTAAATACCATTTGGAGGCATTTAATGTTCAATCAAAAACAGCTGATTTTTGACAAAAGAGATAACACCTCCCATTACGTCATGCTTCAGAAAGGTGAAAAATTGTCCGTTTTCAAATGTTTTATTTTTGAATGTCAGTTCACATTTGTAGGTGGATTATTAGTTTTAGAGCTAAAATTAGCATGTTTAAAGTGATTTTCATGCTTCCTGTGGCCCTAAACACAAGGTTTGTGGAATGGTTAAAAGTGCATGAAAATGGCCAATTTGCTCACTCTGAGGTCTCAAAAAGTGTTTCTTCACCCCGGGAAGTGAATTAAATACCATTTGGAGGCATTTAATGTTCAAGCAAAAACAGCTGATTTTTGACAAAAGAGATAACACCCCCCCCATTACGTAATTCTTCAGAAAGGTGAAAAATTGTCTGTTTTCAAATGTTTTATTTTTGAATGTCAGTTCACATTTGTAGGTGGATTATTAGTTTTAGAGCTAAAATTAGCATATTTAAAGTGATTTTCATGCTTCCAGGGGCTCTAAACACAAGATTTGTGGAATGGTTAAAAGTGCATGAAAATGGCCAATTTGCTCACTCTGAGGTCTCAAAAAGTGTTTCTTCACCCCGGGAAGTGAATTAAATACCATTTGGAGGCATTTAATGTTCAAGCAAAAACGGCTGATTTTTGACAAAAGAGATAACACCCCCCCATTACGTCATTCTTCAGAAAGGTGAAAAATGGTCCGTTTTCAAATGTTTTATTTTTGAACGTCAGTTCACATTTGTAGGTGGATTATTAGTTTTAGAGCTAAAATTAGCATGTTTAAAGTGATTTTCATGCTTCCAGGGGCTCTAAACACAAGATTTGTGGAATGGTTAAAAGTGCATGAAAATGGCCAATTTCCTCACTCTGAGGTCTCAAAAAGTGTTTCTTCACCCCGGGAAGTGAATTAAATACCATTTGTAGGCATTTCATGTTCAATCAAAAACAGCTGATTTTTGACAAAAGAGATAACACCCCCCCCATTACGTCATTCTTCAGAAAGGTGAAAAATGGTCCGTTTTCAAATGTTTTATTTTTGAACGTCAGTTCACATTTGTAGGTGGATTATTAGTTTTAGAGCTAAAATTAGCATGTTTAAAGTGATTTTCATGCTTCCAGGGGCCCGGGAAGTGAATTAAATACCATTTGGAGGCATTTAATGTTCAAGCAAAAACGGCTGATTTTTGACAAAAGAGATAACACCTCCCATTACGTCATGCTTCAGAAAGGTGAAAAATGGTCCGTTTTCAAATGTTCTATTTTTGAACGTCAGTTCACATTTGTAGGTGGATTATTAGTTTTAGAGCTAAAATTAGCATGTTTAAAGTGATTTTCATGCTTCCAGGGCCTCAAAACACAAGATTTGTGGAATGGTTAAAAGTGCATGAAAATGGCCAATTTGCTCACTCTGAGGTCTCAAAAAGTGTTTCTTCACCCCGGGAAGTGAATTAAATACCATTTGGAGGCATTTAATGTTCAAGCAAAAACGGCTGATTTTTGACAAAAGAGATAACACCCCCCCTTACGCCATTCTTCAGAAAGGTGAAAAATGGTCCGTTTTCAAATGTTTTATTTTTGAACGTCAGTTCACATTTGTAGGTGGATTATTAGTTTTATAGCTAAAATTAGCATGTTTAAAGTGATTTTCATGCTTCCAGGGGCCCGGGAAGTGAATTAAATACCATTTGGAGGCATTTAATGTTCAAGCAAAAACGGCTGATTTTTGACAAAAGAGATAACACCTCCCATTACGTCATGCTTCAGAAAGGTGAAAAATGGTCCGTTTTCAAATGTTTTATTTTTGAACGTCAGTTCACATTTGTAGGTGGATTATTAGTTTTAGAGCTAAAATTAGCATGTTTAAAGTGATTTTCATGCTTCCAGGGGCTCTTAACACAAGATTTGTGGAATGGTTAAAAGTGCATGAAAATAGCCAATTTGCTCACTCTGAGGTCTCAAAAAGTGTTTCTTCAGCCCGGGAAGTGAATTAAATAACATTTGGAGGCATTTAATGTTCAATCAAAAACAGCTGATTTTTGACAAAAGAGATAACACCTCCCATTACGTCATGCTTCAGAAAGGTGAAAAATTGTCCGTTTTCAAATGTTTTATTTTTGAATGTCAGTTCACATCTGTAGGTGGATTATTAGTTTTAGAGCTAAAATTAGCATGTTTAAAGTGATTTTCATGCTTCCTGTGGCCCTAAACACAAGGTTTGTGGAATGGTTAAAAGTGCATGAAAATGGCCAATTTGCTCACTCTGAGGTCTCAAAAAGTGTTTCTTCACTCCGGGAAGTGAATTAAATACCATTTGGAGGCATTTAATGTTCAAGCAAAAACAGCTGATTTTTGACAAAAGAGATAACACCCCCCCCATTACGTAATTCTTCAGAAAGGTGAAAAATTGTCTGTTTTCAAATGTTTTATTTTTGAATGTCAGTTCACATTTGTAGGTGGATTATTAGTTTTAGAGCTAAAATTAGCATATTTAAAGTGATTTTCATGCTTCCAGGGGCTCTAAACACAAGATTTGTGGAATGGTTAAAAGTGCATGAAAATGGCCAATTTGCTCACTCTGAGGTCTCAAAAAGTGTTTCTTCACCCCGGGAAGTGAATTAAATACCATTTGGAGGCATTTAATGTTCAAGCAAAAACGGCTGATTTTTGACAAAAGAGATAACACCCCCCCATTACGTCATTCTTCAGAAAGGTGAAAAATGGTCCGTTTTCAAATGTTTTATTTTTGAACGTCAGTTCACATTTGTAGGTGGATTATTAGTTTTAGAGCTAAAATTAGCATGTTTAAAGTGATTTTCATGCTTCCAGGGGCTCTAAACACAAGATTTGTGGAATGGTTAAAAGTGCATGAAAATGGCCAATTTGCTCACTCTGAGGTCTCAAAAAGTGTTTCTTCACCCCGGGAAGTGAATTAAATACCATTTGTAGGCATTTAATGTTCAATCAAAAACAGCTGATTTTTGACAAAAGAGATAACACCCCCCCCATTACGTCATTCTTCAGAAAGGTGAAAAATGGTCCGTTTTCAAATGTTTTATTTTTGAACGTCAGTTCACATTTGTAGGTGGATTATTAGTTTTAGAGCTAAAATTAGCATGTTTAAAGTGATTTTCATGCTTCCAGGGGCTCTAAACACAAGATTTGTGGAATGGTTAAAAGTGCATGAAAATGGCCAATTTGCTCACTCTGAGGTCTCAAAAAGTGTTTCTTCACCCCGGGAAGTGAATTAAATACCATTTGGAGGCATTTAATGTTCAAGCAAAAACGGCGGATTTTTGACAAAAGAGATAACACCCCCCCATTAGGTCATGCTTCAGAAAGGTGAAAAATGGTCCGTTTTCAAATGTTTTATTTTTGAACGTCAGTTCACATTTGTAGGTGGATTATTAGTTTTAGAGCTAAAATTAGCATGTTTAAAGTGATTTTCATGCTTCCAGGGGCGCGGGAAGTGAATTAAATACCATTTTGAGGCATTTAATGTTCAAGCAAAAACGGCTGATTTTTGACAAAAGAGATAATACCCCCCATTACGTCATGCTTCAGAAAGGTGAAAAATTGTCCGTTTTCAAATGTTTTATTTTTGAATGTCAGTTCACATTTGTATGTGGATTATTAGTTTTAGAGCTAAAATTAGCATGTTTAAAGTGATTTTCATGCTTCCAGGGGCTCAAAACACAAGATTTGTGGAATGGTTAAAAGTGCATGAAAATGGCCAATTTGCTCACTCTGAGGTCTCAAAAAGTGTTTCTTCACCCCGGGAAGTGAATTAAATACCATTTGGAGGCATTTAATGTTCAAGCAAAAACGGCTGATTTTTGACAAAAGAGATAACACCCCCCCTTACGCCATTCTTCAGAAAGGTGAAAAATGGTCCGTTTTCAAATGTTTTATTTTTGAACGTCAGTTCACATTTGTAGGTGGATTATTAGTTTTATAGCTAAAATTAGCATGTTTAAAGTGATTTTCATGCTTCCAGGGGCCCGGGAAGTGAATTAAATACCATTTGGAGGCATTTAATGTTCAAGCAAAAACGGCTGATTTTTGACAAAAGAGATAACACCTCCCATTACGTCATGCTTCAGAAAGGTGAAAAATTGTCCGTTTTCAAATGTTTTATTTTTGAACGTCAGTTCACATTTGTATGTGGATTATTAGTTTTAGAGCTAAAATTAGCATGTTTAAAGTGATTTTCATGCTTCCAGGGGCTCTTAACACAAGATTTGTGGAATGGTTAAAAGTGCATGAAAATAGCCAATTTGCTCACTCTGAGGTCTCAAAAAGTGTTTCTTCACCCCGGGAAGTGAATTAAATACCATTTGGAGGCATTTAATGTTCAATCAAAAACAGCTGATTTTTGACAAAAGAGATAACACCTCCCATTACGTCATGCTTCAGAAAGGTGAAAAATTGTCCGTTTTCAAATGTTTTATTTTTGAATGTCAGTTCACATTTGTAGGTGGATTATTAGTTTTAGAGCTAAAATTAGCATGTTTAAAGTGATTTTCATGCTTCCTGTGGCCCTAAACACAAGGTTTGTGGAATGGTTAAAAGTGCATAAATATGGCCAATTTGCTCACTCTGAGGTCTCAAAAAGTGTTTCTTCACCCCGGGAAGTGAATTAAATACCATTTGGAGGCATTTAATGTTCAAGCAAAAACAGCTGATTTTTGACAAAAGAGATAACACCCCCCCCCATTACGTAATTCTTCAGAAAGGTGAAAAATTGTCTGTTTTCAAATGTTTTATTTTTGAATGTCAGTTCACATTTGTAGGTGGATTATTAGTTTTAGAGCTAAAATTAGCATATTTAAAGTGATTTTCATGCTTCCAGGGGCTCTAAACACAAGATTTGTGGAATGGTTAAAAGTGCATGAAAATGGCCAATTTGCTCACTCCGAGGTCTCAAAAAGTGTTTCTTCACCCCGGGAAGTGAATTAAATACCATTTGGAGGCATTTAATGTTCAAGCAAAAAAGGCTGATTTTTGACAAAAGAGATAACACCCCCCCATTACGTCATTCTTCAGAAAGGTGAAAAATGGTCCGTTTTCAAATGTTTTATTTTTGAACGTCAGTTCACATTTGTAGGTGGATTATTAGTTTTAGAGCTAAAATTAGCATGTTTAAAGTGATTTTCATGCTTCCAGGGGCTCTAAACACAAGATTTGTGGAATGGTTAAAAGTGCATGAAAATGGCCAATTTCCTCACTCTGAGGTCTCAAAAAGTGTTTCTTCACCCCGGGAAGTGAATTAAATACCATTTGTAGGCATTTAATGTTCAATCAAAAACAGCTGATTTTTGACAAAAGAGATAACACCCCCCCCATTACGTCATTCTTCAGAAAGGTGAAAAATGGTCCGTTTTCAAATGTTTTATTTTTGAACGTCAGTTCACATTTGTAGGTGGATTATTAGTTTTAGAGCTAAAATTAGCATGTTTAAAGTGATTTTCATGCTTCCAGGGGCTCAAAACACAAGATTTGTGGAATGGTTAAAAGTGCATGAAAATGGCCAATTTGCTCACTCTGAGGTCTCAAAAAGTGTTTCTTCACCCCGGGAAGTGAATTAAATACCATTTGGAGGCATTTAATGTTCAAGCAAAAACGGCTGATTTTTGACAAAAGAGATAACACCCCCCCCTTACGCCATTCTTCAGAAAGGTGAAAAATGGTCCGTTTTCAAATGTTTTATTTTTGAACGTCAGTTCACATTTGTAGGTGGATTATTAGTTTTATAGCTAAAATTAGCATGTTTAAAGTGATTTTCATGCTTCCAGGGGCCCGGCAAGTGAATTAAATACCATTTGGAGGCATTTAATGTTCAAGCAAAAACGGCTGATTTTTGACAAAAGAGATAACACCTCCCATTACGTCATGCTTCAGAAAGGTGAAAAATGGTCCGTTTTCAAATGTTTTATTTTTGAACGTCAGTTCACATTTGTAGGTGGATTATTAGTTTTAGAGCTAAAATTAGCATGTTTAAAGTGATTTTCATGCTTCCAGGGGCTCTTAACACAAGATTTGTGGAATGGTTAAAAGTGCATGAAAATAGCCAATTTGCTCACTCTGAGGTCTCAAAAAGTGTTTCTTCAGCCCAGGAAGTGAATTAAATAACATTTGGAGGCATTTAATGTTCAATCAAAAACAGCTGATTTTTGACAAAAGAGATAACACCTCCCATTACGTCATGCTTCAGAAAGGTGAAAAATTGTCCGTTTTCAAATGTTTTATTTTTGAATGTCAGTTCACATTTGTAGGTGGATTATTAGTTTTAGAGCTAAAATTAGCATGTTTAAAGTGATTTTCATGCTTCCTGTGGCCCTAAACACAAGGTTTGTGGAATGGTTAAAAGTGCATGAAAATGGCCAATTTGCTCACTCTGAGGTCTCAAAAAGTGTTTCTTCACCCCGGGAAGTGAATTAAATACCATTTGGAGGCATTTAATGTTCAAGCAAAAACAGCTGATTTTTGACAAAAGAGATAACACCCCCCCCATTACGTAATTCTTCAGAAAGGTGAAAAATTGTCTGTTTTCAAATGTTTTATTTTTGAATGTCAGTTCACATTTGTAGGTGGATTATTAGTTTTAGAGCTAAAATTAGCATATTTAAAGTGATTTTCATGCTTCCAGGGGCTCTAAACACAAGATTTGTGGAATGGTTAAAAGTGCATGAAAATGGCCAATTTGCTCACTCTGAGGTCTCAAAAAGTGTTTCTTCACCCCGGGAAGTGAATTAAATACCATTTGGAGGCATTTAATGTTCAAGCAAAAACGGCTGATTTTTGACAAAAGAGATAACACCCCCCCATTACGTCATTCTTCAGAAAGGTGAAAAATGGTCCGTTTTCAAATGTTTTATTTTTGAACGTCAGTTCACATTTGTAGGTGGATTATTAGTTTTAGAGCTAAAATTAGCATGTTTAAAGTGATTTTCATGCTTCCAGGGGCTCTAAACACAAGATTTGTGGAATGGTTAAAAGTGCATGAAAATGGCCAATTTGCTCACTCTGAGGTCTCAAAAAGTGTTTCTTCACCCCGGGAAGTGAATTAAATACCATTTGGAGGCATTTAATGTTCAAGCAAAAACGGCTGATTTTTGACAAAAGAGATAACACCCCCCCTTACGCCATTCTTCAGAAAGGTGAAAAATGGTCCGTTTTCAAATTTTTTATTTTTGAACGTCAGTTCACATTTGTAGGTGGATTATTAGTTTTATAGCTAAAATTAGCATGTTTAAAGTGATTTTCATGCTTCCAGGGGCCCGGGAAGTGAATTAAATACCATTTGGAGGCATTTAATGTTCAAGCAAAAACGGCTGATTTTTTACAAAAGAGATAACACCTCCCATTACTTCATGCTTCAGAAAGGTGAAAAATGGTCCGTTTTCAAATGTTTTATTTTTGAACGTCAGTTCACATTTGTAGGTGGATTATTAGTTTTAGAGCTAAAATTAGCATGTTTAAAGTGATTTTCATGCTTCCAGGGGCTCTTAACACAAGATTTGTGGAATGGTTAAAAGTGCATGAAAATAGCCAATTTGCTCACTCTGAGGTCTCAAAAAGTGTTTCTTCACCCCGGGAAGTGAATTAAATACCATTTGGAGGCATTTAATGTTCAATCAAAAACAGCTGATTTTTGACAAAAGAGTTAACACCTCCCATTACGTCATGCTTCAGAAAGGTGAAAAATTGTCCGTTTTCAAATGTTTTATTTTTGAATGTCAGTTCACATTTGTAGGTGGATTATTAGTTTTAGAGCTAAAATTAGCATGTTTAAAGTGATTTTCATGCTTCCTGTGGCCCTAAACACAAGGTTTGTGGAATGGTTAAAAGTGCATGAAAATGGCCAATTTGCTCACTCTGAGGTCTCAAAAAGTGTTTCTTCACCCCGGGAAGTGAATTAAATACCATTTGGAGGCATTTAATGTTCAAGCAAAAACAGCTGATTTTTGACAAAAGAGATAACACCCCCCCCATTACGTAATTCTTCAGAAAGGTGAAAAATTGTCTGTTTTCAAATGTTTTATTTTTGAATGTCAGTTCACATTTGTAGGTGGATTATTAGTTTTAGAGCTAAAATTAGCATATTTAAAGTGATTTTCATGCTTCCAGGGGCTCTAAACACAAGATTTGTGGAATGGTTAAAAGTGCATGAAAATGGCCAATTTGCTCACTCTGAGGTCTCAAAAAGTGTTTCTTCACCCCGGGAAGTGAATTAAATACCATTTGGAGGCATTTAATGTTCAAGCAAAAACGGCTGATTTTTGACAAAAGAGATAACACCCCCCCATTACGTCATTCTTCAGAAAGGTGAAAAATGGTCCGTTTTCAAATGTTTTATTTTTGAACGTCAGTTCACATTTGTAGGTGGATTATTAGTTTTAGAGCTAAAATTAGCATGTTTAAAGTGATTTTCATGCTTCCAGGGGCTCTAAACACAAGATTTGTGGAATGGTTAAAAGTGCATGAAAATGGCCAATTTCCTCACTCTGGGGTCTCAAAAAGTGTTTCTTCACCCCGGGAAGTGAATTAAATACCATTTGTAGGCATTTAATGTTCAATCAAAAACAGCTGATTTTTGACAAAAGAGATAACACCCCCCCCATTACGTCATTCTTCAGAAAGGTGAAAAATGGTCCGTTTTCAAATGTTTTATTTTTGAACGTCAGTTCACATTTGTAGGTGGATTATTAGTTTTAGAGCTAAAATTAGCATGTTTAAAGTGATTTTCATGCTTCCAGGGGCTCTAAACACAAGATTTGTGGAATGGTTAAAAGTGCATGAAAATGGCCAATTTGCTCACTCTAAGGTCTCAAAAAGTGTTTCTTCACCCCGGGAAGTGAATTAAATACCATTTGGAGGCATTTAATGTTCAAGCAAAAACAGCTGATTTTTGACAAAAGAGATAACACCCCCCCATTACGTAATTCTTCAGAAAGGTGAAAAATGGTCCGTTTTCAAATGTTTTATTTTTGAACGTCAGTTCACATTTGTAGGTGGATTATTAGTTTTAGAGCTAAAATTAGCATGTTTAAAGTGATTTTCATGCTTCCAGGGGCTCAAAACACAAGATTTGTGGAATGGTTAAAAGTGCATGAAAATGGCCAATTTGCTCACTCTGAGGTCTCAAAAAGTGTTTCTTCACCCCGGGAAGTGAATTAAATACCATTTGGAGGCATTTAATGTTCAAGCAAAAACAGCTGATTTTTGACAAAAGGGATAACACCCCCCCATTACGTAATGCTTCAGAAAGGTGAAAAATGGTCCGTTTTCAAATGTTTTATTTTTGAAGGTCAGTTCACATTTGTAGGTGGATTATTAGTTTTAGAGCTAAAATTAGCATGTGTAAAGTGATTTTCATGCTTCCAGGGGCCCGGGAAGTGAATTAAATACCATTTGGAGGCATTTAATGTTCAAGCAAAAACGGCTGATTTTTGACAAAAGAGATAACACCCCCCCATTACGTCATGCTTCAGAAAGGTTAAAAATTGTCAGTTTTCAAATGTTTTATTTTTGAATGTCAGTTCACATTTGTAGGTGAATTATTAGTTTTAGGATTAAAATTAGCATGTTTAAAGTGATTTTCATGCTTCCTGTGGCCCTAAACACAAAGTTTGTGGAATGGTTAAAAGTGCATGAAAATGGCCAATTTGCTCACTCTGAGGTCTCAAAAAGTGTTTCTTCACCCCGGAAAGTGAATTAAATACCATTTGGAGGCATTTAATGTTCAAGCAAAAACGGCTGATTTTTGACAAAAAAGATAACACCCCCCCCATTACGTCATGCTTCAGAAAGGTGAAAAATGGTCCGTTTTCAAATGTTTTATTTTTGAAGGTCAGTTCACATTTGTAGGTGGATTATTAGTTTTAGAGCTAAAATTAGCATGTGTAAAGTGATTTTCATGCTTCCAGGGGCCCGGGAAGTGAATTAAATACCATTTGGAGGCATTTAATGTTCAAGCAAAAACGGCTGATTTTTGACAAAAGAGATAACACCCCCCCATTACGTCATTTTTCAGAAAGGTAAAAAATGGTCCGTTTTCAAATGTTTTATTTTTGAACGTCAGTTCACATTTGTAGGTGGATTATTAGTTTTAGAGCTAAAATTAGCATGTTTAAAGTGATTTTCATGCTTCCAGGGGCTCAAAACACAAGATTTGTGGAATGGTTAAAAGTGCATGAAAATGGCCAATTTGCTCACTCTGAGGTCTCAAAAAGTGTTTCTTCACCCCGGGAAGTGAATTAAATACCATTTGGAGGCATTTAATGTTCAAGCAAAAACGGCTGATTTTTGACAAAAGAGATAACACCCCCCCTTACGCCATTCTTCAGAAAGGTGAAAAATGGTCCGTTTTCAAATGTTTTATTTTTGAACGTCAGTTCACATTTGTAGGTGGATTATTAGTTTTATAGCTAAAATTTGCATGTTTAAAGTGATTTTCATGCTTCCAGGGGCCCGGGAAGTGAATTAAATACCATTTGGAGGCATTTAATGTTCAAGCAAAAACGGCTGATTTTTGACAAAAGAGATAACACCTCCCATTACGTCATGCTTCAGAAAGGTGAAAAATGGTCCGTTTTCAAATGTTTCATTTTTGAACGTCAGTTCACATTTGTAGGTGGATTATTAGTTTTAGAGCTAAAATTAGCATGTTTAAAGTGATTTTCATGCTTCCAGGGGCTCTTAACACAAGATTTGTGGAATGGTTAAAAGTGCATGAAAATAGCCAATTTGCTCACTCTGAGGTCTCAAAAAGTGTTTCTTCACCCCGGGAAGTGAATTAAATACCATTTGGAGGCATTTAATGTTCAATCAAAAACAGCTGATTTTTGACAAAAGAGATAACACCTCCCATTACGTCATGCTTCAGAAAGGTGAAAAATTGTCCGTTTTCAAATGTTTTATTTTTGAATGTCAGTTCACATTTGTAGGTGGATTATTAGTTTTAGAGCTAAAATTAGCATGTTTAAAGTGATTTTCATGCTTCCAGGGGCCCGGGAAGTGAATTAAATACCATTTGGAGGCATTTAATGTTCAAGCAAAAACAGCTGATTTTTGACAAAAGAGATAACACCCCCCATTACGTCATTCTTCAGAAAGGTAAAAAATGGTCCGTTTTCAAATGTTTTATTTTTGAACGTCAGTTCACATTTGTAGGTGGATTATTAGTTTTATAGCTAAAATTAGCATGTTTAAAGTGATTTTCATGCTTCCAGGGGCTCTAAACACAAGATTTGTGGAATGGTTAAAAGTGCATGAAAATGGCCAATTTGCTCACTCTGACGTCTCAAAAAGTGTTTCTTTACCCCGGGAAGTGAATTAAATACCATTTGGAGGCATTTAATGTTCAAGCAAAAACGGCTGATTTTTTACAAAAGAGATAACACCCCCCCCATTACGTCATGCTTCAGAAAGGTGAAAAATGGTCCGTTTTCAAATGTTTTATTTTTGAATGTCAATTCACATTTGTAGGTGGATTATTAGTTTTAGAGCTAAAATTAGCATGTTTAAAGTGATTTTCATGCTTCCAGGGGCCCGGGAAGTGAATTAAATACCATTTGGAGGCATTTAATGTTCAAGCAAAAACGGCTGATTTTTGACAAAAGAGATAACACCCCCCCATTACGTCATGCTTCAGAAAGGTGAAAAATTGTCCGTTTTCAAATGTTTTATTTTTGAATGTCAGTTCACATTTGTAGGTGGATTATTAGTTTTAGAGCTAAAATTAGCATGTTTAAAGTGATTTTCATGCTTCCTGTGGCCCTAAACACAAGGTTTGTGGAATGGTTAAAAGTGCATGAAAATGGCCAATTTGCTCACTCTGAGGTCTCAAAAAGTGTTTCTTCACCCCGGGAAGTGAATTAAATACCATTTGGAGGCATTTAATGTTCAAGCAAAAACAACTGATTTTTGACAAAAGAGATAACACCCCCCCCATTACGTAATTCTTCAGAAAGGTGAAAAATTGTCTGTTTTCAAATGTTTTATTTTTGAATGTCAGTTCACATTTGTAGGTGGATTATTAGTTTTAGAGCTAACATTAGCATATTTAAAGTGATTTTCATGCTTCCAGGGGCTCTAAACACAAGATTTGTGGAATGGTTAAAAGTGCATGAAAATGGCCAATTTGCTCACTCTGAGGTCTCAAAAAGTGTTTCTTCACCCCGGGAAGTGAATTAAATACCATTTGGAGGCATTTAATGTTCAAGCAAAAACGGCTGATTTTTGACAAAAGAGATAACACCCCCCCCCATTACGTCATTCTTCAGAAAGGTGAAAAATGGTCCGTTTTCAAATGTTTTATTTTTGAACGTCAGTTCACATTTGTAGGTGGATTATTAGTTTTAGAGCTAAAATTAGCATGTTTAAAGTGATTTTCATGCTTCCAGGGGCTCTAAACACAAGATTTGTGGAATGGTTAAAAGTGCATGAAAATGGCCAATTTGCTCACTCTGAGGTCTCAAAAAGTGTTTCTTCACCCCGGGAAGTGAATTAAATACCATTTGTAGGCATTTAATGTTCAATCAAAAACAGCTGATTTTTGACAAAAGAGATAACACCCCCCCCATTACGTCATTCTTCAGAAAGGTGAAAAATGGTCCGTTTTCAAATGTTTTATTTTTGAACGTCAGTTCACATTTGTAGGTGGATTATTAGTTTTAGAGCTAAAATTAGCATGTTTAAAGTGATTTTCATGCTTCCAGGGGCTCTAAACACAAGATTTGTGGAATGGTTAAAAGTGCATGAAAATGGCCAATTTGCTCACTCAGAGGTCTCAAAAAGTGTTTCTTCACCCCGGGAAGTGAATTAAATACCATTTGGAGGCATTTAATGTTCAAGCAAAAACGGCTGATTTTTGACAAAAGAGATAACACCCCCCCTTACGCCATTCTTCAGAAAGGTGAAAAATGGTCCGTTTTCAAATGTTTTATTTTTGAACCTCAGTTCACATTTGTAGGTGGATTATTAGTTTTATAGCTAAAATTAGCATGTTTAAAGTGATTTTCATGCTTCCAGGGGCCCGGGAAGTGAATTAAATACCATTTGGAGGCATTTAATGTTCAAGCAAAAACGGCTGATTTTTTACAAAAGAGATAACACCTCCCATTACGTCATGCTTCAGAAAGGTGAAAAATGGTCCGTTTTCAAATGTTTTAGTTTTTGAACGTCAGTTCACATTTGTAGGTGGATTATTAGTTTTAGAGCTAAAATTAGCATGTTTAAAGTGATTTTCATGCTTCCAGGGGCTCTTAACACAAGATTTGTGGAATGGTTAAAAGTGCATGAAAATAGCCAATTTGCTCACTCTGAGGTCTCAAAAAGTGTTTCTTCACCCCGGGAAGTGAATTAAATACCATTTGGAGGCATTTAATGTTCAATCAAAAACAGCTGATTTTTGACAAAAGAGTTAACACCTCCCATTACGTCATGCTTCAGAAAGGTGAAAAATTGTCCGTTTTCAAATGTTTTATTTTTGAATGTCAGTTCACATTTGTAGGTGGATTATTAGTTTTAGAGCTAAAATTAGCATGTTTAAAGTGATTTTCATGCTTCCTGTGGCCCTAAACACAAGGTTTGTGGAATGGTTAAAAGTGCATGAAAATGGCCAATTTGCTCACTCTGAGGTCTCAAAAAGTGTTTCTTCACCCCGGGAAGTGAATTAAATACCATTTGGAGGCATTTAATGTTCAAGCAAAAACAGCTGATTTTTGACAAAAGAGATAACACCCCCCCCATTACGTAATTCTTCAGAAAGGTGAAAAATTGTCTGTTTTCAAATGTTTTATTTTTGAATGTCAGTTCACATTTGTAGGTGGATTATTAGTTTTAGAGCTAAAATTAGCATATTTAAAGTGATTTTCATGCTTCCAGGGGCTCTAAACACAAGATTTGTGGAATGGTTAAAAGTGCATGAAAATGGCCAATTTGCTCACTCTGAGGTCTCAAAAAGTGTTTCTTCACCCCGGGAAGTGAATTAAATACCATTTGGAGGCATTTAATGTTCAAGCAAAAACGGCTGATTTTTGACAAAAGAGATAACACCCCCCCATTACGTCATTCTTCAGAAAGGTGAAAAATGGTCCGTTTTCAAATGTTTTATTTTTGAACGTCAGTTCACATTTGTAGGTGGATTATTAGTTTTAGAGCTAAAATTAGCATGTTTAAAGTGATTTTCATGCTTCCAGGGGCTCTTAACACAAGATTTGTGGAATGGTTAAAAGTGCATGAAAATAGCCAATTTGCTCACTCTGAGGTCTCAAAAAGTGTTTCTTCACCCCGGGAAGTGAATTAAATACCATTTGGAGGCATTTAATGTTCAATCAAAAACAGCTGATTTTTGACAAAAGAGTTAACACCTCCCATTACGTCATGCTTCAGAAAGGTGAAAAATTGTCCGTTTTCAAATGTTTTATTTTTGAATGTCAGTTCACATTTGTAGGTGGATTATTAGTTTTAGAGCTAAAATTAGCATGTTTAAAGTGATTTTCATGCTTCCTGTGGCCCTAAACACAAGGTTTGTGGAATGGTTAAAAGTGCATGAAAATGGCCAATTTGCTCACTCTGAGGTCTCAAAAAGTGTTTCTTCACGAAGTGAATTAAATACCATTTGGAGGCATTTAATGTTCAAGCAAAAACAGCTGATTTTTGACAAAAGAGATAACACCCCCCCCATTACGTAATTCTTCAGAAAGGTGAAAAATTGTCTGTTTTCAAATGTTTTATTTTTGAATGTCAGTTCACATTTGTAGGTGGATTATTAGTTTTAGAGCTAAAATTAGCATATTTAAAGTGATTTTCATGCTTCCAGGGGCTCTAAACACAAGATTTGTGGAATGGTTAAAAGTGCATGAAAATGGCCAATTTGCTCACTCTGAGGTCTCAAAAAGTGTTTCTTCACCCCGGGAAGTGAATTAAATACCATTTGGAGGCATTTAATGTTCAAGCAAAAACGGCTGATTTTTGACAAAAGAGATAACACCCCCCCATTACGTCATTCTTCAGAAAGGTGAAAAATGGTCCGTTTTCAAATGTTTTATTTTTGAACGTCAGTTCACATTTGTAGGTGGATTATTAGTTTTAGAGCTAAAATTAGCATGTTTAAAGTGATTTTCATGCTTCCAGGGGCTCTAAACACAAGATTTGTGGAATGGTTAAAAGTGCATGAAAATGGCCAATTTCCTCACTCTGGGGTCTCAAAAAGTGTTTCTTCACCCCGGGAAGTGAATTAAATACCATTTGTAGGCATTTAATGTTCAATCAAAAACAGCTGATTTTTGACAAAAGAGATAACACCCCCCCCATTACGTCATTCTTCAGAAAGGTGAAAAATGGTCCGTTTTCAAATGTTTTATTTTTGAACGTCAGTTCACATTTGTAGGTGGATTATTAGTTTTAGAGCTAAAATTAGCATGTTTAAAGTGATTTTCATGCTTCCAGGGGCTCTAAACACAAGATTTGTGGAATGGTTAAAAGTGCATGAAAATGGCCAATTTGCTCACTCTAAGGTCTCAAAAAGTGTTTCTTCACCCCGGGAAGTGAATTAAATACCATTTGGAGGCATTTAATGTTCAAGCAAAAACAGCTGATTTTTGACAAAAGAGATAACACCCCCCCATTACGTAATTCTTCAGAAAGGTGAAAAATGGTCCGTTTTCAAATGTTTTATTTTTGAACGTCAGTTCACATTTGTAGGTGGATTATTAGTTTTAGAGCTAAAATTAGCATGTTTAAAGTGATTTTCATGCTTCCAGGGGCTCAAAACACAAGATTTGTGGAATGGTTAAAAGTGCATGAAAATGGCCAATTTGCTCACTCTGAGGTCTCAAAAAGTGTTTCTTCACCCCGGGAAGTGAATTAAATACCATTTGGAGGCATTTAATGTTCAAGCAAAAACAGCTGATTTTTGACAAAAGGGATAACACCCCCCCATTACGTAATGCTTCAGAAAGGTGAAAAATGGTCCGTTTTCAAATGTTTTATTTTTGAAGGTCAGTTCACATTTGTAGGTGGATTATTAGTTTTAGAGCTAAAATTAGCATGTGTAAAGTGATTTTCATGCTTCCAGGGGCCCGGGAAGTGAATTAAATACCATTTGGAGGCATTTAATGTTCAAGCAAAAACGGCTGATTTTTGACAAAAGAGATAACACCCCCCCATTACGTCATGCTTCAGAAAGGTTAAAAATTGTCAGTTTTCAAATGTTTTATTTTTGAATGTCAGTTCACATTTGTAGGTGAATTATTAGTTTTAGGATTAAAATTAGCATGTTTAAAGTGATTTTCATGCTTCCTGTGGCCCTAAACACAAAGTTTGTGGAATGGTTAAAAGTGCATGAAAATGGCCAATTTGCTCACTCTGAGGTCTCAAAAAGTGTTTCTTCACCCCGGAAAGTGAATTAAATACCATTTGGAGGCATTTAATGTTCAAGCAAAAACGGCTGATTTTTGACAAAAAAGATAACACCCCCCCATTACGTCATGCTTCAGAAAGGTGAAAAATGGTCCGTTTTCAAATGTTTTATTTTTGAAGGTCAGTTCACATTTGTAGGTGGATTATTAGTTTTAGAGCTAAAATTAGCATGTGTAAAGTGATTTTCATGCTTCCAGGGGCCCGGGAAGTGAATTAAATACCATTTGGAGGCATTTAATGTTCAAGCAAAAACGGCTGATTTTTGACAAAAGAGATAACACCCCCCCATTACGTCATTTTTCAGAAAGGTAAAAAATGGTCCGTTTTCAAATGTTTTATTTTTGAACGTCAGTTCACATTTGTAGGTGGATTATTAGTTTTAGAGCTAAAATTAGCATGTTTAAAGTGATTTTCATGCTTCCAGGGGCTCAAAACACAAGATTTGTGGAATGGTTAAAAGTGCATGAAAATGGCCAATTTGCTCACTCTGAGGTCTCAAAAAGTGTTTCTTCACCCCGGGAAGTGAATTAAATACCATTTGGAGGCATTTAATGTTCAAGCAAAAACGGCTGATTTTTGACAAAAGAGATAACACCCCCCCTTACGCCATTCTTCAGAAAGGTGAAAAATGGTCCGTTTTCAAATGTTTTATTTTTGAACGTCAGTTCACATTTGTAGGTGGATTATTAGTTTTATAGCTAAAATTAGCATGTTTAAAGTGATTTTCATGCTTCCAGGGGCCCGGGAAGTGAATTAAATACCATTTGGAGGCATTTAATGTTCAAGCAAAAACGGCTGATTTTTGACAAAAGAGATAACACCTCCCATTACGTCATGCTTCAGAAAGGTGAAAAATGGTCCGTTTTCAAATGTTTTATTTTTGAACGTCAGTTCACATTTGTAGGTGGATTATTAGTTTTAGAGCTAAAATTAGCATGTTTAAAGTGATTTTCATGCTTCCAGGGGCTCTTAACACAAGATTTGTGGAATGGTTAAAAGTGCATGAAAATAGCCAATTTGCTCACTCTGAGGTCTCAAAAAGTGTTTCTTCACCCCGGGAAGTGAATTAAATACCATTTGGAGGCATTTAATGTTCAATCAAAAACAGCTGATTTTTGACAAAAGAGATAACACCTCCCATTACGTCATGCTTCAGAAAGGTGAAAAATTGTCCGTTTTCAAATGTTTTATTTTTGAATGTCAGTTCACATTTGTAGGTGGATTATTAGTTTTAGAGCTAAAATTAGCATGTTTAAAGTGATTTTCATGCTTCCTGTGGCCCTAAACACAAGGTTTGTGGAATGGTTAAAAGTGCATGAAAATGGCCAATTTGCTCACTCTGAGGTCTCAAAAAGTGTTTCTTCACCCCGGGAAGTGAATTAAATACCATTTGGAGGCATTTAATGTTCAAGCAAAAACAGCTGATTTTTGACAAAAGAGATAACACCCCCCCCATTACGTAATTCTTCAGAAAGGTGAAAAATTGTCTGTTTTCAAATGTTTTATTTTTGAATGTCAGTTCACATTTGTAGGTGGATTATTAGTTTTAGAGCTAAAATTAGCATATTTAAAGTTATTTTCATGCTTCCAGGGGCTCTAAACACAAGATTTGTGGAATGGTTAAAAGTGCATGAAAATGGCCAATTTGCTCACTCTGAGGTCTCAAAAAGTGTTTCTTCACCCCGGGAAGTGAATTAAATACCATTTGGAGGCATTTAATGTTCAATCAAAACCAGCTGATTTTTGACAAAAGAGATAACACCCCCCCCATTACGTCATTCTTCAGAAAGGTGAAAAATGGTCCGTTTTCAAATGTTTTATTTTTGAACGTCAGTTCACATTTGTAGGTGGATTATTAGTTTTAGAGCTAAAATTAGCATGTTTAAAGTGATTTTCATGCTTCCAGGGGCTCTAAACACAAGATTTGTGGAATGGTTAAAAGTGCATGAAAATGGCCAATTTGCTCACTCTAAGGTCTCAAAAAGTGTTTCTTCACCCCGGGAAGTGAATTAAATACCATTTGGAGGCATTTAATGTTCAAGCAAAAACAGCTGATTTTTGACAAAAGAGATAACACCCCCCCATTACGTAATTCTTCAGAAAGGTGAAAAATGGTCCGTTTTCAAATGTTTTATTTTTGAACGTCAGTTCACATTTGTAGGTGGATTATTAGTTTTAGAGCTAAAATTAGCATGTTTAAAGTGATTTTCATGCTTCCAGGGGCCCGGGAAGTGAATTAAATACCATTTGTAGGCATTTAATGTTCAAGCAAAAACAGCTGATTTTTGACAAAAGAGATAACACCCCCCATTACGTCATTCTTCAGAAAGGTAAAAAATGGTCCGTTTTCAAATGTTTTATTTTTGAACGTCAGTTCACATTTGTAGGTGGATTATTAGTTTTATAGCTAAAATTAGCATGTTTAAAGTGATTTTCATGCTTCCAGGGGCTCTAAAGACAAGATTTGTGGAATGGTTAAAAGTGCATGAAAATGGCCAATTTGCTCACTCTGACGTCTCAAAAAGTGTTTCTTTACCCCGGGAAGTGAATTAAATACCATTTGGAGGCATTTAATGTTCAAGCAAAAACGGCTGATTTTTTACAAAAGAGATAACACCCCCCCCATTACGTCATGCTTCAGAAAGGTGAAAAATGGTCCGTTTTCAAATGTTTTATTTTTGAATGTCAATTCACATTTGTAGGTGGATTATTAGTTTTAGAGCTAAAATTAGCATGTTTAAAGTGATTTTCATGCTTCCAGGGGCCCGGGAAGTGAATTAAATACCATTTGGAGGCATTTAATGTTCAAGCAAAAACAGCTGATTTTTGACAAAAGAGATAACACCCCCCATTACGTCATTCTTCAGAAAGGTAAAAAATGGTCCGTTTTCAAATGTTTTATTTTTGAACGTCAGTTCACATTTGTAGGTGGATTATTAGTTTTATAGCTAAAATTAGCATGTTTAAAGTGATTTTCATGCTTCCAGGGGCTCTAAACACAAGATTTGTGGAATGGTTAAAAGTGCATGAAAATGGCCAATTTGCTCACTCTGACGTCTCAAAAAGTGTTTCTTTACCCCGGGAAGTGAATTAAATACCATTTGGAGGCATTTAATGTTCAAGCAAAAACGGCTGATTTTTGACAAAAGAGATAACACCCCCCCATTACGTCATGCTTCAGAAAGGTGAAAAATTGTCCGTTTTCAAATGTTTTATTTTTGAATGTCAGTTCACATTTGTAGGTGGATTATTAGTTTTAGAGCTAAAATTAGCATGTTTAAAGTGATTTTCATGCTTCCAGGGGCTCTAAACACAAGATTTGTGGAATGGTTAAAAGTGCATGAAAATGGCCAATTTGCTCACTCTGAGGTCTCAAAAAGTGTTTCTTCACCCCGGGAAGTGAATTAAATACCATTTGTAGGCATTTAATGTTCAATCAAAAACAGCTGATTTTTGACAAAAGAGATAACACCCCCCCCATTACGTCATTCTTCAGAAAGGTGAAAAATGGTCCGTTTTCAAATGTTTTATTTTTGAACGTCAGTTCACATTTGTAGGTGGATTATTAGTTTTAGAGCTAAAATTAGCATGTTTAAAGTGATTTTCATGCTTCCAGGGGCTCTAAACACAAGATTTGTGGAATGGTTAAAAGTGCATGAAAATGGCCAATTTGCTCACTCAGAGGTCTCAAAAAGTGTTTCTTCACCCCGGGAAGTGAATTAAATACCATTTGGAGGCATTTAATGTTCAAGCAAAAACGGCTGATTTTTGACAAAAGAGATAACACCCCCCCTTACGCCATTCTTCAGAAAGGTGAAAAATGGTCCGTTTTCAAATGTTTTATTTTTGAACGTCAGTTCACATTTGTAGGTGGATTATTAGTTTTATAGCTAAAATTAGCATGTTTAAAGTGATTATCATGCTTCCAGGGGCCCGGGAAGTGAATTAAATACCATTTGGAGGCATTTAATGTTCAAGCAAAAACGGCTGATTTTTTACAAAAGAGATAACACCTCCCATTACGTCATGCTTCAGAAAGGTGAAAAATGGTCCGTTTTCAAATGTTTTATTTTTGAACGTCAGTTCACATTTGTAGGTGGATTATTAGTTTTAGAGCTAAAATTAGCATGTTTAAAGTGATTTTCATGCTTCCAGGGGCTCTTAACACAAGATTTGTGGAATGGTTAAAAGTGCATGAAAATAGCCAATTTGCTCACTCTGAGGTCTCAAAAAGTGTTTCTTCACCCCGGGAAGTGAATTAAATACCATTTGGAGGCATTTAATGTTCAATCAAAAACAGCTGATTTTTGACAAAAGAGATAACACCTCCCATTACGTCATGCTTCAGAAAGGTGAAAAATTGTCCGTTTTCAAATGTTTTATTTTTGAATGTCAGTTCACATTTGTAGGTGGATTATTAGTTTTAGAGCTAAAATTAGCATGTTTAAAGTGATTTTCATGCTTCCTGTGGCCCTAAACACAAGGTTTATGGAATGGTTAAAAGTGCATGAAAATGGCCAATTTGCTCACTCTGAGGTCTCAAAAAGTGTTTCTTCACCCCGGGAAGTGAATTAAATACCATTTGGAGGCATTTAATGTTCAAGCAAAAACAGCTGATTTTTGACAAAAGAGATAACACCCCCCCCCATTACGTAATTCTTCAGAAAGGTGAAAAATTGTCTGTTTTCAAATGTTTTATTTTTGAATGTCAGTTCACATTTGTAGGTGGATTATTAGTTTTAGAGCTAAAATTAGCATATTTAAAGTGATTTTCATGCTTCCAGGGGCTCTAAACACAAGATTTGTGGAATGGTTAAAAGTGCATGAAAATGGCCAATTTGCTCACTCTGAGGTCTCAAAAAGTGTTTCTTCACCCCGGGAAGTGAATTAAATACCATTTGGAGGCATTTAATGTTCAAGCAAAAACGGCTGATTTTTGACAAAAGAGATAACACCCCCCCATTACGTCATTCTTCAGAAAGGTGAAAAATGGTCCGTTTTCAAATGTTTTATTTTTGAACGTCAGTTCACATTTGTAGGTGGATTATTAGTTTTAGAGCTAAAATTAGCATGTTTAAAGTGATTTTCATGCTTCCAGGGGCTCAAAACACAAGATTTGTGGAATGGTTAAAAGTGCATGAAAATGGCCAATTTGCTCACTCTGAGGTCTCAAAAAGTGTTTCTTTACCCCGGGAAGTGAATTAAATACCATTTGGAGGCATTTAATGTTCAAGCAAAAACAGCTGATTTTTGACAAAAGAGATAACACCCCCCCATTACGTAATGCTTCAGAAAGGTGAAAAATGATCCGTTTTCAAATGTTTTATTTTTGAAGGTCAGTTCACATTTGTAGGTGGATTATTAGTTTTAGAGCTAAAATTAGCATGTGTAAAGTGATTTTCATGCTTCCAGGGGCCCGGGAAGTGAATTAAATACCATTTGGAGGCATTTAATGTTCAAGCAAAAACGGCTGATTTTTGACAAAAGAGATAACACCCCCCCCATTACGTCATGCTTCAGAAAGGTTAAAAATTGTCAGTTTTCAAATGTTTTATTTTTGAATGTCAGTTCACATTTGTAGGTGAATTATTAGTTTTAGAGCTAAAATTAGCATGTTTAAAGTGATTTTCTTGCTTCCTGTGGCCCTAAACACAAAGTTTGTGGAATGGTTAAAAGTGCATGAAAATGGCCAATTTGCTCACTCTGAGGTCTCAAAAAGTGTTTCTTCACCCCGGGAAGTGAATTAAATACCATTTGGAGGCATTTAATGTTCAAGCAAAAACGGCTGATTTTTGACAAAAAAGATAACACCCCCCCATTACGTCATGCTTCAGAAAGGTGAAAAATGGTCCGTTTTCAAATGTTTTATTTTTGAATGTCAATTCACATTTGTAGGTGGATTATTAGTTTTAGAGCTAAAATTAGCATGCTTAAAGTGATTTTCATGCTTCCAGGGGCCCGGGAAGTGAATTAAATACCATTTGGAGGCATTTAATGTTCAAGCAAAAACAGCTGATTTTTGACAAAAGAGATAACACCCCCCATTACGTCATTCTTCAGAAAGGTAAAAAATGGTCCGTTTTCAAATGTATTATTTTTGAACGTCAGTTCACATTTGTAGGTGGATTATTAGTTTTATAGCTAAAATTAGCATGTTTAAAGTGATTTTCATGCTTCCAGGGGCTCTAAACACAAGACTTGTGGGATGGTTAAAAGTGCATGAAAATGGCCAATTTGCTCACTCTGAGGTCTCAAAAAGTGTTTCTTTACCCCGGGAAGTGAATTAAATACCATTTGGAGGCATTTAATGTTCAAGCAAAAACGGCTGATTTTTTACAAAAGAGATAACACCCCCCCATTACGTCATGCTTCAGAAAGGTGAAAAATTGTCCGTTTTCAAATGTTTTATTTTTGAATGTCAGTTCACATTTGTAGGTGGATTATTAGTTTTAGAGCTAAAATTAGCATGTTTAAAGTGATTTTCATGCTTCCAGGGGCTCTAAACACAAGATTTGTGGAATGGTTAAAAGTGCATGAAAATGGCCAATTTGCTCACTCTGAGGTCTCAAAAAGTGTTTCTTCACCCCGGGAAGTGAATTAAATACCATTTGGAGGCATTTAATGTTCAAGCAAAAACGGCTGATTTTGACAAAAGAGATAACACCCCCCCATTAGGTCATGCTTCAGAAAGGTGAAAAATGGTCCGTTTTCAAATGTTTTATTTTTGAATGTCAGTTCACATTTGTAGGTGGATTATTAGTTTTAGAGCTAAAATTAGCATGTTTAAAGTGATTTTCATGCTTCCAGGGGCCCGGGAAGTGAATTAAATACCATTTGGAGGCATTTAATGTTCAAGCAAAAACGGCTGATTTTTGACAAAAGAGATAACACCCCCCATTACGTCATGCTTCAGAAAGGTCAAAAATTGTCCGTTTTCAAAAGTTTTATTTTTGAACGTCAGTTCACATTTGTAGGTGGATTATTAGTTTTAGAGCTAAAATTAGCATGTTTAAAGTGATTTTCATGCTTCGAGGGGCTCTAAACACAAGATTTGTGGAATGGTTAAAAGTGCATGAAAATGGCCAATTTGCTCACTCTGAGGTCTCAAAAAGTGTTTCTTCACCCCGGGAAGTGAATTAAATACCATTTGGAGGCATTTAATGTTCAAGCAAAAACGGCTGATTTTTGACAAAAGAGATAACACCCCCCCTTACGCCATTCTTCAGAAAGGTGAAAAATTGTCTGTTTTCAAATGTTTTATTTTTGAATGTCAGTTCACATTTGTAGGTGGATTATTAGTTTTAGAGCTAAAATTAGCATATTTAAAGTGATTTTCATGCTTCCAGGGGCTCTAAACACAAGATTTGTGGAATGGTTAAAAGTGCATGAAAATGGCCAATTTGCTCACTCTGAGGTCTCAAAAAGTGTTTCTTCACCCCGGGAAGTGAATTAAATACCATTTGGAGGCATTTAATGTTCAAGCCAAAACGGCTGATTTTTGACAAAAGAGATAACACCCCCCCTTACGCCATTCTTCAGAAAGGTGAAAAATGGTCCGTTTTCAAATGTTTTATTTTTGAACGTCAGTTCACATTTGTAGGTGGATTATTAGTTTTATAGCTAAAATTAGCATGTTTAAAGTGATTTTCATGCTTCCAGGGGCCCGGGAAGTGAATTAAATACCATTTGGAGGCATTTAATGTTCAAGCAGAAACGGCTGATTTTTGACAAAAGAGATAACACCTCCCATTACGTCATGCTTCAGAAAGGTGAAAAATGGTCCGTTTTCAAATGTTTTATTTTTGAACGTCAGTTCACATTTGTAGGTGGATTATTAGTTTTAGAGATAAAATTAGCATGTTTAAAGTGATTTTCATGCTTCCAGGGGCTCTTAACACAAGATTTGTGGAATGGTTAAAAGTGCATGAAAATAGCCAATTTGCTCACTCTGAGGTCTCAAAAAGTGTTTCTTCACCCCGGGAAGTGAATTAAATACCATTTGGAGGCATTTAATGTTCAATCAAAAACAGCTGATTTTTGACAAAAGAGATAACACCTCCCATTACGTCATGCTTCAGAAAGGTGAAAAATTGTCCGTTTTCAAATGTTTTATTTTTGAATGTCAGTTCACATTTGTAGGTGGATTATTAGTTTTAGAGCTAAAATTAGCATGTGTAAAGTGATTTTCATGCTTCCAGGGGCCCGGGAAGTGAATTAAATACCATTTGGAGGCATTTAATGTTCAAGCAAAAACGGCTGATTTTTGACAAAAGAGATAACACCCCCCCCATTACGTCATGCTTCAGAAAGGTTAAAAATTGTCAGTTTTCAAATGTTTTATTTTTGAATGTCAGTTCACATTTGTAGGTGAATTATTAGTTTTAGAGCTAAAATTAGCATGTTTAAAGTGATTTTCTTGCTTCCTGTGGCCCTAAACACAAAGTTTGTGGAATGGTTAAAAGTGCATGAAAATGGCCAATTTGCTCACTCTGAGGTCTCAAAAAGTGTTTCTTTACCCCGGGAAGTGAATTAAATACCATTTGGAGGCATTTAATGTTCAATCAAAAACAGCTGATTTTTGACAAAAGAGATAACACCTCCCATTACGTCATGCTTCAGAAAGGTGAAAAATTGTCCGTTTTCAAATGTTTTATTTTTGAATGTCAGTTCACATTTGTAGGTGGATTATTAGTTTTAGAGCTAAAATTAGCATGTGTAAAGTGATTTTCATGCTTCCAGGGGCCCGGGAAGTGAATTAAATACCATTTGGAGGCATTTAATGTTCAAGCAAAAACGGCTGATTTTTGACAAAAGAGATAACACCCCCCCTTACGCCATTCTTCAGAAAGGTGAAAAATGGTCCGTTTTCAAATGTTTTATTTTTGAACGTCAGTTCACATTTGTAGGTGGATTATTAGTTTTATAGCTAAAATTAGCATGTTTAAAGTGATTTTCATGCTTCCAGGGGCCCGGGAAGTGAATTAAATACCATTTGGAGGCATTTAATGTTCAAGCAGAAACGGCTGATTTTTGACAAAAGAGATAACACCTCCCATTACGTCATGCTTCAGAAAGGTGAAAAATGGTCCGTTTTCAAATGTTTTATTTTTGAACGTCAGTTCACATTTGTAGGTGGATTATTAGTTTTAGAGATAAAATTAGCATGTTTAAAGTGATTTTCATGCTTCCAGGGGCTCTTAACACAAGATTTGTGGAATGGTTAAAAGTGCATGAAAATAGCCAATTTGCTCACTCTGAGGTCTCAAAAAGTGTTTCTTCACCCCGGGAAGTGAATTAAATACCATTTGGAGGCATTTAATGTTCAATCAAAAACAGCTGATTTTTGACAAAAGAGATAACACCTCCCATTACGTCATGCTTCAGAAAGGTGAAAAATTGTCCGTTTTCAAATGTTTTATTTTTGAATGTCAGTTCACATTTGTAGGTGGATTATTAGTTTTAGAGCTAAAATTAGCATGTGTAAAGTGATTTTCATGCTTCCAGGGGCCCGGGAAGTGAATTAAATACCATTTGGAGGCATTTAATGTTCAAGCAAAAACGGCTGATTTTTGACAAAAGAGATAACACCCCCCCCATTACGTCATGCTTCAGAAAGGTTAAAAATTGTCAGTTTTCAAATGTTTTATTTTTGAATGTCAGTTCACATTTGTAGGTGAATTATTAGTTTTAGAGCTAAAATTAGCATGTTTAAAGTGATTTTCTTGCTTCCTGTGGCCCTAAACACAAAGTTTGTGGAATGGTTAAAAGTGCATGAAAATGGCCAATTTGCTCACTCTGAGGTCTCAAAAAGTGTTTCTTTACCCCGGGAAGTGAATTAAATACCATTTGGAGGCATTTAATGTTCAAGCAAAAACGGCTGATTTTTTACAAAAGAGATAACACCCCCCCATTACGTCATGCTTCAGAAAGGTGAAAAATTGTCCGTTTTCAAATGTTTTATTTTTGAATGTCAGTTCACATTTGTAGGTGGATTATTAGTTTTAGAGCTAAAATTAGCATGTTTAAAGTGATTTTCATGCTTCCAGGGGCTCTAAACACAAGATTTGTGGAATGGTTAAAAGTGCATGAAAATGGCCAATTTGCTCACTCTGAGGTCTCAAAAAGTGTTTCTTCACCCCGGGAAGTGAATTAAATACCATTTGGAGGCATTTAATGTTCAAGCAAAAACGGCTGATTTTTGACAAAAGAGATAACACCCCCCCATTAGGTCATGCTTCAGAAAGGTGAAAAATGGTCCGTTTTCAAATGTTTTATTTTTGAATGTCAGTTCACATTTGTAGGTGGATTATTAGTTTTAGAGCTAAAATTAGCATGTTTAAAGTGATTTTCATGCTTCCAGGGGCCCGGGAAGTGAATTAAATACCATTTGGAGGCATTTAATGTTCAAGCAAAAACGGCTGATTTTTGACAGAAGAGATAACACCCCCCATTACGTCATGCTTCAGAAAGGTCAAAAATTGTCCGTTTTCAAAAGTTTTATTTTTGAACGTCAGTTCACATTTGTAGGTGGATTATTAGTTTTAGAGCTAAAATTAGCATGTTTAAAGTGATTTTCATGCTTCGAGGGGCTCTAAACACAAGATTTGTGGAATGGTTAAAAGTGCATGAAAATGGCCAATTTGCTCACTCTGAGGTCTCAAAAAGTGTTTCTTCACCCCGGGAAGTGAATTAAATACCATTTGGAGGCATTTAATGTTCAAGCAAAAACGGCTGATTTTTGACAAAAGAGATAACACCCCCCCTTACGCCATTCTTCAGAAAGGTGAAAAATTGTCTGTTTTCAAATGTTTTATTTTTGAATGTCAGTTCACATTTGTAGGTGGATTATTAGTTTTAGAGCTAAAATTAGCATATTTAAAGTGATTTTCATGCTTCCAGGGGCTCTAAACACAAGATTTGTGGAATGGTTAAAAGTGCATGAAAATGGCCAATTTGCTCACTCTGAGGTCTCAAAAAGTGTTTCTTCACCCTGGGAAGTGAATTAAATACCATTTGGAGGCATTTAATGTTCAAGCAAAAACGGCTGATTTTTGACAAAAGAGATAACACCCCCCCTTATGCCATTCTTCAGAAAGGTGAAAAATGGTCCGTTTTCAAATGTTTTATTTTTGAACGTCAGTTCACATTTGTAGGTGGATTATTAGTTTTATAGCTAAAATTAGCATGTTTAAAGTGATTTTCATGCTTCCAGGGGCCCGGGAAGTGAATTAAATACCATTTGGAGGCATTTAGGGCCAGATGTAGGTAGGGTTTTACCGGTCGGTAACGGCCGAATTCGGCCGTTACCGACCGGTAAAAGGAATTTGAGATGTAGGGGGCAGAATCGGTAATTTTACCGTTCTGTAATTTACCGATCTGTAATTTTACAGAATCTGTAAATATACCGGTCGGTAAATTTACAGAACGGTAAAATTACAGATTCTGTAAAATCGATATGTAGGTGGGACTCTGATGAGTCCCACAAGGCCTAAGAAATCGGTATTTTACCATCAAATTCAATTTGATGGTGAAATACCGATTCAGGTGAGCATGCAAATGTGTGCATGCACACCTGTGCCATATGACAGGCAGACCTGCCCTTAGGGCAGGTATGCCTGCCATATGGCCCCCGAACCTTTTTTGGGGGTGCTAGAGGGTGTCAAAGTGACACCCCCTGCACCCTTGCCAAAAATCTGTATTTACCGATCGGTAAATACCGACCTGTAATGCCCCATTCATTCCTATGGGCTTCAAAGCCCATAGGAATGAATGGAGCATTACAGGTCGGTATTTACCGAATCGGTAAATACCGACTTTTAAAGAATCGGTAAATCCACATCTGGATTTACCTACATCTCGGTACATCTATTTTACCGACTCTTAAATACCGAATCGGTAAAATTCGGTATTTAAGTGTCGGTAAAATAGATTTACCTACATCTGGCCCTTAATGTTCAAGCAGAAACGGCTGATTTTTGACAAAAGAGATAACACCTCCCATTACGTCATGCTTCAGAAAGGTGAAAAATGGTCCGTTTTCAAATGTTTTATTTTTGAACGTCAGTTCACATTTGTAGGTGGATTATTAGTTTTAGAGATAAAATTAGCATGTTTAAAGTGATTTTCATGCTTCCAGGGGCTCTTAACACAAGATTTGTGGAATGGTTAAAAGTGCATGAAAATAGCCAATTTGCTCACTCTGAGGTCTCAAAAAGTGTTTCTTCACCCCGGGAAGTGAATTAAATACCATTTGGAGGCATTTAATGTTCAATCAAAAACAGCTGATTTTTGACAAAAGAGATAACACCTCCCATTACGTCATGCTTCCGAAAGGTGAAAAATTGTCCGTTTTCAAATGTTTTATTTTTGAATGTCAGTTCACATTTGTAGGTGGATTATTAGTTTTAGAGCTAAAATTAGCATGTTTAAAGTGATTTTCATGCTTCCTGTGGCCCTAAACACAAGGTTTGTGGAATGGTTAAAAGTGCATGAAAATGGCCAATTTGCTCACTCTAAGGTCTCAAAAAGTCTTTCTTCACCCCGGGAAGTGAATTAAATACCATTTGGAGGCATTTAATGTTCAAGCAAAAACAGCTGATTTTTGACAAAAGAGATAACACCCCCCCCATTACGTAATTCTTCAGAAAGGTGAAAAATTGTCTGTTTTCAAATGTTTTATTTTTGAATGTCAGTTCACATTTGTAGGTGGATTATTAGTTTTAGAGCTAAAATTAGCATATTTAAAGTGATTTTCATGCTTCCAGGGGCTCTAAACACAAGATTTGTGGAATGGTTAAAAGTGCATGAAAATGGCCAATTTGCTCACTCTGAGGTCTCAAAAAGTGTTTCTTCACCCCGGGAAGTGAATTAAATACCATTTGGAGGCATTTAATGTTCAAGCAAAAACGGCTGATTTTTGACAAAAGAGATAACACCCCCCCATTACGTCATTCTTCAGAAAGGTGAAAAATGGTCCGTTTTCAAATGTTTTATTTTTGAACGTCAGTTCACATTTGTAGGTGGATTATTAGTTTTAGAGCTAAAATTAGCATGTTTAAAGTGATTTTCATGCTTCCAGGGGCTCTAAACACAAGATTTGTGGAATGGTTAAAAGTGCATGAAAATGGCCAATTTCCTCACTCTGAGGTCTCAAAAAGTGTATCTTCACCCCGGGAAGTGAATTAAATACCATTTGTAGGCATTTAATGTTCAATCAAAAACAGCTGATTTTTGACAAAAGAGATAACACCCCCCCCATTACGTCATTCTTCAGAAAGGTGAAAAATGGTCCGTTTTCAAATGTTTTATTTTTGAACGTCAGTTCACATTTGTAGGTGGATTATTAGTTTTAGAGCTAAAATTAGTATGTTTAAAGTGATTTTCATGCTTCCAGGGGCTCTAAACACAAGATTTGTGGAATGGTTAAAAGTGCATGAAAATGGCCAATTTGCTCACTCTAAGGTCTCAAAAAGTGTTTCTTCACCCCGGGAAGTGAATTAAATACCATTTGTAGGCATTTAATGTTCAATCAAAAACAGCAGATTTTTGACAAAAGAGATAACACCCCCCCATTACGTCATTCTTCAGAAAGGTGAAAAATGGTCCGTTTTCAAATGTTTTATTTTTGAACGTCAGTTAACATTTGTAGGTGGATTATTAGTTTTAGAGCTAAAATTAGCATGTTTAAAGTGATTTTCATGCTTCCAGGGGCTCTAAACACAAGATTTGTGGAATGGTTAAAAGTGCATGAAAATGGCCAATTTGCTCACTCTGAGGTCTCAAAAAGTGTTTCTTCACCCCGGGAAGTGAATTAAATACCATTTGGAGGCATTTAATGTTCAATCAAAAACAGCTGATTTTTGACAAAAGAGATAACACCTCCCATTACGTCATGCTTCCGAAAGGTGAAAAATTGTCCGTTTTCAAATGTTTTATTTTTGAATGTCAGTTCACATTTGTAGGTGGATTATTAGTTTTAGAGCTAAAATTAGCATGTTTAAAGTGATTTTCATGCTTCCTGTGGCCCTAAACACAAGGTTTGTGGAATGGTTAAAAGTGCATGAAAATGGCCAATTTGCTCACTCTAAGGTCTCAAAAAGTCTTTCTTCACCCCGGGAAGTGAATTAAATACCATTTGGAGGCATTTAATGTTCAAGCAAAAACAGCTGATTTTTGACAAAAGAGATAACACCCCCCCCATTACGTAATTCTTCAGAAAGGTGAAAAATTGTCTGTTTTCAAATGTTTTATTTTTGAATGTCAGTTCACATTTGTAGGTGGATTATTAGTTTTAGAGCTAAAATTAGCATATTTAAAGTGATTTTCATGCTTCCAGGGGCTCTAAACACAAGATTTGTGGAATGGTTAAAAGTGCATGAAAATGGCCAATTTGCTCACTCTGAGGTCTCAAAAAGTGTTTCTTCACCCCGGGAAGTGAATTAAATACCATTTGGAGGCATTTAATGTTCAAGCAAAAACGGCTGATTTTTGACAAAAGAGATAACACCCCCCCATTACGTCATTCTTCAGAAAGGTGAAAAATGGTCCGTTTTCAAATGTTTTATTTTTGAACGTCAGTTCACATTTGTAGGTGGATTATTAGTTTTAGAGCTAAAATTAGCATGTTTAAAGTGATTTTCATGCTTCCAGGGGCTCTAAACACAAGATTTGTGGAATGGTTAAAAGTGCATGAAAATGGCCAATTTCCTCACTCTGAGGTCTCAAAAAGTGTATCTTCACCCCGGGAAGTGAATTAAATACCATTTGTAGGCATTTAATGTTCAATCAAAAACAGCTGATTTTTGACAAAAGAGATAACACCCCCCCCATTACGTCATTCTTCAGAAAGGTGAAAAATGGTCCGTTTTCAAATGTTTTATTTTTGAACGTCAGTTCACATTTGTAGGTGGATTATTAGTTTTAGAGCTAAAATTAGTATGTTTAAAGTGATTTTCATGCTTCCAGGGGCTCTAAACACAAGATTTGTGGAATGGTTAAAAGTGCATGAAAATGGCCAATTTGCTCACTCTAAGGTCTCAAAAAGTGTTTCTTCACCCCGGGAAGTGAATTAAATACCATTTGGAGGCATTTAATGTTCAAGCAAAAACAGCTGATTTTTGACAAAAGAGATAACACCCCCCCATTACGTAATTCTTCAGAAAGGTGAAAAATTGTCCGTTTTCAAATGTTTTATTTTTGAACGTCAGTTCACATTTGTAGGTGGATTATTAGTTTTAGAGCTAAAATTAGCATGTTTAAAGTGATTTTCATGCTTCCAGGGGCTCAAAACACAAGATTTGTGGAATGGTTAAAAGTGCATGAAAATGGCCAATTTGCTCACTCTGAGGTCTCAAAAAGTGTTTCTTCACCCCGGGAAGTGAATTAAATACCATTTGGAGGCATTTAATGTTCAAGCAAAAACAGCTGATTTTTTACAAAAGGGATAACACCCCCCCATTACGTAATGCTTCAGAAAGGTGAAAAATGGTCCGTTTTCAAATGTTTTATTTTTGAAGGTCAGTTCACATTTGTAGGTGGATTATTAGTTTTAGAGCTAAAATTAGCATGTGTAAAGTGATTTTCATGCTTCCAGGGGCCCGGGAAGTGAATTAAATACCATTTGGAGGCATTTAATGTTCAAGCAAAAACGGCTGATTTTTGACAAAAGAGATAACACCCCCCCCATTACGTCATGCTTCAGAAAGGTTAAAAATTGTCAGTTTTCAAATGTTTTATTTTTGAATGTCAGTTCACATTTGTAGGTGAATTATTAGTTTTAGAGCTAAAATTAGCATGTTTAAAGTGATTTTCATGCTTCCTGTGGCCCTAAACACAAAGTTTATGGAATGGTCAAAAGTGCATGAAAATGGCCAATTTGCTCACTCTGAGGTCTCAAAAAGTGTTTCTTCACCCCTGGAAGTGAATTAAATACCATTTGGAGGCATTTAATGTTCAAGCAAAAACGGCTGATTTTTGACAAAAGAGATAACACCCCCCCTTACGCCATTCTTCAGAAAGGTGAAAAATGGTCCGTTTTCAAATGTTTTATTTTTGAACGTCAGTTCACATTTGTAGGTGGATTATTAGTTTTATAGCTAAAATTAGCATGTTTAAAGTGATTTTCATGCTTCCAGGGGCCCGGGAAGTGAATTAAATACCATTTGGAGGCATTTAATGTTCAATCAAAAACAGCTGATTTTTGACAAAAGAGATAACACCTCCCATTATGTCATGCTTCAGAAAGGTGAAAAATTGTCAGTTTTCAAATGTTTTATTTTTGAATGTCAGTTCACATTTGTAGGTGGATTATTAGTTTTAGAGCTAAAATTAGCATGTTTAAAGTGATTTTCATGCTTCCTGTGGCCCTAAACACAAGGTTTGTGGAATGGTTAAAAGTGCATGAAAATGGCCAATTTGCTCACTCTGAGGTCTCAAAAAGTGTTTCTTCACCCCGGGAAGTGAATTAAATACCATTTGGAGGCATTTAATGTTCAAGCAAAAACAGCTGATTTTTGACAAAAGAGATAACACCCCCCCCCATTACGTAATTCTTCAGAAAGGTGAAAAATTGTCTGTTTTCAAATGTTTTATTTTTGAATGTCAGTTCACATTTGTAGGTGTATTATTAGTTTTAGAGCTAAAATTAGCATATTTAAAGTGATTTTCATGCTTCCAGGGGCTCTAAACACAAGATTTGTGGAATGGTTAAAAGTGCATGAAAATGGCCAATTTGCTCACTCTGAGGTCTCAAAAAGTGTTTCTTCACCCCGGGAAGTGAATTAAATACCATTTGGAGGCATTTAATGTTCAAGCAAAAACGGCTGATTTTTGACAAAAGAGATAACACCCCCCCATTACGTCATTCTTCAGAAAGGTGAAAAATGGTCCGTTTTCAAATGTTTTATTTTTGAACGTCAGTTCACATTTGTAGGTGGATTATTAGTTTTAGAGCTAAAATTAGCATGTTTAAAGTGATTTTCATGCTTCCAGGGGCTCTAAACACAAGATTTGTGGAATGGTTAAAAGTGCATGAAAATGGCCAATTTGCTCACTCTGAGGTCCCAAAAAGTGTTTCTTCACCCCGGGAAGTGAATTAAATACCATTTGTAGGCATTTAATGTTCAATCAAAAACAGCTGATTTTTGACAAAAGAGATAACACCCCCCCATTACGTAATTCTTCAGAAAGGTGAAAAATGGTCCGTTTTCAAATGTTTTATTTTTGAACGTCAGTTCACATTTGTAGGTGGATTATTAGTTTTAGAGCTAAAATTAGCATGTTTAAAGTGATTTTCATGCTTCCAGGGGCTCAAAACACAAGATTTGTGGAATGGTTAATAGTGCATGAAAATGGCCAATTTGCTCACTCTGAGGTCTCAAAAAGTGTTTCTTCACCCCGGGAAGTGAATTAAATACCATTTGGAGGCATTTAATGTTCAAGCAAAAACAGCAGATTTTTGACAAAAGGGATAACACCCCCCCATTACGTAATGCTTCAGAAAGGTGAAAAAAGGTCCGTTTTCAAATGTTTTATTTTTGAAGGTCAGTTCACATTTGTAGGTGGGTTATTAGTTTTAGAGCTAAAATTAGCATATTTAAAGTGATTTTCATGCTTCCTGTGGCCCTAAACACAAGGTTTATGGAATGGTTAAAAGTGCATGAAAATGGCTAATTTGCTCACTCTGAGGTCTCAAAAAGTCATGCTTCAGAAAGGTGAAAAATTGTCCGTTTTCAATTTTTTTTTTAATGTCAGTTCACATTTGTAGGTGGATTATTAGTTTTAGAGCTAAAATTAGCATGTTTAAAGTGATTTTCATGCTTCCTGTGGCCCTAAACACAAGGTTTATGGAATGGTTAAAAGTGCATGAAAATGGCCAATTTGCTCACTCTGAGGTCTCAAAAAGTGTTTCTTCACCCCGGGAAGTGAATTAAATACCATTTGGAGGCATTTAATGTTCAAGCAAAAACAGTTGATTTTTGACAAAAGAGATAACACCCCCCATTACGTAATTCTTCAGAAAGGTGAAAAATTGTCTGTTTTCAAATGTTTTATTTTTGAATGTCAGTTCACATTTGTAGGTGGATTATTAGTTTTAGAGCTAAAATTAGCATATTTAAAGTGATTTTCATGCTTCCAGGGGCTCTAAACACAAGATTTGTGGAATGGTTAAAAGTGCATGAAAATGGCCAATTTGCTCACTCTGAGGTCTCAAAAAGTGTTTCTTCACCCCGGGAAGTGAATTAAATACCATTTGGAGGCATTTAATGTTCAAGCAAAAACGGCAGATTTTTGACAAAAGAGATAACACCCCCCCCCATTACGTCATTCTTCAGAAAGGTGAAAAATGGTCCGTTTTCAAATGTTTTATTTTTGAACGTCAGTTCACATTTGTAGGTGGATTATTAGTTTTAGAGCTAAAATTAGCATGTTTAAAGTGATTTTCATGCTTCCAGGGGCTCTAAACACAAGATTTGTGGAATGGTTAAAAGTGCATGAAAATGGCCAATTTGCTCACTCTGAGGTCTCAAAAAGTGTTTCTTCACCCCGGGAAGTGAATTAAATACCATTTGTAGGCATTTAATGTTCAATCAAAAACAGCTGATTTTTGACAAAAGAGATAACACCCCCCCATTACGTCATTCTTCAGAAAGGTGAAAAAAGGTCTGTTTTCAAATGTTTTATTTTTGAACGTCAGTTAACATTTGTAGGTGGATTATTAGTTTTAGAGCTAAAATTAGCATGTTTAAAGTGATTTTCATGCTTCCAGGGGCTCTAAACACAAGATTTGTGGAATGGTTAAAAGTGCATGAAAATGGCCAATTTGCTCACTCTGAGGTCTCAAAAAGTGTTTCTTCACCCTGGGAAGTGAATTATATACCATTTGGAGGCATTTAATGTTCAAGCAAAAACAGCTGATTTTTGACAAAAGAGATAACACCCCCCATTACGTAATTCTTCAGAATGGTGAAAAATGGTCCGTTTTCAAATGTTTTATTTTTGAACGTCAGTTCACATTTGTAGGTGGATTATTAGTTTTAGAGCTAAAATTAGCATGTTTAAAGTGATTTTCATGCTTCCAGGGGCTCTTAACACAAGATTTGTGGAATGGTTAAAAGTGCATGAAAATGGCCAATTTGCTCACTCTGAGGTCTCAAAAAGAGTTTCTTCACCCCGGGAAGTGAATTAAATACCATTTGGAGGCATTTAATGTTCAATCAAAAACAGCAGATTTTTGACAAAAGAGATAACACCCCCCATTACGTCATGCTTCAGAAAGGTGAAAAATTGTCCGTTTTCAAATGTTTTATTTTTGAATGTCAGTTCACATTTGTAGGTGGATTATTAGTTTTAGAGCTAAAATTAGCATGTTTAAAGTGATTTACATGCTTCCTGTGGCCCTAAACACAAGGTTTGTGGAATGGTTAAAAGTGCATGAAAATGGCCAATTTGCTCACTCTGAGGTCTCAAAAAGTGTTTCTTCACCCCGGGAAGTGAATTAAATACCATTTGGAGGCATTTAATGTTCAAGCAAAAACAGCTGATTTTTGACAAAAGAGATAACACGCCCCATTACGTAATTCTTCAGAAAGGTGAAAAATTGTCTGTTTTCAAATGTTTTATTTTTGATTGTCAGTTCACATTTGTAGGTGGATTATTAGTTTTAGAGCTAAAATTAGCATATTTAAAGTGATTTTCATGCTTCCAGGGGCTCTAAACACAAGATTTGTGGAATGGTTAAAAGTGCATGAAAATGGCCAATTTGCTTACTCTGAGGTCTCAAAAAGTGTTTCTTTACCCCGGGAAGTGAATTAAATACCATTTGGAGGCATTTAATGTTCAAGCAAAAACGGCAGATTTTTGACAAAAGAGATAACACCCCCCCATTACGTCATTCTTCAGAAAGGTGAAAAATGGTCCGTTTTCAAATGTTTTATTTTTGAACGTCAGTTCACATTTGTAGGTGGATTATTAGTTTTAGAGCTAAAATTTGCATGTTTAAAGTGATTTTCATGCTTCCTGTGGCTCTAAACACAAGATTTGTGGAATGGTTAAAAGTGCATGAAAATGGCCAATTTGCTCACTCTGAGGTCTCAAAAAGTGTTTCTTCACCCCGGGAAGTGAATTAAATACCATTTGTAGGCATTTAATGTTCAATCAAAAACAGCTGATTTTTGACAAAAGAGATAACACCCCCCATTACGTAATTCTTCAGAAAGGTGAAAAATGGTCCGTTTTCAAATGTTTTATTTTTGAACTTCAGTTCACATTTGTAGGTGGATTATTAGTTTTAGAGCTGAAATTAGCATGTTTAAAGTGATTTTCATGCTTCCAGGGGCTCAAAACACAAGATTTGTGGAATGGTTAAAAGTGCATGAAAATGGCCAATTTGCTCACTCTGAGGTCTCAAAAAGTGTTTCTTCACCCCGGGAAGTGAATTAAATACCATTTGGAGGCATTTAATGTTCAAGCAAAAACAGCTGATTTTTGACAAAAGGGATAACACCCCCCATTACGTAATGCTTCAGAAAGGTGAAAAATGGTCCGTTTTCAAATGTTTTATTTTTGAAGGTCAGTTCACATTTGTAGGTGGATTATTAGTTTTAGAGCTAAAATTAGCATGTTTAAAGTGATTTTCATGGTTCCAGGGGCCCGGGAAGTGAATTAAATACCATTTGGAGGCATTTAATGTTCAAGCAGAAACGGCTGATTTTTGACAAAAGAGATAACACCTCCCATTACGTCATGCTTCAGAAAGGTGAAAAATGGTCCGTTTTCAAATGTTTTATTTTTGAACGTCAGTTCACATTTGTAGGTGGATTATTAGTTTTAGAGATAAAATTAGCATGTTTAAAGTGATTTTCATGCTTCCAGGGGCTCTTAACACAAGATTTGTGGAATGGTTAAAAGTGCATGAAAATAGCCAATTTGCTCACTCTGAGGTCTCAAAAAGTGTTTCTTCACCCCGGGAAGTGAATTAAATACCATTTGGAGGCATTTAATGTTCAATCAAAAACAGCTGATTTTTGACAAAAGAGATAACACCTCCCATTACGTCATGCTTCAGAAAGGTGAAAAATTGTCCGTTTTCAAATGTTTTATTTTTGAATGTCAGTTCACATTTGTAGGTGGATTATCAATCAATCAATCAATCAGGTCATTTGTATAGCGCACTACTCACCCGTAGGGTCTCAAGGCGCTGGGAGGGGGGGGGTGCCGCTACTGCTCGAACAGCCAGGTCTTGAGCTTCTTCCTGAAGGAGAGGTGGTCTTGGGTCAGGCGCAGATTGGTCGGCAGTGAGTTCCAGGTCTTGGCGGCCAGGTGGGAGAAGGATCTTCCTCCTGTTGTCGCTCTTCGGATGCGGGGGACGGTGGCGAGGGCGTGGTTGGTTGATCTGAGGAGGCGCTTGGGAGTGTAGAAGTTGATCCGGTTGTTGAGGTAGCTCGGGCCTTGGTCGTGTAGGGCTTTGTGCGCGTGGGTGAGGAGCCGGAAGGTGATTCTCTTGTTGACCGGGAGCCAGTGCAGATCTCTCAGGTGTCCGGAGATGTGGCTGCGTCGGGGGATGTCGAGGATGAGTCTCGCCGAGGCGTTCTGGATCCGCTGGAGTCTCTTCTGGAGTTTGGCAGTGGTTCCGGCGTAGAGGGCGTTGCCGTAGTCTAGTCGGCTGGTGACGAGGGCTTGGGTGACCGTCTTCCTCGTCTCGGTGGGGATCCACCGGAAGATCTTACGTAGCATGCGCAGGATGTTGAAGCATGACGAGGAGACGGCGTTGACTTGTCTGGTCATGGAGAGGGAGGAGTCCAGGATGAAGCCCAGGTTGCGTGCGTGGTCCGTCGGTTTGGGTGCGGTG
Source organism: Lissotriton helveticus (assembly GCF_964261635.1). NCBI lineage: Eukaryota > Metazoa > Chordata > Amphibia > Caudata > Salamandridae > Lissotriton > Lissotriton helveticus. Next base: position 2,558,193 of record NW_027611740.1, read on the forward strand.
CCCAGGGCGGGGGGCCACCAGGAGTCGTCCCAGGCGGAGGGCGTGGAGCCCAGGATGAGGACCTCCGTCTTGTCTGAGTTCAGTTTCAGGCGGCTGGTCGTCATCCATTCGGCTACGTCTCTCATCCCTTCGTGCAGGTTGGCTCTGGCGGTGGCGGGGTCGTTGGTCAGGGAGAGGATCAGCTGGGTGTCGTCGGCGTAGGAGATGATGTTCAGGTTGTGTTGGCGTGCGATGGCCGCGAGGGGGCTCATGTATACGTTGAAGAGGGTTGGGCTCAGCGAGGATCCTTGGGGTACGCCGCAGATGACTTTGGTGGCCTCTGACTTGTACGGTGGTAGGCGGACTCTTTGTGTTCTTCCGTCGAGGAAGGAGGTGATCCATTCCAGCGCCTTCTCCTGGATTCCGATGTTGCTGAGACGCTGTACTAGGGTGCGGTGGCAGACAGTGTCGAAAGCCGCGGAGAGGTCCAGGAGGATGAGGGCCGCTGTTTCTCCGTTGTCCATCAGAGTTCGAAGGTCGTCGGTGGCGGCGATGAGGGCGGTCTCGGTGCTGTGGTTCGCTCGGAAGCCGGACTGTGAGGGGTCGAGGGATCCATTCGTCTCGAGGAAGGCGGCCAGCTGTTTGTTGACGGTCTTCTCGATGACTTTGGCCGGGAACGGGAGGAGCGAGATGGGACGGTAGTTCTTGAGGTCGGTGGGGTCTGCTGTGGGTTTCTTGAGGAGAGCGCTGAGTTCGGCGTGCTTCCAGCTCTCAGGGAAGGTGGCGGAGTCGAGGGAGGTGTTGATGATGTCCCGCAGGTGGGGTGCGAGGACAGCGTCGGCCTTGTTGAAGACGTGGTGAGGGCAGGGGTCAGTCGGAGATCCGGAGTGGATGGAGTTCATGGTGCGGATGGTGTCTTCGGTGCTGATCGGGGTCCAGGTGCGGAGGGTGGTGGATGGTGGCGTCGTTGCGGTTGTGGCTTGCGTTGGTTGGTTGTTGAAGCTGTTGTGTATGTCCGCGATCTTGTTGTGGAAGTAGGACGCGAGGGAGTTGCAGAGGTCTTGCGACGGGGTGATGTCGTTGTTTCCGGCGTTGGGGTTGGAGAGCTCTTTCACGATGTTGAAGAGTTCCTTGCAGTTGTGTGCGTTGTTGTCCAGCCGGTCCTTGTATGCATTTTTCTTGGTGGCGCGGATCAGTTGGTGGTGTTTCCGGGTGGCGAGCTTGAGGGTGGTCATGTTGTCCGTCGTTGGTTCCCTTCTCCAGGCTTTCTCGAGGGCTCGACAGTTCTTCTCGGAGCACTTGAGTTCGTCGGTGAACCATGGTGTTTTTCTGCTGCAGGATCTGCTGGGCGGGGTCCTCAGAGGGGCGAGTTCGTCCGCGCAGTTGCTGATCCACTTCGTGAGGTTGTCGGCGGCCTGGCTGGGGTTCGCTGAGCTGGCGGGGGGGTGCTGGCTCAGGGAGGCGGTGAGCTGGTCGGCTGTGATCTTGTTCCAGCTTCTTCGAGCAACCTGTTGCTGGAGGTGGTGGATCGTCGTTCTTCTGAAGGTGAAGTGGACGCAGCTGTGGTCCGTCCAGTGGAGTCCTGTTGCGTGGCTGAAGGTGACGTCTTTGCTGGATGAGAAGACGGCGTCGAGTGTGTGTCCGGCGAGGTGGGTGGGGGTGGTCACTAGCTGCTTGAGTCCGAGGTTGTCGAGGTTGTCGAGCAGGGTGATGGTGTTGCGGTCGTTGTTGTTCTCCAGGTGGAAGTTGAGGTCCCCCAGGAGGATGTAGTCGGCGGAGGGGAGAGCGTGCGGGCTGACGAAGTCGGCGATGTCCTCGCTGAATCGTGTGCGCGGTCCCGGGGGTCGGTAGATCAGGGTGCCTCTGAGGGTGGTCTTCGGGTTGGTGTGTATCTGGAAGTGCAGGTGTTCAGCGGTGGTGAGGGTGTCGTCGGTGTTGGTCGTGATGCGGATGGTGTCTCTGTGGATGATGGCGATGCCTCCTCCGGTCTGGTTGTCGCGGTCCCTCCGGGTGATCTTGTAGCCCTCTGGGATGGCGATGGCGATGTCTGGGGCTGAGGAGGCGTTCATCCAGGTCTCGGTGATGAAGGCAACGTCGGGGGCGGTGGTGTCGAGCAGGTCCCAGAGTTCTACGGCGTGTCTGTGGACGGAGCGGGCGTTGAGCAGGATGCACTTGAGGTGGGTGCTGCTGGAGGTCGGCTTGGCGGGTGCAGGGAAGGTCCGGATGCAGGTGAACTTGCAGGCGAGGCAGCTGAAGGGTCCGTGGGTGTGCTTCGGGGCGGCTCGGTGACATCCTGGGATGTGGCCGGTGTTGAGTGCGATGAGGTCGGCGGCGCTGTAGGTTCGTCGGGTCGGCTTCCGTCGGTGGGGGCCAGGGGTCCTGGCGCTGGTCGCGGTCCGGTCGCGGACGGGCGCAGACGGGCTTACCTTTGGCGCGCCTTCGGCGCACAATCGGCGCGCCCGCTGCGCGTCAACGCTGCGCGTTCGCACGGTCGCCATTTAAGGCCAAGTGCGCGGGTGGGCGGAGCAGCTGGGAGGCGGGAGCGGGGAGGGAAACAGAAGAAAAAAGGGGCGGGGCTAAGGCGGTGGCGGGAAGCGGGAGCGGGGGGCGGCGAGATGGGCAGATGCCAGGACAAGCACAAATTCAGGCAAAAAACGGGACCAAAGGCAGTGAAACACGAAGAAAACAAGCACAAATACAGGCAAAACGGGGAAAAAGGCAGTGAAAACACGAAGAAAACAAGCACAAATTCGGGCAAAAACGGGGAAAAAGGCAGTGAAAACACGAAGAAAACAAGCACAAAGTTTTAAAATTATTAGTTTTAGAGCTAAAATTAGCATGTGTAAAGTGATTTTCATGCTTCCAGGGGCCCGGGAAGTGAATTAAATACCATTTGGAGGCATTTAATGTTCAAGCAAAAACGGCTGATTTTTGACAAAAGAGATAACACCCCCCCCATTACGTCATGCTTCAGAAAGGTTAAAAATTGTCAGTTTTCAAATGTTTTATTTTTGAATGTCAGTTCACATTTGTAGGTGAATTATTAGTTTTAGAGCTAAAATTAGCATGTTTAAAGTGATTTTCTTGCTTCCTGTGGCCCTAAACACAAAGTTTGTGGAATGGTTAAAAGTGCATGAAAATGGCCAATTTGCTCACTCTGAGGTCTCAAAAAGTGTTTCTTCACCCCGGGAAGTGAATTAAATACCATTTGGAGGCATTTAATGTTCAAGCAAAAACGGCTGATTTTTGACAAAAAAGATAACACCCCCCCATTACGTCATGCTTCAGAAAGGTGAAAAATGGTCCGTTTTCAAATGTTTTATTTTTGAATGTCAATTCACATTTGTAGGTGGATTATTAGTTTTAGAGCTAAAATTAGCATGCTTAAAGTGATTTTCATGCTTCCAGGGGCCCGGGAAGTGAATTAAATACCATTTGGAGGCATTTAATGTTCAAGCAAAAACAGCTGATTTTCGACAAAAGAGATAACACCCCCCATTACGTCATTCTTCAGAAAGGTGAAAAATGGTCCGTTTTCAAATGTTTTATTTTTGAACGTCAGTTCACATTTGTAGGTGGATTATTAGTTTTATAGCTAAAATTAGCATGTTTAAAGTGATTTTCATGCTTCCAGGGGCTCTAAACACAAGATTCGTGGGATGGTTAAAAGTGCATGAAAATGGCCAATTTGCTCACTCTGAGGTCTCAAAAAGTGTTTCTTTACCCCGGGAAGTGAATTAAATACCATTTGGAGGCATTTAATGTTCAAGCAAAAACGGCTGATTTTTTACAAAAGAGATAACACCCCCCCATTACGTCATGCTTCAGAAAGGTGAAAAATTGTCCGTTTTCAAATGTTTTATTTTTGAATGTCAGTTCACATTTGTAGGTGGATTATTAGTTTTAGAGCTAAAATTAGCATGTTTAAAGTGATTTTCATGCTTCCAGGGGCTCTAAACACAAGATTTGTGGAATGGTTAAAAGTGCATGAAAATGGCCAATTTGCTCACTCTGAGGTCTCAAAAAGTGTTTCTTCACCCCGGGAAGTGAATTAAATACCATTTGGAGGCATTTAATGTTCAAGCAAAAACGGCTGATTTTTGACAAAAGAGATAACACCCCCCCATTAGGTCATGCTTCAGAAAGGTGAAAAATGGTCTGTTTTCAAATGTTTTATTTTTGAATGTCAGTTCACATTTGTAGGTGGATTATTAGTTTTAGAGCTAAAATTAGCATGTTTAAAGTGATTTTCATGCTTCCAGGGGCCCGGGAAGTGAATTAAATACCATTTGGAGGCATTTAATGTTCAAGCAAAAACGGCTGATTTTTGACAGAAGAGATAACACCCCCCATTACGTCATGCTTCAGAAAGGTCAAAAATTGTCCGTTTTCAAAAGTTTTATTTTTGAACGTCAGTTCACATTTGTAGGTGGATTATTAGTTTTAGAGCTAAAATTAGCATGTTTAAAGTGATTTTCATGCTTCGAGGGGCTCTAAACACAAGATTTGTGGAATGGTTAAAAGTGCATGAAAATGGCCAATTTGCTCACTCTGAGGTCTCAAAAAGTGTTTCTTCACCCCGGGAAGTGAATTAAATACCATTTGGAGGCATTTAATGTTCAAGCAAAAACGGCTGATTTTTGACAAAAGAGATAACACCCCCCCTTACGCCATTCTTCAGAAAGGTGAAAAATTGTCTGTTTTCAAATGTTTTATTTTTGAATGTCAGTTCACATTTGTAGGTGGATTATTAGTTTTAGAGCTAAAATTAGCATATTTAAAGTGATTTTCATGCTTCCAGGGGCTCTAAACACAAGATTTGTGGAATGGTTAAAAGTGCATGAAAATGGCCAATTTGCTCACTCTGAGGTCTCAAAAAGTGTTTCTTCACCCCGGGAAGTGAATTAAATACCATTTGGAGGCATTTAATGTTCAAGCAAAAACGGCTGATTTTTGACAAAAGAGATAACACCCCCCCTTATGCCATTCTTCAGAAAGGTGAAAAATGGTCCGTTTTCAAATGTTTTATTTTTGAACGTCAGTTCACATTTGTAGGTGGATTATTAGTTTTATAGCTAAAATTAGCATGTTTAAAGTGATTTTCATGCTTCCAGGGGCCCGGGAAGTGAATTAAATACCATTTGGAGGCATTTAATGTTCAAGCAGAAACGGCTGATTTTTGACAAAAGAGATAACACCTCCCATTACGTCATGCTTCAGAAAGGTGAAAAATGGTCCGTTTTCAAATGTTTTATTTTTGAACGTCAGTTCACATTTGTAGGTGGATTATTAGTTTTAGAGATAAAATTAGCATGTTTAAAGTGATTTTCATGCTTCCAGGGGCTCTTAACACAAGATTTGTGGAATGGTTAAAAGTGCATGAAAATAGCCAATTTGCTCACTCTGAGGTCTCAAAAAGTGTTTCTTCACCCCGGGAAGTGAATTAAATACCATTTGGAGGCATTTAATGTTCAATCAAAAACAGCTGATTTTTGACAAAAGAGATAACACCTCCCATTACGTCATGCTTCAGAAAGGTGAAAAATTGTCCGTTTTCAAATGTTTTATTTTTGAATGTCAGTTCACATTTGTAGGTGGATTATTAGTTTTAGAGCTAAAATTAGCATGTTTAAAGTGATTTTCATGCTTCCTGTGGCCCTAAACACAAGGTTTGTGGAATGGTTAAAAGTGCATGAAAATGGCCAATTTGCTCACTCTAAGGTCTCAAAAAGTGTTTCTTCACCCCGGGAAGTGAATTAAATACCATTTGGAGGCATTTAATGTTCAAGCAAAAACAGCTGATTTTTGACAAAAGAGATAACACCCCCCCATTACGTAATTCTTCAGAAAGGTGAAAAATTGTCTGTTTTCAAATGTTTTATTTTTGAATGTCAGTTCACATTTGTAGGTGGATTATTAGTTTTAGAGCTAAAATTAGCATATTTAAAGTGATTTTCATGCTTCCAGGGGCTCTAAACACAAGATTTGTGGAATGGTTAAAAGTGCATGAAAATGGCCAATTTGCTCACTCTGAGGTCTCAAAAAGTGTTTCTTCACCCCGGGAAGTGAATTAAATACCATTTGGAGGCATTTAATGTTCAAGCAAAAACGGCTGATTTTTGACAAAAGAGATAACACCCCCCCATTACGTCATTCTTCAGAAAGGTGAAAAATGGTCCGTTTTCAAATGTTTTATTTTTGAACGTCAGTTCACATTTGTAGGTGGATTATTAGTTTTAGAGCTAAAATTAGCATGTTTAAAGTGATTTTCATGCTTCCAGGGGCTCTAAACACAAGATTTGTGGAATGGTTAAAAGTGCATGAAAATGGCCAATTTCCTCACTCTGAGGTCTCAAAAAGTGTATCTTCACCCCGGGAAGTGAATTAAATACCATTTGTAGGCATTTAATGTTCAATCAAAAACAGCTGATTTTTGACAAAAGAGATAACACCCCCCCCCATTACGTCATTCTTCAGAAAGGTGAAAAATGGTCCGTTTTCAAATGTTTTATTTTTGAACGTCAGTTCACATTTGTAGGTGGATTATTAGTTTTAGAGCTAAAATTAGCATGTTTAAAGTGATTTTCATGCTTCCAGGGGCTCTAAACACAAGATTTGTGGAATGGTTAAAAGTGCATGAAAATGGCCAATTTGCTCACTCTAAGGTCTCAAAAAGTGTTTCTTCACCCCGGGAAGTGAATTAAATACCATTTGGAGGAATTTAATGTTCAAGCAAAAACAGCTGATTTTTGACAAAAGAGATAACACCCCCCCATTACGTAATTCTTCAGAAAGGTGAAAAATGGTCCGTTTTCAAATGTTTTATTTTTGAACGTCAGTTCACATTTGTAGGTGGATTATTAGTTTTAGAGCTAAAATTAGCATGTTTAAAGTGATTTTCATGCTTCCAGGGGCTCAAAACACAAGATTTGTGGAATGGTTAAAAGTGCATGAAAATGGCCAATTTGCTCACTCTGAGGTCTCAAAAAGTGTTTCTTCACCCCGGGAAGTGAATTAAATACCATTTGGAGGCATTTAATGTTCAAGCAAAAACAGCTGATTTTTTACAAAAGGGATAACACCCCCCCATTACGTAATGCTTCAGAAAGGTGAAAAATGGTCCGTTTTCAAATGTTTTATTTTTGAAGGTCAGTTCACATTTGTAGGTGGATTATTAGTTTTAGAGCTAAAATTAGCATGTGTAAAGTGATTTTCATGCTTCCAGGGGCCCGGGAAGTGAATTAAATACCATTTGGAGGCATTTAATGTTCAAGCAAAAACGGCTGATTTTTGACAAAAGAGATAACACCCCCCCCCATTACGTCATGCTTCAGAAAGGTTAAAAATTGTCAGTTTTCAAATGTTTTATTTTTGAATGTCAGTTCACATTTGTAGGTGAATTATTAGTTTTAGAGCTAAAATTAGCATGTTTAAAGTGATTTTCATGCTTCCTGTGGCCCTAAACACAAAGTTTGTGGAATGGTTAAAAGTGCATGAAAATGGCCAATTTGCTCACTCTGAGGTCTCAAAAAGTGTTTCTTCACCCCTGGAAGTGAATTAAATACCATTTGGAGGCATTTAATGTTCAAGCAATAACGGCTGATTTTTGACAAAAGAGATAACACCCCCCCTTACGCCATTCTTCAGAAAGGTGAAAAATGGTCAGTTTTCAAATGTTTTATTTTTGAACGTCAGTTCACATTTGTCGGTGGATTATTAGTTTTATAGCTAAAATTAGCATGTTTAAAGTGATTTTCATGCTTCCAGGGGCCCGGGAAGTGAATTAAATACCATTTGGAGGCATTTAATGTTCAATCAAAAACAGCTGATTTTTGACAAAAGAGATAACACCTCCCATTATGTCATGCTTCAGAAAGGTGAAAAATTGTCCGTTTTCAAATGTTTTATTTTTGAATGTCAGTTCACATTTGTAGGTGGATTATTAGTTTTAGAGCTAAAATTAGCATGTTTAAAGTGATTTTCATGCTTCCTGTGGCCCTAAACACAAGGTTTGTGGAATGGTTAAAAGTGCATGAAAATGGCCAATTTGCTCACTCTGAGGTCTCAAAAAGTGTTTCTTCACCCCGGGAAGTGAATTAAATACCATTTGGAGGCATTTAATGTTCAAGCAAAAACAGCTGATTTTTGACAAAAGAGATAACACCCCCCCCATTACGTAATTCTTCAGAAAGGTGAAAAATTGTCTGTTTTCAAATGTTTTATTTTTGAATGTCAGTTCACATTTGTAGGTGTATTATTAGTTTTAGAGCTAAAATTAGCATATTTAAAGTGATTTTCATGCTTCCAGGGGCTCTAAACACAAGATTTGTGGAATGGTTAAAAGTGCATGAAAATGGCCAATTTGCTCACTCTGAGGTCTCAAAAAGTGTTTCTTCACCCCGGGAAGTGAATTAAATACCATTTGGAGGCATTTAATGTTCAAGCAAAAACGGCTGATTTTTGACAAAAGAGATAACACCCCCCCATTACGTCATTCTTCAGAAAGGTGAAAAATGGTCCGTTTTCAAATGTTTTATTTTTGAACGTCAGTTCACATTTGTAGGTGGATTATTAGTTTTAGAGCTAAAATTAGCATGTTTAAAGTGATTTTCATGCTTCCAGGGGCTCTAAACACAAGATTTGTGGAATGGTTAAAAGTGCATGAAAATGGCCAATTTGCTCACTCTGAGGTCCCAAAAAGTGTTTCTTCACCCCGGGAAGTGAATTAAATACCATTTGTAGGCATTTAATGTTCAATCAAAAACAGCTGATTTTTGACAAAAGAGATAACACCCCCCCATTACGTAATTCTTCAGAAAGGTGAAAAATGGTCCGTTTTCAAATGTTTTATTTTTGAACGTCAGTTCACATTTGTAGGTGGATTATTAGTTTTAGAGCTAAAATTAGCATGTTTAAAGTGATTTTCATGCTTCCAGGGGCTCAAAACACAAGATTTGTGGAATGGTTAAAAGTGCATGAAAATGGCCAATTTGCTCACTCTGAGGTCTCAAAAAGTGTTTCTTCACCCCGGGAAGTGAATTAAATACCATTTGGAGGCATTTAATGTTCAAGCAAAAACAGCAGATTTTTGACAAAAGGGATAACACCCCCCCATTACGTAATGCTTCAGAAAGGTGAAAAATGGTCCGTTTTCAAATGTTTTATTTTTGAAGGTCAGTTCACATTTGTAGGTGGGTTATTAGTTTTAGAGCTAAAATTAGCATATTTAAAGTGATTTTCATGCTTCCAGGGGCCCGGGAAGTGAATCAAATACCATTTGGAGGCATTTAATGTTCAAGCAAAAACGGCTGATTTTTGACAAAAGAGATAACACCCCCCCATTACGTCATGCTTCAGAAAGGTGAAAAATTGTCAGTTTTCAAATGTTTTATTTTTGAATGTCAGTTCACATTTGTAGGTGAATTATTAGTTTTAGAGCTAAAATTAGCATGTTTAAAATGATTTTCATGCTTCCTGTGGCCCTAAACACAAAGTTTGTGGAATGCTTAAAAGTGCATGAAAATGGCCAATTTGCTCACTCTGAGGTCTCAAAAAGTGTTTCTTCACCCCGGGAAGTGAATTAAATACCATTTGGAGGCATTTAATGTTCAAGCAAAAACGGCTGATTTTTGACAAAAGAGATAACACCCCCCCATTACGTCATGCTTCAGAAAGGTGAAAAATGGTCCGTTTTCAAATGTTTTATTTTTGAATGTCAATTCACATTTGTAGGTGGATTATTAGTTTTAGAGCTAAAATTTGCATGTTTAAAGTGATTTTCATGCTTCCAGGGGCCCGGGAAGTGAATTAAATACCATTTGGAGGCATTTAATGTTCAAGCAAAAACAGCTGATTTTTGACAAAAGAGATAACACCCCCCATTAAGTCATTCTTCAGAAAGGTAAAAAATGGTCCGTTTTCAAATGTTTAATTTTTGAACGTCAGTTCACATTTGTAGGTGGATTATTAGTTTTAGAGCTAAAATTAGCATGTTTAAAGTGATTTTCATGCTTCCAGGGGCTCTAAACACAAGATTTGTGGAATGGTTAAAAGTGCATGAAAATGGCCAATTTGCTCACTCTGAGGTCTCAAAAAGTGTTTCTCCACCCCGGGAAGTGAATTAAATACAATTTGGAAGCATTTAATGTTCAAGCAAAAACGGCGGATTTTTGACAAAAGAGATAACACCCCCCCATTACGTGATGCTTCAGAAAGGTGAAAAATTGTCCGTTTTCAAATGTTTTATTTTTGAATGTCAGTTCACATTTGTAGGTGGATCATCAGTTTTAGAGCTAAAAAAATTAGCATGTTTAAAGTGATTTTCATGCTTCCAGGGGCTCTAAACACAAGATTTGTGGAATGGTTAAAAGTGCATGAAAATGGCCAATTTGCTCACTCTGAGGTCTCAAACAGTGTTTCTTCACCCCGGGAAGTGAATTAAATACCATTTGGAGGCATTTAATGTTCAATCAAAAACAGCTGATTTTTGACAAAAGAGATAACACCTCCCATTACGTCATGCTTCAGAAAGGTGAAAAATTGTCCGTTTTCAATTTTTTTTTTTAATGTCAGTTCACATTTGTAGGTGGATTATTAGTTTTAGAGCTAAAATTAGCATGTTTAAAGTGATTTTCATGCTTCCTGTGGCCCTAAACACAAGGTTTATGGAATGGTTAAAAGTGCATGAAAATGGCCAATTTGCTCACTCTGAGGTCTCAAAAAGTGTTTCTTCACCCCGGGAAGTGAATTAAATACCATTTGGAGGCATTTAATGTTCAAGCAAAAACAGCTGATTTTTGACAAAAGAGATAACACCCCCCATTACGTAATTCTTCAGAAAGGTGAAAAATTGTCTGTTTTCAAATGTTTTATTTTTGAATGTCAGTTCACATTTGTAGGTGGATTATTAGTTTTAGAGCTAAAATTAGCATATTTAAAGTGATTTTCATGCTTCCAGGGGCTCTAAACACAAGATTTGTGGAATGGTTAAAAGTGCATGAAAATGGCCAATTTGCTCACTCTGAGGTCTCAAAAAGTGTTTCTTCACCCCGGGAAGTGAATTAAATACCATTTGGAGGCATTTAATGTTCAAGCAAAAACGGCTGATTTTTGACAAAAGAGATAACACCCCCCCCATTACGTCATTCTTCAGAAAGGTGAAAAATGGTCCGTTTTCAAATGTTTTATTTTTGAACGTCAGTTCACATTTGTAGGTGGATTATTAGTTTTAGAGCTAAAATTAGCATGTTTAAAGTGATTTTCATGCTTCCAGGGGCTCTAAACACAAGATTTGTGGAATGGTTAAACGTGCATGAAAATGGCCAATTTGCTCACTCTGAGGTCTCAAAAAGTGTTTCTTCACCCCGGGAAGTGAATTAAATACCATTTGTAGGCATTTAATGTTCAATCAAAAACAGCTGATTTTTGACAAAAGAGATAACACCCCCCCATTACGTCATTCTTCAGAAAGGTGAAAAAAGGTCTGTTTTCAAATGTTTTATTTTTGAACGTCAGTTAACATTTGTAGGTGGATTATTAGTTTTAGAGCTAAAATTAGCATGTTTAAAGTGATTTTCATGCTTCCAGGGGCTCTAAACACAAGATTTGTGGAATGGTTAAAAGTGCATGAAAATGGCCAATTTGCTCACTCTGAGGTCTCAAAAAGTGCTTCTTCACCCTGGGAAGTGAATTATATACCATTTGGAGGCATTTAATGTTCAAGCAAAAATAGCTGATTTTTGACAAAAGAGATAACCCCCCCATTACGTAATTCTTCAGAATGGTGCAAAATGGTCCGTTTTCAAATGTTTTATTTTTGAACGTCAGTTCACATTTGTAGGTGGATTATTAGTTTTAGAGCTAAAATTAGCATATTTAAAGTGATTTTCATGCTTCCAGGGGCTCTAAACACAAGATTTGTGGAATGGTTAAAAGTGCATGAAAATGGCCAATTTGCTCACTCTGAGGTCTCAAAAAGTGTTTCTTCACCCCGGGAAGTGAATTAAATACCATTTGGAGGCATTTAATGTTCAAGCAAAAACGGCTGATTTTTGACAAAAGAGATAACACCCCCCCCATTACGTCATTCTTCAGAAAGGTGAAAAATGGTCCGTTTTCAATTGTTTTATTTTTGAACGTCAGTTCACATTTGTATGTGGATTATTAGTTTTAGAGCTAAAATGAGCATGTTTAAAGTGATTTTCATGCTTCCAGGGGCCCGGGAAGTGAATTAAATACCATTTGGAGGCATTTAATGTTCAAGCAAAAACAGCTGATCTTTGACAAAAGAGATAACACCCCCCCCATTACGTCATTCTTCAGAAAGGTGAAAAATGGTCCGTTTTCAAATGTTTTATTTTTGAACGTCAGTTCACATTTGTAGGTGGATTATTAGTTTTAGAGCTAAAATTTGCATGTTTAAAGTGATTTTCATGCTTCCAGGGGCTCTAAACACAAGATTTGTGGAATGGTTAAAAGTGCATGAAAATGGCCAATTTGCTCACTCTGAGGTCTCAAAAAGTGTTTCTTCACCCCGGGAAGTGAATTAAATACCATTTGGAGGCATTTAATGTTCATTCAAAAACGGCTGATTTTTGACAAAAGAGATAACACCCCTCCCTTACGTCATTCTTCAGAAAGGTGAAAAATGGTCCGTTTTCAAATGTTTTATTTTTGAACGTCAGTTCACATTTGTAGGTGGATTATTAGTTTTAGAGCTAAAATTAGCATGTTTAAAGTGATTTTCATGCTTCCAGGGGCTCTTAACACAAGATTTGTGGAATGGTTAAAAGTGCATGAAAATGGCCAATTTGCTCACTCTGAGGTCTCAAAAAGAGTTTCTTCACCCCGGGAAGTGAATTAAATACCATTTGGAGGCATTTAATGTTCAATCAAAAACAGCAGATTTTTGACAAAAGAGATAACACCCCCCATTACGTCATGCTTCAGAAAGGTGAAAAATTGTCCGTTTTCAAATGTTTTATTTTTGAATGTCAGTTCACATTTGTAGGTGGATTATTAGTTTTAGAGCTAAAATTAGCATGTTTAAAGTGATTTACATGCTTCCTGTGGCCCTAAACACAAGGTTTGTGGAATGGTTAAAAGTGCATGAAAATGGCCAATTTGCTCACTCTGAGGTCTCAAAAAGTGTTTCTTCACCCCGGGAAGTGAATTAAATACCATTTGGAGGCATTTAATGTTCAAGCAAAAACAGCTGATTTTTGACAAAAGAGATAACACCCCCCCATTACGTAATTCTTCAGAAAGGTGAAAAATTGTCTGTTTTCAAATGTTTTATTTTTGATTGTCAGTTCACATTTGTAGGTGGATTATTAGTTTTAGAGCTAAAATTAGCATATTTAAAGTGATTTTCATGCTTCCAGGGGCTCTAAACACAAGATTTGTGGAATGGTTAAAAGTGCATGAAAATGGCCAATTTGCTTACTCTGAGGTCTCAAAAAGTGTTTCTTTACCCCGGGAAGTGAATTAAATACCATTTGGAGGCATTTAATGTTCAAGCAAAAACGGCAGATTTTTGACAAAAGAGATAACACCCCCCCATTACGTCATTCTTCAGAAAGGTGAAAAATGGTCCGTTTTCAAATGTTTTATTTTTGAACGTCAGTTCACATTTGTAGGTGGATTATTAGTTTTAGAGCTAAAATTTGCATGTTTAAAGTGATTTTCATGCTTCCTGTGGCTCTAAACACAAGATTTGTGGAATGGTTAAAAGTGCATGAAAATGGCCAATTTGCTCACTCTGAGGTCTCAAAAAGTGTTTCTTCACCCCGGGAAGTGAATTAAATACCATTTGTAGGCATTTAATGTTCAATCAAAAACAGCTGATTTTTGACAAAAGAGATAACACCCCCCATTACGTAATTCTTCAGAAAGGTGAAAAATGGTCCGTTTTCAAATGTTTTATTTTTGAACTTCAGTTCACATTTGTAGGTGGATTATTAGTTTTAGAGCTGAAATTAGCATGTTTAAAGTGATTTTCATGCTTCCAGGGGCTCAAAACACAAGATTTGTGGAATGGTTAAAAGTGCATGAAAATGGCCAATTTGCTCACTCTGAGGTCTCAAAAAGTGTTTCTTCACCCCGGGAAGTGAATTAAATACCATTTGGAGGCATTTAATGTTCAAGCAAAAACAGCTGATTTTTGACAAAAGGGATAACACCCCCCATTACGTAATGCTTCAGAAAGGTGAAAAATGGTCCGTTTTCAAATGTTTTATTTTTGAAGGTCAGTTCACATTTGTAGGTGGATTATTAGTTTTAGAGCTAAAATTAGCATGTTTAAAGTGATTTTCATGGTTCCAGGGGCCCGGGAAGTGAATTAAATACCATTTGGAGGCATTTGATGTTCAAGCAAAAACGGCTGATTTTTGACAAAAGAGATAACACCCCCCCATTACGTCATGCTTCAGAAAGGTGAAAAATTGTCCGTTTTCAAATGTTTTATTTTTGAATGTCAGTTCACATTTGTAGGTGAATTATTAGTTTTAGAGCTAAAATTAGCATGTTTAAAGTGATTTTCATGCTTCCTGTGGCTCTAAACACAAGATTTGTGGAATGGTTAAAAGTGCATGAAAATGGCCAATTTGCTCACTCTGAGGTCTCAAAAAGTGTTTCTTCACCCCGGGAAGTGAATTAAATACCATTTGTAGGCATTTAATGTTCAATCAAAAACAGCTGATTTTTGACAAAAGAGATAACACCCCCCATTACGTAATTCTTCAGAAAGGTGAAAAATGGTCCGTTTTCAAATGTTTTATTTTTGAACTTCAGTTCACATTTGTAGGTGGATTATTAGTTTTAGAGCTGAAATTAGCATGTTTAAAGTGATTTTCATGCTTCCAGGGGCTCAAAACACAAGATTTGTGGAATGGTTAAAAGTGCATGAAAATGGCCAATTTGCTCACTCTGAGGTCTCAAAAAGTGTTTCTTCACCCCGGGAAGTGAATTAAATACCATTTGGAGGCATTTAATGTTCAAGCAAAAACAGCTGATTTTTGACAAAAGGGATAACACCCCCCATTACGTAATGCTTCAGAAAGGTGAAAAATGGTCCGTTTTCAAATGTTTTATTTTTGAAGGTCAGTTCACATTTGTAGGTGGATTATTAGTTTTAGAGCTAAAATTAGCATGTTTAAAGTGATTTTCATGGTTCCAGGGGCCCGGGAAGTGAATTAAATACCATTTGGAGGCATTTGATGTTCAAGCAAAAACGGCTGATTTTTGACAAAAGAGATAACACCCCCCCATTACGTCATGCTTCAGAAAGGTGAAAAATTGTCCGTTTTCAAATGTTTTATTTTTGAATGTCAGTTCACATTTGTAGGTGAATTATTAGTTTTAGAGCTAAAATTAGCATGTTTAAAGTGATTTTCATGCTTCCTGTGGCCCTAAACACAAAGTTTGTGGAATGGTTAAAAGTGCATGAAAATGGCCAATTTGCTCACTCTGAGGTCTCAAAAAGTGTTTCTTCACCCCGGGAAGTGAATTAAATACCATTTGGAGGCATTTAATGTTCAAGCAAAAACAGCTGATTTTTGACAAAAGAGATAACACCCCCCCATTACGTAATTCTTCAGAAAGGTGAAAAATGGTCCGTTTTCAAATGTTTTATTTTTGAACGTCAGTTCACATTTGTAGGTGGATTATTAGTTTTAGAGCTAAAATTAGCATGTTTAAAGTGATTTTCATGCTTCCAGGGGCTCTAAACACAAGATTTGTGGAATGGTTAAAAATGCATGAAAATGGCCAATTTGCTCACTCTGAGGTCTCAAAAAGTGTTTCTTCACCCCGGGAAGTGAATTAAATACCATTTGTAGGCATTTAATGTTCAATCAAAAACAGCTGATTTTTGACAAAAGAGATAACACCCCCCCCCATTACGTCATTCTTCAGAAACGTGAAAAATGGTCCGTTTTCAAATGTTTTATTTTTGAATGTCAGTTCACATTTGTATGTGGATTATTAGTTTTAGAGCTAAAATTAGCATGTTTAAAGTGATTTTCATGCTTCCAGGAGCCCGGGAAGTGAATTAAATACCATTTGGAGGCATTTAATGTTCAAGCAAAAACAGCTGATCTTTGACAAAAGAGATAACACCCCCCCCATTACGTCATTCTTCAGAAAGGTGAAAAATGGTCCGTTTTCAAATGTTTTATTTTTGAACGTCAGTTCACATTTGTAGGTGGATTATTAGTTTTAGAGCTAAAATTTGCATGTTTAAAGTGATTTTCATGCTTCCAGGGGCTCTAAACACAAGATTTGTGGAATGGTTAAAAGTGCATGAAAATGGCCAATTTGCTCACTCTGAGGTCTCAAAAAGTGTTTCTTCACCCCGGGAAGTGAATTAAATACCATTTGGAGGCATTTAATGTTCATTCAAAAACGGCTGATTTTTGACAAAAGAGATAACACCCCTCCCTTACGTCATTCTTCAGAAAGGTGAAAAATGGTCCGTTTTCAAATGTTTTATTTTTGAACGTCAGTTCACATTTGTAGGTGGATTATTAGTTTTAGAGCTAAAATTAGCATGTTTAAAGTGATTTTCATGCTTCCAGGGGCTCTTAACACAAGATTTGTGGAATGGTTAAAAGTGCATGAAAATGGCCAATTTGCTCACTCTGAGGTCTCAAAAAGAGTTTCTTCACCCCGGGAAGTGAATTAAATACCATTTGGAGGCATTTAATGTTCAATCAAAAACAGCAGATTTTTGACAAAAGAGATAACACCCCCCATTACGTCATGCTTCAGAAAGGTGAAAAATTGTCCGTTTTCAAATGTTTTATTTTTGAATGTCAGTTCACATTTGTAGGTGGATTATTAGTTTTAGAGCTAAAATTAGCATGTTTAAAGTGATTTACATGCTTCCTGTGGCCCTAAACACAAGGTTTGTGGAATGGTTAAAAGTGCATGAAAATGGCCAATTTGCTCACTCTGAGGTCTCAAAAAGTGTTTCTTCACCCCGGGAAGTGAATTAAATACCATTTGGAGGCATTTAATGTTCAAGCAAAAACAGCTGATTTTTGACAAAAGAGATAACACCCCCCCATTACGTAATTCTTCAGAAAGGTGAAAAATTGTCTGTTTTCAAATGTTTTATTTTTGATTGTCAGTTCACATTTGTAGGTGGATTATTAGTTTTAGAGCTAAAATTAGCATATTTAAAGTGATTTTCATGCTTCCAGGGGCTCTAAACACAAGATTTGTGGAATGGTTAAAAGTGCATGAAAATGGCCAATTTGCTTACTCTGAGGTCTCAAAAAGTGTTTCTTTACCCCGGGAAGTGAATTAAATACCATTTGGAGGCATTTAATGTTCAAGCAAAAACGGCAGATTTTTGACAAAAGAGATAACACCCCCCCATTACGTCATTCTTCAGAAAGGTGAAAAATGGTCCGTTTTCAAATGTTTTATTTTTGAACGTCAGTTCACATTTGTAGGTGGATTATTAGTTTTAGAGCTAAAATTTGCATGTTTAAAGTGATTTTCATGCTTCCTGTGGCTCTAAACACAAGATTTGTGGAATGGTTAAAAGTGCATGAAAATGGCCAATTTGCTCACTCTGAGGTCTCAAAAAGTGTTTCTTCACCCCGGGAAGTGAATTAAATACCATTTGTAGGCATTTAATGTTCAATCAAAAACAGCTGATTTTTGACAAAAGAGATAACACCCCCCATTACGTAATTCTTCAGAAAGGTGAAAAATGGTCCGTTTTCAAATGTTTTATTTTTGAACTTCAGTTCACATTTGTAGGTGGATTATTAGTTTTAGAGCTGAAATTAGCATGTTTAAAGTGAATTTCATGCTTCCAGGGGCTCAAAACACAAGATTTGTGGAATGGTTAAAAGTGCATGAAAATGGCCAATTTGCTCACTCTGAGGTCTCAAAAAGTGTTTCTTCACCCCGGGAAGTGAATTAAATACCATTTGGAGGCATTTAATGTTCAAGCAAAAACAGCTGATTTTTGACAAAAGGGATAACACCCCCCATTACGTAATGCTTCAGAAAGGTGAAAAATGGTCCGTTTTCAAATGTTTTATTTTTGAAGGTCAGTTCACATTTGTAGGTGGATTATTAGTTTTAGAGCTAAAATTAGCATGTTTAAAGTGATTTTCATGGTTCCAGGGGCCCGGGAAGTGAATTAAATACCATTTGGAGGCATTTGATGTTCAAGCAAAAACGGCTGATTTTTGACAAAAGAGATAACACCCCCCCATTACGTCATGCTTCAGAAAGGTGAAAAATTGTCCGTTTTCAAATGTTTTATTTTTGAATGTCAGTTCACATTTGTAGGTGAATTATTAGTTTTAGAGCTAAAATTAGCATGTTTAAAGTGATTTTCATGCTTCCTGTGGCCCTAAACACAAAGTTTGTGGAATGGTTAAAAGTGCATGAAAATGGCCAATTTGCTCACTCTGAGGTCTCAAAAAGTGTTTCTTCACCCCGGGAAGTGAATTAAATACCATTTGGAGGCATTTAATGTTCAAGCAAAAACAGCTGATTTTTGACAAAAGAGATAACACCCCCCCATTACGTAATTCTTCAGAAAGGTGAAAAATGGTCCGTTTTCAAATGTTTTATTTTTGAACGTCAGTTCACATTTGTAGGTGGATTATTAGTTTTAGAGCTAAAATTAGCATGTTTAAAGTGATTTTCATGCTTCCAGGGGCTCTAAACACAAGATTTGTGGAATGGTTAAAAATGCATGAAAATGGCCAATTTGCTCACTCTGAGGTCTCAAAAAGTGTTTCTTCACCCCGGGAAGTGAATTAAATACCATTTGTAGGCATTTAATGTTCAATCAAAAACAGCTGATTTTTGACAAAAGAGATAACACCCCCCCCATTACGTCATTCTTCAGAAACGTGAAAAATGGTCCGTTTTCAAATGTTTTATTTTTGAATGTCAGTTCACATTTGTAGGTGGATTATTAGTTTTAGAGCTAAAATTAGCATGTTTAAAGTGATTTTCATGCTTCCAGGGGCCCGGGAAGTGAATCAAATACCATTTGGAGGCATTTAATGTTCAAGCAAAAACAGCTGATTTTTGACAAAAGAGATAACACCCCCCCATTACTTCATTCTTCAGAAAGGTGAAAAATGGTCCATTTTCAAATGTTTTATTTTTGAACGTCAGTTCACATTTGTAGGTGGATTATTAGTTTTAGAGCTAAAATTAGCATGTTTAAAGTGATTTTCATGCTTCCAGGGGCTCTAAACACAAGATTTGTGGAATGGTTAAAAGTGCATGAAAATGGCCAATTTGCTCACTCTGAGGTCTCAAAAAGTGTTTCTTCACCCCGGGAAGTGAATTAAATACCATTTGGAGGCATTTAATGTTCAAGCAAAAACGGCTGATTTTTGACAAAAGAGATAACACCCCCCCATTATGTCATGCTTCAGAAAGGTGAAAAATTGTCCGTTTTCAAATGTTTTATTTTTGAAGGTCAGTTCACATTTGTAGGTGGATTATTAGTTTTAGAGCTAAAATTAGCATGTTTAAAGTGATTTTCATGCTTCCAGGGGCCCGGGAAGTGAATTAAATACCATTTGGAGGCATTTAATGTTCAAGCAAAAACGGCTGATTTTTGACAAAAGAGATAACACCCCCCCATTACGTCATGCTTCAGAAAGGTGAAAAATTGTCAGTTTTCAAATGTTTTATTTTTGAATGTCAGTTCACATTTGTAGGTGAATTATTAGTTTTAGAGCTAAAATTATCATGTTTAAAGTGATTTTCATGCTTCCTGTGGCCCTAAACACAAAGTTTGTGGAATGGTTAAAAGTGCATGAAAATGGCCAATTTGCTCACTCTGAGGTCTCAAAAAGTGTTTCTTCACCCCGATAAGTGAATTAAATACCATTTGGAGGCATTTAATGTTCAAGCAAAAACGGCTGATTTTTGACAAAAGAGATAACACCCCCCATTACGTCATGCTTCAGAAAGGTGAAACATGGTCCGTTTTCAAATGTTTTATTTTTGAATGTCAATTCACATTTGTAGGTGGATTATTAGTTTTAGAGCTAAAATTAGCATGTTTAAAGGCATTTTCATGCTTCCAGGGGCCCGGGAAGTGAATTAAATATCATTTGGAGGCATTTAATGTTCAAGAAAAAACGGCTGATTTTTGACAAAAGAGATAACACCCCCCCCCATTACGTCATGCTTCAGAAAGGTGAAAAATTGTCTGTTTTCAAATAATTTATTTTTGAATGTCAGTTCACATTTGTAGGTGAATTATTAGTTTTAGAGCTAAAATTAGCATGTTTAAAGTGATTTTCATGCTTCCTGTGGCCCTAAACACAAAGTTTGTGGAATGGTTAAAAGTGCATGAAAATGGCCAATTTGCTCACTCTGAGGTCTCAAAAAGTGTTTCTTCACCCCGGGAAGTGAATTAAATACCATTTGGAGGCATTTAATGTTCAAGCAAAAACAGCTGATTTTTGACAAAAGAGATAACACCCCCCCATTACGTAATTCTTCAGAAAGGTGAAAAATGGTCCGTTTTCAAATGTTTTATTTTTGAATGTCAATTCACATTTGTAGGTGGATTATTAGTTTTAGAGCTAAAATTAGCATGTTTAAAGTGATTTTCATGCTTCCAGGGGCCCGGGAAGTGAATTAATTACCATTTGGAGGCATTTAATGTTCAAGCAAAAACAGCTGATTTTTGACAAAAGAGATAACACCCCCCATTACGTCATTCTTCAGAAAGGTAAAAAATGGTCCGTTTTCAAATGTTTAATTTTTGAACGTCAGTTCACATTTGTAGGTGGATTATTAGTTTTAGAGCTAAAATTAGCATGTTTAAAGGGATTTTCATGCTTCCAGGGGCTCTAAACACAAGATTTGTGGAATGGTTAAAAGTGCATGAAAATGGCCAATTTGCTCACTCTGAGGTCTCAAAAAGTGTTTCTTCACCCCGGGAAGTGAATTAAATACAATTTGGAGGAATTTAATGTTCAAGCAAAAACGGCGGATTTTTGACAAAAGAGATAACACCCCCCCATTACGTGATGCTTCAGAAAGGTGAAAAATTGTCCGTTTTCAAATGTTTTATTTTTGAATGTCAGTTCACATTTGTAGGTGGATTATTAGTTTTAGAGCTAAAATTAGCATGTTTAAAGTGATTTTCATGCTTCCAGGGGCCCGGGAAGTGAATCAAATACCATTTGGAGGCATTTAATGTTCAAGCAAAAACAGCTGATTTTTGACAAAAGAGATAACACCCCCCCATTACTTCATTCTTCAGAAAGGTGAAAAATGGTCCATTTTCAAATGTTTTATTTTTGAACGTCAGTTCACATTTGTAGGTGGATTATTAGTTTTAGAGCTAAAATTAGCATGTTTAAAGTGATTTTCATGCTTCCAGGGGCTCTAAACACAAGATTTGTGGAATGGTTAAAAGTGCATGAAAATGGCCAATTTGCTCACTCTGAGGTCTCAAAAAGTGTTTCTTCACCCCGGGAAGTGAATTAAATACCATTTGGAGGCATTTAATGTTCAAGCAAAAACGGCTGATTTTTGACAAAAGAGATAACACCCCCCCATTATGTCATGCTTCAGAAAGGTGAAAAATTGTCCGTTTTCAAATGTTTTATTTTTGAAGGTCAGTTCACATTTGTAGGTGGATTATTAGTTTTAGAGCTAAAATTAGCATGTTTAAAGTGATTTTCATGCTTCCAGGGGCCCGGGAAGTGAATTAAATACCATTTGGAGGCATTTAATGTTCAAGCAAAAACGGCTGATTTTTGACAAAAGAGATAACACCCCCCCATTACGTCATGCTTCAGAAAGGTGAAAAATTGTCAGTTTTCAAATGTTTTATTTTTGAATGTCAGTTCACATTTGTAGGTGAATTATTAGTTTTAGAGCTAAAATTATCATGTTTAAAGTGATTTTCATGCTTCCTGTGGCCCTAAACACAAAGTTTGTGGAATGGTTAAAAGTGCATGAAAATGGCCAATTTGCTCACTCTGAGGTCTCAAAAAGTGTTTCTTCACCCCGATAAGTGAATTAAATACCATTTGGAGGCATTTAATGTTCAAGCAAAAACGGCTGATTTTTGACAAAAGAGATAACACCCCCCATTACGTCATGCTTCAGAAAGGTGAAACATGGTCCGTTTTCAAATGTTTTATTTTTGAATGTCAATTCACATTTGTAGGTGGATTATTAGTTTTAGAGCTAAAATTAGCATGTTTAAAGGCATTTTCATGCTTCCAGGGGCCCGGGAAGTGAATTAAATATCATTTGGAGGCATTTAATGTTCAAGAAAAAACGGCTGATTTTTGACAAAAGAGATAACACCCCCCCCATTACGTCATGCTTCAGAAAGGTGAAAAATTGTCTGTTTTCAAATAATTTATTTTTGAATGTCAGTTCACATTTGTAGGTGAATTATTAGTTTTAGAGCTAAAATTAGCATGTTTAAAGTGATTTTCATGCTTCCTGTGGCCCTAAACACAAAGTTTGTGGAATGGTTAAAAGTGCATGAAAATGGCCAATTTGCTCACTCTGAGGTCTCAAAAAGTGTTTCTTCACCCCGGGAAGTGAATTAAATACCATTTGGAGGCATTTAATGTTCAAGCAAAAACAGCTGATTTTTGACAAAAGAGATAACACCCCCCCATTACGTAATTCTTCAGAAAGGTGAAAAATGGTCCGTTTTCAAATGATTTAGTTTTGAATGTCAATTCACATTTGTAGGTGGATTATTAGTTTTAGAGTTAAAATTAGCATGTTTAAAGTGATTTTCATGCTTCCAGGGGCCCGGGAAGTGAATTAATTACCATTTGGAGGCATTTAATGTTCAAGCAAAAACAGCTGATTTTTGACAAAAGAGATAACACCCCCCATTACGTCATTCTTCAGAAAGGTAAAAAATGGTCCGTTTTCAAATGTTTAATTTTTGAACGTCAGTTCACATTTGTAGGTGGATTATTAGTTTTAGAGCTAAAATTAGCATGTTTAAAGGGATTTTCATGCTTCCAGGGGCTCTAAACACAAGATTTGTGGAATGGTTAAAAGTGCATGAAAATGGCCAATTTGCTCACTCTGAGGTCTCAAAAAGTGTTTCTTCACCCCGGGAAGTGAATTAAATACAATTTGGAGGCATTTAATGTTCAAGCAAAAACGGCGGATTTTTGACAAAAGAGATAACACCCCCCCATTACGTGATGCTTCAGAAAGGTGAAAAATTGTCCGTTTTCAAATGTTTTATTTTTGAATGTCAGTTCACATTTGTAGGTGGATCATCAGTTTTAGAGCTAAAAAAATTAGCATGTTTAAAGTGATTTTCATGCTTCCAGGGGCTCTAAACACAAGATTTGTGGAATGGTTAAAAGTGCATGAAAATGGCCAATTTGCTCACTCTGAGGTCTCAAAAAGTGTTTCTTCACCCCGGGAAGTGAATTAAATACCATTTGGAGGCATTTAATGTTCAATCAAAAACAGCTGATTTTTGACAAAAGAGATAACACCTCCCATTACGTCATGCTTCAGAAAGGTGAAAAATTGTCAGTTTTCAATTTTTTTTTTTTTAATGTCAGTTCACATTTGTAGGTGGGTTATTAGTTTTAGAGCTAAAACTAGAATGTTTAAAGTGATTTTCATGCTTCCTGTGGCCCTAAACACAAGGTTTGTGGAATGGTTAAAAGTGCATGAAAATGGCCAATTTGCTCACTCTGAGGTCTCAAAAAGTGTTTCTTCACCCCGGGAAGTGAATTAAATACCATTTGGAGGCATTTAATGTTCAATCAAAAACAGCTGATTTTTGACAAAAGAGATAACACCTCCCATTACGTCATTCTTCAGAAAGGTGAAAAATGGTCCGTTTTCAAATGTTTTATTTTTGAACGTCAGTTCACATTTGTAGGTGGATTATTAGTTTTAGAGCTAAAATTAGCATGTTTAAAGTGATTTTCATGCTTCCAGGGGCTCTAAACACAAGATTTGTGGAATGGTTAAAAGTGCATGAAAATGGCCAATTTGCTCACTCTGAAGTCTCAAAAAGTGTTTCTTCACCCCGGGGAGTGAATTAAATACCATTTGGAGGCATTTAATGTTCAATCAAAAACAGCTGATTTTTGACAAAAGAGATAACACCCCCCATTACGTAATTCTTCAGAAAGGTGAAAAATGGTCCGTTTTCAAATGTTTTATTTTTGAACGTCAGTTCACATTTGTAGGTGGATTATTAGTTTTAGAGCTAAAATTAGCATGTTTAAAGTGATTTTCATGCTTCCAGGGGCTCAAAACACAAGATTTGTGGAATGGTTAAAAGTGCATGAAAATGGCCAATTTGCTCACTCTGAGGTCTCAAAAAGTGTTTCTTCACCCCGGGAAGTGAATTAAATACCATTTGGAGGCATTTAATGTTCAAGCAAAAACAGCTGATTTTTGACAAGAGGGATAACACCCCCCCATTACGTAATGCTTCAGAAAGGTGAAAAATTGTCCGTTTTCAAATGTTTTATTTTTGAATGTCAGTTCACATTTGTAGGTGGATTATTAGTTTTAGAGCTAAAATTAGCATGTTTAAAGAGATTTTCATGCTTCCAGGTCCCGGGAAGTGAATTAAATACCATTTGGAGGCATTTAATGTTCAAGGAAAAACGGCTGATTTCTGATTTTTGACAAAAGAGATAACACCCCCCCCCATTACGTCATGCTTCAGAAAGGTGAAAAATTGTCCGTTTTCAAATGTTTTATTTTTGAATGTCAGTTCACATTTGTAGGTGGATTATTAATTTTAGAGCTAAAATTAGCATATTTAAAGTGATTTTCATGCTTCCAGGGGCTCTAAACACAAGATTTGTGGAATGGTTAAAAGTGCATGAAAATGGCCAATTTGCTCACTCTGAGGTCTCAAAAAGTGTTTCTTCACCCCGGGAAGTGAATTAAATACCATTTGGAGGCATTTAATGTTCAAGCAAAAACGGCTGATTTTTGACAAAAGAGATAACACCCCCCCATTACGTCATTCTTCAGAAAGGTGAAAAATGGTCCGTTTTCAATTGTTTTATTTTTGAACGTCAGTTCACATTTGTAGGTGGATTATTAGTTTTAGAGCTAAAATTAGCATATTTAAAGTGATTTTCATGCTTCCAGGGGCTCTAAACACAAGATTTGTGGAATGGTTAAAAGTGCATGAAAATGGCCAATTTGCTTACTCTGAGGTCTCAAAAAGTGTTTCTTTACCCCGGGAAGTGAATTAAATACCATTTGGAGGCATTTAATGTTCAAGCAAAAACGGCAGATTTTTGACAAAAGAGATAACACCCCCCCATTACGTCATTCTTCAGAAAGGTGAAAAATGGTCCGTTTTCAAATGTTTTATTTTTGAACGTCAGTTCACATTTGTAGGTGGATTATTAGTTTTAGAGCTAAAATTTGCATGTTTAAAGTGATTTTCATGCTTCCTGTGGCTCTAAACACAAGATTTGTGGAATGGTTAAAAGTGCATGAAAATGGCCAATTTGCTCACTCTGAGGTCTCAAAAAGTGTTTCTTCACCCCGGGAAGTGAATTAAATACCATTTGTAGGCATTTAATGTTCAATCAAAAACAGCTGATTTTTGACAAAAGAGATAACACCCCCCATTACGTAATTCTTCAGAAAGGTGAAAAATGGTCCGTTTTCAAATGTTTTATTTTTGAACTTCAGTTCACATTTGTAGGTGGATTATTAGTTTTAGAGCTGAAATTAGCATGTTTAAAGTGATTTTCATGCTTCCAGGGGCTCAAAACACAAGATTTGTGGAATGGTTAAAAGTGCATGAAAATGGCCAATTTGCTCACTCTGAGGTCTCAAAAAGTGTTTCTTCACCCCGGGAAGTGAATTAAATACCATTTGGAGGCATTTAATGTTCAAGCAAAAACAGCTGATTTTTGACAAAAGGGATAACACCCCCCATTACGTAATGCTTCAGAAAGGTGAAAAATGGTCCGTTTTCAAATGTTTTATTTTTGAAGGTCAGTTCACATTTGTAGGTGGATTATTAGTTTTAGAGCTAAAATTAGCATGTTTAAAGTGATTTTCATGGTTCCAGGGGCCCGGGAAGTGAATTAAATACCATTTGGAGGCATTTGATGTTCAAGCAAAAACGGCTGATTTTTGACAAAAGAGATAACACCCCCCCATTACGTCATGCTTCAGAAAGGTGAAAAATTGTCCGTTTTCAAATGTTTTATTTTTGAATGTCAGTTCACATTTGTAGGTGAATTATTAGTTTTAGAGCTAAAATTAGCATGTTTAAAGTGATTTTCATGCTTCCTGTGGCCCTAAACACAAAGTTTGTGGAATGGTTAAAAGTGCATGAAAATGGCCAATTTGCTCACTCTGAGGTCTCAAAAAGTGTTTCTTCACCCCGGGAAGTGAATTAAATACCATTTGGAGGCATTTAATGTTCAAGCAAAAATAGCTGATTTTTGACAAAAGAGATAACACCCCCCCATTACGTAATTCTTCAGAAAGGTGAAAAATGGTCCGTTTTCAAATGTTTTATTTTTGAACGTCAGTTCACATTTGTAGGTGGATTATTAGTTTTAGAGCTAAAATTAGCATGTTTAAAGTGATTTTCATGCTTCCAGGGGCTCTAAACACAAGATTTGTGGAATGGTTAAAAATGCATGAAAATGGCCAATTTGCTCACTCTGAGGTCTCAAAAAGTGTTTCTTCACCCCGGGAAGTGAATTAAATACCATTTGTAGGCATTTAATGTTCAATCAAAAACAGCTGATTTTTGACAAAAGAGATAACACCCCCCCCATTACGTCATTCTTCAGAAACGTGAAAAATGGTCCGT
The DNA here is from genome assembly GCF_964261635.1 of Lissotriton helveticus. NCBI lineage: Eukaryota > Metazoa > Chordata > Amphibia > Caudata > Salamandridae > Lissotriton > Lissotriton helveticus. Next base: position 2,584,996 of record NW_027611740.1, read on the forward strand.
TTTCAAATGTTTTATTTTTGAATGTCAGTTCACATTTGTAGGTGGATTATTAGTTTTAGAGCTAAAATTAGCATGTTTAAAGTGATTTTCATGCTTCCAGGGGCCCGGGAAGTGAATTAAATATCATTTGGAGGCATTTAATGTTCAAGCAAAAACAGCTGATTTTTGACAAAAGAGATAACACCCCCCCATTACGTAATTCTTCAGAAAGGTGAAAAATGGTCCGTTTTCAAATGTTTTATTTTTGAATGTCAATTCACATTTGTAGGTGGATTATTAGTTTTAGAGCTAAAATTAGCATGTTTAAAGTGATTTTCATGCTTCCAGGGGCCCGGGAAGTGAATTAATTACCATTTGGAGGCATTTAATGTTCAAGCAAAAACAGCTGATTTTTGACAAAAGAGATAACACCCCCCATTACGTCATTCTTCAGAAAGGTAAAAAATGGTCCGTTTTCAAATGTTTAATTTTTGAACGTCAGTTCACATTTGTAGGTGGATTATTAGTTTTAGAGCTAAAATTAGCATGTTTAAAGGGATTTTCATGCTTCCAGGGGCTCTAAACACAAGATTTGTGGAATGGTTAAAAGTGCATGAAAATGGCCAATTTGCTCACTCTGAGGTCTCAAAAAGTGTTTCTTCACCCCGGGAAGTGAATTAAATACAATTTGGAGGCATTTAATGTTCAAGCAAAAACGGCGGATTTTTGACAAAAGAGATAACACCCCCCCATTACGTGATGCTTCAGAAAGGTGAAAAATTGTCCGTTTTCAAATGTTTTATTTTTGAATGTCAGTTCACATTTGTAGGTGGATTATTAGTTTTAGAGCTAAAATTAGCATGTTTAAAGTGATTTTCATGCTTCCAGGGGCCCGGGAAGTGAATCAAATACCATTTGGAGGCATTTAATGTTCAAGCAAAAACAGCTGATTTTTGACAAAAGAGATAACACCCCCCCATTACTTCATTCTTCAGAAAGGTGAAAAATGGTCCATTTTCAAATGTTTTATTTTTGAACGTCAGTTCACATTTGTAGGTGGATTATTAGTTTTAGAGCTAAAATTAGCATGTTTAAAGTGATTTTCATGCTTCCAGGGGCTCTAAACACAAGATTTGTGGAATGGTTAAAAGTGCATGAAAATGGCCAATTTGCTCACTCTGAGGTCTCAAAAAGTGTTTCTTCACCCCGGGAAGTGAATTAAATACCATTTGGAGGCATTTAATGTTCAAGCAAAAACGGCTGATTTTTGACAAAAGAGATAACACCCCCCCATTATGTCATGCTTCAGAAAGGTGAAAAATTGTCCGTTTTCAAATGTTTTATTTTTGAAGGTCAGTTCACATTTGTAGGTGGATTATTAGTTTTAGAGCTAAAATGAGCATGTTTAAAGTGATTTTCATGCTTCCAGGGGCCCGGGAAGTGAATTAAATACCATTTGGAGGCATTTAATGTTCAAGCAAAAACGGCTGATTTTTGACAAAAGAGATAACACCCCCCCATTACGTCATGCTTCAGAAAGGTGAAAAATTGTCAGTTTTCAAATGTTTTATTTTTGAATGTCAGTTCACATTTGTAGGTGAATTATTAGTTTTAGAGCTAAAATTATCATGTTTAAAGTGATTTTCATGCTTCCTGTGGCCCTAAACACAAAGTTTGTGGAATGGTTAAAAGTGCATGAAAATGGCCAATTTGCTCACTCTGAGGTCTCAAAAAGTGTTTCTTCACCCCGATAAGTGAATTAAATACCATTTGGAGGCATTTAATGTTCAAGCAAAAACGGCTGATTTTTGACAAAAGAGATAACACCCCCCATTACGTCATGCTTCAGAAAGGTGAAACATGGTCCGTTTTCAAATGTTTTAATTTTTGAATGTCAATTCACATTTGTAGGTGGATTATTAGTTTTAGAGCTAAAATTAGCATGTTTAAAGGCATTTTCATGCTTCCAGGGGCCCGGGAAGTGAATTAAATATCATTTGGAGGCATTTAATGTTCAAGAAAAAACGGCTGATTTTTGACAAAAGAGATAACACCCCCCCCATTACGTCATGCTTCAGAAAGGTGAAAAATTGTCTGTTTTCAAATAATTTATTTTTGAATGTCAGTTCACATTTGTAGGTGAATTATTAGTTTTAGAGCTAAAATTAGCATGTTTAAAGTGATTTTCATGCTTCCTGTGGCCCTAAACACAAAGTTTGTGGAATGGTTAAAAGTGCATGAAAATGGCCAATTTGCTCACTCTGAGGTCTCAAAAAGTGTTTCTTCACCCCGGGAAGTGAATTAAATACCATTTGGAGGCATTTAATGTTCAAGCAAAAACAGCTGATTTTTGACAAAAGAGATAACACCCCCCCATTACGTAATTCTTCAGAAAGGTGAAAAATGGTCCGTTTTCAAATGATTTAGTTTTGAATGTCAATTCACATTTGTAGGTGGATTATTAGTTTTAGAGTTAAAATTAGCATGTTTAAAGTGATTTTCATGCTTCCAGGGGCCCGGGAAGTGAATTAATTACCATTTGGAGGCATTTAATGTTCAAGCAAAAACAGCTGATTTTTGACAAAAGAGATAACACCCCCCATTACGTCATTCTTCAGAAAGGTAAAAAATGGTCCGTTTTCAAATGTTTAATTTTTGAACGTCAGTTCACATTTGTAGGTGGATTATTAGTTTTAGAGCTAAAATTAGCATGTTTAAAGGGATTTTCATGCTTCCAGGGGCTCTAAACACAAGATTTGTGGAATGGTTAAAAGTGCATGAAAATGGCCAATTTGCTCACTCTGAGGTCTCAAAAAGTGTTTCTTCACCCCGGGAAGTGAATTAAATACAATTTGGAGGCATTTAATGTTCAAGCAAAAACGGCGGATTTTTGACAAAAGAGATAACACCCCCCCATTACGTGATGCTTCAGAAAGGTGAAAAATTGTCCGTTTTCAAATGTTTTATTTTTGAATGTCAGTTCACATTTGTAGGTGGATCATCAGTTTTAGAGCTAAAAAAATTAGCATGTTTAAAGTGATTTTCATGCTTCCAGGGGCTCTAAACACAAGATTTGTGGAATGGTTAAAAGTGCATGAAAATGGCCAATTTGCTCACTCTGAGGTCTCAAAAAGTGTTTCTTCACCCCGGGAAGTGAATTAAATACCATTTGGAGGCATTTAATGTTCAATCAAAAACAGCTGATTTTTGACAAAAGAGATAACACCTCCCATTACGTCATGCTTCAGAAAGGTGAAAAATTGTCAGTTTTCAATTTTTTTTTTTTTAATGTCAGTTCACATTTGTAGGTGGATTATTAGTTTTAGAGCTAAAACTAGAATGTTTAAAGTGATTTTCATGCTTCCTGTGGCCCTAAACACAAGGTTTGTGGAATGGTTAAAAGTGCATGAAAATGGCCAATTTGCTCACTCTGAGGTCTCAAAAAGTGTTTCTTCACCCCGGGAAGTGAATTAAATACCATTTGGAGGCATTTAATGTTCAATCAAAAACAGCTGATTTTTGACAAAAGAGATAACACCTCCCATTACGTCATTCTTCAGAAAGGTGAAAAATGGTCCGTTTTCAAATGTTTTATTTTTGAACGTCAGTTCACATTTGTAGGTGGATTATTAGTTTTAGAGCTAAAATTAGCATGTTTAAAGTGATTTTCATGCTTCCAGGGGCTCTAAACACAAGATTTGTGGAATGGTTAAAAGTGCATGAAAATGGCCAATTTGCTCACTCTGAAGTCTCAAAAAGTGTTTCTTCACCCCGGGGAGTGAATTAAATACCATTTGGAGGCATTTAATGTTCAATCAAAAACAGCTGATTTTTGACAAAAGAGATAACACCCCCCATTACGTAATTCTTCAGAAAGGTGAAAAATGGTCCATTTTCAAATGTTTTATTTTTGAACGTCAGTTCACATTTGTAGGTGGATTATTAGTTTTAGAGCTAAAATTAGCATGTTTAAAGTGATTTTCATGCTTCCAGGGGCTCAAAACACAAGATTTGTGGAATGGTTAAAAGTGCATGAAAATGGCCAATTTGCTCACTCTGAGGTCTCAAAAAGTGTTTCTTCACCCCGGGAAGTGAATTAAATACCATTTGGAGGCATTTAATGTTCAAGCAAAAACAGCTGATTTTTGACAAGAGGGATAACACCCCCCCATTACGTAATGCTTCAGAAAGGTGAAAAATTGTCCGTTTTCAAATGTTTTATTTTTGAATGTCAGTTCACATTTGTAGGTGGATTATTAGTTTTAGAGCTAAAATTAGCATGTTTAAAGAGATTTTCATGCTTCCAGGTCCCGGGAAGTGAATTAAATACCATTTGGAGGCATTTAATGTTCAAGCAAAAACGGCTGATTTCTGATTTTTGACAAAAGAGATAACACCCCCCCCCATTACGTCATGCTTCAGAAAGGTGAAAAATTGTCCGTTTTCAAATGTTTTATTTTTGAATGTCAGTTCACATTTGTAGGTGGATTATTAATTTTAGAGCTAAAATTAGCATATTTAAAGTGATTTTCATGCTTCCAGGGGCTCTAAACACAAGATTTGTGGAATGGTTAAAAGTGCATGAAAATGGCCAATTTGCTCACTCTGAGGTCTCAAAAAGTGTTTCTTCTCCCCGGGAAGTGAATTAAATACCATTTGGAGGCATTTAATGTTCAAGCAAAAACGGCTGATTTTTGACAAAAGAGATAACACCCCCCCATTACGTCATTCTTCAGAAAGGTGAAAAATGGTCCGTTTTCAATTGTTTTATTTTTGAACGTCAGTTCACATTTGTAGGTGGATTATTAGTTTTAGAGCTAAAATTAGCATGTTTAAAGTGATTTTCATGCTTCCAGGGGCCCGGGAAGTGAATTAAATACCATTTGGAGGCATTTAATGTTCAAGCAAAAACGGCTGATTTTTGACAAAAGAGATAACACCCCCCTATTACGTCATTCTTCAGAAAGGTGAAAAATGGTCCGTTTTCAAATGTTTTATTTTTGAACGTCAGTTCACATTTGTAGGTGGATTTTTAGTTTTAGAGCTAAAATTAGCATGTTTAAAGTGATTTTCATGCTTCCAGGGGCTCTTAACACAAGATTTGTGGAATGGTTAAAAGTGCATGAAAATGGCCAATTTGCTCACTCTGAGGTCTCAAAAAGTGTTTCTTCACCCCGGGAAGTGAATTAAATACCATTTGGAGGAATTTAATGTTCAATCAAAAACAGCTGATTTTTGACAAAAGAGATAACACCCCCCCATTACGTCATGCTTCAGAAAGGTGAAAAATGGTCCGTTTTCAAATGTTTTATTTTTGAACGTCAGTTCACATTTGTAGGTGGATTATTAGTTTTAGAGCTAAAATTAGCATGTTTAAAGTGATTTTCATGCTTCCAGGGGCTCTTAACACAAGATTTGTGGAATGGTTAAAAGTGCATGAAAATGGCCAATTTGCTCACTCTGAGGTCTCAAAAAGTGTTTCTTCACCCCGGGAAGTGAATTAAATACCATTTGTAGGCATTTAATGTTCAATCAAAAACAGCTGATTTTTGACAAAAGAGATAACACCCCCCCATTACGTAATTCTTCAGAAAGGTGAAAAATGGTCCATTTTCAAATGTTTTATTTTTGAACGTCAGTTCACATTTGTAGGTGGATTATTAGTTTTAGAGCTAAAATTAGCATGTTTAAAGTGATTTTCATGCTTCCAGGGGCTCAAAACACAAGATTTGTGGAATGGTTAAAAGTGCATGAAAATGGCCAATTCGCTCACTCTGAGGTCTCAAAAAGTGTTTCTTCACCCCGGGAAGTGAATTAAATACCATTTAGAGGCATTTAATGTTCAATCAAAAACAGCTGATTTTTGACAAAAGAGATAACACCCCCCCCCCCATTACGTCATTCTTCAGAAAGGTGAAAAATGGTCCGTTTTCAAATGTTTTATTTTCGAATGTCAGTTCACATTTGTAGGTGGATTATTAGTTTTAGAGCTAAAATTAGCATGTTTAAAGTGATTTTCATGCTTCCAGGGGCCCGGGAAGTGAATTAAATACCATTTGGAGGCATTTAATGTTCAAGAAAAAACAGCTGATTTTTGACAAAAGAGATAACACCCCCCCATTACGTCATTCTTCAGAAAGGTGAAAAATGGTCCATTTTCAAATGTTTTATTTTTGAACGTCAGTTCACATTTGTAGGTGGATTATTAGTTTTAGAGCTAAAATTAGCATGTTTAAAGTGATTTTCATGCTTCCAGGGGCTCTAAACACAAGATTTGTGGAATGGTTAAAAGTGCATGAAAATGGCAAATTTGCTCACTCTGAGGTCTCAAAAAGTGTTTCTTCACCCCGGGAAGTGAATTAAATACCATTTGGAGGCATTTAATGTTCAAGCAAAAACGGCTGATTTTGAAAACGGCTGATTTTTGACAAAAGAGATAACACCCCCCCATTATGTCATGCTTCAGAAAGGTGAAAAATGGTCCGTTTTCAAATGTTTTATTTTTGAAGGTCAGTTCACATTTGTAGGTGGATTATTAGTTTTAGAGCTAAAATTAGCATGTTTAAAGTGATTTTCATGCTTCCAGGGGGCCGGGAAGTGAATTAAATACCATTTGGAGGCATTTAATGTTCAAGCAAAAACGGCTGATTTTTGACAAAAGAGATAACACCCCCCCATTACGTCATGCTTCAGAAAGGTGAAAGATTGTCAGTTTTCAAATGTTTTATTTTTGAATGTCAGTTCACATTTGTAGGTGAATTATTAGTTTTAGAGCTAAAATTATCATGTTTAAAGTGATTTTCATGCTTCCTGTGGCCCTAAACACAAAGTTTGTGGAATGGTTAAAAGTGCATGAAAATGGCCAATTTGCTCACTCTGAGGTCTCAAAAAGTGTTTCTTCACCCCGAGAAGTGAATTAAATACCATTTGGAGGCATTTAATGTTCAAGCAAAAACGGCTGATTTTTGACAAAAGAGATAACACCCCCCCATTACGTCATGCTTCAGAAAGGTGAAAAATGGTCCGTTTTCAAATGTTTTATTTTTGAATGTCAATTCACATTTGTAGGTGGATTATTAGTTTTAGAGCTAAAATTAGCATGTTTAAAGTGATTTTCATGCTTCCAAGGGCCCGGGAAGTGAATTAAATATCATTTGGAGGCATTTAATTTTCAAGAAAAAACTGCTGATTTTTGACACAAGAGATAACACCCCCCATTACGTCATGCTTCAGAAAGGTGAAAAATTGTCCGTTTTCAAATAATTTATTTTTGAATGTCAGTTCACATTTGTAGGTGAATTATTAGTTTTAGAGCTAAAATTAGCAAGTTTAAAGTGATTTTCATGCTTCCTGTGGCCCTAAACACAAAGTTTGTGGAATGGTTAAAAGTGCATGACAATGGCCAATTTGCTCACTCTGAGGTCTCAAAAAGTGTTTCTTCACCCCGGGAAGTGAATTAAATACCATATGGAGGCATTTAATGTTCTAGCAAAAACAGCTGATTTTTGACAAAAGGGATAACACCCCCCATTACGTAATGCTTCAGAAAGGTGAAAAATGGTCCGTTTTCAAATGTTTTATTTTTGAATGTCAGTTCACATTTGTAGGTGGATTATTAGTTTTAGAGCTAAAATTAGCATGTTTAAAGTGATTTTCATGCTTCCAGGGGACCGGGAAGTGAATTAAATACCATTTGGAGGCATTTAATGTTCAAGCAAAAACAGCTGATCTTTGACAAAAGAGATAACACCCCCCCATTACGTCATTCTTCAGAAAGGTGAAAAATGGTCCGTTTTCAAATGTTTTATTTTTGAACGTCAGTTCACATTTGTAGGTGGATTATTAGTTTTAGAGCTAAAATTAGCATGTTTATAGTGATTTTCATGCTTCCAGGGGCTCTAAACACAAGATTTGTGGAATGGTTAAAAGTGCATGAAAATGGCCAATTTGCTCACTCTGAGGTCTCAAAAAGTGTTTCTTCACCCCGGGAAGTGAATTAAATACCATTTGGAGGCATTTCATGTTCAATCAAAAACAGCTGATTTTTGACAAAAGAGATAACACCTCCCATTACGTCATGCTTCAGAAAGGTGAAAAATTGTCCGTTTTCAAATGTTTTATTTTTGAACGTCAGTTCACATTTGTAGGTGGATTAGTTTTAGAGCTAAAATTAGCATGTTTAAAGTGATTTTCATGCTTCCTGTGGCCCTAAACACAAGGTTTGTAGAATGGTTAAAAGTGCATGAAAATGCCCAATTTGCTCACTCTGAGGTCTCAAAAAGAGTTTCTTCACCCCGGGAAGTGAATTAAATACCATTTGGAGGCATTTAATGTTCAAGCAAAAACGGCTGATTTTTGACAAAAGAGATAACACCCCCCCATTATATCATGCTTCAGAAAGGTGAAAAATGGTCCGTTTTCAAATGTTTTATTTTTGAAGGTCAGTTCACATTTGTAGGTGGATTATTAGTTTTAGAGCTAAAATTAGCATGTTTAAAGTGATTTTCATGCTTCCAGGGGGCCGGGAAGTGAATTAAATACCATTTGGAGGCATTTAATGTTCAAGCAAAAACGGCTGATTTTTGACAAAAGAGATAACACCCCCCATTACGTCATGCTTCAGAAAGGTGAAAGATTGTCAGTTTTCAAATGTTTTATTTTTGAATGTCAGTTCACATTTGTAGGTGAATTATTAGTTTTAGAGCTAAAATTATCATGTTTAAAGTGATTTTCATGCTTCCTGTGGCCCTAAACACAAAGTTTGTGGAATGGTTAAAAGTGCATGAAAATGGCCAATTTGCTCACTCTGAGGTCTCAAAAAGTGTTTCTTCACCCCGGGAAGTGAATTAAATACCATTTGGAGGCATTTAATGTTCAAGCAAAAACGGCTGATTTTTGACAAAAGAGATAACACCCCCCCATTACGTCATGCTTCAGAAAGGTGAAAAATGGTCCGTTTTCAACTGTTTTATTTTTGAATGTCAATTCACATTTGTAGGTGGATTATTAGTTTTAGAGCTAAAATTAGCATGTTTAAAGTGATTTTCATGCTTCCAGGGGCCCAGGAAGTGAATTAAATATCATTTGGAGGCATTTAATGTTCAAGAAAAAACGGCTGATTTTTGATAAAAGAGATAACACCCCCCCATTACGTCATGCTTCAGAAAGGTGAAAAATTGTCCGTTTTCAAATAATTTATTTTTGAATGTCAGTTCACATTTGTAGGTGAATTATTAGTTTTAGAGCTAAATTTAGCATGTTTAAAGTGATTTTCATGCTTCCTGTGGCCCTAAACACAAAGTTTGTGGAATGGTTAAAAGTGCATGAAAATGGCCAATTTGCTCACTCTGAGGTCTCAAAAAGTGTTTCTTCACCCCGGGAAGTGAATTAAATACCATTTGGAGGCATTTAATGTTCAAGCAAAAACAGCGGATTTTTGACAAAAGGGATAACACCCCCCATTACGTAATGCTTCAGAAAGGTGAAAAATGGTCCGTTTTCAAATGTTTTATTTTTGAATGTCAGTTCACATTTGTAGGTGGATTATTAGTTTTAGAGCTAAAATTAGCATGTTTAAAGTGATTTTCATGCTTCCAGGGGCTCTAAACACAAGATTTGTGGAATGGTTAAAAGTGCATGAAAATGGCCAATTTGCTCACTCTGAGGTCTCAAAAAGTGTTTCTTCACCCCGGGAAGTGAATTAAATACCATTTGGAGGCATTTAATGTTCAAGCAAAAACGGCTGATTTTTGACAAAAGAGATAACACCCCCCCATTACGTCATTCTTCAGAAAGGTGAAAAATGGTCCGTTTTCAAATGTTTTATTTTTGAACGTCAGTTCACATTTGTAGGTGGATTATTAGTTTTAGAGCTAAAATTAGCATGTTTAAAGTGATTTTCATGCTTCCAGGGGCTCTAAACACAAGATTTGTGGAATGGTTAAAAGTGCATGAAAATGGCCAATTTGCTCACTCTGAGGTCTCAAAAAGTGTTTCTTCACCCCGGGAAGTGAATTAAATACCATTTGTAGGCATTTAATGTTCAATCAAAAACAGCAGATTTTTGACAAAAGAGATAACACCCCCCCATTACGTCATTCTTCAGAAAGGTGAAAAATGGTCCGTTTCCAAATGTTTTATTTTTGAACGTCAGTTCACATTTGTAGGTGGATTATTAGTTTTAGAGCTAAAATTAGCATGTTTAAAGTGATTTTCATGCTTCCAGGGGCTCTAAACACAAGATTTGTGGAATGGTTAAAAGTGCATGAAAATGGCCAATTTGCTCACTCTGAGGTCTCAAAAAGTGTTTCTTCATCCCGGGAAGTGAATTAAATACCATTTGGAGGCATTTAATGTTCAAGCAAAAACAGCTGATTTTTGACAAAAGAGATAACACCCCCCCATTACGTAATTCTTCAGAAAGGTGAAAAATTGTCTGTTTTCAAATGTTTTATTTTTGAATGTCAGTTCACATTTGTAGGTGGATTATTAGTTTTAGAGCTAAAATTAGCATATTTAAAGTGATGTTCATGCTTCCAGGGGCTCTAAACACAAGATTTGTGGAATGGTTAAAAGTGCATGAAAGTGGCCAATTTGCTCACTCTGAGGTCTCAAAAAGTGTTTCTTCACCCCGGGAAGTGAATTAAATACCATTTGGAGGCATTTAATGTTCAAGCAAAAACGGCTGATTTTTGACAAAAGAGATAACACCCCCCCATTACGTCATTCTTCAGAAAGGTGAAAAATGGTCCGTTTTCAAATGTTTTATTTTTGAACGTCAGTTCACATTTGTAGGTGGATTATTAGTTTTAGAGCTAAAATTAGCATGTTTAAAGTGATTTTCATGCTTCCAGGGGCTCTAAACACAAGATTTGTGGAATGGTTAAAAGTGCATGAAAATGGCCAATTTGCTCACTCTGAGGTCTCAAAAAGTGTTTCTTCACCCCGGGAAGTGAATTAAATACCATTTGGAGGCATTTAATGTTCAATCAAAAACAGCTGATTTTTGACAAAAGAGATAACACCTCCCATTACGTCATGCTTCAGAAAGGTGAAACATTTTCCGTTTTCAAATGTTTTTTTTTAATGTCAGTTCACATTTGTAGGTGGATTATTAGTTTTAGAGCTAAAATTAGCATGTTTAAAGTGATTTTCATGCTTCCTGTGGCCCTAAACACAAGGTTTGTGGAATGGTTAAAAGTGCATGAAAATGGCCAATTTGCTCACTCTGAGGTCTCAAAAAGAGTTTCTTCACCCCGGGAAGTGAATTAAATACCATTTGGAGGCATTTAATGTTCAAGCAAAAACAGCTGATTTTTGACAAAAGAGATAACACCCCCCATTACGTCATTCTTCAGAAAGGTAAAAAATGGTCCGTTTTCAAATGTTTAATTTTTGAACGTCAGTTCACATTTGTAGGTGGATTATTAGTTTTAGAGCTAAAATTAGCATGTTTAAAGTGATTTTCATGCTTCCAGGGGCTCTAAACACAAGATTTGTGGAATGGTTAAAAGTGCATGAAAATGGCCAATTTGCTCACTCTGAGGTCTCAAAAAGTGTTTCTTCACCCCGGGAAGTGAATTAAATACAATTTGGAGGCATTTAATGTTCAAGCAAAAACGGCGGATTTTTGACAAAAGAGATAACACCCCCCCATTACTTGATGCTTCAGAAAGGTGAAAAATTGTCCGTTTTCAAATGTTTTATTTTTGAATGTCAGTTCACATTTGTAGGTGGATCATCAGTTTTAGAGCTAAAAAAATTAGCATGTTTAAAGTGATTTTCATGCTTCCAGGGGCTCTAAACACAAGATTTGTGGAATGGTTAAAAGTGCATGAAAATGGCCAATTTGCTCACTCTGAGGTCTCAAAAAGTGTTTCTTCACCCCGGGAAGTGAATTAAATACCATTTGGAGGCATTTAATGTTCAAGCAAAAACAGCTGATTTTTGACAAAAGAGATAACACCCCCCCATTACGTAATTCTTCAGAAAGGTGAAAAATTGTCTGTTTTCAAATGTTTTATTTTTGAATGTCAGTTCACATTTGTAGGTGGATTGTTAGTTTTAGAGCTAAAATTAGCATATTTAAAGTGATGTTCATGCTTCCAGGGGCTCTAAACACAAGATTTGTGGAATGGTTAAAAGTGCATGAAAGTGGCCAATTTGCTCACTCTGAGGTCTCAAAAAGTGTTTCTTCACCCCGGGAAGTGAATTAAATACCATTTGGAGGCATTTAATGTTCAAGCAAAAACGGCTGATTTTTGACAAAAGAGATAACACCCCCCCATTACGTCATTCTTCAGAAAGGTGAAAAATGGTCCGTTTTCAAATGTTTTATTTTTGAACGTCAGTTCACATTTGTAGGTGGATTATTAGTTTTAGAGCTAAAATTAGCATGTTTAAAGTGATTTTCATGCTTCCAGGGGCTCTAAACACAAGATTTGTGGAATGGTTAAAAGTGCATGAAAATGGCCAATTTGCTCACTCTGAGGTCTCAAAAAGTGTTTATTCACCCCGGGAAGTGAATTAAATACCATTTGGAGGCATTTAATGTTCAATCAAAAACAGCTGATTTTTGACAAAAGAGATAACACCTCCCATTACGTCATGCTTCAGAAAGGTGAAAAATTGTCCGTTTTCAAATGTTTTTTTTTTAATGTCAGTTCACATTTGTAGGTGGATTATTAGTTTTAGAGCTAAAATTAGCATGTTTAAAGTGATTTTCATGCTTCCAGGGGGCCGGGAAGTGAATTAAATACCATTTGGAGGCATTTAATGTTCAAGCAAAAACGGCAGATTTTTGACAAAAGAGATAACACCCCTCCATTACGTCATGCTTCAGAAAGGTGAAAGATTGTCAGTTTTCAAATGTTTTATTTTTGAATGTCAGTTTACATTTGTAGGTGAATTATTAGTTTTAGAGCTAAAATTATCATGTTTAAAGTGATTTTCATGCTTCCTGTGGCCCTAAACACAAAGTTTGTGGAATGGTTAAAAGTGCATGAAAATGGCCAATTTGCTCACTCTGAGGTCTCAAAAAGTGTTTCTTCACCCCGGGAAGTGAATTAAATACCATTTGGAGGCATTTAATGTTCAAGCAAAAACGGCTGATTTTTGACAAAAGAGATAACACCCCCCCATTACGTCATGCTTCAGAAAGGTGAAAAATGGTCCGTTTTCAAATGTTTTATTTTTGAATGTCAATTCACATTTGTAGGTGGATTATTAGTTTTAGAGCTAAAATTAGCATGTTTAAAGTGATTTTCATGCTTCCAGGGGCCCAGGAAGTGAATTAAATATCATTTGGAGGCATTTAATGTTCAAGAAAAAACGGCTGATTTTTGACAAAAGAGATAACACCCCCCCATTACGTCATGCTTCAGAAAGGTGAAAAATTGTCCGTTTTCAAATAATTTATTTTTGAATGTCAGTTCACATTTGTAGGTGGATTAGTTTTAGAGCTAAAATTAGCATGTTTAAAGTGATTTTCATGCTTCCTGTGGCCCTAAACACAAGGTTTGTGGAATGGTTAAAAGTGCATGAAAATGGCCAATTTGCTCACTCTGAGGTCTCAAAAAGTGTTTCTTCACCCCGGGAAGTGAATTAAATACCATTTGGAGGCATTTAATGTTCAAGCAAAAACAGCTGATTTTTGACAAAAGAGATAACACCCCCCCCATTACGTAATTCTTCAGAAAGGTGAAAAATTGTCTGTTTTCAAATGTTTTATTTTTGAATGTCAGTTCACATTTGTAGGTGGATTATTAGTTTTAGAGCTACAATTTGCATATTTAAAGTGATTTTCATGCTTCCAGGGGCTCTAAACACAAGATTTGTGGAATGGTTAAAAGTGCATGAAAATGGCCAATTTGCTCACTCTGAGGTCTCAAAAAGTGTTTCTTCACCCCGGGAAGTGAATTAAATACCATTTAGAGGCATTTAATGTTCAAGCAAAAACGGCTGATTTTTGACAAAAGAGATAACACCCCCCCATTACGTCATTCTTCAGAAAGGTGAAAAATGGTCCGTTTTCAAATGTTTTATTTTTGAACGTCAGTTCACATTTGTAGGTGGATTATTAGTTTTAGAGCTAAAATTAGCATGTTTAAAGTGATTTTCATGCTTCCAGGGGCTCTAAACACAAGATTTGTGGAATGGTTAAAAGTGCATGAAAATGGCCAATTTGCTCACTCTGAGGTCTCAAAAAGTGTTTCTTCACCCCGGGAAGTGAATTAAATACCATTTGTAGGCATTTAATGTTCAATCAAAAACAGCAGATTTTTGACAAAAGAGATAACACCCCCCCCATTACGTCATTCTTCAGAAAGGTGAAAAATGGTCCGTTTCCAAATGTTTTATTTTTGAACGTCAGTTCACATTTGTAGGTGGATTATTAGTTTTAGAGCTAAAATTAGCATGTTTAAAGTGATTTTCATGCTTCCAGGGGCTCTAAACACAAGATTTGTGGAATGGTTAAAAGTGCATGAAAATGGCCAATTTGCTCACTCTGAGGTCTCAAAAAGTGTTTCTTCATCCCGGGAAGTGAATTAAATACCATTTGGAGGCATTTAATGTTCAAGCAAAAACAGCTGATTTTTGACAAAAGAGATAACACCCCCCCATTACGTAATTCTTCAGAAAGGTGAAAAATTGTCTGTTTTCAAATGTTTTATTTTTGAATGTCAGTTCACATTTGTAGGTGGATTATTAGTTTTAGAGCTAAAATCAGCATATTTAAAGTGATGTTCATGCTTCCAGGGGCTCTAAACACAAGATTTGTGGAATGGTTAAAAGTGCATGAAAGTGGCCAATTTGCTCACTCTGAGGTCTCAAAAAGTGTTTCTTCACCCCGGGAAGTGAATTAAATACCATTTGGAGGCATTTAATGTTCAAGCAAAAACAGCTGATTTTTGACAAAAGAGATAACACCCCCCATTACGTCATTCTTCAGAAAGGTAAAAAATGGTCCGTTTTCAAATGTTTAATTTTTGAACGTCAGTTCACATTTGTAGGTGGATTATTAGTTTTAGAGCTAAAATTAGCATGTTTAAAGTGATTTTCATGCTTCCAGGGGCTCTAAACACAAGATTTGTGGAATGGTTAAAAGTGCATGAAAATGGCCAATTTGCTCACTCTGAGGTCTCAAAAAGTGTTTCTTCACCCCGGGAAGTGAATTAAATACAATTTGGAGGCATTTAATGTTCAAGCAAAAACGGCGGATTTTTGACAAAAGAGATAACACCCCCCCATTACTTGATGCTTCAGAAAGGTGAAAAATTGTCCGTTTTCAAATGTTTTATTTTTGAATGTCAGTTCACATTTGTAGGTGGATCATCAGTTTTAGAGCTAAAAAAATTAGCATGTTTAAAGTGATTTTCATGCTTCCAGGGGCTCTAAACACAAGATTTGTGGAATGGTTAAAAGTGCATGAAAATGGCCAATTTGCTCACTCTGAGGTCTCAAAAAGTGTTTCTTCACCCCGGGAAGTGAATTAAATACCATTTGGAGGCATTTAATGTTCAAGCAAAAACAGCTGATTTTTGACAAAAGAGATAACACCCCCCCATTACGTAATTCTTCAGAAAGGTGAAAAATTGTCTGTTTTCAAATGTTTTATTTTTGAATGTCAGTTCACATTTGTAGGTGGATTATTAGTTTTAGAGCTAAAATTAGCATATTTAAAGTGATGTTCATGCTTCCAGGGGCTCTAAACACAAGATTTGTGGAATGGTTAAAAGTGCATGAAAGTGGCCAATTTGCTCACTCTGAGGTCTCAAAAAGTGTTTCTTCACCCCGGGAAGTGAATTAAATACCATTTGGAGGCATTTAATGTTCAAGCAAAAACGGCTGATTTTTGACAAAAGAGATAACACCCCCCCATTACGTCATTCTTCAGAAAGGTGAAAAATGGTCCGTTTTCAAATGTTTTATTTTTGAACGTCAGTTCACATTTGTAGGTGGATTATTAGTTTTAGAGCTAAAATTAGCATGTTTAAAGTGATTTTCATGCTTCCAGGGGCTCTAAACACAAGATTTGTGGAATGGTTAAAAGTGCATGAAAATGGCCAATTTGCTCACTCTGAGGTCTCAAAAAGTGTTTCTTCACCCCGGGAAGTGAATTAAATACCATTTGGAGGCATTTAATGTTCAATCAAAAACAGCTGATTTTTGACAAAAGAGATAACACCTCCCATTACGTCATGCTTCAGAAAGGTGAAAAATTGTCCGTTTTCAAATGTTTTTTTTTTAATGTCAGTTCACATTTGTAGGTGGATTATTAGTTTTAGAGCCAAAATTAGCATGTTCAAAGTGATTTTCATGCTTCCTGTGGCCCTAAACACAAGGTTTGTGGAATGGTTAAAAGTGCATGAAAATGGCCAATTTGCTCACTCTGAGGTCTCAAAAAGTGTTTCTTCACCCCGGGAAGTGAATTAAATACAATTTGGAGGCATTTAATGTTCAAGCAAAAACGGCGGATTTTTGACAAAAGAGATAACACCCCCCCATTACTTGATGCTTCAGAAAGGTGAAAAATTGTCCGTTTTCAAATGTTTTATTTTTGAATGTCAGTTCACATTTGTAGGTGGATCATCAGTTTTAGAGCTAAAAAAATTAGCATGTTTAAAGTGATTTTCATGCTTCCAGGGGCTCTAAACACAAGATTTGTGGAATGGTTAAAAGTGCATGAAAATGGCCAATTTGCTCACTCTGAGGTCTCAAAAAGAGTTTCTTCACCCCGGGAAGTGAATTAAATACCATTTGGAGGCATTTAATGTTCAAGCAAAAACAGCTGATTTTTGACAAAAGAGATAACACCCCCCATTACGTCATTCTTCAGAAAGGTAAAAAATGGTCCGTTTTCAAATGTTTAATTTTTGAACGTCAGTTCACATTTGTAGGTGGATTATTAGTTTTAGAGCTAAAATTAGCATGTTTAAAGTGATTTTCATGCTTCCAGGGGCTCTAAACACAAGATTTGTGGAATGGTTAAAAGTGCATGAAAATGGCCAATTTGCTCACTCTGAGGTCTCAAAAAGTGTTTCTTCACCCCGGGAAGTGAATTAAATACAATTTGGAGGCATTTAATGTTCAAGCAAAAACGGCGGATTTTTGACAAAAGAGATAACACCTCCCATTACGTCATGCTTCAGAAAGGTGAAAAATTGTCCGTTTTTTTTTTTTTTTTAATGTCAGTTCACATTTGTAGGTGGATTATTAGTTTTAGAGCTAAAATTAGCATGTTTAAAGTGATTTTCATGCTTCCTGTGGCCCTAAACACAAGGTTTGTGGAATGGTTAAAAGTGCATGAAAATGGCCAATTTGCTCACTCTGAGGTCTCAAAAAGTGTTTCTTCACCCCGGGAAGTGAATTAAATACCATTTGGAGGCATTTAATGTTCAAGCAAAAACAGCTGATTTTTGACAAAAGAGATAACACCCCCCCATTACGTAATTCTTCAGAAAGGTGAAAAATTGTCTGTTTTCAAATGTTTTATTTTTGAATGTCAGTTCACATTTGTAGGTGGATTATTAGTTTTAGAGCTAAAATTAGCATGTTTAAAGTGATTTTCATGCTTCCAGGGGCTCTAAACACAAGATTTGTGGAATGGTTAAAAGTGCATGAAAATGGCCAATTTGCTCACTCTGAGGTCTCAAAAAGTGTTTCTTCACCCCGGGAAGAGAATTAAATACCATTTGTAGGCATTTAATGTTCAATCAAAAACAGCTGATTTTTGACAAAAGAGATAACACCCCCCCATTACGTCATTCTTCAGAAAGGTGAAAAATGGTCCGTTTTCAAATGTTTTATTTTTGAACGTCAGTTCACATTTGTAGGTGGATTATTAGTTTTAGAGCTAAAATTAGCATGTTTAAAGTGATTTTCATGCTTCCAGGGGCTCTAAACACAAGATTTGTGGAATGGTTAAAAGTGCATGAAAATGGCCAATTTGCTCACTCTGAGGTCTCAAAAAGTGTTTCTTCACCCCGGGAAGTGAATTAAATACCATTTGGAGGCATTTAATGTTCAAGCAAAAACGGCTGATTTTTGACAAAAGAGATAACACCCCCCCATTACGTCATTCTTCAGAAAGGTGAAAAATGGTCCGTTTTCAAATGTTTTATTTTTGAACGTCAGTTCACATTTGTAGGTGGATTATTAGTTTTAGAGCTAAAATTATCATGTTTAAAGTGATTTTCATGCTTCCTGTGGCCCTAAACACAAAGTTTGTGGAATGGTTAAAAGTGCATGAAAATGGCCAATTTGCTCACTCTGAGGTTTCAAAAAGTGTTTCTTCACCCCGGGAAGTGAATTAAATACCATTTGGAGGCATTTAATGTTCAAGCAAAAACGGCTGATTTTTGACAAAAGAGATAACACCCCCCCATTACGTCATGCTTCAGAAAGGTGAAAAATGGTCCGTTTTCAAATGTTTTATTTTTGAATGTCAATTCACATTTGTAGGTGGATTATTAGTTTTAGAGCTAAAATTAGCATGTTTAAAGTGATTTTCATGCTTCCAGGGGCCCAGGAAGTGAATTAAATATCATTTGGAGGCATTTAATGTTCAAGAAAAAACGGCTGATTTTTGAAAAAAGAGATAACACCCCCCCATTACGTCATGCTTCAGAAAGGTGAAAAATTGTCCGTTTTCAAATAATTTATTTTTGAATGTCAGTTCACATTTGTAGGTGGATTAGTTTTAGAGCTAAAATTAGCATGTTTAAAGTGATTTTCATGCTTCCTGTGGCCCTAAACACAAGGTTTGTGGAATGGTTAAAAGTGCATGAAAATGGCCAATTTGCTCACTCTGAGGTCTCAAAAAGTGTTTCTTCACCCCGGGAAGTGAATTAAATACCATTTGGAGGCATTTAATGTTCAAGCAAAAACAGCTGATTTTTGACAAAAGAGATAACACCCCCCCATTACGTAATTCTTCAGAAAGGTGAAAAATTGTCTGTTTTCAAATGTTTTATTTTTGAATGTCAGTTCACATTTGTAGGTGGATTATTAGTTTTAGAGCTACAATTTGCATATTTAAAGTGATTTTCATGCTTCCAGGGGCTCTAAACACAAGATTTGTGGAATGGTTAAAAGTGCATGAAAATGGCCAATTTGCTCACTCTGAGGTCTCAAAAAGTGTTTCTTCACCCCGGGAAGTGAATTAAATACCATTTGGAGGCATTTAATGTTCAAGCAAAAACGGCTGATTTTTGACAAAAGAGATAACACCCCCCCATTACGTCATTCTTCAGAAAGGTGAAAAATGGTCCGTTTTCAAATGTTTTATTTTTGAACGTCAGTTCACATTTGTAGGTGGATTATTAGTTTTAGAGCTAAAATTAGCATGTTTAAAGTGATTTTCATGCTTCCAGGGGCTCTAAACACAAGATTTGTGGAATGGTTAAAAGTGCATGAAAATGGCCAATTTGCTCACTCTGAGGTCTCAAAAAGTGTTTCTTCACCCCGGGAAGTGAATTAAATACCATTTGTAGGCATTTAATGTTCAATCAAAAACAGCAGATTTTTGACAAAAGAGATAACACCCCCCCCATTACGTCATTCTTCAGAAAGGTGAAAAATGGTCCGTTTCCAAATGTTTTATTTTTGAACGTCAGTTCACATTTGTAGGTGGATTATTAGTTTTAGAGCTAAAATTAGCATGTTTAAAGTGATTTTCATGCTTCCAGGGGCTCTAAACACAAGATTTGTGGAATGGTTAAAAGTGCATGAAAATGGCCAATTTGCTCACTCTGAGGTCTCAAAAAGTGTTTCTTCATCCCGGGAAGTGAATTAAATACCATTTGGAGGCATTTAATGTTCAAGCAAAAACAGCTGATTTTTGACAAAAGAGATAACACCCCCCCATTACGTAATTCTTCAGAAAGGTGAAAAATTGTCTGTTTTCAAATGTTTTATTTTTGAATGTCAGTTCACATTTGTAGGTGGATTATTAGTTTTAGAGCTAAAATCAGCATATTTAAAGTGATGTTCATGCTTCCAGGGGCTCTAAACACAAGATTTGTGGAATGGTTAAAAGTGCATGAAAGTGGCCAATTTGCTCACTCTGAGGTCTCAAAAAGTGTTTCTTCACCCCGGGAAGTGAATTAAATACCATTTGGAGGCACATGGTCAGCGACTAGCTGCCGCCTCCCCCCCAATCCGGCACCCAACACCCAGGAACGTGGACACGAGACGTGTTTTACT
Source organism: Lissotriton helveticus (assembly GCF_964261635.1). Classification (NCBI taxonomy): domain Eukaryota; kingdom Metazoa; phylum Chordata; class Amphibia; order Caudata; family Salamandridae; genus Lissotriton; species Lissotriton helveticus. The sequence continues at coordinate 2,605,180 of NW_027611740.1, forward strand.
TTTTGGAAGGCGGGCGCTAGTCGCCCGGCCGTATTTATTAAAGTATGAAATTAAAAAAGGTTTTAATTGCATAATCAACAATGAATACAAAAATCAGCAGGACATTCAGTTATACAATTGTTATCAACAAGTTTGAGAGCCTGACCTTAACAAAACTCTAATACAAGTTGTTCCTAGCTTAAACTAAACATCCTACCTTGATTTTTGTACATTTCTGGCCATATGGCAGGGTCACTACCGGTGTCAGGTCCTACAAGCTGCGCCTCCCCCCTAGAAGTGCGCATGCGCAGTGTTACCCCGGGAATTGCCCGGTCTACGCCCCAAACTCCATTTACCCACTAAAGGAGGGCCCTTACTCAGCGCCGGTGGCGTCATGAGTCCACGCGCGCGGGGTGGCTACCAGCCTAAGGAAAGCGTGAACTACTCCTACCCGCGCTCCTTTGCATATTACCTTGCCCCTGGAGTACTGGGAGTGGCCCGCAGGCCCCTCCCCCCGGGCGGGAACCTCCATAGGATGATGCCCGCCCCCTCAGACCTCAAATATGTGCTCACCGATAATGACCTTACCGCATGTCCCATACCTAATAAATACGACGACCTATGGAAAAATTCTAAAGGACAACTACACTGGCTAATAAATAACAGTATCCACGCATAGCTAAAAGGGGAAAAAAGGCCTAACGACACATGGCATAAAATTACAATTCGGTTCACTCATGTTACTCAAAATTACAATATCAACGTATAGCTACAAAGGGAAAAAAGGCCTAAAGACACATATCTTCAAATACAGTTCACTTCACACATCACTTTTCTACAAAGGGGAAAAAGTCCTAACAACAGATCACAAAATACAACAACAGCCTACTCTCTCCCGCGGTCCATACCTTTGAAACTTACCATTAAACCGGACATAACGCTGCTTAAACTTTGTACCAAGGGATGGTGGGTGGGAAACAAAGAAGCCCCGAACGCGGGGCACAACGTTCAGCGAGGGAGCGTCCAGGGACAAGGGGGTCTCCTGGGCGCTCCCTACCTCTTATTCCCGAGGGGCCGGGTGGCCCCTCCTATCGCCCGCCCCCCCCGACCCGGAACCACTCCATTGAATCCGGGTCAGGAGGGGCGCCGGCCAATCGGCGGTGGGCCGCGCCCCCAGGGCACGCCCCCACCGTCGAAGGACACGAGGGGAAAGGAGGTGAGACGGTCGCCGCGCCGCCATGCGTGCGGGGGGGCCGAGGGCCCCCCCTTTTCACATGGTCAGCGACTAGCTGCCGCCTCCCCCCCAATCCGGCACCCAACACCCAGGAACGTGGACACGAGACGTGTTTTACTTTTTGGAAGGCGGGCGCTAGTCGCCCGGCCGTATTTATTAAAGTATGAAATTAAAAAAGGTTTTAATTGCATAATCAACAATGAATACAAAAATCAGCAGGACATTCAGTTATACAATTGTTATCAACAAGTTTGAGAGCCTGACCTTAACAAAACTCTAATACAAGTTGTTCCTAGCTTAAACTAAACATCCTACCTTGATTTTTGTACATTTCTGGCCATATGGCAGGGTCACTACCGGTGTCAGGTCCTACAAGCTGCGCCTCCCCCCTAGAAGTGCGCATGCGCAGTGTTACCCCGGGAATTGCCCGGTCTACGCCCCAAACTCCATTTACCCACTAAAGGAGGGCCCTTACTCAGCGCCGGTGGCGTCATGAGTCCACGCGCGCGGGGTGGCTACCAGCCTAAGGAAAGCGTGAACTACTCCTACCCGCGCTCCTTTGCATATTACCTTGCCCCTGGAGTACTGGGAGTGGCCCGCAGGCCCCTCCCCCCAGGCGGGAACCTCCATAGGATGATGCCCGCCCCCTCAGACCTCAAATATGTGCTCACCGATAATGACCTTACCGCCACAGGCCAGTATTGTTAACCGACGATCTGGCCTCCCCCTCTAGCCCCTGCCTAAGGACACACTCCTCCTATCCCAGCCCTCTAGCCAAGCCCAGATATTGTCAGACCATAGGACATTACCCTCTTCTGTCAAATGAACCCCGTCCTTCAAGTAATACTTGTGACCCCAGATGCACCCATGAGGTATTGACTGTAACACGGGGGTTCGAAACAACCTATCCAACCGTGTGTTGATCCTCTTTACCGAGTGATTCAACGCCCTGACCGAATGACCCCCCCGCCACTGAAGTCGAGGTATGAGTTGTGACCATACTAGCGTGCACCCGGGGCAGGTCCTAGCTATCCAACCCGCTGTTGAGATAATCTCTTCAATCAAGATGCGCCTGCCCAGTGTTGCCAAGTCGTTCTCCCCAAGGTGAAGTATCACCACTGACGGTGGAGACTGCTGGCGTGCTAACAGCCCTTGGAAGAATCCCCTAAACTCGTGAAGACACAACCCTCCTCTGCCAAAGAACGTGATATTCAACCCTAGTTGTGCCGCCCTTTCTTTCTTGTCACCTGACAGGAAGACACATTCCGCTCGCTTCACATATGAATGACCGACAATCCAGACATTGTTCTTTGTTGTTTCCTGTTCGCCGCTCCGTGCCGATGAATATTGGCGTTGCCCGACGACAAATTCCTCCCCTGCGTAACAGGTCTGAGAAACTGTAAGAGAGCGGAAAGAGACCAAGCGTGAGTGACAAGTAATCATAGCATGTCAATCCGAACATAACGTTTATAGCAGTCTGACGACCACCTCCCAATTGTCTTCACTCTTTCCACCGGGAGGCCCCCCGCCACCGCCTCAGTTGCTGCCCCAATCCTGAAGGAATGAGATCCAAAATCTCTAGGATCAAGACCTGCTTTTGTAACCCCTATTTCGAACACTCTCCTGAATTGATACCTGGTCAAGGGGCTCCCGTCGGCGTGACAGAGCAACGCCCTGCCTGCTGAACCGACCATCAGTCCCATGAGTGATTCTACGTGCCTCACCGGGCAGCACGGGTTGGCGGGGGCCCGTTGCAGAACTATGGTGTGACCCCTAGCTTCTTGATCGGTCTTTGATTTCTGGATAATCACCCACATGGTGTCACCCCTTATCGTCACCCCAGCCTTCTGTAAGCCACCTAATATGTCAGACTTGGATCCTGCCACAAGTTCACTAATTCTCAGCGCCCCATAAAATGCCAGGGAGAATGCCGCCTTAAAAAGAAGCACTTCCCACTCCGAGTTACAAACAATCTCCAGCGTGCCCAGTAAGGCTGTTAGCCGGGCCAACCCCATGGGCTTCCTCTTATCCTTCTGGTGTCCCTGAATACGGCGCCATCCCCTTAAAGCCTTGCGTATCATAAAGGTATTAGTGGGATCCCAGAAGCCCCTAGCTTGAGCGAAGAATGACACTGCTGCCCTATGTCTGGTCGCCGCTGCCACTGAGCGCCCCTCTTTGTGCATCCATTCTAAATAGGCTGCAAACCCATCCTCCTTCGCCCAAAGCACTTCCCACTGTGGCCCCAAGAAAGAACAATAAGACAGAAACGCCCCTTCGTAAGCCGTCTTGGTCCTGGGGGCTAGGCTAGCGACCACGAGGTCCTGTAATCTGGGGCACCAATCTGCCAAAGTACTGCTGGGAAGTGTGCTGGCGAGGGGTCTGCTGTGGGGAGATGTTCCCTGAAAACCTGCATTTTGAAGCGAGAAAGGGAGTCAGCAGCATTGTTTAAAACACCAGGGACATGTTTGGCTCTAAAATTAGCATTCAGTTTAAGGCACCGCAGAACAATTTCTTTGATCAGACGAAGTATGAAAGGACACCGCGCCCCCTGCTGATTGATACATTCCACCACTGTCATGTTATCTGACCAAAACACCACTGATTGGTTACATAGGTGTTCGGGCCAAACCATCAGTGCCACCCATATTGGAAAAAGTTCCAGGAAGCCAATGTTGCTGAGCAAACCCCATGTGTTCCATTCTTCTGGCCATTGTTGAGCGACCCACCTATTCCCTAGGATGGCACCAAAGCCCACACTACCGGCCGCATCAGTCCATAGTCCCAACTCCGCCGATGTCGTGAGCGGGCCGGGCCAGACCACCCTACCGTTAAAATCCTCCAGGATGCCATCCAAATGAGCATATCCTGGCGAATTTCAGACGATAGGCGCGTGCGGTGGTGCTTTTCCCTCAGCCCCCTCATCGCGTGCGCGATGGAGCGAGAGAAGGGGCGAGCCATTGGGATGATTCTTAGTGCGAAATTCAATTGCCCTACCACCTCCTGTAATTGCTGCAAAGTGACCTTCTCCTTCCGGAGGCATAACTGTAGCGATGTCTTGAATTTGCACACCTTGTCCCTAGGTAGTCTAAAACATCTCTCCATTGAGTCAATCTCGATGCCCAGAAATTCCAAGCAGGTGGTCGGGCCCACCGTCTTCCCAGGCGCAAGCGGGACCCCAAAAGCCCGCATGAGCACGCAAAATTCCTGCAATGCCAGTGCGCACTCCTGAGAACCCGCTGTACCGAGGAAGAGGAAATCATCTAAGTAATGCATGACCCTTTGATGGCCCGTCACTTGTCTCATGGCCCATTCAAGAAATGAACTAAACATCTCAAAGTAGGCGCAAGAAATAGAACAACCCATAGGCATGCATTTGTCCATGTAGAACCTATCCCTAAAGGTGAAACCTAAAAGATGCTGGTCCGCCGGGTGGACTGGGAGGAGGCGGAAGGCGGATTCTATGTCTGATTTCGCCATCAGCGCCCCGGGCCCAGCGGCCTGCAATAAGGTAACAGCCTGATCAAAAGAGGCGTACTTAACACTACAGATACCTTCGTCAATGGCATCATTCAGTGACGCCCCCTTTGGCGCTGACAGGTTGTGAATCAATCTGAATTGCCCCTTCTCTTTCTTGGGGACAACTCCCAGTGGGGAACACACAAAATTGGGTACTGGCACTGCAGGAAAAGGGCCAGTTATCCTGCCTAAAGAAAGCTCCTTGTTAATTTTGGCGGCCACAACAGCCGGATTGTGTTTGACTGATAATTGATTTCTACAGTGCGCACTGCCTGTGTATCCCCCGGCCGGGATCCTAAAACCTTTAGAAAAACCTTCCTGGAGTAGGGTGGCCGCTTTGTGGTCAGGGTATCTGTTCAACAATGGAATCATTGCCACAACATCCACTGGAGTGGGGGGGCGTAACCTGTCTGACTTATAGTGGCTTTCCCCTACCCCTCTGTCCTGTGTTACCTTGCTTGGACCTACAGGTAGTTTCTGGATGAGAAGGGTGCCCACAGGAGGAACATGCATGCCTAAACTTACACGCGGCCCTTGTGCAGGTGCGCCTATTAAAATCCCAGCACACCCCTTTTTTCTCTGGCCCACCTGCCCTAAATTTCCCAGGTACCTCACTCGTTTGGGGGGGCCGAAAGGGCTGCTGCGGTCTAGTGAACACCTTGACCGCACCGAACTGAGGGGGAGGTGCAGTGTCAGAGAACTGTTTGTGCCAAGCCATGGAATCTACCGAGTCCCATGGCAACGATCTATTGAATTCCAATGCCTTCCTAAAATTGACATCATAACCCTTCCATGCTTCCCCAGAATACTGTTGACTCCACCCCACAATCCTGCTCGAGTAGCAAGCCAATGCAGCCTGTAGATCTGGAGGACGCTCAGCCTTAATTGCAGTGAAAACAGCCCATGCCTGCATCCAATTATTGAGATTTTCCTCAACCCTGAATCTAGTACACTGCGCCCTCCATTCACTTGGGAGCATCCACTCTTTTAGTGCCTTTGCCTGCTCCATTTCCCTATTATCCAACAATAACGAATAAATGTACACGTATTTATCAGCCCAAATCATTTCTTTCACTGCTAATGACACATGCTGCGCTAGATTTTCGCTCCTGGAAGGTATCACACCGTCCCCCAAGAGCGGCAATGCCACTTCCTTACCAGGTGTGGGCACCGAGGGCGGCTGCCCCTTAACTCCGTCCGGCTCGGGAACGCTTGGACCTGCAAGGGGAGAAGATACTGGCAATGGAACACTGTCGGTGACCGTCGCTGACCTGATTTTTTCCACAAATCTAGCAGCCTCTGCTGCATGGTCAGCAGAATTCGGGAAGGCTCCCCCTTTTTGGAGCCATGGCATCATGGCCGTTAACTGAGATACCAATTCGGGTGGCATCGAATCTACATTTCCCCCCGGGACAACAGGCACCACTGGGGTTAAGGCCGGTGGTCCTGGCACTGGTGGCAGGGCGGGCGCCGGGTGAGGCCAGCCTGTCCCCGGGGTTGTGGGCACCGGTGCGGGAGCAGACCCAGCGTCTACTGGTTGACCTGCCGGCACCAGCACCACAGGGGCAATGGGTGTAGGCACCTGAGGGGGTGGGACCACCGCGGGCGGTGCGGCGGGTAACGGATCCATTGGGCCTGGGACCGCCTCCTTGGGTCTTTTGGACCTAGGTTTCCCTTGCGGAGTGACAAATTCCCCTCTTGGCACTGGTGCCACCCTCTTGCGGATCGGTCTCCCGGACGGGCCCGGTGCCTCACTCTCTCTGTCATCCAACCGAGCTTCCCGCTCCTTAATTTGTCCTAGCTGTTGCTTAATGTCGCTCATCTCCCGCATCATAGCCCGCATCATAGCCTCCATGTTGGACCCCCTTTTTCCACCCCTTGGGCCTGGCATGACGCTTACCCCAAAAACACCCGCTGCCTACTCACTTAGGTCCTAACAGGTCAACTGTGTGTACCTTGCAGATGGAGGGTCACCAGGGGGCTTTCAGCACCATGCAACGGCGACCGCAACACCAGCGGCTTGTCCGCTTATGTAAGGGGTGAGTAAACCTAATGTAGACCCACCCGGCGGCCACCAGGAGCGATGAATGCCAGCCCCCCGTACCCCTCGTACCGACCAGTCCTGCGTCCTCGCCGGCGATAATGATCAGCGGTCCTGGTCGACACCACGTTGCGTGCTGAATGCCCTTTGGTCCTTTCCGCTAAAGAATCGCACCAAAAATGTCGTTGAATTGCCTGCAATTGAGACTTGTATTAGCACAGTGTAATGAAACAGGGACGGATTTAGGGACACCAAGTTTAAATACAATTGAACCCCCCTGTCCACCTCCCTGGTGCTGTGCACCACAAAACAAGTAATATCAGCTCACTTCCCAACAATATTCCTCATAAACAAGACCAGGCAAACAATGCACCCCATAACCGCACTGTACTGAACACTTGTGTAATGATTATGAGCAACAGGGTCACTCATTTACTAACACCCCCCTTTCCTGTACAATTGTACTTTGTTTCTAATCATGAACCTCTATTATTTGTTCATAAATACAGGGCAGCCGTGTAACAAAATATACAAACAGTTCCAATCGTAATTGTTCCTACCAATTGTGCAATATTCACCTAGGGACTCCCATCCAGGCGCTGCCCCGGTGGACCCTGCTTAACGTCCTTTTAGGCGCGAGTGAGAATGCGCGCCAAAACAACTGCCTATTCAAAATTACCCCGCTGTCTCTCCACTACATGGACGGCCACAGAATGAGCGCGAATGCCAAACAATTAAGAAAGGGGGCATCCGAGTACTTTGTTAAACTATCCCGCTTTCTAAATCAACAGAGCCACAGAATGCATCCGCAATTCCCCGCTCTTTATCTCTCCTTTCCGAACAGCGCGCTCACCGCTTGTGCAGTCCGCGCCTCTACCCCCTGTCCCCACACGATACCTCCTGCGCCTCCGCAACGGGCCGCTCCGCTTGTGGAGTCCGCGCCTCTACCCCCTGTCCCCACACGATACCTCTCCGACCTCTGTAAGGGGCCGCACCACGCCTCGTCAGCACGCGGCTTGGATTCCTCGATGAGTCGCCGCCTCCGCAACCCGCGATGCGATGTTCCTCGCCTCGCCCTAGCTCCACAACGCTGAAAATAAACGGAAATAATTAAAACAGACAGCCCGCTCATCTATGACGCGGCTGTCCCCAACGCGGCGGCTCCGGATGCCGGTGTCCGATTTCTGCTCCGCTCCACGTTAAACGCACACCTGAAAAATATAAAAGAGAGATTATTAAAACAAAGAAGCCCCGAACGCGGGGCACAACGTTCAGCGAGGGAGCGTCCAGGGACAAGGGGGTCTCCTGGGCGCTCCCTACCTCTTATTCCCTAGGGGCCGGGTGGCCCCTCCTATCGCCCGCCCCCCCCGACCCGGAACCACTCCATTGAATCCGGGTCAGGAGGGGCGCCGGCAAATCGGCGGTGGGCCGCGCCCCCAGGGCACGCCCCCACCGTCGAAGGACACGAGGGGAAAGGAGGTGAGACGGTCGCCGCGCCGCCATGCGTGCGGGGGGGCCGAGGGCCCCCCCTTTTCATTTAATGTTCAAGCAAAAACAGCTGATTTTTGACAAAAGAGATAACACCCCCCATTACGTCATTCTTCAGAAAGGTAAAAAATGGTCCGTTTTCAAATGTTTAATTTTTGAACGTCAGTTCACATTTGTAGGTGGATTATTAGTTTTAGAGCTAAAATTAGCATGTTTAAAGTGATTTTCATGCTTCCAGGGGCTCTAAACACAAGATTTGTGGAATGGTTAAAAGTGCATGAAAATGGCCAATTTGCTCACTCTGAGGTCTCAAAAAGTGTTTCTTCACCCCGGGAAGTGAATTAAATACAATTTGGAGGCATTTAATGTTCAAGCAAAAACGGCGGATTTTTGACAAAAGAGATAACACCCCCCCATTACTTGATGCTTCAGAAAGGTGAAAAATTGTCCGTTTTCAAATGTTTTATTTTTGAATGTCAGTTCACATTTGTAGGTGGATCATCAGTTTTAGAGCTAAAAAAATTAGCATGTTTAAAGTGATTTTCATGCTTCCAGGGGCTCTAAACACAAGATTTGTGGAATGGTTAAAAGTGCATGAAAATGGCCAATTTGCTCACTCTGAGGTCTCAAAAAGTGTTTCTTCACCCCGGGAAGTGAATTAAATACCATTTGGAGGCATTTAATGTTCAAGCAAAAACAGCTGATTTTTGACAAAAGAGATAACACCCCCCCATTACGTAATTCTTCAGAAAGGTGAAAAATTGTCTGTTTTCAAATGTTTTATTTTTGAATGTCAGTTCACATTTGTAGGTGGATTATTAGTTTTAGAGCTAAAATTAGCATATTTAAAGTGATGTTCATGCTTCCAGGGGCTCTAAACACAAGATTTGTGGAATGGTTAAAAGTGCATGAAAGTGGCCAATTTGCTCACTCTGAGGTCTCAAAAAGTGTTTCTTCACCCCGGGAAGTGAATTAAATACCATTTGGAGGCATTTAATGTTCAAGCAAAAACGGCTGATTTTTGACAAAAGAGATAACACCCCCCCATTACGTCATTCTTCAGAAAGGTGAAAAATGGTCCGTTTTCAAATGTTTTATTTTTGAACGTCAGTTCACATTTGTAGGTGGATTATTAGTTTTAGAGCTAAAATTAGCATGTTTAAAGTGATTTTCATGCTTCCAGGGGCTCTAAACACAAGATTTGTGGAATGGTTAAAAGTGCATGAAAATGGCCAATTTGCTCACTCTGAGGTCTCAAAAAGTGTTTCTTCACCCCGGGAAGTGAATTAAATACCATTTGGAGGCATTTAATGTTCAATCAAAAACAGCTGATTTTTGACAAAAGAGATAACACCTCCCATTACGTCATGCTTCAGAAAGGTGAAAAATTGTCCGTTTTCAAATGTTTTTTTTTTAATGTCAGTTCACATTTGTAGGTGGATTATTAGTTTTAGAGCTAAAATTAGCATGTTCAAAGTGATTTTCATGCTTCCTGTGGCCCTAAACACAAGGTTTGTGGAATGGTTAAAAGTGCATGAAAATGGCCAATTTGCTCACTCTGAGGTCTCAAAAAGAGTTTCTTCACCCCGGGAAGTGAATTAAATACCATTTGGAGGCATTTAATGGTCAAGCTAAAACAGCTGATTTTTGACAAAAGAGATAACACCCCCCATTACGTCATTCTTCAGAAAGGTAAAAAATGGTCCGTTTTCAAATGTTTAATTTTTGAACGTCAGTTCACATTTGTAGGTGGATTATTAGTTTTAGAGCTAAAATTAGCATGTTTAAAGTGATTTTCATGCTTCCAGGGGCTCTAAACACAAGATTTGTGGAATGGTTAAAAGTGCATGAAAATGGCCAATTTGCTCACTCTGAGGTCTCAAAAAGTGTTTCTTCACCCCGGGAAGTGAATTAAATACAATTTGGAGGCATTTAATGTTCAAGCAAAAACGGCGGATTTTTGACAAAAGAGATAACACCCCCCCATTACTTGATGCTTCAGAAAGGTGAAAAATTGTCCGTTTTCAAATGTTTTATTTTTGAATGTCAGTTCACATTTGTAGGTGGATTATTAGTTTTAGAGCTAAAATTAGCATGTTTAAAGTGATTTTCATGCTTCCAGGGGCTCTAAACACAAGATTTGTGGAATGGTTAAAAGTGCATGAAAATGGCCAATTTGCTCACTCTGAGGTCTCAAAAAGTGTTTCTTCACCCCGGGAAGTGAATTAAATACCATTTGGAGGCATTTAATGTTCAAGCAAAAACAGCTGATTTTTGACAAAAGAGATAACACCCCCCATTACGTAATTCTTCAGAAAGGTGAAAAATGGTCCGTTTTAAAATGTTTTATTTTTGAACGTCAGTTCACATTTGTAGGTGGATTATTAGTTTTAGAGCTAAAATTAGCATGTTTAAAGTGATTTTCATGCTTCCAGGGGCCCGGGAAGTGAATTAAATACCATTTGGAGGCATTTAATGTTCAAGCAAAAACGGCTGATTTTTGACAAAAGAGATAACACCTCCCATTACGTCATGCTTCAGAAAGGTGAAAAATTGTCCGTTTTTTTTTTTTTTTAATGTCAGTTCACATTTGTAGGTGGATTATTAGTTTTAGAGCTAAAATTAGCATGTTTAAAGTGATTTTCATGCTTCCTGTGGCCCTAAACACAAGGTTTGTGGAATGGTTAAAAGTGCATGAAAATGGCCAATTTGCTCACTCTGAGGTCTCAAAAAGTGTTTCTTCACCCCGGGAAGTGAATTAAATACCATTTGGAGGCATTTAATGTTCAAGCAAAAACAGCTGATTTTTGACAAAAGAGATAACACCCCCCCATTACGTAATTCTTCAGAAAGGTGAAAAATTGTCTGTTTTCAAATGTTTTATTTTTGAATGTCAGTTCACATTTGTAGGTGGATTATTAGTTTTAGAGCTCAAAATTAGCATATTTAAAGTGATTTTCATGCTTCCAGGGGCTCTAAACACAAGATTTGTGGAATGGTTAAAAGTGCATGAAAATGGCCAATTTGCTCACTCTGAGGTCTCAAAAAGTGTTTCTTCACCCCGGGAAGTGAATTAAATACCATTTGGAGGCATTTAATGTTCAAGCAAAAACAGCTGATTTTTGACAAAAGAGATAACACCCCCCCATTACGTCATTCTTCAGAAAGGTGAAAAATGGTCCGTTTTCACATGTTTTATTTTTGAACGTCAGTTCACATTTGTAGGTGGATTATTAGTTTTAGAGCTAAAATTAGCATGTTTAAAGTGATTTTCATGCTTCCAGGGGCTCTAAACACAAGATTTGTGGAATGGTTAAAAGTGCATGAAAATGGCCAATTTGCTCACTCTGAGGTCTCAAAAAGTGTTTCTTCACCCCGGGAAGAGAATTAAATACCATTTGTAGGCATTTAATGTTCAATCAAAAACAGCTGATTTTTGACAAAAGAGATAACACCCCCCCATTACGTCATTCTTCAGAAAGGTGAAAAATGGTCCGTTTTCAAATGTTTTATTTTTGAACGTCAGTTCACATTTGTAGGTGGATTATTAGTTTTAGAGCTAAAATTAGCATGTTTAAAGTGATTTTCATGCTTCCAGGGGCTCTAAACACAAGATTTGTGGAATGGTTAAAAGTGCATGAAAATGGCCAATTTGCTCACTCTGAGGTCTCAAAAAGTGTTTCTTCACCCCGGGAAGTGAATTAAATACCATTTGGAGGCATTTAATGTTCAAGCAAAAACGGCTGATTTTTGACAAAAGAGATAACACCCCCCCATTACGTCATTCTTCAGAAAGGTGAAAAATGGTCCGTTTTCAAATGTTTTATTTTTGAACGTCAGTTCACATTTGTAGGTGGATTATTAGTTTTAGAGCTAAAATTAGCATGTTTAAAGTGGTTTTCATGCTTCCAGGGGCTCTAAACACAAGATTTGTGGAATGGTTAAAAGTGCATGAAAATGGCCAATTTGCTCACTCTGAGGTCTCAAAAAGTGTTTCTTCACCCTGGGAAGTGAATTAAATACCATTTGGAGGCATTTAATGTTCAAGCAAAAACGGCTGATTTTTGACAAAAGAGATAACACCCCCCCATTACGTCATTCTTCAGAAAGGTGAAAAATGGTCCGTTTTCAAATGTTTTATTTTTGAACGTCAGTTCACATTTGTAGGTGGATTATTAGTTTTAGAGCTCAAAATTAGCATATTTAAAGTGATTTTCATGCTTCCAGGGGCTCTAAACACAAGATTTGTGGAATGGTTAAAAGTGCATGAAAATGGCCAATTTGCTCACTCTGAGGTCTCAAAAAGTGTTTCTTCATCCCGGGAAGTGAATTAAATACCATTTGGAGGCATTTAATGTTCAAGCAAAAACAGCTGATTTTTGACAAAAGAGATAACACCCCCCCATTACGTAATTCTTCAGAAAGGTGAAAAATTGTCTGTTTTCAAATGTTTTATTTTTGAATGTCAGTTCACATTTGTAGGTGGATTATTAGTTTTAGAGCTAAAATCAGCATATTTAAAGTGATGTTCATGCTTCCAGGGGCTCTAAACACAAGATTTGTGGAATGGTTAAAAGTGCATGAAAGTGGCCAATTTGCTCACTCTGAGGTCTCAAAAAGTGTTTCTTCACCCCAGGAAGTGAATTAAATACCATTTGGAGGCATTTAATGTTCAAGCAAAAACAGCTGATTTTTGACAAAAGAGATAACACCCCCCATTACGTCATTCTTCAGAAAGGTAAAAAATGGTCCGTTTTCAAATGTTTAATTTTTGAACGTCAGTTCACATTTGTAGGTGGATTATTAGTTTTAGAGCTAAAATTAGCATGTTTAAAGTGATTTTCATGCTTCCAGGGGCTCTAAACACAAGATTTGTGGAATGGTTAAAAGTGCATGAAAATGGCCAATTTGCTCACTCTGAGGTCTCAAAAAGTGTTTCTTCACCCCGGGAAGTGAATTAAATACCATTTGGAGGCATTTAATGTTCAAGCAAAAACAGCTGATTTTTGACAAAAGAGATAACACCCCCCATTACGTAATTCTTCAGAAAGGTGAAAAATTGTCTGTTTTCAAATGTTTTATTTTTGAATGTCAGTTCACATTTGTAGGTGGATTATTAGTTTTAGAGCTAAAATTAGCATATTTAAAGTGATTTTCATGCTTCCAGGGGCTCTAAACACAAGATTTGTGGAATGGTTAAAAGTGCATGAAAATGGCCAATTTGCTCACTCTGAGGTCTCAAAAAGTGTTTCTTCACCCCGGGAAGTGAATTAAATACCATTTGGAGGCATTTAATGTTCAAGCAAAAACGGCTGATTTTTGACAAAAGAGATAACACCCCCCCATTACGTCATTCTTCAGAAAGGTGAAAAATGGTCCGTTTTCAAATGTTTTATTTTTGAACGTCAGTTCACATTTGTAGGTGGATTATTAGTTTTAGAGCTAAAATTAGCATGTTTAAAGTGATTTTCATGCTTCCAGGGGCTCTAAACACAAGATTTGTGGAATGGTTAAAAGTGCATGAAAATGGCCAATTTGCTCACTCTGAGGTCTCAAAAAGTGTTTCTTCACCCCGGGAAGTGAATTAAATACCATTTGGAGGCATTTAATGTTCAATCAAAAACAGCTGATTTTTGACAAAAGAGATAACACCCCCCCATTACGTCATGCTTCAGAAAGGTGAAAAATTATCCGTTTTCAAATGTTTTATTTTTGAATGTCAGTTCACATTTGTAGGTGGATCATCAGTTTTAGAGCTAAAAAAATTAGCATGTTTAAAGTGATTTTCATGCTTCCAGGGGCTCTAAACACAAGATTTGTGGAATGGTTAAAAGTGCATGAAAATGGCCAATTTGCTCACTCTGAGGTCTCAAAAAGTGTTTCTTCACCCCGGGAAGTGAATTAAATACCATTTGGAGGCATTTAATGTTCAATCAAAAACAGCTGATTTTTGACAAAAGAGATAACACCCCCCCATTACGTCATGCTTCAGAAAGGTGAAAAATTGTCCGTTTTAAAATGTTTTATTTTTGAACGTCAGTTCACATTTGTAGGTGGATTATTAGTTTTAGAGCTAAAATTAGCATGTTTAAAGTGATTTTCATGCTTCCTGTGGCCCTAAACACAAGGTTTGTGGAATGGTTAAAAGTGCATGAAAATGGCCAATTTGCTCACTCTGAGGTCTCAAAAAGTGTTTCTTCACCCCGGGAAGTGAATTAAATACCATTTGGAGGCATTTAATGTTCAAGCAAAAACAGCTGATTTTTGACAAAAGAGATAACACCCCCCCATTACGTAATTCTTCAGAAAGGTGAAAAATTGTCTGTTTTCAAATGTTTTATTTTTGAATGTCAGTTCACATTTGTAGGTGGATTATTAGTTTTAGAGCTCAAAATTAGCATATTTAAAGTGATTTTCATGCTTCCAGGGGCTCTAAACACAAGATTTGTGGAATGGTTAAAAGTGCATGAAAATGGCCAATTTGCTCACTCTGAGGTCTCAAAAAGTGTTTCTTCACCCCGGGAAGTGAATTAAATACCATTTGGAGGCATTTAATGTTCAAGCAAAAACGGCTGATTTTTGACAAAAGAGATAACACCCCCCCATTACGTCATTCTTCAGAAAGGTGAAAAATGGTCCGTTTTCAAATGTTTTATTTTTGAACGTCAGTTCACATTTGTAGGTGGATTATTAGTTTTAGAGCTAAAATTAGCATGTTTAAAGTGATTTTCATGCTTCCAGGGGCTCTAAACACAAGATTTGTGGAATGGTTAAAAGTGCATGAAAATGGCCAATTTGCTCACTCTGAGGTCTCAAAAAGTGTTTCTTCACCCCGGGAAGTGAATTAAATACCATTTGTAGGCATTTAATGTTCAATCAAAAACAGCAGATTTTTGACAAAAGAGATAACACCCCCCCATTACGTCATTCTTCAGAAAGGTGAAAAATGGTCCGTTTTCAAATGTTTTATTTTTGAACGTCAGTTAACATTTGTAGGTGGATTATTAGTTTTAGAGCTAAAATTAGCATGTTTAAAGTGATTTTCATGCTTCCAGGGGCTCTAAACACAAGATTTGTGGAATGGTTAAAAGTGCATGAAAATGGCCAATTTGCTCACTCTGAGGTCTCAAAAAGTGTTTCTTCACCCCGGGAAGTGAATTAAATACCATTTGGAGGCATTTAATGTTCAAGCAAAAACAGCTGATTTTTGACAAAAGAGATAACACCCCCCATTACGTAATTCTTGAGAAAGGTGAAAAATGGTCCGTTTTCAAATGTTTTATTTTTGAATGTCAGTTCACATTTGTAGGTGGATTATTAGTTTTAGAGCTAAAATTAGCATGTTTAAAGTGATTTTCATGCTTCCAGGGGCCCGGGAAGTGAATTAAATACCATTTGGAGGCATTTAATGTTCAAGCAAAAACGGCTGATTTTTGACAAAAGAGATAACACCCCCCCCATTACGTCATGCTTCAGAAAGGTGAAAAATTGTCCATTTTCAAATGTTTTATTTTTGAATGTCAGTTCACATTTGTAGGTGGATTATTAGTTTTAGAGCTAAAATTAGCATATTTAAAGTGATTTTCATGCTTCCAGGGGCTCTAAACACAAGATTTGTGGAATGGTTAAAAGTGCATGAAAATGGCCAATTTGCTCACTCTGAGGTCTCAAAAAGTGTTTCTTCACCCCGGGAAGTGAATTAAATACCATTTGGAGGCATTTAATGTTCAAGCAAAAACGGCTGATTTTTGACAAAAGAGATAACACCCCCACATTACGTCATTCTTCAGAAAGGTGAAAAATGGTCCGTTTTCAAATGTTTTATTTTTGAACGTCAGTTCACATTTGTAGGTGGATTATTAGTTTTAGAGCTAAAATTAGCATGTTTAAAGTGATTTTCATGCTTCCTGTGGCCCTAAACACAAGGTTTGTGGAATGGTTAAAAGTGCATGAAAATGGCCAATTTGCTCACTCTGAGGTCTCAAAAAGTGTTTCTTCACCCCGGGAAGTGAATTAAATACCATTTGGAGGCATTTAATGTTCAAGCAAAAACAGCTGATTTTTGACAAAAGAGGTAACACCCCCCCATTACGTAATTCTTCAGAAAGGTGAAAAATTGTCTGTTTTCAAATGTTTTATTTTTGAATATCAATTCACATTTGTAGGTGGTTTATTAGTTTTAGAGCTAAAATTTGCATATTTAAAGTGATTTTCATGCTTCCAGGGGCTCTAAACACAAGATTTGTGGAATGGTTAAAAGTGCATGAAAATGGCCAATTTGCTCACTCTGAGGTCTCAAAAAGTGTTTCTTCACCCCGGGAAGTGAATTAAATACCATTTGGAGGCATTTAATGTTCAAGCAAAAACGGCTGATTTTTGACAAAAGAGATAACACCCCCCCATTACGTCATTCTTCAGAAAGGTGAAAAATGGTCCGTTTTCAAATGTTTTATTTTTGAACGTCAGTTCACATTTGTAGGTGGATTATTAGTTTTAGAGCTAAAATTAGCATGTTTAAAGTGATTTTCATGCTTCCTGTGGCTCTAAACACAAGATTTGTGGAATGGTTAAAAGTGCATGAAAATGGCCAATTTGCTCACTCTGAGGTCTCAAAAAGTGTTTCTTCACCCCGGGAAGTAAATTAAATACCATTTGGAGGCATTTAATGTTCAAGCAAAAACGGCTGATTTTTGACAAAAGAGATAACACCCCCCCATTACGTCATTCTTCAGAAAGGTGAAAAATGGTCCGTTTTCAAATGTTTTATTTTTGAACGTCAGTTCACATTTGTAGGTGGATTATTAGTTTTAGAGCTAAAATTAGCATGTTTAAAGTGATTTTCATGCTTCCTGTGGCTCTAAACACAAGATTTGTGGAATGGTTAAAAGTGCATGAAAATGGCCAATTTGCTCACTCTGAGGTCTCAAAAAGTGTTTCTTCACCCCGGGAAGTACATTAAATACCATTTGTAGGCATTTAATGTTCAATCAAAAACAGCTGATTTTTGACAAAAGAGATAACACCCCCCATTACGTAATTCTTCAGAAAGGTGAAAAATGGTCCGTTTTCAAATGTTTTATTTTTGAACGTCAGTTCACATTTGTAGGTGGATTATTAGTTTTAGAGCTAAAATTAGCATGTTTAAAGTGATTTTCATGCTTCCAGGGGCTCAAAACACAAGATTTGTAGAATGGTTAAAAGTGCATGAAAATGGCCAATTTACTCACTCTGAGGTCTCAAAAAGTGTTTCTTCACCCCGGGAAGTGAATTAAATACCATTTGGAGGCATTTAATGTTCAAGCAAAAACGGCTGATTTTTGACAAAAGAGATAACACCCCCCCATTATGTCATGCTTCAGAAAGGTGAAAAATGGTCCGTTTTCAAATGTTTTATTTTTGAAGGTCAGTTCACATTTGTAGGTGGATTATTAGTTTTAGAGCTAAAATTAGCATGTTTAAAGTGATTTTCATGCTTCCAGGGGGCCGGGAAGTGAATTAAATACCATTTGGAGGCATTTAATGTTCAAGCAAAAACGGCTGATTTTTGACAAAAGAGATAACACCCCCCCATTACGTCATGCTTCAGAAAGGTGAAAGATTGTCAGTTTTCAAATGTTTTATTTTTGAATGTCAGTTCACATTTGTAGGTGGATTATTAGTTTTAGAGCTAAAATTATCATGTTTAAAGTGATTTTCATGCTTCCTGTGGCCCTAAACACAAAGTTTGTGGAATGGTTAAAAGTGCATGAAAATGGCCAATTTGCTCACTCTGAGGTCTCAAAAAGTGTTTCTTCAACCCGGGAAGTGAATTAAATACCATTTGGAGGCATTTAATGTTCAAGCAAAAACGGCTGATTTTTGACAAAAGAGATAACACCCCCCCATTACGTCATGCTTCAGAAAGGTGAAAAATGGTCCGTTTTCAAATGTTTTATTTTTGAATGTCAATTCACATTTGTAGGTGGATTATTAGTTTTAGAGCTAAAATTAGCATGTTTAAAGTGATTTTCATGCTTCCAGGGGCCCGGGAAGTGAATTAAATATCATTTGGAGGCATTTAATGTTCAAGAAAAAATGGCTGATTTTTGACAAAAGAGATAACACCCCCCATTACGTCATGCTTCAGAAAGGTGAAAAATTGTCCGTTTTCAAATAATTTATTTTTGAATGTCAGTTCACATTTGTAGGTGAATTATTAGTTTCAGAGCTAAAATTAGCATGTTTAAAGTGATTTTCATGCTTCCTGTGGCTCTAAACACAAGATTTGTGGAATGGTTAAAAGTGCATGAAAATGGCCAATTTGCTCACTCTGAGGTCTCAAAAAGTGTTTCTTCACCCCGGGAAGTGAATTAAATACAATTTGGAGGCATTTAATGTTCAAGCAAAAACGGCGGATTTTTGACAAAAGAGATAACACCTCCCATTACGTCATGCTTCAGAAAGGTGAAAAATTGTCCGTTTTCAAATGTTTTTTTTTTAATGTCAGTTCACATTTGTAGGTGGATTATTAGTTTTAAGCTAAAATTAGCATGTTTAAAGTGATTTTCATGCTTCCTGTGGCCCTAAACACAAGGTTTGTGGAATGGTTAAAAGTGCATGAAAATGGCCAATTTGCTCACTCTGAGGTCTCAAAAAGAGTTTCTTCACCCCGGGAAGTGAATTAAATACCATTTGGAGGCATTTAATGTTCAAGCAAAAACAGCTGATATTTGACAAAAGAGATAACACCCCCCATTACATCATTCTTCAGAAAGGTAAAAAATGGTCCGTTTTCAAATGTTTAATTTTTGAACGTCAGTTCCCATTTGTAGGTGGATTATTAGTTTTAGAGCTAAAATTAGCATGTTTAAAGTGATTTTCATGCTTCCAGGGGCTCTAAACACAAGATTTGTGGAATGGTTAAAAGTGCATGAAAATGGCCAATTTGCTCACTCTGAGGTCTCAAAAAGTGTTTCTTCACCCCGGGAAGTGAATTAAATACAATTTGGAGGCATTTAATGTTCAAGCAAAAACGGCGGATTTTTGACAAAAGAGATAACACCCCCCCATTACTTGATGCTTCAGAAAGGTGAAAAATTGTCCGTTTTCAAATGTTTTATTTTTGAATGTCAGTTCACATTTGTAGGTGGATCATCAGTTTTAGAGCTAAAAAAATTAGCATGTTTAAAGTGATTTTCATGCTTCCAGGGGCTCTAAACACAAGATTTGTGGAATGGTTAAAAGTGCATGAAAATGGCCAATTTGCTCACTCTGAGGTCTCAAAAAGTGTTTCTTCACCCCGGGAAGTGAATTAAATACCATTTGGAGGCATTTAATGTTCAAGCAAAAACAGCTGATTTTTGACAAAAGAGATAACACCCCCATTACGTAATTCTTCAGAAAGGTGAAAAATTGTCTGTTTTCAAATGTTTTATTTTTGAATGTCAGTTCACATTTGTAGGTGGATTATTAGTTTTAGAGCTAAAATTAGCATATTTAAAGTGATTTTCATGCTTCCTGTGGCTCTAAACACAAGATTTGTGGAATGGTTAAAAGTGCATGAAAATGGCCAATTTGCTCACTCTGAGGTCTCAAAAAGTGTTTCTTCACCCCGGGAAGTGAATTAAATACAATTTGGATGCATTTAATGTTCAAGCAAAAACGGCGGATTTTTGACAAAAGAGATAACACCTCCCATTACGTCATGCTTCAGAAAGGTGAAAAATTGTCCGTTTTCAAATGTTTTTTTTTTTTAATGTCAGTTCACATTTGTAGGTGGATTATTAGTTTTAGAGCTAAAATTAGCATGTTTAAAGTGATTTTCATGCTTCCTGTGGCCCTAAACACAAGGTTTGTGGAATGGTTAAAAGTGCATGAAAATGGCCAATTTGCTCACTCTGAGGTCTCAAAAAGAGTTTCTTCACCCCGGGAAGTGAATTAAATACCATTTGGAGGCATTTAATGTTCAAGCAAAAACAGCTGATATTTGACAAAAGAGATAACACCCCCCATTACATCATTCTTCAGAAAGGTAAAAAATGGTCCGTTTTCAAATGTTTAATTTTTGAACGTCAGTTCACATTTGTAGGTGGATTATTAGTTTTAGAGCTAAAATTAGCATGTTTAAAGTGATTTTCATGCTTCCAGGGGCTCTAAACACAAGATTTGTGGAATGGTTAAAAGTGCATGAAAATGGCCAATTTGCTCACTCTGAGGTCTCAAAAAGTGTTTCTTCACCCCGGGAAGTGAATTAAATACAATTTGGAGGCATTTAATGTTCAAGCAAAAACGGCGGATTTTTGACAAAAGAGATAACACCCCCCCATTACTTGATGCTTCAGAAAGGTGAAAAATTGTCCGTTTTCAAATGTTTTATTTTTGAATGTCAGTTCACATTTGTAGGTGGATCATCAGTTTTAGAGCTAAAAAAATTAGCATGTTTAAAGTGATTTTCATGCTTCCAGGGGCTCTAAACACAAGATTTGTGGAATGGTTAAAAGTGCATGAAAATGGCCAATTTGCTCACTCTGAGGTCTCAAAAAGTGTTTCTTCACCCCGGGAAGTGAATTAAATACCATTTGGAGGCATTTAATGTTCAAGCAAAAACAGCTGATTTTTGACAAAAGAGATAACACCCCCATTACGTAATTCTTCAGAAAGGTGAAAAATTGTCTGTTTTCAAATGTTTTATTTTTGAATGTCAGTTCACATTTGTAGGTGGATTATTAGTTTTAGAGCTAAAATTAGCATATTTAAAGTGATTTTCATGCTTCCAGGGGCTCTAAACACAAGATTTGTGGAATGGTTAAAAGTGCATGAAAATGGCCAATTTGCTCACTCTGAGGTCTCAAAAAGTGTTTCTTCACCCCGGGAAGTGAATTAAATACCATTTGGAGGCATTTAATGTTCAAGCAAAAACGGCTGATTTTTGACAAAAGAGATAACACCCCCCCATTACGTCATTCTTCAGAAAGGTGAAAAATGGTCCGTTTTCAAATGTTTTATTTTTGAACGTCAGTTCACATTTGTAGGTGGATTATTAGTTTTAGAGCTAAAATTAGCATGTTTAAAGTGATTTTCATGCTTCCAGGGGCTCTAAACACAAGATTTGTGGAATGGTTAAAAGTGCATGAAAATGGCCAATTTGCTCACTCTGAGGTCTCAAAAAGTGTTTCTTCACCCCGGGAAGAGAATTAAATACCATTTGTAGGCATTTAATGTTCAATCAAAAACAGCTGATTTTTGACAAAAGAGATAACACCCCCCCATTACGTCATTCTTCAGAAAGGTGAAAAATGGTCCGTTTTCAAATGTTTTATTTTTGAACGTCAGTTAACATTTGTAGGTGGATTATTAGTTTTAGAGCTAAAATTAGCATGTTTAAAGTGATTTTCATGCTTCCAGGGGCTCTAAACACAAGATTTGTGGAATGGTTAAAAGTGCATGAAAATGGCCAATTTGCTCACTCTGAGGTCTCAAAAAGTGTTTCTTCACCCCGGGAAGTGAATTAAATACCATTTGGAGGCATTTAATGTTCAAGCAAAAACAGCTGATTTTTGACAAAAGAGATAACACCCCCCATTACGTAATTCTTCAGAAAGGTGAAAAATGGTCCGTTTTAAAATGTTTTATTTTTGAACGTCAGTTCACATTTGTAGGTGGATTATTAGTTTTAGAGCTAAAATTAGCATGTTTAAAGTGATTTTCATGCTTCCAGGGGCCCGGGAAGTGAATTAAATACCATTTGGAGGCATTTAATGTTCAAGCAAAAACGGCTGATTTTTGACAAAAGAGATAACACCTCCCATTACGTCATGCTTCAGAAAGGTGAAAAATTGTCCGTTTTTTTTTTTTAATGTCAGTTCACATTTGTAGGTGGATTATTAGTTTTAGAGCTAAAATTAGCATGTTTAACGTGGTTTTCATGCTTCCT
Organism: Lissotriton helveticus; assembly: GCF_964261635.1. Classification (NCBI taxonomy): domain Eukaryota; kingdom Metazoa; phylum Chordata; class Amphibia; order Caudata; family Salamandridae; genus Lissotriton; species Lissotriton helveticus. The sequence continues at coordinate 2,627,350 of NW_027611740.1, forward strand.
GTGGCCCTAAACACAAGGTTTGTGGAATGGTTAAAAGTGCATGAAAATGGCCAATTTGCTCACTCTGAGGTCTCAAAAAGTGTTTCTTCACCCCGGGAAGTGAATTAAATACCATTTGGAGGCATTTAATGTTCAAGCAAAAACAGCTGATTTTTGACAAAAGAGATAACACCCCCCCATTACGTAATTCTTCAGAAAGGTGAAAAATTGTCTGTTTTCAAATGTTTTATTTTTGAATGTCAGTTCACATTTGTAGGTGGATTATTAGTTTTAGAGCTCAAAATTAGCATATTTAAAGTGATTTTCATGCTTCCAGGGGCTCTAAACACAAGATTTGTGGAATGGTTAAAAGTGCATGAAAATGGCCAATTTGCTCACTCTGAGGTCTCAAAAAGTGTTTCTTCACCCCGGGAAGTGAATTAAATACCATTTGGAGGCATTTAATGTTCAAGCAAAAACGGCTGATTTTTGACAAAAGAGATAACACCCCCACATTACGTCATTCTTCAGAAAGGTGAAAAATGGTCCGTTTTCAATTGTTTTATTTTTGAACGTCAGTTCACATTTGTAGGTGGATTATTAGTTTTAGAGCTAAAATTAGCATGTTTAAAGTGATTTTCATGCTTCCAGGGGCTCTTAACACAAGATTTGTGGAATGGTTAAAAGTGCATGAAAATGCCCAATTTGCTCACTCTGAGGTCTCAAAAAGTGTTTCTTCACCCTGGGAAGTGAATTAAATACCATTTGGAGGCATTTAATGTTCAAGCAAAAACGGCTGATTTTTGACAAAAGAGATAACACCCCCCCCTTACGTCATTCTTCAGAAAGGTGAAAAATGGTCCGTTTTCAAATGTTTTATTTTTGAACGTCAGTTCACATTTGTAGGTGGATTATTAGTTTTAGAGCTAAAATTAGCATGTTTAAAGTGATTTTCATGCTTCCAGGGGCCCTTAACACAAGATTTGTGGAATGGTTAAAAGTGCATGAAAATGGCCAATTTGCTCACTCTGAGGTCTCAAAAAGTGTTTCTTCACCCAGGGAAGTGAATTAAATACCATTTGGAGGCATTTAATGTTCAATCAAAAACAGCTGATTTTTGACAAAAGAGATAACACCCCCCCATTACGTCATGCTTCAGAAAGGTGAAAAATTGTCCGTTTTCAAATGTTTTATTTTTGAATGTCAGTTCACATTTGTAGGTGGATTATTAGTTTTAGAGCTAAAATTAGCATGTTTAAAGTGATTTTCATGCTTCCTGTGGCCCTAAACACAAGGTTTGTGGAATGGTTAAAAGTGCATGAAAATGGCCAATTTGCTCACTCTGAGGTCTCAAAAAGTGTTTCTTCACCCCGGGAAGTGAATTAAATACCATTTGGAGGCATTTAATGTTCAAGCAAAAACAGCTGATTTTTGACAAAAGAGGTAACACCCCCCCCCCATTACGTAATTCTTCAGAAAGGTGAAAAATTGTCTGTTTTCAAATGTTTTATTTTTGAATATCAATTCACATTTGTAGGTGGTTTATTAGTTTTAGAGCTAAAATTTGCATATTTAAAGTGATTTTCATGCTTCCAGGGGTTCTAAACATAAGATTTGTGGAATGGTTAAAAGTGCATGAAAATGGCCAATTTGCTCACTCTGAGGTCTCAAAAAGTGTTTCTTCACCCCGGGAAGTGAATTAAATACCATTTGGAGGCATTTAATGTTCAATCAAAAACAGCTGATTTTTGACAAAAGAGATAACACCCCCCATTACGTAATTCTTCAGAAAGGTGAAAAATGGTCCGTTTTCAAATGTTTTATTTTTGAACGTCAGTTCACATTTGTAGGTGGATTATTAGTTTTAGAGCTAAAATTAGCATGTTTAAAGTGATTTTCATGCTTCCAGGGGCTCAAAACACAAGATTTGTAGAATGGTTAAAAGTGCATGAAAATGGCCAATTTACTCACTCTGAGGTCTCAAAAAGTGTTTCTTCACCCCGGGAAGTGAATTAAATACCATTTGGAGGCATTTAATGTTCAAGCAAAAACGGCTGATTTTTGACAAAAGAGATAACACCCCCCCATTATGTCATGCTTCAGAAAGGTGAAAAATGGTCCGTTTTCAAATGTTTTATTTTTGAAGGTCAGTTCACATTTGTAGGTGGATTATTAGTTTTAGAGCTAAAATTAGCATGTTTAAAGTGATTTTCATGCTTCCAGGGGGCCGGGAAGTGAATTAAATACCATTTGGAGGCATTTAATGTTCAAGCAAAAACGGCTGATTTTTGACAAAAGAGATAACACCCCCCCATTACGTCATGCTTCAGAAAGGTGAAAGATTGTCAGTTTTCAAATGTTTTATTTTTGAATGTCAGTTCACATTTGTAGGTGGATTATTAGTTTTAGAGCTAAAATTATCATGTTTAAAGTGATTTTCATGCTTCCTGTGGCCCTAAACACAAAGTTTGTGGAATGGTTAAAAGTGCATGAAAATGGCCAATTTGCTCACTCTGAGGTCTCAAAAAGTGTTTCTTCAACCCGGGAAGTGAATTAAATACCATTTGGAGGCATTTAATGTTCAAGCAAAAACGGCTGATTTTTGACAAAAGAGATAACACCCCCCCATTACGTCATGCTTCAGAAAGGTGAAAAATGGTCCGTTTTCAAATGTTTTATTTTTGAATGTCAATTCACATTTGTAGGTGGATTATTAGTTTTAGAGCTAAAATTAGCATGTTTAAAGTGATTTTCATGCTTCCAGGGGCCCGGGAAGTGAATTAAATATCATTTGGAGGCATTTAATGTTCAAGAAAAAACGGCTGATTTTTGACAAAAGAGATAACACCCCCCCATTACGTCATGCTTCAGAAAGGTGAAAAATTGTCCGTTTTCAAATAATTTATTTTTGAATGTCAGTTCACATTTGTAGGTGAATTATTAGTTTCAGAGCTAAAATTAGCATGTTTAAAGTGATTTTCATGCTTCCTGTGGCTCTAAACACAAGATTTGTGGAATGGTTAAAAGTGCATGAAAATGGCCAATTTGCTCACTCTGAGGTCTCAAAAAGTGTTTCTTCACCCCGGGAAGTGAATTAAATACAATTTGGAGGCATTTAATGTTCAAGCAAAAACGGCGGATTTTTGACAAAAGAGATAACACCCCCCCATTACTTGATGCTTCAGAAAGGTGAAAAATTGTCCGTTTTCAAATGTTTTATTTTTGAATGTCAGTTCACATTTGTAGGTGGATCATCAGTTTTAGAGCTAAAAAAATTAGCATGTTTAAAGTGATTTTCATGCTTCCAGGGGCTCTAAACACAAGATTTGTGGAATGGTTAAAAGTGCATGAAAATGGCCAATTTGCTCACTCTGAGGTCTCAAAAAGTGTTTCTTCACCCCGGGAAGTGAATTAAATACCATTTGGAGGCATTTAATGTTCAAGCAAAAACAGCTGATTTTTGACAAAAGAGATAACACCCCCCCATTACGTAATTCTTCAGAAAGGTGAAAAATTGTCTGTTTTCAAATGTTTTATTTTTGAATGTCAGTTCACATTTGTAGGTGGATTATTAGTTTTAGAGCTAAAATTAGCATATTTAAAGTGATGTTCATGCTTCCAGGGGCTCTAAACACAAGATTTGTGGAATGGTTAAAAGTGCATGAAAGTGGCCAATTTGCTCACTCTGAGGTCTCAAAAAGTGTTTCTTCACCCCGGGAAGTGAATTAAATACCATTTGGAGGCATTTAATGTTCAAGCAAAAATGGCTGATTTTTGACAAAAGAGATAACACCCCCCCATTACGTCATTCTTCAGAAAGGTGAAAAATGGTCCGTTTTCAAATGTTTTATTTTTGAACGTCAGTTCACATTTGTAGGTGGATTATTAGTTTTAGAGCTAAAATTAGCATGTTTAAAGTGATTTTCATGCTTCCAGGGGCTCTAAACACAAGATTTGTGGAATGGTTAAAAGTGCATGAAAATGGCCAATTTGCTCACTCTGAGGTCTCAAAAAGTGTTTCTTCACCCCGGGAAGTGAATTAAATACCATTTGGAGGCATTTAATGTTCAATCAAAAACAGCTGATTTTTGACAAAAGAGATAACACCTCCCATTACGTCATGCTTCAGAAAGGTGAAAAATTGTCCGTTTTCAAATGTTTTTTTTTTTAATGTCAGTTCACATTTGTAGGTGGATTATTAGTTTTAGAGCTAAAATTAGCATGTTTAAAGTGATTTTCATGCTTCCTGTGGCCCTAAACACAAGGTTTGTGGAATGGTTAAAAGTGCATGAAAATGGCCAATTTGCTCACTCTGAGGTCTCAAAAAAGAGTTTCTTCACCCCGGGAAGTGAATTAAATACCATTTGGAGGCATTTAATGTTCAAGCAAAAACAGCTGATTTTTGACAAAAGAGATAACACCCCCCATTACGTCATTCTTCAGAAAGGTAAAAAATGGTCCGTTTTCAAATGTTTAATTTTTGAACGTCAGTTCACATTTGTGGGTGGATTATTAGTTTTAGAGCTAAAATTAGCATGTTTAAAGTGATTTTCATGCTTCCAGGGGCTCTAAACACAAGATTTGTGGAATGGTTAAAAGTGCATGAAAATGGCCAATTTGCTCACTCTGAGGTCTCAAAAAGTGTTTCTTCACCCCGGGAAGTAAATTAAATACAATTTGGAGGCATTTAATGTTCAAGCAAAAACGGCGGATTTTTGACAAAAGAGATAACACCCCCCCATTACTTGATGCTTCAGAAAGGTGAAAAATTGTCCGTTTTCAAATGTTTTATTTTTGAATGTCAGTTCACATTTGTAGGTGGATCATCACTTGTAGAGCTAAAAAAATTAGCATGTTTAAAGTGATTTTCATGCTTCCAGGGGCTCTAAACACAAGATTTGTGGAATGGTTAAAAGTGCATGAAAATGGCCAATTTGCTCACTCTGAGGTCTCAAAAAGTGTTTCTTCACCCCGGGAAGTGAATTAAATACCATTTGGAGGCATTTAATGTTCAAGCAAAAACAGCTGATTTTTGACAAAAGAGATAACACCCCCCATTACGTAATTCTTCAGAAAGGTGAAAAATTGTCTGTTTTCAAATGTTTTATTTTTGAATGTCAGTTCACATTTGTAGGTGGATTATTAGTTTTAGAGCTAAAATTAGCATATTTAAAGTGATTTTCATGCTTCCAGGGGCTCTAAACACAAGATTTGTGGAATGGTTAAAAGTGCATGAAAATGGCCAATTTGCTCACTCTGAGGTCTCAAAAAGTGTTTATTCACCCCGGGAAGTGAATTAAATACCATTTGGAGGCATTTAATGTTCAAGCAAAAACGGCTGATTTTTGACAAAAGAGATAACACCCCCCCATTACGTCATTCTTCAGAAAGGTGAAAAATGGTCCGTTTTCAAATGTTTTATTTTTGAACGTCAGTTCACATTTGTAGGTGGATTATTAGTTTTAGAGCTAAAATTAGCATGTTTAAAGTGATTTTCATGCTTCCAGGGGCTCTAAACACAAGATTTGTGGAATGGTTAAAAGTGCATGAAAATGGCCAATTTGCTCACTCTGAGGTCTCAAAAAGTGTTTCTTCACCCCGGGAAGTGAATTAAATACCATTTGGAGGCATTTAATGTTCAATCAAAAACAGCAGATTTTTGACAAAAGAGATAACACCCCCCCATTACGTCATGTTTCAGAAAGGTGAAAAATTGTCCGTTTTAAAATGTTTTATTTTTGAACGTCAGTTCACATTTGTAGGTGGATTATTAGTTTTAGAGCTAAAATTAGCATGTTTAAAGTGATTTTCATGCTTCCAGGGGCCCGGGAAGTGAATTAAATACCATTTGGAGGCATTTAATGTTCAAGCAAAAACGGCTGATTTTTGACAAAAGAGATAACACCTCCCATTACGTCATGCTTCAGAAAGGTGAAAAATTGTCCGTTTTTTTTTTTTTTTTTAATGTCAGTTCACATTTGTAGGTAGATTATTAGTTTTAGAGCTAAAATTAGCATGTTTAAAGTGATTTTCATGCTTCCTGTGGCCCTAAACACAAGGTTTGTGGAATGGTTAAAAGTGCATGAAAATGGCCAATTTGCTCACTCTGAGGTCTCAAAAAGTGTTTCTTCACCCCGGGAAGTGAATTAAATACCATTTGGAGGCATTTAATGTTCAAGCAAAAACAGCTGATTTTTGACAAAAGAGATAACACCCCCCCATTACGTAATTCTTCAGAAAGGTGAAAAATTGTCTGTTTTCAAATGTTTTATTTTTGAATGTCAGTTCACATTTGTAGGTGGATTATTAGTTTTAGAGCTCAAAATTAGAATATTTAAAGTGATTTTCATGCTTCCAGGGGCTCTAAACACAAGATTTGTGGAATGGTTAAAAGTGCATGAAAATGGCCAATTTGCTCACTCTGAGGTCTCAAAAAGTGTTTCTTCACCCCGGGAAGTGAATTAAATACCATTTGGAGGCATTTAATGTTCAAGCAAAAACGGCTGATTTTTGACAAAAGAGATAACACCCCCCCATTACGTCATTCTTCAGAAAGGTGAAAAATGGTCCGTTTTCAAATGTTTTATTTTTGAACGTCAGTTCACATTTGTAGGTGGATTATTAGTTTTAGAGCTAAAATTAGCATGTTTAAAGTGATTTTCATGCTTCCAGGGGCTCTAAACACAAGATTTGTGGAATGGTTAAAAGTGCATGAAAATAGCCAATTTGCTCACTCTGAGGTCTCAAAAAGTGTTTCTTCACCCCGGGAAGTGAATTAAATACCATTTGTAGGCATTTAATGTTCAATCAAAAACAGCAGATTTTTGACAAAAGAGATAACACCCCCCCATTACGTCATTCTTCAGAAAGGTGAAAAATGGTCCGTTTTCAAATGTTTTATTTTTGAACGTCAGTTAACATTTGTAGGTGGATTATTAGTTTTAGAGCTAAAATTAGCATGTTTAAAGTGATTTTCATGCTTCCAGGGGCTCTAAACACAAGATTTGTGGAATGGTTAAAAGTGCATGAAAATGGCCAATTTGCTCACTCTGAGGTCTCAAAAAGTGTTTCTTCACCCCGGGAAGTGAATTAAATACCATTTGGAGGCATTTAATGTTCAATCAAAAACAGCAGATTTTTGACAAAAGAGATAACACCCCCCCATTACGTCATGTTTCAGAAAGGTGAAAAATTGTCCGTTTTAAAATGTTTTATTTTTGAACGTCAGTTCACATTTGTAGGTGGATTATTAGTTTTAGAGCTAAAATTAGCATGTTTAAAGTGATTTTCATGCTTCCAGGGGCCCGGGAAGTGAATTAAATACCATTTGGAGGCATTTAATGTTCAAGCAAAAACGGCTGATTTTTGACAAAAGAGATAACACCTCCCATTACGTCATGCTTCAGAAAGGTGAAAAATTGTCCGTTTTTTTTTTTTTTTTTTAATGTCAGTTCACATTTGTAGGTAGATTATTAGTTTTAGAGCTAAAATTAGCATGTTTAAAGTGATTTTCATGCTTCCTGTGGCCCTAAACACAAGGTTTGTGGAATGGTTAAAAGTGCATGAAAATGGCCAATTTGCTCACTCTGAGGTCTCAAAAAGTGTTTCTTCACCCCGGGAAGTGAATTAAATACCATTTGGAGGCATTTAATGTTCAAGCAAAAACAGCTGATTTTTGACAAAAGAGATAACACCCCCCCCATTACGTAATTCTTCAGAAAGGTGAAAAATTGTCTGTTTTCAAATGTTTTATTTTTGAATGTCAGTTCACATTTGTAGGTGGATTATTAGTTTTAGAGCTCAAAATTAGAATATTTAAAGTGATTTTCATGCTTCCAGGGGCTCTAAACACAAGATTTGTGGAATGGTTAAAAGTGCATGAAAATGGCCAATTTGCTCACTCTGAGGTCTCAAAAAGTGTTTCTTCACCCCGGGAAGTGAATTAAATACCATTTGGAGGCATTTAATGTTCAAGCAAAAACGGCTGATTTTTGACAAAAGAGATAACACCCCCCCATTACGTCATTCTTCAGAAAGGTGAAAAATGGTCCGTTTTCAAATGTTTTATTTTTGAACGTCAGTTCACATTTGTAGGTGGATTATTAGTTTTAGAGCTAAAATTAGCATGTTTAAAGTGATTTTCATGCTTCCAGGGGCTCTAAACACAAGATTTGTGGAATGGTTAAAAGTGCATGAAAATAGCCAATTTGCTCACTCTGAGGTCTCAAAAAGTGTTTCTTCACCCCGGGAAGTGAATTAAATACCATTTGTAGGCATTTAATGTTCAATCAAAAACAGCAGATTTTTGACAAAAGAGATAACACCCCCCCATTACGTCATTCTTCAGAAAGGTGAAAAATGGTCCGTTTTCAAATGTTTTATTTTTGAACGTCAGTTAACATTTGTAGGTGCGTTGACGCGCAGCGGGCGCGCCGATTGTGCGCCGAAGGCGCGCCAAAGGTAAGCCCGTCTGCGCCCGTCCGCGCCTGGACCGCGCCCAGTGCCAGGACCCCTGGCCCCCACCGACGGAAGCCGACCCGACGAATCTACAGCGCCGCCGACCTCACCGCACTCAACACCGGCCACATCCCAGGATGTCACCGAGCCGCCCCTAAGCACACCCACGGACCCTTCAGCTGCCACGCCTGCAAGTTCACCTGCATCCGGACCTTCCCTGCACCCGCAAAGCCGACCTCCAGCAGCACCCACCTCAAGTGCATCCTGCTCAACACCCGCTCCGTCCACAGACACGCCGTAGAACTCTGGAACCTGCTCGACACCACCGCCCCCGACGTTGCCTTCATCACCGAGACCTGGATGAACACCTCCTCAGCCCCAGACATCGCCATCGCCATCCCAGAGGGCTACAAGATCACCCGGAGGGACCGCAACAACCAGACCGGAGGAGGCATCGCCATCATCCACAGAGACACCATCCGCATCACGACCAACACCGACGACACCCTCACCACCGCCGAACACCTACACTTCCAGATACACACCAACCCGAAGACCACACTAAGAGGCACCCTGATCTACCGACCCCCGGGACCGCGCACACGATTCAGCGAGGACATCGCCGACTTCGTCAGCCCGCACGCTCTCCCCTCCGCCGACTACATCCTCCTGGGGGACCTCAACTTCCACCTGGAGAACAACAACGACCACAACACCATCACCCTGCTCGACAACCTCGACAACCTCGGACTCAAGCAGCTAGTGACCACCCCCACCCACCTCGCCGGACACACACTCGACGCCGTCTTCTCATCCAGCAAAGACGTCACCTTCAGCCACGCAACAGGACTCCACTGGACGGACCACAGCTGCGTCCACTTCACCTTCAGAAGAACGACGACCCACCACCTCCAGCAACAGGTTGCTCGAAGAAGCTGGAACAAGATCACAGCCGACCAGCTCACCGCCTCCCTGAGCCAGCACCCTCCCGCCAGCTCAGCGAACCCCAGCCAGGCCGCCGACAACCTCACGAAGTGGATCAGCAACTGCGCGGACGAACTCGCCCCTCTGAGGACCCCGCCCAGCAGATCCTGCAGCAGAAAAACACCATGGTTCACCGACGAACTCAAGTGCTCCAAGAAGAACTGTCGAGCCCTCGAGAAAGCCTGGAGAAGGGAACCAACGACGGACAACATGACCACCCTCAAGCTCGCCACCCGGAAACACCACCAACTAATCCGCGCCACCAAGAAAAATGCATACAAGGACCGGCTGGACAACAACGCACACAACTGCAAGGAACTCTTCAACATCGTGAAAGAGCTCTCCAACCCCAACGCCGGAAACAACGACATCACCCCGTCGCAAGACCTCTGCAACTCCCTCGCGTCCTACTTCCACAACAAGATCACGGACATACACAACAGCTTCAACAACCAACCAACGCAAGCCACAACCGCAACGACGCCACCATCCACCACCCTCCGCACCTGGACCCCGATCAGCACCGAAGACACCATCCGCACCATGAACTCCATCCATTCCGGATCTCCGACTGACCCCTGCCCTCACCACGTCTTCAACAAGGCCGACGCTGTCCTCGCACCCCACCTGCGGGACATCATCAACACCTCCTTCGACTCCGCCACCTTCCCTGAGAGCTGGAAGCACGCCGAACTCAGCGCTCTCCTCAAGAAACCCACAGCAGACCCCACCGACCTCAAGAACTACCGTCCCATCTCGCTCCTCCCGTTCCCGGCCAAAGTCATCGAGAAGACCGTCAACAAACAGCTGGCCGCCTTCCTCGAGACGAATGGATCCCTCGACCCCTCACAGTCCGGCTTCCGAGCGAACCACAGCACCGAGACCGCCCTCATCGCCGCCACCGACGACCTTCGAACTCTGATGGACAACGGAGAAACAGCGGCCCTCATCCTCCTGGACCTCTCCGCGGCTTTCGACACTGTCTGCCACCGCACCCTAGTACAGCGCCTCAGCCACATCGGAATCCAGGAGAAGGCACTGGAATGGATCACCTCCTTCCTCGACGGAAGAACACAAAGAGTCCGCCTACCACCGTTCAAGTCAGAGGCCACCAAAGTCATCTGCGGCGTACCCCAAGGATCCTCGCTGAGCCCAACCCTCTTCAACGTCTACATGAGCCCCCTCGCGGCCATCGCACGCCAACACAACCTGAACATCATCTCCTACGCCGACGACACCCAGCTGATCCTCTCCCTGACCAACGACCCCGCCACCGCCAGAGCCAACCTGCACGAAGGGATGAGAGACGTAGCCGAATGGATGACGACCAGCCGCCTGAAACTGAACTCAGACAAGACGGAGGTCCTCATCCTGGGCTCCACGCCCTCCGCCTGGGACGACTCCTGGTGGCCCCCCGCCCTGGGCACCGCACCCAAACCGACGGACCACGCACGCAACCTGGGCTTCATCCTGGACTCCTCCCTCTCCATGTCCAGACAAGTCAACGCCGTCTCCTCGTCATGCTTCAACATCCTGCGCATGCTACGTAAGATCTTCCGGTGGATCCCCACCGAGACGAGGAAGACGGTCACCCAAGCCCTCGTCACCAGCCGACTGGACTACGGCAACGCCCTCTACGCCGGAACCACTGCCAAACTCCAGAAGAGACTCCAGCGAATCCAGAACGCCTCGGCGAGACTCATCCTCGACATCCCCCGACGCAGCCACATCTCCGGACACCTGAGAGATCTGCACTGGCTCCCGGTCAACAAGAGAATCACCTTCCGGCTCCTCACCCACGCGCACAAAGCCCTACACGACCAAGGCCCGAGCTACCTCAACAACCGGATCAACTTCTACACTCCCAAGCGCCTCCTCAGATCAACCAACCACGCCCTCGCCGCCGTCCCCCGCATCCGAAGAGCGACAACAGGAGGAAGATCCTTCTCCTACCTGGCCGCCAAGACCTGGAACTCACTTCCGACCAATCTGCGCCTGACCCAAGACCACCTCTCCTTCAGGAAGAAGCTCAAGACCTGGCTGTTCGAGCAGTAGCGGCACCCCCCCCCCTCCCAGCGCCTTGAGACCCTACGGGTGAGTAGTGCGCTATACAAATGACCTGATTGATTGATTAGGTGGATTATTAGTTTTAGAGCTAAAATTAGCATGTTTAAAGTGATTTTCATGCTTCCAGGGGCTCTTAACACAAGATTTGTGGAATGGTTAAAAGTGCATGAAAATGGCCAATTTGCTCACTCTGAGGTCTCAAAAAGTGTTTCTTCACCCCGGGAAGTGAATTAAATACCATTTGGAGGCATTTAATGTTCAATCAAAAACAGCTGATTTTTGACAAAAGAGATAACACCCCCCCCATTACGTCATGCTTCAGAAAGGTGAAAAATTGTCCGTTTTCAAATGTTTTATTTTTGAATGTCAGTTCACATTTGTAGGTGGATCATCAGTTTTAGAGCTAAAAAAATTAGCATGTTTAAAGTGATTTTCATGCTTCCAGGGGCTCTAAACACAAGATTTGTGGAATGGTTAAAAGTGCATGAAAATGGCCAATTTGCTCACTCTGAGGTCTCAAAAAGTGTTTCTTCACCCCGGGAAGTGAATTAAATACCATTTGGAGGCATTTAATGTTCAATCAAAAACAGCTGATTTTTGACAAAAGAGATAACACCCCCCCATTACGTCATGCTTCAGAAAGGTGAAAAATTGTCCGTTTTAAAATGTTTTATTTTTGAACGTCAGTTCACATTTGTAGGTGGATTATTAGTTTTAGAGCTAAAATTAGCATGTTTAAAGTGATTTTCATGCTTCCAGGGGCCCGGGAAGTGAATTAAATACCATTTGGAGGCATTTAATGTTCAAGCAAAAACGGCTGATTTTTGACAAAAGAGATAACACCTCCCATTACGTCATGCTTCAGAAAGGTGAAAAATTGTCCGTTTTTTTTTTTTTTTTTAATGTCAGTTCACATTTGTAGGTGGATTATTAGTTTTAGAGCTAAAATTAGCATGTTTAAAGTGATTTTCATGCTTCCTGTGGCCCTAAACACAAGGTTTGTGGAATGGTTAAAAGTGCATGAAAATGGCCAATTTGCTCACTCTGAGGTCTCAAAAAGTCTTTCTTCATCCCGGGAAGTGAATTAAATACCATTTGGAGGCATTTAATGTTCAAGCAAAAACAGCTGATTTTTGACAAAAGAGATAACACCCGCCCATTACGTAATTCTTCAGAAAGGTGAAAAATTGTCTGTTTTCAAATGTTTTATTTTTGAATGTCAGTTCACATTTGTAGGTGGATTATTAGTTTTAGAGCTCAAAATTAGAATATTTAAAGTGATTTTCATGCTTCCAGGGGCTCTAAACACAAGATTTGTGGAATGGTTAAAAGTGCATGAAAATGGCCAATTTGCTCACTCTGAGGTCTCAAAAAGTGTTTCTTCACCCCGGGAAGTGAATTAAATACCATTTGTAGGCATTTAATGTTCAATCAAAAACAGCAGATTTTTGACAAAAGAGATAACACCCCCCCATTACGTCATTCTTCAGAAAGGTGAAAAATGGTCCGTTTTCAAATGTTTTATTTTTGAACGTCAGTTAACATTTGTAGGTGGATTATTAGTTTTAGAGCTAAAATTAGCATGTTTAAAGTGATTTTCATGCTTCCAGGGGCTCTAAACACAAGATTTGTGGAATGGTTAAAAGTGCATGAAAATGGCCAATTTGCTCACTCTGAGGTCTCAAAAAGTGTTTCTTCACCCCGGGAAGTGAATTAAATACCATTTGGAGGCATTTAATGTTCAAGCAAAAACGGCTGATTTTTGACAAAAGAGATAACACCCCCCCCATTACGTCATGCTTCAGAAAGGTGAAAAATTGTCCGTTTTCAAATGTTTTATTTTTGAATGTCAGTTCACATTTGTAGGTGGATTATTAGTTTTAGAGCTAAAATTAGCATATTTAAAGTGATTTTCATGCTTCCAGGGGCTCTAAACACAAGATTTGTGGAATGGTTAAAAGTGCATGAAAATGGCCAATTTGCTCACTCTGAGGTCTCAAAAAGTGTTTCTTCACCCCGGGAAGTGAATTAAATACCATTTGGAGGCATTTAATGTTCAAGCAAAAACGGCTGATTTTTGACAAAAGAGATAACACCCCCACATTACGTCAATCTTCAGAAAGGTGAAAAATGGTCCGTTTTCAATTGTTTTATTTTTGAACGTCAGTTCACATTTGTAGGTGGATTATTAGTTTTAGAGCTAAAATTAGCATGTTTAAAGTGATTTTCATGCTTCCAGGGGCTCTTAACACAAGATTTGTGGAATGGTTAAAAGTGCATGAAAATGCCCAATTTGCTCACTCTGAGGTCTCAAAAAGTGTTTCTTCACCCTGGGAAGTGAATTAAATACCATTTGGAGGCATTTAATGTTCAAGCAAAAACGGCTGATTTTTGACAAAAGAGATAACACCCCCCCTTACGTCATTCTTCAGAAAGGTGAAAAATGGTCCGTTTTCAAATGTTTTATTTTTGAACGTCAGTTCACATTTGTAGGTGGATTATTAGTTTTAGAGCTAAAATTAGCATGTTTAAAGTGATTTTCATGCTTCCAGGGGCCCTTAACACAAGATTTGTGGAATGGTTAAAAGTGCATGAAAATGGCCAATTTGCTCACTCTGAGGTCTCAAAAAGTGTTTCTTCACCCCGGGAAGTGAATTAAATACCATTTGGAGGCATTTAATGTTCAATCAAAAACAGCTGATTTTTGACAAAAGAGATAACACCCCCCCATTACGTCATGCTTCAGAAAGGTGAAAAATTGTCCGTTTTCAAATGTTTTATTTTTGAATGTCAGTTCACATTTGTAGGTGGATTATTAGTTTTAGAGCTAAAATTAGCATGTTTAAAGTGATTTTCATGCTTCCTGTGGCCCTAAACACAAGGTTTGTGGAATGGTTAAAAGTGCATGAAAATGGCCAATTTGCTCACTCTGAGGTCTCAAAAAGTGTTTCTTCACCCCGGGAAGTGAATTAAATACCATTTGGAGGCATTTAATGTTCAAGCAAAAACAGCTGATTTTTGACAAAAGAGGTAACACCCCCCATTACGTAATTCTTCAGAAAGGTGAAAAATTGTCTGTTTTCAAATGTTTTATTTTTGAAAATCAATTCACATTTGTAGGTGGATTATTAGTTTTAGAGCTAAAATTTGCATATTTAAAGTGATTTTCATGCTTCCAGGGGCTCAAAACACAAGATTTGTAGAATGGTTAAAAGTGCATGAAAATGGCCAATTTACTCACTCTGAGGTCTCAAAAAGTGTTTCTTCACCCCGGGAAGTGAATTAAATACCATTTGGAGGCATTTAATGTTCAAGCAAAAACGGCTGATTTTTGACAAAAGAGATAACACCCCCCCATTATATCATGCTTCAGAAAGGTGAAAAATGGTCCGTTTTCAAATGTTTTATTTTTGAAGGTCAGTTCACATTTGTAGGTGGATTATTAGTTTTAGAGCTAAAATTAGCATGTTTAAAGTGATTTTCATGCTTCCAGGGGGCCGGGAAGTGAATTAAATACCATTTGGAGGCATTTAATGTTCAAGCAAAAACGGCTGATTTTTGACAAAAGAGATAACACCCCCCCATTACGTCATGCTTCAGAAAGGTGAAAGATTGTCAGTTTTCAAATGTTTTATTTTTGAATGTCAGTTCACATTTGTAGGTGGATTATTAGTTTTAGAGCTAAAATTATCATGTTTAAAGTGATTTTCATGCTTCCTGTGGCCCTAAACACAAAGTTTGTGGAATGGTTAAAAGTGCATGAAAATGGCCAATTTGCTCACTCTGAGGTCTCAAAAAGTGTTTCTTCAACCCGGGAAGTGAATTAAATACCATTTGGAGGCATTTAATGTTCAAGCAAAAACGGCTGATTTTTGACAAAAGAGATAACACCCCCCCATTACGTCATGCTTCAGAAAGGTGTAAAATGGTCCGTTTTCAAATGTTTTATTTTTGAATGTCAATTCACATTTGTAGGTGGATTATTAGTTTTAGAGCTAAAATTAGCATGTTTAAAGTGATTTTCATGCTTCCAGGGGCCCGGGAAGTGAATTAAATATCATTTGGAGGCATTTAATGTTCAAGAAAAAACGGCTGATTTTTGACAAAAGAGATAACACCCCCCCATTACGTCATGCTTCAGAAAGGTGAAAAATTGTCCGTTTTCAAATAATTTATTTTTGAATGTCAGTTCACATTTGTAGGTGAATTATTAGTTTCAGAGCTAAAATTAGCATGTTTAAAGTGATTTTCATGCTTCCTGTGGCCCTAAACACAAAGTTTGTGGAATGGTTAAAAGTGCATGAAAATGGCCAATTTGCTCACTCTGAGGTCTCAAAAAGTGTTTCTTCACCCCGGGAAGTGAATTAAATACCATTTGGAGGCATTTAATGTTCAAGCAAAAACAGCTGATTTTTGACAAAAGGGATAACACCCCCCATTACGTAATGCTTCAGAAAGGTGAAAAATGGTCAGTTTTCAAATGTTTTATTTTTGAATGTCAGTTCACATTTGTAGGTGGATTATTAGTTTTAGAGCTAAAATTAGCATGTTTAAAGTGATTTTCATGCTTCCAGGGGACCGGGAAGTGAATTAAATACCATTTGGAGGCATTTAATGTTCAAGCAAAAACAGCTGATCTTTGACAAAAGAGATAACACCCCCCCATTACGTCATGCTTCAGAAAGGTGAAAAATGGTCCGTTTTCAAATGTTTTATTTTTGAATGTCAATTCACATTTGTAGGTGGATTATTAGTTTTAGAGCTAAAATTAGCATGTTTAAAGTGATTTTCATGCTTCCAGGGGCCCGGGAAGTGAATTAAATATCATTTGGAGGCATTTAATGTTCAAGAAAAAACGGCTGATTTTTGACAAAAGAGATAACACCCCCCCATTACGTCATGCTTCAGAAAGGTGAAAAATTGTCCGTTTTCAAATAATTTATTTTTGAATGTCAGTTCACATTTGTAGGTGAATTATTAGTTTCAGAGCTAAAATTAGCATGTTTAAAGTGATTTTCATGCTTCCTGTGGCCCTAAACACAAAGTTTGTGGAATGGTTAAAAGTGCATGAAAATGGCCAATTTGCTCACTCTGAGGTCTCAAAAAGTGTTTCTTCACCCCGGGAAGTGAATTAAATACCATTTGGAGGCATTTAATGTTCAAGCAAAAACAGCTGATTTTTGACAAAAGGGATAACACCCCCCATTACGTAATGCTTCAGAAAGGTGAAAAATGGTCAGTTTTCAAATGTTTTATTTTTGAATGTCAGTTCACATTTGTAGGTGGATTATTAGTTTTAGAGCTAAAATTAGCATGTTTAAAGTGATTTTCATGCTTCCAGGGGACCGGGAAGTGAATTAAATACCATTTGGAGGCATTTAATGTTCAAGCAAAAACAGCTGATCTTTGACAAAAGAGATAACACCCCCCCATTACGTCATTCTTCAGAAAGGTGAAAAATGGTCCGTTTTCAAATGTTTTATTTTTGAACGTCAGTTCACATTTGTAGGTGGATTATTAGTTTTAGAGCTAAAATTAGCATGTTTATAGTGATTTTCATGCTTCCAGGGGCTCTAAACACAAGATTTGTGGAATGGTTAAAAGTGCATGAAAATGGCCAATTTGCTCACTCTGAGGTCTCAAAAAGTGTTTCTTCACCCCGGGAAGTGAATTAAATACCATTTGGAGGCATTTCATGTTCAATCAAAAACAGCTGATTTTTGACAAAAGAGATAACACCTCCCATTACGTCATGCTTCAGAAAGGTGAAAAATTGTCCGTTTTCAAATGTTTTTGTTTTTAATGTCAGTTCACATTTGTAGGTGGATTAGTTTTAGAGCTAAAATTAGCATGTTTAAAGTGATTTTCATGCTTCCGGTGGCCCTAAACACAAGGTTTGTGGAATGGTTAAAAGTGCATGAAAATGGCTAATTTGCTCACTCTGAGGTCTCAAAAAGAGTTTCTTCACCCCGGGAAGTGAATTAAATACCATTTGGAGGCATTTAATGTTCAAGCAAAAACAGCTGATTTTTGACAAAAGAGATAACACCCCCCCATTACGTAATTCTTCAGAAAGGTGAAAAATTGTCTGTTTTCAAATGTTTTATTTTTGAATGTCAGTTCACATTTGTAGGTGGATTATTAGTTTTAGAGCTAAAATTTGCATATTTAAAGTGATTTTCATGCTTCCAGGGGCTCTAAACACAAGATTTGTGGAATGGTTAAAAGTGCATGAAAATGGCCAATTTGCTCACTCTGAGGTCTCAAAAAGTGTTTCTTCACCCCGGGAAGTGAATTAAATACCATTTGGAGGCATTTAATGTTCAAGCAAAAACAGCTGATTTTTGACAAAAGAGGTAACACCCCCCCATTACGTCATGCTTCAGAAAGGTGAAAAATTGTCCGTTTTCAAATGTTTTATTTTTGAATGTCAGTTCACATTTGTAGGTGGATTATTAGTTTTAGAGCTAAAATTAGCATATTTAAAGTGATTTTCATGCTTCCAGGGGCTCTAAACACAAGATTTGTGGAATGGTTAAAAGTGCATGAAAATGGCCAATTTGCTCACTCTGAGGTCTCAAAAAGTGTTTCTTCACCCCGGGAAGTGAATTAAATACCATTTGGAGGCATTTAATTTTCAAGCAAAAACGGCTGATTTTTGACAAAAGAGATAACACCCCCCCATTACGTCATTCTTCAGAAAGGTGAAAAATGGTCCGTTTTCAATTGTTTTATTTTTGAACGTCAGTTCACATTTGTAGGTGGATTATTAGTTTTAGAGCTAAAATTAGCATGTTTAAAGTGATTTTCATGCTTCCAGGGGCCCGGGAAGTGAATTAAATACCATTTGGAGACATTTAATGTTCAAGCAAAAACGGCTGATTTTTGACAAAAGAGATAACACCCCCCCCATTACGTCATGCTTCAGAAAGGTGAAAAATTGTCAGTTTTCAATTTTTTTATTTTTGAATGTCAGTTCACATTTGTAGGTGGATTATTAGTTTTAGAGCTAAAATTAGCATGTTTAAAGTGATTTTCATGCTTCGAGGGGCTCTTAACACAAGATTTGTGGAATGGTTAAAAGTGCATAAAAATGGCCAATTTGCTCACTCTGAGGTCTCAAAAAGTGTTTCTTCACCCCGGGAAGTGAATTAAATACCATTTGGAGGCATTTAATGTTCAAGCAAAAACGGCTGATTTTTGACAAAAGAGATAACACCCCCCCTTATGTCATTCTTCAGAAAGGTGAAAAATGGTCCGTTTTCAAATGTTTTATTTTTGAACGTCAGTTCACATTTGTAGGTGGATTATTAGTTTTAGAGCTAAAATTAGCATGTTTAAAGTGATTTTCATGCTTCCAGGGGCTCTTAACACAAGATTTGTGGAATGGTTAAAAGTGCATGAAAATGGCCAATTTGCTCACTCTGATGTCTCAAAAAGTGTTTCTTCACCCCGGGAAGTGAATTAAATACCATTCGGAGGCATTTAATGTTCAATCAAAAACAGCTGATTTTTGACAAAAGAGATAACACCCCCCCATTACGTCATGCTTCAGAAAGGTGAAAAATTGTCCGTTTTCAAATGTTTTATTTTTGAATGTCAGTTCACATTTGTAGGTGGATTATTAGTTTTAGAGCTAAAATTAGCATGTTTAAAGTGATTTTCATGCTTCCTGTGGCCCTAAACACAAGGTTTGTGGAATGGTTAAAAGTGCATGAAAATGGCCAATTTGCTCACTCTGAGGTCTCAAAAAGTGTTTCTTCACCCCGGGAAGTGAATTAAATACCATTTGTAGGCATTTAATGTTCAATCAAAAACAGCTGATTTTTGACAAAAGAGATAACACCCCCCCATTACGTAATTCTTCAGAAAGGTGAAAAATGGTCCATTTTCAAATGTTTTATTTTTGAACGTCAGTTCACATTTGTAGGTGGATTATTAGCTTTAGAGCTAAAATTAGCATGTTTAAAGTGATTTTCATGCTTCCTGTGGCCCTAAACACAAGGTTTGTGGAATGGTTAAAAGTGCATGAAAATGGCCAATTTGCTCACTCTGAGGTCTCAAAAAGTGTTTCTTCACCCCGGGAAGTGAATTAAATACCATTTGTAGGCATTTAATGTTCAATCAAAAACAGCTGATTTTTGACAAAAGAGATAACACCCCCCCCCCCATTACGTCATTCTTCAGAAAGGTGAAAAATGGTCCGTTTTCAAATGTTTTATTTTTGAATGTCAGTTCACATTTGTAGGTGGATTATTAGTTTTAGAGCTAAAATTAGCATGTTTAAAGTGATTTTCATGCTTCCAGGGGCCCGGGAAGTGAATTAAATACCATTTGGAGGCATTTAATGTTCAAGCAAAAACAGCTGATTTTTGACAAAAGAGATAACACCCCCCCCATTACGTCATTCTTCAGAAAGGTGAAAAATGGTCCATTTTCAAATGTTTTATTTTTGAACGTCAGTTCACATTTGTAGGTGGATTATTAGTTTTAGAGCTAAAGTTAGCATGTTTAAAGTGATTTTCATGCTTCCAGGGGCTCTAAACACAAGATTTGTGGAATGGTTAAAAGTGCATGAAAATGGCCAATTTGCTCACTCTGAGGTCTCAAAAAGTGTTTCTTCACCCCGGGAAGTGAATTAAATACCATTTGGAGGCATTTAATGTTCAAGCAAAAACGGCTGATTTTTGAAAACGGCTGATTTTTGACAAAAGAGATAACACCCCCCCATTATGTCATGCTTCAGAAAGGTGAAAAATGGTCCGTTTTCAAATGTTTTATTTTTGAAGGTCAGTTCACATTTGTAGGTGGATTATTAGTTTTAGAGCTAAAATTAGCATGTTTAAAGTGATTTTCATGCTTCCAGGGAGCCGGGAAGTGAATTAAATACCATTTGGAGGCATTTAATGTTCAAGCAAAAACGGCTGATTTTTGACAAAAGAGATAACACCCCCCCATTACGTCATGCTTCAGAAAGGTGAAAGATTGTCAGTTTTCAAATGTTTTATTTTTGAATGTCAGTTCACATTTGTAGGTGAATTATTAGTTTTAGAGCTAAAATTATCATGTTTAAAGTGATTTTCATGCTTCCTGTGGCCCTAAACACAAAGTTTGTGGAATGGTTAAAAGTGCATGAAAATGGCCAATTTGCTCACTCTGAGGTCTCAAAAAGTGTTTCTTCACCCCGGGAAGTGAATTAAATACCATTTGGAGGCATTTAATGTTCAAGCAAAAACGGCTGATTTTTGACAAAAGAGATAACACCCCCCCATTACGTCATGCTTCAGAAAGGTGAAAAATGGTCCGTTTTCAAATGTTTTATTTTTGAATGTCAATTCACATTTGTAGGTGGATTATTAGTTTTAGAGCTAAAATTAGCATGTTTAAAGTGATTTTCATGCTTCCAGGGGCCCGGGAAGTGAATTAAATATCATTTGGAGGCATTTAATGTTCAAGAAAAAACGACTGATTTTTGACACAAGAGATAACACCCCCCATTACGTCATGCTTCAGAAAGGTGAAAAATTGTCCGTTTTCAAATAATTTATTTTTGAATGTCAGTTCACATTTGTAGGTGAATTATTAGTTTTAGAGCTAAAATTAGCAAGTTTAAAGTGATTTTCATGCTTCCTGTGGCCCTAAACACAAAGTTTGTGGAATGGTTAAAAGTGCATGAAAATGGCCAATTTGCTCACTCTGAGGTCTCAAAAAGTGTTTCTTCACCCCGGGAAGTGAATTAAATACCATATGGAGGCATTTAATGTTCAAGCAAAAACAGCTGATTTTTGACAAAAGGGATAACACCCCCCATTACGTAATGCTTCAGAAAGGTGAAAAATGGTCCGTTTTCAAATGTTTTATTTTTGAATTTCAGTTCACATTTGTAGGTGGATTATTAGTTTTAGAGCTAAAATTATCATGTTTAAAGTGATTTTCATGCTTCCAGGGGACCGGGAAGTGAATTAAATACCATTTGGAGGCATTTAATGTTCAAGCAAAAACAGCTGATCTTTGACAAAAGAGATAACACCCCCCCATTACGTCATTCTTCAGAAAGGTGAAAAATGGTCCGTTTTCAAATGTTTTATTTTTGAACGTCAGTTCACATTTGTAGGTGGATTATTAGTTTTAGAGCTAAAATTAGCATGTTTATAGTGATTTTCATGCTTCCAGGGGCTCTAAACACAAGATTTGTGGAATGGTTAAAAGTGCATGAAAATGGCCAATTTGCTCACTCTGAGGTCTCAAAAAGTGTTTCTTCACCCCGGGAAGTGAATTAAATACCATTTGGAGGCATTTAATGTTCAAGCAAAAACAGCTGATTTTTGACAAAAGGGATAACACCCCCCATTACGTAATGCTTCAGAAAGGTGAAAAATGGTCAGTTTTCAAATGTTTTATTTTTGAATGTCAGTTCACATTTGTAGGTGGATTATTAGTTTTAGAGCTAAAATTAGCATGTTTAAAGTGATTTTCATGCTTCCAGGGGACCGGGAAGTGAATTAAATACCATTTGGAGGCATTTAATGTTCAAGCAAAAACAGCTGATCTTTGACAAAAGAGATAACACCCCCCCATTACGTCATTCTTCAGAAAGGTGAAAAATGGTCCGTTTTCAAATGTTTTATTTTTGAACGTCAGTTCACATTTGTAGGTGGATTATTAGTTTTAGAGCTAAAATTAGCATGTTTATAGTGATTTTCATGCTTCCAGGGGCTCTAAACACAAGATTTGTGGAATGGTTAAAAGTGCATGAAAATGGCCAATTTGCTCACTCTGAGGTCTCAAAAAGTGTTTCTTCACCCCGGGAAGTGAATTAAATACCATTTGGAGGCATTTAATGTTCAAGCAAAAACAGCTGATTTTTGACAAAAGAGATAACACCCCCCCATTACGTCATTCTTCAGAAAGGTGAAAAATGGTCCATTTTCAAATGTTTTATTTTTGAACGTCAGTTCACATTTGTAGGTGGATTATTAGTTTTAGAGCTAAAATTAGCATGTTTAAAGTGATTTTCATGCTTCCAGGGGCTCTAAACACAAGATTTGTGGAATGGTTAAAAGTGCATGAAAATGGCCAATTTGCTCACTCTGAGGTCTCAAAAAGTGTTTCTTCACCCCGGGAAGTGAATTAAATACCATTTGGAGGCATTTAATGTTCAAGCAAAAACGGCTGATTTTTGAAAACGGCTGATTTTTGACAAAAGAGATAACACCCCCCCATTATGTCATGCTTCAGAAAGGTGAAAAATGGTCCGTTTTCAAATGTTTTATTTTTGAAGGTCAGTTCACATTTGTAGGTGGATTATTAGTTTTAGAGCTAAAATTAGCATGTTTAAAGTGATTTTCATGCTTCCAGGGGGCCGGGAAGTGAATTAAATACCATTTGGAGGCATTTAATGTTCAAGCAAAAACGGCTGATTTTTGACAAAAGAGATAACACCCCCCCATTACGTCATGCTTCAGAAAGGTGAAAGATTGTCAGTTTTCAAATGTTTTATTTTTGAATGTCAGTTCACATTTGTAGGTGAATTATTAGTTTTAGAGCTAAAATTATCATGTTTAAAGTGATTTTCATGCTTCCTGTGGCCCTAAACACAAAGTTTGTGGAATGGTTAAAAGTGCATGAAAATGGCCAATTTGCTCACTCTGAGGTCTCAAAAAGTGTTTCTTCACCCCGGGAAGTGAATTAAATACCATTTGGAGGCATTTAATGTTCAAGCAAAAACGGCTGATTTTTGACAAAAGAGATAACACCCCCCCCATTACGTCATGCTTCAGAAAGGTGAAAAATGGTCCGTTTTCAAATGTTTTATTTTTGAATGTCAATTCACATTTGTAGGTGGATTATTAGTTTTAGAGCTAAAATTAGCATGTTTAAAGTGATTTTCATGCTTCCAGGGGCCCGGGAAGTGAATTAAATATCATTTGGAGGCATTTAATGTTCAAGAAAAAACGACTGATTTTTGACACAAGAGATAACACCCCCCATTACGTCATGCTTCAGAAAGGTGAAAAATTGTCCGTTTTCAAATAATTTATTTTTGAATGTCAGTTCACATTTGTAGGTGAATTATTAGTTTTAGAGCTAAAATTAGCAAGTTTAAAGTGATTTTCATGCTTCCTGTGGCCCTAAACACAAAGTTTGTGGAATGGTTAAAAGTGCATGAAAATGGCCAATTTGCTCACTCTGAGGTCTCAAAAAGTGTTTCTTCACCCCGGGAAGTGAATTAAATACCATATGGAGGCATTTAATGTTCAAGCAAAAACAGCTGATTTTTGACAAAAGGGATAACACCCCCCATTACGTAATGCTTCAGAAAGGTGAAAAATGGTCCGTTTTCAAATGTTTTATTTTTGAATTTCAGTTCACATTTGTAGGTGGATTATTAGTTTTAGAGCTAAAATTAGCATGTTTAAAGTGATTTTCATGCTTCCAGGGGACCGGGAAGTGAATTAAATACCATTTGGAGGCATTTAATGTTCAAGCAAAAACAGCTGATCTTTGACAAAAGAGATAACACCCCCCCATTACGTCATTCTTCAGAAAGGTGAAAAATGGTCCGTTTTCAAATGTTTTATTTTTGAACGTCAGTTCACATTTGTAGGTGGATTATTAGTTTTAGAGCTAAAATTAGCATGTTTATAGTGATTTTCATGCTTCCAGGGGCTCTAAACACAAGATTTGTGGAATGGTTAAAAGTGCATGAAAATGGCCAATTTGCTCACTCTGAGGTCTCAAAAAGTGTTTCTTCACCCCGGGAAGTGAATTAAATACCATTTGGAGGCATTTAATGTTCAAGCAAAAACAGCTGATTTTTGACAAAAGGGATAACACCCCCCATTACGTAATGCTTCAGAAAGGTGAAAAATGGTCAGTTTTCAAATGTTTTATTTTTGAATGTCAGTTCACATTTGTAGGTGGATTATTAGTTTTAGAGCTAAAATTAGCATGTTTAAAGTGATTTTCATGCTTCCAGGGGACCGGGAAGTGAATTAAATACCATTTGGAGGCATTTAATGTTCAAGCAAAAACAGCTGATCTTTGACAAAAGAGATAACACCCCCCCATTACGTCATTCTTCAGAAAGGTGAAAAATGGTCCGTTTTCAAATGTTTTATTTTTGAACGTCAGTTCACATTTGTAGGTGGATTATTAGTTTTAGAGCTAAAATTAGCATGTTTATAGTGATTTTCATGCTTCCAGGGGCTCTAAACACAAGATTTGTGGAATGGTTAAAAGTGCATGAAAATGGCCAATTTGCTCATTCTGAGGTCTCAAAAAGTGTTTCTTCACCCCGGGAAGTGAATTAAATACCATTTGGAGGCATTTCATGTTCAATCAAAAACAGCTGATTTTTGACAAAAGAGATAACACCTCCCATTACGCCATGCTTCAGAAAGGTGAAAAATTGTCCATTTTCAAATGTTTTTGTTTTTAATGTCAGTTCACATTTGTAGGTGGATTAGTTTTAGAGCTAAAATTAGCATGTTTAAAGTGATTTTCATGCTTCCGGTGGCCCTAAACACAAGGTTTGTGGAATGGTTAAAAGTGCATGAAAATGGCCAATTTGCTCACTCTGAGGTCTCAAAAAGAGTTTCTTCACCCCGGGAAGTGAATTAAATACCATTTGGAGGCATTTAATGTTCAAGCAAAAACAGCTGATTTTTGACAAAAGAGATAACACCCCCCCATTACGTAATTCTTCAGAAAGGTGAAAAATTGTCTGTTTTCAAATGTTTTATTTTTGAATGTCAGTTCACATTTGTAGGTGGATTATTAGTTTTAGAGCTAAAATTTGCATATTTAAAGTGATTTTCATGCTTCCAGGGGCTCTAAACACAAGATTTGTGGAATGGTTAAAAGTGCATGAAAATGGCCAATTTGCTCACTCTGAGGTCTCAAAAAGTGTTTCTTCACCCCGGGAAGTGAATTAAATACCATTTGGAGGCATTTAATGTTCAAGCAAAAACAGCTGATTTTTGACAAAAGAGGTAACACCCCCCCATTACGTCATGCTTCAGAAAGGTGAAAAATTGTCCGTTTTCAAATGTTTTATTGTTGAATGTCAGTTCACATTTGTAGGTGGATTATTAGTTTTAGAGCTAAAATTAGCATATTTAAAGTGATTTTCATGCTTCCAGGGGCTCGAAACACAAGATTTGTGGAATGGTTAAAAGTGCATGAAAATCGCCAATTTGCTCACTCTGAGGTCTCAAAAAGTGTTTCTTCACCCCGGGAAGTGAATTAAATACCATTTGGAGGCATTTAATTTTCAAGCAAAAACGGCTGATTTTTGACAAAAGAGATAACACCCCCCCATTACGTCATTCTTCAGAAAGGTGAAAAATGGTCCGTTTTCAATTGTTTTATTTTTGAACGTCAGTTCACATTTGTAGGTGGATTATTAGTTTTAGAGCTAAAATTAGCATGTTTAAAGTGATTTTCATGCTTCCAGGGGCCCGGGAAGTGAATTAAATACCATTTGGAGGCATTTAATGTTCAAGCAAAAACGGCTGATTTTTGACAAAAGAGATAACACCCCCCCCCATTACGTCATGCTTCAGAAAGGTGAAAAATTGTCAGTTTTCAAATTTTTTATTTTTGAATGTCAGTTCACATTTGTAGGTGGATTATTAGTTTTAGAGCTAAAATTAGCATGTTTAAAGTGATTTTCATGCTTCAAGGGGCTCTTAACACAAGATTTGTGGAATGGTTAAAAGTGCATGAAAATTGCCAATTTGCTCACTCTGAGGTCTCAAAAAGTGTTTCTTCACCCCGGGAAGTGAATTAAATACCATTTGGAGGCATTTAATGTTCAAGCAAAAACGGCTGATTTTTGACAAAAGAGATAACACCCCCCCCCTTATGTCATTCTTCAGAAAGGTGAAAAATGGTCCGTTTTCAAATGTTTTATTTTTGAACGTCAGTTCACATTTGTAGGTGGATTATTAGTTTTAGAGCTAAAATTAGCATGTTTAAAGTGATTTTCATGCTTCCAGGGGCTCTTAACACAAGATTTGTGGAATGGTTAAAAGTGCATGAAAATGGCCAATTTGCTCACTCTGAGGTCTCAAAAAGTGTTTCTTCACCCCGGGAAGTGAATTAAATACCATTCGGAGGCATTTAATGTTCAATCAAAAACAGCTGATTTTTGACAAAAGAGATAACACCCCCCCATTACGTCATGCTTCAGAAAGGTGAAAAATTGTCCGTTTTCAAATGTTTTATTTTTGAATGTCAGTTCACATTTGTAGGTGGATTATTAGTTTTAGAGCTAAAATTAGCATGTTTAAAGTGATTTTCATGCTTCCTGTGGCCCTAAACACAAGGTTTGTGGAATGGTTAAAAGTGCATGAAAATTGCCAATTTGCTCACTCTGAGGTCTCAAAAAGTGTTTCTTCACCCCGGGAAGTGAATTAAATACCATTTGTAGGCATTTAATGTTCAATCAAAAACAGCTGATTTTTGACAAAAGAGATAACACCCCCCCATTACGTAATTCTTCAGAAAGGTGAAAAATGGTCCATTTTCAAATGTTTTATTTTTGAACGTCAGTTCACATTTGTAGGTGAATTATTAGTTTTAGAGCTAAAATTAGCAAGTTTAAAGTGATTTTCATGCTTCCTGTGGCCCTAAACACAAAGTTTGTGGTATGGTTAAAAGTGCATGAAAATGGCCAATTTGCTCACTCTGAGGTCTCAAAAAGTGTTTCTTCACCCCGGGAAGTGAATTAAATACCATATGGAGGCATTTAATGTTCAAGCAAAAACAGCTGATTTTTGACAAAAGGGATAACACCCCCCATTACGTAATGCTTCAGAAAGGTGAAAAATGGTCCGTTTTCAAATGTTTTATTTTTGAATGTCAGTTCACATTTGTAGGTGGATTATTACTTTTAGAGCTAAAATTAGCATGTTTAAAGTGATTTTCATGCTTCCAGGGGACCGGGAAGTGAATTAAATACCATTTGGAGGCATTTAATGTTCAAGCAAAAACAGCTGATCTTTGACAAAAGAGATAACACCCCCCCATTACGTCATTCTTCAGAAAGGTGAAAAATGGTCCGTTTTCAAATGTTTTATTTTTGAACGTCAGTTCACATTTGTAGGTGGATTATTAGTTTTAGAGCTAAAATTAGCATGTTTATAGTGATTTTCATGCTTCCAGGGGCTCTAAACACAAGATTTGTGGAATGGTTAAAAGTGCATGAAAATGGCCAATTTGCTCACTCTGAGGTCTCAAAAAGTGTTTCTTCACCCCGGGAAGTGAATTAAATACCATTTGGAGGCATTTCATGTTCAATCAAAAACAGCTGATTTTTGACAAAAGAGATAACACCTCCCATTACGTCATGCTTCAGAAAGGTGAAAAATTGTCCGTTTTCAAATGTTTTTGTTTTTAATGTCAGTTCACATTTGTAGGTGGATTAGTTTTAGAGCTAAAATTAGCATGTTTAAAGTGATTTTCATGCTTCCTGTGGCCCTAAACACAAGGTTTGTGGAATGGTTAAAAGTGCATGAAAATGGCCAATTTGCTCACTCTGAGGTCTCAAAAAGAGTTTCTTCACCCCGGGAAGTGAATTAAATACCATTTGGAGGCATTTAATGTTCAAGCAAAAACAGCTGATTTTTGACAAAAGAGATAACACCCCCCCATTACGTAATTCTTCAGAAAGGTGAAAAATTGTCTGTTTTCAAATGTTTTATTTTTGAATGTCAGTTCACATTTGTAGGTGGATTATTAGTTTTAGAGCTAAAATTTGCATATTTAAAGTGATTTTCATGCTTCCAGGGGCTCTAAACACAAGATTTGTGGAATGGTTAAAAGTGCATGAAAATGGCCAATTTGCTCCCTCTGAGGTCTCAAAAAGTGTTTCTTCACCCCGGGAAGTGAATTAAATACCATTTGGAGGCATTTAATGTTCAAGCAAAAACGGCTGATTTTTGACAAAAGAGATAACACCCCCCCATTACGCCATTCTTCAGAAAGGTGAAAAATGGTCCGTTTTCAAATGTTTTATTTTTGAACGTCAGTTCACATTTGTAGGTGGATTATTAGTTTTAGAGCTAAAATTAGCATGTTTAAAGTGATTTTCATGCTTCCAGGGGCTCTAAACACAAGATTTGTGGAATGGTTAAATGTGCATGAAAATGGCCAATTTGCTCACTCTGAGGTCTCAAAAAGTGTTTCTTCACCCCGGGAAGTGAATTAAATACCATTTGTAGGCATTTAATGTTCAATCAAAAACAGCAGATTTTTGACAAAAGAGATAACACCCCCCCATTACATCATTCTTCAGAAAGGTGAAAAATGGTCCGTTTCCAAATGTTTTATTTTTGAACGTCAGTTCACATTTGTAGGTGGATTATTAGTTTTAGAGCTAAACTTAGCATGTTTAAAGTGATTTTCATGCTTCCAGGGGCTCTAAACACAAGATTTGTGGAATGGTTAAAAGTGCATGAAAATGGCCAATTTGCTCACTCTGAGGTCTCAAAAAGTGTTTCTTCACCCCGGGAAGTGAATTAAATACCATTTGGAGGCATTTAATGTTCAAGCAAAAACAGCTGATTTTTGACAAAAGAGATAACACCCCCCCATTACGTAATTCTTCAGAAAGGTGAAAAATGGTCCGTTTTCAAATGTTTTATTTTTGAACGTCAGTTCACATTTGTAGGTGGATTATTAGTTTTAGAGCTAAAATTAGCATGTTTAAAGTGATTTTCATGCTTCCAGGGGCTCTAAACACAAGATTTGTGGAATGGTTAAAAGTGCATGAAAATGGCCAATTTGCTCACTCTGAGGTCTCAAAAACTGTTTCTTCACCCCGGGAAGTGAATTAAATACCATTTGTAGGCATTTAATGTTCAATCAAAAACAGCTGATTTTTGACAAAAGAGATAACACCCCCCCCCCATTACGTCATTCTTCAGAAAGGTGAAAAATGGTCCGTTTTCAAATATTTTATTTTTGAATGTCAGTTCACATTTGTAGGTGGATTATTAGTTTTAGAGCTAAAATTAGCATGTTTAAAGTGATTTTCATGCTTCCAGGGGCCCGGGAAGTGAATTAAATACCATTTGGAGGCATTTAATGTTCAAGCAAAAACAGCTGATTTTTGACAAAAGAGATAACACCCCCCCATTACGTCATTCTTCAGAAAGGTGAAAAATGGTCCATTTTCAAATGTTTTATTTTTGAACGTCAGT
The DNA here is from genome assembly GCF_964261635.1 of Lissotriton helveticus. Taxonomy (NCBI): domain Eukaryota; kingdom Metazoa; phylum Chordata; class Amphibia; order Caudata; family Salamandridae; genus Lissotriton; species Lissotriton helveticus. Next base: position 2,657,046 of record NW_027611740.1, read on the forward strand.
TCACATTTGTAGGTGGATTATTAGTTTTAGAGCTAAAATTAGCATGTTTAAAGTGATTTTCATGCTTCCAGGGGCTCTAAACACAAGATTTGTGGAATGGTTAAAAGTGCATGAAAATGGCAAATTTGCTCACTCTGAGGTCTCAAAAAGTGTTTCTTCACCCCGGGAAGTGAATTAAATACCATTTGGAGGCATTTAATGTTCAAGCAAAAACGGCTGATTTTTGACAAAAGAGATAACACCCCCCCATTATATCATGCTTCAGAAAGGTGAAAAATGTCCGTTTTCAAATGTTTTATTTTTGAAGGTCAGTTCACATTTGTAGGTGGATTATTAGTTTTAGAGCTAAAATTAGCATGTTTAAAGTGATTTTCATGCTTCCAGGGGGCCGGGAAGTGAATTAAATACCATTTGGAGGCATTTAATGTTCAAGCAAAAACGGCTGATTTTTGACAAAAGAGATAACACCCCCCTATTACGTCATGCTTCAGAAAGGTGAAAAATGGTCCGTTTTCAAATGTTTTATTTTTGAATGTCAATTCATATTTGTAGGTGGATTATTAGTTTTAGAGCTAAAATTAGCATGTTTAAAGTGATTTTCATGCTTCCAGGGGCCCAGGAAGTGAATTAAATATCATTTGGAGGCATTTAATGTTCAAGAAAAAACGGCTGATTTTTGACAAAAGAGATAACACCCCCCCATTACGTCATGCTTCAGAAAGGTGAAAAATTGTCCGTTTTCAAATAATTTATTTTTGAATGTCAGTTCACATTTGTAGGTGAATTATTAGTTTTAGAGCTAAAATTTGCATGTTTAAAGTGATTTTCATGCTTCCTGTGGCCCTAAACACAAAGTTTGTGGAATGGTTAAAAGTGCATGAAAATGGCCAATTTGCTCACTCTGAGGTCTCAAAAAGTGTTTCTTCACCCCGGGAAGTGAATTAAATACCATTTGGAGGCATTTAATGTTCAAGCAAAAACAGCTGATTTTTGACAAAAGGAATAACACCCCCCATTACGTAATGCTTCAGAAAGGTGAAAAATGGTCCGTTTTCAAATGTTTTATTTTTGAATGTCAGTTCACATTTGTAGGTGGATTATTAGTTTTAGAGCTAAAATTAGCATGTTTAAAGTGATTTTCATGCTTCCAGGGGACCGGGAAGTGAATTAAATACCATTTGGAGGCATTTAATGTTCAAGCAAAAACAGCTGATCTTTGACAAAAGAGATAACACCCCCCCATTACGTCATTCTTCAGAAAGGTGAAAAATGGTTCGTTTTCAAATGTTTTATTTTTGAACGTCAGTTCACATTTGTAGGTGGATTATTAGTTTTAGAGCTAAAATTAGCATGTTTAAAGTGATTTTCATGCTTCCAGGGGCTCTAAACACAAGATTTGTGGAATGGTTAAAAGTGCATGAAAATGGCCAATTTGCTCACTCTGAGGTCTCAAAAAGTGTTTCTTCACCCCGGGAAGTGAATTAAATACCATTTGGAGGCATTTCATGTTCAATCAAAAACAGCTGATTTTTGACAAAAGAGATAACACCTCCCATTACGTCATGCTTCAGAAAGGTGAAAAATTGTCCGTTTTCAAATGTTTTTGTTTTTAATGTCAGTTCACATTTGTAGGTGGATTAGTTTTAGAGCTAAAATTAGCATGTTTAAAGTGATTTTCATGCTTCCTGTGGCCCTAAACACAAGGTTTGTGGAATGGTTAAAAGTGCATGAAAATGGCCAATTTGCTCACTCTGAGGTCTCAAAAAGAGTTTCTTCACCCCGGGAAGTGAATTAAATACCATTTGGAGGCATTTAATGTTCAAGCAAAAACAGCTGATTTTTGACAAAAGAGATAACACCCCCCCATTACGTAATTCTTCAGAAAGGTGAAAAATTGTCTGTTTTCAAATGTTTTATTTTTGAATGTCAGTTCACATTTGTAGGTGGATTATTAGTTTTAGAGCTAAAATTAGCATGTTTAAAGTGATTTTCATGCTTCCAGGGGCCCAGGAAGTGAATTAAATATCATTTGGAGGCATTTAATGTTCAAGAAAAAACGGCTGATTTTTGACAAAAGAGATAACACCCCCCCATTACGTCATGCTTCAGAAAGGTGAAAAATTGTCCGTTTTCAAATAATTTATTTTTGAATGTCAGTTCACATTTGTAGGTGAATTATTAGTTTTAGAGCTAAAATTAGCATGTTTAAAGTGATTTTCATGCTTCCTGTGGCCCTAAACACAAAGTTTGTGGAATGGTTAAAAGTGCATGAAAATGGCCAATTTGCTCACTCTGAGGTCTCAAAAAGTGTTTCTTCACCCCGGGAAGTGAATTAAATACCATTTGGAGGCATTTAATGTTCAAGCAAAAACAGCTGATTTTTGACAAAAGGGATAACACCCCCCCATTACGTAATGCTTCAGAAAGGTGAAAAATGGTCCGTTTTCAAATGTTTTATTTTTGAATGTCAGTTCACATTTGTAGGTGGATTATTAGTTTTAGAGCTAAAATTAGCATGTTTAAAGTGATTTTCATGCTTCCAGGGGACCGGGAAGTGAATTAAATACCATTTGGAGGCATTTAATGTTCAAGCAAAAACAGCTGATCTTTGACAAAAGAGATAACACCCCCCCATTACGTCATTCTTCAGAAAGGTGAAAAATGGTCTGTTTTCAAATGTTTTATTTTTGAACGTCAGTTCACATTTGTAGGTGGATTATTAGTTTTAGAGCTAAAATTAGCATGTTTAAAGTGATTTTCATGCTTCCAGGGGCTCTAAACACAAGATTTGTGGAATGGTTAAATGTGCATGAAAATGGCCAATTTGCTCACTCTGAGGTCTCAAAAAGTGTTTCTTCACCCCGGGAAGTGAATTAAATACCATTTGTAGGCATTTAATGTTCAATCAAAAACAGCAGATTTTTGACAAAAGAGATAACACCCCCCCATTACATCATTCTTCAGAAAGGTGAAAAATGGTCCGTTTCCAAATGTTTTATTTTTGAACGTCAGTTCACATTTGTAGGTGGATTATTAGTTTTAGAGCTAAACTTAGCATGTTTAAAGTGATTTTCATGCTTCCAGGGGCTCTAAACACAAGATTTGTGGAATGGTTAAAAGTGCATGAAAATGGCCAATTTGCTCACTCTGAGGTCTCAAAAAGTGTTTCTTCACCCCGGGAAGTGAATTAAATACCATTTGGAGGCATTTAATGTTCAAGCAAAAACAGCTGATTTTTGACAAAAGAGATAACACCCCCCCATTACGTAATTCTTCAGAAAGGTGAAAAATGGTCCGTTTTCAAATGTTTTATTTTTGAACGTCAGTTCACATTTGTAGGTGGATTATTAGTTTTAGAGCTAAAATTAGCATGTTTAAAGTGATTTTCATGCTTCCAGGGGCTCTAAACACAAGATTTGTGGAATGGTTAAAAGTGCATGAAAATGGCCAATTTGCTCACTCTGAGGTCTCAAAAACTGTTTCTTCACCCCGGGAAGTGAATTAAATACCATTTGTAGGCATTTAATGTTCAATCAAAAACAGCTGATTTTTGACAAAAGAGATAACACCCCCCCCCCATTACGTCATTCTTCAGAAAGGTGAAAAATGGTCCGTTTTCAAATATTTTATTTTTGAATGTCAGTTCACATTTGTAGGTGGATTATTAGTTTTAGAGCTAAAATTAGCATGTTTAAAGTGATTTTCATGCTTCCAGGGGCCCGGGAAGTGAATTAAATACCATTTGGAGGCATTTAATGTTCAAGCAAAAACAGCTGATTTTTGACAAAAGAGATAACACCCCCCCATTACGTCATTCTTCAGAAAGGTGAAAAATGGTCCATTTTCAAATGTTTTATTTTTGAACGTCAGTTCACATTTGTAGGTGGATTATTAGTTTTAGAGCTAAAATTAGCATGTTTAAAGTGATTTTCATGCTTCCAGGGGCTCTAAACACAAGATTTGTGGAATGGTTAAAAGTGCATGAAAATGGCAAATTTGCTCACTCTGAGGTCTCAAAAAGTGTTTCTTCACCCCGGGAAGTGAATTAAATACCATTTGGAGGCATTTAATGTTCAAGCAAAAACGGCTGATTTTTGACAAAAGAGATAACACCCCCCCATTATATCATGCTTCAGAAAGGTGAAAAATGTCCGTTTTCAAATGTTTTATTTTTGAAGGTCAGTTCACATTTGTAGGTGGATTATTAGTTTTAGAGCTAAAATTAGCATGTTTAAAGTGATTTTCATGCTTCCAGGGGGCCGGGAAGTGAATTAAATACCATTTGGAGGCATTTAATGTTCAAGCAAAAACGGCTGATTTTTGACAAAAGAGATAACACCCCCCTATTACGTCATGCTTCAGAAAGGTGAAAAATGGTCCGTTTTCAAATGTTTTATTTTTGAATGTCAATTCATATTTGTAGGTGGATTATTAGTTTTAGAGCTAAAATTAGCATGTTTAAAGTGATTTTCATGCTTCCAGGGGCCCAGGAAGTGAATTAAATATCATTTGGAGGCATTTAATGTTCAAGAAAAAACGGCTGATTTTTGACAAAAGAGATAACACCCCCCCATTACGTCATGCTTCAGAAAGGTGAAAAATTGTCCGTTTTCAAATAATTTATTTTTGAATGTCAGTTCACATTTGTAGGTGAATTATTAGTTTTAGAGCTAAAATTTGCATGTTTAAAGTGATTTTCATGCTTCCTGTGGCCCTAAACACAAAGTTTGTGGAATGGTTAAAAGTGCATGAAAATGGCCAATTTGCTCACTCTGAGGTCTCAAAAAGTGTTTCTTCACCCCGGGAAGTGAATTAAATACCATTTGGAGGCATTTAATGTTCAAGCAAAAACAGCTGATTTTTGACAAAAGGAATAACACCCCCCATTACGTAATGCTTCAGAAAGGTGAAAAATGGTCCGTTTTCAAATGTTTTATTTTTGAATGTCAGTTCACATTTGTAGGTGGATTATTAGTTTTAGAGCTAAAATTAGCATGTTTAAAGTGATTTTCATGCTTCCAGGGGACCGGGAAGTGAATTAAATACCATTTGGAGGCATTTAATGTTCAAGCAAAAACAGCTGATCTTTGACAAAAGAGATAACACCCCCCCATTACGTCATTCTTCAGAAAGGTGAAAAATGGTTCGTTTTCAAATGTTTTATTTTTGAACGTCAGTTCACATTTGTAGGTGGATTATTAGTTTTAGAGCTAAAATTAGCATGTTTAAAGTGATTTTCATGCTTCCAGGGGCTCTAAACACAAGATTTGTGGAATGGTTAAAAGTGCATGAAAATGGCCAATTTGCTCACTCTGAGGTCTCAAAAAGTGTTTCTTCACCCCGGGAAGTGAATTAAATACCATTTGGAGGCATTTCATGTTCAATCAAAAACAGCTGATTTTTGACAAAAGAGATAACACCTCCCATTACGTCATGCTTCAGAAAGGTGAAAAATTGTCCGTTTTCAAATGTTTTTGTTTTTAATGTCAGTTCACATTTGTAGGTGGATTAGTTTTAGAGCTAAAATTAGCATGTTTAAAGTGATTTTCATGCTTCCTGTGGCCCTAAACACAAGGTTTGTGGAATGGTTAAAAGTGCATGAAAATGGCCAATTTGCTCACTCTGAGGTCTCAAAAAGAGTTTCTTCACCCCGGGAAGTGAATTAAATACCATTTGGAGGCATTTAATGTTCAAGCAAAAACAGCTGATTTTTGACAAAAGAGATAACACCCCCCCATTACGTAATTCTTCAGAAAGGTGAAAAATTGTCTGTTTTCAAATGTTTTATTTTTGAATGTCAGTTCACATTTGTAGGTGGATTATTAGTTTTAGAGCTAAAATTAGCATGTTTAAAGTGATTTTCATGCTTCCAGGGGCCCAGGAAGTGAATTAAATATCATTTGGAGGCATTTAATGTTCAAGAAAAAACGGCTGATTTTTGACAAAAGAGATAACACCCCCCCATTACGTCATGCTTCAGAAAGGTGAAAAATTGTCCGTTTTCAAATAATTTATTTTTGAATGTCAGTTCACATTTGTAGGTGAATTATTAGTTTTAGAGCTAAAATTAGCATGTTTAAAGTGATTTTCATGCTTCCTGTGGCCCTAAACACAAAGTTTGTGGAATGGTTAAAAGTGCATGAAAATGGCCAATTTGCTCACTCTGAGGTCTCAAAAAGTGTTTCTTCACCCCGGGAAGTGAATTAAATACCATTTGGAGGCATTTAATGTTCAAGCAAAAACAGCTGATTTTTGACAAAAGGGATAACACCCCCCCATTACGTAATGCTTCAGAAAGGTGAAAAATGGTCCGTTTTCAAATGTTTTATTTTTGAATGTCAGTTCACATTTGTAGGTGGATTATTAGTTTTAGAGCTAAAATTAGCATGTTTAAAGTGATTTTCATGCTTCCAGGGGACCGGGAAGTGAATTAAATACCATTTGGAGGCATTTAATGTTCAAGCAAAAACAGCTGATCTTTGACAAAAGAGATAACACCCCCCCATTACGTCATTCTTCAGAAAGGTGAAAAATGGTCTGTTTTCAAATGTTTTATTTTTGAACGTCAGTTCACATTTGTAGGTGGATTATTAGTTTTAGAGCTAAAATTAGCATGTTTAAAGTGATTTTCATGCTTCCAGGGGCTCTAAACACAAGATTTGTGGAATGGTTAAAAGTGCATGAAAATGGCCAATTTGCTCACTCTGAGGTCTCAAAAAGTGTTTCTTCACCCCGGGAAGTGAATTAAATACCATTTGGAGGCATTTCATGTTCAATCAAAAACAGCTGATTTTTGACAAAAGAGATAACACCTCCCATTACGTCATGCTTCAGAAAGGTGAAAAATTGTCCGTTTTCAAATGTTTTTGTTTTTAATGTCAGTTCACATTTGTAGGTGGATTAGTTTTAGAGCTAAAATTAGCATGTTTAAAGTGATTTTCATGCTTCCTGTGGCCCTAAACACAAGGTTTGTGGAATGGTTAAAAGTGCATGAAAATGGCCAATTTGCTCACTCTGAGGTCTCAAAAAGAGTTTCTTCATCCCGGGAAGTGAATTAAATACCATTTGGAGGCATTTAATGTTCAAGCAAAAACAGCTGATTTTTGACAAAAGAGATAACACCCCCCCATTACGTAATTCTTCAGAAAGGTGAAAAATTGTCTGTTTTCAAATGTTTTATTTTTGAATGTCAGTTCACATTTGTAGGTGGATTATTAGTTTTAGAGCTAAAATTTGCATATTTAAAGTGATTTTCATGCTTCCAGGGGCTCTAAACACAAGATTTGTGGAATGGTTAAAAGTGCACGAAAATGGCCAATTTGCTCACTCTGAGGTCTCAAAAAGTGTTTCTTCACCCCGGGAAGTGAATTAAATACCATTTGGAGGCATTTAATGTTCAAGCAAAAACGGTTGATTTTTGACAAAAGAGATAACACCCCCCCATTACGTCATTCTTCAGAAAGGTGAAAAATGGTCCGTTTTCAAATGTTTTATTTTTGAACGTCAGTTCACATTTGTAGGTGGATTATTAGTTTTAGAGCTAAAATTAGCATGTTTAAAGTGATTTTCATGCTTCCAGGGGCTCTAAACACAAGATTTGTGGAATGGTTAAAAGTGCATGAAAATGGCCAATTTGCTCACTCTGAGGTCTCAAAAAGTGTTTCTTCACCCCGGGAAGTGAATTAAATACCATTTGTAGGCATTTAATGTTCAATCAAAAACAGCAGATTTTTGACAAAAGAGATAACACCCCCCCATTACGTCATTCTTCAGAAAGGTGAAAAATGGTCCGTTTACAAATGTTTTATTTTTGAACGTCAGTTCACATTTGTAGGTGGATTATTAGTTTTAGAGCTAAAATTAGCATGTTTAAAGTGATTTTCATGCTTCCAGGGGCTCTAAACACAAGATTTGTGGAATGGTTAAAAGGGCATGAAAATGGCCAATTTGCTCACTCTGAGGTCTCAAAAAGTGTTTCTTCACCCCGGGAAGTGAATTAAATACCATTTGGAGGCATTTAATGTTCAAGCAAAAACAGCTGATTTTTGACAAAAGAGATAACACCCCCCCATTACGTAATTCTTCAGAAAGGTGAAAAATTGTCTGTTTTCAAATGTTTTATTTTTGAATGTCAGTTCACATTTGTAGGTGGATTATTAGTTTTAGAGCTAAAATTAGCATGTTTAAAGTGATTTTCATGCTTCCAGGGGACCGGGAAGTGAATTAAATACCATTTGGAGGCATTTAATGTTCAAGCAAAAACAGCTGATCTTTGACAAAAGAGATAACACCCCCCCATTACGTCATTCTTCAGAAAGGTGAAAAATGGTCCGTTTTCAAATGTTTTATTTTTGAACGTCAGTTCACATTTGTAGGTGGATTATTAGTTTTAGAGCTAAAATTAGCATGTTTAAAGTGATTTTCATGCTTCCAGGGGCTCTAAACACAAGATTTGTGGAATGGTTAAAAGTGCATGAAAATGGCCAATTTGCTCACTCTGAGGTCTCAAAAAGTGTTTCTTCACCCCGGGAAGTGAATTAAATACCATTTGGAGGCATTTCATGTTCAATCAAAAACAGCTGATTTTTGACAAAAGAGATAACACCTCCCATTACGTCATGCTTCAGAAAGGTGAAAAATTGTCCGTTTTCAAATGTTTTTGTTTTTAATGTCAGTTCACATTTGTAGGTGGATTAGTTTTAGAGCTAAAATTAGCATGTTTAAAGTGATTTTCATGCTTCCTGTGGCCCTAAACACAAGGTTTGTGGAATGGTTAAAAGTGCATGAAAATGACCAATTTGCTCACTCTGAGGTCTCAAAAAGAGTTTCTTCACCCCGGGAAGTGAATTAAATACCATTTGGAGGCATTTAATGTTCAAGCAAAAACAGCTGATTTTTGACAAAAGGGATAACACCCCCCCATTACGTAATGCTTCAGAAAGGTGAAAAATGGTCCGTTTTCAAATGTTTTATTTTTGAATGTCAGTTCACATTTGTAGGTGGATTATTAGTTTTAGAGCTAAAATTAGCATGTTTAAAGTGATTTTCATGCTTCCAGGGGACCGGGAAGTGAATTAAATACCATTTGGAGGCATTTAATGTTCAAGCAAAAACAGCTGATCTTTGACAAAAGAGATAACACCCCCCCATTACGTCATTCTTCAGAAAGGTGAAAAATGGTCCGTTTTCAAATGTTTTATTTTTGAACGTCAGTTCACATTTGTAGGTGGATTATTAGTTTTAGAGCTAAAATTAGCATGTTTAAAGTGATTTTCATGCTTCCAGGGGCTCTAAACACAAGATTTGTGGAATGGTTAAAAGTGCATGAAAATGGCCAATTTGCTCACTCTGAGGTCTCAAAAAGTGTTTCTTCACCCCGGGAAGTGAATTAAATACCATTTGGAGGCATTTCATGTTCAATCAAAAACAGCTGATTTTTGACAAAAGAGATAACACCTCCCATTACGTCATGCTTCAGAAAGGTGAAAAATTGTCCGTTTTCAAATGTTTTTGTTTTTAATGTCAGTTCACATTTGTAGGTGGATTAGTTTTAGAGCTAAAATTAGCATGTTTAAAGTGATTTTCATGCTTCCTGTGGCCCTAAACACAAGGTTTGTGGAATGGTTAAAAGTGCATGAAAATGGCCAATTTGCTCACTCTGAGGTCTCAAAAAGAGTTTCTTCATCCCGGGAAGTGAATTAAATACCATTTGGAGGCATTTAATGTTCAAGCAAAAACAGCTGATTTTTGACAAAAGAGATAACACCCCCCCATTACGTAATTCTTCAGAAAGGTGAAAAATTGTCTGTTTTCAAATGTTTTATTTTTGAATGTCAGTTCACATTTGTAGGTGGATTATTAGTTTTAGAGCTAAAATTTGCATATTTAAAGTGATTTTCATGCTTCCAGGGGCTCTAAACACAAGATTTGTGGAATGGTTAAAAGTGCATGAAAATGGCCAATTTGCTCACTCTGAGGTCTCAAAAAGTGTTTCTTCACCCCGGGAAGTGAATTAAATACCATTTGGAGGCATTTAATGTTCAAGCAAAAACGGCTGATTTTTGACAAAAGAGATAACACCCCCCCATTACGTCATTCTTCAGAAAGGTGAAAAATGGTCCGTTTTCAAATGTTTTATTTTTGAACGTCAGTTCACATTTGTAGGTGGATTATTAGTTTTAGAGCTAAAATTAGCATGTTTAAAGTGATTTTCATGCTTCCAGGGGCTCTAAACACAAGATTTGTGGAATGGTTAAAAGTGCATGAAAATGGCCAATTTGCTCACTCTGAGGTCTCAAAAAGTGTTTCTTCACCCCGGGAAGTGAATTAAATACCATTTGTAGGCATTTAATGTTCAATCAAAAACAGCAGATTTTTGACAAAAGAGATAACACCCCCCCATTACGTCATTCTTCAGAAAGGTGAAAAATGGTCCGTTTACAAATGTTTTATTTTTGAACGTCAGTTCACATTTGTAGGTGGATTATTAGTTTTAGAGCTAAAATTAGCATGTTTAAAGTGATTTTCATGCTTCCAGGGGCTCTAAACACAAGATTTGTGGAATGGTTAAAAGTGCATGAAAATGGCCAATTTGCTCACTCTGAGGTCTCAAAAAGTGTTTCTTCACCCCGGGAAGTGAATTAAATACCATTTGGAGGCATTTAATGTTCAAGCAAAAACAGCTGATTTTTGACAAAAGAGATAACACCCCCCCCATTACGTAATTCTTCAGAAAGGTGAAAAATTGTCTGTTTTCAAATGTTTTATTTTTGAATGTCAGTTCACATTTGTAGGTGGATTATTAGTTTTAGAGCTAAAATTAGCATGTTTAAAGTGATTTTCATGCTTCCAGGGGACCGGGAAGTGAATTAAATACCATTTGGAGGCATTTAATGTTCAAGCAAAAACAGCTGATCTTTGACAAAAGAGATAACACCCCCCCATTACGTCATTCTTCAGAAAGGTGAAAAATGGTCCGTTTTCAAATGTTTTATTTTTGAACGTCAGTTCACATTTGTAGGTGGATTATTAGTTTTAGAGCTAAAATTAGCATGTTTAAAGTGATTTTCATGCTTCCAGGGGCTCTAAACACAAGATTTGTGGAATGGTTAAAAGTGCATGAAAATGGCCAATTTGCTCACTCTGAGGTCTCAAAAAGTGTTTCTTCACCCCGGGAAGTGAATTAAATACCATTTGGAGGCATTTCATGTTCAATCAAAAACAGCTGATTTTTGACAAAAGAGATAACACCTCCCATTACGTCATGCTTCAGAAAGGTGAAAAATTGTCCGTTTTCAAATGTTTTTGTTTTTAATGTCAGTTCACATTTGTAGGTGGATTAGTTTTAGAGCTAAAATTAGCATGTTTAAAGTGATTTTCATGCTTCCTGTGGCCCTAAACACAAGGTTTGTGGAATGGTTAAAAGTGCATGAAAATGGCCAATTTGCTCACTCTGAGGTCTCAAAAAGAGTTTCTTCACCCCGGGAAGTGAATTAAATACCATTTGGAGGCATTTAATGTTCAAGCAAAAACAGCTGATTTTTGACAAAAGAGATAACACCCCCCCATTACGTAATTCTTCAGAAAGGTGAAAAATTGTCTGTTTTCAAATGTTTTATTTTTGAATGTCAGTTCACATTTGTAGGTGGATTATTAGTTTTAGAGCTAAAATTTGCATATTTAAAGTGATTTTCATGCTTCCAGGGGCTCTAAACACAAGATTTGTGGAATGGTTAAAAGTGCATGAAAATGGCCAATTTGCTCACTCTGAGGTCTCAAAAAGTGTTTCTTCACCCCGGGAAGTGAATTAAATACCATTTGGAGGCATTTAATGTTCAAGCAAAAACGGCTGATTTTTGACAAAAGAGATAACACCCCCCCATTACGTCATTCTTCAGAAAGGTGAAAAATGGTCCGTTTTCAAATGTTTTATTTTTGAACGTCAGTTCACATTTGTAGGTGGATTATTAGTTTTAGAGCTAAAATTAGCATGTTTAAAGTGATTTTCATGCTTCCAGGGGCTCTAAACACAAGATTTGTGGAATGGTTAAAAGTGCATGAAAATGGCCAATTTGCTCACTCTGAGGTCTCAAAAAGTGTTTCTTCACCCCGGGAAGTGAATTAAATACCATTTGTAGGCATTTAATGTTCAATCAAAAACAGCAGATTTTTGACAAAAGAGATAACACCCCCCCATTACGTCATTCTTCAGAAAGGTGAAAAATGGTCCGTTTACAAATGTTTTATTTTTGAACGTCAGTTCACATTTGTAGGTGGATTATTAGTTTTAGAGCTAAAATTAGCATGTTTAAAGTGATTTTCATGCTTCCAGGGGCTCTAAACACAAGATTTGTGGAATGGTTAAAAGTGCATGAAAATGGCCAATTTGCTCACTCTGAGGTCTCAAAAAGTGTTTCTTCACCCCGGGAAGTGAATTAAATACCATTTGGAGGCATTTAATGTTCAAGCAAAAACAGCTGATTTTTGACAAAAGAGATAACACCCCCCCATTACGTAATTCTTCAGAAAGGTGAAAAATTGTCTGTTTTCAAATGTTTTATTTTTGAATGTCAGTTCACATTTGTAGGTGGATTATTAGTTTTAGAGCTAAAATTAGCATGTTTAAAGTGATTTTCATGCTTCCAGGGGACCGGGAAGTGAATTAAATACCATTTGGAGGCATTTAATGTTAAAGCAAAAACAGCTGATCTTTGACAAAAGAGATAACACCCCCCCATTACGTCATTCTTCAGAAAGGTGAAAAATGGTCCGTTTTCAAATGTTTTATTTTTGAACGTCAGTTCACATTTGTAGGTGGATTATTAGTTTTAGAGCTAAAATTAGCATGTTTAAAGTGATTTTCATGCTTCCAGGGGCTCTAAACACAAGATTTGTGGAATGGTTAAAAGTGCATGAAAATGGCCAATTTGCTCACTCTGAGGTCTCAAAAAGTGTTTCTTCACCCCGGGAAGTGAATTAAATACCATTTGGAGGCATTTCATGTTCAATCAAAAACAGCTGATTTTTGACAAAAGAGATAACACCTCCCATTACGTCATGCTTCAGAAAGGTGAAAAATTGTCCGTTTTCAAATGTTTTTGTTTTTAATGTCAGTTCACATTTGTAGGTGGATTAGTTTTAGAGCTAAAATTAGCATGTTTAAAGTGATTTTCATGCTTCCTGTGGCCCTAAACACAAGGTTTGTGGAATGGTTAAAAGTGCATGAAAATGGCCAATTTGCTCACTCTGAGGTCTCAAAAAGAGTTTCTTCACCCCGGGAAGTGAATTAAATACCATTTGGAGGCATTTAATGTTCAAGCAAAAACAGCTGATTTTTGACAAAAGAGATAACACCCCCCCATTACGTAATTCTTCAGAAAGGTGAAAAATTGTCTGTTTTCAAATGTTTTATTTTTGAATGTCAGTTCACATTTGTAGGTGGATTATTAGTTTTAGAGCTAAAATTTGCATATTTAAAGTGATTTTCATGCTTCCAGGGGCTCTAAACACAAGATTTGTGGAATGGTTAAAAGTGCATGAAAATGGCCAATTTGCTCACTCTGAGGTCTCAAAAAGTGTTTCTTCACCCCGGGAAGTGAATTAAATACCATTTGGAGGCATTTAATGTTCAAGCAAAAACGGCTGATTTTTGACAAAAGAGATAACACCCCCCCATTACGTCATTCTTCAGAAAGGTGAAAAATGGTCCGTTTTCAAATGTTTTATTTTTGAACGTCAGTTCACATTTGTAGGTGGGTTATTAGTTTTAGAGCTAAAATTAGCATGTTTAAAGTGATTTTCATGCTTCCAGGGGCTCTAAACACAAGATTTGTGGAATGGTTAAAAGTGCATGAAAATGGCCAATTTGCTCACTCTGAGGTCTCAAAAAGTGTTTCTTCACCCCGGGAAGTGAATTAAATACCATTTGTAGGCATTTAATGTTCAATCAAAAACAGCAGATTTTTGACAAAAGAGATAACACCCCCCCATTACGTCATTCTTCAGAAAGGTGAAAAATGGTCCGTTTACAAATGTTTTATTTTTGAACGTCAGTTCACATTTGTAGGTGGATTATTAGTTTTAGAGCTAAAATTAGCATGTTTAAAGTGATTTTCATGCTTCCAGGGGCTCTAAACACAAGATTTGTGGAATGGTTAAAAGTGCATGAAAATGGCCAATTTGCTCACTCTGAGGTCTCAAAAAGTGTTTCTTCACCCCGGGAAGTGAATTAAATACCATTTGGAGGCATTTAATGTTCAAGCAAAAACAGCTGATTTTTGACAAAAGAGATAACACCCCCCCATTACGTAATTCTTCAGAAAGGTGAAAAATTGTCTGTTTTCAAATGTTTTATTTTTGAATGTCAGTTCACATTTGTAGGTGGATTATTAGTTTTAGAGCTAAAATTAGCATATTTAAAGTGATGTTCATGCTTCCAGGGGCTCTAAACACAAGATTTGTGGAATGGTTAAAAGTGCATGAAAGTGGCCAATTTGCTCACTCTGAGGTCTCAAAAAGTGTTTCTTCACCCCGGGAAGTGAATTAAATACCATTTGGAGGCATTTAATGTTCAAGCAAAAACGGCTGATTTTTGACAAAAGAGATAACACCCCCCCATTACGTCATTCTTCAGAAAGGTGAAAAATGGTCCGTTTTCAAATGTTTTATTTTTGAACGTCAGTTCACATTTGTAGGTGGATTATTAGTTTTAGAGCTAAAATTAGCATGTTTAAAGTGATTTTCATGCTTCCAGGGGCTCTAAACACAAGATTTGTGAAATGGTTAAAAGTGCATGAAAATGGCCAATTTGCTCACTCTGAGGTCTCAAAAAGTCTTTCTTCACCCCGGGAAGTGAATTAAATACCATTTGGAGGCATTTAATGTTCAATCAAAAACAGCTGATTTTTGACAAAAGAGATAACACCTCCCATTACGTCATGCTTCAGAAAGGTGAAAAATTGTCCGTTTTCAAATGGTTTTTTTTTAATGTCAGTTCACATTTGTAGGTGGATTATTAGTTTTAGAGCTAAAATTAGCATGTTTAAAGTGATTTTCATGCTTCCTGTGGCCCTAAACACAAGGTTTGTGGAATGGTTAAAAGTGCATGAAAATGGCCAATTTGCTCACTCTGAGGTCTCAAAAAGAGTTTCTTCACCCCGGGAAGTGAATTAAATACCATTTGGAGGCATTTAATGTTCAAGCAAAAACAGCTGATTTTTGACAAAAGAGATAACACCCCCCATTACGTCATTCTTCAGAAAGGTAAAAAATGGTCCGTTTTCAAATGTTTAATTTTTGAACGTCAGTTCACATTTGTAGGTGGATTATTAGTTTTAGAGCTAAAATTAGCATGTTTAAAGTGATTTTCATGCTTCCTGTGGCCCTAAACACAAGGTTTGTGGAATGGTTAAAAGTGCATGAAAATGGCCAATTTGCTCACTCTGAGGTCTCAAAAAGTGTTTCTTCACCCCGGGAAGTGAATTAAATACCATTTGGAGGCATTTAATGTTCAAGCAAAAACAGCTGATTTTTGACAAAAGAGATAACACCCCCCCATTACGTAATTCTTCAGAAAGATGAAAAATTGTCTGTTTTCAAATGTTTTATTTTTGAATGTCAGTTCACATTTGTAGGTGGATTATTAGTTTTAGAGCTAAAATTTGCATATTTAAAGTGATTTTCATGCTTTCAGGGGCTCTAAACACAAGATTTGTGGAATGGTTAAAAGTGCATGAAAATGGCCAATTTGCTCACTCTGAGGTCTCAAAAAGTGTTTCTTCACCCCGGGAAGTGAATTAAATACCATTTGGAGGCATTTAATGTTCAATCAAAAACAGCTGATTTTTGACAAAAGAGATAACACCTCCCATTACGTCATGCTTCAGAAAGGTGAAAAATTGTCCGTTTTCAAATGTTTTTGTTTTTAATGTCAGTTCACATTTGTAGGTGGATTAGTTTTAGAGCTAAAATTAGCATGTTTAAAGTGATTTTCATGCTTCCTGTGGCCCTAAACACAAGGTTTGTGGAATGGTTAAAAGTGCATGAAAATGGCCAATTTGCTCACTCTGAGGTCTCAAAAAGAGTTTCTTCACCCCGGGAAGTGAATTAAATACCATTTGGAGGCATTTAATGTTCAAGCAAAAACAGCTGATTTTTGACAAAAGAGATAACACCCCCCCATTACGTAATTCTTCAGAAAGGTGAAAAATTGTCTGTTTTCAAATGTTTTATTTTTGAATGTCAGTTCACATTTGTAGGTGGATTATTCGTTTTAGAGCTAAAATTTGCATATTTAAAGTGATTTTCATGCTTCCAGGGGCTCTAAACACAAGATTTGTGGAATGGTTAAAAGTGCATGAAAATGGCCAATTTGCTCACTCTGAGGTCTCAAAAAGTGTTTCTTCACCCCGGGAAGTGAATTAAATACCATTTGGAGGCATTTAATGTTCAAGCAAAAACGGCTGATTTTTGACAAAAGAGATAACACCCCCCCATTACGTCATTCTTCAGAAAGGTGAAAAATGGTCCGTTTTCAAATGTTTTATTTTTGAACGTCAGTTCACATTTGTAGGTGGATTATTAGTTTTAGAGCTAAAATTAGCATGTTTAAAGTGATTTTCATGCTTCCAGGGGCTCTAAACACAAGATTTGTGGAATGGTTAAAAGTGCATGAAAATGGCCAATTTGCTCACTCTGAGGTCTCAAAAAGTGTTTCTTCACCCCAGGAAGTGAATTAAATACCATTTGTAGGCATTTAATGTTCAATCAAAAACAGCAGATTTTTGACAAAAGAGATAACACCCCCCCATTACGTCATTCTTCAGAAAGGTGAAAAATGGTCCGTTTACAAATGTTTTATTTTTGAACGTCAGTTCACATTTGTAGGTGGATTATTAGTTTTAGAGCTAAAATTAGCATGTTTAAAGTGATTTTCATGCTTCCAGGGGCTCTAAACACAAGATTTGTGGAATGGTTAAAAGTGCATGAAAATGGCCAATTTGCTCACTCTGAGGTCTCAAAAAGTGTTTCTTCACCCCGGGAAGTGAATTAAATACCATTTGGAGGCATTTAATGTTCAAGCAAAAACAGCTGATTTTTGACAAAAGAGATAACACCCCCCCATTACGTAATTCTTCAGAAAGGTGAAAAATTGTCTGTTTTCAAATGTTTTATTTTTGAATGTCAGTTCACATTTGTAGGTGGATTATTAGTTTTAGAGCTAAAATTAGCATATTTAAAGTGATGTTCATGCTTCCAGGGGCTCTAAACACAAGATTTGTGGAATGGTTAAAAGTGCATGAAAGTGGCCAATTTGCTCACTCTGAGGTCTCAAAAAGTGTTTCTTCACCCCGGGAAGTGAATTAAATACCATTTGGAGGCATTTAATGTTCAAGCAAAAACGGCTGATTTTTGACAAAAGAGATAACACCCCCCCATTACGTCATTCTTCAGAAAGGTGAAAAATGGTCCGTTTTCAAATGTTTTATTTTTGAACGTCAGTTCACATTTGTAGGTGGATTATTAGTTTTAGAGCTAAAATTAGCATGTTTAAAGTGATTTTCATGCTTCCAGGGGCTCTAAACACAAGATTTGTGGAATGGTTAAAAGTGCATGAAAATGGCCAATTTGCTCACTCTGAGGTCTCAAAAAGTGTTTCTTCACCCCGGGAAGTGAATTAAATACCATTTGGAGGCATTTAATGTTCAATCAAAAACAGCTGATTTTTGACAAAAGAGATAACACCTCCCATTACGTCATGCTTCAGAAAGGTGAAAAATTGTCCGTTTTCAAATGTTTTTTTTTTAATGTCAGTTCACATTTGTAGGTGGATTATTAGTTTTAGAGCTAAAATTAGCATGTTTAAAGTGATTTTCATGCTTCCTGTGGCCCTAAACACAAGGTTTGTGGAATGGTTAAAAGTGCATGAAAATGGCCAATTTGCTCACTCTGAGGTCTCAAAAAGAGTTTCTTCACCCCGGGAAGTGAATTAAATAACATTTGGAGGCATTTAATGTTCAAGCAAAAACAGCTGATTTTTGACAAAAGAGATAACACCCCCCATTACGTCATTCTTCAGAAAGGTAAAAAATGGTCCGTTTTCAAATGTTTAATTTTTGAACGTCAGTTCACATTTGTAGGTGGATTATTAGTTTTAGAGCTAAAATTAGCATGTTTAAAGTGATTTTCATGCTTCCTGTGGCCCTAAACACAAGGTTTGTGGAATGGTTAAAAGTGCATGAAAATGGCCAATTTGCTCACTCTGAGGTCTCAAAAAGTGTTTCTTCACCCCGGGAAGTGAATTAAATACCATTTGGAGGCATTTAATGTTCAAGCAAAAACAGCTGATTTTTGACAAAAGAGATAACACCCCCCCATTACGTAATTCTTCAGAAAGATGAAAAATTGTCTGTTTTCAAATGTTTTATTTTTGAATGTCAGTTCACATTTGTAGGTGTATTATTAGTTTTAGAGCTAAAATTAGCATATTTAAAGTGATTTTCATGCTTCCAGGGGCTCTAAACACAAGATTTGTGGAATGGTTAAAAGTGCATGAAAATGGCCAATTTGCTCACTCTGAGGTCTCAAAAAGTGTTTCTTCACCCCGGGAAGTGAATTAAATACCATTTGGAGGCATTTAATGTTCAAGCAAAAACGGCTGATTTTTGACAAAAGAGATAACACCCCCCCATTACGTCATTCTTCAGAAAGGTGAAAAATGGTCCGTTTTCAAATGTTTTATTTTTGAACGTCAGTTCACATTTGTAGGTGGATTATTAGTTTTAGAGCTAAAATTAGCATGTTTAAAGTGATTTTCATGCTTCCAGGGGCTCTAAACACAAGATTTGTGGAATGGTTAAAAGTGCATGAAAATGGCCAATTTGCTCACTCTGAGGTCTCAAAAAGTGTTTCTTTACCCCGGGAAGTGAATTAAATACCATTTGTAGGCATTTAATGTTCAATCAAAAACAGCTGATTTTTGACAAAAGAGATAACACCCCCCCATTACGTCATTCTTCAGAAAGGTGAAAAATGGTCCGTTTTCAAATGTTTTATTTTTGAACGTCAGTTAACATTTGTAGGTGGATTATTAGTTTTAGAGCTAAAATTAGCATGTTTAAAGTGATTTTCATGCTTCCAGGGGCTCTAAACACAAGATT
This sequence comes from Lissotriton helveticus, assembly GCF_964261635.1. NCBI lineage: Eukaryota > Metazoa > Chordata > Amphibia > Caudata > Salamandridae > Lissotriton > Lissotriton helveticus. Next base: position 2,676,203 of record NW_027611740.1, read on the forward strand.
TGTGGAATGGTTAAAAGTGCATGAAAATGGCCAATTTGCTCACTCTGAGGTCTCAAAAAGTGTTTCTTCACCCCGGGAAGTGAATTAAATACCATTTGGAGGCATTTAATGTTCAAGCAAAAACAGCTGATTTTTGACAAAAGAGATAACACCCCCATTACGTAATTCTTCAGAAAGGTGAAAAATGGTCCGTTTTAAAATGTTTTATTTTTGAACGTCAGTTCACATTTGTAGGTGGATTATTAGTTTTAGAGCTAAAATTAGCATGTTTAAAGTGATTTTCATGCTTCCAGGGGCCCGGGAAGTGAATTAAATACCATTTGGAGGCATTTAATGTTCAAGCAAAAACGGCTGATTTTTGACAAAAGAGATAACACCTCCCATTACGTCATGCTTCAGAAAGGTGAAAAATTGTCCGTTTTTTTTTTTTAAATGTCAGTTCACATTTGTAGGTGGATTATTAGTTTTAGAGCTAAAATTAGCATGTTTAAAGTGATTTTCATGCTTCCTGTGGCCCTAAACACAAGATTTGTGGAATGGTTAAAAGTGCATGAAAATGGCCAATTTGCTCACTCTGAGGTCTCAAAAAGTGTTTATTCACCCTGGGAAGTGAATTAAATACCATTTGGAGGCATTTAATGTTCAAGCAAAAACGGCTGATTTTTGACAAAAGAGATAACACCCCCCCTTACGTCATTCTTCAGAAAGGTGAAAAATGGTCCGTTTTCAAATGTTTTATTTTTGAACGTCAGTTCACATTTGTAGGTGGATTATTAGTTTTAGAGCTAAAATTAGCATGTTTAAAGTGATTTTCATGCTTCCAGGGGCTCTTAACACAAGATTTGTGGAATGGTTAAAAGTGCATGAAAATGGCCAATTTGCTCACTCTGAGATCTCAAAAAGTGTTTCTTCACCCCGGGAAGTGAATTAAATACCATTTGGAGGCATTTAATGTTCAATCAAAAACAGCTGATTTTTGACAAAAGAGATAACACCCCCCCATTACGTCATGCTTCAGAAAGGTGAAAAATTGTCCGTTTTCAAATGTTTTATTTTTGAATGTCAGTTCACATTTGTAGGTGGATTATTAGTTTTAGAGCTAAAATTAGCATGTTTAAAGTGATTTTCATGCTTCCTGTGGCCCTAAACACAAGGTTTGTGGAATGGTTAAAAGTGCATGAAAATGGCCAATTTGCTCACTCTGAGGTCTCAAAAAGTGTTTCTTCACCCCGGGAAGTGAATTAAATACCATTTGGAGGCATTTAATGTTCAAGCAAAAACAGCTGATTTTTGACAAAAGAGGTAACACCCCCCCATTACGTAATTCTTCAGAAAGGTGAAAAATTGTCTGTTTTCAAATGTTTTATTTTTGAATATCAATTCACATTTGTAGGTGGATTATTAGTTTTAGAGCTAAAATTTGCATATTTAAAATGATTTTCATGCTTCCAGGGGCTCTAAACACAAGATTTGTGGAATGGTTAAAAGTGCATGAAAATGGCCAATTTGCTCACTCTGAGGTCTCAAAAAGTGTTTCTTCACCCCGGGAAGTGAATTAAATACCATTTGGAGGCATTTAATGTTCAAGCAAAAACGGCTGATTTTTGACAAAAGAGATAACACCCCCCCATCACGTCATTCTTCAGAAAGGTGAAAAATGGTCCGTTTTCAAATGTTTTAATTTTTGAACGTCAGTTCACATTTGTAGGTGGATTATTAGTTTTAGAGCTAAAATTAGCATGTTTAAAGTGATTTTCATGCTTCCTGTGGCTCTAAACACAAGATTTGTGGAATGGTTAAAAGTGCATCAAAATGGCCAATTTGCTCACTCTGAGGTCTCAAAAAGTGTTTCTTCACCCCGGGAAGTGAATTAAATACCATTTGTAGGCATTTAATGTTCAATCAAAAACAGCTGATTTTTGACAAAAGAGATAACACCCCCCATTACGTAATTCTTCAGAAAGGTGCAAAATGGTCCGTTTTCAAATGTTTTATTTTTGAACGTCAGTTCACATTTGTAGGTGGATTATTAGTTTTAGAGCTAAAATTAGCATGTTTAAAGTGATTTTCATGCTTCCAGGGGCTCAAAACACAAGATTTGTAGAATGGTTAAAAGTGCATGAAAATGGCCAATTTACTCACTCTGAGGTCTCAAAAAGTGTTTCTTCACCCCGGGAAGTGAATTAAATACCATTTGGAGGCATTTAATGTTCAAGCAAAAACGGCTGATGTTTGACAAAAGAGATAACACCCCCCCATTATGTCATGCTTCAGAAAGGTGAAAAATGGTCCGTTTTCAAATGTTTTATTTTTGAAGGTCAGTTCACATTTGTAGGTGGATTATTAGTTTTAGAGCTAAAATTAGCATGTTTAAAGTGATTTTCATGCTTCCAGGGGGCCGGGAAGTGAATTAAATACCATTTGGTGGCATTTAATGTTCAAGCAAAAACGGCTGATTTTTGACAAAAGAGATAACACCCCCCCATTACGTCATGCTTCAGAAAGGTGAAAGATTGTCAGTTTTCAAATTTTTTATTTTTGAATGTTAGTTCACATTTGTAGGTGGATTATTAGTTTTAGAGCTAAAATTATCATGTTTAAAGTGATTTTCATGCTTCCTGTGGCCCTAAACACAAAGTTTGTGGAATGGTTAAAAGTGCATGAAAATGGCCAATTTGCTCACTCTGAGGTCTCAAAAAGTCTTTCTTCACCCCGGGAAGTGAATTAAATACCATTTGGAGGCATTTAATGTTCAAGCAAAAACGGCTGATTTTTGACAAAAGAGATAACACCCCCCCCATTACGTCATGCTTCAGAAAGGTGAAAAATGGTCCGTTTTCAAATGTTTTATTTTTGAATGTCAATTCACATTTGTAGGTGGATTATTAGTTTTAGAGCTAAAATTAGCATGTTTAAAGTGATTTTCATGCTTCCAGGGGCCCGGGAAGTGAATTAAATATCATTTGGAGGCATTTAATGTTCAAGAAAAAACGGCTGATTTTTGACAAAAGAGATAACACCCCCCCATTACGTCATGCTTCAGAAAGGTGAAAAATTGTCCGTTTTCAAATAATTTATTTTTGAATGTCAGTTCACATTTGTAGGTGAATTATTAGTTTTAGAGCTAAAATTAGCATGTTTAAAGTGATTTTCATGCTTCCTGTGGCCCTAAACACAAAGTTTGTGGAATGGTTAAAAGTGCATGAAAATGGCCAATTTGCTCACTCTGAGGTCTCAAAAAGTGTTTCTTCACCCCGGGAAGTGAATTAAATACCATTTGGAGGCATTTAATGTTCAAGCAAAAACAGCTGATTTTTGACAAAAGGGATAACACCACCCATTACGTAATGCTTCAGAAAGGTGAAAAATGGTCAGTTTTCAAATGTTTTATTTTTGAATGTCAGTTCACATTTGTAGGTGGATTATTAGTTTTAGAGCTAAAATTAGCATGTTTAAAGTGATTTTCATGCTTCCAGGGGACCGGGAAGTGAATTAAATACCATTTGGAGGCATTTAATGTTCAAGCAAAAACAGCTGATCTTTGACAAAAGAGATAACACCCCCCCATTACGTCATTCTTCAGAAAGGTGAAAAATGGTCCGTTTTCAAATGTTTTATTTTTGAACGTCAGTTCACATTTGTAGGTGGATTATTAGTTTTAGAGCTAAAATTAGCATGTTTATAGTGATTTTCATGCTTCCAGGGGCTCTAAACACAAGATTTGTGGAATGGTTAAAAGTGCATGAAAATGGCCAATTTGCTCACTCTGAGGTCTCAAAAAGTGTTTCTTCACCCCGGGAAGTGAATTAAATACCATTTGGAGGCATTTCATGTTCAATCAAAAACAGCTGATTTTTGACAAAAGAGATAACATCTCCCATTACGTCATGCTTCAGAAAGGTGAAAAATTGTCCGTTTTCAAATGTTTTTGTTTTTAATATCAGTTCACATTTGTAGGTGGATTAGTTTTAGAGCTAAAGTTAGCATGTTTAAAGTGATTTTCATGCTTCCGGTGGCCCTAAACACAAGGTTTGTCGAATGGTTAAAAGTGCATGAAAATGGCCAATTTGCTCACTCTGAGGTCTCAAAAAGAGTTTCTTCACCCCGGGAAGTGAATTAAATACCATTTGGAGGCATTTAATGTTCAAGCAAAAACAGCTGATTTTTGACAAAAGAGATAACACCCCCCCATTACGTAATTCTTCAGAAAGGTGAAAAATTGTCTGTTTTCAAATGTTTTATTTTTGAATGTCAGTTCACATTTGTAGGTGGATTATTAGTTTTACAGCTAAAATTTGCATATTTAAAGTGATTTTCATGCTTCCAGGGGCTCTAAACACAAGATTTGTGGAATGGTTAAAAGTGCATGAAAATGGCCAATTTGCTCACTCTGAGGTCTCAAAAAGTGTTTCTTCACCCCGGGAAGTGAATTAAATACCATTTGGAGGCATTTAATGTTCAAGCAAAAACGGCTGATTTTTGACAAAAGAGATAACACCCCCCCATTACGTCATTCTTCAGAAAGGTGAAAAATGGTCCGTTTTCAAATGTTTTATTTTTGAACGTCAGTTCACATTTGTAGGTGGATTATTAGTTTTAGAGCTAAAATTAGCATGTTTAAAGTGATTTTCATGCTTCCAGGGGCTCTAAACACAAGATTTGTGGAATGGTTAAAAGTGCATGAAAATGGCCAATTTGCTCACTCTGAGGTCTCAAAAAGTGTTTCTTCACCCCGGGAAGTGAATTAAATACCATTTGGAGGCATTTAATGTTCAATCAAAAACAGCTGATTTTTGACAAAAGAGATAACACCCCCCCATTACGTCATGCTTCAGAAAGGTGAAAAATTGTCCGTTTTCAAATGTTTTATTTTTGAATGTCAGTTCACATTTGTAGGTGGATTATTAGTTTTAGAGCTAAAATTAGCATGTTTAAAGTGATTTTCATGCTTCATGTGGCCCTAAACACAAGGTTTGTGGAATGGTTAAAAGTGCATGAAAATGGCCAATTTGCTCACTCTGAGGTCTCAAAAAGTGTTTCTTCACCCCGGGAAGTGAATTAAATACCATTTGGAGGCATTTAATGTTCAAGCAAAAACAGCAGATTTTTGACAAAAGAGGTAACACCCCCCCATTACGTAATTCTTCAGAAAGGTGAAAAATTGTCTGTTTTCAAATGTTTTATTTTTGAATATCAATTCACATTTGTAGGTGGATTATTAGTTTTAGAGCTAAAATTTGCATATTTAAAGTGATTTTCATGCTTCCAGGGGCTCTAAACACAAGATTTGTGGAATGGTTAAACGTGCATGAAAATGGCCAATTTGCTCACTCTGAGGTCTCAAAAAGTGTTTCTTCACCCCGGGAAGTGAATTAAATACCATTTGGAGGCATTTAATGTTCAAGCAAAAACGGCTGATTTTTGACAAAAGAGATAACACCCCCCCATTACGTCATTCTTCAGAAAGGTGAAAAATGGTCCGTTTTCAAATGTTTTATTTTTGAACGTCAGTTCACATTTGTAGGTGGATTATTAGTTTTAGAGCTAAAATTAGCATGTTTATAGTGATTTTCATGCTTCCAGGGGCTCTAAACACAAGATTTGTGGAATGGTTAAAAGTGCATGAAAATGGCCAATTTGCTCACTCTGAGGTCTCAAAAAGTGTTTCTTCACCCCGGGAAGTGAATTAAATACCATTTGGAGGCATTTCATGTTCAATCAAAAACAGCTGATTTTTGACAAAAGAGATAACATCTCCCATTACGTCATGCTTCAGAAAGGTGAAAAATTGTCCGTTTTCAAATGTTTTTGTTTTTAATATCAGTTCACATTTGTAGGTGGATTAGTTTTAGAGCTAAAGTTAGCATGTTTAAAGTGATTTTCATGCTTCCGGTGGCCCTAAACACAAGGTTTGTCGAATGGTTAAAAGTGCATGAAAATGGCCAATTTGCTCACTCTGAGGTCTCAAAAAGAGTTTCTTCACCCCGGGAAGTGAATTAAATACCATTTGGAGGCATTTAATGTTCAAGCAAAAACAGCTGATTTTTGACAAAAGAGATAACACCCCCCCATTACGTAATTCTTCAGAAAGGTGAAAAATTGTCTGTTTTCAAATGTTTTATTTTTGAATGTCAGTTCACATTTGTAGGTGGATTATTAGTTTTACAGCTAAAATTTGCATATTTAAAGTGATTTTCATGCTTCCAGGGGCTCTAAACACAAGATTTGTGGAATGGTTAAAAGTGCATGAAAATGGCCAATTTGCTCACTCTGAGGTCTCAAAAAGTGTTTCTTCACCCCGGGAAGTGAATTAAATACCATTTGGAGGCATTTAATGTTCAAGCAAAAACGGCTGATTTTTGACAAAAGAGATAACACCCCCCCATTACGTCATTCTTCAGAAAGGTGAAAAATGGTCCGTTTTCAAATGTTTTATTTTTGAACGTCAGTTCACATTTGTAGGTGGATTATTAGTTTTAGAGCTAAAATTAGCATGTTTAAAGTGATTTTCATGCTTCCAGGGGCTCTAAACACAAGATTTGTGGAATGGTTAAAAGTGCATGAAAATGGCCAATTTGCTCACTCTGAGGTCTCAAAAAGTGTTTCTTCACCCCGGGAAGTGAATTAAATACCATTTGGAGGCATTTAATGTTCAATCAAAAACAGCTGATTTTTGACAAAAGAGATAACACCCCCCCATTACGTCATGCTTCAGAAAGGTGAAAAATTGTCCGTTTTCAAATGTTTTATTTTTGAATGTCAGTTCACATTTGTAGGTGGATTATTAGTTTTAGAGCTAAAATTAGCATGTTTAAAGTGATTTTCATGCTTCATGTGGCCCTAAACACAAGGTTTGTGGAATGGTTAAAAGTGCATGAAAATGGCCAATTTGCTCACTCTGAGGTCTCAAAAAGTGTTTCTTCACCCCGGGAAGTGAATTAAATACCATTTGGAGGCATTTAATGTTCAAGCAAAAACAGCAGATTTTTGACAAAAGAGGTAACACCCCCCCATTACGTAATTCTTCAGAAAGGTGAAAAATTGTCTGTTTTCAAATGTTTTATTTTTGAATATCAATTCACATTTGTAGGTGGATTATTAGTTTTAGAGCTAAAATTTGCATATTTAAAGTGATTTTCATGCTTCCAGGGGCTCTAAACACAAGATTTGTGGAATGGTTAAACGTGCATGAAAATGGCCAATTTGCTCACTCTGAGGTCTCAAAAAGTGTTTCTTCACCCCGGGAAGTGAATTAAATACCATTTGGAGGCATTTAATGTTCAAGCAAAAACGGCTGATTTTTGACAAAAGAGATAACACCCCCCCATTACGTCATTCTTCAGAAAGGTGAAAAATGGTCCGTTTTCAAATGTTTTATTTTTGAACGTCAGTTCACATTTGTAGGTGGATTATTAGTTTTAGAGCTAAAATTAGCATGTTTAAAGTGATTTTCATGCTTCCTGTGGCTCTAAACACAAGATTTGTGGAATGGTTAAAAGTGCATGAAAATGGCCAATTTGCTCACTCTGAGGTCTCAAAAAGTGTTTCTTCACCCCGGGAAGTGAATTAAATACCATTTGTAGGCATTTAATGTTCAATCAAAAACAGCTGATTTTTGACAAAAGAGATAACACCCCCCATTACGTAATTCTTCAGAAAGGTGAAAAATGGTCCGTTTTCAAATGTTTTATTTTTGAACGTCAGTTCACATTTGTAGGTGGATTATTAGTTTTAGAGCTAAAATTAGCATGTTTAAAGTGATTTTCATGCTTCCAGGGGCTCAAAACACAAGATTTGTAGAATGGTTAAAAGTGCATGAAAATGGCCAATTTACTCACTCTGAGGTCTCAAAAAGTGTTTCTTCACCCCGGGAAGTGAATTAAATACCATTTGGAGGCATTTAATGTTCAAGCAAAAACGGCTGATTTTTGACAAAAGAGATAACACCCCCCCATTATGTCATGCTTCAGAAAGGTGAAAAATGGTCAGTTTTCAAATGTTTTATTTTTGAAGGTCAGTTCACATTTGTAGGTGGATTATTAGTTTTAGAGCTAAAATTAGCATGTTTAAAGAGATTTTCATGCTTCCAGGGGGCCGGGAAGTGAATTAAATACCATTTGGAGGCATTTAATGTTCAAGCAAAAACGGCTGATTTTTGACAAAAGAGATAACACCCCCCATTACGTCATGCTGCAGAAAGGTGAAAGATTGTCAGTTTTCAAATGTTTTATTTTTGAATGTCAGTTCACATTTGTAGGTGGATTATTAGTTTTAGAGCTAAAATTATCATGTTTAAAGTGATTTTCATGCTTCCTGTGGCCCTAAACACAAAGTTTGTGGAATGGTTAAAAGTGCATGAAAATGGCCAATTTGCTCACTCTGAGGTCTCAAAAAGTGTTTCTTCACCCCGGGAAGTGAATTAAATACCATTTGGAGGCATTTAATGTTCAAGCAAAAACGGCTGATTTTTGACAAAAGAGATAACACCCCCCCATTACGTCATGCTTCAGAAAGGTGAAAAATGGTCCGTTTTCAAATGTTTTATTTTTGAATGTCAATTCACATTTGTAGGTGAATTATTAGTTTTAGAGCTAAAATTAGCATGTTTAAAGTGATTTTCATGCTTCCAGGGGCCCGGGAAGTGAATTAAATATCATTTGGAGGCATTTAATGTTCAAGAAAAAACGGCTGATTTTTGACAAAAGAGATAACACCCCCCCATTACGTCATGCTTCAGAAAGGTGAAAAATTGTCCGTTTTCAAATAATTTATTTTTGAATGTCAGTTCACATTTTAGGTGAATTATTAGTTTTAGAGCTAAAATTAGCATGTTTAAAGTGATTTTCATGCTTCCTGTGGCCCTAAACACAAAGTTTGTGGAATGGTTAAAAGTGCATGAAAATGGCCAATTTGCTCACTCTGAGGTCTCAAAAAGTGTTTCTTCACCCCGGGAAGTGAATTAAATACCATTTGGAGGCATTTAATGTTCAAGCAAAAACAGCTGATTTTTGACAAAAGGGATAACACCCCCCATTACGTAATGCTTCAGAAAGGTGAAAAATGGTCCGTTTTCAAATGTTTTATTTTTGAACGTCAGTTCACATTTGTAGGTGGATTATTAGTTTTAGAGCTAAAATTAGCATGTTTATAGTGATTTTCATGCTTCCAGGGGCTCTAAACACAAGATTTGTGGAATGGTTAAAAGTGCATGAAAATGGCCAATTTGCTCACTCTGAGGTCTCAAAAAGTGTTTCTTCACCCCGGGATGTGAATTAAATACCATTTGGAGGCATTTCATGTTCAATCAAAAACAGCTGATTTTTGACAAAAGAGATAACACCTCCCATTACGTCATGCTTCAGAAAGGTGAAAAAGTGTCCGTTTTCAAATGTTTTTGTTTTTAATGTCAGTTCACATTTGTAGGTGGATTAGTTTTAGAGCTAAAATTAGCATGTTTAAAGTGATTTTCATGCTTCCGGTGGCCCTAAACACAAGGTTTGTGGAATGGTTAAAAGTGCATGAAAATGGCCAATTTGCTCACTCTGAGGTCTCAAAAAGAGTTTCTTCACCCCGGGAAGTGAATTAAATACCATTTGGAGGCATTTAATGTTCAAGCAAAAACAGCTGATTTTTGACAAAAGAGATAACACCCCCCCATTACGTCATTCTTCAGAAAGGTGAAAAATGGTCCGTTTTCAAATGTTTTATTTTTGAACGTCAGTTCACATTTGTAGGTGGATTATTAGTTTTAGAGCTAAAATTAGCATGTTTAAAGTGATTTTCATGCTTCCAGGGGCTCTAAACACAAGATTTGTGGAATGGTTAAAAGTGCATGAAAATGGCCAATTTGCTCACTCTGAGGTCTCAAAAAGTGTTTCTTCACCCCGGGAAGTGAATTAAATACCATTTGTAGGCATTTAATGTTCAATCAAAAACAGCAGATTTTTGACAAAAGAGATAACACCCCCCCATTACGTCATTCTTCAGAAAGGTGAAAAATGGTCCGTTTCCAAATGTTTTATTTTTGAACGTCAGTTCACATTTGTAGGTGGATTATTAGTTTTAGAGCTAAAATTAGCATGTTTAAAGTGATTTTCATGCTTCCAGGGGCTCTAAACACAAGATTTGTGGAATGGTTAAAAGTGCATGAAAATGGCCAATTTGCTCACTCTGAGGTCTCAAAAAGTGTTTTTTCACCCCGGGAAGTGAATTAAATACCATTTGGAGGCATTTAATTTTCAAGCAAAAACAGCTGATTTTTGACAAAAGAGATAACACCCCCCCATTACGTAATTCTTCAGAAAGGTGAAAAATTGTCTGTTTTCAAATGTTTTATTTTTGAATGTCAGTTCACATTTGTAGGTGGATTATTAGTTTTAGAGCTAAAATTAGCATATTTAAAGTGATGTTCATGCTTCCAGGGGCTCTAAACACAAGATTTGTAGAATGGTTAAAAGTGCATGAAAATGGCCAATTTGCTCACTCTGAGGTCTCAAAAAGTGTTTCTTCACCCCGGGAAGTGAATTAAATACCATTTGGAGGCATTTAATGTTCAAGCAAAAACGGCTGATTTTTGACAAAAGAGATAACACCCCCCCATTACGTCATTCTTCAGAAAGGTGAAAAATGGTCCGTTTTCAAATGTTTTATTTTTGAACGTCAGTTCACATTTGTAGGTGGATTATTAGTTTTAGAGTTAAAATTAGCATGTTTAAAGTGATTTTCATGCTTCCAGGGGCTCTAAACACAAGATTTGTGGAATGGTTAAAAGTGCATGAAAATGGCCAATTTGCTCACTCTGAGGTCTCAAAAAGTGTTTCTTCACCCCGGGAAGTGAATTAAATACCATTTGGAGGCATTTAATGTTCAATCAAAAACAGCTGATTTTTGACAAAAGAGATAACACCTCCCATTACGTCATGCTTCAGAAAGGTGAAAAATTGTCCGTTTTCAAATGTTTTTTTTTTAATGTCAGTTCACATTTGTAGGTGGATTATTAGTTTTAGAGCTAAAATTAGCATGTTTAAAGTGATTTTTATGCTTCCTGTGGCCCTAAACACAAGGTTTGTGGAATGGTTAAAAGTGCATGAAAATGGCCAATTTGCTCACTCTGAGGTCTCAAAAAGAGTTTCTTCACCCCGGGAAGCGAATTAAATACCATTTGGAGGCATTTAATGTTCAAGCAAAAACAGCTGATTTTTGACAAAAGAGATAACACCCCCCATTACGTCATTCTTCAGAAAGGTAAAAAATGGTCCGTTTTCAAATGTTTTATTTTTGAATGTCAGTTCACATTTGTAGGTGGATCATCAGTTTTAGAGCTAAAAAATTAGCATGTTTAAAGTGATTTTCATGCTTCCAGGGGCTCTAAACACAAGATTTGTGGAATGGTTAAAAGTGCATGAAAATGGCCAATTTGCTCACTCTGAGGTCTCAAAAAGTGTTTCTTCACCTCGGGAAGTGAATTAAATACCATTTGGAGGCATTTAATGTTCAATCAAAAACAGCTGATTTTTGACAAAAGAGATAACACCTCCCATTACGTCATGCTTCAGAAAGGTGAAAAATTGTCCGTTTTTTTTTTTTTTAATGTCAGTTCACATTTGTAGGTGGATTATTAGTTTTAGAGCTAAAATTAGCATGTTTAAAGTGATTTTCATGCTTCCTGTGGCCCTAAACACAAGGTTTGTGGAATGGTTAAAAGTGCATGAAAATGGCCAATTTGCTCACTCTGAGGTCTCAAAAAGTGTTTCTTCACCCCGGGAAGTGAATTAAATACCATTTGGAGGCATTTAATGTTCAAGCAAAAACAGCTGATTTTTGACAAAAGAGATAACACCCCCCCATTACGTAATTCTTCAGAAAGGTGAAAAATTGTCTGTTTTCAAATGTTTTATTTTTGAATGTCAGTTCACATTTGTAGGTGAATTATTAGTTTTAGAGCTAAAATTAGCATATTTAAAGTGATTTTCATGCTTCCAGGGGCTCTAAACACAAGATTTGTGGAATGGTTAAAAGTGCATGAAAATGGCCAATTTGCTCACTCTGAGGTCTCAAAAAGTGTTTCTTCACCCCGGGAAGTGAATTAAATACCATTTGGAGGCATTTAATGTTCAAGCAAAAACGGCTGATTTTTGACAAAAGAGATAACACCCCCCCATCACGTCATTCTTCAGAAAGGTGAAAAATGGTCCGTTTTCAATTGTTTTATTTTTGAACGTCAGTTCACATTTGTAGGTGGATTATTAGTTTTAGAGCTAAAATTAGCATGTTTAAAGTGATTTTCATGCTTCCAGGGGCTCTTAACACAAGATTTGTGGAATGGTTAAAAGTGCATGAAAATGGCCAATTTGCTCACTCTGAGGTCTCAAAAAGTGTTTCTTCACCCTGGGAAGTGAATTAAATACTATTTGGAGGCATTTAATGTTCAAGCAAAAACGGCTGATTTTTGACAAAAGAGATAACACCCCCCCCTTACGTCATTCTTCAGAAAGGTGAAAAATGGTCCGTTTTCAAATGTTTTATTTTTGAACGTCAGTTCACATTTGTAGGTGGATTATTAGTTTTAGAGCTAAAATTAGCATGTTTAAAGTGATTTTCATGCTTCCAGGGGCTCTTAACACAAGATTTGTGGAATGGTTAAAAGTGCATGAAAATGGCCAATTTGCTCACTCTGAGGTCTCAAAAAGTGTTTCTTCACACCGGGAAGTGAATTAAATACCATTTGGAGGCATTTAATGTTCAATCAAAAACAGCTGATTTTTGACAAAAGAGATAACACCCCCCCATTACGTCATGCTTCAGAAAGGTGAAAAATTGTCCGTTTTCAAATGTTTTATTTTTGAATGTCAGTTCACATTTGTAGGTGGATTATTAGTTTTAGAGCTAAAATTAGCATGTTTAAAGTGATTTTCATGCTTCCTGTGGCCCTAAACACAAGGTTTGTGGAATGGTTAAAAGTGCATGAAAATGGCCAATTTGCTCACTCTGAGGTCTCAAAAAGAGTTTCTTCACCCCGGGAAGCGAATTAAATACCATTTGGAGGCATTTAATGTTCAAGCAAAAACAGCTGATTTTTGACAAAAGAGATAACACCCCCCATTACGTCATTCTTCAGAAAGGTAAAAAATGGTCCGTTTTCAAATGTTTTATTTTTGAATGTCAGTTCACATTTGTAGGTGGATCATCAGTTTTAGAGCTAAAAAATTAGCATGTTTAAAGTGATTTTCATGCTTCCAGGGGCTCTAAACACAAGATTTGTGGAATGGTTAAAAGTGCATGAAAATGGCCAATTTGCTCACTCTGAGGTCTCAAAAAGTGTTTCTTCACCTCGGGAAGTGAATTAAATACCATTTGGAGGCATTTAATGTTCAATCAAAAACAGCTGATTTTTGACAAAAGAGATAACACCTCCCATTACGTCATGCTTCAGAAAGGTGAAAAATTGTCCGTTTTTTTTTTTTTTAATGTCAGTTCACATTTGTAGGTGGATTATTAGTTTTAGAGCTAAAATTAGCATGTTTAAAGTGATTTTCATGCTTCCTGTGGCCCTAAACACAAGGTTTGTGGAATGGTTAAAAGTGCATGAAAATGGCCAATTTGCTCACTCTGAGGTCTCAAAAAGTGTTTCTTCACCCCGGGAAGTGAATTAAATACCATTTGGAGGCATTTAATGTTCAAGCAAAAACAGCTGATTTTTGACAAAAGAGATAACACCCCCCCATTACGTAATTCTTCAGAAAGGTGAAAAATTGTCTGTTTTCAAATGTTTTATTTTTGAATGTCAGTTCACATTTGTAGGTGAATTATTAGTTTTAGAGCTAAAATTAGCATATTTAAAGTGATTTTCATGCTTCCAGGGGCTCTAAACACAAGATTTGTGGAATGGTTAAAAGTGCATGAAAATGGCCAATTTGCTCACTCTGAGGTCTCAAAAAGTGTTTCTTCACCCCGGGAAGTGAATTAAATACCATTTGGAGGCATTTAATGTTCAAGCAAAAACGGCTGATTTTTGACAAAAGAGATAACACCCCCCATCACGTCATTCTTCAGAAAGGTGAAAAATGGTCCGTTTTCAATTGTTTTATTTTTGAACGTCAGTTCACATTTGTAGGTGGATTATTAGTTTTAGAGCTAAAATTAGCATGTTTAAAGTGATTTTCATGCTTCCAGGGGCTCTTAACACAAGATTTGTGGAATGGTTAAAAGTGCATGAAAATGGCCAATTTGCTCACTCTGAGGTCTCAAAAAGTGTTTCTTCACCCTGGGAAGTGAATTAAATACTATTTGGAGGCATTTAATGTTCAAGCAAAAACGGCTGATTTTTGACAAAAGAGATAACACCCCCCCCTTACGTCATTCTTCAGAAAGGTGAAAAATGGTCCGTTTTCAAATGTTTTATTTTTGAACGTCAGTTCACATTTGTAGGTGGATTATTAGTTTTAGAGCTAAAATTAGCATGTTTAAAGTGATTTTCATGCTTCCAGGGGCTCTTAACACAAGATTTGTGGAATGGTTAAAAGTGCATGAAAATGGCCAATTTGCTCACTCTGAGGTCTCAAAAAGTGTTTCTTCACACCGGGAAGTGAATTAAATACCATTTGGAGGCATTTAATGTTCAATCAAAAACAGCTGATTTTTGACAAAAGAGATAACACCCCCCCATTACGTCATGCTTCAGAAAGGTGAAAAATTGTCCGTTTTCAAATGTTTTATTTTTGAATGTCAGTTCACATTTGTAGGTGGATTATTAGTTTTAGAGCTAAAATTAGCATGTTTAAAGTGATTTTCATGCTTCCTGTGGCCCTAAACACAAGGTTTGTGGAATGGTTAAAAGTGCATGAAAATGGCCAATTTGCTCACTCTGAGGTCTCAAAAAGTGTTTCTTCACCCCGGGAAGTGAATTAAATACCATTTAGAGGCATTTAATGTTCAAGCAAAAACAGCTGATTTTTGACAAAAGAGGTAACACCCCCCCATTACGTAATTCTTCAGAAAGGTGAAAAATTGTCTGTTTTCAAATGTTTTATTTTTGAATATCAATTCACATTTGTAGGTGGATTATTAGTTTTAGAGCTAAAATTAGCATGTTTAAAGTGATTTTCATGCTTCCAGGGGCCCGGGAAGTGAATTAAATACCATTTGGAGGCATTTAATGTTCAAGCAAAAACAGCTGATTTTTGACAAAAGAGATAACACCCCCCCATTACGTCATTCTTCAGAAAGGTGAAAAATGGTCCATTTTCAAATGTTTTATTTTTGAACGTCAGTTCACATTTGTAGGTGGATTATTAGTTTTAGAGCTAAAATTAGCATGTTTAAAGTGATTTTCATGCTTCCAGGGGCTCTAAACACAAGATTTGTGGAATGGTTAAAAGTGCATGAAAATGGCAAATTTGCTCACTCTGAGGTCTCAAAAAGTGTTTCTTCACCCCGGGAAGTGAATTAAATACCATTTGGAGGCATTTAATGTTCAAGCAAAAACGGCTGATTTTTGACAAAAGAGATAACACCCCCCCATTATATCATGCTTCAGAAAGGTGAAAAATGGTCCGTTTTCAAATGTTTTATTTTTGAAGGTCAGTTCACATTTGTAGGTGGATTATTAGTTTTAGAGCTAAAATTAGCATGTTTAAAGTGATTTTCATGCTTCCAGGGGGCCGGGAAGTGAATTAAATACCATTTGGAGGCATTTAATGTTCAAGCAAAAACGGCTGATTTTTGACAAAAGAGATAACACCCCCCCATTACGTCATGCTTCAGAAAGGTGAAAGATTGTCAGTTTTCAAATGTTTTATTTTTGAATGTCAGTTCACATTTGTAGGTGAATTATTAGTTTTAGAGCTAAAATTATCATGTTTAAAGTGATTTTCATGCTTCCTGTGGCCCTAAACACAAAGTTTGTGGAATGGTTAAAAGTGCATGAAAATGGCCAATTTGCTCACTCTGAGGTCTCAAAAAGTGTTTCTTCACCCCGGGAAGTGAATTAAATATCATTTGGAGGCATTTAATGTTCAAGCAAAAACGGCTGATTTTTGACAAAAGAGATAACACCCCCCCATTACGTCATGCTTCAGAAAGGTGAAAAATGGTCCGTTTTCAAATGTTTTATTTTTGAATGTCAATTCACATTTGTAGGTGGATTATTAGTTTTAGAGCTAAAATTAGCATGTTTAAAGTGATTTTCATGCTTCCAGGGGCCCGGGAAGTGAATTAAATATCATTTGGAGGCATTTAATGTTCAAGAAAAAACGGCTGATTTTTGACAAAAGAGATAACACCCCCCCATTACGTCATGCTTCAGAAAGGTGAAAAATTGTCCGTTTTCAAATAATTTATTTTTGAATGTCAGTTCACATTTGTAGGTGAATTATTAGTTTTAGAGCTAAAATTAGCATGTTTAAAGTGATTTTCATGCTTCCTGTGGCCCTAAACACAAAGTTTGTGGAATGGTTAAAAGTGCATGAAAATGGCCAATTTGCTCACTCTGAGGTCTCAAAAAGTGTTTCTTCACCCCGGGAAGTGAATTAAATACCATTTGGAGGCATTTAATGTTCAAGCAAAAACAGCTGATTTTTGACAAAAGGGATAACACCCCCCATTACGTAATGCTTCAGAAAGGTGAAAAATGGTCCGTTTTCAAATGTTTTATTTTTGAATGTCAGTTCACATTTGTAGGTGGATTATTAGTTTTAGAGCTAAAATTAGCATGTTTAAAGTGATTTTCATGCTTCCAGGGGACCGGGAAGTGAATTAAATACCATTTGGAGGCATTTAATGTTCAAGCAAAAACAGCTGATCTTTGACAAAAGAGATAACACCCCCCCATTACGTCATTCTTCAGAAAGGTGAAAAATGGTCCGTTTTCAAATGTTTTATTTTTGAACGTCAGTTCACATTTGTAGGTGGATTATTAGTTTTAGAGCTAAAATTAGCATGTTTAAAGTGATTTTCATGCTTCCAGGGGCTCTAAACACAAGATTTGTGGAATGGTTAAAAGTGCATGAAAATGGCCAATTTGCTCACTCTGAGGTCTCAAAAAGTGTTTCTTCACCCCGGGAAGTGAATTAAATACCATTTGGAGGCATTTCATGTTCAATCAAAAACAGTTGATTTTTGACAAAAGAGATAACACCTCCCATTACGTCATGCTTCAGAAAGGTGAAAAATTGTCCGTTTTCAAATGTTTTTGTTTTTAATGTCAGTTCACATTTGTAGGTGGATTAGTTTTAGAGCTAAAATTAGCATGTTTAAAGTGATTTTCATGCTTCCTGTGGCCCTAAACACAAGGTTTGTGGAATGGTTAAAAGTGCATGAAAATGGCCAATTTGCTCACTCTGAGGTCTCAAAAAGAGTTTCTTCACCCCGGGAAGTGAATTAAATACCATTTGGAGGCATTTAATGTTCAAGCAAAAACGGCTGATTTTTGACAAAAGAGATAACACCCCCCCATTACGTCATTCTTCAGAAAGGTGAAAAATGGTCCGTTTTCAAATGTTTTATTTTTGAACGTCAGTTCACATTTGTAGGTGGATTATTAGTTTTAGAGCTAAAATTAGCATGTTTAAAGTGATTTTCATGCTTCCAGGGGCTCTAAACACAAGATTTGTGGAATGGTTAAAAGTGCATGAAAATGGCCAATTTGCTCACTCTGAGGTCTCAAAAAGTGTTTCTTCACCCCGGGAAGTGAATTAAATACCATTTGTAGGCATTTAATGTTCAATCAAAAACAGCAGATTTTTGATAAAAGAGATAACACCCCCCCCATTACGTCATTCTTCAGAAAGGTGAAAAATGGTCCGTTTCCAAATGTTTTATTTTTGAACGTCAGTTCACATTTGTAGGTGGATTATGAGTTTTAGAGCTAAAATTAGCATGTTTAAAGTGATTTTCATGCTTCCAGGGGCTCTAAACACAAGATTTGTGGAATGGTTAAAAGTGCATGAAAATGGCCAATTTGCTCACTCTGAGGTCTCAAAAAGTGTTTCTTCACCCCGGGAAGTGAATTAAATACCATTTGGAGGCATTTAATGTTCAAGCAAAAACAGCTGATTTTTTACAAAAGAGATAACACCCCCCCATTACGTAATTCTTCAGAAAGGTGAAAAATTGTATGCTTTCAAATGTTTTATTTTTGAATGTCAGTTCACATTTGTAGGTGGATTATTAGTTTTAGAGCTAAAATTAGCATATTTAAAGTGATGTCCATGCTTCCAGGGGCTCTAAACACAAGATTTGTGGAATGGTTAAAAGTGCATGAAAGTGGCCAATTTGCTCACTCTGAGGTCTCAAAAAGTGTTTCTTCACCCCGGGAAGTGAATTAAATACCAGTTGAAGGCATTTAATGTTCAAGCAAAAACGGCTGATTTTTGACAAAAGAGATAACACCCCCCCATTACGTCATTCTTCAGAAAGGTGAAAAATGGTCCGTTTTCAAATGTTTTATTTTTGAACGTCAGTTCACATTTGTAGGTGGATTATTAGTTTTAGAGCTAAAATTAGCATGTTTAAAGTGATTTTCGTGCTTCCAGGGGCTCTAAACACAAGATTTGTGGAATGGTTAAAAGTGCATGAAAATGGCCAATTTGCTCACTCTGAGGTCTCAAAAAGTGTTTCTTCACCCCGGGAAGTGAATTAAATACCATTTGTAGGCATTTAATGTTCAATCAAAAACAGCTGATTTTTGATAAAAGAGATAACACCCCCCCCCATTACGTCATTCTTCAGAAAGGTGAAAAATGGTCCGTTTCCAAATGTTTTATTTTTGAACGTCAGTTCACATTTGTAGGTGGATTATTAGTTTTAGAGCTAAAATTAGCATGTTTAAAGTGATTTTCATGCTTCCAGGGGCTCTAAACACAAGATTTGTGGAATGGTTAAAAGTGCATGAAAATGGCCAATTTGCTCACTCTGAGGTCTCAAAAAGTGTTTCTTCACCCCGGGAAGTGAATTAAATACCATTTGGAGGCATTTAATGTTCAATCAAAAACAGCTGATTTTTGACAAAAGAGATAACACCTCCCATTACGTCATGCTTCAGAAAGGTGAAAAATTGTCCGTTTTCAAATGTTTTTTTTTTAATGTCAGTTCACATTTGTAGGTGGATTATTAGTTTTAGAGCTAAAATTAGCATGTTTAAAGTGATTTTCATGCTTCCTGTGGCCCTAAACACAAGGTTTGTGGAATGGTTAAAAGTGCATGAAAATGGCCAATTTGCTCACTCTGAGGTCTCAAAAAGAGTTTCTTCACCCCGGGAAGTGAATTAAATACCATTTGGAGGCATTTAATGTTCAAGCAAAAACAGCTGATTTTTGACAAAAGAGATAACACCCCCCATTACGTCATTCTTCAGAAAGGTAAAAAATGGTCCGTTTTCAAATGTTTAATTTTTGAACGTCAGTTCACATTTGTAGGTGGATTATTAGTTTTAGAGCAAAAATTAGCATGTTTAAAGTGATTTTCATGCTTCCAGGGGCTCTAAACACAAGATTTGTGGAATGGTTAAAAGTGCATGAAAATGGCCAATTTGCTCACTCTGAGGTCTCAAAAAGTGTTTCTTCACCCCGGGAAGTGAATTAAATACAATTTGGAGGCATTTAATGTTCAAGCAAAAACGTCAGATTTTTGACAAAAGAGATAACACCCCCCCATTACTTGATGCTTCAGAAAGGTGAAAAATTGTCCGTTTTCAAATGTTTTATTTTTGAATGTCAGTTCACATTTGTAGGTGGATCATCAGTTTTAGAGCTAAAAAAATTAGCATGTTTAAAGTGATTTTCATGCTTCCAGGGGCTCTAAACACAAGATTTGTGGAATGGTTAAAAGTGCATGAAAATGGCCAATTTGCTCACTCTGAGGTCTCAAAAAGTGTTTCTTCACCCCGGGAAGTGAATTAAATACCATTTGGAGGCATTTAATGTTCAATCAAAAACAGCTGATTTTTGACAAAAGAGATAACACCTCCCATTACGTCATGCTTCAGAAAGGTGAAAAATTGTCCGTTTTTTTTATTTTTATGTCAGTTCACATTTGTAGGTGGATTATTAGTTTTAGAGCTAAAATTAGCATGTTTAAAGTGATTTTCATGCTTCCTGTGGCCCTAAACACAAGGTTTGTGGAATGGTTAAAAGTGCATGAAAATGGCCAATTTGCTCACTCTGAGGTCTCAAAAAGTGTTTCTTCACCCCGGGAAGTGAATTAAATACCATTTGGAGGCATTTAATGTTCAAGCAAAAACAGCTGATTTTTGACAAAAGAGATAACACCCCCCCCATTACGTCATTCTTCAGAAAGGTGAAAAATGGTCCATTTTCAAATGTTTTATTTTTGAACGTCAGTTCACATTTGTAGGTGGATTATTAGTTTTAGAGCTAAAATTAGCATGTTTAAAGTGATTTTCATGCTTCCAGGGGCTCTAAACACAAGATTTGTGGAATGGTTAAAAGTGCATGAAAATGGCAAATTTGCTCACTCTGAGGTCTCAAAAAGTGTTTCTTCACCCCGGGAAGTGAATTAAATACCATTTGGAGGCATTTAATGTTCAAGCAAAAACGGCTGATTTTTGACAAAAGAGATAACACCCCCCCATTATATCATGCTTCAGAAAGGTGAAAAATGGTCCGTTTTCAAATGTTTTATTTTTGAAGGTCAGTTCACATTTGTAGGTGGATTATTAGTTTTAGAGCTAAAATTAGCATGTTTAAAGTGATTTTCATGCTTCCAGGGGGCCGGGAAGTGAATTAAATACCATTTGGAGGCATTTAATGTTCAAGCAAAAACGGCTGATTTTTGACAAAAGAGATAACACCCCCCCATTACGTCATGCTTCAGAAAGGTGAAAGATTGTCAGTTTTCAAATGTTTTATTTTTGAATGTCAGTTCACATTTGTAGGTGAATTATTAGTTTTAGAGCTAAAATTATCATGTTTAAAGTGATTTTCATGCTTCCTGTGGCCCTAAACACAAAGTTTGTGGAATGGTTAAAAGTGCATGAAAATGGCCAATTTGCTCACTCTGAGGTCTCAAAAAGTGTTTCTTCACCCCGGGAAGTGAATTAAATATCATTTGGAGGCATTTAATGTTCAAGCAAAAACGGCTGATTTTTGACAAAAGAGATAACACCCCCCCATTACGTCATGCTTCAGAAAGGTGAAAAATGGTCCGTTTTCAAATGTTTTATTTTTGAATGTCAATTCACATTTGTAGGTTGATTATTAGTTTTAGAGCTAAAATTAGCATGTTTAAAGTGATTTTCATGCTTCCAGGGGCCCGGGAAGTGAATTAAATATCATTTGGAGGCATTTAATGTTCAAGAAAAAACGGCTGATTTTTGACAAAAGAGATAACACCCCCCCATTACGTCATGCTTCAGAAAGGTGAAAAATTGTCCGTTTTCAAATAATTTATTTTTGAATGTCAGTTCACATTTGTAGGTGAATTATTAGTTTTAGAGCTAAAATTAGCATGTTTAAAGTGATTTTCATGCTTCCTGTGGCCCTAAACACAAAGTTTGTGGAATGGTTAAAAGTGCATGAAAATGGCCAATTTGCTCACTCTGAGGTCTCAAAAAGTGTTTCTTCACCCCGGGAAGTGAATTAAATACCATTTGGAGGCATTTAATGTTCAAGCAAAAACAGCTGATTTTTGACAAAAGGGATAACACCCCCCATTACGTAATGCTTCAGAAAGGTGAAAAATGGTCCGTTTTCAAATGTTTTATTTTTGAATGTCAGTTCACATTTGTAGGTGGATTATTAGTTTTAGAGCTAAAATTAGCATGTTTAAAGTGATTTTCATGCTTCCAGGGGACCGGGAAGTGAATTAAATACCATTTGGAGGCATTTAATGTTCAAGCAAAAACAGCTGATCTTTGACAAAAGAGATAACACCCCCCCATTACGTCATTCTTCAGAAAGGTGAAAAATGGTCCGTTTTCAAATGTTTTATTTTTGAACGTCAGTTCACATTTGTAGGTGGATTATTAGTTTTAGAGCTAAAATTAGCATGTTTAAAGTGATTTTCATGCTTCCAGGGGCTCTAAACACAAGATTTGTGGAATGGTTAAAAGTGCATGAAAATGGCAAATTTGCTCACTCTGAGGTCTCAAAAAGTGTTTCTTCACCCCGGGAAGTGAATTAAATACCATTTGGAGGCATTTAATGTTCAAGCAAAAACGGCTGATTTTTGACAAAAGAGATAACACCCCCTCATTATATCATGCTTCAGAAAGGTGAAAAATGGTCCGTTTTCAAATGTTTTATTTTTGAAGGTCAGTTCACATTTGTAGGTGGATTATTAGTTTTAGAGCTAAAATTAGCATGTTTAAAGTGATTTTCATGCTTCCAGGGGGCCGGGAAGTGAATTAAATACCATTTGGAGGCATTTAATGTTCAAGCAAAAACGGCTGATTTTTGACAAAAGAGATAACACCCCCCCATTACGTCATGCTTCAGAAAGGTGAAAGATTGTCAGTTTTCAAATGTTTTATTTTTGAATGTCAGTTCACATTTGTAGGTGAATTATTAGTTTTAGAGCTAAAATTATCATGTTTAAAGTGATTTTCATGCTTCCTGTGGCCCTAAACACAAAGTTTGTGGAATGGTTAAAAGTGCATGAAAATGGCCAATTTGCTCACTCTGAGGTCTCAAAAAGTGTTTCTTCACCCCGGGAAGTGAATTAAATATCATTTGGAGGCATTTAATGTTCAAGCAAAAACGGCTGATTTTTGACAAAAGAGATAACACCCCCCCATTACGTCATGCTTCAGAAAGGTGAAAAATGGTCCGTTTTCAAATGTTTTATTTTTGAATGTCAATTCACATTTGTAGGTGGATTATTAGTTTTAGAGCTAAAATTAGCATGTTTAAAGTGATTTTCATGCTTCCAGGGGCCCGGGAAGTGAATTAAATATCATTTGGAGGCATTTAATGTTCAAGAAAAAACGGCAGATTTTTGACAAAAGAGATAACACCCCCCCATTACGTCATGCTTCAGAAAGGTGAAAAATTGTCCGTTTTCAAATAATTTATTTTTGAATGTCAGTTCACATTTGTAGGTGAATTATTAGTTTTAGAGCTAAAATTAGCATGTTTAAAGTGATTTTCATGCTTCCTGTGGCCCTAAACACAAAGTTTGTGGAATGGTTAAAAGTGCATGAAAATGGCCAATTTGCTCACTCTGAGGTCTCAAAAAGTGTTTCTTCACCCCGGGAAGTGAATTAAATACCATTTGGAGGCATTTAATGTTCAAGCAAAAACAGCTGATTTTTGACAAAAGGGATAACACCCCCCATTACGTAATGCTTCAGAAAGGTGAAAAATGGTCCGTTTTCAAATGTTTTATTTTTGAATGTCAGTTCACATTTGTAGGTGGATTATTAGTTTTAGAGCTAAAATTAGCATGTTTAAAGTGATTTTCATGCTTCCAGGGGACCGGGAAGTGAATTAAATACCATTTGGAGGCATTTAATGTTCAAGCAAAAACAGCTGATCTTTGACAAAAGAGATAACACCCCCCCATTACGTCATTCTTCAGAAAGGTGAAAAATGGTCCGTTTTCAAATGTTTTATTTTTGAACGTCAGTTCACATTTGTAGGTGGATTATTAGTTTTAGAGCTAAAATTAGCATGTTTAAAGTGATTTTCATGCTTCCAGGGGCTCTAAACACAAGATTTGTAGAATGGTTAAAAGTGCATGAAAATGGCCAATTTGCTCACTCTGAGGTCTCAAAAAGTGTTTCTTCACCCCGGGAAGTGAATTAAATACCATTTGGAGGCATTTCATGTTCAATCAAAAACAGTTGATTTTTGACAAAAGAGATAACACCTCCCATTACGTCATGCTTCAGAAAGGTGAAAAATTGTCCGTTTTCAAATGTTTTTGTTTTTAATGTCAGTTCACATTTGTAGGTGGATTAGTTTTAGAGCTAAAATTAGCATGTTTAAAGTGATTTTCATGCTTCCTGTGGCCCTAAACACAAGGTTTGTGGAATGGTTAAAAGTGCATGAAAATGGCCAATTTGCTCACTCTGAGGTCTCAAAAAGAGTTTCTTCACCCCGGGAAGTGAATTAAATACCATTTGGAGGCATTTAATGTTCAAGCAAAAACAGCTGATTTTTGACAAAAGAGATAACACCCCCCCATTACGTAATTCTTCAGAAAGGTGAAAAATTGTCTGTTTTCAAATGTTTTATTTTTGAATGTCAGTTCACATTTGTAGGTGGATTATTAGTTTTAGAGCTAAAATTTGCATATTTAAAGTGATTTTCATGCTTCCAGGGGCTCTAAACACAAGATTTGTGGAATGGTTAAAAGTGCATGAAAATGGCCAATTTGCTCACTCTGAGGTCTCAAAAAGTGTTTCTTCACCCCGGGAAGTGAATTAAATACCATTTGGAGGCATTTAATGTTCAAGCAAAAACGGCTGATTTTTGACAAAAGAGATAACACCCCCCCATTACGTCATTCTTCAGAAAGGTGAAAAATGGTCCGTTTTCAAATGTTTTATTTTTGAACGTCAGTTCACATTTGTAGGTGGATTATTAGTTTTAGAGCTAAAATTAGCATGTTTAAAGTGATTTTCATGCTTCCAGGGGCTCTAAACACAAGATTTGTGGAATGGTTAAAAGTGCATGAAAATGGCCAATTTGCTCACTCTGAGGTCTCAAAAAGTGTTTCTTCACCCCGGGAAGTGAATTAAATACCATTTGTAGGCATTTAATGTTCAATCAAAAACAGCTGATTTTTGACAAAAGAGGTAACACCCCCCCATTACGTAATTCTTCAGAAAGGTGAAAAATTGTCTGTTTTCAAATGTTTTATTTTTGAATATCAATTCACATTTGTAGGTGGATTATTAGTTTTAGAGCTAAAATTAGCATGTTTAAAGTGATTTTCATGCTTCCAGGGGCCCGGGAAGTGAATTAAATACCATTTGGAGGCATTTAATGTTCAAGCAAAAACAGCTGATTTTTGACAAAAGAGATAACACCCCCCCATTACGTCATTCTTCAGAAAGGTGAAAAATGGTCCATTTTCAAATGTTTTATTTTTGAACGTCAGTTCACATTTGTAGGTGGATTATTAGTTTTAGAGCTAAAATTAGCATGTTTAAAGTGATTTTCATGCTTCCAGGGGCTCTAAACACAAGATTTGTGGAATGGTTAAAAGTGCATGAAAATGGCAAATTTGCTCACTCTGAGGTCTCAAAAAGTGTTTCTTCACCCCGGGAAGTGAATTAAATACCATTTGGAGGCATTTAATGTTCAAGCAAAAACGGCTGATTTTTGACAAAAGAGATAACACCCCCCCATTATATCATGCTTCAGAAAGGTGAAAAATGGTCCGTTTTCAAATGTTTTATTTTTGAAGGTCAGTTCACATTTGTAGGTGGATTATTAGTTTTAGAGCTAAAATTAGCATGTTTAAAGTGATTTTCATGCTTCCAGGGGGCCGGGAAGTGAATTAAATACCATTTGGAGGCATTTAATGTTCAAGCAAAAACGGCTGATTTTTGACAAAAGAGATAACACCCCCCCATTACGTCATGCTTCAGAAAGGTGAAAGATTGTCAGTTTTCAAATGTTTTATTTTTGAATGTCAGTTCACATTTGTAGGTGAATTATTAGTTTTAGAGCTAAAATTATCATGTTTAAAGTGATTTTCATGCTTCCTGTGGCCCTAAACACAAAGTTTGTGGAATGGTTAAAAGTGCATGAAAATGGCCAATTTGCTCACTCTGAGGTCTCAAAAAGTGTTTCTTCACCCCGGGAAGTGAATTAAATATCATTTGGAGGCATTTAATGTTCAAGCAAAAACGGCTGATTTTTGACAAAAGAGATAACACCCCCCCATTACGTCATGCTTCAGAAAGGTGAAAAATGGTCCGTTTTCAAATGTTTTATTTTTGAATGTCAATTCACATTTGTAGGTGGATTATTAGTTTTAGAGCTAAAATTAGCATGTTTAAAGTGATTTTCATGCTTCCAGGGGCCCGGGAAGTGAATTAAATATCATTTGGAGGCATTTAATGTTCAAGAAAAAACGGCTGATTTTTGACAAAAGAGATAACACCCCCCCATTACGTCATGCTTCAGAAAGGTGAAAAATTGTCCGTTTTCAAATAATTTATTTTTGAATGTCAGTTCACATTTGTAGGTGAATTATTAGTTTTAGAGCTAAAATTAGCATGTTTAAAGTGATTTTCATGCTTCCTGTGGCCCTAAACACAAAGTTTGTGGAATGGTTAAAAGTGCATGAAAATGGCCAATTTGCTCACTCTGAGGTCTCAAAAAGTGTTTCTTCACCCCGGGAAGTGAATTAAATACCATTTGGAGGCATTTAATGTTCAAGCAAAAACAGCTGATTTTTGACAAAAGGGATAACACCCCCCATTACGTAATGCTTCAGAAAGGTGAAAAATGGTCCGTTTTCAAATGTTTTATTTTTGAATGTCAGTTCACATTTGTAGGTGGATTATTAGTTTTAGAGCTAAAATTAGCATGTTTAAAGTGATTTTCATGCTTCCAGGGGACCGGGAAGTGAATTAAATACCATTTGGAGGCATTTAATGTTCAAGCAAAAACAGCTGATCTTTGACAAAAGAGATAACACCCCCCCATTACGTCATTCTTCAGAAAGGTGAAAAATGGTCCGTTTTCAAATGTTTTATTTTTGAACGTCAGTTCACATTTGTAGGTGGATTATTAGTTTTAGAGCTAAAATTAGCATGTTTAAAGTGATTTTCATGCTTCCAGGGGCTCTAAACACAAGATTTGTGGAATGGTTAAAAGTGCATGAAAATGGCCAATTTGCTCACTCTGAGGTCTCAAAAAGTGTTTCTTCACCCCGGGAAGTGAATTAAATACCATTTGGAGGCATTTCATGTTCAATCAAAAACAGTTGATTTTTGACAAAAGAGATAACACCTCCCATTACGTCATGCTTCAGAAAGGTGAAAAATTGTCCGTTTTCAAATGTTTTTGTTTTTAATGTCAGTTCACATTTGTAGGTGGATTAGTTTTAGAGCTAAAATTAGCATGTTTAAAGTGATTTTCATGCTTCCTGTGGCCCTAAACACAAGGTTTGTGGAATGGTTAAAAGTGCATGAAAATGGCCAATTTGCTCACTCTGAGGTCTCAAAAAGAGTTTCTTCACCCCGGGAAGTGAATTAAATACCATTTGGAGGCATTTAATGTTCAAGCAAAAACGGCTGATTTTTGACAAAAGAGATAACACCCCCCCATTACGTCATTCTTCAGAAAGGTGAAAAATGGTCCGTTTTCAAATGTTTTATTTTTGAACGTCAGTTCACATTTGTAGGTGGATTATTAGTTTTAGAGCTAAAATTAGCATGTTTAAAGTGATTTTCATGCTTCCAGGGGCTCTAAACACAAGATTTGTGGAATGGTTAAAAGTGCATGAAAATGGCCAATTTGCTCACTCTGAGGTCTCAAAAAGTGTTTCTTCACCCCAGGAAGTGAATTAAATACCATTTGTAGGCATTTAATGTTCAATCAAAAACAGCAGATTTTTGATAAAAGAGATAACACCCCCCCCATTACGTCATTCTTCAGAAAGGTGAAAAATGGTCCGTTTCCAAATGTTTTATTTTTGAACGTCAGTTCACATTTGTAGGTGGATTATTAGTTTTAGAGCTAAAATTAGCATGTTTAAAGTGATTTTCATGCTTCCAGGGGCTCTAAACACAAGATTTGTGGAATGGTTAAAAGTGCATGAAAATGGCCAATTTGCTCACTCTGAGGTCTCAAAAAGTGTTTCTTCACCCCGGGAAGTGAATTAAATACCATTTGGAGGCATTTAATGTTCAAGCAAAAACAGCTGATTTTTGACAAAAGAGATAACACCCCCCCATTACGTAATTCTTCAGAAAGGTGAAAAATTGTATGCTTTCAAATGTTTTATTTTTGAATGTCAGTTCACATTTGTAGGTGGATTATTAGTTTTAGAGCTAAAATTAGCATATTTAAAGTGATGTCCATGCTTCCAGGGGCTCTAAACACAAGATTTGTGGAATGGTTAAAAGTGCATGAAAGTGGCCAATTTGCTCACTCTGAGGTCTCAAAAAGTGTTTCTTCACCCCGGGAAGTGAATTAAATACCAGTTGAAGGCATTTAATGTTCAAGCAAAAACGGCTGATTTTTGACAAAAGAGATAACACCCCCCCATTACGTCATTCTTCAGAAAGGTGAAAAATGGTCCGTTTTCAAATGTTTTATTTTTGAACGTCAGTTCACATTTGTAGGTGGATTATTAGTTTTAGAGCTAAAATTAGCATGTTTAAAGTGATTTTCGTGCTTCCAGGGGCTCTAAACACAAGATTTGTGGAATGGTTAAAAGTGCATGAAAATGGCCAATTTGCTCACTCTGAGGTCTCAAAAAGTGTTTCTTCACCCCGGGAAGTGAATTAAATACCATTTGTAGGCATTTAATGTTCAATCAAAAACAGCTGATTTTTGATAAAAGAGATAACACCCCCCCCCATTACGTCATTCTTCAGAAAGGTGAAAAATGGTCCGTTTCCAAATGTTTTATTTTTGAACGTCAGTTCACATTTGTAGGTGGATTATTAGTTTTAGAGCTAAAATTAGCATGTTTAAAGTGATTTTCATGCTTCCAGGGGCTCTAAACACAAGATTTGTGGAATGGTTAAAAGTGCATGAAAATGGCCAATTTGCTCACTCTGAGGTCTCAAAAAGTGTTTCTTCACCCCGGGAAGTGAATTAAATACCATTTGGAGGCATTTAATGTTCAATCAAAAACAGCTGATTTTTGACAAAAGAGATAACACCTCCCATTACGTCATGCTTCAGAAAGGTGAAAAATTGTCCGTTTTCAAATGTTTTTTTTTTAATGTCAGTTCACATTTGTAGGTGGATTATTAGTTTTAGAGCTAAAATTAGCATGTTTAAAGTGATTTTCATGCTTCCTGTGGCCCTAAACACAAGGTTTGTGGAATGGTTAAAAGTGCATGAAAATGGCCAATTTGCTCACTCTGAGGTCTCAAAAAGAGTTTCTTCACCCCGGGAAGTGAATTAAATACCATTTGGAGGCATTTAATGTTCAAGCAAAAACAGCTGATTTTTGACAAAAGAGATAACACCCCCCATTACGTCATTCTTCAGAAAGGTAAAAAATGGTCCGTTTTCAAATGTTTAATTTTTGAACGTCAGTTCACATTTGTAGGTGGATTATTAGTTTTAGAGCAAAAATTAGCATGTTTAAAGTGATTTTCATGCTTCCAGGGGCTCTAAACACAAGATTTGTGGAATGGTTAAAAGTGCATGAAAATGGCCAATTTGCTCACTCTGAGGTCTCAAAAAGTGTTTCTTCACCCCGGGAAGTGAATTAAATACAATTTGGAGGCATTTAATGTTCAAGCAAAAACGTCAGATTTTTGACAAAAGAGATAACACCCCCCCATTACTTGATGCTTCAGAAAGGTGAAAAATTGTCCGTTTTCAAATGTTTTATTTTTGAATGTCAGTTCACATTTGTAGGTGGATCATCAGTTTTAGAGCTAAAAAAATTAGCATGTTTAAAGTGATTTTCATGCTTCCAGGGGCTCTAAACACAAGATTTGTGGAATGGTTAAAAGTGCATGAAAATGGCCAATTTGCTCACTCTGAGGTCTCAAAAAGTGTTTCTTCACCCCGGGAAGTGAATTAAATACCATTTGGAGGCATTTAATGTTCAATCAAAAACAGCTGATTTTTGACAAAAGAGATAACACCTCCCATTACGTCATGCTTCAGAAAGGTGAAAAATTGTCCGTTTTTTTTATTTTTATGTCAGTTCACATTTGTAGGTGGATTATTAGTTTTAGAGCTAAAATTAGCATGTTTAAAGTGATTTTCATGCTTCCTGTGGCCCTAAACACAAGGTTTGTGGAATGGTTAAAAGTGCATGAAAATGGCCAATTTGCTCACTCTGAGGTCTCAAAAAGTGTTTCTTCACCCCGGGAAGTGAATTAAATACCATTTGGAGGCATTTAATGTTCAAGCAAAAACAGCTGATTTTTGACAAAAGAGATAACACCCCCCCCATTACGTCATTCTTCAGAAAGGTGAAAAATGGTCCATTTTCAAATGTTTTATTTTTGAACGTCAGTTCACATTTGTAGGTGGATTATTAGTTTTAGAGCTAAAATTAGCATGTTTAAAGTGATTTTCATGCTTCCAGGGGCTCTAAACACAAGATTTGTGGAATGGTTAAAAGTGCATGAAAATGGCAAATTTGCTCACTCTGAGGTCTCAAAAAGTGTTTCTTCACCCCGGGAAGTGAATTAAATACCATTTGGAGGCATTTAATGTTCAAGCAAAAACGGCTGATTTTTGACAAAAGAGATAACACCCCCCCATTATATCATGCTTCAGAAAGGTGAAAAATGGTCCGTTTTCAAATGTTTTATTTTTGAAGGTCAGTTCACATTTGTAGGTGGATTATTAGTTTTAGAGCTAAAATTAGCATGTTTAAAGTGATTTTCATGCTTCCAGGGGGCCGGGAAGTGAATTAAATACCATTTGGAGGCATTTAATGTTCAAGCAAAAACGGCTGATTTTTGACAAAAGAGATAACACCCCCCCATTACGTCATGCTTCAGAAAGGTGAAAGATTGTCAGTTTTCAAATGTTTTATTTTTGAATGTCAGTTCACATTTGTAGGTGAATTATTAGTTTTAGAGCTAAAATTATCATGTTTAAAGTGATTTTCATGCTTCCTGTGGCCCTAAACACAAAGTTTGTGGAATGGTTAAAAGTGCATGAAAATGGCCAATTTGCTCACTCTGAGGTCTCAAAAAGTGTTTCTTCACCCCGGGAAGTGAATTAAATATCATTTGGAGGCATTTAATGTTCAAGCAAAAACGGCTGATTTTTGACAAAAGAGATAACACCCCCCCATTACGTCATGCTTCAGAAAGGTGAAAAATGGTCCGTTTTCAAATGTTTTATTTTTGAATGTCAATTCACATTTGTAGGTTGATTATTAGTTTTAGAGCTAAAATTAGCATGTTTAAAGTGATTTTCATGCTTCCAGGGGCCCGGGAAGTGAATTAAATATCATTTGGAGGCATTTAATGTTCAAGAAAAAACGGCTGATTTTTGACAAAAGAGATAACACCCCCCCATTACGTCATGCTTCAGAAAGGTGAAAAATTGTCCGTTTTCAAATAATTTATTTTTGAATGTCAGTTCACATTTGTAGGTGAATTATTAGTTTTAGAGCTAAAATTAGCATGTTTAAAGTGATTTTCATGCTTCCTGTGGCCCTAAACACAAAGTTTGTGGAATGGTTAAAAGTGCATGAAAATGGCCAATTTGCTCACTCTGAGGTCTCAAAAAGTGTTTCTTCACCCCGGGAAGTGAATTAAATACCATTTGGAGGCATTTAATGTTCAAGCAAAAACAGCTGATTTTTGACAAAAGGGATAACACCCCCCATTACGTAATGCTTCAGAAAGGTGAAAAATGGTCCGTTTTCAAATGTTTTATTTTTGAATGTCAGTTCACATTTGTAGGTGGATTATTAGTTTTAGAGCTAAAATTAGCATGTTTAAAGTGATTTTCATGCTTCCAGGGGACCGGGAAGTGAATTAAATACCATTTGGAGGCATTTAATGTTCAAGCAAAAACAGCTGATCTTTGACAAAAGAGATAACACCCCCCCATTACGTCATTCTTCAGAAAGGTGAAAAATGGTCCGTTTTCAAATGTTTTATTTTTGAACGTCAGTTCACATTTGTAGGTGGATTATTAGTTTTAGAGCTAAAATTAGCATGTTTAAAGTGATTTTCATGCTTCCAGGGGCTCTAAACACAAGATTTGTGGAATGGTTAAAAGTGCATGAAAATGGCAAATTTGCTCACTCTGAGGTCTCAAAAAGTGTTTCTTCACCCCGGGAAGTGAATTAAATACCATTTGGAGGCATTTAATGTTCAAGCAAAAACGGCTGATTTTTGACAAAAGAGATAACACCCCCCCATTATATCATGCTTCAGAAAGGTGAAAAATGGTCCGTTTTCAAATGTTTTATTTTTGAAGGTCAGTTCACATTTGTAGGTGGATTATTAGTTTTAGAGCTAAAATTAGCATGTTTAAAGTGATTTTCATGCTTCCAGGGGGCCGGGAAGTGAATTAAATACCATTTGGAGGCATTTAATGTTCAAGCAAAAACGGCTGATTTTTGACAAAAGAGATAACACCCCCCCATTACGTCATGCTTCAGAAAGGTGAAAGATTGTCAGTTTTCAAATGTTTTATTTTTGAATGTCAGTTCACATTTGTAGGTGAATTATTAGTTTTAGAGCTAAAATTATCATGTTTAAAGTGATTTTCATGCTTCCTGTGGCCCTAAACACAAAGTTTGTGGAATGGTTAAAAGTGCATGAAAATGGCCAATTTGCTCACTCTGAGGTCTCAAAAAGTGTTTCTTCACCCCGGGAAGTGAATTAAATATCATTTGGAGGCATTTAATGTTCAAGCAAAAACGGCTGATTTTTGACAAAAGAGATAACACCCCCCCATTACGTCATGCTTCAGAAAGGTGAAAAATGGTCCGTTTTCAAATGTTTTATTTTTGAATGTCAATTCACATTTGTAGGTGGATTATTAGTTTTAGAGCTAAAATTAGCATGTTTAAAGTGATTTTCATGCTTCCAGGGGCCCGGGAAGTGAATTAAATATCATTTGGAGGCATTTAATGTTCAAGAAAAAACGGCTGATTTTTGACAAAAGAGATAACACCCCCCCATTACGTCATGCTTCAGAAAGGTGAAAAATTGTCCGTTTTCAAATAATTTATTTTTGAATGTCAGTTCACATTTGTAGGTGAATTATTAGTTTTAGAGCTAAAATTAGCATGTTTAAAGTGATTTTCATGCTTCCTGTGGCCCTAAACACAAAGTTTGTGGAATGGTTAAAAGTGCATGAAAATGGCCAATTTGCTCACTCTGAGGTCTCAAAAAGTGTTTCTTCACCCCGGGAAGTGAATTAAATACCATTTGGAGGCATTTAATGTTCAAGCAAAAACAGCTGATTTTTGACAAAAGGGATAACACCCCCCATTACGTAATGCTTCAGAAAGGTGAAAAATGGTCCGTTTTCAAATGTTTTATTTTTGAATGTCAGTTCACATTTGTAGGTGGATTATTAGTTTTAGAGCTAAAATTAGCATGTTTAAAGTGATTTTCATGCTTCCAGGGGACCGGGAAGTGAATTAAATACCATTTGGAGGCATTTAATGTTCAAGCAAAAACAGCTGATCTTTGACAAAAGAGATAACACCCCCCCATTACGTCATTCTTCAGAAAGGTGAAAAATGGTCCGTTTTCAAATGTTTTATTTTTGAACGTCAGTTCACATTTGTAGGTGGATTATTAGTTTTAGAGCTAAAATTAGCATGTTTAAAGTGATTTTCATGCTTCCAGGGGCTCTAAACACAAGATTTGTGGAATGGTTAAAAGTGCATGAAAATGGCCAATTTGCTCACTCTGAGGTCTCAAAAAGTGTTTCTTCACCCCGGGAAGTGAATTAAATACCATTTGGAGGCATTTCATGTTCAATCAAAAACAGTTGATTTTTGACAAAAGAGATAACACCTCCCATTACGTCATGCTTCAGAAAGGTGAAAAATTGTCCGTTTTCAAATGTTTTTGTTTTTAATGTCAGTTCACATTTGTAGGTGGATTAGTTTTAGAGCTAAAATTAGCATGTTTAAAGTGATTTTCATGCTTCCTGTGGCCCTAAACACAAGGTTTGTGGAATGGTTAAAAGTGCATGAAAATGGCCAATTTGCTCACTCTGAGGTCTCAAAAAGAGTTTCTTCACCCCGGGAAGTGAATTAAATACCATTTGGAGGCATTTAATGTTCAAGCAAAAACAGCTGATTTTTGACAAAAGAGATAACACCCCCCCATTACGTAATTCTTCAGAAAGGTGAAAAATTGTCTGTTTTCAAATGTTTTATTTTTGAATGTCAGTTCACATTTGTAGGTGGATTATTAGTTTTAGAGCTAAAATTTGCATATTTAAAGTGATTTTCATGCTTCCAGGGGCTCTAAACACAAGATTTGTGGAATGGTTAAAAGTGCATGAAAATGGCCAATTTGCTCACTCTGAGGTCTCAAAAAGTGTTTCTTCACCCCGGGAAGTGAATTAAATACCATTTGGAGGCATTTAATGTTCAAGCAAAAACGGCTGATTTTTGACAAAAGAGATAACACCCCCCCATTACGTCATTCTTCAGAAAGGTGAAAAATGGTCCGTTTTCAAATGTTTTATTTTTGAACGTCAGTTCACATTTGTAGGTGGATTATTAGTTTTAGAGCTAAAATTAGCATGTTTAAAGTGATTTTCATGCTTCCAGGGGCTCTAAACACAAGATTTGTGGAATGGTTAAAAGTGCATGAAAATGGCCAATTTGCTCACTCTGAGGTCTCAAAAAGTGTTTCTTCACCCCGGGAAGTGAATTAAATACCATTTGTAGGCATTTAATGTTCAATCAAAAACAGCAGATTTTTGATAAAAGAGATAACACCCCCCCCATTACGTCATTCTTCAGAAAGGTGAAAAATGGTCCGTTTCCAAATGTTTTATTTTTGAACGTCAGTTCACATTTGTAGGTGGATTATTAGTTTTAGAGCTAAAATTAGCATGTTTAAAGTGATTTTCATGCTTCCAGGGGCTCTAAACACAAGATTTGTGGAATGGTTAAAAGTGCATGAAAATGGCCAATTTGCTCACTCTGAGGTCTCAAAAAGTGTTTCTTCACCCCGGGAAGTGAATTAAATACCATTTGGAGGCATTTAATGTTCAAGCAAAAACAGCTGATTTTTGACAAAAGAGATAACACCCCCCCATTACGTAATTCTTCAGAAAGGTGAAAAATTGTATGTTTTCAAATGTTTTATTTTTGAATGTCAGTTCACATTTGTAGGTGGATTATTAGTTTTAGAGCTAAAATTAGCATATTTAAAGTGATGCCCATGCTTCCAGGGGCTCTAAACACAAGATTTGTGGAATGGTTAAAAGTGCATGAAAGTGGCCAATTTGCTCACTCTGAGGTCTCAAAAAGTGTTTCTTCACCCCGGGAAGTGAATTAAATACCATTTGAAGGCATTTAATGTTCAAGCAAAAACGGCTGATTTTTGACAAAAGAGATAACACCCCCCCATTACGTCATTCTTCAGAAAGGTGAAAAATGGTCCGTTTTCAAATGTTTTATTTTTGAACGTCAGTTCACATTTGTAGGTGGATTATTAGTTTTAGAGCTAAAATTAGCATGTTTAAAGTGATTTTCGTGCTTCCAGGGGCTCTAAACACAAGATTTGTGGAATGGTTAAAAGTGCATGAAAATGGCCAATTTGCTCACTCTGAGGTCTCAAAAAGTGTTTCTTCACCCCGGGAAGTGAATTAAATACCATTTGTAGGCATTTAATGTTCAATCAAAAACAGCTGATTTTTGATAAAAGAGATAACACCCCCCCCCCATTACGTCATTCTTCAGAAAGGTGAAAAATGGTCCGTTTCCAAATGTTTTATTTTTGAACGTCAGTTCACATTTGTAGGTGGATTATTAGTTTTAGAGCTAAAATTAGCATGTTTAAAGTGATTTTCATGCTTCCAGGGGCTCTAAACACAAGATTTGTGGAATGGTTAAAAGTGCATGAAAATGGCCAATTTGCTCACTCTGAGGTCTCAAAAAGTGTTTCTTCACCCCGGGAAGTGAATTAAATACCATTTGGAGGCATTTAATGTTCAAGCAAAAACAGCTGATTTTTGACAAAAGAGATAACACCCCCCCATTACGTAATTCTTCAGAAAGGTGAAAAATTGTATGTTTTCAAATGTTTTATTTTTGAATGTCAGTTCACATTTGTAGGTGGATTATTAGTTTTAGAGCTAAAATTAGCATATTTAAAGTGATGTTCATGCTTCCAGGGGCTCTAAACACAAGATTTGTGGAATGGTTAAAAGTGCATGAAAGTGGCCAATTTGCTCACTCTGAGGTCTCAAAAAGTGTTTCTTCACCCCGGGAAGTGAATTAAATACCATTTGGAGGCATTTAATGTTCAAGCAAAAACGGCTGATTTTTGACAAAAGAGATAACACCCCCCCATTACGTCATTCTTCAGAAAGGTGAAAAATGGTCCGTTTTCAAATGTTTTATTTTTGAACGTCAGTTCACATTTGTAGGTGGATTATTAGTTTTAGAGCTAAAATTAGCATGTTTAAAGTGATTTTCATGCTTCCAGGGGACCGGGAAGTGAATTAAATACCATTTGGAGGCATTTAATGTTCAAGCAAAAACAGCTGATCTTTGACAAAAGAGATAACACCCCCCCATTACGTCATTCTTCAGAAAGGTGAAAAATGGTCCGTTTTCAAATGTTTTATTTTTGAACGTCAGTTCACATTTGTAGGTGGATTATTAGTTTTAGAGCTAAAATTAGCATGTTTAAAGTGATTTTCATGCTTCCAGGGGCTCTAAACACAAGATTTGTGGAATGGTTAAAAGTGCATGAAAATGGCCAATTTGCTCACTCTGAGGTCTCAAAAAGTGTTTCTTCACCCCGGGAAGTGAATTAAATACCATTTGGAGGCATTTCATGTTCAATCAAAAACAGTTGATTTTTGACAAAAGAGATAACACCTCCCATTACGTCATGCTTCAGAAAGGTGAAAAATTGTCCGTTTTCAAATGTTTTTGTTTTTAATGTCAGTTCACATTTGTAGGTGGATTAGTTTTAGAGCTAAAATTAGCATGTTTAAAGTGATTTTCATGCTTCCTGTGGCCCTAAACACAAGGTTTGTGGAATGGTTAAAAGTGCATGAAAATGGCCAATTTGCTCACTCTGAGGTCTCAAAAAGAGTTTCTTCACCCCGGGAAGTGAATTAAATACCATTTGGAGGCATTTAATGTTCAAGCAAAAACAGCTGATTTTTGACAAAAGAGATAACACCCCCCATTACGTAATTCTTCAGAAAGGTGAAAAATTGTCTGTTTTCAAATGTTTTATTTTTGAATGTCAGTTCACATTTGTAGGTGGATTATTAGTTTTAGAGCTAAAATTTGCATATTTAAAGTGATTTTCATGCTTCCAGGGGCTCTAAACACAAGATTTGTGGAATGGTTAAAAGTGCATGAAAATGGCCAATTTGCTCACTCTGAGGTCTCAAAAAGTGTTTCTTCACCCCGGGAAGTGAATTAAATACCATTTGGAGGCATTTAATGTTCAAGCAAAAACGGCTGATTTTTGACAAAAGAGATAACACCCCCCCATTACGTCATTCTTCAGAAAGGTGAAAAATGGTCCGTTTTCAAATGTTTTATTTTTGAACGTCAGTTCACATTTGTAGGTGGATTATTAGTTTTAGAGCTAAAATTAGCATGTTTAAAGTGATTTTCATGCTTCCAGGGGCTCTAAACACAAGATTTGTGGAATGGTTAAAAGTGCATGAAAATGGCCAATTTGCTCACTCTGAGGTCTCAAAAAGTGTTTCTTCACCCCGGGAAGTGAATTAAATACCATTTGTAGGCATTTAATGTTCAATCAAAAACAGCAGATTTTTGATAAAAGAGATAACACCCCCCCCATTACGTCATTCTTCAGAAAGGTGAAAAATGGTCCGTTTCCAAATGTTTTATTTTTGAACGTCAGTTCACATTTGTAGGTGGATTATTAGTTTTAGAGCTAAAATTAGCATGTTTAAAGTGATTTTCATGCTTCCAGGGGCTCTAAACACAAGATTTGTGGAATGGTTAAAAGTGCATGAAAATGGCCAATTTGCTCACTCTGAGGTCTCAAAAAGTGTTTCTTCACCCCGGGAAGTGAATTAAATACCATTTGGAGGCATTTAATGTTCAAGCAAAAACAGCTGATTTTTGACAAAAGAGATAACACCCCCCCATTACGTAATTCTTCAGAAAGGTGAAAAATTGTATGTTTTCAAATGTTTTATTTTTGAATGTCAGTTCACATTTGTAGGTGGATTATTAGTTTTAGAGCTAAAATTAGCATATTTAAAGTGATGCCCATGCTTCCAGGGGCTCTAAACACAAGATTTGTGGAATGGTTAAAAGTGCATGAAAGTGGCCAATTTGCTCACTCTGAGGTCTCAAAAAGTGTTTCTTCACCCCGGGAAGTGAATTAAATACCATTTGAAGGCATTTAATGTTCAAGCAAAAACGGCTGATTTTTGACAAAAGAGATAACACCCCCCCATTACGTCATTCTTCAGAAAGGTGAAAAATGGTCCGTTTTCAAATGTTTTATTTTTGAACGTCAGTTCACATTTGTAGGTGGATTATTAGTTTTAGAGCTAAAATTAGCATGTTTAAAGTGATTTTCGTGCTTCCAGGGGCTCTAAACACAAGATTTGTGGAATGGTTAAAAGTGCATGAAAATGGCCAATTTGCTCACTCTGAGGTCTCAAAAAGTGTTTCTTCACCCCGGGAAGTGAATTAAATACCATTTGTAGGCATTTAATGTTCAATCAAAAACAGCTGATTTTTGATAAAAGAGATAACACCCCCCCCCCCATTACGTCATTCTTCAGAAAGGTGAAAAATGGTCCGTTTCCAAATGTTTTATTTTTGAACGTCAGTTCACATTTGTAGGTGGATTATTAGTTTTAGAGCTAAAATTAGCATGTTTAAAGTGATTTTCATGCTTCCAGGGGCTCTAAACACAAGATTTGTGGAATGGTTAAAAGTGCATGAAAATGGCCAATTTGCTCACTCTGAGGTCTCAAAAAGTGTTTCTTCACCCCGGGAAGTGAATTAAATACCATTTGGAGGCATTTAATGTTCAAGCAAAAACAGCTGATTTTTGACAAAAGAGATAACACCCCCCCATTACGTAATTCTTCAGAAAGGTGAAAAATTGTATGTTTTCAAATGTTTTATTTTTGAATGTCAGTTCACATTTGTAGGTGGATTATTAGTTTTAGAGCTAAAATTAGCATATTTAAAGTGATGTTCATGCTTCCAGGGGCTCTAAACACAAGATTTGTGGAATGGTTAAAAGTGCATGAAAGTGGCCAATTTGCTCACTCTGAGGTCTCAAAAAGTGTTTCTTCACCCCGGGAAGTGAATTAAATACCATTTGGAGGCATTTAATGTTCAAGCAAAAACGGCTGATTTTTGACAAAAGAGATAACACCCCCCCATTACGTCATTCTTCAGAAAGGTGAAAAATGGTCCGTTTTCAAATGTTTTATTTTTGAACGTCAGTTCACATTTGTAGGTGGATTATTAGTTTTAGAGCTAAAATTAGCATGTTTAAAGTGATTTTCATGCTTCCAGGGGCTCTAAACACAAGATTTGTGGAATGGTTAAAAGTGCATGAAAATGGCCAATTTGCTCACTCTGAGGTCTCAAAAAGTGTTTCTTCACCCCGGGAAGTGAATTAAATACCATTTGGAGGCATTTAATGTTCAATCAAAAACAGCTGATTTTTGACAAAAGAGATAACACCTCCCATTACGTCATGCTTCAGAAAGGTGAAAAATTGTCCGTTTTCAAATGTTTTTTTTTTAATGTCAGTTCACATTTGTAGGTGGATTATTAGTTTTAGAGCTAAAATTAGCATGTTTAAAGTGATTTTCATGCTTCCTGTGGCCCTAAACACAAGGTTTGTGGAATGGTTAAAAGTGCATGAAAATGGCCAATTTGCTCACTCTGAGGTCTCAAAAAGAGTTT
Source organism: Lissotriton helveticus (assembly GCF_964261635.1). NCBI lineage: Eukaryota > Metazoa > Chordata > Amphibia > Caudata > Salamandridae > Lissotriton > Lissotriton helveticus. The sequence goes on from NW_027611740.1 coordinate 2,715,920, forward strand.
CTTCACCCCGGGAAGTGAATTAAATACCATTTGGAGGCATTTAATGTTCAAGCAAAAACAGCTGATTTTTGACAAAAGAGATAACACCCCCCATTACGTCATTCTTCAGAAAGGTAAAAAATGGTCCGTTTTCAAATGTTTAATTTTTGAACGTCAGTTCACATTTGTAGGTGGATTATTAGTTTTAGAGCAAAAATTAGCATGTTTAAAGTGATTTTCATGCTTCCAGGGGCTCTAAACACAAGATTTGTGGAATGGTTAAAAGTGCATGAAAATGGCCAATTTGCTCACTCTGAGGTCTCAAAAAGTGTTTCTTCACCCCGGGAAGTGAATTAAATACAATTTGGAGGCATTTAATGTTCAAGCAAAAACGTCGGATTTTTGACAAAAGAGATAACACCCCCCCATTACTTGATGCTTCAGAAAGGTGAAAAATTGTCCGTTTTCAAATGTTTTATTTTTGAATGTCAGTTCACATTTGTAGGTGGATCATCAGTTTTAGAGCTAAAAAAATTAGCATGTTTAAAGTGATTTTCATGCTTCCAGGGGCTCTAAACACAAGATTTGTGGAATGGTTAAAAGTGCATGAAAATGGCCAATTTGCTCACTCTGAGGTCTCAAAAAGTGTTTCTTCACCCCGGGAAGTGAATTAAATACCATTTGGAGGCATTTAATGTTCAATCAAAAACAGCTGATTTTTGACAAAAGAGATAACACCTCCCATTACGTCATGCTTCAGAAAGGTGAAAAATTGTCAGTTTTTTTTATTTTTATGTCAGTTCACATTTGTAGGTGGATTATTAGTTTTAGAGCTAAAATTAGCATGTTTAAAGTGATTTTCATGCTTCCTGTGGCCCTAAACACAAGGTTTGTGGAATGGTTAAAAGTGCATGAAAATGGCCAATTTGCTCACTCTGAGGTCTCAAAAAGTGTTTCTTCACCCCGGGAAGTGAATTAAATACCATTTGGAGGCATTTAATGTTCAAGCAAAAACAGCTGATTTTTGACAAAAGAGATAACACCCCCCCCATTACGTCATTCTTCAGAAAGGTGAAAAATGGTCCATTTTCAAATGTTTTATTTTTGAACGTCAGTTCACATTTGTAGGTGGATTATTAGTTTTAGAGCTAAAATTAGCATGTTTAAAGTGATTTTCATGCTTCCAGGGGCTCTAAACACAAGATTTGTGGAATGGTTAAAAGTGCATGAAAATGGCAAATTTGCTCACTCTGAGGTCTCAAAAAGTGTTTCTTCACCCCGGGAAGTGAATTAAATACCATTTGGAGGCATTTAATGTTCAAGCAAAAACGGCTGATTTTTGACAAAAGAGATAACACCCCCCCATTATATCATGCTTCAGAAAGGTGAAAAATGGTCCGTTTTCAAATGTTTTATTTTTGAAGGTCAGTTCACATTTGTAGGTGGATTATTAGTTTTAGAGCTAAAATTAGCATGTTTAAAGTGATTTTCATGCTTCCAGGGGGCCGGGAAGTGAATTAAATACCATTTGGAGGCATTTAATGTTCAAGCAAAAACGGCTGATTTTTGACAAAAGAGATAACACCCCCCATTACGTCATGCTTCAGAAAGGTGAAAGATTGTCAGTTTTCAAATGTTTTATTTTTGAATGTCAGTTCACCTTTGTAGGTGAAATATTAGTTTTAGAGCTAAAATTATCATGTTTAAAGTGATTTTCATGCTTCCTGTGGCCCTAAACACAAAGTTTGTGGAATGGTTAAAAGTGCATGAAAATGGCCAATTTGCTCACTCTGAGGTCTCAAAAAGTGTTTCTTCACCCCGGGAAGTGAATTAAATACCATTTGGAGGCATTTAATGTTCAAGCAAAAACGGCTGATTTTTGACAAAAGAGATAACACCCCCCCATTACGTCATGCTTCAGAAAGGTGAAAAATGGTCCGTTTTCAAATGTTTTATTTTTGAATGTCAATTCACATTTGTAGGTGGATTATTAGTTTTAGAGCTAAAATTAGCATGTTTAAAGTGATTTTCATGCTTCCAGGGGCCTGGGAAGTGAATTAAATATCATTTGGAGGCATTTAATGTTCAAGAAAAAACGGCTGATTTTTGACAAAAGAGATAACACCCCCCCATTACGTCATGCTTCAGAAAGGTGAAAAATTGTCCGTTTTCAAATAATTTATTTTTGAATGTCAGTTCACATTTGTAGGTGAATTATTAGTTTTAGAGCTAAAATTAGCATGTTTAAAGTGATTTTCATGCTTCCTGTGGCCCTAAACACAAAGTTTGTGGAATGGTTAAAAGTGCATGAAAATGGCCAATTTGCTCACTCTGAGGTCTCAAAAAGTGTTTCTTCACCCCGGGAAGTGAATTAAATACCATTTGGAGGCATTTAATGTTCAAGCAAAAACAGCTGATTTTTGACAAAAGGGATAACACCCCCCATTACGTAATGCTTCAGAAAGGTGAAAAATGGTCCGTTTTCAAATGTTTTATTTTTGAATGTCAGTTCACATTTGTAGGTGGATTATTAGTTTTAGAGCTAAAATTAGCATGTTTAAAGTGATTTTCATGCTTCCAGGGGACCGGGAAGTGAATTAAATACCATTTGGAGGCATTTAATGTTCAAGCAAAAACAGCTGATCTTTGACAAAAGAGATAACACCCCCCCATTACGTCATTCTTCAGAAAGGTGAAAAATGGTCCGTTTTCAAATGTTTTATTTTTGAACGTCAGTTCTCATTTGTAGGTGGATTATTAGTTTTAGAGCTAAAATTAGCATGTTTAAAGTGATTTTCATGCTTCCAGGGGCTCTAAACACAAGATTTGTGGAATGGTTAAAAGTGCATGAAAATGGCCAATTTGCTCACTCTGAGGTCTCAAAAAGTGTTTCTTCACCCCGGGAAGTGAATTAAATACCATTTGGAGGCATTTCATGTTCAATCAAAAACAGCTGATTTTTGACAAAAGAGATAACACCTCCCATTACGTCATGCTTCAGAAAGGTGAAAAATTGTCCGTTTTCAAATGTTTTTGTTTTTAATGTCAGTTCACATTTGTAGGTGGATTAGTTTTAGAGCTAAAATTAGCATGTTTAAAGTGATTTTCATGCTTCCTGTGGCCCTAAACACAAGGTTTGTGGAATGGTTAAAAGTGCATGAAAATGGCCAATTTGCTCACTCTGAGGTCTCAAAAAGAGTTTCTTCACCCCGGGAAGTGAATTAAATACCATTTGGAGGCATTTAATGTTCAAGCAAAAACAGCTGATTTTTGACAAAAGAGATAACACCCCCCCATTACGTAATTCTTCAGAAAGGTGAAAAATTGTCTGTTTTCAAATGTTTTATTTTTGAATGTCAGTTCACATTTGTAGGTGGATTATTAGTTTTAGAGCTAAAATTTGCATATTTAAAGTGATTTTCATGCTTCCAGGGGCTCTAAACACAAGATTTGTGGAATGGTTAAAAGTGCATGAAAATGGCCAATTTGCTCACTCTGAGGTCTCAAAAAGTGTTTCTTCACCCCGGGAAGTGAATTAAATACCATTTGGAGGCATTTAATGTTCAAGCAAAAACGGCTGATTTTTGACAAAAGAGATAACACCCCCCCATTACGTCATTCTTCAGAAAGGTGAAAAATGGTCCGTTTTCAAATGTTTTATTTTTGAACGTCAGTTCACATTTGTAGGTGGATTATTAGTTTTAGAGCTAAAATTAGCATGTTTAAAGTGATTTTCATGCTTCCAGGGGCTCTAAACACAAGATTTGTGGAATGGTTAAAAGTGCATGAAAATGGCCAATTTGCTCACTCTGAGGTCTCAAAAAGTGTTTCTTCACCCCGGGAAGTGAATTAAATACCATTTGTAGGCATTTAATGTTCAATCAAAAACAGCAGATTTTTGATAAAAGAGATAACACCCCCCCCATTACGTCATTCTTCAGAAAGGTGAAAAATGGTCCGTTTCCAAATGTTTTATTTTTGAACGTCAGTTCACATTTGTAGGTGGATTATTAGTTTTAGAGCTAAAATTAGCATGTTTAAAGTGATTTTCATGCTTCCAGGGGCTCTAAACACAAGATTTGTGGAATGGTTAAAAGTGCATGAAAATGGCCAATTTGCTCACTCTGAGGTCTCAAAAAGTGTTTCTTCACCCCGGGAAGTGAATTAAATACCATTTGGAGGCATTTAATGTTCAAGCAAAAACAGCTGATTTTTGACAAAATAGATAACACCCCCCATTACGTAATTCTTCAGAAAGGTGAAAAATTGTATGTTTTCAAATGTTTTATTTTTGAATGTCAGTTCACATTTGTAGGTGGATTATTAGTTTTAGAGCTAAAATTAGCATATTTAAAGTGATGTTCATGCTTCCAGGGGCTCTAAACACAAGATTTGTGGAATGGTTAAAAGTACATGAAAGTGGCCAATTTGCTCACTCTGAGGTCTCAAAAAGTGTTTCTTCACCCCGGGAAGTGAATTAAATACCATTTGGAGGCATTTAATGTTCAAGCAAAAACGGCTGATTTTTGACAAAAGAGATAACACCCACCCATTACGTCATTCTTCAGAAAGGTGAAAAATGGTCCGTTTTCAAATGTTTTATTTTTGAACGTCAGTTCACATTTGTAGGTGGATTATTAGTTTTAGAGCTAAAATTAGCATGTTTAAAGTGATTTTCATGCTTCCAGGGGCTCTAAACACAAGATTTGTGGAATGGTTAAAAGTGCATGAAAATGGCCAATTTGCTCACTCTGAGGTCTCAAAAAGTGTTTCTTCACCCCGGGAAGTGAATTAAATACCATTTGTAGGCATTTAATGTTCAATCAAAAACAGCTGATTTTTGATAAAAGAGATAACACCCCCCCCCCATTACGTCATTCTTCAGAAAGGTGAAAAATGGTCCGTTTCCAAATGTTTTATTTTTGAACGTCAGTTCACATTTGTAGGTGGATTATTAGTTTTAGAGCCAAAATTAGCATGTTTAAAGTGATTTTCATGCTTCCAGGGGCTCTAAACACAAGATTTGTGGAATGGTTAAAAGTGCATGAAAACGGCCAATTTGCTCACTCTGAGGTCTCAAAAAGTGTTTCTTCACCCCGGGAAGTGAATTAAATACCATTTGGAGGCATTTAATGTTCAAGCAAAAACAGCCGATTTTTGACAAAAGAGATAACACCCCCCCATTACGTAATTCTTCAGAAAGTTGAAAAATTGTATGTTTTCAAATGTTTTATTTTTGAATGTCAGTTCACATTTGTAGGTGGATTATTAGTTTTAGAGCTAAAATTAGCATATTTAAAGTGATGTTCATGCTTCCAGGGGCTCTAAACACAAGATTTGTGGAATGGTTAAAAGTGCATGAAAGTGGCCAATTTGCTCACTCTGAGGTCTCAAAAAGTGTTTCTTCACCCCGGGAAGTGAATTAAATACCATTTGGAGGCATTTAATGTTCAAGCAAAAACGGCTGATTTTTGACAAAAGAGATAACACCCCCCCATTACGTCATTCTTCAGAAAGGTGAAAAATGGTCCGTTTTCAAATGTTTTATTTTTGAACGTCAGTTCACATTTGTAGGTGGATTATTAGTTTTAGAGCTAAAATTAGCATGTTTAAAGTGATTTTCATGCTTCCAGGGGCTCTAAACACAAGATTTGTGGAATGGTTAAAAGTGCATGAAAATGGCCAATTTGCTCACTCTGAGGTCTCAAAAAGTGTTTCTTCACCCCGGGAAGTGAATTAAATACCATTTGTAGGCATTTAATGTTCAATCAAAAACAGCTGATTTTTGACAAAAGAGATAACACCTCCCATTACGTCATGCTTCAGAAAGGTGAAAAATTGTCCGTTTTCAAATGTTTTTTTTTTAATGTCAGTTCACATTTGTAGGTGGATTATTAGTTTTAGAGCTAAAATTAGCATGTTTAAAGTGATTTTCATGCTTCCTGTGGCCCTAAACACAAGGTTTGTGGAATGGTTAAAAGTGCATGAAAATGGCCAATTTGCTCACTCTGAGGTCTCAAAAAGAGTTTCTTCACCCCGGGAAGTGAATTAAATACCATTTGGAGGCATTTAATGTTCAAGCAAAAACAGCTGATTTTTGACAAAAGAGATAACACCCCCATTACGTCATTCTTCAGAAAGGTAAAAAATGGTCCGTTTTCAAATGTTTAATTTTTGAACGTCAGTTCACATTTGTAGGTGGATTATTAGTTTTAGAGCTAAAATTAGCATGTTTAAAGTGATTTTCATGCTTCCAGGGGCTCTAAACACAAGATTTGTGGAATGGTTAAAAGTGCATGAAAATGGCCAATTTGCTCACTCTGAGGTCTCAAAAAGTGTTTCTTCACCCCGGGAAGTGAATTAAATACCATTTGGAGGCATTTAATGTTCAAGCAAAAACAGCTGATTTTTGACAAAAGAGATAACACCCCCCCATTACGTAATTCTTCAGAAAGGTGAAAAATTGTATGTTTTCAAATGTTTTATTTTTGAATGTCAGTTCACATTTGTAGGTGGATTATTAGTTTTAGAGCTAAAATTAGCATATTTAAAGTGATGTCCATGCTTCCAGGGGCTCTAAACACAAGATTTGTGGAATGGTTAAAAGTGCATGAAAGTGGCCAATTTGCTCACTCTGAGGTCTCAAAAAGTGTTTCTTCACCCCGGGAAGTGAATTAAATACCATTTGAAGGCATTTAATGTTCAAGCAAAAACGGCTGATTTTTGCCAAAAGAGATAACACCCCCCCATTACGTCATTCTTCAGAAAGGTGAAAAATGGTCCGTTTTCAAATGTTTTATTTTTGAACGTCAGTTCACATTTGTAGGTGGATTATTAGTTTTAGAGCTAAAATTAGCATGTTTAAAGTGATTTTCATGCTTCCAGGGGCTCTAAACACAAGATTTGTGGAATGGTTAAAAGTGCATGAAAATGGCCAATTTGCTCACTCTGAGGTCTCAAAAAGTGTTTCTTCACCCCGGGAAGTGAATTAAATACCATTTGTAGGCATTTAATGTTCAATCAAAAACAGCTGATTTTTGATAAAAGAGATAACACCCCCCCCCCATTACGTCATTCTTCAGAAAGGTGAAAAATGGTCCGTTTCCAAATGTTTTATTTTTGAACGTCAGTTCACATTTGTAGGTGGATTATTAGTTTTAGAGCTAAAATTAGCATGTTTAAAGTGATTTTCATGCTTCCAGGGGCTCTAAACACAAGATTTGTGGAATGGTTAAAAGTGCATGAAAATGGCCAATTTGCTCACTCTGAGGTCTCAAAAAGTGTTTCTTCACCCCGGGAAGTGAATTAAATACCATTTGGAGGCATTTAATGTTCAAGCAAAAACAGCTGATTTTTGACAAAAGAGATAACACCCCCCCATTACGTAATTCTTCAGAAAGGTGAAAAATTGTATGTTTTCAAATGTTTTATTTTTGAATGTCAGTTCACATTTGTAGGTGGATTATTAGTTTTAGAGCTAAAATTAGCATGTTTAAAGTGATTTTCATGCTTCCTGTGGCCCTAAACACAAGGTTTGTGGAATGGTTAAAAGTGCATGAAAATGGCCAATTTGCTCACTCTGAGGTCTCAAAAAGAGTTTCTTCACCCCGGGAAGTGAATTAAATACCATTTGGAGGCATTTAATGTCCAAGCAAAAACAGCTGATTTTTGACAAAAGAGATAACACCCCCATTACGTCATTCTTCAGAAAGGTAAAAAATGGTCCGTTTTCAAATGTTTAATTTTTGAACGTCAGTTCACATTTGTAGGTGGATTATTAGTTTTAGAGCTAAAATTAGCATGTTTAAAGTGATTTTCATGCTTCCAGGGGCTCTAAACACAAGATTTGTGGAATGGTTAAAAGTGCATGAAAATGGCCAATTTGCTCACTCTGAGGTCTCAAAAAGTGTTTCTTCACCCCGGGAAGTGAATTAAATACCATTTGGAGGCATTTAATGTTCAAGCAAAAACAGCTGATTTTTGACAAAAGAGATAACACCCCCCCATTACGTAATTCTTCAGAAAGGTGAAAAATTGTATGTTTTCAAATGTTTTATTTTTGAATGTCAGTTCACATTTGTAGGTGGATTATTAGTTTTAGAGCTAAAATTAGCATATTTAAAGTGATGTCCATGCTTCCAGGGGCTCTAAACACAAGATTTGTGGAATGGTTAAAAGTGCATGAAAGTGGCCAATTTGCTCACTCTGAGGTCTCAAAAAGTGTTTCTTCACCCCGGGAAGTGAATTAAATACCATTTGAAGGCATTTAATGTTCAAGCAAAAACGGCTGATTTTTGACAAAAGAGATAACACCCCCCCATTACGTCATTCTTCAGAAAGGTGAAAAATGGTCCGTTTTCAAATGTTTTATTTTTGAACGTCAGTTCACATTTGTAGGTGGATTATTAGTTTTAGAGCTAAAATTAGCATGTTTAAAGTGATTTTCATGCTTCCAGGGGCTCTAAACACAAGATTTGTGGAATGGTTAAAAGTGCATGAAAATGGCCAATTTGCTCACTCTGAGGTCTCAAAAAGTGTTTCTTCACCCCGGGAAGTGAATTAAATACCATTTGTAGGCATTTAATGTTCAATCAAAAACAGCTGATTTTTGATAAAAGAGATAACACCCCCCCCCATTACGTCATTCTTCAGAAAGGTGAAAAATGGTCCGTTTCCAAATGTTTTATTTTTGAACGTCAGTTCACATTTGTAGGTGGATTATTAGTTTTAGAGCTAAAATTAGCATGTTTAAAGTGATTTTCATGCTTCCAGGGGCTCTAAACACAAGATTTGTGGAATGGTTAAAAGTGCATGAAAATGGCCAATTTGCTCACTCTGAGGTCTCAAAAAGTGTTTCTTCACCCCGGGAAGTGAATTAAATACCATTTGGAGGCATTTAATGTTCAAGCAAAAACAGCTGATTTTTGACAAAAGAGATAACACCCCCCCATTACGTAATTCTTCAGAAAGGTGAAAAATTGTATGTTTTCAAATGTTTTATTTTTGAATGTCAGTTCACATTTGTAGGTGGATTATTAGTTTTAGAGCTAAAATTAGCATATTTAAAGTGATGTTCATGCTTCCAGGGGCTCTAAACACAAGATTTGTGGAATGGTTAAAAGTGCATGAAAGTGGCCAATTTGCTCACTCTGAGGTCTCAAAAAGTGTTTCTTCACCCCGGGAAGTGAATTAAATACCATTTGAAGGCATTTAATGTTCAAGCAAAAACGGCTGATTTTTGACAAAAGAGATAACACCCCCCCCCCATTACGTCATTCTTCAGAAAGGTGAAAAATGGTCCGTTTCCAAATGTTTTATTTTTGAACGTCAGTTCACATTTGTAGGTGGATTATTAGTTTTAGAGCTAAAATTAGCATGTTTAAAGTGATTTTCATGCTTCCAGGGGCTCTAAACACAAGATTTGTGGAATGGTTAAAAGTGCATGAAAATGGCCAATTTGCTCACTCTGAGGTCTCAAAAAGTGTTTCTTCACCCCGGGAAGTGAATTAAATACCATTTGGAGGCATTTAATGTTCAAGCAAAAACAGCTGATTTTTGACAAAAGAGATAACACCCCCCCATTACGTAATTCTTCAGAAAGGTGAAAAATTGTATGTTTTCAAATGTTTTATTTTTGAATGTCAGTTCACATTTGTAGGTGGATTATTAGTTTTAGAGCTAAAATTAGCATATTTAAAGTGATGTTCATGCTTCCAGGGGCTCTAAACACAAGATTTGTGGAATGGTTAAAAGTGCATGAAAGTGGCCAATTTGCTCACTCTGAGGTCTCAAAAAGTGTTTCTTCACCCCGGGAAGTGAATTAAATACCATTTGGAGGCATTTAATGTTCAAGCAAAAACGGCTGATTTTTGACAAAAGAGATAACACCCCCCCATTACGTCATTCTTCAGAAAGGTGAAAAATGGTCCGTTTTCAAATGTTTTATTTTTGAACGTCAGTTCACATTTGTAGGTGGATTATTAGTTTTAGAGCTAAAATTAGCATGTTTAAAGTGATTTTCATGCTTCCAGGGGCTCTAAACACAAGATTTGTGGAATGGTTAAAAGTGCATGAAAATGGCCAATTTGCTCACTCTGAGGTCTCAAAAAGTGTTTCTTCACCCCGGGAAGTGAATTAAATACCATTTGGAGGCATTTAATGTTCAATCAAAAACAGCTGATTTTTGACAAAAGAGATAACACCTCCCATTACGTCATGCTTCAGAAAGGTGAAAAATTGTCCGTTTTCAAATGTTTTATTTTTGAATGTCAGTTCACATTTGTAGGTGGATTATTAGTTTTAGAGCTAAAATTAGCATGTTTAAAGTGATTTTCATGCTTCCTGGGCCCTAAACACAAGGTTTGTGGAATGGTTAAAAGTGCATGAAAATGGCCAATTTGCTCACTCTGAGGTCTCAAAAAGAGTTTCTTCACCCCGGGAAGTGAATTAAATACCATTTGGAGGCATTTAATGTTCAATCAAAAACAGCTGATTTTTGACAAAAGAGATAACACCTCCCATTACGTCATGCTTCAGAAAGGTGAAAAATTGTCCGTTTTTTTTATTTTTATGTCAGTTCACATTTGTAGGTGGATTATTAGTTTTAGAGCTAAAATTAGCATGTTTAAAGTGATTTTCATGCTTCCCGTGGCCCTAAACACAAGGTTTGTGGAATGGTTAAAAGTGCATGAAAATGGCCAATTTGCTCACTCTGAGGTCTCAAAAAGTGTTTCTTCACCCCGGGAAGTGAATTAAATACCATTTGGAGGCATTTAATGTTCAAGCAAAAACAGCTGATTTTTGACAAAAGAGATAACACCCCCCCCATTACGTCATTCTTCAGAAAGGTGAAAAATGGTCCATTTTCAAATGTTTTATTTTTGAACGTCAGTTCACATTTGTAGGTGGATTATTAGTTTTAGAGCTAAAATTAGCATGTTTAAAGTGATTTTCATGCTTCCAGGGGCTCTAAACACAAGATTTGTGGAATGGTTAAAAGTGCATGAAAATGGCAAATTTGCTCACTCTGCGGTCTCAAAAAGTGTTTCTTCACCCCGGGAAGTGAATTAAATACCATTTGGAGGCATTTAATGTTCAAGCAAAAACGGCTGATTTTTGACAAAAGAGATAACACCATCCCATTATATCATGCTTCAGAAAGGTGAAAAATGGTCCGTTTTCAAATGTTTTATTTTTGAAGGTCAGTTCACATTTGTAGGTGGATTATTAGTTTTAGAGCTAAAATTAGCATGTTTAAAGTGATTTTCATGCTTCCAGGGGGCCGGGAAGTGAATTAAATACCATTTGGAGGCATTTAATGTTCAAGCAAAAACGGCTGATTTTTGACAAAAGAGATAACACCCCCCCATTACGTCATGCTTCAGAAAGGTGAAAGATTGTCAGTTTTCAAATGTTTTATTTTTGAATGTCAGTTCACATTTGTAGGTGAATTATTAGTTTTAGAGCTAAAATTATCATGTTTAAAGTGATTTTCATGCTTCCTGTGGCCCTAAACACAAAGTTTGTGGAATGGTTAAAAGTGCATGAAAATGGCCAATTTGCTCACTCTGAGGTCTCAAAAAGTGTTTCTTCAACCCGGGAAGTGAATTAAATACCATTTGGAGGCATTTAATGTTCAAGCAAAAACGGCTGATTTTTGACAAAAGAGATAACACCCCCCCATTACGTCATGCTTCAGAAAGGTGAAAAATGGTCCGTTTTCAAATGTTTTATTTTTGAATGTCAATTCACATTTGTAGGTGGATTATTAGTTTTAGAGCTAAAATTAGCATGTTTAAAGTGATTTTCATGCTTCCAGGGGCCTGGGAAGTGAATTAAATATCATTTGGAGGCATTTAATGTTCAAGAAAAAACGGCTGATTTTTGACAAAAGAGATAACACCCCCCCATTACGTCATGCTTCAGAAAGGTGAAAAATTGTCCGTTTTCAAATAATTTATTTTTGAATGTCAGTTCACATTTGTAGGTGAATTATTAGTTTTAGAGCTAAAATTAGCATGTTTAAAGTGATTTTCATGCTTCCTGTGGCCCTAAACACAAAGTTTGTGGAATGGTTAAAAGTGCATGAAAATGGCCAATTTGCTCACTCTGAGGTCTCAAAAAGTGTTTCTTCACCCCGGGAAGTGAATTAAATACCATTTGGAGGCATTTAATGTTCAAGCAAAAACAGCTGATTTTTGACAAAAGGGATAACACCCCCCATTACGTAATGCTTCAGAAAGGTGAAAAATGGTCCGTTTTCAAATGTTTTATTTTTGAATGTCAGTTCACATTTGTAGGTGGATTATTAGTTTTAGAGCTAAAATTAGCATGTTTAAAGTGATTTTCATGCTTCCAGGGGACCGGGAAGTGAATTAAATACCATTTGGAGGCATTTAATGTTCAAGCAAAAACAGCTGATCTTTGACAAAAGAGATAACACCCCCCCATTACGTCATTCTTCAGAAAGGTGAAAAATGGTCCGTTTTCAAATGCTTTATTTTTGAACGTCAGTTCACATTTGTAGGTGGATTATTAGTTTTAGAGCTAAAATTAGCATGTTTAAAGTGATTTTCATGCTTCCAGGGGCTCTAAACACAAGATTTGTGGAATGGTTAAAAGTGCATGAAAATGGCCAATTTGCTCACTCTGAGGTCTCAAAAAGTGTTTCTTCACCCCGGGAAGTGAATTAAATACCATTTGGAGGCATTTCATGTTCAATCAAAAACAGCTGATTTTTGACAAAAGAGATAACACCTCCCATTACGTCATGCTTCAGAAAGGTGAAAAATTGTCCGTTTTCAAATGTTTTTGTTTTTAATGTCAGTTCACATTTGTAGGTGGATTAGTTTTAGAGCTAAAATTAGCATGTTTAAAGTGATTTTCATGCTTCCTGTGGCCCTAAACACAAGGTTTGTGGAATGGTTAAAAGTGCATGAAAATGGCCAATTTGCTCACTCTGAGGTCTCAAAAAGAGTTTCTTCACCCCGGGAAGTGAATTAAATACCATTTGGAGGCATTTAATGTTCAAGCAAAAACAGCTGATTTTTGACAAAAGAGATAACACCCCCCCATTACGTAATTCTTCAGAAAGGTGAAAAATTGTCTGTTTTCAAATGTTTTATTTTTGAATGTCAGTTCACATTTGTAGGTGGATTATTAGTTTTAGAGCTAAAATTTGCATATTTAAAGTGATTTTCATGCTTCCAGGGGCTCTAAACACAAGATTTGTGGAATGGTTAAAAGTGCATGAAAATGGCCAATTTGCTCACTCTGAGGTCTCAAAAAGTGTTTCTTCACCCCGGGAAGTGAATTAAATACCATTTGGAGGCATTTAATGTTCAAGCAAAAACGGCTGATTTTTGACAAAAGAGATAACACCCCCCCATTACGTCATTCTTCAGAAAGGTGAAAAATGGTCCGTTTTCAAATGTTTTATTTTTGAACGTCAGTTCACATTTGTAGGTGGATTATTAGTTTTAGAGCTAAAATTAGCATGTTTAAAGTGATTTTCATGCTTCCAGGGGCTCTAAACACAAGATTTGTGGAATGGTTAAAAGTGCATGAAAATGGCCAATTTGCTCACTCTGAGGTCTCAAAAAGTGTTTCTTCACCCCGGGAAGTGAATTAAATACCATTTGTAGGCATTTAATGTTCAATCAAAAACAGCAGATTTTTGATAAAAGAGATAACACCCCCCCCATTACGTCATTCTTCAGAAAGGTGAAAAATGGTCCGTTTCCAAATGTTTTATTTTTGAACGTCAGTTCACATTTGTAGGTGGATTATTAGTTTTAGAGCTAAAATTAGCATGTTTAAAGTGATTTTCATGCTTCCAGGGGCTCTAAACACAAGATTTGTGGAATGGTTAAAAGTGCATGAAAATGGCCAATTTGCTCACTCTGAGGTCTCAAAAAGTGTTTCTTCACCCCGGGAAGTGAATTAAATACCATTTGGAGGCATTTAATGTTCAAGCAAAAACAGCTGATTTTTGACAAAAGAGATAACACCCCCCCATTACGTAATTCTTCAGAAAGGTGAAAAATTGTATGTTTTCAAATGTTTTATTTTTGAATGTCAGTTCACATTTGTAGGTGGATTATTAGTTTTAGAGCTAAAATTAGCATATTTAAAGTGATGTTCATGCTTCCAGGGGCTCTAAACACAAGATTTGTGGAATGGTTAAAAGTGCATGAAAGTGGCCAATTTGCTCACTCTGAGGTCTCAAAAAGTGTTTCTTCACCCCGGGAAGTGAATTAAATACCATTTGAAGGCATTTAATGTTCAAGCAAAAACGGCTGATTTTTGACAAAAGAGATAACACCCCCCCATTACGTCATTCTTCAGAAAGGTGAAAAATGGTCCGTTTTCAAATGTTTTATTTTTGAACGTCAGTTCACATTTGTAGGTGGATTATTAGTTTTAGAGCTAAAATTAGCATGTTTAAAGTGATTTTCATGCTTCCAGGGGCTCTAAACACAAGATTTGTGGAATGGTTAAAAGTGCATGAAAATGGCCAATTTGCTCACTCTGAGGTCTCAAAAAGTGTTTCTTCACCCCGGGAAGTGAATTAAATACCATTTGTAGGCATTTAATGTTCAATCAAAAACAGCTGATTTTTGATAAAAGAGATAACACCCCCCCCCCATTACGTCATTCTTCAGAAAGGTGAAAAATGGTCCGTTTCCAAATGTTTTATTTTTGAACGTCAGTTCACATTTGTAGGTGGATTATTAGTTTTAGAGCTAAAATTAGCATGTTTAAAGTGATTTTCATGCTTCCAGGGGCTCTAAACACAAGATTTGTGGAATGGTTAAAAGTGCATGAAAATGGCCAATTTGCTCACTCTGAGGTCTCAAAAAGTGTTTCTTCACCCCGGGAAGTGAATTAAATACCATTTGGAGGCATTTAATGTTCAAGCAAAAACAGCTGATTTTTGACAAAAGAGATAACACCCCCCCATTACGTAATTCTTCAGAAAGGTGAAAAATTGTATGTTTTCAAATGTTTTATTTTTGAATGTCAGTTCACATTTGTAGGTGGATTATTAGTTTTAGAGCTAAAATTAGCATATTTAAAGTGATGTTCATGCTTCCAGGGGCTCTAAACACAAGATTTGTGGAATGGTTAAAAGTGCATGAAAGTGGCCAATTTGCTCACTCTGAGGTCTCAAAAAGTGTTTCTTCACCCCGGGAAGTGAATTAAATACCATTTGGAGGCATTTAATGTTCAAGCAAAAACGGCTGATTTTTGACAAAAGAGATAACACCCCCCCATTACGTCATTCTTCAGAAAGGTGAAAAATGGTCCGTTTTCAAATGTTTTATTTTTGAACGTCAGTTCACATTTGTAGGTGGATTATTAGTTTTAGAGCTAAAATTAGCATGTTTAAAGTGATTTTCATGCTTCCAGGGGCTCTAAACACAAGATTTGTGGAATGGTTAAAAGTGCATGAAAATGGCCAATTTGCTCACTCTGAGGTCTCAAAAAGTGTTTCTTCACCCCGGGAAGTGAATTAAATACCATTTGGAGGCATTTAATGTTCAATCAAAAACAGCTGATTTTTGACAAAAGAGATAACACCTCCCATTACGTCATGCTTCAGAAAGGTGAAAAATTGTCCGTTTTCAAATGTTTTTTTTTTAATGTCAGTTCACATTTGTAGGTGGATTATTAGTTTTAGAGCTAAAATTAGCATGTTTAAAGTGATTTTCATGCTTCCTGGGCCCTAAACACAAGGTTTGTGGAATGGTTAAAAGTGCATGAAAATGGCCAATTTGCTCACTCTGAGGTCTCAAAAAGAGTTTCTTCACCCCGGGAAGTGAATTAAATACCATTTGGAGGCATTTAATGTTCAAGCAAAAACAGCTGATTTTTGACAAAAGAGATAACACCCCCCATTATGTCATTCTTCAGAAAGGTAAAAAATGGTCCGTTTTCAAATGTTTAATTTTTGAACGTCAGTTCACATTTGTAGGTGGATTATTAGTTTTAGAGCTAAAATTAGCATGTTTAAAGTGATTTTCATGCTTCCAGGGGCTCTAAACACAAGATTTGTGGAATGGTTAAAAGTGCATGAAAATGGCCAATTTGCTCACTCTGAGGTCTCAAAAAGTGTTTCTTCACCCCGGAAGTGAATTAAATACAATTTGGAGGCATTTAATGTTCAAGCAAAAACGGCTGATTTTTGACAAAAGAGATAACACCCCCCCATTACTTGATGCTTCAGAAAGGTGAAAAATTGTCAGTTTTCAAATGTTTTATTTTTGAATGTCAGTTCACATTTGTAGGTGGATCATCAGTTTTAGAGCTAAAAAAATTAGCATGTTTAAAGTGATTTTCATGCTTCCAGGGGCTCTAAACACAAGATTTGTGGAATGGTTAAAAGTGCATGAAAATGGCCAATTTGCTCACTCTGAGGTCTCAAAAAGTGTTTCTTCACCCCGGGAAGTGAATTAAATACCATTTGAAGGCATTTAATGTTCAAGCAAAAACGGCTGATTTTTGACAAAAGAGATAACACCCCCCCATTACGTCATTCTTCAGAAAGGTGAAAAATGGTCCGTTTTCAAATGTTTTATTTTTGAACGTCAGTTCACATTTGTAGGTGGATTATTAGTTTTAGAGCTAAAATTAGCATGTTTAAAGTGATTTTCATGCTTCCAGGGGCTCTAAACACAAGATTTGTGGAATGGTTAAAAGTGCATGAAAATGGCCAATTTGCTCACTCTGAGGTCTCAAAAAGTGTTTCTTCACCCCGGGAAGTGAATTAAATACCATTTGTAGGCATTTAATGTTCAATCAAAAACAGCAGATTTTTGATAAAAGAGATAACACCCCCCCCATTACGTCATTCTTCAGAAAGGTGAAAAATGGTCCGTTTCCAAATGTTTTATTTTTGAACGTCAGTTCACATTTGTAGGTGGATTATTAGTTTTAGAGCTAAAATTAGCATGTTTAAAGTGATTTTCATGCTTCCAGGGGCTCTAAACACAAGATTTGTGGAATGGTTAAAAGTGCATGAAAATGGCCAATTTGCTCACTCTGAGGTCTCAAAAAGTGTTTCTTCACCCCGGGAAGTGAATTAAATACCATTTGGAGGCATTTAATGTTCAAGCAAAAACAGCTGATTTTTGACAAAAGAGATAACACCCCCCCATTACGTAATTCTTCAGAAAGGTGAAAAATTGTATGTTTTCAAATGTTTTATTTTTGAATGTCAGTTCACATTTGTAGGTGGATTATTAGTTTTAGAGCTAAAATTAGCATATTTAAAGTGATGTTCATGCTTCCAGGGGCTCTAAACACAAGATTTGTGGAATGGTTAAAAGTGCATGAAAGTGGCCAATTTGCTCACTCTGAGGTCTCAAAAAGTGTTTCTTCACCCCGGGAAGTGAATTAAATACCATTTGAAGGCATTTAATGTTCAAGCAAAAACGGCTGATTTTTGACAAAAGAGATAACACCCCCCCATTACGTCATTCTTCAGAAAGGTGAAAAATGGTCCGTTTTCAAATGTTTTATTTTTGAACGTCAGTTCACATTTGTAGGTGGATTATTAGTTTTAGAGCTAAAATTAGCATGTTTAAAGTGATTTTCATGCTTCCAGGGGCTCTAAACACAAGATTTGTGGAATGGTTAAAAGTGCATGAAAATGGCCAATTTGCTCACTCTGAGGTCTCAAAAAGTGTTTCTTCACCCCGGGAAGTGAATTAAATACCATTTGTAGGCATTTAATGTTCAATCAAAAACAGCTGATTTTTGATAAAAGAGATAACACCCCCCCCCCATTACGTCATTCTTCAGAAAGGTGAAAAATGGTCCGTTTCCAAATGTTTTATTTTTGAACGTCAGTTCACATTTGTAGGTGGATTATTAGTTTTAGAGCTAAAATTAGCATGTTTAAAGTGATTTTCATGCTTCCAGGGGCTCTAAACACAAGATTTGTGGAATGGTTAAAAGTGCATGAAAATGGCCAATTTGCTCACTCTGAGGTCTCAAAAAGTGTTTCTTCACCCCGGGAAGTGAATTAAATACCATTTGGAGGCATTTAATGTTCAAGCAAAAACAGCTGATTTTTGACAAAAGAGATAACACCCCCCCATTACGTAATTCTTCAGAAAGGTGAAAAATTGTATGTTTTCAAATGTTTTATTTTTGAATGTCAGTTCACATTTGTAGGTGGATTATTAGTTTTAGAGCTAAAATTAGCATATTTAAAGTGATGTTCATGCTTCCAGGGGCTCTAAACACAAGATTTGTGGAATGGTTAAAAGTGCATGAAAGTGGCCAATTTGCTCACTCTGAGGTCTCAAAAAGTGTTTCTTCACCCCGGGAAGTGAATTAAATACCATTTGGAGGCATTTAATGTTCAAGCAAAAACAGCTGATTTTTGACAAAAGAGATAACACCCCCCCATTACGTCATTCTTCAGAAAGGTGAAAAATGGTCCGTTTTCAAATGTTTTATTTTTGAACGTCAGTTTACATTTGTAGGTGGATTATTAGTTTTAGAGCTAAAATTAGCATGTTTAAAGTGATTTTCATGCTTCCAGGGGCTCTAAACACAAGATTTGTGGAATGGTTAAAAGTGCATGAAAATGGCCAATTTGCTCACTCTGAGGTCTCAAAAAGTGTTTCTTCACCCCGGGAAGTGAATTAAATACCATTTGGAGGCATTTAATGTTCAATCAAAAACAGCTGATTTTTGACAAAAGAGATAACACCTCCCATTACGTCATGCTTCAGAAAGGTGAAAAATTGTCCGTTTTCAAATGTTTTTTTTTTAATGTCAGTTCACATTTGTAGGTGGATTATTAGTTTTAGAGCTAAAATTAGCATGTTTAAAGTGATTTTCATGCTTCCTGGGCCCTAAACACAAGGTTTGTGGAATGGTTAAAAGTGCATGAAAATGGCCAATTTGCTCACTCTGAGGTCTCAAAAAGAGTTTCTTCACCCCGGGAAGTGAATTAAATACCATTTGGAGGCATTTAATGTTCAAGCAAAAACAGCTGATTTTTGACAAAAGAGATAACACCCCCCATTACGTCATTCTTCAGAAAGGTAAAAAATGGTCCGTTTTCAAATGTTTAATTTTTGAACGTCAGTTCACATTTGTAGGTGGATTATTAGTTTTAGAGCTAAAATTAGCATGTTTAAAGTGATTTTCATGCTTCCAGGGGCTCTAAACACAAGATTTGTGGAATGGTTAAAAGTGCATGAAAATGGCCAATTTGCTCACTCTGAGGTCTCAAAAAGTGTTTCTTCACCCCGGGAAGTGAATTAAATACAATTTGGAGGCATTTAATGTTCAAGCAAAAACGTCGGATTTTTGACAAAAGAGATAACACCCCCCCATTACTTGATGCTTCAGAAAGGTGAAAAATTGTCAGTTTTCAAATGTTTTATTTTTGAATGTCAGTTCACATTTGTAGGTGGATCATCAGTTTTAGAGCTAAAAAAATTAGCATGTTTAAAGTGATTTTCATGCTTCCAGGGGCTCTAAACACAAGATTTGTGGAATGGTTAAAAGTGCATGAAAATGGCCAATTTGCTCACTCTGAGGTCTCAAAAAGTGTTTCTTCACCCCGGGAAGTGAATTAAATACCATTTGGAGGCATTTAATGTTCAATCAAAAACAGCTGATTTTTGACAAAAGAGATAACACCTCCCATTACGTCATGCTTCAGAAAGGTGAAAAATTGTCCGTTTTTTTTATTTTTATGTCAGTTCACATTTGTAGGTGGATTATTAGTTTTAGAGCTAAAATTAGCATGTTTAAAGTGATTTTCATGCTTCCCGTGGCCCTAAACACAAGGTTTGTGGAATGGTTAAAAGTGCATGAAAATGGCCAATTTGCTCACTCTGAGGTCTCAAAAAGTGTTTCTTCACCCCGGGAAGTGAATTAAATACCATTTGGAGGCATTTAATGTTCAAGCAAAAACAGCTGATTTTTGACAAAAGAGATAACACCCCCCCCATTACGTCATTCTTCAGAAAGGTGAAAAATGGTCCATTTTCAAATGTTTTATTTTTTCAACGTCAGTTCACATTTGTAGGTGGATTATTAGTTTTAGAGCTAAAATTAGCATGTTTAAAGTGATTTTCATGCTTCCAGGGGCTCTAAACACAAGATTTGTGGAATGGTTAAAAGTGCATGAAAATGGCAAATTTGCTCACTCTGAGGTCTCAAAAAGTGTTTCTTCACCCCGGGAAGTGAATTAAATACCATTTGGAGGCATTTAATGTTCAAGCAAAAACGGCTGATTTTTGACAAAAGAGATAACACCATCCCATTATATCATGCTTCAGAAAGGTGAAAAATGGTCCGTTTTCAAATGTTTTATTTTTGAAGGTCAGTTCACATTTGTAGGTGGATTATTAGTTTTAGAGCTAAAATTAGCATGTTTAAAGTGATTTTCATGCTTCCAGGGGGCCGGGAAGTGAATTAAATACCATTTGGAGGCATTTAATGTTCAAGCAAAAACGGCTGATTTTTGACAAAAGAGATAACACCCCCTCATTACGTCATGCTTCAGAAAGGTGAAAGATTGTCAGTTTTCAAATGTTTTATTTTTGAATGTCAGTTCACATTTGTAGGTGAATTATTAGTTTTAGAGCTAAAATTATCATGTTTAAAGTGATTTTCATGCTTCCTGTGGCCCTAAACACAAAGTTTGTGGAATGGTTAAAAGTGCATGAAAATGGCCAATTTGCTCACTCTGAGGTCTCAAAAAGTGTTTCTTCACCCCGGGAAGTGAATTAAATACCATTTGGAGGCATTTAATGTTCAAGCAAAAACGGCTGATTTTTGACAAAAGAGATAACACCCCCCCATTACGTCATGCTTCAGAAAGGTGAAAAATGGTCCGTTTTCAAATGTTTTATTTTTGAATGTCAATTCACATTTGTAGGTGGATTATTAGTTTTAGAGCTACAATTAGCATGTTTAAAGTGATTTTCATGCTTCCAGGGGCCTGGGAAGTGAATTAAATATCATTTGGAGGCATTTAATGTTCAAGAAAAAACGGCTGATTTTTGACAAAAGAGATAACACCCCCCCATTACGTCATGCTTCAGAAAGGTGAAAAATTGTCCGTTTTCAAATAATTTATTTTTGAATGTCAGTTCACATTTGTAGGTGAATTATTAGTTTTAGAGCTAAAATTAGCATGTTTAAAGTGATTTTCATGCTTCCTGTGGCCCTAAACACAAAGTTTGTGGAATGGTTAAAAGTGCATGAAAATGGCCAATTTGCTCACTCTGAGGTCTCAAAAAGTGTTTCTTCACCCCGGGAAGTGAATTAAATACCATTTGGAGGCATTTAATGTTCAAGCAAAAACAGCTGATTTTTGACAAAAGGGATAACACCCCCCATTACGTAATGCTTCAGAAAGGTGAAAAATGGTCCGTTTTCAAATGTTTTATTTTTGAATGTCAGTTCACATTTGTAGGTGGATTATTAGTTTTAGAGCTAAAATTAGCATGTTTAAAGTGATTTTCATGCTTCCAGGGGACCGGGAAGTGAATTAAATACCATTTGGAGGCATTTAATGTTCAAGCAAAAACAGCTGATCTTTGACAAAAGAGATAACACCCCCCAATTACGTCATTCTTCAGAAAGGTGAAAAATGGTCCGTTTTCAAATGCTTTATTTTTGAACGTCAGTTCACATTTGTAGGTGGATTATTAGTTTTAGAGCTAAAATTAGCATGTTTAAAGTGATTTTCATGCTTCCAGGGGCTCTAAACACAAGATTTGTGGAATGGTTAAAAGTGCATGAAAATGGCCAATTTGCTCACTCTGAGGTCTCAAAAAGTGTTTCTTCACCCCGGGAAGTGAATTAAATACCATTTGGAGGCATTTCATGTTCAATCAAAAACAGCTGATTTTTGACAAAAGAGATAACACCTCCCATTACGTCATGCTTCAGAAAGGTGAAAAATTGTCCGTTTTCAAATGTTTTTGTTTTTAATGTCAGTTCACATTTGTAGGTGGATTAGTTTTAGAGCTAAAATTAGCATGTTTAAAGTGATTTTCATGCTTCCTGTGGCCCTAAACACAAGGTTTGTGGAATGGTTAAAAGTGCATGAAAATGGCCAATTTGCTCACTCTGAGGTCTCAAAAAGAGTTTCTTCACCCCGGGAAGTGAATTAAATACCATTTGGAGGCATTTAATGTTCAAGCAAAAACAGCTGATTTTTGACAAAAGAGATAACACCCCCCCATTACGTAATTCTTCAGAAAGGTGAAAAATTGTCTGTTTTCAAATGTTTTATTTTTGAATGTCAGTTCACATTTGTAGGTGGATTATTAGTTTTAGAGCTAAAATTTGCATATTTAAAGTGATTTTCATGCTTCCAGGGGCTCTAAACACAAGATTTGTGGAATGGTTAAAAGTGCATGAAAATGGCCAATTTGCTCACTCTGAGGTCTCAAAAAGTGTTTCTTCACCCCGGGAAGTGAATTAAATACCATTTGGAGGCATTTAATGTTCAAGCAAAAACGGCTGATTTTTGACAAAAGAGATAACACCCCCCCATTACGTCATTCTTCAGAAAGGTGAAAAATGGTCCATTTTCAAATGTTTTATTTTTGAACGTCAGTTCACATTTGTAGGTGGATTATTAGTTTTAGAGCTAAAATTAGCATGTTTAAAGTGATTTTCATGCTTCCAGGGGCTCTAAACACAAGATTTGTGGAATGGTTAAAAGTGCATGAAAATGGCAAATTTGCTCACTCTGAGGTCTCAAAAAGTGTTTCTTCACCCCGGGAAGTGAATTAAATACCATTTGGAGGCATTTAATGTTCAAGCAAAAACGGCTGATTTTTGACAAAAGAGATAACACCATCCCATTATATCATGCTTCAGAAAGGTGAAAAATGGTCCGTTTTCAAATGTTTTATTTTTGAAGGTCAGTTCACATTTGTAGGTGGATTATTAGTTTTAGAGCTAAAATTAGCATGTTTAAAGTGATTTTCATGCTTCCAGGGGGCCGGGAAGTGAATTAAATACCATTTGGAGGCATTTAATGTTCAAGCAAAAACGGCTGATTTTTGACAAAAGAGATAACACCCCCCCATTACGTCATGCTTCAGAAAGGTGAAAGATTGTCAGTTTTCAAATGTTTTATTTTTGAATGTCAGTTCACATTTGTAGGTGAATTATTAGTTTTAGAGCTAAAATTATCATGTTTAAAGTGATTTTCATGCTTCCTGTGGCCCTAAACACAAAGTTTGTGGAATGGTTAAAAGTGCATGAAAATGGCCAATTTGCTCACTCTGAGGTCTCAAAAAGTGTTTCTTCACCCCGGGAAGTGAATTAAATACCATTTGGAGGCATTTAATGTTCAAGCAAAAACGGCTGATTTTTGACAAAAGAGATAACACCCCCCCATTACGTCATGCTTCAGAAAGGTGAAAAATGGTCCGTTTTCAAATGTTTTATTTTTGAATGTCAATTCACATTTGTAGGTGGATTATTAGTTTTAGAGCTAAAATTAGCATGTTTAAAGTGATTTTCATGCTTCCAGGGGCCTGGGAAGTGAATTAAATATCATTTGGAGGCATTTAATGTTCAAGAAAAAACGGCTGATTTTTGACAAAAGAGATAACACCCCCCCATTACGTCATGCTTCAGAAAGGTGAAAAATTGTCCGTTTTCAAATAATTTATTTTTGAATGTCAGTTCACATTTGTAGGTGAATTATTAGTTTTAGAGCTAAAATTAGCATGTTTAAAGTGATTTTCATGCTTCCTGTGGCCCTAAACACAAAGTTTGTGGAATGGTTAAAAGTGCATGAAAATGGCCAATTTGCTCACTCTGAGGTCTCAAAAAGTGTTTCTTCACCCCGGGAAGTGAATTAAATACCATTTGGAGGCATTTAATGTTCAAGCAAAAACAGCTGATTTTTGACAAAAGGGATAACACCCCCCATTACGTAATGCTTCAGAAAGGTGAAAAATGGTCCGTTTTCAAATGTTTTATTTTTGAATGTCAGTTCACATTTGTAGGTGGATTATTAGTTTTAGAGCTAAAATTAGCATGTTTAAAGTGATTTTCATGCTTCCAGGGGACCGGGAAGTGAATTAAATACCATTTGGAGGCATTTAATGTTCAAGCAAAAACAGCTGATCTTTGACAAAAGAGATAACACCCCCCCATTACGTCATTCTTCAGAAAGGTGAAAAATGGTCCGTTTTCAAATGCTTTATTTTTGAACGTCAGTTCACATTTGTAGGTGGATTATTAGTTTTAGAGCTAAAATTAGCATGTTTAAAGTGATTTTCATGCTTCCAGGGGCTCTAAACACAAGATTTGTGGAATGGTTAAAAGTGCATGAAAATGGCCAATTTGCTCACTCTGAGGTCTCAAAAAGTGTTTCTTCACCCCGGGAAGTGAATTAAATACCATTTGGAGGCATTTCATGTTCAATCAAAAACAGCTGATTTTTGACAAAAGAGATAACACCTCCCATTACGTCATGCTTCAGAAAGGTGAAAAATTGTCCGTTTTCAAATGTTTTTGTTTTTAATGTCAGTTCACATTTGTAGGTGGATTAGTTTTAGAGCTAAAATTAGCATGTTTAAAGTGATTTTCATGCTTCCTGTGGCCCTAAACACAAGGTTTGTGGAATGGTTAAAAGTGCATGAAAATGGCCAATTTGCTCACTCTGAGGTCTCAAAAAGAGTTTCTTCACCCCGGGAAGTGAATTAAATACCATTTGGAGGCATTTAATGTTCAAGCAAAAACAGCTGATTTTTGACAAAAGAGATAACACCCCCCCATTACGTAATTCTTCAGAAAGGTGAAAAATTGTCTGTTTTCAAATGTTTTATTTTTGAATGTCAGTTCACATTTGTAGGTGGATTATTAGTTTTAGAGCTAAAATTTGCATATTTAAAGTGATTTTCATGCTTCCAGGGGCTCTAAACACAAGATTTGTGGAATGGTTAAAAGTGCATGAAAATGGCCAATTTGCTCACTCTGAGGTCTCAAAAAGTGTTTCTTCACCCCGGGAAGTGAATTAAATACCATTTGGAGGCATTTAATGTTCAAGCAAAAACGGCTGATTTTTGACAAAAGAGATAACACCCCCCCATTACGTCATTCTTCAGAAAGGTGAAAAATGGTCCGTTTTCAAATGTTTTATTTTTGAACGTCAGTTCACATTTGTAGGTGGATTATTAGTTTTAGAGCTAAAATTAGCATGTTTAAAGTGATTTTCATGCTTCCAGGGGCTCTAAACACAAGATTTGTGGAATGGTTAAAAGTGCATGAAAATGGCCAATTTGCTCACTCTGAGGTCTCAAAAAGTGTTTCTTCACCCCGGGAAGTGAATTAAATACCATTTGTAGGCATTTAATGTTCAATCAAAAACAGCAGATTTTTGATAAAAGAGATAACACCCCCCCCCATTACGTCATTCTTCAGAAAGGTGAAAAATGGTCCGTTTCCAAATGTTTTATTTTTGAACGTCAGTTCACATTTGTAGGTGGATTATTAGTTTTAGAGCTAAAATTAGCATGTTTAAAGTGATTTTCATGCTTCCAGGGGCTCTAAACACAAGATTTGTGGAATGGTTAAAAGTGCATGAAAATGGCCAATTTGCTCACTCTGAGGTCTCAAAAAGTGTTTCTTCACCCCGGGAAGTGAATTAAATACCATTTGGAGGCATTTAATGTTCAAGCAAAAACAGCTGATTTTTGACAAAAGAGATAACACCCCCCATTACGTAATTCTTCAGAAAGGTGAAAAATTGTATGTTTTCAAATGTTTTATTTTTGAATGTCAGTTCACATTTGTAGGTGGATTATTAGTTTTAGAGCTAAAATTAGCATATTTAAAGTGATGTTCATGCTTCCAGGGGCTCTAAACACAAGATTTGTGGAATGGTTAAAAGTGCATGAAAGTGGCCAATTTGCTCACTCTGAGGTCTCAAAAAGTGTTTCTTCACCCCGGGAAGTGAATTAAATACCATTTGGAGGCATTTAATGTTCAAGCAAAAACGGCTGATTTTTGACAAAAGAGATAACACCCCCCCATTACGTCATTCTTCAGAAAGGTGAAAAATGGTCCGTTTTCAAATGTTTTATTTTTGAACGTCAGTTCACATTTGTAGGTGGATTATTAGTTTTAGAGCTAAAATTAGCATGTTTAAAGTGATTTTCATGCTTCCAGGGGCTCTAAACACAAGATTTGTGGAATGGTTAAAAGTGCATGAAAATGGCCAATTTGCTCACTCTGAGGTCTCAAAAAGTGTTTCTTCACCCCGGGAAGTGAATTAAATACCATTTGTAGGCATTTAATGTTCAATCAAAAACAGCTGATTTTTGATAAAAGAGATAACACCCCCCCCCATTACGTCATTCTTCAGAAAGGTGAAAAATGGTCCGTTTCCAAATGTTTTATTTTTGAACGTCAGTTCACATTTGTAGGTGGATTATTAGTTTTAGAGCTAAAATTAGCATGTTTAAAGTGATTTTCATGCTTCCAGGGGCTCTAAACACAAGATTTGTGGAATGGTTAAAAGTGCATGAAAACGGCCAATTTGCTCACTCTGAGGTCTCAAAAAGTGTTTCTTCACCCCGGGAAGTGAATTAAATACCATTTGGAGGCATTTAATGTTCAAGCAAAAACAGCCGATTTTTGACAAAAGAGATAACACCCCCCCATTACGTAATTCTTCAGAAAGGTGAAAAATTGTATGTTTTCAAATGTTTTATTTTTGAATGTCAGTTCACATTTGTAGGTGGATTATTAGTTTTAGAGCTAAAATTAGCATATTTAAAGTGATGTTCATGCTTCCAGGGGCTCTAAACACAAGATTTGTGGAATGGTTAAAAGTGCATGAAAGTGGCCAATTTGCTCACTCTGAGGTCTCAAAAAGTGTTTCTTCACCCCGGGAAGTGAATTAAATACCATTTGGAGGCATTTAATGTTCAAGCAAAAACGGCTGATTTTTGACAAAAGAGATAACACCCCCCCATTACGTCATTCTTCAGAAAGGTGAAAAATGGTCCGTTTTCAAATGTTTTATTTTTGAACGTCAGTTCACATTTGTAGGTGGATTATTAGTTTTAGAGCTAAAATTAGCATGTTTAAAGTGATTTTCATGCTTCCAGGGGCTCTAAACACAAGATTTGTGGAATGGTTAAAAGTGCATGAAAATGGCCAATTTGCTCACTCTGAGGTCTCAAAAAGTGTTTCTTCACCCCGGGAAGTGAATTAAATACCATTTGGAGGCATTTAATGTTCAATCAAAAACAGCTGATTTTTGACAAAAGAGATAACACCTCCCATTACGTCATGCTTCAGAAAGGTGAAAAATTGTCCGTTTTCAAATGTTTTTTTTTTAATGTCAGTTCACATTTGTAGGTGGATTATTAGTTTTAGAGCTAAAATTAGCATGTTTAAAGTGATTTTCATGCTTCCTGGGCCCTAAACACAAGGTTTGTGGAATGGTTAAAAGTGCATGAAAATGGCCAATTTGCTCACTCTGAGGTCTCAAAAAGAGTTTCTTCACCCCGGGAAGTGAATTAAATACCATTTGGAGGCATTTAATGTTCAAGCAAAAACAGCTGATTTTTGACAAAAGAGATAACACCCCCCATTACGTCATTCTTCAGAAAGGTAAAAAATGGTCCGTTCTCAAATGTTTAATTTTTGAACGTCAGTTCACATTTGTAGGTGGATTATTAGTTTTAGAGCTAAAATTAGCATGTTTAAAGTGATTTTCATGCTTCCAGGGGCTCTAAACACAAGATTTGTGGAATGGTTAAAAGTGCATGAAAATGGCCAATTTGCTCACTCTGAGGTCTCAAAAAGTCTTTCTTCACCCCGGGAAGTGAATTAAATACAATTTGGAGGCATTTAATGTTCAAGCAAAAACGTCGGATTTTTGACAAAAGAGATAACACCCCCCCATTACTTGATGCTTCAGAAAGGTGAAAAATTGTCAGTTTTCAAATGTTTTATTTTTGAATGTCAGTTCACATTTGTAGGTGGATCATCAGTTTTAGAGCTAAAAAAATTAGCATGTTTAAAGTGATTTTCATGCTTCCAGGGGCTCTAAACACAAGATTTGTGGAATGGTTAAAAGTGCATGAAAATGGCCAATTTGCTCACTCTGAGGTCTCAAAAAGTGTTTCTTCACCCCGGGAAGTGAATTAAATACCATTTGAAGGCATTTAATGTTCAAGCAAAAACGGCTGATTTTTGACAAAAGAGATAACACCCCCCCATTACGTCATTCTTCAGAAAGGTGAAAAATGGTCCGTTTTCAAATGTTTTATTTTTGAACGTCAGTTCACATTTGTAGGTGGATTATTAGTTTTAGAGCTAAAATTAGCATGTTTAAAGTGATTTTCATGCTTCCAGGGGCTCTAAACACAAGATTTGTGGAATGGTTAAAAGTGCATGAAAATGGCCAATTTGCTCACTCTGAGGTCTCAAAAAGTGTTTCTTCACCCCGGGAAGTGAATTAAATACCATTTGTAGGCATTTAATGTTCAATCAAAAACAGCAGATTTTTGATAAAAGAGATAACACCCCCCCCATTACGTCATTCTTCAGAAAGGTGAAAAATGGTCCGTTTCCAAATGTTTTATTTTTGAACGTCAGTTCACATTTGTAGGTGGATTATTAGTTTTAGAGCTAAAATTAGCATGTTTAAAGTGATTTTCATGCTTCCAGGGGCTCTAAACACAAGATTTGTGGAATGGTTAAAAGTGCATGAAAATGGCCAATTTGCTCACTCTGAGGTCTCAAAAAGTGTTTCTTCACCCCGGGAAGTGAATTAAATACCATTTGGAGGCATTTAATGTTCAAGCAAAAACAGCTGATTTTTGACAAAAGAGATAACACCCCCCCATTACGTAATTCTTCAGAAAGGTGAAAAATTGTATGTTTTCAAATGTTTTATTTTTGAATGTCAGTTCACATTTGTAGGTGGATTATTAGTTTTAGAGCTAAAATTAGCATATTTAAAGTGATGTTCATGCTTCCAGGGGCTCTAAACACAAGATTTGTGGAATGGTTAAAAGTGCATGAAAGTGGCCAATTTGCTCACTCTGAGGTCTCAAAAAGTGTTTCTTCACCCCGGGAAGTGAATTAAATACCATTTGAAGGCATTTAATGTTCAAGCAAAAACGGCTGATTTTTGACAAAAGAGATAACACCCCCCCATTACGTCATTCTTCAGAAAGGTGAAAAATGGTCCGTTTTCAAATGTTTTATTTTTGAACGTCAGTTCACATTTGTAGGTGGATTATTAGTTTTAGAGCTAAAATTAGCATGTTTAAAGTGATTTTCATGCTTCCAGGGGCTCTAAACACAAGATTTGTGGAATGGTTAAAAGTGCATGAAAATGGCCAATTTGCTCACTCTGAGGTCTCAAAAAGTGTTTCTTCACCCCGGGAAGTGAATTAAATACCATTTGTAGGCATTTAATGTTCAATCAAAAACAGCTGATTTTTGATAAAAGAGATAACACCCCCCCCCATTACGTCATTCTTCAGAAAGGTGAAAAATGGTCCGTTTCCAAATGTTTTATTTTTGAACGTCAGTTCACATTTGTAGGTGGATTATTAGTTTTAGAGCTAAAATTAGCATGTTTAAAGTGATTTTCATGCTTCCAGGGGCTCTAAACACAAGATTTGTGGAATGGTTAAAAGTGCATGAAAATGGCCAATTTGCTCACTCTGAGGTCTCCAAAAGTGTTTCTT
This sequence comes from Lissotriton helveticus, assembly GCF_964261635.1. Lineage (NCBI taxonomy): Eukaryota > Metazoa > Chordata > Amphibia > Caudata > Salamandridae > Lissotriton > Lissotriton helveticus. The sequence goes on from NW_027611740.1 coordinate 2,745,622, forward strand.
CACCCCGGGAAGTGAATTAAATACCATTTGGAGGCATTTAATGTTCAAGCAAAAACAGCTGATTTTTGACAAAAGAGATAACACCCCCCCATTACGTAATTCTTCAGAAAGGTGAAAAATTGTATGTTTTCAAATGTTTTATTTTTTAATGTCAGTTCACATTTGTAGGTGGATTATTAGTTTTAGAGCTAAAATTAGCATATTTAAAGTGATGTTCATGCTTCCAGGGGCTCTAAACACAAGATTTGTGGAATGGTTAAAAGTGCATGAAAGTGGCCAATTTGCTCACTCTGAGGTCTCAAAAAGTGTTTCTTCACCCCGGGAAGTGAATTAAATACCATTTGGAGGCATTTAATGTTCAAGCAAAAAAGGCTGATTTTTGACAAAAGAGATAACACCCCCCCATTACGTCATTCTTCAGAAAGGTGAAAAATGGTCCGTTTTCAAATGTTTTATTTTTGAACGTCAGTTCACATTTGTAGGTGGATTATTAGTTTTAGAGCTAAAATTAGCATGTTTAAAGTGATTTTCATGCTTCCAGGGGCTCTAAACACAAGATTTGTGGAATGGTTAAAAGTGCATGAAAATGGCCAATTTGCTCACTCTGAGGTCTCAAAAAGTGTTTCTTCACCCCGGGAAGTGAATTAAATACCATTTGGAGGCATTTAATGTTCAATCAAAAACAGCTGATTTTTGACAAAAGAGATAACACCTCCCATTACGTCATGCTTCAGAAAGGTGAAAAATTGTCCGTTTTCAAATGTTTTTTTTTAATGTCAGTTCACATTTGTAGGTGGATTATTAGTTTTAGAGCTAAAATTAGCATGTTTAAAGTGATTTTCATGCTTCCTGGGCCCTAAACACAAGGTTTGTGGAATGGTTAAAAGTGCATGAAAATGGCCAATTTGCTCACTCTGAGGTCTCAAAAAGAGTTTCTTCACCCCGGGAAGTGAATTAAATACCATTTGGAGGCATTTAATGTTCAAGCAAAAACAGCTGATTTTTGACAAAAGAGATAACACCCCCCATTACGTCATTCTTCAGAAAGGTAAAAATGGTCCGTTTTCAAATGTTTAATTTTTGAACGTCAGTTCACATTTGTAGGTGGATTATTAGTTTTAGAGCTAAAATTAGCATGTTTAAAGTGATTTTCATGCTTCCAGGGGCTCTAAACACAAGATTTGTGGAATGGTTAAAAGTGCATGAAAATGGCCAATTTGCTCACTCTGAGGTCTCAAAAAGTGTTTCTTCACCCCGGGAAGTGAATTAAATACAATTTGGAGGCATTTAATGTTCAAGCAAAAACGTCGGATTTTTGACAAAAGAGATAACACCCCCCCATTACTTGATGCTTCAGAAAGGTGAAAAATTGTCAGTTTTCAAATGTTTTATTTTTGAATGTCAGTTCACATTTGTAGGTGGATCATCAGTTTTAGAGCTAAAAAAATTAGCATGTTTAAAGTGATTTTCATGCTTCCAGGGGCTCTAAACACAAGATTTGTGGAATGGTTAAAAGTGCATGAAAATGGCCAATTTGCTCACTCTGAGGTCTCAAAAAGTGTTTCTTCACCCCGGGAAGTGAATTAAATACCATTTGGAGGCATTTAATGTTCAATCAAAAACAGCTGATTTTTGACAAAAGAGATAACACCTCCCATTACGTCATGCTTCAGAAAGGTGAAAAATTGTCCGTTTTTTTTATTTTTATGTCAGTTCACATTTGTAGGTGGATTATTAGTTTTAGAGCTAAAATTAGCATGTTTAAAGTGATTTTCATGCTTCCCGTGGCCCTAAACACAAGGTTTGTGGAATGGTTAAAAGTGCATGAAAATGGCCAATTTGCTCACTCTGAGGTCTCAAAAAGTGTTTCTTCACCCCGGGAAGTGAATTAAATACCATTTGGAGGCATTTAATGTTCAAGCAAAAACAGCTGATTTTTGACAAAAGAGATAACACCCCCCCCATTACGTCATTCTTCAGAAAGGTGAAAAATGGTCCATTTTCAAATGTTTTATTTTTGAACATCAGTTCACATTTGTAGGTGGATTATTAGTTTTAGAGCTAAAATTAGCATGTTTAAAGTGATTTTCATGCTTCCAGGGGCTCTAAACACAAGATTTGTGGAATGGTTAAAAGTGCATGAAAATGGCAAATTTGCTCACTCTGAGGTCTCAAAAAGTGTTTCTTCACCCCGGGAAGTGAATTAAATACCATTTGGAGGCATTTAATGTTCAAGCAAAAACGGCTGATTTTTGACAAAAGAGATAACACCATCCCATTATATCATGCTTCAGAAAGGTGAAAAATGGTCCGTTTTCAAATGTTTTATTTTTGAAGGTCAGTTCACATTTGTAGGTGGATTATTAGTTTTAGAGCTAAAATTAGCATGTTTAAAGTGATTTTCATGCTTCCAGGGGGCCGGGAAGTGAATTAAATACCATTTGGAGGCATTTAATGTTCAAGCAAAAACGGCTGATTTTTGACAAAAGAGATAACACCCCCCCATTACGTCATGCTTCAGAAAGGTGAAAGATTGTCAGTTTTCAAATGTTTTATTTTTGAATGTCAGTTCACATTTGTAGGTGAATTATTAGTTTTAGAGCTAAAATTATCATGTTTAAAGTGATTTTCATGCTTCCTGTGGCCCTAAACACAAAGTTTGTGGAATGGTTAAAAGTGCATGAAAATGGCCAATTTGCTCACTCTGAGGTCTCAAAAAGTGTTTCTTCACCCCGGGAAGTGAATTAAATACCATTTGGAGGCATTTAATGTTCAAGCAAAAACGGCTGATTTTTGACAAAAGAGATAACACCCCCCCATTACGTCATGCTTCAGAAAGGTGAAAAATGGTCCGTTTTCAAATGTTTTATTTTTGAATGTCAATTCACATTTGTAGGTGGATTATTAGTTTTAGAGCTAAAATTAGCATGTTTAAAGTGATTTTCATGCTTCCAGGGGCCTGGGAAGTGAATTAAATATCATTTGGAGGCATTTAATGTTCAAGAAAAAACGGCTGATTTTTGACAAAAGAGATAACACCCCCCCATTACGTCATGCTTCAGAAAGGTGAAAAATTGTCCGTTTTCAAATAATTTATTTTTGAATGTCAGTTCACATTTGTAGGTGAATTATTAGTTTTAGAGCTAAAATTAGCATGTTTAAAGTGATTTTCATGCTTCCTGTGGCCCTAAACACAAAGTTTGTGGAATGGTTAAAAGTGCATGAAAATGGCCAATTTGCTCACTCTGAGGTCTCAAAAAGTGTTTCTTCACCCCGGGAAGTGAATTAAATACCATTTGGAGGCATTTAATGTTCAAGCAAAAACAGCTGATTTTTGACAAAAGGGATAACACCCCCCATTACGTAATGCTTCAGAAAGGTGAAAAATGGTCCGTTTTCAAATGTTTTATTTTTGAATGTCAGTTCACATTTGTAGGTGGATTATTAGTTTTAGAGCTAAAATTAGCATGTTTAAAGTGATTTTCATGCTTCCAGGGGACCGGGAAGTGAATTAAATACCATTTGGAGGCATTTAATGTTCAAGCAAAAACAGCTGATCTTTGACAAAAGAGATAACACCCCCCCATTACGTCATTCTTCAGAAAGGTGAAAAATGGTCCGTTTTCAAATGCTTTATTTTTGAACGTCAGTTCACATTTGTAGGTGGATTATTAGTTTTAGAGCTAAAATTAGCATGTTTAAAGTGATTTTCATGCTTCCAGGGGCTCTAAACACAAGATTTGTGGAATGGTTAAAAGTGCATGAAAATGGCCAATTTGCTCACTCTGAGGTCTCAAAAAGTGTTTCTTCACCCCGGGAAGTGAATTAAATACCATTTGGAGGCATTTCATGTTCAATCAAAAACAGCTGATTTTTGACAAAAGAGATAACACCTCCCATTACGTCATGCTTCAGAAAGGTGAAAAATTGTCCGTTTTCAAATGTTTTTGTTTTTAATGTCAGTTCACATTTGTAGGTGGATTAGTTTTAGAGCTAAAATTAGCATGTTTAAAGTGATTTTCATGCTTCCTGTGGCCCTAAACACAAGGTTTGTGGAATGGTTAAAAGTGCATGAAAATGGCCAATTTGCTCACTCTGAGGTCTCAAAAAGAGTTTCTTCACCCCGGGAAGTGAATTAAATACCATTTGGAGGCATTTAATGTTCAAGCAAAAACAGCTGATTTTTGACAAAAGAGATAACACCCCCCATTACGTAATTCTTCAGAAAGGTGAAAAATTGTCTGTTTTCAAATGTTTTATTTTTGAATGTCAGTTCACATTTGTAGGTGGATTATTAGTTTTAGAGCTAAAATTTGCATATTTAAAGTGATTTTCATGCTTCCAGGGGCTCTAAACACAAGATTTGTGGAATGGTTAAAAGTGCATGAAAATGGCCAATTTGCTCACTCTGAGGTCTCAAAAAGTGTTTCTTCACCCCGGGAAGTGAATTAAATACCATTTGGAGGCATTTAATGTTCAAGCAAAAACGGCTGATTTTTGACAAAAGAGATAACACCCCCCCATTACGTCATTCTTCAGAAAGGTGAAAAATGGTCCGTTTTCAAATGTTTTATTTTTGAACGTCAGTTCACATTTGTAGGTGGATTATTAGTTTTAGAGCTAAAATTAGCATGTTTAAAGTGATTTTCATGCTTCCAGGGGCTCTAAACACAAGATTTGTGGAATGGTTAAAAGTGCATGAAAATGGCCAATTTGCTCACTCTGAGGTCTCAAAAAGTGTTTCTTCACCCCGGGAAGTGAATTAAATACCATTTGGAGGCATTTAATGTTCAAGCAAAAACAGCTGATTTTTGACAAAAGAGATAACACCCCCCATTACGTAATTCTTCAGAAAGGTGAAAAATTGTATGTTTTCAAATGTTTTATTTTTGAATGTCAGTTCACATTTGTAGGTGGATTATTAGTTTTAGAGCTAAAATTAGCATATTTAAAGTGATGTTCATGCTTCCAGGGGCTCTAAACACAAGATTTGTGGAATGGTTAAAAGTGCATGAAAGTGGCCAATTTGCTCACTCTGAGGTCTCAAAAAGTGTTTCTTCACCCCGGGAAGTGAATTAAATACCATTTGGAGGCATTTAATGTTCAAGCAAAAACGGCTGATTTTTGACAAAAGAGATAACACCCCCCCATTACGTCATTCTTCAGAAAGGTGAAAAATGGTCCGTTTTCAAATGTTTTATTTTTGAACGTCAGTTCACATTTGTAGGTGGATTATTAGTTTTAGAGCTAAAATTAGCATGTTTAAAGTGATTTTCATGCTTCCAGGGGCTCTAAACACAAGATTTGTGGAATGGTTAAAAGTGCATGAAAATGGCCAATTTGCTCACTCTGAGGTCTCAAAAAGTGTTTCTTCACCCCGGGAAGTGAATTAAATACCATTTGTAGGCATTTAATGTTCAATCAAAAACAGCTGATTTTTGATAAAAGAGATAACACCCCCCCCCATTACGTCATTCTTCAGAAAGGTGAAAAATGGTCCGTTTCCAAATGTTTTATTTTTGAACGTCAGTTCACATTTGTAGGTGGATTATTAGTTTTAGAGCTAAAATTAGCATGTTTAAAGTGATTTTCATGCTTCCAGGGGCTCTAAACACAAGATTTGTGGAATGGTTAAAAGTGCATGAAAACGGCCAATTTGCTCACTCTGAGGTCTCAAAAAGTGTTTCTTCACCCCGGGAAGTGAATTAAATACCATTTGGAGGCATTTAATGTTCAAGCAAAAACAGCCGATTTTTGACAAAAGAGATAACACCCCCCCATTACGTAATTCTTCAGAAAGGTGAAAAATTGTATGTTTTCAAATGTTTTATTTTTGAATGTCAGTTCACATTTGTAGGTGGATTATTAGTTTTAGAGCTAAAATTAGCATATTTAAAGTGATGTTCATGCTTCCAGGGGCTCTAAACACAAGATTTGTGGAATGGTTAAAAGTGCATGAAAGTGGCCAATTTGCTCACTCTGAGGTCTCAAAAAGTGTTTCTTCACCCCGGGAAGTGAATTAAATACCATTTGGAGGCATTTAATGTTCAAGCAAAAACGGCTGATTTTTGACAAAAGAGATAACACCTCCCCATTACGTCATTCTTCAGAAAGGTGAAAAATGGTCCGTTTTCAAATGTTTTATTTTTGAACGTCAGTTCACATTTGTAGGTGGATTATTAGTTTTAGAGCTAAAATTAGCATGTTTAAAGTGATTTTCATGCTTCCAGGGGCTCTAAACACAAGATTTGTGGAATGGTTAAAAGTGCATGAAAATGGCCAATTTGCTCACTCTGAGGTCTCAAAAAGTGTTTCTTCACCCCGGGAAGTGAATTAAATACCATTTGTAGGCATTTAATGTTCAATCAAAAACAGCTGATTTTTGACAAAAGAGATAACACCTCCCATTACGTCATGCTTCAGAAAGGTGAAAAATTGTCCGTTTTCAAATGTTTTTTTTTTAATGTCAGTTCACATTTGTAGGTGGATTATTAGTTTTAGAGCTAAAATTAGCATGTTTAAAGTGATTTTCATGCTTCCTGTGGCCCTAAACACAAGGTTTGTGGAATGGTTAAAAGTGCATGAAAATGGCCAATTTGCTCACTCTGAGGTCTCAAAAAGAGTTTCTTCACCCCGGGAAGTGAATTAAATACCATTTGGAGGCATTTAATGTTCAAGCAAAAACAGCTGATTTTTGACAAAAGAGATAACACCCCCATTACGTCATTCTTCAGAAAGGTAAAAAATGGTCCGTTTTCAAATGTTTAATTTTTGAACGTCAGTTCACATTTGTAGGTGGATTATTAGTTTTAGAGCTAAAATTAGCATGTTTAAAGTGATTTTCATGCTTCCAGGGGCTCTAAACACAAGATTTGTGGAATGGTTAAAAGTGCATGAAAATGGCCAATTTGCTCACTCTGAGGTCTCAAAGAGTGTTTCTTCACCCCGGGAAGTGAATTAAATACCATTTGGAGGCATTTAATGTTCAAGCAAAAACAGCTGATTTTTGACAAAAGAGATAACACCCCCCCATTACGTAATTCTTCAGAAAGGTGAAAAATTGTATGTTTTCAAATGTTTTATTTTTGAATGTCAGTTCACATTTGTAGGTGGATTATTAGTTTTAGAGCTAAAATTAGCATATTTAAAGTGATGTCCATGCTTCCAGGGGCTCTAAACACAAGATTTGTGAAATGGTTAAAAGTGCATGAAAGTGGCCAATTTGCTCACTCTGAGGTCTCAAAAAGTGTTTCTTCACCCCGGGAAGTGAATTAAATACCATTTGAAGGCATTTAATGTTCAAGCAAAAACGGCTGATTTTTGACAAAAGAGATAACACCCCCCCATTACGTCATTCTTCAGAAAGGTGAAAAATGGTCCATTTTCAAATGTTTTATTTTTGAACGTCAGTTCACATTTGTAGGTGGATTATTAGTTTTAGAGCTAAAATTAGCATGTTTAAAGTGATTTTCATGCTTCCAGGGGCTCTAAACACAAGATTTGTGGAATGGTTAAAAGTGCATGAAAATGGCCAATTTGCTCACTCTGAGGTCTCAAAAAGTGTTTCTTCACCCCGGGAAGTGAATTAAATACCATTTGGAGGCATTTAATGTTCAAGCAAAAACAGCTGATTTTTGACAAAAGAGATAACACCCCCCCATTACGTAATTCTTCAGAAAGGTGAAAAATTGTATGTTTTCAAATGTTTTATTTTTGAATGTCAGTTCACATTTGTAGGTGGATTATTAGTTTTAGAGCTAAAATTAGCATATTTAAAGTGATGTTCATGCTTCCAGGGGCTCTAAACACAAGATTTGTGGAATGGTTAAAAGTGCATGAAAGTGGCCAATTTGCTCACTCTGAGGTCTCAAAAAGTGTTTCTTCACCCCGGGAAGTGAATTAAATACCATTTGGAGGCATTTAATGTTCAAGCAAAAACGGCTGATTTTTGACAAAAGAGATAACACCCCCCCATTACGTCATTCTTCAGAAAGGTGAAAAATGGTCCGTTTTCAAATGTTTTATTTTTGAACGTCAGTTCACATTTGTAGGTGGATTATTAGTTTTAGAGCTAAAATTAGCATGTTTAAAGTGATTTTCATGCTTCCAGGGGCTCTAAACACAAGATTTGTGGAATGGTTAAAAGTGCATGAAAATGGCCAATTTGCTCACTCTGAGGTCTCAAAAAGTGTTTCTTCACCCCGGGAAGTGAATTAAATACCATTTGGAGGCATTTAATGTTCAATCAAAAACAGCTGATTTTTGACAAAAGAGATAACACCTCCCATTACGTCATGCTTCAGAAAGGTGAAAAATTGTCCGTTTTCAAATGTTTTATTTTTGAAGGTCAGTTCACATTTGTAGGTGGATTATTAGTTTTAGAGCTAAAATTAGCATGTTTAAAGTGATTTTCATGCTTCCTGTGGCCCTAAACACAAGGTTTGTGGAATGGTTAAAAGTGCATGAAAATGGCCAATTTGCTCACTCTGAGGTCTCAAAAAGAGTTTCTTCACCCCGGGAAGTGAATTAAATACCATTTGGAGGCATTTAATGTTCAAGCAAAAACAGCTGATTTTTGACAAAAGAGATAACACCCCCCATTACGTCATTCTTCAGAAAGGTAAAAAATGGTCCGTTTTCAAATGTTTAATTTTTGAACGTCAGTTCACATTTGTAGGTGGATTATTAGTTTTAGAGCTAAAATTAGCATGTTTAAAGTGATTTTCATGCTTCCAGGGGCTCTAAACACAAGATTTGTGGAATGGTTAAAAGTGCATGAAAATGGCCAATTTGCTCACTCTGAGGTCTCAAAAAGTGTTTCTTCACCCCGGGAAGTGAATTAAATACAATTTGGAGGCATTTAATGTTCAAGCAAAAACGTCGGATTTTTGACAAAAGAGATAACACCCCCCCATTACTTGATGCTTCAGAAAGGTGAAAAATTGTCCGTTTTCAAATGTTTTATTTTTGAATGTCAGTTCACATTTGTAGGTGGATCATCAGTTTTAGAGCTAAAAAAATTAGCATGTTTAAAGTGATTTTCATGCTTCCAGGGGCTCTAAACACAAGATTTGTGGAATGGTTAAAAGTGCATGAAAATGGCCAATTTGCTCACTCTGAGGTCTCAAAAAGTGTTTCTTCACCCCGGGAAGTGAATTAAATACCATTTGGAGGCATTTAATGTTCAATCAAAAACAGCTGATTTTTGACAAAAGAGATAACACCTCCCATTACGTCATGCTTCAGAAAGGTGAAAAATTGTCCGTTTTTTTTATTTTTATGTCAGTTCACATTTGTAGGTGGATTATTAGTTTTAGAGCTAAAATTAGCATGTTTAAAGTGATTTTCATGCTTCCTGTGGCCCTAAACACAAGGTTTGTGGAATGGTTAAAAGTGCATGAAAATGGCCAATTTGCTCACTCTGAGGTCTCAAAAAGTGTTTCTTCACCCCGGGAAGTGAATTAAATACCATTTGGAGGCATTTAATGTTCAAGCAAAAACAGCTGATTTTTGACAAAAGAGATAACACCCCCCCCATTACGTCATTCTTCAGAAAGGTGAAAAATGGTCCATTTTCAAATGTTTTATTTTTGAATGTCAGTTCACATTTGTAGGTGGATTATTAGTTTTAGAGCTAAAATTTGCATATTTAAAGTGATTTTCATGCTTCCAGGGGCTCTAAACACAAGATTTGTGGAATGGTTAAAAGTGCATGAAAATGGCCAATTTGCTCACTCTGAGGTCTCAAAAAGTGTTTCTTCACCCCGGGAAGTGAATTAAATACCATTTGGAGGCATTTAATGTTCAAGCAAAAACGGCTGATTTTTGACAAAAGAGATAACACCCCCCCATTACGTCATTCTTCAGAAAGGTGAAAAATGGTCCGTTTTCAAATGTTTTATTTTTGAACGTCAGTTCACATTTGTAGGTGGATTATTAGTTTTAGAGCTAAAATTAGCATGTTTAAAGTGATTTTCATGCTTCCAGGGGCTCTAAACACAAGATTTGTGGAATGGTTAAAAGTGCATGAAAATGGCCAATTTGCTCACTCTGAGGTCTCAAAAAGTGTTTCTTCACCCCGGGAAGTGAATTAAATACCATTTGTAGGCATTTAATGTTCAATCAAAAACAGCAGATTTTTGATAAAAGAGATAACACCCCCCCCCATTACGTCATTCTTCAGAAAGGTGAAAAATGGTCCGTTTCCAAATGTTTTATTTTTGAACGTCAGTTCACATTTGTAGGTGGATTATTAGTTTTAGAGCTAAAATTAGCATGTTTAAAGTGATTTTCATGCTTCCAGGGGCTCTAAACACAAGATTTGTGGAATGGTTAAAAGTGCATGAAAATGGCCAATTTGCTCACTCTGAGGTCTCAAAAAGTGTTTCTTCACCCCGGGAAGTGAATTAAATACCATTTGGAGGCATTTAATGTTCAAGCAAAAACAGCTGATTTTTGACAAAAGAGATAACACCCCCCATTACGTAATTCTTCAGAAAGGTGAAAAATTGTATGTTTTCAAATGTTTTATTTTTGAATGTCAGTTCACATTTGTAGGTGGATTATTAGTTTTAGAGCTAAAATTAGCATATTTAAAGTGATGTTCATGCTTCCAGGGGCTCTAAACACAAGATTTGTGGAATGGTTAAAAGTGCATGAAAGTGGCCAATTTGCTCACTCTGAGGTCTCAAAAAGTGTTTCTTCACCCCGGGAAGTGAATTAAATACCATTTGGAGGCATTTAATGTTCAAGCAAAAACGGCTGATTTTTGACAAAAGAGATAACACCCCCCCATTACGTCATTCTTCAGAAAGGTGAAAAATGGTCCGTTTTCAAATGTTTTATTTTTGAACGTCAGTTCACATTTGTAGGTGGATTATTAGTTTTAGAGCTAAAATTAGCATGTTTAAAGTGATTTTCATGCTTCCAGGGGCTCTAAACACAAGATTTGTGGAATGGTTAAAAGTGCATGAAAATGGCCAATTTGCTCACTCTGAGGTCTCAAAAAGTGTTTCTTCACCCCGGGAAGTGAATTAAATACCATTTGTAGGCATTTAATGTTCAATCAAAAACAGCTGATTTTTGATAAAAGAGATAACACCCCCCCCCATTACGTCATTCTTCAGAAAGGTGAAAAATGGTCCGTTTCCAAATGTTTTATTTTTGAACGTCAGTTCACATTTGTAGGTGGATTATTAGTTTTAGAGCTAAAATTAGCATGTTTAAAGTGATTTTCATGCTTCCAGGGGCTCTAAACACAAGATTTGTGGAATGGTTAAAAGTGCATGAAAACGGCCAATTTGCTCACTCTGAGGTCTCAAAAAGTGTTTCTTCACCCCGGGAAGTGAATTAAATACCATTTGGAGGCATTTAATGTTCAAGCAAAAACAGCCGATTTTTGACAAAAGAGATAACACCCCCCCATTACGTAATTCTTCAGAAAGGTGAAAAATTGTATGTTTTCAAATGTTTTATTTTTGAATGTCAGTTCACATTTGTAGGTGGATTATTAGTTTTAGAGCTAAAATTAGCATATTTAAAGTGATGTTCATGCTTCCAGGGGCTCTAAACACAAGATTTGTGGAATGGTTAAAAGTGCATGAAAGTGGCCAATTTGCTCACTCTGAGGTCTCAAAAAGTGTTTCTTCACCCCGGGAAGTGAATTAAATACCATTTGGAGGCATTTAATGTTCAAGCAAAAACGGCTGATTTTTGACAAAAGAGATAACACCTCCCCATTACGTCATTCTTCAGAAAGGTGAAAAATGGTCCGTTTTCAAATGTTTTATTTTTGAACGTCAGTTCACATTTGTAGGTGGATTATTAGTTTTAGAGCTAAAATTAGCATGTTTAAAGTGATTTTCATGCTTCCAGGGGCTCTAAACACAAGATTTGTGGAATGGTTAAAAGTGCATGAAAATGGCCAATTTGCTCACTCTGAGGTCTCAAAAAGTGTTTCTTCACCCCGGGAAGTGAATTAAATACCATTTGTAGGCATTTAATGTTCAATCAAAAACAGCTGATTTTTGACAAAAGAGATAACACCTCCCATTACGTCATGCTTCAGAAAGGTGAAAAATTGTCCGTTTTCAAATGTTTTTTTTTTAATGTCAGTTCACATTTGTAGGTGGATTATTAGTTTTAGAGCTAAAATTAGCATGTTTAAAGTGATTTTCATGCTTCCTGTGGCCCTAAACACAAGGTTTGTGGAATGGTTAAAAGTGCATGAAAATGGCCAATTTGCTCACTCTGAGGTCTCAAAAAGAGTTTCTTCACCCCGGGAAGTGAATTAAATACCATTTGGAGGCATTTAATGTTCAAGCAAAAACAGCTGATTTTTGACAAAAGAGATAACACCCCCATTACGTCATTCTTCAGAAAGGTAAAAAATGGTCCGTTTTCAAATGTTTAATTTTTGAACGTCAGTTCACATTTGTAGGTGGATTATTAGTTTTAGAGCTAAAATTAGCATGTTTAAAGTGATTTTCATGCTTCCAGGGGCTCTAAACACAAGATTTGTGGAATGGTTAAAAGTGCATGAAAATGGCCAATTTGCTCACTCTGAGGTCTCAAAGAGTGTTTCTTCACCCCGGGAAGTGAATTAAATACCATTTGGAGGCATTTAATGTTCAAGCAAAAACAGCTGATTTTTGACAAAAGAGATAACACCCCCCCATTACGTAATTCTTCAGAAAGGTGAAAAATTGTATGTTTTCAAATGTTTTATTTTTGAATGTCAGTTCACATTTGTAGGTGGATTATTAGTTTTAGAGCTAAAATTAGCATATTTAAAGTGATGTCCATGCTTCCAGGGGCTCTAAACACAAGATTTGTGAAATGGTTAAAAGTGCATGAAAGTGGCCAATTTGCTCACTCTGAGGTCTCAAAAAGTGTTTCTTCACCCCGGGAAGTGAATTAAATACCATTTGAAGGCATTTAATGTTCAAGCAAAAACGGCTGATTTTTGACAAAAGAGATAACACCCCCCCATTACGTCATTCTTCAGAAAGGTGAAAAATGGTCCATTTTCAAATGTTTTATTTTTGAACGTCAGTTCACATTTGTAGGTGGATTATTAGTTTTAGAGCTAAAATTAGCATGTTTAAAGTGATTTTCATGCTTCCAGGGGCTCTAAACACAAGATTTGTGGAATGGTTAAAAGTGCATGAAAATGGCCAATTTGCTCACTCTGAGGTCTCAAAAAGTGTTTCTTCACCCCGGGAAGTGAATTAAATACCATTTGGAGGCATTTAATGTTCAAGCAAAAACAGCTGATTTTTGACAAAAGAGATAACACCCCCCCATTACGTAATTCTTCAGAAAGGTGAAAAATTGTATGTTTTCAAATGTTTTATTTTTGAATGTCAGTTCACATTTGTAGGTGGATTATTAGTTTTAGAGCTAAAATTAGCATATTTAAAGTGATGTTCATGCTTCCAGGGGCTCTAAACACAAGATTTGTGGAATGGTTAAAAGTGCATGAAAGTGGCCAATTTGCTCACTCTGAGGTCTCAAAAAGTGTTTCTTCACCCCGGGAAGTGAATTAAATACCATTTGGAGGCATTTAATGTTCAAGCAAAAACGGCTGATTTTTGACAAAAGAGATAACACCCCCCCATTACGTCATTCTTCAGAAAGGTGAAAAATGGTCCGTTTTCAAATGTTTTATTTTTGAACGTCAGTTCACATTTGTAGGTGGATTATTAGTTTTAGAGCTAAAATTAGCATGTTTAAAGTGATTTTCATGCTTCCAGGGGCTCTAAACACAAGATTTGTGGAATGGTTAAAAGTGCATGAAAATGGCCAATTTGCTCACTCTGAGGTCTCAAAAAGTGTTTCTTCACCCCGGGAAGTGAATTAAATACCATTTGGAGGCATTTAATGTTCAATCAAAAACAGCTGATTTTTGACAAAAGAGATAACACCTCCCATTACGTCATGCTTCAGAAAGGTGAAAAATTGTCCGTTTTCAAATGTTTTATTTTTGAAGGTCAGTTCACATTTGTAGGTGGATTATTAGTTTTAGAGCTAAAATTAGCATGTTTAAAGTGATTTTCATGCTTCCTGTGGCCCTAAACACAAGGTTTGTGGAATGGTTAAAAGTGCATGAAAATGGCCAATTTGCTCACTCTGAGGTCTCAAAAAGAGTTTCTTCACCCCGGGAAGTGAATTAAATACCATTTGGAGGCATTTAATGTTCAAGCAAAAACAGCTGATTTTTGACAAAAGAGATAACACCCCCCATTACGTCATTCTTCAGAAAGGTAAAAAATGGTCCGTTTTCAAATGTTTAATTTTTGAACGTCAGTTCACATTTGTAGGTGGATTATTAGTTTTAGAGCTAAAATTAGCATGTTTAAAGTGATTTTCATGCTTCCAGGGGCTCTAAACACAAGATTTGTGGAATGGTTAAAAGTGCATGAAAATGGCCAATTTGCTCACTCTGAGGTCTCAAAAAGTGTTTCTTCACCCCGGGAAGTGAATTAAATACAATTTGGAGGCATTTAATGTTCAAGCAAAAACGTCGGATTTTTGACAAAAGAGATAACACCCCCCCATTACTTGATGCTTCAGAAAGGTGAAAAATTGTCCGTTTTCAAATGTTTTATTTTTGAATGTCAGTTCACATTTGTAGGTGGATCATCAGTTTTAGAGCTAAAAAAATTAGCATGTTTAAAGTGATTTTCATGCTTCCAGGGGCTCTAAACACAAGATTTGTGGAATGGTTAAAAGTGCATGAAAATGGCCAATTTGCTCACTCTGAGGTCTCAAAAAGTGTTTCTTCACCCCGGGAAGTGAATTAAATACCATTTGGAGGCATTTAATGTTCAATCAAAAACAGCTGATTTTTGACAAAAGAGATAACACCTCCCATTACGTCATGCTTCAGAAAGGTGAAAAATTGTCCGTTTTTTTTATTTTTATGTCAGTTCACATTTGTAGGTGGATTATTAGTTTTAGAGCTAAAATTAGCATGTTTAAAGTGATTTTCATGCTTCCTGTGGCCCTAAACACAAGGTTTGTGGAATGGTTAAAAGTGCATGAAAATGGCCAATTTGCTCACTCTGAGGTCTCAAAAAGTGTTTCTTCACCCCGGGAAGTGAATTAAATACCATTTGGAGGCATTTAATGTTCAAGCAAAAACAGCTGATTTTTGACAAAAGAGATAACACCCCCCCCATTACGTCATTCTTCAGAAAGGTGAAAAATGGTCCATTTTCAAATGTTTTATTTTTGAACGTCAGTTCACATTTGTAGGTGGATTATTAGTTTTAGAGCTAAAATTAGCATGTTTAAAGTGATTTTCATGCTTCCAGGGGCTCTAAACAGAAGATTTGTGGAATGGTTAAAAGTGCATGAAAATGGCAAATTTGCTCACTCTGAGGTCTCAAAAAGTGTTTCTTCACCCCGGGAAGTGAATTAAATACCATTTGGAGGCATTTAATGTTCAAGCAAAAACGGCTGATTTTTGACAAAAGAGATAACACCCCCCCATTATATCATGCTTCAGAAAGGTGAAAAATGGTCCGTTTTCAAATGTTTTATTTTTGAAGGTCAGTTCACATTTGTAGGTGGATTATTAGTTTTAGAGCTAAAATTAGCATGTTTAAAGTGATTTTCATGCTTCCAGGGGGCCGGGAAGTGAATTAAATACCATTTGGAGGCATTTAATGTTCAAGCAAAAACGGCTGATTTTTGACAAAAGAGATAACACCCCCCCATTACGTCATGCTTCAGAAAGGTGAAAGATTGTCAGTTTTCAAATGTTTTATTTTTGAATGTCAGTTCACATTTGTAGGTGAATTATTAGTTTTAGAGCTAAAATTATCATGTTTAAAGTGATTTTCATGCTTCCTGTGGCCCTAAACACAAAGTTTGTGGAATGGTTAAAAGTGCATGAAAATGGCCAATTTGCTCACTCTGAGGTCTCAAAAAGTGTTTCTTCACCCCGGGAAGTGAATTAAATACCATTTGGAGGCAATTAATGTTCAAGCAAAAACGGCTGATTTTTGACAAAAGAGATAACACCCCCCCATTACGTCATGCTTCAGAAAGGTGAAAAATGGTCCGTTTTCAAATGTTTTATTTTTGAATGTCAATTCACATTTGTAGGTGGATTATTAGTTTTAGAGCTAAAATTAGCATGTTTAAAGTGATTTTCATGCTTCCAGGGGCCTGGGAAGTGAATTAAATATCATTTGGAGGCATTTAATGTTCAAGAAAAAACGGCTGATTTTTGACAAAAGAGATAACACCCCCCCATTACGTCATGCTTCAGAAAGGTGAAAAATTGTCCGTTTTCAAATAATTTATTTTTGAATGTCAGTTCACATTTGTAGGTGAATTATTAGTTTTAGAGCTAAAATTAGCATGTTTAAAGTGATTTTCATGCTTCCTGTGGCCCTAAACACAAAGTTTGTGGAATGGTTAAAAGTGCATGAAAATGGCCAATTTGCTCACTCTGAGGTCTCAAAAAGTGTTTCTTCACCCCGGGAAGTGAATTAAATACCATTTGGAGGCATTTAATGTTCAAGCAAAAACAGCTGATTTTTGACAAAAGGGATAACACCCCCCATTACGTAATGCTTCAGAAAGGTGAAAAATGGTCCGTTTTCAAATGTTTTATTTTTGAATGTCAGTTCACATTTGTAGGTGGATTATTAGTTTTAGAGCTAAAATTAGCATGTTTAAAGTGATTTTCATGCTTCCAGGGGACCGGGAAGTGAATTAAATACCATTTGGAGGCATTTAATGTTCAAGCAAAAACAGCTGATCTTTGACAAAAGAGATAACACCCCCCCATTACGTCATTCTTCAGAAAGGTGAAAAATGGTCCGTTTTCAAATGTTTTATTTTTGAACGTCAGTTCACATTTGTAGGTGGATTATTAGTTTTAGAGCTAAAATTAGCATGTTTAAAGTGATTTTCATGCTTCCAGGGGCTCTAAACACAAGATTTGTGGAATGGTTAAAAGTGCATGAAAATGGCCAATTTGCTCACTCTGAGGTCTCAAAAAGTGTTTCTTCACCCCGGGAAGTGAATTAAATACCATTTGGAGGCATTTCATGTTCAATCAAAAACAGCTGATTTTTGACAAAAGAGATAACACCTCCCATTACGTCATGCTTCAGAAAGGTGAAAAATTGTCCGTTTTCAAATGTTTTTGTTTTTAATGTCAGTTCACATTTGTAGGTGGATTAGTTTTAGAGCTAAAATTAGCATGTTTAAAGTGATTTTCATGCTTCCTGTGGCCCTAAACACAAGGTTTGTGGAATGGTTAAAAGTGCATGAAAATGGCCAATTTGCTCACTCTGAGGTCTCAAAAAGAGTTTCTTCACCCCGGGAAGTGAATTAAATACCATTTGGAGGCATTTAATGTTCAAGCAAAAACAGCTGATTTTTGACAAAAGAGATAACACCCCCCCATTACGTAATTCTTCAGAAAGGTGAAAAATTGTCTGTTTTCAAATGTTTTATTTTTGAATGTCAGTTCACATTTGTAGGTGGATTATTAGTTTTAGAGCTAAAATTTGCATATTTAAAGTGATTTTCATGCTTCCAGGGGCTCTAAACACAAGATTTGTGGAATGGTTAAAAGTGCATGAAAATGGCCAATTTGCTCACTCTGAGGTCTCAAAAAGTGTTTCTTCACCCCGGGAAGTGAATTAAATACCATTTGTAGGCATTTAATGTTCAATCAAAAACAGCAGATTTTTGATAAAAGAGATAACACCCCCCCCATTACGTCATTCTTCAGAAAGGTGAAAAATGGTCCGTTTCCAAATGTTTTATTTTTGAACGTCAGTTCACATTTGTAGGTGGATTATTAGTTTTAGAGCTAAAATTAGCATGTTTAAAGTGATTTTCATGCTTCCAGGGGCTCTAAACACAAGATTTGTGGAATGGTTAAAAGTGCATGAAAATGGCCAATTTGCTCACTCTGAGGTCTCAAAAAGTGTTTCTTCACCCCGGGAAGTGAATTAAATACCATTTGGAGGCATTTAATGTTCAAGCAAAAACAGCTGATTTTTGACAAAAGAGATAACACCCCCCATTACGTAATTCTTCAGAAAGGTGAAAAATTGTATGTTTTCAAATGTTTTATTTTTGAATGTCAGTTCACATTTGTAGGTGGATTATTAGTTTTAGAGCTAAAATTAGCATATTTAAAGTGATGTTCATGCTTCCAGGGGCTCTAAACACAAGATTTGTGGAATGGTTAAAAGTGCATGAAAGTGGCCAATTTGCTCACTCTGAGGTCTCAAAAAGTGTTTCTTCACCCCGGGAAGTGAATTAAATACCATTTGGAGGCATTTAATGTTCAAGCAAAAACGGCTGATTTTTGACAAAAGAGATAACACCCCCCCATTACGTCATTCTTCAGAAAGGTGAAAAATGGTCCGTTTTCAAATGTTTTATTTTGGAACGTCAGTTCACATTTGTAGGTGGATTATTAGTTTTAGAGCTAAAATTAGCATGTTTAAAGTGATTTTCATGCTTCCAGGGGCTCTAAACACAAGATTTGTGGAATGGTTAAAAGTGCATGAAAATGGCCAATTTGCTCACTCTGAGGTCTCAAAAAGTGTTTCTTCACCCCGGGAAGTGAATTAAATACCATTTGTAGGCATTTAATGTTCAATCAAAAACAGCTGATTTTTGATAAAAGAGATAACACCCCCCCCCATTACGTCATTCTTCAGAAAGGTGAAAAATGGTCCGTTTCCAAATGTTTTATTTTTGAACGTCAGTTCACATTTGTAGGTGGATTATTAGTTTTAGAGCTAAAATTAGCATGTTTAAAGTGATTTTCATGCTTCCAGGGGCTCTAAACACAAGATTTGTGGAATGGTTAAAAGTGCATGAAAACGGCCAATTTGCTCACTCTGAGGTCTCAAAAAGTGTTTCTTCACCCCGGGAAGTGAATTAAATACCATTTGGAGGCATTTAATGTTCAAGCAAAAACAGCCGATTTTTGACAAAAGAGATAACACCCCCCCATTACGTAATTCTTCAGAAAGGTGAAAAATTGTATGTTTTCAAATGTTTTATTTTTGAATGTCAGTTCACATTTGTAGGTGGATTATTAGTTTTAGAGCTAAAATTAGCATATTTAAAGTGATGTTCATGCTTCCAGGGGCTCTAAACACAAGATTTGTGGAATGGTTAAAAGTGCATGAAAGTGGCCAATTTGCTCACTCTGAGGTCTCAAAAAGTGTTTCTTCACCCCGGGAAGTGAATTAAATACCATTTGGAGGCATTTAATGTTCAAGCAAAAACGGCTAATTTTTGACAAAAGAGATAACA
This sequence comes from Lissotriton helveticus, assembly GCF_964261635.1. NCBI lineage: Eukaryota > Metazoa > Chordata > Amphibia > Caudata > Salamandridae > Lissotriton > Lissotriton helveticus. The sequence continues at coordinate 2,764,927 of NW_027611740.1, forward strand.
CCCCCCCATTACGTCATTCTTCAGAAAGGTGAAAAATGGTCCGTTTTCAAATGTTTTATTTTTGAACGTCAGTTCACATTTGTAGGTGGATTATTAGTTTTAGAGCTAAAATTAGCATGTTTAAAGTGATTTTCATGCTTCCAGGGGCTCTAAACACAAGATTTGTGGAATGGTTAAAAGTGCATGAAAATGGCCAATTTGCTCACTCTGAGGTCTCAAAAAGTGTTTCTTCACCCCGGGAAGTGAATTAAATACCATTTGTAGGCATTTAATGTTCAATCAAAAACAGCTGATTTTTGACAAAAGAGATAACACCTCCCATTACGTCATGCTTCAGAAAGGTGAAAAATTGTCCGTTTTCAAATGTTTTTTTTTTAATGTCAGTTCACATTTGTAGGTGGATTATTAGTTTTAGAGCTAAAATTAGCATGTTTAAAGTGATTTTCATGCTTCCTGTGGCCCTAAACACAAGGTTTGTGGAATGGTTAAAAGTGCATGAAAATGGCCAATTTGCTCACTCTGAGGTCTCAAAAAGAGTTTCTTCACCCCGGGAAGTGAATTAAATACCATTTGGAGGCATTTAATGTTCAAGCAAAAACAGCTGATTTTTGACAAAAGAGATAACACCCCCATTACGTCATTCTTCAGAAAGGTAAAAAATGGTCCGTTTTCAAATGTTTAATTTTTGAACGTCAGTTCACATTTGTAGGTGGATTATTAGTTTTAGAGCTAAAATTAGCATGTTTAAAGTGATTTTCATGCTTCCAGGGGCTCTAAACACAAGATTTGTGGAATGGTTAAAAGTGCATGAAAATGGCCAATTTGCTCACTCTGAGGTCTCAAAAAGTGTTTCTTCACCCCGGGAAGTGAATTAAATACAATTTGGAGGCATTTAATGTTCAAGCAAAAACGTCGGATTTTTGACAAAAGAGATAACACCCCCCCATTACTTGATGCTTCAGAAAGGTGAAAAATTGTCCGTTTTCAAATGTTTTATTTTTGAATGTCAGTTCACATTTGTAGGTGGATCATCAGTTTTAGAGCTAAAAAAATTAGCATGTTTAAAGTGATTTTCATGCTTCCAGGGGCTCTAAACACAAGATTTGTGGAATGGTTAAAAGTGCATGAAAATGGCCAATTTGCTCACTCTGAGGTCTCAAAAAGTTTTTCTTCACCCCGGGAAGTGAATTAAATACCATTTGGAGGCATTTAATGTTCAATCAAAAACAGCTGATTTTTGACAAAAGAGATAACACCTCCCATTACGTCATGCTTCAGAAAGGTGAAAAATTGTCCGTTTTTTTTTTTTATGTCAGTTCACATTTGTAGGTGGATTATTAGTTTTAGAGCTAAAATTAGCATGTTTAAAGTGATTTTCATGCTTCCTGTGGCCCTAAACACAAGGTTTGTGGAATGGTTAAAAGTGCATGAAAATGGCCAATTTGCTCACTCTGAGGTCTCAAAAAGTGTTTCTTCACCCCGGGAAGTGAATTAAATACCATTTGGAGGCATTTAATGTTCAAGCAAAAACAGCTGATTTTTGACAAAAGAGATAACACCCCCCCATTACGTAATTCTTCAGAAAGGTGAAAAATTGTCTGTTTTCAAATGTTTTATTTTTGAATGTCAGTTCACATTTGTAGGTGGATTATTAGTTTTAGAGCTAAAATTAGCATATTTAAAGTGATTTTCATGCTTCCAGGGGCTCTAAACACAAGATTTGTGGAATGGTTAAAAGTGCATGAAAATGGCCAATTTGCTCACTCTGAGGTCTCAAAAAGTGTTTCTTCACCCCGGGAAGTGAATTAAATACCATTTGGAGGCATTTAATGTTCAAGCAAAAACGGCTGATTTTTGACAAAAGAGATAACACCCCCCCATTACGTCATTCTTCAGAAAGGTGAAAAATGGTCCGTTTTCAAATGTTTTATTTTTGAACGTCAGTTCACATTTGTAGGTGGATTATTAGTTTTAGAGCTAAAAATAGCATGTTTAAAGTGATTTTCATGCTTCCAGGGGCTCTAAACACAAGATTTGTGGAATGGTTAAAAGTGCATGAAAATGGCCAATTTGCTCACTCTGAGGTCTCAAAAAGTGTTTCTTCACCCCGGGAAGTGAATTAAATACCATTTGTAGGCATTTAATGTTCAATCAAAAACAGCTGATTTTTGACAAAAGAGATAACACCCCCCCATTACGTCATTCTTCAGAAAGGTGAAAAATGGTCCGTTTTCAAATGTTTTATTTTTGAACGTCAGTTAACATTTGTAGGTGGATTATTAGTTTTAGAGCTAAAATTAGCATGTTTAAAGTGATTTTCATGCTTCCAGGGCTCTAAACACAAGATTTGTGGAATGGTTAAAAGTACATGAAAATGGCCAATTTGCTCACTCTGAGGTCTCAAAAAGTGTTTCTTCACCCCGGGAAGTGAATTAAATACCATTTGGAGGCATTTAATGTTCAAGCAAAAACAGCTGATTTTTGACAAAAGAGATAACACCCCCAATTACGTAATTCTTCAGAAAGGTGAAAAATTGTATGTTTTCAAATGTTTTATTTTTGAATGTCAGTTCACATTTGTAGGTGGATTATTAGTTTTAGAGCTAAAATTAGCATATTTAAAGTGATGTTCATGCTTCCAGGGGCTCTAAACACAAGATTTGTGGAATGGTTAAAAGTGCATGAAAGTGGCCAATTTGCTCACTCTGAGGTCTCAAAAAGTGTTTCTTCACCCCGGGAAGTGAATTAAATACCATTTGGAGGCATTTAATGTTCAAGCAAAAACGGCTGATTTTTGACAAAAGAGATAACACCCCCCCATTACGTCATTCTTCAGAAAGGTGAAAAATGGTCCGTTTTCAAATGTTTTATTTTGGAACGTCAGTTCACATTTGTAGGTGGATTATTAGTTTTAGAGCTAAAATTAGCATGTTTAAAGTGATTTTCATGCTTCCAGGGGCTCTAAACACAAGATTTGTGGAATGGTTAAAAGTGCATGAAAATGGCCAATTTGCTCACTCTGAGGTCTCAAAAAGTGTTTCTTCACCCCGGGAAGTGAATTAAATACCATTTGTAGGCATTTAATGTTCAATCAAAAACAGCTGATTTTTGATAAAAGAGATAACACCCCCCCCCATTACGTCATTCTTCAGAAAGGTGAAAAATGGTCCGTTTCCAAATGTTTTATTTTTGAACGTCAGTTCACATTTGTAGGTGGATTATTAGTTTTAGAGCTAAAATTAGCATGTTTAAAGTGATTTTCATGCTTCCAGGGGCTCTAAACACAAGATTTGTGGAATGGTTAAAAGTGCATGAAAACGCCCAATTTGCTCACTCTGAGGTCTCAAAAAGTGTTTCTTCACCCCGGGAAGTGAATTAAATACCATTTGGAGGCATTTAATGTTCAAGCAAAAACAGCCGATTTTTGACAAAAGAGATAACACCCCCCCATTACGTAATTCTTCAGAAAGGTGAAAAATTGTATGTTTTCAAATGTTTTATTTTTGAATGTCAGTTCACATTTGTAGGTGGATTATTAGTTTTAGAGCTAAAATTAGCATATTTAAAGTGATGTTCATGCTTCCAGGGGCTCTAAACACAAGATTTGTGGAATGGTTAAAAGTGCATGAAAGTGGCCAATTTGCTCACTCTGAGGTCTCAAAAAGTGTTTCTTCACCCCGGGAAGTGAATTAAATACCATTTGGAGGCATTTAATGTTCAAGCAAAAACGGCTAATTTTTGACAAAAGAGATAACACCCCCCCATTACGTCATTCTTCAGAAAGGTGAAAAATGGTCCGTTTTCAAATGTTTTATTTTTGAACGTCAGTTCACATTTGTAGGTGGATTATTAGTTTTAGAGCTAAAATTAGCATGTTTAAAGTGATTTTCATGCTTCCAGGGGCTCTAAACACAAGATTTGTGGAATGGTTAAAAGTGCATGAAAATGGCCAATTTGCTCACTCTGAGGTCTCAAAAAGTGTTTCTTCACCCCGGGAAGTGAATTAAATACCATTTGTAGGCATTTAATGTTCAATCAAAAACAGCTGATTTTTGACAAAAGAGATAACACCTCCCATTACGTCATGCTTCAGAAAGGTGAAAAATTGTCCGTTTTCAAATGTTTTTTTTTTAATGTCAGTTCACATTTGTAGGTGGATTATTAGTTTTAGAGCTAAAATTAGCATGTTTAAAGTGATTTTCATGCTTCCTGTGGCCCTAAACACAAGGTTTGTGGAATGGTTAAAAGTGCATGAAAATGGCCAATTTGCTCACTCTGAGGTCTCAAAAAGAGTTTCTTCACCCCGGGAAGTGAATTAAATACCATTTGGAGGCATTTAATGTTCAAGCAAAAACAGCTGATTTTTGACAAAAGAGATAACACCCCCATTACGTCATTCTTCAGAAAGGTAAAAAATGGTCCGTTTTCAAATGTTTAATTTTTGAACGTCAGTTCACATTTGTAGGTGGATTATTAGTTTTAGAGCTAAAATTAGCATGTTTAAAGTGATTTTCATGCTTCCAGGGGCTCTAAACACAAGATTTGTGGAATGGTTAAAAGTGCATGAAAATGGCCAATTTGCTCACTCTGAGGTCTCAAAAAGTGTTTCTTCACCCCGGGAAGTGAATTAAATACAATTTGGAGGCATTTAATGTTCAAGCAAAAACGTCGGATTTTTGACAAAAGAGATAACACCCCCCCATTACTTGATGCTTCAGAAAGGTGAAAAATTGTCCGTTTTCAAATGTTTTATTTTTGAATGTCAGTTCACATTTGTAGGTGGATCATCAGTTTTAGAGCTAAAAAAATTAGCATGTTTAAAGTGATTTTCATGCTTCCAGGGGCTCTAAACACAAGATTTGTGGAATGGTTAAAAGTGCATGAAAATGGCCAATTTGCTCACTCTGAGGTCTCAAAAAGTTTTTCTTCACCCCGGGAAGTGAATTAAATACCATTTGGAGGCATTTAATGTTCAATCAAAAACAGCTGATTTTTGACAAAAGAGATAACACCTCCCATTACGTCATGCTTCAGAAAGGTGAAAAATTGTCCGTTTTTTTTTTTTATGTCAGTTCACATTTGTAGGTGGATTATTAGTTTTAGAGCTAAAATTAGCATGTTTAAAGTGATTTTCATGCTTCCTGTGGCCCTAAACACAAGGTTTGTGGAATGGTTAAAAGTGCATGAAAATGGCCAATTTGCTCACTCTGAGGTCTCAAAAAGTGTTTCTTCACCCCGGGAAGTGAATTAAATACCATTTGGAGGCATTTAATGTTCAAGCAAAAACAGCTGATTTTTGACAAAAGAGATAACACCCCCCCATTACGTAATTCTTCAGAAAGGTGAAAAATTGTCTGTTTTCAAATGTTTTATTTTTGAATGTCAGTTCACATTTGTAGGTGGATTATTAGTTTTAGAGCTAAAATTAGCATATTTAAAGTGATTTTCATGCTTCCAGGGGCTCTAAACACAAGATTTGTGGAATGGTTAAAAGTGCATGAAAATGGCCAATTTGCTCACTCTGAGGTCTCAAAAAGTGTTTCTTCACCCCGGGAAGTGAATTAAATACCATTTGGAGGCATTTAATGTTCAAGCAAAAACGGCTGATTTTTGACAAAAGAGATAACACCCCCCCATTACGTCATTCTTCAGAAAGGTGAAAAATGGTCCGTTTTCAAATGTTTTATTTTTGAACGTCAGTTCACATTTGTAGGTGGATTATTAGTTTTAGAGCTAAAAATAGCATGTTTAAAGTGATTTTCATGCTTCCAGGGGCTCTAAACACAAGATTTGTGGAATGGTTAAAAGTGCATGAAAATGGCCAATTTGCTCACTCTGAGGTCTCAAAAAGTGTTTCTTCACCCCGGGAAGTGAATTAAATACCATTTGTAGGCATTTAATGTTCAATCAAAAACAGCGGATTTTTGACAAAAGAGATAACACCCCCCCATTACGTCATTCTTCAGAAAGGTGAAAAATGGTCCGTTTTCAAATGTTTTATTTTTGAACGTCAGTTAACATTTGTAGGTGGATTATTAGTTTTAGAGCTAAAATTAGCATGTTTAAAGTGATTTTCATGCTTCCAGGGCTCTAAACACAAGATTTGTGGAATGGTTAAAAGTACATGAAAATGGCCAATTTGCTCACTCTGAGGTCTCAAAAAGTGTTTCTTCACCCCGGGAAGTGAATTAAATACCATTTGGAGGCATTTAATGTTCAAGCAAAAACAGCTGATTTTTGACAAAAGAGATAACACCCCCCATTACGTAATTCTTCAGAAAGGTGAAAAATGGTCCGTTTTCAAATGTTTTATTTTTGAACGTCAGTTCACATTTGTAGGTGGATTATTAGTTTTAGAGCTAAAATTAGCATGTTTAAAGTGATTTTCATGCTTCCAGGGGCCCGGGAAGTGAATTAAATACCATTTGGAGGCATTTAATGTTCAAGCAAAAACGACTGATTTTTGACAAAAGAGATAACACCTCCCATTACGTCATGCTTCAGAAAGGTGAAAAATTGTCCGTTTTTTTTTTTTTTTAATGTCAGTTCACATTTATAGGTGGATTATTAGTTTTAGAGCTAAAATTAGCATGTTTAAAGTGATTTTCATGCTTCCTGTGGCCCTAAACACAAGGTTTGTGGAATGGTTAAAAGTGCATGAAAATGGCCAATTTGCTCACTCTGAGGTCTCAAAAAGTGTTTCTTCACCCCGGGAAGTGAATTAAATACCATTTGGAGGCATTTAATGTTCAAGCAAAAACGGCTGATTTTTGACAAAAGAGATAACACCCCCCCCATTACGTCATTCTTCAGAAAGGTGAAAAATGGTCCGTTTTCAAATGTTTTATTTTTGAACGTCAGTTCACATTTGTAGGTGGATTATTAGTTTTAGAGCTAAAATTAGCATGTTTAAAGTGATTTTCATGCTTCCAGGGGCTCTAAACACAAGATTTGTGGAATGGTTAAAAGTGCATGAAAATGGCCAATTTGCTCACTCTGAGGTCTCAAAAAGTGTTTCTTCACCCCGGGAAGTGAATTAAATACCATTTGGAGGCATTTAATGTTCAAGCAAAAACAGCTGATTTTTGACAAAAGAGATAACACCCCCCATTACGTAATTCTTCAGAAAGGTGAAAAATGGTCCGTTTTCAAATGTTTTATTTTTGAACGTCAGTTCACATTTGTAGGTGGATTATTAGTTTTAGAGCTAAAATTAGCATGTTTAAAGTGATTTTCATGCTTCCAGGGGCCCGGGAAGTGAATTAAATACCATTTGGAGGCATTTAATGTTCAAGCAAAAACGGCTGATTTTTGACAAAAGAGATAACACCCCCCCATTACGTCATGCTTCAGAAAGGTGAAAAATTGTCCGTTTTCAAATGTTTTATTTTTGAATGTCAGTTCACATTTGTAGGTGGATTATTAGTTTTAGAGCTAAAATTACCATATTTAAAGTGATTTTCATGCTTCCAGGGGCTCTAAACACAAGATTTGTGGAATGGTTAAAAATGCATGAAAATGGCCAATTTGCTCACTCTGAGGTCTCAAAAAGTGTTTCTTCACCCCGGGAAGTGAATTAAATACCATTTGGAGGCATTTAATGTTCAAGCAAAAACGACTGATTTTTGACAAAAGAGATAACACCCCCCCATTACGTCATTCTTCAGAAAGGTGAAAAATGGTCCGTTTTCAATTGTTTTATTTTTGAACGTCAGTTCACATTTGTAGGTGGATTATTAGTTTTAGAGCTAAAATTAGCATGTTTAAAGTGATTTTCATGCTTCCAGGGGCTCTTAACACAAGATTTGTGGAATGGTTAAAAGTGCATGAAAATGCCCAATTTGCTCACTCTGAGGTCTCAAAAAGTGTTTCTTCACCCTGGGAAGTGAATTAAATACCATTTGGAGGCATTTAATGTTCAAGCAAAAACGGCTGATTTTTGACAAAAGAGATAACACCCCCCCATTACGTCATTCTTCAGAAAGGTGAAAAATGGTCCGTTTTCAAATGTTTTATTTTTGAACGTCAGTTCACATTTGTAGGTGGATTATTAGTTTTAGAGCTAAAATTAGCATGTTTAAAGTGATTTTCATGCTTCCAGGGGCTCTAAACACAAGATTTGTGGAATGGTTAAAAGTGCATTAAAATGGCCAATTTGCTCACTCTGAGGTCTCAAAAAGTGTTTCTTCACCCCGGGAAGTGAATTAAATACCATTTGTAGGCATTTAATGTTCAATCAAAAACAGCAGATTTTTGACAAAAGAGATAACACCCCCCCATTACGTCATTCTTCAGAAAGGTGAAAAATGGTCCGTTTCCAAATGTTTTATTTTTGAACGTCAGTTCACATTTGTAAGTGGATTATTAGTTTTAGAGCTAAAATTAGCATGTTTAAAGTGATTTTTATGCTTCCAGGGGCTCTAAACACAAGATTTGTGGAATGGTTAAAAGTGCATGAAAATGGCCAATTTGCTCACTCTGAGGTCTCAAAAAGTGTTTCTTCACCCCGGGAAGTGAATTAAATACCATTTGGAGGCATTTAATGTTCAAGCAAAAACAGCAGATTTTTGACAAAAGAGATAACACCCCCCCATTACGTAATTCTTCAGAAAGGTGAAAAATTGTCTGTTTTCAAATGTTTTATTTTTGAATGTCAGTTCACATTTGTAGGTGGATTATTAGTTTTAGAGCTAAAATTAGCATATTTAAAGTGATGTTCATGCTTCCAGGGGCTCTAAACACAAGATTTGTGGAATGGTTAAAAGTGCATGAAAGTGGCCAATTTGCTCACTCTGAGGTCTCAAAAAGTGTTTCTTCACCCCGGGAAGTGAATTAAATACCATTTGGAGGCATTTAATGTTCACGCAAAAACGGCTGATTTTTGACAAAAGAGATAACACCCCCCCATTACGTCATTCTTCAGAAAGGTGAAAAATGGTCCGTTTTCAAATGTTTTATTTTTGAACGTCAGTTCACATTTGTAGGTGGATTATTAGTTTTAGAGCTAAAATTAGCATGTTTAAAGTGATTTTCATGCTTCCAGGGGACCGGGAAGTGAATTAAATACCATTTGGAGGCATTTAATGTTCAAGCAAAAACAGCTGATCTTTGACAAAAGAGATAACACCCCCCCATTACGTCATTCTTCAGAAAGGTGAAAAATGGTCCGTTTTCAAATGTTTTATTTTTGAACGTCAGTTCACATTTGTAGGTGGATTATTAGTTTTAGAGCTAAAATTAGCATGTTTAAAGTGATTTTCATGCTTCCAGGGGCTCTAAACACAAGATTTGTGGAATGGTTAAAAGTGCATGAAAATGGCCAATTTGCTCACTCTGAGGTCTCAAAAAGTGTTTCTTCACCCCGGGAAGTGAATTAAATACCATTTGGAGGCATTTCATGTTCAATCAAAAACAGCTGATTTTTGACAAAAGAGATAACACCTCCCATTACGTCATGCTTCAGAAAGGTGAAAAATTGTCCGTTTTCAAATGTTTTTGTTTTTAATGTCAGTTCACATTTGTAGGTGGATTAGTTTTAGAGCTAAAATTAGCATGTTTAAAGTGATTTTCATGCTTCCTGTGGCCCTAAACACAAGGTTTGTGGAATGGTTAAAAGTGCATGAAAATGGCCAATTTGCTCACTCTGAGGTCTCAAAAAGAGTTTCTTCACCCCGGGAAGTGAATTAAATACCATTTGGAGGCATTTAATGTTCAAGCAAAAACAGCTGATTTTTGACAAAAGAGATAACACCCCCCCATTACGTAATTCTTCAGAAAGGTGAAAAATTGTCTGTTTTCAAATGTTTTATTTTTGAATGTCAGTTCACATTTGTAGGTGGATTATTAGTTTTAGAGCTAAAATTTGCATATTTAAAGTGATTTTCATGCTTCCAGGGGCTCTAAACACAAGATTTGTGGAATGGTTAAAAGTGCATGAAAATGGCCAATTTGCTCACTCTGAGGTCTCAAAAAGTGTTTCTTCACCCCGGGAAGTGAATTAAATACCATTTGGAGGCATTTAATGTTCAAGCAAAAACGGCTGATTTTTGACAAAAGAGATAACACCCCCCCATTACGTCATTCTTCAGAAAGGTGAAAAATGGTCCGTTTTCAAATGTTTTATTTTTGAACGTCAGTTCACATTTGTAGGTGGATTATTAGTTTTAGAGCTAAAATTAGCATGTTTAAAGTGATTTTCATGCTTCCAGGGGCTCTAAACACAAGATTTGTGGAATGGTTAAAAGTGCATGAAAATGGCCAATTTGCTCACTCTGAGGTCTCAAAAAGTGTTTCTTCACCCCGGGAAGTGAATTAAATACCATTTGTAGGCATTTAATGTTCAATCAAAAACAGCAGATTTTTGATAAAAGAGATAACACCCCCCCCATTACGTCATTCTTCAGAAAGGTGAAAAATGGTCCGTTTCCAAATGTTTTATTTTTGAACGTCAGTTCACATTTGTAGGTGGATTATTAGTTTTAGAGCTAAAATTAGCATGTTTAAAGTGATTTTCATGCTTCCAGGGGCTCTAAACACAAGATTTGTGGAATGGTTAAAAGTGCATGAAAATGGCCAATTTGCTCACTCTGAGGTCTCAAAAAGTGTTTCTTCACCCCGGGAAGTGAATTAAATACCATTTGCAGGCATTTAATGTTCAAGCAAAAACAGCTGATTTTTGACAAAAGAGATAACACCCCCCATTACGTAATTCTTCAGAAAGGTGAAAAATTGTATGTTTTCAAATGTTTTATTTTTGAATGTCAGTTCACATTTGTAGGTGGATTATTAGTTTTAGAGCTAAAATTAGCATATTTAAAGTGATGTTCATGCTTCCAGGGGCTCTAAACACAAGATTTGTGGAATGGTTAAAAGTGCATGAAAGTGGCCAATTTGCTCACTCTGAGGTCTCAAAAAGTGTTTCTTCACCCCGGGAAGTGAATTAAATACCATTTGGAGGCATTTAATGTTCAAGCAAAAACGGCTGATTTTTGACAAAAGAGATAACACCCCCCCATTACGTCATTCTTCAGAAAGGTGAAAAATGGTCCGTTTTCAAATGTTTTATTTTGGAACGTCAGTTCACATTTGTAGGTGGATTATTAGTTTTAGAGCTAAAATTAGCATGTTTAAAGTGATTTTCATGCTTCCAGGGGCTCTAAACACAAGACTTGTGGAATGGTTAAAAGTGCATGAAAATGGCCAATTTGCTCACTCTGAGGTCTCAAAAAGTGTTTCTTCACCCCGGGAAGTGAATTAAATACCATTTGTAGGCATTTAATGTTCAATCAAAAACAGCTGATTTTTGATAAAAGAGATAACACCCCCCCCATTACGTCATTCTTCAGAAAGGTGAAAAATGGTCCGTTTCCAAATGTTTTATTTTTGAACGTCAGTTCACATTTGTAGGTGGATTATTAGTTTTAGAGCTAAAATTAGCATGTTTAAAGTGATTTTCATGCTTCCAGGGGCTCTAAACACAAGATTTGTGGAATGGTTAAAAGTGCATGAAAACGGCCAATTTGCTCACTCTGAGGTCTCAAAAAGTGTTTCTTCACCCCGGGAAGTGAATTAAATACCATTTGGAGGCATTTAATGTTCAAGCAAAAACAGCCGATTTTTGACAAAAGAGATAACACCCCCCCATTACGTAATTCTTCAGAAAGGTGAAAAATTGTATGTTTTCAAATGTTTTATTTTTGAATGTCAGTTCACATTTGTAGGTGGATTATTAGTTTTAGAGCTAAAATTAGCATATTTAAAGTGATGTTCATGCTTCCAGGGGCTCTAAACACAAGATTTGTGGAATGGTTAAAAGTGCATGAAAGTGGCCAATTTGCTCACTCTGAGGTCTCAAAAAGTGTTTCTTCACCCCGGGAAGTGAATTAAATACCATTTGGAGGCATTTAATGTTCAAGCAAAAACGGCTAATTTTTGACAAAAGAGATAACACCCCCCCATTACGTCATTCTTCAGAAAGGTGAAAAATGGTCCGTTTTCAAATGTTTTATTTTTGAACGTCAGTTCACATTTGTAGGTGGATTATTAGTTTTAGAGCTAAAATTAGCATGTTTAAAGTGATTTTCATGCTTCCAGGGGCTCTAAACACAAGATTTGTGGAATGGTTAAAAGTGCATGAAAATGGCCAATTTGCTCACTCTGAGGTCTCAAAAAGTGTTTCTTCACCCCGGGAAGTGAATTAAATACCATTTGTAGGCATTTAATGTTCAATCAAAAACAGCTGATTTTTGACAAAAGAGATAACACCTCCCATTACGTCATGCTTCAGAAAGGTGAAAAATTGTCCGTTTTCAAATGTTTTTTTTTTAATGTCAGTTCACATTTGTAGGTGGATTATTAGTTTTAGAGCTAAAATTAGCATGTTTAAAGTGATTTTCATGCTTCCTGTGGCCCTAAACACAAGGTTTGTGGAATGGTTAAAAGTGCATGAAAATGGCCAATTTGCTCACTCTGAGGTCTCAAAAAGAGTTTCTTCACCCCGGGAAGTGAATTAAATACCATTTGGAGGCATTTAATGTTCAAGCAAAAACAGCTGATTTTTGACAAAAGAGATAACACCCCCATTACGTCATTCTTCAGAAAGGTAAAAAATGGTCCGTTTTCAAATGTTTAATTTTTGAACGTCAGTTCACATTTGTAGGTGGATTATTAGTTTTAGAGCTAAAATTAGCATGTTTAAAGTGATTTTCATGCTTCCAGGGGCTCTAAACACAAGATTTGTGGAATGGTTAAAAGTGCATGAAAATGGCCAATTTGCTCACTCTGAGGTCTCAAAAAGTGTTTCTTCACCCCGGGAAGTGAATTAAATACAATTTGGAGGCATTTAATGTTCAAGCAAAAACGTCGGATTTTTGACAAAAGAGATAACACCCCCCCATTACTTGATGCTTCAGAAAGGTGAAAAATTGTCCGTTTTCAAATGTTTTATTTTTGAATGTCAGTTCACATTTGTAGGTGGATCATCAGTTTTAGAGCTAAAAAAATTAGCATGTTTAAAGTGATTTTCATGCTTCCAGGGGCTCTAAACACAAGATTTGTGGAATGGTTAAAAGTGCATGAAAATGGCCAATTTGCTCACTCTGAGGTCTCAAAAAGTGTTTCTTCACCCCGGGAAGTGAATTAAATACCATTTGGAGGCATTTAATGTTCAATCAAAAACAGCTGATTTTTGACAAAAGAGATAACACCTCCCATTACGTCATGCTTCAGAAAGGTGAAAAATTGTCCGTTTTTTTTTTTTTTTATGTCAGTTCACATTTGTAGGTGGATTATTAGTTTTAGAGCTAAAATTAGCATGTTTAAAGTGATTTTCATGCTTCCTGTGGCCCTAAACACAAGGTTTGTGGAATGGTTAAAAGTGCATGAAAATGGCCAATTTGCTCACTCTGAGGTCTCAAAAAGTGTTTCTTCACCCCGGGAAGTGAATTAAATACCATTTGGAGGCATTTAATGTTCAAGCAAAAACAGCTGATTTTTGACAAAAGAGATAACACCCCCCCATTACGTAATTCTTCAGAAAGGTGAAAAATTGTCTGTTTTCAAATGTTTTATTTTTGAATGTCAGTTCACATTTGTAGGTGGATTATTAGTTTTAGAGCTAAAATTAGCATATTTAAAGTGATTTTCATGCTTCCAGGGGCTCTAAACACAAGATTTGTGGAATGGTTAAAAGTGCATGAAAATGGCCAATTTGCTCACTCTGAGGTCTCAAAAAGTGTTTCTTCACCCCGGGAAGTGAATTAAATACCATTTGGAGGCATTTAATGTTCAAGCAAAAACGGCTGATTTTTGACAAAAGAGATAACACCCCCCCATTACGTCATTCTTCAGAAACGTGAAAAATGGTCCGTTTTCAAATGTTTTATTTTTGAACGTCAGTTCACATTTGTAGGTGGATTATTAGTTTTAGAGCTAAAAATAGCATGTTTAAAGTGATTTTCATGCTTCCAGGGGCTCTAAACACAAGATTTGTGGAATGGTTAAAAGTGCATGAAAATGGCCAATTTGCTCACTCTGAGGTCTCAAAAAGTGTTTCTTCACCCCGGGAAGTGAATTAAATACCATTTGTAGGCATTTAATGTTCAATCAAAAACAGCTGATTTTTGACAAAAGAGATAACACCCCCCCATTACGTCATTCTTCAGAAAGGTGAAAAATGGTCCGTTTTCAAATGTTTTATTTTTGAACGTCAGTTAACATTTGTAGGTGGATTATTAGTTTTAGAGCTAAAATTAGCATGTTTAAAGTGATTTTCATGCTTCCAGGGCTCTAAACACAAGATTTGTGGAATGGTTAAAAGTACATGAAAATGGCCAATTTGCTCACTCTGAGGTCTCAAAAAGTGTTTCTTCACCCCGGGAAGTGAATTAAATACCATTTGGAGGCATTTAATGTTCAAGCAAAAACAGCTGATTTTTGACAAAAGAGATAACACCCCCCATTACGTAATTCTTCAGAAAGGTGAAAAATGGTCCGTTTTCAAATGTTTTATTTTTGAACGTCAGTTCACATTTGTAGGTGGATTATTAGTTTTAGAGCTAAAATTAGCATGTTTAAAGTGATTTTCATGCTTCCAGGGGCCCGGGAAGTGAATTAAATACCATTTGGAGGCATTTAATGTTCGAGCAAAAACGACTGATTTTTGACAAAAGAGATAACACCTCCCATTACGTCATGCTTCAGAAAGGTGAAAAATTGTCCGTTTTTTTTTTTTTTTAATGTCAGTTCACATTTATAGGTGGATTATTAGTTTTAGAGCTAAAATTAGCATGTTTAAAGTGATTTTCATGCTTCCTGTGGCCCTAAACACAAGGTTTGTGGAATGGTTAAAAGTGCATGAAAATGGCCAATTTGCTCACTCTGAGGTCTCAAAAAGTGTTTCTTCACCCCGGGAAGTGAATTAAATACCATTTGGAGGCATTTAATGTTCAAGCAAAAACGGCTGATTTTTGACAAAAGAGATAACACCCCCCCATTACGTCATTCTTCAGAAAGGTGAAAAATGGTCCGTTTTCAAATGTTTTATTTTTGAACGTCAGTTCACATTTGTAGGTGGATTATTAGTTTTAGAGCTAAAATTAGCATGTTTAAAGTGATTTTCATGCTTCCAGGGGCTCTAAACACAAGATTTGTGGAATGGTTAAAAGTGCATGAAAATGGCCAATTTGCTCACTCTGAGGTCTCAAAAAGTGTTTCTTCACCCCGGGAAGTGAATTAAATACCATTTGGAGGCATTTAATGTTCAAGCAAAAACAGCTGATTTTTGACAAAAGAGATAACACCCCCCATTACGTAATTCTTCAGAAAGGTGAAAAATGGTCCGTTTTCAAATGTTTTATTTTTGAACGTCAGTTCACATTTGTAGGTGGATTATTAGTTTTAGAGCTAAAATTAGCATGTTTAAAGTGATTTTCATGCTTCCAGGGGCCCGGGAAGTGAATTAAATACCATTTGGAGGCATTTAATGTTCAAGCAAAAACGGCTGATTTTTGACAAAAGAGATAACACCCCCCCATTACGTCATGCTTCAGAAAGGTGAAAAATTGTCCGTTTTCAAATGTTTTATTTTTGAATGTCAGTTCACATTTGTAGGTGGATTATTAGTTTTAGAGCTAAAATTACCATATTTAAAGTGATTTTCATGCTTCCAGGGGCTCTAAACACAAGATTTGTGGAATGGTTAAAAATGCATGAAAATGGCCAATTTGCTCACTCTGAGGTCTCAAAAAGTGTTTCTTCACCCCGGGAAGTGAATTAAATACCATTTGGAGGCATTTAATGTTCAAGCAAAAACGACTGATTTTTGACAAAAGAGATAACACCCCCCCATTACGTCATTCTTCAGAAAGGTGAAAAATGGTCCGTTTTCAATTGTTTTATTTTTGAACGTCAGTTCACATTTGTAGGTGGATTATTAGTTTTAGAGCTAAAATTAGCATGTTTAAAGTGATTTTCATGCTTCCAGGGGCTCTTAACACAAGATTTGTGGAATGGTTAAAAGTGCATGAAAATGCCCAATTTGCTCACTCTGAGGTCTCAAAAAGTGTTTCTTCACCCTGGGAAGTGAATTAAATACCATTTGGAGGCATTTAATGTTCAAGCAAAAACGGCTGATTTTTGACAAAAGAGATAACACCCCCCCATTACGTCATTCTTCAGAAAGGTGAAAAATGGTCCGTTTTCAAATGTTTTATTTTTGAACGTCAGTTCACATTTGTAGGTGGATTATTAGTTTTAGAGCTAAAATTAGCATGTTTAAAGTGATTTTCATGCTTCCAGGGGCTCTAAACACAAGATTTGTGGAATGGTTAAAAGTGCATGAAAATGGCCAATTTGCTCACTCTGAGGTCTCAAAAAGTGTTTCTTCACCCCGGGAAGTGAATTAAATACCATTTGTAGGCATTTAATGTTCAATCAAAAACAGCAGATTTTTGACAAAAGAGATAACACCCCCCCATTACGTCATTCTTCAGAAAGGTGAAAAATGGTCCGTTTCCAAATGTTTTATTTTTGAACGTCAGTTCACATTTGTAAGTGGATTATTAGTTTTAGAGCTAAAATTAGCATGTTTAAAGTGATTTTTATGCTTCCAGGGGCTCTAAACACAAGATTTGTGGAATGGTTAAAAGTGCATGAAAATGGCCAATTTGCTCACTCTGAGGTCTCAAAAAGTGTTTCTTCACCCCGGGAAGTGAATTAAATACCATTTGGAGGCATTTAATGTTCAAGCAAAAACAGCAGATTTTTGACAAAAGAGATAACACCCCCCCATTACGTAATTCTTCAGAAAGGTGAAAAATTGTCTGTTTTCAAATGTTTTATTTTTGAATGTCAGTTCACATTTGTAGGTGGATTATTAGTTTTAGAGCTAAAATTAGCATATTTAAAGTGATGTTCATGCTTCCAGGGGCTCTAAACACAAGATTTGTGGAATGGTTAAAAGTACATGAAAATGGCCAATTTGCTCACTCTGAGGTCTCAAAAAGTGTTTCTTCACCCCGGGAAGTGAATTAAATACCATTTGGAGGCATTTAATGTTCAAGCAAAAACAGCTGATTTTTGACAAAAGAGATAACACCCCCCATTACGTAATTCTTCAGAAAGGTGAAAAATGGTCCGTTTTCAAATGTTTTATTTTTGAACGTCAGTTCACATTTGTAGGTGGATTATTAGTTTTAGAGCTAAAATTAGCATGTTTAAAGTGATTTTCATGCTTCCAGGGGCCCGGGAAGTGAATTAAATACCATTTGGAGGCATTTAATGTTCGAGCAAAAACGACTGATTTTTGACAAAAGAGATAACACCTCCCATTACGTCATGCTTCAGAAAGGTGAAAAATTGTCCGTTTTTTTTTTTTTTTAATGTCAGTTCACATTTATAGGTGGATTATTAGTTTTAGAGCTAAAATTAGCATGTTTAAAGTGATTTTCATGCTTCCTGTGGCCCTAAACACAAGGTTTGTGGAATGGTTAAAAGTGCATGAAAATGGCCAATTTGCTCACTCTGAGGTCTCAAAAAGTGTTTCTTCACCCCGGGAAGTGAATTAAATACCATTTGGAGGCATTTAATGTTCAAGCAAAAACGGCTGATTTTTGACAAAAGAGATAACACCCCCCCATTACGTCATTCTTCAGAAAGGTGAAAAATGGTCCGTTTTCAAATGTTTTATTTTTGAACGTCAGTTCACATTTGTAGGTGGATTATTAGTTTTAGAGCTAAAATTAGCATGTTTAAAGTGATTTTCATGCTTCCAGGGGCTCTAAACACAAGATTTGTGGAATGGTTAAAAGTGCATGAAAATGGCCAATTTGCTCACTCTGAGGTCTCAAAAAGTGTTTCTTCACCCCGGGAAGTGAATTAAATACCATTTGGAGGCATTTAATGTTCAAGCAAAAACAGCTGATTTTTGACAAAAGAGATAACACCCCCCATTACGTAATTCTTCAGAAAGGTGAAAAATGGTCCGTTTTCAAATGTTTTATTTTTGAACGTCAGTTCACATTTGTAGGTGGATTATTAGTTTTAGAGCTAAAATTAGCATGTTTAAAGTGATTTTCATGCTTCCAGGGGCCCGGGAAGTGAATTAAATACCATTTGGAGGCATTTAATGTTCAAGCAAAAACGGCTGATTTTTGACAAAAGAGATAACACCCCCCCATTACGTCATGCTTCAGAAAGGTGAAAAATTGTCCGTTTTCAAATGTTTTATTTTTGAATGTCAGTTCACATTTGTAGGTGGATTATTAGTTTTAGAGCTAAAATTACCATATTTAAAGTGATTTTCATGCTTCCAGGGGCTCTAAACACAAGATTTGTGGAATGGTTAAAAATGCATGAAAATGGCCAATTTGCTCACTCTGAGGTCTCAAAAAGTGTTTCTTCACCCCGGGAAGTGAATTAAATACCATTTGGAGGCATTTAATGTTCAAGCAAAAACGACTGATTTTTGACAAAAGAGATAACACCCCCCCATTACGTCATTCTTCAGAAAGGTGAAAAATGGTCCGTTTTCAATTGTTTTATTTTTGAACGTCAGTTCACATTTGTAGGTGGATTATTAGTTTTAGAGCTAAAATTAGCATGTTTAAAGTGATTTTCATGCTTCCAGGGGCTCTTAACACAAGATTTGTGGAATGGTTAAAAGTGCATGAAAATGCCCAATTTGCTCACTCTGAGGTCTCAAAAAGTGTTTCTTCACCCTGGGAAGTGAATTAAATACCATTTGGAGGCATTTAATGTTCAAGCAAAAACGGCTGATTTTTGACAAAAGAGATAACACCCCCCCATTACGTCATTCTTCAGAAAGGTGAAAAATGGTCCGTTTTCAAATGTTTTATTTTTGAACGTCAGTTCACATTTGTAGGTGGATTATTAGTTTTAGAGCTAAAATTAGCATGTTTAAAGTGATTTTCATGCTTCCAGGGGCTCTAAACACAAGATTTGTGGAATGGTTAAAAGTGCATGAAAATGGCCAATTTGCTCACTCTGAGGTCTCAAAAAGTGTTTCTTCACCCCGGGAAGTGAATTAAATACCATTTGTAGGCATTTAATGTTCAATCAAAAACAGCAGATTTTTGACAAAAGAGATAACACCCCCCCATTACGTCATTCTTCAGAAAGGTGAAAAATGGTCCGTTTCCAAATGTTTTATTTTTGAACGTCAGTTCACATTTGTAAGTGGATTATTAGTTTTAGAGCTAAAATTAGCATGTTTAAAGTGATTTTTATGCTTCCAGGGGCTCTAAACACAAGATTTGTGGAATGGTTAAAAGTGCATGAAAATGGCCAATTTGCTCACTCTGAGGTCTCAAAAAGTGTTTCTTCACCCCGGGAAGTGAATTAAATACCATTTGGAGGCATTTAATGTTCAAGCAAAAACAGCAGATTTTTGACAAAAGAGATAACACCCCCCCATTACGTAATTCTTCAGAAAGGTGAAAAATTGTCTGTTTTCAAATGTTTTATTTTTGAATGTCAGTTCACATTTGTAGGTGGATTATTAGTTTTAGAGCTAAAATTAGCATATTTAAAGTGATGTTCATGCTTCCAGGGGCTCTAAACACAAGATTTGTGGAATGGTTAAAAGTGCATGAAAGTGGCCAATTTGCTCACTCTGAGGTCTCAAAAAGTGTTTCTTCACCCCGGGAAGTGAATTAAATACCATTTGGAGGCATTTAATGTTCAAGCAAAAACGGCTGATTTTTGACAAAAGAGATAACACCCCCCCATTACGTCATTCTTCAGAAAGGTGAAAAATGGTCCGTTTTCAAATGTTTTATTTTTGAACGTCAGTTCACATTTGTAGGTGGATTATTAGTTTTAGAGCTAAAATTAGCATGTTTAAAGTGATTTTCATGCTTCCAGGGGCTCTAAACACAAGATTTGTGGAATGGTTAAAAGTGCATGAAAATGGCCAATTTGCTCACTCTGAGGTCTCAAAAAGTGTTTCTTCACCCCGGGAAGTGAATTAAATACCATTTGGAGGAATTTAATGTTCAATCAAAAACAGCTGATTTTTGACAAAAGAGATAACACCTCCCATTACGTCATGCTTCAGAAAGGTGAAAAATTGTCCGTTTTCAAATGTTTTTTTTTTAATGTCAGTTCACATTTGTAGGTGGATTATTAGTTTTAGAGCTAAAATTAGCATGTTTAAAGTGATTTTCATGCTTCCTGTGGCCCTAAACACAAGGTTTGTGGAATGGTTAAAAGTGCATGAAAATGGCCAATTTGCTCACTCTGAGGTCTCAAAAAGAGTTTCTTCACCCCGGGAAGTGAATTAAATACCATTTGGAGGCATTTAATGTTCAAGCAAAAACAGCTGATTTTTGACAAAAGAGATAACACCCCCCATTACGTCATTCTTCAGAAAGGTAAAAAATGGTCCGTTTTCAAATGTTTAATTTTTGAACGTCAGTTCACATTTGTAGGTGGATTATTAGTTTTAGAGCTAAAATTAGCATGTTTAAAGTGATTTTCATGCTTCCAGGGGCTCTAAACACAAGATTTGTGGAATGGTTAAAAGTGCATGAAAATGGCCAATTTGCTCACTCTGAGGTCTCAAAAAGTGTTTCTTCACCCCGGGAAGTGAATTAAATACAATTTGGAGGCATTTAATGTTCAAGCAAAAACGGCGGATTTTTGACAAAAGAGATAACACCCCCCCATTACTTGATGCTTCAGAAAGGTGAAAAATTGTCCGTTTTCAAATGTTTTATTTTTGAATGTCAGTTCACATTTGTAGGTGGATCATCAGTTTTAGAGCTAAAAAAATTAGCATGTTTAAAGTGATTTTCATGCTTCCAGGGGCTCTAAACACAAGATTTGTGGAATGGTTAAAAGTGCATGAAAATGGCCAATTTGCTCACTCTGAGGTCTCAAAAAGTGTTTCTTCACCCCGGGAAGTGAATTAAATACCATTTGGAGGCATTTAATGTTCAATCAAAAACAGCTGATTTTTGACAAAAGAGATAACACCTCCCATTACGTCATGCTTCAGAAAGGTGAAAAATTGTCCGTTTTTTTAAATTTTTTTTATGTCAGTTCACATTTGTAGGTGGATTATTAGTTTTAGAGCTAAAATTAGCATGTTTAAAGTGATTTTCATGCTTCCTGTGGCCCTAAACACAAGGTTTGTGGAATGGTTAAAAGTGCATGAAAATGGCCAATTTGCTCACTCTGAGGTCTCAAAAAGTGTTTCTTCACCCCGGGAAGTGAATTAAATACCATTTGGAGGCATTTAATGTTCAAGCAAAAACAGCTGATTTTTGACAAAAGAGATAACACCCCCCCATTACGTAATTCTTCAGAAAGGTGAAAAATTGTCTGTTTTCAAATGTTTTATTTTTGAATGTCAGTTCACATTTGTAGGTGGATTATTAGTTTTAGAGCTAAAATTAGCATATTTAAAGTGATTTTCATGCTTCCAGGGGCTCTAAACACAAGATTTGTGGAATGGTTAAAAGTGCATGAAAATGGCCAATTTGCTCACTCTGAGGACTCAAAAAGTGTTTCTTCACCCCGGGAAGTGAATTAAATACCATTTGGAGGCATTTAATGTTCAAGCAAAAACGGCTGATTTTTGACAAAAGAGATAACACCCCCCCATTACGTCATTCTTCAGAAAGGTGAAAAATGGTCCGTTTTCAAATGTTTTATTTTTGAACGTCAGTTAACATTTGTAGGTGGATTATTAGTTTTAGAGCTAAAATTAGCATGTTTAAAGTGATTTTCATGCTTCCAGGGGCTCTAAACACAAGATTTGTGGAATGGTTAAAAGTACATGAAAATGGCCAATTTGCTCACTCTGAGGTCTCAAAAAGTGTTTCTTCACCCCGGGAAGTGAATTAAATACCATTTGGAGGCATTTAATGTTCAAGCAAAAACAGCTGATTTTTGACAAAAGAGATAACACCCCCCATTACGTAATTCTTCAGAAAGGTGAAAAATGGTCCGTTTTCAAATGTTTTATTTTTGAACGTCAGTTCACATTTGTAGGTGGATTATTAGTTTTAGAGCTAAAATTAGCATGTTTAAAGTGATTTTCATGCTTCCAGGGGCCCGGGAAGTGAATTAAATACCATTTGGAGGCATTTAATGTTCAAGCAAAAACGACTGATTTTTGACAAAAGAGATAACACCTCCCATTACGTCATGCTTCAGAAAGGTGAAAAATTGTCCGTTTTTTTTTTTTTAATGTCAGTTCACATTTGTAGGTGGATTATTAGTTTTAGAGCTAAAATTAGCATGTTTAAAGTGATTTTCATGCTTCCTGTGGCCCTAAACACAAGGTTTGTGGAATGGTTAAAAGTGCATGAAAATGCCCAATTTGCTCACTCCGAGGTCTCAAAAAGTGTTTCTTCACCCTGGGAAGTGAATTAAATACCATTTGGAGGCATTTAATGTTCAAGCAAAAACGGCTGATTTTTGACAAAAGAGATAACACCCCCCCATTACGTCATTCTTCAGAAAGGTGAAAAATGGTCCGTTTTCAAATGTTTTATTTTTGAACGTCAGTTCACATTTGTAGGTGGATTATTAGTTTTAGAGCTAAAATTAGCATGTTTAAAGTGATTTTCATGCTTCCAGGGGCTCTAAACACAAGATTTGTGGAATGGTTAAAAGTGCATGAAAATGGCCAATTTGCTCACTCTGAGGTCTCAAAAAGTGTTTCTTCACCCCGGGAAGTGAATTAAATACCATTTGGAGGAATTTAATGTTCAATCAAAAACAGCTGGTTTTTGACAAAAGAGATAACACCTCCCATTACGTCATGCTTCAGAAAGGTGAAAAATTGTCCGTTTTCAAATGTTTTTTTTTTAATGTCAGTTCACATTTGTAGGTGGATTATTAGTTTTAGAGCTAAAATTAGCATGTTTAAAGTGATTTTCATGCTTCCTGTGGCCCTAAACACAAGGTTTGTGGAATGGTTAAAAGTGCATGAAAATGGCCAATTTGCTCACTCTGAGGTCTCAAAAAGAGTTTCTTCACCCCGGGAAGTGAATTAAATACCATTTGGAGGCATTTAATGTTCAAGCAAAAACAGCTGATTTTTGACAAAAGAGATAACACCCCCCATTACGTCATTCTTCAGAAAGGTAAAAAATGGTCCGTTTTCAAATGTTTAATTTTTGAACGTCAGTTCACATTTGTAGGTGGATTATTAGTTTTAGAGCTAAAATTAGCATGTTTAAAGTGATTTTCATGCTTCCAGGGGCTCTAAACACAAGATTTGTGGAATGGTTAAAAGTGCATGAAAATGGCCAATTTGCTCACTCTGAGGTCTCAAAAAGTGTTTCTTCACCCCGGGAAGTGAATTAAATACAATTTGGAGGCATTTAATGTTCAAGCAAAAACGGCGGATTTTTGACAAAAGAGATAACACCCCCCCATTACTTGATGCTTCAGAAAGGTGAAAAATTGTCCGTTTTCAAATGTTTTATTTTTGAATGTCAGTTCACATTTGTAGGTGGATCATCAGTTTTAGAGCTAAAAAAATTAGCATGTTTAAAGTGATTTTCATGCTTCCAGGGGCTCTAAACACAAGATTTGTGGAATGGTTAAAAGTGCATGAAAATGGCCAATTTGCTCACTCTGAGGTCTCAAAAAGTGTTTCTTCACCCCGGGAAGTGAATTAAATACCATTTGGAGGCATTTAATGTTCAATCAAAAACAGCTGATTTTTGACAAAAGAGATAACACCTCCCATTACGTCATGCTTCAGAAAGGTGAAAAATTGTCCGTTTTTTTTAATTTTTTTTATGTCAGTTCACATTTGTAGGTGGATTATTAGTTTTAGAGCTAAAATTAGCATGTTTAAAGTGATTTTCATGCTTCCTGTGGCCCTAAACACAAGGTTTGTGAAATGGTTAAAAGTGCATGAAAATGGCCAATTTGCTCACTCTGAGGTCTCAAAAAGTGTTTCTTCACCCCGGGAAGTGAATTAAATACCATTTGGAGGCATTTAATGTTCAAGCAAAAACAGCTGATTTTTGACAAAAGAGATAACACCCCCCCATTACGTAATTCTTCAGAAAGGTGAAAAATTGTCTGTTTTCAAATGTTTTATTTTTGAATGTCAGTTCACATTTGTAGGTGGATTATTAGTTTTAGAGCTAAAATTAGCATATTTAAAGTGATTTTCATGCTTCCAGGGGCTCTAAACACAAGATTTGTGGAATGGTTAAAAGTACATGAAAATGGCCAATTTGCTCACTCTGAGGTCTCAAAAAGTGTTTCTTCACCCCGGGAAGTGAATTAAATACCATTTGGAGGCATTTAATGTTCAAGCAAAAACAGCTGATTTTTGACAAAAGAGATAACACCCCCCATTACGTAATTCTTCAGAAAGGTGAAAAATGGTCCGTTTTCAAATGTTTTATTTTTGAACGTCAGTTCACATTTGTAGGTGGATTATTAGTTTTAGAGCTAAAATTAGCCTGTTTAAAGTGATTTTCATGCTTCCAGGGGCCCGGGAAGTGAATTAAATACCATTTGGAGGCATTTAATGTTCAAGCAAAAACAACTGATTTTTGACAAAAGAGATAACACCTCCCATTACGTCATGCTTCAGAAAGGTGAAAAATTGTCCGTTTTTTTTTTTTTTAATGTCAGTTCACATTTGTAGGTGGATTATTAGTTTTAGAGCTAAAATTAGCATGTTTAAAGTGATTTTCATGCTTCCTGTGGCCCTAAACACAAGGTTTGTGGAATGGTTAAAAGTGCATGAAAATGCCCAATTTGGTCACTCCGAGGTCTCAAAAAGTGTTTCTTCACCCTGGGAAGTGAATTAAATACCATTTGGAGGCATTTAATGTTCAAGCAAAAACGGCTGATTTTTGACAAAAGAGATAACACCCCCCCATTACGTCATTCTTCAGAAAGGTGAAAAATGGTCCGTTTTCAAATGTTTTATTTTTGAACGTCAGTTCACATTTGTAGGTGGATTATTAGTTTTAGAGCTAAAATTAGCATGTTTAAAGTGATTTTCATGCTTCCAGGGGCTCTAAACACAAGATTTGTGGAATGGTTAAAAGTGCATGAAAATGGCCAATTTGCTCACTCTGAGGTCTCAAAAAGTGTTTCTTCACCCCGGGAAGTGAATTAAATACCATTTGTAGGCATTTAATGTTCAATCAAAAACAGCAGATTTTTGACAAAAGAGATAACACCCCCCCATTACGTCATTCTTCAGAAAGGTGAAAAATGGTCCGTTTCCAAATGTTTTATTTTTGAACGTCAGTTCACATTTGTAAGTGGATTATTAGTTTTAGAGCTAAAATTAGCATGTTTAAAGTGATTTTTATGCTTCCAGGGGCTCTAAACACAAGATTTGTGGAATGGTTAAAAGTGCATGAAAATGGCCAATTTGCTCACTCTGAGGTCTCAAAAAGTGTTTCTTCACCCCGGGAAGTGAATTAAATACCATTTGGAGGCATTTAATGTTCAAGCAAAAACAGCAGATTTTTGACAAAAGAGATAACACCCCCCCATTACGTAATTCTTCAGAAAGGTGAAAAATTGTCTGTTTTCAAATGTTTTATTTTTGAATGTCAGTTCACATTTGTAGGTGGATTATTAGTTTTAGAGCTAAAATTAGCATATTTAAAGTGATGTTCATGCTTCCAGGGGCTCTAAACACAAGATTTGTGGAATGGTTAAAAGTGCATGAAAGTGGCCAATTTGCTCACTCTGAGGTCTCAAAAAGTGTTTCTTAACCCCGGGAAGTGAATTAAATACCATTTGGAGGCATTTAATGTTCAAGCAAAAACGGCTGATTTTTGACAAAAGAGATAACACCCCCCCATTACGTCATTCTTCAGAAAGGTGAAAAATGGTCCGTTTTCAAATGTTTTATTTTTGAACGTCAGTTCACATTTGTAGGTGGATTATTAGTTTTAGAGCTAAAATTAGCATGTTTAAAGTGATTTTCATGCTTCCAGGGGCTCTAAACACAAGATTTGTGGAATGGTTAAAAGTGCATGAAAATGGCCAATTTGCTCACTCTGAGGTCTCAAAAAGTGTTTCTTCACCCCGGGAAGTGAATTAAATACCATTTGGAGGCATTTAATGTTCAATCAAAAACAGCTGATTTTTGACGAAAGAGATAACACCTCCCATTACGTCATGCTTCAGAAAGGTGAAAAATTGTCCGTTTTCAAATGTTTTTTTTTTAATGTCAGTTCACATTTGTAGGTGGATTATTAGTTTTAGAGCTAAAATTAGCATGTTTAAAGTGATTTTCATGCTTCCTGTGGCCCTAAACACAAGGTTTGTGGAATGGTTAAAAGTGCATGAAAATGGCCAATTTGCTCACTCTGAGGTCTCAAAAAGAGTTTCTTCACCCCGGGAAGTGAATTAAATACCATTTGGAGGCATTTAATGTTCAAGCAAAAACAGCTGATTTTTGACAAAAGAGATAACACCCCCCATTACGTCATTCTTCAGAAAGGTAAAAAATGGTCCGTTTTCAAATGTTTAATTTTTGAACGTCAGTTCACATTTGTAGGTGGATTATTAGTTTTAGAGCTAAAATTAGCATGTTTAAAGTGATTTTCATGCTTCCAGGGGCTCTAAACACAAGATTTGTGGAATGGTTAAAAGTGCATGAAAATGGCCAATTTGCTCACTCTGAGGTCTCAAAAAGTGTTTCTTCACCCCGGGAAGTGAATTAAATACAATTTGGAGGCATTTAATGTTCAAGCAAAAACGGCGGATTTTTGACAAAAGAGATAACACCCCCCCATTACTTGATGCTTCAGAAAGGTGAAAAATTGTCCGTTTTCAAATGTTTTATTTTTGAATGTCAGTTCACATTTGTAGGTGGATCATCAGTTTTAGAGCTAAAAAAATTAGCATGTTTAAAGTGATTTTCATGCTTCCAGGGGCTCTAAACACAAGATTTGTGGAATGGTTAAAAGTGCATGAAAATGGCCAATTTGCTCACTCTGAGGTCTCAAAAAGTGTTTCTTCACCCCGGGAAGTGAATTAAATACCATTTGGAGGCATTTAATGTTCAATCAAAAACAGCTGATTTTTGACAAAAGAGATAACACCTCCCATTACGTCATGCTTCAGAAAGGTGAAAAATTGTCCGGTTATTTTTATTTTTTTTATGTCAGTTCACATTTGTAGGTGGATTATTAGTTTTAGAGCTAAAATTAGCATGTTTAAAGTGATTTTCATGCTTCCTGTGGCCCTAAACACAAGGTTTGTGGAATGGTTAAAAGTGCATGAAAATGGCCAATTTGCTCACTCTGAGGTCTCAAAAAGTGTTTCTTCACCCCGGGAAGTGAATTAAATACCATTTGGAGGCATTTAATGTTCAAGCAAAAACAGCTGATTTTTGACAAAAGAGATAACACCCCCCCATTACGTAATTCTTCAGAAAGGTGAAAAATTGTCTGTTTTCAAATGTTTTATTTTTGAATGTCAGTTCACATTTGTAGGTGGATTATTAGTTTTAGAGCTAAAATTAGCATATTTAAAGTGATTTTCATGCTTCCAGGGGCTCTAAACACAAGATTTGTGGAATGGTTAAAAGTGCATGAAAATGGCCAATTTGCTCACTCTGAGGACTCAAAAAGTGTTTCTTCACCCCGGGAAGTGAATTAAATACAATTTGGAGGCATTTAATGTTCAAGCAAAAACGGCGGATTTTTGACAAAAGAGATAACACCCCCCCATTACTTGATGCTTCAGAAAGGTGAAAAATTGTCCGTTTTCAAATGTTTTATTTTTGAATGTCAGTTCACATTTGTAGGTGGATCATCAGTTTTAGAGCTAAAAAAATTTGCATGTTTAAAGTGATTTTCATGCTTCCAGGGGCTCTAAACACAAGATTTGTGGAATGGTTAAAAGTGCATGAAAATGGCCAATTTGCTCACTCTGAGGTCTCAAAAAGTGTTTCTTCACCCCGGGAAGTGAATTAAATACCATTTGGAGGCATTTAATGTTCAATCAAAAACAGCTGATTTTTGACAAAAGAGATAACACCTCCCATTACGTCATGCTTCAGAAAGGTGAAAAATTGTCCGTTTTTTTTATTTTTTTATGTCAGTTCACATTTGTAGGTGGATTATTAGTTTTAGAGCTAAAATTAGCATGTTTAAAGTGATTTTCATGCTTCCTGTGGCCCTAAACACAAGGTTTGTGGAATGGTTAAAGTGCATGAAAATGGCCAATTTGCTCACTCTGAGGTCTCAAAAAGTGTTTCTTCACCCCGGGAAGTGAATTAAATACCATTTGGAGGCATTTAATGTTCAAGCAAAAACAGCTGATTTTTGACAAAAGAGATAACACCCCCCCATTACGTAATTCTTCAGAAAGGTGAAAAATTGTCTGTTTTCAAATGTTTTATTTTTGAATGTCAGTTCACATTTGTAGGTGGATTATTAGTTTTAGAGCTAAAATTAGCATATTTAAAGTGATTTTCATGCTTCCAGTGGGCTCTAAACACAAGATTTGTGGAATGGTTAAAAGTGCATGAAAATGGCCAATTTGCTCACTCTGAGGACTCAAAAGGTGTTTCTTCACCCCGGGAAGTGAATTAAATACCATTTGGAGGCATTTAATGTTCAAGCAAAAACGGCTGATTTTTGACAAAAGAGATAACACCCCCCCATTACGTCATTCTTCAGAAAGGTGAAAAATGGTCCGTTTTCAAATGTTTTATTTTTGAACGTCAGTTAACATTTGTAGGTGGATTATTAGTTTTAGAGCTAAAATTAGCATGTTTAAAGTGATTTTCATGCTTCCAGGGGCTCTAAACACAAGATTTGTGGAATGGTTAAAAGTACATGAAAATGGCCAATTTGCTCACTCTGAGGTCTCAAAAAGTGTTTCTTCACCCCGGGAAGTGAATTAAATACCATTTGGAGGCATTTAATGTTCAAGCAAAAACAGCTGATTTTTGACAAAAGAGATAACACCCCCATTACGTAATTCTTCAGAAAGGTGAAAAATGGTCCGTTTTCAAATGTTTTATTTTTGAACGTCAGTTCACATTTGTAGGTGGATTATTAGTTTTAGAGCTAAAATTAGCATGTTTAAAGTGATTTTCATGCTTCCAGGGGCCCGGGAAGTGAATTAAATACCATTTGGAGGCATTTAATGTTCAAGCAAAAACGACTGATTTTTGACAAAAGAGATAACACCTCCCATTACGTCATGCTTCAGAAAGGTGAAAAATTGTCTGTTTTTTTTTTTTTTATGTCAGTTCACATTTGTAGGTGGATTATTAGTTTTAGAGCTAAAATTAGCATATTTAAAGTGATTTTCATGCTTCCAGGGGCTCTAAACACAAGATTTGTGGAATGGTTAAAAGTGCATGAAAATGGCCAATTTGCTCACTCTGAGGTCTCAAAAAGTGTTTCTTCACCCCGGGAAGTGAATTAAATACCATTTGGAGGCATTTAATGTTCAATCAAAAACAGCTGATTTTTGACAAAAGAGATAACACCTCCCATTACGTCATGCTTCAGAAAGGTGAAAAATTGTCCGTTTTTTTTTATTTTTTTATGTCAGTTCACATTTGTAGGTGGATTATTAGTTTTAGAGCTAAAATTAGCATGTTTAAAGTGATTTTCATGCTTCCTGTGGCCCTAAACACAAGGTTTGTGGAATGGTTAAAAGTGCATGAAAATGGCCAATTTGCTCACTCTGAGGTCTCAAAAAGTGTTTCTTCACCCCGGGAAGTAAATTAAATACCATTTGGAGGCATTTAATGTTCAAGCAAAAACAGCTGATTTTTGACAAAAGAGATAACACCCCCCATTACGTAATTCTTCAGAAAGGTGAAAAATTGTCTGTTTTCAAATGTTTTATTTTTGAATGTCAGTTCACATTTGTAGGTGGATTATTAGTTTTAGAGCTAAAATTAGCATATTTAAAGTGATTTTCATGCTTCCAGGGGCTCTAAACACAAGATTTGTGGAATGGTTAAAAGTGCATGAAAATGGCCAATTTGCTCACTTTGAGGACTCAAAAAGTGTTTCTTCACCCCGGGAAGTGAATTAAATACCATTTGGAGGCATTTAATGTTCAAGCAAAAACGGCTGATTTTTGACAAAAGAGATAACACCCCCCCATTACGTCATTCTTCAGAAAGGTGAAAAATGGTCCGTTTTCAAATGTTTTATTTTTGAACGTCAGTTAACATTTGTAGGTGGATTATTAGTTTTAGAGCTAAAATTAGCATGTTTAAAGTGATTTTCATGCTTCCAGGGGCTCTAAACACAAGATTTGTGGAATGGTTAAAAGTACATGAAAATGGCCAATTTGCTCACTCTGAGGTCTCAAAAAGTGTTTCTTCACCCCGGGAAGTGAATTAAATACCATTTGGAGGCATTTAATGTTCAAGCAAAAACAGCTGATTTTTGACAAAAGAGATAACACCCCCCATTACGTAATTCTTCAGAAAGGTGAAAAATGGTCCGTTTTCAAATGTTTTATTTTTGAACGTCAGTTCACATTTGTAGTTGGATTATTAGTTTTAGAGCTAAAATTAGCATGTTTAAAGTGATTTTCATGCTTCCAGGGGCCCGGGAAGTGAATTAAATACCATTTGGAGGCATTCAATGTTCAAGCAAAAACGACTGATTTTTGACAAAAGAGATAACACCTCCCATTACGTCATGCTTCAGAAAGGTGAAAAATTGTCCGTTTTTTTTTTTTTTTTTTTAAATATCAGTTCACATTTGTAGGTGGATTATTAGTTTTAGAGCTAAAATTAGCATGTTTAAAGTGATTTTCATGCTTCCTGTGGCCCTAAACACAAGGTTTGTGGAATGGTTAAAAGTGCATGAAAATGGCCAATTTGCTCACTCTGAGGTCTCAAAAAGTGTTTCTTCACCCCGGGAAGTGAATTAAATACCATTTGGAGGCATTTAATGTTCAAGCAAAAACAGCTGATTTTTGACAAAAGAGATAACACCCCCCCATTACGTAATTCTTCAGAAAGGTGAAAAATTGTCTGTTTTCAAATGTTTTATTTTTGAATGTCAGTTCACATTTGTAGGTGGATTATTAGTTTTAGAGCTAAAATTAGCATATATAAAGTGATTTTCATGCTTCCAGGGGCTCTAAACACAAGATTTGTGGAATGGTTAAAAGTGCATGAAAATGGCCAATTTGCTCACTCTGAGGTCTCAAAAAGTGTTTCTTCACCCCGGGAAGTGAATTAAATACCATTTGGAGGCATTTAATGTTCAAGCAAAAACGGCTGATTTTTGACAAAAGAGATAACACCCCCCCATTACGTCATTCTTCAGAAATGTGAAAAATGGTCCGTTTTCAAATGTTTTATTTTTGAACGTCAGTTCACATTTGTAGGTGGATTATTAGTTTTAGAGCTAAAATTAGCATGTTTAAAGTGATTTTCATGCTTCCAGGGGCTCTAAACACAAGATTTGTGGAATGGTTAAAAGTGCATGAAAATGGCCAATTTGCTCACTCTGAGGTCTCAAAAAGTGTTTCTTCACCCCGGGAAGTGAATTAAATACCATTTGTAGGCATTTAATGTTCAATCAAAAACGGCTGATTTTTGACAAAAGAGATAACACCCCCCCCTTACGTCATTCTTCAGAAAGGTGAAAAATGGTCCGTTTTCAAATGTTTTATTTTTGAACGTCAGTTAACATTTGTAGGTGGATTATTAGTTTTAGAGCTAAAATTAGCATGTTTAAAGTGATTTTCATGCTTCCAGGGGCTCTTAACACAAGATTTGTGGAATGGTTAAAAGTGCATGAAAATGGCCAATTTGCTCACTCTGAGGTCTCAAAAAGTGTTTCTTCACCCTGGGAAGTGAATTAAATACCATTTGGAGGCATTTAATGTTCAAGCAAAAACGGCTGATTTTTGACAAAAGAGATAACACCCCCCCCTTACGTCATTCTTCAGAAAGGTGAAAAATGGTCCGTTTTCAAATGTTTTATTTTTGAACGTCAGTTCACATTTGTAGGTGGATTATTAGTTTTAGAGCTAAAATTAGCATGTTTAAAGTGATTTTCATGCTTCCTGTGGCCCTAAACACAAGGTTTGTGGAATGGTTAAAAGTGCATGAAAATGGCCAATTTGCTCACTCTGAGGTCTCAAAAAGTGTTTCTTCACCCCGGGAAGTGAATTAAATACCATTTGGAGGTATTTAATGTTCAAGCAAAAACAGCTGATTTTTGACAAAAGAGGTAACACCCCCCCATTACGTAATTCTTCAGAAAGGTGAAAAATTGTCTGTTTTCAAATGTTTTATTTTTGAATATCAATTCACATTTGTAGGTGGATTATTAGTTTTAGAGCTAAAATTTGCATATTTAAAGTGAATTTCATGCTTCCAGGGACTCTAAACACAAGATTTGTGGAATGGTTAAAAGTGCATGAAAATGGCCAATTTGCTCACTCTGAGGTCTCAAAAAGTGTTTCTTCACCCCGGGAAGTGAATTAAATACCATTTGGAGGCATTTAATGTTCAAGCAAAAACAGCTGATTTTTGACAAAAGAGATAACACCCCCCCATTACGTCATTCTTCAGAAAGGTGAAAAATGGTCCGTTTTCAAATGTTTTATTTTTGAACGTCAGTTCACATTTGTAGGTGGATTATTAGTTTTAGAGCTAAAATTAGCATGTTTAAAGTGATTTTCATGCTTCCTGTGGCTCTAAACACAAGATTTGTGGAATGGTTAAAAGTGCATGAAAATGGCCAATTTGCTCACTCTGAGGTCTCAAAAAGTGTTTCTTCACCCCGGGAAGTGAATTAAATACCATTTGTAGGCATTTAATGTTCAATCAAAAACAGCTGATTTTTGACAAAAGAGATAACACCCCCCATTACGTAATTCTTCAGAAAGGTGAAAAATGGTCCGTTTTCAAATGTTTTATTTTTGAATGTCAGTTCACATTTGTAGGTGGATTATTAGTTTTAGAGCTAAAATTAGCATGTTTAAAGTGATTTTCATGCTTCCTGTGGCCCTAAACACAATGTTTGTGGAATGGTTAAAAGTGCATGAAAATGGCCAATTTGCTCACTCTGAGGTCTCAAAAAGTGTTTCTTCACCCCGGGAAGTAAATTAAATACCATTTGGAGGCATTTAATGTTCAATCAAAAACAGCTGATTTTTGACAAAAGAGATAACACCTCCCATTACGTCATGCTTCAGAAAGGTGAAAAATTGTCCGTTTTTTTTTATTTTTTTATGTCAGTTCACATTTGTAGGTGGATTATTAGTTTTAGAGCTAAAATTAGCATGTTTAAAGTGATTTTCATGCTTCCTGTGGCCCTAAACACAAGGTTTGTGGAATGGTTAAAAGTGCATGAAAATGGCCAATTTGCTCACTCTGAGGTCTCAAAAAGTGTTTCTTCACCCCGGGAAGTAAATTAAATACCATTTGGAGGCATTTAATGTTCAAGCAAAAACAGCTGATTTTTGACAAAAGAGATAACACCCCCCATTACGTAATTCTTCAGAAAGGTGAAAAATTGTCTGTTTTCAAATGTTTTATTTTTGAATGTCAGTTCACATTTGTAGGTGGATTATTAGTTTTAGAGCTAAAATTAGCATATTTAAAGTGATTTTCATGCTTCCAGGGGCTCTAAACACAAGATTTGTGGAATGGTTAAAAGTGCATGAAAATGGCCAATTTGCTCACTCTGAGGACTCAAAAAGTGTTTCTTCACCCCGGGAAGTGAATTAAATACCATTTGGAGGCATTTAATGTTCAAGCAAAAACGGCTGATTTTTGACAAAAGAGATAACACCCCCCCATTACGTCATTCTTCAGAAAGGTGAAAAATGGTCCGTTTTCAAATGTTTTATTTTTGAACGTCAGTTAACATTTGTAGGTGGATTATTAGTTTTAGAGCTAAAATTAGCATGTTTAAAGTGATTTTCATGCTTCCAGGGGCTCTAAACACAAGATTTGTGGAATGGTTAAAAGTACATGAAAATGGCCAATTTGCTCACTCTGAGGTCTCAAAAAGTGTTTCTTCACCCCGGGAAGTGAATTAAATACCATTTGGAGGCATTTAATGTTCAAGCAAAAACAGCTGATTTTTGACAAAAGAGATAACACCCCCCATTACGTAATTCTTCAGAAAGGTGAAAAATGGTCCGTTTTCAAATGTTTTATTTTTGAACGTCAGTTCACATTTGTAGTTGGATTATTAGTTTTAGAGCTAAAATTAGCATGTTTAAAGTGATTTTCATGCTTCCAGGGGCCCGGGAAGTGAATTAAATACCATTTGGAGGCATTCAATGTTCAAGCAAAAACGACTGATTTTTGACAAAAGAGATAACACCTCCCATTACGTCATGCTTCAGAAAGGTGAAAAATTGTCCGTTTTTTTTTTTTTTTAAAATATCAGTTCACATTTGTAGGTGGATTATTAGTTTTAGAGCTAAAATTAGCATGTTTAAAGTGATTTTCATGCTTCCTGTGGCCCTAAACACAAGGTTTGTGGAATGGTTAAAAGTGCATGAAAATGGCCAATTTGCTC
Source organism: Lissotriton helveticus (assembly GCF_964261635.1). Classification (NCBI taxonomy): domain Eukaryota; kingdom Metazoa; phylum Chordata; class Amphibia; order Caudata; family Salamandridae; genus Lissotriton; species Lissotriton helveticus. The sequence continues at coordinate 2,799,432 of NW_027611740.1, forward strand.
ACTCTGAGGTCTCAAAAAGTGTTTCTTCACCCCGGGAAGTGAATTAAATACCATTTGGAGGCATTTAATGTTCAAGCAAAAACAGCTGATTTTTGACAAAAGAGATAACACCCCCCCCATTACGTAATTCTTCAGAAAGGTGAAAAATTGTCTGTTTTCAAATGTTTTATTTTTGAATGTCAGTTCACATTTGTAGGTGGATTATTAGTTTTAGAGCTAAAATTAGCATATATAAAGTGATTTTCATGCTTCCAGGGGCTCTAAACACAAGATTTGTGGAATGGTTAAAAGTGCATGAAAATGGCCAATTTGCTCACTCTGAGGTCTCAAAAAGTGTTTCTTCACCCCGGGAAGTGAATTAAATACCATTTGGAGGCATTTAATGTTCAAGCAAAAACGGCTGATTTTTGACAAAAGAGATAACACCCCCCCATTACGTCATTCTTCAGAAATGTGAAAAATGGTCCGTTTTCAAATGTTTTATTTTTGAACGTCAGTTCACATTTGTAGGTGGATTATTAGTTTTAGAGCTAAAATTAGCATGTTTAAAGTGATTTTCATGCTTCCAGGGGCTCTAAACACAAGATTTGTGGAATGGTTAAAAGTGCATGAAAATGGCCAATTTGCTCACTCTGAGGTCTCAAAAAGTGTTTCTTCACCCCGGGAAGTGAATTAAATACCATTTGTAGGCATTTAATGTTCAATCAAAAACGGCTGATTTTTGACAAAAGAGATAACACCCCCCCCTTACGTCATTCTTCAGAAAGGTGAAAAATGGTCCGTTTTCAAATGTTTTATTTTTGAACGTCAGTTAACATTTGTAGGTGGATTATTAGTTTTAGAGCTAAAATTAGCATGTTTAAAGTGATTTTCATGCTTCCAGGGGCTCTTAACACAAGATTTGTGGAATGGTTAAAAGTGCATGAAAATGGCCAATTTGCTCACTCTGAGGTCTCAAAAAGTGTTTCTTCACCCTGGGAAGTGAATTAAATACCATTTGGAGGCATTTAATGTTCAAGCAAAAACGGCTGATTTTTGACAAAAGAGATAACACCCCCCCCTTACGTCATTCTTCAGAAAGGTGAAAAATGGTCCGTTTTCAAATGTTTTATTTTTGAACGTCAGTTCACATTTGTAGGTGGATTATTAGTTTTAGAGCTAAAATTAGCATGTTTAAAGTGATTTTCATGCTTCCTGTGGCCCTAAACACAAGGTTTGTGGAATGGTTAAAAGTGCATGAAAATGGCCAATTTGCTCACTCTGAGGTCTCAAAAAGTGTTTCTTCACCCCGGGAAGTGAATTAAATACCATTTGGAGGTATTTAATGTTCAAGCAAAAACAGCTGATTTTTGACAAAAGAGGTAACACCCCCCCATTACGTAATTCTTCAGAAAGGTGAAAAATTGTCTGTTTTCAAATGTTTTATTTTTGAATATCAATTCACATTTGTAGGTGGATTATTAGTTTTAGAGCTAAAATTTGCATATTTAAAGTGAATTTCATGCTTCCAGGGACTCTAAACACAAGATTTGTGGAATGGTTAAAAGTGCATGAAAATGGCCAATTTGCTCACTCTGAGGTCTCAAAAAGTGTTTCTTCACCCCGGGAAGTGAATTAAATACCATTTGGAGGCATTTAATGTTCAAGCAAAAACAGCTGATTTTTGACAAAAGAGATAACACCCCCCCATTACGTCATTCTTCAGAAAGGTGAAAAATGGTCCGTTTTCAAATGTTTTATTTTTGAACGTCAGTTCACATTTGTAGGTGGATTATTAGTTTTAGAGCTAAAATTAGCATGTTTAAAGTGATTTTCATGCTTCCTGTGGCTCTAAACACAAGATTTGTGGAATGGTTAAAAGTGCATGAAAATGGCCAATTTGCTCACTCTGAGGTCTCAAAAAGTGTTTCTTCACCCCGGGAAGTGAATTAAATACCATTTGTAGGCATTTAATGTTCAATCAAAAACAGCTGATTTTTGACAAAAGAGATAACACCCCCCATTACGTAATTCTTCAGAAAGGTGAAAAATGGTCCGTTTTCAAATGTTTTATTTTTGAACGTCAGTTCACATTTGTAGGTGGATTATTAGTTTTAGAGCTAAAATTAGCATGTTTAAAGTGATTTTCATGCTTCCAGGGGCTCAAAACACAAGATTTGTAGAATGGTTAAAAGTGCATGAAAATGGCCAATTTACTCACTCTGAGGTCTCAAAAAGTGTTTCTTCACCCCGGGAAGTGAATTAAATACCATTTGGAGGCATTTAATGTTCAAGCAAAAACGGCTGATTTTTGACAAAAGAGATAACACCCCCCCAATATGTCATGCTTCAGAAAGGTGAAAAATGGTCCGTTTTCAAATGTTTTATTTTTGAAGGTCAGTTCACATTTGTAGGTGGATTATTAGTTTTAGAGCTAAAATTAGCATGTTTAAAGTGATTTTCATGCTTCCAGGGGGCCGGGAAGTGAATTAAATACCATTTGGAGGCATTTAATGTTCAAGCAAAAACGGCTGATTTTTGACAAAAGAGATAACACCCCCCATTACGTCATGCTTCAGAAAGGTGAAAGATTGTCAGTTTTCAAATGTTTTATTTTTGAATGTCAGTTCACATTTGTAGGTGGATTATTAGTTTTAGAGCTAAAATTATCATGTTTAAAGTGATTTTCATGCTTCCTGTGGCCCTAAACACAAAGTTTGTGGAATGGTTAAAAGTGCATGAAAATGGCCAATTTGCTCACTCTGAGGTCTCAAAAAGTGTTTCTTCACCCCGGGAAGTGAATTAAATACCATTTGGAGGCATTTAATGTTCAAGCAAAAACGGCTGATTTTTGACAAAAGAGATAACACCCCCCCATTACGTAATTCTTCAGAAAGGTGAAAAATTGTCTGTTTTCAAATGTTTTATTTTTGAATGTCAGTTCACATTTGTAGGTGGATTATTAGTTTTAGAGCTAAAATTAGCATATTTAAAGTGATTTTCATGCTTCCAGGGGCTCTAAACACAAGATTTGTGGAATGGTTAAAAGTGCATGAAAATGGCCAATTTGCTCACTCTGAGGTCTCAAAAAGTGTTTCTTCACCCCGGGAAGTGAATTAAATACCATTTGGAGGCATTTAATGTTCAAGCAAAACGGCTGATTTTTGACAAAAGAGATAACACCCCCCCATTACGTCATTCTTCAGAAAGGTGAAAAATGGTCCGTTTTCAAATGTTTTATTTTTGAACGTCAGTTCACATTTGTAGGTAGATTATTAGTTTTAGAGCTAAAATTAGCATGTTTAAAGTGATTTTCATGCTTCCAGGGGCTCTAAACACAAGATTTGTGGAATGGTTAAAAGTGCATGAAAATGGCCAATTTGCTCACTCTGAGGTCTCAAAAAGTGTTTCTTCACCCCGGGAAGTGAATTAAATACCATTTGGAGGCATTTAATGTTCAAGCAAAAACAGCTGATTTTTGACAAAAGAGATAACACCCCCCATTACGTAATTCTTCAGAAAGGTGAAAAATGGTCAATTTTCAAATGTTTTATTTTTGAACGTCAGTTCACATTTGTAGGTGGATTATTAGTTTTAGAGCTAAAATTAGCATGTTTAAAGTGATTTTCATGCTTCCAGGGGCCCGGGAAGTGAATTAAATACCATTTGGAGGCATTTAATGTTCAAGCAAAAACGGCAGATTTTTGACAAAAGAGATAACACCCCCCCCCCCATTACGTCATGCTTCAGAAAGGTGAAAAATTGTCCGTTTTCAAATGTTTTATTTTTGAATGTCAGTTCACATTTGTAGGTGGATTATTAGTTTTAGAGCTAAAATTAGCATATTTAAAGTGATTTTCATGCTTCCAGGGGCTCTAAACACAAGATTTGTGGAATGGTTAAAAGTGCATGAAAATGTCCAATTTGCTCACTCTGAGGTCTCAAAAAGTGTTTCTTCACCCCGGGAAGTGAATTAAATACCATTTGGAGGCATTTAATGTTCAAGCAAAAACGGCTGATTTTTGACAAAAGAGATAACACCCCCCCATTACGTCATTCTTCAGAAATGTGAAAAATGGTCCGTTTTCAATTGTTTTATTTTTGAACGTCAGTTCACATTTGTAGGTGGATTATTAGTTTTAGAGCTAAAATTAGCATGTTTAAAGTGATTTTCATGCTTCCAGGGGCTCTTAACACAAGATTTGTGGAATGGTTAAAAGTGCATGAAAATGCCCAATTTGCTCACTCTGAGGTCTCAAAAAGTGTTTCTTCACCCTGGGAAGTGAATTAAATACCATTTGGAGGCATTTAATGTTCAAGCAAAAACGGCTGATTTTTGACAAAAGAGATAACACCCCCCTTACGTCATTCTTCAGAAAGGTGAAAAATGGTCCGTTTTCAAATGTTTTATTTTTGAACGTCAGTTAACATTTGTAGGTGGATTATTAGTTTTAGAGCTAAAATTAGCATGTTTAAAGTGATTTTCATGCTTCCAGGGGCTCTAAACACAAGATTTGTGGAATGGTTAAAAGTGCATGAAAATGGCCAATTTGCTCACTCTGAGGTCTCAAAAAGTGTTTCTTCACCCCGGGAAGTGAATTAAATACCATTTGGAGGCATTTAATGTTCAAGCAAAAACAGCTGATTTTTGACAAAAGAGATAACACCCCCCATTACGTAATTCTTCAGAAAGGTGAAAAATGGTCCATTTTCAAATGTTTTATTTTTGAACGTCAGTTCACATTTGTAGGTGGATTATTAGTTTTAGAGCTATAATTAGCATGTTTAAAGTGATTTTCATGCTTCCAGGGGCCCGGGAAGTGAATTAAATACCATTTGGAGGCATTTAATGTTCAAGCAAAAACGGCAGATTTTTGACAAAAGAGATAACACCCCCCCCATTACGTCATGCTTCAGAAAGGTGAAAAATTGTCCGTTTTCAAATGTTTTATTTTTGAATGTCAGTTCACATTTGTAGGTGGATTATTAGTTTTAGAGCTAAAATTAGCATATTTAAAGTGATTTTCATGCTTCCAGGGGCTCTAAACACAAGATTTGTGGAATGGTTAAAAGTGCATGAAAATGGCCAATTTGCTCTCTCTGAGGTCTCAAAAAGTGTTTCTTCACCCCGGGAAGTGAATTAAATACCATTTGGAGGCATTTAATGTTCAAGCAAAAACGGCTGATTTTTGACAAAAGAGATAACACCCCCCCATTACGTCATTCTTCAGAAATGTGAAAAATGGTCCGTTTTCAATTGTTTTATTTTTGAACGTCAGTTCACATTTGTAGGTGGATTATTAGTTTTAGAGCTAAAATTAGCATGTTTAAAGTGATTTTCATGCTTCCAGGGGCTCTTAACACAAGATTTGTGGAATGGTTAAAAGTGCATGAAAATGCCCAATTTGCTCACTCTGAGGTCTCAAAAAGTGTTTCTTCACCCTGGGAAGTGAATTAAATACCATTTGGAGGCATTTAATGTTCAAGCAAAAACGGCTGATTTTTGACAAAAGAGATAACACCCCCCTTACGTCATTCTTCAGAAAGGTGAAAAATGGTCCGTTTTCAAATGTTTTATTTTTGAACGTCAGTTCACATTTGTAGGTGGATTATTAGTTTTAGAGCTAAAATTAGCATGTTTAAAGTGATTTTCATGCTTCCAGGGGCTCTTAACACAAGATTTGTGGAATGGTTAAAAGTGCATGAAAATGGCCAATTTGCTCACTCTGAGGTCTCAAAAAGTGTTTCTTCACCCCGGGAAGTGAATTAAATACCATTAGGAGGCATTTAATGTTCAAGCAAAAACAGCTGATTTTTGACAAAAGAGATAACACCCCCCCATTACGTCATTCTTCAGAAAGGTGAAAAATGGTCCGTTTTCAAATGTTTTATTTTTGAACGTCAGTTCACATTTGTAGGTGGATTATTAGTTTTAGAGCTAAAATTAGCATGTTTAAAGTGATTTTCATGCTTCCTGTGGCTCTAAACACAAGATTTGTGGAATGGTTAAAAGTGCATGAAAATGGCCAATTTGCTCACTCTGAGGTCTCAAAAAGTGTTTCTTCACCCCGGGAAGTGAATTAAATACCATTTGGAGGCATTTAATGTTCAATCAAAAACAGCTGATTTTTGACAAAAGAGATAACATCCCCCATTACGTAATTCTTCAGAAAGGTGAAAAATGGTCCGTTTTCAAATGTTTTATTTTTGAACGTCAGTTCACATTTGTAGGTGGATTATTAGTTTTAGAGCTAAAATTAGCATGTTTAAAGTGATTTTCATGCTTCCAGGGGCTCAAAACACAAGATTTGTAGAATGGTTAAAAGTGCATGAAAATGGCCAATTTACTCACTCTGAGGTCTCAAAAAGTGTTTCTTCACCCCGGGAAGTGAATTAAATACCATTTGGAGGCATTTAATGTTCAAGCAAAAACGGCTGATTTTTGACAAAAGAGATAACACCCCCCCATTATGTCATGCTTCAGAAAGGTGAAAAATGGTCCGTTTTCAAATGTTTTATTTTTGAAGGTCAGTTCACATTTGTAGGTGGATTATTAGTTTTAGAGCTAAAATTAGCATGTTTAAAGTGATTTTCATGCTTCCAGGGGGCCGGGAAGTGAATTAAATACCATTTGGAGGCATTTAATGTTCAAGCAAAAACGGCTGATTTTTGACAAAAGAGATAACACCCCCCATTACGTCATGCTTCAGAAAGGTGAAAGATTGTCAGTTTTCAAATGTTTTATTTTTGAATGTCAGTTCACATTTGTAGGTGGATTATTAGTTTTAGAGCTAAAATTATCATGTTTAAAGTGATTTTCATGCTTCCTGTGGCCCTAAACACAAAGTTTGTGGAATGGTTAAAAGTGCATGAAAATGGCCAATTTGCTCACTCTGAGGTCTCAAAAAGAGTTTCTTCACCCCGGGAAGTGAATTAAATACCATTTGGAGGCATTTAATGTTCAAGCAAAAACGGCTGATTTTTGACTAAAGAGATAACACCCCCCCATTACGTCATGCTTCAGAAAGGTGAAAAATGGTCCGTTTTCAAATGTTTTATTTTTGAATGTCAATTCACATTTGTAGGTGGATTATTAGTTTTAGAGCTAAAATTAGCATGTTTAAAGTGATTTTCATGCTTCCAGGGGCCCGGGAAGTGAATTAAATATCATTTGGAGTCATTTAATGTTCAAGAAAAAACGGCTGATTTTTGACAAAAGAGATAACACCCCCCATTACGTCATGCTTCAGAAAGGTGAAAAATTGTCCGTTTTCAAATAATTTATTTTTGAATGTCAGTTCACATTTGTAGGTGAATTATTAGTTTTAGAGCTAAAATTAGCATGTTTAAAGTGATTTTCATGCTTCCTGTGGCCCTAAACACAAAGTTTGTGGAATGGTTAAAAGTGCATGAAAATGGCCAATTTGCTCACTCTGAGGTCTCAAAAAGTGTTTCTTCACCCCGGGAAGTGAATTAAATACCATTTGGAGGCATTTAATGTTCAAGCAAAAACAGCTGATTTTTGACAAAAGAGATAACACCCCCCCATTACGTAATTCTTCAGAAAGGTGAAAAATTGTCTGTTTTCAAATGTTTTATTTTTGAATGTCAGTTCACATTTGTAGGTGGATTATTAGTTTTAGAGCTAAAATTTGCATATTTAAAGTGATTTTCATGCTTCCAGGGGCTCTAAACACAAGATTTGTGGAATGGTTAAAAGTGCATGAAAATGGCCAATTTGCTCACTCTGAGGTCTCAAAAAGTGTTTCTTCACCCTGGGAAGTGAATTAAATACCATTTGGAGGCATTTAATGTTCAAGCAAAAACGGCTGATTTTTGACAAAAGAGATAACACCCCCCCATTACGTCATTCTTCAGAAAGGTGAAAAATGGTCCGTTTTCAAATGTTTTATTTTTGAACGTCAGTTCACATTTGTAGGTGGATTATTAGTTTTAGAGCTAAAATTAGCATGTTTAAAGTGATTTTCATGCTTCCAGGGGCTCTAAACACAAGATTTGTGGAATGGTTAAAAGTGCATGAAAATGGCCAATTTGCTCACTCTGAGGTCTCAAAAAGTGTTTCTTCACCCCGGGAAGTGAATTAAATACAATTTGGAGGCATTTAATGTTCAAGCAAAAACGGCGGATTTTTGACAAAAGAGATAACACCCCCCCATTACTTGATGCTTCAGAAAGGTGAAAAATTGTCCGTTTTCAAATGTTTTATTTTTGAATGTCAGTTCACATTTGTAGGTGGATCATCAGTTTTAGAGCTAAAAAAATTAGCATGTTTAAAGTGATTTTCATGCTTCCAGGGGCTCTAAACACAAGATTTGTGGAATGGTTAAAAGTGCATGAAAATGGCCAATTTGCTCACTCTGAGGTCTCAAAAAGTGTTTCTTCACCCCGGGAAGTGAATTAAATACCATTTGGAGGCATTTAATGTTCAATCAAAAACAGCTGATTTTTGACAAAAGAGATAACACCTCCCATTACGTCATGCTTCAGAAAGGTGAAAAATTGTCCGTTTTTTTTTATTTTTTTATGTCAGTTCACATTTGTAGGTGGATTATTAGTTTTAGAGCTAAAATTAGCATGTTTAAAGTGATTTTCATGCTTCCTGTGGCCCTAAACACAAGGTTTGTGGAATGGTTAAAAGTGCATGAAAATGGCCAATTTGCTCACTCTGAGGTCTCAAAAAGTGTTTCTTCACCCCGGGAAGTAAATTAAATACCATTTGGAGGCATTTAATGTTCAAGCAAAAACAGCTGATTTTTTACAAAAGAGATAACACCCCCCATTACGTAATTCTTCAGAAAGGTGAAAAATTGTCTGTTTTCAAATGTTTTATTTTTGAATGTCAGTTCACATTTGTAGGTGGATTATTAGTTTTAGAGCTAAAATTAGCATATTTAAAGTGATTTTCATGCTTCCAGGGGCTCTAAACACAAGATTTGTGGAATGGTTAAAAGTGCATGAAAATGGCCAATTTGCTCACTCTGAGGACTCAAAAAGTGTTTCTTCACCCCGGGAAGTGAATTAAATACCATTTGGAGGCATTTAATGTTCAAGCAAAAACGGCTGATTTTTGACAAAAGAGATAACACCCCCCCATTACGTCATTCTTCAGAAAGGTGAAAAATGGTCCGTTTTCAAATGTTTTATTTTTGAACGTCAGTTAACATTTGTAGGTGGATTATTAGTTTTAGAGCTAAAATTAGCATGTTTAAAGTGATTTTCATGCTTCCAGGGGCTCTAAACACAAGATTTGTGGAATGGTTAAAAGTACATGAAAATGGCCAATTTGCTCACTCTGAGGTCTCAAAAAGTGTTTCTTCACCCCGGGAAGTGAATTAAATACCATTTGGAGGCATTTAATGTTCAAGCAAAAACAGCTGATTTTTGACAAAAGAGATAACACCCCCCATTACGTAATTCTTCAGAAAGGTGAAAAATGGTCCGTTTTCAAATGTTTTATTTTTGAACGTCAGTTCACATTTGTAGTTGGATTATTAGTTTTAGAGCTAAAATTAGCATGTTTAAAGTGATTTTCATGCTTCCAGGGGCCCGGGAAGTGAATTAAATACCATTTGGAGGCATTCAATGTTCAAGCAAAAACGACTGATTTTTGACAAAAGAGATAACACCTCCCATTACGTCATGCTTCAGAAAGGTGAAAAATTGTCCGTTTTTTTTTTAATATCAGTTCACATTTGTAGGTGGATTATTAGTTTTAGAGCTAAAATTAGCATGTTTAAAGTGATTTTCATGCTTCCTGTGGCCCTAAACACAAGGTTTGTGGAATGGTTAAAAGTGCATGAAAATGGCCAATTTGCTCACTCTGAGGTCTCAAAAAGTGTTTCTTCACCCCGGGAAGTGAATTAAATACCATTTGGAGGCATTTAATGTTCAAGCAAAAACAGCTGATTTTTGACAAAAGAGATAACACCCCCCCCATTACGTAATTCTTCAGAAAGGTGAAAAATTGTCTGTTTTCAAATGTTTTATTTTTGAATGTCAGTTCACATTTGTAGGTGGATTATTAGTTTTAGAGCTAAAATTAGCATATTTAAAGTGATTTTCATGCTTCCAGGGGCTCTAAACACAAGATTTGTGGAATGGTTAAAAGTGCATGAAAATGGCCAATTTGCTCACTCTGAGGTCTCAAAAAGTGTTTCTTCACCCCGGGAAGTGAATTAAATACCATTTGGAGGCATTTAATGTTCAAGCAAAAACGGCTGATTTTTGACAAAAGAGATAACACCCCCCCATTACGTCATTCTTCAGAAAGGTGAAAAATGGTCCGTTTTCAAATGTTTTATTTTTGAACGTCAGTTCACATTTGTAGGTGGATTATTAGTTTTAGAGCTAAAATTAGCATGTTTAAAGTGATTTTCATGCTTCCAGGGGCTCTAAACACAAGATTTGTGGAATGGTTAAAAGTGCATGAAAATGGCCAATTTGCTCACTCTGAGGTCTCAAAAAGTGTTTCTTCACCCCGGGAAGTGAATTAAATACCATTTGTAGGCATTTAATGTTCAATCAAAAACAGCTGATTTTTGACAAAAGAGATAACACCCCCCCATTACGTCATTCTTCAGAAAGGTGAAAAATGGTCCGTTTTCAAATGTTTTATTTTTGAACGTCAGTTAACATTTGTAGGTGGATTATTAGTTTTAGAGCTAAAATTAGCATGTTTAAAGTGATTTTCATGCTTCCAGGGGCTCTAAACACAAGATTTGTGGAATGGTTAAAAGTGCATGAAAATGGCCAATTTGCTCACTCTGAGGTCTCAAAAAGTGTTTCTTCACCCCGGGAAGTGAATTAAATACCATTTGGAGGCATTTAATGTTCAAGCAAAAACAGCTGATTTTTGACAAAAGAGATAACACCCCCCATTACGTAATTCTTCAGAAAGGTGAAAAATGGTCCATTTTCAAATGTTTTATTTTTGAACGTCAGTTCACATTTGTAGGTGTATTATTAGTTTTGGAGCTAAAATTAGCATGTTTAAAGTGATTTTCATGCTTCCAGGGGCCCGGGAAGTGAATTAAATACCATTTGGAGGCATTTAATGTTCAAGCAAAAACGGCTGATTTTTGACAAAAGAGATAACACCCCCCCCATTACGTCATGCTTCAGAAAGGTGAAAAATTGTCCGTTTTCAAATGTTTTATTTTTGAATGTCAGTTCACATTTGTAGGTGGATTATTAGTTTTAGAGCTAAAATTAGCACATTTAAAGTGATTTTCATGCTTCCAGGGGCTCTAAACACAAGATTTGTGGAATGGTTAAAAGTGCATGAAAATGGCCAATTTGCTCACTCTGAGGTCTCAAAAAGTGTTTCTTCACCCCGGGAAGTGAATTAAATACCATTTGGAGGCATTTAATGTTCAAGCAAAAACGGCTGATTTTTGACAAAAGAGATAACACCCCCCCATTACGTCATTCTTCAGAAATGTGAAAAATGGTCAGTTTTCAATTGTTTTATTTTTGAACGTCAGTTCACATTTGTAGGTGGATTATTAGTTTTAGAGCTAAAATTAGCATGTTTAAAGTGATTTTCATGCTTCCTGTGACCCTAAACACAAGGTTTGTGGAATGGTTAAAAGTGCATGAAAATGGCCAATTTGCTCACTCTGAGGTCTCAAAAAGTGTTTCTTCACCCCGGGAAGTGAATTAAATACCATTTGGAGGCATTTAATGTTCAAGCAAAAACAGCTGATTTTTGACAAAAGAGGTAACACCCCCCCATTACGTAATTCTTCAGAAAGGTGAAAAATTGTCTGTTTTCAAATGTTTTATTTTTGAATATCAATTCACATTTGTAGGTGGATTATTAGTTTTAGAGCTAAAATTTGCATATTTAAAGTGAATTTCATGCTTCCAGGGGCTCTAAACACAAGATTTGTGGAATGGTTAAAAGTGCATGAAAATGGCCAATTTGCTCACTCTGAGGTCTCAAAAAGTGTTTCTTCACCCCGGGAAGTGAATTAAATACCATTTGGAGGCATTTAATGTTCAAGCAAAAACAGCTGATTTTTGACAAAAGAGATAACACCCCCCCATTACGTCATTCTTCAGAAAGGTGAAAAATGGTCCGTTTTCAAATGTTTTATTTTTGAACGTCAGTTCACATTTGTAGGTGGATTATTAGTTTTAGAGCTAAAATTAGCATGTTTAAAGTGATTTTCATGCTTCCTGTGGCTCTAAACACAAGATTTGTGGAATGGTTAAAAGTGCATGAAAATGGCCAATTTGCTCACTCTGAGGTCTCAAAAAGTGTTTCTTCACCCCGGGAAGTGAATTAAATACCATTTGTAGGCATTTAATGTTCAATCAAAAACAGCTGATTTTTGACAAAAGAGATAACACCCCCCATTACGTAATTCTTCAGAAAGGTGAAAAATGGTCCGTTTTCAAATGTTTTATTTTTGAACGTCAGTTCACATTTGTAGGTGGATTATTAGTTTTAGAGCTAAAATTAGCATGTTTAAAGTGATTTTCATGCTTCCAGGGGCTCAAAACACAAGATTTGTAGAATGGTTAAAAGTGCATGAAAATGGCCAATTTACTCACTCTGAGGTCTCAAAAAGTGTTTCTTCACCCCGGGAAGTGAATTAAATACCATTTGGAGGCATTTAATGTTCAAGCAAAAACGGCTGATTTTTGACAAAAGAGATAACACCCCCCCATTATGTCATGCTTCAGAAAGGTGAAAAATGGTCCATTTTCAAATGTTTTATTTTTGAAGGTCAGTTCACATTTGTAGGTGGATTATTAGTTTTAGAGCTAAAATTAGCATGTTTAAAGTGATTTTCATGCTTCCAGGGGGCCGGGAAGTGAATTAAATACCATTTGGAGGCATTTAATGTTCAAGCAAAAACGGCTGATTTTTGACAAAAGAGATAACACCCCCCATTACGTCATGCTTCAGAAAGGTGAAAGATTGTCAGTTTTCAAATGTTTTATTTTTGAATGTCAGTTCACATTTGTAGGTGGATTATTAGTTTTAGAGCTAAAATTATCATGTTTAAAGTGATTTTCATGCTTCCTGTGGCCCTAAACACAAAGTTTGTGGAATGGTTAAAAGTGCATGAAAATGGCCAATTTGCTCACTCTGAGGTCTCAAAAAGTGTTTCTTCACCCCGGGAAGTGAATTAAATACACTTTGGAGGCATTGAATGTTCAAGCAAAAACGGCTGATTTTTGACAAAAGAGATAACACCCCCCCATTACGTAATTCTTCAGAAAGGTGAAAAATTGTCTGTTTTCAAATGTTTTATTTTTGAATGTCAGTTCACATTTGTAGGTGGATTATTAGTTTTAGAGCTAAAATTAGCATATTTAAAGTGATTTTCATGCTTCCAGGGGCTCTAAACACAAGATTTGTGGAATGGTTAAAAGTGCATGAAAATGGCCAATTTGCTCACTCTGAGGTCTCAAAAAGTGTTTCTTCACCCCGGGAAGTGAATTAAATACCATTTGGAGGCATTTAATGTTCAAGCAAAACGGCTGATTTTTGACAAAAGAGATAACACCCCCCCATTACGTCATTCTTCAGAAAGGTGAAAAATGGTCCGTTTTCAAATGTTTTATTTTTGAACGTCAGTTCACATTTGTAGGTAGATTATTAGTTTTAGAGCTAAAATTAGCATGTTTAAAGTGATTTTCATGCTTCCAGGGGCTCTAAACACAAGATTTGTGGAATGGTTAAAAGTGCATGAAAATGGCCAATTTGCTCACTCTGAGGTCTCAAAAAGTGTTTCTTCACCCCGGGAAGTGAATTAAATACCATTTGTAGGCATTTAATGTTCAATCAAAAACAGCTGATTTTTGACAAAAGAGATAACACCCCCCCATTACGTCATTCTTCAGAAAGGTGAAAAATGGTCCGTTTTCAAATGTTTTATTTTTGAACGTCAGTTAACATTTGTAGGTGGATTATTAGTTTTAGAGCTAAAATTAGCATGTTTAAAGTGATTTTCATGCTTCCAGGGGCTCTAAACACAAGATTTGTGGAATGGTTAAAAGTGCATGAAAATGGCCAATTTGCTCACTCTGAGGTCTCAAAAAGTGTTTCTTCACCCCGGGAAGTGAATTAAATACCATTTGGAGGCATTTAATGTTCAAGCAAAAACAGCTGATTTTTGACAAAAGAGATAACACCCCCCATTACGTAATTCTTCAGAAAGGTGAAAAATGGTCAATTTTCAAATGTTTTATTTTTGAACGTCAGTTCACATTTGTAGGTGGATTATTAGTTTTAGAGCTAAAATTAGCATGTTTAAAGTGATTTTCATGCTTCCAGGGGCCCGGGAAGTGAATTAAATACCATTTGGAGGCATTTAATGTTCAAGCAAAAACGGCAGATTTTTGACAAAAGAGATAACACCCCCCCCCCCATTACGTCATGCTTCAGAAAGGTGAAAAATTGTCCGTTTTCAAATGTTTTATTTTTGAACGTCAGTTCACATTTGTAGGTGGATTATTAGTTTTAGAGCTAAAATTAGCATATTTAAAGTGATTTTCATGCTTCCAGGGGCTCTAAACACAAGATTTGTGGAATGGTTAAAAGTGCATGAAAATGTCCAATTTGCTCACTCTGAGGTCTCAAAAAGTGTTTCTTCACCCCGGGAAGTGAATTAAATACCATTTGGAGGCATTTAATGTTCAAGCAAAAACGGCTGATTTTTGACAAAAGAGATAACACCCCCCCATTACGTCATTCTTCAGAAATGTGAAAAATGGTCCGTTTTCAATTGTTTTATTTTTGAACGTCAGTTCACGTTTGTAGGTGGATTATTAGTTTTGGAGCTAAAATTAGCATGTTTAAAGTGATTTTCATGCTTCCAGGGGCTCTTAACACAAGATTTGTGGAATGGTTAAAAGTGCATGAAAATGCCCAATTTGCTCACTCTGAGGTCTCAAAAAGTGTTTCTTCACCCTGGGAAGTGAATTAAATACCATTTGGAGGCATTTAATGTTCAAGCAAAAACGGCTGATTTTTGACAAAAGAGATAACACCCCCCTTACGTCATTCTTCAGAAAGGTGAAAAATGGTCCGTTTTCAAATGTTTTATTTTTGAACATCAGTTAACATTTGTAGGCAGATTATTAGTTTTAGAGCTAAAATTAGCATGTTTAAAGTGATTTTCATGCTTCCAGGGGCTCTAAACACAAGATTTGTGGAATGGTTAAAAGTGCATGAAAATGGCCAATTTGCTCACTCTGAGGTCTCAAAAAGTGTTTCTTCACCCCGGTAAGTGAATTAAATACCATTTGGAGGCATTTAATGTTCAAGCAAAAACAGCTGATTTTTGACAAAAGAGATAACACCCCCCATTACGTAATTCTTCAGAAAGGTGAAAAATGGTCCATTTTCAAATGTTTTATTTTTGAACGTCAGTTCACATTTGTAGGTGGATTATTAGTTTTAGAGCTAAAATTAGCATGTTTAAAGTGATTTTCATGCTTCCAGGGGCCCGGGAAGTGAATTAAATACCATTTGGAGGCATTTAATGTTCGAACAAAAACGGCAGATTTTTGACAAAAGAGATAACACCCCCCCCCCCATTACGTCATGCTTCAGAAAGGTGAAAAATTGTCCGTTTTCAAATGTTTTATTTTTGAATGTCAGTTCACATTTGTAGGTGGATTATTAGTTTTAGAGCTAAAATTAGCATATTTAAAGTGATTTTCATGCTTCCAGGGGCTCTAAACACAAGATTTGTGGAATGGTTAAAAGTGCATGAAAATGGCCAATTTGCTCACTCTGAGGTCTCAAAAAGTGTTTCTTCACCCCGGGAAGTGAATTAAATACCATTTGGAGGCATTTAATGTTCAAGCAAAAACGGCTGATTTTTGACAAAAGAGATAACACCCCCCCATTACGTCATTCTTCAGAAATGTGAAAAATGGTCCGTTTTCAATTGTTTTATTTTTGAACGTCAGTTCACATTTGTAGGTGGATTATTAGTTTTAGAGCTAAAATTAGCATGTTTAAAGTGATTTTCATGCTTCCAGGGGCTCTTAACACAAGATTTGTGGAATGGTTAAAAGTGCATGAAAATGCCCAATTTGCTCACTCTGAGGTCTCAAAAAGTGTTTCTTCACCCTGGGAAGTGAATTAAATACCATTTGGAGGCATTTAATGTTCAAGCAAAAACGGCTGATTTTTGACAAAAGAGATAACACCCCCCTTACGTCATTCTTCAGAAAGGTGAAAAATGGTCCGTTTTCAAATGTTTTATTTTTGAACGTCAGTTCACATTTGTAGGTGGATTATTAGTTTTAGAGCTAAAATTAGCATGTTTAAAGTGATTTTCATGCTTCCAGGGGCTCTTAACACAAGATTTGTGGAATGGTTAAAAGTGCATGAAAATGGCCAATTTGCTCACTCTGAGGTCTCAAAAAGTGTTTCTTCACCCCGGGAAGTGAATTAAATACCATTTGGAGGCATTTAATGTTCAAGCAAAAACAGCTGATTTTTGACAAAAGAGATAACACCCCCCCATTACGTCATTCTTCAGAAAGGTGAAAAATGGTCCGTTTTCAAATGTTTTATTTTTGAACGTCAGTTCACATTTGTAGGTGGATTATTAGTTTTAGAGCTAAAATTAGCATGTTTAAAGTGATTTTCATGCTTCCTGTGGCTCTAAACACAAGATTTGTGGAATGGTTAAAAGTGCATGAAAATGGCCAATTTGCTCACTCTGAGGTCTCAAAAAGTGTTTCTTCACCCCGGGAAGTGAATTAAATACCATTTGGAGGCATTTAATGTTCAAGCAAAAACAGCTGATTTTTGACAAAAGAGATAACATCCCCCATTACGTAATTCTTCAGAAAGGTGAAAAATGGTCCGTTTTCAAATGTTTTATTTTTGAACGTCAGTTCACATTTGTAGGTGGATTATTAGTTTTAGAGCTAAAATTAGCATGTTTAAAGTGATTTTCATGCTTCCAGGGGCTCAAAACACAAGATTTGTAGAATGGTTAAAAGTGCATGAAAATGGCCAATTTACTCACTCTGAGGTCTCAAAAAGTGTTTCTTCACCCCGGGAAGTGAATTAAATACCATTTGGAGGCATTTAATGTTCAAGCAAAAACGGCTGATTTTTGACAAAAGAGATAACACCCCCCCATTATGTCATGCTTCAGAAAGGTGAAAAATGGTCCGTTTTCAAATGTTTTATTTTTGAAGGTCAGTTCACATTTGTAGGTGGATTATTAGTTTTAGAGCTAAAATTAGCATGTTTAAAGTGATTTTCATGCTTCCAGGGGGCCGGGAAGTGAATTAAATACCATTTGGAGGCATTTAATGTTCAAGCAAAAACGGCTGATTTTTGACAAAAGAGATAACACCCCCCATTACGTCATGCTTCAGAAAGGTGAAAGATTGTCAGTTTTCAAATGTTTTATTTTTGAATGTCAGTTCACATTTGTAGGTGGATTATTAGTTTTAGAGCTAAAATTATCATGTTTAAAGTGATTTTCATGCTTCCTGTGGCCCTAAACACAAAGTTTGTGGAATGGTTAAAAGTGCATGAAAATGGCCAATTTGCTCACTCTGAGGTCTCAAAAAGAGTTTCTTCACCCCGGGAAGTGAATTAAATACCATTTGGAGGCATTTAATGTTCAAGCAAAAACGGCTGATTTTTGACTAAAGAGATAACACCCCCCCATTACGTCATGCTTCAGAAAGGTGAAAAATGGTCCGTTTTCAAATGTTTTCTTTTTGAATGTCAATTCACATTTGTAGGTGGATTATTAGTTTTAGAGCTAAAATTAGCATGTTTAAAGTGATTTTCATGCTTCCAGGGGCTCGGGAAGTGAATTAAATATCATTTGGAGTCATTTAATGTTCAAGAAAAAACGGCTGATTTTTGACAAAAGAGATAACACCCCCCATTACGTCATGCTTCAGAAAGGTGAAAAATTGTCCGTTTTCAAATAATTTATTTTTGAATGTCAGTTCACATTTGTAGGTGAATTATTAGTTTTAGAGCTAAAATTAGCATGTTTAAAGTGATTTTCATGCTTCCTGTGGCCCTAAACACAAAGTTTGTGGAATGGTTAAAAGTGCATGAAAATGGCCAATTTGCTCACTCTGAGGTCTCAAAAAGTGTTTCTTCACCCCGGGAAGTGAATTAAATACCATTTGGAGGCATTTAATGTTCAAGCAAAAACAGCTGATTTTTGACAAAAGGGATAACACCCCCCATTACGTAATGCTTCAGAAAGGTGAAAAATGGTCCGTTTTCAAATGTTTTATTTTTGAATGTCAGTTCACATTTGTAGGTGGATTATTAGTTTTAGAGCTAAAATTAGCATGTTTAAAGTGATTTTCATGCTTCCAGGGGACCGGGAAGTGAATTAAATACCATTTGGAGGCATTTAATGTTCAAGCAAAAACAGCTGATCTTTGACAAAAGAGATAACACCCCCCCATTACGTCATTCTTCAGAAAGGTGAAAAATGGTCCGTTTTCAAATGTTTTATTTTTGAACGTCAGTTCACATTTGTAGGTGGATTATTAGTTTTAGAGCTAAAATTAGCATGTTTATAGTGATTTTCATGCTTCCAGGGGCTCTAAACACAAGATTTGTGGAATGGTTAAAAGTGCATGAAAATGGCCAATTTGCTCACTCTGAGGTCTCAAAAAGTGTTTCTTCACCCCGGGAAGTGAATTAAATACCATTTGGAGGCATTTCATGTTCAATCAAAAACAGCTGATTTTTGACAAAAGAGATAACACCTCCCATTACGTCATGCTTCAGAAAGGTGAAAAATTGTCCGTTTTCAAATGTTTTTGTTTTTAATGTCAGTTCACATTTGTAGGTGGATTAGTTTTAGAGCTAAAATTAGCATGTTTAAAGTGATTTTCATGCTTCCGGTGGCCCTAAACACAAGGTTTGTGTAATGGTTAAAAGTGCATGAAAATGGCCAATTTGCTCACTCTGAGGTCTCAAAAAGAGTTTCTTCACCCCGGGAAGTGAATTAAATACCATTTGGAGGCATTTAATGTTCAAGCAAAAACAGCTGATTTTTGACAAAAGAGATAACACCCCCCCATTACGTAATTCTTCAGAAAGGTGAAAAATTGTCTGTTTTCAAATGTTTTATTTTTGAATGTCAGTTCACATTTGTAGGTGGATTATTAGTTTTAGAGCTAAAATTTGCATATTTAAAGTGATTTTCATGCTTCCAGGGGCTCTAAACACAAGATTTGTGGAATGGTTAAAAGTGCATGAAAATGGCCAATTTGCTCACTCTGAGGTCTCAAAAAGTGTTTCTTCACCCCGGGAAGTGAATTAAATACCATTTGGAGGCATTTAATGTTCAAGCAAAAACGGCTGATTTTTGACAAAAGAGATAACACCCCCCCATTACGTCATTCTTCAGAAAGGTGAAAAATGGTCCGTTTTCAAATGTTTTATTTTTGAACGTCAGTTCATATTTGTAGGTGGATTATTAGTTTTAGAGCTAAAATTAGCATGTTTAAAGTGATTTTCATGCTTCCAGGGGCTCTAAACACAAGATTTTTGGAATGGTTAAAAGTGCATGAAAATGGCCAATTTGCTCACTCTGAGGTCTCAAAAAGTGTTTCTTCACCCCGGGAAGTGAATTAAATACCATTTGTAGGCATTTAATGTTCAATCAAAAACAGCTGATTTTTGACAAAAGAGATAACACCCCCCCATTACGTAATTCTTCAGAAAGGTGAAAAATTGTCTGTTTTCAAATGTTCTATTTTTGAATGTCAGTTCACATTTGTAGGTGGATTATTAGTTTTAGAGCTAAAATTAGCATATTTAAAGTGATGTTCATGCTTCCAGGGGCTCTAAACACAAGATTTGTGGAATGGTTAAAAGTGCATGAAAATGGCCAATTTGCTCACTCTGAGGTCTCAAAAAGTGTTTCTTCACCCCGGGAAGTGAATTAAATACCATTTGGAGGCATTTAATGTTCAAGCAAAAACCGCTGATTTTTGACAAAAGAGATAACACCCCCCCATTACGTCATTCTTCAGAAAGGTGAAAAATGGTCCGTTTTCAAATGTTTTATTTTTGAACGTCAGTTCACATTTGTAGGTGGATTATTAGTTTTAGAGCTAAAATTAGCATGTTTAAAGTGATTTTCATGCTTCCAGGGGCTCTAAACACAAGATTTGTGGAATGGTTAAAAGTGCATGAAAATGGCCAATTTGCTCACTCTGAGGTCTCAAAAAGTGTTTCTTCACCCCGGGAAGTGAATTAAATACCATTTGGAGGCATTTAATGTTCAATCAAAAACAGCTGATTTTTGACAAAAGAGATAACACCTCCCATTACGTCATGCTTCAGAAAGGTGAAAAATTGTCCGTTTTCAAATGTTTTTTTTTTAATGTCAGTTCACATTTGTAGGTGGATTATTAGTTTTAGAGCTAAAATTAGCATGTTTAAAGTGATTTTCATGCTTCCTGTGGCCCTAAACACAAGGTTTGTGGAATGGTTAAAAGTGCATGAAAATGGCCAATTTGCTCACTCTGAGGTCTCAAAAAGAGTTTCTTCACCCCGGGAAGTGAATTAAATACCATTTGGAGGCATTTAATGTTCAAGCAAAGACAGCTGATTTTTGACAAAAGAGATAACACCCCCCATTACGTCATTCTTCAGAAAGGTAAAAAATGGTCCGTTTTCAAATGTTTAATTTTTGATCGTCAGTTCACATTTGTAGGTGGATTATTAGTTTTAGAGCTAAAATTAGCATGTTTAAAGTGATTTTCATGCTTCCAGGGGCTCTAAACACAAGATTTGTGGAATGGTTAAAAGTGCATGAAAATGGCCAATTTGCTCACTCTGAGGTCTCAAAAAGAGTTTCTTCACCCCGGGAAGTGAATTAAATACAATTTGGAGGCATTTAATGTTCAAGCAAAAACGGCGGATTTTTGACAAAAGAGATAACACCCCCCCATTACTTGATGCTTCAGAAAGGTGAAAAATTGTCCGTTTTCAAATGTTTTATTTTTGAATGTCAGTTCACATTTGTAGGTGGATCATCAGTTTTAGAGCTAAAAAATTAGCATGTTTAAAGTGATTTTCATGCTTCCAGGGGCTCTAAACACAAGATTTGTGGAATGGTTAAAAGTGCATGAAAATGGCCAATTTGCTCACTCTGAGGTCTCAAAAAGTGTTTCTTCACCCCGGGAAGTGAATTAAATACCATTTGGAGGCATTTAATGTTCAATCAAAAACAGCTGATTTTTGACAAAAGAGATAACACCTCCCATTACGTCATGCTTCAGAAAGGTGAAAAATTGTCCGTTTTTTTTTTTTTAATGTCAGTTCACATTTGTAGGTGGATTATTAGTTTTAGAGCTAAAATTAGCATGTTTAAAGTGATTTTCGTGCTTCCTGTGGCCCTAAACACAAGGTTTGTGGAATGGTTAAAAGTGCATGAAAATGGCCAATTTGCTGACTCTGAGGTCTCAAAAAGTGTTTCTTCACCCCGGGAAGTGAATTAAATACCATTTGGAGGCATTTAATGTTCAAGCAAAAACAGCTGATTTTTGACAAAAGAGATAACACCCCCCCCCCCCATTACGTAATTCTTCAGAAAGGTGAAAAATTGTCTGTTTTCAAATGTTTTATTTTTGAATGTCAGTTCACATTTGTAGGTGAATTATTAGTTTTAGAGCTAAAATTAGCATATTTAAAGTGATTTTCATGCTTCCATGGGCTCTAAACACAAGATTTGTGGAATGGTTAAAAGTGCATGAAAATGGCCAATTTGCTCACTCTGAGGTCTCAAAAAGTGTTTCTTCACCCCGGGAAGTGAATTAAATACCATTTGGACGCATTTAATGTTCAAGCAAAAACGGCTGATTTTTGACAAAAGAGATAACACCCCCCCATTTCGTCATTCTTCAGAAAGGTGAAAAATGGTCCGTTTTCAATTGTTTTATTTTTGAACGTCAGTTCACATTTGTAGGTGGATTATTAGTTTTAGAGCTAAAATTAGCATGTTTAAAGTGATTTTCATGCTTCCAGGGGGCCGGGAAGTGAATTAAATACCATTTGGAGGCATTTAATGTTCAAGCAAAAACGGCTGATTTTTGACAAAAGAGATAACACCCCCCATTACGTCATGCTTCAGAAAGGTGAAAGATTGTCAGTTTTCAAATGTTTTATTTTTGAATGTCAGTTCACATTTGTAGGTGGATTATTAGTTTTAGAGCTAAAATTATCATGTTTAAAGTGATTTTCATGCTTCCTGTGGCCCTAAACACAAAGTTTGTGGAATGGTTAAAAGTGCATGAAAATGGCCAATTTGCTCACTCTGAGGTCTCAAAAAGTGTTTCTTCACCCCGGGAAGTGAATTAAATACCATTTGGAGGCATTTAATGTTCAAGCAAAAACGGCTGATTTTTGACAAAAGAGATAACACCCCCCCATTACGTAATTCTTCAGAAAGGTGAAAAATTGTCTGTTTTCAAATGTTTTATTTTTGAATGTCAGTTCACATTTGTAGGTGGATTATTAGTTTTAGAGCTAAAATTAGCATATTTAAAGTGATTTTCATGCTTCCAGGGGCTCTAAACACAAGATTTGTGGAATGGTTAAAAGTGCATGAAAATGGCCAATTTGCTCACTCTGAGGTCTCAAAAAGTGTTTCTTCACCCCGGGAAGTGAATTAAATACCATTTGGAGGCATTTAATGTTCAAGCAAAACGGCTGATTTTTGACAAAAGAGATAACACCCCCCCATTACGTCATTCTTCAGAAAGGTGAAAAATGGTCCGTTTTCAAATGTTTTATTTTTGAACGTCAGTTCACATTTGTAGGTAGATTATTAGTTTTAGAGCTAAAATTAGCATGTTTAAAGTGATTTTCGTGCTTCCAGGGGCTCTAAACACAAGATTTGTGGAATGGTTAAAAGTGCATGAAAATGGCCAATTTGCTCACTCTGAGGTCTCAAAAAGTGTTTCTTCACCCCGGGAAGTGAATTAAATACCATTTGTAGGCATTTAATGTTCAATCAAAAACAGCTGATTTTTGACAAAAGAGATAACACCCCCCATTACGTCATTCTTCAGAAAGGTGAAAAATGGTCCGTTTTCAAATGTTTTATTTTTGAACGTCAGTTAACATTTGTAGGTGGATTATTAGTTTTAGAGCTAAAATTAGCATGTTTAAAGTGATTTTCATGCTTCCAGGGGCTCTAAACACAAGATTTGTGGAATGGTTAAAAGTGCATGAAAATGGCCAATTTGCTCACTCTGAGGTCTCAAAAAGTGTTTCTTCACCCCGGGAAGTGAATTAAATACCATTTGGAGGCATTTAATGTTCAAGCAAAAACAGCTGATTTTTGACAAAAGAGATAACACCCCCCATTACGTAATTCTTCAGAAAGGTGAAAAATGGTCAATTTTCAAATGTTTTATTTTTGAACGTCAGTTCACATTTGTAGGTGGATTATTAGTTTTAGAGCTAAAATTAGCATGTTTAAAGTGATTTTCATGCTTCCAGGGGCCCGGGAAGTGAATTAAATACCATTTGGAGGCATTTAATGTTCAAGCAAAAACGGCAGATTTTTGACAAAAGAGATAACACCCCCCCCCCCCATTACGTCATGCTTCAGAAAGGTGAAAAATTGTCCGTTTTCAAATGTTTTATTTTTGAATGTCAGTTCACATTTGTAGGTGGATTATTAGTTTTAGAGCTAAAATTAGCATATTTAAAGTGATTTTCATGCTTCCAGGGGCTCTAAACACAAGATTTGTGGAATGGTTAAAAGTGCATGAAAATGTCCAATTTGCTCACTCTGAGGTCTCAAAAAGTGTTTCTTCACCCCGGGAAGTGAATTAAATACCATTTGGAGGCATTTAATGTTCAAGCAAAAACGGCTGATTTTTGACAAAAGAGATAACACCCTCCCATTACGTCATTCTTCAGAAATGTGAAAAATGGTCCGTTTTCAATTGTTTTATTTTTGAACGTCAGTTCACATTTGTAGGTGGATTATTAGTTTTAGAGCTAAAATTAGCATGTTTAAAGTGATTTTCATGCTTCCAGGGGCTCTTAACACAAGATTTGTGGAATGGTTAAAAGTGCATGAAAATGCCCAATTTGCTCACTCTGAGGTCTCAAAAAGTGTTTCTTCACCCTGGGAAGTGAATTAAATACCATTTGGAGGCATTTAATGTTCAAGCAAAAACGGCTGATTTTTGACAAAAGAGATAACACCCCCCTTACGTCATTCTTCAGAAAGGTGAAAAATGGTCCGTTTTCAAATGTTTTATTTTTGAACGTCAGTTAACATTTGTAGGTGGATTATTAGTTTTAGAGCTAAAATTAGCATGTTTAAAGTGATTTTCATGCTTCCAGGGGCTCTAAACACAAGATTTGTGGAATGGTTAAAAGTGCATGAAAATGGCCAATTTGCTCACTCTGAGGTCTCAAAAAGTGTTTCTTCACCCCGGGAAGTGAATTAAATACCATTTGGAGGCATTTAATGTTCAAGCAAAAACAGCTGATTTTTGACAAAAGAGATAACACCCCCCATTACGTAATTCTTCAGAAAGGTGAAAAATGGTCCATTTTCAAATGTTTTATTTTTGAACGTCAGTTCACATTTGTAGGTGGATTATTAGTTTTAGAGCTAAAATTAGCATGTTTAAAGTGATTTTCATGCTTCCAGGGGCCCGGGAAGTGAATTAAATACCATTTGGAGGCATTTAATGTTCAAGCAAAAACGGCAGATTTTTGACAAAAGAGATAACACCCCCCCCCCATTACGTCATGCTTCAGAAAGGTGAAAAATTGTCCGTTTTCAAATGTTTTATTTTTGAATGTCAGTTCACATTTGTAGGTGGATTATTAGTTTTAGAGCTAAAATTAGCATATTTAAAGTGATTTTCATGCTTCCAGGGGCTCTAAACACAAGATTTGAGGAATGGTTAAAAGTGCATGAAAATGGCCAATTTGCTCACTCTGAGGTCTCAAAAAGTGTTTCTTCACCCCGGGAAGTGAATTAAATACCATTTGGAGGCATTTAATGTTCAAGCAAAAACGGCTGATTTTTGACAAAAGAGATAACACCCCCCCATTACGTCATTCTTCAGAAATGTGAAAAATGGTCCGTTTTCAATTGTTTTATTTTTGAACGTCAGTTCACATTTGTAGGTGGATTATTAGTTTTAGAGCTAAAATTAGCATGTTTAAAGTGATTTTCATGCTTCCAGGGGCTCTTAACACAAGATTTGTGGAATGGTTAAAAGTGCATGAAAATGCCCAATTTGCTCACTCTGAGGTCTCAAAAAGTGTTTCTTCACCCTGGGAAGTGAATTAAATACCATTTGGAGGCATTTAATGTTCAAGCAAAAACGGCTGATTTTTGACAAAAGAGATAACACCCCCCTTACGTCATTCTTCAGAAAGGTGAAAAATGGTCCGTTTTCAAATGTTTTATTTTTGAACGTCAGTTCACATTTGTAGGTGGATTATTAGTTTTAGAGCTAAAATTAGCATGTTTAAAGTGATTTTCATGCTTCCTGTGGCTCTAAACACAAGATTTGTGGAATGGTTAAAAGTGCATGAAAATGGCCAATTTGCTCACTCTGAGGTCTCAAAAAGTGTTTCTTCACCCCGGGAAGTGAATTAAATACCATTTGGAGGCATTTAATGTTCAATCAAAAACAGCTGATTTTTGACAAAAGAGATAACATCCCCCATTACGTAATTCTTCAGAAAGGTGAAAAATGGTCCGTTTTCAAATGTTTTATTTTTGAACGTCAGTTCACATTTGTAGGTGGATTATTAGTTTTAGAGCTAAAATTAGCATGTTTAAAGTGATTTTCATGCTTCCAGGGGCTCAAAACACAAGATTTGTAGAATGGTTAAAAGTGCATGAAAATGGCCAATTTACTCACTCTGAGGTCTCAAAAAGTGTTTCTTCACACCGGGAAGTGAATTAAATACCATTTGGAGGCATTTAATGTTCAAGCAAAAACGGCTGATTTTTGACAAAAGAGATAACACCCCCCCATTATGTCATGCTTCAGAAAGGTGAAAAATGGTCCGTTTTCAAATGTTTTATTTTTGAAGGTCAGTTCACATTTGTAGGTGGATTATTAGTTTTAGAGCTAAAATTAGCATGTTTAAAGTGATTTTCATGCTTCCAGGGGGCCGGGAAGTGAATTAAATACCATTTGGAGGCATTTAATGTTCAAGCAAAAACGGCTGATTTTTGACAAAAGAGATAACACCCCCCATTACGTCATGCTTCAGAAAGGTGAAAGATTGTCAGTTTTCAAATGTTTTATTTTTGAATGTCAGTTCACATTTGTAGGTGGATTATTAGTTTTAGAGCTAAAATTATCATGTTTAAAGTGATTTTCATGCTTCCTGTGGCCCTAAACACAAAGTTTGTGGAATGGTTAAAAGTGCATGAAAATGGCCAATTTGCTCACTCTGAGGTCTCAAAAAGAGTTTCTTCACCCCGGGAAGTGAATTAAATACCATTTGGAGGCATTTAATGTTCAAGCAAAAACGGCTGATTTTTGACTAAAGAGATAACACCCCCCCATTACGTCATGCTTCAGAAAGGTGAAAAATGGTCCGTTTTCAAATGTTTTATTTTTGAATGTCAATTCACATTTGTAGGTGGATTATTAGTTTTAGAGCTAAAATTAGCATGTTTAAAGTGATTTTCATGCTTCCAGGGGCTCGGGAAGTGAATTAAATATCATTTGGAGTCATTTAATGTTCAAGAAAAAACGGCTGATTTTTGACAAAAGAGATAACACCCCCCATTACGTCATGCTTCAGAAAGGTGAAAAATTGTCCGTTTTCAAATAATTTATTTTTGAATGTCAGTTCACATTTGTAGGTGAATTATTAGTTTTAGAGCTAAAATTAGCATGTTTAAAGTGATTTTCATGCTTCCTGTGGCCCTAAACACAAAGTTTGTGGAATGGTTAAAAGTGCATGAAAATGGCCAATTTGCTCACTCTGAGGTCTCAAAAAGTGTTTCTTCACCCCGGGAAGTGAATTAAATACCATTTGGAGGCATTTAATGTTCAAGCAAAAACAGCTGATTTTTGACAAAAGGGATAACACCCCCCATTACGTAATGCTTCAGAAAGGTGAAAAATGGTCCGTTTTCAAATGTTTTATTTTTGAATGTCAGTTCACATTTGTAGGTGGATTATTAGTTTTAGAGCTAAAATTAGCATGTTTAAAGTGATTTTCATGCTTCCAGGGGACCGGGAAGTGAATTAAATACCATTTGGAGGCATTTAATGTTCAAGCAAAAACAGCTGATCTTTGACAAAAGAGATAACACCCCCCCATTACGTCATTCTTCAGAAAGGTGAAAAATGGTCCGTTTTCAAATGTTTTATTTTTGAACGTCAGTTCACATTTGTAGGTGGATTATTAGTTTTAGAGCTAAAATTAGCATGTTTATAGTGATTTTCATGCTTCCAGGGGCTCTAAACACAAGATTTGTGGAATGGTTAAAAGTGCATGAAAATGGCCAATTTGCTCACTCTGAGGTCTCAAAAAGTGTTTCTTCACCCCGGGAAGTGAATTAAATACCATTTGGAGGCATTTCATGTTCAATCAAAAACAGCTGATTTTTGACAAAAGAGATAACACCTCCCATTACGTCATGCTTCAGAAAGGTGAAAAATTGTCCGTTTTCAAATGTTTTTGTTTTTAATGTCAGTTCACATTTGTAGGTGGATTAGTTTTAGAGCTAAAATTAGCATGTTTAAAGTGATTTTCATGCTTCCGGTGGCCCTAAACACAAGGTTTGTGTAATGGTTAAAAGTGCATGAAAATGGCCAATTTGCTCACTCTGAGGTCTCAAAAAGAGTTTCTTCACCCCGGGAAGTGAATTAAATACCATTTGGAGGCATTTAATGTTCAAGCAAAAACAGCTGATTTTTGACAAAAGAGATAACACCCCCCCATTACGTAATTCTTCAGAAAGGTGAAAAATTGTCTGTTTTCAAATGTTTTATTTTTGAATGTCAGTTCACATTTGTAGGTGGATTATTAGTTTTAGAGCTAAAATTTGCATATTTAAAGTGATTTTCATGCTTCCAGGGGCTCTAAACACAAGATTTGTGGAATGGTTAAAAGTGCATGAAAATGGCCAATTTGCTCACTCTGAGGTCTCAAAAAGTGTTTCTTCACCCCGGGAAGTGAATTAAATACCATTTGGAGGCATTTAATGTTCAAGCAAAAACGGCTGATTTTTGACAAAAGAGATAACACCCCCCCATTACGTCATTCTTCAGAAAGGTGAAAAATGGTCCGTTTTCAAATGTTTTATTTTTGAACGTCAGTTCATATTTGTAGGTGGATTATTAGTTTTAGAGCTAAAATTAGCATGTTTAAAGTGATTTTCATGCTTCCAGGGGCTCTAAACACAAGATTTTTGGAATGGTTAAAAGTGCATGAAAATGGCCAATTTGCTCACTCTGAGGTCTCAAAAAGTGTTTCTTCACCCCGGGAAGTGAATTAAATACCATTTGTAGGCATTTAATGTTCAATCAAAAACAGCTGATTTTTGACAAAAGAGATAACACCCCCCCATTACGTAATTCTTCAGAAAGGTGAAAAATTGTCTGTTTTCAAATGTTCTATTTTTGAATGTCAGTTCACATTTGTAGGTGGATTATTAGTTTTAGAGCTAAAATTAGCATATTTAAAGTGATGTTCATGCTTCCAGGGGCTCTAAACACAAGATTTGTGGAATGGTTAAAAGTGCATGAAAATGGCCAATTTGCTCACTCTGAGGTCTCAAAAAGTGTTTCTTCACCCCGGGAAGTGAATTAAATACCATTTGGAGGCATTTAATGTTCAAGCAAAAACCGCTGATTTTTGACAAAAGAGATAACACCCCCCCATTACGTCATTCTTCAGAAAGGTGAAAAATGGTCCGTTTTCAAATGTTTTATTTTTGAACGTCAGTTCACATTTGTAGGTGGATTATTAGTTTTAGAGCTAAAATTAGCATGTTTAAAGTGATTTTCATGCTTCCAGGGGCTCTAAACACAAGATTTGTGGAATGGTTAAAAGTGCATGAAAATGGCCAATTTGCTCACTCTGAGGTCTCAAAAAGTGTTTCTTCACCCCGGGAAGTGAATTAAATACCATTTGGAGGCATTTAATGTTCAATCAAAAACAGCTGATTTTTGACAAAAGAGATAACACCTCCCATTACGTCATGCTTCAGAAAGGTGAAAAATTGTCCGTTTTCAAATGTTTTTTTTTTAATGTCAGTTCACATTTGTAGGTGGATTATTAGTTTTAGAGCTAAAATTAGCATGTTTAAAGTGATTTTCATGCTTCCTGTGGCCCTAAACACAAGGTTTGTGGAATGGTTAAAAGTGCATGAAAATGGCCAATTTGCTCACTCTGAGGTCTCAAAAAGAGTTTCTTCACCCCGGGAAGTGAATTAAATAGCATTTGGAGGCATTTAATGTTCAAGCAAAGACAGCTGATTTTTGACAAAAGAGATAACACCCCCCATTACGTCATTCTTCAGAAAGGTAAAAAATGGTCCGTTTTCAAATGTTTAATTTTTGAACGTCAGTTCACATTTGTAGGTGGATTATTAGTTTTAGAGCTAAAATTAGCATGTTTAAAGTGATTTTCATGCTTCCAGGGGCTCTTAACACAAGATTTGTGGAATGGTTAAAAGTGCATGAAAATGCCCAATTTGCTCACTCTGAGGTCTCAAAAAGTGTTTCTTCACCCTGGGAAGTGAATTAAATACCATTTGGAGGCATTTAATGTTCAAGCAAAAACGGCTGATTTTTGACAAAAGAGATAACACCCCCCTTACGTCATTCTTCAGAAAGGTGAAAAATGGTCCGTTTTCAAATGTTTTATTTTTGAACGTCAGTTCACATTTGTAGGTGGATTATTAGTTTTAGAGCTAAAATTAGCATGTTTAAAGTGATTTTCATGCTTCCTGTGGCTCTAAACACAAGGTTTGTGGAATGGTTAAAAGTGCATGAAAATGGCCAATTTGCTCACTCTGAGGTCTCAAAAAGAGTTTCTTCACCCCGGGAAGTGAATTAAATAGCATTTGGAGGCATTTAATGTTCAAGCAAAGACAGCTGATTTTTGACAAAAGAGATAACACCCCCCATTACGTCATTCTTCAGAAAGGTAAAAAATGGTCCGTTTTCAAATGTTTAATTTTTGAACGTCAGTTCACATTTGTAGGTGGATTATTAGTTTTAGAGCTAAAATTAGCATGTTTAAAGTGATTTTCATGCTTCCAGGGGCTCAAAACACAAGATTTGTAGAATGGTTAAAAGTGCATGAAAATGGCCAATTTACTCACTCTGAGGTCTCAAAAAGTGTTTCTTCACACCGGGAAGTGAATTAAATACCATTTGGAGGCATTTAATGTTCAAGCAAAAACGGCTGATTTTTGACAAAAGAGATAACACCCCCCCATTATGTCATGCTTCAGAAAGGTGAAAAATGGTCCGTTTTCAAATGTTTTATTTTTGAAGGTCAGTTCACATTTGTAGGTGGATTATTAGTTTTAGAGCTAAAATTAGCATGTTTAAAGTGATTTTCATGCTTCCAGGGGGCCGGGAAGTGAATTAAATACCATTTGGAGGCATTTAATGTTCAAGCAAAAACGGCTGATTTTTGACAAAAGAGATAACACCCCCCATTACGTCATGCTTCAGAAAGGTGAAAGATTGTCAGTTTTCAAATGTTTTATTTTTGAATGTCAGTTCACATTTGTAGGTGGATTATTAGTTTTAGAGCTAAAATTATCATGTTTAAAGTGATTTTCATGCTTCCTGTGGCCCTAAACACAAAGTTTGTGGAATGGTTAAAAGTGCATGAAAATGGCCAATTTGCTCACTCTGAGGTCTCAAAAAGAGTTTCTTCACCCCGGGAAGTGAATTAAATACCATTTGGAGGCATTTAATGTTCAAGCAAAAACGGCTGATTTTTGACTAAAGAGATAACACCCCCCCATTACGTCATGCTTCAGAAAGGTGAAAAATGGTCCGTTTTCAAATGTTTTATTTTTGAATGTCAATTCACATTTGTAGGTGGATTATTAGTTTTAGAGCTAAAATTAGCATGTTTAAAGTGATTTTCATGCTTCCAGGGGCTCGGGAAGTGAATTAAATATCATTTGGAGTCATTTAATGTTCAAGAAAAAACGGCTGATTTTTGACAAAAGAGATAACACCCCCCATTACGTCATGCTTCAGAAAGGTGAAAAATTGTCCGTTTTCAAATAATTTATTTTTGAATGTCAGTTCACATTTGTAGGTGAATTATTAGTTTTAGAGCTAAAATTAGCATGTTTAAAGTGATTTTCATGCTTCCTGTGGCCCTAAACACAAAGTTTGTGGAATGGTTAAAAGTGCATGAAAATGGCCAATTTGCTCACTCTGAGGTCTCAAAAAGTGTTTCTTCACCCCGGGAAGTGAATTAAATACCATTTGGAGGCATTTAATGTTCAAGCAAAAACAGCTGATTTTTGACAAAAGGGATAACACCCCCCATTACGTAATGCTTCAGAAAGGTGAAAAATGGTCCGTTTTCAAATGTTTTATTTTTGAATGTCAGTTCACATTTGTAGGTGGATTATTAGTTTTAGAGCTAAAATTAGCATGTTTAAAGTGATTTTCATGCTTCCAGGGGACCGGGAAGTGAATTAAATACCATTTGGAGGCATTTAATGTTCAAGCAAAAACAGCTGATCTTTGACAAAAGAGATAACACCCCCCCATTACGTCATTCTTCAGAAAGGTGAAAAATGGTCCGTTTTCAAATGTTTTATTTTTGAACGTCAGTTCACATTTGTAGGTGGATTATTAGTTTTAGAGCTAAAATTAGCATGTTTATAGTGATTTTCATGCTTCCAGGGGCTCTAAACACAAGATTTGTGGAATGGTTAAAAGTGCATGAAAATGGCCAATTTGCTCACTCTGAGGTCTCAAAAAGTGTTTCTTCACCCCGGGAAGTGAATTAAATACCATTTGGAGGCATTTCATGTTCAATCAAAAACAGCTGATTTTTGACAAAAGAGATAACACCTCCCATTACGTCATGCTTCAGAAAGGTGAAAAATTGTCCGTTTTCAAATGTTTTTGTTTTTAATGTCAGTTCACATTTGTAGGTGGATTAGTTTTAGAGCTAAAATTAGCATGTTTAAAGTGATTTTCATGCTTCCGGTGGCCCTAAACACAAGGTTTGTGTAATGGTTAAAAGTGCATGAAAATGGCCAATTTGCTCACTCTGAGGTCTCAAAAAGAGTTTCTTCACCCCGGGAAGTGAATTAAATACCATTTGGAGGCATTTAATGTTCAAGCAAAAACAGCTGATTTTTGACAAAAGAGATAACACCCCCCCATTACGTAATTCTTCAGAAAGGTGAAAAATTGTCTGTTTTCAAATGTTTTATTTTTGAATGTCAGTTCACATTTGTAGGTGGATTATTAGTTTTAGAGCTAAAATTTGCATATTTAAAGTGATTTTCATGCTTCCAGGGGCTCTAAACACAAGATTTGTGGAATGGTTAAAAGTGCATGAAAATGGCCAATTTGCTCACTCTGAGGTCTCAAAAAGTGTTTCTTCACCCCGGGAAGTGAATTAAATACCATTTGGAGGCATTTAATGTTCAAGCAAAAACGGCTGATTTTTGACAAAAGAGATAACACCCCCCCATTACGTCATTCTTCAGAAAGGTGAAAAATGGTCCGTTTTCAAATGTTTTATTTTTGAACGTCAGTTCATATTTGTAGGTGGATTATTAGTTTTAGAGCTAAAATTAGCATGTTTAAAGTGATTTTCATGCTTCCAGGGGCTCTAAACACAAGATTTTTGGAATGGTTAAAAGTGCATGAAAATGGCCAATTTGCTCACTCTGAGGTCTCAAAAAGTGTTTCTTCACCCCGGGAAGTGAATTAAATACCATTTGTAGGCATTTAATGTTCAATCAAAAACAGCTGATTTTTGACAAAAGAGATAACACCCCCCCATTACGTAATTCTTCAGAAAGGTGAAAAATTGTCTGTTTTCAAATGTTCTATTTTTGAATGTCAGTTCACATTTGTAGGTGGATTATTAGTTTTAGAGCTAAAATTAGCATATTT
Source organism: Lissotriton helveticus (assembly GCF_964261635.1). Lineage (NCBI taxonomy): Eukaryota > Metazoa > Chordata > Amphibia > Caudata > Salamandridae > Lissotriton > Lissotriton helveticus. Next base: position 2,832,546 of record NW_027611740.1, read on the forward strand.
AAAGTGATGTTCATGCTTCCAGGGGCTCTAAACACAAGATTTGTGGAATGGTTAAAAGTGCATGAAAATGGCCAATTTGCTCACTCTGAGGTCTCAAAAAGTGTTTCTTCACCCCGGGAAGTGAATTAAATACCATTTGGAGGCATTTAATGTTCAAGCAAAAACCGCTGATTTTTGACAAAAGAGATAACACCCCCCCATTACGTCATTCTTCAGAAAGGTGAAAAATGGTCCGTTTTCAAATGTTTTATTTTTGAACGTCAGTTCACATTTGTAGGTGGATTATTAGTTTTAGAGCTAAAATTAGCATGTTTAAAGTGATTTTCATGCTTCCAGGGGCTCTAAACACAAGATTTGTGGAATGGTTAAAAGTGCATGAAAATGGCCAATTTGCTCACTCTGAGGTCTCAAAAAGTGTTTCTTCACCCCGGGAAGTGAATTAAATACCATTTGGAGGCATTTAATGTTCAATCAAAAACAGCTGATTTTTGACAAAAGAGATAACACCTCCCATTACGTCATGCTTCAGAAAGGTGAAAAATTGTCCGTTTTCAAATGTTTTTTTTTTAATGTCAGTTCACATTTGTAGGTGGATTATTAGTTTTAGAGCTAAAATTAGCATGTTTAAAGTGATTTTCATGCTTCCTGTGGCCCTAAACACAAGGTTTGTGGAATGGTTAAAAGTGCATGAAAATGGCCAATTTGCTCACTCTGAGGTCTCAAAAAGAGTTTCTTCACCCCGGGAAGTGAATTAAATAGCATTTGGAGGCATTTAATGTTCAAGCAAAGACAGCTGATTTTTGACAAAAGAGATAACACCCCCCATTACGTCATTCTTCAGAAAGGTAAAAAATGGTCCGTTTTCAAATGTTTAATTTTTGAACGTCAGTTCACATTTGTAGGTGGATTATTAGTTTTAGAGCTAAAATTAGCATGTTTAAAGTGATTTTCATGCTTCCAGGGGCTCTAAACACAAGATTTGTGGAATGGTTAAAAGTGCATGAAAATGGCCAATTTGCTCACTCTGAGGTCTCAAAAAGAGTTTCTTCACCCCGGGAAGTGAATTAAATACAATTTGGAGGCATTTAATGTTCAAGCAAAAACGGCGGATTTTTGACAAAAGAGATAACACCCCCCCATTACTTGATGCTTCAGAAAGGTGAAAAATTGTCCGTTTTCAAATGTTTTATTTTTGAATGTCAGTTCACATTTGTAGGTGGATCATCAGTTTTAGAGCTAAAAAATTAGCATGTTTAAAGTGATTTTCATGCTTCCAGGGGCTCTAAACACAAGATTTGTGGAATGGTTAAAAGTGCATGAAAATGGCCAATTTGCTCACTCTGAGGTCTCAAAAAGTGTTTCTTCACCCCGGGAAGTGAATTAAATACCATTTGGAGGCATTTAATGTTCAATCAAAAACAGCTGATTTTTGACAAAAGAGATAACACCTCCCATTACGTCATGCTTCAGAAAGGTGAAAAATTGTCCGTTTTTTTTTTTTTAATGTCAGTTCACATTTGTAGGTGGATTATTAGTTTTAGAGCTAAAATTAGCATGTTTAAAGTGATTTTCATGCTTCCTGTGGCCCTAAACACAAGGTTTGTGGAATGGTTAAAAGTGCATGAAAATGGCCAATTTGCTCACTCTGAGGTCTCAAAAAGTGTTTCTTCACCCCGGGAAGTGAATTAAATACCATTTGGAGGCATTTAATGTTCAAGCAAAAACAGCTGATTTTTGACAAAAGAGATAACACCCCCCCCATTACGTAATTCTTCAGAAAGGTGAAAAATTGTCTGTTTTCAAATGTTTTATTTTTGAATGTCAGTTCACATTTGTAGGTGAATTATTAGTTTTAGAGCTAAAATTAGCATATTTAAAGTGATTTTCATGCTTCCAGGGGCTCTAAACACAAGATTTGTGGAATGGTTAAAAGTGCATGAAAATGGCCAATTTGCTCACTCTGAGGTCTCAAAAAGTGTTTCTTCACCCCGGGAAGTGAATTAAATACCATTTGGAGGCATTTAATGTTCAAGCAAAAACGGCTGATTTTTGACAAAAGAGATAACACCCCCCCATTTCGTCATTCTTCAGAAAGGTGAAAAATGGTCCGTTTTCAATTGTTTTATTTTTGAACGTCAGTTCACATTTGTAGGTGGATTATTAGTTTTAGAGCTAAAATTAGCATGTTTAAAGTGATTTTCATGCTTCCAGGGGCTCTTAACACAAGATTTGTGGAATTGTTAAAAGTGCATGAAAATGGCCAATTTGCTCACTCTGAGGTCTCAAAAAGTGTTTCTTCACCCTGGGAAGTGAATTAAATACCATTTGGAGGCATTTAATGTTCAAGCAAAAACGGCTGATTTTTGACAAAAGAGATAACACCCCCCCTTACGTCATTCTTCAGAAAGGTGAAAAATGGTCCGTTTTCAAATGTTTTATTTTTAAACGTCAGTTCACATTTGTAGGTGGATTATTAGTTTTAGAGCTAAAATTAGCATGTTTAAAGTGATTTTCATGCTTCCAGGGGCTCTTAACACAAGATTTGTGGAATGGTTAAAAGTGCATGAAAATGGCCAATTTGCTCACTCTGAGGTCTCAAAAAGTGTTTCTTCACCCCGGGAAGTGAATTAAATACCATTTGGAGGCATTTAATGTTCAATCAAAAACAGCTGATTTTTGACAAAAGAGATAACACCCCCCATTACGTCATGCTTCAGAAAGGTGAAAAATTGTCCGTTTTCAAATGTTTTATTTTTGAATGTCAGTTCACATTTGTAGGTGGATTGTTAGTTTTAGAGCTAAAATTAGCATGTTTAAAGTGATTTTCATGCTTCCTGTGGCCCTAAACACAAGGTTTGTGGAATGGTTAAAAGTGCATGAAAATGGCCAATTTGCTCACTCTGAGGTCTCAAAAAGTGTTTCTTCACCCCGGGAAGTGAATTAAATACCATTTGGAGGCATTTAATGTTCAAGCAAAAACAGCTGATTTTTGACAAAAGAGGTAACACCCCCCCATTACGTAATTCTTCAGAAAGGTGAAAAATTGTCTGTTTTCAAATGTTTTATTTTTGAATATCAATTCACATTTGTAGGTGGATTATTAGTTTTATAGCTAAAATTAGCATATTTAAAGTGATTTTCATGCTTCCAGGGGCTCTAAACACAAGATTTGTGGAATGGTTAAAAGTGCATGAAAATGGCCAATTTGCTCACTCTGAGGTCTCAAAAAGTGTTTCTTCACCCCGGGAAGTGAATTAAATACCATTTGGAGGCATTTAATGTTCAAGCAAAAACGGCTGATTTTTGACAAAAGAGATAACACCCCCCCATTACGTCATTCTTCAGAAAGGTGAAAAATGGTCCGTTTTCAAATGTTTTATTTTTGAACGTCAGTTCACATTTGTAGGTGGATTATTAGTTTTAGAGCTAAAATTAGCATGTTTAAAGTGATTTTCATGCTTCCTGTGGCTCTAAACACAAGATTTGTGGAATGGTTAAAAGTGCATGAAAATGGCCAATTTGCTCACTCTGAGGTCTCAAAAAGTGTTTCTTCACCCCGGGAAGTGAATTAAATACCATTTGTAGGCATTTAATGTTCAATCAAAAACAGATGATTTTTGACAAAAGAGATAACACACCCCCATTACGTAATTCTTCAGAAAGGTGAAAAATGGTCCGTTTTCAAATGTTTTATTTTTGAACGTCAGTTCACATTTGTAGGTGGATTATTAGTTTTAGAGCTAAAATTTGCATGTTTAAAGTGATTTTCATGCTTCCAGGGGCTCAAAACACAAGATTTGTGGAATGGTTAAAAGTGCATGAAAATGGCCAATTTGCTCACTCTGAGGTCTCAAAAAGTGTTTCTTCACCCCGGGAAGTGAATTAAATACCATTTGGAGGCATGTAATGTTCAAGCAAAAACAGCTGACTTTTGACAAAAGGGATAACACCCCCCCATTACGTAATGCTTCAGAAAGGTGAAAAATGGTCCGTTTTCAAATGTTTTATTTTTGAAGGTCAGTTCACATTTGTAGGTGGATTATTAGTTTTAGAGCTAAAATTAGCATGTTTAAAGTGATTTTCATGCTTCCAGGGGCCCGGGAAGTGAATTAAATACCATTTGGAGGCATTTGATGTTCAAGCAAAAACGGCTGATTTTTGACAAAAGAGATAACACCCCCCCATTACGTCATGCTTCAGAAAGGTGAAAAATTGTCAGTTTTCAAATGTTTTATTTTTGAATGTCAGTTCACATTTGTAGGTGAATTATTAGTTTTAGAGCTAAAATTAGCATGTTTAAAGTGATTTTCATGCTTCCTGTGGCCCTAAACACAAAGTTTGTGGAATGGTTAAAAGTGCATGAAAATGGCCAATTTGCTCACTCTGAGGTCTCAAAAAGTGTTTCTTCACCCCGGGAAGTGAATTAAATACCATTTGGAGGCATTTAATGTTCAAGCAAAAACAGCTGATTTTTGACAAAAGAGATAACACCCCCATTACGTAATTCTTCAGAAAGGTGAAAAATGGTCCGTTTTCAAATGTTTTATTTTTGAACGTCAGTTCACATTTGTAGGTGGATTATTCGTTTTAGAGCTAAAATTAGCATGTTTAAAGTGATTTTCATGCTTCCAGGGGCTCTAAACACAAGATTTGTGGAATGGATAAAAGTGCATGAAAATGGCCAGTTTGCTCACTCTGATGTCTCAAAAAGTGTTTCTTCACCCCGGGAAGTGAATTAAATACCATTTGTAGGCATTTAATGTTCAATCAAAAACAGCTGATTTTTGACAAAAGAGATAACACCCCCCCCCATTACGTCATTCTTCAGAAAGGTGAAAAATGGTCAGTTTTCAAATGTTTTATTTTTGAATGTCAGTTCACATTTGTAGGTGGATTATTAGTTTTAGAGCTAAAATTAGCATGTTTAAAGTGATTTTCATGCTTCCAGGGGCCCGGGAAGTGAATTAAATACCATTTGGAGGCATTTAATGTTCAAGCAAAAACGGCTGATTTTTGACAAAAGAGATAACACCCCCCCATTACGTCATGCTTCAGAAAGGTGAAAAATTGTCAGTTTTCAAATGTTTTATTTTTGAATGTCAGTTCACATTTGTAGGTGGATTATTAGTTTTAGAGCTAAAATTAGCATGTTTATAGTGATTTTCATGCTTCCAGGGGCTCTAAACACAAGATTTGTGGAATGGTTAAAAGTGCATGAAAATGGCCAATTTGCTCACTCTGAGGTCTCAAAAAGTGTTTCTTCACCCCGGGAAATGAATTAAATACCATTTGGAGGCATTTAATGTTCAAGCAAAAACGGCTGATTTTTGACAAAAGAGATAACACCCCCCCCATTACGTCATTCTTCAGAAAGGTGAAAAATGGTCCGTTTTCAAATGTTATATTTTTGAAGGTCAGTTCACATTTGTAGGTGGATTATTAGTTTTAGAGCTAAAATTAGCATGTTTAAAGTGATTTTCATGCTTCCAGGGGACCGGGAAGTGAATTAAATACCATTTGGAGGCATTTAATGTTCAAGCAAAAACAGCTGATCTTTGACAAAAGAGATAACAACCCCCCATTACGTCATTCTTCAGAAAGGTGAAAAATGGTCCGTTTTCAAATGTTTTATTTTTGAACGTCAGTTCACATTTGTAGGTGGATTATTAGTTTTAGAGCTAAAATTAGCATGTTTATAGTGATTTTCATGCTTCCAGGGGCTCTAAACACAAGATTTGTGGAATGGTTAAAAGTGCATGAAAATGGCCAATTTGCTCACTCTGAGGTCTCAAAAAGTGTTTCTTCACCCCGGGAAATGAATTAAATACCATTTGGAGGCATTTAATGTTCAAGCAAAAACGGCTGATTTTTGACAAAAGAGATAACACCCCCCCCATTACGTCATTCTTCAGAAAGGTGAAAAATGGTCCGTTTTCAAATGTTTTATTTTTGAACGTCAGTTCACATTTGTAGGTGGATTATTAGTTTTAGAGCTAAAATTAGCATGTTTAAAGTGATTTTCATGCTTCCAGGGGCTCTAAACACAAGATTTGTGGAATGGTTTAAAGTGCATGAAAATGGCCAATTTGCTCACTCTGAGGTCTCAAAAAGTGTTTCTTCAACCCGGGAAGTGAATTAAATACCATTTGGAGGCATTTAATGTTCAAGCAAAAACGGCTGATTTTTGACAAAAGAGATAACACCCCCCCCATTACGTCATTCTTCAGAAAGGTGAAAAATGGTCCCTTTTCAAATATTTTATTTTTGAACGTCAGTTCACATTTGTAGGTGGATTATTAGTTTTAGAGCTAAAATTAGCATGTTTAAAGTGATTTTCATGCTTCCAGGGGCTCTAAACACAAGATTTGTGGAATGGTTAAAAGTGCATGAAAATGGCCAATTTGCTCACTCTGAGGTCTCAAAAAGTGTTTCTTCACCCCGGGAAGTGAATTAAATACCATTTGGAGGCATTTAATGTTCAAGCAAAAACAGCTGATTTTTGACAAAAGAGATAACACCCCCCCATTACGTAATTCTTCAGAAAGGTGAAAAATGGTCCGTTTTCAAATGTTTTATTTTTGAACGTCAGTTCACATTTGTAGGTGGATTATTAGTTTTAGAGCTAAAATTAGCATGTTTAAAGTGATTTTCATGCTTCCAGGGGACCGGGAAGTGAATTAAATACCATTTGGAGGCATTTAATGTTCAAGCAAAAACAGCTGATTTTTGACAAAAGAGATAACACCCCCCATTACGTCATTCTTCAGAAAGGTGAAAAATGGTCCATTTTCAAATGTTTTATTTTTGAACGTCAGTTCACATTTGTAGGTGGATTATTAGTTTTAGAGCTAAAATTAGCATGTTTAAAGTGATTTTCATGCTTCCTGTGGCCCTAAACACAAGGTTTGTGGAATGGTTAAAAGTGCATGAAAATGGCCAATTTGCTCACTCTGAGGTCTCAAAAAGTGTTTCTTCACCCCGGGAAGTGAATTAAATACCATTTGGAGGCATTTAATGTTCAAGCAAAAACAGCTGATTTTTGACAAAAGAGATAACACCCCCCCATTACGTAATTCTTCAGAAAGGTGAAAAATTGTCTGTTTTCAAATGTTTTATTTTTGAATGTCAGTTCACATTTGTAGGTGGATTATTAGTTTTAGAGCTAAAATTAGCATATTTAAAGTGATTTTCATGCTTGCAGGGGCTCTAAACACAAGATTTGTGGAATGGTTAAAAGTGCATGAAAATGGCCAATTTGCTCACTCTGAGGTCTCAAAAAGAGTTTCTTCACCCCGGGAAGTGAATTAAATACCATTTGGAGGCATTTAATGTTCAAGCAAAAACAGCTGATTTTTGACAAAAGAGATAACACCCCCCCATTACGTAATTCTTCAGAAAGGTGAAAAATTGTCTGTTTTCAAATGTTTTATTTTTGAATGTCAGTTCACATTTGTAGGTGGATTATTAGTTTTAGAGCTAAAATTTGCATATTTAAAGTGATTTTCATGCTTCCAGGGGCTCTAAACACAAGATTTGTGGAATGGTTAAAAGTGCATGAAAATGGCCAATTTGCTCACTCTGAGGTCTCAAAAAGTGTTTCTTCACCCCGGGAAGTGAATTAAATACCATTTGGAGGCATTTAATGTTCAAGCAAAAACGGCTGATTTTTGACAAAAGAGATAACACCCCCCCATTACGTCATTCTTCAGAAAGGTGAAAAATGGTCCGTTTTCAAATGTTTTATTTTTGAACGTCAGTTCATATTTGTAGGTGGATTATTAGTTTTAGAGCTAAAATTAGCATGTTTAAAGTGATTTTCATGCTTCCAGGGGCTCTAAACACAAGATTTTTGGAATGGTTAAAAGTGCATGAAAATGGCCAATTTGCTCACTCTGAGGTCTCAAAAAGTGTTTCTTCACCCCGGGAAGTGAATTAAATACCATTTGTAGGCATTTAATGTTCAATCAAAAACAGCTGATTTTTGACAAAAGAGATAACACCCCCCCATTACGTAATTCTTCAGAAAGGTGAAAAATTGTCTGTTTTCAAATGTTCTATTTTTGAATGTCAGTTCACATTTGTAGGTGGATTATTAGTTTTAGAGCTAAAATTAGCATATTTAAAGTGATGTTCATGCTTCCAGGGGCTCTAAACACAAGATTTGTGGAATGGTTAAAAGTGCATGAAAATGGCCAATTTGCTCACTCTGAGGTCTCAAAAAGTGTTTCTTCACCCCGGGAAGTGAATTAAATACCATTTGGAGGCATTTAATGTTCAAGCAAAAACCGCTGATTTTTGACAAAAGAGATAACACCCCCCCATTACGTCATTCTTCAGAAAGGTGAAAAATGGTCCGTTTTCAAATGTTTTATTTTTGAACGTCAGTTCACATTTGTAGGTGGATTATTAGTTTTAGAGCTAAAATTAGCATGTTTAAAGTGATTTTCATGCTTCCAGGGGCTCTAAACACAAGATTTGTGGAATGGTTAAAAGTGCATGAAAATGGCCAATTTGCTCACTCTGAGGTCTCAAAAAGTGTTTCTTCACCCCGGGAAGTGAATTAAATACCATTTGGAGGCATTTAATGTTCAATCAAAAACAGCTGATTTTTTACAAAAGAGATAACACCTCCCATTACGTCATGCTTCAGAAAGGTGAAAAATTGTCCGTTTTCAAATGTTTTTTTTTTAATGTCAGTTCACATTTGTAGGTGGATTATTAGTTTTAGAGCTAAAATTAGCATGTTTAAAGTGATTTTCATGCTTCCTGTGGCCCTAAACACAAGGTTTGTGGAATGGTTAAAAGTGCATGAAAATGGCCAATTTGCTCACTCTGAGGTCTCAAAAAGAGTTTCTTCACCCCGGGAAGTGAATTAAATAGCATTTGGAGGCATTTAATGTTCAAGCAAAGACAGCTGATTTTTGACAAAAGAGATAACACCCCCCATTACGTCATTCTTCAGAAAGGTAAAAAATGGTCCGTTTTCAAATGTTTAATTTTTGAACGTCAGTTCACATTTGTAGGTGGATTATTAGTTTTAGAGCTAAAATTAGCATGTTTAAAGTGATTTTCATGCTTCCAGGGGCTCTAAACACAAGATTTGTGGAATGGTTAAAAGTGCATGAAAATGGCCAATTTGCTCACTCTGAGGTCTCAAAAAGAGTTTCTTCACCCCGGGAAGTGAATTAAATACAATTTGGAGGCATTTAATGTTCAAGCAAAAACGGCGGATTTTTGACAAAAGAGATAACACCCCCCCATTACTTGATGCTTCAGAAAGGTGAAAAATTGTCCGTTTTCAAATGTTTTATTTTTGAATGTCAGTTCACATTTGTAGGTGGATCATCAGTTTTAGAGCTAAAAAATTAGCATGTTTAAAGTGATTTTCATGCTTCCAGGGGCTCTAAACACAAGATTTGTGGAATGGTTAAAAGTGCATGAAAATGGCCAATTTGCTCACTCTGAGGTCTCAAAAAGTGTTTCTTCACCCCGGGAAGTGAATTAAATACCATTTGGAGGCATTTAATGTTCAATCAAAAACAGCTGATTTTTGACAAAAGAGATAACACCTCCCATTACGTCATGCTTCAGAAAGGTGAAAAATTGTCCGTTTTTTTTTTTTTAATGTCAGTTCACATTTGTAGGTGGATTATTAGTTTTAGAGCTAAAATTAGCATGTTTAAAGTGATTTTCATGCTTCCTGTGGCCCTAAACACAAGGTTTGTGGAATGGTTAAAAGTGCATGAAAATGGCCAATTTGCTCACTCTGAGGTCTCAAAAAGTGTTTCTTCACCCCGGGAAGTGAATTAAATACCATTTGGAGGCATTTAATGTTCAAGCAAAAACAGCTGATTTTTGACAAAAGAGATAACACCCCCCCCATTACGTAATTCTTCAGAAAGGTGAAAAATTGTCTGTTTTCAAATGTTTTATTTTTGAATGTCAGTTCACATTTGTAGGTGAATTATTAGTTTTAGAGCTAAAATTAGCATATTTAAAGTGATTTTCATGCTTCCAGGGGCTCTAAACACAAGATTTGTGGTATGGTTAAAAGTGCATGAAAATGGCCAATTTGCTCACTCTGAGGTCTCAAAAAGTGTTTCTTCACCCCGGGAAGTGAATTAAATACCATTTGGAGGCATTTAATGTTCAAGCAAAAACGGCTGATTTTTGACAAAAGAGATAACACCCCCCCATTTCGTCATTCTTCAGAAAGGTGAAAAATGGTCCGTTTTCAATTGTTTTATTTTTGAACGTCAGTTCACATTTGTAGGTGGATTATTAGTTTTAGAGCTAAAATTAGCATGTTTAAAGTGATTTTCATGCTTCCAGGGGCTCTTAACACAAGATTTGTGGAATTGTTAAAAGTGCATGAAAATGGCCAATTTGCTCACTCTGAGGTCTCAAAAAGTGTTTCTTCACCCTGGGAAGTGAATTAAATACCATTTGGAGGCATTTAATGTTCAAGCAAAAACGGCTGATTTTTGACAAAAGAGATAACACCCCCCCCCTTACGTCATTCTTCAGAAAGGTGAAAAATGGTCCGTTTTCAAATGTTTTATTTTTAAACGTCAGTTCACATTTGTAGGTGGATTATTAGTTTTAGAGCTAAAATTAGCATGTTTAAAGTGATTTTCATGCTTCCAGGGGCTCTTAACACAAGATTTGTGGAATGGTTAAAAGTGCATGAAAATGGCCAATTTGCTCACTCTGAGGTCTCAAAAAGTGTTTCTTCACCCCGGGAAGTGAATTAAATACCATTTGGAGGCATTTAATGTTCAATCAAAAACAGCTGATTTTTGACAAAAGAGATAACACCCCCCCATTACGTCATTCTTCAGAAAGGTGAAAAATGGTCCGTTTTCAAATGTTTTATTTTTGAACGTCAGTTCACATTTGTAGGTGGATTATTAGTTTTAGAGCTAAAATTAGCATGTTTAAAGTGATTTTCATGCTTCCTGTGGCTCTAAACACAAGATTTGTGGAATGGTTAAAAGTGCATGAAAATGGCCAATTTGCTCACTCTGAGGTCTCAAAAAGTGTTTCTTCACCCCGGGAAGTGAATTAAATACCATTTGTAGGCATTTAATGTTCAATCAAAAACAGATGATTTTTGACAAAAGAGATAACACACCCCCATTACGTAATTCTTCAGAAAGGTGAAAAATGGTCCGTTTTCAAATGTTTTATTTTTGAACGTCAGTTCACATTTGTAGGTGGATTATTAGTTTTAGAGCTAAAATTTGCATGTTTAAAGTGATTTTCATGCTTCCAGGGGCTCAAAACACAAGATTTGTGGAATGGTTAAAAGTGCATGAAAATGGCCAATTTGCTCACTCTGAGGTCTCAAAAAGTGTTTCTTCACCCCGGGAAGTGAATTAAATACCATTTGGAGGCATGTAATGTTCAAGCAAAAACAGCTGACTTTTGACAAAAGGGATAACACCCCCCCATTACGTAACTGCTTCAGAAAGGTGAAAAATGGTCCGTTTTCAAATGTTTTATTTTTGAAGGTCAGTTCACATTTGTAGGTGGATTATTAGTTTTAGAGCTAAAATTAGCATGTTTAAAGTGATTTTCATGCTTCCAGGGGCCCGGGAAGTGAATTAAATACCATTTGGAGGCATTTGATGTTCAAGCAAAAACGGCTGATTTTTGACAAAAGAGATAACACCCCCCCATTACGTCATGCTTCAGAAAGGTGAAAAATTGTCAGTTTTCAAATGTTTTATTTTTGAATGTCAGTTCACATTTGTAGGTGAATTATTAGTTTTAGAGCTAAAATTAGCATGTTTAAAGTGATTTTCATGCTTCCTGTGGCCCTAAACACAAAGTTTGTGGAATGGTTAAAAGTGCATGAAAATGGCCAATTTGCTCACTCTGAGGTCTCAAAAAGTGTTTCTTCACCCCGGGAAGTGAATTAAATACCATTTGGAGGCATTTAATGTTCAAGCAAAAACAGCTGATTTTTGACAAAAGAGATAACACCCCCCATTACGTAATTCTTCAGAAAGGTGAAAAATGGTCCGTTTTCAAATGTTTTATTTTTGAACGTCAGTTCACATTTGTAGGTGGATTATTAGTTTTAGAGCTAAAATTTGCATGTTTAAAGTGATTTTCATGCTTCCAGGGGCTCAAAACACAAGATTTGTGGAATGGTTAAAAGTGCATGAAAATGGCCAATTTGCTCACTCTGAGGTCTCAAAAAGTGTTTCTTCACCCCGGGAAGTGAATTAAATACCATTTGGAGGCATGTAATGTTCAAGCAAAAACAGCTGACTTTTGACAAAAGGGATAACACCCCCCCATTACGTAACTGCTTCAGAAAGGTGAAAAATGGTCCGTTTTCAAATGTTTTATTTTTGAAGGTCAGTTCACATTTGTAGGTGGATTATTAGTTTTAGAGCTAAAATTAGCATGTTTAAAGTGATTTTCATGCTTCCAGGGGCCCGGGAAGTGAATTAAATACCATTTGGAGGCATTTGATGTTCAAGCAAAAACGGCTGATTTTTGACAAAAGAGATAACACCCCCCCATTACGTCATGCTTCAGAAAGGTGAAAAAATGTCAGTTTTCAAATGTTTTATTTTTGAATGTCAGTTCACATTTGTAGGTGAATTATTAGTTTTAGAGCTAAAATTAGCATGTTTAAAGTGATTTTCATGCTTCCTGTGGCCCTAAACACAAAGTTTGTGGAATGGTTAAAAGTGCATGAAAATGGCCAATTTGCTCACTCTGAGGTCTCAAAAAGTGTTTCTTCACCCCGGGAAGTGAATTAAATACCATTTGGAGGCATTTAATGTTCAAGCAAAAACAGCTGATTTTTGACAAAAGAGATAACACCCCCCATTACGTAATTCTTCAGAAAGGTGAAAAATGGTCCGTTTTCAAATGTTTTATTTTTGAACGTCAGTTCACATTTGTAGGTGGATTATTCGTTTTAGAGCTAAAATTAGCATGTTTAAAGTGATTTTCATGCTTCCAGGGGCTCTAAACACAAGATTTGTGGAATGGATAAAAGTGCATGAAAATGGCCAGTTTGCTCACTCTGATGTCTCAAAAAGTGTTTCTTCACCCCGGGAAGTGAATTAAATACCATTTGTAGGCATTTAATGTTCAATCAAAAACAGCTGATTTTTGACAAAAGAGATAACACCCCCCCCCATTACGTCATTCTTCAGAAAGGTGAAAAATGGTCAGTTTTCAAATGTTTTATTTTTGAATGTCAGTTCACATTTGTAGGTGGATTATTAGTTTTAGAGCTAAAATTAGCATGTTTAAAGTGATTTTCATGCTTCCAGGGGCCCGGGAAGTGAATTAAATACCATTTGGAGGCATTTAATGTTCAAGCAAAAACGGCTGATTTTTGACAAAAGAGATAACACCCCCCCATTACGTCATGCTTCAGAAAGGTGAAAAATTGTCAGTTTTCAAATGTTTTATTTTTGAATGTCAGTTCACATTTGTAGGTGAATTATTAGTTTTAGAGCTAAAATTATGTTTAAAGTGATTTTCATGCTTCCTGTGGCCCTAAACACAAAGTTTGTGGAATGGTTAAAAGTGCATGAAAATGGCCAATTTGCTCACTCTGAGGTCTCAAAAAGTGTTTCTTCACCCCGGGAAGTGAATTAAATACCATTTGGAGGCATTTAATGTTCAAGCAAAAACAGCTGATTTTTGACAAAAGGGATAACACCCCCCATTACGTAATGCTTCAGAAAGGTGAAAAATGGTCCGTTTTCAAATGTTATATTTTTGAAGGTCAGTTCACATTTGTAGGTGGATTATTAGTTTTAGAGCTAAAATTAGCATGTTTAAAGTGATTTTCATGCTTCCAGGGGACCGGGAAGTGAATTAAATACCATTTGGAGGCATTTAATGTTCAAGCAAAAACAGCTGATCTTTGACAAAAGAGATAACAACCCCCCATTACGTCATTCTTCAGAAAGGTGAAAAATGGTCCGTTTTCAAATGTTTTATTTTTGAACGTCAGTTCACATTTGTAGGTGGATTATTAGTTTTAGAGCTAAAATTAGCATGTTTATAGTGATTTTCATGCTTCCAGGGGCTCTAAACACAAGATTTGTGGAATGGTTAAAAGTGCATGAAAATGGCCAATTTGCTCACTCTGAGGTCTCAAAAAGTGTTTCTTCACCCCGGGAAATGAATTAAATACCATTTGGAGGCATTTAATGTTCAAGCAAAAACGGCTGATTTTTGACAAAAGAGATAACACCCCCCCCATTACGTCATTCTTCAGAAAGGTGAAAAATGGTCCGTTTTCAAATGTTTTATTTTTGAACGTCAGTTCACATTTGTAGGTGGATTATTAGTTTTAGAGCTAAAATTAGCATGTTTAAAGTGATTTTCATGCTTCCAGGGGCTCTAAACACAAGATTTGTGGAATGGTTTAAAGTGCATGAAAATGGCCAATTTGCTCACTCTGAGGTCTCAAAAAGTGTTTCTTCAACCCGGGAAGTGAATTAAATACCATTTGGAGGCATTTAATGTTCAAGCAAAAACGGCTGATTTTTGACAAAAGAGATAACACCCCCCCCATTACGTCATTCTTCAGAAAGGTGAAAAATGGTCCGTTTTCAAATGTTTTATTTTTGAACGTCAGTTCACATTTGTAGGTGGATTATTAGTTTTAGAGCTAAAATTAGCATGTTTAAAGTGATTTTCATGCTTCCAGGGGCTCTAAACACAAGATTTGTGGAATGGTTAAAAGTGCATGAAAATGGCCAATTTGCTCACTCTGAGGTCTCAAAAAGTGTTTCTTCACCCCGGGAAGTGAATTAAATACCATTTGGAGGCATTTAATGTTCAAGCAAAAACAGCTGATTTTTGACAAAAGAGATAACACCCCCCCATTACGTAATTCTTCAGAAAGGTGAAAAATGGTCCGTTTTCAAATGTTTTATTTTTGAACGTCAGTTCACATTTGTAGGTGGATTATTAGTTTTAGAGCTAAAATTAGCATGTTTAAAGTGATTTTCATGCTTCCAGGGGACCGGGAAGTGAATTAAATACCATTTGGAGGCATTTAATGTTCAAGCAAAAACAGCTGATTTTTGACAAAAGAGATAACACCCCCCATTACGTCATTCTTCAGAAAGGTGAAAAATGGTCCATTTTCAAATGTTTTATTTTTGAACGTCAGTTCACATTTGTAGGTGGATTATTAGTTTTAGAGCTAAAATTAGCATGTTTAAAGTGATTTTCATGCTTCCTGTGGCCCTAAACACAAGGTTTGTGGAATGGTTAAAAGTGCATGAAAATGGCCAATTTGCTCACTCTGAGGTCTCAAAAAGTGTTTCTTCACCCCGGGAAGTGAATTAAATACCATTTGGAGGCATTTAATGTTCAAGCAAAAACAGCTGATTTTTGACAAAAGAGATAACACCCCCCCATTACGTAATTCTTCAGAAAGGTGAAAAATTGTCTGTTTTCAAAAGTTTTATTTTTGAATGTCAGTTCACATTTGTAGGTGGATTATTAGTTTTAGAGCTAAAATTAGCATATTTAAAGTGATTTTCATGCTTCCAGGGGCTCTAAACACAAGATTTGTGGAATGGTTAAAAGTGCATGAAAATGGCCAATTTGCTCACTCTGAGGTCTCAAAAAGTGTTTCTTCACCCCGGGAAGTGAATTAAATACCATTTGGAGGCATTTAATGTTCAAGCAAAAACGGCTGATTTTTGACAAAAGAGATAACACCCCCCCATTACGTCATTCTTCAGAAAGGTGAAAAATGGTCCGTTTTCAAATGTTTTATTTTTGAACGTCAGTTCACATTTGTAGGTGGATTATTAGTTTTAGAGCTAAAATTAGCATGTTTAAAGTGATTTTCATGCTTCCAGGGGCTCTAAACACAAGATTTGTGGAATGGTTAAAAGTGCATGAAAATGGCCAATTTGCTCACTCTGAGGTCTCAAAAAGTGTTTCTTCACCCCGGGAAGTGAATTAAATACCATTTGTAGGCATTTAATGTTCAATCAAAAACAGCTGATTTTTGACAAAAGAGATAACACCCCCCCCATTACGTCATTCTTCAGAAAGGTGAAAAATGGTCCGTTTTCAAATGTTTTATTTTTGAACGTCAGTTAACATTTGTAGGTGGATTATTAGTTTTAGAGCTAAAATTAGCATGTTTAAAGTGATTTTCATGCTTCCAGGGGCTCTAAACACAAGATTTGTGGAATGGTTAAAAGTGCATGAAAATGGCCAATTTGCTCACTCTGAGGTCTCAAAAAGTGTTTCTTCACCCCGGGAAGTGAATTAAATACCATTTGGAGGCATTTAATGTTCAAGCAAAAACAGCTGATTTTTGACAAAAGAGATAACACCCCCCATTACGTAATTCTTCAGAAAGGTGAAAAATGGTCCGTTTTCAAATGTTTTATTTTTGAACGTCAGTTCACATTTGTAGGTGGATTATTAGTTTTAGAGCTAAAATTAGCATGTTTAAAGTGATTTTCATGCTTCCAGGGGCCCGGGAAGTGAATTAAATACCATTTGGAGGCATTTAATGTTCAAGCAAAAACGGCCGATTTTTGACAAAAGAGATAACACCCCCCCCTTACGTCATTCTTCAGAAAGGTGAAAAATGGTCCGTTTTCCAAATGTTTTATTTTTGAACGTCAGTTCACATTTGTAGGTGGATTATTAGTTTTAGAGCTAAAATTAGCATGTTTAAAGTGATTTTCATGCTTCCAGGGGCTCTTAACACAAGATTTGTGGAATGGTTAAAAGTGCATGAAAATGGCCAATTTGCTCACTCTGAGGTCTCAAAAAGTGTTTCTTCACCCCGGGAAGTGAATTAAATACCATTTGGAGGCATTTAATGTTCAATCAAAAACAGCTGATTTTTGACAAAAGAGATAACACCCCCCCATTACGTCATGCTTCAGAAAGGTGAAAAATTGTCCGTTTTCAAATGTTTTATTTTTGAATGTCAGTTCACATTTGTAGGTGGATTATTAGTTTTAGAGCTAAAATTAGCATGTTTAAAGTGATTTTCATGCTTCCTGTGGCCCTAAACACAAGGTTTGTGGAATGGTTAAAAGTGCATGAAAATGGCCAATTTGCTCACTCTGAGGTCTCAAAAACTGTTTCTTCACCCCGGGAAGTGAATTAAATACCATTTGGAGGCATTTAATGTTCAAGCAAAAACAGCTGATTTTTGACAAAAGAGGTAACACCCCCCCATTACGTAATTCTTCAGAAAGGTGAAAAATTGTCTGTTTTCAAATGTTTTATTTTTGAATATCAATTCACATTTGTAGGTGGATTATTAGTTTTAGAGCTAAAATTAGCATGTTTAAAGTGATTTTCATGCTTCCAGGGGCCCGGGAAGTGAATTAAATACCATTTGGAGGCATTTGATGTTCAAGCAAAAACGGCTGATTTTTGACAAAAGAGATAACACCCCCCCATTACGTCATGCTTCAGAAAGGTGAAAAATTGTCCGTTTTCAAATGTTTTATTTTTGAATGTCAGTTCACATTTGTAGGTGAATTATTAGTTTTAGAGCTAAAATTAGCATGTTTAAAGTGATTTTCATGCTTCCTGTGGCCCTAAACACAAAGTTTGTGGAATGGTTAAAAGTGCATGAAAATGGCCAATTTGCTCACTCTGAGGTCTCAAAAAGTGTTTCTTCACCCCGGGAAGTGAATTAAATACCATTTGGAGGCATTTAATGTTCAAGCAAAAACAGCTGATTTTTGACAAAAGAGATAACACCCCCCCATTACGTAATTCTTCAGAAAGGTGAAAAATGGTCTGTTTTCAAATGTTTTATTTTTGAACGTCAGTTCACATTTGTAGGTGGATTATTAGTTTTAGAGCTAAAATTAGCATGTTTAAAGTGATTTTCATGCTTCCAGGGGCTCTTAACACAAGATTTGTGGAATGGTTAAAAGTGCATGAAAATGGCCAATTTGCTCACTCTGAGGTCTCAAAAAGTGTTTCTTCACCCCGGGAAGTGAATTAAATACCATTTGGAGGCATTTAATGTTCAATCAAAAACAGCTGATTTTTGACAAAAGAGATAACACCCCCCATTACGTCATGCTTCAGAAAGGTGAAAAATTGTCCGTTTTCAAATGTTTTATTTTTGAATGTCAGTTCACATTTGTAGGTGGATTATTAGTTTTAGAGCTAAAATTAGCATGTTTAAAGTGATTTTCATGCTTCCTGTGGCCCTAAACATAAGGTTTGTGGAATGGTTAAAAGTGCATGAAAATGGCCAATTTGCTCACTCTGAGGTCTCAAAAAGTGTTTCTTCACCCCGGGAAGTGAATTAAATACCATTTGGAGGCATTTAATGTTCAAGCAAAAACAGCTGATTTTTGACAAAAGAGATAACACCCCCCATTACGTCATGCTTCAGAAAGGTGAAAAATTGTCCGTTTTCAAATGTTTTATTTTTGAATGTCAGTTCACATTTGTAGGTGGATTATTAGTTTTAGAGCTAAAATTAGCATGTTTAAAGTGATTTTCATGCTTCCTGTGGCCCTAAACATAAGGTTTGTGGAATGGTTAAAAGTGCATGAAAATGGCCAATTTGCTCACTCTGAGGTCTCAAAAAGTGTTTCTTCACCCCGGGAAGTGAATTAAATACCATTTGGAGGCATTTAATGTTCAAGCAAAAACAGCTGATTTTTGACAAAAGGGATAACACCCCCCATTACGTAATGCTTCAGAAAGGTGAAAAATGGTCCGTTTTCAAATGTTATATTTTTGAAGGTCAGTTCACATTTGTAGGTGGATTATTAGTTTTAGAGCTAAAATTAGCATGTTTAAAGTGATTTTCATGCTTCCAGGGGACCGGGAAGTGAATTAAATACCATTTGGAGGCATTTAATGTTCAAGCAAAAACAGCTGATCTTTGACAAAAGAGATAACAACCCCCCATTACGTCATTCTTCAGAAAGGTGAAAAATGGTCCGTTTTCAAATGTTTTATTTTTGAACGTCAGTTCACATTTGTAGGTGGATTATTAGTTTTAGAGCTAAAATTAGCATGTTTATAGTGATTTTCATGCTTCCAGGGGCTCTAAACACAAGATTTGTGGAATGGTTAAAAGTGCATGAAAATGGCCAATTTGCTCACTCTGAGGTCTCAAAAAGTGTTTCTTCACCCCGGGAAATGAATTAAATACCATTTGGAGGCATTTAATGTTCAAGCAAAACGGCTGATTTTTGACAAAAGAGATAACACCCCCCCCCATTACGTCATTCTTCAGAAAGGTGAAAAATGGTCCGTTTTCAAATGTTTTATTTTTGAACGTCAGTTCACATTTGTAGGTGGATTATTAGTTTTAGAGCTAAAATTAGCATGTTTAAAGTGATTTTCATGCTTCCAGGGGCTCTAAACACAAGATTTGTGGAATGGTTTAAAGTGCATGAAAATGGCCAATTTGCTCACTCTGAGGTCTCAAAAAGTGTTTCTTCAACCCGGGAAGTGAATTAAATACCATTTGGAGGTATTTAATGTTCAAGCAAAAACGGCTGATTTTTGACAAAAGAGATAACACCCCCCCCCCATTACGTCATTCTTCAGAAAGGTGAAAAATGGTCCGTTTTCAAATGTTTTATTTTTGAACGTCAGTTCACATTTGTAGGTGGATTATTAGTTTTAGAGCTAAAATTAGCATGTTTAAAGTGATTTTCATGCTTCCAGGGGCTCTAAACACAAGATTTGTGGAATGGTTAAAAGTGCATGAAAATGGCCAATTTGCTCACTCTGAGGTCTCAAAAAGTGTTTCTTCACCCCGGAAGTGAATTAAATACCATTTGGAGGCATTTAATGTTCAAGCAAAAACAGCTGATTTTTGACAAAAGAGATAACACCCCCCCATTACGTAATTCTTCAGAAAGGTGAAAAATGGTCCGTTTTCAAATGTTTTATTTTTGAACGTCAGTTCACATTTGTAGGTGGATTATTAGTTTTAGAGCTAAAATTAGCATGTTTAAAGTGATTTTCATGCTTCCAGGGGACCGGGAAGTGAATTAAATTACCATTTGGAGGCATTTAATGTTCAAGCAAAAACAGCTGATTTTTGACAAAAGAGATAACACCCCCCATTACGTCATTCTTCAGAAAGGTGAAAAATGGTCCATTTTCAAATGTTTTATTTTTGAACGTCAGTTCACATTTGTAGGTGGATTATTAGTTTTAGAGCTAAAATTAGCATGTTTAAAGTGATTTTCATGCTTCCAGGGGCTCTAAACACAAGATTTGTGGAATGGTTAAAAGTGCATGAAAATGGCCAATTTGCTCACTCTGAGGTCTCAAAAAGTGTTTCTTCACCCCGGGAAGTAAATTAAATACCATTTGGAGGCATTTAATGTTCAATCAAAAACAGCTGATTTTTGACAAAAGAGATAACACCTCCCATTACGTCATGCTTCAGAAAGGTGAAAAATTGTCCGTTTTCAAATGTTTTTTTTTTAATGTCAGTTCACATTTGTAGGTGGATTATTAGTTTTAGAGCTAAAATTAGCATGTTTAAAGTGATTTTCATGCTTCCTGTGGCCCTAAACACAAGGTTTGTGGAATGGTTAAAAGTGCATGAAAATGGCCAATTTGCTCACTCTGAGGTCTCAAAAAGTGTTTCTTCACCCCGGGAAGTGAATTAAATACCATTTGGAGGCATTTAATGTTCAAGCAAAAACAGCTGATTTTTGACAAAAGAGATAACACCCCCCCATTACGTAATTCTTCAGAAAGGTGAAAAATTGTCTGTTTTCAAAAGTTTTATTTTTGAATGTCAGTTCACATTTGTAGGTGGATTATTAGTTTTAGAGCTAAAATTAGCATATTTAAAGTGATTTTCATGCTTCCAGGGGCTCTAAACACAAGATTTGTGGAATGGTTAAAAGTGCATGAAAATGG
Source organism: Lissotriton helveticus (assembly GCF_964261635.1). Classification (NCBI taxonomy): domain Eukaryota; kingdom Metazoa; phylum Chordata; class Amphibia; order Caudata; family Salamandridae; genus Lissotriton; species Lissotriton helveticus. Next base: position 2,853,447 of record NW_027611740.1, read on the forward strand.
CCAATTTGCTCACTCTGAGGTCTCAACAAGTGTTTCTTCACCCCGGGAAGTGAATTAAATACCATTTGGAGGCATTTAATGTTCAAGCAAAAACGGCTGATTTTTGACAAAAGAGATAACACCCCCCATTACGTCATTCTTCAGAAAGGTGAAAAATGGTCCGTTTTCAAATGTTTTATTTTTGAACGTCAGTTCACATTTGTAGGTGGATTATTAGTTTTAGAGCTAAAATTAGCATGTTTAAAGTGATTTTCATGCTTCCAGGGGCTCTAAACACAAGATTTGTGGAATGGTTAAAAGTGCATGAAAATGGCCAATTTGCTCACTCTGAGGTCTCAAAAAGTGTTTCTTCACCCCGGGAAGTGAATTAAATACCATTTGTAGGCATTTAATGTTCAATCAAAAACAGCTGATTTTTGACAAAAGAGATAACACCCCCCCCATTACGTCATTCTTCAGAAAGGTGAAAAATGGTCCGTTTTCAAATGTTTTATTTTTGAACGTCAGTTAACATTTGTAGGTGGATTATTAGTTTTAGAGCTAAAATTAGCATGTTTAAAGTGATTTTCATGCTTCCAGGGGCTCTAAACACAAGATTTGTGGAATGGTTAAAAGTGCATGAAAATGGCCAATTTGCTCACTCTGAGGTCTCAAAAAGTGTTTCTTCACCCCGGGAAGTGAATTAAATACCATTTGGAGGCATTTAATGTTCAAGCAAAAACAGCTGATTTTTGACAAAAGAGATAACACCCCCCATTACGTAATTCTTCAGAAAGGTGAAAAATGGTCCGTTTTCAAATGTTTTATTTTTGAACGTCAGTTCACATTTGTAGGTGGATTATTAGTTTTAGAGCTAAAATTAGCATGTTTAAAGTGATTTTCATGCTTCCAGGGGCCCGGGAAGTGAATTAAATACCATTTGGAGGCATTTAATGTTCAAGCAAAAACGGCCGATTTTTGACAAAAGAGATAACACCCCCCCCTTACGTCATTCTTCAGAAAGGTGAAAAATGGTCCGTTTTCAAATGTTTTATTTTTGAACGTCAGTTCACATTTGTAGGTGGATTATTAGTTTTAGAGCTAAAATTAGCATGTTTAAAGTGATTTTCATGCTTCCAGGGGCTCTTAACACAAGATTTGTGGAATGGTTAAAAGTGCATGAAAATGGCCAATTTGCTCACTCTGAGGTCTCAAAAAGTGTTTCTTCACCCCGGGAAGTGAATTAAATACCATTTGGAGGCATTTAATGTTCAATCAAAAACAGCTGATTTTTGACAAAAGAGATAACACCCCCCCATTACGTCATGCTTCAGAAAGGTGAAAAATTGTCCGTTTTCAAATGTTTTATTTTTGAATGTCAGTTCACATTTGTAGGTGGATTATTAGTTTTAGAGCTAAAATTAGCATGTTTAAAGTGATTTTCATGCTTCCTGTGGCCCTAAACACAAGGTTTGTGGAATGGTTAAAAGTGCATGAAAATGGCCAATTTGCTCACTCTGAGGTCTCAAAAACTGTTTCTTCACCCCGGGAAGTGAATTAAATACCATTTGGAGGCATTTAATGTTCAAGCAAAAACAGCTGATTTTTGACAAAAGAGGTAACACCCCCCCATTACGTAATTCTTCAGAAAGGTGAAAAATTGTCTGTTTTCAAATGTTTTATTTTTGAATATCAATTCACATTTGTAGGTGGATTATTAGTTTTAGAGCTAAAATTAGCATGTTTAAAGTGATTTTCATGCTTCCAGGGGCCCGGGAAGTGAATTAAATACCATTTGGAGGCATTTGATGTTCAAGCAAAAACGGCTGATTTTTGACAAAAGAGATAACACCCCCCCATTACGTCATGCTTCAGAAAGGTGAAAAATTGTCCGTTTTCAAATGTTTTATTTTTGAATGTCAGTTCACATTTGTAGGTGAATTATTAGTTTTAGAGCTAAAATTAGCATGTTTAAAGTGATTTTCATGCTTCCTGTGGCCCTAAACACAAAGTTTGTGGAATGGTTAAAAGTGCATGAAAATGGCCAATTTGCTCACTCTGAGGTCTCAAAAAGTGTTTCTTCACCCCGGGAAGTGAATTAAATACCATTTGGAGGCATTTAATGTTCAAGCAAAAACAGCTGATTTTTGACAAAAGAGATAACACCCCCCCATTACGTAATTCTTCAGAAAGGTGAAAAATGGTCTGTTTTCAAATGTTTTATTTTTGAACGTCAGTTCACATTTGTAGGTGGATTATTAGTTTTAGAGCTAAAATTAGCATGTTTAAAGTGATTTTCATGCTTCCAGGGGCTCTTAACACAAGATTTGTGGAATGGTTAAAAGTGCATGAAAATGGCCAATTTGCTCACTCTGAGGTCTCAAAAAGTGTTTCTTCACCCCGGGAAGTGAATTAAATACCATTTGGAGGCATTTAATGTTCAATCAAAAACAGCTGATTTTTGACAAAAGAGATAACACCCCCCATTACGTCATGCTTCAGAAAGGTGAAAAATTGTCCGTTTTCAAATGTTTTATTTTTGAATGTCAGTTCACATTTGTAGGTGGATTATTAGTTTTAGAGCTAAAATTAGCATGTTTAAAGTGATTTTCATGCTTCCTGTGGCCCTAAACATAAGGTTTGTGGAATGGTTAAAAGTGCATGAAAATGGCCAATTTGCTCACTCTGAGGTCTCAAAAACTGTTTCTTCACCCCGGGAAGTGAATTAAATACCATTTGGAGGCATTTAATGTTCAAGCAAAAACAGCTGATTTTTGACAAAAGAGGTAACACCCCCCCATTACGTAATTCTTCAGAAAGGTGAAAAATTGTCTGTTTTCAAATGTTTTATTTTTGAATATCAATTCACATTTGTAGGTGGATTATTAGTTTTAGAGCTAAAATTAGCATATTTAAAGTGATTTTCATGCTTCCAGGGGCTCTAAACACAAGATTTGTGGAATGGTTAAAAGTGCATGAAAATGGCCAATTTGCTCACTCTGAGGTCTCAAAAAGTGTTTCTTCACCCCGGGAAGTGAATTAAATACCATTTGGAGGCATTTAATGTTCAAGCAAAAACGGCTGATTTTTGACAAAAGAGATAACACCCCCCCATTACGTCATTCTTCAGAATGGTGAAAAATGGTCCGTTTTCAAATGTTTTATTTTTGAACGTCAGTTCACATTTGTAGGTGGATTATTAGTTTTAGAGCTAAAATTAGCATGTTTAAAGTGATTTTCATGCTTCCTGTGGCTCTAAACACAAGATTTGTGGAATGGTTAAAAGTGCATGAAAATGGCCAATTTGCTCACTCTGAGGTCTCAAAAAGTGTTTTTTTCACCCCGGGAAATGAATTAAATACCATTTGTAGGCATTTAATGTTCAATCAAAAACAGCTGATTTTTGACAAAAAAGATAACACCCCCCCATTACGTAATTCTTCAGAAAGGTGAAAAATGGTCCATTTTCAAATGTTTTATTTTTGAACGTCAGTTCACATTTGTAGGTGGATTATTAGTTTTACAGCTAAAATTAGCATGTTTAAAGTGATTTTCATGCTTCCAGGGGCTCAAAACACAAGATTTGTGGAATGGTTAAAAGTGCATGAAAATGGCCAATTTGCTCACTCTGAGGTCTCAAAAAGTGTTTCTTTACCCCGGGAAGTGAATTAAATACCATTTGTAGGCATTTAATGTTCAATCAAAAACAGCTGATTTTTGACAAAAAAGATAACACCCCCCCATTACGTAATTCTTCAGAAAGATGAAAAATGGTCCGTTTTCAAATGTTTTATTTTTGAACGTCAGTTCACATTTGTAGGTGGATTATTAGTTTTACAGCTAAAATTAGCATGTTTAAAGTGATTTTCATGCTTCCAGGGGCTCAAAACACAAGATTTGTGGAATGGTTAAAAGTGCATGAAAATGGCCAATTTGCTCACTCTGAGGTCTCAAAAAGTGTTTCTTCACCCCGGGAAGTGAATTAAATACCATTTGGAGGCATTTGATGTTCAAGCAAAAACGGCTGATTTTTGACAAAAGAGATAACACCCCCCCATTACGTCATGCTTCAGAAAGGTGAAAAATTGTCCGTTTTCAAATGTTTTATTTTTGAATGTCAGTTCACATTTGTAGGTGGATTATTAGTTTTAGAGCTAAAATTAGCATGTTTAAAGTGATTTTCATGCTTCCTGTGGCCCTAAACAAAAAGTTTGTGGAATGGTTAAAAGTGCATGAAAATGGCCAATTTGCTCACTCTGAGGTCTCAAAAAGTGTTTCTTCACCCCGGGAAGTGAATTAAATACCATTTGGAGGCATTTAATGTTCAAGCAAAAACAGCTGATTTTTGACAAAAGAGATAACACCCCCCCATTACGTAATTCTTCAGAAAGGTGAAAAATGGTCTGTTTTCAAATGTTTTATTTTTGAACGTCAGTTCACATTTGTAGGTGGATTATTAGTTTTAGAGCTAAAATTAGCATGTTTAAAGTGATTTTCATGCTTCCAGGGGCTCTAAACACAAGATTTGTGGAATGGTTAAAAGTGCATGAAAATGGCCAGTTTGCTCACTCTGAGGTCTCAAAAAGTGTTTCTTCACCCCGGGAAGTGAATTAAATACCATTTGTAGGCATTTAATGTTCAATCAAAAACAGCTGATTTTTGACAAAAGAGATAACACCCCCCCCCCATTACGTCATTCTTCATAAAGGTGAAAAATGGTCAGTTTTCAAATGTTTTATTTTTGAATGTCAGTTCACATTTGTAGGTGGATTATTAGTTTTAGAGCTAAAATTAGCATGTTTAAAGTGATTTTCATGCTTCCAGGGGCCCGGGAAGTGAATTAAATACCATTTGGAGGCATTTAATGTTCAAGCAAAAACGGCTGATTTTTGACAAAAGAGATAACACCCCCCCCCATTACGTCATTCTTCAGAAAGGTGAAAAATGGTCCGTTTTCAAATGTTTTATTTTTGAACGTCAGTTCACATTTGTAGGTGGATTATTAGTTTTAGAGCTAAAATTAGCATGTTTAAAGTGATTTTCATGCTTCCAGGGGCTCCAAACACAAGATTTGTGGAATGGTTAAAAAGTGCATGAAAATGGCCAATTTGCTCACTCTGAGGTCTCAAAAAGTGTTTCTTCACCCCGGGAAGTGAATTAAATACCATTTGGAGGCATTTAATGTTCAAGCAAAAACAGCTGATTTTTGACAAAAGAGATAACACCCCCCCCATTACGTAATTCTTCAGAAAGGTGAAAAATGGTCCGTTTTCAAATGTTTTATTTTTGAACGTCAGTTCACATTTGTAGGTGGATTATTAGTTTTAGAGCTAAAATTAGCATGTTTAAAGTGATTTTCATGCTTCCAGGGGCTGTAAACACAAGATTTGTGGAATGGTTAAAAGTGCATGAAAATGGCCAATTTGCTCACTCTGAGGTCTCAAAAAGTGTTTCTTCACCCCGGGAAGTGAATTAAATACCATTTGTAGGCATTTAATGTTCGATCAAAAACAGCTGATTTTTGACAAAAGAGATAACACCCCCCCCATTACGTCATTCTTCAGAAAGGTGAAAAATGGTCCATTTTCAAATGTTTTATTTTTGAATGTCAGTTCACATTTGTAGGTGGATTATTAGTTTTAGAGCTAAAATTAGCATGTTTAAAGTGATTTTCATGCTTCCAGGGGCCCGGGAAGTGAATTAAATACCATTTGGAGGCATTTAATGTTCAAGCAAAAACAGCTGATTTTTGACAAAAGAGATAACACCCCCCATTACGTCATTCTTCAGAAAGGTGAAAAATGGTCCATTTTCAAATGTTTTATTTTTGAACGTCAGTTCACATTTGTAGGTGGATTATTAGTTTTAGAGCTAACATTAGCATGTTTAAAGTGATTTTCATGCTTCCAGGGGCTCTAAACACAAGATTTGTGGAATGGTTAAAAGTGCATGAAAATGGCCAATTTGCTCACTCTGAGGTCTCAAAAAGTGTTTCTTCACCCCGGGAAGTGAATTAAATACCATTTGGAGGCATTTAATGTTCAAGCAAAAACAGCTGATTTTTGACAAAAGAGATAACACCCCCCATTACGTCATTCTTCAGAAAGGTGAAAAATGGTCCATTTTCAAATGTTTTATTTTTGAACGTCAGTTCACATTTGTAGGTGGATTATTAGTTTTAGAGCTAAAATTAGCATGTTTAAAGTGATTTTCATGCTTCCAGGGGCTCTAAACACAAGATTTGTGGAATGGTTAAAAGTGCATGAAAATGGCCAATTTGCTCACTCTGAGGTCTCAAAAAGTGTTTCTTCACCCCGGGAAGTGAATTAAATACCATTTGGAGGCATTTAATGTTCAAGCAAAAACGGCTGATTTTTGACAAAAGAGATAACACCCCCCCATTACGTCATTCTTCAGAATGGTGAAAAATGGTCCGTTTTCAAATGTTTTATTTTTGAACGTCAGTTCACATTTGTAGGTGGATTATTAGTTTTAGAGCTAAAATTAGCATGTTTAAAGTGATTTTCATGCTTCCTGTGGCTCTAAACACAAGATTTGTGGAATGGTTAAAAGTGCATGAAAATGGCCAATTTGCTCACTCTGAGGTCTCAAAAAGTGTTTTTTCACCCCGGGAAGTGAATTAAATACCATTTGGAGGCATTTGATGTTCAAGCAAAAACGGCTGATTTTTGACAAAAGAGATAACACCCCCCCATTACGTCATGCTTCAGAAAGGTGAAAAATTGTCCGTTTTCAAATGTTTTATTTTTGAATGTCAGTTCACATTTGTAGGTGGATTATTAGTTTTAGAGCTAAAATTAGCATGTTTAAAGTGATTTTCATGCTTCCTGTGGCCCTAAACAAAAAGTTTGTGGAATGGTTAAAAGTGCATGAAAATGGCCAATTTGCTCACTCTGAGGTCTCAAAAAGTGTTTCTTCACCCCGGGAAGTGAATTAAATACCATTTGGAGGCATTTAATGTTCAAGCAAAAACAGCTGATTTTTGACAAAAGAGATAACACCCCCCCATTACGTAATTCTTCAGAAAGGTGAAAAATGGTCTGTTTTCAAATGTTTTATTTTTGAACGTCAGTTCACATTTGTAGGTGGATTATTAGTTTTAGAGCTAAAATTAGCATGTTTAAAGTGATTTTCATGCTTCCAGGGGCTCTAAACACAAGATTTGTGGAATGGTTAAAAGTGCATGAAAATGGCCAGTTTGCTCACTCTGAGGTCTCAAAAAGTGTTTCTTCACCCCGGGAAGTGAATTAAATACCATTTGTAGGCATTTAATGTTCAATCAAAAACAGCTGATTTTTGACAAAAGAGATAACACCCCCCCCCCATTACGTCATTCTTCATAAAGGTGAAAAATGGTCAGTTTTCAAATGTTTTATTTTTGAATGTCAGTTCACATTTGTAGGTGGATTATTAGTTTTAGAGCTAAAATTAGCATGTTTAAAGTGATTTTCATGCTTCCAGGGGCCCGGGAAGTGAATTAAATACCATTTGGAGGCATTTAATGTTCAAGCAAAAACGGCTGATTTTTGACAAAAGAGATAACACCCCCCCCCATTACGTCATTCTTCAGAAAGGTGAAAAATGGTCCGTTTTCAAATGTTTTATTTTTGAACGTCAGTTCACATTTGTAGGTGGATTATTAGTTTTAGAGCTAAAATTAGCATGTTTAAAGTGATTTTCATGCTTCCAGGGGCTCTAAACACAAGATTTGTGGAATGGTTAAAAGTGCATGAAAATGGCCAATTTGCTCACTCTGAGGTCTCAAAAAGTGTTTCTTCACCCCGGGAAGTGAATTAAATACCATTTGGAGGCATTTAATGTTCAAGCAAAAACAGCTGATTTTTGACAAAAGAGATAACACCCCCCCCATTACGTAATTCTTCAGAAAGGTGAAAAATGGTCCGTTTTCAAATGTTTTATTTTTGAACGTCAGTTCACATTTGTAGGTGGATTATTAGTTTTAGAGCTAAAATTAGCATGTTTAAAGTGATTTTCATGCTTCCAGGGGCTGTAAACACAAGATTTGTGGAATGGTTAAAAGTGCATGAAAATGGCCAAATTGCTCACTCTGAGGTCTCAAAAAGTGTTTCTTCACCCCGGGAAGTGAATTAAATACCATTTGTAGGCATTTAATGTTCGATCAAAAACAGCTGATTTTTGACAAAAGAGATAACACCCCCCCCCATTACGTCATTCTTCAGAAAGGTGAAAAATGGTCCATTTTCAAATGTTTTATTTTTGAATGTCCGTTCACATTTGTAGGTGGATTATTAGTTTTAGAGCTAAAATTAGCATGTTTAAAGTGATTTTCATGCTTCCAGGGGCCCGGGAAGTGAATTAAATACCATTTGGAGGCATTTAATGTTCAAGCAACGACAGCTGATTTTTGACAAAAGAGATAACACCCCCCATTACGTCATTCTTCAGAAAGGTGAAAAATGGTCCATTTTCAAGTGTTTTATTTTTGAACGTCAGTTCACATTTGTAGGTGGATTATTAGTTTTAGAGCTAAAATTAGCATGTTTAAAGTGATTTTCATGCTTCCAGGGGCTCTAAACACAAGATTTGTGGAATGGTTAAAAGTGCATGAAAATGGCCAATTTGCTCACTCTGAGGTCTCAAAAAGTGTTTCTTCACCCTGGGAAGTGAATTAAATACCATTTGGAGGCATTTAATGTTCAAGCAAAAACGGCTGATTTTTGACAAAAGAGATAACACCCCCCCTTACGTCATTCTTCAGAAAGGTGAAAAATGGTCCGTTTTCAAATGTTTTATTTTTGAACGTCAGTTCACATTTGTAGGTGGATTATTAGTTTTAGAGCTAAAATTAGCATGTTTAAAGTGATTTTCATGCTTCCAGGGGCTCTAAACACAAGATTTGTGGAATGGTTAAAAGTGCATGAAAATGGCCAATTTGCTCACTCTGAGGTCTCAAAAAGTGTTTCTTCACCCCGGGAAGTGAATTAAATACCATTTGGAGGCATTTAATGTTCAATCAAAAACAGCTGATTTTTGACAAAAGAGATAACACCCCCCCATTACGTCATGCTTCAGAAAGGTGAAAAATTGTCCGTTTTCAAATGTTTTATTTTTGAATGTCAGTTCACATTTGTAGGTGGATTATTAGTTTTAGAGCTAAAATTAGCATGTTTAAAGTGATTTTCATGCTTCCTGTGGCCCTAAACACAAGGTTTGTGGAATGGTTAAAAGTGCATGAAAATGGCCAATTTGCTCACTCTGAGGTCTCAAAAACTGTTTCTTCACCCCGGGAAGTGAATTAAATACCATTTGGAGGCATTTAATGTTCAAGCAAAAACGGCTGATTTTTGACAAAAGAGATAACACCCCCTCATTACGTCATTCTTCAGAAAGGTGAAAAATGGTCCGTTTTCAAATGTTTTATTTTTGAACGTCAGTTCACATTTGTAGGTGGATTATTAGTTTTAGAGCTAAAATTAGCATGTTTAAAGTGATTTTCATGCTTCCTGTGGCTCTAAACACAAGATTTGTGGAATGGTTAAAAGTGCATGAAAATGGCCATTTTGCTCACTCTGAGGTCTCAAAAAGTGTTTCTTCACCCCGGGAAGTGAATTAAATACCATTTGTAGGCATTTAATGTTCAATCAAAAACAGCTGATTTTTGACAAAAGAGATAACACCCCCCCATTACGTAATTCTTCAGAAAGGTGAAAAATGGTCCGTTTTCAAATGTTTTATTTTTGAACGTCAGTTCACATTTGTAGGTGGATTATTAGTTTTACAGCTAAAATTAGCATGTTTAAAGTGATTTTCATGCTTCCAGGGGCTCAAAACACAAGATTTGTGGAATGGTTAAAAGTGCATGAAAATGGCCAATTTGCTCACTCTGAGGTCTCAAAAAGTGTTTCTTCACCCCGGGAAGTGAATTAAATACCATTTGGAGGCATTTAATGTTCAAGCAAAAACAGCTGATTTTTGACAAAAGGGATAACACCCCCCCATTACGTAATGCTTCAGAAAGGTGAAAAATGGTCCGTTTTCAAATGTTTTATTTTTGAAGGTCAGTTCACATTTGTAGGTGGATTATTAGTTTTAGAGCTAAAATTAGCATGTTTAAAGTGATTTTCATGCTTCCAGGGGCCCGGGAAGTGAATTAAATACCATTTGGAGGCATTTGATGTTCAAGCAAAAACGGCTGATTTTTAACAAAAGAGATAACACCCCCCCATTACGTCATGCTTCAGAAAGGTGAAAAATTGTCTGTTTTCAAATGTTTTATTTTTGAATGTCAGTTCACATTTGTAGGTGAATTATTAGTTTTAGAGCTAAAATTAGCATGTTTAAAGTGATTTTCATGCTTCCTGTGGCCCTAAACACAAAGTTTGTGGAATGGTTAAAAGTGCATGAAAATGGCCAATTTGCTCACTCTGAGGTCTCAAAAAGTGTTTCTTCACCCCGGGAAGTGAATTAAATACCATTTGGAGGCATTTAATGTTCAAGCAAAAACAGCTGATTTTTGACAAAAGAGATAACACCCCCCCATTACGTAATTCTTCAGAAAGGTGAAAAATGGTCTGTTTTCAAATGCTTTATTTTTGAACTTCAGTTCACATTTGTAGGTGGATTATTAGTTTTAGAGCTAAAATTAGCATGTTTAAAGTGATTTTCATGCTTCCAGGGGCTCTAAACACAAGATTTGTGGAATGGTTAAAAGTGCATGAAAATGGCCAGTTTGCTCACTCTGAGGTCTCAAAAAGTGTTTCTTCACCCCGGGAAGTGAATTAAATACCATTTGTAGGCATTTAATGTTCAATCAAAAACAGCTGATTTTTGACAAAAGAGATAACACCCCCCCCCATTACGTCATTCTTCATAAAGGTGAAAAATGGTCAGTTTTCAAATGTTTTATTTTTGAATGTCAGTTCACATTTGTAGGTGGATTATTAGTTTTAGAGCTAAAATTAGCATGTTTAAAGTGATTTTCATGCTTCCAGGGGCCCGGGAAGTGAATTAAATACCATTTGGAGTCATTTAATGTTCAAGCAAAAACAGCTGATTTTTGGCAAAAGAGATAACACCCCCCCATTACGTCATTCTTCAGAAAGGTGAAAAATGGTCCATTTTCAAATGTTTTATTTTTGAACATCAGTTCACATTTGTAGGTGGATTGTTAGTTTTAGAGCTAAAATTAGCATGTTTAAAGTGATTTTCATGCTTCCAGGGGCTCTAAACACAAGATTTGTGGAATGGTTAAAAGTGCATGAAAATGGCCAATTTGCTCACTCTGAGGTCTCAAAAAGTGTTTCTTCACCCCGGGAAGTGAATTAAATACCATTTGGAGGCATTTAATGTTCAAGCAAAAACTGCTGATTTTTGACAAAAGAGATAACACCCCCCCATTATGTCATGCTTCAGAAAGGTGAAAAATGGTCCGTTTTCAAATGTTTTTTTTTTGAAGGTCAGTTCACATTTGTAGGTGGATTATTAGTTTTAGAGCTAAAATTAGCATGTTTAAAGTGATTTTCATGCTTCCAGGGGCCCGGGAAGTGAATTAAATACCATTTGGAGGCATTTAATGTTCAAGCAAAAACGGCTGATTTTTGACAAAAGAGATAACACCCCCCCATTACGTCATGCTTCAGAAAGGTGAAAAATTGTCAGTTTTCAAATGTTTTATTTTTGAATGTCAGTTCACATTTGTAGGTGAATTATTAGTTTTAGAGCAAAAATTATCATGTTTAAAGTGATTTTCATGCTTCCTGTGGCCCTAAACACAAAGTTTGTGGAATGGTTAAAAGTGCATGAAAATGGCCAATTTGCTCACGCTGAGGTCTCAAAAAGTGTTTCTTCACCCGGGAAGTGAATTAAATACCATTTGGAGGCATTTAATGTTTAAGCAAAAACAGCTTATTTTTAACAAAAGGGATAACACCCCCCATTACGTAATGCTTCAGAAAGGTGAAAAATGGTCCGTTTTCAAATGTTATATTTTTGAAGGTCAGTTCACATTTGTAGGTGGATTATTAGTTTTAGAGCTAAAATTAGCATGTTTAAAGTGATTTTCATGCTTCCAGGGGCTCTAAACACAAGATTTGTGGAATGGTTAAAAGTGCATGAAAATGGCCAATTTGCTCACTCTGAGGTCTCAAAAAGTGTTTCTTCACCCCGGGAAGTGAATTAAATACAATTTGGAGGCATTTAATGTTCAAGCAAAAACTGCGGATTTTTGACAAAAGAGATAACACCCCCCCATTACTTGATGCTTCAGAAAGGTGAAAAATTGTCCGTTTTCAAATGTTTTATTTTTGAATGTCAGTTCACATTTGTAGGTGGATCATCATTTTTTGAGCTAAAAAATTAGCATGTTTAAAGTGATTTTCATGCTTCCAGGGGCCCGGGAAGTGAATTAAATACCATTTGGAGGCATTTAATGTTCAAGCAAAAACGGCGGATTTTTTACAAAAGAGATAACACCCCCCCATTACGTCATGCTTCAGAAAGGTGAAAAATTGTCAGTTTTCAAATGTTTTATTTTTGAATGTCAGTTCACATTTGTAGGTGAATTATTAGTTTTAGAGCAAAAATTATCATGTTTAAAGTGATTTTCATGCTTCCTGTGGCCCTAAACACAAAGTTTGTGGAATGGTTAAAAGTGCATGAAAATGGCCAATTTGCTCACTCTGAGGTCTCAAAAAGTGTTTCTTCACCCGGGAAGTGAATTAAATACCATTTGGAGGCATTTAATGTTCAAGCAAAAACAGCTGATCTTTGACAAAAGAGATAACAACCCCCCATTACGTCATTCTTCAGAAAGGTGAAAAATGGTCCGTTTTCAAATGTTTTATTTTTGAACGTCAGTTCACATTTGTAGGTGGATTATTAGTTTTAGAGCTAAAATTAGCATGTTTATAGTGATTTTCATGCTTCCAGGGGCTCTAAACACAAGATTTGTGGAATGGTTAAAAGTGCATGAAAATGGCCAATTTGCTCACTCTGAGGTCTCAAAAAGTGTTTCTTCACCCCGGGAAGTGAATTAAATACCATTTGGAGGCATTTAATGTTCAAGCAAAAACGGCTGATTTTTGACAAAAGAGATAACACCCCCCCCATTACGTCATTCTTCAGAAAGGTGAAAAATGGTCCGTTTTCAAATGTTTTATTTTTGAACGTCAGTTCACATTTGTAGGTGGATTATTAGTTTTAGAGCTAAAATTAGCATGTTTAAAGTGATTTTCATGCTTCCTGTGGCCCTAAACACAAGGTTTGTGGAATGGTTAAAAGTGCATGAAAATGGCCAATTTGCTCACTCTGAGGTCTCAAAAAGAGTTTCTTCACCCCGGGAAGTGAATTAAATACCATTTGGAGGCATTTAATGTTCAAGTAAAACAGCTGATTTTTGACAAAAGAGATAACACCCCCATTACGTCATTCTTCAGAAAGGTAAAAAAAGGTCAGTTTTCAAATGTTTAATTTTTGAAAGTCAGTTCATATTTGTAGGTGGATTATTAGTTTTAGAGCTAAAATTAGCATGTTTAAAGTGATTTTCATGCTTCCAGGGGCTCTAAACACAAGATTTGTGGAATGGTTAAAAGTGCATGAAAATGGCCAATTTGCTCACTCTGAGGTCTCAAAAAGTGTTTCTTCACCCCGGGAAGTGAATTAAATACAATTTGGAGGCATTTAATGTTCAAGCAAAAACTGCGGATTTTTGACAAAAGAGATAACACCCCCCCATTACTTGATGCTTCAGAAAGGTGAAAAATTGTCCGTTTTCAAATGTTTTATTTTTGAATGTCAGTTCACATTTGTAGGTGGATCATCAGTTTTAGAGCTAAAAAATTAGCATGTTTAAAGTGATTTTCATGCTTCCAGGGGCTCTAAACACAAGATTTGTGGAATGGTTAAAAGTGCATGAAAATGGCCAATTTGCTCACTCTGAGGTCTCAAAAAGTGTTTCTTCACCCCGGGAAGTGAATTAAATACCATTTGGAGGCATTTAATGTTCAATCAAAAACAGCTGATTTTTGACAAAAGAGATAACACCTCCCATTTCGTCATGCTTCAAAAAGGTGAAAAATTGTCCGTTTTTTTTTTATGTCAGTTCACATTTGTAGGGGGATTATTAGTTTTAGAGCTAAAATTAGCATGTTTAAAGTGATTTTCATGCTTCCTGTGGCCCTAAACACAAGGTTTGTGGAATGGTTAAAAGTGCATGAAAATGGCCAATTTGCTCACTCTGAGGTCTCAAAAAGTGTTTCTTCACCCCGGGAAGTGAATTAAATACCATTTGGAGGCATTTAATGTTCAAGCAAAAACAGCTGATTTTTGACAAAAGAGATAACACCCCCCCATTACGTAAATCTTCAGAAAGGTGAAAAATTGTCTGTTTTCAAATGTTTTATTTTTGAATGTCAGTTCACATTTGTAGGTGGATTATTAGTTTTAGAGCTAAAATTAGCATATTTAAAGTGATTTTCATGCTTCCAGGGGCTCTAAACACAAGATTTGTGGAATGGTTAAAAGTGCATGAAAATGGCCAATTTGCTCACTCTGAGGTCTCAAAAAGTGTTTCTTCACCCCGGGAAGTGAATTAAATACCATTTGGAGGCATTTAATGTTCAATCAAAAACAGCTGATTTTTGACAAAAGAGATAACACCTCCCATTACGTCATGCTTCAGAAAGGTGAAAAATGGTCCGTTTTCAAATGTTTTATTTTTGAACGTCAGTTAACATTTGTAGGTGGATTATTAGTTTTAGAGCTAAAATTAGCATGTTTAAAGTGATTTTCATGCTTCCAGGGGCTCTAAACACAAGATTTGTGGAATGGTTGAAAGTGCATGAAAATGGCCAATTTGCTCACTCTGAGGTCTCAAAAAGTGTTTCTTCACCCCGGGAAGTGAATTAAATACCATTTGTAGGCATTTAATGTTCAATCAAAAACAGCTGATTTTTGACAAAAGAGATAACACCCCCCCATTACGTCATTCTTCAGAAAGCTGAAAAATGGTCCGTTTTCAAATGTTTTATTTTTGAACGTCAGTTAACATTTGTAGGTGGATTATTAGTTTCAGAGCTAAAATTAGCATGTTTAAAGTGATTTTCATGCTTCCAGGGGCTCTAAACACAAGATTTGTGGAATGGTTAAAAGTGCATGAAAATGGCCAATTTGCTCACTCTGAGGTCTCAAAAAGTGTTTCTTCACCCCGGGAAGTGAATTAAATACCATTTGGAGGCATTTAATGTTCAAGCAAAAACAGCTGATTTTTGACAAAAGAGATAACACCCCCATTACGTAATTCTTCAGAAAGGTGAAAAATGGTCCGTTTTCAAATGTTTTATTTTTGAACGTCAGTTCACATTTGTAGGTGGATTATTAGTTTTAGAGCTAAAATTAGCATGTTTAAAGTGATTTTCATGCTTCCAGGGGCCCGGGAAGTGAATTAAATACCATTTGGAGGCATTTAATGTTCAAGCAAAAAGGGCTGATTTTTGACAAAAGAGATAACACCCCCCCCTTACGTCATTCTTCAGAAAGGTGAAAAATGGTCCGTTTTCAAATGTTTTATTTTTGAACGTCAGTTCACATTTGTAGGTGGATTATTAGTTTTAGAGCTAAAATTAGCATGTTTAAAGTGATTTTCATGCTTCCAGGGGCTCTTAACACAAGATTTGTGGAATGGTTAAAAGTGCATGAAAATGGCCAATTTGCTCACTCTGAGGTCTCAAAAAGTGTTTCTTCACCCCGGGAAGTGAATTAAATACCATTTGGAGGCATTTAATGTTCAATCAAAAACAGCTGATTTTTGACAAAAGAGATAACACCCCCCCATTACGTCATGCTTCAGAAAGGTGAAAAATTGTCCGTTTTCAAATGTTTTATTTTTGAATGTCAGTTCACATTTGTAGGTGGATTATTAGTTTTAGAGCTAAAATTAGCATGTTTAAAGTGATTTTCATGCTTCCAGGGGCTCAAAACACAAGATTTGTGGAATGGTTAAAAGTGCATGAAAATGGCCAATTTGCTCACTCTGAGGTCTCAAAAAGTGTTTCTTCACCCCGGAAAGTGAATTAAATACCATTTGGAGGCATTTAATGTTCAAGCAAAAACAGCTGATTTTTGACAAAAGGGATAACACCCCCCCATTACGTAATGCTCCAGAAAGGTGAAAAATGGTCCGTTTTCAAATGTTTTATTTTTGAAGGTCAGTTCACATTTGTAGGTGGATTATTAGTTTTAGAGCTAAAATTAGCATGTTTAAAGTGATTTTCATGCTTCCTGTGGCCCTAAACACAAAGTTTGTGGAATGGTTAAAAGTGCATGAAAATGGCCAATTTGCTCACTCTGAGGTCTCAAAAAGTGTTTCTTCACCCCGGGAAGTGAATTAAATACCATTTGGAGGCATTTAATGTTCAAGCAAAAACAGCTGATTTTTGACAAAAGAGATAACACCCCCCCCATTACGTAATTCTTCAGAAAGGTGAAAAATGGTCCGTTTTCAAATGTTTTATTTTTGAACGTCAGTTCACATTTGTAGGTGGATTATTAGTTTTAGAGCTAATATTAGCATGTTTAAAGTGATTTTCATGCTTCCAGGGGCTCTAAACACAAGATTTGTGGAATGGTTAAAAGTGCATGAAAATGGCCAGTTTGCTCACTCTGAGGTCTCAAAAAGTGTTTCTTCACCCCGGGAAGTGAATTAAATACCATTTGTAGGCATTTAATGTTCAATCAAAAACAGCTGATTTTTGACAAAAGAGATAACACCCCCCCCCCCCCCATTACGTCATTCTTCAGAAAGGTGAAAAATGGTCAGTTTTCAAATGTTTTATTTTTGAATGTCAGTTCACATTTGTAGGTGGATTATTAGTTTTAGAGCTAAAATTTGCATGTTTAAAGTGATTTTCATGCTTCCAGGGGCCCGGGAAGTGAATTAAATATCATTTGGAGTCATTTAATGTTCAAGCAAAAACAGCTGATTTTTGGCAAAAGAGATAACACCCCCCCATTACGTCATTCTTCAGAAAGGTGAAAAATGGTCCATTTTCAAATGTCTTATTTTTGAACGTCAGTTCACATTTGTAGGTGGATTATTAGTTTTAGAGCTAAAATTAGCATGTTTAAAGTGATTTTCATGCTTCCAGGGGCTCTAAACACAAGATTTGTGGAATGGTTAAAAGTGCATGAAAATGGCCAATTTGCTCACTCTGAGGTCTCAAAAAGTGTTTCTTCACCCCGGGAAGTGAATTAAATACCATTTGGAGGCATTTAATGTTCAAGCAAAAACTGCTGATTTTTGACAAAAGAGATAACACCCCCCCATTATGTCATGCTTCAGAAAGGTAAAAAATGGTCCGTTTTCAAATGTTTTATTTTTGAAGGTCAGTTCACATTTGTAGGTGGATTATTAGTTTTAGAGCTAAAATTAGCATGTTTAAAGTGATTTTCATGCTTCCAGGGGCCCGGGAAGTGAATTAAATACCATTTGGAGGCATTTAATGTTCAAGCAAAAACGGCTGATTTTTTACAAAAGAGATAACACCCCCCCATTACGTCATGCTTCAGAAAGGTGAAAAATTGTCAGTTTTCAAATGTTTTATTTTTGAATGTCAGTTCACATTTGTAGGTGAATTATTAGTTTTAGAGCTAAAATTATCATGTTTAAAGTGATTTTCATGCTTCCTGTGGCCCTAAACACAAAGTTTGTGGAATGGTTAAAAGTGCATGAAAATGGCCAATTTGCTCACTCTGAGGTCTCAAAAAGTGTTTCTTCACCCCGGGAAGTGAATTAAATACCATTTGGAGGCATTTAATGTTCAAGCAAAAACAGCTGATTTTTGACAAAAGGGATAACACCCCCCATTACGTAATGCTTCAGAAAGGTGAAAAATGGTCCGTTTTCAAATGTTATATTTTTGAAGGTCAGTTCACATTTGTAGGTGGATTATTAGTTTTAGAGCTAAAATTAGCATGTTTAAAGTGATTTTCATGCTTCCAGGGGACCGGGAAGTGAATTAAATACCATTTGGAGGCATTTAATGTTCAAGCAAAAACAGCTGATCTTTGACAAAAGAGATAACAACCCCCCATTACGTCATTCTTCAGAAAGGTGAAAAATGGTCCGTTTTCAAATGTTTTATTTTTGAACGTCAGTTCACATTTGTAGGTGGATTATTAGTTTTAGAGCTAAAATTAGCATGTTTATAGTGATTTTCATGCTTCCAGGGGCTCTAAACACAAGATTTGTGGAATGGTTAAAAGTGCATGAAAATGGCCAATTTGCTCACTCTGAGGTCTCAAAAAGTGTTTCTTCACCCCGGGAAGTGAATTAAATACCATTTGGAGGCATTTAATGTTCAAGCAAAAACGGCTGATTTTTGACAAAAGAGATAACACCCCCCCCCATTACGTCATTCTTCAGAAAGGTGAAAAATGGTCCGTTTTCAAATGTTTTATTTTTGAACGTCAGTTCACATTTGTAGGTGGATTATTAGTTTTAGAGCTAAAATTAGCATGTTTCAAGTGATTTTCATGCTTCCAGGGGCTCTAAACACAAGATTTGTGGAATGGTTAAAAGTGCATGAAAATGGCCAATTTGCTCACTCTGAGGTCTCAAAAAGTGTTTCTTCAACCCGGGAAGTGAATTAAATACCATTTGGAGGCATTTAATGTTCAAGCAAAAACGGCTGATTTTTGACAAAAGAGATAACACCCCCCCCATTACGTCATTCTTCAGAAAGGTGAAAAATGGTCCGTTTTCAAATGTTTTATTTTTGAACGTCAGTTCACATTTGTAGGTGGATTATTAGTTTTAGAGCTAAAATTAGCATGTTTAAAGTGATTTTCATGCTTCCAGGGGCTCTAAACACAAGATTTGTGGAATGGTTAAAAGTGCATGAAAATGGCCAATTTGCTCACTCTGAGGTCTCAAAAGTGTTTCTTCACCCCGGGAAGTGAATTAAATACCATTTGGAGGCATTTAATGTTCAAGCAAAAACAGCTGATTTTTGACAAAAGAGATAACACCCCCCATTACGTCATTCTTCAGAAAGGTAAAAAATGGTCCGTTTCAAATGTTTAATTTTTGAAAGTCAGTTCACATTTGTAGGTGGATTATTAGTTTTAGAGCTAAAATTAGCATGTTTAAAGTGATTTTCATGCTTCCAGGGGCTCTAAACACAAGATTTGTGGAATGGTTAAAAGTGCATGAAAATGGCCAATTTGCTCACTCTGAGGTCTCAAAAAGTGTTTCTTCACCCCGGGAAGTGAATTAAATACAATTTGGAGGCATTTAATGTTCAAGCAAAAACTGCGGATTTTTGACAAAAGAGATAACACCCCCCCATTACTTGATGCTTCAGAAAGGTGAAAAATTGTCAGTTTTCAAATGTTTTATTTTTGAATGTCAGTTCACATTTGTAGGTGGATCATCAGTTTTAGAGCTAAAAAATTAGCATGTTTAAAGTGATTTTCATGCTTCCAGGGGCTCTAAACACAAGATTTGTGGAATGGTTAAAAGTGCATGAAAATGGCCAATCTGCTCACTCTGAGGTCTCAAAAAGTGTTTCTTCACCCCGGGAAGTGAATTAAATACCATTTGGAGGCATTTAATGTTCAATCAAAAACAGCTGATTTTTGACAAAAGAGATAACACCTCCCATTACGTCATGCTTCAGAAAGGTGAAAAATTGTCCGTTTTTTTTTTTATGTCAGTTCACATTTGTAGGGGGATTATTAGTTTTAGAGCTAAAATTAGCATGTTTAAAGTGATTTTCATGCTTCCTGTGGCCCTAAACACAAGGTTTGTGGAATGGTTAAAAGTGCATGAAAATGGCCAATTTGCTCACTCTGAGGTCTCAAAAAGTGTTTCTTCACCCCGGGAAGTGAATTAAATACCATTTGGAGGCATTTAATGTTCAAGCAAAAACAGCTGATTTTTGACAAAAGAGATAACACCCCCCCATTACGTAATTCTTCAGAAAGGTGAAAAATTGTCTGTTTTCAAATGTTTTATTTTTGAATGTCAGTTCACATTTGTAGGTGGATTATTAGTTTTAGAGCTAAAATTAGCATATTTAAAGTGATTTTCATGCTTCCAGGGGCTCTAAACACAAGATTTGTGGAATGGTTAAAAGTGCATGAAAATGGCCAATTTGCTCACTCTGAGGTCTCAAAAAGTGTTTCTTCACCCCGGGAAGTGAATTAAATACCATTTGGAGGCATTTAATGTTCAATCAAAAACAGCTGATTTTTGACAAAAGAGATAACACCTCCCATTACGTCATGCTTCAGAAAGGTGAAAAATGGTCCGTTTTCAAATGTTTTATTTTTGAACGTCAGTTAACATTTGTAGGTGGATTATTAGTTTTAGAGCTAAAATTAGCATGTTTAAAGTGATTTTCATGCTTCCAGGGGCTCTAAACACAAGATTTGTGGAATGGTTAAAAGTGCATGAAAATGGCCAATTTGCTCACTCTGAGGTCTCAAAAAGTGTTTCTTCACCCCGGGAAGTGAATTAAATACCATTTGTAGGCATTTAATGTTCAATCAAAAACAGCTGATTTTTGACAAAAGAGATAACACCCCCCCATTACGTCATTCTTCAGAAAGGTGAAAAATGGTCCGTTTTCAAATGTTTTATTTTTGAACGTCAGTTAACATTTGTAGGTGGATTATTAGTTTTAGAGCTAAAATTAGCATGTTTAAAGTGATTTTCATGCTTCCAGGGGCTCTAAACACAATATTTGTGGAATGGTTAAAAGTGCATGAAAATGGCCAATTTGCTCACTCTGAGGTCTCAAAAAGTGTTTCTTCACCCCGGGAAGTGAATTAAATACCATTTGGAGACATTTAATGTTCAAGCAAAAACAGCTGATTTTTGACAAAAGAGATAACACCCCCATTACGTAATTCTTCAGAAAGGTGAAAAATGGTCCGTTTTCAAATGTTTTATTTTTGAACGTCAGTTCACATTTGTAGGTGGATTATTAGTTTTAGAGCTAAAATTAGCATGTTTAAAGTGATTTTCATGCTTCCAGGGGCCCGGGAAGTGAATTAAATACCATTTGGAGGCATTTAATGTTCAAGCAAAAACGGCTGATTTTTGACAAAAGAGATAACATCCCCCCCATTACGTCATGCTTCAGAAAGGTGAAAAATTGTCCGTTTTCAAATGTTTTATTTTTGAATGTCAGTTCACATTTGTAGGTGAATTATTAGTTTTAGAGCTAAAATTAGCATATTTAAAGTGATTTTCATGCTTCCAGGGGCTCTAAACACAAGATTTGTGGAATGGTTAAAAGTGCATGAAAATGGCCAATTTGCTCACTCTGAGGTCTCAAAAAGTGTTTCTTCACCCCGGGAAGTGAATTAAATACCATTTGGAGGCATTTAATGTTCAAGCAAAAACGGCTGATTTTTGACAAAAGAGATAACACCCCCCCATTACGTCATTCTTCAGAAAGGTGAAAAATGGTCCGTTTTCAATTGTTTTATTTTTGAACGTCAGTTCACATTTGTAGGTGGATTATTAGTTTTAGAGCTAAAATTAGCATGTTTAAAGTGATTTTCATGCTTCCAGGGGCTCTTAACACAAGATTTGTGGAATGGTTAAAAGTGCATGAAAATGGCCAATTTGCTCACTCTGAGGTCTCAAAAAGTGTTTCTTCACCCCGGGAAGTGAATTAAATACCATTTGGAGGCATTTAATGTTCAAGCAAAAACGGCTGATTTTTGACAAAAGAGATAACACCCCCCCATTACGTAATTCTTCAGAAAGGTGAAAAATGGTCCGTTTTCAAATGTTTTATTTTTGAACGTCAGTTCACATTTGTAGGTGGATTATTTGTTTTACAGCTAAAATTAGCATGTTTAAAATGATTTTCATGCTTCCAGGGGCTCAAAACACAAGATTTGTGGAATGGTTAAAAGTGCATGAAAATGGCCAATTTGCTCACTCTGATGTCTCAAAAAGTGTTTCTTCACCCCGGGAAGTGAATTAAATACCATTTGGAGGCATTTAATGTTCAAGCAAAAACAGCTGATTTTTGACAAAAGGGATAACACCCCCCATTACGTAATGCTTCAGAAAGGTGAAAAATGGTCCGTTTTCAAATGTTTTATTTTTGAAGGTCAGTTCACATTTGTAGGTGGATTATTAGTTTTAGAGCTAAAATTAGCATGTTTAAAGTGATGTTCATGCTTCCAGGGGCCCGGGAAGTGAATTAAATACCATTTGGAGGCATTTGATGTTCAAGCAAAAACGGCTGATTTTTGACAAAAGAGATAACACCCCCCCATTACGTCATGCTTCAGAAAGGTGAAAAATTGTCAGTTTTCAAATGTTTTATTTTTGAATGTCAGTTCACATTTGTAGGTGAATTATTAGTTTTAGAGCTAAAATTAGCATGTTTAAAGTGATTTTCATGCTTCCTGTGGCCCTAAACACAAAGTTTGTGGAATGGTTAAAAGTGAATGAAAATGGCCAATTTGCTCACTCTGAGGTCTCAAAAAGTGTTTCTTCACCCCGGGAAGTGAATTAAATACCATTTGGAGGCATTTAATGTTCAAGCAAAAACAGCTGATTTTTGACAAAAGAGATAACACCCCCCCCATTACGTAATTCTTCAGAAAGGTGAAAAATGGTCCGTTTTCAAATGTTTTATTTTTGAACGTCAGTTCACATTTGTAGGTGGATTATTAGTTTTAGAGCTAAAATTAGCATGTTTAAAGTGATTTTCATGCTTCCAGGGGCTCTAAACACAAGATTTGTGGAATGGTTAAAAGTGCATGAAAATGGCCAGTTTGCTCACTCTGAGGTCTCAAAAAGTGTTTCTTCACCCCGGGAAGTGAATTAAATACCATTTGTAGGCATTTAATGTTCAATCAAAAACAGCTGATTTTTGACAAAAGAGATAACACCCCCCCCCATTACGTCATTCTTCAGAAAGGTGAAAAATGGTCAGTTTTCAAATGTTTTATTTTTGAATGTCAGTTCACATTTGTAGGTGGATTATTAGTTTTAGAGCTAAAATTTGCATGTTTAAAGTGATTTTCATGCTTCCAGGGGCCCGGGAAGTGAATTAAATACCATTTGGAGTCATTTAATGTTCAAGCAAAAACAGCTGATTTTTGGCAAAAGAGATAACACCCCCCCATTACGTCATTCTTCAGAAAGGTGAAAAATGGTCCATTTTCAAATGTCTTATTTTTGAACGTCAGTTCACATTTGTAGGTGGATTATTAGTTTTAGAGCTAAAATTAGCATGTTTAAAGTGATTTTCATGCTTCCAGGGGCTCTAAACACAAGATTTGTGGAATGGTTAAAAGTGCATGAAAATGGCCAATTTGCTCACTCTGAGGTCTCAAAAAGTGTTTCTTCACCCCGGGAAGTGAATTAAATACCATTTGGAGGCATTTAATGTTCAAGCAAAAACTGCTGATTTTTGACAAAAGAGATAACACCCCCCCATTATGTCATGCTTCAGAAAGGTGAAAAATGGTCCGTTTTCAAATGTTTTATTTTTGAAGGTCAGTTCACATTTGTAGGTGGATTATTAGTTTTAGAGCTAAAATTAGCATGTTTAAAGTGATTTTCATGCTTCCAGGGGCCCGGGAAGTGAATTAAATACCATTTGGAGGCATTTAATGTTCAAGCAAAAACAGCTGATTTTTGACAAAAGAGATAACACCCCCCCATTACGTCATGCTTCAGAAAGGTGAAAAATTGTCAGTTTTCAAATGTTTTATTTTTGAATGTCAGTTCACATTTGTAGGTGAATTATTAGTTTTAGAGCTAAAATTATCATGTTTAAAGTGATTTTCATGCTTCCTGTGGCCCTAAACACAAAGTTTGTGGAATGGTTAAAAGTGCATGAAAATGGCCAATTTGCTCACTCTGAGGTCTCAAAAAGTGTTTCTTCACCCCGGGAAGTGAATTAAATACCATTTGGAGGCATTTAATGTTCAAGCAAAAACAGCTGATTTTTGACAAAAGGGATAACACCCCCATTACGTAATGCTTCAGAAAGGTGAAAAATGGTCCGTTTTCAAATGTTATATTTTTGAAGGTCAGTTCACATTTGTAGGTGGATTATTAGTTTTAGAGCTAAAATTAGCATGTTTAAAGTGATTTTCATGCTTCCAGGGGACCGGGAAGTGAATTAAATACCATTTGGAGGCATTTAATGTTCAAGCAAAAACAGCTGATCTTTGACAAAAGAGATAACAACCCCCCATTACGTCATTCTTCAGAAAGGTGAAAAATGGTCCGTTTTCAAATGTTTTATTTTTGAACGTCAGTTCACATTTGTAGGTGGATTATTAGTTTTAGAGCTAAAATTAGCATGTTTATAGTGATTTTCGTGCTTCCAGGGGCTCTAAACACAAGATTTGTGGAATGGTTAAAAGTGCATGAAAATGGCCAATTTGCTCACTCTGAGGTCTCAAAAAGTGTTTCTTCACCCCGGGAAGTGAATTAAATACCATTTGGAGGCATTTAATGTTCAAGCAAAAACGGCTGATTTTTGACAAAAGAGATAACACCCCCCCCATTACGTCATTCTTCAGAAAGGTGAAAAATGGTCCATTTTCAAATGTTTTATTTTTGAACGTCAGTTCACATTTGTAGGTGGATTATTAGTTTTAGAGCTAAAATTAGCATGTTTCAAGTGATTTTCATGCTTCCAGGGGCTCTAAACACAAGATTTGTGGAATGGTTAAAAGTGCATGAAAATGGCCAATTTGCTCACTCTGAGGTCTCAAAAAGTGTTTCTTCAACCCAGGAAGTGAATTAAATACCATTTGGAGGCATTTAATGTTCAAGCAAAAACGGCTGATTTTTGACAAAAGAGATAACACCCCCCCATTACGTCATTCTTCAGAAAGGTGAAAAATGGTCCGTTTTCAAATGTTTTATTTTTGAACGTCAGTTCACATTTGTAGGTGGATTATTAGTTTTAGAGCTAAAATTAGCATGTTTAAAGTGATTTTCATGCTTCCAGGGGCTCTAAACACAAGATTTGTGGAATGGTTAAAAGTGCATGAAAATGGCCAATTTGCTCACTCTGAGGTCTCAAAAGTGTTTCTTCACCCCGGGAAGTGAATTAAATACCATTTGGAGGCATTTAATGTTCAAGCAAAAACAGCTGATTTTTGACAAAAGAGATAACACCCCCCCATTACGTAATTCTTCAGAAAGGTGAAAAATGGTCCGTTTTCAAATGTTTTATTTTTGAACGTCAGTTCACATTTGTAGGTGGATTATTAGTTTTAGAGCTAAAATTAGCATGTTTAAAGTGATTTTCATGCTTCCAGGGGCTGTAAACACAAGATTTGTGGAATGGTTAAAAGTGCATGAAAATGGCCAATTTGCTCACTCTGAGGTCTCAAAAAGTGTTTCTTCACCCCGGGAAGTGAATTAAATACCATTTGTAGGCATTTAATGTTCAATCAAAAACAGCTGATTTTTGACAAAAGAGATAACACCCCCCCCCATTACGTCATTCTTCAGAAAGGTGAAAAATGATCCATTTTCAAATGTTTTATTTTTGAATGTCAGTTCACATTTGTAGGTGGATTATTAGTTTTAGAGCTAAAATTAGCATGTTTAAAGTGATTTTCATGCTTCCAGGGGCCCGGGAAGTGAATTAAATACCATTTGGAGGCATTTAATGTTCAAGCAAAAACAGCTGATTTTTGACAAAAGAGATAACACCCCCCCATTACGTCATTCTTCAGAAAGGTGAAAAATGGTCCATTTTCAAATGTTTTATTTTAGAACGTCAGTTCACATTTGTAGGTGGATTATTAGTTTTAGAGCTAAAATTAGCATGTTTAAAGTGATTTTCATGCTTCCAGGGGCTCTAAACACAAGATTTGTGGAATGGTTAAAAGTGCATGAAAATGGACAATTTGCTCACTCTGAGGTCTCAAAAAGTGTTTCTTCACCCCGGGAAGTGAATTAAATACCATTTGGAGGCATTTAATGTTCAAGCAAAAATGGCAGATTTTTGACAAAAGAGATAACACCCCCCCATTATGTCATGCTTCAGAAAGGTGAAAAATGGTCCGTTTTCAAATATTTTATTTTTGAAGGTCAGTTCACATTTGTAGGTGGATTATTAGTTTTAGAGCTAAAATTAGCATGTTTAAAGTGATTTTCATGCTTCCAGGGGCCCGGGAACTGAATTAAATACCATTTGGAGGCATTTAATGTTCAAGCAAAAACGGCTGATTTTTGACAAAAGAGATAACACCCCCCCATTACGTCATGCTTCAGAAAGGTGAAAAATTGTCAGTTTTCAAATGTTTTATTTTTGAATGTCAGTTCACATTTGTAGGTGAATTATTAGTTTTAGAGCTAAAATTATCATGTTTAAAGTGATTTTCATGCTTCCTGTGGCCCTAAACACAAAGTTTGTGGAATGGTTAAAAGTGCATGAAAATGGCCAATTTGCTCACTCTGAGGTCTCAAAAAGTGTTTCTTCACCCCGGGAAGTGAATTAAATACCATTTGGAGGCATTTAATGTTCAAGCAAAAACGGCTGATTTTTGACAAAAGAGATAAAACCCCCCCATTACGTCATGCTTCAGAAAGGTGAAAAATGGTCCATTTTCAAATGTTTTATTTTTGAATGTCAATTCACATTTGTAGGTGGATTATTAGTTTTAGAGCTAAAATTAGCATGTTTAAAGTGATTTTCATGCTTCCAGGGGCCCGGGAAGTGAATTAAATATAATTTGGAGGCATTTAATGTTCAAGAAAAAACGGCTGATTTTTGACAAAAGAGATAAAACCCCCCCATTACGTCATGCTTCAGAAAGGTGAAAAATTGTCCGTTTTCAAATAATTTATTTTTGAATGTCAGTTCACATTTGTAGGTGAATTATTAGTTTTAGAGCTAAAAGTAGCATGTTTAAAGTGATTTTCATGCTTCCTGTGGCCCTAAACACAAAGTTTGTGGAATGGTTAAAAGTGCATGAAAATGGCCAATTTGCTCACTCTGAGGTCTCAAAAAGTGTTTCTTCACCCCGGGAAGTGAATTAAATACCATTTGGAGGCATTTAATGTTCAAGCAAAAACAGCTGATTTTTTACAAAAGGGATAACACCCCCCATTACGTAATGCTTCAGAAAGGTGAAAAATTGTCCGTTTTCAAATGTTATATTTTTGAAGGTCAGTTCACATTTGTAGGTGGATTATTAGTTTTAGAGCTAAAATTAGCATGTTTAAAGTGATTTTCATGCTCCCAGGGGACCGGGAAGTGAATTAAATACCATTTGGAGGCATTTAATGTTCAAGCAAAAACAGCTGATCTTTGACAAAAGAGATAACAACCGCCCATTATGTCATTCTTCAGAAAGGTGAAAAATGGTCCGTTTTCAAATGTTTTATTTTTGAACGTCAGTTCACATTTGTAGGTGGATTATTAGTTTTAGAGCTAAAATTAGCATGTTTATAGTGATTTTCATGCTTCCAGGGGCTCTAAACACAAGATTTGTGGAATGGTTAAAAGTGCATGAAAATGGCCAATTTGCTCACTCTGAGGTCTCAAAAAGTGTTTCTTCACCCCGGGAAGTGAATTAAATACCATTTGGAGGCATTTACTGTTCAAGCAAAAACGGCTGATTTTTGACAAAAGAGATAACACCCCCCCCATTACGTCATTCTTCAGAAAGGTGAAAAATGGTCCGTTTTCAAATGTTTTATTTTTGAAGGTCAGTTCACATTTGCAGGTGGATTATTAGTTTTAGAGCTAAAATTAGCATGTTTAAAGTGATTTTCATGCTTCCAGGGGCTCTAAACACAAGATTTGTGGAATGGTTAAAAGTGCGTGAAAATGGCCAATTTGCTCACTCTGAGGTCTCAAAAAGTGTTTCTTCACCCCGGGAAGTGAATTAAATACCATTTGGAGGCATTTAATGTTCAAGCAAAAACAGCTGATTTTTGACAAAAGAGATAACACCCCCCCATTACGTCATTCTTCAGAAAGGTGAAAAATGGTCCGTTTTCAAATGTTTTATTTTTGAACGTCAGTTCACATTTGTAGGTGGATTATTAGTTTTAGAGCTAAAATTAGCATGTTTAAAGTGATTTTCATGCTTCCAGGGGCTCTAAACACAAGATTTGTGGAATGGTTAAAAGTGCATGAAAATGGCCAATTTGCTCACTCTGAGGTCTCAAAAAGTGTTTCTTCACCCCGGGAAGTGAATTAAATACCATTTGGAGGCATTTAATGTTTAAGCAAAAACAGCTGATTTTTGACAAAAGAGATAACACCCCCCCATTACGTAATTCTTCAGAAAGGTGAAAAATTGTCTGTTTTCAAATGTTTTATTTTTGAACGTCAGTTCACATTTGTAGGTGGGTTATTAGTTTTAGAGCTAAAATTAGCATGTTTAAAGTTATTTTCATGCTTCCAGGGGCTCTAAACACAAGATTTGTGGAATGGTTAAAAGTGCATGAAAATGGCCAATTTGCTCACTCTGAGGTCTCAAAAAGTGTTTCTTCACCCCGGGAAGTGAATTAAATACCATTTGGAGGCATTTAATGTTCAATCAAAAACAGCAGATTTTTGACAAAAGAGATAACACCTCCCATTACGTCATGCTTCAGAAAGGTGAAAAATTGTCCGTTTTCAAATGTTTTTTTTTTAATGTCAGTTCACATTTGTAGGTGGATTATTAGTTTTAGAGCTAAAATTAGCATGTTTAAAGTGATTTTCATGCTTCCTGTGGCCCTAAACACAAGGTTTGTGGAATGGTTAAAAGTGCATGAAAATGGCCAATTTGCTCACTCTGAGGTCTCAAAAAGAGTTTCTTCACCCCGGGAAGTGAATTAAATACCATTTGGAGGCATTTAATGTTCAAGCAAAAACAGCTGATTTTTGACAAAAGAGATAACACCCCCCCATTACGTAATTCTTCAGAAAGGTGAAAAATTGTCTGTTTTCAAATGTTTTATTTTTGAATGTCAGTTCACATTTGTAGGTGGATTATTAGTTTTAGAGCTAAAATTAGCATATTTAAAGTGATTTTCATGCTTCCAGGGGCTCTAAACACAAGATTTGTGGAATGGTTAAAAGTGCATGAAAATGGCCAATTTGCTCACTCTGAGGTCTCAAAAAGTGTTTCTTCACCCCGGGAAGTGAATTAAATACCATTTGGAGGCATTTAATGTTCAAGCAAAAACGGCTGATTTTTGACAAAAGAGATAACACCCCCCCCATTACGTCATTCTTCAGAAAGGTGAAA
Source organism: Lissotriton helveticus (assembly GCF_964261635.1). Classification (NCBI taxonomy): domain Eukaryota; kingdom Metazoa; phylum Chordata; class Amphibia; order Caudata; family Salamandridae; genus Lissotriton; species Lissotriton helveticus. The sequence continues at coordinate 2,882,679 of NW_027611740.1, forward strand.
AATGGTCCGTTTTCAAATGTTTTATTTTTAATCGTCAGTTCACATTTGTAGGTGGATTATTAGTTTTAGAGCTAAAATTAGCATGTTTAAAGTGATTTTCATGCTTCCAGGGGCCCGGGTAGTGAATTAAATACCATTTGGAGGCATTTAATGTTCAAGCAAAAACAGCTGATTTTTGACAAAAGAGATAACACCCCCCCATTACGTCATTCTTCAGAAAGGTGAAAAATGGTCCGTTTTCAAATGTTTTATTTTTGAACGTCAGTTCACATTTGTAGGTGGATTATTAGTTTTAGAGCTAAAATTAGCATGTTTAAAGTGATTTTCATGCTTCCAGGGGCTCTAAACACAAGATTTGTGGAATGGTTAAAAGTGCATGAAAATGGCCAATTTGCTCACTCTGAGGTCTCAAAAAGTGTTTCTTCACCCCGGGAAGTGAATTAAATACCATTTGGAGGCATTTAATGTTTAAGCAAAAACAGCTGATTTTTGACAAAAGAGATAACACCCCCCCATTACGTAATTCTTCAGAAAGGTGAAAAATTGTCTGTTTTCAAATGTTTTATTTTTGAACGTCAGTTCACATTTGTAGGTGGGTTATTAGTTTTAGAGCTAAAATTAGCATGTTTAAAGTTATTTTCATGCTTCCAGGGGCTCTAAACACAAGATTTGTGGAATGGTTAAAAGTGCATGAAAATGGCCAATTTGCTCACTCTGAGGTCTCAAAAAGTGTTTCTTCACCCCGGGAAGTGAATTAAATACCATTTGGAGGCATTTAATGTTCAATCAAAAACAGCAGATTTTTGACAAAAGAGATAACACCTCCCATTACGTCATGCTTCAGAAAGGTGAAAAATTGTCCGTTTTCAAATGTTTTTTTTTTAATGTCAGTTCACATTTGTAGGTGGATTATTAGTTTTAGAGCTAAAATTAGCATGTTTAAAGTGATTTTCATGCTTCCTGTGGCCCTAAACACAAGGTTTGTGGAATGGTTAAAAGTGCATGAAAATGGCCAATTTGCTCACTCTGAGGTCTCAAAAAGAGTTTCTTCACCCCGGGAAGTGAATTAAATACCATTTGGAGGCATTTAATGTTCAAGCAAAAACAGCTGATTTTTGACAAAAGAGATAACACCCCCCCATTACGTAATTCTTCAGAAAGGTGAAAAATTGTCTGTTTTCAAATGTTTTATTTTTGAATGTCAGTTCACATTTGTAGGTGGATTATTAGTTTTAGAGCTAAAATTAGCATATTTAAAGTGATTTTCATGCTTCCAGGGGCTCTAAACACAAGATTTGTGGAATGGTTAAAAGTGCATGAAAATGGCCAATTTGCTCACTCTGAGGTCTCAAAAAGTGTTTCTTCACCCCGGGAAGTGAATTAAATACCATTTGGAGGCATTTAATGTTCAAGCAAAAACGGCTGATTTTTGACAAAAGAGATAACACCCCCCCCATTACGTCATGCTTCAGAAAGGTGAAAAATTGTCCGTTTTCAAATGTTTTATTTTTGAATGTCAGTTCACATTTGTAGGTGGATTATTAGTTTTAGAGCTAAAATTAGCATATTTAAAGTGATTTTCATGCTTCCAGGGGCTCTAAACACAAGATTTGTGGAATGGTTAAAAGTGCATGAAAATGGCCAATTTGCTCACTCTGAGGTCTCAAAAAAGTGTTTCTTCACCCCGAGAAGTGAATTAAATACCATTTGGAGGCATTTAATGTTCAAGCAAAAACGGCTGATTTTTGACAAAAGAGATAACACCCCCCCATTATGTCATTCTTCAGAAAGGTGAAAAATGGTCCGTTTTCAATTGTTTTATTTTTGAACGTCAGTTCACATTTGTAGGTGGATTATTAGTTTTAGAGCTAAAATTAGCATGTTTAAAGTGATTTTCGTGCTTCCAGGGGCCCGGGAAGTGAATTAAATACCATTTGGAGGCATTTAATGTTCAAGCAAAAACAGCTGATCTTTGACAAAAGAGATAACACCCCCCCCATTACGTCATTCTTCAGAAAGGTGAAAAATGGTCCGTTTTCAAATGTTTTATTTTTGAACGTCAGTTCACATTTGTAGGTGGATTATTAGTTTTAGAGCTAAAATTAGCATGTTTAAAGTGATTTTCATGCTTCCAGGGGCTCTTAACACAAGATTTGTGGAATGGTTAAAAGTGCATGAAAATGGCCAATTTGCTCACTCTGAGGTCTCAAAAAGTGTTTCTTCACCCCGGGAAGTGAATTAAATACCATTTGGAGGCATTTAATGTTCAATCAAAAACAGCTGATTTTTGACAAAAGAGATAACACCCCCCCATTACGTCATGCTTCAGAAAGGTGAAAAATTGTCCGTTTTCAAATGTTTTATTTTTGAATGTCAGTTCACATTTGTAGGTGGATTATTAGTTTTAGAGCTAAAATTAGCATGTTTAAAGTGATTTTCATGCTTCCTGTGGCCCTAAACACAAGGTTTGTGGAATGGTTAAAAGTGCATGAAAATGGCCAATTTGCTCACTCTGAGGTCTCAAAAAGTGTTTCTTCACCCCGGGAAGTGAATTAAATACCATTTGGAGGCATTTAATGTTCAAGCAAAAACGGCTGATTTTTGACAAAAGAGATAACACCCCCCCATTACGTCATTCTTCAGAAAGGTGAAAAATGGTCTGTTTTCAAATGTTTTATTTTTGAACGTCAGTTCACATTTGTAGGTGGATTATTAGTTTTAGAGCTAAAATTAGCATGTTTAAAGTGATTTTCATGCTTCCAGGGGCTCTAAACACAAGATTTGTGGAATGGTTAAAAGTGCATGAAAATGGCCAATTTGCTCACTCTGAGGTCTCAAAAAGTGTTTCTTCACCCCGGGAAGTGAATTAAATACCATTTGGAGGCATTTAATGTTCAAGCAAAAACGGCTGATTTTTGACAAAAGAGATAACACCCCCCCCATTATGTCATTCTTCAGAAAGGTGAAAAATGGTCCGTTTTCAATTGTTTTATTTTTGAACGTCAGTTCACATTTGTAGGTGGATTATTAGTTTTAGAGCTAAAATTAGCATGTTTAAAGTGATTTTCGTGCTTCCAGGGGCCCGGGAAGTGAATTAAATACCATTTGGAGGCATTTAATGTTCAAGCAAAAACAGCTGATCTTTGACAAAAGAGATAACACCCCCCCCATTACGTCATTCTTCAGAAAGGTGAAAAATGGTCCGTTTTCAAATGTTTTATTTTTGAACGTCTGTTCACATTTGTAGGTGGATTATTAGTTTTAGAGCTAAAATTAGCATGTTTAAAGTGATTTTCATGCTTCCAGGGGCTCTTAACACAAGATTTTTGGAATGGTTAAAAGTGCATGAAAATGGCCAATTTGCTCACTCTGAGGTCTCAAAAAGTGTTTCTTCACCCCGGGAAGTGAATTAAATACCATTTGGAGGCATTTAATGTTCAAGCAAAAACGGCTGATTTTTGACAAAAGAGATAACACCCCCCCCTTACGTCATTCTTCAGAAAGGTGAAGAATGGTCCGTTTTCAAATGTTTTATTTTTGAACGTCAGTTCACATTTGTAGGTGGATTATTAGTTTTAGAGCTAAAATTAGCATGTTTAAAGTGATTTTCATGCTTCCAGGGGCTCTTAACACAAGATTTGTGGAATGGTTAAAAGTGCATGAAAATGGCCAATTTGCTCACTCTGAGGTCTCAAAAAGTGTTTCTTCACCCCGGGAAGTGAATTAAATACCATTTGGAGGCATTTAATGTTCAATCAAAAACAGCTGATTTTTGACAAAAGAGATAACACCCCCCCATTACGTCATGCTTCAGAAAGGTGAAAAATTGTCCGTTTTCAAATGTTTTATTTTTGAATGTCAGTTCACATTTGTAGGTGGATTATTAGTTTTAGAGCTAAAATTAGCATGTTTAAAGTGATTTTCATGCTTCCTGTGGCCCTAAACACAAGGTTTGTGGAATGGTTAAAAGTGCATGAAAATGGCCAATTTGCTCACTCTGAGGTCTCAAAAAGTGTTTCTTCACCCCGGGAAGTGAATTAAATACCATTTGGAGGCATTTAATGTTCAAGCAAAAACGGCTGATTTTTGACAAAAGAGATAACACCCCCCCATTACGTCATTCTTCAGAAAGGTGAAAAATGATCCGTTTTCAAATGTTTTATTTTTGAACGTCAGTTCACATTTGTAGGTGGATTATTAGTTTTAGAGCTAAAATTAGCATGTTTAAAGTGATTTTCGTGCTTCCAGGGGCCCGGGAAGTGAATTAAATACCATTTGGAGGCATTTAATGTTCAAGCAAAAACAGCTGATCTTTGACAAAAGAGATAACACCCCCCCCATTACGTCATTCTTCAGAAAGGTGAAAAATGGTCCGTTTTCAAATGTTTTATTTTTGAACGTCTGTTCACATTTGTAGGTGGATTATTGGTTTTAGAGCTAAAATTAGCATGTTTAAAGTGATTTTCATGCTTCCAGGGGCTCTTAACACAAGATTTTTGGAATGGTTAAAAGTGCATGAAAATGGCCAATTTGCTTACTCTGAGGTCTCAAAAAGTGTTTCTTCACCCCGGGAAGTGAATTAAATACCATTTGGAGGCATTTAATGTTCAAGCAAAAACGGCTGATTTTTGACAAAAGAGATAACACCCCCCCATTACGTCATTCTTCAGAAAGGTGAAAAATGATCCGTTTTCAAATGTTTTATTTTTGAACGTCAGTTCACATTTGTAGGTGGATTATTAGTTTTAGAGCTAAAATTAGCATGTTTAAAGTGATTTTCGTGCTTCCAGGGGCCCGGGAAGTGAATTAAATACCATTTGGAGGCATTTAATGTTCAAGCAAAAACAGCTGATCTTTGACAAAAGAGATAACACCCCCCCCATTACGTCATTCTTCAGAAAGGTGAAAAATGGTCCGTTTTCAAATGTTTTATTTTTGAACGTCTGTTCACATTTGTAGGTGGATTATTAGTTTTAGAGCTAAAATTAGCATGTTTAAAGTGATTTTCATGCTTCCAGGGGCTCTTAACACAAGATTTTTGGAATGGTTAAAAGTGCATGAAAATGGCCAATTTGCTTACTCTGAGGTCTCAAAAAGTGTTTCTTCACCCCGGGAAGTGAATTAAATACCATTTGGAGGCATTTAATGTTCAAGCAAAAACGGCTGATTTTTGACAAAAGAGATAACACCCCCCCCTTACGTCATTCTTCAGAAAGGTGAAAAATGGTCCGTTTTCAAATGTTTTATTTTTGAACGTCAGTTCACATTTGTAGGTGGATTATTAGTTTTAGAGCTAAAATTAGCATGTTTAAAGTGATTTTCATGCTTCCAGGGGCTCTTAACACAAGATTTGTGGAATGGTTAAAAGTGCATGAAAATGGCCAATTTGCTCACTCTGAGGTCTCAAAAAGTGTTTCTTCACCCCGGGAAGTGAATTAAATACCATTTGGAGGCATTTAATGTTCAATCAAAAACAGCTGATTTTTGACAAAAGAGATAACACCCCCCCATTACGTCATGCTTCAGAAAGGTGAAAAATTGTCCGTTTTCAAATGTTTTATTTTTGAATGTCAGTTCACATTTGTAGGTGGATTATTAGTTTTAGAGCTAAAATTAGCATGTTTAAAGTGATTTTCATGCTTCCTGTGGCCCTAAACACAAGGTTTGTGGAATGGTTAAAAGTGCATGAAAATGGCCAATTTGCTCACTCTGAGGTCTCAAAAAGTGTTTCTTCACCCCGGGAAGTGAATTAAATACCATTTGGAGGCATTTAATGTTCAAGCAAAAACGGCTGATTTTTGACAAAAGAGATAACACCCCCCCATTACGTCATTCTTCAGAAAGGTGAAAAATGGTCCGTTTTCAAATGTTTTATTTTTGAACGTCAGTTCACATTTGTAGGTGGATTATTAGTTTTAGAGCTAAAATTAGCATGTTTAAAGTGATTTTCATGCTTCCAGGGGCTCTAAACACAAGATTTGTGGAATGGTTAAAAGTGCATGAAAATGGCCAATTTGCTCACTCTGAGGTCTCAAAAAGTGTTTCTTCACCCCGGGAAGTGAATTAAATACCATTTGGAGGCATTTAATGTTCAAGCAAAAACGGCTGATTTTTGACAAAAGAGATAACACCCCCCCCTTACGTCATTCTTCAGAAAGGTGAAAAATGGTCCGTTTTCAAATGTTTTATTTTTGAACGTCAGTTCACATTTGTAGGTGGATTATTAGTTTTAGAGCTAAAATTAGCATGTTTAAAGTGATTTTCATGCTTCCAGGGGCTCTTAACACAAGATTTGTGGAATGGTTAAAAGTGCATGAAAATGGCCAATTTGCTCACTCTGAGGTCTCAAAAAGTGTTTCTTCACCCCGGGAAGTGAATTAAATACCATTTGGAGGCATTTAATGTTCAATCAAAAACAGCTGATTTTTGACAAAAGAGATAACACCCCCCCATTACGTCATGCTTCAGAAAGGTGAAAAATTGTCCGTTTTCAAATGTTTTATTTTTGAATGTCAGTTCACATTTGTAGGTGGGTTATTAGTTTTAGAGCTAAAATTAGCATGTTTAAAGTGATTTTCATGCTTCCTGTGGCCCTAAACACAAGGTTTGTGGAATGGTTAAAAGTGCATGAAAATGGCCAATTTGCTCACTCTGAGGTCTCAAAAAGTGTTTCTTCACCCCGGGAAGTGAATTAAATACCATTTGGAGGCATTTAATGTTCAAGCAAAAACGGCTGATTTTTGACAAAAGAGATAACACCCCCCCATTACGTCATTCTTCAGAAAGGTGAAAAATGATCCGTTTTCAAATGTTTTATTTTTGAACGTCAGTTCACATTTGTAGGTGGATTATTAGTTTTAGAGCTAAAATTAGCATGTTTAAAGTGATTTTCATGCTTCCAGGGGCTCTAAACACAAGATTTGTGGAATGGTTAAAAGTGCATGAAAATGGCCAATTTGCTCACTCTGAGGTCTCAAAAAGTGTTTCTTCACCCCGGGAAGTGAATTAAATACCATTTGGAGGCATTTAATGTTCAAGCAAAAACGGCTGATTTTTGACAAAAGAGATAACACCCCCCCATTACGTCATTCTTCAGAAAGGTGAAAAATGGTCCGTTTTCAAATGTTTTATTTTTGAACGTCAGTTCACATTTGTAGGTGGATTATTAGTTTTAGAGCTAAAATTAGCATGTTTAAAGTGATTTTCATGCTTCCTGTGGCTCTAAACACAACATTTGTGGAATGGTTAAAAGTGCATGAAAATGGCCAATTTGCTCACTCTGAGGTCTCAAAAAGTGTTTCTTCACCCCGGGAAGTGAATTAAATACCATTTGTAGGCATTTAATGTTCAATCAAAAACAGCTGATTTTTGACAAAAGAGATAACACCCCCCCATTACGTAATTCTTCAGAAAGGTGAAAAATGGTCCGTTTTCAAATGTTTTATTTTTGAACGTCAGTTCACATTTGTAGGTGGATTATTAGTTTTAGAGCTAAAATTAGCATGTTTAAAGTGATTTTCATGCTTCCAGGGGCTCTTAACACAAGATTTGTGGAATGGTTAAATGTGCATGAAAATGGCCAATTTGCTCACTCTGAGGTCTCAAAAAGTGTTTCTTCACCCCGGGAAGTGAATTAAATACCATTTGGAGGCATTTAATGTTCAATCAAAAACAGCTGATTTTTGACAAAAGAGATAACACCCCCCCATTACGTCATGCTTCAGAAAGGTGAAAAATTGTCCGTTTTCAAATGTTTTATTTTTGAATGTCAGTTCACATTTGTAGGTGGATTATTAGTTTTAGAGCTAAAATTAGCATGTTTAAAGTGATTTTCATGCTTCCTGTGGCCCTAAACACAAGGTTTGTGGAATGGTTAAAAGTGCATGAAAATGGCCAATTTGCTCACTCTGAGGTCTCAAAAAGTGTTTCTTCACCCCGGGAAGTGAATTAAATACCATTTGGAGGCATTTAATGTTCAATCAAAAACAGCTGATTTTTGACAAAAGAGATAACACCCCCCCATTACGTCATGCTTCAGAAAGGTGAAAAATTGTCCGTTTTCAAATGTTTTATTTTTGAATGTCAGTTCACATTTGTAGGTGGATTATTAGTTTTAGAGCTAAAATTAGCATGTTTAAAGTGATTTTCATGCTTCCTGTGGCCCTAAACACAAGGTTTGTGGAATGGTTAAAAGTGCATGAAAATGGCCAATTTGCTCACTCTGAGGTCTCAAAATGTGTTTCTTCACCCCGGGAAGTGAATTAAATACCATTTGGAGGCATTTAATGTTCAATCAAAACAGCTGATTTTTGACAAAAGAGATAACACCCCCCCATTACGTCATGCTTCAGAAAGGTGAAAAATTGTCCGTTTTCAAATGTTTTATTTTTGAATGTCAGTTCACATTTGTAGGTGGATTATTAGTTTTAGAGCTAAAATTAGCATGTTTAAAGTGATTTTCATGCTTCCTGTGGCCCTAAACACAAGGTTTGTGGAATGGTTAAAAGTGCATGAAAATGGCCAATTTGCTCACTCTGAGGTCTCAAAAAGCGTTTCTTCACCCCGGGAAGTGAATTAAATACCATTTGGAGGCATTTAATGTTCAAGCAAAAACAGCTGATTTTTGACAAAAGAGATAACACCCCCCCCATTACGTCATTCTTCAGAAAGGTGAAAAATGGTCCGTTTTCAAATGTTTTATTTTTGAACGTCAGTTCACATTTGTAGGTGGATTATTAGTTTTAGAGCTAAAATTAGCATGTTTAAAGTGATTTTCATGCTTCCAGGGGCCCGGGAAGTGAATTAAATACCATTTGGAGGCATTTAATGTTCAAGCAAAAACGGCTGATTTTTGACAAAAGAGATAACACCCCCCCATTACGTCATGCTTCAGAAAGGTGAAAAATTGTCCATTTTCAAATGTTTTATTTTTGAATGTCAGTTCACATTTGTAGGTGAATTATTAGTTTTAGAGCTAAAATTAGCATGTTTAAAGTGATTTTCATGCTTCCTGTGGCCCTAAACACAAAGTTTGTGGAATGGTTAAAAGTGCATGAAAATGGCCAATTTGCTCACTCTGAGGTCTCAAAAAGTGTTTCTTCACCCCGGGAAGTGAATTAAATACCATTTGGAGGCATTTGATGTTCAAGCAAAAACAGCTGATTTTTGACAAAAGAGATAACACCCCCCCATTAAGTAATTCTTCAGAAAGGTGAAAAATGGTCCGTTTTCAAATGTTTTATTTTTGAACGTCAGTTCACATTTGTAGGTGGATTATTAGTTTTAGAGCTAAATTTAGCATATTTAAAGTGATTTTCATGCTTCCAGGGGCTCTAAACACAAGATTTGTGGAATGGTTAAAAGTGCATGAAAATGGCCAATTTGCCCACTCTGAGGTCTCAAAAAGTGTTTCTTCACCCCGGGAAGTGAATTAAATACCATTTAGAGGCATTTAATGTTCAAGCAAAAACGACTGATTTTTGACAAAAGAGATAACACCCCCCCATTACGTCATTCTTCAGAAAGGGGAAAAATGGTCCGTTTTCAAATGTTTTATTTTTGAACGTCAGTTCACATTTGTAGGTGGATTATTAGTTTTAGAGCTAAAATTAGCATGTTTAAAGTGATTTTCATGCTTCCAGGGGCCCGGGAAGTGAATTAAATACCATTTGGAGGCATTTAATGTTCAAGCAAAAACAGCTGATCTTTGACAAAAGAGATAACACCCCCCCATTACGTCATTCTTCAGAAAGGTGAAAAATGGTCCGTTTTCAAATGTTTTATTTTTGAACGTCAGTTCACATTTGTAGGTGGATTATTAGTTTTAGAGCTAAAATTAGCATGTTTAAAGTGATTTTCATGCTTCCAGGGGCTCTAAACACAAGATTTGTGGAATGGTTAAAAGTGCATGAAAATGGCCAATTTGCTCACTCTGAGGTCTCAAAAAGGGTTTCTTCACCCCGGGAAGTGAATTAAATACCATTTGGAGGCATTTAATGTTCAATCAAAAACAGCTGATTTTTGACAAAAGAGATAACACCTCCCATTACGTCATGCTTCAGAAAGGTGAAAAATTGTCCGTTTTCAAATGTTTTATTTTTGAATGTCAGTTCACATTTGTACATGGATTATTAGTTTTAGAGCTAAAATTAGCATGTTTAAAGTGATTTTCATGCTTCCAGGGGCTCTAAACACAAGATTTGTGGAATGGTTAAAAGTGCATGAAAATGGCCAATTTGCTCACTCTGAGGTCTCAAAAAGTGTTTCTTCACCCCGGGAAGTGAATTAAATACCATTTGGAGGCATTTCATGTTCAATCAAAAACAGCTGATTTTTGACAAAAGAGATAACACCTCCCATTACGTCATGCTTCAGAAAGGTGAAAAATTGTCCGTTTTCAAATGTTTTTGTTTTTAATGTCAGTTCACATTTGTAGGTGGATTAGTTTTAGAGCTAAAATTAGCATGTTTAAAGTGATTTTCATGCTTCCTGTGGCCCTAAACACAAGGTTTGTGGAATGGTTAAAAGTGCATGAAAATGGCCAATTTGCTCACTCTGAGGTCTCAAAAAGAGTTTCTTCACCCCGGGAAGTGAATTAAATACCATTTGGAGGCATTTAATGTTCAAGCAAAAACAGCTGATTTTTGACAAAAGAGATAACACCCCCCATTACGTAATTCTTCAGAAAGGTGAAAAATTGTCTGTTTTCAAATGTTTTATTTTTGAATGTCAGTTCACATTTGTAGGTGGATTATTAGTTTTAGAGCTAAAATTTGCATTTTTAAAGTGATTTTCATGCTTCCAGGGGCTCTAAACACAAGATTTGTGGAATGGTTAAAAGTGCATGAAAATGGCCAATTTGCTCACTCTGAGGTCTCAAAAAGTGTTTCTTCACCCCGGGAAGTGAATTAAATACCATTTGGAGGCATTTAATGTTCAAGCAAAAACCGCTGATTTTTGACAAAAGAGATAACACCCCCCATTACGTCATTCTTCAGAAAGGTGAAAAATGGTCCGTTTTCAAATGTTTTATTTTTGAACGTCAGTTCACATTTGTAGGTGGATTATTAGTTTTAGAGCTAAAATTAGCATGTTTAAAGTGATTTTCATGCTTCCAGGGGCTCTAAACACAAGATTTGTGGAATGGTTAAAAGTGCATGAAAATGGCCAATTTGCTCACTCTGAGGTCTCAAAAAGTTTTTCTTCACCCCGGGAAGTGAATTAAATACCATTTGTAGGCATTTAATGTTCAATCAAAAACAGCAGATTTTTGACAAAAGAGATAACACCCCCCCATTACGTCATTCTTCAGAAAGGTGAAAAATGGTCCGTTTCCAAATGTTTTATTTTTGAACGTCTGTTCACATTTGTAGGTGGATTATTAGTTTTAGAGCTAAAATTAGCATGTTTAAAGTGATTTTCATGCTTCCAGGGGCTCTAAACACAAGATTTGTGGAATGGTTAAAAGTGCATGAAAATGGCCAATTTGCTCACTCTGAGGTCTCAAAAAGTGTTTCTTCACCCCGGGAAGTGAATTAAATACCATTTGGAGGCATTTAATGTTCAAGCAAAAACGGCTGATTTTTGACAAAAGAGATAACACCCCCCCCATTACGTCATTCTTCAGAAAGGTGAAAAATGGTTTGTTTTCAAATGTTTTATTTTTGAACGTCAGTTCACATTTGTAGGTGGATTATTAGTTTTAGAGCTAAAATTAGCATGTTTAAAGTGATTTTCATGCTTCCTGTGGCTCTAAACACAACATTTGTGGAATGGTTAAAAGTGCATGAAAATGGCCAATTTGCTCACTCTGAGGTCTCAAAAAGTGTTTCTTCACCCCGGGAAGTGAATTAAATACCATTTGTAGGCATTTAATGTTCAATCAAAAACAGCTGATTTTTGACAAAAGAGATAACACCCCCCCATTACGTAATTCTTCAGAAAGGTGAAAAATGGTCCGTTTTCAAATGTTTTATTTTTGAACGTCAGTTCACATTTGTAGGTGGATTATTAGTTTTAGAGCTAAAATTAGCATGTTTAAAGTGATTTTCATGCTTCCAGGGGCTCAAAACACAAGATTTGTGGAATGGTTGAAAGTGCATGAAAATGGCCAATTTGCTCACTCTGAGGTCTCAAAAAGTGTTTCTTCACCCCGGGAAGTGAATTAAATACCATTTGGAGGCATTTAATGTTCAAGCAAAAACAGCTGATTTTTTACAAAAGGGATAACACCCCCCATTACATAATGCTTCAGAAAGGTGAAAAATGGTCCGTTTTCAAATGTTTTATTTTTGAAGGTCAGTTCACATTTGTAGGTGGATTATTAGTTTTAGAGCTAAAATTAGCATGTTTAAAGTGATTTTCATGCTTCCAGGGGCCCGGGAAGTGAATTAAATACCATTTGGAGGCATTTGATGTTCAAGCAAAAACGGCTGATTTTTGACAAAAGAGATAACACCCCCCCATTACGTCATGCTTCAGAAAAGTGAAAAATGGTCCGTTTTCAAATGTTTTATTTTTGAATGTCAATTCACATTTGTAGGTGGATTATTAGTTTTAGAGCTAAAATTAGCATGTTTAAAGTGATTTTCATGCTTCCAGGGGCCCGGGAAGTGAATTAAATATCATTTGGAGGCATTTAATGTTCAAGAAAAAACAGCTGATTTTTGACAAAAGAGATAACACCCCCCCATTACGTCATGCTTCAGAAAGGTGAAAAATTGTCCGTTTTTAAATAATTTATTTTTGAATGTCAGTTCACATTTGTAGGTGAATTATTAGTTTTAGAGCTAAAATTAGCATGTTTAAAGTGATTTTCATGCTTCCTGTGGCCCTAAACACAAAGTTTGTGGAATGGTTAAAAGTGCATGAAAATGGCTAATTTGCTCACTCTGAGGTCTCAAAAAGTGTTTCTTCACCCCGGGAAGTGAATTAAATACCATTTGGAGGCATTTAATGTTCAAGCAAAAACAGCTGATTCTTTACAAAAGGGATAACACCCCCCATTATGTAATGCTTCAGAAAGGTGAAAAATGGTCCGTTTTCAAATGTTTTATTTTTGAAGGTCAGTTCACATTTGTAGGTGGATTATTAGTTTTCGAGCTAAAATTAGCATGTTTAAAGTGATTTTCATGCTTCCAGGGGACCGGGAAGTGAATTAAATACCATTTGGAGGCATTTAATGTTCAAGCAAAAACAGCTGATCTTTGACAAAAGAGATAACAACCCCCCATTACGTCATTCTTCAGAAAGGTGAAAAATGGTCCGTTTTCAAATGTTTTATTTTTGAACGTCAGTTCACATTTGTAGGTGGATTATTAGTTTTAGAGCTACAATTAGCATGTTTATAGTGATTTTCATGCTTCCAGGGGCTCTAAACACAAGATTTGTGGAATGGTTAAAAGTGCATGAAAATGGCCAATTTGCTCACTCTGAGGTCTCAAAAAGTGTTTCTTCACCCCGGGAAGTGAATTAAATACCATTTGGAGGCATTTCATGTTCAATCAAAAACAGCTGATTTTTGACAAAAGAGCTAACACCTCCCATTACGTCATGCTTCAGAAAGGTGAAAAATTGTCCGTTTTCAAATGTTTTTTTTTAATGTCAGTTCACATTTGTAGGTGGATTAGTTTTAGAGCTAAAATTAGCATGTTTAAAGTGATTTTCATGCTTCCTGTGGCCCTAAACACATGGTTTGTGGAATGGTTAAACGTGCATGAAAATGGCCAATTTGCTCACTCTGAGGTCTCAAAAAGTGTTTCTTCACCCCGGGAAGTGAATTAAATACCATTTGGAGGCATTTAATGTTCAAGCAAAAACGGCTGATTTTTGACAAAAGAGATAACACCCCCCCCCATTACGTCATTCTTCAGAAAGGTGAAAAATGGTCCGTTTTCAAATGTTTTATTTTTGAACGTCAGTTCACATTTGTAGGTGGATTATTAGTTTTAGAGCTAAAATTAGCATGTTTAAAGTGATTTTCGTGCTTCCAGGGGCTCTAAACACAAGATTTGTGGAATGGTTAAAAGTGCATGAAAATGGCCAATTTGCTCACTCTGAGGTCTCAAAAAGTGTTTCTTCACCCCGGGAAGTGAATTAAATACCATTTGTAGGCATTTAATGTTCAATCAAAAACAACAGATTTTTGACAAAAGAGATAACACCCCCCCATTACGTCATTCTTCAGAAAGGTGAAAAATGGTCCGTTTTCAAATGTTTTATTTTTGAACGTCAGTTCACATTTGTAGGTGGATTATTAGTTTTAGAGCTAAAATTAGCATGTTTAAAGTGATTTTCATGCTTCCCGGGGCTCTAAACACAAGATTTGTGGAATGGTTAAAAGTGCATGAAAATGGCCAATTTGCTCACTCTGAGGTCTCAAAAGGTGTTTCTTCACACCGGGAAGTGAATTAAATACCATTTGGAGGCATTTAATGTTCAAGCAAAAACAGCTGATTTTTGACAAAAGAGATAACACCCCCCCATTACGTAATTCTTCAGAAAGGTGAAAAATTGTCTGTTTTCAAATGTTTTATTTTTGAATGTCAGTACACATTTGTAGGTGGATTATTAGTTTTAGAGCTAAAATTAGCATATTTAAAGTGATTTTCATGCTTCCAGGGGCTCTAAACACAAGATTTGTGGAATGGTTAAAAGTGCATGAAAATGGCCAATTTGCTCACTCTGAGGTCTCAAAAAGTGTTTCTTCACCCCGGGAAGTGAATTAAATACCATTTGGAGGCATTTAATGTTCAAGCAAAAACGGCTGATTTTTGACAAAAGAGATAACACCCCCCCCTTACGTCATTCTTCAGAAAGGTGAAAAATGGTCCGTTTTCAAATGTTTTATTTTTGAACGTCAGTTCACATTTGTAGGTGGATTATTAGTTTTAGAGCTAAAATTAGCATGTTTAAAGTGATTTTCATGCTTCCAGGGGCTCTTAACACAAGATTTGTGGAATGGTTAAAAGTGCATGAAAATGGCCAATTTGCTCACTCTGAGGTCTCAAAAAGTGTTTCTTCACCCCGGGAAGTGAATTAAATACCATTTGTAGGCATTTAATGTTCAATCAAAAACAGCTGATTTTTGACAAAAGAGATAACACCCCCCCATTACGTCATTCTTCAGAAAGGTGAAAAATGGTTTGTTTTCAAATGTTTTATTTTTGAACGTCAGTTCACATTTGTAGGTGGATTATTAGTTTTAGAGCTAAAATTAGCATGTTTAAAGTGATTTTCATGCTTCCTGTGGCTCTAAACACAACATTTGTGGAATGGTTAAAAGTGCATGAAAATGGCCAATTTGCTCACTCTGAGGTCTCAAAAAGTGTTTCTTCACCCCGGGAAGTGAATTAAATACCATTTGTAGGCATTTAATGTTCAATCAAAAACAGCTGATTTTTGACAAAAGAGATAACACCCCCCCATTACGTAATTCTTCAGAAAGGTGAAAAATGGTCCGTTTTCAAATGTTTTATTTTTGAACGTCAGTTCACATTTGTAGGTGGATTATTAGTTTTAGAGCTAAAATTAGCATGTTTAAAGTGATTTTCATGCTTCCAGGGGCTCAAAACACAAGATTTGTGGAATGGTTGAAAGTGCATGAAAATGGCCAATTTGCTCACTCTGAGGTCTCAAAAAGTGTTTCTTCACCCCGGGAAGTGAATTAAATACCATTTGGAGGCATTTAATGTTCAAGCAAAAACAGCTGATTTTTTACAAAAGGGATAACACCCCCCATTACATAATGCTTCAGAAAGGTGAAAAATGGTCCGTTTTCAAATGTTTTATTTTTGAAGGTCAGTTCACATTTGTAGGTGGATTATTAGTTTTAGAGCTAAAATTAGCATGTTTAAAGTGATTTTCATGCTTCCAGGGGCCCGGGAAGTGAATTAAATACCATTTGGAGGCATTTGATGTTCAAGCAAAAACGGCTGATTTTTGACAAAAGAGATAACACCCCCCCATTACGTCATGCTTCAGAAAGGTGAAAAATGGTCCGTTTTCAAATGTTTTATTTTTGAATGTCAATTCACATTTGTAGGTGGATTATTAGTTTTAGAGCTAAAATTAGCATGTTTAAAGTGATTTTCATGCTTCCAGGGGCCCGGGAAGTGAATTAAATATCATTTGGAGGCATTTAATGTTCAAGAAAAAACGGCTGATTTTTGACAAAAGAGATAAAACCCCCCCATTACGTCATGCTTCAGAAAGGTGAAAAATTGTCCGTTTTCAAATAATTTATTTTTGAATGTCAGTTCACATTTGTAGGTGAATTATTAGTTTTAGAGCTAAAATTATCATGTTTAAAGTGATTTTCATGCTTCCTGTGGCTCTAAACACAACATTTGTGGAATGGTTAAAAGTGCATGAAAATGGCCAATTTGCTCACTCTGAGGTCTCAAAAAGTGTTTCTTCACCCCGGGAAGTGAATTAAATACCATTTGTAGGCATTTAATGTTCAATCAAAAACAGCTGATTTTTGACAAAAGAGATAACACCCCCCATTACGTCATTCTTCAGAAAGGTGAAAAATGGTTTGTTTTTAAATGTTTTATTTTTGAACGTCAGTTCACATTTGTAGGTGGATTATTAGTTTTAGAGCTAAAATTAGCATGTTTAAAGTGATTTTCATGCTTCCTGTGGCTCTAAACACAACATTTGTGGAATGGTTAAAAGTGCATGAAAATGGCCAATTTGCTCACTCTGAGGTCTCAAAAAGTGTTTCTTCACCCCGGGAAGTGAATTAAATACCATTTGTAGGCATTTAATGTTCAATCAAAAACAGCTGATTTTTGACAAAAGAGATAACACCCCCCCATTACGTAATTCTTCAGAAAGGTGAAAAATGGTCCGTTTTCAAATGTTTTATTTTTGAACGTCAGTTCACATTTGTAGGTGGATTATTAGTTTTAGAGCTAAAATTAGCATGTTTAAAGTGATTTTCATGCTTCCAGGGGCTCAAAACACAAGATTTGTGGAATGGTTGAAAGTGCATGAAAATGGCCAATTTGCTCACTCTGAGGTCTCAAAAAGTGTTTCTTCACCCCGGGAAGTGAATTAAATACCATTTGGAGGCATTTAATGTTCAAGCAAAAACAGCTGATTTTTTACAAAAGGGATAACACCCCCCATTACATAATGCTTCAGAAAGGTGAAAAATGGTCCGTTTTCAAATGTTTTATTTTTGAAGGTCAGTTCACATTTGTAGGTGGATTATTAGTTTTAGAGCTAAAATTGGCATGTTTAAAGTGATTTTCATGCTTCCAGGGGCCCGGGAAGTGAATTAAATACCATTTGGAGGCATTTGATGTTCAAGCAAAAACGGCTGATTTTTGACAAAAGAGATAACACCCCCCCATTACGTCATGCTTCAGAAAGGTGAAAAATGGTCCGTTTTCAAATGTTTTATTTTTGAATGTCAATTCACATTTGTAGGTGGATTATTAGTTTTAGAGCTAAAATTAGCATGTTTAAAGTGATTTTCATGCTTCCAGGGGCCCGGGAAGTGAATTAAATATCATTTGGAGGCATTTAATGTTCAAGAAAAAACGGCTGATTTTTGACAAAAGAGATAACACCCCCCCCATTACGTCATGCTTCAGAAAGGTGAAAAATTGTCCGTTTTCAAATAATTTATTTTTGAATGTCAGTTCACATTTGTAGGTGAATTATTAGTTTTAGAGCTAAAATTAGCATGTTTAAAGTGATTTTCATGCTTCCTGTGGCCCTAAACACAAAGTTTGTGGAATGGTTAAAAGTGCATGAAAATGGCCAATTTGCTCACTCCGAGGTCTCAAAAAGTGTTTCTTCACCCCGGGAAGTGAATTAAATACCATTTGGAGGCATTTAATGTTCAAGCAAAAACAGCTGATATTTTACAAAAGGGATAACACCCCCCATTATGTAATGCTTCAGAAAGGTGAAAAATGGTCCGTTTTCAAATGTTTTATTTTTGAAGGTCAGTTCACATTTGTAGGTGGATTATTAGTTTTCGAGCTAAAATTAGCATGTTTAAAGTGATTTTCATGCTTCCAGGGGACCGGGAAGTGAATTAAATACCATTTGGAGGCATTTAATGTTCAAGCAAAAACAGCTGATCTTTGACAAAAGAGATAACAACCCCCCATTACGTCATTCTTCAGAAAGGTGAAAAATGGTCCGTTTTCAAATGTTTTATTTTTGAACGTCAGTTCACATTTGTAGGTGGATTATTAGTTTTTGGAGCTACAATTAGCATGTTTATAGTGATTTTCATGCTTCCAGGGGCTCTAAACACAAGATTTGTGGAATGGTTAAAAGTGCATGAAAATGGCCAATTTGCTCACTCTGAGGTCTCAAAAAGTGTTTCTTCACCCCGGGAAGTGAATTAAATACCATTTGGAGGCATTTCATGTTCAATCAAAAACAGCTGATTTTTGACAAAAGAGCTAACACCTCCCATTACGTCATGCTTCAGAAAGGTGAAAAATTGTCCGTTTTCAAATGTTTTTTTTTTAATGTCAGTTCACATTTGTAGGTGGATTAGTTTTAGAGCTAAAATTAGCATGTTTAAAGTGATTTTCATGCTTCCTGTGGCCCTAAACACATGGTTTGTGGAATGGTTAAACGTGCATGAAAATGGCCAATTTGCTCACTCTGAGGTCTCAAAAAGTGTTTCTTCACCCCGGGAAGTGAATTAAATACCATTTGGAGGCATTTAATGTTCAAGCAAAAACGGCTGATTTTTGACAAAAGAGATAACACCCCCCCCATTACGTCATTCTTCAGAAAGGTGAAAAATTGTCCGTTTTCAAATGTTTTATTTTTGAACGTCAGTTCACATTTGTAGGTGGATTATTAGTTTTAGAGCTAAAATTAGCATGTTTAAAGTGATTTTCGTGCTTCCAGGGGCTCTAAACACAAGATTTGTGGAATGGTTAAAAGTGCATGAAAATGGCCAATTTGCTCACTCTGAGGTCTCAAAAAGTGTTTCTTCACCCCGGGAAGTGAATTAAATACCATTTGTAGGCATTTAATGTTCAATCAAAAACAGCAGATTTTTGACAAAAGAGATAACACTCCCCCATTACGTCATTCTTCAGAAAGGTGAAAAATGGTCCGTTTTCAAATGTTTTATTTTTGAACGTCAGTTCACATTTGTAGGTGGATTATTAGTTTTAGAGCTAAAATTAGCATGTTTAAAGTGATTTTCATGCTTCCCGGGGCTCTAAACAAAAGATTTGTGGAATGGTTAAAAGTGCATGAAAATGGCCAATTTGCTCACTCTGAGGTCTCAAAAAGTGTTTCTTCACACCGGGAAGTGAATTAAATACCATTTGGAGGCATTTGATGTTCAAGCAAAAACAGCTGATTTTTGACAAAAGAGATAACACCCCCCCATTAAGTAATTCTTCAGAAAGGTGAAATATGGTCCGTTTTCAAATGTTTTATTTTTGAACGTCAGTTCACATTTGTAGGTGGATTATTAGTTTTAGAGCTAAATTTAGCATATTTAAAGTGATTTTCATGCTTCCAGGGGCTCTAAACACAAGATTTGTGGAATGGTTAAAAGTGCATGAAAATGGCCAATTTGCCCACTCTGAGGTCTCAAAAAGTGTTTCTTCACCCCGGGAAGTGAATTAAATACCATTTAGAGGCATTTAATGTTCAAGCAAAAACGACTGATTTTTGACAAAAGAGATAACACCCCCCCATTACGTCATTCTTCAGAAAGGTGAAAAATGGTCCGTTTTCAAATGTTTTATTTTTGAACGTCAGTTCACATTTGTAGGTGGATTATTAGTTTTAGAGCTAAAATTAGCATGTTTAAAGTGATTTTCATGCTTCCAGGGGCCCGGGAAGTGAATTAAATACCATTTGGAGGCATTTAATGTTCAAGCAAAAACAGCTGATCTTTGACAAAAGAGATAACACCCCCCCCATTACGTCATTCTTCAGAAAGGTGAAAAATGGTCCGTTTTCAAATGTTTTATTTTTGAACGTCAGTTCACATTTGTAGGTGGATTATTAGTTTAAGAGCTAAAATTAGCATGTTTAAAGTGATTTTCATGCTTCCAGGGGCTCTAAACACAAGATTTGTGGAATGGTTAAAAGTGCATGAAAATGGCCAATTTGCTCACTCTGAGGTCTCAAAAAGGGTTTCTTCACCCCGGGAAGTGAATTAAATACCATTTGGAGGCATTTAATGTTCAATCAAAAACAGCTGATTTTTGACAAAAGAGATAACACCTCCCATTACGTCATGCTTCAGAAAGGTGAAAAATTGTCCGTTTTCAAATGTTTTATTTTTGAATGTCAGTTCACATTTGTAGGTGGATTATTAGTTTTAGAGCTAAAATTAGCATGTTTAAAGTGATTTTCATGCTTCCAGGGGCTCTAAACACAAGATTTGTGGAATGGTTAAAAGTGCATGAAAATGGCCAATTTGCTCACTCTGAGGTCTCAAAAAGTGTTTCTTCATCCCGGGAAGTGAATTAAATACCATTTGTAGGCATTTAATGTTCAAT
This sequence comes from Lissotriton helveticus, assembly GCF_964261635.1. Classification (NCBI taxonomy): domain Eukaryota; kingdom Metazoa; phylum Chordata; class Amphibia; order Caudata; family Salamandridae; genus Lissotriton; species Lissotriton helveticus. Next base: position 2,903,186 of record NW_027611740.1, read on the forward strand.
CAAAAACAGCTGATTTTTGACAAAAGAGATAACACCCCCCATTACGTCATTCTTCAGAAAGGTGAAAAATTGTTTGTTTTTAAATGTTTTATTTTTGAACGTCAGTTCACATTTGTAGGTGGATTATTAGTTTTAGAGCTAAAATTAGCATGTTTAAAGTGATTTTCATGCTTCCTGTGGCTCTAAACACAACATTTGTGGAATGGTTAAAAGTGCATGAAAATGGCCAATTTGCTCACTCTGAGGTCTCAAAAAGTGTTTCTTCACCCCGGGAAGTGAATTAAATACCATTTGTAGGCATTTAATGTTCAATCAAAAACAGCTGATTTTTGACAAAAGAGATAACACCCCCCCATTACGTAATTCTTCAGAAAGGTGAAAAATGGTCCGTTTTCAAATGTTTTATTTTTGAACGTCAGTTCACATTTGTAGGTGGATTATTAGTTTTAGAGCTTAAATTAGCATGTTTAAAGTGATTTTCATGCTTCCAGGGGCTCAAAACACAAGATTTGTGGAATGGTTGAAAGTGCATGAAAATGGCCAATTTGCTCACTCTGAGGTCTCAAAAAGTGTTTCTTCACCCCGGGAAGTGAATTAAATACCATTTGGAGGCATTTAATGTTCAAGCAAAAACAGCTGATTTTTTACAAAAGGGATAACACCCCCCATTACATAATGCTTCAGAAAGGTGAAAAATGGTCCGTTTTCAAATGTTTTATTTTTGAAGGTCAGTTCACATTTGTAGGTGGATTATTAGTTTTAGAGCTAAAATTAGCATGTTTAAAGTGATTTTCATGCTTCCAGGGGCCCGGGAAGTGAATTAAATACCATTTGGAGGCATTTGATGTTCAAGCAAAAACGGCTGATTTTTGACAAAAGAGATAACACCCCCCCATTACGTCATGCTTCAGAAAGGTGAAAAATGGTCCGTTTTCAAATGTTTTATTTTTGAAGGTCAGTTCACATTTGTAGGTGGATTATTAGTTTTAGAGCTAAAATTAGCATGTTTAAAGTGATTTTCATGCTTCCAGGGGCCCGGGAAGTGAATAAATATCATTTGGAGGCATTTAATGTTCAAGAAAAAACGGCTGATTTTTGACAAAAGAGATAACACCCCCCCATTACGTCATGCTTCAGAAAGGTGAAAAATTGTCCGTTTTCAAATAATTTATTTTTGAATGTCAGTTCACATTTGTAGGTGAATTATTAGTTTTAGAGCTAAAATTAGCATGTTTAAAGTGATTTTCATGCTTCCTGTGGCCCTAAACACAAAGTTTGTGGAATTGTTAAAAGTGCATGAAAATGGCCAATTTGCTCACTCCGAGGTCTCAAAAAGTGTTTCTTCACCCCGGGAAGTGAATTAAATACCATTTGGAGGCATTTAATGTTCAAGCAAAAACAGCTGATTTTTTACAAAAGGGATAACACCCCCCATTATGTAATGCTTCAGAAAGGTGAAAAATGGTCCGTTTTCAAATGTTTTATTTTTGAAGGTCAGTTCACATTTGTAGGTGGATTATTAGTTTTCGAGCTAAAATTAGCATGTTTAAAGTGATTTTCATGCTTCCAGGGGACCGGGAAGTGAATTAAATACCATTTGGAGGCATTTAATGTTCAAGCAAAAACAGCTGATCTTTGACAAAAGAGATAACAACCCCCCATTACGTCATTCTTCAGAAAGGTGAAAAATGGTCCGTTTTCAAATGTTTTATTTTTGAACGTCAGTTCACATTTGTAGGTGGATTATTAGTTTTAGAGCTACAATTAGCATGTTTATAGTGATTTTCATGCTTCCAGGGGCTCTAAACACAAGATTTGTGGAATGGTTAAAAGTGCATGAAAATGGCCAATTTGCTCACTCTGAGGTCTCAAAAAGTGTTTCTTCACCCCGGGAAGTGAATTAAATACCATTTGGAGGCATTTCATGTTCAATCAAAAACAGCTGATTTTTGACAAAAGAGCTAACACCTCCCATTACGTCATGCTTCAGAAAGGTGAAAAATTGTCCGTTTTCAAATGTTTTTTTTTTAATGTCAGTTCACATTTGTAGGTGGATTAGTTTTAGAGCTAAAATTAGCATGTTTAAAGTGATTTTCATGCTTCCTGTGGCCCTAAACACATGGTTTGTGGAATGGTTAAACGTGCATGAAAATGGCCAATTTGCTCACTCTGAGGTCTCAAAAAGTGTTTCTTCACCCCGGGAAGTGAATTAAATACCATTTGGAGGCATTTAATGTTCAAGCAAAAACGGCTGATTTTTGACAAAAGAGATAACACCCCCCCAATTACGTCATTCTTCAGAAAGGTGAAAAATGGTCCGTTTTCAAATGTTTTATTTTTGAACGTCAGTTCACATTTGTAGGTGGATTATTAGTTTTAGAGCTAAAATTAGCATGTTTAAAGTGATTTTCGTGCTTCCAGGGGCTCTAAACACAAGATTTGTGGAATGGTTAAAAGTGCATGAAAATGGCCAATTTGCTCACTCTGAGGTCTCAAAAAGTGTTTCTTCACCCCGGGAAGTGAATTAAATACCATTTGTAGGCATTTAATGTTCAATCAAAAACAGCAGATTTTTGACAAAAGAGATAACACTCCCCCATTACGTCATTCTTCAGAAAGGTGAAAAATGGTCCGTTTTCAAATGTTTTATTTTTGAACGTCAGTTCACATTTGTAGGTGGATTATTAGTTTTAGAGCTAAAATTAGCATGTTTAAAGTGATTTTCATGCTTCCCGGGGCTCTAAATACAAGATTTGTGGAATGGTTAAAAGTGCATGAAAATGGCCAATTTGCTCACTCTGAGGTCTCAAAAAGTGTTTCTTCACACCGGGAAGTGAATTAAATACCATTTGGAGGCATTTGATGTTCAAGCAAAAACAGCTGATTTTTGACAAAAGAGATAACACCCCCCCATTAAGTAATTCTTCAGAAAGGTGAAATATGGTCCGTTTTCAAATGTTTTATTTTTGAACGTCAGTTCACATTTGTAGGTGGATTATTAGTTTTAGAGCTAAATTTAGCATATTTAAAGTGATTTTCATGCTTCCAGGGGCTCTAAACACAAGATTTGTGGAATGGTTAAAAGTGCATGAAAATGGCCAATTTGCCCACTCTGAGGTCTCAAAAAGTGTTTCTTCACCCCGGGAAGTGAATTAAATACCATTTAGAGGCATTTAATGTTCAAGCAAAAACGACTGATTTTTGACAAAAGAGATAACACCCCCCCATTACGTCATTCTTCAGAAAGGTGAAAAATGGTCCGTTTTCAAATGTTTTATTTTTGAACGTCAGTTCACATTTGTAGGTGGATTATTAGTTTTAGAGCTAAAATTAGCATGTTTAAAGTGATTTTCATGCTTCCAGGGGCCCGGGAAGTGAATTAAATACCATTTGGAGGCATTTAATGTTCAAGCAAAAACAGCTGATCTTTGACAAAAGAGATAACACCCCCCCATTACGTCATTCTTCAGAAAGGTGAAAAATGGTCCGTTTTCAAATGTTTTATTTTTGAACGTCAGTTCACATTTGTAGGTGGATTATTAGTTTTAGAGCTAAAATTAGCATGTTTAAAGTGATTTTCATGCTTCCAGGGGCTCTAAACACAAGATTTGTGGAATGGTTAAAAGTGCATGAAAATGGCCAATTTGCTCACTCTGAGGTCTCAAAAAGGGTTTCTTCACCCCGGGAAGTGAATTAAATACCATTTGGAGGCATTTAATGTTCAATCAAAAACAGCTGATTTTTGACAAAAGAGATAACACCTCCCATTACGTCATGCTTCAGAAAGGTGAAAAATTGTCCGTTTTCAAATGTTTTATTTTTGAATGTCAGTTCACATTTGTAGGTGGATTATTAGTTTTAGAGCTAAAATTAGCATGTTTAAAGTGATTTTCATGCTTCCAGGGGCTCTAAACACAAGATTTGTGGAATGGTTAAAAGTGCATGAAAATGGCCAATTTGCTCACTCTGAGGTCTCAAAAAGTGTTTCTTCACCCCGGGAAGTGAATTAAATACCATTTGGAGGCATTTCATGTTCAATCAAAAACAGCTGATTTTTGACAAAAGAGATAACACCTCCCATTACGTCATGCTTCAGAAAGGTGAAAAATTGTCCGTTTTCAAATGTTTTTGTTTTTAATGTCAGTTCACATTTGTAGGTGGATTAGTTTTAGAGCTAAAATTATCATGTTTAAAGTGATTTTCATGCTTCCTGTGGCCCTAAACACAAGGTTTGTGGAATGGTTAAAAGTGCATGAAAATGGCCAATTTGCTCACTCTGAGGTCTCAAAAAGAGTTTCTTCACCCCGGGAAGTGAATTAAATACCATTTGGAGGCATTTAATGTTCAAGCAAAAACAGCTGATTTTTGACAAAAGAGATAACACCCCCCCATTACGTAATTCTTCAGAAAGGTGAAAAATTGTCTGTTTTCAAATGTTTTATTTTTGAATGTCAGTTCACATTTGTAGGTGGATTATTAGTTTTAGAGCTAAAATTTGCATTTTTAAAGTGATTTTCATGCTTCCAGGGGCTCTAAACACAAGATTTGTGGAATGGTTAAAAGTGCATGAAAATGGCCAATTTGCTCACTCTGAGGTCTCAAAAAGTGTTTCTTCACCCCGGGAAGTGAATTAAATACCATTTGGAGGCATTTAATGTTCAAGCAAAAACGGCTGATTTTTGACAAAAGAGATAACACCCCCCATTACGTCATTCTTCAGAAAGGTGAAAAATGGTCCGTTTTCAAATGTTTTATTTTTGAACGTCAGTTCACATTTGTAGGTGGATTATTAGTTTTAGAGCTAAAATTAGCATGTTTAAAGTGATTTTCATGCTTCCAGGGGCTCTAAACACAAGATTTGTGGAATGGTTAAAAGTGCATGAAAATGGCCAATTTGCTCACTCTGAGGTCTCAAAAAGTTTTTCTTCACCCCGGGAAGTGAATTAAATACCATTTGTAGGCATTTAATGTTCAATCAAAAACAGCAGATTTTTGACAAAAGAGATAACACCCCCCCATTACGTCATTCTTCAGAAAGGTGAAAAATGGTCCGTTTCCAAATGTTTTATTTTTGAACGTCTGTTCACATTTGTAGGTGGATTATTAGTTTTAGAGCTAAAATTAGCATGTTTAAAGTGATTTTCATGCTTCCAGGGGCTCTAAACACAAGATTTGTGGAATGGTTAAAAGTGCATGAAAATGGCCAATTTGCTCACTCTGAGGTCTCAAAAAGTGTTTCTTCACCCCGGGAAGTGAATTAAATACCATTTGGAGGCATTTAATGTTCAAGCAAAAACGGCTGATTTTTGACAAAAGAGATAACACCCCCCCCATTACGTCATTCTTCAGAAAGGTGAAAAATGGTTTGTTTTCAAATGTTTTATTTTTGAACGTCAGTTCACATTTGTAGGTGGATTATTAGTTTTAGAGCTAAAATTAGCATGTTTAAAGTGATTTTCATGCTTCCTGTGGCTCTAAACACAACATTTGTGGAATGGTTAAAAGTGCATGAAAATGGCCAATTTGCTCACTCTGAGGTCTCAAAAAGTGTTTCTTCACCCCGGGAAGTGAATTAAATACCATTTGTAGGCATTTAATGTTCAATCAAAAACAGCTGATTTTTGACAAAAGAGATAACACCCCCCCATTACGTAATTCTTCAGAAAGGTGAAAAATGGTCCGTTTTCAAATGTTTTATTTTTGAAGGTCAGTTCACATTTGTAGGTGGATTATTAGTTTTAGAGCTAAAATTAGCATGTTTAAAGTGATTTTCATGCTTCCAGGGGCCCGGGAAGTGAATTAAATACCATTTGGAGGCATTTGATGTTCAAGCAAAAACGGCTGATTTTTGACAAAAGAGATAACACCCCCCCATTACGTCATGCTTCAGAAAGGTGAAAAATGGTCCGTTTTCAAATGTTTTATTTTTGAATGTCAATTCACATTTGTAGGTGGATTATTAGTTTTAGAGCTAAAATTAGCATGTTTAAAGTGATTTTCATGCTTCCAGGGGCCCAGGAAGTGAATTAAATATCATTTGGAGGCATTTAATGTTCAAGAAAAAACGGCTGATTTTTGACAAAAGAGATAACACCCCCCCATTACGTCATGCTTCAGAAAGGTGAAAAATTGTCCGTTTTTAAATAATTTATTTTTGAATGTCAGTTCACATTTGTAGGTGAATTATTCGTTTTAGAGCTAAAATTAGCATGTTTAAAGTGATTTTCATGCTTCCTGTGGCCCTAAACACAAAGTTTGTGGAATGGTTAAAAGTGCATGAAAATGGCCAATTTGCTCACTCTGAGGTCTCAAAAAGTGTTTCTTCACCCCGGGAAGTGAATTAAATACCATTTGGAGGCATTTAATGTTCAAGCAAAAACAGCTGATTTTTTACAAAAGGGATAACACCCCCCATTATGTAATGCTTCAGAAAGGTGAAAAATGGTCCGTTTTCAAATGTTTTATTTTTGAAGGTCAGTTCACATTTGTAGGTGGATTATTAGTTTTCGAGCTAAAATTAGCATGTTTAAAGTGATTTTCATGCTTCCAGGGGACCGGGAAGTGAATTAAATACCATTTGGAGGCATTTAATGTTCAAGCAAAAACAGCTGATCTTTGACAAAAGAGATAACAACCCCCCATTACGTCATTCTTCAGAAAGGTGAAAAATGGTCCGTTTTCAAATGTTTTATTTTTGAACGTCAGTTCACATTTGTAGGTGGATTATTAGTTTTAGAGCTACAATTAGCATGTTTATAGTGATTTTCATGCTTCCAGGGGCTCTAAACACAAGATTTGTGGAATGGTTAAAAGTGCATGAAAATGGCCAATTTGCTCACTCTGAGGTCTCAAAAAGTGTTTCTTCACCCCGGGAAGTGAATTAAATACCATTTGGAGGCATTTCATGTTCAATCAAAAACAGCTGATTTTTGACAAAAGAGCTAACACCTCCCATTACGTCATGCTTCAGAAAGGTGAAAAATTGTCCGTTTTCAAATGTTTTTTTTTTAATGTCAGTTCACATTTGTAGGTGGATTAGTTTTAGAGCTAAAATTAGCATGTTTAAAGTGATTTTCATGCTTCCTGTGGCCCTAAACACATGGTTTGTGGAATGGTTAAACGTGCATGAAAATGGCCAATTTGCTCACTCTGAGGTCTCAAAAAGTGTTTCTTCACCCCGGGAAGTGAATTAAATACCATTTGGAGGCATTTAATGTTCAAGCAAAAACGGCTGATTTTTGACAAAAGAGATAACACCCCCCCCATTACGTCATTCTTCAGAAAGGTGAAAAATGGTCCGTTTTCAAATGTTTTATTTTTGAACGTCAGTTCACATTTGTAGGTGGATTATTAGTTTTAGAGCTAAAATTAGCATGTTTAAAGTGATTTTCGTGCTTCCAGGGGCTCTAAACACAAGATTTGTGGAATGGTTAAAAGTGCATGAAAATGGCCAATTTGCTCACTCTGAGGTCTCAAAAAGTGTTTCTTCACCCCGGGAAGTGAATTAAATACCATTTGTAGGCATTTAATGTTCAATCAAAAACAGCAGATTTTTGACAAAAGAGATAACACCCCCCCATTACGTCATTCTTCAGAAAGGTGAAAAATGGTCCGTTTTCAAATGTTTTATTTTTGAACGTCAGTTCACATTTGTAGGTGGATTATTAGTTTTAGAGCTAAAATTAGCATGTTTAAAGTGATTTTCATGCTTCCCGGGGCTCTAAACACAAGATTTGTGGAATGGTTAAAAGTGCATGAAAATGGCCAATTTGCTCACTCTGAGGTCTCAAAAAGTGTTTCTTCACACAGGGAAGTGAATTAAATACCATTTGGAGGCATTTAATGTTCAAGCAAAAACAGCTGATTTTTGACAAAAGAGATAACACCCCCCCATTACGTAATTCTTCAGAAAGGTGAAAAATTGTCTGTTTTCAAATGTTTTATTTTTGAATGTCAGTACACATTTGTAGGTGGATTATTAGTTTTAGAGCTAAAATTAGCATATTTAAAGTGATTTTCATGCTTCCAGGGGCTCTAAACACAAGATTTGTGGAATGGTTAAAAGTGCATGAAAATGGCCAATTTGCTCACTCTGAGGTCTCAAAAAGTGTTTCTTCACCCCGGGAAGTGAATTAAATACCATTTGTAGGCATTTAATGTTCAATCAAAAACAGCAGATTTTTGACAAAAGAGATAACACCCCCCCATTACGTCATTCTTCAGAAAGGTGAAAAATGGTCCGTTTCCAAATGTTTTATTTTTGAACGTCTGTTCACATTTGTAGGTGGATTATTAGTTTTAGAGCTAAAATTAGCATGTTTAAAGTGATTTTCATGCTTCCAGGGGCTCTAAACACAAGATTTGTGGAATGGTTAAAAGTGCATGAAAATGGCCAATTTGCTCACTCTGAGGTCTCAAAAAGTGTTTCTTCACCCCGGGAAGTGAATTAAATACCATTTGGAGGCATTTAATGTTCAAGCAAAAACGGCTGATTTTTGACAAAAGAGATAACACCCCCCCCATTACGTCATTCTTCAGAAAGGTGAAAAATGGTTTGTTTTCAAATGTTTTATTTTTGAACGTCAGTTCACATTTGTAGGTGGATTATTAGTTTTAGAGCTAAAATTAGCATGTTTAAAGTGATTTTCATGCTTCCTGTGGCTCTAAACACAACATTTGTGGAATGGTTAAAAGTGCATGAAAATGGCCAATTTGCTCACTCTGAGGTCTCAAAAAGTGTTTCTTCACCCCGGGAAGTGAATTAAATACCATTTGTAGGCATTTAATGTTCAATCAAAAACAGCTGATTTTTGACAAAAGAGATAACACCCCCCCATTACGTCATTCTTCAGAAAGGTGAAAAATGGTCCGTTTTCAAATGTTTTATTTTTGAACGTCAGTTCACATTTGTAGGTGGATTATTAGTTTTAGAGCTAAAATTAGCATGTTTAAAGTGATTTTCATGCTTCCCGGGGCTCTAAACACAAGATTTGTGGAATGGTTAAAAGTGCATGAAAATGGCCAATTTGCTCACTCTGAAGTCTCAAAAAGTGTTTCTTCACACCGGGAAGTGAATTAAATACCATTTGGAGGCATTTAATGTTCAAGCAAAAACAGCTGATTTTTGACAAAAGAGATAACACCCCCCCATTACGTAATTCTTCAGAAAGGTGAAAAATTGTCTGTTTTCAAATGTTTTATTTTTGAATGTCAGTACACATTTGTAGGTGGATTATTAGTTTTAGAGCTAAAATTAGCATATTTAAAGTGATTTTCATGCTTCCAGGGGCTCTAAACACAAGATTTGTGGAATGGTTAAAAGTGCATGAAAATGGCCAATTTGCTCACTCTGAGGTCTCAAAAAGTGTTTCTTCACCCCGGGAAGTGAATTAAATACCATTTGTAGGCATTTAATGTTCAATCAAAAACAGCAGATTTTTGACAAAAGAGATAACACCCCCCCATTACGTCATTCTTCAGAAAGGTGAAAAATGGTCCGTTTCCAAATGTTTTATTTTTGAACGTCTGTTCACATTTGTAGGTGGATTATTAGTTTTAGAGCTAAAATTAGCATGTTTAAAGTGATTTTCATGCTTCCAGGGGCTCTAAACACAAGATTTGTGGAATGGTTAAAAGTGCATGAAAATAGCCAATTTGCTCACTCTGAGGTCTCAAAAAGTGTTTCTTCACCCCGGGAAGTGAATTAAATACCATTTGGAGGCATTTAATGTTCAAGCAAAAACGGCTGATTTTTGACAAAAGAGATAACACCCCCCCCATTACGTCATTCTTCAGAAAGGTGAAAAATGGTTTGTTTTCAAATGTTTTATTTTTGAACGTCAGTTCACATTTGTAGGTGGATTATTAGTTTTAGAGCTAAAATTAGCATGTTTAAAGTGATTTTCATGCTTCCTGTGGCTCTAAACACAACATTTGTGGAATGGTTAAAAGTGCATGAAAATGGCCAATTTGCTCACTCTGAGGTCTCAAAAAGTGTTTCTTCACCCCGGGAAGTGAATTAAATACCATTTGTAGGCATTTAATGTTCAATCAAAAACAGCTGATTTTTGACAAAAGAGATAACACCCCCCCATTACGTAATTCTTCAGAAAGGTGAAAAATGGTCCGTTTTCAAATGTTTTATTTTTGAACGTCAGTTCACATTTGTAGGTGGATTATTAGTTTTAGAGCTAAAATTAGCATGTTTAAAGTGATTTTCATGCTTCCAGGGGCTCAAAACACAAGATTTGTGGAATGGTTGAAAGTGCATGAAAATGGCCAATTTGCTCACTCTGAGGTCTCAAAAAGTGTTTCTTCACCCCGGGAAGTGAATTAAATACCATTTGGAGGCATTTAATGTTCAAGCAAAAACAGCTGATTTTTTACAAAAGGGATAACACCCCCCATTACATAATGCTTCAGAAAGGTGAAAAATGGTCCGTTTTCAAATGTTTTATTTTTGAAGGTCAGTTCACATTTGTAGGTGGATTATTAGTTTTAGAGCTAAAATTAGCATGTTTAAAGTGATTTTCATGCTTCCAGGGGCCCGGGAAGTGAATTAAATACCATTTGGAGGCATTTGATGTTCAAGCAAAAACGGCTGATTTTTGACAAAAGAGATAACACCCCCCCATTACGTCATGCTTCAGAAAGGTGAAAAATGGTCCGTTTTCAAATGTTTTATTTTTGAATGTCAATTCACATTTGTAGGTGGATTATTAGTTTTAGAGCTAAAATTAGCATGTTTAAAGTGATTTTCATGCTTCCTGGGGCCCGGGAAGTGAATTAAATATCATTTGGAGGCATTTAATGTTCAAGAAAAAACGGCTGATTTTTGACAAAAGAGATAACACCCCCCCATTACGTCATGCTTCAGAAAGGTGAAAAATTGTCCGTTTTTAAATAATTTATTTTTGAATGTCAGTTCACATTTGTAGGTGAATTATTCGTTTTAGAGCTAAAATTAGCATGTTTAAAGTGATTTTCATGCTTCCTGTGGCCCTAAACACAAAGTTTGTGGAATGGTTAAAAGTGCATGAAAATGGCCAATTTGCTCACTCTGAGGTCTCAAAAAGTGTTTCTTCACCCCGGGAAGTGAATTAAATACCATTTGGAGGCATTTAATGTTCAAGCAAAAACAGCTGATTTTTTACAAAAGGGATAACACCCCCCATTATGTAATGCTTCAGAAAGGTGAAAAATGGTCCGTTTTCAAATGTTTTATTTTTGAAGGTCAGTTCACATTTGTAGGTGGATTATTAGTTTTCGAGCTAAAATTAGCATGTTTAAAGTGATTTTCATGCTTCCAGGGGACCGGGAAGTGAATTAAATACCATTTGGAGGCATTTAATGTTCAAGCAAAAACAGCTGATCTTTGACAAAAGAGATAACAACCCCCCATTACGTCATTCTTCAGAAAGGTGAAAAATGGTCCGTTTTCAAATGTTTTATTTTTGAACGTCAGTTCACATTTGTAGGTGGATTATTAGTTTTAGAGCTACAATTAGCATGTTTATAGTGATTTTCATGCTTCCAGGGGCTCTAAACACAAGATTTGTGGAATGGTTAAAAGTGCATGAAAATGGCCAATTTGCTCACTCTGAGGTCTCAAAAAGTGTTTCTTCACCCCGGGAAGTGAATTAAATACCATTTGGAGGCATTTCATGTTCAATCAAAAACAGCTGATTTTTGACAAAAGAGCTAACACCTCCCATTACGTCATGCTTCAGAAAGGTGAAAAATTGTCCGTTTTCAAATGTTTTGTTTTTTAATGTCAGTTCACATTTGTAGGTGGATTAGTTTTAGAGCTAAAATTAGCATGTTTAAAGTGATTTTCATGCTTCCTGTGGCCCTAAACACATGGTTTGTGGAATGGTTAAACGTGCATGAAAATGGCCAATTTGCTCACTCTGAGGTCTCAAAAAGTGTTTCTTCACCCCGGGAAGTGAATTAAATACCATTTGGAGGCATTTAATGTTCAAGCAAAAACGGCTGATTTTTGACAAAAGAGATAACACCCCCCCCATTACGTCATTCTTCAGAAAGGTGAAAAATGGTCCGTTTTCAAATGTTTTATTTTTGAACGTCAGTTCACATTTGTAGGTGGATTATTAGTTTTAGAGCTAAAATTAGCATGTTTAAAGTGATTTTCGTGCTTCCAGGGGCTCTAAACACAAGATTTGTGGAATGGTTAAAAGTGCATGAAAATGGCCAATTTGCTCACTCTGAGGTCTCAAAAAGTGTTTCTTCACCCCGGGAAGTGAATTAAATACCATTTGTAGGCATTTAATGTTCAATCAAAAACAGCAGATTTTTGACAAAAGAGATAACACCCCCCCATTACGTCATTCTTCAGAAAGGTGAAAAATGGTCCGTTTTCAAATGTTTTATTTTTGAACGTCAGTTCACATTTGTAGGTGGATTATTAGTTTTAGAGCTAAAATTAGCATGTTTAAAGTGATTTTCATGCTTCCCGGGGCTCTAAACACAAGATTTGTGGAATGGTTAAAAGTGCATGAAAATGGCCAATTTGCTCACTCTGAAGTCTCAAAAAGTGTTTCTTCACACCGGGAAGTGAATTAAATACCATTTGGAGGCATTTAATGTTCAAGCAAAAACAGCTGATTTTTGACAAAAGAGATAACACCCCCCCATTACGTAATTCTTCAGAAAGGTGAAAAATTGTCTGTTTTCAAATGTTTTATTTTTGAATGTCAGTACACATTTGTAGGTGGATTATTAGTTTTAGAGCTAAAATTAGCATATTTAAAGTGATTTTCATGCTTCCAGGGGCTCTAAACACAAGATTTGTGGAATGGTTAAAAGTGCATGAAAATGGCCAATTTGCTCACTCTGAGGTCTCAAAAAGTGTTTCTTCACCCCGGGAAGTGAATTAAATACCATTTGGAGGCATTTAATGTTCAAGCAAAAACGGCTGATTTTTGACAAAAGAGATAACACCCCCCCCTTACGTCATTCTTCAGAAAGGTGAAAAATGGTCCGTTTTCAAATGTTTTATTTTTGAACGTCAGTTCACATTTGTAGGTGGATTATTAGTTTTAGAGCTAAAATTAGCATGTTTAAAGTGATTTTCATGCTTCCAGGGGCTCTTAACACAAGATTTGTGGAATGGTTAAAAGTGCATGAAAATGGCCAATTTGCTCACTCTGAGGTCTCAAAAAGTGTTTCTTCACCCCGGGAAGTGAATTAAATACCATTTGGAGGCATTTAATGTTCAATCAAAAACAGCTGATTTTTGACAAAAGAGATAACACCCCCCCATTACGTCATGCTTCAGAAAGGTGAAAAATTGTCCGTTTTCAAATGTTTTATTTTTGAATGTCAGTTCACATTTGTAGGTGGATTATTAGTTTTAGAGCTAAAATTAGCATGTTTAAAGTGATTTTCATGCTTCCTGTGGCCCTAAACACAAGGTTTGTGGAATGGTTAAAAGTGCATGAAAATGGCCAATTTGCTCACTCTGAGGTCTCAAAAAGTGTTTCTTCACCCCGGGAAGTGAATTAAATACCATTTGGAGGCATTTAATGTTCAAGCAAAAACAGCTGATTTTTGACAAAAGAGATAACACCCCCCATTACGTAATTCTTCAGAAAGGTGAAAAATTGTCTGTTTTCAAATGTTTTATTTTTGAATGTCAATTCACATTTGTAGGTGGATTATTAGTTTTAGAGCTAAAATTAGCATATTTAAAGTGATTTTCATGCTTCCAGGGGCTCTAAACACAAGATTTGTGGAATGGTTAAAAGTGCATGAAAATGGCCAATTTGCTCACTCTGAGGTCTCAAAAAGTGTTTCTTCACCCCGGGAAGTGAATTAAATACCATTTGGAGGCATTTAATGTTCAAGCAAAAACGGCTGATTTTTGACAAAAGAGATAACACCCCCCCATTACGTCATTCTTCAGAAAGGTGAAAAATGGTCCGTTTTCAAATGTTTTATTTTTGAACGTCAGTTCACATTTGTAGGTGGATTATTAGTTTTAGAGCTAAAATTAGCATGTTTAAAGTGATTTTCATGCTTCCTGTGGCTCTAAACACAACATTTGTGGAATGGTTAAAAGTGCATGAAAATGGCCAATTTGCTCACTCTGAGGTCTCAAAAAGTGTTTCTTCACCCCGGGAAGTGAATTAAATACCATTTGTAGGCATTTAATGTTCAATCAAAAACAGCTGATTTTTGACAAAAGAGATAACACCCCCCCCATTACGTCATTCTTCAGAAAGGTGAAAAATGGTTTGTTTTCAAATGTTTTATTTTTGAACGTCAGTTCACATTTGTAGGTGGATTATTAGTTTTAGAGCTAAAATTAGCATGTTTAAAGTGATTTTCATGCTTCCTGTGGCTCTAAACACAACATTTGTGGAATGGTTAAAAGTGCATGAAAATGGCCAATTTGCTCACTCTGAGGTCTCAAAAAGTGTTTCTTCACCCCGGGAAGTGAATTAAATACCATTTGTAGGCATTTAATGTTCAATCAAAAACAGCTGATTTTTGACAAAAGAGATAACACCCCCCCATTACGTAATTCTTCAGAAAGGTGAAAAATGGTCCGTTTTCAAATGTTTTATTTTTGAACGTCAGTTCACATTTGTAGGTGGATTATTAGTTTTAGAGCTAAAATTAGCATGTTTAAAGTGATTTTCATGCTTCCAGGGGCTCAAAACACAAGATTTGTGGAATGGTTGAAAGTGCATGAAAATGGCCAATTTGCTCACTCTGAGGTCTCAAAAAGTGTTTCTTCACCCCGGGAAGTGAATTAAATACCATTTGGAGGCATTTAATGTTCAAGCAAAAACAGCTGATTTTTTACAAAAGGGATAACACCCCCCATTACATAATGCTTCAGAAAGGTGAAAAATGGTCCGTTTTCAAATGTTTTATTTTTGAAGGTCAGTTCACATTTGTAGGTGGATTATTAGTTTTAGAGCTAAAATTAGCATGTTTAAAGTGATTTTCATGCTTCCAGGGGCCCGGGAAGTGAATTAAATACCATTTGGAGGCATTTGATGTTCAAGCAAAAACGGCTGATTTTTGACAAAAGAGATAACACCCCCCCATTACGTCATGCTTCAGAAAGGTGAAAAATGGTCCGTTTTCAAATGTTTTATTTTTGAATGTCAATTCACATTTGTAGGTGGATTATTAGTTTTAGAGCTAAAATTAGCAAGTTTAAAGTGATTTTCATGCTTCCAGGGGCCCGGGAAGTGAATTAAATATCATTTGGAGGCATTTAATGTTCAAGAAAAAACGGCTGATTTTTGACAAAAGAGATAACGACCCCCCATTACGTCATGCTTCAGAAAGGTGAAAAATTGTCCGTTTTCAAATAATTTATTTTTGAATGTCAGTTCACATTTGTAGGTGAATTATTAGTTTTAGAGCTAAAATTATCCTGTTTAAAGTGATTTTCATGCTTCCTGTGGCTCTAAACACAACATTTGTGGAATGGTTAAAAGTGCATGAAAATGGCCAATTTGCTCACTCTGAGGTCTCAAAAAGTGTTTCTTCACCCCGGGAAGTGAATTAAATACCATTTGTAGGCATTTAATGTTCAATCAAAAACAGCTGATTTTTGACAAAAGAGATAACACCCCCCATTACGTCATTCTTCAGAAAGGTGAAAAATGGTTTGTTTTCAAATGTTTTATTTTTGAACGTCAGTTCACATTTGTAGGTGGATTATTAGTTTTAGAGCTAAAATTAGCATGTTTAAAGTGATTTTCATGCTTCCTGTGGCTCTAAACACAACATTTGTGGAATGGTTAAAAGTGCATGAAAATGGCCAATTTGCTCACTCTGAGGTCTCAAAAAGTGTTTCTTCACCCCGGGAAGTGAATTAAATACCATTTGTAGGCATTTAATGTTCAATCAAAAACAGCTGATTTTTGACAAAAGAGATAACACCCCCCCATTACGTAATTCTTCAGAAAGGTGAAAAATGGTCCGTTTTCAAATGTTTTATTTTTGAACGTCAGTTCACATTTGTAGGTGGATTATTAGTTTTAGAGCTAAAATTAGCATGTTTAAAGTGATTTTCATGCTTCCAGGGGCTCAAAACACAAGATTTGTGGAATGGTTGAAAGTGCATGAAAATGGCCAATTTGCTCACTCTGAGGTCTCAAAAAGTGTTTCTTCACCCCGGGAAGTGAATTAAATACCATTTGGAGGCATTTAATGTTCAAGCAAAAACAGCTGATTTTTTACAAAAGGGATAACACCCCCCATTACATAATGCTTCAGAAAGGTGAAAAATGGTCCGTTTTCAAATGTTTTATTTTTGAAGGTCAGTTCACATTTGTAGGTGGATTATTAGTTTTAGAGCTAAAATTAGCATGTTTAAAGTGATTTTCATGCTTCCAGGGGCCCGGGAAGTGAATTAAATACCATTTGGAGGCATTTGATGTTCAAGCAAAAACGGCTGATTTTTGACAAAAGAGATAACACCCCCCCATTACGTCATGCTTCAGAAAGGTGAAAAATGGTCCGTTTTCAAATGTTTTATTTTTGAATGTCAATTCACATTTGTAGGTGGATTATTAGTTTTAGAGCTAAAATTAGCATGTTTAAAGTGATTTTCATGCTTCCAGGGGCCCGGGAAGTGAATTAAATATCATTTGGAGGCATTTAATGTTCAAGAAAAAATGGCTGATTTTTGACAAAAGAGATAACACCCCCCCATTACGTCATGCTTCAGAAAGGTGAAAAATTGTCCGTTTTCAAATAATTTATTTTTGAATGTCAGTTCACATTTGTAGGTGAATTATTAGTTTTAGAGCTAAAATTAGCATGTTTAAAGTGATTTTCATGCTTCCTGTGGCCCTAAACACAAAGTTTGTGGAATGGTTAAAAGTGCATGAAAATGGCCAATTTGCTCACTCCGAGGTCTCAAAAAGTGTTTCTTCACCCCGGGAAGTGAATTAAATACCATTTGGAGGCATTTAATGTTCAAGCAAAAACAGCTGAATTTTTTACAAAAGGGATAACACCCACCATTATGTAATGCTTCAGAAAGGTGAAAAATGGTCCGTTTTCAAATGTTTTATTTTTGAAGGTCAGTTCACATTTGTAGGTGGATTATTAGTTTTCGAGCTAAAATTAGCATGTTTAAAGTGATTTTCATGCTTCCAGGGGACCGGGAAGTGAATTAAATACCATTTGGAGGCATTTAATGTTCAAGCAAAAACAGCTGATCTTTGACAAAAGAGATAACAACCCCCCGTTACGTCATTCTTCAGAAAGGTGAAAAATGGTCCGTTTTCAAATGTTTTATTTTTGAACGTCAGTTCACATTTGTAGGTGGATTATTAGTTTTAGAGCTACAATTAGCATGTTTATAGTGATTTTCATGCTTCCAGGGGCTCTAAACACAAGATTTGTGGAATGGTTAAAAGTGCATGAAAATGGCCAATTTGCTCACTCTGAGGTCTCAAAAAGTGTTTCTTCACCCCGGGAAGTGAATTAAATACCATTTGGAGGCATTTCATGTTCAATCAAAAACAGCTGATTTTTGACAAAAGAGCTAACACCTCCCATTACGTCATGCTTCAGAAAGGTGAAAAATTGTCCGTTTTCAAATGTTTTTTTTTAATGTCAGTTCACATTTGTAGGTGGATTAGTTTTAGAGCTAAAATTAGCATGTTTAAAGTGATTTTCATGCTTCCAGGGGCCCGGGAAGTGAATTAAATACCATTTGGAGGCATTTAATGTTCAAGCAAAAACAGCTGATCTTTGACAAAAGAGATAACACCCCCCCATTACGTCATTCTTCAGAAAGGTGAAAAATGGTCCGTTTTCAAATGTTTTATTTTTGAACGTCAGTTCACATTTGTAGGTGGATTATTAGTTTTAGAGCTAAAATTAGCATGTTTAAAGTGATTTTCATGCTTCCAGGGGCTCTAAACACAAGATTTGTGGAATGGTTAAAAGTGCATGAAAATGGCCAATTTGCTCACTCTGAGGTCTCAAAAAGGGTTTCTTCACCCCGGGAAGTGAATTAAATACCATTTGGAGGCATTTAATGTTCAATCAAAAACAGCTGATTTTTGACAAAAGAGATAACACCTCCCATTACGTCATGCTTCAGAAAGGTGAAAAATTGTCCGTTTTCAAATGTTTTATTTTTGAATGTCAGTTCACATTTGTAGGTGGATTATTAGTTTTAGAGCTAAAATTAGCATGTTTAAAGTGATTTTCATGCTTCCAGGGGCTCTAAACACAAGATTTGTGGAATGGTTAAAAGTGCATGAAAATGGCCAATTTGCTCACTCTGAGGTCTCAAAAAGTGTTTCTTCACCCCGGGAAGTGAATTAAATACCATTTGGAGGTATTTCATGTTCAATCAAAAACAGCTGATTTTTGACAAAAGAGATAACACCTCCCATTACGTCATGCTTCAGAAAGGTGAAAAATTGTCAGTTTTCAAATGTTTTTGTTTTTAATGTCAGTTCACATTTGTAGGTGGATTAGTTTTAGAGCTAAAATTAGCATGTTTAAAGTGATTTTCATGCTTCCTGTGGCCCTAAACACAAGGTTTGTGGAATGGTTAAAAGTGCATGAAAATGGCCAATTTGCTCACTCTGAGGTCTCAAAAAGAGTTTCTTCACCCCGGGAAGTGAATTAAATACCATTTGGAGGCATTTAATGTTCAAGCAAAAACAGCTGATTTTTGACAAAAGAGATAACACCCCCCCATTACGTAATTCTTCAGAAAGGTGAAAAATTGTCTGTTTTCAAATGTTTTATTTTTGAATGTCAGTTCACATTTGTAGGTGGATTATTAGTTTTAGAGCTAAAATTTGCATTTTTAAAGTGATTTTCATGCTTCCAGGGGCTCTAAACACAAGATTTGTGGAATGGTTAAAAGTGCATGAAAATGGCCAATTTGCTCACTCTGAGGTCTCAAAAAGTGTTTCTTCACCCCGGGAAGTGAATTAAATACCATTTGGAGGCATTTAATGTTCAAGCAAAAACGGCTGATTTTTGACAAAAGAGATAACACCCCCCATTACGTCATTCTTCAGAAAGGTGAAAAATGGTCCGTTTTCAAATGTTTTATTTTTGAACGTCAGTTCACATTTGTAGGTGGATTATTAGTTTTAGAGCTAAAATTAGCATGTTTAAAGTGATTTTCATGCTTCCAGGGGCTCTAAACACAAGATTTGTGGAATGGTTAAAAGTGCATGAAAATGGCCAATTTGCTCACTCTGAGGTCTCAAAAAGTTTTTCTTCACCCCGGGAAGTGAATTAAATACCATTTGTAGGCATTTAATGTTCAATCAAAAACAGCAGATTTTTGACAAAAGAGATAACACCCCCCCATTACGTCATTCTTCAGAAAGGTGAAAAATGGTCCGTTTCCAAATGTTTTATTTTTGAACGTCTGTTCACATTTGTAGGTGGATTATTAGTTTTAGAGCTAAAATTAGCATGTTTAAAGTGATTTTCATGCTTCCAGGGGCTCAAAACACAAGATTTGTGGAATGGTTGAAAGTGCATGAAAATGGCCAATTTGCTCACTCTGAGGTCTCAAAAAGTGTTTCTTCACCCCGGGAAGTGAATTAAATACCATTTGGAGGCATTTAATGTTCAAGCAAAAACAGCTGATTTTTTACAAAAGGGATAACACCCCCCATTACATAATGCTTCAGAAAGGTGAAAAATGGTCCGTTTTCAAATGTTTTATTTTTGAAGGTCAGTTCACATTTGTAGGTGGATTATTAGTTTTAGAGCTAAAATTAGCATGTTTAAAGTGATTTTCATGCTTCCAGGGGCCCGGGAAGTGAATTAAATACCATTTGGAGGCATTTGATGTTCAAGCAAAAACGGCTGATTTTTGACAAAAGAGATAACACCCCCCCATTACGTCATGCTTCAGAAAGGTGAAAAATGGTCCGTTTTCAAATGTTTTATTTTTGAATGTCAATTCACATTTGTAGGTGGATTATTAGTTTTAGAGCTAAAATTAGCATGTTTAAAGTGATTTTCATGCTTCCAGGGGCCCGGGAAGTGAATTAAATATCATTTGGAGGCATTTAATGTTCAAGAAAAAACGGCTGATTTTTGACAAAAGAGATAACGACCCCCCATTACGTCATGCTTCAGAAAGGTGAAAAATTGTCCGTTTTCAAATAATTTATTTTTGAATGTCAGTTCACATTTGTAGGTGAATTATTAGTTTTAGAGCTAAAATTATCATGTTTAAAGTGATTTTCATGCTTCCTGTGGCTCT
Source organism: Lissotriton helveticus (assembly GCF_964261635.1). Lineage (NCBI taxonomy): Eukaryota > Metazoa > Chordata > Amphibia > Caudata > Salamandridae > Lissotriton > Lissotriton helveticus. The sequence goes on from NW_027611740.1 coordinate 2,923,434, forward strand.
AAACACAACATTTGTGGAATGGTTAAAAGTGCATGAAAATGGCCAATTTGCTCACTCTGAGGTCTCAAAAAGTGTTTCTTCACCCCGGGAAGTGAATTAAATACCATTTGTAGGCATTTAATGTTCAATCAAAAACAGCTGATTTTTGACAAAAGAGATAACACCCCCCATTACGTCATTCTTCAGAAAGGTGAAAAATGGTTTGTTTTCAAATGTTTTATTTTTGAACGTCAGTTCACATTTGTAGGTGGATTATTAGTTTTAGAGCTAAAATTAGCATGTTTAAAGTGATTTTCATGCTTCCTGTGGCTCTAAACACAACATTTGTGGAATGGTTAAAAGTGCATGAAAATGGCCAATTTGCTCACTCTGAGGTCTCAAAAAGTGTTTCTTCACCCCGGGAAGTGAATTAAATACCATTTGTAGGCATTTAATGTTCAATCAAAAACAGCTGATTTTTGACAAAAGAGATAACACCCCCCCATTACGTAATTCTTCAGAAAGGTGAAAAATGGTCCGTTTTCAAATGTTTTATTTTTGAACGTCAGTTCACATTTGTAGGTGGATTATTAGTTTTAGAGCTAAAATTAGCATGTTTAAAGTGATTTTCATGCTTCCAGGGGCTCAAAACACAAGATTTGTGGAATGGTTGAAAGTGCATGAAAATGGCCAATTTGCTCACTCTGAGGTCTCAAAAAGTGTTTCTTCACCCCGGGAAGTGAATTAAATACCATTTGGAGGCATTTAATGTTCAAGCAAAAACAGCTGATTTTTTACAAAAGGGATAACACCCCCCATTACATAATGCTTCAGAAAGGTGAAAAATGGTCCGTTTTCAAATGTTTTATTTTTGAAGGTCAGTTCACATTTGTAGGTGGATTATTAGTTTTAGAGCTAAAATTAGCATGTTTAAAGTGATTTTCATGCTTCCAGGGGCCCGGGAAGTGAATTAAATACCATTTGGAGGCATTTGATGTTCAAGCAAAAACGGCTGATTTTTGACAAAAGAGATAACACCCCCCCATTACGTCATGCTTCAGAAAGGTGAAAAATGGTCCGTTTTCAAATGTTTTATTTTTGAATGTCAATTCACATTTGTAGGTGGATTATTAGTTTTAGAGCTAAAATTAGCATGTTTAAAGTGATTTTCATGCTTCCAGGGGCCCGGGAAGTGAATTAAATATCATTTGGAGGCATTTAATGTTCAAGAAAAAATGGCTGATTTTTGACAAAAGAGATAACACCCCCCCATTACGTCATGCTTCAGAAAGGTGAAAAATTGTCCGTTTTCAAATAATTTATTTTTGAATGTCAGTTCACATTTGTAGGTGAATTATTAGTTTTAGAGCTAAAATTAGCATGTTTAAAGTGATTTTCATGCTTCCTGTGGCCCTAAACACAAAGTTTGTGGAATGGTTAAAAGTGCATGAAAATGGCCAATTTGCTCACTCCGAGGTCTCAAAAAGTGTTTCTTCACCCCGGGAAGTGAATTAAATACCATTTGGAGGCATTTAATGTTCAAGCAAAAACAGCTGAATTTTTTACAAAAGGGATAACACCCACCATTATGTAATGCTTCAGAAAGGTGAAAAATGGTCCGTTTTCAAATGTTTTATTTTTGAAGGTCAGTTCACATTTGTAGGTGGATTATTAGTTTTCGAGCTAAAATTAGCATGTTTAAAGTGATTTTCATGCTTCCAGGGGACCGGGAAGTGAATTAAATACCATTTGGAGGCATTTAATGTTCAAGCAAAAACAGCTGATCTTTGACAAAAGAGATAACAACCCCCCGTTACGTCATTCTTCAGAAAGGTGAAAAATGGTCCGTTTTCAAATGTTTTATTTTTGAACGTCAGTTCACATTTGTAGGTGGATTATTAGTTTTAGAGCTACAATTAGCATGTTTATAGTGATTTTCATGCTTCCAGGGGCTCTAAACACAAGATTTGTGGAATGGTTAAAAGTGCATGAAAATGGCCAATTTGCTCACTCTGAGGTCTCAAAAAGTGTTTCTTCACCCCGGGAAGTGAATTAAATACCATTTGGAGGCATTTCATGTTCAATCAAAAACAGCTGATTTTTGACAAAAGAGCTAACACCTCCCATTACGTCATGCTTCAGAAAGGTGAAAAATTGTCCGTTTTCAAATGTTTTTTTTTTAATGTCAGTTCACATTTGTAGGTGGATTAGTTTTAGAGCTAAAATTAGCATGTTTAAAGTGATTTTCATGCTTCCAGGGGCCCGGGAAGTGAATTAAATACCATTTGGAGGCATTTAATGTTCAAGCAAAAACAGCTGATCTTTGACAAAAGAGATAACACCCCCCCATTACGTCATTCTTCAGAAAGGTGAAAAATGGTCCATTTTCAAATGTTTTATTTTTGAACGTCAGTTCACATTTGTAGGTGGATTATTAGTTTTAGAGCTAAAATTAGCATGTTTAAAGTGATTTTCATGCTTCCAGGGGCTCTAAACACAAGATTTGTGGAATGGTTAAAAGTGCATGAAAATGGCCAATTTGCTCACTCTGAGGTCTCAAAAAGGGTTTCTTCACCCCGGGAAGTGAATTAAATACCATTTGGAGGCATTTAATGTTCAATCAAAAACAGCTGATTTTTGACAAAAGAGATAACACCTCCCATTACGTCATGCTTCAGAAAGGTGAAAAATTGTCCGTTTTCAAATGTTTTATTTTTGAATGTCAGTTCACATTTGTAGGTGGATTATTAGTTTTAGAGCTAAAATTAGCATGTTTAAAGTGATTTTCATGCTTCCAGGGGCTCTAAACACAAGATTTGTGGAATGGTTAAAAGTGCATGAAAATGGCCAATTTGCTCACTCTGAGGTCTCAAAAAGTGTTTCTTCACCCCGGGAAGTGAATTAAATACCATTTGGAGGTATTTCATGTTCAATCAAAAACAGCTGATTTTTGACAAAAGAGATAACACCTCCCATTACGTCATGCTTCAGAAAGGTGAAAAATTGTCAGTTTTCAAATGTTTTTGTTTTTAATGTCAGTTCACATTTGTAGGTGGATTAGTTTTAGAGCTAAAATTAGCATGTTTAAAGTGATTTTCATGCTTCCTGTGGCCCTAAACACAAGGTTTGTGGAATGGTTAAAAGTGCATGAAAATGGCCAATTTGCTCACTCTGAGGTCTCAAAAAGAGTTTCTTCACCCCGGGAAGTGAATTAAATACCATTTGGAGGCATTTAATGTTCAAGCAAAAACAGCTGATTTTTGACAAAAGAGATAACACCCCCCCATTACGTAATTCTTCAGAAAGGTGAAAAATTGTCTGTTTTCAAATGTTTTATTTTTGAATGTCAGTTCACATTTGTAGGTGGATTATTAGTTTTAGAGCTAAAATTTGCATTTTTAAAGTGATTTTCATGCTTCCAGGGGCTCTAAACACAAGATTTGTGGAATGGTTAAAAGTGCATGAAAATGGCCAATTTGCTCACTCTGAGGTCTCAAAAAGTGTTTCTTCACCCCGGGAAGTGAATTAAATACCATTTGGAGGCATTTAATGTTCAAGCAAAAACGGCTGATTTTTGACAAAAGAGATAACACCCCCCATTACGTCATTCTTCAGAAAGGTGAAAAATGGTCCGTTTTCAAATGTTTTATTTTTGAACGTCAGTTCACATTTGTAGGTGGATTATTAGTTTTAGAGCTAAAATTAGCATGTTTAAAGTGATTTTCATGCTTCCAGGGGCTCTAAACACAAGATTTGTGGAATGGTTAAAAGTGCATGAAAATGGCCAATTTGCTCACTCTGAGGTCTCAAAAAGTTTTTCTTCACCCCGGGAAGTGAATTAAATACCATTTGTAGGCATTTAATGTTCAATCAAAAACAGCAGATTTTTGACAAAAGAGATAACACCCCCCCATTACGTCATTCTTCAGAAAGGTGAAAAATGGTCCGTTTCCAAATGTTTTATTTTTGAACGTCTGTTCACATTTGTAGGTGGATTATTAGTTTTAGAGCTAAAATTAGCATGTTTAAAGTGATTTTCATGCTTCCAGGGGCTCTAAACACAAGATTTGTGGAATGGTTAAAAGTGCATGAAAATGGCCAATTTGCTCACTCTGAGGTCTCAAAAAGTGTTTCTTCACCCCGGGAAGTGAATTAAATACCATTTGGAGGCATTTAATGTTCAAGCAAAAATGGCTGATTTTTGACAAAAGAGATAACACCCCCCATTACGTCATTCTTCAGAAAGGTGAAAAATGGTTTGTTTTCAAATGTTTTATTTTTGAACGTCAGTTCACATTTGTAGGTGGATTATTAGTTTTAGAGCTAAAATTAGCATGTTTAAAGTGATTTTCATGCTTCCTGTGGCTCTAAACACAACATTTGTGGAATGGTTAAAAGTGCATGAAAATGGCCAATTTGCTCACTCTGAGGTCTCAAAAAGTGTTTCTTCACCCCGGGAAGTGAATTAAATACCATTTGTAGGCATTTAATGTTCAATCAAAAACAGCTGATTTTTGACAAAAGAGATAACACCCCCCCATTACGTAATTCTTCAGAAAGGTGAAAAATGGTCCGTTTTCAAATGTTTTATTTTTGAACGTCAGTTCACATTTGTAGGTGGATTATTAGTTTTAGAGCTAAAATTAGCATGTTTAAAGTGATTTTCATGCTTCCAGGGGCTCAAAACACAAGATTTGTGGAATGGTTGAAAGTGCATGAAAATGGCCAATTTGCTCACTCTGAGGTCTCAAAAAGTGTTTCTTCACCCCGGGAAGTGAATTAAATACCATTTGGAGGCATTTAATGTTCAAGCAAAAACAGCTGATTTTTTACAAAAGGGATAACACCCCCCATTACATAATGCTTCAGAAAGGTGAAAAATGGTCCGTTTTCAAATGTTTTATTTTTGAAGGTCAGTTCACATTTGTAGGTGGATTATTAGTTTTAGAGCTAAAATTAGCATGTTTAAAGTGATTTTCATGCTTCCAGGGGCCCGGGAAGTGAATTAAATACCATTTGGAGGCATTTGATGTTCAAGCAAAAACGGCTGATTTTTGACAAAAGAGATAACACCCCCCCATTACGTCATGCTTCAGAAAGGTGAAAAATGGTCCGTTTTCAAATGTTTTATTTTTGAATGTCAATTCACATTTGTAGGTGGATTATTAGTTTTAGAGCTAAAATTAGCATGTTTAAAGTGATTTTCATGCTTCCAGGGGCCCGGGAAGTGAATTAAATATCATTTGGAGGCATTTAATGTTCAAGAAAAAACGGCTGATTTTTGACAAAAGAGATAACACCCCCCCATTACGTCATGCTTCAGAAAGGTGAAAAATTGTCAGTCTTTAAATAATTTATTTTTGAATGTCAGTTCACATTTGTAGGTGAATTATTAGTTTTAGAGCTAAAATTAGCATGTTTAAAGTGATTTTCATGCTTCCTGTGGCCCTAAACACAAAGTTTGTGGAATGGTTAAAAGTGCATGAAAATGGCCAATTTGCTCACTCTGAGGTCTCAAAAAGTGTTTCTTCACCCCGGGAAGTGAATTAAATACCATTTGGAGGCATTTAATGTTCAAGCAAAAACAGCTGATTTTTTACAAAAGGGATAACACCCCCCATTATGTAATGCTTCAGAAAGGTGAAAAATGGTCCGTTTTCAAATGTTTTATTTTTGAAGGTCAGTTCACATTTGTAGGTGGATTATTAGTTTTCGAGCTAAAATTAGCATGTTTAAAGTGATTTTCATGCTTCCAGGGGACCGGGAAGTGAATTAAATACCATTTGGAGGCATTTAATGTTCAAGCAAAAACAGCTGATCTTTGACAAAAGAGATAACAACCCCCCATTACGTCATTCTTCAGAAAGGTGAAAAATGGTCCGTTTTCAAATGTTTTATTTTTGAACGTCAGTTCACATTTGTAGGTGGATTATTAGTTTTAGAGCTACAATTAGCATGTTTATAGTGATTTTCATGCTTCCAGGGGCTCTAAACACAAGATTTGTGGAATGGTTAAAAGTGCATGAAAATGGCCAATTTGCTCACTCTGAGGTCTCAAAAAGTGTTTCTTCACCCCGGGAAGTGAATTAAATACCATTTGGAGGCATTTCATGTTCAATCAAAAACAGCTGATTTTTGACAAAAGAGCTAACACCTCCCATTACGTCATGCTTCAGAAAGGTGAAAAATTGTCCGTTTTCAAATGTTTTTTTTTTAATGTCAGTTCACATTTGTAGGTGGATTAGTTTTAGAGCTAAAATTAGCATGTTTAAAGTGATTTTCATGCTTCCTGTGGCCCTAAACACATGGTTTGTGGAATGGTTAAACGTGCATGAAAATGGCCAATTTGCTCACTCTGAGGTCTCAAAAAGTGTTTCTTCACCCCGGGAAGTGAATTAAATACCATTTGGAGGCATTTAATGTTCAAGCAAAAACGGCTGATTTTTGACAAAAGAGATAACACCCCCCCCATTACGTCATTCTTCAGAAAGGTGAAAAATGGTCCGTTTTCAAATGTTTTATTTTTGAACGTCAGTTCACATTTGTAGGTGGATTATTAGTTTTTAGAGCTAAAATTAGCATGTTTAAAGTGATTTTCGTGCTTCCAGGGGCTCTAAACACAAGATTTGTGGAATGGTTAAAAGTGCATGAAAATGGCCAATTTGCTCACTCTGAGGTCTCAAAAAGTGTTTCTTCACCCCGGGAAGTGAATTAAATACCATTTGTAGGCATTTAATGTTCAATCAAAAACAGCAGATTTTTGACAAAAGAGATAACACCCCCCCATTACGTCATTCTTCAGAAAGGTGAAAAATGGTCCGTTTTCAAATGTTTTATTTTTGAACGTCAGTTCACATTTGTAGGTGGATTATTAGTTTTAGAGCTAAAATTAGCATGTTTAAAGTGATTTTCATGCTTCCCGGGGCTCTAAACACAAGATTTGTGGAATGGTTAAAAGTGCATGAAAATGGCCAATTTGCTCACTCTGAGGTCTCAAAAAGTGTTTCTTCACACCGGGAAGTGAATTAAATACCATTTGGAGGCATTTGATGTTCAAGCAAAAACAGCTGATTTTTGACAAAAGAGATAACACCCCCCCATTAAGTAATTCTTCAGAAAGGTGAAAAATGGTCCGTTTTCAAATGTTTTATTTTTGAACGTCAGTTCACATTTGTAGGTGAATTATTAGTTTTAGAGCTAAATTTAGCATATTTAAAGTGATTTTCATGCTTCCAGGGGCTCTAAACACAAGATTTGTGGAATGGTTGAAAGTGCATGAAAATGGCCAATTTGCCCACTCTGAGGTCTCAAAAAGTGTTTCTTCACCCCGGGAAGTGAATTAAATACCATTTAGAGGCATTTAATGTTCAAGCAAAAACGACAGATTTTTGACAAAAGAGATAACACCCCCCCATTACGTCATTCTTCAGAAAGGTGAAAAATGGTCCGTTTCAAATGTTTTATTTTTGAACGTCAGTTCACATTTGTAGGTGGATTATTAGTTTTAGAGCTAAAATTAGCATGTTTAAAGTGATTTTCATGCTTCCAGGGGCCCGGGAAGTGAATTAAATACCATTTGGAGGCATTTAATGTTCAAGCAAAAACAGCTGATCTTTGACAAAAGAGATAACACCCCCCCATTACGTCATTCTTCAGAAAGGTGAAAAATGGTCCGTTTTCAAATGTTTTATTTTTGAACGTCAGTTCACATTTGTAGGTGGATTATTAGTTTTAGAGCTAAAATTAGCATGTTTAAAGTGATTTTCATGCTTCCAGGGGCTCTAAACACAAGATTTGTGGAATGGTTAAAAGTGCATGAAAATGGCCAATTTGCTCACTCTGAGGTCTCAAAAAGGGTTTCTTCACCCCGGGAAGTGAATTAAATACCATTTGGAGGCATTTAATGTTCAATCAAAAACAGCTGATTTTTGACAAAAGAGATAACACCTCCCATTACGTCATGCTTCAGAAAGGTGAAAAATTGTCCGTTTTCAAATGTTTTATTTTTGAATGTCAGTTCACATTTGTAGGTGGATTATTAGTTTTAGAGCTAAAATTAGCATGTTTAAAGTGATTTTCATGCTTCCAGGGGCTCTAAACACAAGATTTGTGGAATGGTTAAAAGTGCATGAAAATGGCCAATTTGCTCACTCTGAGGTCTCAAAAAGTGTTTCTTCACCCCGGGAAGTGAATTAAATACCATTTGGAGGCATTTCATGTTCAATCAAAAACAGCTGATTTTTGACAAAAGAGATAACACCTCCCATTACGTCATGCTTCAGAAAGGTGAAAAATTGTCCGTTTTCAAATGTTTTTGTTTTTAATGTCAGTTCACATTTGTAGGTGGATTAGTTTTAGAGCTAAAATTAGCATGTTTAAAGTGATTTTCATGCTTCCTGTGGCCCTAAACACAAGGTTTGTGGAATGGTTAAAAGTGCATGAAAATGGCCAATTTGCTCACTCTGAGGTCTCAAAAAGAGTTTCTTCACCCCGGGAAGTGAATTAAATACCATTTGGAGGCATTTAATGTTCAAGCAAAAACAGCTGATTTTTGACAAAAGAGATAACACCCCCCCATTACGTAATTCTTCAGAAAGGTGAAAAATTGTCTGTTTTCAAATGTTTTATTTTTGAATGTCAGTTCACATTTGTAGGTGGATTATTAGTTTTAGAGCTAAAATTTGCATTTTTAAAGTGATTTTCATGCTTCCAGGGGCTCTAAACACAAGATTTGTGGAATGGTTAAAAGTGCATGAAAATGGCCAATTTGCTCACTCTGAGGTCTCAAAAAGTGTTTCTTCACCCCGGGAAGTGAATTAAATACCATTTGGAGGCATTTAATGTTCAAGCAAAAACGGCTGATTTTTGACAAAAGAGATAACACCCCCCATTACGTCATTCTTCAGAAAGGTGAAAAATGGTCCGTTTTCAAATGTTTTATTTTTGAACGTCAGTTCACATTTGTAGGTGGATTATTAGTTTTAGAGCTAAAATTAGCATGTTTAAAGTGATTTTCATGCTTCCAGGGGCTCTAAACACAAGATTTGTGGAATGGTTAAAAGTGCATGAAAATGGCCAATTTGCTCACTCTGAGGTCTCAAAAAGTTTTTCTTCACCCCGGGAAGTGAATTAAATACCATTTGTAGGCATTTAATGTTCAATCAAAAACAGCAGATTTTTGACAAAAGAGATAACACCCCCCCATTACGTCATTCTTCAGAAAGGTGAAAAATGGTCCGTTTCCAAATGTTTTATTTTTGAACGTCTGTTCACATTTGTAGGTGGATTATTAGTTTTAGAGCTAAAATTAGCATGTTTAAAGTGATTTTCATGCTTCCAGGGGCTCTAAACACAAGATTTGTGGAATGGTTAAAAGTGCATGAAAATGGCCAATTTGCTCACTCTGAGGTCTCAAAAAGTGTTTCTTCACCCCGGGAAGTGAATTAAATACCATTTGGAGGCATTTAATGTTCAAGCAAAAACGGCTGATTTTTGACAAAAGAGATAACACCCCCCCCATTACGTCATTCTTCAGAAAGGTGAAAAATGGTTTGTTTTCAAATGTTTTATTTTTGAACGTCAGTTCACATTTGTAGGTGGATTATTAGTTTTAGAGCTAAAATTAGCATGTTTAAAGTGATTTTCATGCTTCCTGTGGCTCTAAACACAACATTTGTGGAATGGTTAAAAGTGCATGAAAATGGCCAATTTGCTCACTCTGAGGTCTCAAAAAGTGTTTCTTCACCCCGGGAAGTGAATTAAATACCATTTGGAGGCATTTAATGTTCAAGCAAAAACAGCTGATGTTTGACAAAAGAGATAACACCCCCCCATTACGTAATTCTTCAGAAAGGTGAAAAATGGTCCGTTTTCAAATGTTTTATTTTTGAACGTCAGTTCACATTTGTAGGTGGATTATTAGTTTTAGAGCTAAAATTAGCATGTTTAAAGTGATTTTCATGCTTCCAGGGGCTCAAAACACAAGATTTGTGGAATGGTTGAAAGTGCATGAAAATGGCCAATTTGCTCACTCTGAGGTCTCAAAAAGTGTTTCTTCACCCCGGGAAGTGAATTAAATACCATTTGGAGGCATTTAATGTTCAAGCAAAAACAGCTGATTTTTTACAAAAGGGATAACACCCCCCATTACATAATGCTTCAGAAAGGTGAAAAATGGTCCGTTTTCAAATGTTTTATTTTTGAAGGTCAGTTCACATTTGTAGGTGGATTATTAGTTTTCGAGCTAAAATTAGCATGTTTAAAGTGATTTTCATGCTTCCAGGGGACCGGGAAGTGAATTAAATACCATTTGGAGGCATTTAATGTTCAAGCAAAAACAGCTGATCTTTGTCAAAAGAGATAACAACCCCCCATTACGTCATTCTTCAGAAAGGTGAAAAATGGTCCGTTTTCAAATGTTTTATTTTTGAACGTCAGTTCACATTTGTAGGTGGATTATTAGTTTTAGAGCTACAATTTGCATGTTTATAGTGATTTTCATGCTTCCAGGGGCTCTAAACACAAGATTTGTGGAATGGTTAAAAGTGCATGAAAATGGCCAATTTGCTCACTCTGAGGTCTCAAAAAGTGTTTCTTCACCCCGGGAAGTGAATTAAATACCATTTGGAGGCATTTCATGTTCAATCAAAAACAGCTGATTTTTGACAAAAGAGCTAACACCTCCCATTACGTCATGCTTCAGAAAGGTGAAAAATTGTCCGTTTTCAAATGTTTTTTTTTTTAATGTCAGTTCACATTTGTAGGTGGATTAGTTTTAGAGCTAAAATTAGCATGTTTAAAGTGATTTTCATGCTTCCTGTGGCCCTAAACACATGGTTTGTGGAATGGTTAAACGTGCATGAAAATGGCCAATTTGCTCACTCTGAGGTCTCAAAAAGTGTTTCTTCACCCCGGGAAGTGAATTAAATACCATTTGGAGGCATTTAATGTTCAAGCAAAAACGGCAGATTTTTGACAAAAGAGATAACACCCCCCCCCATTACGTCATTCTTCAGAAAGGTGAAAAATGGTCCGTTTTCAAATGTTTTATTTTTGAACGTCAGTTCACATTTGTAGGTGGATTATTAGTTTTAGAGCTAAAATTAGCATGTTTAAAGTGATTTTCATGCTTCCAGGGGCTCTTAACACAAGATTTGTGGAATGGTTAAAAGTGCATGAAAATGGCCAATTTGCTCACTCTGAGGTCTCAAAAAGTGTTTCTTCACCCCGGGAAGTGAATTAAATACCATTTGGAGGCATTTAATGTTCAATCAAAAACAGCTGATTTTTGACAAAAGAGATAACACCCCCCCATTACGTCATGCTTCAGAAAGGTGAAAAATTGTCAGTTTTCAAATGTTTTATTTTTGAATGTCAGTTCACATTTGTAGGTGGATTATTAGTTTTAGAGCTAAAATTAGCATGTTTAAAGTGATTTTCATGCTTCCTGTGGCCCTAAACACAAGGTTTGTGGAATGGTTAAAAGTGCATGAAAATGGCCAATTTGCTCACTCTGAGGTCTCAAAAAGTGTTTCTTCACCCCGGGAAGTGAATTAAATACCATTTGGAGGCATTTAATGTTCAAGCAAAAACAGCTGATTTTTGACAAAAGAGATAACACCCCCCATTACGTAATTCTTCAGAAAGGTGAAAAATGGTCCGTTTTCAAATGTTTTATTTTTGAACGTCAGTTCACATTTGTAGGTGGATTATTAGTTTTAGAGCTAAAATTAGCATGTTTAAAGTGATTTTCATGCTTCCTGTGGCTCTAAACACAACATTTGTGGAATGGTTAGAAGTGCATGAAAATGGCCAATTTGCTCACTCTGAGGTCTCAAAAAGTGTTTCTTCACCCCGGGAAGTGAATTAAATACCATTTGTAGGCATTTAATGTTCAATCAAAAACAGCTGATTTTTGACAAAAGAGATAACACCCCCCCATTACGTAATTCTTCAGAAAGGTGAAAAATGGTCCGTTTTCAAATGTTTTATTTTTGAACGTCAGTTCACATTTGTAGGTGGATTATTAGTTTTAGAGCTAAAATTAGCATGTTTAAAGTGATTTTCATGCTTCTAGGGGCTCTTAACACAAGATTTGTGGAATGGTTAAATGTGCATGAAAATGGCCAATTTGCTCACTCTGAGGTCTCAAAAAGTGTTTCTTCACCCCGGGAAGTGAATTAAATACCATTTGGAGGCATTTAATGTTCAATCAAAAACAGCTGATTTTTGACAAAAGAGATAACACCCCCCATTACGTCATGCTTCAGAAAGGTGAAAAATTGTCCATTTTCAAATGTTTTATTTTTGAATGTCAGTTCACATTTGTAGGTGGATTATTAGTTTTAGAGCTAAAATTAGCATGTTTAAAGTGATTTTCATGCTTCCTGTGGCCCTAAACACAAGGTTTGTGGAATGGTTAAAAGTGCATGAAAATGGCCAATTTGCTCACTCTGAGGTCTCAAAAAGTGTTTCTTCACCCCGGGAAGTGAATTAAATACCATTTGGAGGCATTTAATGTTCAATCAAAAACAGCTGATTTTTGACAAAAGAGATAACACCCCCCCATTACGTCATGCTTCAGAAAGGTGAAAAATTGTCCGTTTTCAAATGTTTTATTTTTGAATGTCAGTTCACATTTGTAGGTGGATTATTAGTTTTAGAGCTAAAATTAGCATGTTTAAAGTGATTTTCATGCTTCCTGTGGCCCTAAACACAAGGTTTGTGGAATGGTTAAAAGTGCATGAAAATGGCCAATTTGCTCACTCTGAGGTCTCAAAAAGTGTTTCTTCACCCCGGGAAGTGAATTAAATACCATTTGGAGGCATTTAATGTTCAAGCAAAAACAGCTGATTTTTGACAAAAGAGATAACACCCCCCATTACGTAATTCTTCAGAAAGGTGAAAAATTGTCTGTTTTCAAATGTTTTATTTTTGAACGTCAGTTCACATTTGTAGGTGGATTATTAGTTTTAGAGCTAAAATTAGCATGTTTAAAGTGATTTTCATGCTTCCTGTGGCCCTAAACACAAAGTTTGTGGAATGGTTAAAAGTGCATGAAAATGGCCAATTTGCTCACTCTGAGGTCTCAAAAAGCGTTTCTTCACCCCGGGAAGTGAATTAAATACCATTTGGAGGCATTTAATGTTCAAGCAAAAACAGCTGATTTTTGACAAAAGAGATAACACCCCCCCATTACGTCATTCTTCAGAAAGGTGAAAAATGGTCCGTTTTCAAATGTTTTATTTTTGAACGTCAGTTCACATTTGTAGGTGGATTATTAGTTTTAGAGCTAAAATTAGCATGTTTAAAGTGATTTTCATGCTTCCAGGGGCCCGGGAAGTGAATTAAATACCATTTGGAGGCATTTAATGTTCAAGCAAAAACAGCTGATTTTTGACAAAAGAGATAACACCCCCCCATTAAGTAATTCTTCAGAAAGGTGAAAAATGGTCCGTTTTCAAATGTTTTATTTTTGAACGTCAGTTCAAATTTGTAGGTGGATTATTAGTTTTAGACCTAAATTTAGCATATTTAAAGTGATTTTCATGCTTCCAGGGGCTCTAAACACAAGATTTGTGGAATGGTTAAAAGTGCATGAAAATGGCCAATTTGCCCACTCTGAGGTCTCAAAAAGTGTTTCTTCACCCCGGGAAGTGAATTAAATACCATTTAGAGGCATTTAATGTTCAAGCAAAAACGACTGATTTTTTACAAAAGAGATAACACCCCCCCATTACGTCATTCTTCAGAAAGGTGAAAAATGGTCCGTTTTCAAATGTTTTATTTTTGAACGTCAGTTCACATTTGTAAGTGGATTATTAGTTTTAGAGCTAAAATTAGCATGTTTAAAGTGATTTTCATGCTTCCAGGGGCCCGGGAAGTGAATTAAATACCATTTGGAGGCATTTAATGTTCAAGCAAAAACAGCTGATCTTTGACAAAAGAGATAACACCCCCCCATTACGTCATTCTTCAGAAAGGTGAAAAATGGTCCGTTTTCAAATGTTTTATTTTTGAACGTCAGTTTACATTTGTAGGTGGATTATTAGTTTTAGAGCTAAAATTAGCATGTTTAAAGTGATTTTCATGCTTCCAGGGGCTCTAAACACAAGATTTGTGGAATGGTTAAAAGTGCATGAAAATGGCCAATTTGCTCACTCTGAGGTCTCAAAAAGGGTTTCTTCACCCCGGGAAGTGAATTAAATACCATTTGGAGGCATTTAATGTTCAATCAAAAACAGCTGATTTTTGACAAAAGAGATAACACCTCCCATTACGTCATGCTTCAGAAAGGTGAAAAATTGTCCGTTTTCAAATGTTTTATTTTTGAATGTCAGTTCACATTTGTAGGTGGATTATTAGTTTTAGAGCTAAAATTAGCATGTTTAAAGTGATTTTCATGCTTCCAGGGGCTCTAAACACAAGATTTGTGGAATGGTTAAAAGTGCATGAAAATGGCCAATTTGCTCACTCTGAGGTCTCAAAAAGTGTTTCTTCACCCCGGGAAGTGAATTAAATACCATTTGGAGGCATTTCATGTTCAATCAAAAACAGCTGATTTTTGACAAAAGAGATAACACCTCCCATTACGTCATGCTTCAGAAAGGTGAAAAATTGTCCGTTTTCAAATGTTTTTGTTTTTAATGTCAGTTCACATTTGTAGGTGGATTAGTTTTAGAGCTAAAATTAGCATGTTTAAAGTGATTTTCATGCTTCCTGTGGCCCTAAACACAAGGTTTGTGGAATGGTTAAAAGTGCATGAAAATGGCCAATTTGCTCACTCTGAGGTCTCAAAAAGAGTTTCTTCACCCCGGGAAGTGAATTAAATACCATTTGGAGGCATTTAATGTTCAAGCAAAAACAGCTGATTTTTGACAAAAGAGATAACACCCCCCCATTACGTAATTCTTCAGAAAGGTGAAAAATTGTCTGTTTTCAAATGTTTTATTTTTGAATGTCAGTTCACATTTGTAGGTGGATTATTAGTTTTAGAGCTAAAATTTGCATTTTTAAAGTGATTTTCATGCTTCCAGGGGCTCTAAACACAAGATTTGTGGAATGGTTAAAAGTGCATGAAAATGGCCAATTTGCTCACTCTGAGGTCTCAAAAAGTGTTTCTTCACCCCGGGAAGTGAATTAAATACCATTTGGAGGCATTTAATGTTCAAGCAAAAACGGCTGATTTTTGACAAAAGAGATAACACCCCCCATTACGTCATTCTTCAGAAAGGTGAAAAATGGTCCGTTTTCAAATGTTTTATTTTTGAACGTCAGTTCACATTTGTAGGTGGATTATTAGTTTTAGAGCTAAAATTAGCATGTTTAAAGTGATTTTCATGCTTCCAGGGGCTCTAAACACAAGATTTGTGGAATGGTTAAAAGTGCATGAAAATGGCCAATTTGCTCACTCTGAGGTCTCAAAAAGTTTTTCTTCACCCCGGGAAGTGAATTAAATACCATTTGTAGGCATTTAATGTTCAATCAAAAACAGCAGATTTTTGACAAAAGAGATAACACCCCCCCATTACGTCATTCTTCAGAAAGGTGAAAAATGGTCCGTTTCCAAATGTTTTATTTTTGAACGTCTGTTCACATTTGTAGGTGGATTATTAGTTTTAGAGCTAAAATTAGCATGTTTAAAGTGATTTTCATGCTTCCAGGGGCTCTAAACACAAGATTTGTGGAATGGTTAAAAGTGCATGAAAATGGCCAATTTGCTCACTCTGAGGTCTCAAAAAGTGTTTCTTCACCCCGGGAAGTGAATTAAATACCATTTGGAGGCATTTAATGTTCAAGCAAAAACGGCTGATTTTTGACAAAAGAGATAACACCCCCCCATTACGTCATTCTTCAGAAAGGTGAAAAATGGTTTGTTTTCAAATGTTTTATTTTTGAACGTCAGTTCACATTTGTAGGTGGATTATTAGTTTTAGAGCTAAAATTAGCATGTTTAAAGTGATTTTCATGCTTCCTGTGGCTCTAAACACAACATTTGTGGAATGGTTAAAAGTGCATGAAAATGGCCAATTTGCTCACTCTGAGGTCTCAAAAAGTGTTTCTTCACCCCGGGAAGTGAATTAAATACCATTTGGAGGCATTTAATGTTCAAGCAAAAACAGCTGATTTTTTACAAAAGGGATAACACCCCCCATTACATAATGCTTCAGAAAGGTGAAAAATGGTCCGTTTTCAAATGTTTTATTTTTGAAGGTCAGTTCACATTTGTAGGTGGATTATTAGTTTTAGAGCTAAAATTAGCATGTTTAAAGTGATTTTCATGCTTCCAGGGGCCCGGGAAGTGAATTAAATACCATTTGGAGGCATTTGATGTTCAAGCAAAAACGGCTGATTTTTGACAAAAGAGATAACACCCCCCCATTACGTCATGCTTCAGAAAGGTGAAAAATGGTCCGTTTTCAAATGTTTTATTTTTGAATGTCAATTCACATTTGTAGGTGGATTATTAGTTTTAGAGCTAAAATTAGCATGTTTAAAGTGATTTTCATGCTTCCAGGGGCCCGGGAAGTGAATTAAATATCATTTGGAGGCATTTAATGTTCAAGAAAAAACGGCTGATTTTTGACAAAAGAGATAACACCCCCCCCATTACGTCATGCTTCAGAAAGGTGAAAAATTGTCCGTTTTCAAATAATTTATTTTTGAATGTCAGTTCACATTTGTAGGTGAATTATTAGTTTTAGAGCTAAAATTAGCATGTTTAAAGTGATTTTCATGCTTCCTGTGGCCCTAAACACAAAGTTTGTGGAATGGTTAAAAGTGCATGAAAATGGCCAATTTGCTCACTCTGAGGTCTCAAAAAGTGTTTCTTCACCCCGGGAAGTGAATTAAATACCATTTGGAGGCATTTAATGTTCAAGCAAAAACAGCTGATTTTTTACAAAAGGGATAACACCCCCCATTATGTAATGCTTCAGAAAGGTGAAAAATGGTCCGTTTTCAAATGTTTTATTTTTGAAGGTCAGTTCACATTTGTAGGTGGATTATTAGTTTTCGAGCTAAAATTAGCATGTTTAAAGTGATTTTCATGCTTCCAGGGGACCGGGAAGTGAATTAAATACCATTTGGAGGCATTTAATGTTCAAGCAAAAACAGCTGATCTTTGACAAAAGAGATAACAACCCCCCATTACGTCATTCTTCAGAAAGGTGAAAAATGGTCCGTTTTCAAATGTTTTATTTTTGAACGTCAGTTCACATTTGTAGGTGGATTATTAGTGCTAGAGCTACAATTAGCATGTTTATAGTGATTTTCATGCTTCCAGGGGCTCTAAACACAAGATTTGTGGAATGGTTAAAAGTGCATGAAAATGGCCAATTTGCTCACTCTGAGGTCTCAAAAAGTGTTTCTTCACCCCGGGAAGTGAATTAAATACCATTTGGAGGCATTTCATGTTCAATCAAAAACAGCTGATTTTTGACAAAAGAGCTAACACCTCCCATTACGTCATGCTTCAGAAAGGTGAAAAATTGTCCGTTTTCAAATGTTTTTTTTTTAATGTCAGTTCACATTTGTAGGTGGATTAGTTTTAGAGCTAAAATTAGCATGTTTAAAGTGATTTTCATGCTTCCTGTGGCCCTAAACACACGGTTTGTGGAATGGTTAAACGTGAATGAAAATGGCCAATTTGCTCACTCTGAGGTCTCAAAAAGTGTTTCTTCACCCCGGGAAGTGAATTAAATACCATTTGGAGGCATTTAATGTTCAAGCAAAAACGGCTGATTTTTGATAAAAGAGATAACACCCCCCCCATTACGTCATTCTTCAGAAAGGTGAAAAATGGTCCGTTTTCAAATGTTTTATTTTTGAACGTCAGTTCACATTTGTAGGTGGATTATTAGTTTTAGAGCTAAAATTAGCATGTTTAAAGTGATTTTCGTGCTTCCAGGGGCTCTAAACACAAGATTTGTGGAATGGTTAAAAGTGCATGAAAATGGCCAATTTGCTCACTCTGAGGTCTCAAAAAGTGTTTCTTCACCCCGGGAAGTGAATTAAATACCATTTGTAGGCATTTAATGTTCAATCAAAAACAGCAGATTTTTGACAAAAGAGATAACACCCCCCCATTACGTCATTCTTCAGAAAGGTGAAAAATGGTCCGTTTTCAAATGTTTTATTTTTGAACGTCAGTTCACATTTGTAGGTGGATTATTAGTTTTAGAGCTAAAATTAGCATGTTTAAAGTGATTTTCATGCTTCCCGGGGCTCTAAACACAAGATTTGTGGAATGGTTAAAAGTGCATGAAAATGGCCAATTTGCTCACTCTGAGGTCTCAAAAAGTGTTTCTTCACACCGGGAAGTGAATTAAATACCATTTGGAGGCATTTAATGTTCAAGCAAAAACAGCTGATTTTTGACAAAAGAGATAACACCCCCCCATTACGTAATTCTTCAGAAAGGTGAAAAATTGTCTGTTTTCAAATGTTTTATTTTTGAATGTCAGTACACATTTGTAGGTGGATTATTAGTTTTAGAGCTAAAATTAGCATATTTAAAGTGATTTTCATGCTTCCAGGGGCTCTAAACACAAGATTTGTGGAATGGTTAAAAGTGCATGAAAATGGCCAATTTGCTCACTCTGAGGTCTCAAAAAGTGTTTCTTCACCCCGGGAAGTGAATTAAATACCATTTGGAGGCATTTAATGTTCAAGCAAAAACGGCTGATTTTTGACAAAAGAGATAACACCCCCCCATTACGTCATTCTTCAGAAAGGTGAAAAATGGTCTGTTTTCAAATGTTTTATTTTTGAACGTCAGTTCACATTTGTAGGTGGATTATTAGTTTTAGAGCTAAAATTAGCATGTTTAAAGTGATTTTCATGCTTCCAGGGGCTCTAAACACAAGATTTGTGGAATAGTTAAAAGTGCATGAAAATGGCCAATTTGCTCACTCTGAGGTCTCAAAAAGTGTTTCTTCACCCCGGGAAGTGAATTAAATACCATTTGGAGGCATTTAATGTTCAATCAAAAACAGCTGATTTTTGACAAAAGAGATAACACCTCCCATTACGTCATGCTTCAGAAAGGTGAAAAATTGTCCTTTTTTCAAATGGTTTTTTTTAATGTCAGTTCACATTTGTAGGTGGATTATTAGTTTTAGAGCTAAAATTAGCATGTTTAAAGTGATTTTCATGCTTCCTGTGGCCCTAAACACAAGGTTTGTGGAATGGTTAAAAGTGCATGAAAATGGCCAATTTGCTCACTCTGAGGTCTCAAAAAGAGTTTCTTCACCCCGGGAAGTGAATTACATACCATTTGGAGGCATTTAATGTTCAAGCAAAAACAACTGATTTTTGACAAAAGAGATAACACCCCCCCATTACGTAATTCTTCAGAAAGGTGAAAAATTGTCTGTTTTCAAATGTTTTATTTTTGAATGTCAGTTCACATTTGTAGGTGGATTATTAACTTTAGAGCTAAAATTAGCATATTTAAAGTGATTTTCATGCTTCCAGGGGCTCTAAACACAAGATTTGTGGAATGGTTAAAAGTGCATGAAAATGGCCAATTTGCTCACTCTGAGGTCTCAAAAAGTGTTCCTTCACCCCGGGAAGTGAATTAAATACCATTTGTAGGCATTTAATGTTCAATCAAAAACAGCAGATTTTTGACAAAAGAGATAACACCCCCCCATTACGTCATTCTTCAGAAAGGTGAAAAATTGTCCGTTTTCAAATGTTTTTTTTTTAATGTCAGTTCACATTTGTAGGTGGATTATTAGTTTTAGAGCTAAAATTAGCATGTTTAAAGTGATTTTCATGCTTCCTGTGGCCCTAAACACAAGGTTTCTGGAATGGTTAAAAGTGCATGAAAATGGCCAATTTGCTCACTCTGAGGTCTCAAAAAGAGTTTCTTCACCCCGGGAAGTGAATTAAATACCATTTGGAGGCATTTAATGTTCAAGCAAAAACGGCTGATTTTTGACAAAAGAGATAACACCCCCCCATTACGTCATTCTTCAGAAAGGTGAAAAATGGTCCATTTTCAAATGTTTTATTTTTGAACGTCAGTTCACATTTGTAGGTGGATTATTAGTTTTAGAGCTAAAATTAGCATGTTTAAAGTGATTTTCATGCTTCCAGGGGCCCGGGAAGTGAATTAAATACCATTTGGAGGCATTTAATGTTCAAGCAAAAACGGCTGATTTTTGACAAAAGAGATAACACCCCCCCATTACGTCATGCTTCAGAAAGGTGAAAAATTGTCCATTTTCAAATGTTTTATTTTTGAATGTCAGTTCACATTTGTAGGTGAATTATTAGTTTTAGAGCTAAAATTAGCATGTTTAAAGTGATTTTCATGCTTCCTGTGGCCCTAAACACAAAGTTTGTGGAATGGTTAAAAGTGCATGAAAATGGCCAATTTGCTCACTCTGAGGTCTCAAAAAGTGTTTCTTCACCCCGGGAAGTGAATTAAATACCATTTGGAGGCATTTAATGTTCAAGCAAAAACAGCTGATCTTTGACAAAAGAGATAACACCCCCCCATTACGTCATTCTTCAGAAAGGTGAAAAATGGTCCGTTTTCAAATGTTTTATTTTTGAACGTCAGTTCACATTTGTAGGTGGATTATTAGTTTTAGAGCTAAAATTAGCATGTTTAAAGTGATTTTCATGCTTCCAGGGGCTCTAAACACAAGATTTGTGGAATGGTTAAAAGTGCATGAAAATGGCCAATTTGCTCACTCTGAGGTCTCAAAAAGTGTTTCTTCACCCCGGGAAGTGAATTAAATACCATTTGGAGGCATTTAATGTTCAATCAAAAACAGCTGATTTTTGACAAAAGAGATAACACCTCCCATTACGTCATGCTTCAGAAAGGTGAAAAATTGTCCGTTTTCAAATGTTTTATTTTTGAATGTCAGTTCACATTTGTAGGTGGATTATTAGTTTTAGAGCTAAAATTAGCATGTTTAAAGTGATTTTCATGCTTCCTGTGGCCCTAAACACAAGGTTTGTGGAATGGTTAAAAGTGCATGAAAATGGCCAATTTGCTCACTCTGAGGTCTCAAAAAGTGTTTCTTCACCCCGGGAAGTGAATTAAATACCATTTGGAGGCATTTCATGTTCAATCAAAAACAGCTGATTTTTGACAAAAGAGATAACACCTCCCATTACGTCATGCTTCAGAAAGGTGAAAAATTGTCCGTTTTCAAATGTTTTTGTTTTTAATGTCAGTTCACATTTGTAGGTGGATTAGTTTTAGAGCTAAAATTAGCATGTTTAAAGTGATTTTCATGCTTCCTGTGGCCCTAAACACAAGGTTTGTGGAATGGTTAAAAGTGCATGAAAATGGCCAATTTGCTCACTCTGAGGTCTCAAAAAGAGTTTCTTCACCCCGGGAAGTGAATTAAATACCATTTGGAGGCATTTAATGTTCAAGCAAAAACAGCTGATTTTTGACAAAAGAGATAACACCCCCCCATTACGTAATTCTTCAGAAAGGTGAAAAATTGTCTGTTTTCAAATGTTTTATTTTTGAATGTCAGTTCACATTTGTAGGTGGATTATTAGTTTTAGAGCTAAAATTTGCATTTTTAAAGTGATTTTCATGCTTCCAGGGGCTCTAAACACAAGATTTGTGGAATGGTTAAAAGTGCATGAAAATGGCCAATTTGCTCACTCTGGGGTCTCAAAACGTGTTTCTTCACCCTGGGAAGTGAATTAAATACCATTTGGAGGCATTTAATGTTCAAGCAAAAACGGCTGATTTTTGACAAAAGAGATAATACCCCCCCATTACGTCATTCTTCAGAAAGGGGAAAAATGGTCATTTTCAAATGTTTTATTTTTGAACGTCAGTTCACATTTGTAGGTGGATTATTAGTTTTAGAGCTAAAATTAGCATGTTTAAAGTGATTTTCATGCTTCCAGGGGCTCTAAACACAAGATTTGTGGAATGGTTAAAAGTGCATGAAAATGGCCAATTTGCTCACTCTGAGGTCTCAAAAAGTGTTTCTTCACCCCGGGAAGTGAATTAAATACCATTTGTAGGCATTTAATGTTCAATCAAAAACAGCAGATTTTTGGCAAAAGAGATAACACCCCCCCATTACGTCATTCTTCAGAAAGGTGAAAAATGGTCCGTTTCCAAATGTTTTATTTTTGAACGTCAGTTCACATTTGTAGGTGGATTATTAGTTTTAGAGCTAAAATTAGCATGTTTAAAGTGATTTTCATGCTTCCAGGGGCTCTAAACACAAGATTGGTGGAATGGTTAAAAGTGCATGAAAATGGCCAATTTGCTCACTCTGAGGTCTCAAAAAGTGTTTCTTCACCCCGGGAAGTGAATTAAATACCATTTGGAGGCATTTAATGTTCAAGCAAAAACAGCTGATTTTCGACAAAGGAGATAACACCCCCCCATTACGTAATTCTTCAGAAAGGTGAAAAATTGTCTGTTTTCAAATGTTTTATTTTTGAATGTCAGTTCACATTTGTAGGTGGATTATTAGTTTTAGAGCTAAAATTAGCATATTTAAAGTGATGTTCATGCTTCCAGGGGCTCTAAACACAAGATTTGTGGAATGGTTAAAAGTGCATGAAAATGGCCAATTTGCTCACTCTGAGGTCTCAAAAAGTGTTTCTTCACCCCGGGAAGTGAATTAAATACCATTTGGAGGCATTTAATGTTCAAGCAAAAACGGCTGATTTTTGACAAAAGAGATAACACCCCCCCATTACGTCATTCTTCAGAAAGGTGAAAAATGGTCCGTTTTCAAATGTTTTATTTTTGAACGTCAGTTCACATTTGTAGGTGGATTATTAGTTTTAGAGCTAAAATTAGCATGTTTAAAGTGATTTTCATGCTTCCAGGGGCTCTAAACACAAGATTTGTGGAATGGTTAAAAGTGCATGAAAATGGCCAATTTGCTCACTCTGAGGTCTCAAAAAGTGTTTCTTCACCCCGGGAAGTGAATTAAATACCATTTGGAGGCATTTAATGTTCAATCAAAAACAGCTTATTTTTGACAAAAGAGATAACACCTCCCATTACGTCATGCTTCAGAAAGGTGAAAAATTGTCCGTTTTCAAATGTTTTTTTTTTAATGTCAGTTCACATTTGTAGGTGGATTATTAGTTTTAGAGCTAAAATTAGCATGTTTAAAGTGATTTTCATGCTTCCTGTGGCCCTAAACACAAGGTTTGTGGAATGGTTAAAAGTGCATGAAAATGGCCAATTTGCTCACTCTGAGGTCTCAAAAAGAGTTTCTTCACCCCGGGAAGTGAATTAAATACCATTTGGAGGCATTTAATCTTCAAGCAAAAACAGCTGATTTTTTACAAAAGAGATAACACCCCCCATTACGTCATTCTTCTGAAAGGTAAAAAATGGTCCGTTTTCAAATGTTTAATTTTTGAATGTCAGTTCACATTTGTAGGTGGATTATTAGTTTTAGAGCTAAAATTAGCATGTTTAAAGTGATTTTCATGCTTCCAGGGGCTCTAAACACAAGATTTGTGGAATGGTTAAAAGTGCATGAAAATGGCCAATTTGCTCACTCTGAGGTCTCAAAAAGTGTTTCTTCACCCCGAGAAGTGAATTAAATACAATTTGGAGGCATTTAATGTTCAAGCAAAAACGGCGGATTTTTGACAAAAGAGATAACACCCCCCCATTACTTGATGCTTCAGAAAGGTGAAAAATTGTCAGTTTTCAAATGTTTTATTTTTGAATGTCAGTTCACATTTGTAGGTGGATCATCAGTTTTAGAGCTAAAAAAATTAGCATGTTTAAAGTGATTTTCATGCTTCCAGGGGCTCTAAACAGAAGATTTGTGGAATGGTTAAAAGTGCATGAAAATGGCCAATTTGCTCACTCTGAGGTCTCAAAAAGTGTTTCTTCACCCCAGGAAGTGAATTAAATACCATTTGGAGGCATTTCATGTTCAATCAAAAACAGCTGATCTTTGACAAAAGAGATAACACCCCCCCATTACGTCATTCTTCAGAAAGGTGAAAAATGGTCCGTTTTCAAATGTTTTATTTTTGAACATCAGTTCACATTTGTAGGTGGATTATTAGTTTTAGAGCTAAAATTAGCATGTTTAAAGTGATTTTCATGCTTCCAGGGGCTCTAAACACAAGATTTGTGGAATGGTTAAAAGTGCATGAAAATGGCCAATTTGCTCACTCTGAGGTCTCAAAAAGTGTTTCTTCACCCCGGGAAGTGAATTAAATACCATTTGGAGGCATTTAATGTTCAAGCAAAAACAGCTGATTTTTGACAAAGGAGATAACACCCCCCCATTACGTAATTCTTCAGAAAGGTGAAAAATTGCCTGTTTTCAAATGTTTTATTTTTGAATGTCAGTTCACATTTGTAGGTGGATTATTAGTTTTAGAGCTAAAATTAGCATATTTAAAGTGATTTTCATGCTTCCAGGGGCTCTAAACACAAGATTTGTAGAATGGTTAAAAGTGCATGAAAATGGCCAATTTGCTCACTCTGAGGTCTCAAAAAGTGTTTCTTCACCCCGGGAAGTGAATTAAATACCATTTGGAGGCATTTAATGTTCA
Organism: Lissotriton helveticus; assembly: GCF_964261635.1. Taxonomy (NCBI): domain Eukaryota; kingdom Metazoa; phylum Chordata; class Amphibia; order Caudata; family Salamandridae; genus Lissotriton; species Lissotriton helveticus. Next base: position 2,947,953 of record NW_027611740.1, read on the forward strand.
ATCAAAAACAGCTGATTTTTGACAAAAGAGATAACACCTCCCATTACGTCATGCTTCAGAAAGGTGAAAAATTGTCCTTTTTTCAAATGGTTTTTTTAATGTCAGTTCACATTTGTAGGTGGATTATTAGTTTTAGAGCTAAAATTAGCATGTTTAAAGTGATTTTCATGCTTCCTGTTGCCCTAAACACAAGGTTTGTGGAATGGTTAAAAGTGCATGAAAATGGCCAATTTGCTCACTCTGAGGTCTCAAAAAGAGTTTCTTCACCCCGGGAAGTGAATTACATACCATTTGGAGGCATTTAATGTTCAAGCAAAAACAACTGATTTTTGACAAAAGAGATAACACCCCCCCATTACGTAATTCTTCAGAAAGGTGAAAAATTGTCTGTTTTCAAATGTTTTATTTTTGAATGTCAGTTCACATTTGTAGGTGGATTATTAACTTTAGAGCTAAAATTAGCATATTTAAAGTGATTTTCATGCTTCCAGGGGCTCTAAACACAAGATTTGTGGAATGGATAAAGTGCATGAAAATGGCCAATTTGCTCACTCTGAGGTCTCAAAAAGTGTTCCTTCACCCCGGGAAGTGAATTAAATACCATTTGTAGGCATTTAATTTTCAATCAAAAACAGCAGATTTTTGACAAAAGAGATAACACCCCCCCATTACGTCATTCTTCAGGAAGGTGAAAAATTGTCCGTTTTCAAATGTTTTTTTTTTAATGTCAGTTCACATTTGTAGGTGGATTATTAGTTTTAGAGCTAAAATTAGCATGTTTAAAGTGATTTTCATGCTTCCTGTGGCCCTAAACACAAGGTTTCTGGAATGGTTAAAAGTGCATGAAAATGGCCAATTTGCTCACTCTGAGGTCTCAAAAAGAGTTTCTTCACCCCGGGAAGTGAATTAAATACCATTTGGAGGCATTTAATGTTCAAGCAAAAACAGCTGATTTTTGACAAAAGAGATAACACCCCCCCATTACGTAATTCTTCAGAAAGGTGAAAAATTGTCTGTTTTCAAATGTTTTATTTTTGAACGTCAGTTCACATTTGTAGGTGGATTATTAGTTTTAGAGCTAAAATTAGCATGTTTAAAGTGATTTTCATGCTTCCAGGGGCTCAAAACACAAGATTTGTGGAATGGTTAAAAGTTCATGAAAATGGCCAATTTGCTCACTCTGAGGTCTCAAAAAGTGTTTCTTCACCCCGGGAAGTGAATTAAATACCATTTGGAGGCATTTAATGTTCAAGCAAAAACAGCTGATTTTTGACAAAAGGGATAACACCCCCCCATTACGTAATGCTTCAGAAAGGTGAAAAATGGTCCGTTTTCAAATGTTTTATTTTTGAAGGTCAGTTCACATTTGTAGGTGGATTATTAGTTTTAGAGCTAAAATTAGCATGTTTAAAGTGATTTTCATGCTTCCAGGGGCCCGGGAAGTGAATTAAATACCATTTGGAGGCATTTAATGTTCAAGCAAAAACAGCTGATTTTTGACAAAAGAGATAACACCCCCCCATTAAGTAATTCTTCAGAAAGGTGAAAAATGGTCCGTTTTCAAATGTTTTATTTTTGAACGTCAGTTCACATTTGTAGGTGGATTATTAGTTTTAGAGCTAAAATTAGCATATTTAAAGTGATTTTCATGCTTCCAGGGGCTCTAAACATAAGATTTGTGGAATGGTTAAAAGTGCATGAAAATGGCCAATTTGCCCACTCTGAGGTCTCAAAAAGTGTTTCTTCACCCCGGGAAGTGAATTAAATACCATTTGGAGGCATTTAATGTTCAAGCAAAAACGGCTGATTTTTGACAAAAGAGATAACACCCCCCCATTACGTCATTCTTCAGAAAGGTGAAAAATGGTCCGTTTTCAAATGTTTTATTTTTGAACGTCAGTTCACATTTGTAGGTGGATTATTAGTTTTAGAGCTAAAATTAGCATGTTTAAAGTGATTTTCATGCTTCCAGGGGCCCGGGAAGTGAATTAAATACCATTTGGAGGCATTTAATGTTCAAGCAAAAACGGCTGATTTTTGACAAAAGAGATAACACCCCCCCATTACGTCATGCTTCAGAAAGGTGAAAAATTGTCCATTTTCAAATGTTTTATTTTTGAATGTCAGTTCACATTTGTAGGTAAATTATTAGTTTTAGAGCTAAAAGTAGCATGTTTAAAGTGATTTTCATGCTTCCTGTGGCCCTAAACACAAAGTTTGTGGAATGGTTAAAAGTGCATGAAAATGGCCAATATGCTCACTCTGAGGTCTCAAAAAGTGTTTCTTCACCCCGGGAAGTGAATTAAATACCATTTGGAGGCATTTAATGTTCAAGCAAAAACAGCTGATCTTTGACAAAAGAGATAACACCCCCCCATTACGTCATTCTTCAGAAAGGTGAAAAATGGTCCGTTTTCAAATGTTTTATTTTTGAACGTCAGTTCACATTTGTAGGTGGATTATTAGTTTTAGAGCTAAAATTAGCATGTTTAAAGTGATTTTCATGCTTCCAGGGGCTCTAAACACAAGATTTGTGGAATGGTTAAAAGTGCATGAAAATGGCCAATTTGCTCACTCTGAGGTCTCAAAAAGTGTTTCTTCACCCCGGAAAGTGAATTAAATACCATTTGGAGGCATTTAATGTTCAATCAAAAACAGCTGATTTTTGACAAAAGAGATAACACCTCCCATTACGTCATGCTTCAGAAAGGTGAAAAATTGTCCGTTTTCAAATGTTTTATTTTTGAATGTCAGTTCACATTTGTAGGTGGATTATTAGTTTTAGAGCTAAAATTAGCATGTTTAAAGTGATTTTCATGCTTCCTGTGGCCCTAAACACAAGGTTTGTGGAATGGTTAAAAGTGCATGAAAATGGCCAATTTGCTCACTCTGAGGTCTCATAAAGTGTTTCTTCACCCCGGGAAGTGAATTAAATACCATTTGGAGGCATTTCATGTTCAATCAAAAACAGCTGATTTTTGACAAAAGAGATAACACCTCACATTACGTCATGCTTCAGAAAGGTGAAAAATTGTCCATTTTCAAATGTTTTTGTTTTTAATGTCAGTTCACATTTGTAGGTGGATTATTAGTTTTAGAGCTAAAATTAGCATGTTTAAAGTGATTTTCATGCTTCCTGTGGCCCTAAACACAAGGTTTGTGGAATGGTTAAAAGTGCATGAAAATGGCCAATTTGCTCACTCTGAGGTCTCAAAAAGTGTTTCTTCACCCCGGGAAGTGAATTAAATACCATTTGGAGGCATTTAATGTTCAATCAAAAACAGCTGATTTTTGACAAAAGAGATAACACCCCCCCATTACGTCATGCTTCAGAAAGGTGAAAAATTGTCCGTTTTCAAATGTTTTATTTTTGAATGTCAGTTCACATTTGTAGGTGGATTATTAGTTTTAGAGCTAAAATTAGCATGTTTAAAGTGATTTTCATGCTTCCTGTGGCCCTAAACACAAGGTTTGTGGAATGGTTAAAAGTGCATGAAAATGGCCAATTTGCTCACTCTGAGGTCTCAAAAAGTGTTTCTTCACCCCGGGAAGTGAATTAAATACCATTTGGAGGCATTTAATGTTCAAGCAAAAACAGCTGATTTTTGACAAAAGAGATAACACCCCCCATTACGTAATTCTTCAGAAAGGTGAAAAATTGTCTGTTTTCAAATGTTTTATTTTTGAACGTCAGTTCACATTTGTAGGTGGATTATTAGTTTTAGAGCTAAAATTAGCATGTTTAAAGTGATTTTCATGCTTCCTGTGGCCCTAAACACAAAGTTTGTGGAATGGTTAAAAGTGCATGAAAATGGCCAATTTGCTCACTCTGAGGTCTCAAAAAGCGTTTCTTCACCCCGGGAAGTGAATTAAATACCATTTGGAGGCATTTAATGTTCAAGCAAAAACAGCTGATTTTTGACAAAAGAGATAACACCCCCCCATTACGTCATTCTTCAGAAAGGTGAAAAATGGTCCGTTTTCAAATGTTTTATTTTTGAACGTCAGTTCACATTTGTAGGTGGATTATTAGTTTTAGAGCTAAAATTAGCATGTTTAAAGTGATTTTCATGCTTCCAGGGGCCCGGGAAGTGAATTAAATACCATTTGGAGGCATTTAATGTTCAAGCAAAAACGGCTGATTTTTGACAAAAGAGATAACACCCCCACATTACGTCATGCTTCAGAAAGGTGAAAAATTGTCCATTTTCAAATGTTTTATTTTTGAATGTCAGTTCACATTTGTAGGTGAATTATTAGTTTTAGAGCTAAAATTAGCATGTTTAAAGTGATTTTCATGCTTCCTGTGGCCCTAAACACAAAGTTTGTGGAATGGTTAAAAGTGCATGAAAATGGCCAATTTGCTCACTCTGAGGTCTCAAAAAGTGTTTCTTCACCCCGGGAAGTGAATTAAATACCATTTGGAGGCATTTGATGTTCAAGCAAAAACAGCTGATTTTTGACAAAAGAGATAACACCCCCCCATTAAGTAATTCTTCAGAAAGGTGAAAAATGGTCCGTTTTCAAATGTTTTATTTTTGAACGTCAGTTCACATTTGTAGGTGGATTATTAGTTTTAGAGCTAAATTTAGCATATTTAAAGTGATTTTCATGCTTCCAGGGGCTCTAAACACAAGATTTGTGGAATGGTTAAAAGTGCATGAAAATGGCCAATTTGCCCACTCTGAGGTCTCAAAAAGTGTTTCTTCACCCCGGGAAGTGAATTAAATACCATTTAGAGGCATTTAATGTTCAAGCAAAAACGACTGATTTTTTACAAAAGAGATAACACCCCCCCATTACGTCATTCTTCAGAAAGGTGAAAAATGGTCCGTTTTCAAATGTTTTATTTTTGAACGTCAGTTCACATTTGTAAGTGGATTATTAGTTTTAGAGCTAAAATTAGCATGTTTAAAGTGATTTTCATGCTTCCAGGGGCCCGGGAAGTGAATTAAATACCATTTGGAGGCATTTAATGTTCAAGCAAAAACAGCTGATCTTTGACAAAAGAGATAACACCCCCCCATTACGTCATTCTTCAGAAAGGTGAAAAATGGTCCGTTTTCAAATGTTTTATTTTTGAACGTCAGTTTACATTTGTAGGTGGATTATTAGTTTTAGAGCTAAAATTAGCATGTTTAAAGTGATTTTCATGCTTCCAGGGGCTCTAAACACAAGATTTGTGGAATGGTTAAAAGTGCATGAAAATGGCCAATTTGCTCACTCTGAGGTCTCAAAAAGGGTTTCTTCACCCCGGGAAGTGAATTAAATACCATTTGGAGGCATTTAATGTTCAATCAAAAACAGCTGATTTTTGACAAAAGAGATAACACCTCCCATTACGTCATGCTTCAGAAAGGTGAAAAATTGTCCGTTTTCAAATGTTTTATTTTTGAATGTCAGTTCACATTTGTAGGTGGATTATTAGTTTTAGAGCTAAAATTAGCATGTTTAAAGTGATTTTCATGCTTCCAGGGGCTCTAAACACAAGATTTGTGGAATGGTTAAAAGTGCATGAAAATGGCCAATTTGCTCACTCTGAGGTCTCAAAAAGTGTTTCTTCACCCCGGGAAGTGAATTAAATACCATTTGGAGGCATTTCATGTTCAATCAAAAACAGCTGATTTTTGACAAAAGAGATAACACCTCCCATTACGTCATGCTTCAGAAAGGTGAAAAATTGTCCGTTTTCAAATGTTTTTGTTTTTAATGTCAGTTCACATTTGTAGGTGGATTAGTTTTAGAGCTAAAATTAGCATGTTTAAAGTGATTTTCATGCTTCCTGTGGCCCTAAACACAAGGTTTGTGGAATGGTTAAAAGTGCATGAAAATGGCCAATTTGCTCACTCTGAGGTCTCAAAAAGAGTTTCTTCACCCCGGGAAGTGAATTAAATACCATTTGGAGGCATTTAATGTTCAAGCAAAAACAGCTGATTTTTGACAAAAGAGATAACACCCCCCCATTACGTAATTCTTCAGAAAGGTGAAAAATTGTCTGTTTTCAAATGTTTTATTTTTGAATGTCAGTTCACATTTGTAGGTGGATTATTAGTTTTAGAGCTAAAATTTGCATTTTTAAAGTGATTTTCATGCTTCCAGGGGCTCTAAACACAAGATTTGTGGAATGGTTAAAAGTGCATGAAAATGGCCAATTTGCTCACTCTGAGGTCTCAAAAAGTGTTTCTTCACCCCGGGAAGTGAATTAAATACCATTTGGAGGCATTTAATGTTCAAGCAAAAACGGCTGATTTTTGACAAAAGAGATAACACCCCCCATTACGTCATTCTTCAGAAAGGTGAAAAATGGTCCGTTTTCAAATGTTTTATTTTTGAACGTCAGTTCACATTTGTAGGTGGATTATTAGTTTTAGAGCTAAAATTAGCATGTTTAAAGTGATTTTCATGCTTCCAGGGGCTCTAAACACAAGATTTGTGGAATGGTTAAAAGTGCATGAAAATGGCCAATTTGCTCACTCTGAGGTCTCAAAAAGTTTTTCTTCACCCCGGGAAGTGAATTAAATACCATTTGTAGGCATTTAATGTTCAATCAAAAACAGCAGATTTTTGACAAAAGAGATAACACCCCCCCATTACGTCATTCTTCAGAAAGGTGAAAAATGGTCCGTTTCCAAATGTTTTATTTTTGAACGTCTGTTCACATTTGTAGGTGGATTATTAGTTTTAGAGCTAAAATTAGCATGTTTAAAGTGATTTTCATGCTTCCAGGGGCTCTAAACACAAGATTTGTGGAATGGTTAAAAGTGCATGAAAATGGCCAATTTGCTCACTCTGAGGTCTCAAAAAGTGTTTCTTCACCCCGGGAAGTGAATTAAATACCATTTGGAGGCATTTAATGTTCAAGCAAAAACGGCTGATTTTTGACAAAAGAGATAACACCCCCCCCATTACGTCATTCTTCAGAAAGGTGAAAAATGGTTTGATTTCAAATGTTTTATTTTTGAACGTCAGTTCACATTTGTAGGTGGATTATTAGTTTTAGAGCTAAAATTAGCATGTTTAAAGTGATTTTCATGCTTCCTGTGGCTCTAAACACAACATTTGTGGAATGGTTAAAAGTGCATGAAAATGGCCAATTTGCTCACTCTGAGGTCTCAAAAAGTGTTTCTTCACCCCGGGAAGTGAATTAAATACCATTTGTAGGCATTTAATGTTCAATCAAAAACAGCTGATTTTTGACAAAAGAGATAACACCCCCCCATTACGTAATTCTTCAGAAAGGTGAAAAATGGTCCGTTTTCAAATGTTTTATTTTTGAACGTCAGTTCACATTTGTAGGTGGATTATTAGTTTTAGAGCTAAAATTAGCATGTTTAAAGTGATTTTCATGCTTCCAGGGGCTCAAAACACAAGATTTGTGGAATGGTTGAAAGTGCATGAAAATGGCCAATTTGCTCACTCTGAGGTCTCAAAAAGTGTTTCTTCACCCCGGGAAGTGAATTAAATACCATTTGGAGGCATTTAATGTTCAAGCAAAAACAGCTGATTTTTTACAAAAGGGATAACACCCCCCATTACATAATGCTTCAGAAAGGTGAAAAATGGTCCGTTTTCAAATGTTTTATTTTTGAAGGTCAGTTCACATTTGTAGGTGGATTATTAGTTTTAGAGCTAAAATTAGCATGTTTAAAGTGATTTTCATGCTTCCAGGGGCCCGGGAAGTGAATTAAATACCATTTGGAGGCATTTGATGTTCAAGCAAAAACGGCTGATTTTTGACAAAAGAGATAACACCCCCCCATTACGTCATGCTTCAGAAAGGTGAAAAATGGTCCGTTTTCAAATGTTTTATTTTTGAATGTCAATTCACATTTGTAGGTGGATTATTAGTTTTAGAGCTAAAATTAGCATGTTTAAAGTGATTTTCATGCTTCCAGGGGCCCGGGAAGTGAATTAAATATCATTTGGAGGCATTTAATGTTCAAGAAAAAACGGCTGATTTTTGACAAAAGAGATAACACCCCCCCATTACGTCATGCTTCAGAAAGGTGAAAAATTGTCCGTTTTCAAATAATTTATTTTTGAATGTCAGTTCACATTTGTAGGTGAATTATTAGTTTTAGAGCTAAAATTAGCATGTTTAAAGTGATTTTCATGCTTCCTGTGGCCCTAAACACAAAGTTTGTGGAATGGTTAAAAGTGCATGAAAATGGCCAATTTGCTCACTCTGAGGTCTCAAAAAGTGTTTCTTCACCCCGGGAAGTGAATTAAATACCATTTGGAGGCATTTAATGTTCAAGCAAAAACAGCTGATTTTTTACAAAAGGGATAACACCCCCCATTATGTAATGCTTCAGAAAGGTGAAAAATGGTCCGTTTTCAAATGTTTTATTTTTGAAGGTCAGTTCACATTTGTAGGTGGATTATTAGTTTTCGAGCTAAAATTAGCATGTTTAAAGTGATTTTCATGCTTCCAGGGGACCGGGAAGTGAATTAAATACCATTTGGAGGCATTTAATGTTCAAGCAAAAACAGCTGATCTTTGACAAAAGAGATAACAACCCCCCATTACGTCATTCTTCAGAAAGGTGAAAAATGGTCAGTTTTCAAATGTTTTATTTTTGAACGTCAGTTCACATTTGTAGGTGGATTATTAGTTTTAGAGCTACAATTAGCATGTTTATAGTGATTTTCATGCTTCCAGGGGCTCTAAACACAAGATTTGTGGAATGGTTAAAAGTGCATGAAAATGGCCAATTTGCTCACTCTGAGGTCTCAAAAAGTGTTTCTTCACCCCGGGAAGTGAATTAAATACCATTTGGAGGCATTTCATGTTCAATCAAAAACAGCTGATTTTTGACAAAAGAGCTAACACCTCCCATTACGTCATGCTTCAGAAAGGTGAAAAATTGTCCGTTTTCAAATGTTTTTTTTTTAATGTCAGTTCACATTTGTAGGTGGATTAGTTTTAGAGCTAAAATTAGCATGTTTAAAGTGATTTTCATGCTTCCTGTGGCCCTAAACACACGGTTTGTGGAATGGTTAAACGTGCATGAAAATGGCCAATTTGCTCACTCTGAGGTCTCAAAAAGTGTTTCTTCACCCCGGGAAGTGAATTAAATACCATTTGGAGGCATTTAATGTTCAAGCAAAAACGGCTGATTTTTGACAAAAGAGATAACACCCCCCCCATTACGTCATTCTTCAGAAAGGTGAAAAATGGTCCGTTTTCAAATGTTTTATTTTTGAACGTCAGTTCACATTTGTAGGTGGATTATTAGTTTTAGAGCTAAAATTAGCATGTTTAAAGTGATTTTCGTGCTTCCAGGGGCTCTAAACACAAGATTTGTGGAATGGTTAAAAGTGCATGAAAATGGCCAATTTGCTCACTCTGAGGTCTCAAAAAGTGTTTCTTCACCCCGGGAAGTGAATTAAATACCATTTGTAGGCATTTAATGTTCAATCAAAAACAGCAGATTTTTGACAAAAGAGATAACACCCCCCCATTACGTCATTCTTCAGAAAGGTGAAAAATGGTCCGTTTTCAAATGTTTTATTTTTGAACGTCAGTTCACATTTGTAGGTGGATTATTAGTTTTAGAGCTAAAATTAGCATGTTTAAAGTGATTTTCATGCTTCCCGGGGCTCTAAACACAAGATTTGTGGAATGGTTAAAAGTGCATGAAAATGGCCAATTTGCTCACTCTGAGGTCTCAAAAAGTGTTTCTTCACACCGGGAAGTGAATTAAATACCATTTGGAGGCATTTAATGTTCAAGCAAAAACAGCTGATTTTTGACAAAAGAGATAACACCCCCCCATTACGTAATTCTTCAGAAAGGTGAAAAATTGTCTGTTTTCAAATGTTTTATTTTTGAATGTCAGTACACATTTGTAGGTGGATTATTAGTTTTAGAGCTAAAATTAGCATATTTAAAGTGATTTTCATGCTTCCAGGGGCTCTAAACACAAGATTTGTGGAATGGTTAAAAGTGCATGAAAATGGCCAATTTGCTCACTCTGAGGTCTCAAAAAGTGTTTCTTCACCCCGGGAAGTGAATTAAATACCATTTGGAGGCATTTAATGTTCAAGCAAAAACGGCTGATTTTTGACAAAAGAGATAACACCCCCCCATTACGTCATTCTTCAGAAAGGTGAAAAATGGTCTGTTTTCAAATGTTTTATTTTTCAACGTCAGTTCACATTTGTAGGTGGATTATTAGTTTTAGAGCTAAAATTAGCATGTTTAAAGTGATTTTCATGCTTCCAGGGGCTCTAAACACAAGATTTGTGGAATAGTTAAAAGTGCATGAAAATGGCCAATTTGCTCACTCTGAGGTCTCAAAAAGTGTTTCTTCACCCCGGGAAGTGAATTAAATACCATTTGGAGGCATTTAATGTTCAATCAAAAACAGCTGATTTTTGACAAAAGAGATAACACCTCCCATTACGTCATGCTTCAGAAAGGTGAAAAATTGTCCTTTTTTCAAATGGTTTTTTTTAATGTCAGTTCACATTTGTAGGTGGATTATTAGTTTTAGAGCTAAAATTAGCATGTTTAAAGTGATTTTCATGCTTCCTGTGGCCCTAAACACAAGGTTTGTGGAATGGTTAAAAGTGCATGAAAATGGCCAATTTGCTCACTCTGAGGTCTCAAAAAGAGTTTCTTCACCCCGGGAAGTGAATTACATACCATTTGGAGGCATTTAATGTTCAAGCAAAAACAACTGATTTTTGACAAAAGAGATAACACCCCCCCATTACGTAATTCTTCAGAAAGGTGAAAAATTGTCTGTTTTCAAATGTTTTATTTTTGAATGTCAGTTCACATTTGTAGGTGGATTATTAACTTTAGAGCTAAAATTAGCATATTTAAAGTGATTTTCATGCTTCCAGGGGCTCTAAACACAAGATTTGTGGAATGGTTAAAAGTGCATGAAAATGGCCAATTTGCTCACTCTGAGGTCTCAAAAAGTGTTCCTTCACCCCGGGAAGTGAATTAAATACCATTTGTAGGCATTTAATGTTCAATCAAAAACAGCAGATTTTTGACAAAAGAGATAACACCCCCCCATTACGTCATTCTTCAGAAAGGTGAAAAATTGTCCGTTTTCAAATGTTTTTTTTTTAATGTCAGTTCACATTTGTAGGTGGATTATTAGTTTTAGAGCTAAAATTAGCATGTTTAAAGTGATTTTCATGCTTCCTGTGGCCCTAAACACAAGGTTTCTGGAATGGTTAAAAGTGCATGAAAATGGCCAATTTGCTCACTCTGAGGTCTCAAAAAGAGTTTCTTCACCCCGGGAAGTGAATTAAATACCATTTGGAGGCATTTAATGTTCAAGCAAAAACGGCTGATTTTTGACAAAAGAGATAACACCCCCCCATTACGTCATTCTTCAGAAAGGTGAAAAATGGTCCGTTTTCAAATGTTTTATTTTTGAACGTCAGTTCACATTTGTAGGTGGATTATTAGTTTTAGAGCTAAAATTAGCATGTTTAAAGTGATTTTCATGCTTCCAGGGGCCCGGGAAGTGAATTAAATACCATTTGGAGGCATTTAATGTTCAAGCAAAAACGGCTGATTTTTGACAAAAGAGATAACACCCCCCCATTACGTCATGCTTCAGAAAGGTGAAAAATTGTCCATTTTCAAATGTTTTATTTTTGAATGTCAGTTCACATTTGTAGGTGAATTATTAGTTTTAGAGCTAAAATTAGCATGTTTAAAGTGATTTTCATGCTTCCTGTGGCCCTAAACACAAAGTTTGTGGAATGGTTAAAAGTGCATGAAAATGGCCAATTTGCTCACTCTGAGGTCTCAAAAAGTGTTTCTTCACCCCGGGAAGTGAATTAAATACCATTTGGAGGCATTTAATGTTCAAGCAAAAACAGCTGATCTTTGACAAAAGAGATAACACCCCCCCATTACGTCATTCTTCAGAAAGGTGAAAAATGGTCCGTTTTCAAATGTTTTATTTTTGAACGTCAGTTCACATTTGTAGGTGGATTATTAGTTTTAGAGCTAAAATTAGCATGTTTAAAGTGATTTTCATGCTTCCAGGGGCTCTAAACACAAGATTTGTGGAATGGTTAAAAGTGCATGAAAATGGCCAATTTGCTCACTCTGAGGTCTCAAAAAGTGTTTCTTCACCCCGGGAAGTGAATTAAATACCATTTGGAGGCATTTAATGTTCAATCAAAAACAGCTGATTTTTGACAAAAGAGATAACACCTCCCATTACGTCATGCTTCAGAAAGGTGAAAAATTGTCCGTTTTCAAATGTTTTATTTTTGAATGTCAGTTCACATTTGTAGGTGGATTATTAGTTTTAGAGCTAAAATTAGCATGTTTAAAGTGATTTTCATGCTTCCTGTGGCCCTAAACACAAGGTTTGTGGAATGGTTAAAAGTGCATGAAAATGGCCAATTTGCTCACTCTGAGGTCTCAAAAAGTGTTTCTTCACCCCGGGAAGTGAATTAAATACCATTTGGAGGCATTTCATGTTCAATCAAAAACAGCTGATTTTTGACAAAAGAGATAACACCTCCCATTACGTCATGCTTCAGAAAGGTGAAAAATTGTCCGTTTTCAAATGTTTTTGTTTTTAATGTCAGTTCACATTTGTAGGTGGATTAGTTTTAGAGCTAAAATTAGCATGTTTAAAGTGATTTTCATGCTTCCTGTGGCCCTAAACACAAGGTTTGTGGAATGGTTAAAAGTGCATGAAAATGGCCAATTTGCTCACTCTGAGGTCTCAAAAAGAGTTTCTTCACCCCGGGAAGTGAATTAAATACCATTTGGAGGCATTTAATGTTCAAGCAAAAACAGCTGATTTTTGACAAAAGAGATAACACCCCCCCATTACGTAATTCTTCAGAAAGGTGAAAAATTGTCTGTTTTCAAATGTTTTATTTTTGAATGTCAGTTCACATTTGTAGGTGGATTATTAGTTTTAGAGCTAAAATTTGCATTTTTAAAGTGATTTTCATGCTTCCAGGGGCTCTAAACACAAGATTTGTGGAATGGTTAAAAGTGCATGAAAATGGCCAATTTGCTCACTCTGGGGTCTCAAAAAGTGTTTCTTCACCCTGGGAAGTGAATTAAATACCATTTGGAGGCATTTAATGTTCAAGCAAAAACGGCTGATTTTTGACAAAAGAGATAATACCCCCCATTACGTCATTCTTCAGAAAGGTGAAAAATGGTCATTTTCAAATGTTTTATTTTTGAACGTCAGTTCACATTCGTAGGTGGATTATTAGTTTTAGAGCTAAAATTAGCATGTTTAAAGTGATTTTCATGCTTCCAGGGGCTCTAAACACAAGATTTGTGGAATGGTTAAAAGTGCATGAAAATGGCCAATTTGCTCACTCTGAGGTCTCAAAAAGTGTTTCTTCACCCCGGGAAGTGAATTAAATACCATTTTTAGGCATTTAATGTTCAATCAAAAACAGCAGATTTTTGACAAAAGAGATAACACCCCCCCATTACGTCATTCTTCAGAAAGGTGAAAAATGGTCCGTTTCCAAATGTTTTATTTTTGAACGTCAGTTCACATTTGTAGGTGGATTATTAGTTTTAGAGCTAAAATTAGCATGTTTAAAGTGATTTTCATGCTTCCAGGGGCTCTAAACACAAGATTGGTGGAATGGTTAAAAGTGCATGAAAATGGCCAATTTGCTCACTCTGAGGTCTCAAAAAGTGTTTCTTCACCCCGGGAAGTGAATTAAATACCATTTGGAGGCATTTAATGTTCAAGCAAAAACAGCTGATTTTCGACAAAGGAGATAACACCCCCCCATTACGTAATTCTTCAGAAAGGTGAAAAATTGTCTGTTTTCAAATGTTTTATTTTTGAATGTCAGTTCACATTTGTAGGTGGATTATTAGTTTTAGAGCTAAAATTAGCATATTTAAAGTGATGTTCATGCTTCCAGGGGCTCTAAACACAAGATTTGTGGAATGGTTAAAAGTGCATGAAAATGGCCAATTTGCTCACTCTGAGGTCTCAAAAAGTGTTTCTTCACCCCGGGAAGTGAATTAAATACCATTTGGAGGCATTTAATGTTCAAGCAAAAACGGCTGATTTTTGACAAAAGAGATAACACCCCCCCATTACGTCATTCTTCAGAAAGGTGAAAAATGGTCCGTTTTCAAATGTTTTATTTTTGAACGTCAGTTCACATTTGTAGGTGGATTATTAGTTTTAGAGCTAAAATTAGCATGTTTAAAGTGATTTTCATGCTTCCAGGGGCTCTAAACACAAGATTTGTGGAATGGTTAAAAGTGCATGAAAATGGCCAATTTGCTCACTCTGAGGTCTCAAAAAGTGTTTCTTCACCCCGGGAAGTGAATTAAATACCATTTGGAGGCATTTAATGTTCAATCAAAAACAGCTTATTTTTGACAAAAGAGATAACACCTCCCATTACGTCATGCTTCAGAAAGGTGAAAATTGTCCGTTTTCAAATGTTTTTTTTTTAATGTCAGTTCACATTTGTAGGTGGATTATTAGTTTTAGAGCTAAAATTAGCATGTTTAAAGTGATTTTCATGCTTCCTGTGGCCCTAAACACAAGGTTTGTGGAATGGTTAAAAGTGCATGAAAATGGCCAATTTGCTCACTCTGAGGTCTCAAAAAGAGTTTCTTCACCCCGGGAAGTGAATTAAATACCATTTGGAGGCATTTAATCTTCAAGCAAAAACAGCTGATTTTTTACAAAAGAGATAACACCCCCCATTACGTCATTCTTCTGAAAGGTAAAAAATGGTCCGTTTTCAAATGTTTAATTTTTGAATGTCAGTTCACATTTGTAGGTGGATTATTAGTTTTAGAGCTAAAATTAGCATGTTTAAAGTGATTTTCATGCTTCCAGGGGCTCTAAACACAAGATTTGTGGAATGGTTAAAAGTGCATGAAAATGGCCAATTTGCTCACTCTGAGGTCTCAAAAAGTGTTTCTTCACCCCGGGAAGTGAATTAAATACAATTTGGAGGCATTTAATGTTCAAGCAAAAACGGCGGATTTTTGACAAAAGAGATAACACCCCCCCATTACTTGATGCTTCAGAAAGGTGAAAAATTGTCAGTTTTCAAATGTTTTATTTTTGAATGTCAGTTCACATTTGTAGGTGGATCATCAGTTTTAGAGCTAAAAAAATTAGCATGTTTAAAGTGATTTTCATGCTTCCAGGGGCTCTAAACAGAAGATTTGTGGAATGGTTAAAAGTGCATGAAAATGGCCAATTTGCTCACTCTGAGGTCTCAAAAAGTGTTTCTTCACCCCAGGAAGTGAATTAAATACCATTTGGAGGCATTTCATGTTCAATCAAAAACAGCTGATCTTTGACAAAAGAGATAACACCCCCCCATTACGTCATTCTTCAGAAAGGTGAAAAATGGTCCGTTTTCAAATGTTTTATTTTTGAACATCAGTTCACATTTGTAGGTGGATTATTAGTTTTAGAGCTAAAATTAGCATGTTTAAAGTGATTTTCATGCTTCCAGGGGCTCTAAACACAAGATTTGTGGAATGGTTAAAAGTGCATGAAAATGGCCAATTTGCTCACTCTGAGGTCTCAAAAAGTGTTTCTTCACCCCGGGAAGTGAATTAAATACCATTTGGAGGCATTTAATGTTCAAGCAAAAACAGCTGATTTTTGACAAAGGAGATAACACCCCCCCATTACGTAATTCTTCAGAAAGGTGAAAAATTGCCTGTTTTCAAATGTTTTATTTTTGAATGTCAGTTCACATTTGTAGGTGGATTATTAGTTTTAGAGCTAAAATTAGCATATTTAAAGTGATTTTCATGCTTCCAGGGGCACTAAACACAAGATTTGTGGAATGGATAAAGTGCATGAAAATGGCCAATTTGCTCACTCTGAGGTCTCAAAAAGTGTTCCTTCACCCCGGGAAGTGAATTAAATACCATTTGTAGGCATTTAATTTTCAATCAAAAACAGCAGATTTTTGACAAAAGAGATAACACCCCCCCATTACGTCATTCTTCAGGAAGGTGAAAAATTGTCCGTTTTCAAATGTTTTTTTTTAATGTCAGTTCACATTTGTAGGTGGATTATTAGTTTTAGAGCTAAAATTAGCATGTTTAAAGTGATTTTCATGCTTCCTGTGGCCCTAAACACAAGGTTTCTGGAATGGTTAAAAGTGCATGAAAATGGCCAATTTGCTCACTCTGAGGTCTCAAAAAGAGTTTCTTCACCCCGGGAAGTGAATTAAATACCATTTGGAGGCATTTAATGTTCAAGCAAAAACAGCTGATTTTTGACAAAAGAGATAACACCCCCCATTACGTCATGCTTCAGAAAGGTGAAAAATTGTCCTTTTTTCAAATGTTTTTTTTAATGTCAGTTCACATTTGTAGGTGGATTATTAGTTTTAGAGCTAAAATTAGCATGTTTAAAGTGATTTTCATGCTTCCTGTTGCCCTAAACACAAGGTTTGTGGAATGGTTAAAAGTGCATGAAAATGGCCAATTTGCTCACTCTGAGGTCTCAAAAAGAGTTTCTTCACCCCGGGAAGTGAATTACATACCATTTCAGGCATTTAATGTTCAAGCAAAAACAACTGATTTTTGACAAAAGAGATAACACCCCCCCATTACGTAATTCTTCAGAAAGGTGAAAAATTGTCTGTTTTCAAATGTTTTATTTTTGAATGTCAGTTCACATTTGTAGGTGGATTATTAACTTTAGAGCTAAAATTAGCATATTTAAAGTGATTTTCATGCTTCCAGGGGCTCTAAACACAAGATTTGTGGAATGGATAAAGTGCATGAAAATGGCCAATTTGCTCACTCTGAGGTCTCAAAAAGTGTTCCTTCACCCCGGGAAGTGAATTAAATACCATTTGTAGGCATTTAATTTTCAATCAAAAACAGCAGATTTTTGACAAAAGAGATAACACCCCCCCATTACGTCATTCTTCAGGAAGGTGAAAAATTGTCCGTTTTCAAATGTTTTTTTTTTAATGTCAGTTCACATTTGTAGGTGGATTATTAGTTTTAGAGCTAAAATTAGCATGTTTAAAGTGATTTTCATGCTTCCTGTGGCCCTAAACACAAGGTTTCTGGAATGGTTAAAAGTGCATGAAAATGGCCAATTTGCTCACTCTGAGGTCTCAAAAAGAGTTTCTTCACCCCGGGAAGTGAATTAAATACCATTTGGAGGCATTTAATGTTCAAGCAAAAACAGCTGATTTTTGACAAAAGAGATAACACCCCCCCATTACGTAATTCTTCAGAAAGGTGAAAAATTGTCTGTTTTCAAATGTTTTATTTTTGAACGTCAGTTCACATTTGTAGGTGGATTATTAGTTTTAGAGCTAAAATTAGCATGTTTAAAGTGATTTTCATGCTTCCAGGGGCTCAAAACACAAGATTTGTGGAATGGTTAAAAGTTCATGAAAATGGCCAATTTGCTCACTCTGAGGTCTCAAAAAGTGTTTCTTCACCCCGGGAAGTGAATTAAATACCATTTGGAGGCATTTAATGTTCAAGCAAAAACAGCTGATTTTTGACAAAAGGGATAACACCCCCCCATTACGTAATGCTTCAGAAAGGTGAAAAATGGTCCGTTTTCAAATGTTTTATTTTTGAAG
Organism: Lissotriton helveticus; assembly: GCF_964261635.1. Taxonomy (NCBI): domain Eukaryota; kingdom Metazoa; phylum Chordata; class Amphibia; order Caudata; family Salamandridae; genus Lissotriton; species Lissotriton helveticus. Next base: position 2,965,533 of record NW_027611740.1, read on the forward strand.
GTCAGTTCACATTTGTAGGTGGATTATTAGTTTTAGAGCTAAAATTAGCATGTTTAAAGTGATTTTCATGCTTCCAGGGGCCCGGGAAGTGAATTAAATACCATTTGGAGGCATTTAATGTTCAAGCAAAAACGGCTGATTTTTGACAAAAGAGATAACACCCCCCCATTAAGTCATGCTTCAGAAAGGTGAAAACTTGTCCATTTTCAAATGTTTTATTTTTGAATGTCAGTTCACATTTGTAGGTGAATTATTAGTTTTAGAGCTAAAATTAGCATGTTTAAAGTGATTTTCATGCTTCCTGTGGCCCTAAACACAAAGTTTGTGGAATGGTTAAAAGTGCATGAAAATGGCCAATTTGCTCACTCTGAGGTCTCAAAAAGTGTTTCTTCACCCCGGGAAGTGAATTAAATACCATTTGGAGGCATTTAATGTTCAAGCAAAAACAGCTGATTTTTGACAAAAGAGATAACACCCCCCCATTAAGTAATTCTTCAGAAAGGTGAAAAATGGTCCGTTTTCAAATGTTTTATTTTTGAACGTCAGTTCACATTTGTAGGTGGATTATTAGTTTTAGAGCTAAAATTAGCATATTTAAAGTGATTTTCATGCTTCCAGGGGCTCTAAACATAAGATTTGTGGAATGGTTAAAAGTGCATGAAAATGGCCAATTTGCCCACTCTGAGGTCTCAAAAAGTGTTTCTTCACCCCGGGAAGTGAATTAAATACCATTTGGAGGCATTTAATGTTCAAGCAAAAACGGCTGATTTTTGACAAAAGAGATAACACCCCCCCATTACGTCATTCTTCAGAAAGGTGAAAAATGGTCCGTTTTCAAATGTTTTATTTTTGAACGTCAGTTCACATTTGTAGGTGGATTATTAGTTTTAGAGCTAAAATTAGCATGTTTAAAGTGATTTTCATGCTTCCAGGGGCCCGGGAAGTGAATTAAATACCATTTGGAGGCATTTAATGTTCAAGCAAAAACGGCTGATTTTTGACAAAAGAGATAACACCCCCCCATTACGTCATGCTTCAGAAAGGTGAAAAATTGTCCATTTTCAAATGTTTTATTTTTGAATGTCAGTTCACATTTGTAGGTAAATTATTAGTTTTAGAGCTAAAAGTAGCATGTTTAAAGTGATTTTCATGCTTCCTGTGGCCCTAAACACAAAGTTTGTGGAATGGTTAAAAGTGCATGAAAATGGCCAATATGCTCACTCTGAGGTCTCAAAAAGTGTTTCTTCACCCCGGGAAGTGAATTAAATACCATTTGGAGGCATTTAATGTTCAAGCAAAAACAGCTGATCTTTGACAAAAGAGATAACACCCCCCCATTACGTCATTCTTCAGAAAGGTGAAAAATGGTCCGTTTTCAAATGTTTTATTTTTGAACGTCAGTTCACATTTGTAGGTGGATTATTAGTTTTAGAGCTAAAATTAGCATGTTTAAAGTGATTTTCATGCTTCCAGGGGCTCTAAACACAAGATTTGTGGAATGGTTAAAAGTGCATGAAAATGGCCAATTTGCTCACTCTGAGGTCTCAAAAAGTGTTTCTTCACCCCGGAAAGTGAATTAAATACCATTTGGAGGCATTTAATGTTCAATCAAAAACAGCTGATTTTTGACAAAAGAGATAACACCTCCCATTACGTCATGCTTCAGAAAGGTGAAAAATTGTCCGTTTTCAAATGTTTTATTTTTGAATGTCAGTTCACATTTGTAGGTGGATTATTAGTTTTAGAGCTAAAATTAGCATGTTTAAAGTGATTTTCATGCTTCCTGTGGCCCTAAACACAAGGTTTGTGGAATGGTTAAAAGTGCATGAAAATGGCCAATTTGCTCACTCTGAGGTCTCAAAAAGTGTTTCTTCACCCCGGGAAGTGAATTAAATACCATTTGGAGGCATTTCATGTTCAATCAAAAACAGCTGATTTTTGACAAAAGAGATAACACCTCACATTACGTCATGCTTCAGAAAGGTGAAAAATTGTCCATTTTCAAATGTTTTTGTTTTTAATGTCAGTTCACATTTGTAGGTGGATTAGTTTTAGAGCTAAAATTAGCATGTTTAAAGTGATTTTCATGCTTCCTGTGGCCCTAAACACAAGGTTTGTGGAATGGTTAAAAGTGCATGAAAATGGCCAATTTGCTCACTCTGAGGTCTCAAAAAGAGTTTCTTCACCCCGGGAAGTGAATTAAATACCATTTGGAGGCATTTAATGTTCAAGCAAAAACAGCTGATTTTTGACAAAAGAGATAACACCCCCCCATTACGTAATTCTTCAGAAAGGTGAAAAATTGTCTGTTTTCAAATGTTTTATTTTTGAATGTCAGTTCACATTTGTAGGTGGATTATTAGTTTTAGAGCTAAAATTTGCATTTTTAAAGTGATTTTCATGCTTCCAGGGGCTCTAAACACAAGATTTGTGGAATGGTTAAAAGTACATGAAAATGGCCAATTTGCTCACTCTGGGGTCTCAAAAAGTGTTTCTTCACCCCGGGAAGTGAATTAAATACCATTTGGAGGCATTTAATGTTCAAGCAAAAACGGCTGATTTTTGACAAAAGAGATAACACCCCCCCATTACGTCATTCTTCAGAAAGGTGAAAAATGGTCCATTTTCAAATGTTTTATTTTTGAACGTCAGTTCACATTTGTAGGTGGATTATTAGTTTTAGAGCTAAAATTAGCATGTTTAAAGTGATTTTCATGCTTCCAGGGGCTCTAAACACAAGATTTGTGGAATGGTTAAAAGTGCATGAAAATGGCCAATTTGCTCACTCTGAGGTCTCAAAAAGTGTTTCTTCACCCCGGGAAGTGAATTAAATACCATTTGTAGGCATTTAATGTTCAATCAAAAACAGCAGATTTTTGACAAAAGAGATAACACCCCCCCATTACGTCATTCTTCAGAAAGGTGAGAAATGGTCCGTTTCCCAATGTTTTATTTTTGAACGTCAGTTCACATTTGTAGGTGGATTATTAGTTTTAGAGCTAAAATTAGCATGTTTAAAGTGATTTTCATGCTTCCAGGGGCTCTAAACACAAGATTTGTGGAATGGTTAAAAGTGCATGAAAATGGCCAATTTGCTCACTCTGAGGTCTCAAAAAGTGTTTCTTCACCCCGGGAAGTGAATTAAATACCATTTGGAGGCATTTAATGTTCAAGCAAAAACAGCTGATTTTTGACAAAGGAGATAACACCCCCCCATTACGTAATTCTTCAGAAAGGTGAAAAATTGTCTGTTTTCAAATGTTTTATTTTTGAATGTCAGTTCACATTTGTAGGTGGATTATTAGTTTTAGAGCTAAAATTAGCATATTTAAAGTGATGTTCATGCTTCCAGGGGCTCTAAACACAAGATTTGTGGAATGGTTAAAAGTGCATGAAAATGGCCAATTTGCTCACTCTGAGGTCTCAAAAAGAGTTTCTTCACCCCGGGAAGTTAATTAAATACCATTTGGAGGCATTTAATGTTCAAGCAAAAACAGCTGATTTTTTACAAAAGAGATAACACCCCCCATTACGTCATTCTTCAGAAAGGTAAAAAATGGTCCGTTTTCAAATGTTTAATTTTTGAACGTCAGTTCACATTTGTAGGTGGATTATTAGTTTTAGAGCTAAAATTAGCATGTTTAAAGTGATTTTCATGCTTCCAGGGGCTCTAAACACAAGATTTGTGGAATGGTTAAAAGTGCATGAAAATGGCCAATTTGCTCACTCTGAGGTCTCAAAAAGTGTTTCTTCACCCCGGGAAGTGAATTAAATACAATTTGGAGGCATTTAATGTTCAAGCAAAAACGGTGGATTTTTGACAAAAGAGATAACACCCCCCCATTACTTGATGCTTCAGAAAGGTGAAAAATTGTCCGTTTTCAAATGTTTTATTTTTGAATGTCAGTTCACATTTGTAGGTGGATCATCAGTTTTAGAGCTAAAAAAATTAGCATGTTTAAAGTGATTTTCATGCTTCCAGGGGCTCTAAACACAAGATTTGTGGAATGGTTAAAAGTGCATGAAAATGGCCAATTTGCTCACTCTGAGGTCTCAAAAAGTGTTTCTTCACCCCAGGAAGTGAATTAAATACCATTTGGAGGCATTTCATGTTCAATCAAAAACAGCTGATTTTTGACAAAAGAGCTAACACCTCCCATTACGTCATGCTTCTGAAAGGTGAAAAATTGTCCGTTTTCAAATGTTTCTTTTTTAATGTCAGTTCACATTTGTAGGTGGATTAGTTTTAGAGCTAAAATTAGCATGTTTAAAGTGATTTTCATGCTTCCTGTGGCCCTAAACACATGGTTTGTGGAATGGTTAAAAGTGCATGAAAATGGCCAATTTGCTCACTCTGAGGTCTCAAAAAGTGTTTCTTCACCCCGGGAAGTGAATTAAATACCATTTGGAGGCATTTAATGTTCAAGCAAAAACGGCTGATTTTTGACAAAAGAGATAACACCCCCCCATTACGTAATTCTTCAGAAAGGTGAAAAATTGTCTGTTTTCAAATGTTTTATTTTTGAATGTCAGTTCACATTTGTAGGTGGATTATTAGTTTTAGAGCTAAAATTAGCATATTTAAAGTGATTTTCATGCTTCTAGGGGCTCTAAACACAAGATTTGTGGAATGGTTAAAAGTGCATGAAAATGGCCAATTTGCTCACTTTGAGGTCTCAAAAAGTGTTTCTTCACCCCGGGAAGTGAATTAAATACCATTTGGAGGCATTTAATGTTCAATCAAAAACAGCTGATTTTTGACAAAAGAGATAACACCTCCCATTACGTCATGCTTCAGAAAGGTGAAAAATTGTCCTTTTTTCAAATGGTTTTTTTTTAATGTCAGTTCACATTTGTAGGTGGATTATTAGTTTTAGAGCTAAAATTAGCATGTTTAAAGTGATTTTCATGCTTCCTGTGGCCCTAAACACAAGGTTTGTGGAATGGTTAAAAGTGCATGAAAATGGCCAATTTGCTCACTCTGAGGTCTCAAAAAGAGTTTCTTCACCCCGGGAAGTGAATGAAATACCATTTGGAGGCATTTACTGTTCAAGCAAAAACAACTGATTTTTGACAAAAGAGATAACACCCCCCCATTACGTCATTCTTCAGAAAGGTGAAAAATGGTCCGTTTTCAAATGTTTTATTTTTGAACGTCAGTTCACATTTGTAGGTGGATTATTAGTTTTAGAGCTAAAATTAGCATGTTTAAAGTGATTTTCATGCTTCCAGGGGCTCTAAACACAAGATTTGTGGAATGGTTAAAAGTGCATGAAAATGGCCAATTTGCTCACTCTGAGGTCTCAAAAAGTGTTTCTTCACCCCGGGAAGTGAATTAAATACCATTTGTGGGCATTTAATGTTCAATCAAAAACAGCAGATTTTTGACAAAAGAGATAACACCCCCCCATTACGTCATTCTTCAGAAAGGTGAAAAATTGTCCGTTTTCAAATGTTTTTTTTTTAATGTCAGTTCACATTTGTAGGTGGATTATTAGTTTTAGAGCTAAAATTAGCATGTTTAAAGTGATTTTCATGCTTCCTGTGGCCCTAAACACAAGGTTTGTGGAATGGTTAAAAGTGCATGAAAATGGCCAATTTGCTCACTCTGAGGTCTCAAAAAGAGTTTCTTCACCCCGGGAAGTGAATTAAATACCATTTGGAGGCATTTAATGTTCAAGCAAAAACAGCTGATTTTTGACAAAAGAGATAACACCCCCCATTACGTAATTCTTCAGAAAGGTGAAAAATTGTCTGTTTTCAAATTTTTTATTTTTGAACGTCAGTTCACATTTGTAGGTGGATTATTAGTTTTAGAGCTAAAATTAGCATGTTTAAAGTGATTTTCATGCTTCCAGGGGCTCAAAACACAAGATTTGTGGAATGGTTAAAAGTTAATTAAAATGGCCAATTTGCTCACTCTGAGGTCTCAAAAAGTGTTTCTTCACCCCGGGAAGTGAATTAAATACCATTTGGAGGCATTTAATGTTCAAGCAAAAACAGCTGATTTTTGACAAAAGGGATAACACCCCCCCATTACGTAATGCTTCAGAAAGGTGAAAAATTGTCAGTTTTCAAATGTTTTATTTTTGAAGGTCAGTTCACATTTGTAGGTGGATTATGAGTTTTAGAGCTAAAATTAGCATGTTTAAAGTGATTTTCATGCTTCCAGGGGCCCGGGAAGTGAATTAAATACCATTTGGAGGCATTTAATGTTCAAGCAAAAACGGCTGATTTTTGACAAAAGAGATAACACCCCCCCATTAAGTCATGCTTCAGAAAGGTGAAAAATTGTCCATTTTCAAATGTTTTATTTTTGAATGTCAGTTCACATTTGTAGGTGAATTATTAGTTTTAGAGCTAAAATTAGCATGTTTAAAGTGATTTTCATGCTTCCTGTGGCCCTAAACACAAAGTTTGTGGAATGGTTAAAAGTGCATGAAAATGGCCAATTTGCTCACTCTGGGGTCTCAAAAAGTGTTTCTTCACCCCGGGAAGTGAATTAAATACCATTTGGAGGCATTTAATGTTCAAGCAAAAACGGCTGATTTTTGACAAAAGAGATAACACCCCCCCATTACGTCATTCTTCAGAAAGGTGAAAAATGGTCCATTTTCAAATGTTTTATTTTTGAACGTCAGTTCACATTTGTAGGTGGATTATTAGTTTTAGAGCTAAAATTAGCATGTTTAAAGTGATTTTCATGCTTCCAGGGGCTCTAAACACAAGATTTGTGGAATGGTTAAAAGTGCATGAAAATGGCCAATTTGCTCACTCTGAGGTCTCAAAAAGTGTTTCTTCACCCCGGGAAGTGAATTAAATACCATTTGTAGGCATTTAATGTTCAATCAAAAACAGCAGATTTTTGACAAAAGAGATAACACCCCCCCATTACGTCATTCTTCAGAAAGGTGAGAAATGGTCCGTTTCCCAATGTTTTATTTTTGAACGTCAGTTCACATTTGTAGGTGGATTATTAGTTTTAGAGCTAAAATTAGCATGTTTAAAGTGATTTTCATGCTTCCAGGGGCTCTAAACACAAGATTTGTGGAATGGTTAAAAGTGCATGAAAATGGCCAATTTGCTCACTCTGAGGTCTCAAAAAGTGTTTCTTCACCCCGGGAAGTGAATTAAATACCATTTGGAGGCATTTAATGTTCAAGCAAAAACAGCTGATTTTTGACAAAGGAGATAACACCCCCCCATTACGTAATTCTTCAGAAAGGTGAAAAATTGTCTGTTTTCAAATGTTTTATTTTTGAATGTCAGTTCACATTTGTAGGTGGATTATTAGTTTTAGAGCTAAAATTAGCATATTTAAAGTGATGTTCATGCTTCCAGGGGCTCTAAACACAAGATTTGTGGAATGGTTAAAAGTGCATGAAAATGGCCAATTTGCTCACTCTGAGGTCTCAAAAAGAGTTTCTTCACCCCGGGAAGTTAATTAAATACCATTTGGAGGCATTTAATGTTCAAGCAAAAACAGCTGATTTTTTACAAAAGAGATAACACCCCCCATTACGTCATTCTTCAGAAAGGTAAAAAATGGTCCGTTTTCAAATGTTTAATTTTTGAACGTCAGTTCACATTTGTAGGTGGATTATTAGTTTTAGAGCTAAAATTAGCATGTTTAAAGTGATTTTCATGCTTCCAGGGGCTCTAAACACAAGATTTGTGGAATGGTTAAAAGTGCATGAAAATGGCCAATTTGCTCACTCTGAGGTCTCAAAAAGTGTTTCTTCACCCCGGGAAGTGAATTAAATACAATTTGGAGGCATTTAATGTTCAAGCAAAAACGGTGGATTTTTGACAAAAGAGATAACACCCCCCCATTACTTGATGCTTCAGAAAGGTGAAAAATTGTCCGTTTTCAAATGTTTTATTTTTGAATGTCAGTTCACATTTGTAGGTGGATCATCAGTTTTAGAGCTAAAAAAATTAGCATGTTTAAAGTGATTTTCATGCTTCCAGGGGCTCTAAACACAAGATTTGTGGAATGGTTAAAAGTGCATGAAAATGGCCAATTTGCTCACTCTGAGGTCTCAAAAAGTGTTTCTTCACCCCAGGAAGTGAATTAAATACCATTTGGAGGCATTTCATGTTCAATCAAAAACAGCTGATTTTTGACAAAAGAGCTAACACCTCCCATTACGTCATGCTTCTGAAAGGTGAAAAATTGTCCGTTTTCAAATGTTTCTTTTTTAATGTCAGTTCACATTTGTAGGTGGATTAGTTTTAGAGCTAAAATTAGCATGTTTAAAGTGATTTTCATGCTTCCTGTGGCCCTAAACACATGGTTTGTGGAATGGTTAAAAGTGCATGAAAATGGCCAATTTGCTCACTCTGAGGTCTCAAAAAGTGTTTCTTCACCCCGGGAAGTGAATTAAATACCATTTGGAGGCATTTAATGTTCAAGCAAAAACGGCTGATTTTTGACAAAAGAGATAACACCCCCCCATTACGTAATTCTTCAGAAAGGTGAAAAATTGTCTGTTTTCAAATGTTTTATTTTTGAATGTCAGTTCACATTTGTAGGTGGATTATTAGTTTTAGAGCTAAAATTAGCATATTTAAAGTGATTTTCATGCTTCCAGGGGCTCTAAACACAAGATTTGTGGAATGGTTAAAAGTGCATGAAAATGGCCAATTTGCTCACTTTGAGGTCTCAAAAAGTGTTTCTTCACCCCGGGAAGTGAATTAAATACCATTTGGAGGCATTTAATGTTCAATCAAAAACAGCTGATTTTTGACAAAAGAGATAACACCTCCCATTACGTCATGCTTCAGAAAGGTGAAAAATTGTCCTTTTTTCAAATGGTTTTTTTTTAATGTCAGTTCACATTTGTAGGTGGATTATTAGTTTTAGAGCTAAAATTAGCATGTTTAAAGTGATTTTCATGCTTCCTGTGGCCCTAAACACAAGGTTTGTGGAATGGTTAAAAGTGCATGAAAATGGCCAATTTGCTCACTCTGAGGTCTCAAAAAGAGTTTCTTCACCCCGGGAAGTGAATGAAATACCATTTGGAGGCATTTACTGTTCAAGCAAAAACAACTGATTTTTGACAAAAGAGATAACACCCCCCCATTACGTCATTCTTCAGAAAGGTGAAAAATGGTCCGTTTTCAAATGTTTTATTTTTGAACGTCAGTTCACATTTGTAGGTGGATTATTAGTTTTAGAGCTAAAATTAGCATGTTTAAAGTGATTTTCATGCTTCCAGGGGCTCTAAACACAAGATTTGTGGAATGGTTAAAAGTGCATGAAAATGGCCAATTTGCTCACTCTGAGGTCTCAAAAAGTGTTTCTTCACCCCGGGAAGTGAATTAAATACCATTTGTGGGCATTTAATGTTCAATCAAAAACAGCAGATTTTTGACAAAAGAGATAACACCCCCCCATTACGTCATTCTTCAGAAAGGTGAAAAATTGTCCGTTTTCAAATGTTTTTTTTTTAATGTCAGTTCACATTTGTAGGTGGATTATTAGTTTTAGAGCTAAAATTAGCATGTTTAAAGTGATTTTCATGCTTCCTGTGGCCCTAAACACAAGGTTTGTGGAATGGTTAAAAGTGCATGAAAATGGCCAATTTGCTCACTCTGAGGTCTCAAAAAGAGTTTCTTCACCCCGGGAAGTGAATTAAATACCATTTGGAGGCATTTAATGTTCAAGCAAAAACAGCTGATTTTTGACAAAAGAGATAACACCCCCCATTACGTAATTCTTCAGAAAGGTGAAAAATTGTCTGTTTTCAAATTTTTTATTTTTGAACGTCAGTTCACATTTGTAGGTGGATTATTAGTTTTAGAGCTAAAATTAGCATGTTTAAAGTGATTTTCATGCTTCCAGGGGCTCAAAACACAAGATTTGTGGAATGGTTAAAAGTTCATTAAAATGGCCAATTTGCTCACTCTGAGGTCTCAAAAAGTGTTTCTTCACCCCGGGAAGTGAATTAAATACCATTTGGAGGCATTTAATGTTCAAGCAAAAACAGCTGATTTTTGACAAAAGGGATAACACCCCCCCATTACGTAATGCTTCAGAAAGGTGAAAAATGGTCAGTTTTCAAATGTTTTATTTTTGAAGGTCAGTTCACATTTGTAGGTGGATTATGAGTTTTAGAGCTAAAATTAGCATGTTTAAAGTGATTTTCATGCTTCCAGGGGCCCGGGAAGTGAATTAAATACCATTTGGAGGCATTTAATGTTCAAGCAAAAAACGGCTGATTTTTGACAAAAGAGATAACACCCCCCCATTAAGTCATGCTTCAGAAAGGTGAAAAATTGTCCATTTTCAAATGTTTTATTTTTGAATGTCAGTTCACATTTGTAGGTGAATTATTAGTTTTAGAGCTAAAATTAGCATGTTTAAAGTGATTTTCATGCTTCCTGTGGCCCTAAACACAAAGTTTGTGGAATGGTTAAAAGTGCATGAAAATGGACAATTTGCTCACTCTGAGGTCTCAAAAAGTGTTTCTTCACCCCGGGAAGTGAATTAAATAACATTTGGAGGCATTTAATGTTCAAGCAAAAACAGCTGATTTTTGACAAAAGAGATAACACCCCCCATTAAGTAATTCTTCAGAAAGGTGAAAAATGGTCCGTTTTCAAATGTTTCATTTTTGAACGTCAGTTCACATTTGTAGGTGGATTATTAGTTTTAGAGCTAAAATTAGCATATTTAAAGTGATTTTCATGCTTCCAGGGGCTCTAAACACAAGATTTGTGGAATGGTTAAAAGTGCATGAAAATGGCCAATTTGCCCCCTCTGAGGTCTCAAAAAGTGTTTCTTCACCCCGGGAAGTGAATTAAATACCATTTGGAGGCATTTAATGTTCAAGCAAAAACAGCTGATCTTTGACAAAAGAGATAACACCCCCCCATTACGTCATTCTTCAGAAAGGTGAAAAATGGTCCGTTTTCAAATGTTTTATTTTTGAACGTCAGTTCACATTTGTAGGTGGATTATTAGTTTTAGAGCTAAAATTAGCATGTTTATAGTGATTTTCATGCTTCCAGGGGCTCTAAACACAAGATTTGTGGAATGGTTAAAAGTGCATGAAAATGGCCAATTTGCTCACTCTGGGGTCTCAAAAAGTTTTTCTTCACCCCGGGAAGTGAATTAAATACCATTTGGAGGCATTTCATGTTCAATCAAAAACAGCTGATTTTTGACAAAAGAGATAACACCTCCCATTACGTCATGCTTCAGAAAGGTGAAAAATTGTCCGTTTTCAAATGTTTTTGTTTTTAATGTCAGTTCACATTTGTAGGTGGATTAGTTTTAGAGCTAAAATTAGCATGTTTAAAGTGATTTTCATGCTTCCTGTGGCCCTAAACACAAGATTTGTGGAATGGTTAAAAGTGCATGAAAATGGCCAAATTGCTCACTCTGAGGTCTCAAAAAGTGTTTCTTCACCCCGGGAAGTGAATTAAATACCATTTGGAGGCATTTAATGTTCAAGCAAAAACAGCTGATTTTTGACAAAGGAGATAACACCCCCCCCATTACGTAATTCTTCAGAAAGGTGAAAAATTGTCTGTTTTCAAATGTTTTATTTTTGAATGTCAGTTCACATTTGTAGGTGGATTATTAGTTTTAGAGCTAAAATTAGCATATTTAAAGTGATGTTCATGCTTCCAGGGGCTCTAAACACAAGATTTGTGGAATGGTTAAAAGTGCATGAAAATGGCCAATTTGCTCACTCTGAGGTCTCAAAAAGTGTTTCTTCACCCCGGGAAGTGAATTAAATACCATTTGGAGGCATTTAATGTTCAAGCAAAAACGGCTGATTTTTGACAAAAGAGATAACACCCCCCCATTACTTGATGCTTCAGAAAGGTGAAAAATTGTCCGTTTTCAAATGTTTTATTTTTGAATGTCAGTTCACATTTGTAGGTGGATCATCAGTTTTAGAGCTAAAAAAATTAGCATGTTTAAAGTGATTTTCATGCTTCCAGGGGCTCTAAACACAAGATTTGTGGAATGGTTAAAAGTGCATGAAAATGGCCAATTTGCTCACTCTGAGGTCTCAAAAAGTGTTTCTTCACCCCAGGAAGTGAATTAAATACCATTTGGAGGCATTTCATGTTCAATCAAAAACAGCTGATTTTTGACAAAAGAGCTAACACCTCCCATTACGTCATGCTTCAGAAAGGTGAAAAATTGTCCGTTTTCAAATGTTTTTTTTTTAATGTCAGTTCACATTTGTAGGTGGATTCGTTTTAGAGCTAAAATTAGCATGTTTAAAGTGATTTTCATGCTTCCTGTGGCCCTAAACACATGGTTTGTGGAATGGTTAAAAGTGCATGAAAATGGCCAATTTGCTCACTCTGAGGTCTCAAAAAGTGTTTCTTCACCCCGGGAAGTGAATTAAATACCATTTGGAGGCATTTAATGTTCAAGCAAAAACGGCTGATTTTTGACAAAAGAGATAACACCCCCCCATTACGTAATTCTTCAGAAAGGTGAAAAATTGTCTGTTTTCAAATGTTTTATTTTTGAATGTCAGTTCACATTTGTAGGTGGATTATTAGTTTTAGAGCTAAAATTAGCATATTTAAAGTGATTTTCATGCTTCCAGGGGCTCTAAACACAAGATTTGTGGAATGGTTAAAAGTGCATGAAAATGGCCAATTTGCTCACTCTGAGGTCTCAAAAAGTGTTTCTTCACCCCGGGAAGTGAATTAAATACCATTTGGAGGCATTTAATGTTCAAGCAAAAACGGCTGATTTTGACAAAAGAGATAACACCCCCCCATTACGTCATTCTTCAGAAAGGTGAAAAATGGTCCGTTTTCAAATGTTTTATTTTTGAACGTCAGTTCACATTTGTAGGTGGATTATTAGTTTTAGAGCAAAAATTAGCATGTTTAAAGTGATTTTCATGCTTCCAGGGGCTCTAAACACAAGGTTTGTGGAATGGTTAAAAGTGCATGAAAATGGCCAATTTGTTCACTCTGAGGTCTCAAAAAGTGTTTCTTCACCCCGGGAAGTGAATTAAATACCATTTGGAGGCATTTAATGTTCAAGCAAAAACGGCTGATTTTGACAAAAGAGATAACACCCCCCCATTACGTCATTCTTCAGAAAGGTGAAAAATGGTCCGTTTTCAAATGTTTTATTTTTGAACGTCAGTTCACATTTGTAGGTGGATTATTAGTTTTAGAGCTAAAATTAGCATGTTTAAAGTGATTTTCATGCTTCCAGGGACTCTAAACACAAGATTTGTGGAATGGTTAAAAGTGCATGAAAATGGCCAATTTGCTCACTCTGAGGTCTCAAAAAGTGTTTCTTCACCCCGGGAAGTGAATTAAATACCATTTGGAGGCATTTAATGTTCAATCAAAAACAGCAGATTTTTGACAAAAGAGATAACACCCCCCCCTTACGTAATTCTTCAGAAAGGTGAAAAATTGTCTGTTTTCAAATGTTTTATTTTTGAATGTCAGTTCACATTTGTAGGTGCATTATTAGTTTTAGAGCTAAAATTAGCATATTTAAAGTGATTTTCATGCTTCCAGGGGCTCTAAACACAAGATTTGTGGAATGGTTAAAAGTGCATGAAAATGGCCAATTTGCTCACTCTGAGGTCTCAAAAAGTGTTTCTTCACCCCGGGAAGTGAATTAAATACCATTTGGAGGCATTTACTGTTCAAGCAAAAACGGCTGATTTTTGACAAAAGAGATAACACCCCCCCATTACGTCATTCTTCAGAAAGGTGAAAAATGGTCCGTTTTCAAATGTTTTATTTTTGAACATCAGTTCACATTTGTAGGTGGATTATTAGTTTTAGAGCTAAAATTAGCATGTTTAAAGTGATTTTCATGCTTCCAGGGGCTCTAAACACAAGATTTGTGGAATGGTTAAAAGTGCATGAAAATGGCCAATTTGCTCACTCTGAGGTCTCAAAAAGTGTTTCTTCACCCCGGGAAGTGAATTAAATACCATTTGTAGGCATTTAATGTTCAATCAAAAACAGCAGATTTTTGACAAAAGAGATAACACCCCCCCATTACGTCATTCTTCAGAAAGGTGAAAAATTGTCCGTTTTCAAATGTTTTTTTTTAATGTCAGTTCACATTTGTAGGTGGATTATTAGTTTTAGAGCTAAAATTAGCATGTTTAAAGTGATTTTCATGCTTCCTGTGGCCCTAAACACAAGGTTTGTGGAATGGTTAAAAGTGCATGAAAATGGCCAATTTGCTCACTCTGAGGTCTCAAAAAGAGTTTCTTCACCCCGGGAAGTGAATGAAATACCATTTGGAGGCATTTACTGTTCAAGCAAAAACAACTGATTTTTGACAAAAGAGATAACACCCCCCCATTACGTCATTCTTCAGAAAGGTGAAAAATGGTCCGTTTTCAAATGTTTTATTTTTGAACGTCAGTTCACATTTGTAGGTGGATTATTAGTTTTAGAGCTAAAATTAGCATGTTTAAAGTGATTTTCATGCTTCCAGGGGCTCTAAACACAAGATTTGTGGAATGGTTAAAAGTGCATGAAAATGGCCAATTTGCTCACTCTGAGGTCTCAAAAAGTGTTTCTTCACCCCGGGAAGTGAATTAAATACCATTTGTGGGCATTTAATGTTCAATCAAAAACAGCAGATTTTTGACAAAAGAGATAACACCCCCCCATTACGTCATTCTTCAGAAAGGTGAAAAATTGTCCGTTTTCAAATGTTTTTTTTTTAATGTCAGTTCACATTTGTAGGTGGATTATTAGTTTTAGAGCTAAAATTAGCATGTTTAAAGTGATTTTCATGCTTCCAGGGGCTCAAAACACAAGATTTGTGGAATGGTTAAAAGTTCATTAAAATGGCCAATTTGCTCACTCTGAGGTCTCAAAAAGTGTTTCTTCACCCCGGGAAGTGAATTAAATACCATTTGGAGGCATTTAATGTTCAAGCAAAAACAGCTGATTTTTGACAAAAGGGATAACACCCCCCCATTACGTAATGCTTCAGAAAGGTGAAAAATGGTCAGTTTTCAAATGTTTTATTTTTGAAGGTCAGTTCACATTTGTAGGTGGATTATGAGTTTTAGAGCTAAAATTAGCATGTTTAAAGTGATTTTCATGCTTCCAGGGGCCCGGGAAGTGAATTAAAAACCATTTGGAGGCATTTAATGTTCAAGCAAAAACGGCTGATTTTTGACAAAAGAGATAACACCCCCCCATTAAGTCATGCTTCAGAAAGGTGAAAAATTGTCCATTTTCAAATGTTTTATTTTTGAATGTCAGTTCACATTTGTAGGTGAATTATTAGTTTTAGAGCTAAAATTAGCATGTTTAAAGTGATGTTCATGCTTCCTGTGGCCCTAAACACAAAGTTTGTGGAATGGTTAAAAGTGCATGAAAATGGACAATTTGCTCACTCTGAGGTCTCAAAAAGTGTTTCTTCACCCCGGGAAGTGAATTAAATAACATTTGGAGGCATTTAATGTTCAAGCAAAAACAGCTGATTTTTGACAAAAGAGATAACACCCCCCATTAAGTAATTCTTCAGAAAGGTGAAAAATGGTCCGTTTTCAAATGTTTCATTTTTGAACGTCAGTTCACATTTGTAGGTGGATTATTAGTTTTAGAGCTAAAATTAGCATATTTAAAGTGATTTTCATGCTTCCAGGGGCTCTAAACACAAGATTTGTGGAATGGTTAAAAGTGCATGAAAATGGCCAATTTGCCCCCTCTGAGGTCTCAAAAAGTGTTTCTTCACCCCGGGAAGTGAATTAAATACCATTTGGAGGCATTTAATGTTCAAGCAAAAACAGCTGATCTTTGACAAAAGAGATAACACCCCCCCATTACGTCATTCTTCAGAAAGGTGAAAAATGGTCCGTTTTCAAATGTTTTATTTTTGAACGTCAGTTCACATTTGTAGGTGGATTATTAGTTTTAGAGCTAAAATTAGCATGTTTATAGTGATTTTCATGCTTCCAGGGGCTCTAAACACAAGATTTGTGGAATGGTTAAAAGTGCATGAAAATGGCCAATTTGCTCACTCTGGGGTCTCAAAAAGTTTTTCTTCACCCCGGGAAGTGAATTAAATACCATTTGGAGGCATTTCATGTTCAATCAAAAACAGCTGATTTTTGACAAAAGAGATAACACCTCCCATTACGTCATGCTTCAGAAAGGTGAAAAATTGTCCGTTTTCAAATGTTTTTGTTTTTAATGTCAGTTCACATTTGTAGGTGGATTAGTTTTAGAGCTAAAATTAGCATGTTTAAAGTGATTTTCATGCTTCCTGTGGCCCTAAACACAAGGTTTGTGGAATGGTTAAAAGTGCATGAAAATGGCCAATTTGCTCACTCTGAGGTCTCAAAAAGAGTTTCTTCACCCCGGGAAGTGAATTAAATACCATTTGGAGGCATTTAATGTTCAAGCAAAAACAGCTGATTTTTGACAAAAGAGATAACACCCCCCCATTACGTAATTCTTCAGAAAGGTGAAAAATTGTCTGTTTTCAAATGTTTTATTTTTGAATGTCAGTTCACATTTGTAGGTGGATTATTAGTTTTAGAGCTAAAATTTGCATTTTTAAAGTGATTTTCATGCTTCCTGGGGCTCTAAACACAAGATTTGTGGAATGGTTAAAAGTGCATGAAAATGGCCAATTTGCTCACTCTGGGGGTCTCAAAAAGTGTTTCTTCACCCCGGGAAGTGAATTAAATACCATTTGGAGGCATTTAATGTTCAAGCAAAAACAGCTGATTTTTGACAAAAGAGATAACACCCCCCCATTACGTCATTCTTCAGAAAGGTGAAAAATGGTCCATTTTCAAATGTTTTATTTTTGAACGTCAGTTCACATTTGTAGGTGGATTATTAGTTTTAGAGCTAAAATTAGCATGTTTAAAGTGATTTTCATTCTTCCAGGGGCTCTAAACACAAGATTTGTGGAATGGTTAAAAGTGCATGAAAATGGCCAAATTGCTCACTCTGAGGTCTCAAAAAGTGTTTCTTCACCCCGGGAAGTGAATTAAATACCATTTGGAGGCATTTAATGTTCAAGCAAAAACAGCTGATTTTTGACAAAGGAGATAACACCCCCCCCATTACGTAATTCTTCAGAAAGGTGAAAAATTGTCTGTTTTCAAATGTTTTATTTTTGAATGTCAGTTCACATTTGTAGGTGGATTATTAGTTTTAGAGCTAAAATTAGCATATTTAAAGTGATGTTCATGCTTCCAGGGGCTCTAAACACAAGATTTGTGGAATGGTTAAAAGTGCATGAAAATGGCCAATTTGCTCACTCTGAGGTCTCAAAAAGTGTTTCTTCACCCCGGGAAGTGAATTAAATACCATTTGGAGGCATTTAATGTTCAAGCAAAAACGGCTGATTTTTGACAAAAGAGATAACACCCCCCCATTACGTCATTCTTCAGAAAGGTGAAAAATGGTCCGTTTTCAAATGTTTTATTTTTGAACGTCAGTTCACATTTGTAGGTGGATTATTAGTTTTAGAGCTAAAATTAGCATGTTTAAAGTGATTTTCATGCTTCCAGGGGCTCTAAACACAAGATTTGTGGAATGGTTAAAAGTGCATGAAAATGGCCAATTTGCTCACTCTGAGGTCTCAAAAAGAGTTTCTTCACCCCGGGAAGTGAATTAAATACCATTTGGAGGCATTTAATGTTCAATCAAAAACAGCTGATTTTTGACAAAAGAGATAACACCTCCCATTACGTCATGCTTCAGAAAGGTGAAAAATTGTCCGTTTTCAAATGTTTTTTTTTTAATGTCAGTTCACATTTGTAGGTGGATTATTAGTTTTAGAGCTAAAATTAGCATGTTTAAAGTGATTTTCATGCTTCCTGTGGCCCTAAACACAAGGTTTGTGGAATGGTTAAAAGTGCATGAAAATGGCCAATTTGCTCACTCTGAGGTCTCAAAAAGAGTTTCTTCACCCCGGGAAGTGAATTAAATACCATTTGGAGGCATTTAATGTTCAAGCAAAAACAGCTGATTTTTTACAAAAGAGATAACACCCCCCATTACGTCACTCTTCAGAAAGGTAAAAAATGGTCCGTTTTCAAATGTTTAATTTTTGAACGTCAGTTCACATTTGTAGGTGGATTATTAGTTTTAGAGCAAAAATTAGCATGTTTAAAGTGATTTTCATGCTTCCAGGGGCTCTAAACACAAGATTTGTGGAATGGTTAAAAGTGCATGAAAATGGCCAATTTGCTCACTCTGAGGTCTCAAAAAGTGTTTCTTCACCCCGGGAAGTGAATTAAATACAATTTGGAGGCATTTAATGTTCAAGCAAAAACGGCGGATTTTTGACAAAAGAGATAACACCCCCCCATTACTTGATGCTTCAGAAAGGTGAAAAATTGTCCGTTTTCAAATGTTTTATTTTTGAATGTCAGTTCACATTTGTAGGTGGATCATCAGTTTTAGAGCTAAAAAAATTAGCATGTTTAAAGTGATTTTCATGCTTCCAGGGGCTCTAAACACAAGATTTGTGGAATGGTTAAAAGTGCATGAAAATGGCCAATTTGCTCACTCTGAGGTCTCAAAAAGTGTTTCTTCACCCCAGGAAGTGAATTAAATACCATTTGGAGGCATTTCATGTTCAATCAAAAACAGCTGATTTTTGACAAAAGAGCTAACACCTCCCATTACGTCATGCTTCAGAAAGGTGAAAAATTGTCCGTTTTCAAATGTTTTTTTTTTAATGTCAGTTCACATTTGTAGGTGGATTCGTTTTAGAGCTAAAATTAGCATGTTTAAAGTGATTTTCATGCTTCCTGTGGCCCTAAACACATGGTTTGTGGAATGGTTAAAAGTGCATGAAAATGGCCAATTTGCTCACTCTGAGGTCTCAAAAAGTGTTTCTTCACCCCGGGAAGTGAATTAAATACCATTTGGAGGCATTTAATGTTCAAGCAAAAACGGCTGATTTTTGACAAAAGAGATAACACCCCCCCATTACGTAATTCTTCAGAAAGGTGAAAAATTGTCTGTTTTCAAATGTTTTATTTTTGAATGTCAGTTCACATTTGTAGGTGGATTATTAGTTTTAGAGCTAAAATTAGCATATTTAAAGTGATTTTCATGCTTCCAGGGGCTCTAAACACAAGATTTGTGGAATGGTTAAAAGTGCATGAAAATGGCCAATTTGCTCACTCTGAGGTCTCAAAAAGTGTTTCTTCACCCCGGGAAGTGAATTAAATACCATTTGGAGGCATTTAATGTTCAAGCAAAAACGGCTGATTTTGACAAAAGAGATAACACCCCCCCATTACGTCATTCTTCAGAAAGGTGAAAAATGGTCCGTTTTCAAATGTTTTATTTTTGAACGTCAGTTCACATTTGTAGGTGGATTATTAGTTTTAGAGCAAAAATTAGCATGTTTAAAGTGATTTTCATGCTTCCAGGGGCTCTAAACACAAGATTTGTGGAATGGTTAAAAGTGCATGAAAATGGCCAATTTGTTCACTCTGAGGTCTCAAAAAGTGTTTCTTCACCCCGGGAAGTGAATTAAATACCATTTGGAGGCATTTAATGTTCAAGCAAAAACGGCTGATTTTGACAAAAGAGATAACACCCCCCCATTACGTCATTCTTCAGAAAGGTGAAAAATGGTCCGTTTTCAAATGTTTTATTTTTGAACGTCAGTTCACATTTGTAGGTGGATTATTAGTTTTAGAGCTAAAATTAGCATGTTTAAAGTGATTTTCATGCTTCCAGGGGCTCTAAACACAAGATTTGTGGAATGGTTAAAAGTGCATGAAAATGGCCAATTTGCTCACTCTGAGGTCTCAAAAAGTGTTTCTTCACCCCGGGAAGTGAATTAAATACCATTTGGAGGCATTTAATGTTCAATCAAAAACAGCAGATTTTTGACAAAAGAGATAACACCCCCCCCTTACGTAATTCTTCAGAAAGGTGAAAAATTGTCTGTTTTCAAATGTTTTATTTTTGAATGTCAGTTCACATTTGTAGGTGCATTATTAGTTTTAGAGCTAAAATTAGCATATTTAAAGTGATTTTCATGCTTCCTGTGGCTCTAAACACAAGATTTGTGGAATGGTTAAAAGTGCATGAAAATGGCCAATTTGCTCACTCTGAGGTCTCAAAAAGTGTTTCTTCACCCCGGGAAGTGAATTAAATACCATTTGGAGGCATTTACTGTTCAAGCAAAAACGGCTGATTTTTGACAAAAGAGATAACACCCCCCCATTACGTCATTCTTCAGAAAGGTGAAAAATGGTCCGTTTTCAAATGTTTTATTTTTGAACGTCAGTTCACATTTGTAGGTGGATTATTAGTTTTAGAGCTAAAATTAGCATGTTTAAAGTGATTTTCATGCTTCCAGGGGCTCTAAACACAAGATTTGTGGAATGGTTAAAAGTGCATGAAAATGGCCAATTTGCTCACTCTGAGGTCTCAAAAAGTGTTTCTTCACCCCGGGAAGTGAATTAAATACCATTTGTGGGCATTTAATGTTCAATCAAAAACAGCAGATTTTTGACAAAAGAGATAACACCCCCCCATTACGTCATTCTTCAGAAAGGTGAAAAATTGTCCGTTTTCAAATGTTTTTTTTTTAATGTCAGTTCACATTTGTAGGTGGATTATTAGTTTTAGAGCTAAAATTAGCATGTTTAAAGTGATTTTCATGCTTCCAGGGGCTCAAAACACAAGATTTGTGGAATGGTTAAAAGTTCATTAAAATGGCCAATTTGCTCACTCTGAGGTCTCAAAAAGTGTTTCTTCACCCCGGGAAGTGAATTAAATACCATTTGGAGGCATTTAATGTTCAAGCAAAAACAGCTGATTTTTGACAAAAGGGATAACACCCCCCATTACGTAATGCTTCAGAAAGGTGAAAAATGGTCAGTTTTCAAATGTTTTATTTTTGAAGGTCAGTTCACATTTGTAGGTGGATTATGAGTTTTAGAGCTAAAATTAGCATGTTTAAAGTGATTTTCATGCTTCCAGGGGCCCGGGAAGTGAATTAAAAACCATTTGGAGGCATTTAATGTTCAAGCAAAAACGGCTGATTTTTGACAAAAGAGATAACACCCCCCCATTAAGTCATGCTTCAGAAAGGTGAAAAATTGTCCATTTTCAAATGTTTTATTTTTGAATGTCAGTTCACATTTGTAGGTGAATTATTAGTTTTAGAGCTAAAATTAGCATGTTTAAAGTGATGTTCATGCTTCCTGTGGCCCTAAACACAAAGTTTGTGGAATGGTTAAAAGTGCATGAAAATGGACAATTTGCTCACTCTGAGGTCTCAAAAAGTGTTTCTTCACCCCGGGAAGTGAATTAAATAACATTTGGAGGCATTTAATGTTCAAGCAAAAACAGCTGATTTTTGACAAAAGAGATAACACCCCCCATTAAGTAATTCTTCAGAAAGGTGAAAAATGGTCCGTTTTCAAATGTTTCATTTTTGAACGTCAGTTCACATTTGTAGGTGGATTATTAGTTTTAGAGCTAAAATTAGCATATTTAAAGTGATTTTCATGCTTCCAGGGGCTCTAAACACAAGATTTGTGGAATGGTTAAAAGTGCATGAAAATGGCCAATTTGCCCCCTCTGAGGTCTCAAAAAGTGTTTCTTC
This sequence comes from Lissotriton helveticus, assembly GCF_964261635.1. NCBI lineage: Eukaryota > Metazoa > Chordata > Amphibia > Caudata > Salamandridae > Lissotriton > Lissotriton helveticus. The sequence continues at coordinate 2,987,116 of NW_027611740.1, forward strand.
ACCCCGGGAAGTGAATTAAATACCATTTGGAGGCATTTAATGTTCAAGCAAAAACAGCTGATCTTTGACAAAAGAGATAACACCCCCCCATTACGTCATTCTTCAGAAAGGTGAAAAATGGTCCGTTTTCAAATGTTTTATTTTTGAACGTCAGTTCACATTTGTAGGTGGATTATTAGTTTTAGAGCTAAAATTAGCATGTTTATAGTGATTTTCATGCTTCCAGGGGCTCTAAACACAAGATTTGTGGAATGGTTAAAAGTGCATGAAAATGGCCAATTTGCTCACTCTGGGGTCTCAAAAAGTTTTTCTTCACCCCGGGAAGTGAATTAAATACCATTTGGAGGCATTTCATGTTCAATCAAAAACAGCTGATTTTTGACAAAAGAGATAACACCTCCCATTACGTCATGCTTCAGAAAGGTGAAAAATTGTCCGTTTTCAAATGTTTTTGTTTTTAATGTCAGTTCACATTTGTAGGTGGATTAGTTTTAGAGCTAAAATTAGCATGTTTAAAGTGATTTTCATGCTTCCTGTGGCCCTAAACACAAGGTTTGTGGAATGGTTAAAAGTGCATGAAAATGGCCAATTTGCTCACTCTGAGGTCTCAAAAAGAGTTTCTTCACCCCGGGAAGTGAATGAAATACCATTTGGAGGCATTTACTGTTCAAGCAAAAACAACTGATTTTTGACAAAAGAGATAACACCCCCCCATTACGTCATTCTTCAGAAAGGTGAAAAATGGTCCGTTTTCAAATGTTTTATTTTTGAACGTCAGTTCACATTTGTAGGTGGATTATTAGTTTTAGAGCTAAAATTAGCATGTTTAAAGTGATTTTCATGCTTCCAGGGGCTCTAAACACAAGATTTGTGGAATGGTTAAAAGTGCATGAAAATGGCCAATTTGCTCACTCTGAGGTCTCAAAAAGTGTTTCTTCACCCCGGGAAGTGAATTAAATACCATTTGTGGGCATTTAATGTTCAATCAAAAACAGCAGATTTTTGACAAAAGAGATAACACCCCCCCATTACGTCATTCTTCAGAAAGGTGAAAAATTGTCCGTTTTCAAATGTTTTTTTTTTAATGTCAGTTCACATTTGTAGGTGGATTATTAGTTTTAGAGCTAAAATTAGCATGTTTAAAGTGATTTTCATGCTTCCAGGGGCTCAAAACACAAGATTTGTGGAATGGTTAAAAGTTCATTAAAATGGCCAATTTGCTCACTCTGAGGTCTCAAAAAGTGTTTCTTCACCCCGGGAAGTGAATTAAATACCATTTGGAGGCATTTAATGTTCAAGCAAAAACAGCTGATTTTTGACAAAAGGGATAACACCCCCCCATTACGTAATGCTTCAGAAAGGTGAAAAATGGTCAGTTTTCAAATGTTTTATTTTTGAAGGTCAGTTCACATTTGTAGGTGGATTATGAGTTTTAGAGCTAAAATTAGCATGTTTAAAGTGATTTTCATGCTTCCAGGGGCCCGGGAAGTGAATTAAAAACCATTTGGAGGCATTTAATGTTCAAGCAAAAACGGCTGATTTTTGACAAAAGAGATAACACCCCCCCATTAAGTCATGCTTCAGAAAGGTGAAAAATTGTCCATTTTCAAATGTTTTATTTTTGAATGTCAGTTCACATTTGTAGGTGAATTATTAGTTTTAGAGCTAAAATTAGCATGTTTAAAGTGATGTTCATGCTTCCTGTGGCCCTAAACACAAAGTTTGTGGAATGGTTAAAAGTGCATGAAAATGGACAATTTGCTCACTCTGAGGTCTCAAAAAGTGTTTCTTCACCCCGGGAAGTGAATTAAATAACATTTGGAGGCATTTAATGTTCAAGCAAAAACAGCTGATTTTTGACAAAAGAGATAACACCCCCCATTAAGTAATTCTTCAGAAAGGTGAAAAATGGTCCGTTTTCAAATGTTTCATTTTTGAACGTCAGTTCACATTTGTAGGTGGATTATTAGTTTTAGAGCTAAAATTAGCATATTTAAAGTGATTTTCATGCTTCCAGGGGCTCTAAACACAAGATTTGTGGAATGGTTAAAAGTGCATGAAAATGGCCAATTTGCCCCCTCTGAGGTCTCAAAAAGTGTTTCTTCACCCCGGGAAGTGAATTAAATACCATTTGGAGGCATTTAATGTTCAAGCAAAAACAGCTGATCTTTGACAAAAGAGATAACACCCCCCCATTACGTCATTCTTCAGAAAGGTGAAAAATGGTCCGTTTTCAAATGTTTTATTTTTGAACGTCAGTTCACATTTGTAGGTGGATTATTAGTTTTAGAGCTAAAATTAGCATGTTTATAGTGATTTTCATGCTTCCAGGGGCTCTAAACACAAGATTTGTGGAATGGTTAAAAGTGCATGAAAATGGCCAATTTGCTCACTCTGGGGTCTCAAAAAGTTTTTCTTCACCCCGGGAAGTGAATTAAATACCATTTGGAGGCATTTCATGTTCAATCAAAAACAGCTGATTTTTGACAAAAGAGATAACACCTCCCATTACGTCATGCTTCAGAAAGGTGAAAAATTGTCCGTTTTCAAATGTTTTTGTTTTTAATGTCAGTTCACATTTGTAGGTGGATTAGTTTTAGAGCTAAAATTAGCATGTTTAAAGTGATTTTCATGCTTCCTGTGGCCCTAAACACAAGGTTTGTGGAATGGTTAAAAGTGCATGAAAATGGCCAATTTGCTCACTCTGAGGTCTCAAAAAGAGTTTCTTCACCCCGGGAAGTGAATTAAATACCATTTGGAGGCATTTAATGTTCAAGCAAAAACAGCTGATTTTTGACAAAAGAGATAACACCCCCCCATTACGTAATTCTTCAGAAAGGTGAAAAATTGTCTGTTTTCAAATGTTTTATTTTTGAATGTCAGTTCACATTTGTAGGTGGATTATTAGTTTTAGAGCTAAAATTTGCATTTTTAAAGTGATTTTCATGCTTCCTGGGGCTCTAAACACAAGATTTGTGGAATGGTTAAAAGTGCATGAAAATGGCCAATTTGCTCACTCTGGGGGTCTCAAAAAGTGTTTCTTCACCCCGGGAAGTGAATTAAATACCATTTGGAGGCATTTAATGTTCAAGCAAAAACAGCTGATTTTTGACAAAAGAGATAACACCCCCCCATTACGTCATTCTTCAGAAAGGTGAAAAATGGTCCATTTTCAAATGTTTTATTTTTGAACGTCAGTTCACATTTGTAGGTGGATTATTAGTTTTAGAGCTAAAATTAGCATGTTTAAAGTGATTTTCATTCTTCCAGGGGCTCTAAACACAAGATTTGTGGAATGGTTAAAAGTGCATGAAAATGGCCAAATTGCTCACTCTGAGGTCTCAAAAAGTGTTTCTTCACCCCGGGAAGTGAATTAAATACCATTTGGAGGCATTTAATGTTCAAGCAAAAACAGCTGATTTTTGACAAAGGAGATAACACCCCCCCCATTACGTAATTCTTCAGAAAGGTGAAAAATTGTCTGTTTTCAAATGTTTTATTTTTGAATGTCAGTTCACATTTGTAGGTGGATTATTAGTTTTAGAGCTAAAATTAGCATATTTAAAGTGATGTTCATGCTTCCAGGGGCTCTAAACACAAGATTTGTGGAATGGTTAAAAGTGCATGAAAATGGCCAATTTGCTCACTCTGAGGTCTCAAAAAGTGTTTCTTCACCCCGGGAAGTGAATTAAATACCATTTGGAGGCATTTAATGTTCAAGCAAAAACGGCTGATTTTTGACAAAAGAGATAACACCCCCCCATTACGTCATTCTTCAGAAAGGTGAAAAATGGTCCGTTTTCAAATGTTTTATTTTTGAACGTCAGTTCACATTTGTAGGTGGATTATTAGTTTTAGAGCTAAAATTAGCATGTTTAAAGTGATTTTCATGCTTCCAGGGGCTCTAAACACAAGATTTGTGGAATGGTTAAAAGTGCATGAAAATGGCCAATTTGCTCACTCTGAGGTCTCAAAAAGAGTTTCTTCACCCCGGGAAGTGAATTAAATACCATTTGGAGGCATTTAATGTTCAATCAAAAACAGCTGATTTTTGACAAAAGAGATAACACCTCCCATTACGTCATGCTTCAGAAAGGTGAAAAATTGTCCGTTTTCAAATGTTTTTTTTTTAATGTCAGTTCACATTTGTAGGTGGATTATTAGTTTTAGAGCTAAAATTAGCATGTTTAAAGTGATTTTCATGCTTCCTGTGGCCCTAAACACAAGGTTTGTGGAATGGTTAAAAGTGCATGAAAATGGCCAATTTGCTCACTCTGAGGTCTCAAAAAGAGTTTCTTCACCCCGGGAAGTGAATTAAATACCATTTGGAGGCATTTAATGTTCAAGCAAAAACAGCTGATTTTTTACAAAAGAGATAACACCCCCCATTACGTCACTCTTCAGAAAGGTAAAAAATGGTCCGTTTTCAAATGTTTAATTTTTGAACGTCAGTTCACATTTGTAGGTGGATTATTAGTTTTAGAGCAAAAATTAGCATGTTTAAAGTGATTTTCATGCTTCCAGGGGCTCTAAACACAAGATTTGTGGAATGGTTAAAAGTGCATGAAAATGGCCAATTTGCTCACTCTGAGGTCTCAAAAAGTGTTTCTTCACCCCGGGAAGTGAATTAAATACAATTTGGAGGCATTTAATGTTCAAGCAAAAACGGCGGATTTTTGACAAAAGAGATAACACCCCCCCATTACTTGATGCTTCAGAAAGGTGAAAAATTGTCCGTTTTCAAATGTTTTATTTTTGAATGTCAGTTCACATTTGTAGGTGGATCATCAGTTTTAGAGCTAAAAAAATTAGCATGTTTAAAGTGATTTTCATGCTCCCAGGGGCTCTAAACACAAGATTTGTGGAATGGTTAAAAGTGCATGAAAATGGCCAATTTGCTCACTCTGAGGTCTCAAAAAGTGTTTCTTCACCCCAGGAAGTGAATTAAATACCATTTGGAGGCATTTCATGTTCAATCAAAAACAGCTGATTTTTGACAAAAGAGCTAACACCTCCCATTACGTCATGCTTCAGAAAGGTGAAAAATTGTCCGTTTTCAAATGTTTTTTTTTTAATGTCAGTTCACATTTGTAGGTGGATTCGTTTTAGAGCTAAAATTAGCATGTTTAAAGTGATTTTCATGCTTCCTGTGGCCCTAAACACATGGTTTGTGGAATGGTTAAAAGTGCATGAAAATGGCCAATTTGCTCACTCTGAGGTCTCAAAAAGTGTTTCTTCACCCCGGGAAGTGAATTAAATACCATTTGGAGGCATTTAATGTTCAAGCAAAAACGGCTGATTTTTGACAAAAGAGATAACACCCCCCCATTACGTAATTCTTCAGAAAGGTGAAAAATTGTCTGTTTTCAAATGTTTTATTTTTGAATGTCAGTTCACATTTGTAGGTGGATTATTAGTTTTAGAGCTAAAATTAGCATATTTAAAGTGATTTTCATGCTTCCAGGGGCTCTAAACACAAGATTTGTGGAATGGTTAAAAGTGCATGAAAATGGCCAATTTGCTCACTCTGAGGTCTCAAAAAGTGTTTCTTCACCCCGGGAAGTGAATTAAATACCATTTGGAGGCATTTAATGTTCAAGCAAAAACGGCTGATTTTGACAAAAGAGATAACACCCCCCCATTACGTCATTCTTCAGAAAGGTGAAAAATGGTCCGTTTTCAAATGTTTTATTTTTGAACGTCAGTTCACATTTGTAGGTGGATTATTAGTTTTAGAGCAAAAATTAGCATGTTTAAAGTGATTTTCATGCTTCCAGGGGCTCTAAACACAAGATTTGTGGAATGGTTAAAAGTGCATGAAAATGGCCAATTTGCCCCCTCTGAGGTCTCAAAAAGTGTTTCTTCACCCCGGGAAGTGAATTAAATACCATTTGGAGGCATTTAATGTTCAAGCAAAAACAGCTGATCTTTGACAAAAGAGATAACACCCCCCCATTACGTCATTCTTCAGAAAGGTGAAAAATGGTCCGTTTTCAAATGTTTTATTTTTGAACGTCAGTTCACATTTGTAGGTGGATTATTAGTTTTAGAGCTAAAATTAGCATGTTTATAGTGATTTTCATGCTTCCAGGGGCTCTAAACACAAGATTTGTGGAATGGTTAAAAGTGCATGAAAATGGCCAATTTGCTCACTCTGGGGTCTCAAAAAGTTTTTCTTCACCCCGGGAAGTGAATTAAATACCATTTGGAGGCATTTCATGTTCAATCAAAAACAGCTGATTTTTGACAAAAGAGATAACACCTCCCATTACGTCATGCTTCAGAAAGGTGAAAAATTGTCCGTTTTCAAATGTTTTTGTTTTTAATGTCAGTTCACATTTGTAGGTGGATTAGTTTTAGAGCTAAAATTAGCATGTTTAAAGTGATTTTCATGCTTCCTGTGGCCCTAAACACAAGGTTTGTGGAATGGTTAAAAGTGCATGAAAATGGCCAATTTGCTCACTCTGAGGTCTCAAAAAGAGTTTCTTCACCCCGGGAAGTGAATGAAATACCATTTGGAGGCATTTACTGTTCAAGCAAAAACAACTGATTTTTGACAAAAGAGATAACACCCCCCCATTACGTCATTCTTCAGAAAGGTGAAAAATGGTCCGTTTTCAAATGTTTTATTTTTGAACGTCAGTTCACATTTGTAGGTGGATTATTAGTTTTAGAGCTAAAATTAGCATGTTTAAAGTGATTTTCATGCTTCCAGGGGCTCTAAACACAAGATTTGTGGAATGGTTAAAAGTGCATGAAAATGGCCAATTTGCTCACTCTGAGGTCTCAAAAAGTGTTTCTTCACCCCGGGAAGTGAATTAAATACCATTTGTGGGCATTTAATGTTCAATCAAAAACAGCAGATTTTTGACAAAAGAGATAACACCCCCCCATTACGTCATTCTTCAGAAAGGTGAAAAATTGTCCGTTTTCAAATGTTTTTTTTTTAATGTCAGTTCACATTTGTAGGTGGATTATTAGTTTTAGAGCTAAAATTAGCATGTTTAAAGTGATTTTCATGCTTCCAGGGGCTCAAAACACAAGATTTGTGGAATGGTTAAAAGTTCATTAAAATGGCCAATTTGCTCACTCTGAGGTCTCAAAAAGTGTTTCTTCACCCCGGGAAGTGAATTAAATACCATTTGGAGGCATTTAATGTTCAAGCAAAAACAGCTGATTTTTGACAAAAGGGATAACACCCCCCCATTACGTAATGCTTCAGAAAGGTGAAAAATGGTCAGTTTTCAAATGTTTTATTTTTGAAGGTCAGTTCACATTTGTAGGTGGATTATGAGTTTTAGAGCTAAAATTAGCATGTTTAAAGTGATTTTCATGCTTCCAGGGGCCCGGGAAGTGAATTAAAAACCATTTGGAGGCATTTAATGTTCAAGCAAAAACGGCTGATTTTTGACAAAAGAGATAACACCCCCCCATTAAGTCATGCTTCAGAAAGGTGAAAAATTGTCCATTTTCAAATGTTTTATTTTTGAATGTCAGTTCACATTTGTAGGTGAATTATTAGTTTTAGAGCTAAAATTAGCATGTTTAAAGTGATGTTCATGCTTCCTGTGGCCCTAAACACAAAGTTTGTGGAATGGTTAAAAGTGCATGAAAATGGACAATTTGCTCACTCTGAGGTCTCAAAAAGTGTTTCTTCACCCCGGGAAGTGAATTAAATAACATTTGGAGGCATTTAATGTTCAAGCAAAAACAGCTGATTTTTGACAAAAGAGATAACACCCCCCATTAAGTAATTCTTCAGAAAGGTGAAAAATGGTCCGTTTTCAAATGTTTCATTTTTGAACGTCAGTTCACATTTGTAGGTGGATTATTAGTTTTAGAGCTAAAATTAGCATATTTAAAGTGATTTTCATGCTTCCAGGGGCTCTAAACACAAGATTTGTGGAATGGTTAAAAGTGCATGAAAATGGCCAATTTGCCCCCTCTGAGGTCTCAAAAAGTGTTTCTTCACCCCGGGAAGTGAATTAAATACCATTTGGAGGCATTTAATGTTCAAGCAAAAACAGCTGATCTTTGACAAAAGAGATAACACCCCCCCATTACGTCATTCTTCAGAAAGGTGAAAAATGGTCCGTTTTCAAATGTTTTATTTTTGAACGTCAGTTCACATTTGTAGGTGGATTATTAGTTTTAGAGCTAAAATTAGCATGTTTATAGTGATTTTCATGCTTCCAGGGGCTCTAAACACAAGATTTGTGGAATGGTTAAAAGTGCATGAAAATGGCCAATTTGCTCACTCTGGGGTCTCAAAAAGTTTTTCTTCACCCCGGGAAGTGAATTAAATACCATTTGGAGGCATTTCATGTTCAATCAAAAACAGCTGATTTTTGACAAAAGAGATAACACCTCCCATTACGTCATGCTTCAGAAAGGTGAAAAATTGTCCGTTTTCAAATGTTTTTGTTTTTAATGTCAGTTCACATTTGTAGGTGGATTAGTTTTAGAGCTAAAATTAGCATGTTTAAAGTGATTTTCATGCTTCCTGTGGCCCTAAACACAAGGTTTGTGGAATGGTTAAAAGTGCATGAAAATGGCCAATTTGCTCACTCTGAGGTCTCAAAAAGAGTTTCTTCACCCCGGGAAGTGAATTAAATACCATTTGGAGGCATTTAATGTTCAAGCAAAAACAGCTGATTTTTGACAAAAGAGATAACACCCCCCCATTACGTAATTCTTCAGAAAGGTGAAAAATTGTCTGTTTTCAAATGTTTTATTTTTGAATGTCAGTTCACATTTGTAGGTGGATTATTAGTTTTAGAGCTAAAATTTGCATTTTTAAAGTGATTTTCATGCTTCCTGGGGCTCTAAACACAAGATTTGTGGAATGGTTAAAAGTGCATGAAAATGGCCAATTTGCTCACTCTGGGGGTCTCAAAAAGTGTTTCTTCACCCCGGGAAGTGAATTAAATACCATTTGGAGGCATTTAATGTTCAAGCAAAAACAGCTGATTTTTGACAAAAGAGATAACACCCCCCCATTACGTCATTCTTCAGAAAGGTGAAAAATGGTCCATTTTCAAATGTTTTATTTTTGAACGTCAGTTCACATTTGTAGGTGGATTATTAGTTTTAGAGCTAAAATTAGCATGTTTAAAGTGATTTTCATTCTTCCAGGGGCTCTAAACACAAGATTTGTGGAATGGTTAAAAGTGCATGAAAATGGCCAAATTGCTCACTCTGAGGTCTCAAAAAGTGTTTCTTCACCCCGGGAAGTGAATTAAATACCATTTGGAGGCATTTAATGTTCAAGCAAAAACAGCTGATTTTTGACAAAGGAGATAACACCCCCCCCATTACGTAATTCTTCAGAAAGGTGAAAAATTGTCTGTTTTCAAATGTTTTATTTTTGAATGTCAGTTCACATTTGTAGGTGGATTATTAGTTTTAGAGCTAAAATTAGCATATTTAAAGTGATGTTCATGCTTCCAGGGGCTCTAAACACAAGATTTGTGGAATGGTTAAAAGTGCATGAAAATGGCCAATTTGCTCACTCTGAGGTCTCAAAAAGTGTTTCTTCACCCCGGGAAGTGAATTAAATACCATTTGGAGGCATTTAATGTTCAAGCAAAAACGGCTGATTTTTGACAAAAGAGATAACACCCCCCCATTACGTCATTCTTCAGAAAGGTGAAAAATGGTCCGTTTTCAAATGTTTTATTTTTGAACGTCAGTTCACATTTGTAGGTGGATTATTAGTTTTAGAGCTAAAATTAGCATGTTTAAAGTGATTTTCATGCTTCCAGGGGCTCTAAACACAAGATTTGTGGAATGGTTAAAAGTGCATGAAAATGGCCAATTTGCTCACTCTGAGGTCTCAAAAAGAGTTTCTTCACCCCGGGAAGTGAATTAAATACCATTTGGAGGCATTTAATGTTCAATCAAAAACAGCTGATTTTTGACAAAAGAGATAACACCTCCCATTACGTCATGCTTCAGAAAGGTGAAAAATTGTCCGTTTTCAAATGTTTTTTTTTTAATGTCAGTTCACATTTGTAGGTGGATTATTAGTTTTAGAGCTAAAATTAGCATGTTTAAAGTGATTTTCATGCTTCCTGTGGCCCTAAACACAAGGTTTGTGGAATGGTTAAAAGTGCATGAAAATGGCCAATTTGCTCACTCTGAGGTCTCAAAAAGAGTTTCTTCACCCCGGGAAGTGAATTAAATACCATTTGGAGGCATTTAATGTTCAAGCAAAAACAGCTGATTTTTTACAAAAGAGATAACACCCCCCATTACGTCACTCTTCAGAAAGGTAAAAAATGGTCCGTTTTCAAATGTTTAATTTTTGAACGTCAGTTCACATTTGTAGGTGGATTATTAGTTTTAGAGCAAAAATTAGCATGTTTAAAGTGATTTTCATGCTTCCAGGGGCTCTAAACACAAGATTTGTGGAATGGTTAAAAGTGCATGAAAATGGCCAATTTGCTCACTCTGAGGTCTCAAAAAGTGTTTCTTCACCCCGGGAAGTGAATTAAATACAATTTGGAGGCATTTAATGTTCAAGCAAAAACGGCGGATTTTTGACAAAAGAGATAACACCCCCCCATTACTTGATGCTTCAGAAAGGTGAAAAATTGTCCGTTTTCAAATGTTTTATTTTTGAATGTCAGTTCACATTTGTAGGTGGATCATCAGTTTTAGAGCTAAAAAAATTAGCATGTTTAAAGTGATTTTCATGCTTCCAGGGGCTCTAAACACAAGATTTGTGGAATGGTTAAAAGTGCATGAAAATGGCCAATTTGCTCACTCTGAGGTCTCAAAAAGTGTTTCTTCACCCCAGGAAGTGAATTAAATACCATTTGGAGGCATTTCATGTTCAATCAAAAACAGCTGATTTTTGACAAAAGAGCTAACACCTCCCATTACGTCATGCTTCAGAAAGGTGAAAAATTGTCCGTTTTCAAATGTTTTTTTTTTAATGTCAGTTCACATTTGTAGGTGGATTCGTTTTAGAGCTAAAATTAGCATGTTTAAAGTGATTTTCATGCTTCCTGTGGCCCTAAACACATGGTTTGTGGAATGGTTAAAAGTGCATGAAAATGGCCAATTTGCTCACTCTGAGGTCTCAAAAAGTGTTTCTTCACCCCGGGAAGTGAATTAAATACCATTTGGAGGCATTTAATGTTCAAGCAAAAACGGCTGATTTTTGACAAAAGAGATAACACCCCCCCATTACGTAATTCTTCAGAAAGGTGAAAAATTGTCTGTTTTCAAATGTTTTATTTTTGAATGTCAGTTCACATTTGTAGGTGGATTATTAGTTTTAGAGCTAAAATTAGCATATTTAAAGTGATTTTCATGCTTCCAGGGGCTCTAAACACAAGATTTGTGGAATGGTTAAAAGTGCATGAAAATGGCCAATTTGCTCACTCTGAGGTCTCAAAAAGTGTTTCTTCACCCCGGGAAGTGAATTAAATACCATTTGGAGGCATTTAATGTTCAAGCAAAAACGGCTGATTTTGACAAAAGAGATAACACCCCCCCATTACGTCATTCTTCAGAAAGGTGAAAAATGGTCCGTTTTCAAATGTTTTATTTTTGAACGTCAGTTCACATTTGTAGGTGGATTATTAGTTTTAGAGCAAAAATTAGCATGTTTAAAGTGATTTTCATGCTTCCAGGGGCTCTAAACACAAGATTTGTGGAATGGTTAAAAGTGCATGAAAATGGCCAATTTGTTCACTCTGAGGTCTCAAAAAGTGTTTCTTCACCCCGGGAAGTGAATTAAATACCATTTGGAGGCATTTAATGTTCAAGCAAAAACGGCTGATTTTGACAAAAGAGATAACACCCCCCCATTACGTCATTCTTCAGAAAGGTGAAAAATGGTCCGTTTTCAAATGTTTTATTTTTGAACGTCAGTTCACATTTGTAGGTGGATTATTAGTTTTAGAGCTAAAATTAGCATGTTTAAAGTGATTTTCATGCTTCCAGGGGCTCTAAACACAAGATTTGTGGAATGGTTAAAAGTGCATGAAAATGGCCAATTTGCTCACTCTGAGGTCTCAAAAAGTGTTTCTTCACCCCGGGAAGTGAATTAAATACCATTTGGAGGCATTTAATGTTCAATCAAAAACAGCAGATTTTTGACAAAAGAGATAACACCCCCCCCTTACGTAATTCTTCAGAAAGGTGAAAAATTGTCTGTTTTCAAATGTTTTATTTTTGAATGTCAGTTCACATTTGTAGGTGCATTATTAGTTTTAGAGCTAAAATTAGCATATTTAAAGTGATTTTCATGCTTCCTGTGGCTCTAAACACAAGATTTGTGGAATGGTTAAAAGTGCATGAAAATGGCCAATTTGCTCACTCTGAGGTCTCAAAAAGTGTTTCTTCACCCCGGGAAGTGAATTAAATACCATTTGGAGGCATTTACTGTTCAAGCAAAAACGGCTGATTTTTGACAAAAGAGATAACACCCCCCCATTACGTCATTCTTCAGAAAGGTGAAAAATGGTCCGTTTTCAAATGTTTTATTTTTGAACGTCAGTTCACATTTGTAGGTGGATTATTAGTTTTAGAGCTAAAATTAGCATGTTTAAAGTGATTTTCATGCTTCCAGGGGCTCTAAACACAAGATTTGTGGAATGGTTAAAAGTGCATGAAAATGGCCAATTTGCTCACTCTGAGGTCTCAAAAAGTGTTTCTTCACCCCGGGAAGTGAATTAAATACCATTTGTGGGCATTTAATGTTCAATCAAAAACAGCAGATTTTTGACAAAAGAGATAACACCCCCCCATTACGTCATTCTTCAGAAAGGTGAAAAATTGTCCGTTTTCAAATGTTTTTTTTTTAATGTCAGTTCACATTTGTAGGTGGATTATTAGTTTTAGAGCTAAAATTAGCATGTTTAAAGTGATTTTCATGCTTCCAGGGGCTCAAAACACAAGATTTGTGGAATGGTTAAAAGTTCATTAAAATGGCCAATTTGCTCACTCTGAGGTCTCAAAAAGTGTTTCTTCACCCCGGGAAGTGAATTAAATACCATTTGGAGGCATTTAATGTTCAAGCAAAAACAGCTGATTTTTGACAAAAGGGATAACACCCCCCATTACGTAATGCTTCAGAAAGGTGAAAAATGGTCAGTTTTCAAATGTTTTATTTTTGAAGGTCAGTTCACATTTGTAGGTGGATTATGAGTTTTAGAGCTAAAATGAGCATGTTTAAAGTGATTTTCATGCTTCCAGGGGCCCGGGAAGTGAATTAAAAACCATTTGGAGGCATTTAATGTTCAAGCAAAAACGGCTGATTTTTGACAAAAGAGATAACACCCCCCCATTAAGTCATGCTTCAGAAAGGTGAAAAATTGTCCATTTTCAAATGTTTTATTTTTGAATGTCAGTTCACATTTGTAGGTGAATTATTAGTTTTAGAGCTAAAATTAGCATGTTTAAAGTGATGTTCATGCTTCCTGTGGCCCTAAACACAAAGTTTGTGGAATGGTTAAAAGTGCATGAAAATGGACAATTTGCTCACTCTGAGGTCTCAAAAAGTGTTTCTTCACCCCGGGAAGTGAATTAAATAACATTTGGAGGCATTTAATGTTCAAGCAAAAACAGCTGATTTTTGACAAAAGAGATAACACCCCCCATTAAGTAATTCTTCAGAAAGGTGAAAAATGGTCCGTTTTCAAATGTTTCATTTTTGAACGTCAGTTCACATTTGTAGGTGGATTATTAGTTTTAGAGCTAAAATTAGCATATTTAAAGTGATTTTCATGCTTCCAGGGGCTCTAAACACAAGATTTGTGGAATGGTTAAAAGTGCATGAAAATGGCCAATTTGCCCCCTCTGAGGTCTCAAAAAGTGTTTCTTCACCCCGGGAAGTGAATTAAATACCATTTGGAGGCATTTAATGTTCAAGCAAAAACAGCTGATCTTTGACAAAAGAGATAACACCCCCCCATTACGTCATTCTTCAGAAAGGTGAAAAATGGTCCGTTTTCAAATGTTTTATTTTTGAACGTCAGTTCACATTTGTAGGTGGATTATTAGTTTTAGAGCTAAAATTAGCATGTTTATAGTGATTTTCATGCTTCCAGGGGCTCTAAACACAAGATTTGTGGAATGGTTAAAAGTGCATGAAAATGGCCAATTTGCTCACTCTGGGGTCTCAAAAAGTTTTTCTTCACCCCGGGAAGTGAATTAAATACCATTTGGAGGCATTTCATGTTCAATCAAAAACAGCTGATTTTTGACAAAAGAGATAACACCTCCCATTACGTCATGCTTCAGAAAGGTGAAAAATTGTCCGTTTTCAAATGTTTTTGTTTTTAATGTCAGTTCACATTTGTAGGTGGATTAGTTTTAGAGCTAAAATTAGCATGTTTAAAGTGATTTTCATGCTTCCTGTGGCCCTAAACACAAGGTTTGTGGAATGGTTAAAAGTGCATGAAAATGGCCAATTTGCTCACTCTGAGGTCTCAAAAAGAGTTTCTTCACCCCGGGAAGTGAATTAAATACCATTTGGAGGCATTTAATGTTCAAGCAAAAACAGCTGATTTTTGACAAAAGAGATAACACCCCCCCATTACGTAATTCTTCAGAAAGGTGAAAAATTGTCTGTTTTCAAATGTTTTATTTTTGAATGTCAGTTCACATTTGTAGGTGGATTATTAGTTTTAGAGCTAAAATTTGCATTTTTAAAGTGATTTTCATGCTTCCTGGGGCTCTAAACACAAGATTTGTGGAATGGTTAAAAGTGCATGAAAATGGCCAATTTGCTCACTCTGGGGGTCTCAAAAAGTGTTTCTTCACCCCGGGAAGTGAATTAAATACCATTTGGAGGCATTTAATGTTCAAGCAAAAACAGCTGATTTTTGACAAAAGAGATAACACCCCCCCATTACGTCATTCTTCAGAAAGGTGAAAAATGGTCCATTTTCAAATGTTTTATTTTTGAACGTCAGTTCACATTTGTAGGTGGATTATTAGTTTTAGAGCTAAAATTAGCATGTTTAAAGTGATTTTCATTCTTCCAGGGGCTCTAAACACAAGATTTGTGGAATGGTTAAAAGTGCATGAAAATGGCCAAATTGCTCACTCTGAGGTCTCAAAAAGTGTTTCTTCACCCCGGGAAGTGAATTAAATACCATTTGGAGGCATTTAATGTTCAAGCAAAAACAGCTGATTTTTGACAAAGGAGATAACACCCCCCCCATTACGTAATTCTTCAGAAAGGTGAAAAATTGTCTGTTTTCAAATGTTTTATTTTTGAATGTCAGTTCACATTTGTAGGTGGATTATTAGTTTTAGAGCTAAAATTAGCATATTTAAAGTGATGTTCATGCTTCCAGGGGCTCTAAACACAAGATTTGTGGAATGGTTAAAAGTGCATGAAAATGGCCAATTTGCTCACTCTGAGGTCTCAAAAAGTGTTTCTTCACCCCGGGAAGTGAATTAAATACCATTTGGAGGCATTTAATGTTCAAGCAAAAACGGCTGATTTTTGACAAAAGAGATAACACCCCCCCATTACGTCATTCTTCAGAAAGGTGAAAAATGGTCCGTTTTCAAATGTTTTATTTTTGAACGTCAGTTCACATTTGTAGGTGGATTATTAGTTTTAGAGCTAAAATTAGCATGTTTAAAGTGATTTTCATGCTTCCAGGGGCTCTAAACACAAGATTTGTGGAATGGTTAAAAGTGCATGAAAATGGCCAATTTGCTCACTCTGAGGTCTCAAAAAGAGTTTCTTCACCCCGGGAAGTGAATTAAATACCATTTGGAGGCATTTAATGTTCAATCAAAAACAGCAGATTTTTGACAAAAGAGATAACACCTCCCATTACGTCATGCTTCAGAAAGGTGAAAAATTGTCCGTTTTCAAATGTTTTTTTTTTAATGTCAGTTCACATTTGTAGGTGGATTATTAGTTTTAGAGCTAAAATTAGCATGTTTAAAGTGATTTTCATGCTTCCTGTGGCCCTAAACACAAGGTTTGTGGAATGGTTAAAAGTGCATGAAAATGGCCAATTTGCTCACTCTGAGGTCTCAAAAAGAGTTTCTTCACCCCGGGAAGTGAATTAAATACCATTTGGAGGCATTTAATGTTCAAGCAAAAACAGCTGATTTTTTACAAAAGAGATAACACCCCCCATTACGTCACTCTTCAGAAAGGTAAAAAATGGTCCGTTTTCAAATGTTTAATTTTTGAACGTCAGTTCACATTTGTAGGTGGATTATTAGTTTTAGAGCTAAAATTAGCATGTTTAAAGTGATTTTCATGCTTCCAGGGGCTCTAAACACAAGATTTGTGGAATGGTTAAAAGTGCATGAAAATGGCCAATTTGCTCACTCTGAGGTCTCAAAAAGTGTTTCTTCACCCCGGGAAGTGAATTAAATACAATTTGGAGGCATTTAATGTTCAAGCAAAAACGGCGGATTTTTGACAAAAGAGATAACACCCCCCCATTACTTGATGCTTCAGAAAGGTGAAAAATTGTCCGTTTTCAAATGTTTTATTTTTGAATGTCAGTTCACATTTGTAGGTGGATCATCAGTTTTAGAGCTAAAAAAATTAGCATGTTTAAAGTGATTTTCATGCTTCCAGGGGCTCTAAACACAAGATTTGTGGAATGGTTAAAAGTGCATGAAAATGGCCAATTTGCTCACTCTGAGGTCTCAAAAAGTGTTTCTTCACCCCAGGAAGTGAATTAAATACCATTTGGAGGCATTTCATGTTCAATCAAAAACAGCTGATTTTTGACAAAAGAGCTAACACCTCCCATTACGTCATGCTTCAGAAAGGTGAAAAATTGTCCGTTTTCAAATGTTTTTTTTTTAATGTCAGTTCACATTTGTAGGTGGATTCGTTTTAGAGCTAAAATTAGCATGTTTAAAGTGATTTTCATGCTTCCTGTGGCCCTAAACACATGGTTTGTGGAATGGTTAAAAGTGCATGAAAATGGCCAATTTGCTCACTCTGAGGTCTCAAAAAGTGTTTCTTCACCCCGGGAAGTGAATTAAATACCATTTGGAGGCATTTAATGTTCAAGCAAAAACGGCTGATTTTTGACAAAAGAGATAACACCCCCCCATTACGTAATTCTTCAGAAAGGTGAAAAATTGTCTGTTTTCAAATGTTTTATTTTTGAATGTCAGTTCACATTTGTAGGTGGATTATTAGTTTTAGAGCTAAAATTAGCATATTTAAAGTGATTTTCATGCTTCCAGGGGCTCTAAACACAAGATTTGTGGAATGGTTAAAAGTGCATGAAAATGGCCAATTTGCTCACTCTGAGGTCTCAAAAAGTGTTTCTTCACCCCGGGAAGTGAATTAAATACCATTTGGAGGCATTTAATGTTCAAGCAAAAACGGCTGATTTTGACAAAAGAGATAACACCCCCCCATTACGTCATTCTTCAGAAAGGTGAAAAATGGTCCGTTTTCAAATGTTTTATTTTTGAACGTCAGTTCACATTTGTAGGTGGATTATTAGTTTTAGAGCAAAAATTAGCATGTTTAAAGTGATTTTCATGCTTCCAGGGGCTCTAAACACAAGATTTGTAGAATGGTTAAAAGTGCATGAAAATGGCCAATTTGTTCACTCTGAGGTCTCAAAAAGTGTTTCTTCACCCCGGGAAGTGAATTAAATACCATTTGGAGGCATTTAATGTTCAAGCAAAAACGGCTGATTTTGACAAAAGAGATAACACCCCCCCATTACGTCATTCTTCAGAAAGGTGAAAAATGGTCCGTTTTCAAATGTTTTATTTTTGAACGTCAGTTCACATTTGTAGGTGGATTATTAGTTTTAGAGCTAAAATTAGCATGTTTAAAGTGATTTTCATGCTTCCAGGGGCTCTAAACACAAGATTTGTGGAATGGTTAAAAGTGCATGAAAATGGCCAATTTGCTCACTCTGAGGTCTCAAAAAGTGTTTCTTCACCCCGGGAAGTGAATTAAATACCATTTGGAGGCATTTAATGTTCAATCAAAAACAGCAGATTTTTGACAAAAGAGATAACACCCCCCCCCCTTACGTAATTCTTCAGAAAGGTGAAAAATTGTCTGTTTTCAAATGTTTTATTTTTGAATGTCAGTTCACATTTGTAGGTGCATTATTAGTTTTAGAGCTAAAATTAGCATATTTAAAGTGATTTTCATGCTTCCAGGGGCTCTAAACACAAGATTTGTGGAATGGTTAAAAGTGCATGAAAATGGCCAATTTGCTCACTCTGAGGTCTCAAAAAGTGTTTCTTCACCCCGGGAAGTGAATTAAATACCATTTGTAGGCATTTAATGTTCAATCAAAAACAGCAGATTTTTGACAAAAGAGATAACACCCCCCCATTACGTCATTCTTCAGAAAGGTGAAAAATTGTCCGTTTTCAAATGTTTTTTTTTAATGTCAGTTCACATTTGTAGGTGGATTATTAGTTTTAGAGCTAAAATTAGCATGTTTAAAGTGATTTTCATGCTTCCTGTGGCCCTAAACACAAGGTTTGTGGAATGGTTAAAAGTGCATGAAAATGGCCAATTTGCTCACTCTGAGGTCTCAAAAAGTGTTTCTTCACCCCGGGAAGTGAATTAAATACCATTTGTGGGCATTTAATGTTCAATCAAAAACAGCAGATTTTTGACAAAAGAGATAACACCCCCCCATTACGTCATTCTTCAGAAAGGTGAAAAATTGTCCGTTTTCAAATGTTTTATTTTTGAAGGTCAGTTCACATTTGTAGGTGGATTATGAGTTTTAGAGCTAAAATTAGCATGTTTAAAGTGATTTTCATGCTTCCAGGGGCTCAAAACACAAGATTTGTGGAATGGTTAAAAGTTCATTAAAATGGCCAATTTGCTCACTCTGAGGTCTCAAAAAGTGTTTCTTCACCCCGGGAAGTGAATTAAATACCATTTGGAGGCATTTAATGTTCAAGCAAAAACAGCTGATTTTTGACAAAAGGGATAACACCCCCCCATTACGTAATGCTTCAGAAAGGTGAAAAATGGTCAGTTTTCAAATGTTTTATTTTTGAAGGTCAGTTCACATTTGTAGGTGGATTATGAGTTTTAGAGCTAAAATTAGCATGTTTAAAGTGATTTTCATGCTTCCAGGGGCCCGGGAAGTGAATTAAATACCATTTGGAGGCATTTAATGTTCAAGCAAAAACGGCTGATTTTTGACAAAAGAGATAACACCCCCCCATTAAGTCATGCTTCAGAAAGGTGAAAAATTGTCCATTTTCAAATGTTTTATTTTTGAATGTCAGTTCACATTTGTAGGTGAATTATTAGTTTTAGAGCTAAAATTAGCATGTTTAAAGTGATGTTCATGCTTCCTGTGGCCCTAAACACAAAGTTTGTGGAATGGTTAAAAGTGCATGAAAATGGACAATTTGCTCACTCTGAGGTCTCAAAAAGTGTTTCTTCACCCCGGGAAGTGAATTAAATAACATTTGGAGGCATTTAATGTTCAAGCAAAAACAGCAGATTTTTGACAAAAGAGATAACACCCCCCATTAAGTAATTCTTCAGAAAGGTGAAAAATGGTCCGTTTTCAAATGTTTCATTTTTGAACGTCAGTTCACATTTGTAGGTGGATTATTAGTTTTAGAGCTAAAATTAGCATATTTAAAGTGATTTTCATGCTTCCAGGGGCTCTAAACACAAGATTTGTGGAATGGTTAAAAGTGCATGAAAATGGCCAATTTGCCCCCTCTGAGGTCTCAAAAAGTGTTTCTTCACCCCGGGAAGTGAATTAAATACCATTTGGAGGCATTTAATGTTCAAGCAAAAACAGCTGATCTTTGACAAAAGAGATAACACCCCCCCATTACGTCATTCTTCAGAAAGGTGAAAAATGGTCCGTTTTCAAATGTTTTATTTTTGAACGTCAGTTCACATTTGTAGGTGGATTATTAGTTTTAGAGCTAAAATTAGCATGTTTATAGTGATTTTCATGCTTCCAGGGGCTCTAAACACAAGATTTGTGGAATGGTTAAAAGTGCATGAAAATGGCCAATTTGCTCACTCTGGGGTCTCAAAAAGTTTTTCTTCACCCCGGGAAGTGAATTAAATACCATTTGGAGGCATTTCATGTTCAATCAAAAACAGCTGATTTTTGACAAAAGAGATAACACCTCCCATTACGTCATGCTTCAGAAAGGTGAAAAATTGTCCGTTTTCAAATGTTTTTGTTTTTAAAGTCAGTTCACATTTGTAGGTGGATTAGTTTTAGAGCTAAAATTAGCATGTTTAAAGTGATTTTCATGCTTCCTGTGGCCCTAAACACAAGGTTTGTGGAATGGTTAAAAGTGCATGAAAATGGCCAATTTGCTCACTCTGAGGTCTCAAAAAGAGTTTCTTCACCCCGGGAAGTGAATTAAATACCATTTGGAGGCATTTAATGTTCAAGCAAAAACAGCTGATTTTTGACAAAAGAGATAACACCCCCCCATTACGTAATTCTTCAGAAAGGTGAAAAATTGTCTGTTTTCAAATGTTTTATTTTTGAATGTCAGTTCACATTTGTAGGTGGATTATTAGTTTTAGAGCTAAAATTTGCATTTTTAAAGTGATTTTCATGCTTCCAGGGGCTCTAAACACAAGATTTGTGGAATGGTTAAAAGTGCATGAAAATGGCCAAATTGCTCACTCTGAGGTCTCAAAAAGTGTTTCTTCACCCCGGGAAGTGAATTAAATACCATTTGGAGGCATTTAATGTTCAAGCAAAAACAGCTGATTTTTGACAAAGGAGATAACACCCCCCCCATTACGTAATTCTTCAGAAAGGTGAAAAATTGTCTGTTTTCAAATGTTTTATTTTTGAATGTCAGTTCACATTTGTAGGTGGATTATTAGTTTTAGAGCTAAAATTAGCATATTTAAAGTGATGTTCATGCTTCCAGGGGCTCTAAACACAAAATTTGTGGAATGGTTAAAAGTGCATGAAAATGGCCAATTTGCTCACTCTGAGGTCTCAAAAAGTGTTTCTTCACCCCGGGAAGTGAATTAAATACCATTTGGAGGCATTTAATGTTCAAGCAAAAACGGCTGATTTTTGACAAAAGAGATAACACCCCCCCATTACGTCATTCTTCAGAAAGGTGAAAAATGGTCCGTTTTCAAATGTTTTATTTTTGAACGTCAGTTCACATTTGTAGGTGGATTATTAGTTTTAGAGCTAAAATTAGCATGTTTAAAGTGATTTTCATGCTTCCAGGGGCTCTAAACACAAGATTTGTGGAATGGTTAAAAGTGCATGAAAATGGCCAATTTGCTCACTCTGAGGTCTCAAAAAGAGTTTCTTCACCCCGGGAAGTGAATTAAATACCATTTGGAGGCATTTAATGTTCAATCAAAAACAGCTGATTTTTGACAAAAGAGATAACACCTCCCATTACGTCATGCTTCAGAAAGGTGAAAAATTGTCCGTTTTCAAATGTTTTTTTTTTAATGTCAGTTCACATTTGTAGGTGGATTATTAGTTTTAGAGCTAAAATTAGCATGTTTAAAGTGATTTTCATGCTTCCTGTGGCCCTAAACACAAGGTTTGTGGAATGGTTAAAAGTGCATGAAAATGGCCAATTTGCTCACTCTGAGGTCTCAAAAAGAGTTTCTTCACCCCGGGAAGTGAATTAAATACCATTTGGAGGCATTTAATGTTCAAGCAAAAACAGCTGATTTTTTACAAAAGAGATAACACCCCCCATTACGTCATTCTTCAGAAAGGTAAAAAATGGTCCGTTTTCAAATGTTTAATTTTTGAACGTCAGTTCACATTTGTAGGTGGATTATTAGTTTTAGAGCTAAAATTAGCATGTTTAAAGTGATTTTCATGCTTCCAGGGGCTCTAAACACAAGATTTGTGGAATGGTTAAAAGTGCATGAAAATGGCCAATTTGCTCACTCTGAGGTCTCAAAAAGTGTTTCTTCACCCCGGGAAGTGAATTAAATACAATTTGGAGGCATTTAATGTTCAAGCAAAAACGGCGGATTTTTGACAAAAGAGATAACACCCCCCCATTACTTGATGCTTCAGAAAGGTGAAAAATTGTCCGTTTTCAAATGTTTTATTTTTGAATGTCAGTTCACATTTGTAGGTGGATCATCAGTTTTAGAGCTAAAAAAATTAGCATGTTTAAAGTGATTTTCATGCTTCCAGGGGCTCTAAACACAAGATTTGTGGAATGGTTAAAAGTGCATGAAAATGGCCAATTTGCTCACTCTGAGGTCTCAAAAAGTGTTTCTTCACCCCAGGAAGTGAATTAAATACCATTTGGAGGCATTTCATGTTCAATCAAAAACAGCTGATTTTTGACAAAAGAGCTAACACCTCCCATTACGTCATGCTTCAGAAAGGTGAAAAATTGTCCGTTTTCAAATGTTTTTTTTTTAATGTCAGTTCACATTTGTAGGTGGATTCGTTTTAGAGCTAAAATTAGCATGTTTAAAGTGATTTTCATGCTTCCTGTGGCCCTAAACACATGGTTTGTGGAATGGTTAAAAGTGCATGAAAATGGCCAATTTGCTCACTCTGAGGTCTCAAAAAGTGTTTCTTCACCCCGGGAAGTGAATTAAATACCATTTGGAGGCATTTAATGTTCAAGCAAAAACGGCTGATTTTTGACAAAAGAGATAACACCCCCCCATTACGTAATTCTTCAGAAAGGTGAAAAATTGTCTGTTTTCAAATGTTTTATTTTTGAATGTCAGTTCACATTTGTAGGTGGATTATTAGTTTTAGAGCTAAAATTAGCATATTTAAAGTGATTTTCATGCTTCCAGGGGCTCTAAACACAAGATTTGTGGAATGGTTAAAAGTGCATGAAAATGGCCAATTTGCTCACTCTGAGGTCTCAAAAAGTGTTTCTTCACCCCGGGAAGTGAATTAAATACCATTTGGAGGCATTTAATGTTCAAGCAAAAACGGCTGATTTTGACAAAAGAGATAACACCCCCCCATTACGTCATTCTTCAGAAAGGTGAAAAATGGTCCGTTTTCAAATGTTTTATTTTTGAACGTCAGTTCACATTTGTAGGTGGATTATTAGTTTTAGAGCTAAAATTAGCATGTTTAAAGTGATTTTCATGCTTCCAGGGGCTCTAAACACAAGATTTGTGGAATGGTTAAAAGTGCATGAAAATGGCCAATTTGCTCACTCTGAGGTCTCAAAAAGTGTTTCTTCACCCCGGGAAGTGAATTAAATACCATTTGGAGGCCTTTAATGTTCAATCAAAAACAGCAGATTTTTGACAAAAGAGATAACACCCCCCCCCTTACGTAATTCTTCAGAAAGGTGAAAAATTGTCTGTTTTCAAATGTTTTATTTTTGAATGTCAGTTCACATTTGTAGGTGCATTATTAGTTTTAGAGCTAAAATTAGCATATTTAAAGTGATTTTCATGCTTCCAGGGGCTCTAAACACAAGATTTGTGGAATGGTTAAAAGTGCATGAAAATGGCCAATTTGCTCACTCTGAGGTCTCAAAAAGTGTTTCTTCACCCCGGGAAGTGAATTAAATACCATTTGGAGGCATTTACTGTTCAAGCAAAAACGGCTGATTTTTGACAAAAGAGATAACACCCCCCCATTACGTCATTCTTCAGAAAGGTGAAAAATTGTCCGTTTTCAAATGTTTATTTTTTAATGTCAGTTCACATTTGTAGGTGGATTATTAGTTTTAGAGCTAAAATTAGCATGTTTAAAGTGATTTTCATGCTTCCTGTGGCCCTAAACACAAGGTTTGTGGAATGGTTAAAAGTGCATGAAAATGGCCAATTTGCTCACTCTGAGGTCTCAAAAAGAGTTTCTTCACCCCGGGAAGTGAATTAAATACCATTTGGAGGCATTTAATGTTCAAGCAAAAACAGCTGATTTTTGACAAAAGAGATAACACCCCCCATTACGTAATTCTTCAGAAAGGTGAAAAATTGTCTGTTTTCAAATTTTTTATTTTTGAACGTCAGTTCACATTTGTAGGTGGATTATTAGTTTTAGAGCTAAAATTAGCATGTTTAAAGTGATTTTCATGCTTCCAGGGGCTCAAAACACAAGATTTGTGGAATGGTTAAAAGTTCATGAAAATGGCCAATTTGCTCACTCTGAGGTCTCAAAAAGTGTTTCTTCACCCCGGGAAGTGAATTAAATACCATTTGGAGGCATTTAATGTTCAAGCAAAAACAGCTGATTTTTGACAAAAGGGATAACACCCCCCCATTACGTAATGCTTCAGAAAGGTGAAAAATGGTCAGTTTTCAAATGTTTTATTTTTGAAGGTCAGTTCACATTTGTGGGTGGATTATGAGTTTTAGAGCTAAAATTAGCATGTTTAAAGTGATTTTCATGCTACCAGGGGCCCGGGAAGTGAATTAAATACCATTTGGAGGCATTTAATGTTCAAGCAAAAACGGCTGATTTTTGACAAAAGAGATAACACCCCCCCATTAAGTCATGCTTCAGAAAGGTGAAAAATTGTCCATTTTCAAATGTTTTATTTTTGAATGTCAGTTCACATTTGTAGGTGAATTATTAGTTTTAGAGCTAAAATTAGCATGTTTAAAGTGATTTTCATGCTTCCTGTGGCCCTAAACACAAAGTTTGTGGAATGGTTAAAAGTGCATGAAAATGGCCAATTTGCTCACTCTGAGGTCTCAAAAAGTGTTTCTTCACCCCGGGAAGTGAATTAAATACCATTTGGAGGCATTTAATGTTCAAGCAAAAACAGCTGATTATTGACAAAAGAGATAACACCCCCCCATTACGTAATTCTTCAGAAAGGTGAAAAATTGTCTGTTTTCAAATGTTTTATTTTTGAATGTCAGTTCACATTTGTAGGTGGATTATTAGTTTTAGAGCTAAAATTAGCATATTTAAAGTGATTTTCATGCTTCCAGGGGCTCTAAACACAAGATTTGTGGAATGGTTAAAAGTGCATGAAAATGGCCAATTTGCTCACTCTGAGGTCTCAAAAAGTGTTTCTTCACCCCGGGAAGTGAATTAAATACCATTTGGAGGCATTTACTGTTCAAGCAAAAACGGCTGATTTTTGACAAAAGAGATAACACCCCCCCATTACGTCATTCTTCAGAAAGGTGAAAAATTGTCCGTTTTCAAATGTTTATTTTTTAATGTCAGTTCACATTTGTAGGTGGATTATTAGTTTTAGAGCTAAAATTAGCATGTTTAAAGTGATTT
Source organism: Lissotriton helveticus (assembly GCF_964261635.1). Classification (NCBI taxonomy): domain Eukaryota; kingdom Metazoa; phylum Chordata; class Amphibia; order Caudata; family Salamandridae; genus Lissotriton; species Lissotriton helveticus. The sequence continues at coordinate 3,012,276 of NW_027611740.1, forward strand.
TCATGCTTCCTGTGGCCCTAAACACAAGGTTTGTGGAATGGTTAAAAGTGCATGAAAATGGCCAATTTGCTCACTCTGAGGTCTCAAAAAGAGTTTCTTCACCCCGGGAAGTGAATTAAATACCATTTGGAGGCATTTAATGTTCAAGCAAAAACAGCTGATTTTTGACAAAAGAGATAACACCCCCCATTACGTAATTCTTCAGAAAGGTGAAAAATTGTCTGTTTTCAAATTTTTTATTTTTGAACGTCAGTTCACATTTGTAGGTGGATTATTAGTTTTAGAGCTAAAATTAGCATGTTTAAAGTGATTTTCATGCTTCCAGGGGCTCAAAACACAAGATTTGTGGAATGGTTAAAAGTTCATGAAAATGGCCAATTTGCTCACTCTGAGGTCTCAAAAAGTGTTTCTTCACCCCGGGAAGTGAATTAAATACCATTTGGAGGCATTTAATGTTCAAGCAAAAACAGCTGATTTTTGACAAAAGGGATAACACCCCCCCATTACGTAATGCTTCAGAAAGGTGAAAAATGGTCAGTTTTCAAATGTTTTATTTTTGAAGGTCAGTTCACATTTGTGGGTGGATTATGAGTTTTAGAGCTAAAATTAGCATGTTTAAAGTGATTTTCATGCTACCAGGGGCCCGGGAAGTGAATTAAATACCATTTGGAGGCATTTAATGTTCAAGCAAAAACGGCTGATTTTTGACAAAAGAGATAACACCCCCCCATTAAGTCATGCTTCAGAAAGGTGAAAAATTGTCCATTTTCAAATGTTTTATTTTTGAATGTCAGTTCACATTTGTAGGTGAATTATTAGTTTTAGAGCTAAAATTAGCATGTTTAAAGTGATTTTCATGCTTCCTGTGGCCCTAAACACAAAGTTTGTGGAATGGTTAAAAGTGCATGAAAATGGCCAATTTGCTCACTCTGAGGTCTCAAAAAGTGTTTCTTCACCCCGGGAAGTGAATTAAATACCATTTGGAGGCATTTAATGTTCAAGCAAAAACAGCTGATTATTGACAAAAGAGATAACACCCCCCCATTACGTAATTCTTCAGAAAGGTGAAAAATTGTCTGTTTTCAAATGTTTTATTTTTGAATGTCAGTTCACATTTGTAGGTGGATTATTAGTTTTAGAGCTAAAATTTGCATTTTTAAAGTGATTTTCATGCTTCCAGGGGCTCTAAACACAAGATTTGTGGAATGGTTAAAAGTGCATGAAAATGGCCAATTTGCTCACTCTGGGGTCTCAAAAAGTGTTTCTTCACCCCGGGAAGTGAATTAAATACCATTTGGAGGCATTTAATGTTCAAGCAAAAACAGCTGATTTTTGACAAAAGAGATAACACCCCCCCATTACGTCATTCTTCAGAAAGGTGAAAAATGGTCCATTTTCAAATGTTTTATTTTTGAACGTCAGTTCACATTTGTAGGTGGATTATTAGTTTTAGAGCTAAAATTAGCATGTTTAAAGTGATTTTCATGCTTCCAGGGGCTCTAAACACAAGATTTGTGGAATGGTTAAAAGTGCATGAAAATGGCCAAATTGCTCACTCTGAGGTCTCAAAAAGGGTTTCTTCACCCCGGGAAGTGAATTAAATACCATTTGGAGGCATTTAATGTTCAAGCAAAAACAGCTGATTTTTGACAAAGGAGATAACACCCCCCCCATTACGTAATTCTTCAGAAAGGTGAAAAATTGTCTGTTTTCAAATGTTTTATTTTTGAATGTCAGTTCACATTTGTAGGTGGATTATTAGTTTTAGAGCTAAAATTAGCATATTTAAAGTGATGTTCATGCTTCCAGGGGCTCTAAACACAAGATTTGTGGAATGGTTAAAAGTGCATGAAAATGGCCAATTTGCTCACTCTGAGGTCTCAAAAAGTGTTTCTTCACCCCGGGAAGTGAATTAAATACCATTTGGAGGCATTTAATGTTCAAGCAAAAACGGCTGATTTTTGACAAAAGAGATAACACCCCCCCATTACGTCATTCTTCAGAAAGGTGAAAAATGGTCCGTTTTCAAATGTTTTATTTTTGAACGTCAGTTCACATTTGTAGGTGGATTATTAGTTTTAGAGCTAAAATTAGCATGTTTAAAGTGATTTTCATGCTTCCAGGGGCTCTAAACACAAGATTTGTGGAATGGTTAAAAGTGCATGAAAATGGCCAATTTGCTCACTCTGAGGTCTCAAAAAGAGTTTCTTCACCCCGGGAAGTGAATTAAATACCATTTGGAGGCATTTAATGTTCAATCAAAAACAGCAGATTTTTGACAAAAGAGATAACACCTCCCATTACGTCATGCTTCAGAAAGGTGAAAAATTGTCCGTTTTCAAATGTTTTATTTTTGAATGTCAGTTCACATTTGTAGGTGGATCATCAGTTTTAGAGCTAAAAAAATTAGCATGTTTAAAGTGATTTTCATGCTTCCAGGGGCTCTAAACACAAGATTTGTGGAATGGTTAAAAGTGCATGAAAATGGCCAATTTGCTCACTCTGAGGTCTCAAAAAGTGTTTCTTCACCCCAGGAAGTGAATTAAATACCATTTGGAGGCATTTCATGTTCAATCAAAAACAGCTGATTTTTGACAAAAGAGCTAACACCTCCCATTACGTCATGCTTCAGAAAGGTGAAAAATTGTCCGTTTTCAAATGTTTTTTTTTTAATGTCAGTTCACATTTGTAGGTGGATTCGTTTTAGAGCTAAAATTAGCATGTTTAAAGTGATTTTCATGCTTCCTGTGGCCCTAAACACATGGTTTGTGGAATGGTTAAAAGTGCATGAAAATGGCCAATTTGCTCACTCTGAGGTCTCAAAAAGTGTTTCTTCACCCCGGGAAGTGAATTAAATACCATTTGGAGGCATTTAATGTTCAAGCAAAAACGGCTGATTTTGACAAAAGAGATAACACCCCCCCATTACGTCATTCTTCAGAAAGGTGAAAAATGGTCCGTTTTCAAATGTTTTATTTTTGAACGTCAGTTCACATTTGTAGGTGGATTATTAGTTTTAGAGCAAAAATTAGCATGTTTAAAGTGATTTTCATGCTTCCAGGGGCTCTAAACACAAGATTTGTGGAATGGTTAAAAGTGCATGAAAATGGCCAATTTGTTCACTCTGAGGTCTCAAAAAGTGTTTCTTCACCCCGGGAAGTGAATTAAATACCATTTGGAGGCATTTAATGTTCAAGCAAAAACGGCTGATTTTGACAAAAGAGATAACACCCCCCCATTACGTCATTCTTCAGAAAGGTGAAAAATGGTCCGTTTTCAAATGTTTTATTTTTGAACGTCAGTTCACATTTGTAGGTGGATTATTAGTTTTAGAGCTAAAATTAGCATGTTTAAAGTGATTTTCATGCTTCCAGGGGCTCTAAACACAAGATTTGTGGAATGGTTAAAAGTGCATGAAAATGGCCAATTTGCTCACTCTGAGGTCTCAAAAAGTGTTTCTTCACCCCGGGAAGTGAATTAAATACCATTTGGAGGCATTTAATGTTCAATCAAAAACAGCAGATTTTTGACAAAAGAGATAACACCCCCCCCCTTACGTAATTCTTCAGAAAGGTGAAAAATTGTCTGTTTTCAAATGTTTTATTTTTGAATGTCAGTTCACATTTGTAGGTGCATTATTAGTTTTAGAGCTAAAATTAGCATATTTAAAGTGATTTTCATGCTTCCAGGGGCTCTAAACACAAGATTTGTGGAATTGTTAAAAGTGCATGAAAATGGCCAATTTGCTCACTCTGAGGTCTCAAAAAGTGTTTCTTCACCCCGGGAAGTGAATTAAATACCATTTGGAGGCATTTACTGTTCAAGCAAAAACGGCTGATTTTTGACAAAAGAGATAACACCCCCCCATTACGTCATTCTTCAGAAAGGTGAAAAATGGTCCGTTTTCAAATGTTTTATTTTTGAACGTCAGTTCACATTTGTAGGTGGATTATTAGTTTTAGAGCTAAAATTAGCATGTTTAAAGTGATTTTCATGCTTCCAGGGGCTCTAAACACAAGATTTGTGGAATGGTTAAAAGTGCATGAAAATGGCCAATTTGCTCACTCTGAGGTCTCAAAAAGTGTTTCTTCACCCCGGGAAGTGAATTAAATACCATTTGTAGGCATTTAATGTTCAATCAAAAACAGCAGATTTTTGACAAAAGAGATAACACCCCCCATTACGTCATTCTTCAGAAAGGTGAAAAATTGTCCGTTTTCAAATGTTTTTTTTTAATGTCAGTTCACATTTGTAGGTGGATTATTAGTTTTAGAGCTAAAATTAGCATGTTTAAAGTGATTTTCATGCTTCCTGTGGCCCTAAACACAAGGTTTGTGGAATGGTTAAAAGTGCATGAAAATGGCCAATTTGCTCACTCTGAGGTCTCAAAAAGAGTTTCTTCACCCCGGGAAGTGAATTAAATACCATTTGGAGGCATTTAATGTTCAAGCAAAAACAGCTGATTTTTGACAAAAGAGATAACACCCCCCATTACGTAATTCTTCAGAAGGGTGAAAAATTGTCTGTTTTCAAATTTTTTATTTTTGAACGTCAGTTCACATTTGTAGGTGGATTATTAGTTTTAGAGCTAAAATTAGCATGTTTAAAGTGATTTTCATGCTTCCAGGGGCTCAAAACACAAGATTTGTGGAATGGTTAAAAGTTCATGAAAATGGCCAATTTGCTCACTCTGAGGTCTCAAAAAGTGTTTCTTCACCCCGGGAAGTGAATTAAATACCATTTGGAGGCATTTAATGTTCAAGCAAAAACAGCTGATTTTTGACAAAAGGGATAACACCCCCCCATTACGTAATGCTTCAGAAAGGTGAAAAATGGTCAGTTTTCAAATGTTTTATTTTTGAAGGTCAGTTCACATTTGTGGGTGGATTATGAGTTTTAGAGCTAAAATTAGCATGTTTAAAGTGATTTTCATGCTACCAGGGGCCCGGGAAGTGAATTAAATACCATTTGGAGGCATTTAATGTTCAAGCAAAAACGGCTGATTTTTGACAAAAGAGATAACACCCCCCCATTAAGTCATGCTTCAGAAAGGTGAAAAATTGTCCATTTTCAAATGTTTTATTTTTGAATGTCAGTTCACATTTGTAGGTGAATTATTAGTTTTAGAGCTAAAATTAGCATGTTTAAAGTGATTTTCATGCTTCCTGTGGCCCTAAACACAAAGTTTGTGGAATGGTTAAAAGTGCATGAAAATGGCCAATTTGCTCACTCTGAGGTCTCAAAAAGTGTTTCTTCACTCCGGGAAGTGAATTAAATACCATTTGGAGGCATTTAATGTTCAAGCAAAAACAGCTGATTTTTGACAAAGGAGATAACACCCCCCCATTACGTAATTCTTCAGAAAGGTGAAAAATTGTCTGTTTTCAAATGTTTTATTTTTGAATGTCAGTTCACATTTGTAGGTGGATTATTAGTTTTAGAGCTAAAATTAGCATATTTAAAGTGATGTTCATGCTTCCAGGGGCTCTAAACACAAGATTTGTGGAATGGTTAAAAGTGCATGAAAATGGCCAATTTGCTCACTCTGAGGTCTCAAAAAGTGTTTCTTCACCCCGGGAAGTGAATTAAATACCATTTGGAGGCATTTAATGTTCAAGCAAAAACGGCTGATTTTTGACAAAAGAGATAACACCCCCCCATTACGTCATTCTTCAGAAAGGTGAAAAATGGTCCGTTTTCAAATGTTTTATTTTTGAACGTCAGTTCACATTTGTAGGTGGATTATTAGTTTTAGAGCTAAAATTAGCATGTTTAAAGTGATTTTCATGCTTCCAGGGGCTCTAAACACAAGATTTGTGGAATGGTTAAAAGTGCATGAAAATGGCCAATTTGCTCACTCTGAGGTCTCAAAAAGAGTTTCTTCACCCCGGGAAGTTAATTAAATACCATTTGGAGGCATTTAATGTTCAATCAAAAACAGCTGATTTTTGACAAAAGAGATAACACCTCCCATTACGTCATGCTTCAGAAAGGTGAAAAATTGTCCGTTTTCAAATGTTTTTTTTTTAATGTCAGTTCACATTTGTAGGTGGATTATTAGTTTTAGAGCTAAAATTAGCATGTTTAAAGTGATTTTCATGCTTCCTGTGGCCCTAAACACAAGGTTTGTGGAATGGTTAAAAGTGCATGAAAATGGCCAATTTGCTCACTCTGAGGTCTCAAAAAGAGTTTCTTCACCCCGGGAAGTGAATTAAATACCATTTGGAGGCATTTAATGTTCAAGCAAAAACAGCTGATTTTTTACAAAAGAGATAACACCCCCCATTACGTCATTCTTCAGAAAGGTAAAAAATGGTCCGTTTTCAAATGTTTAATTTTTGAACGTCAGTTCACATTTGTAGGTGGATTATTAGTTTTAGAGCTAAAATTAGCATGTTTAAAGTGATTTTCATGCTTCCAGGGGCTCTAAACACAAGATTTGTGGAATGGTTAAAAGTGCATGAAAATGGCCAATTTGCTCACTCTGAGGTCTCAAAAAGTGTTTCTTCACCCCGGGAAGTGAATTAAATACAATTTGGAGGCATTTAATGTTCAAGCAAAAACGGCGGATTTTTGACAAAAGAGATAACACCCCCCCATTACTTGATGCTTCAGAAAGGTGAAAAATTGTCCGTTTTCAAATGTTTTATTTTTGAATGTCAGTTCACATTTGTAGGTGGATCATCAGTTTTAGAGCTAAAAAAATTAGCATGTTTAAAGTGATTTTCATGCTTCCAGGGGCTCTAAACACAAGATTTGTGGAATGGTTAAAAGTGCATGAAAATGGCCAATTTGCTCACTCTGAGGTCTCAAAAAGTGTTTCTTCACCCCAGGAAGTGAATTAAATACCATTTGGAGGCATTTCATGTTCAATCAAAAACAGCTGATTTTTGACAAAAGAGCTAACACCTCCCATTACGTCATGCTTCAGAAAGGTGAAAAATTGTCCGTTTTCAAATGTTTTTTTTTTAATGTCAGTTCACATTTGTAGGTGGATTCGTTTTAGAGGTAAAATTAGCATATTTAAAGTGATTTTCATGCTTCCAGGGGCTCTAAACACAAGATTTGTGGAATGGTTAAAAGTGCATGAAAATGGCCAATTTGCCCCCTCTGAGGTCTCAAAAAGTGTTTCTTCACCCCGGGAAGTGAATTAAATACCATTTGGAGGCATTTAATGTTCAAGCAAAAACAGCTGATCTTTGACAAAAGAGATAACACCCCCCCATTACGTCATTCTTCAGAAAGGTGAAAAATGGTCCGTTTTCAAATGTTTTATTTTTGAACGTCAGTTCACATTTGTAGGTGGATTATTAGTTTTAGAGCTAAAATTAGCATGTTTATAGTGATTTTCATGCTTCCAGGGGCTCTAAACACAAGATTTGTGGAATGGTTAAAAGTGCATGAAAATGGCCAATTTGCTCACTCTGGGGTCTCAAAAAGTTTTTCTTCACCCCGGGAAGTGAATTAAATACCATTTGGAGGCATTTCATGTTCAATCAAAAACAGCTGATTTTTGACAAAAGAGATAACACCTCCCATTACGTCATGCTTCAGAAAGGTGAAAAATTTTCCGTTTTCAAATGTTTTTGTTTTTAAAGTCAGTTCACATTTGTAGGTGGATTAGTTTTAGAGCTAAAATTAGCATGTTTAAAGTGATTTTCATGCTTCCTGTGGCCCTAAACACAAGGTTTGTGGAATGGTTAAAAGTGCATGAAAATGGCCAATTTGCTCACTCTGAGGTCTCAAAAAGAGTTTCTTCACCCCGGGAAGTGAATTAAATACCATTTGGAGGCATTTAATGTTCAAGCAAAAACAGCTGATTTTTGACAAAAGAGATAACACCCCCCCATTACGTAATTCTTCAGAAAGGTGAAAAATTGTCTGTTTTCAAATGTTTTATTTTTGAATGTCAGTTCACATTTGTAGGTGGATTATTAGTTTTAGAGCTAAAATTTGCATTTTTAAAGTGATTTTCATGCTTCCAGGGGCTCTAAACACAAGATTTGTGGAATGGTTAAAAGTGCATGAAAATGGCCAAATTGCTCACTCTGAGGTCTCAAAAAGTGTTTCTTCACCCCGGGAAGTGAATTAAATACCATTTGGAGGCATTTAATGTTCAAGCAAAAACAGCTGATTTTTGACAAAGGAGATAACACCCCCCCCATTACGTAATTCTTCAGAAAGGTGAAAAATTGTCTGTTTTCAAATGTTTTATTTTTGAATGTCAGTTCACATTTGTAGGTGGATTATTAGTTTTAGAGCTAAAATTAGCATATTTAAAGTGATGTTCATGCTTCCAGGGGCTCTAAACACAAGATTTGTGGAATGGTTAAAAGTGCATGAAAATGGCCAATTTGCTCACTCTGAGGTCTCAAAAAGTGTTTCTTCACCCCGGGAAGTGAATTAAATACCATTTGGAGGCATTTAATGTTCAAGCAAAAACGGCTGATTTTTGACAAAAGAGATAACACCCCCCCATTACGTCATTCTTCAGAAAGGTGAAAAATGGTCCGTTTTCAAATGTTTTATTTTTGAACGTCAGTTCACATTTGTAGGTGGATTATTAGTTTTAGAGCTAAAATTAGCATGTTTAAAGTGATTTTCATGCTTCCAGGGGCTCTAAACACAAGATTTGTGGAATGGTTAAAAGTGCATGAAAATGGCCAATTTGCTCACTCTGAGGTCTCAAAAAGAGTTTCTTCACCCCGGGAAGTGAATTAAATACCATTTGGAGGCATTTAATGTTCAATCAAAAACAGCTGATTTTTGACAAAAGAGATAACACCTCCCATTACGTCATGCTTCAGAAAGGTGAAAAATTGTCCGTTTTCAAATGTTTTTTTTTTAATGTCAGTTCACATTTGTAGGTGGATTATTAGTTTTAGAGCTAAAATTAGCATGTTTAAAGTGATTTTCATGCTTCCTGTGGCCCTAAACACAAGGTTTGTGGAATGGTTAAAAGTGCATGAAAATGGCCAATTTGCTCACTCTGAGGTCTCAAAAAGAGTTTCTTCACCCCGGGAAGTGAATTAAATACCATTTGGAGGCATTTAATGTTCAAGCAAAAACAGCTGATTTTTTACAAAAGAGATAACACCCCCCATTACGTCATTCTTCAGAAAGGTAAAAAATGGTCCGTTTTCAAATGTTTAATTTTTGAACGTCAGTTCACATTTGTAGGTGGATTATTAGTTTTAGAGCTAAAATTAGCATGTTTAAAGTGATTTTCATGCTTCCAGGGGCTCTAAACACAAGATTTGTGGAATGGTTAAAAGTGCATGAAAATGGCCAATTTGCTCACTCTGAGGTCTCAAAAAGTGTTTCTTCACCCCGGGAAGTGAATTAAATACAATTTGGAGGCATTTAATGTTCAAGCAAAAACGGCGGATTTTTGACAAAAGAGATAACACCCCCCCATTACTTGATGCTTCAGAAAGGTGAAAAATTGTCCGTTTTCAAATGTTTTATTTTTGAATGTCAGTTCACATTTGTAGGTGGATCATCAGTTTTAGAGCTAAAAAAATTAGCATGTTTAAAGTGATTTTCATGCTTCCAGGGGCTCTAAACACAAGATTTGTGGAATGGTTAAAAGTGCATGAAAATGGCCAATTTGCTCACTCTGAGGTCTCAAAAAGTGTTTCTTCACCCCAGGAAGTGAATTAAATACCATTTGGAGGCATTTCATGTTCAATCAAAAACAGCTGATTTTTGACAAAAGAGCTAACACCTCCCATTACGTCATGCTTCAGAAAGGTGAAAAATTGTCCGTTTTCAAATGTTTTTTTTTTAATGTCAGTTCACATTTGTAGGTGGATTCGTTTTAGAGCTAAAATTAGCATGTTTAAAGTGATTTTCATGCTTCCTGTGGCCCTAAACACATGGTTTGTGGAATGGTTAAAAGTGCATGAAAATGGCCAATTTGCTCACTCTGAGGTCTCAAAAAGTGTTTCTTCACCCCGGGAAGTGAATTAAATACCATTTGGAGGCATTTAATGTTCAAGCAAAAACGGCTGATTTTGACAAAAGAGATAACACCCCCCCATTACGTCATTCTTCAGAAAGGTGAAAAATGGTCCGTTTTCAAATGTTTTATTTTTGAACGTCAGTTCACATTTGTAGGTGGATTATTAGTTTTAGAGCTAAAATTAGCATGTTTAAAGTGATTTTCATGCTTCCAGGGGCTCTAAACACAAGATTTGTGGAATGGTTAAAAGTGCATGAAAATGGCCAATTTGCTCACTCTGAGGTCTCAAAAAGTGTTTCTTCACCCCGGGAAGTGAATTAAATACCATTTGGAGGCATTTAATGTTCAATCAAAAACAGCAGATTTTTGACAAAAGAGATAACACCCCCCCCCCTTACGTAATTCTTCAGAAAGGTGAAAAATTGTCTGTTTTCAAATGTTTTATTTTTGAATGTCAGTTCACATTTGTAGGTGCATTATTAGTTTTAGAGCTAAAATTAGCATATTTAAAGTGATTTTCATGCTTCCAGGGGCTCTAAACACAAGATTTGTGGAATGGTTAAAAGTGCATGAAAATGGCCAATTTGCTCACTCTGAGGTCTCAAAAAGTGTTTCTTCACCCCGGGAAGTGAATTAAATACCATTTGGAGGCATTTACTGTTCAAGCAAAAACGGCTGATTTTTGACAAAAGAGATAACACCCCCCCATTACGTCATTCTTCAGAAAGGTGAAAAATGGTCCGTTTTCAAATGTTTTATTTTTGAACGTCAGTTCACATTTGTAGGTGGATTATTAGTTTTAGAGCTAAAGTTAGCATGTTTAAAGTGATTTTCATGCTTCCAGGGGCTCTAAACACAAGATTTGTGGAATGGTTAAAAGTGCATGAAAATGGCCAATTTGCTCACTCTGAGGTCTCAAAAAGTGTTTCTTCACCCCGGGAAGTGAATTAAATACCATTTGTAGGCATTTAATGTTCAATCAAAAACAGCAGATTTTTGACAAAAGAGATAACACCCCCCCATTACGTCATTCTTCAGAAAGGTGAAAAATTGTCCGTTTTCAAATGTTTATTTTTTAATGTCAGTTCACATTTGTAGGTGGATTATTAGTTTTAGAGCTAAAATTAGCATGTTTAAAGTGATTTTCATGCTTCCTCTGGCCCTAAACACAAGGTTTGTGGAATGGTTAAAAGTGCATGAAAATGGCCAATTTGCTCACTCTGAGGTCTCAAAAAGAGTTTCTTCACCCCGGGAAGTGAATTAAATACCATTTGGAGGCATTTAATGTTCAAGCAAAAACAGCTGATTTTTGACAAAAGAGATAACACCCCCCATTACGTAATTCTTCAGAAAGGTGAAAAATTGTCTGTTTTCAAATTTTTTATTTTTGAACGTCAGTTCACATTTGTAGGTGGATTATTAGTTTTAGAGCTAAAATTAGCATGTTTAAAGTGATTTTCATGCTTCCAGGGGCTCAAAACACAAGATTTGTGGAATGGTTAAAAGTTCATGAAAATGGCCAATTTGCTCACTCTGAGGTCTCAAAAAGTGTTTCTTCACCCCGGGAAGTGAATTAAATACCATTTGGAGGCATTTAATGTTCAAGCAAAAACAGCTGATTTTTGACAAAAGGGATAACACCCCCCCATTACGTAATGCTTCAGAAAGGTGAAAAATGGTCAGTTTTCAAATGTTTTATTTTTGAAGGTCAGTTCACATTTGTGGGTGGATTATGAGTTTTAGAGCTAAAATTAGCATGTTTAAAGTGATTTTCATGCTACCAGGGGCCCGGGAAGTGAATTAAATACCATTTGGAGGCATTTAATGTTCAAGCAAAAACGGCTGATTTTTGACAAAAGAGATAACACCCCCCCATTAAGTCATGCTTCAGAAAGGTGAAAAATTGTCCATTTTCAAATGTTTTATTTTTGAATGTCAGTTCACATTTGTAGGTGAATTATTAGTTTTAGAGCTAAAATTAGCATGTTTAAAGTGATTTTCATGCTTCCTGTGGCCCTAAACACAAAGTTTGTGGAATGGTTAAAAGTGCATGAAAATGGCCAATTTGCTCACTCTGAGGTCTCAAAAAGTGTTTCTTCACCCCGGGAAGTGAATTAAATACCATTTGGAGGCATTTAATGTTCAAGCAAAAACAGCTGATTATTGACAAAAGAGATAACACCCCCCCATTACGTAATTCTTCAGAAAGGTGAAAAATTGTCTGTTTTCAAATGTTTTATTTTTGAATGTCAGTTCACATTTGTAGGTGGATTATTAGTTTTAGAGCTAAAATTTGCATTTTTAAAGTGATTTTCATGCTTCCAGGGGCTCTAAACACAAGATTTGTGGAATGGTTAAAAGTGCATGAAAATGGCCAATTTGCTCACTCTGGGGTCTCAAAAAGTGTTTCTTCACCCCGGGAAGTGAATTAAATACCATTTGGAGGCATTTAATGTTCAAGCAAAAACAGCTGATTTTTGACAAAAGAGATAACACCCCCCCATTACGTCATTCTTCAGAAAGGTGAAAAATGGTCCATTTTCAAATGTTTTATTTTTGAACGTCAGTTCACATTTGTAGGTGGATTATTAGTTTTAGAGCTAAAATTAGCATGTTTAAAGTGATTTTCATGCTTCCAGGGGCTCTAAACACAAGATTTGTGGAATGGTTAAAAGTGCATGAAAATGGCCAAATTGCTCACTCTGAGGTCTCAAAAAGGGTTTCTTCACCCCGGGAAGTGAATTAAATACCATTTGGAGGCATTTAATGTTCAAGCAAAAACAGCTGATTTTTGACAAAGGAGATAACACCCCCCCCATTACGTAATTCTTCAGAAAGGTGAAAAATTGTCTGTTTTCAAATGTTTTATTTTTGAATGTCAGTTCACATTTGTAGGTGGATTATTAGTTTTAGAGCTAAAATTAGCATATTTAAAGTGATGTTCATGCTTCCAGGGGCTCTAAACACAAGATTTGTGGAATGGTTAAAAGTGCATGAAAATGGCCAATTTGCTCACTCTGAGGTCTCAAAAAGTGTTTCTTCACCCCGGGAAGTGAATTAAATACCATTTGGAGGCATTTAATGTTCAAGCAAAAACGGCTGATTTTTGACAAAAGAGATAACACCCCCCCATTACGTCATTCTTCAGAAAGGTGAAAAATGGTCCGTTTTCAAATGTTTTATTTTTGAACGTCAGTTCACATTTGTAGGTGGATTATTAGTTTTAGAGCTAAAATTAGCATGTTTAAAGTGATTTTCATGCTTCCAGGGGCTCTAAACACAAGATTTGTGGAATGGTTAAAAGTGCATGAAAATGGCCAATTTGCTCACTCTGAGGTCTCAAAAAGAGTTTCTTCACCCCGGGAAGTGAATTAAATACCATTTGGAGGCATTTAATGTTCAATCAAAAACAGCAGATTTTTGACAAAAGAGATAACACCTCCCATTACGTCATGCTTCAGAAAGGTGAAAAATTGTCCGTTTTCAAATGTTTTATTTTTGAATGTCAGTTCACATTTGTAGGTGGATCATCAGTTTTAGAGCTAAAAAAATTAGCATGTTTAAAGTGATCTTCATGCTTCCAGGGGCTCTAAACACAAGATTTGTGGAATGGTTAAAAGTGCATGAAAATGGCCAATTTGCTCACTCTGAGGTCTCAAAAAGTGTTTCTTCACCCCAGGAAGTGAATTAAATACCATTTGGAGGCATTTCATGTTCAATCAAAAACAGCTGATTTTTGACAAAAGAGCTAACACCTCCCATTACGTCATGCTTCAGAAAGGTGAAAAATTGTCCGTTTTCAAATGTTTTTTTTTTAATGTCAGTTCACATTTGTAGGTGGATTCGTTTTAGAGCTAAAATTAGCATGTTTAAAGTGATTTTCATGCTTCCTGTGGCCCTAAACACATGGTTTGTGGAATGGTTAAAAGTGCATGAAAATGGCCAATTTGCTCACTCTGAGGTCTCAAAAAGTGTTTCTTCACCCCGGGAAGTGAATTAAATACCATTTGGAGGCATTTAATGTTCAAGCAAAAACGGCTGATTTTGACAAAAGAGATAACACCCCCCCATTACGTCATTCTTCAGAAAGGTGAAAAATGGTCCGTTTTCAAATGTTTTATTTTTGAACGTCAGTTCACATTTGTAGGTGGATTATTAGTTTTAGAGCAAAAATTAGCATGTTTAAAGTGATTTTCATGCTTCCAGGGGCTCTAAACACAAGATTTGTGGAATGGTTAAAAGTGCATGAAAATGGCCAATTTGCTCACTCTGAGGTCTCAAAAAGTGTTTCTTCACCCCGGGAAGTGAATTAAATACCATTTGGAGGCATTTAATGTTCAATCAAAAACAGCAGATTTTTGACAAAAGAGATAACACCCCCCCCCTTACGTAATTCTTCAGAAAGGTGAAAAATTGTCTGTTTTCAAATGTTTTATTTTTGAATGTCAGTTCACATTTGTAGGTGCATTATTAGTTTTAGAGCTAAAATTAGCATATTTAAAGTGATTTTCATGCTTCCAGGGGCTCTAAACACAAGATTTGTGGAATTGTTAAAAGTGCATGAAAATGGCCAATTTGCTCACTCTGAGGTCTCAAAAAGTGTTTCTTCACCCCGGGAAGTGAATTAAATACCATTTGGAGGCATTTACTGTTCAAGCAAAAACGGCTGATTTTTGACAAAAGAGATAACACCCCCCCATTACGTCATTCTTCAGAAAGGTGAAAAATGGTCCGTTTTCAAATGTTTTATTTTTGAACGTCAGTTCACATTTGTAGGTGGATTATTAGTTTTAGAGCTAAAATTAGCATGTTTAAAGTGATTTTCATGCTTCCAGGGGCTCTAAACACAAGATTTGTGGAATGGTTAAAAGTGCATGAAAATGGCCAATTTGCTCACTCTGAGGTCTCAAAAAGTGTTTCTTCACCCCGGGAAGTGAATTAAATACCATTTGTAGGCATTTAATGTTCAATCAAAAACAGCAGATTTTTGACAAAAGAGATAACACCCCCCCATTACGTCATTCTTCAGAAAGGTGAAAAATTGTCCGTTTTCAAATGTTTTTTTTTAATGTCAGTTCACATTTGTAGGTGGATTATTAGTTTTAGAGCTAAAATTAGCATGTTTAAAGTGATTTTCATGCTTCCTGTGGCCCTAAACACAAGGTTTGTGGAATGGTTAAAAGTGCATGAAAATGGCCAATTTGCTCACTCTGAGGTCTCAAAAAGAGTTTCTTCACCCCGGGAAGTGAATTAAATACCATTTGGAGGCATTTAATGTTCAAGCAAAAACAGCTGATTTTTGACAAAAGAGATAACACCCCCCATTACGTAATTCTTCAGAAGGGTGAAAAATTGTCTGTTTTCAAATTTTTTATTTTTGAACGTCAGTTCACATTTGTAGGTGGATTATTAGTTTTAGAGCTAAAATTAGCATGTTTAAAGTGATTTTCATGCTTCCAGGGGCTCAAAACACAAGATTTGTGGAATGGTTAAAAGTTCATGAAAATGGCCAATTTGCTCACTCTGAGGTCTCAAAAAGTGTTTCTTCACCCCGGGAAGTGAATTAAATACCATTTGGAGGCATTTCATGTTCAAGCAAAAACAGCTGATTTTTGACAAAAGGGATAACACCCCCCCATTACGTAATGCTTCAGAAAGGTGAAAAATGGTCAGTTTTCAAATGTTTTATTTTTGAAGGTCAGTTCACATTTGTGGGTGGATTATGAGTTTTAGAGCTAAAATTAGCATGTTTAAAGTGATTTTCATGCTACCAGGGGCCCGGGAAGTGAATTAAATACCATTTGGAGGCATTTAATGTTCAAGCAAAAACGGCTGATTTTTGACAAAAGAGATAACACCCCCCCATTAAGTCATGCTTCAGAAAGGTGAAAAATTGTCCATTTTCAAATGTTTTATTTTTGAATGTCAGTTCACATTTGTAGGTGAATTATTAGTTTTAGAGCTAAAATTAGCATGTTTAAAGTGATTTTCATGCTTCCTGTGGCCCTAAACACAAAGTTTGTGGAATGGTTAAAAGTGCATGAAAATGGCCAATTTGCTCACTCTGAGGTCTCAAAAAGTGTTTCTTCACCCCGGGAAGTGAATTAAATACCATTTGGAGGCATTTAATGTTCAAGCAAAAACAGCTGATTTTTGACAAAGGAGATAACACCCCCCCCATTACGTAATTCTTCAGAAAGGTGAAAAATTGTCTGTTTTCAAATGTTTTATTTTTGAATGTCAGTTCACATTTGTAGGTGGATTATTAGTTTTAGAGCTAAAATTAGCATATTTAAAGTGATGTTCATGCTTCCAGGGGCTCTAAACACAAGATTTGTGGAATGGTTAAAAGTGCATGAAAATGGCCAATTTGCTCACTCTGAGGTCTCAAAAAGTGTTTCTTCACCCCGGGAAGTGAATTAAATACCATTTGGAGGCATTTAATGTTCAAGCAAAAACGGCTGATTTTTGACAAAAGAGATAACACCCCCCCATTACGTCATTCTTCAGAAAGGTGAAAAATGGTCCGTTTTCAAATGTTTTATTTTTGAACGTCAGTTCACATTTGTAGGTGGATTATTAGTTTTAGAGCTAAAATTAGCATGTTTAAAGTGATTTTCATGCTTCCAGGGGCTCTAAACACAAGATTTGTGGAATGGTTAAAAGTGCATGAAAATGGCCAATTTGCTCACTCTGAGGTCTCAAAAAGAGTTTCTTCACCCCGGGAAGTTAATTAAATACCATTTGGAGGCATTTAATGTTCAATCAAAAACAGCTGATTTTTGACAAAAGAGATAACACCTCCCATTACGTCATGCTTCAGAAAGGTGAAAAATTGTCCGTTTTCAAATGTTTTTTTTTTAATGTCAGTTCACATTTGTAGGTGGATTATTAGTTTTAGAGCTAAAATTAGCATGTTTAAAGTGATTTTCATGCTTCCTGTGGCCCTAAACACAAGGTTTGTGGAATGGTTAAAAGTGCATGAAAATGGCCAATTTGCTCACTCTGAGGTCTCAAAAAGAGTTTCTTCACCCCGGGAAGTGAATTAAATACCATTTGGAGGCATTTAATGTTCAAGCAAAAACAGCTGATTTTTTACAAAAGAGATAACACCCCCCATTACGTCATTCTTCAGAAAGGTAAAAAATGGTCCGTTTTCAAATGTTTAATTTTTGAACGTCAGTTCACATTTGTAGGTGGATTATTAGTTTTAGAGCTAAATTTAGCATGTTTAAAGTGATTTTCATGCTTCCAGGGGCTCTAAACACAAGATTTGTGGAATGGTTAAAAGTGCATGAAAATGGCCAATTTGCTCACTCTGAGGTCTCAAAAAGTGTTTCTTCACCCCGGGAAGTGAATTAAATACAATTTGGAGGCATTTAATGTTCAAGCAAAAACGGCGGATTTTTGACAAAAGAGATAACACCCCCCCATTACTTGATGCTTCAGAAAGGTGAAAAATTGTCCGTTTTCAAATGTTTTATTTTTGAATGTCAGTTCACATTTGTAGGTGGATCATCAGTTTTAGAGCTAAAAAAATTAGCATGTTTAAAGTGATTTTCATGCTTCCAGGGGCTCTAAACACAAGATTTGTGGAATGGTTAAAAGTGCATGAAAATGGCCAATTTGCTCACTCTGAGGTCTCAAAAAGTGTTTCTTCACCCCAGGAAGTGAATTAAATACCATTTGGAGGCATTTCATGTTCAATCAAA
The DNA here is from genome assembly GCF_964261635.1 of Lissotriton helveticus. Lineage (NCBI taxonomy): Eukaryota > Metazoa > Chordata > Amphibia > Caudata > Salamandridae > Lissotriton > Lissotriton helveticus. Next base: position 3,029,952 of record NW_027611740.1, read on the forward strand.
AACAGCTGATTTTTGACAAAAGAGCTAACACCTCCCATTACGTCATGCTTCAGAAAGGTGAAAAATTGTCCGTTTTCAAATGTTTTTTTTTAATGTCAGTTCACATTTGTAGGTGGATTCGTTTTAGAGGTAAAATTAGCATGTTTAAAGTGATTTTCATGCTTCCTGTGGCCCTAAACACATGGTTTGTGGAATGGTTAAAAGTGCATGAAAATGGCCAATTTGCTCACTCTGAGGTCTCAAAAAGTGTTTCTTCACCCCGGGAAGTGAATTAAATACCATTTGGAGGCATTTAATGTTCAAGCAAAAACGGCTGATTTTTGACAAAAGAGATAACACCCCCCCATTACGTAATTCTTCAGAAAGGTGAAAAATTGTCTGTTTTCAAATGTTTTATTTTTGAATGTCAGTTCACATTTGTAGGTGGATTATTAGTTTTAGAGCTAAAATTAGCATATTTAAAGTGATTTTCATGCTTCCAGGGGCTCTAAACACAAGATTTGTGGAATGGTTAAAAGTGCATGAAAATGGCCAATTTGCTCACTCTGAGGTCTCAAAAAGTGTTTCTTCACCCCGGGAAGTGAATTAAATACCATTTGGAGGCATTTAATGTTCAAGCAAAAACGGCTGATTTTGACAAAAGAGATAACACCCCCCCATTACGTCATTCTTCAGAAAGGTGAAAAATGGTCCGTTTTCAAATGTTTTATTTTTGAACGTCAGTTCACATTTGTAGGTGGATTATTAGTTTTAGAGCAAAAATTAGCATGTTTAAAGTGATTTTCATGCTTCCAGGGGCTCTAAACACAAGATTTGTGGAATGGTTAAAAGTGCATGAAAATGGCCAATTTGCTCACTCTGAGGTCTCAAAAAGTGTTTCTTCACCCCGGGAAGTGAATTAAATACAATTTGGAGGCATTTAATGTTCAAGCAAAAACGGCTGATTTTGACAAAAGAGATAACACCCCCCCATTACGTCATTCTTCAGAAAGGTGAAAAATGGTCCGTTTTCAAATGTTTTATTTTTGAATGTCAGTTCACATTTGTAGGTGGATCATCAGTTTTAGAGCTAAAAAAATTAGCATGTTTAAAGTGATTTTCATGCTTCCAGGGGCTCTAAACACAAGATTTGTGGAATGGTTAAAAGTGCATGAAAATGGCCAATTTGCTCACTCTGAGGTCTCAAAAAGTGTTTCTTCACCCCAGGAAGTGAATTAAATACCATTTGGAGGCATTTCATGTTCAATCAAAAACAGCTGATTTTTGACAAAAGAGCTAACACCTCCCATTACGTCATGCTTCAGAAAGGTGAAAAATTGTCCGTTTTCAAATGTTTTTTTTTTAATGTCAGTTCACATTTGTAGGTGGATTCGTTTTAGAGGTAAAATTAGCATGTTTAAAGTGATTTTCATGCTTCCTGTGGCCCTAAACACATGGTTTGTGGAATGGTTAAAAGTGCATGAAAATGGCCAATTTGCTCACTCTGAGGTCTCAAAAAGTGTTTCTTCACCCCGGGAAGTGAATTAAATACCATTTGGAGGCATTTAATGTTCAAGCAAAAACGGCTGATTTTTGACAAAAGAGATAACACCCCCCCATTACGTAATTCTTCAGAAAGGTGAAAAATTGTCTGTTTTCAAATGTTTTATTTTTGAATGTCAGTTCACATTTGTAGGTGGATTATTAGTTTTAGAGCTAAAATTAGCATATTTAAAGTGATTTTCATGCTTCCAGGGGCTCTAAACACAAGATTTGTGGAATGGTTAAAAGTGCATGAAAATGGCCAATTTGCTCACTCTGAGGTCTCAAAAAGTGTTTCTTCACCCCGGGAAGTGAATTAAATACCATTTGGAGGCATTTAATGTTCAAGCAAAAACGGCTGATTTTGACAAAAGAGATAACACCCCCCCATTACGTCATTCTTCAGAAAGGTGAAAAATGGTCCGTTTTCAAATGTTTTATTTTTGAACGTCAGTTCACATTTGTAGGTGGATTATTAGTTTTAGAGCAAAAATTAGCATGTTTAAAGTGATTTTCATGCTTCCAGGGGCTCTAAACACAAGATTTGTGGAATGGTTAAAAGTGCATGAAAATGGCCAATTTGCTCACTCTGAGGTCTCAAAAAGTGTTTCTTCACCCCGGGAAGTGAATTAAATACCATTTGGAGGCATTTAATGTTCAAGCAAAAACGGCTGATTTTGACAAAAGAGATAACACCCCCCCATTACGTCATTCTTCAGAAAGGTGAAAAATGGTCCGTTTTCAAATGTTTTATTTTTGAACGTCAGTTCACATTTGTAGGTGGATTATTAATTTTAGAGCTAAAATTAGCATATTTAAAGTGATTTTCATGCTTCCAGGGGCTCTAAACACAAGATTTGTGGAATGGTTAAAAGTGCATGAAAATGGCCAATTTGCTCACTCTGAGGTCTCAAAAAGTGTTTCTTCACCCCGGGAAGTGAATTAAATACCATTTGTAGGCATTTAATGTTCAATCAAAAACAGCGGATTTTTGACAAAAGAGATAACACCCCCCCATTACGTCATTATTCAGAAAGGTGAAAAATTGTCCGTTTTCAAATGTTTTTTTTTAATGTCAGTTCACATTTGTAGGTGGATTATTAGTTTTAGAGCTAAAATTAGCATGTTTAAAGTGATTTTCATGCTTCCTGTGGCCCTAAACACAAGGTTTGTGGAATGGTTAAAAGTGCATGAAAATGGCCAATTTGCTCACTCTGAGGTCTCAAAAAGAGTTTCTTCACCCCGGGAAGTGAATTAAATACCATTTGGAGGCATTTAATGTTCAAGCAAAAACAGCTGATTTTTGACAAAAGAGATAACACCCCCCATTACGTAATTCTTCAGAAAGGTGAAAAATTTTCTGTTTTCAAATTTTTTATTTTTGAACGTCAGTTCACATTTGTAGGTGGATTATTAGTTTTAGAGCTAAAATTAGCATGTTTAAAGTGATTTTCATGCTTCCAGGGGCTCAAAACACAAGATTTGTGGAATGGTTAAAAGTTCATGAAAATGGCCAATTTGCTCACTCTGAGGTCTCAAAAAGTGTTTCTTCACCCCGGGAAGTGAATTAAATACCATTTGGAGGCATTTAATGTTCAAGCAAAAACAGCTGATTTTTGACAAAAGGGATAACACCCCCCCATTACGTAATGCTTCAGAAAGGTGAAAAATGGTCAGTTTTCAAATGTTTTATTTTTGAAGGTCAGTTCACATTTGTGGGTGGATTATGAGTTTTAGAGCTAAAATTAGCATGTTTAAAGTGATTTTCATGCTACCAGGGGCCCGGGAAGTGAATTAAATACCATTTGGAGGCATTTAATGTTCAAGCAAAAACGGCTGATTTTTGACAAAAGAGATAACACCCCCCCATTAAGTCATGCTTCAGAAAGGTGAAAAATTGTCCATTTTCAAATGTTTTATTTTTGAATGTCAGTTCACATTTGTAGGTGAATTATTAGTTTTAGAGCTAAAATTAGCATGTTTAAAGTGATTTTCATGCTTCCTGTGGCCCTAAACACAAAGTTTGTGGAATGGTTAAAAGTGCATGAAAATGGCCAATTTGCTCACTCTGAGGTCTCAAAAAGTGTTTCTTCACCCCGGGAAGTGAATTAAATAACATTTGGAGGCATTTAATGTTCAAGCAAAAACAGCTGATTTTTGACAAAAGAGATAACACCCCCCATTAAGTAATTCTTCAGAAAGGTGAAAAATGGTCCGTTTTCAAATGTTTTATTTTTGAACGTCAGTTCACATTTGTAGGTGGATTATTAGTTTTAGAGCTAAAATTAGCATATTTAAAGTGATTTTCATGCTTCCAGGGGCTCTAAACACAAGATTTGTGGAATGGTTAAAAGTGCATGAAAATGGCCAATTTGCCCCCTCTGAGGTCTCAAAAAGTGTTTCTTCACCCCGGGAAGTGAATTAAATACCATTTGGAGGCATTTAATGTTCAAGCAAAAACAGCTGATCTTTGACAAAAGAGATAACACCCCCCCATTACGTCATTCTTCAGAAAGGTGAAAAATGGTCCGTTTTCAAATGTTTTATTTTTGAACGTCAGTTCACATTTGTAGGTGGATTATTAGTTTTAGAGCTAAAATTAGCATGTTTATAGTGATTTTCATGCTTCCAGGGGCTCTAAACACAAGATTTGTGGAATGGTTAAAAGTGCATGAAAATGGCCAATTTGCTCACTCTGAGGTCTCAAAAAGTTTTTCTTCACCCCGGGAAGTGAATTAAATACCATTTGGAGGCATTTCATGTTCAATCAAAAACAGCTGATTTTTGACAAAAGAGATAACACCTCCCATTACGTCATGCTTCAGAAAGGTGAAAAATTGTCCGTTTTCAAATGTTTTTGTTTTTAATGTCAGTTCACATTTGTAGGGGGATTAGTTTTAGAGCTAAAATTAGCATGTTTAAAGTGATTTTCATGCTTCCTGTGGCCCTAAACACAAGGTTTGTGGAATGGTTAAAAGTGCATGAAAATGGCCAATTTGCTCACTCTGGGGTCTCAAAAAGTGTTTCTTCACCCCGGGAAGTGAATTAAATACCATTTTGAGGCATTTAATGTTCAAGCAAAAACGGCTGATTTTTGACAAAAGAGATAACACCCCCCCATTACGTCATTCTTCAGAAAGGTGAAAAATGGTCCATTTTCAAATGTTTTATTTTTGAACGTCAGTTCACATTTGTAGGTGGATTATTAGTTTTAAAGCTAAAATTAGCATGTTTAAAGTGATTTTCATGCTTCCAGGGGATCTAAACACAAGATTTGTGGAATGGTTAAAAGTGCATGAAAATGGCCAATTTGCTCACTCTGAGGTCTCAAAAAGTGTTTCTTCACCCCGGGAAGTGAATTAAATACCATTTGTAGGCATTTAATGTTCAATCAAAAACAGCAGATTTTTGACAAAAGAGATAACACCCCCCCATTACGTCATTCTTCAGAAAGGTGAAAAATTGTCCGTTTTCAAATGTTTTTTTTTAATGTCAGTTCACATTTGTAGGTAGATTATTAGTTTTAGAGCTAAAATTAGCATGTTTAAAGTGATTTTCATGCTTCCTGTGGCCCTAAACACAAGGTTTGTGGAATGGTTAAAAGTGCATGAAAATGGCCAATTTGCTCACTCTGAGGTCTCAAAAAGAGTTTCTTCACCCCGGGAAGTGAATTAAATACCATTTGGAGGCATTTAATGTTCAAGCAAAAACAGCTGATTTTTTACAAAAGAGATAACACCCCCCATTACGTCATTCTTCAGAAAGGTAAAAAATGGTCCGTTTTCAAATGTTTAATTTTTGAACGTCAGTTCACATTTGTAGGTGGATTATTAGTTTTAGAGCTAAAATGAGCATGTTTAAAGTGATTTTCATGCTTCCAGGGGCTCTAAACACAAGATTTGTGGAATGGTTAAAAGTGCATGAAAATGGCCAATTTGCTCACTCTGAGGTCTCAAAAAGTGTTTCTTCACCCCGGGAAGTGAATTAAATACAATTTGGAGGCATTTAATGTTCAAGCAAAAACGGCGGATTTTTGACAAAAGAGATAACACCCCCCCATTACTTGATGCTTCAGAAAGGTGAAAAATTGTCCGTTTTCAAATGTTTTTTTTTTAATGTCAGTTCACATTTGTAGGTGGATTAGTTTTAGAGCTAAAATTAGCATGTTTAAAGTGATTTTCATGCTTCCTGTGGCCCTAAACACATGGTTTGTGGAATGGTTAAAAGTGCATGAAAATGGCCAATTTGCTCACTCTGAGGTCTCAAAAAGTGTTTCTTCACCCCGGGAAGTGAATTAAATACCATTTGGAGGCATTTAATGTTCAAGCAAAAACGGCTGATTTTTGACAAAAGAGATAACACCCCCCCATTACGTAATTCTTCAGAAAGGTGAAAAATTGTCTGTTTTCAAATGTTTTATTTTTGAATGTCAGTTCACATTTGTAGGTGGATTATTAGTTTTAGAGCTAAAATTAGCATATTTAAAGTGATTTTCATGCTTCCAGGGGCTCTAAACACAAGATTTGTGGAATGGTTAAAAGTGCATGAAAATGGCCAATTTGCTCACTCTGAGGTCTCAAAAAGTGTTTCTTCACCCCGGGAAGTGAATTAAATACCATTTGGAGGCATTTAATGTTCAAGCAAAAACGGCTGATTTTGACAAAAGAGATAACACCCCCCCATTACGTCATTCTTCAGAAAGGTGAAAAATGGTCCGTTTTCAAATGTTTTATTTTTGAACGTCAGTTCACATTTGTAGGTGCATTATTAGTTTTAGAGCTAAAATTAGCATGTTTAAAGTGATTTTCATGCTTCCAGGGGCTCTAAACACAAGATTTGTGGAATGGTTAAAAGTGCATGAAAATGGCCAATTTGCTCACTCTGAGGTCTCAAAAAGTGTTTCTGCACCCCGGGAAGTGAATTAAATACCATTTGGAGGCATTTAATGTTCAATCAAAAACAGCAGATTTTTGACAAAAGAGATAACACCCCCCATTACGTCATTCTTCAGAAAGGTGAAAAATTGTCAGTTTTCAAATGTTTTTTTTTTAATGTCAGTTCACATTTGTAGGTGGATTATTAGTTTTAGAGCTAAAATTAGCATGTTTAAAGTGATTTTCATGCTTCCTGTGGCCCTAAACACAAGGTTTGTGGAATGGTTAAAAGTGCATGAAAATGGCCAATTTGCTCACTCTGAGGTCTCAAAAAGAGTTTCTTCACCCCGGGAAGTGAATTAAATACCATTTGGAAGCATTTAATGTTCAAGCAAAAACAGCTGATTTTTGACAAAAGAGATAACACCCCCCCATTACGTAATGCTTCAGAAAGGTGAAAAATGGTCAGTTTTCAAATGTTTTATTTTTGAAGGTCAGTTCACATTTGTAGGTGGATTATGAGTTTTAGAGCTAAAATTAGCATGTTTAAAGTGATTTTCATGCTTCCAGGGGCTCAAAACACAAGATTTGTGGACTGGTTAAAAGTTCATGAAAATGGCCAATTTGCTCACTCTGAGGACTCAAAAAGTGTTTCTTCACCCCGGGAAGTGAATTAAATACCATTTGGAGGCATTTAATGTTCAAGCAAAAACAGCTGATTTTTGACAAAAGGGATAACACCCCCCCATTACGTAATGCTTCAGAAAGGTGAAAAATGGTCAGTTTTCAAATGTTTTATTTTTGAAGGTCAGTTCACATTTGTAGGTGGATTATGAGTTTTAGAGCTAAAATTAGCATGTTTAAAGTGATTTTCATGCTTCCAGGGGCCCGGGAAGTGAATTAAATACCATTTGGAGGCATTTAATGTTGAAGCAAAAACGGCTGATTTTTGACAAAAGAGATAACACCCCCCATTAAGTCATGCTTCAGAAAGGTGAAAAATTGTCCATTTCAAATGTTTTATTTTTGAATGTCAGTTCACATTTGTAGGTGAATTATTAGTTTTAGAGCTAAAATTAGCATGTTTAAAGTGATTTTCATGCTTCCTGTGGCCCTAAACACAAAGTTTGTGGAATGGTTAAAAGTGCATGAAAATGGCCAATTTGCTCACTCTGAGGTCTCAAAAAGTGTTTCTTCACCCCGGGAAGTGAATTAAATACCATTTGGAGGCATTTAATGTTCAAGCAAAAACAGCTGATTTTTGACAAAAGAGATAACACCCCCCATTAAGTAATTCTTCAGAAAGGTGAAAAATGGTCCGTTTTCAAATGTTTTATTTTTGAACGTCAGTTCACATTTGTAGGTGGATTATTAGTTTTAGAGCTAAAATTAGCATATTTAAAGTGATTTTCATGCTTCCAGGGGCTCTAAACACAAGATTTGTGGAATGGTTAAAAGTGCATGAAAATGGCCAATTTGCCCCCTCTGAGGTCTCAAAAAGTGTTTCTTCACCCCGGGAAGTGAATTAAATACCATTTGGAGGCATTTAATGTTCAAGCAAAAACGGCTGATTTTTGACAAAAGAGATAACACCCCCCCATTACGTCATTCTTCAGAAAGGTGAAAAATGGTCCGTTTTCAAATGTTTTATTTTTGAACGTCAGTTCACATTTGTAGGTGGATTATTAGTTTTAGAGCTAAAATTAGCATGTTGAAAGTGATTTTCATGCTTCCAGGGGCCCGGGAAGTGAATTAAATACCATTTGGAGGCATTTAATGTTCAAGCAAAAACGGCTGATTTTTGACAAAAGAGATAACACCCCCCCATTACGTCATGCTTCAGAAAGGTGAAAAATTGTCCGTTTTCAAATGTTTTATTTTTGAATGTCAGTTCACATTTGTAGGTGAATTATTAGTTTTAGAGCTAAAATTAGCATGTTTAAAGTGATTTTCATGCTTCCTGTGGCCCAAAAACACATGGTTTGTGGAATGGTTAAAAGTGCATGAAAATGGCCAATTTGCTCACTCTGAGGTCTCAAAAAGTGTTTCTTCACCCCGGGAAGTGAATTAAATACCATTTGGAGGCATTTAATGTTCAAGCAAAAACGGCTGATTTTTGACAAAAGAGATAACACCCCCCCATTACGTAATTCTTCAGAAAGGTGAAAAATTGTCTGTTTTCAAATGTTTTATTTTTGAATGTCAGTTCACATTTGTAGGTGGATTATTAGTTTTAGAGCTAAAATTAGCATATTTAAAGTGATTTTCATGCTTCCAGGGGCTCTAAACACAAGATTTGTGGAATGGTTAAAAGTGCATGAAAATGGCCAATTTGCTCACTCTGAGGTCTCAAAAAGTGTTTCTTCACCCCGGGAAGTGAATTAAATACCATTTGGAGGCATTTAATGTTCAAGCAAAAACGGCTGATTTTTGACAAAAGAGATAACACCCCCCCATTACGTCATTCTTCAGAAAGGTGAAAAATGGTCCGTTTTCAAATGTTTTATTTTTGAACGTCAGTTCACATTTGTAGGTGGATTATTAGTTTTAGAGCTAAAATTAGCATGTTTAAAGTGATTTTCATGCTTCCAGGGGCTCTAAACACAAGATTTGTGGAATGGTTAAAAGTGCATGAAAATTGGCAATTTGCTCACTCTGAGGTCTCAAAAAGTGTTTCTTCACCCCGGGAAGTGAATTAAATACCATTTGGAGGCATTTAATGTTCAATCAAAAACAGCTGATTTTTGACAAAAGAGATAACACCTCCCATTACGTCATGCTTCAGAAAGGTGAAAAATTGTCCTTTTTTCAAATGTTTTTTTTTTAATGTCAGTTCACATTTGTAGGTGGATTATTAGTTTTAGAGCTAAAATTAGAATGTTTAAAGTGATTTTCATGCTTCCTGTGGCCCTAAACACAAGGTTTGTGGAATGGTTAAAAGTGCATGAAAATGGCCAATTTGCTCACTCTGAGGTCTCAAAAAGAGTTTCTTCACCCCGGGAAGTGAATTAAATACTATTTGGAGGCATTTAATGTTCAAGCAAAAACAACTGATTTTTGACAAAAGAGATAACACCCCCCCATTACGTAATTCTTCAGAAAGGTGAAAAATTGTCTGTTTTCAAATGTTTTATTTTTGAATGTCAGTTCACATTTGTAGGTGGATTATTAGTTTTAGAGCTAAAATTAGCATATTTAAAGTGATTTTCATGCTTCCAGGGGCTCTAAACACAAGATTTGTGGAATGGTTAAAAGTGCATGAAAATGGCCAATTTGCTCACTCTGAGGTCTCAAAAAGTGTTTCTTCACCCCGGGAAGTGAATTAAATACCATTTGGAGGCATTTACTGTTCAAGCAAAAACGGCTGATTTTTGACAAAAGAGATAACACCCCCCCATTACGTCATTCTTCAGAAAGGTGAAAAATGGTCCGTTTTCAAATGTTTTATTTTTGAACGTCAGTTCACATTTGTAGGTGGATTATAAGTTTTAGAGCTAAAATTAGCATGTTTAAAGTGATTTTCATGCTTCCAGGGGCTCTAAACACAAGATTTGTGGAATGGTTAAAAGTGCATGAAAATGGCCAATTTGCTCACTCTGAGGTCTCAAAAAGTGTTTCTTCACCCCGGGAAGTGAATTAAATACCATTTGTAGGCATTTAATGTTCAATCAAAAACAGCAGATTTTTGACAAAAGAGATAACACCCCCCCATTACGTCATTCTTCAGAAAGGTGAAAAATTGTCCGTTTTCAAATGTTTTTTTTTAATGTCAGTTCACATTTGTAGGTAGATTATTAGTTTTAGAGCTAAAATTAGCATGTTTAAAGTGATTTTCATGCTTCCTGTGGCCCTAAACACAAGGTTTGTGGAATGGTTAAAAGTGCATGAAAATGGCCAATTTGCTCACTCTGAGGTCTCAAAAAGAGTTTCTTCACCCCGGGAAGTGAATTAAATACCATTTGGAGGCATTTAATGTTCAAGCAAAAACAGCTGATTTTTTACAAAAGAGATAACACCCCCCATTACGTCATTCTTCAGAAAGGTAAAAAATGGTCCGTTTTCAAATGTTTAATTTTTGAACGTCAGTTCACATTTGTAGGTGGATTATTAGTTTTAGAGCTAAAATGAGCATGTTTAAAGTGATTTTCATGCTTCCAGGGGCTCTAAACACAAGATTTGTGGAATGGTTAAAAGTGCATGAAAATGGCCAATTTGCTCACTCTGAGGTCTCAAAAAGTGTTTCTTCACCCCGGGAAGTGAATTAAATACAATTTGGAGGCATTTAATGTTCAAGCAAAAACGGCGGATTTTTGACAAAAGAGATAACACCCCCCCATTACTTGATGCTTCAGAAAGGTGAAAAATTGTCCGTTTTCAAATGTTTTTTTTTTAATGTCAGTTCACATTTGTAGGTGGATTAGTTTTAGAGCTAAAATTAGCATGTTTAAAGTGATTTTCATGCTTCCTGTGGCCCTAAACACATGGTTTGTGGAATGGTTAAAAGTGCATGAAAATGGCCAATTTGCTCACTCTGAGGTCTCAAAAAGTGTTTCTTCACCCCGGGAAGTGAATTAAATACCATTTGTAGGCATTTAATGGTGAATCAAAAACAGCAGATTTTTGACAAAAGAGATAACACCCCCCCATTACGTCATTCTTCAGAAAGGTGAAAAATTGTCCGTTTTCAAATGTTTTTTTTTAATGTCAGTTCACATTTGTAGGTGGATTATTAGTTTTAGAGCTAAAATTAGCATGTTTAAAGTGATTTTCATGCTTCCTGTGGCCCTAAACACAAGGTTTGTGGAATGGTTAAAAGTGCATGAAAATGGCCAATTTGCTCACTCTGAGGTCTCAAAAAGAGTTTCTTCACCCCGGGAAGTGAATTAAATACCATTTGGAGGCATTTAATGTTCAAGCAAAAACAGCTGATTTTTGACAAAAGAGATAACACCCCCCCATTACTTAATTCTTCAGAAAGGTGAAAAATTGTCTGTTTTCAAATTTTTTATTTTTGAACGTCAGTTCACATTTGTAGGTGGATTATTAGTTTTAGAGCTAAAATTAGCACGTTTAAAGTGATTTTCATGCTTCCAGGGGCTCAAAACACAAGATTTGTGGAATGGTTAAAAGTTCATGAAAATGGCCAATTTGCTCACTCTGAGGTCTCAAAAAGTGTTTCTTCATCCCGGGAAGTGAATTAAATACCATTTGGAGGCATTTAATGTTCAAGCAAAAACAGCTGATTTTTGACAAAAGGGATAACACCCCCCCCATTACGTAATGCTTCAGAAAGGTGAAAAATTGTCAGTTTTCAAATGTTTTATTTTTGAAGGTCAGTTCACATTTGTAGGTGGATTATTAGTTTTAGGGCTAAAATTAGCATGTTTAAAGTGATTTTCATGCTTCCAGGGGCTCTAAACCCAAGATTTGTGGAATGGTTAAAAGTGCATGAAAATGGCCAATTTGCTCACTCTGAGGTCTCAAAAAGTGTTTCTTCACCCCGGGAAGTGAATTAAATACAATTTGGAGGCATTTAATGTTCAAGCAAAAACGGCGGATTTTTGACAAAAGAGATAACACCCCCCCATTACTTGATGCTTCAGAAAGGTGAAAAATTGTCCGTATTCAAATGTTTTTTTTTTAATGTCAGTTCACATTTGTAGGTGGATTAGTTTTAGAGCTAAAATTAGCATGTTTAAAGTGATTTTCATGCTTCCTGTGGCCCTAAACACATGGTTTGTGGAATGGTTAAAAGTGCATGAAAATGGCCAATTTGCTCACTCTGAGGTCTCAAAAAGTGTTTCTTCACCCCGGGAAGTGAATTAAATACCATTTGGAGGCATTTAATGTTCAAGCAAAAACAGCTGATTTTTGACAAAAGGGATAACACCCCCCCATTACGTAATGCTTCAGAAAGGTGAAAAATGGTCAGTTTTCAAATGTTTTATTTTTGAAGGTCAGTTCACATTTGTAGGTGGATTATTAGTTTTAGCGCTAAAATTAGCATGTTTAAAGTGATTTTCATGCTTCCAGGGGCTCTAAACCCAAGATTTGTGGAATGGTTAAAAGTGCATGAAAATGGCCAATTTGCTCACTCTGAGGTCTCAAAAAGTGTTTCTTCACCCCGGGAAGTGAATTAAATACAATTTGGAGGCATTTAATGTTCAAGCAAAAACGGCGGATTTTTGACAAAAGAGATAACACCCCCCCATTACTTGATGCTTCAGAAAGGTGAAAAATTGTCCGTTTTCAAATGTTTTTTTTTTAATGTCAGTTCACATTTGTAGGTGGATTAGTTTTAGAGCTAAAATTAGCATGTTTAAAGTGATTTTCATGCTTCCTGTGGCCCTAAACACATGGTTTGTGGAATGGTTAAAAGTGCATGAAAATGGCCAATTTGCTCACTCTGAGGTCTCAAAAAGTGTTTCTTCACCCCGGGAAGTGAATTAAATACCATTTGGAGGCATTTAATGTTCAAGCAAAAACGGCTGATTTTTGACAAAAGAGATAACACCCCCCATTACGTAATTCTTCAGAAAGGTGAAAAATTGTCTGTTTTCAAATGTTTTATTTTTGAATGTCAGTTCACATTTGTAGGTGGATTATTAGTTTTAGAGCTAAAATTAGCATATTTAAAGTGATTTTCATGCTTCCAGGGGCTCTAAACACAAGATTTGTGGAATGGTTAAAAGTGCATGAAAATGGCCAATTTGCTCACTCTGAGGTCTCAAAAAGTGTTTCTTCACCCCGGGAAGTGAATTAAATACCATTTGGAGGCATTTAATGTTCAAGCAAAAACGGCTGATTTTGACAAAAGAGATAACACCCCCCCATTACGTCATTCTTCAGAAAGGTGAAAAATGGTCCGTTTTCAAATGTTTTATTTTTGAACGTCAGTTCACATTTATAGGTGCATTATTAGTTTTAGAGCTAAAATTAGCATGTTTAAAGTGATTTTCATGCTTCCAGGGGCTCTAAACACAAGATTTGTGGAATGGTTAAAAGTGCATGAAAATGGCCAATTTGCTCACTCTGAGGTCTCAAAAAGTGTTTCTGCACCCCGGGAAGTGAATTAAATACCATTTGGAGGCATTTAATGTTCAATCAAAAACAGCAGATTTTTGACAAAAGAGATAACACCCCCCATTACGTCATTCTTCAGAAAGGTGAAAAATTGTCCGTTTTCAAATGTTTTTTTTTTAATGTCAGTTCACATTTGTAGGTGGATTATTAGTTTTAGAGCTAAAATTAGCATGTTTAAAGTGATTTTCATGCTTCCTGTGGCCCTAAACACAAGGTTTGTGGAATGGTTAAAAGTGCATGAAAATGGCCAATTTGCTCACTCTGAGGTCTCAAAAAGAGTTTCTTCACCCCGGGAAGTGAATTAAATACCATTTGGAGGCATTTAATGTTCAAGCAAAAACAGCTGATTTTTGACAAAAGGGATAACACCCCCCCATTACGTAATGCTTCAGAAAGGTGAAAAATGGTCAGTTTTCAAATGTTTTATTTTTGAAGGTCAGTTCACATTTGTAGGTGGATTATGAGTTTTAGAGCTAAAATTAGCATGTTTAAAGTGATTTTCATGCTTCCAGGGGCTTAAAACACAAGATTTGTGGAATGGTTAAAAGTTCATGAAAATGGCCAATTTGCTCACTCTGAGGACTCAAAAAGTGTTTCTTCACCCCGGGAAGTGAATTAAATACCATTTGGAGGCATTTAATGTTCAAGCAAAAACAGCTGATTTTTGACAAAAGGGATAACACCCCCCCATTACGTAATGCTTCAGAAAGGTGAAAAATGGTCAGTTTTCAAATGTTTTATTTTTGAAGGTCAGTTCACATTTGTAGGTGGATTATGAGTTTTAGAGCTAAAATTAGCATGTTTAAAGTGATTTTCATGCTTCCAGGGGCCCGGGAAGTGAATTAAATACCATTTGGAGGCATTTAATGTTGAAGCAAAAACGGCTGATTTTTGACAAAAGAGATAACACCCCCCCTATTAAGTCATGCTTCAGAAAGGTGAAAAATTGTCCATTTTCAAATGTTTTATTTTTGAATGTCAGTTCACATTTGTAGGTGAATTATTAGTTTTAGAGCTAAAATTAGCATGTTTAAAGTGATTTTCATGCTTCCTGTGGCCCTAAACACAAAGTTTGTGGAATGGTTAAAAGTGCATGAAAATGGCCAATTTGCTCACTCTGAGGTCTCAAAAAGTGTTTCTTCACCCCGGGAAGTGAATTAAATACCATTTGGAGGCATTTAATGTTCAAGCAAAAACAGCTGATTTTTGACAAAAGAGATAACACCCCCCATTAAGTAATTCTTCAGAAAGGTGAAAAATGGTCCGTTTTCAAATGTTTTATTTTTGAACGTCAGTTCACATTTGTAGGTGGATTATTAGTTTTAGAGCTAAAATTAGCATATTTAAAGTGATTTTCATGCTTCCAGGGGCTCTAAACACAAGTTTTGTGGAATGGTTAAAAGTGCATGAAAATGGCCAATTTGCCCCCTCTGAGGTCTCAAAAAGTGTTTCTTCACCCCGGGAAGTGAATTAAATACCATTTGGAGGCATTTAATGTTCAAGCAAAAACGGCTGATTTTTGACAAAAGAGATAACACCCCCCCATTACGTCATTCTTCAGAAAGGTGAAAAATGGTCCGTTTTCAAATGTTTTATTTTTGAACGTCAGTTCACATTTGTAGGTGGATTATTAGTTTTAGAGCTAAAATTAGCATGTTTAAAGTGATTTTCATGCTTCCAGGGGCCCGGGAAGTGAATTAAATACCATTTGGAGGCATTTAATGTTCAAGCAAAAACGGCTGATTTTTGACAAAAGAGATAACACCCCCCCATTACGTCATGCTTCAGAAAGGTGAAAAATTGTCCGTTTTCAAATGTTTTATTTTTGAATGTCAGTTCACATTTGTAGGTGAATTATTAGTTTTAGAGCTAAAATTAGCATGTTTAAAGTGATTTTCATGCTTCCTGTGGCCCTAAACACATGGTTTGTGGAATGGTTAAAAGTGCATGAAAATGGCCAATTTGCTCACTCTGAGGTCTCAAAAAGTGTTTCTTCACCCCGGGAAGTGAATTAAATACCATTTGGAGGCATTTAATGTTCAAGCAAAAACGGCTGATTTTTGACAAAAGAGATAACACCCCCCCATTACGTAATTCTTCAGAAAGGTGAAAAATTGTCTGTTTTCAAATGTTTTATTTTTGAATGTCAGTTCACATTTGTAGGTGGATTATTAGTTTTAGAGCTAAAATTAGCATATTTAAAGTGATTTTCATGCTTCCAGGGGCTCTAAACACAAGATTTGTGGAATGGTTAAAAGTGCATGAAAATGGCCAATTTGCTCACTCTGAGGTCTCAAAAAGTGTTTCTTCACCCCGGGAAGTGAATTAAATACCATTTGGAGGCATTTAATGTTCAAGCAAAAACGGCTGATTTTGACAAAAGAGATAACACCCCCCCATTACGTCATTCTTCAGAAAGGTGAAAAATGGTCCGTTTTCAAATGTTTTATTTTTGAACGTCAGTTCACATTTATAGGTGCATTATTAGTTTTAGAGCTAAAATTAGCATGTTTAAAGTGATTTTCATGCTTCCAGGGGCTCTAAACACAAGATTTGTGGAATGGTTAAAAGTGCATGAAAATGGCCAATTTGCTCACTCTGAGGTCTCAAAAAGTGTTTCTGCACCCCGGGAAGTGAATTAAATACCATTTGGAGGCATTTAATGTTCAATCAAAAACAGCAGATTTTTGACAAAAGAGATAACACCCCCCATTACGTCATTCTTCAGAAAGGTGAAAAATTGTCCGTTTTCAAATGTTTTTTTTTTAATGTCAGTTCACATTTGTAGGTGGATTATTAGTTTTAGAGCTAAAATTAGCATGTTTAAAGTGATTTTCATGCTTCCTGTGGCCCTAAACACAAGGTTTGTGGAATGGTTAAAAGTGCATGAAAATGGCCAATTTGCTCACTCTGAGGTCTCAAAAAGAGTTTCTTCACCCCGGGAAGTGAATTAAATACCATTTGGAGGCATTTAATGTTCAAGCAAAAACAGCTGATTTTTGACAAAAGAGATAACACCCCCCCATTACGTAATTCTTCAGAAAGGTGAAAAATTGTCTGTTTTCAAATTTTTTATTTTTGAACGTCAGTTCACATTTGTAGGTGGATTATTAGTTTTAGAGCTAAAATTAGCATGTTTAAAGTGATTTTCATGCTTCCAGGGGCTCAAAACACAAGATTTGTGGAATGGTTAAAAGTTCATGAAAATGGCCAATTTGCTCACTCTGAGGACTCAAAAAGTGTTTCTTCACCCCGGGAAGTGAATTAAATACCATTTGGAGGCATTTAATGTTCAAGCAAAAACAGCTGATTTTTGACAAAAGGGATAACACCCCCCCATTACGTAATGCTTCAGAAAGGTGAAAAATGGTCAGTTTTCAAATGTTTTATTTTTGAAGGTCAGTTCACATTTGTAGGTGGATTATGAGTTTTAGAGCTAAAATTAGCATGTTTAAAGTGATTTTCATGCTTCCAGGGGCCCGGGAAGTGAATTAAATACCATTTGGAGGCATTTAATGTTGAAGCAAAAACGGCTGATTTTTGACAAAAGAGATAACACCCCCCCATTAAGTCATGCTTCAGAAAGGTGAAAAATTGTCCATTTTCAAATGTTTTATTTTTGAATGTCAGTTCACATTTGTAGGTGAATTATTAGTTTTAGAGCTAAAATTAGCATGTTTAAAGTGATTTTCATGCTTCCTGTGGCCCTAAACACAAAGTTTGTGGAATGGTTAAAAGTGCATGAAAATGGCCAATTTGCTCACTCTGAGGTCTCAAAAAGTGTTTCTTCACCCCGGGAAGTGAATTAAATACCATTTGGAGGCATTTAATGTTCAAGCAAAAACAGCTGATTTTTGACAAAAGAGATAACACCCCCCATTAAGTAATTCTTCAGAAAGGTGAAAAATGGTCCGTTTTCAAATGTTTTATTTTTGAACGTCAGTTCACATTTGTAGGTGGATTATTAGTTTTAGAGCTAAAATTAGCATATTTAAAGTGATTTTCATGCTTCCAGGGGCTCTAAACACAAGATTTGTGGAATGGTTAAAAGTGCATGAAAATGGCCAATTTGCCCCCTCTGAGGTCTCAAAAAGTGTTTCTTCACCCCGGGAAGTGAATTAAATACCATTTGGAGGCATTTAATGTTCAAGCAAAAACGGCTGATTTTTGACAAAAGAGATAACACCTCCCATTACGTCATGCTTCAGAAAGGTGAAAAATTGTCCTTTTTTCAAATGTTTTTTTTTTAATGTCAGTTCACATTTGTAGGTGGATTATTAGTTTTAGAGCTAAAATTAGCATGTTTAAAGTGATTTTCATGCTTCCTGTGGCCCTAAACACAAGGTTTGTGGAATGGTTAAAAGTGCATGAAAATGGCCAATTTGCTCACTCTGAGGTCTCAAAAAGAGTTTCTTCACCCCGGGAAGTGAATTAAATACTATTTGGAGGCATTTAATGTTCAAGCAAAAACAACTGATTTTTGACAAAAGAGATAACACCCCCCCATTACGTAATTCTTCAGAAAGGTGAAAAATTGTCTGTTTTCAAATGTTTTATTTTTGAATGTCAGTTCACATTTGTAGGTGGATTATTAGTTTTAGAGCTAAAATTAGCATATTTAAAGTGATTTTCATGCTTCCAGGGGCTCTAAACACAAGATTTGTGGAATGGTTAAAAGTGCATGAAAATGGCCAATTTGCTCACTCTGAGGTCTCAAAAAGTGTTTCTTCACCCCGGGAAGTGAATTAAATACCATTTGGAGGCATTTACTGTTCAAGCAAAAACGGCTGATTTTTGACAAAAGAGATAACACCCCCCCATTACGTCATTCTTCAGAAAGGTGAAAAATGGTCCGTTTTCAAATGTTTTATTTTTGAACGTCAGTTCACATTTGTAGGTGGATTATTAGTTTTAGAGCTAAAATTAGCATGTTTAAAGTGATTTTCATGCTTCCAGGGGCTCTAAACACAAGATTTGTGGAATGGTTAAAAGTGCATGAAAATGGCCAATTTGCTCACTCTGAGGTCTCAAAAAGTGTTTCTTCACCCCGGGAAGTGAATTAAATACCATTTGTAGGCATTTAATGGTAAATCAAAAACAGCAGATTTTTGACAAAAGAGATAACACCCCCCCATTACGTCATTCTTCAGAAAGGTGAAAAATTGTCTGTTTTCAAATGTTTTTTTTTAATGTCAGTTCACATTTGTAGGTGGATTATTAGTTTTAGAGCTAAAATTAGCATGTTTAAAGTGATTTTCATGCTTCCTGTGGCCCTAAACACAAGGTTTGTGGAATGGTTAAAAGTGCATGAAAATGGCCAATTTGCTCACTCTGAGGTCTCAAAAAGAGTTTCTTCACCCCGGGAAGTGAATTAAATACCATTTGGAGGCATTTAATGTTCAAGCAAAAACAGCTGATTTTTGACAAAAGAGATAACACCCCCCCATTACGTCATGCTTCAGAAAGGTGAAAAATTGTCTGTTTTCAAATTTTTTATTTTTGAACGTCAGTTCACATTTGTAGGTGGATTATTAGTTTTAGAGCTAAAATTAGCACGTTTAAAGTGATTTTCATGCTTCCAGGGGCCCTAAACACAAGGTTTGTGGAATGGTTAAAAGTTCATGAAAATGGCCAATTTGCTCACTCTGAGGTCTCAAAAAGTGTTTCTTCATCCCGGGAAGTGAATTAAATACCATTTGGAGGCATTTAATGTTCAAGCAAAAACAGCTGATTTTTGACAAAAGGGATAACACCCCCCCATTACGTAATTCTTCAGAAAGGTGAAAAATTGTCTGTTTTCAAATGTTTTATTTTTGAATGTCAGTTCACATTTGTAGGTGGATTATTAGTTTTAGAGCTAAAATTAGCATGTTTAAAGTGATTTTCATGCTTCCAGGGGCTCTAAACACAAGATTTGTGGAATGGTTAAAAGTGCATGAAAATGGCCAATTTGCTCACTCTGAGGTCTCAAAAAGTGTTTCTTCACCCCGGGAAGTGAATTAAATACCATTTGGAGGCATTTAATGTTCAAGCAAAAACGGCTGATTTTTGACAAAAGAGATAACACCCCCCCATTACGTCATTCTT
This sequence comes from Lissotriton helveticus, assembly GCF_964261635.1. Classification (NCBI taxonomy): domain Eukaryota; kingdom Metazoa; phylum Chordata; class Amphibia; order Caudata; family Salamandridae; genus Lissotriton; species Lissotriton helveticus. Next base: position 3,049,517 of record NW_027611740.1, read on the forward strand.
CAGAAAGGTGAAAAATGGTCCGTTTTCAAATGTTTTATTTTTTAACGTCAGTTCACATTTGTAGGTGGATTATTAGTTTTAGAGCTAAAATTAGCATGTTTAAAGTGATTTTCATGCTTCCAGGGGCTCTAAACACAAGATTTGTGGAATGGTTAAAAGTGCATGAAAATTGGCAATTTGCTCACTCTGAGGTCTCAAAAAGTGTTTCTTCATCCCGGGAAGTGAATTAAATACCATTTGGAGGCATTTAATGTTCAATCAAAAACAGCTGATTTTTGACAAAAGGGATAACACCCCCCCATTACGTAATGCTTCAGAAAGGTGAAAAATGGTCAGTTTTCAAATGTTTTATTTTTGAAGGTCAGTTCACATTTGTAGGTGGATTATTAGTTTTAGATCTAAAATTAGCATGTTTAAAGTGATTTTCATGCTTCCAGGGGCCCGGGAAGTGAATTAAATACCATTTGGAGGCATTTAATGTTCAAGCAAAAACGGCTGATTTTTGACAAAAGAGATAACACCCCCCCATTAAGTCATGCTTCAGAAAGGTGAAAAATTGTCCATTTTCAAATGTTTTATTTTTGAATGTCAGTTCACATTTGTAGGTGAATTATTAGTTTTAGAGCTAAAATTAGCATGTTTAAAGTGATTTTCATGCTTCCTGTGGCCCTAAACACAAAGTTTGTGGAATGGTTAAAAGTGCATGAAAATGGCCAATTTGCTCACTCTGAGGTCTCAAAAAGTGTTTCTTCACCCCGGGAAGTGAATTAAATACCATTTCGAGGCATTTAATGTTCAAGCAAAAACAGCTGATTTTTGACAAAAGAGATAACACCCCCCCATTAAGTAATTCTTCAGAAAGGTGAAAAATGGTCCGTTTTCAAATGTTTTATTTTTGAACGTCAGTTCACATTTAAGGTGGATTATTAGTTTTAGAGCTAAAATTAGCATATTTAAAGTGATTTTCATGCTTCCAGGGGCTCTAAACACAAGATTTGTGGAATGGTTAAAAGTGCATGAAAATGGCCAATTTGCCCCCTCTGAGGTCTCAAAAAGTGTTTCTTCACCCCGGGAAGTGAATTAAATACCATTTGGAGGCATTTAATGTTCAAGCAAAAACGGCTGATTTTTGACAAAAGAGATAACACCCCCCCATTAAGTAATTCTTCAGAAAGGTGAAAAATGGTCCGTTTTCAAATGTTTTATTTTTGAACGTCAGTTCACATTTGTAGGTGGATTATTAGTTTTAGAGCTAAAATTAGCATATTTAAAGTGATTTTCATGCTTCCAGGGGCTCTAAACACAAGATTTGTGGAATGGTTAAAAGTGCATGAAAATGGCCAATTTGCCCCCTCTGAGGTCTCAAAAAGTGTTTCTTCACCCCGGGAAGTGAATTAAATACCATTTGGAGGCATTTAATGTTCAAGCAAAAACGGCTGATTTTTGACAAAAGAGATAACACCCCCCCATTACGTCATTCTTCAGAAAGGTGAAAAATGGTCCGTTTTCAAATGTTTTATTTTTGAACGTCAGTTCACATTTGTAGGTGGATTATTAGTTTTAGAGCTAAAATTAGCATGTTTAAAGTGATTTTCATGCTTCCAGGGGCCCGGGAAGTGAATTAAATACCATTTGGAGGCATTTAATGTTCAAGCAAAAATGGCTGATTTTTGACAAAAGAGATAACACCCCCCCCATTACGTCATGCTTCAGAAAGGTGAAAAATTGTCCATTTTCAAATGTTTTATTTTTGAATGGCAGTTCACATTTGTAGGTGAATTATTAGTTTTAGAGCTAAAATTAGCATGTTTAAAGTGATTTTCATGCTTCCTGTGGCCCTAAACACAAAGTTTGTGGAATGGTTAAAAGTGCATGAAAATGGCCAATTTGCTCACTCTGAGGTCTCAAAAAGTGTTTCTTCACCCCGGGAAGTGAATTAAATACCATTTGGAGGCATTTAATGTTCAAGCAAAAACAGCTGATTTTTGACAAAAGAGATAACACCCCCCCATTAAGTAATTCTTCAGAAAGGTGAAAAATGGTCCGTTTTCAAATGTTTTATTTTTGAACGTCAGTTCACATTTGTAGGTGGATTATTGGTTTTAGAGCTAAAATTAGCATATTTAAAGTGATTTTCATGCTTTCAGGGGCTCTAAACACAAGATTTGTGGAATGGTTAAAAGTGCATGAAAATGGCCAATTTGCCCACTCTGAGGTCTCAAAAAGTGTTTCTTCACCCCAGGAAGTGAATTAAATACCATTTGGAGGCATTTAATGTTCAAGCAAAAACGGCTGATTTTTGACAAAAGAGAGAACACCCCCCCATTACGTCATTCTTCAGAAAGGTGAAAAATGGTCCGTTTTCAAATGTTTTATTTTTGAACGTCAGTTCACATTTGTAGGTGGATTATTAGTTTTAGAGCTAAAATTAGCATGTTTAAAGTGATTTTCATGCTTCCAGGGGCTCTAAACCCAAGATTTGTGGAATGGTTAAAAGTGCATGAAAATGGCCAATTTGCTCACTCTGAGGTCTCAAAAAGTGTTTCTTCACCCCGGGAAGTGAATTAAATACAATTTGGAGGCATTTAATGTTCAAGCAAAAACGGCGGATTTTTGACAAAAGAGATAACACCCCCCCATTACTTGATGCTTCAGAAAGGTGAAAAATTGTCCGTATTCAAATGTTTTTTTTTTAATGTCAGTTCACATTTGTAGGTGGATTAGTTTTAGAGCTAAAATTAGCATGTTTAAAGTGATTTTCATGCTTCCTGTGGCCCTAAACACATGGTTTGTGGAATGGTTAAAAGTGCATGAAAATGGCCAATTTGCTCACTCTGAGGTCTCAAAAAGTGTTTCTTCACCCCGGGAAGTGAATTAAATACCATTTGGAGGCATTTAATGTTCAAGCAAAAACAGCTGATTTTTGACAAAAGGGATAACACCCCCCCATTACGTAATGCTTCAGAAAGGTGAAAAATGGTCAGTTTTCAAATGTTTTATTTTTGAAGGTCAGTTCACATTTGTAGGTGGATTATTAGTTTTAGCGCTAAAATTAGCATGTTTAAAGTGATTTTCATGCTTCCAGGGGCTCTAAACCCAAGATTTGTGGAATGGTTAAAAGTGCATGAAAATGGCCAATTTGCTCACTCTGAGGTCTCAAAAAGTGTTTCTTCACCCCGGGAAGTGAATTAAATACAATTTGGAGGCATTTAATGTTCAAGCAAAAACGGCGGATTTTTGACAAAAGAGATAACACCCCCCCATTACTTGATGCTTCAGAAAGGTGAAAAATTGTCCGTTTTCAAATGTTTTTTTTTTAATGTCAGTTCACATTTGTAGGTGGATTAGTTTTAGAGCTAAAATTAGCATGTTTAAAGTGATTTTCATGCTTCCTGTGGCCCTAAACACATGGTTTGTGGAATGGTTAAAAGTGCATGAAAATGGCCAATTTGCTCACTCTGAGGTCTCAAAAAGTGTTTCTTCACCCCGGGAAGTGAATTAAATACCATTTGGAGGCATTTAATGTTCAAGCAAAAACGGCTGATTTTTGACAAAAGAGATAACACCCCCCCATTACGTAATTCTTCAGAAAGGTGAAAAATTGTCTGTTTTCAAATGTTTTATTTTTGAATGTCAGTTCACATTTGTAGGTGGATTATTAGTTTTAGAGCTAAAATTAGCATATTTAAAGTGATTTTCATGCTTCCAGGGGCTCTAAACACAAGATTTGTGGAATGGTTAAAAGTGCATGAAAATGGCCAATTTGCTCACTCTGAGGTCTCAAAAAGTGTTTCTTCACCCCGGGAAGTGAATTAAATACCATTTGGAGGCATTTAATGTTCAATCAAAAATGGCTGATTTTGACAAAAGAGATAACACCCCCCCATTACGTCATTCTTCAGAAAGGTGAAAAATGGTCCGTTTTCAAATGTTTTATTTTTGAACGTCAGTTCACATTTGTAGGTGCATTATTAGTTTTAGAGCTAAAATTAGCATGTTTAAAGTGATTTTCATGCTTCCAGGGGCTCTAAACACAAGATTTGTGGAATGGTTAAAAGTGCATGAAAATGGCCAATTTGCTCACTCTGAGGTCTCAAAAAGTGTTTCTGCACCCCGGGAAGTGAATTAAATACCATTTGGAGGCATTTAATGTTCAATCAAAAACAGCAGATTTTTGACAAAAGAGATAACACCCCCCATTACGTCATTCTTCAGAAAGGTGAAAAATTGTCCGTTTTCAAATGTTTTTTTTTTAATGTCAGTTCACATTTGTAGGTGGATTATTAGTTTTAGAGCTAAAATTAGCATGTTTAAAGTGATTTTCATGCTTCCTGTGGCCCTAAACACAAGGTTTGTGGAATGGTTAAAAGTGCATGAAAATGGCCAATTTGCTCACTCTGAGGTCTCAAAAAGAGTTTCTTCACCCCGGGAAGTGAATTAAATACCATTTGGAGGCATTTAATGTTCAAGCAAAAACAGCTGATTTTTGACAAAAGAGATAACACCCCCCCATTACGTAATTCTTCAGAAAGGTGAAAAATTGTCTGTTTTCAAATTTTTTATTTTTGAACGTCAGTTCACATTTGTAGGTGGATTATTAGTTTTAGAGCTAAAATTAGCATGTTTAAAGTGATTTTCATGCTTCCAGGGGCTTAAAACACAAGATTTGTGGAATGGTTAAAAGTTCATGAAAATGGCCAATTTGCTCACTCTGAGGACTCAAAAAGTGTTTCTTCACCCCGGGAAGTGAATTAAATACCATTTGGAGGCATTTAATGTTCAAGCAAAAACAGCTGATTTTTGACAAAAGGGATAACACCCCCCCATTACGTAATGCTTCAGAAAGGTGAAAAATGGTCAGTTTTCAAATGTTTTATTTTTGAAGGTCAGTTCACATTTGTAGGTGGATTATGAGTTTTAGAGCTAAAATTAGCATGTTTAAAGTGATTTTCATGCTTCCAGGGGCCCGGGAAGTGAATTAAATACCATTTGGAGGCATTTAATGTTGAAGCAAAAACAGCTGATTTTTGACAAAAGAGATAACACCCCCCCATTAAGTCATGCTTCAGAAAGGTGAAAAATTGTCCATTTTCAAATGTTTTATTTTTGAATGTCAGTTCACATTTGTAGGTGAATTATTAGTTTTAGAGCTAAAATTAGCATGTTTAAAGTGATTTTCATGCTTCCTGTGGCCCTAAACACAAAGTTTGTGGAATGGTTAAAAGTGCATGAAAATGGCCAATTTGCTCACTCTGAGGTCTCAAAAAGTGTTTCTTCACCCCGGGAAGTGAATTAAATACCATTTGGAGGCATTTAATGTTCAAGCAAAAACAGCTGATTTTTGACAAAAGAGATAACACCCCCCATTAAGTAATTCTTCAGAAAGGTGAAAAATGGTCCGTTTTCAAATGTTTTATTTTTGAACGTCAGTTCACATTTGTAGGTGGATTATTAGTTTTAGAGCTAAAATTAGCATATTTAAAGTGATTTTCATGCTTCCAGGGGCTCTAAACACAAGATTTGTGGAATGGTTAAAAGTGCATGAAAATGGCCAATTTGCCCCCTCTGAGGTCTCAAAAAGTGTTTCTTCACCCCGGGAAGTGAATTAAATACCATTTGGAGGCATTTAATGTTCAAGCAAAAACGGCTGATTTTTGACAAAAGAGATAACACCCCCCCATTACGTCATTCTTCAGAAAGGTGAAAAATGGTCCGTTTTCAAATGTTTTATTTTTGAACGTCAGTTCACATTTGTAGGTGGATTATTAGTTTTAGAGCTAAAATTAGCATGTTTAAAGTGATTTTCATGCTTCCAGGGGCCCGGGAAGTGAATTAAATACCATTTGGAGGCATTTAATGTTCAAGCAAAAACGGCTGATTTTTGACAAAAGAGATAACACCCCCCCATTACGTCATGCTTCAGAAAGGTGAAAAATTGTCCGTTTTCAAATGTTTTATTTTTGAATGTCAGTTCACATTTGTAGGTGAATTATTAGTTTTAGAGCTAAAATTAGCATGTTTAAAGTGATTTTCATGCTTCCTGTGGCCCTAAACACATGGTTTGTGGAATGGTTAAAAGTGCATGAAAATGGCCAATTTGCTCACTCTGAGGTCTCAAAAAGTGTTTCTTCACCCCGGGAAGTGAATTAAATACCATTTGGAGGCATTTAATGTTCAAGCAAAAACGGCTGATTTTTGACAAAAGAGATAACACCCCCCCATTACGTAATTCTTCAGAAAGGTGAAAAATTGTCTGTTTTCAAATGTTTTATTTTTGAATGTCAGTTCACATTTGTAGGTGGATTATTAGTTTTAGAGCTAAAATGAGCATATTTAAAGTGATTTTCATGCTTCCAGGGGCTCTAAACACAAGATTTGTGGAATGGTTAAAAGTGCATGAAAATGGCCAATTTGCTCACTCTGAGGTCTCAAAAAGTGTTTCTTCACCCCGGGAAGTGAATTAAATACCATTTGGAGGCATTTAATGTTCAAGCAAAAACGGCTGATTTTGACAAAAGAGATAACACCCCCCCATTACGTCATTCTTCAGAAAGGTGAAAAATGGTCCGTTTTCAAATGTTTTATTTTTGAACGTCAGTTCACATTTGTAGGTGCATTATTAGTTTTAGAGCTAAAATTAGCATGTTTAAAGTGATTTTCATGCTTCCAGGGGCTCTAAACACAAGATTTGTGGAATGGTTAAAAGTGCATGAAAATGGCCAATTTGCTCACTCTGAGGTCTCAAAAAAGTGTTTCTGCACCCCGGGAAGTGAATTAAATACCATTTGGAGGCATTTAATGTTCAATCAAAAACAGCAGATTTTTGACAAAAGAGATAACACCCCCCATTACGTCATTCTTCAGAAAGGTGAAAAATTGTCCGTTTTCAAATGTTTTTTTTTTAATGTCAGTTCACATTTGTAGGTGGATTATTAGTTTTAGAGCTAAAATTAGCATGTTTAAAGTGATTTTCATGCTTCCTGTGGCCCTAAACACAAGGTTTGTGGAATGGTTAAAAGTGCATGAAAATGGCCAATTTGCTCACTCTGAGGTCTCAAAAAGAGTTTCTTCACCCCGGGAAGTGAATTAAATACCATTTGGAGGCATTTAATGTTCAAGCAAAAACAGCTGATTTTTGACAAAAGAGATAACACCCCCCCATTACGTAATTCTTCAGAAAGGTGAAAAATTGTCTGTTTTCAAATTTTTTATTTTTGAACGTCAGTTCACATTTGTAGGTGGATTATTAGTTTTAGAGCTAAAATTAGCATGTTTAAAGTGATTTTCATGCTTCCAGGGGCTCAAAACACAAGATTTGTGGAATGGTTAAAAGTTCATGAAAATGGCCAATTTGCTCACTCTGAGGACTCAAAAAGTGTTTCTTCACCCCGGGAAGTGAATTAAATACCATTTGGAGGCATTTAATGTTCAAGCAAAAACAGCTGATTTTTGACAAAAGGGATAACACCCCCCCATTACGTAATGCTTCAGAAAGGTGAAAAATGGTCAGTTTTCAAATGTTTTATTTTTGAAGGTCAGTTCACATTTGTAGGTGGATTATGAGTTTTAGAGCTAAAATTAGCATGTTTAAAGTGATTTTCATGCTTCCAGGGGCCCGGGAAGTGAATTAAATACCATTTGGAGGCATTTAATGTTGAAGCAAAAACGGCTGATTTTTGACAAAAGAGATAACACCCCCCCATTAAGTCATGCTTCAGAAAGGTGAAAAATTGTCCATTTTCAAATGTTTTATTTTTGAATGTCAGTTCACATTTGTAGGTGAATTATTAGTTTTAGAGCTAAAATTAGCATGTTTAAAGTGATTTTCATGCTTCCTGTGGCCCTAAACACAAAGTTTGTGGAATGGTTAAAAGTGCATGAAAATGGCCAATTTGCTCACTCTGAGGTCTCAAAAAGTGTTTCTTCACCCCGGGAAGTGAATTAAATACCATTTGGAGGCATTTAATGTTCAAGCAAAAACAGCTGATTTTTGACAAAAGAGATAACACCCCCCATTAAGTAATTCTTCAGAAAGGTGAAAAATGGTCCGTTTTCAAATGTTTTATTTTTGAACGTCAGTTCACATTTGTAGGTGGATTATTAGTTTTAGAGCTAAAATTAGCATATTTAAAGTGATTTTCATGCTTCCAGGGGCTCTAAACACAAGATTTGTGGAATGGTTAAAAGTGCATGAAAATGGCCAATTTGCCCCCTCTGAGGTCTCAAAAAGTGTTTCTTCACCCCGGGAAGTGAATTAAATACCATTTGGAGGCATTTAATGTTCAAGCAAAAACGGCTGATTTTTGACAAAAGAGATAACACCTCCCATTACGTCATGCTTCAGAAAGGTGAAAAATTGTCCTTTTTTCAAATGTTTTTTTTTTAATGTCAGTTCACATTTGTAGGTGGATTATTAGTTTTAGAGCTAAAATTAGCATGTTTAAAGTGATTTTCATGCTTCCTGTGGCCCTAAACACAAGGTTTGTGGAATGGTTAAAAGTGCATGAAAATGGCCAATTTGCTCACTCTGAGGTCTCAAAAAGAGTTTCTTCACCCCGGGAAGTGAATTAAATACTATTTGGAGGCATTTAATGTTCAAGCAAAAACAACTGATTTTTGACAAAAGAGATAACACCCCCCCATTACGTAATTCTTCAGAAAGGTGAAAAATTGTCTGTTTTCAAATGTTTTATTTTTGAATGTCAGTTCACATTTGTAGGTGGATTATTAGTTTTAGAGCTAAAATTAGCATATTTAAAGTGATTTTCATGCTTCCAGGAGCTCTAAACACAAGATTTGTGGAATGGTTAAAAGTGCATGAAAATGGCCAATTTGCTCACTCTGAGGTCTCAAAAAGTGTTTCTTCACCCCGGGAAGTGAATTAAATACCATTTGGAGGCATTTACTGTTCAAGCAAAAACGGCTGATTTTTGACAAAAGAGATAACACCCCCCCATTACGTCATTCTTCAGAAAGGTGAAAAATGGTCCGTTTTCAAATGTTTTATTTTTGAACGTCAGTTCACATTTGTAGGTGGATTATTAGTTTTAGAGCTAAAATTAGCATGTTTAAAGTGATTTTCATGCTTCCAGGGGCTCTAAACACAAGATTTGTGGAATGGTTAAAAGTGCATGAAAATGGCCAATTTGCTCACTCTGAGGTCTCAAAAAGTGTTTCTTCACCCCGGGAAGTGAATTAAATACCATTTGTAGGCATTTAATGGTGAATCAAAAACAGCAGATTTTTGACAAAAGAGATAACACCCCCCCATTACGTCATTCTTCAGAAAGGTGAAAAATTGTCTGTTTTCAAATGTTTTTTTTTAATGTCAGTTCACATTTGTAGGTGGATTATTAGTTTTAGAGCTAAAATTAGCATGTTTAAAGTGATTTTCATGCTTCCTGTGGCCCTAAACACAAGGTTTGTGGAATGGTTAAAAGTGCATGAAAATGGCCAATTTGCTCACTCTGAGGTCTCAAAAAGAGTTTCTTCACCCCGGGAAGTGAATTAAATACCATTTGGAGGCATTTAATGTTCAAGCAAAAACAGCTGATTTTTTACAAAAGAGATAACACCCCCCCATTACGTCATGCTTCAGAAAGGTGAAAAATTGTCTGTTTTCAATTTTTTTATTTTTGAACGTCAGTTCACATTTGTAGGTGGATTATTAGTTTTAGAGCTAAAATTAGCACGTTTAAAGTGATTTTCATGCTTCCAGGGGCCCTAAACACAAGGTTTGTGGAATGGTTAAAAGTTCATGAAAATGGCCAATTTGCTCACTCTGAGGTCTCAAAAAGTGTTTCTTCATCCCGGGAAGTGAATTAAATACCATTTGGAGGCATTTAATGTTCAAGCAAAAACAGCTGATTTTTGACAAAAGGGATAACACCCCCCCATTACGTAATTCTTCAGAAAGGTGAAAAATTGTCTGTTTTCAAATGTTTTATTTTTGAATGTCAGTTCACATTTGTAGGTGGATTATTAGTTTTAGAGCTAAAATTAGCATGTTTAAAGTGATTTTCATGCTTCCAGGGGCTCTAAACACAAGATTTGTGGAATGGTTAAAAGTGCATGAAAATGGCCAATTTGCTCACTCTGAGGTCTCAAAAAGTGTTTCTTCACCCCGGGAAGTGAATTAAATACCATTTGGAGGCATTTAATGTTCAAGCAAAAACGGCTGATTTTTGACAAAAGAGATAACACCCCCCCATTACGTCATTCTTCAGAAAGGTGAAAAATGGTCCGTTTTCAAATGTTTTATTTTTTAACGTCAGTTCACATTTGTAGGTGGATTATTAGTTTTAGAGCTAAAATTAGCATGTTTAAAGTGATTTTCATGCTTCCAGGGGCTCTAAACACAAGATTTGTGGAATGGTTAAAAGTGCATGAAAATTGGCAATTTGCTCACTCTGAGGTCTCAAAAAGTGTTTCTTCATCCCGGGAAGTGAATTAAATACCATTTGGAGGCATTTAATGTTCAATCAAAAACAGCTGATTTTTGACAAAAGGGATAACACCCCCCCATTACGTAATGCTTCAGAAAGGTGAAAAATGGTCAGTTTTCAAATGTTTTATTTTTGAAGGTCAGTTCACATTTGTAGGTGGATTATTAGTTTTAGATCTAAAATTAGCATGTTTAAAGTGATTTTCATGCTTCCAGGGGCCCGGGAAGTGAATTAAATACCATTTGGAGACATTTAATGTTCAAGCAAAAACGGCTGATTTTTGACAAAAGAGATAACACCCCCCCATTAAGTCATGCTTCAGAAAGGTGAAAAATTGTCCATTTTCAAATGTTTTATTTTTGAATGTCAGTTCACATTTGTAGGTGAATTATTAGTTTTAGAGCTAAAATTAGCATGTTTAAAGTGATTTTCATGCTTCCTGTGGCCCTAAACACAAAGTTTGTGGAATGGTTAAAAGTGCATGAAAATGGCCAATTTGCTCACTCTGAGGTCTCAAAAAGTGTTTCTTCACCCCGGGAAGTGAATTAAATACCATTTCGAGGCATTTAATGTTCAAGCAAAAACAGCTGATTTTTGACAAAAGAGATAACACCCCCCCATTAAGTAATTCTTCAGAAAGGTGAAAAATGGTCCGTTTTCAAATGTTTTATTTTTGAACGTCAGTTCACATTTAAGGTGGATTATTAGTTTTAGAGCTAAAATTAGCATATTTAAAGTGATTTTCATGCTTCCAGGGGCTCTAAACACAAGATTTGTGGAATGGTTAAAAGTGCATGAAAATGGCCAATTTGCCCCCTCTGAGGTCTCAAAAAGTGTTTCTTCACCCCGGGAAGTGAATTAAATACCATTTGGAGGCATTTAATGTTCAAGCAAAAACGGCTGATTTTTGACAAAAGAGATAACACCCCCCCATTAAGTAATTCTTCAGAAAGGTGAAAAATGGTCCGTTTTCAAATGTTTTATTTTTGAACGTCAGTTCACATTTGTAGGTGGATTATTAGTTTTAGAGCTAAAATTAGCATATTTAAAGTGATTTTCATGCTTCCAGGGGCTCTAAACACAAGATTTGTGGAATGGTTAAAAGTGCATGAAAATGGCCAATTTGCCCCCTCTGAGGTCTCAAAAAGTGTTTCTTCACCCCGGGAAGTGAATTAAATACCATTTGGAGGCATTTAATGTTCAAGCAAAAACGGCTGATTTTTGACAAAAGAGATAACACCCCCCCATTACGTCATTCTTCAGAAAGGTGAAAAATGGTCCGTTTTCAAATGTTTTATTTTTGAACGTCAGTTCACATTTGTAGGTGGATTATTAGTTTTAGAGCTAAAATTAGCATGTTTAAAGTGATTTTCATGCTTCCAGGGGCCCGGGAAGTGAATTAAATACCATTTGGAGGCATTTAATGTTCAAGCAAAAATGGCTGATTTTTGACAAAAGAGATAACACCCCCCCATTACGTCATGCTTCAGAAAGGTGAAAAATTGTCCATTTTCAAATGTTTTATTTTTGAATGGCAGTTCACATTTGTAGGTGAATTATTAGTTTTAGAGCTAAAATTAGCATGTTTAAAGTGATTTTCATGCTTCCTGTGGCCCTAAACACAAAGTTTGTGGAATGGTTAAAAGTGCATGAAAATGGCCAATTTGCTCACTCTGAGGTCTCAAAAAGTGTTTCTTCACCCCGGGAAGTGAATTAAATACCATTTGGAGGCATTTAATGTTCAAGCAAAAACAGCTGATTTTTGACAAAAGAGATAACACCCCCCCATTAAGTAATTCTTCAGAAAGGTGAAAAATGGTCCGTTTTCAAATGTTTTATTTTTGAACGTCAGTTCACATTTGTAGGTGGATTATTGGTTTTAGAGCTAAAATTAGCATATTTAAAGTGATTTTCATGCTTCCAGGGGCTCTAAACACAAGATTTGTGGAATGGTTAAAAGTGCATGAAAATGGCCAATTTGCCCACTCTGAGGTCTCAAAAAGTGTTTCTTCACCCCAGGAAGTGAATTAAATACCATTTGGAGGCATTTAATGTTCAAGCAAAAACGGCTGATTTTTGACAAAAGAGATAACACCCCCCCATTACGTCATTCTTCAGAAAGGTGAAAAATGGTCCGTTTTCAAATGTTTTATTTTTGAACGTCAGTCCACATTTGTAGGTGGATTATTAGTTTTAGAGCTAAAATTAGCATGTTTAAAGTGATTTTCATGCTTCCAGGGGCCCGGGAAGTGAATTAAATACCATTTGGAGGCATTTAATGTTCAAGCAAAAACGGCTGATTTTTGACAAAAGAGATAACACCCCCCCATTACGTCATGCTTCAGAAAGGTGAAAAATTGTCCATTTTCAAATGTTTTATTTTTGAATGTCAGTTCACATTTGTAGGTGAATTATTAGTTTTAGAGCTAAAATTAGCATGTTTAAAGTGATTTTCATGCTTCCTGTGGCCCTAAACACAAAGTTTGTGGAATGGTTAAAAGTGCATGAAAATGGCCAATTTGCTCACTCTGAGGTCTCAAAAAGTGTTTCTTCACCCCGGGAAGTGAATTAAATACCATTTGGAGGCATTTAATGTTCAAGCAAAAACAGCTGATTTTTGACAAAAGAGATAACACCCCCCCATTAAGTAATTCTTCAGAAAGGTGAAAAATTGTCCGTTTTCAAATGTTTTATTTTTGAACGTCAGTTCACATTTGTAGGTGGATTATTAGTTTTAGAGCTAAAATTAGCATATTTAAAGTGATGCTTCCAGGGGCTCTAAACACAAGATTTGTGGAATGGTTAAAAGTGCATGAAAATGGCCAATTTGCCCACTCTGAGGTCTCAAAAAGTGTTTCTTCACCCCAGGAAGTGAATTAAATACCATTTGGAGGCATTTAATGTTCAAGCAAAAACGGCTGATTTTTGACAAAAGAGATAACACCCCCCCCATTACGTCATTCTTCAGAAAGGTGAAAAATGGTCCGTTTTCAAATGTTTTATTTTTGAACGTATGTTCACATTTGTAGGTGGATTATTAGTTTTAGAGCTAAAATTAGCATGTTTAAAGTGATTTTCATGCTTCCAGGGGCCCGGGAAGTGAATTAAATACCATTTGGAGGCATTTAATGTTCAAGCAAAAACAGCTGATCTTTGACAAAAGAGATAACACCCCCCCATTACGTCATGCTTCAGAAAGGTGAAAAATTGTCCATTTTCAAATGTTTTATTTTTGAATGTCAGTTCACATTTGTAGGTGGATTATTAGTTTTAGAGCTAAAATTAGCATGTTTAAAGTGATTTTCATGCTTCCAGGGGCTCTAAACACAAGATTTGTGGAATGGTTAAAAGTGCATGAAAATGGCCAATTTGCTCACTCTGAGGTCTCAAAAAGTGTTTCTTCACCCCGGGAAGTGAATTAAATACCATTTGTAGGCATTTAATGTTCAATCAAAAACAGCAGATTTTTGACAAAAGAGATAACACCCCCCCATTACGTCATTCTTCAGAAAGGTGAAAAATGGTCCGTTTCCAAATGTTTTATTTTTGAACGTCAGTTCACATTTGTAGGTGGATTATTAGTTTTAGAGCAAAAATTAGCATGTTTAAAGTGATTTTCATGCTTCCAGGGGCTCTAAACACAAGATTTGTGGAATGGTTAAAAGTGCATGAAAATGGCCAATTTGCTCACTCTGAGGTCTCAAAAAGTGTTTCTTCACCCCGGGAAGTGAATTAAATACCATTTGGAGGCATTTAATGTTCAAGCAAAAACGGCTGATTTTGACAAAAGAGATAACACCCCCCCATTACGTCATTCTTCAGAAAGGTGAAAAATGGTCCGTTTTCAAATGTTTTATTTTTGAACGTCAGTTCACATTTGTAGGTGGATTATTAGTTTTAGAGCTAAAATTAGCATGTTTAAAGTGATTTTCATGCTTCCAGGGGCTCTAAACACAAGATTTGTGGAATGGTTAAAAGTGCATGAAAATGGCCAATTTGCTCACTCTGAGGTCTCAAAAAGTGTTTCTACACCCCGGGAAGTGAATTAAATACCATTTGGAGGCATTTAATGTTCAATCAAAAACAGCAGATTTTTGACAAAAGAGATAACACCCCCCATTACGTAATTCTTCAGAAAGGTGAAAAATTGTCTGTTTTCAAATGTTTTATTTTTGAATGTCAGTTCACATTTGTAGGTGCATTATTAGTTTTAGAGCTAAAATTAGCATATTTAAAGTGATTTTCATGCTTCCAGGGGCTCTAAACACAAGATTTGTGGAATGGTTAAAAGTGCATGAAAATGGCCAATTTGCTCACTCTGAGGTCTCAAAAAGTGTTTCTTCACCCTGGGAAGTGAATTAAATACCATTTGTAGGCATTTAATGTTCAATCAAAAACAGCAGATTTTTGACAAAAGAGATAACACCCCCCCATTACGTCATTCTTCAGAAAGGTGAAAAATTGTCCGTTTTCAAATGTTTTTTTTTAATGTCAGTTCACATTTGTAGGTGGATTATTAGTTTTAGAGCTAAAATTAGCATGTTTAAAGTGATTTTCATGCTTCCTGTGGCCCTAAACACAAGGTTTGTGGAATGGTTAAAAGTGCATGAAAATGGCCAATTTGCTCACTCTGAGGTCTCAAAAAGAGTTTCTTCACCCCGGGAAGTGAATTAAATACCATTTGGAGGCATTTAATGTTCAAGCAAAAACAGCTGATTTTTGACAAAAGAGATAACACCCCCCCATTACGTAATTCTTCAGAAAGGTGAAAAATTGTCTGTTTTCAAATTTTTTATTTTTGAACGTCAGTTCACATTTGTAGGTGGATTATTAGTTTTAGAGCTAAAATTAGCACGTTTAAAGTGATTTTCATGCTTCCAGGGGCTCAAAACACAAGATTTGTGGAATGGTTAAAAGTTCATGAAAATGGCCAATTTGCTCACTCTGAGGTCTCAAAAAGTGTTTCTTCACCCCGGGAAGTGAATTAAATACCATTTGGAGGCATTTAATGTTCAAGCAAAAACAGCTGATTTTTGACAAAAGGGATAACACCCCCCCATTACGTAATGCTTCAGAAAGGTGAAAAATGGTCAGTTTTCAAATGTTTTATTTTTGAAGGTCTGTTCACATTTGTAGGTGGATTATTAGTTTTAGATCTAAAATTAGCATGTTTAAAGTGATTTTCATGCTTCCAGGGGCCCGGGAAGTGAATTAAATACCATTTGGAGGCATTTAATGTTCAAGCAAAAACGGCTGATTTTTGACAAAAGAGATAACACCCCCCCATTAAGTCATGCTTCAGAAAGGTGAAAAATTGTCCATTTTCAAATGTTTTATTTTTGAATGTCAGTTCACATTTGTAGGTGAATTATTAGTTTTAGAGCTAAAATTAGCATGTTTAAAGTGATTTTCATGCTTCCTGTGGCCCTAAACACAAAGTTTGTGGAATGGTTAAAAGTGCATGAAAATGGCCAATTTGCTCACTCTGAGGTCTCAAAAAGTGTTTCTTCACCCCGGGAAGTGAATTAAATACCATTTCAAGGCATTTAATGTTCAAGCAAAAACAGCTGATTTTTGACAAAAGAGATAACACCCCCCCATTAAGTAATTCTTCAGAAAGGTGAAAAATGGTCTGTTTTCAAATGTTTTATTTTTGAACGTCAGTTCACATTTAAGGTGGATTATTAGTTTTAGAGCTAAAATTAGCATATTTAAAGTGATTTTCATGCTTCCAGGGGCTCTAAACACAAGATTTGTGGAATGGTTAAAAGTGCATGAAAATGGCCAATTTGCCCCCTCTGAGGTCTCAAAAAGTGTTTCTTCACCCCGGGAAGTGAATTAAATACCATTTGGAGGCATTTAATGTTCAAGCAAAAACGGCTGATTTTTGACAAAAGAGATAACACCCCCCCATTAAGTAATTCTTCAGAAAGGTGAAAAATGGTCCGTTTTCAAATGTTTTATTTTTGAACGTCAGTTCACATTTGTAGGTGGATTATTAGTTTTAGAGCTAAAATTAGCATATTTAAAGTGATTTTCATGCTTCCAGGGGCTCTAAACACAAGATTTGTGGAATGGTTAAAAGTGCATGAAAATGGCCAATTTGCCCCCTCTGAGGTCTCAAAAAGTGTTTCTTCACCCCGGGAAGTGAATTAAATACCATTTGGAGGCATTTAATGTTCAAGCAAAAACGGCTGATTTTTGACAAAAGAGATACCACCCCCCCATTACGTCATTCTTCAGAAAGGTGAAAAATGGTCCGTTTTCAAATGTTTTATTTTTGAACGTCAGTTCACATTTGTAGGTGGATTATTAGTTTTAGAGCTAAAATTAGCATGTTTAAAGTGATTTTCATGCTTCCAGGGGCCCGGGAAGTGAATTAAATACCATTTGGAGGCATTTAATGTTCAAGCAAAAATGGCTGATTTTTGACAAAAGAGATAACACCCCCCCATTACGTCATGCTTCAGAAAGGTGAAAAATTGTCCATTTTCAAATGTTTTATTTTTGAATGGCAGTTCACATTTGTAGGTGAATTATTAGTTTTAGAGCTAAAATTAGCATGTTTAAAGTGATTTTCATGCTTCCTGTGGCCCTAAACACAAAGTTTGTGGAATGGTTAAAAGTGCATGAAAATGGCCAATTTGCTCACTCTGAGGTCTCAAAAAGTGTTTCTTCACCCCGGGAAGTGAATTAAATACCATTTGGAGGCATTTAATGTTCAAGCAAAAACAGCTGATTTTTGACAAAAGAGATAACACCCCCCCATTAAGTAATTCTTCAGAAAGGTGAAAAATGGTCCGTTTTCAAATGTTTTATTTTTGAACGTCAGTTCACATTTGTAGGTGGATTATTAGTTTTAGAGCTAAAATTAGCATATTTAAAGTGATTTTCATGCTTCCAGGGGCTCTAAACACAAGATTTGTGGAATGGTTAAAAGTGCATGAAAATGGCCAATTTGCCCACTCTGAGGTCTCAAAAAGTGTTTCTTCACCCCAGGAAGTGAATTAAATACCATTTGGAGGCATTTAATGTTCAAGCAAAAACGGCTGATTTTTGACAAAAGAGATAACACCCCCCCATTACGTCATTCTTCAGAAAGGTGAAAAATGGTCCGTTTTCAAATGTTTTATTTTTGAACGTCAGTTCACATTTGTAGGTGGATTATTAGTTTTAGAGCTAAAATTAGCATGTTTAAAGTGATTTTCATGCTTCCAGGGGCCCGGGAAGTGAATTAAATACCATTTGGAGGCATTTAATGTTCAAGCAAAAACGGCTGATTTTTGACAAAAGAGATAACACCCCCCCATTACGTCATGCTTCAGAAAGGTGAAAAATTGTCCATTTTCAAATGTTTTATTTTTGAATGTCAGTTCACATTTGTAGGTGAATTATTAGTTTTAGAGCTAAAATTAGCATGTTTAAAGTGATTTTCATGCTTCCTGTGGCCCTAAACACAAAGTTTGTGGAATGGTTAAAAGTGCATGAAAATGGCCAATTTGCTCACTCTGAGGTCTCAAAAAGTGTTTCTTCACCCCGGGAAGTGAATTAAATACCATTTGGAGGCATTTAATGTTCAAGCAAAAACAGCTGATTTTTGACAAAAGAGATAACACCCCCCCATTAAGTAATTCTTCAGAAAGGTGAAAAATTGTCCGTTTTCAAATGTTTTATTTTTGAACGTCAGTTCACATTTGTAGGTGGATTATTAGTTTTAGAGCTAAAATTAGCATATTTAAAGTGATTTTCATGCTTCCAGGGGCTCTAAACACAAGATTTGTGGAATGGTTAAAAGTGCATGAAAATGGCCAATTTGCCCACTCTGAGGTCTCAAAAAGTGTTTCTTCACCCCAGGAAGTGAATTAAATACCATTTGGAGGCATTTAATGTTCAAGCAAAAACGGCTGATTTTTGACAAAAGAGATAACACCCCCCCATTACGTCATTCTTCAGAAAGGTGAAAAATGGTCCGTTTTCAAATGTTTTATTTTTGAACGTCAGTTCACATTTGTAGGTGGATTATTAGTTTTAGAGCTAAAATTAGCATATTTAAAGTGATTTTCATGCTTCCAGGGGCTCTAAACACAAGATTTGTGGAATGGTTAAAAGTGCATGAAAATGGCCAATTTGCCCACTCTGAGGTCTCAAAAAGTGTTTCTTCACCCCAGGACGTGAATTAAATACCATTTGGAGGCATTTAATGTTCAAGCAAAAACGGCTGATTTTTGACAAAAGAGATAACACCCCCCCATTACGTCATTCTTCAGAAAGGTGAAAAATGGTCCGTTTTCAAATGTTTTATTTTTGAACGTATGTTCACATTTGTAGGTGGATTATTAGTTTTAGAGCTAAAATTAGCATGTTTAAAGTGATTTTCATGCTTCCAGGGGCCCGGGAAGTGAATTAAATACCATTTGGAGGCATTTAATGTTCAAGTAAAAACAGCTGATCTTTGACAAAAGAGATAACACCCCCCCATTACGTCATGCTTCAGAAAGGTGAAAAATTGTCCATTTTCAAATGTTTTATTTTTGAATGTCAGTTCACATTTGTAGGTGGATTATTAGTTTTAGAGCTAAAATTAGCATGTTTAAAGTGATTTTCATGCTTCCAGGGGCTCTAAACACAAGATTTGTGGAATGGTTAAAAGTGCATGAAAATGGCCAATTTGCTCACTCTGAGGTCTCAAAAAGTGTTTCTTCACCCCGGGAAGTGAATTAAATACCATTTGTAGGCATTTAATGTTCAATCAAAAACAGCAGATTTTTGACAAAAGAGATAACACCCCCCCATTACGTCATTCTTCAGAAAGGTGAAAAATGGTCCGTTTCCAAATGTTTTATTTTTGAACGTCAGTTCACATTTGTAGGTGGATTATTAGTTTTAGAGCAAAAATTAGCATGTTTAAAGTGATTTTCATGCTTCCAGGGGCTCTAAACACAAGATTTGTGGAATGGTTAAAAGTGCATGAAAATGACCAATTTGCTCACTCTGAGGTCTCAAAAAGTGTTTCTTCACCCCGGGAAGTGAATTAAATACCATTTGGAGGCATTTAATGTTCAAGCAAAAACGGCTGATTTTGACAAAAGAGATAACACCCCCCCATTACGTCATTCTTCAGAAAGGTGAAAAATGGTCCGTTTTCAAATGTTTTATTTTTGAACGTCAGTTCACATTTGTAGGTGGATTATTAGTTTTAGAGCTAAAATTAGCATGTTTAAAGTGATTTTCATGCTTCCAGGGGCTCTAAACACAAGATTTGTGGAATGGTTAAAAGTGCATGAAAATGGCCAATTTGCTCACTCTGAGGTCTCAAAAAGTGTTTCTTCACCCCGGGAAGTGAATTAAATACCATTTGGAGGCATTTAATGTTCAATCAAAAACAGCAGATTTTTGACAAAAGAGATAACACCCCCCATTACGTAATTCTTCAGAAAGGTGAAAAATTGTCTGTTTTCAAATGTTTTATTTTTGAATGTCAGTTCACATTTGTAGGTGCATTATTAGTTTTAGAGCTAAAATTAGCATATTTAAAGTGATTTTCATGCTTCCAGGGGCTCTAAACACAAGATTTGTGGAATGGTTAAAAGTGCATGAAAATGGCCAATTTGCTCACTCTGAGGTCTCAAAAAGTGTTTCTTCACCCCGGGAAGTGAATTAAATACCATTTGGAGGCATTTACTGTTCAAGCAAAAACGGCTGATTTTTGACAAAAGAGATAACACCCCCCCATTACGTCATTCTTCAGAAAGGTGAAAAATGGTCCGTTTTCAAATGTTTTATTTTTGAACGTCAGTTCACATTTGTAGGTGGATTATTAGTTTTAGAGCTAAAATTAGCATGTTTAAAGTGATTTTCATGCTTCCAGGGGCTCTAAACACAAGATTTGTGGAATGGTTAAAAGTTCATGAAAATGGCCAATTTGCTCACTCTGAGGTCTCAAAAAGAGTTTCTTCACCCCGGGAAGTGAATTAAATACCATTTGGAGGCATTTAATGTTCAAGCAAAAACAGCTGATTTTTGACAAAAGGGATAACACCCCCCCATTACGTAATGCTTCAGAAAGGTGAAAAATGGTCAGTTTTCAAATGTTTTATTTTTGAAGGTCAGTTCACATTTGTAGGTGGATTATGAGTTTTAGAGCTAAAATTAGCATGTTTAAAGTGATTTTCATGCTTCCAGGGGCCCGGGAAGTGAATTAAATACCATTTGGAGGCATTTAATGTTCAAGCAAAAACGGCTGATTTTTGACAAAAGAGATAACACCCCCCCATTAAGTCATGCTTCAGAAAGGTGAAAAATTGTCCATTTTCAAATGTTTTATTTTTGAATGTCAGTTCACATTTGTAGGTGAATTATTAGTTTTAGAGCTAAAATTAGCATGTTTAAAGTGATTTTCATGCTTCCTGTGGCCCTAAACACAAAGTTTGTGGAATGGTTAAAAGTGCATGAAAATGGCCAATTTGCTCACTCTGAGGTCTCAAAAAGTGTTTCTTCACCCCGGGAAGTGAATTAAATAACATTTGGAGGCATTTAATGTTCAAGCAAAAACAGCTGATTTTTGACAAAAGAGATAACACCCCCCATTAAGTAATTCTTCAGAAAGGTGAAAAATGGTCCGTTTTCAAATGTTTTATTTTTGAACGTCAGTTCACATTTGTAGGTGGATTATTAGTTTTAGAGCTAAAATTAGCATATTTAAAGTGATTTTCATGCTTCCAGGGGCTCTAAACACAAGATTTGTGGAATGGTTAAAAGTGCATGAAAATGGCCAATTTGCCCCCTCTGAGGTCTCAAAAAGTGTTTCTTCACCCCGGGAAGTGAATTAAATACCATTTGGAGGCATTTAATGTTCAAGCAAAAACAGCTGATCTTTGACAAAAGAGATAACACCCCCCCATTACGTCATTCTTCAGAAAGGTGAAAAATGGTCCGTTTTCAAATGTTTTATTTTTGAACGTCAGTTCACATTTGTAGGTGGATTATTAGTTTTAGAGCTAAAATTAGCATGTTTATAGTGATTTTCATGCTTCCAGGGGCTCTAAACACAAGATTTGTGGAATGGGTAAAAGTGCATGAAAATGGCCAATTTGCTCACTCTGAGGTCTCAAAAAGTTTTTCTTCACCCCGGGAAGTGAATTAAATACCATTTGGAGGCATTTCATGTTCAATCAAAAACAGCTGATTTTTGACAAAAGAGATAACACCTCCCATTACGTCATGCTTCAGAAAGGTGAAAAATTGTCCGTTTTCAAATGTTTTTGTTTTTAATGTCAGTTCACATTTGTAGGTGGATTAGTTTTAGAGCTAAAATTAGCATGTTTAAAGTGATTTTCATGCTTCCTGTGGCCCTAAACACAAGGTTTGTGGAATGGTTAAAAGTGCATGAAAATGGCCAATTTGCTCACTCTGAGGTCTCAAAAAGAGTTTCTTCACCCCGGGAAGTGAATTAAATACCATTTGGAGGCATTTAATGTTCAAGCAAAAACAGCTGATTTTTGACAAAAGAGATAACACCCCCCCATTACGTAATTCTTCAGAAAGGTGAAAAATTGTCTGTTTTCAAATGTTTTATTTTTGAATGTCAGTTCACATTTGTAGGTGGATTATTAGTTTTAGAGCTAAAATTTGCATTTTTAAAGTGATTTTCATGCTTCCAGGGGCTCTAAACACAAGATTTGTGGAATGGTTAAAAGTGCATGAAAATGGCCAATTTGCTCACTCTGGGGTCTCAAAAAGTGTTTCTTCACCCCGGGAAGTGAATTAAATACCATTTGGAGGCATTTAATGTTCAAGCAAAAACGGCTGATTTTTGACAAAAGAGATAACACCCCCCCATTACGTCATTCTTCAGAAAGGTGAAAAATGGTCCATTTTCAAATGTTTTATTTTTGAACGTCAGTTCACATTTGTAGGTGGATTATTAGTTTTAGAGCTAAAATTAGCATGTTTAAAGTGATTTTCATGCTTCCAGGGGCTCTAAACACAAGATTTGTGGAATGGTTAAAAGTGCATGAAAATGGCCAATTTGCTCACTCTGAGGTCTCAAAAAGTGTTTCTTCACCCCGGGAAGTGAATTAAATACCATTTGTAGGCATTTAATGTTCAATCAAAAACAGCAGATTTTTGACAAAAGAGATAACACCCCCCCATTACGTCATTCTTCAGAAAGGTGAAAAATGGTCCGTTTCCAAATGTTTTATTTTTGAACGTCAGTTCACATTTGTAGGTGGATTATTAGTTTTAGAGCTAAAATTAGCATGTTTAAAGTGATTTTCATGCTTCCAGGGGCTCTAAACACAAGATTTGTGGAATGGTTAAAAGTGCATGAAAATGGCCAATTTGCTCACTCTGAGGTCTCAAAAAGTGTTTCTTCACCCCGGGAAGTGAATTAAATACCATTAGGAGGCATTTAATGTTCAATCAAAAACAGCTGATTTTTGACAAAAGAGATAACACCTCCCATTACGTCATGCTTCAGAAAGGTGAAAAATTGTCCGTTTTCAAATGTTTTTTTTTAATGTCAGTTCACA
This sequence comes from Lissotriton helveticus, assembly GCF_964261635.1. Lineage (NCBI taxonomy): Eukaryota > Metazoa > Chordata > Amphibia > Caudata > Salamandridae > Lissotriton > Lissotriton helveticus. The sequence continues at coordinate 3,072,495 of NW_027611740.1, forward strand.
TTTGTAGGTAGATTATTAGTTTTAGAGCTAAAATTAGCATGTTTAAAGTGATTTTCATGCTTCCTGTGGCCCTAAACACAAGGTTTGTGGAATGGTTAAAAGTGCATGAAAATGACCAATTTGCTCACTCTGAGGTCTCAAAAAGAGTTTCTTCACCCCGGGAAGTGAATTAAATACCATTTGGAGGCATTTAATGTTCAAGCAAAAACAGCTGATTTTTTACAAAAGAGATAACACCCCCCATTACGTCATTCTTCAGAAAGGTAAAAAATGGTCCGTTTTCAAATGTTTAATTTTTGAACGTCAGTTCACATTTGTAGGTGGATTATTAGTTTTAGAGCTAAAATGAGCATGTTTAAAGTGATTTTCATGCTTCCAGGGGCTCTAAACACAAGATTTGTGGAATGGTTAAAAGTGCATGAAAATGGTCAATTTGCTCACTCTGAGGTCTCAAAAAGTGTTTCTTCACCCCAGGAAGTGAATTAAATACCATTTGGAGGCATTTCATGTTCAATCAAAAACAGCTGATTTTTGACAAAAGAGCTAACACCTCCCATTACGTCATGCTTCAGAAAGGTGAAAAATTGTCCGTTTTCAAATGTTTTTTTTTTAATGTCAGTTCACATTTGTAGGTGGATTAGTTTTAGAGCTAAAATTAGCATGTTTAAAGTGATTTTCATGCTTCCTGTGGCCCTAAACACATGGTTTGTGGAATGGTTAAAAGTGCATGAAAATGGCCAATTTGCTCACTCTGAGGTCTCAAAAAGTGTTTCTTCACCCCGGGAAGTGAATTAAATACCATTTGGAGGCATTTAATGTTCAAGCAAAAACGGCTGATTTTTGACAAAAGAGATAACACCCCCCCATTACGTAATTCTTCAGAAAGGTGAAAAATTGTCTGTTTTCAAATGTTTTATTTTTGAATGTCAGTTCACATTTGTAGGTGGATTATTAGTTTTAGAGCTAAAATTAGCATATTTAAAGTGATTTTCATGCTTCCAGGGGCTCTAAACACAAGATTTGTGGAATGGTTAAAAGTGCATGAAAATGGCCAATTTGCTCACTCTGAGGTCTCAAAAAGTGTTTCTTCACCCCGGGAAGTGAATTAAATACCATTTGGAGGCATTTAATGTTCAAGCAAAAACGGCTGATTTTGACAAAAGAGATAACACCCCCCCATTACGTCATTCTTCAGAAAGGTGAAAAATGGTCCGTTTTCAAATGTTTTATTTTTGAACGTCAGTTCACATTTGTAGGTGCATTATTAGTTTTAGAGCTAAAATTAGCATGTTTAAAGTGATTTTCATGCTTCCAGGGGCTCTAAACACAAGATTTGTGGAATGGTTAAAAGTGCATGAAAATGGCCAATTTGCTCACTCTGAGGTCTCAAAAAGTGTTTCTTCACCCCGGGAAGTGAATTAAATACCATTTGGAGGCATTTAATGTTCAATCAAAAACAGCAGATTTTTGACAAAAGAGATAACACCCCCCCATTACGTCATTCTTCAGAAAGGTGAAAAATTGTCCGTTTTCAAATGTTTTTTTTTTAATGTCAGTTCACATTTGTAGGTGGATTATTAGTTTTAGAGCTAAAATTAGCATGTTTAAAGTGATTTTCATGCTTCCTGTGGCCCTAAACACAAGGTTTGTGGAATGGTTAAAAGTGCATGAAAATGGCCAATTTGCTCACTCTGAGGTCTCAAAAAGAGTTGCTTCACCCCGGGAAGTGAATTAAATACCATTTGGAGGCATTTAATGTTCAAGCAAAAACAGCTGATTTTTGACAAAAGAGATAACACCCCCCCATTACGTAATTCTTCAGAAAGGTGAAAAATTGTCTGTTTTCAAATTTTTTATTTTTGAACGTCAGTTCACATTTGTAGGTGGATTATTAGTTTTAGAGCTAAAATTAGCATGTTTAAAGTGATTTTCATGCTTCCAGGGGCTCAAAACACAAGATTTGTGGAATGGTTAAAAGTTCATGAAAATGGCCAATTTGCTCACTCTGAGGTCTCAAAAAGTGTTTCTTCACCCCGGGAAGTGAATTAAATACCATTTGGAGGCATTTAATGTTCAAGCAAAAACAGCTGATTTTTGACAAAAGGGATAACACCCCCCCATTACGTAATGCTTCAGAAAGGTGAAAAATGGTCAGTTTTCAAATGTTTTATTTTTGAACGTCAGTTCACATTTGTAGGTGGAATATTAGTTTTAGAGCTAAAATTAGCATGTTTAAAGTGATTTTCATGCTTCCAGGGGCCCGGGAAGTGAATTAAATACCATTTGGAGGCATTTAATGTTCAAGCAAAAACGGATGATTTTTGACAAAAGAGATAACACCCCCCCCATTACGTCATGCTTCAGAAAGGTGAAAAATTGTCCATTTTCAAATGTTTTATTTTTGAATGTCAGTTCACATTTGTAGGTGAATTATTAGTTTTAGAGCTAAAATTAGAATGTTTAAAGTGATTTTCATGCTTCCTGTGGCCCTAAACACAAAGTTTGTGGAATGGTTAAAAGTGCATGAAAATGGCCAATTTGCTCACTCTGAGGTCTCAAAAAGTGTTTCTTCACCCCAGGAAGTGAATTAAATACCATTTGGAGGCATTTAATGTTCAAGCAAAAACGGCTGATTTTTGACAAAAGAGATAACACCCCCCCATTACGTCATTCTTCAGAAAGGTGAAAAATGGTCCGTTTTCAAATGTTTTATTTTTGAACGTATGTTCACATTTGTAGGTGGATTATTAGTTTTAGAGCTAAAATTTGCATGTTTAAAGTGATTTTCATGCTTCCAGGGGCCCGGGAAGTGAATTAAATACCATTTGGAGGCATTTAATGTTCAAGCAAAAACAGCTGATCTTTGACAAAAGAGATAACACCCCCCCATTACGTCATGCTTCAGAAAGGTGAAAAATTGTCCATTTTCAAATGTTTTATTTTTGAATGTCAGTTCACATTTGTAGGTGGATTATTAGTTTTAGAGCTAAAATTAGCATGTTTAAAGTGATTTTCATGCTTCCAGGGGCTCTAAACACAAGATTTGTGGAATGGTTAAAAGTGCATGAAAATGGCCAATTTGCTCACTCTGAGGTCTCAAAAAGTGTTTCTTCACCCCGGGAAGTGAATTAAATACCATTTGTAGGCATTTAATGTTCAATCAAAAACAGCAGATTTTTGACAAAAGAGATAACACCCCCCCATTACGTCATTCTTCAGAAAGGTGAAAAATTGTCCGTTTTCAAATGTTTTTTTTTAATGTCAGTTCACATTTGTAGGTGGATTATTAGTTTTAGAGCTAAAATTAGCATGTTTAAAGTGATTTTCATGCTTCCTGTGGCCCTAAACACAAGGTTTGTGGAATGGTTAAAAGTGCATGAAAATGGCCAATTTGCTCACTCTGAGGTCTCAAAAAGAGTTTCTTCACCCCGGGAAGTGAATTAAATACCATTTGGAGGCATTTAATGTTCAAGCAAAAACAGCTGATTTTTGACAAAAGAGATAACACCCCCCCATTACGTAATTCTTCAGAAAGGTGAAAAATTGTCTGTTTTCAAATTTTTTATTTTTGAACGTCAGTTCACATTTGTAGGTGGATTATTAGTTTTAGAGCTAAAATTAGCACGTTTAAAGTGATTTTCATGCTTCCAGGGGCTCAAAACACAAGATTTGTGGAATGGTTAAAAGTTCATGAAAATGGCCAATTTGCTCACTCTGAGGTCTCAAAAAGTGTTTCTTCACCCCGGGAAGTGAATTAAATACCATTTGGAGGCATTTAATGTTCAAGCAAAAACAGCTGATTTTTGACAAAAGGGATAACACCCCCCCATTACGTAATGCTTCAGAAAGGTAAAAAATGGTCAGTTTTCAAATGTTTTATTTTTGAAGGTCTGTTCACATTTGTAGGTGGATTATTAGTTTTAGATCTAAAATTAGCATGTTTAAAGTGATTTTCATGCTTCCAGGGGCCCGGGAAGTGAATTAAATACCATTTGGAGGCATTTAATGTTCAAGCAAAAACGGCTGATTTTTGACAAAAGAGATAACACCCCCCCATTAAGTCATGCTTCAGAAAGGTGAAAAATTGTCCATTTTCAAATGTTTTATTTTTGAATGTCAGTTCACATTTGTAGGTGAATTATTAGTTTTAGAGCTAAAATTAGCATGTTTAAAGTGATTTTCATGCTTCATGTGGCCCTAAACACAAAGTTTGTGGAATGGTTAAAAGTGCATGAAAATGGCCAATTTGCTCACTCTGAGGTCTCAAAAAGTGTTTCTTCACCCCGGGAAGTGAATTAAATACCATTTCGAGGCATTTAATGTTCAAGCAAAAACAGCTGATTTTTGACAAAAGAGATAACACCCCCCCCCATTAAGTAATTCTTCAGAAAGGTGAAAAATGGTCCATTTTCAAATGTTTTATTTTTGAACGTCAGTTCACATTTAAGGTGGATTATTAGTTTTAGAGCTAAAATTAGCATATTTAAAGTGATTTTCATGCTTCCAGGGGCTCTAAACACAAGATTTGTGGAATGGTTAAAAGTGCATGAAAATGGCCAATTTGCCCCCTCTGAGGTCTCAAAAAGTGTTTCTTCACCCCGGGAAGTGAATTAAATACCATTTGGAGGCATTTAATGTTCAAGCAAAAACGGCTGATTTTTGACAAAAGAGATAACACCCCCCCATTAAGTAATTCTTCAGAAAGGTGAAAAATGGTCCGTTTTCAAATGTTTTATTTTTGAACGTCAGTTCACATTTGTAGGTGGATTATTAGGTTTAGAGCTAAAATTAGCATATTTAAAGTGATTTTCATGCTTCCAGGGGCTCTAAACACAAGATTTGTGGAATGGTTAAAAGTGCATGAAAATGGCCAATTTGCCCCCTCTGAGGTCTCAAAAAGTGTTTCTTCACCCCGGGAAGTGAATTAAATACCATTTGGAGGCATTTAATGTTCAAGCAAAAACGGCTGATTTTTGACAAAAGAGATAACACCCCCCCATTACGTCATTCTTCAGAAAGGTGAAAAATGGTCCGTTTTCAAATGTTTTATTTTTGAACGTCAGTTCCCATTTGTAGGTGGATTATTAGTTTTAGAGCTAAAATTAGCATGTTTAAAGTGATTTTCATGCTTCCAGGGGCCCGGGAAGTGAATTAAATACCATTTGGAGGCATTTAATGTTCAAGCAAAAATGGCTGATTTTTGACAAAAGAGATAACACCCCCCCATTACGTCATGCTTCAGAAAGGTAAAAAATTGTCCATTTTCAAATGTTTTATTTTTGAATGGCAGTTCACATTTGTAGGTGAATTATTAGTTTTAGAGCTAAAATTAGCATGTTTAAAGTGATTTTCATGCTTCCTGTGGCCCTAAACACAAAGTTTGTGGAATGGTTAAAAGTGCATGAAAATGGCCAATTTGCTCACTCTGAGGTCTCAAAAAGTGTTTCTTCACCCCGGGAAGTGAATTAAATACCATTTGGAGGCATTTAATGTTCAAGCAAAAACAGCTGATTTTTGACAAAAGAGATAACACCCCCCCATTAAGTAATTCTTCAGAAAGGTGAAAAATGGTCCGTTTTCAAATGTTTTATTTTTGAACGTCAGTTCACATTTGTAGGTGGATTATTAGTTTTAGAGCTAAAATTAGCATATTTAAAGTGATTTTCATGCTTCCAGGGGCTCTAAACACAAGATTTGTGGAATGGTTAAAAGTGCATGAAAATGGCCAATTTGCCCACTCTGAGGTCTCAAAAAGTGTTTCTTCACCCCAGGAAGTGAATTAAATACCATTTGGAGGCATTTAATGTTCAAGCAAAAACGGCTGATTTTTGACAAAAGAGATAACACCCCCCCATTACGTCATTCTTCAGAAAGGTGAAAAATGGTCCGTTTTCAAATGTTTTATTTTTGAACGTCAGTTCACATTTGTAGGTGGATTATTAGTTTTAGAGCTAAAATTAGCATGTTTAAAGTGATTTTCATGCTTCCAGGGGCCCGGGAAGTGAATTAAATACCATTTGGAGGCATTTAATGTTCAAGCAAAAACGGCTGATTTTTGACAAAAGAGATAACACCCCCCCATTACGTCATGCTTCAGAAAGGTGAAAAATTGTCCATTTTCAAATGTTTTATTTTTGAATGTCAGTTCACATTTGTAGGTGAATTATTAGTTTTAGAGCTAAAATTAGCATGTTTAAAGTGATTTTCATGCTTCCTGTGGCCCTAAACACAAAGTTTGTGGAATGGTTAAAAGTGCATGAAAATGGCCAATTTGCTCACTCTGAGGTCTCAAAAAGTGTTTCTTCACCCCGGGAAGTGAATTAAATACCATTTGGAGGCATTTAATGTTCAAGCAAAAACAGCTGATTTTTGACAAAAGAGATAACACCCCCCCATTAAGTAATTCTTCAGAAAGGTGAAAAATTGTCCGTTTTCAAATGTTTTATTTTTGAACGTCAGTTCACATTTGTAGGTGGATTATTAGTTTTAGAGCTAAAATTAGCATATTTAAAGTGATTTTCATGCTTCCAGGGGCTCTAAACACAAGATTTGTGGAATGGTTAAAAGTGCATGAAAATGGCCAATTTGCCCACTCTGAGGTCTCAAAAAGTGTTTCTTCACCCCAGCAAGTGAATTAAATACCATTTGGAGGCATTTAATGTTCAAGCAAAAACGGCTGAATTTTGACAAAAGAGATAACACCCCCCCATTACGTCATTCTTCAGAAAGGTGAAAAATGGTCCGTTTTCAAATGTTTTATTTTTGAACGTATGTTCACATTTGTAGGTGGATTATTAGTTTTAGAGCTAAAATTAGCATGTTTAAAGTGATTTTCATGCTTCCAGGGGCCCGGGAAGTGAATTAAATACCATTTGGAGGCATTTAATGTTCAAGTAAAAACAGCTGATCTTTGACAAAAGAGATAACACCCCCCCATTACGTCATGCTTCAGAAAGGTGAAAAATTGTCCATTTTCAAATGTTTTATTTTTGAATGTCAGTTCACATTTGTAGGTGGATTATTAGTTTTAGAGCTAAAATTAGCATGTTTAAAGTGATTTTCATGCTTCCAGGGGCTCTAAACACAAGATTTGTGGAATGGTTAAAAGTGCATGAAAATGGCCAATTTGCTCACTCTGAGGTCTCAAAAAGTGTTTCTTCACCCCGGGAAGTGAATTAAATACCATTTGTAGGCATTTAATGTTCAATCAAAAACAGCAGATTTTTGACAAAAGAGATAACACCCCCCCATTACGTCATTCTTCAGAAAGGTGAAAAATGGTCCGTTTCCAAATGTTTTATTTTTGAACGTCAGTTCACATTTGTAGGTGGATTATTAGTTTTAGAGCAAAAATTAGCATGTTTAAAGTGATTTTCATGCTTCCAGGGGCTCTAAACACAAGATTTGTGGAATGGTTAAAAGTGCATGAAAATGACCAATTTGCTCACTCTGAGGTCTCAAAAAGTGTTTCTTCACCCCGGGAAGTGAATTAAATACCATTTGGAGGCATTTAATGTTCAAGCAAAAACGGCTGATTTTGACAAAAGAGATAACACCCCCCCATTACGTCATTCTTCAGAAAGGTGAAAAATGGTCCGTTTTCAAATGTTTTATTTTTGAACGTCAGTTCACATTTGTAGGTGGATTATTAGTTTTAGAGCTAAAATTAGCATGTTTAAAGTGATTTTCATGCTTCCAGGGGCTCTAAACACAAGATTTGTGGAATGGTTAAAAGTGCATGAAAATGGCCAATTTGCTCACTCTGAGGTCTCAAAAAGTGTTTCTTCACCCCGGGAAGTGAATTAAATACCATTTGGAGGCATTTAATGTTCAATCAAAAACAGCAGATTTTTGACAAAAGAGATAACACCCCCCATTACGTAATTCTTCAGAAAGGTGAAAAATTGTCTGTTTTCAAATGTTTTATTTTTGAATGTCAGTTCACATTTGTAGGTGGATTATTAGTTTTAGAGCTAAAATTAGCATGTTTAAAGTGATTTTCATGCTTCCAGGGGCTCTAAACACAAGATTTGTGGAATGGTTAAAAGTGCATGAAAATGGCCAATTTGCCCACTCTGAGGTCTCAAAAAGTGTTTCTTCACCCCAGCAAGTGAATTAAATACCATTTGGAGGCATTTAATGTTCAAGCAAAAACGGCTGATTTTTGACAAAAGAGATAACACCCCCCCATTACGTCATTCTTCAGAAAGGTGAAAAATGGTCCGTTTTCAAATGTTTTATTTTTGAACGTATGTTCACGTTTGTAGGTGGATTATTAGTTTTAGAGCTAAAATTAGCATGTTTAAAGTGATTTTCATGCTTCCAGGGGCCCGGGAAGTGAATTAAATACCATTTGGAGGCATTTAATGTTCAAGTAAAAACAGCTGATCTTTGACAAAAGAGATAACACCCCCCCATTACGTCATGCTTCAGAAAGGTGAAAAATTGTCCATTTTCAAATGTTTTATTTTTGAATGTCAGTTCACATTTGTAGGTGGATTATTAGTTTTAGAGCTAAAATTAGCATGTTTAAAGTGATTTTCATGCTTCCAGGGGCTCTAAACACAAGATTTGTGGAATGGTTAAAAGTGCATGAAAATGGCCAATTTGCTCACTCTGAGGTCTCAAAAAGTGTTTCTTCACCCCGGGAAGTGAATTAAATACCATTTGTAGGCATTTAATGTTCAATCAAAAACAGCAGATTTTTGACAAAAGAGATAACACCCCCCCATTACGTCATTCTTCAGAAAGGTGAAAAATGGTCCGTTTCCAAATGTTTTATTTTTGAACGTCAGTTCACATTTGTAGGTGGATTATTAGTTTTAGAGCAAAAATGAGCATGTTTAAAGTGATTTTCATGCTTCCAGGGGCTCTAAACACAAGATTTGTGGAATGGTTAAAAGTGCATGAAAATGACCAATTTGCTCACTCTGAGGTCTCAAAAAGTGTTTCTTCACCCCGGGAAGTGAATTAAATACCATTTGGAGGCATTTAATGTTCAAGCAAAAACGGCTGATTTTGACAAAAGAGATAACACCCCCCCATTACGTCATTCTTCAGAAAGGTGAAAAATGGTCCGTTTTCAAATGTTTTATTTTTGAACGTCAGTTCACATTTGTAGGTGGATTATTAGTTTTAGAGCTAAAATTAGCATGTTTAAAGTGATTTTCATGCTTCCAGGGGCTCTAAACACAAGATTTGTGGAATGGTTAAAAGTGCATGAAAATGGCCAATTTGCTCACTCTGAGGTCTCAAAAAGTGTTTCTTCACCCCGGGAAGTGAATTAAATACCATTTGGAGGCATTTAATGTTCAATCAAAAACAGCAGATTTTTGACAAAAGAGATAACACCCCCCATTACGTAATTCTTCAGAAAGGTGAAAAATTGTCTGTTTTCAAATGTTTTATTTTTGAATGTCAGTTCACATTTGTAGGTGCATTATTAGTTTTAGAGCTAAAATTAGCATATTTAAAGTGATTTTCATGCTTCCAGGGGCTCTAAACACAAGATTTGTGGAATGGTTAAAAGTGCATGAAAATGGCCAATTTGCTCACTCTGAGGTCTCAAAAAGTGTTTCTTCACCCCGGGAAGTGAATTAAATACCATTTGGAGGCATTTACTGTTCAAGCAAAAACGGCTGATTTTTGACAAAAGAGATAACACCCCCCCCATTACGTCATTCTTCAGAAAGGTGAAAAATGGTCCGTTTTCAAATGTTTTATTTTTGAACGTCAGTTCACATTTGTAGGTGGATTATTAGTTTTAGAGCTAAAATTAGCATGTTTAAAGTGATTTTCATGCTTCCAGGGGCTCTAAACACAAGATTTGTGGAATGGTTAAAAGTGCATGAAAATGGCCAATTTGCTCACTCTGAGGTCTCAAAAAGTGTTTCTTCACCCCGGGAAGTGAATTAAATACCATTTGTAGGCATTTAATGTTCAATCAAAAACAGCAGATTTTTGACAAAAGAGATAACACCCCCCCATTACGTCATTCTTCAGAAAGGTGAAAAATTGTCCGTTTTCAAATGTTTTTTTTTAATGTCAGTTCACATTTGTAGGTGGATTATTAGTTTTAGAGCTAAAATTAGCATGTTTAAAGTGATTTTCATGCTTCCTGTGGCCCTAAACACAAGATTTGTGGAATGGTTAAAAGTTCATGAAAATGGCCAATTTGCTCACTCTGAGGTCTCAAAAAGAGTTTCTTCACCCCGGGAAGTGAATTAAATACCATTTGGAGGCATTTAATGTTCAAGCAAAAACAGCTGATTTTTGACAAAAGGGATAACACCCCCCCATTACGTAATGCTTCAGAAAGGTGAAAAATGGTCAGTTTTCAAATGTTTTATTTTTGAAGGTCAGTTCACATTTGTAGGTGGATTATGAGTTTTAGAGCTAAAATTAGCATGTTTAAAGTGATTTTCATGCTTCCAGGGGCCCGGGAAGTGAATTAAATACCATTTGGAGGCATTTAATGTTCAAGCAAAAACGGCTGATTTTTGACAAAAGAGATAACACCCCCCCATTAAGTCATGCTTCAGAAAGGTGAAAAATTGTCCATTTTCAAATGTTTTATTTTTGAATGTCAGTTCACATTTGTAGGTGAATTATTAGTTTTAGAGCTAAAATTAGCATGTTTAAAGTGATTTTCATGCTTCCTGTGGCCCTAAACACAAAGTTTGTGGAATGGTTAAAAGTGCATGAAAATGGCCAATTTGCTCACTCTGAGGTCTCAAAAAGTGTTTCTTCACCCCGGGAAGTGAATTAAATAACATTTGGAGGCATTTAATGTTCAAGCAAAAACAGCTGATTTTTGACAAAAGAGATAACACCCCCCATTAAGTAATTCTTCAGAAAGGTGAAAAATGGTCCGTTTTCAAATGTTTTATTTTTGAACGTCAGTTCACATTTGTAGGTGGATTATTAGTTTTAGAGCTAAAATTAGCATATTTAAAGTGATTTTCATGCTTCCAGGGGCTCTAAACACAAGATTTGTGGAATGGTTAAAAGTGCATGAAAATGGCCAATTTGCCCCCTCTGAGGTCTCAAAAAGTGTTTCTTCACCCCGGGAAGTGAATTAAATACCATTTGGAGGCATTTAATGTTCAAGCAAAAACAGCTGATCTTTGACAAAAGAGATAACACCCCCCCATTACGTCATTCTTCAGAAAGGTGAAAAATGGTCAGTTTTCAAATGTTTTATTTTTGAACGTCAGTTCACATTTGTAGGTGGATTATTAGTTTTAGAGCTAAAATTAGCATGTTTATAGTGATTTTCATGCTTCCAGGGGCTCTAAACACAAGATTTGTGGAATGGTTAAAAGTGCATGAAAATGGCCAATTTGCTCACTCTGAGGTCTCAAAAAGTTTTTCTTCACCCCGGGAAGTGAATTAAATACCATTTGGAGGCATTTCATGTTCAATCAAAAACAGCTGATTTTTGACAAAAGAGATAACACCTCCCATTACGTCATGCTTCAGAAAGGTGAAAAATTGTCCGTTTTCAAATGTTTTTGTTTTTAATGTCAGTTCACATTTGTAGGTGGATTAGTTTTAGAGCTAAAATTAGCATGTTTAAAGTGATTTTCATGCTTCCTGTGGCCCTAAACACAAGGTTTGTGGAATGGTTAAAAGTGCATGAAAATGGCCAATTTGCTCACTCTGAGGTCTCAAAAAGAGTTTCTTCACCCCGGGAAGTGAATTAAATACCATTTGGAGGCATTTAATGTTCAAGCAAAAACAGCTGATTTTTGACAAAAGGGATAACACCCCCCCATTACGTAATGCTTCAGAAAGGTAAAAAATGGTCAGTTTTCAAATGTTTTATTTTTGAAGGTCTGTTCACATTTGTAGGTGGATTATTAGTTTTAGATCTAAAATTAGCATGTTTAAAGTGATTTTCATGCTTCCAGGGGCCCGGGAAGTGAATTAAATACCATTTGGAGGCATTTAATGTTCAAGCAAAAACGGCTGATTTTTGACAAAAGAGATAACACCCCCCCATTAAGTCATGCTTCAGAAAGGTGAAAAATTGTCCATTTTCAAATGTTTTATTTTTGAATGTCAGTTCACATTTGTAGGTGAATTATTAGTTTTAGAGCTAAAATTAGCATGTTTAAAGTGATTTTCATGCTTCCTGTGGCCCTAAACACAAAGTTTGTGGAATGGTTAAAAGTGCATGAAAATGGCCAATTTGCTCACTCTGAGGTCTCAAAAAGTGTTTCTTCACCCCGGGAAGTGAATTAAATACCATTTCGAGGCATTTAATGTTCAAGCAAAAACAGCTGATTTTTGACAAAAGAGATAACACCCCCCCCATTAAGTAATTCTTCAGAAAGGTGAAAAATGGTCCATTTTCAAATGTTTTATTTTTGAACGTCAGTTCACATTTAAGGTGGATTATTAGTTTTAGAGCTAAAATTAGCATATTTAAAGTGATTTTCATGCTTCCAGGGGCTCTAAACACAAGATTTGTGGAATGGTTAAAAGTGCATGAAAATGGCCAATTTGCCCCCTCTGAGGTCTCAAAAAGTGTTTCTTCACCCCGGGAAGTGAATTAAATACCATTTGGAGGCATTTAATGTTCAAGCAAAAACGGCTGATTTTTGACAAAAGAGATAACACCCCCCCATTAAGTAATTCTTCAGAAAGGTGAAAAATGGTCCGTTTTCAAATGTTTTATTTTTGAACGTCAGTTCACATTTGTAGGTGGATTATTAGTTTTAGAGCTAAAATTAGCATATTTAAAGTGATTTTCATGCTTCCAGGGGCTCTAAACACAAGATTTGTGGAATGGTTAAAAGTGCATGAAAATGGCCAATTTGCCCCCTCTGAGGTCTCAAAAAGTGTTTCTTCACCCCGGGAAGTGAATTAAATACCATTTGGAGGCATTTAATGTTCAAGCAAAAACGGCTGATTTTTGACAAAAGAGATAACACCCCCCCATTACGTCATTCTTCAGAAAGGTGAAAAATGGTCTGTTTTCAAATGTTTTATTTTTGAACGTCAGTTCCCATTTGTAGGTGGATTATTAGTTTTAGAGCTAAAATTAGCATGTTTAAAGTGATTTTCATGCTTCCAGGGGCCCGGGAAGTGAATTAAATACCATTTGGAGGCATTTAATGTTCAAGCAAAAATGGCTGATTTTTGACAAAAGAGATAACACCCCCCCATTACGTCATGCTTCAGAAAGGTAAAAAATTGTCCATTTTCAAATGTTTTATTTTTGAATGGCAGTTCACATTTGTAGGTGAATTATTAGTTTTAGAGCTAAAATTAGCATGTTTAAAGTGATTTTCATGCTTCCTGTGGCCCTAAACACAAAGTTTGTGGAATGGTTAAAAGTGCATGAAAATGGCCAATTTGCTCACTCTGAGGTCTCAAAAAGTGTTTCTTCACCCCGGGAAGTGAATTAAATACCATTTGGAGGCATTTAATGTTCAAGCAAAAACAGCTGATTTTTGACAAAAGAGATAACACCCCCCCATTAAGTAATTCTTCAGAAAGGTGAAAAATGGTCCGTTTTCAAATGTTTTATTTTTGAACGTCAGTTCACATTTGTAGGTGGATTATTAGTTTTAGAGCTAAAATTAGCATATTTAAAGTGATTTTCATGCTTCCAGGGGCTCTAAACACAAGATTTGTGGAATGGTTAAAAGTGCATGAAAATGGCCAATTTGCCCACTCTGAGGTCTCAAAAAGTGTTTCTTCACCCCAGGAAGTGAATTAAATACCATTTGGAGGCATTTAATGTTCAAGCAAAAACGGCTGATTTTTGACAAAAGAGATAACACCCCCCCATTACGTCATTCTTCAGAAAGGTGAAAAATGGTCCGTTTTCAAATGTTTTATTTTTGAACGTCAGTTCACATTTGTAGGTGGATTATTAGTTTTAGAGCTAAAATTAGCATGTTTAAAGTGATTTTCATGCTTCCAGGGGCCCGGGAAGTGAATTAAATACCATTTGGAGGCATTTAATGTTCAAGCAAAAACGGCTGATTTTTGACAAAAGAGATAACACCCCCCCATTACGTCATGCTTCAGAAAGGTGAAAAATTGTCCATTTTCAAATGTTTTATTTTTGAATGTCAGTTCACATTTGTAGGTGAATTATTAGTTTTAGAGCTAAAATTAGCATGTTTAAAGTGATTTTCATGCTTCCTGTGGCCCTAAACACAAAGTTTGTGGAATGGTTAAAAGTGCATGAAAATGGCCAATTTGCTCACTCTGAGGTCTCAAAAAGTGTTTCTTCACCCCGGGAAGTGAATTAAATACCATTTGGAGGCATTTAATGTTCAAGCAAAAACAGCTGATTTTTGACAAAAGAGATAACACCCCCCCATTAAGTAATTCTTCAGAAAGGTGAAAAATTGTCCGTTTTCAAATGTTTTATTTTTGAACGTCAGTTCACATTTGTAGGTGGATTATTAGTTTTAGAGCTAAAATTAGCATATTTAAAGTGATTTTCATGCTTCCAGGGGCTCTAAACACAAGATTTGTGGAATGGTTAAAAGTGCATGAAAATGGCCAATTTGCCCACTCTGAGGTCTCAAAAAGTGTTTCTTCACCCCAGCAAGTGAATTAAATACCATTTGGAGGCATTTAATGTTCAAGCAAAAACGGCTGAATTTTGACAAAAGAGATAACACCCCCCCATTACGTCATTCTTCAGAAAGGTGAAAAATGGTCCGTTTTCAAATGTTTTATTTTTGAACGTATGTTCACATTTGTAGGTGGATTATTAGTTTTAGAGCTAAAATTAGCATGTTTAAAGTGATTTTCATGCTTCCAGGGGCCCGGGAAGTGAATTAAATACCATTTGGAGGCATTTAATGTTCAAGTAAAAACAGCTGATCTTTGACAAAAGAGATAACACCCCCCCATTACGTCATGCTTCAGAAAGGTGAAAAATTGTCCATTTTCAAATGTTTTATTTTTGAATGTCAGTTCACATTTGTAGGTGGATTATTAGTTTTAGAGCTAAAATTAGCATGTTTAAAGTGATTTTCATGCTTCCAGGGGCTCTAAACACAAGATTTGTGGAATGGTTAAAAGTGCATGAAAATGGCCAATTTGCTCACTCTGAGGTCTCAAAAAGTGTTTCTTCACCCCGGGAAGTGAATTAAATACCATTTGTAGGCATTTAATGTTCAATCAAAAACAGCAGATTTTTGACAAAAGAGATAACACCCCCCCATTACGTCATTCTTCAGAAAGGTGAAAAATGGTCCGTTTCCAAATGTTTTATTTTTGAACGTCAGTTCACATTTGTAGGTGGATTATTAGTTTTAGAGCAAAAATTAGCATGTTTAAAGTGATTTTCATGCTTCCAGGGGCTCTAAACACAAGATTTGTGGAATGGTTAAAAGTGCATGAAAATGACCAATTTGCTCACTCTGAGGTCTCAAAAAGTGTTTCTTCACCCCGGGAAGTGAATTAAATACCATTTGGAGGCATTTAATGTTCAAGCAAAAACGGCTGATTTTGACAAAAGAGATAACACCCCCCCATTACGTCATTCTTCAGAAAGGTGAAAAATGGTCCGTTTTCAAATGTTTTATTTTTGAACGTCAGTTCACATTTGTAGGTGGATTATTAGTTTTAGAGCTAAAATTAGCATGTTTAAAGTGATTTTCATGCTTCCAGGGGCTCTAAACACAAGATTTGTGGAATGGTTAAAAGTGCATGAAAATGGCCAATTTGCTCACTCTGAGGTCTCAAAAAGTGTTTCTTCACCCCGGGAAGTGAATTAAATACCATTTGGAGGCATTTAATGTTCAATCAAAAACAGCAGATTTTTGACAAAAGAGATAACACCCCCCATTACGTAATTCTTCAGAAAGGTGAAAAATTGTCTGTTTTCAAATGTTTTATTTTTGAATGTCAGTTCACATTTGTAGGTGGATTATTAGTTTTAGAGCTAAAATTAGCATGTTTAAAGTGATTTTCATGCTTCCAGGGGCTCTAAACACAAGATTTGTGGAATGGTTAAAAGTGCATGAAAATGGCCAATTTGCCCACTCTGAGGTCTCAAAAAGTGTTTCTTCACCCCAGCAAGTGAATTAAATACCATTTGGAGGCATTTAATGTTCAAGCAAAAACGGCTGATTTTTGACAAAAGAGATAACACCCCCCCATTACGTCATTCTTCAGAAAGGTGAAAAATGGTCCGTTTTCAAATGTTTTATTTTTGAACGTATGTTCACATTTGTAGGTGGATTATTAGTTTTAGAGCTAAAATTAGCATGTTTAAAGTGATTTTCATGCTTCCAGGGGCCCGGGAAGTGAATTAAATACCATTTGGAGGCATTTAATGTTCAAGTAAAAACAGCTGATCTTTGACAAAAGAGATAACACCCCCCCATTACGTCATGCTTCAGAAAGGTGAAAAATTGTCCATTTTCAAATGTTTTATTTTTGAATGTCAGTTCACATTTGTAGGTGGATTATTAGTTTTAGAGCTAAAATTAGCATGTTTAAAGTGATTTTCATGCTTCCAGGGGCTCTAAACACAAGATTTGTGGAATGGTTAAAAGTGCATGAAAATGGCCAATTTGCTCACTCTGAGGTCTCAAAAAGTGTTTCTTCACCCCGGGAAGTGAATTAAATACCATTTGTAGGCATTTAATGTTCAATCAAAAACAGCAGATTTTTGACAAAAGAGATAACACCCCCCCATTACGTCATTCTTCAGAAAGGTGAAAAATGGTCCGTTTCCAAATGTTTTATTTTTGAACGTCAGTTCACATTTGTAGGTGGATTATTAGTTTTAGAGCAAAAATGAGCATGTTTAAAGTGATTTTCATGCTTCCAGGGGCTCTAAACACAAGATTTGTGGAATGGTTAAAAGTGCATGAAAATGACCAATTTGCTCACTCTGAGGTCTCAAAAAGTGTTTCTTCACCCCGGGAAGTGAATTAAATACCATTTGGAGGCATTTAATGTTCAAGCAAAAACGGCTGATTTTGACAAAAGAGATAACACCCCCCCATTACGTCATTCTTCAGAAAGGTGAAAAATGGTCCGTTTTCAAATGTTTTATTTTTGAACGTCAGTTCACATTTGTAGGTGGATTATTAGTTTTAGAGCTAAAATTAGCATGTTTAAAGTGATTTTCATGCTTCCAGGGGCTCTAAACACAAGATTTGTGGAATGGTTAAAAGTGCATGAAAATGGCCAATTTGCTCACTCTGAGGTCTCAAAAAGTGTTTCTTCACCCCGGGAAGTGAATTAAATACCATTTGGAGGCATTTAATGTTCAATCAAAAACAGCAGATTTTTGACAAAAGAGATAACACCCCCCATTACGTAATTCTTCAGAAAGGTGAAAAATTGTCTGTTTTCAAATGTTTTATTTTTGAATGTCAGTTCACATTTGTAGGTGCATTATTAGTTTTAGAGCTAAAATTAGCATATTTAAAGTGATTTTCATGCTTCCAGGGGCTCTAAACACAAGATTTGTGGAATGGTTAAAAGTGCATGAAAATGGCCAATTTGCTCACTCTGAGGTCTCAAAAAGAGTTTCTTCACCCCGGGAAGTGAATTAAATACCATTTGGAGGCATTTAATGTTCAAGCAAAAACAGCTGATTTTTGACAAAAGGGATAACACCCCCCCATTACGTAATGCTTCAGAAAGGTGAAAAATGGTCAGTTTTCAAATGTTTTATTTTTGAAGGTCAGTTCACATTTGTAGGTGGATTATGAGTTTTAGAGCTAAAATTAGCATGTTTAAAGTGATTTTCATGCTTCCAGGGGCCCGGGAAGTGAATTAAATACCATTTGGAGGCATTTAATGTTCAAGCAAAAACGGCTGATTTTTGACAAAAGAGATAACACCCCCCCATTAAGTCATGCTTCAGAAAGGTGAAAAATTGTCCATTTTCAAATGTTTTATTTTTGAACGTATGTTCACATTTGTAGGTGGATTATTAGTTTTAGAGCTAAAATTAGCATGTTTAAAGTGATTTTCATGCTTCCTGTGGCCCTAAACACAAAGTTTGTGGAATGGTTAAAAGTGCATGAAAATGGCCAATTTGCTCACTCTGAGGTCTCAAAAAGTGTTTCTTCACCCCGGGAAGTGAATTAAATAACATTTGGAGGCATTTAATGTTCAAGCAAAAACAGCTGATTTTTGACAAAAGAGATAACACCCCCCATTAAGTAATTCTTCAGAAAGGTGAAAAATGGTCCGTTTTCAAATGTTTTATTTTTGAACGTCAGTTCACATTTGTAGGTGGATTATTAGTTTTAGAGCTAAAATTAGCATATTTAAAGTGATTTTCATGCTTCCAGGGGCTCTAAACACAAGATTTGTGGAATGGTTAAAAGTGCATGAAAATGGCCAATTTGCCCCCTCTGAGGTCTCAAAAAGTGTTTCTTCACCCCGGGAAGTGAATTAAATACCATTTGGAGGCATTTAATGTTCAAGCAAAAACAGCTGATCTTTGACAAAAGAGATAACACCCCCCCATTACGTCATTCTTCAGAAAGGTGAAAAATGGTCAGTTTTCAAATGTTTTATTTTTGAACGTCAGTTCACATTTGTAGGTGGATTATTAGTTTTAGAGCTAAAATTAGCATGTTTATAGTGATTTTCATGCTTCCAGGGGCTCTAAACACAAGATTTGTGGAATGGTTAAAAGTGCATGAAAATGGCCAATTTGCTCACTCTGAGGTCTCAAAAAGTTTTTCTTCACCCCGGGAAGTGAATTAAATACCATTTGGAGGCATTTCATGTTCAATCAAAAACAGCTGATTTTTGACAAAAGAGATAACACCTCCCATTACGTCATGCTTCAGAAAGGTGAAAAATTGTCCGTTTTCAAATGTTTTTGTTTTTAATGTCAGTTCACATTTGTAGGTGGATTAGTTTTAGAGCTAAAATTAGCATGTTTAAAGTGATTTTCATGCTTCCTGTGGCCCTAAACACAAGGTTTGTGGAATGGTTAAAAGTGCATGAAAATGGCCAATTTGCTCACTCTGAGGTCTCAAAAAGAGTTTCTTCACCCCGGGAAGTGAATTAAATACCATTTGGAGGCATTTAATGTTCAAGCAAAAACAGCTGATTTTTGACAAAAGAGATAACACCCCCCCATTACGTAATTCTTCAGAAAGGTGAAAAATTGTCTGTTTTCAAATGTTTTATTTTTGAATGTCAGTTCACATTTGTAGGTGGATTATTAGTTTTAGAGCTAAAATTTGCATTTTTAAAGTGATTTTCATGCTTCCAGGGGCTCTAAACACAAGATTTGTGGAATGGTTAAAAGTGCATGAAAATGGCCAATTTGCTCACTCTGGGGTCTCAAAAAGTGTTTCTTCACCCCGGGAAGTGAATTAAATACCATTTGGAGGCATTTAATGTTCAAGCAAAAACGGCTGATTTTTGACAAAAGAGATAACACCCCCCCATTACGTCATTCTTCAGAAAGGTGAAAAATGGTCCATTTTCAAATGTTTTATTTTTGAACGTCAGTTCACATTTGTAGGTGGATTATTAGTTTTAGAGCTAAAATTAGCATGTTTAAAGTGATTTTCATGCTTCCAGGGGCTCTAAACACAAGATTTGTGGAATGGTTAAAAGTGCATGAAAATGGCCAATTTGCTCACTCTGAGGTCTCAAAAAGTGTTTCTTCACCCCGGGAAGTGAATTAAATACCATTTGTAGGCATTTAATGTTCAATCAAAAACAGCAGATTTTTGACAAAAGAGATAACACCCCCCCATTACGTCATTCTTCAGAAAGGTGAAAAATGGTCCGTTTCCAAATGTTTTATTTTTGAACGTCAGTTCACATTTGTAGGTGGATTATTAGTTTTAGAGCTAAAATTAGCATGTTTAAAGTGATTTTCATGCTTCCAGGGGCTCTAAACACAAGATTTGTGGAATGGTTAAAAGTGCATGAAAATGGCCAATTTGCTCACTCTGAGGTCTCAAAAAGTGTTTCTTCACCCCGGGAAGTGAATTAAATACCATTTGGAGGCATTTAATGTTCAATCAAAAACAGCTGATTTTTGACAAAAGAGATAACACCTCCCATTACGTCATGCTTCAGAAAGGTGAAAAATTGTCCGTTTTCAAATGTTTTTTTTTAATGTCAGTTCACATTTGTAGGTAGATTATTAGTTTTAGAGCTAAAATTAGCATGTTTAAAGTGATTTTCATGCTTCCTGTGGCCCTAAACACAAGGTTTGTGGAATGGTTAAAAGTGCATGAAAATGGCCAATTTGCTCACTCTGAGGTCTCAAAAAGAGTTTCTTCACCCCGGGAAGTGAATTAAATACCATTTGGAGGCATTTAATGTTCAAGCAAAAACAGCTGATTTTTTACAAAAGAGATAACACCCCCCATTACGTCATTCTTCAGAAAGGTAAAAAATGGTCAGTTTTCAAATGTTTAATTTTTGAACGTCAGTTCACATTTGTAGGTGGATTATTAGTTTTAGAGCTAAAATGAGCATGTTTAAAGTGATTTTCATGCTTCCAGGGGCTCTAAACACAAGATTTGTGGAATGGTTAAAAGTGCATGAAAATGGTCAATTTGCTCACTCTGAGGTCTCAAAAAGTGTTTCTTCACCCCAGGAAGTGAATTAAATACCATTTGGAGGCATTTCATGTTCAATCAAAAACAGCTGATTTTTGACAAAAGAGCTAACACCTCCCATTACGTCATGCTTCAGAAAGGTGAAAAATTGTCCATTTTCAAATGTTTTTTTTTTAATGTCAGTTCACATTTGTAGGTGGATTAGTTTTAGAGCTAAAATTAGCATGTTTAAAGTGATTTTCATGCTTCCTGTGGCCCTAAACACATGGTTTGTGGAATGGTTAAAAGTGCATGAAAATGGCCAATTTGCTCACTCTGAGGTCTCAAAAAGTGTTTCTTCACCCCGGGAAGTGAATTAAATACCATTTGGAGGCATTTAATGTTCAAGCAAAAACGGCTGATTTTTGACAAAAGAGATAACACCCCCCCATTACGTAATTCTTCAGAAAGGTGAAAAATTGTCTGTTTTCAAATGTTTTATTTTTGAATGTCAGTTCACATTTGTAGGTGGATTATTAGTTTTAGAGCTAAAATTAGCATATTTAAAGTGATTTTCATGCTTCCAGGGGCTCTAAACACAAGATTTGTGGAATGGTTAAAAGTGCATGAAAATGGCCAATTTGCTCACTCTGAGGTCTCAAAAAGTGTTTCTTCACCCCGGGAAGTGAATTAAATACCATTTGGAGGCATTTAATGTTCAAGCAAAAACGGCTGATTTTGACAAAAGAGATAACACCCCCCCATTACGTCATTCTTCAGAAAGGTGAAAAATGGTCCGTTTTCAAATGTTTTATTTTTGAACGTCAGTTCACATTTGTAGGTGCATTATTAGTTTTAGAGCTAAAATTAGCATGTTTAAAGTGATTTTCATGCTTCCTGTGGCCCTAAACACAAGGTTTGTGGAATGGTTAAAAGTGCATGAAAATGGCCAATTTGCTCACTCTGAGGTCTCAAAAAGAGTTGCTTCACCCCGGGAAGTGAATGAAATACCATTTGGAGGCATTTAATGTTCAAGCAAAAACAGCTGATTTTTGACAAAAGAGATAACACCCCCCCATTACGTAATTCTTCAGAAAGGTGAAAAATTGTCTGTTTTCAAATTTTTTATTTTTGAACGTCAGTTCACATTTGTAGGTGGATTATTAGTTTTAGAGCTAAAATTAGCATGTTTAAAGTGATTTTCATGCTTCCAGGGGCTCAAAACACAAGATTTGTGGAATGGTTAAAAGTTCATGAAAATGGCCAATTTGCTCACTCTGAGGTCTCAAAAAGTGTTTCTTCACCCCGGGAAGTGAATTAAATACCATTTGGAGGCATTTAATGTTCAAGCAAAAACAGCTGATTTTTGACAAAAGGGATAACACCCCCCCATTACGTAATGCTTCAGAAAGGTGAAAAATGGTCAGTTTTCAAATGTTTTATTTTTGAAGGTCAGTTCACATTTGTAGGTGGATTAAGAGTTTTAGAGCTAAAATTAGCATGTTTAAAGTGATTTTCATGCTTCCAGGGGCCCGGGAAGTGAATTAAATACCATTTGGAGGCATTTAATGTTGAAGCAAAAACGGCTGATTTTTGACAAAAGAGATAACACCCCCCCATTAAGTCATGCTTCAGAAAGGTGAAAAATTGTCCATTTTCAAATGTTTTATTTTTGAATGTCAGTTCACATTTGTAGGTGAATTATTAGTTTTAGAGCTAAAATTAGCATGTTTAAAGTGATTTTCATGCTTCCTGTGGCCCTAAACACAAAGTTTGTGGAATGGTTATAAGTGCATGAAAATGGCCAATTTGCTCACTCTGAGGTCTCAAAAAGTGTTTCTTCACCCCGGGAAGTGAATTAAATACCATTTGGAGGCATTTAATGTTCAAGCAAAAACAGCTGATTTTTGACAAAAGAGATAACACCCCCCCATTAAGTAATTCTTCAGAAAGGTGAAAAATTGTCCGTTTTCAAATGTTTTATTTTTGAACGTCAGTTCACATTTGTAGGTGGATTATTAGTTTTAGAGCTAAAATTAGCATATTTAAAGTGATTTTCATGCTTCCAGGGGCTCTAAACACAAGATTTGTGGAATGGTTAAAAGTGCATGAAAATGGCCAATTTGCCCACTCTGAGGTCTCAAAAAGTGTTTCTTCACCCCAGGAAGTGAATTAAATACCATTTGGAGGCATTTAATGTTCAAGCAAAAACGGCTGATTTTTGACAAAAGAGATAACACCCCCCCATTACGTCATTCTTCAGAAAGGTGAAAAATGGTCCGTTTTCAAATGTTTTATTTTTGAACGTCAGTTCACATTTGTAGGTGGATTATTAGTTTTAGAGCTAAAATTAGCATATTTAAAGTGATTTTCATGCTTCCAGGGGCTCTAAACACAAGATTTGTGGAATGGTTAAAAGTGCATGAAAATGGCCAATTTGCCCACTCTGAGGTCTCAAAAAGTGTTTCTTCACCCCAGGACGTGAATTAAATACCATTTGGAGGCATTTAATGTTCAAGCAAAAACGGCTGATTTTTGACAAAAGAGATAACACCCCCCCATTACGTCATTCTTCAGAAAGGTGAAAAATGGTCCGTTTTCAAATGTTTTATTTTTGAACGTATGTTCACATTTGTAGGTGGATTATTAGTTTTAGAGCTAAAATTAGCATGTTTAAAGTGATTTTCATGCTTCCAGGGGCCCGGGAAGTGAATTAAATACCATTTGGAGGCATTTAATGTTCAAGTAAAAACAGCTGATCTTTGACAAAAGAGATAACACCCCCCCATTACGTCATGCTTCAGAAAGGTGAAAAATTGTCCATTTTCAAATGTTTTATTTTTGAATGTCAGTTCACATTTGTAGGTGGATTATTAGTTTTAGAGCTAAAATTAGCATGTTTAAAGTGATTTTCATGCTTCCAGGGGCTCTAAACACAAGATTTGTGGAATGGTTAAAAGTGCATGAAAATGGCCAATTTGCTCACTCTGAGGTCTCAAAAAGTGTTTCTTCACCCCGGGAAGTGAATTAAATACCATTTGTAGGCATTTAATGTTCAATCAAAAACAGCAGATTTTTGACAAAAGAGATAACACCCCCCCATT
Organism: Lissotriton helveticus; assembly: GCF_964261635.1. Classification (NCBI taxonomy): domain Eukaryota; kingdom Metazoa; phylum Chordata; class Amphibia; order Caudata; family Salamandridae; genus Lissotriton; species Lissotriton helveticus. The sequence continues at coordinate 3,096,118 of NW_027611740.1, forward strand.
ACGTCATTCTTCAGAAAGGTGAAAAATGGTCCGTTTCCAAATGTTTTATTTTTGAACGTCAGTTCACATTTGTAGGTGGATTATTAGTTTTAGAGCAAAAATTAGCATGTTTAAAGTGATTTTCATGCTTCCAGGGGCTCTAAACACAAGATTTGTGGAATGGTTAAAAGTGCATGAAAATGACCAATTTGCTCACTCTGAGGTCTCAAAAAGTGTTTCTTCACCCCGGGAAGTGAATTAAATACCATTTGGAGGCATTTAATGTTCAAGCAAAAACGGCTGATTTTGACAAAAGAGATAACACCCCCCCATTACGTCATTCTTCAGAAAGGTGAAAAATGGTCCGTTTTCAAATGTTTTATTTTTGAACGTCAGTTCACATTTGTAGGTGGATTATTAGTTTTAGAGCTAAAATTAGCATGTTTAAAGTGATTTTCATGCTTCCAGGGGCTCTAAACACAAGATTTGTGGAATGGTTAAAAGTGCATGAAAATGGCCAATTTGCTCACTCTGAGGTCTCAAAAAGTGTTTCTTCACCCCGGGAAGTGAATTAAATACCATTTGGAGGCATTTAATGTTCAATCAAAAACAGCAGATTTTTGACAAAAGAGATAACACCCCCCATTACGTAATTCTTCAGAAAGGTGAAAAATTGTCTGTTTTCAAATGTTTTATTTTTGAATGTCAGTTCACATTTGTAGGTGCATTATTAGTTTTAGAGCTAAAATTAGCATATTTAAAGTGATTTTCATGCTTCCAGGGGCTCTAAACACAAGATTTGTGGAATGGTTAAAAGTGCATGAAAATGGCCAATTTGCTCACTCTGAGGTCTCAAAAAGTGTTTCTTCACCCCGGGAAGTGAATTAAATACCATTTGGAGGCATTTACTGTTCAAGCAAAAACGGCTGATTTTTGACAAAAGAGATAACACCCCCCCATTACGTCATTCTTCAGAAAGGTGAAAAATGGTCCGTTTTCAAATGTTTTATTTTTGAACGTCAGTTCACATTTGTAGGTGGATTATTAGTTTTAGATCTAAAATTAGCATGTTTAAAGTGATTTTCATGCTTCCAGGGGCTCTAAACACAAGATTTGTGGAATGGTTAAAAGTTCATGAAAATGGCCAATTTGCTCACTCTGAGGTCTCAAAAAGAGTTTCTTCACCCCGGGAAGTGAATTAAATACCATTTGGAGGCATTTAATGTTCAAGCAAAAACAGCTGATTTTTGACAAAAGGGATAACACCCCCCCATTACGTAATGCTTCAGAAAGGTGAAAAATGGTCAGTTTTCAAATGTTTTATTTTTGAAGGTCAGTTCACATTTGTAGGTGGATTATGAGTTTTAGAGCTAAAATTAGCATGTTTAAAGTGATTTTCATGCTTCCAGGGGCCCGGGAAGTGAATTAAATACCATTTGGAGGCATTTAATGTTCAAGCAAAAACGGCTGATTTTTGACAAAAGAGATAACACCCCCCCATTAAGTCATGCTTCAGAAAGGTGAAAAATTGTCCATTTTCAAATGTTTTATTTTTGAATGTCAGTTCACATTTGTAGGTGAATTATTAGTTTTAGAGCTAAAATTAGCATGTTTAAAGTGATTTTCATGCTTCCTGTGGCCCTAAACACAAAGTTTGTGGAATGGTTAAAAGTGCATGAAAATGGCCAATTTGCTCACTCTGAGGTCTCAAAAAGTGTTTCTTCACCCCGGGAAGTGAATTAAATAACATTTGGAGGCATTTAATGTTCAAGCAAAAACAGCTGATTTTTGACAAAAGAGATAACACCCCCCATTAAGTAATTCTTCAGAAAGGTGAAAAATGGTCCGTTTTCAAATGTTTTATTTTTGAACGTCAGTTCACATTTGTAGGTGGATTATTAGTTTTAGAGCTAAAATTAGCATATTTAAAGTGATTTTCATGCTTCCAGGGGCTCTAAACACAAGATTTGTGGAATGGTTAAAAGTGCATGAAAATGGCCAATTTGCCCCCTCTGAGGTCTCAAAAAGTGTTTCTTCACCCCGGGAAGTGAATTAAATACCATTTGGAGGCATTTAATGTTCAAGCAAAAACAGCTGATCTTTGACAAAAGAGATAACACCCCCCCATTACGTCATTCTTCAGAAAGGTGAAAAATGGTCCGTTTTCAAATGTTTTATTTTTGAACGTCAGTTCACATTTGTAGGTGGATTATTAGTTTTAGAGCTAAAATTAGCATGTTTATAGTGATTTTCATGCTTCCAGGGGCTCTAAACACAAGATTTGTGGAATGGGTAAAAGTGCATGAAAATGGCCAATTTGCTCACTCTGAGGTCTCAAAAAGTTTTTCTTCACCCCGGGAAGTGAATTAAATACCATTTGGAGGCATTTCATGTTCAATCAAAAACAGCTGATTTTTGACAAAAGAGATAACACCTCCCATTACGTCATGCTTCAGAAAGGTGAAAAATTGTCCGTTTTCAAATGTTTTTGTTTTTAATGTCAGTTCACATTTGTAGGTGGATTAGTTTTAGAGCTAAAATTAGCATGTTTAAAGTGATTTTCATGCTTCCTGTGGCCCTAAACACAAGGTTTGTGGAATGGTTAAAAGTGCATGAAAATGGCCAATTTGCTCACTCTGAGGTCTCAAAAAGAGTTTCTTCACCCCGGGAAGTGAATTAAATACCATTTGGAGGCATTTAATGTTCAAGCAAAAACAGCTGATTTTTGACAAAAGAGATAACACCCCCCCATTACGTAATTCTTCAGAAAGGTGAAAAATTGTCTGTTTTCAAATGTTTTATTTTTGAATGTCAGTTCACATTTGTAGGTGGATTATTAGTTTTAGAGCTAAAATTTGCATTTTTAAAGTGATTTTCATGCTTCCAGGGGCTCTAAACACAAGATTTGTGGAATGGTTAAAAGTGCATGAAAATGGCCAATTTGCTCACTCTGGGGTCTCAAAAAGTGTTTCTTCACCCCGGGAAGTGAATTAAATACCATTTGGAGGCATTTAATGTTCAAGCAAAAACGGCTGATTTTTGACAAAAGAGATAACACCCCCCCATTACGTCATTCTTCAGAAAGGTGAAAAATGGTCCATTTTCAAATGTTTTATTTTTGAACGTCAGTTCACATTTGTAGGTGGATTATTAGTTTTAGAGCTAAAATTAGCATGTTTAAAGTGATTTTCATGCTTCCAGGGGCTCTAAACACAAGATTTGTGGAATGGTTAAAAGTGCATGAAAATGGCCAATTTGCTCACTCTGAGGTCTCAAAAAGTGTTTCTTCACCCCGGGAAGTGAATTAAATACCATTTGTAGGCATTTAATGTTCAATCAAAAACAGCAGATTTTTGACAAAAGAGATAACACCCCCCCATTACGTCATTCTTCAGAAAGGTGAAAAATGGTCCGTTTCCAAATGTTTTATTTTTGAACGTCAGTTCACATTTGTAGGTGGATTATTAGTTTTAGAGCTAAAATTAGCATGTTTAAAGTGATTTTCATGCTTCCAGGGGCTCTAAACACAAGATTTGTGGAATGGTTAAAAGTGCATGAAAATGGCCAATTTGCTCACTCTGAGGTCTCAAAAAGTGTTTCTTCACCCCGGGAAGTGAATTAAATACCATTAGGAGGCATTTAATGTTCAATCAAAAACAGCTGATTTTTGACAAAAGAGATAACACCTCCCATTACGTCATGCTTCAGAAAGGTGAAAAATTGTCCGTTTTCAAATGTTTTTTTTTAATGTCAGTTCACATTTGTAGGTAGATTATTAGTTTTAGAGCTAAAATTAGCATGTTTAAAGTGATTTTCATGCTTCCTGTGGCCCTAAACACAAGGTTTGTGGAATGGTTAAAAGTGCATGAAAATGACCAATTTGCTCACTCTGAGGTCTCAAAAAGAGTTTCTTCACCCCGGGAAGTGAATTAAATACCATTTGGAGGCATTTAATGTTCAAGCAAAAACAGCTGATTTTTTACAAAAGAGATAACACCCCCCATTACGTCATTCTTCAGAAAGGTAAAAAATGGTCCGTTTTCAAATGTTTAATTTTTGAACGTCAGTTCACATTTGTAGGTGGATTATTAGTTTTAGAGCTAAAATGAGCATGTTTAAAGTGATTTTCATGCTTCCAGGGGCTCTAAACACAAGATTTGTGGAATGGTTAAAAGTGCATGAAAATGGTCAATTTGCTCACTCTGAGGTCTCAAAAAGTGTTTCTTCACCCCAGGAAGTGAATTAAATACCATTTGGAGGCATTTCATGTTCAATCAAAAACAGCTGATTTTTGACAAAAGAGCTAACACCTCCCATTACGTCATGCTTCAGAAAGGTGAAAAATTGTCCGTTTTCAAATGTTTTTTTTTTAATGTCAGTTCACATTTGTAGGTGGATTAGTTTTAGAGCTAAAATTAGCATGTTTAAAGTGATTTTCATGCTTCCTGTGGCCCTAAACACATGGTTTGTGGAATGGTTAAAAGTGCATGAAAATGGCCAATTTGCTCACTCTGAGGTCTCAAAAAGTGTTTCTTCACCCCGGGAAGTGAATTAAATACCATTTGGAGGCATTTAATGTTCAAGCAAAAACGGCTGATTTTTGACAAAAGAGATAACACCCCCCCATTACGTAATTCTTCAGAAAGGTGAAAAATTGTCTGTTTTCAAATGTTTTATTTTTGAATGTCAGTTCACATTTGTAGGTGGATTATTAGTTTTAGAGCTAAAATTAGCATATTTAAAGTGATTTTCATGCTTCCAGGGGCTCTAAACACAAGATTTGTGGAATGGTTAAAAGTGCATGAAAATGGCCAATTTGCTCACTCTGAGGTCTCAAAAAGTGTTTCTTCACCCCGGGAAGTGAATTAAATACCATTTGGAGGCATTTAATGTTCAAGCAAAAACGGCTGATTTTGACAAAAGAGATAACACCCCCCCATTACGTCATTCTTCAGAAAGGTGAAAAATGGTCCGTTTTCAAATGTTTTATTTTTGAACGTCAGTTCACATTTGTAGGTGCATTATTAGTTTTAGAGCTAAAATTAGCATGTTTAAAGTGATTTTCATGCTTCCAGGGGCTCTAAACACAAGATTTGTGGAATGGTTAAAAGTGCATGAAAATGGCCAATTTGCTCACTCTGAGGTCTCAAAAAGTGTTTCTTCACCCCGGGAAGTGAATTAAATACCATTTGGAGGCATTTAATGTTCAATCAAAAACAGCAGATTTTTGACAAAAGAGATAACACCCCCCCATTACGTCATTCTTCAGAAAGGTGAAAAATTGTCCGTTTTCAAATGTTTTTTTTTTAATGTCAGTTCACATTTGTAGGTGGATTATTAGTTTTAGAGCTAAAATTAGCATGTTTAAAGTGATTTTCATGCTTCCTGTGGCCCTAAACACAAGGTTTGTGGAATGGTTAAAAGTGCATGAAAATGGCCAATTTGCTCACTCTGAGGTCTCAAAAAGAGTTGCTTCACCCCGGGAAGTGAATTAAATACCATTTGGAGGCATTTAATGTTCAAGCAAAAACAGCTGATTTTTGACAAAAGAGATAACACCCCCCCATTACGTAATTCTTCAGAAAGGTGAAAAATTGTCTGTTTTCAAATTTTTTATTTTTGAACGTCAGTTCACATTTGTAGGTGGATTATTAGTTTTAGAGCTAAAATTAGCATGTTTAAAGTGATTTTCATGCTTCCAGGGGCTCAAAACACAAGATTTGTGGAATGGTTAAAAGTTCATGAAAATGGCCAATTTGCTCACTCTGAGGTCTCAAAAAGTGTTTCTTCACCCCGGGAAGTGAATTAAATACCATTTGGAGGCATTTAATGTTCAAGCAAAAACAGCTGATTTTTGACAAAAGGGATAACACCCCCCCATTACGTAATGCTTCAGAAAGGTGAAAAATGGTCAGTTTTCAAATGTTTTATTTTTGAACGTCAGTTCACATTTGTAGGTGGAATATTAGTTTTAGAGCTAAAATTAGCATGTTTAAAGTGATTTTCATGCTTCCAGGGGCCCGGGAAGTGAATTAAATACCATTTGGAGGCATTTAATGTTCAAGCAAAAACGGATGATTTTTGACAAAAGAGATAACACCCCCCCCATTACGTCATGCTTCAGAAAGGTGAAAAATTGTCCATTTTCAAATGTTTTATTTTTGAATGTCAGTTCACATTTGTAGGTGAATTATTAGTTTTAGAGCTAAAATTAGAATGTTTAAAGTGATTTTCATGCTTCCTGTGGCCCTAAACACAAAGTTTGTGGAATGGTTAAAAGTGCATGAAAATGGCCAATTTGCTCACTCTGAGGTCTCAAAAAGTGTTTCTTCACCCCAGGAAGTGAATTAAATACCATTTGGAGGCATTTAATGTTCAAGCAAAAACGGCTGATTTTTGACAAAAGAGATAACACCCCCCCATTACGTCATTCTTCAGAAAGGTGAAAAATGGTCCGTTTTCAAATGTTTTATTTTTGAACGTATGTTCACATTTGTAGGTGGATTATTAGTTTTAGAGCTAAAATTTGCATGTTTAAAGTGATTTTCATGCTTCCAGGGGCCCGGGAAGTGAATTAAATACCATTTGGAGGCATTTAATGTTCAAGCAAAAACAGCTGATCTTTGACAAAAGAGATAACACCCCCCCATTACGTCATGCTTCAGAAAGGTGAAAAATTGTCCATTTTCAAATGTTTTATTTTTGAATGTCAGTTCACATTTGTAGGTGGATTATTAGTTTTAGAGCTAAAATTAGCATGTTTAAAGTGATTTTCATGCTTCCAGGGGCTCTAAACACAAGATTTGTGGAATGGTTAAAAGTGCATGAAAATGGCCAATTTGCTCACTCTGAGGTCTCAAAAAGTGTTTCTTCACCCCGGGAAGTGAATTAAATACCATTTGTAGGCATTTAATGTTCAATCAAAAACAGCAGATTTTTGACAAAAGAGATAACACCCCCCCATTACGTCATTCTTCAGAAAGGTGAAAAATTGTCCGTTTTCAAATGTTTTTTTTTAATGTCAGTTCACATTTGTAGGTGGATTATTAGTTTTAGAGCTAAAATTAGCATGTTTAAAGTGATTTTCATGCTTCCTGTGGCCCTAAACACAAGGTTTGTGGAATGGTTAAAAGTGCATGAAAATGGCCAATTTGCTCACTCTGAGGTCTCAAAAAGAGTTTCTTCACCCCGGGAAGTGAATTAAATACCATTTGGAGGCATTTAATGTTCAAGCAAAAACAGCTGATTTTTGACAAAAGAGATAACACCCCCCCATTACGTAATTCTTCAGAAAGGTGAAAAATTGTCTGTTTTCAAATTTTTTATTTTTGAACGTCAGTTCACATTTGTAGGTGGATTATTAGTTTTAGAGCTAAAATTAGCACGTTTAAAGTGATTTTCATGCTTCCAGGGGCTCAAAACACAAGATTTGTGGAATGGTTAAAAGTTCATGAAAATGGCCAATTTGCTCACTCTGAGGTCTCAAAAAGTGTTTCTTCACCCCGGGAAGTGAATTAAATACCATTTGGAGGCATTTAATGTTCAAGCAAAAACAGCTGATTTTTGACAAAAGGGATAACACCCCCCCATTACGTAATGCTTCAGAAAGGTAAAAAATGGTCAGTTTTCAAATGTTTTATTTTTGAAGGTCTGTTCACATTTGTAGGTGGATTATTAGTTTTAGATCTAAAATTAGCATGTTTAAAGTGATTTTCATGCTTCCAGGGGCCCGGGAAGTGAATTAAATACCATTTGGAGGCATTTAATGTTCAAGCAAAAACGGCTGATTTTTGACAAAAGAGATAACACCCCCCCATTAAGTCATGCTTCAGAAAGGTGAAAAATTGTCCATTTTCAAATGTTTTATTTTTGAATGTCAGTTCACATTTGTAGGTGAATTATTAGTTTTAGAGCTAAAATTAGCATGTTTAAAGTGATTTTCATGCTTCCTGTGGCCCTAAACACAAAGTTTGTGGAATGGTTAAAAGTGCATGAAAATGGCCAATTTGCTCACTCTGAGGTCTCAAAAAGTGTTTCTTCACCCCGGGAAGTGAATTAAATACCATTTCGAGGCATTTAATGTTCAAGCAAAAACAGCTGATTTTTGACAAAAGAGATAACACCCCCCCCATTAAGTAATTCTTCAGAAAGGTGAAAAATGGTCCATTTTCAAATGTTTTATTTTTGAACGTCAGTTCACATTTAAGGTGGATTATTAGTTTTAGAGCTAAAATTAGCATATTTAAAGTGATTTTCATGCTTCCAGGGGCTCTAAACACAAGATTTGTGGAATGGTTAAAAGTGCATGAAAATGGCCAATTTGCCCCCTCTGAGGTCTCAAAAAGTGTTTCTTCACCCCGGGAAGTGAATTAAATACCATTTGGAGGCATTTAATGTTCAAGCAAAAACGGCTGATTTTTGACAAAAGAGATAACACCCCCCCATTAAGTAATTCTTCAGAAAGGTGAAAAATGGTCCGTTTTCAAATGTTTTATTTTTGAACGTCAGTTCACATTTGTAGGTGGATTATTAGTTTTAGAGCTAAAATTAGCATATTTAAAGTGATTTTCATGCTTCCAGGGGCTCTAAACACAAGATTTGTGGAATGGTTAAAAGTGCATGAAAATGGCCAATTTGCCCCCTCTGAGGTCTCAAAAAGTGTTTCTTCACCCCGGGAAGTGAATTAAATACCATTTGGAGGCATTTAATGTTCAAGCAAAAACGGCTGATTTTTGACAAAAGAGATAACACCCCCCCATTACGTCATTCTTCAGAAAGGTGAAAAATGGTCCGTTTTCAAATGTTTTATTTTTGAACGTCAGTTCCCATTTGTAGGTGGATTATTAGTTTTAGAGCTAAAATTAGCATGTTTAAAGTGATTTTCATGCTTCCAGGGGCCCGGGAAGTGAATTAAATACCATTTGGAGGCATTTAATGTTCAAGCAAAAATGGCTGATTTTTGACAAAAGAGATAACACCCCCCCATTACGTCATGCTTCAGAAAGGTAAAAAATTGTCCATTTTCAAATGTTTTATTTTTGAATGGCAGTTCACATTTGTAGGTGAATTATTAGTTTTAGAGCTAAAATTAGCATGTTTAAAGTGATTTTCATGCTTCCTGTGGCCCTAAACACAAAGTTTGTGGAATGGTTAAAAGTGCATGAAAATGGCCAATTTGCTCACTCTGAGGTCTCAAAAAGTGTTTCTTCACCCCGGGAAGTGAATTAAATACCATTTGGAGGCATTTAATGTTCAAGCAAAAACAGCTGATTTTTGACAAAAGAGATAACACCCCCCCATTAAGTAATTCTTCAGAAAGGTGAAAAATGGTCCGTTTTCAAATGTTTTATTTTTGAACGTCAGTTCACATTTGTAGGTGGATTATTAGTTTTAGAGCTAAAATTAGCATATTTAAAGTGATTTTCATGCTTCCAGGGGCTCTAAACACAAGATTTGTGGAATGGTTAAAAGTGCATGAAAATGGCCAATTTGCCCACTCTGAGGTCTCAAAAAGTGTTTCTTCACCCCAGGAAGTGAATTAAATACCATTTGGAGGCATTTAATGTTCAAGCAAAAACGGCTGATTTTTGACAAAAGAGATAACACCCCCCCATTACGTCATTCTTCAGAAAGGTGAAAAATGGTCCGTTTTCAAATGTTTTATTTTTGAACGTCAGTTCACATTTGTAGGTGGATTATTAGTTTTAGAGCTAAAATTAGCATGTTTAAAGTGATTTTCATGCTTCCAGGGGCCCGGGAAGTGAATTAAATACCATTTGGAGGCATTTAATGTTCAAGCAAAAACGGCTGATTTTTGACAAAAGAGATAACACCCCCCCATTACGTCATGCTTCAGAAAGGTGAAAAATTGTCCATTTTCAAATGTTTTATTTTTGAATGTCAGTTCACATTTGTAGGTGAATTATTAGTTTTAGAGCTAAAATTAGCATGTTTAAAGTGATTTTCATGCTTCCTGTGGCCCTAAACACAAAGTTTGTGGAATGGTTAAAAGTGCATGAAAATGGCCAATTTGCTCACTCTGAGGTCTCAAAAAGTGTTTCTTCACCCCGGGAAGTGAATTAAATACCATTTGGAGGCATTTAATGTTCAAGCAAAAACAGCTGATTTTTGACAAAAGAGATAACACCCCCCCATTAAGTAATTCTTCAGAAAGGTGAAAAATTGTCCGTTTTCAAATGTTTTATTTTTGAACGTCAGTTCACATTTGTAGGTGGATTATTAGTTTTAGAGCTAAAATTAGCATATTTAAAGTGATTTTCATGCTTCCAGGGGCTCTAAACACAAGATTTGTGGAATGGTTAAAAGTGCATGAAAATGGCCAATTTGCCCACTCTGAGGTCTCAAAAAGTGTTTCTTCACCCCAGCAAGTGAATTAAATACCATTTGGAGGCATTTAATGTTCAAGCAAAAACGGCTGAATTTTGACAAAAGAGATAACACCCCCCCATTACGTCATTCTTCAGAAAGGTGAAAAATGGTCCGTTTTCAAATGTTTTATTTTTGAACGTATGTTCACATTTGTAGGTGGATTATTAGTTTTAGAGCTAAAATTAGCATGTTTAAAGTGATTTTCATGCTTCCAGGGGCCCGGGAAGTGAATTAAATACCATTTGGAGGCATTTAATGTTCAAGTAAAAACAGCTGATCTTTGACAAAAGAGATAACACCCCCCCATTACGTCATGCTTCAGAAAGGTGAAAAATTGTCCATTTTCAAATGTTTTATTTTTGAATGTCAGTTCACATTTGTAGGTGGATTATTAGTTTTAGAGCTAAAATTAGCATGTTTAAAGTGATTTTCATGCTTCCAGGGGCTCTAAACACAAGATTTGTGGAATGGTTAAAAGTGCATGAAAATGGCCAATTTGCTCACTCTGAGGTCTCAAAAAGTGTTTCTTCACCCCGGGAAGTGAATTAAATACCATTTGTAGGCATTTAATGTTCAATCAAAAACAGCAGATTTTTGACAAAAGAGATAACACCCCCCCATTACGTCATTCTTCAGAAAGGTGAAAAATGGTCCGTTTCCAAATGTTTTATTTTTGAACGTCAGTTCACATTTGTAGGTGGATTATTAGTTTTAGAGCAAAAATTAGCATGTTTAAAGTGATTTTCATGCTTCCAGGGGCTCTAAACACAAGATTTGTGGAATGGTTAAAAGTGCATGAAAATGACCAATTTGCTCACTCTGAGGTCTCAAAAAGTGTTTCTTCACCCCGGGAAGTGAATTAAATACCATTTGGAGGCATTTAATGTTCAAGCAAAAACGGCTGATTTTGACAAAAGAGATAACACCCCCCCATTACGTCATTCTTCAGAAAGGTGAAAAATGGTCCGTTTTCAAATGTTTTATTTTTGAACGTCAGTTCACATTTGTAGGTGGATTATTAGTTTTAGAGCTAAAATTAGCATGTTTAAAGTGATTTTCATGCTTCCAGGGGCTCTAAACACAAGATTTGTGGAATGGTTAAAAGTGCATGAAAATGGCCAATTTGCTCACTCTGAGGTCTCAAAAAGTGTTTCTTCACCCCGGGAAGTGAATTAAATACCATTTGGAGGCATTTAATGTTCAATCAAAAACAGCAGATTTTTGACAAAAGAGATAACACCCCCCATTACGTAATTCTTCAGAAAGGTGAAAAATTGTCTGTTTTCAAATGTTTTATTTTTGAATGTCAGTTCACATTTGTAGGTGGATTATTAGTTTTAGAGCTAAAATTAGCATGTTTAAAGTGATTTTCATGCTTCCAGGGGCTCTAAACACAAGATTTGTGGAATGGTTAAAAGTGCATGAAAATGGCCAATTTGCCCACTCTGAGGTCTCAAAAAGTGTTTCTTCACCCCAGCAAGTGAATTAAATACCATTTGGAGGCATTTAATGTTCAAGCAAAAACGGCTGATTTTTGACAAAAGAGATAACACCCCCCCATTACGTCATTCTTCAGAAAGGTGAAAAATGGTCCGTTTTCAAATGTTTTATTTTTGAACGTATGTTCACGTTTGTAGGTGGATTATTAGTTTTAGAGCTAAAATTAGCATGTTTAAAGTGATTCTCATGCTTCCAGGGGCCCGGGAAGTGAATTAAATACCATTTGGAGGCATTTAATGTTCAAGTAAAAACAGCTGATCTTTGACAAAAGAGATAACACCCCCCATTACGTCATGCTTCAGAAAGGTGAAAAATTGTCCATTTTCAAATGTTTTATTTTTGAATGTCAGTTCACATTTGTAGGTGGATTATTAGTTTTAGAGCTAAAATTAGCATGTTTAAAGTGATTTTCATGCTTCCAGGGGCTCTAAACACAAGATTTGTGGAATGGTTAAAAGTGCATGAAAATGGCCAATTTGCTCACTCTGAGGTCTCAAAAAGTGTTTCTTCACCCCGGGAAGTGAATTAAATACCATTTGTAGGCATTTAATGTTCAATCAAAAACAGCAGATTTTTGACAAAAGAGATAACACCCCCCCATTACGTCATTCTTCAGAAAGGTGAAAAATGGTCCGTTTCCAAATGTTTTATTTTTGAACGTCAGTTCACATTTGTAGGTGGATTATTAGTTTTAGAGCAAAAATGAGCATGTTTAAAGTGATTTTCATGCTTCCAGGGGCTCTAAACACAAGATTTGTGGAATGGTTAAAAGTGCATGAAAATGACCAATTTGCTCACTCTGAGGTCTCAAAAAGTGTTTCTTCACCCCGGGAAGTGAATTAAATACCATTTGGAGGCATTTAATGTTCAAGCAAAAACGGCTGATTTTGACAAAAGAGATAACACCCCCCCATTACGTCATTCTTCAGAAAGGTGAAAAATGGTCCGTTTTCAAATGTTTTATTTTTGAACGTCAGTTCACATTTGTAGGTGGATTATTAGTTTTAGAGCTAAAATTAGCATGTTTAAAGTGATTTTCATGCTTCCAGGGGCTCTAAACACAAGATTTGTGGAATGGTTAAAAGTGCATGAAAATGGCCAATTTGCTCACTCTGAGGTCTCAAAAAGTGTTTCTTCACCCCGGGAAGTGAATTAAATACCATTTGGAGGCATTTAATGTTCAATCAAAAACAGCAGATTTTTGACAAAAGAGATAACACCCCCCATTACGTAATTCTTCAGAAAGGTGAAAAATTGTCTGTTTTCAAATGTTTTATTTTTGAATGTCAGTTCACATTTGTAGGTGCATTATTAGTTTTAGAGCTAAAATTAGCATATTTAAAGTGATTTTCATGCTTCCAGGGGCTCTAAACACAAGATTTGTGGAATGGTTAAAAGTGCATGAAAATGGCCAATTTGCTCACTCTGAGGTCTCAAAAAGTGTTTCTTCACCCCGGGAAGTGAATTAAATACCATTTGGAGGCATTTACTGTTCAAGCAAAAACGGCTGATTTTTGACAAAAGAGATAACACCCCCCCCATTACGTCATTCTTCAGAAAGGTGAAAAATGGTCCGTTTTCAAATGTTTTATTTTTGAACGTCAGTTCACATTTGTAGGTGGATTATTAGTTTTAGAGCTAAAATTAGCATGTTTAAAGTGATTTTCATGCTTCCAGGGGCTCTAAACACAAGATTTGTGGAATGGTTAAAAGTGCATGAAAATGGCCAATTTGCTCACTCTGAGGTCTCAAAAAGTGTTTCTTCACCCCGGGAAGTGAATTAAATACCATTTGTAGGCATTTAATGTTCAATCAAAAACAGCAGATTTTTGACAAAAGAGATAACACCCCCCCATTACGTCATTCTTCAGAAAGGTGAAAAATTGTCCGTTTTCAAATGTTTTTTTTTAATGTCAGTTCACATTTGTAGGTGGATTATTAGTTTTAGAGCTAAAATTAGCATGTTTAAAGTGATTTTCATGCTTCCTGTGGCCCTAAACACAAGATTTGTGGAATGGTTAAAAGTTCATGAAAATGGCCAATTTGCTCACTCTGAGGTCTCAAAAAGAGTTTCTTCACCCCGGGAAGTGAATTAAATACCATTTGGAGGCATTTAATGTTCAAGCAAAAACAGCTGATTTTTGACAAAAGGGATAACACCCCCCCATTACGTAATGCTTCAGAAAGGTGAAAAATGGTCAGTTTTCAAATGTTTTATTTTTGAAGGTCAGTTCACATTTGTAGGTGGATTATGAGTTTTAGAGCTAAAATTAGCATGTTTAAAGTGATTTTCATGCTTCCAGGGGCCCGGGAAGTGAATTAAATACCATTTGGAGGCATTTAATGTTCAAGCAAAAACGGCTGATTTTTGACAAAAGAGATAACACCCCCCCATTAAGTCATGCTTCAGAAAGGTGAAAAATTGTCCATTTTCAAATGTTTTATTTTTGAATGTCAGTTCACATTTGTAGGTGAATTATTAGTTTTAGAGCTAAAATTAGCATGTTTAAAGTGATTTTCATGCTTCCTGTGGCCCTAAACACAAAGTTTGTGGAATGGTTAAAAGTGCATGAAAATGGCCAATTTGCTCACTCTGAGGTCTCAAAAAGTGTTTCTTCACCCCGGGAAGTGAATTAAATAACATTTGGAGGCATTTAATGTTCAAGCAAAAACAGCTGATTTTTGACAAAAGAGATAACACCCCCCATTAAGTAATTCTTCAGAAAGGTGAAAAATGGTCCGTTTTCAAATGTTTTATTTTTGAACGTCAGTTCACATTTGTAGGTGGATTATTAGTTTTAGAGCTAAAATTAGCATATTTAAAGTGATTTTCATGCTTCCAGGGGCTCTAAACACAAGATTTGTGGAATGGTTAAAAGTGCATGAAAATGGCCAATTTGCCCCCTCTGAGGTCTCAAAAAGTGTTTCTTCACCCCGGGAAGTGAATTAAATACCATTTGGAGGCATTTAATGTTCAAGCAAAAACAGCTGATCTTTGACAAAAGAGATAACACCCCCCCATTACGTCATTCTTCAGAAAGGTGAAAAATGGTCAGTTTTCAAATGTTTTATTTTTGAACGTCAGTTCACATTTGTAGGTGGATTATTAGTTTTAGAGCTAAAATTAGCATGTTTATAGTGATTTTCATGCTTCCAGGGGCTCTAAACACAAGATTTGTGGAATGGTTAAAAGTGCATGAAAATGGCCAATTTGCTCACTCTGAGGTCTCAAAAAGTTTTTCTTCACCCCGGGAAGTGAATTAAATACCATTTGGAGGCATTTCATGTTCAATCAAAAACAGCTGATTTTTGACAAAAGAGATAACACCTCCCATTACGTCATGCTTCAGAAAGGTGAAAAATTGTCCGTTTTCAAATGTTTTTGTTTTTAATGTCAGTTCACATTTGTAGGTGGATTAGTTTTAGAGCTAAAATTAGCATGTTTAAAGTGATTTTCATGCTTCCTGTGGCCCTAAACACAAGGTTTGTGGAATGGTTAAAAGTGCATGAAAATGGCCAATTTGCTCACTCTGAGGTCTCAAAAAGAGTTTCTTCACCCCGGGAAGTGAATTAAATACCATTTGGAGGCATTTAATGTTCAAGCAAAAACAGCTGATTTTTGACAAAAGGGATAACACCCCCCCATTACGTAATGCTTCAGAAAGGTAAAAAATGGTCAGTTTTCAAATGTTTTATTTTTGAAGGTCTGTTCACATTTGTAGGTGGATTATTAGTTTTAGATCTAAAATTAGCATGTTTAAAGTGATTTTCATGCTTCCAGGGGCCCGGGAAGTGAATTAAATACCATTTGGAGGCATTTAATGTTCAAGCAAAAACGGCTGATTTTTGACAAAAGAGATAACACCCCCCCATTAAGTCATGCTTCAGAAAGGTGAAAAATTGTCCATTTTCAAATGTTTTATTTTTGAATGTCAGTTCACATTTGTAGGTGAATTATTAGTTTTAGAGCTAAAATTAGCATGTTTAAAGTGATTTTCATGCTTCCTGTGGCCCTAAACACAAAGTTTGTGGAATGGTTAAAAGTGCATGAAAATGGCCAATTTGCTCACTCTGAGGTCTCAAAAAGTGTTTCTTCACCCCGGGAAGTGAATTAAATACCATTTCGAGGCATTTAATGTTCAAGCAAAAACAGCTGATTTTTGACAAAAGAGATAACACCCCCCCCATTAAGTAATTCTTCAGAAAGGTGAAAAATGGTCCATTTTCAAATGTTTTATTTTTGAACGTCAGTTCACATTTAAGGTGGATTATTAGTTTTAGAGCTAAAATTAGCATATTTAAAGTGATTTTCATGCTTCCAGGGGCTCTAAACACAAGATTTGTGGAATGGTTAAAAGTGCATGAAAATGGCCAATTTGCCCCCTCTGAGGTCTCAAAAAGTGTTTCTTCACCCCGGGAAGTGAATTAAATACCATTTGGAGGCATTTAATGTTCAAGCAAAAACGGCTGATTTTTGACAAAAGAGATAACACCCCCCCATTAAGTAATTCTTCAGAAAGGTGAAAAATGGTCCGTTTTCAAATGTTTTATTTTTGAACGTCAGTTCACATTTGTAGGTGGATTATTAGTTTTAGAGCTAAAATTAGCATATTTAAAGTGATTTTCATGCTTCCAGGGGCTCTAAACACAAGATTTGTGGAATGGTTAAAAGTGCATGAAAATGGCCAATTTGCCCCCTCTGAGGTCTCAAAAAGTGTTTCTTCACCCCGGGAAGTGAATTAAATACCATTTGGAGGCATTTAATGTTCAAGCAAAAACGGCTGATTTTTGACAAAAGAGATAACACCCCCCCATTACGTCATTCTTCAGAAAGGTGAAAAATGGTCTGTTTTCAAATGTTTTATTTTTGAACGTCAGTTCCCATTTGTAGGTGGATTATTAGTTTTAGAGCTAAAATTAGCATGTTTAAAGTGATTTTCATGCTTCCAGGGGCCCGGGAAGTGAATTAAATACCATTTGGAGGCATTTAATGTTCAAGCAAAAATGGCTGATTTTTGACAAAAGAGATAACACCCCCCCATTACGTCATGCTTCAGAAAGGTAAAAAATTGTCCATTTTCAAATGTTTTATTTTTGAATGGCAGTTCACATTTGTAGGTGAATTATTAGTTTTAGAGCTAAAATTAGCATGTTTAAAGTGATTTTCATGCTTCCTGTGGCCCTAAACACAAAGTTTGTGGAATGGTTAAAAGTGCATGAAAATGGCCAATTTGCTCACTCTGAGGTCTCAAAAAGTGTTTCTTCACCCCGGGAAGTGAATTAAATACCATTTGGAGGCATTTAATGTTCAAGCAAAAACAGCTGATTTTTGACAAAAGAGATAACACCCCCCCATTAAGTAATTCTTCAGAAAGGTGAAAAATGGTCCGTTTTCAAATGTTTTATTTTTGAACGTCAGTTCACATTTGTAGGTGGATTATTAGTTTTAGAGCTAAAATTAGCATATTTAAAGTGATTTTCATGCTTCCAGGGGCTCTAAACACAAGATTTGTGGAATGGTTAAAAGTGCATGAAAATGGCCAATTTGCCCACTCTGAGGTCTCAAAAAGTGTTTCTTCACCCCAGGAAGTGAATTAAATACCATTTGGAGGCATTTAATGTTCAAGCAAAAACGGCTGATTTTTGACAAAAGAGATAACACCCCCCCATTACGTCATTCTTCAGAAAGGTGAAAAATGGTCCGTTTTCAAATGTTTTATTTTTGAACGTCAGTTCACATTTGTAGGTGGATTATTAGTTTTAGAGCTAAAATTAGCATGTTTAAAGTGATTTTCATGCTTCCAGGGGCCCGGGAAGTGAATTAAATACCATTTGGAGGCATTTAATGTTCAAGCAAAAACGGCTGATTTTTGACAAAAGAGATAACACCCCCCCATTACGTCATGCTTCAGAAAGGTGAAAAATTGTCCATTTTCAAATGTTTTATTTTTGAATGTCAGTTCACATTTGTAGGTGAATTATTAGTTTTAGAGCTAAAATTAGCATGTTTAAAGTGATTTTCATGCTTCCTGTGGCCCTAAACACAAAGTTTGTGGAATGGTTAAAAGTGCATGAAAATGGCCAATTTGCTCACTCTGAGGTCTCAAAAAGTGTTTCTTCACCCCGGGAAGTGAATTAAATACCATTTGGAGGCATTTAATGTTCAAGCAAAAACAGCTGATTTTTGACAAAAGAGATAACACCCCCCCATTAAGTAATTCTTCAGAAAGGTGAAAAATTGTCCGTTTTCAAATGTTTTATTTTTGAACGTCAGTTCACATTTGTAGGTGGATTATTAGTTTTAGAGCTAAAATTAGCATATTTAAAGTGATTTTCATGCTTCCAGGGGCTCTAAACACAAGATTTGTGGAATGGTTAAAAGTGCATGAAAATGGCCAATTTGCCCACTCTGAGGTCTCAAAAAGTGTTTCTTCACCCCAGCAAGTGAATTAAATACCATTTGGAGGCATTTAATGTTCAAGCAAAAACGGCTGAATTTTGACAAAAGAGATAACACCCCCCCATTACGTCATTCTTCAGAAAGGTGAAAAATGGTCCGTTTTCAAATGTTTTATTTTTGAACGTATGTTCACATTTGTAGGTGGATTATTAGTTTTAGAGCTAAAATTAGCATGTTTAAAGTGATTTTCATGCTTCCAGGGGCCCGGGAAGTGAATTAAATACCATTTGGAGGCATTTAATGTTCAAGTAAAAACAGCTGATCTTTGACAAAAGAGATAACACCCCCCCATTACGTCATGCTTCAGAAAGGTGAAAAATTGTCCATTTTCAAATGTTTTATTTTTGAATGTCAGTTCACATTTGTAGGTGGATTATTAGTTTTAGAGCTAAAATTAGCATGTTTAAAGTGATTTTCATGCTTCCAGGGGCTCTAAACACAAGATTTGTGGAATGGTTAAAAGTGCATGAAAATGGCCAATTTGCTCACTCTGAGGTCTCAAAAAGTGTTTCTTCACCCCGGGAAGTGAATTAAATACCATTTGTAGGCATTTAATGTTCAATCAAAAACAGCAGATTTTTGACAAAAGAGATAACACCCCCCCATTACGTCATTCTTCAGAAAGGTGAAAAATGGTCCGTTTCCAAATGTTTTATTTTTGAACGTCAGTTCACATTTGTAGGTGGATTATTAGTTTTAGAGCAAAAATTAGCATGTTTAAAGTGATTTTCATGCTTCCAGGGGCTCTAAACACAAGATTTGTGGAATGGTTAAAAGTGCATGAAAATGACCAATTTGCTCACTCTGAGGTCTCAAAAAGTGTTTCTTCACCCCGGGAAGTGAATTAAATACCATTTGGAGGCATTTAATGTTCAAGCAAAAACGGCTGATTTTGACAAAAGAGATAACACCCCCCCATTACGTCATTCTTCAGAAAGGTGAAAAATGGTCCGTTTTCAAATGTTTTATTTTTGAACGTCAGTTCACATTTGTAGGTGGATTATTAGTTTTAGAGCTAAAATTAGCATGTTTAAAGTGATTTTCATGCTTCCAGGGGCTCTAAACACAAGATTTGTGGAATGGTTAAAAGTGCATGAAAATGGCCAATTTGCTCACTCTGAGGTCTCAAAAAGTGTTTCTTCACCCCGGGAAGTGAATTAAATACCATTTGGAGGCATTTAATGTTCAATCAAAAACAGCAGATTTTTGACAAAAGAGATAACACCCCCCATTACGTAATTCTTCAGAAAGGTGAAAAATTGTCTGTTTTCAAATGTTTTATTTTTGAATGTCAGTTCACATTTGTAGGTGGATTATTAGTTTTAGAGCTAAAATTAGCATGTTTAAAGTGATTTTCATGCTTCCAGGGGCTCTAAACACAAGATTTGTGGAATGGTTAAAAGTGCATGAAAATGGCCAATTTGCCCACTCTGAGGTCTCAAAAAGTGTTTCTTCACCCCAGCAAGTGAATTAAATACCATTTGGAGGCATTTAATGTTCAAGCAAAAACGGCTGATTTTTGACAAAAGAGATAACACCCCCCCATTACGTCATTCTTCAGAAAGGTGAAAAATGGTCCGTTTTCAAATGTTTTATTTTTGAACGTATGTTCACATTTGTAGGTGGATTATTAGTTTTAGAGCTAAAATTAGCATGTTTAAAGTGATTTTCATGCTTCCAGGGGCCCGGGAAGTGAATTAAATACCATTTGGAGGCATTTAATGTTCAAGTAAAAACAGCTGATCTTTGACAAAAGAGATAACACCCCCCCATTACGTCATGCTTCAGAAAGGTGAAAAATTGTCCATTTTCAAATGTTTTATTTTTGAATGTCAGTTCACATTTGTAGGTGGATTATTAGTTTTAGAGCTAAAATTAGCATGTTTAAAGTGATTTTCATGCTTCCAGGGGCTCTAAACACAAGATTTGTGGAATGGTTAAAAGTGCATGAAAATGGCCAATTTGCTCACTCTGAGGTCTCAAAAAGTGTTTCTTCACCCCGGGAAGTGAATTAAATACCATTTGTAGGCATTTAATGTTCAATCAAAAACAGCAGATTTTTGACAAAAGAGATAACACCCCCCCATTACGTCATTCTTCAGAAAGGTGAAAAATGGTCCGTTTCCAAATGTTTTATTTTTGAACGTCAGTTCACATTTGTAGGTGGATTATTAGTTTTAGAGCAAAAATGAGCATGTTTAAAGTGATTTTCATGCTTCCAGGGGCTCTAAACACAAGATTTGTGGAATGGTTAAAAGTGCATGAAAATGACCAATTTGCTCACTCTGAGGTCTCAAAAAGTGTTTCTTCACCCCGGGAAGTGAATTAAATACCATTTGGAGGCATTTAATGTTCAAGCAAAAACGGCTGATTTTGACAAAAGAGATAACACCCCCCCATTACGTCATTCTTCAGAAAGGTGAAAAATGGTCCGTTTTCAAATGTTTTATTTTTGAACGTCAGTTCACATTTGTAGGTGGATTATTAGTTTTAGAGCTAAAATTAGCATGTTTAAAGTGATTTTCATGCTTCCAGGGGCTCTAAACACAAGATTTGTGGAATGGTTAAAAGTGCATGAAAATGGCCAATTTGCTCACTCTGAGGTCTCAAAAAGTGTTTCTTCACCCCGGGAAGTGAATTAAATACCATTTGGAGGCATTTAATGTTCAATCAAAAACAGCAGATTTTTGACAAAAGAGATAACACCCCCCATTACGTAATTCTTCAGAAAGGTGAAAAATTGTCTGTTTTCAAATGTTTTATTTTTGAATGTCAGTTCACATTTGTAGGTGCATTATTAGTTTTAGAGCTAAAATTAGCATATTTAAAGTGATTTTCATGCTTCCAGGGGCTCTAAACACAAGATTTGTGGAATGGTTAAAAGTGCATGAAAATGGCCAATTTGCTCACTCTGAGGTCTCAAAAAGTGTTTCTTCACCCCGGGAAGTGAATTAAATACCATTTGGAGGCATTTACTGTTCAAGCAAAAACGGCTGATTTTTGACAAAAGAGATAACACCCCCCCATTACGTCATTCTTCAGAAAGGTGAAAAATGGTCCGTTTTCAAATGTTTTATTTTTGAACGTCAGTTCACATTTGTAGGTGGATTATTAGTTTTAGAGCTAAAATTAGCATGTTTAAAGTGATTTTCATGCTTCCAGGGGCTCTAAACACAAGATTTGTGGAATGGTTAAAAGTGCATGAAAATGGCCAATTTGCTCACTCTGAGGTCTCAAAAAGTGTTTCTTCACCCCGGGAAGTGAATTAAATACCATTTGTAGGCATTTAATGTTCAATCAAAAACAGCAGATTTTTGACAAAAGAGATAACACCCCCCCATTACGTCATTCTTCAGAAAGGTGAAAAATTGTCCGTTTTCAAATGTTTTTTTTTAATGTCAGTTCACATTTGTAGGTGGATTATTAGTTTTAGAGCTAAAATTAGCATGTTTAAAGTGATTTTCATGCTTCCTGTGGCCCTAAACACAAGATTTGTGGAATGGTTAAAAGTTCATGAAAATGGCCAATTTGCTCACTCTGAGGTCTCAAAAAGAGTTTCTTCACCCCGGGAAGTGAATTAAATACCATTTGGAGGCATTTAATGTTCAAGCAAAAACAGCTGATTTTTGACAAAAGGGATAACACCCCCCCATTACGTAATGCTTCAGAAAGGTGAAAAATGGTCAGTTTTCAAATGTTTTATTTTTGAAGGTCAGTTCACATTTGTAGGTGGATTATGAGTTTTAGAGCTAAAATTAGCATGTTTAAAGTGATTTTCATGCTTCCAGGGGCCCGGGAAGTGAATTAAATACCATTTGGAGGCATTTAATGTTCAAGCAAAAACGGCTGATTTTTGACAAAAGAGATAACACCCCCCCATTAAGTCATGCTTCAGAAAGGTGAAAAATTGTCCATTTTCAAATGTTTTATTTTTGAATGTCAGTTCACATTTGTAGGTGAATTATTAGTTTTAGAGCTAAAATTAGCATGTTTAAAGTGATTTTCATGCTTCCTGTGGCCCTAAACACAAAGTTTGTGGAATGGTTAAAAGTGCATGAAAATGGCCAATTTGCTCACTCTGAGGTCTCAAAAAGTGTTTCTTCACCCCGGGAAGTGAATTAAATAACATTTGGAGGCATTTAATGTTCAAGCAAAAACAGCTGATTTTTGACAAAAGAGATAACACCCCCCATTAAGTAATTCTTCAGAAAGGTGAAAAATGGTCCGTTTTCAAATGTTTTATTTTTGAACGTCAGTTCACATTTGTAGGTGGATTATTAGTTTTAGAGCTAAAATTAGCATATTTAAAGTGATTTTCATGCTTCCAGGGGCTCTAAACACAAGATTTGTGGAATGGTTAAAAGTGCATGAAAATGGCCAATTTGCCCCCTCTGAGGTCTCAAAAAGTGTTTCTTCACCCCGGGAAGTGAATTAAATACCATTTGGAGGCATTTAATGTTCAAGCAAAAACAGCTGATCTTTGACAAAAGAGATAACACCCCCCCATTACGTCATTCTTCAGAAAGGTGAAAAATGGTCAGTTTTCAAATGTTTTATTTTTGAACGTCAGTTCACATTTGTAGGTGGATTATTAGTTTTAGAGCTAAAATTAGCATGTTTATAGTGATTTTCATGCTTCCAGGGGCTCTAAACACAAGATTTGTGGAATGGTTAAAAGTGCATGAAAATGGCCAATTTGCTCACTCTGAGGTCTCAAAAAGTTTTTCTTCACCCCGGGAAGTGAATTAAATACCATTTGGAGGCATTTCATGTTCAATCAAAAACAGCTGATTTTTGACAAAAGAGATAACACCTCCCATTACGTCATGCTTCAGAAAGGTGAAAAATTGTCCGTTTTCAAATGTTTTTGTTTTTAATGTCAGTTCACATTTGTAGGTGGATTAGTTTTAGAGCTAAAATTAGCATGTTTAAAGTGATTTTCATGCTTCCTGTGGCCCTAAACACAAGGTTTGTGGAATGGTTAAAAGTGCATGAAAATGGCCAATTTGCTCACTCTGAGGTCTCAAAAAGAGTTTCTTCACCCCGGGAAGTGAATTAAATACCATTTGGAGGCATTTAATGTTCAAGCAAAAACAGCTGATTTTTGACAAAAGAGATAACACTCCCCCATTACGTAATTCTTCAGAAAGGTGAAAAATTGTCTGTTTTCAAATGTTTTATTTTTGAATGTCAGTTCACATTTGTAGGTGGATTATTAGTTTTAGAGCTAAAATTTGCATTTTTAAAGTGATTTTCATGCTTCCAGGGGCTCTAAACACAAGATTTGTGGAATGGTTAAAAGTGCATGAAAATGGCCAATTTGCTCACTCTGGGGTCTCAAAAAGTGTTTCTTCACCCCGGGAAGTGAATTAAATACCATTTGGAGGCATTTAATGTTCAAGCAAAAACGGCTGATTTTTGACAAAAGAGATAACACCCCCCCATTACGTCATTCTTCAGAAAGGTGAAAAATGGTCCATTTTCAAATGTTTTATTTTTGAACGTCAGTTCACATTTGTAGGTGGATTATTAGTTTTAGAGCTAAAATTAGCATGTTTAAAGTGATTTTCATGCTTCCAGGGGCTCTAAACACAAGATTTGTGGAATGGTTAAAAGTGCATGAAAATGGCCAATTTGCTCACTCTGAGGTCTCAAAAAGTGTTTCTTCACCCCGGGAAGTGAATTAAATACCATTTGTAGGCATTTAATGTTCAATCAAAAACAGCAGATTTTTGACAAAAGAGATAACACCCCCCCATTACGTCATTCTTCAGAAAGGTGAAAAATGGTCCGTTTCCAAATGTTTTATTTTTGAACGTCAGTTCACATTTGTAGGTGGATTATTAGTTTTAGAGCTAAAATTAGCATGTTTAAAGTGATTTTCATGCTTCCAGGGGCTCTAAACACAAGATTTGTGGAATGGTTAAAAGTGCATGAAAATGGCCAATTTGCTCACTCTGAGGTCTCAAAAAGTGTTTCTTCACCCCGGGAAGTGAATTAAATACCATTTGGAGGCATTTAATGTTCAATCAAAAACAGCTGATTTTTGACAAAAGAGATAACACCTCCCATTACGTCATGCTTCAGAAAGGTGAAAAATTGTCCGTTTTCAAATGTTTTTTTTTAATGTCAGTTCACATTTGTAGGTAGATTATTAGTTTTAGAGCTAAAATTAGCATGTTTAAAGTGATTTTCATGCTTCCTGTGGCCCTAAACACAAGGTTTGTGGAATGGTTAAAAGTGCATGAAAATGGCCAATTTGCTCACTCTGAGGTCTCAAAAAGAGTTTCTTCACCCCGGGAAGTGAATTAAATACCATTTGGAGGCATTTAATGTTCAAGCAAAAACAGCTGATTTTTTACAAAAGAGATAACACCCCCCATTACGTCATTCTTCAGAAAGGTAAAAAATGGTCAGTTTTCAAATGTTTAATTTTTGAACGTCAGTTCACATTTGTAGGTGGATTATTAGTTTTAGAGCTAAAATGAGCATGTTTAAAGTGATTTTCATGCTTCCAGGGGCTCTAAACACAAGATTTGTGGAATGGTTAAAAGTGCATGAAAATGGTCAATTTGCTCACTCTGAGGTCTCAAAAAGTGTTTCTTCACCCCAGGAAGTGAATTAAATACCATTTGGAGGCATTTCATGTTCAATCAAAAACAGCTGATTTTTGACAAAAGAGCTAACACCTCCCATTACGTCATGCTTCAGAAAGGTGAAAAATTGTCCATTTTCAAATGTTTTTTTTTTAATGTCAGTTCACATTTGTAGGTGGATTAGTTTTAGAGCTAAAATTAGCATGTTTAAAGTGATTTTCATGCTTCCTGTGGCCCTAAACACATGGTTTGTGGAATGGTTAAAAGTGCATGAAAATGGCCAATTTGCTCACTCTGAGGTCTCAAAAAGTGTTTCTTCACCCCGGGAAGTGAATTAAATACCATTTGGAGGCATTTAATGTTCAAGCAAAAACGGCTGATTTTTGACAAAAGAGATAACACCCCCCCATTACGTAATTCTTCAGAAAGGTGAAAAATTGTCTGTTTTCAAATGTTTTATTTTTGAATGTCAGTTCACATTTGTAGGTGGATTATTAGTTTTAGAGCTAAAATTAGCATATTTAAAGTGATTTTCATGCTTCCAGGGGCTCTAAACACAAGATTTGTGGAATGGTTAAAAGTGCATGAAAATGGCCAATTTGCTCACTCTGAGGTCTCAAAAAGTGTTTCTTCACCCCGGGAAGTGAATTAAATACCATTTGGAGGCATTTAATGTTCAAGCAAAAACGGCTGATTTTGACAAAAGAGATAACACCCCCCCATTACGTCATTCTTCAGAAAGGTGAAAAATGGTCCGTTTTCAAATGTTTTATTTTTGAACGTCAGTTCACATTTGTAGGTGCATTATTAGTTTTAGAGCTAAAATTAGCATGTTTAAAGTGATTTTCATGCTTCCTGTGGCCCTAAACACAAGGTTTGTGGAATGGTTAAAAGTGCATGAAAATGGCCAATTTGCTCACTCTGAGGTCTCAAAAAGAGTTGCTTCACCCCGGGAAGTGAATGAAATACCATTTGGAGGCATTTAATGTTCAAGCAAAAACAGCTGATTTTTGACAAAAGAGATAACACCCCCCCATTACGTAATTCTTCAGAAAGGTGAAAAATTGTCTGTTTTCAAATTTTTTATTTTTGAACGTCAGTTCACATTTGTAGGTGGATTATTAGTTTTAGAGCTAAAATTAGCATGTTTAAAGTGATTTTCATGCTTCCAGGGGCTCAAAACACAAGATTTGTGGAATGGTTAAAAGTTCATGAAAATGGCCAATTTGCTCACTCTGAGGTCTCAAAAAGTGTTTCTTCACCCCGGGAAGTGAATTAAATACCATTTGGAGGCATTTAATGTTCAAGCAAAAACAGCTGATTTTTGACAAAAGGGATAACACCCCCCCATTACGTAATGCTTCAGAAAGGTGAAAAATGGTCAGTTTTCAAATGTTTTATTTTTGAAGGTCAGTTCACATTTGTAGGTGGATTAAGAGTTTTAGAGCTAAAATTAGCATGTTTAAAGTGATTTTCATGCTTCCAGGGGCCCGGGAAGTGAATTAAATACCATTTGGAGGCATTTAATGTTGAAGCAAAAACGGCTGATTTTTGACAAAAGAGATAACACCCCCCCATTAAGTCATGCTTCAGAAAGGTGAAAAATTGTCCATTTTCAAATGTTTTATTTTTGAATGTCAGTTCACATTTGTAGGTGAATTATTAGTTTTAGAGCTAAAATTAGCATGTTTAAAGTGATTTTCATGCTTCCTGTGGCCCTAAACACAAAGTTTGTGGAATGGTTATAAGTGCATGAAAATGGCCAATTTGCTCACTCTGAGGTCTCAAAAAGTGTTTCTTCACCCCGGGAAGTGAATTAAATACCATTTGGAGGCATTTAATGTTCAAGCAAAAACAGCTGATTTTTGACAAAAGAGATAACACCCCCCATTAAGTAATTCTTCAGAAAGGTGAAAAATGGTCCGTTTTCAAATGTTTTATTTTTGAACGTCAGTTCACATTTGTAGGTGGATTATTAGTTTTAGAGCTAAAATTAGCATATTTAAAGTGATTTTCATGCTTCCAGGGGCTCTAAACACAAGATTTGTGGAATGGTTAAAAGTGCATGAAAATGGCCAATTTGCCCCCTCTGAGGTCTCAAAAAGTGTTTCTTCACCCCGGGAAGTGAATTAAATACCATTTGGAGGCATTTAATGTTCAAGCAAAAACGGCTGATTTTTGACAAAAGAGATAACACCCCCCCATTACGTCATTCTTCAGAAAGGTGAAAAATGGTCCGTTTTCAAATGTTTTATTTTTGAACGTCAGTTCACATTTGTAGGTGGAATATTAGTTTTAGAGCTAAAATTAGCATGTTTAAAGTGATTTTCATGCTTCCAGGGGCCCGGGAAGTGAATTAAATACCATTTGGAGGCATTTACTGTTCAAGCAAAAACGGATGATTTTTGACAAAAGAGATAACACCCCCCCATTACGTCATGCTTCAGAAAGGTGAAAAATTGTCCATTTTCAAATGTTTTATTTTTGAATGTCAGTTCACATTTGTAGGTGAATTATTAGTTTTAGAGCTAAAATTAGCATGTTTAAAGTGATTTTCATGCTTCCTGTGGCCCTAAACACAAAGTTTGTGGAATGGTTAAAAGTGCATGAAAATGGCCAATTTGCTCACTCTGAGGTCTCAAAAAGTGTTTCTTCACCCCAGGAAGTGAATTAAATACCATTTGGAGGCATTTCATGTTCAATCAAAAACAGCTGATTTTTGACAAAAGAGCTAACACCTCCCATTACGTCATGCTTCAGAAAGGTGAAAAATTGTCCGTTTTCAAATGTTTTTTTTAATGTCAGTTCACATTTGTAGGTGGATTAGTTTTAGAGCTAAAATTAGCATGTTTAAAGTGATTTTCATGCTTCCTGTGGCCCTAAACACATGGTTTGTGGAATGGTTAAAAGTGCATGAAAATGGCCAATTTGCTCACTCTGAGGTCTCAAAAAGTGTTTCTTCACCCCGGGAAGTGAATTAAATACCATTTGGAGGCATTTAATGTTCAAGCAAAAACGGCTGATTTTTGACAAAAGAGATAACACCCCCCCCATTACGTAATTCTTCAGAAAGGTGAAAAATTGTCTGTTTTCAAATGTTTTATTTTTGAATGTCAGTTCACATTTGTAGGTGGATTATTAGTTTTAGAGCTAAAATTAGCATATTTAAAGTGATTTTCATGCTTCCAGGGGCTCTAAACACAAGATTTGTGGAATGGTTAAAAGTGCATGAAAATGGCCAATTTGCTCACTCTGAGGTCTCAAAAAGTGTTTCTTCACCCCGGGAAGTGAATTAAATACCATTTGGAGGCATTTAATGTTCAAGCAAAAACGGCTGATTTTTGACAAAAGAGATAACACCCCCCCATTACGTCATTCTTCAGAAAGGTGAAAAATGGTCCGTTTTCAAATGTTTTATTTTTGAACGTCAGTTCACATTTGTAGGTGGATTATTAGTTTTAGAGCTAAAATTAGCATGTTTAAAGTGATTTTCATGCTTCCAGGGGCTCTAAACACAAGATTTGTGGAATGGTTAAAAGTGCATGAAAATTGGCAATTTGCTCACTCTGAGGTCTCAAAAAGTGTTTCTTCACCCCGGGAAGTGAATTAAATACCATTTGGAGGCATTTAATGTTCAATCAAAAACAGCTGATTTTTGACAAAAGAGATAACACCCCCCCATTACGTAATTCTTCAGAAAGGTGAAAAATTGTCTGTTTTCAAATGTTTTATTTTTGA
Source organism: Lissotriton helveticus (assembly GCF_964261635.1). NCBI lineage: Eukaryota > Metazoa > Chordata > Amphibia > Caudata > Salamandridae > Lissotriton > Lissotriton helveticus. The sequence goes on from NW_027611740.1 coordinate 3,124,780, forward strand.
ATGTCAGTTCACAATTGTAGGTGGATTATTAGTTTTAGAGCTAAAATTAGCATATTTAAAGTGATTTTCATGCTTCCAGGGGCTCTAAACACAAGATTTGTGGAATGGTTAAAAGTGCATGAAAATGGCCAATTTGCTCACTCTGAGGTCTCAAAAAGTGGTTCTTCACCCCGGGAAGTGAATTAAATACCATTTGGAGGCATTTACTGTTCAAGCAAAAACGGCTGATTTTTGACAAAAGAGATAACACCCCCCCATTACGTCATTCTTCAGAAAGGTGAAAAATGGTCCGTTTTCAAATGTTTTATTTTTGAACGTCAGTTCACATTTGTAGATAGATTATTAGTTTTAGAGCTAAAATTAGCATGTTTAAAGTGATTTTCATGCTTCCAGGGGCTCTAAACACAAGATTTGTGGAATGGTTAAAAGTGCATGAAAATGGCCAATTTGCTCACTCTGAGGTCTCAAAAAGTGTTTCTTCACCCCGGGAAGTGAATTAAATACCATTTGTAGGCATTTAATGGTGAATCAAAAACAGCAGATTTTTGACAAAAGAGATAACACCCCCCCATTACGTCATTCTTCAGAAAGGTGAAAAATTGTCCGTTTTCAAATGTTTTTTTTTTAATGTCAGTTCACATTTGTAGGTGGATTATTAGTTTTAGAGCTAAAATTAGCATGTTTAAAGTGATTTTCATGCTTCCTGTGGCCCTAAACACAAGGTTTGTGGAATGGTTAAAAGTGCATGAAATGGCCAATTTGCTCACTCTGAGGTCTCAAAAAGAGTTTCTTCACCCCGGGAAGTGAATTAAATACCATTTGGAGGCATTTAATGTTCAAGCAAAAACAGCTGATTTTTGACAAAAGAGATAACACCCCCCCATTACGTAATTCTTCAGAAAGGTGAAAAATTGTCTGTTTTCAAATTTTTTATTTTTGAACGTCAGTTCACATTTGTAGGTGGATTATTAGTTTTAGAGCTAAAATTAGCACGTTTAAAGTGATTTTCATGCTTCCAGGGGCTCAAAACACAAGATTTGTGGAATGGTTAAAAGTTCATGAAAATGGCCAATTTGCTCACTCTGAGGTCTCAAAAAGTGTTTCTTCACCCCGGGAAGTGAATTAAATACCATTTGGAGGCATTTAATGTTCAAGCAAAAACAGCTGATTTTTGACAAAAGGGATAACACCCCCCCATTACGTAATGCTTCAGAAAGGTGAAAAATGGTCAGTTTTCAAATGTTTTATTTTTGAAGGTCAGTTCACATTTGTAGGTGGATTATTAGTTTTAGATCTAAAATTAGCATGTTTAAAGTGATTTTCATGCTTCCAGGGGCCCGGGAAGTGAATTAAATACCATTTGGAGGCATTTAATGTTCAAGCAAAAACGGCTGATTTTTGACAAAAGAGATAACACCCCCCCATTAAGTCATGCTTCAGAAAGGTGAAAAATTGTCCATTTTCAAATGTTTTATTTTTGAATGTCAGTTCACATTTGTAGGTGAATTATTAGTTTTAGAGCTAAAATTAGCATGTTTAAAGTGATTTTCATGCTTCCTGTGGCCCTAAACACAAAGTTTGTGGAATGGTTAAAAGTGCATGAAAATGGCCAATTTCCTCACTCTGAGGTCTCAAAAAGTGTTTCTTCACCCCGGGAAGTGAATTAAATACCATTTGGAGGCATTTAATGTTCAAGCAAAAACAGCTGATTTTTGACAAAAGAGATAACACCCCCCCATTAAGTAATTCTTCAGAAAGGTGAAAAATGGTCCGTTTTCAAATGTTTTATTTTTGAACGTCAGTTCACATTTAAGGTGGATTATTAGTTTTAGAGCTAAAATTAGCATATTTAAAGTGATTTTCATGCTTCCAGGGGCTCTAAACACAAGATTTGTGGAATGGTTAAAAGTGCATGAAAATGGCCAATTTGCCCCCTCTGAGGTCTCAAAAAGTGTTTCTTCACCCCGGGAAGTGAATTAAATACCATTTGGAGGCATTTAATGTTCAAGCAAAAACGGCTGATTTTTGACAAAAGAGATAACACCCCCCCATTAAGTAATTCTTCAGAAAGGTGAAAAATGGTCCGTTTTCAAATGTTTTATTTTTGAACGTCAGTTCACATTTGTAGGTGGATTATTAGTTTTAGAGCTAAAATTAGCATATTTAAAGTGATTTTCATGCTTCCAGGGGCTCTAAACACAAGATTTGTGGAATGGTTAAAAGTGCATGAAAATGGCCAATTTGCCCCCTCTGAGGTCTCAAAAAGTGTTTCTTCACCCCGGGAAGTGAATTAAATACCATTTGGAGGCATTTAATGTTCAAGCAAAAACGGCTGATTTTTGACAAAAGAGATAACACCCCCCCATTACGTCATTCTTCAGAAAGGTGAAAAATGGTCCGTTTTCAAATGTTTTATTTTTGAACGTCAGTTCACATTTGTAGGTGGATTATTAGTTTTAGAGCTAAAATTAGCATGTTTAAAGTGATTTTCATGCTTCCAGGGGCCCGGGAAGTGAATTAAATACCATTTGGAGGCATTTAATGTTCAAGCAAAAATGGATGATTTTTGACAAAAGAGATAACACCCCCCCATTACGTCATGCTTCAGAAAGGTGAAAAATTGTCCATTTTCAAATGTTTTATTTTTGAATGGCAGTTCACATTTGTAGGTGAATTATTAGTTTTAGAGCTAAAATTAGCATGTTTAAAGTGATTTTCATGCTTCCTGTGGCCCTAAACACAAAGTTTGTGGAATGGTTAAAAGTGCATGAAAATGGCCAATTTGCTCACTCTGAGGTCTCAAAAAGTGTTTCTTCACCCCGGGAAGTGAATTAAATACCATTTGGAGGCATTTAATGTTCAAGCAAAAACAGCTGATTTTTGACAAAAGAGATAACACCCCCCCATTAAGTAATTCTTCAGAAAGGTGAAAAATGGTCCGTTTTCAAATGTTTTATTTTTGAACGTCAGTTCACATTTGTAGGTGGATTATTAGTTTTAGAGCTAAAATTAGCATATTTAAAGTGATTTTCATGCTTCCAGGGGCTCTAAACACAAGATTTGTGGAATGGTTAAAAGTGCATGAAAATGGCCAATTTGCCAACTCTGAGGTCTCAAAAAGTGTTTCTTCACCCCAGGAAGTGAATTAAATACCATTTGGAGGCATTTAATGTTCAAGCAAAAACGGCTGAATTTTGACAAAAGAGATAACACCCCCCCATTACGTCATTCTTCAGAAAGGTGAAAAATGGTCCGTTTTCAAATGTTTTATTTTTGAACGTCAGTTCACATTTGTAGGTGGATTATTAGTTTTAGAGCTAAAATTAGCATGTTTAAAGTGATTTTCATGCTTCCAGGGGCCCGGGAAGTGAATTAAATACCATTTGGAGGCATTTAATGTTCAAGCAAAAACGGCTGATTTTTGACAAAAGAGATAACACCCCCCCATTACGTCATGCTTCAGAAAGGTGAAAAATTGTCCATTTTCAAATGTTTTATTTTTGAATGTCAGTTCACATTTGTAGGTGAATTATTAGTTTTAGAGCTAAAATTAGCATGTTTAAAGTGATTTTCATGCTTCCTGTGGCCCTAAACACAAAGTTTGTGGAATGGTTAAAAGTGCATGAAAATGGCCAATTTGCTCACTCTGAGGTCTCAAAAAGTGTTTCTTCACCCCGGGAAGTGAATTAAATACCATTTGGAGGCATTTAATGTTCAAGCAAAAACAGCAGATTTTTGACAAAAGAGATAACACCCCCCCATTAAGTAATTCTTCAAAAAGGTGAAAAATTGTCCGTTTTCAAATGTTTTATTTTTGAACGTCAGTTCACATTTGTAGGTGGATTATTAGTTTTAGAGCTAAAATTAGCATATTTAAAGTGATTTTCATGCTTCCAGGGGCTCTAAACACAAGATTTGTGGAATGGTTAAAAGTGCATGAAAATGGCCAATTTGCCCACTCTGAGGTCTCAAAAAGTGTTTCTTCACCCCAGGAAGTGAATTAAATACCATTTGGAGGCATTTAATGTTCAAGCAAAAACGGCTGATTTTTGACAAAAGAGATAACACCCCCCCATTACGTCATTCTTCAGAAAGGTGAAAAATGGTCCGTTTTCAAATGTTTTATTTTTGAACGTCAGTTCACATTTGTAGGTGGATTATTAGTTTTAGAGCTAAAATTAGCATGTTTAAAGTGATTTTCATGCTTCCAGGGGCCCGGGAAGTGAATTAAATACCATTTGGAGGCATTTAATGTTCAAGCAAAAACAGCTGATCTTTGACAAAAGAGATAACACCCCCCCATTACGTCATGCTTCAGAAAGGTGAAAAATTGTCCATTTTCAAATGTTTTATTTTTGAATGTCAGTTCACATTTGTAGGTGGATTATTAGTTTTAGAGCTAAAATTAGCATGTTTAAAGTGATTTTCATGCTTCCAGGGGCTCTAAACACAAGATTTGTGGAATGGTTAAAAGTGCATGAAAATGGCCAATTTGCTCACTCTGAGGTCTCAAAAAGTGTTTCTTCACCCCGGGAAGTGAATTAAATACCATTTGGAGGCATTTAATGTTCAAGCAAAAACAGCTGATTTTTGACAAAGGAGATAACACCCCCCATTACGTAATTCTTCAGAAAGGTGAAAAATTGTCTGTTTTCAAATGTTTTATTTTTGAATGTCAGTTCACATTTGTAGGTGGATTATTAGTTTTAGAGCTAAAATTAGCATATTTAAAGTGATGTTCATGCTTCCAGGGGCTCTAAACACAAGATTTGTGGAATGGTTAAAAGTGCATGAAAATGGCCAATTTGCTCACTCTGAGGTCTCAAAAAGTGTTTCTTCACCCCGGGAAGTGAATTAAATACCATTTGGAGGCATTTAATGTTCAATCAAAAACAGCTGATTTTTGACAAAAGAGATAACACCTCCCATTACGTCATGCTTCAGAAAGGTGAAAAATTGTCCGTTTTCAAATGTTTTATTTTTGAATGTCAGTTCACATTTGTAGGTGGATTATTAGTTTTAGAGCTAAAATTAGCATGTTTAAAGTGATTTTCATGCTTCCTGTGGCCCTAAACACAAGGTTTGTGGAATGGTTAAAAGTGCATGAAAATGGCCAATTTGCTCACTCTGAGGTCTCAAAAAGTGTTTCTTCACCCCGGGAAGTGAATTAAATACTATTTGGAGGCATTTAATGTTCAAGCAAAAACAGCTGATCTTTGACAAAAGAGATAACACCCCCCCATTACGTCATTCTTCAGAAAGGTGAAAAATTGTCCGTTTTCAAATGTTTTTGTTTTTAATGTCAGTTCACATTTGTAGGTGGATTAGTTTTAGAGCTAAAATTAGCATGTTTAAAGTGATTTTCATGCTTCCAGGGGCTCTAAACACAAGATTTGTGGAATGGTTAAAAGTGCATGAAAATGGCCAATTTGCTCACTCTGAGGTCTCAAAAATTGTTTCTTCACCCCGGGAAGTGAATTAAATACAATTTGGAGGCATTTAATGTTCAAGCAAAAACGGCGGATTTTTGACAAAAGAGATAACACCCCCCCATTACTTGATGCTTCAGAAAGGTGAAAAATTGTCCGTTTTCAAATGTTTTATTTTTGAATGTCAGTTCACATTTGTAGGTGGATCATCAGTTTTAGAGCTAAAAAAATTAGCATGTTTAAAGTGATTTTCATGCTTCCAGGGGCTCTAAACACAAGATTTGTGGAATGGTTAAAAGTGCATGAAAATGGCCAATTTGCTCACTCTGAGGTCTCAAAAAGTGTTTCTTCACCCCATGAAGTGAATTAAATACCATTTGGAGGCATTTCATGTTCAATCAAAAACAGCTGATTTTTGACAAAAGAGATAACACCCCCCCATTACGTAATTCTTCAGAAAGGTGAAAAATTGTCTGTTTTCAAATGTTTTATTTTTGAATGTCAGTTCACATTTGTAGGTGGATTATTAGTTTTAGAGCTAAAATTAGCATATTTAAAGTGATTTTCATGCTTCCAGGGGCTCTAAACACAAGATTTGTGGAATGGTTAAAAGTGCATGAAAATGGCCAATTTGCTCACTCTGAGGTCTCAAAAAGTGTTTCTTCACCCCGGGAAGTGAATTAAATACCATTTGGAGGCATTTAATGTTCAAGCAAAAACGGCTGATTTTTGACAAAAGAGATAACACCCCCCCATTACGTCATTCTTCAGAAAGGTGAAAAATGGTCCGTTTTCCAATGTTTTATTTTTGAACGTCAGTTCACATTTGTAGGTGGATTATTAGTTTTAGAGCTAAAATTATCATGGGTAAAGTGATTTTCATGCTTCCAGGGGCTCTAAACACAAGATTTGTGGAATGGTTAAAAGTGCATGAAAATGGCCAATTTGCTCACTCTGAGGTCTCAAAAAGTGTTTCTTCACCCCGGGAAGTGAATTAAATACCATTTGGAGGCATTTAATGTTCAATCAAAAACAGCTGATTTTTGACAAAAGAGATAACACCTCCCATTACGTCATGCTTCGGAAAGGTGAAAAATTGTCCTTTTTTCAAATGTTTTTTTTAATGTCAGTTCACATTTGTAGGTGGATTATTAGTTTTAGAGCTAAAATTAGCATGTTTAAAGTGATTTTCATGCTTCCTGTGGCCCTAAACACAAGGTTTGTGGAATGGTTAAAAGTGCATGAAAATTGCCAATTTGCTCACTCTGAGGTCTCAAAAAGAGTTTCTTCACCCCGGGAAGTGAATTAAATACCATTTGGAGGCATTTAATGTTCATGCAAAAACAACTGATTTTTGACAAAAGAGATAACACCCCCCCATTACGTAATTCTTCAGAAAGGTGAAAAATTGTCTGTTTTCAAATGTTTTATTTTTGAATGTCAGTTCACATTTGTAGGTGGATTATTAGTTTTAGAGCTAAAATTAGCATATTTAAAGTGATTTTCATGCTTCCAGGGGCTCTAAACACAAGATTTGTGGAATGGTTAAAAGTGCATGAAAATGGCCAATTTGCTCACTCTGAGGTCTCAAAAAGTGTTTCTTCACCCCGGGAAGTGAATTAAATACCATTTGGAGGCATTTACTGTTCAAGCAAAAACGGCTGATTTTTGACAAAAGAGATAACACCCCCCCCATTACGTCATTCTTCAGAAAGGTGAAAAATGGTCCGTTTTCAAATGTTTTATTTTTGAACGTCAGTTCACATTTGTAGGTGGATTATTAGTTTTAGAGCTAAAATTAGCATGTTTAAAGTGATTTTCATGCTTCCAGGGGCTCTAAACACAAGATTTGTGGAATGGTTAAAAGTGCATGAAAATGGCCAATTTGCTCACTCTGAGGTCTCAAAAAGTGTTTCTTCACCCCGGGAAGTGAATTAAATACCATTTGTAGGCATTTAATGTTCAATCAAAAACAGCAGATTTTTGACAAAAGAGATAACACCCCCCCATTACGTCATTCTTCAGAAAGGTGAAAAATTGTCCGTTTTCAAATGTTTTTTTTTAATGTCAGTTCACATTTGTAGGTGGATTATTAGTTTTAGAGCTAAAATTAGCATGTTTACAGTGATTTTCATGCTTCCTGTGGCCCTAAACACAAGGTTTGTGGAATGGTTAAAAGTGCATGAAAATGGCCAATTTGCTCACTCTGAGGTCTCAAAAAGAGTTTCTTCACCCCGGGAAGTGAATTAAATACCATTTGGAGGCATTTAATGTTCAAGCAAAAACAGCTGATTTTTGACAAAAGAGATAACACCCCCCCATTACGTAATTCTTCAGAAAGGTGAAAAATTGTCTGTTTTCAAATTTTTTATTTTTGAACGTCAGTTCACATTTGTAGGTGGATTATTAGTTTTAGAGCTAAAATTAGCATGTTTAAAGTGATTTTCATGCTTCCAGGGGCTCAAAACACAAGATTTGTGGAATGGTTAAAAGTTCATGAAAATGGCCAATTTGCTCACTCTGAGGTCTCAAAAAGTGTTTCTTCACCCCGGGAAGTGAATTAAATACCATTTGGAGGCATTTAATGTTCAAGCAAAAACAGCTGATTTTTGACAAAAGGGATAACACCCCCCCATTACGTAATGCTTCAGAAAGGTGAAAAATGGTCAGTTTTCAAATGTTTTATTTTTGAAGGTCAGTTCACATTTGTAGGTGGATTATTAGTTTTAGAGCTAAAATTAGCATGTTTAAAGTGATTTTCATGCTTCCAGGGGCCCGGGAAGTGAATTAAATACCATTTGGAGGCATTTAATGTTCAAGCAAAAACGGCTGATTTTTGACAAAAGAGATAACACCCCCCCATTAAGTCATGCTTCAGAAAGGTGAAAAATTGTCCATTTTCAAATGTTTTATTTTTGAATGTCAGTTCACATTTGTAGGTGAATTATTAGTTTTAGAGCTAAAATTAGCATGTTTAAAGTGATTTTCATGCTTCCTGTGGCCCTAAACACAAAGTTTGTGGAATGGTTAAAAGTGCATGAAAATGGCCAATTTGCTCACTCTGAGGTCTCAAAAAGTGTTTCTTCACCCCGGGAAGTGAATTAAATACCATTTGGAGGCATTTAATGTTCAAGCAAAAACAGCTGATCTTTGACAAAAGAGATAACACCCCCCCCCCATTACGTCATTCTTCAGAAAGGTGAAAAATGGTCCGTTTTCAAATGTTTTATTTTTGAACGTCAGTTCACATTTGTAGGTGGATTATTAGTTTTAGAGCTAAAATTAGCATGTTTAAAGTGATTTTCATGCTTCCAGGGGCTCTAAACACAAGATTTGTGGAATGGTTAAAAGTGCATGAAAATGGCCAATTTGCTCACTCTGAGGTCTCAAAAAGTGTTTCTTCACCCCGGGAAGTGAATTAAATACCATTTGGAGGCATTTAATGTTCAAGCAAAAACAGCTGATCTTTGACAAAAGAGATAACACCCCCCCATTACGTCATTCTTCAGAAAGGTGAAAAATGGTCCGTTTTCAAATGTTTTATTTTTGAACGTCAGTTCACATTTGTAGGTGGATTATTAGTTTTAGAGCTAAAATTAGCATGTTTAAAGTGATTTTCATGCTTCCAGGGGCTCTAAACACAAGATTTGTGGAATGGTTAAAAGTGCATGAAAATGGCCAATTTGCTCACTCTGAGGTCTCAAAAAGTGTTTCTTCACCCCGGGAAGTGAATTAAATACCATTTGGAGGCATTTAATGTTCAAGCAAAAACAGCTGATTTTTGACAAAAGAGATAACACCCCCCCATTACGTAATTCTTCAGAAAGGTGAAAAATTGTCTGTTTTCGAATTTTTTATTTTTGAACGTCAGTTCACATTTGTAGGTGGATTATTAGTTTTAGAGCTAAAATTAGCACGTTTAAAGTGATTTTCATGCTTCCAGGGGCTCAAAACAAAAGATTTGTGGAATGGTTAAAAGTTCATGAAAATGGCCAATTTGCTCACTCTGAGGTCTCAAAAAGTGTTTCTTCACCCCGGGAAGTGAATTAAATACCATTTGGAGGCATTTAATGTTCAAGCAAAAACAGCTGATTTTTGACAAAAGGGATAACACCCCCCCATTACGTAATGCTTCAGAAAGGTGAAAAATGGTCAGTTTTCAAATGTTTTATTTTTGAAGGTCAGTTCACATTTGTAGGTGGATTATTAGTTTTAGATCTAAAATTAGCATGTTTAAAGTGATTTTCATGCTTCCAGGGGCCCGGGAAAAGAATTAAATACCATTTGGAGGCATTTAATGTTCAAGCAAAAACGGCTGATTTTTGACAAAAGAGATAACACCCCCCCATTAAGTCATGCTTCAGAAAGGTGAAAAATTGTCCATTTTCAAATGTTTTATTTTTGAATGTCAGTTCACATTTGTAGGTGAATTATTAGTTTTAGAGCTAAAATTAGCATGTTTAAAGTGATTTTCATGCTTCCTGTGGCCCTAAACACAAAGTTTGTAGAATGGTTAAAAGTGCATGAAAATGGCCAATTTGCTCACTCTGAGGTCTCAAAAAGTGTTTCTTCACCCCGGGAAGTGAATTAAATACCATTTGGAGGCATTTAATGTTCAAGCAAAAACAGCTGATTTTTGACAAAAGAGATAACACCCCCCCATTAAGTAATTCTTCAGAAAGGTGAAAAATGGTCCGTTTTCAAATGTTTTATTTTTGAACGTCAGTTCACATTTAAGGTGGATTATTAGTTTTAGAGCTAAAATTAGCATATTTAAAGTGATTTTCATGCTTCCAGGGGCTCTAAACACAAGATTTGTGGAATGGTTAAAAGTGCATGAAAATGGCCAATTTGCCCCCTCTGAGGTCTCAAAAAGTGTTTCTTCACCCCGGGAAGTGAATTAAATACCATTTGGAGGCATTTAATGTTCAAGCAAAAACGGCTGATTTTTGACAAAAGAGATAACACCCCCCCATTAAGTAATTCTTCAGAAAGGTGAAAAATGGTCCGTTTTCAAATGTTTTATTTTTGAACGTCAGTTCACATTTGTAGGTGGATTATTAGTTTTAGAGCTAAAATTAGCATATTTAAAGTGATTTTCATGCTTCCAGGGGCTCTAAACACAAGATTTGTGGAATGGTTAAAAGTGCATGAAAATGGCCAATTTGCCCCCTCTGAGGTCTCAAAAAGTGTTTCTTCACCCCGGGAAGTGAATTAAATACCATTTGGAGGCATTTAATGTTCAAGCAAAAACGGCTGATTTTTGACAAAAGAGATAACACCCCCCCATTACGTCATTCTTCAGAAAGGTGAAAAATGGTCCGTTTTCAAATGTTTTATTTTTGAACGTCAGTTCACATTTGTAGGTGGATTATTAGTTTTAGAGCTAAAATTAGCATGTTTAAAGTGATTTTCATGCTTCCAGGGGCCCGGGAAGTGAATTAAATACCATTTGGAGGCATTTAATGTTCAAGCAAAAATGGCTGATTTTTGACAAAAGAGATAACACCCCCCCATTACGTCATGCTTCAGAAAGGTGAAAAATTGTCCATTTTCAAATGTTTTATTTTTGAATGGCAGTTCACATTTGTAGGTGAATTATTAGTTTTAGAGCTAAAATTAGCATGTTTAAAGTGATTTTCATGCTTCCAGGGGCCCGGGAAGTGAATTAAATACCATTTGGAGGCATTTAATGTTCAAGCAAAAACAGCTGATCTTTGACAAAAGAGATAACACCCCCCCATTACGTCATGCTTCAGAAAGGTGAAAAATTGTCCATTTTCAAATGTTTTATTTTTGAATGTCAGTTCACATTTGTAGGTGGATTATTAGTTTTAGAGCTAAAATTAGCATGTTTAAAGTGATTTTCATGCTTCCAGGGGCTCTAAACACAAGATTTGTGGAATGGTTAAAAGTGCATGAAAATGGCCAATTTGCTCACTCTGAGGTCTCAAAAAGTGTTTCTTCACCCCGGGAAGTGAATTAAATACCATTTGTAGGCATTTAATGTTCAATCAAAAACAGCAGATTTTTGACAAAAGAGATAACACCCCCCCATTACGTCATTCTTCAGAAAGGTGAAAAATGGTCCGTTTCCAAATGTTTTATTTTTGAACGTCAGTTCACATTTGTAGGTGGATTATTAGTTTTAGAGCTAAAATTAGCATGTTTAAAGTGATTTTCATGCTTCCAGGGGCTCTAAACACAAGATTTGTGGAATGGTTAAAAGTGCATGAAAATGGCCAATTTGCTCACTCTGAGGTCTCAAAAAGTGTTTCTTCACCCCGGGAAGTGAATTAAATACCATTTGGAGGCATTTAATGTTCAAGCAAAAACAGCTGATTTTTGACAAAGGAGATAACACCCCCCATTACGTAATTCTTCAGAAAGGTGAAAAATTGTTTGTTTTCAAATGTTTTATTTTTGAATGTCAGTTCACATTTGTAGGTGGATTATTAGTTTTAGAGCTAAAATTAGCATATTTAAAGTGATGTTCATGCTTCCAGGGGCTCTAAACACAAGATTTGTGGAATGGTTAAAAGTGCATGAAAATGGCCAATTTGCTCACTCTGAGGTCTCAAAAAGTGTTTCTTCACCCTGGGAAGTGAATTAAATACCATTTGGAGGCATTTAATCTTCAAGCAAAAACGGCTGATTTTTGACAAAAGAGATAACACCCCCCCCATTACGTCATTCTTTAGAAAGGTGAAAAATGGTCCGTTTTCAAATGTTTTATTTTTGAACGTCAGTTCACATTTGTAGGTGGATTATTAGTTTTAGAGCTAAAATTAGCATGTTTAAAGTGATTTTCATGCTTCCAGGGGCCCGGGAAGTGAATTAAATACCATTTGGAGGCATTTAATGTTCAAGCAAAAATGGCTGATTTTTGACAAAAGAGATAACACCCCCCCATTACGTCATACTTCAGAAAGGTGAAAAATCGTCCATTTTCAAATGTTTTATTTTTGAATGGCAGTTCACATTTGTAGGTGAATTATTAGTTTTAGAGCTAAAATTAGCATGTTTAAAGTGATTTTCATGCTTCCAGGGGCCCGGGAAGTGAATTAAATACCATTTGGAGGCATTTAATGTTCAAGCAAAAACAGCTGATCTTTGACAAAAGAGATAACACCCCCCCATTACGTCATGCTTCAGAAAGGTGAAAAATTGTCCATTTTCAAATGTTTTATTTTTGAATGTCAGTTCACATTTGTAGGTGGATTATTAGTTTTAGAGCTAAAATTAGCATGTTTAAAGTGATTTTCATGCTTCCAGGGGCTCTAAACACAAGATTTGTGGAATGGTTAAAAGTGCATGAAAATGGCCAATTTGCTCACTCTGAGGTCTCAAAAAGTGTTTCTTCACCCCGGGAAGTGAATTAAATACCATTTGTAGGCATTTAATGTTCAATCAAAACAGCAGATTTTTGACAAAAGAGATAACACCCCCCCATTACGTCATTCTTCAGAAAGGTGAAAAATGGTCCGTTTCCAAATGTTTTATTTTTGAACGTCAGTTCACATTTGTAGGTGGATTATTAGTTTTAGAGCTAAAATTAGCATGTTTAAAGTGATTTTCATGCTTCCAGGGGCTCTAAACACAAGATTTGTGGAATGGTTAAAAGTGCATGAAAATGGCCAATTTGCTCACTCTGAGGTCTCAAAAAGTGTTTCTTCACCCCGGGAAGTGAATTAAATACCATTTGGAGGCATTTAATGTTCAAGCAAAAACAGCTGATTTTTGACAAAGGAGATAACACCCCCCATTACGTAATTCTTCAGAAAGGTGAAAAATTGTTTGTTTTCAAATGTTTTATTTTTGAATGTCAGTTCACATTTGTAGGTGGATTATTAGTTTTAGAGCTAAAATTAGCATATTTAAAGTGATGTTCATGCTTCCAGGGGCTCTAAACACAAGATTTGTGGAATGGTTAAAAGTGCATGAAAATGGCCAATTTGCTCACTCTGAGGTCTCAAAAAGTGTTTCTTCACCCTGGGAAGTGAATTAAATACCATTTGGAGGCATTTAATGTTCAAGCAAAAACGGCTGATTTTTGACAAAAGAGATAACACCCCCCCCATTACGTCATTCTTCAGAAAGGTGAAAAATGGTCCGTTTTCAAATGTTTTATTTTTGAACGTCAGTTCACATTTGTAGGTGGATTATTAGTTTTAGAGCTAAAATTAGCATGTTTAAAGTGATTTTCATGCGTCCAGGGGCTCTAAACACAAGATTTGTGGAATGGTTAAAAGTGCATGAAAATGGCCAATTTGCTCACTCTGAGGTCTCAAAAAGTGTTTCTTCACCCCGGGAAGTGAATTAAATACCATTTGGAGGCATTTAATGTTCAATCAAAAACAGCTGATTTTTGACAAACGAGATAACACCTCCCATTACGTCATGCTTCAGAAAGGTGAAAAATTGTCCGTTTTCAAATGTTTTATTTTTGAATGTCAGTTCACATTTGTAGGTGGATTATTAGTTTTAGAGCTAAAATTAGCATGTTTAAAGTGATTTTCATGCTTCCTGTGGCCCTAAACACAAGGTTTGTGGAATGGTTAAAAGTGCATGAAAATGGCCAATTTGCTCACTCTGAGGTCTCAAAAAGTGTTTCTTCACCCCGGGAAGTGAATTAAATACCATTTGGAGGCATTTAATGTTCAAGCAAAAACAGCTGATCTTTGACAAAAGAGATAACACCCCCCCATTACGTCATTCTTCAGAAAGGTGAAAAATTGTCCGTTTTCAAATGTTTTTGTTTTTAATGTCAGTTCACATTTGTAGGTGGATTAGTTTTAGAGCTAAAATTAGCATGTTTAAAGTGATTTTCATGCTTCCAGGGGCTCTAAACACAAGATTTGTGGAATGGTTAAAAGTGCATGAAAATGGCCAATTTGCTCACTCTGAGGTCTCAAAAAGTGTTTCTTCACCCCGGGAAGTGAATTAAATACAATTTGGAGGCATTTAATGTTCAAGCAAAAACGGCGGATTTTTGACAAAAGAGATAACACCCCCCCATTACTTGATGCTTCAGAAAGGTGAAAAATTGTCCGTTTTCAAATGTTTTATTTTTGAATGTCAGTTCACATTTGTAGGTGGATCATCAGTTTTAGAGCTAAAAAAATTAGCATGTTTAAAGTGATTTTCATGCTTCCAGGGGCTCTAAACACAAGATTTGTGGAATGGTTAAAAGTGCATGAAAATGGCCAATTTGCTCACTCTGAGGTCTCAAAAAGTGTTTCTTCACCCCAGGAAGTGAATTAAATACCATTTGGAGGCATTTCATGTTCAATCAAAAACAGCTGATTTTTGACAAAAGAGATAACACCCCCCCATTACGTAATTCTTCAGAAAGGTGAAAAATTGTCTGTTTTCAAATGTTTTATTTTTGAATGTCAGTTCACATTTGTAGGTGGATTATTAGTTTTAGAGCTAAAATGAGCATATTTAAAGTGATTTTCATGCTTCCAGGGGCTCTAAACACAAGATTTGTGGAATGGTTAAAAGTGCATGAAAATGGCCAATTTGCTCACTCTGAGGTCTCAAAAAGTGTTTCTTCACCCCGGGAAGTGAATTAAATACCATTTGGAGGCATTTAATGTTCAAGCAAAAACGGCTGATTTTTGACAAAAGAGATAACACCCCCCCATTACGTCATTCTTCAGAAAGGTGAAAAATGGTCCGTTTTCAAATGTTTTATTTTTGAACGTCAGTTCACATTTGTAGGTGGATTATTAGTTTTAGAGCTAAAATTATCATGGGTAAAGTGATTTTCATGCTTCCAGGGGCTCTAAACACAAGATTTGTGGAATGGGTAAAAGTTCATGAAAATGGCCAATTTGCTCACTCTGAGGTCTCAAAAAGTGTTTCTTCACCCCGGGAAGTGAATTAAATACCATTTGGAGGCATTTAATGTTCAATCAAAAACAGCTGATTTTTGACAAAAGAGATCACACCTTCCATTACGTCATGCTTCAGAAAGGTGAAAAATTGTCCTTTTTTCAAATGGTTTTTTTTAATGTCAGTTCACATTTGTAGGTGGATTATTAGTTTTAGAGCTAAAATTAGCATGTTTAAAGTGATTTTCATGCTTCCTGTGGCCCTAAACACAAGGTTTGTGGAATGGTTAAAAGTGCATGAAAATGGCCAATTTGCTCACTCTGAGGTCTCAAAAAGTGTTTCTTCACCCCGGGAAGTGAATTAAATACCATTTGGAGGCATTTACTGTTCAAGCAAAAACGGCTGATTTTTGACAAAAGAGATAACACCCCCCCATTACGTCATTCTTCAGAAAGGTGAAAAATGGTCCGTTTTCAAATGTTTTATTTTTGAACGTCAGTTCACATTTGTAGGAGGATTATTAGTTTTAGAGCTAAAATTAGCATGTTTAAAGTGATTTTCATGCTTCCAGGGGCTCAGAACACAAGATTTGTGGAATGGTTAAAAGTGCATGAAAATGGCCAATTTGCTCACTCTGAGGTCTCAAAAAGTGTTTCTTCACCCCGGGAAGTGAATTAAATACCATTTGTAGGCATTTAATGTTCAATCAAAAACAGCAGATTTTTGACAAAAGAGATAACACCCCCCCATTACGTCATTCTTCAGAAAGGTGAAAAATTGTCCGTTTTCAAATGTTTTTTTTAATGTCAGTTCACATTTGTAGGTGGATTATTAGTTTTAGAGCTAAAATTAGCATGTTTACAGTGATTTTCATGCTTCCTGTGGCCCTAAACACAAGGTTTGTGGAATGGTTAAAAGTGCATGAAAATGGCCAATTTGCTCACTCTGAGGTCTCAAAAAGAGTTTCTTCACCCCGGGAAGTGAATTAAATACCATTTGGAGGCATTTAATGTTCAAGCAAAAACAGCTGATTTTTGACAAAAGAGATAACACCCCCCCATTACGTAATTCTTCAGAAAGGTGAAAAATTGTCTGTTTTCAAATTTTTTATTTTTGAACGTCAGTTCACATTTGTAGGTGGATTATTAGTTTTAGAGCTAAAATTAGCATGTTTAAATTGATTTTCATGCTTCCAGGGGCTCAAAACACAAGATTTGTGGAATGGTTAAAAGTTCATGAAAATGGCCAATTTGCTCACTCTGAGGTCTCAAAAAGTGTTTCTTCACCCCGGGAAGTGAATTAAATACCATTTGGATGCATTTAATGTTCAAGCAAAAACAGCTGATTTTTGACAAAAGGGATAACACCCCCCCATTAAGTCATGCTTCAGAAAGGTGAAAAATGGTCCATTTTCAAATGTTTTATTTTTGAATGTCAGTTCACATTTGTAGGTGAATTATTAGTTTTAGAGCTAAAATTAGCATGTTTAAAGTGATTTTCATGCTTCCTGTGGCCCTAAACACAAAGTTTGTGGAATGGTTAAAAGTGCATGAAAATGGCCAATTTGCTCACTCTGAGGTCTCAAAAAGTGTTTCTTCACCCCGGGAAGTGAATTAAATACCATTTGGAGGCATTTAATGTTCAAGCAAAAACGGCTGATTTTTGACAAAAGAGATAACACCCCCCCATTACGTCATTCTTCAGAAAGGTGAAAAATGGTCCGTTTTCAAATGTTTTATTTTTGAACGTCAGTTCACATTTGTAGGTGGATTATTAGTTTTAGAGCTAAAATTAGCATGTTTAAAGTGATTTTCATGCTTCCAGGGGCCCGGGAAGTGAATTAAATACCATTTGGAGGCATTTAATGTTCAAGCAAAAACGGCTGATTTTTGACAAAAGAGATAACACCCCCCCATTACGTCATGCTTCAGAAAGGTGAAAAATTGTCCATTTTCAAATGTTTTATTTTTGAATGTCAGTTCACATTTGTAGGTGAATTATTAGTTTTAGAGCTAAAATTAGCATGTTTAAAGTGATTTTCATGCTTCCTGTGGCCCTAAACACGAAGTTTGTGGAATGGTTAAAAGTGCATGAAAATGGCCAATTTGCTCACTCTGAGGTCTCAAAAAGTGTTTCTTCACCCCGGGAAGTGAATTAAATACCATTTGGAGGCATTTAATGTTCAAGCAAAAACAGCTGATTTTTGACAAAAGAGATAACACCCCCCCATTAAGTAATTCTTCAGAAAGGTGAAAAATGGTCCGTTTTCAAATGTTTTATTTTTGAACGTCAGTTCACATTTGTAGGTGGATTATTAGTTTTAGAGCTAAAATTAGCATATTTAAAGTGATTTTCATGCTTCCAGGGGCTCTAAACACAAGATTTGTGGAATGGTTAAAAGTGCATGAAAATGGCCAATTTGCCCACTCTGAGGTCTCAAAAAGTGTTTCTTCACCCCAGGAAGTGAATTAAATACCATTTGGAGGCATTTAATGTTCAAGCAAAAACGGCTGATTTTTGACAAAAGAGATAACACCCCCCCATTACGTCATTCTTCAGAAAGGTGAAAAATGGTCCGTTTTCAAATGTTTTATTTTTGAACGTCAGTTCACATTTGTAGGTGGATTATTAGTTTTAGAGCTAAAATTAGCATGTTTAAAGTGATTTTCATGCTTCCAGGGGCCCGGGAAGTGAATTAAATACCATTTGGAGGCATTTAATGTTCAAGCAAAAACAGCTGATCTTTGACAAAAGAGATAACACCCCCCCATTACGTCATGCTTCAGAAAGGTGAAAAATTGTCCATTTTCAAATGTTTTATTTTTGAATGTCAGTTCACATTTGTAGGTGAATTATTAGTTTTAGAGCTAAAATTAGCATGTTTAAAGTGATTTTCATGCTTCCTGTGGCCCTAAACACAAAGTTTGTGGAATGGTTAAAAGTGCATGAAAATGGCCAATTTGCTCACTCTGAGGTCTCAAAAAGTGTTTCTTCACCCCGGGAAGTGAATTAAATACCATTTGGAGGCATTTAATGTTCAAGCAAAAACAGCTGATCTTTGACAAAAGAGATAACACCCCCCCATTACGTCATTCTTCAGAAAGGTGAAAAATGGTCCGTTTTCAAATGTTTTATTTTTGAACGTCAGTTCACATTTGTAGGTGGATTATTAGTTTTAGAGCTAAAATTAGCATGTTTAAAGTGATTTTCATGCTTCCAGGGGCTCTAAACACAAGATTTGTGGAATGGTTAAAAGTGCATGAAAATGGCCAATTTGCTCACTCTGAGGTCTCAAAAAGTGTTTCTTCACCCCGGGAAGTGAATTAAATACCATTTGGAGGCATTTAATGTTCAAGCAAAAACAGCAGATTTTTGACAAAAGAGATAACACCCCCCCATTACGTAATTCTTCAGAAAGGTGAAAAATTGTCTGTTTTCAAATTTTTTATTTTTGAACGTCAGTTCACATTTGTAGGTGGATTATTAGTTTTAGAGCTAAAATTAGCACGTTTAAAGTGATTTTCATGCTTCCAGGGGCTCAAAACACAAGATTTGTGGAATGGTTAAAAGTTCATGAAAATGGCCAATTTGCTCACTCTGAGGTCTCAAAAAGTGTTTCTTCACCCCGGGAAGTGAATTAAATACCATTTGGAGGCATTTAATGTTCAAGCAAAAACAGCTGATTTTTGACAAAAGGGATAACACCCCCCCATTACGTAATGCTTCAGAAAGGTGAAAAATGGTCAGTTTTCAAATGTTTTATTTTTGAAGGTCAGTTCACATTTGTAGGTGGATTATTAGTTTTAGATCTAAAATTAGCATGTTTAAAGTGATTTTCATGCTTCCAGGGGCCCGGGAAGTGAATTAAATACCATTTGGAGGCATTTAATGTTCAAGCAAAAACGGCTGATTTTTGACAAAAGAGATAACACCCCCCCATTAAGTCATGCTTCAGAAAGGTGAAAAATTGTCCATTTTCAAATGTTTTATTTTTGAATGTCAGTTCACATTTGTAGGTGAATTATTAGTTTTAGAGCTAAAATTAGCATGTTTAAAGTGATTTTCATGCTTCCAGTGGCCCTAAACACAAAGTTTGTGGAATGGTTAAAAGTGCATGAAAATGGCCAATTTGCTCACTCTGAGGTCTCAAAAAGTGTTTCTTCACCCCGGGAAGTGAATTAAATACCATTTGGAGGCATTTAATGTTCAAGCAAAAACAGCTGATTTTTGACAAAAGAGATAACACCCCCCCCATTAAGTAATTCTTCAGAAAGGTGAAAAATGGTCCGTTTTCAAATGTTTTATTTTTGAACGTCAGTTCACATTTAAGGTGGATTATTAGTTTTAGAGCTAAAATTAGCATATTTAAAGTGATTTTCATGCTTCCAGGGGCTCTAAACACAAGATTTGTGGAATGGTTAAAAGTGCATGAAAATGGCCAATTTGCCCCCTCTGAGGTCTCAAAAAGTGTTTCTTCACCCCGGGAAGTGAATTAAATACCATTTGGAGGCATTTAATGTTCAAGCAAAAACGGCTGATTTTTGACAAAAGAGATAACACCCCCCCATTACGTCATTCTTCAGAAAGGTGAAAAATGGTCCGTTTTCAAATGTTTTATTTTTGAACGTCAGTTCACATTTGTAGGTGGATTATTAGTTTTAGAGCTAAAATTAGCATGTTTAAAGTGATTTTCATGCTTCCAGGGGCCCGGGAAGTGAATTAAATACCATTTGGAGGCATTTAATGTTCAAGCAAAAATGGCTGATTTTTGACAAAAGAGATAACACCCCCCCATTACGTCATGCTTCAGAAAGGTGAAAAATTGTCCATTTTCAAATGTTTTATTTTTGAATGGCAGTTCACATTTGTAGGTGAATTATTAGTTTTAGAGCTAAAATTAGCATGTTTAAAGTGATTTTCATGCTTCCAGGG
Organism: Lissotriton helveticus; assembly: GCF_964261635.1. NCBI lineage: Eukaryota > Metazoa > Chordata > Amphibia > Caudata > Salamandridae > Lissotriton > Lissotriton helveticus. Next base: position 3,144,981 of record NW_027611740.1, read on the forward strand.
GCTCTAAACACAAGATTTGTGGAATGGTTAAAAGTGCATGAAAATGGCCAATTTGCTCACTCTGAGGTCTCAAAAAGTGTTTCTTCACCCCGGGAAGTGAATTAAATACAATTTGGAGGCATTTAATGTTCAAGCAAAAACGGCGGATTTTTGACAAAAGAGATAACACCCCCCCATTACTTGATGCTTCAGAAAGGTGAAAAATTGTCCGTTTTCAAATGTTTTATTTTTGAATGTCAGTTCACATTTGTAGGTGGATCATCAGTTTTAGAGCTAAAAAAATTAGCATGTTTAAAGTGATTTTCATGCTTCCAGGGGCTCTAAACACAAGATTTGTGGAATGGTTAAAAGTGCATGAAAATGGCCAATTTGCTCACTCTGAGGTCTCAAAAAGTGTTTCTTCACCCCAGGAAGTGAATTAAATACCATTTGGAGGCATTTCATGTTCAATCAAAAACAGCTGATTTTTGACAAAAGAGATAACACCCCCCCATTACGTAATTCTTCAGAAAGGTGAAAAATTGTCTGTTTTCAAATGTTTTATTTTTGAATGTCAGTTCACATTTGTAGGTGGATTATTAGTTTTAGAGCTAAAATGAGCATATTTAAAGTGATTTTCATGCTTCCAGGGGCTCTAAACACAAGATTTGTGGAATGGTTAAAAGTGCATGAAAATGGCCAATTTGCTCACTCTGAGGTCTCAAAAAGTGTTTCTTCACCCCGGGAAGTGAATTAAATACCATTTGGAGGCATTTAATGTTCAAGCAAAAACGGCTGATTTTTGACAAAAGAGATAACACCCCCCCATTACGTCATTCTTCAGAAAGGTGAAAAATGGTCCGTTTTCAAATGTTTTATTTTTGAACGTCAGTTCACATTTGTAGGTGGATTATTAGTTTTAGAGCTAAAATTATCATGGGTAAAGTGATTTTCATGCTTCCAGGGGCTCTAAACACAAGATTTGTGGAATGGTTAAAAGTGCATGAAAATGGCCAATTTGCTCACTCTGAGGTCTCAAAAAGTGTTTCTTCACCCCGGGAAGTGAATTAAATACCATTTGGAGGCATTTAATGTTCAATCAAAAACAGCTGATTTTTGACAAAAGAGATAACACCTCCCATTACGTCATGCTTCAGAAAGGTGAAAAATTGTCCTTTTTTCAAATGGTTTTTTTTAATGTCAGTTCACATTTGTAGGTGAATTATTAGTTTTAGAGCTAAAATTAGCATGTTTAAAGTGATTTTCATGCTTCCTGTGGCCCTAAACACAAGGTTTGTGGAATGGTTAAAAGTGCATGAAAATGGCCAATTTGCTCACTCTGAGGTCTCAAAAAGTGTTTCTTCACCCCGGGAAGTGAATTAAATACCATTTGGAGGCATTTACTGTTCAAGCAAAAACGGCTGATTTTTGACAAAAGAGATAACACCCCCCCATTACGTCATTCTTCAGAAAGGTGAAAAATGGTCCGTTTTCAAATGTTTTATTTTTGAACGTCAGTTCACATTTGTAGGAGGATTATTAGTTTTAGAGCTAAAATTAGCATGTTTAAAGTGATTTTCATGCTTCCAGGGGCTCAGAACACAAGATTTGTGGAATGGTTAAAAGTGCATGAAAATGGCCAATTTGCTCACTCTGAGGTCTCAAAAAGTGTTTCTTCACCCCGGGAAGTGAATTAAATACCATTTGTAGGCATTTAATGTTCAATCAAAAACAGCAGATTTTTGACAAAAGAGATAACACCCCCCATTACGTCATTCTTCAGAAAGGTGAAAAATTGTCCGTTTTCAAATGTTTTTTTTAATGTCAGTTCACATTTGTAGGTGGATTATTAGTTTTAGAGCTAAAATTAGCATGTTTACAGTGATTTTCATGCTTCCTGTGGCCCTAAACACAAGGTTTGTGGAATGGTTAAAAGTGCATGAAAATGGCCAATTTGCTCACTCTGAGGTCTCAAAAAGAGTTTCTTCACCCCGGGAAGTGAATTAAATACCATTTGGAGGCATTTAATGTTCAAGCAAAAACAGCTGATTTTTGACAAAAGAGATAACACCCCCCCATTACGTAATTCTTCAGAAAGGTGAAAAATTGTCTGTTTTCAAATTTTTTATTTTTGAACGTCAGTTCACATTTGTAGGTGGATTATTAGTTTTAGAGCTAAAATTAGCATGTTTAAAGTGATTTTCATGCTTCCAGGGGCTCAAAACACAAGATTTGTGGAATGGTTAAAAGTTCATGAAAATGGCCAATTTGCTCACTCTGAGGTCTCAAAAAGTGTTTCTTCACCCCGGGAAGTGAATTAAATACCATTTGGAGGCATTTAATGTTCAAGCAAAAACAGCTGATTTTTGACAAAAGGGATAACACCCCCCCATTACGTAATGCTTCAGAAAGGTGAAAAATGGTCAGTTTTCAAATGTTTTATTTTTGAAGGTCAGTTCACATTTGTAGGTGGATTATTAGTTTTAGAGCTAAAATTAGCATGTTTAAAGTGATTTTCATGCTTCCAGGGGCCCGGGAAGTGAATTAAATACCATTTGGAGGCATTTAATGTTCAAGCAAAAACGGCTGATTTTTGACAAAAGAGATAACACCCCCCCATTAAGTCATGCTTCAGAAAGGTGAAAAATGGTCCATTTTCAAATGTTTTATTTTTGAATGTCAGTTCACATTTGTAGGTGAATTATTAGTTTTAGAGCTAAAATTAGCATGTTTAAAGTGATTTTCATGCTTCCTGTGGCCCTAAACACAAAGTTTGTGGAATGGTTAAAAGTGCATGAAAATGGCCAATTTGCTCACTCTGAGGTCTCAAAAAGTGTTTCTTCACCCCGGGAAGTGAATTAAATACCATTTGGAGGCATTTAATGTTCAAGCAAAAACGGCTGATTTTTGACAAAAGAGATAACACCCCCCCATTACGTCATTCTTCAGAAAGGTGAAAAATGGTCCGTTTTCAAATGTTTTATTTTTGAACGTCAGTTCACATTTGTAGGTGGATTATTAGTTTTAGAGCTAAAATTAGCATGTTTAAAGTGATTTTCATGCTTCCAGGGGCCCGGGAAGTGAATTAAATACCATTTGGAGGCATTTAATGTTCAAGCAAAAACGGCTGATTTTTGACAAAAGAGATAACACCCCCCCATTACGTCATGCTTCAGAAAGGTGAAAAATTGTCCATTTTCAAATGTTTTATTTTTGAATGTCAGTTCACATTTGTAGGTGAATTATTAGTTTTAGAGCTAAAATTAGCATGTTTAAAGTGATTTTCATGCTTCCTGTGGCCCTAAACACGAAGTTTGTGGAATGGTTAAAAGTGCATGAAAATGGCCAATTTGCTCACTCTGAGGTCTCAAAAAGTGTTTCTTCACCCCGGGAAGTGAATTAAATACCATTTGGAGGCATTTAATGTTCAAGCAAAAACAGCTGATTTTTGACAAAAGAGATAACACCCCCCCATTAAGTAATTCTTCAGAAAGGTGAAAAATGGTCCGTTTTCAAATGTTTTATTTTTGAACGTCAGTTCACATTTGTAGGTGGATTATTAGTTTTAGAGCTAAAATTAGCATATTTAAAGTGATTTTCATGCTTCCAGGGGCTCTAAACACAAGATTTGTGGAATGGTTAAAAGTGCATGAAAATGGCCAATTTGCCCACTCTGAGGTCTCAAAAAGTGTTTCTTCACCCCAGGAAGTGAATTAAATACCATTTGGAGGCATTTAATGTTCAAGCAAAAACGGCTGATTTTTGACAAAAGAGATAACACCCCCCCATTACGTCATTCTTCAGAAAGGTGAAAAATGGGCCGTTTTCAAATGTTTTATTTTTGAACGTCAGTTCACATTTGTAGGTGGATTATTAGTTTTAGAGCTAAAATTAGCATGTTTAAAGTGATTTTCATGCTTCCTGTGGCCCTAAACACAAAGTTTGTGGAATGGTTAAAAGTGCATGAAAATGGCCAATTTGCTCACTCTGAGGTCTCAAAAAGTGTTTCTTCACCCCGGGAAGTGAATTAAATACCATTTGGAGGCATTTAATGTTCAAGCAAAAACAGCTGATCTTTGACAAAAGAGATAACACCCCCCCATTACGTCATTCTTCAGAAAGGTGAAAAATGGTCCGTTTTCAAATGTTTTATTTTTGAACGTCAGTTCACATTTGTAGGTGGATTATTAGTTTTAGAGCTAAAATTAGCATGTTTAAAGTGATTTTCATGCTTCCAGGGGCTCTAAACACAAGATTTGTGGAATGGTTAAAAGTGCATGAAAATGGCCAATTTGCTCACTCTGAGGTCTCAAAAAGTGTTTCTTCACCCCGGGAAGTGAATTAAATACCATTTGGAGGCATTTAATGTTCAAGCAAAAACAGCTGATTTTTGACAAAAGAGATAACACCCCCCCATTACGTAATTCTTCAGAAAGGTGAAAAATTGTCTGTTTTCAAATTTTTTATTTTTGAACGTCAGTTCATATTTGTAGGTGGATTATTAGTTTTAGAGCTAAAATTAGCACGTTTAAAGTGATTTTCATGCTTCCAGGGGCTCAAAACACAAGATTTGTGGAATGGTTAAAAGTTCATGAAAATGGCCAATTTGCTCACTCTGAGGTCTCAAAAAGTGTTTCTTCACCCCGGGAAGTGAATTAAATACCATTTGGAGGCATTTAATGTTCAAGCAAAAACAGCTGATTTTTGACAAAAGGGATAACACCCCCCCATTACGTAATGCTTCAGAAAGGTGAAAAATGGTCAGTTTTCAAATGTTTTATTTTTGAAGGTCAGTTCACATTTGTAGGTGGATTATTAGTTTTAGATCTAAAATTAGCATGTTTAAAGTGATTTTCATGCTTCCAGGGGCCCGGGAAGTGAATTAAATACCATTTGGAGGCATTTAATGTTCAAGCAAAAACGGCTGATTTTTGACAAAAGAGATAACACCCCCCCATTAAGTCATGCTTCAGAAAGGTGAAAAATTGTCCATTTTCAAATGTTTTATTTTTGAATGTCAGTTCACATTTGTAGGTGAATTATTAGTTTTAGAGCTAAAATTAGCATGTTTAAAGTGATTTTCATGCTTCCAGTGGCCCTAAACACAAAGTTTGTGGAATGGTTAAAAGTGCATGAAAATGGCCAATTTGCTCACTCTGAGGTCTCAAAAAGTGTTTCTTCACCCCGGGAAGTGAATTAAATACCATTTGGAGGCATTTAATGTTCAAGCAAAAACAGCTGATTTTTGACAAAAGAGATAACACCCCCCCATTAAGTAATTCTTCAGAAAGGTGAAAAATGGTCCGTTTTCAAATGTTTTATTTTTGAACGTCAGTTCACATTTAAGGTGGATTATTAGTTTTAGAGCTAAAATTAGCATATTTAAAGTGATTTTCATGCTTCCAGGGGCTCTAAACACAAGATTTGTGGAATGGTTAAAAGTGCATGAAAATGGCCAATTTGCCCCCTCTGAGGTCTCAAAAAGTGTTTCTTCACCCCGGGAAGTGAATTAAATACCATTTGGAGGCATTTAATGTTCAAGCAAAAACGGCTGATTTTTGACAAAAGAGATAACACCCCCCCATTACGTCATTCTTCAGAAAGGTGAAAAATGGTCCGTTTTCAAATGTTTTATTTTTGAACGTCAGTTCACATTTGTAGGTGGATTATTAGTTTTAGAGCTAAAATTAGCATGTTTAAAGTGATTTTCATGCTTCCAGGGGCCCGGGAAGTGAATTAAATACCATTTGGAGGCATTTAATGTTCAAGCAAAAATGGCTGATTTTTGACAAAAGAGATAACACCCCCCCATTACGTCATGCTTCAGAAAGGTGAAAAATTGTCCATTTTCAAATGTTTTATTTTTGAATGGCAGTTCACATTTGTAGGTGAATTATTAGTTTTAGAGCTAAAATTAGCATGTTTAAAGTGATTTTCATGCTTCCAGGGGCTCTAAACACAAGATTTGTGGAATGGTTAAAAGTGCATGAAAATGGCCAATTTTCTCACTCTGAGGTCTCAAAAAGTGTTTCTTCACCCCGGGAAGTGAATTAAATACAATTTGGAGGCATTTAATGTTCAAGCAAAAACGGCGGATTTTTGACAAAAGAGATAACACCCCCCCATTACTTGATGCTTCAGAAAGGTGAAAAATTGTCCGTTTGCAAATGTTTTATTTTTGAATGTCAGTTCACATTTGTAGGTGGATCATCAGTTTTAGAGCTAAAAAAATTAGCATGTTTAAAGTGATTTTCATGCTTCCAGGGGCTCTAAACACAAGATTTGTGGAATGGTTAAAAGTGCATGAAAATGGCCAATTTGCTCACTCTGAGGTCTCAAAAAGTGTTTCTTCACCCCAGGAAGTGAATTAAATACCATTTGGAGGCATTTCATGTTCAATCAAAAACAGCTGATTTTTGACAAAAGAGATAACACCCCCCCATTACGTAATTCTTCAGAAAGGTGAAAAATTGTCTGTTTTCAAATGTTTTATTTTTGAATGTCAGTTCACATTTGTAGGTGGATTATTAGTTTTAGAGCTAAAATGAGCATATTTAAAGTGATTTTCATGCTTCCAGGGGCTCTAAACACAAGATTTGTGGAATGGTTAAAAGTGCATGAAAATGGCCAATTTGCTCACTCTGAGGTCTCAAAAAGTGTTTCTTCACCCCGGGAAGTGAATTAAATACCATTTGGAGGCATTTAATGTTCAAGCAAAAACGGCTGATTTTTGACAAAAGAGATAACACCCCCCCATTACGTCATTCTTCAGAAAGGTGAAAAATGGTCCGTTTTCAAATGTTTTATTTTTGAACGTCAGTTCACATTTGTAGGTGGATTATTAGTTTTAGAGCTAAAATTATCATGGGTAAAGTGATTTTCATGCTTCCAGGGGCTCTAAACACAAGATTTGTGGAATGGTTAAAAGTGCATGAAAATGGCCAATTTGCTCACTCTGAGGTCTCAAAAAGTGTTTCTTCACCCCGGGAAGTGAATTAAATACCATTTGGAGGCATTTAATGTTCAATCAAAAACAGCTGATTTTTGACAAAAGAGATAACACCTCCCATTACGTCATGCTTCAGAAAGGTGAAAAATTGTCCTTTTTTCAAATGGTTTTTTTTAATGTCAGTTCACATTTGTAGGTGGATTATTAGTTTTAGAGCTAAAATTAGCATGTTTAAAGTGATTTTCATGCTTCCTGTGGCCCTAAACACAAGGTTTGTGGAATGGTTAAAAGTGCATGAAAATGGCCAATTTGCTCACTCTGAGGTCTCAAAAAGTGTTTCTTCACCCCGGGAAGTGAATTAAATACCATTTGGAGGCATTTACTGTTCAAGCAAAAACGGCTGATTTTTGACAAAAGAGATAACACCCCCCCATTACGTCATTCTTCAGAAAGGTGAAAAATGGTCCGTTTTCAAATGTTTTATTTTTGAACGTCAGTTCACATTTGTAGGAGGATTATTAGTTTTAGAGCTAAAATTAGCATGTTTAAAGTGATTTTCATGCTTCCAGGGGCTCAGAACACAAGATTTGTGGAATGGTTAAAAGTGCATGAAAATGGCCAATTTGCTCACTCTGAGGTCTCAAAAAGTGTTTCTTCACCCCGGGAAGTGAATTAAATACCATTTGTAGGCATTTAATGTTCAATCAAAAACAGCAGATTTTTGACAAAAGAGATAACACCCCCCCATTACGTCATTCTTCAGAAAGGTGAAAAATTGTCCGTTTTCAAATGTTTTTTTTAATGTCAGTTCACATTTGTAGGTGGATTATTAGTTTTAGAGCTAAAATTAGCATGTTTACAGTGATTTTCATGCTTCCTGTGGCCCTAAACACAAGGTTTGTGGAATGGTTAAAAGTGCATGAAAATGGCCAATTTGCTCACTCTGAGGTCTCAAAAAGAGTTTCTTCACCCCGGGAAGTGAATTAAATACCATTTGGAGGCATTTAATGTTCAAGCAAAAACAGCTGATTTTTGACAAAAGAGATAACACCCCCCCATTACGTAATTCTTCAGAAAGGTGAAAAATTGTCTGTTTTCAAATTTTTTATTTTTGAACGTCAGTTCACATTTGTAGGTGGATTATTAGTTTTAGAGCTAAAATTAGCATGTTTAAAGTGATTTTCATGCTTCCAGGGGCTCAAAACACAAGATTTGTGGAATGGTTAAAAGTTCATGAAAATGGCCAATTTGCTCACTCTGAGGTCTCAAAAAGTGTTTCTTCACCCCGGGAAGTGAATTAAATACCATTTGGAGGCATTTAATGTTCAAGCAAAAACAGCTGATTTTTGACAAAAGGGATAACACCCCCCCATTACGTAATGCTTCAGAAAGGTGAAAAATGGTCAGTTTTCAAATGTTTTATTTTTGAAGGTCAGTTCACATTTGTAGGTGGATTATTAGTTTTAGAGCTAAAATTAGCATGTTTAAAGTGATTTTCATGCTTCCAGGGGCCCGGGAAGTGAATTAAATACCATTTGGAGGCATTTAATGTTCAAGCAAAAACGGCTGATTTTTGACAAAAGAGATAACACCCCCCCATTAAGTCATGCTTCAGAAAGGTGAAAAATGGTCCATTTTCAAATGTTTTATTTTTGAATGTCAGTTCACATTTGTAGGTGAATTATTAGTTTTAGAGCTAAAATTAGCATGTTTAAAGTGATTTTCATGCTTCCTGTGGCCCTAAACACAAAGTTTGTGGAATGGTTAAAAGTGCATGAAAATGGCCAATTTGCTCACTCTGAGGTCTCAAAAAGTGTTTCTTCACCCCGGGAAGTGAATTAAATACCATTTGGAGGCATTTAATGTTCAAGCAAAAACGGCTGATTTTTGACAAAAGAGATAACACCCCCCCATTACGTCATTCTTCAGAAAGGTGAAAAATGGTCCGTTTTCAAATGTTTTATTTTTGAACGTCAGTTCACATTTGTAGGTGGATTATTAGTTTTAGAGCTAAAATTAGCATGTTTAAAGTGATTTTCATGCTTCCAGGGGCCCGGGAAGTGAATTAAATACCATTTGGAGGCATTTAATGTTCAAGCAAAAACGGCTGATTTTTGACAAAAGAGATAACACCCCCCCATTACGTCATGCTTCAGAAAGGTGAAAAATTGTCCATTTTCAAATGTTTTATTTTTGAATGTCAGTTCACATTTGTAGGTGAATTATTAGTTTTAGAGCTAAAATTAGCATGTTTAAAGTGATTTTCATGCTTCCTGTGGCCCTAAACACGAAGTTTGTGGAATGGTTAAAAGTGCATGAAAATGGCCAATTTGCTCACTCTGAGGTCTCAAAAAGTGTTTCTTCACCCCGGGAAGTGAATTAAATACCATTTGGAGGCATTTAATGTTCAAGCAAAAACAGCTGATTTTTGACAAAAGAGATAACACCCCCCCATTAAGTAATTCTTCAGAAAGGTGAAAAATGGTCCGTTTTCAAATGTTTTATTTTTGAACGTCAGTTCACATTTGTAGGTGGATTATTAGTTTTAGAGCTAAAATTAGCATATTTAAAGTGATTTTCATGCTTCCAGGGGCTCTAAACACAAGATTTGTGGAATGGTTAAAAGTGCATGAAAATGGCCAATTTGCCCACTCTGAGGTCTCAAAAAGTGTTTCTTCACCCCAGGAAGTGAATTAAATACCATTTGGAGGCATTTAATGTTCAAGCAAAAACGGCTGATTTTTGACAAAAGAGATAACACCCCCCCATTACGTCATTCTTCAGAAAGGTGAAAAATGGGCCGTTTTCAAATGTTTTATTTTTGAACGTCAGTTCACATTTGTAGGTGGATTATTAGTTTTAGAGCTAAAATTAGCATGTTTAAAGTGATTTTCATGCTTCCAGGGGCCCGGGAAGTGAATTAAATACCATTTGGAGGCATTTAATGTTCAAGCAAAAACAGCTGATCTTTGACAAAAGAGATAACACCCCCCCATTACGTCATGCTTCAGAAAGGTGAAAAATTGTCCATTTTCAAATGTTTTATTTTTGAATGTCAGTTCACATTTGTAGGTGAATTATTAGTTTTAGAGCTAAAATTAGCATGTTTAAAGTGATTTTCATGCTTCCTGTGGCCCTAAACACAAAGTTTGTGGAATGGTTAAAAGTGCATGAAAATGGCCAATTTGCTCACTCTGAGGTCTCAAAAAGTGTTTCTTCACCCCGGGAAGTGAATTAAATACCATTTGGAGGCATTTAATGTTCAAGCAAAAACAGCTGATCTTTGACAAAAGAGATAACACCCCCCCATTACGTCATTCTTCAGAAAGGTGAAAAATGGTCCGTTTTCAAATGTTTTATTTTTGAACGTCAGTTCACATTTGTAGGTGGATTATTAGTTTTAGAGCTAAAATTAGCATGTTTAAAGTGATTTTCATGCTTCCAGGGGCTCTAAACACAAGATTTGTGGAATGGTTAAAAGTGCATGAAAATGGCCAATTTGCTCACTCTGAGGTCTCAAAAAGTGTTTCTTCACCCCGGGAAGTGAATTAAATACCATTTGGAGGCATTTAATGTTCAAGCAAAAACAGCTGATTTTTGACAAAAGAGATAACACCCCCCCATTACGTAATTCTTCAGAAAGGTGAAAAATTGTCTGTTTTCAAATTTTTTATTTTTGAACGTCAGTTCACATTTGTAGGTGGATTATTAGTTTTAGAGCTAAAATTAGCACGTTTAAAGTGATTTTCATGCTTCCAGGGGCTCAAAACACAAGATTTGTGGAATGGTTAAAAGTTCATGAAAATGGCCAATTTGCTCACTCTGAGGTCTCAAAAAGTGTTTCTTCACCCCGGGAAGTGAATTAAATACCATTTGGAGGCATTTAATGTTCAAGCAAAAACAGCTGATTTTTGACAAAAGGGATAACACCCCCCCATTACGTAATGCTTCAGAAAGGTGAAAAATGGTCAGTTTTCAAATGTTTTATTTTTGAAGGTCAGTTCACATTTGTAGGTGGATTATTAGTTTTAGATCTAAAATTAGCATGTTTAAAGTGATTTTCATGCTTCCAGGGGCCCGGGAAGTGAATTAAATACCATTTGGAGGCATTTAATGTTCAAGCAAAAACGGCTGATTTTTGACAAAAGAGATAACACCCCCCCATTAAGTCATGCTTCAGAAAGGTGAAAAATTGTCCATTTTCAAATGTTTTATTTTTGAATGTCAGTTCACATTTGTAGGTGAATTATTAGTTTTAGAGCTAAAATTAGCATGTTTAAAGTGATTTTCATGCTTCCAGTGGCCCTAAACACAAAGTTTGTGGAATGGTTAAAAGTGCATGAAAATGGCCAATTTGCTCACTCTGAGGTCTCAAAAAGTGTTTCTTCACCCCGGGAAGTGAATTAAATACCATTTGGAGGCATTTAATGTTCAAGCAAAAACAGCTGATTTTTGACAAAAGAGATAACACCCCCCCATTAAGTAATTCTTCAGAAAGGTGAAAAATGGTCCGTTTTCAAATGTTTTATTTTTGAACGTCAGTTCACATTTAAGGTGGATTATTAGTTTTAGAGCTAAAATTAGCATATTTAAAGTGATTTTCATGCTTCCAGGGGCTCTAAACACAAGATTTGTGGAATGGTTAAAAGTGCATGAAAATGGCCAATTTGCCCCCTCTGAGGTCTCAAAAAGTGTTTCTTCACCCCGGGAAGTGAATTAAATACCATTTGGAGGCATTTAATGTTCAAGCAAAAACGGCTGATTTTTGACAAAAGAGATAACACCCCCCCATTACGTCATTCTTCAGAAAGGTGAAAAATGGTCCGTTTTCAAATGTTTTATTTTTGAACGTCAGTTCACATTTGTAGGTGGATTATTAGTTTTAGAGCTAAAATTAGCATGTTTAAAGTGATTTTCATGCTTCCAGGGGCCCGGGAAGTGAATTAAATACCATTTGGAGGCATTTAATGTTCAAGCAAAAATGGCTGATTTTTGACAAAAGAGATAACACCCCCCCATTACGTCATGCTTCAGAAAGGTGAAAAATTGTCCATTTTCAAATGTTTTATTTTTGAATGGCAGTTCACATTTGTAGGTGAATTATTAGTTTTAGAGCTAAAATTAGCATGTTTAAAGTGATTTTCATGCTTCCAGGGGCCCGGGAAGTGAATTAAATACCATTTGGAGGCATTTAATGTTCAAGCAAAAACAGCTGATCTTTGACAAAAGAGATAACACCCCCCCATTACGTCATGCTTCAGAAAGGTGAAAAATTGTCCATTTTCAAATGTTTTATTTTTGAATGTCAGTTCACATTTGTAGGTGGATTATTAGTTTTAGAGCTAAAATTAGCATGTTTAAAGTGATTTTCATGCTTCCAGGGGCTCTAAACACAAGATTTGTGGAATGGTTAAAAGTGCATGAAAATGGCCAATTTGCTCACTCTGAGGTCTCAAAAAGTGTTTCTTCACCCCGGGAAGTGAATTAAATACCATTTGTAGGCATTTAATGTTCAATCAAAAACAGCAGATTTTTGACAAAAGAGATAACACCCCCCCATTACGTCATTCTTCAGAAAGGTGAAAAATGGTCCGTTTCCAAATGTTTTATTTTTGAACGTCAGTTCACATTTGTAGGTGGATTATTAGTTTTAGAGCTAAAATTAGCATGTTTAAAGTGATTTTCATGCTTCCAGGGGCTCTAAACACAAGATTTGTGGAATGGTTAAAAGTGCATGAAAATTGCCAATTTGCTCACTCTGAGGTCTCAAAAAGTGTTTCTTCACCCCGGGAAGTGAATTAAATACCATTTGGAGGCATTTAATGTTCAAGCAAAAACAGCTGATTTTTGACAAAGGAGATAACACCCCCCATTACGTAATTCTTCAGAAAGGTGAAAAATTGTTTGTTTTCAAATGTTTTATTTTTGAATGTCAGTTCACATTTGTAGGTGGATTATTAGTTTTAGAGCTAAAATTAGCATATTTAAAGTGATGTTCATGCTTCCAGGGGCTCTAAACACAAGATTTGTGGAATGGTTAAAAGTGCATGAAAATGGCCAATTTGCTCCCTCTGAGGTCTCAAAAAGTGTTTCTTCACCCTGGGAAGTGAATTAAATACCATTTGGAGGCATTTAATGTTCAAGCAAAAACGGCTGATTTTTGACAAAAGAGATAACACCCCCCCCATTACGTCATTCTTCAGAAAGGTGAAAAATGGTCCGTTTTCAAATGTTTTATTTTTGAACGTCAGTTCACATTTGTAGGTGGATTATTAGTTTTAGAGCTAAAAATTAGCATGTTTAAAGTGATTTTCATGCTTCCAGGGGCTCTAAACACAAGATTTGTGGAATGGTTAAAAGTGCATGAAAATGGCCAATTTGCTCACTCTGAGGTCTCAAAAAGTGTTTCTTCACCCCGGGAAGTGAATTAAATACCATTTGGAGGCATTTAATGTTCAATCAAAAACAGCTGATTTTTGACAAAAGAGATAACACCTCCCATTACGTCATGCTTCAGAAAGGTGAAAAATTGTCCGTTTTCAAATGTTTTATTTTTGAATGTCAGTTCACATTTGTAGGTGGATTATTAGTTTTAGAGCTAAAATTAGCATGTTTAAAGTGATTTTCATGCTTCCTGTGGCCCTAAACACAAGGTTTGTGGAATGGTTAAAAGTGCATGAAAATGGCCAATTTGCTCACTCTGAGGTCTCAAAAAGTGTTTCTTCACCCCGGGAAGTGAATTAAATACCATTTGGAGGCATTTAATGTTCAAGCAAAAACAGCTGATCTTTGACAAAAGAGATAACACCCCCCCATTACGTCATTCTTCAGAAAGGTGAAAAATTGTCCGTTTTCAAATGTTTTTGTTTTTAATGTCAGTTCACATTTGTAGGTGGATTAGTTTTAGAGCTAAAATTAGCATGTTTAAAGTGATTTTCATGCTTCCAGGGGCTCTAAACACATGATTTGTGGAATGGTTAAAAGTGCATGAAAATGGCCAATTTGCTCACTCTGAGGTCTCAAAAAGTGTTTCTTCACCCCGGGAAGTGAATTAAATACAATTTGGAGGCATTTAATGTTCAAGCAAAAACGGCGGATTTTTGACAAAAGAGATAACACCCCCCCATTACTTGATGCTTCAGAAAGGTGAAAAATTGTCCGTTTTCAAATGTTTTATTTTTGAATGTCAGTTCACATTTGTAGGTGGATCATCAGTTTTAGAGCTAAAAAAATTAGCATGTTTAAAGTGATTTTCATGCTTCCAGGGGCTCTAAACACAAGATTTGTGGAATGGTTAAAAGTGCATGAAAATGGCCAATTTGCTCACTCTGAGGTCTCAAAAAGTGTTTCTTCACCCCAGGAAGTGAATTAAATACCATTTGGAGGCATTTCATGTTCAATCAAAAACAGCTGATTTTTGACAAAAGAGATAACACCCCCCCATTACGTAATTCTTCAGAAAGGTGAAAAATTGTCTGTTTTCAAATGTTTTATTTTTGAATGTCAGTTCACATTTGTAGGTGGATTATTAGTTTTAGAGCTAAAATTAGCATATTTAAAGTGATTTTCATGCTTCCAGGGGCTCTAAACACAAGATTTGTGGAATGGTTAAAAGTGCATGAAAATGGCCAATTTGCTCACTCTGAGGTCTCAAAAAGTGTTTCTTCACCCCGGGAAGTGAATTAAATACCATTTGGAGGCATTTAATGTTCAAGCAAAAACGGCTGATTTTTGACAAAAGAGATAACACCCCCCCATTACGTCATTCTTCAGAAAGGTGAAAAATGGTCCGTTTTCAAATGTTTTATTTTTGAACGTCAGTTCACATTTGTAGGTGGATTATTAGTTTTAGAGCTAAAATTATCATGGGTAAAGTGATTTTCATGCTTCCAGGGGCTCTAAACACAAGATTTGTGGAATGGTTAAAAGTGCATGAAAATGGCCAATTTGCTCACTCTGAGGTCTCAAAAAGTGTTTCTTCACCCCGGGAAGTGAATTAAATACCATTTGGAGGCATTTAATGTTCAATCAAAAACAGCAGATTTTTGACAAAAGAGATAACACCTCCCATTACGTCATGCTTCAGAAAGGTGAAAAATTGTCCTTTTTTCAAATGGTTTTTTTTAATGTCAGTTCACATTTGTAGGTGGATTATTAGTTTTAGAGCTAAAATTAGCATGTTTAAAGTGATTTTCATGCTTCCTGTGGCCCTAAACACAAGGTTTGTGGAATGGTTAAAAGTGCATGAAAATGGCCAATTTGCTCACTCTGAGGTCTCAAAAAGTGTTTCTTCACCCCGGGAAGTGAATTAAATACCATTTGGAGGCATTTACTGTTCAAGCAAAAACGGCTGATTTTTGACAAAAGAGATAACACCCCCCCATTACGTCATTCTTCAGAAAGGTGAAAAATGGTCCGTTTTCAAATGTTTTATTTTTGAACGTCAGTTCACATTTGTAGGAGGATTATTCGTTTTAGAGCTAAAATTAGCATGTTTAAAGTGATTTTCATGCTTCCAGGGGCTCAGAACACAAGATTTGTGGAATGGTTAAAAGTGCATGAAAATGGCCAATTTGCTCACTCTGAGGTCTCAAAAAGTGTTTCTTCACCCCGGGAAGTGAATTAAATACCATTTGTAGGCATTTAATGTTCAATCAAAAACAGCAGATTTTTGACAAAAGAGATAACACCCCCCCATTACGTCATTCTTCAGAAAGGTGAAAAATTGTCCGTTTTCAAATGTTTTTTTTAATGTCAGTTCACATTTGTAGGTGGATTATTAGTTTTAGAGCTAAAATTAGCATGTTTACAGTGATTTTCATGCTTCCTGTGGCCCTAAACACAAGGTTTGTGGAATGGTTAAAAGTGCATGAAAATGGCCAATTTGCTCACTCTGAGGTCTCAAAAAGAGTTTCTTCACCCCGGGAAGTGAATTAAATACCATTTGGAGGAATTTAATGTTCAAGCAAAAACAGCTGATTTTTGACAAAAGAGATAACACCCCCCCATTACGTAATTCTTCAGAAAGGTGAAAAATTGTCTGTTTTCAAATTTTTTATTTTTGAACGTCAGTTCACATTTGTAGGTGGATTATTAGTTTTAGAGCTAAAATTAGCATGTTTAAAGTGATTTTCATGCTTCCAGGGGCTCAAAACACAAGATTTGTGGAATGGTTAAAAGTTCATGAAAATGGCCAATTTGCTCACTCTGAGGTCTCAAAAAGTGTTTCTTCACCCCGGGAAGTGAATTAAATACCATTTGGAGGCATTTAATGTTCAAGCAAAAACAGCTGATTTTTGACAAAAGGGATAACACCCCCCCATTACGTAATGCTTCAGAAAAGTGAAAAATGGTCAGTTTTCAAATGTTTTATTTTTGAAGGTCAGTTCACATTTGTAGGTGGATTATTAGTTTTAGAGCTAAAATTAGCATGTTTAAAGTGATTTTCATGCTTCCAGGGGCCCGGGAAGTGAATTAAATACCATTTGGAGGCATTTAATGTTCAAGCAAAAACGGCTGATTTTTGACAAAAGAGATAACACCCCCCCATTAAGTCATGCTTCAGAAAGGTGAAAAATGGTCCATTTTCAAATGTTTTATTTTTGAATGTCAGTTCACATTTGTAGGTGAATTATTAGTTTTAGAGCTAAAATTAGCATGTTTAAAGTGATTTTCATGCTTCCTGTGGCCCTAAACACAAAGTTTGTGGAATGGTTAAAAGTGCATGAAAATGGCCAATTTGCTCACTCTGAGGTCTCAAAAAGTGTTTCTTCACCCCGGGAAGTGAATTAAATACCATTTGGAGGCATTTAATGTTCAAGCAAAAACGGCTGATTTTTGACAAAAGAGATAACACCCCCCCATTACGTCATGCTTCAGAAAGGTGAAAAATTGTCCATTTTCAAATGTTTTATTTTTGAATGTCAGTTCACATTTGTAGGTGAATTATTAGTTTTAGAGCTAAAATTAGCATGTTTAAAGTGATTTTCATGCTTCCTGTGGCCCTAAACACGAAGTTTGTGGAATGGTTAAAAGTGCATGAAAATGGCCAATTTGCTCACTCTGAGGTCTCAAAAAGTGTTTCTTCACCCCGGGAAGTGAATTAAATACCATTTGGAGGCATTTAATGTTCAAGCAAAAACAGCTGATTTTTGACAAAAGAGATAACACCCCCCCATTAAGTAATTCTTCAGAAAGGTGAAAAATGGTCCGTTTTCAAATGTTTTATTTTTGAACGTCAGTTCACATTTGTAGGTGGATTATTAGTTTTAGAGCTAAAATTAGCATATTTAAAGTGATTTTCATGCTTCCAGGGGCTCTAAACACAAGATTTGTGGAATGGTTAAAAGTGCATGAAAATGGCCAATTTGCCCACTCTGAGGTCTCAAAAAGTGTTTCTTCACCCCAGGAAGTGAATTAAATACCATTTGGAGGCATTTAATGTTCAAGCAAAAACGGCTGATTTTTGACAAAAGAGATAACACCCCCCCATTACGTCATTCTTCAGAAAGGTGAAAAATGGTCCGTTTTCAAATGTTTTATTTTTGAACGTCAGTTCACATTTGTAGGTGGATTATTAGTTTTAGAGCTAAAATTAGCATGTTTAAAGTGATTTTCATGCTTCCAGGGGCCCGGGAAGTGAATTAAATACCATTTGGAGGCATTTAATGTTCAAGCAAAAACAGCTGATCTTTGACAAAAGAGATAACACCCCCCCATTACGTCATGCTTCAGAAAGGTGAAAAATTGTCCATTTTCAAATGTTTTATTTTTGAATGTCAGTTCACATTTGTAGGTGAATTATTAGTTTTAGAGCTAAAATTAGCATGTTTAAAGTGATTTTCATGCTTCCTGTGGCCCTAAACACAAAGTTTGTGGAATGGTTAAAAGTGCATGAAAATGGCCAATTTGCTCACTCTGAGGTCTCAAAAAGTGTTTCTTCACCCCGGGAAGTGAATTAAATACCATTTGGAGGCATTTAATGTTCAAGCAAAAACAGCTGATTTTTGACAAAAGAGATAACACCCCCCCATTAAGTAATTCTTCAGAAAGGTGAAAAATGGTCCGTTTTCAAATGTTTTATTTTTGAACGTCAGTTCACATTTAAGGTGGATTATTAGTTTTAGAGCTAAAATTAGCATATTTAAAGTGATTTTCATGCTTCCAGGGGCTCTAAACACAAGATTTGTGGAATGGTTAAAAGTGCATGAAAATGGCCAATTTGCCCCCTCTGAGGTCTCAAAAAGTGTTTCTTCACCCCGGGAAGTGAATTAAATACCATTTGGAGGCATTTAATGTTCAAGCAAAAACGGCTGATTTTTGACAAAAGAGATAACACCCCCCCATTACGTCATTCTTCAGAAAGGTGAAAAATGGTCCGTTTTCAAATGTTTTATTTTTGAACGTCAGTTCACATTTGTAGGTGGATTATTAGTTTTAGAGCTAAAATTAGCATGTTTAAAGTGATTTTCATGCTTCCAGGGGCCCGGGAAGTGAATTAAATACCATTTGGAGGCATTTAATGTTCAAGCAAAAATGGCTGATTTTTGACAAAAGAGATAACACCCCCCCATTACGTCATGCTTCAGAAAGGTGAAAAATTGTCCATTTTCAAATGTTTTATTTTTGAATGGCAGTTCACATTTGTAGGTGAATTATTAGTTTTAGAGCTAAAATTAGCATGTTTAAAGTGATTTTCATGCTTCCAGGGGCCCGGGAAGTGAATTAAATACCATTTGGAGGCATTTAATGTTCAAGCAAAAACAGCTGATCTTTGACAAAAGAGATAACACCCCCCCCATTACGTCATGCTTCAGAAAGGTGAAAAATTGTCCATTTTCAAATGTTTTATTTTTGAATGTCAGTTCACATTTGTAGGTGGATTATTAGTTTTAGAGCTAAAATTAGCATGTTTAAAGTGATTTTCATGCTTCCTGTGGCCCTAAACACAAGGTTTGTGGAATGGTTAAAAGTGCATGAAAATGGCCAATTTGCTCACTCTGAGGTCTCAAAAAGTGTTTCTTCACCCCGGGAAGTGAATTAAATACCATTTGGAGGCATTTAATGTTCAAGCAAAAACAGCTGATCTTTGACAAAAGAGATAACACCCCCCCATTACGTCATTCTTCAGAAAGGTGAAAAATTGTCCGTTTTCAAATGTTTTTGTTTTTAATGTCAGTTCACATTTGTAGGTGGATTAGTTTTAGAGCTAAAATTAGCATGTTTAAAGTGATTTTCATGCTTCCAGGGGCTCTAAACACAAGATTTGTGGAATGGTTAAAAGTGCATGAAAATGGCCAATTTGCTCACTCTGAGGTCTCAAAAAGTGTTTCTTCACCCCGGGAAGTGAATTAAATACAATTTGGAGGCATTTAATGTTCAAGCAAAAACGGCGGATTTTTGACAAAAGAGATAACACCCCCCCATTACTTGATGCTTCAGAAAGGTGAAAAATTGTCCGTTTTCAAATGTTTTATTTTTGAATGTCAGTTCACATTTGTAGGTGGATCATCAGTTTTAGAGCTAAAAAAATTAGCATGTTTAAAGTGATTTTCATGCTTCCAGGGGCTCTAAACACAAGATTTGTGGAATGGTTAAAAGTGCATGAAAATGGCCAATTTGCTCACTCTGAGGTCTCAAAAAGTGTTTCTTCACCCCAGGAAGTGAATTAAATACCATTTGGAGGCATTTCATGTTCAATCAAAAACAGCTGATTTTTGACAAAAGAGATAACACCCCCCCATTACGTAATTCTTCAGAAAGGTGAAAAATTGTCTGTTTTCAAATGTTTTATTTTTGAATGTCAGTTCACATTTGTAGGTGGATTATTAGTTTTAGAGCTAAAATTAGCATATTTAAAGTGATTTTCATGCTTCCAGGGGCTCTAAACACAAGATTTGTGGAATGGTTAAAAGTGCATGAAAATGGCCAATTTGCTCACTCTGAGGTCTCAAAAAGTGTTTCTTCACCCCGGGAAGTGAATTAAATACCATTTGGAGGCATTTAATGTTCAAGCAAAAACGGCTGATTTTTGACAAAAGAGATAACACCCCCCCATTACGTCATTCTTCAGAAAGGTGAAAAATGGTCCGTTTTCAAATGTTTTATTTTTGAACGTCAGTTCACATTTGTAGGTGGATTATTAGTTTTAGAGCTAAAATTATCATGGGTAAAGTGATTTTCATGCTTCCAGGGGCTCTAAACACAAGATTTGTGGAATGGTTAAAAGTGCATGAAAATGGCCAATTTGCTCACTCTGAGGTCTCAAAAAGTGTTTCTTCACCCCGGGAAGTGAATTAAATACCATTTGGAGGCATTTAATGTTCAATCAAAAACAGCAGATTTTTGACAAAAGAGATAACACCTCCCATTACGTCATGCTTCAGAAAGGTGAAAAATTGTCCTTTTTTCAAATGGTTTTTTTTAATGTCAGTTCACATTTGTAGGTGGATTATTAGTTTTAGAGCTAAAATTAGCATGTTTAAAGTGATTTTCATGCTTCCTGTGGCCCTAAACACAAGGTTTGTGGAATGGTTAAAAGTGCATGAAAATGGCCAATTTGCTCACTCTGAGGTCTCAAAAAGTGTTTCTTCACCCCGGGAAGTGAATTAAATACCATTTGGAGGCATTTACTGTTCAAGCAAAAACGGCTGATTTTTGACAAAAGAGATAACACCCCCCATTACGTCATTCTTCAGAAAGGTGAAAAATGGTCCGTTTTCAAATGTTTTATTTTTGAACGTCAGTTCACATTTGTAGGAGGATTATTCGTTTTAGAGCTAAAATTAGCATGTTTAAAGTGATTTTCATGCTTCCAGGGGCTCAGAACACAAGATTTGTGGAATGGTTAAAAGTGCATGAAAATGGCCAATTTGCTCACTCTGAGGTCTCAAAAAGTGTTTCTTCACCCCGGGAAGTGAATTAAATACCATTTGTAGGCATTTAATGTTCAATCAAAAACAGCAGATTTTTGACAAAAGAGATAACACCCCCCCATTACGTCATTCTTCAGAAAGGTGAAAAATTGTCCGTTTTCAAATGTTTTTTTTAATGTCAGTTCACATTTGTAGGTGGATTATTAGTTTTAGAGCTAAAATTAGCATGTTTACAGTGATTTTCATGCTTCCTGTGGCCCTAAACACAAGGTTTGTGGAATGGTTAAAAGTGCATGAAAATGGCCAATTTGCTCACTCTGAGGTCTCAAAAAGAGTTTCTTCACCCCGGGAAGTGAATTAAATACCATTTGGAGGAATTTAATGTTCAAGCAAAAACAGCTGATTTTTGACAAAAGAGATAACACCCCCCCATTACGTAATTCTTCAGAAAGGTGAAAAATTGTCTGTTTTCAAATTTTTTATTTTTGAACGTCAGTTCACATTTGTAGGTGTATTATTAGTTTTAGAGCTAAAATTAGCATGTTTAAAGTGATTTTCATGCTTCCAGGGGCTCAAAACACAAGATTTGTGGAATGGTTAAAAGTTCATGAAAATGGCCAATTTGCTCACTCTGAGGTCTCAAAAAGTGTTTCTTCACCCCGGGAAGTGAATTAAATACCATTTGGAGGCATTTAATGTTCAAGCAAAAACAGCTGATTTTTGACAAAAGGGATAACACCCCCCATTACGTAATGCTTCAGAAAAGTGAAAAATGGTCAGTTTTCAAATGTTTTATTTTTGAAGGTCAGTTCACATTTGTAGGTGGATTATTAGTTTTAGAGCTAAAATTAGCATGTTTAAAGTGATTTTCATGCTTCCAGGGGCCCGGGAAGTGAATTAAATACCATTTGGAGGCATTTAATGTTCAAGCAAAAACGGCTGATTTTTGACAAAAGAGATAACACCCCCCCATTAAGTCATGCTTCAGAAAGGTGAAAAATGGTCCATTTTCAAATGTTTTATTTTTGAATGTCAGTTCACATTTGTAGGTGAATTATTAGTTTTAGAGCTAAAATTAGCATGTTTAAAGTGATTTTCATGCTTCCTGTGGCCCTAAACACAAAGTTTGTGGAATGGTTAAAAGTGCATGAAAATGGCCAATTTGCTCACTCTGAGGTCTCAAAAAGTGTTTCTTCACCCCGGGAAGTGAATTAAATACCATTTGGAGGCATTTAATGTTCAAGCAAAAACGGCTGATTTTTGACAAAAGAGATAACACCCCCCCATTACGTCATGCTTCAGAAAGGTGAAAAATTGTCCATTTTCAAATGTTTTATTTTTGAATGTCAGTTCACATTTGTAGGTGAATTATTAGTTTTAGAGCTAAAATTAGCATGTTTAAAGTGATTTTCATGCTTCCTGTGGCCCTAAACACGAAGTTTGTGGAATGGTTAAAAGTGCATGAAAATGGCCAATTTGCTCACTCTGAGGTCTCAAAAAGTGTTTCTTCACCCCGGGAAGTGAATTAAATACCATTTGGAGGCATTTAATGTTCAAGCAAAAACAGCTGATTTTTGACAAAAGAGATAACACCCCCCCATTAAGTAATTCTTCAGAAAGGTGAAAAATGGTCCGTTTTCAAATGTTTTATTTTTGAACGTCAGTTCACATTTGTAGGTGGATTATTAGTTTTAGAGCTAAAATTAGCATATTTAAAGTGATTTTCATGCTTCCAGGGGCTCTAAACACAAGATTTGTGGAATGGTTAAAAGTGCATGAAAATGGCCAATTTGCCCACTCTGAGGTCTCAAAAAGTGTTTCTTCACCCCAGGAAGTGAATTAAATACCATTTGGAGGCATTTAATGTTCAAGCAAAAACGGCTGATTTTTGACAAAAGAGATAACACCCCCCCATTACGTCATTCTTCAGAAAGGTGAAAAATGGTCCGTTTTCAAATGTTTTATTTTTGAACGTCAGTTCACATTTGTAGGTGGATTATTAGTTTTAGAGCTAAAATTAGCATGTTTAAAGTGATTTTCATGCTTCCAGGGGCCCGGGAAGTGAATTAAATACCATTTGGAGGCATTTAATGTTCAAGCAAAAACAGCTGATCTTTGACAAAAGAGATAACACCCCCCCATTACGTCATGCTTCAGAAAGGTGAAAAATTGTCCATTTTCAAATGTTTTATTTTTGAATGTCAGTTCACATTTGTAGGTGAATTATTAGTTTTAGAGCTAAAATTAGCATGTTTAAAGTGATTTTCATGCTTCCTGTGGCCCTAAACACAAAGTTTGTGGAATGGTTAAAAGTGCATGAAAATGGCCAATTTGCTCACTCTGAGGTCTCAAAAAGTGTTTCTTCACCCCGGGAAGTGAATTAAATACCATTTGGAGGCATTTAATGTTCAAGCAAAAACAGCTGATCTTTGACAAAAGAGATAACACCCCCCCATTACGTCATTCTTCAGAAAGGTGAAAAATGGTCCGTTTTCAAATGTTTTATTTTTGAACGTCAGTTCACATTTGTAGGTGGATTATTAGTTTTAGAGCTAAAATTAGCATGTTTAAAGTGATTTTCATGCTTCCAGGGGCTCTAAACACAAGATTTGTGGAATGGTTAAAAGTGCATGAAAATGGCCAATTTGCTCACTCTGAGGTCTCAAAAAGTGTTTCTTCACCCCGGGAAGTGAATTAAATACCATTTGGAGGCATTTAATGTTCAAGCAAAAACAGCTGATTTTTGAATAAAGAGATAACACCCCCCCATTACGTAATTCTTCAGAAAGGTGAAAAATTGTCTGTTTTCAAATTTTTTATTTTTGAACGTCAGTTCACATTTGTAGGTGGATTATTAGTTTTAGAGCTAAAATTAGCACGTTTAAAGTGATTTTCATGCTTCCAGGGGCTCAAAACACAAGATTTGTGGAATGGTTAAAAGTTCATGAAAATGGCCAATTTGCTCACTCTGAGGTCTCAAAAAGTGTTTCTTCACCCCGGGAAGTGAATTAAATACCATTTGGAGGCATTTAATGTTCAAGCAAAAACAGCTGATTTTTGACAAAAGGGATAACACCCCCCCATTACGTAATGCTTCAGAAAGGTGAAAAATGGTCAGTTTTCAAATGTTTTATTTTTGAAGGTCAGTTCAC
The DNA here is from genome assembly GCF_964261635.1 of Lissotriton helveticus. Lineage (NCBI taxonomy): Eukaryota > Metazoa > Chordata > Amphibia > Caudata > Salamandridae > Lissotriton > Lissotriton helveticus. The sequence continues at coordinate 3,168,935 of NW_027611740.1, forward strand.
ATTTGTAGGTGGATTATTAGTTTTAGATCTAAAATTAGCATGTTTAAAGTGATTTTCATGCTTCCAGGGGCCCGGGAAGTGAATTAAATACCATTTGGAGGCATTTAATGTTCAAGCAAAAACGGCTGATTTTTGACAAAAGAGATAACACCCCCCCATTAAGTCATGCTTCAGAAAGGTGAAAAATTGTCCATTTTCAAATGTTTTATTTTTGAATGTCAGTTCACATTTGTAGGTGAATTATTAGTTTTAGAGCTAAAATTAGCATGTTTAAAGTGATTTTCATGCTTCCAGTGGCCCTAAACACAAAGTTTGTGGAATGGTTAAAAGTGCATGAAAATGGCCAATTTGCTCACTCTGAGGTCTCAAAAAGTGTTTCTTCACCCCGGGAAGTGAATTAAATACCATTTGGAGGCATTTAATGTTCAAGCAAAAACAGCTGATTTTTGACAAAAGAGATAACACCCCCCCATTAAGTAATTCTTCAGAAAGGTGAAAAATGGTCCGTTTTCAAATGTTTTATTTTTGAACGTCAGTTCACATTTAAGGTGGATTATTAGTTTTAGAGCTAAAATTAGCATATTTAAAGTGATTTTCATGCTTCCAGGGGCTCTAAACACAAGATTTGTGGAATGGTTAAAAGTGCATGAAAATGGCCAATTTGCCCCCTCTGAGGTCTCAAAAAGTGTTTCTTCACCCCGGGAAGTGAATTAAATACCATTTGGAGGCATTTAATGTTCAAGCAAAAACGGCTGATTTTTGACAAAAGAGATAACACCCCCCCATTACGTCATTCTTCAGAAAGGTGAAAAATGGTCCGTTTTCAAATGTTTTATTTTTGAACGTCAGTTCACATTTGTAGGTGGATTATTAGTTTTAGAGCTAAAATTAGCATGTTTAAAGTGATTTTCATGCTTCCAGGGGCCCGGGAAGTGAATTAAATACCATTTGGAGGCATTTAATGTTCAAGCAAAAATGGCTGATTTTTGACAAAAGAGATAACACCCCCCCATTACGTCATGCTTCAGAAAGGTGAAAAATTGTCCATTTTCAAATGTTTTATTTTTGAATGGCAGTTCACATTTGTAGGTGAATTATTAGTTTTAGAGCTAAAATTAGCATGTTTAAAGTGATTTTCATGCTTCCAGGGGCCCGGGAAGTGAATTAAATACCATTTGGAGGCATTTAATGTTCAAGCAAAAACAGCTGATCTTTGACAAAAGAGATAACACCCCCCCATTACGTCATGCTTCAGAAAGGTGAAAAATTGTCCATTTTCAAATGTTTTATTTTTGAATGTCAGTTCACATTTGTAGGTGGATTATTAGTTTTAGAGCTAAAATTAGCATGTTTAAAGTGATTTTCATGCTTCCAGGGGCTCTAAACACAAGATTTGTGGAATGGTTAAAAGTGCATGAAAATGGCCAATTTGCTCACTCTGAGGTCTCAAAAAGTGTTTCTTCACCCCGGGAAGTGAATTAAATACCATTTGTAGGCATTTAATGTTCAATCAAAAACAGCAGATTTTTGACAAAAGAGATAACACCCCCCCATTACGTCATTCTTCAGAAAGGTGAAAAATGGTCCGTTTCCAAATGTTTTATTTTTGAACGTCAGTTCACATTTGTAGGTGGATTATTAGTTTTAGAGCTAAAATTAGCATGTTTAAAGTGATTTTCATGCTTCCAGGGGCTCTAAACACAAGATTTGTGGAATGGTTAAAAGTGCATGAAAATGGCCAATTTGCTCACTCTGAGGTCTCAAAAAGTGTTTCTTCACCCCGGGAAGTGAATTAAATACCATTTGGAGGCATTTAATGTTCAAGCAAAAACAGCTGATTTTTGACAAAGGAGATAACACCCCCCATTACGTAATTCTTCAGAAAGGTGAAAAATTGTTTGTTTTCAAATGTTTTATTTTTGAATGTCAGTTCACATTTGTAGGTGGATTATTAGTTTTAGAGATAAAATTAGCATATTTAAAGTGATGTTCATGCTTCCAGGGGCTCTAAACACAAGATTTGTGGAATGGTTAAAAGTGCATGAAAATGGCCAATTTGCTCACTCTGAGGTCTCAAAAAGTGTTTCTTCACCCTGGGAAGTGAATTAAATACCATTTGGAGGCATTTAATGTTCAAGCAAAAACGGCTGATTTTTGACAAAAGAGATAACACCCCCCCCATTACGTCATTCTTCAGAAAGGTGAAAAATGGTCCGTTTTCAAATGTTTTATTTTTGAACGTCAGTTCACATTTGTAGGTGGATTATTAGTTTTAGAGCTAAAATTAGCATGTTTAAAGTGATTTTCATGCTTCCAGGGGCTCTAAACACAAGATTTGTGGAATGGTTAAAAGTGCATGAAAATGGCCAATTTGCTCACTCTGAGGTCTCAAAAAGTGTTTCTTCACCCCGGGAAGTGAATTAAATACCATTTGGAGGCATTTAATGTTCAATCAAAAACAGCTGATTTTTGACAAAAGAGATAACACCTCCCATTACGTCATGCTTCAGAAAGGTGAAAAATTGTCCGTTTTCAAATGTTTTATTTTTGAATGTCAGTTCACATTTGTAGGTGGATTATTAGTTTTAGAGCTAAAATTAGCATGTTTAAAGTGATTTTCATGCTTCCTGTGGCCCTAAACACAAGGTTTGTGGAATGGTTAAAAGTGCATGAAAATGGCCAATTTGCTCACTCTGAGGTCTCAAAAAGTGTTTCTTCACCCCGGGAAGTGAATTAAATACCATTTGGAGGCATTTAATGTTCAAGCAAAAACAGCTGATCTTTGACAAAAGAGATAACACCCCCCCATTACGTCATTCTTCAGAAAGGTGAAAAATTGTCCGTTTTCAAATGTTTTTGTTTTTAATGTCAGTTCACATTTGTAGGTGGATTAGTTTTAGAGCTAAAATTAGCATGTTTAAAGTGATTTTCATGCTTCCAGGGGCTCTAAACACAAGATTTGTGGAATGGTTAAAAGTGCATGAAAATGGCCAATTTGCTCACTCTGAGGTCTCAAAAAGTGTTTCTTCACCCCGGGAAGTGAATTAAATACAATTTGGAGGCATTTAATGTTCAAGCAAAAACGGCGGATTTTTGACAAAAGAGATAACACCCCCCCATTACTTGATGTTTCAGAAAGGTGAAAAATTGTCCGTTTTCAAATGTTTTATTTTTGAATGTCAGTTCACATTTGTAGGTGGATCATCAGTTTTAGAGCTAAAAAAATTAGCATGTTTAAAGTGATTTTCATGCTTCCAGGGGCTCTAAACACAAGATTTGTGGAATGGTTAAAAGTGCATGAAAATGGCCAATTTGCTCACTCTGAGGTCTCAAAAAGTGTTTCTTCACCCCAGGAAGTGAATTAAATACCATTTGGAGGCATTTCATGTTCAATCAAAAACAGCTGATTTTTGACAAAAGAGATAACACCCCCCCATTACGTAATTCTTCAGAAAGGTGAAAAATTGTCTGTTTTCAAATGTTTTATTTTTGAATGTCAGTTCACATTTGTAGGTGGATTATTAGTTTTAGAGCTAAAATTAGCATATTTAAAGTGATTTTCATGCTTCCAGGGGCTCTAAACACAAGATTTGTGGAATGGTTAAAAGTGCATGAAAATGGCCAATTTGCTCACTCTGAGGTCTCAAAAAGTGTTTCTTCACCCCGGGAAGTGAATTAAATACCATTTGGAGGCATTTAATGTTCAAGCAAAAACGGCTGATTTTTGACAAAAGAGATAACACCCCCCCATTACGTCATTCTTCAGAAAGGTGAAAAATGGTCCGTTTTCAAATGTTTTATTTTTGAACGTCAGTTCACATTTGTAGGTGGATTATTAGTTTTAGAGCTAAAATTATCATGGGTAAAGTGATTTTCATGCTTCCAGGGGCTCTAAACACAAGATTTGTGGAATGGTTAAAAGTGCATGAAAATGGCCAATTTGCTCACTCTGAGGTCTCAAAAAGTGTTTCTTCACCCCGGGAAGTGAATTAAATACCATTTGGAGGCATTTAATGTTCAATCAAAAACAGCAGATTTTTGACAAAAGAGATAACACCTCCCATTACGTCATGCTTCAGAAAGGTGAAAAATTGTCCTTTTTTCAAATGGTTTTTTTTAATGTCAGTTCACATTTGTAGGTGGATTATTAGTTTTAGAGCTAAAATTAGCATGTTTAAAGTGATTTTCATGCTTCCTGTGGCCCTAAACACAAGGTTTGTGGAATGGTTAAAAGTGCATGAAAATGGCCAATTTGCTCACTCTGAGGTCTCAAAAAGTGTTTCTTCACCCTGGGAAGTGAATTAAATACCATTTGGAGGCATTTAATGTTCAAGCAAAAACGGCTGATTTTTGACAAAAGAGATAACACCCCCCCCATTACGTCATTCTTCAGAAAGGTGAAAAATGGTCCGTTTTCAAATGTTTTATTTTTGAACGTCAGTTCACATTTGTAGGTGGATTATTAGTTTTAGAGCTAAAATTAGCATGTTTAAAGTGATTTTCATGCTTCCAGGGGCTCTAAACACAAGATTTGTGGAATGGTTAAAAGTGCATGAAAATGGCCAATTTGCTCACTCTGAGGTCTCAAAAAGTGTTTCTTCACCCCGGGAAGTGAATTAAATACCATTTGTAGGCATTTAATGTTCAAGCAAAAACAGCTGATTTTTGACAAAAGAGATAACACCCCCCCATTACGTCATTCTTCAGAAAGGTGAAAAATTGTCCGTTTTCAAATGTTTTTTTTTAATGTCAGTTCACATTTGTAGGTGGATTATTAGTTTTAGAGCTAAAATTAGCATGTTTACAGTGATTTTCATGCTTCCTGTGGCCCTAAACACAAGGTTTGTGGAATGGTTAAAAGTGCATGAAAATGGCCAATTTGCTCACTCTGAGGTCTCAAAAAGAGTTTCTTCACCCCGGGAAGTGAATTAAATACCATTTGGAGGCATTTAATGTTCAAGCAAAAACAGCTGATTTTTGACAAAAGAGATAACACCCCCCCATTACGTAATTCTTCAGAAAGGTGAAAAATTGTCTGTTTTCAAATTTTTTATTTTTGAACGTCAGTTCACATTTGTAGGTGGATTATTAGTTTTAGAGCTAAAATTAGCATGTTTAAAGTGATTTTCATGCTTCCAGGGGCTCAAAACACAAGATTTGTGGAATGGTTAAAAGTTCATGAAAATGGCCAATTTGCTCACTCTGAGGTCTCAAAAAGTGTTTCTTCACCCCGGGAAGTGAATTAAATACCATTTGGAGGCATTTAATGTTCAAGCAAAAACAGCTGATTTTTGACAAAAGGGATAACACCCCCCCATTACGTAATGCTTCAGAAAGGTGAAAAATGGTCAGTTTTCAAATGTTTTATTTTTGAAGGTCAGTTCACATTTGTAGGTGGATTATTAGTTTTAGAGCTAAAATTAGCATGTTTAAAGTGATTTTCATGCTTCCAGGGGCCCGGGAAGTGAATTAAATACCATTTGGAGGCATTTAATGTTCAAGCAAAAACGGCTGATTTTTGACAAAAGAGATAACACCCCCCCATTAAGTCATGCTTCAGAAAGGTGAAAAATGGTCCATTTTCAAATGTTTTATTTTTGAATGTCAGTTCACATTTGTAGGTGGATTATTTGTTTTAGAGCTAAAATTAGCATGTTTAAAGTGATTTTCATGCTTCCTGTGGCCCTAAACACAAAGTTTGTGGAATGGTTAAAAGTGCATGAAAATGGCCAATTTGCTCACTCTGAGGTCTCAAAAAGTGTTTCTTCACCCCGGGAAGTGAATTAAATACCATTTGGAGGCATTTAATGTTCAAGCAAAAACGGCTGATTTTTGACAAAAGAGATAACACCCCCCCATTACGTCATTCTTCAGAAAGGTGAAAAATGGTCCGTTTTCAAATGTTTTATTTTTGAACGTCAGTTCACATTTGTAGGTGGATTATTAGTTTTAGAGCTAAAATTAGCATGTTTAAAGTGATTTTCATGCTTCCAGGGGCCCGGGAAGTGAATTAAATACCATTTGGAGGCATTTAATGTTCAAGCAAAAACGGCTGATTTTTGACAAAAGAGATAACACCCCCCCATTACGTCATGCTTCAGAAAGGTGAAAAATGGTCCATTTTCAAATGTTTTATTTTTGAATGTCAGTTCACATTTGTAGGTGAATTATTAGTTTTAGAGCTAAAATTAGCATATTTAAAGTGATTTTCATGCTTTCAGGGGCTCTAAACACAAGATTTGTGGAATGGTTAAAAGTGCATGAAAATGGCCAATTTGCCCACTCTGAGGTCTCAAAAAGTGTTTCTTCACCCCAGGAAGTGAATTAAATACCATTTGGAGGCATTTAATGTTCAAGCAAAAACGGCTGATTTTTGACAAAAGAGATAACACCCCCCCATTACGTCATTCTTCAGAAAGGTGAAAAATGGTCCGTTTTCAAATGTTTTATTTTTGAACGTCAGTTCACATTTGTAGGTGGATTATTAGTTTTAGAGCTAAAATTAGCATGTTTAAAGTGATTTTCATGCTTCCAGGGGCCCGGGAAGTGAATTAAATACCATTTGGAGGCATTTAATGTTCAAGCAAAAACAGCTGATCTTTGACAAAAGAGATAACACCCCCCCATTACGTCATGCTTCAGAAAGGTGAAAAATTGTCCATTTTCAAATGTTTTATTTTTGAATGTCAGTTCACATTTGTAGGTGAATTATTAGTTTTAGAGCTAAAATTAGCATGTTTAAAGTGATTTTCATGCTTCCTGTGGCCCTAAACACAAAGTTTGTGGAATGGTTAAAAGTGCATGAAAATGGCCAATTTGCTCACTCTGAGGTCTCAAAAAGTGTTTCTTCACCCCGGGAAGTGAATTAAATACCATTTGGAGGCATTTAATGTTCAAGCAAAAACAGCTGATCTTTGACAAAAGAGATAACACCCCCCCATTACGTCATTCTTCAGAAAGGTGAAAAATGGTCCGTTTTCAAATGTTTTATTTTTGAACGTCAGTTCACATTTGTAGGTGGATTATTAGTTTTAGAGCTAAAATTAGCATGTTTAAAGTGATTTTCATGCTTCCAGGGGCTCTAAACACAAGATTTGTGGAATGGTTAAAAGTGCATGAAAATGGCCAATTTGCTCACTCTGAGGTCTCAAAAAGTGTTTCTTCACCCCGGGAAGTGAATTAAATACCATTTGGAGGCATTTAATGTTCAAGCAAAAACAGCTGATCTTTGACAAAAGAGATAACACCCCCCCATTACGTCATTCTTCAGAAAGGTGAAAAATGGTCCGTTTTCAAATGTTTTATTTTTGAACGTCAGTTCACATTTGTAGGTGGATTATTAGTTTTAGAGCTAAAATTAGCATGTTTAAAGTGATTTTCATGCTTCCAGGGGCTCTAAACACAAGATTTGTGGAATGGTTAAAAGTGCATGAAAATGGCCAATTTGCTCACTCTGAGGTCTCAAAAAGTGTTTCTTCACCCCGGGAAGTGAATTAAATACCATTTGGAGGCATTTAATGTTCAAGCAAAAACAGCTGATTTTTGACAAAAGAGATAACACCCCCCCATTACGTAATTCTTCAGAAAGGTGAAAAATTGTCTGTTTTCAAATTTTTTATTTTTGAACGTCAGTTCACATTTGTAGGTGGATTATTAGTTTTAGAGCTAAAATTAGCACGTTTAAAGTGATTTTCATGCTTCCAGGGGCTCAAAACACAAGATTTGTGGAATGGTTAAAACTTCATGAAAATGGCCAATTTGCTCACTCTGAGGTCTCAAAAAGTGTTTCTTCACCCCGGGAAGTGAATTAAATACCATTTGGAGGCATTTAATGTTCAAGCAAAAACAGCTGATTTTTGACAAAAGGGATAACACCCCCCCATTACGTAATGCTTCAGAAAGGTGAAAAATGGTCAGTTTTCAAATGTTTTATTTTTGAAGGTCAGTTCACATTTGTAGGTGGATTATTAGTTTTAGATCTAAAATTAGCATGTTTAAAGTGATTTTCATGCTTCCAGGGGCCCGGGAAGTGAATTAAATACCATTTGGAGGCATTTAATGTTCAAGCAAAAACGGCTGATTTTTGACAAAAGAGATAACACCCCCCCATTAAGTCATGCTTCAGAAAGGTGAAAAATTGTCCATTTTCAAATGTTTTATTTTTGAATGTCAGTTCACATTTGTAGGTGAATTATTAGTTTTAGAGCTAAAATTAGCATGTTTAAAGTGATTTTCATGCTTCCTGTGGCCCTAAACACAAAGTTTGTGGAATGGTTAAAAGTGCATGAAAATGGCCAATTTGCTCACTCTGAGGTCTCAAAAAGTGTTTCTTCACCCCGGGAAGTGAATTAAATACCATTTGGAGGCATTTAATGTTCAAGCAAAAACAGCTGATTTTTGACAAAAGAGATAACACCCCCCCATTAAGTAATTCTTCAGAAAGGTGAAAAATGGTCCGTTTTCAAATGTTTTATTTTTGAACGTCAGTTCACATTTAAGGTGGATTATTAGTTTTAGAGCTAAAATTAGCATATTTAAAGTGATTTTCATGCTTCCAGGGGCTCTAAACACAAGATTTGTGGAATGGTTAAAAGTGCATGAAAATGGCCAATTTGCCCCCTCTGAGGTCTCAAAAAGTGTTTCTTCACCCCGGGAAGTGAATTAAATACCATTTGGAGGCATTTAATGTTCAAGCAAAAACGGCTGATTTTTGACAAAAGAGATAACACCCCCCCATTAAGTAATTCTTCAGAAAGGTGAAAAATGGTCCGTTTTCAAATGTTTTATTTTTGAACGTCAGTTCACATTTGTAGGTGGATTATTAGTTTTAGAGCTAAAATTTGCATATTTAAAGTGATTTTCATGCTTCCAGGGGCTCTAAACACAAGATTTGTGGAATGGTTAAAAGTGCATGAAAATGGCCAATTTGCCCCCTCTGAGGTCTCAAAAAGTGTTTCTTCACCCCGGGAAGTGAATTAAATACCATTTGGAGGCATTTAATGTTCAAGCAAAAACGGCTGATTTTTGACAAAAGAGATAACACCCCCCCATTACGTCATTCTTCAGAAAGGTGAAAAATGGTCCGTTTTCAAATGTTTTATTTTTGAACGTCAGTTCACATTTGTAGGTGGATTATTAGTTTTAGAGCTAAAATTAGCATGTTTAAAGTGATTTTCATGCTTCCAGGGGCCCGGGAAGTGAATTAAATACCATTTGGAGGCATTTAATGTTCAAGCAAAAATGGCTGATTTTTGACAAAAGAGATAACACCCCCCCATTACGTCATGCTTCAGAAAGGTGAAAAATTGTCCATTTTCAAATGTTTTATTTTTGAATGGCAGTTCACATTTGTAGGTGAATTATTAGTTTTAGAGCTAAAATTAGCATGTTTAAAGTGATTTTCATGCTTCCTGTGGCCCTAAACACAAAGTTTGTGGAATGGTTAAAAGTGCATGAAAATGGCCAATTTGCTCACTCTGAGGTCTCAAAAAGTGTTTCTTCACCCCGGGAAGTGAATTAAATACCATTTGGAGGCATTTAATGTTCAAGCAAAAACAGCTGATTTTTGACAAAAGAGATAACACCCCCCCATTAAGTAATTCTTCAGAAAGGTGAAAAATGGTCCGTTTTCAAATGTTTTATTTTTGAACGTCAGTTCACATTTGTAGGTGGATTATTAGTTTTAGAGCTAAAATTAGCATATTTAAAGTGATTTTCATGCTTCCAGGGGCTCTAAACACAAGATTTGTGGAATGGTTAAAAGTGCATGAAAATGGCCAATTTGCCCACTCTGAGGTCTCAAAAAGTGTTTCTTCACCCCAGGAAGTGAATTAAATACCATTTGGAGGCATTTAATGTTCAAGCAAAAACGGCTGATTTTTGACAAAAGAGATAACACCCCCCCATTACGTCATTCTTCAGAAAGGTTAAAAATGGTCCGTTTTCAAATGTTTTATTTTTGAACGTCAGTTCACATTTGTAGGTGGATTATTAGTTTTAGAGCTAAAATTAGCATGTTTAAAGTGATTTTCATGTTTCCAGGGGCCCGGGAAGTGAATTAAATACCATTTGGAGGCATTTAATGTTCAAGCAAAAACGGCTGATTTTTGACAAAAGAGATAACACCCCCCCATTACGTCATGCTTCAGAAAGGTGAAAAATTGTCCATTTTCAAATGTTTTATTTTTGAATGTCAGTTCACATTTGTAGGTGAATTATTAGTTTTAGAGCTAAAATTAGCATGTTTAAAGTGATTTTCATGCTTCCTGTGGCCCTAAACACAAAGTTTGTGGAATGGTTAAAAGTGCATGAAAATGGCCAATTTGCTCACTCTGAGGTCTCAAAAAGTGTTTCTTCACCCCGGGAAGTGAATTAAATACCATTTGGAGGCATTTAATGTTCAAGCAAAAACAGCTGATTTTTGACAAAAGAGATAACACCCCCCCATTAAGTAATTCTTCAGAAAGGTGAAAAATTGTCCGTTTTCAAATGTTTTATTTTTGAACGTCAGTTCACATTTGTAGGTGGATTATTAGTTTTAGAGCTGAAATTAGCATATTTAAAGTGATTTTCATGCTTCCAGGGGCTCTAAACACAAGATTTGTGGAATGGTTAAAAGTGCATGAAAATGCCCAATTTGCCCACTCTGAGGTCTCAAAAAGTGTTTCTTCACCCCGGGAAGTGAATTAAATACCATTTGTAGGCATTTAATGTTCAATCAAAAACAGCAGATTTTTGACAAAAGAGATAACACCCCCCCATTACGTCATTCTTCAGAAAGGTGAAAAATGGTCCGTTTCCAAATGTTTTATTTTTGAACGTCAGTTCACATTTGTAGGTGGATTATTAGTTTTAGAGCTAAAATTAGCATGTTTAAAGTGATTTTCATGCTTCCAGGGGCTCTAAACACAAGATTTGTGGAATGGTTAAAAGTGCATGAAAATGGCCAATTTGCTCACTCTGAGGTCTCAAAAAGTGTTTCTTCACCCCGGGAAGTGAATTAAATACCATTTGGAGGCATTTAATGTTCAAGCAAAAACAGCTGATTTTTGACAAAGGAGATAACACCCCCCATTACGTAATTCTTCAGAAAGGTGAAAAATTGTCTGTTTTCAAATGTTTTATTTTTGAATGTCAGTTCACATTTGTAGGTGGATTATTAGTTTTAGAGCTAAAATTAGCATATTTAAAGTGATGTTCATGCTTCCAGGGGCTCTAAACACAAGATTTGTGGAATGGTTAAAAGTGCATGAAAATGGCCAATTTGCTCACTCTGAGGTCTCAAAAAGTGTTTCTTCACCCCGGGAAGTGAATTAAATACCATTTGGAGGCATTTAATGGTCAAGCAAAAACGGCTGATTTTTGACAAAAGAGATAACACCCCCCCCCCATTACGTCATTCTTCAGAAAGGTAAAAAATGGTCCGTTTTCAAATGTTTTATTTTTGAACGTCAGTTCACATTTGTAGGTGGATTATTAGTTTTAGAGCTAAAATTAGCATGTTTAAAGTGATTTTCATGCTTCCAGGGGCTCTAAACACAAGATTTGTGGAATGGTTAAAAGTGCATGAAAATGGCCAATTTGCTCACTCTGAGGTCTCAAAAAGTGTTTCTTCACCCCGGGAAGTGAATTAAATACCATTTGGAGGCATTTAATGTTCAATCAAAAACAGCTGATTTTTGACAAAAGAGATAACACCTCCCATTACGTCATGCTTCAGAAAGGTGAAAAATTGTCCGTTTTCAAATGTTTTATTTTTGAATGTCAGTTCACATTTGTAGGTGGATTATTAGTTTTAGAGCTAAAATTAGCATGTTTAAAGTGATTTTCATGCTTCCTGTGGCCCTAAACACAAGGTTTGTGGAATGGTTAAAAGTGCATGAAAATGGCCAATTTGTTCACTCTGAGGTCTCAAAAAGTGTTTCTTCACCCCGGGAAGTGAATTAAATACCATTTGGAGGCATTTAATGTTCAAGCAAAAACAGCTGATCTTTGACAAAAGAGATAACACCCCCCATTACGTCATGCTTCAGAAAGGTGAAAAATTGTCCATTTTCAAATGTTTTATTTTTGAATGTCAGTTCACATTTGTAGGTGAATTATTAGTTTTAGAGCTAAAATTAGCATGTTTAAAGTGATTTTCATGCTTCCTGTGGCCCTAAACACAAAGTTTGTGGAATGGTTAAAAGTGCATGAAAATGGCCAATTTGCTCACTCTGAGGTCTCAAAAAGTGTTTCTTCACCCCGGGAAGTGAATTAAATACCATTTGGAGGCATTTAATGTTCAAGCAAAAACAGCTGATCTTTGACAAAAGAGATAACACCCCCCCATTACGTCATTCTTCAGAAAGGTGAAAAATTGTCCGTTTTCAAATGTTTTATTTTTGAACGTCAGTTCACATTTGTAGGTGGATTATTAGTTTTAGAGCTAAAATTAGCATGTTTAAAGTGATTTTCATGCTTCCAGGGGCTCTAAACACAAGATTTGTGGAATGGTTAAAAGTGCATGAAAATGGCCAATTTGCTCACTCTGAGGTCTCAAAAAGTGTTTCTTCACCCCGGGAAGTGAATTAAATACCATTTGGAGGCATTTAATGTTCAAGCAAAAACAGCTGATCTTTGACAAAAGAGATAACACCCCCCCATTACGTCATTCTTCAGAAAGGTGAAAAATGGTCCGTTTTCAAATGTTTTATTTTTGAACGTCAGTTCACATTTGTAGGTGGATTATTAGTTTTAGAGCTAAAATTAGCATGTTTAAAGTGATTTTCATGCTTCCAGGGGCTCTAAACACAAGATTTGTAGAATGGTTAAAAGTGCATGAAAATGGCCAATTTGCTCACTCTGAGGTCTCAAAAAGTGTTTCTTCACCCCGGGAAGTGAATTAAATACCATTTGGAGGCATTTAATGTTCAAGCAAAAACAGCTGATTTTTGACAAAAGAGATAACACCCCCCCATTAAGTAATTCTTCAGAAAGGTGAAAAATGGTCCGTTTTCAAATGTTTTATTTTTGAACGTCAGTTCACATTTGTAGGTGGATTATTAGTTTTAGAGCTAACATTAGCATATTTAAAGTGATTTTCATGCTTCCAGGGGCTCTAAACACAAGATTTGTGGAATGGTTAAAAGTGCATGAAAATGGCCAATTTGCCCACTCTGAGGTCTCAAAAAGTGTTTCTTCACCCCAGGAAGTGAATTAAATACCATTTGGAGGCATTTAATGTTCAAGCAAAAACGGCTGATTTTTGACAAAAGAGATAACACCCCCCCATTACGTCATTCTTCAGAAAGGTGAAAAATGGTCTGTTTTCAAATGTTTTATTTTTGAACGTCAGTTCACATTTGTAGGTGGATTATTAGTTTTAGAGCTAAAATTAGCATGTTTAAAGTGATTTTCATGCTTCCAGGGGCCCGGGAAGTGAATTAAATACCATTTGGAGGCATTTAATGTTCAAGCAAAAACAGCTGATCTTTGACAAAAGAGATAACACCCCCCCATTACGTCATGCTTCAGAAAGGTGAAAAATTGTCCATTTTCAAATGTTTTATTTTTGAATGTCAGTTCACATTTGTAGGTGAATTATTAGTTTTAGAGCTAAAATTAGCATGTTTAAAGTGATTTTCATGCTTCCGTGGCCCTAAACACAAAGTTTGTGGAATGGTTAAAAGTGCATGAAAATGGCCAATTTGCTCACTCTGAGGTCTCAAAAAGTGTTTCTTCACCCCGGGAAGTGAATTAAATACCATTTGGAGGCATTTAATGTTCAAGCAAAAACAGCTGATCTTTGACAAAAGAGATAACACCCCCCATTACGTCATTCTTCAGAAAGGTGAAAAATGGTCCGTTTTCAAATGTTTTATTTTTGAACGTCAGTTCACATTTGTAGGTGGATTATTAGTTTTAGAGCTAAAATTAGCATGTTTAAAGTGATTTTCATGCTTCCAGGGGCTCTAAACACAAGATTTGTGGAATGGTTAAAAGTGCATGAAAATGGCCAATTTGCTCACTCTGAGGTCTCAAAAAGTGTTTCTTCACCCCGGGAAGTGAATAAAATACCATTTGGAGGCATTTAATGTTCAATCAAAAACAGCTGATTTTTGACAAAAGAGATAACACCTCCCATTACGTCATGCTTCAGAAAGGTGAAAAATTGTCCGTTTTCAAATGTTTTATTTTTGAATGTCAGTTCACATTTGTAGGTGGATTATTAGTTTTAGAGCTAAAATTAGCATGTTTAAAGTGATTTTCATGCTTCCTGTGGCCCTAAACACAAGGTTTGTGGAATGGTTAAAAGTGCATGAAAATGGCCAATTTGCTCACTCTGAGGTCTCAAAAAGTGTTTCTTCACCCCGGGAAGTGAATTAAATACCATTTGGAGGCATTTAATGTTCAAGCAAAAACAGCTGATTTTTGACAAAGGAGATAACACCCCCCATTACGTAATTCTTCAGAAAGGTGAAAAATTGTCTGTTTTCAAATGTTTTATTTTTGAATGTCAGTTCACATTTGTAGGTGGATTATTAGTTTTAGAGCTAAAATTAGCATATTTAAAGTGATGTTCATGCTTCCAGGGGCTCTAAACACAAGATTTGTGGAATGGTTAAAAGTGCATGAAAATGGCCAATTTGCTCACTCTGAGGTCTCAAAAAGTGTTTCTTCACCCCGGGAAGTGAATTAAATACCATTTGGAGGCATTTAATGGTCAAGCAAAAACGGCTGATTTTTGACAAAAGAGATAACACCCCCCCCCCCCATTACGTCATTCTTCAGAAAGGTAAAAAATGGTCCGTTTTCAAATGTTTTATTTTTGAACGTCAGTTCACATTTGTAGGTGGATTATTAGTTTTAGAGCTAAAATTAGCATGTTTAAAGTGATTTTCATGCTTCCAGGGGCTCTAAACACAAGATTTGTGGAATGGTTAAAAGTGCATGAAAATGGCCAATTTGCTCACTCTGAGGTCTCAAAAAGTGTTTCTTCACCCCGGGAAGTGAATTAAATACCATTTGGAGGCATTTAATGTTCAATCAAAAACAGCTGATTTTTGACAAAAGAGATAACACCTCCCATTACGTCATGCTTCAGAAAGGTGAAAAATTGTCCGTTTTCAAATGTTTTATTTTTGAATGTCAGTTCACATTTGTAGGTGGATTATTAGTTTTAGAGCTAAAATTAGCATGTTTAAAGTGATTTTCATGCTTCCTGTGGCCCTAAACACAAGGTTTGTGGAATGGTTAAAAGTGCATGAAAATGGCCAATTTGTTCACTCTGAGGTCTCAAAAAGTGTTTCTTCACCCCGGGAAGTGAATTAAATACCATTTGGAGGCATTTAATGTTCAAGCAAAAACAGCTGATCTTTGACAAAAGAGATAACACCCCCCATTACGTCATGCTTCAGAAAGGTGAAAAATTGTCCATTTTCAAATGTTTTATTTTTGAATGTCAGTTCACATTTGTAGGTGAATTATTAGTTTTAGAGCTAAAATTAGCATGTTTAAAGTGATTTTCATGCTTCCTGTGGCCCTAAACACAAAGTTTGTGGAATGGTTAAAAGTGCATGAAAATGGCCAATTTGCTCACTCTGAGGTCTCAAAAAGTGTTTCTTCACCCCGGGAAGTGAATTAAATACCATTTGGAGGCATTTAATGTTCAAGCAAAAACAGCTGATCTTTGACAAAAGAGATAACACCCCCCCATTACGTCATTCTTCAGAAAGGTGAAAAATTGTCCGTTTTCAAATGTTTTATTTTTGAACGTCAGTTCACATTTGTAGGTGGATTATTAGTTTTAGAGCTAAAATTAGCATGTTTAAAGTGATTTTCATGCTTCCAGGGGCTCTAAACACAAGATTTGTGGAATGGTTAAAAGTGCATGAAAATGGCCAATTTGCTCACTCTGAGGTCTCAAAAAGTGTTTCTTCACCCCGGGAAGTGAATTAAATACCATTTGGAGGCATTTAATGTTCAAGCAAAAACAGCTGATCTTTGACAAAAGAGATAACACCCCCCCATTACGTCATTCTTCAGAAAGGTGAAAAATGGTCCGTTTTCAAATGTTTTATTTTTGAACGTCAGTTCACATTTGTAGGTGGATTATTAGTTTTAGAGCTAAAATTAGCATGTTTAAAGTGATTTTCATGCTTCCAGGGGCTCTAAACACAAGATTTGTAGAATGGTTAAAAGTGCATGAAAATGGCCAATTTGCTCACTCTGAGGTCTCAAAAAGTGTTTCTTCACCCCGGGAAGTGAATTAAATACCATTTGGAGGCATTTAATGTTCAAGCAAAAACAGCTGATTTTTGACAAAAGAGATAACACCCCCCCATTAAGTAATTCTTCAGAAAGGTGAAAAATGGTCCGTTTTCAAATGTTTTATTTTTGAACGTCAGTTCACATTTGTAGGTGGATTATTAGTTTTAGAGCTAACATTAGCATATTTAAAGTGATTTTCATGCTTCCAGGGGCTCTAAACACAAGATTTGTGGAATGGTTAAAAGTGCATGAAAATGGCCAATTTGCCCACTCTGAGGTCTCAAAAAGTGTTTCTTCACCCCAGGAAGTGAATTAAATACCATTTGGAGGCATTTAATGTTCAAGCAAAAACGGCTGATTTTTGACAAAAGAGATAACACCCCCCCATTACGTCATTCTTCAGAAAGGTGAAAAATGGTCTGTTTTCAAATGTTTTATTTTTGAACGTCAGTTCACATTTGTAGGTGGATTATTAGTTTTAGAGCTAAAATTAGCATGTTTAAAGTGATTTTCATGCTTCCAGGGGCCCGGGAAGTGAATTAAATACCATTTGGAGGCATTTAATGTTCAAGCAAAAACAGCTGATCTTTGACAAAAGAGATAACACCCCCCCATTACGTCATGCTTCAGAAAGGTGAAAAATTGTCCATTTTCAAATGTTTTATTTTTGAATGTCAGTTCACATTTGTAGGTGAATTATTAGTTTTAGAGCTAAAATTAGCATGTTTAAAGTGATTTTCATGCTTCCGTGGCCCTAAACACAAAGTTTGTGGAATGGTTAAAAGTGCATGAAAATGGCCAATTTGCTCACTCTGAGGTCTCAAAAAGTGTTTCTTCACCCCGGGAAGTGAATTAAATACCATTTGGAGGCATTTAATGTTCAAGCAAAAACAGCTGATCTTTGACAAAAGAGATAACACCCCCCATTACGTCATTCTTCAGAAAGGTGAAAAATGGTCCGTTTTCAAATGTTTTATTTTTGAACGTCAGTTCACATTTGTAGGTGGATTATTAGTTTTAGAGCTAAAATTAGCATGTTTAAAGTGATTTTCATGCTTCCAGGGGCTCTAAACACAAGATTTGTGGAATGGTTAAAAGTGCATGAAAATGGCCAATTTGCTCACTCTGAGGTCTCAAAAAGTGTTTCTTCACCCCGGGAAGTGAATAAAATACCATTTGGAGGCATTTAATGTTCAATCAAAAACAGCTGATTTTTGACAAAAGAGATAACACCTCCCATTACGTCATGCTTCAGAAAGGTGAAAAATTGTCCGTTTTCAAATGTTTTATTTTTGAATGTCAGTTCACATTTGTAGGTGGATTATTAGTTTTAGAGCTAAAATTAGCATGTTTAAAGTGATTTTCATGCTTCCTGTGGCCCTAAACACAAGGTTTGTGGAATGGTTAAAAGTGCATGAAAATGGCCAATTTGCTCACTCTGAGGTCTCAAAAAGTGTTTCTTCACCCCGGGAAGTGAATTAAATACCATTTGGAGGCATTTAATGTTCAAGCAAAAACAGCTGATCTTTGACAAAAGAGATAACACCCCCCATTACGTCATTCTTCAGAAAGGTGAAAAATGGTCCGTTTTCAAATGTTTTATTTTTGAACGTCAGTTCACATTTGTAGGTGGATTATTAGTTTTAGAGCTAAAATTAGCATGTTTATAGTGATTTTCATGCTTCCAGGGGCTCTAAACACAAGATTTGTGGAATGGTTAAAAGTGCATGAAAATGGCCAATTTGCTCACTCTGAGGTCTCAAAAAGTGTTTCTTCACCCCGGGAAGTGAATTAAATACCATTTGGAGGCATTTAATGTTCAAGCAAAAACTGCTGATTTTTGACAAAAGAGATAACACCCCCCCATTACGTCATTCTTCAGAAAGGTGAAAAATGGTCCATTTTCAAATGTTTTATTTTTGAACGTCAGTTCACATTTGTAGGTGGATTATTAGTTTTAGAGCTAAAATTAGCATGTTTAAAGTGATTTTCATGCTTCCAGGGGCTCTAAACACAAGATTTGTGGAATGGTTAAAAGTGCATGAAAATGGCCAATTTGCTCACTCTGAGGTCTCAAAAAGTGTTTCTTCACCCCGGGAAGTGAATTAAATACCATTTGTAGGCATTTAATGTTCAATAAAAAACAGCAGATTTTTGACAAAAGAGATAACACCCCCCCATTACGTCATTCTTCAGAAAGGTGAAAAATGGTCCGTTTCCAAATGTTTTATTTTTGAACGTCAGTTCACATTTGTAGGTGGATTATTAGTTTTAGAGCTAAAATTAGCATGTTTAAAGTGATTTTCATGCTTCCAGGGGCTCTAAACACAAGATTTGTGGAATGGTTAACAGTGCATGAAAATGGCCAATTTGCTCACTCTGAGGTCTCAAAAAGTGTTTCTTCACCCCGGGAAGTGAATTAAATACCATTTGGAGGCATTTAATGTTCAAGCAAAAACAGCTGATTTTTGACAAAGGAGATAACACCCCCCCATTACGTAATTCTTCAGAAAGGTGAAAAATTGTCTGTTTTCAAATGTTTTATTTTTGAATGTCAGTTCACATTTGTAGGTGGATTATTAGTTTTAGAGCTAAAATTAGCATATTTAAAGTGATGTTCATGCTTCCAGGGGCTCTAAACACAAGATTTGTGGAATGGTTAAAAGTGCATGAAAATGGCCAATTTGCTCACTCTGAGGTCTCAAAAAGTGTTTCTTCATCCCGGGAAGTGAATTAAATACCATTTGGAGGCATTTAATGTTCAATCAAAAACAGCTGATTTTTGACAAAAGAGATAACACCTCCCATTACGTCATGCTTCAGAAAGGTGAAAAATTGTCCGTTTTCAAATGTTTTATTTTTGAATGTCAGTTCACATTTGTAGGTGGATTATTAGTTTTAGAGCTAAAATTAGCATGTTTAAAGTGATTTTCATGCTTCCTGTGGCCCTAAACACAAGGTTTGTGGAATGGTTAAAAGTGCATGAAAATGGCCAATTTGCTCACTCTGAGGTCTCAAAAAGTGTTTCTTCACCCCGGGAAGTGAATTAAATACCATTTGGAGGCATTTAATGTTCAAGCAAAAACAGCTGATCTTTGACAAAAGAGATAACACCCCCCCATTACGTCATTCTTCAGAAAGGTGAAAAATTGTCCGTTTTCAAATGTTTTTGTTTTTAATGTCAGTTCACATTTGTAGGTGGATTAGTTTTAGAGCTAAAATTAGCATGTTTAAAGTGATTTTCATGCTTCCAGGGGCTCTAAACACAAGATTTGTGGAATGGTTAAAAGTGCATGAAAATGGCCAATTTGCTCACTCTGAGGTCTCAAAAAGTGTTTCTTCACCCCGGGAAGTGAATTAAATACAATTTGGAGGCATTTAATGTTCAAGCAAAAACGGCGGATTTTTGACAAAAGAGATAACACCCCCCCATTACTTGATGCTTCAGAAAGGTGAAAAATTGGCCGTTTTCAAATGTTTTATTTTTGAATGTCAGTTCACATTTGTAGGTGGATTAGTTTTAGAGCTAAAATTAGCATGTTTAAAGTGATTTTCATGCTTCCAGGGGCTCTAAACACAAGATTTGTGGAATGGTTAAAAGTGCATGAAAATGGCCAATTTGCTCACTCTGAGGTCTCAAAAAGTGTTTCTTCACCCCGGGAAGTGAATTAAATACCATTTGGAGGCATTTAATGTTCAAGCAAAAACGGCTGATTTTTGACAAAAGAGATAACACCCCCACATTACGTCATTCTTCAGAAATGTGAAAAATGGTCCGTTTTCAAATGTTTTATTTTTGAACGTCAGTTCACATTTGTAGGTGGATTATTAGTTTTAGAGCTAAAATTAGCATGTTTAAAGTGATTTTCATGCTTCCAGGGGCTCTAAACACAAGATTTGTGGAATGGTTAAAAGTGCATGAAAATGGCCAATTTGCTCACTCTGAGGTCTCAAAAAGTGTTTCTTCACCCCGGGAAGTGAATTAAATACCATTTGGAGGCATTTCATGTTCAATCAAAAAAAGCTGATTTTTGACAAAAGAGATAACACTTCCCATTACGTCATGCTTCAGAAAGGTGAAAAATTGTCCGTTTTCAAATGTTTTTGTTTTTAATGTCAGTTCACATTTGTAGGTGGATTAGTTTTAGAGCTAAAATTAGCATGTTTAAAGTGATTTTCATGCTTCCTGTGGCCCTAAACACAAGGTTTGTGGAATGGTTAAAAGTGCATGAAAATGGCCAATTTGCTCACTCTGAGGTCTCAAAAAGAGTTTCTTCACCCCGGGAAGTGAATTAAATACCATTTGGAGGCATTTAATGTTCAAGCAAAAACAGCTGATTTTTGACAAAAGAGATAACACCCCCCCATTACGTAATTCTTCAGAAAGGTGAAAAATTGTCTGTTTTCAAATGTTTTATTTTTGAATGTCAGTTCACATTTGTAGGTGGATTATTAGTTTTAGAGCTAAAATTTGCATTTTTAAAGTGATTTTCATGCTTCCAGGGGCTCTAAACACAAGATTTGTGGAATGGTTAAAAGTGCATGGAAATGGCCAATTTGCTCACTCTGGGGTCTCAAAAAGTGTTTCTTCACCCCGGGAAGTGAATTAAATACCATTTGGAGGCATTTAATGTTCAAGCAAAAACGGCTGATTTTTGACAAAAGAGATAACACCCCCCCATTACGTCATTCTTCAGAAAGGTGAAAAATGGTCCATTTTCAAATGTTTTATTTTTGAACGTCAGTTCACATTTGTAGGTGGATTATTAGTTTTAGAGCTAAAATTAGCATGTTTAAAGTGATTTTCATGCTTCCAGGGGCTCTAAACACAAGATTTGTAGAATGGTTAAAAGTGCATGAAAATTGCCAATTTGCTCACTCTGAGGTCTCAAAAAGTGTTTCTTCACCCCGGGAAGTGAATTAAATACCATTTGTAGGCATTTAATGTTCAATCAAAAACAGCAGATTTTTGACAAAAGAGATAACACCCCCCCATTACGTCATTCTTCAGAAAGGTGAAAAATGGTCCGTTTCCAAATGTTTTATTTTTGAACGTCAGTTCACATTTGTAGGTGGATTATTAGTTTTAGAGCTAAAATTAGCATGTTTAAAGTGATTTTCATGCTTCCAGGGGCTCTAAACACAAGATTTGTGGAATGGTTAAAAGTGCATGAAAATGGCCAATTTGCCCACTCTGAGGTCTCAAAAAGTGTTTCTTCACCCCAGGAAGTGAATTAAATACCATTTGGAGGCATTTAATGTTCAAGCAAAAACGGCTGATTTTTGACAAAAGAGATAACACCCCCCCATTACGTCATTCTTCAGAAAGGTGAAAAATGGTCCGTTTTCAAATGTTTTATTTTTGAACGTCAGTTCACATTTGTAGGTGGATTATTAGTTTTAGAGCTAAAATTAGCATGTTTAAAGTGATTTTCATGCTTCCAGGGGCCCGGGAAGTGAATTAAATACCATTTGGAGGCATTTAATGTTCAAGCAAAAACAGCTGATCTTTGACAAAAGAGATAACACCCCCCCATTACGTCATGCTTCAGAAAGGTGAAAAATTGTCCATTTTCAAATGTTTTATTTTTGAATGTCAGTTCACATTTGTAGGTGAATTATTAGTTTTAGAGCTAAAATTAGCATGTTTAAAGTGATTTTCATGCTTCCGTGGCCCTAAACACAAAGTTTGTGGAATGGTTAAAAGTGCATGAAAATGGCCAATTTGCTCACTCTGAGGTCTCAAAAAGTGTTTCTTCACCCCGGGAAGTGAATTAAATACCATTTGGAGGCATTTAATGTTCAAGCAAAAACAGCTGATCTTTGACAAAAGAGATAACACCCCCCATTACGTCATTCTTCAGAAAGGTGAAAAATGGTCCGTTTTCAAATGTTTTATTTTTGAACGTCAGTTCACATTTGTAGGTGGATTATTAGTTTTAGAGCTAAAATTAGCATGTTTAAAGTGATTTTCATGCTTCCAGGGGCTCTAAACACAAGATTTGTGGAATGGTTAAAAGTGCATGAAAATGGCCAATTTGCTCACTCTGAGGTCTCAAAAAGTGTTTCTTCACCCCGGGAAGTGAATAAAATACCATTTGGAGGCATTTAATGTTCAATCAAAAACAGCTGATTTTTGACAAAAGAGATAACACCTCCCATTACGTCATGCTTCAGAAAGGTGAAAAATTGTCCGTTTTCAAATGTTTTATTTTTGAATGTCAGTTCACATTTGTAGGTGGATTATTAGTTTTAGAGCTAAAATTAGCATGTTTAAAGTGATTTTCATGCTTCCTGTGGCCCTAAACACAAGGTTTGTGGAATGGTTAAAAGTGCATGAAAATGGCCAATTTGCTCACTCTGAGGTCTCAAAAAGTGTTTCTTCACCCCGGGAAGTGAATTAAATACCATTTGGAGGCATTTAATGTTCAAGCAAAAACAGCTGATCTTTGACAAAAGAGATAACACCCCCCATTACGTCATTCTTCAGAAAGGTGAAAAATGGTCCGTTTTCAAATGTTTTATTTTTGAACGTCAGTTCACATTTGTAGGTGGATTATTAGTTTTAGAGCTAAAATTAGCATGTTTATAGTGATTTTCATGCTTCCAGGGGCTCTAAACACAAGATTTGTGGAATGGTTAAAAGTGCATGAAAATGGCCAATTTGCTCACTCTGAGGTCTCAAAAAGTGTTTCTTCACCCCGGGAAGTGAATTAAATACCATTTGGAGGCATTTAATGTTCAAGCAAAAACTGCTGATTTTTGACAAAAGAGATAACACCCCCCCATTACGTCATTCTTCAGAAAGGTGAAAAATGGTCCATTTTCAAATGTTTTATTTTTGAACGTCAGTTCACATTTGTAGGTGGATTATTAGTTTTAGAGCTAAAATTAGCATGTTTAAAGTGATTTTCATGCTTCCAGGGGCTCTAAACACAAGATTTGTGGAATGGTTAAAAGTGCATGAAAATGGCCAATTTGCTCACTCTGAGGTCTCAAAAAGTGTTTCTTCACCCCGGGAAGTGAATTAAATACCATTTGTAGGCATTTAATGTTCAATAAAAAACAGCAGATTTTTGACAAAAGAGATAACACCCCCCCATTACGTCATTCTTCAGAAAGGTGAAAAATGGTCCATTTCCAAATGTTTTATTTTTGAACGTCAGTTCACATTTGTAGGTGGATTATTAGTTTTAGAGCTAAAATTAGCATGTTTAAAGTGATTTTCATGCTTCCGTGGCCCTAAACACAAAGTTTGTGGAATGGTTAAAAGTGCATGAAAATGGCCAATTTGCTCACTCTGAGGTCTCAAAAAGTGTTTCTTCACCCCGGGAAGTGAATTAAATACCATTTGGAGGCATTTAATGTTCAAGCAAAAACAGCTGATCTTTGACAAAAGAGATAACACCCCCCATTACGTCATTCTTCAGAAAGGTGAAAAATGGTCCGTTTTCAAATGTTTTATTTTTGAACGTCAGTTCACATTTGTAGGTGGATTATTAGTTTTAGAGCTAAAATTAGCATGTTTAAAGTGATTTTCATGCTTCCAGGGGCTCTAAACACAAGATTTGTGGAATGGTTAAAAGTGCATGAAAATGGCCAATTTGCTCACTCTGAGGTCTCAAAAAGTGTTTCTTCACCCCGGGAAGTGAATAAAATACCATTTGGAGGCATTTAATGTTCAATCAAAAACAGCTGATTTTTGACAAAAGAGATAACACCTCCCATTACGTCATGCTTCAGAAAGGTGAAAAATTGTCCGTTTTCAAATGTTTTATTTTTGAATGTCAGTTCACATTTGTAGGTGGATTATTAGTTTTAGAGCTAAAATTAGCATGTTTAAAGTGATTTTCATGCTTCCTGTGGCCCTAAACACAAGGTTTGTGGAATGGTTAAAAGTGCATGAAAATGGCCAATTTGCTCACTCTGAGGTCTCAAAAAGTGTTTCTTCACCCCGGGAAGTGAATTAAATACCATTTGGAGGCATTTAATGTTCAAGCAAAAACAGCTGATCTTTGACAAAAGAGATAACACCCCCCATTACGTCATTCTTCAGAAAGGTGAAAAATGGTCCGTTTTCAAATGTTTTATTTTTGAACGTCAGTTCACATTTGTAGGTGGATTATTAGTTTTAGAGCTAAAATTAGCATGTTTATAGTGATTTTCATGCTTCCAGGGGCTCTAAACACAAGATTTGTGGAATGGTTAAAAGTGCATGAAAATGGCCAATTTGCTCACTCTGAGGTCTCAAAAAGTGTTTCTTCACCCCGGGAAGTGAATTAAATACCATTTGGAGGCATTTAATGTTCAAGCAAAAACTGCTGATTTTTGACAAAAGAGATAACACCCCCCCATTACGTCATTCTTCAGAAAGGTGAAAAATGGTCCATTTTCAAATGTTTTATTTTTGAACGTCAGTTCACATTTGTAGGTGGATTATTAGTTTTAGAGCTAAAATTAGCATGTTTAAAGTGATTTTCATGCTTCCAGGGGCTCTAAACACAAGATTTGTGGAATGGTTAAAAGTGCATGAAAATGGCCAATTTGCTCACTCTGAGGTCTCAAAAAGTGTTTCTTCACCCCGGGAAGTGAATTAAATACCATTTGTAGGCATTTAATGTTCAATAAAAAACAGCAGATTTTTGACAAAAGAGATAACACCCCCCCATTACGTCATTCTTCAGAAAGGTGAAAAATGGTCCATTTCCAAATGTTTTATTTTTGAACGTCAGTTCACATTTGTAGGTGGATTATTAGTTTTAGAGCTAAAATTAGCATGTTTAAAGTGATTTTCATGCTTCCAGGGGCTCTAAACACAAGATTTGTGGAATGGTTAACAGTGCATGAAAATGGCCAATTTGCTCACTCTGAGGTCTCAAAAAGTGTTTCTTCACCCCGGGAAGTGAATTAAATACCATTTGGAGGCATTTAATGTTCAAGCAAAAACAGCTGATTTTTGACAAAGGAGATAACACCCCCCCATTACGTAATTCTTCAGAAAGGTGAAAAATTGTCTGTTTTCAAATGTTTTATTTTTGAATGTCAGTTCACATTTGTAGGTGGATTATTAGTTTTAGAGCTAAAATTAGCATATTTAAAGTGATGTTCATGCTTCCAGGGGCTCTAAACACAAGATTTGTGGAATGGTTAAAAGTGCATGAAAATGGCCAATTTGCTCACTCTGAGGTCTCAAAAAGTGTTTCTTCATCCCGGGAAGTGAATTAAATACCATTTGGAGGCATTTAATGTTCAATCAAAAACAGCTGATTTTTGACAAAAGAGATAACACCTCCCATTACGTCATGCTTCAGAAAGGTGAAAAATTGTCCGTTTTCAAATGTTTTATTTTTGAATGTCAGTTCACATTTGTAGGTGGATTATTAGTTTTAGAGCTAAAATTAGCATGTTTAAAGTGATTTTCATGCTTCCTGTGGCCCTAAACACAAGGTTTGTGGAATGGTTAAAAGTGCATGAAAATGGCCAATTTGCTCACTCTGAGGTCTCAAAAAGTGTTTCTTCACCCCGGGAAGTGAATTAAATACCATTTGGAGGCATTTAATGTTCAAGCAAAAACAGCTGATCTTTGACAAAAGAGATAACACCCCCCCATTACGTCATTCTTCAGAAAGGTGAAAAATTGTCCGTTTTCAAATGTTTTTGTTTTTAATGTCAGTTCACATTTGTAGGTGGATTAGTTTTAGAGCTAAAATTAGCATGTTTAAAGTGATTTTCATGCTTCCAGGGGCTCTAAACACAAGATTTGTGGAATGGTTAAAAGTGCATGAAAATGGCCAATTTGCTCACTCTGAGGTCTCAAAAAGTGTTTCTTCACCCCGGGAAGTGAATTAAATACAATTTGGAGGCATTTAATGTTCAAGCAAAAACGGCGGATTTTTGACAAAAGAGATAACACCCCCCCATTACTTGATGCTTCAGAAAGGTGAAAAATTGTCCGTTTTCAAATGTTTTATTTTTGAATGTCAGTTCACATTTGTAGGTGGATTAGTTTTAGAGCTAAAATTAGCATGTTTAAAGTGATTTTCATGCTTCCAGGGGCTCTAAACACAAGATTTGTGGAATGGTTAAAAGTGCATGAAAATGGCCAATTTGCTCACTCTGAGGTCTCAAAAAGTGTTTCTTCACCCCGGGAAGTGAATTAAATACCATTTGGAGGCATTTAATGTTCAAGCAAAAACGGCTGATTTTTGACAAAAGAGATAACACCCCCACATTACGTCATTCTTCAGAAATGTGAAAAATGGTCCGTTTTCAAATGTTTTATTTTTGAACGTCAGTTCACATTTGTAGGTGGATTATTAGTTTTAGAGCTAAAATTAGCATGTTTAAAGTGATTTTCATGCTTCCAGGGGCTCTAAACACAAGATTTGTGGAATGGTTAAAAGTGCATGAAAATGGCCAATTTGCTCACTCTGAGGTCTCAAAAAGTGTTTCTTCACCCCGGGAAGTGAATTAAATACCATTTGGAGGCATTTCATGTTCAATCAAAAAAAGCTGATTTTTGACAAAAGAGATAACACTTCCCATTACGTCATGCTTCAGAAAGGTGAAAAATTGTCCGTTTTCAAATGTTTTTGTTTTTAATGTCAGTTCACATTTGTAGGTGGATTAGTTTTAGAGCTAAAATTAGCATGTTTAAAGTGATTTTCATGCTTCCTGTGGCCCTAAACACAAGGTTTGTGGAATGGTTAAAAGTGCATGAAAATGGCCAATTTGCTCACTCTGAGGTCTCAAAAAGAGTTTCTTCACCCCGGGAAGTGAATTAAATACCATTTGGAGGCATTTAATGTTCAAGCAAAAACAGCTGATTTTTGACAAAAGAGATAACACCCCCCCATTACGTAATTCTTCAGAAAGGTGAAAAATTGTCTGTTTTCAAATGTTTTATTTTTGAATGTCAGTTCACATTTGTAGGTGGATTATTAGTTTTAGAGCTAAAATTTGCATTTTTAAAGTGATTTTCATGCTTCCAGGGGCTCTAAACACAAGATTTGTGGAATGGTTAAAAGTGCATGGAAATGGCCAATTTGCTCACTCTGGGGTCTCAAAAAGTGTTTCTTCACCCCGGGAAGTGAATTAAATACCATTTGGAGGCATTTAATGTTCAAGCAAAAACGGCTGATTTTTGACAAAAGAGATAACACCCCCCCATTACGTCATTCTTCAGAAAGGTGAAAAATGGTCCATTTTCAAATGTTTTATTTTTGAACGTCAGTTCACATTTGTAGGTGGATTATTAGTTTTAGAGCTAAAATTAGCATGTTTAAAGTGATTTTCATGCTTCCAGGGGCTCTAAACACAAGATTTGTAGAATGGTTAAAAGTGCATGAAAATGGCCAATTTGCTCACTCTGAGGTCTCAAAAAGTGTTTCTTCACCCCGGGAAGTGAATTAAATACCATTTGTAGGCATTTAATGTTCAATCAAAAACAGCAGATTTTTGACAAAAGAGATAACACCCCCCCATTACGTCATTCTTCAGAAAGGTGAAAAATGGTCCGTTTCCAAATGTTTTATTTTTGAACGTCAGTTCACATTTGTAGGTGGATTATTAGTTTTAGAGCTAAAATTAGCATGTTTAAAGTGATTTTCATGCTTCCAGGGGCTCTAAACACAAGATTTGTGGAATGGTTAAAAGTGCATGAAAATGGCCAATTTGCTCACTCTGAGGTCTCAAAAAGTGTTTCTTCACCCCGGGAAGTGAATTAAATACCATTTGGAGGCATTTAATGTTCAAGCAAAAACAGCTGATTTTTGACAAAGGAGATAACACCCCCCCATTACGTAATTCTTCAGAAAGGTGAAAAATTGTCTGTTTTCAAATGTTTTATTTTTGAATGTCAGTTCACATTTGTAGGTGGATTATTAGTTTTAGAGCTAAAATTAGCATATTTAAAGTGATGTTCATGCTTCCAGGGGCTCTAAACACAAGATTTGTGGAATGGTTAAAAGTGCATGAAAATGGCCAATTTGCTCACTCTGAGGTCTCAAAAAGAGTTTCTTCACCCCGGGAAGTGAATTAAATACCATTTGGAGGCATTTAATGTTCAAGCAAAAACAGCTGATTTTTGACAAAAGAGATAACACCCCCCCATTACGTAATTCTTCAGAAAGGTGAAAAATTGTCTGTTTTCAAATGTTTTATTTTTGAATGTCAGTTCACATTTGTAGGTGGATTATTAGTTTTAGAGCTAAAATTTGCATTTTTAAAGTGATTTTCATGCTTCCAGGGGCTCTAAACACAAGATTTGTGGAATGGTTAAAAGTGCATGGAAATGGCCAATTTGCTCACTCTGGGGTCTCAAAAAGTGTTTCTTCACCCCGGGAAGTGAATTAAATACCATTTGGAGGCATTTAATGTTCAAGCAAAAACGGCTGATTTTTGACAAAAGAGATAACACCCCCCCATTACGTCATTCTTCAGAAAGGTGAAAAATGGTCCATTTTCAAATGTTTTATTTTTGAACGTCAGTTCACATTTGTAGGTGGATTATTAGTTTTAGAGCTAAAATTAGCATGTTTAAAGTGATTTTCATGCTTCCAGGGGCTCTAAACACAAGATTTGTAGAATGGTTAAAAGTGCATGAAAATGGCCAATTTGCTCACTCTGAGGTCTCAAAAAGTGTTTCTTCACCCCGGGAAGTGAATTAAATACCATTTGTAGGCATTTAATGTTCAATCAAAAACAGCAGATTTTTGACAAAAGAGATAACACCCCCCCATTACGTCATTCTTCAGAAAGGTGAAAAATGGTCCGTTTCCAAATGTTTTATTTTTGAACGTCAGTTCACATTTGTAGGTGGATTATTAGTTTTAGAGCTAAAATTAGCATGTTTAAAGTGATTTTCATGCTTCCAGGGGCTCTAAACACAAGATTTGTGGAATGGTTAAAAGTGCATAAAAATGGCCAATTTGCTCACTCTGAGGTCTCAAAAAGTGTTTCTTCACCCCGGGAAGTGAATTAAATACCAGTTGGAGGCATTTAATGTTCAAGCAAAAACAGCTGATTTTTGACAAAGGAGATAACACCCCCCCATTACGTAATTCTTCAGAAAGGTGAAAAATTGTCTGTTTTCAAATGTTTTATTTTTGAATGTCAGTTCACATTTGTAGGTGGATTATTAGTTTTAGAGCTAAAATTAGCATATTTAAAGTGATGTTCATGCTTCCAGGGGCTCTAAACACAAGATTTGTGGAATGGTTAAAAGTGCATGAAAATGGCCAATTTGCTCACTCTGAGGTCTCAAAAAGTGTTTCTTCACCCCGGGAAGTGAATTAAATACCATTTGGAGGCATTTAATGTTCAAGCAAAAACGGCTGATTTTTGACAAAAGAGATAACACCCCCCCATTACGTCATTCTTCAGAAAGGTGAAAAATGGTCCGTTTTCAAATGTTTTATTTTTGAACGTCAGTTCACATTTGTAGGTGGATTATTAGTTTTAGAGCTAAAATTAGCATGTTTAAAGTGATTTTCATGCTTCCAGGGGCTCTAAACACAAGATTTGTGGAATGGTTAAAAGTGCATGAAAATGGCCAATTTGCTCACTCTGAGGTCTCAAAAAGTGTTTCTTCACCCCGGGAAGTAAATTAAATACCATTTGGAGGCATTTAATGTTCAATCAAAAACAGCTGATTTTTGACAAAAGAGATAACACCTCCCATTACGTCATGCTTCAGAAAGGTGAAAAATTGTCCGTTTTCAAATGTTTTATTTTTGAATGTCAGTTCACATTTGTAGGTGGATTATTAGTTTTAGAGCTAAAATTAGCATGTTTAAAGTGATTTTCATGCTTCCTGTGGCCCTAAACACAAGGTTTGTGGAATGGTTAAAAGTGCATGAAAATGGCCAATTTGCTCACTCTGAGGTCTCAAAAAGTGTTTCTTCACCCCGGGAAGTGAATTAAATACCATTTGGAGGCATTTAATGTTCAAGCAAAAACAGCTGATCTTTGACAAAAGAGATAACACCCCCCCATTACGTCATTCTTCAGAAAGGTGAAAAATTGTCCGTTTTCAAATGTTTTTGTTTTTAATGTCAGTTCACATTTGTAGGTGGATTAGTTTTAGAGCTAAAATTAGCATGTTTAAAGTGATTTTCATGCTTCCAGGGGCTCTAAACACAAGGTTTGTGGAATGGTTAAAAGTGCATGAAAATGGCCAATTTGCTCACTCTGAGGTCTCAAAAAGAGTTTCTTCACCCCGGGAAGTGAATTAAATACCATTTGGAGGCATTTAATGTTCAAGCAAAAACAGCTGATTTTTGACAAAAGAGATAACACCCCCCCATTACGTAATTCTTCAGAAAGGTGAAAAATTGTCTGTTTTCAAATGTTTTATTTTTGAATGTCAGTTTACATTTGTAGGTGGATTATTAGTTTTAGAGCTAAAATTAGCATGTTTAAAGTGATTTTCATGCTTCCAGGGGCTCTAAACACAAGATTTGTGGAATGGTTAAAAGTGCATGAAAATGGCCAATTTGCTCACTCTGAGGTCTCAAAAAGTGTTTCTTCACCCCGGGAAGTGAATTAAATACCATTTGGAGGCATTTAATGTTCAAGCAAAAACAGCTGATTTTTGACAAAGGAGATAACACCCCCCCATTACGTAATTCTTCAGAAAGGTGAAAAATTGTCTGTTTTCAAATGTTTTATTTTTGAATGTCAGTTCACATTTGTAGGTGGATTATTAGTTTTAGAGCTAAAATTAGCATATTTAAAGTGATGTTCATGCTTCCAGGGGCTCTAAACACAAGATTTGTGGAATGGTTAAAAGTGCATGAAAATGGCCAATTTGCTCACTCTGAGGTCTCAAAAAGAGTTTCTTCACCCCGGGAAGTGAATTAAATACCATTTGGAGGCATTTAATGTTCAAGCAAAAACAGCTGATTTTTGACAAAAGAGATAACACCCCCCCATTACGTAATTCTTCAGAAAGGTGAAAAATTGTCTGTTTTCAAATGTTTTATTTTTGAATGTCAGTTCACATTTGTAGGTGGATTATTAGTTTTAGAGCTAAAATTTGCATTTTTAAAGTGATTTTCATGCTTCCAGGGGCTCTAAACACAAGATTTGTGGAATGGTTAAAAGTGCATGGAAATGGCCAATTTGCTCACTCTGGGGTCTCAAAAAGTGTTTCTTCACCCCGGGAAGTGAATTAAATACCATTTGGAGGCATTTAATGTTCAAGCAAAAACGGCTGATTTTTGACAAAAGAGATAACACCCCCCCATTACGTCATTCTTCAGAAAGGTGAAAAATGGTCCATTTTCAAATGTTTTATTTTTGAACGTCAGTTCACATTTGTAGGTGGATTATTAGTTTTAGAGCTAAAATTAGCATGTTTAAAGTGATTTTCATGCTTCCAGGGGCTCTAAACACAAGATTTGTAGAATGGTTAAAAGTGCATGAAAATGGCCAATTTGCTCACTCTGAGGTCTCAAAAAGTGTTTCTTCACCCCGGGAAGTGAATTAAATACCATTTGTAGGCATTTAATGTTCAATCAAAAACAGCAGATTTTTGACAAAAGAGATAACACCCCCCCATTACGTCATTCTTCAGAAAGGTGAAAAATGGTCCGTTTCCAAATGTTTTATTTTTGAACGTCAGTTCACATTTGTAGGTGGATTATTAGTTTTAGAGCTAAAATTAGCATGTTTAAAGTGATTTTCATGCTTCCAGGGGCTCTAAACACAAGATTTGTGGAATGGTTAAAAGTGCATAAAAATGGCCAATTTGCTCACTCTGAGGTCTCAAAAAGTGTTTCTTCACCCCGGGAAGTGAATTAAATACCAGTTGGAGGCATTTAATGTTCAAGCAAAAACAGCTGATTTTTGACAAAGGAGATAACACCCCCCCATTACGTAATTCTTCAGAAAGGTGAAAAATTGTCTGTTTTCAAATGTTTTATTTTTGAATGTCAGTTCACATTTGTAGGTGGATTATTAGTTTTAGAGCTAAAATTAGCATATTTAAAGTGATGTTCATGCTTCCAGGGGCTCTAAACACAAGATTTGTGGAATGGTTAAAAGTGCATGAAAATGGCCAATTTGCTCACTCTGAGGTCTCAAAAAGTGTTTCTTCACCCCGGGAAGTGAATTAAATACCATTTGGAGGCATTTAATGTTCAAGCAAAAACGGCTGATTTTTGACAAAAGAGATAACACCCCCCCATTACGTCATTCTTCAGAAAGGTGAAAAATGGTCCGTTTTCAAATGTTTTATTTTTGAACGTCAGTTCACATTTGTAGGTGGATTATTAGTTTTAGAGCTAAAATTAGCATGTTTAAAGTGATTTTCATGCTTCCAGGGGCTCTAAACACAAGATTTGTGGAATGGTTAAAAGTGCATGAAAATGGCCAATTTGCTCACTCTGAGGTCTCAAAAAGTGTTTCTTCACCCCGGGAAGTAAATTAAATACCATTTGGAGGCATTTAATGTTCAATCAAAAACAGCTGATTTTTGACAAAAGAGATAACACCTCCCATTACGTCATGCTTCAGAAAGGTGAAAAATTGTCCGTTTTCAAATGTTTTATTTTTGAATGTCAGTTCACATTTGTAGGTGGATTATTAGTTTTAGAGCTAAAATTAGCATGTTTAAAGTGATTTTCATGCTTCCTGTGGCCCTAAACACAAGGTTTGTGGAATGGTTAAAAGTGCATGAAAATGGCCAATTTGCTCACTCTGAGGTCTCAAAAAGTGTTTCTTCACCCCGGGAAGTGAATTAAATACCATTTGGAGGCATTTAATGTTCAAGCAAAAACAGCTGATCTTTGACAAAAGAGATAACACCCCCCCATTACGTCATTCTTCAGAAAGGTGAAAAATTGTCCGTTTTCAAATGTTTTTGTTTTTAATGTCAGTTCACATTTGTAGGTGGATTAGTTTTAGAGCTAAAATTAGCATGTTTAAAGTGATTTTCATGCTTCCAGGGGCTCTAAACACAAGGTTTGTGGAATGGTTAAAAGTGCATGAAAATGGCCAATTTGCTCACTCTGAGGTCTCAAAAAGAGTTTCTTCACCCCGGGAAGTGAATTAAATACCATTTGGAGGCATTTAATGTTCAAGCAAAAACAGCTGATTTTTGACAAAAGAGATAACACCCCCCCATTACGTAATTCTTCAGAAAGGTGAAAAATTGTCTGTTTTCAAATGTTTTATTTTTGAATGTCAGTTCACATTTGTAGGTGGATTATTAGTTTTAGAGCTAAAATTAGCATGTTTAAAGTGATTTTCATGCTTCCTGTGGCCCTAAACACAAGGTTTGTGGAATGGTTAAAAGTGCATGAAAATGGCCAATTTGCTCACTCTGAGGTCTCAAAAAGTGTTTCTTCACCCCGGGAAGTGAATTAAATACCATTTGGAGGCATTTCATGTTCAATCAAAAAAAGCTGATTTTTGACAAAAGAGATAACACTTCCCATTACGTCATGCTTCAGAAAGGTGAAAAATTGTCCGTTTTCAAATGTTTTTGTTTTTAATGTCAGTTCACATTTGTAGGTGGATTAGTTTTAGAGCTAAAATTAGCATGTTTAAAGTGATTTTCATGCTTCCTGTGGCCCTAAACACAAGGTTTGTGGAATGGTTAAAAGTGCATGAAAATGGCCAATTTGCTCACTCTGAGGTCTCAAAAAGTGTTTCTTCACCCCGGGAAGTAAATTAAATACCATTTGGAGGCATTTAATGTTCAATCAAAAACAGCTGATTTTTGACAAAAGAGATAACACCTCCCATTACGTCATGCTTCAGAAAGGTGAAAAATTGTCCGTTTTCAAATGTTTTATTTTTGAATGTCAGTTCACATTTGTAGGTGGATTATTAGTTTTAGAGCTAAAATTAGCATGTTTAAAGTGATTTTCATGCTTCCTGTGGCCCTAAACACAAGGTTTGTGGAATGGTTAAAAGTGCATGAAAATGGCCAATTTGCTCACTCTGAGGTCTCAAAAAGTGTTTCTTCACCCCGGGAAGTGAATTAAATACCATTTGGAGGCATTTAATGTTCAAGCAAAAACAGCTGATCTTTGACAAAAGAGATAACACCCCCCCATTACGTCATTCTTCAGAAAGGTGAAAAATTGTCCGTTTTCAAATGTTTTTGTTTTTAATGTCAGTTCACATTTGTAGGTGGATTAGTTTTAGAGCTAAAATTAGCATGTTTAAAGTGATTTTCATGCTTCCAGGGGCTCTAAACACAAGGTTTGTGGAATGGTTAAAAGTGCATGAAAATGGCCAATTTGCTCACTCTGAGGTCTCAAAAAGAGTTTCTTCACCCCGGGAAGTGAATTAAATACCATTTGGAGGCATTTAATGTTCAAGCAAAAACAGCTGATTTTTGACAAAAGAGATAACACCCCCCCATTACGTAATTCTTCAGAAAGGTGAAAAATTGTCTGTTTTCAAATGTTTTATTTTTGAATGTCAGTTCACATTTGTAGGTGGATTATTAGTTTTAGAGCTAAAATTAGCATGTTTAAAGTGATTTTCATGCTTCCTGTGGCCCTAAACACAAGGTTTGTGGAATGGTTAAAAGTGCATGAAAATGGCCAATTTGCTCACTCTGAGGTCTCAAAAAGTGTTTCTTCACCCCGGGAAGTGAATTAAATACCATTTGGAGGCATTTCATGTTCAATCAAAAAAAGCTGATTTTTGACAAAAGAGATAACACTTCCCATTACGTCATGCTTCAGAAAGGTGAAAAATTGTCCGTTTTCAAATGTTTTTGTTTTTAATGTCAGTTCACATTTGTAGGTGGATTAGTTTTAGAGCTAAAATTAGCATGTTTAAAGTGATTTTCATGCTTCCTGTGGCCCTAAACACAAGGTTTGTGGAATGGTTAAAAGTGCATGAAAATGGCCAATTTGCTCACTCTGAGGTCTCAAAAAGAGTTTCTTCACCCCGGGAAGTGAATTAAATACCATTTGGAGGCATTTAATGTTCAAGCAAAAACAGCTGATTTTTGACAAAAGAGATAACACCCCCCCATTACGTAATTCTTCAGAAAGGTGAAAAATTGTCTGTTTTCAAATGTTTTATTTTTGAATGTCAGTTCACATTTGTAGGTGGATTATTAGTTTTAGAGCTAAAATTTGCATTTTTAAAGTGATTTTCATGCTTCCAGGGGCTCTAAACACAAGATTTGTGGAATGGTTAAAAGTGCATGGAAATGGCCAATTTGCTCACTCTGGGGTCTCAAAAAGTGTTTCTTCACCCCGGGAAGTGAATTAAATACCATTTGGAGGCATTTAATGTTCAAGCAAAAACGGCTGATTTTTGACAAAAGAGATAACACCCCCCCATTACGTCATTCTTCAGAAAGGTGAAAAATGGTCCGTTTTCAAATGTTTTATTTTTGAACGTCAGTTCACATTTGTAGGTGGATTATTAGTTTTAGAGCTAAAATTAGCATGTTTAAAGTGATTTTCATGCTTCCAGGGGCCCGGGAAGTGAATTAAATACCATTTGGAGGCATTTAATGTTCAAGCAAAAATGGCTGATTTTTGACAAAAGAGATAACACCCCCCCATTACGTCATGCTTCAGAAAGGTGAAAAATTGTCCATTTTCAAATGTTTTATTTTTGAATGGCAGTTCACATTTGTAGGTGAATTATTAGTTTTAGAGCTAAAATTAGCATGTTTAAAGTGATTTTCATGCTTCCAGGGGCCCGGGAAGTGAATTAAATACCATTTGGAGGCATTTAATGTTCAAGCAAAAACAGCTGATCTTTGACAAAAGAGATAACACCCCCCCATTACGTCATGCTTCAGAAAGGTGAAAAATTGTCCATTTTCAAATGTTTTATTTTTGAATGTCAGTTCACATTTGTAGGTGGATTATTAGTTTTAGAGCTAAAATTAGCATGTTTAAAGTGATTTTCATGCTTCCAGGGGCTCTAAACACAAGATTTGTGGAATGGTTAAAAGTGCATGAAAATGGCCAATTTGCTCACTCTGAGGTCTCAAAAAGTGTTTCTTCACCCCGGGAAGTGAATTAAATACCATTTGTAGGCATTTAATGTTCAATCAAAAACAGCAGATTTTTGACAAAAGAGATAACACCCCCCCATTACGTCATTCTTCAGAAAGGTGAAAAATGGTCCGTTTCCAAATGTTTTATTTTTGAACGTCAGTTCACATTTGTAGGTGGATTATTAGTTTTAGAGCTAAAATTAGCATGTTTAAAGTGATTTTCATGCTTCCAGGGGCTCTAAACACAAGATTTGTGGAATGGTTAAAAGTGCATGAAAATGGCCAATTTGCTCACTCTGAGGTCTCAAAAAGTGTTTCTTCACCCCGGGAAGTGAATTAAATACCATTTGGAGGCATTTAATGTTCAAGCAAAAACAGCTGATTTTTGACAAAGGAGATAACACCCCCCATTACGTAA
The DNA here is from genome assembly GCF_964261635.1 of Lissotriton helveticus. Classification (NCBI taxonomy): domain Eukaryota; kingdom Metazoa; phylum Chordata; class Amphibia; order Caudata; family Salamandridae; genus Lissotriton; species Lissotriton helveticus. The sequence continues at coordinate 3,205,588 of NW_027611740.1, forward strand.
TTCTTCAGAAAGGTGAAAAATTGTTTGTTTTCAAATGTTTTATTTTTGAATGTCAGTTCACATTTGTAGGTGGATTATTAGTTTTAGAGATAAAATTAGCATATTTAAAGTGATGTTCATGCTTCCAGGGGCTCTAAACACAAGATTTGTGGAATGGTTAAAAGTGCATGAAAATGGCCAATTTGCTCACTCTGAGGTCTCAAAAAGTGTTTCTTCACCCTGGGAAGTGAATTAAATACCATTTGGAGGCATTTAATGTTCAAGCAAAAACGGCTGATTTTTGACAAAAGAGATAACACCCCCCCCCATTACGTCATTCTTCAGAAAGGTGAAAAATGGTCCGTTTTCAAATGTTTTATTTTTGAACGTCAGTTCACATTTGTAGGTGGATTATTAGTTTTAGAGCTAAAATTAGCATGTTTAAAGTGATTTTCATGCTTCCAGGGGCTCTAAACACAAGATTTGTGGAATGGTTAAAAGTGCATGAAAATGGCCAATTTGCTCACTCTGAGGTCTCAAAAAGTGTTTCTTCATCCCGGGAAGTGAATTAAATACCATTTGGAGGCATTTAATGTTCAATCAAAAACAGCTGATTTTTGACAAAAGAGATAACACCTCCCATTACGTCATGCTTCAGAAAGGTGAAAAATTGTCCGTTTTCAAATGTTTTATTTTTGAATGTCAGTTCACATTTGTAGGTGGATTATTAGTTTTAGAGCTAAAATTAGCATGTTTAAAGTGATTTTCATGCTTCCTGTGGCCCTAAACACAAGGTTTGTGGAATGGTTAAAAGTGCATGAAAATGGCCAATTTGCTCACTCTGAGGTCTCAAAAAGTGTTTCTTCACCCCGGGAAGTGAATTAAATACCATTTGGAGGCATTTAATGTTCAAGCAAAAACAGCTGATCTTTGACAAAAGAGATAACACCCCCCCATTACGTCATTCTTCAGAAAGGTGAAAAATTGTCCGTTTTCAAATGTTTTTGTTTTTAATGTCAGTTCACATTTGTAGGTGGATTAGTTTTAGAGCTAAAATTAGCATGTTTAAAGTGATTTTCATGCTTCCAGGGGCTCTAAACACAAGATTTGTGGAATGGTTAAAAGTGCATGAAAATGGCCAATTTGCTCACTCTGAGGTCTCAAAAAGTGTTTCTTCACCCCGGGAAGTGAATTAAATACCATTTGGAGGCATTTAATGTTCAATCAAAAACAGCAGATTTTTGACAAAAGAGATAACACCCCCCCATTACGTCATTCTTCAGAAAGGTGAAAAATGGTCCGTTTTCAAATGTTTTATTTTTGAATGTCAGTTCACATTTGTAGGTGGATCATCAGTTTTAGAGCTAAAAAATTAGCATGTTTAAAGTGATTTTCATGCTTCCAGGGGCTCTAAACACAAGATTTGTGGAATGGTTAAAAGTGCATGAAAATGGCCAATTTGCTCACTCTGAGGTCTCAAAAAGTGTTTCTTCACCCCAGGAAGTGAATTAAATACCATTTGGAGGCATTTCATGTTCAATCAAAAACAGCTGATTTTTGACAAAAGAGATAACACCCCCCCATTACGTAATTCTTCAGAAAGGTGAAAAATTGTCTGTTTTCAAATGTTTTATTTTTGAATGTCAGTTCACATTTGTAGGTGGATTATTAGTTTTAGAGCTAAAATTAGCATATTTAAAGTGATTTTCATGCTTCCAGGGGCTCTAAACACAAGATTTGTGGAATGGTTAAAAGTGCATGAAAATGGCCAATTTGCTCACTCTGAGGTCTCAAAAAGTGTTTCTTCACCCCGGGAAGTGAATTAAATACCATTTGGAGGCATTTAATGTTCAAGCAAAAACGGCTGATTTTTGACAAAAGAGATAACACCCCCCCATTACGTCATTCTTCAGAAAGGTGAAAAATGGTCCGTTTTCAAATGTTTTATTTTTGAACGTCAGTTCACATTTGTAGGTGGATTATTAGTTTTAGAGCTAAAATTATCATGGGTAAAGTGATTTTCATGCTTCCAGGGGCTCTAAACACAAGATTTGTGGAATGGTTAAAAGTGCATGAAAATGGCCAATTTGCTCACTCTGAGGTCTCAAAAAGTGTTTCTTCACCCCGGGAAGTGAATTAAATACCATTTGGAGGCATTTAATGTTCAATCAAAAACAGCAGATTTTTGACAAAAGAGATAACACCTCCCATTACGTCATGCTTCAGAAAGGTGAAAAATTGTCCTTTTTTCAAATGGTTTTTTTTAATGTCAGTTCACATTTGTAGGTGGATTATTAGTTTTAGAGCTAAAATTAGCATGTTTAAAGTGATTTTCATGCTTCCTGTGGCCCTAAACACAAGGTTTGTGGAATGGTTAAAAGTGCATGAAAATGGCCAATTTGCTCACTCTGAGGTCTCAAAAAGTGTTTCTTCACCCCGGGAAGTGAATTAAATACCATTTGGAGGCATTTACTGTTCAAGCAAAAACGGCTGATTTTTGACAAAAGAGATAACACCCCCCCATTACGTCATTCTTCAGAAAGGTGAAAAATGGTCCGTTTTCAAATGTTTTATTTTTGAACGTCAGTTCACATTTGTAGGAGGATTATTAGTTTTAGAGCTAAAATTAGCATGTTTAAAGTGATTTTCATGCTTCCAGGGGCTCAGAACACAAGATTTGTGGAATGGTTAAAAGTGCATGAAAATGGCCAATTTGCTCACTCTGAGGTCTCAAAAAGTGTTTCTTCACCCCGGGAAGTGAATTAAATACCATTTGTAGGCATTTAATGTTCAATCAAAAACAGCAGATTTTTGACAAAAGAGATAACACCCCCCCATTACGTCATTCTTCAGAAAGGTGAAAAATTGTCCGTTTTCAAATGTTTTTTTTTAATGTCAGTTCACATTTGTAGGTGGATTATTAGTTTTAGAGCTAAAATTAGCATGTTTACAGTGATTTTCATGCTTCCTGTGGCCCTAAACACAAGGTTTGTGGAATGGTTAAAAGTGCATGAAAATGGCCAATTTGCTCACTCTGAGGTCTCAAAAAGAGTTTCTTCACCCCGGGAAGTGAATTAAATACCATTTGGAGGCATTTAATGTTCAAGCAAAAACAGCTGATTTTTGACAAAAGAGATAACACCCCCCCATTACGTAATTCTTCAGAAAGGTGAAAAATTGTCTGTTTTCAAATTTTTTATTTTTGAACGTCAGTTCACATTTGTAGGTGGATTATTAGTTTTAGAGCTAAAATTAGCATGTTTAAAGTGATTTTCATGCTTCCAGGGGCTCAAAACACAAGATTTGTGGAATGGTTAAAAGTTCATGAAAATGGCCAATTTGCTCACTCTGAGGTCTCAAAAAGTGTTTCTTCACCCCGGGAAGTGAATTAAATACCATTTGGAGGCATTTAATGTTCAAGCAAAAACAGCTGATTTTTGACAAAAGGGATAACACCCCCCCATTACGTAATGCTTCAGAAAGGTGAAAAATGGTCAGTTTTCAAATGTTTTATTTTTGAAGGTCAGTTCACATTTGTAGGTGGATTATTAGTTTTAGAGCTAAAATTAGCATGTTTAAAGTGATTTTCATGCTTCCAGGGGCCCGGGAAGTGAATTAAATACCATTTGGAGGCATTTAATGTTCAAGCAAAAACGGCTGATTTTTGACAAAAGAGATAACACCCCCCCATTAAGTCATGCTTCAGAAAGGTGAAAAATGGTCCATTTTCAAATGTTTTATTTTTGAATGTCAGTTCACATTTGTAGGTGAATTATTAGTTTTAGAGCTAAAATTAGCATGTTTAAAGTGATTTTCATGCTTCCTGTGGCCCTAAACACAAAGTTTGTGGAATGGTTAAAAGTGCATGAAAATGGCCAATTTGCTCACTCTGAGGTCTCAAAAAGTGTTTCTTCACCCCGGGAAGTGAATTAAATACCATTTGGAGGCATTTAATGTTCAAGCAAAAACGGCTGATTTTTGACAAAAGAGATAACACCCCCCCATTACGTCATTCTTCAGAAAGGTGAAAAATGGTCCGTTTTCAAATGTTTTATTTTTGAACGTCAGTTCACATTTGTAGGTGGATTATTAGTTTTAGAGCTAAAATTAGCATGTTTAAAGTGATTTTCATGCTTCCAGGGGCCCGGGAAGTGAATTAAATACCATTTGGAGGCATTTAATGTTCAAGCAAAAACGGCTGATTTTTGACAAAAGAGATAACACCCCCCCATTACGTCATGCTTCAGAAAGGTGAAAAATTGTCCATTTTCAAATGTTTTATTTTTGAATGTCAGTTCACATTTGTAGGTGACTTATTAGTTTTAGAGCTAAAATTAGCATTTTTAAAGTGATTTTCATGCTTCCTGTGGCCCTAAACACGAAGTTTGTGGAATGGTTAAAAGTGCATGAAAATGGCCAATTTGCTCACTCTGAGGTCTCAAAAAGTGTTTCTTCACCCCGGGAAGTGAATTAAATACCATTTGGAGGCATTTAATGTTCAAGCAAAAACAGCTGATTTTTGACAAAAGAGATAACACCCCCCCATTAAGTAATTCTTCAGAAAGGTGAAAAATGGTCCGTTTTCAAATGTTTTATTTTTGAACGTCAGTTCACATTTGTAGGTGGATTATTAGTTTTAGAGCTAAAATTAGCATATTTAAAGTGATTTTCATGCTTTCAGGGGCTCTAAACACAAGATTTGTGGAATGGTTAAAAGTGCATGAAAATGGCCAATTTGCCCACTCTGAGGTCTCAAAAAGTGTTTCTTCACCCCAGGAAGTGAATTAAATACCATTTGGAGGCATTTAATGTTCAAGCAAAAACGGCTGATTTTTGACAAAAGAGATAACACCCCCCATTACGTCATTCTTCAGAAAGGTGAAAAATGGTCCGTTTTCAAATGTTTTATTTTTGAACGTCAGTTCACATTTGTAGGTGGATTATTAGTTTTAGAGCTAAAATTAGCATGTTTAAAGTGATTTTCATGCTTCCAGGGGCCCGGGAAGTGAATTAAATACCATTTGGAGGCATTTAATGTTCAAGCAAAAACAGCTGATCTTTGACAAAAGAGATAACACCCCCCCATTACGTCATGCTTCAGAAAGGTGAAAAATTGTCCATTTTCAAATGTTTTATTTTTGAATGTCAGTTCACATTTGTAGGTGAATTATTAGTTTTAGAGCTAAAATTAGCATGTTTAAAGTGATTTTCATGCTTCCTGTGGCCCTAAACACAAAGTTTGTGGAATGGTTAAAAGTGCATGAAAATGGCCAATTTGCTCACTCTGAGGTCTCAAAAAGTGTTTCTTCACCCCGGGAAGTGAATTAAATACCATTTGGAGGCATTTAATGTTCAAGCAAAAACAGCTGATCTTTGACAAAAGAGATAACACCCCCCCATTACGTCATTCTTCAGAAAGGTGAAAAATGGTCCGTTTTCAAATGTTTTATTTTTGAACGTCAGTTCACATTTGTAGGTGGATTATTAGTTTTAGAGCTAAAATTAGCATGTTTAAAGTGATTTTCATGCTTCCAGGGGCTCTAAACACAAGATTTGTGGAATGGTTAAAAGTGCATGAAAATGGCCAATTTGCTCACTCTGAGGTCTCAAAAAGTGTTTCTTCACCCCGGGAAGTGAATTAAATACCATTTGGAGGCATTTAATGTTCAAGCAAAAACAGCTGATCTTTGACAAAAGAGATAACACCCCCCCATTACGTCATTCTTCAGAAAGGTGAAAAATGGTCCGTTTTCAAATGTTTTATTTTTGAACGTCAGTTCACATTTGTAGGTGGATTATTAGTTTTAGAGCTAAAATTAGCATGTTTAAAGTGATTTTCATGCTTCCAGGGGCTCTAAACACAAGATTTGTGGAATGGTTAAAAGTGCATGAAAATGGCCAATTTGCTCACTCTGAGGTCTCAAAAAGTGTTTCTTCACCCCGGGAAGTGAATTAAATACCATTTGGAGGCATTTAATGTTCAAGCAAAAACAGCTGATTTTTGACAAAAGAGATAACACCCCCCCATTACGTAATTCTTCAGAAAGGTGAAAAATTGTCTGTTTTCAAATTTTTTATTTTTGAACGTCAGTTCACATTTGTAGGTGGATTATTAGTTTTAGAGCTAAAATTAGCACGTTTAAAGTGATTTTCATGCTTCCAGGGGCTCAAAACACAAGATTTGTGGAATGGTTAAAACTTCATGAAAATGGCCAATTTGCTCACTCTGAGGTCTCAAAAAGTGTTTCTTCACCCCGGGAAGTGAATTAAATACCATTTGGAGGCATTTAATGTTCAAGCAAAAACAGCTGATTTTTGACAAAAGGGATAACACCCCCCCATTGCGTAATGCTTCAGAAAGGTGAAAAATGGTCAGTTTTCAAATGTTTTATTTTTGAAGGTCAGTTCACATTTGTAGGTGGATTATTAGTTTTAGATCTAAAATTAGCATGTTTAAAGTGATTTTCATGCTTCCAGGGGCCCGGGAAGTGAATTAAATACCATTTGGAGGCATTTAATGTTCAAGCAAAAACGGCTGATTTTTGACAAAAGAGATAACACCCCCCCATTAAGTCATGCTTCAGAAAGGTGAAAAATTGTCCATTTTCAAATGTTTTATTTTTGAATGTCAGTTCACATTTGTAGGTGAATTATTAGTTTTAGAGCTAAAATTAGCATGTTTAAAGTGATTTTCATGCTTCCTGTGGCCCTAAACACAAAGTTTGTGGAATGGTTAAAAGTGCATGAAAATGGCCAATTTGCTCACTCTGAGGTCTCAAAAAGTGTTTCTTCACCCCGGGAAGTGAATTAAATACCATTTGGAGGCATTTAATGTTCAAGCAAAAACAGCTGATTTTGACAAAAGAGATAACACCCCCCCATTAAGTAATTCTTCAGAAAGGTGAAAAATGGTCCGTTTTCAAATGTTTTATTTTTGAACGTCAGTTCACATTTAAGGTGGATTATTAGTTTTAGAGCTAAAATTAGCATATTTAAAGTGATTTTCATGCTTCCAGGGGCTCTAAACACAAGATTTGTGGAATGGTTAAAAGTGCATGAAAATGGCCAATTTGCCCCCTCTGAGGTCTCAAAAAGTGTTTCTTCACCCCGGGAAGTGAATTAAATACCATTTGGAGGCATTTAATGTTCAAGCAAAAACGGCTGATTTTTGACAAAAGAGATAACACCCCCCCATTAAGTAATTCTTCAGAAAGGTGAAAAATGGTCCGTTTTCAAATGTTTTATTTTTGAACGTCAGTTCACATTTGTAGGTGGATTATTAGTTTTAGAGCTAAAATTTGCATATTTAAAGTGATTTTCATGCTTCCAGGGGCTCTAAACACAAGATTTGTGGAATGGTTAAAAGTGCATGAAAATGGCCAATTTGCCCCCTCTGAGGTCTCAAAAAGTGTTTCTTCACCCCGGGAAGTGAATTAAATACCATTTGGAGGCATTTAATGTTCAAGCAAAAACGGCTGATTTTTGACAAAAGAGATAACACCCCCCCATTACGTCATTCTTCAGAAAGGTGAAAAATGGTCCGTTTTCAAATGTTTTATTTTTGAACGTCAGTTCACATTTGTAGGTGGATTATTAGTTTTAGAGCTAAAATTAGCATGTTTAAAGTGATTTTCATGCTTCCAGGGGCCCGGGAAGTGAATTAAATACCATTTGGAGGCATTTAATGTTCAAGCAAAAATGGCTGATTTTTGACAAAAGAGATAACACCCCCCCATTACGTCATGCTTCAGAAAGGTGAAAAATTGTCCATTTTCAAATGTTTTATTTTTGAATGGCAGTTCACATTTGTAGGTGAATTATTAGTTTTAGAGCTAAAATTAGCATGTTTAAAGTGATTTTCATGCTTCCTGTGGCCCTAAACACAAAATTGTGGAATGGTTAAAAGTGCATGAAAATGGCCAATTTGCTCACTCTGAGGTCTCAAAAAGTGTTTCTTCACCCCGGGAAGTGAATTAAATACCATTTGGAGGCATTTAATGTTCAAGCAAAAACAGCTGATTTTTGACAAAAGAGATAACACCCCCCCATTAAGTAATTCTTCAGAAAGGTGAAAAATGGTCCGTTTTCAAATGTTTTATTTTTGAACGTCAGTTCACATTTGTAGGTGGATTATTAGTTTTAGAGCTAAAATTAGCATATTTAAAGTGATTTTCATGCTTCCAGGGGCTCTAAACACAAGATTTGTGGAATGGTTAAAAGTGCATGAAAATGGCCAATTTGCCCACTCTGAGGTCTCAAAAAGTGTTTCTTCACCCCAGGAAGTGAATTAAATACCATTTGGAGGCATTTAATGTTCAAGCAAAAACGGCTGATTTTTGACAAAAGAGATAACACCCCCCCATTACGTCATTCTTCAGAAAGGTGAAAAATGGTCCGTTTTCAAATGTTTTATTTTTGAACGTCAGTTCACATTTGTAGGTGGATTATTAGTTTTAGAGCTAAAATTAGCATGTTTAAAGTGATTTTCATGCTTCCAGGGGCCCGGGAAGTGAATTAAATACCATTTGGAGGCATTTAATGTTCAAGCAAAAACGGCTGATTTTTGACAAAAGAGATAACACCCCCCCATTACGTCATGCTTCAGAAAGGTGAAAAATTGTCCATTTTCAAATGTTTTATTTTTGAATGTCAGTTCACATTTGTAGGTGAATTATTAGTTTTAGAGCTAAAATTGGCATGTTTAAAGTGATTTTCATGCTTCCTGTGGCCCTAAACACAAAGTTTGTGGAATGGTTAAAAGTGCATGAAAATGGCCAATTTGCTCACTCTGAGGTCTCAAAAAGTGTTTCTTCACCCCGGGAAGTGAATTAAATACCATTTGGAGGCATTTAATGTTCAAGCAAAAACAGCTGATTTTTGACAAAAGAGATAACACCCCCCCATTAAGTAATTCTTCAGAAAGGTGAAAAATTGTCCGTTTTCAAATGTTTTATTTTTGAACGTCAGTTCACATTTGTAGGTGGATTATTAGTTTTAGAGCTGAAATTAGCATATTTAAAGTGATTTTCATGCTTCCAGGGGCTCTAAACACAAGATTTGTGGAATGGTTAAAAGTGCATGAAAATGCCCAATTTGCCCACTCTGAGGTCTCAAAAAGTGTTTCTTCACCCCAGGAAGTGAATTAAATACCATTTGGAGGCATTTAATGTTCAAGCAAAAACGGCTGATTTTTGACAAAAGAGATAACACCCCCCCATTACGTCATTCTTCAGAAAGGTGAAAAATGGTCCGTTTTCAAATGTTTTATTTTTGAACGTCAGTTCACATTTGTAGGTGGATTATTAGTTTTAGAGCTAAAATTAGCATGTTTAAAGTGATTTTCATGCTTCCAGGGGCCCGGGAAGTGAATTAAATACCATTTGGAGGCATTTAATGTTCAAGCAAAAACAGCTGATCTTTGACAAAAGAGATAACACCCCCCCATTACGTCATGCTTCAGAAAGGTGAAAAATTGTCCATTTTCAAATGTTTTATTTTTGAATGTCAGTTCACATTTGTAGGTGGATTATTAGTTTTAGAGCTAAAATTAGCATGTTTAAAGTGATTTTCATGCTTCCAGGGGCTCTAAACACAAGATTTGTGGAATGGTTAAAAGTGCATGAAAATGGCCAATTTGCTCACTCTGAGGTCTCAAAAAGTGTTTCTTCACCCCGGGAAGTGAATTAAATACCATTTGTAGGCATTTAATGTTCAATCAAAAACAGCAGATTTTTGACAAAAGAGATAACACCCCCCCATTACGTCATTCTTCAGAAAGGTGAAAAATGGTCCGTTTCCAAATGTTTTATTTTTGAACGTCAGTTCACATTTGTAGGTGGATTATTAGTTTTAGAGCTAAAATTAGCATGTTTAAAGTGATTTTCATGCTTCCAGGGGCTCTAAACACAAGATTTGTGGAATGGTTAAAAGTGCATGAAAATGGCCAATTTGCTCACTCTGAGGTCTCAAAAAGTGTTTCTTCACCCCGGGAAGTGAATTAAATACCATTTGGAGGCATTTAATGTTCAAGCAAAAACAGCTGATTTTTGACAAAGGAGATAACACCCCCCATTACGTAATTCTTCAGAAAGGTGAAAAATTGTCTGTTTTCAAATGTTTTATTTTTGAATGTCAGTTCACATTTGTAGGTGGATTATTAGTTTTAGAGCTAAAATTAGCATATTTAAAGTGATGTTCATGCTTCCAGGGGCTCTAAACACAAGATTTGTGGAATGGTTAAAAGTGCATGAAAATGGCCAATTTGCTCACTCTGAGTTCTCAAAAAGTGTTTCTTCACCCCGGGAAGTGAATTAAATACCATTTGGAGGCATTTAATGTTCAAGCAAAAACGGCTGATTTTTGACAAAAGAGATAACACCCCCCCCCATTACGTCATTCTTCAGAAAGGTAAAAAATGGTCCGTTTTCAAATGTTTTATTTTTGAACGTCAGTTCACATTTGTAGGTGGATTATTAGTTTTAGAGCTAAAATTAGCATGTTTAAAGTGATTTTCATGCTTCCAGGGGCTCTAAACACAAGATTTGTGGAATGGTTAAAAGTGCATGAAAATGGCCAATTTGCTCACTCTGAGGTCTCAAAAAGTGTTTCTTCACCCCGGGAAGTGAATTAAATACCATTTGGAGGCATTTAATGTTCAATCAAAAACAGCTGATTTTTGACAAAAGAGATAACACCTCCCATTACGTCATGCTTCAGAAAGGTGAAAAATTGTCCGTTTTCAAATGTTTTATTTTTGAATGTCAGTTCACATTTGTAGGTGGATTATTAGTTTTAGAGCTAAAATTAGCATGTTTAAAGTGATTTTCATGCTTCCTGTGGCCCTAAACACAAGGTTTGTGGAATGGTTAAAAGTGCATGAAAATGGCCAATTTGTTCACTCTGAGGTCTCAAAAAGTGTTTCTTCACCCCGGGAAGTGAATTAAATACCATTTGGAGGCATTTAATGTTCAAGCAAAAACAGCTGATCTTTGACAAAAGAGATAACACCCCCCATTACGTCATGCTTCAGAAAGGTGAAAAATTGTCCATTTTCAAATGTTTTATTTTTGAATGTCAGTTCACATTTGTAGGTGAATTATTAGTTTTAGAGCTAAAATTAGCATGTTTAAAGTGATTTTCATGCTTCCTGTGGCCCTAAACACAAAGTTTGTGGAATGGTTAAAAGTGCATGAAAATGGCCAATTTGCTCACTCTGAGGTCTCAAAAAGTGTTTCTTCACCCCGGGAAGTGAATTAAATACCATTTGGAGGCATTTAATGTTCAAGCAAAAACAGCTGATCTTTGACAAAAGAGATAACACCCCCCCATTACGTCATTCTTCAGAAAGGTGAAAAATGGTCCGTTTTCAAATGTTTTATTTTTGAACGTCAGTTCACATTTGTAGGTGGATTATTAGTTTTAGAGCTAAAATTAGCATGTTTAAAGTGATTTTCATGCTTCCAGGGGCTCTAAACACAAGATTTGTGGAATGGTTAAAAGTGCATGAAAATGGCCAATTTGCTCACTCTGAGGTCTCAAAAAGTGTTTCTTCACCCCGGGAAGTGAATTAAATACCATTTGGAGGCATTTAATGTTCAAGCAAAAACAGCTGATCTTTGACAAAAGAGATAACACCCCCCCATTACGTCATTCTTCAGAAAGGTGAAAAATGGTCCGTTTTCAAATGTTTTATTTTTGAACGTCAGTTCACATTTGTAGGTGGATTATTAGTTTTAGAGCTAAAATTAGCATGTTTAAAGTGATTTTCATGCTTCCAGGGGCTCTAAACACAAGATTTGTAGAATGGTTAAAAGTGCATGAAAATGACCAATTTGCTCACTCTGAGGTCTCAAAAAGTGTTTCTTCACCCCGGGAAGTGAATTAAATACCATTTGGAGGCATTTAATGTTCAAGCAAAAACAGCTGATTTTTGACAAAAGAGATAACACCCCCCCATTAAGTAATTCTTCAGAAAGGTGAAAAATGGTCCGTTTTCAAATGTTTTATTTTTGAACGTCAGTTCACATTTGTAGGTGGATTATTAGTTTTAGAGCTAAAATTAGCATATTTAAAGTGATTTTCATGCTTCGAGGGGCTCTAAACACAAGATTTGTGGAATGGTTAAAAGTGCATGAAAATGGCCAATTTGCCCACTCTGAGGTCTCAAAAAGTGTTTCTTCACCCCAGGAAGTGAATTAAATACCATTTGGAGGCATTTAATGTTCAAGCAAAAACGGCTGATTTTTGACAAAAGAGATAACACCCCCCCATTACGTCATTCTTCAGAAAGGTGAAAAATGGTCCGTTTTCAAATGTTTTATTTTTGAACGTCAGTTCACATTTGTAGGTGGATTATTAGTTTTAGAGCTAAAATTAGCATGTTTAAAGTGATTTTCATGCTTCCAGGGGCCCGGGAAGTGAATTAAATACCATTTGGAGGCATTTAATGTTCAAGCAAAAACAGCTGATCTTTGACAAAAGAGATAACACCCCCCCATTACGTCATGCTTCAGAAAGGTGAAAAATTGTCCATTTTCAAATGTTTTATTTTTGAATGTCAGTTCACATTTGTAGGTGAATTATTAGTTTTAGAGCTAAAATTAGCATGTTTAAAGTGATTTTCATGCTTCCGTGGCCCTAAACACAAAGTTTGTGGAATGGTTAAAAGTGCATGAAAATGGCCAATTTGCTCACTCTGAGGTCTCAAAAAGTGTTTCTTCACCCCGGGAAGTGAATTAAATACCATTTGGAGGCATTTAATGTTCAAGCAAAAACAGCTGATCTTTGACAAAAGAGATAACACCCCCCATTACGTCATTCTTCAGAAAGGTGAAAAATGGTCAGTTTTCAAATGTTTTATTTTTGAACGTCAGTTCACATTTGTAGGTGGATTATTAGTTTTAGAGCTAAAATTAGCATGTTTAAAGTGATTTTCATGCTTCCAGGGGCTCTAAACACAAGATTTGTGGAATGGTTAAAAGTGCATGAAAATGGCCAATTTGCTCACTCTGAGGTCTCAAAAAGTGTTTCTTCACCCCGGGAAGTGAATAAAATACCATTTGGAGGCATTTAATGTTCAATCAAAAACAGCTGATTTTTGACAAAAGAGATAACACCTCCCATTACGTCATGCTTCAGAAAGGTGAAAAATTGTCCGTTTTCAAATGTTTTATTTTTGAATGTCAGTTCACATTTGTAGGTGGATTATTAGTTTTAGAGCTAAAATTAGCATGTTTAAAGTGATTTTCATGCTTCCTGTGGCCCTAAACACAAGGTTTGTGGAATGGTTAAAAGTGCATGAAAATGGCCAATTTGCTCACTCTGAGGTCTCAAAAAGTGTTTCTTCACCCCGGGAAGTGAATTAAATACCATTTGGAGGCATTTAATGTTCAAGCAAAAACAGCTGATCTTTGACAAAAGAGATAACACCCCCCATTACGTCATTCTTCAGAAAGGTGAAAAATGGTCCGTTTTCAAATGTTTTATTTTTAAACGTCAGTTCACATTTGTAGGTGGATTATTAGTTTTAGAGCTAAAATTAGCATGTTTATAGTGATTTTCATGCTTCCAGGGGCTCTAAACACAAGATTTGTGGAATGGTTAAAAGTGCATGAAAATGGCCAATTTGCTCACTCTGAGGTCTCAAAAAGTGTTTCTTCACCCCGGGAAGTGAATTAAATACCATTTGGAGGCATTTAATGTTCAAGCAAAAACTGCTGATTTTTGACAAAAGAGATAACACCCCCCCATTACGTCATTCTTCAGAAAGGTGAAAAATGGTCCATTTTCAAATGTTTTATTTTTGAACGTCAGTTCACATTTGTAGGTGGATTATTAGTTTTAGAGCTAAAATTAGCATGTTTAAAGTGATTTTCATGCTTCCAGGGGCTCTAAACACAAGATTTGTGGAATGGTTAAAAGTGCATGAAAATGGCCAATTTGCTCACTCTGAGGTCTCAAAAAGTGTTTCTTCACCCCGGGAAGTGAATTAAATACCATTTGTAGGCATTTAATGTTCAATTAAAAACAGCAGATTTTTGACAAAAGAGATAACACCCCCCCATTACGTCATTCTTCAGAAAGGTGAAAAATGGTCCGTTTCCAAATGTTTTATTTTTGAACGTCAGTTCACATTTGTAGGTGGATTATTAGTTTTAGAGCTAAAATTAGCATGTTTAAAGTGATTTTCATGCTTCCAGGGGCTCTAAACACAAGATTTGTGGAATGGTTAACAGTGCATGAAAATGGCCAATTTGCTCACTCTGAGGTCTCAAAAAGTGTTTCTTCACCCCGGGAAGTGAATTAAATACCATTTGGAGGCATTTAATGTTCAAGCAAAAACAGCTGATTTTTGACAAAGGAGATAACACCCCCCCATTACGTAATTCTTCAGAAAGGTGAAAAATTGTCTGTTTTCAAATGTTTTATTTTTGAATGTCAGTTCACATTTGTAGGTGGATTATTAGTTTTAGAGCTAAAATTAGCATATTTAAAGTGATGTTCATGCTTCCAGGGGCTCTAAACACAAGATTTGTGGAATGGTTAAAAGTGCATGAAAATGGCCAATTTGCTCACTCTGAGGTCTCAAAAAGTGTTTCTTCATCCCGGGAAGTGAATTAAATACCATTTGGAGGCATTTAATGTTCAATCAAAAACAGCTGATTTTTGACAAAAGAGATAACACCTCCCATTACGTCATGCTTCAGAAAGGTGAAAAATTGTCCGTTTTCAAATGTTTTATTTTTGAATGTCAGTTCACATTTGTAGGTGGATTATTAGTTTTAGAGCTAAAATTAGCATGTTTAAAGTGATTTTCATGCTTCCTGTGGCCCTAAACACAAGGTTTGTGGAATGGTTAAAAGTGCATGAAAATGGCCAATTTGCTCACTCTGAGGTCTCAAAAAGTGTTTCTTCACCCCGGGAAGTGAATTAAATACCATTTGGAGGCATTTAATGTTCAAGCAAAAACAGCTGATCTTTGACAAAAGAGATAACACCCCCCCATTACGTCATTCTTCAGAAAGGTGAAAAATTGTCCGTTTTCAAATGTTTTTGTTTTTAATGTCAGTTCACATTTGTAGGTGGATTAGTTTTAGAGCTAAAATTAGCATGTTTAAAGTGATTTTCATGCTTCCAGGGGCTCTAAACACAAGATTTGTGGAATGGTTAAAAGTGCATGAAAATGGCCAATTTGCTCACTCTGAGGTCTCAAAAAGTGTTTCTTCACCCAGGGAAGTGAATTAAATACAATTTGGAGGCATTTAATGTTCAAGCAAAAACGGCGGATTTTTGACAAAAGAGATAACACCCCCCCATTACTTGATGCTTCAGAAAGGTGAAAAATTGTCCGTTTTCAAATGTTTTATTTTTGAATGTCAGTTCACATTTGTAGGTGGATTAGTTTTAGAGCTAAAATTAGCATGTTTAAAGTGATTTTCATGCTTCCAGGGGCTCTAAACACAAGATTTGTGGAATGGTTAAAAGTGCATGAAAATGGCCAATTTGCTCACTCTGAGGTCTCAAAAAGTGTTTCTTCACCCCGGGAAGTGAATTAAATACCATTTGGAGGCATTTAATGTTCAAGCAAAAACGGCTGATTTTTGACAAAAGAGATAACACCCCCACATTACGTCATTCTTCAGAAATGTGAAAAATGGTCCGTTTTCAAATGTTTTTGTTTTTAATGTCAGTTCACATTTGTAGGTGGATTAGTTTTAGAGCTAAAATTAGCATGTTTAAAGTGATTTTCATGCTTCCTGTGGCCCTAAACACAAGGTTTGTGGAATGGTTAAAAGTGCATGAAAATGGCCAATTTGCTCACTCTGAGGTCTCAAAAAGAGTTTCTTCACCCCGGGAAGTGAATTAAATACCATTTGGAGGCATTTAATGTTCAAGCAAAAACAGCTGATTTTTGACAAAAGAGATAACACCCCCCCATTACGTAATTCTTCAGAAAGGTGAAAAATTGTCTGTTTTCAAATGTTTTATTTTTGAATGTCAGTTCACATTTGTAGGTGGATTATTAGTTTTAGAGCTAAAATTTGCATTTTTAAAGTGATTTTCATGCTTCCAGGGGCTCTAAACACAAGATTTGTGGAATGGTTAAAAGTGCATGGAAATGGCCAATTTGCTCACTCTGGGGTCTCAAAAAGTGTTTCTTCACCCCGGGAAGTGAATTAAATACCATTTGGAGGCATTTAATGTTCAAGCAAAAACGGCTGATTTTTGACAAAAGAGATAACACCCCCCCATTACGTCATTCTTCAGAAAGGTGAAAAATGGTCCATTTTCAAATGTTTTATTTTTGAACGTCAGTTCACATTTGTAGGTGGATTATTAGTTTTAGAGCTAAAATTAGCATGTTTAAAGTGATTTTCATGCTTCCAGGGGCTCTAAACACAAGATTTGTAGAATGGTTAAAAGTGCATGAAAATGGCCAATTTGCTCACTCTGAGGTCTCAAAAAGTGTTTCTTCACCCCGGGAAGTGAATTAAATACCATTTGTAGGCATTTAATGTTCAATCAAAAACAGCAGATTTTTGACAAAAGAGATAACACCCCCCCATTACGTCATTCTTCAGAAAGGTGAAAAATGGTCCGTTTCCAAATGTTTTATTTTTGAACGTCAGTTCACATTTGTAGGTGGATTATTAGTTTTAGAGCTAAAATTAGCATGTTTAAAGTGATTTTCATGCTTCCAGGGGCTCTAAACACAAGATTTGTGGAATGGTTAAAAGTGCATGAAAATGGCCAATTTGCTCACTCTGAGGTCTCAAAAAGTGTTTCTTCACCCCGGGAAGTGAATTAAATACCATTTGGAGGCATTTAATGTTCAAGCAAAAACAGCTGATTTTTGACAAAGGAGATAACACCCCCCCATTACGTAATTCTTCAGAAAGGTGAAAAATTGTCTGTTTTCAAATGTTTTATTTTTGAATGTCAGTTCACATTTGTAGGTGGATTATTAGTTTTAGAGCTAAAATTAGCATATTTAAAGTGATGTTCATGCTTCCAGGGGCTCTAAACACAAGATTTGTGGAATGGTTAAAAGTGCATGAAAATGGCCAATTTGCTCACTCTGAGGTCTCAAAAAGAGTTTCTTCACCCCGGGAAGTGAATTAAATACCATTTGGAGGCATTTAATGTTCAAGCAAAAACAGCTGATTTTTGACAAAAGAGATAACACCCCCCCATTACGTAATTCTTCAGAAAGGTGAAAAATTGTCTGTTTTCAAATGTTTTATTTTTGAATGTCAGTTCACATTTGTAGGTGGATTATTAGTTTTAGATCTAAAATTAGCATGTTTAAAGTGATTTTCATGCTTCCAGGGGCCCGGGAAGTGAATTAAATACCATTTGGAGGCATTTAATGTTCAAGCAAAAACGGCTGATTTTTGACAAAAGAGATAACACCCCCCCATTAAGTCATGCTTCAGAAAGGTGAAAAATTGTCCATTTTCAAATGTTTTATTTTTGAATGTCAGTTCACATTTGTAGGTGAATTATTAGTTTTAGAGCTAAAATTAGCATGTTTAAAGTGATTTTCATGCTTCCTGTGGCCCTAAACACAAAGTTTGTGGAATGGTTAAAAGTGCATGAAAATGGCCAATTTGCTCACTCTGAGGTCTCAAAAAGTGTTTCTTCACCCCGGGAAGTGAATTAAATACCATTTGGAGGCATTTAATGTTCAAGCAAAAACAGCTGATTTTGACAAAAGAGATAACACCCCCCCATTAAGTAATTCTTCAGAAAGGTGAAAAATGGTCCGTTTTCAAATGTTTTATTTTTGAACGTCAGTTCACATTTAAGGTGGATTATTAGTTTTAGAGCTAAAATTAGCATATTTAAAGTGATTTTCATGCTTCCAGGGGCTCTAAACACAAGATTTGTGGAATGGTTAAAAGTGCATGAAAATGGCCAATTTGCCCCCTCTGAGGTCTCAAAAAGTGTTTCTTCACCCCGGGAAGTGAATTAAATACCATTTGGAGGCATTTAATGTTCAAGCAAAAACGGCTGATTTTTGACAAAAGAGATAACACCCCCCCATTAAGTAATTCTTCAGAAAGGTGAAAAATGGTCCGTTTTCAAATGTTTTATTTTTGAACGTCAGTTCACATTTGTAGGTGGATTATTAGTTTTAGAGCTAAAATTTGCATATTTAAAGTGATTTTCATGCTTCCAGGGGCTCTAAACACAAGATTTGTGGAATGGTTAAAAGTGCATGAAAATGGCCAATTTGCCCCCTCTGAGGTCTCAAAAAGTGTTTCTTCACCCCGGGAAGTGAATTAAATACCATTTGGAGGCATTTAATGTTCAAGCAAAAACGGCTGATTTTTGACAAAAGAGATAACACCCCCCCATTACGTCATTCTTCAGAAAGGTGAAAAATGGTCCGTTTTCAAATGTTTTATTTTTGAACGTCAGTTCACATTTGTAGGTGGATTATTAGTTTTAGAGCTAAAATTAGCATGTTTAAAGTGATTTTCATGCTTCCAGGGGCCCGGGAAGTGAATTAAATACCATTTGGAGGCATTTAATGTTCAAGCAAAAATGGCTGATTTTTGACAAAAGAGATAACACCCCCCCATTACGTCATGCTTCAGAAAGGTGAAAAATTGTCCATTTTCAAATGTTTTATTTTTGAATGGCAGTTCACATTTGTAGGTGAATTATTAGTTTTAGAGCTAAAATTAGCATGTTTAAAGTGATTTTCATGCTTCCTGTGGCCCTAAACACAAAATTGTGGAATGGTTAAAAGTGCATGAAAATGGCCAATTTGCTCACTCTGAGGTCTCAAAAAGTGTTTCTTCACCCCGGGAAGTGAATTAAATACCATTTGGAGGCATTTAATGTTCAAGCAAAAACAGCTGATTTTTGACAAAAGAGATAACACCCCCCCATTAAGTAATTCTTCAGAAAGGTGAAAAATGGTCCGTTTTCAAATGTTTTATTTTTGAACGTCAGTTCACATTTGTAGGTGGATTATTAGTTTTAGAGCTAAAATTAGCATATTTAAAGTGATTTTCATGCTTCCAGGGGCTCTAAACACAAGATTTGTGGAATGGTTAAAAGTGCATGAAAATGGCCAATTTGCCCACTCTGAGGTCTCAAAAAGTGTTTCTTCACCCCAGGAAGTGAATTAAATACCATTTGGAGGCATTTAATGTTCAAGCAAAAACGGCTGATTTTTGACAAAAGAGATAACACCCCCCCATTACGTCATTCTTCAGAAAGGTGAAAAATGGTCCGTTTTCAAATGTTTTATTTTTGAACGTCAGTTCACATTTGTAGGTGGATTATTAGTTTTAGAGCTAAAATTAGCATGTTTAAAGTGATTTTCATGCTTCCAGGGGCCCGGGAAGTGAATTAAATACCATTTGGAGGCATTTAATGTTCAAGCAAAAACGGCTGATTTTTGACAAAAGAGATAACACCCCCCCATTACGTCATGCTTCAGAAAGGTGAAAAATTGTCCATTTTCAAATGTTTTATTTTTGAATGTCAGTTCACATTTGTAGGTGAATTATTAGTTTTAGAGCTAAAATTGGCATGTTTAAAGTGATTTTCATGCTTCCTGTGGCCCTAAACACAAAGTTTGTGGAATGGTTAAAAGTGCATGAAAATGGCCAATTTGCTCACTCTGAGGTCTCAAAAAGTGTTTCTTCACCCCGGGAAGTGAATTAAATACCATTTGGAGGCATTTAATGTTCAAGCAAAAACAGCTGATTTTTGACAAAAGAGATAACACCCCCCCATTAAGTAATTCTTCAGAAAGGTGAAAAATTGTCCGTTTTCAAATGTTTTATTTTTGAACGTCAGTTCACATTTGTAGGTGGATTATTAGTTTTAGAGCTGAAATTAGCATATTTAAAGTGATTTTCATGCTTCCAGGGGCTCTAAACACAAGATTTGTGGAATGGTTAAAAGTGCATGAAAATGCCCAATTTGCCCACTCTGAGGTCTCAAAAAGTGTTTCTTCACCCCAGGAAGTGAATTAAATACCATTTGGAGGCATTTAATGTTCAAGCAAAAACGGCTGATTTTTGACAAAAGAGATAACACCCCCCCATTACGTCATTCTTCAGAAAGGTGAAAAATGGTCCGTTTTCAAATGTTTTATTTTTGAACGTCAGTTCACATTTGTAGGTGGATTATTAGTTTTAGAGCTAAAATTAGCATGTTTAAAGTGATTTTCATGCTTCCAGGGGCCCGGGAAGTGAATTAAATACCATTTGGAGGCATTTAATGTTCAAGCAAAAACAGCTGATCTTTGACAAAAGAGATAACACCCCCCCATTACGTCATGCTTCAGAAAGGTGAAAAATTGTCCATTTTCAAATGTTTTATTTTTGAATGTCAGTTCACATTTGTAGGTGGATTATTAGTTTTAGAGCTAAAATTAGCATGTTTAAAGTGATTTTCATGCTTCCAGGGGCTCTAAACACAAGATTTGTGGAATGGTTAAAAGTGCATGAAAATGGCCAATTTGCTCACTCTGAGGTCTCAAAAAGTGTTTCTTCACCCCGGGAAGTGAATTAAATACCATTTGTAGGCATTTAATGTTCAATCAAAAACAGCAGATTTTTGACAAAAGAGATAACACCCCCCCATTACGTCATTCTTCAGAAAGGTGAAAAATGGTCCGTTTCCAAATGTTTTATTTTTGAACGTCAGTTCACATTTGTAGGTGGATTATTAGTTTTAGAGCTAAAATTAGCATGTTTAAAGTGATTTTCATGCTTCCAGGGGCTCTAAACACAAGATTTGTGGAATGGTTAAAAGTGCATGAAAATGGCCAATTTGCTCACTCTGAGGTCTCAAAAAGTGTTTCTTCACCCCGGGAAGTGAATTAAATACCATTTGGAGGCATTTAATGTTCAAGCAAAAACAGCTGATTTTTGACAAAGGAGATAACACCCCCCATTACGTAATTCTTCAGAAAGGTGAAAAATTGTCTGTTTTCAAATGTTTTATTTTTGAATGTCAGTTCACATTTGTAGGTGGATTATTAGTTTTAGAGCTAAAATTAGCATATTTAAAGTGATGTTCATGCTTCCAGGGGCTCTAAACACAAGATTTGTGGAATGGTTAAAAGTGCATGAAAATGGCCAATTTGCTCACTCTGAGTTCTCAAAAAGTGTTTCTTCACCCCGGGAAGTGAATTAAATACCATTTGGAGGCATTTAATGTTCAAGCAAAAACGGCTGATTTTTGACAAAAGAGATAACACCCCCCCCCATTACGTCATTCTTCAGAAAGGTAAAAAATGGTCCGTTTTCAAATGTTTTATTTTTGAACGTCAGTTCACATTTGTAGGTGGATTATTAGTTTTAGAGCTAAAATTAGCATGTTTAAAGTGATTTTCATGCTTCCAGGGGCTCTAAACACAAGATTTGTGGAATGGTTAAAAGTGCATGAAAATGGCCAATTTGCTCACTCTGAGGTCTCAAAAAGTGTTTCTTCACCCCGGGAAGTGAATTAAATACCATTTGGAGGCATTTAATGTTCAATCAAAAACAGCTGATTTTTGACAAAAGAGATAACACCTCCCATTACGTCATGCTTCAGAAAGGTGAAAAATTGTCCGTTTTCAAATGTTTTATTTTTGAATGTCAGTTCACATTTGTAGGTGGATTATTAGTTTTAGAGCTAAAATTAGCATGTTTAAAGTGATTTTCATGCTTCCTGTGGCCCTAAACACAAGGTTTGTGGAATGGTTAAAAGTGCATGAAAATGGCCAATTTGTTCACTCTGAGGTCTCAAAAAGTGTTTCTTCACCCCGGGAAGTGAATTAAATACCATTTGGAGGCATTTAATGTTCAAGCAAAAACAGCTGATCTTTGACAAAAGAGATAACACCCCCCATTACGTCATGCTTCAGAAAGGTGAAAAATTGTCCATTTTCAAATGTTTTATTTTTGAATGTCAGTTCACATTTGTAGGTGAATTATTAGTTTTAGAGCTAAAATTAGCATGTTTAAAGTGATTTTCATGCTTCCTGTGGCCCTAAACACAAAGTTTGTGGAATGGTTAAAAGTGCATGAAAATGGCCAATTTGCTCACTCTGAGGTCTCAAAAAGTGTTTCTTCACCCCGGGAAGTGAATTAAATACCATTTGGAGGCATTTAATGTTCAAGCAAAAACAGCTGATCTTTGACAAAAGAGATAACACCCCCCCATTACGTCATTCTTCAGAAAGGTGAAAAATGGTCCGTTTTCAAATGTTTTATTTTTGAACGTCAGTTCACATTTGTAGGTGGATTATTAGTTTTAGAGCTAAAATTAGCATGTTTAAAGTGATTTTCATGCTTCCAGGGGCTCTAAACACAAGATTTGTGGAATGGTTAAAAGTGCATGAAAATGGCCAATTTGCTCACTCTGAGGTCTCAAAAAGTGTTTCTTCACCCCGGGAAGTGAATTAAATACCATTTGGAGGCATTTAATGTTCAAGCAAAAACAGCTGATCTTTGACAAAAGAGATAACACCCCCCCATTACGTCATTCTTCAGAAAGGTGAAAAATGGTCCGTTTTCAAATGTTTTATTTTTGAACGTCAGTTCACATTTGTAGGTGGATTATTAGTTTTAGAGCTAAAATTAGCATGTTTAAAGTGATTTTCATGCTTCCAGGGGCTCTAAACACAAGATTTGTAGAATGGTTAAAAGTGCATGAAAATGACCAATTTGCTCACTCTGAGGTCTCAAAAAGTGTTTCTTCACCCCGGGAAGTGAATTAAATACCATTTGGAGGCATTTAATGTTCAAGCAAAAACAGCTGATTTTTGACAAAAGAGATAACACCCCCCCATTAAGTAATTCTTCAGAAAGGTGAAAAATGGTCCGTTTTCAAATGTTTTATTTTTGAACGTCAGTTCACATTTGTAGGTGGATTATTAGTTTTAGAGCTAAAATTAGCATATTTAAAGTGATTTTCATGCTTCGAGGGGCTCTAAACACAAGATTTGTGGAATGGTTAAAAGTGCATGAAAATGGCCAATTTGCCCACTCTGAGGTCTCAAAAAGTGTTTCTTCACCCCAGGAAGTGAATTAAATACCATTTGGAGGCATTTAATGTTCAAGCAAAAACGGCTGATTTTTGACAAAAGAGATAACACCCCCCCATTACGTCATTCTTCAGAAAGGTGAAAAATGGTCCGTTTTCAAATGTTTTATTTTTGAACGTCAGTTCACATTTGTAGGTGGATTATTAGTTTTAGAGCTAAAATTAGCATGTTTAAAGTGATTTTCATGCTTCCAGGGGCCCGGGAAGTGAATTAAATACCATTTGGAGGCATTTAATGTTCAAGCAAAAACAGCTGATCTTTGACAAAAGAGATAACACCCCCCCATTACGTCATGCTTCAGAAAGGTGAAAAATTGTCCATTTTCAAATGTTTTATTTTTGAATGTCAGTTCACATTTGTAGGTGAATTATTAGTTTTAGAGCTAAAATTAGCATGTTTAAAGTGATTTTCATGCTTCCGTGGCCCTAAACACAAAGTTTGTGGAATGGTTAAAAGTGCATGAAAATGGCCAATTTGCTCACTCTGAGGTCTCAAAAAGTGTTTCTTCACCCCGGGAAGTGAATTAAATACCATTTGGAGGCATTTAATGTTCAAGCAAAAACAGCTGATCTTTGACAAAAGAGATAACACCCCCCATTACGTCATTCTTCAGAAAGGTGAAAAATGGTCAGTTTTCAAATGTTTTATTTTTGAACGTCAGTTCACATTTGTAGGTGGATTATTAGTTTTAGAGCTAAAATTAGCATGTTTAAAGTGATTTTCATGCTTCCAGGGGCTCTAAACACAAGATTTGTGGAATGGTTAAAAGTGCATGAAAATGGCCAATTTGCTCACTCTGAGGTCTCAAAAAGTGTTTCTTCACCCCGGGAAGTGAATAAAATACCATTTGGAGGCATTTAATGTTCAATCAAAAACAGCTGATTTTTGACAAAAGAGATAACACCTCCCATTACGTCATGCTTCAGAAAGGTGAAAAATTGTCCGTTTTCAAATGTTTTATTTTTGAATGTCAGTTCACATTTGTAGGTGGATTATTAGTTTTAGAGCTAAAATTAGCATGTTTAAAGTGATTTTCATGCTTCCTGTGGCCCTAAACACAAGGTTTGTGGAATGGTTAAAAGTGCATGAAAATGGCCAATTTGCTCACTCTGAGGTCTCAAAAAGTGTTTCTTCACCCCGGGAAGTGAATTAAATACCATTTGGAGGCATTTAATGTTCAAGCAAAAACAGCTGATCTTTGACAAAAGAGATAACACCCCCCATTACGTCATTCTTCAGAAAGGTGAAAAATGGTCCGTTTTCAAATGTTTTATTTTTAAACGTCAGTTCACATTTGTAGGTGGATTATTAGTTTTAGAGCTAAAATTAGCATGTTTATAGTGATTTTCATGCTTCCAGGGGCTCTAAACACAAGATTTGTGGAATGGTTAAAAGTGCATGAAAATGGCCAATTTGCTCACTCTGAGGTCTCAAAAAGTGTTTCTTCACCCCGGGAAGTGAATTAAATACCATTTGGAGGCATTTAATGTTCAAGCAAAAACTGCTGATTTTTGACAAAAGAGATAACACCCCCCCATTACGTCATTCTTCAGAAAGGTGAAAAATGGTCCATTTTCAAATGTTTTATTTTTGAACGTCAGTTCACATTTGTAGGTGGATTATTAGTTTTAGAGCTAAAATTAGCATGTTTAAAGTGATTTTCATGCTTCCAGGGGCTCTAAACACAAGATTTGTGGAATGGTTAAAAGTGCATGAAAATGGCCAATTTTCTCACTCTGAGGTCTCAAAAAGTGTTTCTTCACCCCGGGAAGTGAATTAAATACCATTTGTAGGCATTTAATGTTCAATTAAAAACAGCAGATTTTTGACAAAAGAGATAACACCCCCCCATTACGTCATTCTTCAGAAAGGTGAAAAATGGTCCGTTTCCAAATGTTTTATTTTTGAACGTCAGTTCACATTTGTAGGTGGATTATTAGTTTTAGAGCTAAAATTAGCATGTTTAAAGTGATTTTCATGCTTCCAGGGGCTCTAAACACAAGATTTGTGGAATGGTTAACAGTGCATGAAAATGGCCAATTTGCTCACTCTGAGGTCTCAAAAAGTGTTTCTTCACCCCGGGAAGTGAATTAAATACCATTTGGAGGCATTTAATGTTCAAGCAAAAACAGCTGATTTTTGACAAAGGAGATAACACCCCCCCATTACGTAATTCTTCAGAAAGGTGAAAAATTGTCTGTTTTCAAATGTTTTATTTTTGAATGTCAGTTCACATTTGTAGGTGGATTATTAGTTTTAGAGCTAAAATTAGCATATTTAAAGTGATGTTCATGCTTCCAGGGGCTCTAAACACAAGATTTGTGGAATGGTTAAAAGTGCATGAAAATGGCCAATTTGCTCACTCTGAGGTCTCAAAAAGTGTTTCTTCATCCCGGGAAGTGAATTAAATACCATTTGGAGGCATTTAATGTTCAATCAAAAACAGCTGATTTTTGACAAAAGAGATAACACCTCCCATTACGTCATGCTTCAGAAAGGTGAAAAATT
This sequence comes from Lissotriton helveticus, assembly GCF_964261635.1. Lineage (NCBI taxonomy): Eukaryota > Metazoa > Chordata > Amphibia > Caudata > Salamandridae > Lissotriton > Lissotriton helveticus. The sequence continues at coordinate 3,231,137 of NW_027611740.1, forward strand.
GTCCGTTTTCAAATGTTTTATTTTTGAATGTCAGTTCACATTTGTAGGTGGATTATTAGTTTTAGAGCTAAAATTAGCATGTTTAAAGTGATTTTCATGCTTCCTGTGGCCCTAAACACAAGGTTTGTGGAATGGTTAAAAGTGCATGAAAATGGCCAATTTGCTCACTCTGAGGTCTCAAAAAGTGTTTCTTCACCCCGGGAAGTGAATTAAATACCATTTGGAGGCATTTAATGTTCAAGCAAAAACAGCTGATCTTTGACAAAAGAGATAACACCCCCCCATTACGTCATTCTTCAGAAAGGTGAAAAATTGTCCGTTTTCAAATGTTTTTGTTTTTAATGTCAGTTCACATTTGTAGGTGGATTAGTTTTAGAGCTAAAATTAGCATGTTTAAAGTGATTTTCATGCTTCCAGGGGCTCTAAACACAAGATTTGTGGAATGGTTAAAAGTGCATGAAAATGGCCAATTTGCTCACTCTGAGGTCTCAAAAAGTGTTTCTTCACCCAGGGAAGTGAATTAAATACAATTTGGAGGCATTTAATGTTCAAGCAAAAACGGCGGATTTTTGACAAAAGAGATAACACCCCCCCATTACTTGATGCTTCAGAAAGGTGAAAAATTGTCCGTTTTCAAATGTTTTATTTTTGAATGTCAGTTCACATTTGTAGGTGGATTAGTTTTAGAGCTAAAATTAGCATGTTTAAAGTGATTTTCATGCTTCCAGGGGCTCTAAACACAAGATTTGTGGAATGGTTAAAAGTGCATGAAAATGGCCAATTTGCTCACTCTGAGGTCTCAAAAAGTGTTTCTTCACCCCGGGAAGTGAATTAAATACCATTTGGAGGCATTTAATGTTCAAGCAAAAACAGCTGATCTTTGACAAAAGAGATAACACCCCCCCATTACGTCATTCTTCAGAAAGGTGAAAAATGGTCCGTTTTCAAATGTTTTATTTTTGAACGTCAGTTCACATTTGTAGGTGGATTATTAGTTTTAGAGCTAAAATTAGCATGTTTAAAGTGATTTTCATGCTTCCAGGGGCTCTAAACACAAGATTTGTGGAATGGTTAAAAGTGCATGAAAATGGCCAATTTGCTCACTCTGAGGTCTCAAAAAGTGTTTCTTCACCCCGGGAAGTGAATTAAATACCATTTGGAGGCATTTAATGTTCAAGCAAAAACAGCTGATCTTTGACAAAAGAGATAACACCCCCCCATTACGTCATTCTTCAGAAAGGTGAAAAATGGTCCGTTTTCAAATGTTTTATTTTTGAACGTCAGTTCACATTTGTAGGTGGATTATTAGTTTTAGAGCTAAAATTAGCATGTTTAAAGTGATTTTCATGCTTCCAGGGGCTCTAAACACAAGATTTGTAGAATGGTTAAAAGTGCATGAAAATGACCAATTTGCTCACTCTGAGGTCTCAAAAAGTGTTTCTTCACCCCGGGAAGTGAATTAAATACCATTTGGAGGCATTTAATGTTCAAGCAAAAACAGCTGATTTTTGACAAAAGAGATAACACCCCCCCATTAAGTAATTCTTCAGAAAGGTGAAAAATGGTCCGTTTTCAAATGTTTTATTTTTGAACGTCAGTTCACATTTGTAGGTGGATTATTAGTTTTAGAGCTAAAATTAGCATATTTAAAGTGATTTTCATGCTTCGAGGGGCTCTAAACACAAGATTTGTGGAATGGTTAAAAGTGCATGAAAATGGCCAATTTGCCCACTCTGAGGTCTCAAAAAGTGTTTCTTCACCCCAGGAAGTGAATTAAATACCATTTGGAGGCATTTAATGTTCAAGCAAAAACGGCTGATTTTTGACAAAAGAGATAACACCCCCCCATTACGTCATTCTTCAGAAAGGTGAAAAATGGTCCGTTTTCAAATGTTTTATTTTTGAACGTCAGTTCACATTTGTAGGTGGATTATTAGTTTTAGAGCTAAAATTAGCATGTTTAAAGTGATTTTCATGCTTCCAGGGGCCCGGGAAGTGAATTAAATACCATTTGGAGGCATTTAATGTTCAAGCAAAAACAGCTGATCTTTGACAAAAGAGATAACACCCCCCCATTACGTCATGCTTCAGAAAGGTGAAAAATTGTCCATTTTCAAATGTTTTATTTTTGAATGTCAGTTCACATTTGTAGGTGAATTATTAGTTTTAGAGCTAAAATTAGCATGTTTAAAGTGATTTTCATGCTTCCGTGGCCCTAAACACAAAGTTTGTGGAATGGTTAAAAGTGCATGAAAATGGCCAATTTGCTCACTCTGAGGTCTCAAAAAGTGTTTCTTCACCCCGGGAAGTGAATTAAATACCATTTGGAGGCATTTAATGTTCAAGCAAAAACAGCTGATCTTTGACAAAAGAGATAACACCCCCCATTACGTCATTCTTCAGAAAGGTGAAAAATGGTCAGTTTTCAAATGTTTTATTTTTGAACGTCAGTTCACATTTGTAGGTGGATTATTAGTTTTAGAGCTAAAATTAGCATGTTTAAAGTGATTTTCATGCTTCCAGGGGCTCTAAACACAAGATTTGTGGAATGGTTAAAAGTGCATGAAAATGGCCAATTTGCTCACTCTGAGGTCTCAAAAAGTGTTTCTTCACCCCGGGAAGTGAATAAAATACCATTTGGAGGCATTTAATGTTCAATCAAAAACAGCTGATTTTTGACAAAAGAGATAACACCTCCCATTACGTCATGCTTCAGAAAGGTGAAAAATTGTCCGTTTTCAAATGTTTTATTTTTGAATGTCAGTTCACATTTGTAGGTGGATTATTAGTTTTAGAGCTAAAATTAGCATGTTTAAAGTGATTTTCATGCTTCCTGTGGCCCTAAACACAAGGTTTGTGGAATGGTTAAAAGTGCATGAAAATGGCCAATTTGCTCACTCTGAGGTCTCAAAAAGTGTTTCTTCACCCCGGGAAGTGAATTAAATACCATTTGGAGGCATTTAATGTTCAAGCAAAAACAGCTGATCTTTGACAAAAGAGATAACACCCCCCATTACGTCATTCTTCAGAAAGGTGAAAAATGGTCCGTTTTCAAATGTTTTATTTTTAAACGTCAGTTCACATTTGTAGGTGGATTATTAGTTTTAGAGCTAAAATTAGCATGTTTATAGTGATTTTCATGCTTCCAGGGGCTCTAAACACAAGATTTGTGGAATGGTTAAAAGTGCATGAAAATGGCCAATTTGCTCACTCTGAGGTCTCAAAAAGTGTTTCTTCACCCCGGGAAGTGAATTAAATACCATTTGGAGGCATTTAATGTTCAAGCAAAAACTGCTGATTTTTGACAAAAGAGATAACACCCCCCCATTACGTCATTCTTCAGAAAGGTGAAAAATGGTCCATTTTCAAATGTTTTATTTTTGAACGTCAGTTCACATTTGTAGGTGGATTATTAGTTTTAGAGCTAAAATTAGCATGTTTAAAGTGATTTTCATGCTTCCAGGGGCTCTAAACACAAGATTTGTGGAATGGTTAAAAGTGCATGAAAATGGCCAATTTTCTCACTCTGAGGTCTCAAAAAGTGTTTCTTCACCCCGGGAAGTGAATTAAATACCATTTGTAGGCATTTAATGTTCAATTAAAAACAGCAGATTTTTGACAAAAGAGATAACACCCCCCCATTACGTCATTCTTCAGAAAGGTGAAAAATGGTCCGTTTCCAAATGTTTTATTTTTGAACGTCAGTTCACATTTGTAGGTGGATTATTAGTTTTAGAGCTAAAATTAGCATGTTTAAAGTGATTTTCATGCTTCCAGGGGCTCTAAACACAAGATTTGTGGAATGGTTAACAGTGCATGAAAATGGCCAATTTGCTCACTCTGAGGTCTCAAAAAGTGTTTCTTCACCCCGGGAAGTGAATTAAATACCATTTGGAGGCATTTAATGTTCAAGCAAAAACAGCTGATTTTTGACAAAGGAGATAACACCCCCCCATTACGTAATTCTTCAGAAAGGTGAAAAATTGTCTGTTTTCAAATGTTTTATTTTTGAATGTCAGTTCACATTTGTAGGTGGATTATTAGTTTTAGAGCTAAAATTAGCATATTTAAAGTGATGTTCATGCTTCCAGGGGCTCTAAACACAAGATTTGTGGAATGGTTAAAAGTGCATGAAAATGGCCAATTTGCTCACTCTGAGGTCTCAAAAAGTGTTTCTTCATCCCGGGAAGTGAATTAAATACCATTTGGAGGCATTTAATGTTCAATCAAAAACAGCTGATTTTTGACAAAAGAGATAACACCTCCCATTACGTCATGCTTCAGAAAGGTGAAAAATTGTCCGTTTTCAAATGTTTTATTTTTGAATGTCAGTTCACATTTGTAGGTGGATTATTAGTTTTAGAGCTAAAATTAGCATGTTTAAAGTGATTTTCATGCTTCCTGTGGCCCTAAACACAAGGTTTGTGGAATGGTTAAAAGTGCATGAAAATGGCCAATTTGCTCACTCTGAGGTCTCAAAAAGTGTTTCTTCACCCCGGGAAGTGAATTAAATACCATTTGGAGGCATTTAATGTTCAAGCAAAAACAGCTGATCTTTGACAAAAGAGATAACACCCCCCCATTACGTCATTCTTCAGAAAGGTGAAAAATTGTCCGTTTTCAAATGTTTTTGTTTTTAATGTCAGTTCACATTTGTAGGTGGATTAGTTTTAGAGCTAAAATTAGCATGTTTAAAGTGATTTTCATGCTTCCAGGGGCTCTAAACACAAGATTTGTGGAATGGTTAAAAGTGCATGAAAATGGCCAATTTGCTCACTCTGAGGTCTCAAAAAGTGTTTCTTCACCCAGGGAAGTGAATTAAATACAATTTGGAGGCATTTAATGTTCAAGCAAAAACGGCGGATTTTTGACAAAAGAGATAACACCCCCCCATTACTTGATGCTTCAGAAAGGTGAAAAATTGTCCGTTTTCAAATGTTTTATTTTTGAATGTCAGTTCACATTTGTAGGTGGATTAGTTTTAGAGCTAAAATTAGCATGTTTAAAGTGATTTTCATGCTTCCAGGGGCTCTAAACACAAGATTTGTGGAATGGTTAAAAGTGCATGAAAATGGCCAATTTGCTCACTCTGAGGTCTCAAAAAGTGTTTCTTCACCCCGGGAAGTGAATTAAATACCATTTGGAGGCATTTAATGTTCAAGCAAAAACGGCTGATTTTTGACAAAAGAGATAACACCCCCACATTACGTCATTCTTCAGAAATGTGAAAAATGGTCCGTTTTCAAATGTTTTTGTTTTTAATGTCAGTTCACATTTGTAGGTGGATTAGTTTTAGAGCTAAAATTAGCATGTTTAAAGTGATTTTCATGCTTCCTGTGGCCCTAAACACAAGGTTTGTGGAATGGTTAAAAGTGCATGAAAATGGCCAATTTGCTCACTCTGAGGTCTCAAAAAGAGTTTCTTCACCCCGGGAAGTGAATTAAATACCATTTGGAGGCATTTAATGTTCAAGCAAAAACAGCTGATTTTTGACAAAAGAGATAACACCCCCCCATTACGTAATTCTTCAGAAAGGTGAAAAATTGTCTGTTTTCAAATGTTTTATTTTTGAATGTCAGTTCACATTTGTAGGTGGATTATTAGTTTTAGAGCTAAAATTTGCATTTTTAAAGTGATTTTCATGCTTCCAGGGGCTCTAAACACAAGATTTGTGGAATGGTTAAAAGTGCATGGAAATGGCCAATTTGCTCACTCTGGGGTCTCAAAAAGTGTTTCTTCACCCCGGGAAGTGAATTAAATACCATTTGGAGGCATTTAATGTTCAAGCAAAAACGGCTGATTTTTGACAAAAGAGATAACACCCCCCCATTACGTCATTCTTCAGAAAGGTGAAAAATGGTCCATTTTCAAATGTTTTATTTTTGAACGTCAGTTCACATTTGTAGGTGGATTATTAGTTTTAGAGCTAAAATTAGCATGTTTAAAGTGATTTTCATGCTTCCAGGGGCTCTAAACACAAGATTTGTAGAATGGTTAAAAGTGCATGAAAATGGCCAATTTGCTCACTCTGAGGTCTCAAAAAGTGTTTCTTCACCCCGGGAAGTGAATTAAATACCATTTGTAGGCATTTAATGTTCAATCAAAAACAGCAGATTTTTGACAAAAGAGATAACACCCCCCCATTACGTCATTCTTCAGAAAGGTGAAAAATGGTCCGTTTCCAAATGTTTTATTTTTGAACGTCAGTTCACATTTGTAGGTGGATTATTAGTTTTAGAGCTAAAATTAGCATGTTTAAAGTGATTTTCATGCTTCCAGGGGCTCTAAACACAAGATTTGTGGAATGGTTAAAAGTGCATGAAAATGGCCAATTTGCTCACTCTGAGGTCTCAAAAAGTGTTTCTTCACCCCGGGAAGTGAATTAAATACCATTTGGAGGCATTTAATGTTCAAGCAAAAACAGCTGATTTTTGACAAAGGAGATAACACCCCCCCATTACGTAATTCTTCAGAAAGGTGAAAAATTGTCTGTTTTCAAATGTTTTATTTTTGAATGTCAGTTCACATTTGTAGGTGGATTATTAGTTTTAGAGCTAAAATTAGCATATTTAAAGTGATGTTCATGCTTCCAGGGGCTCTAAACACAAGATTTGTGGAATGGTTAAAAGTGCATGAAAATGGCCAATTTGCTCACTCTGAGGTCTCAAAAAGAGTTTCTTCACCCCGGGAAGTGAATTAAATACCATTTGGAGGCATTTAATGTTCAAGCAAAAACAGCTGATTTTTGACAAAAGAGATAACACCCCCCCATTACGTAATTCTTCAGAAAGGTGAAAAATTGTCTGTTTTCAAATGTTTTATTTTTGAATGTCAGTTCACATTTGTAGGTGGATTATTAGTTTTAGAGCTAAAATTTGCATTTTTAAAGTGATTTTCATGCTTCCAGGGGCTCTAAACACAAGATTTGTGGAATGGTTAAAAGTGCATGGAAATGGCCAATTTGCTCACTCTGGGGTCTCAAAAAGTGTTTCTTCACCCCGGGAAGTGAATTAAATACCATTTGGAGGCATTTAATGTTCAAGCAAAAACGGCTGATTTTTGACAAAAGAGATAACACCCCCCCATTACGTCATTCTTCAGAAAGGTGAAAAATGGTCCATTTTCAAATGTTTTATTTTTGAACGTCAGTTCACATTTGTAGGTGGATTATTAGTTTTAGAGCTAAAATTAGCATGTTTAAAGTGATTTTCATGCTTCCAGGGGCTCTAAACACAAGATTTGTAGAATGGTTAAAAGTGCATGAAAATGGCCAATTTGCTCACTCTGAGGTCTCAAAAAGTGTTTCTTCACCCCGGGAAGTGAATTAAATACCATTTGTAGGCATTTAATGTTCAATCAAAAACAGCAGATTTTTGACAAAAGAGATAACACCCCCCCATTACGTCATTCTTCAGAAAGGTGAAAAATGGTCCGTTTCCAAATGTTTTATTTTTGAACGTCAGTTCACATTTGTAGGTGGATTATTAGTTTTAGAGCTAAAATTAGCATGTTTAAAGTGATTTTCATGCTTCCAGGGGCTCTAAACACAAGATTTGTGGAATGGTTAAAAGTGCATGAAAATGGCCAATTTGCTCACTCTGAGGTCTCAAAAAGTGTTTCTTCACCCCGGGAAGTGAATTAAATACCATTTGGAGGCATTTAATGTTCAAGCAAAAACAGCTGATTTTTGACAAAGGAGATAACACCCCCCCATTACGTAATTCTTCAGAAAGGTGAAAAATTGTCTGTTTTCAAATGTTTTATTTTTGAATGTCAGTTCACATTTGTAGGTGGATTATTAGTTTTAGAGCTAAAATTAGCATATTTAAAGTGATGTTCATGCTTCCAGGGGCTCTAAACACAAGATTTGTGGAATGGTTAAAAGTGCATGAAAATGGCCAATTTGCTCACTCTGAGGTCTCAAAAAGTGTTTCTTCACCCCGGGAAGTGAATTAAATACCATTTGGAGGCATTTAATGTTCAAGCAAAAACGGCTGATTTTTGACAAAAGAGATAACACCCCCCCATTACGTCATTCTTCAGAAAGGTGAAAAATGGTCCGTTTTCAAATGTTTTATTTTTGAACGTCAGTTCACATTTGTAGGTGGATTATTAGTTTTAGAGCTAAAATTAGCATGTTTAAAGTGATTTTCATGCTTCCAGGGGCTCTAAACACAAGATTTGTGGAATGGTTAAAAGTGCATGAAAATGGCCAATTTGCTCACTCTGAGGTCTCAAAAAGTGTTTCTTCACCCCGGGAAGTAAATTAAATACCATTTGGAGGCATTTAATGTTCAATCAAAAACAGCTGATTTTTGACAAAAGAGATAACACCTCCCATTACGTCATGCTTCAGAAAGGTGAAAAATTGTCCGTTTTCAAATGTTTTATTTTTGAATGTCAGTTCACATTTGTAGGTGGATTATTAGTTTTAGAGCTAAAATTAGCATGTTTAAAGTGATTTTCATGCTTCCTGTGGCCCTAAACACAAGGTTTGTGGAATGGTTAAAAGTGCATGAAAATGGCCAATTTGCTCACTCTGAGGTCTCAAAAAGTGTTTCTTCACCCCGGGAAGTGAATTAAATACCATTTGGAGGCATTTAATGTTCAAGCAAAAACAGCTGATTTTTGACAAAGGAGATAACACCCCCCCATTACGTAATTCTTCAGAAAGGTGAAAAATTGTCTGTTTTCAAATGTTTTATTTTTGAATGTCAGTTCACATTTGTAGGTGGATTATTAGTTTTAGAGCTAAAATTAGCATATTTAAAGTGATGTTCATGCTTCCAGGGGCTCTAAACACAAGATTTGTGGAATGGTTAAAAGTGCATGAAAATGGCCAATTTGCTCACTCTGAGGTCTCAAAAAGTGTTTCTTCACCCCGGGAAGTGAATTAAATACCATTTGGAGGCATTTAATGTTCAAGCAAAAACGGCTGATTTTTGACAAAAGAGATAACACCCCCCCATTACGTCATTCTTCAGAAAGGTGAAAAATGGTCCGTTTTCAAATGTTTTATTTTTGAACGTCAGTTCACATTTGTAGGTGGATTATTAGTTTTAGAGCTAAAATTAGCATGTTTAAAGTGATTTTCATGCTTCCAGGGGCTCTAAACACAAGATTTGTGGAATGGTTAAAAGTGCATGAAAATGGCCAATTTGCTCACTCTGAGGTCTCAAAAAGTGTTTCTTCACCCCGGGAAGTAAATTAAATACCATTTGGAGGCATTTAATGTTCAATCAAAAACAGCTGATTTTTGACAAAAGAGATAACACCTCCCATTACGTCATGCTTCAGAAAGGTGAAAAATTGTCCGTTTTCAAATGTTTTATTTTTGAATGTCAGTTCACATTTGTAGGTGGATTATTAGTTTTAGAGCTAAAATTAGCATGTTTAAAGTGATTTTCATGCTTCCTGTGGCCCTAAACACAAGGTTTGTGGAATGGTTAAAAGTGCATGAAAATGGCCAATTTGCTCACTCTGAGGTCTCAAAAAGTGTTTCTTCACCCCGGGAAGTGAATTAAATACCATTTGGAGGCATTTAATGTTCAAGCAAAAACAGCTGATCTTTGACAAAAGAGATAACACCCCCCCATTACGTCATTCTTCAGAAAGGTGAAAAATTGTCCGTTTTCAAATGTTTTTGTTTTTAATGTCAGTTCACATTTGTAGGTGGATTAGTTTTAGAGCTAAAATTAGCATGTTTAAAGTGATTTTCATGCTTCCAGGGGCTCTAAACACAAGGTTTGTGGAATGGTTAAAAGTGCATGAAAATGGCCAATTTGCTCACTCTGAGGTCTCAAAAAGAGTTTCTTCACCCCGGGAAGTGAATTAAATACCATTTGGAGGCATTTAATGTTCAAGCAAAAACAGCTGATTTTTGACAAAAGAGATAACACCCCCCCATTACGTAATTCTTCAGAAAGGTGAAAAATTGTCTGTTTTCAAATGTTTTATTTTTGAATGTCAGTTCACATTTGTAGGTGGATTATTAGTTTTAGAGCTAAAATTAGCATGTTTAAAGTGATTTTCATGCTTCCTGTGGCCCTAAACACAAGGTTTGTGGAATGGTTAAAAGTGCATGAAAATGGCCAATTTGCTCACTCTGAGGTCTCAAAAAGTGTTTCTTCACCCCGGGAAGTGAATTAAATACCATTTGGAGGCATTTCATGTTCAATCAAAAAAAGCTGATTTTTGACAAAAGAGATAACACTTCCCATTACGTCATGCTTCAGAAAGGTGAAAAATTGTCCGTTTTCAAATGTTTTTGTTTTTAATGTCAGTTCACATTTGTAGGTGGATTAGTTTTAGAGCTAAAATTAGCATGTTTAAAGTGATTTTCATGCTTCCTGTGGCCCTAAACACAAGGTTTGTGGAATGGTTAAAAGTGCATGAAAATGGCCAATTTGCTCACTCTGAGGTCTCAAAAAGAGTTTCTTCACCCCGGGAAGTGAATTAAATACCATTTGGAGGCATTTAATGTTCAAGCAAAAACAGCTGATTTTTGACAAAAGAGATAACACCCCCCCATTACGTAATTCTTCAGAAAGGTGAAAAATTGTCTGTTTTCAAATGTTTTATTTTTGAATGTCAGTTCACATTTGTAGGTGGATTATTAGTTTTAGAGCTAAAATTTGCATTTTTAAAGTGATTTTCATGCTTCCAGGGGCTCTAAACACAAGATTTGTGGAATGGTTAAAAGTGCATGGAAATGGCCAATTTGCTCACTCTGGGGTCTCAAAAAGTGTTTCTTCACCCCGGGAAGTGAATTAAATACCATTTGGAGGCATTTAATGTTCAAGCAAAAACGGCTGATTTTTGACAAAAGAGATAACACCCCCCCATTACGTCATTCTTCAGAAAGGTGAAAAATGGTCCATTTTCAAATGTTTTATTTTTGAACGTCAGTTCACATTTGTAGGTGGATTATTAGTTTTAGAGCTAAAATTAGCATGTTTAAAGTGATGTTCATGCTTCCAGGGGCTCTAAACACAAGATTTGTAGAATGGTTAAAAGTGCATGAAAATGGCCAATTTGCTCACTCTGAGGTCTCAAAAAGTGTTTCTTCACCCCGGGAAGTGAATTAAATACCATTTGTAGGCATTTAATGTTCAATCAAAAACAGCAGATTTTTGACAAAAGAGATAACACCCCCCCATTACGTCATTCTTCAGAAAGGTGAAAAATGGTCCGTTTCCAAATGTTTTATTTTTGAACGTCAGTTCACATTTGTAGGTGGATTATTAGTTTTAGAGCTAAAATTAGCATGTTTAAAGTGATTTTCATGCTTCCAGGGGCTCTAAACACAAGATTTGTGGAATGGTTAAAAGTGCATGAAAATGGCCAATTTGCTCACTCTGAGGTCTCAAAAAGTGTTTCTTCACCCCGGGAAGTGAATTAAATACCATTTGGAGGCATTTAATGTTCAAGCAAAAACAGCTGATTTTTGACAAAGGAGATAACACCCCCCCATTACGTAATTCTTCAGAAAGGTGAAAAATTGTCTGTTTTCAAATGTTTTATTTTTGAATGTCAGTTCACATTTGTAGGTGGATTATTAGTTTTAGAGCTAAAATTAGCATATTTAAAGTGATGTTCATGCTTCCAGGGGCTCTAAACACAAGATTTGTGGAATGGTTAAAAGTGCATGAAAATGGCCAATTTGCTCACTCTGAGGTCTCAAAAAGTGTTTCTTCACCCCGGGAAGTGAATTAAATACCATTTGGAGGCATTTAATGTTCAAGCAAAAACGGCTGATTTTTGACAAAAGAGATAACACCCCCCCATTACGTCATTCTTCAGAAAGGTGAAAAATGGTCCGTTTTCAAATGTTTTATTTTTGAACGTCAGTTCACATTTGTAGGTGGATTATTAGTTTTAGAGCTAAAATTAGCATGTTTAAAGTGATTTTCATGCTTCCAGGGGCTCTAAACACAAGATTTGTGGAATGGTTAAAAGTGCATGAAAATGGCCAATTTGCTCACTCTGAGGTCTCAAAAAGTGTTTCTTCACCCCGGGAAGTAAATTAAATACCATTTGGAGGCATTTAATGTTCAATCAAAAACAGCTGATTTTTGACAAAAGAGATAACACCTCCCATTACGTCATGCTTCAGAAAGGTGAAAAATTGTCAGTTTTGAAATGTTTTATTTTTGAATGTCAGTTCACATTTGTAGGTGGATTATTAGTTTTAGAGCTAAAATTAGCATGTTTAAAGTGATTTTCATGCTTCCTGTGGCCCTAAACACAAGGTTTGTGGAATGGTTAAAAGTGCATGAAAATGGCCAATTTGCTCACTCTGAGGTCTCAAAAAGTGTTTCTTCACCCCGGGAAGTGAATTAAATACCATTTGGAGGCATTTGATGTTCAAGCAAAAACAGCTGATCTTTGACAAAAGAGATAACACCCCCCCCATTACGTCATTCTTCAGAAAGGTGAAAAATTGTCCCTTTTCAAATGTTTTTGTTTTTAATGTCAGTTCACATTTGTAGGTGGATTAGTTTTAGAGCTAAAATTAGCATGTTTAAAGTGATTTTCATGCTTCCAGGGGCTCTAAACACAAGATTTGTGGAATGGTTAAAAGTGCATGAAAATGGCCAATTTGCTCACTCTGAGGTCTCAAAAAGTGTTTCTTCACCCCGGGAAGTGAATTAAATACAATTTGGAGGCATTTAATGTTCAAGCAAAAACGGCGGATTTTTGACAAAAGAGATAACACCCCCCCATTACTTGATGCTTCAGAAAGGTGAAAAATTGTCCGTTTTCAAATGTTTTATTTTTGAATGTCAGTTCACATTTGTAGGTGGATCATCAGTTTTAGAGCTAAAAAAAATAGCATGTTTAAAGTGATTTTCATGCTTCCAGGGGCTCTAAACACAAGATTTGTGGAATGGTTAAAAGTGCATGAAAATGGCCAATTTGCTCACTCTGAGGTCTCAAAAAGTGTTTCTTCACCCCAGGAAGTGAATTAAATACCATTTGGAGGCATTTCATGTTCAATCAAAAACAGCTGATTTTTGACAAAAGAGATAACACCCCCCCATTACGTAATTCTTCAGAAAGGTGAAAAATTGTCTGTTTTCAAATGTTTTATTTTTGAATGTCAGTTCACATTTGTAGGTGGATTATTAGTTTTAGAGCTAAAATTAGCATATTTAAAGTGATTTTCATGCTTCCAGGGGCTCTAAACACAAGATTTGTGGAATGGTTAAAAGTGCATGAAAATGGCTAATTTGCTCACTCTGAGGTCTCAAAAAGTGTTTCTTCACCCCGGGAAGTGAATTAAATACCATTTGGAGGCATTTAATGTTCAAGCAAAAACGGCTGATTTTTGACAAAAGAGATAACACCCCCCCATTACGTCATTCTTCAGAAATGTGAAAAATGGTCCGTTTTCAAATGTTTTATTTTTGAACGTCAGTTCACATTTGTAGGTGGATTATTAGTTTTAGAGCTAAAATTAGCATGTTTAAAGTGATTTTCATGCTTCCAGGGGCTCTAAACACAAGATTTGTGGAATGGTTAAAAGTGCATGAAAATGGCCAATTTGCTCACTCTGAGGTCTCAAAAAGTGTTTCTTCACCCCGGGAAGTGAATTAAATACCAGTTGGAGGCATTTAATGTTCAATCAAAAACAGCTGATTTTTGACAAAAGAGATAACACCTCCCATTACGTCATGCTTCAGAAAGGTGAAAAATTGTCCTTTTTTCAAATGGTTTTTTTGAATGTCAGTTCACATTTGTAGGTGGATTATTAGTTTTAGAGCTAAAATTAGCACATTTAAAGTGATTTTCATGCTTCCAGGGGCTCTAAACACAAGATTTGTGGAATGGTTAAAAGTGCATGAAAATGGCCAATTTGCTCACTCTGAGGTCTCAAAAAGTGTTTCTTCACCCCGGGAAGTGAATTAAATACCATTTGGAGGCATTTACTGTTCAAGCAAAAACAGCTGATTTTTTACAAAAGAGATAACACCCCCCCATTACGTCATTCTTCAGAAAGGTGAAAAATGGTCCGTTTTCAAATGTTTTATTTTTGAACGTCAGTTCACATTTGTAGGTGGATTATTAGTTTTAGAGCTAAAATTAGCATGTTTAAAGTGATTTTCATGCTTCCAGGGGCTCTAAACACAAGATTTGTGGAATGGTTAAAAGTGCATGAAAATGGCCAATTTGCTCACTCTGAGGTCTCAAAAAGTGTTTCTTCACCCCGGGAAGTGAATTAAATACCATTTGTAGGCATTTAATGTTCAATCAAAAACAGCAGATTTTTGACAAAAGAGATAACACCCCCCCATTACGTCATTCTTCAGAAAGGTGAAAAATTGTCCGTTTTCAAATGTTTTTTTTTAATGTCAGTTCACATTTGTAGGTGGATTATTAGTTTTAGAGCTAAAATTAGCATGTTTAAAGTGATTTTCATGCTTCCTGTGGCCCTAAACACAAGGTTTGTGGAATGGTTAAAAGTGCATGAAAATGGCCAATTTGCTCACTCTGAGGTCTCAAAAAGAGTTTCTTCACCCCGGGAAGTGAATTAAATACCATTTGGAGGCATTTAATGTTCAAGCAAAAACAGCTGATTTTTGACAAAAGAGATAACACCCCCCCATTACGTAATTCTTCAGAAAGGTGAAAAATTGTCTGTTTTCAAATGTTTTATTTTTGAACGTCAGTTCACATTTGTAGGTGGATTATTAGTTTTAGAGCTAAAATTAGCATGTTTAAAGTGATTTTCATGCTTCCAGGGGCTCAAAACACAAGATTTGTGGAATGGTTAAAAGTTCATGAAAATGGCCAATTTGCTCACTCTGAGGTCTCAAAAAGTGTTTCTTCACCCCGGGAAGTGAATTAAATACCATTTGGAGGCATTTAATGTTCAAGCAAAAACAGCTGATTTTTGACAAAAGGGATAACACCCCCCCATTACGTAATGCTTCAGAAAGGTGAAAAATGGTCAGTTTTCAAATGTTTTATTTTTGAAGGTCAGTTCACATTTGTAGGTGGATTATTAGTTTTAGAGCTAAAATTAGCATGTTTAAAGTGATTTTCATGCTTCCAGGGGCCCGGGAAGTGAATTAAATACCATTTGGAGGCATTTAATGTTCAAGCAAAAACGGCTGATTTTTGACAAAAGAGATAACACCCCCCCATTAAGTCATGCTTCAGAAAGGTGAAAAATTGTCCATTTTCAAATGTTTTATTTTTGAATGTCAGTTCACATTTGTAGGTGAATTATTAGTTTTAGAGCTAAAATTAGCATGTTTAAAGTGATTTTCATGCTTCCTGTGGCCCTAAACACAAAGTTTGTGGAATGGTTAAAAGTGCATGAAAATGGCCAATTTGCTCACTCTGAGGTCTCAAAAAGTGTTTCTTCACCCCGGGAAGTGAATTAAATACCATTTGGAGGCATTTAATGTTCAAGCAAAAACAGCTGATTTTTGACAAAAGAGATAACACCCCCCCATTAAGTAATTCTTCAGAAAGGTGAAAAATGGTCCGTTTTCAAATGTTTTATTTTTGAACGTCAGTTCACATTTGTAGGTGGATTATTAGTTTTAGAGCTAAAAGTAGCATATTTAAAGTGATTTTCATGCTTCCAGGGGCTCTAAACACAAGATTTGTGGAATGGTTAAAAGTGCATGAAAATGGCCAATTTGCCCCCTCTGAGGTCTCAAAAAGTGTTTCTTCACCCCGGGAAGTGAATTAAATACCATTTGGAGGCATTTAATGTTCAAGCAAAAACGGCTGATTTTTGACAAAAGAGATAACACCCCCCCATTACGTCATTCTTCAGAAAGGTGAAAAATGGTCAGTTTTCAAATGTTTTATTTTTGAACGTCAGTTCACATTTGTAGGTGGATTATTAGTTTTAGAGCTAAAATTAGCATGTTTAAAGTGATTTTCATGCTTCCAGGGGCCCGGGAAGTGAATTAAATACCATTTGGAGGCATTTAATGTTCAAGCAAAAACGGCTGATTTTTGACAAAAGAGATAACACCCCCCCATTACGTCATGCTTCAGAAAGGTGAAAAATTGTCCATTTTCAAATGTTTTATTTTTGAATGTCAGTTCACATTTGTAGGTGAATTATTAGTTTTAGAGCTAAAATTAGCATGTTTAAAGTGATTTTCATGCTTCCTGTGGCCCTAAACACAAAGTTTGTGGAATGGTTAAAAGTGCATGAAAATGGCCAATTTGCTCACTCTGAGGTCTCAAAAAGTGTTTCTTCACCCCGGGAAGTGAATTAAATACCATTTGGAGGCATTTAATGTTCAAGCAAAAACAGCTGATTTTTGACAAAAGAGATAACACCCCCCCATTAAGTAATTCTTCAGAAAGGTGAAAAATGGTCCGTTTTCAAATGTTTTATTTTTGAACGTCAGTTCACATTTGTAGGTGGATTATTAGTTTTAGAGATAAAATTAGCATATTTAAAGTGATTTTCATGCTTCCAGGGGCTCTAAACACAAGACTTGTGGAATGGTTAAAAGTGCATGAAAATGGCCAATTTGCCCACTCTGAGGTCTCAAAAAGTGTTTCTTCACCCCAGGAAGTGAATTAAATACCATTTGGAGGCATTTAATGTTCAAGCAAAAACGGCTGATTTTTGACAAAAGAGATAACACCCCCCATTACGTCATTCTTCAGAAAGGTGAAAAATGGTCCGTTTTCAAATGTTTTATTTTTGAACGTCAGTTCACATTTGTAGGTGGATTATTAGTTTTAGAGCTAAAATTAGCATGTTTAAAGTGATTTTCATGCTTCCAGGGGCCCGGGAAGTGAATTAAATACCATTTGGAGGCATTTAATGTTCAAGCAAAAACAGCTGATCTTTGACAAAAGAGATAACACCCCCCCATTACGTCATTCTTCAGAAAGGTGAAAAATGGTCCGTTTTCAAATGTTTTATTTTTGAACGTCAGTTCACATTTGTAGGTGGATTATTAGTTTTAGAGCTAAAATTAGCATGTTTAAAGTGATTTTCATGCTTCCAGGGGCTCTAAACACAAGATTTGTGGAATGGTTAAAAGTGCATGGAAATGGCCAATTTGCTCACCCTGGGGTCTCAAAAAGTGTTTCTTCACCCCGGGAAGTGAATTAAATACCATTTGGAGGCATTTAATGTTCAAGCAAAAACGGCTGATTTTTGACAAAAGAGATAACACCCCCCCATTACGTCATTCTTCAGAAAGGTGAAAAATGGTCCATTTTCAAATGTTTTATTTTTGAACGTCAGTTCACATTTGTAGGTGGATTATTAGTTTTAGAGCTAAAATTAGCATGTTTAAAGTGATTTTCATGCTTCCAGGGGCTCTAAACACAAGATTTGTAGAATGGTTAAAAGTGCATGAAAATGGCCAATTTGCTCACTCTGAGGTCTCAAAAAGTGTTTCTTCACCCCGGGAAGTGAATTAAATACCATTTGTAGGCATTTAATGTTCAATCAAAAACAGCAGATTTTTGACAAAAGAGATAACACCCCCCCATTACGTCATTCTTCAGAAAGGTGAAAAATGGTCCGTTTCCAAATGTTTTATTTTTGAACGTCAGTTCACATTTGTAGGTGGATTATTAGTTTTAGAGCTAAAATTAGCATGTTTAAAGTGATTTTCATGCTTCCAGGGGCTCTAAACACAAGATTTGTGGAATGGTTAAAAGTGCATGAAAATGGCCAATTTGCTCACTCTGAGGTCTCAAAAAGTGTTTCTTCACCCCGGGAAGTGAATTAAATACCATTTGGAGGCATTTAATGTTCAAGCAAAAACAGCTGATTTTTGACAAAGGAGATAACACCCCCCCATTACGTAATTCTTCAGAAAGGTGAAAAATTGTCTGTTTTCAAATGTTTTATTTTTGAATGTCAGTTCACATTTGTAGGTGGATTATTAGTTTTAGAGCTAAAATTAGCATATTTAAAGTGATGTTCATGCTTCCAGGGGCTCTAAACACAAGATTTGTGGAATGGTTAAAAGTGCATGAAAATGGCCAATTTGCTCACTCTGAGGTCTCAAAAAGTGTTTCTTCACCCCGGGAAGTGAATTAAATACCATTTGGAGGCATTTAATGTTCAAGCAAAAACGGCTGATTTTTGACAAAAGAGATAACACCCCCCCATTACGTCATTCTTCAGAAAGGTGAAAAATGGTCCGTTTTCAAATGTTTTATTTTTGAACGTCAGTTCACATTTGTAGGTGGATTATTCGTTTTAGAGCTAAAATTAGCATGTTTAAAGTGATTTTCATGCTTCCAGGGGCTCTAAACACAAGATTTGTGGAATGGTTAAAAGTGCATGAAAATGGCCAATTTGCTCACTCTGAGGTCTCAAAAAGTGTTTCTTCACCCCGGGAAGTAAATTAAATACCATTTGGAGGCATTTAATGTTCAATCAAAAACAGCTGATTTTTGACAAAAGAGATAACACCTCCCATTACGTCATGCTTCAGAAAGGTGAAAAATTGTCCGTTTTCAAATGTTTTATTTTTGAATGTCAGTTCACATTTGTAGGTGGATTAGTTTTAGAGCTAAAATTAGCATGTTTAAAGTGATTTTCATGCTTCCAGGGGCTCTAAACACAAGATTTGTGGAATGGTTAAAAGTGCATGGAAATGGCCAATTTGCTCACTCTGGGGTCTCAAAAAGTGTTTCTTCACCCCGGGAAGTGAATTAAATACCATTTGGAGGCATTTAATGTTCAAGCAAAAACGGCTGATTTTTGACAAAAGAGATAACACCCCCCCATTACGTCATTCTTCAGAAAGGTGAAAAATGGTCCATTTTCAAATGTTTTATTTTTGAACGTCAGTTCACATTTGTAGGTGGATTATTAGTTTTAGAGCTAAAATTAGCATGTTTAAAGTGATTTTCATGCTTCCAGGGGCTCTAAACACAAGATTTGTAGAATGGTTAAAAGTGCATGAAAATGGCCAATTTGCTCACTCTGAGGTCTCAAAAAGTGTTTCTTCACCCCGGGAAGTGAATTAAATACAATTTGGAGGCATTTAATGTTCAAGCAAAAACGGCGGATTTTTGACAAAAGAGATAACACCCCCCCATTACTTGATGCTTCAGAAAGGTGAAAAATTGTCCGTTTTCAAATGTTTTATTTTTGAATGTCAGTTCACATTTGTAGGTGGATCATCAGTTTTAGAGCTGAAAAAATAGCATGTTTAAAGTGATTTTCATGCTTCCAGGGGCTCTAAACACAAGATTTGTGGAATGGTTAAAAGTGCATGAAAATGGCCAATTTGCTCACTCTGAGGTCTCAAAAAGTGTTTCTTCACCCCAGGAAGTGAATTAAATACCATTTGGAGGCATTTCATGTTCAATCAAAAACAGCTGATTTTTGACAAAAGAGATAACACCCCCCCATTACGTAATTCTTCAGAAAGGTGAAAAATTGTCTGTTTTCAAATGTTTTATTTTTGAATGTCAGTTCACATTTGTAGGTGGATTATTAGTTTTAGAGCTAAAATTAGCATATTTAAAGTGATTTTCATGCTTCCAGGGGCTCTAAACACAAGATTTGTGGAATGGTTAAAAGTGCATGAAAATGGCCAATTTGCTCACTCTGAGGTCTCAAAAAGTGTTTCTTCACCCCGGGAAGTGAATTAAATACCATTTGGAGGCATTTAATGTTCAAGCAAAAACGGCTGATTTTTGACAAAAGAGATAACACCCCCCCATTACGTCATTCTTCAGAAATGTGAAAAATGGTCCGTTTTCAAATGTTTTATTTTTGAACGTCAGTTCACATTTGTAGGTGGATTATTAGTTTTAGAGCTAAAATTAGCATGTTTAAAGTGATTTTCATGCTTCCAGGGGCTCTAAACACAATATTTGTGGAATGGTTAAAAGTGCATGAAAATGGCCAATTTGCTCACTCTGAGGTCTCAAAAAGTGTTTCTTCACCCCGGGAAGTGAATTAAATACCAGTTGGAGGCATTTAATGTTCAATCAAAAACAGCTGATTTTTGACAAAAGAGATAACACCTCCCATTACGTCATGCTTCAGAAAGGTGAAAAATTGTCCTTTTTTCAAATGGTTTTTTTGAATGTCAGTTCACATTTGTAGGTGGATTATTAGTTTTAGAGCTAAAATTAGCATATTTAAAGTGATTTTCATGCTTCCAGGGGCTCTAAACACAAGATTTGTGGAATGGTTAAAAGTGCATGAAAATGGCCAATTTGCTCACTCTGAGGTCTCAAAAAGTGTTTCTTCACCCCGGGAAGTGAATTAAATACCATTTGGAGGCATGTACTGTTCAAGCAAAAACGGCTGATTTTTGACAAAAGAGATAACACCCCCCCATTACGTCATTCTTCAGAAAGGTGAAAAATGGTCCGTTTTCAAATGTTTTATTTTTGAACGTCAGTTCACATTTGTAGGTGGATTATTAGTTTTAGAGCTAAAATTAGCATGTTTAAAGTGATTTTCATGCTTCCAGGGGCTCTAAACACAAGATTTGTGGAATGGTTAAAAGTGCATGAAAATGGCCAATTTGCTCACTCTGAGGTCTCAAAAAGTGTTTCTTCACCCCGGGAAGTGAATTAAATACCATTTGTAGGCATTTAATGTTCAATCAAAAACAGCAGATTTTTGACAAAAGAGATAACACCCCCCCATTACGTCATTCTTCAGAAAGGTGAAAAATTGTCCGTTTTCAAATGTTTTTTTTTAATGTCAGTTCACATTTGTAGGTGGATTATTAGTTTTAGAGCTAAAATTAGCATGTTTAAAGTGATTTTCATGCTTCCTGTGGCCCTAAACACAAGGTTTGTGGAATGGTTAAAAGTGCATGAAAATGGCCAATTTGCTCACTCTGAGGTCTCAAAAAGAGTTTCTTCACCCCGGGAAGTGAATTAAATACCATTTGGAGGCATTTAATGTTCAAGCAAAAACAGCTGATTTTTGACAAAAGAGATAACACCCCCCCATTACGTAATTCTTCAGAAAGGTGAAAAATTGTCTGTTTTCAAATGTTTTATTTTTGAACGTCAGTTCACATTTGTAGGTGGATTATTAGTTTTAGAGCTAAAATTAGCATGTTTAAAGTGATTTTCATGCTTCCAGGGGCTGAAAACACAAGATTTGTGGAATGGTTAAAAGTTCATGAAAATGGCCAATTTGCTCACTCTGAGGTCTCAAAAAGTGTTTCTTCACCCCGGGAAGTGAATTAAATACCATTTGGAGGCATTTAATGTTCAAGCAAAAACAGCTGATTTTTGACAAAAGGGATAACACCCCCCCATTACGTAATGCTTCAGAAAGGTGAAAAATGGTCAGTTTTCAAATGTTTTATTTTTGAAGGTCAGTTCACATTTGTAGGTGGATTATTAGTTTTAGAGCTAAAATTAGCATGTTTAAAGTGATTTTCATGCTTCCAGGGGCCCGGGAAGTGAATTAAATACCATTTGGAGGCATTTAATGTTCAAGCAAAAACGGCTGATTTTTGACAAAAGAGATAACACCCCCCCATTAAGTCATGCTTCAGAAAGGTGAAAAATTGTCCATTTTCAAATGTTTTATTTTTGAATGTCAGTTCACATTTGTAGGTGAATTATTAGTTTTAGAGCTAAAATTAGCATGTTTAAAGTGATTTTCTTGCTTCCTGTGGCCCTAAACACAAAGTTTGTGGAATGGTTAAAAGTGCATGAAAATGGCCAATTTGCTCACTCTGAGGTCTCAAAAAGTGTTTCTTCACCCCGGGAAGTGAATTAAATACCATTTGGAGGCATTTAATGTTCAAGCAAAAACAGCTGATTTTTGACAAAAGAGATAACACCCCCCCATTAAGTAATTCTTCAGAAAGGTGAAAAATGGTCCGTTTTCAAATGTTTTATTTTTGAACGTCAGTTCACATTTGTAGGTGGATTATTAGTTTTAGAGCTAAAATTAGCATGTTTAAAGTGATTTTCATGCTTCCTGTGGCCCTAAACACAAGGTTTGTGGAATGGTTAAAAGTGCATGAAAATGGCCAATTTGCTCACTCTGAGGTCTCAAAAAGAGTTTCTTCACCCCGGGAAGTGAATTAAATACCATTTGGAGGCATTTAATGTTCAAGCAAAAACAGCTGATTTTTGACAAAAGAGATAACACCCCCCCATTACGTAATTCTTCAGAAAGGTGAAAAATTGTCTGTTTTCAAATGTTTTATTTTTGAACGTCAGTTCACATTTGTAGGTGGATTATTAGTTTTAGAGCTAAAATTAGCATGTTTAAAGTGATTTTCATGCTTCCAGGGGCTCAAAACACAAGATTTGTGGAATGGTTAAAAGTTCATGAAAATGGCCAATTTGCTCACTCTGAGGTCTCAAAAAGTGTTTCTTCACCCCGGGAAGTGAATTAAATACCATTTGGAGGCATTTAATGTTCAAGCAAAAACAGCTGATTTTTGACAAAAGGGATAACACCCCCCCATTACGTAATGCTTCAGAAAGGTGAAAAATGGTCAGTTTTCAAATGTTTTATTTTTGAAGGTCAGTTCACATTTGTAGGTGGATTATTAGTTTTAGAGCTAAAATTAGCATGTTTAAAGTGATTTTCATGCTTCCAGGGGCCCGGGAAGTGAATTAAATACCATTTGGAGGCATTTAATGTTCAAGCAAAAACGGCTGATTTTTGACAAAAGAGATAACACCCCCCCATTAAGTCATGCTTCAGAAAGGTGAAAAATTGTCCATTTTCAAATGTTTTATTTTTGAATGTCAGTTCACATTTGTAGGTGAATTATTAGTTTTAGAGCTAAAATTAGCATGTTTAAAGTGATTTTCATGCTTCCTGTGGCCCTAAACACAAAGTTTGTGGAATGGTTAAAAGTGCATGAAAATGGCCAATTTGCTCACTCTGAGGTCTCAAAAAGTGTTTCTTCACCCCGGGAAGTGAATTAAATACCATTTGGAGGCATTTAATGTTCAAGCAAAAACAGCTGATTTTTGACAAAAGAGATAACACCCCCCCATTAAGTAATTCTTCAGAAAGGTGAAAAATGGTCCGTTTTCAAATGTTTTATTTTTGAACGTCAGTTCACATTTGTAGGTGGATTATTAGTTTTAGAGCTAAAAGTAGCATATTTAAAGTGATTTTCATGCTTCCAGGGGCTCTAAACACAAGATTTGTGGAATGGTTAAAAGTGCATGAAAATGGCCAATTTGCCCCCTCTGAGGTCTCAAAAAGTGTTTCTTCACCCCGGGAAGTGAATTAAATACCATTTGGAGGCATTTAATGTTCAAGCAAAAACGGCTGATTTTTGACAAAAGAGATAACACCCCCCCATTACGTCATTCTTCAGAAAGGTGAAAAATGGTCAGTTTTCAAATGTTTTATTTTTGAACGTCAGTTCACATTTGTAGGTGGATTATTAGTTTTAGAGCTAAAATTAGCATGTTTAAAGTGATTTTCATGCTTCCAGGGGCCCGGGAAGTGAATTAAATACCATTTGGAGGCATTTAATGTTCAAGCAAAAACGGCTGATTTTTGACAAAAGAGATAACACCCCCCCATTACGTCATGCTTCAGAAAGGTGAAAAATTGTCCATTTTCAAATGTTTTATTTTTGAATGTCAGTTCACATTTGTAGGTGAATTATTAGTTTTAGAGCTAAAATTAGCATGTTTAAAGTGATTTTCATGCTTCCTGTGGCCCTAAACACAAAGTTTGTGGAATGGTTAAAAGTGCATGAAAATGGCCAATTTGCTCACTCTGAGGTCTCAAAAAGTGTTTCTTCACCCCGGGAAGTGAATTAAATACCATTTGGAGGCATTTAATGTTCAAGCAAAAACAGCTGATTTTTGACAAAAGAGATAACACCCCCCCATTAAGTAATTCTTCAGAAAGGTGAAAAATGGTCCGTTTTCAAATGTTTTATTTTTGAACGTCAGTTCACATTTGTAGGTGGATTATTAGTTTTAGAGATAAAATTAGCATATTTAAAGTGATTTTCATGCTTCCAGGGGCTCTAAACACAAGACTTGTGGAATGGTTAAAAGTGCATGAAAATGGCCAATTTGCCCACTCTGAGGTCTCAAAAAGTGTTTCTTCACCCCAGGAAGTGAATTAAATACCATTTGGAGGCATTTAATGTTCAAGCAAAAACGGCTGATTTTTGACAAAAGAGATAACACCCCCCATTACGTCATTCTTCAGAAAGGTGAAAAATGGTCCGTTTTCAAATGTTTTATTTTTGAACGTCAGTTCACATTTGTAGGTGGATTATTAGTTTTAGAGCTAAAATTAGCATGTTTAAAGTGATTTTCATGCTTCCAGGGGCCCGGGAAGTGAATTAAATACCATTTGGAGGCATTTAATGTTCAAGCAAAAACAGCTGATCTTTGACAAAAGAGATAACACCCCCCCATTACGTCATTCTTCAGAAAGGTGAAAAATGGTCCGTTTTCAAATGTTTTATTTTTGAACGTCAGTTCACATTTGTAGGTGGATTATTAGTTTTAGAGCTAAAATTAGCATGTTTAAAGTGATTTTCATGCTTCCAGGGGCTCTAAACACAAGATTTGTGGAATGGTTAAAAGTGCATGGAAATGGCCAATTTGCTCACCCTGGGGTCTCAAAAAGTGTTTCTTCACCCCGGGAAGTGAATTAAATACCATTTGGAGGCATTTAATGTTCAAGCAAAAACGGCTGATTTTTGACAAAAGAGATAACACCCCCCCATTACGTCCTTCTTCAGAAAGGTGAAAAATGGTCCATTTTCAAATGTTTTATTTTTGAACGTCAGTTCACATTTGTAGGTGGATTATTAGTTTTAGAGCTAAAATTAGCATGTTTAAAGTGATTTTCATGCTTCCAGGGGCTCTAAACACAAGATTTGTAGAATGGTTAAAAGTGCATGAAAATGGCCAATTTGCTCACTCTGAGGTCTCAAAAAGTGTTTCTTCACCCCGGGAAGTGAATTAAATACCATTTGTAGGCATTTAATGTTCAATCAAAAACAGCAGATTTTTGACAAAAGAGATAACACCCCCCCATTACGTCATTCTTCAGAAAGGTGAAAAATGGTCCGTTTCCAAATGTTTTATTTTTGAACGTCAGTTCACATTTGTAGGTGGATTATTAGTTTTAGAGCTAAAATTAGCATGTTTAAAGTGATTTTCATGCTTCCAGGGGCTCTAAACACAAGATTTGTGGAATGGTTAAAAGTGCATGAAAATGGCCAATTTGCTCACTCTGAGGTCTCAAAAAGTGTTTCTTCACCCCGGGAAGTGAATTAAATACCATTTGGAGGCATTTAATGTTCAAGCAAAAACAGCTGATTTTTGACAAAGGAGATAACACCCCCCCATTACGTAATTCTTCAGAAAGGTGAAAAATTGTCTGTTTTCAAATGTTTTATTTTTGAATGTCAGTTCACATTTGTAGGTGGATTATTAGTTTTAGAGCTAAAATTAGCATATTTAAAGTGATGTTCATGCTTCCAGGGGCTCTAAACACAAGATTTGTGGAATGGTTAAAAGTGCATGAAAATGGCCAATTTGCTCACTCTGAGGTCTCAAAAAGTGTTTCTTCACCCCGGGAAGTGAATTAAATACCATTTGGAGGCATTTAATGTTCAAGCAAAAACGGCTGATTTTTGACAAAAGAGATAACACCCCCCCATTACGTCATTCTTCAGAAAGGTGAAAAATGGTCCGTTTTCAAATGTTTTATTTTTGAACGTCAGTTCACATTTGTAGGTGGATTATTCGTTTTAGAGCTAAAATTAGCATGTTTAAAGTGATTTTCATGCTTCCAGGGGCTCTAAACACAAGATTTGTGGAATGGTTAAAAGTGCATGAAAATGGCCAATTTGCTCACTCTGAGGTCTCAAAAAGTGTTTCTTCACCCCGGGAAGTAAATTAAATACCATTTGGAGGCATTTAATGTTCAATCAAAAACAGCTGATTTTTGACAAAAGAGATAACACCTCCCATTACGTCATGCTTCAGAAAGGTGAAAAATTGTCCGTTTTCAAATGTTTTATTTTTGAATGTCAGTTCACATTTGTAGGTGGATTAGTTTTAGAGCTAAAATTAGCATGTTTAAAGTGATTTTCATGCTTCCAGGGGCTCTAAACACAAGATTTGTGGAATGGTTAAAAGTGCATGGAAATGGCCAATTTGCTCACTCTGGGGTCTCAAAAAGTGTTTCTTCACCCCGGGAAGTGAATTAAATACCATTTGGAGGCATTTAATGTTCAAGCAAAAACGGCTGATTTTTGACAAAAGAGATAACACCCCCCCATTACGTCATTCTTCAGAAAGGTGAAAAATGGTCCATTTTCAAATGTTTTATTTTTGAACGTCAGTTCACATTTGTAGGTGGATTATTAGTTTTAGAGCTAAAATTAGCATGTTTAAAGTGATTTTCATGCTTCCAGGGGCTCTAAACACAAGATTTGTAGAATGGTTAAAAGTGCATGAAAATGGCCAATTTGCTCACTCTGAGGTCTCAAAAAGTGTTTCTTCACCCCGGGAAGTGAATTAAATACAATTTGGAGGCATTTAATGTTCAAGCAAAAACGGCGGATTTTTGACAAAAGAGATAACACCCCCCCATTACTTGATGCTTCAGAAAGGTGAAAAATTGTCCGTTTTCAAATGTTTTATTTTTGAATGTCAGTTCACATTTGTAGGTGGATCATCAGTTTTAGAGCTGAAAAAATAGCATGTTTAAAGTGATTTTCATGCTTCCAGGGGCTCTAAACACAAGATTTGTGGAATGGTTAAAAGTGCATGAAAATGGCCAATTTGCTCACTCTGAGGTCTCAAAAAGTGTTTCTTCACCCCAGGAAGTGAATTAAATACCATTTGGAGGCATTTCATGTTCAATCAAAAACAGCTGATTTTTGACAAAAGAGATAACACCCCCCCATTACGTAATTCTTCAGAAAGGTGAAAAATTGTCTGTTTTCAAATGTTTTATTTTTGAATGTCAGTTCACATTTGTAGGTGGATTATTAGTTTTAGAGCTAAAATTAGCATATTTAAAGTGATTTTCATGCTTCCAGGGGCTCTAAACACAAGATTTGTGGAATGGTTAAAAGTGCATGAAAATGGCCAATTTGCTCACTCTGAGGTCTCAAAAAGTGTTTCTTCACCCCGGGAAGTGAATTAAATACCATTTGGAGGCATTTAATGTTCAAGCAAAAACGGCTGATTTTTGACAAAAGAGATAACACCCCCCCATTACGTCATTCTTCAGAAATGTGAAAAATGGTCCGTTTTCAAATGTTTTATTTTTGAACGTCAGTTCACATTTGTAGGTGGATTATTAGTTTTAGAGCTAAAATTAGCATGTTTAAAGTGATTTTCATGCTTCCAGGGGCTCTAAACACAATATTTGTGGAATGGTTAAAAGTGCATGAAAATGGCCAATTTGCTCACTCTGAGGTCTCAAAAAGTGTTTCTTCACCCCGGGAAGTGAATTAAATACCAGTTGGAGGCATTTAATGTTCAATCAAAAACAGCTGATTTTTGACAAAAGAGATAACACCTCCCATTACGTCATGCTTCAGAAAGGTGAAAAATTGTCCTTTTTTCAAATGGTTTTTTTGAATGTCAGTTCACATTTGTAGGTGGATTATTAGTTTTAGAGCTAAAATTAGCATATTTAAAGTGATTTTCATGCTTCCAGGGGCTCTAAACACAAGATTTGTGGAATGGTTAAAAGTGCATGAAAATGGCCAATTTGCTCACTCTGAGGTCTCAAAAAGTGTTTCTTCACCCCGGGAAGTGAATTAAATACCATTTGGAGGCATGTACTGTTCAAGCAAAAACGGCTGATTTTTGACAAAAGAGATAACACCCCCCCATTACGTCATTCTTCAGAAAGGTGAAAAATGGTCCGTTTTCAAATGTTTTATTTTTGAACGTCAGTTCACATTTGTAGGTGGATTATTAGTTTTAGAGCTAAAATTAGCATGTTTAAAGTGATTTTCATGCTTCCAGGGGCTCTAAACACAAGATTTGTGGAATGGTTAAAAGTGCATGAAAATGGCCAATTTGCTCACTCTGAGGTCTCAAAAAGTGTTTCTTCACCCCGGGAAGTGAATTAAATACCATTTGTAGGCATTTAATGTTCAATCAAAAACAGCAGATTTTTGACAAAAGAGATAACACCCCCCCATTACGTCATTCTTCAGAAAGGTGAAAAATTGTCCGTTTTCAAATGTTTTTTTTTAATGTCAGTTCACATTTGTAGGTGGATTATTAGTTTTAGAGCTAAAATTAGCATGTTTAAAGTGATTTTCATGCTTCCTGTGGCCCTAAACACAAGGTTTGTGGAATGGTTAAAAGTGCATGAAAATGGCCAATTTGCTCACTCTGAGGTCTCAAAAAGAGTTTCTTCACCCCGGGAAGTGAATTAAATACCATTTGGAGGCATTTAATGTTCAAGCAAAAACAGCTGATTTTTGACAAAAGAGATAACACCCCCCCATTACGTAATTCTTCAGAAAGGTGAAAAATTGTCTGTTTTCAAATGTTTTATTTTTGAACGTCAGTTCACATTTGTAGGTGGATTATTAGTTTTAGAGCTAAAATTAGCATGTTTAAAGTGATTTTCATGCTTCCAGGGGCTGAAAACACAAGATTTGTGGAATGGTTAAAAGTTCATGAAAATGGCCAATTTGCTCACTCTGAGGTCTCAAAAAGTGTTTCTTCACCCCGGGAAGTGAATTAAATACCATTTGGAGGCATTTAATGTTCAAGCAAAAACAGCTGATTTTTGACAAAAGGGATAACACCCCCCCATTACGTAATGCTTCAGAAAGGTGAAAAATGGTCAGTTTTCAAATGTTTTATTTTTGAAGGTCAGTTCACATTTGTAGGTGGATTATTAGTTTTAGAGCTAAAATTAGCATGTTTAAAGTGATTTTCATGCTTCCAGGGGCCCGGGAAGTGAATTAAATACCATTTGGAGGCATTTAATGTTCAAGCAAAAACGGCTGATTTTTGACAAAAGAGATAACACCCCCCCATTAAGTCATGCTTCAGAAAGGTGAAAAATTGTCCATTTTCAAATGTTTTATTTTTGAATGTCAGTTCACATTTGTAGGTGAATTATTAGTTTTAGAGCTAAAATTAGCATGTTTAAAGTGATTTTCTTGCTTCCTGTGGCCCTAAACACAAAGTTTGTGGAATGGTTAAAAGTGCATGAAAATGGCCAATTTGCTCACTCTGAGGTCTCAAAAAGTGTTTCTTCACCCCGGGAAGTGAATTAAATACCATTTGGAGGCATTTAATGTTCAAGCAAAAACAGCTGATTTTTGACAAAAGAGATAACACCCCCCCATTAAGTAATTCTTCAGAAAGGTGAAAAATGGTCCGTTTTCAAATGTTTTATTTTTGAACGTCAGTTCACATTTGTAGGTGGATTATTAGTTTTAGAGATAAAATTAGCATATTTAAAGTGATTTTCATGCTTCCAGGGGCTCTAAACACAAGATTTGTGGAATGGTTAAAAGTGCATGAAAATGGCCAATTTGCCCACTCTGAGGTCTCAAAAAGTGTTTCTTCACCCCAGGAAGTGAATTAAATACCATTTGGAGGCATTTAATGTTCAAGCAAAAACGGCTGATTTTTGACAAAAGAGATAACACCCCCCCATTACTTCATTCTTCAGAAAGGTGAAAAATGGTCCGTTTTCAAATGTTTTATTTTTGAACGTCAGTTCACATTTGTAGGTGGATTATTAGTTTTAGAGCTAAAATTAGCATGTTTAAAGTGATTTTCATGCTTCCAGGGGCCCGGGAAGTAAATTAAATACCATTTGGAGGCATTTAATGTTCAAGCAAAAACAGCTGATCTTTGACAAAAGAGATAACACCCCCCCATTACGTCATTCTTCAGAAAGGTGAAAAATGGTCCGTTTTCAAATGTTTTATTTTTGAACGTCAGTTCACATTTGTAGGTGGATTATTAGTTTTAGAGCTAAAATTAGCATGTTTAAAGTGATTTTCATGCTTCCAGGGGCTCTAAACACAAGATTTGTGGAATGGTTAAAAGTGCATGAAAATGGCCAATTTGCTCACTCTGAGGTCTCAAAAAGTGTTTCTTCACCCCGGGAAGTGAATTAAATACCATTTGGAGGCATTTAATGTTCAAGCAAAAACAGCTGATCTTTGACAAAAAAGATAACACCCCCCCATTACGTCATTCTTCAGAAAGGTGAAAAATGGTCCGTTTTCAAATGTTTTATTTTTGAACGTCAGTTCACATTTGTAGGTGGATTATTAGTTTTAGAGATAAAATTAGCATGTTTATAGTGATTTTCATGCTTCCAGGGGCTCTAAACACAAGATTTGTGGAATGGTTAAAAGTGCATGAAAATGGCCAATTTGCTCACTCTGAGGTCTCAAAAAGTGTTTCTTCACCCCGGGAAGTGAATTAAATACCATTTGGAGGCATTTCATGTTCAATCAAAAACAGCTGATTCTTGACAAAAGAGATACCTCCCATTACGTCATGCTTCAGAAAGGTGAAAAATTGTCCGTTTTCAAATGTTTTTTTTTTAATGTCAGTTCACATTTGTAGGTGGATTATTAGTTTTAGAGCTAAAATTAGCATGTTTAAAGTGATTTTCATGCTTCCTGTGGCCCTAAACACAAGGTTTGTGGAATGGTTAAAAGTGCATGAAAATGGCCAATTTGCTCACTCTGAGGTCTCAAAAAGAGTTTCTTCACCCCGGGAAGTGAATTAAATACCATTTGGAGGCATTTAATGTTCAAGCAAAAACAGCTGATTTTTGACAAAAGAGATAACACCCTTCCATTACGTAATTCTTCAGAAAGGTGAAAAATTGTCTGTTTTCAAATGTTTTATTTTTGAACGTCAGTTCACATTTGTAGGTGGATTATTAGTTTTAGAGCTAAAATTAGCATGTTTAAAGTGATTTTCATGCTTCCAGGGGCTCAAAACACAAGATTTGTGGAATGGTTAAAAGTTCATGAAAATGGCCAATTTGCTCACTCAGAGGTCTCAAAAAGTGTTTCTTCACCCCGGGAAGTGAATTAAATACCATTTGGAGGCATTTAATGTTCAGGCAAAAACAGCTGATTTTTGACAAAAGGGATAACACCCCCCCATTACGTAATGCTTCAGAAAGGTGAAAAATGGTCAGTTTTCAAATGTTTTATTTTTGAAGGTCAGTTCACATTTGTAGGTGGATTATTAGTTTTAGAGCTAAAATTAGCATGTTTAAAGTGATTTTCATGCATCCAGGGGCCCGGGAAGTGAATTAAATACCATTTGGAGGCATTTAATGTTCAAGCAAAAACGGCTGATTTTTGACAAAAGAGATAACACCCCCCCATTAAGTCATGCTTCAGAAAGGTGAAAAATTGTCCATTTTCAAATGTTTTATTTTTGAATGTCAGTTCACATTTGTAGGTGAATTATTAGTTTTAGAGCTAAAATTAGCATGTTTAAAGTGATTTTCATGCTTCCTGTGGCCCTAAACACAAAGTTTGTGGAATGGTTAAAAGTGCATGAAAATGGCCAATTTGCTCACTCTGAGGTCTCAAAAAGTGTTTCTTCACCCCGGGAAGTGAATTAAATACCATTTGGAGGCATTTAATGTTCAAGCAAAAACAGCTGATTTTTGACAAAAGAGATAACACCCCCCCATTAAGTAATTCTTCAGAAAGGTGAAAAATGGTCCGTTTTCAAATGTTTTATTTTTGAACGTCAGTTCACATTTGTAGGTGGATTATTAGTTTTAGAGATAAAATTAGCATATTTAAAGTGATTTTCATGCTTCCAGGGGCTCTAAACACAAGATTTGTGGAATGGTTAAAAGTGCATGAAAATGGCCAATTTGCCCACTCTGAGGTCTCAAAAAGTGTTTCTTCACCCAAGGAAGTGAATTAAATACCATTTGGAGGCATTTAATGTTCAAGCAAAAACGGCTGATTTTTGACAAAAGAGATAACACCCCCCCATTACTTCATTCTTCAGAAAGGTGAAAAATGGTCCGTTTTCAAATGTTTTATTTTTGAACGTCAGTTCACATTTGTAGGTGGATTATTAGTTTTAGAGCTAAAATTAGCATGTTTAAAGTGATTTTCATGCTTCCAGGGGCCCGGGAAGTAAATTAAATACCATTTGGAGGCATTTAATGTTCAAGCAAAAACAGCTGATCTTTGACAAAAGAGATAACACCCCCCCATTACGTCATTCTTCAGAAAGGTGAAAAATGGTCCGTTTTCAAATGTTTTATTTTTGAACGTCAGTTCACATTTGTAGGTGGATTATTAGTTTTAGAGCTAAAATTAGCATGTTTAAAGTGATTTTCATGCTTCCAGGGGCTCTAAACACAAGATTTGTGGAATGGTTAAAAGTGCATGAAAATGGCCAATTTGCTCACTCTGAGGTCTCAAAAAGTGTTTCTTCACCCCGGGAAGTGAATTAAATACCATTTGGAGGCATTTAATGTTCAATCAAAAACAGCTGATTTTTGACAAAAGAGATAACACCTCCCATTACGTCATGCTTCAGAAAGGTGAAAAATTGTCCGTTTTCAAATGTTTTATTTTTGAATGTCAGTTCACATTTGTAGGTGGATTATTAGTTTTAGAGCTAAAATTAGCATGTTTAAAGTGATTGTCATGCTTCCGGTGGCCCTAAACACAAGGTTTGTGGAATGGTTAAAAGTGCATGAAAATGGCCAATTTGCTCACTCTGAGGTCTCAAAAAGTGTTTCTTCACCCCGGGAAGTGAATTAAATACCATTTGGAGGCATTTAATATTCAAGCAAAAACAGCTGATCTTTGACAAAAAAGATAACACCCCCCCATTACGTCATTCTTCAGAAAGGTGAAAAATGGTCCGTTTTCAAATGTTTTATTTTTGAACGTCAGTTCACATTTGTAGGTGGATTATTAGTTTTAGAGATAAAATTAGCATGTTTATAGTGATTTTCATGCTTCCAGGGGCTCTAAACACAAGATTTGTGGAATGGTTAAAAGTGCATGAAAATGGCCAATTTGCTCACTCTGAGGTCTCAAAAAGTGTTTCTTCACCCCGGGAAGTGAATTAAATACCATTTGGAGGCATTTCATGTTCAATCAAAAACAGCTGATTTTTGACAAAAGAGATACCTCCCATTACGTCATGCTTCAGAAAGGTGAAAAATTGTCCGTTTTCAAATGTTTTTTTTTTAATGTCAGTTCACATT
The DNA here is from genome assembly GCF_964261635.1 of Lissotriton helveticus. Lineage (NCBI taxonomy): Eukaryota > Metazoa > Chordata > Amphibia > Caudata > Salamandridae > Lissotriton > Lissotriton helveticus. The sequence continues at coordinate 3,264,303 of NW_027611740.1, forward strand.
TGTAGGTGGATTATTAGTTTTAGAGCTAAAATTAGCATGTTTAAAGTGATTTTCATGCTTCCTGTGGCCCTAAACACAAGGTTTGTGGAATGGTTAAAAGTGCATGAAAATGGCCAATTTGCTCACTCTGAGGTCTCAAAAAGAGTTTCTTCACCCCGGGAAGTGAATTAAATACCATTTGGAGGCATTTAATGTTCAAGCAAAAACAGCTGATTTTTGACAAAAGAGATAACACCCTTCCATTACGTAATTCTTCAGAAAGGTGAAAAATGGTCAGTTTTCAAATGTTTTATTTTTGAAGGTCAGTTCACATTTGTAGGTGGATTATTAGTTTTAGAGCTAAAATTAGCATGTTTAAAGTGATTTTCATGCTTCCAGGGGCCCGGGAAGTGAATTAAATACCATTTGGAGGCATTTAATGTTCAAGCAAAAACGGCTGATTTTTGACAAAAGAGATAACACCCCCCCATTAAGTCATGCTTCAGAAAGGTGAAAAATTGTCCATTTTCAAATGTTTTATTTTTGAATGTCAGTTCACATTTGTAGGTGAATTATTAGTTTTAGAGCTAAAATTAGCATGTTTAAAGTGATTTTCATGCTTCCTGTGGCCCTAAACACAAAGTTTGTGGAATGGTTAAAAGTGCATGAAAATGGCCAATTTGCTCACTCTGAGGTCTCAAAAAGTGTTTCTTCACCCCGGGAAGTGAATTAAATACCATTTGGAGGCATTTAATGTTCAAGCAAAAACAGCTGATTTTTGACAAAAGAGATAACACCCCCCATTAAGTAATTCTTCAGAAAGGTGAAAAATGGTCCATTTTCAAATGTTTTATTTTTGAACGTCAGTTCACATTTGTAGGTGGATTATTAGTTTTAGAGCTAAAATTAGCATATTTAAAGTGATTTTCATGCTTCCAGGGGCTCTAAACACAAGATTTGTGGAATGGTTAAAAGTGCATGAAAATGGCCAATGTGCCCCCTCTGAGGTCTCAAAAAGTGTTTCTTCACCCCGGGAAGTGAATTAAATACCATTTGGAGGCATTTAATGTTCAAGCAAAAACGGCTGATTTTTGACAAAAGAGATAACACCCCCCCATTACGTCATTCTTCAGAAAGGTGAAAAATGGTCAGTTTTCAAATGTTTTATTTTTGAACGTCAGTTCACATTTGTAGGTGGATTATTAGTTTTAGAGCTAAAATTAGCATGTTTAAAGTGATTTTCATGCTTCCAGGGGCCCGGGAAGTGAATTAAATACCATTTGGAGGCATTTAATGTTCAAGCAAAAACGGCTGACTTTTGACAAAAGAGATAACACCCCCCCATTACGTCATGCTTCAGAAAGGTGAAAAATTGTCCATTTTCAAATGTTTTACTTTTGAATGTCAGTTCACATTTGTAGGTGAATTATTAGTTTTAGAGCTAAAATTAGCATGTTTAAAGTGATTTTCATGCTTCCTGTGGCCCTAAACACAAAGTTTGTGGAATGGTTAAAAGTGCATGAAAATGGCCAATTTGCTCACTCTGAGGTCTCAAAAAGTGTTTCTTCACCCCGGGAAGTGAATTAAATACCATTTGGAGGCATTTAATGTTCAAGCAAAAACAGCTGATTTTTGACAAAAGAGATAACACCCCCCCATTAAGTAATTCTTCAGAAAGGTGAAAAATGGTCCGTTTTCAAATGTTTTATTTTTGAACGTCAGTTCACATTTGTAGGTGGATTATTAGTTTTAGAGATAAAATTAGCATATTTAAAGTGATTTTCATGCTTCCAGGGGCTCTAAACACAAGATTTGTGGAATGGTTAAAAGTGCATGAAAATGGCCAATTTGCCCACTCTGAGGTCTCAAAAAGTGTTTCTTCACCCCAGGAAGTGAATTAAATACCATTTGGAGGCATTTAATGTTCAAGCAAAAACGGCTGATTTTTTACAAAAGAGATAACACCCCCCCCATTACGTCATTCTTCAGAAAGGTGAAAAATGGTCCGTTTTCAAATGTTTTATTTTTGAACGTCAGTTCACATTTGTAGGTGGATTATTAGTTTTAGAGCTAAAATTAGCATGTTTAAAGTGATTTTCATGCTTCCAGGGGCCCGGGAAGTGAATTAAATACCATTTGGAGGCATTTAATGTTCAAGCAAAAACAGCTGATCTTTGACAAAAGAGATAACACCCCCCCATTAAGTAATTCTTCAGAAAGGTGAAAAATGGTCCGTTTTCAAATGTTTTATTTTTGAACGTCAGTTCACATTTGTAGGTGGATTATTAGTTTTAGAGATAAAATTAGCATATTTAAAGTGATTTTCATGCTTCCAGGGGCTCTAAACACAAGATTTGTGGAATGGTTAAAAGTGCATGAAAATGGCCAATTTGCTCACTCTGAGGTCTCAAAAAGTGTTTCTTCACCCCGGGAAGTGAATTAAATACCATTTGGAGGCATTTCATGTTCAATCAAAAACAGCTGATTTTTGACAAAAGAGATAACACCTCCCATTACGTCATGCTTCAGAAAGGTGAAAAATTGTCCGTTTTCAAATGTTTTTGTTTTTAATGTCAGTTCACATTTGTAGGTGGATTAGTTTTAGAGCTAAAATTAGCATGTTTAAAGTGATTTTCATGCTTCCTGTGGCCCTAAACACAAGGTTTGTGGAATGGTTAAAAGTGCATGAAAATGGCCAATTTGCTCACTCTGAGGTCTCAAAAAGAGTTTCTTCACCCCGGGAAGTGAATTAAATACCATTTGGAGGCATTTAATGTTCAAGCAAAAACAGCTGATTTTTGACAAAAGAGATAACACCCCCCATTACGTAATTCTTCAGAAAGGTGAAAAAATGTCTGTTTTCAAATGTTTTATTTTTGAATGTCAGTTCACATTTGTAGGTGGATTATTATTTTTAGAGCTAAAATTTGCATATTTAAAGTGATTTTCATGCTTCCAGGGGCTCTAAACACAAGATTTGTGGAATGGTTAAAAGTGCATGAAAATGGCCAATTTGCTCACTCTGAGGTCTCAAAAAGTGTTTCTTCACCCCGGGAAGTGAATTAAATACCATTTGGAGGCATTTAATGTTCAAGCAAAAACGGCTGATTTTTGACAAAAGAGATAACACCCCCCCATTACGTCATTCTTCAGAAAGGTGAAAAATGGTCCGTTTTCAAATGTTTTATTTTTGAACGTCAGTTCACATTTGTAGGTGGATTATTAGTTTTAGAGCTAAAATTAGCATGTTTAAAGTGATTTTCATGCTTCCAGGGGCTCTAAACACAAGATTTGTGGAATGGTTAAAAGTGCATGAAAATGGCCAATTTGCTCACTCTGAGGTCTCAAAAAGTGTTTCTTCACCCCGGGAAGTGAATTAAATACCATTTGTAGGCATTTAATGTTCAATCAAAAACAGCAGATTTTTGACAAAAGAGATAACACCCCCCCATTACGTCATTCTTCAGAAAGGTAAAAAATTGTCAGTTTTCAAATGTTTAATTTTTGAACGTCAGTTCACATTTGTAGGTGGATTATTAGTTTTAGAGCTAAAATTAGCATGTTTAAAGTGATTTTCATGCTTCCAGGGGCTCTAAACACAAGATTTGTGGAATGGTTAAAAGTGCATGAAAATGGCCAATTTGCTCACTCTGAGGTCTCAAAAAGTGTTTCTTCACCCCGGGAAGTGAATTAAATACAATTTGGAGGCATTTAATGTTCAAGCAAAAACGGCGGATTTTTGACAAAAGAGATAACACCCCCCCATTACTTGATGTTTCAGAAAGGTGAAAAATTGTCCGTTTTCAAATGTTTTATTTTTGAATGTCAGTTCACATTTGTAGGTGGATCATCAGTTTTAGAGCTAAAAAAATTAGCATGTTTAAAGTGATTTTCATGCTTCAAGGGGCTCTAAACACAAGATTTGTGGAATGGTTAAAAGTGCATGAAAAAGGCCAATTTGCTCACTCTGAGGTCTCAAAAAGTGTTTCTTCACCCCGGGAAGTGAATTAAATACCATTTGGAGGCATTTAATGTTCAAGCAAAAACGGCTGATTTTTTACAAAAGAGATAACACCCCCCCCATTACGTCATTCTTCAGAAAGGTGAAAAATGGTCCGTTTTCAAATGTTTTATTTTTGAACGTCAGTTCACATTTGTAGGTGGATTATTAGTTTTAGAGCTAAAATTAGCATGTTTAAAGTGATTTTCATGCTTCCAGGGGCCCGGGAAGTGAATTAAATACCATTTGGAGGCATTTAATGTTCAAGCAAAAACAGCTGATCTTTGACAAAAGAGATAACACCCCCCCATTAAGTAATTCTTCAGAAAGGTGAAAAATGGTCCGTTTTCAAATGTTTTATTTTTGAACGTCAGTTCACATTTGTAGGTGGATTATTAGTTTTAGAGATAAAATTAGCATATTTAAAGTGATTTTCATGCTTCCAGGGGCTCTAAACACAAGATTTGTGGAATGGTTAAAAGTGCATGAAAATGGCCAATTTGCTCACTCTGAGGTCTCAAAAAGTGTTTCTTCACCCCGGGAAGTGAATTAAATACCATTTGGAGGCATTTCATGTTCAATCAAAAACAGCTGATTTTTGACAAAAGAGATAACACCTCCCATTACGTCATGCTTCAGAAAGGTGAAAAATTGTCCGTTTTCAAATGTTTTTGTTTTTAATGTCAGTTCACATTTGTAGGTGGATTAGTTTTAGAGCTAAAATTAGCATGTTTAAAGTGATTTTCATGCTTCCTGTGGCCCTAAACACAAGGTTTGTGGAATGGTTAAAAGTGCATGAAAATGGCCAATTTGCTCACTCTGAGGTCTCAAAAAGAGTTTCTTCACCCCGGGAAGTGAATTAAATACCATTTGGAGGCATTTAATGTTCAAGCAAAAACAGCTGATTTTTGACAAAAGAGATAACACCCCCCATTACGTAATTCTTCAGAAAGGTGAAAAAATGTCTGTTTTCAAATGTTTTATTTTTGAATGTCAGTTCACATTTGTAGGTGGATTATTAGTTTTAGAGCTAAAATTTGCATATTTAAAGTGATTTTCATGCTTCCAGGGGCTCTAAACACAAGATTTGTGGAATGGTTAAAAGTGCATGAAAATGGCCAATTTGCTCACTCTGAGGTCTCAAAAAGTGTTTCTTCACCCCGGGAAGAGAATTAAATACCATTTGGAGGCATTTAATGTTCAAGCAAAAACGGCTGATTTTTGACAAAAGAGATAACACCCCCCCATTACGTCATTCTTCAGAAAGGTGAAAAATGGTCCGTTTTCAAATGTTTTATTTTTGAACGTCAGTTCACATTTGTAGGTGGATTATTAGTTTTAGAGCTAAAATTAGCATGTTTAAAGTGATTTTCATGCTTCCAGGGGCTCTAAACACAAGATTTGTGGAATGGTTAAAAGTGCATGAAAATGGCCAATTTGCTCACTCTGAGTTCTCAAAAAGTGTTTCTTCACCCCGGGAAGTGAATTAAATACCATTTGTAGGCATTTAATGTTCAATCAAAAACAGCAGATTTTTGACAAAAGAGATAACACCCCCCCATTACGTCATTCTTCAGAAAGGTGAAAAATGGTCCGTTTCCAAATGTTTTATTTTTGAACGTCAGTTCACATTTGTAGGTGGATTATTTGTTTTAGAGCTAAAATTAGCATGTTTAAAGTGATTTTCATGCTTCCAGGGGCTCTAAACACAAGATTTGTGGAATGGTTAAAAGTGCATGAAAATGGCCAATTTGCTCCCTCTGAGGTCTCAAAAAGTGTTTCTTCACCCCGGGAAGTGAATTAAATACCATTTGTAGGCATTTAATGTTCAATCAAAAACAGCAGATTTTTGACAAAAGAGATAACACCCCCCCATTACGTCATTCTTCAGAAAGGTGAAAAATGGTCCGTTTCCAAATGTTTTATTTTTGAACGTCAGTTCACATTTGTAGGTGGATTATTAGTTTTAGAGCTAAAATTAGCATGTTTAAAGTGATTTTCATGCTTCCAGGGGCTCTAAACACAAGATTTGTGGAATGGTTAAAAGTGCATGAAAATGGCCAATTTGCTCACTCTGAGGTCTCAAAAAGTGTTTCTTCACCCCGGGAAGTGAATTAAATACCATTTGGAGGCATTTAATGTTCAAGCAAAAACAGCTGATTTTTGACAAAGGAGATAACACCCCCCCATTACGTAATTCTTCAGAAAGGTGAAAAATTGTCTGTTTTCAAATGTTTTATTTTTGAATGTCAGTTCACATTTGTAGGTGGATTATTAGTTTTAGAGCTAAAATTAGCATATTTAAAGTGATGTTCATGCTTCCAGGGGCTCTAAACACAAGATTTGTGGAATGGTTAAAAGTGCATGAAAATGGCCAATTTGCTCACTCTGAGGTCTCAAAAAGTGTTTCTTCACCCCGGGAAGTGAATTAAATACCATTTGGAGGCATTTAATGTTCAAGCAAAAACGGCTGATTTTTGACAAAAGAGATAACACCCCCCCATTACGTCATTCTTCAGAAATGTGAAAAATGGTCCGTTTTCAAATGTTTTATTTTTGAACGTCAGTTCACATTTGTAGGTGGATTATTAGTTTTAGAGCTAAAATTAGCATGTTTAAAGTGATGTTCATGCTTCCAGGGGCTCTAAACACAAGATTTGTGGAATGGTTAAAAGTGCATGAAAATGGCCAATTTGCTCACTCTGAGGTCTCAAAAAGTGTTTCTTCACCCCGGGAAGTGAATTAAATACCAGTTGGAGGCATTTAATGTTCAATCAAAAACAGCTGATTTTTGACAAAAGAGATAACACCTCCCATTACGTCATGCTTCAGAAAGGTGAAAAATTGTCCTTTTTTCAAATGGTTTTTTTGAATGTCAGTTCACATTTGTAGGTGGATTATTAGTTTTAGAGCTAAAATTAGCATATTTAAAGTGATTTTCATGCTTCCAGGGGCTCTAAACACAAGATTTGTGGAATGGTTAAAAGTGCATGAAAATGGCCAATTTGCTCACTCTGAGGTCTCAAAAAGTGTTTCTTCACCCCGGGAAGTGAATTAAATACCATTTGGAGGCATGTACTGTTCAAGCAAAAACGGCTGATTTTTGACAAAAGAGATAACACCCCCCCATTACGTCATTCTTCAGAAAGGTGAAAAATGGTCCGTTTTCAAATGTTTTATTTTTGAACGTCAGTTCACATTTGTAGGTGGATTATTAGTTTTAGAGCTAAAATTAGCATGTTTAAAGTGATTTTCATGCTTCCAGGGGCTCTAAACACAAGATTTGTGGAATGGTTAAAAGTGCATGAAAATGGCCAATTTGCTCACTCTGAGGTCTCAAAAAGTGTTTCTTCACCCCGGGAAGTGAATTAAATACCATTTGTAGGCATTTAATGTTCAATCAAAAACAGCAGATTTTTGACAAAAGAGATAACACCCCCCCATTACGTCATTCTTCAGAAAGGTGAAAAATTGTCCGTTTTCAAATGTTTTTTTTTAATGTCAGTTCACATTTGTAGGTGGATTATTAGTTTTAGAGCTAAAATTAGCATGTTTAAAGTGATTTTCATGCTTCCTGTGGCCCTAAACACAAGGTTTGTGGAATGGTTAAAAGTGCATGAAAATGGCCAATTTGCTCACTCTGAGGTCTCAAAAAGAGTTTCTTCACCCCGGGAAGTGAATTAAATACCATTTGGAGGCATTTAATGTTCAAGCAAAAACAGCTGATTTTTGACAAAAGGGATAACACCCCCCCATTACGTAATGCTTCAGAAAGGTGAAAAATGGTCAGTTTTCAAATGTTTTATTTTTGAAGGTCAGTTCACATTTGTAGGTGGATTATTAGTTTTAGAGCTAAAATTAGCATGTTTAAAGTGATTTTCATGCTTCCAGGGGCCCGGGAAGTGAATTAAATACCATTTGGAGGCATTTAATGTTCAAGCAAAAACGGCTGATTTTTGACAAAAGAGATAACACCCCCCCATTAAGTCATGCTTCAGAAAGGTGAAAAATTGTCCATTTTCAAATGTTTTATTTTTGAATGTCAGTTCACATTTGTAGGTGAATTATTAGTTTTAGAGCTAAAATTAGCATGTTTAAAGTGATTTTCATGCTTCCTGTGGCCCTAAACACAAAGTTTGTGGAATGGTTAAAAGTGCATGAAAATGGCCAATTTGCTCACTCTGAGGTCTCAAAAAGTGTTTCTTCACCCCGGGAAGTGAATTAAATACCATTTGGAGGCATTTAATGTTCAAGCAAAAACAGCTGATTTTTGACAAAAGAGATAACACCCCCCCATTAAGTAATTCTTCAGAAAGGTGAAAAATGGTCCGTTTTCAAATGTTTTATTTTTGAACGTCAGTTCACATTTGTAGGTGGATTATTAGTTTTAGAGATAAAATTAGCATATTTAAAGTGATTTTCATGCTTCCAGGGGCTCTAAACACAAGATTTGTGGAATGGTTAAAAGTGCATGAAAATGGCCAATTTGCCCACTCTGAGGTCTCAAAAAGTGTTTCTTCACCCCAGGAAGTGAATTAAATACCATTTGGAGGCATTTAATGTTCAAGCAAAAACGGCTGATTTTTGACAAAAGAGATAACACCCCCCCATTACTTCATTCTTCAGAAAGGTGAAAAATGGTCCGTTTTCAAATGTTTTATTTTTGAACGTCAGTTCACATTTGTAGGTGGATTATTAGTTTTAGAGCTAAAATTAGCATGTTTAAAGTGATTTTCATGCTTCCAGGGGCCCGGGAAGTAAATTAAATACCATTTGGAGGCATTTAATGTTCAAGCAAAAACAGCTGATTTTTGACAAAAGAGATAACACCTCCCATTACGTCATGCTTCAGAAAGGTGAAAAATTGTCCGTTTTCAAATGTTTTATTTTTGAATGTCAGTTCACATTTGTAGGTGGATTATTAGTTTTAGAGCTAAAATTAGCATGTTTAAAGTGATTGTCATGCTTCCGGTGGCCCTAAACACAAGGTTTGTGGAATGGTTAAAAGTGCATGAAAATGGCCAATTTGCTCACTCTGAGGTCTCAAAAAGTGTTTCTTCACCCCGGGAAGTGAATTAAATACCATTTGGAGGCATTTAATGTTCAAGCAAAAACAGCTGATCTTTGACAAAAAAGATAACACCCCCCCATTACGTCATTCTTCAGAAAGGTGAAAAATGGTCCGTTTTCAAATGTTTTATTTTTGAACGTCAGTTCACATTTGTAGGTGGATTATTAGTTTTAGAGATAAAATTAGCATGTTTATTGTGATTTTCATGCTTCCAGGGGCTCTAAACACAAGATTTGTGGAATGGTTAAAAGTGCATGAAAATGGCCAATTTGCTCACTCTGAGGTCTCAAAAAGTGTTTCTTCACCCCGGGAAGTGAATTAAATACCATTTGGAGGCATTTCATGTTCAATCAAAAACAGCTGATTTTTGACAAAAGAGATACCTCCCATTACGTCATGCTTCAGAAAGGTGAAAAATTGTCCGTTTTCAAATGTTTTTTTTTTAATGTCAGTTCACATTTGTAGGTGGATTATTAGTTTTAGAGCTAAAATTAGCATGTTTAAAGTGATTTTCATGCTTCCTGTGGCCCTAAACACAAGGTTTGTGGAATGGTTAAAAGTGCATGAAAATGGCCAATTTGCTCACTCTGAGGTCTCAAAAAGAGTTTCTTCACCCCGGGAAGTGAATTAAATACCATTTGGAGGCATTTAATGTTCAAGCAAAAACAGCTGATTTTTGACAAAAGAGATAACACCCTTCCATTACGTAATTCTTCAGAAAGGTGAAAAATTGTCTGTTTTCAAATGTTTTATTTTTGAACGTCAGTTCACATTTGTAGGTGGATTATTAGTTTTAGAGCTAAAATTAGCATGTTTAAAGTGATTTTCATGCTTCCAGGGGCTCAAAACACAAGATTTGTGGAATGGTTAAAAGTTCATGAAAATGGCCAATTTGCTCACTCAGAGGTCTCAAAAAGTGTTTCTTCACCCCGGGAAGTGAATTAAATACCATTTGGAGGCATTTAATGTTCAGGCAAAAACAGCTGATTTTTGACAAAAGGGATAACACCCCCCCATTACGTAATGCTTCAGAAAGGTGAAAAATGGTCAGTTTTCAAATGTTTTATTTTTGAAGGTCAGTTCACATTTGTAGGTGGATTATTAGTTTTAGAGCTAAAATTAGCATGTTTAAAGTGATTTTCATGCTTCCAGGGGCCCGGGAAGTGAATTAAATACCATTTGGAGGCATTTAATGTTCAAGCAAAAACGGCTGATTTTTGACAAAAGAGATAACACCCCCCCATTAAGTCATGCTTCAGAAAGGTGAAAAATTGTCCATTTTCAAATGTTTTATTTTTGAATGTCAGTTCACATTTGTAGGTGAATTATTAGTTTTAGAGCTAAAATTAGCATGTTTAAAGTGATTTTCATGCTTCCTGTGGCCCTAAACACAAAGTTTGTGGAATGGTTAAAAGTGCATGAAAATGGCCAATTTGCTCACTCTGAGGTCTCAAAAAGTGTTTCTTCACCCCGGGAAGTGAATTAAATACCATTTGGAGGCATTTAATGTTCAAGCAAAAACAGCTGATTTTTGACAAAAGAGATAACACCCCCCCATTAAGTAATTCTTCAGAAAGGTGAAAAATGGTCCGTTTTCAAATGTTTTATTTTTGAACGTCAGTTCACATTTGTAGGTGGATTATTAGTTTTAGAGCTAAAATTAGCATATTTAAAGTGATTTTCATGCTTCCAGGGGCTCTAAACACAAGATTTGTGGAATGGTTAAAAGTGCATGAAAATGGCCAATGTGCCCCCTCTGAGGTCTCAAAAAGTGTTTCTTCACCCCGGGAAGTGAATTAAATACCATTTGGAGGCATTTAATGTTCAAGCAAAAACGGCTGATTTTTGACAAAAGAGATAACACCCCCCCATTACGTCATTCTTCAGAAAGGTGAAAAATTGTCAGTTTTCAAATGTTTTATTTTTGAACGTCAGTTCACATTTGTAGGTGGATTATTAGTTTTAGAGCTAAAATTAGCATGTTTAAAGTGATTTTCATGCTTCCAGGGGCCCGGGAAGTGAATTAAATACCATTTGGAGGCATTTAATGTTCAAGCAAAAACGGCTGACTTTTGACAAAAGAGATAACACCCCCCCATTACGTCATGCTTCAGAAAGGTGAAAAATTGTCCATTTTCAAATGTTTTATTTTTGAATGTCAGTTCACATTTGTAGGTGAATTATTAGTTTTAGAGCTAAAATTAGCATGTTTAAAGTGATTTTCATGCTTCCTGTGGCCCTAAACACAAAGTTTGTGGAATGGTTAAAAGTGCATGAAAATGGCCAATTTGCTCACTCTGAGGTCTCAAAAAGTGTTTCTTCACCCCGGGAAGTGAATTAAATACCATTTGGAGGCATTTAATGTTCAAGCAAAAACAGCTGATTTTTGACAAAAGAGATAACACCCCCCCATTAAGTAATTCTTCAGAAAGGTGAAAAATGGTCCGTTTTCAAATGTTTTATTTTTGAACGTCAGTTCACATTTGTAGGTGGATTATTAGTTTTAGAGATAAAATTAGCATATTTAAAGTGATTTTCATGCTTCCAGGGGCTCTAAACACAAGATTTGTGGAATGGTTAAAAGTGCATGAAAATGGCCAATTTGCCCACTCTGAGGTCTCAAAAAGTGTTTCTTCACCCCAGGAAGTGAATTAAATACCATTTGGAGGCATTTAATGTTCAAGCAAAAACGGCTGATTTTTTACAAAAGAGATAACACCCCCCCCATTACGTCATTCTTCAGAAAGGTGAAAAATGGTCCGTTTTCAAATGTTTTATTTTTGAACGTCAGTTCACATTTGTAGGTGGATTATTAGTTTTAGAGCTAAAATTAGCATGTTTAAAGTGATTTTCATGCTTCCAGGGGCCCGGGAAGTGAATTAAATACCATTTGGAGGCATTTAATGTTCAAGCAAAAACAGCTGATCTTTGACAAAAGAGATAACACCCCCCCATTAAGTAATTCTTCAGAAAGGTGAAAAATGGTCCGTTTTCAAATGTTTTATTTTTGAACGTCAGTTCACATTTGTAGGTGGATTATTAGTTTTAGAGATAAAATTAGCATATTTAAAGTGATTTTCATGCTTCCAGGGGCTCTAAACACAAGATTTGTGGAATGGTTAAAAGTGCATGAAAATGGCCAATTTGCTCACTCTGAGGTCTCAAAAAGTGTTTCTTCACCCCGGGAAGTGAATTAAATACCATTTGGAGGCATTTCATGTTCAATCAAAAACAGCTGATTTTTGACAAAAGAGATAACACCTCCCATTACGTCATGCTTCAGAAAGGTGAAAAATTGTCCGTTTTCAAATGTTTTTGTTTTTAATGTCAGTTCACATTTGTAGGTGGATTAGTTTTAGAGCTAAAATTAGCATGTTTAAAGTGATTTTCATGCTTCCTGTGGCCCTAAACACAAGGTTTGTGGAATGGTTAAAAGTGCATGAAAATGGCCAATTTGCTCACTCTGAGGTCTCAAAAAGAGTTTCTTCACCCCGGGAAGTGAATTAAATACCATTTGGAGGCATTTAATGTTCAAGCAAAAACAGCTGATTTTTGACAAAAGAGATAACACCCCCCATTACGTAATTCTTCAGAAAGGTGAAAAAATGTCTGTTTTCAAATGTTTTATTTTTGAATGTCAGTTCACATTTGTAGGTGGATTATTAGTTTTAGAGCTAAAATTTGCATATTTAAAGTGATTTTCATGCTTCCAGGGGCTCTAAACACAAGATTTGTGGAATGGTTAAAAGTGCATGAAAATGGCCAATTTGCTCACTCTGAGGTCTCAAAAAGTGTTTCTTCACCCCGGGAAGTGAATTAAATACCATTTGGAGGCATTTAATGTTCAAGCAAAAACGGCTGATTTTTGACAAAAGAGATAACACCCCCCCATTACGTCATTCTTCAGAAAGGTGAAAAATGGTCCGTTTTCAAATGTTTTATTTTTGAACGTCAGTTCACATTTGTAGGTGGATTATTAGTTTTAGAGCTAAAATTAGCATGTTTAAAGTGATTTTCATGCTTCCAGGGGCTCTAAACACAAGATTTGTGGAATGGTTAAAAGTGCATGAAAATGGCCAATTTGCTCACTCTGAGGTCTCAAAAAGTGTTTCTTCACCCCGGGAAGTGAATTAAATACCATTTGTAGGCATTTAATGTTCAATCAAAAACAGCAGATTTTTGACAAAAGAGATAACACCCCCCCATTACGTCATTCTTCAGAAAGGTAAAAAATGGTCAGTTTTCAAATGTTTAATTTTTGAACGTCAGTTCACATTTGTAGGTGGATTATTAGTTTTAGAGCTAAAATTAGCATGTTTAAAGTGATTTTCATGCTTCCAGGGGCTCTAAACACAAGATTTGTGGAATGGTTAAAAGTGCATGAAAATGGCCAATTTGCTCACTCTGAGGTCTCAAAAAGTGTTTCTTCACCCCGGGAAGTGAATTAAATACCATTTGGAGGCATTTAATGTTCAAGCAAAAACGGCTGATTTTTGACAAAAGAGATAACACCCCCCCATTAGGTCATGCTTCAGAAAGGTGAAAAATGGTCAGTTTTCAAATGTTTTATTTTTGAACGTCAGTTCACATTTGTAGGTGGATTATTAGTTTTAGAGCTAAAATTAGCATGTTTAAAGTGATTTTCATGCTTCCAGGGGCGCGGGAAGTGAATTAAATACCATTTTGAGGCATTTAATGTTCAAGCAAAAACGGCTGATTTTTGACAAAAGAGATAACACCCCCCATTACGTCATGCTTCAGAAAGGTGAAAAATTGTCCGTTTTCAAATGTTTTATTTTTGAATGTCAGTTCACATTTGTAGGTGGATTATTAGTTTTATAGCTAAAATTAGCATGTTTAAAGTGATTTTCATGCTTCCAGGGGCCCGGGAAGTGAATTAAATACCATTTGGAGGCATTTAATGTTCAAGCAAAAACGGCTGATTTTTGACAAAAGAGATAACACCCCCCCATTACTTCATTCTTCAGAAAGGTGAAAAATGGTCCGTTTTCAAATGTTTTATTTTTGAACGTCAGTTCACATTTGTAGGTGGATTATTAGTTTTAGAGCTAAAATTAGCATGTTTAAAGTGATTTTCATGCTTCCAGGGGCCCGGGAAGTAAATTAAATACCATTTGGAGGCATTTAATGTTCAAGCAAAAACAGCTGATTTTTGACAAAAGAGATAACACCTCCCATTACGTCATGCTTCAGAAAGGTGAAAAATTGTCCGTTTTCAAATGTTTTATTTTTGAATGTCAGTTCACATTTGTAGGTGGATTATTAGTTTTAGAGCTAAAATTAGCATGTTTAAAGTGATTGTCATGCTTCCGGTGGCCCTAAACACAAGGTTTGTGGAATGGTTAAAAGTGCATGAAAATGGCCAATTTGCTCACTCTGAGGTCTCAAAAAGTGTTTCTTCACCCCGGGAAGTGAATTAAATACCATTTGGAGGCATTTAATGTTCAAGCAAAAACAGCTGATCTTTGACAAAAAAGATAACACCCCCCCATTACGTCATTCTTCAGAAAGGTGAAAAATGGTCCGTTTTCAAATGTTTTATTTTTGAACGTCAGTTCACATTTGTAGGTGGATTATTAGTTTTAGAGATAAAATTAGCATGTTTATTGTGATTTTCATGCTTCCAGGGGCTCTAAACACAAGATTTGTGGAATGGTTAAAAGTGCATGAAAATGGCCAATTTGCTCACTCTGAGGTCTCAAAAAGTGTTTCTTCACCCCGGGAAGTGAATTAAATACCATTTGGAGGCATTTCATGTTCAATCAAAAACAGCTGATTTTTGACAAAAGAGATACCTCCCATTACGTCATGCTTCAGAAAGGTGAAAAATTGTCCGTTTTCAAATGTTTTTTTTTTAATGTCAGTTCACATTTGTAGGTGGATTATTAGTTTTAGAGCTAAAATTAGCATGTTTAAAGTGATTTTCATGCTTCCTGTGGCCCTAAACACAAGGTTTGTGGAATGGTTAAAAGTGCATGAAAATGGCCAATTTGCTCACTCTGAGGTCTCAAAAAGAGTTTCTTCACCCCGGGAAGTGAATTAAATACCATTTGGAGGCATTTAATGTTCAAGCAAAAACAGCTGATTTTTGACAAAAGAGATAACACCCTTCCATTACGTAATTCTTCAGAAAGGTGAAAAATTGTCTGTTTTCAAATGTTTTATTTTTGAACGTCAGTTCACATTTGTAGGTGGATTATTAGTTTTAGAGCTAAAATTAGCATGTTTAAAGTGATTTTCATGCTTCCAGGGGCTCAAAACACAAGATTTGTGGAATGGTTAAAAGTTCATGAAAATGGCCAATTTGCTCACTCAGAGGTCTCAAAAAGTGTTTCTTCACCCCGGGAAGTGAATTAAATACCATTTGGAGGCATTTAATGTTCAGGCAAAAACAGCTGATTTTTGACAAAAGGGATAACACCCCCCCATTACGTAATGCTTCAGAAAGGTGAAAAATGGTCAGTTTTCAAATGTTTTATTTTTGAAGGTCAGTTCACATTTGTAGGTGGATTATTAGTTTTAGAGCTAAAATTAGCATGTTTAAAGTGATTTTCATGCTTCCAGGGGCCCGGGAAGTGAATTAAATACCATTTGGAGGCATTTAATGTTCAAGCAAAAACGGCTGATTTTTGACAAAAGAGATAACACCCCCCCATTAAGTCATGCTTCAGAAAGGTGAAAAATTGTCCATTTTCAAATGTTTTATTTTTGAATGTCAGTTCACATTTGTAGGTGAATTATTAGTTTTAGAGCTAAAATTAGCATGTTTAAAGTGATTTTCATGCTTCCTGTGGCCCTAAACACAAAGTTTGTGGAATGGTTAAAAGTGCATGAAAATGGCCAATTTGCTCACTCTGAGGTCTCAAAAAGTGTTTCTTCACCCCGGGAAGTGAATTAAATACCATTTGGAGGCATTTAATGTTCAAGCAAAAACAGCTGATTTTTGACAAAAGAGATAACACCCCCCCATTAAGTAATTCTTCAGAAAGGTGAAAAATGGTCCGTTTTCAAATGTTTTATTTTTGAACGTCAGTTCACATTTGTAGGTGGATTATTAGTTTTAGAGCTAAAATTAGCATATTTAAAGTGATTTTCATGCTTCCAGGGGCTCTAAACACAAGATTTGTGGAATGGTTAAAAGTGCATGAAAATGGCCAATGTGCCCCCTCTGAGGTCTCAAAAAGTGTTTCTTCACCCCGGGAAGTGAATTAAATACCATTTGGAGGCATTTAATGTTCAAGCAAAAACGGCTGATTTTTGACAAAAGAGATAACACCCCCCCATTACGTCATTCTTCAGAAAGGTGAAAAATTGTCAGTTTTCAAATGTTTTATTTTTGAACGTCAGTTCACATTTGTAGGTGGATTATTAGTTTTAGAGCTAAAATTAGCATGTTTAAAGTGATTTTCATGCTTCCAGGGGCCCGGGAAGTGAATTAAATACCATTTGGAGGCATTTAATGTTCAAGCAAAAACGGCTGACTTTTGACAAAAGAGATAACACCCCCCCATTACGTCATGCTTCAGAAAGGTGAAAAATTGTCCATTTTCAAATGTTTTATTTTTGAATGTCAGTTCACATTTGTAGGTGAATTATTAGTTTTAGAGCTAAAATTAGCATGTTTAAAGTGATTTTCATGCTTCCTGTGGCCCTAAACACAAAGTTTGTGGAATGGTTAAAAGTGCATGAAAATGGCCAATTTGCTCACTCTGAGGTCTCAAAAAGTGTTTCTTCACCCCGGGAAGTGAATTAAATACCATTTGGAGGCATTTAATGTTCAAGCAAAAACAGCTGATTTTTGACAAAAGAGATAACACCCCCCCATTAAGTAATTCTTCAGAAAGGTGAAAAATGGTCCGTTTTCAAATGTTTTATTTTTGAACGTCAGTTCACATTTGTAGGTGGATTATTAGTTTTAGAGATAAAATTAGCATATTTAAAGTGATTTTCATGCTTCCAGGGGCTCTAAACACAAGATTTGTGGAATGGTTAAAAGTGCATGAAAATGGCCAATTTGCCCACTCTGAGGTCTCAAAAAGTGTTTCTTCACCCCAGGAAGTGAATTAAATACCATTTGGAGGCATTTAATGTTCAAGCAAAAACGGCTGATTTTTTACAAAAGAGATAACACCCCCCCCATTACGTCATTCTTCAGAAAGGTGAAAAATGGTCCGTTTTCAAATGTTTTATTTTTGAACGTCAGTTCACATTTGTAGGTGGATTATTAGTTTTAGAGCTAAAATTAGCATGTTTAAAGTGATTTTCATGCTTCCAGGGGCCCGGGAAGTGAATTAAATACCATTTGGAGGCATTTAATGTTCAAGCAAAAACAGCTGATCTTTGACAAAAGAGATAACACCCCCCCATTAAGTAATTCTTCAGAAAGGTGAAAAATGGTCCGTTTTCAAATGTTTTATTTTTGAACGTCAGTTCACATTTGTAGGTGGATTATTAGTTTTAGAGATAAAATTAGCATATTTAAAGTGATTTTCATGCTTCCAGGGGCTCTAAACACAAGATTTGTGGAATGGTTAAAAGTGCATGAAAATGGCCAATTTGCTCACTCTGAGGTCTCAAAAAGTGTTTCTTCACCCCGGGAAGTGAATTAAATACCATTTGGAGGCATTTCATGTTCAATCAAAAACAGCTGATTTTTGACAAAAGAGATAACACCTCCCATTACGTCATGCTTCAGAAAGGTGAAAAATTGTCCGTTTTCAAATGTTTTTGTTTTTAATGTCAGTTCACATTTGTAGGTGGATTAGTTTTAGAGCTAAAATTAGCATGTTTAAAGTGATTTTCATGCTTCCTGTGGCCCTAAACACAAGGTTTGTGGAATGGTTAAAAGTGCATGAAAATGGCCAATTTGCTCACTCTGAGGTCTCAAAAAGAGTTTCTTCACCCCGGGAAGTGAATTAAATACCATTTGGAGGCATTTAATGTTCAAGCAAAAACAGCTGATTTTTGACAAAAGAGATAACACCCCCCATTACGTAATTCTTCAGAAAGGTGAAAAAATGTCTGTTTTCAAATGTTTTATTTTTGAATGTCAGTTCACATTTGTAGGTGGATTATTAGTTTTAGAGCTAAAATTTGCATATTTAAAGTGATTTTCATGCTTCCAGGGGCTCTAAACACAAGATTTGTGGAATGGTTAAAAGTGCATGAAAATGGCCAATTTGCTCACTCTGAGGTCTCAAAAAGTGTTTCTTCACCCCGGGAAGTGAATTAAATACCATTTGGAGGCATTTAATGTTCAAGCAAAAACGGCTGATTTTTGACAAAAGAGATAACACCCCCCCATTACGTCATTCTTCAGAAAGGTGAAAAATGGTCCGTTTTCAAATGTTTTATTTTTGAACGTCAGTTCACATTTGTAGGTGGATTATTAGTTTTAGAGCTAAAATTAGCATGTTTAAAGTGATTTTCATGCTTCCAGGGGCTCTAAACACAAGATTTGTGGAATGGTTAAAAGTGCATGAAAATGGCCAATTTGCTCACTCTGAGGTCTCAAAAAGTGTTTCTTCACCCCGGGAAGTGAATTAAATACCATTTGTAGGCATTTAATGTTCAATCAAAAACAGCAGATTTTTGACAAAAGAGATAACACCCCCCCATTACGTCATTCTTCAGAAAGGTAAAAAATGGTCAGTTTTCAAATGTTTAATTTTTGAACGTCAGTTCACATTTGTAGGTGGATTATTAGTTTTAGAGCTAAAATTAGCATGTTTAAAGTGATTTTCATGCTTCCAGGGGCTCTAAACACAAGATTTGTGGAATGGTTAAAAGTGCATGAAAATGGCCAATTTGCTCACTCTGAGGTCTCAAAAAGTGTTTCTTCACCCCGGGAAGTGAATTAAATACAATTTGGAGGCATTTAATGTTCAAGCAAAAACGGCGGATTTTTGACAAAAGAGATAACACCCCCCCATTACTTGATGTTTCAGAAAGGTGAAAAATTGTCCGTTTTCAAATGTTTTATTTTTGAATGTCAGTTCACATTTGTAGGTGGATCATCAGTTTTAGAGCTAAAAAAATTAGCATGTTTAAAGTGATTTTCATGCTTCAAGGGGCTCTAAACACAAGATTTGTGGAATGGTTAAAAGTGCATGAAAAAGGCCAATTTGCTCACTCTGAGGTCTCAAAAAGTGTTTCTTCACCCCGGGAAGTGAATTAAATACCATTTGGAGGCATTTAATGTTCAAGCAAAAACGGCTGATTTTTTACAAAAGAGATAACACCCCCCCCATTACGTCATTCTTCAGAAAGGTGAAAAATGGTCCGTTTTCAAATGTTTTATTTTTGAACGTCAGTTCACATTTGTAGGTGGATTATTAGTTTTAGAGCTAAAATTAGCATGTTTAAAGTGATTTTCATGCTTCCAGGGGCCCGGGAAGTGAATTAAATACCATTTGGAGGCATTTAATGTTCAAGCAAAAACAGCTGATCTTTGACAAAAGAGATAACACCCCCCCATTAAGTAATTCTTCAGAAAGGTGAAAAATGGTCCGTTTTCAAATGTTTTATTTTTGAACGTCAGTTCACATTTGTAGGTGGATTATTAGTTTTAGAGATAAAATTAGCATATTTAAAGTGATTTTCATGCTTCCAGGGGCTCTAAACACAAGATTTGTGGAATGGTTAAAAGTGCATGAAAATGGCCAATTTGCTCACTCTGAGGTCTCAAAAAGTGTTTCTTCACCCCGGGAAGTGAATTAAATACCATTTGGAGGCATTTCATGTTCAATCAAAAACAGCTGATTTTTGACAAAAGAGATAACACCTCCCATTACGTCATGCTTCAGAAAGGTGAAAAATTGTCCGTTTTCAAATGTTTTTGTTTTTAATGTCAGTTCACATTTGTAGGTGGATTAGTTTTAGAGCTAACATTAGCATGTTTAAAGTGATTTTCATGCTTCCTGTGGCCCTAAACACAAGGTTTGTGGAATGGTTAAAAGTGCATGAAAATGGCCAATTTGCTCACTCTGAGGTCTCAAAAAGAGTTTCTTCACCCCGGGAAGTGACTTAAATACCATTTGGAGGCATTTAATGTTCAAGCAAAAACAGCTGATTTTTGACAAAAGAGATAACACCCCCCATTACGTAATTCTTCAGAAAGGTGAAAAAATGTCTGTTTTCAAATGTTTTATTTTTGAATGTCAGTTCACATTTGTAGGTGGATTATTAGTTTTAGAGCTAAAATTTGCATATTTAAAGTGATTTTCATGCTTCCAGGGGCTCTAAACACAAGATTTGTGGAATGGTTAAAAGTGCATGAAAATGGCCAATTTGCTCACTCTGAGGTCTCAAAAAGTGTTTCTTCACCCCGGGAAGTGAATTAAATACCATTTGGAGGCATTTAATGTTCAAGCAAAAACGGCTAATTTTTGACAAAAGAGATAACACCCCCCCATTACGTCATTCTTCAGAAAGGTGAAAAATGGTCCGTTTTCAAATGTTTTATTTTTGAACGTCAGTTCACATTTGTAGGTGGATTATTAGTTTTAGAGCTAAAATTAGCATGTTTAAAGTGATTTTCATGCTTCCAGGGGCTCTAAACACAAGATTTGTGGAATGGTTAAAAGTGCATGAAAATGGCCAATTTGCTCACTCTGAGGTCTCAAAAAGTGTTTCTTCACCCCGGGAAGTGAATTAAATACCATTTGTAGGCATTTAATGTTCAATCAAAAACAGCAGATTTTTGACAAAAGAGATAACACCCCCCCATTACGTCATTCTTCAGAAAGGTGAAAAATGGTCCGTTTCCAAATGTTTTATTTTTGAACGTCAGTTCACATTTGTAGGTGGATTATTTGTTTTAGAGCTAAAATTAGCATGTTTAAAGTGATTTTCATGCTTCCAGGGGCTCTAAACACAAGATTTGTGGAATGGTTAAAAGTGCATGAAAATGGCCAATTTGCTCCCTCTGAGGTCTCAAAAAGTGTTTCTTCACCCCGGGAAGTGAATTAAATACCATTTGGAGGCATTTAATGTTCAAGCAAAAACAGCTGATTTTTGACAAAAGAGATAACACCCCCCCATTACGTCATTCTTCAGAAAGGTGAAAAATGGTCCGTTTTCAAATGTTTTATTTTTGAACGTCAGTTCACATTTGTAGGTGGATTATTAGTTTTAGAGCTAAAATTTGCATGTTTAAAGTGATTTTCATGCTTCCAGGGGCTCTAAACACAAGATTTGTGGAATGGTTAAAAGTGCATGAAAATGGCCAATTTGCTCACTCTGAGGTCTCAAAAAGTGTTTCTTCACCCCGGGAAGTGAATTAAATACCATTTGGAGGCATTTAATGTTCAATCAAAAACAGCTGATTTTTGACAAAAGAGATAACACCTCCCATTACGTCATGCTTCAGAAAGGTGAAAAATTGTCAGTTTTCAAATGTTTTTTTTTAATGTCAGTTCACATTTGTAGGTGGATTATTAGTTTTAGAGCTAAAATTAGCATGTTTAAAGTGATTTTCATGCTTCCTGTGGCCCTAAACACAAGGTTTGTGGAATGGTTAAAAGTGCATGAAAATGGCCAATTTGCTCACTCTGAGGTCTCAAAAAGAGTTTCTTCACCCCGGGAAGTGAATTAAATACCATTTGGAGGCATTTAATGTTCAAGCAAAAACAGCTGATTTTTGACAAAAGAGATAACACCCCCATTACGTCATTCTTCAGAAAGGTAAAAAATGGTCAGTTTTCAAATGTTTAATTTTTGAACGTCAGTTCACATTTGTAGGTGGATTATTAGTTTTAGAGCTAAAATTAGCATGTTTAAAGTGATTTTCATGCTTCCAGGGGCTCTAAACACAAGATTTGTGGAATGGTTAAAAGTGCATGAAAATGGCCAATTTGCTCACTCTGAGGTCTCAAAAAGTGTTTCTTCACCCCGGGAAGTGAATTAAATACAATTTGGAGGCATTTAATGTTCAAGCAAAAACGGCGGATTTTTGACAAAAGAGATAACACCCCCCCATTACTTGATGTTTCAGAAAGGTGAAAAATTGTCCGTTTTCAAATGTTTTATTTTTGAATGTCAGTTCACATTTGTAGGTGGATCATCAGTTTTAGAGCTAAAAAAATTAGCATGTTTAAAGTGATTTTCATGCTTCCAGGGGCTCTAAACACAAGATTTGTGGAATGGTTAAAAGTGCATGAAAAAGGCCAATTTGCTCACTCTGAGGTCTCAAAAAGTGTTTCTTCACCCCGGGAAGTGAATTAAATACCATTTGGAGGCATTTAATGTTCAAGCAAAAACGGCTGATTTTTGACAAAAGAGATAACACCCCCCATTACGTCATGCTTCAGAAAGGTGAAAAATTGTCCATTTTCAAATGTTTTATTTTTGAATGTCAGTTCACATTTGTAGGTGAATTATTAGTTTTAGAGCTAAAATTAGCATGTTTAAAGTGATTTTCATGCTTCCTGTGGCCCTAAACACAAAGTTTGTGGAATGGTTAAAAGTGCATGAAAATGGCCAATTTGCTCACTCTGAGGTCTCAAAAAGTGTTTCTTCACCCCGGGAAGTGAATTAAATACCATTTGGAGGCATTTAATGTTCAAGCAAAAACAGCTGATTTTTGACAAAAGAGATAACACCCCCCCCATTAAGTAACTCTTCAGAAAGGTGAAAAATGTTCTGTTTTCAAATGTTTTATTTTTGAATGTCAGTTCACATTTGTAGGTGGATTATTAGTTTTAGAGCTAAAATTAGCATATTTAAAGTGATGTTCATGCTTCCAGGGGCTCTAAACACAAGATTTGTGGAATGGTTAAAAGTGCATGAAAATGGCCAATTTGCTCACTCTGAGGTCTCAAAAAGTGTTTCTTCACCCCGGGAAGTGAATTAAATACCATTTGGAGGCATTTAATGTTCAAGCAAAAACAGCTGATTTTTGACAAAAGAGATAACACCCCCCCATTAAGTAATTCTTCAGAAAGGTGAAAAATGGTCCGTTTTCAAATGTTTTATTTTTGAACGTCAGTTCACATTTGTAGGTGGATTATTAGTTTTAGAGATAAAATTAGCATATTTAAAGTGATTTTCATGCTTCCAGGGGCTCTAAACACAAGATTTGTGGAATGGTTAAAAGTGCATGAAAATGGCCAATTTGCCCACTCTGAGGTCTCAAAAAGTGTTTCTTCACCCCAGGAAGTGAATTAAATACCATTTGGAGGCATTTAATGTTCAAGCAAAAACGGCTGATTTTTTACAAAAGAGATAACACCCCCCCCCATTACGTCATTCTTCAGAAAGGTGAAAAATGGTCCGTTTTCAAATGTTTTATTTTTGAACGTCAGTTCACATTTGTAGGTGGATTATTAGTTTTAGAGCTAAAATTAGCATGTTTAAAGTGATTTTCATGCTTCCAGGGGCCCGGGAAGTGAATTAAATACCATTTGGAGGCATTTAATGTTCAAGCAAAAACAGCTGATCTTTGACAAAAGAGATAACACCCCCCCATTAAGTAATTCTTCAGAAAGGTGAAAAATGGTCCGTTTTCAAATGTTTTATTTTTGAACGTCAGTTCACATTTGTAGGTGGATTATTAGTTTTAGAGATAAAATTAGCATATTTAAAGTGATTTTCATGCTTCCAGGGGCTCTAAACACAAGATTTGTGGAATGGTTAAAAGTGCATGAAAATGGCCAATTTGCTCACTCTGAGGTCTCAAAAAGTGTTTCTTCACCCCGGGAAGTGAATTAAATACCATTTGGAGGCATTTCATGTTCAATCAAAAACAGCTGATTTTTGACAAAAGAGATAACACCTCCCATTACGTCATGCTTCAGAAAGGTGAAAAATTGTCCGTTTTCAAATGTTTTTGTTTTTAATGTCAGTTCACATTTGTAGGTGGATTAGTTTTAGAGCTAAAATTAGCATGTTTAAAGTGATTTTCATGCTTCCTGTGGCCCTAAACACAAGGTTTGTGGAATGGTTAAAAGTGCATGAAAATGGCCAATTTGCTCACTCTGAGGTCTCAAAAAGAGTTTCTTCACCCCGGGAAGTGAATTAAATACCATTTGGAGGCATTTAATGTTCAAGCAAAAACAGCTGATTTTTGACAAAAGAGATAACACCCCCCATTACGTAATTCTTCAGAAAGGTGAAAAAATGTCTGTTTTCAAATGTTTTATTTTTGAATGTCAGTTCACATTTGTAGGTGGATTATTAGTTTTAGAGCTAAAATTTGCATATTTAAAGTGATTTTCATGCTTCCAGGGGCTCTAAACACAAGATTTGTGGAATGGTTAAAAGTGCATGAAAATGGCCAATTTGCTCACTCTGAGGTCTCAAAAAGTGTTTCTTCACCCCGGGAAGTGAATTAAATACCATTTGGAGGCATTTAATGTTCAAGCAAAAACGGCTGATTTTTGACAAAAGAGATAACACCCCCCCATTACGTCATTCTTCAGAAAGGTGAAAAATGGTCCGTTTTCAAATGTTTTATTTTTGAACGTCAGTTCACATTTGTAGGTGGATTATTAGTTTTAGAGCTAAAATTAGCATGTTTAAAGTGATTTTCATGCTTCCAGGGGCTCTAAACACAAGATTTGTGGAATGGTTAAAAGTGCATGAAAATGGCCAATTTGCTCACTCTGAGGTCTCAAAAAGTGTTTCTTCACCCCGGGAAGTGAATTAAATACCATTTGTAGGCATTTAATGTTCAATCAAAAACAGCAGATTTTTGACAAAAGAGATAACACCCCCCCATTACGTCATTCTTCAGAAAGGTAAAAAATGGTCAGTTTTCAAATGTTTAATTTTTGAACGTCAGTTCACATTTGTAGGTGGATTATTAGTTTTAGAGCTAAAATTAGCATGTTTAAAGTGATTTTCATGCTTCCAGGGGCTCTAAACACAAGATTTGTGGAATGGTTAAAAGTGCATGAAAATGGCCAATTTGCTCACTCTGAGGTCTCAAAAAGTGTTTCTTCACCCCGGGAAGTGAATTAAATACAATTTGGAGGCATTTAATGTTCAAGCAAAAACGGCGGATTTTTGACAAAAGAGATAACACCCCCCCATTACTTGATGTTTCAGAAAGGTGAAAAATTGTCCGTTTTCAAATGTTTTATTTTTGAATGTCAGTTCACATTTGTAGGTGGATCATCAGTTTTAGAGCTAAAAAAATTAGCATGTTTAAAGTGATTTTCATGCTTCAAGGGGCTCTAAACACAAGATTTGTGGAATGGTTAAAAGTGCATGAAAAAGGCCAATTTGCTCACTCTGAGGTCTCAAAAAGTGTTTCTTCACCCCGGGAAGTGAATTAAATACCATTTGGAGGCATTTAATGTTCAAGCAAAAACGGCTGATTTTTTACAAAAGAGATAACACCCCCCCCATTACGTCATTCTTCAGAAAGGTGAAAAATGGTCCGTTTTCAAATGTTTTATTTTTGAACGTCAGTTCACATTTGTAGGTGGATTATTAGTTTTAGAGCTAAAATTAGCATGTTTAAAGTGATTTTCATGCTTCCAGGGGCCCGGGAAGTGAATTAAATACCATTTGGAGGCATTTAATGTTCAAGCAAAAACAGCTGATCTTTGACAAAAGAGATAACACCCCCCCATTAAGTAATTCTTCAGAAAGGTGAAAAATGGTCCGTTTTCAAATGTTTTATTTTTGAACGTCAGTTCACATTTGTAGGTGGATTATTAGTTTTAGAGATAAAATTAGCATATTTAAAGTGATTTTCATGCTTCCAGGGGCTCTAAACACAAGATTTGTGGAATGGTTAAAAGTGCATGAAAATGGCCAATTTGCTCACTCTGAGGTCTCAAAAAGTGTTTCTTCACCCCGGGAAGTGAATTAAATACCATTTGGAGGCATTTCATGTTCAATCAAAAACAGCTGATTTTTGACAAAAGAGATAACACCTCCCATTACGTCATGCTTCAGAAAGGTGAAAAATTGTCCGTTTTCAAATGTTTTTGTTTTTAATGTCAGTTCACATTTGTAGGTGGATTAGTTTTAGAGCTAAAATTAGCATGTTTAAAGTGATTTTCATGCTTCCTGTGGCCCTAAACACAAGGTTTGTGGAATGGTTAAAAGTGCATGAAAATGGCCAATTTGCTCACTCTGAGGTCTCAAAAAGAGTTTCTTCACCCCGGGAAGTGACTTAAATACCATTTGGAGGCATTTAATGTTCAAGCAAAAACAGCTGATTTTTGACAAAAGAGATAACACCCCCCATTACGTAATTCTTCAGAAAGGTGAAAAAATGTCTGTTTTCAAATGTTTTATTTTTGAATGTCAGTTCACATTTGTAGGTGGATTATTAGTTTTAGAGCTAAAATTTGCATATTTAAAGTGATTTTCATGCTTCCAGGGGCTCTAAACACAAGATTTGTGGAATGGTTAAAAGTGCATGAAAATGGCCAATTTGCTCACTCTGAGGTCTCAAAAAGTGTTTCTTCACCCCGGGAAGTGAATTAAATACCATTTGGAGGCATTTAATGTTCAAGCAAAAACAGCTGATTTTTGACAAAAGAGATAACACCCCCCATTACGTCATTCTTCAGAAAGGTGAAAAATGGTCCGTTTTCAAATGTTTTATTTTTGAACGTCAGTTCACATTTGTAGGTGGATTATTAGTTTTAGAGCTAAAATTAGCATGTTTAAAGTGATTTTCATGCTTCCAGGGGCTCTAAACACAAGATTTGTGGAATGGTTAAAAGTGCATGAAAATGGCCAATTTGCTCACTCTGAGGTCTCAAAAAGTGTTTCTTCACCCCGGGAAGTGAATTAAATACCATTTGTAGGCATTTAATGTTCAATCAAAAACAGCAGATTTTTGACAAAAGAGATAACACCCCCCCATTACGTCATTCTTCAGAAAGGTGAAAAATGGTCCGTTTCCAAATGTTTTATTTTTGAACGTCAGTTCACATTTGTAGGTGGATTATTTGTTTTAGAGCTAAAATTAGCATGTTTAAAGTGATTTTCATGCTTCCAGGGGCTCTAAACACAAGATTTGTGGAATGGTTAAAAGTGCATGAAAATGGCCAATTTGCTCACTCTGAGGTCTCAAAAAGTGTTTCTTCACCCCGGGAAGTGAATTAAATACCATTTGGAGGCATTTAATGTTCAATCAAAAACAGCTGATTTTTGACAAAAGAGATAACACCTCCCATTACGTCATGCTTCAGAAAGGTGAAAAATTGTCAGTTTTCAAATGTTTTTTTTTAATGTCAGTTCACATTTGTAGGTGGATTATTAGTTTTAGAGCTAAAATTAGCATGTTTAAAGTGATTTTCATGCTTCCTGTGGCCCTAAACACAAGGTTTGTGGAATGGTTAAAAGTGCATGAAAATGGCCAATTTGCTCACTCTGAGGTCTCAAAAAGAGTTTCTTCACCCCGGGAAGTGAATTAAATACCATTTGGAGGCATTTAATGTTCAAGCAAAAACAGCTGATTTTTGACAAAAGAGATAACACCCCCATTACGTCATTCTTCAGAAAGGTAAAAAATGGTCAGTTTTCAAATGTTTAATTTTTGAACGTCAGTTCACATTTGTAGGTGGATTATTAGTTTTAGAGCTAAAATTAGCATGTTTAAAGTGATTTTCATGCTTCCAGGGGCTCTAAACACAAGATTTGTGGAATGGTTAAAAGTGCATGAAAATGGCCAATTTGCTCACTCTGAGGTCTCAAAAAGTGTTTCTTCACCCCGGGAAGTGAATTAAATACAATTTGGAGGCATTTAATGTTCAAGCAAAAACGGCGGATTTTTGACAAAAGAGATAACACCCCCCCATTACTTGATGTTTCAGAAAGGTGAAAAATTGTCCGTTTTCAAATGTTTTATTTTTGAATGTCAGTTCACATTTGTAGGTGGATCATCAGTTTTAGAGCTAAAAAAATTAGCATGTTTAAAGTGATTTTCATGCTTCCAGGGGCTCTAAACACAAGATTTGTGGAATGGTTAAAAGTGCATGAAAAAGGCCAATTTGCTCACTCTGAGGTCTCAAAAAGTGTTTCTTCACCCCGGGAAGTGAATTAAATACCATTTGGAGGCATTTAATGTTCAAGCAAAAACGGCTGATTTTTGACAAAAGAGATAACACCCCCCATTACGTCATGCTTCAGAAAGGTGAAAAATTGTCCATTTTCAAATGTTTTATTTTTGAATGTCAGTTCACATTTGTAGGTGAATTATTAGTTTTAGAGCTAAAATTAGCATGTTTAAAGTGATTTTCATGCTTCCTGTGGCCCTAAACACAAAGTTTGTGGAATGGTTAAAAGTGCATGAAAATGGCCAATTTGCTCACTCTGAGGTCTCAAAAAGTGTTTCTTCACCCCGGGAAGTGAATTAAATACCATTTGGAGGCATTTAATGTTCAAGCAAAAACAGCTGATTTTTGACAAAAGAGATAACACCCCCCCCATTAAGTAACTCTTCAGAAAGGTGAAAAATGTTCTGTTTTCAAATGTTTTATTTTTGAATGTCAGTTCACATTTGTAGGTGGATTATTAGTTTTAGAGCTAAAATTAGCATATTTAAAGTGATGTTCATGCTTCCAGGGGCTCTAAACACAAGATTTGTGGAATGGTTAAAAGTGCATGAAAATGGCCAATTTGCTCACTCTGAGGTCTCAAAAAGTGTTTCTTCACCCCGGGAAGTGAATTAAATACCATTTGGAGGCATTTAATGTTTAAGCAAAAACGGCTGATTTTTGACAAAAGAGATAACACCCCCCCATTACGTCATTCTTCAGAAAGGTGAAAAATGGTCCGTTTTCAAATGTTTTATTTTTGAACGTCAGTTCACATTTGTAGGTGGATTATTAGTTTTAGAGCTAAAATTTGCATGTTTAAAGTGATTTTCATGCTTCCAGGGGCTCTAAACACAAGATTTGTGGAATGGTTAAAAGTGCATGAAAATGGCCAATTTGCTCACTCTGAGGTCTCAAAAAGTGTTTCTTCACCCCGGGAAGTGAATTAAATACCATTTGGAGGCATTTAATGTTCAATCAAAAACAGCTGATTTTTGACAAAAGAGATAACACCTCCCATTACGTCATGCTTCAGAAAGGTGAAAAATTGTCCGTTTTCAAATGTTTTTTTTTTAATGTCAGTTTCACATTTGTAGGTGGATTATTAGTTTTAGAGCTAAAATTAGCATGTTTAAAGTGATTTTCATGCTTCCTGTGGCCCTAAACACAAGGTTTGTGGAATGGTTAAAAGTGCATGAAAATGGCCAATTTGCTCACTCTGAGGTCTCAAAAAGAGTTTCTTCACCCCGGGAAGTGAATTAAATACCATTTGGAGGCATTTAATGTTCAAGCAAAAACATCTGATTTTTGACAAAAGAGATAACACCCCCATTACGTCATTCTTCAGAAAGGTAAAAAATGGTCCGTTTTCAAATGTTTAATTTTTGAACGTCAGTTCACATTTGTAGGTGGATTATTAGTTTTAGAGCTAAAATTAGCATGTTTAAAGTGATTTTCATGCTTCCAGGGGCTCTAAACACAAGATTTGTGGAATGGTTAAAAGTGCATGAAAATGGCCAATTTGCTCACTCTGAGGTCTCAAAAAGTGTTTCTTCACCCCGGGAAGTGAATTAAATACAATTTGGAGGCATTTAATGTTCAAGCAAAAACGGCGTATTTTTGACAAAAGAGATAACACCCCCCCATTACTTGATGTTTCAGAAAGGTGAAAAATTGTCCGTTTTCAAATGTTTTATTTTTGAATGTCAGTTCACATTTGTAGGTGGATCATCAGTTTTAGAGCTAAAAAAATTAGCATGTTTAAAGTGATTTTCATGCTTCCAGGGGCTCTAAACACAAGATTTGTGGAATGGTTAAAAGTGCATGAAAATGGCCAATTTGCTCACTCTGAGGTCTCAAAAAGTGTTTCTTCACCCCGGGAAGTGAATTAAATACCATTTGGAGGCATTTAATGTTCAAGCAAAAACGGCTGATTTTTGACAAAAGAGATAACACCCCCCCATTACGTCATGCTTCAGAAAGGTGAAAAATTGTCCATTTTCAAATGTTTTATTTTTGAATGTCAGTTCACATTTGTAGGTGAATTATTAGTTTTAGAGCTAAAATTAGCATGTTTAAAGTGATTTTCATGCTTCCTGTGGCCCTAAACACAAAGTTTGTGGAATGGTTAAAAGTGCCTGAAAATGGCCAATTTGCTCACTCTGAGGTCTCAAAAAGTGTTTCTTCACCCCGGGAAGTGAATTAAATACCATTTGGAGGCATTTAATGTTCAAGCAAAAACAGCTGATTTTTGACAAAAGAGATAACACCCCCCCATTAAGTAATTCTTCAGAAAGGTGAAAAATGGTCCGTTTTCAAATGTTTTATTTTTGAACGTCAGTTCACATTTGTAGGTGGATTATTAGTTTTAGAGATAAAATTAGCATATTTAAAGTGATTTTCATGCTTCCAGGGGCTCTAAACACAAGATTTGTGGAATGGTTAAAAGTGCATGAAAATGGCCAATTTGCCCACTCTGAGGTCTCAAAAAGTGTTTCTTCACCCCAGGAAGTGAATTAAATACCATTTGGAGGCATTTAATGTTCAAGCAAAAACGGCTGATTTTTGACAAAAGAGATAACACCCCCCCATTACGTCATTCTTCAGAAAGGTGAAAAATGGTCCGTTTTCAAATGTTTTATTTTTGAACGTCAGTTCACATTTGTAGGTGGATTATTAGTTTTAGGGCTAAAATTAGCATGTTTAAAGTGATTTTCATGCTTCCAGGGGCTCTAAACACAAGATTTGTGGAATGGTTAAAAGTGCATGAAAATGGCCAATTTGCTCACTCTGAGGTCTCAAAAAGTGTTTCTTCACCCCGGGAAGTGAATTAAATACCATTTGTAGGCATTTAATGTTCAATCAAAAACAGCAGATTTTTGACAAAAGAGATAACACCCCCCCATTACGTCATTCTTCAGAAAGGTGAAAAATGGTCCGTTTCCAAATGTTTTATTTTTGAACGTCAGTTCACATTTGTAGGTGGATTATTTGTTTTAGAGCTAAAATTAGCATGTTTAAAGTGATTTTCATGCTTCCAGGGGCTCTAAACACAAGATTTGTGGAATGGTTAAAAGTGCATGAAAATGGCCAATTTGCTCACTCTGAGGTCTCAAAAAGTGTTTCTTCACCCCGGGAAGTGAATTAAATACCATTTGGAGGCATTTAATGTTCAAGCAAAAACAGCTGATTTTTGACAAAAGAGATAACACCCCCCCATTACGTAGTTCTTCAGAAAGGTGAAAAATTTTCTGTTTTCAAATGTTTTATTTTTGAATGTCAGTTCACATTTGTAGGTGGATTAATAGTTTTAGAGCTAAAATTAGCATATTTAAAGTGATGTTCATGCTTCCAGGGGCTCTAAACACAAGATTTGTGGAATGGTTAAAAGTGCATGAAAATGGCCAATTTGCTCACTCTGAGGTCTCAAAAAGTGTTTCTTCACCCCGGGAAGTGAATTAAATACCATTTGGAGGCATTTAATGTTCAAGCAAAAACGGCTGATTTTTGACAAAAGAGATAACACCCCCCCATTTCGTCATTCTTCAGAAAGGTGAAAAATGGTCCGTTTTCAAATGTTTTATTTTTGAACGTCAGTTCACATTTGTAGGTGGATTATTAGTTTTAGAGCTAAAATTTGCATGTTTAAAGTGATTTTCATGCTTCCAGGGGCTCTAAACACAAGATTTGTGGAATGGTTAAAAGTGCATGAAAATGGCCAATTTGCTCACTCTGAGGTCTCAAAAAGTGTTTCTTCACCCCGGGAAGTGAATTAAATACCATTTGGAGGCATTTAATGTTCAATCAAAAACAGCTGATTTTTGACAAAAGAGATATCACCTCCCATTACGTCATGCTTCAGAAAGGTGAAAAATTGTCCGTTTTCAAATGTTTTTTTTTTAATGTCAGTTCACATTTGTAGGTGGATTATTAGTTTTAGAGCTAAAATTAGCATGTTTAAAGTGATTTTCATGCTTCCTGTGGCCCTAAACACAAGGTTTGTGGAATGGTTAAAAGTGCATGAAAATGGCCAATTTGCTCACTCTGAGGTCTCAAAAAGTGTTTCTTCACCCCGGGAAGTGAATTAAATACCATTTGGAGGCATTTAATGTTCAATCAAAAACAGCTGATTTTTGACAAAAGAGATATCACCTCCCATTACGTCATGCTTCAGAAAGGTGAAAAATTGTCCGTTTTCAAATGTTTTTTTTTTAATGTCAGTTCACATTTGTAGGTGGATTATTAGTTTTAGAGCTAAAATTAGCATGTTTAAAGTGATTTTCATGCTTCCTGTGGCCCTAAACACAAGGTTTGTGGAATGGTTAAAAGTGCATGAAAATGGCCAATTTGCTCACTCTGAGGTCTCAAAAAGAGTTTCTTCACCCCGGGAAGTGAATTAAATACCATTTGGAGGCATTTAATGTTCAAGCAAAAACAGCTGATTTTTGACAAAAGAGATATCACCTCCCATTACGTCATGCTTCAGAAAGGTGAAAAATTGTCCGTTTTCAAATGTTTTTTTTTTAATGTCAGTTCACATTTGTAGGTGGATTATTAGTTTTAGAGCTAAAATTAGCATGTTTAAAGTGATTTTCATGCTTCCTGTGGCCCTAAACACAAGGTTTGTGGAATGGTTAAAAGTGCATGAAAATGGCCAATTTGCTCACTCTGAGGTCTCAAAAAGAGTTTCTTCACCCCGGGAAGTGAATTAAATACCATTTGGAGGCATTTAATGTTCAAGCAAAAACAGCTGATTTTTGACAAAAGAGATAACACCCCCATTACGTCATTCTTCAGAAAGGTAAAAAATGGTCCGTTTTCAAATGTTTAATTTTTGAACGTCAGTTCACATTTGTAGGTGGATTATTAGTTTTAGAGCTAAAATTAGCATGTTTAAAGTGATTTTCATGCTTCCAGGGGCTCTAAACACAAGATTTGTGGAATGGTTAAAACTGCATGAAAATGGCCAATTTGCTCACTCTGAGGTCTCAAAAAGTGTTTCTTCACCCCGGGAAGTGAATTAAATACAATTTGGAGGCATTTAATGGTCAAGCAAAAACGGCGGATTTTTGACAAAAGAGATAACACCCCCCCATTACTTGATGTTTCAGAAAGGTGAAAAATTGTCCGTTTTCAAATGTTTTATTTTTGAATGTCAGTTCACATTTGTAGGTGGATCATCAGTTTTAGAGCTAAAAAAATTAGCATGTTTAAAGTGATTTTCATGCTTCCAGGGGCTCTAAACACAAGATTTGTGGAATGGTTAAAAGTGCATGAAAATGGCCAATTTGCTCACTCTGAGGTCTCAAAAAGTGTTTCTTCACCCCGGGAAGTGAATTAAATACCATTTGGAGGCATTTAATGTTCAAGCAAAAACGGCTGATTTTTGACAAAAGAGATAACACCCCCCCATTACGTCATGCTTCAGAAAGGTGAAAAATTGTCCATTTTCAAATGTTTTATTTTTGAATGTCAGTTCACATTTGTAGGTGAATTATTAGTTTTAGAGCTAAAATTAGCATGTTTAAAGTGATTTTCATGCTTCCTGTGGCCCTAAACACAAAGTTTGTGGAATGGTTAAAAGTGCATGAAAATGGCCAATTTGCTCACTCTGAGGTCTCAAAAAGTGTTTCTTCACCCCGGGAAGTGAATTAAATACCATTTGGAGGCATTTAATGTTCAAGCAAAAACAGCTGATTTTTGACAAAAGAGATAACACCCCCCCATTAAGTAATTCTTCAGAAAGGTGAAAAATGGTCCGTTTTCAAATGTTTTATTTTTGAATGTCAGTTCACATTTGTAGGTGGATTAATAGTTTTAGAGCTAAAATTAGCATATTTAAAGTGATGTTCATGCTTCCAGGGGCTCTAAACACAAGTATTGTGGAATGGTTAAAAGTGCATGAAAATGGCCAATTTGCTCACTCTGAGGTCTCAAAAAGTGTTTCTTCACCCCGGGAAGTGAATTAAATACCATTTGGAGGCATTTAATGTTCAAGCAAAAACGGCTGATTTTTGACAAAAGAGATAACACCCCCCCATTACGTCATTCTTCAGAAAGGTGAAAAATGGTCCGTTTCCAAATGTTTTATTTTTGAACGTCAGTTCACATTTGTAGGTGGATTATTTGTTTTAGAGCTAAAATTAGCATGTTTAAAGTGATTTTCATGCTTCCAGGGGCTCTAAACACAAGATTTGTGGAATGGTTAAAAGTGCATGAAAATGGCCAATTTGCTCACTCTGAGGTCTCAAAAAGTGTTTCTTCACCCCGGGAAGTGAATTAAATACCATTTGTAGGCATTTAATGTTCAATCAAAAACAGCAGATTTTTGACAAAAGAGATAACACCCCCCCATTACGTCATTCTTCAGAAAGGTGAAAAATGGTCCGTTTCCAAATGTTTTATTTTTGAACGTCAGTTCACATTTGTAGGTGGATTATTTGTTTTAGAGCTAAAATTAGCATGTTTAAAGTGATTTTCATGCTTCCAGGGGCTCTAAACACAAGATTTGTGGAATGGTTAAAAGTGCATGAAAATGGTCAGTTTGCTCACTCTGAGGTCTCAAAAAGTGTTTCTTCACCCCGGGAGTGAATTAAATACCATTTGGAGGCATTTAATGTTCAAGCAAAAACAGCTGATTTTTGACAAAAGAGATAACACCCCCCCATTACGTAATTCTTCGGAAAGGTGAAAAATGTTCTGTTTTCAAATGTTTTATTTTTGAATGTCAGTTCACATTTGTAGGTGGATTAATAGTTTTAGAGCTAAAATTAGCATATTTAAAGTGATGTTCATGCTTCCAGGGGCTCTAAACACAAGATTTGTGGAATGGTTAAAAGTGCATGAAAATGGCCAATTTGCTCACTCTGAGGTCTCAAAAAGTGTTTCTTCACCCCGGGAAGTGAATTAAATACCATTTGGAGGCATTTAATGTTCAAGCAAAAACGGCTGATTTTTGACAAAAGAGATAACACCCCCCCCATTACGTCATTCTTCAGAAAGGTGAAAAATGGTCCGTTTTCAAATGTTTAATTTTTGAACGTCAGTTCACATTTGTAGGTGGATTATTAGTTTTAGAGCTAAAATTTGCATGTTTAAAGTGATTTTCATGCTTCCAGGGGCTCTAAACACAAGATTTGTGGAATGGTTAAAAGTGCATGAAAATGGCCAATTTGCTCACTCTGAGGTCTCAAAAAGTGTTTCTTCACCCCGGGAAGTGAATTAAATACCATTTGGAGGCATTTAATGTTCAATCAAAAACAGCTGATTTTTGACAAAAGAGATAACACCTCCCATTACGTCATGCTTCAGAAAGGTGAAAAATTGTCCGTTTTCAAATGTTTTTTTTTTAATGTCAGTTTCACATTTGTAGGTGGATTATTAGTTTTAGAGCTAAAATTAGCATGTTTAAAGTGATTTTCATGCTTCCTGTGGCCCTAAACACAAGGTTTGTGGAATGGTTAAAAGTGCATGAAAATGGCCAATTTGCTCACTCTGAGGTCTCAAAAAGAGTTTCTTCACCCCGGGAAGTGAATTAAATACCATTTGGAGGCATTTAATGTTCAAGCAAAAACATCTGATTTTTGACAAAAGAGATAACACCCCCATTACGTCATTCTTCAGAAAGGTAAAAAATGGTCCGTTTTCAAATGTTTAATTTTTGAACGTCAGTTCACATTTGTAGGTGGATTATTAGTTTTAGAGCTAAAATTAGCATGTTTAAAGTGATTTTCATGCTTCCAGGGGCTCTAAACACAAGATTTGTGGAATGGTTAAAAGTGCATGAAAATGGCCAATTTGCTCACTCTGAGGTCTCAAAAAGTGTTTCTTCACCCCGGGAAGTGAATTAAATACAATTTGGAGGCATTTAATGTTCAAGCAAAAACGGCGTATTTTTGACAAAAGAGATAACACCCCCCCATTACTTGATGTTTCAGAAAGGTGAAAAATTGTCCGTTTTCAAATGTTTTATTTTTGAATGTCAGTTCACATTTGTAGGTGGATCATCAGTTTTAGAGCTAAAAAAATTAGCA
Source organism: Lissotriton helveticus (assembly GCF_964261635.1). Classification (NCBI taxonomy): domain Eukaryota; kingdom Metazoa; phylum Chordata; class Amphibia; order Caudata; family Salamandridae; genus Lissotriton; species Lissotriton helveticus. Next base: position 3,300,408 of record NW_027611740.1, read on the forward strand.
TGTTTAAAGTGATTTTCATGCTTCCAGGGGCTCTAAACACAAGATTTGTGGAATGGTTAAAAGTGCATGAAAATGGCCAATTTGCTCACTCTGAGGTCTCAAAAAGTGTTTCTTCACCCCGGGAAGTGAATTAAATACCATTTGGAGGCATTTAATGTTCAAGCAAAAACGGCTGATTTTTGACAAAAGAGATAACACCCCCCCATTACGTCATGCTTCAGAAAGGTGAAAAATTGTCCATTTTCAAATGTTTTATTTTTGAATGTCAGTTCACATTTGTAGGTGAATTATTAGTTTTAGAGCTAAAATTAGCATGTTTAAAGTGATTTTCATGCTTCCTGTGGCCCTAAACACAAAGTTTGTGGAATGGTTAAAAGTGCCTGAAAATGGCCAATTTGCTCACTCTGAGGTCTCAAAAAGTGTTTCTTCACCCCGGGAAGTGAATTAAATACCATTTGGAGGCATTTAATGTTCAAGCAAAAACAGCTGATTTTTGACAAAAGAGATAACACCCCCCCATTAAGTAATTCTTCAGAAAGGTGAAAAATGGTCCGTTTTCAAATGTTTTATTTTTGAACGTCAGTTCACATTTGTAGGTGGATTATTAGTTTTAGAGATAAAATTAGCATATTTAAAGTGATTTTCATGCTTCCAGGGGCTCTAAACACAAGATTTGTGGAATGGTTAAAAGTGCATGAAAATGGCCAATTTGCCCACTCTGAGGTCTCAAAAAGTGTTTCTTCACCCCAGGAAGTGAATTAAATACCATTTGGAGGCATTTAATGTTCAAGCAAAAACGGCTGATTTTTGACAAAAGAGATAACACCCCCCCATTACGTCATTCTTCAGAAAGGTGAAAAATGGTCCGTTTTCAAATGTTTTATTTTTGAACGTCAGTTCACATTTGTAGGTGGATTATTAGTTTTAGGGCTAAAATTAGCATGTTTAAAGTGATTTTCATGCTTCCAGGGGCTCTAAACACAAGATTTGTGGAATGGTTAAAAGTGCATGAAAATGGCCAATTTGCTCACTCTGAGGTCTCAAAAAGTGTTTCTTCACCCCGGGAAGTGAATTAAATACCATTTGTAGGCATTTAATGTTCAATCAAAAACAGCAGATTTTTGACAAAAGAGATAACACCCCCCCATTACGTCATTCTTCAGAAAGGTGAAAAATGGTCCGTTTCCAAATGTTTTATTTTTGAACGTCAGTTCACATTTGTAGGTGGATTATTTGTTTTAGAGCTAAAATTAGCATGTTTAAAGTGATTTTCATGCTTCCAGGGGCTCTAAACACAAGATTTGTGGAATGGTTAAAAGTGCATGAAAATGGCCAATTTGCTCACTCTGAGGTCTCAAAAAGTGTTTCTTCACCCCGGGAAGTGAATTAAATACCATTTGGAGGCATTTAATGTTCAAGCAAAAACAGCTGATTTTTGACAAAAGAGATAACACCCCCCCATTACGTAATTCTTCAGAAAGGTGAAAAATTTTCTGTTTTCAAATGTTTTATTTTTGAATGTCAGTTCACATTTGTAGGTGGATTAATAGTTTTAGAGCTAAAATTAGCATATTTAAAGTGATGTTCATGCTTCCAGGGGCTCTAAACACAAGATTTGTGGAATGGTTAAAAGTGCATGAAAATGGCCAATTTGCTCACTCTGAGGTCTCAAAAAGTGTTTCTTCACCCCGGGAAGTGAATTAAATACCATTTGGAGGCATTTAATGTTCAAGCAAAAACGGCTGATTTTTGACAAAAGAGATAACACCCCCCCATTTCGTCATTCTTCAGAAAGGTGAAAAATGGTCCGTTTTCAAATGTTTTATTTTTGAACGTCAGTTCACATTTGTAGGTGGATTATTAGTTTTAGAGCTAAAATTTGCATGTTTAAAGTGATTTTCATGCTTCCAGGGGCTCTAAACACAAGATTTGTGGAATGGTTAAAAGTGCATGAAAATGGCCAATTTGCTCACTCTGAGGTCTCAAAAAGTGTTTCTTCACCCCGGGAAGTGAATTAAATACCATTTGGAGGCATTTAATGTTCAATCAAAAACAGCTGATTTTTGACAAAAGAGATATCACCTCCCATTACGTCATGCTTCAGAAAGGTGAAAAATTGTCCGTTTTCAAATGGTTTTTTTTTAATGTCAGTTCACATTTGTAGGTGGATTATTAGTTTTAGAGCTAAAATTAGCATGTTTAAAGTGATTTTCATGCTTCCTGTGGCCCTAAACACAAGGTTTGTGGAATGGTTAAAAGTGCATGAAAATGGCCAATTTGCTCACTCTGAGGTCTCAAAAAGAGTTTCTTCACCCCGGGAAGTGAATTAAATACCATTTGGAGGCATTTAATGTTCAAGCAAAAACAGCTGATTTTTGACAAAAGAGATAACACCCCCATTACGTCATTCTTCAGAAAGGTAAAAAATGGTCCGTTTTCAAATGTTTAATTTTTGAACGTCAGTTCACATTTGTAGGTGGATTATTAGTTTTAGAGCTAAAATTAGCATGTTTAAAGTGATTTTCATGCTTCCAGGGGCTCTAAACACAAGATTTGTGGAATGGTTAAAACTGCATGAAAATGGCCAATTTGCTCACTCTGAGGTCTCAAAAAGTGTTTCTTCACCCCGGGAAGTGAATTAAATACAATTTGGAGGCATTTAATGGTCAAGCAAAAACGGCGGATTTTTGACAAAAGAGATAACACCCCCCCATTACTTGATGTTTCAGAAAGGTGAAAAATTGTCCGTTTTCAAATGTTTTATTTTTGAATGTCAGTTCACATTTGTAGGTGGATCATCAGTTTTAGAGCTAAAAAAATTAGCATGTTTAAAGTGATTTTCATGCTTCCAGGGGCTCTAAACACAAGATTTGTGGAATGGTTAAAAGTGCATGAAAATGGCCAATTTGCTCACTCTGAGGTCTCAAAAAGTGTTTCTTCACCCCGGGAAGTGAATTAAATACCATTTGGAGGCATTTAATGTTCAAGCAAAAACGGCTGATTTTTGACAAAAGAGATAACACCCCCCCATTACGTCATGCTTCAGAAAGGTGAAAAATTGTCCATTTTCAAATGTTTTATTTTTGAATGTCAGTTCACATTTGTAGGTGAATTATTAGTTTTAGAGCTAAAATTAGCATGTTTAAAGTGATTTTCATGCTTCCTGTGGCCCTAAACACAAAGTTTGTGGAATGGTTAAAAGTGCATGAAAATGGCCAATTTGCTCACTCTGAGGTCTCAAAAAGTGTTTCTTCACCCCGGGAAGTGAATTAAATACCATTTGGAGGCATTTAATGTTCAAGCAAAAACAGCTGATTTTTGACAAAAGAGATAACACCCCCCCATTAAGTAATTCTTCAGAAAGGTGAAAAATGGTCCGTTTTCAAATGTTTTATTTTTGAATGTCAGTTCACATTTGTAGGTGGATTAATAGTTTTAGAGCTAAAATTAGCATATTTAAAGTGATGTTCATGCTTCCAGGGGCTCTAAACACAAGTATTGTGGAATGGTTAAAAGTGCATGAAAATGGCCAATTTGCTCACTCTGAGGTCTCAAAAAGTGTTTCTTCACCCCGGGAAGTGAATTAAATACCATTTGGAGGCATTTAATGTTCAAGCAAAAACGGCTGATTTTTGACAAAAGAGATAACACCCCCCCATTACGTCATTCTTCAGAAAGGTGAAAAATGGTCCGTTTCCAAATGTTTTATTTTTGAACGTCAGTTCACATTTGTAGGTGGATTATTTGTTTTAGAGCTAAAATTAGCATGTTTAAAGTGATTTTCATGCTTCCAGGGGCTCTAAACACAAGATTTGTGGAATGGTTAAAAGTGCATGAAAATGGCCAATTTGCTCACTCTGAGGTCTCAAAAAGTGTTTCTTCACCCCGGGAAGTGAATTAAATACCATTTGTAGGCATTTAATGTTCAATCAAAAACAGCAGATTTTTGACAAAAGAGATAACACCCCCCCATTACGTCATTCTTCAGAAAGGTGAAAAATGGTCCGTTTCCAAATGTTTTATTTTTGAACGTCAGTTCACATTTGTAGGTGGATTATTTGTTTTAGAGCTAAAATTAGCATGTTTAAAGTGATTTTCATGCTTCCAGGGGCTCTAAACACAAGATTTGTGGAATGGTTAAAAGTGCATGAAAATGGTCAGTTTGCTCACTCTGAGGTCTCAAAAAGTGTTTCTTCACCCCGGGAGTGAATTAAATACCATTTGGAGGCATTTAATGTTCAAGCAAAAACAGCTGATTTTTGACAAAAGAGATAACACCCCCCCATTACGTAATTCTTCGGAAAGGTGAAAAATGTTCTGTTTTCAAATGTTTTATTTTTGAATGTCAGTTCACATTTGTAGGTGGATTAATAGTTTTAGAGCTAAAATTAGCATATTTAAAGTGATGTTCATGCTTCCAGGGGCTCTAAACACAAGATTTGTGGAATGGTTAAAAGTGCATGAAAATGGCCAATTTGCTCACTCTGAGGTCTCAAAAAGTGTTTCTTCACCCCGGGAAGTGAATTAAATACCATTTGGAGGCATTTAATGTTCAAGCAAAAACGGCTGATTTTTGACAAAAGAGATAACACCCCCCCCATTACGTCATTCTTCAGAAAGGTGAAAAATGGTCCGTTTTCAAATGTTTAATTTTTGAACGTCAGTTCACATTTGTAGGTGGATTATTAGTTTTAGAGCTAAAATTTGCATGTTTAAAGTGATTTTCATGCTTCCAGGGGCTCTAAACACAAGATTTGTGGAATGGTTAAAAGTGCATGAAAATGGCCAATTTGCTCACTCTGAGGTCTCAAAAAGTGTTTCTTCACCCCGGGAAGTGAATTAAATACCATTTGGAGGCATTTAATGTTCAATCAAAAACAGCTGATTTTTGACAAAAGAGATAACACCTCCCATTACGTCATGCTTCAGAAAGGTGAAAAATTGTCCGTTTTCAAATGTTTTATTTTTAATGTCAGTTCACATTTGTAGGTGGATTATTAGTTTTAGAGCTAAAATTAGCATGTTTAAAGTGATTTTCATGCTTCCTGTGGCCCTAAACACAAGGTTTGTGGAATGGTTAAAAGTGCATGAAAAAGGCCAATTTGCTCACTCTGAGGTCTCAAAAAGTGTTTCTTCACCCCGGGAAGTGAATTAAATACCATTTGGAGGCATTTAATGTTCAAGCAAAAACGGCTGATTTTTGACAAAAGAGATAACACCCCCCATTACGTCATGCTTCAGAAAGGTGAAAAATTGTCCATTTTCAAATGTTTTATTTTTGAATGTCAGTTCACATTTGTAGGTGAATTATTAGTTTTAGAGCTAAAATTAGCATGTTTAAAGTGATTTTCATGCTTCCTGTGGCCCTAAACACAAAGTTTGTGGAATGGTTAAAAGTGCATGAAAATGGCCAATTTGCTCACTCTGAGGTCTCAAAAAGTGTTTCTTCACCCCGGGAAGTGAATTAAATACCATTTGGAGGCATTTAATGTTCAAGCAAAAACAGCTGATTTTTGACAAAAGAGATAACACCCCCCCATTAAGTAACTCTTCAGAAAGGTGAAAAATGTTCTGTTTTCAAATGTTTTATTTTTGAATGTCAGTTCACATTTGTAGGTGGATTATTAGTTTTAGAGCTAAAATTAGCATATTTAAAGTGATGTTCATGCTTCCAGGGGCTCTAAACACAAGATTTGTGGAATGGTTAAAAGTGCATGAAAATGGCCAATTTGCTCACTCTGAGGTCTCAAAAAGTGTTTCTTCACCCCGGGAAGTGAATTAAATACCATTTGGAGGCATTTAATGTTTAAGCAAAAACGGCTGATTTTTGACAAAAGAGATAACACCCCCCCATTACGTCATTCTTCAGAAAGGTGAAAAATGGTCCGTTTTCAAATGTTTTATTTTTGAACGTCAGTTCACATTTGTAGGTGGATTATTAGTTTTAGAGCTAAAATTTGCATGTTTAAAGTGATTTTCATGCTTCCAGGGGCTCTAAACACAAGATTTGTGGAATGGTTAAAAGTGCATGAAAATGGCCAATTTGCTCACTCTGAGGTCTCAAAAAGTGTTTCTTCACCCCGGGAAGTGAATTAAATACCATTTGGAGGCATTTAATGTTCAATCAAAAACAGCTGATTTTTGACAAAAGAGATAACACCTCCCATTACGTCATGCTTCAGAAAGGTGAAAAATTGTCCGTTTTCAAATGTTTTTTTTTTAATGTCAGTTTCACATTTGTAGGTGGATTATTAGTTTTAGAGCTAAAATTAGCATGTTTAAAGTGATTTTCATGCTTCCTGTGGCCCTAAACACAAGGTTTGTGGAATGGTTAAAAGTGCATGAAAATGGCCAATTTGCTCACTCTGAGGTCTCAAAAAGAGTTTCTTCACCCCGGGAAGTGAATTAAATACCATTTGGAGGCATTTAATGTTCAAGCAAAAACATCTGATTTTTGACAAAAGAGATAACACCCCCATTACGTCATTCTTCAGAAAGGTAAAAAATGGTCCGTTTTCAAATGTTTAATTTTTGAACGTCAGTTCACATTTGTAGGTGGATTATTAGTTTTAGAGCTAAAATTAGCATGTTTAAAGTGATTTTCATGCTTCCAGGGGCTCTAAACACAAGATTTGTGGAATGGTTAAAAGTGCATGAAAATGGCCAATTTGCTCACTCTGAGGTCTCAAAAAGTGTTTCTTCACCCCGGGAAGTGAATTAAATACAATTTGGAGGCATTTAATGTTCAAGCAAAAACGCGTATTTTTGACAAAAGAGATAACACCCCCCCATTACTTGATGTTTCAGAAAGGTGAAAAATTGTCCGTTTTCAAATGTTTTATTTTTGAATGTCAGTTCACATTTGTAGGTGGATCATCAGTTTTAGAGCTAAAAAAATTAGCATGTTTAAAGTGATTTTCATGCTTCCAGGGGCTCTAAACACAAGATTTGTGGAATGGTTAAAAGTGCATGAAAATGGCCAATTTGCTCACTCTGAGGTCTCAAAAAGTGTTTCTTCACCCCGGGAAGTGAATTAAATACCATTTGGAGGCATTTAATGTTCAAGCAAAAACGGCTGATTTTTGACAAAAGAGATAACACCCCCCCATTACGTCATGCTTCAGAAAGGTGAAAAATTGTCCATTTTCAAATGTTTTATTTTTGAATGTCAGTTCACATTTGTAGGTGAATTATTAGTTTTAGAGCTAAAATTAGCATGTTTAAAGTGATTTTCATGCTTCCTGTGGCCCTAAACACAAAGTTTGTGGAATGGTTAAAAGTGCCTGAAAATGGCCAATTTGCTCACTCTGAGGTCTCAAAAAGTGTTTCTTCACCCCGGGAAGTGAATTAAATACCATTTGGAGGCATTTAATGTTCAAGCAAAACAGCTGATTTTTGACAAAAGAGATAACACCCCCCCATTAAGTAATTCTTCAGAAAGGTGAAAAATGGTCCGTTTTCAAATGTTTTATTTTTGAACGTCAGTTCACATTTGTAGGTGGATTATTAGTTTTAGAGATAAAATTAGCATATTTAAAGTGATTTTCATGCTTCCAGGGGCTCTAAACACAAGATTTGTGGAATGGTTAAAAGTGCATGAAAATGGCCAATTTGCCCACTCTGAGGTCTCAAAAAGTGTTTCTTCACCCCAGGAAGTGAATTAAATACCATTTGGAGGCATTTAATGTTCAAGCAAAAACGGCTGATTTTTGACAAAAGAGATAACACCCCCCCATTACGTCATTCTTCAGAAAGGTAAAAAATGGTCCGTTTTCAAATGTTTTATTTTTGAACGTCAGTTCACATTTGTAGGTGGATTATTAGTTTTAGGGCTAAAATTAGCATGTTTAAAGTGATTTTCATGCTTCCAGGGGCTCTAAACACAAGATTTGTGGAATGGTTAAAAGTGCATGAAAATGGCCAATTTGCTCACTCTGAGGTCTCAAAAAGTGTTTCTTCACCCCGGGAAGTGAATTAAATACCATTTGTAGGCATTTAATGTTCAATCAAAAACAGCAGATTTTTGACAAAAGAGATAACACCCCCCCATTACGTCATTCTTCAGAAAGGTGAAAAATGGTCCGTTTCCAAATGTTTTATTTTTGAACGTCAGTTCACATTTGTAGGTGGATTATTTGTTTTAGAGCTAAAATTAGCATGTTTAAAGTGATTTTCATGCTTCCAGGGGCTCTAAACACAAGATTTGTGGAATGGTTAAAAGTGCATGAAAATGGCCAATTTGCTCACTCTGAGGTCTCAAAAAGTGTTTCTTCACCCCGGGAAGTGAATTAAATACCATTTGGAGGCATTTAATGTTCAAGCAAAAACAGCTGATTTTTGACAAAAGAGATAACACCCCCCCATTACGTAATTCTTCAGAAAGGTGAAAAATTTTCTGTTTTCAAATGTTTTATTTTTGAATGTCAGTTCACATTTGTAGGTGGATTAATAGTTTTAGAGCTAAAATTAGCATATTTAAAGTGATGTTCATGCTTCCAGGGGCTCTAAACACAAGATTTGTGGAATGGTTAAAAGTGCATGAAAATGGCCAATTTGCTCACTCTGAGGTCTCAAAAAGTGTTTCTTCACCCCGGGAAGTGAATTAAATACCATTTGGAGGCATTTAATGTTCAAGCAAAAACGGCTGATTTTTGACAAAAGAGATAACATCCCCCCATTTCGTCATTCTTCAGAAAGGTGAAAAATGGTCCGTTTTCAAATGTTTTATTTTTGAACGTCAGTTCACATTTGTAGGTGGATTATTAGTTTTAGAGCTAAAATTTGCATGTTTAAAGTGATTTTCATGCTTCCAGGGGCTCTAAACACAAGATTTGTGGAATGGTTAAAAGTGCATGAAAATGGCCAATTTGCTCACTCTGAGGTCTCAAAAAGTGTTTCTTCACCCCGGGAAGTGAATTAAATACCATTTGGAGGCATTTAATGTTCAATCAAAAACAGCTGATTTTTGACAAAAGAGATATCACCTCCCATTACGTCATGCTTCAGAAAGGTGAAAAATTGTCCGTTTTCAAATGGTTTTTTTTTAATGTCAGTTCACATTTGTAGGTGGATTATTAGTTTTAGAGCTAAAATTAGCATGTTTAAAGTGATTTTCATGCTTCCTGTGGCCCTAAACACAAGGTTTGTGGAATGGTTAAAAGTGCATGAAAATGGCCAATTTGCTCACTCTGAGGTCTCAAAAAGAGTTTCTTCACCCCGGGAAGTGAATTAAATACCATTTGGAGGCATTTAATGTTCAAGCAAAAACAGCTGATTTTTGACAAAAGAGATAACACCCCCATTACGTCATTCTTCAGAAAGGTAAAAAATGGTCCGTTTTCAAATGTTTAATTTTTGAACGTCAGTTCACATTTGTAGGTGGATTATTAGTTTTAGAGCTAAAATTAGCATGTTTAAAGTGATTTTCATGCTTCCAGGGGCTCTAAACACAAGATTTGTGGAATGGTTAAAACTGCATGAAAATGGCCAATTTGCTCACTCTGAGGTCTCAAAAAGTGTTTCTTCACCCCGGGAAGTGAATTAAATACAATTTGGAGGCATTTAATGGTCAAGCAAAAACGGCGGATTTTTGACAAAAGAGATAACACCCCCCCATTACTTGATGTTTCAGAAAGGTGAAAAATTGTCCGTTTTCAAATGTTTTATTTTTGAATGTCAGTTCACATTTGTAGGTGGATCATCAGTTTTAGAGCTAAAAAAATTAGCATGTTTAAAGTGATTTTCATGCTTCCAGGGGCTCTAAACACAAGATTTGTGGAATGGTTAAAAGTGCATGAAAATGGCCAATTTGCTCACTCTGAGGTCTCAAAAAGTGTTTCTTCACCCCGGGAAGTGAATTAAATACCATTTGGAGGCATTTAATGTTCAAGCAAAAACGGCTGATTTTTGACAAAAGAGATAACACCCCCCCATTACGTCATGCTTCAGAAAGGTGAAAAATTGTCCATTTTCAAATGTTTTATTTTTGAATGTCAGTTCACATTTGTAGGTGAATTATTAGTTTTAGAGCTAAAATTAGCATGTTTAAAGTGATTTTCATGCTTCCTGTGGCCCTAAACACAAAGTTTGTGGAATGGTTAAAAGTGCATGAAAATGGCCAATTTGCTCACTCTGAGGTCTCAAAAAGTGTTTCTTCACCCCGGGAAGTGAATTAAATACCATTTGGAGGCATTTAATGTTCAAGCAAAAACAGCTGATTTTTGACAAAAGAGATAACACCCCCCCATTAAGTAATTCTTCAGAAAGGTGAAAAATGGTCCGTTTTCAAATGTTTTATTTTTGAATGTCAGTTCACATTTGTAGGTGGATTAATAATTTTAGAGCTAAAATTAGCATATTTAAAGTGATGTTCATGCTTCCAGGGGCTCTAAACACAAGTATTGTGGAATGGTTAAAAGTGCATGAAAATGGCCAATTTGCTCACTCTGAGGTCTCAAAAAGTGTTTCTTCACCCCGGGAAGTGAATTAAATACCATTTGGAGGCATTTAATGTTCAAGCAAAAACGGCTGATTTTTGACAAAAGAGATAACACCCCCCCATTACGTCATTCTTCAGAAAGGTGAAAAATGGTCCGTTTCCAAATGTTTTATTTTTGAACGTCAGTTCACATTTGTAGGTGGATTATTTGTTTTAGAGCTAAAATTAGCATGTTTAAAGTGATTTTCATGCTTCCAGGGGCTCTAAACACAAGATTTGTGGAATGGTTAAAAGTGCATGAAAATGGCCAATTTGCTCACTCTGAGGTCTCAAAAAGTGTTTCTTCACCCCGGGAAGTGAATTAAATACCATTTGTAGGCATTTAATGTTCAATCAAAAACAGCAGATTTTTGACAAAAGAGATAACACCCCCCCATTACGTCATTCTTCAGAAAGGTGAAAAATGGTCCGTTTCCAAATGTTTTATTTTTGAACGTCAGTTCACATTTGTAGGTGGATTATTTGTTTTAGAGCTAAAATTAGCATGTTTAAAGTGATTTTCATGCTTCCAGGGGCTCTAAACACAAGATTTGTGGAATGGTTAAAAGTGCATGAAAATGGTCAGTTTGCTCACTCTGAGGTCTCAAAAAGTGTTTCTTCACCCCGGGAGTGAATTAAATACCATTTGGAGGCATTTAATGTTCAAGCAAAAACAGCTGATTTTTGACAAAAGAGATAACACCCCCCCATTACGTAATTCTTCGGAAAGGTGAAAAATGTTCTGTTTTCAAATGTTTTATTTTTGAATGTCAGTTCACATTTGTAGGTGGATTAATAGTTTTAGAGCTAAAATTAGCATATTTAAAGTGATGTTCATGCTTCCAGGGGCTCTAAACACAAGATTTGTGGAATGGTTAAAAGTGCATGAAAATGGCCAATTTGCTCACTCTGAGGTCTCAAAAAGTGTTTCTTCACCCCGGGAAGTGAATTAAATACCATTTGGAGGCATTTAATGTTCAAGCAAAAACGGCTGATTTTTGACAAAAGAGATAACACCCCCCCCATTACGTCATTCTTCAGAAAGGTGAAAAATGGTCCGTTTTCAAATGTTTAATTTTTGAACGTCAGTTCACATTTGTAGGTGGATTATTAGTTTTAGAGCTAAAATTTGCATGTTTAAAGTGATTTTCATGCTTCCAGGGGCTCTAAACACAAGATTTGTGGAATGGTTAAAAGTGCATGAAAATGGCCAATTTGCTCACTCTGAGGTCTCAAAAAGTGTTTCTTCACCCCGGGAAGTGAATTAAATACCATTTGGAGGCATTTAATGTTCAATCAAAAACAGCTGATTTTTGACAAAAGAGATAACACCTCCCATTACGTCATGCTTCAGAAAGGTGAAAAATTGTCCGTTTTCAAATGTTTTATTTTTAATGTCAGTTCACATTTGTAGGTGGATTATTAGTTTTAGAGCTAAAATTAGCATGTTTAAAGTGATTTTCATGCTTCCTGTGGCCCTAAACACAAGGTTTGTGGAATGGTTAAAAGTGCATGAAAATGGCCAATTTGCTCACTCTGAGGTCTCAAAAAGAGTTTCTTCACCCCGGGAAGTGAATTAAATACCATTTGGAGGCATTTAATGTTCAAGCAAAAACAGCTGATTTTTGACAAAAGAGATAACACCCCCATTACGTCATTCTTCAGAAAGGTAAAAAATGGTCCGTTTTCAAATGTTTAATTTTTGAACGTCAGTTCACATTTGTAGGTGGATTATTAGTTTTAGAGCTAAAATTAGCATGTTTAAAGTGATTTTCATGCTTCCAGGGGCTCTAAACACAAGATTTGTGGAATGGTTAAAAGTGCATGAAAATGGCCAATTTGCTCACTCTGAGGTCTCAAAAAGTGTTTCTTCACCCCGGGAAGTGAATTAAATACAATTTGGAGGCATTTAATATTCAAGCAAAAACGGCGGATTTTTGACAAAAGAGATAACACCCCCCCATTACTTGATGTTTCAGAAAGGTGAAAAATTGTCCGTTTTCAAATGTTTTATTTTTGAATGTCAGTTCACATTTGTAGGTGGATCATCAGTTTTAGAGCTAAAAAAATTAGCATGTTTAAAGTGATTTTCATGCTTCCAGGGGCTCTAAACACAAGATTTGTGGAATGGTTAAAAGTGCATGAAAATGGCCAATTTGCTCACTCTGAGGTCTCAAAAAGTGTTTCTTCACCCCGGGAAGTGAATTAAATACCATTTGGAGGCATTTAATGTTCAAGCAAAAACGGCTGATTTTTGACAAAAGAGATAACACCCCCCCATTACGTCATGCTTCAGAAAGGTGAAAAATTGTCCATTTTCAAATGTTTTATTTTTGAATGTCAGTTCACATTTGTAGGTGAATTATTAGTTTTGGAGCTAAAATTAGCATGTTTAAAGTGATTTTCATGCTTCCTGTGGCCCTAAACACAAAGTTTGTGGAATGGTTAAAAGTGCCTGAAAATGGCCAATGTGCTCACTCTGAGGTCTCAAAAAGTGTTTCTTCACCCCGGGAAGTGAATTAAATACCATTTGTAGGCATTTAATGTTCAATCAAAAACAGCAGATTTTTGACAAAAGAGATAACACCCCCCCATTACGTCATTCTTCAGAAAGGTGAAAAATGGTCCGTTTCCAAATGTTTTATTTTTGAACGTCAGTTCACATTTGTAGGTGGATTATTTGTTTTAGAGCTAAAATTAGCATGTTTAAAGTGATTTTCATGCTTCCAGGGGCTCTAAACACAAGATTTGTGGAATGGTTAAAAGTGCATGAAAATGGCCAATTTGCTCACTCTGAGGTCTCAAAAAGTGTTTCTTCACCCCGGGAAGTGAATTAAATACCATTTGGAGGCATTTAATGTTCAAGCAAAAACAGCTGATTTTTGACAAAAGAGATAACACCCCCCCATTACGTAATTCTTCAGAAAGGTGAAAAATGTTCTGTTTTCAAATGTTTTATTTTTGAATGTCAGTTCACATTTGTAGGTGGATTAATAGTTTTAGAGCTAAAATTAGCATATTTAAAGTGATGTTCATGCTTCCAGGGGCTCTAAACACAAGATTTGTGGAATGGTTAAAAGTGCATGAAAATGGCCAATTTGCTCACTCTGAGGTCTCAAAAAGTGTTTCTTCACCCCGGGAAGTGAATTAAATACCATTTGGAGGCATTTAATGTTCAAGCAAAAACGGCTGATTTTTGACAAAAGAGATAACACCCCCCCATTTCGTCATTCTTCAGAAAGGTGAAAAATGGTCCGTTTTCAAATGTTTTATTTTTGAACGTCAGTTCACATTTGTAGGTGGATTATTAGTTTTAGAGCTAAAATTTGCATGTTTAAAGTGATTTTCATGCTTCCAGGGGCTCTAAACACAAGATTTGTGGAATGGTTAAAAGTGCATGAAAATGGCCAATTTGCTCACTCTGAGGTCTCAAAAAGTGTTTCTTCACCCCGGGAAGTGAATTAAATACCATTTGGAGGCATTTAATGTTCAATCAAAAACAGCTGATTTTTGACAAAAGAGATAACACCTCCCATTACGTCATGCTTCAGAAAGGTGAAAAATTGTCCGTTTTCAAATGTTTTTTTTTTAATGTCAGTTCACATTTGTAGGTGGATTATTAGTTTTAGAGCTAAAATTAGCATGTTTAAAGTGATTTTCATGCTTCCTGTGGCCCTAAACACAAGGTTTGTGGAATGGTTAAAAGTGCATGAAAATGGCCAATTTGCTCACTCTGAGGTCTCAAAAAGAGTTTCTTCACCCCGGGAAGTGAATTACATACCATTTGGAGGCATTTAATGTTCAAGCAAAAACAGCTGATTTTTGACAAAAGAGATAACACCCCCATTACGTCATTCTTCAGAAAGGTAAAAAATGGTCCGTTTTCAAATGTTTAATTTTTGAACGTCAGTTCACATTTGTAGGTGGATTATTAGTTTTAGAGCTAAAATTAGCATGTTTAAAGTGATTTTCATGCTTCCAGGGGCTCTAAACACAAGATTTGTGGAATGGTTAAAAGTGCATGAAAATGGCCAATTTGCTCACTCTGAGGTCTCAAAAAGTGTTTCTTCACCCCGGGAAGTGAATTAAATACCATTTGGAGGCATTTAATGTTCAAGCAAAAACGGCTGATTTTTGACAAAAGAGATAACACCCCCCCATTACGTCATGCTTCAGAAAGGTGAAAAATTGTCAATTTTCAAATGTTTTATTTTTGAATGTCAGTTCACATTTGTAGGTGAATTATTAGTTTTAGAGCTAAAATTAGCATGTTTAAAGTGATTTTCATGCTTCCTGTGGCCCTAAACACAAAGTTTGTGGAATGGTTAAAAGTGCCTGAAAATGGCCAATTTGCTCACTCTGAGGTCTCAAAAAGTGTTTCTTCACCCCGGGAAGTGAATTAAATACCATTTGGAGGCATTTAATGTTCAAGCAAAAACAGCTGATTTTTGACAAAAGAGATAACACCCCCCCATTAAGTAATTCTTCAGAAAGGTGAAAAATGGTCCATTTTCAAATGTTTTATTTTTGAACGTCAGTTCACATTTGTAGGTGGATTATTAGTTTTAGGGCTAAAATTAGCATGTTTAAAGTGATTTTCATGCTTCCAGGGGCTCTAAACACAAGATTTGTGGAATGGTTAAAAGTGCATGAAAATGGCCAATTTGCTCACTCTGAGGTCTCAAAAAGTGTTTCTTCACCCCGGGAAGTGAATTAAATACCATTTGTAGGCATTTAATGTTCAATCAAAAACAGCAGATTTTTGACAAAAGAGATAACACCCCCCCATTACGTCATTCTTCAGAAAGGTGAAAAATGGTCCGTTTCCAAATGTTTTATTTTTGAACGTCAGTTCACATTTGTAGGTGGATTATTTGTTTTAGAGCTAAAATTAGCATGTTTAAAGTGATTTTCATGCTTCCAGGGGCTCTAAACACAAGATTTGTGGAATGGTTAAAAGTGCATGAAAATGGCCAATTTGCTCACTCTGAGGTCTCAAAAAGTGTTTCTTCACCCCGGGAAGTGAATTAAATACCATTTGGAGGCATTTAATGTTCAAGCAAAAACAGCTGATTTTTGACAAAAGAGATAACACCCCCCCATTACGTAATTCTTCAGAAAGGTGAAAAATTTTCTGTTTTCAAATGTTTTATTTTTGAATGTCAGTTCACATTTGTAGGTGGATTAATAGTTTTAGAGCTAAAATTAGCATATTTAAAGTGATGTTCATGCTTCCAGGGGCTCTAAACACAAGATTTGTGGAATGGTTAAAAGTGCATGAAAATGGCCAATTTGCTCACTCTGAGGTCTCAAAAAGTGTTTCTTCACCCCGGGAAGTGAATTAAATACCATTTGGAGGCATTTAATGTTCAAGCAAAAACGGCTGATTTTTGACAAAAGAGATAACACCCCCCCATTTCGTCATTCTTCAGAAAGGTGAAAAATGGTCCGTTTTCAAATGTTTTATTTTTGAACGTCAGTTCACATTTGTAGGTGGATTATTAGTTTTAGAGCTAAAATTTGCATGTTTAAAGTGATTTTCATGCTTCCAGGGGCTCTAAACACAAGATTTGTGGAATGGTTAAAAGTGCATGAAAATGGCCAATTTGCTCACTCTGAGGTCTCAAAAAGTGTTTCTTCACCCCGGGAAGTGAATTAAATACCATTTGGAGGCATTTAATGTTCAATCAAAAACAGCTGATTTTTGACAAAAGAGATAACACCTCCCATTACGTCATGCTTCAGAAAGGTGAAAAATTGTCCGTTTTCAAATGTTTTTTTTTTTAATGTCAGTTCACATTTGTAGGTGGATTATTAGTTTTAGAGCTAAAATTAGCATGTTTAAAGTGATTTTCATGCTTCCTGTGGCCCTAAACACAAGGTTTGTGGAATGGTTAAAAGTGCATGAAAATGGCCAATTTGCTCACTCTGAGGTCTCAAAAAGAGTTTCTTCACCCCGGGAAGTGAATTAAATACCATTTGGAGGCATTTAATGTTCAAGCAAAAACAGCTGATTTTTGACAAAAGAGATAACACCCCCATTACGTCATTCTTCAGAAAGGTAAAAAATGGTCCGTTTTCAAATGTTTAATTTTTGAACGTCAGTTCACATTTGTAGGTGGATTATTAGTTTTAGAGCTAAAATTAGCATGTTTAAAGTGATTTTCATGCTTCCAGGGGCTCTAAACACACGATTTGTGGAATGGTTAAAAGTGCATGAAAATGGCCAATTTGCTCACTCTGAGGTCTCAAAAAGTGTTTCTTCACCCCGGGAAGTGAATTAAATACAATTTGGAGGCATTTAATGTTCAAGCAAAAACGGCGGATTTTTGACAAAAGAGATAACACCCCCCCATTACTTGATGTTTCAGAAAGGTGAAAAATTGTCCGTTTTCAAATGTTTTATTTTTGAATGTCAGTTCACATTTGTAGGTGGATCATCAGTTTTAGAGCTAAAAAAATTAGCATGTTTAAAGTGATTTTCATGCTTCCAGGGGCTCTAAACACAAGATTTGTGGAATGGTTAAAAGTGCATGAAAATGGCCAATTTGCTCACTCTGAGGTCTCAAAAAGTGTTTCTTCACCCCGGGAAGTGAATTAAATACCATTTGGAGGCATTTAATGTTCAAGCAAAAACGGCTGATTTTTGACAAAAGAGATAACACCCCCCCATTACGTCATGCTTCAGAAAGGTGAAAAATTGTCCATTTTCAAATGTTTTATTTTTGAATGTCAGTTCACATTTGTAGGTGAATTATTAGTTTTAGAGCTAAAATTAGCATGTTTAAAGTGATTTCCATGCTTCCTGTGGCCCTAAACACAAAGTTTGTGGAATGGTTAAAAGTGCATGAAAATGGCCAATTTGCTCACTCTGAGGTCTCAAAAAGTGTTTCTTCACCCCGGGAAGTGAATTAAATACCATTTGGAGGCATTTAATGTTCAAGCAAAAACAGCTGATTTTTGACAAAAGAGATAACACCCCCCCATTAAGTAATTCTTCAGAAAGGTGAAAAATGGTCCGTTTTCAAATGTTTTATTTTTGAATGTCAGTTCACATTTGTAGGTGGATTAATAGTTTTAGAGCTAAAATTAGCATATTTAAAGTGATGTTCATGCTTCCAGGGGCTCTAAACACAAGATTTGTGGAATGGTTAAAAGTGCATGAAAATGGCCAATTTGCTCACTCTGAGGTCTCAAAAAGTGTTTCTTCACCCCGGGAAGTGAATTAAATACCATTTGGAGGCATTTAATGTTCAAGCAAAAACGGCTGATTTTTGACAAAAGAGATAACACCCCCCCATTACGTCATTCTTCAGAAAGGTGAAAAATGGTCCGTTTCCAAATGTTTTATTTTTGAACGTCAGTTCACATTTGTAGGTGGATTATTTGTTTTAGAGCTAAAATTAGCATGTTTAAAGTGATTTTCATGCTTCCAGGGGCTCTAAACACAAGATTTGTGGAATGGTTAAAAGTGCATGAAAATGGCCAATTTGCTCACTCTGAGGTCTCAAAAAGTGTTTCTTCACCCCGGGAAGTGAATTAAATACCATTTGTAGGCATTTAATGTTCAATCAAAAACAGCAGATTTTTGACAAAAGAGATAACACCCCCCCATTACGTCATTCTTCAGAAAGGTGAAAAATGGTCCGTTTCCAAATGTTTTATTTTTGAACGTCAGTTCACATTTGTAGGTGGATTATTTGTTTTAGAGCTAAAATTAGCATGTTTAAAGTGATTTTCATGCTTCCAGGGGCTCTAAACACAAGATTTGTGGAATGGTTAAAAGTGCATGAAAATGGTCAATTTGCTCACTCTGAGGTCTCAAAAAGTGTTTCTTCACCCCGGGAGTGAATTAAATACCATTTGGAGGCATTTAATGTTCAAGCAAAAACAGCTGATTTTTGACAAAAGAGATAACACCCCCCCATTACGTAATTCTTCAGAAAGGTGAAAAATGTTCTGTTTTCAAATGTTTTATTTTTGAATGTCAGTTCACATTTGTAGGTGGATTAATAGTTTTAGAGCTAAAATTAGCATATTTAAAGTGATGTTCATGCTTCCAGGGGCTCTAAACACAAGATTTGTGGAATAGTTAAAAGTGCATGTAAATGGCCAATTTGCTCACTCTGAGGTCTCAAAAAGTGTTTCTTCACCCCGGGAAGTGAATTAAATACCATTTGGAGGCATTTAATGTTCAAGAAAAAACGGCTGATTTTTGACAAAAGAGATAACACCCCCCCATTACGTCATTCTTCAGAAAGGTGAAAAATGGTCCGTTTTCAAATGTTTTATTTTTGAACGTCAGTTCACATTTGTAGGTGGATTATTAGTTTTAGAGCTAAAATTTGCATGTTTAAAGTGATTTTCATGCTTCCAGGGGCTCTAAACACAAGATTTGTGGAATGGTTAAAAGTGCATGAAAATGGCCAATTTGCTCACTCTGAGGTCTCAAAAAGTGTTTCTTCACCCCGGGAAGTGAATTAAATACCATTTGGAGGCATTTAATGTTCAATCAAAAACAGCTGATTTTTGACAAAAGAGATAACACCTCCCATTACGTCATGCTTCAGAAAGGTGAAAAATTGTCCGTTTTCAAATGTTTTTTTTTTAATGTCAGTTCACATTTGTAGGTGGATTATTAGTTTTAGAGCTAAAATTAGCATGTTTAAAGTGATTTTCATGCTTCCTGTGGCCCTAAACACAAGGTTTGTGGAATGGTTAAAAGTGCATGAAAATGGCCAATTTGCTCACTCTGAGGTCTCAAAAAGAGTTTCTTCACCCCGGGAAGTGAATTAAATACCATTTGTAGGCATTTAATGTTCAAGCAAAAACAGCTGATTTTTGACAAAAGAGATAACACCCCCATTACGTCATTCTTCAGAAAGGTAAAAAATGGTCCGTTTTCAAATGTTTAATTTTTGAACGTCAGTTCACATTTGTAGGTGGATTATTAGTTTTAGAGCTAAAATTAGCATGTTTAAAGTGATTTTCATGCTTCCAGGGGCTCTAAACACACGATTTGTGGAATGGTTAAAAGTGCATGAAAATGGCCAATTTGCTCACTCTGAGGTCTCAAAAAGTGTTTCTTCACCCCGGGAAGTGAATTAAATACAATTTGGAGGCATTTAATGTTCAAGCAAAAACGGCGGATTTTTGACAAAAGAGATAACACCCCCCCATTACTTGATGTTTCAGAAAGGTGAAAAATTGTCCGTTTTCAAATGTTTTATTTTTGAATGTCAGTTCACATTTGTAGGTGGATCATCAGTTTTAGAGCTAAAAAAATTAGCATGTTTAAAGTGATTTTCATGCTTCCAGGGGCTCTAAACACAAGATTTGTGGAATGGTTAAAAGTGCATGAAAATGGCCAATTTGCTCACTCTGAGGTCTCAAAAAGTGTTTCTTCACCCCGGGAAGTGAATTAAATACCATTTGGAGGCATTTAATGTTCAAGCAAAAACGGCTGATTTTTGACAAAAGAGATAACACCCCCCCATTACGTCATGCTTCAGAAAGGTGAAAAATTGTCCATTTTCAAATGTTTTATTTTTGAATGTCAGTTCACATTTGTAGGTGAATTATTAGTTTTAGAGCTAAAATTAGCATGTTTAAAGTGATTTTCATGCTTCCTGTGGCCCTAAACACAAAGTTTGTGGAATGGTTAAAAGTGCATGAAAATGGCCAATTTGCTCACTCTGAGGTCTCAAAAAGTGTTTCTTCACCCCGGGAAGTGAATTAAATACCATTTGGAGGCATTTAATGTTCAATCAAAAACAGCAGATTTTTGACAAAAGAGATAACACCCCCCCATTACGTCATTCTTCAGAAAGGTGAAAAATGGTCCGTTTCCAAATGTTTTATTTTTGAACGTCAGTTCACATTTGTAGGTGGATTATTTGTTTTAGAGCTAAAATTAGCATGTTTAAAGTGATTTTCATGCTTCCAGGGGCTCTAAACACAAGATTTGTGGAATGGTTAAAAGTGCATGAAAATGGCCAATTTGCTCACTCTGAGGTCTCAAAAAGTGTTTCTTCACCCCGGGAAGTGAATTAAATACCATTTGGAGGCATTTAATGTTCAAGCAAAAACAGCTGATTTTTGACAAAAGAGATAACACCCCCCCATTACGTCATTCTTCAGAAAGGTGAAAAATGGTCCGTTTCCAAATGTTTTATTTTTGAACGTCAGTTCACATTTGTAGGTGGATTATTTGTTTTAGAGCTAAAATTAGCATGTTTAAAGTGATTTTCATGCTTCCAGGGGCTCTAAACACAAGATTTGTGGAATGGTTAAAAGTGCATGAAAATGGTCAATTTGCTCACTCTGAGGTCTCAAAAAGTGTTTCTTCACCCCGGGAGTGAATTAAATACCATTTGGAGGCATTTAATGTTCAAGCAAAAACAGCTGATTTTTGACAAAAGAGATAACACCCCCCCATTACGTAATTCTTCAGAAAGGTGAAAAATGTTCTGTTTTCAAATGTTTTATTTTTGAATGTCAGTTCACATTTGTAGGTGGATTAATAGTTTTAGAGCTAAAATTAGCATATTTAAAGTGATGTTCATGCTTCCAGGGGCTCTAAACACAAGATTTGTGGAATAGTTAAAAGTGCATGAAAATGGCCAATTTGCTCACTCTGAGGTCTCAAAAAGTGTTTCTTCACCCCGGGAAGTGAATTAAATACCATTTGGAGGCATTTAATGTTCAAGAAAAAACGGCTGATTTTTGACAAAAGAGATAACACCCCCCCATTACGTCATTCTTCAGAAAGGTGAAAAATGGTCCGTTTTCAAATGTTTTATTTTTGAACGTCAGTTCACATTTGTAGGTGGATTATTAGTTTTAGAGCTAAAATTTGCATGTTTAAAGTGATTTTCATGCTTCCAGGGGCTCTAAACACAAGATTTGTGGAATGGTTAAAAGTGCATGAAAATGGCCAATTTGCTCACTCTGAGGTCTCAAAAAGTGTTTCTTCACCCCGGGAAGTGAATTAAATACCATTTGGAGGCATTTAATGTTCAATCAAAAACAGCTGATTTTTGACAAAAGAGATAACACCTCCCATTACGTCATGCTTCAGAAAGGTGAAAAATTGTCCGTTTTCAAATGTTTTTTTTTTAATGTCAGTTCACATTTGTAGGTGGATTATTAGTTTTAGAGCTAAAATTAGCATGTTTAAAGTGATTTTCATGCTTCCTGTGGCCCTAAACACAAGGTTTGTGGAATGGTTAAAAGTGCATGAAAATGGCCAATTTGCTCACTCTGAGGTCTCAAAAAGAGTTTCTTCACCCCGGGAAGTGAATTAAATACCATTTGTAGGCATTTAATGTTCAAGCAAAAACAGCTGATTTTTGACAAAAGAGATAACACCCCCATTACGTCATTCTTCAGAAAGGTAAAAAATGGTCCGTTTTCAAATGTTTAATTTTTGAACGTCAGTTCACATTTGTAGGTGGATTATTAGTTTTAGAGCTAAAATTAGCATGTTTAAAGTGATTTTCATGCTTCCAGGGGCTCTAAACACACGATTTGTGGAATGGTTAAAAGTGCATGAAAATGGCCAATTTGCTCACTCTGAGGTCTCAAAAAGTGTTTCTTCACCCCGGGAAGTGAATTAAATACAATTTGGAGGCATTTAATGTTCAAGCAAAAACGGCGGATTTTTGACAAAAGAGATAACACCCCCCCATTACTTGATGTTTCAGAAAGGTGAAAAATTGTCCGTTTTCAAATGTTTTATTTTTGAATGTCAGTTCACATTTGTAGGTGGATCATCAGTTTTAGAGCTAAAAAAATTAGCATGTTTAAAGTGATTTTCATGCTTCCAGGGGCTCTAAACACAAGATTTGTGGAATGGTTAAAAGTGCATGAAAATGGCCAATTTGCTCACTCTGAGGTCTCAAAAAGTGTTTCTTCACCCCGGGAAGTGAATTAAATACCATTTGGAGGCATTTAATGTTCAAGCAAAAACGGCTGATTTTTGACAAAAGAGATAACACCCCCCCATTACGTCATGCTTCAGAAAGGTGAAAAATTGTCCATTTTCAAATGTTTTATTTTTGAATGTCAGTTCACATTTGTAGGTGAATTATTAGTTTTAGAGCTAAAATTAGCATGTTTAAAGTGATTTTCATGCTTCCTGTGGCCCTAAACACAAAGTTTGTGGAATGGTTAAAAGTGCATGAAAATGGCCAATTTGCTCACTCTGAGGTCTCAAAAAGTGTTTCTTCACCCCGGGAAGTGAATTAAATACCATTTGGAGGCATTTAATGTTCAATCAAAAACAGCAGATTTTTGACAAAAGAGATAACACCCCCCCATTACGTCATTCTTCAGAAAGGTGAAAAATGGTCCGTTTCCAAATGTTTTATTTTTGAACGTCAGTTCACATTTGTAGGTGGATTATTTGTTTTAGAGCTAAAATTAGCATGTTTAAAGTGATTTTCATGCTTCCAGGGGCTCTAAACACAAGATTTGTGGAATGGTTAAAAGTGCATGAAAATGGCCAATTTGCTCACTCTGAGGTCTCAAAAAGTGTTTCTTCACCCCGGGAAGTGAATTAAATACCATTTGGAGGCATTTAATGTTCAAGCAAAAACAGCTGATTTTTGACAAAAGAGATAACACCCCCCCATTACGTAATTCTTCAGAAAGGTGAAAAATTTTCTGTTTTCAAATGTTTTATTTTTGAATGTCAGTTCACATTTGTAGGTGGATTAATAGTTTTAGAGCTAAAATTAGCATATTTAAAGTGATGTTCATGCTTCCAGGGGCTCTAAACACAAGATTTGTGGAATGGTTAAAAGTGCATGAAAATGGCCAATTTGCTCACTCTGAGGTCTCAAAAAGTGTTTCTTCACCCCGGGAAGTGAATTAAATACCATTTGGAGGCATTTAATGTTCAAGCAAAAACGGCTGATTTTTGACAAAAGAGATAACACCCCCCCATTTCGTCATTCTTCAGAAAGGTGAAAAATGGTCCGTTTTCAAATGTTTTATTTTTGAACGTCAGTTCACATTTGTAGGTGGATTATTAGTTTTAGAGCTAAAATTTGCATGTTTAAAGTGATTTTCATGCTTCCAGGGGCTCTAAACACAAGATTTGTGGAATGGTTAAAAGTGCATGAAAATGGCCAATTTGCTCACTCTGAGGTCTCAAAAAGTGTTTCTTCACCCCGGGAAGTGAATTAAATTCCATTTGGAGGCATTTAATGTTCAATCAAAAACAGCTGATTTTTGACAAAAGAGATAACACCTCCCATTACGTCATGCTTCAGAAAGGTGAAAAATTGTCCGTTTTCAAATGTTTTTTTTTTTAATGTCAGTTCACATTTGTAGGTGGATTATTAGTTTTAGAGCTAAAATTAGCATGTTTAAAGTGATTTTCATGCTTCCTGTGGCCCTAAACACAAGGTTTGTGGAATGGTTAAAAGTGCATGAAAATGGCCAATTTGCTCACTCTGAGGTCTCAAAAAGAGTTTCTTCACCCCGGGAAGTGAATTAAATACCATTTGGAGGCATTTAATGTTCAAGCAAAAACAGCTGATTTTTGACAAAAGAGATAACACCCCCATTACGTCATTCTTCAGAAAGGTAAAAAATGGTCCGTTTTCAAATGTTTAATTTTTGAACGTCAGTTCACATTTGTAGGTGGATTATTAGTTTTAGAGCTAAAATTAGCATGTTTAAAGTGATTTTCATGCTTCCAGGGGCTCTAAACACACGATTTGTGGAATGGTTAAAAGTGCATGAAAATGGCCAATTTGCTCACTCTGAGGTCTCAAAAAGTGTTTCTTCACCCCGGGAAGTGAATTAAATACAATTTGGAGGCATTTAATGTTCAAGCAAAAACGGCGGATTTTTGACAAAAGAGATAACACCCCCCCATTACTTGATGTTTCAGAAAGGTGAAAAATTGTCCGTTTTCAAATGTTTTATTTTTGAATGTCAGTTCACATTTGTAGGTGGATCATCAGTTTTAGAGCTAAAAAAATTAGCATGTTTAAAGTGATTTTCATGCTTCCAGGGGCTCTAAACACAAGATTTGTGGAATGGTTAAAAGTGCATGAAAATGGCCAATTTGCTCACTCTGAGGTCTCAAAAAGTGTTTCTTCACCCCGGGAAGTGAATTAAATACCATTTGGAGGCATTTAATGTTCAAGCAAAAACGGCTGATTTTTGACAAAAGAGATAACACCCCCCCATTATGTCATGCTTCAGAAAGGTGAAAAATTGTCCATTTTCAAATGTTTTATTTTTGAATGTCAGTTCACATTTGTAGGTGAATTATTAGTTTTAGAGCTAAAATTAGCATGTTTAAAGTGATTTTCATGCTTCCTGTGGCCCTAAACACAAAGTTTGTGGAATGGTTAAAAGTGCATGAAAATGGCCAATTTGCTCACTCTGAGGTCTCAAAAAGTGTTTCTTCACCCCGGGAAGTGAATTAAATACCATTTGGAGGCATTTAATGTTCAAGCAAAAACAGCTGATTTTTGACAAAAGAGATAACACCCCACCATTAAGTAATTCTTCAGAAAGGTGAAAAATGGTCCGTTTTCAAATGTTTTATTTTTGAATGTCAGTTCACATTTGTAGGTGGATTAATAGTTTTAGAGCTAAAATTAGCATATTTAAAGTGATGTTCATGCTTCCAGGGGCTCTAAACACAAGATTTGTGGAATGGTTAAAAGTGCATGAAAATGGCCAATTTGCTCACTCTGAGGTCTCAAAAAGTGTTTCTTCACCCCGGGAAGTGAATTAAATACCATTTGGAGGCATTTAATGTTCAAGCAAAAACGGCTGATTTTTGACAAAAGAGATAACACCCCCCCATTACGTCATTCTTCAGAAAGGTGAAAAATGGTCCGTTTCCAAATGTTTTATTTTTGAACGTCAGTTCACATTTGTAGGTGGATTATTTGTTTTAGAGCTAAAATTAGCATGTTTAAAGTGATTTTCATGCTTCCAGGGGCTCTAAACACAAGATTTGTGGAATGGTTAAAAGTGCATGAAAATGGCCAATTTGCTCACTCTGAGGTCTCAAAAAGTGTTTCTTCACCCCGGGAAGTGAATTAAATACCATTTGTAGGCATTTAATGTTCAATCAAAAACAGCAGATTTTTGACAAAAGAGATAACACCCCCCCATTACGTCATTCTTCAGAAAGGTGAAAAATGGTCCGTTTCCAAATGTTTTATTTTTGAACGTCAGTTCACATTTGTAGGTGGATTATTTGTTTTAGAGCTAAAATTAGCATGTTTAAAGTGATTTTCATGCTTCCAGGGGCTCTAAACACAAGATTTGTGGATTGGTTAAAAGTGCATGAAAATGGTCAATTTGCTCACTCTGAGGTCTCAAAAAGTGTTTCTTCACCCCGGGAGTGAATTAAATACCATTTGGAGGCATTTAATGTTCAAGCAAAAACAGCTGATTTTTGACAAAAGAGATAACACCCCCCCATTACGTAATTCTTCAGAAAGGTGAAAAATGTTCTGTTTTCAAATGTTTTATTTTTGAATGTCAGTTCACATTTGTAGGTGGATTAATAGTTTTAGAGCTAAAATTAGCATATTTAAAGTGATGTTCATGCTTCCAGGGGCTCTAAACACAAGATTTGTGGAATAGTTAAAAGTGCATGAAAATGGCCAATTTGCTCACTCTGAGGTCTCAAAAAGTGTTTCTTCACCCCGGGAAGTGAATTAAATACCATTTGGAGGCATTTAATGTTCAAGAAAAAACGGCTGATTTTTGACAAAAGAGATAACACCCCCCCATTACGTCATTCTTCAGAAAGGTGAAAAATGGTCCGTTTTCAAATGTTTTATTTTTGAACGTCAGTTCACATTTGTAGGTGGATTATTAGTTTTAGAGCTAAAATTTGCATGTTTAAAGTGATTTTCATGCTTCCAGGGGCTCTAAACACAAGATTTGTGGAATGGTTAAAAGTGCATGAAAATGGCCAATTTGCTCACTCTGAGGTCTCAAAAAGTGTTTCTTCACCCCGGGAAGTGAATTAAATACCATTTGGAGGCATTTAATGTTCAATCAAAAACAGCTGATTTTTGACAAAAGAGATAACACCTCCCATTACGTCATGCTTCAGAAAGGTGAAAAATTGTCCGTTTTCAAATGTTTTTTTTTTAATGTCAGTTCACATTTGTAGGTGGATTATTAGTTTTAGAGCTAAAATTAGCATGTTTAAAGTGATTTTCATGCTTCCTGTGGCCCTAAACACAAGGTTTGTGGAATGGTTAAAAGTGCATGAAAATGGCCAATTTGCTCACTCTGAGGTCTCAAAAAGAGTTTCTTCACCCCGGGAAGTGAATTAAATACCATTTGTAGGCATTTAATGTTCAAGCAAAAACAGCTGATTTTTGACAAAAGAGATAACACCCCCATTACGTCATTCTTCAGAAAGGTAAAAAATGGTCCGTTTTCAAATGTTTAATTTTTGAACGTCAGTTCACATTTGTAGGTGGATTATTAGTTTTAGAGCTAAAATTAGCATGTTTAAAGTGATTTTCATGCTTCCAGGGGCTCTAAACACACGATTTGTGGAATGGTTAAAAGTGCATGAAAATGGCCAATTTGCTCACTCTGAGGTCTCAAAAAGTGTTTCTTCATCCCGGGAAGTGAATTAAATACAATTTGGAGGCATTTAATGTTCAAGCAAAAACGGCGGATTTTTGACAAAAGAGATAACACCCCCCCATTACTTGATGTTTCAGAAAGGTGAAAAATTGTCCGTTTTCAAATGTTTTATTTTTGAATGTCAGTTCACATTTGTAGGTGGATCATCAGTTTTAGAGCTAAAAAAATTAGCATGTTTAAAGTGATTTTCATGCTTCCAGGGTCTCTAAACACAAGATTTGTGGAATGGTTAAAAGTGCATGAAAATGGCCAATTTGCTCACTCTGAGGTCTCAAAAAGTGTTTCTTCACCCCGGGAAGTGAATTAAATACCATTTGGAGGCATTTAATGTTCAAGCAAAAACGGCTGATTTTTGACAAAAGAGATAACACCCCCCCATTACGTCATGCTTCAGAAAGGTGAAAAATTGTCCATTTTCAAATGTTTTATTTTTGAATGTCAGTTCACATTTGTAGGTGAATTATTAGTTTTAGAGCTAAAATTAGCATGTTTAAAGTGATTTTCATGCTTCCTGTGGCCCTAAACACAAAGTTTGTGGAATGGTTAAAAGTGCATGAAAATGGCCAATTTGCTCACTCTGAGGTCTCAAAAAGTGTTTCTTCACCCCGGGAAGTGAATTAAATACCATTTGGAGGCATTTAATGTTCAAGCAAAAACAGCTGATTTTTGACAAAAGAGATAACACCCCCCCATTAAGTAATTCTTCAGAAAGGTGAAAAATGGTCCGTTTTCAAATGTTTTATTTTTGAATGTCAGTTCACATTTGTAGGTGGATTAATAGTTTTAGAGCTAAAATTAGCATATTTAAAGTGATGTTCATGCTTCCATGGGCTCTAAACACAAGATTTGTGGAATGGTTAAAAGTGCATGAAAATGGCCAATTTGCTCACTCTGAGGTCTCAAAAAGTGTTTCTTCACCCCGGGAAGTGAATTAAATACCATTTGGAGGCATTTAATGTTCAAGCAAAAACGGCTGATTTTTGACAAAAGAGATAACACCCCCCCATTACGTCATTCTTCAGAAAGGTGAAAAATGGTCCGTTTTCAAATGTTTTATTTTTGAACGTCAGTTCACATTTGTAGGTGGATTATTAGTTTTAGAGCTAAAATTTGCATGTTTAAAGTGATTTTCATGCTTCCAGGGGCTCTAAACACAAGATTTGTGGAATGGTTAAAAGTGCATGAAAATGGCCAATTTGCTCACTCTGAGGTCTCAAAAAGTGTTTCTTCACCCCGGGAAGTGAATTAAATACCATTTGGAGGCATTTAATGTTCAATCAAAAACAGCTGATTTTTGACAAAAGAGATAACACCTCCCATTACGTCATGCTTCAGAAAGGTGAAAAATTGTCCGTTTTCAAATGTTTTTTTTTTTAATGTCAGTTCACATTTGTAGGTGGATTATTAGTTTTAGAGCTAAAATTAGCATGTTTAAAGTGATTTTCATGCTTCCTGTGGCCCTAAACATAAGGTTTGTGGAATGGTTAAAAGTGCATGAAAATGGCCAATTTGCTCACTCTGAGGTCTCAAAAAGAGTTTCTTCACCCCGGGAAGTGAATTAAATACCATTTGGAGGCATTTAATGTTCAAGCAAAAACAGCTGATTTTTGACAAAAGAGATAACACCCCCATTACGTCATTCTTCAGAAAGGTAAAAAATGGTCCGTTTTCAAATGTTTAATTTTTGAACGTCAGTTCACATTTGTAGGTGGATTATTAGTTTTAGAGCTAAAATTAGCATGTTTAAAGTGATTTTCATGCTTCCAGGGGCTCTAAACACAAGATTTGTGGAATGGTTAAAAGTGCATGAAAATGGCCAATTTGCTCACTCTGAGGTCTCAAAAAGTGTTTCTTCACCCCGGGAAGTGAATTAAATACAATTTGGAGGCATTTAATGTTCAAGCAAAAACGGCGGATTTTTGACAAAAGAGATAACACCCCCCCATTACTTGATGTTTCAGAAAGGTGAAAAATTGTCCGTTTTCAAATGTTTTATTTTTGAATGTCAGTTCACATTTGTAGGTGGATCATCAGTTTTAGAGCTAAAAAAATTAGCATGTTTAAAGTGATTTTCATGCTTCCAGGGGCTCTAAACACAAGATTTGTGGAATGGTTAAAAGTGCATGAAAATGGCCAATTTGCTCACTCTGAGGTCTCAAAAAGTGTTTCTTCACCCCGGGAAGTGAATTAAATACCATTTGGAGGCATTTAATGTTCAAGCAAAAACGGCTGATTTTTGACAAAAGAGATAACACCCCCCCATTACGTCATGCTTCAGAAAGGTGAAAAATTGTCCATTTTCAAATGTTTTATTTTTGAATGTCAGTTCACATTTGTAGGTGAATTATTAGTTTTAGAGCTAAAATTAGCATGTTTAAAGTGATTTTCATGCTTCCTGTGGCCCTAAACACAAAGTTTGTGGAATGGTTAAAAGTGCATGAAAATGGCCAATTTGCTCACTCTGAGGTCTCAAAAAGTGTTTCTTCACCCCGGGAAGTGAATTAAATACCATTTGGAGGCATTTAATGTTCAAGCAAAAACAGCTGATTTTTGACAAAAGAGATAACACCCCCCCATTAAGTAATTCTTCAGAAAGGTGAAAAATGGTCCGTTTTCAAATGTTTTATTTTTGAATGTCAGTTCACATTTGTAGGTGGATTAATAGTTTTAGAGCTAAAATTAGCATATTTAAAGTGATGTTCATGCTTCCAGGGGCTCTAAACACAAGATTTGTGGAATGGTTAAAAGTGCATGAAAATGGCCAATTTGCTCAATCTGAGGTCTCAAAAAGTGTTTCTTCACCCCGGGAAGTGAATTAAATACCATTTGGAGGCATTTAATGTTCAAGCAAAAACGGCTGATTTTTGACAAAAGAGATAACACCCCCCCATTACGTCATTCTTCAGAAAGGTGAAAAATGGTCCGTTTCCAAATGTTTTATTTTTGAACGTCAGTTCACATTTGTAGGTGGATTATTTGTTTTAGAGCTAAAATTAGCATGTTTAAAGTGATTTTCATGCTTCCAGGGGCTCTAAACACAAGATTTGTGGAATGGTTAAAAGTGCATGAAAATGGCCAATTTGCTCACTCTGAGGTCTCAAAAAGTGTTTCTTCACCCCGGGAAGTGAATTAAATACCATTTGTAGGCATTTAATGTTCAATCAAAAACAGCAGATTTTTGACAAAAGAGATAACACCCCCCCATTACGTCATTCTTCAGAAAGGTGAAAAATGGTCCGTTTCCAAATGTTTTATTTTTGAACGTCAGTTCACATTTGTAGGTGGATTATTTGTTTTAGAGCTAAAATTAGCATGTTTAAAGTGATTTTCATGCTTCCAGGGGCTCTAAACACAAGATTTGTGGAATGGTTAAAAGTGCATGAAAATGGTCAATTTGCTCACTCTGAGGTCTCAAAAAGTGTTTCTTCACCCCGGGAGTGAATTAAATACCATTTGGAGGCATTTAATGTTCAAGCAAAAACAGCTGATTTTTGACAAAAGAGATAACACCCCCCCATTACGTAATTCTTCAGAAAGGTGAAAAATGTTCTGTTTTCAAATGTTTTATTTTTGAATGTCAGTTCACATTTGTAGGTGGATTAATAGTTTTAGAGCTAAAATTAGCATATTTAAAGTGATGTTCATGCTTCCAGGGGCTCTAAACACAAGATTTGTGGAATAGGTAAAAGTGCATGAAAATGGCCAATTTGCTCACTCTGAGGTCTCAAAAAGTGTTTCTTCACCCCGGGAAGTGAATTAAATACCATTTGGAGGCATTTAATGTTCAAGAAAAAACGGCTGATTTTTGACAAAAGAGATAACACCCCCCCATTACGTCATTCTTCAGAAAGGTGAAAAATGGTCCGTTTTCAAATGTTTTATTTTTGAACGTCAGTTCACATTTGTAGGTGGATTATTAGTTTTAGAGCTAAAATTTGCATGTTTAAAGTGATTTTCATGCTTCCAGGGGCTCTAAACACAAGATTTGTGGAATGGTTAAAAGTGCATGAAAATGGCCAATTTGCTCACTCTGAGGTCTCAAAAAGTGTTTCTTCACCCCGGGAAGTGAATTAAATACCATTTGGAGGCATTTAATGTTCAATCAAAAACAGCTGATTTTTGACAAAAGAGATAACACCTCCCATTACGTCATGCTTCAGAAAGGTGAAAAATTGTCCGTTTTCAAATGTTTTTTTTTTAATGTCAGTTCACATTTGTAGGTGGATTATTAGTTTTAGAGCTAAAATTAGCATGTTTAAAGTGATTTTCATGCTTCCTGTGGCCCTAAACACAAGGTTTGTGGAATGGTTAAAAGTGCATGAAAATGGCCAATTTGCTCACTCTGAGGTCTCAAAAAGAGTTTCTTCACCCCGGGAAGTGAATTAAATACCATTTGTAGGCATTTAATGTTCAAGCAAAAACAGCTGATTTTTGACAAAAGAGATAACACCCCCATTACGTCATTCTTCAGAAAGGTAAAAAATGGTCCGTTTTCAAATGTTTAATTTTTGAACGTCAGTTCACATTTGTAGGTGGATTATTAGTTTTAGAGCTAAAATTAGCATGTTTAAAGTGATTTTCATGCTTCCAGGGGCTCTAAACACACGATTTGTGGAATGGTTAAAAGTGCATGAAAATGGCCAATTTGCTCACTCTGAGGTCTCAAAAAGTGTTTCTTCACCCCGGGAAGTGAATTAAATACAATTTGGAGGCATTTAATGTTCAAGCAAAAACGGCGGATTTTTGACAAAAGAGATAACACCCCCCCATTACTTGATGTTTCAGAAAGGTGAAAAATTGTCCGTTTTCAAATGTTTTATTTTTGAATGTCAGTTCACATTTGTAGGTGGATCATCAGTTTTAGAGCTAAAAAAATTAGCATGTTTAAAGTGATTTTCATGCTTCCAGGGGCTCTAAACACAAGATTTGTGGAATGGTTAAAAGTGCATGAAAATGGCCAATTTGCTCACTCTGAGGTCTCAAAAAGTGTTTCTTCACCCCGGGAAGTGAATTAAATACCATTTGGAGGCATTTAATGTTCAAGCAAAAACGGCTGATTTTTGACAAAAGAGATAACACCCCCCCATTACGTCATGCTTCAGAAAGGTGAAAAATTGTCCATTTTCAAATGTTTTATTTTTGAATGTCAGTTCACATTTGTAGGTGAATTATTAGTTTTAGAGCTAAAATTAGCATGTTTAAAGTGATTTTCATGCTTCCTGTGGCCCTAAACACAAAGTTTGTGGAATGGTTAAAAGTGCATGAACATGGCCAATTTGCTCACTCTGAGGTCTCAAAAAGTGTTTCTTCACCCCGGGAAGTGAATTAAATACCATTTGGAGGCATTTAATGTTCAAGCAAAAACAGCTGATTTTTGACAAAAGAGATAACACCCCCCCATTAAGTAATTCTTCAGAAAGGTGAAAAATGGTCCGTTTTCAAATGTTTTATTTTTGAATGTCAGTTCACATTTGTAGGTGGATTAATAGTTTTAGAGCTAAAATTAGCATATTTAAAGTGATGTTCATGCTTCCAGGGGCTCTAAACACAAGATTTGTGGAATGGTTAAAAGTGCATGAAAATGGCCAATTTGCTCACTCTGAGGTCTCAAAAAGTGTTTCTTCACCCCGGGAAGTGAATTAAATACCATTTGTAGGCATTTAATGTTCAATCAAAAACAGCAGATTTTTGACAAAAGAGATAACACCCCCCCATTACGTCATTCTTCAGAAAGGTGAAAAATGGTCCGTTTCCAAATGTTTTATTTTTGAACGTCAGTTCACATTTGTAGGTGGATTATTTGTTTTAGAGCTAAAATTAGCATGTTTAAAGTGATTTTCATGCTTCCAGGGGCTCTAAACACAAGATTTGTGGAATGGTTAAAAGTGCATGAAAATGGTCAGTTTGCTCACTCTGAGGTCTCAAAAAGTGTTTCTTCACCCCGGGAGTGAATTAAATACCATTTGGAGGCATTTAATGTTCAAGCAAAAACAGCTGATTTTTGACAAAAGAGATAACACCCCCCCATTACGTAATTCTTCGGAAAGGTGAAAAATGTTCTGTTTTCAAATGTTTTATTTTTGAATGTCAGTTCACATTTGTAGGTGGATTAATAGTTTTAGAGCTAAAATTAGCATATTTAAAGTGATGTTCATGCTTCCATGGGCTCTAAACACAAGATTTGTGGAATGGTTAAAAGTGCATGAAAATGGCCAATTTGCTCACTCTGAGGTCTCAAAAAGTGTTTCTTCACCCCGGGAAGTGAATTAAATACCATTTGGAGGCATTTAATGTTCAAGCAAAAACGGCTGATTTTTGACAAAAGAGATAACACCCCCCCATTACGTCATTCTTCAGAAAGGTGAAAAATGGTCCGTTTTCAAATGTTTTATTTTTGAACGTCAGTTCACATTTGTAGGTGGATTATTAGTTTTAGAGCTAAAATTTGCATGTTTAAAGTGATTTTCATGCTTCCAGGGGCTCTAAACACAAGATTTGTGGAATGGTTAAAAGTGCATGAAAATGGCCAATTTGCTCACTCTGAGGTCTCAAAAAGTGTTTCTTCACCCCGGGAAGTGAATCAAATACCATTTGGAGGCATTTAATGTTCAATCAAAAACAGCTGATTTTTGACAAAAGAGATAACACCTCCCATTACGTCATGCTTCAGAAAGGTGAAAAATTGTCCGTTTTCAAATGTTTTTTTTTTAATGTCAGTTCACATTTGTAGGTGGATTATTAGTTTTAGAGCTAAAATTAGCATGTTTAAAGTGATTTTCATGCTTCCTGTGGCCCTAAACATAAGGTTTGTGGAATGGTTAAAAGTGCATGAAAATGGCCAATTTGCTCACTCTGAGGTCTCAAAAAGAGTTTCTTCACCCCGGGAAGTGAATTAAATACCATTTGGAGGCATTTAATGTTCAAGCAAAAACAGCTGATTTTTGACAAAAGAGATAACACCCCCATTACGTCATTCTTCAGAAAGGTAAAAAATGGTCCGTTTTCAAATGTTTAATTTTTGAACGTCAGTTCACATTTGTAGGTGGATTATTAGTTTTAGAGCTAAAATTAGCATGTTTAAAGTGATTTTCATGCTTCCAGGGGCTCTAAACACAAGATTTGTGGAATGGTTAAAAGTGCATGAAAATGGCCAATTTGCTCACTCTGAGGTCTCAAAAAGTGTTTCTTCACCCCGGGAAGTGAATTAAATACAATTTGGAGGCATTTAATTTTCAAGCAAAAACGGCGGATTTTTGACAAAAGAGATAACACCCCCCCATTACTTGATGTTTCAGAAAGGTGAAAAATTGTCCGTTTTCAAATGTTTTTTTTTTAATGTCAGTTCACATTTGTAGGTGGATTATTAGTTTTAGAGCTAAAATTAGCATGTTTAAAGTGATTTTCATGCTTCCTGTGGCCCTAAACACAAGGTTTGTGGAATGGTTAAAAGTGCATGAAAATGGCCAATTTGCTCACTCTGAGGTCTCAAAAAGAGTTTCTTCACCCCGGGAAGTGAATTAAATACCATTTGGAGGCATTTAATGTTCAAGCAAAAACAGCTGATTTTTGACAAAAGAGATAACACCCCCATTACGTCATTCTTCAGAAAGGTAAAAAATGGTCCGTTTTCAAATGTTTAATTTTTGAACGTCAGTTCACATTTGTAGGTGGATTATTAGTTTTAGAGCTAAAATTAGCATGTTTAAAGTGATTTTCATGCTTCCAGGGGCTCTAAACACAAGATTTGTGGAATGGTTAAAAGTGCATGAAAATGGCCAATTTGCTCACTCTGAGGTCTCAAAAAGTGTTTCTTCACCCCGGGAAGTGAATTAAATACAATTTGGAGGCATTTAATATTCAAGCAAAAACGGCGGATTTTTGACAAAAGAGATAACACCCCCCCATTACTTGATGTTTCAGAAAGGTGAAAAATTGTCCGTTTTCAAATGTTTTATTTTTGAATGTCAGTTCACATTTGTAGGTGGATCATCAGTTTTAGAGCTAAAAAAATTAGCATGTTTAAAGTGATTTTCATGCTTCCAGGGGCTCTAAACACAAGATTTGTGGAATGGTTAAAAGTGCATGAAAATGGCCAATTTGCTCACTCTGAGGTCTCAAAAAGAGTTTCTTCACCCCGGGAAGTGAATTAAATACCATTTGTAGGCATTTAATGTTCAAGCAAAAACAGCTGATTTTTGACAAAAGAGATAACACCCCCATTACGTCATTCTTCAGAAAGGTAAAAAATGGTCCGTTTTCAAATGTTTAATTTTTGAACGTCAGTTCACATTTGTAGGTGGATTATTAGTTTTAGAGCTAAAATTAGCATGTTTAAAGTGATTTTCATGCTTCCAGGGGCTCTAAACACACGATTTGTGGAATGGTTAAAAGTGCATGAAAATGGCCAATTTGCTCACTCTGAGGTCTCAAAAAGTGTTTCTTCACCCCGGGAAGTGAATTAAATACAATTTGGAGGCATTTAATGTTCAAGCAAAAACGGCGGATTTTTGACAAAAGAGATAACACCCCCCCATTACTTGATGTTTCAGAAAGGTGAAAAATTGTCCGTTTTCAAATGTTTTATTTTTGAATGTCAGTTCACATTTGTAGGTGGATCATCAGTTTTAGAGCTAAAAAAATTAGCATGTTTAAAGTGATTTTCATGCTTCCAGGGGCTCTAAACACAAGATTTGTGGAATGGTTAAAAGTGCATGAAAATGGCCAATTTGCTCACTCTGAGGTCTCAAAAAGTGTTTCTTCACCCCGGGAAGTGAATTAAATACCATTTGGAGGCATTTAATGTTCAAGCAAAAACGGCTGATTTTTGACAAAAGAGATAACACCCCCCCATTACGTCATGCTTCAGAAAGGTGAAAAATTGTCCATTTTCAAATGTTTTATTTTTGAATGTCAGTTCACATTTGTAGGTGAATTATTAGTTTTAGAGCTAAAATTAGCATGTTTAAAGTGATTTTCATGCTTCCTGTGGCCCTAAACACAAAGTTTGTGGAATGGTTAAAAGTGCATGAAAATGGCCAATTTGCTCACTCTGAGGTCTCAAAAAGTGTTTCTTCACCCCGGGAAGTGAATTAAATACCATTTGGAGGCATTTAATGTTCAAGCAAAAACAGCTGATTTTTGACAAAAGAGATAACACCCCCCCATTAAGTAATTCTTCAGAAAGGTGAAAAATGGTCCGTTTTCAAATGTTTTATTTTTGAATGTCAGTTCACATTTGTAGGTGGATTAATAGTTTTAGAGCTAAAATTAGCATATTTAAAGTGATGTTCATGCTTCCAGGGGCTCTAAACACAAGATTTGTGGAATGGTTAAAAGTGCATGAAAATGGCCAATTTGCTCACTCTGAGGTCTCAAAAAGTGTTTCTTCACCCCGGGAAGTGAATTAAATACCATTTGTAGGCATTTAATGTTCAATCAAAAACAGCAGATTTTTGACAAAAGAGATAACACCCCCCCATTACGTCATTCTTCAGAAAGGTGAAAAATGGTCCGTTTCCAAATGTTTTATTTTTGAACGTCAGTTCACATTTGTAGGTGGATTATTTGTTTTAGAGCTAAAATTAGCATGTTTAAAGTGATTTTCATGCTTCCAGGGGCTCTAAACACAAGATTTGTGGAATGGTTAAAAGTGCATGAAAATGGTCAGTTTGCTCACTCTGAGGTCTCAAAAAGTGTTTCTTCACCCCGGGAGTGAATTAAATACCATTTGGAGGCATTTAATGTTCAAGCAAAAACAGCTGATTTTTGACAAAAGAGATAACACCCCCCCATTACGTAATTCTTCGGAAAGGTGAAAAATGTTCTGTTTTCAAATGTTTTATTTTTGAATGTCAGTTCACATTTGTAGGTGGATTAATAGTTTTAGAGCTAAAATTAGCATATTTAAAGTGATGTTCATGCTTCCAGGGGCTCTAAACACAAGATTTGTGGAATGGTTAAAAGTGCATGAAAATGGCCAATTTGCTCACTCTGAGGTCTCAAAAAGTGTTTCTTCACCCCGGGAAGTGAATTAAATACCATTTGGAGGCATTTAATGTTCAAGCAAAAACGGCTGATTTTTGACAAAAGAGATAACACCCCCCCATTACGTCATTCTTCAGAAAGGTGAAAAATGGTCCGTTTTCAAATGTTTTATTTTTGAACGTCAGTTCACATTTGTAGGTGGATTATTAGTTTTAGAGCTAAAATTTGCATGTTTAAAGTGATTTTCATGCTTCCAGGGGCTCTAAACACAAGATTTGTGGAATGGTTAAAAGTGCATGAAAATGGCCAATTTGCTCACTCTGAGGTCTCAAAAAGTGTTTCTTCACCCCGGGAAGTGAATTAAATACCATTTGGAGGCATTTAATGTTCAATCAAAAACAGCTGATTTTTGACAAAAAAGATAACACCTCCCATTACGTCATGCTTCAGAAAGGTGAAAAATTGTCCGTTTTCAAATGTTTTTTTTTTAATGTCAGTTCACATTTGTAGGTGGATTATTAGTTTTAGAGCTAAAATTAGCATGTTTAAAGTGATTTTCATGCTTCCTGTGGCCCTAAACATAAGGTTTGTGGAATGGTTAAAAGTGCATGAAAATGGCCAATTTGCTCACTCTGAGGTCTCAAAAAGAGTTTCTTCACCCCGGGAAGTGAATTAAATACCATTTGGAGGCATTTAATGTTCAAGCAAAAACAGCTGATTTTTGACAAAAGAGATAACACCCCCATTACGTCATTCTTCAGAAAGGTAAAAAATGGTCCGTTTTCAAATGTTTAATTTTTGAACGTCAGTTCACATTTGTAGGTGGATTATTAGTTTTAGAGCTAAAATTAGCATGTTTAAAGTGATTTTCATGCTTCCAGGGGCTCTAAACACAAGATTTGTGGAATGGTTAAAAGTGCATGAAAATGGCCAATTTGCTCACTCTGAGGTCTCAAAAAGTGTTTCTTCACCCCGGGAAGTGAATTAAATACAATTTGGAGGCATTTAATGTTCAAGCAAAAACGGCGGATTTTTGACAAAAGAGATAACACCCCCCCATTACTTGATGTTTCAGAAAGGTGAAAAATTGTCCGTTTTCAAATGTTTTTTTTTTAATGTCAGTTCACATTTGTAGGTGGATTATTAGTTTTAGAGCTAAAATTAGCATGTTTAAAGTGATTTTCATGCTTCCTGTGGCCCTAAACACAAGGTTTGTGGAATGGTTAAAAGTGCATGAAAATGGCCAATTTGCTCACTCTGAGGTCTCAAAAAGAGTTTCTTCACCCCGGGAAGTGAATTAAATACAATTTGGAGGCATTTAATATTCAAGCAAAAACGGCGGATTTTTGACAAAAGAGATAACACCCCCCCATTACTTGATGTTTCAGAAAGGTGAAAAATTGTCCGTTTTCAAATGTTTTATTTTTGAATGTCAGTTCACATTTGTAGGTGGATCATCAGTTTTAGAGCTAAAAAAATTAGCATGTTTAAAGTGATTTTCATGCTTCCAGGGGCTCTAAACACAAGATTTGTGGAATGGTTAAAAGTGCATGAAAATGGCCAATTTGCTCACTCTGAGGTCTCAAAAAGTGTTTCTTCACCCCGGGAAGTGAATTAAATACCATTTGGAGGCATTTAATGTTCAAGCAAAAACGGCTGATTTTTGACAAAAGAGATAACACCCCCCCATTACGTCATGCTTCAGAAAGGTGAAAAATTGTCCATTTTCAAATGTTTTATTTTTGAATGTCAGTTCACATTTGTAGGTGAATTATTAGTTTTAGAGCTAAAATTAGCATGTTTAAAGTGATTTTCATGCTTCCTGTGGCCCTAAACACAAAGTTTGTGGAATGGTTAAAAGTGCCTGAAAATGGCCAATTTGCTCACTCTGAGGTCTCAAAAAGTGTTTCTTCACCCCGGGAAGTGAATTAAATACCATTTGGAGGCATTTAATGTTCAAGCAAAAACAGCTGATTTTTGACAAAAGAGATAACACCCCCCCATTAAGTAATTCTTCAGAAAGGTGAAAAATGGTCCGTTTTCAAATGTTTTATTTTTGAACGTCAGTTCACATTTGTAGGTGGATTATTAGTTTTAGAGATAAAATTAGCATATTTAAAGTGATTTTCATGCTTCCAGGGGCTCTAAACACAAGATTTGTGGAATGGTTAAAAGTGCATGAAAATGGCCAATTTGCCCACTCTGAGGTCTCAAAAAGTGTTTCTTCACCCCAGGAAGTGAATTAAATACCATTTGGAGGCATTTAATGTTCAAGCAAAAACGGCTGATTTTTGACAAAAGAGATAACACCCCCCCATTACGTCATTCTTCAGAAAGGTGAAAAATGGTCCGTTTTCAAATGTTTTATTTTTGAACGTCAGTTCACATTTGTAGGTGGATTATTAGTTTTAGGGCTAAAATTAGCATGTTTAAAGTGATTTTCATGCTTCCAGGGGCTCTAAACACAAGATTTGTGGAATGGTTAAAAGTGCATGAAAATGGCCAATGTGCTCACTCTGAGGTCTCAAAAAGTGTTTCTTCACCCCGGGAAGTGAATTAAATACCATTTGTAGGCATTTAATGTTCAATCAAAAACAGCAGATTTTTGACAAAAGAGATAACACCCCCCCATTACGTCATTCTTCAGAAAGGTGAAAAATGGTCCGTTTCCAAATGTTTTATTTTTGAACGTCAGTTCACATTTGTAGGTGGATTATTTGTTTTAGAGCTAAAATTAGCATGTTTAAAGTGATTTTCATGCTTCCAGGGGCTCTAAACACAAGATTTGTGGAATGGTTAAAAGTGCATGAAAATGGCCAATTTGCTCACTCTGAGGTCTCAAAAAGTGTTTCTTCACCCCGGGAAGTGAATTAAATACCATTTGGAGGCATTTAATGTTCAAGCAAAAACAGCTGATTTTTGACAAAAGAGATAACACCCCCCCATTACGTAATTCTTCAGAAAGGTGAAAAATTTTCTGTTTTCAAATGTTTTATTTTTGAATGTCAGTTCACATTTGTAGGTGGATTAATAGTTTTAGAGCTAAAATTAGCATATTTAAAGTGATGTTCATGCTTCCAGGGGCTCTAAACACAAGATTTGTGGAATGGTTAAAAGTGCATGAAAATGGCCAATTTGCTCACTCTGAGGTCTCAAAAAGTGTTTCTTCACCCCGGGAAGTGAATTAAATACCATTTGGAGGCATTTAATGTTCAAGCAAAAACGGCTGATTTTTGACAAAACAGATAACACCCCCCCATTTCGTCATTCTTCAGAAAGGTGAAAAATGGTCCGTTTTCAAATGTTTAATTTTTGAACGTCAGTTCCCATTTGTAGGTGGATTATTAGTTTTAGAGCTAAAATTAGCATGTTTAAAGTGATTTTCATGCTTCCAGGGGCTCTAAACACAAGATTTGTGGAATGGTTAAAAGTGCATGAAAATGGCCAATTTGCTCACTCTGAGGTCTCAAAAAGTGTTTCTTCACCCCGGGAAGTGAATTACATACAATTTGGAGGCATTTAATATTCAAGCAAAAACGGCGGATTTTTGACAAAAGAGATAACACCCCCCCATTACTTGATGTTTCAGAAAGGTGAAAAATTGTCCGTTTTCAAATGTTTTATTTTTGAATGTCAGTTCACATTTGTAGGTGGATCATCAGTTTTAGAGCTAAAAAAATTAGCATGTTTAAAGTGATTTTCATGCTTCCAGGGGCTCTAAACACAAGATTTGTGGAATGGTTAAAAGTGCATGAAAATGGCCAATTTGCTCACTCTGAGGTCTCAAAAAGTGTTTCTTCACCCCGGGAAGTGAATTAAATACCATTTGGAGGCATTTAATGTTCAAGCAAAAACAGCTGATTTTTGACAAAAGAGATAACACCCCCCCATTAAGTAATTCTTCAGAAAGGTGAAAAATGGTCCGTTTTCAAATGTTTTATTTTTGAACGTCAGTTCACATTTGTAGGTGGATTATTAGTTTTAGAGATAAAATTAGCATATTTAAAGTGATTTTCATGCTTCCAGGGGCTCTAAACACAAGATTTGTGGAATGGTTAAAAGTGCATGAAAATGGCCAATTTGCCCACTCTGAGGTCTCAAAAAGTGTTTCTTCACCCCAGGAAGTGAATTAAATACCATTTGGAGGCATTTAATGTTCAAGCAAAAACGGCTGATTTTTGACAAAAGAGATAACACCCCCCCATTACGCCATTCTTCAGAAAGGTGAAAAATGGTCCGTTTTCAAATGTTTTATTTTTGAACGTCAGTTCACATTTGTAGGTGGATTATTAGTTTTAGGGCTAAAATTAGCATGTTTAAAGTGATTTTCATGCTTCCAGGGGCTCTAAACACAAGATTTGTGGAATGGTTAAAAGTGCATGAAAATGGCCAATGTGCTCACTCTGAGGTCTCAAAAAGTGTTTCTTCACCCCGGGAAGTGAATTAAATACCATTTGTAGGCATTTAATGTTCAATCAAAAACAGCAGATTTTTGACAAAAGAGATAACACCCCCCCATTACGTCATTCTTCAGAAAGGTGAAAAATGGTCCGTTTCCAAATGTTTTATTTTTGAACGTCAGTTCACATTTGTAGGTGGATTATTTGTTTTAGAGCTAAAATTAGCATGTTTAAAGTGATTTTCATGCTTCCAGGGGCTCTAAACACAAGATTTGTGGAATGGTTAAAAGTGCATGAAAATGGCCAATTTGCTCACTCTGAGGTCTCAAAAAGTGTTTCTTCACCCCGGGAAGTGAATTAAATACCATTTGGAGGCATTTAATGTTCAAGCAAAAACAGCTGATTTTTGACAAAAGAGATAACACCCCCCCATTACGTAATTCTTCAGAAAGGTGAAAAATTTTCTGTTTTCAAATGTTTTATTTTTGAATGTCAGTTCACATTTGTAGGTGGATTAATAGTTTTAGAGCTAAAATTAGCATATTTAAAGTGATGTTCATGCTTCCAGGGGCTCTAAACACAAGATTTGTGGAATGGTTAAAAGTGCATGAAAATGGCCAATTTGCTCACTCTGAGGTCTCAAAAAGTGTTTCTTCACCCCGGGAAGTGAATTAAATACCATTTGGAGGCATTTAATGTTCAAGCAAAAACGGCTGATTTTTGACAAAAGAGATAACACCCCCCCATTTCGTCATTCTTCAGAAAGGTGAAAAATGGTCCGTTTTCAAATGTTTTATTTTTGAACGTCAGTTCACATTTGTAGGTGGATTATTAGTTTTAGAGCTAAAATTTGCATGTTTAAAGTGATTTTCATGCTTCCAGGGGCTCTAAACACAAGATTTGTGGAATGGTTAAAAGTGCATGAAAATGGCCAATTTGCTCACTCTGAGGTCTCAAAAAGTGTTTCTTCACCCCGGGAAGTGAATTAAATACCATTTGGAGGCATTTAATGTTCAATCAAAAACAGCTGATTTTTGACAAAAGAGATAACACCTCCCATTACGTCATGCTTCAGAAAGGTGAAAAATTGTCCGTTTTCAAATGTTTTTTTTTTAATGTCAGTTCACATTTGTAGGTGGATTATTAGTTTTAG
This sequence comes from Lissotriton helveticus, assembly GCF_964261635.1. Classification (NCBI taxonomy): domain Eukaryota; kingdom Metazoa; phylum Chordata; class Amphibia; order Caudata; family Salamandridae; genus Lissotriton; species Lissotriton helveticus. The sequence continues at coordinate 3,343,072 of NW_027611740.1, forward strand.
AGCTAAAATTAGCATGTTTAAAGTGATTTTCATGCTTCCTGTGGCCCTAAACACAAGGTTTGTGGAATGGTTAAAAGTGCATGAAAATGGCCAATTTGCTCACTCTGAGGTCTCAAAAAGAGTTTCTTCACCCCGGGAAGTGAATTAAATACCATTTGGAGGCATTTAATGTTCAAGCAAAAACAGCTGATTTTTGACAAAAGAGATAACACCCCCATTACGTCATTCTTCAGAAAGGTAAAAAATGGTCCGTTTTCAAATGTTTAATTTTTGAACGTCAGTTCACATTTGTAGGTGGATTATTAGTTTTAGAGCTAAAATTAGCATGTTTAAAGTGATTTTCATGCTTCCAGGGGCTCTAAACACACGATTTGTGGAATGGTTAAAAGTGCATGAAAATGGCCAATTTGCTCACTCTGAGGTCTCAAAAAGTGTTTCTTCACCCCGGGAAGTGAATTAAATACAATTTGGAGGCATTTAATGTTCAAGCAAAAACGGCGGATTTTTGACAAAAGAGATAACACCCCCCCATTACTTGATGTTTCAGAAAGGTGAAAAATTGTCCGTTTTCAAATGTTTTATTTTTGAATGTCAGTTCACATTTGTAGGTGGATCATCAGTTTTAGAGCTAAAAAAATTAGCATGTTTAAAGTGATTTTCATGCTTCCAGGGGCTCTAAACACAAGATTTGTGGAATGGTTAAAAGTGCATGAAAATGGCCAATTTGCTCACTCTGAGGTCTCAAAAAGTGTTTCTTCACCCCGGGAAGTGAATTAAATACCATTTGGAGGCATTTAATGTTCAAGCAAAAACGGCTGATTTTTGACAAAAGAGATAACACCCCCCCATTACGTCATGCTTCAGAAAGGTGAAAAATTGTCCATTTTCAAATGTTTTATTTTTGAATGTCAGTTCACATTTGTAGGTGAATTATTAGTTTTAGAGCTAAAATTAGCATGTTTAAAGTGATTTTCATGCTTCCTGTGGCCCTAAACACAAAGTTTGTGGAATGGTTAAAAGTGCATGAAAATGGCCAATTTGCTCACTCTGAGGTCTTAAAAAGTGTTTCTTCACCCCGGGAAGTGAATTAAATACCATTTGGAGGCATTTAATGTTCAAGCAAAAACAGCTGATTTTTGACAAAAGAGATAACACCCCCCCATTAAGTAATTCTTCAGAAAGGTGAAAAATGGTCCGTTTTCAAATGTTTTATTTTTGAATGTCAGTTCACATTTGTAGGTGGATTAATAGTTTTAGAGCTAAAATTAGCATATTTAAAGTGATGTTCATGCTTCCAGGGGCTCTAAACACAAGATTTGTGGAATGGTTAAAAGTGCATGAAAATGGCCAATTTGCTCACTCTGAGGTCTCAAAAAGTGTTTCTTCACCCCGGGAAGTGAATTAAATACCATTTGGAGGCATTTAATGTTCAAGCAAAAACGGCTGATTTTTGACAAAAGAGATAACACCCCCCCATTACGTCATTCTTCAGAAAGGTGAAAAATGGTCCGTTTCCAAATGTTTTATTTTTGAACGTCAGTTCACATTTGTAGGTGGATTATTTGTTTTAGAGCTAAAATTAGCATGTTTAAAGTGATTTTCATGCTTCCAGGGGCTCTAAACACAAGATTTGTGGAATGGTTAAAAGTGCATGAAAATGGCCAATTTGCTCACTCTGAGGTCTCAAAAAGTGTTTCTTCACCCCGGGAAGTGAATTAAATACCATTTGTAGGCATTTAATGTTCAATCAAAAACAGCAGATTTTTGACAAAAGAGATAACACCCCCCCATTACGTCATTCTTCAGAAAGGTGAAAAATGGTCCGTTTCCAAATGTTTTATTTTTGAACGTCAGTTCACATTTGTAGGTGGATTATTTGTTTTAGAGCTAAAATTAGCATGTTTAAAGTGATTTTCATGCTTCCAGGGGCTCTAAACACAAGATTTGTGGAATGGTTAAAAGTGCATGAAAATGGTCAATTTGCTCACTCTGAGGTCTCAAAAAGTGTTTCTTCACCCCGGGAGTGAATTAAATACCATTTGGAGGCATTTAATGTTCAAGCAAAAACAGCTGATTTTTGACAAAAGAGATAACACCCCCCCATTACGTAATTCTTCAGAAAGGTGAAAAATGTTCTGTTTTCAAATGTTTTATTTTTGAATGTCAGTTCACATTTGTAGGTGGATTAATAGTTTTAGAGCTAAAATTAGCATATTTAAAGTGATGTTCATGCTTCCAGGGGCTCTAAACACAAGATTTGTGGAATGGTTAAAAGTGCATGAAAATGGCCAATTTGCTCACTCTGAGGTCTCAAAAAGTGTTTCTTCACCCCGGGAAGTGAATTAAATACCATTTGGAGGCATTTAATGTTCAAGAAAAAACGGCTGATTTTTGACAAAAGAGATAACACCCCCCCATTACGTCATTCTTCAGAAAGGTGAAAAATGGTCCGTTTTCAAATGTTTTATTTTTGAACGTCAGTTCACATTTGTAGGTGGATTATTAGTTTTAGAGCTAAAATTTGCATGTTTAAGGTGATTTTCATGCTTCCAGGGGCTCTAAACACAAGATTTGTGGAATGGTTAAAAGTGCATGAAAATGGCCAATTTGCTCACTCTGAGGTCTCAAAAAGTGTTTCTTCACCCCGGGAAGTGAATTAAATACCATTTGGAGGCATTTAATGTTCAATCAAAAACAGCTGATTTTTGACAAAAGAGATAACACCTCCCATTACGTCATGCTTCAGAAAGGTGAAAAATTGTCCGTTTTCAAATGTTTTTTTTTTAATGTCAGTTCACATTTGTAGGTGGATTATTAGTTTTAGAGCTAAAATTAGCATGTTTAAAGTGATTTTCATGCTTCCTGTGGCCCTAAACACAAGGTTTGAGGAATGGTTAAAAGTGCATGAAAATGGCCAATTTGCTCACTCTGAGGTCTCAAAAAGAGTTTCTTCACCCCGGGAAGTGAATTAAATACCATTTGGAGGCATTTAATGTTCAAGCAAAAACAGCTGATTTTTGACAAAAGAGATAACACCCCCATTACGTCATTCTTCAGAAAGGTAAAAAATGGTCCGTTTTCAAATGTTTAATTTTTGAACGTCAGTTCACATTTGTAGGTGGATTATTAGTTTTAGAGCTAAAATTAGCATGTTTAAAGTGATTTTCATGCTTCCAGGGGCTCTAAACACACGATTTGTGGAATGGTTAAAAGTGCATGAAAATGGCCAATTTGCTCACTCTGAGGTCTCAAAAAGTGTTTCTTCACCCCGGGAAGTGAATTAAATACAATTTGGAGGCATTTAATGTTCAAGCAAAAACGGCGGATTTTTGACAAAAGAGATAACACCCCCCCATTACTTGATGTTTCAGAAAGGTGAAAAATTGCCCGTTTTCAAATGTTTTATTTTTGAATGTCAGTTCACATTTGTAGGTGGATCATCAGTTTTAGAGCTAAAAAAATTAGCATGTTTAAAGTGATTTTCATGCTTCCAGGGGCTCTAAACACAAGATTTGTGGAATGGTTAAAAGTGCATGAAAATGGCCAATTTGCTCACTCTGAGGTCTCAAAAAGTGTTTCTTCACCCCGGGAAGTGAATTAAATACCATTTGGAGGCATTTAATGTTCAAGCAAAAACGGCTGATTTTTGACAAAAGAGATAACACCCCCCCATTACGTCATGCTTCAGAAAGGTGAAAAATTGTCCATTTTCAAATGTTTTATTTTTGAATGTCAGTTCACATTTGTAGGTGAATTATTAGTTTTAGAGCTAAAATTAGCATGTTTAAAGTGATTTTCATGCTTCCTGTGGCCCTAAACACAAAGTTTGTGGAATGGTTAAAAGTGCATGAAAATGGCCAATTTGCTCACTCTGAGGTCTCAAAAAGTGTTTCTTCACCCCGGGAAGTGAATTAAATACCATTTGGAGGCATTTAATGTTCAAGCAAAAACAGCTGATTTTTGACAAAAGAGATAACACCCCCCCATTAAGTAATTCTTCAGAAAGGTGAAAAATGGTCCGTTTTCAAATGTTTTATTTTTGAATGTCAGTTCACATTTGTAGGTGGATTAATAGTTTTAGAGCTAAAATTAGCATATTTAAAGTGATGTTCATGCTTCCAGGGGCTCTAAACACAAGATTTGTGGAATGGTTAAAAGTGCATGAAAATGGCCAATTTGCTCACTCTGAGGTCTCAAAAAGTGTTTCTTCACCCCGGGAAGTGAATTAAATACCATTTGGAGGCATTTAATGTTCAAGCAAAAACGGCTGATTTTTGACAAAAGAGATAACACCCCCCCATTACGTCATTCTTCAGAAAGGTGAAAAATGGTCCGTTTCCAAATGTTTTATTTTTGAACGTCAGTTCACATTTGTAGGTGGATTATTTGTTTTAGAGCTAAAATTAGCATGTTTAAAGTGATTTTCATGCTTCCAGGGGCTCTAAACACAAGATTTGTGGAATGGTTAAAAGTGCATGAAAATGGCCAATTTGCTCACTCTGAGGTCTCAAAAAGTGTTTCTTCACCCCGGGAAGTGAATTAAATACAATTTGTAGGCATTTAATGTTCAATCAAAAACAGCAGATTTTTGACAAAAGAGATAACACCCCCCCATTACGTCATTCTTCAGAAAGGTGAAAAATGGTCCGTTTCCAAATGTTTTATTTTTGAACGTCAGTTCACATTTGTAGGTGGATTATTTGTTTTAGAGCTAAAATTAGCATGTTTAAAGTGATTTTCATGCTTCCAGGGGCTCTAAACACAAGATTTGTGGAATGGTTAAAAGTGCATGAAAATGGTCAATTTGCTCACTCTGAGGTCTCAAAAAGTGTTTCTTCACCCCGGGAGTGAATTAAATACCATTTGGAGGCATTTAATGTTCAAGCAAAAACAGCTGATTTTTGACAAAAGAGATAACACCCCCCCATTACGTAATTCTTCAGAAAGGTGAAAAATGTTCTGTTTTCAAATGTTTTATTTTTGAATGTCAGTTCACATTTGTAGGTGGATTAATAGTTTTAGAGCTAAAATTAGCATATTTAAAGTGATGTTCATGCTTCCAGGGGCTCTAAACACAAGATTTGTGGAATGGTTAAAAGTGCATGAAAATGGCCAATTTGCTCACTCTGAGGTCTCAAAAAGTGTTTCTTCACCCCGGGAAGTGAATTAAATACCATTTGGAGGCATTTAATGTTCAAGAAAAAACGGCTGATTTTTGACAAAAGAGATAACACCCCCCCATTACGTCATTCTTCAGAAAGGTGAAAAATGGTCCGTTTTCAAAGTTTTTATTTTTGAACGTCAGTTCACATTTGTAGGTGGATTATTAGTTTTAGAGCTAAAATTTGCATGTTTAAAGTGATTTTCATGCTTCCAGGGGCTCTAAACACAAGATTTGTGGAATGGTTAAAAGTGCATGAAAATGGCCAATTTGCTCACTCTGAGGTCTCAAAAAGTGTTTCTTCACCCCGGGAAGTGAATTAAATACCATTTGGAGGCATTTAATGTTCAATCAAAAACAGCTGATTTTTGACAAAAGAGATAACACCTCCCATTACGTCATGCTTCAGAAAGGTGAAAAATTGTCCGTTTTCAAATGTTTTTTTTTTAATGTCAGTTCACATTTGTAGGTGGATTATTAGTTAGAGCTAAAATTAGCATGTTTAAAGTGATTTTCATGCTTCCTGTGGCCCTAAACACAAGGTTTGTGGAATGGTTAAAAGTGCATGAAAATGGCCAATTTGCTCACTCTGAGGTCTCAAAAAGAGTTTCTTCACCCCGGGAAGTGAATTAAATACCATTTGGAGGCATTTAATGTTCAAGCAAAAACAGCTGATTTTTGACAAAAGAGATAACACCCCCATTACGTCATTCTTCAGAAAGGTAAAAAATGGTCCGTTTTCAAATGTTTAATTTTTGAACGTCAGTTCACATTTGTAGGTGGATTATTAGTTTTAGAGCTAAAATTAGCATGTTTAAAGTGATTTTCATGCTTCCAGGGGCTCTAAACACACGATTTGTGGAATGGTTAAAAGTGCATGAAAATGGCCAATTTGCTCACTCAGAGGTCTCAAAAAGTGTTTCTTCACCCCGGGAAGTGAATTAAATACAATTTGGAGGCATTTAATGTTCAAGCAAAAACGGCGGATTTTTGACAAAAGAGATAACACCCCCCCATTACTTGATGTTTCAGAAAGGTGAAAAATTGTCCGTTTTCAAATGTTTTATTTTTGAATGTCAGTTCACATTTGTAGGTGGATCATCAGTTTTAGAGCTAAAAAAATTAGCATGTTTAAAGTGATTTTCATGCTTCCAGGGGCTCTAAACACAAGATTTGTGGAATGGTTAAAAGTGCATGAAAATGGCCAATTTGCTCACTCTGATGTCTCAAAAAGTGTTTCTTCACCCCGGGAAGTGAATTAAATACCATTTGGAGGCATTTAATGTTCAAGCAAAAACGGCTGATTTTTGACAAAAGAGATAACACCCCCCCATTACGTCATGCTTCAGAAAGGTGAAAAATTGTCCATTTTCAAATGTTTTATTTTTGAATGTCAGTTCACATTTGTAGGTGAATTATTAGTTTTAGAGCTAAAATTAGCATGTTTAAAGTGATTTTCATGCTTCCTGTGGCCCTAAACACAAAGTTTGTGGAATGGTTAAAAGTGCATGAAAATGGCCAATTTGCTCACTCTGAGGTCTCAAAAAGTGTTTCTTCACCCCGGGAAGTGAATTAAATACCATTTGGAGGCATTTAATGTTCAAGCAAAAACAGCTGATTTTTGACAAAAGAGATAACACCCCCCCATTAAGTAATTCTTCAGAAAGGTGAAAAATGGTCCGTTTTCAAATGTTTTATTTTTGAATGTCAGTTCACATTTGTAGGTGGATTAATAGTTTTAGAGCTAAAATTAGCATATTTAAAGTGATGTTCATGCTTCCAGGGGCTCTAAACACAAGATTTGTGGAATGGTTAAAAGTGCATGAAAATGGCCAATTTGCTCACTCTGAGGTCTCAAAAAGTGTTTCTTCACCCCGGGAAGTGAATTAAATACCATTTGGAGGCATTTAATGTTCAAGCAAAAACGGCTGATTTTTGACAAAAGAGATAACACCCCCCCATTACGTCATTCTTCAGAAAGGTGAAAAATGGTCCGTTTCCAAATGATTTATTTTTGAACGTCAGTTCACATTTGTAGGTGGATTATTTGTTTTAGAGCTAAAATTAGCATGTTTAAAGTGATTTTCATGCTTCCAGGGGCTCTAAACACAAGATTTGTGGAATGGTTAAAAGTGCATGAAAATGGCCAATTTGCTCACTCTGAGGTCTCAAAAAGTGTTTCTTCACCCCGGGAAGTGAATTAAATACCATTTGTAGGCATTTAATGTTCAATCAAAAACAGCAGATTTTTGACAAAAGAGATAACACCCCCCCATTACGTCATTCTTCAGAAAGGTGAAAAATGGTCCGTTTCCAAATGTTTTATTTTTGAACGTCAGTTCACATTTGTAGGTGGATTATTTGTTTTAGAGCTAAAATTAGCATGTTTAAAGTGATTTTCATGCTTCCAGGGGCTCTAAACACAAGATTTGTGGAATGGTTAAAAGTGCATGAAAATGGTCAATTTGCTCACTCTGAGGTCTCAAAAAGTGTTTCTTCACCCCGGGAGTGAATTAAATACCATTTGGAGGCATTTAATGTTCAAGCAAAAACAGCTGATTTTTGACAAAAGAGATAACACCCCCCCATTACGTAATTCTTCAGAAAGGTGAAAAATGTTCTGTTTTCAAATGTTTTATTTTTGAATGTCAGTTCACATTTGTAGGTGGATTAATAGTTTTAGAGCTAAAATTAGCATATTTAAAGTGATGTTCATGCTTCCAGGGGCTCTAAACACAAGATTTGTGGAATGGTTAAAAGTGCATGAAAATGGCCAATTTGCTCACTCTGAGGTCTCAAAAAGTGTTTCTTCACCCCGGGAAGTGAATTAAATACCATTTGGAGGCATTTAATGTTCAAGAAAAAACGGCTGATTTTTGACAAAAGAGATAACACCCCCCCATTACGTCATTCTTCAGAAAGGTGAAAAATGGTCCGTTTTCAAATGTTTTATTTTTGAATGTCAGTTCACATTTGTAGGTGGATTATTAGTTTTAGAGCTAAAATTTGCATGTTTAAAGTGATTTTCATGCTTCCAGGGGCTCTAAACACAAGATTTGTGGAATGGTTAAAAGTGCATGAAAATGGCCAATTTGCTCACTCTGAGGTCTCAAAAAGTGTTTCTTCACCCCGGGAAGTGAATTAAATACCATTTGGAGGCATTTAATGTTCAATCAAAAACAGCTGATTTTTGACAAAAGAGATAACACCTCCCATTACGTCATGCTTCAGAAAGGTGAAAAATTGTCCGTTTTCAAATGTTTTTTTTTAATGTCAGTTCACATTTGTAGGTGGATTATTAGTTTTAGAGCTAAAATTAGCATGTTTAAAGTGATTTTCATGCTTCCTGTGGCCCTAAACACAAGGTTTGTGGAATAGTTAAAAGTGCATGAAAATGGCCAATTTGCTCACTCTGAGGTCTCAAAAAGAGTTTCTTCACCCCGGGAAGTGAATTAAATACCATTTGGAGGCATTTAATGTTCAAGCAAAAACAGCTGATTTTTGACAAAAGAGATAACACCCCCATTACGTCATTCTTCAGAAAGGTAAAAAATGGTCAGTTTTCAAATGTTTAATTTTTGAACGTCAGTTCACATTTGTAGGTGGATTATTAGTTTTAGAGCTAAAATTAGCATGTTTAAAGTGATTTTCATGCTTCCAGGGGCTCTAAACACAAGATTTGTGGAATGGTTAAAAGTGCATGAAAATGGCCAATTTGCTCACTCTGAGGTCTCAAAAAGTGTTTCTTCACCCCGGGAAGTGAATTAAATACAATTTGGAGGCATTTAATGTTCAAGCAAAAACAGCGGATTTTTGACAAAAGAGATAACACCCCCCCATTACTTGATGTTTCAGAAAGGTGAAAAATTGTCCGTTTTCAAATGTTTTTTTTTTAATGTCAGTTCACATTTGTAGGTGGATTATTAGTTTTAGAGCTAAAATTAGCATGTTTAAAGTGATTTTCATGCTTCCTGTGGCCCTAAACACAAGGTTTGTGGAATGGTTAAAAGTGCATGAAAATGGCCAATTTGCTCACTCTGAGGTCTCAAAAAGAGTTTCTTCACCCCGGGAAGTGAATTAAATACCATTTGGAGGCATTTAATGTTCAAGCAAAAACAGCTGATTTTTGACAAAAGAGATAACACCCCCATTACGTCATTCTTCAGAAAGGTAAAAAATGGTCCGTTTTCAAATGTTTAATTTTTGAACGTCAGTTCACATTTGTAGGTGGAATATTAGTTTTAGAGCTAAAATTAGCATGTTTAAAGTGATTTTCATGCTTCCAGGGGCTCTAAACACAAGATTTGTGGAATGGTTAAAAGTGCATGAAAATGGCCAATTTGCTCACTCTGAGGTCTCAAAAAGTGTTTCTTCACCCCGGGAAGTTAATTAAATACAATTTGGAGGCATTTAATGTTCAAGCAAAAACGGCGGATTTTTGACAAAAGAGATAACACCCCCCCATTACTTGATGTTTCAGAAAGGTGAAAAATTGTCCGTTTTCAAATGTTTTATTTTTGAATGTCAGTTCACATTTGTAGGTGGATCATCAGTTTTAGAGCTAAAAAAATTAGCATGTTTAAAGTGATTTTCATGCTTCCAGGGGCTCTAAACACAAGATTTGTGGAATGGTTAAAAGTGCATGAAAATGGCCAATTTGCTCACTCTGAGGTCTCAAAAAGTGTTTCTTCACCCCGGGAAGTGAATTAAATACCATTTGGAGGCATTTAATGTTCAAGCAAAAACGGCTGATTTTTGACAAAAGAGATAACACCCCCCCATTACGTCATGCTTCAGAAAGGTGAAAAATTGTCCATTTTCAAATGTTTTATTTTTGAATGTCAGTTCACATTTGTAGGTGAATTATTAGTTTTAGAGCTAAAATTAGCATGTTTAAAGTGATTTTCATGCTTCCTGTGGCCCTAAACACAAAGTTTGTGGAATGGTTAAAAGTGCCTGAAAATGGCCAATTTGCTCACTCTGAGGTCTCAAAAAGTGTTTCTTCACCCCGGGAAGTGAATTAAATACCATTTGGAGGCATTTAATGTTCAAGCAAAAACAGCTGATTTTTGACAAAAGAGATAACACCCCCCCATTAAGTAATTCTTCAGAAAGGTGAAAAATGGTCCGTTTTCAAATGTTTTATTTTTGAACGTCAGTTCACATTTGTAGGTGGATTATTAGTTTTAGAGATAAAATTAGCATATTTAAAGTGATTTTCATGCTTCCAGGGGCTCTAAACACAAGATTTGTGGAATGGTTAAAAGTGCATGAAAATGGCCAATTTGCCCACTCTGAGGTCTCAAAAAGTGTTTCTTCACCCCAGGAAGTGAATTAAATACCATTTGGAGGCATTTAATGTTCAAGCAAAAACGGCTGATTTTTGACAAAAGAGATAACACCCCCCCATTACGTCATTCTTCAGAAAGGTGAAAAATGGTCCGTTTTCAAATGTTTTATTTTTGAACGTCAGTTCACATTTGTAGGTGGATTATTAGTTTTAGGGCTAAAATTAGCATGTTTAAAGTGATTTTCATGCTTCCAGGGGCTCTAAACACAAGATTTGTGGAATGGTTAAAAGTGCATGAAAATGGCCAATTTGCTCACTCTGAGGTCTCAAAAAGTGTTTCTTCACCCCGGGAAGTGAATTAAATACCATTTGTAGGCATTTAATGTTCAATCAAAAACAGCAGATTTTTGACAAAAGAGATAACACCCCCCCATTACGTCATTCTTCAGAAAGGTGAAAAATGGTCCGTTTCCAAATGTTTTATTTTTGAACGTCAGTTCACATTTGTAGGTGGATTATTTGTTTTAGAGCTAAAATTAGCATGTTTAAAGTGATTTTCATGCTTCCAGGGGCTCTAAACACAAGATTTGTGGAATGGTTAAAAGTGCATGAAAATGGCCAATTTGCTCACTCTGAGGTCTCAAAAAGTGTTTCTTCACCCCGGGAAGTGAATTAAATACCATTTGGAGGAATTTAATGTTCAAGCAAAAACAGCTGATTTTTGACAAAAGAGATAACACCCCCCCATTACGTAATTCTTCAGAAAGGTGAAAAATTTTCTGTTTTCAAATGTTTTATTTTTGAATGTCAGTTCACATTTGTAGGTGGATTAATAGTTTTAGAGCTAAAATTAGCATATTTAAAGTGATGTTCATGCTTCCAGGGGCTCTAAACACAAGATTTGTGGAATGGTTAAAAGTGCATGAAAATGGCCAATTTGCTCACTCTGAGGTCTCAAAAAGTGTTTCTTCACCCCGGGAAGTGAATTAAATACCATTTGGAGGCATTTAATGTTCAAGCAAAAACGGCTGATTTTTGACAAAAGAGATAACACCCCCCCATTTCGTCATTCTTCAGAAAGGTGAAAAATGGTCCGTTTTCAAATGTTTTATTTTTGAACGTCAGTTCACATTTGTAGGTGGATTATTTGTTTTAGAGCTAAAATTTGCATGTTTAAAGTGATTTTCATGCTTCCAGGGGCTCTAAACACAAGATTTGTGGAATGGTTAAAAGTGCATGAAAATGGCCAATTTGCTCACTCTGAGGTCTCAAAAAGTGTTTCTTCACCCCGGGAAGTGAATTAAATACCATTTGGAGGCATTTAATGTTCAATCAAAAACAGCTGATTTTTGACAAAAGAGATAACACCTCCCATTACGTCATGCTTCAGAAAGGTGAAAAATTGTCCGTTTTCAAATGTTTTTTTTTTAATGTCAGTTCACATTTGTAGGTGGATTATTAGTTTTAGAGCTAAAATTAGCATGTTTAAAGTGATTTTCATGCTTCCTGTGGCCCTAAACACAAGGTTTGTGGAATGGTTAAAACTGCATGAAAATGGCCAATTTGCTCACTCTGAGGTCTCAAAAAGAGTTTCTTCACCCCGGGAAGTGAATTAAATACCATTTGGAGGCATTTAATGTTCAAGCAAAAACAGCTGATTTTTGACAAAAGAGATAACACCCCCATTACGTCATTCTTCAGAAAGGTAAAAAATGGTCCGTTTTCAAATGTTTAATTTTTGAACGTCAGTTCACATTTGTAGGTGGATTATTAGTTTTAGAGCTAAAATTAGCATGTTTAAAGTGATTTTCATGCTTCCAGGGGCTCTAAACACAAGATTTGTGGAATGGTTAAAAGTGCATGAAAATGGCCAATTTGCTCACTCTGAGGTCTCAAAAAGTGTTTCTTCACCCCGGGAAGTGAATTAAATACCATTTGGAGGCATTTAATGTTCAAGCAAAAACGGCTGATTTTTGACAAAAGATATAACACCCCCCCATTACGTCATTCTTCAGAAAGGTGAAAAATGGTCCGTTTCCAAATGTTTTATTTTTGAACGTCAGTTCACATTTGTAGGTGGATTATTTGTTTTAGAGCTAAAATTAGCATGTTTAAAGTGATTTTCATGCTTCCAGGGGCTCTAAACACAAGATTTGTGGAATGGTTAAAAGTGCATGAAAATGGCCAATTTGCTCACTCTGAGGTCTCAAAAAGTGTTTCTTCACCCCGGGAAGTGAATTAAATACCATTTGGAGGCATTTAATGTTCAAGCAAAAACAGCTGATTTTTGACAAAAGAGATAACACCCCCCCATTACGTAATTCTTCCGAAAGGTGAAAAATTTTCTGTTTTCAAATGTTTTATTTTTGAATGTCAGTTCACATTTGTAGGTGGATTAATAGTTTTAGAGCTAAAATTAGCATATTTAAAGTGATGTTCATGCTTCCAGGGGCTCTAAACACAAGATTTGTGGAATGGTTAAAAGTGCATGAAAATGGCCAATTTGCTCACTCTGAGGTCTCAAAAAGTGTTTCTTCACCCCGGGAAGTGAATTAAATACCATTTGGAGGCATTTAATGTTCAAGCAAAAACGGCTGATTTTTGACAAAAGAGATAACACCCCCCCATTACGTCATTCTTCAGAAAGGTGAAAAATGGTCCGTTTTCAAATGTTTTATTTTTGAACGTCAGTTCACATTTGTAGGTGGATTATTAGTTTTAGAGCTAAAATTTGCATGTTTAAAGTGATTTTCATGCTTCCAGGGGCTCTAAACACAAGATTTGTGGAATGGTTAAAAGTGCATGAAAATGGCCAATTTGCTCACTCTGAGGTCTCAAAAAGTGTTTCTTCACCCCGGGAAGTGAATTAAATACCATTTGGAGGCATTTAATGTTCAATCAAAAACAGCTGATTTTTGACAAAAGAGATAACACCTCCCATTACGTCATGCTTCAGAAAGGTGAAAAATTGTCCGTTTTCAAATGTTTTTTTTTTAATGTCAGTTCACATTTGTAGGTGGATTATTAGTTTTAGAGCTAAAATTAGCATGTTTAAAGTGATTTTCATGCTTCCTGTGGCCCTAAACACAAGGTTTGTGGAATGGTTAAAACTGCATGAAAATGGCCAATTTGCTCACTCTGAGGTCTCAAAAAGAGTTTCTTCACCCCGGGAAGTGAATTAAATACCATTTGGAGGCATTTAATGTTCAAGCAAAAACAGCTGATTTTTGACAAAAGAGATAACACCCCCATTACGTCATTCTTCAGAAAGGTAAAAAATGGTCCGTTTTCAAATGTTTAATTTTTGAACGTCAGTTCACATTTGTAGGTGGATTATTAGTTTTAGAGCTAAAATTAGCATGTTTAAAGTGATTTTCATGCTTCCAGGGGCTCTAAACACAAGATTTGTGGAATGGTTAAAAGTGCATGAAAATGGCCAATTTGCTCACTCTGAGGTCTCAAAAAGTGTTTCTTCACCCCGGGAAGTGAATTAAATACAATTTGGAGGCATTTAATGTTCAAGCAAAAACGGCGGATTTTTGACAAAAGAGATAACACCCCCCCATTACTTGATGTTTCAGAAAGGTGAAAAATTGTCCGTTTTCAAATGTTTTATTTTTGAATGTCAGTTCACATTTGTAGGTGGATCATCAGTTTTAGAGCTAAAAAAATTAGCATGTTTAAAGTGATTTTCATGCTTCCAGGGGCTCTAAACACAAGATTTGTGGAATGGTTAAAAGTGCATGAAAATGGCCAATTTGCTCACTCTGAGGTCTCAAAAAGTGTTTCTTCACCCCGGGAAGTGAATTAAATACCATTTGGAGGCATTTAATGTTCAAGCAAAAACGGCTGATTTTTGACAAAAGAGATAACACCCCCCCATTACGTCATGCTTCAGAAAGGTGAAAAATTGTCCATTTTCAAATGTTTTATTTTTGAATGTCAGTTCACATTTGTAGGTGAATTATTAGTTTTAGAGCTAAAATTAGCATGTTTAAAGTGATTTTCATGCTTCCTGTGGCCCTAAACACAAAGTTTGTGGAATGGTTAAAAGTGCATGAAAATGGCCAATTTGCTCACTCTGAGGTCTCAAAAAGTGTTTCTTCACCCCGGGAAGTGAATTAAATACCATTTGGAGGCATTTAATGTTCAAGCAAAAACAGCTGATTTTTGACAAAAGAGATAACACCCCCCCATTAAGTAATTCTTCAGAAAGGTGAAAAATGGTCCGTTTTCAAATGTTTTATTTTTGAACGTCAGTTCACATTTGTAGGTGGATTGTTAGTTTTAGAGATAAAATTAGCATATTTAAAGTGATTTTCATGCTTCCAGGGGCTCTAAACACAAGATTTGTGGAATGGTTAAAAGTGCATGAAAATGGCCAATTTGCCCACTCTGAGGTCTCAAAAAGTGTTTCTTCACCCCAGGAAGTGAATTAAATACCATTTGGAGGCATTTAATGTTCAAGCAAAAACGGCTGATTTTTGACAAAAGAGATAACACCCCCCCATTACGTCATTCTTCAGAAAGGTGAAAAATGGTCCGTTTTCAAATGTTTTTTTTTTTAACGTCAGTTCACATTTGTAGGTGGATTATTAGTTTTAGAGCTAAAATTAGCATGTTTAAAGTGATTTTCATGCTTCCAGGGGCTCTAAACACAAGATTTGTGGAATGGTTAAAAGTGCATGAAAATGGCCAATTTGCTCACTCTGAGGTCTCAAAAAGTGTTTCTTCACCCCGGGAAGTGAATTAAATACCATTTGTAGGCATTTAATGTTCAATCAAAAACAGCAGATTTTTGACAAAAGAGATAACACCCCCCATTACGTCATTCTTCAGAAAGGTGAAAAATGGTCCGTTTCCAAATGTTTTATTTTTGAACGTCAGTTCACATTTGTAGGTGGATTATTTGTTTTAGAGCTAAAATTAGCATGTTTAAAGTGATTTTCATGCTTCCAGGGGCTCTAAACACAAGATTTGTGGAATGGTTAAAAGTGCATGAAAATGGCCAATTTGCTCACTCTGAGGTCTCAAAAAGTGTTTCTTCACCCCGGGAAGTGAATTAAATACAATTTGGAGGCATTTAATGTTCAAGCAAAAACAGCTGATTTTTGACAAAAGAGATAACACCCCCCCATTACGTAATTCTTCAGAAAGGTGAAAAATTTTCTGTTTTCAAATGTTTTATTTTTGAATGTCAGTTCACATTTGTAGGTGGATTAATAGTTTTAGAGCTAAAATTAGCATATTTAAAGTGATGTTCATGCTTCCAGGGGCTCTAAACACAAGATTTGTGGAATGGTTAAAAGTGCATGAAAATGGCCAATTTGCTCACTCTGAGGTCTCAAAAAGTGTTTCTTCACCCCGGGAAGTGAATTAAATACCATTTGGAGGCATTTAATGTTCAAGCAAAAACGGCTGATTTTTGACAAAAGAGATAACACCCCCCCATTACATCATTCTTCAGAAAGGTGAAAAATGGTCCGTTTTCAAATGTTTTATTTTTGAACGTCAGTTCACATTTGTAGGTGGATTATTAGTTTTAGAGCTAAAATTTGCATGTTTAAAGTGATTTTCATGCTTCCAGGGGCTCTAAACACAAGATTTGTGGAATGGTTAAAAGTGCATGAAAATGGCCAATTTGCTCACTCTGAGGTCTCAAAAAGTGTTTCTTCACCCCGGGAAGTGAATTAAATACCATTTGGAGGCATTTAATGTTCAATCAAAAACAGCTGATTTTTTACAAAAGAGATAACACCTCCCATTACGTCATGCTTCAGAAAGGTGAAAAATTGTCCGTTTTCAAATGTTTTTTTTTTTAATGTCAGTTCACATTTGTAGGTGGATTATTAGTTTTAGAGCTAAAATTAGCATGTTTAAAGTGATTTTCATGCTTCCTGTGGCCCTAAACACAAGGTTTGTGGAATGGTTAAAAGTGCATGAAAATGGCCAATTTGCTCACTCTGAGGTCTCAAAAAGAGTTTCTTCACCCCGGGAAGTGAATTAAATACCATTTGGAGGCATTTAATGTTCAAGCAAAAACAGCTGATTTTTGACAAAAGAGATAACACCCCCATTACGTCATTTTTCAGAAAGGTAAAAAATGGTCCGTTTTCAAATGTTTAATTTTTGAACGTCAGTTCACATTTGTAGGTGGATTATTAGTTTTAGAGCTAAAATTAGCATGTTTAAAGTGATTTTCATGCTTCCAGGGGCTCTAAACACAAGATTTGTGGAATGGTTAAAAGTGCATGAAAATGGCCAATTTGCTCACTCTGAGGTCTCAAAAAGTGTTTCTTCACCCCGGGAAGTGAATTAAATACAATTTGGAGGCATTTAATGTTCAAGCAAAAACGGCGGATTTTTGACAAAAGAGATAACACCCCCCCATTACTTGATGTTTCAGAAAGGTGAAAAATCGTCCGTTTTCAAATGTTTTATTTTTGAATGTCAGTTCACATTTGTAGGTGGATCATCAGTTTTAGAGCTAAAAAAATTAGCATGTTTAAAGTGATTTTCATGCTTCCAGGGGCTCTAAACACAAGATTTGTGGAATGGTTAAAAGTGCATGAAAATGGCCAATTTGCTCACTCTGAGGTCTCAAAAAGTGTTTCTTCACCCCGGGAAGTGAATTAAATACCATTTGGAGGCATTTAATGTTCAAGCAAAAACGGCTGATTTTTGACAAAAGAGATAACACCCCCCCATTACGTCATGCTTCAGAAAGGTGAAAAATTGTCCATTTTCAAATGTTTTATTTTTGAATGTCAGTTCACATTTGTAGGTGAATTATTAGTTTTAGAGCTAAAATTAGCATGTTTAAAGTGATTTTCATGCTTCCTGTGGCCCTAAACACAAAGTTTGTGGAATGGTTAAAAGTGCATGAAAATGGCCAATTTGCTCACTCTGAGGTCTCAAAAAGTGTTTCTTCACCCCGGGAAGTGAATTAAATACCATTTGGAGGCATTTAATGTTCAAGCAAAAACAGCTGATTTTTGACAAAAGAGATAACACCCCCCCATTAAGTAATTCTTCAGAAAGGTGAAAAATGGTCCGTTTTCAAATGTTTTATTTTTGAACGTCAGTTCACATTTGTAGGTGGATTATTAGTTTTAGAGATAAAATTAGCATATTTAAAGTGATTTTCATGCTTCCAGGGGCTCTAAACACAAGATTTGTGGAATGGTTAAAAGTGCATGAAAATGGCCAATTTGCCCACTCTGAGGTCTCAAAAAGTGTTTCTTCACCCCAGGAAGTGAATTAAATACCATTTGGAGGCATTTAATGTTCAAGCAAAAACGGCTGATTTTTGACAAAAGAGATAACACCCCCCCATTACGTCATTCTTCAGAAAGGTGAAAAATGGTCCGTTTTCAAATGTTTTATTTTTGAACGTCAGTTCACATTTGTAGGTGGATTATTAGTTTTAGAGCTAAAATTAGCATGTTTAAAGTGATTTTCATGCTTCCAGGGGCTCTAAACACAAGATTTGTGGAATGGTTAAAAGTGCATGAAAATGGCCAATTTGCTCACTCTGAGGTCTCAAAAAGTGTTTCTTCACCCCGGGAAGTGAATTAAATACCATTTGTAGGCATTTAATGTTCAATCAAAAACAGCAGATTTTTGACAAAAGAGATAACACCCCCCCATTACGTCATTCTTCAGAAAGGTGAAAAATGGTCCGTTTCCAAATGTTTTATTTTTGAACGTCAGTTCACATTTGTAGGTGGATTATTTGTTTTAGAGCTAAAATTAGCATGTTTAAAGTGATTTTCATGCTTCCAGGGGCTCTAAACACAAGATTTGTGGAATGGTTAAAAGTGCATGAAAATGGCCAATTTGCTCACTCTGAGGTCTCAAAAAGTGTTTCTTCACCCCGGGAAGTGAATTAAATACAATTTGGAGGCATTTAATGTTCAAGCAAAAACAGCTGATTTTTGACAAAAGAGATAACACCCCCCCATTACGTAATTCTTCAGAAAGGTGAAAAATTTTCTGTTTTCAAATGTTTTATTTTTGAATGTCAGTTCACATTTGTAGGTGGATTAATAGTTTTAGAGCTAAAATTAGCATATTTAAAGTGATGTTCATGCTTCCAGGGGCTCTAAACACAAGATTTGTGGAATGGTTAAAAGTGCATGAAAATGGCCAATTTGCTCACTCTGAGGTCTCAAAAAGTGTTTCTTCACCCCGGGAAGTGAATTAAATACCATTTGGAGGCATTTAATGTTCAAGCAAAAACGGCTGATTTTTGACAAAAGAGATAACACCCCCCCATTACATCATTCTTCAGAAAGGTGAAAAATGGTCCGTTTTCAAATGTTTTATTTTTGAACGTCAGTTCACATTTGTAGGTGGATTATTAGTTTTAGAGCTAAAATTTGCATGTTTAAAGTGATTTTCATGCTTCCAGGGGCTCTAAACACAAGATTTGTGGAATGGTTAAAAGTGCATGAAAATGGCCAATTTGCTCACTCTGAGGTCTCAAAAAGTGTTTCTTCACCCCGGGAAGTGAATTAAATACCATTTGGAGGCATTTAATGTTCAATCAAAAACAGCTGATTTTTTACAAAAGAGATAACACCTCCCATTACGTCATGCTTCAGAAAGGTGAAAAATTGTCCGTTTTCAAATGTTTTTTTTTTTAATGTCAGTTCACATTTGTAGGTGGATTATTAGTTTTAGAGCTAAAATTAGCATGTTTAAAGTGATTTTCATGCTTCCTGTGGCCCTAAACACAAGGTTTGTGGAATGGTTAAAAGTGCATGAAAATGGCCAATTTGCTCACTCTGAGGTCTCAAAAAGAGTTTCTTCACCCCGGGAAGTGAATTAAATACCATTTGGAGGCATTTAATGTTCAAGCAAAAACAGCTGATTTTTGACAAAAGAGATAACACCCCCATTACGTCATTCTTCAGAAAGGTAAAAAATGGTCCGTTTTCAAATGTTTAATTTTTGAACGTCAGTTCACATTTGTAGGTGGATTATTAGTTTTAGAGCTAAAATTAGCATGTTTAAAGTGATTTTCATGCTTCCAGGGGCTCTAAACACAAGATTTGTGGAATGGTTAAAAGTGCATGAAAATGGCCAATTTGCTCACTCTGAGGTCTCAAAAAGTGTTTCTTCACCCCGGGAAGTGAATTAAATACAATTTGGAGGCATTTAATGTTCAAGCAAAAACGGCGGATTTTTGACAAAAGAGATAACACCCCCCCATTACTTGATGTTTCAGAAAGGTGAAAAATCGTCCGTTTTCAAATGTTTTATTTTTGAATGTCAGTTCACATTTGTAGGTGGATCATCAGTTTTAGAGCTAAAAAAATTAGCATGTTTAAAGTGATTTTCATGCTTCCAGGGGCTCTAAACACAAGATTTGTGGAATGGTTAAAAGTGCATGAAAATGGCCAATTTGCTCACTCTGAGGTCTCAAAAAGTGTTTCTTCACCCCGGGAAGTGAATTAAATACCATTTGGAGGCATTTAATGTTCAAGCAAAAACGGCTGATTTTTGACAAAAGAGATAACACCCCCCCATTACGTCATGCTTCAGAAAGGTGAAAAATTGTCCATTTTCAAATGTTTTATTTTTGAATGTCAGTTCACATTTGTAGGTGAATTATTAGTTTTAGAGCTAAAATTAGCATGTTTAAAGTGATTTTCATGCTTCCTGTGGCCCTAAACACAAAGTTTGTGGAATGGTTAAAAGTGCATGAAAATGGCCAATTTGCTCACTCTGAGGTCTCAAAAAGTGTTTCTTCACCCCGGGAAGTGAATTAAATACCATTTGGAGGCATTTAATGTTCAAGCAAAAACAGCTGATTTTTGACAAAAGAGATAACACCCCCCCATTAAGTAATTCTTCAGAAAGGTGAAAAATGGTCCGTTTTCAAATGTTTTATTTTTGAACGTCAGTTCACATTTGTAGGTGGATTATTAGTTTTAGAGATAAAATTAGCATATTTAAAGTGATTTTCATGCTTCCAGGGGCTCTAAACACAAGATTTGTGGAATGGTTAAAAGTGCATGAAAATGGCCAATTTGCCCACTCTGAGGTCTCAAAAAGTGTTTCTTCACCCCAGGAAGTGAATTAAATACCATTTGGAGGCATTTAATGTTCAAGCAAAAACGGCTGATTTTTGACAAAAGAGATAACACCCCCCCATTACGTCATTCTTCAGAAAGGTGAAAAATGGTCCGTTTTCAAATGTTTTATTTTTGAACGTCAGTTCACATTTTTAGGTGGATTATTAGTTTTAGAGCTAAAATTAGCATGTTTAAAGTGATTTTCATGCTTCCAGGGGCTCTAAACACAAGATTTGTGGAATGGTTAAAAGTGCATGAAAATGGCCAATTTGCTCACTCTGAGGTCTCAAAAAGTGTTTCTTCACCCCGGGAAGTGAATTAAATACCATTTGTAGGCATTTAATGTTCAATCAAAAACAGCAGATTTTTGACAAAAGAGATAACACCCCCCCATTACGTCATTCTTCAGAAAGGTGAAAAATGGTCCGTTTCCAAATGTTTTATTTTTGAACGTCAGTTCACATTTGTAAGTGGATTATTTGTTTTAGAGCTAAAATTAGCATGTTTAAAGTGATTTTCATGCTTCCAGGGGCTCTAAACACAAGATTTGTGGAATGGTTAAAAGTGCATGAAAATGGCCAATTTGCTCACTCTGAGGTCTCAAAAAGTGTTTCTTCACCCCGGAAGTGAATTAAATACCATTTGGAGGCATTTAATGTTCAAGCAAAAACAGCTGATTTTTGACAAAAGAGATAACACCCCCCCATTAAGTAATTCTTCAGAAAGGTGAAAAATGGTCCGTTTTCAAATGTTTTATTTTTGAATGTCAGTTCACATTTGTAGGTGGATTAATAGTTTTAGAGCTAAAATTAGCATATTTAAAGTGATGTTCATGCTTCCAGGGGCTCTAAACACAAGATTTGTGGAATGGTTAAAAGTGCATGAAAATGGCCAATTTGCTCACTCTGAGGTCTCAAAAAGTGTTTCTTCACCCCGGGAAGTGAATTAAATACCATTTGGAGGCATTTAATGTTCAAGCAAAAACGGCTGATTTTTGACAAAAGAGATAACACCCCCCCATTACGTCATTCTTCAGAAAGGTGAAAAATGGTCCGTTTCCAAATGTTTTATTTTTGAACGTCAGTTCACATTTGTAGGTGGATTATTTGTTTTAGAGCTAAAATTAGCATGTTTAAAGTGATTTTCATGCTTCCAGGGGCTCTAAACACAAGATTTGTGGAATGGTTAAAAGTGCATGAAAATGGCCAATTTGCTCACTCTGAGGTCTCAAAAAGTGTTTCTTCACCCCGGGAAGTGAATTAAATACCATTTGGAGGCATTTAATGTTCAAGCAAAAACAGCTGATTTTTGACAAAAGAGATAACACCCCCCCATTACGTCATTCTTCAGAAAGGTGAAAAATGGTCTGTTTCCAAATGTTTTATTTTTGAACGTCAGTTCACATTTGTAGGTGGATTAATAGTTTTAGAGATGAAATTAGCATATTTAAAGTGATGTTCATGCTTCCAGGGGCTCTAAACACAAGATTTGTGGAATGGTTAAAAGTGCATGAAAATGGCCAATTTGCTCACTCTGAGGTCTCAAAAAGTGTTTCTTCACCCCGGGAAGTGAATTAAATACCATTTGGAGGCATTTAATGTTCAAGCAAAAACGGCTGATTTTTGACAAAAGAGATAACACCCCCCCATTACGTCATTCTTCAGAAAGGTGAAAAATGGTCCGTTTTCAAATGTTTTATTTTTGAACGTCAGTTCACATTTGTAGGTGGATTATTAGTTTTAGAGCTAAAATTTGCATGTTTAAAGTGATTTTCATGCTTCCAGGGGCTCTAAACACAAGATTTGTGGAATGGTTAAAAGTGCATGAAAATGGCCAATTTGCTCACTCTGAGGTCTCAAAAAGTGTTTCTTCACCCCGGGAAGTGAATTAAATACCATTTGGAGGCATTTAATGTTCAATCAAAAACAGCTGATTTTTTACAAAAGAGATAACACCTCCCATTACGTCATGCTTCAGAAAGGTGAAAAATTGTCCGTTTTCAAATGTTTTTTTTTTTAATGTCAGTTCACATTTGTAGGTGGATTATTAGTTTTAGAGCTAAAATTAGCATGTTTAAAGTGATTTTCATGCTTCCTGTGGCCCTAAACACAAGGTTTGTGGAATGGTTAAAAGTGCATGAAAATGGCCAATTTGCTCACTCTGAGGTCTCAAAAAGAGTTTCTTCACCCCGGGAAGTGAATTAAATACCATTTGGAGGCATTTAATGTTCAAGCAAAAACAGCTGATTTTTGACAAAAGAGATAACACCCCCATTACGTCATTCTTCAGAAAGGTAAAAAATGGTCCGTTTTCAAATGTTTAATTTTTGAACGTCAGTTCACATTTGTAGGTGGATTATTAGTTTTAGAGCTAAAATTAGCATGTTTAAAGTGATTTTCATGCTTCCAGGGGCTCTAAACACAAGATTTGTGGAATGGTTAAAAGTGCATGAAAATGGCCAATTTGCTCACTCTGAGGTCTCAAAAAGTGTTTCTTCACCCCGGGAAGTGAATTAAATACAATTTGGAGGCATTTAATGTTCAAGCAAAAACGGCGGATTTTTGACAAAAGAGATAACACCCCCCCATTACTTGATGTTTCAGAAAGGTGAAAAATTGTCCGTTTTCAAATGTTTTATTTTTGAATGTCAGTTCACATTTGTAGGTGGATCATCAGTTTTAGAGCTAAAAAAATTAGCATGTTTAAAGTGATTTTCATGCTTCCAGGGGCTCTAAACACAAGATTTGTGGAATGGTTAAAAGTGCATGAAAATGGCCAATTTGCTCACTCTGAGGTCTCAAAAAGTGTTTCTTCACCCCGGGAAGTGAATTAAATACCATTTGGAGGCATTTAATGTTCAAGCAAAAACGGCTGATTTTTGACAAAAGAGATAACACCCCCCCATTTCGTCATGCTTCAGAAAGGTGAAAAATTGTCCATTTTCAAATGTTTTATTTTTGAATGTCAGTTCACATTTGTAGGTGAATTATTAGTTTTAGAGCTAAAATTAGCATGTTTAAAGTGATTTTCATGCTTCCTGTGGCCCTAAACACAAAGTTTGTGGAATGGTTAAAAGTGCATGAAAATGGCCAATTTGCTCACTCTGAGGTCTCAAAAAGTGTTTCTTCACCCCGGGAAGTGAATTAAATACCATTTGGAGGCATTTAATGTTCAAGCAAAAACAGCTGATTTTTGACAAAAGAGATAACACCCCCCCATTAAGTAATTCTTCAGAAAGGTGAAAAATGGTCCGTTTTCAAATGTTTTATTTTTGAACGTCAGTTCACATTTGTAGGTGGATTATTAGTTTTAGAGATAAAATTAGCATATTTAAAGTGATTTTCATGCTTCCAGGGGCTCTAAACACAAGATTTGTGGAATGGTTAAAAGTGCATGAAAATGGCCAATTTGCCCACTCTGAGGTCTCAAAAAGTGTTTCTTCACCCCAGGAAGTGAATTAAATACCATTTGGAGGCATTTAATGTTCAAGCAAAAACGGCTGATTTTTGACAAAAGAGATAACACCCCCCCATTACGTCATTCTTCAGAAAGGTGAAAAATGGTCCGTTTTCAAATGTTTTATTTTTGAACGTCAGTTCACATTTGTAGGTGGATTATTAGTTTTAGAGCTAAAATTAGCATGTTTAAAGTGATTTTCATGCTTCCAGGGGCTCTAAACACAAGATTTGTGGAATGGTTAAAAGTGCATGAAAATGGCCAATTTGCTCACTCTGAGGTCTCAAAAAGTGTTTCTTCACCCCGGAAGTGAATTAAATACCATTTGTAGGCATTTAATGTTCAATCAAAAACAGCAGATTTTTGACAAAAGAGATAACACCCCCCCATTACGTCATTCTTCAGAAAGGTGAAAAATGGTCAGTTTCCAAATGTTTTATTTTTGAACGTCAGTTCACATTTGTAGGTGGATTATTTGTTTTAGAGCTAAAATTAGCATGTTTAAAGTGATTTTCATGCTTCCAGGGGCTCTAAACACAAGATTTGTGGAATGGTTAAAAGTGCATGAAAATGGCCAATTTGCTCACTCTGAGGTCTCAAAAAGTGTTTCTTCACCCCGGAAGTGAATTAAATACCATTTGGAGGCATTTAATGTTCAAGCAAAAACAGCTGATTTTTGACAAAAGAGATAACACCCCCCCATTACGTAATTCTTCAGAAAGGTGAAAAATTTTCTGTTTTCAAATGTTTTATTTTTGAATGTCAGTTCACATTTGTAGGTGGATTAATAGTTTTAGAGATAAAATTAGCATATTTAAAGTGATGTTCATGCTTCCAGGGGCTCTAAACACAAGATTTGTGGAATGGTTAAAAGTGCATGAAAATGGCCAATTTGCTCACTCTGAGGTCTCAAAAAGTGTTTCTTCACCCCGGGAAGTGAATTAAATACCATTTGGAGGCATTTAATGTTCAAGCAAAAACGGCTGATTTTTGACAAAAGAGATAACACCCCCCCATTACGTCATTCTTCAGAAAGGTGAAAAATGGTCCGTTTTCAAATGTTTTATTTTTGAACGTCAGTTCACATTTGTAGGTGGATTATTAGTTTTAGAGCTAAAATTTGCATGTTTAAAGTGATTTTCATGCTTCCAGGGGCTCTAAACACAAGATTTGTGGAATGGTTAAAAGTGCATGAAAATGGCCAATTTGCTCACTCTGAGGTCTCAAAAAGTGTTTCTTCACCCCGGGAAGTGAATTAAATACCATTTGGAGGCATTTAATGTTCAATCAAAAACAGCTGATTTTTTACAAAAGAGATAACACCTCCCATTACGTCATGCTTCAGAAAGGTGAAAAATTGTCAGTTTTCAAATGTTTTTTTTTTTAATGTCAGTTCACATTTGTAGGTGGATTATTAGTTTTAGAGCTAAAATTAGCATGTTTAAAGTGATTTTCATGCTTCCTGTGGCCCTAAACACAAGGTTTGTGGAATGGTTAAAAGTGCATGAAAATGGCCAATTTGCTCACTCTGAGGTCTCAAAAAGAGTTTCTTCACCCCGGGAAGTGAATTAAATACCATTTGGAGGCATTTAATGTTCAAGCAAAAACAGCTGATTTTTGACAAAAGAGATAACACCCCCATTACGTCATTCTTCAGAAAGGTAAAAAATGGTCCGTTTTCAAATGTTTAATTTTTGAACGTCAGTTCACATTTGTAGGTGGATTATTAGTTTTAGAGCTAAAATTAGCATGTTTAAAGTGATTTTCATGCTTCCAGGGGCTCTAAACACAAGATTTGTGGAATGGTTAAAAGTGCATGAAAATGGCCAATTTGCTCACTCTGAGGTCTCAAAAAGTGTTTCTTCACCCCGGGAAGTGAATTAAATACAATTTGGAGGCATTTAATGTTCAAGCAAAAACGGCGGATATTTGACAAAAGAGATAACACCCCCCCATTACTTGATGTTTCAGAAAGGTGAAAAATTGTCCGTTTTCAAATGTTTTATTTTTGAATGTCAGTTCACATTTGTAGGTGGATCATCAGTTTTAGAGCTAAAAAAATTAGCATGTTTAAAGTGATTTTCATGCTTCCAGGGGCTCTAAACACAAGATTTGTGGAATGGTTAAAAGTGCATGAAAATGGCCAATTTGCTCACTCTGAGGTCTCAAAAAGTGTTTCTTCACCCCGGGAAGTGAATTAAATACCATTTGGAGGCATTTAATGTTCAAGCAAAAACGGCTGATTTTTGACAAAAGAGATAACACCCCCCCATTTCGTCATGCTTCAGAAAGGTGAAAAATTGTCCATTTTCAAATGTTTTATTTTTGAATGTCAGTTCACATTTGTAGGTGAATTATTAGTTTTAGAGCTAAAATTAGCATGTTTAAAGTGATTTTCATGCTTCCTGTGGCCCTAAACACAAAGTTTGTGGAATGGTTAAAAGTGCATGAAAATGGCCAATTTGCTCACTCTGAGGTCTCAAAAAGTGTTTCTTCACCCCGGGAAGTGAATTAAATACCATTTGGAGGCATTTAATGTTCAAGCAAAAACAGCTGATTTTTGACAAAAGAGATAACACCCCCCCATTAAGTAATTCTTCAGAAAGGTGAAAAATGGTCCGTTTTCAAATGTTTTATTTTTGAACGTCAGTTCACATTTGTAGGTGGATTATTAGTTTTAGAGATAAAATTAGCATATTTAAAGTGATTTTCATGCTTCCAGGGGCTCTAAACACAAGATTTGTGGAATGGTTAAAAGTGCATGAAAATGGCCAATTTGCCCACTCTGAGGTCTCAAAAAGTGTTTCTTCACCCCAGGAAGTGAATTAAATACCATTTGGAGGCATTTAATGTTCAAGCAAAAACGGCTGATTTTTGACAAAAGAGATAACACCCCCCCATTACGTCATTCTTCAGAAAGGTGAAAAATGGTCCGTTTTCAAATGTTTTATTTTTGAACGTCAGTTCACATTTGTAGGTGGATTATTAGTTTTAGAGCTAAAATTAGCATGTTTAAAGTGATTTTCATGCTTCCAGGGGCTCTAAACACAAGATTTGTGGAATGGTTAAAAGTGCATGAAAATGGCCAATTTGCTCACTCTGAGGTCTCAAAAAGTGTTTCTTCACCCCGGAAGTGAATTAAATACCATTTGTAGGCATTTAATGTTCAAGCAAAAACAGCTGATTTTTGACAAAAGAGATAACACCCCCCCATTACGTAATTCTTCAGAAAGGTGAAAAATTTTCTGTTTTCAAATGTTTTATTTTTGAATGTCAGTTCACATTTGTAGGTGGATTAATAGTTTTAGAGCTAAAATTAGCATATTTAAAGTGATGTTCATGCTTCCAGGGGCTCTAAACACAAGATTTGTGGAATGGTTAAAAGTGCATGAAAATGGCCAATTTGCTCACTCTGAGGTCTCAAAAAGTGTTTCTTCACCCCGGGAAGTGAATTAAATACCATTTGGAGGCATTTAATGTTCAAGCAAAAACAGCTGATTTTTGACAAAAGAGATAACACCCCCCCATTACGTCATTCTTCAGAAAGGTGAAAAATGGTCCGTTTTCAAATGTTTTATTTTTGAACGTCAGTTCACATTTGTAGGTGGATTATTAGTTTTAGAGCTAAAATTTGCATGTTTAAAGTGATTTTCATGCTTCCAGGGGCTCTAAACACAAGATTTGTGGAATGGTTAAAAGTACATGAAAATGGCCAATTTGCTCACTCTGAGGTCTCAAAAAGTGTTTCTTCACCCCAGGAAGTGAATTAAATACCATTTGGAGGCATTTAATGTTCAATCAAAAACAGCTGATTTTTGACAAAAGAGATAACACCTCCCATTACGTCATGCTTCAGAAAGGTGAAAAATTGTCCGTTTTCAAATGTTTTTTTTTAATGTCAGTTCACATTTGTAGGTGGATTATTAGTTTTAGAGCTAAAATTAGCATGTTTAAAGTGATTTTCATGCTTCCTGTGGCCCTAAACACAAGGTTTGTGGAATGGTTAAAAGTGCATGAAAATGGCCAATTTGCTCACTCTGAGGTCTCAAAAAGAGTTTCTTCACCCCGGGAAGTGAATTAAATACCATTTGGAGGCATTTAATGTTCAAGCAAAAACAGCTGATTTTTGACAAAAGAGATAACACCCCCATTACGTCATTCTTCAGAAAGGTAAAAAATGGTCCGTTTTCAAATGTTTAATTTTTGAACGTCAGTTCACATTTGTAGGTGGATTATTAGTTTTAGAGCTAAAATTAGCATGTTTAAAGTGATTTTCATGCTTCCAGGGGCTCTAAACACAAGATTTGTGGAATGGTTAAAAGTGCATGAAAATGGCCAATTTGCTCACTCTGAGGTCTCAAAAAGTGTTTCTTCACCCCGGGAAGTGAATTAAATACAATTTGGAGGCATTTAATGTTCAAGCAAAAACGGCGGATTTTTGACAAAAGAGATAACACCCCCCCATTACTTGATGTTTCAGAAAGGTGAAAAATCGTCCGTTTTCAAATGTTTTATTTTTGAATGTCAGTTCACATTTGTAGGTGGATCATCAGTTTTAGAGCTAAAAAAATTAGCATGTTTAAAGTGATTTTCATGCTTCCAGGGGCTCTAAACACAAGATTTGTGGAATGGTTAAAAGTGCATGAAAATGGCCAATTTGCTCACTCTGAGGTCTCAAAAAGTGTTTCTTCACCCCGGGAAGTGAATTAAATACCATTTGGAGGCATTTAATGTTCAAGCAAAAACGGCTGATTTTTGACAAAAGAGATAACACCCCCCCATTACGTCATGCTTCAGAAAGGTGAAAAATTGTCCATTTTCAAATGTTTTATTTTTGAATGTCAGTTCACATTTGTAGGTGAATTATTAGTTTTAGAGCTAAAATTAGCATGTTTAAAGTGATTTTCATGCTTCCTGTGGCCCTAAACACAAAGTTTGTGGAATGGTTAAAAGTGCATGAAAATGGCCAATTTGCTCACTCTGAGGTCTCAAAAAGTGTTTCTTCACCCCGGGAAGTGAATTAAATACCATTTGGAGGCATTTAATGTTCAAGCAAAAACAGCTGATTTTTGACAAAAGAGATAACACCCCCCCATTAAGTAATTCTTCAGAAAGGTGAAAAATGGTCCGTTTTCAAATGTTTTATTTTTGAACGTCAGTTCACATTTGTAGGTGGATTATTAGTTTTAGAGATAAAATTAGCATATTTAAAGTGATTTTCATGCTTCCAGGGGCTCTAAACACAAGATTTGTGGAATGGTTAAAAGTGCATGAAAATGGCCAATTTGCCCACTCTGAGGTCTCAAAAAGTGTTTCTTCACCCCAGGAAGTGAATTAAATACCATTTGGAGGCATTTAATGTTCAAGCAAAAACGGCTGATTTTTGACAAAAGAGATAACACCCCCCCATTACGTCATTCTTCAGAAAGGTGAAAAATGGTCCGTTTTCAAATGTTTTATTTTTGAACGTCAGTTCACATTTTTAGGTGGATTATTAGTTTTAGAGCTAAAATTAGCATGTTTAAAGTGATTTTCATGCTTCCAGGGGCTCTAAACACAAGATTTGTGGAATGGTTAAAAGTGCATGAAAATGGCCAATTTGCTCACTCTGAGGTCTCAAAAAGTGTTTCTTCACCCCGGGAAGTGAATTAAATACCATTTGTAGGCATTTAATGTTCAATCAAAAACAGCAGATTTTTGACAAAAGAGATAACACCCCCCCATTACGTCATTCTTCAGAAAGGTGAAAAATGGTCCGTTTCCAAATGTTTTATTTTTGAACGTCAGTTCACATTTGTAAGTGGATTATTTGTTTTAGAGCTAAAATTAGCATGTTTAAAGTGATTTTCATGCTTCCAGGGGCTCTAAACACAAGATTTGTGGAATGGTTAAAAGTGCATGAAAATGGCCAATTTGCTCACTCTGAGGTCTCAAAAAGTGTTTCTTCACCCCGGAAGTGAATTAAATACCATTTGGAGGCATTTAATGTTCAAGCAAAAACGGCTGATTTTTGACAAAAGAGATAACACCCCCCCATTACGTCATTCTTCAGAAAGGTGAAAAATGGTCCGTTTCCAAATGTTTTATTTTTGAACGTCAGTTCACATTTGTAGGTGGATTATTTGTTTTAGAGCTAAAATTAGCATGTTTAAAGTGATTTTCATGCTTCCAGGGGCTCTAAACACAAGATTTGTGGAATGGTTAAAAGTGCATGAAAATGGCCAATTTGCTCACTCTGAGGTCTCAAAAAGTGTTTCTTCACCCCGGGAAGTGAATTAAATACCATTTGGAGGCATTTAATGTTCAAGCAAAAACAGCTGATTTTTGACAAAAGAGATAACACCCCCCCATTACGTCATTCTTCAGAAAGGTGAAAAATGGTCTGTTTCCAAATGTTTTATTTTTGAACGTCAGTTCACATTTGTAGGTGGATTAATAGTTTTAGAGATGAAATTAGCATATTTAAAGTGATGTTCATGCTTCCAGGGGCTCTAAACACAAGATTTGTGGAATGGTTAAAAGTGCATGAAAATGGCCAATTTGCTCACTCTGAGGTCTCAAAAAGTGTTTCTTCACCCCGGGAAGTGAATTAAATACCATTTGGAGGCATTTAATGTTCAAGCAAAAACGGCTGATTTTTGACAAAAGAGATAACACCCCCCCATTACGTCATTCTTCAGAAAGGTGAAAAATGGTCCGTTTTCAAATGTTTTATTTTTGAACGTCAGTTCACATTTGTAGGTGGATTATTAGTTTAGAGCTAAAATTTGCATGTTTAAAGTGATTTTCATGCTTCCAGGGGCTCTAAACACAAGATTTGTGGAATGGTTAAAAGTGCATGAAAATGGCCAATTTGCTCACTCTGAGGTCTCAAAAAGTGTTTCTTCACCCCGGGAAGTGAATTAAATACCATTTGGAGGCATTTAATGTTCAATCAAAAACAGCTGATTTTTTACAAAAGAGATAACACCTCCCATTACGTCATGCTTCAGAAAGGTGAAAAATTGTCCGTTTTCAAATGTTTTTTTTTTTAATGTCAGTTCACATTTGTAGGTGGATTATTAGTTTTAGAGCTAAAATTAGCATGTTTAAAGTGATTTTCATGCTTCCTGTGGCCCTAAACACAAGGTTTGTGGAATGGTTAAAAGTGCATGAAAATGGCCAATTTGCTCACTCTGAGGTCTCAAAAAGAGTTTCTTCACCCCGGGAAGTGAATTAAATACCATTTGGAGGCATTTAATGTTCAAGCAAAAACAGCTGATTTTTGACAAAAGAGATAACACCCCCATTACGTCATTCTTCAGAAAGGTAAAAAATGGTCCGTTTTCAAATGTTTAATTTTTGAACGTCAGTTCACATTTGTAGGTGGATTATTAGTTTTAGAGCTAAAATTAGCATGTTTAAAGTGATTTTCATGCTTCCAGGGGCTCTAAACACAAGATTTGTGGAATGGTTAAAAGTGCATGAAAATGGCCAATTTGCTCACTCTGAGGTCTCAAAAAGTGTTTCTTCAGCCCGGGAAGTGAATTAAATACAATTTGGAGGCATTTAATGTTCAAGCAAAAACGGCGGATTTTTGACAAAAGAGATAACACCCCCCCATTACTTGATGTTTCAGAAAGGTGAAAAATTGTCCGTTTTCAAATGTTTTATTTTTGAATGTCAGTTCACATTTGTAGGTGGATCATCAGTTTTAGAGCTAAAAAAATTAGCATGTTTAAAGTGATTTTCATGCTTCCAGGGGCTCTAAACACAAGATTTGTGGAATGGTTAAAAGTGCATGAAAATGGCCAATTTGCTCACTCTGAGGTCTCAAAAAGTGTTTCTTCACCCCGGGAAGTGAATTAAATACCATTTGGAGGCATTTAATGTTCAAGCAAAAACGGCTGATTTTTGACAAAAGAGATAACACCCCCCCATTTCGTCATGCTTCAGAAAGGTGAAAAATTGTCCATTTTCAAATGTTTTATTTTTGAATGTCAGTTCACATTTGTAGGTGAATTATTAGTTTTAGAGCTAAAATTAGCATGTTTAAAGTGATTTTCATGCTTCCTGTGGCCCTAAACACAAAGTTTGTGGAATGGTTAAAAGTGCATGAAAATGGCCAATTTGCTCACTCTGAGGTCTCAAAAAGTGTTTCTTCACCCCGGGAAGTGAATTAAATACCATTTGGAGGCATTTAATGTTCAAGCAAAAACAGCTGATTTTTGACAAAAGAGATAACACCCCCCCATTAAGTAATTCTTCAGAAAGGTGAAAAATGGTCCGTTTTCAAATGTTTTATTTTTGAACGTCAGTTCACATTTGTAGGTGGATTATTAGTTTTAGAGATAAAATTAGCATATTTAAAGTGATTTTCATGCTTCCAGGGGCTCTAAACACAAGATTTGTGGAATGGTTAAAAGTGCATGAAAATGGCCAATTTGCCCACTCTGAGGTCTCAAAAAGTGTTTCTTCACCCCAGGAAGTGAATTAAATACCATTTGGAGGCATTTAATGTTCAAGCAAAAACGGCTGATTTTTGACAAAAGAGATAACACCCCCCCATTACGTCATTCTTCAGAAAGGTGAAAAATGGTCCGTTTTCAAATGTTTTATTTTTGAACGTCAGTTCACATTTGTAGATGGATTATTAGTTTTAGAGCTAAAATTAGCATGTTTAAAGTGATTTTCATGCTTCCAGGGGCTCTAAACACAAGATTTGTGGAATGGTTAAAAGTGCATGAAAATGGCCAATTTGCTCACTCTGAGGTCTCAAAAAGTGTTTCTTCACCCCGGAAGTGAATTAAATACCATTTGTAGGCATTTAATGTTCAATCAAAAACAGCAGATTTTTGACAAAAGAGATAACACCCCCCCATTACGTCATTCTTCAGAAAGGTGAAAAATGGTCAGTTTCCAAATGTTTTATTTTTGAACGTCAGTTCACATTTGTAGGTGGATTATTTGTTTTAGAGCTAAAATTAGCATGTTTAAAGTGATTTTCATGCTTCCAGGGGCTCTAAACACAAGATTTGTGGAATGGTTAAAAGTGCATGAAAATGGCCAATTTGCTCACTCTGAGGTCTCAAAAAGTGTTTCTTCACCCCGGAAGTAAATTAAATACCATTTGGAGGCATTTAATGTTCAAGCAAAAACAGCTGATTTTTGACAAAAGAGATAACACCCCCCCATTACGTAATTCTTCAGAAAGGTGAAAAATTTTCTGTTTTCAAATGTTTTATTTTTGAATGTCAGTTCACATTTGTAGGTGGATTAATAGTTTTAGAGATAAAATTAGCATATTTAAAGTGATGTTCATGCTTCCAGGGGCTCTAAACACAAGATTTGTGGAATGGTTAAAAGTGCATGAAAATGGCCAATTTGCTCACTCTGAGGTCTCAAAAAGTGTTTCTTCACCCCGGGAAGTGAATTAAATACCATTTGGAGGCATTTAATGTTCAAGCAAAAACGGCTGATTTTTGACAAAAGAGATAACACCCCCCCATTACGTCATTCTTCAGAAAGGTGAAAAATGGTCCGTTTTCAAATGTTTTATTTTTGAACGTCAGTTCACATTTGTAGGTGGATTATTAGTTTTAGAGCTAAAATTTGCATGTTTAAAGTGATTTTCATGCTTCCAGGGGCTCTAAACACAAGATTTGTGGAATGGTTAAAAGTGCATGAAAATGGCCAATTTGCTCACTCTGAGGTCTCAAAAAGTGTTTCTTCACCCCGGGAAGTGAATTAAATACCATTTGGAGGCATTTAATGTTCAATCAAAAACAGCTGATTTTTTACAAAAGAGATAACACCTCCCATTACGTCATGCTTCAGAAAGGTGAAAAATTGTCCGTTTTCAAATGTTTTTTTTTTTAATGTCAGTTCACATTTGTAGGTGGATTATTAGTTTTAGAGCTAAAATTAGCATGTTTAAAGTGATTTTCATGCTTCCTGTGGCCCTAAACACAAGGTTTGTGGAATGGTTAAAAGTGCATGAAAATGGCCAATTTGCTCACTCTGAGGTCTCAAAAAGAGTTTCTTCACCCCGGGAAGTGAATTAAATACCATTTGGAGGCATTTAATGTTCAAGCAAAAACAGCTGATTTTTGACAAAAGAGATAACACCCCCATTACGTCATTCTTCAGAAAGGTAAAAAATGGTCCGTTTTCAAATGTTTAATTTTTGAACGTCAGTTCACATTTGTAGGTGGATTATTAGTTTTAGAGCTAAAATTAGCATGTTTAAAGTGATTTTCATGCTTCCAGGGGCTCTAAACACAAGATTTGTGGAATGGTTAAAAGTGCATGAAAATGGCCAATTTGCTCACTCTGAGGTCTCAAAAAGTGTTTCTTCACCCCGGGAAGTGAATTAAATACAATTTGGAGGCATTTAATGTTCAAGCAAAAACGGCGGATATTTGACAAAAGAGATAACACCCCCCCATTACTTGATGTTTCAGAAAGGTGAAAAATTGTCCGTTTTCAAATGTTTTATTTTTGAATGTCAGTTCACATTTGTAGGTGGATCATCAGTTTTAGAGCTAAAAAAATTAGCATGTTTAAAGTGATTTTCATGCTTCCAGGGGCTCTAAACACAAGATTTGTGGAATGGTTAAAAGTGCATGAAAATGGCCAATTTGCTCACTCTGAGGTCTCAAAAAGTGTTTCTTCACCCCGGGAAGTGAATTAAATACCATTTGGAGGCATTTAATGTTCAAGCAAAAACGGCTGATTTTTGACAAAAGAGATAACACCCCCCCATTTCGTCATGCTTCAGAAAGGTGAAAAATTGTCCATTTTCAAATGTTTTATTTTTGAATGTCAGTTCACATTTGTAGGTGAATTATTAGTTTTAGAGCTAAAATTAGCATGTTTAAAGTGATTTTCATGCTTCCTGTGGCCCTAAACACAAAGTTTGTGGAATGGTTAAAAGTGCATGAAAATGGCCAATTTGCTCACTCTGAGGTCTCAAAAAGTGTTTCTTCACCCCGGGAAGTGAATTAAATACCATTTGGAGGCATTTAATGTTCAAGCAAAAACAGCTGATTTTTGACAAAAGAGATAACACCCCCCCATTAAGTAATTCTTCAGAAAGGTGAAAAATGGTCCGTTTTCAAATGTTTTATTTTTGAACGTCAGTTCACATTTGTAGGTGGATTATTAGTTTTAGAGATAAAATTAGCATATTTAAAGTGATTTTCATGCTTCCAGGGGCTCTAAACACAAGATTTGTGGAATGGTTAAAAGTGCATGAAAATGGCCAATTTGCCCACTCTGAGGTCTCAAAAAGTGTTTCTTCACCCCAGGAAGTGAATTAAATACCATTTGGAGGCATTTAATGTTCAAGCAAAAACGGCTGATTTTTGACAAAAGAGATAACACCCCCCCATTACGTCATTCTTCAGAAAGGTGAAAAATGGTCCGTTTTCAAATGTTTTATTTTTGAACGTCAGTTCACATTTGTAGGTGGATTATTAGTTTTAGAGCTAAAATTAGCATGTTTAAAGTGATTTTCATGCTTCCAGGGGCTCTAAACACAAGATTTGTGGAATGGTTAAAAGTGCATGAAAATGGCCAATTTGCTCACTCTGAGGTCTCAAAAAGTGTTTCTTCACCCCGGAAGTGAATTAAATACCATTTGTAGGCATTTAATGTTCAAGCAAAAACAGCTGATTTTTGACAAAAGAGATAACACCCCCCCATTACGTAATTCTTCAGAAAGGTGAAAAATTTTCTGTTTTCAAATGTTTTATTTTTGAATGTCAGTTCACATTTGTAGGTGGATTAATAGTTTTAGAGCTAAAATTAGCATATTTAAAGTGATGTTCATGCTTCCAGGGGCTCTAAACACAAGATTTGTGGAATGGTTAAAAGTGCATGAAAATGGCCAATTTGCTCACTCTGAGGTCTCAAAAAGTGTTTCTTCACCCCGGGAAGTGAATTAAATACCATTTGGAGGCATTTAATGTTCAAGCAAAAACAGCTGATTTTTGACAAAAGAGATAACACCCCCCCATTACGTCATTCTTCAGAAAGGTGAAAAATGGTCCGTTTTCAAATGTTTTATTTTTGAACGTCAGTTCACATTTGTAGGTGGATTATTAGTTTTAGAGCTAAAATTTGCATGTTTAAAGTGATTTTCATGCTTCCAGGGGCTCTAAACACAAGATTTGTGGAATGGTTAAAAGTACATGAAAATGGCCAATTTGCTCACTCTGAGGTCTCAAAAAGTGTTTCTTCACCCCGGGAAGTGAATTAAATACCATTTGGAGGCATTTAATGTTCAATCAAAAACAGCTGATTTTTGACAAAAGAGATAACACCTCCCATTACGTCATGCTTCAGAAAGGTGAAAAATTGTCCGTTTTCAAATGTTTTTTTTTAATGTCAGTTCACATTTGTAGGTGGATTATTAGTTTTAGAGCTAAAATTAGCATGTTTAAAGTGATTTTCATGCTTCCTGTGGCCCTAAACACAAGGTTTGTGGAATGGTTAAAAGTGCATGAAAATGGCCAATTTGCTCACTCTGAGGTCTCAAAAAGAGTTTCTTCACCCCGGGAAGTGAATTAAATACCATTTGGAGGCATTTAATGTTCAAGCAAAAACAGCTGATTTTTGACAAAAGAGATAACACCCCCATTACGTCATTCTTCAGAAAGGTAAAAAATGGTCCGTTTTCAAATGTTTAATTTTTGAACGTCAGTTCACATTTGTAGGTGGATTATTAGTTTTAGAGCTAAAATTAGCATGTTTAAAGTGATTTTCATGCTTCCAGGGGCTCTAAACACAAGATTTGTGGAATGGTTAAAAGTGCATGAAAATGGCCAATTTGCTCACTCTGAGGTCTCAAAAAGTGTTTCTTCACCCCGGGAAGTGAATTAAATACCATTTGGAGGCATTTAATGTTCAAGCAAAAACGGCTGATTTTTGACAAAAGAGATAACACCCCCCCATTACGTCATGCTTCAGAAAGGTGAAAAATTGTCCATTTTCAAATGTTTTATTTTTGAATGTCAGTTCACATTTGTAGGTGAATTATTAGTTTTAGAGCTAAAATTAGCATGTTTAAAGTGATTTTCATGCTTCCTGTGGCCCTAAACACAAAGTTTGTGGAATGGTTAAAAGTGCATGAAAATGGCCAATTTGCTCACTCTGAGGTCTCAAAAAGTGTTTCTTCACCCCGGGAAGTGAATTAAATACCATTTGGAGGCATTTAATGTTCAAGCAAAAACAGCTGATTTTTGACAAAAGAGATAACACCCCCCCATTAAGTAATTCTTCAGAAAGGTGAAAAATGGTCCGTTTTCAAATGTTTTATTTTTGAACGTCAGTTCACATTTGTAGGTGGATTATTAGTTTTAGAGATAAAATTAGCATATTTAAAGTGATTTTCATGCTTCCAGGGGCTCTAAACACAAGATTTGTGGAATGGTTAAAAGTGCATGAAAATGGCCAATTTGCCCACTCTGAGGTCTCAAAAAGTGTTTCTTCACCCCAGGAAGTGAATTAAATACCATTTGGAGGCATTTAATGTTCAAGCAAAAACGGCTGATTTTTGACAAAAGAGATAACACCCCCCCATTACGTCATTCTTCAGAAAGGTGAAAAATGGTCCGTTTTCAAATGTTTTATTTTTGAACGTCAGTTCACATTTTTAGGTGGATTATTAGTTTTAGAGCTAAAATTAGCATGTTTAAAGTGATTTTCATGCTTCCAGGGGCTCTAAACACAAGATTTGTGGAATGGTTAAAAGTGCATGAAAATGGCCAATTTGCTCACTCTGAGGTCTCAAAAAGTGTTTCTTCACCCCGGGAAGTGAATTAAATACCATTTGTAGGCATTTAATGTTCAATCAAAAACAGCAGATTTTTGACAAAAGAGATAACACCCCCCCATTACGTCATTCTTCAGAAAGGTGAAAAATGGTCCGTTTCCAAATGTTTTATTTTTGAACGTCAGTTCACATTTGTAAGTGGATTATTTGTTTTAGAGCTAAAATTAGCATGTTTAAAGTGATTTTCATGCTTCCAGGGGCTCTAAACACAAGATTTGTGGAATGGTTAAAAGTGCATGAAAATGGCCAATTTGCTCACTCTGAGGTCTCAAAAAGTGTTTCTTCACCCCGGAAGTGAATTAAATACCATTTGGAGGCATTTAATGTTCAAGCAAAAAC
The DNA here is from genome assembly GCF_964261635.1 of Lissotriton helveticus. NCBI lineage: Eukaryota > Metazoa > Chordata > Amphibia > Caudata > Salamandridae > Lissotriton > Lissotriton helveticus. The sequence continues at coordinate 3,381,216 of NW_027611740.1, forward strand.
AGCTGATTTTTGACAAAAGAGATAACACCCCCCCATTAAGTAATTCTTCAGAAAGGTGAAAAATGGTCCGTTTTCAAATGTTTTATTTTTGAATGTCAGTTCACATTTGTAGGTGGATTAATAGTTTTAGAGCTAAAATTAGCATATTTAAAGTGATGTTCATGCTTCCAGGGGCTCTAAACACAAGATTTGTGGAATGGTTAAAAGTGCATGAAAATGGCCAATTTGCTCACTCTGAGGTCTCAAAAAGTGTTTCTTCACCCCGGGAAGTGAATTAAATACCATTTGGAGGCATTTAATGTTCAAGCAAAAACGGCTGATTTTTGACAAAAGAGATAACACCCCCCCATTACGTCATTCTTCAGAAAGGTGAAAAATGGTCCGTTTCCAAATGTTTTATTTTTGAACGTCAGTTCACATTTGTAGGTGGATTATTTGTTTTAGAGCTAAAATTAGCATGTTTAAAGTGATTTTCATGCTTCCAGGGGCTCTAAACACAAGATTTGTGGAATGGTTAAAAGTGCATGAAAATGGCCAATTTGCTCACTCTGAGGTCTCAAAAAGTGTTTCTTCACCCCGGGAAGTGAATTAAATACCATTTGGAGGCATTTAATGTTCAAGCAAAAACAGCTGATTTTTGACAAAAGAGATAACACCCCCCCATTACGTCATTCTTCAGAAAGGTGAAAAATGGTCTGTTTCCAAATGTTTTATTTTTGAACGTCAGTTCACATTTGTAGGTGGATTAATAGTTTTAGAGATGAAATTAGCATATTTAAAGTGATGTTCATGCTTCCAGGGGCTCTAAACACAAGATTTGTGGAATGGTTAAAAGTGCATGAAAATGGCCAATTTGCTCACTCTGAGGTCTCAAAAAGTGTTTCTTCACCCCGGGAAGTGAATTAAATACCATTTGGAGGCATTTAATGTTCAAGCAAAAACGGCTGATTTTTGACAAAAGAGATAACACCCCCCCATTACGTCATTCTTCAGAAAGGTGAAAAATGGTCCGTTTTCAAATGTTTTATTTTTGAACGTCAGTTCACATTTGTAGGTGGATTATTAGTTTTAGAGCTAAAATTTGCATGTTTAAAGTGATTTTCATGCTTCCAGGGGCTCTAAACACAAGATTTGTGGAATGGTTAAAAGTGCATGAAAATGGCCAATTTGCTCACTCTGAGGTCTCAAAAAGTGTTTCTTCACCCCGGGAAGTGAATTAAATACCATTTGGAGGCATTTAATGTTCAATCAAAAACAGCTGATTTTTTACAAAAGAGATAACACCTCCCATTACGTCATGCTTCAGAAAGGTGAAAAATTGTCCGTTTTCAAATGTTTTTTTTTTTAATGTCAGTTCACATTTGTAGGTGGATTATTAGTTTTAGAGCTAAAATTAGCATGCTTAAAGTGATTTTCATGCTTCCTGTGGCCCTAAACACAAGGTTTGTGGAATGGTTAAAAGTGCATGAAAATGGCCAATTTGCTCACTCTGAGGTCTCAAAAAGAGTTTCTTCACCCCGGGAAGTGAATTAAATACCATTTGGAGGCATTTAATGTTCAAGCAAAAACAGCTGATTTTTGACAAAAGAGATAACACCCCCATTACGTCATTCTTCAGAAAGGTAAAAAATGGTCCGTTTTCAAATGTTTAATTTTTGAACGTCAGTTCACATTTGTAGGTGGATTATTAGTTTTAGAGCTAAAATTAGCATGTTTAAAGTGATTTTCATGCTTCCAGGGGCTCTAAACACAAGATTTGTGGAATGGTTAAAAGTGCATGAAAATGGCCAATTTGCTCACTCTGAGGTCTCAAAAAGTGTTTCTTCACCCCGGGAAGTGAATTAAATACAATTTGGAGGCATTTAATGTTCAAGCAAAAACGGCGGATTTTTGACAAAAGAGATAACACCCCCCCATTACTTGATGTTTCAGAAAGGTGAAAAATTGTCCGTTTTCAAATGTTTTATTTTTGAATGTCAGTTCACATTTGTAGGTGGATCATCAGTTTTAGAGCTAAAAAAATTAGCATGTTTAAAGTGATTTTCATGCTTCCAGGGGCTCTAAACACAAGATTTGTGGAATGGTTAAAAGTGCATGAAAATGGCCAATTTGCTCACTCTGAGGTCTCAAAAAGTGTTTCTTCACCCCGGGAAGTGAATTAAATACCATTTGGAGGCATTTAATGTTCAAGCAAAAACGGCTGATTTTTGACAAAAGAGATAACACCCCCCCATTTCGTCATGCTTCAGAAAGGTGAAAAATTGTCCATTTTCAAATGTTTTATTTTTGAATGTCAGTTCACATTTGTAGGTGAATTATTAGTTTTAGAGCTAAAATTAGCATGTTTAAAGTGATTTTCATGCTTCCTGTGGCCCTAAACACAAAGTTTGTGGAATGGTTAAAAGTGCATGAAAATGGCCAATTTGCTCACTCTGAGGTCTCAAAAAGTGTTTCTTCACCCCGGGAAGTGAATTAAATACCATTTGGAGGCATTTAATGTTCAAGCAAAAACAGCTGATTTTTGACAAAAGAGATAACACCCCCCCATTAAGTAATTCTTCAGAAAGGTGAAAAATGGTCCGTTTTCAAATGTTTTATTTTTGAACGTCAGTTCACATTTGTAGGTGGATTATTAGTTTTAGAGATAAAATTAGCATATTTAAAGTGATTTTCATGCTTCCAGGGGCTCTAAACACAAGATTTGTGGAATGGTTAAAAGTGCATGAAAATGGCCAATTTGCCCACTCTGAGGTCTCAAAAAGTGTTTCTTCACCCCAGGAAGTGAATTAAATACCATTTGGAGGCATTTAATGTTCAAGCAAAAACGGCTGATTTTTGACAAAAGAGATAACACCCCCCCATTACGTCATTCTTCAGAAAGGTGAAAAATGGTCCGTTTTCAAATGTTTTATTTTTGAACGTCAGTTCACATTTGTAGGTGGATTATTAGTTTTAGAGCTAAAATTAGCATGTTTAAAGTGATTTTCATGCTTCCAAGGGCTCTAAACACAAGATTTGTGGAATGGTTAAAAGTGCATGAAAATGGCCAATTTGCTCACTCTGAGGTCTCAAAAAGTGTTTCTTCACCCCGGAAGTGAATTAAATACCATTTGTAGGCATTTAATGTTCAATCAAAAACAGCAGATTTTTGACAAAAGAGATAACACCCCCCCATTACGTCATTCTTCAGAAAGGTGAAAAATGGTCAGTTTCCAAATGTTTTATTTTTGAACGTCAGTTCACATTTGTAGGTGGATTATTTGTTTTAGAGCTAAAATTAGCATGTTTAAAGTGATTTTCATGCTTCCAGGGGCTCTAAACACAAGATTTGTGGAATGGTTAAAAGTGCATGAAAATGGCCAATTTGCTCACTCTGAGGTCTCAAAAAGTGTTTCTTCACCCCGGAAGTGAATTAAATACCATTTGGAGGCATTTAATGTTCAAGCAAAAACAGCTGATTTTTGACAAAAGAGATAACACCCCCCCATTACGTAATTCTTCAGAAAGGTGAAAAATTTTCTGTTTTCAAATGTTTTATTTTTGAATGTCAGTTCACATTTGTAGGTGGATTAATAGTTTTAGAGATAAAATTAGCATATTTAAAGTGATGTTCATGCTTCCAGGGGCTCTAAACACAAGATTTGTGGAATGGTTAAAAGTGCATGAAAATGGCCAATTTGCTCACTCTGAGGTCTCAAAAAGTGTTTCTTCACCCCGGGAAGTGAATTAAATACCATTTGGAGGCATTTAATGTTCAAGCAAAAACGGCTGATTTTTGACAAAAGAGATAACACCCCCCCATTACGTCATTCTTCAGAAAGGTGAAAAATGGTCCGTTTTCAAATGTTTTATTTTTGAACGTCAGTTCACATTTGTAGGTGGATTATTAGTTTTAGAGCTAAAATTTGCATGTTTAAAGTGATTTTCATGCTTCCAGGGGCTCTAAACACAAGATTTGTGGAATGGTTAAAAGTGCATGAAAATGGCCAATTTGCTCACTCTGAGGTCTCAAAAAGTGTTTCTTCACCCCGGGAAGTGAATTAAATACCATTTGGAGGCATTTAATGTTCAATCAAAAACAGCTGATTTTTTACAAAAGAGATAACACCTCCCATTACGTCATGCTTCAGAAAGGTGAAAAATTGTCCGTTTTCAAATGTTTTTTTTTTTAATGTCAGTTCACATTTGTAGGTGGATTATTAGTTTTAGAGCTAAAATTAGCATGTTTAAAGTGATTTTCATGCTTCCTGTGGCCCTAAACACAAGGTTTGTGGAATGGTTAAAAGTGCATGAAAATGGCCAATTTGCTCACTCTGAGGTCTCAAAAAGAGTTTCTTCACCCCGGGAAGTGAATTAAATACCATTTGGAGGCATTTAATGTTCAAGCAAAAACAGCTGATTTTTGACAAAAGAGATAACACCTCCCACTACGTCATGCTTCAGAAAGGTGAAAAATTGTCCGTTTTCAAATGTTTTTGTTTTTAATGTCAGTTCACATTTGTAGGTGGATTAGTTTTAGAGCTAAAATTAGCATGTTTAAAGTGATTTTCATGCTTCCAGGGGCTCTAAACACAAGATTTGTGGAATGGTTAAAAGTGCATGAAAATGGCCAATTTGCTCACTCTGAGGTCTCAAAAAGTGTTTCTTCACCCCGGGAAGTGAATTAAATACCATTTGGAGGCATTTAATGTTCAAGCAAAAACGGCTGATTTTTGACAAAAGAGATAACACCCCCCCATTTCGTCATGCTTCAGAAAGGTGAAAAATTGTCCATTTTCAAATGTTTTATTTTTGAATGTCAGTTCACATTTGTAGGTGAATTATTAGTTTTAGAGCTAAAATTAGCATGTTTAAAGTGATTTTCATGCTTCCTGTGGCCCTAAACACAAAGTTTGTGGAATGGTTAAAAGTGCATGAAAATGGCCAATTTGCTCACTCTGAGGTCTCAAAAAGTGTTTCTTCACCCCGGGAAGTGAATTAAATACCATTTGGAGGCATTTAATGTTCAAGCAAAAACAGCTGATTTTTGACAAAAGAGATAACACCCCCCCATTAAGTAATTCTTCAGAAAGGTGAAAAATGGTCCGTTTTCAAATGTTTTATTTTTGAACGTCAGTTCACATTTGTAGGTGGATTATTAGTTTTAGAGATAAAATTAGCATATTTAAAGTGATTTTCATGCTTCCAGGGGCTCTAAACACAAGATTTGTGGAATGGTTAAAAGTGCATGAAAATGGCCAATTTGCCCACTCTGAGGTCTCAAAAAGTGTTTCTTCACCCCAGGAAGTGAATTAAATACCATTTGGAGGCATTTAATGTTCAAGCAAAAACGGCTGATTTTTTACAAAAGAGATAACACCCCCCCATTACGTCATTCTTCAGAAAGGTGAAAAATGGTCCGTTTTCAAATGTTTTATTTTTGAACGTCAGTTCACATTTGTAGGTGGATTATTAGTTTTAGAGCTAAAATTAGCATGTTTAAAGTGATTTTCATGCTTCCAGGGGCTCTAAACACAAGATTTGTGGAATGGTTAAAAGTGCATGAAAATGGCCAATTTGCTCACTCTGAGGTCTCAAAAAGTGTTTCTTCACCCCGGAAGTGAATTAAATACCATTTGTAGGCATTTAATGTTCAATCAAAAACAGCAGATTTTTGACAAAAGAGATAACACCCCCCCATTACGTCATTCTTCAGAAAGGTGAAAAATGGTCAGTTTCCAAATGTTTTATTTTTGAACGTCAGTTCACATTTGTAGGTGGATTATTTGTTTTAGAGCTAAAATTAGCATGTTTAAAGTGATTTTCATGCTTCCAGGGGCTCTAAACACAAGATTTGTGGAATGGTTAAAAGTGCATGAAAATGGCCAATTTGCTCACTCTGAGGTCTCAAAAAGTGTTTCTTCACCCCGGAAGTGAATTAAATACCATTTGGAGGCATTTAATGTTCAAGCAAAAACAGCTGATTTTTGACAAAAGAGATAACACCCCCCCATTACGTAATTCTTCAGAAAGGTGAAAAATTTTCTGTTTTCAAATGTTTTATTTTTGAATGTCAGTTCACATTTGTAGGTGGATTAATAGTTTTAGAGATAAAATTAGCATATTTAAAGTGATGTTCATGCTTCCAGGGGCTCTAAACACAAGATTTGTGGAATGGTTAAAAGTGCATGAAAATGGCCAATTTGCTCACTCTGAGGTCTCAAAAAGTGTTTCTTCACCCCGGGAAGAGAATTAAATACCATTTGGAGGCATTTAATGTTCAAGCAAAAACGGCTGATTTTTGACAAAAGAGATAACACCCCCCCATTACGTCATTCTTCAGAAAGGTGAAAAATGGTCCGTTTTCAAATGTTTTATTTTTGAACGTCAGTTCACATTTGTAGGTGGATTATTAGTTTTAGAGCTAAAATTTGCATGTTTAAAGTGATTTTCATGCTTCCAGGGGCTCTAAACACAAGATTTGTGGAATGGTTAAAAGTGCATGAAAATGGCCAATTTGCTCACTCTGAGGTCTCAAAAAGTGTTTCTTCACCCCGGGAAGTGAATTAAATACCATTTGGAGGCATTTAATGTTCAATCAAAAACAGCTGATTTTTTACAAAAGAGATAACACCTCCCATTACGTCATGCTTCAGAAAGGTGAAAAATTGTCCGTTTTCAAATGTTTTTTTTTTTAATGTCAGTTCACATTTGTAGGTGGATTATTAGTTTTAGAGCTAAAATTAGCATGTTTAAAGTGATTTTCATGCTTCCTGTGGCCCTAAACACAAGGTTTGTGGAATGGTTAAAAGTGCATGAAAATGGCCAATTTGCTCACTCTGAGGTCTCAAAAAGAGTTTCTTCACCCCGGGAAGTGAATTAAATACCATTTGGAGGCATTTAATGTTCAAGCAAAAACAGCTGATTTTTGACAAAAGAGATAACACCCCCATTACGTCATTCTTCAGAAAGGTAAAAAATGGTCCGTTTTCAAATGTTTAATTTTTGAACGTCAGTTCACATTTGTAGGTGGATTATTAGTTTTAGAGCTAAAATTAGCATGTTTAAAGTGATTTTCATGCTTCCAGGGGCTCTAAACACAAGATTTGTGGAATGGTTAAAAGTGCATGAAAATGGCCAATTTGCTCACTCTGAGGTCTCAAAAAGTGTTTCTTCACCCCGGGAAGTGAATTAAATACAATTTGGAGGCATTTAATGTTCAAGCAAAAACGGCGGATATTTGACAAAAGAGATAACACCCCCCCATTACTTGATGTTTCAGAAAGGTGAAAAATTGTCCGTTTTCAAATGTTTTATTTTTGAATGTCAGTTCACATTTGTAGGTGGATCATCAGTTTTAGAGCTAAAAAAATTAGCATGTTTAAAGTGATTTTCATGCTTCCAGGGGCTCTAAACACAAGATTTGTGGAATGGTTAAAAGTGCATGAAAATGGCCAATTTGCTCACTCTGAGGTCTCAAAAAGTGTTTCTTCACCCCGGGAAGTGAATTAAATACCATTTGGAGGCATTTAATGTTCAAGCAAAAACGGCTGATTTTTGACAAAAGAGATAACACCCCCCCATTTCGTCATGCTTCAGAAAGGTGAAAAATTGTCCATTTTCAAATGTTTTATTTTTGAATGTCAGTTCACATTTGTAGGTGAATTATTAGTTTTAGAGCTAAAATTAGCATGTTTAAAGTGATTTTCATGCTTCCTGTGGCCCTAAACACAAAGTTTGTGGAATGGTTAAAAGTGCATGAAAATGGCCAATTTGCTCACTCTGAGGTCTCAAAAAGTGTTTCTTCACCCCGGGAAGTGAATTAAATACCATTTGGAGGCATTTAATGTTCAAGCAAAAACAGCTGATTTTTGACAAAAGAGATAACACCCCCCCATTAAGTAATTCTTCAGAAAGGTGAAAAATGGTCCGTTTTCAAATGTTTTATTTTTGAACGTCAGTTCACATTTGTAGGTGGATTATTAGTTTTAGAGATAAAATTAGCATATTTAAAGTGATTTTCATGCTTCCAGGGGCTCTAAACACAAGATTTGTGGACTGGTTAAAAGTGCATGAAAATGGCCAATTTGCCCACTCTGAGGTCTCAAAAAGTGTTTCTTCACCCCAGGAAGTGAATTAAATACCATTTGGAGGCATTTAATGTTCAAGCAAAAACGGCTGATTTTTGACAAAAGAGATAACACCCCCCCATTACGTCATTCTTCAGAAAGGTGAAAAATGGTCCGTTTTCAAATGTTTTATTTTTGAACGTCAGTTCACATTTGTAGGTGGATTATTAGTTTTAGAGCTAAAATTAGCATGTTTAAAGTGATTTTCATGCTTCCAGGGGCTCTAAACACAAGATTTGTGGAATGGTTAAAAGTGCATGAAAATGGCCAATTTGCTCACTCTGAGGTCTCAAAAAGTGTTTCTTCACCCCGGAAGTGAATTAAATACCATTTGTAGGCATTTAATGTTCAAGCAAAAACAGCTGATTTTTGACAAAAGAGATAACACCCCCCCATTACGTAATTCTTCAGAAAGGTGAAAAATTTTCTGTTTTCAAATGTTTTATTTTTGAATGTCAGTTCACATTTGTAGGTGGATTAATAGTTTTAGAGATAAAATTAGCATATTTAAAGTGATGTTCATGCTTCCAGGGGCTCTAAACACAAGATTTGTGGAATGGTTAAAAGTGCATGAAAATGGCCAATTTGCTCACTCTGAGGTCTCAAAAAGTGTTTCTTCACCCCGGGAAGTGAATTAAATACCATTTGGAGGCATTTAATGTTCAAGCAAAAACGGCTGATTTTTGACAAAAGAGATAACACCCCCCCATTACGTCATTCTTCAGAAAGGTGAAAAATGGTCCGTTTTCAAATGTTTTATTTTTGAACGTCAGTTCACATTTGTAGGTGGATTATTAGTTTTAGAGCTAAAATTTGCATGTTTAAAGTGATTTTCATGCTTCCAGGGGCTCTAAACACAAGATTTGTGGAATGGTTAAAAGTGCATGAAAATGGCCAATTTGCTCACTCTGAGGTCTCAAAAAGTGTTTCTTCACCCCGGGAAGTGAATTAAATACCATTTGGAGGCATTTAATGTTCAATCAAAAACAGCTGATTTTTTACAAAAGAGATAACACCTCCCATTACGTCATGCTTCAGAAAGGTGAAAAATTGTCCGTTTTCAAATGTTTTTTTTTTTAATGTCAGTTCACATTTGTAGGTGGATTATTAGTTTTAGAGCTAAAATTAGCATGTTTAAAGTGATTTTCATGCTTCCTGTGGCCCTAAACACAAGGTTTGTGGAATGGTTAAAAGTGCATGAAAATGGCCAATTTGCTCACTCTGAGGTCTCAAAAAGAGTTTCTTCACCCCGGGAAGTGAATTAAATACCATTTGGAGGCATTTAATGTTCAAGCAAAAACAGCTGATTTTTGACAAAAGAGATAACACCCCCATTACGTCATTCTTCAGAAAGGTAAAAAATGGTCCGTTTTCAAATGTTTAATTTTTGAACGTCAGTTCACATTTGTAGGTGGATTATTAGTTTTAGAGCTAAAATTAGCATGTTTAAAGTGATTTTCATGCTTCCAGGGGCTCTAAACACAAGATTTGTGGAATGGTTAAAAGTGCATGAAAATGGCCAATTTGCTCACTCTGAGGTCTCAAAAAGTGTTTCTTCACCCCGGGAAGTGAATTAAATACAATTTGGAGGCATTTAATGTTCAAGCAAAAACGGCGGATATTTGACAAAAGAGATAACACCCCCCCATTACTTGATGTTTCAGAAAGGTGAAAAATTGTCCGTTTTCAAATGTTTTATTTTTGAATGTCAGTTCACATTTGTAGGTGGATCATCAGTTTTAGAGCTAAAAAAATTAGCATGTTTAAAGTGATTTTCATGCTTCCAGGGGCTCTAAACACAAGATTTGTGGAATGGTTAAAAGTGCATGAAAATGGCCAATTTGCTCACTCTGAGGTCTCAAAAAGTGTTTCTTCACCCCGGGAAGTGAATTAAATACCATTTGGAGGCATTTAATGTTCAAGCAAAAACGGCTGATTTTTGACAAAAGAGATAACACCCCCCCATTTCGTCATGCTTCAGAAAGGTGAAAAATTGTCCATTTTCAAATGTTTTATTTTTGAATGTCAGTTCACATTTGTAGGTGAATTATTAGTTTTAGAGCTAAAATTAGCATGTTTAAAGTGATTTTCATGCTTCCTGTGGCCCTAAACACAAAGTTTGTGGAATGGTTAAAAGTGCATGAAAATGGCCAATTTGCTCACTCTGAGGTCTCAAAAAGTGTTTCTTCACCCCGGGAAGTGAATTAAATACCATTTGGAGGCATTTAATGTTCAAGCAAAAACAGCTGATTTTTGACAAAAGAGATAACACCCCCCCATTAAGTAATTCTTCAGAAAGGTGAAAAATGGTCCGTTTTCAAATGTTTTATTTTTGAACGTCAGTTCACATTTGTAGGTGGATTATTAGTTTTAGAGATAAAATTAGCATATTTAAAGTGATTTTCATGCTTCCAGGGGCTCTAAACACAAGATTTGTGGACTGGTTAAAAGTGCATGAAAATGGCCAATTTGCCCACTCTGAGGTCTCAAAAAGTGTTTCTTCACCCCAGGAAGTGAATTAAATACCATTTGGAGGCATTTAATGTTCAAGCAAAAACGGCTGATTTTTGACAAAAGAGATAACACCCCCCCATTACGTCATTCTTCAGAAAGGTGAAAAATGGTCCGTTTTCAAATGTTTTATTTTTGAACGTCAGTTCACATTTGTAGGTGGATTATTAGTTTTAGAGCTAAAATTAGCATGTTTAAAGTGATTTTCATGCTTCCAGGGGCTCTAAACACAAGATTTGTGGAATGGTTAAAAGTGCATGAAAATGGCCAATTTGCTCACTCTGAGGTCTCAAAAAGTGTTTCTTCACCCCGGAAGTGAATTAAATACCATTTGTAGGCATTTAATGTTCAAGCAAAAACAGCTGATTTTTGACAAAAGAGATAACACCCCCCCATTACGTAATTCTTCAGAAAGGTGAAAAATTTTCTGTTTTCAAATGTTTTATTTTTGAATGTCAGTTCACATTTGTAGGTGGATTAATAGTTTTAGAGCTAAAATTAGCATATTTAAAGTGATGTTCATGCTTCCAGGGGCTCTAAACACAAGATTTGTGGAATGGTTAAAAGTGCATGAAAATGGCCAATTTGCTCACTCTGAGGTCTCAAAAAGTGTTTCTTCACCCCGGGAAGTGAATTAAATACCATTTGGAGGCATTTAATGTTCAAGCAAAAACAGCTGATTTTTGACAAAAGAGATAACACCCCCCCATTACGTCATTCTTCAGAAAGGTGAAAAATGGTCCGTTTTCAAATGTTTTATTTTTGAACGTCAGTTCACATTTGTAGGTGGATTATTAGTTTTAGAGCTAAAATTTGCATGTTTAAAGTGATTTTCATGCTTCCAGGGGCTCTAAACACAAGATTTGTGGAATGGTTAAAAGTGCATGAAAATGGCCAATTTGCTCACTCTGAGGTCTCAAAAAGTGTTTCTTCACCCCGGGAAGTGAATTAAATACCATTTGGAGGCATTTAATGTTCAAGCAAAAACGGCTGATTTTTGACAAAAGAGATAACACCCCCCCATTACGTCATTCTTCAGAAAGGTGAAAAATGGTCCGTTTTCAAATGTTTTATTTTTGAACGTCAGTTCACATTTGTAGGTGGATTATTAGTTTTAGAGCTAAAATTTGCATGTTTAAAGTGATTTTCATGCTTCCAGGGGCTCTAAACACAAGATTTGTGGAATGGTTAAAAGTGCATGAAAATGGCCAATTTGCTCACTCTGAGGTCTCAAAAAGTGTTTCTTCACCCCGGGAAGTGAATTAAATACCATTTGGAGGCATTTAATGTTCAATCAAAAACAGCTGATTTTTGACAAAAGAGATAACACCTCCCATTACGTCATGCTTCAGAAAGGTGAAAAATTGTCCGTTTTCAAATGTTTTTTTTTAATGTCAGTTCACATTTGTAGGTGGATTATTAGTTTTAGAGCTAAAATTAGCATGTTTAAAGTGATTTTCATGCTTCCTGTGGCCCTAAACACAAGGTTTGTGGAATGGTTAAAAGTGCATGAAAATGGCCAATTTGCTCACTCTGAGGTCTCAAAAAGAGTTTCTTCACCCCGGGAAGTGAATTAAATACCATTTGGAGGCATTTAATGTTCAAGCAAAAACAGCTGATTTTTGACAAAAGAGATAACACCCCCATTACGTCATTCTTCAGAAAGGTAAAAAATGGTCCGTTTTCAAATGTTTAATTTTTGAACGTCAGTTCACATTTGTAGGTGGATTATTAGTTTTAGAGCTAAAATTAGCATGTTTAAAGTGATTTTCATGCTTCCAGGGGCTCTAAACACAAGATTTGTGGAATGGTTAAAAGTGCATGAAAATGGCCAATTTGCTCACTCTGAGGTCTCAAAAAGTGTTTCTTCACCCCGGGAAGTGAATTAAATACAATTTGGAGGCATTTAATGTTCAAGCAAAAACGGCGGATTTTTGACAAAAGAGATAACACCCCCCCATTACTTGATGTTTCAGAAAGGTGAAAAATCGTCCGTTTTCAAATGTTTTATTTTTGAATGTCAGTTCACATTTGTAGGTGGATCATCAGTTTTAGAGCTAAAAAAATTAGCATGTTTAAAGTGATTTTCATGCTTCCAGGGGCTCTAAACACAAGATTTGTGGAATGGTTAAAAGTGCATGAAAATGGCCAATTTGCTCACTCTGAGGTCTCAAAAAGTGTTTCTTCACCCCGGGAAGTGAATTAAATACCATTTGGAGGCATTTAATGTTCAAGCAAAAACAGCTGATTTTTGACAAAAGAGATAACACCCCCCCATTACGTCATTCTTCAGAAAGGTGAAAAATGGTCTGTTTCCAAATGTTTTATTTTTGAACGTCAGTTCACATTTGTAGGTGGATTAATAGTTTTAGAGATGAAATTAGCATATTTAAAGTGATGTTCATGCTTCCAGGGGCTCTAAACACAAGATTTGTGGAATGGTTAAAAGTGCATGAAAATGGCCAATTTGCTCACTCTGAGGTCTCAAAAAGTGTTTCTTCACCCCGGGAAGTGAATTAAATACCATTTGGAGGCATTTAATGTTCAAGCAAAAACGGCTGATTTTTGACAAAAGAGATAACACCCCCCCATTACGTCATTCTTCAGAAAGGTGAAAAATGGTCCGTTTTCAAATGTTTTATTTTTGAACGTCAGTTCACATTTGTAGGTGGATTATTAGTTTTAGAGCTAAAATTTGCATGTTTAAAGTGATTTTCATGCTTCCAGGGGCTCTAAACACAAGATTTGTGGAATGGTTAAAAGTGCATGAAAATGGCCAATTTGCTCACTCTGAGGTCTCAAAAAGTGTTTCTTCACCCCGGGAAGTGAATTAAATACCATTTGGAGGCATTTAATGTTCAATCAAAAACAGCTGATTTTTTACAAAAGAGATAACACCTCCCATTACGTCATGCTTCAGAAAGGTGAAAAATTGTCCGTTTTCAAATGTTTTTTTTTTTAATGTCAGTTCACATTTGTAGGTGGATTATTAGTTTTAGAGCTAAAATTAGCATGTTTAAAGTGATTTTCATGCTTCCTGTGGCCCTAAACACAAGGTTTGTGGAATGGTTAAAAGTGCATGAAAATGGCCAATTTGCTCACTCTGAGGTCTCAAAAAGAGTTTCTTCACCCCGGGAAGTGAATTAAATACCATTTGGAGGCATTTAATGTTCAAGCAAAAACAGCTGATTTTTGACAAAAGAGATAACACCCCCATTACGTCATTCTTCAGAAAGGTAAAAAATGGTCCGTTTTCAAATGTTTAATTTTTGAACGTCAGTTCACATTTGTAGGTGGATTATTAGTTTTAGAGCTAAAATTAGCATGTTTAAAGTGATTTTCATGCTTCCAGGGGCTCTAAACACAAGATTTGTGGAATGGTTAAAAGTGCATGAAAATGGCCAATTTGCTCACTCTGAGGTCTCAAAAAGTGTTTCTTCACCCCGGGAAGTGAATTAAATACAATTTGGAGGCATTTAATGTTCAAGCAAAAACGGCGGATTTTTGACAAAAGAGATAACACCCCCCCATTACTTGATGTTTCAGAAAGGTGAAAAATTGTCCGTTTTCAAATGTTTTATTTTTGAATGTCAGTTCACATTTGTAGGTGGATCATCAGTTTTAGAGCTAAAAAAATTAGCATGTTTAAAGTGATTTTCATGCTTCCAGGGGCTCTAAACACAAGATTTGTGGAATGGTTAAAAGTGCATGAAAATGGCCAATTTGCTCACTCTGAGGTCTCAAAAAGTGTTTCTTCACCCCGGGAAGTGAATTAAATACCATTTGGAGGCATTTAATGTTCAAGCAAAAACGGCTGATTTTTGCCAAAAGAGATAACACCCCCCCATTTCGTCATGCTTCAGAAAGGTGAAAAATTGTCCATTTTCAAATGTTTTATTTTTGAATGTCAGTTCACATTTGTAGGTGAATTATTAGTTTTAGAGCTAAAATTAGCATGTTTAAAGTGATTTTCATGCTTCCTGTGGCCCTAAACACAAAGTTTGTGGAATGGTTAAAAGTGCATGAAAATGGCCAATTTGCTCACTCTGAGGTCTCAAAAAGTGTTTCTTCACCCCGGGAAGTGAATTAAATACCATTTGGAGGCATTTAATGTTCAAGCAAAAACAGCTGATTTTTGACAAAAGAGATAACACCCCCCCATTAAGTAATTCTTCAGAAAGGTGAAAAATGGTCCGTTTTCAAATGTTTTATTTTTGAACGTCAGTTCACATTTGTAGGTGGATTATTAGTTTTAGAGATAAAATTAGCATATTTAAAGTGATTTTCATGCTTCCAGGGGCTCTAAACACAAGATTTGTGGAATGGTTAAAAGTGCATGAAAATGGCCAATTTGCCCACTCTGAGGTCTCAAAAAGTGTTTCTTCACCCCAGGAAGTGAATTAAATACCATTTGGAGGCATTTAATGTTCAAGCAAAAACGGCTGATTTTTGACAAAAGAGATAACACCCCCCCATTACGTCATTCTTCAGAAAGGTGAAAAATGGTCCGTTTTCAAATGTTTTATTTTTGAACGTCAGTTCACATTTGTAGGTGGATTATTAGTTTTAGAGCTAAAATTAGCATGTTTAAAGTGATTTTCATGCTTCCAGGGGCTCTAAACACAAGATTTGTGGAATGGTTAAAAGTGCATGAAAATGGCCAATTTGCTCACTCTGAGGTCTCAAAAAGTGTTTCTTCACCCCGGAAGTGAATTAAATACCATTTGTAGGCATTTAATGTTCAATCAAAAACAGCAGATTTTTGACAAAAGAGATAACACCCCCCCATTACGTCATTCTTCAGAAAGGTGAAAAATGGTCAGTTTCCAAATGTTTTATTTTTGAACGTCAGTTCACACTTGTAGGTGGATTATTTGTTTTAGAGCTAAAATTAGCATGTTTAAAGTGATTTTCATGCTTCCAGGGGCTCTAAACACAAGATTTGTGGAATGGTTAAAAGTGCATGAAAATGGCCAATTTGCTCACTCTGAGGTCTCAAAAAGTGTTTCTTCACCCCGGAAGTGAATTAAATACCATTTGGAGGCATTTAATGTTCAAGCAAAAACAGCTGATTTTTGACAAAAGAGATAACACCCCCCCATTACGTAATTCTTCAGAAAGGTGAAAAATTTTCTGTTTTCAAATGTTTTATTTTTGAATGTCAGTTCACATTTGTAGGTGGATTAATAGTTTTAGAGATAAAATTAGCATATTTAAAGTGATGTTCATGCTTCCAGGGGCTCTAAACACAAGATTTGTGGAATGGTTAAAAGTGCATGAAAATGGCCAATTTGCTCACTCTGAGGTCTCAAAAAGTGTTTCTTCACCCCGGGAAGTGAATTAAATACCATTTGGAGGCATTTAATGTTCAAGCAAAAACGGCTGATTTTTGACAAAAGAGATAACACCCCCCCATTACGTCATTCTTCAGAAAGGTGAAAAATGGTCCGTTTTCAAATGTTTTATTTTTGAACGTCAGTTCACATTTGTAGGTGGATTATTAGTTTTAGAGCTAAAATTTGCATGTTTAAAGTGATTTTCATGCTTCCAGGGGCTCTAAACACAAGATTTGTGGAATGGTTAAAAGTGCATGAAAATGGCCAATTTGCTCACTCTGAGGTCTCAAAAAGTGTTTCTTCACCCCGGGAAGTGAATTAAATACCATTTGGAGGCATTTAATGTTCAATCAAAAACAGCTGATTTTTTACAAAAGAGATAACACCTCCCATTACGTCATGCTTCAGAAAGGTGAAAAATTGTCCGTTTTCAAATGTTTTTTTTTTTAATGTCAGTTCACATTTGTAGGTGGATTATTAGTTTTAGAGCTAAAATTAGCATGTTTAAAGTGATTTTCATGCTTCCTGTGGCCCTAAACACAAGGTTTGTGGAATGGTTAAAAGTGCATGAAAATGGCCAATTTGCTCACTCTGAGGTCTCAAAAAGAGTTTCTTCACCCCGGGAAGTGAATTAAATACCATTTGGAGGCATTTAATGTTCAAGCAAAAACAGCTGATTTTTGACAAAAGAGATAACACCCCCATTACGTCATTCTTCAGAAAGGTAAAAAATGGTCCGTTTTCAAATGTTTAATTTTTGAACGTCAGTTCACATTTGTAGGTGGATTATTAGTTTTAGAGCTAAAATTAGCATGTTTAAAGTGATTTTCATGCTTCCAGGGGCTCTAAACACAAGATTTGTGGAATGGTTAAAAGTGCATGAAAATGGCCAATTTGCTCACTCTGAGGTCTCAAAAAGTGTTTCTTCACCCCGGGAAGTGAATTAAATACAATTTGGAGGCATTTAATGTTCAAGCAAAAACGGCGGATATTTGACAAAAGAGATAACACCCCCCCATTACTTGATGTTTCAGAAAGGTGAAAAATTGTCCGTTTTCAAATGTTTTATTTTTGAATGTCAGTTCACATTTGTAGGTGGATCATCAGTTTTAGAGCTAAAAAAATTAGCATGTTTAAAGTGATTTTCATGCTTCCAGGGGCTCTAAACACAAGATTTGTGGAATGGTTAAAAGTGCATGAAAATGGCCAATTTGCTCACTCTGAGGTCTCAAAAAGTGTTTCTTCACCCCGGGAAGTGAATTAAATACCATTTGGAGGCATTTAATGTTCAAGCAAAAACGGCTGATTTTTGACAAAAGAGATAACACCCCCCCATTTCGTCATGCTTCAGAAAGGTGAAAAATTGTCCATTTTCAAATGTTTTATTTTTGAATGTCAGTTCACATTTGTAGGTGAATTATTAGTTTTAGAGCTAAAATTAGCATGTTTAAAGTGATTTTCATGCTTCCTGTGGCCCTAAACACAAAGTTTGTGGAATGGTTAAAAGTGCATGAAAATGGCCAATTTGCTCACTCTGAGGTCTCAAAAAGTGTTTCTTCACCCCGGGAAGTGAATTAAATACCATTTGGAGGCATTTAATGTTCAAGCAAAAACAGCTGATTTTTGACAAAAGAGATAACACCCCCCCATTAAGTAATTCTTCAGAAAGGTGAAAAATGGTCCGTTTTCAAATGTTTTATTTTTGAACGTCAGTTCACATTTGTAGGTGGATTATTAGTTTTAGAGATAAAATTAGCATATTTAAAGTGATTTTCATGCTTCCAGGGGCTCTAAACACAAGATTTGAGGAATGGTTAAAAGTGCATGAAAATGGCCAATTTGCCCACTCTGAGGTCTCAAAAAGTGTTTCTTCACCCCAGGAAGTGAATTAAATACCATTTGGAGGCATTTAATGTTCAAGCAAAAACGGCTGATTTTTGACAAAAGAGATAACACCCCCCCATTACGTCATTCTTCAGAAAGGTGAAAAATGGTCCGTTTTCAAATGTTTTATTTTTGAACGTCAGTTCACATTTGTAGGTGGATTATTAGTTTTAGAGCTAAAATTAGCATGTTTAAAGTGATTTTCATGCTTCCAGGGGCTCTAAACACAAGATTTGTGGAATGGTTAAAAGTGCATGAAAATGGCCAATTTGCTCACTCTGAGGTCTCAAAAAGTGTTTCTTCACCCCGGAAGTGAATTAAATACCATTTGTAGGCATTTAATGTTCAAGCAAAAACAGCTGATTTTTGACAAAAGAGATAACACCCCCCCATTACGTAATTCTTCAGAAAGGTGAAAAATTTTCTGTTTTCAAATGTTTTATTTTTGAATGTCAGTTCACATTTGTAGGTGGATTAATAGTTTTAGAGCTAAAATTAGCATATTTAAAGTGATGTTCATGCTTCCAGGGGCTCTAAACACAAGATTTGTGGAATGGTTAAAAGTGCATGAAAATGGCCAATTTGCTCACTCTGAGGTCTCAAAAAGTGTTTCTTCACCCCGGGAAGTGAATTAAATACCATTTGGAGGCATTTAATGTTCAAGCAAAAACAGCTGATTTTTGACAAAAGAGATAACACCCCCCCATTACGTCATTCTTCAGAAAGGTGAAAAATGGTCCGTTTTCAAATGTTTTATTTTTGAACGTCAGTTCACATTTGTAGGTGGATTATTAGTTTTAGAGCTAAAATTAGCATGTTTAAAGTGATTTTCATGCTTCCAGGGGCTCTAAACACAAGATTTGTGGAATGGTTAAAAGTACATGAAAATGGCCAATTTGCTCACTCTGAGGTCTCAAAAAGTGTTTCTTCACCCCGGGAAGTGAATTAAATACCATTTGGAGGCATTTAATGTTCAATCAAAAACAGCTGATTTTTGACAAAAGAGATAACACCTCCCATTACGTCATGCTTCAGAAAGGTGAAAAATTGTCCGTTTTCAAATGTTTTTTTTTAATGTCAGTTCACATTTGTAGGTGGATTATTAGTTTTAGAGCTAAAATTAGCATGTTTAAAGTGATTTTCATGCTTCCTGTGGCCCTAAACACAAGGTTTGTGGAATGGTTAAAAGTGCATGAAAATGGCCAATTTGCTCACTCTGAGGTCTCAAAAAGAGTTTCTTCACCCCGGGAAGTGAATTAAATACCATTTGGAGGCATTTAATGTTCAAGCAAAAACAGCTGATTTTTGACAAAAGAGATAACACCCCCATTACGTCATTCTTCAGAAAGGTAAAAAATGGTCCGTTTTCAAATGTTTAATTTTTGAACGTCAGTTCACATTTGTAGGTGGATTATTAGTTTTAGAGCTAAAATTAGCATGTTTAAAGTGATTTTCATGCTTCCAGGGGCTCTAAACACAAGATTTGTGGAATGGTTAAAAGTGCATGAAAATGGCCAATTTGCTCACTCTGAGGTCTCAAAAAGTGTTTCTTCACCCCGGGAAGTGAATTAAATACAATTTGGAGGCATTTAATGTTCAAGCAAAAACGGCGGATTTTTGACAAAAGAGATAACACCCCCCCATTACTTGATGTTTCAGAAAGGTGAAAAATCGTCCGTTTTCAAATGTTTTATTTTTGAATGTCAGTTCACATTTGTAGGTGGATCATCAGTTTTAGAGCTAAAAAAATTAGCATGTTTAAAG
Source organism: Lissotriton helveticus (assembly GCF_964261635.1). Classification (NCBI taxonomy): domain Eukaryota; kingdom Metazoa; phylum Chordata; class Amphibia; order Caudata; family Salamandridae; genus Lissotriton; species Lissotriton helveticus. The sequence goes on from NW_027611740.1 coordinate 3,400,819, forward strand.
TGATTTTCATGCTTCCAGGGGCTCTAAACACAAGATTTGTGGAATGGTTAAAAGTGCATGAAAATGGCCAATTTGCTCACTCTGAGGTCTCAAAAAGTGTTTCTTCACCCCGGGAAGTGAATTAAATACCATTTGGAGGCATTTAATGTTCAAGCAAAAACGGCTGATTTTTGACAAAAGAGATAACACCCCCCCATTACGTCATGCTTCAGAAAGGTGAAAAATTGTCCATTTTCAAATGTTTTATTTTTGAATGTCAGTTCACATTTGTAGGTGAATTATTAGTTTTAGAGCTAAAATTAGCATGTTTAAAGTGATTTTCATGCTTCCTGTGGCCCTAAACACAAAGTTTGTGGAATGGTTAAAAGTGCATGAAAATGGCCAATTTGCTCACTCTGAGGTCTCAAAAAGTGTTTCTTCACCCCGGGAAGTGAATTAAATACCATTTGGAGGCATTTAATGTTCAAGCAAAAACAGCTGATTTTTGACAAAAGAGATAACACCCCCCCATTAAGTAATTCTTCAGAAAGGTGAAAAATGGTCCGTTTTCAAATGTTTTATTTTTGAACGTCAGTTCACATTTGTAGGTGGATTATTAGTTTTAGAGATAAAATTAGCATATTTAAAGTGATTTTCATGCTTCCAGGGGCTCTAAACACAAGATTTGTGGAATGGTTAAAAGTGCATGAAAATGGCCAATTTGCCCACTCTGAGGTCTCAAAAAGTGTTTCTTCACCCCAGGAAGTGAATTAAATACCATTTGGAGGCATTTAATGTTCAAGCAAAAACGGCTGATTTTTGACAAAAGAGATAACACCCCCCCATTACGTCATTCTTCAGAAAGGTGAAAAATGGTCCGTTTTCAAATGTTTTATTTTTGAACGTCAGTTCACATTTTTAGGTGGATTATTAGTTTTAGAGCTAAAATTAGCATGTTTAAAGTGATTTTCATGCTTCCAGGGGCTCTAAACACAAGATTTGTGGAATGGTTAAAAGTGCATGAAAATGGCCAATTTGCTCACTCTGAGGTCTCAAAAAGTGTTTCTTCACCCCGGGAAGTGAATTAAATACCATTTGTAGGCATTTAATGTTCAATCAAAAACAGCAGATTTTTGACAAAAGAGATAACACCCCCCCATTACGTCATTCTTCAGAAAGGTGAAAAATGGTCCGTTTCCAAATGTTTTATTTTTGAACGTCAGTTCACATTTGTAAGTGGATTATTTGTTTTAGAGCTAAAATTAGCATGTTTAAAGTGATTTTCATGCTTCCAGGGGCTCTAAACACAAGATTTGTGGAATGGTTAAAAGTGCATGAAAATGGCCAATTTGCTCACTCTGAGGTCTCAAAAAGTGTTTCTTCACCCCGGAAGTGAATTAAATACCATTTGGAGGCATTTAATGTTCAAGCAAAAACAGCTGATTTTTGACAAAAGAGATAACACCCCCCCATTAAGTAATTCTTCAGAAAGGTGAAAAATGGTCCGTTTTCAAATGTTTTATTTTTGAATGTCAGTTCACATTTGTAGGTGGATTAATAGTTTTAGAGCTAAAATTAGCATATTTAAAGTGATGTTCATGCTTCCAGGGGCTCTAAACACAAGATTTGTGGAATGGTTAAAAGTGCATGAAAATGGCCAATTTGCTCACTCTGAGGTCTCAAAAAGTGTTTCTTCACCCCGGGAAGTGAATTAAATACCATTTGGAGGCATTTAATGTTCAAGCAAAAACGGCTGATTTTTGACAAAAGAGATAACACCCCCCCATTACGTCATTCTTCAGAAAGGTGAAAAATGGTCCGTTTCCAAATGTTTTATTTTTGAACGTCAGTTCACATTTGTAGGTGGATTATTTGTTTTAGAGCTAAAATTAGCATGTTTAAAGTGATTTTCATGCTTCCAGGGGCTCTAAACACAAGATTTGTGGAATGGTTAAAAGTGCATGAAAATGGCCAATTTGCTCACTCTGAGGTCTCAAAAAGTGTTTCTTCACCCCGGGAAGTGAATTAAATACCATTTGGAGGCATTTAATGTTCAAGCAAAAACAGCTGATTTTTGACAAAAGAGATAACACCCCCCCATTACGTCATTCTTCAGAAAGGTGAAAAATGGTCTGTTTCCAAATGTTTTATTTTTGAACGTCAGTTCACATTTGTAGGTGGATTAATAGTTTTAGAGATGAAATTAGCATATTTAAAGTGATGTTCATGCTTCCAGGGGCTCTAAACACAAGATTTGTGGAATGGTTAAAAGTGCATGAAAATGGCCAATTTGCTCACTCTGAGGTCTCAAAAAGTGTTTCTTCACCCCGGGAAGTGAATTAAATACCATTTGGAGGCATTTAATGTTCAAGCAAAAACGGCTGATTTTTGACAAAAGAGATAACACCCCCCCATTACGTCATTCTTCAGAAAGGTGAAAAATGGTCCGTTTTCAAATGTTTTATTTTTGAACGTCAGTTCACATTTGTAGGTGGATTATTAGTTTTAGAGCTAAAATTTGCATGTTTAAAGTGATTTTCATGCTTCCAGGGGCTCTAAACACAAGATTTGTGGAATGGTTAAAAGTGCATGAAAATGGCCAATTTGCTCACTCTGAGGTCTCAAAAAGTGTTTCTTCACCCCGGGAAGTGAATTAAATACCATTTGGAGGCATTTAATGTTCAATCAAAAACAGCTGATTTTTTACAAAAGAGATAACACCTCCCATTACGTCATGCTTCAGAAAGGTGAAAAATTGTCCGTTTTCAAATGTTTTTTTTTTTAATGTCAGTTCACATTTGTAGGTGGATTATTAGTTTTAGAGCTAAAATTAGCATGTTTAAAGTGATTTTCATGCTTCCTGTGGCCCTAAACACAAGGTTTGTGGAATGGTTAAAAGTGCATGAAAATGGCCAATTTGCTCACTCTGAGGTCTCAAAAAGAGTTTCTTCACCCCGGGAAGTGAATTAAATACCATTTGGAGGCATTTAATGTTCAAGCAAAAACAGCTGATTTTTGACAAAAGAGATAACACCCCCATTACGTCATTCTTCAGAAAGGTAAAAAATGGTCCGTTTTCAAATGTTTAATTTTTGAACGTCAGTTCACATTTGTAGGTGGATTATTAGTTTTAGAGCTAAAATTAGCATGTTTAAAGTGATTTTCATGCTTCCAGGGGCTCTAAACACAAGATTTGTGGAATGGTTAAAAGTGCATGAAAATGGCCAATTTGCTCACTCTGAGGTCTCAAAAAGTGTTTCTTCACCCCGGGAAGTGAATTAAATACAATTTGGAGGCATTTAATGTTCAAGCAAAAACGGCGGATTTTTGACAAAAGAGATAACACCCCCCCATTACTTGATGTTTCAGAAAGGTGAAAAATTGTCCGTTTTCAAATGTTTTATTTTTGAATGTCAGTTCACATTTGTAGGTGGATCATCAGTTTTAGAGCTAAAAAAATTAGCATGTTTAAAGTGATTTTCATGCTTCCAGGGGCTCTAAACACAAGATTTGTGGAATGGTTAAAAGTGCATGAAAATGGCCAATTTGCTCACTCTGAGGTCTCAAAAAGTGTTTCTTCACCCCGGGAAGTGAATTAAATACCATTTGGAGGCATTTAATGTTCAAGCAAAAACGGCTGATTTTTGACAAAAGAGATAACACCCCCCCATTTCGTCATGCTTCAGAAAGGTGAAAAATTGTCCATTTTCAAATGTTTTATTTTTGAATGTCAGTTCACATTTGTAGGTGAATTATTAGTTTTAGAGCTAAAATTAGCATGTTTAAAGTGATTTTCATGCTTCCTGTGGCCCTAAACACAAAGTTTGTGGAATGGTTAAAAGTGCATGAAAATGGCCAATTTGCTCACTCTGAGGTCTCAAAAAGTGTTTCTTCACCCCGGGAAGTGAATTAAATACCATTTGGAGGCATTTAATGTTCAAGCAAAAACAGCTGATTTTTGACAAAAGAGATAACACCCCCCCATTAAGTAATTCTTCAGAAAGGTGAAAAATGGTCCGTTTTCAAATGTTTTATTTTTGAACGTCAGTTCACATTTGTAGGTGGATTATTAGTTTTAGAGATAAAATTAGCATATTTAAAGTGATTTTCATGCTTCCAGGGGCTCTAAACACAAGATTTGTGGAATGGTTAAAAGTGCATGAAAATGGCCAATTTGCCCACTCTGAGGTCTCAAAAAGTGTTTCTTCACCCCAGGAAGTGAATTAAATACCATTTGGAGGCATTTAATGTTCAAGCAAAAACGGCTGATTTTTGACAAAAGAGATAACACCCCCCCATTACGTCATTCTTCAGAAAGGTGAAAAATGGTCCGTTTTCAAATGTTTTATTTTTGAACGTCAGTTCACATTTGTAGGTGGATTATTAGTTTTAGAGCTAAAATTAGCATGTTTAAAGTGATTTTCATGCTTCCAGGGGCTCTAAACACAAGATTTGTGGAATGGTTAAAAGTGCATGAAAATGGCCAATTTGCTCACTCTGAGGTCTCAAAAAGTGTTTCTTCACCCCGGAAGTGAATTAAATACCATTTGTAGGCATTTAATGTTCAATCAAAAACAGCAGATTTTTGACAAAAGAGATAACACCCCCCCATTACGTCATTCTTCAGAAAGGTGAAAAATGGTCAGTTTCCAAATGTTTTATTTTTGAACGTCAGTTCACATTTGTAGGTGGATTATTTGTTTTAGAGCTAAAATTAGCATGTTTAAAGTGATTTTCATGCTTCCAGGGGCTCTAAACACAAGATTTGTGGAATGGTTAAAAGTGCATGAAAATGGCCAATTTGCTCACTCTGAGGTCTCAAAAAGTGTTTCTTCACCCCGGAAGTGAATTAAATACCATTTGGAGGCATTTAATGTTCAAGCAAAAACAGCTGATTTTTGACAAAAGAGATAACACCCCCCCATTACGTAATTCTTCAGAAAGGTGAAAAATTTTCTGTTTTCAAATGTTTTATTTTTGAATGTCAGTTCACATTTGTAGGTGGATTAATAGTTTTAGAGATAAAAATAGCATATTTAAAGTGATGTTCATGCTTCCAGGGGCTCTAAACACAAGATTTGTGGAATGGTTAAAAGTGCATGAAAATGGCCAATTTGCTCACTCTGAGGTCTCAAAAAGTGTTTCTTCACCCCGGGAAGTGAATTAAATACCATTTGGAGGCATTTCATGTTCAAGCAAAAACGGCTGATTTTTGACAAAAGAGATAACACCCCCCCATTACGTCATTCTTCAGAAAGGTGAAAAATGGTCCGTTTTCAAATGTTTTATTTTTGAACGTCAGTTCACATTTGTAGGTGGATTATTAGTTTTAGAGCTAAAATTTGCATGTTTAAAGTGATTTTCATGCTTCCAGGGGCTCTAAACACAAGATTTGTGGAATGGTTAAAAGTGCATGAAAATGGCCAATTTGCTCACTCTGAGGTCTCAAAAAGTGTTTCTTCACCCCGGGAAGTGAATTAAATACCATTTGGAGGCATTTAATGTTCAATCAAAAACAGCTGATTTTTTACAAAAGAGATAACACCTCCCATTACGTCATGCTTCAGAAAGGTGAAAAATTGTCCGTTTTCAAATGTTTTTTTTTTTAATGTCAGTTCACATTTGTAGGTGGATTATTAGTTTTAGAGCTAAAATTAGCATGTTTAAAGTGATTTTCATGCTTCCTGTGGCCCTAAACACAAGGTTTGTGGAATGGTTAAAAGTGCATGAAAATGGCCAATTTGCTCACTCTGAGGTCTCAAAAAGAGTTTCTTCACCCCGGGAAGTGAATTAAATACCATTTGGAGGCATTTAATGTTCAAGCAAAAACAGCTGATTTTTGACAAAAGAGATAACACCCCCATTACGTCATTCTTCAGAAAGGTAAAAAATGGTCCGTTTTCAAATGTTTAATTTTTGAACGTCAGTTCACATTTGTAGGTGGATTATTAGTTTTAGAGCTAAAATTAGCATGTTTAAAGTGATTTTCATGCTTCCAGGGGCTCTAAACACAAGATTTGTGGAATGGTTAAAAGTGCATGAAAATGGCCAATTTGCTCACTCTGAGGTCTCAAAAAGTGTTTCTTCACCCCGGGAAGTGAATTAAATACAATTTGGAGGCATTTAATGTTCAAGCAAAAACGGCGGATATTTGACAAAAGAGATAACACCCCCCCATTACTTGATGTTTCAGAAAGGTGAAAAATTGTCCGTTTTCAAATGTTTTATTTTTGAATGTCAGTTCACATTTGTAGGTGGATCATCAGTTTTAGAGCTAAAAAAATTAGCATGTTTAAAGTGATTTTCATGCTTCCAGGGGCTCTAAACACAAGATTTGTGGAATGGTTAAAAGTGCATGAAAATGGCCAATTTGCTCACTCTGAGGTCTCAAAAAGTGTTTCTTCACCCCGGGAAGTGAATTAAATACCATTTGGAGGCATTTAATGTTCAAGCAAAAACGGCTGATTTTTGACAAAAGAGATAACACCCCCCCATTTCGTCATGCTTCAGAAAGGTGAAAAATTGTCCATTTTCAAATGTTTTATTTTTGAATGTCAGTTCACATTTGTAGGTGAATTATTAGTTTTAGAGCTAAAATTAGCATGTTTAAAGTGATTTTCATGCTTCCTGTGGCCCTAAACACAAAGTTTGTGGAATGGTTAAAAGTGCATGAAAATGGCCAATTTGCTCACTCTGAGGTCTCAAAAAGTGTTTCTTCACCCCGGGAAGTGAATTAAATACCATTTGGAGGCATTTAATGTTCAAGCAAAAACAGCTGATTTTTGACAAAAGAGATAACACCCCCCCATTAAGTAATTCTTCAGAAAGGTGAAAAATGGTCCGTTTTCAAATGTTTTATTTTTGAACGTCAGTTCACATTTGTAGGTGGATTATTAGTTTTAGAGATAAAATTAGCATATTTAAAGTGATTTTCATGCTTCCAGGGGCTCTAAACACAAGATTTGTGGAATGGTTAAAAGTGCATGAAAATGGCCAATTTGCCCACTCTGAGGTCTCAAAAAGTGTTTCTTCACCCCAGGAAGTGAATTAAATACCATTTGGAGGCATTTAATGTTCAAGCAAAAACGGCTGATTTTTGACAAAAGAGATAACACCCCCCCATTACGTCATTCTTCAGAAAGGTGAAAAATGGTCCGTTTTCAAATGTTTTATTTTTGAACGTCAGTTCACATTTGTAGGTGGATTATTAGTTTTAGAGCTAAAATTAGCATGTTTAAAGTGATTTTCATGCTTCCAGGGGCTCTAAACACAAGATTTGTGGAATGGTTAAAAGTGCATGAAAATGGCCAATTTGCTCACTCTGAGGTCTCAAAAAGTGTTTCTTCACCCCGTAAGTGAATTAAATACCATTTGTAGGCATTTAATGTTCAAGCAAAAACAGCTGATTTTTGACAAAAGAGATAACACCCCCCCATTACGTAATTCTTCAGAAAGGTGAAAAATTTTCTGTTTTCAAATGTTTTATTTTTGAATGTCAGTTCACATTTGTAGGTGGATTAATAGTTTTAGAGCTAAAATTAGCATATTTAAAGTGATGTTCATGCTTCCAGGGGCTCTAAACACAAGATTTGTGGAATGGTTAAAAGTGCATGAAAATGGCCAATTTGCTCACTCTGAGGTCTCAAAAAGTGTTTCTTCACCCCGGGAAGTGAATTAAATACCATTTGGAGGCATTTAATGTTCAAGCAAAAACAGCTGATTTTTGACAAAAGAGATAACACCCCCCCATTACGTCATTCTTCAGAAAGGTGAAAAATGGTCCGTTTTCAAATGTTTTATTTTTGAACGTCAGTTCACATTTGTAGGTGGATTATTAGTTTTAGAGCTAAAATTTGCATGTTTAAAGTGATTTTCATGCTTCCAGGGGCTCTAAACACAAGATTTGTGGAATGGTTAAAAGTACATGAAAATGGCCAATTTGCTCACTCTGAGGTCTCAAAAAGTGTTTCTTCACCCCGGGAAGTGAATTAAATACCATTTGGAGGCATTTAATGTTCAATCAAAAACAGCTGATTTTTGACAAAAGAGATAACACCTCCCATTACGTCATGCTTCAGAAAGGTGAAAAATTGTCCGTTTTCAAATGTTTTTTTTTAATGTCAGTTCACATTTGTAGGTGGATTATTAGTTTTAGAGCTAAAATTAGCATGTTTAAAGTGATTTTCATGCTTCCTGTGGCCCTAAACACAAGGTTTGTGGAATGGTTAAAAGTGCATGAAAATGGCCAATTTGCTCACTCTGAGGTCTCAAAAAGAGTTTCTTCACCCCGGGAAGTGAATTAAATACCATTTGGAGGCATTTAATGTTCAAGCAAAAACAGCTGATTTTTGACAAAAGAGATAACACCCCCATTACGTCATTCTTCAGAAAGGTAAAAAATGGTCCGTTTTCAAATGTTTAATTTTTGAACGTCAGTTCACATTTGTAGGTGGATTATTAGTTTTAGAGCTAAAATTAGCATGTTTAAAGTGATTTTCATGCTTCCAGGGGCTCTAAACACAAGATTTGTGGAATGGTTAAAAGTGCATGAAAATGGCCAATTTGCTCACTCTGAGGTCTCAAAAAGTGTTTCTTCACCCCGGGAAGTGAATTAAATACAATTTGGAGGCATTTAATGTTCAAGCAAAAACGGCGGATTTTTGACAAAAGAGATAACACCCCCCCATTACTTGATGTTTCAGAAAGGTGAAAAATCGTCCGTTTTCAAATGTTTTATTTTTGAATGTCAGTTCACATTTGTAGGTGGATCATCAGTTTTAGAGCTAAAAAAATTTGCATGTTTAAAGTGATTTTCATGCTTCCAGGGGCTCTAAACACAAGATTTGTGGAATGGTTAAAAGTGCATGAAAATGGCCAATTTGCTCACTCTGAGGTCTCAAAAAGTGTTTCTTCACCCCGGGAAGTGAATTAAATACCATTTGGAGGCATTTAATGTTCAAGCAAAAACGGCTGATTTTTGACAAAAGAGATAACACCCCCCCATTACGTCATGCTTCAGAAAGGTGAAAAATTGTCCATTTTCAAATGTTTTATTTTTGAATGTCAGTTCACATTTGTAGGTGAATTATTAGTTTTAGAGCTAAAATTAGCATGTTTAAAGTGATTTTCATGCTTCCTGTGGCCCTAAACACAAAGTTTGTGGAATGGTTAAAAGTGCATGAAAATGGCCAATTTGCTCACTCTGAGGTCTCAAAAAGTGTTTCTTCACCCCGGGAAGTGAATTAAATACCATTTGGAGGCATTTAATGTTCAAGCAAAAACAGCTGATTTTTGACAAAAGAGATAACACCCCCCCATTAAGTAATTCTTCAGAAAGGTGAAAAATGGTCCGTTTTCAAATGTTTTATTTTTGAACGTCAGTTCACATTTGTAGGTGGATTATTAGTTTTAGAGATAAAATTAGCATATTTAAAGTGATTTTCATGCTTCCAGGGGCTCTAAACACAAGATTTGTGGAATGGTTAAAAGTGCATGAAAATGGCCAATTTGCCCACTCTGAGGTCTCAAAAAGTGTTTCTTCACCCCAGGAAGTGAATTAAATACCATTTGGAGGCATTTAATGTTCAAGCAAAAACGGCTGATTTTTGACAAAAGAGATAACACCCCCCCATTACGTCATTCTTCAGAAAGGTGAAAAATGGTCCGTTTTCAAATGTTTTATTTTTGAACGTCAGTTCACATTTTTAGGTGGATTATTAGTTTTAGAGCTAAAATTAGCATGTTTAAAGTGATTTTCATGCTTCCAGGGGCTCTAAACACAAGATTTGTGGAATGGTTAAAAGTGCATGAAAATGGCCAATTTGCTCACTCTGAGGTCTCAAAAAGTGTTTCTTCACCCCGGGAAGTGAATTAAATACCATTTGTAGGCATTTAATGTTCAATCAAAAACAGCAGATTTTTGACAAAAGAGATAACACCCCCCCATTACGTCATTCTTCAGAAAGGTGAAAAATGGTCCGTTTCCAAATGTTTTATTTTTGAACGTCAGTTCACATTTGTAAGTGGATTATTTGTTTTAGAGCTAAAATTAGCATGTTTAAAGTGATTTTCATGCTTCCAGGGGCTCTAAACACAAGATTTGTGGAATGGTTAAAAGTGCATGAAAATGGCCAATTTGCTCACTCTGAGGTCTCAAAAAGTGTTTCTTCACCCCGGAAGTGAATTAAATATCATTTGGAGGCATTTAATGTTCAAGCAAAAACAGCTGATTTTTGACAAAAGAGATAACACCCCCCCATTAAGTAATTCTTCAGAAAGGTGAAAAATGGTCCGTTTTCAAATGTTTTATTTTTGAATGTCAGTTCACATTTGTAGGTGGATTAATAGTTTTAGAGCTAAAATTAGCATATTTAAAGTGATGTTCATGCTTCCAGGGGCTCTAAACACAAGATTTGTGGAATGGTTAAAAGTGCATGAAAATGGCCAATTTGCTCACTCTGAGGTCTCAAAAAGTGTTTCTTCACCCCGGGAAGTGAATTAAATACCATTTGGAGGCATTTAATGTTCAAGCAAAAACGGCTGATTTTTGACAAAAGAGATAACACCCCCCCATTACGTCATTCTTCAGAAAGGTGAAAAATGGTCCGTTTCCAAATGTTTTATTTTTGAACGTCAGTTCACATTTGTAGGTGGATTATTTGTTTTAGAGCTAAAATTAGCATGTTTAAAGTGATTTTCATGCTTCCAGGGGCTCTAAAGACAAGATTTGTGGAATGGTTAAAAGTGCATGAAAATGGCCAATTTGCTCACTCTGAGGTCTCAAAAAGTGTTTCTTCACCCCGGGAAGTGAATTAAATACCATTTGGAGGCATTTAATGTTCAAGCAAAAACAGCTGATTTTTGACAAAAGAGATAACACCCCCCCATTACGTCATTCTTCAGAAAGGTGAAAAATGGTCTGTTTCCAAATGTTTTATTTTTGAACGTCAGTTCACATTTGTAGGTGGATTAATAGTTTTAGAGATGAAATTAGCATATTTAAAGTGATGTTCATGCTTCCAGGGGCTCTAAACACAAGATTTGTGGAATGGTTAAAAGTGCATGAAAATGGCCAATTTGCTCACTCTGAGGTCTCAAAAAGTGTTTCTTCACCCCGGGAAGTGAATTAAATACCATTTGGAGGCATTTAATGTTCAAGCAAAAACGGCTGATTTTTGACAAAAGAGATAACACCCCCCCATTACGTCATTCTTCAGAAAGGTGAAAAATGGTCCGTTTTCAAATGTTTTATTTTTGAACGTCAGTTCACATTTGTAGGTGGATTATTAGTTTTAGAGCTAAAATTTGCATGTTTAAAGTGATTTTCATGCTTCCAGGGGCTCTAAACACAAGATTTGTGGAATGGTTAAAAGTGCATGAAAATGGCCAATTTGCTCACTCTGAGGTCTCAAAAAGTGTTTCTTCACCCCGGGAAGTGAATTAAATACCATTTGGAGGCATTTAATGTTCAATCAAAAACAGCTGATTTTTTACAAAAGAGATAACACCTCCCATTACGTCATGCTTCAGAAAGGTGAAAAATTGTCCGTTTTCAAATGTTTTTTTTTTTAATGTCAGTTCACATTTGTAGGTGGATTATTAGTTTTAGAGCTAAAATTAGCATGTTTAAAGTGATTTTCATGCTTCCTGTGGCCCTAAACACAAGGTTTGTGGAATGGTTAAAAGTGCATGAAAATGGCCAATTTGCTCACTCTGAGGTCTCAAAAAGAGTTTCTTCACCCCGGGAAGTGAATTAAATACCATTTGGAGGCATTTAATGTTCAAGCAAAAACAGCTGATTTTTGACAAAAGAGATAACACCCCCATTACGTCATTCTTCAGAAAGGTAAAAAATGGTCCGTTTTCAAATGTTTAATTTTTGAACGTCAGTTCACATTTGTAGGTGGATTATTAGTTTTAGAGCTAAAATTAGCATGTTTAAAGTGATTTTCATGCTTCCAGGGGCTCTAAACACAAGATTTGTGGAATGGTTAAAAGTGCATGAAAATGGCCAATTTGCTCACTCTGAGGTCTCAAAAAGTGTTTCTTCACCCCGGGAAGTGAATTAAATACAATTTGGAGGCATTTAATGTTCAAGCAAAAACGGCGGATTTTTGACAAAAGAGATAACACCCCCCCATTACTTGATGTTTCAGAAAGGTGAAAAATTGTCCGTTTTCAAATGTTTTATTTTTGAATGTCAGTTCACATTTGTAGGTGGATCATCAGTTTTAGAGCTAAAAAAATTAGCATGTTTAAAGTGATTTTCATGCTTCCAGGGGCTCTAAACACAAGATTTGTGGAATGGTTAAAAGTGCATGAAAATGGCCAATTTGCTCACTCTGAGGTCTCAAAAAGTGTTTCTTCACCCCGGGAAGTGAATTAAATACCATTTGGAGGCATTTAATGTTCAAGCAAAAACGGCTGATTTTTGACAAAAGAGATAACACCCCCCCATTTCGTCATGCTTCAGAAAGGTGAAAAATTGTCCATTTTCAAATGTTTTATTTTTGAATGTCAGTTCACATTTGTAGGTGAATTATTAGTTTTAGAGCTAAAATTAGCATGTTTAAAGTGATTTTCATGCTTCCTGTGGCCCTAAACACAAAGTTTGTGGAATGGTTAAAAGTGCATGAAAATGGCCAATTTGCTCACTCTGAGGTCTCAAAAAGTGTTTCTTCACCCCGGGAAGTGAATTAAATACCATTTGGAGGCATTTAATGTTCAAGCAAAAACAGCTGATTTTTGACAAAAGAGATAACACCCCCCCATTAAGTAATTCTTCAGAAAGGTGAAAAATGGTCCGTTTTCAAATGTTTTATTTTTGAACGTCAGTTCACATTTGTAGGTGGATTATTAGTTTTAGAGATAAAATTAGCATATTTAAAGTGATTTTCATGCTTCCAGGGGCTCTAAACACAAGATTTGTGGAATGGTTAAAAGTGCATGAAAATGGCCAATTTGCCCACTCTGAGGTCTCAAAAAGTGTTTCTTCACCCCAGGAAGTGAATTAAATACCATTTGGAGGCATTTAATGTTCAAGCAAAAACGGCTGATTTTTGACAAAAGAGATAACACCCCCCCATTACGTCATTCTTCAGAAAGGTGAAAAATGGTCCGTTTTCAAATGTTTTATTTTTGAACGTCAGTTCACATTTGTAGGTGGATTATTAGTTTTAGAGCTAAAATTAGCATGTTTAAAGTGATTTTCATGCTTCCAGGGGCTCTAAACACAAGATTTGTGGAATGGTTAAAAGTGCATGAAAATGGCCAATTTGCTCACTCTGAGGTCTCAAAAAGTGTTTCTTCACCCCGGAAGTGAATTAAATACCATTTGTAGGCATTTAATGTTCAATCAAAAACAGCAGATTTTTGACAAAAGAGATAACACCCCCCCATTACGTCATTCTTCAGAAAGGTGAAAAATGGTCAGTTTCCAAATGTTTTATTTTTGAACGTCAGTTCACATTTGTAGGTGGATTATTTGTTTTAGAGCTAAAATTAGCATGTTTAAAGTGATTTTCATGCTTCCAGGGGCTCTAAACACAAGATTTGTGGAATGGTTAAAAGTGCATGAAAATGGCCAATTTGCTCACTCTGAGGTCTCAAAAAGTGTTTCTTCACCCCGGAAGTGAATTAAATACCATTTGGAGGCATTTAATGTTCAAGCAAAAACAGCTGATTTTTGACAAAAGAGATAACACCCCCCCATTACGTAATTCTTCAGAAAGGTGAAAAATTTTCTGTTTTCAAATGTTTTATTTTTGAATGTCAGTTCACATTTGTAGGTGGATTAATAGTTTTAGAGATAAAATTAGCATATTTAAAGTGATGTTCATGCTTCCAGGGGCTCTAAACACAAGATTTGTGGAATGGTTAAAAGTGCATGAAAATGGCCAATTTGCTCACTCTGAGGTCTCAAAAAGTGTTTCTTCACCCCGGGAAGTGAATTAAATACCATTTGGAGGCATTTAATGTTCAAGCAAAAACGGCTGATTTTTGACAAAAGAGATAACACCCCCCCATTACGTCATTCTTCAGAAAGGTGAAAAATGGTCCGTTTTCAAATGTTTTATTTTTGAACGTCAGTTCACATTTGTAGGTGGATTATTAGTTTTAGAGCTAAAATTTGCATGTTTAAAGTGATTTTCATGCTTCCAGGGGCTCTAAACACAAGATTTGTGGAATGGTTAAAAGTGCATGAAAATGGCCAATTTGCTCACTCTGAGGTCTCAAAAAGTGTTTCTTCACCCCGGGAAGTGAATTAAATACCATTTGGAGGCATTTAATGTTCAAGCAAAAACGGCTGATTTTTTACAAAAGAGATAACACCCCCCCATTACGTCATTCTTCAGAAAGGTGAAAAATGGTCCGTTTTCAAATGTTTTATTTTTGAACGTCAGTTCACATTTGTAGGTGGATTATTAGTTTTAGAGCTAAAATTAGCATGTTTAAAGTGATTTTCATGCTTCCAGGGGCTCTAAACACAAGATTTGTGGAATGGTTAAAAGTGCATGAAAATGGCCAATTTGCTCACTCTGAGGTCTCAAAAAGTGTTTCTTCACCCCGGGAAGTGAATTAAATACCATTTGTAGGCATTTAATGTTCAATCAAAAACAGCAGATTTTTGACAAAAGAGATAACACCCCCCCCCCCCATTACGTCATTCTTCAGAAAGGTGAAAAATGGTCTGTTTCCAAATGTTTTATTTTTGAACGTCAGTTCACATTTGTAGGTGGATTATTTGTTTTAGAGCTAAAATTAGCATGTTTAAAGTGATTTTCATGCTTCCAGGGGCTCTAAACACAAGATTTGTGGAATGGTTAAAAGTGCATGAAAATGGCCAATTTGCTCACTCTGAGGTCTCAAAAAGTGTTTCTTCACCCCGGGAAGTGAATTAAATACAATTTGGAGGCATTTAATGTTCAAGCAAAAACAGCTGATTTTTGACAAAAGAGATAACACCCCCCCATTAAGTAATTCTTCAGAAAGGTGAAAAATGGTCCGTTTTCAAATGTTTTATTTTTGAACGTCACTTCACATTTGTAGGTGGATTGTTAGTTTTAGAGATAAAATTAGCATATTTAAAGTGATTTTCATGCTTCCAGGGGCTCTAAACACAAGATTTGTGGAATGGTTAAAAGTGCATGAAAATGGCCAATTTGCCCACTCTGAGGTCTCAAAAAGTGTTTCTTCACCCCAGGAAGTGAATTAAATACCATTTGGAGGCATTTAATGTTCAAGCAAAAACGGCTGATTTTTGACAAAAGAGATAACACCCCCCATTACGTCATTCTTCAGAAAGGTGAAAAATGGTCCGTTTTCAAATGTTTTATTTTTGAACGTCAGTTCACATTTGTAGGTGGATTATTAGTTTTAGAGCTAAAATTAGCATGTTTAAAGTGATTTTCATGCTTCCAGGGGCTCTAAACACAAGATTTGTGGAATGGTTAAAAGTGCATGAAAATGGCCAATTTGCTCACTCTGAGGTCTCAAAAAGTGTTTCTTCACCCCGGGAAGTGAATTAAATACCATTTGTAGGCATTTAATGTTCAATAAAAAACAGCAGATTTTTGACAAAAGAGATAACACCCCCCCATTACGTCATTCTTCAGAAAGGTGAAAAATGGTCTGTTTCCAAATGTTTTATTTTTGAACGTCAGTTCACATTTGTAGGTGGATTATTTGTTTTAGAGCTAAAATTAGCATGTTTAAAGTGATTTTCATGCTTCCAGGGGCTCTAAACACAAGATTTGTGGAATGGTTAAAAGTGCATGAAAATGGCCAATTTGCTCACTCTGAGGTCTCAAAAAGTGTTTCTTCACCCCGGGAAGTGAATTAAATACAATTTGGAGGCATTTAATGTTCAAGCAAAAACAGCTGATTTTTGACAAAAGAGATAACACCCCCCCATTACGTAATTCTTCAGAAAGGTGAAAAATTTTCTGTTTTCAAATGTTTTATTTTTGAATGTCAGTTCACATTTGTAGGTGGATTAATAGTTTTAGAGCTAAAATTAGCATATTTAAAGTGATGTTCATGCTTCCAGGGGCTCTAAACACAAGATTTGTGGAATGGTTAAAAGTGCATGAAAATGGCCAATTTGCTCACTCTGAGGTCTCAAAAAGTGTTTCTTCACCCCGGGAAGTGAATTAAATACCATTTGGAGGCATTTAATGTTCAAGCAAAAACGGCTGATTTTTGACAAAAGAGATAACACCCCCCCATTACGTCATTCTTCAGAAAGGTGAAAAATGGTCCGTTTTCAAATGTTTTATTTTTGAACGTCAGTTCACATTTGTAGGTGGATTATTAGTTTTAGAGCTAAAATTTGCATGTTTAAAGTGATTTTCATGCTTCCAGGGGCTCTAAACACAAGATTTGTGGAATGGTTAAAAGTGCATGAAAATGGCCAATTTGCTCACTCTGAGGTCTCAAAAATGTTTCTTCACCCCGGGAAGTGAATTAAATACCATTTGGAGGCATTTAATGTTCAATCAAAAACAGCTGATTTTTGACAAAAGAGATAACACCTCCCATTACGTCATGCTTCAGAAAGGTGAGAAATTGTCCGTTTTCAAATGTTTTTTTTTTTAATGTCAGTTCACATTTGTAGGTGGATTATTAGTTTTAGAGCTAAAATTAGCATGTTTAAAGTGATTTTCATGCTTCCTGTGGCCCTAAACACAAGGTTTGTGGAATGGTTAAAAGTGCATGAAAATGGCCAATTTGCTCACTCTGAGGTCTCAAAAAGAGTTTCTTCACCCCGGGAAGTGAATTAAATACCATTTGGAGGCATTTAATGTTCAAGCAAAAACGGCTGATTTTTGACAAAAGAGATAACACCCCCCCATTACGTCATGCTTCAGAAAGGTGAAAAATTGTCCATTTTCAAATGTTTTATTTTTGAATGTCAGTTCACATTTGTAGGTGAATTATTAGTTTTAGAGCTAAAATTAGCATGTTTAAAGTGATTTTCATGCTTCCTGTGGCCCTAAACACAAAGTTTGTGGAATGGTTAAAAGTGCATGAAAATGGCCAATTTGCTCACTCTGAGGTCTCAAAAAGTGTTTCTTCACCCCGGGAAGTGAATTAAATACCATTTGGAGGCATTTAATGTTCAAGCAAAAACAGCTGATTTTTGACAAAAGAGATAACACCCCCCCATTAAGTAATTCTTCAGAAAGGTGAAAAATGGTCCGTTTTCAAATGTTTTATTTTTGAACGTCAGTTCACATTTGTAGGTGGATTATTAGTTTTAGAGATAAAATTAGCATATTTAAAGTGATTTTCATGCTTCCAGGGGCTCTAAACACAAGATTTGTGGAATGGTTAAAAGTGCATGAAAATGGCCAATTTGCCCACTCTGAGGTCTCAAAAAGTGTTTCTTCACCCCAGGAAGTGAATTAAATACCATTTGGAGGCATTTAATGTTCAAGCAAAATCGGCTGATTTTTGACAAAAGAGATAACACCCCCCCATTACGTCATTCTTCAGAAAGGTGAAAAATGGTCCGTTTTCAAATGTTTTATTTTTGAACGTCAGTTCACATTTGTAGGTGGATTATTAGTTTTAGAGCTAAAATTAGCATGTTTAAAGTGATTTTCATGCTTCCAGGGGCTCTTAACACAAGATTTGTGGAATGGTTAAAAGTGCATGAAAATGGCCAATTTGCTCACTCTGAGGTCTCAAAAAGTGTTTCTTCACCCCGGGAAGTGAATTAAATACCATTTGTAGGCATTTAATGTTCAATCAAAAACAGCAGATTTTTGACAAAAGAGATAACACCCCCCCATTACGTCATTCTTCAGAAAGGTGAAAAATGGTCAGTTTCCAAATGTTTTATTTTTGAACGTTTGAACGTCAGTTCACATTTGTAGGTGGATTATTTGTTTTAGAGCTAAAATTAGCATGTTTAAAGTGATTTTCATGCTTCCAGGGGCTCTAAACACAAGATTTGTGGAATGGTTAAAAGTGCATGAAAATGGCCAATTTGCTCACTCTGAGGTCTCAAAAAGTGTTTCTTCACCCCGGAAGTGAATTAAATACCATTTGGAGGCATTTAATGTTCAAGCAAAAACAGCTGATTTTTGACAAAAGAGATAACACCCCCCCATTACGTAATTCTTCAGAAAGGTGAAAAATTTTCTGTTTTCAAATGTTTTATTTTTGAATGTCAGTTCACATTTGTAGGTGGATTAATAGTTTTAGAGCTAAAATTAGCATATTTAAAGTGATGTTCATGCTTCCAGGGGCTCTAAACACAAGATTTGTGGAATGGTTAAAAGTGCATGAAAATGGCCAATTTGCTCACTCTGAGGTCTCAAAAAGTGTTTCTTCACCCCGGGAAGTGAATTAAATACCATTTGGAGGCATTTAATGTTCAAGCAAAAACAGCTGATTTTTGACAAAAGAGATAACACCCCCCCATTACGTCATTCTTCAGAAAGGTGAAAAATGGTCCGTTTTCAAATGTTTTATTTTTGAACGTCAGTTCACATTTGTAGGTGGATTATTAGTTTTAGAGCTAAAATTTGCATGTTTAAAGTGATTTTCATGCTTCCAGGGGCTCTAAACACAAGATTTGTGGAATGGTTAAAAGTGCATGAAAATGGCCAATTTGCTCACTCTGAGGTCTCAAAAAGTGTTTCTTCACCCCGGGAAGTGAATTAAATACCATTTGGAGGCATTTAATGTTCAATCAAAAACAGCTGATTTTTGACAAAAGAGATAACACCTCCCATTACGTCATGCTTCAGAAAGGTGAAAAATTGTCCGTTTTCAAATGTTTTTTTTTTAATGTCAGTTCACATTTGTAGGTGGATTATTAGTTTTAGAGCTAAAATTAGCATGTTTAAAGTGATTTTCATGCTTCCTGTGGCCCTAAACACAAGGTTTGTGGAATGGTTAAAAGTGCATGAAAATGGCCAATTTGCTCACTCTGAGGTCTCAAAAAGAGTTTCTTCACCCTGGGAAGTGAATTAAATACCATTTGGAGGCATTTAATGTTCAAGCAAAAACAGCTGATTTTTGACAAAAGAGATAACACCCCCATTACGTCATTCTTCAGAAAGGTAAAAAATGGTCCGTTTTCAAATGATTAATTTTTGAACGTCAGTTCACATTTGTAGGTGGAATATTAGTTTTAGAGCTAAAATTAGCATGTTTAAAGTGATTTTCATGCTTCCAGGGGCTCTAAACACAAGATTTGTGGAATGGTTAAAAGTGCATGAAAATGGCCAATTTGCTCACTCTGAGGTCTCAAAAAGTGTTTCTTCACCCCGGGAAGTGAATTAAATACAATTTAGAGGCATTTAATGTTCAAGCAAAAACGGCGGATTTTTGACAAAAGAGATAACACCCCCCCATTACTTGATGTTTCAGAAAGGTGAAAAATTGTCCGTTTTCAAATGTTTTATTTTTGAATGTCAGTTCACATTTGTAGGTGGATCATCAGTTTTAGAGCTAAAAAAATTAGCATGTTTAAAGTGATTTTCATGCTTCCAGGGGCTCTAAACACAAGATTTGTGCAATGGTTAAAAGTGCATGAAAATGGCCAATTTGCTCACTCTGAGGTCTCAAAAAGTGTTTCTTCACCCCGGGAAGTGAATTAAATACCATTTGGAGGCATTTAATGTTCAAGCAAAAACGGCTGATTTTTGACAAAAGAGATAACACCCCCCCATTACGTCATGCTTCAGAAAGGTGAAAAATTGTCCATTTTCAAATGTTTTATTTTTGAATGTCAGTTCACATTTGTAGGTGAATTATTAGTTTTAGAGCTAAAATTAGCATGTTTAAAGTGATTTTCATGCTTCCTGTGGCCCTAAACACAAAGTTTGTGGAATGGTTAAAAGTGCATGAAAATGGCCAATTTGCTCACTCTGAGGTCTCAAAAAGTGTTTCTTCACCCCGGGAAGTGAATTAAATACCATTTGGAGGCATTTAATGTTCAAGCAAAAACAGCTGATTTTTGACAAAAGAGATAACACCCCCCCATTAAGTAATTCTTCAGAAAGGTGAAAAATGGTCCGTTTTCAAATGTTTTATTTTTGAACGTCAGTTCACATTTGTAGGTGGATTATTAGTTTTAGAGATAAAATTAGCATATTTAAAGTGATTTTCATGCTTCCAGGGGCTCTAAACACAAGATTTGTGGAATGGGTAAAAGTGCATGAAAATGGCCAATTTGCCCACTCTGAGGTCTCAAAAAGTGTTTCTTCACCCCAGGAAGTGAATTAAATACCATTTGGAGGCATTTAATGTTCAAGCAAAAACGGCTGATTTTTGACAAAAGAGATAACACCCCCCCATTACGTCATTCTTCAGAAAGGTGAAAAATGGTCCGTTTTCAAATGTTTTATTTTTGAACGTCAGTTCACATTTGTAGGTGGATTATTAGTTTTAGAGCTAAAATTAGCATGTTTAAAGTGATTTTCATGCTTCCAGGGGCTCTAAACACAAGATTTGTGGAATGGTTAAAAGTGCATGAAAATGGCCAATTTGCTCACTCTGAGGTCTCAAAAAGTGTTTCTTCACCCCGGGAAGTGAATTAAATACCATTTGTAGGCATTTAATGTTCAATCAAAAACAGCAGATTTTTGACAAAAGAGATAACACCCCCCCATTACGTCATTCTTCAGAAAGGTGAAAAATGGTCCGTTTCCAAATGTTTTATTTTTGAACGTCAGTTCACATTTGTAGGTGGATTATTTGTTTTAGAGCTAAAATTAGCATGTTTAAAGTGATTTTCATGCTTCCAGGGGCTCTAAACACAAGATTTGTGGAATGGTTAAAAGTGCATGAAAATGGCCAATTTGCTCACTCTGAGGTCTCAAAAAGTGTTTCTTCACCCCGGGAAGTGAATTAAATACCATTTGGAGGCATTTAATGTTCAAGCAAAAACAGCTGATTTTTGACAAAAGAGATAACACCCCCCCATTACGTAATTCTTCAGAAAGGTGAAAACTTTTCTGTTTTCAAATGTTTTATTTTTGAATGTCAGTTCACATTTGTAGGTGGATTAATAGTTTTAGAGCTAAAATTAGCATATTTAAAGTGATGTTCATGCTTCCAGGGGCTCTAAACACAAGATTTGTGGAATGGTTAAAAGTGCATGAAAATGGCCAATTTGCTCACTCTGAGGTCTCAAAAAGTGTTTCTTCACCCCGGGAAGTGAATTAAATACCATTTGGAGGCATTTAATGTTCAAGCAAAAACGGCTGATTTTTGACAAAAGAGATAACACCCCCCCATTACGTCATTCTTCAGAAAGGTGAAAAATGGTCCGTTTTCAAATGTTTTATTTTTGAACGTCAGTTCACATTTGTAGGTGGATTATTAGTTTTAGAGCTAAAATTTGCATGTTTAAAGTGATTTTCATGCTTCCAGGGGCTCTAAACACAAGATTTGTGGAATGGTTAAAAGTGCATGAAAATGGCCAATTTGCTCACTCTGAGGTCTCAAAAAGTGTTTCTTCACCCCGGGAAGTGAATTAAATACCATTTGGAGGCATTTAATGTTCAATCAAAAACAGCTGATTTTTGACAAAAGAGATAACACCTCCCATTACGTCATGCTTCAGAAAGGTGAAAAATTGTCCGTTTTCAAATGGTTTTTTTTTAATGTCAGTTCACATTTGTAGGTGGATTATTAGTTTTAGAGCTAAAATTAGCATGTTTAAAGTGATTTTCATGCTTCCTGTGGCCCTAAACACAAGGTTTGTGGAATGGTTAAAAGTGCATGAAAATGGCCAATTTGCTCACTCTGAGGTCTCAAAAAGAGTTTCTTCACCCCGGGAAGTGAATTAAATACCATTTGGAGGCATTTAATGTTCAAGCAAAAACAGCTGATTTTTGACAAAAGAGATAACACCCCCATTACGTCATTCTTCAGAAAGGTAAAAAATGGTCCGTTTTCGAATGTTTAATTTTTGAACGTCAGTTCACATTTGTAGGTGGATTATTAGTTTTAGAGCTAAAATTAGCATGTTTAAAGTGATTTTCATGCTTCCAGGGGCTCTAAACACAAGATTTGTGGAATGGTTAAAAGTGCATGAAAATGGCCAATTTGCTCACTCTGAGGTCTCAAAAAGTGTTTCTTCACCCCGGGAAGTGAATTAAATACAATTTGGAGGCATTTAATGTTCAAGCAAAAACGGCGGATTTTTGACAAAAGAGATAACACCCCCCCATTACTTGATGTTTCAGAAAGGTGAAAAATTGTCCGTTTTCAAATGTTTTATTTTTGAATGTCAGTTCACATTTGTAGGTGGATCATCAGTTTTAGAGCTAAAAAAATTAGCATGTTTAAAGTGATTTTCATGCTTCCAGGGGCTCTAAACACAAGATTTGTGGAATGGTTAAAAGTGCATGAAAATGGCCAATTTGCTCACTCTGAGGTCTCAAAAAGTGTTTCTTCACCCCGGGAAGTGAATTAAATACCATTTGGAGGCATTTAATGTTCAAGCAAAAACAGCTGATTTTTGACAAAAGAGATAACACCCCCCATTACGTCATGCTTCAGAAAGGTGAAAAATTGTCCATTTTCAAATGTTTTATTTTTGAATGTCAGTTCACATTTGTAGGTGAATTATTAGTTTTAGAGCTAAAATTAGCATGTTTAAAGTGATTTTCATGCTTCCTGTGGCCCTAAACACAAAGTTTGTGGAATGGTTAAAAGTGCATGAAAATGGCCAATTTGCTCACTCTGAGGTCTCAAAAAGTGTTTCTTCACCCCGGGAAGTGAATTAAATACCATTTGGAGGCATTTAATGTTCAAGCAAAAACAGCTGATTTTTGACAAAAGAGATAACACCCCCCCATTAAGTAATTCTTCAGAAAGGTGAAAAATGGTCTGTTTTCAAATGTTTTATTTTTGAACGTCAGTTCACATTTGTAGGTGGATTATTAGTTTTAGAGCTAAAATTAGCATATTTAAAGTGATTTTCATGCTTCCAGGGGCTCTAAACACAAGATTTGTGGAATGGTTAAAAGTGCATGAAAATGGCCAATTTGCCCACTCTGAGGTCTCAAAAAGTGTTTCTTCACCCCAGGAAGTGAATTAAATACCATTTGGAGGCATTTAATGTTCAATCAAAAACAGCTGATTTTTGACAAAAGAGATAACACCTCCCATTACGTCATGCTTCAGAAAGGTGAAAAATTGTCCGTTTTCAAATGTTTTATTTTTGAATGTCAGTTCACATTTGTAGGTGGATTATTAGTTTTAGAGCTAAAATTAGCATGTTTAAAGTGATTTTCATGCTTCCTGTGGCCCTAAACACAAGGTTTGTGGAATGGTTAAAAGTGCATGAAAATGGCCAATTTGCTCACTCTGAGGTCTCAAAAAGTGTTTCTTCACCCCGGGAAGTGAATTAAATACCATTTGGAGGCATTTAATGTTCAAGCAAAAACAGCTGATCTTTGACAAAAGAGATAACACCCCCCCATTACGTCATTCTTCAGAAAGGTGAAAAATTGTCCGTTTTCAAATGTTTTTGTTTTTAATGTCAGTTCACATTTGTAGGTGGATTAGTTTTAGAGCTAAAATTAGCATGTTTAAAGTGATTTTCATGCTTCCAGGGGCTCTAAACACAAGATTTGTGGAATGGTTAAAAGTGCATGAAAATGGCCAATTTGCTCACTCTGAGGTCTCAAAAAGTGTTTCTTCACCCCGGGAAGTGAATTAAATACAATTTGGAGGCATTTAATGTTCAAGCAAAAACGGCGGATTTTTGACAAAAGAGATAACACCCCCCCATTACTTGATGCTTCAGAAAGGTGAAAAATTGTCCGTTTTCAAATGTTTTATTTTTGAATGTCAGTTCACATTTGTAGGTGGATTATTAGTTTTAGAGCTAAAATTAGCATATTTAAAGTGATTTTCATGCTTCCAGGGGCTCTAAACACAAGATTTGTGGAATGGTTAAAAGTGCATGAAAATGGCCAATTTGCTCACTCTGAGGTCTCAAAAAGTGTTTCTTCACCCCGGAAGTGAATTAAATACCATTTGGAGGCATTTAATGTTCAAGCAAAAACAGCTGATTTTTGACAAAAGAGATAACACCCCCCCATTACGTAATTCTTCAGAAAGGTGAAAAATTTTCTGTTTTCAAATGTTTTATTTTTGAATGTCAGTTCACATTTGTAGGTGGATTAATAGTTTTAGAGCTAAAATTAGCATATTTAAAGTGATGTTCATGCTTCCAGGGGCTCTAAACACAAGATTTGTGGAATGGTTAAAAGTGCATGAAAATGGCCAATTTGCTCACTCTGAGGTCTCAAAAAGTGTTTCTTCACCCCGGGAAGTGAATTAAATACCATTTGGAGGCATTTAATGTTCAAGCAAAAACAGCTGATTTTTGACAAAAGAGATAACACCCCCCCATTACGTCATTCTTCAGAAAGGTGAAAAATGGTCCGTTTTCAAATGTTTTATTTTTGAACGTCAGTTCACATTTGTAGGTGGATTATTAGTTTTAGAGCTAAAATTTGCATGTTTAAAGTGATTTTCATGCTTCCAGGGGCTCTAAACACAAGATTTGTGGAATGGTTAAAAGTGCATGAAAATGGCCAATTTGCTCACTCTGAGGTCTCAAAAAGTGTTTCTTCACCCCGGGAAGTGAATTAAATACCATTTGGAGGCATTTAATGTTCAAGCAAAAACAGCTGATTTTTGACAAAAGAGATAACACCCCCCCATTAAGTAATTCTTCAGAAAGGTGAAAAATGGTCCGTTTTCAAATGTTTTATTTTTGAACGTCAGTTCACATTTGTAGGTGGATTATTAGTTTTAGAGATAAAATTAGCATATTTAAAGTGATTTTCATGCTTCCAGGGGCTCTAAACACAAGATTTGTGGAATGGTTAAAAGTGCATGAAAATGGCCAATTTGCCCACTCTGAGGTCTCAAAAAGTGTTTCTTCACCCCAGGAAGTGAATTAAATACCATTTGGAGGCATTTAATGTTCAAGCAAAAACGGCTGATTTTTGACAAAAGAGATAACACCCCCCCATTACGTCATTCTTCAGAAAGGTGAAAAATGGTCCGTTTTCAAATGTTTTATTTTTGAACGTCAGTTCACATTTGTAGGTGGATTATTAGTTTTAGAGCTAAAATTAGCATGTTTAAAGTGATTTTCATGCTTCCAGGGGCTCTAAACACAAGATTTGTGGAATGGTTAAAAGTGCATGAAAATGGCCAATTTGCTCACTCTGAGGTCTCAAAAAGTGTTTCTTCACCCCGGGAAGTGAATTAAATACCATTTGTAGGCATTTAATGTTCAATCAAAAACAGCAGATTTTTGACAAAAGAGATAACACCCCCCCATTACGTCATTCTTCAGAAAGGTGAAAAATGGTCCGTTTCCAAATGTTTTATTTTTGAACGTCAGTTCACATTTGTAGGTGGATTATTTGTTTTAGAGCTAAAATTAGCATGTTTAAAGTGATTTTCATGCTTCCAGGGGCTCTAAACACAAGATTTGTGGAATGGTTAAAAGTGCATGAAAATGGCCAATTTGCTCACTCTGAGGTCTCAAAAAGTGTTTCTTCACCCCGGGAAGTGAATTAAATACCATTTGGAGGCATTTAATGTTCAAGCAAAAACAGCTGATTTTTGACAAAAGAGATAACACCCCCCCATTACGTAATTCTTCAGAAAGGTGAAAACTTTTCTGTTTTCAAATGTTTTATTTTTGAATGTCAGTTCACATTTGTAGGTGGATTAATAGTTTTAGAGCTAAAATTAGCATATTTAAAGTGATGTTCATGCTTCCAGGGGCTCTAAACACAAGATTTGTGGAATGGTTAAAAGTGCATGAAAATGGCCAAATTGCTCACTCTGAGGTCTCAAAAAGTGTTTCTTCACCCCGGGAAGTGAATTAAATACCATTTGGAGGCATTTAATGTTCAAGCAAAAACGGCTGATTTTTGACAAA
Organism: Lissotriton helveticus; assembly: GCF_964261635.1. Taxonomy (NCBI): domain Eukaryota; kingdom Metazoa; phylum Chordata; class Amphibia; order Caudata; family Salamandridae; genus Lissotriton; species Lissotriton helveticus. Next base: position 3,426,737 of record NW_027611740.1, read on the forward strand.
AGAGATAACACCCCCCCATTACGTCATTCTTCAGAAAGGTGAAAAATGGTCCGTTTTCAAATGTTTTATTTTTGAACGTCAGTTCACATTTGTAGGTGGATTATTAGTTTTAGAGCTAAAATTTGCATGTTTAAAGTGATTTTCATGCTTCCAGGGGCTCTAAACACAAGATTTGTGGAATGGTTAAAAGTGCATGAAAATGGCCAATTTGCTCACTCTGAGGTCTCAAAAAGTGTTTCTTCACCCCGGGAAGTGAATTAAATACCATTTGGAGGCATTTAATGTTCAATCAAAAACAGCTGATTTTTGACAAAAGAGATAACACCTCCCATTACGTCATGCTTCAGAAAGGTGAAAAATTGTCCGTTTTCAAATGGTTTTTTTTTAATGTCAGTTCACATTTGTAGGTGGATTATTAGTTTTAGAGCTAAAATTAGCATGTTTAAAGTGATTTTCATGCTTCCTGTGGCCCTAAACACAAGGTTTGTGGAATGGTTAAAAGTGCATGAAAATGGCCAATTTGCTCACTCTGAGGTCTCAAAAAGAGTTTCTTCACCCCGGGAAGTGAATTAAATACCATTTGGAGGCATTTAATGTTCAAGCAAAAACAGCTGATTTTTGACAAAAGAGATAACACCCCCATTACGTCATTCTTCAGAAAGGTAAAAAATGGTCCGTTTTCAAATGTTTAATTTTTGAACGTCAGTTCACATTTGTAGGTGGATTATTAGTTTTAGAGCTAAAATTAGCATGTTTAAAGTGATTTTCATGCTTCCAGGGGCTCTAAACACAAGATTTGTGGAATGGTTAAAAGTGCATGAAAATGGCCAATTTGCTCACTCTGAGGTCTCAAAAAGTGTTTCTTCACCCCGGGAAGTGAATTAAATACAATTTGGAGGCATTTAATGTTCAAGCAAAAACGGCGGATTTTTGACAAAAGAGATAACACCCCCCCATTACTTGATGTTTCAGAAAGGTGAAAAATTGTCCGTTTTCAAATGTTTTATTTTTGAATGTCAGTTCACATTTGTAGGTGGATCATCAGTTTTAGAGCTAAAAAAATTAGCATGTTTAAAGTGATTTTCATGCTTCCAGGGGCTCTAAACACAAGATTTGTGGAATGGTTAAAAGTGCATGAAAATGGCCAATTTGCTCACTCTGAGGTCTCAAAAAGTGTTTCTTCACCCCGGGAAGTGAATTAAATACCATTTGGAGGCATTTAATGTTCAAGCAAAAACAGCTGATTTTTGACAAAAGAGATAACACCCCCCCATTACGTCATGCTTCAGAAAGGTGAAAAATTGTCCATTTTCAAATGTTTTATTTTTGAATGTCAGTTCACATTTGTAGGTGAATTATTAGTTTTAGAGCTAAAATTAGCATGTTTAAAGTGATTTTCATGCTTCCTGTGGCCCTAAACACAAAGTTTGTGGAATGGTTAAAAGTGCATGAAAATGGCCAATTTGCTCACTCTGAGGTCTCAAAAAGTGTTTCTTCACCCCGGGAAGTGAATTAAATACCATTTGGAGGCATTTAATGTTCAAGCAAAAACAGCTGATTTTTGACAAAAGAGATAACACCCCCATTACGTCATTCTTCAGAAAGGTAAAAAATGGTCCGTTTTCAAATGTTTAATTTTTGAACGTCAGTTCACATTTGTAGGTGGATTATTAGTTTTAGAGCTAAAATTAGCATGTTTAAAGTGATTTTCATGCTTCCAGGGGCTCTAAACACAAGATTTGTGGAATGGTTAAAAGTGCATGAAAATGGCCAATTTGCTCACTCTGAGGTCTCAAAAAGTGTTTCTTCACCCCGGGAAGTGAATTAAATACAATTTGGAGGCATTTAATGTTCAAGCAAAAACGGCGGATTTTTGACAAAAGAGATAACACCCCCCCATTACTTGATGTTTCAGAAAGGTGAAAAATTGTCCGTTTTCAAATGTTTTATTTTTGAATGTCAGTTCACATTTGTAGGTGGATCATCAGTTTTAGAGCTAAAAAAATTAGCATGTTTAAAGTGATTTTCATGCTTCCAGGGGCTCTAAACACAAGATTTGTGGAATGGTTAAAAGTGCATGAAAATGGCCAATTTGCTCACTCTGAGGTCTCAAAAAGTGTTTCTTCACCCCGGGAAGTGAATTAAATACCATTTGGAGGCATTTAATGTTCAAGCAAAAACAGCTGATTTTTGACAAAAGAGATAACACCCCCCCATTACGTCATGCTTCAGAAAGGTGAAAAATTGTCCATTTTCAAATGTTTTATTTTTGAATGTCAGTTCACATTTGTAGGTGAATTATTAGTTTTAGAGCTAAAATTAGCATGGTTAAAGTGATTTTCATGCTTCCTGTGGCCCTAAACACAAAGTTTGTGGAATGGTTAAAAGTGCATGAAAATGGCCAATTTGCTCACTCTGAGGTCTCAAAAAGTGTTTCTTCACCCCGGGAAGTGAATTAAATACCATTTGGAGGCATTTAATGTTCAAGCAAAAACAGCTGATTTTTGACAAAAGAGATAACACCCCCCCATTAAGTAATTCTTCAGAAAGGTGAAAAATGGTCTGTTTTCAAATGTTTTATTTTTGAACGTCAGTTCACATTTGTAGGTGGATTATTAGTTTTAGAGCTAAAATTAGCATATTTAAAGTGATTTTCATGCTTCCAGGGGCTATAAAAACACAAGATTTGTGGAATGGTTAAAAGTGCATGAAAATGGCCAATTTGCCCACTCTGAGGTCTCAAAAAGTGTTTCTTCACCCCAGGAAGTGAATTAAATACCATTTGGAGGCATTTAATGTTCAATCAAAAACAGCTGATTTTTGACAAAAGAGATAACACCTCCCATTACGTCATGCTTCAGAAAGGTGAAAAATTGTCCGTTTTCAAATGTTTTATTTTTGAATGTCAGTTCACATTTGTAGGTGGATTATTAGTTTTAGAGCTAAAATTAGCATGTTTAAAGTGATTTTCATGCTTCCTGTGGCCCTAAACACAAGGTTTGTGGAATGGTTAAAAGTGCATGAAAATGGCCAATTTGCTCACTCTGAGGTCTCAAAAAGTGTTTCTTCACCCCGGGAAGTGAATTAAATACCATTTGGAGGCATTTAATGTTCAAGCAAAAACAGCTGATCTTTGACAAAAGAGATAACACCCCCCCATTACGTCATTCTTCAGAAAGGTGAAAAATTGTCCGTTTTCAAATGTTTTTGTTTTTAATGTCAGTTCACATTTGTAGGTGGATTAGTTTTAGAGCTAAAATTAGCATGTTTAAAGTGATTTTCATGCTTCCAGGGGCTCTAAACACAAGATTTGTGGAATGGTTAAAAGTGCATGAAAATGGCCAATTTGCTCACTCTGAGGTCTCAAAAAGTGTTTCTTCACCCCGGGAAGTGAATTAAATACAATTTGGAGGCATTTAATGTTCAAGCAAAAACGGCGGATTTTTGACAAAAGAGATAACACCCCCCCATTACTTGATGCTTCAGAAAGGTGAAAAATTGTCCGTTTTCAAATGTTTTATTTTTGAATGTCAGTTCACATTTGTAGGTGGATTATTAGTTTTAGAGCTAAAATTAGCATATTTAAAGTGATTTTCATGCTTCCAGGGGCTCTAAACACAAGATTTGTGGAATGGTTAAAAGTGCATGAAAATGGCCAATTTGCTCACTTTGAGGTCTCAAAAAGTGTTTCTTCACCCCGGAAGTGAATTAAATACCATTTGGAGGCATTTAATGTTCAAGCAAAAACAGCTGATTTTTGACAAAAGAGATAACACCCCCCCATTACGTAATTCTTCAGAAAGGTGAAAAATTTTCTGTTTTCAAATGTTTTATTTTTGAATGTCAGTTCACATTTGTAGGTGGATTAATAGTTTTAGAGCTAAAATTAGCATATTTAAAGTGATGTTCATGCTTCCAGGGGCTCTAAACACAAGATTTGTGGAATGGTTAAAAGTGCATGAAAATGGCCAATGTGCTCACTCTGAGGTCTCAAAAAGTGTTTCTTCACCCCGGGAAGTGAATTAAATACCATTTGGAGGCATTTAATGTTCAAGCAAAAACAGCTGATTTTTGACAAAAGAGATAACACCCCCCCATTACGTCATTCTTCAGAAAGGTGAAAAATGGTCCGTTTTCAAATGTTTTATTTTTGAACGTCAGTTCACATTTGTAGGTGGATTATTAGTTTTAGAGCTAAAATTTGCATGTTTAAAGTGATTTTCATGCTTCCAGGGGCTCTAAACACAAGATTTGTGGAATGGTTAAAAGTGCATGAAAATGGCCAATTTGCTCACTCTGAGGTCTCAAAAAGTGTTTCTTCACCCCGGGAAGTGAATTAAATACCATTTGGAGGCATTTAATGTTCAATCAAAAACAGCTGATTTTTGACAAAAGAGATAACACCTCCCATTACGTCATGCTTCAGAAAGGTGAAAAATTGTCCGTTTTCAAATGTTTTTTTTTTAATGTCAGTTCACATTTGTAGGTGGATTATTAGTTTTAGAGCTAAAATTAGCATGTTTAAAGTGATTTTCATGCTTCCTGTGGCCCTAAACACAAGGTTTGTGGAATGGTTAAAAGTGCATGAAAATGGCCAATTTGCTCACTCTGAGGTCTCAAAAAGAGTTTCTTCACCCCGGGAAGTGAATTAAATACCATTTGGAGGCATTTAATGTTCAAGCAAAAACAGCTGATTTTTGACAAAAGAGATAACACCCCCATTACGTCATTCTTCAGAAAGGTAAAAAATGGTCCGTTTTCAAATGTTTAATTTTTGAACGTCAGTTCACATTTGTAGGTGGAATATTAGTTTTAGAGCTAAAATTAGCATGTTTAAAGTGATTTTCATGCTTCCAGGGGCTCTAAACACAAGATTTGTGGAATGGTTAAAAGTGCATGAAAATGGCCAATTTGCTCACTCTGAGGTCTCAAAAAGTGTTTCTTCACCCCGGGAAGTGAATTAAATACCATTTGGAGGCATTTAATGTTCAAGCAAAAACGGCGGATTTTTGACAAAAGAGATAACACCCCCCCATTACTTGATGTTTCAGAAAGGTGAAAAATTGTCCGTTTTCAAATGTTTTATTTTTGAAAGTCAGTTCACATTTGTAGGTGGATCATCAGTTTTAGAGCTAAAAAAATTAGCATGTTTAAAGTGATTTTCATGCTTCCAGGGGCTCTAAACACAAGATTTGTGGAATGGTTAAAAGTGCATGAAAATGGCCAATTTGCTCACTCTGAGGTCTCAAAAAGTGTTTCTTCACCCCGGGAAGTGAATTAAATACCATTTGGAGGCATTTAATGTTCAAGCAAAAACAGCTGATTTTTGACAAAAGAGATAACACCCCCCCCATTACGTCATGCTTCAGAAAGGTGAAAAATTGTCCATTTTCAAATGTTTTATTTTTGAATGTCAGTTCACATTTGTAGGTGAATTATTAGTTTTAGAGCTAAAATTAGCATGTTTAAAGTGATTTTCATGCTTCCTGTGGCCCTAAACACAAAGTTTGTGGAATGGTTAAAAGTGCATGAAAATGGCCAATTTGCTCACTCTGAGGTCTCAAAAAGTGTTTCTTCACCCCGGGAAGTGAATTAAATACCATTTGGAGGCATTTAATGTTCAAGCAAAAACAGCTGATTTTTGACAAAAGAGATAACACCCCCCCATTAAGTAATTCTTCAGAAAGGTGAAAAATGGTCTGTTTTCAAATGTTTTATTTTTGAACGTCAGTTCACATTTGTAGGTGGATTATTAGTTTTAGAGCTAAAATTAGCATATTTAAAGTGATTTTCATGCTTCCAGGGGCTCTAAACACAAGATTTGTGGAATGGTTAAAAGTGCATGAAAATGGCCAATTTGCCCACTCTGAGGTCTCAAAAAGTGTTTCTTCACCCCAGGAAGTGAATTAAATACCATTTGGAGGCATTTAATGTTCAATCAAAAACAGCTGATTTTTGACAAAAGAGATAACACCTCCCATTACGTCATGCTTCAGAAAGGTGAAAAATTGTCCGTTTTCAAATGTTTTATTTTTGAATGTCAGTTCACATTTGTAGGTGGATTATTAGTTTTAGAGCTAAAATTAGCATATTTAAAGTGATTTTCATGCTTCCAGGGGCTCTAAACACAAGATTTGTGGAATGGTTAAAAGTGCATGAAAATGGCCAATTTGCTCACTCTGAGGTCTCAAAAAGTGTTTCTTCACCCCGGGAAGTGAATTAAATACAATTTGGAGGCATTTAATGTTCAAGCAAAAACGGCGGATTTTTGACAAAAGAGATAACAACCCCCCATTACTTGATGCTTCAGAAAGGTGAAAAATTGTCCGTTTTCAAATGTTTTATTTTTGAATGTCAGTTCACATTTGTAGGTGGATTATTAGTTTTAGAGCTAAAATTAGCATATTTAAAGTGATTTTCATGCTTCCAGGGGCTCTAAACACAAGATTTGTGGAATGGTTAAAAGTGCATGAAAATGGCCAATTTGCTCACTCTGAGGTCTCAAAAAGTGTTTCTTCACCCCGGGAAGTGAATTAAATACCATTTGGAGGCATTTAATGTTCAAGCAAAAACGGCGGATTTTTGACAAAAGAGATAACACCCCCCCATTACTTGATGTTTCAAAAAGGTGAAAAATTGTCCGTTTTCAAATGTTTTATTTTTGAAAGTCAGTTCACATTTGTAGGTGGATCATCAGTTTTAGAGCTAAAAAAATTAGCATGTTTAAAGTGATTTTCATGCTTCCAGGGGCTCTAAACACAAGATTTGTGGAATGGTTAAAAGTGCATGAAAATGGCCAATTTGCTCACTCTGAGGTCTCAAAAAGTGTTTCTTCACCCCGGGAAGTGAATTAAATACCATTTGGAGGCATTTAATGTTCAAGCAAAAACGGCTGATTTTTGACAAAAGAGATAACACCCCCCCATTACGTCATGCTTCAGAAAGGTGAAAAATTGTCCATTTTCAAATGTTTTATTTTTGAATGTCAGTTCACATTTGTAGGTGAATTATTAGTTTTAGAGCTAAAATTAGCATGTTTAAAGTGATTTTCATGCTTCCTGTGGCCCTAAACACAAAGTTTGTGGAATGGTTAAAAGTGCATGAAAATGGCCAATTTGCTCACTCTGAGGTCTCAAAAAGTGTTTCTTCACCCCGGGAAGTGAATTAAATACCATTTGGAGGCATTTAATGTTCAAGCAAAAACAGCTGATTTTTGACAAAAGAGATAACACCCCCCCATTAAGTAATTCTTCAGAAAGGTGAAAAATGGTCCGTTTTCAAATGTTTTATTTTTGAACGTCAGTTCACATTTGTAGGTGGATTATTAGTTTTAGAGATAAAATTAGCATATTTAAAGTGATTTTCATGCTTCCAGGGGCTCTAAACACAAGATTTGTGGAATGGTTAAAAGTGCATGAAAATGGCCAATTTGCCCACTCTGAGGTCTCAAAAAGTGTTTCTTCACCCCAGGAAGTGAATTAAATACCATTTGGAGGCATTTAATGTTCAAGCAAAAACGGCTGATTTTTGACAAAAGAGATAACACCCCCCCATTACGTCATTCTTCAGAAAGGTGAAAAATGGTCCGTTTTCAAATGTTTTATTTTTGAACGTCAGTTCACATTTGTAGGTGGATTATTAGTTTTAGAGCTAAAATTAGCATGTTTAAAGTGATTTTCATGCTTCCAGGGGCTCTAAACACAAGATTTGTGGAATGGTTAAAAGTGCATGAAAATGGCCAATTTGCTCACTCTGAGGTCTCAAAAAGTGTTTCTTCACCCCGGGAAGTGAATTAAATACCATTTGGAGGCATTTAATGTTCAAGCAAAAACAGCTGATTTTTGACAAAAGAGATAACACCCCCCATTACGTAATTCTTCAGAAAGGTGAAAACTTTTCTGTTTTCAAATGTTTTATTTTTGAATGTCAGTTCACATTTGTAGGTGGATTAATAGTTTTAGAGCTAAAATTAGCATATTTAAAGTGATGTTCATGCTTCCAGGGGCTCTAAACACAAGATTTGTGGAATGGTTAAAAGTGCATGAAAATGGCCAATTTGCTCACTCTGAGGTCTCAAAAAGTGTTTCTTCACCCCGGGAAGTGAATTAAATACCATTTGGAGGCATTTAATGTTCAAGCAAAAACGGCTGATTTTTGACAAAAGAGATAACACCCCCCCATTACGTCATTCTTCAGAAAGGTGAAAAATGGTCCGTTTTCAAATGTTTTATTTTTGAACGTCAGTTCACATTTGTAGGTGGATTATTAGTTTTAGAGCTAAAATTTGCATGTTTAAAGTGATTTTCATGCTTCCAGGGGCTCTAAACACAAGATTTGTGGAATGGTTAAAAGTGCATGAAAATGGCCAATTTGCTCACTCTGAGGTCTCAAAAAGTGTTTCTTCACCCCGGGAAGTGAATTAAATACCATTTGGAGGCATTTAATGTTCAATCAAAAACAGCTGATTTTTGACAAAAGAGATAACACCTCCCATTACGTCATGCTTCAGAAAGGTGAAAAATTGTCCGTTTTCAAATGGTGTTTTTTTTAATGTCAGTTCACATTTGTAGGTGGATTATTAGTTTTAGAGCTAAAATTAGCATGTTTAAAGTGATTTTCATGCTTCCTGTGGCCCTAAACACAAGGTTTGTGGAATGGTTAAAAGTGCATGAAAATGGCCAATTTGCTCACTCTGAGGTCTCAAAAAGAGTTTCTTCACCCCGGGAAGTGAATTAAATACCATTTGGAGGCATTTAATGTTCAAGCAAAAACAGCTGATTTTTGACAAAAGAGATAACACCCCCATTACGTCATTCTTCAGAAAGGTAAAAAATGGTCCGTTTTCAAATGTTTAATTTTTGAACGTCAGTTCACATTTGTAGGTGGATTATTAGTTTTAGAGCTAAAATTAGCATGTTTAAAGTGATTTTCATGCTTCCAGGGGCTCTAAACACAAGATTTGTGGAATGGTTAAAAGTGCATGAAAATGGCCAATTTGCTCACTCTGAGGTCTCAAAAAGTGTTTCTTCACCCCGGGAAGTGAATTAAATACAATTTGGAGGCATTTAATGTTCAAGCAAAAACGGCGGATTTTTGACAAAAGAGATAACACCCCCCCATTACTTGATGTTTCAGAAAGGTGAAAAATTGTCCGTTTTCAAATGTTTTATTTTTGAATGTCAGTTCACATTTGTAGGTGGATCATCAGTTTTAGAGCTAAAAAAATTAGCATGTTTAAAGTGATTTTCATGCTTCCAGGGGCTCTAAACACAAGATTTGTGGAATGGTTAAAAGTGCATGAAAATGGCCAATTTGCTCACTCTGAGGTCTCAAAAAGTGTTTCTTCACCCCGGGAAGTGAATTAAATACCATTTGGAGGCATTTAATGTTCAAGCAAAAACAGCTGATTTTTGACAAAAGAGATAACACCCCCCCATTACGTCATGCTTCAGAAAGGTGAAAAATTGTCCATTTTCAAATGTTTTATTTTTGAATGTCAGTTCACATTTGTAGGTGAATTATTAGTTTTAGAGCTAAAATTAGCATGTTTAAAGTGATTTTCATGCTTCCTGTGGCCCTAAACACAAAGTTTGTGGAATGGTTAAAAGTGCATGAAAATGGCCAATTTGCTCACTCTGAGGTCTCAAAAAGTGTTTCTTCACCCCGGGAAGTGAATTAAATACCATTTGGAGGCATTTAATGTTCAAGCAAAAACAGCTGATTTTTGACAAAAGAGATAACACCCCCCCATTAAGTAATTCTTCAGAAAGGTGAAAAATGGTCTGTTTTCAAATGTTTTATTTTTGAACGTCAGTTCACATTTGTAGGTGGATTATTAGTTTTAGAGCTAAAATTAGCATATTTAAAGTGATTTTCATGCTTCCAGGGGCTCTAAACACAAGATTTGTGGAATGGTTAAAAGTGCATGAAAATGGCCAATTTGCCCACTCTGAGGTCTCAAAAAGTGTTTCTTCACCCCAGGAAGTGAATTAAATACCATTTGGAGGCATTTAATGTTCAATCAAAAACAGCTGATTTTTGACAAAAGAGATAACACCTCCCATTACGTCATGCTTCAGAAAGGTGAAAAATTGTCCGTTTTCAAATGTTTTATTTTTGAATGTCAGTTCACATTTGTAGGTGGATTATTAGTTTTAGAGCTAAAATTAGCATGTTTAAAGTGATTTTCATGCTTCCTGTGGCCCTAAACACAAGGTTTGTGGAATGGTTAAAAGTGCATGAAAATGGCCAATTTGCTCACTCTGAGGTCTCAAAAAGTGTTTCTTCACCCCGGGAAGTGAATTAAATACCATTTGGAGGCATTTAATGTTCAAGCAAAAACAGCTGATCTTTGACAAAAGAGATAACACCCCCCCATTACGTCATTCTTCAGAAAGGTGAAAAATTGTCCGTTTTCAAATGTTTTTGTTTTTAATGTCAGTTCACATTTGTAGGTGGATTAGTTTTAGAGCTAAAATTAGCATGTTTAAAGTGATTTTCATGCTTCCAGGGGCTCTAAACACAAGATTTGTGGAATGGTTAAAAGTGCATGAAAATGGCCAATTTGCTCACTCTGAGGTCTCAAAAAGTGTTTCTTCACCCCGGGAAGTGAATTAAATACAATTTGGAGGCATTTAATGTTCAAGCAAAAACGGCGGATTTTTGACAAAAGAGATAACACCCCCCCATTACTTGATGCTTCAGAAAGGTGAAAAATTGTCCGTTTTCAAATGTTTTATTTTTGAATGTCAGTTCACATTTGTAGGTGGATTATTAGTTTTAGAGCTAAAATTAGCATATTTAAAGTGATTTTCATGCTTCCAGGGGCTCTAAACACAAGATTTGTGGAATGGTTAAAAGTGCATGAAAATGGCCAATTTGCTCACTCTGAGGTCTCAAAAAGTGTTTCTTCACCCCGGGAAGTGAATTAAATACCGTTTGGAGGCATTTAATGTTCAAGCAAAAACGGCGGATTTTTGACAAAAGAGATAACACTTCCCATTACGCCATGTTTCAGAAAAGTGAAAAATTGTCCGTTTTCAAATGTTTTATTTTTGAATGTCAGTTCACATTTGTAGGTGGATCATCAGTTTTAGAGCTAAAAAAATTAGCATGTTTAAAGTGATTTTCATGCTTCCAGGGGCTCTAAACACAAGATTTGTGGAATGGTTAAAAGTGCATGAAAATGGCCAATTTGCTCACTCTGAGGTCTCAAAAAGTGTTTCTTCACCCCGGGAAGTGAATTAAATACCATTTGGAGGCATTTCATGTTCAATCAAAAACAGTTGATTTTTGACAAAAGAGATAACACTTCCCATTACGCCATGCTTCAGAAAGGTGAAAAATTGTCCGTTTTCAAATGTTTTTGTTTTTAATGTCAGTTCACATTTGTAGGTGGATTAGTTTTAGAGCTAAAATTAGCATGTTTAAAGTGATTTTCATGCTTCCTGTGGCCCTAAACACAAGGTTTGTGGAAAGGTTAAAAGTGCATGAAAATGGCCAATTTGCTCACTCTGGGGTCTCAAAAAGTGTTTCTTCACCCCGGGAAGTGAATTAAATACCATTTGGAGGCATTTAATGTTCAAGCAAAAACGGCTGATTTTTTACAAAAGAGATAACACCCCCCCATTACGTCATTCTTCAGAAAGGTGAAAAATGGTCCATTTTCAAATGTTTTATTTTTGAACGTCAGTTCACATTTGTAGGTGGATTATTAGTTTTAGAGCTAAAATTAGCATGTTTAAAGTGATTTTCATGCTTCCAGGGGCTCTAAACACAAGATTTGTGGAATGGTTAAAAGTGCATGAAAATGGCCAATTTGCTCACTCTGAGGTCTCAAAAAGTGTTTCTTCACCCCGGGAAGTGAATTAAATACCATTTGTAGGCATTTAATGTTCAATCAAAAACAGCAGATTTTTGACAAAAGAGATAACACCCCCCCATTACGTCATTCTTCAGAAAGGTGAAAAATGGTCAGTTTCCAAATGTTTTATTTTTGAACGTCAGTTCACATTTGTAGGTGGATTATTAGTTTTAGAGCTAAAATTAGCATGTTTAAAGTGATTTTCATGCTTCCAGGGGCTCTAAACACAAGATTTGTAGAATGGTTAAAAGTGCATGAAAATGGCCAATATGCTCACTCTGAGGTCTCAAAAAGTGTTTCTTCACCCCGGGAAGTGAATTAAATACCATTTGGAGGCATTTAATGTTCAAGCAAAAACAGCTGATTTTTGACAAAGGAGATAACACCCCCCATTACGTAATTCTTCAGAAAGGTGAAAAATTGTCTGTTTTCAAATGTTTTATTTTTGAATGTCAGTTCACATTTGTAGGTGGATTATTAGTTTTAGAGCTAAAATTAGCATATTTAAAGTGATGTTCATGCTTCCAGGGGCTCTAAACACAAGATTTGTGGAATGGTTAAAAGTGCATGAAAATGGCCAATTTGCTCACTCTGAGGTCTCAAAAAGTGTTTCTTCACCCCGGGAAGTGAATTAAATACCATTTGGAGGCATTTAATGTTCAAGCAAAAACGGCTGATTTTTGACAAAAGAGATAACACCCCCCCATTACGTCATTCTTCAGAAAGTTGAAAAATGGTCCGTTTTCAAATGTTTTATTTTTTAATGTCAGTTCACATTTGTAGGTGGATTATTAGTTTTAGAGCTAAAATTAGCATGTTTAAAGTGATTTTCATGCTTCCAGGGGCTCTAAACACAAGATTTGTGGAATGGTTAAAAGTGCATGAAAATGGCCAATTTGCTCACTCTGAGGTCTCAAAAAGTGTTTCTTCACCCCGGGAAGTGAATTAAATACCATTTGGAGGCATTTAATGTTCAATCAAAAACAGCTGATTTTTGACAAAAGAGATAACACCTCCCATTACGTCATGCTTCAGAAAGGTGAAAAATTGTCCGTTTTCAAATGTTTTATTTTTGAATGTCAGTTCACATTTGTAGGTGGATTATTAGTTTTAGAGCTAAAATTAGCATGTTTAAAGTGATTTTCATGCTTCCTGTGGCCCTAAACACAAGGTTTGTGGAATGGTTAAAAGTGCATGAAAATGGCCAATTTGCTCACTCTGAGGTCTCAAAAAGTGTTTCTTCACCCCGGGAAGTGAATTAAATACCATTTGGAGGCATTTAATGTTCAAGCAAAAACAGCTGATCTTTGACAAAAGAGATAACACTTCCCATTACGCCATGCTTCAGAAAGGTGAAAAATTGTCCGTTTTCAAATGTTTTTGTTTTTAATGTCAGTTCACATTTGTAGGTGGATTAGTTTTAGAGCTAAAATTAGCATGTTTAAAGTGATTTTCATGCTTCCTGTGGCCCTAAACACAAGGTTTGTGGAATGGTTAAAAGTGCATGAAAATGGCCAATTTGCTCACTCTGAGGTCTCAAAAAGTGTTTCTTCACCCCGGGAAGTGAATTAAATACCATTTGTAGGCATTTAATGTTCAATCAAAAACAGCAGATTTTTGACAAAAGAGATAACACCCCCCCATTACGTCATTCTTCAGAAAGGTGAAAAATGGTCAGTTTCCAAATGTTTTATTTTTGAACGTCAGTTCACATTTGTAGGTGGATTATTAGTTTTAGAGCTAAAATTAGCATGTTTAAAGTGATTTTCATGCTTCCAGGGGCTCTAAACACAAGATTTGTGGAATGGTTAAAAGTGCATGAAAATGGCCAATATGCTCACTCTGAGGTCTCAAAAAGTGTTTCTTCACCCCCGGGAAGTGAATTAAATACCATTTGGAGGCATTTAATGTTCAAGCAAAAACAGCTGATTTTTGACAAAGGAGATAACACCCCCCATTACGTAATTCTTCAGAAAGGTGAAAAATTGTCTGTTTTCAAATGTTTTATTTTTGAATGTCAGTTCACATTTGTAGGTGGATTATTAGTTTTAGAGCTAAAATTAGCACATTTAAAGTGATGTTCATGCTTCCAGGGGCTCTAAACACAAGATTTGTGGAATGGTTAAAAGTGCATGAAAATGGCCAATTTGCTCACTCTGAGGTCTCAAAAAGTGTTTCTTCACCCCGGGAAGTGAATTAAATACCATTTGGAGGCATTTAATGTTCAAGCAAAAACGGCTGATTTTTGACAAAAGAGATAACACCCCCCCATTACGTCATTCTTCAGAAAGGTGAAAAATGGTCCGTTTTCAAATGTTTTATTTTTTAATGTCAGTTCACATTTGTAGGTGGATTATTAGTTTTAGAGCTAAAATTAGCATGTTTAAAGTGATTTTCATGCTTCCAGGGGCTCTAAACACAAGATTTGTGGAATGGTTAAAAGTGCATGAAAATGGCCAATTTGCTCACTCTGAGGTCTCAAAAAGTGTTTCTTCACCCCGGGAAGTGAATTAAATACCATTTGGAGGCATTTAATGTTCAATCAAAAACAGCTGATTTTTGACAAAAGAGATAACACCTCCCATTACGTCATGCTTCAGAAAGGTGAAAAATTGTCCGTTTTCAAATGTTTTATTTTTGAATGTCAGTTCACATTTGTAGGTGGATTATTAGTTTTAGAGCTAAAATTAGCATGTTTAAAGTGATTTTCATGCTTCCTGTGGCCCTAAACACAAGGTTTGTGGAATGGTTAAAAGTGCATGAAAATGGCCAATTTGCTCACTCTGAGGTCTCAAAAAGTGTTTCTTCACCCCGGGAAGTGAATTAAATACCATTTGGAGGCATTTAATGTTCAAGCAAAAACAGCTGATCTTTGACAAAAGAAATAACACCCCCCCATTACGTCATTCTTCAGAAAGGTGAAAAATTGTCCGTTTTCAAATGTTTTTGTTTTTAATGTCAGTTCACATTTGTAGGTGGATTAGTTTTAGAGCTAAAATTAGCATGTTTAAAGTGATTTTCATGCTTCCAGGGGCTCTAAACACAAGATTTGTGGAATGGTTAAAAGTGCATGAAAATGGCCAATTTGCTCACTCTGAGGTCTCAAAAAGTGTTTCTTCACCCAGGGAAGTGAATTAAATACAATTTGGAGGCATTTAATGTTCAAGCAAAAACGGCGGATTTTTGACAAAAGAGATAACACCCCCCCATTACTTGATGCTTCAGAAAGGTGAAAAATTGTCCGTTTTCAAATGTTTTATTTTTGAATGTCAGTTCACATTTGTAGGTGGATCATCAGTTTTAGAGCTAAAAAAATTAGCATGTTTAAAGTGATTTTCATGCTTCCAGGGGCTCTAAACACAAGATATGTGGAATGGTCAAAAGTGCATGAAAATGGCCAATTTGCTCTCTGAGGTCTCAAAAAGTGTTTCTTCACCCCAGGAAGTGAATTAAATACCATTTGGAGGCATTTCATGTTCAATCAAAAACAGCTGATTTTTGACAAAAGAGATAACACCCCCCCATTACGTAATTCTTCAGAAAGGTGAAAAATTGTCTGTTTTCAAATGTTTTATTTTTGAATGTCAGTTCACATTTGTAGGTGGATTATTAGTTTTAGAGCTAAAATTAGCATATTTAAAGTGATTTTCATGCTTCCAGGGGCTCTAAACACAAGATTTGTGGAATGGTTAAAAGTGCATGAAAATGGCCAATTTGCTCACTCTGAGGTCTCAAAAAGTGTTTCTTCACCCCGGGAAGTGAATTAAATACCATTTGGAGGCATTTAATGTTCAAGCAAAAACGGCTGATTTTTGACAAAAGAGATAACACCCCCCCATTACGTCATTCTTCAGAAATGTGAAAAATGGTCCGTTTTCAAATGTTTTATTTTTGAACGTCAGTTCACATTTGTAGGTGGATTATTAGTTTTAGAGCTAAAATTAGCATGTTTAAAGTGATTTTCATGCTTCCAGGGGCTCTAAACACAAGATTTGTGGAATGGTTAAAAGTGCATGAAAATGGCCAATTTGCTCACTCTGAGGTCTCAAAAAGTGTTTCTTCACCCCGGGAAGTGAATTAAATACCATTTGGAGGCATTTAATGTTCAATCAAAAACAGCTGATTTTTGACAAAAGAGATAACACCTCCCATTACGTCATGCTTCAGAAAGGTGAAAAATTGTCCTTTTTTCAAATGTTTTTTTTTAATGTCAGTTCACATTTGTAGGTGGATTATTAGTTTTAGAGCTAAAATTAGCATGTTTAAAGTGATTTTCATGCTTCCTATGGCCCTAAACACAAGGTTTGTGGAATGGTTAAAAGTGCATGAAAATGGCCAATTTGCTCACTCTGAGGTCTCAAAAAGAGTTTCTTCACCCCGGGAAGTGAATTAAATACCATTTGGAGGCATTTAATGTTCAAGCAAAAACAACTGATTTTTGACAAAAGAGATAACACCCCCCCATTACGTAATTCTTCAGAAAGGTGAAAAATTGTCTGTTTTCACATGTTTTATTTTTGAATGTCAGTTCACATTTGTAGGTGGATTATTAGTTTTAGAGCTAAAATTTGCATATTTAAAGTGATTTTCATGCTTCCAGGGGCTCTAAACACAAGATTTGTGGAATGGTTAAAAGTGCATGAAAATGGCCAATTTGCTCACTCTGAGGTCTCAAAAAGTGTTTCTTCACCCCGGGAAGTGAATTAAATACCATTTGGAGGCATTTACTGTTCAAGCAAAAACGGCTGATTTTTGACAAAAGAGATAACACCCCCCATTACGTCATTCTTCAGAAAGGTGAAAAATGGTCCGTTTTCAAATGTTTTATTTTTGAACGTCAGTTCACATTTGTAGGTGGATTATTAGTTTTAGAGCTAAAATTAGCATGTTTAAAGTGATTTTCATGCTTCCAGGGGCTCTAAACACAAGATTTGTGGAATGGTTAAAAGTGCATGAAAATGGCCAATTTGCTCACTCTGAGGTCTCAAAAAGTGTTTCTTCACCCCGGGAAGTGAATTAAATACCATTTGGAGGCATTTAATGTTCAATCAAAAACAGCTGATTTTTGACAAAAGAGATAACACCTCCCATTACGTCATGCTTCAGAAAGGTGAAAAATTGTCCGTTTTCAAATGTTTTATTTTTGAACGTCAGTTCACATTTGTAGGTGGATTATTAGTTTTAGAGCTAAAATTAGCATGTTTAAAGTGATTTTCATGCTTCCAGGGGCTCAAAACACAAGATTTGTGGAATGGTTAAAAGTTCATGAAAATGGCCAATTTGCTCACTCTGAGGTCTCAAAAAGTGTTTCTTCACCCCGGGAAGTGAATTAAATACCATTTGGAGGCATTTAATGTTCAAGCAAAAACAGCTGATTTTTGACAAAAGGGATAACACCCCCCCATTACGTAATGCTTCAGAAAGGTGAAAAATGGTCAGTTTTCAAATGTTTTATTTTTGAAGGTCAGTTCACATTTGTAGGTGGATTATTAGTTTTAGAGCTAAAATTAGCATGTTTAAAGTGATTTTCATGCTTCCAGGGGCCCGGGAAGTGAATTAAATACCATTTGGAGGCATTTAATGTTCAAGCAAAAACGGCTGATTTTTGACAAAAGAGATAACACCCCCCCATTAAGTCATGCTTCAGAAAGGTGAAAAATTGTCCATTTTCAAATGTTTTATTTTTGAATGTCAGTTCACATTTGTAGGTGAATTATTAGTTTTAGAGCTAAAATTAGCATGTTTAAAGTGATTTTCATGCTTCCTGTGGCCCTAAACACAAAGTTTGTGGAATGGTTAAAAGTGCATGAAAATGGCCAATTTGCTCACTCTGAGGTCTCAAAAAGTGTTTCTTCACCCCGGGAAGTGAATTAAATACAATTTGGAGGCATTTAATGTTCAAGCAAAAACAGCTGATTTTTGACAAAAGAGATAACACCCCCCCATTAAGTAATTCTTCAGAAAGGTGAAAAATGGTCCGTTTTCAAATGTTTTATTTTTGAACGTCAGTTCACATTTGTAGGTGGATTATTAGTTTTAGAGCTAAAATTAGCATATTTAAGGTGATTTTCATGCTTCCAGGGCCTCTAAACACAAGATTTGTGGAATGGTTAAAAGTGCATGAAAATGGCCAATTTGCCCCCTCTGAGGTCTCAAAAAGTGTTTCTTCACCCCGGGAAGTGAATTAAATACCATTTGGAGGCATTTAATGTTCAAGCAAAAACGGCTGATTTTTGACAAAAGAGATAACACCCCCCCATTACGTCATTCTTCAGAAAGGTGAAAAATGGTCCGTTTTCAAATGTTTTATTTTTTAACGTCAGTTCACATTTGTAGGTGGATTATTAGTTTTAGAGCTAAAATTAGCATGTTTAAAGTGATTTTCATGCTTCCAGGGGCCCGGGAAGTGAATTAAATACCATTTGGAGGCATTTAATGTTCAAGCAAAAACGGCTGATTTTTGACAAAAGAGATAACACCCCCCCATTACGTCATGCTTCAGAAAGGTGAAAAATTGTCCATTTTCAAATGTTTTATTTTTGAATGTCAGTTCACATTTGTAGGTGAATTATTAGTTTTAGAGCTAAAATTAGCATGTTTAAAGTGATTTTCATGCTTCATGTGGCCCTAAACACAAAGTTTGTGGAATGGTTAAAAGTGCATGAAAATGGCCAATTTGCTCACTCTGAGGTCTCAAAAAGTGTTTCTTCACCCCGGGAAGTGAATTAAATACCATTTGGAGGCATTTAATGTTCAAGCAAAAACAGCTGATTTTTGACAAAAGAGATAACACCCCCCCATTAAGTAATTCTTCAGAAAGGTGAAAAATGGTCCGTTTTCAAATGTTTTATTTTTGAACGTCAGTTCACATTTGTAGGTGGATTACTAGTTTTAGAGATAAAATTAGCATATTTAAAGTGATTTTCATGCTTCCAGGGGCTCTAAACACAAGATTTGTGGAATGGTTAAAAGTGCATGAAAATGGCCAATTTGCCCACTCTGAGGTCTCAAAAAGTGTTTCTTCACCCCAGGAAGTGAATTAAATACCATTTGGAGGCATTTAATGTTCAAGCAAAAACGGCTGATTTTTGACAAAAGAGATAACACCCCCTCATTACGTCATTCTTCAGAAAGGTGAAAAATGGTCCGTTTTCAAATGTTTTATTTTTGAACGTCAGTTCACATTTGTAGGTGGATTATTAGTTTTAGAGCTAAAATTAGCATGTTTAAAGTGATTTTCATGCTTCCAGGGGCCCGGGAAGTGAATTAAATACCATTTGGAGGCATTTAATGTTCAAGCAAAAACAGCTGATCTTTGACAAAAGAGATAACACCCCCCCATTACGTCATTCTTCAGAAAGGTGAAAAATGGTCCGTTTTCAAATGTTTTATTTTTGAACGTCAGTTCACATTTGTAGGTGGATTATTAGTTTTAGAGCTAAAATTAGCATGTTTAAAGTGATTTTCATGCTTCCAGGGGCTCTAAACACAAGATTTGTGGAATGGTTAAAAGTGCATGAAAATGGCCAATTTGCTCACTCTGAGGTCTCAAAAAGTGTTTCTTCACCCCGGGAAGTGAATTAAATACCATTTGGAGGCATTTAATGTTCAATCAAAAACAGCTGATTTTTGACAAAAGAGATAACACCTCCCATTACGTCATGCTTCAGAAAGGTGAAAAATTGTCCATTTTCAAATGTTTTATTTTTGAATGTCAGTTCACATTTGTAGGTGGATTATTAGTTTTAGAGCTAAAATTAGCATGTTTAAAGTGATTGTCATGCTTCCTGTGGCCCTAAACACAAGGTTTGTGGAATGGTTAAAAGTGCATGAAAATGGCCAATTTGCTCACTCTGAGGTCTCAAAAAGTGTTTCTTCACCCCGGGAAGTGAATTAAATACCATTTGGAGGCATTTAATGTTCAAGCAAAAACAGCTGATCTTTGACAAAAGAGATAACACCCCCCCATTACGTCATTCTTCAGAAAGGTGAAAAATGGTCCGTTTTCAAATGTTTTATTTTTGAACGTCAGTTCACATTTGTAGGTGGATTATTAGTTTTAGAGCTAAAATTAGCATGTTTATAGTGATTTTCATGCTTCCAGGGGCTCTAAACACAAGATTTGTGGAATGGTTAAAAGTGCATTAAAATGGCCAATTTGCTCACTCTGAGGTCTCAAAAAGTGTTTCTTCACCCCGGGAAGTGAATTAAATACCATTTGGAGGCATTTCATGTTCAATCAAAAACAGCTGATTTTTGACAAAAGAGATAACACCTCCCATTACGTCATGCTTCAGAAAGGTGAAAAATTGTCCGTTTTCAAATGTTTTTGTTTTTAATGTCAGTTCACATTTGTAGGTGGATTAGTTTTAGAGCTAAAATTAGCATGTTTAAAGTGATTTTCATGCTTCCTGTGGCCCTAAACACAAGGTTTGTGGAATGGTTAAAAGTGCATGAAAATGGCCAATTTGCTCACTCTGAGGTCTCAAAAAGAGTTTCTTCACCCCGGGAAGTGAATTAAATACAATTTGGAGGCATTTAATGTTCAAGCAAAAACAGCTGATTTTTGACAAAAGAGATAACACCCCCCATTACGTAATTCTTCAGAAAGGTGAAAAATTGTCTGTTTTCAAATGTTTTATTTTTGAATGTCAGTTCACATTTGTAGGTGGATTATTAGTTTTAGAGCTAAAATTAGCATGTTTAAAGTGATTGTCATGCTTCCTGTGGCCCTAAACACAAGGTTTGTGGAATGGTTAAAAGTGCATGAAAATGGCCAATTTGCTCACTCTGAGGTCTCAAAAAGTGTTTCTTCACCCCGGGAAGTGAATTAAATACCATTTGGAGGCATTTAATGTTCAAGCAAAAACAGCTGATCTTTGACAAAAGAGATAACACCCCCCCATTACGTCATTCTTCAGAAAGGTGAAAAATGGTCCGTTTTCAAATGTTTTATTTTTGAACGTCAGTTCACATTTGTAGGTGGATTATTAGTTTTAGAGCTAAAATTAGCATGTTTATAGTGATTTTCATGCTTCCAGGGGCTCTAAACACAAGATTTGTGGAATGGTTAAAAGTGCATGAAAATGGCCAATTTGCTCACTCTGAGGTCTCAAAAAGTGTTTCTTCACCCCGGGAAGTGAATTAAATACCATTTGTAGGCATTTAATGTTCAATCAAAAACAGCAGATTTTTGACAAAAGAGATAACACCCCCCCATTACGTCATTCTTCAGAAAGGTGAAAAATGGTCCGTTTCCAAATGTTTTATTTTTGAACGTCAGTTCACATTTGTAGGTGGATTATTTGTTTTAGAGCTAAAATTAGCATGTTTAAAGTGATTTTCATGCTTCCAGGGGCTCTAAACACAAGATTTGTGGAATGGTTAAAAGTGCATGAAAATGGCCAATTTGCTCACTCTGAGGTCTCAAAAAGTGTTTCTTCACCCCGGGAAGTGAATTAAATACCATTTGGAGGCATTTAATGTTCAAGCAAAAACAGCTGATTTTTGACAAAAGAGATAACACCCCCCCCATTACGTAATTCTTCAGAAAGGTGAAAAATGTTCTGTTTTCAAATGTTTTATTTTTGAATGTCAGTTCACATTTGTAGGTGGATTAATAGTTTTAGAGCTAAAATTAGCATATTTAAAGTGATGTTCATCCTTCCAGGGGCTCTAAACACAAGATTTGTGGAATGGTTAAAAGTGCATGAAAATGGCCAATTTGCTCACTCTGAGGTCTCAAAAAGTGTTTCTTCACCCCGGGAAGTGAATTAAATACCATTTGGAGGCATTTAATGTTCAAGCAAAAACAGCTGATCTTTGACAAAAGAGATAACACCCCCCCATTACGTCATTCTTCAGAAAGGTGAAAAATGGTCCGTTTTCAAATGTTTTATTTTTGAACGTCAGTTCACATTTGTAGGTGGATTATTAGTTTTAGAGCTAAAATTAGCATGTTTATAGTGATTTTCATGCTTCCAGGGGCTCTAAACACAAGATTTGTGGAATGGTTAAAAGTGCATGAAAATGGCCAATTTGCTCACTCTGAGGTCTCAAAAAGTGTTTCTTCACCCCGGGAAGTGAATTAAATACCATTTGGAGGCATTTCATGTTCAATCAAAAACAGCTGATTTTTGACAAAAGAGATAACACCTCCCATTACGTCATGCTTCAGAAAGGTGAAAAATTGTCCGTTTTCAAATGTTTTTTTTTTAATGTCAGTTCACATTTGTAGGTGGATTATTAGTTTTAGAGCTAAAATTAGCATGTTTAAAGTGATTTTCATGCTTCCTGTGGCCCTAAACACAAGGTTTGTGGAATGGTTAAAAGTGCATGAAAATGGCCAATTTGCTCACTCTGAGGTCTCAAAAAGAGTTTCTTCACCCCGGGAAGTGAATTAAATACCATTTGGAGGCATTTAATGTTCAAGCAAAAACAGCTGATTTTTGACAAAAGAGATAACACCCCCATTACGTCATTCTTCAGAAAGGTAAAAAATGGTCCGTTTTCAAATGTTTAATTTTTGAACGTCAGTTCACATTTGTAGGTGGATTATTAGTTTTAGAGCTAAAATTAGCATGTTTAAAGTGATTTTCATGCTTCCAGGGGCTCTAAACACAAGATTTGTGGAATGGTTAAAAGTGCATGAAAATAGCCAATTTGCTCACTCTGAGGTCTCAAAAAGTGTTTCTTCACCCCGGGAAGTGAATTAAATACAATTTGGAGCCATTTAATGTTCAAGCAAAAACGGCGGATTTTTGACAAAAGAGATAACACCCCCCATTACTTGATGCTTCAGAAAGGTGAAAAATTGTCCGTTTTCAAATGTTTTATTTTTGAATGTCAGTTCACATTTGTAGGTGGATCATCAGTTTTAGAGCTAAAAAAATTAGCATGTTTAAAGTGATTTTCATGCTTCCAGGGGCTCTAAACACAAGATTTGTGGAATGGTTAAAAGTGCATGAAAATGGCCAATTTGCTCACTCTGAGGTCTCAAAAAGTGTTTCTTCACCCCGGGAAGTGAATTAAATACCATTTGGAGGCATTTAATGTTCAATCAAAAAGAGCTGATTTTTGACAAAAGAGATAACACCTCCCATTACGTCATGCTTCAGAAAGGTGAAAAATTGTCCGTTTTTTTTTTTTTTTAATGTCAGTTCACATTTGTAGGTGGATTATTAGTTTTAGAGCTAAAATTAGCATGTTTAAAGTGATTTTCATGCTTCCTGTGGCCCTAAACACAAGGTTTGTGGAATGGTTAAAAGTGCATGAAAAGGTCCAATTTGCTCACTCTGAGGTCTCAAAAAGTGTTTCTATACCCCGGTAAGTGAATGAAATTCCATTTGGATGCATTTAATGTTCATGCAAAAACAGCTGATTTTTGACAAAAGAGATAACACCCGCCCATTACGTAATTCTTCAGAAAGGTGAAAAATTGTCCGTTTTCAAATGTTTTATTTTTGAATGTCAGTTCACATTTGTAGGTGGATTATTAGTTTTAGAGCTAAAATTAGCATGTTTAAAGTGATTTTCATGCTTCCAGGGGCTCTAAACACAAGATTTGTGGAATGGTTAAAAGTGCATGAAAATGGCCAATTTGCTCACTCTGAGGTCTCAAAAAGTGTTTCTTCACCCCGGGAAGTGAATTAAATACCATTTGGAGGCATTTAATGTTCAATCAAAAACAGCTGATTTTTGACAAAAGAGATAACACCCCCCATTACGTCATGCTTCAGAAAGGTGAAAAATTGTCCGTTTTCAAATGTTTTATTTTTGAATGTCAGTTCACATTTGTAGGTGGATTATTAGTTTTAGAGCTAAAATTAGCATGTTTAAAGTGATTTTCATGCTTCCTGTGGCCCTAAACACAAGGTTTGTGGAATGGTTAAAAGTGCATGAAAATGGCCAATTTGCTCACTCTGAGGTCTCAAAAAGTGTTTCTTCACCCCGGGAAGTGAATTAAATACCATTTGGAGGCATTTAATGTTCAAGCAAAAACAGCTGATTTTTGACAAAAGAGATAACACCCCCCCATTACGTATTTCTTCAGAAAGGTGAAAAATTGTCTGTTTTCAAATGTTTTATTTTTGAACGTCAGTTCACATTTGTAGGTGGATTATTAGTTTTAGAGCTAAAATTAGCATGTTTAAAGTGATTTTCATGCTTCCAGGGGCTCTAAACACAAGATTTGTGGAATGGTTAAAAGTGCATGAAAATGGATAATTTGCTCACTCTGAGGTCTCAAAAAGTGTTTCTTCACCCCGGGAAGTGAATTAAATACCATTTGGAGGCATTTAATGTTCATCAAAAACGGCTGATTTTTGACAAAAGAGATAACACCCCCCCCATTACGTCATTCTTCAGAAAGGTGAAAAATGGTCCGTTTTCAAATGTTTTATTTTTGAACGTCAGTTCACATTTGTAGGTGGATTATTAGTTTTAGAGCTAAAATTAGCATGTTTAAAGTGATTTTCATGCTTCCTGTGGCTCTAAACACAAGATTTGTGGAATGGTTAAAAGTGCATGAAAATGGCCAATTTGCTCACTCTGAGGTCTCAAAAAGTGTTTCTTCACCCCGGGAAGTGAATTAAATACCATTTGTAGGCATTTAATGTTCAATCAAAAACAGCTGATTTTTGACAAAAGAGATAACACCCCCCATTACGTAATTCTTCAGAAAGGTGAAAAATGGTCCGTTTTCAAATGTTTTATTTTTGAACGTCAGTTCACATTTGTAGGTGGATTATTAGTTTTAGAGCTAAAATTAGAATGTTTAAAGTGATTTTCATGCTTCCAGGGGCTCTAAACACAAGATTTGTGGAATGGTTAAAAGTGCATGAAAATGGCCAATTTGCTCACTCTGAGGTCTCAAAAAGTGTTTCTTCACCCCGGGAAGTGAATTAAATACCATTTGGAGGCATTTAATGTTCAATCAAAAACAGCTGATTTTTGACAAAAGAGATAACACCTCCCATTACGTCATGCTTCAGAAAGGTGAAAAATTGTCCGTTTTCAAATGTTTTATTTTTGAATGTCAGTTCACATTTGTAGGTGGATTATTAGTTTTAGAGCTAAAATTACAATGTTTAAAGTGATTGTCATGCTTCCTGTGGCCCTAAACACAAGGTTTGTGGAATGGTTAAAAGTGCATGAAAATGGCCAATTTGCTCACTCTGAGGTCTCAAAAAGTGTTTCTTCACCCCGGGAACTGAATTAAATACCATTTGGAGGCATTTAATGTTCAAGCAAAAACAGCTGATCTTTGACAAAAGAGATAACACCCCCCCATTACGTCATTCTTCAGAAAGGTGAAAAATGGTCCGTTTTCAAATGTTTTATTTTTGAACGTCAGTTCACATTTGTAGGTGGATTATTAGTTTTAGAGCTAAAATTAGCATGTTTATAGTGATTTTCATGCTTCCAGGGGCTCTAAACACAAGATTTGTGGAATGGTTAAAAGTGCATGAAAATGGCCAATTTGCTCACTCTGAGGTCTCAAAAAGTGTTTCTTCACCCCGGGAAGTGAATTAAATACCATTTGGAGGCATTTCATGTTCAATCAAAAACAGCTGATTTTTGACAAAAGAGATAACACCTCCCATTACGTCATGCTTCAGAAAGGTGAAAAATTGTCCGTTTTCAAATGTTTTTGTTTTTAATGTCAGTTCACATTTGTAGGTGGATTCGTTTTAGAGCTAAAATTAGCATGTTTAAAGTGATTTTCATGCTTCCTGTGGCCCTAAACACAAGGTTTGTGGAATGGTTAAAAGTGCATGAAAATGGCCAATTTGCTCACTCTGAGGTCTCAAAAAGAGTTTCTTCACCCCGGGAAGTGAATTAAATACCATTTGGAGGCATTTAATGTTCAAGCAAAAACAGCTGATTTTTGACAAAAGAGATAACACCCCCCATTACGTAATTCTTCAGAAAGGTGAAAAATTGTCTGTTTTCAAATGTTTTATTTTTGAATGTCAGTTCACATTTGTAGGTGGATTATTAGTTTTAGAGCTAAAATTTGCATATTTAAAGTGATTTTCATGCTTCCAGGGGCTCTAAATACAAGATTTGTGGAATGGTTAAAAGTGCATGAAAATGGCCAATTTGATCACTCTGAGGTCTCAAAAAGTGTTTCTTCACCCCGGGAAGTGAATTAAATACCATTTGGAGGCATTTAATGTTCAAGCAAAAACGGCTGATTTTTGACAAAAGAGATAACACCCCCCCATTACGTCATTCTTCAGAAAGGTGAAAAATGGTCCGTTTTCAAATGTTTTATTTTTGAACGTCAGTTCACATTTGTAGGTGGATTATTAGTTTTAGAGCTAAAATTAGCATGTTTAAAGTGATTTTCATGCTTCCAGGGGCTCTAAACACAAGATTTGTGGAATGGTTAAAAGTGCATGAAAATGGCCAATTTGCTCACTCTGAGGTCTCAAAAAGTGTTTCTTCACCCCGGGAAGTGAATTAAATACCATTTGTAGGCATTTAATGTTCAATCAAAAACAGCAGATTTTTGACAAAAGAGATAACACCCCCCCATTACGTCATTCTTCAGAAAGGTGAAAAATGGTCCGTTTCCAAATGTTTTATTTTTGAACGTCAGTTCACATTTGTAGGTGGATTATTTGTTTTAGAGCTAAAATTAGCATGTTTAAAGTGATTTTCATGCTTCCAGGGGCTCTAAACACAAGATTTGTGGAATGGTTAAAAGTGCATGAAAATGGCCAATTTGCTCACTCTGAGGTCTCAAAAAGTGTTTCTTCACCCCGGGAAGTGAATTAAATACCATTTGTAGGCATTTAATGTTCAATCAAAAACAGCAGATTTTTGACAAAAGAGATAACACCCCCCCATTACGTCATTCTTCAGAAAGGTGAAAAATGGTCCGTTTCCAAATGTTTTATTTTTGAATGTCAGTTCACATTTGTAGGTGGATTATTAGTTTTAGAGCTAAAATTAGCATGTTTAAAGTGATGTTCATGCTTCCTGTGGCCCTAAACACAAGGTTTGTGGAATGGTTAAAAGTGCATGAAAATGGCCAATTTGCTCACTCTGAGGTCTCAAAAAGAGTTTCTTCACCCCGGGAAGTGAATTAAATACCATTTGGAGGCATTTAATGTTGAAGCAAAAACAGCTGATTTTTGACAAAAGAGATAACACCCCCATTACGTCATTCTTCAGAAAGGTAAAAAATGGTCCGTTTTCAAATGTTTAATTTTTGAACGTCAGTTCACATTTGTAGGTGGATTATTAGTTTTAGAGCTAAAATTAGCATGTTTAAAGTGATTTTCATGCTTCCAGGGGCTCTAAACACAAGATTTGTGGAATGGTTAAAAGTGCATGAAAATGGCCAATTTGCTCACTCTGAGGTCTCAAAAAGTGTTTCTTCACCCAGGGAAGTGAATTAAATACAATTTGGAGGCATTTAATGTTCAAGCAAAAACGGCGGATTTTTGACAAAAGAGATAACACCCCCCATTACTTGATGCTTCAGAAAGGTGAAAAATTGTCCGTTTTCAAATGTTTTATTTTTGAATGTCAGTTCACATTCGTAGGTGGATCATCAGTTTTAGAGCTAAAAAAATTAGCATGTTTAAAGTGATTTTCATGCTTCCAGGGGCTCTAAACACAAGATTTGTGGAATGGTTAAAAGTGCATGAAAATGGCCAATTTGCTCACTCTGAGGTCTCAAAAAGTGTTTCTTCACCCCGGGAAGTGAATTAAATACCATTTGGAGGCATTTAATGTTCAATCAAAAAGAGCTGATTTTTGACAAAAGAGATAACACCTCCCATTACGTCATGCTTCAGAAAGGTGAAAAATTGTCCGTTTTTATTTTTTTTTAATGTCAGTTCACATTTGTAGGTGGATTATTAGTTTTAGAGCTAAAATTAGCATGTTTAAAGTGATTTTCATGCTTCCTGTGGCCCTAAACACAAGGTTTGTGGAATGGTTAAAAGTGCATGAAAAGGGCCAATTTGCTCACTCTGAGGTCTCAAAAAGTGTTTCTATACCCCGGTAAGTGAATAAAATTCCATTTGGATGCATTTAATGTTCATGCAAAAACAGCTGATTTTTGACAAAAGAGATAACACCCGCCCATTACGTAATTCTTCAGAAAGGTGAAAAATTGTCTGTTTTCAAATGTTTTATTTTTGAATGTCAGTTCACATTTGTAGGTGTATTATTAGTTTTAGAGCTAAAATTAGCATGTTTAAAGTGATTTTCATGCTTCCAGGGGCTCTAAACACAAGATTTGTGGAATGGTTAAAAGTGCATGAAAATGGCCAATTTGCTCACTCTGAGGTCTCAAAAAGTGTTTCTTCACCCCGGGAAGTGAATTAAATACCATTTGGAGGCATTTAATGTTCAATCAAAAACAGCTGATTTTTGACAAAAGAGATAACACCCCCCATTACGTCATGCTTCAGAAAGGTGAAAAATTGTCCGTTTTCAAATGTTTTATTTTTGAATGTCAGTTCACATTTGTAGGTGGATTATTAGTTTTAGAGCTAAAATTAGCATGTTTAAAGTGATTTTCATGCTTCCTGTGGCCCTAAACACAAGGTTTGTGGAATGGTTAAAAGTGCATGAAAATGGCCAATTTGCTCACTCTGAGGTCTCAAAAAGTGTTTCTTCACCCCGGGAAGTGAATTAAATACCATTTGGAGGCATTTAATGTTCAAGCAAAAACAGCTGATTTTTGACAAAAGAGATAACACCCCCCCATTACGTAATTCTTCAGAAAGGTGAAAAATTGTCTGTTTTCAAATGTTTTATTTTTGAACGTCAGTTCACATTTGTAGGTGGATTATTAGTTTTAGAGCTAAAATTAGCATGTTTAAAGTGATTTTCATGCTTCCAGGGGCTCTAAACACAAGATTTGTGGAATGGTTAAAAGTGCATGAAAATGGATAATTTGCTCACTCTGAGGTCTCAAAAAGTGTTTCTTCACCCCGGGAAGTGAATTAAATACCATTTGGAGGCATTTAATGTTCAAGCAAAAACGGCTGATTTTTGACAAAAGAGATAACACCCCCCCCCATTACGTCATTCTTCAGAAAGGTGAAAAATGGTCCGTTTTCAAATGTTTTATTTTTGAACGTCAGTTCACATTTGTAGGTGGATTATTAGTTTTAGAGCTAAAATTAGCATGTTTAAAGTGATTTTCATGCTTCCTGTGGCTCTAAACACAAGATTTGTGGAATGGTTAAAAGTGCATGAAAATGGCCAATTTGCTCACTCTGAGGTCTCAAAAAGTGTTTCTTCACCCCGGGAAGTGAATTAAATACCATTTGTAGGCATTTAATGTTCAATCAAAAACAGCTGATTTTTGACAAAAGAGATAACACCCCCCATTACGTAATTCTTCAGAAAGGTGAAAAATGGTCCGTTTTCAAATGTTTTATTTTTGAACGTCAGTTCACATTTGTAGGTGGATTATTAGTTTTAGAGCTAAAATTAGCATGTTTAAAGTGATTTTCATGCTTCCAGGGGCTCTAAACACAAGATTTGTGGAATGGTTAAAAGTGCATGAAAATGGCCAATTTGCTCACTCTGAGGTCTCAAAAAGTGTTTCTTCACCCCGGGAAGTGAATTAAATACCATTTGGAGGCATTTAATGTTCAATCAAAAACAGCTGATTTTTGACAAAAGAGATAACACCTCCCATTACGTCATGCTTCAGAAAGGTGAAAAATTGTCCGTTTTCAAATGTTTTTGTTTTTAATGTCAGTTCACATTTGTAGGTGGATTAGTTTTAGAGCTAAAATTAGCATGTTTAAAGTGATTTTCATGCTTCCTGTGGCCCTAAACACAAGGTTTGTGGAATGGTTAAAAGTGCATGAAAATGGCCAATTTGCTCACTCTGAGGTCTCAAAAAGAGTTTCTTCACCCCGGGAAGTGAATTAAATACCATTTGGAGGCATTTAATGTTCAAGCAAAAACAGCTGATTTTTGACAAAAGAGATAACACCCCCCATTACGTAATTCTTCAGAAAGGTGAAAAATTGTCTGTTTTCAAATGTTTTATTTTTGAATGTCAGTTCACATTTGTAGGTGGATTATTAGTTTT
Source organism: Lissotriton helveticus (assembly GCF_964261635.1). Taxonomy (NCBI): domain Eukaryota; kingdom Metazoa; phylum Chordata; class Amphibia; order Caudata; family Salamandridae; genus Lissotriton; species Lissotriton helveticus. The sequence goes on from NW_027611740.1 coordinate 3,456,676, forward strand.
AGAGCTAAAATTTGCATATTTAAAGTGATTTTCATGCTTCCAGGGGCTCTAAACACAAGATTTGTGGAATGGTTAAAAGTGCATGAAAATGGCCAATTTGCTCACTCTGAGGTCTCAAAAAGTGTTTCTTTACCCCGGGAAGTGAATTAAATACCATTTGGAGGCATTTAATGTTCAAGCAAAAACGGCTGATTTTTGACAAAAGAGATAACACCCCCCCCATTACGTCATTCTTCAGAAAGGTGAAAAATGGTCCGTTTTCAAATGTTTTATTTTTGAACGTCAGTTCACATTTGTAGGTGGATTATTAGTTTTAGAGCTAAAATTAGCATGTTTAAAGTGATTTTCATGCTTCCAGGGGCTCTAAACACAAGATTTGTGGAATGGTTAAAAGTGCATGAAAATGGCCAATTTGCTCACTCTGAGGTCTCAAAAAGTGTTTCTTCACCCCGGGAAGTGAATTAAATACCATTTGTAGGCATTTAATGTTCAATCAAAAACAGCAGATTTTTGACAAAAGAGATAACACCCCCCCATTACGTCATTCTTCAGAAAGGTGAAAAATGGTCCGTTTCCAAATGTTTTATTTTTGAACGTCAGTTCACATTTGTAGGTGGATTATTTGTTTTAGAGCTAAAATTAGCATGTTTAAAGTGATTTTCATGCTTCCAGGGGCTCTAAACACAAGATTTGTGGAATGGTTAAAAGTGCATGAAAATGGCCAATTTGCTCACTCTGAGGTCTCAAAAAGTGTTTCTTCACCCCGGGAAGTGAATTAAATACCATTTGTAGGCATTTAATGTTCAATCAAAAACAGCAGATTTTTGACAAAAGAGATAACACCCCCCCATTACGTCATTCTTCAGAAAGGTGAAAAATGGTCCGTTTCCAAATGTTTTATTTTTGAATGTCAGTTCACATTTGTAGGTGGATTATTAGTTTTAGAGCTAAAATTAGCATGTTTAAAGTGATGTTCATGCTTCCTGTGGCCCTAAACACAAGGTTTGTGGAATGGTTAAAAGTGCATGAAAATGGCCAATTTGCTCACTCTGAGGTCTCAAAAAGAGTTTCTTCACCCCGGGAAGTGAATTAAATACCATTTGGAGGCATTTAATGTTCAAGCAAAAACAGCTGATTTTTGACAAAAGAGATAACACCCCCATTACGTCATTCTTCAGAAAGGTAAAAAATGGTCCGTTTTCAAATGTTTAATTTTTGAACGTCAGTTCACATTTGTAGGTGGATTATTAGTTTTAGAGCTAAAATTAGCATGTTTAAAGTGATTTTCATGCTTCCAGGGGCTCTAAACACAAGATTTGTGGAATGGTTAAAAGTGCATGAAAATGGCCAATTTGCTCACTCTGAGGTCTCAAAAAGTGTTTCTTCACCCCGGGAAGTGAATTAAATACAATTTGGAGGCATTTAATGTTCAAGCAAAAACGGCGGATTTTTGACAAAAGAGATAACACCCCCCATTACTTGATGCTTCAGAAAGGTGAAAAATTGTCCGTTTTCAAATGTTTTATTTTTGAATGTCAGTTCACATTTGTAGGTGGATCATCAGTTTTAGAGCTAAAAAAATTAGCATGTTTAAAGTGATTTTCATGCTTCCAGGGGCTCTAAACACAAGATTTGTGGAATGGTTAAAAGTGCATGAAAATGGCCAATTTGCTCACTCTGAGGTCTCAAAAAGTGTTTCTTCACCCCGGGAAGTGAATTAAATACCATTTGGAGGCATTTAATGTTCAATCAAAAAGAGCTGATTTTTGACAAAAGAGATAACACCTCCCATTACGTCATGCTTCAGAAAGGTGAAAAATTGTCCGTTTTTTTTTTTTTTTAATGTCAGTTCACATTTGTAGGTGGATTATTAGTTTTAGAGCTAAAATTAGCATGTTTAAAGTGATTTTCATGCTTCCTGTGGCCCTAAACACAAGGTTTGTGGAATGGTTAAAAGTGCATGAAAAGGGCCAATTTGCTCACTCTGAGGTCTCAAAAAGTGTTTCTATACCCCGGTAAGTGAATAAAATTCCATTTGGATGCATTTAATGTTCATGCAAAAACAGCTGATTTTTGACAAAAGAGATAACACCCGCCCATTACGTAATTCTTCAGAAAGGTGAAAAATTGTCTGTTTTCAAATGTTTTATTTTTGAATGTCAGTTCACATTTGTAGGTGGATTATTAGTTTTAGAGCTAAAATTAGCATGTTTAAAGTGATTTTCATGCTTCCTGTGGCCCTAAACACAAGGTTTGTGGAATGGTTAAAAGTGCATGAAAATGGCCAATTTGCTCACTCTGAGGTCTCAAAAAGTGTTTCTTCACCCCGGGAAGTGAATTAAATACCATTTGGAGGCATTTAATGTTCAAGCAAAAACAGCTGATTTTTGACAAAAGAGATAACACCCCCCCATTACGTAATTCTTCAGAAAGGTGAAAAATTGTCTGTTTTCAAATGTTTTATTTTTGAACGTCAGTTCACATTTGTAGGTGGATTATTAGTTTTAGAGCTAAAATTAGCATGTTTAAAGTGATTTTCATGCTTCCAGGGGCTCTAAACACAAGATTTGTGGAATGGTTAAAAGTGCATGAAAATGGATAATTTGCTCACTCTGAGGTCTCAAAAAGTGTTTCTTCACCCCGGGAAGTGAATTAAATACCATTTGGAGGCATTTAATGTTCAAGCAAAAACGGCTGATTTTTGACAAAAGAGATAACACCCCCCCCATTACGTCATTCTTCAGAAAGGTGAAAAATGGTCCGTTTTCAAATGTTTTATTTTTGAACGTCAGTTCACATTTGTAGGTGGATTATTAGTTTTAGAGCTAAAATTAGCATGTTTAAAGTGATTTTCATGCTTCCAGGGGCTCTAAACACAAGATTTGTGGAATGGTTAAAAGTGCATGAAAATGGCCAATTTGCTCACTCTGAGGTCTCAAAAAGTGTTTCTTCACCCCGGGAAGTGAATTAAATACCATTTGTAGGCATTTAATGTTCAATCAAAAACAGCAGATTTTTGACAAAAGAGATAACACCCCCCCATTACGTCATTCTTCAGAAAGGTGAAAAATGGTCAGTTTCCAAATGTTTTATTTTTGAACGTCAGTTCACATTTGTAGGTGGATTATTTGTTTTAGAGCTAAAATTAGCATGTTTAAAGTGATTTTCATGCTTCCAGGGGCTCTAAACACAAGATTTGTGGAATGGTTAAAAGTGCATGAAAATGGCCAATTTGCTCACTCTGAGGTCTCAAAAAGTGTTTCTTCACCCCGGGAAGTGAATTAAATACCATTTGGAGGCATTTAATGTTCAAGCAAAAACAGCTGATTTTTGACAAAAGAGATAACACCCCCCCATTACGTAATTCTTCAGAAAGGTGAAAAATTTTCTGTTCTCAAATGTTTTATTTTTGAATGTCAGTTCACATTTGTAGGTGGATTAATAGTTTTAGAGCTAAAATTAGCATATTTAAAGTGATGTTCATGCTTCCAGGGGCTCTAAACACAAGATTTGTGGAATGGTTAAAAGTGCATGAAAATGGCCAATTTGCTCACTCTGAGGTCTCAAAAAGTGTTTCTTCACCCCGGGAAGTGAATTAAATACCATTTGGAGGCATTTAATGTTCAAGCAAAAACAGCTGATCTTTGACAAAAGAGATAACACCCCCCCATTACGTCATTCTTCAGAAAGGTGAAAAATGGTCCGTTTTCAAATGTTTTATTTTTGAACGTCAGTTCACATTTGTAGGTGGATTATTAGTTTTAGAGCTAAAATTAGCATGTTTATAGTGATTTTCATGCTTCCAGTGGCTCTAAACACAAGATTTGTGGAATGGTTAAAAGTGCATGAAAATGGCCAATTTGCTCACTCTGAGGTCTCAAAAAGTGTTTCTTCACCCCGGGAAGTGAATTAAATACCATTTGGAGGCATTTCATGTTCAATCAAAAACAGCTGATTTTTGACAAAAGAGATAACACCTCCCATTACGTCATGCTTCAGAAAGGTGAAAAATTGTCCGTTTTCAAATGTTTTTTTTTTAATGTCAGTTCACATTTGTAGGTGGATTATTAGTTTTAGAGCTAAAATTAGCATGTTTAAAGTGATTTTCATGCTTCCTGTGGCCCTAAACACAAGGTTTGTGGAATGGTTAAAAGTGCATGAAAATGGCCAATTTGCTCACTCTGAGGTCTCAAAAAGAGTTTCTTCACCCCGGGAAGTGTATTAAATACCATTTGGAGGCATTTAATGTTCAAGCAAAAACAGCTGATTTTTTACAAAAGAGATAACACCCCCATTACGTCATTCTTCAGAAAGGTAAAAAATGGTCCGTTTTCAAATGTTTAATTTTTGAACGTCAGTTCACATTTGTAGGTGGATTATTAGTTTTAAAGCTAAAATTAGCATGTTTAAAGTGATTTTCATGCTTCCAGGGGCTCTAAACACAAGATTTGTGGAATGGTTAAAAGTGCATGAAAATGGCCAATTTGCTCACTCTGAGGTCTCAAAAAGTGTTTCTTCACCCCGGGAAGTGAATTAAATACAATTTGGAGGCATTTAATGTTCAAGCAAAAACGGCGGATTTTTGACAAAAGAGATAACACCCCCCCATTACTTGATGCTTCAGAAAGGTGAAAAATTGTCCGTTTTCAAATGTTTTATTTTTGAATGTCAGTTCACATTTGTAGGTGGATCATCAGTTTTAGAGCTAAAAAATTAGCATGTTTAAAGTGATTTTCATGCTTCCAGGGGCTCTAAACACAAGATTTGTGGAATGGTTAAAAGTGCATGAAAATGGGCAATTTGCTCACTCTGAGGTCTCAAAAAGTGTTTCTTCACCCCGGGAAGTGAATTAAATACCATTTGGAGGCATTTAATGTTCAATCAAAAAGAGCTGATTTTTGACAAAAGAGATAACACCTCCCATTACGTCATGCTTCAGAAAGGTGAAAAATTGTCCGTTTTTTTTTTTTTTAATGTCAGTTCACATTTGTAGGTGGATTATTAGTTTTAGAGCTAAAATTAGCATGTTTAAAGTGATTTTCATGCTTCCTGTGGCCCTAAACACAAGGTTTGTGGAATGGTTAAAAGTGCATGAAAAGGGCCAATTTGCTCACTCTGAGGTCTCAAAAAGTGTTTCTATACCCCGGTAAGTGAATAAAATTCCATTTGGATGCATTTAATGTTCATGCAAAAACAGCTGATTTTTGACAAAAGAGATAACACCCGCCCATTACGTAATTCTTCAGAAAGGTGAAAAATTGTCTGTTTTCAAATGTTTTATTTTTGAATGTCAGTTCACATTTGTAGGTGGATTATTAGTTTTAGAGCTAAAATTAGCATGTTTAAAGTGATTTTCATGCTTCCAGGGGCTCTAAACACAAGATTTGTGGAATGGTTAAAAGTGCATGAAAATGGCCAATTTGCTCACTCTGAGGTCTCAAAAAGTGTTTCTTCACCCCGGGAAGTGAATTAAATACCATTTGTAGGCATTTAATGTTCAAGCAAAAACAGCTGATTTTTGACAAAAGAGATAACACCCCCCCCATTACGTAATTCTTCAGAAAGGTGAAAAATTGTCTGTTTTCAAATGTTTTATTTTTGAATGTCAGTTCACATTTGTAGGTGGATTATTAGTTTTAGAGCTAAAATTAGCATGTTTAAAGTGATTTTCATGCTTCCTGTGGCCCTAAACACAAGGTTTGTGGAATGGTTAAAAGTGCATGAAAATGGCCAATTTGCTCACTCTGAGGTCTCAAAAAGTGTTTCTTCACCCCGGGAAGTGAATTAAATACCATTTGGAGGCATTTAATGTTCAAGCAAAAACAGCTGATTTTTGACAAAAGAGATAACACCCCCCCATTACGTAATTCTTCAGAAAGGTGAAAAATTGTCTGTTTTCAAATGTTTTATTTTTGAACGTCAGTTCACATTTGTAGGTGGATTATTAGTTTTAGAGCTAAAATTAGCATGTTTAAAGTGATTTTCATGCTTCCAGGGGCTCTAAACACAAGATTTGTGGAATGGTTAAAAGTGCATGAAAATGGCCAATTTGCTCACTCTGAGGTCTCAAAAAGTGTTTCTTCACCCCGGGAAGTGAATTAAATACCATTTGTAGGCATTTAATGTTCAATCAAAAACAGCTGATTTTTGACAAAAGAGATAACACCTCCCATTACGTCATTCTTCAGAAAGGTGAAAAATGGTCCGTTTTCAAATGTTTTATTTTTGAACGTCAGTTAACATTTGTAGGTGGATTATTAGTTTTAGAGCTAAAATTAGCATGTTTAAAGTGATTTTCATGCTTCCAGGGGCCCGGGAAGTGAATTAAATACCATTTGGAGGCATTTAATGTTCAAGCAAAAACGGCTGATTTTTGACAAAAAAGATAACACCCCCCCCATTACGTCATGCTTCAGAAAGGTGAAAAATTGTCCGTTTTCAAATGTTTTATTTTTGAATGTCAGTTCACATTTGTAGGTGGATTATTAGTTTTAGAGCTAAAATTAGCATATTTAAAGTGATTTTCATGCTTCCAGGGGCTCTAAACACAAGATTTGTGGAATGGTTAAAAGTGCATGAAAATGGCCAATTTGCTCACTCTGAGGTCTCAAAAAGTGTTTCTTCACCCTGGGAAGTGAATTAAATACCATTTGGAGGCATTTAATGTTCAAGCAAAAACGGCTGATTTTTGACAAAAGAGATAACACCCCCCCCTTACGTCATTCTTCAGAAAGGTGAAAAATGGTCCGTTTTCAAATGTTTTATTTTTGAACGTCAGTTCACATTTGTAGGTGGATTATTAGTTTTAGAGCTAAAATTAGCATGTTTAAAGTGATTTTCATGCTTCCAGGGGCTCTTAACACAAGATTTGTGGAATGGTTAAAAGTGCATGAAAATGGCCAATTTGCTCACTCTGAGGTCTCAAAAAGTGTTTCTTCACCCCGGGAAGTGAATTTAATACCATTTGGAGGCATTTAATGTTCAAGCAAAAACAGCTGATCTTTGACAAAAGAGATAACACCCCCCCATTACGTCATTCTTCAGAAAGGTGAAAAATGGTCCGTTTTCAAATGTTTTATTTTTGAACGTCAGTTCACATTTGTAGGTGGATTATTAGTTTTAGAGCTAAAATTAGCATGTTTAAAGTGATTTTCATGCTTCCAGGGGCCCGGGAAGTGAATTAAATACCATTTGGAGGCATTTAATGTTCAAGCAAAAACAGCTGATCTTTGACAAAAGAGATAACACCCCCCCATTACGTAATTCTTCAGAAAGGTGAAAAATTGTCTGTTTTCAAATGTTTTATTTTTGAACGTCAGTTCACATTTGTAGGTGGATTATTAGTTTTAGAGCTAAAATTAGCATGTTTAAAGTGATTTTCATGCTTCCAGGGGCTCTAAACACAAGATTTGTGGAATGGTTAAAAGTGCATGAAAATGGCCAATTTGCTCACTCTGAGGTCTCAAAAAGTGTTTCTTCACCCCGGGAAGTGAATTAAATACCATTTGGAGGCATTTAATGTTCAATCAAAAACAGCTGATTTTTGACAAAAGAGATAACACCTCCCATTACGTCATGCTTCAGAAAGGTGAAAAATTGTCCGTTTTCAAATGTTTTTGTTTTTAATGTCAGTTCACATTTGTAGGTGGATTAGTTTTAGAGCTAAAATTAGCATGTTTAAAGTGATTTTCATGCTTCCTGTGGCCCTAAACACAAGGTTTGTGGAATGGTTAAAAGTGCATGAAAATGGCCAATTTGCTCACTCTGAGGTCTCAAAAAGAGTTTCTTTACCCCGGGAAGTGAATTAAATACCATTTGGAGGCATTTAATGTTCAAGCAAAAACAGCTGATTTTTGACAAAAGAGATAACACCCCCCATTACGTAATTCTTCAGAAAGGTGAAAAATTGTCTGTTGTCAAATGTTTTATTTTTGAATGTCAGTTCACATTTGTAGGTGGATTATTAGTTTTAGAGCTAAAATTTGCATATTTAAAGTGATTTTCATGCTTCCAGGGGCTCTAAACACAAGATTTGTGGAATGGTTAAAAGTGCATGAAAATGGCCAATTTGCTCACTCTGAGGTCTCAAAAAGTGTTTCTTTACCCCGGGAAGTGAATTAAATACCATTTGGAGGCATTTAATGTTCAAGCAAAAACGGCTGATTTTTGACAAAAGAGATAACACCCCCCCATTACGTCATTCTTCAGAAAGGTGAAAAATGGTCCGTTTTCAAATGTTTTATTTTTGAACGTCAGTTCACATTTGTAGGTGGATTATTAGTTTTAGAGCTAAAATTAGCATGTTTAAAGTGATTTTCATGCTTCCAGGGGCTCTAAACACAAGATTTGTGGAATGGTTAAAAGTGCATGAAAATGGCCAATTTGCTCACTCTGAGGTCTCAAAAAGTGTTTCTTCACCCCGGGAAGTGAATTAAATACCATTTGTAGGCATTTAATGTTCAATCAAAAACAGCAGATTTTTGACAAAAGAGATAACACCCCCCCATTACGTCATTCTTCAGAAAGGTGAAAAATGGTCCGTTTCCAAATGTTTTATTTTTGAACGTCAGTTCACATTTGTAGGTGGATTATTTGTTTTAGAGCTAAAATTAGCATGTTTAAAGTGATTTTCATGCTTCCAGGGGCTCTAAACACAAGATTTGTGGAATGGTTAAAAGTGCATGAAAATGGCCAATTTGCTCACTCTGAGGTCTCAAAAAGTGTTTCTTCACCCCGGGAAGTGAATTAAATACCATTTGTAGGCATTTAATGTTCAATCAAAAACAGCAGATTTTTGACAAAAGAGATAACACCCCCCCATTACGTCATTCTTCAGAAAGGTGAAAAATGGTCCGTTTCCAAATGTTTTATTTTTGAATGTCAGTTCACATTTGTAGGTGGATTATTAGTTTTAGAGCTAAAATTAGCATGTTTAAAGTGATGTTCATGCTTCCTGTGGCCCTAAACACAAGGTTTGTGGAATGGTTAAAAGTGCATGAAAATGGCCAATTTGCTCACTCTGAGGTCTCAAAAAGAGTTTCTTCACCCCGGGAAGTGAATTAAATACCATTTGGAGGCATTTAATGTTCAAGCAAAAACAGCTGATTTTTGACAAAAGAGATAACACCCCCATTACGTCATTCTTCAGAAAGGTAAAAAATGGTCCGTTTTCAAATGTTTAATTTTTGAACGTCAGTTCACATTTGTAGGTGGATTATTAGTTTTAGAGCTAAAATTAGCATGTTTAAAGTGATTTTCATGCTTCCAGGGGCTCTAAACACAAGATTTGTGGAATGGTTAAAAGTGCATGAAAATGGCCAATTTGCTCACTCTGAGGTCTCAAAAAGTGTTTCTTCACCCCGGGAAGTGAATTAAATACAATTTGGAGGCATTTAATGTTCAAGCAAAAACGGCGGATTTTTGACAAAAGAGATAACACCCCCCATTACTTGATGCTTCAGAAAGGTGAAAAATTGTCCGTTTTCAAATGTTTTATTTTTGAATGTCAGTTCACATTTGTAGGTGGATCATCAGTTTTAGAGCTAAAAAAATTAGCATGTTTAAAGTGATTTTCATGCTTCCAGGGGCTCTAAACACAAGATTTGTGGAATGGTTAAAAGTGCATGAAAATGGCCAATTTGCTCACTCTGAGGTCTCAAAAAGTGTTTCTTCACCCCGGGAAGTGAATTAAATACCATTTGGAGGCATTTAATGTTCAATCAAAAAGAGCTGATTTTTGACAAAAGAGATAACACCTCCCATTACGTCATGCTTCAGAAAGGTGAAAAATTGTCCGTTTTTTTTTTTTTTTAATGTCAGTTCACATTTGTAGGTGGATTATTAGTTTTAGAGCTAAAATTAGCATGTTTAAAGTGATTTTCATGCTTCCTGTGGCCCTAAACACAAGGTTTGTGGAATGGTTAAAAGTGCATGAAAAGGGCCAATTTGCTCACTCTGAGGTCTCATAAAGTGTTTCTATACCCCGGTAAGTGAATAAAATTCCATTTGGATGCATTTAATGTTCATGCAAAAACAGCTGATTTTTGACAAAAGAGATAACACCCGCCCATTACGTAATTCTTCAGAAAGGTGAAAAATTGTCTGTTTTCAAATGTTTTATTTTTGAATGTCAGTTCACATTTGTAGGTGGATTATTAGTTTTAGAGCTAAAATTAGCATGTTTAAAGTGATTTTCATGCTTCCTGTGGCCCTAAACACAAGGTTTGTGGAATGGTTAAAAGTGCATGAAAATGGCCAATTTGCTCACTCTGAGGTCTCAAAAAGTGTTTCTTCACCCCGGGAAGTGAATTAAATACCATTTGGAGGCATTTAATGTTCAAGCAAAAAAAGCTGATTTTTGACAAAAGAGATAACACCCCCCCATTACGTAATTCTTCAGAAAGGTGAAAAATTGTCTGTTTTCAAATGTTTTATTTTTGAACGTCAGTTCACATTTGTAGGTGGATTATTAGTTTTAGAGCTAAAATTAGCATGTTTAAAGTGATTTTCATGCTTCCAGGGGCTCTAAACACAAGATTTGTGGAATGGTTAAAAGTGCATGAAAATGGATAATTTGCTCACTCTGAGGTCTCAAAAAGTGTTTCTTCACCCCGGGAAGTGAATTAAATACCATTTGGAGGCATTTAATGTTCAAGCAAAAACGGCTGATTTTTGACAAAAGAGATAACACCCCCCCCATTACGTCATTCTTCAGAAAGGTGAAAAATGGTCCGTTTTCAAATGTTTTATTTTTGAACGTCAGTTCACATTTGTAGGTGGATTATTAGTTTTAGAGCTAAAATTAGCATGTTTAAAGTGATTTTCATGCTTCCTGTGGCTCTAAACACAAGATTTGTGGAATGGTTAAAAGTGCATGAAAATGGCCAATTTGCTCACTCTGAGGTCTCAAAAAGTGTTTCTTCACCCCGGGAAGTGAATTAAATACCATTTGTAGGCATTTAATGTTCAATCAAAAACAGCAGATTTTTGACAAAAGAGATAACACCCCCCATTACGTAATTCTTCAGAAAGGTGAAAAATGGTCCGTTTTCAAATGTTTTATTTTTGAACGTCAGTTCACATTTGTAGGTGGATTATTAGTTTTAGAGCTAAAATTAGCATGTTTAAAGTGATTTTCATGCTTCCAGGGGCTCTAAACACAAGATTTGTGGAATGGTTAAAAGTGCATGAAAATGGCCAATTTGCTCACTCTGAGGTCTCAAAAAGTGTTTCTTCACCCCGGGAAGTGAATTAAATACCATTTGGAGGCATTTAATGTTCAATCAAAAACAGCTGATTTTTGACAAAAGAGATAACACCTCCCATTACGTCATGCTTCAGAAAGGTGAAAAATTGTCCGTTTTCAAATGTTTTATTTTTGAATGTCAGTTCACATTTGTAGGTGGATTATTAGTTTTAGAGCTAAAATTAGCATGTTTAAAGTGATTGTCATGCTTCCTGTGGCCCTAAACACAAGGTTTGTGGAATGGTTAAAAGTGCATGAAAATGGCCAATTTGCTCACTCTGAGGTCTCAAAAAGTGTTTCTTCACCCCGGGAAGTGAATTAAATACCATTTGGAGGCATTTAATGTTCAAGCAAAAACAGCTGATCTTTGACAAAAGAGATAACACCCCCCCATTACGTCATTCTTCAGAAAGGTGAAAAATGGTCCGTTTTCAAATGTTTTATTTTTGAACGTCAGTTCACATTTGTAGGTGGATTATTAGTTTTAGAGCTAAAATTAGCATGTTTATAGTGATTTTCATGCTTCCAGGGGCTCTAAACACAAGATTTGTGGAATGGTTAAAAGTGCATGAAAATGGCCAATTTGCTCACTCTGAGGTCTCAAAAAGTGTTTCTTCACCCCGGGAAGTGAATTAAATACCATTTGGAGGCATTTCATGTTCAATCAAAAACAGCTGATTTTTGACAAAAGAGATAACACCACCCATTACGTCATGCTTCAGAAAGGTGAAAAATTGTCCGTTTTCAAATGTTTTTGTTTTTAATGTCAGTTCACATTTGTAGGTGGATTAGTTTTAGAGCTAAAATTAGCATGTTTAAAGTGATTTTCATGCTTCCTGTGGCCCTAAACACAAGGTTTGTGGAATGGTTAAAAGTGCATGAAAATGGCCAATTTGCTCACTCTGAGGTCTCAAAAAGAGTTTCTTCACCCCGGGAAGTGAATTAAATACCATTTGGAGGCATTTAATGTTCATGCAAAAACAGCTGATTTTTGACAAAAGAGATAACACCCGCCCATTACGTAATTCTTCAGAAAGGTGAAAAATTGTCTGTTTTCAAATGTTTTATTTTTGAATGTCAGTTCACATTTGTAGGTGGATTATTAGTTTTAGAGCTAAAATTTGCATATTTAAAGTGATTTTCATGCTTCCAGGGGCTCTAAACACAAGATTTGTGGAATGGTTAAAAGTGCATGAAAATGGCCAATTTGCTCACTCTGAGGTCTCAAAAAGTGTTTCTTCACCCCGGGAAGTGAATTAAATACCATTTGGAGGCATTTAATGTTCAAGCAAAAACGGCTGATTTTTGACAAAAGAGATAACACCCCCCCATTACGTCATTCTTCAGAAAGGTGAAAAATGGTCCGTTTTCAAATGTTTTATTTTTGAACGTCAGTTCACATTTGTAGGTGGATTATTAGTTTTAGAGCTAAAATTAGCACGTTTAAAGTGATTTTCATGCTTCCAGGGGCTCTAAACACAAGATTTGTGGAATGGTTAAAAGTGCATGAAAATGGCCAATTTGCTCACTCTGAGGTCTCAAAAAGTGTTTCTTCACCCCGGGAAGTGAATTAAATACCATTTGTAGGCATTTAATGTTCAATCAAAAACAGCAGATTTTTGACAAAAGAGATAACACCCCCCCCATTACGTCATTCTTCAGAAAGGTGAAAAATGGTCCGTTTCCAAATGTTTTATTTTTGAACGTCAGTTCACATTTGTAGGTGGATTATTTGTTTTAGAGCTAAAATTAGCATGTTTAAAGTGATTTTCATGCTTCCAGGGGCTCTAAACACAAGATTTGTGGAATGGTTAAAAGTGCATGAAAATGGCCAATTTGCTCACTCTGAGGTCTCAAAAAGTGTTTCTTCACCCCGGGAAGTGAATTAAATACAATTTGGAGGCATTTAATGTTCAAGCAAAAACAGCTGATTTTTGACAAAAGAGATAACACCCCCCCCATTACGTAATTCTTCAGAAAGGTGAAAAATTTTCTGTTTTCAAATGTTTTATTTTTGAATGTCAGTTCACATTTGTAGGTGGATTAATAGTTTTAGAGCTAAAATTAGCATATTTAAAGTGATGTTCATGCTTCCAGGGGCTCTAAACACAAGATTTGTGGAATGGTTAAAAGTGCATGAAAATGGCCAATTTGCTCACTCTGAGGTCTCAAAAAGTGTTTCTTCACCCCGGGAAGTGAATTAAATACCATTTGGAGGCATTTAATGTTCAAGCAAAAACAGCTGATCTTTGACAAAAGAGATAACACCCCCCCATTACGTCATTCTTCAGAAAGGTGAAAAATGGTCCGTTTTCAAATGTTTTATTTTTGAACGTCAGTTCAAATTTGTAGGTGGATTATTAGTTTTAGAGCTAAAATTAGCATGTTTATAGTGATTTTCATGCTTCCAGTGGCTCTAAACACAAGATTTGTGGAATGGTTAAAAGTGCATGAAAATGGCCAATTTGCTCACTCTGAGGTCTCAAAAAGTGTTTCTTCACCCCGGGAAGTGAATTAAATACCATTTGGAGGCATTTCATGTTCAATCAAAAACAGCTGATTTTTGACAAAAGAGATAACACCTCCCATTACGTCATGCTTCAGAAAGGTGAAAAATTGTCCGTTTTCAAATGTTTTTTTTTTAATGTCAGTTCACATTTGTAGGTGGATTATTAGTTTTAGAGCTAAAATTAGCATGTTTAAAGTGATTTTCATGCTTCCTGTGGCCCTAAACACAAGGTTTGTGGAATGGTTAAAAGTGCATGAAAATGGCCAATTTGCTCACTCTGAGGTCTCAAAAAGAGTTTCTTCACCCCGGGAAGTGAATTAAATACCATTTGGAGGCATTTAATGTTCAAGCAAAAACAGCTGATTTTTGACAAAAGAGATAACACCCCCATTACGTCATTCTTCAGAAAGGTAAAAAATGGTCCGTTTTCAAATGTTTAATTTTTGAACGTCAGTTCACATTTGTAGGTGGATTATTAGTTTTAGAGCTAAAATTAGCATGTTTAAAGTGATTTTCATGCTTCCAGGGGCTCTAAACACAAGATTTGTGGAATGGTTAAAAGTGCATGAAAATGGCCAATTTGCTCACTCTGAGGTCTCAAAAAGTGTTTCTTCACCCCGGGAAGTGAATTAAATACAATTTGGAGGCATTTAATGTTCAAGCAAAAACGGCGGATTTTTGACAAAAGAGATAACACCCCCCCATTACTTGATGCTTCAGAAAGGTGAAAAATTGTCCATTTTCAAATGTTTTATTTTTGAATGTCAGTTCACATTTGTAGGTGGATCATCAGTTTTAGAGCTAAAAAAATTAGCATGTTTAAAGTGATTTTCATGCTTCCAGGGGCTCTAAACACAAGATTTGTGGAATGGTTAAAAGTGCATGAAAATGGCCAATTTGCTCACTCTGAGGTCTCAAAAAGTGTTTCTTCACCCCGGGAAGTGAATTAAATACCATTTGGAGGCATTTAATGTTCAATCAAAAAGAGCTGATTTTTGACAAAAGAGATAACACCTCCCATTACGTCATGCTTCAGAAAGGTGAAAAATTGTCCGTTTTTTTTTTTTTAATGTCAGTTCACATTTGTAGGTGGATTATTAGTTTTAGAGCTAAAATTAGCATGTTTAAAGTGATTTTCATGCTTCCTGTGGCCCTAAACACAAGGTTTGTGGAATGGTTAAAAGTGCATGAAAAGGGCCAATTTGCTCACTCTGAGGTCTCAAAAAGTGTTTCTATACCCCGGTAAGTGAATAAAATTCCATTTGGATGCATTTAATGTTCATGCAAAAACAGCTGATTTTTGACAAAAGAGATAACACCCGCCCATTACGTAATTCTTCAGAAAGGTGAAAAATTGTCTGTTTTCAAATGTTTTATTTTTGAATGTCAGTTCACATTTGTAGGTGGATTATTAGTTTTAGAGCTAAAATTAGCATGTTTAAAGTGATTTTCATGCTTCCAGGGGCTCTAAACACAAGATTTGTGGAATGGTTAAAAGTGCATGAAAATGGCCAATTTGCTCACTCTGAGGTCTCAAAAAGTGTTTCTTTACCCCGGGAAGTGAATTAAATACCATTTGTAGGCATTTAATGTTCAAGCAAAAACAGCTGATTTTTGACAAAAGAGATAACACCCCCCCCATTACGTAATTCTTCAGAAAGGTGAAAAATTGTCTGTTTTCAAATGTTTTATTTTTGAATGTCAGTTCACATTTGTAGGTGGATTATTAGTTTTAGAGCTAAAATTAGCATGTTTAAAGTGATTTTCATGCTTCCTGTGGCCCTAAACACAAGGTTTGTGGAATGGTTAAAAGTGCATGAAAATGGCCAATTTGCTCACTCTGAGGTCTCAAAAAGTGTTTCTTCACCCCGGGAAGTGAATTAAATACCATTTGGAGGCATTTAATGTTCAAGCAAAAACAGCTGATTTTTGACAAAAGAGATAACACCCCCCCATTACGTAATTCTTCAGAAAGGTGAAAAATTGTCTGTTTTCAAATGTTTTATTTTTGAACGTCAGTTCACATTTGTAGGTGGATTATTAGTTTTAGAGCTAAAATAAGCATGTTTAAAGTGATTTTCATGCTTCCAGGGGCTCTAAACACAAGATTTGTGGAATGGTTAAAAGTGCATGAAAATGGCCAATTTGCTCACTCTGAGGTCTCAAAAAGTGTTTCTTCACCCCGGGAAGTGAATTAAATACCATTTGTAGGCATTTAATGTTCAATCAAAAACAGCTGATTTTTGACAAAAGAGATAACACCTCCCATTACGTCATTCTTCAGAAAGGTGAAAAATGGTCCGTTTTCAAATGTTTTATTTTTGAACGTCAGTTAACATTTGTAGGTGGATTATTAGTTTTAGAGCTAAAATTAGCATGTTTAAAGTGATTTTCATGCTTCCAGGGGCCCGGGAAGTGAATTAAATACCATTTGGAGGCATTTAATGTTCAAGCAAAAACGGCTGATTTTTGACAAAAGAGATAACACCCCCCCCATTACGTCATGCTTCAGAAAGGTGAAAAATTGTCCGTTTTCAAATGTTTTATTTTTGAATGTCAGTTCACATTTGTAGGTGGATTATTAGTTTTAGAGCTAAAATTAGCATATTTAAAGTGATTTTCATGCTTCCAGGGGCTCTAAACACAAGATTTGTGGAATGGTTAAAAGTGCATGAAAATGGCCAATTTGCTCACTCTGAGGTCTCAAAAAGTGTTTCTTCACCCCGGGAAGTGAATTAAATACCATTTGGAGGCATTTAATGTTCAAGCAAAAACGGCTGATTTTTGACAAAAGAGATAACACCCCCCATTACGTCATTCTTCAGAAAGATGAAAAATGGTCCGTTTTCAATTGTTTTATTTTTGAACGTCAGTTCACATTTGTAGGTGGATTATTAGTTTTATAGCTAAAATTAGCATGTTTAAAGTGATTTTCATGCTTCCAGGGGCTCTTAACACAAGATTTGTGGAATGGTTAAAAGTGCATGAAAATGGCCAATTTGCTCACTCTGAGGTCTCAAAAAGTGTTTCTTCACCCTGGGAAGTGAATTAAATACCATTTGGAGGCATTTAATGTTCAAGCAAAAACGGCTGATTTTTGACAAAAGAGATAACACCCCCCCCCTTACGTCATTCTTCAGAAAGGTGAAAAATGGTCCGTTTTCAAATGTTTTATTTTTGAACGTCAGTTCACATTTGTAGGTGGATTATTAGTTTTAGAGCTAAAATTAGCATGTTTAAAGTGATTTTCATGCTTCCAGGGGCTCTTAACACAAGATTTGTGGAATGGTTAAAAGTGCATGAAAATGGCCAATTTGCTCACTCTGAGGTCTCAAAAAGTGTTTCTTCACCCCGGGAAGTGAATTAAATACCATTTGGAGGCATTTAATGTTCAAGCAAAAACAGCTGATCTTTGACAAAAGAGATAACACCCCCCCATTACGTCATTCTTCAGAAAGGTGAAAAATGGTCCGTTTTCAAATGTTTTATTTTTTAACGTCAGTTCACATTTGTAGGTGGATTATTAGTTTTAGAGCTAAAATTAGCATGTTTAAAGTGATTTTCATGCTTCCAGGGGCCCGGGAAGTGAATTAAATACCATTTGGAGGCATTTAATGTTCAAGCAAAAACAGCTGATCTTTGACAAAAGAGATAACACCCCCCCATTACGTCATTCTTCAGAAAGGTGAAAAATGGTCCGTTTTCAAATGTTTTATTTTTGAACGTCAGTTCACATTTGTTGGTGGATTATTAGTTTTAGAGCTAAAATTAGCATGTTTAAAGTGATTTTCATGCTTCCAGGGGCTCTAAACACAAGATTTGTGGAATGGTTAAAAGTGCATGAAAATGGCCAATTTGCTCACTCTGAGGTCTCAAAAAGTGTTTCTTCACCCCGGGAAGTGAATTAAATACCATTTGGAGGCATTTAATGTTCAATCAAAAACAGCTGATTTTTGACAAAAGAGATAACACCTCCCATTACGTCATGCTTTAGAAAGGTGAAAAATTGTCCGTTTTCAAATGTTTTATTTTTGAATGTCAGTTCACATTTGTAGGTGGATTATTAGTTTTAGAGCTAAAATTAGCATGTTTAAAGTGATTTTCATGCTTCCTGTGGCCCTAAACACAAGGTTTGTGGAATGGTTAAAAGTGCATGAAAATGGCCAATTTGCTCACTCTGAGGTCTCAAAAAGTGTTTCTTCACCCCGGGAAGTGAATTAAATACCATTTGGAGGCATTTAATGTTCAAGCAAAAACAGCTGATCTTTGACAAAAGAGATAACACCCCCCATTACGTCATTCTTCAGAAAGGTGAAAAATGGTCCGTTTTCAAATGTTTTATTTTTGAACGTCAGTTCACATTTGTAGGTGGATTATTAGTTTTAGAGCTAAAATTAGCATATTTAAAGTGATTTTCATGCTTCCAGGGGCTCTAAACACAAGATTTGTGGAATGGTTAAAAGTGCATGAAAATGGCCAATTTGCCCACTCTGAGGTCTCAAAAAGTGTTTCTTCACCCCGGGAAGTGAATTAAATACCATTTGGAGGCATTTAATGTTCAAGCAAAAACGGCTGATTTTTGACAAAAGAGATAACACCCCCCCATTACGTCATTCTTCAGAAAGGTGAAAAATGGTCCGTTTTCAAATGTTTTTGTTTTTAATGTCAGTTCACATTTGTAGGTGGATTAGTTTTAGAGCTAAAATTAGCATGTTTAAAGTGATTTTCATGCTTCCTGTGGCCCTAAACACAAAGTTTGTGGAATGGTTAAAAGTGCATGAAAATGGCCAATTTGCTCACTCTGAGGTCTCAAAAAGTGTTTCTTCACCCCGGGAAGTGAATTAAATACCATTTGGAGGCATTTAATGTTCAAGCAAAAACAGCTGATTTTTGACAAAAGAGATAACACCTCCCATTACGTAATGCTTCAGAAAGGTGAAAAATGGTCCGTTTTCAAATGTTATATTTTTGAAGGTCAGTTCACATTTGTAGGTGGATTATTAGTTTTAGAGCTAAAATTAGCATGTTTAAAGTGATTTTCATGCTTCCAGGGGACCGGGAAGTGAATTAAATACCATTTGGAGGCATTTAATGTTCAAGCAAAAACAGCTGATCTTTGACAAAAGAGATAACAACCCCCCATTACGTCATTCTTCAGAAAGGTGAAAAATGGTCCGTTTTCAAATGTTTTATTTTTGAACGTCAGTTCACATTTGTAGGTGGATTATTAGTTTTAGAGCTAAAATTAGCATGTTTATAGTGATTTTCATGCTTCCAGGGGCTCTAAACACAAGATTTGTGGAATGGTTAAAAGTGCATGAAAATGGCCAATTTGCTCACTCTGAGGTCTCAAAAAGTGTTTCTTCACCCCGGGAAGTGAATTAAATACCATTTGGAGGCATTTAATGTTCAAGCAAAAACGGCTGATTTTTGACAAAAGAGATAACACCCCCCCCATTACGTCATTCTTCAGAAAGGTGAAAAATGGTCCGTTTTCAAATGTTTTATTTTTGAACGTCAGTTCACATTTGTAGGTGGAATATTAGTTTTAGAGCTAAAATTAGCATGTTTAAAGTGATTTTCATGCTTCCAGGTGCTCTAAACACAAGATTTGTGGAATGGTTAAAAGTGCATGAAAATGGCCAATTTGCTCACTCTGAGGTCTCAAAAAGTGTTTCTTCACCCCGGGAAGTGAATTAAATACCATTTGGAGGCATTTAATGTTCAATCAAAAACAGCTGATTTTTGACAAAAGAGATAACACCCCCCATTACGTCATGCTTCAGAAAGGTGAAAAATTGTCCTTTTTCAAATGTTTTTTTTTAATGTCAGTTCACATTTGTAGGTGGATTATTAGTTTTAGAGCTAAAATTAGCATGTTTAAAGTGATTTTCATGCTTCCTGTGGCCCTAAACACAAGGTTTGTGGAATGGTTAAAAGTGCATGAAAATGGCCAATTTGCTCACTCTGAGGTCTCAAAAAGAGTTTCTTCACCCCGGGAAGTGAATTAAATACCATTTGGAGGCATTTAATGTTCAAGCAAAAACAGCTGATTTTTGACAAAAGAGATAACACCCCCCCATTACGTAATTCTTCAGAAAGGTGAAAAATTGTCTGTTTTCAAATGTTTTATTTTTGAATGTCAGTTCACATTTGTAGGTGGATTATTAGTTTTAGAGCTAAAATTACCATATTTAAAGTGATTTTCATGCTTCCAGGGGCTCTAAACTCAAGATTTGTGGAATGGTTAAAAGTGCATGAAAATGGCCAATTTGCTCACTCTGAGGTCTCAAAAAGTGTTTCTACATCCCGGGAAGTGAATTAAATACAATTTGGAGGCATTTACTGTTCAAGCAAAAACGGCTGATTTTTGACAAAAGAGATAACACCCCCCCCATTACGTCATTCTTTAGAAAGGTGAAAAATGGTCCGTTTTCAAATGTTTTATTTTTGAACGTCAGTTCACATTTGTAGGTGGATTATTAGTTTTAGAGCTAAAATTAGCATGTTTAAAGTGATTTTCATGCTTCCAGGGGCTCTAAACACAAGATTTGTGGAATGGTTAAAAGTGCATGAAAATGGCCAATTTGCTCACTCTGAGGTCTCAAAAAGTGTTTCTTCACCCCGGGAAGTGAATTAAATACCATTTGTAGGCATTTAATGTTCAATCAAAAACAGCAGATTTTTGACAAAAGAGATAACACCCCCCCATTACGTCATTCTTCAGAAAGGTGAAAAATGGTCCGTTTTCAAATGTTTTATTTTTGAACGTCAGTTCACATTTGTAGGTGGATTATTAGTTTTAGAGCTAAAATTAGCATGTTTAAAGTGATTTTCATGCTTCCAGGGGCTCTAAACACAAGATTTGTGGAATGGTTAAAAGTGAATGAAAATGGCCAATTTGCTCACTCTGAGGTCTCAAAAAGTGTTTCTTCACCCCGGGAAGTGAATTAAATACCATTTGGAGGCATTTAATGTTCAAGCAAAAACGGCTGATTTTTGACAAAAGAGATAACACCCCCCATTACGTAATTCTTCAGAAAGGTGAAAAATGGTCCGTTTTCAAATGTTTTATTTTTGAACGTCAGTTCACATTTGTAGGTGGATTATTAGTTTTAGAGCTAAAATTAGCATGTTTAAAGTGATTTTCATGCTTCCAGGGGCCCGGTAAGTGAATTAAATACCATTTGGAGGCATTTAATGTTCAAGCAAAAACAGCTGATCTTTGACAAAAGAGATAACACCCCCCATTACGTCATTCTTCAGAAAGGTGAAAAATGGTCCGTTTTCAAATGTTTTATTTTTGAACGTCAGTTCACATTTGTAGGTGGATTATTAGTTTTAGAGCTAAAATTAGCATGTTTAAAGTGATTTTCATGCTTCCAGGGGCTCTAAACACAAGATTTGTGGAATGGTTAAAAGTGCATGAAAATGGCCAATTTGCTCACTCTGAGGTCTCAAAAAGTGTTTCTTCACCCCGGGAAGTGAATTAAATACCATTTGGAGGCATTTAATGTTCAAGCAAAAACGGCTGATTTTTGACAAAAGAGATAACACCCCCCCATTACGTAATTCTTCAGAAAGGTGAAAAATGGTCCGTTTTCAAATGTTTTATTTTTGAACGTCAGTTCACATTTGTAGGTGGATTATTAGTTTTAGAGCTAAAATTAGCATGTTTAAAGTGATTTTCATGCTTCCAGGGGCCCGGTAAGTGAATTAAATACCATTTGGAGGCATTTAATGTTCAAGCAAAAACAGCTGATCTTTGACAAAAGAGATAACACCCCCCATTACGTCATTCTTCAGAAAGGTGAAAAATGGTCCGTTTTCAAATGTTTTATTTTTGAACGTCAGTTCACATTTGTAGGTGGATTATTAGTTTTAGAGCTAAAATTAGCATGTTTAAAGTGATTTTCATGCTTCCAGGGGCTCTTAACACAAGATTTTTGGAATGGTTAAAAGTGCATGAAAATGGCCAATTTGCTCACTCTGAGGTCTCAAAAAGTGTTTCTTCACCCCGGGAAGTGAATTAAATACCATTTGGAGGCATTTAATGTTCAAGCAAAAACGGCTGATTTTTGACAAAAGAGATAACAACCCCCCCTTACGTCATTCTTCAGAAAGGTGAAAAATGGTCCGTTTTCAAATGTTTTATTTTTGAACGTCAGTTCACATTTGTAGGTGGATTATTAGTTTTAGAGCTAAAATTAGCATGTTTAAAGTGATTTTCATGCTTCCAGGGGCTCTTAACACAAGATTTGTGGAATGGTTAAAAGTGCATGAAAATGGCCAATTTGCTCACTCTGAAGTCTCAAAAAGTGTTTCTTCACCCCGGGAAGTGAATTAAATACCATTTGGAGGCATTTAATGTTCAATCAAAAACAGCAGATTTTTGACAAAAGAGATAACACTCCCCCATTACGTCATGCTTCAGAAAGGTGAAAAATTGTCCGTTTTCAAATGTTTTATTTTTGAATGGCAGTTCACATTATTTGTAGGTGGATTATTAGTTTTAGAGCTAAAATTAGCATGTTTAAAGTGATTTTCATGCTTCCTGTGGCCCTAAACACAAGGTTTGTGGAATGGTTAAAAGTGCATGAAAATGGCCAATTTGCTCACTCTGAGGTCTCAAAAAGTGTTTCTTCACCCCGGGAAGTGAATTAAATACCATTTGGAGGCATTTAATGTTCAAGCAAAAACAGCTGATTTTTGACAAAAGAGATAACACCCCCCCATTACGTCATTCTTCAGAAAGGTGAAAAATGGTCCGTTTTCAAATGTTTTATTTTTGAACGTCAGTTCACATTTGTAGGTGGATTATTAGTTTTAGAGCTAAAATTAGCATGTTTAAAGTGATTTTCATGCTTCCAGGGGCCCGGGAAGTAAATTAAATACCATTTGGAAGCATTTAATGTTCAAGCAAAAACAGCTGATGTTTGACAAAAGAGATAACACCCCCCCATTACGTCATTCTTCAGAAAGGTGAAAAATTGTCTGTTTTCAAATGTTTTATTTTTGAATGTCAATTCACATTTGTAGGTGGATTATTAGTTTTAGAGCTAAAATTAGCATATTTAAAGTGATTTTCATGCTTCCAGGGGCTCTAAACACAAAATTTGTGGAATGGTTAAAAGTGCATGAAAATGGCCAATTTGCTCACTCTGAGGTCTCAAAAAGTGTTTCTTCACCCCGGGAAGTGAATTAAATACCATTTGGAGGCATTTAATGTTCAAGCAAAAACGGCTGATTTTTGACAAAAGAGATAACACCCCCCATTACGTCATTCTTCAGAAAGGTGAAAAATGGTCCGTTTTCAAATGTTTTATTTTTGAACGTCAGTTCACATTTGTAGGTGGATTATTAGTTTTAGAGCTAAAATTAGCATGTTTAAAGTGATTTTCATGCTTCCTGTGGCTCTAAACACAACATTTGTGGAATGGTTAAAAGTGCATGAAAATGGCCAATTTGCTCACTCTGAGGTCTCAAAAAGTGTTTCTTCACCCCGGGAAGTGAATTAAATACCATTTGTAGGCATTTAATGTTCAATCAAAAACAGCTGATTTTTGACAAAAGAGATAACACCCCCCCCATTACGTAATTCTTCAGAAAGGTGAAAAATGGTCCGTTTTCAAATGTTTTATTTTTGAACGTCAGTTCACATTTGTAGGTGGATTATTAGTTTTAGAGCTAAAATTAGCATGTTTAAAGTGATTTTCATGCTTCCAGGGGCTCAAAACACAAGATTTGTAGAATGGTTAAAAGTGCATGAAAATGGCCAATTTGCTCACTCTGAGGTCTCAAAAAGTGTTTCTTCACCCCGGGAAGTGAATTAAATACCATTTGGAGGCATTTAATGTTCAAGCAAAAACAGCTGATTTTTTACAAAAGGGATAACACCCCCCCATTACGTAATGCTTCAGAAAGGTGAAAAATGGTCAGTTTTCAAATGTTTTATTTTTGAAGGTCAGTTCACATTTGTAGGTGGATTATTAGTTTTAGAGCTAAAATTAGCATGTTTAAAGTGATTTTCATGCTTCCAGGGTCCCGGGAAGTGAATTAAATACCATTTGGAGGCATTTGATGTTCAAGCAAAAACGGCAGATTTTTGACAAAAGAGATAACACCCCCCCATTACGTCATGCTTCAGAAAGGTGAAAAATGGTCCGTTTTCAAATGTTTTATTTTTGAATGTCAATTCACATTTGTAGGTGGATTATTAGTTTTAGAGCTAAAATTAGCATGTTTAAAGTGATTTTCATGCTTCCAGGGGCCCGGGAAGTGAATTAAATATCATTTGGAGGCATTTAATGTTCAAGAAAAAACGGCTGATTTTTGACAAAAGAGATAACACCCCCCCATTACGTAATGCTTCAGAAAGGTGAAAAATTGTCCGTTTTCAAATAATTTATTTTTGAATGTCAGTTCACATTTGTAGGTGAATTATTAGTTTTAGAGCTAAAATTAGCATGTTTAAAGTGATTTTCATGCTTCCTGTGGCCCTAAACACAAAGTTTGTGGAATGGTTAAAAGTGCATGAAAATGGCCAATTTGCTCACTCTGAGGTCTCAAAAAGTGTTTCTTCACCCCGGGAAGTGAATTAAATACCATTTGGAGGCATTTAATGTTCAAGCAAAAACAGCTGATTTTTGACAAAAGGGATAACACCCCCCATTATGTAATGCTTCAGAAAGGTTAAAAATGGTCCGTTTTCAAATGTTTTATTTTTGAAGGTCAGTTCACATTTGTAGGTGGATTATTAGTTTTATAGCTAAAATTAGCATGTTTAAAGTGATTTTCATGCTTCCAGGGGACCGGGAAGTGAATTAAATACCATTTGGAGGCATTTAATGTTCAAGCAAAAACAGCTGATCTTTGACAAAAGAGATAACAACCCCCTATTACGTCATTCTTCAGAAAGGTGAAAAATGGTCCGTTTTCAAATGTTTTATTTTTGAACGTCAGTTCACATTTGTAGGTGGATTATTAGTTTTAGAGCTAAAATTAGCATGTTTATAGTGATTTTCATGCTTCCAGGGGCTCTAAACACAAGATTTGTGGAATGGTTAAAAGTGCATGAAAATGGCCAATTTGCTCACTCTGAGGTCTCAAAAAGTGTTTCTTCACCCCGGGAAGTGAATTAAATACCATTTGGAGGCATTTCATGTTCAATCAAAAACAGCTGATTTTTGACAAAAGATCTAACACCTCCCATTACGTCATGCTTCAGAAAGGTGAAAAATTGTCCGTTTTCAAATGTTTTTTTTTTAATGTCAGTTCACATTTGTAGGTGGATTAGTTTTAGAGCTAAAATTAGCATGTTTAAAGTGATTTTCATGCTTCCTGTGGCCCTAAACACATGGTTTGTGGAATTGTTAAAAGTGCATGAAAATGGCCAATTTGCTCACTCTGAGGTCTCAAAAAGAGTTTCTTCACCCCGGGAAGTGAATTAAATACCATTTGGAGACATTTAATGTTCAAGCAAAAACAGCTGATTTTTGACAAAAGAGATAACACCCCCCCATTACGTAATTCTTCAGAAAGGTGAAAAATTGTCTGTTTTCAAATGTTTTATTTTTGAATGTCAGTTCACATTTGTAGGTGGATTATTAGTTTTAGAGCTAAAATTTGCATATTTAAAGTGATTTTCATGCTTCCAGGGGCTCTAAACACAAGATTTGTGGAATGGTTAAAAGTGCATGAAGATAGCCGATTTGCTCACTCTGAGGTCTCAAAAAGTGTTTCTTCACCCCGGGAAGTGAATTAAATACCATTTGGAGGCATTTAATGTTCAAGCAAAAACGGCTGATTTTTGACAAAAGAGATAACACCCCCCCATTACGTCATTCTTCAGAAAGGTGAAAAATGGTCCGTTTTCAAATGTTTTATTTTTGAACGTGAGTTCACATTTGTAGGTGGATTATTAGTTTTAGAGCTAAAATTAGCATGTTTAAAGTGATTTTCATGCTTCCAGGGGCTCTAAACACAAGATTTGTGGAATGGTTAAAAGTGCATGAAAATGGCCAATTTGCTCACTCTGAGGTCTCAAAAAGTGTTTCTTCACCCCGGGAAGTGAATTAAATACCATTTGGAGGCATTTAATGTTCAAGCAAAAACAGCTGATTTTTTACAAAAGGGATAACACCCCCCCATTACGTAATGCTTCAGAAAGGTGAAAAATGGTCCGTTTTCAAATGTTTTATTTTTGAAGGTCAGTTCACATTTGTAGGTGGATTATTAGTTTTAGAGCTAAAATTAGCATGTTTAAAGTGATTTTCATGCTTCCAGGGGCCCGGGAAGTGAATTAAATACCATTTGGAGGCATTTGATGTTCAAGCAAAAACGGCTGATTTTTGACAAAAGAGATAACACCCCCCCATTACGTCATGCTTCAGAAAGGTGAAAAATGGTCCGTTTTCAAATGTTTTATTTTTGAATGTCAATTCACATTTGTAGGTGGATTATTAGTTTTAGAGCTAAAATTAGCATGTTTAAAGTGATTTTCATGCTTCCAGGGGCCCGGGAAGTGAATTAAATATCATTTGGAGGCATTTAATGTTCAAGAAAAAACGGCTGATTTTTGACAAAAGAGATAACACCCCCCCATTACGTCATGCTTCAGAAAGGTCAAAAATTGTCCGTTTTCAAATAATTTATTTTTGAATGTCAGTTCACATTTGTAGGTGAATTATTAGTTTTAGAGCTAAAATTAGCATGTTTAAAGTGATTTTCATGCTTCCTGTGGCCCTAAACACAAAGTTTGTGGAATGGTTAAAAGTGCATGAAAATGGCCAATTTGCTCACTCTGAGGTCTAAAAAGTGTTTCTTCACCCCGGGAAGTGAATTAAATACCATTTGGAGGCATTTAATGTTCAAGCAAAAACAGCTGATTTTTGACAAAAGGGATAACACCCCCCATTATGTAATGCTTCAGAAAGGTGAAAAATGGTCCGTTTTCAAATGTTTTATTTTTGAAGGTCAGTTCACATTTGTAGGTGGATTATTAGTTTTAGAGCTAAAATTAGCATGTTTATAGTGATTTTCATGCTTCCAGGGGCTCTAAACACAAGATTTGTGGAATGGTTAAAAGTGCATGAAAATGGCCAATTTGCTCACTCTGAGGTCTCAAAAAGTGTTTCTTCACCCCGGGAAGTGAATTAAATACCATTTGGAGGCATTTCATGTTCAATCAAAAACAGCTGATTTTTGACAAAAGATCTAACACCTCCCATTACGTCATGCTTCAGAAAGGTGAAAAATTGTCCGTTTTCAAATGTTTTTTTTTTAATGTCAGTTCACATTTGTAGGTGGATTAGTTTTAGAGCTAAAATTAGCATGTTTAAAGTGATTTTCATGCTTCCTGTGGCCCTAAACACATGGTTTGTGGAATTGTTAAAAGTGCATGGAAATGGCCAATTTGCTCACTCTGAGGTCTCAAAAAGAGTTTCTTCACCCCGGGAAGTGAATTAAATACCATTTGGAGGCATTTAATGTTCAAGCAAAAACAGCTGATTTTTGACAAAAGAGATAACACCCCCCCATTACGTAATTCTTCAGAAAGGTGAAAAATTATCTGTTTTCAAATGTTTTATTTTTGAATGTCAGTTCACATTTGTAGGTGGATTATTAGTTTTAGAGCTAAAATTAGCATATTTAAAGTGATTTTCATGCTTCCAGGGGCTCTAAACACAAGATTTGTGGAATGGTTAAAAGTGCATGAAAATGGCCAATTTGCTCACTCTGAGGTCTCAAAAAGTGTTTCTTCACCCCGGGAAGTGAATTAAATACCATTTGGAGGCATTTAATGTTCAAGCAAAAACAGCTGATCTTTGACAAAAGAGATAACACCCCCCCATTACGTCATTCTTGAGAAAGGTGAAAAATGGTCCGTTTTCAAATGTTTTATTTTTGAACGTCAGTTCACATTTGTAGGTGGATTATTAGTTTTAGAGCTAAAATTAGCATGTTTATAGTGATTTTCATGCTTCCAGGGGCTCTAAACACAAGATTTGTGGAATGGTTAAAAGTGCATGAAAATGGCCAATTTGCTCACTCTGAGGTCTCAAAAAGTGTTTCTTCACCCCGGGAAGTGAATTAAATACCATTTGGAGGCATTTCATGTTCAATCAAAAACAGCAGATTTTTGACAAAAGAGATAACACCTCCCATTACGTCATGCTTCAGAAAGGTGAAAAATTGTCCGTTTTCAAATGTTTTTGTTTTTAATGTCAGTTCACATTTGTAGGTGGATTAGTTTTAGAGCTAAAATTAGCATGTTTAAAGTGATTTTCATGCTTCCTGTGGCCCTAAACACAAAGTTTGTGGAATGGTTAAAAGTGCATGAAAATGGCCAATTTGCTCACTCTGAGGTCTCAAAAAGTGTTTCTTCACCCCGGGAAGTGAATTAAATACAATTTGGAGGCATTTAATGTTCAAGCAAAAACAGCTGATTTTTGACAAAAGGGATAACACCCCCATTACGTAATGCTTCAAAAAGGTGAAAAATGGTCCGTTTTCAAATGTTATATTTTTGAAGGTCAGTTCACATTTGTAGGTGGATTATTAGTTTTAGAGCTAAAATTAGCATGTTTAAAGTGATTTTCATGCTTCCAGGGGACCGGGAAGTGAATTAAATACCATTTGGAGGCATTTAATGTTCAAGCAAAAACAGCTGATCTTTGACAAAAGAGATAACAACCCCCCATTACGTCATTCTTCAGAAAGGTGAAAAATGGTCCGTTTTCAAATGTTTTATTTTTGAACGTCAGTTCACATTTGTAGGTGGATTATTAGTTTTAGAGCTAAAATTAGCATGTTTATAGTGATTTTCATGCTTCCAGGGGCTCTAAACACAAGATTTGTGGAATGGTTAAAAGTGCATGAAAATGGCCAATTTGCTCACTCTGAGGTCTCAAAAAGTGTTTCTTCACCCCGGGAAGTGAATTAAATACCATTTGGAGGCATTTAATGTTCAAGCAAAAATGGCTGATTTTTGACAAAAGAGATAACACCCCCCCCATTACGTCATTCTTCAGAAAGGTGAAAAATGGTCCGTTTTCAAATGTTTTATTTTTGAACGTCAGTTCACATTTGTAGGTGGATTATTAGTTTTAGAGCTAAAATTAGCATGTTTAAAGTGATTTTTATGCTTCCAGGTGCTCTAAACACAAGATTTGTGGAATGGTTAAAAGTGCATGAAAATGGCCAATTTGCTCACTCTGAGGTCTCAAAAAGTGTTTCTTCACCCCGGGAAGTGAATTAAATACCATTTGGAGGCATTTAATGTTCAATCAAAAACAGCTGATTTTTGACAAAAGAGATAACACCTCCCATTACGTCATGCTTCAGAAAGGTGAAAAATTGTCCGTTTTCAAATGTTTTTTTTTAATGTCAGTTCACATTTGTAGGTGGATTATTAGTTTTAGAGCTAAAATTAGCATATTTAAAGTGATTTTCATGCTTCCAGGGGCTCTAAACACAAGATTTGTGGAATGGTTAAAAGTGCATGAAAATGGCCAATTTGCTCACTCTGAGGTCTCAAAAAGTGTTTCTACACCCCGGGAAGTGAATTAAATACCATTTGGAGGCATTTACTGTTCAAGCAAAAACGGCTGATTTTTGACAAAAGAGATAACACCCCCCCCATTACGTCATTCTTCAGAAAGGTGAAAAATGGTCCGTTTTCAAATGTTTTTTTTTTGAACGTCAGTTCACATTTGTAGGTGGATTATTAGTTTTAGAGCTAAAATTAGCATGTTTAAAGTGATTTTCATGCTTCCAGGGGCTCTAAACACAAGATTTGTGGAATGGTTAAAAGTGCATGAAAATGGCCAATTTGCTCACTCTGAGGTCTCAAAAGTGTTTCTTCACCCCGGGAAGTGAATTAAATACCATTTGTAGGCATTTAATGTTCAATCAAAAACAGCAGATTTTTGACAAAAGAGATAACACCCCCCCATTACGTCATTCTTCAGAAAGGTGAAAAATGGTCAGTTTTCAAATGTTTTATTTTTGAACGTCAGTACACATTTGTAGGTGGATTATTAGTTTTAGAGCTAAAATTAGCATGTTTAAAGTGATTTTCATGCTTCCAGGGGCTCTAAACACAAGATTTGTGGAATGGTTAAAAGTGCATGAAAATTGCCAATTTGCTCACTCTGAGGTCTCAAAAAGTGTTTCTTCACCCCGGGAAGTGAATTAAATACCATTTGGAGGCATTTAATGTTCAATCAAAAACAGCTGATTTTTGACAAAAGAGATAACACCTCCCATTACGTCATGCTTCAGAAAGGTGAAAAATTGTCCGTTTTCAAATGTTTTTTTTTAATGTCAGTTCACATTTGTAGGTGGATTATTAGTTTTAGAGCTAAAATTAGCATATTTAAAGTGATTTTCATGCTTCCAGGGGCTCTAAACACAAGATTTGTGGAATGGTTAAAAGTGCATGAAAATGGCCAATTTGCTCACTCTGAGGTCTCAAAAAGTGTTTCTACACCCCGGGAAGTGAATTAAATACCATTTGGAGGCATTTACTGTTCAAGCAAAAACGGCTGATTTTTGACAAAAGAGATAACACCCCCCCCATTACGTCATTCTTCAGAAAGGTGAAAAATGGTCCGTTTTCAAATGTTTTATTTTTGAACGTCAGTTCACATTTGTAGGTGGATTATTAGTTTTAGAGCTAAAATTAGCATGTTTAAAGTGATTTTCATGCTTCCAGGGGCTCTAAACACAAGATTTGTGGAATGGTTAAAAGTGCATGAAAATGGCCAATTTGCTCACTCTGAGGTCTCAAAAGTGTTTCTTCACCCCGGGAAGTGAATTAAATACCATTTGTAGGCATTTAATGTTCAATCAAAAACAGCAGATTTTTGACAAAAGAGATAACACCCCCCCATTACGTCATTCTTCAGAAAGGTGAAAAATGGTCCGTTTTCAAATGTTTTATTTTTGAACGTCAGTTCACATTTGTAGGTGGATTATTAGTTTTAGAGCTAAAATAAGCATGTTTAAAGTGATTTTCATGCTTCCAGGGGCTCTAAACACAAGATTTGTGGAATGGTTAAAAGTGCATGAAAATGGCCAATTTGCTCACTCTGAGGTCTCAAAAAGTGTTTCTTCACCCCGGGAAGTGAATTAAATACCATTTGGAGGCATTTAATGTTTAAGCAAAAACAGCTGATTTTTGACAAAAGAGATAACACCACCCCATTACGTCATTCTTCAGAAAGGTGAAAAATTGTCTGTTTTCAAATGTTTTATTTTTGAACGTCAGTTCACATTTGTAGGTGGGTTATTAGTTTTAGAGCTAAAATTAGCATGTTTAAAGTGATTTTCATGCTTCCAGGGGCTCTAAACACAAGATTTGTGGAATGGTTAAAAGTGCATGAAAATGGCCAATTTGCTCACTCTGAGGTCTCAAAAAGTGTTTCTTCACCCCGGGAAGTGAATTAAATACCATTTGGAGGCATTTAATGTTCAATCAAAAACAGCTGATTTTTGACAAAAGAGATAACACCTCCCATTACGTCATGCTTCAGAAAGGTGAAAAATTGTCCGTTTTCAAATGTTTTTTTTTTAATGTCAGTTCACATTTGTAGGTGGATTATTAGTTTTAGAGCTAAAATTAGCATGTTTAAAGTGATTTTTTATGCTTCCTGTGGCCCTAAACACAAGGTTTGTGGAATGGTTAAAAGTGCATGAAAATGGCCAATTTGCTCACTCTGAGGTCTCAAAAAGAGTTTCTTCACCCCGGGAAGTGAATTAAATACCATTTGGAGGCATTTAATGTTCAAGCAAAAACAGCTGATTTTTGACAAAAGAGATAACACCCCCCCATTACGTAATTCTTCAGAAAGGTGAAAAATTGTCTGTTTTCAAATGTTTTATTTTTGAATGTCAGTTCACATTTGTAGGTGGATTATTAGTTTTAGAGCTAAAATTTGCATATTTAAAGTGATTTTCATGCTTCCAGGGGCTCTAAACACAAGATTTGTGGAATGGTTAAAAGTGCATGAAAATGGCCAATTTGCTCACTCTGAGGTCTCAAAAAGTGTTTCTTCACCCCGGGAAGTGAATTAAATACCATTTGGAGGCATTTAATGTTCAAGCAAAAACAGCTGATTTTTTACAAAAGGGATAACACCCCCCCATTACGTAATGCTTCAGAAAGGTGAAAAATGGTCCGTTTTCAAATGTTTTATTTTTGAAGGTCAGTTCACATTTGTAGGTGGATTATTAGTTTTAGAGCTAAAATTAGCATGTTTAAAGTGATTTTCATGCTTCCAGGGGCCCGGGAAGTGAATTAAATACCATTTGGAGGCATTTGATGTTCAAGCAAAAACGGCTGATTTTTGACAAAAGAGATAACACCCCCCCATTACGTCATGCTTCAGAAAGGTGAAAAATGGTCCGTTTTCAAATGTTTTATTTTTGAATGTCAATTCACATTTGTAGGTGGATTATTAGTTTTAGAGCTAAAATTAGCATGTTTAAAGTGATTTTCATGCTTCCAGGGGCCCGGGAAGTGAATTAAATATCATTTGGAGGCATTTAATGTTCAAGAAAAAACGGCTGATTTTTGACAAAAGAGATAACACCCCCCCATTACGTCATGCTTCAGAAAGGTGAAAAATTGTCCGTTTTCAAATAATTTATTTTTGAATGTCAGTTCACATTTGTAGGTGAATTATTAGTTTTAGAGCTAAAATTAGCATGTTTAAAGTGATTTTCATGCTTCCTGTGGCCCTAAACACAAAGTTTGTGGAATGGTTAAAAGTGCATGAAAATGGCCAATTTGCTCACTCTGAGGTCTCAAAAAGTGTTTCTTCACCCCGGGAAGTGAATTAAATACCATTTGGAGGCATTTAATGTTCAAGCAAAAACAGCTGATTTTTGACAAAAGGGATAACACCCCCCATTATGTAATGCTTCAGAAAGGTGAAAAATGGTCCGTTTTCAAATGTTTTATTTTTGAAGGTCAGTTCACATTTGTAGGTGGATTATTAGTTTTAGAGCTAAAATTAGCATGTTTATAGTGATTTTCATGCTTCCAGGGGCTCTAAACACAAGATTTGTGGAATGGTTAAAAGTGCATGAAAATGGCCAATTTGCTCACTCTGAGGTCTCAAAAAGTGTTTCTTCACCCCGGGAAGTGAATTAAATACCATTTGGAGGCATTTCATGTTCAATCAAAAACAGCTGATTTTTGACAAAAGATCTAACACCTCCCATTACGTCATGCTTCAGAAAGGTGAAAAATTGTCCGTTTTCAAATGTTTTTTTTTTAATGTCAGTTCACATTTGTAGGTGGATTAGTTTTAGAGTTAAAATTAGCATGTTTAAAGTGATTTTCATGCTTCCTGTGGCCCTAAACACATGGTTTGTGGAATTGTTAAAAGTGCATGAAAATGGCCAATTTGCTCACTCTGAGGTCTCAAAAAGAGTTTCTTCACCCCGGGAAGTGAATTAAATACCATTTGGAGGCATTTAATGTTCAAGCAAAAACAGCTGATTTTTGACAAAAGAGATAACACCCCCCCATTACGTAATTCTTCAGAAAGGTGAAAAATTATCTGTTTTCAAATGTTTTATTTTTGAATGTCAGTTCACATTTGTAGGTGGATTATTAGTTTTAGAGCTAAAATTAGCATATTTAAAGTGATTTTCATGCTTCCAGGGGCTCTA
Organism: Lissotriton helveticus; assembly: GCF_964261635.1. NCBI lineage: Eukaryota > Metazoa > Chordata > Amphibia > Caudata > Salamandridae > Lissotriton > Lissotriton helveticus. Next base: position 3,490,113 of record NW_027611740.1, read on the forward strand.
AACACAAGATTTGTGGAATGGTTAAAAGTGCATGAAAATGGCCAATTTGCTCACTCTGAGGTCTCAAAAAGTGTTTCTTCACCCCGGGAAGTGAATTAAATACCATTTGGAGGCATTTAATGTTCAAGCAAAAACGGCTGATTTTTGACAAAAGAGATAACACCTCCCATTACGTCATGCTTCAGAAAGGTGAAAAATTTTCCTTTTTTTAAATGGTTTTTTTTAATGTCAGTTCACATTTGTAGGTGGATTATTAGTTTTAGAGCTAAAATTAGCATGTTTAAAGTGATTTTCATGCTTCCTGTGGCCCTAAACACAAGGTTTGTGGAATGGTTAAAAGTGCATGAAAATGGCCAATTTGCTCACTCTGAGGTCTCAAAAAGAGTTTCTTCACCCCGGGAAGTAAATTAAATACCATTTGGAGGCATTTAATGTTCAAGCAAAAACAACTGATTTTTGACAAAAGAGATAACACCCCCCCCATTACGTAATTCTTCAGAAAGGTGAAAAATTGTCTGTTTTCAAATGTTTTATTTTTGAATGTCAGTTCACATTTGTAGGTGGATTATTAGTTTTAGAGCTAAAATTAGCATGTTTAAAGTGATTTTCATGCTTCCAGGGGCTCTAAACACAAGATTTGTGGAATGGTTAAAAGTGCATGAAAATGGCCAATTTGCTCACTCTGAGGTCTCAAAAAGTGTTTCTTCACCCCGGGAAGTGAATTAAATACCATTTGGAGGCATTTAATGTTCAATCAAAAACAGCAGATTTTTGACAAAAGAGATAACACCCCCTATTACGTCATTCTTCAGAAAGGTGAAAAATGGTCCGTTTTCAAATGTTTTATTTTTGAACGTCAGTTCACATTTGTAGGTGGATTATTAGTTTTAGAGCTAAAATTAGCATGTTTAAAGTGATTTTCATGCTTCCAGGGGCTCTAAACACAAGATTTGTGGAATGGTTAAAAGTGCATGAAAATGGCCAATTTGCTCACTCTGAGGTCTCAAAAAGTGTTTCTACACCCCGGGAAGTGAATTAAATACCATTTGGAGGCATTTACTGTTCAAGCAAAAACGGCTGATTTTTGACAAAAGAGATAACACCCCCCCCATTACGTCATTCTTCAGAAAGGTGAAAAATGGTCCGTTTTCAAATGTTTTTTTTTTGAACGTCAGTTCACATTTGTAGGTGGATTATTAGTTTTAGAGCTAAAATTAGCATGTTTAAAGTGATTTTCATGCTTCCAGGGGCTCTAAACACAAGATTTGTGGAATGGTTAAAAGTGCATGAAAATGGCCAATTTGCTCACTCTGAGGTCTCAAAAGTGTTTCTTCACCCCGGGAAGTGAATTAAATACCATTTGTAGGCATTTAATGTTCAATCAAAAACAGCAGATTTTTGACAAAAGAGATAACACCCCCCCATTACGTCATTCTTCAGAAAGGTGAAAAATGGTCCGTTTTCAAATGTTTTATTTTTGAACGTCAGTACACATTTGTAGGTGGATTATTAGTTTTAGAGCTAAAATTAGCATGTTTAAAGTGATTTTCATGCTTCCAGGGGCTCTAAACACAAGATTTGTGGAATGGTTAAAAGTGCATGAAAATGGCCAATTTGCTCACTCTGAGGTCTCAAAAAGTGTTTCTTCACCCCGGGAAGTGAATTAAATACCATTTGGAGGCATTTAATGTTCAATCAAAAACAGCTGATTTTTGACAAAAGAGATAACACCTCCCATTACGTCATGCTTCAGAAAGGTGAAAAATTGTCCGTTTTCAAATGTTTTTTTTTAATGTCAGTTCACATTTGTAGGTGGATTATTAGTTTTAGAGCTAAAATTAGCATATTTAAAGTGATTTTCATGCTTCCAGGGGCTCTAAACACAAGATTTGTGGAATGGTTAAAAGTGCATGAAAATGGCCAATTTGCTCACTCTGAGGTCTCAAAAAGTGTTTCTACACCCCGGGAAGTGAATTAAATACCATTTGGAGGCATTTACTGTTCAAGCAAAAACGGCTGATTTTTGACAAAAGAGATAACACCCCCCCCCATTACGTCATTCTTCAGAAAGGTGAAAAATGGTCCGTTTTCAAATGTTTTATTTTTGAACGTCAGTTCACATTTGTAGGTGGATTATTAGTTTTAGAGCTAAAATTAGCATGTTTAAAGTGATTTTCATGCTTCCAGGGGCTCTAAACACAAGATTTGTGGAATGGTTAAAAGTGCATGAAAATGGCCAATTTGCTCACTCTGAGGTCTCAAAAGTGTTTCTTCACCCCGGGAAGTGAATTAAATACCATTTGTAGGCATTTAATGTTCAATCAAAAACAGCAGATTTTTGACAAAAGAGATAACACCCCCCCATTACGTCATTCTTCAGAAAGGTGAAAAATGGTCCGTTTTCAAATGTTTTATTTTTGAACGTCAGTTCACATTTGTAGGTGGATTATTAGTTTTAGAGCTAAAATAAGCATGTTTAAAGTGATTTTCATGCTTCCAGGGGCTCTAAACACAAGATTTGTGGAATGGTTAAAAGTGCATGAAAATGGCCAATTTGCTCACTCTGAGGTCTCAAAAAGTGTTTCTTCACCCCGGGAAGTGAATTAAATACCATTTGGAGGCATTTCATGTTTAAGCAAAAACAGCTGATTTTTGACAAAAGAGATAACACCACCCCATTACGTCATTCTTCAGAAAGGTGAAAAATTGTCTGTTTTCAAATGTTTTATTTTTGAACGTCAGTTCACATTTGTAGGTGGGTTATTAGTTTTAGAGCTAAAATTAGCATGTTTAAAGTGATTTTCATTCTTCCTGTGGCCCTAAACACAAGGTTTGTGGAATGGTTAAAAGTGCATGAAAATGGCCAATTTGCTCACTCTGAGGTCTCAAAAAGAGTTTCTTCACCCCGGGAAGTGAATTAAATACCATTTGGAGGCATTTAATGTTCAAGCAAAAACAGCTGATTTTTGACAAAAGAGATAACACCCCCCCATTACGTAATTCTTCAGAAAGGTGAAAAATTGTCTGTTTTCAAATGTTTTATTTTTGAATGTCAGTTCACATTTGTAGGTGGATTATTAGTTTTAGAGCTAAAATTTGCATATTTAAAGTGATTTTCATGCTTCCAGGGGCTCTAAACACAAGATTTGTGGAATGGGTAAAAGTGCATGAAAATGGCCAATTTGCTCACTCTGAGGTCTCAAAAAGTGTTTCTTCACCCCGGGAAGTGAATTAAATACCATTTGGAGGCATTTAATGTTCAAGCAAAAACGGCTGATTTTTGACAAAAGAGATAACACCCCCCCATTACGTCATTCTTCAGAAAGGTGAAAAATGGTCCGTTTTCAAATGTTTTATTTTTGAACGTGAGTTCACATTTGTAGGTGGATTATTAGTTTTAGAGCTAAAATTAGCATGTTTAAAGTGATTTTCATGCTTCCAGGGGCTCTAAACACAAGATTTGTGGAATGGTTAAAAGTGCATGAAAATGGCCAATTTGCTCACTCTGAGGTTTTAAAAAGTGTTTCTTCACCCCGGGAAGTGAATTAAATACCATTTGGAGGCATTTAATGTTCAAGCAAAAACAGCTGATTTTTTACAAAAGGGATAACACCCCCCCATTACGTAATGCTTCAGAAAGGTGAAAAATGGTCCGTTTTCAAATGTTTTATTTTTGAAGGTCAGTTCACATTTGTAGGTGGATTATTAGTTTTAGAGCTAAAATTAGCATGTTTAAAGTGATTTTCATGCTTCCAGGGGCCCGGGAAGTGAATTAAATACCATTTGGAGGCATTTGATGTTCAAGCAAAAACGGCTGATTTTTGACAAAAGAGATAACACCCCCCCATTACGTCATGCTTCAGAAAGGTGAAAAATGGTCCGTTTTCAAATGTTTTATTTTTGAATGTCAATTCACATTTGTAGGTGGATTATTAGTTTTAGAGCTAAAATTAGCATGTTTAAAGTGATTTTCATGCTTCCAGGGGCCCGGGAAGTGAATTAAATATCATTTGGAGGCATTTAATGTTCAAGAAAAAACGGCTGATTTTTGACAAAAGAGATAACACCCCCCCATTACGTCATGCTTCAGAAAGGTGAAAAATTGTCCGTTTTCAAATAATTTATTTTTGAATGTCAGTTCACATTTGTAGGTGAATTATTAGTTTTAGAGCTAAAATTAGCATGTTTAAAGTGATTTTCATGCTTCCTGTGGCCCTAAACACAAAGTTTGTGGAATGGTTAAAAGTGCATGAAAATGGCCAATTTGCTCACTCTGAGGTCTCAAAAAGTGTTTCTTCACCCCGGGAAGTGAATTAAATACCATTTGGAGGCATTTAATGTTCAAGCAAAAACAGCTGATTTTTGACAAAAGGGATAACACCCCCCATTATGTAATGCTTCAGAAAGGTGAAAAATGGTCCGTTTTCAAATGTTTTATTTTTGAAGGTCAGTTCACATTTGTAGGTGGATTATTAGTTTTAGAGCTAAAATTAGCATGTTTATAGTGATTTTCATGCTTCCAGGGGCTCTAAACACAAGATTTGTGGAATGGTTAAAAGTGCATGAAAATGGCCAATTTGCTCACTCTGAGGTCTCAAAAAGTGTTTCTTCACCCCGGGAAGTGAATTAAATACCATTTGGAGGCATTTCATGTTCAATCAAAAACAGCTGATTTTTGACAAAAGATCTAACACCTCCCATTACGTCATGCTTCAGAAAGGTGAAAAATTGTCCGTTTTCAAATGTTTTTTTTTTAATGTCAGTTCACATTTGTAGGTGGATTAGTTTTAGAGTTAAAATTAGCATGTTTAAAGTGATTTTCATGCTTCCTGTGGCCCTAAACACATGGTTTGTGGAATTGTTAAAAGTGCATGAAAATGGCCAATTTGCTCACTCTGAGGTCTCAAAAAGAGTTTCTTCACCCCGGGAAGTGAATTAAATACCATTTGGAGGCATTTAATGTTCAAGCAAAAACAGCTGATTTTTGACAAAAGAGATAACACCCCCCCATTACGTAATTCTTCAGAAAGGTGAAAAATTATCTGTTTTCAAATGTTTTATTTTTGAATGTCAGTTCACATTTGTAGGTGGATTATTAGTTTTAGAGCTAAAATTAGCATATTTAAAGTGATTTTCATGCTTCCAGGGGCTCTAAACACAAGATTTGTGGAATGGTTAAAAGTGCATGAAAATGGCCAATTTGCTCACTCTGAGGTCTCAAAAAGTGTTTCTTCACCCCGGGAAGTGAATTAAATACCATTTGGAGGCATTTAATGTTCAAGCAAAAACGGCTGATTTTTGACAAAAGAGATAACACCTCCCATTACGTCATGCTTCAGAAAGGTGAAAAATGTTCCTTTTTTTAAATGGTTTTTTTTAATGTCAGTTCACATTTGTAGGTGGATTATTAGTTTTAGAGCTAAAATTAGCATGTTTAAAGTGATTTTCATGCTTCCTGTGGCCCTAAACACAAGGTTTGTGGAATGGTTAAAAGTGCATGAAAATGGCCAATTTGCTCACTCTGAGGTCTCAAAAAGAGTTTCTTCACCCCGGGAAGTAAATTAAATACCATTTGGAGGCATTTAATGTTCAAGCAAAAACAACTGATTTTTGACAAAAGAGATAACACCCCCCCATTACGTAATTCTTCAGAAAGGTGAAAAATTGTCTGTTTTCAAATGTTTTATTTTTGAATGTCAGTTCACATTTGTAGGTGGATTATTAGTTTTAGAGCTAAAATTAGCATGTTTAAAGTGATTTTCATGCTTCCAGGGGCTCTAAACACAAGATTTGTGGAATGGTTAAAAGTGCATGAAAATGGCCAATTTGCTCACTCTGAGGTCTCAAAAAGTGTTTCTTCACCCCGGGAAGTGAATTAAATACCATTTGGAGGCATTTAATGTTCAATCAAAAACAGCAGATTTTTGACAAAAGAGATAACACCCCCCATTACGTCATTCTTCAGAAAGGTGAAAAATGGTCAGTTTTCAAATGTTTTATTTTTGAACGTCAGTTCACATTTGTAGGTGGATTATTAGTTTTAGAGCTAAAATTAGCATGTTTAAAGTGATTTTCATGCTTCCAGGGGCTCTAAACACAAGATTTGTGGAATGGTTAAAAGTGCATGAAAATGGCCAATTTGCTCACTCTGAGGTCTCAAAAAGTGTTTCTTCACCCCGGGAAGTGAATTAAATACCATTTGGAGGCATTTAATGTTCAAGCAAAAACAGCTGATCTTTGACAAAAGAGATAACACCCCCCCATTACGTCATTCTTGAGAAAGGTGAAAAATGGTCCGTTTTCAAATGTTTTATTTTTGAACGTCAGTTCACATTTGTAGGTGGATTATTAGTTTTAGAGCTAAAATTAGCATGTTTATAGTGATTTTCATGCTTCCAGGGGCTCTAAACACAAGATTTGTGGAATGGTTAAAAGTGCATGAAAATGGCCAATTTGCTCACTCTGAGGTCTCAAAAAGTGTTTCTTCACCCCGGGAAGTGAATTAAATACCATTTGGAGGCATTTCATGTTCAATCAAAAACAGCAGATTTTTGACAAAAGAGATAACACCTCCCATTACGTCATGCTTCAGAAAGGTGAAAAATTGTCCATTTTCAAATGTTTTTGTTTTTAATGTCAGTTCACATTTGTAGGTGGATTAGTTTTAGAGCTAAAATTAGCATGTTTAAAGTGATTTTCATGCTTCCTGTGGCCCTAAACACAAAGTTTGTGGAATGGTTAAAAGTGCATGAAAATGGCCAATTTGCTCACTCTGAGGTCTCAAAAAGTGTTTCTTCACCCCGGGAAGTGAATTAAATACAATTTGGAGGCATTTAATGTTCAAGCAAAAACAGCTGATTTTTGACAAAAGGGATAACACCCCCATTACGTAATGCTTCAAAAAGGTGAAAAATGGTCCGTTTTCAAATGTTATATTTTTGAAGGTCAGTTCACATTTGTAGGTGGATTATTAGTTTTAGAGCTAAAATTAGCATGTTTAAAGTGATTTTCATGCTTCCAGGGGACCGGGACGTGAATTAAATACCATTTGGAGGCATTTAATGTTCAAGCAAAAACAGCTGATCTTTGACAAAAGAGATAACAACCCCCCATTACGTCATTCTTCAGAAAGGTGAAAAATGGTCCGTTTTCAAATGTTTTATTTTTGAACGTCAGTTCACATTTGTAGGTGGATTATTAGTTTTAGAGCTAAAATTAGCATGTTTATAGTGATTTTCATGCTTCCAGGGGCTCTAAACACAAGATTTGTGGAATGGTTAAAAGTGCATGAAAATGGCCAATTTGCTCACTCTGAGGTCTCAAAAAGTGTTTCTTCACCCCGGGAAGTGAATTAAATACCATTTGGAGGCATTTAATGTTCAAGCAAAAATGGCTGATTTTTGACAAAAGAGATAACACCCCCCCATTACGTCATTCTTCAGAAAGGTGAAAAATGGTCCGTTTTCAAATGTTTTATTTTTGAACGTCAGTTCACATTTGTAGGTGGATTATTAGTTTTAGAGCTAAAATTAGCATGTTAGAGTGATTTTTATGCTTCCAGGTGCTCTAAACACAAGATTTGTGGAATGGTTAAAAGTGCATGAAAATGGCCAATTTGCTCACTCTGAGGTCTCAAAAAGTGTTTCTTCACCCCGGGAAGTGAATTAAATACCATTTGGAGGCATTTAATGTTCAATCAAAAACAGCTGATTTTTGACAAAAGAGATAACACCTCCCATTACGTCATGCTTCAGAAAGGTGAAAAATTGTCCGTTTTCAAATGTTTTTTTTTAATGTCAGTTCACATTTGTAGGTGGATTATTAGTTTTAGAGCTAAAATTAGCATATTTAAAGTGATTTTCATGCTTCCAGGGGCTCTAAACACAAGATTTGTGGAATGGTTAAAAGTGCATGAAAATGGCCAATTTGCTCACTCTGAGGTCTCAAAAAGTGTTTCTACACCCCGGGAAGTGAATTAAATACCATTTGGAGGCATTTACTGTTCAAGCAAAAACGGCTGATTTTTGACAAAAGAGATAACACCCCCCCCATTACGTCATTCTTCAGAAAGGTGAAAAATGGTCCGTTTTCAAATGTTTTTTTTTTGAACGTCAGTTCACATTTGTAGGTGGATTATTAGTTTTAGAGCTAAAATTAGCATGTTTAAAGTGATTTTCATGCTTCCAGGGGCTCTAAACACAAGATTTGTGGAATGGTTAAAAGTGCATGAAAATGGCCAATTTGCTCACTCTGAGGTCTCAAAAGTGTTTCTTCACCCCGGGAAGTGAATTAAATACCATTTGTAGGCATTTAATGTTCAATCAAAAACAGCAGATTTTTGACAAAAGAGATAACACCCCCCCATTACGTCATTCTTCAGAAAGGTGAAAAATGGTCCGTTTTCAAATGTTTTATTTTTGAACGTCAGTACACATTTGTAGGTGGATTATTAGTTTTAGAGCTAAAATTAGCATGTTTAAAGTGATTTTCATGCTTCCAGGGGCTCTAAACACAAGATTTGTGGAATGGTTAAAAGTGCATGAAAATGGCCAATTTGCTCACTCTGAGGTCTCAAAAAGTGTTTCTTCACCCCGGGAAGTGAATTAAATACCATTTGGAGGCATTTAATGTTCAATCAAAAACAGCTGATTTTTGACAAAAGAGATAACACCTCCCATTACGTCATGCTTCAGAAAGGTGAAAAATTGTCCGTTTTCAAATGTTTTTTTTTAATGTCAGTTCACATTTGTAGGTGGATTATTAGTTTTAGAGCTAAAATTAGCATATTTAAAGTGATTTTCATGCTTCCAGGGGCTCTAAACACAAGATTTGTGGAATGGTTAAAAGTGCATGAAAATGGCCAATTTGCTCACTCTGAGGTCTCAAAAAGTGTTTCTACACCCCGGGAAGTGAATTAAATACCATTTGGAGGCATTTACTGTTCAAGCAAAAACGGCTGATTTTTGACAAAAGAGATAACACCCCCCCCCATTACGTCATTCTTCAGAAAGGTGAAAAATGGTCCGTTTTCAAATGTTTTATTTTTGAACGTCAGTTCACATTTGTAGGTGGATTATTAGTTTTAGAGCTAAAATTAGCATGTTTAAAGTGATTTTCATGCTTCCAGGGGCTCTAAACACAAGATTTGTGGAATGGTTAAAAGTGCATGAAAACGGCCAATTTGCTCACTCTGAGGTCTCAAAAGTGTTTCTTCACCCCGGGAAGTGAATTAAATACCATTTGTAGGCATTTAATGTTCAATCAAAAACAGCAGATTTTTGACAAAAGAGATAACACCCCCCCATTACGTCATTCTTCAGAAAGGTGAAAAATGGTGCGTTTTCAAATGTTTTATTTTTGAACGTCAGTTCACATTTGTAGGTGGATTATTAGTTTTAGAGCTAAAATAAGCATGTTTAAAGTGATTTTCATGCTTCCAGGGGCTCTAAACACAAGATTTGTGGAATGGTTAAAAGTGCATGAAAATGGCCAATTTGCTCACTCTGAGGTCTCAAAAAGTGTTTCTTCACCCCGGGAAGTGAATTAAATACCATTTGGAGGCATTTAATGTTCAAGCAAAAACAGCTGATTTTTGACAAAAGAGATAACACCACCCCATTACGTCATTCTTCAGAAAGGTGAAAAATTGTCTGTTTTCAAATGTTTTATTTTTGAACGTCAGTTCACATTTGTAGGTGGGTTATTAGTTTTAGAGCTAAAATTAGCATGTTTAAAGTGATTTTCATGCTTCCAGGGGCTCTAAACACAAGATTTGTGGAATGGTTAAAAGTGCATGAAAATGGCCAATTTGCTCACTCTGAGGTCTCAAAAAGTGTTTCTTCACCCCGGGAAGTGAATTAAATACCATTTGGAGGCATTTAATGTTCAATCAAAAACAGCTGATTTTTGACAAAAGAGATAACACCTCCCATTACGTCATGCTTCAGAAAGGTGAAAAATTGTCCGTTTTCAAATGGTTTTTTTTTAATGTCAGTTCACATTTGTAGGTGGATTATTAGTTTTAGAGCTAAAATTAGCATGTTTAAAGTGATTTTCATGCTTCCTGTGGCCCTAAACACAAAGTTTGTGGAATGGTTAAAAGTGCATGAAAATGGCCAATTTGCTCACTCTGAGGTCTCAAAAAGAGTTTCTTCACCCCGGGAAGTGAATTAAATACCATTTGGAGGCATTTAATGTTCAAGCAAAAACAGCTGATTTTTGACAAAAGAGATAACACCCCCCCATTACGTAATTCTTCAGAAAGGTGAAAAATTGTCTGTTTTCAAATGTTTTATTTTTGAATGTCAGTTCACATTTGTAGGTGGATTATTAGTTTTAGAGCTAAAATTAGCATATTTAAAGTGATTTTCATGCTTCCAGGGGCTCTAAACACAAGATTTGTGGAATGGTTAAAAGTGCATGAAAATGGCCAATTTGCTCACTCTGAGGTCTCAAAAAGTGTTTCTTCACCACGGGAAGTGAATTAAATACCATTTGGAGGCATTTAATGTTCAAGCAAAAACGGCTGATTTTTGACAAAAGAGATAACACCCCCCATTACGTGATTCTTCAGAAAGGTGAAAAATGGTCCGTTTTCAAATGTTTTATTTTTAATCGTCAGTTCACATTTGTAGGTGGATTATTAGTTTAAGAGCTAAAATTAGCATGTTTAAAGTGATTTTCATGCTTCCAGGGGCCCGGGAAGTGAATTAAATACCATTTGGAGGCATTTAATGTTCAAGCAAAAACGGCTGATTTTTGACAAAAGAGATAACACCCCCCCATTACGTCATGCTTCAGAAAGGTGAAAAATTGTCCATATTCAAATGTTTTATTTTTGAATGTCAGTTCACATTTGTAGGTGGATTATTAGTTTTAGAGCTAAAATTAGCATATTTAAAGTGATTTTCATGCTTCCAGGGGCTCTAAACACAAGATTTGTGGAATGGTTAAAAGTGCATGAAAATGGCCAATTTGCTCACTCTGAGGTCTCAAAAAGTGTTTCTTCACCCCGGGAAGTGAATTAAATACCATTTGGAGGCATTTAATGTTCAAGCAAAAACGGCAGATTTTTGACAAAAGAGATAACACCCCCCCATTACGTAATTCTTCAGAAAGGTGAAAAATGGTCCGTTTTCAAATGTTTTATTTTTGAACGTCAGTTCACATTTGTAGGTGGATTATTAGTTTTAGAGCTAAAATTAGCATGTTTAAAGTGATTTTCATGCTTCCAGGGGCCCGGGAAGTGAATTAAATACCATTTGGAGGCATTTAATGTTCAAGCAAAAACAGCTGATCTTTGACAAAAGAGATAACACCCCCCCATTACGTCATTCTTCAGAAAGGTGAAAAATTGTCTGTTTTCAAATGTTTTATTTTTGAATGTCAGTTCACATTTGTAGGTGGATTATTAGTTTTAGAGCTAAAATTTGCATATTTAAAGTGATTTTCATGCTTCCAGGGGCTTTAAACACAAGATTTGTGGAATGGTTAAAAGTGCATGAAAATGGCCAATTTGCTCACTCTGAGGTCTCAAAAAGAGTTTCTTCACCCCGGGAAGTGAATTAAATACCATTTGGAGGCATTTAATGTTCAAGCAAAAACAGCTGATTTTTGACAAAAGAGATAACACCCCCCCATTACGTCATTCTTCAGAAAGGTGAAAAATTGTCTGTTTTCAAATGTTTTATTTTTGAACGTCAGTTCACATTTGTAGGTGGGTTATTAGTTTTAGAGCTAAAATTAGCATGTTTAAAGTGATTTTCATGCTTCCAGGGGCTCTAAACACAAGATTTGTGGAATGGTTAAAAGTGCATGAAAATGGCCAATTTGCTCACTCTGAGGTCTCAAAAAGTGTTTCTTCACCCCGGGAAGTGAATTAAATACCATTTGGAGGCATTTAATGTTCAATCAAAAACAGCTGATTTTTGACAAAAGAGATAACACCTCCCATTACGTCATGCTTCAGAAAGGTGAAAAATTGTCCGTTTTCAAATGTTTTTTTTTTAATGTCAGTTCACATTTGTAGGTGGATTATTAGTTTTAGAGCTAAAATTAGCATGTTTAAAGTGATTTTCATGCTTCCTGTGGCCCTAAACACAAGGTTTGTGGAATGGTTAAAAGTGCATGAAAATGGCCAATTTGCTCACTCTGAGGTCTCAAAAAGAGTTTCTTCACCCCGGGAAGTGAATTAAATACCATTTGGAGGCATTTAATGTTCAAGCAAAAACAGCTGATTTTTGACAAAAGAGATAACACCCCCCCATTACGTAATTCTTCAGAAAGGTGAAAAATTGTCTGTTTTCAAATGTTTTATTTTTGAATGTCAGTTCACATTTGTAGGTGGATTATTAGTTTTAGAGCTAAAATTAGCATATTTAAAGTGATTTTCATGCTTCCAGGGGCTCTAAACACAAGATTTGTGGAATGGTTAAAAGTGCATGAAAATGGCCAATTTGCTCACTCTGAGGTCTCAAAAAGTGTTTCTTCACCACGGGAAGTGAATTAAATACCATTTGGAGGCATTTAATGTTCAAGCAAAAACGGCTGATTTTTGACAAAAGAGATAACACCCCCCCATTACGTGATTCTTCAGAAAGGTGAAAAATGGTCCGTTTTCAAATGTTTTATTTTTAATCGTCAGTTCACATTTGTAGGTGGATTATTAGTTTAAGAGCTAAAATTAGCATGTTTAAAGTGATTTTCATGCTTCCAGGGGCCCGGGAAGTGAATTAAATACCATTTGGAGGCATTTAATGTTCAAGCAAAAACGGCTGATTTTTGACAAAAGAGATAACACCCCCCCCATTACGTCATGCTTCAGAAAGGTGAAAAATTGTCCGTTTTCAAATGTTTTATTTTTGAATGTCAGTTCACATTTGTAGGTGGATTATTAGTTTTAGAGCTAAAATTAGCATATTTAAAGTGATTTTCATGCTTCCAGGGGCTCTAAACACAAGATTTGTGGAATGGTTAAAAGTGCATGAAAATGGCCAATTTGCTCACTCTGAGGTCTCAAAAAGTGTTTCTTCACCCCGGGAAGTGAATTAAATATCATTTGGAGGCATTTAATGTTCAAGCAAAAACGGCTGCTTTTTGACAAAAGAGATAACACCCCCCCATTACGTAATTCTTCAGAAAGGTGAAAAATGGTCCGTTTTCAAATGTTTTATTTTTGAATGTCAGTTCACATTTGTAGGTGGATTATTAGTTTTAGAGCTAAAATTAGCATGTTTAAAGTGATTTTCATGCTTCCAGGGGCTCTAAACACAAGATTTGTGGAATGGTTAAAAGTGCATGAAAATGGCCAATTTGCTCACTCTGAGGTCTCAAAAAGTGTTTCTTCACCCCGGGAAGTGAATTAAATACCATTTGGAGGCATTTAATGTTCAATCAAAAACAGCGGATTTTTTACAAAAGAGATAACACCCCCCATTACGTCATTCTTCAGAAAGGTGAAAAATGGTCCGTTTTCAAATGTTTTATTTTTGAACGTCAGATCACATTTGTAGGTGGATTAGTAGTTTTAGAGCTAAAATTAGCATGTTTAAAGTGATTTTCATGCTTCCAGGGGCTCTAAACACAAGATTTGTGGAATGGTTAAAAGTGCATGAAAATGGCCAATTTGCTCACTCTGAGGTCTCAAAAAGTGTTTCTTCACCCCGGGAAGTGAATTAAATACCATTTGGAGGCATTTAATGTTCAATCAAAAACAGCTGATTTTTGACAAAAGAGATAACACCTCCCATTACGTCATGCTTCAGAAAGGTGAAAAATTGTCCGTTTTCAAATGTTTTTTTTTAATGTCAGTTCACATTTGTAGGTGGATTATTAGTTTTAGAGCTAAAATTAGCATATTTAAAGTGATTTTCATGCTTCCAGGGGCTCTAAACACAAGATTTGTGGAATGGTTAAAAGTGCATGAAAATGGCCAATTTGCTCACTCTGAGGTCTCAAAAAGTGTTTCTACACCCCGGGAAGTGAATTAAATACCATTTGGAGGCATTTACTGTTCAAGCAAAAACGGCTGATTTTTGACAAAAGAGATAACACCCCCCCCCATTACGTCATTCTTCAGAAAGGTGAAAAATGGTCCGTTTTCAAATGTTTTATTTTTGAACGTCAGTTCACATTTGTAGGTGGATTATTAGTTTTAGAGCTAAAATTAGCATGTTTAAAGTGATTTTCATGCTTCCAGGGGCTCTAAACACAAGATTTGTGGAATGGTTAAAAGTGCATGAAAACGGCCAATTTGCTCACTCTGAGGTCTCAAAAGTGTTTCTTCACCCCGGGAAGTGAATTAAATACCATTTGTAGGCATTTAATGTTCAATCAAAAACAGCAGATTTTTGACAAAAGAGATAACACCCCCCCATTACGTCATTCTTCAGAAAGGTGAAAAATGGTGCGTTTTCAAATGTTTTATTTTTGAACGTCAGTTCACATTTGTAGGTGGATTATTAGTTTTAGAGCTAAAATAAGCATGTTTAAAGTGATTTTCATGCTTCCAGGGGCTCTAAACACAAGATTTGTGGAATGGTTAAAAGTGCATGAAAATGGCCAATTTGCTCACTCTGAGGTCTCAAAAAGTGTTTCTTCACCCCGGGAAGTGAATTAAATACCATTTGGAGGCATTTAATGTTCAAGCAAAAACAGCTGATTTTTGACAAAAGAGATAACACCACCCCATTACGTCATTCTTCAGAAAGGTGAAAAATTGTCTGTTTTCAAATGTTTTATTTTTGAACGTCAGTTCACATTTGTAGGTGGGTTATTAGTTTTAGAGCTAAAATTAGCATGTTTAAAGTGATTTTCATGCTTCCAGGGGCTCTAAACACAAGATTTGTGGAATGGTTAAAAGTGCATGAAAATGGCCAATTTGCTCACTCTGAGGTCTCAAAAAGTGTTTCTTCACCCCGGGAAGTGAATTAAATACCATTTGGAGGCATTTAATGTTCAATCAAAAACAGCTGATTTTTGACAAAAGAGATAACACCTCCCATTACGTCATGCTTCAGAAAGGTGAAAAATTGTCCGTTTTCAAATGGTTTTTTTTTAATGTCAGTTCACATTTGTAGGTGGATTATTAGTTTTAGAGCTAAAATTAGCATGTTTAAAGTGATTTTCATGCTTCCTGTGGCCCTAAACACAAAGTTTGTGGAATGGTTAAAAGTGCATGAAAATGGCCAATTTGCTCACTCTGAGGTCTCAAAAAGAGTTTCTTCACCCCGGGAAGTGAATTAAATACCATTTGGAGGCATTTAATGTTCAAGCAAAAACAGCTGATTTTTGACAAAAGAGATAACACCCCCCCATTACGTAATTCTTCAGAAAGGTGAAAAATTGTCTGTTTTCAAATGTTTTATTTTTGAATGTCAGTTCACATTTGTAGGTGGATTATTAGTTTTAGAGCTAAAATTAGCATATTTAAAGTGATTTTCATGCTTCCAGGGGCTCTAAACACAAGATTTGTGGAATGGTTAAAAGTGCATGAAAATGGCCAATTTGCTCACTCTGAGGTCTCAAAAAGTGTTTCTTCACCACGGGAAGTGAATTAAATACCATTTGGAGGCATTTAATGTTCAAGCAAAAACGGCTGATTTTTGACAAAAGAGATAACACCCCCCATTACGTGATTCTTCAGAAAGGTGAAAAATGGTCCGTTTTCAAATGTTTTATTTTTAATCGTCAGTTCACATTTGTAGGTGGATTATTAGTTTAAGAGCTAAAATTAGCATGTTTAAAGTGATTTTCATGCTTCCAGGGGCCCGGGAAGTGAATTAAATACCATTTGGAGGCATTTAATGTTCAAGCAAAAACGGCTGATTTTTGACAAAAGAGATAACACCCCCCCATTACGTCATGCTTCAGAAAGGTGAAAAATTGTCCATATTCAAATGTTTTATTTTTGAATGTCAGTTCACATTTGTAGGTGGATTATTAGTTTTAGAGCTAAAATTAGCATATTTAAAGTGATTTTCATGCTTCCAGGGGCTCTAAACACAAGATTTGTGGAATGGTTAAAAGTGCATGAAAATGGCCAATTTGCTCACTCTGAGGTCTCAAAAAGTGTTTCTTCACCCCGGGAAGTGAATTAAATACCATTTGGAGGCATTTAATGTTCAAGCAAAAACGGCAGATTTTTGACAAAAGAGATAACACCCCCCCATTACGTAATTCTTCAGAAAGGTGAAAAATGGTCCGTTTTCAAATGTTTTATTTTTGAACGTCAGTTCACATTTGTAGGTGGATTATTAGTTTTAGAGCTAAAATTAGCATGTTTAAAGTGATTTTCATGCTTCCAGGGGCCCGGGAAGTGAATTAAATACCATTTGGAGGCATTTAATGTTCAAGCAAAAACAGCTGATCTTTGACAAAAGAGATAACACCCCCCCATTACGTCATTCTTCAGAAAGGTGAAAAATTGTCTGTTTTCAAATGTTTTATTTTTGAATGTCAGTTCACATTTGTAGGTGGATTATTAGTTTTAGAGCTAAAATTTGCATATTTAAAGTGATTTTCATGCTTCCA
This sequence comes from Lissotriton helveticus, assembly GCF_964261635.1. NCBI lineage: Eukaryota > Metazoa > Chordata > Amphibia > Caudata > Salamandridae > Lissotriton > Lissotriton helveticus. Next base: position 3,506,643 of record NW_027611740.1, read on the forward strand.
GGGGCTTTAAACACAAGATTTGTGGAATGGTTAAAAGTGCATGAAAATGGCCAATTTGCTCACTCTGAGGTCTCAAAAAGAGTTTCTTCACCCCGGGAAGTGAATTAAATACCATTTGGAGGCATTTAATGTTCAAGCAAAAACAGCTGATTTTTGACAAAAGAGATAACACCCCCCCATTACGTCATTCTTCAGAAAGGTGAAAAATTGTCTGTTTTCAAATGTTTTATTTTTGAACGTCAGTTCACATTTGTAGGTGGGTTATTAGTTTTAGAGCTAAAATTAGCATGTTTAAAGTGATTTTCATGCTTCCAGGGGCTCTAAACACAAGATTTGTGGAATGGTTAAAAGTGCATGAAAATGGCCAATTTGCTCACTCTGAGGTCTCAAAAAGTGTTTCTTCACCCCGGGAAGTGAATTAAATACCATTTGGAGGCATTTAATGTTCAATCAAAAACAGCTGATTTTTGACAAAAGAGATAACACCTCCCATTACGTCATGCTTCAGAAAGGTGAAAAATTGTCCGTTTTCAAATGTTTTTTTTTTAATGTCAGTTCACATTTGTAGGTGGATTATTAGTTTTAGAGCTAAAATTAGCATGTTTAAAGTGATTTTCATGCTTCCTGTGGCCCTAAACACAAGGTTTGTGGAATGGTTAAAAGTGCATGAAAATGGCCAATTTGCTCACTCTGAGGTCTCAAAAAGAGTTTCTTCACCCCGGGAAGTGAATTAAATACCATTTGGAGGCATTTAATGTTCAAGCAAAAACAGCTGATTTTTGACAAAAGAGATAACACCCCCCCATTACGTAATTCTTCAGAAAGGTGAAAAATTGTCTGTTTTCAAATGTTTTATTTTTGAATGTCAGTTCACATTTGTAGGTGGATTATTAGTTTTAGAGCTAAAATTAGCATATTTAAAGTGATTTTCATGCTTCCAGGGGCTCTAAACACAAGATTTGTGGAATGGTTAAAAGTGCATGAAAATGGCCAATTTGCTCACTCTGAGGTCTCAAAAAGTGTTTCTTCACCACGGGAAGTGAATTAAATACCATTTGGAGGCATTTAATGTTCAAGCAAAAACGGCTGATTTTTGACAAAAGAGATAACACCCCCCCATTACGTGATTCTTCAGAAAGGTGAAAAATGGTCCGTTTTCAAATGTTTTATTTTTAATCGTCAGTTCACATTTGTAGGTGGATTATTAGTTTAAGAGCTAAAATTAGCATGTTTAAAGTGATTTTCATGCTTCCAGGGGCCCGGGAAGTGAATTAAATACCATTTGGAGGCATTTAATGTTCAAGCAAAAACGGCTGATTTTTGACAAAAGAGATAACACCCCCCCCATTACGTCATGCTTCAGAAAGGTGAAAAATTGTCCGTTTTCAAATGTTTTATTTTTGAATGTCAGTTCACATTTGTAGGTGGATTATTAGTTTTAGAGCTAAAATTAGCATATTTAAAGTGATTTTCATGCTTCCAGGGGCTCTAAACACAAGATTTGTGGAATGGTTAAAAGTGCATGAAAATGGCCAATTTGCTCACTCTGAGGTCTCAAAAAGTGTTTCTTCACCCCGGGAAGTGAATTAAATATCATTTGGAGGCATTTAATGTTCAAGCAAAAACGGCTGCTTTTTGACAAAAGAGATAACACCCCCCCATTACGTAATTCTTCAGAAAGGTGAAAAATGGTCCGTTTTCAAATGTTTTATTTTTGAATGTCAGTTCACATTTGTAGGTGGATTATTAGTTTTAGAGCTAAAATTAGCATGTTTAAAGTGATTTTCATGCTTCCAGGGGCTCTAAACACAAGATTTGTGGAATGGTTAAAAGTGCATGAAAATGGCCAATTTGCTCACTCTGAGGTCTCAAAAAGTGTTTCTTCACCCCGGGAAGTGAATTAAATACCATTTGGAGGCATTTAATGTTCAATCAAAAACAGCGGATTTTTTACAAAAGAGATAACACCCCCCATTACGTCATTCTTCAGAAAGGTGAAAAATGGTCCGTTTTCAAATGTTTTATTTTTGAACGTCAGATCACATTTGTAGGTGGATTAGTAGTTTTAGAGCTAAAATTAGCATGTTTAAAGTGATTTTCATGCTTCCAGGGGCTCTAAACACAAGATTTGTGGAATGGTTAAAAGTGCATGAAAATGGCCAATTTGCTCACTCTGAGGTCTCAAAAAGTGTTTCTTCACCCCGGGAAGTGAATTAAATACCATTTGGAGGCATTTAATGTTCAAGCAAAAACAGCTGATCTTTGACAAAAGAGATAACACCCCCCCATTACGTCATTCTTCAGAAAGGTGAAAAATGGTCCGTTTTCAAATGTTTTATTTTTGAACGTCAGTTCACATTTGTAGGTGGATTATTAGTTTTAGAGCTAAAATTAGCATGTTTATAGTGATTTTCATGCTTCCAGGGGCTCTAAACACAAGATTTGTGGAATGGTTAAAAGTGCATGAAAATGGCCAATTTGCTCACTCTGAGGTCTCAAAAAGTGTTTCTTCACCCCGGGAAGTGAATTAAATACCATTTGGAGGCATTTAATGTTTAAGCAAAAACAGCTGATTTTTGACAAAAGAGATAACACCCCCCCATTACGTAATTCTTCAGAAAGGTGAAAAATTGTCTGTTTTCAAATGTTTTATTTTTGAATGTCAGTTCACATTTGTAGGTGGATTATTAGTTTTAGAGCTAAAATTAGCATATTTAAAGTGATTTTCATGCTTCCAGGGGCTCTAAACACAAGATTTGTGGAATGGTTAAAAGTGCATGAAAATGGCCAATTTGCTCACTCTGAGGTCTCAAAAAGTGTTTCTTCACCACGGGAAGTGAATTAAATACCATTTGGAGGCATTTAATGTTCAAGCAAAAACGGCTGATTTTTGACAAAAGAGATAACACCCCCCATTACGTGATTCTTCAGAAAGGTGAAAAATGGTCCGTTTTCAAATGTTTTATTTTTAATCGTCAGTTCACATTTGTAGGTGGATTATTAGTTTAAGAGCTAAAATTAGCATGTTTAAAGTGATTTTCATGCTTCCAGGGGCCCGGGAAGTGAATTAAATACCATTTGGAGGCATTTAATGTTCAAGCAAAAACGGCTGATTTTTGACAAAAGAGATAACACCCCCCCATTACGTCATGCTTCAGAAAGGTGAAAAATTGTCCATTTTCAAATGTTTTATTTTTGAATGTCAGTTCACATTTGTAGGTGGATTATTAGTTTTAGAGCTAAAATTAGCATATTTAAAGTGATTTTCATGCTTCCAGGGGCTCTAAACACAAGATTTGTGGAATGGTTAAAAGTGCATGAAAATGGCCAATTTGCTCACTCTGAGGTCTCAAAAAGTGTTTCTTCACCCCGGGAAGTGAATTAAATACCATTTGGAGGCATTTAATGTTCAAGCAAAAACGGCAGATTTTTGACAAAAGAGATAACACCCCCCCATTACGTCATTCTTCAGAAAGGTGAAAAATTGTCTGTTTTCAAATGTTTTATTTTTGAACGTCAGTTCACATTTGTAGGTGGGTTATTAGTTTTAGAGCTAAAATTAGCATGTTTAAAGTGATTTTCATGCTTCCAGGGGCTCTAAACACAAGATTTGTGGAATGGTTAAAAGTGCATGAAAATGGCCAATTTGCTCACTCTGAGGTCTCAAAAAGTGTTTCTTCACCCCGGGAAGTGAATTAAATACCATTTGAAGGCATTTAATGTTCAATCAAAAACAGCTGATTTTTGACAAAAGAGATAACACCTCCCATTACGTCATGCTTCAGAAAGGTGAAAAATTGTCCGTTTTCAAATGTTTTTTTTTTAATGTCAGTTCACATTTGTAGGTGGATTATTAGTTTTAGAGCTAAAATTAGCATGTTTAAAGTGATTTTCATGCTTCCTGTGGCCCTAAACACAAGGTTTGTGGAATGGTTAAAAGTGCATGAAAATGGCCAATTTGCTCACTCTGAGGTCTCAAAAAGAGTTTCTTCACCCCGGGAAGTGAATTAAATACCATTTGGAGGCATTTAATGTTCAAGCAAAAACAGCTGATTTTTGACAAAAGAGATAACACCCCCCCATTACGTAATTCTTCAGAAAGGTGAAAAATTGTCTGTTTTCAAATGTTTTATTTTTGAATGTCAGTTCACATTTGTAGGTGGATTATTAGTTTTAGAGCTAAAATTAGCATATTTAAAGTGATTTTCATGCTTCCAGGGGCTCTAAACACAAGATTTGTGGAATGGTTAAAAGTGCATGAAAATGGCCAATTTGCTCACTCTGAGGTCTCAAAAAGTGTTTCTTCACCACGGGAAGTGAATTAAATACCATTTGGAGGCATTTAATGTTCAAGCAAAAACGGCTGATTTTTGACAAAAGAGATAACACCCCCCCATTACGTGATTCTTCAGAAAGGTGAAAAATGGTCCGTTTTCAAATGTTTTATTTTTAATCGTCAGTTCACATTTGTAGGTGGATTATTAGTTTAAGAGCTAAAATTAGCATGTTTAAAGTGATTTTCATGCTTCCAGGGGCCCGGGAAGTGAATTAAATACCATTTGGAGGCATTTAATGTTCAAGCAAAAACGGCTGATTTTTGACAAAAGAGATAACACCCCCCCCATTACGTCATGCTTCAGAAAGGTGAAAAATTGTCCGTTTTCAAATGTTTTATTTTTGAATGTCAGTTCACATTTGTAGGTGGATTATTAGTTTTAGAGCTAAAATTAGCATATTTAAAGTGATTTTCATGCTTCCAGGGGCTCTAAACACAAGATTTGTGGAATGGTTAAAAGTGCATGAAAATGGCCAATTTGCTCACTCTGAGGTCTCAAAAAGTGTTTCTTCACCCCGGGAAGTGAATTAAATATCATTTGGAGGCATTTAATGTTCAAGCAAAAACGGCTGATTTTTGACAAAAGAGATAACACCCCCCCATTACGTAATTCTTCAGAAAGGTGAAAAATGGTCCGTTTTCAAATGTTTTATTTTTGAATGTCAGTTCACATTTGTAGGTGGATTATTAGTTTTAGAGCTAAAATTAGCATGTTTAAAGTGATTTTCATGCTTCCAGGGGCTCTAAACACAAGATTTGTGGAATGGTTAAAAGTGCATGAAAATGGCCAATTTGCTCACTCTGAGGTCTCAAAAAGTGTTTCTTCACCCCGGGAAGTGAATTAAATACCATTTGGAGGCATTTAATGTTCAATCAAAAACAGCGGATTTTTTACAAAAGAGATAACACCCCCCATTACGTCATTCTTCAGAAAGGTGAAAAATGGTCCGTTTTCAAATGTTTTATTTTTGAACGTCAGATCACATTTGTAGGTGGATTAGTAGTTTTAGAGCTAAAATTAGCATGTTTAAAGTGATTTTCATGCTTCCAGGGGCTCTAAACACAAGATTTGTGGAATGGTTAAAAGTGCATGAAAATGGCCAATTTGCTCACTCTGAGGTCTCAAAAAGTGTTTCTTCACCCCGGGAAGTGAATTAAATACCATTTGGAGGCATTTAATGTTCAAGCAAAAACAGCTGATCTTTGACAAAAGAGATAACACCCCCCCATTACGTCATTCTTCAGAAAGGTGAAAAATGGTCCGTTTTCAAATGTTTTATTTTTGAACGTCAGTTCACATTTGTAGGTGGATTATTAGTTTTAGAGCTAAAATTAGCATGTTTATAGTGATTTTCATGCTTCCAGGGGCTCTAAACACAAGATTTGTGGAATGGTTAAAAGTGCATGAAAATGGCCAATTTGCTCACTCTGAGGTCTCAAAAAGTGTTTCTTCACCCCGGGAAGTGAATTAAATACCATTTGGAGGCATTTAATGTTCAAGGAAAAACAGCTGATTTTTGACAAAAGGGATAACACCCCCATTACGTAATGCTTCAGAAAGGTGAAAAATGGTCCGTTTTCAAATGTTATATTTTTGAAGGTCAGTTCACATTTGTAGGTGGATTATTAGTTTTAGAGCTAAAATTAGCATGTTTAAAGTGATTTTCATGCTTCCAGGGGACCGGGAAGTGAATTAAATACCATTTGGAGGCATTTAATGTTCAAGCAAAAACAGCTGATCTTTGACAAAAGAGATAACAACCCCCCATTACGTCATTCTTCAGAAAGGTGAAAAATGGTCCGTTTTCAAATGTTTTATTTTTGAACGTGAGTTCACATTTGTAGGTGGATTATTAGTTTTAGAGCTAAAATTAGCATGTTTATAGTGATTTTCATGCTTCCAGGGGCTCTAAACACAAGATTTGCGGAATGGTTAAAAGTGCATGAAAATGGCCAATTTGCTCACTCTGAGGTCTCAAAAAGTGTTTCTTCACCCCGGGAAGTGAATTAAATACCATTTGGAGGCATTTAATGTTCAAGCAAAAACGGCTGATTTTTGACAAAAGAGATAACACACCCCCCATTACGTCATTCTTCAGAAAGGTGAAAAATGGTCCGTTTTCAAATGTTTTATTTTTGAACGTCAGTTCACATTTGTAGGTGGATTATTAGTTTTAGAGCTAAAATTAGCATGTTTAAAGTGATTTTCATGCTTCCAGGTGCTCTAAACACAAGATTTGTGGAATGGTTAAAAGTGCATGAAAATGGCCAATTTGCTCACTCTGAGGTCTCAAAAAGTGTTTCTTCACCCCGGGAAGTGAATTAAATACCATTTGGAGGCATTTAATGTTCAATCAAAAACAGCTGATTTTTGACAAAAGAGATAACACCTCCCATTACGTCATGCTTCAGAAAGGTGAAACATTTTCCTTTTTTCAAATGGTTTTTTTTAATGTCAGTTCACATTTGTAGGTGGATTATTAGTTTTAGAGCTAAAATTAGCATGTTTAAAGTGATTTTCATGCTTCCTGTGGCCCTAAACACAAGGTTTGTGGAATGGTTAAAAGTGCATGAAAATGGCCAATTTGCTCACTCTGAGGTCTCAAAAAGAGTTTCTTCACCCCGGGAAGTAAATTAAATACCATTTGGAGGCATTTAATGTTCAAGCAAAAACAACTGATTTTTGACAAAAGAGATAACACCCCCCCATTACGTAATTCTTCAGAAAGGTGAAAAATTGTCTGTTTTCAAATGTTTTATTTTTGAATGTCAGTTCACATTTGTAGGTGGATTATTAGTTTTAGAGCTAAAATTAGCATGTTTAAAGTGATTTTCATGCTTCCAGGGGCTCTAAACACAAGATTTGTGGAATGGTTAAAAGTGCATGAAAATGGCCAATTTGCTCACTCTGAGGTCTCAAAAAGTGTTTCTTCACCCCGGGAAGTGAATTAAATACCATTTGGAGGCATTTAATGTTCAATCAAAAACAGCAGATTTTTGACAAAAGAGATAACACCCCCCATTACGTCATTCTTCAGAAAGGTGAAAAATGGTCAGTTTTCAAATGTTTTATTTTTGAACGTCAGATAACATTTGTAGGTGGATTAGTAGTTTTAGAGCTAAAATTAGCATGTTTAAAGTGATTTTCATGCTTCCAGGGGCTCTAAACACAAGATTTGTGGAATGGTTAAAAGTGCATGAAAATGGCCAATTTGCTCACTCTGAGGTCTCAAAAAGTGTTTCTTCACCCCGGGAAGTGAATTAAATACCATTTGGAGGCATTTAATGTTCAAGCAAAAACAGCTGATCTTTGACAAAAGAGATAACACCCCCCCATTACGTCATTCTTCAGAAAGGTGAAAAATGGTCAGTTTTCAAATGTTTTATTTTTGAACGTCAGTTCACATTTGTAGGTGGATTATTAGTTTTAGAGCTAAAATTAGCATGTTTATAGTGATTTTCATGCTTCCAGGGGCTCTAAACACAAGATTTGTGGAATGGTTAAAAGTGCATGAAAATGGCCAATTTGCTCACTCTGAGGTCTCAAAAAGTGTTTCTTCACCCCGGGAAGTGAATTAAATACCATTTGGAGGCATTTCATGTTCAATCAAAAACAGCTGATTTTTGACAAAAGAGATAACACCTCCCATTACATCATGCTTCAGAAAGGTGAAAAATTGTCCGTTTTCAAATGTTTTTGTTTTTAATGTCAGTTCACATTTGTAGGTGGATTAGTTTTAGAGCTAACATTAGCATGTTTAAAGTGATTTTCATGCTTCCTGTGGCCCTAAACACAAAGTTTGTGGAATGGTTAAAAGTGCATGAAAATGGCCAATTTGCTCACTCTGAGGTCTCAAAAAGTGTTTCTTCACCCCGGGAAGTGAATTAAATACCATTTGGAGGCATTTAATGTTCAAGCAAAAACAGCTGATTTTTGACAAAAGGGATAACACCCCCATTACGTAATGCTTCAGAAAGGTGAAAAATGGTCCGTTTTCAAATGTTATATTTTTGAAGGTCAGTTCACATTTGTAGGTGGATTATTAGTTTTAGAGCTAAAATTAGCATGTTTAAAGTGATTTTCATGCTTCCAGGGGACCGGGAAGTGAATTAAATACCATTTGGAGGCATTTAATGTTCAAGCAAAAACAGCTGATCTTTGACAAAAGAGATAACAACCCCCCATTACGTCATTCTTCAGAAAGGTGAAAAATGGTCCGTTTTCAAATGTTTTATTTTTGAACGTCAGTTCACATTTGTAGGTGGATTATTAGTTTTAGAGCTAAAATTAGCATGTTTATAGTGATTTTCATGCTTCCAGGGGCTCTAAACACAAGATTTGTGGAATGGTTAAAAGTGCATGAAAATGGCCAATTTGCTCACTCTGAGGTCTCAAAAAGTGTTTCTTCACCCCGGGAAGTGAATTAAATACCATTTGGAGGCATTTAATGTTCAAGCAAAAACGGCTGATTTTTTACAAAAGAGATAACACCCCCCCCCCATTACGTCATTCTTCAGAAAGGTGAAAAATGGTCCGTTTTCAAATGTTTTATTTTTGAACGTCAGTTCACATTTGTAGGTGGATTATTAGTTTTAGAGCTAAAATTAGCATGTTTAAAGTGATTTTAATGCTTCCAGGTGCTCTAAACACAAGATTTGTGGAATGGTTAAAAGTGCATGAAAATGGCCAATTTGCTCACTCTGAGGTCTCAAAAAGTGTTTCTTCACCCCGGGAAGTGAATTAAATACCATTTGGAGGCATTTAATGTTCAATCAAAAACAGCTGATTTTTGACAAAAGAGATAACACCTCCCATTACGTCATGCTTCAGAAAGGTGAACATTTTTCCTTTTTTCAAATGGTTTTTTTTAATGTCAGTTCACATTTGTAGGTGGATTATTAGTTTTAGAGCTAAAATTAGCATGTTTAAAGTGATTTTCATGCTTCCTGTGGCCCTAAACACAAGGTTTGTGGAATGGTTAAAAGTGCATGAAAATGGCCAATTTGCTCACTCTGAGGTCTCAAAAAGAGTTTCTTCACCCCGGGAAGTAAATTAAATACGATTTGGAGGCATTTAATGTTCAAGCAAAAACAACTGATTTTTGACAAAAGAGATAACACCCCCCCATTACGTAATTCTTCAGAAAGGTGAAAAATTGTCTGTTTTCAAATGTTTTATTTTTGAATGTCAGTTCACATTTGTAGGTGGATTATTAGTTTTAGAGCTAAAATTAGCATGTTTAAAGTGATTTTCATGCTTCCAGGGGCTCTAAACACAAGATTTGTGGAATGGTTAAAAGTGCATGAAAATGGCCAATTTGCTCACTCTGAGGTCTCAAAAAGTGTTTCTTCACCCCGGGAAGTGAATTAAATACCATTTGGAGGCATTTAATGTTCAATCAAAAACAGCAGATTTTTGACAAAAGAGATAACACCCCCCATTACGTCATTCTTCAGAAAGGTGAAAAATGGTCCGTTTTCAAATGTTTTATTTTTGAACGTCAGATAACATTTGTAGGTGGATTAGTAGTTTTAGAGCTAAAATTAGCATGTTTGAAAGTGATTTTCATGCTTCCAGGGGCTCTAAACACAAGATTTGTGGAATGGTTAAAAGTGCATGAAAATGGCCAATTTGCTCACTCTGAGGTCTCAAAAAGTGTTTCTTCACCCCGGGAAGTGAATTAAATACCATTTGGAGGCATTTAATGTTCAAGCAAAAACAGCTGATCTTTGACAAAAGAGATAACACCCCCCCATTACGTCATTCTTCAGAAAGGTGAAAAATGGTCAGTTTTCAAATGTTTTATTTTTGAACGTCAGTTCACATTTGTAGGTGGATTATTAGTTTTAGAGCTAAAATTAGCATGTTTATAGTGATTTTCATGCTTCCAGGGGCTCTAAACACAAGATTTGTGGAATGGTTAAAAGTGCATGAAAATGGCCAATTTGCTCACTCTGAGGTCTCAAAAAGTGTTTCTTCACCCCGGGAAGTGAATTAAATACCATTTGGAGGCATTTCATGTTCAATCAAAAACAGCTGATTTTTGACAAAAGAGATAACACCTCCCATTACATCATGCTTCAGAAAGGTGAAAAATTGTCCGTTTTCAAATGTTTTTGTTTTTAATGTCAGTTCACATTTGTAGGTGGATTAGTTTTAGAGCTAACATTAGCATGTTTAAAGTGATTTTCATGCTTCCTGTGGCCCTAAACACAAAGTTTGTGGAATGGTTAAAAGTGCATGAAAATGGCCAATTTGCTCACTCTGAGGTCTCAAAAAGTGTTTCTTCACCCCGGGAAGTGAATTAAATACCATTTGGAGGCATTTAATGTTCAAGCAAAAACAGCTGATTTTTGACAAAAGGGATAACACCCCCATTACGTAATGCTTCAGAAAGGTGAAAAATGGTCCGTTTTCAAATGTTATATTTTTGAAGGTCAGTTCACATTTGTAGGTGGATTATTAGTTTTAGAGCTAAAATTAGCATGTTTAAAGTGATTTTCATGCTTCCAGGGGACCGGGAAGTGAATTAAATACCATTTGGAGGCATTTAATGTTCAAGCAAAAACAGCTGATCTTTGACAAAAGAGATAACAACCCCCCATTACGTCATTCTTCAGAAAGGTGAAAAATGGTCCGTTTTCAAATGTTTTATTTTTGAACGTCAGTTCACATTTGTAGGTGGATTATTAGTTTTAGAGCTAAAATTAGCATGTTTATAGTGATTTTCATGCTTCCAGGGGCTCTAAACACAAGATTTGTGGAATGGTTAAAAGTGCATGAAAATGGCCAATTTGCTCACTCTGAGGTCTCAAAAAGTGTTTCTTCACCCCGGGAAGTGAATTAAATACCATTTGGAGGCATTTAATGTTCAAGCAAAAACGGCTGATTTTTGACAAAAGAGATAACACCCCCCCCCCATTACGTCATTCTTCAGAAAGGTGAAAAATGGTCAGTTTTCAAATGTTTTATTTTTGAACGTCAGTTCACATTTGTAGGTGGATTATTAGTTTTAGAGCTAAAATTAGCATGTTTAAAGTGATTTTCATGCTTCCAGGTGCTCTAAACACAAGATTTGTGGAATGGTTAAAAGTGCATGAAAATGGCCAATTTGCTCACTCTGAGGTCTCAAAAAGTGTTTCTTCACCCCGGGAAGTGAATTAAATACCATTTGGAGGCATTTAATGTTCAATCAAAAACAGCTGATTTTTGACAAAAGAGATAACACCTCCCATTACGTCATGCTTCAGAAAGGTGAACATTTTTCCTTTTTTCAAATGGTTTTTTTTAATGTCAGTTCACATTTGTAGGTGGATTATTAGTTTTAGAGCTAAAATTAGCATGTTTAAAGTGATTTTCATGCTTCCTGTGGCCCTAAACACAAGGTTTGTGGAATGGTTAAAAGTGCATGAAAATGGCCAATTTGCTCACTCTGAGGTCTCAAAAAGAGTTTCTTCACCCCGGGAAGTAAATTAAATACGATTTGGAGGCATTTAATGTTCAAGCAAAAACAACTGATTTTTGACAAAAGAGATAACACCCCCCCATTACGTAATTCTTCAGAAAGGTGAAAAATTGTCTGTTTTCAAATGTTTTATTTTTGAATGTCAGTTCACATTTGTAGGTGGATTATTAGTTTTAGAGCTAAAATTAGCATGTTTAAAGTGATTTTCATGCTTCCAGGGGACAAGATTTGTGGAATGGTTAAAAGTGCATGAAAATGGCCAATTTGCTCACTCTGAGGTCTCAAAAAGTGTTTCTTCACCCCGGGAAGTGAATTAAATACAATTTGGAGGCATTTAATGTTCAATCAAAAACAGCAGATTTTTGACAAAAGGGATAACACCCCCATTACGTAATGCTTCAGAAAGGTGAAAAATGGTCCGTTTTCAAATGTTATATTTTTGAAGGTCAGTTCACATTTGTAGGTGGATTATTAGTTTTAGAGCTAAAATTAGCATGTTTAAAGTGATTTTCATGCTTCCAGGGGACCGGGAAGTGAATTAAATACCATTTGGAGGCATTTAATGTTCAAGCAAAAACAGCTGATCTTTGACAAAAGAGATAACAACCCCCCATTACGTCATTCTTCAGAAAGGTGAAAAATGGTCCGTTTTCAAATGTTTTATTTTTGAACGTCAGTTCACATTTGTAGGTGGATTATTAGTTTTAGAGCTAAAATTAGCATGTTTATAGTGATTTTCATGCTTCCAGGGGCTCTAAACACAAGATTTGTGGAATGGTTAAAAGTGCATGAAAATGGCCAATTTGCTCACTCTGAGGTCTCAAAAAGTGTTTCTTCACCCCGGGAAGTGAATTAAATACCATTTGGAGGCATTTAATGTTCAAGCAAAAATGGCTGATTTTTGACAAAAGAGATAACACCCCCCCCATTACGTCATTCTTCAGAAAGGTGAAAAATGGTCCGTTTTCAAATGTTTTATTTTTGAACGTCAGTTCACATTTGTCGGTGGATTATTAGTTTTAGAGCTAAAATTAGCATGTTTAAAGTGATTTTCATGCTTCCAGGTGCTCTAAACACAAGATTTGTGGAATGGTTAAAAGTGCATGAAAATAGCCAATTTGCTCACTCTGAGGTCTCAAAAAGTGTTTCTTCACCCCGGGAAGTGAATTAAATACCATTTGGGGGCATTTAATGTTCAAGCAAAAACAGCTGATTTTTGACAAAAGAGATAACACCCCCCCATTAAGTAATTCTTCAGAAAGGTGAAAAATGGTCCGTTTTCAAATGTTTTATTTTTAAACGTCAGTTCACATTTGTAGGTGGATTATTAGTTTTAGAGCTAAAATTAGCATATTTAAAGTGATTTTCATGCTTCCAGGGGCTCTAAACACAAGAATTGTGGAATGGCTAAAAGTGCATGAAAATGGCCAATTTGCCCACTCTGAGGTCTCAAAAAGTGTTTCTTCACCCCGGGAAGTGAATTAAATACCATTTGGAGGCATTTAATGTTCAAGCAAAAACAGCTGATTTTTGACAAAAGAAATAACACCCCCCCCATTACGTCATTCTTCAGAAAGGTGAAAAATGGTCCGTTTTCAAATGTTTTATTTTTGAACGTCAGTTCACATTTGTAGGTGGATTATTAGTTTAAGAGCTAAAATTAGCATGTTTAAAGTGATTTTCATGCTTCCAGGGGCCCGGGAAGTGAATTAAATACCATTTGGAGGCATTTAATGTTCAAGCAAAAACGGCTGATTTTTGACAAAAGAGATAACACCCCCCCATTACGTCATGCTTCAGAAAGGTGAAAAATTGTCCATTTTCAAATGTTTTATTTTTGAATGTCAGTTCACATTTGTAGGTGAATTATTAGTTTTAGAGCTAAAATTAGCATGTTTAAAGTGATTTTCATGCTTCCTGTGGCCCTAAACACAAAGTTTGTGGAATGGTTAAAAGTGCATGAAAATGGCCAATTTGCTCACTCTGAGGTCTCAAAAAGTGTTTCTTCACCCCGGGAAGTGAATTAAATACCATTTGGAGGCATTTAATGTTCAAGCAAAAACAGCTGATTTTTGACAAAAGAGATAACACCCCCCCATTAAGTAATTCTTCAGAAAGGTGAAAAATGGTCCGTTTTCAAATGTTTTATTTTTGAACGTCAGTTCACATTTGTAGGTGGATTATTAGTTTTAGAGCTAAAATTAGCATGTTTAAAGTGATTTTCATGCTTCCAGGGGCTCTAAACACAAGATTTGTGGAATGGTTAAAAGTGCATGAAAATGGCCAATTTGCCCATTCTGAGGTCTCAAAAAGTGTTTCTTCACCCCGGGAAGTGAATTAAATACCATTTGGAGGCATTTAATGTTCAAGCAAAAACGGCTGATTTTTGACAAAAGAGATAACACCCCCCATTACGTCATTCTTCAGAAAGGTGAAAAATGGTCCGTTTTCAAATGTTTTATTTTTGAACGTCAGTTCACATTTGTAGGTGGATTATTAGTTTTAGAGCTAAAATTAGCATGTTTAAAGTGATTTTCATGCTTCCAGGGGCCCGGGAAGTGAATTAAATACCATTTGGAGGCATTTAATGTTCAAGCAAAAACAGCTGATCTTTGACAAAAGAGATAACACCCCCCCATTACGTCATGCTTCAGAAAGGTGAAAAATTGTCCATTTTCAAATGTTTTATTTTTGAATGTCAGTTCACATTTGTAGGTGAATTATTAGTTTTAGAGCTAAAATTAGCATGTTTAAAGTGATTTTCATGCTTCCTGTGGCCCTAAACACAAAGTTTGTGGAATGGTTAAAAGTGCATGAAAATGGCCAATTTGCTCACTCTGAGGTCTCAAAAAGTGTTTCTTCACCCCGGGAAGTGAATTAAATACCATTTGGAGGCATTTAATGTTCAAGCAAAAACAGCTGATTTTTGACAAAAGAGATAACACCCCCCCATTAAGTAATTCTTCAGAAAGGTGAAAAATGGTCCGTTTTCAAATGTTTTATTTTTGAACGTCAGTTCACATTTGTAGGTGGATTATTAGTTTTAGAGCTAAAATTAGCATATTTAAAGTGATTTTCATGCTTCCAGGGGCTCTAAACACAATATTTGTGGAATGGTTAAAAGTGCATGAAAATGGCCAATTTGCCCACTCTGAGGTCTCAAAAAGTGTTTCTTCACCCCGGGAAGTGAATTAAATACCATTTGGAGGCATTTAATGTTCAAGCAAAAACGGCAGATTTTTGACAAAAGAGATAACACCCCCCCATTACGTCATTCTTCAGAAAGGTGAAAAATTGGCCGTTTTCAAATTTTTTATTTTTGAACGTCAGTTCACATTTGTAGGTGGATTATTAGTTTTAGAGTTAAAATTAGCATGTTTAAAGTGATTTTCATGCTTCCAGGGGCCCGGGAAGTGAATTAAATACCATTTGGAGGCATTTAATGTTCAAGCAAAAACAGCTGATCTTTGACAAAAGAGATAACACCCCCCCATTACGTCATTCTTCAGAAAGGTGAAAAATTGGCCGTTTTCAAATGTTTTATTTTTGAACGTCAGTTCACATTTGTAGGTGGATTATTAGTTTTAGAGCTAAAATTAGCATGTTTAAAGTGATTTTCATGCTTCCAGGGGCTCTAAACACAAGATTTGTGGAATGGTTAAAAGTGCATGAAAATGGCCAATTTGCTCACTCTGAGGTCTCAAAAAGTGTTTCTTCACCCCGGGAAGTGAATTAAATACCATTTGGAGGCATTTAATGTTCAATCAAAAACAGCTGATTTTTGACAAAAGAGATCACACCTCCCATTACGTCATGCTTCAGAAAGGTGAAAAATTGTCCGTTTTCAAATGTTTTATTTTTGAATGTCAGTTCACATTTGTAGGTGGATTATTAGTTTTAGAGCTAAAATTAGCATGTTTAAAGTGATTTTCATGCTTCCTGTGGCCCTAAACACAAGGTTTGTGGAATGATTAAAAGTGCATGAAAATGGCCTATTTGCTCACTCTGAGGTCTCAAAAAGTGTTTCTTCACCCCGGGAAGTGAATTAAATACCATTTGGAGGCATTTAATGTTCAAGCAAAAACAGCTGATTTTTGACAAAAGAGATAACACCCCCCCATTAAGTAATTCTTCAGAAAGGTGAAAAATGGTCCGTTTTCAAATGTTTTATTTTTGAACGTCAGTTCACATTTGTAGGTGGATTATTAGTTTTAGAGCTAAAATTAGCATATTTAAAGTGATTTTCATGCTTCCAGGGGCTCTAAACACAAGATTTGTGGAATGGTTAAAAGTGCATGAAAATGGCCAATTTGCCCACTCTGAGGTCTCAAAAAGTGTTTCTTCACCCCGGGAAGTGAATTAAATACCATTTGGAGGCATTTATTGTTCAAGCAAAAACGGCTGATTTTTGACAAAAGAGATAACACCCCCCCATTACGTCATTCTTCAGAAAGGTGAAAAATGGTCCGTTTTCAAATGTTTTATTTTTGAACGTCAGTTCACATTTGTAGGTGGATTATTAGTTTTAGAGCTAAAATTAGCATGTTTAAAGTGATTTTCATGCTTCCAGGGGCCCGGGAAGTGAATTAAATACCATTTGGAGGCATTTAATGTTCAAGCAAAAACAGCTGATCTTTGACAAAAGAGATAACACCCCCCCATTACGTCATTCTTCAGAAAGGTGAAAAATGGTCCGTTTTCAAATGTTTTATTTTTGAACGTCAGTACACATTTGTAGGTGGATTATTAGTTTTAGAGCTAAAATTAGCATGTTTAAAGTGATTTTCATGCTTCCAGGGGCTCTAAACACAAGATTTGTGGAATGGTTAAAAGTGCATGAAAATGGCCAATTTGCTCACTCTGAGGTCTCAAAAAGTGTTTCTTCACCCCGGGAAGTGAATTAAATACCATTTGTAGGCATTTAATGTTCAATCAAAAACAGCTGATTTTTGACAAAAGAGATAACACCCCCCATTACGTCATGCTTCAGAAAGGTGAAAAATGGTCCGTTTTCAAATGTTTTATTTTTGAACGTCAGTTCACATTTGTAGGTGGATTATTAGTTTTAGAGCTAAAATTAGCATGTTTAAAGTGATTTTCATGCTTCCAGGGGCTCAAAACACAAGATTTGTGGAATGGTTAAAAGTTCATGAAAATGGCCAATTTGCTCACTCTGAGGTCTCAAAAAGTGTTTCTTCACCCCGGGAAGTGAATTAAATACCATTTGGAGGCATTTAATGTTCAAGCAAAAACAGCTGATTTTTGACAAAAGGGATAACACCCCCCCCCCATTACGTAATGCTTCAGAAAGGTGAAAAATGGTCCCTTTTCAAATGTTTTATTTTTGAAGGTCAGTTCACATTTGTAGGTGGATTATTAGTTTTAGAGCTAAAATTAGCATGTTTAAAGTGATTTTCATGCTTCCAGGGGCCCGGGAAGTGAATTAAATACCATTTGGAGGCATTTAATGTTCAAGCAAAAACGGCTGATTTTTGACAAAAGAGATAACACCCCCCCCATTAAGTCATGCTTCAGAAAGGTGAAAAATTGTCCATTTTCAAATGTTTTATTTTTGAATGTCAGTTCACATTTGTAGGTGAATTATTAGTTTTAGAGCTAAAATTAGCATGTTTAAAGTGATTTTCATGCTTCCTGTGGCCCTAAACACAAAGTTTGTGGAATGGTTAAAAGTGCATGAAAATGGCCAATTTGCTCACTCTGAGGTCTCAAAAAGTGTTTCTTCACCCCGGGAAGTGAATTAAATACCATTTGGAGGCATTTAATGTTCAAGCAAAAACAGCTGATTTTTGACAAAAGAGATAACACCCCCCCATTACGTAATTCTTCAGAAAGGTGAAAAATGGTCAGTTTTCAAATGTTTTATTTTTGAATGTCAGTTCACATTTGTAGGTGGATTATTAGTTTTAGAGCTAAAATTTGCATATTTAAAGTGATTTTCATGCTTCCAGGGGCTTTAAACACAAGATTTGTGGAATGGTTAAAAGTGCATGAAAATGGCCAATTTGCTCACTCTGAGGTCTCAAAAAGAGTTTCTTCACCCCGGGAAGTGAATTAAATACCATTTGGAGGCATTTAATGTTCAAGCAAAAACAGCTGATTTTTGACAAAAGAGATAACACCCCCCCATTACGTAATTCTTCAGAAAGGTGAAAAATTGTCTGTTTTCAAATGTTTTATTTTTGAATGTCAGTTCACATTTGTAGGTGGATTATTAGTTTTAGAGCTAAAATTTGCATATTTAAAGTGATTTTCATGCTTCCAGGGGCTCTAAACACAAGATTAGTGGAATGGTTAAAAGTGCATGAAAATGGCCAATTTGCTCACTCTGAGGTCTCAAAAAGTGTTTCTTCACCCCGGGAAGTGAATTAAATACCATTTGGAGGCATTTAATGTTCAAGCAAAAACGGCTGATTTTTGACAAAAGAGATAACACCCCCCCCATTACGTCATTCTTCAGAAAGGTGAAAAATGGTCCGTTTTCAAATGTTTTATTTTTGAACGTCAGTTCACATTTGTAGGTGGATTATTAGTTTTAGAGCTAAAATTAGCATATTTAAAGTGATTTTCATGCTTCCAGGGGCTCTAAACACAAGATTTGTGGAATGGTTAAAAGTGCATGAAAATGGCCAATTTGCTCACTCTGAGGTCTCAAAAAGTGTTTCTTCACCCCGGGAAGTGAATTAAATACCATTTGGAGGCATTTAATGTTCAAGCAAAAACGGATGATTTTTGACAAAAGAGATAACACCCCCCCATTACGTCATTCTTCAGAAAGGTGAAAAATGGTCCGTTTTCAAATGTTTTATTTTTGAACGTCAGTTCACATTTGTAGGTGGATTATTAGTTTTAGAGCTAAAATTAGCATGTTTAAAGTGATTTTCATGCTTCCAGGGGCTCTAAACACAAGATTTGTGGAATGGTTAAAAGTGCATGAAAATGGCCAATTTGCTCACTCTGAGGTCTCAAAAAGTGTTTCTTCACCCCGGGAAGTGAATTAAATACCATTTGGAGGCATTTAATGTTCAATCAAAAACAGCTGATTTTTGACAAAAGAGATAACACCTCCCATTACGTCATGCTTCAGAAAGGTGAAAAATTGTCCTTTTTTCAAATGTTTTTTTTTAATGTCAGTTCACATTTGTAGGTGGATTATTAGTTTTAGAGCTAAAATTAGCATGTTTAAAGTGATTTTCATGCTTCCTGTGGCCCTAAACACAAGGTTTGTGGAATGGTTAAAAGTGCATGAAAATGGCCAATTTGCTCACTCTGAGGTCTCAAAAAGAGTTTCTTCACCCCGGGAAGTAAATTAAATACCATTTGGAGGCATTTAATGTTCAAGCAAAAACAACTGATTTTTGACAAAAGAGATAACACCCCCCCATTACGTAATTCTTCAGAAAGGTGAAAAATTGTCTGTTTTCAAATGTTTTGTTTTTGAATGTCAGTTCACATTTATAGGTGGATTATTAGTTTTAGAGCTAAAATTAGCATGTTTAAAGTGATTTTCATGCTTCCAGGGGCTCTAAACACAAGATTTGTGGAATGGTTAAAAGTGCATGAAAATGGCCAATTTGCTCACTCTGAGGTCTCAAAAAGTGTTTCTTCACCCCGGGAAGTGAATTAAATACCATTTGGAGGCATTTAATGTTCAATCAAAAACAGCAGATTTTTGACAAAAGAGATAACACCCCCCATTACGTCATTCTTCAGAAAGGTGAAAAATGGTCCGTTTTCAAATGTTTTATTTTTGAACGTCAGTTCACATTTGTAGGTGGATTAGTAGTTTTAGAGCTAAAATTAGCATGTTTAAAGTGATTTTCATGCTTCCAGGGGCTCTAAACACAAGATTTGTGGAATGGTTAAAAGTGCATGAAAATGGCCAATTTGCTCACTCTGAGGTCTCAAAAAGTGTTTCTTCACCCCGGGAAGTGAATTAAATACCATTTGGAGGCATTTAATGTTCAAGCAAAAACAGCTGATCTTTGACAAAAGAGATAACACCCCCCCATTACGTCATTCTTCAGAAAGGTGAAAAATGGTCCGTTTTCAAATGTTTTATTTTTGGACGTCAGTTCACATTTGTAGGTGGATTATTAGTTTTAGAGCTAAAATTAGCATGTTTATAGTGATTTTCATGCTTCCAGGGGCTCTAAACACAAGATTTGTGGAATGGTTAAAAGTGCATGAAAATGGCCAATTTGCTCACTCTGAGGTCTCAAAAAGTGTTTCTTCACCCCGGGAAGTGAATTAAATACCATTTGGAGGCATTTCATGTTCAATCAAAAACAGCTGATTTTTGACAAAAGAGATAACACCTCCCACTACGTCATGCTTCAGAAAGTTGAAAAATTGTCCGTTTTCAAATGTTTTTGTTTTTAATGTCAGTTCACATTTGTAGGTGGATTAGTTTTAGAGCTAAAATTAGCATGTTTAAAGTGATTTTCATGCTTCCTGTGGCCCTAAACACAAAGTTTGTGGAATGGTTAAAAGTGCATGAAAATGGCCAATTTGCTCACTCTGAGGTCTCAAAAAGTGTTTCTTCACCCCGGGAAGTGAATTAAATACCATTTGGAGGCATTTAATGTTCAAGCAAAAACAGCTGATTTTTGACAAAAGGGATAACACCCCATTACGTAATGCTTCAGAAAGGTGAAAAATGGTCCGTTTTCAAATGTTATATTTTTGAAGGTCAGTTCACATTTGTAGGTGGATTATTAGTTTTAGAGCTAAAATTAGCATGTTTAAAGTGATTTTCATGCTTCCAGGGGACCGGGAAGTGAATTAAATACCATTTGGAGGCATTTAATGTTCAAGCAAAAACAGCTGATCTTTGACAAAAGAGATAACAACCCCCCATTACGTCATTCTTCAGAAAGGTGAAAAATGGTCCGTTTTCAAATGTTTTATTTTTGAACGTCAGTTCACATTTGTAGGTGGATTATTAGTTTTAGAGCTAAAATTAGCATGTTTATAGTGATTTTCATGCTTCCAGGGGCTCTAAACACAAGATTTGTGGAATGGTTAAAAGTGCATGAAAATGGCCAATTTGCTCACTCTGAGGTCTCAAAAAGTGTTTCTTCACCCCGGGAAGTGAATTAAATACCATTTGGAGGCATTTAATGTTCAAGCAAAAACGGCTGATTTTTGACAAAAGAGATAACACCCCCCCATTACGTCATTCTTCAGAAAGGTGAAAAATGGTCCGTTTTCAAATGTTTTATTTTTGAACGTCAGTTCACATTTGTAGGTGGATTATTAGTTTTAGAGCTAAAATTAGCATGTTTAAAGTGATTTTCATGCTTCCTGTGGCCCTAAACACAAAGTTTGTGGAATGGTTAAAAGTGCATGAAAATGGCCAATTTGCTCACTCTGAGGTCTCAAAAAGTGTTTCTTCACCCCGGGAAGTGAATTAAATACCATTTGGAGGCATTTAATGTTCAAGCAAAAACAGCTGATTTTTGACAAAAGAGATAACACCCCCCCATTACGTAATTCTTCAGAAAGGTGAAAAATGGTCAGTTTTCAAATGTTTTATTTTTGAATGTCAGTTCACATTTGTAGGTGGATTATTAGTTTTAGAGCTAAAATTTGCATATTTAAAGTGATTTTCATGCTTCCAGGGGCTTTAAACACAAGATTTGTGGAATGGTTAAAAGTGCATGAAAATGGCCAATTTGCTCACTCTGAGGTCTCAAAAAGAGTTTCTTCACCCCGGGAAGTGAATTAAATACCATTTGGAGGCATTTAATGTTCAAGCAAAAACAGCTGATTTTTGACAAAAGAGATAACACCCCCCCATTACGTAATTCTTCAGAAAGGTGAAAAATTGTCTGTTTTCAAATGTTTTATTTTTGAATGTCAGTTCACATTTGTAGGTGGATTATTAGTTTTAGAGCTAAAATTTGCATATTTAAAGTGATTTTCATGCTTCCAGGGGCTCTAAACACAAGATTAGTGGAATGGTTAAAAGTGCATGAAAATGGCCAATTTGCTCACTCTGAGGTCTCAAAAAGTGTTTCTTCACCCCGGGAAGTGAATTAAATACCATTTGGAGGCATTTAATGTTCAAGCAAAAACGGCTGATTTTTGACAAAAGAGATAACACCCCCCCCATTACGTCATTCTTCAGAAAGGTGAAAAATGGTCCGTTTTCAAATGTTTTATTTTTGAACGTCAGTTCACATTTGTAGGTGGATTATTAGTTTTAGAGCTAAAATTAGCATATTTAAAGTGATTTTCATGCTTCCAGGGGCTCTAAACACAAGATTTGTGGAATGGTTAAAAGTGCATGAAAATGGCCAATTTGCTCACTCTGAGGTCTCAAAAAGTGTTTCTTCACCCCGGGAAGTGAATTAAATACCATTTGGAGGCATTTAATGTTCAAGCAAAAACGGATGATTTTTGACAAAAGAGATAACACCCCCCCATTACGTCATTCTTCAGAAAGGTGAAAAATGGTCCGTTTTCAAATGTTTTATTTTTGAACGTCAGTTCACATTTGTAGGTGGATTATTAGTTTTAGAGCTAAAATTAGCATGTTTAAAGTGATTTTCATGCTTCCAGGGGCTCTAAACACAAGATTTGTGGAATGGTTAAAAGTGCATGAAAATGGCCAATTTGCTCACTCTGAGGTCTCAAAAAGTGTTTCTTCACCCCGGGAAGTGAATTAAATACCATTTGGAGGCATTTAATGTTCAATCAAAAACAGCTGATTTTTGACAAAAGAGATAACACCTCCCATTACGTCATGCTTCAGAAAGGTGAAAAATTGTCCTTTTTTCAAATGGTTTTTTTTAATGTCAGTTCACATTTGTAGGTGGATTATTAGTTTTAGAGCTAAAATTAGCATGTTTAAAGTGATTTTCATGCTTCCTGTGGCCCTAAACACAAGGTTTGTGGAATGGTTAAAAGTGCATGAAAATGGCCAATTTGCTCACTCTGAGGTCTCAAAAAGAGTTTCTTCACCCCGGGAAGTAAATTAAATACCATTTGGAGGCATTTAATGTTCAAGCAAAAACAACTGATTTTTGACAAAAGAGATAACACCCCCCCATTACGTAATTCTTCAGAAAGGTGAAAAATTGTCTGTTTTCAAATGTTTTGTTTTTGAATGTCAGTTCACATTTATAGGTGGATTATTAGTTTTAGAGCTAAAATTAGCATGTTTAAAGTGATTTTCATGCTTCCAGGGGCTCTAAACACAAGATTTGTGGAATGGTTAAAAGTGCATGAAAATGGCCAATTTGCTCACTCTGAGGTCTCAAAAAGTGTTTCTTCACCCCGGGAAGTGAATTAAATACCATTTGGAGGCATTTAATGTTCAATCAAAAACAGCAGATTTTTGACAAAAGAGATAACACCCCCCATTACGTCATTCTTCAGAAAGGTGAAAAATGGTCCGTTTTCAAATGTTTTATTTTTGAACGTCAGTTCACATTTGTAGGTGGATTAGTAGTTTTAGAGCTAAAATTAGCATGTTTAAAGTGATTTTCATGCTTCCAGGGGCTCTAAACACAAGATTTGTGGAATGGTTAAAAGTGCATGAAAATGGCCAATTTGCTCACTCTGAGGTCTCAAAAAGTGTTTCTTCACCCCGGGAAGTGAATTAAATACCATTTGGAGGCATTTAATGTTCAAGCAAAAACAGCTGATCTTTGACAAAAGAGATAACACCCCCCCATTACGTCATTCTTCAGAAAGGTGAAAAATGGTCCGTTTTCAAATGTTTTATTTTTGGACGTCAGTTCACATTTGTAGGTGGATTATTAGTTTTAGAGCTAAAATTAGCATGTTTATAGTGATTTTCATGCTTCCAGGGGCTCTAAACACAAGATTTGTGGAATGGTTAAAAGTGCATGAAAATGGCCAATTTGCTCACTCTGAGGTCTCAAAAAGTGTTTCTTCACCCCGGGAAGTGAATTAAATACCATTTGGAGGCATTTCATGTTCAATCAAAAACAGCTGATTTTTGACAAAAGAGATAACACCTCCCACTACGTCATGCTTCAGAAAGTTGAAAAATTGTCCGTTTTCAAATGTTTTTGTTTTTAATGTCAGTTCACATTTGTAGGTGGATTAGTTTTAGAGCTAAAATTAGCATGTTTAAAGTGATTTTCATGCTTCCTGTGGCCCTAAACACAAAGTTTGTGGAATGGTTAAAAGTGCATGAAAATGGCCAATTTGCTTACTCTGAGGTCTCAAAAAGTGTTTCTTCACCCCGGGAAGTGAATTAAATACCATTTGGAGGCATTTAATGTTCAAGCAAAAACAGCTGATTTTTGACAAAAGGGATAACACCCCATTACGTAATGCTTCAGAAAGGTGAAAAATGGTCCGTTTTCAAATGTTATATTTTTGAAGGTCAGTTCACATTTGTAGGTGGATTATTAGTTTTAGAGCTAAAATTAGCATGTTTAAAGTGATTTTCATGCTTCCAGGGGACCGGGAAGTGAATTAAATACCATTTGGAGGCATTTAATGTTCAAGCAAAAACAGCTGATCTTTGACAAAAGAGATAACAACCCCCCATTACGTCATTCTTCAGAAAGGTGAAAAATGGTCCGTTTTCAAATGTTTTATTTTTGAACGTCAGTTCACATTTGTAGGTGGATTATTAGTTTTAGAGCTAAAATTAGCATGTTTATAGTGATTTTCATGCTTCCAGGGGCTCTAAACACAAGATTTGTGGAATGGTTAAAAGTGCATGAAAATGGCCAATTTGCTCACTCTGAGGTCTCAAAAAGTGTTTCTTCACCCCGGGAAGTGAATTAAATACCATTTGGAGGCATTTAATGTTCAAGCAAAAACGGCTGATTTTTGACAAAAGAGATAACACCCCCCCATTACGTCATTCTTCAGAAAGGTGAAAAATGGTCCGTTTTCAAATGTTTTATTTTTGAACGTCAGTTCACATTTGTAGGTGGATTATTAGTTTTAGAGCTAAAATTAGCATGTTTAAAGTGATTTTCATGCTTCCAGGTGCTCTAAACACAAGATTTGTGGAATGGTTAAAAGTGCATGAAAATGGCCAATTTGCTCACTCTGAGGTCTCAAAAAGTGTTTCTTCACCCGGGGAAGTGAATTAAATACCATTTGGAGGCATTTAATGTTCAAGCAAAAACGGCTGATTTTTGACAAAAGAGATAACACCCCCCCCATTACGTCATTCTTCAGAAAGGTGAAAAATGGTCCGTTTTCAAATGTTTTATTTTTGAACGTCAGTTCACATTTGTAGGTGGATTATTAGTTTTAGAGCTAAAATTAGCATGTTTAAAGTGATTTTCATGCTTCCAGGGGCTCTAAACACAAGATTTGTGGAATGGTTAAAAGTGCATGAAAATGGCCAATTTGCTCACTCTGAGGTCTCAAAAAGTGTTTCTTCACCCCGGGAAGTGAATTAAATACCATTTGTAGGCATTTAATGTTCAATCAAAAACAGCAGATTTTTGACAAAAGAGATAACACCCCCCCATTACGTCATTCTTCAGAAAGGTGAAAAATGGTCCGTTTTCAAATGTTTTATTTTTGAACGTCAGTTCACATTTGAAGGTGGATTATTAGTTTTAGAGCTAAAATTAGCATGTTTAAAGTGATTTTCATGCTTCCAGGGGCTCTAAACACAAGATTTGTGGAATGGTTAAAAGTGCATGAAAATGGCCAATTTGCTCACTCTGAGGTCTCAAAAAGTGTTTCTTCACCCCGGGAAGTGAATTAAATACCATTTGTAGGCATTTAATGTTCAAGCAAAAACAACTGATTTTTGACAAAAGAGATAACACCCCCCCATTACGTAATTCTTCAGAAAGGTGAACAATTGTCTGTTTTCAAATGTTTTATTTTTGAATGTCAGTTCACATTTGTAGGTGGATTATTAGTTTTAGAGCTAAAATTAGCATATTTAAAGTGATTTTCATGCTTCCAGGGGCTCTAAACACAAGATTTGTGGAATGGTTAAAAGTGCATGAAAATGGCCAATTTGCTCACTCTGAGGTCTCAAAAAGTGTTTCTTCACCCCGGGAAGTGAATTAAATACCATTTGGAGGCATTTACTGTTCAAGCAAAAACGGCTGATTTTTGACAAAAGAGATAACACCCCCCCATTAAGTCATGCTTCAGAAAGGTGAAAAATGGTCCATTTTCAAATGTTTTATTTTTGAATGTCAGTTCACATTTGTAGGTGAATTATTAGTTTTAGAGCTAAAATTAGCATGTTTAAAGTGATTTTCATGCTTCCTGTGGCCCTAAACACAAAGTTTGTGGAATGGTTAAAAGTGCATGAAAATGGCCAATTTGCTCACTCTGAGGTCTCAAAAAGTGTTTCTTCACCCCGGGAAGTGAATTAAATACCATTTGGAGGCATTTACTGTTCAAGCAAAAACGGCTGATTTTTGACAAAAGAGATAACACCCCCCCATTACGTCATTCTTCAGAAAGGTGAAAAATGGTCCGTTTTCAAATGTTTTATTTTTGAACGTCAGTTCACATTTGTAGGTGGATTATTAGTTTTAGAGCTAAAATTAGCATGTTTAAAGTGATTTTCATGCTTCCAGGGGCTCTAAACACAAGATTTGTGGAATGGTTAAAAGTGCATGAAAATGGCCAATTTGCTCACTCTGAGGTCTCAAAAAGTGTTTCTTCACCCCGGGAAGTGAATTAAATACCATTTGTAGGCATTTAATGTTCAATCAAAAACAGCAGATTTTTGACAAAAGAGATAACACCCCCCCCATTACGTCATTCTTCAGAAAGGTGAAAAATGGTCCGTTTTCAAATGTTTTATTTTTGAACGTCAGTTCACATTTGTAGGTGGATTATTAGTTTTAGAGCTAAAATTAGCATGTTTAAAGTGATTTTCATGCTTCCAGGGGCTCTAAACACAAGATTTGTGGAATGGTTAAAAGTGCATGAAAATGGCCAATTTGCTCACTCTGAGGTCTCAAAAAGTGTTTCTTCACCCCGGGAAGGGAATTAAATACCATTTGGAGGCATTTAATGTTCAAGCAAAAACAGCTGATTTTTGACAAAAGAGATAACACCCCCCCATTACGTCATTCTTCAGAAAGGTGAAAAATGGTCCGTTTTCAAATGTTTTATTTTTGAACGTCAGTTCACATTTGTAGGTGGATTATTAGTTTTAGAGCTAAAATTAGCATGTTTAAAGTGATTTTCATGCTTCCAGGGGCTCTAAACACAAGATTTGTGGAATGGTTAAAAGTGCATGAAAATGGCCAATTTGCTCACTCTGAGGTCTCAAAAAGTGTTTCTTCACCCCGGGATGTGAATTAAATACCATTTGGAGGCATTTAATGTTTAAGCAAAAACAGCTGATTTTTGACAAAAGAGATAACACCCCCCCATTACGTAATTTTTCAGAAAGGTGAAAAATTGTCTGTTTTCAAATGTTTTATTTTTGAATGTCAGTTCACATTTGTAGGTGGATTATTAGTTTTAGAGCTAAAATTAGCATATTTAAAGTGATTTTCATGCTTCCAGGGGCTCTAAACACAAGATTTGTGGAATGGTTAAAAGTGCATGAAAATGGCCAATTTGCTCACTCTGAGGTCTCAAAAAGTGTTTCTTCTCCCCGTGAAGTGAATTAAATACCATTTGGAGGCATTTAATGTTCAATCAAAAACAGCTGATTTTTGACAAAAGGGATAACACCCCATTACGTAATGCTTCAGAAAGGTGAAAAATGGTCCGTTTTCAAATGTTATATTTTTGAAGGTCAGTTCACATTTGTAGGTGGATTATTAGTTTTAGAGCTAAAATTAGCATGTTTAAAGTGATTTTCATGCTTCCAGGGGACCGGGAAGTGAATTAAATACCATTTGGAGGCATTTAATGTTCAAGCAAAAACAGCTGATCTTTGACAAAAGAGATAACAACCCCCCATTACGTCATTCTTCAGAAAGGTGAAAAATGGTCCGTTTTCAAATGTTTTATTTTTGAACGTCAGTTCACATTTGTAGGTGGATTATTAGTTTTAGAGCTAAAATTAGCATGTTTATAGTGATTTTCATGCTTCCAGGGGCTCTAAACACAAGATTTGTGGAATGGTTAAAAGTGCATGAAAATGGCCAATTTGCTCACTCTGAGGTCTCAAAAAGTGTTTCTTCACCCCGGGAAGTGAATTAAATACCATTTGGAGGCATTTAATGTTCAAGCAAAAACGGCTGATTTTTGACAAAAGAGATAACACCCCCCCCATTACGTCATTCTTCAGAAAGGTGAAAAATGGTCCGTTTTCAAATGTTTTATTTTTGAACGTCAGTTCACATTTGTAGGTGGATTATTAGTTTTAGAGCTAAAATTAGCATGTTTAAAGTGATTTTCATGCTTCCAGGTGCTCTAAACACAAGATTTGTGGAATGGTTAAAAGTGCATGAAAATGGCCAATTTGCTCACTCTGAGGTCTCAAAAAGTGTTTCTTCACCCCGGGAAGTGAATTAAATACCATTTGGAGGCATTTAATGTTCAATCAAAAACAGCTGATTTTTGACAAAAGAGATAACACCTCCCATTACGTCATGCTTCAGAAAGGTGAAAAATTGTCCGTTTTCAAATGTTTTTTTTTAATGTCAGTTCACATTTGTAGGTGGATTATTAGTTTTAGAGCTAAAATTAGCATGTTTAAAGTGATTTTCATGCTTCCTGTGGCCCTAAGCACAAGGTTTGTGGAATGGTTAAAAGTGCATGAAAATGGCCAATTTGCTCACTCTGAGGTCTCAAAAAGTGTTTCTTCACCCGGGGAAGTGAATTAAATACCATTTTGAGGCATTTAATGTTCAAGCAAAAACGGCTGATTTTTGACAAAAGAGATAACACCCCCCCCCATTACGTCATTCTTCAGAAAGGTGAAAAATGGTCCGTTTTCAAATGTTTTATTTTTGAACGTCAGTTCACATTTGTAGGTGGATTATTAGTTTTAGAGCTAAAATTAGCATGTTTAAAGTGATTTTCATGCTTCCAGGGGCTCTAAACACAAGATTTGTGGAATGGTTAAAAGTGCATGAAAATGGCCAATTTGCTCACTCTGAGGTCTCAAAAAGTGTTTCTTCACCCCGGGAAGTGAATTAAATACCATTTGTAGGCATTTAATGTTCAATCAAAAACAGCAGATTTTTGACAAAAGAGATAACACCCCCCCATTACGTCATTATTCAGGAAGGTGAAAAATGGTCCGTTTTCAAATGTTTTATTTTTGAACGTCAGTTCACATTTGTAGGTGGATTATTAGTTTTAGAGCTAAAATTAGCATATTTAAAGTGATTTTCATGCTTCCAGGGGCTCTAAACACAAGATTTGTGGAATGGTTAAAAGTGCATGAAAATGGCCAATTTGCTCACTCTGAGGTCTCAAAAAGTGTTTCTTCACCCCGGGAAGTGAATTAAATACCATTTGGAGGCATTTAATGTTCAAGCAAAAACGGATGATTTTTGACAAAAGAGATAACACCCCCCCATTACGTCATTCTTCAGAAAGGTGAAAAATGGTCCGTTTTCAAATGTTTTATTTTTGAACGTCAGTTCACATTTGTAGGTGGATTATTAGTTTTAGAGCTAAAATTAGCATGTTTAAAGTGATTTTCATGCTTCCAGGGGCTCTAAACACAAGATTTGTGGAATGGTTAAAAGTGCATGAAAATGGCCAATTTGCTCACTCTGAGGTCTCAAAAAGTGTTTCTTCACCCCGGGAAGTGAATTAAATACCATTTGGAGGCATTTAATGTTCAATCAAAAACAGCTGATTTTTGACAAAAGAGATAACACCTCCCATTACGTCATGCTTCAGAAAGGTGAAAAATTGTCCTTTTTTCAAATGGTTTTTTTTAATGTCAGTTCACATTTGTAGGTGGATTATTAGTTTTAGAGCTAAAATTAGCATGTTTAAAGTGATTTTCATGCTTCCTGTGGCCCTAAACACAAGGTTTGTGGAATGGTTAAAAGTGCATGAAAATGGCCAATTTGCTCACTCTGAGGTCTCAAAAAGAGTTTCTTCACCCCGGGAAGTAAATTAAATACCATTTGGAGGCATTTAATGTTCAAGCAAAAACAACTGATTTTTGACAAAAGAGATAACACCCCCCCATTACGTAATTCTTCAGAAAGGTGAAAAATTGTCTGTTTTCAAATGTTTTATTTTTGAACGTCAGTTCACATTTGTAGGTGGATTAGTAGTTTTAGAGCTAAAATTAGCATGTTTAAAGTGATTTTCATGCTTCCAGGGGCTCTAAACACAAGATTTGTGGAATGGTTAAAAGTGCATGAAAATGGCCAATTTGCTCACTCTGAGGTCTCAAAAAGTGTTTCTTCACCCCGGGAAGTGAATTAAATACCATTTGGAGCCATTTAATGTTCAAGCAAAAACAGCTGATCTTTGACAAAAGAGATAACACCCCCCCATTACGTCATTCTTCAGAAAGGTGAAAAATGGTCCGTTTTCAAATGTTTTATTTTTGGACGTCAGTTCACATTTGTAGGTGGATTATTAGTTTTAGAGCTAAAATTAGCATGTTTATAGTGATTTTCATGCTTCCAGGGGCTCTAAACACAAGATTTGTGGAATGGTTAAAAGTGCATGAAAATGGCCAATTTGCTCACTCTGAGGTCTCAAAAAGTGTTTCTTCACCCCGGGAAGTGAATTAAATACCATTTGGAGGCATTTCATGTTCAATCAAAAACAGCTGATTTTTGACAAAAGAGATAACACCTCCCACTACGTCATGCTTCAGAAAGGTGAAAAATTGTCCGTTTTCAAATGTTTTTGTTTTTAATGTCAGTTCACATTTGTAGGTGGATTAGTTTTAGAGCTAAAATTAGCATGTTTAAAGTGATTTTCATGCTTCCTGTGGCCCTAAACACAAAGTTTGTGGAATGGTTAAAAGTGCATGAAAATGGCCAATTTGCTCACTCTGAGGTCTCAAAAAGTGTTTCTTCACCCCGGGAAGTGAATTAAATACCATTTGGAGGCATTTAATGTTCAAGCAAAAACAGCTGATTTTTGACAAAAGGGATAACACCCCATTACGTAATGCTTCAGAAAGGTGAAAAATGGTCCGTTTTCAAATGTTATATTTTTGAAGGTCAGTTCACATTTGTAGGTGGATTATTAGTTTTAGAGCTAAAATTAGCATGTTTAAAGTGATTTTCATGCTTCCAGGGGACCGGGAAGTGAATTAAATACCATTTGGAGGCATTTAATGTTCAAGCAAAAACAGCTGATCTTTGACAAAAGAGATAACAACCCCCCATTACGTCATTCTTCAGAAAGGTGAAAAATGGTCCGTTTTCAAATGTTTTATTTTTGAACGTCAGTTCACATTTGTAGGTGGATTATTAGTTTTAGAGCTAAAATTAGCATGTTTATAGTGATTTTCATGCTTCCAGGGGCTCTAAACACAAGATTTGTGGAATGGTTAAAAGTGCATGAAAATGGCCAATTTGCTCACTCTGAGGTCTCAAAAAGTGTTTCTTCACCCCGGGAAGTGAATTAAATACCATTTGGAGGCATTTAATGTTCAAGCAAAAACGGCTGATTTTTGACAAAAGAGATAACACCCCCCCCATTACGTCATTCTTCAGAAAGGTGAAAAATGGTCCGTTTTCAAATGTTTTATTTTTGAACGTCAGTTCACATTTGTAGGTGGATTATTAGTTTTAGAGCTAAAATTAGCATGTTTAAAGTGATGTTCATGCTTCCAGGTGCTCTAAACACAAGATTTGTGGAATGGTTAAAAGTGCATGAAAATGGCCAATTTGCTCACTCTGAGGTCTCAAAAAGTGTTTCTTCACCCCGGGAAGTGAATTAAATACCATTTGGAGGCATTTAATGTTCAATCAAAAACAGCTGATTTTTGACAAAAGAGATAACACCTCCCATTACGTCATGCTTCAGAAAGGTGAAAAATTGTCCGTTTTCAAATGTTTTTTTTTATGTCAGTTCACATTTGAAGGTGGATTATTAGTTTTAGAGCTAAAATTAGCATGTTTAAAGTGATTTTCATGCTTCCTGTGGCCCTAAGCACAAGGTTTGTGGAATGGTTAAAAGTGCATGAAAATGGCCAATTTGCTCACTCTGAGGTCTCAAAAAGTGTTTCTTCACCCGGGGAAGTGAATTAAATACCATTTGGAGGCATTTAATGTTCAAGCAAAAACGGCTGATTTTTGACAAAAGAGATAACACCCCCCCCATTACGTCATTCTTCAGAAAGGTGAAAAATGGTCCGTTTTCAAATGTTTTATTTTTGAACGTCAGTTCACATTTGTAGGTGGATTATTAGTTTTAGAGCTAAAATTAGCATGTTTAAAGTGATTTTCATGCTTCCAGGGGCTCTAAACACAAGATTTGTGGAATGGTTAAAAGTGCATGAAAATGGCCAATTTGCTCACTCTGAGGTCTCAAAAAGTGTTTCTTCACCCCGGGAAGTGAATTAAATACCATTTGGAGGCATTTAATGTTCAAGCAAAAACGGCTGATTTTTGACAAAAGAGATAACACCCCCCCCATTACGTCATTCTTCAGAAAGGTGAAAAATGGTCCGTTTTCAAATGTTTTATTTTTGAACGTCAGTTCACATTTGTAGGTGGATTATTAGTTTTAGAGCTAAAATTAGCATGTTTAAAGTGATTTTCATGCTTCCAGGGGCTCTAAACACAAGATTTGTGGAATGGTTAAAAGTGCATGAAAATGGCCAATTTGCTCACTCTGAGGTCTCAAAAAGTGTTTCTTCACCCCGGGAAGTGAATTAAATACCATTTGGAGGCATTTAATGTTCAATCAAAAACAGCTGATTTTTGACAAAAGAGATAACACCTCCCATTACGTCATGCTTCAGAAAGGTGAAAAATTGTCCTTTTTTCAAATGGTTTTTTTTAATGTCAGTTCACATTTGTAGGTGGATTATTAGTTTTAGAGCTAAAATTAGCATGTTTAAAGTGATTTTCATGCTTCCTGTGGCCCTAAACACAAGGTTTGTGAAATGGTTAAAAGTGCATGAAAATGGCCAATTTGCTCACTCTGAGGTCTCAAAAAGAGTTTCTTCACCCCGGGAAGTAAATTAAATACGATTTGGAGGCATTTAATGTTCAAGCAAAAACAACTGATTTTTGACAAAAGAGATAACACCCCCCCATTACGTAATTCTTCAGAAAGGTGAAAAATTGTCTGTTTTCAAATGTTTTATTTTTGAATGTCAGTTCACATTTGTAGGTGGATTATTAGTTTTAGAGCTAAAATTAGCATGTTTAAAGTGATTTTCATGCTTCCAGGGGCTCTAAACACAAGATTTGTGGAATGGTTAAAAGTGCATGAAAATGGCCAATTTGCTCACTCTGAGGTCTCAAAAAGTGTTTCTTCACCCCGGGAAGTGAATTAAATACAATTTGGAGGCATTTAATGTTCAATCAAAAACAGCAGATTTTTGACAAAAGGGATAACACCCCCATTACGTAATGCTTCAGAAAGGTGAAAAATGGTCCGTTTTCAAATGTTATATTTTTGAAGGTCAGTTCACATTTGTAGGTGGATTATTAGTTTTAGAGCTAAAATTAGCATGTTTAAAGTGATTTTCATGCTTCCAGGGGACCGGGAAGTGAATTAAATACCATTTGGAGGCATTTAATGTTCAAGCAAAAACAGCTGATCTTTGACAAAAGAGATAACAACCCCCCATTACGTCATTCTTCAGAAAGGTGAAAAATGGTCCGTTTTCAAATGTTTTATTTTTGAACGTCAGTTCACATTTGTAGGTGGATTATTAGTTTTAGAGCTAAAATTAGCATGTTTATAGTGATTTTCATGCTTCCAGGGGCTCTAAACACAAGATTTGTGGAATGGTTAAAAGTGCATGAAAATGGCCAATTTGCTCACTCTGAGGTCTC
Organism: Lissotriton helveticus; assembly: GCF_964261635.1. NCBI lineage: Eukaryota > Metazoa > Chordata > Amphibia > Caudata > Salamandridae > Lissotriton > Lissotriton helveticus. Next base: position 3,540,347 of record NW_027611740.1, read on the forward strand.
AAAAAGTGTTTCTTCACCCCGGGAAGTGAATTAAATACCATTTGGAGGCATTTAATGTTCAAGCAAAAATGGCTGATTTTTGACAAAAGAGATAACACCCCCCCCATTACGTCATTCTTCAGAAAGGTGAAAAATGGTCCGTTTTCAAATGTTTTATTTTTGAACGTCAGTTCACATTTGTAGGTGGATTATTAGTTTTAGAGCTAAAATTAGCATGTTTAAAGTGATTTTCATGCTTCCAGGTGCTCTAAACACAAGATTTGTGGAATGGTTAAAAGTGCATGAAAATGGCCAATTTGCTCACTCTGAGGTCTCAAAAAGTGTTTCTTCACCCCGGGAAGTGAATTAAATACCATTTGGAGGCATTTAATGTTCAAGCAAAAACAGCTGATTTTTGACAAAAGAGATAACACCCCCCCATTAAGTAATTCTTCAGAAAGGTGAAAAATGGTCCGTTTTCAAATGTTTTATTTTTAAACGTCAGTTCACATTTGTAGGTGGATTATTAGTTTTAGAGCTAAAATTAGCATATTTAAAGTGATTTTCATGCTTCCAGGGGCTCTAAACACAAGAATTGTGGAATGGCTAAAAGTGCATGAAAATGGCCAATTTGCCCACTCTGAGGTCTCAAAAAGTGTTTCTTCACCCCGGGAAGTGAATTAAATACCATTTGGAGGCATTTAATGTTCAAGCAAAAACGGCTGATTTTTGACAAAAGAAATAACACCCCCCCCATTACGTCATTCTTCAGAAAGGTGAAAAATGGTCCGTTTTCAAATGTTTTATTTTTGAACGTCAGTTCACATTTGTAGGTGGATTATTAGTTTTAGAGCTAAAATTAGCATGTTTAAAGTGATTTTCATGCTTCCAGGGGCCCGGGAAGTGAATTAAATACCATTTGGAGGCATTTAATGTTCAAGCAAAAACAGCTGATCTTTGACAAAAGAGATAACACCCCCCCATTACGTCATGCTTCAGAAAGGTGAAAAATTGTCCATTTTCAAATGTTTTATTTTTGAATGTCAGTTCACATTTGTAGGTGAATTATTAGTTTTAGAGCTAAAATTAGCATGTTTAAAGTGATTTTCATGCTTCCTGTGGCCCTAAACACAAAGTTTGTGGAATGGTTAAAAGTGCATGAAAATGGCCAATTTGCTCACTCTGAGGTCTCAAAAAGTGTTTCTTCACCCCGGGAAGTGAATTAAATACCATTTGGAGGCATTTAATGTTCAAGCAAAAACAGCTGATTTTTGACAAAAGAGATAACACCCCCCCATTAAGTAATTCTTCAGAAAGGTGAAAAATGGTCCGTTTTCAAATGTTTTATTTTTGAACATCAGTTCACATTTGTAGGTGGATTATTAGTTTTAGAGCTAAAATTAGCATATTTAAAGTGATTTTCATGCTTCCAGGGGCTCTAAACACAAGATTTGTGGAATGGTTAAAAGTGCATGAAAATGGCCAATTTGCCCACTCTGAGGTCTCAAAAAGTGTTTCTTCACCCCGGGAAGTGAATTAAATACCATTTGGAGGCATTTAATGTTCAAGCAAAAACGGCAGATTTTTGACAAAAGAGATAACACCCCCCCATTACGTCATTCTTCAGAAAGGTGAAAAATTGGCCGTTTTCAAATTTTTTATTTTTGAACGTCAGTTCACATTTGTAGGTGGATTATTAGTTTTAGAGTTAAAATTAGCATGTTTAAAGTGATTTTCATGCTTCCAGGGGCCCGGGAAGTGAATTAAATACCATTTGGAGGCATTTAATGTTCAAGCAAAAACAGCTGATCTTTGACAAAAGAGATAACACCCCCCCATTACGTCATTCTTCAGAAAGGTGAAAAATTGGCCGTTTTCAAATGTTTTATTTTTGAACGTCAGTTCACATTTGTAGGTGGATTATTAGTTTTAGAGCTAAAATTAGCATGTTTAAAGTGATTTTCATGCTTCCAGGGGCTCTAAACACAAGATTTGTGGAATGGTTAAAAGTGCATGAAAATGGCCAATTTGCTCACTCTGAGGTCTCAAAAAGTGTTTCTTCACCCCGGGAAGTGAATTAAATACCATTTGGAGGCATTTAATGTTCAATCAAAAACAGCTGATTTTTGACAAAAGAGATCACACCTCCCATTACGTCATGCTTCAGAAAGGTGAAAAATTGTCCGTTTTCAAATGTTTTATTTTTGAATGTCAGTTCACATTTGTAGGTGGATTATTAGTTTTAGAGCTAAAATTAGCATGTTTAAAGTGATTTTCATGCTTCCTGTGGCCCTAAACACAAGGTTTGTGGAATGATTAAAAGTGCATGAAAATGGCCAATTTGCTCACTCTGAGGTCTCAAAAAGTGTTTCTTCACCCCGGGAAGTGAATTAAATACCATTTGGAGGCATTTAATGTTCAAGCAAAAACAGCTGATTTTTGACAAAAGAGATAACACCCCCCCATTAAGTAATTCTTCAGAAAGGTGAAAAATGGTCCGTTTTCAAATGTTTTATTTTTGAACGTCAGTTCACATTTGTAGGTGGATTATTAGTTTTAGAGCTAAAATTAGCATATTTAAAGTGATTTTCATGCTTCCAGGGGCTCTAAACACAAGATTTGTGGAATGGTTAAAAGTGCATGAAAATGGCCAATTTGCCCACTCTGAGGTCTCAAAAAGTGTTTCTTCACCCCGGGAAGTGAATTAAATACCATTTGGAGGCATTTATTGTTCAAGCAAAAACGGCTGATTTTTGACAAAAGAGATAACACCCCCCCATTACGTCATTCTTCAGAAAGGTGAAAAATGGTCCGTTTTCAAATGTTTTATTTTTGAACGTCAGTTCACATTTGTAGGTGGATTATTAGTTTTAGAGCTAAAATTAGCATGTTTAAAGTGATTTTCATGCTTCCAGGGGCCCGGGAAGTGAATTAAATACCATTTGGAGGCATTTAATGTTCAAGCAAAAACAGCTGATCTTTGACAAAAGAGATAACACCCCCCCATTACGTCATTCTTCAGAAAGGTGAAAAATGGTCCGTTTTCAAATGTTTTATTTTTGAACGTCAGTACACATTTGTAGGTGGATTATTAGTTTTAGAGCTAAAATTAGCATGTTTAAAGTGATTTTCATGCTTCCAGGGGCTCTAAACACAAGATTTGTGGAATGGTTAAAAGTGCATGAAAATGGCCAATTTGCTCACTCTGAGGTCTCAAAAAGTGTTTCTTCACCCCGGGAAGTGAATTAAATACCATTTGTAGGCATTTAATGTTCAATCAAAAACAGCTGATTTTTGACAAAAGAGATAACACCCCCCATTAGGTCATGCTTCAGAAAGGTGAAAAATGGTCCGTTTTCAAATGTTTTATTTTTGAACGTCAGTTCACATTTGTAGGTGGATTATTAGTTTTAGAGCTAAAATTAGCATGTTTAAAGTGATTTTCATGCTTCCAGGGGCTCAAAACACAAGATTTGTGGAATGGTTAAAAGTTCATGAAAATGGCCAATTTGCTCACTCTGAGGTCTCAAAAAGTGTTTCTTCACCCCGGGAAGTGAATTAAATACCATTTGGAGGCATTTAATGTTCAAGCAAAAACAGCTGATTTTTGACAAAAGGGATAACACCCCCCCCCCCATTACGTAATGCTTCAGAAAGGTGAAAAATGGTCCGTTTTCAAATGTTTTATTTTTGAAGGTCAGTTCACATTTGTAGGTGGATTATTAGTTTTAGAGCTAAAATTAGCATGTTTAAAGTGATTTTCATGCTTCCAGGGGCCCGGGAAGTGAATTAAATACCATTTGGAGGCATTTAATGTTCAAGCAAAAACGGCTGATTTTTGACAAAAGAGATAACACCCCCCCATTAAGTCATGCTTCAGAAAGGTGAAAAATTGTCCATTTTCAAATGTTTTATTTTTGAATGTCAGTTCACATTTGTAGGTGAATTATTAGTTTTAGAGCTAAAATTAGCATGTTTAAAGTGATTTTCATGCTTCCTGTGGCCCTAAACACAAAGTTTGTGGAATGGTTAAAAGTGCATGAAAATGGCCAATTTGCTCACTCTGAGGTCTCAAAAAGTGTTTCTTCACCCCGGGAAGTGAATTAAATACCATTTGGAGGCATTTAATGTTCAAGCAAAAACAGCTGATTTTTGACAAAAGAGATAACACCCCCCCATTACGTAATTCTTCAGAAAGGTGAAAAATGGTCAGTTTTCAAATGTTTTATTTTTGAATGTCAGTTCACATTTGTAGGTGGATTATTAGTTTTAGAGCTAAAATTTGCATATTTAAAGTGATTTTCATGCTTCCAGGGGCTTTAAACACAAGATTTGTGGAATGGTTAAAAGTGCAAGAAAATGGCCAATTTGCTCACTCTGAGGTCTCAAAAAGAGTTTCTTCACCCCGGGAAGTGAATTAAATACCATTTGGAGGCATTTAATGTTCAAGCAAAAACAGCTGATTTTTGACAAAAGAGATAACACCCCCCCATTACGTAATTCTTCAGAAAGGTGAAAAATTGTCTGTTTTCAAATGTTTTATTTTTGAATGTCAGTTCACATTTGTAGGTGGATTATTAGTTTTAGAGCTAAAATTTGCATATTTAAAGTGATTTTCATGCTTCCAGGGGCTCTAAACACAAGATTTGTGGAATGGTTAAAAGTGCATGAAAATGGCCAATTTGCTCACTCTGAGGTCTCAAAAAGTGTTTCTTCACCCCGGGAAGTGAATTAAATACCATTTGGAGGCATTTAATGTTCAAGCAAAAACGGCTGATTTTTGACAAAAGAGATAACACCCCCCCCATTACGTCATTCTTCAGAAAGGTGAAAAATGGTCCGTTTTCAAATGTTTTATTTTTGAACGTCAGTTCACATTTGTAGGTGGATTATTAGTTTTAGAGCTAAAATTAGCATATTTAAAGTGATTTTCATGCTTCCAGGGGCTCTAAACACAAGATTTGTGGAATGGTTAAAAGTGCATGAAAATGGCCAATTTGCTCACTCTGAGGTCTCAAAAAGTGTTTCTTCACCCCGGGAAGTGAATTAAATACCATTTGGAGGCATTTAATGTTCAAGCAAAAACGGATGATTTTTGACAAAAGAGATAACACCCCCCCATTACGTCATTCTTCAGAAAGGTGAAAAATGGTCCGTTTTCAAATGTTTTATTTTTGAACGTCAGTTCACATTTGTAGGTGGATTATTAGTTTTAGAGCTAAAATTAGCATGTTTAAAGTGATTTTCATGCTTCCAGGGGCTCTAAACACAAGATTTGTGGAATGGTTAAAAGTGCATGAAAATGGCCAATTTGCTCACTCTGAGGTCTCAAAAAGTGTTTCTTCACCCCGGGAAGTGAATTAAATACCATTTGGAGGCATTTAATGTTCAATCAAAAACAGCTGATTTTTGACAAAAGAGATAACACCTCCCATTACGTCATGCTTCAGAAAGGTGAAAAATTGTCCTTTTTTCAAATGGTTTTTTTTAATGTCAGTTCACATTTGTAGGTGGATTATTAGTTTTAGAGCTAAAATTAGCATGTTTAAAGTGATTTTCATGCTTCCTGTGGCCCTAAACACAAGGTTTGTGGAATGGTTAAAAGTGCATGAAAATGGCCAATTTGCTCACTCTGAGGTCTCAAAAAGAGTTTCTTCACCCCGGGAAGTAAATTAAATACCATTTGGAGGCATTTAATGTTCAAGCAAAAACAACTGATTTTTGACAAAAGAGATAACACCCCCCCATTACGTAATTCTTCAGAAAGGTGAAAAATTGTCTGTTTTCAAATGTTTTGTTTTTGAATGTCAGTTCACATTTGTAGGTGGATTATTAGTTTTAGAGCTAAAATTAGCATGTTTAAAGTGATTTTCATGCTTCCAGGGGCTCTAAACACAAGATTTGTGGAATGGTTAAAAGTGCATGAAAATGGCCAATTTGCTCACTCTGAGGTCTCAAAAAGTGTTTCTTCACCCCGGGAAGTGAATTAAATACCATTTGGAGGCATTTAATGTTCAATCAAAAACAGCAGATTTTTGACAAAAGAGATAACACCCCCCATTACGTCATTCTTCAGAAAGGTGAAAAATGGTCCGTTTTCAAATGTTTTATTTTTGAACGTCAGTTCACATTTGTAGGTGGATTAGTAGTTTTAGAGCTAAAATTAGCATGTTTAAAGTGATTTTCATGCTTCCAGGGGCTCTAAACACAAGATTTGTGGAATGGTTAAAAGTGCATGAAAATGGCCAATTTGCTCACTCTGAGGTCTCAAAAAGTGTTTCTTCACCCCGGGAAGTGAATTAAATACCATTTGGAGGCATTTAATGTTCAAGCAAAAACAGCTGATCTTTGACAAAAGAGATAACACCCCCCCATTACGTCATTCTTCAGAAAGGTGAAAAATGGTCCGTTTTCAAATGTTTTATTTTTGGACGTCAGTTCACATTTGTAGGTGGATTATTAGTTTTAGAGCTAAAATTAGCATGTTTATAGTGATTTTCATGCTTCCAGGGGCTCTAAACACAAGATTTGTGGAATGGTTAAAAGTGCATGAAAATGGCCAATTTGCTCACTCTGAGGTCTCAAAAAGTGTTTCTTCACCCCGGGAAGTGAATTAAATACCATTTGGAGGCATTTCATGTTCAATCAAAAACAGCTGATTTTTGACAAAAGAGATAACACCTCCCACTACGTCATGCTTCAGAAAGGTGAAAAATTGTCCGTTTTCAAATGTTTTTGTTTTTAATGTCAGTTCACATTTGTAGGTGGATTAGTTTTAGAGCTAAAATTAGCATGTTTAAAGTGATTTTCATGCTTCCTGTGGCCCTAAACACAAAGTTTGTGGAATGGTTAAAAGTGCATGAAAATGGCCAATTTGCTCACTCTGAGGTCTCAAAAAGTGTTTCTTCACCCCGGGAAGTGAATTAAATACCATTTGGAGGCATTTAATGTTCAAGCAAAAACAGCTGATTTTTGACAAAAGGGATAACACCCCATTACGTAATGCTTCAGAAAGGTGAAAAATGGTCCGTTTTCAAATGTTATATTTTTGAAGGTCAGTTCACATTTGTAGGTGGATTATTAGTTTTAGAGCTAAAATTAGCATGTTTAAAGTGATTTTCATGCTTCCAGGGGACCGGGAAGTGAATTAAATACCATTTGGAGGCATTTAATGTTCAAGCAAAAACAGCTGATCTTTGACAAAAGAGATAACAACCCCCCATTACGTCATTCTTCAGAAAGGTGAAAAATGGTCCGTTTTCAAATGTTTTATTTTTGAACGTCAGTTCACATTTGTAGGTGGATTATTAGTTTTAGAGCTAAAATTAGCATGTTTATAGTGATTTTCATGCTTCCAGGGGCTCTAAACACAAGATTTGTGGAATGGTTAAAAGTGCATGAAAATGGCCAATTTGCTCACTCTGAGGTCTCAAAAAGTGTTTCTTCACCCCGGGAAGTGAATTAAATACCATTTGGAGGCATTTAATGTTCAAGCAAAAACGGCTGATTTTTGACAAAAGAGATAACACCCCCCCCATTACGTCATTCTTCAGAAAGGTGAAAAATGGTCCGTTTTCAAATGTTTTATTTTTGAACGTCAGTTCACATTTGTAGGTGGATTATTAGTTTTAGAGCTAAAATTAGCATGTTTAAAGTGATTTTCATGCTTCCAGGTGCTCTAAACACAAGATTTGTGGAATGGTTAAAAGTGCATGAAAATGGCCAATTTGCTCACTCTGAGGTCTCAAAAAGTGTTTCTTCACCCCGGGAAGTGAATTAAATACCATTTGGAGGCATTTAATGTTCAATCAAAAACAGCTGATTTTTGACAAAAGAGATAACACCTCCCATTACGTCATGCTTCAGAAAGGTGAAAAATTGTCCGTTTTCAAATGTTTTTTTTTAATGTCAGTTCACATTTGAAGGTGGATTATTAGTTTTAGAGCTAAAATTAGCATGTTTAAAGTGATTTTCATGCTTCCTGTGGCCCTAAGCACAAGGTTTGTGGAATGGTTAAAAGTGCATGAAAATGGCCAATTTGCTCACTCTGAGGTCTCAAAAAGTGTTTCTTCACCCGGGGAAGTGAATTAAATACCATTTGGAGGCATTTAATGTTCAAGCAAAAACGGCTGATTTTTGACAAAAGAGATAACACCCCCCCCATTACGTCATTCTTCAGAAAGGTGAAAAATGGTCCGTTTTCAAATGTTTTATTTTAGAACGTCAGTTCACATTTGTAGGTGGATTATTAGTTTTAGAGCTAAAATTAGCATGTTTAAAGTGATTTTCATGCTTCCAGGGGCTCTAAACACAAGATTTGTGGAATGGTTAAAAGTGCATGAAAATGGCCAATTTGCTCACTCTGAGGTCTCAAAAAGTGTTTCTTCACCCCGGGAAGTGAATTAAATACCATTTGTAGGCATTTAATGTTCAATCAAAAACAGCAGATTTTTGACAAAAGAGATAACACCCCCCCATTACTTCATTCTTCAGAAAGGTGAAAAATGGTCCGTTTTCAAATGTTTTATTTTTGAACGTCAGTTCACATTTGAAGGTGGATTATTAGTTTTAGAGCTAAAATTAGCATGTTTAAAGTGATTTTCATGCTTCCAGGGGCTCTAAACACAAGATTTGTGGAATGGTTAAAAGTGCATGAAAATGGCCAATTTGCTCACTCTGAGGTCTCAAAAAGTGTTTCTTCACCCCGGGAAGTGAATTAAATACCATTTGGAGGCATTTAATGTTCAAGCAAAAACGGCTGATTTTTGACAAAAGAGATAACACCCCCCCATTACGTCATTCTTCAGAAAGGTGAAAAATGGTCCGTTTTCAAATGTTTTATTTTTGAACGTCAGTTCACATTTGTAGGTGGATTATTAGTTTTAGAGCTAAAATTAGCATGTTTAAAGTGATTTTCATGCTTCCAGGGGCTCTAAACACAAGATTTGTGGAATGGTTAAAAGTGCATGAAAATGGCCAATTTGCTCACTCTGAGGTCTCAAAAAGTGTTTCTTCACCCCGGGAAGTGAATTAAATACCATTTGGAGGCATTTAATGTTCAATCAAAAACAGCTGATTTTTGACAAAAGAGATAACACCTCCCATTACGTCATGCTTCAGAAAGGTGAAAAATTGTCCTTTTTTCAAATGTTTTTTTTTAATGTCAGTTCACATTTGTAGGTGGATTATTAGTTTTAGAGCTAAAATTAGCATGTTTAAAGTGATTTTCATGCTTCCTGTGGCCCTAAACACAAGGTTTGTGGAATGGTTAAAAGTGCATGAAAATGGCCAATTTGCTCACTCTGAGGTCTCCAAAAGAGTTTCTTCACCCCGGGAAGTGAATTAAATACCATTTGGAGGCATTTAATGTTCAAGCAAAAACAACTGATTTTTGACAAAAGAGATAACACCCCCCCATTACGTAATTCTTCAGAAAGGTGAACAATTGTCTGTTTTCAAATGTTTTATTTTTGAATGTCAGTTCACATTTGTAGGTGGATTATTAGTTTTAGAGCTAAAATTAGCATATTTAAAGTGATTTTCATGCTTCCAGGGGCTCTAAACACAAGATTTGTGGAATGGTTAAAAGTGCATGAAAATGGCCAATTTGCTCACTCTGAGGTCTCAAAAAGTGTTTCTTCACCCCGGGAAGTGAATTAAATACCATTTGGAGGCATTTACTGTTCAAGCAAAAACGGCTGATTTTTGACAAAAGAGATAACACCCCCCCATTAAGTCATGCTTCAGAAAGGTGAAAAATGGTCCATTTTCAAATGTTTTATTTTTGAATGTCAGTTCACATTTGTAGGTGAATTATTAGTTTTAGAGCTAAAATTAGCATGTTTAAAGTGATTTTAATGCTTCCTGTGGCCCTAAACACAAAGTTTGTGGAATGGTTAAAAGTGCATGAAAATGGCCAATTTGCTCACTCTGAGGTCTCAAAAAGTGTTTCTTCACCCCGGGAAGTGAATTAAATACCATTTGGAGGCATTTACTGTTCAAGCAAAAATGGCTGATTTTTGACAAAAGAGATAACACCCCCCCATTACGTCATTCTTCAGAAAGGTGAAAAATGGTCCGTTTTCAAATGTTTTATTTTTGAACGTCAGTTCACATTTGTAGGTGGATTATTAGTTTTAGAGCTAAAATTAGCATGTTTAAAGTGATTTTCATGCTTCCAGGGGCTCTAAACACAAGATTTGTGGAATGGTTAAAAGTGCATGAAAATGGCCAATTTGCTCACTCTGAGGTCTCAAAAAGTGTTTCTTCACCCCGGGAAGTGAATTAAATACCATTTGTAGGCATTTAATGTTCAATCAAAAACAGCAGATTTTTGACAAAAGAGATAACACCCCCCCATTACGTCATTCTTCAGAAAGGTGAAAAATGGTCCGTTTTCAAATGTTTTATTTTTGAACGTCAGTTCACATTTGTAGGTGGATTATTAGTTTTAGAGCTAAAATTAGCATGTTTAAAGTGATTTTCATGCTTCCAGGGGCTCTAAACACAAGATTTGTGGAATGGTTAAAAGTGCATGAAAATGGCCAATTTGCTCACTCTGAGGTCTCAAAAAGTGTTTCTTCACCCCGGGAAGTGAATTAAATACCATTTGGAGGCATTTAATGTTCAAGCAAAAACAGCTGATTTTTGACAAAAGAGATAACACCCCCCCATTACGTCATTCTTCAGAAAGGTGAAAAATGGTCCGTTTTCAAATGTTTTATTTTTGAACGTCAGTTCACATTTGTAGGTGGATTATTAGTTTTAGAGCTAAAATTAGCATGTTTAAAGTGATTTTCATGCTTCCAGGGGCTCTAAACACAAGATTTGTGGAATGGTTAAAAGTGCATGAAAATGGCCAATTTGCTCACTCTGAGGTCTCAAAAAGTGTTTCTTCACCCCGGGAAGTGAATTAAATACCATTTGGAGGCATTTAATGTTTAAGCAAAAACAGCTGATTTTTGACAAAAGAGATAACACCCCCCCATTACGTAATTTTTCAGAAAGGTGAAAAATTGTCTGTTTTCAAATGTTTTATTTTTGAATGTCAGTTCACATTTGTAGGTGGATTATTAGTTTTAGAGCTAAAATTAGCATATTTAAAGTGATTTTCATGCTTCCAGGGGCTCTAAACACAAGATTTGTGGAATGGTTAAAAGTGCATGAAAATGGCCAATTTGCTCACTCTGAGGTCTCAAAAAGTGTTTCTTCTCCCCGTGAAGTGAATTAAATACCATTTGGAGGCATTTAATGTTCAATCAAAAACAGCTGATTTTTGACAAAAGGGATAACACCCCATTACGTAATGCTTCAGAAAGGTGAAAAATGGTCCGTTTTCAAATGTTATATTTTTGAAGGTCAGTTCACATTTGTAGGTGGATTATTAGTTTTAGAGCTAAAATTAGCATGTTTAAAGTGATTTTCATGCTTCCAGGGGACCGGGAAGTGAATTAAATACCATTTGGAGGCATTTAATGTTCAAGCAAAAACAGCTGATCTTTGACAAAAGAGATAACAACCCCCCATTACGTCATTCTTCAGAAAGGTGAAAAATGGTCCGTTTTCAAATGTTTTATTTTTGAACGTCAGTTCACATTTGTAGGTGGATTATTAGTTTTAGAGCTAAAATTAGCATGTTTATAGTGATTTTCATGCTTCCAGGGGCTCTAAACACAAGATTTGTGGAATGGTTAAAAGTGCATGAAAATGGCCAATTTGCTCACTCTGAGGTCTCAAAAAGTGTTTCTTCACCCCGGGAAGTGAATTAAATACCATTTGGAGGCATTTAATGTTCAAGCAAAAACGGCTGATTTTTGACAAAAGAGATAACACCCCCCCCATTACGTCATTCTTCAGAAAGGTGAAAAATGGTCCGTTTTCAAATGTTTTATTTTTGAACGTCAGTTCACATTTGTAGGTGGATTATTAGTTTTAGAGCTAAAATTAGCATGTTTAAAGTGATTTTCATGCTTCCAGGTGCTCTAAACACAAGATTTGTGGAATGGTTAAAAGTGCATGAAAATGGCCAATTTGCTCACTCTGAGGTCTCAAAAAGTGTTTCTTCACCCCGGGAAGTGAATTAAATACCATTTGGAGGCATTTAATGTTCAATCAAAAACAGCTGATTTTTGACAAAAGAGATAACACCTCCCATTACGTCATGCTTCAGAAAGGTGAAAAATTGTCCGTTTTCAAATGTTTTTTTTTAATGTCAGTTCACATTTGTAGGTGGATTATTAGTTTTAGACCTAAAATTAGCATGTTTAAAGTGATTTTCATGCTTCCTGTGGCCCTAAGCACAAGGTTTGTGGAATGGTTAAAAGTGCATGAAAATGGCCAATTTGCTCACTCTGAGGTCTCAAAAAGTGTTTCTTCACCCGGGGAAGTGAATTAAATACCATTTGGAGGCATTTAATGTTCAAGCAAAAACGGCTGATTTTTGACAAAAGAGATAACACCCCCCCCATTACGTCATTCTTCAGAAAGGTGAAAAATGGTCCGTTTTCAAATGTTTTATTTTTGAACGTCAGTTCACATTTGTAGGTGGATTATTAGTTTTAGAGCTAAAATTAGCATGTTTAAAGTGATTTTCATGCTTCCAGGGGCTCTAAACACAAGATTTGTGGAATGGTTAAAAGTGCATGAAAATGGCCAATTTGCTCACTCTGAGGTCTCAAAAAGTGTTTCTTCAACCCGGGAAGTGAATTAAATACCATTTGTAGGCATTTAATGTTCAATCAAAAACAGCAGATTTTTGACAAAAGAGATAACACCCCCCCATTACGTCATTCTTCAGAAAGGTGAAAAATGGTCCGTTTTCAAATGTTTTATTTTTGAACGTCAGTTCACATTTGTAGGTGGATTATTAGTTTTAGAGCTAAAATTAGCATATTTAAAGTGATTTTCATGCTTCCAGGGGCTCTAAACACAAGATTTGTGGAATGGTTAAAAGTGCATGAAAATGGCCAATTTGCTCACTCTGAGGTCTCAAAAAGTGTTTCTTCACCCCGGGAAGTGAATTAAATACCATTTGGAGGCATTTAATGTTCAAGCAAAAACAGATGATTTTTGACAAAAGAGATAACACCCCCCCATTACGTCATTCTTCAGAAAGGTGAAAAATGGTCCGTTTTCAAATGTTTTATTTTTGAACGTCAGTTCACATTTGTAGGTGGATTATTAGTTTTAGAGCTAAAATTAGCATGTTTAAAGTGATTTTCATGCTTCCAGGGGCTCTAAACACAAGATTTGTGGAATGGTTAAAAGTGCATGAAAATGGCCAATTTGCTCACTCTGAGGTCTCAAAAAGTGTTTCTTCACCCCGGGAAGTGAATTAAATACCATTTGGAGGCATTTAATGTTCAATCAAAAACAGCTGATTTTTGACAAAAGAGATAACACCTCCCATTACGTCATGCTTCAGAAAGGTGAAAAATTGTCCTTTTTTCAAATGTTTTTTTTAATGTCCGTTCACATTTGTAGGTGGATTATTAGTTTTAGAGCTAAAATTAGCATGTTTAAAGTGATTTTCATGCTTCCTGTGGCCCTAAACACAAGGTTTGTGGAATGGTTAAAAGTGCATGAAAATGGCCAATTTGCTCACTCTGAGGTCTCAAAAAGAGTTTCTTCACCCCGGGAAGTAAATTAAATACCATTTGGAGGCATTTAATGTTCAAGCAAAAACAACTGATTTTTGACAAAAGAGATAACACCCCCCCATTACGTAATTCTTCAGAAAGGTGAAAAATTGTCTGTTTTCAAATGTTTTGTTTTTGAATGTCAGTTCACATTTGTAGGTGGATTATTAGTTTTAGAGCTAAAATTAGCATGTTTAAAGTGATTTTCATGCTTCCAGGGGCTCTAAACACAAGATTTGTGGAATGGTTAAAAGTGCATGAAAATGGCCAATTTGCTCACTCTGAGGTCTCAAAAAGTGTTTCTTCACCCCGGGAAGTGAATTAAATACCATTTGGAGGCATTTAATGTTCAATCAAAAACAGCAGATTTTTGACAAAAGAGATAACACCCCCCATTACGTCATTCTTCAGAAAGGTGAAAAATGGTCCGTTTTCAAATGTTTAATTTTTGAACGTCAGTTCACATTTGTAGGTGGATTAGTAGTTTTAGAGCTAAAATTAGCATGTTTAAAGTGATTTTCATGCTTCCAGGGGCTCTAAACACAAGATTTGTGGAATGGTTAAAAGTGCATGAAAATGGCCAATTTGCTCACTCTGAGGTCTCAAAAAGTGTTTCTTCACCCCGGGAAGTGAATTAAATACCATTTGGAGGCATTTAATGTTCAAGCAAAAACAGCTGATCTTTGACAAAAGAGATAACACCCCCCCATTACGTCATTCTTCAGAAAGGTGAAAAATGGTCCGTTTTCAAATGTTTTATTTTTGGACGTCAGTTCACATTTGTAGGTGGATTATTAGTTTTAGAGCTAAAATTAGCATGTTTATAGTGATTTTCATGCTTCCAGGGGCTCTAAACACAAGATTTGTGGAATGGTTAAAAGTGCATGAAAATGGCCAATTTGCTCACTCTGAGGTCTCAAAAAGTGTTTCTTCACCCCGGGAAGTGAATTAAATACCATTTGGAGGCATTTCATGTTCAATCAAAAACAGCTGATTTTTGACAAAAGAGATAACACCTCCCACTACGTCATGCTTCAGAAAGGTGAAAAATTGTCCGTTTTCAAATGTTTTTGTTTTTAATGTCAGTTCACATTTGTAGGTGGATTAGTTTTAGAGCTAAAATTAGCATGTTTAAAGTGATTTTCATGCTTCCTGTGGCCCTAAACACAAAGTTTGTGGAATGGTTAAAAGTGCATGAAAATGGCCAATTTGCTCACTCTGAGGTCTCAAAAAGTGTTTCTTCACCCCGGGAAGTGAATTAAATACCATTTGGAGGCATTTAATGTTCAAGCAAAAACAGCTGATTTTTGACAAAAGAGATAACACCCCCCCATTAAGTAATTCTTCAGAAAGGTAAAAAATGGTCCGTTTTCAAATGTTATATTTTTGAAGGTCAGTTCACATTTGTAGGTGGATTATTAGTTTTAGAGCTAAAATTAGCATGTTTAAAGTGATTTTCATGCTTCCAGGGGACCGGGAAGTGAATTAAATACCATTTGGAGGCATTTAATGTTCAAGCAAAAACAGCTGATCTTTGACAAAAGAGATAACAACCCCCCATTACGTCATTCTTCAGAAAGGTGAAAAATGGTCCGTTTTCAAATGTTTTATTTTTGAACGTCAGTTCACATTTGTAGGTGGATTATTAGTTTTAGAGCTAAAATTAGCATGTTTATAGTGATTTTCATGCTTCCAGGGGCTCTAAACACAAGATTTGTGGAATGGTTAAAAGTGCATGAAAATGGCCAATTTGCTCACTCTGAGGTCTCAAAAAGTGTTTCTCCACCCCGGGAAGTGAATTAAATACCATTTGGAGGCATTTAATGTTCAAGCAAAAACGGCTGATTTTTGACAAAAGAGATAACACCCCCCCCATTACGTCATTCTTCAGAAAGGTGAAAAATGGTCCGTTTTCAAATGTTTTATTTTTGAACGTCAGTTCACATTTGTAGGTGGATTATTAGTTTTAGAGCTAAAATTAGCATGTTTAAAGTGATTTTCATGCTTCCAGGTGCTCTAAACACAAGATTTGTGGAATGGTTAAAAGTGCATGAAAATGGCCAATTTGCTCACTCTGAGGTCTCAAAAAGTGTTTCTTCACCCCGGGAAGTGAATTAAATACCATTTGGAGGCATTTAATGTTCAATCAAAAACAGCTGATTTTTGACAAAAGAGATAACACCTCCCATTACGTCATGCTTCAGAAAGGTGAAAAATTGTCCGTTTTCAAATGTTTTTTTTTATGTCAGTTCACATTTGAAGGTGGATTATTAGTTTTAGAGCTAAAATTAGCATGTTTAAAGTGATTTTCATGCTTCCTGTGGCCCTAAGCACAAGGTTTGTGGAATGGTTAAAAGTGCATGAAAATGGCCAATTTGCTCACTCTGAGGTCTCAAAAAGTGTTTCTTCACCCGGGGAAGTGAATTAAATACCATTTGGAGGCATTTAATGTTCAAGCAAAAACGGCTGATTTTTGACAAAAGAGATAACACCCCCCCCATTACGTCATTCTTCAGAAAGGTGAAAAATGGTCCGTTTTCAAATGTTTTATTTTTGAACGTCAGTTCACATTTGTAGGTGGATTATTAGTTTTAGAGCTAAAATTAGCATGTTTAAAGTGATTTTCATGCTTCCAGGGGCTCTAAACACAAGATTTGTGGAATGGTTAAAAGTGCATGAAAATGGCCAATTTGCTCACTCTGAGGTCTCAAAAAGTGTTTCTTCACCCCGGGAAGTGAATTAAATACCATTTGTAGGCATTTAATGTTCAATCAAAAACAGCAGATTTTTGACAAAAGAGATAACACCCCCCCATTACGTCATTCTTCAGAAAGGTGAAAAATGGTCCGTTTTCAAATGTTTTATTTTTGAACGTCAGTTCACATTTGTAGGTGGATTATTAGTTTTAGAGCTAAAATTAGCATGTTTAAAGTGATTTTCATGCTTCCAGGGGCTCTAAACACAAGATTTGTGGAATGGTTAAAAGTGCATGAAAATGGCCAATTTGCTCACTCTGAGGTCTCAAAAAGTGTTTCTTCACCCCGGGAAGTGAATTAAATACCATTTGGAGGCATTTAATGTTCAAGCAAAAACGGCTGATTTTTGACAAAAGAGATAACACCCCCCCATTACGTCATTCTTCAGAAAGGTGAAAAATGGTCCGTTTTCAAATGTTTTATTTTTGAACGTCAGTTCACATTTGTAGGTGGATTATTAGTTTTAGAGCTAAAATTAGCATGTTTAAAGTGATTTTCATGCTTCCAGGGGCTCTAAACACAAGATTTGTGGAATGGTTAAAAGTGCATGAAAATGGCCAATTTGCTCACTCTGAGGTCTCAAAAAGTGTTTCTTCACCCCGGGAAGTGAATTAAATACCATTTGGAGGCATTTAATGTTCAATCAAAAACAGCTGATTTTTGACAAAAGAGATAACACCTCCCATTACGTCATGCTTCAGAAAGGTGAAAAATTGTCCCTTTTTCAAATGGTTTTTTTTAATGTCAGTTCACATTTGTAGGTGGATTATTAGTTTTAGAGCTAAAATTAGCATGTTTAAAGTGATTTTCATGCTTCCTGTGGCCCTAAACACAAGGTTTGTGGAATGGTTAAAAGTGCATGAAAATGGCCAATTTGCTCACTCTGAGGTCTCAAAAAGAGTTTCTTCACCCCGGGAAGTGAATTAAATACCATTTGGAGGCATTTAATGTTCAAGCAAAAACAACTGATTTTTGACAAAAGAGATAACACCCCCCCATTACGCAATTCTTCAGAAAGGTGAACAATTGTCTGTTTTCAAATGTTTTATTTTTGAATGTCAGTTCACATTTGTAGGTGGATTATTAGTTTTAGAGCTAAAATTAGCATATTTAAAGTGATTTTCATGCTTCCAGGGGCTCTAAACACAAGATTTGTGGAATGGTTAAAAGTGCATGAAAATGGCCAATTTGCTCACTCTGAGGTCTCAAAAAGTGTTTCTTCACCCCGGGAAGTGAATTAAATACCATTTGGAGGCATTTACTGTTCAAGCAAAAACGGCTGATTTTTGACAAAAGAGATAACACCCCCCCATTAAGTCATGCTTCAGAAAGGTGAAAAATGGTCCATTTTCAAATGTTTTATTTTTGAATGTCAGTTCACATTTGTAGGTGAATTATTAGTTTTAGAGCTAAAATTAGCATGTTTAAAGTGATTTTCATGCTTCCTGTGGCCCTAAACACAAAGTTTGTGGAATGGTTAAAAGTGCATGAAAATGGCCAATTTGCTCACTCTGAGGTCTCAAAAAGTGTTTCTTCACCCCGGGAAGTGAATTAAATACCATTTGGAGGCATTTACTGTTCAAGCAAAAACGGCTGATTTTTGACAAAAGAGATAACACCCCCCCATTACGTCATTCTTCAGAAAGGTGAAAAATGGTCCGTTTTCAAATGTTTTATTTTTGAACGTCAGTTCACATTTGTAGGTGGATTATTAGTTTTAGAGCTAAAATTAGCATGTTTAAAGTGATTTTCATGCTTCCAGGGGCTCTAAACACAAGATTTGTGGAATGGTTAAAAGTGCATGAAAATGGCCAATTTGCTCACTCTGAGGTCTCAAAAAGTGTTTCTTCACCCCGGGAAGTGAATTAAATACCATTTGTAGGCATTTAATGTTCAATCAAAAACAGCAGATTTTTGACAAAAGAGATAACACCCCCCCATTACGTCATTCTTCAGAAAGGTGAAAAATGGTCCGTTTTCAAATGTTTTATTTTTGAACGTCAGTTCACATTTGTAGGTGGATTATTAGTTTTAGAGCTAAAATTAGCATGTTTAAAGTGATTTTCATGCTTCCAGGGGCTCTAAACACAAGATTTGTGGAATGGTTAAAAGTGCATGAAAATGGCCAATTTGCTCACTCTGAGGTCTCAAAAAGTGTTTCTTCACCCCGGGAAGTGAATTAAATACCATTTGGAGGCATTTAATGTTCAAGCAAAAACAGCTGATTTTTGACAAAAGAGATAACACCCCCCCATTACGTCATTCTTCAGAAAGGTGAAAAATGGTCCGTTTTCAAATGTTTTATTTTTGAACGTCAGTTCACATTTGTAGGTGGATTATTAGTTTTAGAGCTAAAATTAGCATGTTTAAAGTGATTTTCATGCTTCCAGGGGCTCTAAACACAAGATTTGTGGAATGGTTAAAAGTGCATGAAAATGGCCAATTTGCTCACTCTGAGGTCTCAAAAAGTGTTTCTTCACCCCGGGAAGTGAATTAAATACCATTTGGAGGCATTTAATGTTTAAGCAAAAACAGCTGATTTTTGACAAAAGAGATAACACCCCCATTACGTAATTTTTCAGAAAGGTGAAAAATTGTCTGTTTTCAAATGTTTTATTTTTGAATGTCAGTTCACATTTGTAGGTGGATTATTAATTTTAGAGCTAAAATTAGCATATTTAAAGTGATTTTCATGCTTCCAGGGGCTCTAAACACAAGATTTGTGGAATGGTTAAAAGTGCATGAAAATGGCCAATTTGCTCACTCTGAGGTCTCAAAAAGTGTTTCTTCTCCCCGTGAAGTGAATTAAATACCATTTGGAGGCATTTAATGTTCAATCAAAAACAGCTGATTTTTGACAAAAGGGATAACACCCCATTACGTAATGCTTCAGAAAGGTGAAAAATGGTCCGTTTTCAAATGTTATATTTTTGAAGGTCAGTTCACATTTGTAGGTGGATTATTAGTTTTAGAGCTAAAATTAGCATGTTTAAAGTGATTTTCATGCTTCCAGGGGACCGGGAAGTGAATTAAATACCATTTGGAGGCATTTAATGTTCGAACAAAAACAGCTGATCTTTGACAAAAGAGATAACAACCCCCCATTACGTCATTCTTCAGAAAGGTGAAAAATGGTCCGTTTTCAAATGTTTTATTTTTGAACGTCAGTTCACATTTGTAGGTGGATTATTAGTTTTAGAGCTAAAATTAGCATGTTTATAGTGATTTTCATGCTTCCAGGGGCTCTAAACACAAGATTTGTGGAA
Organism: Lissotriton helveticus; assembly: GCF_964261635.1. Taxonomy (NCBI): domain Eukaryota; kingdom Metazoa; phylum Chordata; class Amphibia; order Caudata; family Salamandridae; genus Lissotriton; species Lissotriton helveticus. The sequence goes on from NW_027611740.1 coordinate 3,559,985, forward strand.
TGGTTAAAAGTGCATGAAAATGGCCAATTTGCTCACTCTGAGGTCTCAAAAAGTGTTTCTTCACCCCGGGAAGTGAATTAAATACCATTTGGAGGCATTTAATGTTCAAGCAAAAACGGCTGATTTTTGACAAAAGAGATAACACCCCCCCCATTACGTCATTCTTCAGAAAGGTGAAAAATGGTCCGTTTTCAAATGTTTTATTTTTGAACGTCAGTTCACATTTGTAGGTGGATTATTAGTTTTAGAGCTAAAATTAGCATGTTTAAAGTGATTTTCATGCTTCCAGGTGCTCTAAACACAAGATTTGTGGAATGGTTAAAAGTGCATGAAAATGGCCAATTTGCTCACTCTGAGGTCTCAAAAAGTGTTTCTTCACCCCGGGAAGTGAATTAAATACCATTTGGAGGCATTTAATGTTCAATCAAAAACAGCTGATTTTTGACAAAAGAGATAACACCTCCCATTACGTCATGCTTCAGAAAGGTGAAAAATTGTCCGTTTTCAAATGTTTTATTTTTAATGTCAGTTCACATTTGTAGGTGGATTATTAGTTTTAGAGCTAAAATTAGCATGTTTAAAGTGATTTTCATGCTTCCTGTGGCCCTAAGCACAAGGTTTGTGGAATGGTTAAAAGTGCATGAAAATGGCCAATTTGCTCACTCTGAGGTCTCAAAAAGTGTTTCTTCACCCGGGGAAGTGAATTAAATACCATTTGGAGGCATTTAATGTTCAAGCAAAAACGGCTGATTTTTTACAAAAGAGATAACACCCCCCCCCATTACGTCATTCTTCAGAAAGGTGAAAAATGGTCCGTTTTCAAATGTTTTATTTTTGAACGTCAGTTCACATTTGTAGGTGGATTATTAGTTTTAGAGCTAAAATTAGCATGCTTAAAGTGATTTTCATGCTTCCAGGGGCTCTAAACACAAGATTTGTGGAATGGTTAAAAGTGCATGAAAATGGCCAATTTGCTCACTCTGAGGTCTCAAAAAGTGTTTCTTCACCCCGGGAAGTGAATTAAATACCATTTGTAGGCATTTAATGTTCAATCAAAAACAGCAGATTTTTGACAAAAGAGATAACACCCCCCCATTACGTCATTCTTCAGAAAGGTGAAAAATGGTCCGTTTTCAAATGTTTTATTTTTGAACGTCAGTTCACATTTGTAGGTGGATTATTAGTTTTAGAGCTAAAATTAGCATGTTTAAAGTGATTTTCATGCTTCCAGGGGCTCTAAACACAAGATTTGTGGAATGGTTAAAAGTGCATGAAAATGGCCAATTTGCTCACTCTGAGGTCTCAAAAAGTGTTTCTTCACCCCGGGAAGTGAATTAAATACCATTTGGAGGCATTTAATGTTCAATCAAAAACAGCTGATTTTTGACAAAAGAGATAACACCTCCCATTACGTCATGCTTCAGAAAGGTGAAAAATTGTCCGTTTTCAAATGTTTTTTTTTAATGTCAGTTCACATTTGTAGGTGGATTATTAGTTTTAGAGCTAAAATTAGCATGTTTAAAGTGATTTTCATGCTTCCTGTGGCCCTAAGCACAAGGTTTGTGGAATGGTTAAAAGTGCATGAAAATGGCCAATTTGCTCACTCTGAGGTCTCAAAAAGTGTTTCTTCACCCGGGGAAGTGAATTAAATACCATTTGGAGGCATTTAATGTTCAAGCAAAAACGGCTGATTTTTGACAAAAGAGATAACACCCCCCCCCATTACGTCATTCTTCAGAAAGGTGAAAAATGGTCCGTTTTCAAATGTTTTATTTTTGAACGTCAGTTCACATTTGTAGGTGGATTATTAGTTTTAGAGCTAAAATTAGCATGTTTAAAGTGATTTTCATGCTTCCAGGGGCTCTAAACACAAGATTTGTGGAATGGTTAAAAGTGCATGAAAATGGCCAATTTGCTCACTCTGAGGTCTCAAAAAGTGTTTCTTCACCCCGGGAAGTGAATTAAATACCATTTGTAGGCATTTAATGTTCAATCAAAAACAGCAGATTTTTGACAAAAGAGATAACACCCCCCCATTACGTCATTCTTCAGAAAGGTGAAAAATGGTCCGTTTTCAAATGTTTTATTTTTGAACGTCAGTTCACATTTGTAGGTGGATTATTAGTTTTAGAGCTAAAATTAGCATGTTTAAAGTGATTTTCATGCTTCCAGGGGCTCTAAACACAAGATTTGTGGAATGGTTAAAAGTGCATGAAAATGGCCAATTTGCTCACTCTGAGGTCTCAAAAAGTGTTTCTTCACCCCGGGAAGTGAATTAAATACCATTTGGAGGCATTTAATGTTCAATCAAAAACAGCTGATTTTTGACAAAAGAGATAACACCTCCCATTACGTCATGCTTCAGAAAGGTGAAAAATTGTCCTTTTTTCAAATGATTTTTTTTAATGTCAGTTCACATTTGTAGGTGGATTATTAGTTTTAGAGCTAAAATTAGCATGTTTAAAGTGATTTTCATGCTTCCTGTGGCCCTAAACACAAGGTTTGTGGAATGGTTAAAAGTGCATGAAAATGGCCAATTTGCTCACTCTGAGGTCTCAAAAAGAGTTTCTTCACCCCGGGAAGTGAATTAAATACCATTTGGAGGCATTTAATGTTCAAGCAAAAACAACAGATTTTTGACAAATAGATAACACCCCCCCATTACGTAATTCTTCAGAAAGGTGAAAAATTGTCTGTTTTCAAATGTTTTATTTTTGAATGTCAGTTCACATTTGTAGGTGGATTATTAGTTTTAGAGCTAAAATTAGCATATTTAAAGTGATTTTCATGCTTCCAGGGGCTCTAAACACAAGATTTGTGGAATGGTTAAAAGTGCATGAAAATGGCCAATTTGCTCACTCTGAGGTCTCAAAAAGTGTTTCTTCACCCCGGGAAGTGAATTAAATACCATTTGGAGGCATTTACTGTTCAAGCAAAAACGGCTGATTTTTGACAAAAGAGATAACACCCCCCCATTAAGTCATGCTTCAGAAAGGTGAAAAATGGTCCATTTTCAAATGTTTTATTTTTGAATGTCAGTTCACATTTGTAGGTGAATTATTAGTTTTAGAGCTAAAATTAGCATGTTTAAAGTGATTTTCATGCTTCCTGTGGCCCTAAACACAAAGTTTGTGGAATGGTTAAAAGTGCATGAAAATGGCCAATTTGCTCACTCTGAGGTCTCAAAAAGTGTTTCTTCACCCCGGGAAGTGAATTAAATACCATTTGGAGGCATTTACTGTTCAAGCAAAAACGGCTGATTTTTGACAAAAGAGATAACACCCCCCCATTACGTCATTCTTCAGAAAGGTGAAAAATGGTCCGTTTTCAAATGTTTTATTTTTGAACGTCAGTTCACATTTGTAGGTGGATTATTAGTTTTAGAGCTAAAATTAGCATGTTTAAAGTGATTTTCATGCTTCCAGGGGCTCTAAACACAAGATTTGTGGAATGGTTAAAAGTGCATGAAAATGGCCAATTTGCTCACTCTGAGGTCTCAAAAAGTGTTTCTTCACCCCGGGAAGTGAATTAAATAACATTTGTAGGCATTTAATGTTCAATCAAAAACAGCAGATTTTTGACAAAAGAGATAACACCCCCCCATTACGTCATTCTTCAGAAAGGTGAAAAATGGTCCGTTTTCAAATGTTTTATTTTTGAACGTCAGTTCACATTTGTAGGTGGATTATTAGTTTTAGAGCTAAAATTAGCATGTTTAAAGTGATTTTCATGCTTCCAGGGGCTCTAAACACAAGATTTGTGGAATGGTTAAAAGTGCATAAAAATGGCCAATTTGCTCACTCTGAGGTCTCAAAAAGTGTTTCTTCACCCCGGGAAGTGAATTAAATACCATTTGGAGGCATTTAATGTTCAAGCAAAAACAGCTGATTTTTGACAAAAGAGATAACACCCCCCCATTACGTCATTCTTCAGAAAGGTGAAAAATGGTCCGTTTTCAAATGTTTTATTTTTGAACGTCAGTTCACATTTGTAGGTGGATTATTAGTTTTAGAGCTAAAATTAGCATGTTTAAAGTGATTTTCATGCTTCCAGGGGCTCTAAACACAAGATTTGTGGAATGGTTAAAAGTGCATGAAAATGGCCAATTTGCTCACTCTGAGGTCTCAAAAAGTGTTTCTTCACCCCGGGAAGTGAATTAAATACCATTTGGAGGCATTTACTGTTCAAGCAAAAACGGCTGATTTTTGACAAAAGAGATAACACCCCCCCATTAAGTCATGCTTCAGAAAGGTGAAAAATGGTCCATTTTCAAATGTTTTATTTTTGAATGTCAGTTCACATTTGTAGGTGAATTATTAGTTTTAGAGCTAAAATTAGCATGTTTAAAGTGATTTTCATGCTTCCTGTGGCCCTAAACACAAAGTTTGTGGAATGGTTAAAAGTGCATGAAAATGGCCAATTTGCTCACTCTGAGGTCTCAAAAAGTGTTTCTTCACCCCGGGAAGTGAATTAAATACCATTTGGAGGCATTTACTGTTCAAGCAAAAACGGCTGATTTTTGACAAAAGAGATAACACCCCCCCATTACGTCATTCTTCAGAAAGGTGAAAAATGGTCCGTTTTCAAATGTTTTATTTTTGAACGTCAGTTCACATTTGTAGGTGGATTATTAGTTTTAGAGCTAAAATTAGCATGTTTAAAGTGATTTTCATGCTTCCAGGGGCTCTAAACACAAGATTTGTGGAATGGTTAAAAGTGCATGAAAATGGCCAATTTGCTCACTCTGAGGTCTCAAAAAGTGTTTCTTCACCCCGGGAAGTGAATTAAATACCATTTGTAGGCATTTAATGTTCAATCAAAAACAGCAGATTTTTGACAAAAGAGATAACACCCCCCCATTACGTCATTCTTCAGAAAGGTGAAAAATGGTCCGTTTTCAAATGTTTTATTTTTGAACGTCAGTTCACATTTGTAGGTGGATTATTAGTTTTAGAGCTAAAATTAGCATGTTTAAAGTGATTTTCATGCTTCCAGGGGCTCTAAACACAAGATTTGTGGAATGGTTAAAAGTGCATGAAAATGGCCAATTTGCTCACTCTGAGGTCTCAAAAAGTGTTTCTTCACCCCGGGAAGTGAATTAAATACCATTTGGAGGCATTTAATGTTCAAGCAAAAACAGCTGATTTTTGACAAAAGAGATAACACCCCCCCATTACGTCATTCTTCAGAAAGGTGAAAAATGGTCCGTTTTCAAATGTTTTATTTTTGAACGTCAGTTCACATTTGTAGGTGGATTATTAGTTTTAGAGCTAAAATTAGCATGTTTAAAGTGATTTTCATGCTTCCAGGGGCTCTAAACACAAGATTTGTGGAATGGTTAAAAGTGCATGAAAATGGCCAATTTGCTCACTCTGAGGTCTCAAAAAGTGTTTCTTCACCCCGGGAAGTGAATTAAATACCATTTGGAGGCATTTAATGTTTAAGCAAAAACAGCTGATTTTTGACAAAAGAGATAACACCCCCCCATTACGTAATTTTTCAGAAAGGTGAAAAATTGTCTGTTTTCAAATGTTTTATTTTTGAATGTCAGTTCACATTTGTAGGTGGATTATTAGTTTTAGAGCTAAAATTAGCATATTTAAAGTGATTTTCATGCTTCCAGGGGCTCTAAACACAAGATTTGTGGAATGGTTAAAAGTGCATGAAAATGGCCAATTTGCTCACTCTGAGGTCTCAAAAAGTGTTTCTTCTCCCCGTGAAGTGAATTAAATACCATTTGGAGGCATTTAATGTTCAAGCAAAAACGGCTGATTTTTGACAAAAGAGATAACACCCCCCCATTACGTCATTCTTCAGAAAGGTGAAAAATGGTCCGTTTTCAAATGTTTTATTTTTGAACGTCAGTTCACATTTGTAGGTGGATTATTAGTTTTAGAGCTAAAATTAGCATGTTTAAAGTGATTTTCATGCTTTCAGGGGCTCTAAACACAAGATTTGTGGAATGGTTAAAAGTGCATGAAAATGGCCAATTTGCTCACTCTGAGGTCTCAAAAAGTGTTTCTTCACCCCGGGAAGTGAATTAAATACCATTTGGAGGCATTTAATGTTCAATCAAAAACAGCTGATTTTTGACAAAAGAGATAACACCTCCCATTACGTCATGCTTCAGAAAGGTGAAAAATTGTCCGTTTTCAAATGTTTTTTTTTTAATGTCAGTTCACATTTGTAGGTGGATTATTAGTTTTAGAGCTAAAATTAGCATGTTTAAAGTGATTTTCATGCTTCCTGTGGCCCTAAACACAAGGTTTGTGGAATGGTTAAAAGTGCATGAAAATGGCCAATTTGCTCACTCTGAGGTCTCAAAAAGAGTTTCTTCACCCCGGGAAGTGAATTAAATACCATTTGGAGGCATTTAATGTTCAAGCAAAAACAACAGATTTTTGACAAATAGATAACACCCCCCCATTACGTAATTCTTCAGAAAGGTGAAAAATTGTCTGTTTTCAAATGTTTTATTTTTGAATGTCAGTTCACATTTGTAGGTGGATTATTAGTTTTAGAGCTAAAATTAGCATATTTAAAGTGATTTTCATGCTTCCAGGGGCTCTAAACACAAGATTTGTGGAATGGTTAAAAGTGCATGAAAATGGCCAATTTGCTCACTCTGAGGTCTCAAAAAGTGTTTCTTCACCCCGGGAAGTGAATTAAATACCATTTGGAGGCATTTACTGTTCAAGCAAAAACGGCTGATTTTTGACAAAAGAGATAACACCCCCCCATTAAGTCATGCTTCAGAAAGGTGAAAAATGGTCCATTTTCAAATGTTTTATTTTTGAATGTCAGTTCACATTTGTAGGTGAATTATTAGTTTTAGAGCTAAAATTAGCATGTTTAAAGTGATTTTCATGCTTCCTGTGGCCCTAAACACAAAGTTTGTGGAATGGTTAAAAGTGCATGAAAATGGCCAATTTGCTCACTCTGAGGTCTCAAAAAGTGTTTCTTCACCCCGGGAAGTGAATTAAATACCATTTGGAGGCATTTACTGTTCAAGCAAAAACGGCTGATTTTTGACAAAAGAGATAACACCCCCCCATTACGTCATTCTTCAGAAAGGTGAAAAATGGTCCGTTTTCAAATGTTTTATTTTTGAACGTCAGTTCACATTTGTAGGTGGATTATTAGTTTTAGAGCTAAAATTAGCATGTTTAAAGTGATTTTCATGCTTCCAGGGGCTCTAAACACAAGATTTGTGGAATGGTTAAAAGTGCATGAAAATGGCCAATTTGCTCACTCTGAGGTCTCAAAAAGTGTTTCTTCACCCCGGGAAGTGAATTAAATACCATTTGTAGGCATTTAATGTTCAATCAAAAACAGCAGATTTTTGACAAAAGAGATAACACCCCCCCATTACGTCATTCTTCAGAAAGGTGAAAAATGGTCCGTTTTCAAATGTTTTATTTTTGAACGTCAGTTCACATTTGTAGGTGGATTATTAGTTTTAGAGCTAAAATTAGCATGTTTAAAGTGATTTTCATGCTTCCAGGGGCTCTAAACACAAGATTTGTGGAATGGTTAAAAGTGCATGAAAATGGCCAATTTGCTCACTCTGAGGTCTCAAAAAGTGTTTCTTCACCCCGGGAAGTGAATTAAATACCATTTGGAGGCATTTAATGTTCAAGCAAAAACAGCTGATTTTTGACAAAAGAGATAACACCCCCCCATTACGTCATTCTTCAGAAAGGTGAAAAATGGTCCGTTTTCAAATGTTTTATTTTTGAACGTCAGTTCACATTTGTAGGTGGATTATTAGTTTTAGAGCTAAAATTAGCATGTTTAAAGTGATTTTCATGCTTCCAGGGGCTCTAAACACAAGATTTGTGGAATGGTTAAAAGTGCATGAAAATGGCCAATTTGCTCACTCTGAGGTCTCAAAAAGTGTTTCTTCACCCCGGGAAGTGAATTAAATACCATTTGGAGGCATTTACTGTTCAAGCAAAAACGGCTGATTTTTGACAAAAGAGATAACACCCCCCCATTAAGTCATGCTTCAGAAAGGTGAAAAATGGTCCATTTTCAAATGTTTTATTTTTGAATGTCAGTTCACATTTGTAGGTGAATTATTAGTTTTAGAGCTAAAATTAGCATGTTTAAAGTGATTTTCATGCTTCCTGTGGCCCTAAACACAAAGTTTGTGGAATGGTTAAAAGTGCATGAAAATGGCCAATTTGCTCACTCTGAGGTCTCAAAAAGTGTTTCTTCACCCCGGGAAGTGAATTAAATACCATTTGGAGGCATTTACTGTTCAAGCAAAAACGGCTGATTTTTGACAAAAGAGATAACACCCCCCCATTACGTCATTCTTCAGAAAGGTGAAAAATGGTCCGTTTTCAAATGTTTTATTTTTGAACGTCAGTTCACATTTGTAGGTGGATTATTAGTTTTAGAGCTAAAATTAGCATGTTTAAAGTGATTTTCATGCTTCCAGGGGCTCTAAACACAAGATTTGTGGAATGGTTAAAAGTGCATGAAAATGGCCAATTTGCTCACTCTGAGGTCTCAAAAAGTGTTTCTTCACCCCGGGAAGTGAATTAAATACCATTTGTAGGCATTTAATGTTCAATCAAAAACAGCAGATTTTTGACAAAAGAGATAACACCCCCCCATTACGTCATTCTTCAGAAAGGTGAAAAATGGTCCGTTTTCAAATGTTTTATTTTTGAACGTCAGTTCACATTTGTAGGTGGATTATTAGTTTTAGAGCTAAAATTAGCATGTTTAAAGTGATTTTCATGCTTCCAGGGGCTCTAAACACAAGATTTGTGGAATGGTTAAAAGTGCATGAAAATGGCCAATTTGCTCACTCTGAGGTCTCAAAAAGTGTTTCTTCACCCCGGGAAGTGAATTAAATACCATTTGGAGGCATTTAATGTTCAAGCAAAAACAGCTGATTTTTGACAAAAGAGATAACACCCCCCCATTACGTCATTCTTCAGAAAGGTGAAAAATGGTCCGTTTTCAAATGTTTTATTTTTGAACGTCAGTTCACATTTGTAGGTGGATTATTAGTTTTAGAGCTAAAATTAGCATGTTTAAAGTGATTTTCATGCTTCCAGGGGCTCTAAACACAAGATTTGTGGAATGGTTAAAAGTGCATGAAAATGGCCAATTTGCTCACTCTGAGGTCTCAAAAAGTGTTTCTTCACCCCGGGAAGTGAATTAAATACCATTTGGAGGCATTTAATGTTTAAGCAAAAACAGCTGATTTTTGACAAAAGAGATAACACCCCCCCATTACGTAATTTTTCAGAAAGGTGAAAAATTGTCTGTTTTCAAATGTTTTATTTTTGAATGTCAGTTCACATTTGTAGGTGGATTATTAGTTTTAGAGCTAAAATTAGCATATTTAAAGTGATTTTCATGCTTCCAGGGGCTCTAAACACAAGATTTGTGGAATGGTTAAAAGTGCATGAAAATGGCCAATTTGCTCACTCTGAGGTCTCAAAAAGTGTTTCTTCTCCCCGTGAAGTGAATTAAATACCATTTGGAGGCATTTAATGTTCAAGCAAAAACGGCTGATTTTTGACAAAAGAGATAACACCCCCCCATTACGTCATTCTTCAGAAAGGTGAAAAATGGTCCGTTTTCAAATGTTTTATTTTTGAACGTCAGTTCACATTTGTAGGTGGATTATTAGTTTTAGAGCTAAAATTAGCATGTTTAAAGTGATTTTCATGCTTTCAGGGGCTCTAAACACAAGATTTGTGGAATGGTTAAAAGTGCATGAAAATGGCCAATTTGCTCACTCTGAGGTCTCAAAAAGTGTTTCTTCACCCCGGGAAGTGAATTAAATACCATTTGGAGGCATTTAATGTTCAATCAAAAACAGCTGATTTTTGACAAAAGAGATAACACCTCCCATTACGTCATGCTTCAGAAAGGTGAAAAATTGTCCGTTTTCAAATGTTTTTTTTTAATGTCAGTTCACATTTGTAGGTGGATTATTAGTTTTAGAGCTAAAATTAGCATGTTTAAAGTGATTTTCATGCTTCCTGTGGCCCTAAACACAAGGTTTGTGGAATGGTTAAAAGTGCATGAAAATGGCCAATTTGCTCACTCTGAGGTCTCAAAAAGAGTTTCTTCACCCCGGGAAGTGAATTAAATACCATTTGGAGGCATTTAATGTTCAAGCAAAAACAGCTGATTTTTGACAAAAGAGATAACACCCCCCCATTACGTAATTCTTCAGAAAGGTGAAAAATTGTCTGTTTTCAAATGTTTTATTTTTGAATGTCAGTTCACATTTGTAGGTGGATTATTAGTTTTAGAGCTAAAATTAGCATATTTAAAGTGATTTTCATGCTTCCAGGGGCTCTAAACACAAGATTTGTGGAATGGTTAAAAGTGCATAAAAATGGCCAATTTGCTCACTCTGAGGCCTCAAAAAGTGTTTCTTCACCCCGGGAAGTGAATTAAATACCATTTGTAGGCATTTAATGTTCAATCAAAAACAGCTGATTTTTGACAAAAGAGATAACACCCCCCATTACGTCATGCTTCAGAAAGGTGAAAAATGGTCCGTTTTCAAATGTTTTATTTTTGAACGTCAGTTCACATTTGTAGGTGGATTATTAGTTTTAGAGCTAAAATTAGCATGTTTAAAGTGATTTTCATGCTTCCAGGGGCTCAAAACACAAGATTTGTGGAATGGTTAAAAGTTCATGAAAATGGCCAATTTGCTCACTCTGAGGTCTCAAAAAGTGTTTCTTCACCCCGGGAAGTGAATTAAATACCATTTGGAGGCATTTAATGTTCAAGCAAAAACAGCTGATTTTTGACAAAAGGGATAACACCCCCCCCCATTACGTAATGCTTCAGAAAGGTGAAAAATGGTCCGTTTTCAAATGTTTTATTTTTGAAGGTCAGTTCACATTTGTAGGTGGATTATTAGTTTTAGAGCTAAAATTAGCATGTTTAAAGTGATTTTCATGCTTCCTGTGGCCCTAAGCACAAGGTTTGTGGAATGGTTAAAAGTGCATGAAAATGGCCAATTTGCTCACTCTGAGGTCTCAAAAAGTGTTTCTTCACCCGGGGAAGTGAATTAAATACCATTTGGAGGCATTTAATGTTCAAGCAAAAACGGCTGATTTTTTACAAAAGAGATAACACCCCCCCCCATTACGTCATTCTTCAGAAAGGTGAAAAATGGTCCGTTTTCAAATGTTTTATTTTTGAACGTCAGTTCACATTTGTAGGTGGATTATTAGTTTTAGAGCTAAAATTAGCATGTTTAAAGTGATTTTCATGCTTCCAGGGGCTCTAAACACAAGATTTGTGGAATGGTTAAAAGTGCATGAAAATGGCCAATTTGCTCACTCTGAGGTCTCAAAAAGTGTTTCTTCACCCCGGGAAGTGAATTAAATACCATTTGTAGGCATTTAATGTTCAATCAAAAACAGCAGATTTTTGACAAAAGAGATAACACCCCCCCATTACGTCATTCTTCAGAAAGGTGAAAAATGGTCCGTTTTCAAATGTTTTATTTTTGAACGTCAGTTCACATTTGTAGGTGGATTATTAGTTTTAGAGCTAAAATTAGCATGTTTAAAGTGATTTTCATGCTTCCAGGGGCTCTAAACACAAGATTTGTGGAATGGTTAAAAGTGCATGAAAATGGCCAATTTGCTCACTCTGAGGTCTCAAAAAGTGTTTCTTCACCCCGGGAAGTGAATTAAATACCATTTGGAGGCATTTAATGTTCAATCAAAAACAGCTGATTTTTGACAAAAGAGATAACACCTCCCATTACGTCATGCTTCAGAAAGGTGAAAAATTGTCCGTTTTCAAATGTTTTTTTTTAATGTCAGTTCACATTTGTAGGTGGATTATTAGTTTTAGAGCTAAAATTAGCATGTTTAAAGTGATTTTCATGCTTCCTGTGGCCCTAAGCACAAGGTTTGTGGAATGGTTAAAAGTGCATGAAAATGGCCAATTTGCTCACTCTGAGGTCTCAAAAAGTGTTTCTTCACCCGGGGAAGTGAATTAAATACCATTTGGAGGCATTTAATGTTCAAGCAAAAACGGCTGATTTTTGACAAAAGAGATAACACCCCCCCCATTACGTCATTCTTCAGAAAGGTGAAAAATGGTCCGTTTTCAAATGTTTTATTTTTGAACGTCAGTTCACATTTGTAGGTGGATTATTAGTTTTAGAGCTAAAATTAGCATGTTTAAAGTGATTTTCATGCTTCCAGGGGCTCTAAACACAAGATTTGTGGAATGGTTAAAAGTGCATGAAAATGGCCAATTTGCTCACTCTGAGGTCTCAAAAAGTGTTTCTTCACCCCGGGAAGTGAATTAAATACCATTTGTAGGCATTTAATGTTCAATCAAAAACAGCAGATTTTTGACAAAAGAGATAACACCCCCCCATTACGTCATTCTTCAGAAAGGTGAAAAATGGTCCGTTTTCAAATGTTTTATTTTTGAACGTCAGTTCACATTTGTAGGTGGATTATTAGTTTTAGAGCTAAAATTAGCATGTTTAAAGTGATTTTCATGCTTCCAGGGGCTCTAAACACAAGATTTGTGGAATGGTTAAAAGTGCATGAAAATGGCCAATTTGCTCACTCTGAGGTCTCAAAAAGTGTTTCTTCACCCCGGGAAGTGAATTAAATACCATTGGGAGGCATTTAATGTTCAATCAAAAACAGCTGATTTTTGACAAAAGAGATAACACCTCCCATTACGTCATGCTTCAGAAAGGTGAAAAATTGTCCTTTTTTCAAATGTTTTTTTTTAATGTCAGTTCACATTTGTAGGTGGATTATTAGTTTTAGAGCTAAAATTAGCATGTTTAAAGTGATTTTCATGCTTCCTGTGGCTCTAAACACAAGATTTGTGGAATGGTTAAAAGTGCATGAAAATGGCCAATTTGCTCACTCTGAGGTCTCAAAAAGTGTTTCTTCTCCCCGTGAAGTGAATTAAATACCATTTGGAGGCATTTAATGTTCAAGCAAAAACGGCTGATTTTTGACAAAAGAGATAACACCCCCCCATTACGTCATTCTTCAGAAAGGTGAAAAATGGTCCGTTTTCAAATGTTTTATTTTTGAACGTCAGTTCACATTTGTAGGTGGATTATTAGTTTTAGAGCTAAAATTAGCATGTTTAAAGTGATTTTCATGCTTTCAGGGGCTCTAAACACAAGATTTGTGGAATGGTTAAAAGTGCATGAAAATGGCCAATTTGCTCACTCTGAGGTCTCAAAAAGTGTTTCTTCACCCCGGGAAGTGAATTAAATACCATTTGGAGGCATTTAATGTTCAATCAAAAACAGCTGATTTTTGACAAAAGAGATAACACCTCCCATTACGTCATGCTTCAGAAAGGTGAAAAATTGTCCGTTTTCAAATGTTTTTTTTGTTAATGTCAGTTCACATTTGTAGGTGGATTATTAGTTTTAGAGCTAAAATTAGCATGTTTAAAGTGATTTTCATGCTTCCTGTGGCCCTAAACACAAGGTTTGTGGAATGGTTAAAAGTGCATGAAAATGGCCAATTTGCTCACTCTGAGGTCTCAAAAAGAGTTTCTTCACCCCGGGAAGTGAATTAAATACCATTTGGAGGCATTTAATGTTCAAGCAAAAACAGCTGATTTTTGACAAAAGAGATAACACCCCCCCATTACGTAATTCTTCAGAAAGGTGAAAAATTGTCTGTTTTCAAATGTTTTATTTTTGAATGTCAGTTCACATTTGTAGGTGGATTATTAGTTTTAGAGCTAAAATTAGCATATTTAAAGTGATTTTCATGCTTCCAGGGGCTCTAAACACAAGATTTGTGGAATGGTTAAAAGTGCATAAAAATGGCCAATTTGCTCACTCTGAGGTCTCAAAAAGTGTTTCTTCACCCCGGGAAGTGAATTAAATACCATTTGTAGGCATTTAATGTTCAATCAAAAACAGCTGATTTTTGACAAAAGAGATAACACCCCCCATTACGTCATGCTTCAGAAAGGTGAAAAATGGTCCGTTTTCAAATGTTTTATTTTTGAACGTCAGTTCACATTTGTAGGTGGATTATTAGTTTTAGAGCTAAAATTAGCATGTTTAAAGTGATTTTCATGCTTCCAGGGGCTCAAAACACAAGATTTGTGGAATGGTTAAAAGTTCATGAAAATGGCCAATTTGCTCACTCTGAGGTCTCAAAAAGTGTTTCTTCACCCCGGGAAGTGAATTAAATACCATTTGGAGGCATTTAATGTTCAAGCAAAAACAGCTGATTTTTGACAAAAGGGATAACACCCCCCCCCATTACGTAATGCTTCAGAAAGGTGAAAAATGGTCCGTTTTCAAATGTTTTATTTTTGAAGGTCAGTTCACATTTGTAGGTGGATTATTAGTTTTAGAGCTAAAATTAGCATGTTTAAAGTGATTTTCATGCATCCAGGGGCCCGGGAAGTGAATTAAATACCATTTGGAGGCATTTAATGTTCAAGCAAAAACGGCTGATTTTTGACAAAAGAGATAACACCCCCCCATTAAGTCATGCTTCAGAAAGGTGAAAAATTGTCCATTTTCAAATGTTTTATTTTTGAATGTCAGTTCACATTTGTAGGTGAATTATTAGTTTTAGAGCTAAAATTAGCATGTTTAAAGTGATTTTCATGCTTCCTGTGGCCCTAAACACAAAGTTTGTGGAATGGTTAAAAGTGCATGAAAATGGCCAATTTGCTCACTCTGAGGTCTCAAAAAGTGTTTCTTCACCCCGGGAAGTGAATTAAATACCATTTGGAGGCATTTAATGTTCAAGCAAAAACAGCTGATTTTTGACAAAAGAGATAACACCCCCCCATTAAGTAATTCTTCAGAAAGGTGAAAAATGGTCCGTTTTCAAATGTTTTATTTTTGAACGTCAGTTCACATTTGTAGGTGGATTATTAGTTTTAGAGCTAAAATTAGCATATTTAAAGTGATTTTCATGCTTCCAGGGGCTCTAAACACAAGAATTGTGGAATGGCTAAAAGTGCATGAAAATGGCCAATTTGCCCACTCTGAGGTCTCAAAAAGTGTTTCTTCACCCCGGGAAGTGAATTAAATACCATTTGGAGGCATTTAATGTTCAAGCAAAAACGGCTGATTTTTGACAAAAGAAATAACACCCCCCCCATTACGTCATTCTTCAGAATGGTGAAAAATGGTCCATTTTCAAATGTTTTATTTTTGAACGTCAGTTCACATTTGTAGGTGGATTATTAGTTTTAGAGCTAAAATTAGCATGTTTAAAGTGATTTTCATGCTTCCAGGCGCCCGGGAAGTGAATTAAATACCATTTGGAGGCATTTAATGTTCAAGCAAAAACGGCTGATTTTTGACAAAAGAGATAACACCCCCCCATTACGTCATGCTTCAGAAAGGTGAAAAATTGTCCATTTTCAAATGTTTTATTTTTGAATGTCAGTTCACATTTGTAGGTGAATTATTAGTTTTAGAGCTAAAATTAGCATGTTTAAAGTGATTTTCATGCTTCCTGTGGCCCTAAACACAAAGTTTGTGGAATGGTTAAAAGTGCATGAAAATGGCCAATTTGCTCACTCTGAGGTCTCAAAAAGTGTTTCTTCACCCCGGGAAGTGAATTAAATACCATTTGGAGGCATTTAATGTTCAAGCAAAAACAGCTGATTTTTGACAAAAGAGATAACACCCCCCCATTAAGTAATTCTTCAGAAAGGTGAAAAATGGTCCGTTTTCAAATGTTTTATTTTTGAACGTCAGTTCACATTTGTAGGTGGATTATTAGTTTTAGAGCTAAAATTAGCATATTTAAAGTGATTTTCATGCTTCCAGGGGCTCTAAACACAAGAATTGTGGAATGGCTAAAAGTGCATGAAAATGGCCAATTTGCCCACTCTGAGGTCTCAAAAAGTGTTTCTTCACCCCGGGAAGTGAATTAAATACCATTTGGAGGCATTTAATGTTCAAGCAAAAACGGCTGATTTTTGACAAAAGAAATAACACCCCCCCCATTACGTCATTCTTCAGAATGGTGAAAAATGGTCCATTTTCAAATGTTTTATTTTTGAACGTCAGTTCACATTTGTAGGTGGATTATTAGTTTTAGAGCTAAAATTAGCATGTTTAAAGTGATTTTCATGCTTCCAGGGGCCCGGGAAGTGAATTAAATACCATTTGGAGGCATTTAATGTTCAAGCAAAAACGGCTGATTTTTGACAAAAGAGATAACACCCCCCCATTACGTCATGCTTCAGAAAGGTGAAAAATTGTCCATTTTCAAATGTTTTATTTTTGAATGTCAGTTCACATTTGTAGGTGAATTATTAGTTTTAGAGCTAAAATTAGCATGTTTAAAGTGATTTTCATGCTTCCTGTGGCCCTAAACACAAAGTTTGTGGAATGGTTAAAAGTGCATGAAAATGGCCAATTTGCTCACTCTGAGGTCTCAAAAAGTGTTTCTTCACCCCGGGAAGTGAATTAAATACCATTTGGAGGCATTTAATGTTCAAGCAAAAACAGCTGATTTTTGACAAAAGAGATAACACCCCCCCATTAAGTAATTCTTCAGAAAGGTGAAAAATGGTCCGTTTTCAAATGTTTTATTTTTGAACGTCAGTTCACATTTGTAGGTGGACTATTAGTTTTAGAGCTAAAATTAGCATGTTTAAAGTGATTTTCATGCTTCCAGGGGCTCTAAACACAAGATTTGTGGAATGGTTAAAAGTGCATGAAAATGGCCAATTTGCCCACTCTGAGGTCTCAAAAAGTGTTTCTTCACCCCGGGAAGAGAATTAAATACCATTTGGAGGCATTTAATGTTCAAGCAAAAACGGCTGATTTTTGACAAAAGAGATAACACCCCCCCATTACGTCATTCTTCAGAAAGGTGAAGAATGGTCCGTTTTCAAATGTTTTATTTTTGAACGTCAGTTCACATTTGTAGGTGGATTATTAGTTTTAGAGCTAAAATTAGCATGTTTAAAGTGATTTTCATGCTTCCAGGGGCCCGGGAAGTGAATTAAATACCATTTGGAGGCATTTAATGTTCAAGCAAAAACAGCTGATCTTTGACAAAAGAGATAACACCCCCCCATTACGTCATGCTTCAGAAAGGTGAAAAATTGTCCATTTTCAAATGTTTTATTTTTGAATGTCAGTTCACATTTGTAGGTGAATTATTAGTTTTAGAGCTAAAATTAGCATGTTTAAAGTGATTTTCATGCTTCCTGTGGCCCTAAACACAAAGTTTGTGGAATGGTTAAAAGTGCATGAAAATGGCCAATTTGCTCACTCTGAGGTCTCAAAAAGTGTTTCTTCACCCCGGGAAGTGAATTAAATACCATTTGGAGGCATTTAATGTTCAAGCAAAAACAGCTGATTTTTGACAAAAGAGATAACACCCCCCATTAAGTAATTCTTCAGAAAGGTAAAAAATGGTCAGTTTTCAAATGTTTTATTTTTGAACGTCAGTTCACATTTGTAGGTGGATTATTAGTTTTAGAGCTAAAATTAGCATATTTAAAGTGATTTTCATGCTTCCAGGGGCTCTAAACACAAGATTTGTGGAATGGTTAAAAGTGCATGAAAATGGCCAATTTGCCCACTCTGAGGTCTCAAAAAGTGTTTCTTCACCCCGGGAAGTGAATTAAATACCATTTGGAGGCATTTAATGTTCAATCAAAAACAGCTGATTTTTGACAAAAGAGATAACACCTCCCATTACGTCATGCTTCAGAAAGGTGAAAAATTGTCCGTTTTTAAATGTTTTTTTTTTAATGTCAGTTCACATTTGTAGGTGGATTATTAGTTTTAAAGCTAAAATTAGCATGTTTAAAGTGATTTTCATGCTTCCTGTGGCCCTAAACACAAGGTTTGTGGAATGGTTAAAAGTGCATGAAAATGGCCAATTTGCTCACTCTGAGGTCTCAAAAAGAGTTTCTTCACCCCGGGAAGTGAATTAAATACCATTTGGAGGCATTTAATGTTCAAGCAAAAACAGCTGATTTTTGACAAAAGAGATAACACCCCCCCATTACGTAATTCTTCAGAAAGGTGAAAAATTGTCTGTTTTCAAATGTTTTATTTTTGAATGTCAGTTCACATTTGTAGGTGGATTATTAGTTTTAGAGCTAAAATTAGCATATTTAAAGTGATTTTCATGCTTCCAGGGGCTCTAAACACAAGATTTGTGGAATGGTTATAAGTGCATAAAAATGGCCAATTTGCTCACTCTGAGGTCTCAAAAAGTGTTTCTTCACCCCGGGAAGTGAATTAAATACCATTTGTAGGCATTTAATGTTCAATCAAAAACAGCTGATTTTTGACAAAAGAGATAACACCCCCCATTACGTCATGCTTCAGAAAGGTGAAAAATGGTCCGTTTTCAAATGTTTTATTTTTGAACGTCAGTTCACATTTGTAGGTGGATTATTAGTTTTAGAGCTAAAATTAGCATGTTTAAAGTGATTTTCATGCTTCCAGGGGCTCAAAACACAAGATTTGTGGAATGGTTAAAAGTTCATGAAAATGGCCAATTTGCTCACTCTGAGGTCTCAAAAAGTGTTTCTTCACCCCGGGAAGTGAATTAAATACCATTTGGAGGCATTTAATGTTCAAGCAAAAACAGCTGATTTTTGACAAAAGGGATAACACCCCCCCCCATTACGTAATGCTTCAGAAAGGTGAAAAATGGTCCGTTTTCAAATGTTTTATTTTTGAAGGTCAGTTCACATTTGTAGGTGGATTATTAGTTTTAGAGCTAAAATTAGCATGTTTAAAGTGATTTTCATGCATCCAGGGGCCCGGGAAGTGAATTAAATACCATTTGGAGGCATTTAATGTTCAAGCAAAAACGGCTGATTTTTGACAAAAGAGATAACACCCCCCCATTAAGTCATGCTTCAGAAAGGTGAAAAATTGTCCATTTTCAAATGTTTTATTTTTGAATGTCAGTTCACATTTGTAGGTGAATTATTAGTTTTAGAGCTAAAATTAGCATGTTTAAAGTGATTTTCATGCTTCCTGTGGCCCTAAACACAAAGTTTGTGGAATGGTTAAAAGTGCATGAAAATGGCCAATTTGCTCACTCTGAGGTCTCAAAAAGTGTTTCTTCACCCCGGGAAGTGAATTAAATACCATTTGGAGGCATTTAATGTTCAAGCAAAAACAGCTGATTTTTGACAAAAGAGATAACACCCCCCCATTAAGTAATTCTTCAGAAAGGTGAAAAATGGTCCGTTTTCAAATGTTTTATTTTTGAACGTCAGTTCACATTTGTAGGTGGATTATTAGTTTTAGAGCTAAAATTAGCATATTTAAAGTGATTTTCATGCTTCCAGGGGCTCTAAACACAAGAATTGTGGAATGGCTAAAAGTGCATGAAAATGGCCAATTTGCCCACTCTGAGGTCTCAAAAAGTGTTTCTTCACCCCGGGAAGTGAATTAAATACCATTTGGAGGCATTTAATGTTCAAGCAAAAACGGCTGATTTTTGACAAAAGAAATAACACCCCCCCCATTACGTCATTCTTCAGAATGGTGAAAAATGGTCCATTTTCAAATGTTTTATTTTTGAACGTCAGTTCACATTTGTAGGTGGATTATTAGTTTTAGAGCTAAAATTAGCATGTTTAAAGTGATTTTCATGCTTCCAGGGGCCCGGGAAGTGAATTAAATACCATTTGGAGGCATTTAATGTTCAAGCAAAAACGGCTGATTTTTGACAAAAGAGATAACACCCCCCCATTACGTCATGCTTCAGAAAGGTGAAAAATTGTCCATTTTCAAATGTTTTATTTTTGAATGTCAGTTCACATTTGTAGGTGAATTATTAGTTTTAGAGCTAAAATTAGCATGTTTAAAGTGATTTTCATGCTTCCTGTGGCCCTAAACACAAAGTTTGTGGAATGGTTAAAAGTGCATGAAAATGGCCAATTTGCTCACTCTGAGGTCTCAAAAAGTGTTTCTTCACCCCGGGAAGTGAATTAAATACCATTTGGAGGCATTTAATGTTCAAGCAAAAACAGCTGATTTTTGACAAAAGAGATAACACCCCCCCATTAAGTAATTCTTCAGAAAGGTGAAAAATGGTCCGTTTTCAAATGTTTTATTTTTGAACGTCAGTTCACATTTGTAGGTGGACTATTAGTTTTAGAGCTAAAATTAGCATGTTTAAAGTGATTTTCATGCTTCCAGGGGCTCTAAACACAAGATTTGTGGAATGGTTAAAAGTGCATGAAAATGGCCAATTTGCCCACTCTGAGGTCTCAAAAAGTGTTTCTTCACCCCGGGAAGAGAATTAAATACCATTTGGAGGCATTTAATGTTCAAGCAAAAACAGCTGATTTTTGACAAAAGAGATAACACCCCCCCATTACGTCATTCTTCAGAAAGGTGAAGAATGGTCCGTTTTCAAATGTTTTATTTTTGAACGTCAGTTCACATTTGTAGGTGGATTATTAGTTTTAGAGCTAAAATTAGCATGTTTAAAGTGATTTTCATGCTTCCAGGGGCCCGGGAAGTGAATTAAATACCATTTGGAGGCATTTAATGTTCAAGCAAAAACGGCTGATTTTTGACAAAAGAGATAACACCCCCCCATTACGTCATGCTTCAGAAAGGTGAAAAATTGTCCATTTTCAAATGTTTTATTTTTGAATGTCAGTTCACATTTGTAGGTGAATTATTAGTTTTAGAGCTAAAATTAGCATGTTTAAAGTGATTTTCATGCTTCCTGTGGCCCTAAACACAAAGTTTGTGGAATGGTTAAAAGTGCATGAAAATGGCCAATTTGCTCACTCTGAGGTCTCAAAAAGTGTTTCTTCACCCCGGGAAGTGAATTAAATACCATTTGGAGGCATTTAATGTTCAAGCAAAAACAGCTGATTTTTGACAAAAGAGATAACACCCCCCCATTAAGTAATTCTTCAGAAAGGTGAAAAATGGTCCGTTTTCAAATGTTTTATTTTTGAACGTCAGTTCACATTTGTAGGTGGACTATTAGTTTTAGAGCTAAAATTAGCATGTTTAAAGTGATTTTCATGCTTCCAGGGGCTCTAAACACAAGATTTGTGTAATGGTTAAAAGTGCATGAAAATGGCCAATTTGCCCACTCTGAGGTCTCAAAAAGTGTTTCTTCACCCCGGGAAGAGAATTAAATACCATTTGGAGGCATTTAATGTTCAAGCAAAAACGGCTGATTTTTGACAAAAGAGATAACACCCCCCCATTACGTCATTCTTCAGAAAGGTGAAGAATGGTCCGTTTTCAAATGTTTTATTTTTGAACGTCAGTTCACATTTGTAGGTGGATTATTAGTTTTAGAGCTAAAATTAGCATGTTTAAAGTGATTTTCATGCTTCCAGGGGCCCGGGAAGTGAATTAAATACCATTTGGAGGCATTTAATGTTCAAGCAAAAACAGCTGATCTTTGACAAAAGAGATAACACCCCCCCATTACGTCATGCTTCAGAAAGGTGAAAAATTGTCCATTTTCAAATGTTTTATTTTTGAATGTCAGTTCACATTTGTAGGTGAATTATTAGTTTTAGAGCTAAAATTAGCATGTTTAAAGTGATTTTCATGCTTCCTGTGGCCCTAAACACAAAGTTTGTGGAATGGTTAAAAGTGCATGAAAATGGCCAATTTGCTCACTCTGAGGTCTCAAAAAGTGTTTCTTCACCCCGGGAAGTGAATTAAATACCATTTGGAGGCATTTAATGTTCAAGCAAAAACAGCTGATTTTTGACAAAAGAGATAACACCCCCCATTAAGTAATTCTTCAGAAAGGTAAAAAATGGTCAGTTTTCAAATGTTTTATTTTTGAACGTCAGTTCACATTTGTAGGTGGATTATTAGTTTTAGAGCTAAAATTAGCATATTTAAAGTGATTTTCATGCTTCCAGGGGCTCTAAACACAAGATTTGTGGAATGGTTAAAAGTGCATGAAAATGGCCAATTTGCCCACTCTGAGGTCTCAAAAAGTGTTTCTTCACCCCGGGAAGAGAATTAAATACCATTTGGAGGCATTTAATGTTCAAGCAAAAACGGCTGATTTTTGACAAAAGAGATAACACCCCCCCATTACGTCATTCTTCAGAAAGGTGAAGAATGGTCCGTTTTCAAATGTTTTATTTTTGAACGTCAGTTCACATTTGTAGGTGGATTATTAGTTTTAGAGCTAAAATTAGCATGTTTAAAGTGATTTTCATGCTTCCAGGGGCCCGGGAAGTGAATTAAATACCATTTGGAGGCATTTAATGTTCAAGCAAAAACAGCTGATCTTTGACAAAAGAGATAACACCCCCCCATTACGTCATGCTTCAGAAAGGTGAAAAATTGTCCATTTTCAAATGTTTTATTTTTGAATGTCAGTTCACATTTGTAGGTGAATTATTAGTTTTAGAGCTAAAATTAGCATGTTTAAAGTGATTTTCATGCTTCCTGTGGCCCTAAACACAAAGTTTGTGGAATGGTTAAAAGTGCATGAAAATGGCCAATTTGCTCACTCTGAGGTCTCAAAAAGTGTTTCTTCACCCCGGGAAGTGAATTAAATACCATTTGGAGGCATTTAATGTTCAAGCAAAAACAGCTGATTTTTGACAAAAGAGATAACACCCCCCATTAAGTAATTCTTCAGAAAGGTAAAAAATGGTCAGTTTTCAAATGTTTTATTTTTGAACGTCAGTTCACATTTGTAGGTGGATTATTAGTTTTAGAGCTAAAATTAGCATATTTAAAGTGATTTTCATGCTTCCAGGGGCTCTAAACACAAGATTTGTGGAATGGTTAAAAGTGCATGAAAATGGCCAATTTGCCCACTCTGAGGTCTCAAAAAGTGTTTCTTCACCCCGGGAAGTGAATTAAATACCATTTGGAGGCATTTAATGTTCAATCAAAAACAGCTGATTTTTGACAAAAGAGATAACACCTCCCATTACGTCATGCTTCAGAAAGGTGAAAAATTGTCCGTTTTTAAATGTTTTTTTTTTAATGTCAGTTCACATTTGTAGGTGGATTATTAGTTTTAAAGCTAAAATTAGCATGTTTAAAGTGATTTTCATGCTTCCTGTGGCCCTAAACACAAGGTTTGTGGAATGGTTAAAAGTGCATGAAAATGGCCAATTTGCTCACTCTGAGGTCTCAAAAAGAGTTTCTTCACCCCGGGAAGTGAATTAAATACCATTTGGAGGCATTTAATGTTCAAGCAAAAACAGCTGATTTTTGACAAAAGAGATAACACCCCCCCATTACGTAATTCTTCAGAAAGGTGAAAAATTGTCTGTTTTCAAATGTTTTATTTTTGAATGTCAGTTCACATTTGTAGGTGGATTATTAGTTTTAGAGCTAAAATTAGCATATTTAAAGTGATTTTCATGCTTCCAGGGGCTCTAAACACAAGATTTGTGGAATGGTTAAAAGTGCATGAAAATGGCCAATTTGCTCACTCTGAGGTCTCAAAAAGTGTTTCTTCACCCCGGGAAGTGAATTAAATACCATTTGTAGGCATTTAATGTTCAATCAAAAACAGCTGATTTTTGACAAAAGAGATAACACCCCCCATTACGTCATGCTTCAGAAAGGTGAAAAATGGTCCGTTTTCAAATGTTTTATTTTTGAACGTCAGTTCACATTTGTAGGTGGATTATTAGTTTTAGAGCTAAAATTAGCATGTTTAAAGTGATTTTCATGCTTCCAGGGGCTCAAAACACAAGATTTGTGGAATGGTTAAAAGTTCATGAAAATGGCCAATTTGCTCACTCTGAGGTCTCAAAAAGTGTTTCTTCACCCCGGGAAGTGAATTAAATACCATTTGGAGGCATTTAATGTTCAAGCAAAAACAGCTGATTTTTGACAAAAGGGATAACACCCCCCCCATTACGTAATGCTTCAGAAAGGTGAAAAATGGTCCGTTTTCAAATGTTTTATTTTTGAAGGTCAGTTCACATTTGTAGGTGGATTATTAGTTTTAGAGCTAAAATTAGCATGTTTAAAGTGATTTTCATGCTTCCAGGGGCCCGGGAAGTGAATTAAATACCATTTGGAGGCATTTAATGTTCAAGCAAAAACGGCTGATTTTTGACAAAAGAGATAACACCCCCCCATTAAGTCATGCTTCAGAAAGGTGAAAAATTGTCCATTTTCAAATGTTTTATTTTTGAATGTCAGTTCACATTTGTAGGTGAATTATTAGTTTTAGAGCTAAAATTAGCATGTTTAAAGTGATTTTCATGCTTCCTGTGGCCCTAAACACAAAGTTTGTGGAATGGTTAAAAGTGCATGAAAATGGCCAATTTGCTCACTCTGAGGTCTCAAAAAGTGTTTCTTCACCCCGGGAAGTGAATTAAATACCATTTGGAGGCATTTAATGTTCAAGCAAAAACAGCTGATTTTTGACAAAAGAGATAACACCCCCCCATTAAGTAATTCTTCAGAAAGGTGAAAAATGGTCCGTTTTCAAATGTTTTATTTTTGAACGTCAGTTCACATTTGTAGGTGGATTATTAGTTTTAGAGCTAAAATTAGCATATTTAAAGTGATTTTCATGCTTCCAGGGGCTCTAAACACAAGAATTGTGGAATGGCTAAAAGTGCATGAAAATGGCCAATTTGCCCACTCTGAGGTCTCAAAAAGTGTTTCTTCACCCCGGGAAGTGAATTAAATACCATTTGGAGGCATTTAATGTTCAAGCAAAAACGGCTGATTTTTGACAAAAGAAATAACACCCCCCATTACGTCATTCTTCAGAAAGGTGAAAAATGGTCCGTTTTCAAATGTTTTATTTTTGAACGTCAGTTCACATTTGTAGGTGGATTATTAGTTTTAGAGCTAAAATTAGCATGTTTAAAGTGATTTTCATGCTTCCAGGGGCCCGGGAAGTGAATTAAATACCATTTGGAGGCATTTAATGTTCAAGCAAAAACGGCTGATTTTTGACAAAAGAGATAACACCCCCCCATTAGGTCATGCTTCAGAAAGGTGAAAAATTGTCCATTTTCAAATGTTTTATTTTTGAATGTCAGTTCACATTTGTAGGTGAATTATTAGTTTTAGAGCTAAAATTAGCATGTTTAAAGTGATTTTCATGCTTCCTGTGGCCCTAAACACAAAGTTTGTGGAATGGTTAAAAGTACATGAAAATGGCCAATTTTCTCACTCTGAGGTCTCAAAAAGTGTTTCTTCACCCCGGGAAGTGAATTAAATACCATTTGGAGGCATTTAATGTTCAAGCAAAAACAGCTGATTTTTGACAAAAGAGATAACACCCCCCCATTAAGTAATTCTTCAGAAAGGTGAAAAATGGTCCGTTTTCAAATGTTTTATTTTTGAACGTCAGTTCACATTTGTAGGTGGATTATTAGTTTTAGAGCTAAAATTAGCATGTTTAAAGTGATTTTCATGCTTCCAGGGGCTCTAACCACAAGATTTGTGGAATGGTTAAAAGTGCATGAAAATGGCCAATTTGCCCACTCTGAGGTCTCAAAAAGTGTTTCTTCACCCCGGGAAGTGAATTAAATACCATTTGGAGGCATTTAATGTTCAAGCAAAAACGGCTGATTTTTGACAAAAGAGATAACACCCCCCATTACGTCATTCTTCAGAAAGGTGAAAAATGGTCCGTTTTCAAATGTTTTATTTTTGAACGTCAGTTCACATTTGTAGGTGGATTATTAGTTTTAGAGCTAAAATTAGCATGTTTAAAGTGATTTTCATGCTTCCAGGGGCCCGGGAAGTGAATTAAATACCATTTGGAGGCATTTAATGTTCAAGCAAAAACAGCTGATCTTTGACAAAAGAGATAACACCCCCCCATTACGTCATGCTTCAGAAAGGTGAAAAATTGTCCATTTTCAAATGTTTTATTTTTGAATGTCAGTTCACATTTGTAGGTGAATTATTAGTTTTAGAGCTAAAATTAGCATGTTTAAAGTGATTTTCATGCTTCCTGTGGCCCTAAACACAAAGTTTGTGGAATGGTTAAAAGTGCATGAAAATGGCCAATTTGCTCACTCTGAGGTCTCAAAAAGTGTTTCTTCACCCCGTGAAGTGAATTATATACCATTTGGAGGCATTTAATGTTCAAGCAAAAACAGCTGATTTTTGACAAAAGAGATAACACCCCCCCATTAAGTAATTCTTCAGAAAGGTGAAAAATGGTCCGTTTTCAAATGTTTTATTTTTGAACGTCAGTTCACATTTGTAGGTGGATTATTAGTTTTAGAGCTAAAATTAGCATATTTAAAGTGATGTTCATGCTTGCAGGGGCTCTAAACACAAGATTTGTGGAATGGTTAAAAGTGCATGAAAATGGCCAATTTGCCCACTCTGAGGTCTCAAAAAGTGTTTCTTCACCCCGGGAAGTGAATTAAATACCATTTGGAGGCATTTAATGTTCAAGCAAAAACGGCAGATTTTTGACAAAAGAGATAACACCCCCCCATTAAGTAATTCTTCAGAAAGGTGAAAAATGGTCCGTTTTCAAATGTTTTATTTTTGAACGTCAGTTCACATTTGTAGGTGGATTATTAGTTTTAGAGCTAAAATTAGCATGTTTAAAGTGATTTTCATGCTTCCAGGGGCTCTAACCACAAGATTTGTGGAATGGTTAAAAGTGCATGAAAATGGCCAATTTGCCCACTCTGAGGTCTCAAAAAGTGTTTCTTCACCCCGGGAAGTGAATTAAATACCATTTGGAGGCATTTAATGTTCAAGCAAAAACGGCTGATTTTTGACAAAAGAGATAACACCCCCCATTACGTCATTCTTCAGAAAGGTGAAAAATGGTCCGTTTTCAAATGTTTTATTTTTGAACGTCAGTTCACATTTGTAGGTGGATTATTAGTTTTAGAGCTAAAATTAGCATGTTTAAAGTGATTTTCATGCTTCCAGGGGCCCGGGAAGTGAATTAAATACCATTTGGAGGCATTTAATGTTCAAGCAAAAACAGCTGATCTTTGACAAAAGAGATAACACCCCCCCATTACGTCATGCTTCAGAAAGGTGAAAAATTGTCCATTTTCAAATGTTTTATTTTTGAATGTCAGTTCACATTTGTAGGTGAATTATTAGTTTTAGAGCTAAAATTAGCATGTTTAAAGTGATTTTCATGCTTCCTGTGGCCCTAAACACAAAGTTTGTGGAATGGTTAAAAGTGCATGAAAATGGCCAATTTGCTCACTCTGAGGTCTCAAAAAGTGTTTCTTCACCCCGTGAAGTGAATTAAATACCATTTGGAGGCATTTAATGTTCAAGCAAAAACAGCTGATTTTTGACAAAAGAGATAACACCCCCCCATTAAGTAATTCTTCAGAAAGGTGAAAAATGGTCCGTTTTCAAATGTTTTATTTTTGAATGTCAGTTCACATTTGTAGGTGAATTATTAGTTTTAGAGCTAAAATTAGCATGTTTAAAGTGATTTTCATGCTTCCTGTGGCCCTAAACACAAAGTTTGTGGAATGGTTAAAAGTGCATGAAAATGGCCAATTTGCTCACTCTGAGGTCTCAAAAAGTGTTTCTTCACCCCGGGAAGTGAATTAAATACCATTTGGAGGCATTTAATGTTCAAGCAAAAACAGCTGATTTTTGACAAAAGAGATAACACCCCCCCATTAAGTAATTCTTCAGAAAGGTGAAAAATGGTCCGTTTTCAAATGTTTTATTTTTGAACGTCAGTTCACATTTGTAGGTGGATTATTAGTTTTAGAGCTAAAATTAGCATGTTTAAAGTGATTTTCATGCTTCCAGGGGCTCTAACCACAAGATTTGTGGAATGGTTAAAAGTGCATGAAAATGGCCAATTTGCCCACTCTGAGGTCTCAAAAAGTGTTTCTTCACCCCGGGAAGTGAATTAAATACCATTTGGAGGCATTTAATGTTCAAGCAAAAACGGCTGATTTTTGACAAAAGAGATAACACCCCCCATTACGTCATTCTTCAGAAAGGTGAAAAATGGTCCGTTTTCAAATGTTTTATTTTTGAACGTCAGTTCACATTTGTAGGTGGATTATTAGTTTTAGAGCTAAAATTAGCATGTTTAAAGTGATTTTCATGCTTCCAGGGGCCCGGGAAGTGAATTAAATACCATTTGGAGGCATTTAATGTTCAAGCAAAAACAGCTGATCTTTGACAAAAGAGATAACACCCCCCCATTACGTCATGCTTCAGAAAGGTGAAAAATTGTCCATTTTCAAATGTTTTATTTTTGAATGTCAGTTCACATTTGTAGGTGAATTATTAGTTTTAGAGCTAAAATTAGCATGTTTAAAGTGATTTTCATGCTTCCTGTGGCCCTAAACACAAAGTTTGTGGAATGGTTAAAAGTGCATGAAAATGGCCAATTTGCTCACTCTGAGGTCTCAAAAAGTGTTTCTTCACCCCGTGAAGTGAATTATATACCATTTGGAGGCATTTAATGTTCAAGCAAAAACAGCTGATTTTTGACAAAAGAGATAACACCCCCCCATTAAGTAATTCTTCAGAAAGGTGAAAAATGGTCCGTTTTCAAATGTTTTATTTTTGAACGTCAGTTCACATTTGTAGGTGGATTATTAGTTTTAGAGCTAAAATTAGCATATTTAAAGTGATGTTCATGCTTGCAGGGGCTCTAAACACAAGATTTGTGGAATGGTTAAAAGTGCATGAAAATGGCCAATTTGCCCACTCTGAGGTCTCAAAAAGTGTTTCTTCACCCCGGGAAGTGAATTAAATACCATTTGGAGGCATTTAATGTTCAAGCAAAAACGGCAGATTTTTGACAAAAGAGATAACACCCCCCCATTAAGTAATTCTTCAGAAAGGTGAAAAATGGTCCGTTTTCAAATGTTTTATTTTTGAACGTCAGTTCACATTTGTAGGTGGATTATTAGTTTTAGAGCTAAAATTAGCATGTTTAAAGTGATTTTCATGCTTCCAGGGGCTCTAACCACAAGATTTGTGGAATGGTTAAAAGTGCATGAAAATGGCCAATTTGCCCACTCTGAGGTCTCAAAAAGTGTTTCTTCACCCCGGGAAGTGAATTAAATACCATTTGGAGGCATTTAATGTTCAAGCAAAAACGGCTGATTTTTGACAAAAGAGATAACACCCCCCATTACGTCATTCTTCAGAAAGGTGAAAAATGGTCCGTTTTCAAATGTTTTATTTTTGAACGTCAGTTCACATTTGTAGGTGGATTATTAGTTTTAGAGCTAAAATTAGCATGTTTAAAGTGATTTTCATGCTTCCAGGGGCCCGGGAAGTGAATTAAATACCATTTGGAGGCATTTAATGTTCAAGCAAAAACAGCTGATCTTTGACAAAAGAGATAACACCCCCCCATTACGTCATGCTTCAGAAAGGTGAAAAATTGTCCATTTTCAAATGTTTTATTTTTGAATGTCAGTTCACATTTGTAGGTGAATTATTAGTTTTAGAGCTAAAATTAGCATGTTTAAAGTGATTTTCATGCTTCCTGTGGCCCTAAACACAAAGTTTGTGGAATGGTTAAAAGTGCATGAAAATGGCCAATTTGCTCACTCTGAGGTCTCAAAAAGTGTTTCTTCACCCCGTGAAGTGAATTAAATACCATTTGGAGGCATTTAATGTTCAAGCAAAAACAGCTGATTTTTGACAAAAGAGATAACACCCCCCCATTAAGTAATTCTTCAGAAAGGTGAAAAATGGTCCGTTTTCAAATGTTTTATTTTTGAACGTCAGTTCACATTTGTAGGTGGATTATTAGTTTTAGAGCTAAAATTAGCATATTTAAAGTGATGTTCATGCTTGCAGGGGCTCTAAACACAAGATTTGTGGAATGGTTAAAAGTGCATGAAAATGGCCAATTTGCCCACTCTGAGGTCTCAAAAAGTGTTTCTTCACCCCGGGAAGTGAATTAAATACCATTTGGAGGCATTTAATGTTCAAGCAAAAACGGCAGATTTTTGACAAAAGAGATAACACCCCCCCATTACGTCATTCTTCAGAAAGGTGAAAAATTGGCAGTTTTCAAATTTTTTATTTTTGAACGTCAGTTCACATTTGTAGGTGGATTATTAGTTTTAGAGCTAAAATTAGCATGTTTAAAGTGATTTTCATGCTTCCAGGGGCCCGGGAAGTGAATTAAATACCATTTGGAGGCATTTAATGTTCAAGCAAAAACAGCTGATCTTTGACAAAAGAGATAACACCCCCCCATTACGTCATTCTTCAGAAAGGTGAAAAATTGGCCGTTTTCAAATGTTTTATTTTTGAACGTCAGTTCACATTTGTAGGTGGATTATTAGTTTTATAGCTAAAATTAGCATGTTTAAAGTGATTTTCATGCTTCCAGGGGCTCTAAACACAAGATTTGTGGAATGGTTAAAAGTGCATGAAAATGGCCAATTTGCTCACTCTGAGGTCTCAAAAAGTGTTTCTTCACCCCGGGAAGTGAATTAAATACCATTTGGAGGCATTTAATGTTCAATCAAAAACAGCTGATTTTTGACAAAAGAGATCACACCTCCCATTACGTCATGCTTCAGAAAGGTGAAAAATTGTCCGTTTTCAAATGTTTTATTTTTGAATGTCAGTTCACATTTGTAGGTGGATTATTAGTTTTAGAGCTAAAATTAGCATGTTTAAAGTGATTTTCATGCTTCCTGTGGCCCTAAACACAAGGTTTGTGGAATGGTTAAAAGTGCATGAAAATGGCCAATTTGCTCACTCTGAGGTCTCAAAAAGTGTTTCTTCACCCCGGGAAGTGAATTAAATACCATTTGGAGGCATTTAATGTTCAAGCAAAAACAGCTGATTTTTGACAAAAGAGATAACACCCCCCCATTAAGTAATTCTTCAGAAAGGTGAAAAATGGTCCGTTTTCAAATGTTTTATTTTTCAACGTCAGTTCACATTTGTGGGTGGATTATTAGTTTTAGAGCTAAAATTAGCATATTTAAAGTGATTTTCATGCTTCCAGGGGCTCTAAACACAAGATTTGTGGAATGGTTAAAAGTGCATGAAAATGGCCAATTTGCCCACTCTGAGGTCTCAAAAAGTGTTTCTTCACCCCGGGAAGTGAATTAAATACCATTTGGAGGCATTTAATGTTCAAGCAAAAACGGCTGATTTTTGACAAAAGAGATAACACCCCCCCATTACGTCATTCTTCAGAAAGGTGAAAAATGGTCCGTTTTCAAATGTTTTATTTTTGAACGTCAGTTCACATTTGTAGGTGGATTATTAGTTTTAGAGCTAAAATTAGCATGTTTAAAGTGATTTTCATGCTTCCAGGGGCCCGGGAAGTGAATTAAATACCATTTGGAGGCATTTAATGTTCAAGCAAAAACGGCTGATTTTTGACAAAAGAGATAACACCCCCCCATTACGTCATGCTTCAGAAAGGTGAAAAATTGTCCATTTTCAAATGTTTTATTTTTGAATGTCAGTTCACATTTGTAGGTGAATTATTAGTTTTAGAGCTAAAATTAGCATGTTTAAAGTGATTTTCATGCTTCCTGTGGCCCTAAACACAAAGTTTGTGGAATGGTTAAAAGTGCATGAAAATGGCCAATTTGCTCACTCTGAGGTCTCAAAAAGTGTTTCTTCACCCCGGGAAGTGAATTAAATACCATTTGGAGGCATTTAATGTTCAAGCAAAAACAGCTGATTTTTGACAAAAGAGATAACACCCCCCCATTAAGTAATTCTTCAGAAAGGTAAAAAATGGTCCGTTTTCAAATGTTTTATTTTTGAACGTCAGTTCACCTTTGTAGGTGGATTATTAGTTTTAGAGCTAAAATTAGCATATTTAAAGTGATTTTCATGCTTCCAGGGGCTCTAAACACAAGATTTGTGGAATGGTTAAAAGTGCATGAAAATGGCCAATTTGCCCACTCTGAGGTCTCAAAAAGTGTTTCTTCACCCCGGGAAGTGAATTAAATACCATTTGGAGGCATTTAATGTTCAAGCAAAAACAGCTGATTTTTGACAAAAGGGATAACACCCCCCCCCATTACGTAATGCTTCAGAAAGGTGAAAAATGGTCCGTTTTCAAATGTTTTATTTTTGAAGGTCAGTTCACATTTGTAGGTGGATTATTAGTTTTAGAGCTAAAATTAGCATGTTTAAAGTGATTTTCATGCTTCCTGTGGCCCTAAGCACAAGGTTTGTGGAATGGTTAAAAGTGCATGAAAATGGCCAATTTGCTCACTCTGAGGTCTCAAAAAGTGTTTCTTCACCCGGGGAAGTGAATTAAATACCATTTGGAGGCATTTAATGTTCAAGCAAAAACAGCAGATTTTTGACAAAAGAGATAACACCCCCCCATTACGTCATTCTTCAGAAAGGTGAAAAATGGTCCGTTTTCAAATGTTTTATTTTTGAACGTCAGTTCACATTTGTAGGTGGATTATTAGTTTTAGAGCTAAAATTAGCATGTTTAAAGTGATTTTCATGCTTCCAGGGGCTCTAAACACAAGATTTGTGGAATGGTTAAAAGTGCATGAAAATGGCCAATTTGCTCACTCTGAGGTCTCAAAAAGTGTTTCTTCACCCCGGGAAGTGAATTAAATACCATTTGGAGGCATTTAATGTTCAATCAAAAACAGCTGATTTTTGACAAAAGAGATAACACCTCCCATTACGTCATGCTTCAGAAAGGTGAAAAATTGTCCGTTTTCAAATGTTTTTTTTTAATGTCAGTTCACATTTGTAGGTGGATTATTAGTTTTAGAGCTAAAATTAGCATGTTTAAAGTGATTTTCATGCTTCCTGTGGCCCTAAGCACAAGGTTTGTGGAATGGTTAAAAGTGCATGAAAATGGCCAATTTGCTCACTCTGAGGTCTCAAAAAGTGTTTCTTCACCCGGGGAAGTGAATTAAATACCATTTGGAGGCATTTAATGTTCAAGCAAAAACGGCTGATTTTTGACAAAAGAGATAACACCCCCCCCCATTACGTCATTCTTCAGAAAGGTGAAAAATGGTCCGTTTTCAAATGTTTTATTTTTGAACGTCAGTTCACATTTGTAGGTGGATTATTAGTTTTAGAGCTAAAATTAGCATGTTTAAAGTGATTTTCATGCTTCCAGGGGCTCTAAACACAAGATTTGTGGAATGGTTAAAAGTGCATGAAAATGGCCAATTTGCTCACTCTGAGGTCTCAAAAAGTGTTTCTTCACCCCGGGAAGTGAATTAAATACCATTTGTAGGCATTTAATGTTCAATCAAAAACAGCAGATTTTTGACAAAAGAGATAACACCCCCCCATTACGTCATTCTTCAGAAAGGTGAAAAATGGTCCGTTTTCAAATGTTTTATTTTTGAACGTCAGTTCACATTTGTAGGTGGATTATTAGTTTTAGAGCTAAAATTAGCATGTTTAAAGTGATTTTCATGCTTCCAGGGGCTCTAAACTCAAGATTTGTGGAATGGTTAAAAGTGCATGAAAATGGCCAATTTGCTCACTCTGAGGTCTCAAAAAGTGTTTCTTCACCCCGGGAAGTGAATTAAATACCATTTGGAGGCATTTAATGTTCAATCAAAAACAGCTGATTTTTGACAAAAGAGATAACACCTCCCATTACGTCATGCTTCAGAAAGGTGAAAAATTGTCCTTTTTTCAAATGGTTTTTTTTAATGTCAGTTCACATTTGTAGGTGGATTATTAGTTTTAGAGCTAAAATTAGCATGTTTAAAGTGATTTTCATGCTTCCTGTGGCTCTAAACACAAGATTTGTGGAATGGTTAAAAGTGCATGAAAATGGCCAATTTGCTCACTCTGAGGTCTCAAAAAGTGTTTCTTCTCCCCGTGAAGTGAATTAAATACCATTTGGAGGCATTTAATGTTCAAGCAAAAACGGCTGATTTTTGACAAAAGAGATAACACCCCCCCATTACGTCATTCTTCAGAAAGGTGAAAAATGGTCCGTTTTCAAATGTTTTATTTTTGAACGTCAGTTCACATTTGTAGGTGGATTATTAGTTTTAGAGCTAAAATTAGCATGTTTAAAGTGATTTTCATGCTTTCAGGGGCTCTAAACACAAGATTTGTGGAATGGTTAAAAGTGCATGAAAATGGCCAATTTGCTCACTCTGAGGTCTCAAAAAGTGTTTCTTCACCCCGGGAAGTGAATTAAATACCATTTGGAGGCATTTAATGTTCAATCAAAAACAGCTGATTTTTGACAAAAGAGATAACACCTCCCATTACGTCATGCTTCAGAAAGGTGAAAAATTGTCCGTTTTCAAATGTTTTTTTTGTTAATGTCAGTTCACATTTGTAGGTGGATTATTAGTTTTAGAGCTAAAATTAGCATGTTTAAAGTGATTTTCATGCTTCCTGTGGCCCTAAACACAAGGTTTGTGGAATGGTTAAAAGTGCATGAAAATGGCCAATTTGCTCACTCTGAGGTCTCAAAAAGAGTTTCTTCACCCCGGGAAGTGAATTAAATACCATTTGGAGGCATTTAATGTTCAAGCAAAAACAGCTGATTTTTGACAAAAGAGATAACACCCCCCCATTACGTAATTCTTCAGAAAGGTGAAAAATTGTCTGTTTTCAAATGTTTTATTTTTGAATGTCAGTTCACATTTGTAGGTGGATTATTAGTTTTAGAGCTAAAATTAGCATATTTAAAGTGATTTTCATGCTTCCAGGGGCTCTAAACACAAGATTTGTGGAATGGTTATAAGTGCATAAAAATGGCCAATTTGCTCACTCTGAGGTCTCAAAAAGTGTTTCTTCACCCCGGGAAGTGAATTAAATACCATTTGTAGGCATTTAATGTTCAATCAAAAACAGCTGATTTTTGACAAAAGAGATAACACCCCCCATTACGTCATGCTTCAGAAAGGTGAAAAATGGTCCGTTTTCAAATGTTTTATTTTTGAACGTCAGTTCACATTTGTAGGTGGATTATTAGTTTTAGAGCTAAAATTAGCATGTTTAAAGTGATTTTCATGCTTCCAGGGGCTCAAAACACAAGATTTGTGGAATGGTTAAAAGTTCATGAAAATGGCCAATTTGCTCACTCTGAGGTCTCAAAAAGTGTTTCTTCACCCCGGGAAGTGAATTAAATACCATTTGGAGGCATTTAATGTTCAAGCAAAAACAGCTGATTTTTGACAAAAGGGATAACACCCCCCCCCATTACGTAATGCTTCAGAAAGGTGAAAAATGGTCCGTTTTCAAATGTTTTATTTTTGAAGGTCAGTTCACATTTGTAGGTGGATTATTAGTTTTAGAGCTAAAATTAGCATGTTTAAAGTGATTTTCATGCATCCAGGGGCCCGGGAAGTGAATTAAATACCATTTGGAGGCATTTAATGTTCAAGCAAAAACGGCTGATTTTTGACAAAAGAGATAACACCCCCCCATTAAGTCATGCTTCAGAAAGGTGAAAAATTGTCCATTTTCAAATGTTTTATTTTTGAATGTCAGTTCACATTTGTAGGTGAATTATTAGTTTTAGAGCTAAAATTAGCATGTTTAAAGTGATTTTCATGCTTCCTGTGGCCCTAAACACAAAGTTTGTGGAATGGTTAAAAGTGCATGAAAATGGCCAATTTGCTCACTCTGAGGTCTCAAAAAGTGTTTCTTCACCCCGGGAAGTGAATTAAATACCATTTGGAGGCATTTAATGTTCAAGCAAAAACAGCTGATTTTTGACAAAAGAGATAACACCCCCCCATTAAGTAATTCTTCAGAAAGGTGAAAAATGGTCCGTTTTCAAATGTTTTATTTTTGAACGTCAGTTCACATTTGTAGGTGGATTATTAGTTTTAGAGCTAAAATTAGCATATTTAAAGTGATTTTCATGCTTCCAGGGGCTCTAAACACAAGAATTGTGGAATGGCTAAAAGTGCATGAAAATGGCCAATTTGCCCACTCTGAGGTCTCAAAAAGTGTTTCTTCACCCCGGGAAGTGAATTAAATACCATTTGGAGGCATTTAATGTTCAAGCAAAAACGGCTGATTTTTGACAAAAGAAATAACACCCCCCCCATTACGTCATTCTTCAGAATGGTGAAAAATGGTCCATTTTCAAATGTTTTATTTTTGAACGTCAGTTCACATTTGTAGGTGGATTATTAGTTTTAGAGCTAAAATTAGCATGTTTAAAGTGATTTTCATGCTTCCAGGGGCCCGGGAAGTGAATTAAATACCATTTGGAGGCATTTAATGTTCAAGCAAAAACGGCTGATTTTTGACAAAAGAGATAACACCCCCCCATTACGTCATGCTTCAGAAAGGTGAAAAATTGTCCATTTTCAAATGTTTTATTTTTGAATGTCAGTTCACATTTGTAGGTGAATTATTAGTTTTAGAGCTAAAATTAGCATGTTTAAAGTGATTTTCATGCTTCCTGTGGCCCTAAACACAAAGTTTGTGGAATGGTTAAAAGTGCATGAAAATGGCCAATTTGCTCACTCTGAGGTCTCAAAAAGTGTTTCTTCACCCCGGGAAGTGAATTAAATACCATTTGGAGGCATTTAATGTTCAAGCAAAAACAGCTGATTTTTGACAAAAGAGATAACACCCCCCCATTAAGTAATTCTTCAGAAAGGTGAAAAATGGTCCGTTTTCAAATGTTTTATTTTTGAACGTCAGTTCACATTTGTAGGTGGACTATTAGTTTTAGAGCTAAAATTAGCATGTTTAAAGTGATTTTCATGCTTCCAGGGGCTCTAAACACAAGATTTGTGGAATGGTTAAAAGTGCATGAAAATGGC
The DNA here is from genome assembly GCF_964261635.1 of Lissotriton helveticus. Lineage (NCBI taxonomy): Eukaryota > Metazoa > Chordata > Amphibia > Caudata > Salamandridae > Lissotriton > Lissotriton helveticus. The sequence continues at coordinate 3,596,645 of NW_027611740.1, forward strand.
CAATTTGCCCACTCTGAGGTCTCAAAAAGTGTTTCTTCACCCCGGGAAGAGAATTAAATACCATTTGGAGGCATTTAATGTTCAAGCAAAAACAGCTGATTTTTGACAAAAGAGATAACACCCCCCCATTACGTCATTCTTCAGAAAGGTGAAGAATGGTCCGTTTTCAAATGTTTTATTTTTGAACGTCAGTTCACATTTGTAGGTGGATTATTAGTTTTAGAGCTAAAATTAGCATGTTTAAAGTGATTTTCATGCTTCCAGGGGCCCGGGAAGTGAATTAAATACCATTTGGAGGCATTTAATGTTCAAGCAAAAACGGCTGATTTTTGACAAAAGAGATAACACCCCCCCATTACGTCATGCTTCAGAAAGGTGAAAAATTGTCCATTTTCAAATGTTTTATTTTTGAATGTCAGTTCACATTTGTAGGTGAATTATTAGTTTTAGAGCTAAAATTAGCATGTTTAAAGTGATTTTCATGCTTCCTGTGGCCCTAAACACAAAGTTTGTGGAATGGTTAAAAGTGCATGAAAATGGCCAATTTGCTCACTCTGAGGTCTCAAAAAGTGTTTCTTCACCCCGGGAAGTGAATTAAATACCATTTGGAGGCATTTAATGTTCAAGCAAAAACAGCTGATTTTTGACAAAAGAGATAACACCCCCCCATTAAGTAATTCTTCAGAAAGGTGAAAAATGGTCCGTTTTCAAATGTTTTATTTTTGAACGTCAGTTCACATTTGTAGGTGGACTATTAGTTTTAGAGCTAAAATTAGCATGTTTAAAGTGATTTTCATGCTTCCAGGGGCTCTAAACACAAGATTTGTGTAATGGTTAAAAGTGCATGAAAATGGCCAATTTGCCCACTCTGAGGTCTCAAAAAGTGTTTCTTCACCCCGGGAAGAGAATTAAATACCATTTGGAGGCATTTAATGTTCAAGCAAAAACGGCTGATTTTTGACAAAAGAGATAACACCCCCCCATTACGTCATTCTTCAGAAAGGTGAAGAATGGTCCGTTTTCAAATGTTTTATTTTTGAACGTCAGTTCACATTTGTAGGTGGATTATTAGTTTTAGAGCTAAAATTAGCATGTTTAAAGTGATTTTCATGCTTCCAGGGGCCCGGGAAGTGAATTAAATACCATTTGGAGGCATTTAATGTTCAAGCAAAAACAGCTGATCTTTGACAAAAGAGATAACACCCCCCCATTACGTCATGCTTCAGAAAGGTGAAAAATTGTCCATTTTCAAATGTTTTATTTTTGAATGTCAGTTCACATTTGTAGGTGAATTATTAGTTTTAGAGCTAAAATTAGCATGTTTAAAGTGATTTTCATGCTTCCTGTGGCCCTAAACACAAAGTTTGTGGAATGGTTAAAAGTGCATGAAAATGGCCAATTTGCTCACTCTGAGGTCTCAAAAAGTGTTTCTTCACCCCGGGAAGTGAATTAAATACCATTTGGAGGCATTTAATGTTCAAGCAAAAACAGCTGATTTTTGACAAAAGAGATAACACCCCCCATTAAGTAATTCTTCAGAAAGGTAAAAAATGGTCAGTTTTCAAATGTTTTATTTTTGAACGTCAGTTCACATTTGTAGGTGGATTATTAGTTTTAGAGCTAAAATTAGCATATTTAAAGTGATTTTCATGCTTCCAGGGGCTCTAAACACAAGATTTGTGGAATGGTTAAAAGTGCATGAAAATGGCCAATTTGCCCACTCTGAGGTCTCAAAAAGTGTTTCTTCACCCCGGGAAGAGAATTAAATACCATTTGGAGGCATTTAATGTTCAAGCAAAAACGGCTGATTTTTGACAAAAGAGATAACACCCCCCCATTACGTCATTCTTCAGAAAGGTGAAGAATGGTCCGTTTTCAAATGTTTTATTTTTGAACGTCAGTTCACATTTGTAGGTGGATTATTAGTTTTAGAGCTAAAATTAGCATGTTTAAAGTGATTTTCATGCTTCCAGGGGCCCGGGAAGTGAATTAAATACCATTTGGAGGCATTTAATGTTCAAGCAAAAACAGCTGATCTTTGACAAAAGAGATAACACCCCCCCATTACGTCATGCTTCAGAAAGGTGAAAAATTGTCCATTTTCAAATGTTTTATTTTTGAATGTCAGTTCACATTTGTAGGTGAATTATTAGTTTTAGAGCTAAAATTAGCATGTTTAAAGTGATTTTCATGCTTCCTGTGGCCCTAAACACAAAGTTTGTGGAATGGTTAAAAGTGCATGAAAATGGCCAATTTGCTCACTCTGAGGTCTCAAAAAGTGTTTCTTCACCCCGGGAAGTGAATTAAATACCATTTGGAGGCATTTAATGTTCAAGCAAAAACAGCTGATTTTTGACAAAAGAGATAACACCCCCCATTAAGTAATTCTTCAGAAAGGTAAAAAATGGTCAGTTTTCAAATGTTTTATTTTTGAACGTCAGTTCACATTTGTAGGTGGATTATTAGTTTTAGAGCTAAAATTAGCATATTTAAAGTGATTTTCATGCTTCCAGGGGCTCTAAACACAAGATTTGTGGAATGGTTAAAAGTGCATGAAAATGGCCAATTTGCCCACTCTGAGGTCTCAAAAAGTGTTTCTTCACCCCGGGAAGTGAATTAAATACCATTTGGAGGCATTTAATGTTCAAGCAAAAACGGCAGATTTTTGACAAAAGAGATAACACCCCCCCATTACGTCATTCTTCAGAAAGGTGAAAAATGGTCCGTTTTCAAATGTTTTATTTTTGAACGTCAGTTCACATTTGTAGGTGGATTATTAGTTTTAGAGCTAAAATTAGCATGTTTAAAGTGATTTTCATGCTTTCAGGGGCTCTAAACACAAGATTTGTGGAATGGTTAAAAGTGCATGAAAATGGCCAATTTGCTCACTCTGAGGTCTCAAAAAGTGTTTCTTCACCCCGGGAAGTGAATTAAATACCATTTGGAGGCATTTAATGTTCAATCAAAAACAGCTGATTTTTGACAAAAGAGATAACACCTCCCATTACGTCATGCTTCAGAAAGGTGAAAAATTGTCCGTTTTTAAATGTTTTTTTTTAATGTCAGTTCACATTTGTAGGTGGATTATTAGTTTTAAAGCTAAAATTAGCATGTTTAAAGTGATTTTCATGCTTCCTGTGGCCCTAAACACAAGGTTTGTGGAATGGTTAAAAGTGCATGACAATGGCCAATTTGCTCACTCTGAGGTCTCAAAAAGAGTTTCTTCACCCCGGGAAGTGAATTAAATACCATTTGGAGGCATTTAATGTTCAAGCAAAAACAGCTGATTTTTGACAAAAGAGATAACACCCCCCCATTACGTAATTCTTCAGAAAGGTGAAAAATTGTCTGTTTTCAAATGTTTTATTTTTGAATGTCAGTTCACATTTGTAGGTGGATTATTAGTTTTAGAGCTAAAATTAGCATATTTAAAGTGATTTTCATGCTTCCAGGGGCTCTAAACACAAGATTTGTGGAATGGTTAAAAGTGCATGAAAATGGCCAATTTGCTCACTCTGAGGTCTCAAAAAGTGTTTCTTCACCCCGGGAAGTGAATTAAATACCATTTGTAGGCATTTAATGTTCAATCAAAAACAGCTGATTTTTGACAAAAGAGATAACACCCCCCATTACGTCATGCTTCAGAAAGGTGAAAAATGGTCCGTTTTCAAATGTTTTATTTTTGAACGTCAGTTCACATTTGTAGGTGGATTATTAGTTTTAGAGCTAAAATTAGCATGTTTAAAGTGATTTTCATGCTTCCAGGGGCTCAAAACACAAGATTTGTGGAATGGTTAAAAGTTCATGAAAATGGCCAATTTGCTCACTCCGAGGTCTCAAAAAGTGTTTCTTCACCCCGGGAAGTGAATTAAATACCATTTGGAGGCATTTAATGTTCAAGCAAAAACAGCTGATTTTTGACAAAAGGGATAACACCCCCCCCCATTACGTAATGCTTCAGAAAGGTGAAAAATGGTCCGTTTTCAAATGTTTTATTTTTGAAGGTCAGTTCACATTTGTAGGTGGATTATTAGTTTTAGAGCTAAAATTAGCATGTTTAAAGTGATTTTCATGCTTCCAGGGGCCCGGGAAGTGAATTAAATACCATTTGGAGGCATTTAATGTTCAAGCAAAAACGGCTGATTTTTGACAAAAGAGATAACACCCCCCATTACGTCATGCTTCAGAAAGGTGAAAAATGGTCCGTTTTCAAATGTTTTATTTTTGAACGTCAGTTCACATTTGTAGGTGGATTATTAGTTTTAGAGCTAAAATTAGCATGTTTAAAGTGATTTTCATGCTTCCAGGGGCTCAAAACACAAGATTTGTGGAATGGTTAAAAGTGCATGAAAATGGCCAATTTGCTCACTCTGAGGTCTCAAAAAGTGTTTCTTCACCCCGGGAAGTGAATTAAATACCATTTGGAGGCATTTAATGTTCAATCAAAAACAGCTGATTTTTGACAAAAGAGATAACACCTCCCATTACGTCATGCTTCAGAAAGGTGAAAAATTGTCCGTTTTCAAATGTTTTTTTTTAATGTCAGTTCACATTTGTAGGTGGATTATTAGTTTTAGAGCTAAAATTAGCATGTTTAAAGTGATTTTCATGCTTCCTGTGGCCCTAAGCACAAGGTTTGTGGAATGGTTAAAAGTGCATGAAAATGGCCAATTTGCTCACTCTGAGGTCTCAAAAAGTGTTTCTTCACCCGGGGAAGTGAATTAAATACCATTTGGAGGCATTTAATGTTCAAGCAAAAACGGCTGATTTTTGACAAAAGAGATAACACCCCCCCCCATTACGTCATTCTTCAGAAAGGTGAAAAATGGTCCGTTTTCAAATGTTTTATTTTTGAACGTCAGTTCACATTTGTAGGTGGATTATTAGTTTTAGAGCTAAAATTAGCATGTTTAAAGTGATTTTCATGCTTCCAGGGGCTCTAAACACAAGATTTGTGGAATGGTTAAAAGTGCATGAAAATGGCCAATTTGCTCACTCTGAGGTCTCAAAAAGTGTTTCTTCACCCCGGGAAGTGAATTAAATACCATTTGTAGGCATTTAATGTTCAATCAAAAACAGCAGATTTTTGACAAAAGAGATAACACCCCCCCATTACGTCATTCTTCAGAAAGGTGAAAAATGGTCCGTTTTCAAATGTTTTATTTTTGAACGTCAGTTCACATTTGTAGGTGGATTATTAGTTTTAGAGCTAAAATTAGCATGTTTAAAGTGATTTTCATGCTTCCAGGGGCTCTAAACACAAGATTTGTGGAATGGTTAAAAGTGCATGAAAATGGCCAATTTGCTCACTCTGAGGTCTCAAAAAGTGTTTCTTCACCCCGGGAAGTGAATTAAATACCATTTGGAGGCATTTAATGTTCAATCAAAAACAGCTGATTTTTGACAAAAGAGATAACACCTCCCATTACGTCATGCTTCAGAAAGGTGAAAAATTGTCCTTTTTTCAAATGGTTTTTTTTAATGTCAGTTCACATTTGTAGGTGGATTATTAGTTTTAGAGCTAAAATTAGCATGTTTAAAGTGATTTTCATGCTTCCTGTGGCTCTAAACACAAGATTTGTGGAATGGTTAAAAGTGCATGAAAATGGCCAATTTGCTCACTCTGAGGTCTCAAAAAGTGTTTCTTCTCCCCGTGAAGTGAATTAAATACCATTTGGAGGCATTTAATGTTCAAGCAAAAACGGCTGATTTTTGACAAAAGAGATAACACCCCCCCATTACGTCATTCTTCAGAAAGGTGAAAAATGGTCCGTTTTCAAATGTTTTATTTTTGAACGTCAGTTCACATTTGTAGGTGGATTATTAGTTTTAGAGCTAAAATTAGCATGTTTAAAGTGATTTTCATGCTTTCAGGGGCTCTAAACACAAGATTTGTGGAATGGTTAAAAGTGCATGAAAATGGCCAATTTGCTCACTCTGAGGTCTCAAAAAGTGTTTCTTCACCCCGGGAAGTGAATTAAATACCATTTGGAGGCATTTAATGTTCAATCAAAAACAGCTGATTTTTGACAAAAGAGATAACACCTCCCATTACGTCATGCTTCAGAAAGGTGAAAAATTGTCCGTTTTCAAATGTTTTTTTTGTTAATGTCAGTTCACATTTGTAGGTGGATTATTAGTTTTAGAGCTAAAATTAGCATGTTTAAAGTGATTTTCATGCTTCCTGTGGCCCTAAACACAAGGTTTGTGGAATGGTTAAAAGTGCATGAAAATGGCCAATTTGCTCACTCTGAGGTCTCAAAAAGAGTTTCTTCACCCCGGGAAGTGAATTAAATACCATTTGGAGGCATTTAATGTTCAAGCAAAAACAGCTGATTTTTGACAAAAGAGATAACACCCCCCCATTACGTAATTCTTCAGAAAGGTGAAAAATTGTCTGTTTTCAAATGTTTTATTTTTGAATGTCAGTTCACATTTGTAGGTGGATTATTAGTTTTAGAGCTAAAATTAGCATATTTAAAGTGATTTTCATGCTTCCAGGGGCTCTAAACACAAGATTTGTGGAATGGTTAAAAGTGCATAAAAATTGCCAATTTGCTCACTCTGAGGTCTCAAAAAGTGTTTCTTCACCCCGGGAAGTGAATTAAATACCATTTGTAGGCATTTAATGTTCAATCAAAAACAGCTGATTTTTGACAAAAGAGATAACACCCCCCATTACGTCATGCTTCAGAAAGGTGAAAAATGGTCCGTTTTCAAATGTTTTATTTTTGAACGTCAGTTCACATTTGTAGGTGGATTATTAGTTTTAGAGCTAAAATTAGCATGTTTAAAGTGATTTTCATGCTTCCAGGGGCTCAAAACACAAGATTTGTGGAATGGTTAAAAGTTCATGAAAATGGCCAATTTGCTCACTCTGAGGTCTCAAAAAGTGTTTCTTCACCCCGGGAAGTGAATTAAATACCATTTGGAGGCATTTAATGTTCAAGCAAAAACAGCTGATTTTTGACAAAAGGGATAACACCCCCCCCCATTACGTAATGCTTCAGAAAGGTGAAAAATGGTCCGTTTTCAAATGTTTTATTTTTGAAGGTCAGTTCACATTTGTAGGTGGATTATTAGTTTTAGAGCTAAAATTAGCATGTTTAAAGTGATTTTCATGCATCCAGGGGCCCGGGAAGTGAATTAAATACCATTTGGAGGCATTTAATGTTCAAGCAAAAACGGCTGATTTTTGACAAAAGAGATAACACCCCCCCATTAAGTCATGCTTCAGAAAGGTGAAAAATTGTCCATTTTCAAATGTTTTATTTTTGAATGTCAGTTCACATTTGTAGGTGAATTATTAGTTTTAGAGCTAAAATTAGCATGTTTAAAGTGATTTTCATGCTTCCTGTGGCCCTAAACACAAAGTTTGTGGAATGGTTAAAAGTGCATGAAAATGGCCAATTTGCTCACTCTGAGGTCTCAAAAAGTGTTTCTTCACCCCGGGAAGTGAATTAAATACCATTTGGAGGCATTTAATGTTCAAGCAAAAACAGCTGATTTTTGACAAAAGAGATAACACCCCCCCATTAAGTAATTCTTCAGAAAGGTGAAAAATGGTCCGTTTTCAAATGTTTTATTTTTGAACGTCAGTTCACATTTGTAGGTGGATTATTAGTTTTAGAGCTAAAATTAGCATATTTAAAGTGATTTTCATGCTTCCAGGGGCTCTAAACACAAGAATTGTGGAATGGCTAAAAGTGCATGAAAATGGCCAATTTGCCCACTCTGAGGTCTCAAAAAGTGTTTCTTCACCCCGGGAAGTGAATTAAATACCATTTGGAGGCATTTAATGTTCAAGCAAAAACGGCTGATTTTTGACAAAAGAAATAACACCCCCCCCATTACGTCATTCTTCAGAATGGTGAAAAATGGTCCATTTTCAAATGTTTTATTTTTGAACGTCAGTTCACATTTGTAGGTGGATTATTAGTTTTAGAGCTAAAATTAGCATGTTTAAAGTGATTTTCATGCTTCCAGGGGCCCGGGAAGTGAATTAAATACCATTTGGAGGCATTTAATGTTCAAGCAAAAACGGCTGATTTTTGACAAAAGAGATAACACCCCCCCATTACGTCATTCTTCAGAAAGGTGAAGAATGGTCCGTTTTCAAATGTTTTATTTTTGAACGTCAGTTCACATTTGTAGGTGGATTATTAGTTTTAGAGCTAAAATTAGCATGTTTAAAGTGATTTTCATGCTTCCAGGGGCCCGGGAAGTGAATTAAATACCATTTGGAGGCATTTAATGTTCAAGCAAAAACAGCTGATCTTTGACAAAAGAGATAACACCCCCCCATTACGTCATGCTTCAGAAAGGTGAAAAATTGTCCATTTTCAAATGTTTTATTTTTGAATGTCAGTTCACATTTGTAGGTGAATTATTAGTTTTAGAGCTAAAATTAGCATGTTTAAAGTGATTTTCATGCTTCCTGTGGCCCTAAACACAAAGTTTGTGGAATGGTTAAAAGTGCATGAAAATGGCCAATTTGCTCACTCTGAGGTCTCAAAAAGTGTTTCTTCACCCCGGGAAGTGAATTAAATACCATTTGGAGGCATTTAATGTTCAAGCAAAAACAGCTGATTTTTGACAAAAGAGATAACACCCCCCATTAAGTAATTCTTCAGAAAGGTAAAAAATGGTCAGTTTTCAAATGTTTTATTTTTGAACGTCAGTTCACATTTGTAGGTGGATTATTAGTTTTAGAGCTAAAATTAGCATATTTAAAGTGATTTTCATGCTTCCAGGGGCTCTAAACACAAGATTTGTGGAATGGTTAAAAGTGCATGAAAATGGCCAATTTGCCCACTCTGAGGTCTCAAAAAGTGTTTCTTCACCCCGGGAAGTGAATTAAATACCATTTGGAGGCATTTAATGTTCAAGCAAAAACGGCAGATTTTTGACAAAAGAGATAACACCCCCCCATTACGTCATTCTTCAGAAAGGTGAAAAATGGTCCGTTTTCAAATGTTTTATTTTTGAACGTCAGTTCACATTTGTAGGTGGATTATTAGTTTTAGAACTAAAATTAGCATGTTTAAAGTGATTTTCATGCTTTCAGGGGCTCTAAACACAAGATTTGTGGAATGGTTAAAAGTGCATGAAAATGGCCAATTTGCTCACTCTGAGGTCTCAAAAAGTGTTTCTTCACCCCGGGAAGTGAATTAAATACCATTTGGAGGCATTTAATGTTCAATCAAAAACAGCTGATTTTTGACAAAAGAGATAACACCTCCCATTACGTCATGCTTCAGAAAGGTGAAAAATTGTCCGTTTTTAAATGTTTTTTTTTTAATGTCAGTTCACATTTGTAGGTGGATTATTAGTTTTAAAGCTAAAATTAGCATGTTTAAAGTGATTTTCATGCTTCCTGTGGCCCTAAACACAAGGATTGTGGAATGGTTAAAAGTGCATGAAAATGGCCAATTTGCTCACTCTGAGGTCTCAAAAAGAGTTTCTTCACCCCGGGAAGTGAATTAAATACCATTTGGAGGCATTTAATGTTCAAGCAAAAACAGCTGATTTTTGACAAAAGAGATAACACCCCCCCATTACGTAATTCTTCAGAAAGGTGAAAAATTGTCTGTTTTCAAATGTTTTATTTTTGAATGTCAGTTCACATTTGTAGGTGGATTATTAGTTTTAGAGCTAAAATTAGCATATTTAAAGTGATTTTCATGCTTCCAGGGGCTCTAAACACAAGATTTGTGGAATGGTTAAAAGTGCATGAAAATGGCCAATTTGCTCACTCTGAGGTCTCAAAAAGTGTTTCTTCACCCCGGGAAGTGAATTAAATACCATTTGTAGGCATTTAATGTTCAATCAAAAACAGCTGATTTTTGACAAAAGAGATAACACCCCCCATTACGTCATGCTTCAGAAAGGTGAAAAATGGTCCGTTTTCAAATGTTTTATTTTTGAACGTCAGTTCACATTTGTAGGTGGATTATTAGTTTTAGAGCTAAAATTAGCATGTTTAAAGTGATTTTCATGCTTCCAGGGGCTCAAAACACAAGATTTGTGGAATGGTTAAAAGTTCATGAAAATGGCCAATTTGCTCACTCTGAGGTCTCAAAAAGTGTTTCTTCACCCCGGGAAGTGAATTAAATACCATTTGGAGGCATTTAATGTTCAAGCAAAAACAGCTGATTTTTGACAAAAGGGATAACACCCCCCCCCATTACGTAATGCTTCAGAAAGGTGAAAAATGGTCCGTTTTCAAATGTTTTATTTTTGAAGGTCAGTTCACATTTGTAGGTGGATTATTAGTTTTAGAGCTAAAATTAGCATGTTTAAAGTGATTTTCATGCTTCCAGGGGCCCGGGAAGTGAATTAAATACCATTTGGAGGCATTTAATGTTCAAGCAAAAACGGCTGATTTTTGACAAAAGAGATAACACCCCCCCATTAAGTCATGCTTCAGAAAGGTGAAAAATTGTCCATTTTCAAATGTTTTATTTTTGAATGTCAGTTCACATTTGTAGGTGAATTATTAGTTTTAGAGCTAAAATTAGCATGTTTAAAGTGATTTTCATGCTTCCTGTGGCCCTAAACACAAAGTTTGTGGAATGGTTAAAAGTGCATGAAAATGGCCAATTTGCTCACTCTGAGGTCTCAAAAAGTGTTTCTTCACCCCGGGAAGTGAATTAAATACCATTTGGAGGCATTTAATGTTCAAGCAAAAACAGCTGATTTTTGACAAAAGAGATAACACCCCCCCATTAAGTAATTCTTCAGAAAGGTGAAAAATGGTCCGTTTTCAAATGTTTTATTTTTGAACGTCAGTTCACATTTGTAGGTGGATTATTAGTTTTAGAGCTAAAATTAGCATATTTAAAGTGATTTTCATGCTTCCAGGGGCTCTAAACACAAGAATTGTGGAATGGCTAAAAGTGCATGAAAATGGCCAATTTGCCCACTCTGAGGTCTCAAAAAGTGTTTCTTCACCCCGGGAAGTGAATTAAATACCATTTGGAGGCATTTAATGTTCAAGCAAAAACGGCTGATTTTTGACAAAAGAAATAACACCCCCCATTACGTCATTCTTCAGAAAGGTGAAAAATGGTCCGTTTTCAAATGTTTTATTTTTGAACGTCAGTTCACATTTGTAGGTGGATTATTAGTTTTAGAGCTAAAATTAGCATGTTTAAAGTGATTTTCATGCTTCCAGGGGCCCGGGAAGTGAATTAAATACCATTTGGAGGCATTTAATGTTCAAGCAAAAACGGCTGATTTTTGACAAAAGAGATAACACCCCCCCATTAGGTCATGCTTCAGAAAGGTGAAAAATTGTCCATTTTCAAATGTTTTATTTTTGAATGTCAGTTCACATTTGTAGGTGAATTATTAGTTTTAGAGCTAAAATTAGCATGTTTAAAGTGATTTTCATGCTTCCTGTGGCCCTAAACACAAAGTTTGTGGAATGGTTAAAAGTACATGAAAATGGCCAATTTTCTCACTCTGAGGTCTCAAAAAGTGTTTCTTCACCCCGGGAAGTGAATTAAATACCATTTGGAGGCATTTAATGTTCAAGCAAAAACAGCTGATTTTTGACAAAAGAGATAACACCCCCCCATTAAGTAATTCTTCAGAAAGGTGAAAAATGGTCCGTTTTCAAATGTTTTATTTTTGAACGTCAGTTCACATTTGTAGGTGGATTATTAGTTTTAGAGCTAAAATTAGCATGTTTAAAGTGATTTTCATGCTTCCAGGGGCTCTAACCACAAGATTTGTGGAATGGTTAAAAGTGCATGAAAATGGCCAATTTGCCCACTCTGAGGTCTCAAAAAGTGTTTCTTCACCCCGGGAAGTGAATTAAATACCATTTGGAGGCATTTAATGTTCAAGCAAAAACGGCTGATTTTTGACAAAAGAGATAACACCCCCCATTACGTCATTCTTCAGAAAGGTGAAAAATGGTCCGTTTTCAAATGTTTTATTTTTGAACGTCAGTTCACATTTGTAGGTGGATTATTAGTTTTAGAGCTAAAATTAGCATGTTTAAAGTGATTTTCATGCTTCCAGGGGCCCGGGAAGTGAATTAAATACCATTTGGAGGCATTTAATGTTCAAGCAAAAACAGCTGATCTTTGACAAAAGAGATAACACCCCCCCATTACGTCATGCTTCAGAAAGGTGAAAAATTGTCCATTTTCAAATGTTTTATTTTTGAATGTCAGTTCACATTTGTAGGTGAATTATTAGTTTTAGAGCTAAAATTAGCATGTTTAAAGTGATTTTCATGCTTCCTGTGGCCCTAAACACAAAGTTTGTGGAATGGTTAAAAGTGCATGAAAATGGCCAATTTGCTCACTCTGAGGTCTCAAAAAGTGTTTCTTCACCCCGGGAAGTGAATTAAATACCATTTGGAGGCATTTAATGTTCAAGCAAAAACAGCTGATTTTTGACAAAAGAGATAACACCCCCCCATTAAGTAATTCTTCAGAAAGGTGAAAAATGGTCCGTTTTCAAATGTTTTATTTTTGAACGTCAGTTCACATTTGTAGGTGGACTATTAGTTTTAGAGCTAAAATTAGCATGTTTAAAGTGATTTTCATGCTTCCAGGGGCTCTAAACACAAGATTTGTGGAATGGTTAAAAGTGCATGAAAATGGCCAATTTGCCCACTCTGAGGTCTCAAAAAGTGTTTCTTCACCCCGGGAAGAGAATTAAATACCATTTGGAGGCATTTAATGTTCAAGCAAAAACAGCTGATTTTTGACAAAAGAGATAACACCCCCCCATTACGTCATTCTTCAGAAAGGTGAAGAATGGTCCGTTTTCAAATGTTTTATTTTTGAACGTCAGTTCACATTTGTAGGTGGATTATTAGTTTTAGAGCTAAAATTAGCATGTTTAAAGTGATTTTCATGCTTCCAGGGGCCCGGGAAGTGAATTAAATACCATTTGGAGGCATTTAATGTTCAAGCAAAAACGGCTGATTTTTGACAAAAGAGATAACACCCCCCCATTACGTCATGCTTCAGAAAGGTGAAAAATTGTCCATTTTCAAATGTTTTATTTTTGAATGTCAGTTCACATTTGTAGGTGAATTATTAGTTTTAGAGCTAAAATTAGCATGTTTAAAGTGATTTTCATGCTTCCTGTGGCCCTAAACACAAAGTTTGTGGAATGGTTAAAAGTGCATGAAAATGGCCAATTTGCTCACTCTGAGGTCTCAAAAAGTGTTTCTTCACCCCGGGAAGTGAATTAAATACCATTTGGAGGCATTTAATGTTCAAGCAAAAACAGCTGATTTTTGACAAAAGAGATAACACCCCCCCATTAAGTAATTCTTCAGAAAGGTGAAAAATGGTCCGTTTTCAAATGTTTTATTTTTGAACGTCAGTTCACATTTGTAGGTGGACTATTAGTTTTAGAGCTAAAATTAGCATGTTTAAAGTGATTTTCATGCTTCCAGGGGCTCTAAACACAAGATTTGTGTAATGGTTAAAAGTGCATGAAAATGGCCAATTTGCCCACTCTGAGGTCTCAAAAAGTGTTTCTTCACCCCGGGAAGAGAATTAAATACCATTTGGAGGCATTTAATGTTCAAGCAAAAACGGCTGATTTTTGACAAAAGAGATAACACCCCCCCATTACGTCATTCTTCAGAAAGGTGAAGAATGGTCCGTTTTCAAATGTTTTATTTTTGAACGTCAGTTCACATTTGTAGGTGGATTATTAGTTTTAGAGCTAAAATTAGCATGTTTAAAGTGATTTTCATGCTTCCAGGGGCCCGGGAAGTGAATTAAATACCATTTGGAGGCATTTAATGTTCAAGCAAAAACAGCTGATCTTTGACAAAAGAGATAACACCCCCCCATTACGTCATGCTTCAGAAAGGTGAAAAATTGTCCATTTTCAAATGTTTTATTTTTGAATGTCAGTTCACATTTGTAGGTGAATTATTAGTTTTAGAGCTAAAATTAGCATGTTTAAAGTGATTTTCATGCTTCCTGTGGCCCTAAACACAAAGTTTGTGGAATGGTTAAAAGTGCATGAAAATGGCCAATTTGCTCACTCTGAGGTCTCAAAAAGTGTTTCTTCACCCCGGGAAGTGAATTAAATACCATTTGGAGGCATTTAATGTTCAAGCAAAAACAGCTGATTTTTGACAAAAGAGATAACACCCCCCATTAAGTAATTCTTCAGAAAGGTAAAAAATGGTCAGTTTTCAAATGTTTTATTTTTGAACGTCAGTTCACATTTGTAGGTGGATTATTAGTTTTAGAGCTAAAATTAGCATATTTAAAGTGATTTTCATGCTTCCAGGGGCTCTAAACACAAGATTTGTGGAATGGTTAAAAGTGCATGAAAATGGCCAATTCGCCCACTCTGAGGTCTCAAAAAGTGTTTCTTCACCCCGGGAAGAGAATTAAATACCATTTGGAGGCATTTAATGTTCAAGCAAAAACGGCTGATTTTTGACAAAAGAGATAACACCCCCCCATTACGTCATTCTTCAGAAAGGTGAAGAATGGTCCGTTTTCAAATGTTTTATTTTTGAACGTCAGTTCACATTTGTAGGTGGATTATTAGTTTTAGAGCTAAAATTAGCATGTTTAAAGTGATTTTCATGCTTCCAGGGGCCCGGGAAGTGAATTAAATACCATTTGGAGGCATTTAATGTTCAAGCAAAAACAGCTGATCTTTGACAAAAGAGATAACACCCCCCCATTACGTCATGCTTCAGAAAGGTGAAAAATTGTCCATTTTCAAATGTTTTATTTTTGAATGTCAGTTCACATTTGTAGGTGAATTATTAGTTTTAGAGCTAAAATTAGCATGTTTAAAGTGATTTTCATGCTTCCTGTGGCCCTAAACACAAAGTTTGTGGAATGGTTAAAAGTGCATGAAAATGGCCAATTTGCTCACTCTGAGGTCTCAAAAAGTGTTTCTTCACCCCGGGAAGTGAATTAAATACCATTTGGAGGCATTTAATGTTCAAGCAAAAACAGCTGATTTTTGACAAAAGAGATAACACCCCCCATTAAGTAATTCTTCAGAAAGGTAAAAAATGGTCAGTTTTCAAATGTTTTATTTTTGAACGTCAGTTCACATTTGTAGGTGGATTATTAGTTTTAGAGCTAAAATTAGCATATTTAAAGTGATTTTCATGCTTCCAGGGGCTCTAAACACAAGATTTGTGGAATGGTTAAAAGTGCATGAAAATGGCCAATTTGCCCACTCTGAGGTCTCAAAAAGTGTTTCTTCACCCCGGGAAGTGAATTAAATACCATTTGGAGGCATTTAATGTTCAAGCAAAAACGGCAGATTTTTGACAAAAGAGATAACACCCCCCCATTACGTCATTCTTCAGAAAGGTGAAAAATGGTCCGTTTTCAAATGTTTTATTTTTGAACGTCAGTTCACATTTGTAGGTGGATTATTAGTTTTAGAGCTAAAATTAGCATGTTTAAAGTGATTTTCATGCTTTCAGGGGCTCTAAACACAAGATTTGTGGAATGGTTAAAAGTGCATGAAAATGGCCAATTTGCTCACTCTGAGGTCTCAAAAAGTGTTTCTTCACCCCGGGAAGTGAATTAAATACCATTTGGAGGCATTTAATGTTCAATCAAAAACAGCTGATTTTTGACAAAAGAGATAACACCTCCCATTACGTCATGCTTCAGAAAGGTGAAAAATTGTCCGTTTTTAAATGTTTTTTTTTAATGTCAGTTCACATTTGTAGGTGGATTATTAGTTTTAAAGCTAAAATTAGCATGTTTAAAGTGATTTTCATGCTTCCTGTGGCCCTAAACACAAGGTTTGTGGAATGGTTAAAAGTGCATGACAATGGCCAATTTGCTCACTCTGAGGTCTCAAAAAGAGTTTCTTCACCCCGGGAAGTGAATTAAATACCATTTGGAGGCATTTAATGTTCAAGCAAAAACAGCTGATTTTTGACAAAAGAGATAACACCCCCCCATTACGTAATTCTTCAGAAAGGTGAAAAATTGTCTGTTTTCAAATGTTTTATTTTTGAATGTCAGTTCACATTTGTAGGTGGATTATTAGTTTTAGAGCTAAAATTAGCATATTTAAAGTGATTTTCATGCTTCCAGGGGCTCTAAACACAAGATTTGTGGAATGGTTAAAAGTGCATGAAAATGGCCAATTTGCTCACTCTGAGGTCTCAAAAAGTGTTTCTTCACCCCGGGAAGTGAATTAAATACCATTTGTAGGCATTTAATGTTCAATCAAAAACAGCTGATTTTTGACAAAAGAGATAACACCCCCCATTACGTCATGCTTCAGAAAGGTGAAAAATGGTCCGTTTTCAAATGTTTTATTTTTGAACGTCAGTTCACATTTGTAGGTGGATTATTAGTTTTAGAGCTAAAATTAGCATGTTTAAAGTGATTTTCATGCTTCCAGGGGCTCAAAACACAAGATTTGTGGAATGGTTAAAAGTTCATGAAAATGGCCAATTTGCTCACTCCGAGGTCTCAAAAAGTGTTTCTTCACCCCGGGAAGTGAATTAAATACCATTTGGAGGCATTTAATGTTCAAGCAAAAACAGCTGATTTTTGACAAAAGGGATAACACCCCCCCCCATTACGTAATGCTTCAGAAAGGTGAAAAATGGTCCGTTTTCAAATGTTTTATTTTTGAAGGTCAGTTCACATTTGTAGGTGGATTATTAGTTTTAGAGCTAAAATTAGCATGTTTAAAGTGATTTTCATGCATCCAGGGGCCCGGGAAGTGAATTAAATACCATTTGGAGGCATTTAATGTTCAAGCAAAAACGGCTGATTTTTGACAAAAGAGATAACACCCCCCCATTAAGTCATGCTTCAGAAAGGTGAAAAATTGTCCATTTTCAAATGTTTTATTTTTGAATGTCAGTTCACATTTGTAGGTGAATTATTAGTTTTAGAGCTAAAATTAGCATGTTTAAAGTGATTTTCATGCTTCCTGTGGCCCTAAACACAAAGTTTGTGGAATGGTTAAAAGTGCATGAAAATGGCCAATTTGCTCACTCTGAGGTCTCAAAAAGTGTTTCTTCACCCCGGGAAGTGAATTAAATACCATTTGGAGGCATTTAATGTTCAAGCAAAAACAGCTGATTTTTGACAAAAGAGATAACACCCCCCCATTAAGTAATTCTTCAGAAAGGTGAAAAATGGTCCGTTTTCAAATGTTTTATTTTTGAACGTCAGTTCACATTTGTAGGTGGATTATTAGTTTTAGAGCTAAAATTAGCATATTTAAAGTGATTTTCATGCTTCCAGGGGCTCTAAACACAAGAATTGTGGAATGGCTAAAAGTGCATGAAAATGGCCAATTTGCCCACTCTGAGGTCTCAAAAAGTGTTTCTTCACCCCGGGAAGTGAATTAAATACCATTTGGAGGCATTTAATGTTCAAGCAAAAACGGCTGATTTTTGACAAAAGAAATAACACCCCCCCCATTACGTCATTCTTCAGAATGGTGAAAAATGGTCCATTTTCAAATGTTTTATTTTTGAACGTCAGTTCACATTTGTAGGTGGATTATTAGTTTTAGAGCTAAAATTAGCATGTTTAAAGTGATTTTCATGCTTCCAGGGGCCCGGGAAGTGAATTAAATACCATTTGGAGGCATTTAATGTTCAAGCAAAAACGGCTGATTTTTGACAAAAGAGATAACACCCCCCCATTACGTCATTCTTCAGAAAGGTGAAGAATGGTCCGTTTTCAAATGTTTTATTTTTGAACGTCAGTTCACATTTGTAGGTGGATTATTAGTTTTAGAGCTAAAATTAGCATGTTTAAAGTGATTTTCATGCTTCCAGGGGCCCGGGAAGTGAATTAAATACCATTTGGAGGCATTTAATGTTCAAGCAAAAACAGCTGATCTTTGACAAAAGAGATAACACCCCCCCATTACGTCATGCTTCAGAAAGGTGAAAAATTGTCCATTTTCAAATGTTTTATTTTTGAATGTCAGTTCACATTTGTAGGTGAATTATTAGTTTTAGAGCTAAAATTAGCATGTTTAAAGTGATTTTCATGCTTCCTGTGGCCCTAAACACAAAGTTTGTGGAATGGTTAAAA
Source organism: Lissotriton helveticus (assembly GCF_964261635.1). NCBI lineage: Eukaryota > Metazoa > Chordata > Amphibia > Caudata > Salamandridae > Lissotriton > Lissotriton helveticus. The sequence continues at coordinate 3,614,692 of NW_027611740.1, forward strand.
GTGCATGAAAATGGCCAATTTGCTCACTCTGAGGTCTCAAAAAGTGTTTCTTCACCCCGGGAAGTGAATTAAATACCATTTGGAGGCATTTAATGTTCAAGCAAAAACAGCTGATTTTTGACAAAAGAGATAACACCCCCCATTAAGTAATTCTTCAGAAAGGTAAAAAATGGTCAGTTTTCAAATGTTTTATTTTTGAACGTCAGTTCACATTTGTAGGTGGATTATTAGTTTTAGAGCTAAAATTAGCATATTTAAAGTGATTTTCATGCTTCCAGGGGCTCTAAACACAAGATTTGTGGAATGGTTAAAAGTGCATGAAAATGGCCAATTTGCCCACTCTGAGGTCTCAAAAAGTGTTTCTTCACCCCGGGAAGTGAATTAAATACCATTTGGAGGCATTTAATGTTCAAGCAAAAACGGCAGATTTTTGACAAAAGAGATAACACCCCCCCATTACGTCATTCTTCAGAAAGGTGAAAAATGGTCCGTTTTCAAATGTTTTATTTTTGAACGTCAGTTCACATTTGTAGGTGGATTATTAGTTTTAGAACTAAAATTAGCATGTTTAAAGTGATTTTCATGCTTTCAGGGGCTCTAAACACAAGATTTGTGGAATGGTTAAAAGTGCATGAAAATGGCCAATTTGCTCACTCTGAGGTCTCAAAAAGTGTTTCTTCACCCCGGGAAGTGAATTAAATACCATTTGGAGGCATTTAATGTTCAATCAAAAACAGCTGATTTTTGACAAAAGAGATAACACCTCCCATTACGTCATGCTTCAGAAAGGTGAAAAATTGTCCGTTTTTAAATGTTTTTTTTTTAATGTCAGTTCACATTTGTAGGTGGATTATTAGTTTTAAAGCTAAAATTAGCATGTTTAAAGTGATTTTCATGCTTCCTGTGGCCCTAAACACAAGGATTGTGGAATGGTTAAAAGTGCATGAAAATGGCCAATTTGCTCACTCTGAGGTCTCAAAAAGAGTTTCTTCACCCCGGGAAGTGAATTAAATACCATTTGGAGGCATTTAATGTTCAAGCAAAAACAGCTGATTTTTGACAAAAGAGATAACACCCCCCCATTACGTAATTCTTCAGAAAGGTGAAAAATTGTCTGTTTTCAAATGTTTTATTTTTGAATGTCAGTTCACATTTGTAGGTGGATTATTAGTTTTAGAGCTAAAATTAGCATATTTAAAGTGATTTTCATGCTTCCAGGGGCTCTAAACACAAGATTTGTGGAATGGTTAAAAGTGCATGAAAATGGCCAATTTGCTCACTCTGAGGTCTCAAAAAGTGTTTCTTCACCCCGGGAAGTGAATTAAATACCATTTGTAGGCATTTAATGTTCAATCAAAAACAGCTGATTTTTGACAAAAGAGATAACACCCCCCATTACGTCATGCTTCAGAAAGGTGAAAAATGGTCCGTTTTCAAATGTTTTATTTTTGAACGTCAGTTCACATTTGTAGGTGGATTATTAGTTTTAGAGCTAAAATTAGCATGTTTAAAGTGATTTTCATGCTTCCAGGGGCTCAAAACACAAGATTTGTGGAATGGTTAAAAGTTCATGAAAATGGCCAATTTGCTCACTCTGAGGTCTCAAAAAGTGTTTCTTCACCCCGGGAAGTGAATTAAATACCATTTGGAGGCATTTAATGTTCAAGCAAAAACAGCTGATTTTTGACAAAAGGGATAACACCCCCCCCCATTACGTAATGCTTCAGAAAGGTGAAAAATGGTCCGTTTTCAAATGTTTTATTTTTGAAGGTCAGTTCACATTTGTAGGTGGATTATTAGTTTTAGAGCTAAAATTAGCATGTTTAAAGTGATTTTCATGCTTCCAGGGGCCCGGGAAGTGAATTAAATACCATTTGGAGGCATTTAATGTTCAAGCAAAAACGGCTGATTTTTGACAAAAGAGATAACACCCCCCCATTAAGTCATGCTTCAGAAAGGTGAAAAATTGTCCATTTTCAAATGTTTTATTTTTGAATGTCAGTTCACATTTGTAGGTGAATTATTAGTTTTAGAGCTAAAATTAGCATGTTTAAAGTGATTTTCATGCTTCCTGTGGCCCTAAACACAAAGTTTGTGGAATGGTTAAAAGTGCATGAAAATGGCCAATTTGCTCACTCTGAGGTCTCAAAAAGTGTTTCTTCACCCCGGGAAGTGAATTAAATACCATTTGGAGGCATTTAATGTTCAAGCAAAAACAGCTGATTTTTGACAAAAGAGATAACACCCCCCCATTAAGTAATTCTTCAGAAAGGTGAAAAATGGTCCGTTTTCAAATGTTTTATTTTTGAACGTCAGTTCACATTTGTAGGTGGATTATTAGTTTTAGAGCTAAAATTAGCATATTTAAAGTGATTTTCATGCTTCCAGGGGCTCTAAACACAAGAATTGTGGAATGGCTAAAAGTGCATGAAAATGGCCAATTTGCCCACTCTGAGGTCTCAAAAAGTGTTTCTTCACCCCGGGAAGTGAATTAAATACCATTTGGAGGCATTTAATGTTCAAGCAAAAACGGCTGATTTTTGACAAAAGAAATAACACCCCCCATTACGTCATTCTTCAGAAAGGTGAAAAATGGTCCGTTTTCAAATGTTTTATTTTTGAACGTCAGTTCACATTTGTAGGTGGATTATTAGTTTTAGAGCTAAAATTAGCATGTTTAAAGTGATTTTCATGCTTCCAGGGGCCCGGGAAGTGAATTAAATACCATTTGGAGGCATTTAATGTTCAAGCAAAAACGGCTGATTTTTGACAAAAGAGATAACACCCCCCCATTAGGTCATGCTTCAGAAAGGTGAAAAATTGTCCATTTTCAAATGTTTTATTTTTGAATGTCAGTTCACATTTGTAGGTGAATTATTAGTTTTAGAGCTAAAATTAGCATGTTTAAAGTGATTTTCATGCTTCCTGTGGCCCTAAACACAAAGTTTGTGGAATGGTTAAAAGTACATGAAAATGGCCAATTTTCTCACTCTGAGGTCTCAAAAAGTGTTTCTTCACCCCGGGAAGTGAATTAAATACCATTTGGAGGCATTTAATGTTCAAGCAAAAACAGCTGATTTTTGACAAAAGAGATAACACCCCCCCATTAAGTAATTCTTCAGAAAGGTGAAAAATGGTCCGTTTTCAAATGTTTTATTTTTGAACGTCAGTTCACATTTGTAGGTGGATTATTAGTTTTAGAGCTAAAATTAGCATGTTTAAAGTGATTTTCATGCTTCCAGGGGCTCTAACCACAAGATTTGTGGAATGGTTAAAAGTGCATGAAAATGGCCAATTTGCCCACTCTGAGGTCTCAAAAAGTGTTTCTTCACCCCGGGAAGTGAATTAAATACCATTTGGAGGCATTTAATGTTCAAGCAAAAACGGCTGATTTTTGACAAAAGAGATAACACCCCCCATTACGTCATTCTTCAGAAAGGTGAAAAATGGTCCGTTTTCAAATGTTTTATTTTTGAACGTCAGTTCACATTTGTAGGTGGATTATTAGTTTTAGAGCTAAAATTAGCATGTTTAAAGTGATTTTCATGCTTCCAGGGGCCCGGGAAGTGAATTAAATACCATTTGGAGGCATTTAATGTTCAAGCAAAAACAGCTGATCTTTGACAAAAGAGATAACACCCCCCCATTACGTCATGCTTCAGAAAGGTGAAAAATTGTCCATTTTCAAATGTTTTATTTTTGAATGTCAGTTCACATTTGTAGGTGAATTATTAGTTTTAGAGCTAAAATTAGCATGTTTAAAGTGATTTTCATGCTTCCTGTGGCCCTAAACACAAAGTTTGTGGAATGGTTAAAAGTGCATGAAAATGGCCAATTTGCTCACTCTGAGGTCTCAAAAAGTGTTTCTTCACCCCGTGAAGTGAATTAAATACCATTTGGAGGCATTTAATGTTCAAGCAAAAACAGCTGATTTTTGACAAAAGAGATAACACCCCCCCATTAAGTAATTCTTCAGAAAGGTGAAAAATGGTCCGTTTTCAAATGTTTTATTTTTGAACGTCAGTTCACATTTGTAGGTGGATTATTAGTTTTAGAGCTAAAATTAGCATATTTAAAGTGATGTTCATGCTTGCAGGGGCTCTAAACACAAGATTTGTGGAATGGTTAAAAGTGCATGAAAATGGCCAATTTGCCCACTCTGAGGTCTCAAAAAGTGTTTCTTCACCCCGGGAAGTGAATTAAATACCATTTGGAGGCATTTAATGTTCAAGCAAAAACGGCAGATTTTTGACAAAAGAGATAACACCCCCCCATTACGTCATTCTTCAGAAAGGTGAAAAATTGGCAGTTTTCAATTTTTTTATTTTTGAACGTCAGTTCACATTTGTAGGTGGATTATTAGTTTTAGAGCTAAAATTAGCATGTTTAAAGTGATTTTCATGCTTCCAGGGGCCCGGGAAGTGAATTAAATACCATTTGGAGGCATTTAATGTTCAAGCAAAAACAGCTGATCTTTGACAAAAGAGATAACACCCCCCCATTACGTCATTCTTCAGAAAGGTGAAAAATTGGCCGTTTTCAAATGTTTTATTTTTGAACGTCAGTTCACATTTGTAGGTGGATTATTAGTTTTATAGCTAAAATTAGCATGTTTAAAGTGATTTTCATGCTTCCAGGGGCTCTAAACACAAGATTTGTGGAATGGTTAAAAGTGCATGAAAATGGCCAATTTGCTCACTCTGAGGTCTCAAAAAGTGTTTCTTCACCCCGGGAAGTGAATTAAATACCATTTGGAGGCATTTAATGTTCAATCAAAAACAGCTGATTTTTGACAAAAGAGATCACACCTCCCATTACGTCATGCTTCAGAAAGGTGAAAAATTGTCCGTTTTCAAATGTTTTATTTTTGAATGTCAGTTCACATTTGTAGGTGGATTATTAGTTTTAGAGCTAAAATTAGCATGTTTAAAGTGATTTTCATGCTTCCTGTGGCCCTAAACACAAGGTTTGTGGAATGGTTAAAAGTGCATGAAAATGGCCAATTTGCTCACTCTGAGGTCTCAAAAAGTGTTTCTTCACCCCGGGAAGTGAATTAAATACCATTTGGAGGCATTTAATGTTCAAGCAAAAACAGCTGATTTTTGACAAAAGAGATAACACCCCCCCATTAAGTAATTCTTCAGAAAGGTGAAAAATGGTCCGTTTTCAAATGTTTTATTTTTCAACGTCAGTTCACATTTGTGGGTGGATTATTAGTTTTAGAGCTAAAATTAGCATATTTAAAGTGATTTTCATGCTTCCAGGGGCTCTAAACACAAGATTTGTGGAATGGTTAAAAGTGCATGAAAATGGCCAATTTGCCCACTCTGAGGTCTCAAAAAGTGTTTCTTCACCCCGGGAAGTGAATTAAATACCATTTGGAGGCATTTAATGTTCAAGCAAAAACAGCTGATTTTTGACAAAAGAGATAACACCCCCCCATTACGTCATTCTTCAGAAAGGTGAAAAATGGTCCGTTTTCAAATGTTTTATTTTTGAACGTCAGTTCACATTTGTAGGTGGATTATTAGTTTTAGAGCTAAAATTAGCATGTTTAAAGTGATTTTCATGCTTCCAGGGGCCCGGGAAGTGAATTAAATACCATTTGGAGGCATTTAATGTTCAAGCAAAAACGGCTGATTTTTGACAAAAGAGATAACACCCCCCCATTACGTCATGCTTCAGAAAGGTGAAAAATTGTCCATTTTCAAATGTTTTATTTTTGAATGTCAGTTCACATTTGTAGGTGAATTATTAGTTTTAGAGCTAAAATTAGCATGTTTAAAGTGATTTTCATGCTTCCTGTGGCCCTAAACACAAAGTTTGTGGAATGGTTAAAAGTGCATGAAAATGGCCAATTTGCTCACTCTGAGGTCTCAAAAAGTGTTTCTTCACCCCGGGAAGTGAATTAAATACCATTTGGAGGCATTTAATGTTCAAGCAAAAACAGCTGATTTTTGACAAAAGAGATAACACCCCCCCATTAAGTAATTCTTCAGAAAGGTAAAAAATGGTCCGTTTTCAAATGTTTTATTTTTGAACGTCAGTTCACCTTTGTAGGTGGATTATTAGTTTTAGAGCTAAAATTAGCATATTTAAAGTGATTTTCATGCTTCCAGGGGCTCTAAACACAAGATTTGTGGAATGGTTAAAAGTGCATGAAATTGGCCAATTTGCCCACTCTGAGGTCTCAAAAAGTGTTTCTTCACCCCGGGAAGTGAATTAAATACCATTTGGAGGCATTTATTGTTCAAGCAAAAACGGCTGATTTTTGACAAAAGAGATAACACCCCCCCATTACGTCATTCTTCAGAAAGGTGAAAAATGGTCCGTTTTCAAATGTTTTATTTTTGAACGTCAGTTCACATTTGTAGGTGGATTATTAGTTTTAGAGCTAAAATTAGCATGTTTAAAGTGATTTTCATGCTTCCAGGGGCCCGGGAAGTGAATTAAATACCATTTGGAGGCATTTAATGTTCAAGCAAAAACAGCTGATCTTTGACAAAAGAGATAACACCCCCCATTACGTCATTCTTCAGAAAGGTGAAAAATGGTCCGTTTTCAAATGTTTTATTTTTGAACGTCAGTACACATTTGTAGGTGGATTATTAGTTTTAGAGCTAAAATTAGCATGTTTAAAGTGATTTTCATGCTTCCAGGGGCTCTAAACACAAGATTTGTGGAATGGTTAAAAGTGCATGAAAATGGCCAATTTGCTCACTCTGAGGTCTCAAAAAGTGTTTCTTCACCCCGGGAAGTGAATTAAATACCATTTGGAGGCATTTAATGTTCAATCAAAAACAGCTGATTTTTGACAAAAGAGATAACACCTCCCATTACGTCATGCTTCAGAAAGGTGAAAAATTGTCCGTTTTCAAATGTTTTATTTTTGAATGTCAGTTCACATTTGTAGGTGGATTATTAGTTTTAGAGCTAAAATTAGCATGTTTAAAGTGATTTTCATGCTTCCTGTGGCCCTAAACACAAGGTTTGTGGAATGGTTAAAAGTGCATGAAAATGGCCAATTTGCTCACTCTGAGGTCTCAAAAAGTGTTTCTTCACCCCGGGAAGTGAATTAAATACCATTTGTAGGCATTTAATGTTCAATCAAAAACAGCTGATTTTTGACAAAAGAGATAACACCCCCCATTACGTCATTCTTCAGAAAGGTGAAAAATGGTCCGTTTTCAAATGTTTTATTTTTGAACGTCAGTTCACATTTGTAGGTGGATTATTAGTTTTAGAGCTAAAATTAGCATGTTTAAAGTGATTTTCATGCTTCCAGGGGCTCTAAACACAAGATTTGTGGAATGGTTAAAAGTGCATGAAAATGGCCAGATTGCACACTCTGAGGTCTCAAAAAGTGTTTCTTCACCCCGGGAAGTTAATTAAATACCATTTGTAGGCATTTAATGTTCAAGCAAAAACAGCTGATTTTTGACAAAAGAGATAACACCCCCCCCATTACGTAATGCTTCAGAAAGGTGAAAAATGGTCCGTTCAAATGTTTTATTTTTGAAGGTCAGTTCACATTTGTAGGGGGATTATTAGTTTTAGAGCTAAAATTGGCATGTTTAAAGTGATTTTCATGCTTCCAGGGGCCCGGGAAGTAAATTAAATACCATTTGGAGGCATTTAATGTTCAAGAAAAAACGGCTGATTTTTGACAAAAGAGATAACACCCCCCCATTACGTCATTCTTCAGAAAGGTGAAAAATGGTCCGTTTTCAAATGTTTTATTTTTGAACGTCAGTTCACATTTGTAGGTGGATTATTAGTTTTAGAGCTAAAATTAGCATGTTTAAAGTGATTTTCATGCTTCCAGGGGCTCTAAACACAAGATTTGTGGAATGGTTAAAAGTGCATGAAAATGGCCAATTTGCTCACTCTGAGGTCTCAAAAAGTGTTTCTTCACCCCGGGAAGTGTCCGTTTTCAAATGTTTTTTTTTTAATGGCAGTTCACATTTGTAGGTGGATTATTAGTTTTAGAGCTAAAATTAGCATGTTTAAAGTGATTTTCATGCTTCCTGTGGCCCTAAACACAAGGTTTGTGGAATGGTTAAAAGTGCATGAAAATGGCCAATTTGCTCACTCTGAGGTCTCAAAAAGAGTTTCTTCACCCCGGGAAGTGAATTAAATACCATTTGGAGGCATTTAATGTTCAAGCAAAAACAGCTGATTTTTGACAAAAGAGATAACACCCCCCCCCATTACGTAATTCTTCAGAAAGGTGAAAAATTGTCTGTTTTCAAATGTTTAATTTTTGAATGTCAGTTCACATTTGTAGGTGGATTATTAGTTTTAGAGCTAAAATTAGCATATTTAAAGTGATTTTCATGCTTCCAGGGGCTCTAAACACAAGATTTGTGGAATGGTTAAAAGTGCATGAAAATGGCCAATTTGCTCACTCTGAGGTCTCAAAAAGTGTTTCTTCACTCCGGGAAGTGAATTAAATACCATTTGGAGGCATTTAATGTTCAAGCAAAAACGGCTGATTTTTGACAAAAGAGATAACACCCCCCCATCACGTCATTCTTCAGAAAGGTGAAAATAGGTCCGTTTTCAAATGTTTTATTTTTGAACACAGTTCACATTTGTAGGTGGATTATTAGTTTTAGAGCTAAAATTAGCATGTTTAAAGTGATTTTCATGCTTCCAGGGGCTCTAAACACAAGATTTGTGGAATGGTTAAAAGTGCATGAAAATGGCCAATTTGCTCACTCTGAGGTCTCAAAAAGTGTTTCTTCACCCCGGGAAGTGAATTAAATACCATTTGGAGTCATTTAATGTTCAATCAAAAACAGCTGATTTTTGACAAAAGAGATAACACCCCCCATTACGTCATGCTTCAGAAAGGTGAAAAATGGTCCGTTTTCAAATGTTTTATTTTTGAACGTCAGTTCACATTTGTAGGTGGATTATTAGTTTTAGAGCTAAAATTAGCATGTTTAAAGTGATTTTCATGCTTCCAGGGGCTCAAAACACAAGATTTGTGGAATGGTTAAAAGTTCATGAAAATGGCCAATTTGCTCACTCTGAGATCTCAAAAAGTGTTTCTTCACCCCGGGAAGTGAATTAAATACCATTTGGAGGCATTTAATGTTCAAGCAAAAACAGCTGATTTTTGACAAAAGGGATAACCCCCCCATTACGTAATGCTTCAGAAAGGTGAAAAATGGTCCGTTTTCAAATGTTTTATTTTTGAAGGTCAGTTCACATTTGTAGGTGGATTATTAGTTTTAGAGCTAAAATTAGCATGTTTAAAGTGATTTTCATGCTTCCAGGGGCCCGGGAAGTGAATTAAATACCATTTGGAGGCATTTAATGTTCAAGCAAAAACGGCTGATTTTTGACAAAAGAGATAACACCCCCCCATTACGTCATGCTTCAGAAAGGTGAAAAATTGTCCATTTTCAAATGTTTTATTTTTGAATGTCAGTTCACATTTGTAGGTGAATTATTAGTTTTAGAGCTAAAATTAGCATGTTTAAAGTGATTTTCATGCTTCCTGTGGCCCTAAACACAAAGTTTGTGGAATGGTTAAAAGTGCATGAAAATGGCCAATTTGCTCACTCTGAGGTCTCAAAAAGTGTTTCTTCACCCCGGGAAGTGAATTAAATACCATTTGGAGGCATTTAATGTTCAAGCAAAAACAGCTGATTTTTGACAAAAGAGATAACACCCCCCCATTAAGTAATTCTTCAGAAAGGTGAAAAATGGTCCGTTTTCAAATGTTTTATTTTTGAACGTCAGTTCACATTTGTAGGTGGATTATTAGTTTAGGAGCTAAAATTAGCATATTTAAAGTGATTTTCATGCTTCCAGGGGCTCTAAACACAAGAATTGTGGAATGGCTAAAAGTGCATGAAAATGGCCAATTTGCCCACTCTGAGGTCTCAAAAAGTGTTTCTTCACCCCGGGAAGTGAATTAAATACCATTTGGAGGCATTTAATGTTCAAGCAAAAACGGCTGATTTTTGACAAAAGAAATAACACCCCCCCCCATTACGTCATTCTTCAGAAAGGTGAAAAATGGTCCGTTTTCAAATGTTTTATTTTTGAACGTCAGTTCACATTTGTAGGTGGATTATTAGTTTTAGAGCTAAAATTAGCATGTTTAAAGTGATTTTCATGCTTCCAGGGGCCCGGGAAGTGAATTAAATACCATTTGGAGGCATTTAATGTTCAAGCAAAAACGGCTGATTTTTTACAAAAGAGATAACACCCCCCCATTACGTCATGCTTCAGAAAGGTGAAAAATTGTCCATTTTCAAATGTTTTATTTTTGAATGTCAGTTCACATTTGTAGGTGAATTATTAGTTTTAGAGCTAAAATTAGCATGTTTAAAGTGATTTTCATGCTTCCTGTGGCCCTAAACACAAAGTTTGTGGAATGGTTAAAAGTGCATGAAAATGGCCAATTTGCTCACTCTGAGGTCTCAAAAAGTGTTTCTTCACCCCGGGAAGTGAATTAAATACCATTTGGAGGCATTTAATGTTCAAGCAAAAACAGCTGATTTTTGACAAAAGAGATAACACCCCCCCATTAAGTAATTCTTCAGAAAGGTGAAAAATGGTCCGTTTTCAAAAGTTTTATTTTTGAACGTCAGTTCACATTTGTAGGTGGATTATTAGTTTTAGAGCTAAAATTAGCATGTTTAAAGTGATTTTCATGCTTCCAGGGGCTCTAAACACAAGATTTGTGGAATGGTTAAAAGTGCATGAAAATGGCCAATTTGCCCACTCTGAGGTCTCAAAAAGTGTTTCTTCACCCCGGGAAGTGAATTAAATACCATTTGGAGGCATTTAATGTTCAAGCAAAAACGGCTGATTTTTGACAAAAGAGATAACACCCCCCCATTACGTCATTCTTCAGAAAGGTGAAGAATGGTCCGTTTTCAAATGTTTTATTTTTGAACGTCAGTTCACATTTGTAGGTGGATTATTAGTTTTAGAGCTAAAATTAGCATGTTTAAAGTGATTTTCATGCTTCCAGGGGCCCGGGAAGTGAATTAAATACCATTTGGAGGCATTTAATGTTCAAGCAAAAACAGCTGATCTTTGACAAAAGAGATAACACCCCCCATTACGTCATGCTTCAGAAAGGTGAAAAATTGTCCATTTTCAAATGTTTTATTTTTGAATGTCAGTTCACATTTGTAGGTGAATTATTAGTTTTAGAGCTAAAATTAGCATGTTTAAAGTGATTTTCATGCTTCCTGTGGCCCTAAACACAAAGTTTGTGGAATGGTTAAAAGTGCATGAAAATGGCCAATTTGCTCACTCTGAGGTCTCAAAAAGTGTTTCTTCACCCCGGGAAGTGAATTAAATACCATTTGGAGGCATTTAATGTTCAAGCAAAAACAGCTGATTTTTGACAAAAGAGATAACACCCCCCATTAAGTAATTCTTCAGAAAGGTAAAAAATGGTCCGTTTTCAAATGTTTTATTTTTGAACGTCAGTTCACATTTGTAGGTGGATTATTAGTTTTAGAGCTAAAATTAGCATATTTAAAGTGATTTTCATGCTTCCAGGGGCTCTAAACACAAGATTTGTGGAATGGTTAAAAGTGCATGAAAATGGCCAATTTGCCCACTCTGAGGTCTCAAAAAGTGTTTCTTCACCCCGGGAAGTGAATTAAATACCATTTGGAGGCATTTAATGTTCAAGCAAAAACGGCAGATTTTTGACAAAAGAGATAACACCCCCCCATTACGTCATTCTTCAGAAAGGTGAAAAATGGTCCGTTTTCAAATGTTTTATTTTTGAACGTCAGTTCACATTTGTAGGTGGATTATTAGTTTTAGAGCTAAAATTAGCATGTTTATAGTGATTTTCATGCTTTCAGGGGCTCTAAACACAAGATTTGTGGAATGGTTAAAAGTGCATGAAAATGGCCAATTTGCTCACTCTGAGGTCTCAAAAAGTGTTTCTTCACCCCGGGAAGTGAATTAAATACCATTTGGAGGCATTTAATGTTCAATCAAAAACAGCTGATTTTTGACAAAAGAGATAACACCTCCCATTACGTCATGCTTCAGAAAGGTGAAAAATTGTCCGTTTTTAAATGTTTTTTTTTTAATGTCAGTTCACATTTGTAGGTGGATTATTAGTTTTAGAGCTAAAATTAGCATGTTTAAAGTGATTTTCATGCTTCCTGTGGCCCTAAACACAAGGTTTGTGGAATGGTTAAAAGTGCATGAAAATGGCCAATTTGCTCACTCTGAGGTCTCAAAAAGAGTTTCTTCACCCCGGGAAGTGAATTAAATACCATTTGGAGGCATTTAATGTTCAAGCAAAAACAGCTGATTTTTGAAAAAAGAGATAACACCCCCCCATTACGTAATTCTTCAGAAAGGTGAAAAATTGTCTGTTTTCAAATGTTTTATTTTTGAATGTCAGTTCACATTTGTAGGTGGATTATTACTTTTAGAGCTAAAATTAGCATATTTAAAGTGATTTTCATGCTTCCAGGGGCTCTAAACACAAGATTTGTGGAATGGTTAAAAGTGCATGAAAATGGCCAATTTGCTCACTCTGAGGTCTCAAAAAGTGTTTCTTCACCCCGGGAAGTGAATTAAATACCATTTGTAGGCATTTAATGTTCAATCAAAAACAGCTGATTTTTGACAAAAGAGATAACACCCCCCATTACGTCATGCTTCAGAAAGGTGAAAAATGGTCCGTTTTCAAATGTTTTATTTTTGAACGTCAGTTCACATTTGTAGGTGGATTATTCGTTTTAGAGCTAAAATTAGCATGTTTAAAGTGATTTTCATGCTTCCAGGGGCTCAAAACACAAGATTTGTGGAATGGTTAAAAGTTCATGAAAATGGCCAATTTGCTCACTCTGAGGTCTCAAAAAGTGTTTCTTCACCCCGGGAAGTGAATTAAATACCATTTGGAGGCATTTAATGTTCAAGCAAAAACAGCTGATTTTTGACAAAAGGGATAACACCCCCCCCCATTACGTAATGCTTCAGAAAGGTGAAAAATGGTCCGTTTTCAAATGTTTTATTTTTGAAGGTCAGTTCACATTTGTAGGTGGATTATTAGTTTTAGAGCTAAAATGAGCATGTTTAAAGTGATTTTCATGCTTCCAGGGGCCCGGGAAGTGAACTAAATACCATTTGGAGGCATTTAATGTTCAAGCAAAAACGGCTGATTTTTGACAAAAGAGATAACACCCCCCCATTAAGTCATGCTTCAGAAAGGTGAAAAATTGTCCATTTTCAAATGTTTTATTTTTGAATGTCAGTTCACATTTGTAGGTGAATTATTAGTTTTAGAGCTAAAATTAGCATGTTTAAAGTGATTTTCATGCTTCCTGTGGCCCTAAACACAAAGTTTGTGGAATGGTTAAAAGTGCATGAAAATGGCCAATTTTCTCACTCTGAGGTCTCAAAAAGTGTTTCTTCACCCCGGGAAGTGAATTAAATACCATTTGGAGGCATTTAATGTTCAAGCAAAAACAGCTGATTTTTGACAAAAGAGATAACACCCCCCCCATTAAGTAATTCTTCAGAAAGGTGAAAAATGGTCCGTTTTCAAATGTTTTATTTTTGAACGTCAGTTCACATTTGTAGGTGGATTATTAGTTTTAGAGCTAAAATTAGCATGTTTAAAGTGATTTTCATGCTTCCAGGGGCTCTAACCACAAGATTTGTGGAATGGTTAAAAGTGCATGAAAATGGCCAATTTGCCCACTCTGAGGTCTCAAAAAGTGTTTCTTCACCCCCGGGAAGTGAATTAAATACCATTTGGAGGCATTTAATGTTCAAGCAAAAACGGCTGATTTTTGACAAAAGAGATAACACCCCCCATTACGTCATTCTTCAGAAAGGTGAAAAATGGTCCGTTTTCAAATGTTTTTTTTTTGAACGTCAGTTCACATTTGTAGGTGGATTATTAGTTTTAGAGCTAAAATTAGCATGTTTAAAGTGATTTTCATGCTTCCAGGGGCCCGGGAAGTGAATTAAATACCATTTGGAGGCATTTAATGTTCAAGCAAAAACAGCTGATCTTTGACAAAAGAGATAACACCCCCCCATTACGTAATTCTTCAGAAAGGTGAAAAATTGTCTGTTTTCAAATGTTTTATTTTTGAATGTCAGTTCACATTTGTAGGTGGCTTATTAGTTTTAGAGCTAAAATTAGCATATTTAAAGTGATTTTCATGCTTCCAGGGGCTCTAAACACAAGATTTGTGGAATGGTTAAAAGTGCATGAAAATGGCCAATTTGCTCACTCTGAGGTCTCAAAAAGTGTTTCTTCACCCCGGGAAGTGAATTAAATACCATTTGTAGGCATTTAATGTTCAATCAAAAACAGCTGATTTTTGACAAAAGAGATAACACCCCCCATTACGTCATGCTTCAGAAAGGTGAAAAATGGTCCGTTTTCAAATGTTTTATTTTTGAACGTCAGTTCACATTTGTAGGTGGATTATTAGTTTTAGAGCTAAAATTAGCATGTTTAAAGTGATTTTCATGCTTCCAGGGGCTCAAAACACAAGATTTGTGGAATGGTTAAAAGTTCATGAAAATGGCCAATTTGCTCACTCTGAGGTCTCAAAAAGTGTTTCTTCACCCCGGGAAGTGAATTAAATACCATTTGGAGGCATTTAATGTTCAAGCAAAAACAGCTGATTTTTGACAAAAGGGATAACACCCCCCCCATTACGTAATGCTTCAGAAAGGTGAAAAATGGTCCGTTTTCAAATGTTTTATTTTTGAAGGTCAGTTCACATTTGTAGGTGGATTATTAGTTTTAGAGCTAAAATTAGCATGTTTAGGGGGGCGTGGCTACGCAAGCGGCGATGGCGGTTGCAGCTTGATCGAGCTCCCGCCGGCCCGCCATTGATCCGACGATTTATCCTGGTCCCCGAGCCCTTGACCCACAGCCAAAACGGGGTTGCGGATACCAGAAGTGCCTGTGACCGCCCGGTGTGTCCAGTGGAGATCCTGCGCATCCGCGCGGCGCTGGGCGGCGGAGTGCGTGGTGCGGCCTGGTGGACTGCGGCGCTGCCGGGGCCTCGATTATTGAACTGACGGAAGGCGGGCTGCGACCGGGGGTCGGCGGCGGCGCCCCGTGTGCCCTGGGGCAGAGAGACTGCTGACGGGCTGCTCCTCCGGGGCCTGGCTGAGCCCTAGGGCGGCGTGGACGCTGCGGACGGCCCGGAGCGGCGGGGGCGGCCTGGTGGCCCGAGTGCAGCCGGGACCTCGATTTTCGCGGCCTGGTGTCTGGGGCCGGCAGCACACGGGGGAGACGGGTGCCCTGGTGAGCCCTATCGGCGGCGAGTGTGCCGGAGCGACTGCACTGCATTCCAGCAGCTACTGTGAGTAGTGGGGCCCCACTTATCCTTCCCCCCCCCCCCCGGGCCCACGGACCAGCAGGGACGGCTTCGCTGTGGCGTGTGCAGCATTGAGCCCACGCTCCAACTAGACGAGCACTACTGGCCACAGCGAGCCACGATCACTGGCGGCTGGTGTGGGGGCAGGGACTGAGATCCACGCGGCGCTGCATCCATCAGTAAGCCGGCCCGAAGTGCCCTGTCTAGGATTTCCCGGGGCCGACGGCGGCCGAGTGGCCCTACTGCTGCTGCCATCATGACCAGAGGGGGTAACAACTCTGCTAAGCAGGTCACCATAGATAAATTCACCGGGCCTAGTGGGGGCCCCGGGCCATCGGGGGGTGGCCCGCCTGGAGGAGGACCGGATAACGCGGCCCTTATGGCGGCCATAACCCAGTCGCGAGACACGCTGGACGCCAAGATAGGGGCCGTTGGCGCAGATGTCACACTATTGCGCCAGGACCTGAGGAACGCAGTGGCTCGGATCACGGAGACAGAATCCAGGGTGTCAGTGGTGGAGGACGATGTGAGCAACCTTAAAAAGAGAATGGCGGCGATGGAATCGGCGCAGCGGATTACGGCGCTCCGTGTGGAGGATGCAGAAGGGCGGGCGCGCCGTAACAACCTCCGCTTCCTTGGCTTTCCGGAGAGCTGTGGGACGGGTGGCATGGAACAGTTCCTTACGCAGTGGTTAGAATCATGGATGCCCCCGGGGACGCTGTCTGCATGCTTCATCATTGAAAGGGCGCACCGTGCCCTGGCACAGAAACCACCCGAGGGCGAGCGACCTAGGGCGGTGATCGCACGGCTGCTGAACTACCATGACAGGGACGCCATCTTGAGGGAAGCCAGAAATAAGGAAACCCTCTTATGTGAGAATCAGAAGATATTGATCTTCCCTGACTACACCAAAATCGTCCAGCAGCAGCGCCACTCCTTCATGGCAGCCAAGGCAAAGTTGAGGGGCCTTAAGCTACAGTATTCCCTGCTGTATCCAGCGCGCTTGAGAGTGATATTCCAGTCACGGACGCTATTCTTTGATACGCCGGAAGACGTGTTCAAGTGGACCGATGAAACGGTGCAGGTCAGATCGAATCCGCAACCAGGGCTCAATCCGGGCTCCCCTGGGGGCTCGCCTCGGCCGCAGCGGGACCGACCGTCTAGACATGGCCGACCCAGACGTTCCAAATCACGCAAGCGAGCGGCCTCGGCCGACGGCACGCAGCACACTGCTAGAACCGAAGACTCCGAACAATCTAGCACTGATCATTGAAGCCTTCGGGGCCTCGGCTCCATGCTCTGTTACTGCGACTGCAAGTCCCAGATAGACGCACCTGGTCGCCTGAGTCCTGCTACCTTGATGGCTGTATCGCGGCCCTGTGACAGTGCTACTACTGTCTACTGAGATTAGATGAGACTGTGGGGGGGGGGGGTTCGGGGACTGCGTAATGGTGGCTGCAACTCTCCCGTTGTGAGAGGGACACCGAGGGGAGGGGGGAGAGTTCGATGTTTCTTATTGGGATGTTGGGATCCATTGGTATGAGTGGGCCTGAGCCCGCTGTTTCGGTCTCGGGACTGCTCATACCGCGACAGATACTTCATGGTTCTTTGAGGTATAGGGTGGGGGGTAGCGGGGGTTGGGCGGTCAGGGTTGTGGCCGCTGAGTTGGGGTTTGGGATTGTTGGGGACGGTGGGGCAGGGGGGTGGGTGATGTTCTTTGGGGTGGATGGTACAGTGCATGTGTGTGTTGCTATAATGTCTCATGTGGCGCGTGGTGGGTGGCGCGGGAGCGGAGGGCTTATGTGGTGGACTCCGATAGACTATGGCTGATTCGATTCATCGGACTACTGAGGACTCTATGCGAGTGGTCACGTGGAATGTCAGGGGATTGCTGGACAAAATCAAGCGTGGGGCGGTTTTGCGATGGGGTAAGAGGGCGGCGGCAGATGTATTACTACTCCAGGAAACTCATATGATGGGCACGAAGGCACTGGGCCTGCAGAGGTTTGGCTACCAACATGTTTTCCATGCCGGGTTTACTAGGGGATCCAGGGGAGTGGCCATATTGATTCACCGTAGGATGTCGTATATTCATGAGAAACATTGGATAGATCCACAGGGTCGCTACTTGTTTGTGAAAGGCAAGGTGGGCGCAGAACCTATAGTGTTTGGGTGTGTGTATGCCCCCCCTCCCCTGCAGTGGGCCCTGGCTGAGAGGCTGTTCTCTGTGTGGGACGATATATCTGGGCCAATGGCAGTAATTGGGGGAGACTGGAATGACGTGATGGATGTGTGCTTGGATCGCCGGAGGCGCCTGGAAATGGCTGAGTCTCCTTCCCCCTCCCCTCCGCCCACTAGACTGCATGCAATGAGTGAGGGGCTGGGCTGGGTGGATGCTTGGCGACATCTCCATCCTGCGACCCGTGAATTTACATACATGTCGGCGGTACATGGGTCATTTTCGCGCATAGACTGTGTGTTTTTACCCCGGGAATGCCTGAGTAGGGTACTGAGCGCGGCCATTTTGCCGAGGGGCCTCTCCGACCATTCCCCAGTCTCAGTTAACATTGACCTCATGCGGACACGGCAGCCATTCCGGTGGAGGATGTCCTCGTGGCATCTGCTACAGCCAGCCTATACTAAACACTTGCGAGAAACCATAGACCACTACTGGCGGGAGAACTTGATAGAGGGGGCGGACGTGGAAGTGGTATGGGAAGCAATGAAGCCTACCGTGCGTGGTGTGGATATCGCGTGGTGCTCGGGGGCCCGTAGGCGGCGCCGGGAACAAACTGCAGTGGCGGCTGAGCGGGTGGAGGCCCTAGAAAGAGAAAGCCGCGAGGGTGGAGATGAGATCGGGCTCAGGCGGCTTTTACAAGCACAGCAATCGTATGCGTCCCTCTTGATGGATGAAGCCAGACAGGCGTGGCTGGCCACCAGGAGTAGGGTGTATCAGTGGGGGGACAAGTCGTGCTCCATGCTCCACCGCTTGTGCCAACACAACTTTCAACCCCTTGTGCTGCCGGGCATCATGGACGGTAACGGAGAGGTCCTGACTGACCCTGGCAAGTTGGCGGCGAGCTTCGCCTCGTACTTTGAAGCCCAATACGCCTCTTGTGACCGATTGCCTGAGGGTGCATTGGACCAGTTTTTCGCGGGTTTACCGCCAGTACAAGTATCGGACGAGACCAAGGAGCTCCTAGATGCACCCCTCACAGCGGAGGAGCTGGGAGATGCTCTGGGGCAGCTTAATGCGGGTAAGGCTCCTGGACCCAATGGCTACCCGTGTGAATTTTTCAAAAAATTCCACGTACAGCTAGGGCCACACTATCGCCGAGTTCTTGAGGTTGCGAGGACGCGGGGCACGTTGCCTCCCGATTGGCGCCATGCCGAAATAGTGGTATTTCAGAAACCTGGTAGGCCCCCGGGCAGCCATGACTCGTACAGACCCATCTCCCTCATCAACATAGAGGCGAAAATTCTGGCCAAGGCCCTGGCGAACCGCCTGGCTCCGTATATTACAGATCTAGTTCACTCTGATCAGGCGGGCTTCATGCCCCACCGGGCAACGCGACACAATATTAGACGGGCACAGGTGGCGCTAGGCGCTGTTGGGGCCGTGGGGGACCAGGCGGCACTGCTGTTGGCTGATATCAACAAGGCTTTTGATTCGGTCAGCTGGACATACCTGTTTACATTACTGTCGTGGCTCAACCTGGGCCCGGTTTTTCGCTCCTATATCGAACTACTCTATACGGACATCACGGCGTCGGTGCGAGTCGCCGGGGCAGTGTCAGAGAAGTTCCGCATTGGCCGAGGGACAAGACAGGGGTGCCCTCTTTCCCCATATCTTTTTGCCTTAGCAATGGAACCCCTAGCGGCCAGAGTTCGTAGAGACGCGTTGATACGGGGCTTTGAGTGGAATACCACACTGTTGGATAAAATTGCACTATACGCGGACGATGTCCTCTTCTTCCTAACCGATCTACAGCACTCCGGCCCACGTGTCCTGGAGGTCATGCAACTCTTCGGAGAGGTGTCGGGTCTGTACCTCAACGTCCGTAAATCTACCCTATGGGTGATACAGGGAGATATGGTGACGGATCCCTGGGCTTCGGAACTGCAGGTGGCCACTGCTGGCCTGAAATACCTTGGGGTATTCCTTTCGAACTCGGTGGACGCGGCCTGGGAACATAACCTCTTGCCCGTCTGGGAGCGGGTCCAGGCAGATATTACAACTTGGTCCAGAATGCCTCTCTCCATTTTTGGCAGGTCGGCTATCTTTAAGATGGTTGCACTGCCGCGCCTACTCTACCAACTACAGAACCATCCGTATCCTATCCCGCCCCAGTGGTTCCGGCGGGTTGAATCAGTGCTGGGCCGTTTCCTTTGGGCTGGCGGTGCCGCCAGGGTGGCGCTGCGCACATGTTTCCTGTCCACGTACTGTGGGGGCCTGGCCACCTCGGATATACGGTCATACTACCAAGCCGCCCATCTTCTTGTTCTAAATGAATGGTGGTATGGGGACGGTGGAGATCCGGCGTACGCTCTAGAACGTGCGTTGATGGGAGATAACTCGCTCCACACTATCTTATACTCGCCCCGGCTACGTCGGCCGTTGCCGAAAGTCACTCAACTTGTATTTGGGATATGGCGGCAGGCCCTGCGTCGCATGGGTTGGTGGGGTAGACTGACCGCGGAAACGCCGTTGTGGCGTAACGGTTTGCTGCCAGAACTTTCTAAGCTATCAGGCTTCGATGGATGGGACTCAATAGGGATATCGCAGCTCGGTCACGTGATGTCCGGGACGACTCTCAAATCTTTCCAGGCTCTTAGTGCTGAATTTGGTATGCCCCAATCTCAATTTTATCGCTATTTACAACTTCGACATGCATTGACGCCCAGTATCACTAATCTTGACTCGCTCCCGGAATTCAGCCCGATCGAGGCGAAGGTGTTCATGGGCGACCTTGGAGACAAAAAAGTATCGCGCATTTACCAGACCATGGTTGTACATTGCTCTTCCACTCTTCTTCGGCTGAAGGCGCACTGGGAGGCCGATGTGGGGCCGCTGGATGAGGATGACTGGCGGGAGGCGTTAGAATCCCCGAAGGGGGCAGCTATAGCGATGCGGTTTCGCCTCATACAGTTCAAAATTTTGCATAGGGCTTACTATACTCGAGAGCGTCTGTGGAAGGCGGGCCTGATTGAGTCCCCGGAATGTCTGAGATGTGGGGCGGCAGTAGGTACATTGCTCCACACGGTGTGGTCGTGTTCAAAACTAGCTGGTTTTTGGAGGGGTGTATGGGGCTGTCTGTCGGAGGTATTGAGCTGGACCCTTCCCCGTACCCACCGCCTGGGCCTGCTACACATCCTGGAAGGGGTTGGTGGTAATGTCTATAAGCGTCACCTGCTCCTCCTGGGACTGATGGTAGCCAAAAGAGATATGGCCCGAGCATGGAAGGATGTGAGGCCCCCCCCCTGGCTGCGTGGAAGGCAGGCTTAGATTTTTGTATGGGCCTGGAGAGGCCAATCTTTGAGGCGCGGGGCTGCCCTCGCAAACATTTCAAGATATGGAAGCGGTGGGCAGACTATAGAGATTTGACGCTGGACCCCCCGGAGGACCCGGAGGAAGACCTATAGCCTAGTCTGCCCCGGAGAAGTCAACTCCCACACTCACACTTGCTGCGCAAAGTGATACGGTGCATATGGCTCACACACACGTGCATAGGGTTAGGGAGGGTTGAGGGAGGGTTCGGGGAGTTGGGTAGGTAAATTCTGAATTAAGGAAGATGGGGTTGGGGTTTTCTGTACCAATGGTTCCGCTGGTTCATTGCTTCAATGCTCAGATTTATCTTGCAAATGTAACTACAATGCCTAGTGGTATCGTCCTGATTGTGGGATGCCACTTTCATCCATATGCTCATCTTTATCAATAAAATCGTTGTGAAAAAAAAAATTAGCATGTTTAAAGTGATTTTCATGCTTCCAGGGGCCCGGGAAGTGAATTAAATACCATTTGGAGGCATTTAATGTTCAAGCAAAAACGGCTGATTTTTGACAAAAGAGATAACACCCCCCATTAAGTCATGCTTCAGAAAGGTGAAAAATTGTCCATTTTCAAATGTTTTATTTTTGAATGTCAGTTCACATTTGTAGGTGAATTATTAGTTTTAGAGCTAAAATTAGCATGTTTAAAGTGATTTTCATGCTTCCTGTGGCCCTAAACACAAAGTTTGTGGAATGGTTAAAAGTGCATGAAAATGGCCAATTTGCTCACTCTGAGGTCTCAAAAAGTGTTTCTTCACCCCGGGAAGTGAATTAAATACCATTTGGAGGCATTTAATGTTCAAGCAAAAACGGCTGATTTTTGACAAAAGAGATAACACCCCCCCATTAGGTCATGCTTCAGAAAGGTGAAAAATTGTCCATTTTCAAATGTTTTATTTTTGAATGTCAGTTCACATTTGTAGGTGAATAATTAGTTTTAGAGCTAAAATTAGCATGTTTAAAGTGATTTTCATGCTTCCTGTGGCCCTAAACACAAAGTTTGTGGAATGGTTAAAAGTGCATGAAAATGGCCAATTTTCTCACTCTGAGGTCTCAAAAAGTGTTTCTTCACCCTGGGAAGTGAATTAAATACCATTTGGAGGCATTTAATGTTCAAGCAAAAACAGCTGATTTTTGACAAAAGAGATAACACCCCCCCATTAAGTAATTCTTCAGAAAGGTGAAAAATGGTCCGTTTTCAAATGTTTTATTTTTGAACGTCAGTTCACATTTGTAGGTGGATTATTAGTTTTAGAGCTAAAATTAGCATGTTTAAAGTGATTTTCATGCTTCCAGGGGCTCTAACCACAAGATTTGTGGAATGGTTAAAAGTGCATGAAAATGGCCAATTTGCACACTCTGAGGTCTCAAAAAGTGTTTCTTCACCCCGGGAAGTGAATTAAATACCATTTGGAGGCATTTAATGTTCAAGCAAAAACGGCTGATTTTTGACAAAAGAGATAACACCCCCCATTACGTCATTCTTCAGAAAGGTGAAAAATGGTCCGTTTTCAAATGTTTTATTTTTGAACGTCAGTTCACATTTGTAGGTGGATTATTAGTTTTAGAGCTAAAATTAGCATGTTTAAAGTGATTTTCATGCTTCCAGGGGCCCGGGAAGTGAATTAAATACTATTTGGAGGCATTTAATGTTCAAGCAAAAACAGCTGATCTTTGACAAAAGAGATAACACCCCCCCATTACGTCATGCTTCAGAAAGGTGAAAAATTGTCCATTTTCAAATGTTTTATTTTTGAATGTCAGTTCACATTTGTAGGTGAATTATTAGTTTTAGAGCTAAAATTAGCATGTTTAAAGTGATTTTCATGCTTCCTGTGGCCCTAAACACAAAGTTTGTGGAATGGTTAAAAGTGCATGAAAATGGCCAATTTGCTCACTCTGAGGTCTCAAAAAGTGTTTCTTCACCCCGTGAAGTGAATTAAATACCATTTGGAGGCATTTAATGTTCAAGCAAAAACAGCTGATTTTTGACAAAAGAGATAACACCCCCCCATTAAGTAATTCTTCAGAAAGGTGAAAAATGGTCCGTTTTCAAATGTTTTATTTTTGAACGTCAGTTCACATTTGTAGGTGGATTATTAGTTTTAGAGCTAAAATTAGCATATTTAAAGTGATGTTCATGCTTGCAGGGGCTCTAAACACAAGATTTGTGGAATGGTTAAAAGTGCATGAAAATGGCCAATTTGCCCACTCTGAGGTCTCAAAAAGTGTTTCTTCACCCCGGGAAGTGAATTAAATACCATTTGGAGGCATTTAATGTTCAAGCAAAAACGGCAGATTTTTGACAAAAGAGATAACACCCCCCCATTACGTCATTCTTCAGAAAGGTGAAAAATTGGCAGTTTTCAAATTTTTTATTTTTGAACGTCAGTTCACATTTGTAGGTGGATTATTAGTTTTAGAGCTAAAATTAGCATGCTTAAAGTGATTTTCATGCTTCCAGGGGCCCGGGAAGTGAATTAAATACCATTTGGAGGCATTTAATGTTCAAGCAAAAACAGCTGATCTTTGACAAAAGAGATAACACCCCCCATTACGTCATTCTTCAGAAAGGTGAAAAATTGGCCGTTTTCAAATGTTTTATTTTTGAACGTCAGTTCACATTTGTAGGTGGATTATTAGTTTTATAGCTAAAATTAGCATGTTTAAAGTGATTTTCATGCTTCCAGGGGCTCTAAACACAAGATTTGTGGAATGGTTAAAAGTGCATGAAAATGGCCAATTTGCTCACTCTGAGGTCTCAAAAAGTGTTTCTTCACCCCGGGAAGTGAATTAAATACCATTTGGAGGCATTTAATGTTCAATCAAAAACAGCTGATTTTTGACAAAAGAGATCACACCTCCCATTACGTCATGCTTCAGAAAGGTGAAAAATTGTCCGTTTTCAAATGTTTTATTTTTGAATGTCAGTTCACATTTGTAGGTGGATTATTAGTTTTAGAGCTAAAATTAGCATGTTTAAAGTGATTTTCATGCTTCCTGTGGCCCTAAACACAAGGTTTGTGGAATGGTTAAAAGTGCATGAAAATGGCCAATTTGCTCACTCTGAGGTCTCAAAAAGTGTTTCTTCACCCCGGGAAGTGAATTAAATACCATTTGGAGGCATTTAATGTTCAAGCAAAAACAGCTGATTTTTGACAAAAGAGATAACACCCCCCCATTAAGTAATTCTTCAGAAAGGTGAAAAATGGTCCGTTTTCAAATGTTTTATTTTTCAACGTCAGTTCATATTTGTGGGTGGATTATTAGTTTTAGAGCTAAAATTAGCATATTTAAAGTGATTTTCATGCTTCCAGGGGCTCTAAACACAAGATTTGTGGAATGGTTAAAAGTGCATGAAAATGGCCAATTTGCCCACTCTGAGGTCTCAAAAAGTGTTTCTTCACCCCGGGAAGTGAATTAAATACCATTTGGAGGCATTTAATGTTCAAGCAAAAACGGCTGATTTTTGACAAAAGAGATAACACCCCCCCATTACGTCATTCTTCAGAAAGGTAAAAAATGGTCCGTTTTCAAATGTTTTATTTTTGAACGTCAGTTCACATTTGTAGGTGGATTATTAGTTTTAGAGCTAAAATTAGCATGTTTAAAGTGATTTTCATGCTTCCAGGGGCCCAGGAAGTGAATTAAATACCATTTGGAGGCATTTAATGTTCAAGCAAAAACGGCTGATTTTTGACAAAAGAGATAACACCCCCCCATTACGTCATGCTTCAGAAAGGTGAAAAATTGTCCATTTTCAAATGTTTTATTTTTGAATGTCAGTTCACATTTGTAGGTGAATTATTAGTTTTAGAGCTAAAATTAGCATGTTTAAAGTGATTTTCATGCTTCCTGTGGCCCTAAACACAAAGTTTGTGGAATGGTTAAAAGTGCATGAAAATGGCCAATTTGCTCACTCTGAGGTCTCAAAAAGTGTTTCTTCACCCCGGGATGTGAATTAAATACCATTTGGAGGCATTTAATGTTCAAGCAAAAACAGCTGATTTTTGACAAAAGAGATAACACCCCCCCATTAAGTAATTCTTCAGAAAGGTAAAAAATGGTCCGTTTTCAAATGTTTTATTTTTGAACGTCAGTTCACATTTGTAGGTGGATTATTAGTTTTAGAGCTAAAATTAGCATATTTAAAGTGATTTTCATGCTTCCAGGGGCTCTAAACACAAGATTTGTGGAATGGTTAAAAGTGCATGAAAATGGCCAATTTGCCCACTCTGAGGTCTCAAAAAGTGTTTCTTCACCCCGGGAAGTGAATTAAATACCATTTGGAGGCATTTATTGTTCAAGCAAAAACGGCTGATTTTTGACAAAAGAGATAACACCCCCCCATTACGTCATTCTTCAGAAAGGTGAAAAATGGTCCGTTTTCAAATGTTTTATTTTTGAACGTCAGTTCACATTTGTAGGTGGATTATTAGTTTTAGAGCTAAAATTAGCATGTTTAAAGTGATTTTCATGCTTCCAGGGGCCCGGGAAGTGAATTAAATACCATTTGGAGGCATTTAATGTTCAAGCAAAAACAGCTGATCTTTGACAAAAGAGATAACACCCCCCCATTACGTCATTCTTCAGAAAGGTGAAAAATGGTCCGTTTTCAAATGTTTTATTTTTGAACGTCAGTACACATTTGTAGGTGGATTATTAGTTTTAGAGCTAAAATTAGCATGTTTAAAGTGATTTTCATGCTTCCAGGGGCTCTAAACACAAGATTTGTGGAATGGTTAAAAGTGCATGAAAATGGCCAATTTGCTCACTCTGAGGTCTCAAAAAGTGTTTCTTCACCCCGGGAAGTGAATTAAATACCATTTGGAGGCATTTAATGTTCAATCAAAAACAGCTGATTTTTGACAAAAGAGATAACACCTCCCATTACGTCATGCTTCAGAAAGGTGAAAAATTGTCCGTTTTCAAATGTTTTATTTTTGAATGTCAGTTCACATTTGTAGGTGGATTATTAGTTTTAGAGCTAAAATTAGCATGTTTAAAGTGATTTTCATGCTTCCTGTGGCCCTAAACACAAGGTTTGTGGAATGGTTAAAAGTGCATGAAAATGGCCAATTTGCTCAGTCTGAGGTCTCAAAAAGTGTTTCTTCACCCCGGGAAGTGAATTAAATACCATTTGTAGGCATTTAATGTTCAATCAAAAACAGCTGATTTTTGACAAAAGAGATAACACCCCCCATTACGTCATTCTTCAGAAAGGTGAAAAATGGTCCGTTTCCAAATGTTTTATTTTTGAACGTCAGTTCACATTTGTAGGTGGATTATTAGTTTTAGAGCTAAAATTAGCATGTTTAAAGTGATTTTCATGCTTCCAGGGGCTCTAAACACAAGATTTGTGGAATGGTTAAAAGTGCATGAAAATGGCCAGATTGCACACTCTGAGGTCTCAAAAAGTGTTTCTTCACCCCGGGAAGTGAATTAAATACCATTTGGAGGCATTTAATGTTCAAGCAAAAACGGCTGATTTTTGACAAAAGAGATAACACCCCCCATTACGTCATTCTTCAGAAAGGTGAAAAATGGTCCGTTTTCAAATGTTTTATTTTTGAACGTCAGTTCACATTTGTAGGTGGATTATTAGTTTTAGAGCTAAAATTAGCATGTTTAAAGTGATTTTCATGCTTCCAGGGGCCCGGGAAGTGAATTAAATACTATTTGGAGGCATTTAATGTTCAAGCAAAAACAGCTGATCTTTGACAAAAGAGATAACACCCCCCCATTACGTCATGCTTCAGAAAGGTGAAAAATTGTCCATTTTCAAATGTTTTATTTTTGAATGTCAGTTCACATTTGTAGGTGAATTATTAGTTTTAGAGCTAAAATTAGCATGTTTAAAGTGATTTTCATGCTTCCTGTGGCCCTAAACACAAAGTTTGTGGAATGGTTAAAAGTGCATGAAAATGGCCAATTTGCTCACTCTGAGGTCTCAAAAAGTGTTTCTTCACCCCGTGAAGTGAATTAAATACCATTTGGAGGCATTTAATGTTCAAGCAAAAACAGCTGATTTTTGACAAAAGAGATAACACCCCCCCATTAAGTAATTCTTCAGAAAGGTGAAAAATGGTCCGTTTTCAAATGTTTTATTTTTGAACGTCAGTTCACATTTGTAGGTGGATTATTAGTTTTAGAGCTAAAATTAGCATATTTAAAGTGATGTTCATGCTTGCAGGGGCTCTAAACACAAGATTTGTGGAATGGTTAAAAGTGCATGAAAATGGCCAATTTGCCCACTCTGAGGTCTCAAAAAGTGTTTCTTCACCCCGGGAAGTGAATTAAATACCATTTGGAGGCATTTAATGTTCAAGCAAAAACGGCAGATTTTTGACAAAAGAGATAACACCCCCCCATTACGTCATTCTTCAGAAAGGTGAAAAATTGGCAGTTTTCAAATTTTTTATTTTTGAACGTCAGTTCACATTTGTAGGTGGATTATTAGTTTTAGAGCTAAAATTAGCATGTTTAAAGTGATTTTCATGCTTCCAGGGGCCCGGGAAGTGAATTAAATACCATTTGGAGGCATTTAATGTTCAAGCAAAAACAGCTGATCTTTGACAAAAGAGATAACACCCCCCCATTACGTCATTCTTCAGAAAGGTGAAAAATTGGCCGTTTTCAAATGTTTTATTTTTGAACGTCAGTTCACATTTGTAGGTGGATTATTAGTTTTATAGCTAAAATTAGCATGTTTAAAGTGATTTTCATGCTTCCAGGGGCTCTAAACACAAGATTTGTGGAATGGTTAAAAGTGCATGAAAATGGCCAATTTGCTCACTCTGAGGTCTCAAAAAGTGTTTCTTCACCCCGGGAAGTGAATTAAATACCATTTGGAGGCATTTAATGTTCAATCAAAAACAGCTGATTTTTGACAAAAGAGATCACACCTCCCATTACGTCATGCTTCAGAAAGGTGAAAAATTGTCCGTTTTCAAATGTTTTATTTTTGAATGTCAGTTCACATTTGTAGGTGGATTATTAGTTTTAGAGCTAAAATTAGCATGTTTAAAGTGATTTTCATGCTTCCTGTGGCCCTAAACACAAGGTTTGTGGAATGGTTAAAAGTGCATGAAAATGGCCAATTTGCTCACTCTGAGGTCTCAAAAAGTGTTTCTTCACCCCGGGAAGTGAATTAAATACCATTTGGAGGCATTTAATGTTCAAGCAAAAACAGCTGATTTTTGACAAAAGAGATAACACCCCCCCATTAAGTAATTCTTCAGAAAGGTGAAAAATGGTCCGTTTTCAAATGTTTTATTTTTCAACGTCAGTTCATATTTGTGGGTGGATTATTAGTTTTAGAGCTAAAATTAGCATATTTAAAGTGATTTTCATGCTTCCAGGGGCTCTAAACACAAGATTTGTGGAATGGTTAAAAGTGCATGAAAATGGCCAATTTGCCCACTCTGAGGTCTCAAAAAGTGTTTCTTCACCCCGGGAAGTGAATTAAATACCATTTGGAGGCATTTAATGTTCAAGCAAAAACGGCTGATTTTTGACAAAAGAGATAACACCCCCCCATTACGTCATTCTTCAGAAAGGTAAAAAATGGTCCGTTTTCAAATGTTTTATTTTTGAACGTCAGTTCACATT
Source organism: Lissotriton helveticus (assembly GCF_964261635.1). Classification (NCBI taxonomy): domain Eukaryota; kingdom Metazoa; phylum Chordata; class Amphibia; order Caudata; family Salamandridae; genus Lissotriton; species Lissotriton helveticus. Next base: position 3,643,206 of record NW_027611740.1, read on the forward strand.
TGTAGGTGGATTATTAGTTTTAGAGCTAAAATTAGCATGTTTAAAGTGATTTTCATGCTTCCAGGGGCCCGGGAAGTGAATTAAATACCATTTGGAGGCATTTAATGTTCAAGCAAAAACGGCTGATTTTTGACAAAAGAGATAACACCCCCCCATTACGTCATGCTTCAGAAAGGTGAAAAATTGTCCATTTTCAAATGTTTTATTTTTGAATGTCAGTTCACATTTGTAGGTGAATTATTAGTTTTAGAGCTAAAATTAGCATGTTTAAAGTGATTTTCATGCTTCCTGTGGCCCTAAACACAAAGTTTGTGGAATGGTTAAAAGTGCATGAAAATGGCCAATTTGCTCACTCTGAGGTCTCAAAAAGTGTTTCTTCACCCCGGGAAGTGAATTAAATACCATTTGGAGGCATTTAATGTTCAAGCAAAAACAGCTGATTTTTGACAAAAGAGATAACACCCCCCCATTAAGTAATTCTTCAGAAAGGTAAAAAATGGTCCGTTTTCAAATGTTTTATTTTTGAACGTCAGTTCACATTTGTAGGTGGATTATTAGTTTTAGAGCTACAATTAGCATATTTAAAGTGATTTTCATGCTTCCAGGGGCTCTAAACACAAGATTTGTGGAATGGTTAAAAGTGCATGAAAATGGCCAATTTGCCCACTCTGAGGTCTCAAAAAGTGTTTCTTCACCCCGGGAAGTGAATTAAATACCATTTGGAGGCATTTATTGTTCAAGCAAAAATGGCTGATTTTTGACAAAAGAGATAACACCCCCCCATTACGTCATTCTTCAGAAAGGTGAAAAATGGTCCGTTTTCAAATGTTTTATTTTTGAACGTCAGTTCACATTTGTAGGTGGATTATTAGTTTTAGAGCTAAAATTAGCATGTTTAAAGTGATTTTCATGCTTCCAGGGGCCCGGGAAGTGAATTAAATACCATTTGGAGGCATTTAATGTTCAAGCAAAAACAGCTGATCTTTGACAAAAGAGATAACACCCCCCCATTACGTCATTCTTCAGAAAGGTGAAAAATGGTCCGTTTTCAAATGTTTTATTTTTGAACGTCAGTACACATTTGTAGGTGGATTATTAGTTTTAGAGCTAAAATTAGCAAGTTTAAAGTGATTTTCATGCTTCCAGGGGCTCTAAACACAAGATTTGTGGAATGGTTAAAAGTGCATGAAAATGGCCAATTTGCTCACTCTGAGGTCTCAAAAAGTGTTTCTTCACCCCGGGAAGTGAATTAAATACCATTTGGAGGCATTTAATGTTCAATCAAAAACAGCTGATTTTTGACAAAAGAGATAACACCTCCCATTACGTCATGCTTCAGAAAGGTGAAAAATTGTCCGTTTTCAAATGTTTTATTTTTGAATGTCAGTTCACATTTGTAGGTGGATTATTAGTTTTAGAGCTAAAATTAGCATGTTTAAAGTGATTTTCATGCTTCCTGTGGCCCTAAACACAAGGTTTGTGGAATGGTTAAAAGTGCATGAAAATGGCCAATTTGCTCAGTCTGAGGTCTCAAAAAGTGTTTCTTCACCCCGGGAAGTGAATTAAATACCATTTGTAGGCATTTAATGTTCAATCAAAAACAGCTGATTTTTGACAAAAGAGATAACACCCCCCATTACGTCATTCTTCAGAAAGGTGAAAAATGGTCCGTTTCCAAATGTTTTATTTTTGAACGTCAGTTCACATTTGTAGGTGGATTATTAGTTTTAGAGCTAAAATTAGCATGTTTAAAGTGATTTTCATGCTTCCAGGGGCTCTAAACACAAGATTTGTGGAATGGTTAAAAGTGCATGAAAATGGCCAATTTGCTCACTCTGAGGTCTCAAAAAGTGTTTCTTCACCCCGGGAAGTGAATTAAATACCATTTGGAGGCATTTAATGTTCAATCAAAAACAGCTGATTTTTGACAAAAGAGATAACACCTCCCATTACGTCATGCTTCAGAAAGGTGAAAAATTGTCCGTTTTCAAATGTTTTATTTTTGAATGTCAGTTCACATTTGTAGGTGGATTATTAGTTTTAGAGCTAAAATTAGCATGTTTAAAGTGATTTTCATGCTTCCTGTGGCCCTAAACACAAGGTTTGTGGAATGGTTAAAAGTGCATGAAAATGGCCAATTTGCTCAGTCTGAGGTCTCAAAAAGTGTTTCTTCACCCCGGGAAGTGAATTAAATACCATTTGGAGGCATTTAATGTTCAAGCAAAAACGGCTGATTTTTGACAAAAGAGATAACACCCCCCCATTACGTCATTCTTCAGAAAGGTAAAAAATGGTCCGTTTTCAAATGTTTTATTTTTGAACGTCAGTTCACATTTGTAGGTGGATTATTAGTTTTAGAGCTAAAATTAGCATGTTTAAAGTGATTTTCATGCTTCCAGGGGCCCGGGAAGTGAATTAAATACCATTTGGAGGCATTTAATGTTCAAGCAAAAACGGCTGATTTTTGACAAAAGAGATAACACCCCCCCATTACGTCATGCTTCAGAAAGGTGAAAAATTGTCCATTTTCAAATGTTTTATTTTTGAATGTCAGTTCACATTTGTAGGTGAATTATTAGTTTTAGAGCTAAAATTAGCATGTTTAAAGTGATTTTCATGCTTCCTGTGGCCCTAAACACAAAGTTTGTGGAATGGTTAAAAGTGCATGAAAATGGCCAATTTGCTCACTCTGAGGTCTCAAAAAGTGTTTCTTCACCCCGGGAAGTGAATTAAATACCATTTGGAGGCATTTAATGTTCAAGCAAAAACAGCTGATTTTTGACAAAAGAGATAACACCCCCCCATTAAGTAATTCTTCAGAAAGGTAAAAAATGGTCCGTTTTCAAATGTTTTATTTTTGAACGTCAGTTCACATTTGTAGGTGGATTATTAGTTTTAGAGCTACAATTAGCATATTTAAAGTGATTTTCATGCTTCCAGGGGCTCTAAACACAAGATTTGTGGAATGGTTAAAAGTGCATGAAAATGGCCAATTTGCCCACTCTGAGGTCTCAAAAAGTGTTTCTTCACCCCGGGAAGTGAATTAAATACCATTTGGAGGCATTTATTGTTCAAGCAAAAATGGCTGATTTTTGACAAAAGAGATAACACCCCCCCATTACGTCATTCTTCAGAAAGGTGAAAAATGGTCCGTTTTCAAATGTTTTATTTTTGAACGTCAGTTCACATTTGTAGGTGGATTATTAGTTTTAGAGCTAAAATTAGCATGTTTAAAGTGATTTTCATGCTTCCAGGGGCCCGGGAAGTGAATTAAATACCATTTGGAGGCATTTAATGTTCAAGCAAAAACAGCTGATCTTTGACAAAAGAGATAACACCCCCCCATTACGTCATTCTTCAGAAAGGTGAAAAATGGTCCGTTTTCAAATGTTTTATTTTTGAACGTCAGTACACATTTGTAGGTGGATTATTAGTTTTAGAGCTAAAATTAGCAAGTTTAAAGTGATTTTCATGCTTCCAGGGGCTCTAAACACAAGATTTGTGGAATGGTTAAAAGTGCATGAAAATGGCCAATTTGCTCACTCTGAGGTCTCAAAAAGTGTTTCTTCACCCCGGGAAGTGAATTAAATACCATTTGGAGGCATTTAATGTTCAATCAAAAACAGCTGATTTTTGACAAAAGAGATAACACCTCCCATTACGTCATGCTTCAGAAAGGTGAAAAATTGTCCGTTTTCAAATGTTTTATTTTTGAATGTCAGTTCACATTTGTAGGTGGATTATTAGTTTTAGAGCTAAAATTAGCATGTTTAAAGTGATTTTCATGCTTCCTGTGGCCCTAAACACAAGGTTTGTGGAATGGTTAAAAGTGCATGAAAATGGCCAATTTGCTCAGTCTGAGGTCTCAAAAAGTGTTTCTTCACCCCGGGAAGTGAATTAAATACCATTTGTAGGCATTTAATGTTCAATCAAAAACAGCTGATTTTTGACAAAAGAGATAACACCCCCCATTACGTCATTCTTCAGAAAGGTGAAAAATGGTCCGTTTCCAAATGTTTTATTTTTGAACGTCAGTTCACATTTGTAGGTGGATTATTAGTTTTAGAGCTAAAATTAGCATGTTTAAAGTGATTTTCATGCTTCCAGGGGCTCTAAACACAAGATTTGTGGAATGGTTAAAAGTGCATGAAAATGGCCAGATTGCACACTCTGAGGTCTCAAAAAGTGTTTCTTCACCCCGGGAAGTTAATTAAATACCATTTGTAGGCATTTAATGTTCAAGCAAAAACAGCTGATTTTTGACAAAAGAGATAACACCCCCCCCATTATGTAATGCTTCAGAAAGGTGAAAAATGGTCCGTTCAAATGTTTTATTTTTGAAGGTCAGTTCACATTTGTAGGGGGATTATTAGTTTTAGAGCTAAAATTGGCATGTTTAAAGTGATTTTCATGCTTCCAGGGGCCCGGGAAGTAAATTAAATACCATTTGGAGGCATTTAATGTTCAAGAAAAAACGGCTGATTTTTGACAAAAGAGATAACACCCCCCCATTACGTCATTCTTCAGAAAGGTGAAAAATGGTCCGTTTTCAAATGTTTTATTTTTGAACGTCAGTTCACATTTGTAGGTGGATTATTAGTTTTAGAGCTAAAATTAGCATGTTTAAAGTGATTTTCATGCTTCCAGGGGCTCTAAACACAAGATTTGTGGAATGGTTAAAAGTGCATGAAAATGGCCAATTTGCTCACTCTGAGGTCTCAAAAAGTGTTTCTTCACCCCGGGAAGTGAATTAAATACCATTTGGAGGCATTTAATGTTCAATCAAAAACAGCTGATTTTTGACAAAAGAGATAACACCTCCCATTACGTCATGCTTCAGAAAGGTGAAAAATTGTCCGTTTTCAAATGTTTTTTTTTTAATGGCAGTTCACATTTGTAGGTGGATTATTAGTTTTAGAGCTAAAATTAGCATGTTTAAAGTGATTTTCATGCTTCCTGTGGCCCTAAACACAAGGTTTGTGGAATGGTTAAAAGTGCATGAAAATGGCCAATTTGCTCACTCTGAGGTCTCAAAAAGAGTTTCTTCACCCCGGGAAGTGAATTAAATACCATTTGGAGGCATTTAATGTTCAAGCAAAAACAGCTGATTTTTGACAAAAGAGATAACACCCCCCCCATTACGTAATTCTTCAGAAAGGTGAAAAATTGTCTGTTTTCAAATGTTTAATTTTTGAATGTCAGTTCACATTTGTAGGTGGATTATTAGTTTTAGAGCTAAAATTAGCATATTTAAAGTGATTTTCATGCTTCCAGGGGCTCTAAACACAAGATTTGTGGAATGGTTAAAAGTGCATGAAAATGGCCAATTTGCTCACTCTGAGGTCTCAAAAAGTGTTTCTTCACTCCGGGAAGTGAATTAAATACCATTTGGAGGCATTTAATGTTCAAGCAAAAACGGCTGATTTTTGACAAAAGAGATATAACCCCCCCATCACGTCATTCTTCAGAAAGGTGAAAATAGGTCCGTTTTCAAATGTTTTATTTTTGAACACAGTTCACATTTGTAGGTGGATTATTAGTTTTAGAGCTAAAATTAGCATGTTTAAAGTGATTTTCATGCTTCCAGGGGCTCTAAACACAAGATTTGTGGAATGGTTAAAAGTGCATGAAAATGGCCAATTTGCTCACTCTGAGGTCTCAAAAAGTGTTTCTTCACCCCGGGAAGTGAATTAAATACCATTTGGAGTCATTTAATGTTCAATCAAAAACAGCTGATTTTTGACAAAAGAGATAACACCCCCCATTACGTCATGCTTCAGAAAGGTGAAAAATGGTCCGTTTTCAAATGTTTTATTTTTGAACGTCAGTTCACATTTGTAGGTGGATTATTAGTTTTAGAGCTAAAATTAGCATGTTTAAAGTGATTTTCATGCTTCCAGGGGCTCAAAACACAAGATTTGTGGAATGGTTAAAAGTTCATGAAAATGGCCAATTTGCTCACTCTGAGGTCTCAAAAAGTGTTTCTTCACCCCGGGAAGTGAATTAAATACAATTTGGAGGCATTTAATGTTCAAGCAAAAACAGCTGATTTTTGACAAAAGGGATAACCCCCCCATTACGTAATGCTTCAGAAAGGTGAAAAATGGTCCGTTTTCAAATGTTTTATTTTTGAAGGTCAGTTCACATTTGTAGGTGGATTATTAGTTTTAGAGCTAAAACTAGCATGTTTAAAGTGATTTTCATGCTTCCAGGGGCCCGGGAAGTGAATTAAATACCATTTGGAGGCATTTAATGTTCAAGCAAAAACGGCTGATTTTTGACAAAAGAGATAACACCCCCCCATTAAGTCATGCTTCAGAAAGGTGAAAATTGTCCATTTTCAAATGTTTTATTTTTGAATGTCAGTTCACATTTGTAGGTGAATTATTAGTTTTAGAGCTAAAATTAGCATGTTTAAAGTGATTTTCATGCTTCCTGTGGCCCTAAACACAAAGTTTGTGGAATGGTTAAAAGTGCATGAAAATGGCCAATTTGCTCACTCTTAGGTCTCAAAAAGTGTTTCTTCACCCCGGGAAGTGAATTAAATACCATTTGGAGGCATTTAATGTTCAAGCAAAAACGGCTGATTTTTGACAAAAGAGATAACACCCCCCCATTACGTCATTCTTCAGAAAGGTAAAAAATGGTCCGTTTTCAAATGTTTTATTTTTGAACGTCAGTTCACATTTGTAGGTGGATTATTAGTTTTAGAGCTAAAATTAGCATGTTTAAAGTGATTTTCATGCTTCCAGGGGCCCGGGAAGTGAATTAAATACCATTTGGAGGCATTTAATGTTCAAGCAAAAACGGCTGATTTTTGACAAAAGAGATAACACCCCCCCATTACGTCATGCTTCAGAAAGGTGAAAAATTGTCCATTTTCAAATGTTTTATTTTTGAATGTCAGTTCACATTTGTAGGTGAATTATTAGTTTTAGAGCTAAAATTAGCATGTTTAAAGTGATTTTCATGCTTCCTGTGGCCCTAAACACAAAGTTTGTGGAATGGTTAAAAGTGCATGAAAATGGCCAATTTGCTCACTCTGAGGTCTCAAAAAGTGTTTCTTCACCCCGGGAAGTGAATTAAATACAATTTGGAGGCATTTAATGTTCAAGCAAAAACAGCTGATTTTTGACAAAAGAGATAACACCCCCCCATTAAGTAATTCTTCAGAAAGGTAAAAAATGGTCCGTTTTCAAATGTTTTATTTTTGAACGTCAGTTCACATTTGTAGGTGGATTATTAGTTTTAGAGCTACAATTAGCATATTTAAAGTGATTTTCATGCTTCCAGGGGCTCTAAACACAAGATTTGTGGAATGGTTAAAAGTGCATGAAAATGGCCAATTTGCCCACTCTGAGGTCTCAAAAAGTGTTTCTTCACCCCGGGAAGTGAATTAAATACCATTTGGAGGCATTTATTGTTCAAGCAAAAACGGCTGATTTTTGACAAAAGAGATAACACCCCCCCATTACGTCATTCTTCAGAAAGGTGAAAAATGGTCCGTTTTCAAATGTTTTATTTTTGAACGTCAGTTCACATTTGTAGGTGGATTATTAGTTTTAGAGCTAAAATTAGCATGTTTAAAGTGATTTTCATGCTTCCAGGGGCCCGGGAAGTGAATTAAATACCATTTGGAGGCATTTAATGTTCAAGCAAAAACAGCTGATCTTTGACAAAAGAGATAACACCCCCCCATTACGTCATTCTTCAGAAAGGTGAAAAATGGTCCGTTTTCAAATGTTTTATTTTTGAACGTCAGTACACATTTGTAGGTGGATTATTAGTTTTAGAGCTAAAATTAGCAAGTTTAAAGTGATTTTCATGCTTCCAGGGGCTCTAAACACAAGATTTGTGGAATGGTTAAAAGTGCATGAAAATGGCCAATTTGCTCACTCTGAGGTCTCAAAAAGTGTTTCTTCACCCCGGGAAGTGAATTAAATACCATTTGGAGGCATTTAAAGTTCAATCAAAAACAGCTGATTTTTGACAAAAGAGATAACACCTCCCATTACGTCATGCTTCAGAAAGGTGAAAAATTGTCCGTTTTCAAATGTTTTATTTTTGAATGTCAGTTCACATTTGTAGGTGGATTATTAGTTTTAGAGCTAAAATTAGCATATTTAAAGTGATTTTCATGCTTCCTGTGGCCCTAAACACAAGGTTTGTGGAATGGTTAAAAGTGCATGAAAATGGCCAATTTGCTCAGTCTGAGGTCTCAAAAAGTGTTTCTTCACCCCGGGAAGTGAATTAAATACCATTTGTAGGCATTTAATGTTCAATCAAAAACAGCTGATTTTTGACAAAAGAGATAACACCCCCCATTACGTCATTCTTCAGAAAGGTGAAAAATGGTCCGTTTCCAAATGTTTTATTTTTGAACGTCAGTTCACATTTGTAGGTGGATTATTAGTTTTAGAGCTAAAATTAGCATGTTTAAAGTGATTTTCATGCTTCCAGGGGCTCTAAACACAAGATTTGTGGAATGGTTAAAAGTGCATGAAAATGGCCAGATTGCACACTCTGAGGTCTCAAAAAGTGTTTCTTCACCCCGGGAAGTTAATTAAATACCATTTGTAGGCATTTAATGTTCAAGCAAAAACAGCTGATTTTTGACAAAAGAGATAACACCCCCCCCATTATGTAATGCTTCAGAAAGGTGAAAAATGGTCCGTTCAAATGTTTTATTTTTGAAGGTCAGTTCACATTTGTAGGGGGATTATTAGTTTTAGAGCTAAAATTGGCATGTTTAAAGTGATTTTCATGCTTCCAGGGGCCCGGGAAGTAAATTAAATACCATTTGGAGGCATTTAATGTTCAAGAAAAAACGGCTGATTTTTGACAAAAGAGATAACACCCCCCCATTACGTCATTCTTCAGAAAGGTGAAAAATGGTCCGTTTTCAAATGTTTTATTTTTGAACGTCAGTTCACATTTGTAGGTGGATTATTAGTTTTAGAGCTAAAATTAGCATGTTTAAAGTGATTTTCATGCTTCCAGGGGCTCTAAACACAAGATTTGTGGAATGGTTAAAAGTGCATGAAAATGGCCAATTTGCTCACTCTGAGGTCTCAAAAAGTGTTTCTTCACCCCGGGAAGTGAATTAAATACCATTTGGAGGCATTTAATGTTCAATCAAAAACAGCAGATTTTTGACAAAAGAGATAACACCTCCCATTACGTCATGCTTCAGAAAGGTGAAAAATTGTCCGTTTTCAAATGTTTTTTTTTTAATGGCAGTTCACATTTGTAGGTGGATTATTAGTTTTAGAGCTAAAATTAGCATGTTTAAAGTGATTTTCATGCTTCCTGTGGCCCTAAACACAAGGTTTGTGGAATGGTTAAAAGTGCATGAAAATGGCCAATTTGCTCACTCTGAGGTCTCAAAAAGAGTTTCTTCACCCCGGGAAGTGAATTAAATACCATTTGGAGGCATTTAATGTTCAAGCAAAAACAGCTGATTTTTGACAAAAGAGATAACACCCCCCCCATTACGTAATTCTTCAGAAAGGTGAAAAATTGTCTGTTTTCAAATGTTTAATTTTTGAATGTCAGTTCACATTTGTAGGTGGATTATTAGTTTTAGAGCTAAAATTAGCATATTTAAAGTGATTTTCATGCTTCCAGGGGCTCTAAACACAAGATTTGTGGAATGGTTAAAAGTGCATGAAAATGGCCAATTTGCTCACTCTGAGGTCTCAAAAAGTGTTTCTTCACTCCGGGAAGTGAATTAAATACCATTTGGAGGCATTTAATGTTCAAGCAAAAACGGCTGATTTTTGACAAAAGAGATATAACCCCCCCATCACGTCATTCTTCAGAAAGGTGAAAATAGGTCCGTTTTCAAATGTTTTATTTTTGAACACAGTTCACATTTGTAGGTGGATTATTAGTTTTAGAGCTAAAATTAGCATGTTTAAAGTGATTTTCATGCTTCCAGGGGCTCTAAACACAAGATTTGTGGAATGGTTAAAAGTGCATGAAAATGGCCAATTTGCTCACTCTGAGGTCTCAAAAAGTGTTTCTTCACCCCGGGAAGTGAATTAAATACCATTTGGAGTCATTTAATGTTCAATCAAAAACAGCTGATTTTTGACAAAAGAGATAACACCCCCCATTACGTCATGCTTCAGAAAGGTGAAAAATGGTCCGTTTTCAAATGTTTTATTTTTGAACGTCAGTTCACATTTGTAGGTGGATTATTAGTTTTAGAGCTAAAATTAGCATGTTTAAAGTGATTTTCATGCTTCCAGGGGCTCAAAACACAAGATTTGTGGAATGGTTAAAAGTTCATGAAAATGGCCAATTTGCTCACTCTGAGGTCTCAAAAAGTGTTTCTTCACCCCGGGAAGTGAATTAAATACAATTTGGAGGCATTTAATGTTCAAGCAAAAACAGCTGATTTTTTACAAAAGGGATAACCCCCCCATTACGTAATGCTTCAGAAAGGTGAAAAATGGTCCGTTTTCAAATGTTTTATTTTTGAAGGTCAGTTCACATTTGTAGGTGGATTATTAGTTTTAGAGCTAAAATTAGCATGTTTAAAGTGATTTTCATGCTTCCAGGGGCCCGGGAAGTGAATTAAATACCATTTGGAGGCATTTAATGTTCAAGCAAAAACGGCTGATTTTTGACAAAAGAGATAACACCCCCCCATTAAGTCATGCTTTAGAAAGGTGAAAATTGTCCATTTTCAAATGTTTTATTTTTGAATGTCAGTTCACATTTGTAGGTGAATTATTAGTTTTAGAGCTAAAATTAGCATGTTTAAAGTGATTTTCATGCTTCCTGTGGCCCTAAACACAAAGTTTGTGGAATGGTTAAAAGTGCATGAAAATGGCCAATTTGCTCACTCTTAGGTCTCAAAAAGTGTTTCTTCACCCCGGGAAGTGAATTAAATACCATTTGGAGGCATTTAATGTTCAAGCAAAAACGGCTGATTTTTGACAAAAGAGAAAACACCCCCCCATTACGTCATTCTTCAGAAAGGTGAAAAATGGTCCGTTTTCAAATGTTTTATTTTTGAACGTCAGTTCACATTTGTAGGTGGATTATTAGTTTTAGAGCTAAAATTAGCATGTTTAAAGTGATTTTCATGCATCCAGGGGCCCGGGAAGTGAATTAAATACCATTTGGAGGCATTTAATGTTCAAGCAAAAACTGCTGATTTTTGACAAAAGAGATAACACCCCCCCATTACGTCATGCTTCAGAAAGGTGAAAAATTGTCCATTTTTAAATGTTTTATTTTTGAATGTCAGTTCACATTTGTAGGTGAATTATTAGTTTTAGAGCTCAAATTAGCATGTTTAAAGTGATTTTCATGCTTCCAGGGGCTGTAAACACAAGATTTGTGGAATGGTTAAAAGTGCATGAAAATGGCCAATTTGCTCACTCTGAGGTCTCAAAAAGTGTTTCTTCACCCCGGGAAGTGAATTAAATACCATTTGGAGGCATTTAATGTTCAAGCAAAAACAGCTGATTTTTGACAAAAGAGATAACACCCCCCCCCATTACGTCATTCTTCAGAAAGGTGAAAAATGGTCCATTTTCAAATGTTTTATTTTTGAACGTCAGTTCACATTTGTAGGTGGATTATTAGTTTTAGAGCTAAAATTAGCATGTTTAAAGTGATTTTCATGCTTCCAGGGGCTCTAAACACAAGATTTGTGGAATGGTTAAAAGTGCATGAAAATGGCCAATTTGCTCACTCTGAGGTCTCAAAAAGTGTTTCTTCACCCCGGGAAGTGAATTAAATACCATTTGGAGGCATTTAATGTTCAAGCAAAAACAGCTGATCTTTGACAAAAGAGATAACACCCCCCCATTACGTCATTCTTCAGAAAGGTGAAAAATTGGCCGTTTTCAAATGTTTTATTTTTGAACGTCAGTTCACATTTGTAGGTGGATTATTAGTTTTATAGCTAAAATTAGCATGTTTAAAGTGATTTTCATGCTTCCAGGGGCTCTAAACACAAGATTTGTGGAATGGTTAAAAGTGCATGAAAATGGCCAATTTGCTCACTCTGAGGTCTCAAAAAGTGTTTCTTCACCCCGGGAAGTGAATTAAATACCATTTGGAGGCATTTAATGTTCAATCAAAAACAGCTGATTTTTGACAAAAGAGATCACACCTCCCATTACGTCATGCTTCAGAAAGGTGAAAAATTGTCCGTTTTCAAATGTTTTATTTTTGAATGTCAGTTCACATTTGTAGGTGGATTATTAGTTTTAGAGCTAAAATTAGCATGTTTAAAGTGATTTTCATGCTTCCTGTGGCCCTAAACACAAGGTTTGTGGAATGGTTAAAAGTGCATGAAAATGGCCAATTTGCTCACTCTGAGGTCTCAAAAAGTGTTTCTTCACCCCGGGAAGTGAATTAAATACCATTTGGAGGCATTTAATGTTCAAGCAAAAACAGCTGATTTTTGACAAAAGAGATAACACCCCCCCATTAAGTAATTCTTCAGAAAGGAGAAAAATGGTCCGTTTTCAAATGTTTTATTTTTCAACGTCAGTTCATATTTGTGGGTGGATTATTAGTTTTAGAGCTAAAATTAGCATATTTAAAGTGATTTTCATGCTTCCAGGGGCTCTAAACACAAGATTTGTGGAATGGTTAAAAGTGCATGAAAATGGCCAATTTGCCCACTCTGAGGTCTCAAAAAGTGTTTCTTCACCCCGGGAAGTGAATTAAATACCATTTGGAGGCATTTAATGTTCAAGCAAAAACGGCTGATTTTTGACAAAAGAGATAACACCCCCCCATTACGTCATTCTTCAGAAAGGTAAAAAATGGTCCGTTTTCAAATGTTTTATTTTTGAACGTCAGTTCACATTTGTAGGTGGATTATTAGTTTTAGAGCTAAAATTAGCATGTTTAAAGTGATTTTCATGCTTCCAGGGGCCCGGGAAGTGAATTAAATACCATTTGGAGGCATTTAATGTTCAAGCAAAAACGGCTGATTTTTGACAAAAGAGATAACACCCCCCCATTACGTCATGCTTCAGAAAGGTGAAAAATTGTCCATTTTCAAATGTTTTATTTTTGAATGTCAGTTCACATTTGTAGGTGAATTATTAGTTTTAGAGCTAAAATTAGCATGTTTAAAGTGATTTTCATGCTTCCTGTGGCCCTAAACACAAAGTTTGTGGAATGGTTAAAAGTGCATGAAAATGGCCAATTTGCTCACTCTGAGGTCTCAAAAAGTGTTTCTTCACCCCGGGAAGTGAATTAAATACCATTTGGAGGCATTTAATGTTCAAGCAAAAACAGCTGATTTTTGACAAAAGAGATAACACCCCCCCATTAAGTAATTCTTCAGAAAGGTAAAAAATGGTCCGTTTTCAAATGTTTTATTTTTGAACGTCAGTTCACATTTGTAGGTGGATTATTAGTTTTAGAGCTAAAATTAGCATATTTAAAGTGATTTTCATGCTTCCTGGGGCTCTAAACACAAGATTTGTGGAATGGTTAAAAGTGCATGAAAATGGCCAATTTGCCCACTCTGAGGTCTCAAAAAGTGTTTCTTCACCCCGGGAAGTGAATTAAATACCATTTGGAGGCATTTATTGTTCAAGCAAAAACGGCTGATTTTTGACAAAAGAGATAACACCCCCCCATTACGTCATTCTTCAGAAAGGTGAAAAATGGTCCGTTTTCAAATGTTTTATTTTTGAACGTCAGTTCACATTTGTAGGTGGATTATTAGTTTTAGAGCTAAAATTAGCATGTTTAAAGTGATTTTCATGCTTCCAGGGGCCCGGGAAGTGAATTAAATACCATTTGGAGGCATTTAATGTTCAAGCAAAAACAGCTGATCTTTGACAAAAGAGATAACACCCCCCCATTACGTCATTCTTCAGAAAGGTGAAAAATGGTCCGTTTTCAAATGTTTTATTTTTGAACGTCAGTACACATTTGTAGGTGGATTATTAGTTTTAGAGCTAAAATTAGCATGTTTAAAGTGATTTTCATGCTTCCAGGGGCTCTAAACACAAGATTTGTGGAATGGTTAAAAGTGCATGAAAATGGCCAATTTGCTCACTCTGAGGTCTCAAAAAGTGTTTCTTCACCCCGGGAAGTGAATTAAATACCATTTGGAGGCATTTAATGTTCAATCAAAAACAGCTGATTTTTGACAAAAGAGATAACACCTCCCATTACGTCATGCTTCAGAAAGGTGAAAAATTGTCCGTTTTCAAATGTTTTATTTTTGAATGTCAGTTCACATTTGTAGGTGGATTATTAGTTTTAGAGCTAAAATTAGCATGTTTAAAGTGATTTTCATGCTTCCTGTGGCCCTAAACACAAGGTTTGTGGAATGGTTAAAAGTGCATGAAAATGGCCAATTTGCTCAGTCTGAGGTCTCAAAAAGTGTTTCTTCACCCCGGGAAGTGAATTAAATACCATTTGTAGGCATTTAATGTTCAATCAAAAACAGCTGATTTTTGACAAAAGAGATAACACCCCCCATTACGTCATTCTTCAGAAAGGTGAAAAATGGTCCGTTTCCAAATGTTTTATTTTTGAACGTCAGTTCACATTTGTAGGTGGATTATTAGTTTTAGAGCTAAAATTAGCATGTTTAAAGTGATTTTCATGCTTCCAGGGGCTCTAAACACAAGATTTGTGGAATGGTTAAAAGTGCATGAAAATGGCCAGATTGCACACTCTGAGGTCTCAAAAAGTGTTTCTTCACCCCGGGAAGTTAATTAAATACCATTTGTAGGCATTTAATGTTCAAGCAAAAACAGCTGATTTTTGACAAAAGAGATAACACCCCCCCCATTATGTAATGCTTCAGAAAGGTGAAAAATGGTCCGTTCAAATGTTTTATTTTTGAAGGTCAGTTCACATTTGTAGGGGGATTATTAGTTTTAGAGCTAAAATTGGCATGTTTAAAGTGATTTTCATGCTTCCAGGGGCCCGGGAAGTAAATTAAATACCATTTGGAGGCATTTAATGTTCAAGAAAAAACAGCTGATTTTTGACAAAAGAGATAACACCCCCCCATTACGTCATTCTTCAGAAAGGTGAAAAATGGTCCGTTTTCAAATGTTTTATTTTTGAACGTCAGTTCACATTTGTAGGTGGATTATTAGTTTTAGAGCTAAAATTAGCATGTTTAAAGTGATTTTCATGCTTCCAGGGGCTCTAAACACAAGATTTGTGGAATGGTTAAAAGTGCATGAAAATGGCCAATTTGCTCACTCTGAGGTCTCAAAAAGTGTTTCTTCACCCCGGGAAGTGAATTAAATACCATTTGGAGGCATTTAATGTTCAATCAAAAACAGCTGATTTTTGACAAAAGAGATAACACCTCCCATTACGTCATGCTTCAGAAAGGTGAAAAATTGTCCGTTTTCAAATGTTTTTTTTTTAATGGCAGTTCACATTTGTAGGTGGATTATTAGTTTTAGAGCTAAAATTAGCATGTTTAAAGTGATTTTCATGCTTCCTGTGGCCCTAAACACAAGGTTTGTGGAATGGTTAAAAGTGCATGAAAATGGCCAATTTGCTCACTCTGAGGTCTCAAAAAGAGTTTCTTCACCCCGGGAAGTGAATTAAATACCATTTGGAGGCATTTAATGTTCAAGCAAAAACAGCTGATTTTTGACAAAAGAGATAACACCCCCCCCATTACGTAATTCTTCAGAAAGGTGAAAAATTGTCTGTTTTCAAATGTTTAATTTTTGAATGTCAGTTCACATTTGTAGGTGGATTATTAGTTTTAGAGCTAAAATTAGCATATTTAAAGTGATTTTCATGCTTCCAGGGGCTCTAAACACAAGATTTGTGGAATGGTTAAAAGTGCATGAAAATGGCCAATTTGCTCACTCTGAGGTCTCAAAAAGTGTTTCTTCACTCCGGGAAGTGAATTAAATACCATTTGGAGGCATTTAATGTTCAAGCAAAAACGGCTGATTTTTGACAAAAGAGATATAACCCCCCCATCACGTCATTCTTCAGAAAGGTGAAAATAGGTCCGTTTTCAAATGTTTTATTTTTGAACACAGTTCACATTTGTAGGTGGATTATTAGTTTTAGAGCTAAAATTAGCATGTTTAAAGTGATTTTCATGCTTCCAGGGGCTCTAAACACAAGATTTGTGGAATGGTTAAAAGTGCATGAAAATGGCCAATTTGCTCACTCTGAGGTCTCAAAAAGTGTTTCTTCACCCCGGGAAGTGAATTAAATACCATTTGGAGTCATTTAATGTTCAATCAAAAACAGCTGATTTTTGACAAAAGAGATAACACCCCCCATTACGTCATGCTTCAGAAAGGTGAAAAATGGTCCGTTTTCAAATGTTTTATTTTTGAACGTCAGTTCACATTTGTAGGTGGATTATTAGTTTTAGAGCTAAAATTAGCATGTTTAAAGTGATTTTCATGCTTCCAGGGGCTCAAAACACAAGATTTGTGGAATGGTTAAAAGTTCATGAAAATGGCCAATTTGCTCACTCTGAGGTCTCAAAAAGTGTTTCTTCACCCCGGGAAGTGAATTAAATACAATTTGGAGGCATTTAATGTTCAAGCAAAAACAGCTGATTTTTGACAAAAGGGATAACCCCCCCATTACGTAATGCTTCAGAAAGGTGAAAAATGGTCCGTTTTCAAATGTTTTATTTTTGAAGGTCAGTTCACATTTGTAGGTGGATTATTAGTTTTAGAGCTAAAATTAGCATGTTTAAAGTGATTTTCATGCTTCCAGGGGCCCGGGAAGTGAATTAAATACCATTTGGAGGCATTTAATGTTCAAGCAAAAACGGCTGATTTTTGACAAAAGAGATAACACCCCCCCATTAAGTCATGCTTCAGAAAGGTGAAAATTGTCCATTTTCAAATGTTTTATTTTTGAATGTCAGTTCACATTTGTAGGTGAATTATTAGTTTTAGAGCTAAAATTAGCATGTTTAAAGTGATTTTCATGCTTCCTGTGGCCCTAAACACAAAGTTTGTGGGATGGTTAAAAGTGCATGAAAATGGCCAATTTGCTCACTCTTAGGTCTCAAAAAGTGTTTCTTCACCCCGGGAAGTGAATTAAATACCATTTGGAGGCATTTAATGTTCAAGCAAAAACGGCTGATTTTTGACAAAAGAGAAAACACCCCCCCATTACGTCATTCTTCAGAAAGGTGAAAAATGGTCCGTTTTCAAATGTTTTATTTTTGAACGTCAGTTCACATTTGTAGGTGGATTATTAGTTTTAGAGCTAAAATTAGCATGTTTAAAGTGATTTTCATGCATCCAGGGGCCCGGGAAGTGAATTAAATACCATTTGGAGGCATTTAATGTTCAAGCAAAAACTGCTGATTTTTGACAAAAGAGATAACACCCCCCCATTACGTCATGCTTCAGAAAGGTGAAAAATTGTCCATTTTTAAATGTTTTATTTTTGAATGTCAGTTCACATTTGTAGGTGAATTATTAGTTTTAGAGCTCAAATTAGCATGTTTAAAGTGATTTTCATGCTTCCAGGGGCTGTAAACACAAGATTTGTGGAATGGTTAAAAGTGCATGAAAATGGCCAATTTGCTCACTCTGAGGTCTCAAAAAGTGTTTCTTCACCCCGGGAAGTGAATTAAATACCATTTGTAGGCATTTAATGTTCAATCAAAAACAGCAGATTTTTGACAAAAGAGATAACACCCCCCCATTACGTCATTCTTCAGAAAGGTGAAAAATGGTCCGTTTCCAAATGTTTTATTTTTGAACGTCAGTTCACATTTGTAGGTGGATTATTAGTTTTAGAGCTAAAATTAGCATGTTTAAAGTGATTTTCATGCTTCCAGGGGCTCTAAACACAAGATTTGTGGAATGGTTAAAAGTGCATGAAAATGGCCAATTTGCTCACTCTGAGGTCTCAAAAAGTGTTTCTTCACTCCGGGAAGTGAATTAAATACCATTTGGAGGCATTTAATGTTCAAGCAAAAACGGCTGATTTTTGACAAAAGAGATATAACCCCCCCATCACGTCATTCTTCAGAAAGGTGAAAATAGGTCCGTTTTCAAATGTTTTATTTTTGAACACAGTTCACATTTGTAGGTGGATTATTAGTTTTAGAGCTAAAATTAGCATGTTTAAAGTGATTTTCATGCTTCCAGGGGCTCTAAACACAAGATTTGTGGAATGGTTAAAAGTGCATGAAAATGGCCAATTTGCTCACTCTGAGGTCTCAAAAAGTGTTTCTTCACCCCGGGAAGTGAATTAAATACCATTTGGAGTCATTTAATGTTCAATCAAAAACAGCTGATTTTTGACAAAAGAGATAACACCCCCCATTACGTCATGCTTCAGAAAGGTGAAAAATGGTCCGTTTTCAAATGTTTTATTTTTGAACGTCAGTTCACATTTGTAGGTGGATTATTAGTTTTAGAGCTAAAATTAGCATGTTTAAAGTGATTTTCATGCTTCCAGGGGCTCAAAACACAAGATTTGTGGAATGGTTAAAAGTTCATGAAAATGGCCAATTTGCTCACTCTGAGGTCTCAAAAAGTGTTTCTTCACCCCGGGAAGTGAATTAAATACAATTTGGAGGCATTTAATGTTCAAGCAAAAACAGCTGATTTTTGACAAAAGGGATAACCCCCCCATTACGTAATGCTTCAGAAAGGTGAAAAATGGTCCGTTTTCAAATGTTTTATTTTTGAAGGTCAGTTCACATTTGTAGGTGGATTATTAGTTTTAGAGCTAAAATTAGCATGTTTAAAGTGATTTTCATGCTTCCAGGGGCCCGGGAAGTGAATTAAATACCATTTGGAGGCATTTAATGTTCAAGCAAAAACGGCTGATTTTTGACAAAAGAGATAACACCCCCCCATTAAGTCATGCTTCAGAAAGGTGAAAATTGTCCATTTTCAAATGTTTTATTTTTGAATGTCAGTTCACATTTGTAGGTGAATTATTAGTTTTAGAGCTAAAATTAGCATGTTTAAAGTGATTTTCATGCTTCCTGTGGCCCTAAACACAAAGTTTGTGGAATGGTTAAAAGTGCATGAAAATGGCCAATTTGCTCACTCTTAGGTCTCAAAAAGTGTTTCTTCACCCCGGGAAGTGAATTAAATACCATTTGGAGGCATTTAATGTTCAAGCAAAAACGGCTGATTTTTGACAAAAGAGAAAACACCCCCCCATTACGTCATTCTTCAGAAAGGTGAAAAATGGTCCGTTTTCAAATGTTTTATTTTTGAACGTCAGTTCACATTTGTAGGTGGATTATTAGTTTTAGAGCTAAAATTAGCATGTTTAAAGTGATTTTCATGCATCCAGGGGCCCGGGAAGTGAATTAAATACCATTTGGAGGCATTTAATGTTCAAGCAAAAACTGCTGATTTTTGACAAAAGAGATAACACCCCCCCATTACGTCATGCTTCAGAAAGGTGAAAAATTGTCCATTTTTAAATGTTTTATTTTTGAATGTCAGTTCACATTTGTAGGTGAATTATTAGTTTTAGAGCTCAAATTAGCATGTTTAAAGTGATTTTCATGCTTCCAGGGGCTCTAAACACAAGATTTGTGGAATGGTTAAAAGTGCATGAAAATGGCCAATTTGCTCACTCTGAGGTCTCAAAAAGTGTTTCTTCACTCCGGGAAGTGAATTAAATACCATTTGGAGGCATTTAATGTTCAAGCAAAAACGGCTGATTTTTGACAAAAGAGATATAACCCCCCCATCACGTCATTCTTCAGAAAGGTGAAAATAGGTCCGTTTTCAAATGTTTTATTTTTGAACACAGTTCACATTTGTAGGTGGATTATTAGTTTTAGAGCTAAAATTAGCATGTTTAAAGTGATTTTCATGCTTCCAGGGGCTCTAAACACAAGATTTGTGGAATGGTTAAAAGTGCATGAAAATGGCCAATTTGCTCACTCTGAGGTCTCAAAAAGTGTTTCTTCACCCCGGGAAGTGAATTAAATACCATTTGGAGTCATTTAATGTTCAATCAAAAACAGCTGATTTTTGACAAAAGAGATAACACCCCCCATTACGTCATGCTTCAGAAAGGTGAAAAATGGTCCGTTTTCAAATGTTTTATTTTTGAACGTCAGTTCACATTTGTAGGTGGATTATTAGTTTTAGAGCTAAAATTAGCATGTTTAAAGTGATTTTCATGCTTCCAGGGGCTCAAAACACAAGATTTGTGGAATGGTTAAAAGTTCATGAAAATGGCCAATTTGCTCACTCTGAGGTCTCAAAAAGTGTTTCTTCACCCCGGGAAGTGAATTAAATACAATTTGGAGGCATTTAATGTTCAAGCAAAAACAGCTGATTTTTGACAAAAGGGATAACCCCCCCATTACGTAATGCTTCAGAAAGGTGAAAAATGGTCCGTTTTCAAATGTTTTATTTTTGAAGGTCAGTTCACATTTGTAGGTGGATTATTAGTTTTAGAGCTAAAATTAGCATGTTTAAAGTGATTTTCATGCTTCCAGGGGCCCGGGAAGTGAATTAAATACCATTTGGAGGCATTTAATGTTCAAGCAAAAACTGCTGATTTTTGACAAAAGAGATAACACCCCCCCATTACGTCATGCTTCAGAAAGGTGAAAAATTGTCCATTTTTAAATGTTTTATTTTTGAATGTCAGTTCACATTTGTAGGTGAATTATTAGTTTTAGAGCTCAAATTAGCATGTTTAAAGTGATTTTCATGCTTCCAGGGGCTGTAAACACAAGATTTGTGGAATGGTTAAAAGTGCATGAAAATGGCCAATTTGCTCACTCTGAGGTCTCAAAAAGTGTTTCTTCACCCCGGGAAGTGAATTAAATACCATTTGGAGGCATTTAATGTTCAAGCAAAAACAGCTGATTTTTGACAAAAGAGATAACACCCCCCCCATTACGTCATTCTTCAGAAAGGTGAAAAATGGTCCTTTTTCAAATGTTTTATTTTTGAACGTCAGTTCACATTTGTAGGTGGATTATTAGTTTTAGAGCTAAAATTAGCATGTTTAAAGTGATTTTCATGCTTCCAGGGGCTCTAAACACAAGATTTGTGGAATGGTTAAAAGTGCATGAAAATGGCCAATTTGCTCACTCTGAGGTCTCAAAAAGTGTTTCTTCACCCCGGGAAGTGAATTAAATACCATTTGGAGGCATTTAATGTTCAAGCAAAAACGGCTGATTTTTGACAAAAGAGATAACACCCCCCCATTACGTCATGCTTCAGAAAGGTGAAAAATGGTCCATTTTCAAATGTTTTATTTTTGAAAGTCAGTTCACATTTGTAGGTGGATTATTAGTTTTAGAGCTAAAATTAGCATGTTTAAAGTGATTTTCATGCTTCCAGGGGCCCGGGAAGTGAATTAAATACCATTTGGAGGCATTTAATGTTCCAGCAAAAACGGCTGATTTTTGACAAAAGAGATAACACCGCCCCATTACGTAATTCTTCAGAAAGGTGAAAAATGGTCCGTCTTCAAATGTTTTATTTTTGAACATCAGTTCATATTTGTAGGTGGATTATTAGTTTTAGAGCTAAAATTAGCATGTTTAAAGTGATTTTCATGCTTCCAGGGGCCCGGGAAGTGAATTAAATACCATTTGGAGGCATTTAATGTTCAAGCAAAAACGGCTGATTTTTGACAAAAGAGATAACACCCCCCCATTACGTCATGCTTCAGAAAGGTGAAAAATGGTCCGTTTTCAAATGTTTTATTTTTGAACGTCAGCTCACATTTGTAGGTGTATTATTAGTTTTAGAGCTAAATTTAGCATGTTTAAAGTGATTTTCATGCTTCCAGGGGCTCTAAACACAAGATTTGTGGAATGGTTAAAAGTGCATGAAAATGGCCAATTTGCTCACTCTGAGGTCTCAAAAAGTGTTTCTTCACCCCGGGAAGTGAATTAAATACCATTTGGAGGCATTTAATGTTCAAGCAAAAACGGCTGATTTTTGACAAAAGAGATAACACCCCCCCATTACGTCATGCTTCAGAAAGGTGAAAAATGGTCCGTTTTCAAATGTTTTATTTTTGAATGTCAATTCACATTTGTAGGTGGATTATTAGTTTTAGAGAAAAAATTAGCATGTTTAAAGTGATTTTCATGCTTCCAGGGGCCCGGGAAGTGAATTAAATACCATTTGGAGGCATTTAATGTTCAAGCAAAAACGGCTGATTTTTGACAAAAGAGATAACACCCCCCCATTACGTCATGCTTCAGAAAGGTGAAAAATGGTCCGTCTTCAAATGTTTTATTTTTGAATGTCAGTTCACATTTGTAGGTGGATTATTAGTTTTAGAGCTAAAATTAGCATGTTTAAAGTGATTTTCATGCTTCCAGGGGCTCTAAACACAAGATTTGTGGAATGGTTAAAGGTGCATGAAAATGGCCAATTTGCTCACTCTGGGGTCTCAAAAAGTGTTTCTTCACCCCGGGAAGTGAATTAAATACCATTTGGAGGCATTTAATGTTCAAGCAAAAACGGCTGATTTTTGACAAAAGAGATAACACCCCCCCATTACGTCATTCTTCAGAAAGGTGAAAAATGGTCCGTTTTCAAATGTTTTATTTTTGAACGTCAGCTCACATTTGTAGGTGGATTATTAGTTTTAGAACTAAATTTAGCATGTTTAAAGTGATTTTCATGCTTCCAGGGGCTCTAAACACAAGATTTGTGGAATGGTTAAAAGTGCATGAAAATGGCCAATTTGCTCACTCTGAGGTCTCAAAAAGTGTTTCTTCACCCCGGGAAGTGAATTAAATACCATTTGGAGGCATTTAATGTTCAAGCAAAAACGGCTGATTTTTGACAAAAGAGATAACACCACCCCATTACGTCATGCTTCAGAAAGGTGAAAAATGGTCCGTTTTCAAATGTTTTATTTTTGAATGTCAATTCACATTTGTAGGTGGATTATTAGTTTTAGAGCTAAAATTAGCATGTTTAAAGTGATTTTCATGCTTCCAGGGGCCCGGGAAGTGATTTAAATACCATTTGGAGGCATTTAATGTTCAAGCAAAAACAGCTGATTTTTGACAAAAGAGATAACACCCCCCCCATTACGTCATGCTTCAGAAAGGTGAAAAATTGTCCGTTTTCAAATGTTTTATTTTTGAATGTCAGTTCAGATTTGTAGGTGGATTATTAGTTTTAGAGCTAAAATTAGCATGTTTAAAGTGATTTTCATGCTTCCTGTGGCCCTAAACACAAGGTTTGTGGAATGGTTAAAAGTGCATGAAAATTGCCAATTTGCTCACTCTGAGGTCTCAAAAAGTGTTTCTTCACCCCGGGAAGTGAATTAAATACCATTTGGAGGCATTTAATGCTCAAGCAAAAACAGCTGATTTTTGACAAAAGAGATAACACCCCCCCATTACGTAATTCTTCAGAAAGGTGAAAAATTGTCTGTTTTCAAATGTTTTATTTTTGAATGTCAGTTCACATTTGTAGGTGGATTATTAGTTTTAGAGCTAAAATTAGCATATTTAAAGTGATTTTCATGCTTCCAGGGGCTCTAAACACAAGATTTGTGGAATGGTTAAAAGTGCATGAAAATGGCCAATTTGCCCACTCTGAGGTCTCAAAAAGTGTTTCTTCACCCCGGGAAGTGAATTAAATACCATTTGGAGGCATTTAATGTTCAAGCAAAAACGGCTGATTTTTGACAAAAGAGATAACACCCCCCCATTACGTCATTCTTCAGAAAGGTGAAAAATTGGTCCGTTTTCAAATGTTTTATTTTTGAACGTCAGTTCACATTTGTAGGTGGATTATTAGTTTTAGAGCTAAAATTAGCATGTTTAAAGTGATTTTCATGCTTCCAGGGGCTCAAAACACAAGATTTGTGGAATGGTTAAAAGTTCATGAAAATGGCCAATTTGCTCACTCTGAGGTCTCAAAAAGTGTTTCTTCACCCCGGGAAGTTAATTAAATACCATTTGTAGGCATTTAATGTTCAAGCAAAAACAGCTGATTTTTGACAAAAGAGATAACACCCCCCCCATTACGTAATGCTTCAGAAAGGTGAAAAATGGTCCGTTCAAATGTTTTATTTTTGAAGGTCAGTTCACATTTGTAGGGGGATTATTAGTTTTAGAGCTAAAATTGGCATGTTTAAAGTGATTTTCATGCTTCCAGGGGCCCGGGAAGTAAATTAAATACCATTTGGAGGCATTTAATGTTCAAGAAAAAACGGCTGATTTTTGACAAAAGAGATAACACCCCCCCATTACGTCATTCTTCAGAAAGGTGAAAAATGGTCCGTTTTCAAATGTTTTATTTTTGAACGTCAGTTCACATTTGTAGGTGGATTATTAGTTTTAGAGCTAAAATTAGCATGTTTAAAGTGATTTTCATGCTTCCAGGGGCTCTAAACACAAGATTTGTGGAATGGTTAAAAGTGCATGAAAATGGCCAATTTGCTCACTCTGAGGTCTCAAAAAGTGTTTCTTCACCCCGGGAAGTGAATTAAATACCATTTGGAGGCATTTAATGTTCAATCAAAAACAGCTGATTTTTGACAAAAGAGATAACACCTCCCATTACGTCATGCTTCAGAAAGGTGAAAAATTGTCCGTTTTCAAATGTTTTTTTTTTAATGGCAGTTCACATTTGTAGGTGGATTATTAGTTTTAGAGCTAAAATTAGCATGTTTAAAGTGATTTTCATGCTTCCTGTGGCCCTAAACACAAGGTTTGTGGAATGGTTAAAAGTGCATGAAAATGGCCAATTTGCTCACTCTGAGGTCTCAAAAAGAGTTTCTTCACCCCGGGAAGTGAATTAAATACCATTTGGAGGCATTTAATGTTCAAGCAAAAACAGCTGATTTTTGACAAAAGAGATAACACCCCCCCCATTACGTAATTCTTCAGAAAGGTGAAAAATTGTCTGTTTTCAAATGTTTAATTTTTGAACACAGTTCACATTTGTAGGTGGATTATTAGTTTTAGAGCTAAAATTAGCATGTTTAAAGTGATTTTCATGCTTCCAGGGGCTCTAAACACAAGATTTGTGGAATGGTTAAAAGTGCATGAAAATGGCCAATTTGCTCACTCTGAGGTCTCAAAAAGTGTTTCTTCACCCGGGGAAGTGAATTAAATACCATTTGGAGTCATTTAATGTTCAATCAAAAACAGCTGATTTTTGACAAAAGAGATAACACCCCCCATTACGTCATGCTTCAGAAAGGTGAAAAATGGTCCGTTTTCAAATGTTTTATTTTTGAACGTCAGTTCACATTTGTAGGTGGATTATTAGTTTTAGAGCTAAAATTAGCATGTTTAAAGTGATTTTCATGCTTCCAGGGGCTCAAAACACAAGATTTGTGGAATGGTTAAAAGTTCATGAAAATGGCCAATTTGCTCACTCTGAGGTCTCAAAAAGTGTTTCTTCACCCCGGGAAGTGAATTAAATACCATTTGGAGGCATTTAATGTTCAAGCAAAAACAGCTGATTTTTGACAAAAGGGATAACCCCCCCATTACGTAATGCTTCAGAAAGGTGAAAAATGGTCCGTTTTCAAATGTTTTATTTTTGAAGGTCAGTTCACATTTGTAGGTGGATTATTAGTTTTAGAGCTAAAATTAGCATGTTTAAAGTGATTTTCATGCTTCCAGGGGCCCGGGAAGTGAATTAAATACCATTTGGAGGCATTTAATGTTCAAGCAAAAACGGCTGATTTTTGACAAAAGAGATAACACCCCCCCATTAAGTCATGCTTCAGAAAGGTGAAAATTGTCCATTTTCAAATGTTTTATTTTTGAATGTCAGTTCACATTTGTAGGTGAATTATTAGTTTTAGAGCTAAAATTAGCATGTTTAAAGTGATTTTCATGCTTCCTGTGGCCCTAAACACAAAGTTTGTGGAATGGTTAAAAGTGCATGAAAATTGCCAATTTGCTCACTCTGAGGTCTCAAAAAGTGTTTCTTCACCCCGGGAAGTGAATTAAATACCATTTGGAGGCATTTAATGTTCAAGCAAAAACGGCTGATTTTTGACAAAAGAGAAAACACCCCCCCATTACGTCATTCTTCAGAAAGGTGAAAAATGGTCCGTTTTCAAATGTTTTATTTTTGAACGTCAGTTCACATTTTTAGGTGGATTATTAGTTTTAGAGCTAAAATTAGCATGTTTACAGTGATTTTCATGCATCCAGGGGCCCGGGAAGTGAATTAAATACCATTTGGAGGCATTTAATGTTCAAGCAAAAACTGCTGATTTTTGACAAAAGAGATAACACCCCCCCATTACGTCATGCTTCAGAAAGGTGAAAAATTGTCCATTTTTAAATGTTTTATTTTTGAATGTCAGTTCACATTTGTAGGTGAATTATTAGTTTTAGAGCTCAAATTAGCATGTTTAAAGTGATTTTCATGCTTCCAGGGGCTGTAAACACAAGATTTGTGGAATGGTTAAAAGTGCATGAAAATGGCCAATTTGCTCACTCTGAGGTCTCAAAAAGTGTTTCTTCACCCCGGGAAGTGAATTAAATACCATTTGGAGGCATTTAATGTTCAAGCAAAAACAGCTGATTTTTGACAAAAGAGATAACACCCTTCATTACGTAATTCTTCAGAAAGGTGAAAAATTGTCTGTTTTCAAATGTTTTATTTTTGAACGTCAGTTCACATTTGTAGGTGGATTATTAGTTTTAGAGCTAAAATTAGCATGTTTAAAGTGATTTTCATGCTTCCAGGGGCCCGGGAAGTGAATTAAATACCATTTGGAGGCATTTAATGTTCCAGCAAAAACGGCTGATTTTTGACAAAAGAGATAACACCGCCCCATTACGTAATTCTTCAGAAAGGTGAAAAATGGTCCGTCTTCAAATGTTTTATTTTTGAACGTCAGTTCATATTTGTAGGTGGATTATTAGTTTTAGAGCTAAAATTAGCATGTTTAAAGTGATTTTCATGCTTCCTGTGGCCCTAAACACAAGGTTTGTGGAATGGTTAAAAGTGCATGAAAATGGCCAATTTGCTCACTCTGAGGTCTCAAAAAGTGTTTCTTCACCCCGGGAAGTGAATTAAATACCATTTGGAGGCATTTAATGTTCAAGCAAAAACGGCTGATTTTTGACAAAAGAGATAACACCCCCCCATTACGTCATGCTTCAGAAAGGTGAAAAATGGTCCATTTTCAAATGTTTTATTTTTGAAAGTCAGTTCACATTTGTAGGTGGATTATTAGTTTTAGAGCTAAAATTAGCATGTTTAAAGTGATTTTCATGCTTCCAGGGGCCCGGGAAGTGAATTAAATACCATTTGGAGGCATTTAATGTTCCAGCAAAAACGGCTGATTTTTGACAAAAGAGATAACACCGCCCCATTACGTAATTCTTCAGAAAGGTGAAAAATGGTCCGTCTTCAAATGTTTTATTTTTGAACGTCAGTTCATATTTGTAGGTGGATTATTAGTTTTAGAGCTAAAATTAGCATGTTTAAAGTGATTTTCATGCTTCCAGGGGCCCGGGAAGTGAATTAAATACCATTTGGAGGCATTTAATGTTCAAGCAAAAACGGCTGATTTTTGACAAAAGAGATAACACCCCCCCATTACGTCATGCTTCAGAAAGGTGAAAAATGGTCCGTTTTCAAATGTTTTATTTTTGAACGTCAGCTCACATTTGTAGGTGGATTATTAGTTTTAGAGCTAAATTTAGCATGTTTAAAGTGATTTTCATGCTTCCAGGGGCTCTAAACACAAGATTTGTGGAATGGTTAAAAGTGCATGAAAATGGCCAATTTGCTCACTCTGAGGTCTCAAAAAGTGTTTCTTCACCCCGGGAAGTGAATTAAATACCATTTGGAGGCATTTAATGTTCAAGCAAAAACGGCTGATTTTTGACAAAAGAGATAACACCCCCCCATTACGTCATGCTTCAGAAAGGTGAAAAATGGTCAGTTTTCAAATGTTTTATTTTTGAATGTCAATTCACATTTGTAGGTGGATTATTAGTTTTAGAGAAAAAATTAGCATGTTTAAAGTGATTTTCATGCTTCCAGGGGCCCGGGAAGTGAATTAAATACCATTTGGAGGCATTTAATGTTCAAGCAAAAACGGCTGATTTTTGACAAAAGAGATAACACCCCCCCATTACGTCATGCTTCAGAAAGGTGAAAAATGGTCCGTCTTCAAATGTTTTATTTTTGAATGTCAGTTCACATTTGTAGGTGGATTATTAGTTTTAGAGCTAAAATTAGCATGTTTAAAGTGATTTTCATGCTTCCAGGGGCTCTAAACACAAGATTTGTGGAATGGTTAAAAGTGCATGAAAATGGCCAATTTGCTCACTCTGGGGTCTCAAAAAGTGTTTCTTCACCCCGGGAAGTGAATTAAATACCATTTGGAGGCATTTAATGTTCAAGCAAAAACGGCTGATTTTTGACAAAAGAGATAACACCCCCCCATTACGTCATTCTTCAGAAAGGTGAAAAATGGTCCGTTTTCAAATGTTTTATTTTTGAACGTCAGCTCACATTTGTAGGTGGATTATTAGTTTTAGAGCTAAATTTAGCATGTTTAAAGTGATTTTCATGCTTCCAGGGGCTCTAAACACAAGATTTGTGGAATGGTTAAAAGTGCATGAAAATGGCCAATTTGCTCACTCTGAGGTCTCAAAAAGTGTTTCTTCACCCCGGGAAGTGAATTAAATACCATTTGGAGGCATTTAATGTTCAAGCAAAAACGGCTGATTTTTGACAAAAGAGATAACACCACCCCATTACGTCATGCTTCAGAAAGGTGAAAAATGGTCCGTTTTCAAATGTTTTATTTTTGAATGTCAATTCACATTTGTAGGTGGATTATTAGTTTTAGAGCTAAAATTAGCATGTTTAAAGTGATTTTCATGCTTCCAGGGGCCCGGGAAGTGAATTAAATACCATTTGGAGGCATTTAATGTTCAAGCAAAAACAGCTGATTTTTGACAAAAGAGATAACACCCCCCCCATTACGTCATGCTTCAGAAAGGTGAAAAATTGTCCGTTTTCAAATGTTTTATTTTTGAATGTCAGTTCAGATTTGTAGGTGGATTATTAGTTTTAGAGCTAAAATTAGCATGTTTAAAGTGATTTTCATGCTTCCTGTGGCCCTAAACACAAGGTTTGTGGAATGGTTAAAAGTGCATGAAAATTGCCAATTTGCTCACTCTGAGGTCTCAAAAAGTGTTTCTTCACCCCGGGAAGTGAATTAAATACCATTTGGAGGCATTTAATGTTCAAGCAAAAACAGCTGATTTTTGACAAAAGAGATAACACCCCCCCATTACGTAATTCTTCAGAAAGGTGAAAAATTGTCTGTTTTCAAATGTTTTATTTTTGAATGTCAGTTCACATTTGTAGGTGGATTATTAGTTTTAGAGCTAAAATTAGCATATTTAAAGTGATTTTCATGCTTCCAGGGGCTCTAAACACAAGATTTGTGGAATGGTTAAAAGTGCATGAAAATGGCCAATTTGCCCACTCTGAGGTCTCAAAAAGTGTTTCTTCACCCCGGGAAGTGAATTAAATACCATTTGGAGGCATTTAATGTTCAAGCAAAAACGGCTGATTTTTGACAAAAGAGATAACACCCCCCCATTACGTCATTCTTCAGAAAGGTGAAAAATTGGTCCGTTTTCAAATGTTTTATTTTTGAACGTCAGTTCACATTTGTAGGTGGATTATTAGTTTTAGAGCTAAAATTAGCATGTTTAAAGTGATTTTCATGCTTCCAGGGGCCCGGGAAGTGAATTAAATACCATTTGGAGGCATTTAATGTTCAAGCAAAAACAGCTGATCTTTGACAAAAGAGATAACACCCCCCCATTACGTCATTCTACAGAAAGGTGAAAAATGGTCCGTTTTCAAATGTTTTATTTTTGAACGTCAGTTCACATTTGTAGGTGGATTATTAGTTTTAGAGCTAAAATTAGCATGTTTAAAGTGATTTTCATGCTTCCAGGGGCTCTAAACACAAGATTTGTGGAATGGTTAAAAGTGCATGAAAATGGCCAATTTGCTCACTCTGAGGTCTCAAAAAGTGTTTCTTCACCCCGGGAAGTGAATTAAATACCATTTGGAGGCATTTAATGTTCAATCAAAAACAGCTGATTTTTGACAAAAGAGATAACACCTCCCATTACGTCATGCTTCAGAAAGGTGAAAAATTGTCCGTTTTCAAATGTTTTTTTTTTTAATGTCAGTTCACATTTGTAGGTGGATTATTAGTTTTAGAGCTAAAATTAGCATGTTTAAAGTGATATTCATGCTTCCTGTGGCCCTAAACACAAGGTTTGTGGAATTGTTAAAAGTGCATGAAAATGGCCAATTTGCTCACTCTGAGGTCTCAAAAAGTGTTTCTTCACCCCGGGAAGTAAATTAAATACCATTTGGAGTCATTTAATGTTCAAGCAAAAACAGCTGATTTTTGACAAAAGAGATAACACCCCCCATTACGTAATTCTTCAGAAAGGTGAAAAATTGTCTGTTTCAAATGTTTTATTTTTGAATGTCAGTTTACATTTGTAGGTGGATTATTAGTTTTAGAGCTAAAATTAGCATATTTAAAGTGATTTTCATGCTTCCAGGGGCTCTAAACACAAGATTTGTGGAATGGTTAAAAGTGCATGAAAATGGCCAATTTGCTCACTCTGAGGTCTCAAAAAGTGTTTCTTCACCCCGGGAAGTGAATTAAATACCATTTGGAGGCATTTAATGTTCAAGCAAAAACGGCTGATTTTTGACAAAAGAGATAACACCCCCCCATTACGTCATTCTGCAGAAAGGTGAAAAATGGTCCGTTTTCAAATGTTTTATTTTTGAACGTCAGTTCACATTTGTAGGTGGATTATTAGTTTTAGAGCTAAAATTAGCATGTTTAAAGTGATTTTCATGCTTCCAGGGGCTCTAAACACAAGATTTGTGGAATGGTTAAAAGTGCATGAAAATGGCCAGATTGCTCACTCTGAGGTCTCAAAAAGTGTTTCTTCACCCCGGGAAGTTAATTAAATACCATTTGTAGGCATTTAATGTTCAAGCAAAAACAGCTGATTTTTGACAAAAGAGATAACACCCCCCCATTACGTAATGCTTCAGAAAGGTGAAAATGGTCCGTTTTCAAATGTTTTATTTTTGAAGGTCAGTTCACATTTGTAGGTGGATTATTAGTTTTAGAGCTAAAATTAGCATGTTTAAAGTGATTTTCATGCTTCCAGGGGCCCGGGAAGTGAATTAAATACCATTTGGAGGCATTTAATGTTCACGAAAAAACGGCTGATTTTTGACAAAAGAGATAACACCCCCCCCATTACGTCATGCTTCAGAAAGGTGAAAAATTGTCCGTTTTCAAATGTTTTATTTTTGAATGTCAGTTCACATTTGTAGGTGAATTATTAGTTTTAGAGCTAAAATTAGCATGTTTAAAGTGATTTTCATGCTTCCTGTGGCCCTAAACACAAAGTTTGTGGAATGGTTAAAAGTGCATGAAAATGGCCAATTTGCTCACTCTGAGGTCTCAAAAAGTGTTTCTTCACCCCGGGAAGTGAATTAAATACCATTTGGAGGCATTTAATGTTCAAGCAAAAACAGCTGATTTTTGACAAAAGAGATAACACCCCCCCATTACGTAATTCTTCAGAAAGGTGAAAAATGGTCCGTTTTCAAATGTTTTATTTTTGAATGTCAGTTCACATTTGTAGGTGGATTATTAGTTTTAGAGCTAAAATTAGCATATTTAAAGTGATTTTCATGTTTCCAGGGGCTCAAAACACAAGATTTGTGGAATGGTTAAAAGTGCATGAAAATGGCCAATTTGCTCACTCTGAGGTCTCAAAAAGTGTTTCTTCACCCCGGGAAGTGAATTAAATACCATTTGGAGGCATTTAATGTTCAAGCAAAAACGGCTGATTTTTGACAAAAGAGATAACACCCCCCCATTACGTCATTCTTCAGAAAGGTGAAAAATGGTCCGTTTTCAAATGTTTTATTTTTGAACGTCAGTTCACATTTGTAGGTGGATTATTAGTTTTAGAGCTAACATTAGCATGTTTAAAGTGATTTTCATGCTTCCAGGGGCTCTAAACACAAGATTTGTGGAATGGTTAATAGTGCATGAAAATGGCCAGATTGCTCACTCTGAGGTCTCAAAAAGTGTTTCTTCACCCCGGGAAGTTAATTAAATACCATTTGTAGGCATTTAATGTTCAAGCAAAAACAGCTGGTTTTTGACAAAAGAGATAACACCCCCCCATTACGTAATGCTTCAGAAAGGTGAAAAATGGTCCGTTTTCAAATGTTTTATTTTTGAAGGTCAATTCACATTTGTAGGTGGATTATTAGTTTTAGAGAAAAAATTAGCATGTTTAAAGTGATTTTCATGCTTCCAGGGGCCCGGGAAGTGAATTAAATACCATTTGGAGGCATTTAATGTTCAAGCAAAAACGGCTGATTTTTGACAAAAGAGATAACACCCCCCCATTACGTCATGCTTCAGAAAGGTGAAAAATGGTCCGTCTTCAAATGTTTTATTTTTGAATGTCAGTTCACATTTGTAGGTGGATTATTAGTTTTAGAGCTAAAATTAGCATGTTTAAAGTGATTTTCATGCTTCCAGGGGCTCTAAACACAAGATTTGTGGAATGGTTAAAAGTGCATGAAAATGGCCAATTTGCTCACTCTGGGGTCTCAAAAAGTGTTTCTTCACCCCGGGAAGTGAATTAAATACCATTTGGAGGCATTTAATGTTCAAGCAAAAACGGCTGATTTTTGACAAAAGAGATAACACCCCCCCATTACGTCATTCTTCAGAAAGGTGAAAAATGGTCCGTTTTCAAATGTTTTATTTTTGAACGTCAGCTCACATTTGTAGGTGGATTATTAGTTTTAGAGCTAAATTTAGCATGTTTAAAGTGATTTTCATGCTTCCAGGGGCTCTAAACACAAGATTTGTGGAATGGTTAAAAGTGCATGAAAATGGCCAATTTGCTCACTCTGAGGTCTCAAAAAGTGTTTCTTCACCCCGGGAAGTGAATTAAATACCATTTGGAGGCATTTAATGTTCAAGCAAAAACGGCTGATTTTTGACAAAAGAGATAACACCCCCTCATTACGTCATGCTTCAGAAAGGTGAAAAATGGTCCGTTTTCAAATGTTTTATTTTTGAATGTCAATTCACATTTGTAGGTGGATTATTAGTTTTAGAGCTAAAATTAGCATGTTTAAAGTGATTTTCATGCTTCCAGGGGCCCGGGAAGTGAATTAAATACCATTTGGAGGCATTTAATGTTCAAGCAAAAACAGCTGATTTTTGACAAAAGAGATAACACCCCCCCATTACGTCATGCTTCAGAAAGGTGAAAAATTGTCCGTTTTCAAATGTTTTATTTTTGAATGTCAGTTCAGATTTGTAGGTGGATTATTAGTTTTAGAGCTAAAATTAGCATGTTTAAAGTGATTTTTAAGGGTGGGCGTAGTTCGCGAAGTAGCGCTACGCGAAGCTACGCGAAGTGCACTTCGCACTACGCGAACTTCACGTAGCACTACGCGAGCTGCGTAGTAGCATGTTCGCACTGTGCAAGATGCGTTTTCAATGATTGCACAGTGCGGACAAGCATCCGGCACTGTGCAAGCATTGAAAACGGCATCTTGCACAGTGCGAGCTGTAGTTTTCTGCTGCTCGAGGAGATTATTACTCGAGCGGCAGCTTTCTCAACGCGAACAGGTAGTTTCTCATTGAGAGCCGTCACGAGCATGCGCAACCACTCACAATGAGAAACCTGACCTCTTCGCGTTGAGAATCTCGCCGGAATTTCATTTTGCTTGCTCGCGGTCGCGAACATGACGTTCAGGACCGCGAACAAGCAAAAAATGAGCGCTGCACTACGCTACGCTGCACTACGCATGTTCGCACTGTGCTACGTGCCGCTCGCGTAGTGCGAAGTTGCAAAAACTTCGCAAACTCCGCGAGCGGAGCGTAGTGCTTCGCCCAGGGTTAGTGATTTTCATGCTTCCTGTGGCCCTAAACACAAGGTTTGTGGAATGGTTAAAAGTGCATGAAAATTGCCAATTTGCTCACTCTGAGGTCTCAAAAAGTGTTTCTTCACCCCGGGAAGTGAATTAAATACCATTTGGAGGCATTTAATGTTCAAGCAAAAACAGCTGATTTTTGACAAAAGAGATAACACCCCCCCATTACGTAATTCTTCAGAAAGGTGAAAAATTGTCTGTTTTCAAATGTTTTATTTTTGAATGTCAGTTCACATTTGTAGGTGGATTATTAGTTTTAGAGCTAAAATTAGCATATTTAAAGTGATTTTCATGCTTCCAGGGGCTCTAAACACAAGATTTGTGGAATGGTTAAAAGTGCATGAAAATGGCCAATTTGCCCACTCTGAGGTCTCAAAAAGTGTTTCTTCACCCCGGGAAGTGAATTAAATACCATTTGGAGGCATTTAATGTTCAAGCAAAAACGGCTGATTTTTGACAAAAGAGATAACACCCCCCCATTACGTCATTCTTCAGAAAGGTGAAAAATTGGTCCGTTTTCAAATGTTTTATTTTTGAACGTCAGTTCACATTTGTAGGTGGATTATTAGTTTTAGAGCTAAAATTAGCATGTTTAAAGTGATTTTCATGCTTCCAGGGGCCCGGGAAGTGAATTAAATACCATTTGGAGGCATTTAATGTTCAAGCAAAAACAGCTGATCTTTGACAAAAGAGATAACACCCCCCCATTACGTCATTCTTCAGAAAGGTGAAAAATGGTCCGTTTTCAAATGTTTTATTTTTGAACGTCATTTCACATTTGTAGGTGGATTATTAGTTTTAGAGCTAAAATTAGCATGTTTAAAGTGATTTTCATGCTTCCAGGGGCTCTAAACACAAGATTTGTGGAATGGTTAAAAGTGCATGAAAATGGCCAATTTGCTCACTCTGAGGTCTCAAAAAGTGTTTCTTCACCCCGGGAAGTGAATTAAATACCATTTGGAGGCATTTAATGTTCAATCAAAAACAGCTGATTTTTGACAAAAGAGATAACACCTCCCATTACGTCATGCTTCAGAAAGGTGAAAAATTGTCCGTTTTCAAATGTTTTATTTTTGAATGTCAGTTCACATTTGTAGGTGGATTATTAGTTTTAGAGCTAAAATTAGCATGTTTAAAGTGATATTCATGCTTCCTGTGGCCCTAAACACAAGGTTTGTGGAATTGTTAAAAGTGCATGAAAATGGCCAATTTGCTCACTCTGAGGTCTCAAAAAGTGTTTCTTCACCCCGGGAAGTAAATTAAATACCATTTGGAGGCATTTAATGTTCAAGCAAAAACAGCTGATTTTGGACAAAAGAGATAACACCCCCCCATTACGTAATTCTTCAGAAAGGTGAAAAATTGTCTGTTTCAAATGTTTTATTTTTGAATGTCAGTTTACATTTGTAGGTGGATTATTAGTTTTAGAGCTAAAATTAGCATATTTAAAGTGATTTTCATGCTTCCAGGGGCTCTAAACACAAGATTTGTGGAATGGTTAAAAGTGCATGAAAATGGCCAATTTGCTCACTCTGAGGTCTCAAAAAGTGTTTCTTCACCCCGGGAAGTGAATTAAATACCATTTGGAGGCATTTAATGTTCAAGCAAAAACGGCGGATTTTTGACAAAAGAGATAACACCCCCCCATTACGTCATTCTGCAGAAAGGTGAAAAATGGTCCGTTTTCAAATGTTTTATTTTTGAACGTCAGTTCACATTTGTAGGTGGATTATTAGTTTTAGAGCTAAAATTAGCATGTTTAAAGTGATTTTCATGCTTCCAGGGGCTCTAAACACAAGATTTGTGGAATGGTTAAAAGTGCATGAAAATGGCCAGATTGCTCACTCTGAGGTCTCAAAAAGTGTTTCTTCACCCCGGGAAGTTAATTAAATACCATTTGTAGGCATTTAATGTTCAAGCAAAAACAGCTGATTTTTGACAAAAGAGATAACACCCCCCCATTACGTAATGCTTCAGAAAGGTGAAAAATGGTCCGTTTTCAAATGTTTTATTTTTGAAGGTCAGTTCACATTTGTAGGTGGATTATTAGTTTTAGAGCTAAAATTAGCATGTTTAAAGTGATTTTCATGCTTCCAGGGGCCCGGGAAGTGAATTAAATACCATTTGGAGGCATTTAATGTTCAAGAAAAAACAGCTGATTTTTGACAAAAGAGATAACACCCCCCCATTACGTAATTCTTCAGAAAGGTGAAAAATGGTCCGTTTTCAAATGTTTTATTTTTGAATGTCAGTTCACATTTGTAGGTGGATTATTAGTTTTAGAGCTAAAATTAGCATATTTAAAGTGATTTTCATGTTTCCAGGGGCTCAAAACACATGATTTGTGGAATGGTTAAAAGTGCATGAAAATGGCCAATTTGCTCACTCTGAGGTCTCAAAAAGTGTTTCTTCACCCCGGGAAGTGAATTAAATACCATTTGGAGGCATTTAATGTTCAAGCAAAAACGGCTGATTTTTGACAAAAGAGATAACACCCCCCCATTACGTCATTCTTCAGAAAGGTGAAAAATGGTCCGTTTTCAAATGTTTAATTTTTGAACGTCAGTTCACATTTGTAGGTGGATTATTAGTTTTAGAGCTAAAATTAGCATGTTTAAAGTGATTTTCATGCTTCCAGGGGCTCAAAACACAAGATTTGTGGAATGGTTAAAAGTGCATGAAAATGGCCAATTTGCTCACTCTGAGGTCTCAAAAAGTGTTTCTTCACCCCGGGAAGTGAATTAAATACCATTTGGAGGCATTTAATGTTCAAGCAAAAACGGCTGATTTTTGACAAAAGAGATAACACCCCCCCATTACGTCATTCTTCAGAAAGGTGAAAAATGGTCCGTTTTCAAATGTTTTATTTTTGAACGTCAGTTCACATTTGTAGGTGGATTATTAGTTTTAGAGCTAAAATTAGCATGTTTAAAGTGATTTTCATGCTTCCAGGGGCTCTAAACACAAGATTTGTGGAATGGTTAAAAGTGCATGAAAATGGCCAGATTGCTCACTCTGAGGTCTCAAAAAGTGTTTCTTCACCCCGGGAAGTTAATTAAATACCATTTGTAGGCATTTAATGTTCAAGCAAAAACAGCTGGTTTTTGACAAAAGAGATAACACCCCCCCATTACGTAATGCTTCAGAAAGGTGAAAAATGGTCCGTTTTCAAATGTTTTATTTTTGAAGGTCAGTTCACATTTGTAGGTGGATTATTAGTTTTAGAGCTAAAATTAGCATGTTTAAAGTGATTTTCATGCTTCCAGGGGCCCGGGAAGTGAATTAAATACCATTTGGAGGCATTTAATGTTCAAGAAAAAACGGCTGATTTTTGACAAAAGAGATAACACCCCCCCCCCATTACGTCATGCTTCAGAAAGGTGAAAAATTGTCCGTTTTCAAATGTTTTATTTTTGAATGTCAGTTCACATTTGTAGGTGAATTATTAGTTTTAGAGCTAAAATTAGCATGTTTAAAGTGATTTTCATGCTTCCTGTGGCCCTAAACACAAAGTTTGTGGAATGGTTAAAAGTGCATGAAAATGGCCAATTTGCTCACTCTGAGGTCTCAAAAAGTGTTTCTTCACCCCGGGAAGTGAATTAAATACCATTTGGAGGCATTTAATGTTCAAGCAAAAACAGCTGATTTTTGACAAAAGAGATAACACCCCCCCATTACGTAATTCTTCAGAAAGGTGAAAAATGGTCAGTTTTCAAATGTTTTATTTTTGAATGTCAGTTCACATTTGTAGGTGGATTATTAGTTTTAGAGCTAAAATTAGCATATTTAAAGTGATTTTCATGCTTCCAGGGGCTCAAAACACAAGATTTGTGGAATGGTTAAAAGTGCATGAAAATGGCCAATTTGCTCACTCTGAGGTCTCAAAAAGTGTTTCTTCACCCCGGGAAGTGAATTAAATACCATTTGGAGGCATTTAATGTTCAAGCAAAAACGGCTGATTTTTGACAAAAGAGATAACACCCCCCCATTACGTCATTCTTCAGAAAGGTGAAAAATGGTCCGTTTTCAAATGTTTTATTTTTGAACGTCAGTTCACATTTGTAGGTGGATTATTAGTTTTAGAGCTAAAATTAGCATGTTTAAAGTGATTTTCATGCTTCCAGGGGCTCTAAACACAAGATTTGTGGAATGGTTAAAAGTGCATGAAAATGGCCAATTTGCTCACTCTGAGGTCTCAAAAAGTGTTTCTTCACCCCGGGAAGTGAATTAAATACCATTTGTAGGCATTTAATGTTCAATCAAAAACAGCTGATTTTTGACAAAAGAGATAACCCCCCCCCCATTACGTCATTCTTCTGAAAGGTGAAAAATGGTCCATTTTCAAATCTTTTATTTTTGAACGTCAGTTCACATTTGTAGGTGGATTATTAGTTTTAGAGCTAAAATTAGCATGTTTAAAGTGATTTTCATGCTTTCAGGGGCTCTAAACACAAGATTTGTGGAATGGTTAAAAGTGCATGAAAATGGCCAATTTGCTCACTCTGAGGTCTCAAAAAGTGTTTCTTCACCCCGGGAAGTGAATTAAATACCATTTGGAGGCATTTAATGTTCAAGCAAAAACGGCTGATTTTTGACAAAAGAGATAACACCCCCCATTACGTCATGCTTCAGAAAGGAGAAAAATGGTCCGTTTTCAAATGTTTTATTTTTGAAGGTCAGTTCACATTTGTAGGTGGATTATTAGTTTTAGAGCTAAAATTAGCATATTTAAAGTGATTTTCATGCTTCCAGGGGCTCTAAACACAAGATTTGTGGAATGGTTAAAAGTGCATGAAAATGGCCAATTTGCCCACTCTGAGGTCTCAAAAAGTGTTTCTTCACCCCGGGAAGTGAATTAAATACCATTTGGAGGCATTTAATGTTCAAGCAAAAACGGCTGATTTTTTACAAAAGAGATAACACCCCCCATTACGTCATTCTTCAGAAAGGTGAAAAATGGTCCGTTTTCAAATGTTTTATTTTTGAACGTCAGTTCACATTTGTAGGTGGATTATTAGTTTTAGAGCTAAAATTAGCATGTTTAAAGTGATTTTCATGCTTCCAGGGGCCCGGGAAGTGAATTAAATATCATTTGGAGGCATTTAATCTTCAAGCAAAAACAGCTGATCTTTGACAAAACAGATAACACCCCCCCACTACGTCATGCTTCAGAAAGGTGAAAAATTGTCCATTTTCAAATGTTTTATTTTTGAATGTCAGTTCACATTTGTAGGTGAATTATTAGTTTTAGAGCTAAAATTAGCATGTTTAAAGTGATTTTCATGCTTCCTGTGGCCCTAAAGACAAAGTTTGTGGAATGGTTAAAAGTGCATGAAAATGGCCAATTTGCTCACTCTGAGGTCTCAAAAAGTGTTTCTTCACCCCGGGAAGTGAATTAAATACCATTTGGAGGCATTTAATGTTCAAGCAAAAACAGCTGATTTTTGACAAAAGAGATAACACCCCCCCATTAAGTAATTCTTCAGAAAGGTGAAAAATGGTCCGTTATCAAATGTTTTATTTTTGAACGTCAGTTCACATTTGTAGGTGGATTATTAGTTTTAGAGCTAAAATTAGCATATTTAAAGTGATTTTCATGCTTCCAGGGGCTCTAAACACAAGATTTGTGGAATGGTTAAAAGTGCATGAAAATGGCCAATCTGCCCACTCTGAGGTCTCAAAAAGTGTTTCTTCACCCCGGGAAGTGAATTAAATACCATTTGGAGGCATTTAATGTTCAAGCAAAAACGGCTGATTTTTGACAAAAGAGATAACACCCCCCCCATTACGTCATTCTTCAGAAAGGTGAAAAATGGTCCGTTTTCAAATGTTTTATTTTTGAACGTCAGTTCACATTTGTGTGTGTGTGTGTGTGTGTGTAGTATACTTGTAAAGCGCACAGCTGCCCCAGCAACGGGGCGTCCCGGCGCTGTATAACTCTGGGGAACCCGTCCTGGCTTTCCCTGTGGGATGGTCCCTTGCTGGGAGTCCCCAAGGTGGAGCCAGGCATCCCCGGAATTGGTGGGGCCGTTGTGGAGATTAGGCAAGCTAATGCCCAGAGTTGCTGAGTGGAACCCCTGATTAGAGTAAGCACCGAAGCGAGAATTATCGAGTCCACTGACCAAGGTCCACGACCCTGCCGCGTCGGGAATTGAACCCTGGTCCCAGGCTGACTTCTGCTCTCAGGCCTGCCGCCTCTAACCAGTGAGCCACACTACTCCACTAGTAGGTGGATTATTAGTTTTAGAGCTAAAATTAGCATGTTTAAAGTGATTTTCATGCTTCCAGGGGCCCGGGAAGTGAATTAAATACCATTTGGAGGCATTTAATGTTCAAGCAAAAACAGCTGATCTTTGACAAAAGAGATAACACCCCCCCATTACGTCATTCTTCAGAAAGGGGAAAAATTGTCAGTTTTCAAATGTTTTATTTTTGAACGTCAGTTCACATTTGTAGATGGAATATTAGTTTTAGAGCTAAAATTAGCATGTTTAAAGTGATTTTCATGCTTCCTGTGGCCCTAAACACAAGGTTTGTGGAATGGTTAAAAGTGCATGAAAATGGCCAATTTGATCACTCTGAGGTCTCAAAAAGTGTTTTTTCACCCCGGGAAGTGAATTAAATACCATTTGGAGGCATTTAATGTTCAAGCAAAAACAGCTGATTTTTGACAAAAGAGATAACACCCCCCCATTACGTAATTCTTCAGAAAGGTGAAAAATTGTCTGTTTTCAAATGTTTTATTTTTGAATGTCAGTTCACATTTGTAGGTGGATTATTAGTTTTAGAGCTAAAATTAGCATATTTAAAGTGATTTTCATGCTTCCAGGGGCTCTAAACACAAGATTTGTGGAATGGTTAAAAGTGCATGAAAATGGCCAATTTGCTCACTCTGAGGTCTCAAAAAGTGTTTCTTCACCCCGGGAAGTGAATTAAATACCATTTGGAGGCATTTAATGTTCAAGCAAAAATGGCTGATTTTTGACAAAAGAGATAACACCCCCCCATTACGTCATTCTTCAGAAAGGTGAAAAATGGTCCGTTTTCAAATGTTTTATTTTTGAACGTCAGTTCACATTTGTAGGTGGATTATTAGTTTTAGAGCTAAAATTAGCATGTTTAAAGTGATTTTCATGCTTCCAGGGGCTCTAAACACAAGATTTGTGGAATGGTTAAAAGTGCATGAAAATGGCCAATTTGCCCACTCTGAGGTCTCAAAAAGTGTTTCTTCACCCCGGGAAGTGAATTAAATACCATTTGGAGGCATTTAATGTTCAAGCAAAAACGGCTGATTTTTTACAAAAGAGATAACACCCCCCCATTACGTCATTCTTCAGAAAGGTGAAAAATGGTCCGTTTTCAAATGTTTTATTTTTGAACGTCAGTTCACATTTGTAGGTGGATTATTAGTTTTAGAGCTAAAATTAGCATGTTTAAAGTGATTTTCATGCTTCCAGGGGCCCGGGAAGTGAATTAAATATCATTTGGAGGCATTTAATCTTCAAGCAAAAACAGCTGATCTTTCACAAAACAGATAACACCCCCCACTACGTCATGCTTCAGAAAGGTGAAAAATTGTCCATTTTCAAATGTTTTATTTTTGAATGTCAGTTCACATTTGTAGGTGAATTATTAGTTTTAGAGCTAAAATTAGCATGTTTAAAGTGATTTTCATGCTTCCTGTGGCCCTAAAGACAAAGTTTGTGGAATGGTTAAAAGTGCATGAAAATGGCCAATTTGCTCACTCTGAGGTCTCAAAAAGTGTTTCTTCACCCCGGGAAGTGAATTAAATACCATTTGGAGGCATTTAATGTTCAAGCAAAAACAGCTGATTTTTGACAAAAGAGATAACACCCCCCCATTAAGTAATTCTTCAGAAAGGTGAAAAATGGTCCGTTTTCAAATGTTTTATTTTTGAACGTCAGTTCACATTTGTAGGTGGATTATTAGTTTTAGAGCTAAAATTAGCATATTTAAAGTGATTTTCATGCTTCCAGGGGCTCTAAACACAAGATTTGTGGAATGGTTAAAAGTGCATGAAAATGGCCAATCTGCCCACTCTGAGGTCTCAAAAAGTGTTTCTTCACCCCGGGAAGTGAATTAAATACCATTTGGAGGCATTTAATGTTCAAGCAAAAACGGCTGATTTTTGACAAAAGAGATAACACCCCCCCCATTACGTCATTCTTCAGAAAGGTGAAAAATGGTCCGTTTTCAAATGTTTTATTTTTGAACGTCAGTTCACATTTGTGTGTGTGTGTGTGTGTGTGTAGTATACTTGTAAAGCGCACAGCTGCCCCAGCAACGGGGCGTCCCGGCGCTGTATAACTCTGGGGAACCCGTCCTGGCTTTCCCTGTGGGATGGTCCCTTGCTGGGAGTCCCCAAGGTGGAGCCAGGCATCCCCGGAATTGGTGGGGCCGTTGTGGAGATTAGGCAAGCTAATGCCCAGAGTTGCCGAGTGGAACCCCTGATTAGAGTAAGCACCGAAGCGAGAATTATCGAGTCCACTGACCAAGGTCCACGACCCTGCCGCGTCGGGAATTGAACCCTGGTCCCAGGCTGACTTCTGCTCTCAGGCCTGCCGCCTCTAACCAGTGAGCCACACTACTCCACTAGTAGGTGGATTATTAGTTTTAGAGCTAAAATTAGCATGTTTAAAGTGATTTTCATGCTTCCAGGGGCCCGGGAAGTGAATTAAATACCATTTGGAGGCATTTAATGTTCAAGCAAAAACAGCTGATCTTTGACAAAAGAGATAACACCCCCCCATTACGTCATTCTTCAGAAAGGTGAAAAATTGTCAGTTTTCAAATGTTTTATTTTTGAACGTCAGTTCACATTTGTAGGTGGAATATTAGTTTTAGAGCTAAAATTAGCATGTTTAAAGTGATTTTCATGCTTCCTGTGGCCCTAAACACAAGGTTTGTGGAATGGTTAAAAGTGCATGAAAATGGCCAATTTGATCACTCTGAGGTCTCAAAAAGTGTTTTTTCACCCCGGGAAGTGAATTAAATACCATTTGGAGGCATTTAATGTTCAAGCAAAAACAGCTGATTTTTGACAAAAGAGATAACACCCCCCCATTACGTAATTCTTCAGAAAGGTGAAAAAGTGGTCTGTTTTCAAATGTTTTATTTTTGAATGTCAGTTCACATTTGTAGGTGGATTATTAGTTTTAGAGCTAAAATTAGCATATTTAAAGTGATTTTCATGCTTCCAGGGGCTCTAAACACAAGATTTGTGGAATGGTTAAAAGTGCATGAAAATGGCCAATTTGCTCACTCTGAGGTCTCAAAAAGTGTTTCTTCACCCCGGGAAGTGAATTAAATACCATTTGGAGGCATTTAATGTTCAAGCAAAAATGGCTGATTTTTGACAAAAGAGATAACACCCCCCCATTACGTCATTCTTCACAAAGGTGAAAAATGGTCCGTTTTCAAATGTTTTATTTTTGAACGTCAGTTCACATTTGTAGGTGGATTATTAGTTTTAGAGCTAAAATTAGCATGTTTAAAGTGATTTTCATGCTTCCAGGGGCTCTAAACACAAGATTTGTGGAATGGTTAAAAGTGCATGAAAATGGCCAGATTGCTCACTCTGAGGTCTCAAAAAGTGTTTCTTCACCCCGGGAAGTGAATTAAATACCATTTGGAGGCGTTTAATGTTCCAGCAAAAACGGCTGATTTTTGACAAAAGAGATAACACCGCCCCATTACGTAATTCTTCAGAAAGGTGAAAAATGGTCCGTCTTCAAATGT
The DNA here is from genome assembly GCF_964261635.1 of Lissotriton helveticus. NCBI lineage: Eukaryota > Metazoa > Chordata > Amphibia > Caudata > Salamandridae > Lissotriton > Lissotriton helveticus. Next base: position 3,686,921 of record NW_027611740.1, read on the forward strand.
TTTATTTTTGAACGTCAGTTCACATTTGTAGGTGGATTATTAGTTTTAGAGCTAAAATTAGCATGTTTAAAGTGATTTTCATGCTTCCAGCGGCCCGGGAAGTGAATTAAATACCATTTGGAGGCATTTAATGTTCCAGCAAAAACGGCTGATTTTTGACAAAAGAGATAACACCGCCCCATTACGTAATTCTTCAGAAAGGTGAAAAATGGTCCGTCTTCAAATGTTTTATTTTTGAACGTCAGTTCACATTTGTAGGTGGATTATTAGTTTTAGAGCTAAAATTAGCATGTTTAAAGTGATTTTCATGCTTCCAGGGGCTCTAAACACAAGATTTGTGGAATGGTTAAAAGTGCATGAAAATGGCCAATTTGCTCACTCTGGGGTCTCAAGAAGTGTTTCTTCACCCCGGGAAGTGAATTAAATACCATTTGGAGGCATTTAATGTTCAAGCAAAAATGGCTGATTTTTGACAAAAGAGATAACACCCCCCCATTACGTCATTCTTCAGAAAGGTGAAAAATGGTCCGTTTTCAAATGTTTTATTTTTGAACGTCAGCTCACATTTGTAGGTGGATTATTAGTTTTAGAGCTAAATTTAGCATGTTTAAAGTGATTTTCATGCTTCCAGGGGCTCTAAACACAAGATTTGTGGAATGGTTAAAAGTGCATGAAAATGGCCAATTTGCTCACTCTGAGGTCTCAAAAAGTGTTTCTTCACCCCGGGAAGTGAATTAAATACCATTTGGAGGCATTTAATGTTCAAGCAAAAACGGCTGATTTTTGACAAAAGAGATAACACCCCCCCATTACGTCATGCTTCAGAAAGGTGAAAAATGGTCCGTTTTCAAATGTTTTATTTTTGAATGTCAATTCACATTTGTAGGTGGATTATTAGTTTTAGAGCTAAAATTAGCATGTTTAAAGTGATTTTCATGCTTCCAGGAGCCCGGGAAGTGAATTAAATACCATTTGGAGGCATTTAATGTTCAAGCAAAAACAGCTGATTTTTGACAAAAGAGATAACACCCCCCCATTACGTCATGCTTCAGAAAGGTGAAAAATTGTCTGTTTTCAAATGTTTTATTTTTGAATGTCACTTCAGATTTGTAGGTGGATTATTAGTTTTAGAGCTAAAATTAGCATGTTTAAAGTGATTTTCATGCTTCCTGTGGCCCTAAACACAAGGTTTGTGGAATGGTTAAAAGTGCATGAAAATGGCCAATTTGCTCACTCTGAGGTCTCAAAAAGTGTTTCTTCACACCGGGAAGTGAATTAAATACCATTTGGAGGCATTTAATGTTCAAGCAAAAACAGCTGATTTTTGACAAAAGAGATAACACCCCCCCATTACGTAATTCTTCAGAAAGGTGAAAAATTGTCTGTTTTCAAATGTTTTATTTTTGAATGTCAGTTCACATTTGTAGGTGGATTATTAGTTTTAGAGCAAAAATTAGCATGTTTAAAGTGATTTTCATGCTTCCAGGGGCCCGGGAAGTGAATTAAATACCATTTGGAGGCATTTAATGTTCAAGCAAAAACGGCTGATTTTTGACAAAAGAGATAACACCCCCCCCATTACGTCATTCTTCAGAAAGGTGAAAAATGGTCCGTTTTCAAATGTTTTATTTTTGAACGTCAGTTCACATTTGTAGGTGGATTATTAGTTTTAGAGCTAAAATTAGCATGTTTAAAGTGATTTTCATGCTTCCAGGGGCTGTAAACACAAGATTTGTGGAATGGTTAAAAGTGCATGAAAATGGCCAATTTGCTCACTCTGAGGTCTCAAAAAGTGTTTCTTCACCCCGGGAAGTGAATTAAATACCATTTGGAGGCATTTAATGTTCAAGCAAAAACAGCTGATTTTTGACAAAAGAGATAACACCCCCCCATTACGTCATTCTTCAGAAAGGTGAAAAATGGTCCATTTTCAAATGTTTTATTTTTGAACGTCAGTTCACATTTGTAGGTGGATTATTAGTTTTAGAGCTAAAATTAGCATGTTTAAAGTGATTTTCATGCTTCCAGGGGCTCTAAACACAAGATTTGTGGAATGGTTAAAAGTGCATGAAAATGGCCAATTTGCTCACTCTGAGGTCTCAAAAAGTGTTTCTTCACCCCGGGAAGTGAATTAAATACCATTTGGAGGCATTTAATGTTCAAGCAAAAACGGCTGATTTTTGACAAAAGAGATAACACCCCCCCATTACGTCATGCTTCAGAAAGGTGAAAAATGGTCCATTTTCAAATGTTTTATTTTTGAAAGTCAGTTCACATTTGTAGGTGGATTATTAGTTTTAGAGCTAAAATTAGCATGTTTAAAGTGATTTTCATGCTTCCAGGGGCCCGGGAAGTAAATTAAATACCATTTGGAGGCATTTAATGTTCCAGCAAAAACGGCTGATTTTTGACAAAAGAGATAACACCGCCCCATTACGTAATTCTTCAGAAAGGTGAAAAATGGTCCATCTTCAAATGTTTTATTTTTGAACGTCAGTTCACATTTGTAGGTGGATTATTAGTTTTAGAGCTAAAATTTGCATGTTTAAAGTGATTTTCATGCTTCCAGGGGCCCGGGAAGTGAATTAAATACCATTTGGAGGCATTTAATGTTCAAGCAAAAACGGCTGATTTTTGACAAAAGAGATAACACCCCCCCATTAAGTCATGCTTCAGAAAGGTGAAAATTGTCCATTTTCAAATGTTTTATTTTTGAATGTCAGTTCACATTTGTAGGTGAATTATTAGTTTTAGAGCTAAAATTAGCATGTTTAAAGTGATTTTCATGCTTCCTGTGGCCCTAAACACAAAGTTTGTGGGATGGTTAAAAGTGCATGAAAATGGCCAATTTGCTCACTCTTAGGTCTCAAAAAGTGTTTCTTCACCCCGGGAAGTGAATTAAATACCATTTGGAGGCATTTAATGTTCAAGCAAAAACGGCTGATTTTTGACAAAAGAGATAACACCCCCCCATTACGTCATTCTTCAGAAAGATGAAAAATGGTCCGTTTTCAAATGTTTTATTTTTGAACGTCAGCTCACATTTGTAGGTGGATTATTAGTATTAGAGCTAAATTTAGCATGTTTAAAGTGATTTTCATGCTTCCAGGGGCTCTAAACACAAGATTTGTGGAATGGTTAAAAGTGCATGAAAATGGCCAATTTGCTCACTCTGAGGTCTCAAAAAGTGTTTCTTCACCCCGGGAAGTGAATTAAATACCATTTGGAGGCATTTAATGTTCAAGCAAAAACGGCTGATTTTTGACAAAAGAGATAACACCCCCCCATTACGTCATGCTTCAGAAAGGTGAAAAATGGTCCGTTTTCAAATGTTTTATTTTTGAATGTCAATTCACATTTGTAGGTGGATTATTAGTTTTAGAGCTAAAATTAGCATGTTTAAAGTGATTTTCATGCTTCCAGGGGCCTGGGAAGTAAATTAAATACCATTTGGAGGCATTTAATGTTCAAGCAAAAACAGCTGATTTTTGACAAAAGAGATAACACCCCCCCATTACGTCATGCTTCAGAAAAGTGAAAAATTGTCCGTTTTCAAATGTTTTATTTTTGAATGTCAGTTCAGATTTGTAGGTGGATTATTAGTTTTAGAGCTAAAATTAGCATATTTAAAGTGATTTTCATGCTTCCAGGGGCTCTAAACACAAGATTTGTGGAATGGTTAAAAGTGCATGAAAATGGCCAATTTGCTCACTCTGAGGTCTCAAAAAGTGTTTCTTCACCCCGGGAAGTGAATTATATACCATTTGGAGGCATTTAATGTTCAAGCAAAAACGGCTGATTTTTGACAAAAGAGATAACACCCCCCCATTACGTCATGCTTCAGAAAAGTGAAAAATGGTCCGTTTTCAAATGTTTTATTTTTGAACGTCAGTTCACATTTGTAGGTGGATTATTAGTTTTAGAGCAAAAACTTAGCATGTTTAAAGTGATTTTCATGCTTCCAGGGGCCCGGGAAGTGAATTAAATACCATTTGGAGGCATTTAATGTTCAAGCAAAAACGGCTGATTTTTGACAAAAGAGATAACACCCCCCCATTACGTCATTCTTCAGAAAGGTGAAAAATGGTCCGTTTTCAAATGTTTTATTTTTGAACGTCAGTTCACATTTGTAGGTGGATTATTAGTTTTAGAGCTAAAATTAGCATGTTTAAAGTGATTTTCATGCTTCCAGGGGCTCTAAACACAAGATTTGTGGAATGGTTAAAAGTGCATGAAAATGGCCAATTTGCTCACTCTGAGGTCTCAAAAAGTGTTTCTTCACCCCGGGAAGTGAATTAAATACCATTTGGAGGCATTTAATGTTCAAGCAAAAACAGCTGATTTTTGACAAAAGAGATAACACCCCCCCATTACGTCATTCTTCAGAAAGGTGAAAAATGGTCCATTTTCAAATGTTTTATTTTTGAACGTCAGTTCACATTTGTAGGTGGATTATTAGTTTTAGAGCTAAAATTAGCATGTTTAATGTGATTTTCATGCTTCCAGGGGCTCTAAACACAAGATTTGTGGAATGGTTAAAAGTGCATGAAAATGGCCAATTTGCTCACTCTGAGGTCTCAAAAAGTGTTTCTTCACCCCGGGAAGTGAATTAAATACCATTTGGAGGCATTTAATGTTCAAGCAAAAACGGCTGATTTTTGACAAAAGAGATAACACCCCCCCATTACGTCATGCTTCAGAAAGGTGAAAAATGGTCCGTTTTCAAATGTTTTATTTTTGAAGGTCAGTTCACATTTGTAGGTGGATTATTAGTTTTAGAGCTAAAATTAGCATGTTTAAAGTGATTCTCATGCTTCCAGGGGCCGGGGAAGTGAATTAAATACCATTTGGAGGCATTTAATGTTCCAGCAAAAACGGCTGATTTTTGACAAAAGAGATAACACCGCCCCATTACGTAATTCTTCAGAAAGGTGAAAAATGGTCCGTCTTCAAATGTTTTATTTTTGAACGTCAGTTCACATTTGTAGGTGGATTATTAGTTTTAGAGCTAAAATTAGCATGTTTAAAGTGATTTTCATGCTTCCTGTGGCCCTAAACACAAGGTTTGTGGAATGGTTAAAAGTGCATGAAAATGGCCAATTTGCTCACTCTGAGGTCTCAAAAAGTGTTTCTTCACCCCGGGAAGTGAATTAAATACCATTTGTAGGCATTTAATGTTCAATCAAAAACAGCTGATTTTTGACAAAAGAGATAACACCCCCCATTACGTCATTCTTCAGAAAGGTGAAAAATGGTCCGTTTTCAAATGTTTTATTTTTGAACGTCAGTTCACATTTGTAGGTGGATTATTAGTTTTAGAGCTAAAATTAGCATGTTTAAAGTGATTTTCATGCTTCCAGGGGCTCTAAACACAAGATTTGTGGAATGGTTAAAAGTGCATGAAAATGGCCAGATTGCTCACTCTGAGGTCTCAAAAAGTGTTTCTTCACCCCGGGAAGTTAATTAAATACCATTTGTAGGCATTTAATGTTCAAGCAAAAACAGCTGATTTTTGACAAAAGAGATAACACCCCCCCATTACGTAATGCTTCAGAAAGGTGAAAAATTGTCAGTTTTCAAATGTTTTATTTTTGAAGGTCAGTTCACATTTGTAGGTGGATTATTAGTTTTAGAGCTAAAATTAGCATGTTTAAAGTGATTTTCATGCTTCCAGGGGCCCGGGAAGTGAATTAAATACCATTTGGAGGCATTTAATGTTCAAGAAAAAACGGCTGATTTTTGACAAAAGAGATAACACCCCCCCATTACGTCATTCTTCAGAAAGGTGAAAAATGGTCCGTTTTCAAATGTTTTATTTTTGAACGTCAGTTCACATTTGTAGGTGGATTATTAGTTTTAGAGCTAAAATTAGCATGTTTAAAGTGATTTTCATGCTTCCAGGGGCTCTAAACACAAGATTTGTGGAATGGTTAAAAGTGCATGAAAATGGCCAATTTGCTCACTCTGAGGTCTCAAAAAGTGTTTCTTCACCCCGGGAAGTGAATTAAATACCATTTGGAGGCATTTAATGTTCAATCAAAAACAGCTGATTTTTGACAAAAGAGATAACACCTCCCATTACGTCATGCTTCAGAAAGGTGAAAAATTGTCCGTTTTCAAATGTTTTATTTTTGAACACAGTTCACATTTGTAGGTGGATTATTAGTTTTAGAGCTAAAATTAGCATGTTTAAAGTGATTTTCATGCTTCCAGGGGCTCTAAACACAAGATTTGTGGAATGGTTAAAAGTGCATGAAAATGGCCAATTTGCTCACTCTGAGGTCTCAAAAAGTGTTTCATCACCCCGGGAAGTGAATTAAATACCATTTGTAGTCATTTAATGTTCAATCAAAAACAGCTGATTTTTGACAAAAGAGATAACACCCCCCATTACGTCATGCTTCAGAAAGGTGAAAAATGGTCCGTTTTCAAATGTTTTATTTTTGAACGTCAGTTCACATTTGTAGGTGGATTATTAGTTTTAGAGCTAAAATTAGCATGTTTAAAGTGATTTTCATGCTTCCAGGGGCTCAAAACACAAGATTTGTGGAATGGATAAAAGTTCATGAAAATGGCCAATTTGCTCACTCTGAGGTCTCAAAAAGTGTTTCTTCACCCCGGGAAGTGAATTAAATACCATTTGGAGGCATTTAATGTTCAAGCAAAAACAGCTGATTTTTGACAAAAGGGATAACACCCCCCCATTACGTAATGCTTCAGAAAGGTGAAAAATGGTCCGTTTTCAAATGTTTTATTTTTGAAGGTCAGTTCACATTTGTAGGTGGATTATTAGTTTTAGAGCTAAAATTAGCATGTTTAAAGTGATTTTCATGCTTCCAGGGGCCCGGGAAGTGAATTAAATACCATTTGGAGGCATTTAATGTTCAAGCAAAAACGGCTGATTTTTGACAAAAGAGATAACACCCCCCCATTAAGTCATGCTTCAGAAAGGTGAAAAATTGTCCATTTTCAAATGTTTTATTTTTGAATGTCAGTTCACATTTGTAGGTGAATTATTAGTTTTAGAGCTAAAATTAGCATGTTTAAAGTGATTTTCATGCTTCCTGTGGCCCTAAACACAAAGTTTGTGGAATGGTTAAAAGTGCATGAAAATGGCCAATTTGCTCACTCTGAGGTCTCAAAAAGTGTTTCTTCACCCCGGGAAGTGAATTAAATACCATTTGGAGGCATTTAATGTTCAAGCAAAAACAGCTGATTTTTGACAAAAGAGATAACACCCCCCCATTAAGTAATTCTTCAGAAAGGTGAAAAATGGTCCGTTTTCAAATGTTTTATTTTTGAACGTCAGTTCACATTTGTAGGTGGATTATTAGTTTTAGAGCTAAAATTAGCATATTTAAAGTGATTTTCATGCTTCCAGGGGCTCTAAACACAAGATTTGTGGAATGGTTAAAAGTGCATGAAAATGGCCAATTTGCCCACTCTGAGGTCTCAAAAAGTGTTTCTTCACCCCGGGAAGTGAATTAAATACCATTTGGAGGCATTTAATGTTCAAGCAAAAACAGCTGATTTTTGACAAAAGGGATAACACCCCCCCATTACGTAATGCTTCAGAAAGGTGAAAAATGGTCCGTTTTCAAATGTTTTATTTTTGAAGGTCAGTTCACATTTGTAGGTGGATTATTAGTTTTAGAGCTAAAATTAGCATGTTTAAAGTGATTTTCATGCTTCCAGGGGCCCGGGAAGTGAATTAAATACCATTTGGAGGCATTTAATGTTCAAGCAAAAACGGCTGATTTTTGACAAAAGAGATAACACCCCCCCATTACGTCATGCTTCAGAAAGGTGAAAAATTGTCAATTTTTAAATGTTTTATTTTTGAATGTCAGTTCACATTTGTAGGTGAATTATTAGTTTTAGAGCTAAAATTAGCATGTTTAAAGTGATTTTCATGCTTCCTGTGGCCCTAAACACAAAGTTTGTGGAATGGTTAAAAGTGCATGAAAATGGCCAATTTGCTCACTCTGAGGTCTCAAAAAGTGTTTCTTCACCCCGGGAAGTGAATTAAATACCATTTGGAGGCATTTAATGTTCAAGCAAAAACAGCTGATTTTTGACAAAAGAGATAACACCCCCCCATTAAGTAATTCTTCAGAAAGGTGAAAAATGGTCCGTTTTCAAATGTTTTATTTTTGAACGTCAGTTCACATTTGTAGGTGGATTATTAGTTTTAGAGCTAAAATTAGCATATTTAAAGTGATTTTCATGCTTCCAGGGGCTCTAAACACAAGATTTGTGGAATGGTTAAAAGTGCATGAAAATGGCCAATTTGCCCACTCTGAGGTCTCAAAAAGTGTTTCTTCACCCCGGGAAGTGAATTAAATACCATTTGGAGGCATTTAATGTTCAAGCAAAAACAGCTGATTTTTGACAAAAGGGATAACACCCCCCCATTACGTAATGCTTCAGAAAGGTGAAAAATGGTCCGTTTTCAAATGTTTTATTTTTGAAGGTCAGTTCACATTTGTAGGTGGATTATTAGTTTTAGAGCTAAAATTAGCATGTTTAAAGTGATTTTCATGCTTCCAGGGGCCCGGGAAGTGAATTAAATACCATTTGGAGGCATTTAATGTTCAAGCAAAAACGGCTGATTTTTGACAAAAGAGATAACACCCCCCCATTACGTCATGCTTCAGAAAGGTGAAAAATTGTCCATTTTTAAATGTTTTATTTTTGAATGTCAGTTCACATTTGTAGGTGAATTATTAGTTTTAGAGCTAAAATTAGCATGTTTAAAGTGATTTTCATGCTTCCTGTGGCCCTAAACACAAAGTTTGTGGAATGGTTAAAAGTGCATGAAAATGGCCAATTTGCTCACTCTGAGGTCTCAAAAAGTGTTTCTTCACCCCGGGAAGTGAATTAAATACCATTTGGAGGCATTTAATGTTCAAGCAAAAACAGCTGATTTTTGACAAAAGAGATAACACCCCCCCATTAAGTAATTCTTCAGAAAGGTGAAAAATGGTCCGTTTTCAAATGTTTTATTTTTGAACGTCAGTTCACATTTGTAGATGGATTATTAGTTTTAGAGCTAAAATTAGCATATTTAAAGTGATTTTCATGCTTCCAGGGGCTCTAAACACAAGATTTGTGGAATGGTTAAAAGTGCATGAAAATGGCCAATTTGCCCACTCTGAGGTCTCAAAAAGTGTTTCTTCACCCCGGGAAGTGAATTAAATACCATTTGGAGGCATTTAATGTTCAAGCAAAAACGGCTGATTTTTGACAAAAGAGATAACACCCCCCCATTACGTCATTCTTCAGAAAGATGAAAAATGGTCCGTTTTCAAATGTTTTATTTTTGAACGTCAGTTCACATTTGTAGGTGGATTATTAGTTTTAGAGCTAAAATTAGCATGTTTAAAGTGATTTTCATGCTTCCAGGGGCCCGGGAAGTGAATTAAATACCATTTGGAGGCATTTATTGTTCAAGCAAAAACAGCTGATCTTTGACAAAAGAGATAACACCCCCCCATTACGTCATTCTTCAGAAAGGTGAAAAATGGTCCGTTTTCAAATGTTTTATTTTTGAACGTCAGTTCACATTTGTAGGTGGATTATTAGTTTTAGAGCTAAAATTAGCATGTTTAAAGTGATTTTCATGCTTCCAGGGGCTCTAAACACAAGATTTGTGGAATGGTTAAAAGTGCATGAAAATGGCCAATTTGCTCACTCTGAGGTCTCAAAAAGTTTTTCTTCACCCCGGGAAGTTAATTAAATACCATTTGTAGGCATTTAATGTTCAAGCAAAAACAGCTGATTTTTGACAAAAGAGATAACACCCCCCCATTACGTAATGCTTCAGAAAGGTGAAAAATGGTCAGTTTTCAAATGTTTTATTTTTGAAGGTCAGTTCACATTTGTAGGTGGATTATTAGTTTTAGAGCTAAAATTAGCATGTTTAAAGTGATTTTCATGCTTCCAGGGGCCCGGGAAGTGAATTAAATACCATTTGGAGGCATTTAATGTTCAAGAAAAAACGGCTGATTTTTGACAAAAGAGATAACACCCCCCCATTACGTCATTCTTCAGAAAGGTGAAAAATGGTCCGTTTTCAAATGTTTTATTTTTGAACGTCAGTTCACATTTGTAGGTGGATTATTAGTTTTAGAGCTAAAATTAGCATGTTTAAAGTGATTTTCATGCTTCCAGGGGCTCTAAACACAAGATTTGTGGAATGGTTAAAAGTGCATGAAAATGGCCAATTTGCTCACTCTGAGGTCTCAAAAAGTGTTTCTTCACCCCGGGAAGTGAATTAAATACCATTTGGAGGCATTTAATGTTCAATCAAAAACAGCTGATTTTTGACAAAAGAGATAACACCCCCCATTACGTCATGCTTCAGAAAGGTGAAAAATGGTCCGTTTTCAAATGTTTTATTTTTGAACGTCAGTTCACATTTGTAGGTGGATTATTAGTTTTAGAGCTAAAATTAGCATGTTTAAAGTGATTTTCATGCTTCCAGGGGCTCAAAACACAAGATTTGTGGAATGGATAAAAGTTCATGAAAATGGCCAATTTGCTCACTCTGAGGTCTCAAAAAGTGTTTCTTCACCCCGGGAAGTGAATTAAATACCATTTGGAGGCATTTAATGTTCAAGCAAAAACAGCTGATTTTTGACAAAAGGGATAACACCCCCCCATTACGTAATGCTTCAGAAAGGTGAAAAATGGTCCGTTTTCAAATGTTTTATTTTTGAAGGTCAGTTCACATTTGTAGGTGGATTATTAGTTTTAGAGCTAAAATTAGCATGTTTAAAGTGATTTTCATGCTTCCAGGGGCCCGGGAAGTGAATTAAATACCATTTGGAGGCATTTAATGTTCAAGCAAAAACGGCTGATTTTTGACAAAAGAGATAACATCCCCCCATTACGTCATGCTTCAGAAAGGTGAAAAATTGTCAATTTTTAAATGTTTTATTTTTGAATGTCAGTTCACATTTGTAGGTGAATTATTAGTTTTAGAGCTAAAATTAGCATGTTTAAAGTGATTTTCATGCTTCCTGTGGCCCTAAACACAAAGTTTGTGGAATGGTTAAAAGTGCATGAAAATGGCCAATTTGCTCACTCTGAGGTCTCAAAAAGTGTTTCTTCACCCCGGGAAGTGAATTAAATACCATTTGGAGGCATTTAATGTTCAAGCAAAAACAGCTGATTTTTGACAAAAGAGATAACACCCCCCCATTAAGTAATTCTTCAGAAAGGTGAAAAATGGTCCGTTTTCAAATGTTTTATTTTTGAACGTCAGTTCACATTTGTAGGTGGATTATTAGTTTTAGAGCTAAAATTAGCATATTTAAAGTGATTTTCATGCTTCCAGGGGCTCTAAACACAAGATTTGTGGAATGGTTAAAAGTGCATGAAAATGGCCAATTTGCCCACTCTGAGGTCTCAAAAAGTGTTTCTTCACCCCGGGAAGTGAATTAAATACCATTTGGAGGCATTTAATGTTCAAGCAAAAACGGCTGATTTTTGACAAAAGAGAAAACACCCCCCCATTACGTCATTCTTCAGAAAGGTGAAAAATGGTCCGTTTTCAAATGTTTTATTTTTGAACGTCAGTTCACATTTGTAGGTGGATTATTAGTTTTAGAGCTAAAATTAGCATGTTTAAAGTGATTTTCATGCTTCCAGGGGCCCGGGAAGTGAATTAAATACCATTTGGAGGCATTTAATGTTCAAGCAAAAACGGCTGATTTTTGACAAAAGAGATAACACCCCCCCATTACGTCATGCTTCAGAAAGGTGAAAAATTGTCCATTTTTAAATGTTTTATTTTTGAATGTCAGTTCACATTTGTAGGTGAATTATTAGTTTTAGAGCTAAAATTAGCATGTTTAAAGTGATTTTCATGCTTCCTGTGGCCCTAAACACAAAGTTTGTGGAATGGTTAAAAGTGCATGAAAATGGCCAATTTGCTCACTCTGAGGTCTCAAAAAGTGTTTCTTCACCCCGGGAAGTGAACTAAATACCATTTGGAGGCATTTAATGTTCAAGCAAAAACAGCTGATTTTTGACAAAAGAGATAACACCCCCCCATTAAGTAATTCTTCAGAAAGGTGAAAAATGGTCCGTTTTCAAATGTTTTATTTTTGAACGTCAGTTCACATTTGTAGATGGATTATTAGTTTTAGAGCTAAAATTAGCATATTTAAAGTGATTTTCATGCTTCCAGGGGCTCTAAACACAAGATTTGTGGAATGGTTAAAAGTGCATGAAAATGGCCAATTTGCCCACTCTGAGGTCTCAAAAAGTGTTTCTTCACCCCGGGAAGTGAATTAAATACCATTTGGAGGCATTTAATGTTCAAGCAAAAACGGCTGATTTTTGACAAAAGAGATAACACCCCCCCATTACGTCATTCTTCAGAAAGATGAAAAATGGTCCGTTTTCAAATGTTTTATTTTTGAACGTCAGTTCACATTTGTAGGTGGATTATTAGTTTTAGAGCTAAAATTAGCATGTTTAAAGTGATTTTCATGCTTCCAGGGGCCCGGGAAGTGAATTAAATACCATTTGGAGGCATTTATTGTTCAAGCAAAAACAGCTGATCTTTGACAAAAGAGATAACACCCCCCCATTACGTCATTCTTCAGAAAGGTGAAAAATGGTCCGTTTTCAAATGTTTTATTTTTGAACGTCAGTTCACATTTGTAGGTGGATTATTAGTTTTAGAGCTAAAATTAGCATGTTTAAAGTGATTTTCATGCTTCCAGGGGCTCTAAACACAAGATTTGTGGAATGGTTAAAAGTGCATGAAAATGGCCAATTTGCTCACTCTGAGGTCTCAAAAAGTGTTTCTTCACCCCGGGAAGTGAATTAAATACCATTTGGAGGCATTTAATGTTCAATCAAAAACAGCTGATTTTTGACAAAAGAGATAACACCTCCCATTACGTCATGCTTCAGAAAGGTGAAAAATTGTCCGTTTTCAAATGTTTTATTTTTGAATGTCAGTTCACATTTGTAGGTGGATTATTAGTTTTAGAGCTAAAATTAGCATGTTTAAAGTGATATTCATGCTTCCTGTGGCCCTAAACACAAGGTTTGTGGAATTGTTAAAAGTGCATGAAAATGGCCAATTTGCTCACTCTGAGGTCTCAAAAAGTGTTTCTTCACCACGGGAAGTAAATTAAATACCATTTGGAGGCATTTAATGTTCAAGCAAAAACAGCTGATTTTTGACAAAAGAGATAACACCCCCCCATTACGTAATTCTTCAGAAAGGTGAAAAATTGTCTGTTTCAAATGTTTTATTTTTGAATGTCAGTTCACATTTGTAGGTGGATTATTAGTTTTAGAGCTAAAATTAGCATATTTAAAGTGATTTTCATGCTTCCAGGGGCTCTAAACACAAGATTTGTGGAATGGTTAAAAGTGCATGAAAATGGCCAATTTGCTCACTCTGAGGTCTCAAAAAGTGTTTCTTCACCCCGGGAAGTGAATTAAATACCATTTGGAGGCATTTAATGTTCAAGCAAAAACGGCTGATTTTTGACAAAAGAGATAACACCCCGCCATTACGTCATTCTGCAGAAAGGTGAAAAATGGTCCGTTTTCAAATGTTTTATTTTTGAACGTCAGTTCACATTTGTAGGTGGATTATTAGTTTTAGAGCTAAAATTAGCATGTTTAAAGTGATTTTCATGCTTCCAAGGGCTCTAAACACAAGATTTGTGGAATGGTTAAAAGTGCATGAAAATGGCCAGATTGCTCACTCTGAGGTCTCAAAAAGTGTTTCTTCACCCCGGGAAGTTAATTAAATACCATTTGTAGGCATTTAATGTTCAAGCAAAAACAGCTGATTTTTGACAAAAGAGATAACACCCCCCATTACGTAATGCTTCAGAAAGGTGAAAAATGGTACGTTTTCAAATGTTTTATTTTTGAAGGTCAGTTCACATTTGTAGGTGGATTATTAGTTTTAGAGCTAAAATTAGCATGTTTAAAGTGATTTTCATGCTTCCTGTGGCCCTAAACACAAAGTTTGTGGAATGGTTAAAAGTGCATGAAAATGGCCAATTTGCTCACTCTGAGGTCTCAAAAAGTGTTTCTTCACCCCGGGAAGTGAATTAAATACCATTTGGAGGCATTTAATGTTCAAGCAAAAACGGCTGATTTTTGACAAAAGAGATAACACCCCCCCATTACGTCATTCTTCAGAAAGGTGAAAAATGGTCCGTTTTCAAATGTTTTATTTTTGAACGTCAGTTCACATTTGTAGGTGGATTATTAGTTTTAGAGCTAAAATTAGCATGTTTAAAGTGATTTTCATGCTTCCAGGGGCTCTAAACACAAGATTTGTGGAATGGTTAAAAGTGCATGAAAATGGCCAATTTGCTCACTCTGAGGTCTCAAAAAGTGTTTCTTCACCCCGGGAAGTGAATTAAATACCATTTGGAGGCATTTAATGTTCAATCAAAAAACAGCTGATTTTTGACAAAAGAGATAACACCCCCCCATTACGTCATTCTTCAGAAAGGTGAAAAATGGTCCGTTTTCAAATGTTTTATTTTTGAACGTCAGTTCACATTTGTAGGTGGATTATTAGTTTTAGAGCTAAAATTAGCATGTTTAAAGTGATTTTCATGCTTCCAAGGGCTCTAAACACAAGATTTGTGGAATGGTTAAAAGTGCATGAAAATGGCCAGATTGCTCACTCTGAGGTCTCAAAAAGTGTTTCTTCACCCCGGGAAGTTAATTAAATACCATTTGTAGGCATTTAATGTTCAAGCAAAAACAGCTGATTTTTGACAAAAGAGATAACACCCCCCATTACGTAATGCTTCAGAAAGGTGAAAAATGGTCCGTTTTCAAATGTTTTATTTTTGAAGGTCAGTTCACATTTGTAGGTGGATTATTAGTTTTAGAGCTAAAATTAGCATGTTTAAAGTGATTTTCATGCTTCCTGTGGCCCTAAACACAAAGTTTGTGGAATGGTTAAAAGTGCATGAAAATGGCCAATTTGCTCACTCTGAGGTCTCAAAAAGTGTTTCTTCACCCCGGGAAGTGAATTAAATACCATTTGGAGGCATTTAATGTTCAAGCAAAAACGGCTGATTTTTGACAAAAGAGATAACACCCCCCCATTACGTCATTCTTCAGAAAGGTGAAAAATGGTCCGTTTTCAAATGTTTTATTTTTGAACGTCAGTTCACATTTGTAGGTGGATTATTAGTTTTAGAGCTAAAATTAGCATGTTTAAAGTGATTTTCATGCTTCCAGGGGCTCTAAACACAAGATTTGTGGAATGGTTAAAAGTGCATGAAAATGGCCAATTTGCTCACTCTGAGGTCTCAAAAAGTGTTTCTTCACCCCTGGAAGTGAATTAAATACCATTTGTAGGCATTTAATGTTCAATCAAAAACAGCTGATTTTTGACAAAAGAGATAACACCCCCCCATTACGTCATGCTTCAGAAAGGAGAAAAATGGTCCATTTTCAAATGTTTTATTTTTGAAGGTCAGTTCACATTTGTAGGTGGATTATTAGTTTTAGAGCTAAAATTAGCATATTTAAAGTGATTTTCATGCTTTCAGGGGCTCTAAACACAAGATTTGTGGAATGGTTAAAAGTGCATGAAAATGGCCAATTTGCTCACTCTGAGGTCTCAAAAAGTGTTTCTTCACCCCAGGAAGTGAATTAAATACCATTTGGAGGCATTTAATGTTCAAGCAAAAACGGCTGATTTTTGACAAAAGAGATAACACCCCCCCATTACGTCATGCTTCAGAAAGGAGAAAAATGGTCCATTTTCAAATGTTTTATTTTTGAAGGTCAGTTCACATTTGTAGGTGGATTATTAGTTTTAGAGCTAAAATTAGCATATTTAAAGTGATTTTCATGCTTCCAGGGGCTCTAAACACAAGATTTGTGGAATGGTTAAAAGTGCATGAAAATGGCCAATTTGCCCACTCTGAGGTCTCAAAAAGTGTTTCTTCACCCCGGGAAGTGAATTAAATACCATTTGGAGGCATTTAATGTTCAAGCAAAAACGGCTGATTTTTGACAAGAGATAACACCCCCTCATTACGTCATGCTTCAGAAAGGTGAAAAATGGTCCGTTTTCAAATGTTTTATTTTTGAAGGTCAGTTCACATTTGTAGGTGGATTATTAGTTTTAGAGCTAAAATTAGCATGTTTAAAGTGATTTTCATGCTTCCAGGGGCCCGGGAAGTGAATTAAATACCATTTGGAGGCATTTAATGTTCAAGAAAAAACGGCTGATTTTTGACAAAAGAGATAACACCCCCCCATTACGTCATTCTTCAGAAAGGTGAAAATTGGTCCGTTTTCAAATGTTTTATTTTTGAACGTCAGTTCACATTTGTAGGTGGATTATTAGTTTTAGAGCTAAAATTAGCATGTTTAAAGTGATTTTCATGCTTCCAGGGGCTCTAAACACAAGATTTGTGGAATGGTTAAAAGTGCATGAAAATGGCCAATTTGCTCACTCTGAGGTCTCAAAAAGTGTTTCTTCACCCCGGGAAGTGAATTAAATACCATTTGGAGGCATTTAATGTTCAATCAAAAACAGCTGATTTTTGACAAAAGAGATAACACCTCCCATTACGTCATGCTTCAGAAAGGTGAAAAATTGTCCGATTTCAAATGTTTTTTTTTTAATGTCAGTTCACATTTGTAGGTGGATTATTAGTTTTAGAGCTAAAATTAGCATATTTAAAGTGATTTTCATGCTTCCAGGGGCTCTAAACACAAGATTTGTGGAATGGTTAAAAGTGCATGAAAATGGCCAATTTGCTCACTCTGAGGTCTCAAAAAGTGTTTCTTCACTCCGGGAAGTGAATTAAATACCATTTGGAGGCATTTAATGTTCAAGCAAAAACGGCAGATTTTTGACAAAAGAGATAACACCCCCCCCATCACGTCATTCTTCAGAAAGGTGAAAAATGGTCCGTTTTCAAATGTTTTATTTTTTAACACAGTTCACATTTGTAGGTGGATTATTAGTTTTAGAGCTAAAATTAGCATGTTTAAAGTGATTTTCATGCTTCCAGGGGCTCTAAACACAAGATTTGTGGAATGGTTAAAAGTGCATGAAAATGGCCAATTTGCTCACTCTGAGGTCTCAAAAAGTGTTTCATCACCCCGGGAAGTGAATTAAATACCATTTGTAGTCATTTAATGTTCAATCAAAAACAGCTGATTTTTGACAAAAGAGATAACACCCCCCATTACGTCATGCTTCAGAAAGGTGAAAAATGGTCCGTTTTCAAATGTTTTATTTTTGAACGTCAGTTCACATTTGTAGGTGGATTATTAGTTTTAGAGCTAAAATTAGCATGTTTAAAGTGATTTTCATGCTTCCAGGGGCTCAAAACACAAGATTTGTGGAATGGATAAAAGTTCATGAATATGGCCAATTTGCTCACTCTGAGGTCTCAAAAAGTGTTTCTTCACCCCGGGAAGTGAATTAAATACCATTTGGAGGCATTTAATGTTCAAGCAAAAACAGCTGATTTTTGACAAAAGGGATAACACCCCCCCATTACGTAATGCTTCAGAAAGGTGAAAAATGGTCCGTTTTCAAATGTTTTATTTTTGAAGGTCAGTTCACATTTGTAGGTGGATTATTAGTTTTAGAGCTAAAATTAGCATGTTTAAAGTGATTTTCATGCTTCCAGGGGCCCGGGAAGTGAATTAAATACCATTTGGAGGCATTTAATGTTCAAGCAAAAACGGCTGATTTTTGACAAAAGAGATAACACCCCCCCATTACGTCATGCTTCAGAAAGGTGAAAAATTGTCAATTTTTAAATGTTTTATTTTTGAATGTCAGTTCACATTTGTAGGTGAATTATTAGTTTTAGAGCTAAAATTAGCATGTTTAAAGTGATTTTCATGCTTCCTGTGGCCCTAAACACAAAGTTTGTGGAATGGTTAAAAGTGCATGAAAATGGCCAATTTGCTCACTCTGAGGTCTCAAAAAGTGTTTCTTCACCCCGGGAAGTGAATTAAATACCATTTGGAGGCATTTAATGTTCAAGCAAAAACAGCTGATTTTTGACAAAAGAGATAACACCCCCCCATTAAGTAATTCTTCAGAAAGGTGAAAAATGGTCCGTTTTCAAATGTTTTATTTTTGAACGTCAGTTCACATTTGTAGGTGGATTATTAGTTTTAGAGCTAAAATTAGCATATTTAAAGTGATTTTCATGCTTCCAGGGGCTCTAAACACAAGATTTGTGGAATGGTTAAAAGTGCATGAAAATGGCCAATTTGCCCACTCTGAGGTCTCAAAAAGTGTTTCTTCACCCCGGGAAGTGAATTAAATACCATTTGGAGGCATTTAATGTTCAAGCAAAAACGGCTGATTTTTGACAAAAGAGAAAACACCCCCCCATTACGTCATTCTTCAGAAAGGTGAAAAATGGTCCGTTTTCAAATGTTTTATTTTTGAACGTCAGTTCACATTTGTAGGTGGATTATTAGTTTTAGAGCTAAAATTAGCATGTTTAAAGTGATTTTCATGCTTCCAGGGGCCCGGGAAGTGAATTAAATACCATTTGGAGGCATTTAATGTTCAAGCAAAAACGGCTGATTTTTGACAAAAGAGATAACACCCCCCCATTACGTCATGCTTCAGAAAGGTGAAAAATTGTCAATTTTTAAATGTTTTATTTTTGAATGTCAGTTCACATTTGTAGGTGAATTATTAGTTTTAGAGCTAAAATTAGCATGTTTAAAGTGATTTTCATGCTTCCTGTGGCCCTAAACACAAAGTTTGTGGAATGGTTAAAAGTGCATGAAAATGGCCAATTTGCTCACTCTGAGGTCTCAAAAAGTGTTTCTTCTCCCCGGGAAGTGAATTAAATACCATTTGGAGGCATTTAATGTTCAAGCAAAAACAGCTGATTTTTGACAAAAGAGATAACACCCCCCCATTAAGTAATTCTTCAGAAAGGTGAAAAATGGTCCGTTTTCAAATGTTTTATTTTTGAACGTCAGTTCACATTTGTAGATGGATTATTAGTTTTAGAGCTAAAATTAGCATATTTAAAGTGATTTTCATGCTTTCAGGGGCTCTAAACACAAGATTTGTGGAATGGTTAAAAGTGCATGAAAATGGCCAATTTGCCCACTCTGAGGTCTCAAAAAGTGTTTCTTCACCCCGGGAAGTGAATTAAATACCATTTGGAGGCATTTAATGTTCAAGCAAAAACGGCTGATTTTTGACAAAAGAGATAACACCCCCCCATTACGTCATTCTTCAGAAAGATGAAAAATGGTCCGTTTTCAAATGTTTTATTTTTGAACGTCAGTTCACATTTGTAGGTGGATTATTAGTTTTAGAGCTAAAATTAGCATGTTTAAAGTGATTTTCATGCTTCCTGGGGCCCGGGAAGTGAATTAAATACCATTTGGAGGCATTTAATGTTCAAGCAAAAACAGCTGATCTTTGACAAAAGAGATAACACCCCCCCATTACGTCATTCTTCAGAAAGGTGAAAAATGGTCCGTTTTCAAATGTTTTATTTTTGAACGTCAGTTCACATTTGTAGGTGGATTATTAGTTTTAGAGCTAAAATTAGCATGTTTAAAGTGATTTTCATGCTTCCAGGGGCTCTAAACACAAGATTTGTGGAATGGTTAAAAGTGTATGAAAATGGCCAATTTGCTCACTCTGAGGTCTCAAAAAGTGTTTCTTCACCCCGGGAAGTGAATTAAATACCATTTGGAGGCATTTAATGTTCAATCAAAAACAGCTGATTTTTTACAAAAGAGATAACACCTCCCATTACGTCATGCTTCAGAAAGGTGAAAAATTGTCCGTTTTCAAATGTTTTATTTTTGAATGTCAGTTCACATTTGTAGGTGGATTATTAGTTTTAGAGCTAAAATTAGCATGTTTAAAGTGATTTTCATGCTTCCAGGGGCTCTAAACACAAGATTTGTGGAATGGTTAAAAGTGCATGAAAATGGCCAATTTGCTCACTCTGAGGTCTCAAAAAGTGTTTCTTCACCCCGGGAAGTGAATTGAATACCATTTGGAGGCATTTAATGTTCAAGCAAAAACGGCTGATTTTTGACAAAAGAGATAACACCCCCCCATTACGTCATTCTGCAGAAAGGTGAAAAATGGTCCGTTTTCAAATGTTTTATTTTTGAACGTCAGTTCACATTTGTAGGTGGATTATTAGTTTTAGAGCTAAAATTAGCATGTTTAAAGTGATTTTCATGCTTCCAGGGGCTCTAAACACAAGATTTGTGGAATGGTTAAAAGTGCATGAAAATGGCCAGATTGCTCACTCTGAGGTCTCAAAAAGTGTTTCTTCACCCCGGGAAGTTAATTAAATACCATTTGTAGGCATTTAATGTTCAAGCAAAAACAGCTGATTTTTGACAAAAGAGATAACACCCCCCATTACGTAATGCTTCAGAAAGGTGAAAAATGGTCCGTTTTCAAATGTTTTATTTTTGAAGGTCAGTTCACATTTGTAGGTGGATTATTAGTTTTAGAGCTAAAATTAGCATGTTTAAAGTGATTTTCATGCTTCCTGTGGCCCTAAACACAAAGTTTGTGGAATGGTTAAAAGTGCATGAAAATGGCCAATTTGCTCACTCTGAGGTCTCAAAAAGTGTTTCTTCACCCCGGGAAGTGAATTAAATACCATTTGGAGGCATTTAATGTTCAAGCAAAAACGGCTGATTTTTGACAAAAGAGATAACACCCCCCCATTACGTCATTCTTCAGAAAGGTGAAAAATGGTCCGTTTTCAAATGTTTTATTTTTGAACGTCAGTTCACATTTGTAGGTGGATTATTAGTTTTAGAGCTAAAATTAGCATGTTTAAAGTGATTTTCATGCTTCCAGGGGCTCTAAACACAAGATTTGTGGAATGGTTAAAAGTGCATGAAAATGGCCAGATTGCTCACTCTGAGGTCTCAAAAAGTGTTTCTTCACCCCGGGAAGTTAATTAAATACCATTTGTAGGCATTTAATGTTCAAGCAAAAACAGCTGATTTTTGACAAAAGAGATAACACCCCCCATTACGTAATGCTTCAGAAAGGTGAAAAATGGTCCGTTTTCAAATGTTTTATTTTTGAAGGTCAGTTCACATTTGTAGGTGGATTATTAGTTTTAGAGCTAAAATTAGCATGTTTAAAGTGATTTTCATGCTTTCAGGGGCTCTAAACACAAGATTTGTGGAATGGTTAAAAGTGCATGAAAATGGCCAATTTGCTCACTCTGAGGTCTCAAAAAGTGTTTCTTCACCCCAGGAAGTGAATTAAATACCATTTGGAGGCATTTAATGTTCAAGCAAAAACGGCTGATTTTTGACAAAAGAGATAACACCCCCCCATTACGTCATGCTTCAGAAAGGAGAAAAATGGTCCGTTTTCAAATGTTTTATTTTTGAAGGTCAGTTCACATTTGTAGGTGGATTATTAGTTTTAGAGCTAAAATTAGCATATTTAAAGTGATTTTCATGCTTCCAGGGGCTCTAAACACAAGATTTGTGGAATGGTTAAAAGTGCATGAAAATGGCCAATTTGCCCACTCTGAGGTCTCAAAAAGTGTTTCTTCACCCCGGGAAGTGAATTAAATACCATTTGGAGGCATTTAATGTTCAAGCAAAAACGGCTGATTTTTGACAAAAGAGATAACACCCCCCCCATTACGTCATTCTTCAGAAAGGTGAAAAATGGTCCGTTTTCAAATGTTTTATTTTTGAACGTCAGTTCACATTTGTAGGTGGATTATTAGTTTTAGAGCTAAAATTAGCATGTTTAAAGTGATTTTCATGCTTCCAGGGGCCCGGGAAGTGAATTAAATATCATTTGGAGGCATTTAATTTTCAAGCAAAAACAGCTGATCTTTGACAAAAGAGATAACACCCCCCCATTACGTCATGCTTCAGAAAGGTGAAAAATTGTCCATTTTCAAATGTTTTATTTTTGAATGTCAGTTCACATTTGTAGGTGAATTATTAGTTTTAGAGCTAAAATTAGCATGTTTAAAGTGATTTTCATGCTTCCTGTGGCCCTAAAGACAAAGTTTGTGGAATGGTTAAAAGTGCATGAAAATGGCCAATTTGCTCACTCTGAGGTCTCAAAAAGTGTTTCTTCACCCCGGGAAGTGAATTAAATACCATTTGGAGGCATTTAATGTTCAAGCAAAAACAGCTGATTTTTGACAAAAGAGATAACACCCCCCCATTAAGTAATTCTTCAGAAAGGTGAAAAATGGTCCGTTTTCAAATGTTTTATTTTTGAACGTCAGTTCACATTTGTAGGTGGATTATTAGTTTTAGAGCTAAAATTAGCATATTTAAAGTGATTTTCATGCTTCCAGGGGCTCTAAACACAAGATTTGTGGAATGGTTAAAAGTGCATGAAAATGGCCAATTTGCCCACTCTGAGGTCTCAAAAAGTGTTTCTTCACCCCGGGAAGTGAATTAAATACCATTTGGAGGCATTTAATGTTCAAGCAAAAATGGCTGATTTTTGACAAAAGAGATAACACCCCCCCATTACGTCATTCTTCAGAAAGGTGAAAAATGGTCCGTTTTCAAATGTTTTTTTTTTAATGTCAGTTCACATTTGTGTGTGTGTGTGTGTGTGTAGTATACTTGTAAAGCGCACAGCTGCCCCAGCAACGGGGCGTCCCGGCGCTGTATAACTCTGGGGAACCCGTCCTGGCTTTCCCTGTGGGATGGTCCCTTGCTGGGAGTCCCCAAGGTGGAGCCAGGCATCCCCGGAATTGGTGGGGCCGTTGTGGAGATTAGGCAAGCTAATGCCCAGAGTTGCCGAGTGGAACCCCTGATTAGAGTAAGCACCGAAGCGAGAATTATCGAGTCCACTGACCAAGGTCCACGACCCTGCCGCGTCGGGAATTGAACCCTGGTCCCAGGCTGACTTCTGCTCTCAGGCCTGCCGCCTCTAACCAGTGAGCCACACTACTCCACTAGTAGGTGGATTATTAGTTTAAGAGCTAAAATTAGCATGTTTAAAGTGATTTTCATGCTTCCAGGGGCCCGGGAAGTGAATTAAATACCATTTGGAGGCATTTAATGTTCAAGCAAAAACAGCTGATCTTTGACAAAAGAGATAACACCCCCCCATTACGTCATTCTTCAGAAAGGTGAAAAATTGTCCGTTTTCAAATGTTTTATTTTTGAACGTCAGTTCACATTTGTAGGTGGATTATTAGTTTTAGAGCTAAAATGAGCATGTTTAAAGTGATTTTCATGCTTCCAGGGGCTCTAAACACAAGATTTGTGGAATGGTTAAAAGTGCATGAAAATGGCCAATTTGCTCACTCTGAGGTCTCAAAAAGTGTTTATTTACCCCGGGAAGTGAATTAAATACCATTTGGAGGCATTTAATGTTCAATCAAAAACAGCTGATTTTTGACAAAAGAGATAACACCTCCCATTACGTCATGCTTCAGAAAGGTGAAAAATTGTCCGTTTTCAAATGTTTTATTTTTGAATGTCAGTTCACATTTGTAGGTGGATTATTAGTTTTAGAGCTAAAATTAGCATGTTTAAAGTGATTTTCATGCTTCCTGTGGCCCTAAACACAAGGTTTGTGGAATGGTTAAAAGTGCATGAAAATGGCCAATTTGATCACTCTGAGGTCTCAAAAAGTGTTTCTTCACCCCGGGAAGTGAATTAAATACCATTTGGAGGCATTTAATGTTCAAGCAAAAACAGCTGATTTTTGACAAAAGAGATAACACCCCCCATTACGTAATTCTTCAGAAAGGTGAAAAATTGTCTGTTTTCAAATGTTTTATTTTTGAATGTCAGTTCACATTTGTAGGTGGATTATTAGTTTTAGAGCTAAAATTAGCATATTTAAAGTGGTTTTCATGCTTCCAGGGGCTCTAAACACAAGATTTGTGGAATGGTTAAAAGTGCATGAAAATGGCCAATTTGCTCACTCTGAGGTCTCAAAAAGTGTTTCTTCACCCCGGGAAGTGAATTAAATACCATTTGGAGGCATTTAATGTTCAAGCAAAAACGGCTGATTTTTGACAAAAGAGATAACACCCCCCCATTACGTCATGCTTCAGAAAGGTGAAAAATGGTCCGTTTTCAAATGTTTTATTTTTGAACGTCAGTTCACATTTGTAGGTGGATTATTAGTTTTAGAGCTAAAATTAGCATGTTTAAAGTGATTTTCATGCTTCCTGTGGCTCTAAACACAAGTTTTGTGGAATGGTTAAAAGTGCATGAAAATGGCCAATTTGCTCACTCTGAGGTCTCAAAAAGTGTTTCTTCACCCCGGGAAGTGAATTAAATACCATTTGTAGGCATTTAATGTTCAATCAAAAACAGCTGATTTTTGACAAAAGAGATAACACCCCCCATTACGTCATTCTTCAGAAAGGTGAAAAATGGTCCGTTTTCAAATGTTTTATTTTTGAACGTCAGTTCACATTTGTAGGTGGATTATTAGTTTTAGAGCTAAAATTAGCATGGTTAAAGTGATTTTCATGCTTCCAGGGGCTCTAAACACAAGATTTGTGGAATGGTTAAAAGTGCATGAAAATGGCCAGATTGCTCACTCTGAGGTCTCAAAAAGTGTTTCTTCACCCCGGGAAGTGAATTAAATACCATTTGGAGGCATTTAATGTTCAAGCAAAAACGGCTGATTTTTGACAAAAGAGATAACACCACCCATTACGTCATGCTTCAGAAAGGTGAAAAATGGTCCGTTTTCAAATGTTTTATTTTTGAAGGTCAGTTCACATTTGTAGGTGGATTATTAGTTTTAGAGCTAAAATTAGCATGTTTAAAGTGATTTTTATGCTTCCAGCGGCCCGGGAAGTGAATTAAATACCATTTGGAGGCATTTAATGTTCCAGCAAAAACGGCTGATTTTTGACAAAACAGATAACACCGCCCCATTACGTAATTCTTCAGAAAGGTGAAAAATGGTCCGTCTTCAAATGTTTTATTTTTGAACGTCAGTTCACATTTGTAGGTGGATTATTAGTTTTAGAGCTAAAATTAGCATGTTTAAAGTGATTTTCATGCTTCCAGGGGCTCTAAACACAAGATTTGTGGAATGGTTAAAAGTGCATGAAAATGGCCAATTTGCTCACTCTGGGGTCTCAAGAAGTGTTTCTTCACCCCGGGAAGTGAATTAAATAACATTTGGAGGCATTTAATGTTCAAGCAAAAACGGCTGATTTTTGACAAAAGAGATAACACCCCCCCATTACGTCATTCTTCAGAAAGGTGAAAAATGGTCAGTTTTCAAATGTTTTATTTTTTAACGTCAGCTCACATTTGTAGGTGGATTATTAGTTTTAGAGCTAAAATTAGCATGTTTAAAGTGATTTTCATGCTTCCAGGGG
This sequence comes from Lissotriton helveticus, assembly GCF_964261635.1. Classification (NCBI taxonomy): domain Eukaryota; kingdom Metazoa; phylum Chordata; class Amphibia; order Caudata; family Salamandridae; genus Lissotriton; species Lissotriton helveticus. Next base: position 3,712,276 of record NW_027611740.1, read on the forward strand.
CCCGGGAAGTGAATTAAAAACCATTTGGAGGCATTTAATGTTCAAGCAAAAACAGCTGATCTTTGACAAAACAGATAACACCCCCCCACTACGTCATGCTTCAGAAAGGTGAAAAATGGTCCGTTTTCAAATGTTTTATTTTTGAATGTCAATTCACATTTGTAGGTGGATTATATGTTTTAGAGCTAAAATTAGCATGTTTAAAGTGATTTTCATGCTTCCAGGGGCCCGGGAAGTGAATTAAATACCATTTGAAGGCATTTAATGTTCCAGCAAAAACGGCTGATTTTTGACAAAAGAGATAACACCGCCCCATTACGTAATTCTTCAGAAAGGTGAAAAATGGTCCGTCTTCAAATGTTTTATTTTTGAACGTCAGTTCACATTTGTAGGTGGATTATTAGTTTTAGAGCTAAAATTAGCATGTTTAAAGTGATTTTCATGCTTCCAGGGGCCCGGGAAGTGAATTAAATACCATTTGGAGGCATTTAATGTTCAAGCAAAAACGGCTGATTTTTGACAAAAGAGATAACACCCCCCCATTACGTCATGCTTCAGAAAGGTGAAAAATGGTCCGTCTTCAAATGTTTTATTTTTGAACGTCAGTTCACATTTGTAGGTGGATTATTAGTTTTAGAGCTAAAATTAGCATGTTTAAAGTGATTTTCATGCTTCCAGGGGCTCTAAACACAAGATTTGTGGAATGGTTAAAAGTGCATGAAAATGGCCAATTTGCTCACTCTGGGGTCTCAAAAAGTGTTTCTTCACCCCGGGAAGTGAATTAAATACCATTTGGAGGCATTTAATGTTCAAGCAAAAACGGCTGATTTTTGACAAAAGAGATAACACCCCCCCATTACGTCATTCTTCAGAAAGGTGAAAAATGGTCCGTTTTCAAATGTTTTATTTTTGAACGTCAGCTCACATTTGTAGGTGGATTATTAGTTTTAGAGCTAAATTTAGCATGTTTAAAGTGATTTTCATGCTTCCAGGGGCTCTAAACACAAGATTTGTGGAATGGTTAAAAGTGCATGAAAATGGCCAATTTGCTCACTCTGAGGTCTCAAAAAGTGTTTCTTCACCCCGGGAAGTGAATTAAATACCATTTGGAGACATTTAATGTTCAAGCAAAAACGGCTGATTTTTGACAAAAGAGATAACACCCCCCCATTACGTCATGCTTCAGAAAGGTGAAAAATGGTCCGTTTTCAAATGTTTTATTTTTGAATGTCAATTCACATTTGTAGGTGGATTATTAGTTTTAGAGCTAAATTTAGCATGTTTAAAGTGATTTTCATGCTTCCAGGGGCTCTAAACACAAGATTTGTGGAATAGTTAAAAGTGCATGAAAATGGCCAATTTGCTCACTCTGAGGTCTCAAAAAGTGTTTCTTCACCCCGGGAAGTGAATTAAATACCATTTGGAGGCATTTAATGTTCAAGCAAAAACGGCTGATTTTTGACAAAAGAGATAACACCCCCCCATTACGTCATGCTTCAGAAAGGTGAAAAATGGTCCGTTTTCAAATGTTTTATTTTTGAATGTCAATTCACATTTGTAGCTGGATTATTAGTTTTAGAGCTAAAATTAGCATGTTTAAAGTGATTTTCATGCTTCCAGGGGCCCGGGAAGTGAATTAAATACCATTTAGAGGCATTTAATGTTCAAGCAAAAACAGCTGATTTTTGACAAAAGAGATAACACCCCCCCATTACGTCATGCTTCAGAAAGGTGAACAATTGTCCGTTTTCAAATGTTTTATTTTTGAATGTCAGTTCAGATTTGTAGGTGGATTATTAGTTTTAGAGCTAAAATTAGCATGTTTAAAGTGATTTTCATGCTTCCTGTGGCCCTAAACACAAGATTTGTGGAATGGTTAAAAGTGCATGAAAATTGCCAATTTGCTCACTCTGAGGTCTCAAAAAGTGTTTCTTCACCCCGGGAAGTGAATTAAATACCATTTGGAGGCATTTAATGTTCAAGCAAAAACGGCTGATTTTTGACAAAAGAGATAACACCCCCCATTACGTAATTCTTCAGAAAGGTGAAAAATTGTCTGTTTTCAAATGTTTTATTTTTGAATGTCAGTTCACATTTGTAGGTGGATTATTAGTTTTAGAGCTAAAATTAGCATATTTAAAGTGATTTTCATGCTTCCAGGGGCTCTAAACACAAGATTTGTGGAATGGTTAAAAGTGCATGAAAATGGCCAATTTGCTCACTCTGAGGTCTCAAAAAGTGATTCTTCACCCCGGGAAGTGAATTATATACCATTTGGAGGCATTTAATGTTCAAGCAAAAACGGCTGATTTTTGACAAAAGAGATAACACCCCCCCATTACGTCATGCTTCAGAAAGGTGAAAAATGGTCCGTTTTCAAATGTTTTATTTTTGAACGTCAGTTCACATTTGTAGGTGGATTATTAGTTTTAGAGCAAAAACTTAGCATGTTTAAAGTGATTTTCATGCTTCCAGGGGCCCGGGAAGTGAATTAAATACCATTTGGAGGCATTTAATGTTCAAGCAAAAACGGCTGATTTTTGACAAAAGAGATAACACCCCCCCATTACGTCATTCTTCAGAAAGGTGAAAAATGGTCCGTTTTCAAATGTTTTATTTTTGAACGTCAGTTCACATTTGTAGGTGGATTATTAGTTTTAGAGCTAAAATTAGCATGTTTAAAGTGATTTTCATGCTTCCAGGGGCTCTAAACACAAGATTTGTGGAATGGTTAAAAGTGCATGAAAATGGCCAATTTGCTCACTCTGAGGTCTCAAAAAGTGTTTCTTCACCCCGGGAAGTGAATTAAATACCATTTGGAGGCATTTAATGTTCAAGCAAAAACAGCTGATTTTTGACAAAAGAGATAACACCCCCCCATTACGTCATTCTTCAGAAAGGTGAAAAATGGTCCATTTTCAAATGTTTTATTTTTGAACGTCAGTTCAAATTTGTAGGTGGATTATTAGTTTTAGAGCTAAAATTAGCATGTTTAAAGTGATTTTCATGCTTCCAGGGGCTCTAAACACAAGATTTGTGGAATGGTTAAAAGTGCATGAAAATGGCCAATTTGCTCACTCTGAGGTCTCAAAAAGTGTTTCTTCACCCCGGGAAGTGAATTAAATACCATTTGGAGGCATTTAATGTTCAAGCAAAAACGGCTGATTTTTGACAAAAGAGATAACACCCCCCCATTACGTCATGCTTCAGAAAGGTGAAAAATGGTCCGTTTTCAAATGTTTTATTTTTGAAGGTCAGTTCACATTTGTAGGTGGCTTATTAGTTTTAGAGCTAAAATTAGCATGTTTAAAGTGATTCTCATGCTTCCAGGGGCCGGGGAAGTGAATTAAATACCATTTGGAGGCATTTAATGTTCCAGCAAAAACGGCTGATTTTTGACAAAAGAGATAACACAACCCCATTACGTAATTCTTCAGAAATGTGAACAATGGTCCGTCTTCAAATGTTTTATTTTTGAACGTCAGTTCACATTTGTAGGTGGATTATTAGTTTTAGAGCTAAAATTAGCATGTTTAAAGTGATTTTCATGCTTCCAGGGGCTCTAAACACAAGATTTGTGGAATGGTTAAAAGTGCATGAAAATGGCCAATTTGCTCACTCTGGGGTCTCAAAAAGTGTTTCTTCACCCCGGGAAGTGAATTAAATACCATTTGGAGGCATTTAATGTTCAAGCAAAAACAGCTGATTTTTGACAAAAGAGATAACACCCCCCCATTATGTCATGCTTCAGAAAGGTGAAAAATGGTCCGCCTTCAAATGTTTTATTTTTGAACGTCAGTTCACATTTGTAGGTGGATTATTAGTTTTAGAGCTAAAATTAGCATGTTTAAAGTGATTTTCATGCTTCCAGGGGCTCTAAACACAAGATTTGTGGAATGGTTAAAAGTGCATGAAAATGGCCAATTTGCTCACTCTGGGGTCTCAAAAAGTGTTTCTTCACCCCGGGAAGTGAATTAAATACCATTTGGAGGCATTTAATGTTCAAGCAAAAACAGCTGATTTTTGACAAAAGAGATAACACCCCCCCATTACGTCATGCTTCAGAAAGGTGAAAAATGGTCCGTCTTCAAATGTTTTATTTTTGAACGTCAGTTCACATTTGTAGGTGGATTATTAGTTTTAGAGCTAAAATTAGCATGTTTAAAGTGATTTTCATGCTTCCAGGGGCTCTAAACACAATATTTGTGGAATGGTTAAAAGTGCATGAAAATGGCCAATTTGCTCACTCTGAGGTCTCAAAAAGTGTTTCTTCACCCCGGGAAGTGAATTAAATACCATTTGGAGGCATTTAATGTTCAAGCAAAAACAGCTGATTTTTGACAAAAGAGATAACACCCCCCCATTACGTCATTCTTCAGAAAGGTGAAAAATGGTCCATTTTCAAATGTTTTATTTTTGAACGTCAGTTCAAATTTGTAGGTGGATTATTAGTTTTAGAGCTAAAATTAGCATGTTTAAAGTGATTTTCATGCTTCCAGGGGCTCTAAACACAAGATTTGTGGAATGGTTAAAAGTGCATGAAAATGGCCAATTTGCTCACTCTGAGGTCTCAAAAAGTGTTTCTTCACCCCGGGAAGTGAATTAAATACCATTTGGAGGCATTTAATGTTCAAGCAAAAACGGCTGATTTTTGACAAAAGAGATAACACCCCCCATTACGTCATGCTTCAGAAAGGTGAAAAATGGTCCGTTTTCAAATGTTTTATTTTTGAAGGTCAGTTCACATTTGTAGGTGGCTTATTAGTTTTAGAGCTAAAATTAGCATGTTTAAAGTGATTCTCATGCTTCCAGGGGCCGGGGAAGTGAATTAAATACCATTTGGAGGCATTTAATGTTCCAGCAAAAACGGCTGATTTTTGACAAAAGAGATAACACAACCCCATTACGTAATTCTTCAGAAATGTGAACAATGGTCCGTCTTCAAATGTTTTATTTTTGAACGTCAGTTCACATTTGTAGGTGGATTATTAGTTTTAGAGCTAAAATTAGCATGTTTAAAGTGATTTTCATGCTTCCAGGGGCTCTAAACACAAGATTTGTGGAATGGTTAAAAGTGCATGAAAATGGCCAATTTGCTCACTCTGGGGTCTCAAAAAGTGTTTCTTCACCCCGGGAAGTGAATTAAATACCATTTGGAGGCATTTAATGTTCAAGCAAAAACAGCTGATTTTTGACAAAAGAGATAACACCCCCCCATTACGTCATGCTTCAGAAAGGTGAAAAATTGTCCGTTTTCAAATGTTTTATTTTTGAATGTCAGTTCAGATTTGTAGGTGGATTATTAGTTTTAGAGCTAAAATTAGCATGTTTAAAGTGATTTTCATGCTTCCTGTGGCCCTAAACACAAGGTTTGTGGAATGGTTAAAAGTGCATGAAAATGGCCAATTTGCTCACTCTGAGGTCTCAAAAAGTGTTTCTTCACCCCGGGAAGTGAATTAAATACCATTTGGAGGCATTTAATGTTCAAGCAAAAACAGCTGATTTTTTACAAAAGAGATAACACCCCCCCATTACGTCATTCTTCAGAAAGGTGAAAAATGGTCCGTTTTCAAATGTCTTATTTTTGAACGTCAGTTCACATTTGTAGGTGGATTATTAGTTTTAGAGCTAAAATTAGCATGTTTAAAGTGATTTTCATGCTTCCAGGGGCTCTAAACACAAGATTTGTGGAATGGTTAAAAGTGCATGAAAATGGCCAATTTGCTCACTCTGAGGTCTCAAAAAGTGTTTCTTCACCCCGGGAAGTGAATTAAATACCATTTGGAGGCATTTAATGTTCAAGCAAAAACAGCTGATTTTTGACAAAAGAGATAACACCCCCCCATTACGTCATTCTTCAGAAAGGTGAAAAATGGTCCATTTTCAAATGTTTTATTTTTGAACGTCAGTTCACATTTGTAGGTGGATTATTAGTTTTAGAGCTAAAATTAGCATGTTTAAAGTGATTTTCATGCTTCCAGGGGCTCTAAACACAAGATTTGTGGAATGGTTAAAAGTGCATGAAAATGGCCAATTTGCTCACTCTGAGGTCTCAAAAAGTGATTCTTCACCCCGGGAAGTGAATTATATACCATTTGGAGGCATTTAATGTTCAAGCAAAAACGGCTGATTTTTGACAAAAGAGATAACACCCCCCCATTACGTCATGCTTCAGAAAGGTGAAAAATGGTCCGTTTTCAAATGTTTTATTTTTGAACGTCAGTTCACATTTGTAGGTGAGTTATTAGTTTTAGAGCAAAAACTTAGCATGTTTAAAGTGATTTTCATGCTTCCAGGGGCCCGGGAAGTGAATTAAATACCATTTGGAGGCATTTAATGTTCAAGCAAAAACGGCTGATTTTTGACAAAAGAGATAACACCCCCCCATTACGTCATTCTTCAGAAAGGTGAAAAATGGTCCGTTTTCAAATGTTTTATTTTTGAACGTCAGTTCACATTTGTAGGTGGATTATTAGTTTTAGAGCTAAAATTAGCATGTTTAAAGTGATTTTCATGCTTCCAGGGGCTCTAAACACAAGATTTGTGGAATGGTTAAAAGTGCATGAAAATGGCCAATTTGCTCACTCTGAGGTCTCAAAAAGTGTTTCTTCACCCCGGGAAGTGAATTAAATACCATTTGGAGGCATTTAATGTTCAAGCAAACACAGCTGATTTTTGACAAAAGAGATAACACCCCCCCATTACGTCATTCTTCAGAAAGGTGAAAAATGGTCCATTTTCAAATGTTTTATTTTTGAACGTCAGTTCAAATTTGTAGGTGGATTATTAGTTTTAGAGCTAAAATTAGCATGTTTAAAGTGATTTTCATGCTTCCAGGGGCTCTAAACACAAGATTTGTGGAATGGTTAAAAGTGCATGAAAATGGCCAATTTGCTCACTCTGAGGTCTCAAAAAGTGTTTCTTCACCCCGGGAAGTGAATTAAATACCATTTGGAGGCATTTAATGTTCAAGCAAAAACGGCTGATTTTTGACAAAAGAGATAACACCCCCCCATTACGTCATGCTTCAGAAAGGTGAAAAATGGTCCGTTTTCAAATGTTTTATTTTTGAAGGTCAGTTCACATTTGTAGGTGGCTTATTAGTTTTAGAGCTAAAATTAGCATGTTTAAAGTGATTCTCATGCTTCCAGGGGCCGGGGAAGTGAATTAAATACCATTTGGAGGCATTTAATGTTCCAGCAAAAACGGCTTATTTTTGACAAAAGAGATAACACAACCCCATTACGTAATTCTTCAGAAATGTGAACAATGGTCCGTCTTCAAATGTTTTATTTTTGAACGTCAGTTCACATTTGTAGGTGGATTATTAGTTTTAGAGCTAAAATTAGCATGTTTAAAGTGATTTTCATGCTTCCAGGGGCTCTAAACACAAGATTTGTGGAATGGTTAAAAGTGCATGAAAATGGCCAATTTGCTCACTCTGGGGTCTCAAAAAGTGTTTCTTCACCCCGGGAAGTGAATTAAATACCATTTGGAGGCATTTAATGTTCAAGCAAAAACAGCTGATTTTTGACAAAAGAGATAACACCCCCCCATTATGTCATGCTTCAGAAAGGTGAAAAATGGTGCGCCTTCAAATGTTTTATTTTTGAACGTCAGTTCACATTTGTAGGTGGATTATTAGTTTTAGAGCTAAAATTAGCATGTTTAAAGTGATTTTCATGCTTCCAGGGGCTCTAAACACAAGATTTGTGGAATGGTTAAAAGTGCATGAAAATGGCCAATTTGCTCACTCTGGGGTCTCAAAAAGTGTTTCTTCACCCCGGGAAGTGAATTAAATACCATTTGGAGGCATTTAATGTTCAAGCAAAAACAGCCTATTTTTGACAAAAGAGATAACACCCCCCCATTACGTCATGCTTCAGAAAGGTGAAAAATGGTCCGTCTTCAAATGTTTTATTTTTGAACGTCAGTTCACATTTGTAGGTGGATTATTAGTTTTAGAGCTAAAATTAGCATGTTTAAAGTGATTTTCATGCTTCCAGGGGCTCTAAACACAAGATTTGTGGAATGGTTAAAAGTGCATGAAAATGGCCAATTTGCTCACTCTGAGGTCTCAAAAAGTGTTTCTTCACCCCGGGAAGTGAATTAAATACCATTTGGAGGCATTTAATGTTCAAGCAAAAACAGCTGATTTTTGACAAAAGAGATAACACCCCCCCATTACGTCATTCTTCAGAAAGGTGAAAAATGGTCCATTTTCAAATGTTTTATTTTTGAACGTCAGTTCAAATTTGTAGGTGAATTATTAGTTTTAGAGCTAAAATTAGCATGTTTAAAGTGATTTTCATGCTTCCAGGGGCTCTAAACACAAGATTTGTGGAATGGTTAAAAGTGCATGAAAATGGCCAATTTGCTCACTCTGAGGTCTCAAAAAGTGTTTCTTCACCCCGGGAAGTGAATTAAATACCATTTGGAGGCATTTAATGTTCAAGCAAAAACGGCTGATTTTTGACAAAAGAGATAACACCCCCCCATTACGTCATGCTTCAGAAAGGTGAAAAATGGTCCGTTTTCAAATGTTTTATTTTTGAAGGTCAGTTCACATTTGTAGGTGGCTTATTAGTTTTAGAGCTAAAATTAGCATGTTTAAAGTGATTCTCATGCTTCCAGGGGCCGGGGAAGTGAATTAAATACCATTTGGAGGCATTTAATGTTCCAGCAAAAACGGCTGATTTTTGACAAAAGAGATAACACAACCCCATTACGTAATTCTTCAGAAATGTGAACAATGGTCCGTCTTCAAATGTTTTATTTTTGAACGTCAGTTCACATTTGTAGGTGGATTATTAGTTTTAGAGCTAAAATTAGCATGTTTAAAGTGATTTTCATGCTTCCAGGGGCTCTAAACACAAGATTTGTGGAATGGTTAAAAGTGCATGAAAATGGCCAATTTGCTCACTCTGGGGTCTCAAAAAGTGTTTCTTCACCCCGGGAAGTGAATTAAATACCATTTGGAGGCATTTAATGTTCAAGCAAAAACAGCTGATTTTTGACAAAAGAGATAACACCCCCCCATTACGTCATGCTTCAGAAAGGTGAAAAATTGTCCGTTTTCAAATGTTTTATTTTTGAATGTCAGTTCAGATTTGTAGGTGGATTATTAGTTTTAGAGCTAAAATTAGCATGTTTAAAGTGATTTTCATGCTTCCTGTGGCCCTAAACACAAGGTTTGTGGAATGGTTAAAAGTGCATGAAAATGGCCAATTTGCTCACTCTGAGGTCTCAAAAAGTGTTTCTTCACCCCGGGAAGTGAATTAAATACCATTTGGAGGCATTTAATGTTCAAGCAAAAACAGCTGATTTTTTACAAAAGAGATAACACCCCCCCATTACGTCATTCTTCAGAAAGGTGAAAAATGGTCCGTTTTCAAATGTCTTATTTTTGAACGTCAGTTCACATTTGTAGGTGGATTATTAGTTTTAGAGCTAAAATTAGCATGTTTAAAGTGATTTTCATGCTTCCAGGGGCTCTAAACACAAGATTTGTGGAATGGTTAAAAGTGCATGAAAATGGCCAATTTGCTCACTCTGAGGTCTCAAAAAGTGTTTCTTCACCCCGGGAAGTGAATTAAATACCATTTGGAGGCATTTAATGTTCAAGCAAAAACAGCTGATTTTTGACAAAAGAGATAACACCCCCCCATTACGTCATTCTTCAGAAAGGTGAAAAATGGTCCATTTTCAAATGTTTTATTTTTGAACGTCAGTTCACTTTTGTAGGTGGATTATTAGTTTTAGAGCTAAAATTAGCATGTTTAAAGTGATTTTCATGCTTCCAGGGGCTCTAAACACAAGATTTGTGGAATGGTTAAAAGTGCATGAAAATGGCCAATTTGCTCACTCTGAGGTCTCAAAAAGTGTTTCTTCACCCCGGGAAGTGAATTAAATACCATTTGGAGGCATTTAATGTTCAAGCAAAAACGGCTGATTTTTGACAAAAGAGATAACACCCCCCCATTACGTCATGCTTCAGAAAGGTGAAAAATGGTCCGTTTTCAAATGTTTTATTTTTGAAGGTCAGTTCACATTTGTTGGTGGATTATTAGTTTTAGAGCTAAAATTAGCATGTTTAAAGTGATTTTCATGCTTCCAGGGGCTCTAAACACAAGATTTGTGGAATGGTTAAAAGTGCATGAAAATGGCCAATTTGCTCACTCTGGGGTCTCAAAAAGTGTTTCTTCACCCCGGGTAGTGAATTAAATACCATTTGGAGGCATTTAATGTTCAAGCAAAAACGGCTGATTTTTGTCAAAAGAGATAACACCCCCCTGTTACGTCATGCTTCAGAAAGGTGAAAAATGGTCCGTTTTCAAATGTTTTATTTTTGAAGGTCAGTGCACATTTGTAGGTGGATTATTAGTTTTAGAGTTAAAATTAGCATGTTTAAAGTGATTTTCATGCTTCCAGGGGCCCGGGAAGTGAATTAAATACCATTTGGAGGCATTAATGTTCAAGCAAAAACGGCTGATTTTTGACAAAAGAGATAACACCGCCCCATTACGTAATTCTTCAGAAAGGTGAAAAATGGTCCGTTTTCAAATGTTTTATTTTTGAACGTCAGTTTACATTTGTAGGTGGATTATTAGTTTTAGAGCTAAAATTAGCATGTTTAAAGTGATTTTCATGCTTCCAGGGGCTCTAAACACAAGATTTGTGGAATGGTTAAAAGTGCATGAAAATGGCCAATTTGCTCACTCTGGGGTCTCAAAAAGTGTTTCTACACCACGGGAAGTGAATTAAATACCATTTGGAGGCATTTAATGTTCAAGCAAAAACGGCTGATTTTTGACAAAAGAGATAACACCCCCCCATTATGTCATGCTTCAGAAAGGTGAAAAATGGTCCGTTTTCAAATGTTTTATTTTTGAACGTCAGTTCACATTTGTAGGTGGATTATTAGTTTTAGAGCTAAAATTAGCATGTTTAAAGTGATTTTCATGCTTCCAGGGGCTCTAAACACAAGATTTGTGGAATGGTTAAAAGTGCATGAAAATGGCCAATTTGCTCACTCTGGGGTCTCAAAAAGTGTTTCTTCACCCCGGGAAGTGAATTAAATACCATTTGGAGGCATTTAATGTTCAAGCAAAAACAGCTGATTTTTGACAAAAGAGATAACACCCCCCCATTACGTCATGCTTCAGAAAGGTGAAAAATTGTCCGTTTTCAAATGTTTTATTTTTGAATGTCAGTTCAGATTTGTAGGTGGATTATTAGTTTTAGAGCTAAAATTAGCATGTTTAAAGTGATTTTCATGCTTCCTGTGGCCCTAAACACAAGGTTTGTGAAATGGTTAAAAGTGCATGAAAATGGCCAATTTGCTCACTCTGAGGTCTCAAAAAGTGTTTCTTCACCCCGGGAAGTGAATTAAATACCATTTGGAGGCATTTAATGTTCAAGCAAAAACAGCTGATTTTTGACAAAAGAGATAACACCCCCCCATTACGTAATTCTTCAGAAAGGTGAAAAATTGTCTGTTTTCAAATGTTTTATTTTTGAATGTCAGTTCACATTTGTAGGTGGATTATTAGTTTTAGAGCTAAAATTAGCATATTTAAAGTGATTTTCATGATTCCAGGGGCTCTAAACACAAGATTTGTGGAATGGTTAAAAGTGCATGAAAATGGCCAATTTGCTCACTCTGAGGTCTCAAAAAGTGTTTCTTCACCCCGGGAAGTGAATTAAATACCATTTGGAGGCATTTAATGTTCAAGCAAAAACGGCTGATTTTTGACAAAAGAGATAACACCCCCCCATTACGTCATGCTTCAGAAAGGTGAAAAATGGTCCGTTTTCAAATGTTTTATTTTTGAAGGTCAGTTCACATTTGTAGGTGGATTATTAGTTTTAGAGCTAAAATTAGCATGTTTAAAGTGATTCTCATGCTTCCAGGGGCCGGGGAAGTGAATGAAATACCATTTGGAGGCATTTAATGTTCCAGCAAAAACGGCTGATTTTTGACAAAAGAGATAACACCGCCCCATTATGTAATTCTTCAGAAAGGTGAAAAATGGTCCGTCTTCAAATGTTTTATTTTTGAATGTCAGTTCACATTTGTAGGTGGATTATTAGTTTTAGAGCTAAAATTAGCATGTTTAAAGTGATTTTCATGCTTCCAGGGGCTCTAAACACAAGATTTGTGGAATGGTTAAAAGTGCATGAAAATGGCCAATTTGCTCACTCTGGGGTCTCAAAAAGTGTTTCTTCACCCCGGGAAGTGAATTAAATACCATTTGGAGGCATTTAATGTTCAAGCAAAAACGGCTGATTTTTGACAAAAGAGATAACACCCCCCCATTACGTCATGCTTCAGAAAGGTGAAAAATGGTCCGTTTTCAAATGTTTTATTTTTGAATGTCAATTCACATTTTTAGGTGGATTATTAGTTTTAGAGCTAAAATTAGCATGTTTAAGGTGATTTTCATGCTTCCAGGGGCCCGGGAAGTGAATTAAATACCATTTGGAGGCATTTAATGTTCAAGCAAAAACAGCTGATTTTTGACAAAAGAGATAACACCCCCCCATTACGTCATGCTTCAGAAAGGTGAAAAATTGTCCGTTTTCAAATGTTTTATTTTTGAATGTCAGTTCAGATTTGTAGGTGGATTATTAGTTTTAGAGCTAAAATTAGCATGTTTAAAGTGATTTTCATGCTTCCTGTGGCCCTAAACACAAGGTTTGTGGAATGGTTAAAAGTGCATGAAAATGGCCAATTTGCTCACTCTGAGGTCTCAAAAAGTGTTTCTTCACCCCGGGAAGTGAATTAAATACCATTTGGAGGCATTCAAGCAAAAACAGCTGATTTTTTACAAAAGAGATAACACCCCCCCATTACGTAATTCTTCAGAAAGGTGAAAAATTGTCTGTTTTCAAATGTTTTATTTTTGAATGTCAGTTCACATTTGTAGGTGGATTATTAGTTATAGAGCTAAAATTAGCATGTTTAAAGTGATTTTCATGCTTCCAGGGGCTCTAAACACAAGATTTGTGGAATGGTTAAAAGTGCATGAAAATGGCCAATTTGCTCACTCTGAGGTCTCAAAAAGTGTTTCTTCACCCCGGGTAGTGAATTAAATACCAATTGGAGGCATTTAATGTTCAAGCAAAAACGGCTGATTTTTGTCAAAAGAGATAACACCCCCCTGTTACGTCATGCTTCAGAAAGGTGAAAAATGGTCCGTTTTCAAATGTTTTATTTTTGAAGGTCAGTGCACATTTGTAGGTGGATTATTAGTTTTAGAGCTAAAATTAGCATGTTTAAAGTGATTTTCATGCTTCCAGGGGCCCGGGAAGTGAATTAAATACCATTTGGAGGCATTAATGTTCAAGCAAAAACGGCTGATTTTTGACAAAAGAGATAACACCGCCCCATTACGTAATTCTTCAGAAAGGTGAAAAATGGTCCGTTTTCAAATGTTTTATTTTTGAACGTCAGTTTACATTTGTAGGTGGATTATTAGTTTTAGAGCTAAAATTAGCATGTTTAAAGTGATTTTCATGCTTCCAGGGGCTCTAAACACAAGATTTGTGGAATGGTTAAAAGTGCATGAAAATGGCCAATTTGCTCACTCTGGGGTCTCAAAAAGTGTTTCTACACCACGGGAAGTGAATTAAATACCATTTGGAGGCATTTAATGTTCAAGCAAAAACGGCTGATTTTTGACAAAAGAGATAACACCCCCCCATTATGTCATGCTTCAGAAAGGTGAAAAATGGTCCGTTTTCAAATGTTTTATTTTTGAACGTCAGTTCACATTTGTAGGTGGATTATTAGTTTTAGAGCTAAAATTAGCATGTTTAAAGTGATTTTCATGCTTCCAGGGGCTCTAAACACAAGATTTGTGGAATGGTTAAAAGTGCATGAAAATGGCCAATTTGCTCACTCTGGGGTCTCAAAAAGTGTTTCTTCACCCCGGGAAGTGAATTAAATACCATTTGGAGGCATTTAATGTTCAAGCAAAAACAGCTGATTTTTGACAAAAGAGATAACACCCCCCCATTACGTCATGCTTCAGAAAGGTGAAAAATTGTCCGTTTTCAAATGTTTTATTTTTGAATGTCAGTTCAGATTTGTAGGTGGATTATTAGTTTTAGAGCTAAAATTAGCATGTTTAAAGTGATTTTCATGCTTCCTGTGGCCCTAAACACAAGGTTTGTGGAATGGTTAAAAGTGCATGAAAATGGCCAATTTGCTCACTCTGAGGTCTCAAAAAGTGTTTCTTCACCCCGGGAAGTGAATTAAATACCATTTGGAGGCATTTAATGTTCAAGCAAAAACAGCTGATTTTTGACAAAAGAGATAACACCCCCCCATTACGTAATTCTTCAGAAAGGTGAAAAATTGTCTGTTTTCAAATGTTTTATTTTTGAATGTCAGTTCACATTTGTAGGTGGATTATTAGTTTTAGAGCTAAAATTAGCATATTTAAAGTGATTTTCATGATTCCAGGGGCTCTAAACACAAGATTTGTGGAATGGTTAAAAGTGCATGAAAATGGCCAATTTGCTCACTCTGAGGTCTCAAAAAGTGTTTCTTCACCCCGGGAAGTGAATTAAATACCATTTGGAGGCATTTAATGTTCAAACAAAAACGGCTGATTTTTGACAAAAGAGATAACACCCCCCTCATTAGGTCATGCTTCAGAAAGGTGAAAAATGGTCCGTTTTCAAATGTTTTATTTTTGAACGTCAGTTCACATTTGTAGGTGGATTATTAGTTTTAGATCTAAAATTAGCATGTTTAAAGTGATTTTCATGCTTCCAGGGGCCCGGGAAGTGAATTAAATACCATTTGGAGGCATTTAATGTTCAAGCAAAAACGGCTGATTTTTGACAAAAGAGATAACACCCCCCCATTACGTCATTCTTCAGAAAGGTGAAAAATGGTCCGTTTTCAAATGTTTTATTTTTGAACGTCAGTTCACATTTGTAGGTGGATTATTAGTTTTAGAGCTAAAATTTGCATGTTTAAAGTGATTTTCATGCTTCCAGGGGCTCTAAACACAAGATTTGTGGAATGGTTAAAAGTGCATGAAAATGGCCAATTTGCTCACTCTGAGGTCTCAAAAACTGTTTCTTCACCCCGGGAAGTGAATTAAATACCATTTGGAGGCATTTAATGTTCAATCAAAAACAGCTGATTTTTGACAAAAGAGATAACACCCCCCCCATTACGTCATGCTTCAGAAAGGTGAAAAATGGTCCGTTTTAAGGCCCGGGAAGTGAATTAAATACCATTTGGAGGCATTTAATGTTCAAGCAAAAACGGCTGATTTTTGACAAAAGAGATAACACCCCCCCCATTACGTCATGCTTCAGAAAGGTGAAAAATGGTCCGTTTTCAAATGTTTTATTTTTGAATGTCAGTTCACATTTGTAGGTGGATTATTAGTTTTAGAGCTAAAATTAGCATGTTTAAAGTGATTTTCATGCTTTCTGTGGCCCTAAACACAAGGTTTGTGGAATGGTTAAAAGTGCATGAAAATGGCCAATTTGCTCACTCTGAGGTCTCAAAAAGTGTTTCTTCACCCCGGGAAGTAAATTAAATACCATTTGGAGGCATTTAATGTTCAAGCAAAAACAGCTGATTTTTGACAAAAGAGATAACACCCCCCCATTACGTAATTCTTCGGAAAGGTGAAAAATGGTCCATTTTCAAATGTTTTATTTTTGAACGTCAGTTCACATTTGTAGGTGGAATATTAGTTTTAGAGCTAAAATTAGCATGTTTAAAGTGATTTTCATGCTTCCAGGGGCTCAAAACACAAGATTTGTGGAATGGTTAAAAGTGCATGAAAATGGCCAATTTGCTCACTCTGAGGTCTCAAAAAGTGTTTCTTCACCCTGGGAAGTGAATTAAATACCATTTGGAGGCATTTAATTTTCAAGCAAAAACGGCAGATTTTTGACAAAAGAGATAACACCCCCCCCCCCATTACGTCATTCTTCAGAAAGGTGAAAAATGGTCCGTTTTCAAATGTTTTATTTTTGAACGTCAGTTCACATTTGTAGGTGGATTATTAGTTTTAGAGCTAAAATTAGCATGTTTAAAGTGATTTTCATGCTTCCAGGGGCCCGGTAAGTGAATTAAATACCATTTGTAGGCATTTAATGTTCAAGCAAAAACGGCTGATTTTTGACAAAAGAGATAACACCCCCCATTACGTCATGCTTCAGAAAGGTGAAAAATTGTCCATTTTCAAATGTTTTATTTTTGAATGTCAGTTCACATTTGTAGGTGGATTATTAGTTTTAGAGCTAAAATTAGCATGTTTAAAGTGATTTTCATGCTTCCTGTGGCCCTAAACACAAGGTTTGTGGAATGGTTAAAAGTGCATGAAAATGGCCAATTTGCTCACTCTGAGGTCTCAAAAAGTGTTTCTTCACCCCGGGTAGTGAATTAAATACCATTTGGAGGCATTTAATGTTCAAGCAAAAACGGCTGATTTTTGTCAAAAGAGATAACACCCCCCTGTTACGTCATGCTTCAGAAAGGTGAAAAATGGTCCGTTTTCAAATGTTTTATTTTTGAAGGTCAGTTCACATTTGTAGGTGGATTATTAGTTTTAGAGCTAAAATTAGCATGTTTAAAGTGATTTTCATGCTTCCAGGGGCTCTAAACACAAGATTTGTGGAATGGTTAAAAGTGCATGAAAATGGCCAATTTGCTCACTCTGAGGTCTCAAAAAGTGTTTCTTCACCCCGGGAAGTGAATTAAATACCATTTGGAGGCATTTAATGTTCAAGCAAAAACGGCTGATTTTTGACAAAAGAGATAACACCCCCCCATTACGTCATGCTTCAGAAAGGTGAAAAATGGTCCGTTTTCAAATGTTTTATTTTTGAAGGTCAGTTCACATTTGTTGGTGGATTATTAGTTTTAGAGCTAAAATTAGCATGTTTAAAGTGATTTTCATGCTTCCAGGGGCTCTAAACACAAGATTTGTGGAATGGTTAAAAGTGCATGAAAATGGCCAATTTGCTCACTCTGGGGTCTCAAAAAGTGTTTCTTCACCCCGGGTAGTGAATTAAATACCATTTGGAGGCATTTAATGTTCAAGCAAAAACGGCTGATTTTTGTCAAAAGAGATAACACCCCCCTGTTACGTCATGCTTCAGAAAGGTGAAAAATGGTCCGTTTTCAAATGTTTTATTTTTGAAGGTCAGTGCACATTTGTAGGTGGATTATTAGTTTTAGAGCTAAAATTAGCATGTTTAAAGTGATTTTCATGCTTCCAGGGGCCCGGGAAGTGAATTAAATACCATTTGGAGGCATTAATGTTCAAGCAAAAACGGCTGATTTTTGACAAAAGAGATAACACCGCCCCATTACGTAATTCTTCAGAAAGGTGAAAAATGGTCCGTTTTCAAATGTTTTATTTTTGAACGTCAGTTTACATTTGTAGGTGGATTATTAGTTTTAGAGCTAAAATTAGCATGTTTAAAGTGATTTTCATGCTTCCAGGGGCTCTAAACACAAGATTTGTGGAATGGTTAAAAGTGCATGAAAATGGCCAATTTGCTCACTCTGGGGTCTCAAAAAGTGTTTCTACACCACGGGAAGTGAATTAAATACCATTTGGAGGCATTTAATGTTCAAGCAAAAACGGCTGATTTTTGACAAAAGAGATAACACCCCCCCATTATGTCATGCTTCAGAAAGGTGAAAAATGGTCCGTTTTCAAATGTTTTATTTTTGAACGTCAGTTCACATTTGTAGGTGGATTATTAGTTTTAGAGCTAAAATTAGCATGTTTAAAGTGATTTTCATGCTTCCAGGGGCTCTAAACACAAGATTTGTGGAATGGTTAAAAGTGCATGAAAATGGCCAATTTGCTCACTCTGGGGTCTCAAAAAGTGTTTCTTCACCCCGGGAAGTGAATTAAATACCATTTGGAGGCATTTAATGTTCAAGCAAAAACAGCTGATTTTTGACAAAAGAGATAACACCCCCCCATTACGTCATGCTTCAGAAAGGTGAAAAATTGTCCGTTTTCAAATGTTTTATTTTTGAATGTCAGTTCAGATTTGTAGGTGGATTATTAGTTTTAGAGCTAAAATTAGCATGTTTAAAGTGATTTTCATGCTTCCTGTGGCCCTAAACACAAGGTTTGTGAAATGGTTAAAAGTGCATGAAAATGGCCAATTTGCTCACTCTGAGGTCTCAAAAAGTGTTTCTTCACCCCGGGAAGTGAATTAAATACCATTTGGAGGCATTTAATGTTCAAGCAAAAACAGCTGATTTTTGACAAAAGAGATAACACCCCCCCATTACGTAATTCTTCAGAAAGGTGAAAAATTGTCTGTTTTCAAATGTTTTATTTTTGAATGTCAGTTCACATTTGTAGGTGGATTATTAGTTTTAGAGCTAAAATTAGCATATTTAAAGTGATTTTCATGATTCCAGGGGCTCTAAACACAAGATTTGTGGAATGGTTAAAAGTGCATGAAAATGGCCAATTTGCTCACTCTGAGGTCTCAAAAAGTGTTTCTTCACCCCGGGAAGTGAATTAAATACCATTTGGAGGCATTTAATGTTCAAGCAAAAACGGCTGATTTTTGACAAAAGAGATAACACCCCCCCATTACGTCATGCTTCAGAAAGGTGAAAAATGGTCCGTTTTCAAATGTTTTATTTTTGAAGGTCAGTTCACATTTTTAGGTGGATTATTAGTTTTAGAGCTAAAATTAGCATGTTTAAGGTGATTTTCATGCTTCCAGGGGCCCGGGAAGTGAATTAAATACCATTTGGAGGCATTTAATGTTCAAGCAAAAACAGCTGATTTTTGACAAAAGAGATAACACCCCCCCATTACGTCATGCTTCAGAAAGGTGAAAAATTGTCCGTTTTCAAATGTTTTATTTTTGAATGTCAGTTCAGATTTGTAGGTGGATTATTAGTTTTAGAGCTAAAATTAGCATGTTTAAAGTGATTTTCATGCTTCCTGTGGCCCTAAACACAAGGTTTGTGGAATGGTTAAAAGTGCATGAAAATGGCCAATTTGCTCACTCTGAGGTCTCAAAAAGTGTTTCTTCACCCCGGGAAGTGAATTAAATACCATTTGGAGGCATTTAATGTTCAAGCAAAAACAGCTGATTTTTTACAAAAGAGATAACACCCCCCCATTACGTAATTCTTCAGAAAGTTGAAAAATTGTCTGTTTTCAAATGTTTTATTTTTGAATGTCAGTTCACATTTGTAGGTGGATTATTAGTTATAGAGCTAAAATTAGCATGTTTAAAGTGATTTTCATGCTTCCAGGGGCTCTAAACACAAGATTTGTGGAATGGTTAAAAGTGCATGAAAATGGCCAATTTGCTCACTCTGAGGTCTCAAAAAGTGTTTCTTCACCCCGGGTAGTGAATTAAATACCAATTGGAGGCATTTAATGTTCAAGCAAAAACGGCTGATTTTTGTCAAAAGAGATAACACCCCCCTGTTACGTCATGCTTCAGAAAGGTGAAAAATGGTCCGTTTTCAAATGTTTTATTTTTGAAGGTCAGTGCACATTTGTAGGTGGATTATTAGTTTTAGAGCTAAAATTAGCATGTTTAAAGTGATTTTCATGCTTCCAGGGGCCCGGGAAGTGAATTAAATACCATTTGGAGGCATTAATGTTCAAGCAAAAACGGCTGATTTTTGACAAAAGAGATAACACCGCCCCATTACGTAATTCTTCAGAAAGGTGAAAAATGGTCCGTTTTCAAATGTTTTATTTTTGAACGTCAGTTTACATTTGTAGGTGGATTATTAGTTTTAGAGCTAAAATTAGCATGTTTAAAGTGATTTTCATGCTTCCAGGGGCTCTAAACACAAGATTTGTGGAATGGTTAAAAGTGCATGAAAATGGCCAATTTGCTCACTCTGGGGTCTCAAAAAGTGTTTCTACACCACGGGAAGTGAATTAAATACCATTTGGAGGCATTTAATGTTCAAGCAAAAACGGCTGATTTTTGACAAAAGAGATAACACCCCCCCATTATGTCATGCTTCAGAAAGGTGAAAAATGGTCCGTTTTCAAATGTTTTATTTTTGAACGTCAGTTCACATTTGTAGGTGGATTATTAGTTTTAGAGCTAAAATTAGCATGTTTAAAGTGATTTTCATGCTTCCAGGGGCTCTAAACACAAGATTTGTGGAATGGTTAAAAGTGCATGAAAATGGCCAATTTGCTCACTCTGGGGTCTCAAAAAGTGTTTCTTCACCCCGGGAAGTGAATTAAATACCATTTGGAGGCATTTAATGTTCAAGCAAAAACAGCTGATTTTTGACAAAAGAGATAACACCCCCCCATTACGTCATGCTTCAGAAAGGTGAAAAATTGTCCGTTTTCAAATGTTTTATTTTTGAATGTCAGTTCAGATTTGTAGGTGGATTATTAGTTTTAGAGCTAAAATTAGCATGTTTAAAGTGATTTTCATGCTTCCTGTGGCCCTAAACACAAGGTTTGTGGAATGGTTAAAAGTGCATGAAAATGGCCAATTTGCTCACTCTGAGGTCTCAAAAAGTGTTTCTTCACCCCGGGAAGTGAATTAAATACCATTTGGAGGCATTTAATGTTCAAGCAAAAACAGCTGATTTTTGACAAAAGAGATAACACCCCCCCATTACGTAATTCTTCAGAAAGGTGAAAAATTGTCTGTTTTCAAATGTTTTATTTTTGAATGTCAGTTCACATTTGTAGGTGGATTATTAGTTTTAGAGCTAAAATTAGCATATTTAAAGTGATTTTCATGATTCCAGGGGCTCTAAACACAAGATTTGTGGAATGGTTAAAAGTGCATGAAAATGGCCAATTTGCTCACTCTGAGGTCTCAAAAAGTGTTTCTTCACCCCGGGAAGTGAATTAAATACCATTTGGAGGCATTTAATGTTCAAGCAAAAACGGCTGATTTTTGACAAAAGAGATAACACCCCCCTCATTAGGTCATGCTTCAGAAAGGTGAAAAATGGTCCGTTTTCAAATGTTTTATTTTTGAACGTCAGTTCACATTTGTAGGTGGATTATTAGTTTTAGATCTAAAATTAGCATGTTTAAAGTGATTTTCATGCTTCCAGGGGCCCGGGAAGTGAATTAAATACCATTTGGAGGCATTTAATGTTCAAGCAAAAACGGCTGATTTTTGACAAAAGAGATAACACCCCCCCATTACGTCATTCTTCAGAAAGGTGAAAAATGGTCCGTTTTCAAATGTTTTATTTTTGAACGTCAGTTCACATTTGTAGGTGGATTATTAGTTTTAGAGCTAAAATTTGCATGTTTAAAGTGATTTTCATGCTTCCAGGGGCTCTAAACACAAGATTTGTGGAATGGTTAAAAGTGCATGAAAATGGCCAATTTGCTCACTCTGAGGTCTCAAAAACTGTTTCTTCACCCCGGGAAGTGAATTAAATACCATTTGGAGGCATTTAATGTTCAATCAAAAACAGCTGATTTTTGACAAAAGAGATAACACCCCCCCCCCATTACGTCATGCTTCAGAAAGGTGAAAAATGGTCCGTTTTAAGGCCCGGGAAGTGAATTAAATACCATTTGGAGGCATTTAATGTTCAAGCAAAAACGGCTGATTTTTGACAAAAGAGATAACACCCCCCCCCATTACGTCATGCTTCAGAAAGGTGAAAAATGGTCCGTTTTCAAATGTTTTATTTTTGAATGTCAGTTCACATTTGTAGGTGGATTATTAGTTTTAGAGCTAAAATTAGCATGTTTAAAGTGATTTTCATGCTTTCTGTGGCCCTAAACACAAGGTTTGTGGAATGGTTAAAAGTGCATGAAAATGGCCAATTTGCTCACTCTGAGGTCTCAAAAAGTGTTTCTTCACCCCGGGAAGTAAATTAAATACCATTTGGAGGCATTTAATGTTCAAGCAAAAACAGCTGATTTTGACAAAAGAGATAACACCCCCCCATTACGTAATTCTTCGGAAAGGTGAAAAATGGTCCATTTTCAAATGTTTTATTTTTGAACGTCAGTTCACATTTGTAGGTGGATTATTAGTTTTAGAGCTAAAATTAGCATGTTTAAAGTGATTTTCATGCTTCCAGGGGCTCAAAACACAAGATTTGTGGAATGGTTAAAAGTGCATGAAAATGGCCAATTTGCTCACTCTGAGGTCTCAAAAAGTGTTTCTTCACCCTGGGAAGTGAATTAAATACCATTTGGAGGCATTTAATTTTCAAGCAAAAACGGCAGATTTTTGACAAAAGAGATAACACCCCCCCCCCATTACGTCATTCTTCAGAAAGGTGAAAAATGGTCCGTTTTCAAATGTTTTATTTTTGAACGTCAGTTCACATTTGTAGGTGGATTATTAGTTTTAGAGCTAAAATTAGCATGTTTAAAGTGATTTTCATGCTTCCAGGGGCCCGGTAAGTGAATTAAATACCATTTGTAGGCATTTAATGTTCAAGCAAAAACGGCTGATTTTTGACAAAAGAGATAACACCCCCCATTACGTCATGCTTCAGAAAGGTGAAAAATTGTCCATTTTCAAATGTTTTATTTTTGAATGTCAGTTCACATTTGTAGGTGGATTATTAGTTTTAGAGCTAAAATTAGCATGTTTAAAGTGATTTTCATGCTTCCTGTGGCCCTAAACACAAGGTTTGTGGAATGGTTAAAAGTGCATGAAAATGGCCAATTTGCTCACTCTGAGGTCTCAAAAAGTGTTTCTTCACCCCGGGAAGTGAATTAAATACCATTTGGAGGCATTCAAGCAAAAACAGCTGATTTTTTACAAAAGAGATAACACCCCCCCATTACGTAATTCTTCAGAAAGGTGAAAAATTGTCTGTTTTCAAATGTTTTATTTTTGAATGTCAGTTCACATTTGTAGGTGGATTATTAGTTATAGAGCTAAAATTAGCATGTTTAAAGTGATTTTCATGCTTCCAGGGGCTCTAAACACAAGATTTGTGGAATGGTTAAAAGTGCATGAAAATGGCCAATTTGCTCACTCTGAGGTCTCAAAAAGTGTTTCTTCACCCCGGGTAGTGAATTAAATACCAATTGGAGGCATTTAATGTTCAAGCAAAAACGGCTGATTTTTGTCAAAAGAGATAACACCCCCCTGTTACGTCATGCTTCAGAAAGGTGAAAAATGGTCCGTTTTCAAATGTTTTATTTTTGAAGGTCAGTGCACATTTGTAGGTGGATTATTAGTTTTAGAGCTAAAATTAGCATGTTTAAAGTGATTTTCATGCTTCCAGGGGCCCGGGAAGTGAATTAAATACCATTTGGAGGCATTAATGTTCAAGCAAAAACGGCTGATTTTTGACAAAAGAGATAACACCGCCCCATTACGTAATTCTTCAGAAAGGTGAAAAATGGTCCGTTTTCAAATGTTTTATTTTTGAACGTCAGTTTACATTTGTAGGTGGATTATTAGTTTTAGAGCTAAAATTAGCATGTTTAAAGTGATTTTCATGCTTCCAGGGGCTCTAAACACAAGATTTGTGGAATGGTTAAAAGTGCATGAAAATGGCCAATTTGCTCACTCTGGGGTCTCAAAAAGTGTTTCTACACCACGGGAAGTGAATTAAATACCATTTGGAGGCATTTAATGTTCAAGCAAAAACGGCTGATTTTTGACAAAAGAGATAACACCCCCCCATTATGTCATGCTTCAGAAAGGTGAAAAATGGTCCGTTTTCAAATGTTTTATTTTTGAACGTCAGTTCACATTTGTAGGTGGATTATTAGTTTTAGAGCTAAAATTAGCATGTTTAAAGTGATTTTCATGCTTCCAGGGGCTCTAAACACAAGATTTGTGGAATGGTTAAAAGTGCATGAAAATGGCCAATTTGCTCACTCTGGGGTCTCAAAAAGTGTTTCTTCACCCCGGGAAGTGAATTAAATACCATTTGGAGGCATTTAATGTTCAAGCAAAAACAGCTGATTTTTGACAAAAGAGATAACACCCCCCCATTACGTCATGCTTCAGAAAGGTGAAAAATTGTCCGTTTTCAAATGTTTTATTTTTGAATGTCAGTTCAGATTTGTAGGTGGATTATTAGTTTTAGAGCTAAAATTAGCATGTTTAAAGTGATTTTCATGCTTCCTGTGGCCCTAAACACAAGGTTTGTGGAATGGTTAAAAGTGCATGAAAATGGCCAATTTGCTCACTCTGAGGTCTCAAAAAGTGTTTCTTCACCCCGGGAAGTGAATTAAATACCATTTGGAGGCATTTAATGTTCAAGCAAAAACAGCTGATTTTTGACAAAAGAGATAACACCCCCCCATTACGTAATTCTTCAGAAAGGTGAAAAATTGTCTGTTTTCAAATGTTTTATTTTTGAATGTCAGTTCACATTTGTAGGTGGATTATTAGTTTTAGAGCTAAAATTAGCATATTTAAAGTGATTTTCATGATTCCAGGGGCTCTAAACACAAGATTTGTGGAATGGTTAAAAGTGCATGAAAATGGCCAATTTGCTCACTCTGAGGTCTCAAAAAGTGTTTCTTCACCCCGGGAAGTGAATTAAATACCATTTGGAGGCATTTAATGTTCAAACAAAAACGGCTGATTTTTGACAAAAGAGATAACACCCCCCTCATTAGGTCATGCTTCAGAAAGGTGAAAAATGGTCCGTTTTCAAATGTTTTATTTTTGAACGTCAGTTCACATTTGTAGGTGGATTATTAGTTTTAGATCTAAAATTAGCATGTTTAAAGTGATTTTCATGCTTCCAGGGGCCCGGGAAGTGAATTAAATACCATTTGGAGGCATTTAATGTTCAAGCAAAAACGGCTGATTTTTGACAAAAGAGATAACACCCCCCCATTACGTCATTCTTCAGAAAGGTGAAAAATGGTCCGTTTTCAAATGTTTTATTTTTGAACGTCAGTTCACATTTGTAGGTGGATTATTAGTTTTAGAGCTAAAATTTGCATGTTTAAAGTGATTTTCATGCTTCCAGGGGCTCTAAACACAAGATTTGTGGAATGGTTAAAAGTGCATGAAAATGGCCAATTTGCTCACTCTGAGGTCTCAAAAACTGTTTCTTCACCCCGGGAAGTGAATTAAATACCATTTGGAGGCATTTAATGTTCAATCAAAAACAGCTGATTTTTGACAAAAGAGATAACACCCCCCCCATTACGTCATGCTTCAGAAAGGTGAAAAATGGTCCGTTTTAAGGCCCGGGAAGTGAATTAAATACCATTTGGAGGCATTTAATGTTCAAGCAAAAACGGCTGATTTTTGACAAAAGAGATAACACCCCCCCCATTACGTCATGCTTCAGAAAGGTGAAAAATGGTCCGTTTTCAAATGTTTTATTTTTGAATGTCAGTTCACATTTGTAGGTGGATTATTAGTTTTAGAGCTAAAATTAGCATGTTTAAAGTGATTTTCATGCTTTCTGTGGCCCTAAACACAAGGTTTGTGGAATGGTTAAAAGTGCATGAAAATGGCCAATTTGCTCACTCTGAGGTCTCAAAAAGTGTTTCTTCACCCCGGGAAGTAAATTAAATACCATTTGGAGGCATTTAATGTTCAAGCAAAAACAGCTGATTTTTGACAAAAGAGATAACACCCCCCCATTACGTAATTCTTCGGAAAGGTGAAAAATGGTCCATTTTCAAATGTTTTATTTTTGAACGTCAGTTCACATTTGTAGGTGGAATATTAGTTTTAGAGCTAAAATTAGCATGTTTAAAGTGATTTTCATGCTTCCAGGGGCTCAAAACACAAGATTTGTGGAATGGTTAAAAGTGCATGAAAATGGCCAATTTGCTCACTCTGAGGTCTCAAAAAGTGTTTCTTCACCCTGGGAAGTGAATTAAATACCATTTGGAGGCATTTAATTTTCAAGCAAAAACGGCAGATTTTTGACAAAAGAGATAACACCCCCCCCCCCATTACGTCATTCTTCAGAAAGGTGAAAAATGGTCCGTTTTCAAATGTTTTATTTTTGAACGTCAGTTCACATTTGTAGGTGGATTATTAGTTTTAGAGCTAAAATTAGCATGTTTAAAGTGATTTTCATGCTTCCAGGGGCCCGGTAAGTGAATTAAATACCATTTGTAGGCATTTAATGTTCAAGCAAAAACGGCTGATTTTTGACAAAAGAGATAACACCCCCCATTACGTCATGCTTCAGAAAGGTGAAAAATTGTCCATTTTCAAATGTTTTATTTTTGAATGTCAGTTCACATTTGTAGGTGGATTATTAGTTTTAGAGCTAAAATTAGCATGTTTAAAGTGATTTTCATGCTTCCTGTGGCCCTAAACACAAGGTTTGTGGAATGGTTAAAAGTGCATGAAAATGGCCAATTTGCTCACTCTGAGGTCTCAAAAAGTGTTTCTTCACCCCGGGTAGTGAATTAAATACCATTTGGAGGCATTTAATGTTCAAGCAAAAACGGCTGATTTTTGTCAAAAGAGATAACACCCCCCTGTTACGTCATGCTTCAGAAAGGTGAAAAATGGTCCGTTTTCAAATGTTTTATTTTTGAAGGTCAGTTCACATTTGTAGGTGGATTATTAGTTTTAGAGCTAAAATTAGCATGTTTAAAGTGATTTTCATGCTTCCAGGGGCTCTAAACACAAGATTTGTGGAATGGTTAAAAGTGCATGAAAATGGCCAATTTGCTCACTCTGAGGTCTCAAAAAGTGTTTCTTCACCCCGGGAAGTGAATTAAATACCATTTGGAGGCATTTAATGTTCAAGCAAAAACGGCTGATTTTTGACAAAAGAGATAACACCCCCCCATTACGTCATGCTTCAGAAAGGTGAAAAATGGTCCGTTTTCAAATGTTTTATTTTTGAAGGTCAGTTCACATTTGTTGGTGGATTATTAGTTTTAGAGCTAAAATTAGCATGTTTAAAGTGATTTTCATGCTTCCAGGGGCTCTAAACACAAGATTTGTGGAATGGTTAAAAGTGCATGAAAATGGCCAATTTGCTCACTCTGGGGTCTCAAAAAGTGTTTCTTCACCCCGGGTAGTGAATTAAATACCATTTGGAGGCATTTAATGTTCAAGCAAAAACGGCTGATTTTTGTCAAAAGAGATAACACCCCCCTGTTACGTCATGCTTCAGAAAGGTGAAAAATGGTCCGTTTTCAAATGTTTTATTTTTGAAGGTCAGTGCACATTTGTAGGTGGATTATTAGTTTTAGAGCTAAAATTAGCATGTTTAAAGTGATTTTCATGCTTCCAGGGGCCCGGGAAGTGAATTAAATACCATTTGGAGGCATTAATGTTCAAGCAAAAACGGCTGATTTTTGACAAAAGAGATAACACCGCCCCATTACGTAATTCTTCAGAAAGGTGAAAAATGGTCCGTTTTCAAATGTTTTATTTTTGAACGTCAGTTTACATTTGTAGGTGGATTATTAGTTTTAGAGCTAAAATTAGCATGTTTAAAGTGATTTTCATGCTTCCAGGGGCTCTAAACACAAGATTTGTGGAATGGTTAAAAGTGCATGAAAATGGCCAATTTGCTCACTCTGGGGTCTCAAAAAGTGTTTCTACACCACGGGAAGTGAATTAAATACCATTTGGAGGCATTTAATGTTCAAGCAAAAACGGCTGATTTTTGACAAAAGAGATAACACCCCCCCATTATGTCATGCTTCAGAAAGGTGAAAAATGGTCCGTTTTCAAATGTTTTATTTTTGAACGTCAGTTCACATTTGTAGGTGGATTATTAGTTTTAGAGCTAAAATTAGCATGTTTAAAGTGATTTTCATGCTTCCAGGGGCTCTAAACACAAGATTTGTGGAATGGTTAAAAGTGCATGAAAATGGCCAATTTGCTCACTCTGGGGTCTCAAAAAGTGTTTCTTCACCCCGGGAAGTGAATTAAATACCATTTGGAGGCATTTAATGTTCAAGCAAAAACAGCTGATTTTTGACAAAAGAGATAACACCCCCCCATTACGTCATGCTTCAGAAAGGTGAAAAATTGTCCGTTTTCAAATGTTTTATTTTTGAATGTCAGTTCAGATTTGTAGGTGGATTATTAGTTTTAGAGCTAAAATTAGCATGTTTAAAGTGATTTTCATGCTTCCTGTGGCCCTAAACACAAGGTTTGTGAAATGGTTAAAAGTGCATGAAAATGGCCAATTTGCTCACTCTGAGGTCTCAAAAAGTGTTTCTTCACCCCGGGAAGTGAATTAAATACCATTTGGAGGCATTTAATGTTCAAGCAAAAACAGCTGATTTTTGACAAAAGAGATAACACCCCCCCATTACGTAATTCTTCAGAAAGGTGAAAAATTGTCTGTTTTCAAATGTTTTATTTTTGAATGTCAGTTCACATTTGTAGGTGGATTATTAGTTTTAGAGCTAAAATTAGCATATTTAAAGTGATTTTCATGATTCCAGGGGCTCTAAACACAAGATTTGTGGAATGGTTAAAAGTGCATGAAAATGGCCAATTTGCTCACTCTGAGGTCTCAAAAAGTGTTTCTTCACCCCGGGAAGTGAATTAAATACCATTTGGAGGCATTTAATGTTCAAGCAAAAACGGCTGATTTTTGACAAAAGAGATAACACCCCCCCATTACGTCATGCTTCAGAAAGGTGAAAAATGGTCCGTTTTCAAATGTTTTATTTTTGAAGGTCAGTTCACATTTTTAGGTGGATTATTAGTTTTAGAGCTAAAATTAGCATGTTTAAGGTGATTTTCATGCTTCCAGGGGCCCGGGAAGTGAATTAAATACCATTTGGAGGCATTTAATGTTCAAGCAAAAACAGCTGATTTTTGACAAAAGAGATAACACCCCCCCATTACGTCATGCTTCAGAAAGGTGAAAAATTGTCCGTTTTCAAATGTTTTATTTTTGAATGTCAGTTCAGATTTGTAGGTGGATTATTAGTTTTAGAGCTAAAATTAGCATGTTTAAAGTGATTTTCATGCTTCCTGTGGCCCTAAACACAAGGTTTGTGGAATGGTTAAAAGTGCATGAAAATGGCCAATTTGCTCACTCTGAGGTCTCAAAAAGTGTTTCTTCACCCCGGGAAGTGAATTAAATACCATTTGGAGGCATTTAATGTTCAAGCAAAAACAGCTGATTTTTTACAAAAGAGATAACACCCCCCCATTACGTAATTCTTCAGAAAGTTGAAAAATTGTCTGTTTTCAAATGTTTTATTTTTGAATGTCAGTTCACATTTGTAGGTGGATTATTAGTTATAGAGCTAAAATTAGCATGTTTAAAGTGATTTTCATGCTTCCAGGGGCTCTAAACACAAGATTTGTGGAATGGTTAAAAGTGCATGAAAATGGCCAATTTGCTCACTCTGAGGTCTCAAAAAGTGTTTCTTCACCCCGGGTAGTGAATTAAATACCAATTGGAGGCATTTAATGTTCAAGCAAAAACGGCTGATTTTTGTCAAAAGAGATAACACCCCCCTGTTACGTCATGCTTCAGAAAGGTGAAAAATGGTCCGTTTTCAAATGTTTTATTTTTGAAGGTCAGTGCACATTTGTAGGTGGATTATTAGTTTTAGAGCTAAAATTAGCATGTTTAAAGTGATTTTCATGCTTCCAGGGGCCCGGGAAGTGAATTAAATACCATTTGGAGGCATTAATGTTCAAGCAAAAACGGCTGATTTTTGACAAAAGAGATAACACCGCCCCATTACGTAATTCTTCAGAAAGGTGAAAAATGGTCCGTTTTCAAATGTTTTATTTTTGAACGTCAGTTTACATTTGTAGGTGGATTATTAGTTTTAGAGCTAAAATTAGCATGTTTAAAGTGATTTTCATGCTTCCAGGGGCTCTAAACACAAGATTTGTGGAATGGTTAAAAGTGCATGAAAATGGCCAATTTGCTCACTCTGGGGTCTCAAAAAGTGTTTCTACACCACGGGAAGTGAATTAAATACCATTTGGAGGCATTTAATGTTCAAGCAAAAACGGCTGATTTTTGACAAAAGAGATAACACCCCCCCATTATGTCATGCTTCAGAAAGGTGAAAAATGGTCCGTTTTCAAATGTTTTATTTTTGAACGTCAGTTCACATTTGTAGGTGGATTATTAGTTTTAGAGCTAAAATTAGCATGTTTAAAGTGATTTTCATGCTTCCAGGGGCTCTAAACACAAGATTTGTGGAATGGTTAAAAGTGCATGAAAATGGCCAATTTGCTCACTCTGGGGTCTCAAAAAGTGTTTCTTCACCCCGGGAAGTGAATTAAATACCATTTGGAGGCATTTAATGTTCAAGCAAAAACAGCTGATTTTTGACAAAAGAGATAACACCCCCCCATTACGTCATGCTTCAGAAAGGTGAAAAATTGTCCGTTTTCAAATGTTTTATTTTTGAATGTCAGTTCAGATTTGTAGGTGGATTATTAGTTTTAGAGCTAAAATTAGCATGTTTAAAGTGATTTTCATGCTTCCTGTGGCCCTAAACACAAGGTTTGTGGAATGGTTAAAAGTGCATGAAAATGGCCAATTTGCTCACTCTGAGGTCTCAAAAAGTGTTTCTTCACCCCGGGAAGTGAATTAAATACCATTTGGAGGCATTTAATGTTCAAGCAAAAACAGCTGATTTTTGACAAAAGAGATAACACCCCCCCATTACGTAATTCTTCAGAAAGGTGAAAAATTGTCTGTTTTCAAATGTTTTATTTTTGAATGTCAGTTCACATTTGTAGGTGGATTATTAGTTTTAGAGCTAAAATTAGCATATTTAAAGTGATTTTCATGATTCCAGGGGCTCTAAACACAAGATTTGTGGAATGGTTAAAAGTGCATGAAAATGGCCAATTTGCTCACTCTGAGGTCTCAAAAAGTGTTTCTTCACCCCGGGAAGTGAATTAAATACCATTTGGAGGCATTTAATGTTCAAGCAAAAACGGCTGATTTTTGACAAAAGAGATAACACCCCCCTCATTAGGTCATGCTTCAGAAAGGTGAAAAATGGTCCGTTTTCAAATGTTTTATTTTTGAACGTCAGTTCACATTTGTAGGTGGATTATTAGTTTTAGATCTAAAATTAGCATGTTTAAAGTGATTTTCATGCTTCCAGGGGCCCGGGAAGTGAATTAAATACCATTTGGAGGCATTTAATGTTCAAGCAAAAACGGCTGATTTTTGACAAAAGAGATAACACCCCCCCATTACGTCATTCTTCAGAAAGGTGAAAAATGGTCCGTTTTCAAATGTTTTATTTTTGAACGTCAGTTCACATTTGTAGGTGGATTATTAGTTTTAGAGCTAAAATTTGCATGTTTAAAGTGATTTTCATGCTTCCAGGGGCTCTAAACACAAGATTTGTGGAATGGTTAAAAGTGCATGAAAATGGCCAATTTGCTCACTCTGAGGTCTCAAAAACTGTTTCTTCACCCCGGGAAGTGAATTAAATACCATTTGGAGGCATTTAATGTTCAATCAAAAACAGCTGATTTTTGACAAAAGAGATAACACCCCCCCCCCATTACGTCATGCTTCAGAAAGGTGAAAAATGGTCCGTTTTAAGGCCCGGGAAGTGAATTAAATACCATTTGGAGGCATTTAATGTTCAAGCAAAAACGGCTGATTTTTGACAAAAGAGATAACACCCCCCCCCATTACGTCATGCTTCAGAAAGGTGAAAAATGGTCCGTTTTCAAATGTTTTATTTTTGAATGTCAGTTCACATTTGTAGGTGGATTATTAGTTTTAGAGCTAAAATTAGCATGTTTAAAGTGATTTTCATGCTTTCTGTGGCCCTAAACACAAGGTTTGTGGAATGGTTAAAAGTGCATGAAAATGGCCAATTTGCTCACTCTGAGGTCTCAAAAAGTGTTTCTTCACCCCGGGAAGTAAATTAAATACCATTTGGAGGCATTTAATGTTCAAGCAAAAACAGCTGATTTTGACAAAAGAGATAACACCCCCCCATTACGTAATTCTTCGGAAAGGTGAAAAATGGTCCATTTTCAAATGTTTTATTTTTGAACGTCAGTTCACATTTGTAGGTGGATTATTAGTTTTAGAGCTAAAATTAGCATGTTTAAAGTGATTTTCATGCTTCCAGGGGCTCAAAACACAAGATTTGTGGAATGGTTAAAAGTGCATGAAAATGGCCAATTTGCTCACTCTGAGGTCTCAAAAAGTGTTTCTTCACCCTGGGAAGTGAATTAAATACCATTTGGAGGCATTTAATTTTCAAGCAAAAACGGCAGATTTTTGACAAAAGAGATAACACCCCCCCCCCATTACGTCATTCTTCAGAAAGGTGAAAAATGGTCCGTTTTCAAATGTTTTATTTTTGAACGTCAGTTCACATTTGTAGGTGGATTATTAGTTTTAGAGCTAAAATTAGCATGTTTAAAGTGATTTTCATGCTTCCAGGGGCCCGGTAAGTGAATTAAATACCATTTGTAGGCATTTAATGTTCAAGCAAAAACGGCTGATTTTTGACAAAAGAGATAACACCCCCCATTACGTCATGCTTCAGAAAGGTGAAAAATTGTCCATTTTCAAATGTTTTATTTTTGAATGTCAGTTCACATTTGTAGGTGGATTATTAGTTTTAGAGCTAAAATTAGCATGTTTAAAGTGATTTTCATGCTTCCTGTGGCCCTAAACACAAGGTTTGTGGAATGGTTAAAAGTGCATGAAAATGGCCAATTTGCTCACTCTGAGGTCTCAAAAAGTGTTTCTTCACCCCGGGAAGTGAATTAAATACCATTTGGAGGCATTTAATGTTCAAGCAAAAACAGCTGATTTTTTACAAAAGAGATAACAACCCCCAATTACGTAATTCTTCAGAAAGGTGAAAAATTGTCCGTTTTCAAATGTTTTATTTTTGAATGTCAGTTAACATTTGTAGGTGGATTATTAGTTTTAGAGCTAAAATTAGCATTTTTAAAGTGATTTTCATGCTTCCTGTGGCCCTAAACACAAGGTTTGTGGAATGGTTAAAAGTGCATGAAAATGGCCAATTTGTTCACTCTGAGGTCTCAAAAAGTGTTTCTTCACCCCGGGAAGTGAATTAAATACCATTTGGAGGCCATTTAATGTTCAAGCAAAAACAGCTGATTTTTGACAAAAGAGATAACAACTCCCCATTACGTAATTCTTCAGAAAGGTGAAAAATTGTCCGTTTTCAAATGTTTTATTTTTGAATGTCAGTTCACATTTGTAGGTGGATTATTAGTTTTAGAGCTAAAATTAGCATGTTTAAAGTGATTTTCATGCTTCCTGTGGCCCTAAACACAAGGTTTGTGGAATGGTTAAAAGTGCATGAAAATGGCCAATTTGCTCACTCTGAGGTCTCAAAAAGTGTTTCTTCACCCCGGGAAGTGAATTAAATACCATTTGGAGGCATTTAATGTTCAAGCAAAAACGGCGGATTTTTGACAAAAGAGATAACACCCCCCCATTACGTCATTCTTCAGAAAGGTGAAAAATGGTCCATTTTCAAATGTTTTATTTTTGAACGTCAGTTCACATTTGTAGGTGGATTATTAGTTTTAGAGCTAAAATTAGCATGTTTAAAGTGATTTTCATGCTTCCAGGGGCTCTAAACACAAGATTTGTGGAATGGTTAAAAGTGCATGAAAATGGCCAATTTGCTCACTCTGAGGTCTCAAAAAGTGTTTCTTCACCCCGGGAAGTGAATTAAATACCATTTGGAGGCATTTAATGTTCAAGCAAAAACAGCTGATTTTTGACAAAAGAGATAACACCCCCCCATTACGTCATTCTTCAGAAAGGTGAAAAATGGTCCATTTTCAAATGTTTTATTTTTGAACGTCAGTTCAAATTTGTAGGTGGATTATTAGTTTTAGAGCTAAAATTAGCATGTTTAAAGTGATTTTCATGCTTCCAGGGGCTCTAAACACAAGATTTGTGGAATGGTTAAAAGTGCATGAAAATGGCCAATTTGCTCACTCTGAGGTCTCAAAAAGTGTTTCTTCACCCCGGGAAGTGAATTAAATACCATTTGGAGGCTTTTAATGTTCAAGCAAAAACGGCTGATTTTTGACAAAAGAGATAACACCCCCCATTACGTCATGCTTCAGAAAGGTGAAAAATGGTCCGTTTTCAAATGTTTTATTTTTGAAGGTCAGTTCACATTTGTAGGTGGCTTATTAGTTTTAGAGCTAAAATTAGCATGTTTAAAGTGATTCTCATGCTTCCAGGGGCCGGGGAAGTGAATTAAATACCATTTGGAGGCATTTAATGTTCCAGCAAAAACGGCTGATTTTTGACAAAAGAGATAACACAACCCCATTACGTAATTCTTCAGAAATGTGAACAATGGTCCGTCTTCAAATGTTTTATTTTTGAACGTCAGTTCACATTTGTAGGTGGATTATTAGTTTTAGAGCTAAAATTAGCATGTTTAAAGTGATTTTCATGCTTCCAGGGGCTCTAAACACAAGATTTGTGGAATGGTTAAAAGTGCATGAAAATGGCCAATTTGCTCACTCTGGGGTCTCAAAAAGTGTTTCTTCACCCCGGGAAGTAAATTAAATACCATTTGGAGGCATTTAATGTTCAAGCAAAAACAGCTGATTTTTGACAAAAGAGATAACACCGCCCCATTACGTAATTCTTCAGAAAGGTGAAAAATGGTCCGTTTTCAAATGTTTTATTTTTGAACGTCAGTTTACATTTGTAGGTGGATTATTAGTTTTAGAGCTAAAATTAGCATGTTTAAAGTGATTTTCATGCTTCCAGGGGCTCTAAACACAAGATTTGTGGAATGGTTAAAAGTGCATGAAAATGGCCAATTTGCTCACTCTGGGGTCTCAAAAAGTGTTTCTACACCACGGGAAGTGAATTAAATACCATTTGGAGGCATTTAATGTTCAAGCAAAAACGGCTGATTTTTGACAAAAGAGATAACACCCCCCCATTATGTCATGCTTCAGAAAGGTGAAAAATGGTCCGTTTTCAAATGTTTTATTTTTGAACGTCAGTTCACATTTGTAGGTGGATTATTAGTTTTAGAGCTAAAATTAGCATGTTTAAAGTGATTTTCATGCTTCCTGTGGCCCTAAACACAAGGTTTGTGGAATGGTTAAAAGTGCATGAAAATGGCCAATTTGCTCACTCTGAGGTCTCAAAAAGTGTTTCTTCACCCCGGGAAGTGAATTAAATACCATTTGGAGGCATTTAATGTTCAAGCAAAAACAGCTGATTTTTGACAAAAGAGATAACACCCCCCCATTACGTAATTCTTCAGAAAGGTGAAAAACTGTCTGTTTTCAAATGTTTTATTTTTGAATGTCAGTTCACATTTGTAGGTGGATTATTAGTTTTAGAGCTAAAATTAGCATATTTAAAGTGATTTTCATGATTCCAGGGGCTCTAAACACAAGATTTGTGGAATGGTTAAAAGTGCATGAAAATGGCCAATTTGCTCACTCTGAGGTCTCAAAAAGTGTTTCTTCACCCCGGGAAGTGAATTAAATACCATTTGGAGGCATTTAATGTTCAAGCAAAAACGGCTGATTTTTGACAAAAGAGATAACACCCCCCTCATTAGGTCATGCTTCAGAAAGGTGAAAAATGGTCCGTTTTCAAATGTTTTATTTTTGAACGTCAGTTCACATTTGTAGGTGGATTATTAGTTTTAGAGCTAAAATTAGCATGTTTAAAGTGATTTTCATGCTTCCAGGGGCCCGGGAAGTGAATTAAATACCATTTGGAGGCATTTAATGTTCAAGCAAAAACGGCTGATTTTTGACAAAAGAGATAACACCCCCCCATTACGTCATTCTTCAGAAAGGTGAAAAATGGTCCGTTTTCAAATGTTTTATTTTTGAACGTCAGTTCACATTTGTAGGTGGATTATTAGTTTTAGAGCTAAAATTAGCATGTTTAAAGTGATTTTCATGCTTCCAGGGGCTCTAAACACAAGATTTGTGGAATGGTTAAAAGTGCATGAAAATGGCCAATTTGCTCACTCTGAGGTCTCAAAAACTGTTTCTTCACCCCGGGAAGTGAATTAAATACCATTTGGAGGCATTTAATGTTCAATCAAAAACAGCTGATTTTTGACAAAAGAGATAACACCCCCCCCCATTACGTCATGCTTCAGAAAGGTGAAAAATGGTCCGTTTTAAGGCCCGGGAAGTGAATTAAATACCATTTGGAGGCATTTAATGTTCAAGCAAAAACGGCTGATTTTTGACAAAAGAGATAACACCCCCCCCCATTACGTCATGCTTCAGAAAGGTGAAAAATGGTCCGTTTTCAAATGTTTTATTTTTGAAGGTCAGTTCACATTTGTAGGTGGCTTATTAGTTTTAGAGCTAAAATTAGCATGTTTAAAGTGATTCTCATGCTTCCAGGGGCCGGGGAAGTGAATTAAATACCATTTGGAGGCATTTAATGTTCCAGCAAAAACGGCTGATTTTTGACAAAAGAGATAACACAACCCCATTACGTAATTCTTCAGAAATGTGAACAATGGTCCGTCTTCAAATGTTTTATTTTTGAACGTCAGTTCACATTTGTAGGTGGATTATTAGTTTTAGAGCTAAAATTAGCATGTTTAAAGTGATTTTCATGCTTCCAGGGGCTCTAAACACAAGATTTGTGGAATGGTTAAAAGTGCATGAAAATGGCCAATTTGCTCACTCTGGGGTCTCAAAAAGTGTTTCTTCACCCCGGGAAGTGAATTAAATACCATTTGGAGGCATTTAATGTTCAAGCAAAAACAGCTGATTTTTGACAAAAGAGATAACACCCCCCATTACGTCATGCTTCAGAAAGGTGAAAAATTGTCCGTTTTCAAATGTTTTATTTTTGAATGTCAGTTCAGATTTGTAGGTGGATTATTAGTTTTAGAGCTAAAATTAGCATGTTTAAAGTGATTTTCATGCTTCCTGTGGCCCTAAACACAAGGTTTGTGGAATGGTTAAAAGTGCATGAAAATGGCCAATTTGCTCACTCTGAGGTCTCAAAAAGTGTTTCTTCACCCCGGGAAGTGAATTAAATACCATTTGGAGGCATTTAATGTTCAAGCAAAAACAGCTGATTTTTTACAAAAGAGATAACACCCCCCCATTACGTCATTCTTCAGAAAGGTGAAAAATGGTCCGTTTTCAAATGTCTTATTTTTGAACGTCAGTTCACATTTGTAGGTGGATTATTAGTTTTAGAGCTAAAATTAGCATGTTTAAAGTGATTTTCATGCTTCCAGGGGCTCTAAACACAAGATTTGTGGAATGGTTAAAAGTGCATGAAAATGGCCAATTTGCTCACTCTGAGGTCTCAAAAAGTGTTTCTTCACCCCGGGAAGTGAATTAAATACCATTTGGAGGCATTTAATGTTCAAGCAAAAACAGCTGATTTTTGACAAAAGAGATAACACACCCCCATTACGTCATTCTTCAGAAAGGTGAAAAAAGGTCCATTTTCAAATGTTTTATTTTTGAACGTCAGTTCACATTTGTAGGTGCATTATTAGTTTTAGAGCTAAAATTAGCATGTTTAAAGTGATTTTCATGCTTCCAGGGGCTCTAAACACAAGATTTGTGGAATGGTTAAAAGTGCATGAAAATGGCCAATTTGCTCACTCTGAGGTCTCAAAAAGTGTTTCTTCACCCCGGGAAGTGAATTAAATACCATTTGGAGGCATTTAATGTTCAAGCAAAAACGGCTGATTTTTGACAAAAGAGATAACACCCCCCCATTACGCCATGCTTCAGAAAGGTGAAAAATGGTCCGTTTTCAAATGTTTTATTTTTGAAGGTCAGTTCACATTTGTAGGTGGATTATTAGTTTTAGAGCTAAAATTAGCATGTTTAAAGTGATTCTCATGCTTCCAGGGGCCGGGGAAGTGAATGAAATACCATTTGGAGGCATTTAATGTTCCAGCAAAAACGGCTGATTTTTGACAAAAGAGATAACACCGCCCCATTACGTAATTCTTCAGAAAGGTGAAAAATGGTCCGTCTTCAAATGTTTTATTTTTGAATGTCAGTTCACATTTGTAGGTGGATTATTAGTTTTAGAGCTAAAATTAGCATGTTTAAAGTGATTTTCATGCTTCCAGGGGCTCTAAACACAAGATTTGTGGAATGGTTAAAAGTGCATGAAAATGGCCAATTTGCTCACTCTGGGGTCTCAAAAAGTGTTTCTTCACCCCGGGAAGTGAATTAAATACCATTTGGAGGCATTTAATGTTCAAGCAAAAACGGCTGATTTTTGACAAAAGAGATAACACCCCCCCATTACGTCATGCTTCAGAAAGGTGAAAAATGGTCCGTTTTCAAATGTTTTATTTTTGAATGTCAATTCACATTTTTAGGTGGATTATTAGTTTTAGAGCTAAAATTAGCATGTTTAAGGTGATTTTCATGCTTCTAGGGGCCCGGGAAGTGAATTAAATACCATTTGGAGGCATTTAATGTTCAAGCAAAAACAGCTGATTTTTGACAAAAGAGATAACACCCCCCCATTACGTCATGCTTCAGAAAGGTGAAAAATTGTCCGTTTTCAAATGTTTTATTTTTGAATGTCAGTTCAGATTTGTAGGTGGATTATTAGTTTTAGAGCTAAAATTAGCATGTTTAAAGTGATTTTCATGCTTCCTGTGGCCCTAAACACAAGGTTTGTGGAATGGTTAAAAGTGCATGAAAATGGCCAATTTGCTCACTCTGAGGTCTCAAAAAGTGTTTCTTCACCCCGGGAAGTGAATTAAATACCATTTGGAGGCATTTAATGTTCAAGCAAAAACAGCTGATTTTTTACAAAAGAGATAACACCCCCCCATTACGTAATTCTTCAGAAAGGTGAAAAATTGTCTGTTTTCAAATGTTTTATTTTTGAATGTCAGTTCACATTTGTAGGTGGATTATTAGTTATAGAGCTAAAATTAGCATGTTTAAAGTGATTTTCATGCTTCCAGGGGCTCTAAACACAAGATTTGTGGAATGGTTAAAAGTGCATGAAAATGGCCAATTTGCTCACTCTGAGGTCTCAAAAAGTGTTTCTTCACCCCGGGTAGTGAATTAAATACCATTTGGAGGCATTTAATGTTCAAGCAAAAACGGCTGATTTTTGTCAAAAGAGATAACACCCCCCTGTTACGTCATGCTTCAGAAAGGTGAAAAATGGTCCGTTTTCAAATGTTTTATTTTTGAAGGTCAGTGCACATTTGTAGGTGGATTATTAGTTTTAGAGCTAAAATTAGCATGTTTAAAGTGATTTTCATGCTTCCAGGGGCCCGGGAAGGGAATTAAATACCATTTGGAGGCATTAATGTTCAAGCAAAAACGGCTGATTTTTGACAAAAGAGATAACACCGCCCCATTACGTAATTCTTCAGAAAGGTGAAAAATGGTCCGTTTTCAAATGTTTTATTTTTGAACGTCAGTTTACATTTGTAGGTGGATTATTAGTTTTAGAGCTAAAATTAGCATGTTTAAAGTGATTTTCATGCTTCCAGGGGCTCTAAACACAAGATTTGTGGAATGGTTAAAAGTGCATGAAAATGGCCAATTTGCTCACTCTGGGGTCTCAAAAAGTGTTTCTACACCACGGGAAGTGAATTAAATACCATTTGGAGGCATTTAATGTTCAAGCAAAAACGGCTGATTTTTGACAAAAGAGATAACACCCCCCCATTACGTCATGCTTCAGAAAGGTGAAAAATTGTCCGTTTTCAAATGTTTTATTTTTGAATGTCAGTTCAGATTTGTAGGTGGATTATTAGTTTTAGAGCTAAAATTAGCATGTTTAAAGTGATTTTCATGCTTCCTGTGGCCCTAAACACAAGGTTTGTGGAATGGTTAAAAGTGCATGAAAATGGCCAATTTGCTCACTCTGAGGTCTCAAAAAGTGTTTCTTCACCCCGGGAAGTGAATTAAATACCATTTGGAGGCATTTAATGTTCAAGCAAAAACAGCTGATTTTTGACAAAAGAGATAACACCCCCCATTACGTAATTCTTCAGAAAGGTGAAAAATTGTCTGTTTTCAAATGTTTTATTTTTGAATGTCAGTTCACATTTGTAGGTGGATTATTAGTTTTAGAGCTAAAATTAGCATATTTAAAGTGATTTTCATGATTCCAGGGGCTCTAAACACAAGATTTGTGGAATGGTTAAAAGTGCATGAAAATGGCCAATTTGCTCACTCTGAGGTCTCAAAAAGTGTTTCTTCACCCCGGGAAGTGAATTAAATACCATTTGGAGGCATTTAATGTTCAAGCAAAAACGGCTGATTTTTGACAAAAGAGCTAACACCCCCCTCATTAGGTCATGCTTCAGAAAGGTGAAAAATGGTCCGTTTTCAAATGTTTTATTTTTGAACGTCAGTTCACATTTGTAGGTGGATTATTAGTTTTAGAGCTAAAATTAGCATGTTTAAAGTGATTTTCATGCTTCCAGGGGCCCGGGAAGTGAATTAAATACCATTTGGAGGCATTTAATGTTCAAGCAAAAACGGCTGATTTTTGACAAAAGAGATAACACCCCCCCATTACGTCATTCTTCAGAAAGGTGAAAAATGGTCCGTTTTCAAATGTTTTATTTTTGAACGTCAGTTCACATTTGTAGGTGGATTATTAGTTTTAGAGCTAAAATTAGCATGTTTAAAGTGATTTTCATGCTTCCAGGGGCTCTAAACACAAGATTTGTGGAATGGTTAAAAGTGCATGAAAATGGCCAATTTGCTCACTCTGAGGTCTCAAAAAGTGTTTCTTCACCCCGGGAAGTGAATTAAATACCATTTGGAGGCATTTAATGTTCAATCAAAAACAGCTGATTTTTGACAAAAGAGATAACACCCCCCCCCCCATTACGTCATGCTTCAGAAAGGTGAAAAATGGTCAGTTTTCGGGCCCGGGAAGTGAATTAAATACCATTTGGAGGCATTTAATGTTCAAGCAAAAACGGCTGATTTTTGACAAAAGAGATAACACCCCCCCCCCCATTACGTCATGCTTCAGAAAGGTGAAAAATGGTCCGTTTTCAAATGTTTTATTTTTGAATGTCAGTTCACATTTGTAGGTGGATTATTAGTTTTAGAGCTAAAATTAGCACGTTTAAAGTGATTTTCATGCTTTCTGTGGCCCTAAACACAAGGTTTGTGGAATGGTTAAAAGTGCATGAAAATGGCCAATTTGCTCACTCTGAGGTCTCAAAAAGTGTTTCTTCACCCCGGGAAGTAAATTAAATACCATTTGGAGGCATTTAATGTTCAAGCAAAAACAGCTGATTTTTGACAAAAGAGATAACACCCCCCCATTACGTAATTCTTCGGAAAGGTGAAAAATGGTCCATTTTCAAATGTTTTATTTTTGAACGTCAGTTCACATTTGTAGGTGGATTATTAGTTTTAGAGCTAAAATTAGCATGTTTAAAGTGATTTTCATGCTTCCAGGGGCTCAAAACACAAGATTTGTGGAATGGTTAAAAGTGCATGAAAATGGCCAATTTGCTCACTCTGAGGTCTCAAAAAGTGTTTCTTCACCCTGGGAAGTGAATTAAATACCATTTGGAGGCATTTAATTTTCAAGCAAAAACGGCAGATTTTTGACAAAAGAGATAACACCCCCCCCCATTACGTCATTCTTCAGAAAGGTGAAAAATGGTCCGTTTTCAAATGTTTTATTTTTGAACGTCAGTTCACATTTGTAGGTGGATTATTAGTTTTAGAGCTAAAATTAGCATGTTTAAAGTGATTTTCATGCTTCCAGGGGCCCGGTAAGTGAATTAAATACCATTTGTAGGCATTTAATGTTCAAGCAAAAACGGCTGATTTTTGACAAAAGAGATAACACCCCCCATTACGTCATGCTTCAGAAAGGTGAAAAATTGTCCATTTTCAAATGTTTTATTTTTGAATGTCAGTTCACATTTGTAGGTGGATTATTAGTTTTAGAGCTAAAATTAGCATGTTTAAAGTGATTTTCATGCTTCCTGTTGCCCTAAACACAAGGTTTGTGGAATGGTTAAAAGTGCATGAAAATGGCCAATTTGCTCACTCTGAGGTCTCAAAAAGTGTTTCTTCACCCCGGGAAGTGAATTAAATACCATTTGGAGGCCATTTAATGTTCAAGCAAAAACAGCTGATTTTTGACAAAAGAGATAACAACTCCCCATTACGTAATTCTTCAGAAAGGTGAAAAATTGTCCGTTTTCAAATGTTTTATTTTTGAATGTCAGTTCACATTTGTAGGTGGATTATTAGTTTTAGAGCTAAAATTAGCATGTTTAAAGTGATTTTCATGCTTCCTGTGGCCCTAAACACAAGGTTTGTGGAATGGTTAAAAGTGCATGAAAATGGCCAATTTGCTCACTCTGAGGTCTCAAAAAGTGTTACTTCACCCCGGGAAGTGAATTAAATACCATTTGGAGGCATTTAATGTTCAAGCAAAAACGGCGGATTTTTGACAAAAGAGATAACACCCCCCCATTACGTGATGCTTCAGAAAGGTGAAAAATTGTCAGTTTTCAAATGTTTTATTTTTGAATGTCAGTTCACATTTGTAGGTGAATTATTAGTTTTAGAGCTAAAATTAGCATGTTTAAAGTGATTTTCATGCTTCATGTGGCCCTAAACACAAGGTTTGTGGAATGGTTAAAAGTGCATGAAAATGGCCAATTTGCTCACTCTGAGGTCTCAAAAAGTGTTTCTTCACCCCGGGAAGTGAATTAAATACCATTTGGAGGCATTTAATGTTCAAGCAAAAACAGCTGATTTTTGACAAAAGAGATAACACCCCCCCATTACGTAATTCTTCAGAAAGGTGAAAAATTGTCTGTTTTCAAATGTTTTATTTTTGAATGTCAGTTCACATTTGTAGGTGGATTATTAGTTTTAGAGCTAAAATTAGCATATTTAAAGTGATTTTCATGCTTCCAGGGGCTCTAAACACAAGATTTGTGGAATGTTTAAAAGTGCATGAAAATGGCCAATTTGCTCACTCTGAGGTCTCAAAAAGTGTTTCTTCACCCCGGGAAGTGAATTAAATACCATTTGGAGGCATTTAATGTTCAAGCAAAAACAGCTGATTTTTGATAAAAAAGGGATAACACCCCCCCATTACGTCATTCTTCAGAAAGGTGAAAAATGGTCCGTTTTCAAATGTTTTATTTTTGAACGTCAGTTCACATTTGTAGGTGGATTATTAGTTTTAGAGCTAAAATTAGCATGTTTAAAGGGATTTTCATGTTTCCAGGGGCTCTAAACACAAGATTTGTGGAATGGTTAAAAGTGCATGAAAATGGCCAATTTGCTCACTCTGAGGTCTCAAAAAGTGTTTCTTCACCCCGGGAAGTGAATTAAATACCATTTGTAGGCATTTAATGTTCAATCAAAAACAGCTGATTTTTGACAAAAGAGATAACACCTCCCCATTACGTAATTCTTCAGAAAGGTGAAAAATTGTCTGTTTTCAAATGTTTTATTTTTGAATGTCAGTTCACATTTGTAGGTGGATTATTAGTTTTAGAGCTAAAATTAGCATATTTAAAGTGATTTTCATGCTTCCAGGGGCTCTAAACACAAGATGTGTGGAATGGTTAAAAGTGCATGAAAATGGCCAATTTGCTCACTCTGAGGTCTCAAAACGTGTTTCTTCACCCCGGGAAGTGAATTAAATACCATTTGGAGGCATTTAATGTTCAAGCAAAAACGGCTGATTTTTGACAAAAGAGATAACACCCCCCCA
This sequence comes from Lissotriton helveticus, assembly GCF_964261635.1. NCBI lineage: Eukaryota > Metazoa > Chordata > Amphibia > Caudata > Salamandridae > Lissotriton > Lissotriton helveticus. Next base: position 3,755,882 of record NW_027611740.1, read on the forward strand.
TTACGTCATTCTTCAGAAAGGTGAAAAATGGTCCGTTTTCAAATGTTTTATTTTTGAACGTCAGTTCACATTTGTAGGTGGATTATTAGTTTTAGAGCTAAAATTAGCATGTTTAAAGTGATTTTCATGCTTCCTGTGGCTCTAAACACAAGTTTTGTGGAATGTTTAAAAGTGCATGAAAATGGCCAATTTGCTCACTCTGAGGTCTCAAAAAGTGTTTCTTCACCCCGGGAAGTGAATTAAATACCATTGTAGGCATTTAATGTTCAATCAAAAACAGCTGATTTTTGACAAAAGAGATAACACCCCCATTACGTCATTCTTCAGAAAGGTGAAAAATGGTCCGTTTTCAAATGTTTTATTTTTGAACGTCAGTTCACATTTGTAGGTGGATTATTAGTTTTAGAGCTAAAATTAGCATGTTTAAAGTGATTTTCATGCTTCCAGCGGCCCGGGAAGTGAATTAAATACCATTTGGAGGCATTTAATGTTCCAGCAAAAACGGCTGATTTTTGACAAAAGAGATAACACCGCCCCATTACGTAATTCTTCGGAAAGGTGAAAAATGGTCCGTCTTCAAATGTTTTATTTTTGAACGTCAGTTCACATTTGTAGGTGGATTATTAGTTTTAGAGCTAAAATTAGCATGTTTAAAGTGATTTTCATGCTTCCAGGGGCTCTAAACACAAGATTTGTGGAATGTTTAAAAGTGCATGAAAATGGCCAATTTGCTCACTCTGAGGTCTCAAAAAGTGTTTCTTCACCCCGGGAAGTGAATTAAATACCATTTGGAGGCATTTAATGTTCAAGCAAAAACAGCTGATTTTTGATAAAAAAGGGATAACACCCCCCCATTACGTCATTCTTCAGAAAGGTGAAAAATGGTCCGTTTTCAAATGTTTTATTTTTGAACGTCAGTTCACATTTGTAGGTGGAATATTATTTTTAGAGCTAAAATTAGCATGTTTAAAGTGATTTTCATGCTTCCTGTGGCCCTAAACACAAGGTTTGTGGAATGGTTAAAAGTGCATGAAAATGGCCAATTTGCTCACTCTGAGGTCTCAAAAAGTGTTTCTTAACCCCGGGAAGTGAATTAAATACCATTTGGAGGCATTTAATGTTCAATCAAAAACAGCTGATTTTTGACAAAAGAGATAACACCTCCCATTACGTCATGCTTCAGAAAGGTGAAAAATTGTCCGTTTTCAAATGTTTTATTTTTGAATCTCAGTTCACATTTGTAGGTGGATTATTAGTTTTAGAGCTAAAATTAGCATGTTTAAAGTGATTTTCATGCTTCCTGTGGCCCTAAACACAAGGTTTGTGGAATGGTTAAAAGTGCATGAAAATGGCCAATTTGCTCACTCTGAGGTTTCAAAAAGTGTTTCTTCACCCCGGGAAGTGAATTAAATACCATTTGGAGGCATTTAATGTTCAAGCAAAAACAGCTGATTTTTGACAAAAGAGATAACACCCCCCCATTACGTAATTCTTCAGAAAGGTGAAAAATTGTCTGTTTTCAAATGTTTTATTTTTGAATGTCAGTTCACATTTGTAGGTGGATTATTAGTTTTAGAGCTAAAATTAGCATATTTAAAGTGATTTTCATGCTTCCAGGGGCTCTAAACACAAGATTTGTGGAATGTTTAAAAGTCCATGAAAATGGCCAATTTGCTCACTCTGAGGTCTCAAAAAGTGTTTCTTCACCCCGGGAAGTGAATTAAATACCATTTGGAGGCATTTAATGTTCAAGCAAAAACGGCTGATTTTTGACAAAAGAGATAACACCCCCCCATTACGTCATTCTTCAGAAAGGTGAAAAATGGTCCGTTTTCAAATGTTTTATTTTTGAACGTTATTTCACATTTGTAGGTGGATTATTAGTTTTAGAGCTAAAATTAGCATGTTTAAAGGGATTTTCATGTTTCCAGGGGCTCTAAACACAAGATTTGTGGAATGGTTAAAAGTGCATGAAAATGGCCAATTTGCTCACTCTGAGGTCTCAAAAAGTGTTTCTTCACCCCGGGAAGTGAATTAAATACCATTTGTAGGCATTTAATGTTCAATCAAAAACAGCTGATTTTTGACAAAAGAGATAACACCTCCCCATTACGTAATTCTTCATAAAGGTGAAAAATTGTCTGTTTTCAAATGTTTTATTTTTGAATGTCAGTTCACATTTGTAGGTGGATTATTAGTTTTAGAGCTAAAATTAGCATATTTAAAGTGATTTTCATGCTTCCAGGGGCTCTAAACACAAGATTTGTGGAATGGTTAAAAGTGCATGAAAATGGCCAATTTGCTCACTCTGAGGTCTCAAAAAGTGTTTCTTCACCCCGGGAAGTGAATTAAATACCATTTGGAGGCATTTAATGTTCAAGCAAAAACAGCTGATTTTTGACAAAAGAGATAACACCCCCCCATTACGTCATTCTTCAGAAAGGTGAAAAATGGTCCATTTTCAAATGTTTTATTTTTGAACGTCAGTTCAAATTTGTAGGTGGATTATTAGTTTTAGAGCTAAAATTAGCATGTTTAAAGTGATTTTCATGCTTCCAGGGGCTCTAAACACAAGATTTGTGGAATGGTTAAAAGTGCATGAAAATGGCCAATTTGCTCACTCTGAGGTCTCAAAAAGTGTTTCTTCACCCCGGGAAGTGAATTAAATACCATTTGGAGGCATTTAATGTTCAAGCAAAAACGGCTGATTTTTGACAAAAGAGATAACACCCCCCCATTACATCATGCTTCAGAAAGGTGAAAAATGGTCCGTTTTCAAATGTTTTATTTTTGAAGGTCAGTTCACATTTGTAGGTGGCTTATTAGTTTTAGAGCTAAAATTAGCATGTTTAAAGTGATTCTCATGCTTCCAGGGGCCGGGGAAGTGAATTAAATACCATTTGGAGGCATTTAATGTTCCAGCAAAAACGGCTGATTTTTGACAAAAGAGATAACACAACCCCATTACGTAATTCTTCAGAAATGTGAACAATGGTCCGTCTTCAAATGTTTTATTTTTGAACGTCAGTTCACATTTGTAGGTGGATTATTAGTTTTAGAGCTAAAATTAGCATGTTTAAAGTGATTTTCATGCTTCCAGGGGCTCTAAACACAAGATTTGTGGAATGGTTAAAAGTGCATGAAAATGGCCAATTTGCTCACTCTGGGGTCTCAAAAAGTGTTTCTTCACCCCGGGAAGTGAATTAAATACCATTTGGAGGCATTTAATGTTCAATCAAAAACAGCTGATTTTTGACAAAAGAGATAACACCCCCCCCCCCATTACGTCATGCTTCAGAAAGGTGAAAAATGGTCCGTTTTCGGGCCCGGGAAGTGAATTAAATACCATTTGGAGGCATTTAATGTTCAAGCAAAAACGGCTGATTTTTGACAAAAGAGATAACACCCCCCCCCCCATTACGTCATGCTTCAGAAAGGTGAAAAATGGTCCGTTTTCAAATGTTTTATTTTTGAATGTCAGTTCACATTTGTAGGTGGATTATTAGTTTTAGAGCTAAAATTAGCACGTTTAAAGTGATTTTCATGCTTTCTGTGGCCCTAAACACAAGGTTTGTGGAATGGTTAAAAGTGCATGAAAATGGCCAATTTGCTCACTCTGAGGTCTCAAAAAGTGTTTCTTCACCCCGGGAAGTAAATTAAATACCATTTGGAGGCATTTAATGTTCAAGCAAAAACAGCTGATTTTTGACAAAAGAGATAACACCCCCCCATTACGTAATTCTTCGGAAAGGTGAAAAATGGTCCATTTTCAAATGTTTTATTTTTGAACGTCAGTTCACATTTGTAGGTGGATTATTAGTTTTAGAGCTAAAATTAGCATGTTTAAAGTGATTTTCATGCTTCCAGGGGCTCAAAACACAAGATTTGTGGAATGGTTAAAAGTGCATGAAAATGGCCAATTTGCTCACTCTGAGGTCTCAAAAAGTGTTTCTTCACCCTGGGAAGTGAATTAAATACCATTTGGAGGCATTTAATTTTCAAGCAAAAACGGCAGATTTTTGACAAAAGAGATAACACCCCCCCCCATTACGTCATTCTTCAGAAAGGTGAAAAATGGTCCGTTTTCAAATGTTTTATTTTTGAACGTCAGTTCACATTTGTAGGTGGATTATTAGTTTTAGAGCTAAAATTAGCATGTTTAAAGTGATTTTCATGCTTCCAGGGGCCCGGTAAGTGAATTAAATACCATTTGTAGGCATTTAATGTTCAAGCAAAAACGGCTGATTTTTGACAAAAGAGATAACACCCCCCATTACGTCATGCTTCAGAAAGGTGAAAAATTGTCCATTTTCAAATGTTTTATTTTTGAATGTCAGTTCACATTTGTAGGTGGATTATTAGTTTTAGAGCTAAAATTAGCATGTTTAAAGTGATTTTCATGCTTCCTGTTGCCCTAAACACAAGGTTTGTGGAATGGTTAAAAGTGCATGAAAATGGCCAATTTGCTCACTCTGAGGTCTCAAAAAGTGTTTCTTCACCCCGGGAAGTGAATTAAATACCATTTGGAGGCATTTAATGTTCAAGCAAAAACAGCTGATTTTTTACAAAAGAGATAACAACCCCCAATTACGTAATTCTTCAGAAAGGTGAAAAATTGTCCGTTTTCAAATGTTTTATTTTTGAATGTCAGTTAACATTTGTAGGTGGATTATTAGTTTTAGAGCTAAAATTAGCATTTTTAAAGTGATTTTCATGCTTCCTGTGGCCCTAAACACAAGGTTTGTGGAATGGTTAAAAGTGCATGAAAATGGCCAATTTGCTCACTCTGAGGTCTCAAAAAGTGTTTCTTCACCCCGGGAAGTGAATTAAATACCATTTGGAGGCCATTTAATGTTCAAGCAAAAACAGCTGATTTTTGACAAAAGAGATAACAACTCCCCATTACGTAATTCTTCAGAAAGGTGAAAAATTGTCCGTTTTCAAATGTTTTATTTTTGAATGTCAGTTCACATTTGTAGGTGGATTATTAGTTTTAGAGCTAAAATTAGCATGTTTAAAGTGATTTTCATGCTTCCTGTGGCCCTAAACACAAGGTTTGTGGAATGGTTAAAAGTGCATGAAAATGGCCAATTTGCTCACTCTGAGGTCTCAAAAAGTGTTTCTTCACCCCGGGAAGTGAATTAAATACCATTTGGAGGCATTTAATGTTCAAGCAAAAACGGCGGATTTTTGACAAAAGAGATAACACCCCCCCATTACGTGATGCTTCAGAAAGGTGAAAAATTGTCAGTTTTCAAATGTTTTATTTTTGAATGTCAGTTCACATTTGTAGGTGAATTATTAGTTTTAGAGCTAAAATTAGCATGTTTAAAGTGATTTTCATGCTTCATGTGGCCCTAAACACAAGGTTTGTGGAATGGTTAAAAGTGCATGAAAATGGCCAATTTGCTCACTCTGAGGTCTCAAAAAGTGTTTCTTCACCCCGGGAAGTGAATTAAATACCATTTGGAGGCATTTAATGTTCAAGCAAAAACAGCTGATTTTTGACAAAAGAGATAACACCCCCCCATTACGTAATTCTTCAGAAAGGTGAAAAATTGTCTGTTTTCAAATGTTTTATTTTTGAATGTCAGTTCACATTTGTAGGTGGATTATTAGTTTTAGAGCTAAAATTAGCATATTTAAAGTGATTTTCATGCTTCCAGGGGCTCTAAACACAAGATTTGTGGAATGTTTAAAAGTGCATGAAAATGGCCAATTTGCTCACTCTGAGGTCTCAAAAAGTGTTTCTTCACCCCGGGAAGTGAATTAAATACCATTTGGAGGCATTTAATGTTCAAGCAAAAACAGCTGATTTTTGATAAAAAAGGGATAACACCCCCCCATTACGTCATTCTTCAGAAAGGTGAAAAATGGTCCGTTTTCAAATGTTTTATTTTTGAACGTCAGTTCACATTTGTAGGTGGATTATTAGTTTTAGAGCTAAAATTAGCATGTTTAAAGGGATTTTCATGTTTCCAGGGGCTCTAAACACAAGATTTGTGGAATGGTTAAAAGTGCATGAAAATGGCCAATTTGCTCACTCTGAGGTCTCAAAAAGTGTTTCTTCACCCCGGGAAGTGAATTAAATACCATTTGTAGGCATTTAATGTTCAATCAAAAACAGCTGATTTTTGACAAAAGAGATAACACCTCCCCATTACGTAATTCTTCAGAAAGGTGAAAAATTGTCTGTTTTCAAATGTTTTATTTTTGAATGTCAGTTCACATTTGTAGGTGGATTATTAGTTTTAGAGCTAAAATTAGCATATTTAAAGTGATTTTCATGCTTCCAGGGGCTCTAAACACAAGATGTGTGGAATGGTTAAAAGTGCATGAAAATGGCCAATTTGCTCACTCTGAGGTCTCAAAACGTGTTTCTTCACCCCGGGAAGTGAATTAAATACCATTTGGAGGCATTTAATGTTCAAGCAAAAACGGCTGATTTTTGACAAAAGAGATAACACCCCCCCATTACGTCATTCTTCAGAAAGGTGAAAAATGGTCCGTTTTCAAATGTTTTATTTTTGAACGTCAGTTCACATTTGTAGGTGGATTATTAGTTTTAGAGCTAAAATTAGCATGTTTAAAGTGATTTTCATGCTTCCTGTGGCTCTAAACACAAGTTTTGTGGAATGTTTAAAAGTGCATGAAAATGGCCAATTTGCTCACTCTGAGGTCTCAAAAAGTGTTTCTTCACCCCGGGAAGTGAATTAAATACCATTGTAGGCATTTAATGTTCAATCAAAAACAGCTGATTTTTGACAAAAGAGATAACACCCCCATTACGTCATTCTTCAGAAAGGTGAAAAATGGTCCGTTTTCAAATGTTTTATTTTTGAACGTCAGTTCACATTTGTAGGTGGATTATTAGTTTTAGAGCTAAAATTAGCATGTTTAAAGTGATTTTCATGCTTCCAGCGGCCCGGGAAGTGAATTAAATACCATTTGGAGGCATTTAATGTTCCAGCAAAAACGGCTGATTTTTGACAAAAGAGATAACACCGCCCCATTACGTAATTCTTCGGAAAGGTGAAAAATGGTCCGTCTTCAAATGTTTTATTTTTGAACGTCAGTTCACATTTGTAGGTGGATTATTAGTTTTAGAGCTAAAATTAGCATGTTTAAAGTGATTTTCATGCTTCCAGGGGCTCTAAACACAAGATTTGTGGAATGTTTAAAAGTGCATGAAAATGGCCAATTTGCTCACTCTGAGGTCTCAAAAAGTGTTTCTTCACCCCGGGAAGTGAATTAAATACCATTTGGAGGCATTTAATGTTCAAGCAAAAACAGCTGATTTTTGATAAAAAAGGGATAACACCCCCCCATTACGTCATTCTTCAGAAAGGTGAAAAATGGTCCGTTTTCAAATGTTTTATTTTTGAACGTCAGTTCACATTTGTAGGTGGAATATTATTTTTAGAGCTAAAATTAGCATGTTTAAAGTGATTTTCATGCTTCCTGTGGCCCTAAACACAAGGTTTGTGGAATGGTTAAAAGTGCATGAAAATGGCCAATTTGCTCACTCTGAGGTCTCAAAAAGTGTTTCTTAACCCCGGGAAGTGAATTAAATACCATTTGGAGGCATTTAATGTTCAATCAAAAACAGCTGATTTTTGACAAAAGAGATAACACCTCCCATTACGTCATGCTTCAGAAAGGTGAAAAATTGTCCGTTTTCAAATGTTTTATTTTTGAATCTCAGTTCACATTTGTAGGTGGATTATTAGTTTTAGAGCTAAAATTAGCATGTTTAAAGTGATTTTCATGCTTCCTGTGGCCCTAAACACAAGGTTTGTGGAATGGTTAAAAGTGCATGAAAATGGCCAATTTGCTCACTCTGAGGTTTCAAAAAGTGTTTCTTCACCCCGGGAAGTGAATTAAATACCATTTGGAGGCATTTAATGTTCAAGCAAAAACAGCTGATTTTTGACAAAAGAGATAACACCCCCCCATTACGTAATTCTTCAGAAAGGTGAAAAATTGTCTGTTTTCAAATGTTTTATTTTTGAATGTCAGTTCACATTTGTAGGTGGATTATTAGTTTTAGAGCTAAAATTAGCATATTTAAAGTGATTTTCATGCTTCCAGGGGCTCTAAACACAAGATTTGTGGAATGTTTAAAAGTCCATGAAAATGGCCAATTTGCTCACTCTGAGGTCTCAAAAAGTGTTTCTTCACCCCGGGAAGTGAATTAAATACCATTTGGAGGCATTTAATGTTCAAGCAAAAACGGCTGATTTTTGACAAAAGAGATAACACCCCCCCATTACGTCATTCTTCAGAAAGGTGAAAAATGGTCCGTTTTCAAATGTTTTATTTTTGAACGTTATTTCACATTTGTAGGTGGATTATTAGTTTTAGAGCTAAAATTAGCATGTTTAAAGGGATTTTCATGTTTCCAGGGGCTCTAAACACAAGATTTGTGGAATGGTTAAAAGTGCATGAAAATGGCCAATTTGCTCACTCTGAGGTCTCAAAAAGTGTTTCTTCACCCCGGGAAGTGAATTAAATACCATTTGTAGGCATTTAATGTTCAATCAAAAACAGCTGATTTTTGACAAAAGAGATAACACCTCCCCATTACGTAATTCTTCATAAAGGTGAAAAATTGTCTGTTTTCAAATGTTTTATTTTTGAATGTCAGTTCACATTTGTAGGTGGATTATTAGTTTTAGAGCTAAAATTAGCATATTTAAAGTGATTTTCATGCTTCCAGGGGCTCTAAACACAAGATTTGTGGAATGGTTAAAAGTGCATGAAAATGGCCAATTTGCTCACTCTGAGGTCTCAAAAAGTGTTTCTTCACCCCGGGAAGTGAATTAAATACCATTTGGAGGCATTTAATGTTCAAGCAAAAACAGCTGATTTTTGACAAAAGAGATAACACCCCCCCATTACGTCATTCTTCAGAAAGGTGAAAAATGGTCCATTTTCAAATGTTTTATTTTTGAACGTCAGTTCAAATTTGTAGGTGGATTATTAGTTTTAGAGCTAAAATTAGCATGTTTAAAGTGATTTTCATGCTTCCAGGGGCTCTAAACACAAGATTTGTGGAATGGTTAAAAGTGCATGAAAATGGCCAATTTGCTCACTCTGAGGTCTCAAAAAGTGTTTCTTCACCCCGGGAAGTGAATTAAATACCATTTGGAGGCATTTAATGTTCAAGCAAAAACGGCTGATTTTTGACAAAAGAGATAACACCCCCCCATTACATCATGCTTCAGAAAGGTGAAAAATGGTCCGTTTTCAAATGTTTTATTTTTGAAGGTCAGTTCACATTTGTAGGTGGCTTATTAGTTTTAGAGCTAAAATTAGCATGTTTAAAGTGATTCTCATGCTTCCAGGGGCCGGGGAAGTGAATTAAATACCATTTGGAGGCATTTAATGTTCCAGCAAAAACGGCTGATTTTTGACAAAAGAGATAACACAACCCCATTACGTAATTCTTCAGAAATGTGAACAATGGTCCGTCTTCAAATGTTTTATTTTTGAACGTCAGTTCACATTTGTAGGTGGATTATTAGTTTTAGAGCTAAAATTAGCATGTTTAAAGTGATTTTCATGCTTCCAGGGGCTCTAAACACAAGATTTGTGGAATGGTTAAAAGTGCATGAAAATGGCCAATTTGCTCACTCTGGGGTCTCAAAAAGTGTTTCTTCACCCCGGGAAGTGAATTAAATACCATTTGGAGGCATTTAATGTTCAAGCAAAAACAGCTGATTTTTGACAAAAGAGATAACACCCCCCCATTACGTCATGCTTCAGAAAGGTGAAAAATTGTCCGTTTTCAAATGTTTTATTTTTGAATGTCAGTTCAGATTTGTAGGTGGATTATTAGTTTTAGAGCTAAAATTAGCATGTTTAAAGTGATTTTCATGCTTCCTGTGGCCCTAAACACAAGGTTTGTGGAATGGTTAAAAGTGCATGAAAATGGCCAATTTGCTCACTCTGAGGTCTCAAAAAGTGTTTCTTCACCCCGGGAAGTGAATTAAATACCATTTGGAGGCATTTAATGTTCAAGCAAAAACAGCTGATTTTTTACAAAAGAGATAACACCCCCCCATTACGTCATTCTTCAGAAAGGTGAAAAATGGTCCGTTTTCAAATGTCTTATTTTTGAACGTCAGTTCACATTTGTAGGTGGATTATTAGTTTTAGAGCTAAAATTAGCATGTTTAAAGTGATTTTCATGCTTCCAGGGGCTCTAAACACAAGATTTGTGGAATGGTTAAAAGTGCATGAAAATGGCCAATTTGCTCACTCTGAGGTCTCAAAAAGTGTTTCTTCACCCCGGGAAGTGAATTAAATACCATTTGGAGGCATTTAATGTTCAAGCAAAAACAGCTGATTTTTGACAAAAGAGATAACACCCCCCCATTACGTCATTCTTCAGAAAGGTGAAAAATGGTCCATTTTCAAATGTTTTATTTTTGAACGTCAGTTCACATTTGTAGGTGGATTATTAGTTTTAGAGCTAAAATTAGCATGTTTAAAGTGATTTTCATGCTTCCAGGGGCTCTAAACACAAGATTTGTGGAATGGTTAAAAGTGCATGAAAATGGCCAATTTGCTCACTCTGAGGTCTCAAAAAGTGTTTCTTCACCCCGGGAAGTGAATTAAATACCATTTGGAGGCATTTAATGTTCAAGCAAAAACGGCTGATTTTTGACAAAAGAGATAACACCCCCCCATTACATCATGCTTCAGAAAGGTGAAAAATGGTCCGTTTTCAAATGTTTTATTTTTGAAGGTCAGTTCACATTTGTAGGTGGCTTATTAGTTTTAGAGCTAAAATTAGCATGTTTAAAGTGATTCTCATGCTTCCAGGGGCCGGGGAAGTGAATTAAATACCATTTGGAGGCATTTAATGTTCCAGCAAAAACGGCTGATTTTTGACAAAAGAGATAACACAACCCCATTACGTAATTCTTCAGAAATGTGAACAATGGTCCGTCTTCAAATGTTTTATTTTTGAACGTCAGTTCACATTTGTAGGTGGATTATTAGTTTTAGAGCTAAAATTAGCATGTTTAAAGTGATTTTCATGCTTCCAGGGGCTCTAAACACAAGATTTGTGGAATGGTTAAAAGTGCATGAAAATGGCCAATTTGCTCACTCTGGGGTCTCAAAAAGTGTTTCTTCACCCCGGGAAGTGAATTAAATACCATTTGGAGGCATTTAATGTTCAAGCAAAAACAGCTGATTTTTGACAAAAGAGATAACACCCCCCCATTACGTCATGCTTCAGAAAGGTGAAAAATTGTCCGTTTTCAAATGTTTTATTTTTGAATGTCAGTTCAGATTTGTAGGTGGATTATTAGTTTTAGAGCTAAAATTAGCATGTTTAAAGTGATTTTCATGCTTCCTGTGGCCCTAAACACAAGGTTTGTGGAATGGTTAAAAGTGCATGAAAATGGCCAATTTGCTCACTCTGAGGTCTCAAAAAGTGTTTCTTCACCCCGGGAAGTGAATTAAATACCATTTGGAGGCATTTAATGTTCAAGCAAAAACAGCTGATTTTTTACAAAAGAGATAACACCCCCCCATTACGTCATTCTTCAGAAAGGTGAAAAATGGTCCGTTTTCAAATGTCTTATTTTTGAACGTCAGTTCACATTTGTAGGTGGATTATTAGTTTTAGAGCTAAAATTAGCATGTTTAAAGTGATTTTCATGCTTCCAGGGGCTCTAAACACAAGATTTGTGGAATGGGTAAAAGTGCATGAAAATGGCCAATTTGCTCACTCTGAGGTCTCAAAAAGTGTTTCTTCACCCCGGGAAGTGAATTAAATACCATTTGGAGGCATTTAATGTTCAAGCAAAAACAGCTGATTTTTGACAAAAGAGATAACACCCCCCCATTACGTCATTCTTCAGAAAGGTGAAAAATGGTCCATTTTCAAATGTTTTATTTTTGAACGTCAGTTCACATTTGTAGGTGGATTATTAGTTTTAGAGCTAAAATTAGCATGTTTAAAGTGATTTTCATGCTTCCAGGGGCTCTAAACACAAGATTTGTGGAATGGTTAAAAGTGCATGAAAATGGCCAATTTGCTCACTCTGAGGTCTCAAAAAGTGTTTCTTCACCCCGGGAAGTGAATTAAATACCATTTGGAGGCATTTAATGTTCAAGCAAAAACGGCTGATTTTTGACAAAAGAGATAACACCCCCCCATTATGCCATGCTTCAGAAAGGTGAAAAATGGTCCGTTTTCAAATGTTTTATTTTTGAAGGTCAGTTCACATTTGTAGGTGGATTATTAGTTTTAGAGCTAAAATTAGCATGTTTAAAGTGATTCTCATGCTTCCAGGGGCCGGGGAAGTGAATGAAATACCATTTGGAGGCATTTAATGTTCCAGCAAAAACGGCTGATTTTTGACAAAAGAGATAACACCGCCCCATTACGTAATTCTTCAGAAAGGTGAAAAATGGTCCGTCTTCAAATGTTTTATTTTTGAATGTCAGTTCACATTTGTAGGTGGATTATTAGTTTTAGAGCTAAAATTAGCATGTTTAAAGTGATTTTCATGCTTCCAGGGGCTCTAAACACAAGATTTGTGGAATGGTTAAAAGTGCATGAAAATGGCCAATTTGCTCACTCTGGGGTCTCAAAAAGTGTTTCTTCACCCCGGGAAGTGAATTAAATACCATTTGGAGGCATTTAATGTTCAAGCAAAAACGGCTGATTTTTGACAAAAGAGATAACACCCCCCCATTACGTCATGCTTCAGAAAGGTGAAAAATGGTCCGTTTTCAAATGTTTTATTTTTGAATGTCAATTCACATTTTTAGGTGGATTATTAGTTTTAGAGCTAAAATTAGCATGTTTAAGGTGATTTTCATGCTTCCAGGGGCCCGGGAAGTGAATTAAATACCATTTGGAGGCATTTAATGTTCAAGCAAAAACAGCTGATTTTTGACAAAAGAGATAACACCCCCCCATTACGTCATGCTTCAGAAAGGTGAAAAATTGTCCGTTTTCAAATGTTTTATTTTTGAATGTCAGTTCAGATTTGTAGGTGGATTATTAGTTTTAGAGCTAAAATTAGCATGTTTAAAGTGATTTTCATGCTTCCTGTGGCCCTAAACACAAGGTTTGTGGAATGGTTAAAAGTGCATGAAAATGGCCAATTTGCTCACTCTGAGGTCTCAAAAACTGTTTCTTCACCCCGGGAAGTGAATTAAATACCATTTGGAGGCATTTAATGTTCAATCAAAAACAGCTGATTTTTGACAAAAGAGATAACACCCCCCCCCCATTACGTCATGCTTCAGAAAGGTGAAAAATGGTCCGTTTTAAGGCCCGGGAAGTGAATTAAATACCATTTGGAGGCATTTAATGTTCAAGCAAAAACGGCTGATTTTTGACAAAAGAGATAACACCCCCCCCCATTACGTCATGCTTCAGAAAGGTGAAAAATGGTCCGTTTTCAAATGTTTTATTTTTGAATGTCAGTTCACATTTGTAGGTGGATTATTAGTTTTAGAGCTAAAATTAGCATGTTTAAAGTGATTTTCATGCTTTCTGTGGCCCTAAACACAAGGTTTGTGGAATGGTTAAAAGTGCATGAAAATGGCCAATTTGCTCACTCTGAGGTCTCAAAAACTGTTTCTTCACCCCGGGAAGTGAATTAAATACCATTTGGAGGCATTTAATGTTCAATCAAAAACAGCTGATTTTTGACAAAAGAGATAACACCCCCCCCCCATTACGTCATGCTTCAGAAAGGTGAAAAATGGTCCGTTTTAAGGCCCGGGAAGTAAATTAAATACCATTTGGAGGCATTTAATGTTCAAGCAAAAACAGCTGATTTTGACAAAAGAGATAACACCCCCCCATTACGTAATTCTTCGGAAAGGTGAAAAATGGTCCATTTTCAAATGTTTTATTTTTGAACGTCAGTTCACATTTGTAGGTGGATTATTAGTTTTAGAGCTAAAATTAGCATGTTTAAAGTGATTTTCATGCTTCCAGGGGCTCAAAACACAAGATTTGTGGAATGGTTAAAAGTGCATGAAAATGGCCAATTTGCTCACTCTGAGGTCTCAAAAAGTGTTTCTTCACCCTGGGAAGTGAATTAAATACCATTTGGAGGCATTTAATTTTCAAGCAAAAACGGCAGATTTTTGACAAAAGAGATAACACCCCCCCCCCCATTACGTCATTCTTCAGAAAGGTGAAAAATGGTCCGTTTTCAAATGTTTTATTTTTGAACGTCAGTTCACATTTGTAGGTGGATTATTAGTTTTAGAGCTAAAATTAGCATGTTTAAAGTGATTTTCATGCTTCCAGGGGCCCGGTAAGTGAATTAAATACCATTTGTAGGCATTTAATGTTCAAGCAAAAACGGCTGATTTTTGACAAAAGAGATAACACCCCCCATTACGTCATGCTTCAGAAAGGTGAAAAATTGTCCATTTTCAAATGTTTTATTTTTGAATGTCAGTTCACATTTGTAGGTGGATTATTAGTTTTAGAGCTAAAATTAGCATGTTTAAAGTGATTTTCATGCTTCCTGTGGCCCTAAACACAAGGTTTGTGGAATGGTTAAAAGTGCATGAAAATGGCCAATTTGCTCACTCTGAGGTCTCAAAAAGTGTTTCTTCACCCCGGGAAGTGAATTAAATACCATTTGGAGGCATTTAATGTTCAAGCAAAAACAGCTGATTTTTTACAAAAGAGATAACAACCCCCAATTACGTAATTCTTCAGAAAGGTGAAAAATTGTCCGTTTTCAAATGTTTTATTTTTGAATGTCAGTTAACATTTGTAGGTGGATTATTAGTTTTAGAGCTAAAATTAGCATTTTTAAAGTGATTTTCATGCTTCCTGTGGCCCTAAACACAAGGTTTGTGGAATGGTTAAAAGTGCATGAAAATGGCCAATTTGTTCACTCTGAGGTCTCAAAAAGTGTTTCTTCACCCCGGGAAGTGAATTAAATACCATTTGGAGGCATTTAATGTTCAAGCAAAAACAGCTGATTTTTGACAAAAGAGATAACACCCCCCCATTACGTCATTCTTCAGAAAGGTGAAAAATGGTCCATTTTCAAATGTTTTATTTTTGAACGTCAGTTCAAATTTGTAGGTGGATTATTAGTTTTAGAGCTAAAATTAGCATGTTTAAAGTGATTTTCATGCTTCCAGGGGCTCTAAACACAAGATTTGTGGAATGGTTAAAAGTGCATGAAAATGGCCAATTTGCTCACTCTGAGGTCTCAAAAAGTGTTTCTTCACCCCGGGAAGTGAATTAAATACCATTTGGAGGCTTTTAATGTTCAAGCAAAAACGGCTGATTTTTGACAAAAGAGATAACACCCCCCATTACGTCATGCTTCAGAAAGGTGAAAAATGGTCCGTTTTCAAATGTTTTATTTTTGAAGGTCAGTTCACATTTGTAGGTGGCTTATTAGTTTTAGAGCTAAAATTAGCATGTTTAAAGTGATTCTCATGCTTCCAGGGGCCGGGGAAGTGAATTAAATACCATTTGGAGGCATTTAATGTTCAAGCAAAAACAGCTGATTTTTGACAAAAGAGATAACACCGCCCCATTACGTAATTCTTCAGAAAGGTGAAAAATGGTCCGTTTTCAAATGTTTTATTTTTGAACGTCAGTTTACATTTGTAGGTGGATTATTAGTTTTAGAGCTAAAATTAGCATGTTTAAAGTGATTTTCATGCTTCCAGGGGCTCTAAACACAAGATTTGTGGAATGGTTAAAAGTGCATGAAAATGGCCAATTTGCTCACTCTGGGGTCTCAAAAAGTGTTTCTACACCACGGGAAGTGAATTAAATACCATTTGGAGGCATTTAATGTTCAAGCAAAAACGGCTGATTTTTGACAAAAGAGATAACACCCCCCCATTATGTCATGCTTCAGAAAGGTGAAAAATGGTCCGTTTTCAAATGTTTTATTTTTGAACGTCAGTTCACATTTGTAGGTGGATTATTAGTTTTAGAGCTAAAATTAGCATGTTTAAAGTGATTTTCATGCTTCCTGTGGCCCTAAACACAAGGTTTGTGGAATGGTTAAAAGTGCATGAAAATGGCCAATTTGCTCACTCTGAGGTCTCAAAAAGTGTTTCTTCACCCCGGGAAGTGAATTAAATACCATTTGGAGGCATTTAATGTTCAAGCAAAAACAGCTGATTTTTGACAAAAGAGATAACACCCCCCCATTACGTAATTCTTCAGAAAGGTGAAAAACTGTCTGTTTTCAAATGTTTTATTTTTGAATGTCAGTTCACATTTGTAGGTGGATTATTAGTTTTAGAGCTAAAATTAGCATATTTAAAGTGATTTTCATGATTCCAGGGGCTCTAAACACAAGATTTGTGGAATGGTTAAAAGTGCATGAAAATGGCCAATTTGCTCACTCTGAGGTCTCAAAAAGTGTTTCTTCACCCCGGGAAGTGAATTAAATACCATTTGGAGGCATTTAATGTTCAAGCAAAAACGGCTGATTTTTGACAAAAGAGATAACACCCCCCTCATTAGGTCATGCTTCAGAAAGGTGAAAAATGGTCCGTTTTCAAATGTTTTATTTTTGAACGTCAGTTCACATTTGTAGGTGGATTATTAGTTTTAGAGCTAAAATTAGCATGTTTAAAGTGATTTTCATGCTTCCAGGGGCCCGGGAAGTGAATTAAATACCATTTGGAGGCATTTAATGTTCAAGCAAAAACGGCTGATTTTTGACAAAAGAGATAACACCCCCCCATTACGTCATTCTTCAGAAAGGTGAAAAATGGTCCGTTTTCAAATGTTTTATTTTTGAACGTCAGTTCACATTTGTAGGTGGATTATTAGTTTTAGAGCTAAAATTAGCATGTTTAAAGTGATTTTCATGCTTCCAGGGGCTCTAAACACAAGATTTGTGGAATGGTTAAAAGTGCATGAAAATGGCCAATTTGCTCACTCTGAGGTCTCAAAAACTGTTTCTTCACCCCGGGAAGTGAATTAAATACCATTTGGAGGCATTTAATGTTCAATCAAAAACAGCTGATTTTTGACAAAAGAGATAACACCCCCCCCCCATTACGTCATGCTTCAGAAAGGTGAAAAATTGTCCGTTTTAAGGCCCGGGAAGTGAATTAAATACCATTTGGAGGCATTTAATGTTCAAGCAAAAACGGCTGATTTTTGACAAAAGAGATAACACCCCCCCCCATTACGTCATGCTTCAGAAAGGTGAAAAATGGTCCGTTTTCAAATGTTTTATTTTTGAAGGTCAGTTCACATTTGTAGGTGGCTTATTAGTTTTAGAGCTAAAATTAGCATGTTTAAAGTGATTCTCATGCTTCCAGGGGCCGGGGAAGTGAATTAAATACCATTTGGAGGCATTTAATGTTCCAGCAAAAACGGCTGATTTTTGACAAAAGAGATAACACAACCCCATTACGTAATTCTTCAGAAATGTGAACAATGGTCCGTCTTCAAATGTTTTATTTTTGAACGTCAGTTCACATTTGTAGGTGGATTATTAGTTTTAGAGCTAAAATTAGCATGTTTAAAGTGATTTTCATGCTTCCAGGGGCTCTAAACACAAGATTTGTGGAATGGTTAAAAGTGCATGAAAATGGCCAATTTGCTCACTCTGGGGTCTCAAAAAGTGTTTCTTCACCCCGGGAAGTGAATTAAATACCATTTGGAGGCATTTAATGTTCAAGCAAAAACAGCTGATTTTTGACAAAAGAGATAACACCCCCCATTACGTCATGCTTCAGAAAGGTGAAAAATTGTCCGTTTTCAAATGTTTTATTTTTGAATGTCAGTTCAGATTTGTAGGTGGATTATTAGTTTTAGAGCTAAAATTAGCATGTTTAAAGTGATTTTCATGCTTCCTGTGGCCCTAAACACAAGGTTTGTGGAATGGTTAAAAGTGCATGAAAATGGCCAATTTGCTCACTCTGAGGTCTCAAAAAGTGTTTCTTCACCCCGGGAAGTGAATTAAATACCATTTGGAGGCATTTAATGTTCAAGCAAAAACAGCTGATTTTTTACAAAAGAGATAACACCCCCCCATTACGTCATTCTTCAGAAAGGTGAAAAATGGTCCGTTTTCAAATGTCTTATTTTTGAACGTCAGTTCACATTTGTAGGTGGATTATTAGTTTTAGAGCTAAAATTAGCATGTTTAAAGTGATTTTCATGCTTCCAGGGGCTCTAAACACAAGATTTGTGGAATGGTTAAAAGTGCATGAAAATGGCCAATTTGCTCACTCTGAGGTCTCAAAAAGTGTTTCTTCACCCCGGGAAGTGAATTAAATACCATTTGGAGGCATTTAATGTTCAAGCAAAAACAGCTGATTTTTGACAAAAGAGATAACACACCCCCATTACGTCATTCTTCAGAAAGGTGAAAAAAGGTCCATTTTCAAATGTTTTATTTTTGAACGTCAGTTCACATTTGTAGGTGCATTATTAGTTTTAGAGCTAAAATTAGCATGTTTAAAGTGATTTTCATGCTTCCAGGGGCTCTAAACACAAGATTTGTGGAATGGTTAAAAGTGCATGAAAATGGCCAATTTGCTCACTCTGGGGTCTCAAAAAGTGTTTCTACACCACGGGAAGTGAATTAAATACCATTTGGAGGCATTTAATGTTCAAGCAAAAACGGCTGATTTTTGACAAAAGAGATAACACCCCCCCATTATGTCATGCTTCAGAAAGGTGAAAAATGGTCCGTTTTCAAATGTTTTATTTTTGAACGTCAGTTCACATTTGTAGGTGGATTATTAGTTTTAGAGCTAAAATTAGCATGTTTAAAGTGATTTTCATGCTTCCTGTGGCCCTAAACACAAGGTTTGTGGAATGGTTAAAAGTGCATGAAAATGGCCAATTTGCTCACTCTGAGGTCTCAAAAAGTGTTTCTTCACCCCGGGAAGTGAATTAAATACCATTTGGAGGCATTTAATGTTCAAGCAAAAACAGCTGATTTTTGACAAAAGAGATAACACCCCCCCATTACGTAATTCTTCAGAAAGGTGAAAAACTGTCTGTTTTCAAATGTTTTATTTTTGAATGTCAGTTCACATTTGTAGGTGGATTATTAGTTTTAGAGCTAAAATTAGCATATTTAAAGTGATTTTCATGATTCCAGGGGCTCTAAACACAAGATTTGTGGAATGGTTAAAAGTGCATGAAAATGGCCAATTTGCTCACTCTGAGGTCTCAAAAAGTGTTTCTTCACCCCGGGAAGTGAATTAAATACCATTTGGAGGCATTTAATGTTCAAGCAAAAACGGCTGATTTTTGACAAAAGAGATAACACCCCCCTCATTAGGTCATGCTTCAGAAAGGTGAAAAATGGTCCGTTTTCAAATGTTTTATTTTTGAACGTCAGTTCACATTTGTAGGTGGATTATTAGTTTTAGAGCTAAAATTAGCATGTTTAAAGTGATTTTCATGCTTCCAGGGGCCCGGGAAGTGAATTAAATACCATTTGGAGGCATTTAATGTTCAAGCAAAAACGGCTGATTTTTGACAAAAGAGATAACACCCCCCCATTACGTCATTCTTCAGAAAGGTGAAAAATGGTCCGTTTTCAAATGTTTTATTTTTGAACGTCAGTTCACATTTGTAGGTGGATTATTAGTTTTAGAGCTAAAATTAGCATGTTTAAAGTGATTTTCATGCTTCCAGGGGCTCTAAACACAAGATTTGTGGAATGGTTAAAAGTGCATGAAAATGGCCAATTTGCTCACTCTGAGGTCTCAAAAACGGTTTCTTCACCCCGGGAAGTGAATTAAATACCATTTGGAGGCATTTAATGTTCAATCAAAAACAGCTGATTTTTGACAAAAGAGATAACACCCCCCCCCCATTACGTCATGCTTCAGAAAGGTGAAAAATTGTCCGTTTTAAGGCCCGGGAAGTGAATTAAATACCATTTGGAGGCATTTAATGTTCAAGCAAAAACGGCTGATTTTTGACAAAAGAGATAACACCCCCCCCCATTACGTCATGCTTCAGAAAGGTGAAAAATGGTCCGTTTTCAAATGTTTTATTTTTGAAGGTCAGTTCACATTTGTAGGTGGCTTATTAGTTTTAGAGCTAAAATTAGCATGTTTAAAGTGATTCTCATGCTTCCAGGGGCCGGGGAAGTGAATTAAATACCATTTGGAGGCATTTAATGTTCCAGCAAAAACGGCTGATTTTTGACAAAAGAGATAACACAACCCCATTACGTAATTCTTCAGAAATGTGAACAATGGTCCGTCTTCAAATGTTTTATTTTTGAACGTCAGTTCACATTTGTAGGTGGATTATTAGTTTTAGAGCTAAAATTAGCATGTTTAAAGTGATTTTCATGCTTCCAGGGGCTCTAAACACAAGATTTGTGGAATGGTTAAAAGTGCATGAAAATGGCCAATTTGCTCACTCTGGGGTCTCAAAAAGTGTTTCTTCACCCCGGGAAGTGAATTAAATACCATTTGGAGGCATTTAATGTTCAAGCAAAAACAGCTGATTTTTGACAAAAGAGATAACACCCCCCATTACGTCATGCTTCAGAAAGGTGAAAAATTGTCCGTTTTCAAATGTTTTATTTTTGAATGTCAGTTCAGATTTGTAGGTGGATTATTAGTTTTAGAGCTAAAATTAGCATGTTTAAAGTGATTTTCATGCTTCCTGTGGCCCTAAACACAAGGTTTGTGGAATGGTTAAAAGTGCATGAAAATGGCCAATTTGCTCACTCTGAGGTCTCAAAAAGTGTTTCTTCACCCCGGGAAGTGAATTAAATACCATTTGGAGGCATTTAATGTTCAAGCAAAAACAGCTGATTTTTTACAAAAGAGATAACACCCCCCCATTACGTCATTCTTCAGAAAGGTGAAAAATGGTCCGTTTTCAAATGTCTTATTTTTGAACGTCAGTTCACATTTGTAGGTGGATTATTAGTTTTAGAGCTAAAATTAGCATGTTTAAAGTGATTTTCATGCTTCCAGGGGCTCTAAACACAAGATTTGTGGAATGGTTAAAAGTGCATGAAAATGGCCAATTTGCTCACTCTGAGGTCTCAAAAAGTGTTTCTTCACCCCGGGAAGTGAATTAAATACCATTTGGAGGCATTTAATGTTCAAGCAAAAACAGCTGATTTTTGACAAAAGAGATAACACACCCCCATTACGTCATTCTTCAGAAAGGTGAAAAAAGGTCCATTTTCAAATGTTTTATTTTTGAACGTCAGTTCACATTTGTAGGTGCATTATTAGTTTTAGAGCTAAAATTAGCATGTTTAAAGTGATTTTCATGCTTCCAGGGGCTCTAAACACAAGATTTGTGGAATGGTTAAAAGTGCATGAAAATGGCCAATTTGCTCACTCTGAGGTCTCAAAAAGTGTTTCTTCACCCCGGGAAGTGAATTAAATACCATTTGGAGGCATTTAATGTTCAAGCAAAAACGGCTGATTTTTGACAAAAGAGATAACACCCCCCCATTACGCCATGCTTCAGAAAGGTGAAAAATGGTCCGTTTTCAAATGTTTTATTTTTGAAGGTCAGTTCACATTTGTAGGTGGATTATTAGTTTTAGAGCTAAAATTAGCATGTTTAAAGTGATTCTCATGCTTCCAGGGGCCGGGGAAGTGAATGAAATACCATTTGGAGGCATTTAATGTTCCAGCAAAAACGGCTGATTTTTGACAAAAGAGATAACACCGCCCCATTACGTAATTCTTCAGAAAGGTGAAAAATGGTCCGTCTTCAAATGTTTTATTTTTGAATGTCAGTTCACATTTGTAGGTGGATTATTAGTTTTAGAGCTAAAATTAGCATGTTTAAAGTGATTTTCATGCTTCCAGGGGCTCTAAACACAAGATTTGTGGAATGGTTAAAAGTGCATGAAAATGGCCAATTTGCTCACTCTGGGGTCTCAAAAAGTGTTTCTTCACCCCGGGAAGTGAATTAAATACCATTTGGAGGCATTTAATGTTCAAGCAAAAACGGCTGATTTTTGACAAAAGAGATAACACCCCCCCATTACGTCATGCTTCAGAAAGGTGAAAAATGGTCCGTTTTCAAATGTTTTATTTTTGAATGTCAATTCACATTTTTAGGTGGATTATTAGTTTTAGAGCTAAAATTAGCATGTTTAAGGTGATTTTCATGCTTCCAGGGGCCCGGGAAGTGAATTAAATACCATTTGGAGGCATTTAATGTTCAAGCAAAAACAGCTGATTTTTGACAAAAGAGATAACACCCCCCCATTACGTCATGCTTCAGAAAGGTGAAAAATTGTCCGTTTTCAAATGTTTTATTTTTGAATGTCAGTTCAGATTTGTAGGTGGATTATTAGTTTTAGAGCTAAAATTAGCATGTTTAAAGTGATTTTCATGCTTCCTGTGGCCCTAAACACAAGGTTTGTGGAATGGTTAAAAGTGCATGAAAATGGCCAATTTGCTCACTCTGAGGTCTCAAAAAGTGTTTCTTCACCCCGGGAAGTGAATTAAATACCATTTGGAGGCATTTAATGTTCAAGCAAAAACAGCTGATTTTTTACAAAAGAGATAACACCCCCCCATTACGTAATTCTTCAGAAAGGTGAAAAATTGTCTGTTTTCAAATGTTTTATTTTTGAATGTCAGTTCACATTTGTAGGTGGATTATTAGTTATAGAGCTAAAATTAGCATGTTTAAAGTGATTTTCATGCTTCCAGGGGCTCTAAACACAAGATTTGTGGAATGGTTAAAAGTGCATGAAAATGGCCAATTTGCTCACTCTGAGGTCTCAAAAAGTGTTTCTTCACCCCGGGAAGTGAATTAAATACCATTTGGAGGCATTTAATGTTCAAGCAAAAACGGCTGATTTTTGACAAAAGAGATAACACCCCCCTCATTAGGTCATGCTTCAGAAAGGTGAAAAATGGTCCGTTTTCAAATGTTTTATTTTTGAACGTCAGTTCACATTTGTAGGTGGATTATTAGTTTTAGAGCTAAAATTAGCATGTTTAAAGTGATTTTCATGCTTCCAGGGGCCCGGGAAGTGAATTAAATACCATTTGGAGGCATTTAATGTTCAAGCAAAAACGGCTGATTTTTGACAAAAGAGATAACACCCCCCCATTACGTCATTCTTCAGAAAGGTGAAAAATGGTCCGTTTTCAAATGTTTTATTTTTGAACGTCAGTTCACATTTGTAGGTGGATTATTAGTTTTAGAGCTAAAATTAGCATGTTTAAAGTGATTTTCATGCTTCCAGGGGCTCTAAACACAAGATTTGTGGAATGGTTAAAAGTGCATGAAAATGGCCAATTTGCTCACTCTGAGGTCTCAAAAACTGTTTCTTCACCCCGGGAAGTGAATTAAATACCATTTGGAGGCATTTAATGTTCAATCAAAAACAGCTGATTTTTGACAAAAGAGATAACACCCCCCCCCCATTACGTCATGCTTCAGAAAGGTGAAAAATTGTCCGTTTTAAGGCCCGGGAAGTGAATTAAATACCATTTGGAGGCATTTAATGTTCAAGCAAAAACGGCTGATTTTTGACAAAAGAGATAACACCCCCCCCCATTACGTCATGCTTCAGAAAGGTGAAAAATGGTCCGTTTTCAAATGTTTTATTTTTGAAGGTCAGTTCACATTTGTAGGTGGCTTATTAGTTTTAGAGCTAAAATTAGCATGTTTAAAGTGATTCTCATGCTTCCAGGGGCCGGGGAAGTGAATTAAATACCATTTGGAGGCATTTAATGTTCCAGCAAAAACGGCTGATTTTTGACAAAAGAGATAACACAACCCCATTACGTAATTCTTCAGAAATGTGAACAATGGTCCGTCTTCAAATGTTTTATTTTTGAACGTCAGTTCACATTTGTAGGTGGATTATTAGTTTTAGAGCTAAAATTAGCATGTTTAAAGTGATTTTCATGCTTCCAGGGGCTCTAAACACAAGATTTGTGGAATGGTTAAAAGTGCATGAAAATGGCCAATTTGCTCACTCTGGGGTCTCAAAAAGTGTTTCTTTACCCCGGGAAGTGAATTAAATACCATTTGGAGGCATTTAATGTTCAAGCAAAAACAGCTGATTTTTGACAAAAGAGATAACACCCCCCATTACGTCATGCTTCAGAAAGGTGAAAAATTGTCCGTTTTCAAATGTTTTATTTTTGAATGTCAGTTCAGATTTGTAGGTGGATTATTAGTTTTAGAGCTAAAATTAGCATGTTTAAAGTGATTTTCATGCTTCCTGTGGCCCTAAACACAAGGTTTGTGGAATGGTTAAAAGTGCATGAAAATGGCCAATTTGCTCACTCTGAGGTCTCAAAAAGTGTTTCTTCACCCCGGGAAGTGAATTAAATACCATTTGGAGGCATTTAATGTTCAAGCAAAAACAGCTGATTTTTTACAAAAGAGATAACACCCCCCCATTACGTCATTCTTCAGAAAGGTGAAAAATGGTCCGTTTTCAAATGTCTTATTTTTGAACGTCAGTTCACATTTGTAGGTGGATTATTAGTTTTAGAGCTAAAATTAGCATGTTTAAAGTGATTTTCATGCTTCCAGGGGCTCTAAACACAAGATTTGTGGAATGGTTAAAAGTGCATGAAAATGGCCAATTTGCTCACTCTGAGGTCTCAAAAAGTGTTTCTTCACCCCGGGAAGTGAATTAAATACCATTTGGAGGCATTTAATGTTCAAGCAAAAACAGCTGATTTTTGACAAAAGAGATAACACACCCCCATTACGTCATTCTTCAGAAAGGTGAAAAAAGGTCCATTTTCAAATGTTTTATTTTTGAACGTCAGTTCACATTTGTAGGTGCATTATTAGTTTTAGAGCTAAAATTAGCATGTTTAAAGTGATTTTCATGCTTCCAGGGGCTCTAAACACAAGATTTGTGGAATGGTTAAAAGTGCATGAAAATGGCCAATTTGCTCACTCTGGGGTCTCAAAAAGTGTTTCTACACCACGGGAAGTGAATTAAATACCATTTGGAGGCATTTAATGTTCAAGCAAAAACGGCTGATTTTTGACAAAAGAGATAACACCCCCCCATTATGTCATGCTTCAGAAAGGTGAAAAATGGTCCGTTTTCAAATGTTTTATTTTTGAACGTCAGTTCACATTTGTAGGTGGATTATTAGTTTTAGAGCTAAAATTAGCATGTTTAAAGTGATTTTCATGCTTCCTGTGGCCCTAAACACAAGGTTTGTGGAATGGTTAAAAGTGCATGAAAATGGCCAATTTGCTCACTCTGAGGTCTCAAAAAGTGTTTCTTCACCCCGGGAAGTGAATTAAATACCATTTGGAGGCATTTAATGTTCAAGCAAAAACAGCTGATTTTTGACAAAAGAGATAACACCCCCCCATTACGTAATTCTTCAGAAAGGTGAAAAACTGTCTGTTTTCAAATGTTTTATTTTTGAATGTCAGTTCACATTTGTAGGTGGATTATTAGTTTTAGAGCTAAAATTAGCATATTTAAAGTGATTTTCATGATTCCAGGGGCTCTAAACACAAGATTTGTGGAATGGTTAAAAGTGCATGAAAATGGCCAATTTGCTCACTCTGAGGTCTCAAAAAGTGTTTCTTCACCCCGGGAAGTGAATTAAATACCATTTGGAGGCATTTAATGTTCAAGCAAAAACGGCTGATTTTTGACAAAAGAGATAACACCCCCCTCATTAGGTCATGCTTCAGAAAGGTGAAAAATGGTCCGTTTTCAAATGTTTTATTTTTGAACGTCAGTTCACATTTGTAGGTGGATTATTAGTTTTAGAGCTAAAATTAGCATGTTTAAAGTGATTTTCATGCTTCCAGGGGCCCGGGAAGTGAATTAAATACCATTTGGAGGCATTTAATGTTCAAGCAAAAACGGCTGATTTTTGACAAAAGAGATAACACCCCCCCATTACGTCATTCTTCAGAAAGGTGAAAAATGGTCCGTTTTCAAATGTTTTATTTTTGAACGTCAGTTCACATTTGTAGGTGGATTATTAGTTTTAGAGCTAAAATTAGCATGTTTAAAGTGATTTTCATGCTTCCAGGGGCTCTAAACACAAGATTTGTGGAATGGTTAAAAGTGCATGAAAATGGCCAATTTGCTCACTCTGAGGTCTCAAAAACTGTTTCTTCACCCCGGGAAGTGAATTAAATACCATTTGGAGGCATTTAATGTTCAATCAAAAACAGCTGATTTTTGACAAAAGAGATAACACCCCCCCCCCATTACGTCATGCTTCAGAAAGGTGAAAAATTGTCCGTTTTAAGGCCCGGGAAGTGAATTAAATACCATTTGGAGGCATTTAATGTTCAAGCAAAAACGGCTGATTTTTGACAAAAGAGATAACACCCCCCCCCATTACGTCATGCTTCAGAAAGGTGAAAAATGGTCCGTTTTCAAATGTTTTATTTTTGAAGGTCAGTTCACATTTGTAGGTGGCTTATTAGTTTTAGAGCTAAAATTAGCATGTTTAAAGTGATTCTCATGCTTCCAGGGGCCGGGGAAGTGAATTAAATACCATTTGGAGGCATTTAATGTTCCAGCAAAAACGGCTGATTTTTGACAAAAGAGATAACACAACCCCATTACGTAATTCTTCAGAAATGTGAACAATGGTCCGTCTTCAAATGTTTTATTTTTGAACGTCAGTTCACATTTGTAGGTGGATTATTAGTTTTAGAGCTAAAATTAGCATGTTTAAAGTGATTTTCATGCTTCCAGGGGCTCTAAACACAAGATTTGTGGAATGGTTAAAAGTGCATGAAAATGGCCAATTTGCTCACTCTGGGGTCTCAAAAAGTGTTTCTTCACCCCGGGAAGTGAATTAAATACCATTTGGAGGCATTTAATGTTCAAGCAAAAACAGCTGATTTTTGACAAAAGAGATAACACCCCCCATTACGTCATGCTTCAGAAAGGTGAAAAATTGTCCGTTTTCAAATGTTTTATTTTTGAATGTCAGTTCAGATTTGTAGGTGGATTATTAGTTTTAGAGCTAAAATTAGCATGTTTAAAGTGATTTTCATGCTTCCTGTGGCCCTAAACACAAGGTTTGTGGAATGGTTAAAAGTGCATGAAAATGGCCAATTTGCTCACTCTGAGGTCTCAAAAAGTGTTTCTTCACCCCGGGAAGTGAATTAAATACCATTTGGAGGCATTTAATGTTCAAGCAAAAACAGCTGATTTTTTACAAAAGAGATAACACCCCCCCATTACGTCATTCTTCAGAAAGGTGAAAAATGGTCCGTTTTCAAATGTCTTATTTTTGAACGTCAGTTCACATTTGTAGGTGGATTATTAGTTTTAGAGCTAAAATTAGCATGTTTAAAGTGATTTTCATGCTTCCAGGGGCTCTAAACACAAGATTTGTGGAATGGTTAAAAGTGCATGAAAATGGCCAATTTGCTCACTCTGAGGTCTCAAAAAGTGTTTCTTCACCCCGGGAAGTGAATTAAATACCATTTGGAGGCATTTAATGTTCAAGCAAAAACAGCTGATTTTTGACAAAAGAGATAACACACCCCCATTACGTCATTCTTCAGAAAGGTGAAAAAAGGTCCATTTTCAAATGTTTTATTTTTGAACGTCAGTTCACATTTGTAGGTGCATTATTAGTTTTAGAGCTAAAATTAGCATGTTTAAAGTGATTTTCATGCTTCCAGGGGCTCTAAACACAAGATTTGTGGAATGGTTAAAAGTGCATGAAAATGGCCAATTTGCTCACTCTGAGGTCTCAAAAAGTGTTTCTTCACCCCGGGAAGTGAATTAAATACCATTTGGAGGCATTTAATGTTCAAGCAAAAACGGCTGATTTTTGACAAAAGAGATAACACCCCCCCATTACGCCATGCTTCAGAAAGGTGAAAAATGGTCCGTTTTCAAATGTTTTATTTTTGAAGGTCAGTTCACATTTGTAGGTGGATTATTAGTTTTAGAGCTAAAATTAGCATGTTTAAAGTGATTCTCATGCTTCCAGGGGCCGGGGAAGTGAATGAAATACCATTTGGAGGCATTTAATGTTCCAGCAAAAACGGCTGATTTTTGACAAAAGAGATAACACCGCCCCATTACGTAATTCTTCAGAAAGGTGAAAAATGGTCCGTCTTCAAATGTTTTATTTTTGAATGTCAGTTCACATTTGTAGGTGGATTATTAGTTTTAGAGCTAAAATTAGCATGTTTAAAGTGATTTTCATGCTTCCAGGGGCTCTAAACACAAGATTTGTGGAATGGTTAAAAGTGCATGAAAATGGCCAATTTGCTCACTCTGGGGTCTCAAAAAGTGTTTCTTCACCCCGGGAAGTGAATTAAATACCATTTGGAGGCATTTAATGTTCAAGCAAAAACGGCTGATTTTTGACAAAAGAGATAACACCCCCCCATTACGTCATGCTTCAGAAAGGTGAAAAATGGTCCGTTTTCAAATGTTTTATTTTTGAATGTCAATTCACATTTTTAGGTGGATTATTAGTTTTAGAGCTAAAATTAGCATGTTTAAGGTGATTTTCATGCTTCCAGGGGCCCGGGAAGTGAATTAAATACCATTTGGAGGCATTTAATGTTCAAGCAAAAACAGCTGATTTTTGACAAAAGAGATAACACCCCCCCATTACGTCATGCTTCAGAAAGGTGAAAAATTGTCCGTTTTCAAATGTTTTATTTTTGAATGTCAGTTCAGATTTGTAGGTGGATTATTAGTTTTAGAGCTAAAATTAGCATGTTTAAAGTGATTTTCATGCTTCCTGTGGCCCTAAACACAAGGTTTGTGGAATGGTTAAAAGTGCATGAAAATGGCCAATTTGCTCACTCTGAGGTCTCAAAAAGTGTTTCTTCACCCCGGGAAGTGAATTAAATACCATTTGGAGGCATTTAATGTTCAAGCAAAAACAGCTGATTTTTTACAAAAGAGATAACACCCCCCCATTACGTAATTCTTCAGAAAGGTGAAAAATTGTCTGTTTTCAAATGTTTTATTTTTGAATGTCAGTTCACATTTGTAGGTGGATTATTAGTTATAGAGCTAAAATTAGCATGTTTAAAGTGATTTTCATGCTTCCAGGGGCTCTAAACACAAGATTTGTGGAATGGTTAAAAGTGCATGAAAATGGCCAATTTGCTCACTCTGAGGTCTCAAAAAGTGTTTCTTCACCCCGGGTAGTGAATTAAATACCATTTGGAGGCATTTAATGTTCAAGCAAAAACGGCTGATTTTTGTCAAAAGAGATAACACCCCCCTGTTACGTCATGCTTCAGAAAGGTGAAAAATGGTCCGTTTTCAAATGTTTTATTTTTGAAGGTCAGTGCACATTTGTAGGTGGATTATTAGTTTTAGAGCTAAAATTAGCATGTTTAAAGTGATTTTCATGCTTCCAGGGGCCCGGGAAGGGAATTAAATACCATTTGGAGGCATTAATGTTCAAGCAAAAACGGCTGATTTTTGACAAAAGAGATAACACCGCCCCATTACGTAATTCTTCAGAAAGGTGAAAAATGGTCCGTTTTCAAATGTTTTATTTTTGAACGTCAGTTTACATTTGTAGGTGGATTATTAGTTTTAGAGCTAAAATTAGCATGTTTAAAGTGATTTTCATGCTTCCAGGGGCTCTAAACACAAGATTTGTGGAATGGTTAAAAGTGCATGAAAATGGCCAATTTGCTCACTCTGGGGTCTCAAAAAGTGTTTCTACACCACGGGAAGTGAATTAAATACCATTTGGAGGCATTTAATGTTCAAGCAAAAACGGCTGATTTTTGACAAAAGAGATAACACCCCCCCATTACGTCATGCTTCAGAAAGGTGAAAAATTGTCCGTTTTCAAATGTTTTATTTTTGAATGTCAGTTCAGATTTGTAGGTGGATTATTAGTTTTAGAGCTAAAATTAGCATGTTTAAAGTGATTTTCATGCTTCCTGTGGCCCTAAACACAAGGTTTGTGGAATGGTTAAAAGTGCATGAAAATGGCCAATTTGCTCACTCTGAGGTCTCAAAAAGTGTTTCTTCACCCCGGGAAGTGAATTAAATACCATTTGGAGGCATTTAATGTTCAAGCAAAAACAGCTGATTTTTGACAAAAGAGATAACACCCCCCATTACGTAATTCTTCAGAAAGGTGAAAAATTGTCTGTTTTCAAATGTTTTATTTTTGAATGTCAGTTCACATTTGTAGGTGGATTATTAGTTTTAGAGCTAAAATTAGCATATTTAAAGTGATTTTCATGATTCCAGGGGCTCTAAACACAAGATTTGTGGAATGGTTAAAAGTGCATGAAAATGGCCAATTTGCTCACTCTGAGGTCTCAAAAAGTGTTTCTTCACCCCGGGAAGTGAATTAAATACCATTTGGAGGCATTTAATGTTCAAGCAAAAACGGCTGATTTTTGACAAAAGAGATAACACCCCCCTCATTAGGTCATGCTTCAGAAAGGTGAAAAATGGTCCGTTTTCAAATGTTTTATTTTTGAACGTCAGTTCACATTTGTAGGTGGATTATTAGTTTTAGAGCTAAAATTAGCATGTTTAAAGTGATTTTCATGCTTCCAGGGGCCCGGGAAGTGAATTAAATACCATTTGGAGGCATTTAATGTTCAAGCAAAAACGGCTGATTTTTGACAAAAGAGATAACACCCCCCCATTACGTCATTCTTCAGAAAGGTGAAAAATGGTCCGTTTTCAAATGTTTTATTTTTGAACGTCAGTTCACATTTGTAGGTGGATTATTAGTTTTAGAGCTAAAATTAGCATGTTTAAAGTGATTTTCATGCTTCCAGGGGCTCTAAACACAAGATTTGTGGAATGGTTAAAAGTGCATGAAAATGGCCAATTTGCTCACTCTGAGGTCTCAAAAAGTGTTTCTTCACCCCGGGAAGTGAATTAAATACCATTTGGAGGCATTTAATGTTCAATCAAAAACAGCTGATTTTTGACAAAAGAGATAACACCCCCCCCCCATTACGTCATGCTTCAGAAAGGTGAAAAATGGTCCGTTTTCGGGCCCGGGAAGTGAATTAAATACCATTTGGAGGCATTTAATGTTCAAGCAAAAACGGCTGATTTTTGACAAAAGAGATAACACCCCCCCCCCCATTACGTCATGCTTCAGAAAGGTGAAAAATGGTCCGTTTTCAAATGTTTTATTTTTGAATGTCAGTTCACATTTGTAGGTGGATTATTAGTTTTAGAGCTAAAATTAGCACGTTTAAAGTGATTTTCATGCTTTCTGTGGCCCTAAACACAAGGTTTGTGGAATGGTTAAAAGTGCATGAAAATGGCCAATTTGCTCACTCTGAGGTCTCAAAAAGTGTTTCTTCACCCCGGGAAGTAAATTAAATACCATTTGGAGGCATTTAATGTTCAAGCAAAAACAGCTGATTTTTGACAAAAGAGATAACACCCCCCCATTACGTAATTCTTCGGAAAGGTGAAAAATGGTCCATTTTCAAATGTTTTATTTTTGAACGTCAGTTCACATTTGTAGGTGGATTATTAGTTTTAGAGCTAAAATTAGCATGTTTAAAGTGATTTTCATGCTTCCAGGGGCTCAAAACACAAGATTTGTGGAATGGTTAAAAGTGCATGAAAATGGCCAATTTGCTCACTCTGAGGTCTCAAAAAGTGTTTCTTCACCCTGGGAAGTGAATTAAATACCATTTGGAGGCATTTAATTTTCAAGCAAAAACGGCAGATTTTTGACAAAAGAGATAACACCCCCCCCATTACGTCATTCTTCAGAAAGGTGAAAAATGGTCCGTTTTCAAATGTTTTATTTTTGAACGTCAGTTCACATTTGTAGGTGGATTATTAGTTTTAGAGCTAAAATTAGCATGTTTAAAGTGATTTTCATGCTTCCAGGGGCCCGGTAAGTGAATTAAATACCATTTGTAGGCATTTAATGTTCAAGCAAAAACGGCTGATTTTTGACAAAAGAGATAACACCCCCCATTACGTCATGCTTCAGAAAGGTGAAAAATTGTCCATTTTCAAATGTTTTATTTTTGAATGTCAGTTCACATTTGTAGGTGGATTATTAGTTTTAGAGCTAAAATTAGCATGTTTAAAGTGATTTTCATGCTTCCTGTTGCCCTAAACACAAGGTTTGTGGAATGGTTAAAAGTGCATGAAAATGGCCAATTTGCTCACTCTGAGGTCTCAAAAAGTGTTTCTTCACCCCGGGAAGTGAATTAAATACCATTTGGAGGCATTTAATGTTCAAGCAAAAACAGCTGATTTTTTACAAAAGAGATAACAACCCCCAATTACGTAATTCTTCAGAAAGGTGAAAAATTGTCCGTTTTCAAATGTTTTATTTTTGAATGTCAGTTAACATTTGTAGGTGGATTATTAGTTTTAGAGCTAAAATTAGCATTTTTAAAGTGATTTTCATGCTTCCTGTGGCCCTAAACACAAGGTTTGTGGAATGGTTAAAAGTGCATGAAAATGGCCAATTTGCTCACTCTGAGGTCTCAAAAAGTGTTTCTTCACCCCGGGAAGTGAATTAAATACCATTTGGAGGCCATTTAATGTTCAAGCAAAAACAGCTGATTTTTGACAAAAGAGATAACAACTCCCCATTACGTAATTCTTCAGAAAGGTGAAAAATTGTCCGTTTTCAAATGTTTTATTTTTGAATGTCAGTTCACATTTGTAGGTGGATTATTAGTTTTAGAGCTAAAATTAGCATGTTTAAAGTGATTTTCATGCTTCCTGTGGCCCTAAACACAAGGTTTGTGGAATGGTTAAAAGTGCATGAAAATGGCCAATTTGCTCACTCTGAGGTCTCAAAAAGTGTTTCTTCACCCCGGGAAGTGAATTAAATACCATTTGGAGGCATTTAATGTTCAAGCAAAAACGGCGGATTTTTGACAAAAGAGATAACACCCCCCCATTACGTGATGCTTCAGAAAGGTGAAAAATTGTCAGTTTTCAAATGTTTTATTTTTGAATGTCAGTTCACATTTGTAGGTGAATTATTAGTTTTAGAGCTAAAATTAGCATGTTTAAAGTGATTTTCATGCTTCATGTGGCCCTAAACACAAGGTTTGTGGAATGGTTAAAAGTGCATGAAAATGGCCAATTTGCTCACTCTGAGGTCTCAAAAAGTGTTTCTTCACCCCGGGAAGTGAATTAAATACCATTTGGAGGCATTTAATGTTCAAGCAAAAACAGCTGATTTTTGACAAAAGAGATAACACCCCCCCATTACGTAATTCTTCAGAAAGGTGAAAAATTGTCTGTTTTCAAATGTTTTATTTTTGAATGTCAGTTCACATTTGTAGGTGGATTATTAGTTTTAGAGCTAAAATTAGCATATTTAAAGTGATTTTCATGCTTCCAGGGGCTCTAAACACAAGATTTGTGGAATGTTTAAAAGTGCATGAAAATGGCCAATTTGCTCACTCTGAGGTCTCAAAAAGTGTTTCTTCACCCCGGGAAGTGAATTAAATACCATTTGGAGGCATTTAATGTTCAAGCAAAAACAGCTGATTTTTGATAAAAAAGGGATAACACCCCCCCATTACGTCATTCTTCAGAAAGGTGAAAAATGGTCCATTTTCAAATGTTTTATTTTTGAACGTCAGTTCACATTTGTAGGTGGATTATTAGTTTTAGAGCTAAAATTAGCATGTTTAAAGGGATTTTCATGTTTCCAGGGGCTCTAAACACAAGATTTGTGGAATGGTTAAAAGTGCATGAAAATGGCCAATTTGCTCACTCTGAGGTCTCAAAAAGTGTTTCTTCACCCCGGGAAGTGAATTAAATACCATTTGTAGGCATTTAATGTTCAATCAAAAACAGCTGATTTTTGACAAAAGAGATAACACCTCCCCATTACGTAATTCTTCAGAAAGGTGAAAAATTGTCTGTTTTCAAATGTTTTATTTTTGAATGTCAGTTCACATTTGTAGGTGGATTATTAGTTTTAGAGCTAAAATTAGCATATTTAAAGTGATTTTCATGCTTCCAGGGGCTCTAAACACAAGATGTGTGGAATGGTTAAAAGTGCATGAAAATGGCCAATTTGCTCACTCTGAGGTCTCAAAACGTGTTTCTTCACCCCGGGAAGTGAATTAAATACCATTTGGAGGCATTTAATGTTCAAGCAAAAACGGCTGATTTTTGACAAAAGAGATAACACCCCCCCATTACGTCATTCTTCAGAAAGGTGAAAAATGGTCCGTTTTCAAATGTTTTATTTTTGAACGTCAGTTCACATTTGTAGGTGGATTATTAGTTTTAGAGCTAAAATTAGCATGTTTAAAGTGATTTTCATGCTTCCTGTGGCTCTAAACACAAGTTTTGTGGAATGTTTAAAAGTGCATGAAAATGGCCAATTTGCTCACTCTGAGGTCTCAAAAAGTGTTTCTTCACCCCGGGAAGTGAATTAAATACCATTGTAGGCATTTAATGTTCAATCAAAAACAGCTGATTTTTGACAAAAGAGATAACACCCCCATTACGTCATTCTTCAGAAAGGTGAAAAATGGTCCGTTTTCAAATGTTTTATTTTTGAACGTCAGTTCACATTTGTAGGTGGATTATTAGTTTTAGAGCTAAAATTAGCATGTTTAAAGTGATTTTCATGCTTCCAGCGGCCCGGGAAGTGAATTAAATACCATTTGGAGGCATTTAATGTTCCAGCAAAAACGGCTGATTTTTGACAAAAGAGATAACACCGCCCCATTACGTAATTCTTCGGAAAGGTGAAAAATGGTCCGTCTTCAAATGTTTTATTTTTGAACGTCAGTTCACATTTGTAGGTGGATTATTAGTTTTAGAGCTAAAATTAGCATGTTTAAAGTGATTTTCATGCTTCCAGGGGCTCTAAACACAAGATTTGTGGAATGTTTAAAAGTGCATGAAAATGGCCAATTTGCTCACTCTGAGGTCTCAAAAAGTGTTTCTTCACCCCGGGAAGTGAATTAAATACCATTTGGAGGCATTTAATGTTCAAGCAAAAACAGCTGATTTTTGATAAAAAAGGGATAACACCCCCCCATTACGTCATTCTTCAGAAAGGTGAAAAATGGTCCGTTTTCAAATGTTTTATTTTTGAACGTCAGTTCACATTTGTAGGTGGAATATTATTTTTAGAGCTAAAATTAGCATGTTTAAAGTGATTTTCATGCTTCCTGTGGCCCTAAACACAAGGTTTGTGGAATGGTTAAAAGTGCATGAAAATGGCCAATTTGCTCACTCTGAGGTCTCAAAAAGTGTTTCTTAACCCCGGGAAGTGAATTAAATACCATTTGGAGGCATTTAATGTTCAATCAAAAACAGCTGATTTTTGACAAAAGAGATAACACCTCCCATTACGTCATGCTTCAGAAAGGTGAAAAATTGTCCGTTTTCAAATGTTTTATTTTTGAATCTCAGTTCACATTTGTAGGTGGATTATTAGTTTTAGAGCTAAAATTAGCATGTTTAAAGTGATTTTCATGCTTCCTGTGGCCCTAAACACAAGGTTTGTGGAATGGTTAAAAGTGCATGAAAATGGCCAATTTGCTCACTCTGAGGTTTCAAAAAGTGTTTCTTCACCCCGGGAAGTGAATTAAATACCATTTGGAGGCATTTAATGTTCAAGCAAAAACAGCTGATTTTTGACAAAAGAGATAACACCCCCCCATTACGTAATTCTTCAGAAAGGTGAAAAATTGTCTGTTTTCAAATGTTTTATTTTTGAATGTCAGTTCATATTTGTAGGTGGATTATTAGTTTTAGAGCTAAAATTAGCATATTTAAAGTGATTTTCATGCTTCCAGGGGCTCTAAACACAAGATTTGTGGAATGTTTAAAAGTCCATGAAAATGGCCAATTTGCTCACTCTGAGGTCTCAAAAAGTGTTTCTTCACCCCGGGAAGTGAATTAAATACCATTTGGAGGCATTTAATGTTCAAGCAAAAACGGCTGATTTTTGACAAAAGAGATAACACCCCCCCATTACGTCATTCTTCAGAAAGGTGAAAAATGGTCCGTTTTCAAATGTTTTATTTTTGAACGTTATTTCACATTTGTAGGTGGATTATTAGTTTTAGAGCTAAAATTAGCATGTTTAAAGGGATTTTCATGTTTCCAGGGGCTCTAAACACAAGATTTGTGGAATGGTTAAAAGTGCATGAAAATGGCCAATTTGCTCACTCTGAGGTCTCAAAAAGTGTTTCTTCACCCCGGGAAGTGAATTAAATACCATTTGTAGGCATTTAATGTTCAATCAAAAACAGCTGATTTTTGACAAAAGAGATAACACCTCCCCATTACGTAATTCTTCATAAAGGTGAAAAATTGTCTGTTTTCAAATGTTTTATTTTTGAATGTCAGTTCACATTTGTAGGTGGATTATTAGTTTTAGAGCTAAAATTAGCATATTTAAAGTGATTTTCATGCTTCCAGGGGCTCTAAACACAAGATTTGTGGAATGGTTAAAAGTGCATGAAAATGGCCAATTTGCTCACTCTGAGGTCTCAAAAAGTGTTTCTTCACCCCGGGAAGTGAATTAAATACCATTTGGAGGCATTTAATGTTCAAGCAAAAACAGCTGATTTTTGACAAAAGAGATAACACCCCCCCATTACGTCATTCTTCAGAAAGGTGAAAAATGGTCCATTTTCAAATGTTTTATTTTTGAACGTCAGTTCAAATTTGTAGGTGGATTATTAGTTTTAGAGCTAAAATTAGCATGTTTAAAGTGATTTTCATGCTTCCAGGGGCTCTAAACACAAGATTTGTGGAATGGTTAAAAGTGCATGAAAATGGCCAATTTGCTCACTCTGAGGTCTCAAAAAGTGTTTCTTCACCCCGGGAAGTGAATTAAATACCATTTGGAGGCATTTAATGTTCAAGCAAAAACGGCTGATTTTTGACAAAAGAGATAACACCCCCCCATTACATCATGCTTCAGAAAGGTGAAAAATGGTCCGTTTTCAAATGTTTTATTTTTGAAGGTCAGTTCACATTTGTAGGTGGCTTATTAGTTTTAGAGCTAAAATTAGCATGTTTAAAGTGATTCTCATGCTTCCAGGGGCCGGGGAAGTGAATTAAATACCATTTGGAGGCATTTAATGTTCCAGCAAAAACGGCTGATTTTTGACAAAAGAGATAACACAACCCCATTACGTAATTCTTCAGAAATGTGAACAATGGTCCGTCTTCAAATGTTTTATTTTTGAACGTCAGTTCACATTTGTAGGTGGATTATTAGTTTTAGAGCTAAAATTAGCATGTTTAAAGTGATTTTCATGCTTCCAGGGGCTCTAAACACAAGATTTGTGGAATGGTTAAAAGTGCATGAAAATGGCCAATTTGCTCACTCTGGGGTCTCAAAAAGTGTTTCTTCACCCCGGGAAGTGAATTAAATACCATTTGGAGGCATTTAATGTTCAAGCAAAAACAGCTGATTTTTGACAAAAGAGATAACACCCCCCCATTACGTCATGCTTCAGAAAGGTGAAAAATTGTCCGTTTTCAAATGTTTTATTTTTGAATGTCAGTTCAGATTTGTAGGTGGATTATTAGTTTTAGAGCTAAAATTAGCATGTTTAAAGTGATTTTCATGCTTCCTGTGGCCCTAAACACAAGGTTTGTGGAATGGTTAAAAGTGCATGAAAATGGCCAATTTGCTCACTCTGAGGTCTCAAAAAGTGTTTCTTCACCCCGGGAAGTGAATTAAATACCATTTGGAGGCATTTAATGTTCAAGCAAAAACAGCTGATTTTTTACAAAAGAGATAACACCCCCCCATTACGTCATTCTTCAGAAAGGTGAAAAATGGTCCGTTTTCAAATGTCTTATTTTTGAACGTCAGTTCACATTTGTAGGTGGATTATTAGTTTTAGAGCTAAAATTAGCATGTTTAAAGTGATTTTCATGCTTCCAGGGGCTCTAAACACAAGATTTGTGGAATGGTTAAAAGTGCATGAAAATGGCCAATTTGCTCACTCTGAGGTCTCAAAAAGTGTTTCTTCACCCCGGGAAGTGAATTAAATACCATTTGGAGGCATTTAATGTTCAAGCAAAAACAGCAGATTTTTGACAAAAGAGATAACACCCCCCCATTACGTCATTCTTCAGAAAGGTGAAAAATGGTCCATTTTCAAATGTTTTATTTTTGAACGTCAGTTCACATTTGTAGGTGGATTATTAGTTTTAGAGCTAAAATTAGCATGTTTAAAGTGATTTTCATGCTTCCAGGGGCTCTAAACACAAGATTTGTGGAATGGTTAAAAGTGCATGAAAATGGCCAATTTGCTCACTCTGAGGTCTCAAAAAGTGTTTCTTCACCCCGGGAAGTGAATTAAATACCATTTGGAGGCATTTAATGTTCAAGCAAAAACGGCTGATTTTTGACAAAAGAGATAACACCCCCCCATTACATCATGCTTCAGAAAGGTGAAAAATGGTCCGTTTTCAAATGTTTTATTTTTGAAGGTCAGTTCACATTTGTAGGTGGCTTATTAGTTTTAGAGCTAAAATTAGCATGTTTAAAGTGATTCTCATGCTTCCAGGGGCCGGGGAAGTGAATTAAATACCATTTGGAGGCATTTAATGTTCAAGCAAAAACAGCTGATTTTTGACAAAAGAGATAACACCCCCCCATTACGTCATGCTTCAGAAAGGTGAAAAATTGTCCGTTTTCAAATGTTTTATTTTTGAATGTCAGTTCAGATTTGTAGGTGGATTATTAGTTTTAGAGCTAAAATTAGCATGTTTAAAGTGATTTTCATGCTTCCTGTGGCCCTAAACACAAGGTTTGTGGAATGGTTAAAAGTGCATGAAAATGGCCAATTTGCTCACTCTGAGGTCTCAAAAAGTGTTTCTTCACCCCGGGAAGTGAATTAAATACCATTTGGAGGCATTTAATGTTCAAGCAAAAACAGCTGATTTTTTACAAAAGAGATAACACCCCCCCATTACGTCATTCTTCAGAAAGGTGAAAAATGGTCCGTTTTCAAATGTCTTATTTTTGAACGTCAGTTCACATTTGTAGGTGGATTATTAGTTTTAGAGCTAAAATTAGCATGTTTAAAGTGATTTTCATGCTTCCAGGGGCTCTAAACACAAGATTTGTGGAATGGGTAAAAGTGCATGAAAATGGCCAATTTGCTCACTCTGAGGTCTCAAAAAGTGTTTCTTCACCCCGGGAAGTGAATTAAATACCATTTGGAGGCATTTAATGTTCAAGCAAAAACAGCTGATTTTTGACAAAAGAGATAACACCCCCCCATTACGTCATTCTTCAGAAAGGTGAAAAATGGTCCATTTTCAAATGTTTTATTTTTGAACGTCAGTTCACATTTGTAGGTGGATTATTAGTTTTAGAGCTAAAATTAGCATGTTTAAAGTGATTTTCATGCTTCCAGGGGCTCTAAACACAAGATTTGTGGAATGGTTAAAAGTGCATGAAAATGGCCAATTTGCTCACTCTGAGGTCTCAAAAAGTGTTTCTTCACCCCGGGAAGTGAATTAAATACCATTTGGAGGCATTTAATGTTCAAGCAAAAACGGCTGATTTTTGACAAAAGAGATAACACCCCCCCATTACGCCATGCTTCAGAAAGGTGAAAAATGGTCCGTTTTCAAATGTTTTATTTTTGAAGGTCAGTTCACATTTGTAGGTGGATTATTAGTTTTAGAGCTAAAATTAGCATGTTTAAAGTGATTCTCATGCTTCCAGGGGCCGGGGAAGTGAATGAAATACCATTTGGAGGCATTTAATGTTCCAGCAAAAACGGCTGATTTTTGACAAAAGAGATAACACCGCCCCATTACGTAATTCTTCAGAAAGGTGAAAAATGGTCCGTCTTCAAATGTTTTATTTTTGAATGTCAGTTCACATTTGTAGGTGGATTATTAGTTTTAGAGCTAAAATTAGCATGTTTAAAGTGATTTTCATGCTTCCAGGGGCTCTAAACACAAGATTTGTGGAATGGTTAAAAGTGCATGAAAATGGCCAATTTGCTCACTCTGGGGTCTCAAAAAGTGTTTCTTCACCCCGGGAAGTGAATTAAATACCATTTGGAGGCATTTAATGTTCAAGCAAAAACGGCTGATTTTTGACAAAAGAGATAACACCCCCCCATTACGTCATGCTTCAGAAAGGTGAAAAATGGTCCGTTTTCAAATGTTTTATTTTTGAATGTCAATTCACATTTTTAGGTGGATTATTAGTTTTAGAGCTAAAATTAGCATGTTTAAGGTGATTTTCATGCTTCCAGGGGCCCGGGAAGTGAATTAAATACCATTTGGAGGCATTTAATGTTCAAGCAAAAACAGCTGATTTTTGACAAAAGAGATAACACCCCCCCATTACGTCATGCTTCAGAAAGGTGAAAAATTGTCCGTTTTCAAATGTTTTATTTTTGAATGTCAGTTCAGATTTGTAGGTGGATTATTAGTTTTAGAGCTAAAATTAGCATGTTTAAAGTGATTTTCATGCTTCCTGTGGCCCTAAACACAAGGTTTGTGGAATGGTTAAAAGTGCATGAAAATGGCCAATTTGCTCACTCTGAGGTCTCAAAAAGTGTTTCTTCACCCCGGGAAGTGAATTAAATACCATTTGGAGGCATTTAATGTTCAAGCAAAAACAGCTGATTTTTTACAAAAGAGATAACACCCCCCCATTACGTAATTCTTCAGAAAGGTGAAAAATTGTCTGTTTTCAAATGTTTTATTTTTGAATGTCAGTTCACGTTTGTAGGTGGATTATTAGTTATAGAGCTAAAATTAGCATGTTTAAAGTGATTTTCATGCTTCCAGGGGCTCTAAACACAAGATTTGTGGAATGGTTAAAAGTGCATGAAAATGGCCAATTTGCTCACTCTGAGGTCTCAAAAAGTGTTTCTTCACCCCGGGTAGTGAATTAAATACCATTTGGAGGCATTTAATGTTCAAGCAAAAACGGCTGATTTTTGTCAAAAGAGATAACACCCCCCTGTTACGTCATGCTTCAGAAAGGTGAAAAATGGTCCGTTTTCAAATGTTTTATTTTTGAAGGTCAGTGCACATTTGTAGGTGGATTATTAGTTTTAGAGCTAAAATTAGCATGTTTAAAGTGATTTTCATGCTTCCAGGGGCCCGGGAAGGGAATTAAATACCATTTGGAGGCATTAATGTTCAAGCAAAAACGGCTGATTTTTGACAAAAGAGATAACACCGCCCCATTACGTAATTCTTCAGAAAGGTGAAAAA
The DNA here is from genome assembly GCF_964261635.1 of Lissotriton helveticus. Classification (NCBI taxonomy): domain Eukaryota; kingdom Metazoa; phylum Chordata; class Amphibia; order Caudata; family Salamandridae; genus Lissotriton; species Lissotriton helveticus. The sequence goes on from NW_027611740.1 coordinate 3,797,008, forward strand.
TGGTCCGTTTTCAAATGTTTTATTTTTGAACGTCAGTTTACATTTGTAGGTGGATTATTAGTTTTAGAGCTAAAATTAGCATGTTTAAAGTGATTTTCATGCTTCCAGGGGCTCTAAACACAAGATTTGTGGAATGGTTAAAAGTGCATGAAAATGGCCAATTTGCTCACTCTGGGGTCTCAAAAAGTGTTTCTACACCACGGGAAGTGAATTAAATACCATTTGGAGGCATTTAATGTTCAAGCAAAAACGGCTGATTTTTGACAAAAGAGATAACACCCCCCCATTATGTCATGCTTCAGAAAGGTGAAAAATGGTCCGTTTTCAAATGTTTTATTTTTGAACGTCAGTTCACATTTGTAGGTGGATTATTAGTTTTAGAGCTAAAATTAGCATGTTTAAAGTGATTTTCATGCTTCCAGGGGCTCTAAACACAAGATTTGTGGAATGGTTAAAAGTGCATGAAAATGGCCAATTTGCTCACTCTGGGGTCTCAAAAAGTGTTTCTTCACCCCGGGAAGTGAATTAAATACCATTTGGAGGCATTTAATGTTCAAGCAAAAACAGCTGATTTTTTACAAAAGAGATAACACCCCCCCATTACGTCATGCTTCAGAAAGGTGAAAAATTGTCCGTTTTCAAATGTTTTATTTTTGAATGTCAGTTCAGATTTGTAGGTGGATTATTAGTTTTAGAGCTAAAATTAGCATGTTTAAAGTGATTTTCATGCTTCCTGTGGCCCTAAACACAAGGTTTGTGGAATGGTTAAAAGTGCATGAAAATGGCCAATTTGCTCACTCTGAGGTCTCAAAAAGTGTTTCTTCACCCCGGGAAGTGAATTAAATACCATTTGGAGGCATTTAATGTTCAAGCAAAAACAGCTGATTTTTGACAAAAGAGATAACACCCCCCATTACGTAATTCTTCAGAAAGGTGAAAAATTGTCTGTTTTCAAATGTTTTATTTTTGAATGTCAGTTCACATTTGTAGGTGGATTATTAGTTTTAGAGCTAAAATTAGCATATTTAACCACTTGGCTGCTAAGGCACCTGAGGCACTTCCATTGACTTTCCATTGAAATCAATGGAAACTCCATGACGAGTTACCCTTGTCATTAGCACTGAAGGGGTTAAAGTGATTTTCATGATTCCAGGGGCTCTAAACACAAGATTTGTGGAATGGTTAAAAGTGCATGAAAATGGCCAATTTGCTCACTCTGAGGTCTCAAAAAGTGTTTCTTCACCCCGGGAAGTGAATTAAATACCATTTGGAGGCATTTAATGTTCAAGCAAAAACGGCTGATTTTTGACAAAAGAGATAACACCCCCCTCATTAGGTCATGCTTCAGAAAGGTGAAAAATGGTCCGTTTTCAAATGTTTTATTTTTGAACGTCAGTTCACATTTGTAGGTGGATTATTAGTTTTAGAGCTAAAATTAGCATGTTTAAAGTGATTTTCATGCTTCCAGGGGCCCGGGAAGTGAATTAAATACCATTTGGAGGCATTTAATGTTCAAGCAAAAACGGCTGATTTTTGACAAAAGAGATAACACCCCCCCATTACGTCATTCTTCAGAAAGGTGAAAAATGGTCCGTTTTCAAATGTTTTATTTTTGAACGTCAGTTCACATTTGTAGGTGGATTATTAGTTTTAGAGCTAAAATTAGCATGTTTAAAGTGATTTTCATGCTTCCAGGGGCTCTAAACACAAGATTTGTGGAATGGTTAAAAGTGCATGAAAATGGCCAATTTGCTCACTCTGAGGTCTCAAAAAGTGTTTCTTCACCCCGGGAAGTGAATTAAATACCATTTGGAGGCATTTAATGTTCAATCAAAAACAGCTGATTTTTGACAAAAGAGATAACACCCCCCCCCCCCCATTACGTCATGCTTCAGAAAGGTGAAAAATGGTCCGTTTTCGGGCCCGGGAAGTGAATTAAATACCATTTGGAGGCATTTAATGTTCAAGCAAAAACGGCTGATTTTTGACAAAAGAGATAACACCCCCCCCATTACGTCATGCTTCAGAAAGGTGAAAAATGGTCCGTTTTCAAATGTTTTATTTTTGAATGTCAGTTCACATTTGTAGGTGGATTATTAGTTTTAGAGCTAAAATTAGCATGTTTAAAGTGATTTTCATGCTTTCTGTGGCCCTAAACACAAGGTTTGTGGAATGGTTAAAAGTGCATGAAAATGGCCAATTTGCTCACTCTGAGGTCTCAAAAAGTGTTTCTTCACCCCGGGAAGTAAATTAAATACCATTTGGAGGCATTTAATGTTCAAGCAAAAACAGCTGATTTTTGACAAAAGAGATAACACCCCCCCATTACGTAATTCTTCGGAAAGGTGAAAAATGGTCCATTTTCAAATGTTTTATTTTTGAACGTCAGTTCACATTTGTAGGTGGATTATTAGTTTTAGAGCTAAAATTAGCATGTTTAAAGTGATTTTCATGCTTCCAGGGGCTCAAAACACAAGATTTGTGGAATGGTTAAAAGTGCATGAAAATGGCCAATTTGCTCACTCTGAGGTCTCAAAAAGTGTTTCTTCACCCTGGGAAGTGAATTAAATACCATTTGGAGGCATTTAATTTTCAAGCAAAAACGGCAGATTTTTGACAAAAGAGATAACACCCCCCCCCATTACGTCATTCTTCAGAAAGGTGAAAAATGGTCCGTTTTCAAATGTTTTATTTTTGATCGTCAGTTCACATTTGTAGGTGGATTATTAGTTTTAGAGCTAAAATTAGCATGTTTAAAGTGATTTTCATGCTTCCAGGGGCCCGGTAAGTGAATTAAATACCATTTGTAGGCATTTAATGTTCAAGCAAAAACGGCTGATTTTTGACAAAAGAGATAACACCCCCCATTACGTCATGCTTCAGAAAGGTGAAAAATTGTCCATTTTCAAATGTTTTATTTTTGAATGTCAGTTCACATTTGTAGGTGGATTATTAGTTTTAGAGCTAAAATTAGCATGTTTAAAGTGATTTTCATGCTTCCTGTTGCCCTAAACACAAGGTTTGTGGAATGGTTAAAAGTGCATGAAAATGGCCAATTTGCTCACTCTGAGGTCTCAAAAAGTGTTTCTTCACCCCGGGAAGTGAATTAAATACCATTTGGAGGCATTTAATGTTCAAGCAAAAACAGCTGATTTTTTACAAAAGAGATAACAACCCCCAATTATGTAATTCTTCAGAAAGGTGAAAAATTGTCCGTTTTCAAATGTTTTATTTTTGAATGTCAGTTAACATTTGTAGGTGGATTATTAGTTTTAGAGCTAAAATTAGCATTTTTAAAGTGATTTTCATGCTTCCTGTGGCCCTAAACACAAGGTTTGTGGAATGGTTAAAAGTGCATGAAAATGGCCAATTTGCTCACTCTGAGGTCTCAAAAAGTGTTTCTTCACCCCGGGAAGTGAATTAAATACCATTTGGAGGCCATTTAATGTTCAAGCAAAAACAGCTGATTTTTGACAAAAGAGATAACAACTCCCCATTACGTAATTCTTCAGAAAGGTGAAAAATTGTCCGTTTTCAAATGTTTTATTTTTGAATGTCAGTTCACATTTGTAGGTGGATTATTAGTTTTAGAGCTAAAATTAGCATGTTTAAAGTGATTTTCATGCTTCCTGTGGCCCTAAACACAAGGTTTGTGGAATGGTTAAAAGTGCATGAAAATGGCCAATTTGCTCACTCTGAGGTCTCAAAAAGTGTTTCTTCACCCCGGGAAGTGAATTAAATACCATTTGGAGGCATTTAATGTTCAAGCAAAAACGGCGGATTTTTGACAAAAGAGATAACACCCCCCCATTACGTGATGCTTCAGAAAGGTGAAAAATTGTCAGTTTTCAAATGTTTTATTTTTGAATGTCAGTTCACATTTGTAGGTGAATTATTAGTTTTAGAGCTAAAATTAGCATGTTTAAAGTGATTTTCATGCTTCATGTGGCCCTAAACACAAGGTTTGTGGAATGGTTAAAAGTGCATGAAAATGGCCAATTTGCTCACTCTGAGGTCTCAAAAAGTGTTTCTTCACCCCGGGAAGTGAATTAAATACCATTTGGAGGCATTTAATGTTCAAGCAAAAACAGCTGATTTTTGACAAAAGAGATAACACCCCCCCATTACGTAATTCTTCAGAAAGGTGAAAAATTGTCTGTTTTCAAATGTTTTATTTTTGAATGTCAGTTCACATTTGTAGGTGGATTATTAGTTTTAGAGCTAAAATTAGCATATTTAAAGTGATTTTCATGCTTCCAGGGGCTCTAAACACAAGATTTGTGGAATGTTTAAAAGTGCATGAAAATGGCCAATTTGCTCACTCTGAGGTCTCAAAAAGTGTTTCTTCACCCCGGGAAGTGAATTAAATACCATTTGGAGGCATTTAATGTTCAAGCAAAAACAGCTGATTTTTGATAAAAAAGGGATAACACCCCCCCATTACGTCATTCTTCAGAAAGGTGAAAAATGGTCCGTTTTCAAATGTTTTATTTTTGAACGTCAGTTCACATTTGTAGGTGGATTATTAGTTTTAGAGCTAAAATTAGCATGTTTAAAGGGATTTTCATGTTTCCAGGGGCTCTAAACACAAGATTTGTGGAATGGTTAAAAGTGCATGAAAATGGCCAATTTGCTCACTCTGAGGTCTCAAAAAGTGTTTCTTCACCCCGGGAAGTGAATTAAATACCATTTGTAGGCATTTAATGTTCAATCAAAAACAGCTGATTTTTGACAAAAGAGATAACACCTCCCCATTACGTAATTCTTCAGAAAGGTGAAAAATTGTCTGTTTTCAAATGTTTTATTTTTGAATGTCAGTTCACATTTGTAGGTGGATTATTAGTTTTAGAGCTAAAATTAGCATATTTAAAGTGATTTTCATGCTTCCAGGGGCTCTAAACACAAGATGTGTGGAATGGTTAAAAGTGCATGAAAATGGCCAATTTGCTCACTCTGAGGTCTCAAAACGTGTTTCTTCACCCCGGGAAGTGAATTAAATACCATTGTAGGCATTTAATGTTCAATCAAAAACAGCTGATTTTTGACAAAAGAGATAACACCCCCCATTACGTCATTCTTCAGAAAGGTGAAAAATGGTCCGTTTTCAAATGTTTTATTTTTGAACGTCAGTTCACATTTGTAGGTGGATTATTAGTTTTAGAGCTAAAATTAGCATGTTTAAAGTGATTTTCATGCTTCCAGCGGCCCGGGAAGTGAATTAAATACCATTTGGAGGCATTTAATGTTCCAGCAAAAACGGCTGATTTTTGACAAAAGAGATAACACCGCCCCATTACGTAATTCTTCGGAAAGGTGAAAAATGGTCCGTCTTCAAATGTTTTATTTTTGAACGTCAGTTCACATTTGTAGGTGGATTATTAGTTTTAGAGCTAAAATTAGCATGTTTAAAGTGATTTTCATGCTTCCAGGGGCTCTAAACACAAGATTTGTGGAATGTTTAAAAGTGCATGAAAATGGCCAATTTGCTCACTCTGAGGTCTCAAAAAGTGTTTCTTCACCCCGGGAAGTGAATTAAATACCATTTGGAGGCATTTAATGTTCAAGCAAAAACAGCTGATTTTTGATAAAAAAGGGATAACACCCCCCCATTACGTCATTCTTCAGAAAGGTGAAAAATGGTCCGTTTTCAAATGTTTTATTTTTGAACGTCAGTTCACATTTGTAGGTGGAATATTAGTTTTAGAGCTAAAATTAGCATGTTTAAAGTGATTTTCATGCTTCCTGTGGCCCTAAACACAAGGTTTGTGGAATGGTTAAAAGTGCATGAAAATGGCCAATTTGCTCACTCTGAGGTCTCAAAAAGTGTTTCTTAACCCCGGGAAGTGAATTAAATACCATTTGGAGGCATTTAATGTTCAATCAAAAACAGCTGATTTTTGACAAAAGAGATAACACCTCCCATTACGTCATGCTTCAGAAAGGTGAAAAATTGTCCGTTTTCAAATGTTTTATTTTTGAATCTCAGTTCACATTTGTAGGTGGATTATTAGTTTTAGAGCTAAAATTAGCATGTTTAAAGTGATTTTCATGCTTCCTGTGGCCCTAAACACAAGGTTTGTGGAATGGTTAAAAGTGCATGAAAATGGCCAATTTGCTCACTCTGAGGTTTCAAAAAGTGTTTCTTCACCCCGGGAAGTGAATTAAATACCATTTGGAGGCATTTAATGTTCAAGCAAAAACAGCTGATTTTTGACAAAAGAGATAACACCCCCCCATTACGTAATTCTTCAGAAAGGTGAAAAATTGTCTGTTTTCAAATGTTTTATTTTTGAATGTCAGTTCACATTTGTAGGTGGATTATTAGTTTTAGAGCTAAAATTAGCATATTTAAAGTGATTTTCATGCTTCCAGGGGCTCTAAACACAAGATTTGTGGAATGTTTAAAAGTCCATGAAAATGGCCAATTTGCTCACTCTGAGGTCTCAAAAAGTGTTTCTTCACCCCGGGAAGTGAATTAAATACCATTTGGAGGCATTTAATGTTCAAGCAAAAACGGCTGATTTTTGACAAAAGAGATAACACCCCCCCATTACGTCATTCTTCAGAAAGGTGAAAAATGGTCCGTTTTCAAATGTTTTATTTTTGAACGTTATTTCACATTTGTAGGTGGATTATTAGTTTTAGAGCTAAAATTAGCATGTTTAAAGGGATTTTCATGTTTCCAGGGGCTCTAAACACAAGATTAGTGGAATGGTTAAAAGTGCATGAAAATGGCCAATTTGCTCACTCTGAGGTCTCAAAAAGTGTTTCTTCACCCCGGGAAGTGAATTAAATACCATTTGTAGGCATTTAATGTTCAATCAAAAACAGCTGATTTTTGACAAAAGAGATAACACCTCCCCATTACGTAATTCTTCATAAAGGTGAAAAATTGTCTGTTTTCAAATGTTTTATTTTTGAATGTCAGTTCACATTTGTAGGTGGATTATTAGTTTTAGAGCTAAAATTAGCATATTTAAAGTGATTTTCATGCTTCCAGGGGCTCTAAACACAAGATGTGTGGAATGGTTAAAAGTGCATGAAAATGGCCAATTTGCTCACTCTGAGGTCTCAAAACGTGTTTCTTCACCCCGGGAAGTGAATTAAATACCATTTGGAGGCATTTAATGTTCAAGCAAAAACGGCTGATTTTTGACAAAAGAGATAACACCCCCCCATTACGTCATTCTTCAGAAAGGTGAAAAATGGTCCGTTTTCAAATGTTTTATTTTTGAACGTCAGTTCACATTTGTAGGTGGATTATTAGTTTTAGAGCTAAAATTAGCATGTTTAAAGTGATTTTCATGCTTCCTGTGGCTCTAAACACAAGTTTTGTGGAATGTTTAAAAGTGCATGAAAATGGCCAATTTGCTCACTCTGAGGTCTCAAAAAGTGTTTCTTCACCCCGGGAAGTGAATTAAATACCATTGTAGGCATTTAATGTTCAATCAAAAACAGCTGATTTTTGACAAAAGAGATAACACCCCCCATTACGTCATTCTTCAGAAAGGTGAAAAATGGTCCGTTTTCAAATGTTTTATTTTTGAACGTCAGTTCACATTTGTAGGTGGATTATTAGTTTTAGAGCTAAAATTAGCATGTTTAAAGTGATTTTCATGCTTCCAGCGGCCCGGGAAGTGAATTAAATACCATTTGGAGGCATTTAATGTTCCAGCAAAAACGGCTGATTTTTGACAAAAGAGATAACACCGCCCCATTACGTAATTCTTCGGAAAGGTGAAAAATGGTCCGTCTTCAAATGTTTTATTTTTGAACGTCAGTTCACATTTGTAGGTGGATTATTAGTTTTAGAGCTAAAATTAGCATGTTTAAAGTGATTTTCATGCTTCCAGGGGCTCTAAACACAAGATTTGTGGAATGTTTAAAAGTGCATGAAAATGGCCAATTTGCTCACTCTGAGGTCTCAAAAAGTGTTTCTTCACCCCGGGAAGTGAATTAAATACCATTTGGAGGCATTTAATGTTCAAGCAAAAACAGCTGATTTTTGATAAAAAAGGGATAACACCCCCCCATTACGTCATTCTTCAGAAAGGTGAAAAATGGTCCGTTTTCAAATGTTTTATTTTTGAACGTCAGTTCACATTTGTAGGTGGAATATTAGTTTTAGAGCTAAAATTAGCATGTTTAAAGTGATTTTCATGCTTCCTGTGGCCCTAAACACAAGGTTTGTGGAATGGTTAAAAGTGCATGAAAATGGCCAATTTGCTCACTCTGAGGTCTCAAAAAGTGTTTCTTAACCCCGGGAAGTGAATTAAATACCATTTGGAGGCATTTAATGTTCAATCAAAAACAGCTGATTTTTGACAAAAGAGATAACACCTCCCATTACGTCATGCTTCAGAAAGGTGAAAAATTGTCCGTTTTCAAATGTTTTATTTTTGAATCTCAGTTCACATTTGTAGGTGGATTATTAGTTTTAGAGCTAAAATTAGCATGTTTAAAGTGATTTTCATGCTTCCTGTGGCCCTAAACACAAGGTTTGTGGAATGGTTAAAAGTGCATGAAAATGGCCAATTTGCTCACTCTGAGGTTTCAAAAAGTGTTTCTTCACCCCGGGAAGTGAATTAAATACCATTTGGAGGCATTTAATGTTCAAGCAAAAACAGCTGATTTTTGACAAAAGAGATAACACCCCCCCATTACGTAATTCTTCAGAAAGGTGAAAAATTGTCTGTTTTCAAATGTTTTATTTTTGAATGTCAGTTCACATTTGTAGGTGGATTATTAGTTTTAGAGCTAAAATTAGGATATTTAAAGTGATTTTCATGCTTCCAGGGGCTCTAAACACAAGATTTGTGGAATGTTTAAAAGTCCATGAAAATGGCCAATTTGCTCACTCTGAGGTCTCAAAAAGTGTTTCTTCACCCCGGGAAGTGAATTAAATACCATTTGGAGGCATTTAATGTTCAAGCAAAAACGGCTGATTTTTGACAAAAGAGATAACACCCCCCCATTACGTCATTCTTCAGAAAGGTGAAAAATGGTCCGTTTTCAAATGTTTTATTTTTGAACGTTATTTCACATTTGTAGGTGGATTATTAGTTTTAGAGCTAAAATTAGCATGTTTAAAGGGATTTTCATGTTTCCAGGGGCTCTAAACACAAGATTAGTGGAATGGTTAAAAGTGCATGAAAATGGCCAATTTGCTCACTCTGAGGTCTCAAAAAGTGTTTCTTCACCCCGGGAAGTGAATTAAATACCATTTGTAGGCATTTAATGTTCAATCAAAAACAGCTGATTTTTGACAAAAGAGATAACACCTCCCCATTACGTAATTCTTCATAAAGGTGAAAAATTGTCTGTTTTCAAATGTTTTATTTTTGAATGTCAGTTCACATTTGTAGGTGGATTATTAGTTTTAGAGCTAAAATTAGCATGTTTAAAGTGATTTTCATGCTTCCTGTGGCTCTAAACACAAGTTTTGTGGAATGTTTAAAAGTGCATGAAAATGGCCAATTTGCTCACTCTGAGGTCTCAAAAAGTGTTTCTTCACCCCGGGAAGTGAATTAAATACCATTGTAGGCATTTAATGTTCAATCAAAAACAGCTGATTTTTGACAAAAGAGATAACACCCCCCATTACGTCATTCTTCAGAAAGGTGAAAAATGGTCCGTTTTCAAATGTTTTATTTTTGAACGTCAGTTCACATTTGTAGGTGGATTATTAGTTTTAGAGCTAAAATTAGCATGTTTAAAGTGATTTTCATGCTTCCAGCGGCCCGGGAAGTGAATTAAATACCATTTGGAGGCATTTAATGTTCCAGCAAAAACGGCTGATTTTTGACAAAAGAGATAACACCGCCCCATTACGTAATTCTTCGGAAAGGTGAAAAATGGTCCGTCTTCAAATGTTTTATTTTTGAACGTCAGTTCACATTTGTAGGTGGATTATTAGTTTTAGAGCTAAAATTAGCATGTTTAAAGTGATTTTCATGCTTCCAGGGGCTCTAAACACAAGATTTGTGGAATGTTTAAAAGTGCATGAAAATGGCCAATTTGCTCACTCTGAGGTCTCAAAAAGTGTTTCTTCACCCCGGGAAGTGAATTAAATACCATTTGGAGGCATTTAATGTTCAAGCAAAAACAGCTGATTTTTGATAAAAAAGGGATAACACCCCCCCATTACGTCATTCTTCAGAAAGGTGAAAAATGGTCCGTTTTCAAATGTTTTATTTTTGAACGTCAGTTCACATTTGTAGGTGGAATATTAGTTTTAGAGCTAAAATTAGCATGTTTAAAGTGATTTTCATGCTTCCTGTGGCCCTAAACACAAGGTTTGTGGAATGGTTAAAAGTGCATGAAAATGGCCAATTTGCTCACTCTGAGGTCTCAAAAAGTGTTTCTTCACCCCGGGAAGTGAATTAAATACCATTTGTAGGCATTTAATGTTCAATCAAAAACAGCTGATTTTTGACAAAAGAGATAACACCTCCCATTACGTCATGCTTCAGAAAGGTGAAAAATTGTCCGTTTTCAAATGTTTTATTTTTGAATGTCAGTTCACATTTGTAGGTGGATTATTAGTTTTAGAGCTAAAATTAGCATATTTAAAGTGATTTTCATGCTTCCAGGGGCTCTAAACACAAGATGTGTGGAATGGTTAAAAGTGCATGAAAATGGCCAATTTGCTCACTCTGAGGTCTCAAAACGTGTTTCTTCACCCCGGGAAGTGAATTAAATACCATTTGGAGGCATTTAATGTTCAAGCAAAAACGGCTGATTTTTGACAAAAGAGATAACACCCCCCCATTACGTCATTCTTCAGAAAGGTGAAAAATGGTCCGTTTTCAAATGTTTTATTTTTGAACGTCAGTTCACATTTGTAGGTGGATTATTAGTTTTAGAGCTAAAATTAGCATGTTTAAAGTGATTTTCATGCTTCCTGTGGCTCTAAACACAAGTTTTGTGGAATGTTTAAAAGTGCATGAAAATGGCCAATTTGCTCACTCTGAGGTCTCAAAAAGTGTTTCTTCACACCGGGAAGTGAATTAAATACCATTGTAGGCATTTAATGTTCAATCAAAAACAGCAGATTTTTGACAAAAGAGATAACACCCCCCATTACGTCATTCTTCAGAAAGGTGAAAAATGGTCCGTTTTCAAATGTTTTATTTTTGAACGTCAGTTCACATTTGTAGGTGGATTATTAGTTTTAGAGCTAAAATTAGCATGTTTAAAGTGATTTTCATGCTTCCAGCGGCCCGGGAAGTGAATTAAATACCATTTGGAGGCATTTAATGTTCCAGCAAAAACGGCTGATTTTTGACAAAAGAGATAACACCGCCCCATTACGTAATTCTTCGGAAAGGTGAAAAATGGTCCGTCTTCAAATGTTTTATTTTTGAACGTCAGTTCACATTTGTAGGTGGATTATTAGTTTTAGAGCTAAAATTAGCATGTTTAAAGTGATTTTCATGCTTCCAGGGGCTCTAAACACAAGATTTGTGGAATGGTTAAAAGTGCATGAAAATGGCCAATTTGCTCACTCTGGGGTCTCAAGAAGTGTTTCTTCACCCCGGGAAGTGAATTAAATACCATTTGGAGGCATTTAATGTTCAAGCAAAAACGGCTGATTTTTGACAAAAGAGATAACACCCCCCATTACGTAATTCTTCAGAAAGGTGAAAAATTGTCTGTTTTCAAATGTTTTATTTTTGAATGTCAGTTCACATTTGTAGGTGGATTATTAGTTTTAGAGCTAAAATTAGCATATTTAAAGTGATTTTCATGCTTCCAGGGGCTCTAAACACAAGATTTGTGGAATGGTTAAAAGTGCATGAAAATGGCCAATTTGCTCACTCTGAGGTCTCAAAAAGTGTTTCTTCACCCCGGGAAGTGAATTAAATACCATTTGGAGGCATTTAATGTTCAAGCAAAAACGGCTGATTTTTGACAAAAGAGATAACACCCCCCCATTACGTCATTCTTCAGAAAGGTGAAAAATGGTCCGTTTTCAAATGTTTTATTTTTGAACGTCAGTTCACATTTGTAGGTGGATTATTAGTTTTAGAGCTAAAATTAGCATGTTTAAAGTGATTTTCATGCTTCCTGTGGCTCTAAACACAAGTTTTGTGGAATGTTTAAAAGTGCATGAAAATGGCCAATTTGCTCACTCTGAGGTCTCAAAAAGTGTTTCTTCACCCCGGGAAGTGAATTAAATACCATTTGTAGGCATTTAATGTTCAATCAAAAACAGCTGATTTTTGACAAAAGAGATAACACCCCCCATTACGTCATTCTTCAGAAAGGTGAAAAATGGTCCGTTTTCAAATGTTTTATTTTTGAACGTCAGTTCACATTTGTAGGTGGATTATTAGTTTTAGAGCTAAAATTAGCATGGTTAAAGTGATTTTCATGCTTCCAGGGGCTCTAAACACAAGATTTGTGGAATGGTTAAAAGTGCATGAAAATGGCCAGATTGCTCACTCTGAGGTCTCAAAAAGTGTTTCTTCACCCCGGGAAGTGAATTAAATACCATTTGGAGGCATTTAATGTTCAAGCAAAAACGGCTGATTTTTGACAAAAGAGATAACACCATCCATTACGTCATGCTTCAGAAAGGTGAAAAATGGTCCGTTTTCAAATGTTTTATTTTTGAAGGTCAGTTCACATTTGTAGGTGGATTATTAGTTTTAGAGCTAAAATTAGCATGTTTAAAGTGATTTTTATGCTTCCAGCGGCCCGGGAAGTGAATTAAATACCATTTGGAGGCATTTAATGTTCCAGCAAAAACGGCTGATTTTTGACAAAACAGATAACACCGCCCCATTACGTAATTCTTCAGAAAGGTGAAAAATGGTCCGTCTTCAAATGTTTTATTTTTGATCGTCAGTTCACATTTGTAGGTGGATTATTAGTTTTAGAGCTCAAATTAGCATGTTTAAAGTGATTTTCATGCTTCCAGGGGCTCTAAACACAAGATTTGTGGAATGGTTAAAAGTGCATGAAAATGGCCAATTTGCTCACTCTGGGGTCTCAAGAAGTGTTTCTTCACCCCGGGAAGTGAATTAAATAACATTTGGAGGCATTTAATGTTCAAGCAAAAACGGCTGATTTTTGACAAAAGAGATAACACCCCCCCATTACGTCATTCTTCAGAAAGGTGAAAAATGGTCAGTTTTCAAATGTTTTATTTTTTAACGTCAGCTCACATTTGTAGGTGGATTATTAGTTTTAGAGCTAAAATTAGCATGTTTAAAGTGATTTTCATGCTTCCAGGGGCCCGGGAAGTGAATTAAAAACCATTTGGAGGCATTTAATGTTCAAGCAAAAACAGCTGATCTTTGACAAAACAGATAACACCCCCCACTACGTCATGCTTCAGAAAGGTGAAAAATGGTCCGTTTTCAAATGTTTTATTTTTGAATGTCAATTCACATTTGTAGGTGGATTATTAGTTTTAGAGCTAAAATTAGCATGTTTAAAGTGATTTTCATGCTTCCAGGGGCCCGGGAAGTGAATTAAATACCATTTGAAGGCATTTAATGTTCCAGCAAAAACGGCTGATTTTTGACAAAAGAGATAACACCGCCCCATTACGTAATTCTTCAGAAAGGTGAAAAATGGTCCGTCTTCAAATGTTTTATTTTTGAACGTCAGTTCACATTTGTAGGTGGATTATTAGTTTTAGAGCTAAAATTAGCATGTTTAAAGTGATTTTCATGCTTCCAGGGGCCCGGGAAGTGAATTAAATACCATTTGGAGGCATTTAATGTTCAAGCAAAAACGGCTGATTTTTGACAAAAGAGATAACACCCCCCCATTACGTCATGCTTCAGAAAGGTGAAAAATGGTCCGTCTTCAAATGTTTTATTTTTGAACGTCAGTTCACATTTGTAGGTGGATTATTAGTTTTAGAGCTAAAATTAGCATGTTTAAAGTGATTTTCATGCTTCCAGGGGCTCTAAACACAAGATTTGTGGAATGGTTAAAAGTGCATGAAAATGGCCAATTTGCTCACTCTGGGGTCTCAAAAAGTGTTTCTTCACCCCGGGAAGTGAATTAAATACCATTTGGAGGCATTTAATGTTCAAGCAAAAACGGCTGATTTTTGACAAAAGAGATAACACCCCCCCATTACGTCATTCTTCAGAAAGGTGAAAAATGGTCCGTTTTCAAATGTTTTATTTTTGAACGTCAGCTCACATTTGTAGGTGGATTATTAGTTTTAGAGCTAAATTTAGCATGTTTAAAGTGATTTTCATGCTTCCAGGGGCTCTAAACACAAGATTTGTGGAATGGTTAAAAGTGCATGAAAATGGCCAATTTGCTCACTCTGAGGTCTCAAAAAGTGTTTCTTCACCCCGGGAAGTGAATTAAATACCATTTGGAGACATTTAATGTTCAAGCAAAAACGGCTGATTTTTGACAAAAGAGATAACACCCCCCCATTACGTCATGCTTCAGAAAGGTGAAAAATGGTCCGTTTTCAAATGTTTTATTTTTGAATGTCAATTCACATTTGTAGGTGGATTATTAGTTTTAGAACTAAAATTAGCATGTTTAAAGTGATTTTCATGCTTCCAGGGGCCCGGGAAGTGAATTAAATACCATTTGGAGGCATTTAATGTTCAAGCAAAAACAGCTGATTTTTGACAAAAGAGATAACACCCCCCCATTACGTCATGCTTCAGAAAGGTGAAAAATGGTCCGTCTTCAAATGTTTTATTTTTGAACGTCAGTTCACATTTGTAGGTGGATTATTAGTTTTAGAGCTAAAATTAGCATGTTTAAAGTGATTTTCATGCTTCCAGGGGCTCTAAACACAAGATTTGTGGAATGGTTAAAAGTGCATGAAAATGGCCAATTTGCTCACTCTGGGGTCTCAAAAAGTGTTTCTTCACCCCGGGAAGTGAATTAAATACCATTTGGAGGCATTTAATGTTCAAGCAAAAACGGCTGATTTTTGACAAAAGAGATAACACCCCCCCATTACGTCATTCTTCAGAAAGGTGAAAAATGGTCCGTTTTCAAATGTTTTATTTTTGAACGTCAGCTCACATTTGTAGGTGGATTATTAGTTTTAGAGCTAAATTTAGCATGTTTAAAGTGATTTTCATGCTTCCAGGGGCTCTAAACACAAGATTTGTGGAATGGTTAAAAGTGCATGAAAATGGCCAATTTGCTCACTCTGAGGTCTCAAAAAGTGTTTCTTCACCCCGGGAAGTGAATTAAATACCATTTGGAGGCATTTAATGTTCAAGAAAAAACGGCTGATTTTTGACAAAAGAGATAACACCCCCCCATTACGTCATGCTTCAGAAAGGTGAAAAATGGTCCGTTTTCAAATGTTTTATTTTTGAATGTCAATTCACATTTGTAGCTGGATTATTAGTTTTAGAGCTAAAATTAGCATGTTTAAAGTGATTTTCATGCTTCCAGGGGCCCGGGAAGTGAATTAAATACCATTTAGAGGCATTTAATGTTCAAGCAAAAACAGCTGATTTTTGACAAAAGAGATAACACCCCCCCATTACGTCATGCTTCAGAAAGGTGAACAATTGTCCGTTTTCAAATGTTGTATTTTTGAATGTCAGTTCAGATTTGTAGGTGGATTATTAGTTTTAGAGCTAAAATTAGCATGTTTAAAGTGATTTTCATGCTTCCTGTGGCCCTAAACACAAGGTTTGTGGAATGGTTAAAAGTGCATGAAAATTGCCAATTTGCTCACTCTGAGGTCTCAAAAAGTGTTTCTTCACCCCGGGAAGTGAATTAAATACCATTTGGAGGCATTTAATGTTCAAGCAAAAAGGGCTGATTTTTGACAAAAGAGATAACACCCCCCATTACGTAATTCTTCAGAAAGGTGAAAAATTGTCTGTTTTCAAATGTTTTATTTTTGAATGTCAGTTCACATTTGTAGGTGGATTATTAGTTTTAGAGCTAAAATTAGCATATTTAAAGTGATTTTCATGCTTCCAGGGGCTCTAAACACAAGATTTGTGGAATGGTTAAAAGTGCATGAAAATGGCCAATTTGCTCACTCTGAGGTCTCGAAAAGTGATTCTTCACCCCGGGAAGTGAATTATATACCATTTGGAGGCATTTAATGTTCAAGCAAAAACGGCTGATTTTTGACAAAAGAGATAACACCCCCCCATTACGTCATGCTTCAGAAAGGTGAAAAATGGTCCGTTTTCAAATGTTTTATTTTTGAACGTCAGTTCACATTTGTAGGTGGATTATTAGTTTTAGAGCAAAAACTTAGCATGTTTAAAGTGATTTTCATGCTTCCAGGGGCCCGGGAAGTGAATTAAATACCATTTGGAGGCATTTAATGTTCAAGCAAAAACGGCTGATTTTTGACAAAAGAGATAACACCCCCCCATTACGTCATTCTTCAGAAAGGTGAAAAATGGTCCGTTTTCAAATGTTTTATTTTTGAACGTCAGTTCACATTTGTAGGTGGATTATTAGTTTTAGAGCTAAAATTAGCATGTTTAAAGTGATTTCCATGCTTCCAGGGGCTCTAAACACAAGATTTGTGGAATGGTTAAAAGTGCATGAAAATGGCCAATTTGCTCACTCTGAGGTCTCAAAAAGTGTTTCTTCACCCCGGGAAGTGAATTAAATACCATTTGGAGGCATTTAATGTTCAAGCAAAAACAGCTGATTTTTGACAAAAGAGATAACACCACCCCATTACATCATTCTTCAGAAAGGTGAAAAATGGTCCATTTTCAAATGTTTTATTTTTGAACGTCAGTTCAAATTTGTAGGTGGATTATTAGTTTTAGAGCTAAAATTAGCATATTTAAAGTGATTTTCATGCTTCCAGGGGCTCTAAACACAAGATTTGTGGAATGTTTAAAAGTCCATGAAAATGGCCAATTTGCTCACTCTGAGGTCTCAAAAAGTGTTTCTTCACCCCGGGAAGTGAATTAAATACCATTTGGAGGCATTTAATGTTCAAGCAAAAACGGCTGATTTTTGACAAAAGAGATAACACCCCCCCATTACGTCATTCTTCAGAAAGGTGAAAAATGGTCCGTTTTCAAATGTTTTATTTTTGAACGTTATTTCACATTTGTAGGTGGATTATTAGTTTTAGAGCTAAAATTAGCATGTTTAAAGGGATTTTCATGTTTCCAGGGGCTCTAAACACAAGATTTGTGGAATGGTTAAAAGTGCATGAAAATGGCCAATTTGCTCACTCTGAGGTCTCAAAAAGTGTTTCTTCACCCCGGGAAGTGAATTAAATACCATTTGTAGGCATTTAATGTTCAATCAAAAACAGCTGATTTTTGACAAAAGAGATAACACCTCCCCATTACGTAATTCTTCATAAAGGTGAAAAATTGTCTGTTTTCAAATGTTTTATTTTTGAATGTCAGTTCACATTTGTAGGTGGATTATTAGTTTTAGAGCTAAAATTAGCATATTTAAAGTGATTTTCATGCTTCCAGGGGCTCTAAACACAAGATTTGTGGAATGGTTAAAAGTGCATGAAAATGGCCAATTTGCTCACTCTGAGGTCTCAAAAAGTGTTTCTTCACCCCGGGAAGTGAATTAAATACCATTTGGAGGCATTTAATGTTCAAGCAAAAACGGAGGATTTTTGACAAAAGAGATAACACCCCCCCCATTACGTCATTCTTCAGAAAGGTGAAAAATGGTCCGTTTTCAAATGTTTTATTTTTGAACGTCAGTTCACATTTGTAGGTGGATTATTAGTTTTAGAGCTAAAATTAGCATGTTTAAAGTGATTTTCATGCTTCCTGTGGCTCTAAACACAAGTTTTGTGGAATGTTTAAAAGTGCATGAAAATGGCCAATTTGCTCACTCTGAGGTCTCAAAAAGTGTTTCTTCACACCGGGAAGTGAATTAAATACCATTGTAGGCATTTAATGTTCAATCAAAAACAGCAGATTTTTGACAAAAGAGATAACACCCCCCATTACGTCATTCTTCAGAAAGGTGAAAAATGGTCCGTTTTCAAATGTTTTATTTTTGAACGTCAGTTCACATTTGTAGGTGGATTATTAGTTTTAGAGCTAAAATTAGCATGTTTAAAGTGATTTTCATGCTTCCAGCGGCCCGGGAAGTGAATTAAATACCATTTGGAGGCATTTAATGTTCCAGCAAAAACGGCTGATTTTTGACAAAAGAGATAACACCGCCCCATTACGTAATTCTTCGGAAAGGTGAAAAATGGTCCGTCTTCAAATGTTTTATTTTTGAACGTCAGTTCACATTTGTAGGTGGATTATTAGTTTTAGAGCTAAAATTAGCATGTTTAAAGTGATTTTCATGCTTCCAGGGGCTCTAAACACAAGATTTGTGGAATGGTTAAAAGTGCATGAAAATGGCCAATTTGCTCACTCTGGGGTCTCAAGAAGTGTTTCTTCACCCCGGGAAGTGAATTAAATACCATTTGGAGGCATTTAATGTTCAAGCAAAAACGGCTGATTTTTGACAAAAGAGATAACACCCCCCATTACGTAATTCTTCAGAAAGGTGAAAAATTGTCTGTTTTCAAATGTTTTATTTTTGAATGTCAGTTCACATTTGTAGGTGGATTATTAGTTTTAGAGCTAAAATTAGCATATTTAAAGTGATTTTCATGCTTCCAGGGGCTCTAAACACAAGATTTGTGGAATGGTTAAAAGTGCATGAAAATGGCCAATTTGCTCACTCTGAGGTCTCAAAAAGTGTTTCTTCACCCCGGGAAGTGAATTAAATACCATTTGGAGGCATTTAATGTTCAAGCAAAAACGGCTGATTTTTGACAAAAGAGATAACACCCCCCCATTACGTCATTCTTCAGAAAGGTGAAAAATGGTCCGTTTTCAAATGTTTTATTTTTGAACGTCAGTTCACATTTGTAGGTGGATTATTAGTTTTAGAGCTAAAATTAGCATGTTTAAAGTGATTTTCATGCTTCCTGTGGCTCTAAACACAAGTTTTGTGGAATGTTTAAAAGTGCATGAAAATGGCCAATTTGCTCACTCTGAGGTCTCAAAAAGTGTTTCTTCACCCCGGGAAGTGAATTAAATACCATTTGTAGGCATTTAATGTTCAATCAAAAACAGCTGATTTTTGACAAAAGAGATAACACCCCCCATTACGTCATTCTTCAGAAAGGTGAAAAATGGTCCGTTTTCAAATGTTTTATTTTTGAACGTCAGTTCACATTTGTAGGTGGATTATTAGTTTTAGAGCTAAAATTAGCATGGTTAAAGTGATTTTCATGCTTCCAGGGGCTCTAAACACAAGATTTGTGGAATGGTTAAAAGTGCATGAAAATGGCCAGATTGCTCACTCTGAGGTCTCAAAAAGTGTTTCTTCACCCCGGGAAGTGAATTAAATACCATTTGGAGGCATTTAATGTTCAAGCAAAAACGGCTGATTTTTGACAAAAGAGATAACACCATCCATTACGTCATGCTTCAGAAAGGTGAAAAATGGTCCGTTTTCAAATGTTTTATTTTTGAAGGTCAGTTCACATTTGTAGGTGGATTATTAGTTTTAGAGCTAAAATTAGCATGTTTAAAGTGATTTTTATGCTTCCAGCGGCCCGGGAAGTGAATTAAATACCATTTGGAGGCATTTAATGTTCCAGCAAAAACGGCTGATTTTTGACAAAACAGATAACACCGCCCCATTACGTAATTCTTCAGAAAGGTGAAAAATGGTCCGTCTTCAAATGTTTTATTTTTGAACGTCAGTTCACATTTGTAGGTGGATTATTAGTTTTAGAGCTCAAATTAGCATGTTTAAAGTGATTTTCATGCTTCCAGGGGCTCTAAACACAAGATTTGTGGAATGGTTAAAAGTGCATGAAAATGGCCAATTTGCTCACTCTGGGGTCTCAAGAAGTGTTTCTTCACCCCGGGAAGTGAATTAAATAACATTTGGAGGCATTTAATGTTCAAGCAAAAACGGCTGATTTTTGACAAAAGAGATAACACCCCCCCATTACGTCATTCTTCAGAAAGGTGAAAAATGGTCAGTTTTCAAATGTTTTATTTTTTAACGTCAGCTCACATTTGTAGGTGGATTATTAGTTTTAGAGCTAAAATTAGCATGTTTAAAGTGATTTTCATGCTTCCAGGGGCCCGGGAAGTGAATTAAAAACCATTTGGAGGCATTTAATGTTCAAGCAAAAACAGCTGATCTTTGACAAAACAGATAACACCCCCCCACTACGTCATGCTTCAGAAAGGTGAAAAATGGTCCGTTTTCAAATGTTTTATTTTTGAATGTCAATTCACATTTGTAGGTGGATTATTAGTTTTAGAGCTAAAATTAGCATGTTTAAAGTGATTTTCATGCTTCCAGGGGCCCGGGAAGTGAATTAAATACCATTTGAAGGCATTTAATGTTCCAGCAAAAACGGCTGATTTTTGACAAAAGAGATAACACCGCCCCATTACGTAATTCTTCAGAAAGGTGAAAAATGGTCCGTCTTCAAATGTTTTATTTTTGAACGTCAGTTCACATTTGTAGGTGGATTATTAGTTTTAGAGCTAAAATTAGCATGTTTAAAGTGATTTTCATGCTTCCAGGGGCCCGGGAAGTGAATTAAATACCATTTGGAGGCATTTAATGTTCAAGCAAAAACGGCTGATTTTTGACAAAAGAGATAACACCCCCCCATTACGTCATGCTTCAGAAAGGTGAAAAATGGTCCGTCTTCAAATGTTTTATTTTTGAACGTCAGTTCACATTTGTAGGTGGATTATTAGTTTTAGAGCTAAAATTAGCATGTTTAAAGTGATTTTCATGCTTCCAGGGGCTCTAAACACAAGATTTGTGGAATGGTTAAAAGTGCATGAAAATGGCCAATTTGCTCACTCTGGGGTCTCAAAAAGTGTTTCTTCACCCCGGGAAGTGAATTAAATACCATTTGGAGGCATTTAATGTTCAAGCAAAAACGGCTGATTTTTGACAAAAGAGATAACACCCCCCCATTACGTCATTCTTCAGAAAGGTGAAAAATGGTCCGTTTTCAAATGTTTTATTTTTGAACGTCAGCTCACATTTGTAGGTGGATTATTAGTTTTAGAGCTAAATTTAGCATGTTTAAAGTGATTTTCATGCTTCCAGGGGCTCTAAACACAAGATTTGTGGAATGGTTAAAAGTGCATGAAAATGGCCAATTTGCTCACTCTGAGGTCTCAAAAAGTGTTTCTTCACCCCGGGAAGTGAATTAAATACCATTTGGAGACATTTAATGTTCAAGCAAAAACGGCTGATTTTTGACAAAAGAGATAACACCCCCCCATTACGTCATGCTTCAGAAAGGTGAAAAATGGTCCGTTTTCAAATGTTTTATTTTTGAATGTCAATTCACATTTGTAGGTGGATTATTAGTTTTAGAGCTAAAATTAGCATGTTTAAAGTGATTTTCATGCTTCCAGGGGCCCGGGAAGTGAATTAAATACCATTTGGAGGCATTTAATGTTCAAGCAAAAACAGCTGATTTTTGACAAAAGAGATAACACCCCCCCATTACGTCATGCTTCAGAAAGGTGAAAAATGGTCCGTCTTCAAATGTTTTATTTTTGAACGTCAGTTCACATTTGTAGGTGGATTATTAGTTTTAGAGCTAAAATTAGCATGTTTAAAGTGATTTTCATGCTTCCAGGGGCTCTAAACACAAGATTTGTGGAATGGTTAAAAGTGCATGAAAATGGCCAATTTGCTCACTCTGGGGTCTCAAAAAGTGTTTCTTCACCCCGGGAAGTGAATTAAATACCATTTGGAGGCATTTAATGTTCAAGCAAAAACGGCAGATTTTTGACAAAAGAGATAACACCCCCCCATTACGTCATTCTTCAGAAAGGTGAAAAATGGTCCGTTTTCAAATGTTTTATTTTTGAACGTCAGCTCACATTTGTAGGTGGATTATTAGTTTTAGAGCTAAATTTAGCATGTTTAAAGTGATTTTCATGCTTCCAGGGGCTCTAAACACAAGATTTGTGGAATGGTTAAAAGTGCATGAAAATGGCCAATTTGCTCACTCTGAGGTCTCAAAAAGTGTTTCTTCACCCCGGGAAGTGAATTAAATACCATTTGGAGGCATTTAATGTTCAAGCAAAAACGGCTGATTTTTGACAAAAGAGATAACACCCCCCCATTACGTCATGCTTCAGAAAGGTGAAAAATGGTCCGTTTTCAAATGTTTTATTTTTGAATGTCAATTCACATTTGTAGCTGGATTATTAGTTTTAGAGCTAAAATTAGCATGTTTAAAGTGATTTTCATGCTTCCAGGGGCCCGGGAAGTGAATTAAATACCATTTAGAGGCATTTAATGTTCAAGCAAAAACAGCTGATTTTTGACAAAAGAGATAACACCCCCCCATTACGTCATGCTTCAGAAAGGTGAACAATTGTCCGTTTTCAAATGTTTTATTTTTGAATGTCAGTTCAGATTTGTAGGTGGATTATTAGTTTTAGAGCTAAAATTAGCATGTTTAAAGTGATTTTCATGCTTCCTGTGGCCCTAAACACAAGGTTTGTGGAATGGTTAAAAGTGCATGAAAATTGCCAATTTGCTCACTCTGAGGTCTCAAAAAGTGTTTCTTCACCCCGGGAAGTGAATTAAATACCATTTGGAGGCATTTAATGTTCAAGCAAAAAGGGCTGATTTTTGACAAAAGAGATAACACCCCCCATTACGTAATTCTTCAGAAAGGTGAAAAATTGTCTGTTTTCAAATGTTTTATTTTTGAATGTCAGTTCACATTTGTAGGTGGATTATTAGTTTTAGAGCTAAAATTAGCATATTTAAAGTGATTTTCATGCTTCCAGGGGCTCTAAACACAAGATTTGTGGAATGGTTAAAAGTGCATGAAAATGGCCAATTTGCTCACTCTGAGGTCTCAAAAAGTGATTCTTCACCCCGGGAAGTGAATTATATACCATTTGGAGGCATTTAATGTTCAAGCAAAAACGGCTGATTTTTGACAAAAGAGATAACACCCCCCCATTACGTCATGCTTCAGAAAGGTGAAAAATGGTCCGTTTTCAAATGTTTTATTTTTGAACGTCAGTTCACATTTGTAGGTGGATTATTAGTTTTAGAGCAAAAACTTAGCATGTTTAAAGTGATTTTCATGCTTCCAGGGGCCCGGGAAGTGAATTAAATACCATTTGGAGGCATTTAATGTTCAAGCAAAAACGACTGATTTTTGACAAAAGAGATAACACCCCCCCATTACGTCATTCTTCAGAAAGGTGAAAAATGGTCCGTTTTCAAATGTTTTATTTTTGAACGTCAGTTCACATTTGTAGGTGGATTATTAGTTTTAGAGCTAAAATTAGCATGTTTAAAGTGATTTTCATGCTTCCAGGGGCTCTAAACACAAGATTTGTGGAATGGTTAAAAGTGCATGAAAATGGCCAATTTGCTCACTCTGAGGTCTCAAAAAGTGTTTCTTCACCCCGGGAAGTGAATTAAATACCATTTGGAGGCATTTAATGTTCAAGCAAAAACAGCTGATTTTTGACAAAAGAGATAACACCACCCCATTACATCATTCTTCAGAAAGGTGAAAAATGGTCCATTTTCAAATGTTTTATTTTTGAACGTCAGTTCAAATTTGTAGGTGGATTATTAGTTTTAGAGCTAAAATTAGCATGTTTAAAGTGATTTTCATGCTTCCAGGGGCTCTAAACACAAGATTTGTGGAATGGTTAAAAGTGCATGAAAATGGCCAATTTGCTCACTCTGAGGTCTCAAAAAGTGTTTCTTCACCCCGGGAAGTGAATTAAATACCATTTGGAGGCATTTAATGTTCAAGCAAAAACGGCTGATTTTTGACAAAAGAGATAACACCCCCCCATTACGTCATGCTTCAGAAAGGTGAAAAATGGTCCGTTTTCAAATGTTTTATTTTTGAAGGTCAGTTCACATTTGTAGGTGGCTTATTAGTTTTAGAGCTAAAATTAGCATGTTTAAAGTGATTCTCATGCTTCCAGGGGCCGGGGAAGTGAATTAAATACCATTTGGAGGCATTTAATGTTCCAGCAAAAACGGCTGATTTTTGACAAAAGAGATAACACAACCCCATTACGTAATTCTTCAGAAATGTGAACAATGGTCCGTCTTCAAATGTTTTATTTTTGAACGTCAGTTCACATTTGTAGGTGGATTATTAGTTTTAGAGCTAAAATTAGCATGTTTAAAGTGATTTTCATGCTTCCAGGGGCTCTAAACACAAGATTTGTGGAATGGTTAAAAGTGCATGAAAATGGCCAATTTGCTCACTCTGGGGTCTCAAAAAGTGTTTCTTCACCCCGGGAAGTGAATTAAATACCATTTGGAGGCATTTAATGTTCAAGCAAAAACAGCTGATTTTTGACAAAAGAGATAACACCCCCCCATTACGTCATGCTTCAGAAAGGTGAAAAATGGTCCGTCTTCAAATGTTTTATTTTTGAACGTCAGTTCACATTTGTAGGTGGATTATTAGTTTTAGAGCTAAAATTAGCATGTTTAAAGTGATTTTCATGCTTCCAGGGGCTCTAAACACAAGATTTGTGGAATGGTTAAAAGTGCATGAAAATGGCCAATTTGCTCACTCTGGGGTCTCATAAAGTGTTTCTTCACCCCGGGAAGTGAATTAAATACCATTTGGAGGCATTTAATGTTCAAGCAAAAACAGCTGATTTTTGACAAAAGAGATAACACCCCCCCATTACGTCATGCTTCAGAAAGGTGAAAAATGGTCCGTCTTCAAATGTTTTATTTTTGAACGTCAGTTCACATTTGTAGGTGGATTATTAGTTTTAGAGCTAAAATTAGCATGTTTAAGGTGATTTTCATGCTTCCAGGGGCTCTAAACACAAGATTTGTGGAATGGTTAAAAGTGCATGAAAATGGCCAATTTGCTCACTCTGAGGTCTCAAAAAGTGTTTCTTCACCCCGGGAAGTGAATTAAATACCATTTGGAGGCATTTAATGTTCAAGCAAAAACAGCTGATTTTTGACAAAAGAGATAACACCCCCCCATTACGTCATTCTTCAGAAAGGTGAAAAATGGTCCATTTTCAAATGTTTTATTTTTGAACGTCAGTTCAAATTTGTAGGTGGATTATTAGTTTTAGAGCTAAAATTAGCATGTTTAAAGTGATTTTCATGCTTCCAGGGGCTCTAAACACAAGATTTGTGGAATGGTTAAAAGTGCATGAAAATGGCCAATTTGCTCACTCTGAGGTCTCAAAAAGTGTTTCTTCACCCCGGGAAGTGAATTAAATACCATTTGGAGGCATTTAATGTTCAAGCAAAAACGGCTGATTTTTGACAAAAGAGATAACACCCCCCCATTACGTCATGCTTCAGAAAGGTGAAAAATGGTCCGTTTTCAAATGTTTTATTTTTGAAGGTCAGTTCACATTTGTAGGTGGCTTATTAGTTTTAGAGCTAAAATTAGCATGTTTAAAGTGATTCTCATGCTTCCAGGGGCCGGGGAAGTGAATTAAATACCATTTGGAGGCATTTAATGTTCCAGCAAAAACGGCTGATTTTTGACAAAAGAGATAACACAACCCCATTACGTAATTCTTCAGAAATGTGAACAATGGTCCGTCTTCAAATGTTTTATTTTTGAACGTCAGTTCACATTTGTAGGTGGATTATTAGTTTTAGAGCTAAAATTAGCATGTTTAAAGTGATTTTCATGCTTCCAGGGGCTCTAAACACAAGATTTGTGGAATGGTTAAAAGTGCATGAAAATGGCCAATTTGCTCACTCTGGGGTCTCAAAAAGTGTTTCTTCACCCCGGGAAGTGAATTAAATACCATTTGGAGGCATTTAATGTTCAAGCAAAAACAGCTGATTTTTGACAAAAGAGATAACACCCCCCCATTACGTCATGCTTCAGAAAGGTGAACAATTGTCCGTTTTCAAATGTTTTATTTTTGAATGTCAGTTCAGATTTGTAGGTGGATTATTAGTTTTAGAGCTAAAATTAGCATGTTTAAAGTGATTTTCATGCTTCCTGTGGCCCTAAACACAAGGTTTGTGGAATGGTTAAAAGTGCATGAAAATTGCCAATTTGCTCACTCTGAGGTCTCAAAAAGTGTTTCTTCACCCCGGGAAGTGAATTAAATACCATTTGGAGGCATTTAATGTTCAAGCAAAAAGGGCTGATTTTTGACAAAAGAGATAACACCCCCCATTACGTAATTCTTCAGAAAGGTGAAAAATTGTCTGTTTTCAAATGTTTTATTTTTGAATGTCAGTTCACATTTGTAGGTGGATTATTAGTTTTAGAGCTAAAATTAGCATATTTAAAGTGATTTTCATGCTTCCAGGGGCTCTAAACACAAGATTTGTGGAATGGTTAAAAGTGCATGAAAATGGCCAATTTGCTCACTCTGAGGTCTCAAAAAGTGATTCTTCACCCCGGGAAGTGAATTATATACCATTTGGAGGCATTTAATGTTCAAGCAAAAACGGCTGATTTTTGACAAAAGAGATAACACCCCCCCATTACGTCATGCTTCAGAAAGGTGAAAAATGGTCCGTTTTCAAATGTTTTATTTTTGAACGTCAGTTCACATTTGTAGGTGGATTATTAGTTTTAGAGCAAAAACTTAGCATGTTTAAAGTGATTTTCATGCTTCCAGGGGCCCGGGAAGTGAATTAAATACCATTTGGAGGCATTTAATGTTCAAGCAAAAACGGCTGATTTTTGACAAAAGAGATAACACCCCCCCATTACGTCATTCTTCAGAAAGGTGAAAAATGGTCCGTTTTCAAATGTTTTATTTTTGAACGTCAGTTCACATTTGTAGGTGGATTATTAGTTTTAGAGCTAAAATTAGCATGTTTAAAGTGATTTTCATGCTTCCAGGGGCTCTAAACACAAGATTTGTGGAATGGTTAAAAGTGCATGAAAATGGCCAATTTGCTCACTCTGAGGTCTCAAAAAGTGTTTCTTCACCCCGGGAAGTGAATTAAATACCATTTGGAGGCATTTAATGTTCAAGCAAAAACAGCTGATTTTTGACAAAAGAGATAACACCACCCCATTACATCATTCTTCAGAAAGGTGAAAAATGGTCCATTTTCAAATGTTTTATTTTTGAACGTCAGTTCAAATTTGTAGGTGGATTATTAGTTTTAGAGCTAAAATTAGCATGTTTAAAGTGATTTTCATGCTTCCAGGGGCTCTAAACACAAGATTTGTGGAATGGTTAAAAGTGCATGAAAATGGCCAATTTGCTCACTCTGAGGTCTCAAAAAGTGTTTCTTCACCCCGGGAAGTGAATTAAATACCATTTGGAGGCATTTAATGTTCAAGCAAAAACGGCTGATTTTTGACAAAAGAGATAACACCCCCCCATTACGTCATGCTTCAGAAAGGTGAAAAATGGTCCGTTTTCAAATGTTTTATTTTTGAAGGTCAGTTCACATTTGTAGGTGGCTTATTAGTTTTAGAGCTAAAATTAGCATGTTTAAAGTGATTCTCATGCTTCCAGGGGCCGGGGAAGTGAATTAAATACCATTTGGAGGCATTTAATGTTCCAGCAAAAACGGCTGATTTTTGACAAAAGAGATAACACAACCCCATTACGTAATTCTTCAGAAATGTGAACAATGGTCCGTCTTCAAATGTTTTATTTTTGAACGTCAGTTCACATTTGTAGGTGGATTATTAGTTTTAGAGCTAAAATTAGCATGTTTAAAGTGATTTTCATGCTTCCAGGGGCTCTAAACACAAGATTTGTGGAATGGTTAAAAGTGCATGAAAATGGCCAATTTGCTCACTCTGGGGTCTCAAAAAGTGTTTCTTCACCCCGGGAAGTGAATTAAATACCATTTGGAGGCATTTAATGTTCAAGCAAAAACAGCTGATTTTTGACAAAAGAGATAACACCCCCCCATTACGTCATGCTTCAGAAAGGTGAAAAATGGTCCGTCTTCAAATGTTTTATTTTTGAACGTCAGTTCACATTTGTAGGTGGATTATTAGTTTTAGAGCTAAAATTAGCATGTTTAAAGTGATTTTCATGCTTCCAGGGGCTCTAAACACAAGATTTGTGGAATGGTTAAAAGTGCATGAAAATGGCCAATTTGCTCACTCTGGGGTCTCATAAAGTGTTTCTTCACCCCGGGAAGTGAATTAAATACCATTTGGAGGCATTTAATGTTCAAGCAAAAACAGCTGATTTTTGACAAAAGAGATAACACCCCCCCATTACGTCATGCTTCAGAAAGGTGAAAAATGGTCCGTCTTCAAATGTTTTATTTTTGAACGTCAGTTCACATTTGTAGGTGGATTATTAGTTTTAGAGCTAAAATTAGCATGTTTAAAGTGATTTTCATGCTTCCAGGGGCTCTAAACACAAGATTTGTGGAATGGTTAAAAGTGCATGAAAATGGCCAATTTGCTCACTCTGAGGTCTCAAAAAGTGTTTCTTCACCCCGGGAAGTGAATTAAATACCATTTGGAGGCATTTAATGTTCAAGCAAAAACGGCTGATTTTTGACAAAAGAGATAACACCCCCCCATTACGTCATGCTTCAGAAAGGTGAAAAATGGTCCGTTTTCAAATGTTTTATTTTTGAAGGTCAGTTCACATTTGTAGGTGGCTTATTAGTTTTAGAGCTAAAATTAGCATGTTTAAAGTGATTCTCATGCTTCCAGGGGCCGGGGAAGTGAATTAAATACCATTTGGAGGCATTTAATGTTCCAGCAAAAACGGCTGATTTTTGACAAAAGAGATAACACAACCCCATTACGTAATTCTTCAGAAATGTGAACAATGGTCCGTCTTCAAATGTTTTATTTTTGAACGTCAGTTCACATTTGTAGGTGGATTATTAGTTTTAGAGCTAAAATTAGCATGTTTAAAGTGATTTTCATGCTTCCAGGGGCTCTAAACACAAGATTTGTGGAATGGTTAAAAGTGCATGAAAATGGCCAATTTGCTCACTCTGGGGTCTCAAAAAGTGTTTCTTCACCCCGGGAAGTGAATTAAATACCATTTGGAGGCATTTAATGTTCAAGCAAAAACAGCTGATTTTTGACAAAAGAGATAACACCCCCCCATTACGTCATGCTTCAGAAAGGTGAAAAATTGTCCGTTTTCAAATGTTTTATTTTTGAATGTCAGTTCAGATTTGTAGGTGGATTATTAGTTTTAGAGCTAAAATTAGCATGTTTAAAGTGATTTTCATGCTTCCTGTGGCCCTAAACACAAGGTTTGTGGAATGGTTAAAAGTGCATGAAAATGGCCAATTTGCTCACTCTGAGGTCTCAAAAAGTGTTGCTTCACCCCGGGAAGTGAATTAAATACCATTTGGAGGCATTTAATGTTCAAGCAAAAACAGCTGATTTTTTACAAAAGAGATAACACCCCCCCATTACGTCATTCTTCAGAAAGGTGAAAAATGGTCCGTTTTCAAATGTCTTATTTTTGAACGTCAGTTCACATTTGTAGGTGGATTATTAGTTTTAGAGCTAAAATTAGCATGTTTAAAGTGATTTTCATGCTTCCAGGGGCTCTAAACACAAGATTTGTGGAATGGTTAAAAGTGCATGAAAATGGCCAATTTGCTCACTCTGAGGTCTCAAAAAGTGTTTCTTCACCCCGGGAAGTGAATTAAATACCATTTGGAGGCATTTAATGTTCAAGCAAAAACAGCTGATTTTTGACAAAAGAGATAACACCCCCCATTACGTCATTCTTCAGAAAGGTGAAAAATGGTCCATTTTCAAATGTTTTATTTTTGAACGTCAGTTCACATTTGTAGGTGGATTATTAGTTTTAGAGCTAAAATTAGCATGTTTAAAGTGATTTTCATGCTTCCAGGGGCTCTAAACACAAGATTTGTGGAATGGTTAAAAGTGCATGAAAATGGCCAATTTGCTCACTCTGAGGTCTCAAAAAGTGTTTCTTCACCCCGGGTAGTGAATTAAATACCATTTGGAGGCATTTAATGTTCAAGCAAAAACAGCTGATTTTTGACAAAAGAGATAACACCCCCCCATTACGTCATTCTTCAGAAAGGTGAAAAATGGTCCATTTTCAAATGTTTTATTTTTGAACGTCAGTTCAAATTTGTAGGTGGATTATTAGTTTTAGAGCTAAAATTAGCATGTTTAAAGTGATTTTCATGCTTCCAGGGGCTCTAAACACAAGATTTGTGGAATGGTTAAAAGTGCATGAAAATGGCCAATTTGCTCACTCTGAGGTCTCAAAAAGTGTTTCTTCACCCCGGGAAGTGAATTAAATACCATTTGGAGGCATTTAATGTTCAAGCAAAAACGGCTGATTTTTGACAAAAGAGATAACACCCCCCCATTACGTCATGCTTCAGAAAGGTGAAAAATGGTCCGTTTTCAAATGTTTTATTTTTGAAGGTCAGTTCACATTTGTAGGTGGCTTATTAGTTTTAGAGCTAAAATTAGCATGTTTAAAGTGATTCTCATGCTTCCAGGGGCCGGGGAAGTGAATTAAATACCATTTGGAGGCATTTAATGTTCCAGCAAAAACGGCTGATTTTTGACAAAAGAGATAACACAACCCCATTACGTAATTCTTCAGAAATGTGAACAATGGTCCGTCTTCAAATGTTTTATTTTTGAACGTCAGTTCACATTTGTAGGTGGATTATTAGTTTTAGAGCTAAAATTAGCATGTTTAAAGTGATTTTCATGCTTCCAGGGGCTCTAAACACAAGATTTGTGGAATGGTTAAAAGTGCATGAAAATGGCCAATTTGCTCACTCTGGGGTCTCAAAAAGTGTTTCTTCATCCCGGGAAGTGAATTAAATACCATTTGGAGGCATTTAATGTTCAAGCAAAAACAGCTGATTTTTGACAAAAGAGATAACACCCCCCCATTACGTCATGCTTCAGAAAGGTGAAAAATTGTCCGTTTTCAAATGTTTTATTTTTGAATGTCAGTTCAGATTTGTAGGTGGATTATTAGTTTTAGAGCTAAAATTAGCATGTTTAAAGTGATTTTCATGCTTCCTGTGGCCCTAAACACAAGGTTTGTGGAATGGTTAAAAGTGCATGAAAATGGCCAATTTGCTCACTCTGAGGTCTCAAAAAGTGTTTCTTCACCCCGGGAAGTGAATTAAATACCATTTGGAGGCATTTAATGTTCAAGCAAAAACAGCTGATTTTTTACAAAAGAGATAACACCCCCCCATTACGTCATTCTTCAGAAAGGTGAAAAATGGTCCGTTTTCAAATGTCTTATTTTTGAACGTCAGTTCACATTTGTAGGTGGATTATTAGTTTTAGAGCTAAAATTAGCATGTTTAAAGTGATTTTCATGCTTCCAGGGGCTCTAAACACAAGATTTGTGGAATGGTTAAAAGTGCATGAAAATGGCCAATTTGCTCACTCTGAGGTCTCAAAAAGTGTTTCTTCACCCCGGGAAGTGAATTAAATACCATTTGGAGGCATTTAATGTTCAAGCAAAAACAGCTGATTTTTGACAAAAGAGATAACACCCCCCCATTACGTCATTCTTCAGAAAGGTGAAAAATGGTCCATTTTCAAATGTTTTATTTTTGAACGTCAGTTCACATTTGTAGGTGGATTATTAGTTTTAGAGCTAAAATTAGCATGTTTAAAGTGATTTTCATGCTTCCAGGGGCTCTAAACACAAGATTTGTGGAATGGTTAAAAGTGCATGAAAATGGCCAATTTGCTCACTCTGAGGTCTCAAAAAGTGTTTCTTCACCCCGGGATGTGAATTAAATACCATTTGGAGGCATTTAATGTTCAAGCAAAAACGGCTGATTTTTGACAAAAGAGATAACACCCCCCCATTACGTCATGCTTCAGAAAGGTGAAAAATGGTCCGTTTTCAAATGTTTTATTTTTGAAGGTCAGTTCACATTTGTAGGTGGATTATTAGTTTTAGAGCTAAAATTAGCATGTTTAAAGTGATTCTCATGCTTCCAGGGGCCGGGGAAGTGAATGAAATACCATTTGGAGGCATTTAATGTTCCAGCAAAAACGGCTGATTTTTGACAAAAGAGATAACACCGCCCCATTACGTAATTCTTCAGAAAGGTGAAAAATGGTCCGTCTTCAAATGTTTTATTTTTGAATGTCAGTTCACATTTGTAGGTGGATTATTAGTTTTAGAGCTAAAATTAGCATGTTTAAAGTGATTTTCATGCTTCCAGGGGCTCTAAACACAAGATTTGTGGAATGGTTAAAAGTGCATGAAAATGGCCAATTTGCTCACTCTGAGGTCTCAAAAAGTGTTTCTTCACCCCGGGAAGTGAATTAAATACCATTTGGAGGCATTTAATGTTCAAGCAAAAACAGCTGATTTTTGACAAAAGAGATAACACCCCCCCATTACGTCATTCTTCAGAAAGGTGAAAAATGGTCCATTTTCAAATGTTTTATTTTTGAACGTCAGTTCACATTTGTAGGTGGATTATTAGTTTTAGAGCTAAAATTAGCATGTTTAAAGTGATTTTCATGCTTCCAGGGGCTCTAAACACAAGATTTGTGGAATGGTTAAAAGTGCATGAAAATGGCCAATTTGCTCACTCTGAGGTCTCAAAAAGTGTTTCTTCACCCCGGGTAGTGAATTAAATACCATTTGGAGGCATTTAATGTTCAAGCAAAAACAGCTGATTTTTGACAAAAGAGATAACACCCCCCCATTACGTCATTCTTCAGAAAGGTGAAAAATGGTCCATTTTCAAATGTTTTATTTTTGAACGTCAGTTCAAATTTGTAGGTGGATTATTAGTTTTAGAGCTAAAATTAGCATGTTTAAAGTGATTTTCATGCTTCCAGGGGCTCTAAACACAAGATTTGTGGAATGGTTAAAAGTGCATGAAAATGGCCAATTTGCTCACTCTGAGGTCTCAAAAAGTGTTTCTTCACCCCGGGAAGTGAATTAAATACCATTTGGAGGCATTTAATGTTCAAGCAAAAACGGCTGATTTTTGACAAAAGAGATAACACCCCCCCATTACGTCATGCTTCAGAAAGGTGAAAAATGGTCCGTTTTCAAATGTTTTATTTTTGAAGGTCAGTTCACATTTGTAGGTGGCTTATTAGTTTTAGAGCTAAAATTAGCATGTTTAAAGTGATTCTCATGCTTCCAGGGGCCGGGGAAGTGAATTAAATACCATTTGGAGGCATTTAATGTTCCAGCAAAAACGGCTGATTTTTGACAAAAGAGATAACACAACCCCATTACGTAATTCTTCAGAAATGTGAACAATGGTCCGTCTTCAAATGTTTTATTTTTGAACGTCAGTTCACATTTGTAGGTGGATTATTAGTTTTAGAGCTAAAATTAGCATGTTTAAAGTGATTTTCATGCTTCCAGGGGCTCTAAACACAAGATTTGTGGAATGGTTAAAAGTGCATGAAAATGGCCAATTTGCTCACTCTGGGGTCTCAAAAAGTGTTTCTTCACCCCGGGAAGTGAATTAAATACCATTTGGAGGCATTTAATGTTCAAGCAAAAACAGCTGATTTTTGACAAAAGAGATAACACCCCCCCATTACGTCATGCTTCAGAAAGGTGAAAAATTGTCCGTTTTCAAATGTTTTATTTTTGAATGTCAGTTCAGATTTGTAGGTGGATTATTAGTTTTAGAGCTAAAATTAGCATGTTTAAAGTGATTTTCATGCTTCCGGTGGCCCTAAACACAAGGTTTGTGGAATGGTTAAAAGTGCATGAAAATGGCCAATTTGCTCACTCTGAGGTCTCAAAAAGTGTTTCTTCACCCCGGGAAGTGAATTAAATACCATTTGGAGGCATTTAATGTTCAAGCAAAAACAGCTGATTTTTTACAAAAGAGATAACACCCCCCCATTACGTCATTCTTCAGAAAGGTGAAAAATGGTCCGTTTTCAAATGTCTTATTTTTGAACGTCAGTTCACATTTGTAGGTGGATTATTAGTTTTAGAGCTAAAATTAGCATGTTTAAAGTGATTTTCATGCTTCCAGGGGCTCTAAACACAAGATTTGTGGAATGGTTAAAAGTGCATGAAAATGGCCAATTTGCTCACTCTGAGGTCTCAAAAAGTGTTTCTTCACCCCGGGAAGTGAATTAAATACCATTTGGAGGCATTTAATGTTCAAGCAAAAACAGCTGATTTTTGACAAAAGAGATAACACCCCCCCATTACGTCATTCTTCAGAAAGGTGAAAAATGGTCCATTTTCAAATGTTTTATTTTTGAACGTCAGTTCACATTTGTAGGTGGATTATTAGTTTTAGAGCTAAAATTAGCATGTTTAAAGTGATTTTCATGCTTCCAGGGGCTCTAAACACAAGATTTGTGGAATGGTTAAAAGTGCATGAAAATGGCCAATTTGCTCACTCTGAGGTCTCAAAAAGTGTTTCTTCACCCCGGGAAGTGAATTAAATACCATTTGGAGGCATTTAATGTTCAAGCAAAAACGGCTGATTTTTGACAAAAGAGATAACACCCCCCCATTACGTCATGCTTCAGAAAGGTGAAAAATGGTCCGTTTTCAAATGTTTTATTTTTGAAGGTCAGTTCACATTTGTAGGTGGATTATTAGTTTTAGAGCTAAAATTAGCATGTTTAAAGTGATTCTCATGCTTCCAGGGGCCGGGGAAGTGAATGAAATACCATTTGGAGGCATTTAATGTTCCAGCAAAAACGGCTGATTTTTGACAAAAGAGATAACACCGCCCCATTACGTAATTCTTCTGAAAGGTGAAAAATGGTCCGTCTTCAAATGTTTTATTTTTGAATGTCAGTTCACATTTGTAGGTGGATTATTAGTTTTAGAGCTAAAATTAGCATGTTTAAAGTGATTTTCATGCTTCCAGGGGCTCTAAACACAAGATTTGTGGAATGGTTAAAAGTGCATGAAAATGGCCAATTTGCTCACTCTGGGGTCTCAAAAAGTGTTTCTTCACCCCGGGAAGTGAATTAAATACCATTTGGAGGCATTTAATGTTCAAGCAAAAACGGCTGATTTTTGACAAAAGAGATAACACCCCCCCATTACGTCATGCTTCAGAAAGGTGAAAAATGGTCCGTTTTCAAATGTTTTATTTTTGAATGTCAATTCACATTTTTAGGTGGATTATTAGTTTTAGAGCTAAAATTAGCATGTTTAAGGTGATTTTCATGCTTCCAGGGGCCCGGGAAGTGAATTAAATACCATTTGGAGGCATTTAATGTTCAAGCAAAAACAGCTGATTTTTGACAAAAGAGATAACACCCCCCCATTACGTCATGCTTCAGAAAGGTGAAAAATTGTCCGTTTTCAAATGTTTTATTTTTGAATGTCAGTTCAGATTTGTAGGTGGATTATTAGTTTTAGAGCTAAAATTAGCATGTTTAAAGTGATTTTCATGCTTCCTGTGGCCCTAAACACAAGGTTTGTGGAATGGTTAAAAGTGCATGAAAATGGCCAATTTGCTCACTCTGAGGTCTCAAAAAGTGTTTCTTCACCCCGGGAAGTGAATTAAATACCATTTGGAGGCATTTAATGTTCAAGCAAAAACAGCTGATTTTTTACAAAAGAGATAACACCCCCCCATTACGTAATTCTTCAGAAAGGTGAAAAATTGTCTGTTTCAAATGTTTTATTTTTGAATGTCAGTTCACATTTATAGGTGGATTATTAGTTATAGAGCTAAAATTAGCATGTTTAAAGTGATTTTCATGCTTCCAGGGGCTCTAAACACAAGATTTGTGGAATGGTTAAAAGTGCATGAAAATGGCCAATTTGCTCACTCTGAGGTCTCAAAAAGTGTTTCTTCACCCCGGGTAGTGAATTAAATACCATTTGGAGGCATTTAATGTTCAAGCAAAAACGGCTGATTTTTGTCAAAAGAGATAACACCCCCCTTTTACGTCATGCTTCAGAAAGGTGAAAAATGGTCCGTTTTCAAATGTTTTATTTTTGAAGGTCAGTGCACATTTGTAGGTGGATTATTAGTTTTAGAGCTAAAATTAGCATGTTTAAAGTGATTTTCATGCTTCCTGTGGCCCTAAACACAAGGTTTGTGGAATGGTTAAAAGTGCATGAAAATGGCCAATTTGCTCACTCTGAGGTCTCAAAAAGTGTTTCTTCACCCCGGGAAGTGAATTAAATACCATTTTGAGGCATTTAATGTTCAAGCAAAAACAGCTGATTTTTGACAAAAGAGATAACACCCCCCCATTACGTAATTCTTCAGAAAGGTGAAAAATTGTCTGTTTTCAAATGTTTTATTTTTGAATGTCAGTTCACATTTGTAGGTGGATTATTAGTTTTAGAGCTAAAATTAGCATATTTAAAGTGATTTTCATGATTCCAGGGGCTCTAAACACAAGATTTGTGGAATGGTTAAAAGTGCATGAAAATGGCCAATTTGCTCACTCTGAGGTCTCAAAAAGTGTTTCTTCACCCCGGGAAGTGAATTAAATACCATTTGGAGGCATTTAATGTTCAAGCAAAAACGGCTGATTTTTGACAAAAGAGATAACACCCCCCTCATTAGGTCATGCTTCAGAAAGGTGAAAAATGGTCCGTTTTCAAATGTTTTATTTTTGAACGTCAGTTCACATTTGTAGGTGGATTATTAGTTTTAGAGCTAAAATTAGCATGTTTAAAGTGATTTTCATGCTTCCAGGGGCCCGGGAAGTGAATTAAATACCATTTGGAGGCATTTAATGTTCAAGCAAAAACGGCTGATTTTTGACAAAAGAGATAACACCCCCCCCATTACGTCATTCTTCAGAAAGGTGAAAAATGGTCCGTTTTCAAATGTTTTATTTTTGAACGTCAGTTCACATTTGTAGGTGGATTATTAGTTTTAGAGCTAAAATTAGCATGTTTAAAGTGATTTTCATGCTTCCAGGGGCTCTAAACACAAGATTTGTGGAATGGTTAAAAGTGCATGAAAATGGCCAATTTGCTCACTCTGAGGTCTCAAAAAGTGTTTCTTCACCCCGGGAAGTGAATTAAATACCATTTGGAGGCATTTAATGTTCAATCAAAAACAGCTGATTTTTGACAAAAGAGATAACACCCCCCCCCCATTACGTCATGCTTCAGAAAGGTGAAAAATGGTCCGTTTTCGGGCCCGGGAAGTGAATTAAATACCATTTGGAGGCATTTAATGTTCAAGCAAAAACGGCTGATTTTTGACAAAAGAGATAACACCCCCCCCCCATTACGTCATGCTTCAGAAAGGTGAAAAATGGTCCGTTTTCAAATGTTTTATTTTTGAATGTCAGTTCACATTTGTAGGTGGATTATTAGTTTTAGAGCTAAAATTAGCATGTTTAAAGTGATTTTCATGCTTTCTGTGGCCCTAAACACAAGGTTTGTGGAATGGTTAAAAGTGCATGAAAATGGCCAATTTGCTCACTCTGAGGTCTCAAAAAGTGTTTCTTCACCCCGGGAAGTAAATTAAATACCATTTGGAGGCATTTAATGTTCAAGCAAAAACAGCTGATTTTTGACAAAAGAGATAACACCCCCCCATTTCGTAATTCTTCGGAAAGGTGAAAAATGGTCCATTTTCAAATGTTTTATTTTTGAACGTCAGTTCACATTTGTAGGTGGATTATTAGTTTTAGAGCTAAAATTAGCATGTTTAAAGTGATTTTCATGCTTCCAGGGGCTCAAAACACAAGATTTGTGGAATGGTTAAAAGTGCATGAAAATGGCCAATTTGCTCACTCTGAGGTCTCAAAAAGTGTTTCTTCACCCTGGGAAGTGAATTAAATACCATTTGGAGGCATTTAATTTTCAAGCAAAAACGGCAGATTTTTGACAAAAGAGATAACACCCCCCCCCATTACGTCATTCTTCAGAAAGGTGAAAAATGGTCCGTTTTCAAATGTTTTATTTTTGAACGTCAGTTCACATTTGTAGGTGGATTATTAGTTTTAGAGCTAAAATTAGCATGTTTAAAGTGATTTTCATGCTTCCAGGGGCCCGGTAAGTGAATTAAATACCATTTGTAGGCATTTAATGTTCAAGCAAAAACGGCTGATTTTTGACAAAAGAGATAACACCCCCCATTACGTCATGCTTCAGAAAGGTGAAAATTGTCCATTTTCAAATGTTTTATTTTTGAATGTCAGTTCACATTTGTAGGTGGATTATTAGTTTTAGAGCTAAAATTAGCATGTTTAAAGTGATTTTCATGCTTCCTGTGGCCCTAAACACAAGGTTTGTGGAATGGTTAAAAGTGCATGAAAATGGCCAATTTGCTCACTCTGAGGTCTCAAAAAGTGTTTCTTCACGTCGGGAAGTGAATTAAATACCATTTGGAGGCATTTAATGTTCAAGCAAAAACAGCTGATTTTTTACAAAAGAGATAACAACCCCCAATTACGTAATTCTTCAGAAAGGTGAAAAATTGTCCGTTTTCAAATGTTTTATTTTTGAATGTCAGTTAACATTTGTAGGTGGATTATTAGTTTTAGAGCTAAAATTAGCATTTTTAAAGTGATTTTCATGCTTCCTGTGGCCCTAAACACAAGGTTTGTGGAATGGTTAAAAGTGCATGAAAATGGCCAATTTGCTCACTCTGAGGTCTCAAAAAGTGTTTCTTCACCCCGGGAAGTGAATTAAATACCATTTGGAGGCCATTTAATGTTCAAGCTAAAACAGCTGATTTTTGACAAAAGAGATAACAACTCCCCATTACGTAATTCTTCAGAAAGGTGAAAAATTGTCCGTTTTCAAATGTTTTATTTTTGAATGTCAGTTCACATTTGTAGGTGGATTATTAGTTTTAGAGCTAAAATTAGCATGTTTAAAGTGATTTTCATGCTTCCTGTGGCACTAAACACAAGGTTTGTGGAATGGTTAAAAGTGCATGAAAATGGCCAATTTGCTCACTCTGAGGTCTCAAAAAGTGTTTCTTCACCCCGGGAAGTGAATTAAATACCATTTGGAGGCATTTAATGTTCAAGCAAAAACGGCGGATTTTTGACAAAAGAGATAACACCCCCCCATTACGTGATGCTTCAGAAAGGTGAAAAATTGTCAGTTTTCAAATGTTTTATTTTTGAATGTCAGTTCACATTTGTAGGTGGATTATTAGTTTTAGAGCTAAAATTAGCATGTTTAAAGTGATTTTCATGCTTCATGTGGCCCTAAACACAAGGTTTGTGGAATGGTTAAAAGTGCATGAAAATGGCCAATTTGCTCACTCTGAGGTCTCAAAAAGTGTTTCTTCACCCCGGGAAGTGAATTAAATACCATTTGGAGGCATTTAATGTTCAAGCAAAAACAGCTGATTTTTGACAAAAGAGATAACACCCCCCCATTACGTAATTCTTCAGAAAGGTGAAAAATTGTCTGTTTTCAAATGTTTTATTTTTGAATGTCAGTTCACATTTGTAGGTGGATTATTAGTTTTAGAGCTAAAATTAGCATATTTAAAGTGATTTTCATGCTTCCAGGGGCTCTAAACACAAGATTTGTGGAATGTTTAAAAGTGCATGAAAATGGCCAATTTGCTCACTCTGAGGTCTCAAAAAGTGTTTCTTCACCCCGGGAAGTGAATTAAATACCATTTGGAGGCATTTAATGTTCAAGCAAAAACAGCTGATTTTTGATAAAAAAAGGGATAACACCCCCCCATTACGTCATTCTTCAGAAAGGTGAAAAATGGTCCGTTTTCAAATGTTTTATTTTTGAACGTCAGTTCACATTTGTAGGTGGATTATTAGTTTTAGAGCTAAAATTAGCATGTTTAAAGGGATTTTCATGTTTCCAGGGGCTCTAAACACAAGATTTGTGGAATGGCTAAAAGTGCATGAAAATGGCCAATTTGCTCACTCTGAGGTCTCAAAAAGTGTTTCTTCACCCCGGGAAGTGAATTAAATACCATTTGTAGGCATTTAATGTTCAATCAAAAACAGCTGATTTTTGACAAAAGAGATAACACCTCCCCATTACGTAATTCTTCAGAAAGGTGAAAAATTGTCTGTTTTCAAATGTTTTATTTTTGAATGTCAGTTCACATTTGTAGGTGGATTATTAGTTTTAGAGCTAAAATTAGCATATTTAAAGTGATTTTCATGCTTCCAGGGGCTCTAAACACAAGATGTGTGGAATGGTTAAAAGTGCATGAAAATGGCCAATTTGCTCACTCTGAGGTCTCAAAAAGTGTTTCTTCACCCCGGGAAGTGAATTAAATACCATTTGGAGGCATTTAATGTTCAAGCAAAAACGGCTGATTTTTGACAAAAGAGATAACACCCCCCCATTACGTCATTCTTCAGAAAGGTGAAAAATGGTCCGTTTTCAAATGTTTTATTTTTGAACGTCAGTTCACATTTGTAGGTGGATTATTAGTTTTAGAGCTAAAATTAGCATGTTTAAAGTGATTTTCATGCTTCCTGTGGCTCTAAACACAAGTTTTGTGGAATGTTTAAAAGTGCATGAAAATGGCCAATTTGCTCACTCTGAGGTCTCAAAAAGTGTTTCTTCACCCCGGGAAGTGAATTAAATACCATTGTAGGCATTTAATGTTCAATCAAAAACAGCTGATTTTTGACAAAAGAGATAACACCCCCCATTACGTCATTCTTCAGAAAGGTGAAAAATGGTCCGTTTTCAAATGTTTTATTTTTGAACGTCAGTTCACATTTGTAGGTGGATTATTAGTTTTAGAGCTAAAATTAGCATGTTTAAAGTGATTTTCATGCTTCCAGCGGCCCGGGAAGTGAATTAAATACCATTTGGAGGCATTTAATGTTCCAGCAAAAACGGCTGATTTTTGACAAAAGAGATAACACCGCCCCATTACGTAATTCTTCGGAAAGGTGAAAAATGGTCCGTCTTCAAATGTTTTATTTTTGAACGTCAGTTCACATTTGTAGGTGGATTATTAGTTTTAGAGCTAAAATTAGCATGTTTAAAGTGATTTTCATGCTTCCAGGGGCTCTAAACACAAGATTTGTGGAATGTTTAAAAGTGCATGAAAATGGCCAATTTGCTCACTCTGAGGTCTCAAAAAGTGTTTCTTCACCCCGGGAAGTAAATTAAATACCATTTGGAGGCATTTAATGTTCAAGCAAAAACAGCTGATTTTTGACAAAAGAGATAACACCCCCCCATTACGTAATTCTTCGGAAAGGTGAAAAATGGTCCATTTTCAAATGTTTTATTTTTGAACGTCAGTTCACATTTGTAGGTGGATTATTAGTTTTAGAGCTAAAATTAG
The DNA here is from genome assembly GCF_964261635.1 of Lissotriton helveticus. Classification (NCBI taxonomy): domain Eukaryota; kingdom Metazoa; phylum Chordata; class Amphibia; order Caudata; family Salamandridae; genus Lissotriton; species Lissotriton helveticus. Next base: position 3,838,147 of record NW_027611740.1, read on the forward strand.
CATGTTTAAAGTGATTTTCATGCTTCCAGGGGCTCAAAACACAAGATTTGTGGAATGGTTAAAAGTGCATGAAAATGGCCAATTTGCTCACTCTGAGGTCTCAAAAAGTGTTTCTTCACCCTGGGAAGTGAATTAAATACCATTTGGAGGCATTTAATTTTCAAGCAAAAACGGCAGATTTTTGACAAAAGAGATAACACCCCCCCCCATTACGTCATTCTTCAGAAAGGTGAAAAATGGTCCGTTTTCAAATGTTTTATTTTTGAACGTCAGTTCACATTTGTAGGTGGATTATTAGTTTTAGAGCTAAAATTAGCATGTTTAAAGTGATTTTCATGCTTCCAGGGGCCCGGTAAGTGAATTAAATACCATTTGTAGGCATTTAATGTTCAAGCAAAAACGGCTGATTTTTGACAAAAGAGATAACACCCCCCATTACGTCATGCTTCAGAAAGGTGAAAATTGTCCATTTTCAAATGTTTTATTTTTGAATGTCAGTTCACATTTGTAGGTGGATTATTAGTTTTAGAGCTAAAATTAGCATGTTTAAAGTGATTTTCATGCTTCCTGTGGCCCTAAACACAAGGTTTGTGGAATGGTTAAAAGTGCATGAAAATGGCCAATTTGCTCACTCTGAGGTCTCAAAAAGTGTTTCTTCACCCCGGGAAGTGAATTAAATACCATTTGGAGGCATTTAATGTTCAAGCAAAAACAGCTGATTTTTTACAAAAGAGATAACAACCCCCAATTACGTAATTCTTCAGAAAGGTGAAAAATTGTCCGTTTTCAAATGTTTTATTTTTGAATGTCAGTTAACATTTGTAGGTGGATTATTAGTTTTAGAGCTAAAATTAGCATTTTTAAAGTGATTTTCATGCTTCCTGTGGCCCTAAACACAAGGTTTGTGGAATGGTTAAAAGTGCATGAAAATGGCCAATTTGCTCACTCTGAGGTCTCAAAAAGTGTTTCTTCACCCCGGGAAGTGAATTAAATACCATTTGGAGGCCATTTAATGTTCAAGCTAAAACAGCTGATTTTTGACAAAAGAGATAACAACTCCCCATTACGTAATTCTTCAGAAAGGTGAAAAATTGTCCGTTTTCAAATGTTTTATTTTTGAATGTCAGTTCACATTTGTAGGTGGATTATTAGTTTTAGAGCTAAAATTAGCATGTTTAAAGTGATTTTCATGCTTCCTGTGGCCCTAAACACAAGGTTTGTGGAATGGTTAAAAGTGCATGAAAATGGCCAATTTGCTCACTCTGAGGTCTCAAAAAGTGTTTCTTCACCCCGGGAAGTGAATTAAATACCATTTGGAGGCATTTAATGTTCAAGCAAAAACGGCGGATTTTTGACAAAAGAGATAACACCCCCCCATTACGTGATGCTTCAGAAAGGTGAAAAATTGTCAGTTTTCAAATGTTTTATTTTTGAATGTCAGTTCACATTTGTAGGTGGATTATTAGTTTTAGAGCTAAAATTAGCATGTTTAAAGTGATTTTCATGCTTCATGTGGCCCTAAACACAAGGTTTGTGGAATGGTTAAAAGTGCATGAAAATGGCCAATTTGCTCACTCTGAGGTCTCAAAAAGTGTTTCTTCACCCCAGGAAGTGAATTAAATACCATTTGGAGGCATTTAATGTTCAAGCAAAAACAGCTGATTTTTGACAAAAGAGATAACACCCCCCCATTACGTAATTCTTCAGAAAGGTGAAAAATTGTCTGTTTTCAAATGTTTTATTTTTGAATGTCAGTTCACATTTGTAGGTGGATTATTAGTTTTAGAGCTAAAATTAGCATATTTAAAGTGATTTTCATGCTTCCAGGGGCTCTAAACACAAGATTTGTGGAATGTTTAAAAGTGCATGAAAATGGCCAATTTGCTCACTCTGAGGTCTCAAAAAGTGTTTCTTCACCCCGGGAAGTGAATTAAATACCATTTGGAGGCATTTAATGTTCAAGCAAAAACAGCTGATTTTTGATAAAAAAAGGGATAACACCCCCCCATTACGTCATTCTTCAGAAAGGTGAAAAATGGTCCGTTTTCAAATGTTTTATTTTTGAACGTCAGTTCACATTTGTAGGTGGATTATTAGTTTTAGAGCTAAAATTAGCATGTTTAAAGGGATTTTCATGTTTCCAGGGGCTCTAAACACAAGATTTGTGGAATGGCTAAAAGTGCATGAAAATGGCCAATTTGCTCACTCTGAGGTCTCAAAAAGTGTTTCTTCACCCCGGGAAGTGAATTAAATACCATTTGTAGGCATTTAATGTTCAATCAAAAACAGCTGATTTTTGACAAAAGAGATAACACCTCCCCATTACGTAATTCTTCAGAAAGGTGAAAAATTGTCTGTTTTCAAATGTTTTATTTTTGAATGTCAGTTCACATTTGTAGGTGGATTATTAGTTTTAGAGCTAAAATTAGCATATTTAAAGTGATTTTCATGCTTCCAGGGGCTCTAAACACAAGATGTGTGGAATGGTTAAAAGTGCATGAAAATGGCCAATTTGCTCACTCTGAGGTCTCAAAAAGTGTTTCTTCACCCCGGGAAGTGAATTAAATACCATTTGGAGGCATTTAATGTTCAAGCAAAAACGGCTGATTTTTTACAAAAGAGATAACACCCCCCCATTACGTCATTCTTCAGAAAGGTGAAAAATGGTCCGTTTTCAAATGTTTTATTTTTGAACGTCAGTTCACATTTGTAGGTGGATTATTAGTTTTAGAGCTAAAATTAGCATGTTTAAAGTGATTTTCATGCTTCCTGTGGCTCTAAACACAAGTTTTGTGGAATGTTTAAAAGTGCATGAAAATGGCCAATTTGCTCACTCTGAGGTCTCAAAAAGTGTTTCTTCACCCCGGGAAGTGAATTAAATACCATTGTAGGCATTTAATGTTCAATCAAAAACAGCTGATTTTTGACAAAAGAGATAACACCCCCCATTACGTCATTCTTCAGAAAGGTGAAAAATGGTCCGTTTTCAAATGTTTTATTTTTGAACGTCAGTTCACATTTGTAGGTGGATTATTAGTTTTAGAGCTAAAATTAGCATGTTTAAAGTGATTTTCATGCTTCCAGCGGCCCGGGAAGTGAATTAAATACCATTTGGAGGCATTTAATGTTCCAGCAAAAACGGCTGATTTTTGACAAAAGAGATAACACCGCCCCATTACGTAATTCTTCGGAAAGGTGAAAAATGGTCCGTCTTCAAATGTTTTATTTTTGAACGTCAGTTCACATTTGTAGGTGGATTATTAGTTTTAGAGCTAAAATTAGCATGTTTAAAGTGATTTTCATGCTTCCAGGGGCTCTAAACACAAGATTTGTGGAATGTTTAAAAGTGCATGAAAATGGCCAATTTGCTCACTCTGAGGTCTCAAAAAGTGTTTCTTCACCCCGGGAAGTGAATTAAATACCATTTGGAGGCATTTAATGTTCAAGCAAAAACAGCTGATTTTTGATAAAAAAGGGATAACACCCCCCCATTACGTCATTCTTCAGAAAGGTGAAAAATGGTCCGTTTTCAAATGTTTTATTTTTGAACGTCAGTTCACATTTGTAGGTGGAATATTAGTTTTAGAGCTAAAATTAGCATGTTTAAAGTGATTTTCATGCTTCCTGTGGCCCTAAACACAAGGTTTGTGGAATGGTTAAAAGTGCATGAAAATGGCCAATTTGCTCACTCTGAGGTCTCAAAAAGTGTTTCTTAACCCCGGGAAGTGAATTAAATACCATTTGGAGGCATTTAATGTTCAATCAAAAACAGCTGATTTTTGACAAAAGAGATAACACCTCCCATTACGTCATGCTTCAGAAAGGTGAAAAATTGTCCGTTTTCAAATGTTTTATTTTTGAATCTCAGTTCACATTTGTAGGTGGATTATTAGTTTTAGAGCTAAAATTAGCATGTTTAAAGTGATTTTCATGCTTCCTGTGGCCCTAAACACAAGGTTTGTGGAATGGTTAAAAGTGCATGAAAATGGCCAATTTGCTCACTCTGAGGTTTCAAAAAGTGTTTCTTCACCCCGGGAAGTGAATTAAATACCATTTGGAGGCATTTAATGTTCAAGCAAAAACAGCTGATTTTTGACAAAAGAGATAACACCCCCCCATTACGTAATTCTTCAGAAAGGTGAAAAATTGTCTGTTTTCAAATGTTTTATTTTTGAATGTCAGTTCACATTTGTAGGTGGATTATTAGTTTTAGAGCTAAAATTAGCATATTTAAAGTGATTTTCATGCTTCCAGGGGCTCTAAACACAAGATTTGTGGAATGTTTAAAAGTGCATGAAAATGGCCAATTTGCTCACTCTGAGGTCTCAAAAAGTGTTTCTTCACCCCGGGAAGTGAATTAAATACCATTTGTAGGCATTTAATGTTCAAGCAAAACAAGCTGATTTTTGACAAAAGAGATAACACCTCCCCATTACGTAATTCTTCATAAAGGTGAAAAATTGTCTGTTTTCAAATGTTTTATTTTTGAATGTCAGTTCACATTTGTAGGTGGATTATTAGTTTTAGAGCTAAAATTAGTATATTTAAAGTGATTTTCATGCTTCCAGGGGCTCTAAACACAAGATTTGTGGAATGGTTAAAAGTGCATGAAAATGGCCAATTTGCTCACTCTGAGGTCTCAAAAAGTGTTTCTTCACCCCGGGAAGTGAATTAAATACCATTTGGAGGCATTTAATGTTCAAGCAAAAACGGAGGATTTTTGACAAAAGAGATAACACCCCCCCATTACGTCATTCTTCAGAAAGGTGAAAAATGGTCCGTTTTCAAATGTTTTATTTTTGAACGTCAGTTCACATTTGTAGGTGGATTATTAGTTTTAGAGCTAAAATTAGCATGTTTAAAGTGATTTTCATGCTTCCTGTGGCTCTAAACACAAGTTTTGTGGAATGTTTAAAAGTGCATGAAAATGGCCAATTTGCTCACTCTGAGGTCTCAAAAAGTGTTTCTTCACCCCGGGAAGTGAATTAAATACCATTGTAGGCATTTAATGTTCAATCAAAAACAGCTGATTTTTGACAAAAGAGATAACACCCCCCATTACGTCATTCTTCAGAAAGGTGAAAAATGGTCCGTTTTCAAATGTTTTATTTTTGAACGTCAGTTCACATTTGTAGGTGGATTATTAGTTTTAGAGCTAAAATTAGCATGTTTAAAGTGATTTTCATGCTTCCAGCGGCCCGGGAAGTGAATTAAATACCATTTGGAGGCATTTAATGTTCCAGCAAAAACGGCTGATTTTTGACAAAAGAGATAACACCGCCCCATTACGTAATTCTTCGGAAAGGTGAAAAATGGTCCGTCTTCAAATGTTTTATTTTTGAACGTCAGTTCACATTTGTAGGTGGATTATTAGTTTTAGAGCTAAAATTAGCATGTTTCAAGTGATTTTCATGCTTCCAGGGGCTCTAAACACAAGATTTGTGGAATGGTTAAAAGTGCATGAAAATGGCCAATTTGCTCACTCTGGGGTCTCAAGAAGTGTTTCTTCACCCCGGGAAGTGAATTAAATACCATTTGGAGGCATTTAATGTTCAAGCAAAAACGGCTGATTTTTGACAAAAGAGATAACACCCCCCCCCATTACGTCATTCTTCAGAAAGGTGAAAAATGGTCCGTTTTCAAATGTTTTATTTTTGAACGTCAGCTCACATTTGTAGGTGGATTATTAGTTTTAGAGCTAAATTTAGCATGTTTAAAGTGATTTTCATGCTTCCAGGGGCTCTAAACACAAGATTTGTGGAATGGTTAAAAGTGCATGAAAATGGCCAATTTGCTCACTCTGAGGTCTCAAAAAGTGTTTCTTCACCCCAGGAAGTGAATTAAATACCATTTGGAGGCATTTAATGTTCAAGCAAAAACGGCTGATTTTTGACAAAAGAGATAACACCCCCCCATTACGTCATGCTTCAGAAAGGTGAAAAATGGTCCGTTTTCAAATGTTTTATTTTTGAATGTCAATTCACATTTGTAGGTGGATTATTAGTTTTAGAGCTAAAATTAGCATGTTTAAAGTGATTTTCATGCTTCCAGGGGCCCGGGAAGTGAATTAAATACCATTTGGAGGCATTTAATGTTCAAGCAAAAACAGCTGATTTTTGACAAAAGAGATAACACCCCCCCATTACGTAATTCTTCAGAAAGGTGAAAAATTGTCTGTTTTCAAATGTTTTATTTTTGAATGTCAGTTCACATTTGTAGGTGGATTATTAGTTTTAGAGCAAAAATTAGCATGTTTAAAGTGATTTTCATGCTTCCAGGGGCCCGGGAAGTGAATTAAATACCATTTGGAGGCATTTAATGTTCAAGCAAAAACGGCTGATTTTTGACAAAAGAGATAACACCCCCCCATTACGTCATTCTTCAGAAAGGTGAAAAATGGTCCATTTTCAAATGTTTTATTTTTGAACGTCAGTTCACATTTGTAGGTGGATTATTAGTTTTAGAGCTAAAATTAGCATGTTTAAAGTGATTTTCATGCTTCCAGGGGCTCTAAACACAAGATTTGTGGAATGGTTAAAAGTGCATGAAAATGGCCAATTTGCTCACTCTGGGGTCTCAAAAAGTGTTTCTTCACCCCGGGAAGTGAATTAAATACCATTTGGAGGCATTTAATGTTCAAGCAAAAACGGCTGATTTTTGACAAAAGAGATAACACCCCCCCATTACGTCATTCTTCAGAAAGGTGAAAAATGGTCCGTTTTCAAATGTTTTATTTTTGAACGTCAGCTCACATTTGTAGGTGGATTATTAGTTTTAGAGCTAAATTTAGCATGTTTAAAGTGATTTTCATGCTTCCAGGGGCTCTAAACACAAGATTTGTGGAATGGTTAAAAGTGCATGAAAATGGCCAATTTGCTCACTCTGAGGTCTCAAAAAGTGTTTCTTCACCCCGGGAAGTGAATTAAATACCATTTGGAGACATTTAATGTTCAAGCAAAAACGGCTGATTTTTGACAAAAGAGATAACACCCCCCATTACGTCATGCTTCAGAAAGGTGAAAAATGGTCCGTTTTCAAATGTTTTATTTTTGAATGTCAATTCACATTTGTAGGTGGATTATTAGTTATAGAGCTAAAATTAGCATGTTTAAAGTGATTTTCATGCTTCCAGGGGCCCGGGAAGTGAATTAAATACCATTTGGAGGCATTTCATGTTCAAGCAAAAACAGCTGATTTTTGACAAAAGAGATAACACCCCCCCATTACGTCATGCTTCAGAAAGGTGAAAAATGGTCCGTCTTCAAATGTTTTATTTTTGAACGTCAGTTCACATTTGTAGGTGGATTATTAGTTTTAGAGCTAAAATTAGCATGTTTAAAGTGATTTTCATGCTTCCAGGGGCTCTAAACACAAGATTTGTGGAATGTTTAAAAGTCCATGAAAATGGCCAATTTGCTCACTCTGAGGTCTCAAAAAGTGTTTCTTCACCCCGGGAAGTGAATTAAATACCATTTGGAGGCATTTAATGTTCAAGCAAAAACGGCTGATTTTTGACAAAAGAGATAACACCCCCCCATTACGTCATTCTTCAGAAAGGTGAAAAATGGTCCGTTTTCAAATGTTTTATTTTTGAACGTCAGTTCACATTTGTAGGTGGATTATTAGTTTTAGAGCTAAAATTAGCATGTTTAAAGGGATTTTCATGTTTCCAGGGGCTCTAAACACAAGATTTGTGGAATGGTTAAAAGTGCATGAAAATGGCCAATTTGCTCACTCTGAGGTCTCAAAAAGTGTTTCTTCACCCCGGGAAGTGAATTAAATACCATTTGTAGGCATTTAATGTTCAATCAAAAACAGCTGATTTTTGACAAAAGAGATAACACCTCCCCATTACGTAATTCTTCAGAAAGGTGAAAAATTGTCTGTTTTCAAATGTTTTATTTTTGAATGTCAGTTCACATTTGTAGGTGGATTATTAGTTTTAGAGCTAAAATTAGCATATTTAAAGTGATTTTCATGCTTCCAGGGGCTCTAAACACAAGATTTGTGGAATGGTTAAAAGTGCATGAAAATGGCCAATTTGCTCACTCTGAGGTCTCAAAAAGTGTTTCTTCACCCCGGGAAGTGAATTAAATACCATTTGGAGGCATTTAATGTTCAAGCAAAAACGGCTGATTTTTGACAAAAGAGATAACACCCCCCCATTACGTCATTCTTCAGAAAGGTGAAAAATGGTCCGTTTTCAAATGTTTTATTTTTGAACGTCAGTTCACATTTGTAGGTGGATTATTAGTTTTAGAGCTAAAATTAGCATGTTTGAAGTGATTTTCATGCTTCCTGTGGCTCTAAACACAAGTTTTGTGGAATGTTTAAAAGTGCATGAAAATGGCCAATTTGCTCACTCTGAGGTCTCAAAAAGTGTTTCTTCACCCCGGGAAGTGAATTAAATACCATTGTAGGCATTTAATGTTCAATCAAAAACAGCTGATTTTTGACAAAAGAGATAACACCCCCCATTACGTCATTCTTCAGAAAGGTGAAAAATGGTCCGTTTTCAAATGTTTTATTTTTGAACGTCAGTTCACATTTGTAGGTGGATTATTAGTTTTAGAGCTAAAATTAGCATGTTTAAAGTGATTTTCATGCTTCCAGCGGCCCGGGAAGTGAATTAAATACCATTTGGAGGCATTTAATGTTCCAGCAAAAACGGCTGATTTTTGACAAAAGAGATAACACCGCCCCATTACGTAATTCTTCGGAAAGGTGAAAAATGGTCCGTCTTCAAATGTTTTATTTTTGAACGTCAGTTCACATTTGTAGGTGGATTATTAGTTTTAGAGCTAAATTTAGCATGTTTAAAGTGATTTTCATGCTTCCAGGGGCTCTAAACACAAGATTTGTGGAATGGTTAAAAGTGCATGAAAATGGCCAATTTGCTCACTCTGAGGTCTCAAAAAGTGTTTCTTCACCCCAGGAAGTGAATTAAATACCATTTGGAGGCATTTAATGTTCAAGCAAAAACGGCTGATTTTTGACAAAAGAGATAACACCCCCCCATTACGTCATGCTTCAGAAAGGTGAAAAATGGTCCGTTTTCAAATGTTTTATTTTTGAATGTCAATTCACATTTGTAGGTGGATTATTAGTTTTAGAGCTAAAATTAGCATGTTTAAAGTGATTTTCATGCTTCCAGGGGCCCGGGAAGTGAATTAAATACCATTTGGAGGCATTTAATGTTCAAGCAAAAACAGCTGATTTTTGACAAAAGAGATAACACCCCCCCATTACGTAATTCTTCAGAAAGGTGAAAAATTGTCTGTTTTCAAATGTTTTATTTTTGAATGTCAGTTCACATTTGTAGGTGGATTATTAGTTTTAGAGCAAAAATTAGCATGTTTAAAGTGATTTTCATGCTTCCAGGGGCCCGGGAAGTGAATTAAATACCATTTGGAGGCATTTAATGTTCAAGCAAAAACGGCTGATTTTTGACAAAAGAGATAACACCCCCCCCATTACGTCATTCTTCAGAAAGGTGAAAAATGGTCCATTTTCAAATGTTTTATTTTTGAACGTCAGTTCACATTTGTAGGTGGATTATTAGTTTTAGAGCTAAAATTAGCATGTTTAAAGTGATTTTCATGCTTCCAGGGGCTCTAAACACAAGATTTGTGGAATGGTTAAAAGTGCATGAAAATGGCCAATTTGCTCACTCTGGGGTCTCAAAAAGTGTTTCTTCACCCCGGGAAGTGAATTAAATACCATTTGGAGGCATTTAATGTTCAAGCAAAAACGGCTGATTTTTGACAAAAGAGATAACACCCCCCCATTACGTAATTCTTCAGAAAGGTGAAAAATGGTCCGTTTTCAAATGTTTTATTTTTGAACGTCAGCTCACATTTGTAGGTGGATTATTAGTTTTAGAGCTAAATTTAGCATGTTTAAAGTGATTTTCATGCTTCCAGGGGCTCTAAACACAAGATTTGTGGAATGGTTAAAAGTGCATGAAAATGGCCAATTTGCTCACTCTGAGGTCTCAAAAAGTGTTTCTTCACCCCGGGAAGTGAATTAAATACCATTTGGAGACATTTAATGTTCAAGCAAAAACGGCTGATTTTTGACAAAAGAGATAACACCCCCCCATTACGTCATGCTTCAGAAAGGTGAAAAATGGTCCGTTTTCAAATGTTTTATTTTTGAATGTCAATTCACATTTGTAGGTGGATTATTAGTTTTAGAGCTAAAATTAGCATGTTTAAAGTGATTTTCATGCTTCCAGGGGCCCGGGAAGTGAATTAAATACCATTTGGAGGCATTTAATGTTCAAGCAAAAACAGCTGATTTTTGACAAAAGAGATAACACCCCCCCATTACGTCATGCTTCAGAAAGGTGAAAAATGGTCCGTCTTCAAATGTTTTATTTTTGAACGTCAGTTCACATTTGTAGGTGGATTATTAGTTTTAGAGCTAAAATTAGCATGTTTAAAGTGATTTTCATGCTTCCAGGGGCTCTAAACACAAGATTTGTGGAATGGTTAAAAGTGCATGAAAATGGCCAATTTGCTCACTCTGGGGTCTCAAAAAGTGTTTCTTCACCCCGGGAAGTGAATTAAATACCATTTGGAGGCATTTAATGTTCAAGCAAAAACGGCTGATTTTTGACAAAAGAGATAACACCCCCCCCATTACGTCATTCTTCAGAAAGGTGAAAAATGGTCCGTTTTCAAATGTTTTATTTTTGAACGTCAGCTCACATTTGTAGGTGGATTATCAGTTTTAGAGCTAAATTTAGCATGTTTAAAGTGATTTTCATGCTTCCAGGGGCTCTAAACACAAGATTTGTGGAATGGTTAAAAGTGCATGAAAATGGCCAATTTGCTCACTTTGAGGTCTCAAAAAGTGTTTCTTCACCCCGGGAAGTGAATTAAATACCATTTGGAGGCATTTAATGTTCAAGCAAAAACGGCTGATTTTTGACAAAAGAGATAACACCCCCCCATTACGTCATGCTTCAGAAAGGTGAAAAATGGTCCGTTTTCAAATGTTTTATTTTTGAATGTCAATTCACATTTGTAGGTGGATTATTAGTTTTAGAGCTAAAATTAGCATGTTTAAAGTGATTTTCATGCTTCCAGGGGCCCGGGAAGTGAATTAAATACCATTTGGAGGCATTTAATGTTCAAGCAAAAACAGCTGATTTTTGACAAAAGAGATAACACCCCCCCATTACGTCATGCTTCAGAAAGGTGAAAAATTGTCCGTTTTCAAATGTTTTATTTTTGAATGTCAGTTCAGATTTGTAGGTGGATTATTAGTTTTAGAGCTAAAATTAGCATGTTTAAAGTGATTTTCATGCTTCCTGTGGCCCTAAACACAAGGTTTGTGGAATGGTTAAAAGTGCATGAAAATTGCCAATTTGCTCACTCTGAGGTCTCAAAAAGTGTTTCTTCACCCCGGGAAGTGAATTAAATACCATTTGGAGGCATTTAATGTTCAAGCAAAAACAGCTGATTTTTGACAAAAGAGATAACACCCCCCCATTACGTAATTCTTCAGAAAGGTGAAAAATTGTCTGTTTTCAAATGTTTTATTTTTGAATGTCAGTTCACATTTGTAGGTGGATTATTAGTTTTAGAGCTAAAATTAGCATATTTAAAGTGATTTTCATGCTTCCAGGGGCTCTAAACACAAGATTTGTGGAATGGTTAAAAGTGCATGAAAATGGCCAATTTGCTCACTCTGAGGTCTCAAAAAGTGATTCTTCACCCCGGGAAGTGAATTATATACCATTTGGAGGCATTTAATGTTCAAGCAAAAACGGCTGATTTTTGACAAAAGAGATAACACCCCCCCATTACGTCATGCTTCAGAAAGGTGAAAAATGGTCCGTTTTCAAATGTTTTATTTTTGAACGTCAGTTCACATTTGTAGGTGGATTATTAGTTTTAGAGCAAAAACTTAGCATGTTTAAAGTGATTTTCATGCTTCCAGGGGCCCGGGAAGTGAATTAAATACCATTTGGAGGCATTTAATGTTCAAGCAAAAACGGCTGATTTTTGACAAAAGAGATAACACCCCCCCATTACGTCATTCTTCAGAAAGGTGAAAAATGGTCCTTTTTCAAATGTTTTATTTTTGAACGTCAGTTCACATTTGTATGTGGATTATTAGTTTTAGAGCTAAAATTAGCATGTTTAAAGTGATTTTCATGCTTCCAGGGGCTCTAAACACAAGATTTGTGGAATGGTTAAAAGTGCATGAAAATGGCCAATTTGCTCACTCTGAGGTCTCAAAAAGTGTTTCTTCACCCCGGGAAGTGAATTAAATACCATTTGGAGGCATTTAATGTTCAAGCAAAAACAGCTGATTTTTGACAAAAGAGATAACACCCCCTCATTACGTCATTCTTCAGAAAGGTGAAAAATGGTCCATTTTCAAATGTTTTATTTTTGAACGTCAGTTCACATTTGTAGGTGGATTATTAGTTTTAGAGCTAAAATTAGCATGTTTAAAGTGATTTTCATGCTTCCAGGGGCTCTAAACACAAGATTTGTGGAATGGTTAAAAGTGCATGAAAATGTCCAATTTGCTCACTCTGAGGTCTCAAAAAGTGTTTCTTCACCCCGGGAAGTGAATTAAATACCATTTGGTGGCATTTAATGTTCAAGCAAAAACGGCTGATTTTTGACAAAAGAGATAACACCCCCCCATTACGTCATGCTCCAGAAAGGTGAAAAATGGTCCGTTTTCAAATGTTTTATTTTTGAAGGTCAGTTCACATTTGTAGGTGGCTTATTAGTTTTAGAGCTAAAATTAGCATGTTTAAAGTGATTCTCATGCTTCCAGGGGCCGGGGAAGTGAATTATACCATTTGGAGGCATTTAATGTTCCAGCAAAAACGGCTGATTTTTGACAAAAGAGATAACACCACCCCATTACGTAATTCTTCAGAAAGGTGAAAAATGGTCCGTCTTCAAATGTTTTATTTTTGAACGTCAGTTCACATTTGTAGGTGGATTATTAGTTTTAGAGCTAAAATTAGCATGTTTAAAGTGATTTTCATGCTTCCAGGGGCTCTAAACACAAGATTTGTGGAATGGTTAAAAGTGCATGAAAATGGCCAATTTGCTCACTCTGGGGTCTCAAAAAGTGTTTCTTCACCCCGGGAAGTGAATTAAATATCATTTGGAGGCATTTAATGTTCAAGCAAAAACAGCTGATTTTTGACAAAAGAGATAACACCCCCCCATTACGTCATGCTTCAGAAAGGTGAAAAATTGTCCGTTTTCAAATGTTTTATTTTTGAATGTCAGTTCAGATTTGTAGGTGGATTATTAGTTTTAGAGCTAAAATTAGCATGTTTAAAGTGATTTTCATGCTTCCTGTGGCCCTAAACACAAGGTTTGTGGAATGGTTAAAAGTGCATGAAAATGGCCAATTTGCTCACTCTGAGGTCTCAAAAAGTGTTTCTTCACCCCGGGAAGTGAATTAAATACCATTTGGAGGCATTTAATGTTCAAGCAAAAACAGCTGATTTTTTACAAAAGAGATAACACCCCCCCATTACGTCATTCTTCAGAAAGGTGAAAAATGGTCCGTTTTCAAATGTCTTATTTTTGAACGTCAGTTCACATTTGTAGGTGGATTATTAGTTTTAGAGCTAAAATTAGCATGTTTAAAGTGATTTTCATGCTTCCAGGGGCTCTAAACACAAGATTTGTGGAATGGTTAAAAGTGCATGAAAATGGCCAATTTGCTCACTCTGAGGTCTCAAAAAGTGTTTCTTCACCCCGGGAAGTGAATTAAATACCATTTGGAGGCATTTAATGTTCAAGCAAAAACAGCTGATTTTTGACAAAAGAGATAACACCCCCCCATTACGTCATTCTTCAGAAAGGTGAAAAATGGTCCATTTTCAAATGTTTCATTTTTGAACGTCAGTTCACATTTGTAGGTGGATTATTAGTTTTAGAGCTAAAATTCGCATGTTTAAAGTGATTTTCATGCTTCCAGGGGCTCTAAACACAAGATTTGTGGAATGGTTAAAAGTGCATGAAAATGGCCAATTTGCTCACTCTGAGGTCTCAAAAAGTGTTTCTTCACCCCGGGAAGTGAATTAAATACCATTTGGAGGCATTTAATGTTCAAGCAAAAACGGCTGATTTTTGACAAAAGAGATAACACCCCCCCATTACGTCATGCTTCAGAAAGGTGAAAAATGGTCCGTGTTCAAATGTTTTATTTTTGAAGGTCAGTTCACATTTGTAGGTGGATTATTAGTTTTAGAGCTAAAATTAGCATGTTTAAAGTGATTCTCATGCTTCCAGGGGCCTGGGGAAGTGAATTAAATACCATTTGGAGGCATTTAATGTTCCAGCAAAAACGGCTGATTTTTGACAAAAGAGATAACACCGCCCCATTACGTAATTCTTCAGAAAGGTGAAAACATGGTCCGTCTTCAAATGTTTTATTTTTGAACGTCAGTTCACATTTGTAGGTGGATTATTAGTTTTAGAGCTAAAATTAGCATGTTTAAAGTGATTTTCATGCTTCCAGGGGCTCTAAACACAAGATTTGTGGAATGGTTAAAAGTGCATGAAAATGGCCAATTTGCTCACTCTGGGGTCTCAAAAAGTGTTTCTTCACCCCGGAAAGTGAATTAATTACCATTTGGAGGCATTTAATGTTCAAGCAAAAACGGCTGATTTTTGACAAAAGAGATAACACCCCCCATTACGTCATGCTTCAGAAAGGTGAAAAATGGTCCGTTTTCAAATGTTTTATTTTTGAATGTCAATTCAGATTTTTAGGTGGATTATTAGTTTTAGAGCTAAAATTAGCATGTTTAAAGTGATTTTCATGCTTCCAGGGGCCCTAAACACAAGGTTTGTGGAATGGTTAAAAGTGCATGAAAATGGCCAATTTGCTCACTCTGAGGTCTCAAAAAGTGTTTCTTCACCCCGGGAAGTGAATTAAATACCATTTGGAGGCATTTAATGTTCAAGCAAAAACAGCTGATTTTTTACAAAAGAGATAACACCCCCCCATTACGTCATTCTTCAGAAAGGTGAAAAATGGTCCGTTTTCAAATGTCTTATTTTTGAACGTCAGTTCACATTTGTAGGTGGATTATTAGTTTTAGAGCTAAAATTAGCATGTTTAAAGTGATTTTCATGCTTCCAGGGGCTCTAAACACAAGATTTGTGGAATGGTTAAAAGTGCATGAAAATGGCCAATTTGCTCACTCTGAGGTCTCAAAAAGTGTTTCTTCACCCCGGGAAGTGAATTAAATACCATTTGGAGGCATTTAATGTTGAAGCAAAAACAGCTGATTTTTGACAAAAGAGATAACACCCCCCCATTACGTCATTCTTCAGAAAGGTGAAAAATGGTCCATTTTCAAATGTTTCATTTTTGAACGTCAGTTCACATTTGTAGGTGGATTATTAGTTTTAGAGCTAAAATTCGCATGTTTAAAGTGATTTTCATGCTTCCAGGGGCTCTAAACACAAGATTTGTGGAATGGTTAAAAGTGCATGAAAATGGCCAATTTGCTCACTCTGAGGTCTCAAAAAGTGTTTCTTCACCCCGGGAAGTGAATTAAATACCATTTGGAGGCATTTAATGTTCAAGCAAAAACGGCTGATTTTTGACAAAAGAGATAACACCCCCCCATTACGTCATGCTTCAGAAAGGTGAAAAATGGTCCGTGTTCAAATGTTTTATTTTTGAAGGTCAGTTCACATTTGTAGGTGGATTATTAGTTTTAGAGCTAAAATTAGCATGTTTAAAGTGATTCTCATGCTTCCAGGGGCCTGGGGAAGTGAATTAAATACCATTTGGAGGCATTTAATGTTCCAGCAAAAACGGCTGATTTTTGACAAAAGAGATAACACCGCCCCATTACGTAATTCTTCAGAAAGGTGAAAACATGGTCCGTCTTCAAATGTTTTATTTTTGAACGTCAGTTCACATTTGTAGGTGGATTATTAGTTTTAGAGATAAAATTAGCATGTTTAAAGTGATTTTCATGCTTCCAGGGGCTCTAAAACACAAGATTTGTGGAATGGTTAAAAGTGCATGAAAATGGCCAATTTGCTCACTCTGGGGTCTCAAAAAGTGTTTCTTCACCCCGGAAAGTGAATTAAATACCATTTGGAGGCATTTAATGTTCAAGCAAAAACGGCTGATTTTTGACAAAAGAGATAACACGCCCCATTACGTCATGCTTCAGAAAGGTGAAAAATGGTCCGTTTTCAAATGTTTTATTTTTGAATGTCAATTCAGATTTTTAGGTGGATTATTAGTTTTAGAGCTAAAATTAGCATGTTTAAAGTGATTTTCATGCTTCCAGGGGCCCGGGAAGTGAATTAAATACCATTTGGAGGCATTTAATGTTCAAGCAAAAACAGCTGATTTTTGACAAAAGAGATAACACCCCCCCATTACGTCATGCTTCAGAAAGGTGAAAAATTGTCCGTTTTCAAATGTTTTATTTTTGAATGTCAGTTCAGATTTGTAGGTGGATTATTAGTTTTAGAGCTAAAATTAGCATGTTTAAAGTGATTTTCATGCTTCCTGTGGCCCTAAACACAAGGTTTGTGGAATGGTTAAAAGTGCATGAAAATGGCCAATTTGCTCACTCTGAGGTCTCAAAAAGTGTTTCTTCACCCCGGGAAGTGAATTAAATACCATTTGGAGGCATTTAATGTTCAAGCAAAAACAGCAGATTTTTTACAAAAGAGATAACACCCCCCCATTACGTAATTCTTCAGAAAGGTGAAAAATTGTCTGTTTTCAAATGTTTTATTTTTGAATGTTAGTTCACATTTGTAGGTGGATTATTAGTTATAGAGCTAACATTAGCATGTTTAAAGTGATTTTCATGCTTCCAGGGGCTCTAAACACAAGATTTGTGGAATGGTTAAAAGTGCATGAAAATGGCCAATTTGCTCACTCTGAGGTCTCAAAAAGTGTTTCTTCACCCCGGGTAGTGAATTAAATACCATATGGAGGCATTTAATGTTCAAGAAAAAACGGCTGATTTTTGACAAAAGAGATAACACCCCCCTGTTACGTCATGCTTCAGAAAGGTGAAAAATGGTCCGTTTTCAAATGTTTTATTTTTGAAGGTCAGTGCACATTTGTAGGTGGATTATTAGTTTTAGAGCTAAAATTAGCATGTTTAAAGTGATTTTCATGCTTCCAGGGGCCCGGGAAGTGAATTAAATACCATTTGGAGGCATTTAATGTTCAAGCAAAAACGGTAGATTTTTGACAAAAGAGATAACACCGCCCCATTACGTAATTCTTCAGAAAGGTGAAAAATGGTCCGTTTTCAAATGTTTTATTTTTGAACGTCAGTTTACATTTGTAGGTGGATTATTAGGTTTAGAGCTAAAATTAGCATGTTTAAAGTGATTTTCATGCTTCCAGGGGCTCTAAACACAAGATTTGTGGAATGGTTAAAAGTGCATGAAAATGGCCAATTTGCTCACTCTGGGGTCTCAAAAAGTGTTTCTTCACCCCGGGAAGTGAATTAAATACCATTTGGAGGCATTTAATGTTCAAGCAAAAACGGCTGATTTTTGACAAAAGAGATAACACCCCCCCATTATGTCATGCTTCAGAAAGGTGAAAAATGGTCCGTTTTCAAATGTTTTATTTTTGAACGTCAGTTCACATTTGTAGGTGGATTATTAGTTTTAGAGCTAAAATTAGCATGTTTAAAGTGATTTTCATGCTTCCAGGGGCTCTAAACACAAGATTTGTGGAATGGTTAAAAGTGCATGAAAATGGCAATTTGCTCACTCTGGGGTCTCAAAAAGTGTTTCTTCACCCCGGGAAGTGAATTAAATACCATTTGGAGGCATTTAATGTTCAAGCAAAAACAGCTGATTTTTGACAAAAGAGATAACACCCCCCCATTACGACATGCTTCAGAAAGGTGAAAAATTGTCCGTTTTCAAATGTTTTATTTTTGAATGTCAGTTCAGATTTGTAGGTGGATTATTAGTTTTAGAGCTAAAATTAGCATGTTTAAAGTGATTTTCATGCTTCCTGTGGCCCTAAACACAAGGTTTGTGGAATGGTTAAAAGTGCATGAAAATGGCCAATTTGCTCACTCTGAGGTCTCAAAAAGTGTTTCTTCACCCCGGGAAGTGAATTAAATACCATTTGGAGGCATTTAATGTTCAAGCAAAAACAGCTGATTTTTGACAAAAGAGATAACACCCCCCCATTACGTAATTCTTCAGAAAGGTGAAAAATTGTCTGTTTTCAAATGTTTTATTTTTGAATGTCAGTTCACATTTGTAGGTGGATTATTAGTTTTAGAGCTAAAATTAGCATATTTAAAGTGATTTTCATGCTTCCAGGGGCTCTAAACACAAGATTTGTGGAATGGTTAAAAGTGCATGAAAATGGCCAATTTGCTCACTCTGAGGTCTCAAAAAGTGTTTCTTCACCCCGGGAAGTGAATTAAATACCATTTGGAGGCATTTAATGTTCAAGCAAAAACGGCTGATTTTTGACAAAAGAGATAACACCCCCCCCATTAGGTCATGCTTCAGAAAGGTGAAAAATGGTCCGTTTTCAAATGTTTTATTTTTGAACGTCAGTTCACATTTGTAGGTGGATTATTAGTTTTAGAGCTAAAATTAGCATGTTTAAAGTGATTTTCATGCTTCCAGGGGCCCGGGAAGTGAATTAAATACCATTTGGAGGCATTTAATGTTCAAGCAAAAACGGCTGATTTTTGACAAAAGAGATAACACCCCCCATTACGTCATTCTTCAGAAAGGTGAAAAATGGTCCGTTTTCAAATGTTTTATTTTTGAATGTCAGTTCACATTTGTAGGTGGATTATTAGTTTTAGAGCTAAAATTAGCATGTTTAAAGTGATTTTCATGCTTCCTGTGGCCCTAAACACAAGGTTTGTGGAATGGTTAAAAGTGCATGAAAATGGCCAATTTGCTCACTCTGAGGTCTCAAAAAGTGTTTCTTCACCCCGGGAAGTGAATTAAATACCATTTGGAGGCATTTAATGTTCAAGCAAAAACAGCTGATTTTTTACAAAAGAGATAACACCCCCCCATTACGTCATTCTTCAGAAAGGTGAAAAATGGTCCGTTTTCAAATGTCTTATTTTTGAACGTCAGTTCACATTTGTAGGTGGATTATTAGTTTTAGAGCTAAAATTAGCATGTTTAAAGTGATTTTCATGCTTCCAGGGGCTCTAAACACAAGATTTGTGGAATGGTTAAAAGTGCATGAAAATGGCCAATTTGCTCACTCTGAGGTCTCAAAAAGTGTTTCTTCACCCCGGGAAGTGAATTAAATACCATTTGGAGGCATTTAATGTTCAAGCAAAAACAGCTGATTTTTGACAAAAGAGATAACACCCCCCCATTACGTCATTCTTCAGAAAGGTGAAAAATGGTCCATTTTCAAATGTTTTATTTTTGAACGTCAGTTCACATTTGTAGGTGGATTATTAGTTTTAGAGCTAAAATTAGCATGTTTAAAGTGATTTTCATGCTTCCAGGGGCTCTAAACACAAGATTTGTGGAATGGTTAAAAGTGCATGAAAATGGCCAATTTGCTCACTCTGAGGTCTCAAAAAGTGTTTCTTCACCCCGGGAAGTGAATTAAATACCATTTGGAGGCATTTAATGTTCAAGCAAAAACGGCTGATTTTTGACAAAAGAGATAACACCCCCCCATTACGTCATGCTTCAGAAAGGTGAAAAATGGTCCGTGTTCAAATGTTTTATTTTTGAAGGTCAGTTCACATTTGTAGGTGGATTATTAGTTTTAGAGCTAAAATTAGCATGTTTAAAGTGATTCTCATGCTTCCAGGGGCCTGGGGAAGTGAATTAAATACCATTTGGAGGCATTTAATGTTCCAGCAAAAACGGCTGATTTTTGACAAAAGAGATAACACCGCCCCATTACGTAATTCTTCAGAAAGGTGAAAACATGGTCCGTCTTCAAATGTTTTATTTTTGAACGTCAGTTCACATTTGTAGGTGGATTATTAGTTTTAGAGCTAAAATTAGCATGTTTAAAGTGATTTTCATGCTTCCAGGGGCTCTAAACACAAGATTTGTGGAATGGTTAAAAGTGCATGAAAATGGCCAATTTGCTCACTCTGGGGTCTCAAAAAGTGTTTCTTCACCCCGGAAAGTGAATTAATTACCATTTGGAGGCATTTAATGTTCAAGCAAAAACGGCTGATTTTTGACAAAAGAGATAACACCCCCCATTACGTCATGCTTCAGAAAGGTGAAAAATGGTCCGTTTTCAAATGTTTTATTTTTGAATGTCAATTCAGATTTTTAGGTGGATTATTAGTTTTAGAGCTAAAATTAGCATGTTTAAAGTGATTTTCATGCTTCCAGGGGCCCTAAACACAAGGTTTGTGGAATGGTTAAAAGTGCATGAAAATGGCCAATTTGCTCACTCTGAGGTCTCAAAAAGTGTTTCTTCACCCCGGGAAGTGAATTAAATACCATTTGGAGGCATTTAATGTTCAAGCAAAAACAGCTGATTTTTTACAAAAGAGATAACACCCCCCCATTACGTCATTCTTCAGAAAGGTGAAAAATGGTCCGTTTTCAAATGTCTTATTTTTGAACGTCAGTTCACATTTGTAGGTGGATTATTAGTTTTAGAGCTAAAATTAGCATGTTTAAAGTGATTTTCATGCTTCCAGGGGCTCTAAACACAAGATTTGTGGAATGGTTAAAAGTGCATGAAAATGGCCAATTTGCTCACTCTGAGGTCTCAAAAAGTGTTTCTTCACCCCGGGAAGTGAATTAAATACCATTTGGAGGCATTTAATGTTCAAGCAAAAACAGCTGATTTTTGACAAAAGAGATAACACCCCCCCATTACGTCATTCTTCAGAAAGGTGAAAAATGGTCCATTTTCAAATGTTTCATTTTTGAACGTCAGTTCACATTTGTAGGTGGATTATTAGTTTTAGAGCTAAAATTCGCATGTTTAAAGTGATTTTCATGCTTCCAGGGGCTCTAAACACAAGATTTGTGGAATGGTTAAAAGTGCATGAAAATGGCCAATTTGCTCACTCTGAGGTCTCAAAAAGTGTTTCTTCACCCCGGGAAGTGAATTAAATACCATTTGGAGGCATTTAATGTTCAAGCAAAAACGGCTGATTTTTGACAAAAGAGATAACACCCCCCCATTACGTCATGCTTCAGAAAGGTGAAAAATGGTCCGTGTTCAAATGTTTTATTTTTGAAGGTCAGTTCACATTTGTAGGTGGATTATTAGTTTTAGAGCTAAAATTAGCATGTTTAAAGTGATTCTCATGCTTCCAGGGGCCTGGGGAAGTGAATTAAATACCATTTGGAGGCATTTAATGTTCCAGCAAAAACGGCTGATTTTTGACAAAAGAGATAACACCGCCCCATTACGTAATTCTTCAGAAAGGTGAAAACATGGTCCGTCTTCAAATGTTTTATTTTTGAACGTCAGTTCACATTTGTAGGTGGATTATTAGTTTTAGAGATAAAATTAGCATGTTTAAAGTGATTTTCATGCTTCCAGGGGCTCTAAAACACAAGATTTGTGGAATGGTTAAAAGTGCATGAAAATGGCCAATTTGCTCACTCTGGGGTCTCAAAAAGTGTTTCTTCACCCCGGAAAGTGAATTAAATACCATTTGGAGGCATTTAATGTTCAAGCAAAAACGGCTGATTTTTGACAAAAGAGATAACACCCCCCATTACGTCATGCTTCAGAAAGGTGAAAAATGGTCCGTTTTCAAATGTTTTATTTTTGAATGTCAATTCAGATTTTTAGGTGGATTATTAGTTTTAGAGCTAAAATTAGCATGTTTAAAGTGATTTTCATGCTTCCAGGGGCCCGGGAAGTGAATTAAATACCATTTGGAGGCATTTAATGTTCAAGCAAAAACAGCTGATTTTTGACAAAAGAGATAACACCCCCCCATTACGTCATGCTTCAGAAAGGTGAAAAATTGTCCGTTTTCAAATGTTTTATTTTTGAATGTCAGTTCAGATTTGTAGGTGGATTATTAGTTTTAGAGCTAAAATTAGCATGTTTAAAGTGATTTTCATGCTTCCTGTGGCCCTAAACACAAGGTTTGTGGAATGGTTAAAAGTGCATGAAAATGGCCAATTTGCTCACTCTGAGGTCTCAAAAAGTGTTTCTTCACCCCGGGAAGTGAATTAAATACCATTTGGAGGCATTTAATGTTCAAGCAAAAACAGCAGATTTTTTACAAAAGAGATAACACCCCCCCATTACGTAATTCTTCAGAAAGGTGAAAAATTGTCTGTTTTCAAATGTTTTATTTTTGAATGTTAGTTCACATTTGTAGGTGGATTATTAGTTATAGAGCTAACATTAGCATGTTTAAAGTGATTTTCATGCTTCCAGGGGCTCTAAACACAAGATTTGTGGAATGGTTAAAAGTGCATGAAAATGGCCAATTTGCTCACTCTGAGGTCTCAAAAAGTGTTTCTTCACCCCGGGTAGTGAATTAAATACCATATGGAGGCATTTAATGTTCAAGAAAAAACGGCTGATTTTTGACAAAAGAGATAACACCCCCCTGTTACGTCATGCTTCAGAAAGGTGAAAAATGGTCCGTTTTCAAATGTTTTATTTTTGAAGGTCAGTGCACATTTGTAGGTGGATTATTAGTTTTAGAGCTAAAATTAGCATGTTTAAAGTGATTTTCATGCTTCCAGGGGCCCGGGAAGTGAATTAAATACCATTTGGAGGCATTTAATGTTCAAGCAAAAACGGTAGATTTTTGACAAAAGAGATAACACCGCCCCATTACGTAATTCTTCAGAAAGGTGAAAAATGGTCCGTTTTCAAATGTTTTATTTTTGAACGTCAGTTTACATTTGTAGGTGGATTATTAGTTTTAGAGCTAAAATTAGCATGTTTAAAGTGATTTTCATGCTTCCAGGGGCTCTAAACACAAGATTTGTGGAATGGTTAAAAGTGCATGAAAATGGCCAATTTGCTCACTCTGGGGTCTCAAAAAGTGTTTCTTCACCCCGGGAAGTGAATTAAATACCATTTGGAGGCATTTAATGTTCAAGCAAAAACGGCTGATTTTTGACAAAAGAGATAACACCCCCCCATTATGTCATGCTTCAGAAAGGTGAAAAATGGTCCGTTTTCAAATGTTTTATTTTTGAACGTCAGTTCACATTTGTAGGTGGATTATTAGTTTTAGAGCTAAAATTAGCATGTTTAAAGTGATTTTCATGCTTCCAGGGGCTCTAAACACAAGATTTGTGGAATGGTTAAAAGTGCATGAAAATGGCAATTTGCTCACTCTGGGGTCTCAAAAAGTGTTTCTTCACCCCGGGAAGTGAATTAAATACCATTTGGAGGCATTTAATGTTCAAGCAAAAACAGCTGATTTTTGACAAAAGAGATAACACCCCCCCATTACGACATGCTTCAGAAAGGTGAAAAATTGTCCGTTTTCAAATGTTTTATTTTTGAATGTCAGTTCAGATTTGTAGGTGGATTATTAGTTTTAGAGCTAAAATTAGCATGTTTAAAGTGATTTTCATGCTTCCTGTGGCCCTAAACACAAGGTTTGTGGAATGGTTAAAAGTGCATGAAAATGGCCAATTTGCTCACTCTGAGGTCTCAAAAAGTGTTTCTTCACCCCGGGAAGTGAATTAAATACCATTTGGAGGCATTTAATGTTCAAGCAAAAACAGCTGATTTTTGACAAAAGAGATAACACCCCCCCATTACGTAATTCTTCAGAAAGGTGAAAAATTGTCTGTTTTCAAATGTTTTATTTTTGAATGTCAGTTCACATTTGTAGGTGGATTATTAGTTTTAGAGCTAAAATTAGCATATTTAAAGTGATTTTCATGCTTCCAGGGGCTCTAAACACAAGATTTGTGGAATGGTTAAAAGTGCATGAAAATGGCCAATTTGCTCACTCTGAGGTCTCAAAAAGTGTTTCTTCACCCCGGGAAGTGAATTAAATACCATTTGGAGGCATTTAATGTTCAAGCAAAAACGGCTGATTTTTGACAAAAGAGATAACACCCCCCCCATTAGGTCATGCTTCAGAAAGGTGAAAAATGGTCCGTTTTCAAATGTTTTATTTTTGAACGTCAGTTCACATTTGTAGGTGGATTATTAGTTTTAGAGCTAAAATTAGCATGTTTAAAGTGATTTTCATGCTTCCAGGGGCCCGGGAAGTGAATTAAATACCATTTGGAGGCATTTAATGTTCAAGCAAAAACGGCTGATTTTTGACAAAAGAGATAACACCCCCCATTACGTCATTCTTCAGAAAGGTGAAAAATGGTCCGTTTTCAAATGTTTTATTTTTGAATGTCAGTTCACATTTGTAGGTGGATTATTAGTTTTAGAGCTAAAATTAGCATGTTTAAAGTGATTTTCATGCTTCCAGGGGCTCTAAACACAAGATTTGTGGAATGGTTAAAAGTGCATGAAATGGCCAATTTGCTCACTCTGAGGTCTCAAAAAGTGTTTCTTCACCCCAGGAAGTGAATTAAATACCATTTGGAGGCATTTAATGTTCAATCAAAAACAGCTGATTTTTGACAAAAGAGATAACACCCCCCCCCATTACGTCATGCTTCAGAAAGGTGAAAAATGGTCCGTTTTCGGGCCCGGGAAGTGAATTAAATACCATTTGGAGGCATTTAATGTTCAAGCAAAAACGGCTGATTTTTGACAAAAGAGATAACACCCCCCCCCATTACGTCATGCTTCAGAAAGGTGAAAAATGGTCCGTTTTCAAATGTTTTATTTTTGAATGTCAGTTCACATTTGTAGGTGGATTATTAGTTTTAGAGCTAAAATTAGCATGTTTAAAGTGATTTTCATGCTTTCTGTGGCCCTAAACACAAGGTTTGTGGAATGGTTAAAAGTGCATGAAAATGGCCAATTTGCTCACTCTGAGGTCTCAAAAAGTGTTTCTTCACCCCGGGAAGTAAATTAAATACCATTTGGAGGCATTTAATGTTCAAGCAAAAACAGCTGATTTTTGACAAAAGAGATAACACCCCCCCATTACGTAATTCTTCGGAAAGGTGAAAAATGGTCCGTTTTCAAATGTTTTATTTTTGAACGTCAGTTCACATTTGTAGGTGGATTATTAATTTTAGAGCTAAAATTAGCATGTTTAAAGTGATTTTCATGCTTCCAGGGGCCCGGTAAGTGAATTAAATACCATTTGTAGGCATTTAATGTTCAAGCAAAAACGGCTGATTTTTGACAAAAGAGATAACACCCCCCATTACGTCATGCTTCAGAAAGGTGAAAAATTGTCCATTTTCAAATGTTTTATTTTTGAATGTCAGTTCACATTTGTAGGTGGATTATTAGTTTTAGAGCTAAAATTAGCATGTTTAAAGTGATTTTCATGCTTCCTGTGGCCCTAAACACAAGGTTTGTGGAATGGTTAAAAGTGCATGAAAATGGTCAATTTGCTCACTCTGAGGTCTCAAAAAGTGTTTCTTCACCCCGGGAAGTGAATTAAATACCATTTGTAGGCATTTAATGTTCAAGCAAAAACAGCTGATTTTTTACAAAAGAGATAACAACCCCCCATTACGTAATTCTTCAGAAAGGTGAAAAATTGTCCGTTTTCAAATGTTTTATTTTTGAATGTCAGTTCACATTTGTAGGTGGATTATTAGTTTTAGAGCTAAAATTAGCATGTTTAAAGTGATTTTCATGCTTCCTGTGGCCCTAAACACAAGGTTTGTGGAATGGTTAAAAGTGCATGAAAATGGCCAATTTGCTCACTCTGAGGTCTCAAAAAGTGTTTCTTCACCCCGGGAAGTGAATTAAATACCATTTGGAGGCATTTAATGTTCAAGCAAAAACAGCTGATTTTTGATAAAAAAGGGATAACACCCCCCCATTACGTCATTCTTCAGAAAGGTGAAAAATGGTCCGTTTTCAAATGTTTTATTTTTGAACGTCAGTTCACATTTGTAGGTGGAATATTAGTTTTAGAGCTAAAATTAGCATGTTTAAAGTGATTTTCATGCTTCCTGTGGCCCTAAACACAAGGTTTGTGGAATGGTTAAAAGTGCATGAAAATGGCCAATTTGCTCACTCTGAGGTCTCAAAAAGTGTTTCTTAACCCCGGGAAGTGAATTACATACCATTTGGAGGCATTTAATGTTCAATCAAAAACAGCTGATTTTTGACAAAAGAGATAACACCTCCCATTACGTCATGCTTCAGAAAGGTGAAAAATTGTCCGTTTTCAAATGTTTTATTTTTGAATCTCAGTTCACATTTGTAGGTGGATTATTAGTTTTAGAGCTAAAATTAGCATGTTTAAAGTGATTTTCATGCTTCCTGTGGCCCTAAACACAAGGTTTGTGGAATGGTTAAAAGTGCATGAAAATGGCCAATTTGCTCACTCTGAGGTCTCAAAAAGTGTTTCTTCACCCCGGGAAGTGAATTAAATACCATTTGGAGGCATTTAATGTTCAAGCAAAAACAGCTGATTTTTGACAAAAGAGATAACACCCCCCCATTACGTAATTCTTCAGAAAGGTGAAAAATTGTCTGTTTTTAAATGTTATATTTTTGAATGTCAGTTCACATTTGTAGGTGGATTATTAGTTTTAGAGCTAAAATTAGCATATTTAAAGTGATTTTCATGCTTCCAGGGGCTCTAAACACAAGATTTGTGGAATGTTTAAAAGTGCATGAAAATGGCCAATTTGCTCACTCTGAGGTCTCAAAAAGTGTTTCTTCACCCCGGGAAGTGAATTAAATACCATTTGGAGGCATTTAATGTTCAAGCAAAAACAGCTGATTTTTGATAAAAAAGGGATAACACCCCCCCATTACGTCATTCTTCAGAAAGGTGAAAAAGTGGTCCGTTTTCAAATGTTTTATTTTTGACGGTCAGTTCACATTTGTAGGTGGAATATTAGTTTTAGAGCTAAAATTAGCATGGTTAAAGTGATTTTCATGCTTCCTGTGGCCCTAAACACAAGGTTTGTGGAATGGTTAAAAGTGCATGAAAATGGCCAATTTGCTCACTCTGAGGTCTCAAAAAGTGTTTCTTCACCCCGGGAAGTGAATTAAATACCATTTGGAGGCATTTAATGTTCAAGCAAAAACAGCTGATTTTTGACAAAAGAGATAACACCCCCCCATTACGTAATTCTTCAGAAAGGTGAAAAATTGTCTGTTTTCAAATGTTTTATTTTTGAATGTCAGTTCACATTTGTAGGTGGATTATTAGTTTTAGAGCTAAAATTAGCATATTTAAAGTGATTTTCATGCTTCCAGGGGCTCTAAACACAAGATTTGTGGAATGTTTAAAAGTGCATGAAAATGGCCAATTTGCTCACTCTGAGGTCTCAAAAAGTGTTTCTTAACCCCGGGAAGTGAATTAAATACCATTTGGAGGCATTTAATGTTCAAGCAAAACCGGCTGATTTTTGACAAAAGAGATAACACCCCCCCATTACGTCATTCTTCAGAAAGGTGAAAAATGGTCCGTTTTCAAATGTTTTATTTTTGAACGTCAGTTCACATTTGTAGGTGTATTATTAGTTTTAGAGCTAAAATTAGCATGTTTAAAGGGATTTTCATGTTTACAGGGGCTCTAAACACAAGATTTGTGGAATGGTTAAAAGTGCATGAAAATGGCCAATTTGCTCACTCTGAGGTCTCAAAAAGTGTTTCTTCACCCCGGGAAGTGAATTAAATACCATTTGTAGGCATTTAATGTTCAATCAAAAACAGCTGATTTTTGACAAAAGAGATAACACCCCCCCATTACGTAATTCTTCAGAAAGGTGAAAAATTGTCTGTTTTCAAATGTTTTATTTTTGAATGTCAGTTCACATTTGTAGGTGGATTATTAGTTTTAGAGCTAAAATTAGCATATTTAAAGTGATTTTCATGCTTCCAGGGGCTCTAAACACAAGATTTGTGGAATGGTTAAAAGTGCATGAAAATGGCCAATTTGCTCACTCTGAGGTCTCAAAAAGTGTTTCTTCACCCCGGGAAGTGAATTAAATACCATTTGGAGGCATTTAATGTTCAAGCAAAAACGGCTGATTTTTGACAAAAGAGATAACACCCCCCCATTACGTCATTCTTCAGAAAGGTGAAAAATGGTCAGTTTTCAAATGTTTTATTTTTGAACGTCAGTTCACATTTGTAGGTGGATTATTAGTTTTAGAGCTAAAATTAGCATGTTTAAAGTGATTTTCATGCTTCCTGTGGCTCTAAACACAAGTTTTGTGGAATGTTTAAAAGTGCATGAAAATGGCCAATTTGCTCACTCTGAGGTCTCAAAAAGTGTTTCTTCACCCCGGGAAGTGAATTAAATACCATTTGTAGGCATTTAATGTTCAATCAAAAACAGCTGATTTTTGACAAAAGAGATAACACCCCCCATTACGTCATTCTTCAGAAAGGTGAAAAATGGTCAGTTTTCAAATGTTTTATTTTTGAACGTCAGTTCACATTTGTAGGTGGATTATTAGTTTTAGAGCTAAAATTAGCATGTTTAAAGTGATTTTCATGCTTCCAGGGGCTCTAAACACAAGATTTGTGGAATGGTTAAAAGTGCATGAAAATGGCCAGATTGCTCACTCTGAGGTCTCAAAAAGTGTTTCTTCACCCCGGGAAGTGAATTAAATACCATTTGGAGGCATTTAATGTTCAAGCAAAAACGGCTGATTTTTGACAAAAGAGATAACACCACCCATTACGTCATGCTTCAGAAAGGTGAAAAATGGTCCGTTTTCAAATGTTTTATTTTTGAAGGTCAGTTCACATTTGTAGGTGGATTATTAGTTTTAGAGCTAAAATTAGCATGTTTAAAGTGATTTTCATGCTTCCAGCGGCCCGGGAAGTGAATTAAATACCATTTGGCGGCATTTAATGTTCAAGCAAAAACAGCTGATTTTTGACAAAAGAGATAACACCCCCCCATTACGTCATGCTTCAGAAAGGTGAAAAATTGTCTGTTTTCAAATGTTTTATTTTTGAATGTCACTTCAGATTTGTAGGTGGATTATTAGTTTTAGAGCTAAAATTAGCATGTTTAAAGTGATTTTCATGCTTCCTGTAGCCCTAAACACAAGGTTTGTGGAATGGTTAAAAGTGCATGAAAATGGACAATTTGCTCACTCTGAGGTCTCAAAAAGTGTTTCTTCACCCCGGGAAGTGAATTAAATACCATTTGGAGGCATTTAATATTCAAGCAAAAACAGCTGATTTTTGACAAAAGAGATAACACCCCCCCATTACGTAATTCTTCAGAAAGGTGAAAAATTGTCTGTTTTCAAATGTTTTATTTTTGAATGTCAGTTCACATTTGTAGGTGGATTATTAGTTTTAGAGCAAAAATTAGCATGTTTAAAGTGATTTTCATGCTTCCAGGGGCCCGGGAAGTGAATTAAATACCATTTGGAGGCATTTAATGTTCAAGCAAAAACGGCTGATTTTTGACAAAAGAGATAACACCCCCCCCATTACGTCATTCTTCAGAAAGGTGAAAAATGGTCCATTTTCAAATGTTTTATTTTTGAACGTCAGTTCACATTTGTAGGTGGATTATTAGTTTTAGAGCTAAAATTAGCATGTTTAAAGTGATTTTCATGCTTCCAGGGGCTGTAAACACAAGATTTGTGGAATGGTTAAAAGTGCATGAAAATGGCCAATTTGCTCACTCTGAGGTCTCAAAAAGTGTTTCTTCACCCCGGGAAGTGAATTAAATACCATTTGGAGGCATTTAATGTTCAAGCAAAAATAGCTGATTTTTGACAAAAGAGATAACACCCCCCCATTACGTCATTCTTCAGAAAGGTGAAAAATGGTCCATTTTCAAATGTTTTATTTTTGAACGTCAGTTCACATTTGTAGGTGGATTATTAGTTTTAGAGCTAAAATTAGCATGTTTAAAGTGATTTTCATGCTTCCAGGGGCCCGGGAAGTGAATTAAATACCATTTGGAGGCATTTAATGTTCCAGCAAAAACGGCTGATTTTTGACAAAAGAGATAACACCGCCCCATTACGTAATTCTTCAGAAAGGTGAAAAATGGTCCGTCTTCAAATGTTTTATTTTTGAACGTCAGTTCACATTTGTAGGTGGATTATTAGTTTTAGAGCTAAAATTAGCATGTTTAAAGTGATTTTCATGCTTCCAGGGGCCCGGGAAGTGAATTAAATACCATTTGGAGGCATTTAATGTTCAAGCTAAAACGGCAGATTTTTGACAAAAGAGATAACACCCCCCCATTACGTCATTCTTCAGAAAGGTGAAAAATGGTCCGTTTTCAAATGTTTTATTTTTGAACGTCAGCTCACATTTGTAGGTGGATTATTAGTTTTAGAGCTAAATTTAGCATGTTTAAAGTGATTTTCATGCTTCCAGGGGCTCTAAACACAAGATTTGTGGAATGGTTAAAAGTGCATGAAAATGGCCAATTTGCTCACTCTGAGGTCTCAAAAAGTGTTTCTTCACCCCGGGAAGTGAATTAAATACCATTTGGAGGCATTTAATGTTCAAGCAAAAACGGCTGATTTTTGACAAAAGAGATAACACCCCCCCATTACGTCATGCTTCAGAAAGGTGAAAAATGGTCCGTTTTCAAATGTTTTATTTTTGAATGTCAATTCACATTTGTAGGTGGATTATTAGTTTTAGAGCAAAAATTAGCATGTTTAAAGTGATTTTCATGCTTCCAGGGGCCCGGGAAGTGAATTAAATACCATTTGGAGGCATTTAATGTTCAAGCAAAAATGGCTGATTTTTGACAAAAGAGATAACACCCCCCCATTACGTCATGCTTCAGAAAGGTGAAAAATGGTCCGTCTTCAAATGTTTTATTTTTGAACGTCAGTTCACATTTGTAGGTGGATTATTAGTTTTAGAGCTAAAATTAGCATGTTTAAAGTGATTTTCATGCTTCCAGGGGCTCTAAACACAAGATTTGTGGAATGGTTAAAAGTGCATGAAAATGGCCAATTTGCTCACTCTGGGGTCTCAAAAAGTGTTTCTTCACCCCGGGAAGTGAATTAAATACCATTTGGAGGCATTTAATGTTCAAGCAAAAACGGCTGATTTTTGACAAAAGAGATAACACCCCCCCATTACGTAATTCTTCGGAAAGGTGAAAAATGGTCAGTTTTCAAATGTTTTATTTTTGAACGTCAGTTCACATTTGTAGGTGGATTATTAGTTTTAGAGCTAAAATTAGCATGTTTAAAGTGATTTTCATGCTTCCTGTGGCCCTAAACACAAGGTTTGTGGAATGGTTAAAAGTGCATGAAAATGGCCAATTTGCTCACTCTGAGGTCTCAAAAAGTGTTTCTTCACCCCGGGAAGTGAATTAAATACCATTTGGAGGCCATTTAATGTTCAAGCAAAAACAGCTGATTTTTGACAAAAGAGATAACAACCCCCCATTACGTAATTCTTCAGAAAGGTGAAAAATTGTCCGTTTTCAAATGTTTTATTTTTGAATGTCAGTTCACATTTGTAGGTGGATTATTAGTTTTAGAGCTAAAATTAGCATGTTTAAAGTGATTTTCATGCTTCCAGGGGCTCTTAACACAAGATTTGTGGAATGGTTAAAAGTGCATGAAAATGGCCAATTTGCTCACTCTGAGGTCTCAAAAAGTGTTTCTTCACCCCGGGAAGTGAATTAAATACCATTTGGAGGCATTTAATGTTCAAGCAAAAACGGCGGATTTTTGACAAAAGAGATAACACCCCCCCATTACGTAATTCTTCAAAAAGGTGAAAAATTGTCTGTTTTCAAATGTTTTATTTTTGACTGTCAGTTCACATTTGTAGGTGGATTATTAGTTTTAGAGCTAAAATTAGCATATTTAAAGTGATTTTCATGCTTCCAGGGGCTCTAAACACAAGATTTGTGGAATGTTTAAAAGTGCATGAAAATGGCCAATTTGCTCACTCTGAGGTCTCAAAAAGTGTTTCTTCACCCCGGGAAGTGAATTAAATACCATTTGGAGGCATTTAATGTTCAAGCAAAAACAGCTGATTTTTGATAAAAAAGGGATAACACCCCCCCATTACGTCATTCTTCAGAAAGGTGAAAAATGGTCCGTTTTCAAATGTTTTATTTTTGAACGTCAGTTCACATTTGTAGGTGGAATATTAGTTTTAGAGCTAAAATTAGCATGTTTAAAGTGATTTTCATGCTTCCTGTGGCCCTAAACACAAGGTTTGTGGAATGGTTAAAAGTGCATGAAAATGGCCAATTTGCTCACTCTGAGGTCTCAAAAAGTGTTTCTTAACCCCGGGAAGTGAATTACATACCATTTGGAGGCATTTAATGTTCAATCAAAAACAGCTGATTTTTGACAAAAGAGATAACACCTCCCATTACGTCATGCTTCAGAAAGGTGAAAAATTGTCCGTTTTCAAATGTTTTATTTTTGAATCTCAGTTCACATTTGTAGGTGGATTATTAGTTTTAGAGCTAAAATTAGCATGTTTAAAGTGATTTTCATGCTTCCTGTGGCCCTAAACACAAGGTTTGTGGAATGGTTAAAAGTGCATGAAAATGGCCAATTTGCTCACTCTGAGGTCTCAAAAAGTGTTTCTTCACCCCGGGAAGTGAATTAAATACCATTTGTAGGCATTTAATGTTCAATCAAAAACAGCTGATTTTTGACAAAAGAGATAACACCCCCCATTACGTCATTCTTCAGAAAGGTGAAAAATTGTCCGTTTTCAAATGTTTTATTTTTGAACGTCAGTTCACATTTGTAGGTGGATTATTAGTTTTAGAGCTAAAATTAGCATGTTTAAAGTGATTTTCATGCTTCCAGGGGCTCTAAACACAAGATTTGTGGAATGGTTAAAAGTGCATGAAAATGGCCAGATTGCTCACTCTGAGGTCTCAAAAAGTGTTTCTTCACCCCGGGAAGTGAATTAAATACCATTTGGAGGCATTTAATGTTAAAGCAAAAACGGCTGATTTTTGACAAAAGAGATAACACCACCCATTACGTCATGCTTCAGAAAGGTGAAAAATGGTCCGTTTTCAAATGTTTTATTTTTGAAGGTCAGTTCACATTTGTAGGTGGATTATTAGTTTTAGAGCTAAAATTAGCATGTTTAAAGTGATTTTCATGCTTCCAGCGGCCCGGGAAGTGAATTAAATACCATTTGGCGGCATTTAATGTTCAAGCAAAAACAGCTGATTTTTGACAAAAGAGATAACACCCCCCCATTACGTCATGCTTCAGAAAGGTGAAAAATTGTCTGTTTTCAAATGTTTTATTTTTGAATGTCACTTCAGATTTGTAGGTGGATTATTAGTTTTAGAGCTAAAATTAGCATGTTTAAAGTGATTTTCATGCTTCCTGTAGCCCTAAACACAAGGTTTGTGGAATGGTTAAAAGTGCATGAAAATGGACAATTTGCTCACTCTGAGGTCTCAAAAAGTGTTTCTTCACCCCGGGAAGTGAATTAAATACCATTTGGAGGCATTTAATATTCAAGCAAAAACAGCTGATTTTTGACAAAAGAGATAACACCCCCCCATTACGTAATTCTTCAGAAAGGTGAAAAATTGTCTGTTTTCAAATGTTTTATTTTTGAATGTCAGTTCACATTTGTAGGTGGATTATTAGTTTTAGAGCAAAAATTAGCATGTTTAAAGTGATTTTCATGCTTCCAGGGGCCCGGGAAGTGAATTAAATACCATTTGGAGGCATTTAATGTTCAAGCAAAAACGGCTGATTTTTGACAAAAGAGATAACACCCCCCCCATTACGTCATTCTTCAGAAAGGTGAAAAATGGTCCATTTTCAAATGTTTTATTTTTGAACGTCAGTTCACATTTGTAGGTGGATTATTAGTTTTAGAGCTAAAATTAGCATGTTTAAAGTGATTTTCATGCTTCCAGGGGCTGTAAACACAAGATTTGTGGAATGGTTAAAAGTGCATGAAAATGGCCAATTTGCTCACTCTGAGGTCTCAAAAAGTGTTTCTTCACCCCGGGAAGTGAATTAAATACCATTTGGAGGCATTTAATGTTCAAGCAAAAATAGCTGATTTTTGACAAAAGAGATAACACCCCCCCATTACGTCATTCTTCAGAAAGGTGAAAAATGGTCCATTTTCAAATGTTTTATTTTTGAACGTCAGTTCACATTTGTAGGTGGATTATTAGTTTTAGAGCTAAAATTAGCATGTTTAAAGTGATTTTCATGCTTCCAGGGGCCCGGGAAGTGAATTAAATACCATTTGGAGGCATTTAATGTTCCAGCAAAAACGGCTGATTTTTGACAAAAGAGATAACACCGCCCCATTACGTAATTCTTCAGAAAGGTGAAAAATGGTCCGTCTTCAAATGTTTTATTTTTGAACGTCAGTTCACATTTGTAGGTGGATTATTAGTTTTAGAGCTAAAATTAGCATGTTTAAAGTGATTTTCATGCTTCCAGGGGCCCGGGAAGTGAATTAAATACCATTTGGAGGCATTTAATGTTCAAGCTAAAACGGCAGATTTTTGACAAAAGAGATAACACCCCCCCATTACGTCATTCTTCAGAAAGGTGAAAAATGGTCCGTTTTCAAATGTTTTATTTTTGAACGTCAGCTCACATTTGTAGGTGGATTATTAGTTTTAGAGCTAAATTTAGCATGTTTAAAGTGATTTTCATGCTTCC
Organism: Lissotriton helveticus; assembly: GCF_964261635.1. NCBI lineage: Eukaryota > Metazoa > Chordata > Amphibia > Caudata > Salamandridae > Lissotriton > Lissotriton helveticus. The sequence continues at coordinate 3,872,811 of NW_027611740.1, forward strand.
AGGGGCTCTAAACACAAGATTTGTGGAATGGTTAAAAGTGCATGAAAATGGCCAATTTGCTCACTCTGAGGTCTCAAAAAGTGTTTCTTCACCCCGGGAAGTGAATTAAATACCATTTGGAGGCATTTAATGTTCAAGCAAAAACGGCTGATTTTTGACAAAAGAGATAACACCCCCCCATTACGTCATGCTTCAGAAAGGTGAAAAATGGTCCGTTTTCAAATGTTTTATTTTTGAATGTCAATTCACATTTGTAGGTGGATTATTAGTTTTAGAGCAAAAATTAGCATGTTTAAAGTGATTTTCATGCTTCCAGGGGCCCGGGAAGTGAATTAAATACCATTTGGAGGCATTTAATGTTCAAGCAAAAATGGCTGATTTTTGACAAAAGAGATAACACCCCCCCATTACGTCATGCTTCAGAAAGGTGAAAAATGGTCCGTCTTCAAATGTTTTATTTTTGAACGTCAGTTCACATTTGTAGGTGGATTATTAGTTTTAGAGCTAAAATTAGCATGTTTAAAGTGATTTTCATGCTTCCAGGGGCTCTAAACACAAGATTTGTGGAATGGTTAAAAGTGCATGAAAATGGCCAATTTGCTCACTCTGGGGTCTCAAAAAGTGTTTCTTCACCCCGGGAAGTGAATTAAATACCATTTGGAGGCATTTAATGTTCAAGCAAAAACGGCTGATTTTTGACAAAAGAGATAACACCCCCCCATTACGTAATTCTTCGGAAAGGTGAAAAATGGTCAGTTTTCAAATGTTTTATTTTTGAACGTCAGTTCACATTTGTAGGTGGATTATTAGTTTTAGAGCTAAAATTAGCATGTTTAAAGTGATTTTCATGCTTCCTGTGGCCCTAAACACAAGGTTTGTGGAATGGTTAAAAGTGCATGAAAATGGCCAATTTGCTCACTCTGAGGTCTCAAAAAGTGTTTCTTCACCCCGGGAAGTGAATTAAATACCATTTGGAGGCCATTTAATGTTCAAGCAAAAACAGCTGATTTTTGACAAAAGAGATAACAACCCCCCATTACGTAATTCTTCAGAAAGGTGAAAAATTGTCCGTTTTCAAATGTTTTATTTTTGAATGTCAGTTCACATTTGTAGGTGGATTATTAGTTTTAGAGCTAAAATTAGCATGTTTAAAGTGATTTTCATGCTTCCAGGGGCTCTTAACACAAGATTTGTGGAATGGTTAAAAGTGCATGAAAATGGCCAATTTGCTCACTCTGAGGTCTCAAAAAGTGTTTCTTCACCCCGGGAAGTGAATTAAATACCATTTGGAGGCATTTAATGTTCAAGCAAAAACGGCGGATTTTTGACAAAAGAGATAACACCCCCCCATTACGTAATTCTTCAGAAAGGTGAAAAATTGTCTGTTTTCAAATGTTTTATTTTTGACTGTCAGTTCACATTTGTAGGTGGATTATTAGTTTTAGAGCTAAAATTAGCATATTTAAAGTGATTTTCATGCTTCCAGGGGCTCTAAACACAAGATTTGTGGAATGTTTAAAAGTGCATGAAAATGGCCAATTTGCTCACTCTGAGGTCTCAAAAAGTGTTTCTTCACCCCGGGAAGTGAATTAAATACCATTTGGAGGCATTTAATGTTCAAGCAAAAACAGCTGATTTTTGATAAAAAAGGGATAACACCCCCCCATTACGTCATTCTTCAGAAAGGTGAAAAATGGTCCGTTTTCAAATGTTTTATTTTTGAACGTCAGTTCACATTTGTAGGTGGAATATTAGTTTTAGAGCTAAAATTAGCATGTTTAAAGTGATTTTCATGCTTCCTGTGGCCCTAAACACAAGGTTTGTGGAATGGTTAAAAGTGCATGAAAATGGCCAATTTGCTCACTCTGAGGTCTCAAAAAGTGTTTCTTAACCCCGGGAAGTGAATTACATACCATTTGGAGGCATTTAATGTTCAATCAAAAACAGCTGATTTTTGACAAAAGAGATAACACCTCCCATTACGTCATGCTTCAGAAAGGTGAAAAATTGTCCGTTTTCAAATGTTTTATTTTTGAATCTCAGTTCACATTTGTAGGTGGATTATTAGTTTTAGAGCTAAAATTAGCATGTTTAAAGTGATTTTCATGCTTCCTGTGGCCCTAAACACAAGGTTTGTGGAATGGTTAAAAGTGCATGAAAATGGCCAATTTGCTCACTCTGAGGTCTCAAAAAGTGTTTCTTCACCCCGGGAAGTGAATTAAATACCATTTGGAGGCATTTAATGTTCAAGCAAAAACAGCTGATTTTTGACAAAAGAGATAACACCCCCCCATTACGTAATTCTTCAGAAAGGTGAAAAATTGTCTGTTTTCAAATGTTATATTTTTGAATGTCAGTTCACATTTGTAGGTGGATTATTAGTTTTAGAGCTAAAATTAGCATATTTAAAGTGATTTTCATGCTTCCAGGGGCTCTAAACACAAGATTTGTGGAATGTTTAAAAGTGCATGAAAATGGCCAATTTGCTCACTCTGAGGTCTCAAAAAGTGTTTCTTCACCCCGGGAAGTGAATTAAATACCATTTGGAGGCATTTAATGTTCAAGCAAAAACAGCTGATTTTTGATAAAAAAGGGATAACACCCCCCCCATTACGTCATTCTTCAGAAAGGTGAAAAAGTGGTCCGTTTTCAAATGTTTTATTTTTGACGGTCAGTTCACATTTGTAGGTGGAATATTAGTTTTAGAGCTAAAATTAGCATGGTTAAAGTGATTTTCATGCTTCCTGTGGCCCTAAACACAAGGTTTGTGGAATGGTTAAAAGTGCATGAAAATGGCCAATTTGCTCACTCTGAGGTCTCAAAAAGTGTTTCTTCACCCCGGGAAGTGAATTAAATACCATTTGGAGGCATTTAATGTTCAAGCAAAAACAGCTGATTTTTGACAAAAGAGATAACACCCCCCCATTACGTAATTCTTCAGAAAGGTGAAAAATTGTCTGTTTTCAAATGTTTTATTTTTGAATGTCAGTTCACATTTGTAGGTGGATTATTAGTTTTAGAGCTAAAATTAGCATATTTAAAGTGATTTTCATGCTTCCAGGGGCTCTAAACACAAGATTTGTGGAATGTTTAAAAGTGCATGAAAATGGCCAATTTGCTCACTCTGAGGTCTCAAAAAGTGTTTCTTCACCCCGGGAAGTGAATTAAATACCATTTGGAGGCATTTAATGTTCAAGCAAAAACGGCTGATTTTTGACAAAAGAGATAACACCCCCCCATTACGTCATTCTTCAGAAAGGTGAAAAATGGTCCGTTTTCAAATGTTTTATTTTTGAACGTCAGTTCACATTTGTAGGTGTATTATTAGTTTTAGAGCTAAAATTAGCATGTTTAAAGGGATTTTCATGTTTCCAGGGGCTCTAAACACAAGATTTGTGGAATGGTTAAAAGTGCATGAAAATGGCCAATTTGCTCACTCTGAGGTCTCAAAAAGTGTTTCTTCACCCCGGGAAGTGAATTAAATACCATTTGTAGGCATTTAATGTTCAATCAAAAACAGCTGATTTTTGACAAAAGAGATAACACCCCCCCATTACGTAATTCTTCAGAAAGGTGAAAAATTGTCTGTTTTCAAATGTTTTATTTTTGAATGTCAGTTCACATTTGTAGGTGGATTATTAGTTTTAGAGCTAAAATTAGCATATTTAAAGTGATTTTCATGCTTCCAGGGGCTCTAAACACAAGATTTGTGGAATGGTTAAAAGTGCATGAAAATGGCCAATTTGCTCACTCTGAGGTCTCAAAAAGTGTTTCTTCACCCCGGGAAGTGAATTAAATACCATTTGGAGGCATTTAATGTTCAAGCAAAAACTGCTGATTTTTGACAAAAGAGATAACACCCCCCCATTACGTCATTCTTCAGAAAGGTGAAAAATGGTCCGTTTTCAAATGTTTTATTTTTGAACGTCAGTTCACATTTGTAGGTGGATTATTAGTTTTAGAGCTAAAATTAGCATGTTTAAAGTGATTTTCATGCTTCCTGTGGCTCTAAACACAAGTTTTGTGGAATGTTTAAAAGTGCATGAAAATGGCCAATTTGCTCACTCTGAGGTCTCAAAAAGTGTTTCTTCACCCCGGGAAGTGAATTAAATACCATTTGTAGGCATTTAATGTTCAATCAAAAACAGCTGATTTTTGACAAAAGAGATAACACCCCCCATTACGTCATTCTTCAGAAAGGTGAAAAATGGTCCGTTTTCAAATGTTTTATTTTTGAACGTCAGTTCACATTTGTAGGTGGATTATTAGTTTTAGAGCTAAAATTAGCATGTTTAAAGTGATTTTCATGCTTCCAGGGGCTCTAAACACAAGATTTGTGGAATGGTTAAAAGTGCATGAAAATGGCCAGATTGCTCACTCTGAGGTCTCAAAAAGTGTTTCTTCACCCCGGGAAGTGAATTAAATACCATTTGGAGGCATTTAATGTTCAAGCAAAAACGGCTGATTTTTGACAAAAGAGATAACACCACCCATTACGTCATGCTTCAGAAAGGTGAAAAATGGTCCGTTTTCAAATGTTTTATTTTTGAAGGTCAGTTCACATTTGTAGGTGGATTATTAGTTTTAGAGCTAAAATTAGCATGTTTAAAGTGATTTTCATGCTTCCAGCGGCCCGGGAAGTGAATTAAATACCATTTGGCGGCATTTAATGTTCAAGCAAAAACAGCTGATTTTTGACAAAAGAGATAACACCCCCCCATTACGTCATGCTTCAGAAAGGTGAAAAATTGTCTGTTTTCAAATGTTTTATTTTTGAATGTCACTTCAGATTTGTAGGTGGATTATTAGTTTTAGAGCTAAAATTAGCATGTTTAAAGTGATTTTCATGCTTCCTGTAGCCCTAAACACAAGGTTTGTGGAATGGTTAAAAGTGCATGAAAATGGACAATTTGCTCACTCTGAGGTCTCAAAAAGTGTTTCTTCACCCCGGGAAGTGAATTAAATACCATTTGGAGGCATTTAATATTCAAGCAAAAACAGCTGATTTTTGACAAAAGAGATAACACCCCCCCATTACGTAATTCTTCAGAAAGGTGAAAAATTGTCTGTTTTCAAATGTTTTATTTTTGAATGTCAGTTCACATTTGTAGGTGGATTATTAGTTTTAGAGCAAAAATTAGCATGTTTAAAGTGATTTTCATGCTTCCAGGGGCCCGGGAAGTGAATTAAATACCATTTGGAGGCATTTAATGTTCAAGCAAAAACGGCTGATTTTTGACAAAAGAGATAACACCCCCCCCATTACGTCATTCTTCAGAAAGGTGAAAAATGGTCCATTTTCAAATGTTTTATTTTTGAACATCAGTTCACATTTGTAGGTGGATTATTAGTTTTAGAGCTAAAATTAGCATGTTTAAAGTGATTTTCATGCTTCCAGGGGCTGTAAACACAAGATTTGTGGAATGGTTAAAAGTGCATGAAAATGGCCAATTTGCTCACTCTGAGGTCTCAAAAAGTGTTTCTTCACCCCGGGAAGTGAATTAAATACCATTTGGAGGCATTTAATGTTCAAGCAAAAATAGCTGATTTTTGACAAAAGAGATAACACCCCCCCATTACGTCATTCTTCAGAAAGGTGAAAAATGGTCCATTTTCAAATGTTTTATTTTTGAACGTCAGTTCACATTTGTAGGTGGATTATTAGTTTTAGAGCTAAAATTAGCATGTTTAAAGTGATTTTCATGCTTCCAGGGGCCCGGGAAGTGAATTAAATACCATTTGGAGGCATTTAATGTTCCAGCAAAAACGGCTGATTTTTGACAAAAGAGATAACACCGCCCCATTACGTAATTCTTCAGAAAGGTGAAAAATGGTCCGTCTTCAAATGTTTTATTTTTGAACGTCAGTTCACATTTGTAGGTGGATTATTAGTTTTAGAGCTAAAATTAGCATGTTTAAAGTGATTTTCATGCTTCCAGGGGCCCGGGAAGTGAATTAAATACCATTTGGAGGCATTTAATGTTCAAGCTAAAACAGCAGATTTTTGACAAAAGAGATAACACCCCCCCCATTACGTCATTCTTCAGAAAGGTGAAAAATGGTCCGTTTTCAAATGTTTTATTTTTGAACGTCAGCTCACATTTGTAGGTGGATTATTAGTTTTAGAGCTAAATTTAGCATGTTTAAAGTGATTTTCATGCTTCCAGGGGCTCTAAACACAAGATTTGTGGAATGGTTAAAAGTGCATGAAAATGGCCAATTTGCTCACTCTGAGGTCTCAAAAAGTGTTTCTTCACCCCGGGAAGTGAATTAAATACCATTTGGAGGCATTTAATGTTCAAGCAAAAACGGCTGATTTTTGACAAAAGAGATAACACCCCCCCATTACGTCATGCTTCAGAAAGGTGAAAAATGGTCCGTTTTCAAATGTTTTATTTTTGAATGTCAATTCACATTTGTAGGTGGATTATTAGTTTTAGAGCAAAAATTAGCATGTTTAAAGTGATTTTCATGCTTCCAGGGGCCCGGGAAGTGAATTAAATACCATTTGGAGGCATTTAATGTTCAAGCAAAAATGGCTGATTTTTGACAAAAGAGATAACACCCCCCCATTACGTCATGCTTCAGAAAGGTGAAAAATGGTCCGTCTTCAAATGTTTTATTTTTGAACGTCAGTTCACATTTGTAGGTGGATTATTAGTTTTAGAGCTAAAATTAGCATGTTTAAAGTGATTTTCATGCTTCCAGGGGCTCTAAACACAAGATTTGTGGAATGGTTAAAAGTGCATGAAAATGGCCAATTTGCTCACTCTGGGGTCTCAAAAAGTGTTTCTTCACCCCGGGAAGTGAATTAAATACCATTTGGAGGCATTTAATGTTCAAGCAAAAACGGCTGATTTTTGACAAAAGAGATAACACCCCCCCATTACGTCATTCTTCAGAAAGGTGAAAAATGGTCCGTTTTCAAATGTTTTATTTTTGAACGTCAGCTCACATTTGTAGGTGGATTATTAGTTTTAGAGATAAATTTAGCATGTTTAAAGTGATTTTCATGCTTCCAGGGGCTCTAAACACAAGATTTGTGGAATGGTTAAAAGTGCATGAAAATGGCCAATTTGCTCACTCTGAGGTCTCAAAAAGTGTTTCTTCACCCCGGGAAGTGAATTAAATACCATTTGGAGGCATTTAATGTTCAAGCAAAAACGGCTGATTTTTGACAAAAGAGATAACACCCCCAATTACGTCATGCTTCAGAAAGGTGAAAAATGGTCCGTTTTCAAATGTTTTATTTTTGAATGTCAATTCACATTTGTAGGTGGATTATTAGTTTTAGAGCTAAAATTAGCATGTTTAAAGTGATTTTCATGCTTCCAGGGGCCCGGGAAGTGAATTAAATACCATTTGGAGGCATTTAATGTTCAAGCAAAAACAGCTGATTTTTGACAAAAGAGATAACACCCCCCCATTACGTCATTCTTCAGAAAGGTGAAAAATGGTCAGTTTTCAAATGTTTTATTTTTGAACGTCAGCTCACATTTGTAGGTGGATTATTAGTTTTAGAGCTAAATTTAGCATGTTTAAAGTGATTTTCATGCTTCCAGGGGCTCTAAACACAAGATTTGTGGAATGGTTAAAAGTGCATGAAAATGGCCAATTTGCTCACTCTGAGGTCTCAAAAAGTGTTTCTTCACCCCGGGAAGTGAATTAAATACCATTTGGAGGCATTTAATGTTCAAGCAAAAACGGCTGATTTTTGACAAAAGAGATAACACGCCCCCATTACGTCATGCTTCAGAAAGGTGAAAAATGGTCCGTTTTCAAATGTTTTATTTTTGAATGTCAATTCACATTTGTAGGTGGATTATTAGTTTTAGAGCTAAAATTAGCATGTTTAAAGTGATTTTCATGCTTCCAGGGGCCCGGGAAGTGAATTAAATACCATTTGGAGGCATTTAATGTTCAAGCAAAAACAGCTGATTTTTGACAAAAGAGATAACACCCCCCCATTACGTCATGCTTCAGAAAGGTGAAAAATTGTCCGTTTTCAAATTTTTTATTTTTGAATGTCAGTTCAGATTTGTAGGTGGATTATTAGTTTTAGAGCTAAAATTAGCATGTTTAAAGTGATTTTCATGCTTCCTGTGGCCCTAAACACAAGGTTTGTGGAATGGTTAAAAGTGCATGAAAATTGCCAATTTGCTCACTCTGAGGTCTCAAAAAGTGTTTCTTCACCCCGGGAAGTGAATTAAATACCATTTGGAGGCATTTAATGTTCAAGCAAAAACAGCTGATTTTTGACAAAAGAGATAACACCCCCCCATTACGTAATTCTTCAGAAAGGTGAAAAATTGTCTGTTTTCAAATGTTTTATTTTTGAATGTCAGTTCACATTTGTAGGTGGATTATTAGTTTTAGAGCTAAAATTAGCATATTTAAAGTGATTTTCATGCTTCCAGGGGCTCTAAACACAAGATTTGTGGAATGGTTAAAAGTGCATGAAAATGGCCAATTTGCTCACTCTGAGGTCTCAAAAAGTGTTTCTTCACCCCGGGAAGTGAATTATATACCATTTGGAGGCATTTAATGTTCAAGCAAAAACGGCTGATTTTTGACAAAAGAGATAACACCCCCCCATTACGTCATGCTTCAGAAAGGTGAAAAATGGTCCGTTTTCAAATGTTTTATTTTTGAACGTCAGTTCACATTTGAAGGTGGATTATTAGTTTTAGAGCAAAAACTTAGCATGTTTAAAGTGATTTTCATGCTTCCAGGGGGCCGGGAAGTGAATTAAATACCATTTGGAGGCATTTAATGTTCAAGCAAAAACGGCTGATTTTTGACAAAAGAGATAACACCCCCCCATTACGTCATTCTTCAGAAAGGTGAAAAATGGTCCGTTTTCAAATGTTTTATTTTTGAACGTCAGTTCACATTTGTAGGTGAATTATTAGTTTTAGAGCTAAAATTAGCTTGTTTAAAGTGATTTTCATGCTTCCAGGGGCTCTAAACACAAGATTTGTGGAATGGTTAAAAGTGCATGAAAATGGCCAATTTGCTCACTCTGAGGTCTCAAAAAGTGTTTCTTCACCCCGGGAAGTGAATTAAATACCATTTGGAGGCATTTATTGTTCAAGCAAAAACAGCTGATTTTTGACAAAAGAGATAACACCCCCCCATTACGTCATTCTTCAGAAAGGTGAAAAATGGTCCATTTTCAAATGTTTTATTTTTGAACGTCAGTTCACATTTGTAGGTGGATTATTAGTTTTAGAGCTAAAATTAGCATGTTTAAAGTGATTTTCATGCTTCCAGGGGCTCTAAACACAAGATTTGTGGAATGGTTAAAAGTGCATGAAAATGGCCAATTTGCTCACTCTGAGGTCTCAAAAAGTGTTTCTTCACCCCGGGAAGTGAATTAAATACCATTTGGAGGCATTTAATGTTCAAGCAAAAACGGCTGATTTTTGACAAAAGAGATAACACCCCCCCATTACGTCATGCTTCAGAAAGGTGAAAAATGGTCCGTTTTCAAATGTTTTATTTTTGAAGGTCAGTTCACATTTGTAGGTGGCTTATTAGTTTTAGAGCTAAAATTAGCATGTTTAAAGTGATTCTCATGCTTCCAGGGGCCGGGGAAGTGAATTAAATACCATTTGGAGGCATTTAATGTTCCAGCAAAAACGGCTGATTTTTTACAAAAGAGATAACACCACCCCATTACGTAATTCTTCAGAAAGGTGAAAAATGGTCCGTCTTCAAATGTTTTATTTTTGAACGTCAGTTCACATTTGTAGGTGGATTATTAGTTTTAGAGCTAAAATTAGCATGTTTAAAGTGATTTTCATGCTTCCAGGGGCTCTAAACACAAGATTTGTGGAATGGTTAAAAGTGCATGAAAATGGCCAATTTGCTCACTCTGGGGTCTCAAAAAGTGTTTCTTCACCCCGGGAAGTGAATTAAATACCATTTGGAGGCATTTAATGTTCAAGCAAAAACAGCTGATTTTTGACAAAAGAGATAACACCCCCCCATTACGTCATGCTTCAGAAAGGTGAAAAATTGTCCGTTTTCAAATGTTTTATTTTTGAATGTCAGTTCAGATTTGTAGGTGGATTATTAGTTTTAGAGCTAAAATTAGCATGTTTAAAGTGATTTTCATGCTTCCTGTGGCCCTAAACACAAGGTTTGTGGAATGGTTAAAAGTGCATGAAAATGGCCAATTTGCTCACTCTGAGGTCTCAACAAGTGTTTCTTCACCCCGGGAAGTGAATTAAATACCATTTGGAGGCATTTAATGTTCAAGCAAAAACAGCTGATTTTTTACAAAAGAGATAACACCCCCCCATTACGTCATTCTTCAGAAAGGTGAAAAATGGTCCGTTTTCAAATGTCTTATTTTTGAACGTCAGTTCACATTTGTAGGTGGATTATTAGTTTTAGAGCTAAAATTAGCATGTTTAAAGTGATTTTCATGCTTCCAGGGGCTCTAAACACAAGATTTGTGGAATGGTTAAAAGTGCATGAAAATGGCCAATTTGCTCACTCTGAGGTCTCAAAAAGTGTTTCTTCACCCCGGGAAGTGAATTAAATACCATTTGGAGGCATTTAATGTTCAAGCAAAAACAGCTGATTTTTGACAAAAGAGATAACACCCCCCCCATTACGTCATTCTTCAGAAAGGTGAAAAATGGTCCATTTTCAAATATTTTATTTTTGAACGTCAGTTCACATTTGTAGGTGGATTATTAGTTTTAGAGCTAAAATTAGCATGTTTAAAGTGATTTTCATGCTTCCAGGGGCTCTAAACACAAGATTTGTGGAATGGTTAAAAGTGCATGAAAATGGCCAATTTGCTCACTCTGAGGTCTCAAAAAGTGTTTCTTCACCCCGGGAAGTGAATTAAATACCATTTGGAGGCATTTAATGTTCAAGCAAAAACGGCTGATTTTTGACAAAAGAGATAACACCCCCCTGTTACGTCATGCTTCAGAAAGGTGAAAAATGGTCCGTTTTCAAATGTTTTATTTTTGAAGGTCAGTGCACATTTGTAGGTGGATTATTAGTTTTAGAGCTAAAATTAGCATGTTTAAAGTGATTTTCATGCTTCCAGGGGCCCGGGAAGTGAATTAAATACCATTTGGAGGCATTTAATGTTCAAGCAAAAACGGCTGATTTTTGACAAAAGAGATAACACCGCCCCATTACGTAATTCTTCAGAAAGGTGAAAAATGGTCCGTTTTCAAATGTTTTATTTTTGAACGTCAGTTCACATTTGTAGGTGGATTATTAGTTTTAGAGCTCAAATTAGCATGTTTAAAGTGATTTTCATGCTTCCAGGGGCTCTAAACACAAGATTTGTGGAATGGTTAAAAGTGCATGAAAATGGCCAATTTGCTCACTCTGGGGTCTCAAAAAGTGTTTCTTCACCCCGGGAAGTGAATTAAATACCATTTGGAGGCATTTAATGTTCAAGCAAAAACAGCTGATTTTTGACAAAAGAGATAACACCCCCCCATTACGTCATGCTTCAGAAAGGTGAAAAATTGTCCGTTTTCAAATGTTTTATTTTTGAATGTCAGTTCAGATTTGTAGGTGGATTATTAGTTTTAGAGCTAAAATTAGCATGTTTAAAGTGATTTTCATGCTTCCTGTGGCCCTAAACACAAGGTTTGTGGAATGGTTAAAAGTGCATGAAAATGGCCAATTTGCTCACTCTGAGGTCTCAAAAAGTGTTTCTTCACCCCGGGAAGTGAATTAAATACCATTTGGAGGCATTTAATGTTCAAGCAAAAACAGCTGATTTTTGACAAAAGAGATAACACCTCCCATTACATAATTCTTCAGAAAGGTGAAAAATTGACTGTTTTCAAATGTTTTATTTTTGAATGTCAGTTCACATTTGTAGGTGGATTATTAGTTTTAGAGCTAAAATTAGCATATTTAAAGTGATTTTCATGCTTCCAGGGGCTCTAAACACAAGATTTGTGGAATGGTTAAAAGTGCATGAAAATGGCCAATTTGCTCACTCTGAGGTCTCAAAAAGTGTTTCTTCACCCCGGGAAGTGAATTAAATACCATTTGGAGGCATTTAATGTTCAAGCAAAAACGGCTGATTTTTGACAAAAGAGATAACACCCCCCCATTAGGTCATGCTTCAGAAAGGTGAAAAATGGTCCGTTTTCAAATGTTTTATTTTTGAACGTCAGTTCACATTTGTAGGTGGATTATTAGTTTTAGAGCTAAAATTAGCATGTTTAAAGTGATTTTCATGCTTCCAGGGGCCCGGGAAGTGAATTAAATACCATTTGGAGGCATTTAATGTTCAAGCAAAAACGGCTGATTTTTGACAAAAGAGATAACACCCCCCCATTACGTCATTCTTCAGAAAGGTGAAAAATGGTCCGTTTTCAAATGTTTTATTTTTGAACGTCAGTTCACATTTGTAGGTGGATTATTAGTTTTAGAGCTAAAATTAGCATGTTTAAAGTGATTTTCATGCTTCCAGGGGCTCTAAACACAAGATTTGTGGAATGGTTAAAAGTGCATGAAATGGCCAATTTGCTCACTCTGAGGTCTCAAAAAGTGTTTCTTCACCCCGGGAAGTGAATTAAATACCATTTGGAGGCATTTAATGTTCAAGCAAAAACAGCTGATTTTTGACAAAAGAGATAACACCCCCCCATTACGTAATTCTTCGGAAAGGTGAAAAATGGTCCGTTTTCAAATGTTTTATTTTTGAACGTCAGTTCACATTTGTAGGTGGATTATTAGTTTTAGAGCTAAAATTAGCATGTTTAAAGTGATTTTCATGCTTCCAGGGGCTCAAAACACAAGATTTGTGGAATGGTTAAAAGTGCATGAAAATGGCCAATTTGCTCACTCTGAGGTCTCAAAAAGTGTTTCTTCACCCTGGGAAGTGAATTAAATACCATTTGGAGGCATTTAATTTTCAAGCAAAAACAGCAGATTTTTGACAAAAGAGATAACACCCCCCCCCATTACGTCATTCTTCAGAAAGGTGAAAAATGGTCCGTTTTCAAATGTTTTATTTTTGAACGTCAGTTCACATTTGTAGGTGGATTATTAGTTTTAGAGCTAAAATTAGCATGTTTAAAGTGATTTTCATGCTTCCAGGGGCCCGGTAAGTGAATTAAATACCATTTGTAGGCATTTAATGTTCAAGCAAAAACGGCTGATTTTTGACAAAAGAGATAACACCCCCCATTACGTCATGCTTCAGAAAGGTGAAAAATTGTCCATTTTCAAATGTTTTATTTTTGAATGTCAGTTCACATTTGTAGGTGGATTATTAGTTTTAGAGCTAAAATTAGCATGTTTAAAGTGATTTTCATGCTTCCTGTGGCCCTAAACACAAGGTTTGTGGAATGGTTAAAAGTGCATGAAAATGGCCAATTTGCTCACTCTGAGGTCTCAAAAAGTGTTTCTTCACCCCGGGAAGTGAATTAAATACCATTTGGAGGCATTTAATGTTCAAGCAAAAACCAGCTGATTTTTTACAAAAGAGATAACAACCCCCCATTACGTAATTCTTCAGAAAGGTGAAAAATTGTCCGTTTTCAAATGTTTTATTTTTGAATGTCAGTTCACATTTGTAGGTGGATTATTAGTTTTAGAGCTAAAATTAGCATGTTTAAAGTGATTTTCATGCTTCCTGTGGCCCTAAACACAAGGTTTGTGGAATGGTTAAAAGTGCATGAAAATGGCCAATTTGCTCACTCTGAGGTCTCAACAAGTGTTTCTTCACCCCGGGAAGTGAATTAAATACCATTTGGAGGCATTTAATGTTCAAGCAAAAACAGCTGATTTTTTACAAAAGAGATAACACCCCCCCATTACGTCATTCTTCAGAAAGGTGAAAAATGGTCCGTTTTCAAATGTCTTATTTTTGAACGTCAGTTCACATTTGTAGGTGGATTATTAGTTTTAGAGCTAAAATTAGCATGTTTAAAGTGATTTTCATGCTTCCAGGGGCTCTAAACACAAGATTTGTGGAATGGTTAAAAGTGCATGAAAATGGCCAATTTGCTCACTCTGAGGTCTCAAAAAGTGTTTCTTCACCCCGGGAAGTGAATTAAATACCATTTGGAGGCATTTAATGTTCAAGCAAAAACAGCTGATTTTTGACAAAAGAGATAACACCCCCCCATTACGTCATTCTTCAGAAAGGTGAAAAATGGTCCATTTTCAAATGTTTTATTTTTGAACGTCAGTTCACATTTGTAGGTGGATTATTAGTTTTAGAGCTAAAATTAGCATGTTTAAAGTGATTTTCATGCTTCCAGGGGCTCTAAACACAAGATTTGTGGAATGGTTAAAAGTGCATGAAAATGGCCAATTTGCTCACTCTGAGGTCTCAAAAAGTGTTTCTTCACCCCGGGAAGTGAATTAAATACCATTTGGAGGCATTTAATGTTCAAGCAAAAACGGCTGATTTTTGACAAAAGAGATAACACCCCCCTGTTACGTCATGCTTCAGAAAGGTGAAAAATGGTCCGTTTTCAAATGTTTTATTTTTGAAGGTCAGTGCACATTTGTAGGTGGATTATTAGTTTTAGAGCTAAAATTAGCATGTTTAAAGTGATTTTCATGCTTCCAGGGGCCCGGGAAGTGAATTAAATACCATTTGGAGGTTTTTAATGTTCAAGCAAAAACGGCTGATTTTTGACAAAAGAGATAACACCGCCCCATTACGTAATTCTTCAGAAAGGTGAAAAATGGTCCGTTTTCAAATGTTTTATTTTTGAACGTCAGTTCACATTTGTAGGTGGATTATTAGTTTTAGAGCTAAAATTAGCATGTTTAAAGTGATTTTCATGCTTCCAGGGGCTCTAAACACAAGATTTGTGGAATGGTTAAAAGTGCATGAAAATGGCCAATTTGCTCACTCTGGGGTCTCAAAAAGTGTTTCTTCACCCCGGGAAGTGAATTAAATACCATTTGGAGGCATTTAATGTTCAAGCAAAAACAGCTGATTTTTGACAAAAGAGATAACACCCCCCATTACGTCATGCTTCAGAAAGGTGAAAAATTGTCCGTTTTCAAATGTTTTATTTTTGAATGTCAGTTCAGATTTGTAGGTGGATTATTAGTTTTAGAGCTAAAATTAGCATGTTTAAAGTGATTTTCATGCTTCCTGTGGCCCTAAACACAAGGTTTGTGGAATGGTTAAAAGTGCATGAAAATGGCCAATTTGCTCACTCTGAGGTCTCAAAAAGTGTTTCTTCACCCCGGGAAGTGAATTAAATACCATTTGGAGGCATTTAATGTTCAAGCAAAAACAGCTGATTTTTGACAAAAGAGATAACACCCCCCCATTACATAATTCTTCAGAAAGGTGAAAAATTGTCTGTTTTCAAATGTTTTATTTTTGAATGTCAGTTCACATTTGTAGGTGGATTATTAGTTTTAGAGCTAAAATTAGCATATTTAAAGTGATTTTCATGCTTCCAGGGGCTCTAAACACAAGATTTGTGGAATGGTTAAAAGTGCATGAAAATGGCCAATTTGCTCACTCTGAGGTCTCAAAAAGTGTTTCTTCACCCCGGGAAGTGAATTAAATACCATTTGGAGGCATTTAATGTTCAAGCAAAAACGGCTGATTTTTGACAAAAGAGATAACACCCCCCCCATTAGGTCATGCTTCAGAAAGGTGAAAAATGGTCCTTTTTCAAATGTTTTATTTTTGAACGTCAGTTCACATTTGTAGGTGGATTATTAGTTTTAGAGCTAAAATTAGCATGTTTAAAGTGATTTTCATGCTTCCAGGGGCCCGGGAAGTGAATTAAATACCATTTGGAGGCATTTAATGTTCAAGCAAAAACGGCTGATTTTTGACAAAAGAGATAACACCCCCCCATTACGTCATTCTTCAGAAAGGTGAAAAATGGTCCGTTTTCAAATGTTTTATTTTTGAACGTCAGTTCACATTTGTAGGTGGATTATTAGTTTTAGAGCTAAAATTAGCATGTTTAAAGTGATTTTCATGCTTCCAGGGGCTCTAAACACAAGATTTGTGGAATGGTTAAAAGTGCATGAAATGGCCAATTTGCTCACTCTGAGGTCTCAAAAAGTGTTTCTTCACCCCGGGAAGTGAATTAAATACCATTTGGAGGCATTTAATGTTCAATCAAAAACAGCTGATTTTTGACAAAAGAGATAACACCCCCCCCCCCATTACGTCATGCTTCAGAAAGGTGAAAAATGGTCCGTTTTCGGGCCCGGGAAGTGAATTAAATACCATTTGGAGGCATTTAATGTTCAAGCAAAAACGGCTGATTTTTGACAAAAGAGATAACACCCCCCCCATTACGTCATGCTTCAGAAAGGTGAAAAATTGTCCGTTTTCAAATGTTTTATTTTTGAATGTCAGTTCACATTTGTAGGTGGATTATTAGTTTTAGAGCTAAAATTAGCATGTTTAAAGTGATTTTCATGCTTTCTGTGGCCCTAAACACAAGGTTTGTGGAATGGTTAAAAGTGCATGAAAATGGCCAATTTGCTCACTCTGAGGTCTCAAAAAGTGTTTCTTCACCCCGGGAAGTAAATTAAATACCATTTGGAGGCATTTAATGTTCAAGCAAAAACAGCTGATTTTTGACAAAAGAGATAACACCCCCCCATTACGTAATTCTTCGGAAAGGTGAAAAATGGTCCGTTTTCAAATGTTTTATTTTTGAACGTCAGTTCACATTTGTAGGTGGATTATTAGTTTTAGAGCTAAAATTAGCATGTTTAAAGTGATTTTCATGCTTCCAGGGGCTCAAAACACAAGATTTGTGGAATGGTTAAAAGTGCATGAAAATGGCCAATTTGCTCACTCTGAGGTCTCAAAAAGTGTTTCTTCACCCTGGGAAGTGAATTAAATACCATTTGGAGGCATTTAATTTTCAAGCAAAAACGGCAGATTTTTGACAAAAGAGATAACACCCCCCCCATTACGTCATTCTTCAGAAAGGTGAAAAATGGTCCGTTTTCAAATGTTTTATTTTTGAACGTCAGTTCACATTTGTAGGTGGATTATTAGTTTTAGAGCTAAAATTAGCATGTTTAAAGTGATTTTCATGCTTCCAGGGGCCCGGTAAGTGAATTAAATACCATTTGTAGGCATTTAATGTTCAAGCAAAAACGGCTGATTTTTGACAAAAGAGATAACACCCCCCATTACGTCATGCTTCAGAAAGGTGAAAAATTGTCCATTTTCAAATGTTTTATTTTTGAATGTCAGTTCACATTTGTAGGTGGATTATTAGTTTTAGAGCTAAAATTAGCATGTTTAAAGTGATTTTCATGCTTCCTGTGGCCCTAAACACAAGGTTTGTGGAATGGTTAAAAGTGCATGAAAATGGCCAATTTGCTCACTCTGAGGTCTCAAAAAGTGTTTCTTCACCCCGGGAAGTGAATTAAATACCATTTGGAGGCATTTAATGTTCAAGCAAAAACCAGCTGATTTTTTACAAAAGAGATAACAACCCCCCATTACGTAATTCTTCAGAAAGGTGAAAAATTGTCCGTTTTCAAATGTTTTATTTTTGAATGTCAGTTCACATTTGTAGGTGGATTATTAGTTTTAGAGCTAAAATTAGCATGTTTAAAGTGATTGTCATGCTTCCTGTGGCCCTAAACACAAGGTTTGTGGAATGGTTAAAAGTGCATGAAAATGGCCAATTTGCTCACTCTGAGGTCTCAAAAAGTGTTTCTTCACCCCGGGAAGTGAATTAAATACCATTTGGAGGCCATTTAATGTTCAAGCAAAAACAGCTGATTTTTGACAAAAGAGATAACAACCCCCCATTACGTAATTCTTCAGAAAGGTGAAAAATTGTCCGTTTTCAAATGTTTTATTTTTGAATGTCAGTTCACATTTGTAGGTGGATTATTAGTTTTAGAGCTAAAATTAGCATGTTTAAAGTGATTTTCATGCTTCCAGGGGCTCTTAACACAAGATTTGTGGAATGGTTAAAAGTGCATGAAAATGGCCAATTTGCTCACTCTGAGGTCTCAAAAAGTGTTTCTTCACCCCGGGAAGTGAATTAAATACCATTTGGAGGCATTTAATGTTCAAGCAAAAACAGCGGATTTTTGACAAAAGAGATAACACCCCCCCATTACGTGATGCTTCAGAAAGGTGAAAAATTGTCCGTTTTCAAATGTTTTATTTTTGAATGTCAGTTCACATTTGTAGGTGGATTATTAGTTTTAGAGCTAAAATTAGCATGTTTAAAGTGATTTTCATGCTTCATGTGGCCCTAAACACAAGGTTTGTGGAATGGTTAAAAGTGCATGAAAATGGCCAATTTGCTCACTCTGAGGTCTCAAAAAGTGTTTCTTCACCCCGGGAAGTGAATTAAATACCATTTGGAGGCATTTAATGTTCCAGCAAAAACGGCTGATTTTTGACAAAAGAGATAACACCACCCCATTACGTAATTCTTCAGAAAGGTGAAAAATGGTCCGTCTTCAAATGTTTTATTTTTGAACGTCAGTTCACATTTGTAGGTGGATTATTAGTTTTAGAGCTAAAATTAGCATGTTTAAAGTGATTTTCATGCTTCCAGGGGCTCTAAACACAAGATTTGTGGAATGGTTAAAAGTGCATGAAAATGGCCAATTTGCTCACTCTGGGGTCTCAAAAAGTGTTTCTTCACCCCGGGAAGTGAATTAAATACCATTTGGAGGCATTTAATGTTCAAGCAAAAACAGCTGATTTTTGACAAAAGAGATAACACCCCCCCATTACGTCATGCTTCAGAAAGGTGAAAAATTGTCCGTTTTCAAATGTTTTATTTTTGAATGTCAGTTCAGATTTGTAGGTGGATTATTAGTTTTAGAGCTAAAATTAGCATGTTTAAAGTGATTTTCATGCTTCCTGTGGCCCTAAACACAAGGTTTGTGGAATGGTTAAAAGTGCATGAAAATGGCCAATTTGCTCACTCTGAGGTCTCAACAAGTGTTTCTTCACCCCGGGAAGTGAATTAAATACCATTTGGAGGCATTTAATGTTCAAGCAAAAACAGCTGATTTTTTACAAAAGAGATAACACCCCCCCATTACGTCATTCTTCAGAAAGGTGAAAAATGGTCCGTTTTCAAATGTCTTATTTTTGAACGTCAGTTCACATTTGTAGGTGGATTATTAGTTTTAGAGCTAAAATTAGCATGTTTAAAGTGATTTTCATGCTTCCAGGGGCTCTAAACACAAGATTCGTGGAATGGTTAAAAGTGCATGAAAATGGCCAATTTGCTCACTCTGAGGTCTCAAAAAGTGTTTCTTCACCCCGGGAAGTGAATTAAATACCATTTGGAGGCATTTAATGTTCAAGCAAAAACAGCTGATTTTTGACAAAAGAGATAACACCCCCCCATTACGTCATTCTTCAGAAAGGTGAAAAATGGTCCATTTTCAAATGTTTTATTTTTGAACGTCAGTTCACATTTGTAGGTGGATTATTAGTTTTAGAGCTAAAATTAGCATGTTTAAAGTGATTTTCATGCTTCCAGGGGCTCTAAACACAAGATTTGTGGAATGGTTAAAAGTGCATGAAAATGGCCAATTTGCTCACTCTGAGGTCTCAAAAAGTGTTTCTTCACCCCGGGAAGTGAATTAAATACCATTTGGAGGCATTTAATGTTCAAGCAAAAACGGCTGATTTTTGACAAAAGAGATAACACCCCCCTGTTACGTCATGCTTCAGAAAGGTGAAAAATGGTCCGTTTTCAAATGTTTTATTTTTGAAGGTCAGTGCACATTTGTAGGTGGATTATTAGTTTTAGAGCTAAAATTAGCATGTTTAAAGTGATTTTCATGCTTCCAGGGGCCCGGGAAGTGAATTAAATACCATTTGGAGGCATTTAATGTTCAAGCAAAAACGGCTGATTTTTGACAAAAGAGATAACACCCCCCTGTTACGTAATTCTTCAGAAAGGTGAAAAATGGTCCGTTTTCAAATGTTTTATTTTTGAACGTCAGTTCACATTTGTAGGTGGATTATTAGTTTTAGAGCTAAAATTAGCATGTTTAAAGTGATTTTCATGCTTCCAGGGGCTCTAAACACAAGATTTGTGGAATGGTTAAAAGTGCATGAAAATGGCCAATTTGCTCACTCTGGGGTCTCAAAAAGTGTTTCTTCACCCCGGGAAGTGAATTAAATACCATTTGGAGGCATTTAATGTTCAAGCAAAAACAGCTGATTTTTGACAAAAGAGATAACACCCCCCCATTACGTCATGCTTCAGAAAGGTGAAAAATTGTCCGTTTTCAAATGTTTTATTTTTGAATGTCAGTTCAGATTTGTAGGTGGATTATTAGTTTTAGAGCTAAAATTAGCATGTTTAAAGTGATTTTCATGCTTCCTGTGGCCCTAAACACAAGGTTTGTGGAATGGTTAAAAGTGCATGAAAATGGCCAATTTGCTCACTCTGAGGTTTCAAAAAGTGTTTCTTCACCCCGGGAAGTGAATTAAATACCATTTGGAGGCCTTTAATGTTCAAGCAAAAACAGCTGATTTTTGACAAAAGAGATAACACCCCCCCATTACGTAATTCTTCAGAAAGGTGAAAAATTGTCTGTTTTCAAATGTTTTATTTTTGAATGTCAGTTCACATTTGTAGGTGGATTATTAGTTTTAGAGCTAAAATTAGCATATTTAAAGTGATTTTCATGCTTCCAGGGGCTCTAAACACAAGATTTGTGGAATGGTTAAAAGTGCATGAAAATGGCCAATTTGCTCACTCTGAGGTCTCAAAAAGTGTTTCTTCACCCCGGGAAGTGAATTAAATACCATTTGGAGGCATTTAATGTTCAAGCAAAAACGGCTGATTTTTGACAAAAGAGATAACACCCCCCCCATTAGGTCATGCTTCAGAAAGGTGAAAAATGGTCCGTTTTCAAATGTTTTATTTTTGAACGTCAGTTCACATTTGTAGGTGGATTATTAGTTTTAGAGCTAAAATTAGCATGTTTAAAGTGATTTTCATGCTTCCAGGGGCCCGGGAAGTGAATTAAATACCATTTGGAGGCATTTAATGTTCAAGCAAAAACGGCTGATTTTTGACAAAAGAGATAACACCCCCCCATTACGTCATTCTTCAGAAAGGTGAAAAATGGTCCGTTTTCAAATGTTTTATTTTTGAACGTCAGTTCACATTTGTAGGTGGATTATTAGTTTTAGAGCTAAAATTAGCATGTTTAAAGTGATTTTCATGCTTCCAGGGGCTCTAAACACAAGATTTGTGGAATGGTTAAAAGTGCATGAAATGGCCAATTTGCTCACTCTGAGGTCTCAAAAAGTGTTTCTTCAGCCCGGGAAGTGAATTAAATACCATTTGGAGGCATTTAATGTTCAATCAAAAACAGCTGATTTTTGACAAAAGAGATAACACCCCCCCCCCCCATTACGTCATGCTTCAGAAAGGTGAAAAATGGTCAGTTTTCGGGCCCGGGAAGTGAATTAAATACCTTTTGGAGGCATTTAATGTTCAAGCAAAAACGGCTGATTTTTGACAAAAGAGATAACACCCCCCCATTACGTCATGCTTCAGAAAGGTGAAAAATGGTCCGTTTTCAAATGTTTTATTTTTGAATGTCAGTTCACATTTGTAGGTGGATTATTAGTTTTAGAGCTAAAATTAGCATGTTTAAAGTGATTTTCATGCTTTCTGTGGCCCTAAACACAAGGTTTGTGGAATGGTTAAAAGTGCATGAAAATGGCCAATTTGCTCACTCTGAGGTCTCAAAAAGTGTTTCTTCACCCCGGGAAGTAAATTAAATACCATTTGGAGGCATTTAATGTTCAAGCAAAAACAGCTGATTTTTGACAAAAGAGATAACACCCCCCCATTACGTAATTCTTCGGAAAGGTGAAAAATGGTCCGTTTTCAAATGTTTTATTTTTGAACGTCAGTTCACATTTGTAGGTGGATTATTAGTTTTAGAGCTAAAATTAGCATGTTTAAAGTGATTTTCATGCTTCCAGGGGCTCAAAACACAAGATTTGTGGAATGGTTAAAAGTGCATGAAAATGGCCAATTTGCTCACTCTGAGGTCTCAAAAAGTGTTTCTTCACCCTGGGAAGTGAATTAAATACCATTTGGAGGCATTTAATTTTCAAGCAAAAACGGCAGATTTTTGACAAAAGAGATAACACCCCCCCCATTACGTCATTCTTCAGAAAGGTGAAAAATGGTCCGTTTTCAAATGTTTTATTTTTGAACGTCAGTTCACATTTGTAGGTGGATTATTAGTTTTAGAGCTAAAATTAGCATGTTTAAAGTGATTTTCATGCTTCCAGGGGCCCGGTAAGTGAATTAAATACCATTTGTAGGCATTTAATGTTCAAGCAAAAACGGCTGATTTTTGACAAAAGAGATAACACCCCCCATTACGTCATGCTTCAGAAAGGTGAAAAATTGTCCATTTTCAAATGTTTTATTTTTGAATGTCAGTTCACATTTGTAGGTGGATTATTAGTTTTAGAGCTAAAATTAGCATGTTTAAAGTGATTTTCATGCTTCCTGTGGCCCTAAACACAAGGTTTGTGGAATGGTTAAAAGTGCATGAAAATGGCCAATTTGCTCACTCTGAGGTCTCAAAAAGTGTTTCTTCACCCCGGGAAGTGAATTAAATACCATTTGGAGGCATTTAATGTTCAAGCAAAAACCAGCTGATTTTTTACAAAAGAGATAACAACCCCCCATTACGTAATTCTTCAGAAAGGTGAAAAATTGTCCGTTTTCAAATGTTTTATTTTTGAATGTCAGTTCACATTTGTAGGTGGATTATTATTTTTAGAGCTAAAATTAGCATGTTTAAAGTGATTTTCATGCTTCCTGTGGCCCTAAACACAAGGTTTGTGGAATGGTTAAAAGTGCATGAAAATGGCCAATTTGCTCACTCTGAGGTCTCAAAAAGTGTTTCTTCACCCCGGGAAGTGAATTAAATACCATTTGGAGGCCATTTAATGTTCAAGCAAAAACTGCTGATTTTTGACAAAAGAGATAACAACCCCCCATTACGTAATTCTTCAGAAAGGTGAAAAATTGTCCGTTTTCAAATGTTTTATTTTTGAATGTCAGTTCACATTTGTAGGTGGATTATTAGTTTTAGAGCTAAAATTAGCATGTTTAAAGTGATTTTCATGCTTCCAGGGGCTCTTAACACAAGATTTGTGGAATGGTTAAAAGTGCATGAAAATGGCCAATTTGCTCACTCTGAGGTCTCAAAAAGTGTTTCTTCACCCCGGGAAGTGAATTAAATACCATTTGGAGGCATTTAATGTTCAAGCAAAAACGGCGGATTTTTGACAAAAGAGATAACACCCCCCCATTACGTGATGCTTCAGAAAGGTGAAAAATTGTCCGTTTTCAAATGTTTTATTTTTGAATGTCAGTTCACATTTGTAGGTGGATTATTAGTTTTAGAGCTAAAATTAGCATGTTTAAAGTGATTTTCATGCTTCATGTGGCCCTAAACACAAGGTTTGTGGAATGGTTAAAAGTGCATGAAAATGGCCAATTTGCTCACTCTGAGGTCTCAAAAAGTGTTTCTTCACCCCGGGAAGTGAATTAAATACCATTTGGAGGCATTTAATGTTCAAGCAAAAACAGCTGATTTTTGACAAAAGAGATAACACCCCCCCATTACGTAATTCTTCAGAAAGGTGAAAAATTGTCTGTTTTCAAATGTTTTATTTTTGAATGTCAGTTCACATTTGTAGGTGGATTATTAGTTGTAGAGCTAAAATTAGCATATTTAAAGTGATTTTCATGCTTCCAGGGGCTCTAAACACAAGATTTGTGGAATGTTTAAAAGTGCATGAAAATGGCCAATTTGCTCACTCTGAGGTCTCAAAAAGTGTTTCTTCACCCCGGGAAGTGAATTAAATACCATTTGGAGGCATTTAATGTTCAAGCAAAAACAGCTGATTTTTGATAAAAAAGGGATAACACCCCCCCATTACGTCATTCTTCAGAAAGGTGAAAAATGGTCCGTTTTCAAATGTTTTATTTTTGAACGTCAGTTCACATTTGTAGGAGGAATATTAGTTTAGAGCTAAAATTAGCATGTTTAAAGTGATTTTCATGCTTCCTGTGGCCCTAAACACAAGGTTTGTGGAATGGTTAAAAGTGCATGAAAATGGCCAATTTGCTCACTCTGAGGTCTCAAAAAGTGTTTCTTCACCCCGGGAAGTGAATTAAATACCATTTGGAGGCATTTAATGTTCAATCAAAAAGAAGCTGATTTTTGACAAAAGAGATAACACCTCCCATTACGTCATGCTTCAGAAAGGTGAAAAATTGTCCGTTTTCAAATGTTTTATTTTTGAATCTCAGTTCACATTTGTAGGTGGATTATTAGTTTTAGAGCTAAAATTAGCATGTTTAAAGTGATTTTCATGCTTCATGTGGCCCTAAACACAAGGTTTGTGGAATGGTTAAAAGTGCATGAAAATGGCCAATTTGCTCACTCTGAGGTCTCAAAAAGTGTTTCTTCACCCCTGGAAGTGAATTAAATACCATTTGGAGGCATTTAATGTTCAAGCAAAAACAGCTGATTTTTGACAAAAGAGATAACACCCCCCCATTACGTAATTCTTCAGAAAGGTGAAAAATTGTCTGTTTTCAAATGTTTTATTTTTGAATGTCAGTTCACATTTGTAGGTGGATTATTAGTTTTAGAGCTAAAATTAGCATATTTAAAGTGATTTTCATGCTTCCAGGGGCTCTAAACACAAGATTTGTGGAATGTTTAAAAGTGCATGAAAATGGCCAATTTGCTCACTCTGAGGTCTCAAAAAGTGTTTCTTCACCCCGGGAAGTGAGTTAAATACCATTTGGAGGCATTTAATGTTCAAGCAAAAACGGCTGATTTTTGACAAAAGAGATAACACCCCCCCATTACGTCATTCTTCAGAAAGGTGAAAAATGGTCCGTTTTCAAATGTTTTATTTTTGAACGTCAGTTCACATTTGTAGGTGGATTATTAGTTTTAGAGCTAAAATTAGCATGTTTAACCACTTGGCTGCTAAGGCACATGATGCACTTCCATTGACTTTCCATTGAAATCAATGGAAACTCCATGACGAGTTACCCTTGTCATTAGCACTGAAGGGGTTAAAGGGATTTTCATGTTTCCAGGGGCTCTAAACACAAGATTTGTGGAATGGTTAAAAGTGCATGAAAATGGCCAATTTGCTCACTCTGATGTCTCAAAAAGTGTTTCTTCACCCCGGGAAGTGAATTAAATACCATTTGGAGGCATTTAATGTTCAAGCAGAAACAGCTGATTTTTGACAAAAGAGATAACACCCCCCCCATTACGTAATTCTTCAGAAAGGTGAAAAATGGTCCATTTTCAAATGTTTTATTTTTGAACGTCAGTTCACATTTGTAGGTGGATTATTAGTTTTAGAGCTAAAATTAGCATGTTTAAAGTGATTTTCATGCTTCCAGGGGCTCAAAACACAAGATTTGTGGAATGGTTAAAAGTGCATGAAAATGGCCAATTTGCTCACTCTGAGGTCTCAAAAAGTGTTTCTTCACCCCGGGAAGTGAATTAAATACCATTTGGAGGCATTTAATGTTCAAGCAAAAACAGCTGATTTTTGACAAAAGAGATAACACCCCCCCATTACGTAATGCTTCAGAAAGGTGAAAAATTGTCTGTTTTCAAATGTTTTATTTTTGAATGTCAGTTCACATTTGTAGGTGGATTATTAGTTTTAGAGCTAAAATTAGCATATTTAAAGTGATTTTCATGCTTCCAGGGGCTCTAAACACAAGATTTGTGGAATGTTTAAAAGTGCATGAAAATGGCCAATTTGCTCACTCTGAGGTCTCAAAAAGTGTTTCTTCACCCCGGGAAGTGAATTAAATACCATTTGGAGGCATTTAATGTTCAAGCAAAAACGGCTGATTTTTGACAAAAGAGATAACACCCCCCATTACGTCATTCTTCAGAAAGGTGAAAAATGGTCCGTTTTCAAATGTTTTATTTTTGAACGTCAGTTCACATTTGTAGGTGGATTATTAGTTTTAGAGCTAAAATTAGCATGTTTAAAGTGATTTTCATGCTTCCAGTGGCTCAAAACACAAGATTTGTGGAATGGTTAAAAGTGCATGAAAATGGCCAATTTGCTCTCTCTGAGGTCTCAAAAAGTGTTTCTTCACGCCGGGAAGTGAATTAAATACCATTTGGAGGCATTTAATGTTCAAGCAAAAACAGCTGATTTTTGACAAAAGAGATAACACCCCCCCATTACGTAATGCTTCAGAAAGGTGAAAAATTGTCTGTTTTCAAATGTTTTATTTTTGAATGTCAGTTCACATTTGTAGGTGGATTATTAGTTTTAGAGCTAAAATTAGCATGTTTAAAGTGATTTTCATGCTTCCTGTGGCCCTAAACACAAGGTTTGTGGAATGGTTAAAAGTGCATGAAAATGGCCAATTTGCTCACTCTGAGGTCTCAAAAAGTGTTTCTTCACCCCGGGAAGTGAATTAAATACCATTTGGAGGCATTTAATGTTCAATCAAAAACAGCTGATTTTTGACAAAAGAGATAACACCTCCCATTACGTCATGCTTCAGAAAGGTGAAAAATTGTCCGTTTTCAAATGTTTTATTTTTGAATCTCAGTTCACATTTGTAGGTGGATTATTAGTTTTAGAGCTAAAATTAGCATGTTTAAAGTGATTTTCATGCTTCCTGTGGCCCTAAACACAAGGTTTGTGGAATGGTTAAAAGTGCATGAAAATGGCCAATTTGCTCACTCTGAGGTCTCAAAAAGTGTTTCTTCACCCCGGGAAGTGAATTAAATACCATTTGGATGCATTTAATGTTCAAGCAAAAACAGCTGATTTTTGACAAAAGAGAAAACACCCCCCCATTACGTAATTCTTCAGAAAGGTGAAAAATTGTCTGTTTTCAAATGTTTTATTTTTGAATGTCAGTTCACATTTGTAGGTGGATTATTAGTTTTAGAGCTAAAATTAGCATATTTAAAGTGATTTTCATGCTTCCAGGGGCTCTAAACACAAGATTTGTGGAATGTTTAAAAGTGCATGAAAATGGCCAATTTGCTCACTCTGAGGTCTCAAAAAGTGTTTCTTCACCCCGGGAAGTGAATTAAATACCATTTGGAGGCATTTAATGTTCAAGCAAAAACGGCTGATTTTTGACAAAAGAGATAACACCCCCCCATTACGTCATTCTTCAGAAAGGTGAAAAATGGTCCGTTTTCAAATGTTTTATTTTTGAACGTCAGTTCACATTTGTAGGTGGATTATTAGTTTTAGAGCTAAAATTAGCATGTTTAAAGGGATTTTCATGTTTCCAGGGGCTCTAAACACAAGATTTGTGGAATGGTTAAAAGTGCATGAAAATGGCCAATTTGCTCACTCTGAGGTCTCAAAAAGTGTTTCTTCACCCCGGGAAGTGAATTAAATACCATTTGGAGGCATTTAATGTTCAAGCAAAAACAGCAGATTTTTGACAAAAGAGATAACACCCCCCCATTACGTAATGCTTCAGAAAGGTGAAAAATTGTCTGTTTTCAAATGTTTTATTTTTGAATGTCAGTTCACATTTGTAGGTGGATTATTAGTTTTAGAGCTAAAATTAGCATATTTAAAGTGATTTTCATGCTTCCAGGGGCTCTAAACACAAGATTTGTGGAATGTTTAAAAGTGCATGAAAATGGCCAATTTGCTCACTCTGAGGTCTCAAAAAGTGTTTCTTCATCCCGGGAAGTGAATTAAATACCATTTGGAGGCATTTAATGTTCAAGCAAAAACGGCTGATTTTTGACAAAAGAGATAACACCCCCCCATTACGTCATTCTTCAGAAAGGTGAAAAATGGTCCGTTTTCAAATGTTTTATTTTTGAACGTCAGTTCACATTTGTAGGTGGATTATTAGTTTTAGAGCTAAAATTAGCATGTTTAAAGTGATTTTCATGCTTCCAGGGGCTCAAAACACAAGATTTGTGGAATGGTTAAAAGTGCATGAAAATGGCCAATTTGCTCTCTCTGAGGTCTCAAAAAGTGTTTCTTCACCCCGGGAAGTGAATTAAATACCATTTGGAGGCATTTAATGTTCAAGCAAAAACAGCTGATTTTTGACAAAAGAGATAACACCCCCCCATTACGTAATGCTTCAGAAAGGTGAAAAATTGTCTGTTTTCAAATGTTTTATTTTTGAATGTCAGTTCACATTTGTAGGTGGATTATTAGTTTTAGAGCTAAAATTAGCATATTTAAAGTAATTTTCATGCTTCCAGGGGCTCTAAACACAAGATTTGTGGAATGTTAAAAGTGCATGAAAATGGCCAATTTGCTCACTCTGAGGTCTCAAAAAGTGTTTCTTCACCCCGGGAAGTGAATTAAATACCATTTGGAGGCATTTAATGTTCAAGCAAAAACGGCTGGTTTTTGACAAAAGAGATAACACCCCCCCATTACGTCATTCTTCAGAAAGGTGAAAAATGGTCTGTTTTCAAATGTTTTATTTTTGAACGTCAGTTCACATTTGTAGGTGGATTATTAGTTTTAGAGCTAAAATTAGCATGTTTAAAGGGATTTTCATGTTTCCAGGGGCTCTAAACACAAGATTTGTGGAATGGTTAAAAGTGCATGAAAATGGCCAATTTGCTCACTCTGAGGTCTCAAAAAGTGTTTCTTCACCCCGGGAAGTGAATTAAATACCATTTGGAGGCATTTAATGTTCAAGCAGAAACAGCTGATTTTTGACAAAAGAGATAACACCCCCCCATTACGTAATTCTTCAGAAAGGTGAAAAATGGTCCGTTTTCAAATGTTTTATTTTTGAACGTCAGTTCACATTTGTAGGTGGATTATTAGTTTTAGAGCTAAAATTAGCATGTTTAAAGTGATTTTCATGCTTCCAGAGGCTCAAAACACAAGATTTGTGGAATGGTTAAAAGTGCATGAAAATGGCCAATTTGCTCACTCTGAGGTCTCAAAAAGTGTTTCTTCACCCCGGGAAGTGAATTAAATACCATTTGGAGGCATTTAATGTTCAAGCAAAAACAGCTGATTTTTGACAAAAGAGATAACACCCCCCCATTACGTAATGCTTCAGAAAGGTGAAAAATGGTCTGTTTTCAAATGTTTTATTTTTGAAGGTCAGTTCACATTTGTAGGTGGATTATTAGTTTTAGAGCTAAAATTAGCACGTTTAAAGTGATTTTCATGCTTCCAGG
Source organism: Lissotriton helveticus (assembly GCF_964261635.1). Taxonomy (NCBI): domain Eukaryota; kingdom Metazoa; phylum Chordata; class Amphibia; order Caudata; family Salamandridae; genus Lissotriton; species Lissotriton helveticus. The sequence goes on from NW_027611740.1 coordinate 3,902,004, forward strand.
GGCCCGGGAAGTGAATTAAATACCATTTGGAGGCATTTAATGTTCAAGCAAAAACGGCTGATTTTTGTCAAAAGAGATAACACCCCCCATTACGTCATGCTTCAGAAAGGTGAAAAATGGTCCGTTTTCAAATGTTTTATTTTTGAACGTCAGTTCACATTTGTAGGTGGATTATTAGTTTTAGAGCTAAAATTAGCATGTTTAAAGTGATTTTCATGCTTCCAGGGGCCCGGGAAGTGAATTAAATACCATTTGGAGGCATTTAATGTACAAGCAAAAACGGCTGATTTTTGAGAAAAGAGATAACACCCCCCCCATTACGTCTTCTTCAGAAAGGTGAAAAATGGTCCGTTTTCAAATGTTTTATTTTTGAACGTCAGTTCACATTTGTAGGTGGAATATTAGTTTTAGAGCTAAAATTAGCATGTTTAAAGTGATTTTCATGCTTCCTGTGGCCCTAAACACAAGGTTTGTGGAATGGTTAAAAGTGCATGAAAATGGCCAATTTGCTCACTCTGAGGTCTCAAAAAGTGTTTCTTCACCCCGGGAAGTGAATTAAATACCATTTGGAGGCATTTAATGTTCAATCAAAAACAGCTGATTTTTGACAAAAGAGATAACACCTCCCATTACGTCATGCTTCAGAAAGGTGAAAAATTGTCCGTTTTCAAATGTTTTATTTTTGAATCTCAGTTCACATTTTTAGGTGGATTATTAGTTTTAGAGCTAAAATTAGCATGTTTAAAGTGATTTTCATGCTTCCTGTGGCCCTAAACACAAGGTTTGTGGAATGGTTAAAAGTGCATGAAAATGGCCAATTTGCTCACTCTGAGGTCTCAAAAAGTGTTTCTTCACCCCGGGAAGTGAATTAAATACCATTTGGAGGCATTTAACCCCTTCAGTGCTAATGACAAGGGTAACTCGTCATGGAGTTTCCATTGATTTCAATGGAAATTACATTGAGGGGGAAGAGGGGCCTTAGCAGCCAAGTGGTTAATGTTCAAGCAAAAACAGCTGATTTTTGACAAAAGAGATAACTCCCCCCCATTACGTAATTCTTCAGAAAGGTGAAAAATTGTCTGTTTTCAAATGTTTTATTTTTGAATGTCAGTTCACATTTGTAGGTGGATTATTAGTTTTAGAGCTAAAATTAGCATATTTAAAGTGATTTTCATGCTTCCAGGGGCTCTAAACACAAGATTTGTGGAATGTTTAAAAGTGCATGAAAATGGCCAATTTGCTCACTCTGAGGTCTCAAAAAGTGTTTCTTCACCCCGGGAAGTGAATTAAATACCATTTGGAGGCATTTAATGTTCAAGCAAAAACGGCTGATTTTTGACAAAAGAGATAACACCCCCCCATTACGTCATTCTTCAGAAAGGGGAAAAATGGTCCGTTTTCAAATGTTTTATTTTTGAACGTCAGTTCACATTTGTAGGTGGATTATTAGTTTTAGAGCTAAAATTAGCATGTTTAAAGGGATTTTCATGTTTCCAGGGGCTCTAAACACAAGATTTGTGGAATGGTTAAAAGTGCATGAAAATGGCCAATTTGCTCACTCTGAGGTCTCAAAAAGTGTTTCTTCACCCCGGGAAGTGAATTAAATACCATTTGTAGGCATTTAATGTTCAATCAAAAACAGCTGATTTTTGACAAAAGAGATAACACCCCCCATTACGTCATTCTTCAGAAAGGTGAAAAATGGTCCGTTTTCAAATGTTTTATTTTTGAACGTCAGTTCACATTTGTAGGTGGATTATTAGTTTTAGAGCTAAAATTAGCATGTTTAAAGTGATTTTCATGCTTCCAGGGGCTCTAAACACAAGATTTGTGGAATGGTTAAAAGTGCATGAAAATGGCCAATTTGCTCACTCTGAGGTCTCAAAAAGTGTTTCTTCACCCCGGGAAGTGAATTAAATACCATTTGGAGGCATTTAATGTTCAAGCAGAAACAGCTGATTTTTGACAAAAGAGATAACACCCCCCCATTACGTAATTCTTCAGAAAGGTGAAAAATGGTCCATTTTCAAATGTTTTATTTTTGAACGTCAGTTCACATTTGTAGGTGGATTATTAGTTTTAGAGCTAAAATTAGCATGTTTAAAGTGATTTTCATGCTTCCAGGGGCTCAAAACACAAGATGTGTGGAATGGTTAAAAGTGCATGAAAATGGCCAATTTGCTCACTCTGAGGTCTCAAAAAGTGTTTCTTCACCCCGGGAAGTGAATTAAATACCATTTGGAGGCATTTAATGTTCAAGCAAAAACAGCTGATTTTTGACAAAAGAGATAACACCCCCCCATTACGTAATGCTTCAGAAAGGTGAAAAATGGTCCGTTTTCAAATGTTTTATTTTTGAAGGTCAGTTCACATTTGTAGGTGGATTATTAGTTTTAGAGCTAAAATTAGCACATTTAAAGTGATTTTCATGCTTCCAGGGGCCCGGGAAGTGAATTAAATACCATTTGGAGGCATTTAATGTTCAAGCAAAAACGGCTGATTTTTGTCAAAAGAGATAACACCCCCCATTACGTCATGCTTCAGAAAGGTGAAAAATGGTCCGTTTTCAAATGTTTTATTTTTGAACGTCAGTTCACATTTGTAGGTGGATTATTAGTTTTAGAGCTAAAATTAGCATGTTTAAAGTGATTTTCATGCTTCCAGGGGCCCGGGAAGTGAATTAAATACCATTTGGAGGCATTTAATGTTCAAGCAAAAACGGCTGATTTTTGAGAAAAGAGATAACACCCCCCCATTACGTCTTCTTCAGAAAGGTGAAAAATGGTCCGTTTTCAAATGTTTTATTTTTGAACGTCAGTTCACATTTGTAGGTGGATTATTAGTTTTAGAGCTAAAATTAGCATGGTTAAAGTGATTTTCATGCTTCCAGGGGCTCAAAACACAAGATTTGTGGAATGGTTAAAAGTGCATGAAAATGGCCAATTTGCTCTCTCTGAGGTCTCAAAAAGTGTTTCTTCACGCCGGGAAGTGAATTAAATACCATTTGGAGGCATTTAATGTTCAAGCAAAAACAGCTGATTTTTGACAAAAGAGATAACACCCCCCCATTACGTAATGCTTCAGAAAGGTGAAAAATTGTCTGTTTTCAAATGTTTTATTTTTGAATGTCAGTTCACATTTGTAGGTGGATTATTAGTTTTAGAGCTAAAATTAGCATGTTTAAAGTGATTTTCATGCTTCCTGTGGCCCTAAACACAAGGTTTGTGGAATGGTTAAAAGTGCATGAAAATGGCCAATTTGCTCACTCTGAGGTCTCAAAAAGTGTTTCTTCACCCCGGGAAGTGAATTAAATACCATTTGGAGGCATTTAATGTTCAATCAAAAACAGCTGATTTTTGACAAAAGAGATAACACCTCCCATTACGTCATGCTTCAGAAAGGTGAAAAATTGTCCGTTTTCAAATGTTTTATTTTTGAATCTCAGTTCACATTTGTAGGTGGATTATTAGTTTTAGAGCTAAAATTAGCATGTTTAAAGTGATTTTCATGCTTCCTGTGGCCCTAAACACAAGGTTTGTGGAATGGTTAAAAGTGCATGAAAATGGCCAATTTGCTCACTCTGAGGTCTCAAAAAGTGTTTCTTCACCCCGGGAAGTGAATTAAATACCATTTGGATGCATTTAATGTTCAAGCAAAAACAGCTGATTTTTGACAAAAGAGATAACACCCCCCCATTACGTAATGCTTCAGAAAGGTGAAAAATTGTCTGTTTTCAAATGTTTTATTTTTGAATGTCAGTTCACATTTGTAGGTGGATTATTAGTTTTAGAGCTAAAATTAGCATATTTAAAGTGATTTTCATGCTTCCAGGGGCTCTAAACACAAGATTTGTGGAATGTTTAAAAGTGCATGAAAATGGCCAATTTGCTCACTCTGAGGTCTCAAAAAGTGTTTCTTCATCCCGGGAAGTGAATTAAATACCATTTGGAGGCATTTAATGTTCAAGCAAAAACGGCTGATTTTTGACAAAAGAGATAACACCCCCCCATTACGTCATTCTTCAGAAAGGTGAAAAATGGTCCGTTTTCAAATGTTTTATTTTTGAACGTCAGTTCACATTTGTAGGTGGATTATTAGTTTTAGAGCTAAAATTAGCATGTTTAAAGTGATTTTCATGCTTCCAGGGGCTCAAAACACAAGATTTGTGGAATGGTTAAAAGTGCATGAAAATGGCCAATTTGCTCTCTCTGAGGTCTCAAAAAGTGTTTCTTCACCCCGGGAAGTGAATTAAATACCATTTGGAGGCATTTAATGTTCAAGCAAAAACAGCTGATATTTGACAAAAGAGATAACACCCCCCCATTACGTAATGCTTCAGAAAGGTGAAAAATTGTCTGTTTTCAAATGTTTTATTTTTGAATGTCAGTTCACATTTGTAGGTGGATTATTAGTTTTAGAGCTAAAATTAGCATATTTAAAGTAATTTTCATGCTTCCAGGGGCTCTAAACACAAGATTTGTGGAATGTTTAAAAGTGCATGAAAATGGCCAATTTGCTCACTCTGAGGTCTCAAAAAGTGTTTCTTCACCCCGGTAAGTGAATTAAATACCATTTGGAGGCATTTAATTTTCAAGCAAAAACGGCTGGTTTTTGACAAAAGAGATAACACCCCCCCCATTACGTCATTCTTCAGAAAGGTGAAAAATGGTCCGTTTTCAAATGTTTTATTTTTGAACGTCAGTTCACATTTGTAGGTGGATTATTAGTTTTAGAGCTAAAATTAGCATGTTTAAAGGGATTTTCATGTTTCCAGGGGCTCTAAACACAAGATTTGTGGAATGGTTAACAGTGCATGAAAATGGCCAATTTGCTCACTCTGAGGTCTCAAATAGTGTTTCTTCACCCCGGGAAGTGAATTAAATACCATTTGGAGGCATTTAATGTTCAAGCAGAAACAGCTGATTTTTGACAAAAGAGATAACACCCCCCCATTACATAATTCTTCAGAAAGGTGAAAAATGGTCCGTTTTCAAATGTTTTATTTTTGAACGTCAGTTCACATTTGTAGGTGGATTATTAGTTTTAGAGCTAAAATTAGCATGTTTAAAGTGATTTTCATGCTTCCAGAGGCTCAAAACACAAGATTTGTGGAATGGTTAAAAGTGCATGAAAATGGCCAATTTGCTCACTCTGAGGTCTCAAAAAGTGTTTCTTCACCCCGGGAAGTGAATTAAATACCATTTGGAGGCATTTAATGTTCAAGCAAAAACAGCTGATTTTTGACAAAAGAGATAACACCCCCCCATTACGTAATGCTTCAGAAAGGTGAAAAATGGTCTGTTTTCAAATGTTTTATTTTTGAAGGTCAGTTCACATTTGTAGGTGGATTATTAGTTTTAGAGCTAAAATTAGCACGTTTAAAGTGATTTTCATGCTTCCAGGGGCCCGGGAAGTGAATTAAATACCATTTGGAGGCATTTAATGTTCAAGCAAAAACGGCTGATTTTTGTCAAAAGAGATAACACCCCCCATTACGTCATGCTTCAGAAAGGTGAAAAATGGTCCGTTTTCAAATGTTTTATTTTTGAACGTCAGTTCACATTTGTAGGTGGATTATTAGTTTTAGAGCTAAAATTAGCATGTTTAAAGTGATTTTCATGCTTCCAGGGGCTCTAAACACAAGATTTGTGGAATGTTTAAAAGTGCATGAAAATGGCCAATTTGCTCACTCTGAGGTCTCAAAAAGTGTTTCTTCACCCCGGGAAGTGAATTAAATACCATTTGGAGGCATTTAATGTTCAAGCAAAAACAGCTGATTTTTTATAAAAAAGGGATAACACCCCCCCATTACGTCATTCTTCAGAAAGGTGAAAAATGGTCCGTTTTCAAATGTTTTATTTTTGAACGTCAGTTCACATTTGTAGGTGGAATATTAGTTTTAGAGCTAAAATTAGCATGTTTAAAGTGATTTTCATGCTTCCTGTGGCCCTAAACACAAGGTTTGTGGAATGGTTAAAAGTGCATGAAAATGGCCAATTTGCTCACTCTGAGGTCTCAAAAAGTGTTTCTTCACCCCGGGAAGTGAATTAAATACCATTTGGAGGCATTTAATGTTCAATCAAAAACAGCTGATTTTTGACAAAAGAGATAACACCTCCCATTACGTCATGCTTCAGAAAGGTGAAAAATTGTCCGTTTTCAAATGTTTTATTTTTGAATCTCAGTTCACATTTGTAGGTGGATTATTAGTTTTAGAGCTAAAATTAGCATGTTTAAAGTGATTTTCATGCTTCCTGTGGCCCTAAACACAAGGTTTGTGGAATGGTTAAAAGTGCATGAAAATGGCCAATTTGCTCACTCTGAGGTCTCAAAAAGTGTTTCTTCACCCCGGGAAGTGAATTAAATACCATTTGGAGGCATTTAATGTTCAAGCAAAAACAGCTGATTTTTGACAAAAGAGATAACTCCCCCCCATTACGTAATTCTTCAGAAAGGTGAAAAATTGTCTGTTTTCAAATGTTTTATTTTTGAATGTCAGTTCACATTTGTAGGTGGATTATTAGTTTTAGAGCTAAAATTAGCATATTTAAAGTGATTTTCATGCTTCCAGGGGCTCTAAACACAAGATTTGTGGAATGTTTAAAAGTGCATGAAAATGGCCAATTTGCTCACTCTGAGGTCTCAAAAAGTGTTTCTTCACCCCGGGAAGTGAATTAAATACCATTTGGAGGCATTTAATGTTCAAGCAAAAACGGCTGATTTTTGACAAAAGAGATAACACCCCCCCATTACGTCATTCTTCAGAAAGGGGAAAAATGGTCCGTTTTCAAATGTTTTATTTTTGAACGTCAGTTCACATTTGTAGGTGGATTATTAGTTTTAGAGCTAAAATTAGCATGTTTAAAGGGATTTTCATGTTTCCAGGGGCTCTAAACACAAGATTTGTGGAATGGTTAAAAGTGCATGAAAATGGCCAATTTGCTCACTCTGAGGTCTCAAAAAGTGTTTCTTCACCCCGGGAAGTGAATTAAATACCATTTGTAGGCATTTAATGTTCAATCAAAAACAGCTGATTTTTGACAAAAGAGATAACACCCCCCATTACGTCATTCTTCAGAAAGGTGAAAAATGGTCCGTTTTCAAATGTTTTATTTTTGAACGTCAGTTCACATTTGTAGGTGGATTATTAGTTTTAGAGCTAAAATTAGCATGTTTAAAGTGATTTTCATGCTTCCAGGGGCTCTAAACACAAGATTTGTGGAATGGTTAAAAGTGCATGAAAATGGCCAATTTGCTCACTCTGAGGTCTCAAAAAGTGTTTCTTCACCCCGGGAAGTGAATTAAATACCATTTGGAGGCATTTAATGTTCAAGCAGAAACAGCTGATTTTTGACAAAAGAGATAACACCCCCCATTACGTAATTCTTCAGAAAGGTGAAAAATGGTCCATTTTCAAATGTTTTATTTTTGAACGTCAGTTCACATTTGTAGGTGGATTATTAGTTTTAGAGCTAAAATTAGCATGTTTAAAGTGATTTTCATGCTTCCAGGGGCTCAAAACACAAGATGTGTGGAATGGTTAAAAGTGCATGAAAATGGCCAATTTGCTCACTCTGAGGTCTCAAAAAGTGTTTCTTCACCCCGGGAAGTGAATTAAATACCATTTGGAGGCATTTAATGTTCAAGCAAAAACAGCTGATTTTTGACAAAAGAGATAACACCCCCCCATTACGTAATGCTTCAGAAAGGTGAAAAATGGTCCGTTTTCAAATGTTTTATTTTTGAAGGTCAGTTCACATTTGTAGGTGGATTATTAGTTTTAGAGCTAAAATTAGCACGTTTAAAGTGATTTTCATGCTTCCAGGGGCCCGGGAAGTGAATTAAATACCATTTGGAGGCATTTAATGTTCAAGCAAAAACGGCTGATTTTTGTCAAAAGAGATAACACCCCCCATTACGTCATGCTTCAGAAAGGTGAAAAATGGTCCGTTTTCAAATGTTTTATTTTTGAACGTCAGTTCACATTTGTAGGTGGATTATTAGTTTTAGAGCTAAAATTAGCATGTTTAAAGTGATTTTCATGCTTCCAGGGGCCCGGGAAGTGAATTAAATACCATTTGGAGGCATTTAATGTTCAAGCAAAAACGGCTGATTTTTGAGAAAAGAGATAACACCCCCCCATTACGTCTTCTTCAGAAAGGTGAAAAATGGTCCGTTTTCAAATGTTTTATTTTTGAACGTCAGTTCACATTTGTAGGTGGATTATTAGTTTTAGAGCTAAAATTAGCATGTTTAAAGTGATTTTCATGCTTCCAGGGGCTCAAAACACAAGATTTGTGGAATGGTTAAAAGTGCATGAAAATGGCCAATTTGCTCTCTCTGAGGTCTCAAAAAGTGTTTCTTCACGCCGGGAAGTGAATTAAATACCATTTGGAGGCATTTAATGTTCAAGCAAAAACAGCTGATTTTTGACAAAAGAGATAACACCCCCCCATTACGTAATGCTTCAGAAAGGTGAAAAATTGTCTGTTTTCAAATGTTTTATTTTTGAATGTCAGTTCACATTTGTAGGTGGATTATTAGTTTTAGAGCTAAAATTAGCATGTTTAAAGTGATTTTCATGCTTCCTGTGGCCCTAAACACAAGGTTTGTGGAATGGTTAAAAGTGCATGAAAATGGCCAATTTGCTCACTCTGAGGTCTCAAAAAGTGTTTCTTCACCCCGGGAAGTGAATTAAATACCATTTGGAGGCATTTAATGTTCAATCAAAAACAGCTGATTTTTGACAAAAGAGATAACACCTCCCATTACGTCATGCTTCAGAAAGGTGAAAAATTGTCCGTTTTCAAATGTTTTATTTTTGAATCTCAGTTCACATTTGTAGGTGGATTATTAGTTTTAGAGCTAAAATTAGCATGTTTAAAGTGATTTTCATGCTTCCTGTGGCCCTAAACACAAGGTTTGTGGAATGGTTAAAAGTGCATGAAAATGGCCAATTTGCTCACTCTGAGGTCTCAAAAAGTGTTTCTTCACCCCGGGAAGTGAATTAAATACCATTTGGATGCATTTAATGTTCAAGCAAAAACAGCTGATTTTTGACAAAAGAGATAACACCCCCCCATTACGTAATTCTTCAGAAAGGTGAAAAATTGTCTGTTTTCAAATGTTTTATTTTTGAATGTCAGTTCACATTTGTAGGTGGATTATTAGTTTTAGAGCTAAAATTAGCATATTTAAAGTGATTTTCATGCTTCCAGGGGCTCTAAACACAAGATTTGTGGAATGTTTAAAAGTGCATGAAAATGGCCAATTTGCTCACTCTGAGGTCTCAAAAAGTGTTTCTTCACCCCGGGAAGTGAATTAAATACCATTTGGAGGCATTTAATGTTCAAGCAAAAACGGCTGATTTTTGACAAAAGAGATAACACCCCCCCATTACGTCATTCTTCAGAAAGGTGAAAAATGGTCCGTTTTCAAATGTTTTATTTTTGAACGTCAGTTCACATTTGTAGGTGGATTATTAGTTTTAGAGCTAAAATTAGCATGTTTAAAGGGATTTTCATGTTTCCAGGGGCTCTAAACACAAGATTTGTGGAATGGTTAAAAGTGCATGAAAATGGCCAATTTGCTCACTCTGAGGTCTCAAAAAGTGTTTCTTCACCCCGGGAAGTGAATTAAATACCATTTGGAGGCATTTAATGTTCAAGCAAAAACAGCTGATTTTTGACAAAAGAGATAACACCCCCCCATTACGTAATGCTTCAGAAAGGTGAAAAATTGTCTGTTTTCAAATGTTTTATTTTTGAATGTCAGTTCACATTTGTAGGTGGATTATTAGTTTTAGAGCTAAAATTAGCATATTTAAAGTGATTTTCATGCTTCCAGGGGCTCTAAACACAAGATTTGTGGAATGTTTAAAAGTGCATGAAAATGGCCAATTTGCTCACTCTGAGGTCTCAAAAAGTGTTTCTTCATCCCGGGAAGTGAATTAAATACCATTTGGAGGCATTTAATGTTCAAGCAAAAACGGCTGATTTTTGACAAAAGAGATAACACCCCCCCATTACGTCATTCTTCAGAAAGGTGAAAAATGGTCCGTTTTCAAATGTTTTATTTTTGAACGTCAGTTCACATTTGTAGGTGGATTATTAGTTTTAGAGCTAAAATTAGCATGTTTAAAGTGATTTTCATGCTTCCAGGGGCTCAAAACACAAGATTTGTGGAATGGTTAAAAGTGCATGAAAATGGCCAATTTGCTCTCTCTGAGGTCTCAAAAAGTGTTTCTTCACCCCGGGAAGTGAATTAAATACCATTTGGAGGCATTTAATGTTCAAGCAAAAACAGCTGATATTTGACAAAAGAGATAACACCCCCCCATTACGTAATGCTTCAGAAAGGTGAAAAATTGTCTGTTTTCAAATGTTTTATTTTTGAATGTCAGTTCACATTTGTAGGTGGATTATTAGTTTTAGAGCTAAAATTAGCATATTTAAAGTAATTTTCATGCTTCCAGGGGCTCTAAACACAAGATTTGTGGAATGTTTAAAAGTGCATGAAAATGGCCAATTTGCTCACTCTGAGGTCTCAAAAAGTGTTTCTTCACCCCGGGAAGTGAATTAAATACCATTTGGAGGCATTTAATGTTCAAGCAAAAACGGCTGGTTTTTGACAAAAGAGATAACACCCCCCCCATTACGTCATTCTTCAGAAAGGTGAAAAATGGTCCGTTTTCAAATGTTTTATTTTTGACCGTCAGTTCACATTTGTAGGTGGATTATTAGTTTTAGAGCTAAAATTAGCATGTTTAAAGGGATTTTCATGTTTCCAGGGGCTCTAAACACAAGATTTGTGGAATGGTTAACAGTGCATGAAAATGGCCAATTTGCTCACTCTGAGGTCTCAAATAGTGTTTCTTCACCCCGGGAAGTGAATTAAATACCATTTGGAGGCATTTAATGTTCAAGCAGAAACAGCTGATTTTTGACAAAAGAGATAACACCCCCCCATTACGTAATTCTTCAGAAAGGTGAAAAATGGTCCGTTTTCAAATGTTTTATTTTTGAACGTCAGTTCACATTTGTAGGTGGATTATTAGTTTTAGAGCTAAAATTAGCATGTTTAAAGTGATTTTCATGCTTCCAGAGGCTCAAAACACAAGATTTGTGGAATGGTTAAAAGTGCATGAAAATGGCCAATTTGCTCACTCTGAGGTCTCAAAAAGTGTTTCTTCACCCCGGGAAGTGAATTAAATACCATTTGGAGGCATTTAATGTTCAAGCAAAAACAGCTGATTTTTGACAAAAGAGATAACACCCCCCCATTACGTAATGCTTCAGAAAGGTGAAAAATGGTCTGTTTTCAAATGTTTTATTTTTGAAGGTCAGTTCACATTTGTAGGTGGATTATTAGTTTTAGAGCTAAAATTAGCACGTTTAAAGTGATTTTCATGCTTCCAGGGGCCCGGGAAGTGAATTAAATACCATTTGGAGGCATTTAATGTTCAAGCAAAAACAGCTGATTTTTGATAAAAAAGGGATAACACCCCCCCATTACGTCATTCTTCAGAAAGGTGAAAAATGGTCCGTTTTCAAATGTTTTATTTTTGAACGTCAGTTCACATTTGTAGGTGGAATATTAGTTTTAGAGCTAAAATTAGCATGTTTAAAGTGATTTTCATGCTTCCTGTGGCCCTAAACACAAGGTTTGTGGAATGGTTAAAAGTGCATGAAAATGGCCAATTTGCTCACTCTGAGGTCTCAAAAAGTGTTTCTTCACCCCGGGAAGTGAAATAAATACCATTTGGAGGCATTTAATGTTCAATCAAAAACAGCTGATTTTTGACAAAAGAGATAACACCTCCCATTACGTCATGCTTCAGAAAGGTGAAAAATTGTCCGTTTTCAAATGTTTTATTTTTGAATCTCAGTTCACATTTGTAGGTGGATTATTAGTTTTAGAGCTAAAATTAGCATGTTTAAAGTGATTTTCATGCTTCCTGTGGCCCTAAACACAAGGTTTGTGGAATGGTTAAAAGTGCATGAAAATGGCCAATTTGCTCACTCTGAGGTCTCAAAAAGTGTTTCTTCACCCCGGGAAGTGAATTAAATACCATTTGGAGGCATTTAATGTTCAAGCAAAAACAGCTGATTTTTGACAAAAGAGATAACTCCCCCCCATTACGTAATTCTTCAGAAAGGCGAAAAATTGTCTGTTTTCAAATGTTTTATTTTTGAATGTCAGTTCACATTTGTAGGTGGATTATTAGTTTTAGAGCTAAAATTAGCATATTTAAAGTGATTTTCATGCTTCCAGGGGCTCTAAACACAAGATTTGTGGAATGTTTAAAAGTGCATGAAAATGGCCAATTTGCTCACTCTGAGGTCTCAAAAAGTGTTTCTTCACCCCGGGAAGTGAATTAAATACCATTTGGAGGCATTTAATGTTCAAGCAAAAACGGCTGATTTTTGACAAAAGAGATAACACCCCCCCATTACGTCATTCTTCAGAAAGGGGAAAAATGGTCCGTTTTCAAATGTTTTATTTTTGAACGTCAGTTCACATTTGTAGGTGGATTATTAGTTTTAGAGCTAAAATTAGCATGTTTAAAGGGATTTTCATGTTTCCAGGGGCTCTAAACACAAGATTTGTGGAATGGTTAAAAGTGCATGAAAATGGCCAATTTGCTCACTCTGAGGTCTCAAAAAGTGTTTCTTCACCCCGGGAAGTGAATTAAATACCATTTGTAGGCATTTAATGTTCAATCAAAAACAGCTGATTTTTGACAAAAGAGATAACACCCCCCATTACGTCATTCTTCAGAAAGGTGAAAAATGGTCCGTTTTCAAATGTTTTATTTTTGAACGTCAGTTCACATTTGTAGGTGGATTATTAGTTTTAGAGCTAAAATTAGCATATTTAAAGTAATTTTCATGCTTCCAGGGGCTCTAAACACAAGATTTGTGGAATGTTTAAAAGTGCATGAAAATGGCCAATTTGCTCACTCTGAGGTCTCAAAAAGTGTTTCTTCACCCCGGGAAGTGAATTAAATACCATTTGGAGGCATTTAATGTTCAAGCAAAAACGGCTGGTTTTTGACAAAAGAGATAACACCCCCCCCATTACGTCATTCTTCAGAAAGGTGAAAAATGGTCCGTTTTCAAATGTTTTATTTTTGAACGTCAGTTCACATATGTAGGTGGATTATTAGTTTTAGAGCTAAAATTAGCATGTTTAAAAGGATTTTCATGTTTCCAGGGGCTCTAAACACAAGATTTGTGGAATGGTTAAAAGTGCATGAAAATGGCCAATTTGCTCACTCTGAGGTCTCAAAAAGTGTTTCTTCACCCCGGGAAGTGAATTAAATACCATTTGGAGGCATTTAATGTTCAAGCAGAAACAGCTGATTTTTGACAAAAGAGATAACACCCCCCCATTACGTAATTCTTCAGAAAGGTGAAAAATGGTCCGTTTTCAAATGTTTTATTTTTGAACGTCAGTTCACATTTGTAGGTGGATTATTAGTTTTAGAGCTAAAATTAGCATGTTTAAAGTGATTTTCATGCTTCCAGAGGCTCAAAACACAAGATTTGTGGAATGGTTAAAAGTGCATGAAAATGGCCAATTTGCTCACTCTGAGGTCTCAAAAAGTGTTTCTTCACCCCGGGAAGTGAATTAAATACCATTTGGAGGCATTTAATGTTCAAGCAAAAACAGCTGATTTTTGACAAAAGAGATAACACCCCCCCATTACGTAATGCTTCAGAAAGGTGAAAAATGGTCTGTTTTCAAATGTTTTATTTTTGAAGGTCAGTTCACATTTGTAGGTGGATTATTAGTTTTAGAGCTAAAATTAGCACGTTTAAAGTGATTTTCATGGTTCCAGGGGCCCGGGAAGTGAATTAAATACCATTTGGAGGCATTTAATGTTCAAGCAAAAACGGCTGATTTTTGTCAAAAGAGATAACACCCCCCATTACGTCATGCTTCAGAAAGGTGAAAAATGGTCCGTTTTCAAATGTTTTATTTTTGAACGTCAGTTCACATTTGTAGGTGGATTATTAGTTTTAGAGCTAAAATTAGCATGTTTAAAGTGATTTTCATGCTTCCAGGGGCCCGGGAAGTGAATTAAATACCATTTGGAGGCATTTAATGTACAAGCAAAAACGGCTGATTTTTGAGAAAAGAGATAACACCCCCCCCATTACGTCTTCTTCAGAAAGGTGAAAAATGGTCCGTTTTCAAATGTTTTATTTTTGAACGTCAGTTCACATTTGTAGGTGGATTATTAGTTTTAGAGCTAAAATTAGCATGTTTAAAGTGATTTTCATGCTTCCAGGGGCTCTAAACACAAGATTTGTGGAATGTTTAAAAGTGCATGAAAATGGCCAATTTGCTCACTCTGAGGTCTCAAAAAGTGTTTCTTCACCCCGGGAAGTGAATTAAATACCATTTGGAGGCATTTAATGTTCAAGCAAAAACAGCTGATTTTTGATAAAAAAGGGATAACACCCCCCCATTACGTCATTCTTCAGAAAGGTGAAAAATGGTCCGTTTTCAAATGTTTTATTTTTGAACGTCAGTTCACATTTGTAGGTGGAATATTAGTTTTAGAGCTAAAATTAGCATGTTTAAAGTGATTTTCATGCTTCCTGTGGCCCTAAACACAAGGTTTGTGGAATGGTTAAAAGTGCATGAAAATGGCCAATTTGCTCACTCTGAGGTCTCAAAAAGTGTTTCTTCACCCCGGGAAGTGAATTAAATACCATTTGGAGGCATTTAATGTTCAATCAAAAACAGCTGATTTTTGACAAAAGAGATAACACCTCCCATTACGTCATGCTTCAGAAAGGTGAAAAATTGTCCGTTTTCAAATGTTTTATTTTTGAATCTCAGTTCACATTTGTAGGTGGATTATTAGTTTTAGAGCTAAAATTAGCATGTTTAAAGTGATTTTCATGCTTCCTGTGGCCCTAAACACAAGGTTTGTGGAATGGTTAAAAGTGCATGAAAATGGCCAATTTGCTCACTCTGAGGTCTCAAAAAGTGTTTCTTCACCCCGGGAAGTGAATTAAATACCATTTGTAGGCATTTAATGTTCAATCAAAAACAGCTGATTTTTGACAAAAGAGATAACACCCCCCATTACGTCATTCTTCAGAAAGGTGAAAAATGGTCCGTTTTCAAATGTTTTATTTTTGAACGTCAGTTCACATTTGTAGGTGGATTATTAGTTTTAGAGCTAAAATTAGCATGTTTAAAGTGATTTTCATGCTTCCAGGGGCTCTAAACACAAGATTTGTGGAATGGTTAAAAGTGCATGAAAATGGCCAATTTGCTCACTCTGAGGTCTCAAAAAGTGTTTCTTCACCCCGGGAAGTGAATTAAATACCATTTGGAGGCATTTAATGTTCAAGCAGAAACAGCTGATTTTTGACAAAAGAGATAACACCCCCCCCATTACGTAATTCTTCAGAAAGGTGTAAAATGGTCCATTTTCAAATGTTTTATTTTTGAACGTCAGTTCACATTTGTAGGTGGATTATTAGTTTTAGAGCTAAAATTAGCATGTTTAAAGTGATTTTCATGCTTCCAGGGGCTCAAAACACAAGATGTGTGGAATGGTTAAAAGTGCATGAAAATGGCCAATTTGCTCACTCTGAGGTCTCAAAAAGTGTTTCTTCACCCCGGGAAGTGAATTAAATACCATTTGGAGGCATTTAATGTTCAAGCAAAAACAGCTGATTTTTGACAAAAGAGATAACACCCCCCCATTACGTCATGCTTCAGAAAGGTGAAAAATGGTCCGTTTTCAAATGTTTTATTTTTGAAGGTCATTTCACATTTGTAGGTGGATTATTAGTTTTAGAGCTAAAATTAGCACATTTAAAGTGATTTTCATGCTTCCAGGGGCCCGGGAAGTGAATTAAATACCATTTGGAGGCATTTAATGTTCAAGCAAAAACGGCTGATTTTTGTCAAAAGAGATAACACCCCCCATTACGTCATGCTTCAGAAAGGTGAAAAATGGTCCGTTTTCAAATGTTTTATTTTTGAACGTCAGTTCACATTTGTAGGTGGATTATTAGTTTTAGAGCTAAAATTAGCATGTTTAAAGTGATTTTCATGCTTCCAGGGGCCCGGGAAGTGAATTAAATACCATTTGGAGGCATTTAATGTTCAAGCAAAAACGGCTGATTTTTGAGAAAAGAGATAACACCCCCCCATTACGTCTTCTTCAGAAAGGTGAAAAATGGTCCGTTTTCAAATGTTTTATTTTTGAACGTCAGTTCACATTTGTAGGTGGATTATTAGTTTTAGAGCTAAAATTAGCATGTTTAAAGTGATTTTCATGCTTCCAGGGGCTCAAAACACAAGATTTGTGGAATGGTTAAAAGTGCATGAAAATGGCCAATTTGCTCTCTCTGAGGTCTCAAAAAGTGTTTCTTCACGCCGGGAAGTGAATTAAATACCATTTGGAGGCATTTAATGTTCAAGCAAAAACAGCTGATTTTTGACAAAAGAGATAACACCCCCCCATTACGTAATGCTTCAGAAAGGTGAAAAATTGTCTGTTTTCAAATGTTTTATTTTTGAATGTCAGTTCACATTTGTAGGTGGATTATTAGTTTTAGAGCTAAAATTAGCATGTTTAAAGTGATTTTCATGCTTCCTGTGGCCCTAAACACAAGGTTTGTGGAATGGTTAAAAGTGCATGAAAATGGCCAATTTGCTCACTCTGAGGTCTCAAAAAGTGTTTCTTCACCCCGGGAAGTGAATTAAATACCATTTGGAGGCATTTAATGTTCAATCAAAAACAGCTGATTTTTGACAAAAGAGATAACACCTCCCATTACGTCATGCTTCAGAAAGGTGAAAAATTGTCCGTTTTCAAATGTTTTATTTTTGAATCTCAGTTCACATTTGTAGGTGGATTATTAGTTTTAGAGCTAAAATTAGCATGTTTAAAGTGATTTTCATGCTTCCTGTGGCCCTAAACACAAGGTTTGTGGAATGGTTAAAAGTGCATGAAAATGGCCAATTTGCTCACTCTGAGGTCTCAAAAAGTGTTTCTTCACCCCGGGAAGTGAATTAAATACCATTTGGATGCATTTAATGTTCAAGCAAAAACAGCTGATTTTTGACAAAAGAGATAACACCCCCCCATTACGTAATGCTTCAGAAAGGTGAAAAATTGTCTGTTTTCAAATGTTTTATTTTTGAATGTCAGTTCACATTTGTAGGTGGATTATTAGTTTTAGAGCTAAAATTAGCATATTTAAAGTGATTTTCATGCTTCCAGGGGCTCTAAACACAAGATTTGTGGAATGTTTAAAAGTGCATGAAAATGGCCAATTTGCTCACTCTGAGGTCTCAAAAAGTGTTTCTTCATCCCGGGAAGTGAATTAAATACCATTTGGAGGCATTTAATGTTCAAGCAAAAACGGCTGATTTTTGACAAAAGAGATAACACCCCCCCATTACGTCATTCTTCAGAAAGGTGAAAAATGGTCCGTTTTCAAATGTTTTATTTTTGAACGTCAGTTCACATTTGTAGGTGGATTATTAGTTTTAGAGCTAAAATTAGCATGTTTAAAGTGATTTTCATGCTTCCAGGGGCTCAAAACACAAGATTTGTGGAATGGTTAAAAGTGCATGAAAATGGCCAATTTGCTCTCTCTGAGGTCTCAAAAAGTGTTTCTTCACCCCGGGAAGTGAATTAAATACCATTTGGAGGCATTTAATGTTCAAGCAAAAACAGCTGATATTTGACAAAAGAGATAACACCCCCCCATTACGTAATGCTTCAGAAAGGTGAAAAATTGTCTGTTTTCAAATGTTTTATTTTTGAATGTCAGTTCACATTTGTAGGTGGATTATTAGTTTTAGAGCTAAAATTAGCATATTTAAAGTAATTTTCATGCTTCCAGGGGCTCTAAACACAAGATTTGTGGAATGTTTAAAAGTGCATGAAAATGGCCAATTTGCTCACTCTGAGGTCTCAAAAAGTGTTTCTTCACCCCGGGAAGTGAATTAAATACCATTTGGAGGCATTTAATGTTCAAGCAAAAACGGCTGGTTTTTGACAAAAGAGATAACACCCCCCCCATTACGTCATTCTTCAGAAAGGTGAAAAATGGTCCGTTTTCAAATGTTTTATTTTTGAACGTCAGTTCACATTTGTAGGTGGATTATTAGTTTTAGAGCTAAAATTAGCATGTTTAAAGGGATGTTCATGTTTCCAGGGGCTCTAAACACAAGATTTGTGGAATGGTTAACAGTGCATGAAAATGGCCAATTTGCTCACTCTGAGGTCTCAAATAGTGTTTCTTCACCCCGGGAAGTGAATTAAATACCATTTGGAGGCATTTAATGTTCAAGCAGAAACAGCTGATTTTTGACAAAAGAGATAACACCCCCCCATTACATAATTCTTCAGAAAGGTGAAAAATGGTCCGTTTTCAAATGTTTTATTTTTGAACGTCAGTTCACATTTGTAGGTGGATTATTAGTTTTAGAGCTAAAATTAGCATGTTTAAAGTGATTTTCATGCTTCCAGAGGCTCAAAACACAAGATTTGTGGAATGGTTAAAAGTGCATGAAAATGGCCAATTTGCTCACTCTGAGGTCTCAAAAAGTGTTTCTTCACCCCGGGAAGTGAATTAAATACCATTTGGAGGCATTTAATGTTCAAGCAAAAACAGCTGATTTTTGACAAAAGAGATAACACCCCCCCATTACGTAATGCTTCAGAAAGGTGAAAAATGGTCTGTTTTCAAATGTTTTATTTTTGAAGGTCAGTTCACATTTGTAGGTGGATTATTAGTTTTAGAGCTAAAATTAGCACGTTTAAAGTGATTTTCATGCTTCCAGGGGCCCGGGAAGTGAATTAAATACCATTTGGAGGCATTTAATGTTCAAGCAAAAACGGCTGATTTTTGTCAAAAGAGATAACACCCCCCATTACGTCATGCTTCAGAAAGGTGAAAAATGGTCCGTTTTCAAATGTTTTATTTTTGAACGTCAGTTCACATTTGTAGGTGGATTATTAGTTTTAGAGCTAAAATTAGCATGTTTAAAGTGATTTTCATGCTTCCAGGGGCTCTAAACACAAGATTTGTGGAATGTTTAAAAGTGCATGAAAATGGCCAATTTGCTCACTCTGAGGTCTCAAAAAGTGTTTCTTCACCCCGGGAAGTGAATTAAATACCATTTGGAGGCATTTAATGTTCAAGCAAAAACAGCTGATTTTTTATAAAAAAGGGATAACACCCCCCCATTACGTCATTCTTCAGAAAGGTGAAAAATGGTCCGTTTTCAAATGTTTTATTTTTGAACGTCAGTTCACATTTGTAGGTGGAATATTAGTTTTAGAGCTAAAATTAGCATGTTTAAAGTGATTTTCATGCTTCCTGTGGCCCTAAACACAAGGTTTGTGGAATGGTTAAAAGTGCATGAAAATGGCCAATTTGCTCACTCTGAGGTCTCAAAAAGTGTTTCTTCACCCCGGGAAGTGAATTAAATACCATTTGGAGGCATTTAATGTTCAATCAAAAACAGCTGATTTTTGACAAAAGAGATAACACCTCCCATTACGTCATGCTTCAGAAAGGTGAAAAATTGTCCGTTTTCAAATGTTTTATTTTTGAATCTCAGTTCACATTTGTAGGTGGATTATTAGTTTTAGAGCTAAAATTAGCATGTTTAAAGTGATTTTCATGCTTCCTGTGGCCCTAAACACAAGGTTTGTGGAATGGTTAAAAGTGCATGAAAATGGCCAATTTGCTCACTCTGAGGTCTCAAAAAGTGTTTCTTCACCCCGGGAAGTGAATTAAATACCATTTGGAGGCATTTAATGTTCAAGCAAAAACAGCTGATTTTTGACAAAAGAGATAACTCCCCCCCATTACGTAATTCTTCAGAAAGGTGAAAAATTGTCTGTTTTCAAATGTTTTATTTTTGAATGTCAGTTCACATTTGTAGGTGGATTATTAGTTTTAGAGCTAAAATTAGCATATTTAAAGTGATTTTCATGCTTCCAGGGGCTCTAAACACAAGATTTGTGGAATGTTTAAAAGTGCATGAAAATGGCCAATTTGCTCACTCTGAGGTCTCAAAAAGTGTTTCTTCACCCCGGGAAGTGAATTAAATACCATTTGGAGGCATTTAATGTTCAAGCAAAAACGGCTGATTTTTGACAAAAGAGATAACACCCCCCCATTACGTCATTCTTCAGAAAGGGGAAAAATGGTCCGTTTTCAAATGTTTTATTTTTGAACGTCAGTTCACATTTGTAGGTGGATTATTAGTTTTAGAGCTAAAATTAGCATGTTTAAAGGGATTTTCATGTTTCCAGGGGCTCTAAACACAAGATTTGTGGAATGGTTAAAAGTGCATGAAAATGGCCAATTTGCTCACTCTGAGGTCTCAAAAAGTGTTTCTTCACCCCGGGAAGTGAATTAAATACCATTTGTAGGCATTTAATGTTCAATCAAAAACAGCTGATTTTTGACAAAAGAGATAACACCCCCCATTACGTCATTCTTCAGAAAGGTGAAAAATGGTCCGTTTTCAAATGTTTTATTTTTGAACGTCAGTTCACATTTGTAGGTGGATTATTAGTTTTAGAGCTAAAATTAGCATGTTTAAAGTGATTTTCATGCTTCCAGGGGCTCTAAACACAAGATTTGTGGAATGGTTAAAAGTGCATGAAAATGGCCAATTTGCTCACTCTGAGGTCTCAAAAAGTGTTTCTTCACCCCGGGAAGTGAATTAAATACCATTTGGAGGCATTTAATGTTCAAGCAGAAACAGCTGATTTTTGACAAAAGAGATAACACCCCCCATTACGTAATTCTTCAGAAAGGTGAAAAATGGTCCATTTTCAAATGTTTTATTTTTGAACGTCAGTTCACATTTGTAGGTGGATTATTAGTTTTAGAGCTAAAATTAGCATGTTTAAAGTGATTTTCATGCTTCCAGGGGCTCAAAACACAAGATGTGTGGAATGGTTAAAAGTGCATGAAAATGGCCAATTTGCTCACTCTGAGGTCTCAAAAAGTGTTTCTTCACCCCGGGAAGTGAATTAAATACCATTTGGAGGCATTTAATGTTCAAGCAAAAACAGCTGATTTTTGACAAAAGAGATAACACCCCCCCATTACGTAATGCTTCAGAAAGGTGAAAAATGGTCCGTTTTCAAATGTTTTATTTTTGAAGGTCAGTTCACATTTGTAGGTGGATTATTAGTTTTAGAGCTAAAATTAGCACGTTTAAAGTGATTTTCATGCTTCCAGGGGCCCGGGAAGTGAATTAAATACCATTTGGAGGCATTTAATGTTCAAGCAAAAACGGCTGATTTTTGTCAAAAGAGATAACACCCCCCATTACGTCATGCTTCAGAAAGGTGAAAAATGGTCCGTTTTCAAATGTTTTATTTTTGAACGTCAGTTCACATTTGTAGGTGGATTATTAGTTTTAGAGCTAAAATTAGCATGTTTAAAGTGATTTTCATGCTTCCAGGGGCCCGGGAAGTGAATTAAATACCATTTGGAGGCATTTAATGTTCAAGCAAAAACGGCTGATTTTTGAGAAAAGAGATAACACCCCCCCATTACGTCTTCTTCAGAAAGGTGAAAAATGGTCCGTTTTCAAATGTTTTATTTTTGAACGTCAGTTCACATTTGTAGGTGGATTATTAGTTTTAGAGCTAAAATTAGCATGTTTAAAGTGATTTTCATGCTTCCAGGGGCTCAAAACACAAGATTTGTGGAATGGTTAAAAGTGCATGAAAATGGCCAATTTGCTCTCTCTGAGGTCTCAAAAAGTGTTTCTTCACGCCGGGAAGTGAATTAAATACCATTTGGAGGCATTTAATGTTCAAGCAAAAACAGCTGATTTTTGACAAAAGAGATAACACCCCCCCATTACGTAATGCTTCAGAAAGGTGAAAAATTGTCTGTTTTCAAATGTTTTATTTTTGAATGTCAGTTCACATTTGTAGGTGGATTATTAGTTTTAGAGCTAAAATTAGCATGTTTAAAGTGATTTTCATGCTTCCTGTGGCCCTAAACACAAGGTTTGTGGAATGGTTAAAAGTGCATGAAAATGGCCAATTTGCTCACTCTGAGGTCTCAAAAAGTGTTTCTTCACCCCGGGAAGTGAATTAAATACCATTTGGAGGCATTTAATGTTCAATCAAAAACAGCTGATTTTTGACAAAAGAGATAACACCTCCCATTACGTCATGCTTCAGAAAGGTGAAAAATTGTCCGTTTTCAAATGTTTTATTTTTGAATCTCAGTTCACATTTGTAGGTGGATTATTAGTTTTAGAGCTAAAATTAGCATGTTTAAAGTGATTTTCATGCTTCCTGTGGCCCTAAACACAAGGTTTGTGGAATGGTTAAAAGTGCATGAAAATGGCCAATTTGCTCACTCTGAGGTCTCAAAAAGTGTTTCTTCACCCCGGGAAGTGAATTAAATACCATTTGGATGCATTTAATGTTCAAGCAAAAACAGCTGATTTTTGACAAAAGAGATAACACCCCCCCATTACGTAATTCTTCAGAAAGGTGAAAAATTGTCTGTTTTCAAATGTTTTATTTTTGAATGTCAGTTCACATTTGTAGGTGGATTATTAGTTTTAGAGCTAAAATTAGCATATTTAAAGTGATTTTCATGCTTCCAGGGGCTCTAAACACAAGATTTGTGGAATGTTTAAAAGTGCATGAAAATGGCCAATTTGCTCACTCTGAGGTCTCAAAAAGTGTTTCTTCACCCCGGGAAGTGAATTAAATACCATTTGGAGGCATTTAATGTTCAAGCAAAAACGGCTGATTTTTGACAAAAGAGATAACACCCCCCCATTACGTCATTCTTCAGAAAGGTGAAAAATGGTCCGTTTTCAAATGTTTTATTTTTGAACGTCAGTTCACATTTGTAGGTGGATTATTAGTTTTAGAGCTAAAATTAGCATGTTTAAAGGGATTTTCATGTTTCCAGGGGCTCTAAACACAAGATTTGTGGAATGGTTAAAAGTGCATGAAAATGGCCAATTTGCTCACTCTGAGGTCTCAAAAAGTGTTTCTTCACCCCGGGAAGTGAATTAAATACCATTTGGAGGCATTTAATGTTCAAGCAAAAACAGCTGATTTTTGACAAAAGAGATAACACCCCCCCATTACGTAATGCTTCAGAAAGGTGAAAAATTGTCTGTTTTCAAATGTTTTATTTTTGAATGTCAGTTCACATTTGTAGGTGGATTATTAGTTTTAGAGCTAAAATTAGCATATTTAAAGTGATTTTCATGCTTCCAGGGGCTCTAAACACAAGATTTGTGGAATGTTTAAAAGTGCATGAAAATGGCCAATTTGCTCACTCTGAGGTCTCAAAAAGTGTTTCTTCATCCCGGGAAGTGAATTAAATACCATTTGGAGGCATTTAATGTTCAAGCAAAAACGGCTGATTTTTGACAAAAGAGATAACACCCCCCCATTACGTCATTCTTCAGAAAGGTGAAAAATGGTCCGTTTTCAAATGTTTTATTTTTGAACGTCAGTTCACATTTGTAGGTGGATTATTAGTTTTAGAGCTAAAATTAGCATGTTTAAAGTGATTTTCATGCTTCCAGGGGCTCAAAACACAAGATTTGTGGAATGGTTAAAAGTGCATGAAAATGGCCAATTTGCTCTCTCTGAGGTCTCAAAAAGTGTTTCTTCACCCCGGGAAGTGAATTAAATACCATTTGGAGGCATTTAATGTTCAAGCAAAAACAGCTGATATTTGACAAAAGAGATAACACCCCCCCATTACGTAATGCTTCAGAAAGGTGAAAAATTGTCTGTTTTCAAATGTTTTATTTTTGAATGTCAGTTCACATTTGTAGGTGGATTATTAGTTTTAGAGCTAAAATTAGCATATTTAAAGTAATTTTCATGCTTCCAGGGGCTCTAAACACAAGATTTGTGGAATGTTTAAAAGTGCATGAAAATGGCCAATTTGCTCACTCTGAGGTCTCAAAAAGTGTTTCTTCACCCCGGGAAGTGAATTAAATACCATTTGGAGGCATTTAATGTTCAAGCAAAAACGGCTGGTTTTTGACAAAAGAGATAACACCCCCCCCATTACGTCATTCTTCAGAAAGGTGAAAAATGGTCCGTTTTCAAATGTTTTATTTTTGACCGTCAGTTCACATTTGTAGGTGGATTATTAGTTTTAGAGCTAAAATTAGCATGTTTAAAGGGATTTTCATGTTTCCAGGGGCTCTAAACACAAGATTTGTGGAATGGTTAACAGTGCATGAAAATGGCCAATTTGCTCACTCTGAGGTCTCAAATAGTGTTTCTTCACCCCGGGAAGTGAATTAAATACCATTTGGAGGCATTTAATGTTCAAGCAGAAACAGCTGATTTTTGACAAAAGAGATAACACCCCCCCATTACGTAATTCTTCAGAAAGGTGAAAAATGGTCCGTTTTCAAATGTTTTATTTTTGAACGTCAGTTCACATTTGTAGGTGGATTATTAGTTTTAGAGCTAAAATTAGCATGTTTAAAGTGATTTTCATGCTTCCAGAGGCTCAAAACACAAGATTTGTGGAATGGTTAAAAGTGCATGAAAATGGCCAATTTGCTCACTCTGAGGTCTCAAAAAGTGTTTCTTCACCCCGGGAAGTGAATTAAATACCATTTGGAGGCATTTAATGTTCAAGCAAAAACAGCTGATTTTTGACAAAAGAGATAACACCCCCCCATTACGTAATGCTTCAGAAAGGTGAAAAATGGTCTGTTTTCAAATGTTTTATTTTTGAAGGTCAGTTCACATTTGTAGGTGGATTATTAGTTTTAGAGCTAAAATTAGCACGTTTAAAGTGATTTTCATGCTTCCAGGGGCCCGGGAAGTGAATTAAATACCATTTGGAGGCATTTAATGTTCAAGCAAAAACAGCTGATTTTTGATAAAAAAGGGATAACACCCCCCCATTACGTCATTCTTCAGAAAGGTGAAAAATGGTCCGTTTTCAAATGTTTTATTTTTGAACGTCAGTTCACATTTGTAGGTGGAATATTAGTTTTAGAGCTAAAATTAGCATGTTTAAAGTGATTTTCATGCTTCCTGTGGCCCTAAACACAAGGTTTGTGGAATGGTTAAAAGTGCATGAAAATGGCCAATTTGCTCACTCTGAGGTCTCAAAAAGTGTTTCTTCACCCCGGGAAGTGAATTAAATACCATTTGGAGGCATTTAATGTTCAATCAAAAACAGCTGATTTTTGACAAAAGAGATAACACCTCCCATTACGTCATGCTTCAGAAAGGTGAAAAATTGTCCGTTTTCAAATGTTTTATTTTTGAATCTCAGTTCACATTTGTAGGTGGATTATTAGTTTTAGAGCTAAAATTAGCATGTTTAAAGTGATTTTCATGCTTCCTGTGGCCCTAAACACAAGGTTTGTGGAATGGTTAAAAGTGCATGAAAATGGCCAATTTGCTCACTCTGAGGTCTCAAAAAGTGTTTCTTCACCCCGGGAAGTGAATTAAATACCATTTGGAGGCATTTAATGTTCAAGCAAAAACAGCTGATTTTTGACAAAAGAGATAACTCCCCCCCATTACGTAATTCTTCAGAAAGGCGAAAAATTGTCTGTTTTCAAATGTTTTATTTTTGAATGTCAGTTCACATTTGTAGGTGGATTATTAGTTTTAGAGCTAAAATTAGCATATTTAAAGTGATTTTCATGCTTCCAGGGGCTCTAAACACAAGATTTGTGGAATGTTTAAAAGTGCATGAAAATGGCCAATTTGCTCACTCTGAGGTCTCAAAAAGTGTTTCTTCACCCCGGGAAGTGAATTAAATACCATTTGGAGGCATTTAATGTTCAAGCAAAAACGGCTGATTTTTGACAAAAGAGATAACACCCCCCCATTACGTCATTCTTCAGAAAGGGGAAAAATGGTCCGTTTTCAAATGTTTTATTTTTGAACGTCAGTTCACATTTGTAGGTGGATTATTAGTTTTAGAGCTAAAATTAGCATGTTTAAAGGGATTTTCATGTTTCCAGGGGCTCTAAACACAAGATTTGTGGAATGGTTAAAAGTGCATGAAAATGGCCAATTTGCTCACTCTGAGGTCTCAAAAAGTGTTTCTTCACCCCGGGAAGTGAATTAAATACCATTTGTAGGCATTTAATGTTCAATCAAAAACAGCTGATTTTTGACAAAAGAGATAACACCCCCCATTACGTCATTCTTCAGAAAGGTGAAAAATGGTCCGTTTTCAAATGTTTTATTTTTGAACGTCAGTTCACATTTGTAGGTGGATTATTAGTTTTAGAGCTAAAATTAGCATATTTAAAGTAATTTTCATGCTTCCAGGGGCTCTAAACACAAGATTTGTGGAATGTTTAAAAGTGCATGAAAATGGCCAATTTGCTCACTCTGAGGTCTCAAAAAGTGTTTCTTCACCCCGGGAAGTGAATTAAATACCATTTGGAGGCATTTAATGTTCAAGCAAAAACGGCTGGTTTTTGACAAAAGAGATAACACCCCCCCCATTACGTCATTCTTCAGAAAGGTGAAAAATGGTCCGTTTTCAAATGTTTTATTTTTGAACGTCAGTTCACATATGTAGGTGGATTATTAGTTTTAGAGCTAAAATTAGCATGTTTAAAAGGATTTTCATGTTTCCAGGGGCTCTAAACACAAGATTTGTGGAATGGTTAAAAGTGCATGAAAATGGCCAATTTGCTCACTCTGAGGTCTCAAAAAGTGTTTCTTCACCCCGGGAAGTGAATTAAATACCATTTGGAGGCATTTAATGTTCAAGCAGAAACAGCTGATTTTTGACAAAAGAGATAACACCCCCCCATTACGTAATTCTTCAGAAAGGTGAAAAATGGTCCGTTTTCAAATGTTTTATTTTTGAACGTCAGTTCACATTTGTAGGTGGATTATTAGTTTTAGAGCTAAAATTAGCATGTTTAAAGTGATTTTCATGCTTCCAGAGGCTCAAAACACAAGATTTGTGGAATGGTTAAAAGTGCATGAAAATGGCCAATTTGCTCACTCTGAGGTCTCAAAAAGTGTTTCTTCACCCCGGGAAGTGAATTAAATACCATTTGGAGGCATTTAATGTTCAAGCAAAAACAGCTGATTTTTGACAAAAGAGATAACACCCCCCCATTACGTAATGCTTCAGAAAGGTGAAAAATGGTCTGTTTTCAAATGTTTTATTTTTGAAGGTCAGTTCACATTTGTAGGTGGATTATTAGTTTTAGAGCTAAAATTAGCACGTTTAAAGTGATTTTCATGGTTCCAGGGGCCCGGGAAGTGAATTAAATACCATTTGGAGGCATTTAATGTTCAAGCAAAAACGGCTGATTTTTGTCAAAAGAGATAACACCCCCCATTACGTCATGCTTCAGAAAGGTGAAAAATGGTCCGTTTTCAAATGTTTTATTTTTGAACGTCAGTTCACATTTGTAGGTGGATTATTAGTTTTAGAGCTAAAATTAGCATGTTTAAAGTGATTTTCATGCTTCCAGGGGCCCGGGAAGTGAATTAAATACCATTTGGAGGCATTTAATGTACAAGCAAAAACGGCTGATTTTTGAGAAAAGAGATAACACCCCCCCCATTACGTCTTCTTCAGAAAGGTGAAAAATGGTCCGTTTTCAAATGTTTTATTTTTGAACGTCAGTTCACATTTGTAGGTGGATTATTAGTTTTAGAGCTAAAATTAGCATGTTTAAAGTGATTTTCATGCTTCCAGGGGCTCTAAACACAAGATTTGTGGAATGTTTAAAAGTGCATGAAAATGGCCAATTTGCTCACTCTGAGGTCTCAAAAAGTGTTTCTTCACCCCGGGAAGTGAATTAAATACCATTTGGAGGCATTTAATGTTCAAGCAAAAACAGCTGATTTTTGATAAAAAAGGGATAACACCCCCCCATTACGTCATTCTTCAGAAAGGTGAAAAATGGTCCGTTTTCAAATGTTTTATTTTTGAACGTCAGTTCACATTTGTAGGTGGAATATTAGTTTTAGAGCTAAAATTAGCATGTTTAAAGTGATTTTCATGCTTCCTGTGGCCCTAAACACAAGGTTTGTGGAATGGTTAAAAGTGCATGAAAATGGCCAATTTGCTCACTCTGAGGTCTCAAAAGTGTTTCTTCACCCCGGGAAGTGAATTAAATACCATTTGGAGGCATTTAATGTTCAATCAAAAACAGCTGATTTTTGACAAAAGAGATAACACCTCCCATTACGTCATGCTTCAGAAAGGTGAAAAATTGTCCGTTTTCAAATGTTTTATTTTTGAATCTCAGTTCACATTTGTAGGTGGATTATTAGTTTTAGAGCTAAAATTAGCATGTTTAAAGTGATTTTCATGCTTCCTGTGGCCCTAAACACAAGGTTTGTGGAATGGTTAAAAGTGCATGAAAATGGCCAATTTGCTCACTCTGAGGTCTCAAAAAGTGTTTCTTCACCCCGGGAAGTGAATTAAATACCATTTGTAGGCATTTAATGTTCAATCAAAAACAGCTGATTTTTGACAAAAGAGATAACACCCCCCATTACGTCATTCTTCAGAAAGGTGAAAAATGGTCCGTTTTCAAATGTTTTATTTTTGAACGTCAGTTCACATTTGTAGGTGGATTATTAGTTTTAGAGCTAAAATTAGCATGTTTAAAGTGATTTTCATGCTTCCAGGGGCTCTAAACACAAGATTTGTGGAATGGTTAAAAGTGCATGAAAATGGCCAATTTGCTCACTCTGAGGTCTCAAAAAGTGTTTCTTCACCCCGGGAAGTGAATTAAATACCATTTGGAGGCATTTAATGTTCAAGCAGAAACAGCTGATTTTTGACAAAAGAGATAACACCCCCCCCATTACGTAATTCTTCAGAAAGGTGTAAAATGGTCCATTTTCAAATGTTTTATTTTTGAACGTCAGTTCACATTTGTAGGTGGATTATTAGTTTTAGAGCTAAAATTAGCATGTTTAAAGTGATTTTCATGCTTCCAGGGGCTCAAAACACAAGATGTGTGGAATGGTTAAAAGTGCATGAAAATGGCCAATTTGCTCACTCTGAGGTCTCAAAAAGTGTTTCTTCACCCCGGGAAGTGAATTAAATACCATTTGGAGGCATTTAATGTTCAAGCAAAAACAGCTGATTTTTGACAAAAGAGATAACACCCCCCCATTACGTAATGCTTCAGAAAGGTGAAAAATGGTCCGTTTTCAAATGTTTTATTTTTGAAGGTCAGTTCACATTTGTAGGTGGATTATTAGTTTTAGAGCTAAAATTAGCACGTTTAAAGTGATTTTCATGCTTCCAGGGGCCCGGGAAGTGAATTAAATACCATTTGGAGGCATTTAATGTTCAAGCAAAAACGGCTGATTTTTGTCAAAAGAGATAACACCCCCCTTTACGTCATGCTTCAGAAAGGTGAAAAATGGTCCGTTTTCAAATGTTTTATTTTTGAACGTCAGTTCACATTTGTAGGTGGATTATTAGTTTTAGAGCTAAAATTAGCATGTTTAAAGTGATTTTCATGCTTCCAGGGGCCCGGGAAGTGAATTAAATACCATTTGGAGGCATTTAATGTTCAAGCAAAAACGGCTGATTTTTGAGAAAAGAGATAACACCCCCCCATTACGTCTTCTTCAGAAAGGTGAAAAATGGTCCGTTTTCAAATGTTTTATTTTTGAACGTCAGTTCACATTTGTAGGTGGATTATTAGTTTTAGAGCTAAAATTAGCATTTTTAAAGTGATTTTCATGCTTCCAGGGGCTCAAAACACAAGATTTGTGGAATGGTTAAAAGTGCATGAAAATGGCCAATTTGCTCTCTCTGAGGTCTCAAAAAGTGTTTCTTCACGCCGGGAAGTGAATTAAATACCATTTGGAGGCATTTAATGTTCAAGCAAAAACAGCTGATTTTTGACAAAAGAGATAACACCCCCCCATTACGTAATGCTTCAGAAAGGTGAAAAATTGTCTGTTTTCAAATGTTTTATTTTTGAATGTCAGTTCACATTTGTAGGTGGATTATTAGTTTTAGAGCTAAAATTAGCATGTTTAAAGTGATTTTCATGCTTCCTGTGGCCCTAAACACAAGGTTTGTGGAATGGTTAAAAGTGCATGAAAATGGCCAATTTGCTCACTCTGAGGTCTCAAAAAGTGTTTCTTCACCCCGGGAAGTGAATTAAATACCATTTGGAGGCATTTAATGTTCAATCAAAAACAGCTGATTTTTGACAAAAGAGATAACACCTCCCATTACGTCATGCTTCAGAAAGGTGAAAAATTGTCCGTTTTCAAATGTTTTATTTTTGAATCTCAGTTCACATTTGTAGGTGGATTATTAGTTTTAGAGCTAAAATTAGCATGTTTAAAGTGATTTTCATGCTTCCTGTGGCCCTAAACACAAGGTTTGTGGAATGGTTAAAAGTGCATGAAAATGGCCAATTTGCTCACTCTGAGGTCTCAAAAAGTGTTTCTTCACCCCGGGAAGTGAATTAAATACCATTTGGAGGCATTTAATGTTCAAGCAAAAACGGCTGATTTTTGACAAAAGAGATAACACCCCCCCATTACGTCATTCTTCAGAAAGGTGAAAAATGGTCCGTTTTCAAATGTTTTATTTTTGAACGTCAGTTCACATTTGTAGGTGGATTATTAGTTTTAGAGCTAAAATTAGCATGTTTAAAGGGATTTTCATGTTTCCAGGGGCTCTAAACACAAGATTTGTGGAATGGTTAAAAGTGCATGAAAATGGCCAATTTGCTCACTCTGAGGTCTCAAAAAGTGTTTCTTCATCCCGGGAAGTGAATTAAATACCATTTGTAGGCATTTAATGTTCAATCAAAAACAGCTGATTTTTGACAAAAGAGATAACACCCCCCATTACGTCATTCTTCAGAAAGGTGAAAAATGGTCCGTTTTCAAATGTTTTATTTTTGAACGTCAGTTCACATTTGTAGGTGGATTATTAGTTTTAGAGCTAAAATTAGCATATTTAAAGTAATTTTCATGCTTCCAGGGGCTCTAAACACAAGATTTGTGGAATGTTTAAAAGTGCATGAAAATGGCCAATTTGCTCACTCTGAGGTCTCAAAAAGTGTTTCTTCACCCCGGGAAGTGAATTAAATACCATTTGGAGGCATTTAATGTTCAAGCAAAAACGGCTGGTTTTTGACAAAAGAGATAACACCCCCCCCATTACGTCATTCTTCAGAAAGGTGAAAAATGGTCCGTTTTCAAATGTTTTATTTTTGAACGTCAGTTCACATATGTAGGTGGATTATTAGTTTTAGAGCTAAAATTAGCATGTTTAAAAGGATTTTCATGTTTCCAGGGGCTCTAAACACAAGATTTGTGGAATGGTTAAAAGTGCATGAAAATGGCCAATTTGCTCACTCTGAGGTCTCAAAAAGTGTTTCTTCACCCCGGGAAGTGAATTAAATACCATTTGGAGGCATTTAATGTTCAAGCAGAAACAGCTGATTTTTGACAAAAGAGATAACACCCCCCCATTACGTAATTCTTCAGAAAGGTGAAAAATGGTCCGTTTTCAAATGTTTTATTTTTGAACGTCAGTTCACATTTGTAGGTGGATTATTAGTTTTAGAGCTAAAATTAGCATGTTTAAAGTGATTTTCATGCTTCCAGAGGCTCAAAACACAAGATTTGTGGAATGGTTAAAAGTGCATGAAAATGGCCAATTTGCTCACTCTGAGGTCTCAAAAAGTGTTTCTTCACCCCGGGAAGTGAATTAAATACCATTTGGAGGCATTTAATGTTCAAGCAAAAACAGCTGATTTTTGACAAAAGAGATAACACCCCCCCATTACGTAATGCTTCAGAAAGGTGAAAAATGGTCTGTTTTCAAATGTTTTATTTTTGAAGGTCAGTTCACATTTGTAGGTGGATTATTAGTTTTAGAGCTAAAATTAGCACGTTTAAAGTGATTTTCATGCTTCCAGGGGCCCGGGAAGTGAATTAAATACCATTTGGAGGCATTTAATGTTCAAGCAAAAACGGCTGATTTTTGTCAAAAGAGATAACACCCCCCATTACGTCATGCTTCAGAAAGGTGAAAAATGGTCCGTTTTCAAATGTTTTATTTTTGAACGTCAGTTCACATTTGTAGGTGGATTATTAGTTTTAGAGCTAAAATTAGCATGTTTAAAGTGATTTTCATGCTTCCAGGGGCCCGGGAAGTGAATTAAATACCATTTGGAGGCATTTAATGTACAAGCAAAAACGGCTGATTTTTGAGAAAAGAGATAACACCCCCCCCATTACGTCTTCTTCAGAAAGGTGAAAAATGGTCCGTTTTCAAATGTTTTATTTTTGAACGTCAGTTCACATTTGTAGGTGGATTATTAGTTTTAGAGCTAAAATTAGCATGTTTAAAGTGATTTTCATGCTTCCAGGGGCTCTAAACACAAGATTTGTGGAATGTTTAAAAGTGCATGAAAATGGCCAATTTGCTCACTCTGAGGTCTCAAAAAGTGTTTCTTCACCCCGGGAAGTGAATTAAATACCATTTGGAGGCATTTAATGTTCAAGCAAAAACAGCTGATTTTTGACAAAAGAGATAACACCTCCCATTACGTCATGCTTCAGAAAGGTGAAAAATTGTCCGTTTTCAAATGTTTTATTTTTGAATCTCAGTTCACATTTGTAGGTGGATTATTAGTTTTAGAGCTAAAATTAGCATGTTTAAAGTGATTTTCATGCTTCCTGTGGCCCTAAACACAAGGTTTGTGGAATGGTTAAAAGTGCATGAAAATGGCCAATTTGCTCACTCTGAGGTCTCAAAAAGTGTTTCTTCACCCCGGGAAGTGAATTAAATACCATTTGTAGGCATTTAATGTTCAATCAAAAACAGCTGATTTTTGACAAAAGAGATAACACCCCCCATTACGTCATTCTTCAGAAAGGTGAAAAATGGTCCGTTTTCAAATGTTTTATTTTTGAACGTCAGTTCACATTTGTAGGTGGATTATTAGTTTTAGAGCTAAAATTAGCATGTTTAAAGTGATTTTCATGCTTCCAGGGGCTCTAAACACAAGATTTGTGGAATGGTTAAAAGTGCATGAAAATGGCCAATTTGCTCACTCTGAGGTCTCAAAAAGTGTTTCTTCACCCCGGGAAGTGAATTAAATACCATTTGGAGGCATTTAATGTTCAAGCAGAAACAGCTGATTTTTGACAAAAGAGATAACACCCCCCCCCATTACGTAATTCTTCAGAAAGGTGTAAAATGGTCCATTTTCAAATGTTTTATTTTTGAACGTCAGTTCACATTTGTAGGTGGATTATTAGTTTTAGAGCTAAAATTAGCATGTTTAAAGTGATTTTCATGCTTCCAGGGGCTCAAAACACAAGATGTGTGGAATGGTTAAAAGTGCATGAAAATGGCCAATTTGCTCACTCTGAGGTCTCAAAAAGTGTTTCTTCACCCCGGGAAGTGAATTAAATACCATTTGGAGGCATTTAATGTTCAAGCAAAAACAGCTGATTTTTGACAAAAGAGATAACACCCCCCCATTACGTAATGCTTCAGAAAGGTGAAAAATGGTCCGTTTTCAAATGTTTTATTTTTGAAGGTCAGTTCACATTTGTAGGTGGATTATTAGTTTTAGAGCTAAAATTAGCATGTTTAAAGTGATTTTCATGCTTCCAGGGGCTCAAAACACAAGATGTGTGGAATGGTTAAAAGTGCATGAAAATGGCCAATTTGCTCACTCTGAGGTCTCAAAAAGTGTTTCTTCACCCCGGGAAGTGAATTAAATACCATTTGGAGGCATTTAATGTTCAAGCAGAAACAGCTGATTTTTGACAAAAGAGATAACACCCCCCCCCATTACGTAATTCTTCAGAAAGGTGTAAAATGGTCCATTTTCAAATGTTTTATTTTTGAACGTCAGTTCACATTTGTAGGTGGATTATTAGTTTTAGAGCTAAAATTAGCATGTTTAAAGTGATTTTCATGCTTCCAGGGGCTCAAAACACAAGATGTGTGGAATGGTTAAAAGTGCATGAAAATGGCCAATTTGCTCACTCTGAGGTCTCAAAAAGTGTTTCTTCACCCCGGGAAGTGAATTAAATACCATTTGGAGGCATTTAATGTTCAAGCAGAAACAGCTGATTTTTGACAAAAGAGATAACACCCCCCCCATTACGTAATTCTTCAGAAAGGTGTAAAATGGTCCATTTTCAAATGTTTTATTTTTGAACGTCAGTTCACATTTGTAGGTGGATTATTAGTTTTAGAGCTAAAATTAGCATGTTTAAAGTGATTTTCATGCTTCCAGGGGCTCAAAACACAAGATGTGTGGAATGGTTAAAAGTGCATGAAAATGGCCAATTTGCTCACTCTGAGGTCTCAAAAAGTGTTTCTTCACCCCGGGAAGTGAATTAAATACCATTTGGAGGCATTTAATGTTCAAGCAAAAACAGCTGATTTTTGACAAAAGAGATAACACCCCCCCATTACGTAATGCTTCAGAAAGGTGAAAAATGGTCCGTTTTCAAATGTTTTATTTTTGAAGGTCAGTTCACATTTGTAGGTGGATTATTAGTTTTAGAGCTAAAATTAGCACGTTTAAAGTGATTTTCATGCTTCCAGGGGCCCGGGAAGTGAATTAAATACCATTTGGAGGCATTTAATGTTCAAGCAAAAACGGCTGATTTTTGAGAAAAGAGATAACACCCCCCCATTACGTCTTCTTCAGAAAGGTGAAAAATGGTCCGTTTTCAAATGTTTTATTTTTGAACGTCAGTTCACATTTGTAGGTGGATTATTAGTTTTAGAGCTAAAATTAGCATTTTTAAAGTGATTTTCATGCTTCCAGGGGCTCAAAACACAAGATTTGTGGAATGGTTAAAAGTGCATGAAAATGGCCAATTTGCTCTCTCTGAGGTCTCAAAAAGTGTTTCTTCACGCCGGGAAGTGAATTAAATACCATTTGGAGGCATTTAATGTTCAAGCAAAAACAGCTGATTTTTGACAAAAGAGATAACACCCCCCCATTACGTAATGCTTCAGAAAGGTGAAAAATTGTCTGTTTTCAAATGTTTTATTTTTGAATGTCAGTTCACATTTGTAGGTGGATTATTAGTTTTAGAGCTAAAATTAGCATGTTTAAAGTGATTTTCATGCTTCCTGTGGCCCTAAACACAAGGTTTGTGGAATGGTTAAAAGTGCATGAAAATGGCCAATTTGCTCACTCTGAGGTCTCAAAAAGTGTTTCTTCACCCCGGGAAGTGAATTAAATACCATTTGGAGGCATTTAATGTTCAATCAAAAACAGCTGATTTTTGACAAAAGAGATAACACCTCCCATTACGTCATGCTTCAGAAAGGTGAAAAATTGTCCGTTTTCAAATGTTTTATTTTTGAATCTCAGTTCACATTTGTAGGTGGATTATTAGTTTTAGAGCTAAAATTAGCATGTTTAAAGTGATTTTCATGCTTCCTGTGGCCCTAAACACAAGGTTTGTGGAATGGTTAAAAGTGCATGAAAATGGCCAATTTGCTCACTCTGAGGTCTCAAAAAGTGTTTCTTCACCCCGGGAAGTGAATTAAATACCATTTGGATGCATTTAATGTTCAAGCAAAAACAGCTGATTTTTGACAAAAGAGATAACACCCCCCCATTACGTAATTCTTCAGAAAGGTGAAAAATTGTCTGTTTTCAAATGTTTTATTTTTGAATGTCAGTTCACATTTGTAGGTGGATTATTAGTTTTAGAGCTAAAATTAGCATATTTAAAGTGATTTTCATGCTTCCAGGGGCTCTAAACACAAGATTTGTGGAATGTTTAAAAGTGCATGAAAATGGCCAATTTGCTCACTCTGAGGTCTCAAAAAGTGTTTCTTCACCCCGGGAAGTGAATTAAATACCATTTGGAGGCATTTAATGTTCAAGCAAAAACGGCTGATTTTTGACAAAAGAGATAACACCCCCCCATTACGTCATTCTTCAGAAAGGTGAAAAATGGTCCGTTTTCAAATGTTTTATTTTTGAACGTCAGTTCACATTTGTAGGTGGATTATTAGTTTTAGAGCTAAAATTAGCATGTTTAAAGGGATTTTCATGTTTCCAGGGGCTCTAAACACAAGATTTGTGGAATGGTTAAAAGTGCATGAAAATGGCCAATTTGCTCACTCTGAGGTCTCAAAAAGTGTTTCTTCATCCCGGGAAGTGAATTAAATACCATTTGGAGGCATTTAATGTTCAAGCAAAAACAGCTGATTTTTGACAAAAGAGATAACACCCCCCCATTACGTAATGCTTCAGAAAGGTGAAAAATTGTCTGTTTTCAAATGTTTTATTTTTGAATGTCAGTTCACATTTGTAGGTGGATTATTAGTTTTAGAGCTAAAATTAGCATATTTAAAGTGATTTTCATGCTTCCAGGGGCTCTAAACACAAGATTTGTGGAATGTTTAAAAGTGCATGAAAATGGCCAATTTGCTCACTCTGAGGTCTCAAAAAGTGTTTCTTCATCCCGGGAAGTGAATTAAATACCATTTGGAGGCATTTAATGTTCAAGCAAAAACGGCTGATTTTTGACAAAAGAGATAACACCCCCCCATTACGTCATTCTTCAGAAAGGTGAAAAATGGTCCGTTTTCAAATGTTTTATTTTTGAACGTCAGTTCACATTTGTAGGTGGATTATTAGTTTTAGAGCTAAAATTAGCATGTTTAAAGTGATTTTCATGCTTCCAGGGGCTCAAAACACAAGATTTGTGGAATGGTTAAAAGTGCATGAAAATGGCCAATTTGCTCTCTCTGAGGTCTCAAAAAGTGTTTCTTCACCCCGGGAAGTGAATTAAATACCATTTGGAGGCATTTAATGTTCAAGCAAAAACAGCAGATTTTTGACAAAAGAGATAACACCCCCCCATTACGTAATGCTTCAGAAAGGTGAAAAATTGTCTGTTTTCAAATGTTTTATTTTTGAATGTCAGTTCACATTTGTAGGTGGATTATTAGTTTTAGAGCTAAAATTAGCATATTTAAAGTAATTTTCATGCTTCCAGGGGCTCTAAACACAAGATTTGTGGAATGTTTAAAAGTGCATGAAAATGGCCAATTTGCTCACTCTGAGGTCTCAAAAAGTGTTTCTTCACCCCGGGAAGTGAATTAAATACCATTTGGAGGCATTTAATGTTCAAGCAAAAACGGCTGGTTTTTGACAAAAGAGATAACACCCCCCCCCATTACGTCATTCTTCAGAAAGGTGAAAAATGGTCCGTTTTCAAATGTTTTATTTTTGAACGTCAGTTCACATTTGTAGGTGGATTATTAGTTTTAGAGCTAAAATTAGCATGTTTAAAGGGATTTTCATGTTTCCAGGGGCTCTAAACACAAGATTTATGGAATGGTTAAAAGTGCATGAAAATGGCCAATTTGCTCACTCTGAGGTCTCAAAAAGTGTTTCTTCACCCCGGGAAGTGAATTAAATACCATTTGGAGGCATTTAATGTTCAAGCAGAAACAGCTGATTTTTGACAAAAGAGATAACACCCCCCCATTACGTAATTCTTCAGAAAGGTGAAAAATGGTCAGTTTTCAAATGTTTTATTTTTGAACGTCAGTTCACATTTGTAGGTGGATTATTAGTTTTAGAGCTAAAATTAGCATGTTTAAAGTGATTTTCATGCTTCCAGAGGCTCAAAACACAAGATTTGTGGAATGGTTAAAAGTGCATGAAAATGGCCAATTTGCTCACTCTGAGGTCTCAAAAAGTGTTTCTTCACCCCGGGAAGTGAATTAAATACCATTTGGAGGCATTTAATGTTCAAGCAAAAACAGCTGATTTTTGACAAAAGAGATAACACCCCCCCATTACGTAATGCTTCAGAAAGGTGAAAAATGGTCTGTTTTCAAATGTTTTATTTTTGAAGGTCAGTTCACATTTGTAGGTGGATTATTAGTTTTAGAGCTAAAATTAGCACGTTTAAAGTGATTTTCATGCTTCCAGGGGCCCGGGAAGTGAATTAAATACCATTTGGAGGCATTTAATGTTCAAGCAAAAACGGCTGATTTTTGTCAAAAGAGATAACACCCCCCATTACGTCATGCTTCAGAAAGGTGAAAAATGGTCCGTTTTCAAATGTTTTATTTTTGAACGTCAGTTCACATTTGTAGGTGGATTATTAGTTTTAGAGCTAAAATTAGCATGTTTAAAGTGATTTTCATGCTTCCAGGGGCCCGGGAAGTGAATTAAATACCATTTGGAGGCATTTAATGTACAAGCAAAAACGGCTGATTTTTGAGAAAAGAGATAACACCCCCCCCCATTACGTCTTCTTCAGAAAGGTGAAAAATGGTCCGTTTTCAAATGTTTTATTTTTGAACGTCAGTTCACATTTGTAGGTGGATTATTAGTTTTAGAGCTAAAATTAGCATGTTTAAAGTGATTTTCATGCTTCCAGGGGCTCTAAACACAAGATTTGTGGAATGTTTAAAAGTGCATGAAAATGGCCAATTTGCTCACTCTGAGGTCTCAAAAAGTGTTTCTTCACCCCGGGAAGTGAATTAAATACCATTTGGAGGCATTTAATGTTCAAGCAAAAACAGCTGATTTTTGATAAAAAAGGGATAACACCCCCCCATTACGTCATTCTTCAGAAAGGTGAAAAATGGTCAGTTTTCAAATGTTTTATTTTTGAACGTCAGTTCACATTTGTAGGTGGAATATTAGTTTTAGAGCTAAAATTAGCATGTTTAAAGTGATTTTCATGCTTCCTGTGGCCCTAAACACAAGGTTTGTGGAATGGTTAAAAGTGCATGAAAATGGCCAATTTGCTCTCTCTGAGGTCTCAAAAAGTGTTTCTTCACGCCGGGAAGTGAATTAAATACCATTTGGAGGCATTTAATGTTCAAGCAAAAACAGCTGATTTTTGACAAAAGAGATGACACCCCCCCATTACGTAATGCTTCAGAAAGGTGAAAAATTGTCTGTTTTCAAATGTTTTATTTTTGAATGTCAGTTCACATTTGTAGGTGGATTATTAGTTTTAGAGCTAAAATTAGCATGTTTAAAGTGATTTTCATGCTTCCTGTGGCCCTAAACACAAGGTTTGTGGAATGGTTAAAAGTGCATGAAAATGGCCAATTTGCTCACTCTGAGGTCTCAAAAAGTGTTTCTTCACCCCGGGAAGTGAATTAAATACCATTTGGAGGCATTTAATGTTCAATCAAAAACAGCTGATTTTTGACAAAAGAGATAACACCTCCCATTACGTCATGCTTCAGAAAGGTGAAAAATTGTCCGTTTTCAAATGTTTTATTTTTGAATCTCAGTTCACATTTGTAGGTGGATTATTAGTTTTAGAGCTAAAATTAGCATGTTTAAAGTGATTTTCATGCTTCCTGTGGCCCTAAACACAAGGTTTGTGGAATGGTTAAAAGTGCATGAAAATGGCCAATTTGCTCACTCTGAGGTCTCAAAAAGTGTTTCTTCACCCCGGGAAGTGAATTAAATACCATTTGGATGCATTTAATGTTCAAGCAAAAACAGCTGATTTTTGACAAAAGAGATAACACCCCCCCATTACGTAATTCTTCAGAAAGGTGAAAAATTGTCTGTTTTCAAATGTTTTATTTTTGAATGTCAGTTCACATTTGTAGGTGGATTATTAGTTTTAGAGCTAAAATTAGCATATTTAAAGTGATTTTCATGCTTCCAGGGGCTCTAAACACAAGATTTGTGGAATGTTTAAAAGTGCATGAAAATGGCCAATTTGCTCACTCTGAGGTCTCAAAAAGTGTTTCTTCACCCCGGGAAGTGAATTAAATACCATTTGGAGGCATTTAATGTTCAAGCAAAAACGGCTGATTTTTGACAAAAGAGATAACACCCCCCCCATTACGTCATTCTTCAGAAAGGTGAAAAATGGTCCGTTTTCAAATGTTTTATTTTTGAACGTCAGTTCACATTTGTAGGTGGATTATTAGTTTTAGAGCTAAAATTAGCATGTTTAAAGGGATTTTCATGTTTCCAGGGGCTCTAAACACAAGATTTGTGGAATGGTTAAAAGTGCATGAAAATGGCCAATTTGCTCACTCTGAGGTCTCAAAAAGTGTTTCTTCATCCCGGGAAGTGAATTAAATACCATTTGGAGGCATTTAATGTTCAAGCAAAAACAGCTGATTTTTGACAAAAGAGATAACACCCCCCCATTACGTAATGCTTCAGAAAGGTGAAAAATTGTCTGTTTTCAAATGTTTTATTTTTGAATGTCAGTTCACATTTGTAGGTGGATTATTAGTTTTAGAGCTAAAATTAGCATATTTAAAGTGATTTTCATGCTTCCAGGGGCTCTAAACACAAGATTTGTGGAATGTTTAAAAGTGCATGAAAATGGCCAATTTGCTCACTCTGAGGTCTCAAAAAGTGTTTCTTCATCCCGGGAAGTGAATTAAATACCATTTGGAGGCATTTAATGTTCAAGCAAAAACGGCTGATTTTTGACAAAAGAGATAACACCCCCCCATTACGTCATTCTTCAGAAAGGTGAAAAATGGTCCGTTTTCAAATGTTTTATTTTTGAACGTCAGTTCACATTTGTAGGTGGATTATTAGTTTTAGAGCTAAAATTAGCATGTTTAAAGTGATTTTCATGCTTCCAGGGGCTCAAAACACAAGATTTGTGGAATGGTTAAAAGTGCATGAAAATGGCCAATTTGCTCTCTCTGAGGTCTCAAAAAGTGTTTCTTCACCCCGGGAAGTGAATTAAATACCATTTGGAGGCATTTAATGTTCAAGCAAAAACAGCTGATTTTTGACAAAAGAGATAACACCCCCCCATTACGTAATGCTTCAGAAAGGTGAAAAATTGTCTGTTTTCAAATGTTTTATTTTTGAATGTCAGTTCACATTTGTAGGTGGATTATTAGTTTTAGAGCTAAAATTAGCATATTTAAAGTAATTTTCATGCTTCCAGGGGCTCTAAACACAAGATTTGTGGAATGTTTAAAAGTGCATGAAAATGGCCAATTTGCTCACTCTGAGGTCTCAAAAAGTGTTTCTTCACCCCGGGAAGTGAATTAAATACCATTTGGAGGCATTTAATGTTCAAGCAAAAACGGCTGGTTTTTGACAAAAGAGATAACACCCCCCCCCATTACG
The DNA here is from genome assembly GCF_964261635.1 of Lissotriton helveticus. NCBI lineage: Eukaryota > Metazoa > Chordata > Amphibia > Caudata > Salamandridae > Lissotriton > Lissotriton helveticus. The sequence goes on from NW_027611740.1 coordinate 3,943,122, forward strand.
TCATTCTTCAGAAAGGTGAAAAATGGTCCGTTTTCAAATGTTTTATTTTTGAACGTCAGTTCACATTTGTAGGTGGATTATTAGTTTTAGAGCTAAAATTAGCATGTTTAAAGGGATTTTCATGTTTCCAGGGGCTCTAAACACAAGATTTATGGAATGGTTAAAAGTGCATGAAAATGGCCAATTTGCTCACTCTGAGGTCTCAAAAAGTGTTTCTTCACCCCGGGAAGTGAATTAAATACCATTTGGAGGCATTTAATGTTCAAGCAGAAACAGCTGATTTTTGACAAAAGAGATAAAACCCCCCCTTTACGTAATTCCTCAGAAAGGTGAAAAATGGTCAGTTTTCAAATGTTTTATTTTTGAACGTCAGTTCACATTTGTAGGTGGATTATTAGTTTTAGAGCTAAAATTAGCATGTTTAAAGTGATTTTCATGCTTCCAGAGGCTCAAAACACAAGATTTGTGGAATGGTTAAAAGTGCATGAAAATGGCCAATTTGCTCACTCTGAGGTCTCAAAAAGTGTTTCTTCACCCCGGGAAGTGAATTAAATACCATTTGGAGGCATTTAATGTTCAAGCAAAAACAGCTGATTTTTGACAAAAGAGATAACACCCCCCCATTACGTAATGCTTCAGAAAGGTGAAAAATGGTCTGTTTTCAAATGTTTTATTTTTGAAGGTCAGTTCACATTTGTAGGTGGATTATTAGTTTTAGAGCTAAAATTAGCACGTTTAAAGTGATTTTCATGCTTCCAGGGGCCCGGGAAGTGAATTAAATACCATTTGGAGGCATTTAATGTTCAAGCAAAAACGGCTGATTTTTGTCAAAAGAGATAACACCCCCCATTACGTCATGCTTCAGAAAGGTGAAAAATGGTCCGTTTTCAAATGTTTTATTTTTGAACGTCAGTTCACATTTGTAGGTGGATTATTAGTTTTAGAGCTAAAATTAGCATGTTTAAAGTGATTTTCATGCTTCCAGGGGCCCGGGAAGTGAATTAAATACCATTTGGAGGCATTTAATGTACAAGCAAAAACGGCTGATTTTTGAGAAAAGAGATAACACCCCCCCCCATTACGTCTTCTTCAGAAAGGTGAAAAATGGTCCGTTTTCAAATGTTTTATTTTTGAACGTCAGTTCACATTTGTAGGTGGATTATTAGTTTTAGAGCTAAAATTAGCATGTTTAAAGTGATTTTCATGCTTCCAGGGGCTCTAAACACAAGATTTGTGGAATGTTTAAAAGTGCATGAAAATGGCCAATTTGCTCACTCTGAGGTCTCAAAAAGTGTTTCTTCACCCCGGGAAGTGAATTAAATACCATTTGGAGGCATTTAATGTTCAAGCAAAAACAGCTGATTTTTGATAAAAAAGGGATAACACCCCCCCATTACGTCATTCTTCAGAAAGGTGAAAAATGGTCAGTTTTCAAATGTTTTATTTTTGAACGTCAGTTCACATTTGTAGGTGGAATATTAGTTTTAGAGCTAAAATTAGCATGTTTAAAGTGATTTTCATGCTTCCTGTGGCCCTAAACACAAGGTTTGTGGAATGGTTAAAAGTGCATGAAAATGGCCAATTTGCTCTCTCTGAGGTCTCAAAAAGTGTTTCTTCACGCCGGGAAGTGAATTAAATACCATTTGGAGGCATTTAATGTTCAAGCAAAAACAGCTGATTTTTGACAAAAGAGATGACACCCCCCCATTACGTAATGCTTCAGAAAGGTGAAAAATTGTCTGTTTTCAAATGTTTTATTTTTGAATGTCAGTTCACATTTGTAGGTGGATTATTAGTTTTAGAGCTAAAATTAGCATGTTTAAAGTGATTTTCATGCTTCCTGTGGCCCTAAACACAAGGTTTGTGGAATGGTTAAAAGTGCATGAAAATGGCCAATTTGCTCACTCTGAGGTCTCAAAAAGTGTTTCTTCACCCCGGGAAGTGAATTAAATACCATTTGGAGGCATTTAATGTTCAATCAAAAACAGCTGATTTTTGACAAAAGAGATAACACCTCCCATTACGTCATGCTTCAGAAAGGTGAAAAATTGTCCGTTTTCAAATGTTTTATTTTTGAATCTCAGTTCACATTTGTAGGTGGATTATTAGTTTTAGAGCTAAAATTAGCATGTTTAAAGTGATTTTCATGCTTCCTGTGGCCCTAAACACAAGGTTTGTGGAATGGTTAAAAGTGCATGAAAATGGCCAATTTGCTCACTCTGAGGTCTCAAAAAGTGTTTCTTCACCCCGGGAAGTGAATTAAATACCATTTGGATGCATTTAATGTTCAAGCAAAAACAGCTGATTTTTGACAAAAGAGATAACACCCCCCCATTACGTAATTCTTCAGAAAGGTGAAAAATTGTCTGTTTTCAAATGTTTTATTTTTGAATGTCAGTTCACATTTGTAGGTGGATTATTAGTTTTAGAGCTAAAATTAGCATATTTAAAGTGATTTTCATGCTTCCAGGGGCTCTAAACACAAGATTTGTGGAATGTTTAAAAGTGCATGAAAATGGCCAATTTGCTCACTCTGAGGTCTCAAAAAGTGTTTCTTCACCCCGGGAAGTGAATTAAATACCATTTGGAGGCATTTAATGTTCAAGCAAAAACGGCTGATTTTTGACAAAAGAGATAACACCCCCCCCATTACGTCATTCTTCAGAAAGGTGAAAAATGGTCTGTTTTCAAATGTTTTATTTTTGAACGTCAGTTCACATTTGTAGGTGGATTATTAGTTTTAGAGCTAAAATTAGCATGTTTAAAGGGATTTTCATGTTTCCAGGGGCTCTAAACACAAGATTTGTGGAATGGTTAAAAGTGCATGAAAATGGCCAATTTGCTCACTCTGAGGTCTCAAAAAGTGTTTCTTCATCCCGGGAAGTGAATTAAATACCATTTGGAGGCATTTAATGTTCAAGCAAAAACAGCTGATTTTTGACAAAAGAGATAACACCCCCCATTACGTAATGCTTCAGAAAGGTGAAAAATTGTCTGTTTTCAAATGTTTTATTTTTGAATGTCAGTTCACATTTGTAGGTGGATTATTAGTTTTAGAGCTAAAATTAGCATATTTAAAGTGATTTTCATGCTTCCAGGGGCTCTAAACACAAGATTTGTGGAATGTTTAAAAGTGCATGAAAATGGCCAATTTGCTCACTCTGAGGTCTCAAAAAGTGTTTCTTCATCCCGGGAAGTGAATTAAATACCATTTGGAGGCATTTAATGTTCAAGCAAAAACGGCTGATTTTTGACAAAAGAGATAACACCCCCCCATTACGTCATTCTTCAGAAAGGTGAAAAATGGTCCGTTTTCAAATGTTTTATTTTTGAACGTCAGTTCACATTTGTAGGTGGATTATTAGTTTTAGAGCTAAAATTAGCATGTTTAAAGTGATTTTCATGCTTCTAGGGGCTCAAAACACAAGATTTGTGGAATGGTTAAAAGTGCATGAAAATGGCCAATTTGCTCTCTCTGAGGTCTCAAAAAGTGTTTCTTCACCCCGGGAAGTGAATTAAATACCATTTGGAGGCATTTAATGTTCAAGCAAAAACAGCTGATTTTTGACAAAAGAGATAACACCCCCCCATTACGTAATGCTTCAGAAAGGTGAAAAATTGTCTGTTTTCAAATGTTTTATTTTTGAATGTCAGTTCACATTTGTAGGTGGATTATTAGTTTTAGAGCTAAAATTAGCATATTTAAAGTAATTTTCATGCTTCCAGGGGCTCTAAACACAAGATTTGTGGAATGTTTAAAAGTGCATGAAAATGGCCAATTTGCTCACTCTGAGGTCTCAAAAAGTGTTTCTTCACCCCGGGAAGTGAATTAAATACCATTTGGAGGCATTTAATGTTCAAGCAAAAACGGCTGGTTTTTGACAAAAGAGATAACACCCCCCCCATTACGTCATTCTTCAGAAAGGTGAAAAATGGTCCGTTTTCAAATGTTTTATTTTTGAACGTCAGTTCACATTTGTAGGTGGATTATTAGTTTTAGAGCTAAAATTAGCATGTTTAAAGGGATTTTCATGTTTCCAGGGGCTCTAAAACAAGATTTGTGGAATGGTTAAAAGTGCATGAAAATGGCCAATTTGCTCACTCTGAGGTCTCAAAAAGTGTTTCTTCACCCCGGGAAGTGAATTAAATACCATTTGGAGGCATTTAATGTTCAAGCAGAAACAGCTGATTTTTGACAAAAGAGATAACACCCCCCCATTACGTAATGCTTCAGAAAGGTGAAAAATTGTCTGTTTTCAAATGTTTTATTTTTGAATGTCAGTTCACATTTGTAGGTGGATTATTAGTTTTAGAGCTAAAATTAGCATGTTTAAAGTGATTTTCATGCTTCCTGTGGCCCTAAACACAAGGTTTGTGGAATGGTTAAAAGTGCATGAAAATGGCCAATTTGCTCACTCTGAGGTCTCAAAAAGTGTTTCTTCACCCCGGGAAGTGAATTAAATACCATTTGGAGGCATTTAATGTTCAAGCAAAAACGGCTGATTTTTGACAAAAGAGATAACACCCCCCCATTACGTCATTCTTCAGAAAGGTGAAAAATGGTCCGTTTTCAAATGTTTTATTTTTGAACGTCAGTTCACATTTGTAGGTGGATTATTAGTTTTAGAGCTAAAATTAGCATGTTTAAAGGGATTTTCATGTTTCCAGGGGCTCTAAACACAAGATTTGTGGAATGGTTAAAAGTGCATGAAAATGGCCAATTTGCTCACTCTGAGGTCTCAAAAAGTGTTTCTTCATCCCGGGAAGTGAATTAAATACCATTTGGAGGCATTTAATGTTCAAGCAAAAACAGCTGATTTTTGACAAAAGAGATAACACCCCCCCATTACGTAATGCTTCAGAAAGGTGAAAAATGGTCTGTTTTCAAATGTTTTATTTTTGAAGGTCAGTTCACATTTGTAGGTGGATTATTAGTTTTAGAGCTAAAATTAGCACGTTTAAAGTGATTTTCATGCTTCCAGGGGCCCGGGAAGTGAATTAAATACCATTTGGAGGCATTTAATGTTCAAGCAAAAACGGCTGATTTTTGTCAAAAGAGATAACACCCCCCATTACGTCATGCTTCAGAAAGGTGAAAAATGGTCAGTTTTCAAATGTTTTATTTTTGAACGTCAGTTCACATTTGTAGGTGGATTATTAGTTTTAGAGCTAAAATTAGCATGTTTAAAGTGATTTTCATGCTTCCAGGGGCCCGGGAAGTGAATTAAATACCATTTGGAGGCATTTAATGTACAAGCAAAAACGGCTGATTTTTGAGAAAAGAGATAACACCCCCCCCCATTACGTCTTCTTCAGAAAGGTGAAAAATGGTCCGTTTTCAAATGTTTTATTTTTGAACGTCAGTTCACATTTGTAGGTGGATTATTAGTTTTAGAGCTAAAATTAGCATGTTTAAAGTGATTTTCATGCTTCCATGGGCTCTAAACACAAGATTTGTGGAATGTTTAAAAGTGCATGAAAATGGCCAATTTGCTCACTCTGAGGTCTCAAAAAGTGTTTCTTCACCCCGGGAAGTGAATTAAATACCATTTGGAGGCATTTAATGTTCAAGCAAAAACAGCTGATTTTTGATAAAAAAGGGATAACACCCCCCCATTACGTCATTCTTCAGAAAGGTGAAAAATGGTCAGTTTTCAAATGTTTTATTTTTGAACGTCAGTTCACATTTGTAGGTGGAATATTAGTTTTAGAGCTAAAATTAGCATGTTTAAAGTGATTTTCATGCTTCCTGTGGCCCTAAACACAAGGTTTGTGGAATGGTTAAAAGTGCATGAAAATGGCCAATTTGCTCTCTCTGAGGTCTCAAAAAGTGTTTCTTCACGCCGGGAAGTGAATTAAATACCATTTGGAGGCATTTAATGTTCAAGCAAAAACAGCTGATTTTTGACAAAAGAGATAACACCCCCCCATTACGTAATGCTTCAGAAAGGTGAAAAATTGTCTGTTTTCAAATGTTTTATTTTTGAATGTCAGTTCACATTTGTAGGTGGATTATTAGTTTTAGAGCTAAAATTAGCATATTTAAAGTGATTTTCATGCTTCCAGGGGCTCTAAACACAAGATTTGTGGAATGTTTAAAAGTGCATGAAAATGGCCAATTTGCTCACTCTGAGGTCTCAAAAAGTGTTTCTTCACCCCGGGAAGTGAATTAAATACCATTTGGAGGCATTTAATGTTCAAGCAAAAACGGCTGATTTTTGACAAAAGAGATAACACCCCCCCATTACGTCATTCTTCAGAAAGGTGAAAAATGGTCCGTTTTCAAATGTTTTATTTTTGAACGTCAGTTCACATTTGTAGGTGGATTATTAGTTTTAGAGCTAAAATTAGCATGTTTAAAGGGATTTTCATGTTTCCAGGGGCTCTAAACACAAGATTTGTGGAATGGTTAAAAGTGCATGAAAATGGCCAATTTGCTCACTCTGAGGTCTCAAAAAGTGTTTCTTCATCCCGGGAAGTGAATTAAATACCATTTGGAGGCATTTAATGTTCAAGCAAAAACAGCTGATTTTTGACAAAAGAGATAACACCCCCCCATTACGTAATGCTTCAGAAAGGTGAAAAATTGTCTGTTTTCAAATGTTTTATTTTTGAATGTCAGTTCACATTTGTAGGTGGATTATTAGTTTTAGAGCTAAAATTAGCATATTTAAAGTGATTTTCATGCTTCCAGGGGCTCTAAACACAAGATTTGTGGAATGTTTAAAAGTGCATGAAAATGGCCAATTTGCTCACTCTGAGGTCTCAAAAAGTGTTTCTTCATCCCGGGAAGTGAATTAAATACCATTTGGAGGCATTTAATGTTCAAGCAAAAACGGCTGATTTTTGACAAAAGAGATAACACCCCCCCATTACGTCATTCTTCAGAAAGGTGAAAAATGGTCCGTTTTCAAATGTTTTATTTTTGAACGTCAGTTCACATTTGTAGGTGGATTATTAGTTTTAGAGCTAAAATTAGCATGTTTAAAGTGATTTTCATGCTTCCAGGGGCTCAAAACACAAGATTTGTGGAATGGTTAAAAGTGCATGAAAATGGCCAATTTGCTCTCTCTGAGGTCTCAAAAAGTGTTTCTTCACCCCGGGAAGTGAATTAAATACCATTTGGAGGCATTTAATGTTCAAGCAAAAACAGCTGATTTTTGACAAAAGAGATAACACCCCCCCATTACGTAATGCTTCAGAAAGGTGAAAAATTGTCTGTTTTCAAATGTTTTATTTTTGAATGTCAGTTCACATTTGTAGGTGGATTATTAGTTTTAGAGCTAAAATTAGCATATTTAAAGTAATTTTCATGCTTCCAGGGGCTCTAAACACAAGATTTGTGGAATGTTTAAAAGTGCATGAAAATGGCCAATTTGCTCACTCTGAGGTCTCAAAAAGTGTTTCTTCACCCCGGGAAGTGAATTAAATACCATTTGGAGGCATTTAATGTTCAAGCAAAAACGGCTGGTTTTTGACAAAAGAGATAACACCCCCCCCATTACGTCATTCTTCAGAAAGGTGAAAAATGGTCCGTTTTCAAATGTTTTATTTTTGAACGTCAGTTCACATTTGTAGGTGGATTATTAGTTTTAGAGCTAAAATTAGCATGTTTAAAGGGATTTTCATGTTTCCAGGGGCTCTAAACACAAGATTTGTGGAATGGTTAAAAGTGCATGAAAATGGCCAATTTGCTCACTCTGAGGTCTCAAAAAGTGTTTCTTCACCCCGGGAAGTGAATTAAATACCATTTGGAGGCATTTAATGTTCAAGCAGAAACAGCTGATTTTTGACAAAAGAGATAACACCCCCCCATTACGTAATTCTTCAGAAAGGTGAAAAATGGTCCGTTTTCAAATGTTTTATTTTTGAACGTCAGTTCACATTTGTAGGTGGATTATTAGTTTTAGAGCTAAAATTAGCATGTTTAAAGTGATTTTCATGCTTCCAGAGGCTCAAAACACAAGATTTGTGGAATGGTTAAAAGTGCATGAAAATGGCCAATTTGCTCACTCTGAGGTCTCAAAAAGTGTTTCTTCACCCCGGGAAGTGAATTAAATACCATTTGGAGGCATTTAATGTTCAAGCAAAAACAGCTGATTTTTGACAAAAGAGATAACACCCCCCCATTACGTAATGCTTCAGAAAGGTGAAAAAGGGTCTGTTTTCAAATGTTTTATTTTTGAAGGTCAGTTCACATTTGTAGGTGGATTATTAGTTTTAGAGCTAAAATTAGCACGTTTAAAGTGATTTTCATGCTTCCAGGGGCCCGGGAAGTGAATTAAATACCATTTGGAGGCATTTAATGTTCAAGCAAAAACGGCTGATTTTTGTCAAAAGAGATAACACCCCCCATTACGTCATGCTTCAGAAAGGTGAAAAATGGTCCGTTTTCAAATGTTTTATTTTTGAACGTCAGTTCACATTTGTAGGTGGATTATTAGTTTTAGAGCTAAAATTAGCATGTTTAAAGTGATTTTCATGCTTCCAGGGGCCCGGGAAGTGAATTAAATACCATTTGGAGGCATTTAATGTACAAGCAAAAACGGCTGATTTTTGAGAAAAGAGATAACACCCCCCCCCATTACGTCTTCTTCAGAAAGGTGAAAAATGGTCCGTTTTCAAATGTTTTATTTTTGAACGTCAGTTCACATTTGTAGGTGGATTATTAGTTTTAGAGCTAAAATTAGCATGTTTAAAGTGATTTTCATGCTTCCAGGGGCTCTAAACACAAGATTTGTGGAATGTTTAAAAGTGCATGAAAATGGCCAATTTGCTCACTCTGAGGTCTCAAAAAGTGTTTCTTCACCCCGGGAAGTGAATTAAATACCATTTGGAGGCATTTAATGTTCAAGCAAAAACAGCTGATTTTTGATAAAAAAAGGGATAACACCCCCCCATTACGTCATTCTTCAGAAAGGTGAAAAATGGTCAGTTTTCAAATGTTTTATTTTTGAACGTCAGTTCACATTTGTAGGTGGAATATTAGTTTTAGAGCTAAAATTAGCATGTTTAAAGTGATTTTCATGCTTCCTGTGGCCCTAAACACAAGGTTTGTGGAATGGTTAAAAGTGCATGAAAATGGCCAATTTGCTCACTCTGAGGTCTCAAAAAGTGTTTCTTCACCCCGGGAAGTGAATTAAATACCATTTGGAGGCATTTAATGTTCAATCAAAAACAGCTGATTTTTGACAAAAGAGATAACACCTCCCATTACGTCATGCTTCAGAAAGGTGAAAAATTGTGCGTTTTCAAATGTTTTATTTTTGAATCTCAGTTCACATTTGTAGGTGGATTATTAGTTTTAGAGCTAAAATTAGCATGTTTAAAGTGATTTTCATGCTTCCTGTGGCCCTAAACACAAGGTTTGTGGAATGGTTAAAAGTGCATGAAAATGGCCAATTTGCTCACTCTGAGGTCTCAAAAAGTGTTTCTTCACCCCGGGAAGTGAATTAAATACCATTTGGAGGCATTTAATGTTCAAGCAAAAACAGCTGATTTTTGACAAAAGAGATAACTCCCCCCCATTACGTAATTCTTCAGAAAGGTGAAAAATTGTCTGTTTTCAAATGTTTTATTTTTGAATGTCAGTTCACATTTGTAGGTGGATTATTAGTTTTAGAGCTAACATTAGCATATTTAAAGTGATTTTCATGCTTCCAGGGGCTCTAAACACAAGATTTGTGGAATGTTTAAAAGTGCATGAAAATGGCCAATTTGCTCACTCTGAGGTCTCAAAAAGTGTTTCTTCACCCCGGGAAGTGAATTAAATACCATTTGGAGGCATTTAATGTTCAAGCAAAAACGGCTGATTTTTGACAAAAGAGATAACACCCCCCCATTACGTCATTCTTCAGAAAGGGGAAAAATGGTCCGTTTTCAAATGTTTTATTTTTGAACGTCAGTTCACATTTGTAGGTGGATTATTAGTTTTAGAGCTAAAATTAGCATGTTTAAAGGGATTTTCATGTTTCCAGGGGCTCTAAACACAAGATTTGTGGAATGGTTAAAAGTGCATGAAAATGGCCAATTTGCTCACTCTGAGGTCTCAAAAAGTGTTTCTTCACCCCGGGAAGTGAATTAAATACCATTTGTAGGCATTTAATGTTCAATCAAAAACAGCTGATTTTTGACAAAAGAGATAACACCCCCCATTACGTCATTCTTCAGAAAGGTGAAAAATGGTCCGTTTTCAAATGTTTTATTTTTGAACGTCAGTTCACATTTGTAGGTGGATTATTAGTTTTAGAGCTAAAATTAGCATGTTTAAAGTGATTTTCATGCTTCCAGGGGCTCTAAACACAAGATTTGTGGAATGGTTAAAAGTGCATGAAAATGGCCAATTTGCTCACTCTGAGGTCTCAAAAAGTGTTTCTTCACCCCGGGAAGTGAATTAAATACCATTTGGAGGCATTTAATGTTCAAGCAGAAACAGCTGATTTTTGACAAAAGAGATAACACCCCCCCCATTACGTAATTCTTCAGAAAGGTGAAAAATGGTCCATTTTCAAATGTTTTATTTTTGAACGTCAGTTCACATTTGTAGGTGGATTATTAGTTTTAGAGCTAAAATTAGCATGTTTAAAGTGATTTTCATGCTTCCAGGGGCTCAAAACACAAGATTTGTGGAATGGTTAAAAGTGCATGAAAATGGCCAATTTGCTCACTCTGAGGTCTCAAAAAGTGTTTCTTCACCCCGGGAAGTGAATTAAATACCATTTGGAGGCATTTAATGTTCAAGCAAAAACAGCTGATTTTTGACAAAAGAGATAACACCCCCCATTACGTAATGCTTCAGAAAGGTGAAAAATGGTCCGTTTTCAAATGTTTTATTTTTGAAGGTCAGTTCACATTTGTAGGTGGATTATTAGTTTTAGAGCTAAAATTAGCACGTTTAAAGTGATTTTCATGCTTCCAGGGGCCCGGGAAGTGAATTAAATACCATTTGGAGGCATTTAATGTTCAAGCAAAAACGGCTGATTTTTGTCAAAAGAGATAACACCCCCATTACGTCATGCTTCAGAAAGGTGAAAAATGGTCAGTTTTCAAATGTTTTATTTTTGAACGTCAGTTCACATTTGTAGGTGGATTATTAGTTTTAGAGCTAAAATTAGCATGTTTAAAGTGATTTTCATGCTTCCAGGGGCCCGGGAAGTGAATTAAATACCATTTGGAGGCATTTAATGTTCAAGCAAAAACGGCTGATTTTTGAGAAAAGAGATAACACCCCCCCATTACGTCTTCTTCAGAAAGGTGAAAAATGGTCCGTTTTCAAATGTTTTATTTTTGAACGTCAGTTCACATTTGTAGGTGGATTATTAGTTTTAGAGCTAAAATTAGCATGTTTAAAGTGATTTTCATGCTTCCAGGGGCCCGGGAAGTGAATTAAATACCATTTGGAGGCATTTAATGTTCAAGCAAAAACAGCTGATCTTTGACAAAAGAGATAACACCCCCCCATTACGTCATTCTTCAGAAAGGTGAAAAATGGTCCGTTTTCAAATGTTTTATTTTTGAACGTCAGTTCACATTTGTAGGTGGATTATTAGTTTTAGAGCTAAAATTAGCATGTTTAAAGTGATTTTCATGCTTCCAGGGGCTCTAAACACAAGATTTGTGGAATGGTTAAAAGTGCATGAAAATGGCCAATTTGCTCACTCTGAGGTCTCAAAAAGTGTTTCTTCACCCCGGGAAGTGAATTAAATACCATTTGGAGGCATTTAATGTTCAAGCAAAAACGGCTGATTTTTGACAAAAGAGATAACACCCCCCCATTACGTCATGCTTCAGAAAGGTGAAAAATGGTCCGTTTTCAAATGTTTTATTTTTGAACGTCAGTTCACATTTGTAGGTGGATTATTAGTTTTAGAGCTAAAATTAGCATGTTTAAAGTGATTTTCATGCTTCCAGGTGCCCGGGAAGTGAATTAAATACCATTTGGAGGCATTTAATGTTCAAGCAAAAACGGCTGATTTTTGACAAAAGAGATAACACCCCCCCATTACGTCATGCTTCAGAAAGGTGAAAAATTGTCCGTTTTCAAATGTTTTATTTTTGAATGTCAGTTCACATTTGTAGGTGGATTATTAGTTTTAGAGCTAAAATTAGCATGTTTAAAGTGATTTTCATGCTTCCTGTGGCCCTAAACACAAGGTTTGTGGAATGGTTAAAAGTGCATGAAAATGGCCAATTTGCTCTCTCTGAGGTCTCAAAAAGTGTTTCTTCACACCGGGAAGTGAATTAAATACCATTTGGAGGCATTTAATGTTCAAGCAAAAACAGCTGATTTTTGACAAAAGAGATATCACCCCCCCCATTACGTAATTCTTCAGAAAGGTGAAAAATGGTCCATTTTCAAATGTTTTATTTTTCAACGTCAGTTCACATTTGTAGGTGGATTATTAGTTTTAGAGCTAAAATTAGCATTTTTAAAGTGATTTTCATGCTTCCAGGGGCCCGGGAAGTGAATTAAATACCATTTGGAGGCATTTAATGTTCAAGCAAAAACAGCTGATGTTTGACAAAAGAGATAACACCCCCCCATTACGTCATTCTTCAGAAAGGTGAAAAATGGTCCGTTTTCAAATGTTTTATTTTTGAACATCAGTTCACATTTGTAGGTGGATTATTAGTTTTAGAGCTAAAATTAGCATGTTTAAAGTGATTTTCATGCTTCCAGGGGCTCTAAACACAAGATTTGTGGAATGGTTAAAAGTGCATGAAAATGGCCAATTTGCTCACTCTGAGGTCTCAAAAAGTGTTTCTTCACCCCGGGAAGTGAATTAAATACCATTTGGAGGCATTTAATGTTCAAGCAAAAACGGCTGATTTTTGACAAAAGAGATAACACCCCCCCATTACGTCATGCTTCAGAAAGGTGAAAAATGGTCCGTTTTCAAATGTTTTATTTTTGAACGTCAGTTCACATTTGTAGGTGGATTATTAGTTTTAGAGCTAAAATTAGCATGTTTAAAGTGATTTTCATGCTTCCAGGGGCCCGGGAAGTGAATTAAATACCATTTGGAGGCATTTAATGTTCAAGCAAAAACGGCTGATTTTTGACAAAAGAGATAACACCCCCCCATTACGTCATGCTTCAGAAAGGTGAAAAATTGTCCGTTTTCAAATGTTTTATTTTTGAATGTCAGTTCACATTTGTAGGTGGATTATTTGTTTTAGAGCTAAAATTAGCATGTTTAAAGTGATTTTCATGCTTCCTGTGGCCCTAAACACAAGGTTTGTGGAATGGTTAAAAGTGCATGAAAATGGCCAATTTGCACACTCTGAGGTCTCAAAAAGTGTTTCTTCACCCCGGGAAGTGAATTAAATACCATTTGGAGGCATTTAATGTTCAAGCAAAAACAGCTGATTTTTGACAAAAGAGATAACACCCCCCTATTACGTAATTCTTCAGAAAGGTGAAAAATGGTCCGTTTTCAAATGTTTTATTTTTGAACGTCAGTTCACATTTGTAGGTGGATTATTATTTTTAGAGCTAAAATTAGCATGTTTAAAGTGATTTTCATGCTTCCAGGGGCCCGGGAAATAAATTAAATACCATTTGGAGGCATTTAATGTTCAAGCAAAAACAGCTGATTTTTGACAAAAGAGATAACACCCCCCTATTACGTCATTCTTCAGAAAGGTGAAAAATGGTCCGTTTTCAAATGTTTTATTTTTGAACGTCAGTTCACATTTGTAGGTGGATTATTAGTTTTAGAGCTAAAATTAGCATGTTTAAAGTGATTTTCAAGCTTCCAGGGGCTCTAAACACAAGATTTGTGGAATGGTTAAAAGTGCATGAAAATTGCCAATTTTCTCACTCTGAGGTCTCAAAAAGTGTTTCTTCACCCCGGGAAGTGAATTAAATACCATTTGGAGGCATTTAATGTTCAAGCAAAAACGGCTAATTTTTGACAAAAGAGATAACACCCCCCATTACGTCATGCTTCAGAAAGGTGAAAAATGGTCCGTTTTCAAATGTTTTATTTTTGAACGTCAGTTCACATTTGTAGGTGGATTATTAGTTTTAGAGCTGAAATTAGCATGTTTAAAGTGATTTTCATGCTTCCAGGGGCCCGGGAAGTGAATTAAATACCATTTGGAGGCATTTAATGTTCAAGCAAAAAAGGCTGATTTGTGACAAAAGAGATAACACCCCCCCCATTATGTCATGCTTCAGAAAGGTGAAAAATGGTCCGTTTTCAAATGTTTTATTTTTGAACGTCAGTTCACATTTGTAGGTGGATTATTAGTTTTAGAGCTGAAATTAGCATGTTTAAAGTGATTTTCATGCTTCCAGGGGCCCGGGAAGTGAATTAAATACCATTTGGAGGCATTTAATGTTCAAGCAAAAAAGGCTGATTTTTGACAAAAGAGATAACACCCCCCCATTACGTCATGCTTCAGAAAGGTGAAAAATTGTCCGTTTTCAAATGTTTTATTTTTGAATGTCAGTTCACATTTGTAGGTGGATTATTAGTTTTAGAGCTAAAATTAGCATGTTTAAAGTGATTTTCATGCTTCCTGTGGCCCTAAACACAAGGTTTGTGGAATGGTTAAAAGTGCATGAAAATTGCCAATTTGCTCACTCTGAGGTCTCAAAAAGTGTTTCTTCACCCCGGGAAGTGAATTAAATACCATTTGGAGGCATTTAATGTTCAAGCAAAAATGGCAGATTTTTGACAAAAGAGATAACACCCCCCCATTACGTCATTCTTCAGAAAGGTGAAAAATGGTCCGTTTTAAAATGTTTTATTTTTGAACGTCAGTTCACATTTGTAGGTGGATTATTAGTTTTAGAGCTAAAATTAGCATGTTTAAAGTGATTTTCATGCTTCCAGGGGCCGGGGAAGTGAATTAAATACCATTTGGAGGCATTTAATGTTCAAGCAAAAACGGCAGATTTTTGACAAAAGAGATAACACCCCCCCATTACGTCATTCTTCAGAAAGGTGAAAAATGGTCCGTTTTCAAATGTTTTATTTTTGAACGTCAGTTCACATTTGTAGGTGGATTATTAGTTTTAGAGCTAAAATTAGCATGTTTAAAGTGATTTTCATGCTTCCAGGGGCCCGGGAAGTGAATTAAATACCATTTGGAGGCATTTAATGTTCAAGCAACAACAGCTGATGTTTGACAAAAGAGATAACACCCCCCCATTACGTCATTCTTCAGAAAGGTGAAAAATGGTCCGTTTTCAAATGTTTTATTTTTGAACGTCAGTTCACATTTGTAGGTGGATTATTAGTTTTAGAGCTAAAATTAGCATGTTTAAAGTGATTTTCAAGCTTCCAGGGGCTCTAAACACAAGATTTGTGGAATGGTTAAAAGTGCATGAAAATTGCCAATTTTCTCACTCTGAGGTCTCAAAAAGTGTTTCTTCACCCCGGGAAGTGAATTAAATACCATTTGGAGGCATTTAATGTTCAAGCAAAAACGGCTAATTTTTGACAAAAGAGATAACACCCCCCATTACGTCATGCTTCAGAAAGGTGAAAAATGGTCCGTTTTCAAATGTTTTATTTTTGAACGTCAGTTCACATTTGTAGGTGGATTATTAGTTTTAGAGCTGAAATTAGCATGTTTAAAGTGATTTTCATGCTTCCAGGGGCCCGGGAAGTGAATTAAATACCATTTGGAGGCATTTAATGTTCAAGCAAAAAAGGCTGATTTGTGACAAAAGAGATAACACCCCCCCCATTATGTCATGCTTCAGAAAGGTGAAAAATGGTCCGTTTTCAAATGTTTTATTTTTGAACGTCAGTTCACATTTGTAGGTGGATTATTAGTTTTAGAGCTGAAATTAGCATGTTTAAAGTGATTTTCATGCTTCCAGGGGCCCGGGAAGTGAATTAAATACCATTTGGAGGCATTTAATGTTCAAGCAAAAAAGGCTGATTTTTGACAAAAGAGATAACACCCCCCCATTACGTCATGCTTCAGAAAGGTGAAAAATTGTCCGTTTTCAAATGTTTTATTTTTGAATGTCAGTTCACATTTGTAGGTGGATTATTAGTTTTAGAGCTAAAATTAGCATGTTTAAAGTGATTTTCATGCTTCCTGTGGCCCTAAACACAAGGTTTGTGGAATGGTTAAAAGTGCATGAAAATTGCCAATTTGCTCACTCTGAGGTCTCAAAAAGTGTTTCTTCACCCCGGGAAGTGAATTAAATACCATTTGGAGGCATTTAATGTTCAAGCAAAAATGGCTGATTTTTGACAAAAGAGATAACACCCCCCCATTACGTCATTCTTCAGAAAGGTGAAAAATGGTCCGTTTTAAAATGTTTTATTTTTGAACGTCAGTTCACATTTGTAGGTGGATTATTAGTTTTAGAGCTAAAATTAGCATGTTTAAAGTGATTTTCATGCTTCCAGGGGCCGGGGAAGTGAATTAAATACCATTTGGAGGCATTTAATGTTCAAGCAAAAACGGCAGATTTTTGACAAAAGAGATAACACCCCCCCATTACGTCATTCTTCAGAAAGGTGAAAAATGGTCCGTTTTCAAATGTTTTATTTTTGAACGTCAGTTCACATTTGTAGGTGGATTATTAGTTTTAGAGCTAAAATTAGCATGTTTAAAGTGATTTTCATGCTTCCAGGGGCCCGGGAAATGAATTAAATACCATTTGGAGGCATTTAATGTTCAAGCAACAACAGCTGATGTTTGACAAAAGAGATAACACCCCCCCATTACGTCATTCTTCAGAAAGGTGAAAAATGGTCCGTTTTCAAATGTTTTATTTTTGAACGTCAGTTCACATTTGTAGGTGGATTATTAGTTTTAGAGCTAAAATTAGCATGTTTAAAGTGATTTTCATGCTTCCAGGGGCTCTAAACACAAGATTTGTGGAATGGTTAAAAGTGCATGAAAATGGCCAATTTGCTCACTCTGAGGTCTCAAAAAGTGTTTCTTCACCCCGGGAAGTGAATTAAATACCATTTGGAGGCATTTAATGTTCAAGCAAAAACGGCTGATTTTTGACAAAAGAGATAACACCCCCCATTACGTCATGCTTCAGAAAGGTGAAAAATGGTCCGTTTTCAAAAGTTTTATTTTTGAACGTCAGTTCACATTTGTAGGTGGATTATTAGTTTTAGAGCTAAAATTAGCATGTTTAAAGTGATTTTCATGCTTCCAGGTGCCCGGGAAGTGAATTAAATACCATTTGGAGGCATTTAATGTTCAAGCAAAAACGGCTTATTTTTGACAAAAGAGATAACACCCCCCCATTACGTCATGCTTCAGAAAGGTGAAAAATTGTCCGTTTTCAAATGTTTTATTTTTGAATGTCAGTTCACATTTGTAGGTGGATTATTAGTTTTAGAGATAAAATTAGCATGTTTAATGTGATTTTCATGCTTCCTGTGGCCCTAAACACAAGGTTTGTGGAATGGTTAAAAGTGCATGAAAATGGCCAATTTGCTCACTCTGAGGTCTCAAAAAGTGTTTCTTCATCCCGGGAAGTGAATTAAATACCATTTGGAGGCATTTAATGTTCAAGCAAAAACGGCTGATTTTTGACAAAAGAGATAACACCCCCCATTACGTCATGCTTCAGAAAGGTGAAAAATGGTCCGTTTTCAAATGTTTTATTTTTGAACGTCAGTTCACATTTGTAGGTGGATTATTAGTTTTAGAGCTAAAATTAGCATGTTTAAAGGGATTTTCATGTTTCCAGGGGTTCTAAACACAAGATTTGTGGAATGGTTAAAAGTGCATGAAAATGGCCAATTTGCTCACTCTGAGGTCTCAAAAAGTGTTTCTTCACCCCGGGAAGTGAATTAAATACCATTTGTAGGCATTTAATGTTCAATCAAAAACAGCTGTTTTTTGACAAAAGAGATAACACCCCCCCATTACGTAATTCTTCAGAAAGGTGAAAAATGGTCCGTTTTCAAATGTTTTATTTTTGAACGTCAGTTCACATTTGTAGGTGGATTATTAGTTTTAGAGCTAAAATTAGCACGTTTAAAGTGATTTTCATGCTTCCAGGGGCCCGGGAAGTGAATTAAATACCATTTGGAGGCATTTAATGTTCAAGCAAAAACGGCTGATTTTTGTCAAAAGAGATAACACCCCCCATTACGTCATGCTTCAGAAAGGTGAAAAATGGTCCGTTTTCAAATGTTTTATTTTTGAACGTCAGTTCACATTTGTAGGTGGATTATTAGTTTTAGAGCTAAAATTAGCATGTTTAAAGTGATTTTCATGCTTCCAGGGGCCCGGGAAGTGAATTAAATACCATTTGGAGGCATTTAATGTACAAGCAAAAACGGCTGATTTTTGAGAAAAGAGATAACACCCCCCCCCATTACGTCTTCTTCAGAAAGGTGAAAAATGGTCCGTTTTCAAATGTTTTATTTTTGAACGTCAGTTCACATTTGTAGGTGGATTATTAGTTTTAGAGCTAAAATTAGCATGTTTAAAGTGATTTTCATGCTTCCAGGGGCTCTAAACACAAGATTTGTGGAATGTTTAAAAGTGCATGAAAATGGCCAATTTGCTCACTCTGAGGTCTCAAAAAGTGTTTCTTCACCCCGGGAAGTGAATTAAATACCATTTGGAGGCATTTAATGTTCAAGCAAAAACAGCTGATTTTTGATAAAAAAAGGGATAACACCCCCCCATTACGTCATTCTTCAGAAAGGTGAAAAATGGTCAGTTTTCAAATGTTTTATTTTTGAACGTCAGTTCACATTTGTAGGTGGAATATTAGTTTTAGAGCTAAAATTAGCATGTTTAAAGTGATTTTCATGCTTCCTGTGGCCCTAAACACAAGGTTTGTGGAATGGTTAAAAGTGCATGAAAATGGCCAATTTGCTCACTCTGAGGTCTCAAAAAGTGTTTCTTCACCCCGGGAAGTGAATTAAATACCATTTGGAGGCATTTAATGTTCAATCAAAAACAGCTGATTTTTGACAAAAGAGATAACACCTCCCATTACGTCATGCTTCAGAAAGGTGAAAAATTGTCCGTTTTCAAATGTTTTATTTTTGATCTCAGTTCACATTTGTAGGTGGATTATTAGTTTTAGAGCTAAAATTAGCATGTTTAAAGTGATTTTCATGCTTCCTGTGGCCCTAAACACAAGGTTTGTGGAATGGTTAAAAGTGCATGAAAATGGCCAATTTGCTCACTCTGAGGTCTCAAAAAGTGTTTCTTCACCCCGGGAAGTGAATTAAATACCATTTGGAGGCATTTAATGTTCAAGCAAAAACAGCTGATTTTTGACAAAAGAGATAACTCCCCCCCATTACGTAATTCTTCAGAAAGGTGAAAAATTGTCTGTTTTCAAATGTTTTATTTTTGAATGTCAGTTCACATTTGTAGGTGGATTATTAGTTTTAGAGCTAACATTAGCATATTTAAAGTGATTTTCATGCTTCCAGGGGCTCTAAACACAAGATTTGTGGAATGTTTAAAAGTGCATGAAAATGGCCAATTTGCTCACTCTGAGGTCTCAAAAAGTGTTTCTTCACCCCGGGAAGTGAATTAAATACCATTTGGAGGCATTTAATGTTCAAGCAAAAACGGCTGATTTTTGACAAAAGAGATAACACCCCCCCATTACGTCATTCTTCAGAAAGGGGAAAAATGGTCCGTTTTCAAATGTTTTATTTTTGAACGTCAGTTCACATTTGTAGGTGGATTATTAGTTTTAGAGCTAAAATTAGCATGTTTAAAGGGATTTTCATGTTTCCAGGGGCTCTAAACACAAGATTTGTGGAATGGTTAAAAGTGCATGAAAATGGCCAATTTGCTCACTCTGAGGTCTCAAAAAGTGTTTCTTCACCCCGGGAAGTGAATTAAATACCATTTGTAGGCATTTAATGTTCAATCAAAAACAGCTGATTTTTGCCAAAAGAGATAACACCCCCCATTACGTCATTCTTCAGAAAGGTGAAAAATGGTCCGTTTTCAAATGTTTTATTTTTGAACGTCAGTTCACATTTGTAGGTGGATTATTAGTTTTAGAGCTAAAATTAGCATGTTTAAAGTGATTTTCATGCTTCCAGGGGCTCTAAACACAAGATTTGTGGAATGGTTAAAAGTGCATGAAAATGGCCAATTTGCTCACTCTGAGGTCTCAAAAAGTGTTTCTTCACCCCGGGAAGTGAATTAAATACCATTTGGAGGCATTTAATGTTCAAGCAGAAACAGCTGATTTTTGACAAAAGAGATAACACCCCCCCCATTACGTAATTCTTCAGAAAGGTGAAAAATGGTCCATTTTCAAATGTTTTATTTTTGAACGTCAGTTCACATTTGTAGGTGGATTATTAGTTTTAGAGCTAAAATTAGCATGTTTAAAGTGATTTTCATGCTTCCAGGGGCTCAAAACACAAGATTTGTGGAATGGTTAAAAGTGCATGAAAATGGCCAATTTGCTCACTCTGAGGTCTCAAAAAGTGTTTCTTCACCCCGGAAGTGAATTAAATACCATTTGGAGGCATTTAATGTTCAAGCAAAAACAGCTGATTTTTGACAAAAGAGATAACACCCCCCCATTACGTAATGCTTCAGAAAGGTGAAAAATGGTCCGTTTTCAAATGTTTTATTTTTGAAGGTCAGTTCACATTTGTAGGTGGATTATTAGTTTTAGAGCTAAAATTAGCACGTTTAAAGTGATTTTCATGCTTCCAGGGGCCCGGGAAGTGAATCAAATACCATTTGGAGGCATTTAATGTTCAAGCAAAAACGGCTGATTTTTGTCAAAAGAGATAACACCCCCCATTACGTCATGCTTCAGAAAGGTGAAAAATGGTCCGTTTTCAAATGTTTTATTTTTGAACGTCAGTTCACATTTGTAGGTGGATTATTAGTTTTAGAGCTAAAATTAGCATGTTTAAAGTGATTTTCATGCTTCCAGGGGCCCGGGGAAGTGAATTAAATACCATTTGGAGGCATTTAATGTTCAAGCAAAAACGGCTGATTTTTGAGAAAAGAGATAACACCCCCCATTACGTCTTCTTCAGAAAGGTGAAAAATGGTCCGTTTTCAAATGTTTTATTTTTGAACGTCAGTTCACATTTGTAGGTGGATTATTAGTTTTAGAGCTAAAATTAGCATGTTTAAAGTGATTTTCATGCTTCCAGGGGCCCGGGAAGTGAATTAAATACCATTTGGAGGCATTTAATGTTCAAGCAAAAACAGCTGATCTTTGACAAAAGAGATAACACCCCCCCATTACGTCATTCTTCAGAAAGGTGAAAAATGGTCCGTTTTCAAATGTTTTATTTTTGAACGTCAGTTCACATTTGTAGGTGGATTATTAGTTTTAGAGCTAAAATTAGCATGTTTAAAGTGATTTTCATGCTTCCAGGGGCTCTAAACACAAGATTTGTGGAATGGTTAAAAGTGCATGAAAATGGCCAATTTGCTCACTCTGAGGTCTCAAAAAGTGTTTCTTCACCCCGGGAAGTGAATTAAATACCATTTGGAGGCATTTAATGTTCAAGCAAAAACGGCTGATTTTTGACAAAAGAGATAACACCCCCCCATTACGTCATGCTTCAGAAAGGTGAAAAATGGTCCGTTTTCAAATGTTTTATTTTTGAACGTCAGTTCACATTTGTAGGTGGATTATTAGTTTTAGAGCTAAAATTAGCATGTTTAAAGTGATTTTCATGCTTCCAGGTGCCCGGGAAGTGAATTAAATACCATTTGGAGGCATTTAATGTTCAAGCAAAAACGGCTGATTTTTGACAAAAGAGATAACACCCCCCCATTACGTCATGCTTCAGAAAGGTGAAAAATTGTCCGTTTTCAAATGTTTTATTTTTGAATGTCAGTTCACATTTGTTGGTGGATTATTAGTTTTAGAGCTAAAATTAGCATGTTTAAAGTGATTTTCATGCTTCCTGTGGCCCTAAACACAAGGTTTGTGGAATGGTTAAAAGTGCATGAAAATGGCCAATTTGCTCTCTCTGAGGTCTCAAAAAGTGTTTCTTCACACCGGGAAGTGAATTAAATACCATTTGGAGGCATTTAATGTTCAAGCAAAAACAGCTGATTTTTGACAAAAGAGATATCACCCCCCCCATTACGTAATTCTTCAGAAAGGTGAAAAATGGTCCATTTTCAAATGTTTTATTTTTCAACGTCAGTTCACATTTGTAGGTGGATTATTAGTTTTAGAGCTAAAATTAGCATTTTTAAAGTGATTTTCATGCTTCCAGGGGCCCGGGAAGTGAATTAAATACCATTTGGAGGCATTTAATGTTCAAGCAAAAACAGCTGATGTTTGACAAAAGAGATAACACCCCCCCATTACGTCATTCTTCAGAAAGGTGAAAAATGGTCCGTTTTCAAATGTTTTATTTTTGAACATCAGTTCACATTTGTAGGTGGATTATTAGTTTTAGAGCTAAAATTAGCATGTTTAAAGTGATTTTCATGCTTCCAGGGGCTCTAAACACAAGATTTGTGGAATGGTTAAAAGTGCATGAAAATGGCCAATTTGCTCACTCTGAGGTCTCAAAAAGTGTTTCTTCACCCCGGGAAGTGAATTAAATACCATTTGGAGGCATTTAATGTTCAAGCAAAAACGGCTGATTTTTGACAAAAGAGATAACACCCCCCCATTACGTCATGCTTCAGAAAGGTGAAAAATGGTCCGTTTTCAAATGTTTTATTTTTGAACGTCAGTTCACATTTGTAGGTGGATTATTAGTTTTAGAGCTAAAATTAGCATGTTTAAAGTGATTTTCATGCTTCCAGGGGCCCGGGAAGTGAATTAAATACCATTTGGAGGCATTTAATGTTCAAGCAAAAACGGCTGATTTTTGACAAAAGAGATAACACCCCCCCATTACGTCATGCTTCAGAAAGGTGAAAAATTGTCCGTTTTCAAATGTTTTATTTTTGAATGTCAGTTCACATTTGTAGGTGGATTATTTGTTTTAGAGCTAAAATTAGCATGTTTAAAGTGATTTTCATGCTTCCTGTGGCCCTAAACACAAGGTTTGTGGAATGGTTAAAAGTGCATGAAAATGGCCAATTTGCACACTCTGAGGTCTCAAAAAGTGTTTCTTCACCCCGGGAAGTGAATTAAATACCATTTGGAGGCATTTAATGTTCAAGCAAAAACAGCTGATTTTTGACAAAAGAGATAACACCCCCCTATTACGTAATTCTTCAGAAAGGTGAAAAATGGTCCGTTTTCAAATGTTTTATTTTTGAACGTCAGTTCACATTTGTAGGTGGATTATTATTTTTAGAGCTAAAATTAGCATGTTTAAAGTGATTTTCATGCTTCCAGGGGCCCGGGAAATAAATTAAATACCATTTGGAGGCATTTAATGTTCAAGCAAAAACAGCTGATTTTTGACAAAAGAGATAACACCCCCCTATTACGTCATTCTTCAGAAAGGTGAAAAATGGTCCGTTTTCAAATGTTTTATTTTTGAACGTCAGTTCACATTTGTAGGTGGATTATTAGTTTTAGAGCTAAAATTAGCATGTTTAAAGTGATTTTCAAGCTTCCAGGGGCTCTAAACACAAGATTTGTGGAATGGTTAAAAGTGCATGAAAATTGCCAATTTTCTCACTCTGAGGTCTCAAAAAGTGTTTCTTCACCCCGGGAAGTGAATTAAATACCATTTGGAGGCATTTAATGTTCAAGCAAAAACGGCTAATTTTTGACAAAAGAGATAACACCCCCCATTACGTCATGCTTCAGAAAGGTGAAAAATGGTCCGTTTTCAAATGTTTTATTTTTGAACGTCAGTTCACATTTGTAGGTGGATTATTAGTTTTAGAGCTGAAATTAGCATGTTTAAAGTGATTTTCATGCTTCCAGGGGCCCGGGAAGTGAATTAAATACCATTTGGAGGCATTTAATGTTCAAGCAAAAAAGGCTGATTTGTGACAAAAGAGATAACACCCCCCCCATTATGTCATGCTTCAGAAAGGTGAAAAATGGTCCGTTTTCAAATGTTTTATTTTTGAACGTCAGTTCACATTTGTAGGTGGATTATTAGTTTTAGAGCTGAAATTAGCATGTTTAAAGTGATTTTCATGCTTCCAGGGGCCCGGGAAGTGAATTAAATACCATTTGGAGGCATTTAATGTTCAAGCAAAAAAGGCTGATTTTTGACAAAAGAGATAACACCCCCCCATTACGTCATGCTTCAGAAAGGTGAAAAATTGTCCGTTTTCAAATGTTTTATTTTTGAATGTCAGTTCACATTTGTAGGTGGATTATTAGTTTTAGAGCTAAAATTAGCATGTTTAAAGTGATTTTCATGCTTCCTGTGGCCCTAAACACAAGGTTTGTGGAATGGTTAAAAGTGCATGAAAATTGCCAATTTGCTCACTCTGAGGTCTCAAAAAGTGTTTCTTCACCCCGGGAAGTGAATTAAATACCATTTGGAGGCATTTAATGTTCAAGCAAAAATGGCAGATTTTTGACAAAAGAGATAACACCCCCCCATTACGTCATTCTTCAGAAAGGTGAAAAATGGTCCGTTTTAAAATGTTTTATTTTTGAACGTCAGTTCACATTTGTAGGTGGATTATTAGTTTTAGAGCTAAAATTAGCATGTTTAAAGTGATTTTCATGCTTCCAGGGGCCGGGAAGTGAATTAAATACCATTTGGAGGCATTTAATGTTCAAGCAAAAACGGCAGATTTTTGACAAAAGAGATAACACCCCCCCATTACGTCATTCTTCAGAAAGGTGAAAAATGGTCCGTTTTCAAATGTTTTATTTTGAACGTCAGTTCACATTTGTAGGTGGATTATTAGTTTTAGAGCTAAAATTAGCATGTTTAAAGTGATTTTCATGCTTCCAGGGGCCCGGGAAGTGAATTAAATACCATTTGGAGGCATTTAATGTTCAAGCAACAACAGCTGATGTTTGACAAAAGAGATAACACCCCCCCATTACGTCATTCTTCAGAAAGGTGAAAAATGGTCCGTTTTCAAATGTTTTATTTTTGAACGTCAGTTCACATTTGTAGGTGGATTATTAGTTTTAGAGCTAAAATTAGCATGTTTAAAGTGATTTTCAAGCTTCCAGGGGCTCTAAACACAAGATTTGTGGAATGGTTAAAAGTGCATGAAAATTGCCAATTTTCTCACTCTGAGGTCTCAAAAAGTGTTTCTTCACCCCGGGAAGTGAATTAAATACCATTTGGAGGCATTTAATGTTCAAGCAAAAACGGCTAATTTTTGACAAAAGAGATAACACCCCCATTACGTCATGCTTCAGAAAGGTGAAAAATGGTCCGTTTTCAAATGTTTTATTTTTGAACGTCAGTTCACATTTGTAGGTGGATTATTAGTTTAGAGCTGAAATTAGCATGTTTAAAGTGATTTTCATGCTTCCAGGGGCCCGGGAAGTGAATTAAATACCATTTGGAGGCATTTAATGTTCAAGCAAAAAAGGCTGATTTGTGACAAAAGAGATAACACCCCCCCCATTATGTCATGCTTCAGAAAGGTGAAAAATGGTCCGTTTTCAAATGTTTTATTTTTGAACGTCAGTTCACATTTGTAGGTGGATTATTAGTTTTAGAGCTGAAATTAGCTAGCATGTTTAAAGTGATTTTCATGCTTCCAGGGGCCCGGGAAGTGAATTAAATACCATTTGGAGGCATTTAATGTTCAAGCAAAAAAGGCTGATTTTTGACAAAAGAGATAACACCCCCCCATTACGTCATGCTTCAGAAAGGTGAAAAATTGTCCGTTTTCAAATGTTTTATTTTTGAATGTCAGTTCTCATTTGTAGGTGGATTATTAGTTTTAGAGCTAAAATTAGCATGTTTAAAGTGATTTTCATGCTTCCTGTGGCCCTAAACACAAGGTTTGTGGAATGGTTAAAAGTGCATGAAAATTGCCAATTTGCTCACTCTGAGGTCTCAAAAAGTGTTTCTTCACCCCGGGAAGTGAATTAAATACCATTTGGAGGCATTTAATGTTCAAGCAAAAATGGCTGATTTTTGACAAAAGAGATAACACCCCCCCATTACGTCATTCTTCAGAAAGGTGAAAAATGGTCCGTTTTAAAATGTTTTATTTTTGAACGTCAGTTCACATTTGTAGGTGGATTATTAGTTTTAGAGCTAAAATTAGCATGTTTAAAGTGATTTTCATGCTTCCAGGGGCCGGGGAAGTGAATTAAATACCATTTGGAGGCATTTAATGTTCAAGCAAAAACGGCAGATTTTTGACAAAAGAGATAACACCCCCCCATTACGTCATTCTTCAGAAAGGTGAAAAATGGTCCGTTTTCAAATGTTTTATTTTTGAACGTCAGTTCACATTTGTAGGTGGATTATTAGTTTTAGAGCTAAAATTAGCATGTTTAAAGTGATTTTCATGCTTCCAGGGGCCCGGGAAGTGAATTAAATACCATTTGGAGGCATTTAATGTTCAAGCAACAACAGCTGATGTTTGACAAAAGAGATAACACCCCCCCATTACGTCATTCTTCAGAAAGGTGAAAAATGGTCCGTTTTCAAATGTTTTATTTTTGAACGTCAGTTCACATTTGTAGGTGGATTATTAGTTTTAGAGCTAAAATTAGCATGTTTAAAGTGATTTTCATGCTTCCAGGGGCTCTAAACACAAGATTTGTGGAATGGTTAAAAGTGCATGAAAATGGCCAATTTGCTCACTCTGAGGTCTCAAAAAGTGTTTCTTCACCCCGGGAAGTGAATTAAATACCATTTGGAGGCATTTAATGTTCAAGCAAAAACGGCTGATTTTTGACAAAAGAGATAACACCCCCCATTACGTCATGCTTCAGAAAGGTGAAAAATGGTCCGTTTTCAAAAGTTTTATTTTTGAACGTCAGTTCACATTTGTAGGTGGATTATTAGTTTTAGAGCTAAAATTAGCATGTTTAAAGTGATTTTCATGCTTCCAGGTGCCCGGGAAGTGAATTAAATACCATTTGGAGGCATTTAATGTTCAAGCAAAAACGGCTTATTTTTGACAAAAGAGATAACACCCCCCCATTACGTCATGCTTCAGAAAGGTGAAAAATTGTCCGTTTTCAAATGTTTTATTTTTGAATGTCAGTTCACATTTGTAGGTGGATTATTAGTTTTAGAGATAAAATTAGCATGTTTAATGTGATTTTCATGCTTCCTGTGGCCCTAAACACAAGGTTTGTGGAATGGTTAAAAGTGCATGAAAATGGCCAATTTGCTCACTCTGAGGTCTCAAAAAGTGTTTCTTCATCCCGGGAAGTGAATTAAATACCATTTGGAGGCATTTAATGTTCAAGCAAAAACGGCTGATTTTTGACAAAAGAGATAACACCCCCCATTACGTCATGCTTCAGAAAGGTGAAAAATGGTCCGTTTTCAAATGTTTTATTTTTGAACGTCAGTTCACATTTGTAGGTGGATTATTAGTTTTAGAGCTAAAATTAGCATGTTTAAAGGGATTTTCATGTTTCCAGGGGTTCTAAACACAAGATTTGTGGAATGGTTAAAAGTGCATGAAAATGGCCAATTTGCTCACTCTGAGGTCTCAAAAAGTGTTTCTTCACCCCGGGAAGTGAATTAAATACCATTTGTAGGCATTTAATGTTCAATCAAAAACAGCTGTTTTTTGACAAAAGAGATAACACCCCCCCATTACGTAATTCTTCAGAAAGGTGAAAAATGGTCCGTTTTCAAATGTTTTATTTTTGAACGTCAGTTCACATTTGTAGGTGGATTATTAGTTTTAGAGCTAAAATTAGCATGTTTAAAGTGATTTTCATGCTTCCAGGGGCTCTAAACACAAGATTTGTGGAATGGTTAAAAGTGCATGAAAATGGCCAATTTGCTCACTCTGAGGTCTCAAAAAGTGTTTCTTCACCCCGGGAAGTGAATTAAATACCATTTGGAGGCATTTAATGTTCAAGCAAAAACGGCTGATTTTTGACAAAAGAGATAACACCCCCCCATTACGTCATGCTTCAGAAAGGTGAAAAATGGTCCGTTTTCAAATGTTTTATTTTTGAACGTCAGTTCACATTTGTAGGTGGATTATTAGTTTTAGAGCTAAAATTAGCATGTTTAAAGTGATTTTCATGCTTTCAGGGGCCCGGGAAGTGAATTAAATACCATTTGGAGGCATTTAATGTTCAAGCAAAAACGGCTGATTTTTGACAAAAGAGATAACACCCCCCCATTACGTCATGCTTCAGAAAGGTGAAAAATTGTCCGTTTTCAAATGTTTTATTTTTGAATGTCAGTTCACATTTGTAGGTGGATTATTAGTTTTAGAGCTAAAATTAGCATGTTTAAAGTGATTTTCATGCTTCCTGTGGCCCTAAACACAAGGTTTGTGGAATGGTTAAAAGTGCATGAAAATGGCCAATTTGCTCTCTCTGAGGTCTCAAAAAGTGTTTCTTCACACCGGGAAGTGAATTAAATACCATTTGGAGGCATTTAATGTTCAAGCAAAAACAGCTGATTTTTGACAAAAGAGATAACACCCCCCCATTACGTAATTCTTCAGAAAGGTGAAAAACGGTCCATTTTCAAATGTTTTATTTTTCAACGTCAGTTCACATTTGTAGGTGGATTATTAGTTTTAGAGCTAAAATTAGCATTTTTAAAGTGATTTTCATGCTTCCAGGGGCCCGGGAAGTGAATTAAATACCATTTGGAGGCATTTAATGTTCAAGCAAAAACAGCTGATGTTTGACAAAAGAGATAACATCCCCCCATTACGTCATTCTTCAGAAAGGTGAAAAATGGTCCGTTTTCAAATGTTTTATTTTTGAACATCAGTTCACATTTGTAGGTGGATTATTAGTTTTAGAGCTAAAATTAGCATGTTTAAAGTGATTTTCATGCTTCCAGGGGCTCTAAACACAAGATTTGTGGAATGGTTAAAAGTGCATGAAAATGGCCAATTTGCTCACTCTGAGGTCTCAAAAAGTGTTTCTTCACCCCGGGAAGTGAATTAAATACCATTTGGAGGCATTTAATGTTCAAGCAAAAACGGCTGATTTTTGACAAAAGAGATAACACCCCCCCATTACGTCTTGCTTCAGAAAGGTGAAAAATGGTCCGTTTTCAAATGTTTTATTTTTTAACGTCAGTTCACATTTGTAGGTGGATTATTAGTTTTAGAGCTAAAATTAGCATGTTTAAAGTGATTTTCATGCTTCCAGGGGCCCGGGAAGTGAATTAAATACCATTTGGAGGCATTTAATGTTCAAGCAAAAACGGCTGATTTTTGACAAAAGAGATAACACCCCCCCATTACGTCATGCTTCAGAAAGGTGAAAAATTGTCCGTTTTCAAATGTTTTATTTTTGAATGTCAGTTCACATTTGTAGGTGGATTATTTGTTTTAGAGCTAAAATTAGCATGTTTAAAGTGATTTTCATGCTTCCTGTGGCCCTAAACACAAGGTTTGTGGAATGGTTAAAAGTGCATGAAAATGGCCAATTTGCACACTCTGAGGTCTCAAAAAGTGTTTCTTCACCCCGGGAAGTGAATTAAATACCATTTGGAGGCATTTAATGTTCAAGCAAAAACAGCTGATTTTTGACAAAAGAGATAACACCCCCCTATTACGTAATTCTTCAGAAAGGTGAAAAATGGTCCGTTTTCAAATGTTTTATTTTTGAACGTCAGTTCACATTTGTAGGTGGATTATTAGTTTTAGAGCTAAAATTAGCATGTTTAAAGTGATTTTCATGCTTCCAGGGGCCCGGGAAATAAATTAAATACCATTTGGAGGCATTTAATGTTCAAGCAAAAACAGCTGATTTTTGACAAAAGAGATAACACCCCCCTATTACGTCATTCTTCAGAAAGGTGAAAAATGGTCCGTTTTCAAATGTTTTATTTTTGAACGTCAGTTCACATTTGTAGGTGGATTATTAGTTTTAGAGCTAAAATTAGCATGTTTAAAGTGATTTTCAAGCTTCCAGGGGCTCTAAACACAAGATTTGTGGAATGGTTAAAAGTGCATGAAAATTGCCAATTTTCTCACTCTGAGGTCTCAAAAAGTGTTTCTTCACCCCGGGAAGTGAATTAAATACCATTTGGAGGCATTTAATGTTCAAGCAAAAACGGCTAATTTTTGACAAAAGAGACAACACCCCCCATTACGTCATGCTTCAGAAAGGTGAAAAATGGTCCGTTTTCAAATGTTTTATTTTTGAACGTCAGTTCACATTTGTAGGTGGATTATTAGTTTTAGAGCTGAAATTAGCATGTTTAAAGTGATTTTCATGCTTCCAGGGGCCCGGGAAGTGAATTAAATACCATTTGGAGGCATTTAATGTTCAAGCAAAAAAGGCTGATTTGTGACAAAAGAGATAACACCCCCCCCATTATGTCATGCTTCAGAAAGGTGAAAAATGGTCCGTTTTCAAATGTTTTATTTTTGAACGTCAGTTCACATTTGTAGGTGGATTATTAGTTTTAGAGCTGAAATTAGCATGTTTAAAGTGATTTTCATGCTTCCAGGGGCCCGGGAAGTGAATTAAATACCATTTGGAGGCATTTAATGTTCAAGCAAAAAAGGCTGATTTTTGACAAAAGAGATAACACCCCCCCATTACGTCATGCTTCAGAAAGGTGAAAAATTGTCCGTTTTCAAATGTTTTATTTTTGAATGTCAGTTCACATTTGTAGGTGGATTATTAGTTTTAGAGCTAAAATTAGCATGTTTAAAGTGATTTTCATGCTTCCTGTGGCCCTAAACACAAGGTTTGTGGAATGGTTAAAAGTGCATGAAAATTGCCAATTTGCTCACTCTGAGGTCTCAAAAAGTGTTTCTTCACCCCGGGAAGTGAATTAAATACCATTTGGAGGCATTTAATGTTCAAGCAAAAATGGCTGATTTTTGACAAAAGAGATAACACCCCCCCATTACGTCATTCTTCAGAAAGGTGAAAAATGGTCCGTTTTAAAATGTTTTATTTTTGAACGTCAGTTCACATTTGTAGGTGGATTATTAGTTTTAGAGCTAAAATTAGCATGTTTAAAGTGATTTTCATGCTTCCAGGGGCCGGGGAAGTGAATTAAATACCATTTGGAGGCATTTAATGTTCAAGCAAAAACGGCAGATTTTTGACAAAAGAGATAACACCCCCCCATTACGTCATTCTTCAGAAAGGTGAAAAATGGTCCGTTTTCAAATGTTTTATTTTTGAACGTCAGTTCACATTTGTAGGTGGATTATTAGTTTTAGAGCTAAAATTAGCATGTTTAAAGTGATTTTCATGCTTCCAGGGGCTCTAAACACAAGATTTGTGGAATGGTTAAAAGTGCATGAAAATGGCAAATTTGCTCACTCTGAGGTCTCAAAAAGTGTTTCTTCACCCCGGGAAGTGAATTAAATACCATTTGGAGGCATTTAATGTTCAATCAAAAACAGCTGATTTTTGACAAAAGAGATAACACCCCCCCATTACGTCATTCTTCAGAAAGGTGAAAAATGGTCCGTTTTCAAATGTTTTATTTTTGAACGTCAGTTCACATTTGTAGGTGGATTATTAGTTTTAGAGCTAAAATTAGCATGTTTAAAGTGATTTTCATGCTTCCAGGGGCCGGGGAAGTGAATTAAATACCATTTGGAGGCATTTATTGTTCAAGCAACAACAGCTGATGTTTGACAAAAGAGATAACACCCCCCCATTACGTCATTCTTCAGAAAGGTGAAAAATGGTCCGTTTTCAAATGTTTTATTTTTGAACGTCAGTTCACATTTGTAGGTGGATTATTAGTTTTAGAGCTAAAATTAGCATGTTTAAAGTGATTTTCATGCTTCCAGGGGCTCTAAACACAAGATTTGTGGAATGGTTAAAAGTGCATGAAAATGGCCAATTTGCTCACTCTGAGGTCTCAAAAAGTGTTTCTTCACCCCGGGAAGTGAATTAAATACCATTTGGAGGCATTTAATGTTCAAGCAAAAACGGCTGATTTTTGACAAAAGAGATAACACCCCCCATTACGTCATGCTTCAGAAAGGTGAAAAATGGTCAGTTTTCAAAAGTTTTATTTTTGAACGTCAGTTCACATTTGTAGGTGGATTATTAGTTTTAGAGCTAAAATTAGCATGTTTAAAGTGATTTTCATGCTTCCAGGTGCCCGGGAAGTGAATTAAATACCATTTGGAGGCATTTAATGTTCAAGCAAAAACGGCTTATTTTTGACAAAAGAGATAACACCCCCCCATTACGTCATGCTTCAGAAAGGTGAAAAATTGTCCGTTTTCAAATGTTTTATTTTTGAATGTCAGTTCACATTTGTAGGTGGATTATTAGTTTTAGAGATAAAATTAGCATGTTTAATGTGATTTTCATGCTTCCTGTGGCCCTAAACACAAGGTTTGTGGAATGGTTAAAAGTGCATGAAAATGGCCAATTTGCTCACTCTGAGGTCTCAAAAAGTGTTTCTTCATCCCGGGAAGTGAATTAAATACCATTTGGAGGCATTTAATGTTCAAGCAAAAACGGCTGATTTTTGACAAAAGAGATAACACCCCCCATTACGTCATGCTTCAGAAAGGTGAAAAATGGTCCGTTTTCAAATGTTTTATTTTTGAACGTCAGTTCACATTTGTAGGTGGATTATTAGTTTTAGAGCTAAAATTAGCATGTTTAAAGGGATTTTCATGTTTCCAGGGGTTCTAAACACAAGATTTGTGGAATGGTTAAAAGTGCATGAAAATGGCCAATTTGCTCACTCTGAGGTCTCAAAAAGTGTTTCTTCACCCCGGGAAGTGAATTAAATACCATTTGTAGGCATTTAATGTTCAATCAAAAACAGCTGTTTTTTGACAAAAGAGATAACACCCCCCCATTACGTAATTCTTCAGAAAGGTGAAAAATGGTCCGTTTTCAAATGTTTTATTTTTGAACGTCAGTTCACATTTGTAGGTGGATTATTAGTTTTAGAGCTAAAATTAGCATGTTTAAAGTGATTTTCATGCTTCCAGGGGCTCTAAACACAAGATTTGTGGAATGGTTAAAAGTGCATGAAAATGGCCAATTTGCTCACTCTGAGGTCTCAAAAAGTGTTTCTTCACCCCGGGAAGTGAATTAAATACCATTTGGAGGCATTTAATGTTCAAGCAAAAACAGCTGATTTTTGACAAAAGAGATAACACCCCCCCATTACGTAATGCTTCAGAAAGGTGAAAAATGGTCCGTTTTCAAATGTTTTATTTTTGAAGGTCAGTTCACATTTGTAGGTGGATTATTAGTTTTAGAGCTAAAATTAGCACGTTTAAAGTGATTTTCATGCTTCCAGGGGCCCGGGAAGTGAATTAAATACCATTTGGAGGCATTTAATGTTCAAGCAAAAACGGCTGATTTTTGTCAATAGAGATAACACCCCCCATTACGTCATGCTTCAGAAAGGTGAAAAATGGTCCGTTTTCAAATGTTTTATTTTTGAACGTCAGTTCACATTTGTAGGTGTATTATTAGTTTTAGAGCTAAAATTAGCATGTTTAAAGTGATTTTCATGCTTCCAGGGGCCCGGGAAGTGAATTAAATACCATTTGGAGGCATTTAATGTTCAAGCAAAAACGGCTGATTTTTGAGAAAAGAGATAACACCCCCCCATTACGTCTTCTTCAGAAAGGTGAAAAATGGTCCGTTTTCAAATGTTTTATTTTTGAACGTCAGTTCACATTTGTAGGTGGATTATTAGTTTTAGAGCTAAAATTAGCATGTTTAAAGTGATTTTCATGCTTCCAGGGGCCCGGGAAGTGAATTAAATACCATTTGGAGGCATTTAATGTTCAAGCAAAAACAGCTGATCTTTGACAAAAGAGATAACACCCCCCCATTACGTCATTCTTCAGAAAGGTGAAAAATGGTCCGTTTTCAAATGTTTTATTTTTGAACGTCAGTTCACATTTGTAGGTGGATTATTAGTTTTAGAGCTAAAATTAGCATGTTTAAAGTGATTTTCATGCTTCCAGGGGCTCTAAACACAAGATTTGTGGAATGGTTAAAAGTGCATGAAAATGGCCAATTTGCTCACTCTGAGGTCTCAAAAAGTGTTTCTTCACCCCGGGAAGTGAATTAAATACCATTTGGAGGCATTTAATGTTCAAGCAAAAACGGCTGATTTTTGACAAAAGAGATAACACCCCCCCATTACGTCATGCTTCAGAAAGGTGAAAAATGGTCCGTTTTCAAATGTTTTATTTTTGAACGTCAGTTCACATTTGTAGGTGGATTATTAGTTTTAGAGCTAAAATTAGCATGTTTAAAGTGATTTTCATGCTTCCAGGTGCCCGGGAAGTGAATTAAATACCATTTGGAGGCATTTAATGTTCAAGCAAAAACGGCTGATTTTTGACAAAAGAGATAACACCCCCCCATTACGTCATGCTTCAGAAAGGTGAAAAATTGTCCGTTTTCAAATGTTTTATTTTTGAATGTCAGTTCACATTTGTAGGTGGATTATTAGTTTTAGAGCTAAAATTAGCATGTTTAAAGTGATTTTCATGCTTCCTGTGGCCCTAAACACAAGGTTTGTGGAATGGTTAAAAGTGCATGAAAATGGCCAATTTGCTCTCTCTGAGGTCTCAAAAAGTGTTCCTTCACACCGGGAAGTGAATTAAATACCATTTGGAGGCATTTAATGTTCAAGCAAAAACAGCTGATTTTTGACAAAAGAGATATCACCCCCCCATTACGTAATTCTTCAGAAAGGTGAAAAATGGTCCATTTTCAAATGTTTTATTTTTCAACGTCAGTTCACATTTGTAGGTGGATTATTAGTTTTAGAGCTAAAATTAGCATTTTTAAAGTGATTTTCATGCTTCCAGGGGCCCGGGAAGTGAATTAAATACCATTTGGAGGCATTTAATGTTCAAGCAAAAACAGCTGATGTTTGACAAAAGAGATAACACCCCCCCATTACGTCATTCTTCAGAAAGGTGAAAAATGGTCCGTTTTCAAATGTTTTATTTTTGAACATCAGTTCACATTTGTAGGTGGATTATTAGTTTTAGAGCTAAAATTAGCATGTTTAAAGTGATTTTCATGCTTCCAGGGGCTCTAAACACAAGATTTGTGGAATGGTTAAAAGTGCATGAAAATGGCCAATTTGCTCACTCTGAGGTCTCAAAAAGTGTTTCTTCACCCCGGGAAGTGAATTAAATACCATTTGGAGGCATTTAATGTTCAAGCAAAAACGGCTGATTTTTGACAAAAGAGATAACACCCCCCCATTACGTCATGCTTCAGAAAGGTGAAAAATGGTCCGTTTTCAAATGTTTTATTTTTGAATGTCAGTTCACATTTGTAGGTGGATTATTAGTTTTAGAGCTAAAATTAGCATGTTTAAAGTGATTTTCATGCTTCCAGGGGCCCGGGAAGTGAATTAAATACCATTTGGAGGCATTTAATGTTCAAGCAAAAACGGCTGATTTTTGACAAAAGAGATAACACCCCCCCATTACGTCATGCTTCAGAAAGGTGAAAAATTGTCCGTTTTCAAATGTTTTATTTTTGAATGTCAGTTCACATTTGTAGGTGGATTATTTGTTTTAGAGCTAAAATTAGCATGTTTAAAGTGATTTTCATGCTTCCTGTGGCCCTAAACACAAGGTTTGTGGAATGGTTAAAAGTGCATGAAAATGGCCAATTTGCACACTCTGAGGTCTCAAAAAGTGTTTCTTCACCCCAGGAAGTGAATTAAATACCATTTGGAGGCATTTAATGTTCAAGCAAAAACAGCTGATTTTTGACAAAAGAGATAACACCCCCCTATTACGTAATTCTTCAGAAAGGTGAAAAATGGTCCGTTTTCAAATGTTTTATTTTTGAACGTCAGTTCACATTTGTAGGTGGATTATTAGTTTTAGAGCTAAAATTAGCATGTTTAAAGTGATTTTCATGCTTCCAGGGGCCCGGGAAATAAATTAAATACCATTTGGAGGCATTTAATGTTCAAGCAAAAACAGCTGATTTTTGACAAAAGAGATAACACCCCCCTATTACGTCATTCTTCAGAAAGGTGAAAAATGGTCCGTTTTCAAATGTTTTATTTTTGAACGTCAGTTCACATTTGTAGGTGGATTATTAGTTTTAGAGCTAAAATTAGCATGTTTAAAGTGATTTTCAAGCTTCCAGGGGCTCTAAACACAAGATTTGTGGAATGGTTAAAAGTGCATGAAAATTGCCAATTTTCTCACTCTGAGGTCTCAAAAAGTGTTTCTTCACCCCGGGAAGTGAATTAAATACCATTTGGAGGCATTTAATGTTCAAGCAAAAACGGCTAATTTTTGACAAAAGAGATAACACCCCCCATTACGTCATGCTTCAGAAAGGTGAAAAATGGTCCGTTTTCAAATGTTTTATTTTTGAACGTCAGTTCACATTTGTAGGTGGATTATTAGTTTTAGAGCTGAAATTAGCATGTTTAAAGTGATTTTCATGCTTCCAGGGGCCCGGGAAGTGAATTAAATACCATTTGGAGGCATTTAATGTTCAAGCAAAAAAGGCTGATTTGTGACAAAAGAGATAACACCCCCCCATTATGTCATGCTTCAGAAAGGTGAAAAATGGTCCGTTTTCAAATGTTTTATTTTTGAACGTCAGTTCACATTTGTAGGTGGATTATTAGTTTTAGAGCTAAAATTAGCATGTTTAAAGTGATTTTCATGCTTCCTGTGGCCCTAAACACAAGGTTTGTGGAATGGTTAAAAGTGCATGAAAATTGCCAATTTGCTCACTCTGAGGTCTCAAAAAGTGTTTCTTCACCCCGGGAAGTGAATTAAATACCATTTGGAGGCATTTAATGTTCAAGCAAAAATGGCTGATTTTTGACAAAAGAGATAACACCCCCCCATTACGTCATTCTTCAGAAAGGTGAAAAAAGGTCCGTTTTAAAATGTTTTATTTTTGAACGTCAGTTCACATTTGTAGGTGGATTATTAGTTTTAGAGCTAAAATTAGCATGTTTAAAGTGATTTTCATGCTTCCAGGGGCCGGGGAAGTGAATTAAATACCATTTGGAGGCATTTAATGTTCAAGCAAAAACGGCAGATTTTTGACAAAAGAGATAACACCCCCCCATTACGTCATTCTTCAGAAAGGTGAAAAATGGTCCGTTTTCAAATGTTTTATTTTTGAACGTCAGTTCACATTTGTAGGTGGATTATTAGTTTTAGAGCTAAAATTAGCATGTTTAAAGTGATTTTCATGCTTCCAGGGGCCCGGGAAGTGAATTAAATACCATTTGGAGGCATTTAATGTTCAAGCAACAACAGCTGATGTTTGACAAAAGAGATGACACCCCCCCATTACGTCATTCTTCAGAAAGGTGAAAAATGGTCCGTTTTCAAATGTTTTATTTTTGAACGTCAGTTCACATTTGTAGGTGGATTATTAGTTTTAGAGCTAAAATTAGCATGTTTAAAGTGATTTTCATGCTTCCAGGGGCTCTAAACACACGATTTGTGGAATGGTTAAAAGTGCATGAAAATGGCCAATTTGCTCACTCTGAGGTCTCAAAAAGTGTTTCTTCACCCCGGGAAGTGAATTAAATACCATTTGGAGGCATTTAATGTTCAAGCAAAAACGGCTGATTTTTGACAAAAGAGATAACACCCCCCATTACGTCATGCTTCAGAAAGGTGAAAAATGGTCCGTTTTCAAAAGTTTTATTTTTGAACGTCAGTTCACATTTGTAGGTGGATTATTAGTTTTAGAGCTAAAATTAGCATGTTTAAAGTGATTTTCATGCTTCCAGGTGCCCGGGAAGTGAATTAAATACCATTTGGAGGCATTTAATGTTCAAGCAAAAACGGCTTATTTTTGACAAAAGAGATAACACCCCCCCATTACGTCATGCTTCAGAAAGGTGAAAAATTGTCCGTTTTCAAATGTTTTATTTTTGAATGTCAGTTCACATTTGTAGGTGGATTATTAGTTTTAGAGATAAAATTAGCATGTTTAATGTGATTTTCATGCTTCCTGTGGCCCTAAACACAAGGTTTGTGGAATGGTTAAAAGTGCATGAAAATGGCCAATTTGCTCACTCTGAGGTCTCAAAAAGTGTTTCTTCATCCCGGGAAGTGAATTAAATACCATTTGGAGGCATTTAATGTTCAAGCAAAAACGGATGATTTTTGACAAAAGAGATAACACCCCCCATTACGTCATGCTTCAGAAAGGTGAAAAATGGTCCGTTTTCAAATGTTTTATTTTTGAACGTCAGTTCACATTTGTAGGTGGATTATTAGTTTTAGAGCTAAAATTAGCATGTTTAAAGGGATTTTCATGTTTCCAGGGGTTCTAAACACAAGATTTGTGGAATGGTTAAAAGTGCATGAAAATGGCCAATTTGCTCACTCTGAGGTCTCAAAAAGTGTTTCTTCACCCCGGGAAGTGAATTAAATACCATTTGTAGGCATTTAATGTTCAATCAAAAACAGCTGTTTTTTGACAAAAGAGATAACACCCCCCCATTACGTAATTCTTCAGAAAGGTGAAAAATGGTCCGTTTTCAAATGTTTTATTTTTGAACGTCAGTTCACATTTGTAGGTGGATTATTAGTTTTAGAGCTAAAATTAGCATGTTTAAAGTGATTTTCATGCTTCCAGGGGCTCTAAACACAAGATTTGTGGAATGGTTAAAAGTGCATGAAAATGGCCAATTTGCTCACTCTGAGGTCTCAAAAAGTGTTTCTTCACCCCGGGAAGTGAATTAAATACCATTTGGAGGCATTTAATGTTCAAGCAAAAACGGCTGATTTTTGACAAAAGAGATAACACCCCCCCATTACGTCATGCTTCAGAAAGGTGAAAAATGGTCCGTTTTCAAATGTTTTATTTTTGAACGTCAGTTCACATTTGTAGGTGGATTATTTGTTTTAGAGCTAAAATTAGCATGTTTAAAGTGATTTTCATGCTTCCAGGTGCCCGGGAAGTGAATTAAATACCATTTGGAGGCATTTAATGTTCAAGCAAAAACGGCTGATTTTTGACAAAAGAGATAACACCCCCCCATTACGTCATGCTTCAGAAAGGTGAAAAATTGTCCGTTTTCAAATGTTTTATTTTTGAATGTCAGTTCACATTTGTAGGTGGATTATTAGTTTTAGAGCTAAAATTAGCATGTTTAAAGTGATTTTCATGCTTCCTGTGGCCCTAAACACAAGGTTTGTGGAATGGTTAAAAGTGCATGAAAATGGCCAATTTGCTCTCTCTGAGGTCTCAAAAAGTGTTTCTTCACACCGGGAAGTGAATTAAATACCATTTGGAGGCATTTAATGTTCAAGCAAAAACAGCTGATTTTTGACAAAAGAGATAACACCCCCCCATTACGTAATTCTTCAGAAAGGTGAAAAATGGTCCATTTTCAAATGTTTTATTTTTCAACGTCAGTTCACATTTGTAGGTGGATTATTAGTTTTAGAGCTAAAATTAGCATTTTTAAAGTGATTTTCATGCTTCCAGGGGCCCGGGAAGTGAATTAAATACCATTTGGAGGCATTTAATGTTCAAGCAAAAACAGCTGATGTTTGACAAAAGAGATAACATCCCCCCATTACGTCATTCTTCAGAAAGGTGAAAAATGGTCCGTTTTCAAATGTTTTATTTTTGAACATCAGTTCACATTTGTAGGTGGATTATTAGTTTTAGAGCTAAAATTAGCATGTTTAAAGTGATTTTCATGCTTCCAGGGGCTCTAAACACAAGATTTGTGGAATGGTTAAAAGTGCATGAAAATGGCCAATTTGCTCACTCTGAGGTCTCAAAAAGTGTTTCTTCACCCCGGGAAGTGAATTAAATACCATTTGGAGGCATTTAATGTTCAAGCAAAAACGGCTGATTTTTGACAAAAGAGATAACACCCCCCCATTACGTCATGCTTCAGAAAGGTGAAAAATGGTCCGTTTTCAAATGTTTTATTTTTGAACGTCAGTTCACATTTGTAGGTGGATTATTAGTTTTAGAGCTAAAATTAGCATGTTTAAAGTGATTTTCATGCTTCCAGGGGCCCGGGAAGTGAATTAAATACCATTTGGAGGCATTTAATGTTCAAGCAAAAACGGCTGATTTTTGACAAAAGAGATAACACCCCCCCATTACGTCATGCTTCAGAAAGGTGAAAAATTGTCCGTTTTCAAATGTTTTATTTTTGAATGTCAGTTCACATTTGTAGGTGGATTATTTGTTTTAGAGCTAAAATTAGCATGTTTAAAGTGATTTTCATGCTTCCTGTGGCCCTAAACACAAGGTTTGTGGAATGGTTAAAAGTGCATGAAAATGGCCAATTTGCACACTCTGAGGTCTCAAAAAGTGTTTCTTCACCCCGGGAAGTGAATTAAATACCATTTGGAGGCATTTAATGTTCAAGCAAAAACAGCTGATTTTTGACAAAAGAGATAACACCCCCCTATTACGTAATTCTTCAGAAAGGTGAAAAATGGTCCGTTTTCAAATGTTTTATTTTTGAACGTCAGTTCACATTTGTAGGTGGATTATTAGTTTTAGAGCTAAAATTAGCATGTTTAAAGTGATTTTCATGCTTCCAGGGGCCCGGGAAATAAATTAAATACCATTTGGAGGCATTTAATGTTCAAGCAAAAACAGCTGATTTTTGACAAAAGAGATAACACCCCCCTATTACGTCATTCTTCAGAAAGGTGAAAAATGGTCCGTTTTCAAATGTTTTATTTTTGAACGTCAGTTCACATTTGTAGGTGGATTATTAGTTTTAGAGCTAAAATTAGCATGTTTAAAGTGATTTTCAAGCTTCCAGGGGCTCTAAACACAAGATTTGTGGAATGGTTAAAAGTGCATGAAAATTGCCAATTTTCTCACTCTGAGGTCTCAAAAAGTGTTTCTTCACCCCGGGAAGTGAATTAAATACCATTTGGAGGCATTTAATGTTCAAGCAAAAACGGCTAATTTTTGACAAAAGATATAACACCCCCCATTACGTCATGCTTCAGAAAGGTGAAAAATGGTCCGTTTTCAAATGTTTTATTTTTGAACGTCAGTTCACATTTGTAGGTGGATTATTAGTTTTAGAGCTGAAATTAGCATGTTTAAAGTGATTTTCATGCTTCCAGGGGCCCGGGAAGTGAATTAAATACCATTTGGAGGCATTTAATGTTCAAGCAAAAAAGGCTGATTTGTGACAAAAGAGATAACACCCCCCCCATTATGTCATGCTTCAGAAAGGTGAAAAATGGTCCGTTTTCAAATGTTTTATTTTTGAACGTCAGTTCACATTTGTAGGTGGATTATTAGTTTTAGAGCTGAAATTAGCATGTTTAAAGTGATTTTCATGCTTCCAGGGGCCCGGGAAGTGAATTAAATACCATTTGGAGGCATTTAATGTTCAAGCAAAAAAGGCTGATTTGTGACAAAAGAGATAACACCCCCCCCATTACGTCATGCTTCAGAAAGGTGAAAAATGGTCCGTTTTCAAAAGTTTTATTTTTGAACGTCAGTTCACATTTGTAGGTGGATTATTAGTTTTAGAGCTAAAATTAGCATGTTTAAAGTGATTTTCATGCTTCCAGGGGCTGTAAACACAAGATTTGTGGAATGGTTAAAAGTGCATGAAAATTGCCAATTTGCTCACTCTGAGGTCTCAAAAAGTGTTTCTTCACCCCGGGAAGTGAATTAAATACCATTTGGAGGCATTTAATGTTCAAGCAAAAACGGCTGATTTTTGACAAAAGAGATAACACCCCCCCATTACGTCATGCTTCAGAAAGGTGAAAAATGGTCCGTTTTCAAATTTTTATTTTTGAACGTCAGTTCACATTTGTAGGTGGATTATTAGTTTTAGAGCTAAAATTAGCATGTTTAAAGTGATTTTCATGCTTCCAGGTGCCCGGGAAGTGAATTAAATACCATTTGGAGGCATTTAATGTTCAAGCAAAAACGGCTGATTTTTGACAAAAGAGATAACACCCCCCCATTACGTCATGCTTCAGAAAGGTGAAAAATTGTCCGTTTTCAAATGTTTTATTTTTGAATGTCAGTTCACATTTGTAGGTGGATTATTAGTTTTAGAGCTAAAATTAGCATGTTTAAAGTGATTTTCATGCTTCCTGTGGCCCTAAACACAAGGTTTGTGGAATGGTTAAAAGTGCATGAAAATGGCCAATTTGCTCTCTCTGAGGTCTCAAAAAGTGTTTCTTCACACCGGGAAGTGAATTAAATACCATTTGGAGGCATTTAATGTTCAAGCAAAAACAGCTGATTTTTGACAAAAGAGATAACACCCCCCATTACGTAATTCTTCAGAAAGGTGAAAAATGGTCCATTTTCAAATGTTTTATTTTTCAACGTCAGTTCACATTTGTAGGTGGATTATTAGTTTTAGAGCTAAAATTAGCATTTTTAAAGTGATTTTCATGCTTCCAGGGGCCCGGGAAGTGAATTAAATACCATTTGGAGGCATTTAATGTTCAAGCAAAAACAGCTGATGTTTGACAAAAGAGATAACACCCCCCCATTACGTCATTCTTCAGAAAGGTGAAAAATGGTCCGTTTTCAAATGTTTTATTTTTGAACATCAGTTCACATTTGTAGGTGGATTATTAGTTTTAGAGCTAAAATTAGCATGTTTAAAGTGATTTTCATGCTTCCAGGGGCTCTAAACACAAGATTTGTGGAATGGTTAAAAGTGCATGAAAATGGCCAATTTGCTCACTCTGAGGTCTCAAAAAGTGTTTCTTCACCCCGGGAAGTGAATTAAATACCATTTGGAGGCATTTAATGTTCAAGCAAAAACGGCTGATTTTTGACAAAAGAGATAACACCCCCCCATTACGTCATGCTTCAGAAAGGTGAAAAATGGTCCGTTTTCAAATGTTTTATTTTTGAACGTCAGTTCACATTTGTAGGTGGATTATTAGTTTTAGAGCTAAAATTAGCATGTTTAAAGTGATTTTCATGCTTCCAGGGGCCCGGGAAGTGAATTAAATACCATTTGGAGGCATTTAATGTTCAAGCAACAACAGCTGATGTTTGACAAAAGAGATAACGCCCCCCCATTACGTCATTCTTCAGAAAGGTGAAAAATGGTCCGTTTTCAAATGTTTTATTTTTGAACGTCAGTTCACATTTGTAGGTGGATTATTAGTTTTAGAGCTAAAATTAGCATGTTTAAAGTGATTTTCATGCTTCCAGGGGCTCTAAACACAAGATTTGTGGAATGGTTAAAAGTGCATGAAAATGGCCAATTTGCTCACTCTGAGGTCTCAAAAAGTGTTTCTTCACCCCGGGAAGTGAATTAAATACCATTTGG
The DNA here is from genome assembly GCF_964261635.1 of Lissotriton helveticus. Lineage (NCBI taxonomy): Eukaryota > Metazoa > Chordata > Amphibia > Caudata > Salamandridae > Lissotriton > Lissotriton helveticus. The sequence goes on from NW_027611740.1 coordinate 3,986,342, forward strand.
AGGCATTTAATGTTCAAGCAAAAACGGCTGATTTTTGACAAAAGAGATAACACCCCCCATTACGTCATGCTTCAGAAAGGTGAAAAATGGTCCGTTTTCAAAAGTTTTATTTTTGAACGTCAGTTCACATTTGTAGGTGGATTATTAGTTTTAGAGCTAAAATTAGCATGTTTAAAGTGATTTTCATGCTTCCAGGGGCTGTAAACACAAGATTTGTGGAATGGTTAAAAGTGCATGAAAATTGCCAATTTGCTCACTCTGAGGTCTCAAAAAGTGTTTCTTCACCCCGGGAAGTGAATTAAATACCATTTGGAGGCATTTAATGTTCAAGCAAAAACGGCTGATTTTTGACAAAAGAGATAACACCCCCCCATTACGTCATGCTTCAGAAAGGTGAAAAATGGTCCGTTTTCAAATTTTTATTTTTGAACGTCAGTTCACATTTGTAGGTGGATTATTAGTTTTAGAGCTAAAATTAGCATGTTTAAAGTGATTTTCATGCTTCCAGGTGCCCGGGAAGTGAATTAAATACCATTTGGAGGCATTTAATGTTCAAGCAAAAACGGCTGATTTTTGACAAAAGAGATAACACCCCCCCATTACGTCATGCTTCAGAAAGGTGAAAAATTGTCCGTTTTCAAATGTTTTATTTTTGAATGTCAGTTCACATTTGTAGGTGGATTATTAGTTTTAGAGCTAAAATTAGCATGTTTAAAGTGATTTTCATGCTTCCTGTGGCCCTAAACACAAGGTTTGTGGAATGGTTAAAAGTGCATGAAAATGGCCAATTTGCTCTCTCTGAGGTCTCAAAAAGTGTTTCTTCACACCGGGAAGTGAATTAAATACCATTTGGAGGCATTTAATGTTCAAGCAAAAACAGCTGATTTTTGACAAAAGAGATAACACCCCCCATTACGTAATTCTTCAGAAAGGTGAAAAATGGTCCATTTTCAAATGTTTTATTTTTCAACGTCAGTTCACATTTGTAGGTGGATTATTAGTTTTAGAGCTAAAATTAGCATTTTTAAAGTGATTTTCATGCTTCCAGGGGCCCGGGAAGTGAATTAAATACCATTTGGAGGCATTTAATGTTCAAGCAAAAACAGCTGATGTTTGACAAAAGAGATAACACCCCCCCATTACGTCATTCTTCAGAAAGGTGAAAAATGGTCCGTTTTCAAATGTTTTATTTTTGAACATCAGTTCACATTTGTAGGTGGATTATTAGTTTTAGAGCTAAAATTAGCATGTTTAAAGTGATTTTCATGCTTCCAGGGGCTCTAAACACAAGATTTGTGGAATGGTTAAAAGTGCATGAAAATGGCCAATTTGCTCACTCTGAGGTCTCAAAAAGTGTTTCTTCACCCCGGGAAGTGAATTAAATACCATTTGGAGGCATTTAATGTTCAAGCAAAAACGGCTGATTTTTGACAAAAGAGATAACACCCCCCCATTACGTCATGCTTCAGAAAGGTGAAAAATGGTCCGTTTTCAAATGTTTTATTTTTGAACGTCAGTTCACATTTGTAGGTGGATTATTAGTTTTAGAGCTAAAATTAGCATGTTTAAAGTGATTTTCATGCTTCCAGGGGCCCGGGAAGTGAATTAAATACCATTTGGAGGCATTTAATGTTCAAGCAAAAACGGCTGATTTTTGACAAAAGAGATAACACCCCCCCATTACGTCATGCTTCAGAAAGGTGAAAAATTGTCCGTTTTCAAATGTTTTATTTTTGAATGTCAGTTCACATTTGTAGGTGGATTATTTGTTTTAGAGCTAAAATTAGCATGTTTAAAGTGATTTTCATGCTTCCTGTGGCCCTAAACACAAGGTTTGTGGAATGGTTAAAAGTGCATGAAAATGGCCAATTTGCACACTCTGAGGTCTCAAAAAGTGTTTCTTCACCCCGGGAAGTGAATTAAATACCATTTGGAGGCATTTAATGTTAAAGCAAAAACAGCAGATTTTTGACAAAAGAGATAACACCCCCCCATTACGTAATGCTTCAGAAAGGTGAAAAATGGTCCGTTTTCAAATGTTTTATTTTTGAAGGTCAGTTCACATTTGTAGGTGGATTATTAGTTTTAGAGCTAAAATTAGCACGTTTAAAGTGATTTTCATGCTTCCAGGGGCCCGGGAAGTGAATTAAATACCATTTGGAGGCATTTAATGTTCAAGCAAAAACGGCTGATTTTTGTCAAAAGAGATAACACCCCCCATTACGTCATGCTTCAGAAAGGTGAAAAATGGTCCGTTTTCAAATGTTTTATTTTTGAACGTCAGTTCACATTTGTAGGTGGATTATTAGTTTTAGAGCTAAAATTAGCATGTTTAAAGTGATTTTCATGCTTCCAGGGGCCCGGGAAGTGAATTAAATACCATTTGGAGGCATTTAATGTTCAAGCAAAAACGGCTGATTTTTGAGAAAAGAGATAACACCCCCCCATTACGTCTTCTTCAGAAAGGTGAAAAATGGTCCGTTTTCAAATGTTTTATTTTTGAACGTCAGTTCACATTTGTAGGTGGATTATTAGTTTTAGAGCTAAAATTAGCATGTTTAAAGTGATTTTCATGCTTCCAGGGGCCCGGGAAGTGAATTAAATACCATTTGGAGGCATTTAATGTTCAAGCAAAAACAGCTGATCTTTGACAAAAGAGATAACACCCCCCCATTACGTCATTCTTCAGAAAGGTGAAAAATGGTCCGTTTTCAAATGTTTTATTTTTGAACGTCAGTTCACATTTGTAGGTGGATTATTAGTTTTAGAGCTAAAATTAGCATGTTTAAAGTGATTTTCATGCTTCCAGGGGCTCTAAACACAAGATTTGTGGAATGGTTAAAAGTGCATGAAAATGGCCAATTTGCTCACTCTGAGGTCTCAAAAAGTGTTTCTTCACCCCGGGAAGTGAATTAAATACCATTTGGAGGCATTTAATGTTCAAGCAAAAACGGCTGATTTTTGACAAAAGAGATAACACCCCCCCCATTACGTCATGCTTCAGAAAGGTGAAAAATGGTCCGTTTTCAAATGTTTTATTTTTGAACGTCAGTTCACATTTGTAGGTGGATTATTAGTTTTAGAGCTAAAATTAGCATGTTTAAAGTGATTTTCATGCTTCCAGGTGCCCGGGAAGTGAATTAAATACCATTTGGAGGCATTTAATGTTCAAGCAAAAACGGCTGATTTTTGACAAAAGAGATAACACCCCCCCATTACGTCATGCTTCAGAAAGGTGAAAAATGGTCCGTTTTCAAATGTTTTATTTTTGAACGTCAGTTCACATTTGTAGGTGGATTATTAGTTTTAGAGCTAAAATTAGCATGTTTAAAGTGATTTTCATGCTTCCAGGGGCCCGGGAAGTGAATTAAATACCATTTGGAGGCATTTAATGTTCAAGCAAAAACGGCTGATTTTTGACAAAAGAGATAACACCCCCCCATTACGTCATGCTTCAGAAAGGTGAAAAATTGTCCGTTTTCAAATGTTTTATTTTTGAATGTCAGTTCACATTTGTAGGTGGATTATTTGTTTTAGAGCTAAAATTAGCATGTTTAAAGTGATTTTCATGCTTCCTGTGGCCCTAAACACAAGGTTTGTGGAATGGTTAAAAGTGCATGAAAATGGCCAATTTGCACACTCTGAGGTCTCAAAAAGTGTTTCTTCACCCCGGGAAGTGAATTAAATACCATTTGGAGGCATTTAATGTTCAAGCAAAAACAGCTGATTTTTGACAAAAGAGATAACACCCCCCTATTACGTAATTCTTCAGAAAGGTGAAAAATGGTCCGTTTTCAAATGTTTTATTTTTGAACGTCAGTTCACATTTGTAGGTGGATTATTAGTTTTAGAGCTAAAATTAGCATGTTTAAAGTGATTTTCATGCTTCCAGGGGCCCGGGAAATAAATTAAATACCATTTGGAGGCATTTAATGTTCAAGCAAAAACAGCTGATTTTTGACAAAAGAGATAACACCCCCCTATTACGTCATTCTTCAGAAAGGTGAAAAATGGTCCGTTTTCAAATGTTTTATTTTTGAACGTCAGTTCACATTTGTAGGTGGATTATTAGTTTTAGAGCTAAAATTAGCATGTTTAAAGTGATTTTCAAGCTTCCAGGGGCTCTAAACACAAGATTTGTGGAATGGTTAAAAGTGCATGAAAATTGCCAATTTTCTCACTCTGAGGTCTCAAAAAGTGTTTCTTCACCCCGGGAAGTGAATTAAATACCATTTGGAGGCATTTAATGTTCAAGCAAAAACGGCTAATTTTTGACAAAAGATATAACACCCCCCATTACGTCATGCTTCAGAAAGGTGAAAAATGGTCCGTTTTCAAATGTTTTATTTTTGAACGTCAGTTCACATTTGTAGGTGGATTATTAGTTTTAGAGCTGAAATTAGCATGTTTAAAGTGATTTTCATGCTTCCAGGGGCCCGGGAAGTGAATTAAATACCATTTGGAGGCATTTAATGTTCAAGCAAAAAAGGCTGATTTGTGACAAAAGAGATAACACCCCCCCCATTATGTCATGCTTCAGAAAGGTGAAAAATGGTCCGTTTTCAAATGTTTTATTTTTGAACGTCAGTTCACATTTGTAGGTGGATTATTAGTTTTAGAGCTGAAATTAGCATGTTTAACGTGATTTTCATGCTTCCAGGGGCCCGGGAAGTGAATTAAATACCATTTGGAGGCATTTAATGTTCAAGCAAAAAAGGCTGATTTTTGACAAAAGAGATAACACCCCCCCATTACGTCATGCTTCAGAAAGGTGAAAAATTGTCCGTTTTCAAATGTTTTATTTTTGAAGTCAGTTCACATTTGTAGGTGGATTATTAGTTTTAGAGCTAAAATTAGCATGTTTAAAGTGATTTTCATGCTTCCTGTGGCCCTAAACACAAGGTTTGTGGAATGGTTAAAAGTGCATGAAAATTGCCAATTTGCTCACTCTGAGGTCTCAAAAAGTGTTTCTTCACCCCGGGAAGTGAATTAAATACCATTTGGAGGCATTTAATGTTCAAGCAAAAATGGCTGATTTTTGACAAAAGAGATAACACCCCCCCATTACGTCATTCTTCAGAAAGGTGAAAAATGGTCCGTTTTAAAATGTTTTATTTTTGAACGTCAGTTCACATTTGTAGGTGGATTATTAGTTTTAGAGCTAAAATTAGCATGTTTAAAGTGATTTTCATGCTTCCAGGGGCCGGGGAAGTGAATTAAATACCATTTGGAGGCATTTAATGTTCAAGCAAAAACGGCAGATTTTTGACAAAAGAGATAACACCCCCCCATTACGTCATTCTTCAGAAAGGTGAAAAATGGTCCGTTTTCAAATGTTTTATTTTTGAACGTCAGTTCACATTTGTAGGTGGATTATTAGTTTTAGAGCTAAAATTAGCATGTTTAAAGTGATTTTCATGCTTCCAGGGGCCCGGGAAGTGAATTAAATACCATTTGGAGGCATTTAATGTTCAAGCAACAACAGCTGATGTTTGACAAAAGAGATAACGCCCCCCCATTACGTCATTCTTCAGAAAGGTGAAAAATGGTCCGTTTTCAAATGTTTTATTTTTGAACGTCAGTTCACATTTGTAGGTGGATTATTAGTTTTAGAGCTAAAATTAGCATGTTTAAAGTGATTTTCATGCTTCCAGGGGCTCTAAACACAAGATTTGTGGAATGGTTAAAAGTGCATGAAAATGGCCAATTTGATCACTCTGAGGTCTCAAAAAGTGTTTCTTCACCCCGGGAAGTGAATTAAATACCATTTGGAGGCATTTAATGTTCAAGCAAAAACGGCTGATTTTTGACAAAAGAGATAACACCCCCCATTACGTCATGCTTCAGAAAGGTGAAAAATGGTCCGTTTTCAAAAGTTTTATTTTTGAACGTCAGTTCACATTTGTAGGTGGATTATTAGTTTTAGAGCTAAAATTAGCATGTTTAAAGTGATTTTCATGCTTCCAGGGGCTGTAAACACAAGATTTGTGGAATGGTTAAAAGTGCATGAAAATTGCCAATTTGCTCACTCTGAGGTCTCAAAAAGTGTTTCTTCACCCCGGGAAGTGAATTAAATACCATTTGGAGGCATTTAATGTTCAAGCAAAAACGGCTGATTTTTGACAAAAGAGATAACACCCCCCCATTACGTCATGCTTCAGAAAGGTGAAAAATGGTCCGTTTTCAAATTTTTATTTTTGAACGTCAGTTCACATTTGTAGGTGGATTATTAGTTTTAGAGCTAAAATTAGCATGTTTAAAGTGATTTTCATGCTTCCAGGTGCCCGGGAAGTGAATTAAATACCATTTGGAGGCATTTAATGTTCAAGCAAAAACGGCTGATTTTTGACAAAAGAGATAACACCCCCCCATTACGTCATGCTTCAGAAAGGTGAAAAATTGTCCGTTTTCAAATGTTTTATTTTTGAATGTCAGTTCACATTTGTAGGTGGATTATTAGTTTTAGAGCTAAAATTAGCATGTTTAAAGTGATTTTCATGCTTCCTGTGGCCCTAAACACAAGGTTTGTGGAATGGTTAAAAGTGCATGAAAATGGCCAATTTGCTCTCTCTGAGGTCTCAAAAAGTGTTTCTTCACACCGGGAAGTGAATTAAATACCATTTGGAGGCATTTAATGTTCAAGCAAAAACAGCTGATTTTTGACAAAAGAGATAACACCCCCCATTACGTAATTCTTCAGAAAGGTGAAAAATGGTCCATTTTCAAATGTTTTATTTTTCAACGTCAGTTCACATTTGTAGGTGGATTATTAGTTTTAGAGCTAAAATTAGCATTTTTAAAGTGATTTTCATGCTTCCAGGGGCCCGGGAAGTGAATTAAATACCATTTGGAGGCATTTAATGTTCAAGCAAAAACAGCTGATGTTTGACAAAAGAGATAACACCCCCCCATTACGTCATTCTTCAGAAAGGTGAAAAATGGTCCGTTTTCAAATGTTTTATTTTTGAACATCAGTTCACATTTGTAGGTGGATTATTAGTTTTAGAGCTAAAATTAGCATGTTTAAAGTGATTTTCATGCTTCCAGGGGCTCTAAACACAAGATTTGTGGAATGGTTAAAAGTGCATGAAAATGGCCAATTTGCTCACTCTGAGGTCTCAAAAAGTGTTTCTTCACCCCGGGAAGTGAATTAAATACCATTTGGAGGCATTTAATGTTCAAGCAAAAACGGCTGATTTTTGACAAAAGAGATAACACCCCCCCATTACGTCATGCTTCAGAAAGGTGAAAAATGGTCCGTTTTCAAATGTTTTATTTTTGAACGTCAGTTCACATTTGTAGGTGGATTATTAGTTTTAGAGCTAAAATTAGCATGTTTAAAGTGATTTTCATGCTTCCAGGGGCCCGGGAAGTGAATTAAATACCATTTGGAGGCATTTAATGTTCAAGCAAAAACGGCTGATTTTTGACAAAAGAGATAACACCCCCCCATTACGTCATGCTTCAGAAAGGTGAAAAATTGTCCGTTTTCAAATGTTTTATTTTTGAATGTCAGTTCACATTTGTAGGTGGATTATTTGTTTTAGAGCTAAAATTAGCATGTTTAAAGTGATTTTCATGCTTCCTGTGGCCCTAAACACAAGGTTTGTGGAATGGTTAAAAGTGCATGAAAATGGCCAATTTGCACACTCTGAGGTCTCAAAAAGTGTTTCTTCACCCCGGGAAGTGAATTAAATACCATTTGGAGGCATTTAATGTTAAAGCAAAAACAGCAGATTTTTGACAAAAGAGATAACACCCCCCCATTACGTAATGCTTCAGAAAGGTGAAAAATGGTCCGTTTTCAAATGTTTTATTTTTGAAGGTCAGTTCACATTTGTAGGTGGATTATTAGTTTTAGAGCTAAAATTAGCACGTTTAAAGTGATTTTCATGCTTCCAGGGGCCCGGGAAGTGAATTAAATACCATTTGGAGGCATTTAATGTTCAAGCAAAAACGGCTGATTTTTGTCAAAAGAGATAACACCCCCCATTACGTCATGCTTCAGAAAGGTGAAAAATGGTCCGTTTTCAAATGTTTTATTTTTGAACGTCAGTTCACATTTGTAGGTGGATTATTAGTTTTAGAGCTAAAATTAGCATGTTTAAAGTGATTTTCATGCTTCCAGGGGCCCGGGAAGTGAATTAAATACCATTTGGAGGCATTTAATGTTCAAGCAAAAACGGCTGATTTTTGAGAAAAGAGATAACACCCCCCCATTACGTCTTCTTCAGAAAGGTGAAAAATGGTCCGTTTTCAAATGTTTTATTTTTGAACGTCAGTTCACATTTGTAGGTGGATTATTAGTTTTAGAGCTAAAATTAGCATGTTTAAAGTGATTTTCATGCTTCCAGGGGCCCGGGAAGTGAATTAAATACCATTTGGAGGCATTTAATGTTCAAGCAAAAACAGCTGATCTTTGACAAAAGAGATAACACCCCCCCATTACGTCATTCTTCAGAAAGGTGAAAAATGGTCCGTTTTCAAATGTTTTATTTTTGAACGTCAGTTCACATTTGTAGGTGGATTATTAGTTTTAGAGCTAAAATTAGCATGTTTAAAGTGATTTTCATGCTTCCAGGGGCTCTAAACACAAGATTTGTGGAATGGTTAAAAGTGCATGAAAATGGCCAATTTGCTCACTCTGAGGTCTCAAAAAGTGTTTCTTCACCCCGGGAAGTGAATTAAATACCATTTGGAGGCATTTAATGTTCAAGCAAAAACGGCTGATTTTTGACAAAAGAGATAACACCCCCCCCCATTACGTCATGCTTCAGAAAGGTGAAAAATGGTCCGTTTTCAAATGTTTTATTTTTGAACGTCAGTTCACATTTGTAGGTGGATTATTAGTTTTAGAGCTAAAATTAGCATGTTTAAAGTGATTTTCATGCTTCCAGGTGCCCGGGAAGTGAATTAAATACCATTTGGAGGCATTTAATGTTCAAGCAAAAACGGCTGATTTTTGACAAAAGAGATAACACCCCCCCATTACGTCATGCTTCAGAAAGGTGAAAAATGGTCCGTTTTCAAATGTTTTATTTTTGAACGTCAGTTCACATTTGTAGGTGGATTATTAGTTTTAGAGCTAAAATTAGCATGTTTAAAGTGATTTTCATGCTTCCAGGGGCCCGGGAAGTGAATTAAATACCATTTGGAGGCATTTAATGTTCAAGCAAAAACGGCTGATTTTTGACAAAAGAGATAACACCCCCCCATTACGTCATGCTTCAGAAAGGTGAAAAATTGTCCGTTTTCAAATGTTTTATTTTTGAATGTCAGTTCACATTTGTAGGTGGATTATTTGTTTTAGAGCTAAAATTAGCATGTTTAAAGTGATTTTCATGCTTCCTGTGGCCCTAAACACAAGGTTTGTGGAATGGTTAAAAGTGCATGAAAATGGCCAATTTGCACACTCTGAGGTCTCAAAAAGTGTTTCTTCACCCCGGGAAGTGAATTAAATACCATTTGGAGGCATTTAATGTTCAAGCAAAAACAGCTGATTTTTGACAAAAGAGATAACACCCCCCTATTACGTAATTCTTCAGAAAGGTGAAAAATGGTCCGTTTTCAAATGTTTTATTTTTGAACGTCAGTTCACATTTGTAGGTGGATTATTAGTTTTAGAGCTAAAATTAGCATGTTTAAAGTGATTTTCATGCTTCCAGGGGCCCGGGAAATAAATTAAATACCATTTGGAGGCATTTAATGTTCAAGCAAAAACAGCTGATTTTTGACAAAAGAGATAACACCCCCCTATTACGTCATTCTTCAGAAAGGTGAAAAATGGTCCGTTTTCAAATGTTTTATTTTTGAACGTCAGTTCACATTTGTAGGTGGATTATTAGTTTTAGAGCTAAAATTAGCATGTTTAAAGTGATTTTCAAGCTTCCAGGGGCTCTAAACACAAGATTTGTGGAATGGTTAAAAGTGCATGAAAATTGCCAATTTTCTCACTCTGAGGTCTCAAAAAGTGTTTCTTCACCCCGGGAAGTGAATTAAATACCATTTGGAGGCATTTAATGTTCAAGCAAAAACGGCTAATTTTTGACAAAAGATATAACACCCCCCATTACGTCATGCTTCAGAAAGGTGAAAAATGGTCCGTTTTCAAATGTTTTATTTTTGAACGTCAGTTCACATTTGTAGGTGGATTATTAGTTTTAGAGCTGAAATTAGCATGTTTAAAGTGATTTTCATGCTTCCAGGGGCCCGGGAAGTGAATTAAATACCATTTGGAGGCATTTAATGTTCAAGCAAAAAAGGCTGATTTGTGACAAAAGAGATAACACCCCCCCCATTATGTCATGCTTCAGAAAGGTGAAAAATGGTCCGTTTTCAAATGTTTTATTTTTGAACGTCAGTTCACATTTGTAGGTGGATTATTAGTTTTAGAGCTGAAATTAGCATGTTTAACGTGATTTTCATGCTTCCAGGGGCCCGGGAAGTGAATTAAATACCATTTGGAGGCATTTAATGTTCAAGCAAAAAAGGCTGATTTTTGACAAAAGAGATAACACCCCCCCATTACGTCATGCTTCAGAAAGGTGAAAAATTGTCCGTTTTCAAATGTTTTATTTTTGAAGTCAGTTCACATTTGTAGGTGGATTATTAGTTTTAGAGCTAAAATTAGCATGTTTAAAGTGATTTTCATGCTTCCTGTGGCCCTAAACACAAGGTTTGTGGAATGGTTAAAAGTGCATGAAAATTGCCAATTTGCTCACTCTGAGGTCTCAAAAAGTGTTTCTTCACCCCGGGAAGTGAATTAAATACCATTTGGAGGCATTTAATGTTCAAGCAAAAATGGCTGATTTTTGACAAAAGAGATAACACCCCCCCATTACGTCATTCTTCAGAAAGGTGAAAAATGGTCCGTTTTAAAATGTTTTATTTTTGAACGTCAGTTCACATTTGTAGGTGGATTATTAGTTTTAGAGCTAAAATTAGCATGTTTAAAGTGATTTTCATGCTTCCAGGGGCCGGGGAAGTGAATTAAATACCATTTGGAGGCATTTAATGTTCAAGCAAAAACGGCAGATTTTTGACAAAAGAGATAACACCCCCCCATTACGTCATTCTTCAGAAAGGTGAAAAATGGTCCGTTTTCAAATGTTTTATTTTTGAACGTCAGTTCACATTTGTAGGTGGATTATTAGTTTTAGAGCTAAAATTAGCATGTTTAAAGTGATTTTCATGCTTCCAGGGGCCCGGGAAGTGAATTAAATACCATTTGGAGGCATTTAATGTTCAAGCAACAACAGCTGATGTTTGACAAAAGAGATAACGCCCCCCCATTACGTCATTCTTCAGAAAGGTGAAAAATGGTCCGTTTTCAAATGTTTTATTTTTGAACGTCAGTTCACATTTGTAGGTGGATTATTAGTTTTAGAGCTAAAATTAGCATGTTTAAAGTGATTTTCATGCTTCCAGGGGCTCTAAACACAAGATTTGTGGAATGGTTAAAAGTGCATGAAAATGGCCAATTTGCTCACTCTGAGGTCTCAAAAAGTGTTTCTTCACCCCGGGAAGTGAATTAAATACCATTTGGAGGCATTTAATGTTCAAGCAAAAACGGCTGATTTTTGACAAAAGAGATAACACCCCCCATTACGTCATGCTTCAGAAAGGTGAAAAATGGTCCGTTTTCAAAAGTTTTATTTTTGAACGTCAGTTCACATTTGTAGGTGGATTATTAGTTTTAGAGCTAAAATTAGCATGTTTAAAGTGATTTTCATGCTTCCAGGGGCTGTAAACACAAGATTTGTGGAATGGTTAAAAGTGCATGAAAATTGCCAATTTGCTCACTCTGAGGTCTCAAAAAGTGTTTCTTCACCCCGGGAAGTGAATTAAATACCATTTGGAGGCATTTAATGTTCAAGCAAAAACGGCTGATTTTTGACAAAAGAGATAACACCCCCCCATTACGTCATGCTTCAGAAAGGTGAAAAATGGTCCGTTTTCAAATTTTTATTTTTGAACGTCAGTTCACATTTGTAGGTGGATTATTAGTTTTAGAGCTAAAATTAGCATGTTTAAAGTGATTTTCATGCTTCCAGGTGCCCGGGAAGTGAATTAAATACCATTTGGAGGCATTTAATGTTCAAGCAAAAACGGCTGATTTTTGACAAAAGAGATAACACCCCCCCATTACGTCATGCTTCAGAAAGGTGAAAAATGGTCCGTTTTCAAATTTTTATTTTTGAACGTCAGTTCACATTTGTAGGTGGATTATTAGTTTTAGAGCTAAAATTAGCATGTTTAAAGTGATTTTCATGCTTCCAGGTGCCCGGGAAGTGAATTAAATACCATTTGGAGGCATTTAATGTTCAAGCAAAAACAGCTGATTTTTGACAAAAGAGATAACACCCCCCATTACGTAATTCTTCAGAAAGGTGAAAAATGGTCCATTTTCAAATGTTTTATTTTTCAACGTCAGTTCACATTTGTAGGTGGATTATTAGTTTTAGAGCTAAAATTAGCATTTTTAAAGTGATTTTCATGCTTCCAGGGGCCCGGGAAGTGAATTAAATACCATTTGGAGGCATTTAATGTTCAAGCAAAAACAGCTGATGTTTGACAAAAGAGATAACACCCCCCCATTACGTCATTCTTCAGAAAGGTGAAAAATGGTCCGTTTTCAAATGTTTTATTTTTGAACATCAGTTCACATTTGTAGGTGGATTATTAGTTTTAGAGCTAAAATTAGCATGTTTAAAGTGATTTTCATGCTTCCAGGGGCTCTAAACACAAGATTTGTGGAATGGTTAAAAGTGCATGAAAATGGCCAATTTGCTCACTCTGAGGTCTCAAAAAGTGTTTCTTCACCCCGGGAAGTGAATTAAATACCATTTGGAGGCATTTAATGTTCAAGCAAAAACGGCTGATTTTTGACAAAAGAGATAACACCCCCCCATTACGTCATGCTTCAGAAAGGTGAAAAATGGTCCGTTTTCAAATGTTTTATTTTTGAACGTCAGTTCACATTTGTAGGTGGATTATTAGTTTTAGAGCTAAAATTAGCATGTTTAAAGTGATTTTCATGCTTCCAGGGGCCCGGGAAGTGAATTAAATACCATTTGGAGGCATTTAATGTTCAAGCAACAACAGCTGATGTTTGACAAAAGAGATAACGCCCCCCCATTACGTCCTTCTTCAGAAAGGTGAAAAATGGTCCGTTTTCAAATGTTTTATTTTTGAACGTCAGTTCACATTTGTAGGTGGATTATTAGTTTTAGAGCTAAAATTAGCATGTTTAAAGTGATTTTCATGCTTCCAGGGGCTCTAAACACAAGATTTGTGGAATGGTTAAAAGTGCATGAAAATGGCCAATTTGCTCACTCTGAGGTCTCAAAAAGTGTTTCTTCACCCCGGGAAGTGAATTAAATACCATTTGGAGGCATTTAATGTTCAAGCAAAAACGGCTGATTTTTGACAAAAGAGATAACACCCCCCATTACGTCATGCTTCAGAAAGGTGAAAAATGGTCCGTTTTCAAAAGTTTTATTTTTGAACGTCAGTTCACATTTGTAGGTGGATTATTAGTTTTAGAGCTAAAATTAGCATGTTTAAAGTGATTTTCATGCTTCCAGGGGCTGTAAACACAAGATTTGTGGAATGGTTAAAAGTGCATGAAAATTGCCAATTTGCTCACTCTGAGGTCTCAAAAAGTGTTTCTTCACCCCGGGAAGTGAATTAAATACCATTTGGAGGCATTTAATGTTCAAGCAAAAACGGCTGATTTTTGACAAAAGAGATAACACCCCCCCATTACGTCATGCTTCAGAAAGGTGAAAAATGGTCCGTTTTCAAATTTTTATTTTTGAACGTCAGTTCACATTTGTAGGTGGATTATTAGTTTTAGAGCTAAAATTAGCATGTTTAAAGTGATTTTCATGCTTCCAGGTGCCCGGGAAGTGAATTAAATACCATTTGGAGGCATTTAATGTTCAAGCAAAAACGGCTGATTTTTGACAAAAGAGATAACACCCCCCCATTACGTCATGCTTCAGAAAGGTGAAAAATTGTCCGTTTTCAAATGTTTTATTTTTGAATGTCAGTTCACATTTGTAGGTGGATTATTAGTTTTAGAGCTAAAATTAGCATGTTTAAAGTGATTTTCATGCTTCCTGTGGCCCTAAACACAAGGTTTGTGGAATGGTTAAAAGTGCATGAAAATGGCCAATTTGCTCTCTCTGAGGTCTCAAAAAGTGTTTCTTCACACCGGGAAGTGAATTAAATACCATTTGGAGGCATTTAATGTTCAAGCAAAAACAGCTGATTTTTGACAAAAGAGATAACACCCCCCATTACGTAATTCTTCAGAAAGGTGAAAAATGGTCCATTTTCAAATGTTTTATTTTTCAACGTCAGTTCACATTTGTAGGTGGATTATTAGTTTTAGAGCTAAAATTAGCATTTTTAAAGTGATTTTCATGCTTCCAGGGGCCCGGGAAGTGAATTAAATACCATTTGGAGGCATTTAATGTTCAAGCAAAAACAGCTGATGTTTGACAAAAGAGATAACACCCCCCCATTACGTCATTCTTCAGAAAGGTGAAAAATGGTCCGTTTTCAAATGTTTTATTTTTGAACATCAGTTCACATTTGTAGGTGGATTATTAGTTTTAGAGCTAAAATTAGCATGTTTAAAGTGATTTTCATGCTTCCAGGGGCTCTAAACACAAGATTTGTGGAATGGTTAAAAGTGCATGAAAATGGCCAATTTGCTCACTCTGAGGTCTCAAAAAGTGTTTCTTCACCCCGGGAAGTGAATTAAATACCATTTGGAGGCATTTAATGTTCAAGCAAAAACGGCTGATTTTTGACAAAAGAGATAACACCCCCCCATTACGTCATGCTTCAGAAAGGTGAAAAATGGTCCGTTTTCAAATGTTTTATTTTTGAACGTCAGTTCACATTTGTAGGTGGATTATTAGTTTTAGAGCTAAAATTAGCATGTTTAAAGTGATTTTCATGCTTCCAGGGGCCCGGGAAGTGAATTAAATACCATTTGGAGGCATTTAATGTTCAAGCAAAAACGGCTGATTTTTGACAAAAGAGATAACACCCCCCCATTACGTCATGCTTCAGAAAGGTGAAAAATTGTCCGTTTTCAAATGTTTTATTTTTGAATGTCAGTTCACATTTGTAGGTGGATTATTTGTTTTAGAGCTAAAATTAGCATGTTTAAAGTGATTTTCATGCTTCCTGTGGCCCTAAACACAAGGTTTGTGGAATGGTTAAAAGTGCATGAAAATGGCCAATTTGCACACTCTGAGGTCTCAAAAAGTGTTTCTTCACCCCGGGAAGTGAATTAAATACCATTTGGAGGCATTTAATGTTAAAGCAAAAACAGCAGATTTTTGACAAAAGAGATAACACCCCCCCATTACGTAATGCTTCAGAAAGGTGAAAAATGGTCCGTTTTCAAATGTTTTATTTTTGAAGGTCAGTTCACATTTGTAGGTGGATTATTAGTTTTAGAGCTAAAATTAGCACGTTTAAAGTGATTTTCATGCTTCCAGGGGCCCGGGAAGTGAATTAAATACCATTTGGAGGCATTTAATGTTCAAGCAAAAACGGCTGATTTTTGTCAAAAGAGATAACACCCCCCATTACGTCATGCTTCAGAAAGGTGAAAAATGGTCCGTTTTCAAATGTTTTATTTTTGAACGTCAGTTCACATTTGTAGGTGGATTATTAGTTTTAGAGCTAAAATTAGCATGTTTAAAGTGATTTTCATGCTTCCAGGGGCCCGGGAAGTGAATTAAATACCATTTGGAGGCATTTAATGTTCAAGCAAAAACGGCTGATTTTTGAGAAAAGAGATAACACCCCCCCATTACGTCTTCTTCAGAAAGGTGAAAAATGGTCCGTTTTCAAATGTTTTATTTTTGAACGTCAGTTCACATTTGTAGGTGGATTATTAGTTTTAGAGCTAAAATTAGCATGTTTAAAGTGATTTTCATGCTTCCAGGGGCCCGGGAAGTGAATTAAATACCATTTGGAGGCATTTAATGTTCAAGCAAAAACAGCTGATCTTTGACAAAAGAGATAACACCCCCCCATTACGTCATTCTTCAGAAAGGTGAAAAATGGTCCGTTTTCAAATGTTTTATTTTTGAACGTCAGTTCACATTTGTAGGTGGATTATTAGTTTTAGAGCTAAAATTAGCATGTTTAAAGTGATTTTCATGCTTCCAGGGGCTCTAAACACAAGATTTGTGGAATGGTTAAAAGTGCATGAAAATGGCCAATTTGCTCACTCTGAGGTCTCAAAAAGTGTTTCTTCACCCCGGGAAGTGAATTAAATACCATTTGGAGGCATTTAATGTTCAAGCAAAAACGGCTGATTTTTGACAAAAGAGATAACACCCCCCCCATTACGTCATGCTTCAGAAAGGTGAAAAATGGTCCGTTTTCAAATGTTTTATTTTTGAACGTCAGTTCACATTTGTAGGTGGATTATTAGTTTTAGAGCTAAAATTAGCATGTTTAAAGTGATTTTCATGCTTCCAGGTGCCCGGGAAGTGAATTAAATACCATTTGGAGGCATTTAATGTTCAAGCAAAAACGGCTGATTTTTGACAAAAGAGATAACACCCCCCCATTACGTCATGCTTCAGAAAGGTGAAAAATGGTCCGTTTTCAAATGTTTTATTTTTGAACGTCAGTTCACATTTGTAGGTGGATTATTAGTTTTAGAGCTAAAATTAGCATGTTTAAAGTGATTTTCATGCTTCCAGGGGCCCGGGAAGTGAATTAAATACCATTTGGAGGCATTTAATGTTCAAGCAAAAACGGCTGATTTTTGACAAAAGAGATAACACCCCCCCATTACGTCATGCTTCAGAAAGGTGAAAAATTGTCCGTTTTCAAATGTTTTATTTTTGAATGTCAGTTCACATTTGTAGGTGGATTATTTGTTTTAGAGCTAAAATTAGCATGTTTAAAGTGATTTTCATGCTTCCTGTGGCCCTAAACACAAGGTTTGTGGAATGGTTAAAAGTGCATGAAAATGGCCAATTTGCACACTCTGAGGTCTCAAAAAGTGTTTCTTCACCCCGGGAAGTGAATTAAATACCATTTGGAGGCATTTAATGTTCAAGCAAAAACAGCTGATTTTTGACAAAAGAGATAACACCCCCCTATTACGTAATTCTTCAGAAAGGTGAAAAATGGTCCGTTTTCAAATGTTTTATTTTTGAACGTCAGTTCACATTTGTAGGTGGATTATTAGTTTTAGAGCTAAAATTAGCATGTTTAAAGTGATTTTCATGCTTCCAGGGGCCCGGGAAATAAATTAAATACCATTTGGAGGCATTTAATGTTCAAGCAAAAACAGCTGATTTTTGACAAAAGAGATAACACCCCCCTATTACGTCATTCTTCAGAAAGGTGAAAAATGGTCCGTTTTCAAATGTTTTATTTTTGAACGTCAGTTCACATTTGTAGGTGGATTATTAGTTTTAGAGCTAAAATTAGCATGTTTAAAGTGATTTTCAAGCTTCCAGGGGCTCTAAACACAAGATTTGTGGAATGGTTAAAAGTGCATGAAAATTGCCAATTTTCTCACTCTGAGGTCTCAAAAAGTGTTTCTTCACCCCGGGAAGTGAATTAAATACCATTTGGAGGCATTTAATGTTCAAGCAAAAACGGCTAATTTTTGACAAAAGATATAACACCCCCCATTACGTCATGCTTCAGAAAGGTGAAAAATGGTCCGTTTTCAAATGTTTTATTTTTGAACGTCAGTTCACATTTGTAGGTGGATTATTAGTTTTAGAGCTGAAATTAGCATGTTTAAAGTGATTTTCATGCTTCCAGGGGCCCGGGAAGTGAATTAAATACCATTTGGAGGCATTTAATGTTCAAGCAAAAAAGGCTGATTTGTGACAAAAGAGATAACACCCCCCCCATTATGTCATGCTTCAGAAAGGTGAAAAATGGTCCGTTTTCAAATGTTTTATTTTTGAACGTCAGTTCACATTTGTAGGTGGATTATTAGTTTTAGAGCTGAAATTAGCATGTTTAACGTGATTTTCATGCTTCCAGGGGCCCGGGAAGTGAATTAAATACCATTTGGAGGCATTTAATGTTCAAGCAAAAAAGGCTGATTTTTGACAAAAGAGATAACACCCCCCCATTACGTCATGCTTCAGAAAGGTGAAAAATTGTCCGTTTTCAAATGTTTTATTTTTGAAGTCAGTTCACATTTGTAGGTGGATTATTAGTTTTAGAGCTAAAATTAGCATGTTTAAAGTGATTTTCATGCTTCCTGTGGCCCTAAACACAAGGTTTGTGGAATGGTTAAAAGTGCATGAAAATTGCCAATTTGCTCACTCTGAGGTCTCAAAAAGTGTTTCTTCACCCCGGGAAGTGAATTAAATACCATTTGGAGGCATTTAATGTTCAAGCAAAAATGGCTGATTTTTGACAAAAGAGATAACACCCCCCCATTACGTCATTCTTCAGAAAGGTGAAAAATGGTCCGTTTTAAAATGTTTTATTTTTGAACGTCAGTTCACATTTGTAGGTGGATTATTAGTTTTAGAGCTAAAATTAGCATGTTTAAAGTGATTTTCATGCTTCCAGGGGCCGGGGAAGTGAATTAAATACCATTTGGAGGCATTTAATGTTCAAGCAAAAACGGCAGATTTTTGACAAAAGAGATAACACCCCCCCATTACGTCATTCTTCAGAAAGGTGAAAAATGGTCCGTTTTCAAATGTTTTATTTTTGAACGTCAGTTCACATTTGTAGGTGGATTATTAGTTTTAGAGCTAAAATTAGCATGTTTAAAGTGATTTTCATGCTTCCAGGGGCCCGGGAAGTGAATTAAATACCATTTGGAGGCATTTAATGTTCAAGCAAAAACAGCTGATGTTTGACAAAAGAGATAACACCCCCCCATTACGTCATTCTTCAGAAAGGTGAAAAATGGTCCGTTTTCAAATGTTTTATTTTTGAACATCAGTTCACATTTGTAGGTGGATTATTAGTTTTAGAGCTAAAATTAGCATGTTTAAAGTGATTTTCATGCTTCCAGGGGCTCTAAACACAAGATTTGTGGAATGGTTAAAAGTGCATGAAAATGGCCAATTTGCTCACTCTGAGGTCTCAAAAAGTGTTTCTTCACCCCGGGAAGTGAATTAAATACCATTTGGAGGCATTTAATGTTCAAGCAAAAACGGCTGATTTTTGACAAAAGAGATAACACCCCCCCATTACGTCATGCTTCAGAAAGGTGAAAAATGGTCCGTTTTCAAATGTTTTATTTTTGAACGTCAGTTCACATTTGTAGGTGGATTATTAGTTTTAGAGCTAAAATTAGCATGTTTAAAGTGATTTTCATGCTTCCAGGGGCCCGGGAAGTGAATTAAATACCATTTGGAGGCATTTAATGTTCAAGCAACAACAGCTGATGTTTGACAAAAGAGATAACGCCCCCCCATTACGTCATTCTTCAGAAAGGTGAAAAATGGTCCGTTTTCAAATGTTTTATTTTTGAACGTCAGTTCACATTTGTAGGTGGATTATTAGTTTTAGAGCTAAAATTAGCATGTTTAAAGTGATTTTCATGCTTCCAGGGGCTCTAAACACAAGATTTGTGGAATGGTTAAAAGTGCATGAAAATGGCCAATTTGCTCACTCTGAGGTCTCAAAAAGTGTTTCTTCACCCCGGGAAGTGAATTAAATACCATTTGGAGGCATTTAATGTTCAAGCAAAAACGGCTGATTTTTGACAAAAGAGATAACACCCCCCATTACGTCATGCTTCAGAAAGGTGAAAAATGGTCCGTTTTCAAAAGTTTTATTTTTGAACGTCAGTTCACATTTGTAGGTGGATTATTAGTTTTAGAGCTAAAATTAGCATGTTTAAAGTGATTTTCATGCTTCCAGGGGCTGTAAACACAAGATTTGTGGAATGGTTAAAAGTGCATGAAAATTGCCAATTTGCTCACTCTGAGGTCTCAAAAAGTGTTTCTTCACCCCGGGAAGTGAATTAAATACCATTTGGAGGCATTTAATGTTCAAGCAAAAACGGCTGATTTTTGACAAAAGAGATAACACCCCCCCATTACGTCATGCTTCAGAAAGGTGAAAAATGGTCCGTTTTCAAATTTTTATTTTTGAACGTCAGTTCACATTTGTAGGTGGATTATTAGTTTTAGAGCTAAAATTAGCATGTTTAAAGTGATTTTCATGCTTCCAGGTGCCCGGGAAGTGAATTAAATACCATTTGGAGGCATTTAATGTTCAAGCAAAAACGGCTGATTTTTGACAAAAGAGATAACACCCCCCCATTACGTCATGCTTCAGAAAGGTGAAAAATTGTCCGTTTTCAAATGTTTTATTTTTGAATGTCAGTTCACATTTGTAGGTGGATTATTAGTTTTAGAGCTAAAATTAGCATGTTTAAAGTGATTTTCATGCTTCCTGTGGCCCTAAACACAAGGTTTGTGGAATGGTTAAAAGTGCATGAAAATGGCCAATTTGCTCTCTCTGAGGTCTCAAAAAGTGTTTCTTCACACCGGGAAGTGAATTAAATACCATTTGGAGGCATTTAATGTTCAAGCAAAAACAGCTGATTTTTGACAAAAGAGATAACACCCCCCATTACGTAATTCTTCAGAAAGGTGAAAAATGGTCCATTTTCAAATGTTTTATTTTTCAACGTCAGTTCACATTTGTAGGTGGATTATTAGTTTTAGAGCTAAAATTAGCATTTTTAAAGTGATTTTCATGCTTCCAGGGGCCCGGGAAGTGAATTAAATACCATTTGGAGGCATTTAATGTTCAAGCAAAAACAGCTGATGTTTGACAAAAGAGATAACACCCCCCCATTACGTCATTCTTCAGAAAGGTGAAAAATGGTCCGTTTTCAAATGTTTTATTTTTGAACATCAGTTCACATTTGTAGGTGGATTATTAGTTTTAGAGCTAAAATTAGCATGTTTAAAGTGATTTTCATGCTTCCAGGGGCTCTAAACACAAGATTTGTGGAATGGTTAAAAGTGCATGAAAATGGCCAATTTGCTCACTCTGAGGTCTCAAAAAGTGTTTCTTCACCCCGGGAAGTGAATTAAATACCATTTGGAGGCATTTAATGTTCAAGCAAAAACGGCTGATTTTTGGCAAAAGAGATAACACCCCCCCATTACGTCATGCTTCAGAAAGGTGAAAAATGGTCCGTTTTCAAATGTTTTATTTTTGAACGTCAGTTCACATTTGTAGGTGGATTATTAGTTTTAGAGCTAAAATTAGCATGTTTAAAGTGATTTTCATGCTTCCAGGGGCCCGGGAAGTGAATTAAATACCATTTGGAGGCATTTAATGTTCAAGCAAAAACGGCTGATTTTTGACAAAAGAGATAACACCCCCCCATTACGTCATGCTTCAGAAAGGTGAAAAATTGTCCGTTTTCAAATGTTTTATTTTTGAATGTCAGTTCACATTTGTAGGTGGATTATTTGTTTTAGAGCTAAAATTAGCATGTTTAAAGTGATTTTCATGCTTCCTGTGGCCCTAAACACAAGGTTTGTGGAATGGTTAAAAGTGCATGAAAATGGCCAATTTGCACACTCTGAGGTCTCAAAAAGTGTTTCTTCACCCCGGGAAGTGAATTAAATACCATTTGGAGGCATTTAATGTTCAAGCAAAAACAGCAGATTTTTGACAAAAGAGATAACACCCCCCCATTACGTAATGCTTCAGAAAGGTGAAAAATGGTCCGTTTTCAAATGTTTTATTTTTGAAGGTCAGTTCACATTTGTAGGTGGATTATTAGTTTTAGAGCTAAAATTAGCACGTTTAAAGTGATTTTCATGCTTCCAGGGGCCCGGGAAGTGAATTAAATACCATTTGGAGGCATTTAATGTTCAAGCAAAAACGGCTGATTTTTGTCAAAAGAGATAACACCCCCCATTACGTCATGCTTCAGAAAGGTGAAAAATGGTCCGTTTTCAAATGTTTTATTTTTGAACGTCAGTTCACATTTGTAGGTGGATTATTAGTTTTAGAGCTAAAATTAGCATGTTTAAAGTGATTTTCATGCTTCCAGGGGCCCGGGAAGTGAATTAAATACCATTTGGAGGCATTTAATGTTCAAGCAAAAACGGCTGATTTTTGAGAAAAGAGATAACACCCCCCCATTACGTCTTCTTCAGAAAGGTGAAAAATGGTCCGTTTTCAAATGTTTTATTTTTGAACGTCAGTTCACATTTGTAGGTGGATTATTAGTTTTAGAGCTAAAATTAGCATGTTTAAAGTGATTTTCATGCTTCAAGGGGCCCGGGAAGTGAATTAAATACCATTTGGAGGCATTTAATGTTCAAGCAAAAACAGCTGATCTTTGACAAAAGAGATAACACCCCCCCATTACGTCATTCTTCAGAAAGGTGAAAAATGGTCCGTTTTCAAATGTTTTATTTTTGAACGTCAGTTCACATTTGTAGGTGGATTATTAGTTTTAGAGCTAAAATTAGCATGTTTAAAGTGATTTTCATGCTTCCAGGGGCTCTAAACACAAGATTTGTGGAATGGTTAAAAGTGCATGAAAATGGCCAATTTGCTCACTCTGAGGTCTCAAAAAGTGTTTCTTCACCCCGGGAAGTGAATTAAATACCATTTGGAGGCATTTAATGTTCAAGCAAAAACGGCTGATTTTTGACAAAAGAGATAACACCCCCCCCATTACGTCATGCTTCAGAAAGGTGAAAAATGGTCCGTTTTCAAATGTTTTATTTTTGAACGTCAGTTCACATTTGTAGGTGGATTATTAGTTTTAGAGCTAAAATTAGCATGTTTAAAGTGATTTTCATGCTTCCAGGTGCCCGGGAAGTGAATTAAATACCATTTGGAGGCATTTAATGTTCAAGCAAAAACGGCTGATTTTTGACAAAAGAGATAACACCCCCCCATTACGTCATGCTTCAGAAAGGTGAAAAATTGTCCGTTTTCAAATGTTTTATTTTTGAATGTCAGTTCACATTTGTAGGTGGATTATTAGTTTTAGAGCTAAAATTAGCATGTTTAAAGTGATTTTCATGCTTCCTGTGGCCCTAAACACAAGGTTTGTGGAATGGTTAAAAGTGCATGAAAATGGCCAATTTGCTCTCTCTGAGGTCTCAAAAAGTGTTTCTTCACACCGGGAAGTGAATTAAATACCATTTGGAGGCATTTAATGTTCAAGCAAAAACAGCTGATTTTTGACAAAAGAGATAACACCCCCCCATTACGTAATTCTTCAGAAAGGTGAAAAATGGTCCATTTTCAAATGTTTTATTTTTCAACGTCAGTTCACATTTGTAGGTGGATTATTAGTTTTAGAGCTAAAATTAGCATTTTTAAAGTGATTTTCATGCTTCCAGGGGCCCGGGAAGTGAATTAAATACCATTTGGAGGCATTTAATGTTCAAGCAAAAACAGCTGATGTTTGACAAAAGAGATAACACCCCCCCATTACGTCATTCTTCAGAAAGGTGAAAAATGGTCCATTTTCAAATGTTTTATTTTTGAACATCAGTTCACATTTGTAGGTGGATTATTAGTTTTAGAGCTAAAATTAGCATGTTTAAAGTGATTTTCATGCTTCCAGGGGCTCTAAACACAAGATTTGTGGAATGGTTAAAAGTGCATGAAAATGGCCAATTTGCTCACTCTGAGGTCTCAAAAAGTGTTTCTTCACCCCGGGAAGTGAATTAAATACCATTTGGAGGCATTTAATGTTCAAGCAAAAACGGCTGATTTTTGACAAAAGAGATAACACCCCCCCATTACGTCATGCTTCAGAAAGGTGAAAAATGGTCCGTTTTCAAATGTTTTATTTTTGAACGTCAGTTCACATTTGTAGGTGGATTATTAGTTTTAGAGCTAAAATTAGCATGTTTAAAGTGATTTTCATGCTTCCAGGGGCCCGGGAAGTGAATTAAATACCATTTGGAGGCATTTAATGTTCAAGCAAAAACGGCTGATTTTTGACAAAAGAGATAACACCCCCCCATTACGTCATGCTTCAGAAAGGTGAAAAATTGTCCGTTTTCAAATGTTTTATTTTTGAATGTCAGTTCACATTTGTAGGTGGATTATTTGTTTTAGAGCTAAAATTAGCATGTTTAAAGTGATTTTCATGCTTCCTGTGGCCCTAAACACAAGGTTTGTGGAATGGTTAAAAGTGCATGAAAATGGCCAATTTGCACACTCTGAGGTCTCAAAAAGTGTTTCTTCACCCCGGGAAGTGAATTAAATACCATTTGGAGGCATTTAATGTTCAAGCAAAAACAGCAGATTTTTGACAAAAGAGATAACACCCCCCCATTACGTAATGCTTCAGAAAGGTGAAAAATGGTCCGTTTTCAAATGTTTTATTTTTGAAGGTCAGTTCACATTTGTAGGTGGATTATTAGTTTTAGAGCTAAAATTAGCACGTTTAAAGTGATTTTCATGCTTCCAGGGGCCCGGGAAGTGAATTAAATACCATTTGGAGGCATTTAATGTTCAAGCAAAAACGGCTGATTTTTGTCAAAAGAGATAACACCCCCCATTACGTCATGCTTCAGAAAGGTGAAAAATGGTCCGTTTTCAAATGTTTTATTTTTGAACGTCAGTTCACATTTGTAGGTGGATTATTAGTTTTAGAGCTAAAATTAGCATGTTTAAAGTGATTTTCATGCTTCCAGGGGCCCGGGAAGTGAATTAAATACCATTTGGAGGCATTTAATGTTCAAGCAAAAACGGCTGATTTTTGAGAAAAGAGATAACACCCCCCCATTACGTCTTCTTCAGAAAGGTGAAAAATGGTCCGTTTTCAAATGTTTTATTTTTGAACGTCAGTTCACATTTGTAGGTGGATTATTAGTTTTAGAGCTAAAATTAGCATGTTTAAAGTGATTTTCATGCTTCCAGGGGCCCGGGAAGTGAATTAAATACCATTTGGAGGCATTTAATGTTCAAGCAAAAACAGCTGATCTTTGACAAAAGAGATAACACCCCCCATTACGTCATTCTTCAGAAAGGTGAAAAATGGTCCGTTTTCAAATGTTTTATTTTTGAACGTCAGTTCACATTTGTAGGTGGATTATTAGTTTTAGAGCTAAAATTAGCATGTTTAAAGTGATTTTCATGCTTCCAGGGGCTCTAAACACAAGATTTGTGGAATGGTTAAAAGTGCATGAAAATGGCCAATTTGCTCACTCTGAGGTCTCAAAAAGTGTTTCTTCACCCCGGGAAGTGAATTAAATACCATTTGGAGGCATTTAATGTTCAAGCAAAAACGGCTGATTTTTGACAAAAGAGATAACACCCCCCCTATTACGTCATGCTTCAGAAAGGTGAAAAATGGTCCGTTTTCAAATGTTTTATTTTTGAACGTCAGTTCACATTTGTAGGTGGATTATTAGTTTTAGAGCTAAAATTAGCATGTTTAAAGTGATTTTCATGCTTCCAGGTGCCCGGGAAGTGAATTAAATACCATTTGGAGGCATTTAATGTTCAAGCAAAAACGGCTGATTTTTGACAAAAGAGATAACACCCCCCCATTACGTCATGCTTCAGAAAGGTGAAAAATTGTCCGTTTTCAAATGTTTTATTTTTGAATGTCAGTTCACATTTGTAGGTGGATTATTAGTTTTAGAGCTAAAATTAGCATGTTTAAAGTGATTTTCATGCTTCCTGTGGCCCTAAACACAAGGTTTGTGGAATGGTTAAAAGTGCATGAAAATGGCCAATTTGCTCTCTCTGAGGTCTCAAAAAGTGTTTCTTCACACCGGGAAGTGAATTAAATACCATTTGGAGGCATTTAATGTTCAAGCAAAAACAGCTGATTTTTGACAAAAGAGATAACACCCCCCCATTACGTAATTCTTCAGAAAGGTGAAAAATGGTCCATTTTCAAATGTTTTATTTTTCAACGTCAGTTCACATTTGTAGGTGGATTATTAGTTTTAGAGCTAAAATTAGCATTTTTAAAGTGATTTTCATGCTTCCAGGGGCCCGGGAAGTGAATTAAATACCATTTGGAGGCATTTAATGTTCAAGCAAAAACAGCTGATGTTTGACAAAAGAGATAACACCCCCCCATTACGTCATTCTTCAGAAAGGTGAAAAATGGTCCGTTTTCAAATGTTTTATTTTTGAACATCAGTTCACATTTGTAGGTGGATTATTAGTTTTAGAGCTAAAATTAGCATGTTTAAAGTGATTTTCATGCTTCCAGGGGCTCTAAACACAAGATTTGTGGAATGGTTAAAAGTGCATGAGAATGGCCAATTTGCTCACTCTGAGGTCTCAAAAAGTGTTTCTTCACCCCGGGAAGTGAATTAAATACCATTTGGAGGCATTTAATGTTCAAGCAAAAACGGCTGATTTTTGACAAAAGAGATAACACCCCCCCATTACGTCATGCTTCAGAAAGGTGAAAAATGGTCCGTTTTCAAATGTTTTATTTTTGAACGTCAGTTCACATTTGTAGGTGGATTATTAGTTTTAGAGCTAAAATTAGCATGTTTAAAGTGATTTTCATGCTTCCAGGGGCCCGGGAAGTGAATTAAATACCATTTGGAGGCATTTAATGTTCAAGCAAAAACAGCTGATTTTTGACAAAAGAGATAACACCCCCCCATTACGTCATGCTTCAGAAAGGTGAAAAATTGTCCGTTTTCAAATGTTTTATTTTTGAATGTCAGTTCACATTTGTAGGTGGATTATTTGTTTTAGAGCTAAAATTAGCATGTTTAAAGTGATTTTCATGCTTCCTGTGGCCCTAAACACAAGGTTTGTGGAATGGTTAAAAGTGCATGAAAATGGCCAATTTGCACACTCTGAGGTCTCAAAAAGTGTTTCTTCACCCCGGGAAGTGAATTAAATACCATTTGGAGGCATTTAATGTTCAAGCAAAAACAGCTGATTTTTGACAAAAGAGATAACACCCCCCTATTACGTAATTCTTCAGAAAGGTGAAAAATGGTCCGTTTTCAAATGTTTTATTTTTGAATGTCAGTTCACATTTGTAGGTGGATTATTAGTTTTAGAGCTAAAATTAGCATGTTTAAAGTGATTTTCAAGCTTCCAGGGGCTCTAAACACAAGATTTGTGGAATGGTTAAAAGTGCATGAAAATTGCCAATTTTCTCACTCTGAGGTCTCAAAAAGTGTTTCTTCACCCCGGGAAGTGAATTAAATACCATTTGGAGGCATTTAATGTTCAAGCAAAAACGGCTAATTTTTGACAAAAGAGATAACACCCCCCATTACGTCATGCTTCAGAAAGGTGAAAAATGGTCCGTTTTCAAATGTTTTATTTTTGAACGTCAGTTCACATTTGTAGGTGGATTATTAGTTTTAGAGCTGAAATTAGCATGTTTAAAGTGATTTTCATGCTTCCAGGGGCCCGGGAAGTGAATTAAATACCATTTGGAGGCATTTAATGTTCAAGCAAAAAAGGCTGATTTGTGACAAAAGAGATAACACCCCCCCCATTATGTCATGCTTCAGAAAGGTGAAAAATGGTCCGTTTTCAAATGTTTTATTTTTGAACGTCAGTTCACATTTGTAGGTGGATTATTAGTTTTAGAGCTGAAATTAGCATGTTTAAAGTGATTTTCATGCTTCCAGGGGCCCGGGAAGTGAATTAAATACCATTTGGAGGCATTTAATGTTCAAGCAAAAAAGGCTGATTTTTGACAAAAGAGATAACACCCCCCCATTACGTCATGCTTCAGAAAGGTGAAAAATTGTCCGTTTTCAAATGTTTTATTTTTGAATGTCAGTTCACATTTGTAGGTGGATTATTAGTTTTAGAGCTAAAATTAGCATGTTTAAAGTGATTTTCATGCTTCCTGTGGCCCTAAACACACGGTTTGTGGAATGGTTAAAAGTGCATGAAAATTGCCAATTTGCTCACTCTGAGGTCTCAAAAAGTGTTTCTTCACCCCGGGAAGTGAATTAAATACCATTTGGAGGCATTTAATGTTCAAGCAAAAATGGCTGATTTTTGACAAAAGAGATAACACCCCCCCATTACGTCATTCTTCAGAAAGGTGAAAAATGGTCCGTTTTAAAATGTTTTATTTTTGAACGTCAGTTCACATTTGTAGGTGGATTATTAGTTTTAGAGCTAAAATTAGCATGTTTAAAGTGATTTTCATGCTTCCTGTGGCCCTAAACACAAGGTTTGTGGAATGGTTAAAAGTGCATGAAAATTGCCAATTTGCTCACTCTGAGGTCTCAAAAAGTGTTTCTTCACCCCGGGAAGTGAATTAAATACCATTTGGAGGCATTTAATGTTCAAGCAAAAATGGCTGATTTTTGACAAAAGAGATAACACCCCCCCATTACGTCATTCTTCAGAAAGGTGAAAAATGGTCCGTTTTCAAATGTTTTATTTTTGAACGTCAGTTCACATTTGTAGGTGGATTATTAGTTTTAGAGCTAAAATTAGCATGTTTAAAGTGATTTTCATGCTTCCAGGGGCCCGGGAAGTGAATTAAATACCATTTGGAGGCATTTAATGTTCAAGCAACAACAGCTGATGTTTGACAAAAGAGATAACACCCCCCCATTACGTCATTCTTCAGAAAGGTGAAAAATGGTCCGTTTTCAAATGTTTTATTTTTGAACGTCAGTTCACATTTGTAGGTGGATTATTAGTTTTAGAGCTAAAATTAGCATGTTTAAAGTGATTTTCATGCTTCCAGGGGATCTAAACATAAGATTTGTGGAATGGTTAAAAGTGCATGAGAATGGCCAATTTGCTCACTCTGAGGTCTCAAAAAGTGTTTCTTCACCCCGGGAAGTGAATTAAATACCATTTGGAGGCATTTAATGTTCAAGCAAAAACGGCTGATTTTTGACAAAAGAGATAACACCCCCCCATTACGTCATGCTTCAGAAAGGTGAAAAATGGTCCGTTTTCAAATGTTTTATTTTTGAACGTCAGTTCACATTTGTAGGTGGATTATTAGTTTTAGAGCTAAAATTAGCATGTTTAAAGTGATTTTCATGCTTCCAGGGGCCCGGGAAGTGAATTAAATACCATTTGGAGGCATTTAATGTTCAAGCAAAAACAGCTGATTTTTGACAAAAGAGATAACACCCCCCCATTACGTCATGCTTCAGAAAGGTGAAAAATTGTCCGTTTTCAAATGTTTTATTTTTGAATGTCAGTTCACATTTGTAGGTGGATTATTTGTTTTAGAGCTAAAATTAGCATGTTTAAAGTGATTTTCATGCTTCCTGTGGCCCTAAACACAAGGTTTGTGGAATGGTTAAAAGTGCATGAAAATGGCCAATTTGCACACTCTGAGGTCTCAAAAAGTGTTTCTTCACCCCGGGAAGTGAATTAAATACCATTTGGAGGCATTTAATGTTCAAGCAAAAACAGCTGATTTTTGACAAAAGAGATAACACCCCCCTATTACGTAATTCTTCAGAAAGGTGAAAAATGGTCCGTTTTCAAATGTTTTATTTTTGAATGTCAGTTCACATTTGTAGGTGGATTATTAGTTTTAGAGCTAAAATTAGCATGTTTAAAGTGATTTTCAAGCTTCCAGGGGCTCTAAACACAAGATTTGTGGAATGGTTAAAAGTGCATGAAAATTGCCAATTTTCTCACTCTGAGGTCTCAAAAAGTGTTTCTTCACCCCGGGAAGTGAATTAAATACCATTTGGAGGCATTTAATGTTCAAGCAAAAACGGCTAATTTTTGACAAAAGAGATAACACCCCCCATTACGTCATGCTTCAGAAAGGTGAAAAATGGTCCGTTTTCAAATGTTTTATTTTTGAACGTCAGTTCACATTTGTAGGTGGATTATTAGTTTTAGAGCTGAAATTAGCATGTTTAAAGTGATTTTCATGCTTCCAGGGGCCCGGGAAGTGAATTAAATACCATTTGGAGGCATTTAATGTTCAAGCAAAAAAGGCTGATTTGTGACAAAAGAGATAACACCCCCCCATTATGTCATGTGGTAAATAAATAAATAATACCCTATTTTTGACTAGACTTATAGCATAACAGATAGCTCAATAAAATAAGAGTCAAGATTCGAGGTAGTAGGAGTTTCTGCAGGTTTATTACAGCATAAGGACAGGATCAGGACAACCTGCATAGGAACAGAATGACAGGGCCCAGCAGGACAACTGGGGCCCAACAGGGGAAAAGAGGCCCAGCAGCTGCTGGGGCTAGGTCTGGGATGAGCGCGCTAGCTTTTAATAACAATACATCGATTTATATACATAGCGCAAACACATAGCATTACATTGCAGTAGGCGTAGCAGTGGGTGGAGCAGAAGGAGTGACGCGTAGCAGTCGCGAGAGATAACAGTAAAAGTAGGTGTAACTGGGAGTATACATAGACATGTGATGCAAACGTAACAGAATATGTCATGAATGGGCGGAAACATAGGAGGGGGCTACCTAAGGAGCCGGGACCTCTAACCTAATGGTGCGCGAAAATTGGCAATGACGTGTTACTAGGAGAAGCTGGGGGCTACGAACTCTGTGCTAGGAGCAGAGACTAGAGTCTGGAGGGTCGGAGCGACATGTACCTAAACCCTATCTGATATCTGATGTTTAGGGAACATGTTGATATAAACTAGAAGTCATGAGGGGAAAAGCTAACTGGATTCTAAGACTGGACCACGCATTATTCTACATGTAGTGCGTGATGAAGAATACTAAATGACCATTAAATACAGTATTTCTCTAACGTGGAGACGAGAAGGCTAGACAATGACGGAAACTATTGATGCAGTTCAGTAGCTTAGGAATGCAGAAGAGGAGAACTGAACTGATAGCTGGAATCATAACATACTCTTGGCAGACTCAGAGGCAGAGCCGGGCTGCACCGGGCACTGCGAGGCAGGAAGTAAGTGAAAGGTCGAGGATACAGGTGGGGGCTGTATCGCTCCTCAGCGAGGCTTTCAGGAGACAGGAGCTGAATCTGTGGTCCGGGCCCTTTTGAGGCCTGGAAACGGGGACTTTATAATGGAATAACGTGCACACTGGGAAACGTGGCAACATTACTTTACATAGGCCTGATATTCGTAGTATTCACGAGGACTGGAAACTAACATACTAGAGGTGGACACAACTGTAATTGCGTCTTTAATCGGACATGGGGAATAACATATGCATATTGGTCATGCACACATAACATATGATGGATGAGGCGTAGGGACACAGAACATGGCAAAATTTACTTTTCCACATTCCCTCCTTGTCACTACGTTTCCATCAGGAAACATCAATTTTCATGATACCATCTATCATTTCATACAGTACCATTTGCTCGTCTCGAATTGTCTTGGAACGGGATTTAGAACGGGGCTTGGGACTAGGAATACAAGAGGTAGCACACATGCTGCAAATCGCAGGGCCACATTGTATACAGAGGCAGCAGCTAAATATGATCGCTACTGCAATACCCAAAAAGGACAGGACTTTCCATCCCCATGCGGAAATTATATTCCAGAACCAACCGGACCATGTCCAGGTGCCTGGATCTTGGTGTAACAGATGGGCAATTTTATGGAGTTTGGTTATAGCTGAATAAACAGACGGCGCGTTATTTGGAATGAAAATGCAGCAACTAGATCCGATGACTCTACAGGCCCCGCCCCTATCGGCCAGTATGACGTCAAGGACGAGACGATTTTGCAAAACAACAAATCTCATAGCAGATTGTTCTTCGGTTAGGTTACCTAGAGCAGAGGCAGTCTCATTTACTACAGCTTCAAGGGTTCTTGTTAACCTACGGATCAGTTTACTATTCTGGACAGGTCCTATAAAGAAGAAGAAACCTCTATTGAAATCTGTATACTGTTCTAGAGTAGTTTCAGTATAATCGACAATTGGGGACTCCCTTCTATGTCTAATGTGTACTAGACGTGTGTTTCTGTGATAATCAGATGGGGCTAGGAAAACAGGTGGCAGTAGGAAAGCAATGTAACAGGTTCCCTCCCAATCGAGGGGCAGACGAACATATGCGGTCTGACCACAAATAAAATAAGAATGACGTGAAGCTTTGAAAATAGATTTCCCACTGTCACTATACTGGATAACAGTAGTACATTCACTATGACCTATATGTATGGAACCATAACTACGGACACATAATTCGCCTTTGACTGGTAGTACTGAAATAGCAGGTAAGTCTGGAGTAGTATCAGACTGAACATTCAGGACCATGAAATTCGACGAATAATTACCTAAATTATATACTTCATTTTCTAGATCTAAACCTGTTCTGTGGGGGAGACCTTGCGTGTCTGGGAAACATGTTCTGTTAAGAAAAGACATATCTGTTAAGGATGACGTTAACGTGGACCATGCTCCACACGAACCATTGTGTGAGAATGGATAAGGAAAGAGTGGCAGAACTCCTTTCGGTGTCTGGAAAGGGGGGAGTCGACCACACACCCAACAATTAGTGGCATTGCTGGTCTGGTGTGAATAATGTAACATACGGATAAATGTGTTGTTGCGCATAGCGAGGCGGTAAGAATATTCGTGAGGAGGCAGATCACTAAACGTGTGCTCTACTGTAGCATTAGCAGACATATTTACATGAGGAACTGGACAATACAGATAGAACGCATAGCTGGTGCAGGAAATCATAATGCTGATGAATAATACGAAACTCAGAAAAACGATACATCTGATTGAACTTCGACTGACTCTCTCACTATGGGGGTCTATTTTATACATGTCAGAAACAGTCTAACCGTTTCACCTAGGGGAGGACTTATACAATCAAACTGACTGACTTATTTTACTAGACCTGAGCTTTAACTTATACTCCTGCTGCGGAGTTTTCTCTAACAAGGGAGGGGTTGTAATAATGTCTTGTGCGGGACAGTCCTTTAAAACAATGTTCTGGCAATCCTTCGAATCTTGGAAATCCTTGGAAATGTTCTTGGAGACTGATTTCAATCCATTGAAAAGTTTTACATGAGAAAGGTGGACCCACCCCTTCCTGCCTTCCAACTTGACGGCAGTACGGGTGGTCAAGAGGACCTGACGTGGCTCCTTCCAACGTGGTTCCAGCGGACTTGATCTGTCAAAATTTCGGACCATCACAAGGGAGCCTGGAACGATCTCGTGCGGTGCCACCTCGGTATTGTCTGGAAATGCGGCAGCAACCTGTGAACGACATGAGTTGAGGGCAGACATCAAGGAAGCTAGGTAATCTGTCAGCATATTACATGAAACATCGGTAATACTTCGGGGTCTAGGAGTACCCCACATGTTAGGGGGGCGGCCGAATACGACCTCATACGGGGACAGACCTGATCTGGAATGTGCGACCATACGCATATAAAACAGGGCGACTGGCAGAGCTACTAGCCAGTCCACACCTTTTTCTTTACAGACTTTTGCAATACGGATTTTCAGGGTCTGATTATGCCTTTCTACGAGACCGGCTGCTTCAGGATGGCGTACACAATGGAACTTCCACTGGTACCCTAACAAAAGGGAAACGTGCTTCATGAGTTCGGATGAGAATGGCTGGCCGTTATCAGAATATACGACTCTAGGGAGTCCATATCTAGGGAAGAATTCACGAACCAACTGCTTGGCAGTGGTCGCGGCTGTGTAATCTGGGACTGGATATGCTTCCGTCCACCTGGACAAAGCGCATACAACTACAAGGACATACTTGAAACCTCGACATCGCTCCATCTGAATATAATCCATCTGGAGGACCTCAAAAGGGTGGTCAGGGGGCTGGAAACCACCTTGTTCCACCGGGACACTTTTACCTGGATTAAACTGACAACATATCATACAGGTACGGACTTTCTGCTTGGCTGCAGCTCGTAAATGCTTGTTGAACCAAATGTTCTGGATACTGTCTAACATAGCTTTTTCTCCTAAATGTGCTGGACTATGTACGGTATTGATAATGACTTGAACCATAGAGTCGGGGAGAAACCATGTGGCCCTACCCTTCGTTAACCATCCTTGATCTGTCTGGACCCCTCCTTGTTCGGACCATTTCTTGATTTCAGAGGGAGTAGCATGTAACTGGATATCTATGACATCTTGTGTAGGGTCCTTAACTGTCATGCATGTAATCGGATCTGGAGTATGTGTCATGTTAACTGAAATATCTGGAGTCTGTGCTGTAAGCTTGGCTGTGCGGTCTGCTAGATCGTTACCTTGGGAAATAATGTCAGTAACTTTCGTATGTGCTTTACATTTCATGATAGCAATGGATGTCGGTAAATGTATGGCATCTAACAGGGCTTGAATAAGGAGACCATGCTGAATCTTGGTTCCATGAGAAGTCATGAAACCTCTCTCCTGCCAGAGTACTCCGAAGTCGTGTACAACTCCGAATGCGTAACGTGAATCTGTGTAAACATTAACCTTCAGGTTCTTGGCGTGTATACAGGCTTGTGTCAGAGCAACTAGCTCTGCTGCTTGAGCGGACAGGGTATCAATACGGTGTGTTACAATAACTTCAGTATCAGTAGTCACTGCATACGCGGCGACTAGTTCTCCTGTACTAGTTCTCATACATGAACCATCCACATAAAGTGTCAGGTCAGGATCTGGTAACGGAATGTCTGTCAGGTCTTGTCTTGGCTTCGTCGTAATGTTAACTACTTCCACACAGTCATGTGTGTCTGGATTTAAATTAACTGATGGTAACAGTGTAGCGGGATTCAGAACGTTGCAGCGTCTAATTTCTATGTGTGGCTGGAACAGTGTCAATTCATAACCTGTTAATCGTGCAATTGTCAAGTGCTGTGTCTGTGTTCTGTTTAAAAGAACTTCTACGGAGTGTGGAACTTGTACTGTCAGGGAGTGTCCTAAAACTATGGAATCACTTTGTCTGATAGCTAGTGCTGTGGCTGCAACTGACTTGAGGCACGCAGGCAACGCCTGGGCGACCGGATCTAATGTGCTCGAAAAATAAGCACAGGGCTTGTATTGTCCTGCTTGATCTTGTGTGAGAACAGATAATGCTGTACCTTCGCGTTCAGTAACAAAAAGTGTAAAAGGCTTACTGTAGTTCGGTGTAGCTAGAACTGGAGCTTGACATAGGGCTTTCTTTAACTCGTTGAAACTAAGTGTATGTTCAGATGTCCAAGGGAGGACAGTCGATACAGCTGCCTCCTGTGTCGTTAACTGTATCAGTGGCTTGGCTAGAAATGCATACTGGGGAATCCATTGTCTACAATAAGAAGTAAGGCCGATAAAGGCACGTACCTCCTTCTGGGTTCTGGGCTGGGGAAGACTCGCTATTAACTGGATACGGTCGGGTGTCAACTGCCTACCCCTCTTGGACAGCAAGTGTCCTAAGTATACCACTTGCTGGACACAGAATTGAAGCTTCGAAGGTGACACCTTGTGCCCCATCTCGGCTAGAAAATACAAGACTGTAAGGGATGCTCGCTCGCAAGTACGTTCAGAACGGGCTGTGATCAGTAGATCATCGACATACTGGAGCAGGGCAGTGTCAGTTGGCATGTGAATGTTGTCTAGTTGTCTCTTGAGTGCTTGACTGTAAATACTAGGGCTTTCTGTGAAACCTTGAGGAGCGCGTGTGAACATATAGCTCCTTCCGTTTAAACAAAATCCGAAAAGAAACTGGCTGTCTGGATGAATTGGAACACTAAAAAATGCATTCTTGAGGTCAATGACAGTGAAAAACATGGCTTCGGAATCAATAGCTGTTAACAGGGAAGAAATATCTGGGACAACTGGGTACTGTGGAATAATACATTTATTAAGTTCTCGTAAATCAATCACTAATCGATATACTGGGGGTGCATTTGGATCAGTACGTTTCATGACTGGAATGATCGGAGAATTACATACATTGGAGTCAGTTTCTACAACTACTCCTTGAGCCATGAGCTCGTCAATAATTTTGGATAAGGCTGCTACAGCCTCAGGTGGCAATCTGTACTGTCTGATTCGGGGTAACACTACACCTGGTTTGAGAGTCACACGATGGGGTGTGATTTGCATGTAACCTACATCAGTTGGACCTTGCGCCCATAAATGCTGCGGAACATTAGACAATCTTGAATCAAAATCTCGTAATACATAGTGACCCTTAAAGTCACGTAGGAACAGACGTATTCCCTCTGGGGAACAGCAAATAACTGCACCTAACTCTTTCAGTGTCTTAATGCCTAATAGGTTTTCTGGACATGACTTAGTAAGTAACAGATCAGTAGTACGGGACAATGGACCTACTTCTAGAGTAACTGGCTTAGAGATCTCATTTATAATGGGTTTTCCTGAAAATCCAAGGGAAACATTTCTTGAGCCTGAGAGCGGAGCCCCTGGAACTTCGGCATGACTAATTGTGGTCCTACTTGCCCCTGTATCGATCAAAAACTTTCTGTCTTTCCCTAATACTTGACTGTGAACATAGGGACCTTCTTGATCTACAGGTATCTCGATGAGAGGCAAGCCTACCTCCCTCTCTAGGCTGTTTCATGAATATGACTGGTACTCTGGATACTCAGACTGCGCATACTGGTACATCTGCGATGTGACATGCTGTGTTGCAGCGATAGGCTGCGGTGCTGTAACTGTCTGTGGTGCATTCTGTGACTGAGGAATCTGTGAAACTTGTTCTTGTCTAGGCGGACGTGGTCTTTCTTTAGTCTTACCAGTAGCTATGTTGTGTTTCAGAACTGCACACTCGTTTATAAAATGACCTGGCTGTTTACAATAATTGCAGTTCCCTTTAACGGGAGCTGCAGGATGACTGGCTTGATTCGGACCCCTCTTCTGACTGTCTTGAGGAACAGATTGTGCAACTAGCACTTTCATTTTCGTGTCTTTCATACGTTTTCTCTCGTGTTCTTGCTCTTCTCTGATTCTATTCTGGTGGTACTGGAGCATCTGGAGCATCTGGGACGGAGTATTAGCTTGCCAGGTGCTTTCGACTTTCAAAACTCGATTTTTAATTTGTGGACTTGAGTTCTCGACCAATTTGGTAACGAAAAGATGAGGGTATGACTCACTACTTGTCTTGAGACCACTGTTAATACTGAAACATTTCTCGAATCTAGAATAGAAATCACTAATATCTTCATCTAGTTTCTGTTTACAGGCTGAGATTGCATCCCAGTCTTCCTTCCTAGTTGTCAATAATCTGGGTAAAACTTGAATCAGTAATTCTGGTAATTCTTTACATTTATCTCCAAGACCGGTACCTGGTACTCGTGCCTTGTCTTCAGCTTCTAGAGCTGCCCAATCGATCTTTTTCTCTCCCACCTCCCATTCTTTTTCATTTAACTTTTCATACACCCCTGCGGGTAACAGGACCTTTAACATTTTAATGATATCTGGGTAAGTGTATTCTCCCATACGGAGCATGTCTTTTAATTCTCTATGGAACCCTGCTGGATCTTTGTCATGACAGGGAATTAATTTCTTCATTTCAAGAAGTTCCATCTTTGAAATCGGAGTGTATACAAACACTCGTTGCATTACGCCACCCGCCCCTTGGACTGGGTGGACTTCTCGTAACGGATTCTGTCTGTCTATGTAGAATGGTTTACTTTCTGGGGGTGAGACATGAACAAAATGCGGGTTCAGGAACGTTCTATATTTGTGACGCTGTTCTAGGATGACACTAATTAAATCGGTACCTAGACCTCTCCATCTATACTGGAGTAACTCGTTCAGGATATCATGCAACGGGCCTGGATCAGAATGTTGATCCTCATACAAAGTAATGAGGTGCTGAATCATATACATACCCACCAATCGTTGCTCGGCTGGGGGCAGTTTCAGAAACATTTGTGCCACTATTTCGTCTGGAAAAGTGGTAGAATCAGTAATCCATCGGACTGCTGATCGGGCTAGTTCTTGTTCATGCATGGCACTTAATTCACTGTAACCAACTCGTGATTTCAGAATGTGGTCGGTAGCTTGAAATACTTGTTCTAGAGAACCTTGTTCTGGCGCTGAATGATGAAAAATAGACTTGTGTTCTAGGCGTAAATGGCGATCTGGAAATCTAGATTTTCCTACATACGCTATTCTGGCGGGATTCTCGTCCTCTTCTTCAGGGTCAGAGATACTTTCTTTCTCGCTTACTTGTGCTGCTTTACGCTGTTCGTGTAACCTTATTATTTCTTTACGAATTTTCTTGTACATACTCTCCATGGCACCGACGGTCTTGTGCTTACCCTCGGCTATATTATCACTCCACCTTGTCAGGATTCTCATTTCGGCGGGATCTTTAGACGGGTAATCTTGTTCTCTTATTAGACAATTGATCAGGAACTTTAATATCATGAGTTGGATTTCGGCTTTCCTTTGAGACATAATCTCACCAATACTTTCTGGATCATCCCCTGTACGGATGAAACGATATATTCTGTCTAGATCTTCTTTCATATTCGGTAAGGTGACTAGATACTCGGTCACTCTCCTTACACGTACGGAATATAAAACCATATTATACTCGCCTGGGACTGGATCATAGACACATTCGCCAAGGGCTTGTCTGATTTCTGTGACAGACTTATTACTTTTAGGAGTACGCTGTGATGCTTGGGCGTGTAATTCGAGTGCCGATAAACGCTTGTGTGGCGGCGGGGTTTGAGGAAAACCTCCCCCTGCGGCCCCTAAACTGGAGTCGTCTACTGAGGCTCTACGTCCTGGCAGAGTGGGAAATGGAACTGTAGGCTGGACTGGGGGTACCGTAACAGGTACTCCGGTGTCTGGAGGAGCGGGAAGTGCCTGATTTACAGGGACTGGCGGAGCGCGAACAGGATTTGCATATTCGGGGACTGTGTCGTCCAGATAGGACGAAATAAAAATATCAGCTGCGGTCGGTTTGTGACGTAGCTTGGTCGGAACTAATGGCGGCGGGAAATTACTGGATGCCTCTGGGGTCGCTTTTGGCAAACCTTCGGCAAGAAGAGGATACATACCCTTAATGAGGGCATGCCTCTGTCTGTCTGACTGTTCGGTTTTGACCTGTTCACCTATCTCGATTAATTCTCTTTCTTGGGCTCGTTCCTGGGATTCTCTACTTAACTCTGATTTTCTGACTTCCTTTTCCGTTCTTCTATGCGCTTCCTTACGCCATAACTCGATGGCATCTTTCTGTGACTGTCTGGCTTTCTTTTTCCATAATGCTTCTTCTACTCGCATGATACATTCGGCATCCCATGTACCCGATACGGGCCATCTATACTTTTCTTCTAACTGTTTGGTATACTCTACCCATAAATCTAGATACATTATGGCGCTTATGCCATGTTTCTGATACATAAAATGACCTGGACTGTCCCTAGGCGGGACAGGAACCGCTTCCTCTAACAGACCCTTTCTAGTTTTTAACTGACGTAACTTGGAAAATATAGGCATGACTGAACTGTAATCTAGACACAATACAATACACAATAAAAACACGAAATCACATCGCACTCATACCACGATAATAAAATACATGAAGAACATTTATAAATAACAGTTCGAACAGAATATTACCTGGAATACTGAGAACAGAAATACAAGAATTTTCTCGAGAACGGAACAGACTAGAGTTACTGGATGCACTGCTGTAACAGTACGGAACATACCGGTCCCACAAAGGAACGCATTCAAGACCCGTATCCACCTAGGTGAACACTTCGTTTGTGAGTCTGGGCACCACCAACCCACGGACCAGGAGTCAATTTAGATTGGTCCTGTCTAGATACTACCCCAGCAATGGTACTCACCGGGCAGCACGGAACGGAAGGCCTCGGACGGGACTGGACTGCTACGACGACGGACTTCGGACTTCAGTTACAGGTGGGCCTCCGGATACCTCGGACCTTGGACTCTCGGCTTGGGCTCTGGTCGGGACTCGCCGCGTTCCTCCACCGTCTCGTTCGGATGCTGGACCGCCTCCTCCGTCTCCTCCGTGGGCCTGAGGGATACTTGAGCAGAAATATCTGCCACTGCGCAGAAGGGTTCCGTCACGACTGCAGAGGGTCAGGGGGTCGGCGTGGCTTCACCGACGCGTGGGGAAAGGGCAAGTCCCTGTTCGGGCGCCATTATGTGGTAAATAAATAA
The DNA here is from genome assembly GCF_964261635.1 of Lissotriton helveticus. Classification (NCBI taxonomy): domain Eukaryota; kingdom Metazoa; phylum Chordata; class Amphibia; order Caudata; family Salamandridae; genus Lissotriton; species Lissotriton helveticus. The sequence goes on from NW_027611740.1 coordinate 4,026,385, forward strand.
ATAATACCCTATTTTTGACTAGACTTATAGCATAACAGATAGCTCAATAAAATAAGAGTCAAGATTCGAGGTAGTAGGAGTTTCTGCAGGTTTATTACAGCATAAGGACAGGATCAGGACAACCTGCATAGGAACAGAATGACAGGGCCCAGCAGGACAACTGGGGCCCAACAGGGGAAAAGAGGCCCAGCAGCTGCTGGGGCTAGGTCTGGGATGAGCGCGCTAGCTTTTAATAACAATACATCGATTTATATACATAGCGCAAACACATAGCATTACATTGCAGTAGGCGTAGCAGTGGGTGGAGCAGAAGGAGTGACGCGTAGCAGTCGCGAGAGATAACAGTAAAAGTAGGTGTAACTGGGAGTATACATAGACATGTGATGCAAACGTAACAGAATATGTCATGAATGGGCGGAAACATAGGAGGGGGCTACCTAAGGAGCCGGGACCTCTAACCTAATGGTGCGCGAAAATTGGCAATGACGTGTTACTAGGAGAAGCTGGGGGCTACGAACTCTGTGCTAGGAGCAGAGACTAGAGTCTGGAGGGTCGGAGCGACATGTACCTAAACCCTATCTGATATCTGATGTTTAGGGAACATGTTGATATAAACTAGAAGTCATGAGGGGAAAAGCTAACTGGATTCTAAGACTGGACCACGCATTATTCTACATGTAGTGCGTGATGAAGAATACTAAATGACCATTAAATACAGTATTTCTCTAACGTGGAGACGAGAAGGCTAGACAATGACGGAAACTATTGATGCAGTTCAGTAGCTTAGGAATGCAGAAGAGGAGAACTGAACTGATAGCTGGAATCATAACATACTCTTGGCAGACTCAGAGGCAGAGCCGGGCTGCACCGGGCACTGCGAGGCAGGAAGTAAGTTAAAGGTCGAGGATACAGGTGGGGGCTGTATCGCTCCTCAGCGAGGCTTTCAGGAGACAGGAGCTGAATCTGTGGTCCGGGCCCTTTTGAGGCCTGGAAACGGGGACTTTATAATGGAATAACGTGCACACTGGGAAACGTGGCAACATTACTTTACATAGGCCTGATATTCGTAGTATTCACGAGGACTGGAAACTAACATACTAGAGGTGGACACAACTGTAATTGCGTCTTTAATCGGACATGGGGAATAACATATGCATATTGGTCATGCACACATAACATATGATGGATGAGGCGTAGGGACACAGAACATGGCAAAATTTACTTTTCCACAAAAGGTGAAAAATGGTCCGTTTTCAAATGTTTTATTTTTGAACGTCAGTTCACATTTGTAGGTGGATTATTAGTTTTAGAGCTGAAATTAGCATGTTTAAAGTGATTTTCATGCTTCCAGGGGCCCGGGAAGTGAATTAAATACCATTTGGAGGCATTTAATGTTCAAGCAAAAAAGGCTGATTTTTGACAAAAGAGATAACACCCCCCCATTACGTCATGCTTCAGAAAGGTGAAAAATTGTCCGTTTTCAAATGTTTTATTTTTGAATGTCAGTTCACATTTGTAGGTGGATTATTAGTTTTAGAGCTAAAATTAGCATGTTTAAAGTGATTTTCATGCTTCCTGTGGCCCTAAACACAAGGTTTGTGGAATGGTTAAAAGTGCATGAAAATTGCCAATTTGCTCACTCTGAGGTCTCAAAAAGTGTTTCTTCACCCCGGGAAGTGAATTAAATACCATTTGGAGGCATTTAATGTTCAAGCAAAAATGGCTGATTTTTGACAAAAGAGATAACACCCCCCCATTACGTCATTCTTCAGAAAGGTGAAAAATGGTCCGTTTTAAAATGTTTTATTTTTGAACGTCAGTTCACATTTGTAGGTGGATTATTAGTTTTAGAGCTAAAATTAGCATGTTTAAAGTGATTTTCATGTTCCCTGTGGCCCTAAACACAAGGTTTGTGGAATGGTTAAAAGTGCATGAAAATTGCCAATTTGCTCACTCTGAGGTCTCAAAAAGTGTTTCTTCACCCCGGGAAGTGAATTAAATACCATTTGGAGGCATTTAATGTTCAAGCAAAAATGGCTGATTTTTGACAAAAGAGATAACACCCCCCCATTACGTCATTCTTCAGAAAGGTGAAAAATGGTCCGTTTTCAAATGTTTTATTTTTGAACGTCAGTTCACATTTGTAGGTGGATTATTAGTTTTAGAGCTAAAATTAGCATGTTTAAAGTGATTTTCATGCTTCCAGGGGCCCGGGAAGTGAATTAAATACCATTTGGAGGCATTTAATGTTCAAGCAACAACAGCTGATGTTTGACAAAAGAGATAACACCCCCCCATTACGTCATTCTTCAGAAAGGTGAAAAATGGTCCGTTTTCAAATGTTTTATTTTTGAACGTCAGTTCACATTTGTAGGTGGATTATTAGTTTTAGAGCTAAAATTAGCATGTTTAAAGTGATTTTCATGCTTCCAGGGGATCTAAACATAAGATTTGTGGAATGGTTAAAAGTGCATGAAAATGGCCAATTTGCTCACTCTGAGGTCTCAAAAAGTGTTTCTTCACCCCGGGAAGTGAATTAAATACCATTTGGAGGCATTTAATGTTCAAGCAAAAACGGCTGATTTTTGACAAAAGAGATAACACCCCCCATTACGTCATGCTTCAGAAAGGTGAAAAATGGTCCGTTTTCAAATGTTTTATTTTTGAACGTCAGTTCACATTTGTAGGTGGATTATTAGTTTTAGAGCTAAAATTAGCATGTTTAAAGTGATTTTCATGCTTCCAGGTGCCCGGGAAGTGAATTAAATACCATTTGGAGGCATTTAATGTTCAAGCAAAAACTGCTTATTTTTGACAAAAGAGATAACACCCCCCCATTACGTCATGCTTCAGAAAGGTGAAAAATTGTCCGTTTTCAAATGTTTTATTTTTGAATGTCAGTTCACATTTGTAGGTGGATTATTAGTTTTAGAGATAAAATTAGCATGTTTAATGTGATTTTCATGCTTCCTGTGGCCCTAAACACAAGGTTTGTGGAATGGTTAAAAGTGCATGAAAATGGCCAATTTGCTCACTCTGAGGTCTCAAAAAGTGTTTCTTCATCCCGGGAAGTGAATTAAATACCATTTGGAGGCATTTAATGTTCAAGCAAAAACGGCTGATTTTTGACAAAAGAGATAACACCCCCCATTACGTCATGCTTCAGAAAGGTGAAAAATGGTCCGTTTTCAAATGTTTTATTTTTGAACGTCAGTTCACATTTGTAGGTGGATTATTAGTTTTAGAGCTAAAATTAGCATGTTTAAAGGGATTTTCATGTTTCCAGGGGTTCTAAACACAAGATTTGTGGAATGGTTAAAAGTGCATGAAAATGGCCAATTTGCTCACTCTGAGGTCTCAAAAAGTGTTTCTTCACCCCGGGAAGTGAATTAAATACCATTTGTAGGCATTTAATGTTCAATCAAAAACAGCTGTTTTTTGACAAAAGAGATAACACCCCCCCATTACGTAATTCTTCAGAAAGGTGAAAAATGGTCCGTTTTCAAATGTTTTATTTTTGAACGTCAGTTCACATTTGTAGGTGGATTATTAGTTTTAGAGCTAAAATTAGCATGTTTAAAGTGATTTTCATGCTTCCAGGGGCTCTAAACACAAGATTTGTGGAATGGTTAAAAGTGCATGAAAATGGCCAATTTGCTCACTCTGAGGTCTCAAAAAGTGTTTCTTCACCCCGGGAAGTGAATTAAATACCATTTGGAGGCATTTAATGTTCAAGCAGAAACAGCTGATTTTTGACAAAAGAGATAACACCCCCCCATTACGTAATTCTTCAGAAAGGTGAAAAATGGTCCGTTTTCAAATGTTTTATTTTTGAACGTCAGTTCAGATTTGTAGGTGGATTATTAGTTTTAGAGCTAAAATTAGCATGTTTAAAGTGATTTTCATGCTTCCAGGGGCTCAAAACACAAGATTTGTGGAATGGTTAAAAGTGCATGAAAATGGCCAATTTGCTCTCTCTGAGGTCTCAAAAAGTGTTTCTTCACCCCGGGAAGTGAATTAAATACCATTTGGAGGCATTTAATGTTCAAGCAAAAACAGCTGATTTTTGACAAAAGAGATAACACCCCCCCATTACGTAATGCTTCAGAAAGGTGAAAAATTGTCTGTTTTCAAATGTTTTATTTTTGAATTTCAGTTCACATTTGTAGGTGGATTATTAGTTTTAGAGCTAAAATTAGCATATTTAAAGTAATTTTCATGCTTCCAGGGGCTCTAAACACAAGATTTGTGGAATGTTTAAAAGTGCATGAAAATGGCCAATTTGCTCACTCTGAGGTCTCAAAAAGTGTTTCTTCACCCCGGGAAGTGAATTAAATACCATTTGGAGGCATTTAATGTTCAAGCAAAAACGGCTGATTTTTGACAAAAGAGATAACACCCCCCCATTACGTCATTCTTCAGAAAGGTGAAAAATGGTCCGTTTTCAAATGTTTTATTTTTGAACGTCAGTTCACATTTGTAGGTGGATTATTAGTTTTAGAGCTAAAATTAGCATGTTTAAAGTGATTTTCATGCTTCCAGGGGCTCAAAACACAAGATTTGTGGAATGGTTAAAAGTGCATGAAAATGGCCAATTTGCTCACTCTGAGGTCTCAAAAAGTGTTTCTTCACCCCGGGAAGTGAATTAAATACCATTTGGAGGCATTTAATGTTCAAGCAAAAACAGCTGATTTTTGACAAAAGAGATAACACCCCCCCATTACGTAATGCTTCAGAAAGGTGAAAAATGGTCCGTTTTCAAATGTTTTATTTTTGAAGGTCAGTTCACATTTGTAGGTGGATTATTAGTTTTAGAGCTAAAATTAGCACGTTTAAAGTGATTTTCATGCTTCCAGGGGCCCGGGAAGTGAATTAAATACCATTTGGAGGCATTTAATGTTCAAGCAAAAACGGCTGATTTGTGTCAAAAGAGATAACACCCCCCCATTACGTCATGCTTCAGAAAGGTGAAAAATGGTCCATTTTCAAATGTTTTATTTTTGAACGTCAGTTCACATTTGTAGGTGGATTATTAGTTTTAGAGCTAAAATTAGCATGTTTAAAGTGATTTTCATGCTTCCAGGGGCCCGGGAAGTGAATTAAATACCATTTGGAGGCATTTAATGTTCAAGCAAAAACGGCTGATTTTTGACAAAAGAGATAACACCCCCCCATTACGTCCTCTTCAGAAAGGTGAAAAATGGTCCGTTTTCAAATGTTTTATTTTTGAACGTCAGTTCACATTTGTAGGTGGATTATTAGTTTTAGAGCTAAAATTAGCATGTTTAAAGTGATTTTCATGCTTCCAGGGGCTCTAAACACAAGATTTTTGGAATGGTTAAAAGTGCATGAAAATGGCCAATTTGCTCACTCTGAGGTCTCAAAAAGTGTTTCTTCACCCCGGGAAGTGAATTAAATACCATTTGGAGGCATATAATGTTCAATCAAAAACAGCTGATTTATGACAAAAGAGATAACACCCCCCATTACGTCATGCTTCAGAAAGGTGAAAAATGGTCCGTTTTCAAATGTTTTATTTTTGAACGTCAGTTCACAATTGTAGGTGGATTATTAGTTTTAGAGCTAAAATTAGCATGTTTAAAGTGATTTTCATGCTTCCAGGTGCCCGGGAAGTGAATTAAATACCATTTGGAGGCATTTAATGTTCAAGCAAAAACGGCTTATTTTTGACAAAAGAGATAACACCCCCCCATTACGTCATGCTTCAGAAAGGTGAAAAATGGTCCGTTTTCAAATGTTTTATTTTTGAACGTCAGTTCACATTTGTAGGTGGATTATTAGTTTTAGAGCTAACATTAGCATGTTTAAAGTGATTTTCATGCTTCCAGGGGCCCGGAAAGTGAATTAAATACCATTTGGAGGCATTTAATGTTCAAGCAACAACAGCTGATGTTTGACAAAAGAGATAACACCCCCCCATTACGTCATTCTTCAGAAAGGTGAAAAATGGTCCGTTTTCAAATGTTTTATTTTTGAACGTCAGTTCACATTTGTAGGTGGATTATTAGTTTTAGAGCTAAAATTAGCATGTTTAAAGTGATTTTCATGCTTCCAGGGGCTCTAAACACAAGATTTGTGGAATGGTTAAAAGTGCATGAAAATGGCCAATTTGCTCACTCTGAGGTCTCAAAAAGTGTTTCTTCACCCCGGGAAGTGAATTAAATACCATTTGGAGGCATTTAATGTTCAAGCAAAAACGGCTGATTTTTGACAAAAGAGATAACACCCCCCATTACGTCATGCTTCAGAAAGGTAAAAAATGGTCCGTTTTCAAATGTTTTATTTTTGAACGTCAGTTCACATTTGTAGGTGGATTATTAGTTTTAGAGCTAAAATTAGCATGTTTAAAGTGATTTCCATGCTTCCAGGTGCCCGGGAAGTGAATTAAATACCATTTGGAGGCATTTAATGTTCAAGCAAAAACGGCTTATTTTTGACAAAAGAGATAACACCCCCCCATTACGTCATGCTTCAGAAAGGTGAAAAATTGTCCGTTTTCAAATGTTTTATTTTTGAATGTCAGTTCACATTTGTAGGTGGATTATTATTTTTAGAGCTAAAATTAGCATGTTTAATGTGATTTTCATGCTTCCTGTGGCCCTAAACACAAGGTTTGTGGAATGGTTAAAAGTGCATGAAAATGGCCAATTTGCTCACTCTGAGGTCTCAAAAAGTGTTTCTTCACCCCGGGAAGTGAATTAAATACCATTTGGAGGCATTTAATGTTCAAGCAACAACAGCTGATGTTTGACAAAAGAGATAACACCCCCCATTACGTCATGCTTCAGAAAGGTGAAAAATGGTCCGTTTTCAAATGTTTTATTTTTGAACGTCAGTTCACATTTGTAGATGGATTATTAGTTTTAGAGCTAAAATTAGCATGTTTAAAGGGATTTTCATGTTTCCAGGGGCTCTAAACACAAGATTTGTGGAATGGTTAAAAGTGCATGAAAATGGCCAATTTGCTCACTCTGAGGTATCAAAAAGTGTTTCTTCACCCCGGGAAGTGAATTAAATACCATTTGTAGGCATTTAATGTTCAATCAAAAACAGCTGTTTTTTGACAAAAGAGATAACACCCCCCATTACGTCATTCTTCAGAAAGGTGAAAAATGGTCCGTTTTCAAATGTTTTATTTTTGAACGTCAGTTCACATTTGAAGGTGGATTATTAGTTTTAGAGCTAAAATTAGCATGTTTAAAGTGATTTTCATGCTTCCAGGGGCTCTAAACACAAGATTTGTGGAATGGTTAAAAGTGCATGAAAATGGCCAATTTGCTCACTCTGAGGTCTCAAAAAGTGTTTCTTCACCCCGGGAAGTGAATTAAATACCATTTGGAGGCATTTAATGTTCAAGCAGAAACAGCTGATTTTTGACAAAAGAGATAACACCCCCCCCCATTACGTAATTCTTCAGAAAGGTGAAAAATTGTCCGTTTTCAAATGTTTTATTTTTGAACGTCAGTTCACATTTGTAGGTGGATTATTAGTTTTAGAGCTAAAATTAGCATGTTTAAAGTGATTTTCATGCTTCCAGGGGCTCTAAACACAAGATTTGTGGAATGGTTAAAAGTGCATGAAAATGGCCAATTTGCTCACTCTGAGGTCTCAAAAAGTGTTTCTTCACCCCGGGAAGTGAATTAAATACCATTTGGAGGCATTTAATGTTCAAGCAGAAACAGCTGATTTTTGACAAAAGAGATAACACCCCCCCATTACGTAATTCTTCAGAAAGGTGAAAAATGGTCCGTTTTCAAATGTTTTATTTTTGAACGTCAGTTCACATTTGTAGGTGGATTATTAGTTTTAGAGCTAAAATTAGCATGTTTAAAGTGATTTTCATGCTTCCAGGGGCTCAAAACACAAGATTTGTGGAATGGTTAAAAGTGCATGAAAATGGCCAATTTGCTCTCTCTGAGGTCTCAAAAAGTGTTTCTTCACCCCGGGAAGTGAATTAAATACCATTTGGAGGCATTTAATGTTCAAGCAAAAACAGCTGATTTTTGACAAAAGAGATAACACCCCCCCATTACGTAATGCTTCAGAAAGGTGAAAAATTGTCTGTTTTCAAATGTTTTATTTTTGAATGTCAGTTCACATTTGTAGGTGGATTATTAGTTTTAGAGCTAAAATTAGCATATTTAAAGTAATTTTCATGCTTCCAGGGGCTCTAAACACAAGATTTGTGGAATGTTTAAAAGTGCATGAAAATGGCCAATTTGCTCACTCTGAGGTCTCAAAAAGTGTTTCTTCACCCCGGGAAGTCAATTAAATACCATTTGGAGGCATTTAATGTTCAAGCAAAAACGGCTGATTTTTGACAAAAGAGATAACACCCCCCCCCCATTACGTCATTCTTCAGAAAGGTGAAAAATGGTCCGTTTTCAAATGTTTTATTTTTGAACGTCAGTTCACATTTGTAGGTGGATTATTAGTTTTAGAGCTAAAATTAGCATGTTTAAAGGGATTTTCATGTTTCCAGGGGCTCTAAACACAAGATTTGTGGAATGGTTAAAAGTGCATGAAAATGGCCAATTTGCTCACTCTGAGGTCTCAAAAAGTGTTTCTTCACCCCGGGAAGTGAATTAAATACCATTTGGAGGCATTTAATGTTCAAGCAAAAACAGCTGATTTTTGACAAAAGAGATAACACCCCCCCATTACGTAATGCTTCAGAAAGGTGAAAAATGGTCCGTTTTCAAATGTTTTATTTTTGAAGGTCAGTTCACATTTGTAGGTGGATTATTAGTTTTAGAGCTAAAATTAGCACGTTTAAAGTGATTTTCATGCTTCCAGGGGCCCGGGAAGTGAATTAAATACCATTTGGAGGCATTTAATGTTCAAGCAAAAACGGCTGATTTGTGTCAAAAGAGATAACACCCCCCCATTACGTCATGCTTCAGAAAGGTGAAAAATGGTCCGTTTTCAAATGTTTTATTTTTGAACGTCAGTTCACATTTGTAGGTGGATTATTAGTTTTAGAGCTAAAATTAGCATGTTTAAAGTGATTTTCATGCTTCCAGGGGCCCGGGAAGTGAATTAAATACCATTTGGAGGCATTTAATGTTCAAGCAAAAACGGCTGATTTTTGACAAAAGAGATAACACCCCCCCATTACGTCCTCTTCAGAAAGGTGAAAAATGGTCCGTTTTCAAATGTTTTATTTTTGAACGTCAGTTCACATTTGTAGGTGGATTATTAGTTTTAGAGCTAAAATTAGCATGTTTAAAGTGATTTTCATGCTTCCAGGGGCTCTAAACACAAGATTTTTGGAATGGTTAAAAGTGCATGAAAATGGCCAATTTGCTCACTCTGAGGTCTCAAAAAGTGTTTCTTCACCCCGGGAAGTGAATTAAATACCATTTGGAGGCATATAATGTTCAATCAAAAACAGCTGATTTATGACAAAAGAGATATCACCCCCCATTACGTCATGCTTCAGAAAGGTGAAAAATGGTCCGTTTTCAAATGTTTTATTTTTGAATGTCAGTTCACATTTGTAGGTGGATTATTAGTTTTAGAGCTAAAATTAGCATGTTTAAAGTGATTTTCATGCTTCCAGGTGCCCGGGAAGTGAATTAAATACCATTTGGAGGCATTTAATGTTCAAGCAAAAACGGCTTATTTTTGACAAAAGAGATAACACCCCCCCATTACGTCATGCTTCAGAAAGGTGAAAAATGGTCCGTTTTCAAATGTTTTATTTTTGAACGTCAGTTCACATTTGTAGGTGGATTATTAGTTTTAGAGCTAAAATTAGCATGTTTAAAGTGATTTTCATGCTTCCAGGGGCCCGGAAAGTGAATTAAATACCATTTGGAGGCATTTAATGTTCAAGCAACAACAGCTGATGTTTGACAAAAGAGATAACACCCCCCCATTACGTCATTCTTCAGAAAGGTGAAAAATGGTCCGTTTTCAAATGTTTTATTTTTGAACGTCAGTTCACATTTGTAGGTGGATTATTAGTTTTAGAGCTAAAATTAGCATGTTTAAAGTGATTTTCATGCTTCCAGGGGCTCTAAACACAAGATTTGTGGAATGGTTAAAAGTGCATGAAAATGGCCAATTTGCTCACTCTGAGGTCTCAAAAAGTGTTTCTTCACCCCGGGAAGTGAATTAAATACCATTTGGAGGCATTTAATGTTCAAGCAAAAACGGCTGATTTTTGACAAAAGAGTAAGCATGGGCGGCAAATCCGTTACGTCCACGGATTTTTCGGATTTTTGGTGAATACGCAATCCGTGTATTTTACGTATTTTCCCAAAAATCCGACAAAATCCGCGGATGTAACGGATTCCCCCCACCCTTCCCCCCACCCACTCATGTAATGGCGCCAGCAAGCTTCCAGCGCCGTTGTAAAATAGTTACAAAGTTAGCTTGCGCAGAGCAGGTGCAGCTAACTTTGTAACTATTTTTCAACGGCGCTGGCAGCTTGCTGGCGCCGTCGGAAACAGTGCACACATGTTGTTATAATTCATTCACATTGCTTTAACACGTTTCTTTCATTTAGAAACAGCGTGAAGGGCACAGCTGAAAATGCCAAAGGAACAAGCGTAATTAACAAATTATCTTTTATTATGAGCCTTTTCTATTCCAATTCTACTGAAGGGGACATGCGAGGAGGGCTCACAGACCTACTTTCATATGCCTTTTTTTGTCTATCTGTGCCTTTCGCGTGTTCATTCAGGCAGGGGTTTGTAATTGTGTCAAATTAGAAAACCTGAGGTGTAGCCATTTGGCAATGATATAGCTGTCAAGAAGAGGCTTTTTTAGACATGTACCTACTCAGGCATAATTAGAATCAAATATCTACCTCTCAGCATTTCTCCTGGGTTCATTCAACTCTGAAAGCTCTCAGGCCATTAAGGCATATTAATTAGTAATGATCATTTTCAACCCCCAGCAACTGGTGAAGCATAAATTATAGGTGATCGGCCTCTGACCTTTTATACACACAAGAGGCATGCCCACTCGCATGGAAGCCCGTCCGTTTGGCCATGAGTAGCCACATTGTGTTCGCACGGGTTTCTGCACGTTCGCGAGCGTTTTGTACAATAAAACCCTCGCGAACTTGCAGAAACCCGTGCGAACACGCAAAAAAAAAATACGCTGGGATCCGCGGATTTTGCGTATTGTCGCAATCCGCAAATACGCAAATACGCAGATCCGCGGATTGCCAATACGCAAAATCCGCCCATGCTTACAAAAGAGATAACACCCCCCATTACGTCATGCTTCAGAAAGGTGAAAAATGGTCCGTTTTCAAATGTTTTATTTTTGAACGTCAGTTCACATTTGTAGGTGGATTATTAGTTTTAGAGCTAAAATTAGCATGTTTAAAGTGATTTCCATGCTTCCAGGTGCCCGGGAAGTGAATTAAATACCATTTGGAGGCATTTAATGTTCAAGCAAAAACGGCTTATTTTTGACAAAAGAGATAACACCCCCCCATTACGTCATGCTTCAGAAAGGTGAAAAATTGTCCGTTTTCAAATGTTTTTTTTTTAATGTCAGTTCACATTTGTAGGTGGATTATTAGTTTTAGAGCTAAAATTAGCATGTTTAATGTGATTTTCATGCTTCCTGTGGCCCTAAACACAAGGTTTGTGGAATGGTTAAAAGTGCATGAAAATGGCCAATTTGCTCACTCTGAGGTCTCAAAAAGTGTTTCTTCACCCCGGGAAGTGAATTAAATACCATTTGGAGGCATTTAATGTTCAAGCAACAACAGCTGATGTTTGACAAAAGAGATAACACCCCCCATTACGTCATGCTTCAGAAAGGTGAAAAATGGTCCGTTTTCAAATGTTTTATTTTTGAACGTCAGTTCACATTTGTAGGTGGATTATTAGTTTTAGAGCTAAAATTAGCATGTTTAAAGGGATTTTCATGTTTCCAGGGGCTCTAAACACAAGATTTGTGGAATGGTTAAAAGTGCATGAAAATGGCCAATTTGCTCACTCTGAGGTCTCAAAAAGTGTTTCTTCACCCCGGGAAGTGAATTAAATACCATTTGTAGGCATTTAATGTTCAATCAAAAACAGCTGTTTTTTGACAAAAGAGATAACACCCCCATTACGTCATTCTTCAGAAAGGTGAAAAATGGTCCGTTTTCAAATGTTTTATTTTTGAACGTCAGTTCACATTTGAAGGTGGATTATTAGTTTTAGAGCTAAAATTAGCATGTTTAAAGTGATTTTCATGCTTCCAGGGGCTCTAAACACAAGATTTGTGGAATGGTTAAAAGTGCATGAAAATGGCCAATTTGCTCACTCTGAGGTCTCAAAAAGTGTTTCTTCACCCCGGGAAGTGAATTAAATACCATTTGGAGGCATTTAATGTTCAAGCAGAAACAGCTGATTTTTGACAAAAGAGATAACACCCCCCCCATTACGTAATTCTTCAGAAAGGTGAAAAATGGTCCGTTTTCAAATGTTTTATTTTTGAACGTCAGTTCACATTTGTAGGTGGATTATTAGTTTTAGAGCTAAAATTAGCATGTTTAAAGTGATTTTCATGCTTCCAGGGGCTCAAAACACAAGATTTGTGGAATGGTTAAAAGTGCATGAAAATGGCCAATTTGCTCTCTCTGAGGTCTCAAAAAGTGTTTCTTCACCCCGGGAAGTGAATTAAATACCATTTGGAGGCATTTAATGTTCAAGCAAAAACAGCTGATTTTTGACAAAAGAGATAACACCCCCCATTACGTAATGCTTCAGAAAGGTGAAAAATTGTCTGTTTTCAAATGTTTTATTTTTGAATGTCAGTTCACATTTGTAGGTGGATTATTAGTTTTAGAGCTAAAATTAGCATATTTAAAGTAATTTTCATGCTTCCAGGGGCTCTAAACACAAGATTTGTGGAATGTTTAAAAGTGCATGAAAATGGCCAATTTGCTCACTCTGAGGTCTCAAAAACTGTTTCTTCACCCCGGGAAGTGAATTAAATACCATTTGGAGGCATTTAATGTTCAAGCAAAAACGGCTGATTTTTGACAAAAGAGATAACACCCCCATTACGTCATTCTTCAGAAAGGTGAAAAATGGTCCGTTTTCAAATGTTTTATTTTTGAACATCAGTTCACATTTGTAGGTGGATTATTAGTTTTAGAGCTAAAATTAGCATGTTTAAAGTGATTTTCATGCTTCCAGGGGCCCGGGAAGTGAATTAAATACCATTTGGAGGCATTTAATGTTCAAGCAAAAACGGCTGATTTTTGACAAAAGAGATAACACCCCCCCATTACGTCATGCTTCAGAAAGGTGAAAAATTGTCCGTTTTCAAATGTTTTATTTTTGAATGTCAGTTCACATTTGTAGGTGGATTATTAGTTTTAGAGCTAAAATTAGCATGTTTAAAGTGATTTTCATGCTTCCAGGGGCTCTAAACTCAAGATTTGTGGAATGGTTAAAAGTGCATGAAAATGGCCAATTTGCTCACTCTGAGGTCTCAAAAAGTGTTTCTTCACCCCGGGAAGTGAATTAAATACCATTTGGAGGCATTTAATGTTCAAGCAAAAACAGCTGATTTTTGACAAAAGAGATCACACGCCCCCATTACGTAATTCTTCAGAAAGGTGAAAAATGGTCCGTTTTCAAATGTTTTATTTTTGAACGTCAGTTCACATTTGTAGGTGGATTATTAGTTTTAGAGCTAAAATTAGCATGTTTAAAGTGATTTTCATGCTTCCAGAGGCCCGGGAAGTGAATTAAATACCATTTGGAGGCATTTAATGTTCAAGCAAAAACAGCTGATGTTTGACAAAAGAGATAACACCCCCCCATTACGTCATTCTTCAGAAAGGTGAAAAATGGTCTGTTTTCAAATGTTTTATTTTTGAACATCAGTTCACATTTGTAGGTGGATTATTAGTTTTAGAGCTAAAATTAGCATGTTTAAAGTGATTTTCATGCTTCCAGGGGCTCTAAACACAAGATTTGTGGAATGGTTAAAAGTGCATGAAAATGGCCAATTTGCTCACTCTGAGGTCTCAAAAAGTGTTTCTTCACCCCGGGAAGTGAATTAAATACCATTTGGAGGCATTTAATGTTCAAGCAAAAATGGCTGATTTTTGACAAAAGAGATAACACCCCCCCATTACGTCATGCTTCAGAAAGGAGAAAAATGGTCCGTTTTCAAATGTTTTATTTTTGAACGTCAGTTCACATTTGTAGGTGGATTATTAGTTTTAGAGCTGAAATTAGAATGTTTAAAGTGATTTTCATGCTTCCAGGGGCCCGGGAAGTGAATTAAATACCATTTGGAGGCATTTAATGTTCAAGCAAAAAAGGCTGATTTTTGACAAAAGAGATAACACCCCCCCCATTACGTCATGCTTCAGAAAGGTGAAAAATTGTCCGTTTTCAAATGTTTTATTTTTGAATGTCAGTTCACATTTGTAGGTGGATTATTAGTTTTAGAGCTAAAATTAGCATGTTTAAAGTGATTTTCATGCTTCCTGTGGCCCTAAACACAAGGTTTGTGGAATGGTTAAAAGTGCATGAAAATGGCCAATTTGCTCACTCTGAGGTCTCAAAAAGTGTTTCTTCACCCCGGGAAGTGAATTAAATACCATTTGGAGGCATTTAATGTTCAAGCAAAAACAGCTGATTTTTGACAAAAGAGATAACACGCCCCCATTACGTAATTCTTCAGAAAGGTGAAAAATGGTCCGTTTTCAAATGTTTTATTTTTGAACGTCAGTTCACATTTGTAGGTGGATTATTAGTTTTAGAGCTAAAATTAGCATGTTTAAAGTGATTTTCATGCTTCCAGGGGCCCGGGAAGTGAATTAAATACCATTTGGAGGCATTTAATGTTCAAGCAAAAACAGCTGATGTTTGACAAAAGAGATAACACCCCCCCATTACGTCATTCTTCAGAAAGGTGAAAAATGGTCCGTTTTCAAATGTTTTATTTTTGAACATCAGTTCACATTTGTAGGTGGATTATTAGTTTTAGAGCTAAAATTAGCATGTTTAAAGTGATTTTCATGCTTCCAGGGGCTCTAAACACAAGATTTGTGGAATGGTTAAAAGTGCATGAAAATGGCCAATTTGCTCACTCTGAGGTCTCAAAAAGTGTTTCTTCACCCCGGGAAGTGAATTAAATACCATTTGGAGGCATTTAATGTTCAAGCAAAAATGGCTGATTTTTGACAAAAGAGATAACACCCCCCCATTACGTCATGCTTCAGAAAGGAGAAAAATGGTCCGTTTTCAAATGTTTTATTTTTGAACGTCAGTTCACATTTGTAGGTGGATTATTAGTTTTAGAGCTGAAATTAGAATGTTTAAAGTGATTTTCATGCTTCCAGGGGCCCGGGAAGTGAATTAAATACCATTTGGAGGCATTTAATGTTCAAGCAAAAAAGGCTGATTTTTGACAAAAGAGATAACACCCCCCATTACGTCATGCTTCAGAAAGGTGAAAAATGGTCCGTTTTCAAATGTTTTATTTTTGAACGTCAGTTCACATTTGTAGGTGGATTATTAGTTTTAGAGCTAAAATTAGCATGTTTAAAGGGATTTTCATGTTTCCAGGGGCTCTAAACACAAGATTTGTGGAATGGTTAAAAGTGCATGAAAATGGCCAATTTGCTCACTCTGAGGTCTCAAAAAGTGTTTCTTCACCCCGGGAAGTGAATTAAATACCATTTGTAGGCATTTAATGTTCAATCAAAAACAGCTGTTTTTTGACAAAAGAGATAACACCCCCCATTACGTCATTCTTCAGAAAGGTGAAAAATGGTCCGTTTTCAAATGTTTTATTTTTGAACGTCAGTTCACATTTGAAGGTGGATTATTAGTTTTAGAGCTAAAATTAGCATGTTTAAAGTGATTTTCATGCTTCCAGGGGCTCTAAACACAAGATTTGTGGAATGGTTAAAAGTGCATGAAAATGGCCAATTTGCTCACTCTGAGGTCTCAAAAAGTGTTTCTTCACCCCGGGAAGTGAATTAAATACCATTTGGAGGCATTTAATGTTCAAGCAGAAACAGCTGATTTTTGACAAAAGAGATAACACCCCCCCATTACGTAATTCTTCAGAAAGGTGAAAAATGGTCAGTTTTCAAATGTTTTATTTTTGAACGTCAGTTCACATTTGTAGGTGGATTATTAGTTTTAGAGCTAAAATTAGCATGTTTAAAGTGATTTTCATGCTTCCAGGGGCTCAAAACACAAGATTTGTGGAATGGTTAAAAGTGCATGAAAATGGCCAATTTGCTCTCTCTGAGGTCTCAAAAAGTGTTTCTTCACCCCGGGAAGTGAATTAAATACCATTTGGAGGCATTTAATGTTCAAGCAAAAACAGCTGATTTTTGACAAAAGAGATAACACCCCCATTACGTAATGCTTCAGAAAGGTGAAAAATTGTCTGTTTTCAAATGTTTTATTTTTGAATGTCAGTTCACATTTGTAGGTGGATTATTAGTTTTAGAGCTAAAATTAGCATGTTTAAAGTGATTTTCATGCTTCCAGGGGCCCGGGAAGTGAATTAAATACCATTTGGAGGCATTTAATGTTCAAGCAAAAACGGCTGATTTTTGACAAAAGAGATAACACCCCCCCATTACGTCATTCTTCAGAAAGGTGAAAAATGGTCCGTTTTCAAATGTTTTATTTTTGAACATCAGTTCACATTTGTAGGTGGATTATTAGTTTTAGAGCTAAAATTAGCATGTTTAAAGTGATTTTCATGCTTCCAGGGGCCCGGGAAGTGAATTAAATACCATTTGGAGGCATTTAATGTTCAAGCAAAAACGGCTGATTTTTGACAAAAGAGATAACACCCCCCCATTACGTCATGCTTCAGAAAGGTGAAAAATTGTCCGTTTTCAAATGTTTTATTTTTGAATGTCAGTTCACATTTGTAGGTGGATTATTAGTTTTAGAGCTAAAATTAGCATGTTTAAAGTGATTTTCATGCTTCCAGGGGCTCTAAACTCAAGATTTGTGGAATGGTTAAAAGTGCATGAAAATGGCCAATTTGCTCACTCTGAGGTCTCAAAAAGTGTTTCTTCACTCCGGGAAGTGAATTAAATACCATTTGGAGGCATTTAATGTTCAAGCAAAAACAGCTGATTTTTGACAAAAGAGATCACACGCCCCCATTACGTAATTCTTCAGAAAGGTGAAAAATGGTCCGTTTTCAAATGTTTTATTTTTGAACGTCAGTTCACATTTGTAGGTGGATTATTAGTTTTAGAGCTAAAATTAGCATGTTTAAAGTGATTTTCATGCTTCCAGAGGCCCGGGAAGTGAATTAAATACCATTTGGAGGCATTTAATGTTCAAGCAAAAACAGCTGATGTTTGACAAAAGAGATAACACCCCCCCATTACGTCATTCTTCAGAAAGGTGAAAAATGGTCCGTTTTCAAATGTTTTATTTTTGAACATCAGTTCACATTTGTAGGTGGAATATTAGTTTTAGAGCTAAAATTAGCATGTTTAAAGTGATTTTCATGCTTCCAGGGGCTCTAAACACAAGATTTGTGGAATAGTTAAAAGTGCATGAAAATGGCCAATTTGCTCACTCTGAGGTCTCAAAAAGTGTTTCTTCACCCCGGGAAGTGAATTAAATACCATTTGGAGGCATTTAATGTTCAAGCAAAAATGGCTGATTTTTGACAAAAGAGATAACACCCCCCCATTACGTCATGCTTCAGAAAGGAGAAAAATGGTCCGTTTTCAAATGTTTTATTTTTGAACGTCAGTTCACATTTGTAGGTGGATTATTAGTTTTAGAGCTGAAATTAGAATGTTTAAAGTGATTTTCATGCTTCCAGGGGCCCGGGAAGTGAATTAAATACCATTTGGAGGCATTTAATGTTCAAGCAAAAACGGCTGATTTTTGACAAAAGAGATAACACCCCCCCATTACGTCATGCTTCAGAAAGGTGAAAAATTGTCCGTTTTCAAATGTTTTATTTTTGAATGTCAGTTCACATTTGTAGGTGGATTATTAGTTTTAGAGCTAAAATTAGCATGTTTAAAGTGATTTTCATGCTTCCAGGGGCTCTAAACTCAAGATTTGTGGAATGGTTAAAAGTGCATGAAAATGGCCAATTTGCTCACTCTGAGGTCTCAAAAAGTGTTTCTTCACCCCGGGAAGTGAATTAAATACCATTTGGAGGCATTTAATGTTCAAGCAAAAACAGCTGATTTTTGACAAAAGAGATCACACGCCCCCATTACGTAATTCTTCAGAAAGGTGAAAAATGGTCCGTTTTCAAATGTTTTATTTTTGAACGTCAGTTCACATTTGTAGGTGGATTATTAGTTTTAGAGCTAAAATTAGCATGTTTAAAGTGATTTTCATGCTTCCAGAGGCCCGGGAAGTGAATTAAATACCATTTGGAGGCATTTAATGTTCAAGCAAAAACAGCTGATGTTTGACAAAAGAGATAACACCCCCCCATTACGTCATTCTTCAGAAAGGTGAAAAATGGTCCGTTTTCAAATGTTTTATTTTTGAACATCAGTTCACATTTGTAGGTGGATTATTAGTTTTAGAGCTAAAATTAGCATGTTTAAAGTGATTTTCATGCTTCCAGGGGCTCTAAACACAAGATTTGTGGAATGGTTAAAAGTGCATGAAAATGGCCAATTTGCTCACTCTGAGGTCTCAAAAAGTGTTTCTTCACCCCGGGAAGTGAATTAAATACCATTTGGAGGCATTTAATGTTCAAGCAAAAATGGCTGATTTTTGACAAAAGAGATAACACCCCCCCATTACGTCATGCTTCAGAAAGGAGAAAAATGGTCCGTTTTCAAATGTTTTATTTTTGAACGTCAGTTCACATTTGTAGGTGGATTATTAGTTTTAGAGCTGAAATTAGAATGTTTAAAGTGATTTTCATGCTTCCAGGGGCCCGGGAAGTGAATTAAATACCATTTGGAGGCATTTAATGTTCAAGCAAAAAAGGCTGATTTTTGACAAAAGAGATAACACCCCCCCATTACGTCATGCTTCAGAAAGGTGAAAAATTGTCCGTTTTCAAATGTTTTATTTTTGAATGTCAGTTCACATTTGTAGGTGGATTATTAGTTTTAGAGCTAAAATTAGCATGTTTAAAGTGATTTTCATGCTTCCTGTGGCCCTAAACACAAGGTTTGTGGAATGGTTAAAAGTGCATGAAAATTGCCAATTTGCTCACTCTGAGGTCTCAAAAAGTGTTTCTTCACCCCGGGAAGTGAATTAAATACCATTTGGAGGCATTTAATGTTCAAGCAAAAATGGCTGATTTTTGACAAAAGAGATAACACCCCCCCATTACGTCATTCTTCAGAAAGGTGAAAAATGGTCCGTTTTCAAATGTTTTATTTTTGAACATCAGTTCACATTTGTAGGTGGATTATTAGTTTTAGAGCTAAAATTAGCATGTTTAAAGTGATTTTCATGCTTCCAGGGGCCCGGGAAGTGAATTAAATACCATTTGGAGGCATTTAATGTTCAAGCAAAAACGGCTGATTTTTGACAAAAGAGATAACACCCTCCCATTACGTCATGCTTCAGAAAGGTGAAAAATTGTCTGTTTTCAAATGTTTTATTTTTGAATGTCAGTTCACATTTGTAGGTGGATCATTAGTTTTAGAGCTAAAATTAGCATGTTTAAAGTGATTTTCATGCTTCCTGTGGCCCTAAACACAAGGTTTGTGGAATGGTTAAAAGTGCATGAAAATGGCCAATTTGCTCACTCTGAGGTCTCAAAAAGTGTTTCTTCACCCCGGGAAGTGAATTAAATACCATTTGGAGGCATTTAATGTTCAAGCAAAAACAGCTGATGTTTGACAAAAGAGATAACACCCCCCCATTACGTCATTCTTCAGAAAGGTGAAAAATGGTCCGTTTTCAAATGTTTTATTTTTGAACATCAGTTCACATTTGTAGGTGGATTATTAGTTTTAGAGCTAAAATTAGCATGTTTAAAGTGATTTTCATGCTTCCAGGGGCCCGGGAAGTGAATTAAATACCATTTGGAGGCATTTAATGTTCAAGCAAAAACAGCTGATGTTTGACAAAAGAGATAACACCCCCCATTACGTCATTCTTCAGAAAGGTGAAAAATGGTCCGTTTTCAAATGTTTTATTTTTGAACATCAGTTCACATTTGTAGGTGGATTATTAGTTTTAGAGCTAAAATTAGCATGTTTAAAGTGATTTTCATGCTTCCAGGGGCTCTAAACACAAGATTTGTGGAATGGTTAAAAGTGCATGAAAATGGCCAATTTGCTCACTCTGAGGTCTCAAAAAGTGTTTCTTCACCCCGGGAAGTGAATTAAATACCATTTGGAGGCATTTAATGTTCAAGCAAAAATGGCTGATTTTTGACAAAAGAGATAACACCCCCCCCATTACGTCATGCTTCAGAAAGGAGAAAAATGGTCCGTTTTCAAATGTTTTATTTTTGAACGTCAGTTCACATTTGTAGGTGGATTATTAGTTTTAGAGCTGAAATTAGAATGTTTAAAGTGATTTTCATGCTTCCAGGGGCCCGGGAAGTGAATTAAATACCATTTGGAGGCATTTAATGTTCAAGCAAAAAAGGCTGATTTTTGACAAAAGAGATAACACCCCCCCATTACGTCATGCTTCAGAAAGGTGAAAAATTGTCCGTTTTCAAATGTTTTATTTTTGAATGTCAGTTCACATTTGTAGGTGGATTATTAGTTTTAGAGCTAAAATTAGCATGTTTAAAGTGATTTTCATGCTTCCTGTGGCCCTAAACACAAGGTTTGTGGAATGGTTAAAAGTGCATGAAAATTGCCAATTTGCTCACTCTGAGGTCTCAAAAAGTGTTTCTTCACCCCGGGAAGTGAATTAAATACCATTTGGAGGCATTTAATGTTCAAGCAAAAATGGCTGATTTTTGACAAAAGAGATAACACCCCCCCATTACGTCATTCTTCAGAAAGGTGAAAAATGGTCCGTTTTCAAATGTTTTATTTTTGAACATCAGTTCACATTTGTAGGTGGATTATTAGTTTTAGAGCTAAAATTAGCATGTTTAAAGTGATTTTCATGCTTCCAGGGGCCCGGGAAGTGAATTAAATACCATTTGGAGGCATTTAATGTTCAAGCAAAAACGGCTGATTTTTGACAAAAGAGATAACACCCCCCCATTACGTCATGCTTCAGAAAGGTGAAAAATTGTCCGTTTTCAAATGTTTTATTTTTGAATGTCAGTTCACATTTGTAGGTGGATTATTAGTTTTAGAGCTAAAATTAGCATGTTTAAAGTGATTTTCATGCTTCCTGTGGCCCTAAACACAAGGTTTGTGGAATGGTTAAAAGTGCATGAAAATGGCCAATTTGCTCACTCTGAGGTCTCAAAAAGTGTTTCTTCACCCCGGGAAGTGAATTAAATACCATTTGGAGGCATTTAATGTTCAAGCAAAAACAGCTGATTTTTGACAAAAGAGATAACACGCCCCCATTACGTAATTCTTCAGAAAGGTGAAAAATGGTCCGTTTCCAGAGGTTTTATTTTTGAACGTCAGTTCACATTTGTAGGTGGATTATTAGTTTTAGAGCTAAAATTAGCATGTTTAAAGTGATTTTCATGCTTCCAGGGGCCCGGGAAGTGAATTAAATACCATTTGGAGGCATTTAATGTTCAAGCAAAAACAGCTGATGTTTGACAAAAGAGATAACACCCCCCCCATTACGTCATTCTTCAGAAAGGTGAAAAATGGTCCGTTTTCAAATGTTTTATTTTTGAACATTAGTTCACATTTGTAGATGGATTATTAGTTTTAGAGCTAAAATTAGCATGTTTAAAGTGATTTTCATGCTTCCAGGGGCTCTAAACACAAGATTTGTGGAATGGTTAAAAGTGCATGAAAATGGCCAATTTGCTCACTCTGAGGTCTCAAAAAGTGTTTCTTCACCCCGGGAAGTGAATTAAATACCATTTGGAGGCATTTAATGTTCAAGCAAAAATGGCTGATTTTTGACAAAAGAGATAACACCCCCCCATTACGTCATGCTTCAGAAAGGTGAAAAATGGTCCGTTTTCAAATGTTTTATTTTTGAACGTCAGTTCACATTTGTAGGTGGATTATTAGTTTTAGAGCTAAAATTAGCATGTTTAAAGTGATTTTCATGCTTCCAGGGGCCCGGGAAGTGAATTAAATACCATTTGGAGGCATTTAATGTTCAAGCAAAAACGGCTGATTTTTGACAAAAGAGATAACACCCCCCCATTACGTCATACTTCAGAAAGGTGAAAAATTGTCCGTTTTGAAATGTTTTATTTTTCAATGTCAGTTCACATTTGTAGGTGGATTATTTGTTTTAGAGCTAAAATTAGCATGTTTAAAGTGATTTTCATGCTTCCTGTGGCCCTAAACACAAGGTTTGTGGAATGGTTAAAAGTGCATGAAAATGGCCAATTTGCTCACTCTGAGGTCTCAAAAAGTGTTTCTTCACCCCGGGAAGTGAATTAAATACCATTTGGAGGCATTTAATGTTCAAGCAAAAACAGCTGATTTTTGACAAAAGAGATAACACCCCCCTATTACGTAATTCTTCAGAAAGGTGAAAAATGGTCCGTTTTCAAATGTTTTATTTTTGAACGTCAGTTCACATTTGTAGGTGGATTATTAGTTTTAGAGCTAAAATTAGCATGTTTAAAGTGATTTTCATGCTTCCAGGGGCCCGGGAAGTAAATTAAATACCATTTGGAGGCATTTAATGTTCAAGCAAAAACAGCTGATTTTTGACAAAAGAGATAACACCCCCCTATTACGTCATTCTTCAGAAAGGTGAAAAATGGTCCGTTTTCAAATGTTTTATTTTTGAACGTCAGTTCACATTTGTAGGTGGATTGTTAGTTTTAGAGCTAAAATTAGCATGTTTAAAGTGATTTTCATGCTTCCAGGGGCTCTAAACACAAGATGAATGGTTAAAAGTGCATGAAAATGGCCAATTTTCTCACTCTGAGGTCTCAAAAAGTGTTTCTTCACCCCGGGAAGTGAATTAAATACCATTTGGAGGCATTTAATGTTCAAGCAAAAACGGCTAATTTTTGACAAAAGAGATAACACCCCCCATTACGTCATGCTTCAGAAAGGTGAAAAATGGTCCGTTTTCAAATGTTTTATTTTTGAACGTCAGTTCACATTTGTAGGTGGATTATTAGTTTTAGAGCTGAAATTAGAATGTTTAAAGTGATTTTCATGCTTCCAGGGGCCCGGGAAGTGAATTAAATACCATTTGGAGGCATTTAATGTTCAAGCAAAAAAGGCTGATTTTTGACAAAAGAGATAACACCCCCCCATTACGTCATGCTTCAGAAAGGTGAAAAATTGTCCGTTTTCAAATGTTTTATTTTTGAATGTCAGTTCACATTTGTAGGTGGATTATTAGTTTTAGAGCTAAAATTAGCATGTTTAAAGTGATTTTCATGCTTCCTGTGGCCCTAAACACAAGGTTTGTGGAATGGTTAAAAGTGCATGAAAATTGCCAATTTGCTCACTCTGAGGTCTCAAAAAGTGTTTCTTCACCCCGGGAAGTGAATTAAATACCATTTGGAGGCATTTAATGTTCAAGCAAAAATGGCTGATTTTTGACAAAAGAGATAACACCCCCCATTACGTCATTCTTCAGAAAGGTGAAAAATGGTCCGTTTTCAAATGTTTTATTTTTGAACGTCAGTTCACATTTGTAGGTGGATTATTAGTTTTAGAGCTAAAATTAGCATGTTTAAAGTGATTTTCATGCTTCCAGGGGCCCGGGAAGTAAATTAAATACCATTTGGAGGCATTTAATGTTCAAGCAAAAACAGCTGATCTTTGACAAAAAAGATAACACCCCCCATTACGTCATTCTTCAGAAAGGTGAAAAATGGTCCGTTTTCAAATGTTTTATTTTTGAACGTCAGTTCACATTTGTAGGTGGATTATTAGTTTTAGAGCTAAAATTAGCATGTTTAAAGTGATTTTCATGCTTCCAGGGGCCCGGGAAGTAAATTAAATACCATTTGGAGGCATTTAATGTTCAAGCAAAAACAGCTGATCTTTGACAAAAAAGATAACACCCCCCCATTACGTCATTCTTCAGAAAGGTGAAAAATGGTCCGTTTTCAAATGTTTTATTTTTGAACGTCAGTTCACATTTGTAGGTGGATTATTAGTTTTAGAGCTAAAATTAGCATGTTTAAAGTGATTTTCATGCTTCCAGGGGCTCTAAACACAAGATTTGTGGAATGGTTAAAAGTGCATGAAAATGGCCAATTTGCTCACTCTGAGGTCTCAAAAAGTGTTTCTTCACCCCGGGAAGTGAATTAAATACCATTTGGAGGCATTTAATGTTCAATCAAAAACAGCTGATTTTTGACAAAAGAGATAACACCCCCCCATTACGTCATTCTTCAGAAAGGTGAAAAATGGTCCGTTTTCAAATGTTTTATTTTTGAACGTCAGTTCACATTTGTAGGTGGATTATTAATTTTAGAGCTAAAATTAGCATGTTTAAAGTGATTTTCATGCTTCCAGGGGCCCGGGAAGTGAATTAAATACCATTTGGAGGCATTTAATGTTCAAGCAACAACAGCTGATTTTTGACAAAAGAGATAACACCCCCCTATTACGTCATTCTTCAGAAAGGTGAAAAATGGTCCGTTTTCAAATGTTTTATTTTTGAACGTCAGTTCACATTTGTAGGTGGATTATTAGTTTTAGAGCTAAAATTAGCATGTTTAAAGTGATTTTCATGCTTCCAGGGGCTCTAAACACAAGATTTGTGGAATGGTTAAAAGTGCATGAAAATGGCCAATTTGCTCACTCTGAGGTCTCAAAAAGTGTTTCTTCACCCCGGGAAGTGAATTAAATACCATTTGGAGGCATTTAATGTTCAAGCAAAAACGGCTGATTTTTGACAAAAGAGATAACACCCCCCATTACGTCATGCTTCAGAAAGGTGAAAAATGGTCCGTTTTCAAATGTTTTATTTTTGAACGTCAGTTCACATTTGTTGGTGGATTATTAGTTTTAGAGCTAAAATTAGCATGTTTAAAGTGATTTTCATGCTTCCAGGTGCCCGGGAAGTGAATTAAATACCATTTGGAGGCATTTAATGTTCAAGCAAAAACGGCTTATTTTTGACAAAAGAGATAACACCCCCCCCATTACGTCATGCTTCAGAAAGGTGAAAAATTGTCCGTTTTCAAATGTTTTATTTTTGAATGTCAGTTCACATTTGTAGGTGGATTATTAGTTTTAGAGCTAAAATTAGCATGTTTAAAGTGATTTTCATGCTTCCTGTGGCCCTAAACACAAGGTTTGTGGAATGGTTAAAAGTGCATGAAAATGGCCAATTTGCTCACTCTGAGGTCTCAAAAAGTGTTTCTTCACCCCGGGAAGTGAATTAAATACCATTTGGAGGCATTTAATGTTCAAGCAAAAACGGCTGATTTTTGACAAAAGAGATAACACCCCCCCATTACGTCATGCTTCAGAAAGGTGAAAAATGGTCCGTTTTCAAATGTTTTATTTTTGAACGTCAGTTCACATTTGTAGGTGGATTATTAGTTTTAGAGCTAAAATTAGCATGTTTAAAGTGATTTTCATGCTTCCAGGTGCCCGGGAAGTGAATTAAATACCATTTGGAGGCATTTAATGTTCAAGCAAAAACAGCTGATGTTTGACAAAAGAGATAACACCCCCCCATTACGTCATTCTTCAGAAAGGTGAAAAATGGTCCGTTTTCAAATGTTTTATTTTTGAACATCAGTTCACATTTGTAGGTGGATTATTAGTTTTAGACCTAAAATTAGCATGTTTAAAGTGATTTTCATGCTTCCAGGGGCTCTAAACACAAGATTTGTAGAATGGTTAAAAGTGCATGAAAATGGCCGATTTGCTCACTCTGAGGTCTCAAAAAGTGTTTCTTCACCCCGGGAAGTGAATTAAATACCATTTGGAGGCATTTAATGTTCAAGCAAAAACAGCAGATTTTTGACAAAAGAGATAACACCCCCCCATTACGTCATTCTTCAGAAAGGTGAAAAATGGTCCGTTTTCAAATGTTTTATTTTTGAACATCAGTTCACATTTGTAGGTGGATTATTAGTTTTAGAGCTAAAATTAGCATGTTTAAAGTGATTTTCATGCTTCCAGGGGCCCGGGAAGTGAATTAAATACCATTTGGAGGCATTTAATGTTCAAGCAAAAACGGCTGATTTTTGACAAAAGAGATAACACCCCCCCATTACGTCATGCTTCAGAAAGGTGAAAAATTGTCCGTTTTCAAATGTTTTATTTTTGAATGTCAGTTCACATTTGTAGGTGGATTATTTGTTTTAGAGCTAAAATTAGCATGTTTAAAGTGATTTTCATGCTTCCTGTGGCCCTAAACACAAGGTTTGTGGAATGGTTAAAAGTGCATGAAAATGGCCAATTTGCTCACTCTGAGGTCTCAAAAAGTGTTTCTTCACCCCGGGAAGTGAATTAAATACCATTTGGAGGCATTTAATGTTCAAGCAAAAACAGCTGATTTTTGACAAAAGAGATAACACCCCCCTATTACGTAATTCTTCAGAAAGGTGAAAAATGGTCCGTTTTCAAATGTTTTATTTTTGAACGTCAGTTCACATTTGTAGGTGGATTATTAGTTTTAGAGCTAAAATTAGCATGTTTAAAGTGATTTTCATGCTTCCAGGGGCCCGGGAAGTAAATTAAATACCATTTGGAGGCATTTAATGTTCAAGCAAAAACAGTTGATTTTTGACAAAAGAGATAACACCCCCCTATTACGTCATTCTTCAGAAAGGTGAAAAATTGTCCGTTTTCAAATGTTTTATTTTTGAACGTCAGTTCACATTTGTAGGTGGATTATTAGTTTTAGAGCTAAAATTAGCATGTTTAAAGTGATTTTCATGCTTCCAGGGGCTCTAAACACAAGATTTGTGGAATGGTTAAAAGTGCATGAAAATGGCCAATTTTCTCACTCTGAGGTCTCAAAAAGTGTTTCTTCACCCCGGGAAGTGAATTAAATACCATTTGGAGGCATTTAATGTTCAAGCAAAAACTGCTAATTTTTGACAAAAGAGATAACACCCCCCATTACGTCATGCTTCAGAAAGGTGAAAAATGGTCCGTTTTCAAATGTTTTATTTTTGAACGTCAGTTCACATTTGTAGGTGGATTATTAGTTTTAGAGCTGAAATTAGAATGTTTAAAGTGATTTTCATGCTTCCAGGGGCCCGGGAAGTGAATTAAATACCATTTGGAGGCATTTAATGTTCAAGCAAAAAAGGCTGATTTTTGACAAAAGAGATAACACCCCCCCATTACGTCATGCTTCAGAAAGGTGAAAAATTGTCCGTTTTCAAATGTTTTATTTTTGAATGTCAGTTCACATTTGTAGGTGGATTATTAGTTTTAGAGCTAAAATTAGCATGTTTAAAGTGATTTTCATGCTTCGTGTGGCCCTAAACACAAGGTTTGTGGAATGGTTAAAAGTGCATGAAAATTGCCAATTTGCTCACTCTGAGGTCTCAAAAAGTGTTTCTTCACCCCGGGAAGTGAATTAAATACCATTTGGAGGCATTTAATGTTCAAGCAAAAATGGCTGATTTTTTACAAAAGAGATAACACCCCCCCATTACGTCATTCTTCAGAAAGGTGAAAAATGATCCGTTTTCAAATGTTTTATTTTTGAACGTCAGTTCACATTTGTAGGTGGATTATTAGTTTTAGAGCTAAAATTAGCATGTTTAAAGTGATTTTCATGCTTCCAGGGGCCCGGGAAGTGAATTAAATACCATTTGGAGGCATTTAATGTTCAAGCAAAAACGGCAGATTTTTGACAAAAGAGATAACACCCCCCCATTACGTCATTCTTCAGAAAGGTGAAAAATGGTCCGTTTTCAAATGTTTTATTTTTGAACGTCAGTTCACATTTGTAGGTGGATTATTAGTTTTAGAGCTAAAATTAGCATGTTTAAAGTGATTTTCATGCTTCCAGGGGCCCGGGAAGTGAATTAAATACCATTTGGAGGCATTTAATGTTCAAGCAAAAACAGCTGATCTTTGACAAAAGAGATAACACCCCCCCATTACGTCATTCTTCAGAAAGGTGAAAAATGGTCCGTTTTCAAATGTTTTATTTTTGAACGTCAGTTCACATTTGTAGGTGGATTATTAGTTTTAGAGCTAAAATTAGCATGTTTAAAGTGATTTTCATGCTTCCAGGGGCTCTAAACACAAGATTTGTGGAATGGTTAAAAGTGCATGAAAATGGCCAATTTGCTCACTCTGAGGTCTCAAAAAGTGTTTCTTCACCCCGGGAAGTGAATTAAATACCATTTGGAGGCATTTAATGTTCAATCAAAAACAGCAGATTTTTGACAAAAGAGATAACACCCCCCCATTACGTCATTCTTCAGAAAGGTGAAAAATGGTCCGTTTTCAAATGTTTTATTTTTGAACGTCAGTTCACATTTGTAGGTGGATTATTAGTTTTAGAGCTAAAATTAGCATGTTTAAAGTGATTTTCATGCTTCCAGGGGCTCTAAACACAAGATTTGTGGAATGGTTAAAAGTGCATGAAAATGGCCAATTTGCTCACTCTGAGGTCTCAAAAAGTGTTTCTTCACCCCGGGAAGTGAATTAAATACCATTTGGAGGCATTTAATGTTCAAGCAAAAACGGCTGATTTTTGACAAAAGAGATAACACCCCCCCATTACGTCATGCTTCAGAAAGGTGAAAAATGGTCCGTTTTCAAATGTTTTATTTTTGAACGTCAGTTCACATTTGTAGGTGGATTATTAGTTTTAGAGCTAAAATTAGCATGTTTAAAGTGATTTTCATGCTTCCAGGGGCCCGGGAAGTGAATTAAATACCATTTGGAGGCATTTAATGTTCAAGCAAAAACGGCAGATTTTTGACAAAAGAGATAACACCCCCCCATTACGTCATTCTTCAGAAAGGTGAAAAATGGTCCGTTTTCAAATGTTTTATTTTTGAACGTCAGTTCACATTTGTAGGTGGATTATTAGTTTTAGAGCTAAAATTAGCATGTTTAAAGTGATTTTCATGCTTCCAGGGGCCCGGGAAGTGAATTAAATACCATTTGGAGGCATTTAATGTTCAAGCAAAAACAGCTGATCTTTGACAAAAGAGATAACACCCCCCCATTACGTCATTCTTCAGAAAGGTGAAAAATGGTCCGTTTTCAAATGTTTTATTTTTGAACGTCAGTTCACATTTGTAGGTGGATTATTAGTTTTAGAGCTAAAATTAGCATGTTTAAAGTGATTTTCATGCTTCCAGGGGCTCTAAACACAAGATTTGTGGAATGGTTAAAAGTGCATGAAAATGGCCAATTTGCTCACTCTGAGGTCTCAAAAAGTGTTTCTTCACCCCGGGAAGTGAATTAAATACCATTTGGAGGCATTTAATGTTCAATCAAAAACAGCAGATTTTTGACAAAAGAGATAACACCCCCCCATTACGTCATTCTTCAGAAAGGTGAAAAATGGTCCGTTTTCAAATGTTTTATTTTTGAACGTCAGTTCACATTTGTAGGTGGATTATTAGTTTTAGAGCTAAAATTAGCATGTTTAAAGTGATTTTCATGCTTCCAGGGGCCCGGGAAGTGAATTAAATACCATTTGGAGGCATTTAATGTTCAAGCAAAAACAGCTGATGTTTGACAAAAGAGATAACACCCCCCCCATTACGTCATTCTTCAGAAAGGTGAAAAATGGTCCGTTTTCAAATGTTTTATTTTTGAACATTAGTTCACATTTGTAGATGGATTATTAGTTTTAGAGCTAAAATTAGCATGTTTAAAGTGATTTTCATGCTTCCAGGGGCTCTAAACACAAGATTTGTGGAATGGTTAAAAGTGCATGAAAATGGCCAATTTGCTCACTCTGAGGTCTCAAAAAGTGTTTCTTCACCCCGGGAAGTGAATTAAATACCATTTGGAGGCATTTAATGTTCAAGCAAAAATGGCTGATTTTTGACAAAAGAGATAACACCCCCCCATTACGTCATGCTTCAGAAAGGTGAAAAATGGTCCGTTTTCAAATGTTTTATTTTTGAACGTCAGTTCACATTTGTAGGTGGATTATTAGTTTTAGAGCTAAAATTAGCATGTTTAAAGTGATTTTCATGCTTCCAGGGGCCCGGGAAGTGAATTAAATACCATTTGGAGGCATTTAATGTTCAAGCAAAAACGGCTGATTTTTGACAAAAGAGATAACACCCCCCCATTACGTCATACTTCAGAAAGGTGAAAAATTGTCCGTTTTGAAATGTTTTATTTTTCAATGTCAGTTCACATTTGTAGGTGGATTATTTGTTTTAGAGCTAAAATTAGCATGTTTAAAGTGATTTTCATGCTTCCTGTGGCCCTAAACACAAGGTTTGTGGAATGGTTAAAAGTGCATGAAAATGGCCAATTTGCTCACTCTGAGGTCTCAAAAAGTGTTTCTTCACCCCGGGAAGTGAATTAAATACCATTTGGAGGCATTTAATGTTCAAGCAAAAACAGCTGATTTTTGACAAAAGAGATAACACCCCCCTATTACGTAATTCTTCAGAAAGGTGAAAAATGGTCCGTTTTCAAATGTTTTATTTTTGAACGTCAGTTCACATTTGTAGGTGGATTATTAGTTTTAGAGCTAAAATTAGCATGTTTAAAGTGATTTTCATGCTTCCAGGGGCCCGGGAAGTAAATTAAATACCATTTGGAGGCATTTAATGTTCAAGCAAAAACAGCTGATTTTTGACAAAAGAGATAACACCCCCCTATTACGTCATTCTTCAGAAAGGTGAAAAATGGTCCGTTTTCAAATGTTTTATTTTTGAACGTCAGTTCACATTTGTAGGTGGATTGTTAGTTTTAGAGCTAAAATTAGCATGTTTAAAGTGATTTTCATGCTTCCAGGGGCTCTAAACACAAGATTTGTGGAATGGTTAAAAGTGCATGAAAATGGCCAATTTTCTCACTCTGAGGTCTCAAAAAGTGTTTCTTCACCCCGGGAAGTGAATTAAATACCATTTGGAGGCATTTAATGTTCAAGCAAAAACGGCTAATTTTTGACAAAAGAGATAACACCCCCCATTACGTCATGCTTCAGAAAGGTGAAAAATGGTCCGTTTTCAAATGTTTTATTTTTGAACGTCAGTTCACATTTGTAGGTGGATTATTAGTTTTAGAGCTGAAATTAGAATGTTTAAAGTGATTTTCATGCTTCCAGGGGCCCGGGAAGTGAATTAAATACCATTTGGAGGCATTTAATGTTCAAGCAAAAAAGGCTGATTTTTGACAAAAGAGATAACACCCCCCCATTACGTCATGCTTCAGAAAGGTGAAAAATTGTCCGTTTTCAAATGTTTTATTTTTGAATGTCAGTTCACATTTGTAGGTGGATTATTAGTTTTAGAGCTAAAATTAGCATGTTTAAAGTGATTTTCATGCTTCCTGTGGCCCTAAACACAAGGTTTGTGGAATGGTTAAAAGTGCATGAAAATTGCCAATTTGCTCACTCTGAGGTCTCAAAAAGTGTTTCTTCACCCCGGGAAGTGAATTAAATACCATTTGGAGGCATTTAATGTTCAAGCAAAAATGGCTGATTTTTGACAAAAGAGATAACACCCCCCATTACGTCATTCTTCAGAAAGGTGAAAAATGGTCCGTTTTCAAATGTTTTATTTTTGAACGTCAGTTCACATTTGTAGGTGGATTATTAGTTTTAGAGCTAAAATTAGCATGTTTAAAGTGATTTTCATGCTTCCAGGGGCCCGGGAAGTAAATTAAATACCATTTGGAGGCATTTAATGTTCAAGCAAAAACAGCTGATCTTTGACAAAAAAGATAACACCCCCCATTACGTCATTCTTCAGAAAGGTGAAAAATGGTCCGTTTTCAAATGTTTTATTTTTGAACGTCAGTTCACATTTGTAGGTGGATTATTAGTTTTAGAGCTAAAATTAGCATGTTTAAAGTGATTTTCATGCTTCCAGGGGCCCGGGAAGTAAATTAAATACCATTTGGAGGCATTTAATGTTCAAGCAAAAACAGCTGATCTTTGACAAAAAAGATAACACCCCCCCATTACGTCATTCTTCAGAAAGGTGAAAAATGGTCCGTTTTCAAATGTTTTATTTTTGAACGTCAGTTCACATTTGTAGGTGGATTATTAGTTTTAGAGCTAAAATTAGCATGTTTAAAGTGATTTTCATGCTTCCAGGGGCTCTAAACACAAGATTTGTGGAATGGTTAAAAGTGCATGAAAATGGCCAATTTGCTCACTCTGAGGTCTCAAAAAGTGTTTCTTCACCCCGGGAAGTGAATTAAATACCATTTGGAGGCATTTAATGTTCAATCAAAAACAGCTGATTTTTGACAAAAGAGATAACACCCCCCCATTACGTCATTCTTCAGAAAGGTGAAAAATGGTCCGTTTTCAAATGTTTTATTTTTGAACGTCAGTTCACATTTGTAGGTGGATTATTAATTTTAGAGCTAAAATTAGCATGTTTAAAGTGATTTTCATGCTTCCAGGGGCCCGGGAAGTGAATTAAATACCATTTGGAGGCATTTAATGTTCAAGCAACAACAGCTGATTTTTGACAAAAGAGATAACACCCCCCTATTACGTCATTCTTCAGAAAGGTGAAAAATGGTCCGTTTTCAAATGTTTTATTTTTGAACGTCAGTTCACATTTGTAGGTGGATTATTAGTTTTAGAGCTAAAATTAGCATGTTTAAAGTGATTTTCATGCTTCCAGGGGCTCTAAACACAAGATTTGTGGAATGGTTAAAAGTGCATGAAAATGGCCAATTTGCTCACTCTGAGGTCTCAAAAAGTGTTTCTTCACCCCGGGAAGTGAATTAAATACCATTTGGAGGCATTTAATGTTCAAGCAAAAACGGCTGATTTTTGACAAAAGAGATAACACCCCCCATTACGTCATGCTTCAGAAAGGTGAAAAATGGTCCGTTTTCAAATGTTTTATTTTTGAACGTCAGTTCACATTTGTTGGTGGATTATTAGTTTTAGAGCTAAAATTAGCATGTTTAAAGTGATTTTCATGCTTCCAGGTGCCCGGGAAGTGAATTAAATACCATTTGGAGGCATTTAATGTTCAAGCAAAAACGGCTTATTTTTGACAAAAGAGATAACACCCCCCCCCCATTACGTCATGCTTCAGAAAGGTGAAAAATTGTCCGTTTTCAAATGTTTTATTTTTGAATGTCAGTTCACATTTGTAGGTGGATTATTAGTTTTAGAGCTAAAATTAGCATGTTTAAAGTGATTTTCATGCTTCCTGTGGCCCTAAACACAAGGTTTGTGGAATGGTTAAAAGTGCATGAAAATGGCCAATTTGCTCACTCTGAGGTCTCAAAAAGTGTTTCTTCACCCCGGGAAGTGAATTAAATACCATTTGGAGGCATTTAATGTTCAAGCAAAAACGGCTGATTTTTGACAAAAGAGATAACACCCCCCCATTACGTCATGCTTCAGAAAGGTGAAAAATGGTCCGTTTTCAAATGTTTTATTTTTGAACGTCAGTTCACATTTGTAGGTGGATTATTAGTTTTAGAGCTAAAATTAGCATGTTTAAAGTGATTTTCATGCTTCCAGGTGCCCGGGAAGTGAATTAAATACCATTTGGAGGCATTTAATGTTCAAGCAAAAACAGCTGATGTTTGACAAAAGAGATAACACCCCCCCATTACGTCATTCTTCAGAAAGGTGAAAAATGGTCCGTTTTCAAATGTTTTATTTTTGAACATCAGTTCACATTTGTAGGTGGATTATTAGTTTTAGACCTAAAATTAGCATGTTTAAAGTGATTTTCATGCTTCCAGGGGCTCTAAACACAAGATTTGTAGAATGGTTAAAAGTGCATGAAAATGGCCGATTTGCTCACTCTGAGGTCTCAAAAAGTGTTTCTTCACCCCGGGAAGTGAATTAAATACCATTTGGAGGCATTTAATGTTCAAGCAAAAACAGCAGATTTTTGACAAAAGAGATAACACCCCCCCATTACGTCATTCTTCAGAAAGGTGAAAAATGGTCCGTTTTCAAATGTTTTATTTTTGAACATCAGTTCACATTTGTAGGTGGATTATTAGTTTTAGAGCTAAAATTAGCATGTTTAAAGTGATTTTCATGCTTCCAGGGGCCCGGGAAGTGAATTAAATACCATTTGGAGGCATTTAATGTTCAAGCAAAAACGGCTGATTTTTGACAAAAGAGATAACACCCCCCCATTACGTCATGCTTCAGAAAGGTGAAAAATTGTCCGTTTTCAAATGTTTTATTTTTGAATGTCAGTTCACATTTGTAGGTGGATTATTTGTTTTAGAGCTAAAATTAGCATGTTTAAAGTGATTTTCATGCTTCCTGTGGCCCTAAACACAAGGTTTGTGGAATGGTTAAAAGTGCATGAAAATGGCCAATTTGCTCACTCTGAGGTCTCAAAAAGTGTTTCTTCACCCCGGGAAGTGAATTAAATACCATTTGGAGGCATTTAATGTTCAAGCAAAAACAGCTGATTTTTGACAAAAGAGATAACACCCCCCTATTACGTAATTCTTCAGAAAGGTGAAAAATGGTCCGTTTTCAAATGTTTTATTTTTGAACGTCAGTTCACATTTGTAGGTGGATTATTAGTTTTAGAGCTAAAATTAGCATGTTTAAAGTGATTTTCATGCTTCCAGGGGCCCGGGAAGTAAATTAAATACCATTTGGAGGCATTTAATGTTCAAGCAAAAACAGTTGATTTTTGACAAAAGAGATAACACCCCCCTATTACGTCATTCTTCAGAAAGGTGAAAAATGGTCCGTTTTCAAATGTTTTATTTTTGAACGTCAGTTCACATTTGTAGGTGGATTATTAGTTTTAGAGCTAAAATTAGCATGTTTAAAGTGATTTTCATGCTTCCAGGGGCTCTAAACACAAGATTTGTGGAATGGTTAAAAGTGCATGAAAATGGCCAATTTTCTCACTCTGAGGTCTCAAAAAGTGTTTCTTCACCCCGGGAAGTGAATTAAATACCATTTGGAGGCATTTAATGTTCAAGCAAAAACTGCTAATTTTTGACAAAAGAGATAACACCCCCCATTACGTCATGCTTCAGAAAGGTGAAAAATGGTCCGTTTTCAAATGTTTTATTTTTGAACGTCAGTTCACATTTGTAGGTGGATTATTAGTTTTAGAGCTGAAATTAGAATGTTTAAAGTGATTTTCATGCTTCCAGGGGCCCGGGAAGTGAATTAAATACCATTTGGAGGCATTTAATGTTCAAGCAAAAAAGGCTGATTTTTGACAAAAGAGATAACACCCCCCATTACGTCATGCTTCAGAAAGGTGAAAAATTGTCCGTTTTCAAATGTTTTATTTTTGAATGTCAGTTCACATTTGTAGGTGGATTATTAGTTTTAGAGCTAAAATTAGCATGTTTAAAGTGATTTTCATGCTTCGTGTGGCCCTAAACACAAGGTTTGTGGAATGGTTAAAAGTGCATGAAAATTGCCAATTTGCTCACTCTGAGGTCTCAAAAAGTGTTTCTTCACCCCGGGAAGTGAATTAAATACCATTTGGAGGCATTTAATGTTCAAGCAAAAATGGCTGATTTTTTACAAAAGAGATAACACCCCCCCATTACGTCATTCTTCAGAAAGGTGAAAAATGATCCGTTTTCAAATGTTTTATTTTTGAACGTCAGTTCACATTTGTAGGTGGATTATTAGTTTTAGAGCTAAAATTAGCATGTTTAAAGTGATTTTCATGCTTCCAGGGGCCCGGGAAGTGAATTAAATACCATTTGGAGGCATTTAATGTTCAAGCAAAAACGGCAGATTTTTGACAAAAGAGATAACACCCCCCCATTACGTCATTCTTCAGAAAGGTGAAAAATGGTCCGTTTTCAAATGTTTTATTTTTGAACGTCAGTTCACATTTGTAGGTGGATTATTAGTTTTAGAGCTAAAATTAGCATGTTTAAAGTGATTTTCATGCTTCCAGGGGCCCGGGAAGTGAATTAAATACCATTTGGAGGCATTTAATGTTCAAGCAAAAACAGCTGATCTTTGACAAAAGAGATAACACCCCCCCATTACGTCATTCTTCAGAAAGGTGAAAAATGGTCCGTTTTCAAATGTTTTATTTTTGAACGTCAGTTCACATTTGTAGGTGGATTATTAGTTTTAGAGCTAAAATTAGCATGTTTAAAGTGATTTTCATGCTTCCAGGGGCTCTAAACACAAGATTTGTGGAATGGTTAAAAGTGCATGAAAATGGCCAATTTGCTCACTCTGAGGTCTCAAAAAGTGTTTCTTCACCCCGGGAAGTGAATTAAATACCATTTGGAGGCATTTAATGTTCAATCAAAAACAGCAGATTTTTGACAAAAGAGATAACACCCCCCCATTACGTCATTCTTCAGAAAGGTGAAAAATGGTCCGTTTTCAAATGTTTTATTTTTGAACGTCAGTTCACATTTGTAGGTGGATTATTAGTTTTAGAGCTAAAATTAGCATGTTTAAAGTGATTTTCATGCTTCCAGGGGCCCGGGAAGTGAATTAAATACCATTTGGAGGCATTTAATGTTCAAGCAAAAACAGCTGATGTTTGACAAAAGAGATAACACCCCCCCCATTACGTCATTCTTCAGAAAGGTGAAAAATGGTCCGTTTTCAAATGTTTTATTTTTGAACATTAGTTCACATTTGTAGATGGATTATTAGTTTTAGAGCTAAAATTAGCATGTTTAAAGTGATTTTCATGCTTCCAGGGGCTCTAAACACAAGATTTGTGGAATGGTTAAAAGTGCATGAAAATGGCCAATTTGCTCACTCTGAGGTCTCAAAAAGTGTTTCTTCACCCCGGGAAGTGAATTAAATACCATTTGGAGGCATTTAATGTTCAAGCAAAAATGGCTGATTTTTGACAAAAGAGATAACACCCCCCCATTACGTCATGCTTCAGAAAGGTGAAAAATGGTCCGTTTTCAAATGTTTTATTTTTGAACGTCAGTTCACATTTGTAGGTGGATTATTAGTTTTAGAGCTAAAATTAGCATGTTTAAAGTGATTTTCATGCTTCCAGGGGCCCGGGAAGTGAATTAAATACCATTTGGAGGCATTTAATGTTCAAGCAAAAACGGCTGATTTTTGACAAAAGAGATAACACCCCCCCATTACGTCATACTTCAGAAAGGTGAAAAATTGTCCGTTTTGAAATGTTTTATTTTTCAATGTCAGTTCACATTTGTAGGTGGATTATTTGTTTTAGAGCTAAAATTAGCATGTTTAAAGTGATTTTCATGCTTCCTGTGGCCCTAAACACAAGGTTTGTGGAATGGTTAAAAGTGCATGAAAATGGCCAATTTGCTCACTCTGAGGTCTCAAAAAGTGTTTCTTCACCCCGGGAAGTGAATTAAATACCATTTGGAGGCATTTAATGTTCAAGCAAAAACAGCTGATTTTTGACAAAAGAGATAACACCCCCCTATTACGTAATTCTTCAGAAAGGTGAAAAATGGTCCGTTTTCAAATGTTTTATTTTTGAACGTCAGTTCACATTTGTAGGTGGATTATTAGTTTTAGAGCTAAAATTAGCATGTTTAAAGTGATTTTCATGCTTCCAGGGGCCCGGGAAGTAAATTAAATACCATTTGGAGGCATTTAATGTTCAAGCAAAAACAGCTGATTTTTGACAAAAGAGATAACACCCCCCTATTACGTCATTCTTCAGAAAGGTGAAAAATGGTCCGTTTTCAAATGTTTTATTTTTGAACGTCAGTTCACATTTGTAGGTGGATTGTTAGTTTTAGAGCTAAAATTAGCATGTTTAAAGTGATTTTCATGCTTCCAGGGGCTCTAAACACAAGATTTGTGGAATGGTTAAAAGTGCATGAAAATGGCCAATTTTCTCACTCTGAGGTCTCAAAAAGTGTTTCTTCACCCCGGGAAGTGAATTAAATACCATTTGGAGGCATTTAATGTTCAAGCAAAAACGGCTAATTTTTGACAAAAGAGATAACACCCCCCATTACGTCATGCTTCAGAAAGGTGAAAAATGGTCCGTTTTCAAATGTTTTATTTTTGAACGTCAGTTCACATTTGTAGGTGGATTATTAGTTTTAGAGCTGAAATTAGAATGTTTAAAGTGATTTTCATGCTTCCAGGGGCCCGGGAAGTGAATTAAATACCATTTGGAGGCATTTAATGTTCAAGCAAAAAAGGCTGATTTTTGACAAAAGAGATAACACCCCCCCATTACGTCATGCTTCAGAAAGGTGAAAAATTGTCCGTTTTCAAATGTTTTATTTTTGAATGTCAGTTCACATTTGTAGGTGGATTATTAGTTTTAGAGCTAAAATTAGCATGTTTAAAGTGATTTTCATGCTTCCTGTGGCCCTAAACACAAGGTTTGTGGAATGGTTAAAAGTGCATGAAAATTGCCAATTTGCTCACTCTGAGGTCTCAAAAAGTGTTTCTTCACCCCGGGAAGTGAATTAAATACCATTTGGAGGCATTTAATGTTCAAGCAAAAATGGCTGATTTTTGACAAAAGAGATAACACCCCCCATTACGTCATTCTTCAGAAAGGTGAAAAATGGTCCGTTTTCAAATGTTTTATTTTTGAACGTCAGTTCACATTTGTAGGTGGATTATTAGTTTTAGAGCTAAAATTAGCATGTTTAAAGTGATTTTCATGCTTCCAGGGGCCCGGGAAGTAAATTAAATACCATTTGGAGGCATTTAATGTTCAAGCAAAAACAGCTGATCTTTGACAAAAAAGATAACACCCCCCATTACGTCATTCTTCAGAAAGGTGAAAAATGGTCCGTTTTCAAATGTTTTATTTTTGAACGTCAGTTCACATTTGTAGGTGGATTATTAGTTTTAGAGCTAAAATTAGCATGTTTAAAGTGATTTTCATGCTTCCAGGGGCCCGGGAAGTAAATTAAATACCATTTGGAGGCATTTAATGTTCAAGCAAAAACAGCTGATCTTTGACAAAAAAGATAACACCCCCCCATTACGTCATTCTTCAGAAAGGTGAAAAATGGTCCGTTTTCAAATGTTTTATTTTTGAACGTCAGTTCACATTTGTAGGTGGATTATTAGTTTTAGAGCTAAAATTAGCATGTTTAAAGTGATTTTCATGCTTCCAGGGGCTCTAAACACAAGATTTGTGGAATGGTTAAAAGTGCATGAAAATGGCCAATTTGCTCACTCTGAGGTCTCAAAAAGTGTTTCTTCACCCCGGGAAGTGAATTAAATACCATTTGGAGGCATTTAATGTTCAATCAAAAACAGCTGATTTTTGACAAAAGAGATAACACCCCCCCATTACGTCATTCTTCAGAAAGGTGAAAAATGGTCCGTTTTCAAATGTTTTATTTTTGAACGTCAGTTCACATTTGTAGGTGGATTATTAATTTTAGAGCTAAAATTAGCATGTTTAAAGTGATTTTCATGCTTCCAGGGGCCCGGGAAGTGAATTAAATACCATTTGGAGGCATTTAATGTTCAAGCAACAACAGCTGATTTTTGACAAAAGAGATAACACCCCCCTATTACGTCATTCTTCAGAAAGGTGAAAAATGGTCCGTTTTCAAATGTTTTATTTTTGAACGTCAGTTCACATTTGTAGGTGGATTATTAGTTTTAGAGCTAAAATTAGCATGTTTAAAGTGATTTTCATGCTTCCAGGGGCTCTAAACACAAGATTTGTGGAATGGTTAAAAGTGCATGAAAATGGCCAATTTGCTCACTCTGAGGTCTCAAAAAGTGTTTCTTCACCCCGGGAAGTGAATTAAATACCATTTGGAGGCATTTAATGTTCAAGCAAAAACGGCTGATTTTTGACAAAAGAGATAACACCCCCCATTACGTCATGCTTCAGAAAGGTGAAAAATGGTCCGTTTTCAAATGTTTTATTTTTGAACGTCAGTTCACATTTGTTGGTGGATTATTAGTTTTAGAGCTAAAATTAGCATGTTTAAAGTGATTTTCATGCTTCCAGGTGCCCGGGAAGTGAATTAAATACCATTTGGAGGCATTTAATGTTCAAGCAAAAACGGCTTATTTTTGACAAAAGAGATAACACCCCCCCCCATTACGTCATGCTTCAGAAAGGTGAAAAATTGTCCGTTTTCAAATGTTTTATTTTTGAATGTCAGTTCACATTTGTAGGTGGATTATTAGTTTTAGAGCTAAAATTAGCATGTTTAAAGTGATTTTCATGCTTCCTGTGGCCCTAAACACAAGGTTTGTGGAATGGTTAAAAGTGCATGAAAATGGCCAATTTGCTCACTCTGAGGTCTCAAAAAGTGTTTCTTCACCCCGGGAAGTGAATTAAATACCATTTGGAGGCATTTAATGTTCAAGCAAAAACGGCTGATTTTTGACAAAAGAGATAACACCCCCCCATTACGTCATGCTTCAGAAAGGTGAAAAATGGTCCGTTTTCAAATGTTTTATTTTTGAACGTCAGTTCACATTTGTAGGTGGATTATTAGTTTTAGAGCTAAAATTAGCATGTTTAAAGTGATTTTCATGCTTCCAGGTGCCCGGGAAGTGAATTAAATACCATTTGGAGGCATTTAATGTTCAAGCAAAAACAGCTGATGTTTGACAAAAGAGATAACACCCCCCCATTACGTCATTCTTCAGAAAGGTGAAAAATGGTCCGTTTTCAAATGTTTTATTTTTGAACATCAGTTCACATTTGTAGGTGGATTATTAGTTTTAGACCTAAAATTAGCATGTTTAAAGTGATTTTCATGCTTCCAGGGGCTCTAAACACAAGATTTGTAGAATGGTTAAAAGTGCATGAAAATGGCCGATTTGCTCACTCTGAGGTCTCAAAAAGTGTTTCTTCACCCCGGGAAGTGAATTAAATACCATTTGGAGGCATTTAATGTTCAAGCAAAAACTGCTAATTTTTGACAAAAGAGATAACACCCCCCATTACGTCATGCTTCAGAAAGGTGAAAAATGGTCCGTTTTCAAATGTTTTATTTTTGAACGTCAGTTCACATTTGTAGGTGGATTATTAGTTTTAGAGCTGAAATTAGAATGTTTAAAGTGATTTTCATGCTTCCAGGGGCCCGGGAAGTGAATTAAATACCATTTGGAGGCATTTAATGTTCAAGCAAAAAAGGCTGATTTTTGACAAAAGAGATAACACCCCCCCATTACGTCATGCTTCA
Source organism: Lissotriton helveticus (assembly GCF_964261635.1). Lineage (NCBI taxonomy): Eukaryota > Metazoa > Chordata > Amphibia > Caudata > Salamandridae > Lissotriton > Lissotriton helveticus. The sequence continues at coordinate 4,067,609 of NW_027611740.1, forward strand.
GAAAGGTGAAAAATTGTCCGTTTTCAAATGTTTTATTTTTGAATGTCAGTTCACATTTGTAGGTGGATTATTAGTTTTAGAGCTAAAATTAGCATGTTTAAAGTGATTTTCATGCTTCGTGTGGCCCTAAACACAAGGTTTGTGGAATGGTTAAAAGTGCATGAAAATTGCCAATTTGCTCACTCTGAGGTCTCAAAAAGTGTTTCTTCACCCCTGGAAGTGAATTAAATACCATTTGGAGGCATTTAATGTTCAAGCAAAAATGGCTGATTTTTTACAAAAGAGATAACACCCCCCCATTACGTCATTCTTCAGAAAGGTGAAAAATGATCCGTTTTCAAATGTTTTATTTTTGAACGTCAGTTCACATTTGTAGGTGGATTATTAGTTTTAGAGCTAAAATTAGCATGTTTAAAGTGATTTTCATGCTTCCAGGGGCCCGGGAAGTGAATTAAATACCATTTGGAGGCATTTAATGTTCAAGCAAAAACGGCAGATTTTTGACAAAAGAGATAACACCCCCCCATTACGTCATTCTTCAGAAAGGTGAAAAATGGTCCGTTTTCAAATGTTTTATTTTTGAACGTCAGTTCACATTTGTAGGTGGATTATTAGTTTTAGAGCTAAAATTAGCATGTTTAAAGTGATTTTCATGCTTCCAGGGGCCCGGGAAGTGAATTAAATACCATTTGGAGGCATTTAATGTTCAAGCAAAAACAGCTGATCTTTGACAAAAGAGATAACACCCCCCCATTACGTCATTCTTCAGAAAGGTGAAAAATGGTCCGTTTTCAAATGTTTTATTTTTGAACGTCAGTTCACATTTGTAGGTGGATTATTAGTTTTAGAGCTAAAATTAGCATGTTTAAAGTGATTTTCATGCTTCCAGGGGCTCTAAACACAAGATTTGTGGAATGGTTAAAAGTGCATGAAAATGGCCAATTTGCTCACTCTGAGGTCTCAAAAAGTGTTTCTTCACCCCGGGAAGTGAATTAAATACCATTTGGAGGCATTTAATGTTCAATCAAAAACAGCAGATTTTTGACAAAAGAGATAACACCCCCCCATTACGTCATTCTTCAGAAAGGTGAAAAATGGTCCGTTTTCAAATGTTTTATTTTTGAACGTCAGTTCACATTTGTAGGTGGATTATTAGTTTTAGAGCTAAAATTAGCATGTTTAAAGTGATTTTCATGCTTCCAGGGGCTCTAAACACAAGATTTGTGGAATGGTTAAAAGTGCATGAAAATGGCCAATTTGCTCACTCTGAGGTCTCAAAAAGTGTTTCTTCACCCCGGAAGTGAATTAAATACCATTTGGAGGCATTTAATGTTCAAGCAAAAACGGCTGATTTTTGACAAAAGAGATAACACCCCCCCATTACGTCATGCTTCAGAAAGGTGAAAAATGGTCCGTTTTCAAATGTTTTATTTTTGAACGTCAGTTCACATTTGTAGGTGGATTATTAGTTTTAGAGCTAAAATTAGCATGTTTAAAGTGATTTTCATGCTTCCAGGTGCCCGGGAAGTGAATTAAATACCATTTGGAGGCATTTAATGTTCAAGCAAAAACGGCTTATTTTTGACAAAAGAGATAACACCCCCCCATTACGTCATGCTTCAGAAAGGTGAAAAATTGTCCGTTTTCAAATGTTTTATTTTTGAATGTCAGTTCACATTTGTAGGTGGATTATTAGTTTTAGAGCTAAAATTAGCATGTTTAAAGTGATTTTCATGCTTCCTGTGGCCCTAAACACAAGGTTTGTGGAATGGTTAAAAGTGCATGAAAAAGGCCAATTTGCTCACTCTGAGGTCTCAAAAAGTGTTTCTTCACCCCGGGAAGTGAATTAAATACCATTTGGAGGCATTTAATGTTCAAGCAAAAACGGCTGATTTTTGACAAAAGAGATAACACCCCCCATTACGTCATGCTTCAGAAAGGTGAAAAATGGTCCGTTTTCAAATGTTTTATTTTTGAACGTCAGTTCACATTTGTAGGTGGATTATTAGTTTTAGAGCTAAAATTAGCATGTTTAAAGTGATTTTCATGCTTCCAGGGGCCCGGGAAGTGAATTAAATACCATTTGGAGGCATTTAATGTTCAAGCAAAAACGGCAGATTTTTGACAAAAGAGATAACACCCCCCCATTACGTCATTCTTCAGAAAGGTGAAAAATGGTCCGTTTTCAAATGTTTTATTTTTGAACGTCAGTTCACATTTGTAGGTGGATTATTAGTTTTAGAGCTAAAATTAGCATGTTTAAAGTGATTTTCATGCTTCCAGGGGCCCGGGAAGTGAATTAAATACCATTTGGAGGCATTTAATGTTCAAGCAAAAACAGCTGATCTTTGACAAAAGAGATAACACCCCCCCATTACGTCATTCTTCAGAAAGGTGAAAAATGGTCCGTTTTCAAATGTTTTATTTTTGAACGTCAGTTCACATTTGTAGGTGGATTATTAGTTTTAGAGCTAAAATTAGCATGTTTAAAGTGATTTTCATGCTTCCAGGGGCTCTAAACACAAGATTTGTGGAATGGTTAAAAGTGCATGAAAATGGCCAATTTGCTCACTCTGAGGTCTCAAAAAGTGTTTCTTCACCCCGGGAAGTGAATTAAATACCATTTGGAGGCATTTAATGTTCAATCAAAAACAGCAGATTTTTGACAAAAGAGATAACACCCCCCCATTACGTCATTCTTCAGAAAGGTGAAAAATGGTCCGTTTTCAAATGTTTTATTTTTGAACGTCAGTTCACATTTGTAGGTGGATTATTAGTTTTAGAGCTAAAATTAGCATGTTTAAAGTGATTTTCATGCTTCCAGGGGCTCTAAACACAAGATTTGTGGAATGGTTAAAAGTGCATGAAAATGGCCAATTTGCTCACTCTGAGGTCTCAAAAAGTGTTTCTTCACCCCGGGAAGTGAATTAAATACCATTTGGAGGCATTTAATGTTCAAGCAAAAACGGCTGATTTTTGACAAAAGAGATAACACCCCCCCATTACGTCATGCTTCAGAAAGGTGAAAAATGGTCCGTTTTCAAATGTTTTATTTTTGAACGTCAGTTCACATTTGTAGGTGGATTATTAGTTTTAGAGCTAAAATTAGCATGTTTAAAGTGATTTTCATGCTTCCAGGTGCCCGGGAAGTGAATTAAATACCATTTGGAGGCATTTAATGTTCAAGCAAAAACGGCTTATTTTTGACAAAAGAGATAACACCCCCCCATTACGTCATGCTTCAGAAAGGTGAAAAATTGTCCGGTTTCAAATGTTTTATTTTTGAATGTCAGTTCACATTTGTAGGTGGATTATTAGTTTTAGAGCTAAAATTAGCATGTTTAAAGTGATTTTCATGCTTCCTGTGGCCCTAAACACAAGGTTTGTGGAATGGTTAAAAGTGCATGAAAAAGGCCAATTTGCTCACTCTGAGGTCTCAAAAAGTGTTTCTTCACCCCGGGAAGTGAATTAAATACCATTTGGAGGCATTTAATGTTCAAGCAAAAACGGCTGATTTTTGACAAAAGAGATAACACCCCCCATTACGTCATGCTTCAGAAAGGTGAAAAATGGTCCGTTTTCAAATGTTTTATTTTTGAACGTCAGTTCACATTTGTAGGTGGATTATTAGTTTTAGAGCTAAAATTAGCATGTTTAAAGTGATTTTCATGCTTCCAGGTGCCCGGGAAGTGAATTAAATACCATTTGGAGGCATTTAATGTTCAAGCAAAAACAGCTGATGTTTGACAAAAGAGATAACACCCCCCCATTACGTCATTCTTCAGAAAGGTGAAAAATGGTCCGTTTTCAAATGTTTTATTTTTGAACATCAGTTCACATTTGTAGGTGGATTATTAGTTTTAGAGCTAAAATTAGCATGTTTAAAGTGATTTTCATGCTTCCAGGGGCCCGGGAAGTGAATTAAATACCATTTGGAGGCATTTAATGTTCAAGCAAAAACGGCTGATTTTTGACAAAAGAGATAACACCCCCCCATTACGTCATTCTTCAGAAAGGTGAAAAATGGTCCGTTTTCAAATGTTTTATTTTTGAACGTCAGTTCACATTTGTAGGTGGATTATTAGTTTTAGAGCTAAAATTAGCATGTTTAAAGTGATTTTCATGCTTCCAGGGGCCCGGGAAGTGAATTAAATACCATTTGGAGGCATTTAATGTTCAAGCAACAACAGCTGATTTTTGACAAAAGAGATAACACCCCCCCATTACGTCATTCTTCAGAAAGGTGAAAAATGGTCCGTTTTCAAATGTTTTATTTTTGAACGTCAGTTCACATTTGTAGGTGGATTATTAGTTTTAGAGCTAAAATTAGCATGTTTAAAGTGATTTTCATGCTTCCAGGGGCTCTAAACACAAGATTTGTGGAATGGTTAAAAGTGCATGAAAATGGCCAATTTGCTCACTCTGAGGTCTCAAAAAGTGTTTCTTCACCCCGGGAAGTGAATTAAATACCATTTGGAGGCATTTAATGTTCAAGCAAAAACGGCTTATTTTTGACAAAAGAGATAACACCCCCCCATTACGTCATGCTTCAGAAAGGTGAAAAATTGTCCGTTTTCAAATGTTTTATTTTTGAATGTCAGTTCACATTTGTAGGTGGATTATTAGTTTTAGAGCTAAAATTAGCATGTTTAAAGTGATTTTCATGCTTCCTGTGGCCCTAAACACAAGGTTTGTGGAATGGTTAAAAGTGCATGAAAAAGGCCAATTTGCTCACTCTGAGGTCTCAAAAAGTGTTTCTTCACCCCGGGAAGTGAATTAAATACCATTTGGAGGCATTTAATGTTCAAGCAAAAACAGCTGATGTTTGACAAAAGAGATAACACCCCCCCATTACGTCATGCTTCAGAAAGGTGAAAAATTGTCCGTTTTCAAATGTTTTATTTTTGAACGTCAGTTCACATTTGTAGGTGGATTATTAGTTTTAGAGCTAAAATTAGCATGTTTAAAGTGATTTTCATGCTTCCAGGTGCCCGGGAAGTGAATTAAATACCATTTGGAGGCATTTAATGTTCAAGCAAAAACAGCTGATGTTTGACAAAAGAGATAACACCCCCCCATTACGTCATTCTTCAGAAAGGTGAAAAATGGTCCGTTTTCAAATGTTTTATTTTTGAACATCAGTTCACATTTGTAGGTGGATTATTAGTTTTAGAGCTAAAATTAGCATGTTTAAAGTGATTTTCATGCTTCCAGGGGCCCGGGAAGTGAATTAAATACCATTTGGAGGCATTTAATGTTCAAGCAAAAACGGCTGATTTTTGACAAAAGAGATAACACCCCCCCATTACGTCATGCTTCAGAAAGGTGAAAAATTGTCCGTTTTCAAATGTTTTATTTTTGAATGTCAGTTCACATTTGTAGGTGGATTATTTGTTTTAGAGCTAAAATTAGCATGTTTAAAGTGATTTTCATGCTTCCTGTGGCCCTAAACACAAGGTTTGTGGAATGGTTAAAAGTGCATGAAAATGGCCAATTTGCTCACTCTGAGGTCTCAAAAAGTGTTTCTTCACCCCGGGAAGTGAATTAAATACCATTTGGAGGCATTTAATGTTCAAGCAAAAACGGCTGATTTTTGACAAAAGAGATAACACCCCCCATTACGTCATGCTTCAGAAAGGTGAAAAATGGTCCGTTTTCAAATGTTTTATTTTTGAACGTCAGTTCACATTTGTAGGTGGATTATTAGTTTTAGAGCTAAAATTAGCATGTTTAAAGTGATTTTCATGCTTCCAGGTGCCCGGGAAGTGAATTAAATACCATTTGGAGGCATTTAATGTTCAAGCAAAAACAGCTGATTTTTGACAAAAGAGATAACACCCCCCTATTACGTAATTCTTCAGAAAGGTGAAAAATGGTCCGTTTTCAAATGTTTTATTTTTGAACGTCAGTTCACATTTGTAGGTGGATTATTAGTTTTAGAGCTAAAATTAGCATGTTTAAAGTGATTTTCATGCTTCCAGGGGCCCGGGAAGTAAATTAAATACCATTTGGAGGCATTTAATGTTCAAGCAAAAACAGTTGATTTTTGACAAAAGAGATAACACCCCCCTATTACGTCATTCTTCAGAAAGGTGAAAAATGGTCCGTTTTCAAATGTTTTATTTTTGAACGTCAGTTCACATTTGTAGGTGGATTATTAGTTTTAGAGCTAAAATTAGCATGTTTAAAGTGATTTTCATGCTTCCAGGGGCTCTAAACACAAGATTTGTGGAATGGTTAAAAGTGCATGAAAATGGCCAATTTTCTCACTCTGAGGTCTCAAAAAGTGTTTCTTCACCCCGGGAAGTGAATTAAATACCATTTGGAGGCATTTAATGTTCAAGCAAAAACGGCTAATTTTTGACAAAAGAGATAACACCCCCCATTACGTCATGCTTCAGAAAGGTGAAAAATGGTCCGTTTTCAAATGTTTTATTTTTGAACGTCAGTTCACATTTGTAGGTGGATTATTAGTTTTAGAGCTGAAATTAGAATGTTTAAAGTGATTTTCATGCTTCCAGGGGCCCGGGAAGTGAATTAAATACCATTTGGAGGCATTTAATGTTCAAGCAAAAAAGGCTGATTTTTGACAAAAGAGATAACACCCCCCCATTACGTCATGCTTCAGAAAGGTGAAAAATTGTCCGTTTTCAAATGTTTTATTTTTGAATGTCAGTTCACATTTGTAGGTGGATTATTAGTTTTAGAGCTAAAATTAGCATGTTTAAAGTGATTTTCATGCTTCCTGTGGCCCTAAACACAAGGTTTGTGGAATGGTTAAAAGTGCATGAAAATTGCCAATTTGCTCACTCTGAGGTCTCAAAAAGTGTTTCTTCACCCCGGGAAGTGAATTAAATACCATTTGGAGGCATTTAATGTTCAAGCAAAAATGGCTGATTTTTGACAAAAGAGATAACACCCCCCCATTACGTCATTCTTCAGAAAGGTGAAAAATGGTCCGTTTTCAAATGTTTTATTTTTGAACGTCAGTTCACATTTGTAGGTGGATTATTAGTTTTAGAGCTAAAATTAGCATGTTTAAAGTGATTTTCATGCTTCCAGGGGCCCGGGAAGTGAATTAAATACCATTTGGAGGCATTTAATGTTCAAGCAAAAACGGCAGATTTTTGACAAAAGAGATAACACCCCCCCATTACGTCATTCTTCAGAAAGGTGAAAAATGGTCCGTTTTCAAATGTTTTATTTTTGAACGTCAGTTCACATTTGTAGGTGGATTATTAGTTTTAGAGCTAAAATTAGCATGTTTAAAGTGATTTTCATGCTTCCAGGGGCCCGGGAAGTGAATTAAATACCATTTGGAGGCATTTAATGTTCAAGCAAAAACAGCTGATCTTTGACAAAAGAGATAACACCCCCCCATTACGTCATTCTTCAGAAAGGTGAAAAATGGTCCGTTTTCAAATGTTTTATTTTTGAACGTCAGTTCACATTTGTAGGTGGATTATTAGTTTTAGAGCTAAAATTAGCATGTTTAAAGTGATTTTCATGCTTCCAGGGGCTCTAAACACAAGATTTGTGGAATGGTTAAAAGTGCATGAAAATGGCCAATTTGCTCACTCTGAGGTCTCAAAAAGTGTTTCTTCACCCCGGGAAGTGAATTAAATACCATTTGGAGGCATTTAATGTTCAATCAAAAACAGCAGATTTTTGACAAAAGAGATAACACCCCCCATTACGTCATTCTTCAGAAAGGTGAAAAATGGTCCGTTTTCAAATGTTTTATTTTTGAACGTCAGTTCACATTTGTAGGTGGATTATTAGTTTTAGAGCTAAAATTAGCATGTTTAAAGTGATTTTCATGCTTCCAGGGGCCCGGGAAGTGAATTAAATACCATTTGGAGGCATTTAATGTTCAAGCAACAACAGCTGATTTTTGACAAAAGAGATAACACCCCCCCATTACGTCATTCTTCAGAAAGGTGAAAAATGGTCCGTTTTCAAATGTTTTATTTTTGAACGTCAGTTCACATTTGTAGGTGGATTATTAGTTTTAGAGCTAAAATTAGCATGTTTAAAGTGATTTTCATGCTTCCAGGGGCTCTAAACACAAGATTTGTGGAATGGTTAAAAGTGCATGAAAATGGCCAATTTGCTCACTCTGAGGTCTCAAAAAGTGTTTCTTCACCCCGGGAAGTGAATTAAATACCATTTGGAGGCATTTAATGTTCAAGCAAAAACGGCTGATTTTTGACAAAAGAGATAACACCCCCCCATTACGTCATGCTTCAGAAAGGTGAAAAATTGTCCGTTTTCAAATGTTTTATTTTTGAATGTCAGTTCACATTTGTAGGTGGATTATTAGTTTTAGAGCTAAAATTAGCATGTTTAAAGTGATTTTCATGCTTCCAGGGGCCCGGGAAGTGAATTAAATACCATTTGGAGGCATTTAATGTTCAAGCAACAACAGCTGATTTTTGACAAAAGAGATAACACCCCCCCATTACGTCATTCTTCAGAAAGGTGAAAAATGGTCCGTTTTCAAATGTTTTATTTTTGAACGTCAGTTCACATTTGTAGGTGGATTATTAGTTTTAGAGCTAAAATTAGCATGTTTAAAGTGATTTTCATGCTTCCAGGGGCTCTAAACACAAGATTTGTGGAATGGTTAAAAGTGCATGAAAATGGCCAATTTGCTCACTCTGAGGTCTCAAAAAGTGTTTCTTCACCCCGGGAAGTGAATTAAATACCATTTGGAGGCATTTAATGTTCAAGCAAAAACGGCTGATTTTTGACAAAAGAGATAACACCCCCCCATTACGTCATGCTTCAGAAAGGTGAAAAATTGTCCGTTTTCAAATGTTTTATTTTTGAATGTCAGTTCACATTTGTAGGTGGATTATTAGTTTTAGAGCTAAAATTAGCATGTTTAAAGTGATTTTCATGCTTCCTGTGGCCCTAAACACAAGGTTTGTGGAATGGTTAAAAGTGCATGAAAATGGCCAATTTGCTCACTCTGAGGTCTCAAAAAGTGTTTCTTCACCCCGGGAAGTGAATTAAATACTATTTGGAGGCATTTAATGTTCAAGCAAAAACGGCTGATTTTTGACAAAAGAGATAACACCCCCCATTACGTCATGCTTCAGAAAGGTGAAAAATGGTCCGTTTTCAAATGTTTTATTTTTGAACGTCAGTTCACATTTGTAGGTGGATTATTAGTTTTAGAGCTAAAATTAGCATGTTTAAAGTGATTTTCATGCTTCCAGGTGCCCGGGAAGTGAATTAAATACCATTTGGAGGCATTTAATGTTCAAGCAAAAACAGCTGATGTTTGACAAAAGAGATAACACCCCCCCATTACGTCATTCTTCAGAAAGGTGAAAAATGGTCCGTTTTCAAATGTTTTATTTTTGAACATCAGTTCACATTTGTAGGTGGATTATTAGTTTTAGAGCTAAAATTAGCATGTTTAAAGTGATTTTCATGCTTCCAGGGGCTCTAAACACAAGATTTGTAGAATGGTTAAAAGTGCATGAAAATGGCCAATTTGCTCACTCTGAGGTCTCAAAAAGTGTTTCTTCACCCCGGGAAGTGAATTAAATACCATTTGGAGGCATTTAATGTTCAAGCAAAAACAGCAGATTTTTGACAAAAGAGATAACACCCCCCCATTATGTCATTCTTCAGAAAGGTGAAAAATGGTCCGTTTTCAAATGTTTTATTTTTGAACATCAGTTCACATTTGTAGGTGGATTATTAGTTTTAGAGCCAAAATTAGCATGTTTAAAGTGATTTTCATGCTTCCAGGGGCCCGGGAAGTGAATTAAATACCATTTGGAGGCATTTAATGTTCAAGCAAAAACGGCTGATTTTTGACAAAAGAGATAACACCCCCCCATTACGTCATGCTTCAGAAAGGTGAAAAATTGTCCGTTTTCAAATGTTTTATTTTTGAATGTCAGTTCACATTTGTAGGTGGATTATTAGTTTTAGAGCTAAAATTACCATTTTTAAAGTGATTTTCATGCTTCCTGTGGCCCTAAACACAAGGTTTGTGGAATGGTTAAAAGTGCATGAAAATGGCCAATTTGCTCACTCTGAGGTCTCAAAAAGTGTTTCTTCACCCCGGGAAGTGAATTAAATACCATTTGGAGGCATTTAATGTTCAAGCAAAAACAGCTGATTTTTGACAAAAGAGATAACACGCCCCCATTACGTAATTCTTCAGAAAGGTGAAAAATGGTCCGTTTTCAAATGTTTTATTTTTGAACGTCAGTTCACATTTGTAGGTGGATTATTAGTTTTAGAGCTAAAATTAGCATGTTTAAAGTGATTTTCATGCTTCCAGGGGCCCGGGAAGTAAATTAAATACCATTTGGAGGCATTTAATGTTCAAGCAAAAACAGCTGATTTTTGACAAAAGAGATAACACCCCCCTATTACGTCATTCTTCAGAAAGGTGAAAAATGGTCCGTTTTCAAATGTTTTATTTTTGAACGTCAGTTCACATTTGTAGGTGGATTATTAGTTTTAGAGCTAAAATTAGCATGTTTAAAGTGATTTTCATGCTCCCAGGGGCTCTAAACACAAGATTTGTGGAATGGTTAAAAGTGCATGAAAATGGCCAATTTTCTCACTCTGAGGTCTCAAAAAGTGTTTCTTCACCCCGGGAAGTGAATTAAATACCATTTGGAGGCATTTAATGTTCAAGCAAAAACGGCTAATTTTTGACAAAAGAGATAACACCCCCCATTACGTCATGCTTCAGAAAGGTGAAAAATGGTCCGTTTTCAAATGTTTTATTTTTGAACGTCAGTTCACATTTGTAGGTGGATTATTAGTTTTAGAGCTGAAATTAGCATGTTTAAAGTGATTTTCATGCTTCCAGGGGCTCTAAACACAAGATTTGTGGAATGGTTAAAAGTGCATGAAAATGGCCAATTTTCTCACTCTGAGGTCTCAAAAAGTGTTTCTTCACCCCGGGAAGTGAATTAAATACCATTTGGAGGCATTTAATGTTCAAGCAAAAACGGCTAATTTTTGACAAAAGAGATAACACCCCCCATTACGTCATGCTTCAGAAAGGTGAAAAATGGTCCGTTTTCAAATGTTTTATTTTTGAACGTCAGTTCACATTTGTAGGTGGATTATTAGTTTTAGAGCTGAAATTAGCATGTTTAAAGTGATTTTCATGCTTCCAGGGGCCCGGGAAGTGAATTAAATACCATTTGGAGGCATTTAATGTTCAAGCAAAAAAGGCTGATTTGTGACAAAAGAGATAACACCCCCCCATTACGTCATGCTTCAGAAAGGTGAAAAATGGTCCGTTTTCAAATGTTTTATTTTTGAAAGTCAGTTCACATTTGTAGGTGGATTATTAGTTTTAGAGCTGAAATTAGCATGTTTAAAGTGATTTTCATGCTTCCAGGGGCCCGGGAAGTGAATTAAATACCATTTGGAGGCATTTAATGTTCAAGCAAAAAAGGCTGATTTTTGACAAAAGAGATAACACCCCCCCATTACGTCATGCTTCAGAAAGGTGAAAAATTGTCCGTTTTCAAATGTTTTATTTTTGAATGTCAGTTCACATTTGTAGGTGGATTATTAGTTTTAGAGCTAAAATTAGCATGTTTAAAGTGATTTTCATGCTTCCTGTGGCCCTAAACACAAGGTTTGTGGAATGGTTAAAAGTGCATGAAAATTGCCAATTTGCTCACTCTGAGGTCTCAAAAAGTGTTTCTTCACCCCGGGAAGTGAATTAAATACCATTTGGAGGCATTTAATGTTCAAGCAAAAATGGCTGATTTTTGACAAAAGAGATAACACCCCCCCATTACGTCATTCTTCAGAAAGGTGAAAAATGGTCCGTTTTCAAATGTTTTATTTTTGAACGTCAGTTCACATTTGTAGGTGGATTATTAGTTTTAGAGCTAAAATTAGCATGTTTAAAGTGATTTTCATGCTTCCAGGGGCCCGGGAAGTGAATTAAATACCATTTGGAGGCATTTAATGTTCAAGCAAAAACGGCAGATTTTTGACAAAAGAGATAACACCCCCCCATTACGTCATTCTTCAGAAAGGTGAAAAATGGTCCGTTTTCAAATGTTTTATTTTTGAACGTCAGTTCACATTTGTAGGTGGATTATTAGTTTTAGAGCTAAAATTAGCATGTTTAAAGTGATTTTCATGCTTCCAGGGGCCCGGGAAGTGAATTAAATACCATTTGGAGGCATTTAATGTTCAAGCAAAAACAGCTGATCTTTGACAAAAGAGATAACACACCCCCATTACGTCATTCTTCAGAAAGGTGAAAAATGGTCCGTTTTCAAATGTTTTATTTTTGAACGTCAGTTCACATTTGTAGGTGGATTATTAGTTTTAGAGCTAAAATTAGCATGTTTAAAGTGATTTTCATGCTTCCAGGGGCCCGGGAAGTGAATTAAATACCATTTGGAGGCATTTAATGTTCAAGCAACAACAGCTGATTTTTGACAAAAGAGATAACACCCCCCCATTACGTCATTCTTCAGAAAGGTGAAAAATGGTCCGTTTTCAAATGTTTTATTTTTGAACGTCAGTTCACATTTGTAGGTGGATTATTAGTTTTAGAGCTAAAATTAGCATGTTTAAAGTGATTTTCATGCTTCCAGGGGCTCTAAACACAAGATTTGTGGAATGGTTAAAAGTGCATGAAAATGGCCAATTTGCTCACTCTGAGGTCTCAAAAAGTGTTTCTTCACCCCGGGAAGTGAATTAAATACCATTTGGAGGCATTTAATGTTCAAGCAAAAACGGCGGATTTTTGACAAAAGAGATAACACCCCCCATTACGTCATGCTTCAGAAAGGTGAAAAATGGTCCGTTTTCAAATGTTTTATTTTTGAACGTCAGTTCACATTTGTAGGTGGATTATTAGTTTTAGAGCTAAAATTAGCATGTTTAAAGTGATTTTCATGCTTCCAGGTGCCCAGGAAGTGAATTAAATACCATTTGGAGGCATTTAATGTTCAAGCAACAACAGCTGATTTTTGACAAAAGAGATAACACCCCCCCATTACGTCATTCTTCAGAAAGGTGAAAAATGGTCCGTTTTCAAATGTTTTATTTTTGAACGTCAGTTCACATTTGTAGGTGGATTATTAGTTTTAGAGCTAAAATTAGCATGTTTAAAGTGATTTTCATGCTTCCAGGGGCTCTAAACACAAGATTTGTGGAATGGTTAAAAGTGCATGAAAATGGCCAATTTGCTCACTCTGAGGTCTCAAAAAGTGTTTCTTCACCCCGGGAAGTGAATTAAATACCATTTGGAGGCATTTAATGTTCAAGCAAAAACGGCTGATTTTTGACAAAAGAGATAACACCCCCCCATTACGTCATGCTTCAGAAAGGTGAAAAATGGTCCGTTTTCAAATGTTTTATTTTTGAACATCAGTTCACATTTGTAGGTGGATTATTAGTTTTAGAGCTAAAATTAGCATGTTTAAAGTGATTTTCATGCTTCCTGTGGCCCTAAACACAAGGTTTGTGGAATGGTTAAAAGTGCATGAAAATGGCCAATTTGCTCACTCTGAGGTCTCAAAAAGTGTTTCTTCACCCCGGGAAGTGAATTAAATACCATTTGGAGGCATTTAATGTTCAAGCAAAAACGGCTGATTTTTGACAAAAGAGATAACACCCCCCCATTACGTCATGCTTCAGAAAGGTGAAAAATGGTCCTTTTTCAAATGTTTTATTTTTGAACGTCAGTTCACATTTGTAGGTGGATTATTAGTTTTAGAGCTAAAATTAGCATGTTTAAAGTGATTTTCATGCTTCCAGGTGCCCGGGAAGTGAATTAAATACCATTTGGAGGCATTTAATGTTCAAGCAAAAACAGCTGATTTTTGACAAAAGAGATAACACCCCCCCATTACGTAATTCTTCAGAAAGGTGAAAAGTGGTCCGTTTTCAAATGTTTTATTTTTGAACGTCAGTTCACATTTGTAGGTGGATTATTAGTTTTAGAGCTAAAATTAGCATGTTTAAAGTGATTTTCATGCTTCCAGGGTCCCGGGAAGTGAATTAAATACCATTTGGAAGCATTTAATGTTCAAGCAAAAACAGCTGATGTTTGACAAAAGAGATAACACCCCCCCATTACGTAATTCTTCAGAAAGGTGAAAAATGGTCCGTTTTCAAATGTTTTATTTTTGAACATCAGTTCACATTTGTAGGTGGATTATTAGTTTTAGAGCTAAAATTAGCATATTTAAAGTGATTTTCATGCTTCCAGGTGCTCTAAACACAAGATTTGTAGAATGGTTAAAAGTGCATGAAAATGGCCAATTTGCTCACTCTGAGGTCTCAAAAAGTGTTTCTTCACCCCGGGAAGTGAATTAAATACCATTTGGAGGCATTTAATGTTCAAGCAAAAACAGCAGATTTTTGACAAAAGAGATAACACCCCCCCATTACGTCATTCTTCAAAAAGGTGAAAAATGGTCCGTTTTCAAATGTTTTATTTTTGAACATCAGTTCACATTTGTAGGTGGATTATTAGTTTTAGAGCTAAAATTAGCATGTTTAAAGTGATTTTCATGCTTCCAGGGGCCCGGGAAGTGAATTAAATACCATTTGGAGGCATTTAATGTTCAAGCAAAAACGGCTGATTTTTGACAAAAGAGATAACACCCCCCCATTACGTCATGCTTCAGAAAGGTGAAAAATTGTCCGTTTTCAAATGTTTTATTTTTGAATGTCAGTTCACATTTGTAGGTGGATTATTAGTTTTAGAGCTAAAATTAGCATGTTTAAAGTGATTTTCATGCTTCCTGTGGCCCTAAACACAAGGTTTGTGGAATGGTTAAAAGTGCATGAAATTGGCCAATTTGCTCACTCTGAGGTCTCAAAAAGTGTTTCTTCACCCCGGGAAGTGAATTAAATACCATTTGGAGGCATTTAATGTTCAAGCAAAAACGGCTGATTTTTGACAAAAGAGATAACACCCCCCATTATGTCATGCTTCAGAAAGTTGAAAAATGGTCCGTTTTCAAATGTTTTATTTTTGAACATCAGTTCACATTTGTAGGTGGATTATTAGTTTTAGAGCTAAATTTAGCATGTTTAAAGTGATTTTCATGCTTCCAGGGGCCCGGGAAGTGAATTAAATACCATTTGGAGGCATTTAATGTTCAAGCAAAAACGGCTGATTTTTGACAAAAGAGATAACACCCCCCCATTACGTCATGCTTCAGAAAGGTGAAAAATTGTCCGTTTTCAAAAGTTTTATTTTTGAATGTCAGTTCACATTTGTAGGTGGATTATTAGTTTTAGAGCTAAAATTAGCATGTTTAAAGTGATTTTCATGCTTCCAGGGGCCCGGGAAGTGAATTAAATACCATTTGGAGACATTTAATGTTCAAGCAAAAACGGCTGATTTTTGACAAAAGAGATAACACCCCCCCATTACGTCATGCTTCAGAAAGGTGAAAAATTGTCAGTTTTCAAATGTTTTATTTTTGAATGTCAGTTCACATTTGTAGGTGGATTATTAGTTTTAAAGCTAAAATTAGCATGTTTAAAGTGATTTTCATGCTTCCCGTGGCCCTAAACACAAGGTTTGTGGAATGGTTAAAAGTGCATGAAAATGGCCAATTTGCTCACTCTGAGGTCTCAAAAAGTGTTTCTTCTCCCCGGGAAGTGAATTAAATACCATTTGGAGGCATTTAATGTTCAAGCAAAAACAGCTGATTTTTCACAAAAGAGATAACACGCCCCCATTACGTAATTCTTCAGAAAGGTGAAAAATGGTCCGTTTTCAAATGTTTTATTTTTGAACGTCAGTTCACATTTGTAGGTGGCTTATTAGTTTTAGAGCTAAAATTAGCATGTTTAAAGTGATTTTCATGCTTCCAGGGGCCCGGGAAGTAAATTAAATACCATTTGGAGGCATTTAATGTTCAAGCAAAAACAGCTGATTTTTGACAAAAGAGATAACACCCCCCTATTACGTCATTCTTCAGAAAGGTGAAAAATCGTCCGTTTTCAAATGTTTTATTTTTGAACGTCAGTTCACATTTGTAGGTGGATTATTAGTTTTAGAGCTAAAATTAGCATGTTTAAAGTGATTTTCATGCTTCCAGGGGCTCTAAACACAAGATTTGTGGAATGGTTAAAAGTGCATGAAAATGGCCAATTTTCTCACTCTGAGGTCTCAAAAAGTGTTTCTTCACCCCGGGAAGTGAATTAAATACCATTTGGAGGCATTTAATGTTCAAGCAAAAACGGCTGATTTTTGACAAAAGAGATAACACCCCCCATTACGTCATGCTTCAGAAAGTTGAAAAATGGTCCGTTTTCAAATGTTTTATTTTTGAACGTCAGTTCACATTTGTAGGTGGATTATTAGTTTTAGAGCTAAAATTAGCATGTTTAAAGTGATTTTCATGCTTCCAGGGGCTCTAAACACAAGATTTGTGGAATGGTTAAAAGTGCATGAAAATGGCCAATTTGCTCACTCTGAGGTCTCAAAAAGTGTTTCTTCACCCCGGGAAGTGAATTAAATACCATTTGGAGGCATTTAATGTTCAAGCAAAAACAGCTGATTTTTGACAAAAGAGATAACACCCCCCATTACGTCATTCTTCAGAAAGGTGAAAAATGGTCCGTTTTCAAATGTTTTATTTTTGAACGTCAGTTCACATTTGTACGTGGATTATTAGTTTTAGAGCTAAAATTAGCATGTTTAAAGTGATTTTCATGCTTCCAGGGGCCCGGGAAGTGAATTAAATACCATTTGGAGGCATTTAATGTTCAAGCAAAAACAGCTGATGTTTGACAAAAGAGATAACACCCCCCCATTACGTCATTCTTCAGAAAGGTGAAAAATGGTCCGTTTTCAAATGTTTTATTTTTGAACATCAGTTCACATTTGTAGGTGGATTATTAGTTTTAGAGCTAAAATTAGCATGTTTAAAGTGATTTTCATGCTTCCAGGGGCTCTAAACACAAGATTTGTGGAATGGTTAAAAGTGCATGAAAATGGCCAATTTGCTCACTCTGAGGTCTCAAAAAGTGTTTCTTCACCCCGGGAAGTGAATTAAATACCATTTGGAGGCATTTAATGTTCAAGCAAAAACGGCTGATTTTTGACAAAAGAGATAACACCCCCCAATTACGTCATGCTTCAGAAAGGTGAAAAATGGTCCGTTTTCAAATGTTTTATTTTTGAACGTCAGTTCACATTTGTAGGTGGATTATTAGTTTTAGAGCTAAAATTAGCATGTTTAAAGTGATTTGCATGCTTCCAGGGGCCCGGGAAGTGAATTAAATACCATTTGGAGGCATTTAATGTTCAAGCAAAAACGGCTGATTTTTGACAAAAGAGATAACACCCCCCCATTACGTCATGCTTCAGAAAGGTGAAAAATTGTCAGTTTTCAAATGTTTTATTTTTGAATGTCAGTTCACATTTGTAGGTGGATTATTAGTTTTAAAGCTAAAATTAGCATGTTTAAAGTGATTTTCATGCTTCCTGTGGCCCTAAACTCAAGGTTTGTGGAATGGTTAAAAGTGCATGAAAATGGTCAATTTGCTCACTCTGAGGTCTCAAAAAGTGTTTCTTCACCCCGGGAAGTGAATTAAATACCATTTGGAGGCATTTAATGTTCAAGCAAAAACAGCTGATTTTTCACAAAAGAGATAACACGCCCCCATTACGTAATTCTTCAGAAAGGTGAAAAATGGTCCGTTTTCAAATGTTTTATTTTTGAACGTCAGTTCACATTTGTAGGTGGCTTATTAGTTTTAGAGCTAAAATTAGCATGTTTAAAGTGATTTTCATGCTTCCAGGGGCCCGGGAAGTAAATTAAATACCATTTGGAGGCATTTAATGTTCAAGCAAAAACAGCTGATTTTTGACAAAAGAGATAACACCCCCCTATTACGTCATTCTTCAGAAAGGTGAAAAATGGTCCGTTTTCAAATGTTTTATTTTTGAACGTCAGTTCACATTTGTAGGTGGATTATTAGTTTTAGAGCTAAAATTAGCATGTTTAAAGTGATTTTCATGCTCCCAGGGGCTCTAAACACAAGATTTGTGGAATGGTTAAAAGTGCATGAAAATGGCCAATTTTCTCACTCTGAGGTCTCAAAAAGTGTTTCTTCACCCCGGGAAGTGAATTAAATACCATTTGGAGGCATTTAATGTTCAAGCAAAAACGGCTAATTTTTGACAAAAGAGATAACACCCCCCATTACGTCATGCTTCAGAAAGGTGAAAAATGGTCCGTTTTCAAATGTTTTATTTTTGAACGTCAGTTCACATTTGTAGGTGGATTATTAGTTTTAGAGCTGAAATTAGCATGTTTAAAGTGATTTTCATGCTTCCAGGGGCTCTAAACACAAGATTTGTGGAATGGTTAAAAGTGCATGAAAATGGCCAATTTTCTCACTCTGAGGTCTCAAAAAGTGTTTCTTCACCCCGGGAAGTGAATTAAATACCATTTGGAGGCATTTAATGTTCAAGCAAAAACGGCTAATTTTTGACAAAAGAGATAACACCCCCCATTACGTCATGCTTCAGAAAGGTGAAAAATGGTCCGTTTTCAAATGTTTTATTTTTGAACGTCTGTTCACATTTGTAGGTGGATTATTAGTTTTAGAGCTGAAATTAGCATGTTTAAAGTGATTTTCATGCTTCCAGGGGCCCGGGAAGTGAATTAAATACCATTTGGAGGCATTTAATGTTCAAGCAACAACAGCTGATTTTTGACAAAAGAGATAACACCCCCCCATTACGTCATTCTTCAGAAAGGTGAAAAATGGTCCGTTTTCAAATGTTTTATTTTTGAACGTCAGTTCACATTTGTAGGTGGATTATTAGTTTTAGAGCTAAAATTAGCATGTTTAAAGTGATTTTCATGCTTCCAGGGGCTCTAAACACAAGATTTGTGGAATGGTTAAAAGTGCATGAAAATGGCCAATTTGCTCACTCTGAGGTCTCAAAAAGTGTTTCTTCACCCCGGGAAGTGAATTAAATACCATTTGGAGGCATTTAATGTTCAAGCAAAAACGGCGGATTTTTGACAAAAGAGATAACACCCCCCATTACGTCATGCTTCAGAAAGGTGAAAAATGGTCCGTTTTCAAATGTTTTATTTTTGAACGTCAGTTCACATTTGTAGGTGGATTATTAGTTTTAGAGCTAAAATTAGCATGTTTAAAGTGATTTTCATGCTTCCAGGTGCCCAGGAAGTGAATTAAATACCATTTGGAGGCATTTAATGTTCAAGCAACAACAGCTGATTTTTGACAAAAGAGATAACACCCCCCCATTACGTCATTCTTCAGAAAGGTGAAAAATGGTCCGTTTTCAAATGTTTTATTTTTGAACGTCAGTTCACATTTGTAGGTGGATTATTAGTTTTAGAGCTAAAATTAGCATGTTTAAAGTGATTTTCATGCTTCCAGGGGCTCTAAACACAAGATTTGTGGAATGGTTAAAAGTGCATGAAAATGGCCAATTTGCTCACTCTGAGGTCTCAAAAAGTGTTTCTTCACCCCGGGAAGTGAATTAAATACCATTTGGAGGCATTTAATGTTCAAGCAAAAACGGCTGATTTTTGACAAAAGAGATAACACCCCCCCATTACGTCATGCTTCAGAAAGGTGAAAAATGGTCCGTTTTCAAATGTTTTATTTTTGAACATCAGTTCACATTTGTAGGTGGATTATTAGTTTTAGAGCTAAAATTAGCATGTTTAAAGTGATTTTCATGCTTCCTGTGGCCCTAAACACAAGGTTTGTGGAATGGTTAAAAGTGCATGAAAATGGCCAATTTGCTCACTCTGAGGTCTCAAAAAGTGTTTCTTCACCCCGGGAAGTGAATTAAATACCATTTGGAGGCATTTAATGTTCAAGCAAAAACGGCTGATTTTTGACAAAAGAGATAACACCCCCCCATTACGTCATGCTTCAGAAAGGTGAAAAATGGTCCTTTTTCAAATGTTTTATTTTTGAACGTCAGTTCACATTTGTAGGTGGATTATTAGTTTTAGAGCTAAAATTAGCATGTTTAAAGTGATTTTCATGCTTCCAGGTGCCCGGGAAGTGAATTAAATACCATTTGGAGGCATTTAATGTTCAAGCAAAAACAGCTGATTTTTGACAAAAGAGATAACACCCCCCCATTACGTAATTCTTCAGAAAGGTGAAAAGTGGTCCGTTTTCAAATGTTTTATTTTTGAACGTCAGTTCACATTTGTAGGTGGATTATTAGTTTTAGAGCTAAAATTAGCATGTTTAAAGTGATTTTCATGCTTCCAGGGTCCCGGGAAGTGAATTAAATACCATTTGGAAGCATTTAATGTTCAAGCAAAAACAGCTGATGTTTGACAAAAGAGATAACACCCCCCCATTACGTAATTCTTCAGAAAGGTGAAAAATGGTCCGTTTTCAAATGTTTTATTTTTGAACATCAGTTCACATTTGTAGGTGGATTATTAGTTTTAGAGCTAAAATTAGCATATTTAAAGTGATTTTCATGCTTCCAGGTGCTCTAAACACAAGATTTGTAGAATGGTTAAAAGTGCATGAAAATGGCCAATTTGCTCACTCTGAGGTCTCAAAAAGTGTTTCTTCACCCCGGGAAGTGAATTAAATACCATTTGGAGGCATTTAATGTTCAAGCAAAAACAGCAGATTTTTGACAAAAGAGATAACACCCCCCCATTACGTCATTCTTCAAAAAGGTGAAAAATGGTCCGTTTTCAAATGTTTTATTTTTGAACATCAGTTCACATTTGTAGGTGGATTATTAGTTTTAGAGCTAAAATTAGCATGTTTAAAGTGATTTTCATGCTTCCAGGGGCCCGGGAAGTGAATTAAATACCATTTGGAGGCATTTAATGTTCAAGCAAAAACGGCTGATTTTTGACAAAAGAGATAACACCCCCCCATTACGTCATGCTTCAGAAAGGTGAAAAATTGTCCGTTTTCAAATGTTTTATTTTTGAATGTCAGTTCACATTTGTAGGTGGATTATTAGTTTTAGAGCTAAAATTAGCATGTTTAAAGTGATTTTCATGCTTCCTGTGGCCCTAAACACAAGGTTTGTGGAATGGTTAAAAGTGCATGAAATTGGCCAATTTGCTCACTCTGAGGTCTCAAAAAGTGTTTCTTCACCCCGGGAAGTGAATTAAATACCATTTGGAGGCATTTAATGTTCAAGCAAAAACGGCTGATTTTTGACAAAAGAGATAACACCCCCCATTATGTCATGCTTCAGAAAGTTGAAAAATGGTCCGTTTTCAAATGTTTTATTTTTGAACATCAGTTCACATTTGTAGGTGGATTATTAGTTTTAGAGCTAAATTTAGCATGTTTAAAGTGATTTTCATGCTTCCAGGGGCCCGGGAAGTGAATTAAATACCATTTGGAGGCATTTAATGTTCAAGCAAAAACGGCTGATTTTTGACAAAAGAGATAACACCCCCCCATTACGTCATGCTTCAGAAAGGTGAAAAATTGTCCGTTTTCAAAAGTTTTATTTTTGAATGTCAGTTCACATTTGTAGGTGGATTATTAGTTTTAGAGCTAAAATTAGCATGTTTAAAGTGATTTTCATGCTTCCAGGGGCCCGGGAAGTGAATTAAATACCATTTGGAGACATTTAATGTTCAAGCAAAAACGGCTGATTTTTGACAAAAGAGATAACACCCCCCCATTACGTCATGCTTCAGAAAGGTGAAAAATTGTCAGTTTTCAAATGTTTTATTTTTGAATGTCAGTTCACATTTGTAGGTGGATTATTAGTTTTAAAGCTAAAATTAGCATGTTTAAAGTGATTTTCATGCTTCCCGTGGCCCTAAACACAAGGTTTGTGGAATGGTTAAAAGTGCATGAAAATGGCCAATTTGCTCACTCTGAGGTCTCAAAAAGTGTTTCTTCTCCCCGGGAAGTGAATTAAATACCATTTGGAGGCATTTAATGTTCAAGCAAAAACAGCTGATTTTTCACAAAAGAGATAACACGCCCCCATTACGTAATTCTTCAGAAAGGTGAAAAATGGTCCGTTTTCAAATGTTTTATTTTTGAACGTCAGTTCACATTTGTAGGTGGCTTATTAGTTTTAGAGCTAAAATTAGCATGTTTAAAGTGATTTTCATGCTTCCAGGGGCCCGGGAAGTAAATTAAATACCATTTGGAGGCATTTAATGTTCAAGCAAAAACAGCTGATTTTTGACAAAAGAGATAACACCCCCCTATTACGTCATTCTTCAGAAAGGTGAAAAATCGTCCGTTTTCAAATGTTTTATTTTTGAACGTCAGTTCACATTTGTAGGTGGATTATTAGTTTTAGAGCTAAAATTAGCATGTTTAAAGTGATTTTCATGCTTCCAGGGGCTCTAAACACAAGATTTGTGGAATGGTTAAAAGTGCATGAAAATGGCCAATTTTCTCACTCTGAGGTCTCAAAAAGTGTTTCTTCACCCCGGGAAGTGAATTAAATACCATTTGGAGGCATTTAATGTTCAAGCAAAAACGGCTGATTTTTGACAAAAGAGATAACACCCCCCATTACGTCATGCTTCAGAAAGTTGAAAAATGGTCCGTTTTCAAATGTTTTATTTTTGAACGTCAGTTCACATTTGTAGGTGGATTATTAGTTTTAGAGCTAAAATTAGCATGTTTAAAGTGATTTTCATGCTTCCAGGGGCTCTAAACACAAGATTTGTGGAATGGTTAAAAGTGCATGAAAATGGCCAATTTGCTCACTCTGAGGTCTCAAAAAGTGTTTCTTCACCCCGGGAAGTGAATTAAATACCATTTGGAGGCATTTAATGTTCAAGCAAAAACAGCTGATTTTTGACAAAAGAGATAACACCCCCCATTACGTCATTCTTCAGAAAGGTGAAAAATGGTCCGTTTTCAAATGTTTTATTTTTGAACGTCAGTTCACATTTGTACGTGGATTATTAGTTTTAGAGCTAAAATTAGCATGTTTAAAGTGATTTTCATGCTTCCAGGGGCCCGGGAAGTGAATTAAATACCATTTGGAGGCATTTAATGTTCAAGCAAAAACAGCTGATGTTTGACAAAAGAGATAACACCCCCCCATTACGTCATTCTTCAGAAAGGTGAAAAATGGTCCGTTTTCAAATGTTTTATTTTTGAACATCAGTTCACATTTGTAGGTGGATTATTAGTTTTAGAGCTAAAATTAGCATGTTTAAAGTGATTTTCATGCTTCCAGGGGCTCTAAACACAAGATTTGTGGAATGGTTAAAAGTGCATGAAAATGGCCAATTTGCTCACTCTGAGGTCTCAAAAAGTGTTTCTTCACCCCGGGAAGTGAATTAAATACCATTTGGAGGCATTTAATGTTCAAGCAAAAACGGCTGATTTTTGACAAAAGAGATAACACCCCCCAATTACGTCATGCTTCAGAAAGGTGAAAAATGGTCCGTTTTCAAATGTTTTATTTTTGAACGTCAGTTCACATTTGTAGGTGGATTATTAGTTTTAGAGCTAAAATTAGCATGTTTAAAGTGATTTGCATGCTTCCAGGGGCCCGGGAAGTGAATTAAATACCATTTGGAGGCATTTAATGTTCAAGCAAAAACGGCTGATTTTTGACAAAAGAGATAACACCCCCCCATTACGTCATGCTTCAGAAAGGTGAAAAATTGTCAGTTTTCAAATGTTTTATTTTTGAATGTCAGTTCACATTTGTAGGTGGATTATTAGTTTTAAAGCTAAAATTAGCATGTTTAAAGTGATTTTCATGCTTCCTGTGGCCCTAAACTCAAGGTTTGTGGAATGGTTAAAAGTGCATGAAAATGGTCAATTTGCTCACTCTGAGGTCTCAAAAAGTGTTTCTTCACCCCGGGAAGTGAATTAAATACCATTTGGAGGCATTTAATGTTCAAGCAAAAACAGCTGATTTTTCACAAAAGAGATAACACGCCCCCATTACGTAATTCTTCAGAAAGGTGAAAAATGGTCCGTTTTCAAATGTTTTATTTTTGAACGTCAGTTCACATTTGTAGGTGGCTTATTAGTTTTAGAGCTAAAATTAGCATGTTTAAAGTGATTTTCATGCTTCCAGGGGCCCGGGAAGTAAATTAAATACCATTTGGAGGCATTTAATGTTCAAGCAAAAACAGCTGATTTTTGACAAAAGAGATAACACCCCCCTATTACGTCATTCTTCAGAAAGGTGAAAAATGGTCCGTTTTCAAATGTTTTATTTTTGAACGTCAGTTCACATTTGTAGGTGGATTATTAGTTTTAGAGCTAAAATTAGCATGTTTAAAGTGATTTTCATGCTCCCAGGGGCTCTAAACACAAGATTTGTGGAATGGTTAAAAGTGCATGAAAATGGCCAATTTTCTCACTCTGAGGTCTCAAAAAGTGTTTCTTCACCCCGGGAAGTGAATTAAATACCATTTGGAGGCATTTAATGTTCAAGCAAAAACGGCTAATTTTTGACAAAAGAGATAACACCCCCCATTACGTCATGCTTCAGAAAGGTGAAAAATGGTCCGTTTTCAAATGTTTTATTTTTGAACGTCAGTTCACATTTGTAGGTGGATTATTAGTTTTAGAGCTGAAATTAGCATGTTTAAAGTGATTTTCATGCTTCCAGGGGCTCTAAACACAAGATTTGTGGAATGGTTAAAAGTGCATGAAAATGGCCAATTTTCTCACTCTGAGGTCTCAAAAAGTGTTTCTTCACCCCGGGAAGTGAATTAAATACCATTTGGAGGCATTTAATGTTCAAGCAAAAACGGCTAATTTTTGACAAAAGAGATAACACCCCCCATTACGTCATGCTTCAGAAAGGTGAAAAATGGTCCGTTTTCAAATGTTTTATTTTTGAACGTCTGTTCACATTTGTAGGTGGATTATTAGTTTTAGAGCTGAAATTAGCATGTTTAAAGTGATTTTCATGCTTCCAGGGGCCCGGGAAGTGAATTAAATACCATTTGGAGGCATTTAATGTTCAAGCAAAAAAGGCTGATTTGTGACAAAAGAGATAACACCCCCCCATTACGTCATGCTTCAGAAAGGTGAAAAATGGTCCGTTTTCAAATGTTTTATTTTTGAACGTCAGTTCACATTTGTAGGTGGATTATTAGTTTTAGAGCTGAAATTAGCATGTTTAAAGTGATTTTCATGCTTCCAGGGGCCCGGGAAGTCAATTAAATACCATTTGGAGGCATTTAATGTTCAAGCAAAAACGGCAGATTTTTGACAAAAGAGATAACACCCCCCCATTACGTCATTCTTCAGAAAGGTGAAAAATGGTCCGTTTTCAAATGTTTTATTTTTGAACGTCAGTTCACATTTGTAGGTGGATTATTAGTTTTAGAGCTAAAATTAGCATGTTTAAAGTGATTTTCATGCTTCCAGGGGCCCGGGAAGTGAATTAAATACCATTTGGAGGCATTTAATGTTCAAGCAAAAACAGCTGATCTTTGACAAAAGAGATAACACCCCCCCATTACGTCATTCTTCAGAAAGGTGAAAAATGGTCCGTTTTCAAATGTTTTATTTTTGAACGTCAGTTCACATTTGTAGGTGGATTATTAGTTTTAGAGCTAAAATTAGCATGTTTAAAGTGATTTTCATGCTTCCAGGGGCCCGGGAAGTGAATTAAATACCATTTGGAGGCATTTAATGTTCAAGCAACAACAGCTGATTTTTGACAAAAGAGATAACACCCCCCCATTACGTCATTCTTCAGAAAGGTGAAAAATGGTCCGTTTTCAAATGTTTTATTTTTGAACATCAGTTCACATTTGTAGGTGGATTATTAGTTTTAGAGCTAAAATTAGCATGTTTAAAGTGATTTTCATGCTTCCAGGGGCTCTAAACACAAGATTTGTGGAATGGTTAAAAGTGCATGAAAATGGCCAATTTGCTCACTCTGAGGTCTCAAAAAGTGTTTCTTCACCCCGGGAAGTGAATTAAATACCATTTGGAGGCATTTAATGTTCAAGCAAAAACGGCTGATTTTTGACAAAAGAGATAACACCCCCCCATTACGTCATGCTTCAGAAAGGTGAAAAATGGTCCGTTTTCAAATGTTTTATTTTTGAACATCAGTTCACATTTGTAGGTGGATTATTAGTTTTAGAGCTAAAATTAGCATGTTTAAAGTGATTTTCATGCTTCCTGTGGCCCTAAACACAAGGTTTGTGGAATGGTTAAAAGTGCATGAAAATGGCCAATTTGCTCACTCTGAGGTCTCAAAAAGTGTTTCTTCACCCCGGGAAGTGAATTAAATACCATTTGGAGGCATTTAATGTTCAAGCAAAAACGGCTGATTTTTGACAAAAGAGATAACACCCCCCCATTACGTCATGCTTCAGAAAGGTGAAAAATTGTCCGTTTTCAAATGTTTTATTTTTGAATGTCAGTTCACATTTGTAGGTGGATTATTAGTTTTAGAGCTAAAATTAGCATGTTTAAAGTGATTTTCATGCTTCCTGTGGCCCTAAACACAAGGTTTGTGGAATGGTTAAAAGTGCATGAAAATTGCCAATTTGCTCACTCTGAGGTCTCAAAAAGTGTTTCTTCACCCCGGGAAGTGAATTAAATACCATTTGGAGGCATTTAATGTTCAAGCAAAAATGGCTGATTTTTGACAAAAGAGATAACACCCCCCCCATTACGTCATTCTTCAGAAAGGTGAAAAATGGTCCGTTTTCAAATGTTTTATTTTTGAACGTCAGTTCACATTTGTAGGTGGATTATTAGTTTTAGAGCTAAAATTAGCATGTTTAAAGTGATTTTCATGCTTCCAGGGGCCCGGGAAGTGAATTAAATACCATTTGGAGGCATTTAATGTTCAAGCAAAAACGGCAGATTTTTGACAAAAGAGATAACACCCCCCCATTACGTCATTCTTCAGAAAGGTGAAAAATGGTCCGTTTTCAAATGTTTTATTTTTGAACGTCAGTTCACATTTGTAGGTGGATTATTAGTTTTAGAGCTAAAATTAGCATGTTTAAAGTGATTTTCATGCTTCCAGGGGCCCGGGAAGTGAATTAAATACCATTTGGAGGCATTTAATGTTCAAGCAAAAACAGCTGATCTTTGACAAAAGAGATAACACCCCCCCATTACGTCATTCTTCAGAAAGGTGAAAAATGGTCCGTTTTCAAATGTTTTATTTTTGAACGTCAGTTCACATTTGTAGGTGGATTATTAGTTTTAGAGCTAAAATTAGCATGTTTAAAGTGATTTTCATGCTTCCAGGGGCCCGGGAAGTGAATTAAATACCATTTGGAGGCATTTAATGTTCAAGCAACAACAGCTGATTTTTGACAAAAGAGATAACACCCCCCCATTACGTCATTCTTCAGAAAGGTGAAAAATGGTCCGTTTTCAAATGTTTTATTTTTGAACGTCAGTTCACATTTGTAGGTGGATTATTAGTTTTAGAGCTAAAATTAGCATGTTTAAAGTGATTTTCATGCTTCCAGGGGCTCTAAACACAAGATTTGTGGAATGGTTAAAAGTGCATGAAAATGGCCAATTTGCTCACTCTGAGGTCTCAAAAAGTGTTTCTTCACCCCGGGAAGTGAATTAAATACCATTTGGAGGCATTTAATGTTCAAGCAAAAACGGCGGATTTTTGACAAAAGAGATAACACCCCCCATTACGTCATGCTTCAGAAAGGTGAAAAATGGTCCGTTTTCAAATGTTTTATTTTTGAACGTCAGTTCACATTTGTAGGTGGATTATTAGTTTTAGAGCTAAAATTAGCATGTTTAAAGTGATTTTCATGCTTCCAGGTGCCCAGGAAGTGAATTAAATACCATTTGGAGGCATTTAATGTTCAAGCAACAACAGCTGATTTTTGACAAAAGAGATAACACCCCCCCATTACGTCATTCTTCAGAAAGGTGAAAAATGGTCCGTTTTCAAATGTTTTATTTTTGAACGTCAGTTCACATTTGTAGGTGGATTATTAGTTTTAGAGCTAAAATTAGCATGTTTAAAGTGATTTTCATGCTTCCAGGGGCTCTAAACACAAGATTTGTGGAATGGTTAAAAGTGCATGAAAATGGCCAATTTGCTCACTCTGAGGTCTCAAAAAGTGTTTCTTCACCCCGGGAAGTGAATTAAATACCATTTGGAGGCATTTAATGTTCAAGCAAAAACGGCTGATTTTTGACAAAAGAGATAACACCCCCCCATTACGTCATGCTTCAGAAAGGTGAAAAATGGTCCGTTTTCAAATGTTTTATTTTTGAACATCAGTTCACATTTGTAGGTGGATTATTAGTTTTAGAGCTAAAATTAGCATGTTTAAAGTGATTTTCATGCTTCCTGTGGCCCTAAACACAAGGTTTGTGGAATGGTTAAAAGTGCATGAAAATGGCCAATTTGCTCACTCTGAGGTCTCAAAAAGTGTTTCTTCACCCCGGGAAGTGAATTAAATACCATTTGGAGGCATTTAATGTTCAAGCAAAAACGGCTGATTTTTGACAAAAGAGATAACACCCCCCCATTACGTCATGCTTCAGAAAGGTGAAAAATGGTCCTTTTTCAAATGTTTTATTTTTGAACGTCAGTTCACATTTGTAGGTGGATTATTAGTTTTAGAGCTAAAATTAGCATGTTTAAAGTGATTTTCATGCTTCCAGGTGCCCGGGAAGTGAATTAAATACCATTTGGAGGCATTTAATGTTCAAGCAAAAACAGCTGATTTTTGACAAAAGAGATAACACCCCCCCATTACGTAATTCTTCAGAAAGGTGAAAAGTGGTCCGTTTTCAAATGTTTTATTTTTGAACGTCAGTTCACATTTGTAGGTGGATTATTAGTTTTAGAGCTAAAATTAGCATGTTTAAAGTGATTTTCATGCTTCCAGGGGCCCGGGAAGTGAATTAAATACCATTTGGAAGCATTTAATGTTCAAGCAAAAACAGCTGATGTTTGACAAAAGAGATAACACCCCCCCATTACGTAATTCTTCAGAAAGGTGAAAAATGGTCCGTTTTCAAATGTTTTATTTTTGAACATCAGTTCACATTTGTAGGTGGATTATTAGTTTTAGAGCTAAAATTAGCATATTTAAAGTGATTTTCATGCTTCCAGGTGCTCTAAACACAAGATTTGTAGAATGGTTAAAAGTGCATGAAAATGGCCAATTTGCTCACTCTGAGGTCTCAAAAAGTGTTTCTTCACCCCGGGAAGTGAATTAAATACCATTTGGAGGCATTTAATGTTCAAGCAAAAACAGCAGATTTTTGACAAAAGAGATAACACCCCCCCATTACGTCATTCTTCAAAAAGGTGAAAAATGGTCCGTTTTCAAATGTTTTATTTTTGAACATCAGTTCACATTTGTAGGTGGATTATTAGTTTTAGAGCTAAAATTAGCATGTTTAAAGTGATTTTCATGCTTCCAGGGGCCCGGGAAGTGAATTAAATACCATTTGGAGGCATTTAATGTTCAAGCAAAAACGGCTGATTTTTGACAAAAGAGATAACACCCCCCCATTACGTCATGCTTCAGAAAGGTGAAAAATTGTCCGTTTTCAAATGTTTTATTTTTGAATGTCAATTCACATTTGTAGGTGGATTATTAGTTTTAGAGCTAAAATTAGCATGTTTAAAGTGATTTTCATGCTTCCTGTGGCCCTAAACACAAGGTTTGTGGAATGGTTAAAAGTGCATGAAATTGGCCAATTTGCTCACTCTGAGGTCTCAAAAAGTGTTTCTTCACCCCGGGAAGTGAATTAAATACCATTTGGAGGCATTTAATGTTCAAGCAAAAACGGCAGATTTTTGACAAAAGAGATAACACCCCCCATTACGTCATGCTTCAGAAAGTTGAAAAATGGTCCGTTTTCAAATGTTTTATTTTTGAACATCAGTTCACATTTGTAGGTGGATTATTAGTTTTAGAGCTAAATTTAGCATGTTTAAAGTGATTTTCATGCTTCCAGGGGCCCGGGAAGTGAATTAAATACCATTTGGAGGCATTTAATGTTCAAGCAAAAACGGCTGATTTTTGACAAAAGAGATAACACCCCCCCATTACGTCATGCTTCAGAAAGGTGAAAAATTGTCCGTTTTCAAAAGTTTTATTTTTGAATGTCAGTTCACATTTGTAGGTGGATTATTAGTTTTAGAGCTAAAATTAGCATGTTTAAAGTGATTTTCATGCTTCCAGGGGCCCGGGAAGTGAATTAAATACCATTTGGAGGCATTTAATGTTCAAGCAAAAACGGCTGATTTTTGACAAAAGAGATAACACCCCCCCATTACGTCATGCTTCAGAAAGGTGAAAAATTGTCAGTTTTCAAATGTTTTATTTTTGAATGTCAGTTCACATTTGTAGGTGGATTATTAGTTTTAGAGCTAAAATTAGCATGTTTAAAGTGATTTTCATGCTTCCCGTGGCCCTAAACACAAGGTTTGTGGAATGGTTAAAAGTGCATGAAAATGGCCAATTTGCTCACTCTGAGGTCTCAAAAAGTGTTTCTTCTCCCCGGGAAGTGAATTAAATACCATTTGGAGGCATTTAATGTTCAAGCAAAAACAGCTGATTTTTCACAAAAGAGATAACACGCCCCCATTACGTAATTCTTCAGAAAGGTGAAAAATGGTCCGTTTTCAAATGTTTTATTTTTGAACGTCAGTTCACATTTGTAGGTGGCTTATTAGTTTTAGAGCTAAAATTAGCATGTTTAAAGTGATTTTCATGCTTCCAGGGGCCCGGGAAGTAAATTAAATACCATTTGGAGGCATTTAATGTTCAAGCAAAAACAGCTGATTTTTGACAAAAGAGATAACACCCCCCTATTACGTCATTCTTCAGAAAGGTGAAAAATCGTCCGTTTTCAAATGTTTTATTTTTGAACGTCAGTTCACATTTGTAGGTGGATTATTAGTTTTAGAGCTAAAATTAGCATGTTTAAAGTGATTTTCATGCTTCCAGGGGCTCTAAACACAAGATTTGTGGAATGGTTAAAAGTGCATGAAAATGGCCAATTTTCTCACTCTGAGGTCTCAAAAAGTGTTTCTTCACCCCGGGAAGTGAATTAAATACCATTTGGAGGCATTTAATGTTCAAGCAAAAACGGCTGATTTTTGACAAAAGAGATAACACCCCCCATTACGTCATGCTTCAGAAAGTTGAAAAATGGTCCGTTTTCAAATGTTTTATTTTTGAACGTCAGTTCACATTTGTAGGTGGATTATTAGTTTTAGAGCTAAAATTAGCATGTTTAAAGTGATTTTCATGCTTCCAGGGGCTCTAAACACAAGATTTGTGGAATGGTTAAAAGTGCATGAAAATGGCCAATTTGCTCACTCTGAGGTCTCAAAAAGTGTTTCTTCACCCCGGGAAGTGAATTAAATACCATTTGGAGGCATTTAATGTTCAAGCAAAAACAGCTGATTTTTGACAAAAGAGATAACACCCCCCATTACGTCATTCTTCAGAAAGGTGAAAAATGGTCCGTTTTCAAATGTTTTATTTTTGAACGTCAGTTCACATTTGTACGTGGATTATTAGTTTTAGAGCTAAAATTAGCATGTTTAAAGTGATTTTCATGCTTCCAGGGGCCCGGGAAGTGAATTAAATACCATTTGGAGGCATTTAATGTTCAAGCAAAAACAGCTGATGTTTGACAAAAGAGATAACACCCCCCCATTACGTCATTCTTCAGAAAGGTGAAAAATGGTCCGTTTTCAAATGTTTTATTTTTGAACATCAGTTCACATTTGTAGGTGGATTATTAGTTTTAGAGCTAAAATTAGCATGTTTAAAGTGATTTTCATGCTTCCAGGGGCTCTAAACACAAGATTTGTGGAATGGTTAAAAGTGCATGAAAATGGCCAATTTGCTCACTCTGAGGTCTCAAAAAGTGTTTCTTCACCCCGGGAAGTGAATTAAATACCATTTGGAGGCATTTAATGTTCAAGCAAAAACGGCAGATTTTTGACAAAAGAGATAACACCCCCCATTACGTCATGCTTCAGAAAGTTGAAAAATGGTCCGTTTTCAAATGTTTTATTTTTGAACATCAGTTCACATTTGTAGGTGGATTATTAGTTTTAGAGCTAAATTTAGCATGTTTAAAGTGATTTTCATGCTTCCAGGGGCCCGGGAAGTGAATTAAATACCATTTGGAGGCATTTAATGTTCAAGCAAAAACGGCTGATTTTTGACAAAAGAGATAACACCCCCCCATTACGTCATGCTTCAGAAAGGTGAAAAATTGTCCGTTTTCAAAAGTTTTATTTTTGAATGTCAGTTCACATTTGTAGGTGGATTATTAGTTTTAGAGCTAAAATTAGCATGTTTAAAGTGATTTTCATGCTTCCAGGGGCCCGGGAAGTGAATTAAATACCATTTGGAGGCATTTAATGTTCAAGCAAAAACGGCTGATTTTTGACAAAAGAGATAACACCCCCCCATTACGTCATGCTTCAGAAAGGTGAAAAATTGTCAGTTTTCAAATGTTTTATTTTTGAATGTCAGTTCACATTTGTAGGTGGATTATTAGTTTTAGAGCTAAAATTAGCATGTTTAAAGTGATTTTCATGCTTCCCGTGGCCCTAAACACAAGGTTTGTGGAATGGTTAAAAGTGCATGAAAATGGCCAATTTGCTCACTCTGAGGTCTCAAAAAGTGTTTCTTCTCCCCGGGAAGTGAATTAAATACCATTTGGAGGCATTTAATGTTCAAGCAAAAACAGCTGATTTTTCACAAAAGAGATAACACGCCCCCATTACGTAATTCTTCAGAAAGGTGAAAAATGGTCCGTTTTCAAATGTTTTATTTTTGAACGTCAGTTCACATTTGTAGGTGGCTTATTAGTTTTAGAGCTAAAATTAGCATGTTTAAAGTGATTTTCATGCTTCCAGGGGCCCGGGAAGTAAATTAAATACCATTTGGAGGCATTTAATGTTCAAGCAAAAACAGCTGATTTTTGACAAAAGAGATAACACCCCCCTATTACGTCATTCTTCAGAAAGGTGAAAAATCGTCCGTTTTCAAATGTTTTATTTTTGAACGTCAGTTCACATTTGTAGGTGGATTATTAGTTTTAGAGCTAAAATTAGCATGTTTAAAGTGATTTTCATGCTTCCAGGGGCTCTAAACACAAGATTTGTGGAATGGTTAAAAGTGCATGAAAATGGCCAATTTTCTCACTCTGAGGTCTCAAAAAGTGTTTCTTCACCCCGGGAAGTGAATTAAATACCATTTGGAGGCATTTAATGTTCAAGCAAAAACGGCTGATTTTTGACAAAAGAGATAACACCCCCCATTACGTCATGCTTCAGAAAGTTGAAAAATGGTCCGTTTTCAAATGTTTTATTTTTGAACGTCAGTTCACATTTGTAGGTGGATTATTAGTTTTAGAGCTAAAATTAGCATGTTTAAAGTGATTTTCATGCTTCCAGGG
Organism: Lissotriton helveticus; assembly: GCF_964261635.1. Classification (NCBI taxonomy): domain Eukaryota; kingdom Metazoa; phylum Chordata; class Amphibia; order Caudata; family Salamandridae; genus Lissotriton; species Lissotriton helveticus. The sequence goes on from NW_027611740.1 coordinate 4,100,987, forward strand.
GCTCTAAACACAAGATTTGTGGAATGGTTAAAAGTGCATGAAAATGGCCAATTTGCTCACTCTGAGGTCTCAAAAAGTGTTTCTTCACCCCGGGAAGTGAATTAAATACCATTTGGAGGCATTTAATGTTCAAGCAAAAACAGCTGATTTTTGACAAAAGAGATAACACCCCCCATTACGTCATTCTTCAGAAAGGTGAAAAATGGTCCGTTTTCAAATGTTTTATTTTTGAACGTCAGTTCACATTTGTACGTGGATTATTAGTTTTAGAGCTAAAATTAGCATGTTTAAAGTGATTTTCATGCTTCCAGGGGCCCGGGAAGTGAATTAAATACCATTTGGAGGCATTTAATGTTCAAGCAAAAACAGCTGATGTTTGACAAAAGAGATAACACCCCCCCATTACGTCATTCTTCAGAAAGGTGAAAAATGGTCCGTTTTCAAATGTTTTATTTTTGAACATCAGTTCACATTTGTAGGTGGATTATTAGTTTTAGAGCTAAAATTAGCATGTTTAAAGTGATTTTCATGCTTCCAGGGGCTCTAAACACAAGATTTGTGGAATGGTTAAAAGTGCATGAAAATGGCCAATTTGCTCACTCTGAGGTCTCAAAAAGTGTTTCTTCACCCCGGGAAGTGAATTAAATACCATTTGGAGGCATTTAATGTTCAAGCAAAAACGGCTGATTTTTGACAAAAGAGATAACACCCCCCAATTACGTCATGCTTCAGAAAGGTGAAAAATGGTCCGTTTTCAAATGTTTTATTTTTGAACGTCAGTTCACATTTGTAGGTGGATTATTAGTTTTAGAGCTAAAATTAGCATGTTTAAAGTGATTTGCATGCTTCCAGGGGCCCGGGAAGTGAATTAAATACCATTTGGAGGCATTTAATGTTCAAGCAAAAACGGCTGATTTTTGACAAAAGAGATAACACCCCCCCATTACGTCATGATTCAGAAAGGTGAAAAATTGTCCGTTTTCAAATGTTTTATTTTTGAATGTCAGTTCACATTTGTAGGTGGATTATTAGTTTTAGAGCTAAAATTAGCATGTTTAAAGTGATTTTCATGCTTCCTGTGGCCCTAAACTCAAGGTTTGTGGAATGGTTAAAAGTGCATGAAAATGGTCAATTTGCTCACTCTGAGGTCTCAAAAAGTGTTTCTTCACCCCGGGAAGTGAATTAAATACCATTTGGAGGCATTTAATGTTCAAGCAAAAACAGCTGATTTTTGACAAAAGAGATAACACCCCCCCATTACGTAATTCTTCAGAAAGGTGAAAAATGGTCCGTTTTCAAATGTTTTATTTTTGAACGTCAGTTCACATTTGTAGGTGGATTATTAGTTTTAGAGCTAAAATTAGCATGTTTAAAGTGATTTTCATGCTTCCAGGGGCCCGGGAAGTAAATTAAATACCATTTGGAGGCATTTAATGTTCAAGCAAAAACAGCAGATTTTTGACAAAAGAGATAACACCCCCCTATTACGTCATTCTTCAGAAAGGTGAAAAATCGTCCGTTTTCAAATGTTTTATTTTTGAACGTCAGTTCACATTTGTAGGTGGATTATTAGTTTTAGAGCTAAAATTAGCATGTTTAAAGTGATTTTCATGCTTCCAGGGGCTCTAAACACAAGATTTGTGGAATGGTTAAAAGTGCATGAAAATGGCCAATTTGCTCACTCTGAGGTCTCAAAAAGTGTTTCTTCACCCCGGGAAGTGAATTAAATACCATTTGGAGGCATTTAATGTTCAAGCAAAAACGGCTGATTTTTGACAAAAGAGATAACACCCCCCATTACGTCATGCTTTAGAAAGGTGAAAAATGGTCCGTTTTCAAATGTTTTATTTTTGAACGTCAGTTCACATTTGTAGGTGGATTATTAGTTTTAGAGCTAAAATTAGCATGTTTAAAGTGATTTTCATGCTTCCAGGGGCCCGGGAAGTGAATTAAATACCATTTGGAGGCATTTAATGTTCAAGCAAAAACCGCTGATTTTTGACAAAAGAGATAACACCCCCCCATTACGTCATTCTTCAGAAAGGTGATAAATGGTCCGTTTTCAAATGTTTTATTTTTGAACGTCAGTTCACATTTGTAGGTGGATTATTAGTTTTAGAGCTAAAATTAGCATGTTTAAAATGATTTTCATGCTTCCAGGGGCCCGGGAAGTGAATTAAATACCATTTGGAGGCATTTAATGTTCAAGCAAAAACAGCTGATCTTTGACAAAAGAGATAACACCCCCCCATTACGTCATTCTTCAGAAAGGTGAAAAATGGTCCATTTTCAAATGTTTTATTTTTGAATGTCAGTTCACATTTGTAGGTGGATTATTAGTTTTAGAGCTAAAATTAGCATGTTTAAAGTGATTTGCATGCTTGCTGTGGCCCTTAACACAAGATTTGTGGAATGGTTAAAAGTGCGTGAAAATGGCCAATTTGCTCACTCTGAGGTCTCAAAAAGAGTTTCTTCACCCCGGGAAGTGAATTAAATACCATTTGGAGGCATTTAATGTTCAAGCAAAAACGGCTGATTTTTGACAAAAGAGATAACACCCCCCCATTACGTCATTCTTCAGAAAGGTGAAAAATGGTCCATTTTCAAATGTTTTATTTTTGAACGTCAGTTCACATTTGTAGGTGGATTATTAGTTTTAGAGCTAAAATTAGCATGTTTAAAGTGATTTTCATGCTTCCAGGGGCCCGGGAAGTGAATTAAATACCATTTGGAGGCATTTAATGTTCAAGCAAAAACAGCTGATCTTTGACAAAAGAGATAACACCCCCCATTACGTCATTCTTCAGAAAGGTGAAAAATGGTCCATTTTCAAATGTTTTATTTTTGAACGTCAGTTCACATTTGTAGGTGGATTATTAGTTTTAGAGCTAAAATTAGCATGTTTAAAGTGATTTTCATGCTTCCAGGGGCTCTAAACACAAGATTTGTGGAATGGTTAAAAGTGCATGAAAATGGCCAATTTGCTCACTCTGAGGTCTCAAAAAGTGTTTCTTCACCCCGGGAAGTGAATTAAATACCATTTGGAGGCATTTAATGTTCAAGCAAAAACTGCAGATTTTTGACAAAAGAGATAACACCCCCCCATTACGTCATGCTTCAGAAAGGTGACAAATGGTCTGTTTTCAAATGTTTTATTTTTGAATGTCAATTCACATTTGTAGGTGGATTATTAGTTTTAGAGCTAAAATTAGCATGTTTAAAGTGATTTTCATGCTTCCTGTGGCCCTAAACACAAGGTTTGTGGAATGGTTAAAAGTGGATGAAAATGGCCAATTTGCTCACTCTGAGGTCTCAAAAAGTGTTTCTTCACCCCAGGAAGTGAATTAAATACCATTTGGAGGCATTTAATGTTCAAGCAAAAACAGCTGATTTTTGACAAAAGAGATAACACCCCCCATTACGTAATTCTTCAGAAAGGTGAAAAATTGTCCGTTTTCAAATGTTTTATTTTTGAATGTCAGTTCACATTTGTAGGTCGATTATTAGTTTTAGAGCTAAAATTAGCATATTTAAAGTGATTTTCATGCTTCCAGGGGCTCTAAACACAAGATTTGTGGAATGGTTAAAAGTGCATGAAAATGGCCAATTTGCTCACTCTGAGGTCTCAAAAAGTGTTTCTTCACCCGGGAAGTGAATTAAATACCATTTGGAGGCATTTAATGTTCAAGCAAAAACGGCTGATTTTTGACAAAAGAGATAACACCCCCCCATTACATCATTCTTCAGATAGGTGAAAAATGGTCCGTTTTCAAATGTTTTATTTTTGAACGTCAGTTCACATTTGTAGGTGGATTATTAGTTTTAGAGCTAAAATTAGCATGTTTAAAGTGATTTTCATGCTTCCAGGGGCTCTAAACACAAGATTTGTGGAATGGTTAAAAGTGCATGAAAATGGCAAATTTGCTCACTCTGAGGTCTCAAAAAGTTTTTCTTCTCCCCGGGAAGTGAATTAAATACCATTTGGAGGCATTTAATGTTCAATCAAAAACAGCTGATTTTTGACAAAAGAGATAACACCCCCCCATTACGTCATTCTTCAGAAAGGTGAAAAATGGTCCGTTTTCAAATGTTTTATTTTTGAACGTCAGTTCACATTTGTAGGTGGATTATTAGTTTTAGAGCTAAAATTAGCATGTTTAAAGTGATTTTCATGCTTCCAGGGGCCGGGGAAGTGAATTAAATACCATTTGGAGGCATTTAATGTTCAAGCAAAAACAGCTGATTTTTGACAAAAGAGATAACACCCCCCCATTACGTCATTCTTCAGAAAGGTGAAAAATGGTCCGTTTTCAAATGTTTTATTTTTGAACGTCAGTTCACATTTGTAGGTGGATTATTAGTTTTAGAGCTAAAATTAGCATATTTAAAGTGATTTTCATGCTTCCAGGGGCTCTAAACACAAGATTTGTGGAATGGTTAAAAGTGCATGAAAATGGCCAATTTGCTCACTCTGAGGTCTCAAAAAGTGTTTCTTCACCCGGGAAGTGAATTAAATACCATTTGGAGGCATTTAATGTTCAAGCAAAAACGGCTGATTTTTGACAAAAGAGATAACACCCCCCCATTACATCATTCTTCAGATAGGTGAAAAATGGTCCGTTTTCAAATGTTTTATTTTTGAACGTCAGTTCACATTTGTAGGTGGATTATTAGTTTTAGAGCTAAAATTAGCATGTTTAAAATGATTTTCATGCTTCCAGGGGCTCTAAACACAAGATTTGTGGAATGGTTAAAAGTGCATGAAAATGGCAAATTTGCTCACTCTGAGGTCTCAAAAAGTGTTTCTTCTCCTCGGGAAGTGAATTAAATACCATTTGGAGGCATTTAATGTTCAATCAAAAACAGCTGATTTTTGACAAAAGAGATAACACCCCCCCATTACGTCATTCTTCAGAAAGGTGAAAAATGGTCCGTTTTCAAATGTTTTATTTTTGAACGTCAGTTCACATTTGTAGGTGGATTATTAGTTTTAGAGCTAAAATTAGCATGTTTAAAGTGATTTTCATGCTTCCAGGGGCCGGGGAAGTGAATTAAATACCATTTGGAGGCATTTAATGTTCAAGCAAAAACAGCTGATTTTTGACAAAAGAGATAACACCCCCCCATTACGTCATTCTTCAGAAAGGTGAAAAATGGTCCGTTTTCAAATGTTTTATTTTTGAACGTCAGTTCACATTTGTAGGTGGATTATTAGTTTTAGAGCTAAAATTAGCATATTTAAAGTGATTTTCATGCTTCCAGGTGCTCTAAACACAAGATTTGTAGAATGGTTAAAAGTGCATGAAAATGGCCAATTTGCTCACTCTGAGGTCTCAAAAAGTGTTTCTTCACCCCGGGAAGTGAATTAAATACCATTTGGAGGCATTTAATGTTCAAGCAAAAACAGCAGATTTTTGACAAAAGAGATAACACCCCCCCATTACGTCATTCTTCAGAAAGGTGAAAAATGGTCCGTTTTCAAATGTTTTATTTTTGAACATCAGTTCACATTTGTAGGTGGATTATTAGTTTTAGAGCTAAAATTAGCATGTTTAAAGTGATTTTCATGCTTCCAGGGGCCCGGGAAGTGAATTAAATACCATTTGGAGGCATTTAATGTTCAAGCAAAAACGGCTGATTTTTGACAAAAGAGATAACACCCCCCCATTACGTCATGCTTCAGAAAGGTGAAAAATTGTCCGTTTTCAAATGTTTTATTTTTGAATGTCAGTTCACATTTGTAGGTGGATTATTAGTTTTAGAGCTAAAATTAGCATGTTTAAAGTGATTTTCATGCTTCCTGTGGCCCTAAACACAAGGTTTGTGGAATGGTTAAAAGTGCATGAAAATGGCCAATTTGCTCACTCTGAGGTCTCAAAAAGTGTTTCTTCACCCCGGGAAGTGAATTAAATACCATTTGGAGGCATTTAATGTTCAAGCAAAAACAGCTGATTTTTCACAAAAGAGATAACACGCCCAAATTACGTAATTCTTCAGAAAGGTGAAAAATGGTCCGTTTTCAAATGTTTTATTTTTGAACGTCAGTTCACATTTGTAGGTGGCTTATTAGTTTTAGAGCTAAAATTAGCATGTTTAAAGTGATTTTCATGCTTCCAGGGGCCCGGGAAGTAAATTAAATACCATTTGGAGGCATTTAATGTTCAAGCAAAAACAGCTGATTTTTGACAAAAGAGATAACACCCCCCTATTACGTCATTCTTCAGAAAGGTGAAAAATCGTCCGTTTTCAAATGTTTTATTTTTGAACGTCAGTTCACATTTGTAGGTGGATTATTAGTTTTAGAGCTAAAATTAGCATGTTTAAAGTGATTTTCATGCTTCCAGGGGCTCTAAACACAAGATTTGTGGAATGGTTAAAAGTGCATGAAAATGGCCAATTTTCTCACTCTGAGGTCTCAAAAAGTGTTTCTTCACCCCGGGAAGTGAATTAAATACCATTTGGAGGCATTTAATGTTCAAGCAAAAACGGCTGATTTTTGACAAAAGAGATAACACCCCCATTACGTCATGCTTCAGAAAGTTGAAAAATGGTCCGTTTTCAAATGTTTTATTTTTGAACATCAGTTCACATTTGTAGGTGGATTATTAGTTTTAGAGCTAAAATTAGCATGTTTAAAGTGATTTTCATGCTTCCAGGGGCCCGGGAAGTGAATTAAATACCATTTGGAGGCATTTAATGTTCAAGCAAAAACGGCTGATTTTTGACAAAAGAGATAACACCCCCCCATTACGTCATGCTTCAGAAAGGTGAAAAATTGTCCGTTTTCAAATGTTTTATTTTTGAATGTCAGTTCACATTTGTAGGTGGATTATTAGTTTTAGAGCTAAAATTAGCAAGTTTAAAGTGATTTTCATGCTTCCAGGGGCCCGGGAAGTGAATTAAATACCATTTGGAGGCATTTAATGTTCAAGCAAAAACGGCTGATTTTTGACAAAAGAGATAACACCCCCCCATTACGTCATGCTTCAGAAAGGTGAAAAATTGTCCGTTTTCAAATGTTTTATTTTTGAATGTCAGTTCACATTTGTAGGTGGATTATTAGTTTTAGAGCTAAAATTAGCATGTTTAAAGTGATTTTCATGCTTCCTGTGGCCCTAAACACAAGGTTTGTGGAATGGTTAAAAGTGCATGAAAATGGCCAATTTGCTCACTCTGAGGTCTCAAAAAGTGTTTCTTCACCCCGGGAAGTGAATTAAATACTATTTGGAGGCATTTAATGTTCAAGCAAAAACAGCTGATTTTTCACAAAAGAGATAACACGCCCCCATTACGTAATTCTTCAGAAAGGTGAAAAATGGTCCGTTTTCAAATGTTTTATTTTTGAACGTCAGTTCACATTTGTAGGTGGCTTATTAGTTTTAGAGCTAAAATTAGCATGTTTAAAGTGATTTTCATGCTTCCAGGGGCCCGGGAAGTAAATTAAATACCATTTGGAGGCATTTAATGTTCAAGCAAAAACAGCTGATTTTTGACAAAAGAGATAACACCCCCCTATTACGTCATTCTTCAGAAAGGTGAAAAATCGTCCGTTTTCAAATGTTTTATTTTTGAACGTCAGTTCACATTTGTAGGTGGATTATTAGTTTTAGAGCTAAAATTAGCATGTTTAAAGTGATTTTCATGCTTCCAGGGGCTCTAAACACAAGATTTGTGGAATGGTTAAAAGTGCATGAAAATGGCCAATTTTCTCACTCTGAGGTCTCAAAAAGTGTTTCTTCACCCCGGGAAGTGAATTAAATACCATTTGGAGGCATTTAATGTTCAAGCAAAAACGGCTGATTTTTTAAAAAAGAGATAACACCCCCCATTACGTCATGCTTCAGAAAGTTGAAAAATGGTCCGTTTTCAAATGTTTTATTTTTGAACGTCAGTTCACATTTGTAGGTGGATTATTAGTTTTAGAGCTAAAATTAGCATGTTTAAAGTGATTTTCATGCTTCCAGGGCTCTAAACACAAGATTTGTGGAATGGTTAAAAGTGCATGAAAATGGCCAATTTGCTCACTCTGAGGTCTCAAAAAGTGTTTCTTCACCCCGGGAAGTGAATTAAATACCATTTGGAGGCATTTAATGTTCAAGCAAAAACAGCTGATTTTTGACAAAAGAGATAACACCCCCCCATTACGTCATTCTTCAGAAAGGTGAAAAATGGTCCGTTTTCAAATGTTTTATTTTTGAACGTCAGTTCACATTTGTAGGTGGATTATTAGTTTTAGAGCTAAAATTAGCATGTTTAAAGTGATTTTCATGCTTCCAGGGGCCCGGGAAGTGAATTAAATACCATTTGGAGGCATTTAATGTTCAAGCAAAAACAGCTGATGTTTGACAAAAGAGATAACACCCCCCCATTACGTCATTCTTCAGAAAGGTGAGAAATGGTCCGTTTTCAAACGTTTTATTTTTGAACATCAGTTCACATTTGTAGGTGGATTATTAGTTTTAGAGCTAAAATTAGCATGTTTAAAGTGATTTTCATGCTTCCAGGGGCTCTAAACACAAGATTTGTGGAATGGTTAAAAGTGCATGAAAATGGCCAATTTGCTCACTCTGAGGTCTCAAAAAGTGTTTCTTCACCCCGGGAAGTGAATTAAATACCATTTGGAGGCATTTAATGTTCAAGCAAAAACGGCAGATTTTTGACAAAAGAGATAACACCCCCCAATTACGTCATGCTTCAGAAAGGTGAAAAATGGTCCGTTTTCAAATGTTTTATTTTTGAACGTCAGTTCACATTTGTAGGTGGATTATTAGTTTTAGAGCTAAAATTAGCATGTTTAAAGTGATTTTCATGCTTCCAGGGGCCCGGGAAGTGAATTAAATACCATTTGGAGGCATTTAATGTTCAAGCAAAAACGGCTGATTTTTGACAAAAGAGATAACACCCCCCCATTACGTCATGATTCAGAAAGGTGAAAAATTGTCCGTTTTCAAATGTTTTATTTTTGAATGTCAGTTCACATTTGTAGGTGGATTATTAGTTTTAGAGCTAAAATTAGCATGTTTAAAGTGATTTTCATGCTTCCTGTGGCCCTAAACACAAGGTTTGTGGAATGGTTAAAAGTGCATGAAAATGGCCAATTTGCTCACTCTAAAGTCTCAAAAAGTGTTTCTTCATCCCGGGAAGTGAATTAAATACCATTTGGAGGCATTTAATGTTCAAGCAAAAACAGCTGATTTTTGACAAAAGAGATAACACCCCCCCATTACGTAATTCTTCAGAAAGGTGAAAAATGGTCCGTTTTCAAATGTTTTATTTTTGAACGTCAGTTCACATTTGTAGGTGGATTATTAGTTTTAGAGCTAAAATTAGCATGTTTAAAGTGATTTTCATGCTTCCAGGGGCCCGGGAAGTAAATTAAATACCATTTGGAGGCATTTAATGTTCAAGCAAAAACAGCTGATTTTTGACAAAAGAGATAACACCCCCCTATTACGTCATTCTTCAGAAAGGTGAAAAATCGTCCGTTTTCAAATGTTTTATTTTTGAACGTCAGTTCACATTTGTAGGTGGATTATTAGTTTTAGAGCTAAAATTAGCATGTTTAAAGTGATTTTCATGCTTCCAGGGGCTCTAAACACAAGATTTGTGGAATGGTTAAAAGTGCATGAAAATGGCCAATTTGCTCACTCTGAGGTCTCAAAAAGTGTTTCTTCACCCCGGGAAGTGAATTAAATACCATTTGGAGGCATTTAATGTTCAAGCAAAAACGGCAGATTTTTGACAAAAGAGATAACACCCCCCCATTACGTCATTCTTCAGAAAGGTGAAAAATGGTCCGTTTTCAAATGTTTTATTTTTGAACGTCAGTTCACATTTGTAGGTGGATTATTAGTTTTAGAGCTAAAATTAGCATGTTTAAAGTGATTTTCATGCTTCCAGGGGCCCGGGAAGTGAATTAAATACCATTTGGAGGCATTTAATGTTCAAGCAAAAACAGCTGATCTTTGACAAAAGAGATAACACCCCCCCATTACGTCATTCTTCAGAAAGGTGAAAAATGGTCCGTTTTCAAATGTTTTATTTTTGAACGTCAGTTCACATTTGTAGGTGGATTATTAGTTTTAGAGCTAAAATTAGCATGTTTAAAGTGATTTTCATGCTTCCAGGGGCCCGGGAAGTGAATTAAATACCATTTGGAGGCATTTAATGTTCAAGCAACAACAGCTGATTTTTGACAAAAGAGATAACACCCCCCCATTACGTCATTCTTCAGAAAGGTGAAAAATGGTCCGTTTTCAAATGTTTTATTTTTGAACGTCAGTTCACATTTGTAGGTGGATTATTAGTTTTAGAGCTAAAATTAGCATGTTTAAAGTGATTTTCATGCTTCCAGGGGCTCTAAACACAAGATTTGTGGAATGGTTAAAAGTGCATGAAAATGGCCAATTTGCTCACTCTGAGGTCTCAAAAAGTGTTTCTTCACCCCGGGAAGTGAATTAAATACCATTTGGAGGCATTTAATGTTCAAGCAAAAACGGCGGATTTTTGACAAAAGAGATAACACCCCCCATTACGTCATGCTTCAGAAAGGTGAAAAATGGTCCGTTTTCAAATGTTTTATTTTTGAACGTCAGTTCACATTTGTAGGTGGATTATTAGTTTTAGAGCTAAAATTAGCATGTTTAAAGTGATTTTCATGCTTCCAGGTGCCCAGGAAGTGAATTAAATACCATTTGGAGGCATTTAATGTTCAAGCAACAACAGCTGATTTTTGACAAAAGAGATAACACCCCCCCATTACGTCATTCTTCAGAAAGGTGAAAAATGGTCCGTTTTCAAATGTTTTATTTTTGAACGTCAGTTCACATTTGTAGGTGGATTATTAGTTTTAGAGCTAAAATTAGCATGTTTAAAGTGATTTTCATGCTTCCAGGGGCTCTAAACACAAGATTTGTGGAATGGTTAAAAGTGCATGAAAATGGCCAATTTGCTCACTCTGAGGTCTCAAAAAGTGTTTCTTCACCCCGGGAAGTGAATTAAATACCATTTGGAGGCATTTAATGTTCAAGCAAAAACGGCTGATTTTTGACAAAAGAGATAACACCCCCCCATTACGTCATGCTTCAGAAAGGTGAAAAATGGTCCGTTTTCAAATGTTTTATTTTTGAACATCAGTTCACATTTGTAGGTGGATTATTAGTTTTAGAGCTAAAATTAGCATGTTTAAAGTGATTTTCATGCTTCCTGTGGCCCTAAACACAAGGTTTGTGGAATGGTTAAAAGTGCATGAAAATGGCCAATTTGCTCACTCTGAGGTCTCAAAAAGTGTTTCTTCACCCCGGGAAGTGAATTAAATACCATTTGGAGGCATTTAATGTTCAAGCAAAAACGGCTGATTTTTGACAAAAGAGATAACACCCCCCCATTACGTCATGCTTCAGAAAGGTGAAAAATGGTCCTTTTTCAAATGTTTTATTTTTGAACGTCAGTTCACATTTGTAGGTGGATTATTAGTTTTAGAGCTAAAATTAGCATGTTTAAAGTGATTTTCATGCTTCCAGGTGCCCGGGAAGTGAATTAAATACCATTTGGAGGCATTTAATGTTCAAGCAAAAACAGCTGATTTTTGACAAAAGAGATAACACCCCCCCATTACGTAATTCTTCAGAAAGGTGAAAAGTGGTCCGTTTTCAAATGTTTTATTTTTGAACGTCAGTTCACATTTGTAGGTGGATTATTAGTTTTAGAGCTAAAATTAGCATGTTTAAAGTGATTTTCATGCTTCCAGGGGCCCGGGAAGTGAATTAAATACCATTTGGAAGCATTTAATGTTCAAGCAAAAACAGCTGATGTTTGACAAAAGAGATAACACCCCCCCATTACGTAATTCTTCAGAAAGGTGAAAAATGGTCCGTTTTCAAATGTTTTATTTTTGAACATCAGTTCACATTTGTAGGTGGATTATTAGTTTTAGAGCTAAAATTAGCATATTTAAAGTGATTTTCATGCTTCCAGGTGCTCTAAACACAAGATTTGTAGAATGGTTAAAAGTGCATGAAAATGGCCAATTTGCTCACTCTGAGGTCTCAAAAAGTGTTTCTTCACCCCGGGAAGTGAATTAAATACCATTTGGAGGCATTTAATGTTCAAGCAAAAACAGCAGATTTTTGACAAAAGAGATAACACCCCCCCATTACGTCATTCTTCAAAAAGGTGAAAAATGGTCCGTTTTCAAATGTTTTATTTTTGAACATCAGTTCACATTTGTAGGTGGATTATTAGTTTTAGAGCTAAAATTAGCATGTTTAAAGTGATTTTCATGCTTCCAGGGGCCCGGGAAGTGAATTAAATACCATTTGGAGGCATTTAATGTTCAAGCAAAAACGGCTGATTTTTGACAAAAGAGATAACACCCCCCCATTACGTCATGCTTCAGAAAGGTGAAAAATTGTCCGTTTTCAAATGTTTTATTTTTGAATGTCAGTTCACATTTGTAGGTGGATTATTAGTTTTAGAGCTAAAATTAGCATGTTTAAAGTGATTTTCATGCTTCCTGTGGCCCTAAACACAAGGTTTGTGGAATGGTTAAAAGTGCATGAAATTGGCCAATTTGCTCACTCTGAGGTCTCAAAAAGTGTTTCTTCACCCCGGGAAGTGAATTAAATACCATTTGGAGGCATTTAATGTTCAAGCAAAAACGGCAGATTTTTGACAAAAGAGATAACACCCCCCATTACGTCATGCTTCAGAAAGTTGAAAAATGGTCCGTTTTCAAATGTTTTATTTTTGAACATCAGTTCACATTTGTAGGTGGATTATTAGTTTTAGAGCTAAATTTAGCATGTTTAAAGTGATTTTCATGCTTCCAGGGGCCCGGGAAGTGAATTAAATACCATTTGGAGGCATTTAATGTTCAAGCAAAAACGGCTGATTTTTGACAAAAGAGATAACACCCCCCCATTACGTCATGCTTCAGAAAGGTGAAAAATTGTCCGTTTTCAAAAGTTTTATTTTTGAATGTCAGTTCACATTTGTAGGTGGATTATTAGTTTTAGAGCTAAAATTAGCATGTTTAAAGTGATTTTCATGCTTCCAGGGGCCCGGGAAGTGAATTAAATACCATTTGGAGGCATTTAATGTTCAAGCAAAAACGGCTGATTTTTGACAAAAGAGATAACACCCCCCCATTACGTCATGCTTCAGAAAGGTGAAAAATTGTCAGTTTTCAAATGTTTTATTTTTGAATGTCAGTTCACATTTGTAGGTGGATTATTAGTTTTAGAGCTAAAATTAGCATGTTTAAAGTGATTTTCATGCTTCCCGTGGCCCTAAACACAAGGTTTGTGGAATGGTTAAAAGTGCATGAAAATGGCCAATTTGCTCACTCTGAGGTCTCAAAAAGTGTTTCTTCTCCCCGGGAAGTGAATTAAATACCATTTGGAGGCATTTAATGTTCAAGCAAAAACAGCTGATTTTTCACAAAAGAGATAACACGCCCCCATTACGTAATTCTTCAGAAAGGTGAAAAATGGTCCGTTTTCAAATGTTTTATTTTTGAACGTCAGTTCACATTTGTAGGTGGCTTATTAGTTTTAGAGCTAAAATTAGCATGTTTAAAGTGATTTTCATGCTTCCAGGGGCCCGGGAAGTAAATTAAATACCATTTGGAGGCATTTAATGTTCAAGCAAAAACAGCTGATTTTTGACAAAAGAGATAACACCCCCCTATTACGTCATTCTTCAGAAAGGTGAAAAATCGTCCGTTTTCAAATGTTTTATTTTTGAACGTCAGTTCACATTTGTAGGTGGATTATTAGTTTTAGAGCTAAAATTAGCATGTTTAAAGTGATTTTCATGCTTCCAGGGGCTCTAAACACAAGATTTGTGGAATGGTTAAAAGTGCATGAAAATGGCCAATTTTCTCACTCTGAGGTCTCAAAAAGTGTTTCTTCACCCCGGGAAGTGAATTAAATACCATTTGGAGGCATTTAATGTTCAAGCAAAAACGGCTGATTTTTGACAAAAGAGATAACACCCCCCATTACGTCATGCTTCAGAAAGTTGAAAAATGGTCCGTTTTCAAATGTTTTATTTTTGAACGTCAGTTCACATTTGTAGGTGGATTATTAGTTTTAGAGCTAAAATTAGCATGTTTAAAGTGATTTTCATGCTTCCAGGGGCTCTAAACACAAGATTTGTGGAATGGTTAAAAGTGCATGAAAATGGCCAATTTGCTCACTCTGAGGTCTCAAAAAGTGTTTCTTCACCCCGGGAAGTGAATTAAATACCATTTGGAGGCATTTAATGTTCAAGCAAAAACAGCTGATTTTTGACAAAAGAGATAACACCCCCCATTACGTCATTCTTCAGAAAGGTGAAAAATGGTCCGTTTTCAAATGTTTTATTTTTGAACGTCAGTTCACATTTGTACGTGGATTATTAGTTTTAGAGCTAAAATTAGCATGTTTAAAGTGATTTTCATGCTTCCAGGGGCCCGGGAAGTGAATTAAATACCATTTGGAGGCATTTAATGTTCAAGCAAAAACAGCTGATGTTTGACAAAAGAGATAACACCCCCCCATTACGTCATTCTTCAGAAAGGTGAAAAATGGTCCGTTTTCAAATGTTTTATTTTTGAACATCAGTTCACATTTGTAGGTGGATTATTAGTTTTAGAGCTAAAATTAGCATGTTTAAAGTGATTTTCATGCTTCCAGGGGCTCTAAACACAAGATTTGTGGAATGGTTAAAAGTGCATGAAAATGGCCAATTTGCTCACTCTGAGGTCTCAAAAAGTGTTTCTTCACCCCGGGAAGTGAATTAAATACCATTTGGAGGCATTTAATGTTCAAGCAAAAACGGCTGATTTTTGACAAAAGAGATAACACCCCCCAATTACGTCATGCTTCAGAAAGGTGAAAAATGGTCCGTTTTCAAATGTTTTATTTTTGAACGTCAGTTCACATTTGTAGGTGGATTATTAGTTTTAGAGCTAAAATTAGCATGTTTAAAGTGATTTGCATGCTTCCAGGGGCCCGGGAAGTGAATTAAATACCATTTGGAGGCATTTAATGTTCAAGCAAAAACGGCTGATTTTTGACAAAAGAGATAACACCCCCCCATTACGTCATGATTCAGAAAGGTGAAAAATTGTCCGTTTTCAAATGTTTTATTTTTGAATGTCAGTTCACATTTGTAGGTGGATTATTAGTTTTAGAGCTAAAATTAGCATGTTTAAAGTGATTTTCATGCTTCCTGTGGCCCTAAACTCAAGGTTTGTGGAATGGTTAAAAGTGCATGAAAATGGTCAATTTGCTCACTCTGAGGTCTCAAAAAGTGTTTCTTCACCCCGGGAAGTGAATTAAATACCATTTGGAGGCATTTAATGTTCAAGCAAAAACAGCTGATTTTTGACAAAAGAGATAACACCCCCCCATTACGTAATTCTTCAGAAAGGTGAAAAATGGTCCGTTTTCAAATGTTTTATTTTTGAACGTCAGTTCACATTTGTAGGTGGATTATTAGTTTTAGAGCTAAAATTAGCATGTTTAAAGTGATTTTCATGCTTCCAGGGGCCCGGGAAGTAAATTAAATACCATTTGGAGGCATTTAATGTTCAAGCAAAAACAGCAGATTTTTGACAAAAGAGATAACACCCCCCTATTACGTCATTCTTCAGAAAGGTGAAAAATCGTCCGTTTTCAAATGTTTTATTTTTGAACGTCAGTTCACATTTGTAGGTGGATTATTAGTTTTAGAGCTAAAATTAGCATGTTTAAAGTGATTTTCATGCTTCCAGGGGCTCTAAACACAAGATTTGTGGAATGGTTAAAAGTGCATGAAAATGGCCAATTTTCTCACTCTGAGGTCTCAAAAAGTGTTTCTTCACCCCGGGAAGTGAATTAAATACCATTTGGAGGCATTTAATGTTCAAGCAAAAACTGCTTATTTTTGACAAAAGAGATAACACCCACCATTACGTCATGCTTTAGAAAGGTGAAAAATGGTCCGTTTTCAAATGTTTTATTTTTGAACGTCAGTTCACATTTGTAGGTGGATTATTAGTTTTAGAGCTAAAATTAGCATGTTTAAAGTGATTTTCATGCTTCCAGGGGCCCGGGAAGTGAATTAAATACCATTTGGAGGCATTTAATGTTCAAGCAAAAATGGCTGATTTTTGACAAAAGAGATAACACCCCCCATTACGTCATGCTTCAGAAAGGTGAAAAATTGTCCGTTTTCAAATGTTTTATTTTTGAATGTCAGTTCACATTTGTAGGTGGATTATTAGTTTTAGAGCTAAAATTAGCATGTTTAAAGTGATTTTCATGCTCCCAGGGGCTCTAAACACAAGATTTGTGGAATGGTTAAAAGTGCATGAAAATGGCCAATTTTCTCACTCTGAGGTCTCAAAAAGTGTTTCTTCACCCCGGGAAGTGAATTAAATACCATTTGGAGGCATTTAATGTTCAAGCAAAAACGGCTAATTTTTGACAAAAGAGATAACACCCCCCATTACGTCATGCTTCAGAAAGGTGAAAAATGGTCCGTTTTCAAATGTTTTATTTTTGAACGTCAGTTCACATTTGTAGGTGGATTATTAGTTTTAGAGCTGAAATTAGCATGTTTAAAGTGATTTTCATGCTTCCAGGGGCTCTAAACACAAGATTTGTGGAATGGTTAAAAGTGCATGAAAATGGCCAATTTTCTCACTCTGAGGCCCCAAAAAGTGTTTCTTCACCCCGGGAAGTGAATTAAATACCATTTGGAGGCATTTAATGTTCAAGCAAAAACGGCTAATTTTTGACAAAAGAGATAACACCCCCCATTACGTCATGCTTCAGAAAGGTGAAAAATGGTCCGTTTTCAAATGTTTTATTTTTGAACGTCAGTTCACATTTGTAGGTGGATTATTAGTTTTAGAGCTGAAATTAGCATGTTTAAAGTGATTTTCATGCTTCCAGGGGCCCGGGAAGTGAATTAAATACCATTTGGAGGCATTTAATGTTCAAGCAAAAAAGGCTGATTTGTGACAAAAGAGATAACACCCCCCCATTACGTCATGCTTCAGAAAGGTGAAAAATGGTCCGTTTTCAAATGTTTTATTTTTGAACGTCAGTTCACATTTGTAGGTGGATTATTAGTTTTAGAGCTGAAATTAGCATGTTTAAAGTGATTTTCATGCTTCCAGGGGCCCGGGAAGTGAATTAAATACCATTTGGAGGCATTTAATGTTCAAGCAAAAAAGGCTGATTTTTGACAAAAGAGATAACACCCCCCCATTACGTCATGCTTCAGAAAGGTGAAAAATTGTCCGTTTTCAAATGTTTTATTTTTGAATGTCAGTTCACATTTGTAGGTGGATTATTAGTTTTAGAGCTAAAATTAGCATGTTTAAAGTGATTTTCATGCTTCCTGTGGCCCTAAACACAAGGTTTGTGGAATGGTTAAAAGTGCATGAAAATTGCCAATTTGCTCACTCTGAGGTCTCAAAAAGTGTTTCTTCACCCCGGGAAGTGAATTAAATACCATTTGGAGGCATTTAATGTTCAAGCAAAAATGGCTGATTTTTGACAAAAGAGATAACACCCTCCATTACGTCATTCTTCAGAAAGGTGAAAAATGGTCCGTTTTCAAATGTTTTATTTTTGAACGTCAGTTCACATTTGTAGGTGGATTATTAGTTTTAGAGCTAAAATTAGCATGTTTAAAGTGATTTTCATGCTTCCAGGGGCCCGGGAAGTGAATTAAATACCATTTGGAGGCATTTAATGTTCAAGCAAAAACGGCAGATTTTTGACAAAAGAGATAACACCCCCCCATTACGTCATTCTTCAGAAAGGTGAAAAATGGTCCGTTTTCAAATGTTTTATTTTTGAACGTCAGTTCACATTTGTAGGTGGATTATTAGTTTTAGAGCTAAAATTAGCATGTTTAAAGTGATTTTCATGCTTCCAAGGGCCCGGGAAGTGAATTAAATACCATTTGGAGGCATTTAATGTTCAAGCAAAAACAGCTGATCTTTGACAAAAGAGATAACACCCCCCCATTACGTCATTCTTCAGAAAGGTGAAAAATGGTCCGTTTTCAAATGTTTTATTTTTGAACGTCAGTTCACATTTGTAGGTGGATTATTAGTTTTAGAGCTAAAATTAGCATGTTTAAAGTGATTTTCATGCTTCCAGGGGCCCGGGAAGTGAATTAAATACCATTTGGAGGCATTTAATGTTCAAGCAACAACAGCTGATTTTTGACCAAAGAGATAACACCCCCCCATTACGTCATTCTTCAGAAAGGTGAAAAATGGTCCGTTTTCAAATGTTTTATTTTTGAACGTCAGTTCACATTTGTAGGTGGATTATTAGTTTTAGAGCTAAAATTAGCATGTTTAAAGTGATTTTCATGCTTCCAGGGGCTCTAAACACAAGATTTGTGGAATGGTTAAAAGTGCATGAAAATGGCCAATTTGCTCACTCTGAGGTCTCAAAAAGTGTTTCTTCACCCCGGGAAGTGAATTAAATACCATTTGGAGGCATTTAATGTTCAAGCAAAAACGGCGGATTTTTGACAAAAGAGATAACACCCCCCATTACGTCATGCTTCAGAAAGGTGAAAAATGGTCCGTTTTCAAATGTTTTATTTTTGAACGTCAGTTCACATTTGTAGGTGGATTATTAGTTTTAGAGCTAAAATTAGCATGTTTAAAGTGATTTTCATGCTTCCAGGTGCCCAGGAAGTGAATTAAATACCATTTGGAGGCATTTAATGTTCAAGCAACAACAGCTGATTTTTGACAAAAGAGATAACACCCCCCCATTACGTCATTCTTCAGAAAGGTGAAAAATGGTCCGTTTTCAAATGTTTTATTTTTGAACGTCAGTTCACATTTGTAGGTGGATTATTAGTTTTAGAGCTAAAATTAGCATGTTTAAAGTGATTTTCATGCTTCCAGGGGCTCTAAACACAAGATTTGTGGAATGGTTAAAAGTGCATGAAAATGGCCAATTTGCTCACTCTGAGGTCTCAAAAAGTGTTTCTTCACCCCGGGAAGTGAATTAAATACCATTTGGAGGCATTTAATGTTCAAGCAAAAACGGCTGATTTTTGACAAAAGAGATAACACCCCCCCATTACGTCATGCTTCAGAAAGGTGAAAAATGGTCCGTTTTCAAATGTTTTATTTTTGAACGTCAGTTCACATTTGTAGGTGGATTATTAGTTTTAGAGCTAAAATTAGCATGTTTAAAGTGATTTTCATGCTTCCTGTGGCCCTAAACACAAGGTTTGTGGAATGGTTAAAAGTGCATGAAAATGGCCATTTGCTCACTCTGAGGTCTCAAAAAGTGTTTCTTCACCCCGGGAAGTGAATTAAATACCATTTGGAGGCATTTAATGTTCAAGCAAAAACGGCTGATTTTTGACAAAAGAGATAACACCCCCCCATTACGTCATGCTTCAGAAAGGTGAAAAATGGTCCTTTTTCAAATGTTTTATTTTTGAACGTCAGTTCACATTTGTAGGTGGATTATTAGTTTTAGAGCTAAAATTAGCATGTTTAAAGTGATTTTCATGCTTCCAGGTGCCCGGGAAGTGAATTAAATACCATTTGGAGGCATTTAATGTTCAAGCAAAAACAGCTGATTTTTGACAAAAGAGATAACACCCCCCCATTACGTAATTCTTCAGAAAGGTGAAAAATGGTCCGTTTTCAAATGTTTTATTTTTGAACGTCAGTTCACATTTGTAGGTGGATTATTAGTTTTAGAGCTAAAATTAGCATGTTTAAAGTGATTTTCATGCTTCCAGGGGCCCGGGAAGTGAATTAAATACCATTTGGAAGCATTTAATGTTCAAGCAAAAACAGCTGATGTTTGACAAAAGAGATAACACCCCCCCATTACGTAATTCTTCAGAAAGGTGAAAAATGGTCCGTTTTCAAATGTTTTATTTTTGAACATCAGTTCACATTTGTAGGTGGATTATTAGTTTTAGAGCTAAAATTAGCATATTTAAAGTGATTTTCATGCTTCCAGGTGCTCTAAACACAAGATTTGTAGAATGGTTAAAAGTGCATGAAAATGGCCAATTTGCTCACTCTGAGGTCTCAAAAAGTGTTTCTTCACCCCGGGAAGTGAATTAAATACCATTTGGAGGCATTTAATGTTCAAGCAAAAACAGCAGATTTTTGACAAAAGAGATAACACCCCCCCATTACGTCATTCTTCAAAAAGGTGAAAAATGGTCCGTTTTCAAATGTTTTATTTTTGAACATCAGTTCACATTTGTAGGTGGATTATTAGTTTTAGAGCTAAAATTAGCATGTTTAAAGTGATTTTCATGCTTCCAGGGGCCCGGGAAGTGAATTAAATACCATTTGGAGGCATTTAATGTTCAAGCAAAAACGGCTGATTTTTGACAAAAGAGATAACACCCCCCCATTACGTCATGCTTCAGAAAGGTGAAAAATTGTCCGTTTTCAAATGTTTTATTTTTGAATGTCAGTTCACATTTGTAGGTGGATTATTAGTTTTAGAGCTAAAATTAGCATGTTTAAAGTGATTTTCATGCTTCCTGTGGCCCTAAACACAAGGTTTGTGGAATGGTTAAAAGTGCATGAAAATGGCCAATTTGCTCACTCTGAGGTCTCAAAAAGTGTTTCTTCACCCCGGGAAGTGAATTAAATACCATTTGGAGGCATTTAATGTTCAAGCAAAAACGGCTGATTTTTGACAAAAGAGATAACACCCCCCATTATGTCATGCTTCAGAAAGTTGAAAAATGGTCCGTTTTCAAATGTTTTATTTTTGAACGTCAGTTCACATTTGTAGGTGGATTATTAGTTTTAGAGCTAAAATTAGCATGTTTAAAGTGATTTTCATGCTTCCAGGGGCCCGGGAAGTGAATTAAATACCATTTGGAGGCATTTAATGTTCAAGCAAAAATGGCTGATTTTTGACAAAAGAGATAACACCCCCCATTACGTCATGCTTCAGAAAGGTGAAAAATTGTCCGTTTTCAAATGTTTTATTTTTGAATGTCAGTTCACATTTGTAGGTGGATTATTAGTTTTAGAGCTAAAATTAGCATGTTTAAAGTGATTTTCATGCTCCCAGGGGCTCTAAACACAAGATTTGTGGAATGGTTAAAAGTGCATGAAAATGGCCAATTTTCTCACTCTGAGGTCTCAAAAAGTGTTTCTTCACCCCGGGAAGTGAATTAAATACCATTTGGAGGCATTTAATGTTCAAGCAAAAACGGCTAATTTTTGACAAAAGAGATAACACCCCCCATTACGTCATGCTTCAGAAAGGTGAAAAATGGTCCGTTTTCAAATGTTTTATTTTTGAACGTCAGTTCACATTTGTAGGTGGATTATTAGTTTTAGAGCTGAAATTAGCATGTTTAAAGTGATTTTCATGCTTCCAGGGGCTCTAAACACAAGATTTGTGGAATGGTTAAAAGTGCATGAAAATGGCCAATTTTCTCACTCTGAGGCCCCAAAAAGTGTTTCTTCACCCCGGGAAGTGAATTAAATACCATTTGGAGGCATTTAATGTTCAAGCAAAAACGGCTAATTTTTGACAAAAGAGATAACACCCCCCATTACGTCATGCTTCAGAAAGGTGAAAAATGGTCCGTTTTCAAATGTTTTATTTTTGAACGTCAGTTCACATTTGTAGGTGGATTATTAGTTTTAGAGCTGAAATTAGCATGTTTAAAGTGATTTTCATGCTTCCAGGGGCCCGGGAAGTGAATTAAATACCATTTGGAGGCATTTAATGTTCAAGCAAAAAAGGCTGATTTGTGACAAAAGAGATAACACCCCCCCATTACGTCATGCTTCAGAAAGGTGAAAAATGGTCCGTTTTCAAATGTTTTATTTTTGAACGTCAGTTCACATTTGTAGGTGGATTATTAGTTTTAGAGCTGAAATTAGCATGTTTAAAGTGATTTTCATGCTTCCAGGGGCCCGGGAAGTGAATTAAATACCATTTGGAGGCATTTAATGTTCAAGCAAAAAAGGCTGATTTTTGACAAAAGAGATAACACCCCCCCATTACGTCATGCTTCAGAAAGGTGAAAAATTGTCCGTTTTCAAATGTTTTATTTTTGAATGTCAGTTCACATTTGTAGGTGGATTATTAGTTTTAGAGCTAAAATTAGCATGTTTAAAGTGATTTTCATGCTTCCTGTGGCCCTAAACACAAGGTTTGTGGAATGGTTAAAAGTGCATGAAAATTGCCAATTTGCTCACTCTGAGGTCTCAAAAAGTGTTTCTTCACCCCGGGAAGTGAATTAAATACCATTTGGAGGCATTTAATGTTCAAGCAAAAATGGCTGATTTTTGACAAAAGAGATAACACCCTCCATTACGTCATTCTTCAGAAAGGTGAAAAATGGTCCGTTTTCAAATGTTTTATTTTTGAACGTCAGTTCACATTTGTAGGTGGATTATTAGTTTTAGAGCTAAAATTAGCATGTTTAAAGTGATTTTCATGCTTCCAGGGGCCCGGGAAGTGAATTAAATACCATTTGGAGGCATTTAATGTTCAAGCAAAAACGGCAGATTTTTGACAAAAGAGATAACACCCCCCCATTACGTCATTCTTCAGAAAGGTGAAAAATGGTCCGTTTTCAAATGTTTTATTTTTGAACGTCAGTTCACATTTGTAGGTGGATTATTAGTTTTAGAGCTAAAATTAGCATGTTTAAAGTGATTTTCATGCTTCCAAGGGCCCGGGAAGTGAATTAAATACCATTTGGAGGCATTTAATGTTCAAGCAAAAACAGCTGATCTTTGACAAAAGAGATAACACCCCCCCATTACGTCATTCTTCAGAAAGGTGAAAAATGGTCCGTTTTCAAATGTTTTATTTTTGAACGTCAGTTCACATTTGTAGGTGGATTATTAGTTTTAGAGCTAAAATTAGCATGTTTAAAGTGATTTTCATGCTTCCAGGGGCCCGGGAAGTGAATTAAATACCATTTGGAGGCATTTAATGTTCAAGCAACAACAGCTGATTTTTGACCAAAGAGATAACACCCCCCCCATTACGTCATTCTTCAGAAAGGTGAAAAATGGTCCGTTTTCAAATGTTTTATTTTTGAACGTCAGTTCACATTTGTAGGTGGATTATTAGTTTTAGAGTTAAAATTAGCATGTTTAAAGTGATTTTCATGCTTCCAGGGGCTCTAAACACAAGATTTGTGGAATGGTTAAAAGTGCATGAAAATGGCCAATTTGCTCACTCTGAGGTCTCAAAAAGTGTTTCTTCACCCCGGGAAGTGAATTAAATACCATTTGGAGGCATTTAATGTTCAAGCAAAAACGGCGGATTTTTGACAAAAGAGATAACACCCCCCATTACGTCATGCTTCAGAAAGGTGAAAAATGGTCCGTTTTCAAATGTTTTATTTTTGAACGTCAGTTCACATTTGTAGGTGGATTATTAGTTTTAGAGCTAAAATTAGCATGTTTAAAGTGATTTTCATGCTTCCAGGTGCCCAGGAAGTGAATTAAATACCATTTGGAGGCATTTAATGTTCAAGCAACAACAGCTGATTTTTGACAAAAGAGATAACACCCCCCCATTACGTCATTCTTCAGAAAGGTGAAAAATGGTCCGTTTTCAAATGTTTTATTTTTGAACGTCAGTTCACATTTGTAGGTGGATTATTAGTTTTAGAGCTAAAATTAGCATGTTTAAAGTGATTTTCATGCTTCCAGGGGCTCTAAACACAAGATTTGTGGAATGGTTAAAAGTGCATGAAAATGGCCAATTTGCTCACTCTGAGGTCTCAAAAAGTGTTTCTTCACCCCGGGAAGTGAATTAAATACCATTTGGAGGCATTTAATGTTCAAGCAAAAACGGCTGATTTTTGACAAAAGAGATAACACCCCCCCATTACGTCATGCTTCAGAAAGGTGAAAAATGGTCCGTTTTCAAATGTTTTATTTTTGAACGTCAGTTCACATTTGTAGGTGGATTATTAGTTTTAGAGCTAAAATTAGCATGTTTAAAGTGATTTTCATGCTTCCTGTGGCCCTAAACACAAGGTTTGTGGAATGGTTAAAAGTGCATGAAAATGGCCAATTTGCTCACTCTGAGGTCTCAAAAAGTGTTTCTTCACCCCGGGAAGTGAATTAAATACCATTTGGAGGCATTTAATGTTCAAGCAAAAACGGCTGATTTTTGACAAAAGAGATAACACCCCCCCATTACGTCATGCTTCAGAAAGGTGAAAAATGGTCCTTTTTCAAATGTTTTATTTTTGAACGTCAGTTCACATTTGTAGGTGGATTATTAGTTTTAGAGCTAAAATTAGCATGTTTAAAGTGATTTTCATGCTTCCAGGTGCCCGGGAAGTGAATTAAATACCATTTGGAGGCATTTAATGTTCAAGCAAAAACAGCTGATTTTTGACAAAAGAGATAACACCCCCCCATTACGTAATTCTTCAGAAAGGTGAAAAATGGTCCGTTTTCAAATGTTTTATTTTTGAACGTCAGTTCACATTTGTAGGTGGATTATTAGTTTTAGAGCTAAAATTAGCATGTTTAAAGTGATTTTCATGCTTCCAGGGGCCCGGGAAGTGAATTAAATACCATTTGGAAGCATTTAATGTTCAAGCAAAAACAGCTGATGTTTGACAAAAGAGATAACACCCCCCCATTACGTAATTCTTCAGAAAGGTGAAAAATGGTCCGTTTTCAAATGTTTTATTTTTGAACATCAGTTCACATTTGTAGGTGGATTATTAGTTTTAGAGCTAAAATTAGCATATTTAAAGTGATTTTCATGCTTCCAGGTGCTCTAAACACAAGATTTGTAGAATGGTTAAAAGTGCATGAAAATGGCCAATTTGCTCACTCTGAGGTCTCAAAAAGTGTTTCTTCACCCCGGGAAGTGAATTAAATACCATTTGGAGGCATTTAATGTTCAAGCAAAAACAGCAGATTTTTGACAAAAGAGATAACACCCCCCCATTACGTCATTCTTCAAAAAGGTGAAAAATGGTCCGTTTTCAAATGTTTTATTTTTGAACATCAGTTCACATTTGTAGGTGGATTATTAGTTTTAGAGCTAAAATTAGCATGTTTAAAGTGATTTTCATGCTTCCAGGGGCCCGGGAAGTGAATTAAATACCATTTGGAGGCATTTAATGTTCAAGCAAAAACGGCTGATTTTTGACAGAAGAGATAACACCCCCCCATTACGTCATGCTTCAGAAAGGTGAAAAATTGTCCGTTTTCAAATGTTTTATTTTTGAATGTCAGTTCACATTTGTAGGTGGATTATTAGTTTTAGAGCTAAAATTAGCATGTTTAAAGTGATTTTCATGCTTCCTGTGGCCCTAAACACAAGGTTTGTGGAATGGTTAAAAGTGCATGAAAATGGCCAATTTGCTCACTCTGAGGTCTCAAAAAGTGTTTCTTCACCCCGGGAAGTGAATTAAATACCATTTGGAGGCATTTAATGTTCAAGCAAAAACGGCTGATTTTTGACAAAAGAGATAACACCCCCCATTATGTCATGCTTCAGAAAGTTGAAAAATGGTCCGTTTTCAAATGTTTTATTTTTGAACATCAGTTCACATTTGTAGGTGGATTATTAGTTTTAGAGCTAAATTTAGCATGTTTAAAGTGATTTTCATGCTTCCAGGGGCCCGGGAAGTGAATTAAATACCATTTGGAGGCATTTAATGTTCAAGCAAAAACAACTGATTTTTGACAAAAGAGATAACACCCCCCCATTACGTCATGCTTCAGAAAGGTGAAAAATTGTCCGTTTTCAAAAGTTTTATTTTTGAATGTCAGTTCACATTTGTAGGTGGATTATTAGTTTTAGAGCTAAAATTAGCATGTTTAAAGTGATTTTCATGCTTCCAGGGGCCCGGGAAGTGAATTAAATACCATTTGGAGGCATTTAATGTTCAAGCAAAAACTGCTGATTTTTGACAAAAGAGATAACACCCCCCCATTACGTCATGCTTCAGAAAGGTGAAAAATTGTCAGTTTTCAAATGTTTTATTTTTGAATGTCAGTTCACATTTGTAGGTGGATTATTAGTTTTAGAGCTAAAATTAGCATGTTTAAAGTGATTTTCATGCTTCCTGTGGCCCTAAACACAAGGTTTGTGGAATGGTTAAAAGTGCATGAAAATGGCCAATTTGCTCACTCTGAGGTCTCAAAAAGTGTTTCTTCTCCCCGGGAAGTGAATTAAATACCATTTGGAGGCATTTAATGTTCAAGCAAAAACAGCTGATTTTTCACAAAAGAGATAACACGCCCCCATTACGTAATTCTTCAGAAAGGTGAAAAATGGTCCGTTTTCAAATGTTTTATTTTTGAACGTCAGTTCACATTTGTAGGTGGATTATTAGTTTTAGAGCTAAAATTAGCATGTTTAAAGTGATTTTCATGCTTCCAGGGGCTCTAAACACAAGATTTGTGGAATGGTTAAAAGTGCATGAAAATGGCCAATTTTCTCACTCTGAGGTCTCAAAAAGTGTTTCTTCACCCCGGGAAGTGAATTAAATACCATTTGGAGGCATTTAATGTTCAAGCAAAAACGGCTGATTTTTGACAAAAGAGATAACACCCCCCATTACGTCATGCTTCAGAAAGTTGAAAAATGGTCCGTTTTCAAATGTTTTATTTTTGAACGTCAGTTCACATTTGTAGGTGGCTTATTAGTTTTAGAGCTAAAATTAGCATGTTTAAAGTGATTTTCATGCTTCCAGGGGCCCGGGAAGTAAATTAAATACCATTTGGAGGCATTTAATGTTCAAGCAAAAACAGCTGATTTTTGACAAAAGAGATAACACCCCCCTATTACGTCATTCTTCAGAAAGGTGAAAAATCGTCCGTTTTCAAATGTTTTATTTTTGAACGTCAGTTCACATTTGTAGGTGGATTATTAGTTTTAGAGCTAAAATTAGCATGTTTAAAGTGATTTTCATGCTTCCAGGGGCTCTAAACACAAGATTTGTGGAATGGTTAAAAGTGCATGAAAATGGCCAATTTTCTCACTCTGAGGTCTCAAAAAGTGTTTCTTCACCCCGGGAAGTGAATTAAATACCATTTGGAGGCATTTAATGTTCAAGCAAAAACGGCTGATTTTTGACAAAAGAGATAACACCCCCCATTACGTCATGCTTCAGAAAGTTGAAAAATGGTCCGTTTTCAAATGTTTTATTTTTGAACGTCAGTTCACATTTGTAGGTGGATTATTAGTTTTAGAGCTAAAATTAGCATGTTTAAAGTGATTTTCATGCTTCCAGGGGCTCTAAACACAAGATTTGTGGAATGGTTAAAAGTGCATGAAAATGGCCAATTTGCTCACTCTGAGGTCTCAAAAAGTGTTTCTTCACCCCGGGAAGTAAATTAAATACCATTTGGAGGCATTTAATGTTCAAGCAAAAACAGCTGATTTTTGACAAAAGAGATAACACCCCCCATTACGTCATTCTTCAGAAAGGTGAAAAATGGTCCGTTTTCAAATGTTTTATTTTTGAACGTCAGTTCACATTTGTAGGTGGATTATTAGTTTTAGAGCTAAAATTAGCATGTTTAAAGTGATTTTCATGCTTCCAGGGGCCCGGGAAGTGAATTAAATACCATTTGGAGGCATTTAATGTTCAAGCAAAAACAGCTGATGTTTGACAAAAGAGATAACACCCCCCCATTACGTAATTCTTCAGAAAGGTGAAAAATGGTCCGTTTTCAAATGTTTTATTTTTGAACATCAGTTCACATTTGTAGGTGGATTATTAGTTTTAGAGCTAAAATTAGCATATTTAAAGTGATTTTCATGCTTCCAGGTGCTCTAAACACAAGATTTGTAGAATGGTTAAAAGTGCATGAAAATGGCCAATTTGCTCACTCTGAGGTCTCAAAAAGTGTTTCTTCACCCCGGGAAGTGAATTAAATACCATTTGGAGGCATTTAATGTTCAAGCAAAAACAGCAGATTTTTGACAAAAGAGATAACACCCCCCCATTACGTCATTCTTCAAAAAGGTGAAAAATGGTCCGTTTTCAAATGTTTTATTTTTGAACATCAGTTCACATTTGTAGGTGGATTATTAGTTTTAGAGCTAAAATTAGCATGTTTAAAGTGATTTTCATGCTTCCAGGGGCCCGGGAAGTGAATTAAATACCATTTGGAGGCATTTAATGTTCAAGCAAAAACGGCTGATTTTTGACAAAAGAGATAACACCCCCCCATTACGTCATGCTTCAGAAAGGTGAAAAATTGTCCGTTTTCAAATGTTTTATTTTTGAATGTCAGTTCACATTTGTAGGTGGATTATTAGTTTTAGAGCTAAAATTAGCATGTTTAAAGTGATTTTCATGCTTCCTGTGGCCCTAAACACAAGGTTTGTGGAATGGTTAAAAGTGCATGAAAATGGCCAATTTGCTCACTCTGAGGTCTCAAAAAGTGTTTCTTCACCCCGGGAAGTGAATTAAATACCATTTGGAGGCATTTAATGTTCAAGCAAAAACGGCTGATTTTTGACAAAAGAGATAACACCCCCCATTATGTCATGCTTCAGAAAGTTGAAAAATGGTCCGTTTTCAAATGTTTTATTTTTGAACATCAGTTCACATTTGTAGGTGGATTATTAGTTTTAGAGCTAAATTTAGCATGTTTAAAGTGATTTTCATGCTTCCAGGGGCCCGGGAAGTGAATTAAATACCATTTGGAGGCATTTAATGTTCAAGCAAAAACAACTGATTTTTGACAAAAGAGATAACACCCCCCCATTACGTCATGCTTCAGAAAGGTGAAAAATTGTCCGTTTTCAAAAGTTTTATTTTTGAATGTCAGTTCACATTTGTAGGTGGATTATTAGTTTTAGAGCTAAAATTAGCATGTTTAAAGTGATTTTCATGCTTCCAGGGGCCCGGGAAGTGAATTAAATACCATTTGGAGGCATTTAATGTTCAAGCAAAAACGGCTGATTTTTGACAAAAGAGATAACACCCCCCCATTACGTCATGCTTCAGAAAGGTGAAAAATTGTCAGTTTTCAAATGTTTTATTTTTGAATGTCAGTTCACATTTGTAGGTGGATTATTAGTTTTAGAGCTAAAATTAGCATGTTTAAAGTGATTTTCATGCTTCCAGGGGCTCTAAACACAAGATTTGTGGAATGGTTAAAAGTGCATGAAAATGGCCAATTTTCTCACTCTGAGGTCTCAAAAAGTGTTTCTTCACCCCGGGAAGTGAATTAAATACCATTTGGAGGCATTTAATGTTCAAGCAAAAACGGCTGATTTTTGACAAAAGAGATAACACCCCCCATTACGTCATGCTTCAGAAAGTTGAAAAATGGTCCGTTTTCAAATGTTTTATTTTTGAACGTCAGTTCACATTTGTAGGTGGATTATTAGTTTTAGAGCTAAAATTAGCATGTTTAAAGGGATTTTCATGCTTCCAGGGGCTCTAAACACAAGATTTGTGGAATGGTTAAAAGTGCATGAAAATGGCCAATTTGCTCACTCTGAGGTCTCAAAAAGTGTTTCTTCACCCCGGGAAGTGAATTAAATACCATTTGGAGGCATTTAATGTTCAAGCAAAAACAGCTGATTTTTGACAAAAGAGATAACACCCCCCATTACGTCATTCTTCAGAAAGGTGAAAAATGGTCCGTTTTCAAATGTTTTATTTTTGAACGTCAGTTCACATTTGTAGGTGGATTATTAGTTTTAGAGCTAAAATTAGCATGTTTAAAGTGATTTTCATGCTTCCAGGGGCCCGGGAAGTGAATTAAATACCATTTGGAGGCATTTAATGTTCAAGCAAAAACAGCTGATGTTTGACAAAAGAGATAACACCCCCCCATTACGTCATTCTTCAGAAAGGTGAAAAATGGTCCGTTTTCAAATGTTTTATTTTTGAACATCAGTTCACATTTGTAGGTGGATTATTAGTTTTAGAGCTAAAATTAGCATGTTTAAAGTGATTTTCATGCTTCCAGGGGCTCTAAACACAAGATTTGTGGAATGGTTAAAAGTGCATGAAAATGGCCAATTTGCTCACTCTGAGGTCTCAAAAAGTGTTTCTTCACCCCGGGAAGTGAATTAAATACCATTTGGAGGCATTTAATGTTCAAGCAAAAACGGCTGATTTTTGACAAAAGAGATAACACCCCCCAATTACGTCATGCTTCAGAAAGGTGAAAAATGGTCCGTTTTCAAATGTTTTATTTTTGAACGTCAGTTCACATTTGTAGGTGGATTATTAGTTTTAGAGCTAAAATTAGCATGTTTAAAGTGATTTGCATGCTTCCAGGGGCCCGGGAAGTGAATTAAATACCATTTGGAGGCATTTAATGTTCAAGCAAAACCGGCTGATTTTTGACAAAAGAGATAACACCCCCCCATTACGTCATGATTCAGAAAGGTGAAAAATTGTCCGTTTTCAAATGTTTTATTTTTGAATGTCAGTTCACATTTGTAGGTGGATTATTAGTTTTAGAGCTAAAATTAGCATGTTTAAAGTGATTTTCATGCTTCCTGTGGCCCTAAACTCAAGGTTTGTGGAATGGTTAAAAGTGCATGAAAATGGTCAATTTGCTCACTCTGAGGTCTCAAAAAGTGTTTCTTCACCCCGGGAAGTGAAT
Source organism: Lissotriton helveticus (assembly GCF_964261635.1). Classification (NCBI taxonomy): domain Eukaryota; kingdom Metazoa; phylum Chordata; class Amphibia; order Caudata; family Salamandridae; genus Lissotriton; species Lissotriton helveticus. Next base: position 4,131,579 of record NW_027611740.1, read on the forward strand.
TAAATACCATTTGGAGGCATTTAATGTTCAAGCAAAAACGGCTGATTTTTGACAAAAGAGATAACACCCCCCATTACGTCATGCTTCAGAAAGTTGAAAAATGGTCCGTTTTCAAATGTTTTATTTTTGAACGTCAGTTCACATTTGTAGGTGGATTATTAGTTTTAGAGCTAAAATTAGCATGTTTAAAGTGATTTTCATGCTTCCAGGGGCTCTAAACACAAGATTTGTGGAATGGTTAAAAGTGCATGAAAATGGCCAATTTGCTCACTCTGAGGTCTCAAAAAGTGTTTCTTCACCCCGGGAAGTGAATTAAATACCATTTGGAGGCATTTAATGTTCAAGCAAAAACAGCTGATTTTTGACAAAAGAGATAACACCCCCCATTACGTCATTCTTCAGAAAGGTGAAAAATGGTCCGTTTTCAAATGTTTTATTTTTGAACGTCAGTTCACATTTGTAGGTGGATTATTAGTTTTAGAGCTAAAATTAGCATGTTTAAAGTGATTTTCATGCTTCCAGGGGCCCGGGAAGTGAATTAAATACCATTTGGAGGCATTTAATGTTCAAGCAAAAACAGCTGATGTTTGACAAAAGAGATAACACCCCCCCATTACGTCATTCTTCAGAAAGGTGAAAAATGGTCCGTTTTCAAATGTTTTATTTTTGAACATCAGTTCACATTTGTAGGTGGATTATTAGTTTTAGAGCTAAAATTAGCATGTTTAAAGTGATTTTCATGCTTCCAGGGGCTCTAAACACAAGATTTGTGGAATGGTTAAAAGTGCATGAAAATGGCCAATTTGCTCACTCTGAGGTCTCAAAAAGTGTTTCTTCACCCCGGGAAGTGAATTAAATACCATTTGGAGGCATTTAATGTTCAAGCAAAAACGGCTGATTTTTGACAAAAGAGATAACACCCCCCAATTACGTCATGCTTCAGAAAGGTGAAAAATGGTCCGTTTTCAAATGTTTTATTTTTGAACGTCAGTTCACATTTGTAGGTGGATTATTAGTTTTAGAGCTAAAATTAGCATGTTTAAAGTGATTTGCATGCTTCCAGGGGCCCGGGAAGTGAATTAAATACCATTTGGAGGCATTTAATGTTCAAGCAAAACCGGCTGATTTTTGACAAAAGAGATAACACCCCCCCATTACGTCATGATTCAGAAAGGTGAAAAATTGTCCGTTTTCAAATGTTTTATTTTTGAATGTCAGTTCACATTTGTAGGTGGATTATTAGTTTTAGAGCTAAAATTAGCATGTTTAAAGTGATTTTCATGCTTCCTGTGGCCCTAAACTCAAGGTTTGTGGAATGGTTAAAAGTGCATGAAAATGGTCAATTTGCTCACTCTGAGGTCTCAAAAAGTGTTTCTTCACCCCGGGAAGTGAATTAAATACCATTTGGAGGCATTTAATGTTCAAGCAAAAACAGCTGATTTTTGACAAAAGAGATAACACCCCCCCATTACGTAATTCTTCAGAAAGGTGAAAAATGGTCCGTTTTCAAATGTTTTATTTTTGAACGTCAGTTCACATTTGTAGGTGGATTATTAGTTTTAGAGCTAAAATTAGCATGTTTAAAGTGATTTTCATGCTTCCAGGGGCCCGGGAAGTAAATTAAATACCATTTGGAGGCATTTAATGTTCAAGCAAAAACAGCTGATTTTTGACAAAAGAGATAACACCCCCTATTACGTCATTCTTCAGAAAGGTGAAAAATCGTCCGTTTTCAAATGTTTTATTTTTGAACGTCAGTTCACATTTGTAGGTGGATTATTAGTTTTAGAGCTAAAATTAGCATGTTTAAAGTGATTTTCATGCTTCCAGGGGCTCTAAACACAAGATTTGTGGAATGGTTAAAAGTGCATGAAAATGGCCAATTTTCTCACTCTGAGGTCTCAAAAAGTGTTTCTTCACCCCGGGAAGTGAATTAAATACCATTTGGAGGCATTTAATGTTCAAGCAAAAACGGCTGATTTTTGACAAAAGAGATAACACCCCCCATTACGTCATGCTTTAGAAAGGTGAAAAATGGTCCGTTTTCAAATGTTTTATTTTTGAACGTCAGTTCACATTTGTAGGTGGATTATTAGTTTTAGAGCTAAAATTAGCATGTTTAAAGTGATTTTCATGCTTCCAGGGGCCCGGGAAGTGAATTAAATACCATTTGGAGGCATTTAATGTTCAAGCAAAAACGGCTGATTTTTGACAAAAGAGATAACACCCCCCCATTACGTCATTCTTCAGAAAGGTGAAAAATGGTCCGTTTTCAAATGTTTTATTTTTGAACGTCAGTTCACATTTGTAGGTGGATTATTAGTTTTAGAGCTAAAATTAGCATGTTTAAAATGATTTTCATGCTTCCAGGGGCCCGGGAAGTGAATTAAATACCATTTGGAGGCATTTAATGTTCAAGCAAAAACAGCTGATCTTTGACAAAAGAGATAACACCCCCCCATTACGTCATTCTTCAGAAAGGTGAAAAATGGTCCATTTTCAAATGTTTTATTTTTGAATGTCAGTTCACATTTGTAGGTGGATTATTAGTTTTAGAGCTAAAATTAGCATGTTTAAAGTGATTTGCATGCTTGCTGTGGCCCTAAACACAAGATTTGTGGAATGGTTAAAAGTGCGTGAAAATGGCCAATTTGCTCACTCTGAGGTCTCAAAAAGAGTTTCTTCACCCCGGGAAGTGAATTAAATACCATTTGGAGGCATTTAATGTTCAAGCAAAAACGGCTGATTTTTGACAAAAGAGATAACACCCCCCCATTACGTCATTCTTCAGAAAGGTGAAAAATGGTCCATTTTCAAATGTTTTATTTTTGAATGTCAGTTCACATTTGTAGGTGGATTATTAGTTTTAGAGCTAAAATTAGCATGTTTAAAGTGATTTTCATGCTTCCAGGGGCAAGGGAAGTGAATTAAATACCATTTGGAGGCATTTAATGTTCAAGCAAAAACAGCTGATCTTTGACAAAAGAGATAACACCCCCCATTACGTCATTCTTCAGAAAGGTGAAAAATGGTCCATTTTCAAATGTTTTATTTTTGAACGTCAGTTCACATTTGTAGGTGGATTATTAGTTTTAGAGCTAAAATTAGCATGTTTAAAGTGATTTTCATGCTTCCAGGGGCTCTAAACACAAGATTTGTGGAATGGTTAAAAGTGCATGAAAATGGCCAATTTGCTCACTCTGAGGTCTCAAAAAGTGTTTCTTCACCCCGGGAAGTGAATTAAATACCATTTGGAGGCATTTAATGTTCAAGCAAAAACTGCAGATTTTTGACAAAAGAGATAACACCCCCCCATTACGTCATGCTTCAGAAAGGTGACAAATGGTCCGTTTTCAAATGTTTTATTTTTGAATGTCAATTCACATTTGTAGGTGGATTATTAGTTTTAGAGCTAAAATTAGCATGTTTAAAGTGATTTTCATGCTTCCTGTGGCCCTAAACACAAGGTTTGTGGAATGGTTAAAAGTGGATGAAAATGGCCAATTTGCTCACTCTGAGGTCTCAAAAAGTGTTTCTTCACCCCAGGAAGTGAATTAAATACCATTTGGAGGCATTTAATGTTCAAGCAAAAACAGCTGATTTTTGACAAAAGAGATAACACCCCCCATTATGTAATTCTTCAGAAAGGTGAAAAATTGTCCGTTTTCAAATGTTTTATTTTTGAATGTCAGTTCACATTTGTAGGTGGATTATTAGTTTTAGAGCTAAAATTAGCATATTTAAAGTGATTTTCATGCTTCCAGGGGCTCTAAACACAAGATTTGTGGAATGGTTAAAAGTGCATGAAAATGGCCAATTTGCTCACTCTGAGGTCTCAAAAAGTGTTTCTTCACCCGGGAAGTGAATTAAATACCATTTGGAGGCATTTAATGTTCAAGCAAAAACGGCTGATTTTTGACAAAAGAGATAACACCCCCCCATTACATCATTCTTCAGATAGGTGAAAAATGGTCCGTTTTCAAATGTTTTATTTTTGAACGTCAGTTCACATTTGTAGGTGGATTATTAGTTTTAGAGCTAAAATTAGCATGTTTAAAGTGATTTTCATGCTTCCAGGGGCTCTAAATACAAGATTTGTGGAATGGTTAAAAGTGCATGAAAATGGCAAATTTGCTCACTCTGAGGTCTCAAAAAGTTTTTCTTCTCCCCGGGAAGTGAATTAAATACCATTTGGAGGCATTTAATGTTCAATCAAAAACAGCTGATTTTTGACAAAAGAGATAACACCCCCCCATTACGTCATTCTTCAGAAAGGTGAAAAATGGTCCGTTTTCAAATGTTTTATTTTTGAACGTCAGTTCACATTTGTAGGTGGATTATTAGTTTTAGAGCTAAAATTAGCATGTTTAAAGTGATTTTCATGCTTCCAGGGGCCGGGGAAGTGAATTAAATACCATTTGGAGGCATTTAATGTTCAAGCAAAAACAGCTGATTTTTGACAAAAGAGATAACACCCCCCCATTACGTCATTCTTCAGAAAGGTGAAAAATGGTCCGTTTTCAAATGTTTTATTTTTGAACGTCAGTTCACATTTGTAGGTGGATTATTAGTTTTAGAGCTAAAATTAGCATATTTAAAGTGATTTTCATGCTTCCAGGTGCTCTAAACACAAGATTTGTAGAATGGTTAAAAGTGCATGAAAATGGCCAATTTGCTCACTCTGAGGTCTCAAAAAGTGTTTCTTCACCCCGGGAAGTGAATTAAATACCATTTGGAGGCATTTAATGTTCAAGCAAAAACAGCAGATTTTTGACAAAAGAGATAACACCCCCCCATTACGTCATTCTTCAGAAAGGTGAAAAATGGTCCGTTTTCAAATGTTTTATTTTTGAACATCAGTTCACATTTGTAGGTGGATTATTAGTTTTAGAGCTAAAATTAGCATGTTTAAAGTGATTTTCATGCTTCCAGGGGCCCGGGAAGTGAATTAAATACCATTTGGAGGCATTTAATGTTCAAGCAAAAACGGCTGATTTTTGACAAAAGAGATAACACCCCCCATTACGTCATGCTTCAGAAAGGTGAAAAATTGTCCGTTTTCAAATGTTTTATTTTTGAATGTCAGTTCACATTTGTAGGTGGATTATTAGTTTTAGAGCTAAAATTAGCATGTTTAAAGTGATTTTCATGCTTCCTGTGGCCCTAAACACAAGGTTTGTGGAATGGTTAAAAGTGCATGAAAATGGCCAATTTGCTCACTCTGAGGTCTCAAAAAGTGTTTCTTCACCCCGGGAAGTGAATTAAATACCATTTGGAGGCATTTAATGTTCAAGCAAAAACAGCTGATTTTTCACAAAAGAGATAACACGCCCCCATTACGTAATTCTTCAGAAAGGTGAAAAATGGTCCGTTTTCAAATGTTTTATTTTTGAACGTCAGTTCACATTTGTAGGTGGCTTATTAGTTTTAGAGCTAAAATTAGCATGTTTAAAGTGATTTTCATGCTTCCAGGGGCCCGGGAAGTAAATTAAATACCATTTGGAGGCATTTAATGTTCAAGCAAAAACAGCTGATTTTTGACAAAAGAGATAACACCCCCCTATTACGTCATTCTTCAGAAAGGTGAAAAATCGTCCGTTTTCAAATGTTTTATTTTTGAACGTCAGTTCACATTTGTAGGTGGATTATTAGTTTTAGAGCTAAAATTAGCATGTTTAAAGTGATTTCCATGCTTCCAGGGGCTCTAAACACAAGATTTGTGGAATGGTTAAAAGTGCATGAAAATGGCCAATTTTCTCACTCTGAGGTCTCAAAAAGTGTTTCTTCACCCCGGGAAGTGAATTAAATACCATTTGGAGGCATTTAATGTTCAAGCAAAAACGGCTAATTTTTGACAAAAGAGATAACACCCCCCCATTACGTCATGCTTCAGAAAGGTGAAAAATTGTCCGTTTTCAAATGTTTTATTTTTGAATGTCAGTTCACATTTGTAGGTGTATTATTAGTTTTAGAGCTAAAATTAGCATGTTTAAAGTGATTTTCATGCTTCCTGTGGCCCTAAACACAAGGTTTGTGGAATGGTTAAAAGTGCATGAAAATGGCCAATTTGCTCACTCTGAGGTCTCAAAAAGTGTTTCTTCACCCCGGGAAGTGAATTAAATACCATTTGGAGGCATTTAATGTTCAAGCAAAAACAGCTGATTTTTCACAAAAGAGATAACACGCCCCCATTACGTAATTCTTCAGAAAGGTGAAAAATGGTCCGTTTTCAAATGTTTTATTTTTGAACGTCAGTTCACATTTGTAGGTGGCTTATTAGTTTTAGAGCTAAAATTAGCATGTTTAAAGTGATTTTCATGCTTCCAGGGGCCCGGGAAGTAAATTAAATACCATTTGGAGGCATTTAATGTTCAAGCAAAAACAGCTGATTTTTGACAAAAGAGATAACACCCCCCTATTACGTCATTCTTCAGAAAGGTGAAAAATCGTCCGTTTTCAAATGTTTTATTTTTGAACGTCAGTTCACATTTGTAGGTGGATTATTAGTTTTAGAGCTAAAATTAGCATGTTTAAAGTGATTTTCATGCTTCCAGGGGCTCTAAACACAAGATTTGTGGAATGGTTAAAAGTGCATGAAAATGGCCAATTTTCTCACTCTGAGGTCTCAAAAAGTGTTTCTTCACCCCGGGAAGTGAATTAAATACCATTTGGAGGCATTTAATGTTCAAGCAAAAACGGCTGATTTTTGACAAAAGAGATAACACCCCCCATTACGTCATGCTTCAGAAAGTTGAAAAATGGTCCGTTTTCAAATGTTTTATTTTTGAACGTCAGTTCACATTTGTAGGTGGATTATTAGTTTTAGAGCTAAAATTAGCATGTTTAAAGTGATTTTCATGCTTCCAGGGGCTCTAAACACAAGATTTGTGGAATGGTTAAAAGTGCATGAAAATGGCCAATTTGCTCACTCTGAGGTCTCAAAAAGTGTTTCTTCACCCCGGGAAGTGAATTAAATACCATTTGGAGGCATTTAATGTTCAAGCAAAAACAGCTGATTTTTGACAAAAGAGATAACACCCCCCCATTACGTCATTCTTCAGAAAGGTGAAAAATTGTCCGTTTTCAAATGTTTTATTTTTGAACGTCAGTTCACATTTGTAGGTGGATTATTATTTTTAGAGCTAAAATTAGCATGTTTAAAGTGATTTTCATGCTTCCAGGGGCCCGGGAAGTGAATTAAATACCATTTGGAGGCATTTAATGTTCAAGCAAAAACAGCTGATGTTTGACAAAAGAGATAACACCCCCCCATTACGTCATTCTTCAGAAAGGTGAAAAATGGTCCGTTTTCAAACGTTTTATTTTTGAACATCAGTTCACATTTGTAGGTGGATTATTAGTTTTAGAGCTAAAATTAGCATGTTTAAAGTGATTTTCATGCTTCCAGGGGCTCTAAACACAAGATTTGTGGAATGGTTAAAAGTGCATGAAAATGGCCAATTTGCTCACTCTGAGGTCTCAAAAAGTGTTTCTTCACCCCGGGAAGTGAATTAAATACCATTTGGAGGCATTTAATGTTCAAGCAAAAACGGCTGATTTTTGACAAAAGAGATAACACCCCCCAATTACGTCATGCTTCAGAAAGGTGAAAAATGGTCCGTTTTCAAATGTTTTATTTTTGAACATCAGTTCACATTTGTAGGTGGATTATTAGTTTTAGAGCTAAAATTAGCATGTTTAAAGTGATTTTCATGCTTCCAGGGGCCCGGGAAGTGAATTAAATACCATTTGGAGGCATTTAATGTTCAAGCAAAAACGGCTGATTTTTGACAAAAGAGATAACACCCCCCATTACGTCATGCTTCAGAAAGGTGAAAAATTGTCCGTTTTCAAATGTTTTATTTTTGAATGTCAGTTCACATTTGTAGGTGGATTATTAGTTTTAGAGCTAAAATTAGCATGTTTAAAGTGATTTTCATGCTTCCTGTGGCCCTAAACACAAGGTTTGTGGAATGGTTAAAAGTGCATGAAAATGGCCAATTTGCTCACTCTGAGGTCTCAAAAAGTGTTTCTTCACCCCGGGAAGTGAATTAAATACCATTTGGAGGCATTTAATGTTCAAGCAAAAACAGCTGATTTTTCACAAAAGAGATAACACGCCCCCATTACGTAATTCTTCAGAAAGGTGAAAAATGGTCCGTTTTCAAATGTTTTATTTTTGAACGTCAGTTCACATTTGTAGGTGGCTTATTAGTTTTAGAGCTAAAATTAGCATGTTTAAAGTGATTTTCATGCTTCCAGGGGCCCGGGAAGTAAATTAAATACCATTTGGAGGCATTTAATGTTCAAGCAAAAACAGCTGATTTTTGACAAAAGAGATAACACCCCCCTATTACGTCATTCTTCAGAAAGGTGAAAAATCGTCCGTTTTCAAATGTTTTATTTTTGAACGTCAGTTCACATTTGTAGGTGGATTATTAGTTTTAGAGCTAAAATTAGCATGTTTAAAGTGATTTTCATGCTTCCAGGGGCTCTAAACACAAGATTTGTGGAATGGTTAAAAGTGCATGAAAATGGCCAATTTTCTCACTCTGAGGTCTCAAAAAGTGTTTCTTCACCCCGGGAAGTGAATTAAATACCATTTGGAGGCATTTAATGTTCAAGCAAAAACGGCTGATTTTTGACAAAAGAGATAACACCCCCATTACGTCATGCTTCAGAAAGTTGAAAAATGGTCCGTTTTCAAATGTTTTATTTTTGAACATCAGTTCACATTTGTAGGTGGATTATTAGTTTTAGAGCTAAAATTAACATGTTTAAAGTGATTTTCATGCTTCCAGGGGCCCGGGAAGTGAATTAAATACCATTTGGAGGCATTTAATGTTCAAGCAAAAACGGCTGATTTTTGACAAAAGAGATAACACCCCCCCATTACGTCATGCTTCAGAAAGGTGAAAAATTGTCCGTTTTCAAATGTTTTATTTTTGAATGTCAGTTCACATTTGTAGGTGGATTATTAGTTTTAGAGCTAAAATTAGCAAGTTTAAAGTGATTTTCATGCTTCCAGGGGCCCGGGAAGTGAATTAAATACCATTTGGAGGCATTTAATGTTCAAGCAAAAACGGCTGATTTTTGACAAAAGAGATAACACCCCCCCATTACGTCATGCTTCAGAAAGGTGAAAAATTGTCCGTTTTCAAATGTTTTATTTTTGAATGTCAGTTCACATTTGTAGGTGTATTATTAGTTTTAGAGCTAAAATTAGCATGTTTAAAGTGATTTTCATGCTTCCTGTGGCCCTAAACACAAGGTTTGTGGAATGGTTAAAAGTGCATGAAAATGGCCAATTTGCTCACTCTGAGGTCTCAAAAAGTGTTTCTTCACCCCGGGAAGTGAATTAAATACCATTTGGAGGCATTTAATGTTCAAGCAAAAACAGCTGATTTTTCACAAAAGAGATAACACGCCCCCATTACGTAATTCTTCAGAAAGGTGAAAAATGGTCCGTTTTCAAATGTTTTATTTTTGAACGTCAGTTCACATTTGTAGGTGGCTTATTAGTTTTAGAGCTAAAATTAGCATGTTTAAAGTGATTTTCATGCTTCCAGGGGCCCGGGAAGTAAATTAAATACCATTTGGAGGCATTTAATGTTCAAGCAAAAACAGCTGATTTTTGACAAAAGAGATAACACCCCCCTATTACGTCATTCTTCAGAAAGGTGAAAAATCGTCCGTTTTCAAATGTTTTATTTTTGAACGTCATGTCACATTTGTAGGTGGATTATTAGTTTTAGAGCTAAAATTAGCATGTTTAAAGTGATTTTCATGCTTCCAGGGGCTCTAAACACAAGATTTGTGGAATGGTTAAAAGTGCATGAAAATGGCCAATTTTCTCACTCTGAGGTCTCAAAAAGTGTTTCTTCACCCCGGGAAGTGAATTAAATACCATTTGGAGGCATTTAATGTTCAAGCAAAAACGGCTGATTTTTGACAAAAGAGATAACACCCCCCATTACGTCATGCTTCAGAAAGTTGAAAAATGGTCCGTTTTCAAATGTTTTATTTTTGAACGTCAGTTCACATTTGTAGGTGGATTATTAGTTTTAGAGCTAAAATTAGCATGTTTAAAGTGATTTTCATGCTTCCAGGGGCTCTAAACACAAGATTTGTGGAATGGTTAAAAGTGCATGAAAATGGCCAATTTGCTCACTCTGAGGTCTCAAAAAGTGTTTCTTCACCCCGGGAAGTGAATTAAATACCATTTGGAGGCATTTAATGTTCAAGCAAAAACAGCTGATTTTTGACAAAAGAGATAACACCCCCCCATTACGTCATTCTTCAGAAAGGTGAAAAATTGTCCGTTTTCAAATGTTTTATTTTTGAACGTCAGTTCACATTTGTAGGTGGATTATTATTTTTAGAGCTAAAATTAGCATGTTTAAAGTGATTTTCATGCTTCCAGGGGCCCGGGAAGTGAATTAAATACCATTTGGAGGCATTTAATGTTCAAGCAAAAACAGCTGATGTTTGACAAAAGAGATAACACCCCCCCATTACGTCATTCTTCAGAAAGGTGAAAAATGGTCCGTTTTCAAACGTTTTATTTTTGAACATCAGTTCACATTTGTAGGTGGATTATTAGTTTTAGAGCTAAAATTAGCATGTTTAAAGTGATTTTCATGCTTCCAGGGGCTCTAAACACAAGATTTGTGGAATGGTTAAAAGTGCATGAAAATGGCCAATTTGCTCACTCTGAGGTCTCAAAAAGTGTTTCTTCACCCCGGGAAGTGAATTAAATACCATTTGGAGGCATTTAATGTTCAAGCAAAAACGGCTGATTTTTGACAAAAGAGATAACACCCCCCAATTACGTCATGCTTCAGAAAGGTGAAAAATGGTCTGTTTTCAAATGTTTTATTTTTGAACGTCAGTTCACATTTGTAGGTGGATTATTAGTTTTAGAGCTAAAATTAGCATGTTTAAAGTGATTTTCATGCTTCCAGGGGCCCGGGAAGTGAATTAAATACCATTTGGAGGCATTTAATGTTCAAGCAAAAACGGCTGATTTTTGACAAAAGAGATAACACCCCCCCATTACGTCATGATTCAGAAAGGTGAAAAATTGTCCGTTTTCAAATGTTTTATTTTTGAATGTCAGTTCACATTTGTAGGTGGATTATTAGTTTTAGAGCTAAAATTAGCATGTTTAAAGTGATTTTCATGCTTCCTGTGGCCCTAAACACAAGGTTTGTGGAATGGTTAAAAGTGCATGAAAATGGCCAATTTGCTCACTCTGAGGTCTCAAAAAGTGTTTCTTCACCCCGGGAAGTGAATTAAATACCATTTGGAGGCATTTAATGTTCAAGCAAAAACAGCTGATTTTTGACAAAAGAGATAACACCCCCCCATTACGTAATTCTTCAGAAAGGTGAAAAATGGTCCGTTTTCAAATGTTTTATTTTTGAACGTCAGTTCACATTTGTAGGTGGATTATTAGTTTTAGAGCTAAAATTAGCATGTTTAAAGTGATTTTCATGCTTCCAGGGGCCCGGGAAGTAAATTAAATACCATTTGGAGGCATTTAATGTTCAAGCAAAAACAGCTGATTTTTGACAAAAGAGATAACACCCCCCTATTACGTCATTCTTCAGAAAGGTGAAAAATCGTCCGTTTTCAAATGTTTTATTTTTGAACGTCAGTTCACATTTGTAGGTGGATTATTAGTTTTAGAGCTAAAATTAGCATGTTTAAAGTGATTTTCATGCTTCCAGGGGCTCTAAACACAAGATTTGTGGAATGGTTAAAAGTGCATGAAAATGGCCAATTTTCTCACTCTGAGGTCTCAAAAAGTGTTTCTTCACCCCGGGAAGTGAATTAAATACCATTTGGAGGCATTTAATGTTCAAGCAAAAACGGCTGATTTTTGACAAAAGAGATAACACCCCCCATTACGTCATGCTTTAGAAAGGTGAAAAATGGTCCGTTTTCAAATGTTTTATTTTTGAACGTCAGTTCACATTTGTAGGTGGATTATTAGTTTTAGAGCTAAAATTAGCATGTTTAAAGTGATTTTCATGCTTCCAGGGGCCCGGGAAGTGAATTAAATACCATTTGGAGGCATTTAATGTTCAAGCAAAAATGGCTGATTTTTGACAAAAGAGATAACACCCCCCATTACGTCATGCTTCAGAAAGGTGAAAAATTGTCCGTTTTCAAATGTTTTATTTTTGAATGTCAGTTCACATTTGTAGGTGGATTATTAGTTTTAGAGCTAAAATTAGCATGTTTAAAGTGATTTTCATGCTTCCTGTGGCCCTAAACACAAGGTTTGTGGAATGGTTAAAAGTGCATGAAAATGGCCAATTTGCTCACTCTGAGGTCTCAAAAAGTGTTTCTTCACCCCGGGAAGTGAATTAAATACCATTTGGAGGCATTTAATGTTCAAGCAAAAACAGCGGATTTTTCACAAAAGAGATAACACGCCCCCATTACGTAATTCTTCAGAAAGGTGAAAAATGGTCCGTTTTCAAATGTTTTATTTTTGAACGTCAGTTCACATTTGTAGGTGGCTTATTAGTTTTAGAGCTAAAATTAGCATGTTTAAAGTGATTTTCATGCTTCCAGGGGCCCGGGAAGTGAATTAAATACCATTTGGAGGCATTTAATGTTCAAGCAAAAATGGCTGATTTTTGACAAAAGAGATAACACCCCCCATTACGTCATGCTTCAGAAAGGTGAAAAATTGTCCGTTTTCAAATGTTTTATTTTTGAATGTCAGTTCACATTTGTAGGTGGATTATTAGTTTTAGAGCTAAAATTAGCATGTTTAAAGTGATTTTCATGCTTCCAGGGGCTCTAAACACAAGATTTGTGGAATGGTTAAAAGTGCATGAAAATGGCCAATTTGCTCACTCTGAGGTCTCAAAAAGTGTTTCTTCACCCCGGAAAGTGAATTAAATACCATTTGGAGGCATTTAATGTTCAAGCAAAAACAGCTGATTTTTGACAAAAGAGATAACACCCCCCCATTACGTCATTCTTCAGAAAGGTGAAAAATGGTCCATTTTCAAATGTTTTATTTTTGAACGTCAGTTCACATTTGTAGGTGGATTATTAGTTTTAGAGCTAAAATTAGCATATTTAAAGTGATTTTCATGCTTCCAGGTGCTCTAAACACAAGATTTGTAGAATGGTTAAAAGTGCATGAAAATGGCCAATTTACTCACTCTGAGGTCTCAAAAAGTGTTTCTTCACCCCGGGAAGTGAATTAAATACCATTTGGAGGCATTTAATGTTCAAGCAAAAACAGCAGATTTTTGACAAAAGAGATAACACCCCCCCATTACGTCATTCTTCAGAAAGGTGAAAAATGGTCCGTTTTCAAATGTTTTATTTTTGAACATCAGTTCACATTTGTAGGTGGATTATTAGTTTTAGAGCTAAAATTAGCATGTTTAAAGTGATTTTCATGCTTCCAGGGGCCCGGGAAGTGAATTAAATACCATTTGGAGGCATTTAATGTTCAAGCAAAAACGGCTGATTTTTGACAAAAGAGATAACACCCCCCCATTACGTCATGCTTCAGAAAGGTGAAAAATTGTCCGTTTTCAAATGTTTTATTTTTGAATGTCAGTTCACATTTGTAGGTGGATTATTAGTTTTAGAGCTAAAATGAGCATGTTTAAAGTGATTTTCATGCTTCCTGTGGCCCTAAACACAAGGTTTGTGGAATGGTTAAAAGTGCATGAAAATGGCCAATTTGCTCACTCTGAGGTCTCAAAAAGTGTTTCTTCACCCCGGGAAGTGAATTAAATACCATTTGGAGGCATTTAATGTTCAAGCAAAAACAGCTGATTTTTCACAAAAGAGATAACACGCCCCCATTACGTAATTCTTCAGAAAGGTGAAAAATGGTCCGTTTTCAAATGTTTTATTTTTGAACGTCAGTTCACATTTGTAGGTGGCTTATTAGTTTTAGAGCTAAAATTAGCATGTTTAAAGTGATTTTCATGCTTCCAGGGGCCCGGGAAGTAAATTAAATACCATTTGGAGGCATTTAATGTTCAAGCAAAAACAGCTGATTTTTGACAAAAGAGATAACACCCCCCTATTACGTCATTCTTCAGAAAGGTGAAAAATCGTCCGTTTTCAAATGTTTTATTTTTGAACGTCAGTTCACATTTGTAGGTGGATTATTAGTTTTAGAGCTAAAATTAGCATGTTTAAAGTGATTTTCATGCTTCCAGGGGCTCTAAACACAAGATTTGTGGAATGGTTAAAAGTGCATAAAAATGGCCAATTTTCTCACTCTGAGATCTCAAAAAGTGTTTCTTCACCCCGGGAAGTGAATTAAATACCATTTGGAGGCATTTAATGTTCAAGCAAAAACGGCTGATTTTTGACAAAAGAGATAACACCCCCCATTACGTCATGCTTCAGAAAGTTGAAAAATGGTCCGTTTTCAAATGTTTTATTTTTGAACATCAGTTCACATTTGTAGGTGGATTATTAGTTTTAGAGCTAAAATTAGCATGTTTAAAGTGATTTTCATGCTTCCAGGGGCCCGGGAAGTGAATTAAATACCATTTGGAGGCATTTAATGTTCAAGCAAAAACGGCTGATTTTTGACAAAAGAGATAACACCCCCCCATTACGTCATGCTTCAGAAAGGTGAAAAATTGTCCGTTTTCAAATGTTTTACTTTTGAATGTCAGTTCACATTTGTAGGTGGATTATTAGTTTTAGAGCTAAAATTAGCATGTTTAAAGTGATTTTCATGCTTCCAGGGGCCCGGGAAGTGAATTAAATACCATTTGGAGGCATTTAATGTTCAAGCAAAAACGGCTGATTTTTGACAAAAGAGATAACACCCCCCCATTACGTCATGCTTCAGAAAGGTGAAAAATTGTCCGTTTTCAAATGTTTTATTTTTGAATGTCAGTTCACATTTGTAGGTGGATTATTAGTTTTAGAGCTAAAATTAGCATGTTTAAAGTGATTTTCATGCTTCCTGTGGCCCTAAACACAAGGTTTGTGGAATGGTTAAAAGTGCATTAAAATGGCCAATTTGCTCACTCTGAGGTCTCAAAAAGTGTTTCTTCACCCCGGGTAGTGAATTAAATACCATTTGGAGGCATTTAATGTTCAAGCAAAAACAGCTGATTTTTCCAAAAGAGATAACACGCCCCCATTACGTAATTCTTCAGAAAGGTGAAAAATGGTCCGTTTTCAAATGTTTTATTTTTGAACGTCAGTTCACATTTGTAGGTGGCTTATTAGTTTTAGAGCTAAAATTAGCATGTTTAAAGTGATTTTCATGCTTCCAGGGGCCCGGGAAGTAAATTAAATACCATTTGGAGGCATTTAATGTTCAAGCAAAAACAGCTGATTTTTGACAAAAGAGATAACACCCCCCTATTACGTCATTCTTCAGAAAGGTGAAAAATCGTCCGTTTTCAAATGTTTTATTTTTGAACGTCAGTTCACATTTGTAGGTGGATTATTAGTTTTAGAGCTAAAATTAGCATGTTTAAAGTGATTTTCATGCTTCCAGGGGCTCTAAACACAAGATTTGTGGAATGGTTAAAAGTGCATGAAAATGGCCAATTTTCTCACTCTGAGGTCTCAAAAAGTGTTTCTTCACCCCGGGAAAAAAACTTAAATACCATTTGGAGGCATTTAATGTTCAAGCAAAAACGGCTGATTTTTGACAAAAGAGATAACACCCCCCAATACGTCATGCTTCAGAAAGTTGAAAAATGGTCCGTTTTCAAATGTTTTATTTTTGAACGTCAGTTCACATTTGTAGGTGGATTATTAGTTTTAGAGCTAAAATTAGCATGTTTAAAGTGATTTTCATGCTTCCAGGGGCCCGGGAAGTGAATTAAATACCATTTGGAGGCATTTAATGTTCAAGCAAAAACAGCTGATGTTTGACAAAAGAGATAACACCCCCCCATTACGTCATTCTTCAGAAAGGTGAAAAATGGTCCGTTTTCAAATGTTTTATTTTTGAACATCAGTTCACATTTGTAGGTGGATTATTAGTTTTAGAGCTAAAATTAGCATGTTTAAAGTGATTTTCATGCTTCCAGGGGCTCTAAACACAAGATTTGTGGAATGGTTAAAAGTGCATGAAAATGGCCAATTTGCTCACTCTGAGGTCTCAAAAAGTGTTTCTTCACCCCGGGAAGTGAATTAAATACCATTTGGAGGCATTTAATGTTCAAGCAAAAACGGCTGATTTTTGACAAAAGAGATAACACCCCCCAATTACGTCATGCTTCAGAAAGGTGAAAAATGGTCCGTTTTCAAATGTTTTATTTTTGAACGTCAGTTCACATTTGTAGGTGGATTATTAGTTTTAGAGCTAAAATTAGCATGTTTAAAGTGATTTTCATGCTTCCAGGGGCCCGGGAAGTGAATTAAATACCATTTGGAGGCATTTAATGTTCAAGCAAAAACGGCTGATTTTTGACAAAAGAGATAACACCCCCCCATTACGTCATTCTTCAGAAAGGTGAAAAATTGTCCGTTTTCAAATGTTTTATTTTTGAATGTCAGTTCACATTTGTAGGTGGATTATTAGTTTTAGAGCTAAAATTAGCATGTTTAAAGTGATTTTCATGCTTCCTGTGGCCCTAAACACAAGGTTTGTGGAATGGTTAAAAGTGCATGAAAATGGCCAATTTGCTCACTCTGAGGTCTCAAAAAGTGTTTCTTCACCCCGGGAAGTGAATTAAATACCTTTTGGAGGCATTTAATGTTCAAGCAAAAACAGCTGATTTTTGACAAAAGAGATAACACCCCCCTATTACGTCATTCTTCAGAAAGGTGAAAAATCGTCCGTTTTCAAATGTTTTATTTTTGAACGTCAGTTCACATTTGTAGGTGGATTATTAGTTTTAGAGCTAAAATTAGCATGTTTAAAGTGATTTTCATGCTTCCTGTGGCCCTAAACACAAGGTTTGTGGAATGGTTAAAAGTGGATGAAAATGGCCAATTTGCTCACTCTGAGGTCTCAAAAAGTGTTTCTTCACCCCGGGAAGTGAATTAAATACCATTTGGAGGCATTTAATGTTCAAGCAAAAACAGCTGATTTTTGACAAAAGAGATAACACCCCCCCATTACGTAATTCTTCAGAAAGGTGAAAAATTGTCCGTTTTCAAATGTTTTATTTTTGAATGTCAGTTCACATTTGTAGGTGGATTATTAGTTTTAGAGCTAAAATTAGCATATTTAAAGTGATTTTCATGCTTCCAGGGGCTCTAAACACAAGATTTGTGGAATGGTTAAAAGTGCATGAAAATGGCCAATTTGCTCACTCTGAGGTCTCAAAAAGTGTTTCTTCACCCAGGAAGTGAATTAAATACCATTTGGAGGCATTTAATGTTCAAGCAAAAACAGCAGATTTTTGACAAAAGAGATAACACCCCCCCATTACATCATTCTTCAGATAGGTGAAAAATGGTCCGTTTTCAAATGTTTTATTTTTGAACGTCAGTTCACATTTGTAGGTGGATTATTAGTTTTAGAGCTAAAATTAGCATGTTTAAAGTGATTTTCATGCTTCCAGGGGCTCTAAACACAAGATTTGTGGAATGGTTAAAAGTGCATGAAAATGGCAAATTTGCTCACTCTGAGGTCTCAAAAAGTGTTTCTTCACCCCGGGAAGTGAATTAAATACCATTTGGAGGCATTTAATGTTCAAGCAAAAACAGCTGATTTTTGACAAAAGAGATAACACCCCCCCATTACGTCATTCTTCAGAAAGGTGAAAAATGGTCCGTTTTCAAATGTTTTATTTTTGAACGTCAGTTCACATTTGTAGGTGGATTATTAGTTTTAGAGCTAAAATTAGCACGTTTAAAGTGATTTTCATGCTTCCAGGGGCCGGGGAAGTGAATTAAATACCATTTGGAGGCATTTAATGTTCAAGCAAAAACAGCTGATTTTTGACAAAAGAGATAACACCCCCCCATTACGTCATTCTTCAGAAAGGTGAAAAATGGTCCGTTTTCAAATGTTTTATTTTTGAACGTCAGTTCACATTTGTAGGTGGATTATTAGTTTTAGAGCTAAAATTAGCATGTTTAAAGTGATTTTCATGCTTCCAGGGGCCCGGGAAGTGAATTAAATACCATTTGGAAGCATTTAATGTTCAAGCAAAAACAGCTGATGTTTGACAAAAGAGATAACACCCCCCCATTACGTAATTCTTCAGAAAGGTGAAAAATGGTCCGTTTTCAAATGTTTTATTTTTGAACATCAGTTCACATTTGTAGGTGGATTATTAGTTTTAGAGCTAAAATTAGCATATTTAAAGTGATTTTCATGCTTCCAGGTGCTCTAAACACAAGATTTGTAGAATGGTTAAAAGTGCATGAAAATGGCCAATTTGCTCACTCTGAGGTCTCAAAAAGTGTTTCTTCACCCCGGGAAGTGAATTAAATACCATTTGGAGGCATTTAATGTTCAAGCAAAAACAGCAGATTTTTGACAAAAGAGATAACACCCCCCCATTACGTCATTCTTCAGAAAGGTGAAAAATGGTCAGTTTTCAAATGTTTTATTTTTGAACATCAGTTCACATTTGTAGGTGGATTATTAGTTTTAGAGCTAAAATTAGCATGTTTAAAGTGATTTTCATGCTTCCAGGGGCCCAGGAAGTGAATTAAATACCATTTGGAGGCATTTAATGTTCAAGCAAAAACGGCTGATTTTTGACAAAAGAGATAACACCCCCCCATTACGTCATGCTTCAGAAAGGTGAAAAATTGTCCGTTTTCGAATGTTTTATTTTTGAATGTCAGTTCACATTTGTAGGTGGATTATTAGTTTTAGAGCTAAAATTAGCATGTTTAAAGTGATTTTCATGCTTCCTATGGCCCTAAACACAAGGTTTGTGGAATGGTTAAAAGTGCATGAACATGGCCAATTTGCTCACTCTGAGGTCTCAAAAAGTGTTTCTTCACCCCGGGAAGTGAATTAAATACCATTTGGAGGCATTTAATGTTCAAGCAAAAACAGCTGATTTTTGACAAAAGAGATAACACCCCCCCATTACGTAATTCTTAAGAAAGGTGAAAAATGGTCCGTTTTCAAATGTTTTATTTTTGAACGTCAGTTCACATTTGTAGGTGGATTATTAGTTTTAGAGCTAAAATTAGCATGTTTAAAGTGATTTTCATGCTTCCAGGGGCCCGGGAAGTAAATTAAATACCATTTGGAGGCATTTAATGTTCAAGCAAAAACAGCTGATTTTTGACAAAAGAGATAACACCCCCCTATTACGTCATTCTTCAGAAAGGTGAAAAATCGTCTGTTTTCAAATGTTTTATTTTTGAACGTCAGTTCACATTTGTAGGTGGATTATTAGTTTTAGAGCTAAAATTAGCATGTTTAAAGTGATTTTCATGCTTCCAGGGGCTCTAAACACAAGATTTGTGGAATGGTTAAAAGTGCATGAAAATGGCCAATTTTCTCACTCTGAGGTCTCAAAAAGTGTTTCTTCACCCCGGGAAGTGAATTAAATACCATTTGGAGGCATTTAATGTTCAAGCAAAAACGGCTGATTTTTGACAAAAGAGATAACACCCCCCATTACGTCATGCTTTAGAAAGGTGAAAAATGGTCCGTTTTCAAATGTTTTATTTTTGAACGTCAGTTCACATTTGTAGGTGGATTATTAGTTTTAGAGCTAAAATTAGCATGTTTAAAGTGATTTTCATGCTTCCAGGGGCCCGGGAAGTGAATTAAATACCATTTGGAGGCATTTAATGTTCAAGCAAAAACGGCTGATTTTTGACAAAAGAGATAACACCCCCCCATTACGTCATTCTTCAGAAAGGTGAAAAATGCTCCGTTTTCAAATGTTTTATTTTTGAACGTCAGTTCACATTTGTAGGTGGATTATTAGTTTTAGAGCTAAAATTAGCATGTTTAAAATGATTTTCATGCTTCCAGGGGCCCGGGAAGTGAATTAAATACCATTTGGAGGCATTTAATGTTCAAGCAAAAACAGCTGATCTTTGACAAAAGAGATAACACCCCCCCATTACGTCATTCTTCAGAAAGGTGAAAAATGGTCCATTTTCAAATGTTTTATTTTTGAATGTCAGTTCACATTTGTAGGTGGATTATTAGTTTTAGAGCTAAAATTAGCATGTTTAAAGTGATTTGCATGCTTGCTGTGGCCCTAAACACAAGATTTGTGGAATGGTTAAAAGTGCGTGAAAATGGCCAATTTGCTCACTCTGAGGTCTCAAAAAGAGTTTCTTCACCCCGGGAAGTGAATTAAATACCATTTGGAGGCATTTAATGTTCAAGCAAAAACGGCTGATTTTTGACAAAAGAGATAACACCCCCCCATTACGTCATTCTTCAGAAAGGTGAAAAATGGTCCTTTTTCAAATGTTTTATTTTTGAACGTCAGTTCACATTTGTAGGTGTATTATTAGTTTTAGAGCTAAAATTAGCATGTTTAAAGTGATTTTCATGCTTCCAGGGGCCCGGGAAGTGAATTAAATACCATTTGGAGGCATTTAATGTTCAAGCAAAAACAGCTGATCTTTGACAAAAGAGATAACACCCCCCATTACGTCATTCTTCAGAAAGGTGAAAAATGGTCCATTTTCAAATGTTTTATTTTTGAACGTCAGTTCACATTTGTAGGTGGATTATTAGTTTTAGAGCTAAAATTAGCATGTTTAAAGTGATTTTCATGCTTCCAGGGGCTCTAAACACAAGATTTGTGGAATGGTTAAAAGTGCATGAAAATGGCCAATTTGCTCACTCTGAGGTCTCAAAAAGTGTTTCTTCACCCCGGGAAGTGAATTAAATACCATTTGGAGGCATTTAATGTTCAAGCAAAAACTGCAGATTTTTGACAAAAGAGATAACACCCCCCCATTACGTCATGCTTCAGAAAGGTGACAAATGGTCCGTTTTCAAATGTTTCATTTTTGAATGTCAATTCACATTTGTAGGTGGATTATTAGTTTTAGAGCTAAAATTAGCATGTTTAAAGTGATTTTCATGCTTCCTGTGGCCCTAAACACAAGGTTTGTGGAATGGTTAAAAGTGGATGAAAATGGCCAATTTGCTCACTCTGAGGTCTCAAAAAGTGTTTCTTCACCCCGGGAAGTGAATTAAATACCATTTGGAGGCATTTAATGTTCAAGCAAAAACAGCTGATTTTTGACAAAAGAGATAACACCCCCCCATTACGTAATTCTTCAGAAAGGTGAAAAATGGTCCGTTTTCAAATGTTTTATTTTTGAATGTCAGTTCACATTTGTAGGTGGATTATTAGTTTTAGAGCTAAAATTAGCATATTTAAAGTGATTTTCATGCTTCCAGGGGCTCTAAACACAAGATTTGTGGAATGGTTAAAAGTGCATGAAAATGGCCAATTTGCTCACTCTGAGGTCTCAAAAAGTGTTTCTTCACCCGGGAAGTGAATTAAATACCATTTGGAGGCATTTAATGTTCAAGCAAAAACGGCTGATTTTTGACAAAAGAGATAACACCCCCCTATTACATCATTCTTCAGATAGGTGAAAAATGGTCCGTTTTCAAATGTTTTATTTTTGAACGTCAGTTCACATTTGTAGGTGGATTATTAGTTTTAGAGCTAAAATTAGCATGTTTAAAGTGATTTTCATGCTTCCAGGGGCTCTAAACACAAGATTTGTGGAATGGTTAAAAGTGCATGAAAATGGCAAATTTGCTCACTCTGAGGTCTCAAAAAGTGTTTCTTCACCCCGGGAAGTGAATTAAATACCATTTGGAGGCATTTAATGTTCAATCAAAAACAGCTGATTTTTGACAAAAGAGATAACACCCCCCCATTACGTCATTCTTCAGAAAGGTGAAAAATGGTCCGTTTTCAAATGTTTTATTTTTGAACGTCAGTTCACATTTGTAGGTGGATTATTAGTTTTAGAGCTAAAATTAGCATGTTTAAAGTGATTTTCATGCTTCCAGGGGCCGGGGAAGTGAATTAAATACCATTTGGAAGCATTTAATGTTCAAGCAAAAACAGCTGATGTTTGACAAAAGAGATAACACCCCCCCATTACGTACTTCTTCAGAAAGGTGAAAAATGGTCCGTTTTCAAATGTTTTATTTTTGAACATCAGTTCACATTTGTAGGTGGATTATAAGTTTTAGAGCTAAAATTAGCATATTTAAAGTGATTTTCATGCTTCCAGGTGCTCTAAACACAAGATTTGTAGAATGGTTAAAAGTGCATGAAAATGGCCAATTTGCTCACTCTGAGGTCTCAAAAAGTGTTTCTTCACCCCGGGAAGTGAATTAAATACCATTTGGAGGCATTTAATGTTCAAGCAAAAACAGCAGATTTTTGACAAAAGAGATAACACCCCCCCATTACGTCATTCTTCAGAAAGGTGAAAAATGGTCCGTTTTCAAATGTTTTATTTTTGAACATCAGTTCACATTTGTAGGTGGATTATTAGTTTTAGAGCTAAAATTAGCATGTTTAAAGTGATTTTCATGCTTCCAGGGGCCCGGGAAGTGAATTAAATACCATTTGGAGGCATTTAATGTTCAAGCAAAAACGGCTGATTTTTGACAAAAGAGATAACACCCCCCCATTACGTCATGCTTCAGAAAGGTGAAAAATTGTCCGTTTTCAAATGTTTTATTTTTGAATGTCAGTTCACATTTGTAGGTGGATTATTAGTTTTAGAGCTAAAATGAGCATGTTTAAAGTGATTTTCATGCTTCCTGTGGCCCTAAACACAAGGTTTGTGGAATGGTTAAAAGTGCATGAAAATGGCCAATTTGCTCACTCTGAGGTCTCAAAAAGTGTTTCTTCACCCCGGGAAGTGAATTAAATACCATTTGGAGGCATTTCATGTTCAAGCAAAAACAGCTGATTTTTCACAAAAGAGATAACACGCCCCCATTACGTAATTCTTCAGAAAGGTGAAAAATGGTCCGTTTTCAAATGTTTTATTTTTGAACGTCAGTTCACATTTGTAGGTGGCTTATTAGTTTTAGAGCTAAAATTAGCATGTTTAAAGTGATTTTCATGCTTCCAGGGGCCCGGGAAGTAAATTAAATACCATTTGGAGGCATTTAATGTTCAAGCAAAAACAGCTGATTTTTGACAAAAGAGATAACACCCCCCTATTACGTCATTCTTCAGAAAGGTGAAAAATCGTCCGTTTTCAAATGTTTTATTTTTGAACGTCAGTTCACATTTGTAGGTGGATTATTAGTTTTAGAGCTAAAATTAGCATGTTTAAAGTGATTTTCATGCTTCCAGGGGCTCTAAACACAAGATTTGTGGAATGGTTAAAAGTGCATGAAAATGGCCAATTTTCTCACTCTGAGGTCTCAAAAAGTGTTTCTTCACCCCGGGAAGTGAATTAAATACCATTTGGAGGCATTTAATGTTCAAGCAAAAACGGCTGAGTTTTTGACAAAAGAGATAACACCCCCCATTACGTCATGCTTCAGAAAGTTGAAAAATGGTCCGTTTTCAAATGTTTTATTTTTGAACATCAGTTCACATTTGTAGGTGGATTATTAGTTTTAGAGCTAAAATTAGCATGTTTAAAGTGATTTTCATGCTTCCAGGGGCCCGGGAAGTGAATTAAATACCATTTGGAGGCATTTAATGTTCAAGCAAAAACGGCTGATTTTTGACAAAAGAGATAACACCCCCCCATTACGTCATGCTTCAGAAAGGTGAAAAATTGTCCGTTTTCAAATGTTTTATTTTTGAATGTCAGTTCACATTTGTAGGTGGATTATTAGTTTTAGAGCTAAAATTAGCATGTTTAAAGTGATTTTCATGCTTCCAGGGGCCCGGGAAGTGAATTAAATACCATTTGGAGGCATTTAATGTTCAAGCAAAAACGGCTGATTTTTGACAAAAGAGATAACACCCCCCCATTACGTCATGCTTCAGAAAGGTGAAAAATTGTCCGTTTTCAAATGTTTTATTTTTGAATGTCAGTTCACATTTGTAGGTGGATTATTAGTTTTAGAGCTAAAATTAGCATGTTTAAAGTGATTTTCATGCTTCCTGTGGCCCTAAACACAAGGTTTGTGGAATGGTTAAAAGTGCATTAAAATGGCCAATTTGCTCACTCTGAGGTCTCAAAAAGTGTTTCTTCACCCCGGGTAGTGAATTAAATACCATTTGGAGGCATTTAATGTTCAAGCAAAAACAGCTGATTTTTCCAAAAGAGATAACACGCCCCCATTACGTAATTCTTCAGAAAGGTGAAAAATGGTCCGTTTTCAAATGTTTTATTTTTGAACGTCAGTTCACATTTGTAGGTGGCTTATTAGTTTTAGAGCTAAAATTAGCATGTTTAAAGTGATTTTCATGCTTCCAGGGGCCCGGGAAGTAAATTAAATACCATTTGGAGGCATTTAATGTTCAAGCAAAAACAGCTGATTTTTGACAAAAGAGATAACACCCCCCTATTACGTCATTCTTCAGAAAGGTGAAAAATGGTCCGTTTTCAAATGTTTTATTTTTGAATGTCAGTTCACATTTGTAGGTGGATTATTAGTTTTAGAGCTAAAATTAGCATATTTAAAGTGATTTTCATGCTTCCAGGGGCTCTAAACACAAGATTTGTGGAATGGTTAAAAGTGCATGAAAATGGCCAATTTGCTCACTCTGAGGTCTCAAAAAGTGTTTCTTCACCCGGGAAGTGAATTAAATACCATTTGGAGGCATTTAATGTTCAAGCAAAAACGGCTGATTTTTGACAAAAGAGATAACACCCCCCTATTACATCATTCTTCAGATAGGTGAAAAATGGTCCGTTTTCAAATGTTTTATTTTTGAACGTCAGTTCACATTTGTAGGTGGATTATTAGTTTTAGAGCTAAAATTAGCATGTTTAAAGTGATTTTCATGCTTCCAGGGGCTCTAAACACAAGATTTGTGGAATGGTTAAAAGTGCATGAAAATGGCAAATTTGCTCACTCTGAGGTCTCAAAAAGTGTTTCTTCACCCCGGGAAGTGAATTAAATACCATTTGGAGGCATTTAATGTTCAATCAAAAACAGCTAATTTTTGACAAAAGAGATAACACCCCCCCATTACGTCATTCTTCAGAAAGGTGAAAAATGGTCCGTTTTCAAATGTTTTATTTTTGAACGTCAGTTCACATTTGTAGGTGGATTATTAGTTTTAGAGCTAAAATTAGCATGTTTAAAGTGATTTTCATGCTTCCAGGGGCCGGGGAAGTGAATTAAATACCATTTGGAGGCATTTAATGTTCAAGCAAAAACAGCTGATTTTTGACAAAAGAGATAACACCCCCCCATTACGTCATTCTTCAGAAAGGTGAAAAATGGTCCGTTTTCAAATGTTTTATTTTTGAACGTCAGTTCACATTTGTAGGTGGATTATTAGTTTTAGAGCTAAAATTAGCATGTTTAAAGTGATTTTCATGCTTCCAGGGGCCCGGGAAGTGAATTAAATACCATTTGGAAGCATTTAATGTTCAAGCAAAAACAGCTGATGTTTGACAAAAGAGATAACACCCCCCCATTACGTAATTCTTCAGAAAGGTGAAAAATGGTCCGTTTTCAAATGTTTTATTTTTGAACATCAGTTCACATTTGTAGGTGGATTATAAGTTTTAGAGCTAAAATTAGCATATTTAAAGTGATTTTCATGCTTCCAGGTGCTCTAAACACAAGATTTGTAGAATGGTTAAAAGTGCATGAAAATGGCCAATTTGCTCACTCTGAGGTCTCAAAAAGTGTTTCTTCACCCCGGGAAGTGAATTAAATACCATTTGGAGGCATTTAATGTTCAAGCAAAAACAGCAGATTTTTGACAAAAGAGATAACACCCCCCCATTACGTCATTCTTCAGAAAGGTGAAAAATGGTCCGTTTTCAAATGTTTTATTTTTGAACATCAGTTCACATTTGTAGGTGGATTATTAGTTTTAGAGCTAAAATTAGCATGTTTAAAGTGATTTTCATGCTTCCAGGGGCCCGGGAAGTGAATTAAATACCATTTGGAGGCATTTAATGTTCAAGCAAAAACGGCTGATTTTTGACAAAAGAGATAACACCCCCCCATTACGTCATGCTTCAGAAAGGTGAAAAATTGTCCGTTTTCAAATGTTTTATTTTTGAATGTCAGTTCACATTTGTAGGTGGATTATTAGTTTTAGAGCTAAAATGAGCATGTTTAAAGTGATTTTCATGCTTCCTGTGGCCCTAAACACAAGGTTTGTGGAATGGTTAAAAGTGCATGAAAATGGCCAATTTGCTCACTCTGAGGTCTCAAAAAGTGTTTCTTCACCCCGGGAAGTGAATTAAATACCATTTGGAGGCATTTAATGTTCAAGCAAAAACAGCTGATTTTTCACAAAAGAGATAACACGCCCCCATTACGTAATTCTTCAGAAAGGTGAAAAATGGTCCGTTTTCAAATGTTTTATTTTTGAACGTCAGTTCACATTTGTAGGTGGCTTATTAGTTTTAGAGCTAAAATTAGCATGTTTAAAGTGATTTTCATGCTTCCAGGGGCCCGGGAAGTAAATTAAATACCATTTGGAGGCATTTAATGTTCAAGCAAAAACAGCTGATTTTTGACAAAAGAGATAACACCCCCCTATTACGTCATTCTTCAGAAAGGTGAAAAATCGTCCGTTTTCAAATGTTTTATTTTTGAACGTCAGTTCACATTTGTAGGTGGATTATTAGTTTTAGAGCTAAAATTAGCATGTTTAAAGTGATTTTCATGCTTCCAGGGGCTCTAAACACAAGATTTGTGGAATGGTTAAAAGTGCATGAAAATGGCCAATTTTCTCACTCTGAGGTCTCAAAAAGTGTTTCTTCACCCCGGGAAGTGAATTAAATACCATTTGGAGGCATTTAATGTTCAAGCAAAAACGGCTGAGTTTTTGACAAAAGAGATAACACCCCCCATTACGTCATGCTTCAGAAAGTTGAAAAATGGTCCGTTTTCAAATGTTTTATTTTTGAACATCAGTTCACATTTGTAGGTGGATTATTAGTTTTAGAGCTAAAATTAGCATGTTTAAAGTGATTTTCATGCTTCCAGGGGCCCGGGAAGTGAATTAAATACCATTTGGAGGCATTTAATGTTCAAGCAAAAACTGCTGATTTTTGACAAAAGAGATAACACCCCCCCATTACGTCATGCTTCAGAAAGGTGAAAAATTGTCCGTTTTCAAATGTTTTATTTTTGAATGTCAGTTCACATTTGTAGGTGGAATATTAGTTTTAGAGCTAAAATTGGCATGTTTAAAGTGATTTTCATGCTTCCAGGGGCCCGGGAAGTGAATTAAATACCATTTGGAGGCATTTAATGTTCAAGCAAAAACGGCTGATTTTTGACAAAAGAGATAACACCCCCCCATTACGTCATGCTTCAGAAAGGTGAAAAATTGTCCGTTTTCAAATGTTTTATTTTTGAATGTCAGTTCACATTTGTAGGTGGATTATTAGTTTTAGAGCTAAAATTAGCATGTTTAAAGTGATTTTCATGCTTCCTGTGGCCCTAAACACAAGGTTTGTGGAATGGTTAAAAGTGCATTAAAATGGCCAATTTGCTCACTCTGAGGTCTCAAAAAGTGTTTCTTCACCCCGGGTAGTGAATTAAATACCATTTGGAGGCATTTAATGTTCAAGCAAAAACAGCTGATTTTTCCAAAAGAGATAACACGCCCCCATTACGTAATTCTTCAGAAAGGTGAAAAATGGTCCGTTTTCAAATGTTTTATTTTTGAACGTCAGTTCACATTTGTAGGTGGCTTATTAGTTTTAGAGCTAAAATTAGCATGTTTAAAGTGATTTTCATGCTTCCAGGGGCCCGGGAAGTAAATTAAATACCATTTGGAGGCATTTAATGTTCAAGCAAAAACAGCTGATTTTTGACAAAAGAGATAACACCCCCCTATTACGTCATTCTTCAGAAAGGTGAAAAATCGTCCGTTTTCAAATGTTTTATTTTTGAACGTCAGTTCACATTTGTAGGTGGATTATTAGTTTTAGAGCTAAAATTAGCATGTTTAAAGTGATTTTCATGCTTCCAGGGGCTCTAAACACAAGATTTGTGGAATGGTTAAAAGTGCATGAAAATGGCCAATTTTCTCACTCTGAGGTCTCAAAAAGTGTTTCTTCACCCCGGGAAGTGAATTAAATACCATTTGGAGGCATTTAATGTTCAAGCAAAAACGGCTGATTTTTGACAAAAGAGATAACACCCCCCATTACGTCATGCTTCAGAAAGTTGAAAAATGGTCCGTTTTCAAATGTTTTATTTTTGAACGTCAGTTCACATTTGTAGGTGGATTATTAGTTTTAGAGCTAAAATTAGCATGTTTAAAGTGATTTTCATGCTTCCAGGGGCTCTAAACACAAGATTTGTGGAATGGTTAAAAGTGCATGAAAATGGCCAATTTGCTCACTCTGAGGTCTCAAAAAGTGTTTCTTCACCCCGGGAAGTGAATTAAATACCATTTGGAGGCATTTAATGTTCAAGCAAAAACAGCTGATTTTTGACAAAAGAGATAACACCCCCCCATTACGTCATTCTTCAGAAAGGTGAAAAATGGTCCGTTTTCAAATGTTTTATTTTTGAACGTCAGTTCACATTTGTAGGTGGATTATTAGTTTTAGAGCTAAAATTAGCATGTTTAAAGTGATTTTCATGCTTCCAGGGGCCCGGGAAGTGAATTAAATACCATTTGGAGGCATTTAATGTTCAAGCAAAAACAGCTGATGTTTGACAAAAGAGATAACACCCCCCCATTACGTCATTCTTCAGAAAGGTGAAAAATGGTCCGTTTTCAAATGTTTTATTTTTGAACATCAGTTCACATTTGTAGGTGGATTATTAGTTTTAGAGCTAAAATTAGCATGTTTAAAGTGATTTTCATGCTTCCAGGGGCTCTAAACACAAGATTTGTGGAATGGTTAAAAGTGCATGAAAATGGCCAATTTGCTCACTCTGAGGTCTCAAAAAGTGTTTCTTCACCCCGGGAAGTGAATTAAATACCATTTGGAGGCATTTAATGTTCAAGCAAAAACGGCTGATTTTTGACAAAAGAGATAACACCCCCCAATTACGTCATGCTTCAGAAAGGTGAAAAATGGTCCGTTTTCAAATGTTTTATTTTTGAACGTCAGTTCACATTTGTAGGTGGATTATTAGTTTTAGAGCTAAAATTAGCATGTTTAAAGTGATTTTCATGCTTCCAGGGGCCCGGGTAGTGAATTAAATACCATTTGGAGGCATTTAATGTTCAAGCAAAAACGGCTGATTTTTGACAAAAGAGATAACACCCCCCCATTACGTCATGATTCAGAAAGGTGAAAAATTGTCCGTTTTCAAATGTTTTATTTTTGAATGTCAGTTCACATTTGTAGGTGGATTATTAGTTTTAGAGCTAAAATTAGCATGTTTAAAGTGATTTTCATGCTTCCTGTGGCCCTAAACACAAGGTTTGTGGAATGGTTAAAAGTGCATGAAAATGGCCAATTTGCTCACTCTGAGGTCTCAAAAAGTGTTTCTTCACCCCGGGAAGTGAATTAAATACCATTTGGAGGCATTTAATGTTCAAGCAAAAACAGCTGATTTTTGACAAAAGAGATAACACCCCCCTATTACGTCATTCTTCAGAAAGGTGAAAAATCGTCCGTTTTCAAATGTTTTATTTTTGAACGTCAGTTCACATTTGTAGGTGGATTATTAGTTTTAGAGCTAAAATTAGCATGTTTAAAGTGATTTTCATGCTTCCAGGGGCTCTAAACACAAGATTTGTGGAATGGTTAAAAGTGCATGAAAATGGCCAATTATCTCACTCTGAGGTCTCAAAAAGTGTTTCTTCACCCCGGGAAGTGAATTAAATACCATTTGGAGGCATTTAATGTTCAAGCAAAAACGGCTGATTTTTGACAAAAGAGATAACACCCCCCATTACGTCATGCTTTAGAAAGGTGAAAAATGGTCCGTTTTCAAATGTTTTATTTTTGAACGTCAGTTCACATTTGTAGGTGGATTATTAGTTTTAGAGCTAAAATTAGCATGTTTAAAGTGATTTTCATGCTTCCAGGGGCCCGGGAAGTGAATTAAATACCATTTGGAGGCATTTAATGTTCAAGCAAAAACGGCAGATTTTTGACAAAAGAGATAACACCCCCCCATTACGTCATTCTTCAGAAAGGTGAAAAATGGTCCGTTTTCAAATGTTTTATTTTTGAACGTCAGTTCACATTTGTAGGTGGATTATTAGTTTTAGAGCTAAAATTAGCATGTTTAAAATGATTTTCATGCTTCCAGGGGCCCGGGAAGTGAATTAAATACCATTTGGAGGCATTTAATGTTCAAGCAAAAACAGCTGATCTTTGACAAAAGAGATAACACCCCCCCATTACGTCATTCTTCAGAAAGGTGAAAAATGGTCCATTTTCAAATGTTTTATTTTTGAATGTCAGTTCACATTTGTAGGTGGATTATTAGTTTTAGAGCTAAAATTAGCATGTTTAAAGTGATTTGCATGCTTGCTGTGGCCCTAAACACAAGATTTGTGGAATGGTTAAAAGTGCGTGAAAATGGCCAATTTGCTCACTCTGAGGTCTCAAAAAGAGTTTCTTCACCCCGGGAAGTGAATTAAATACCATTTGGAGGCATTTAATGTTCAAGCAAAAACGGTTGATTTTTGACAAAAGAGATAACACCCCCCCATTACGTCATTCTTCGGAAAGGTGAAAAATGGTCCGTTTTCAAATGTTTTATTTTTGAACGTCAGTTCACATTTGTAGGTGGATTATTAGTTTTAGAGCTAAAATTAGCATGTTTAAAGTGATTTTCATGCTTCCAGGGGCCCGGGAAGTGAATTAAATACCATTTGGAGGCATTTAATGTTCAAGCAAAAACAGCTGATCTTTGACAAAAGAGATAACACCCCCCATTACGTCATTCTTCAGAAACGTGAAAAATGGTCCATTTTCAAATGTTTTATTTTTGAACGTCAGTTCACATTTGTAGGTGGATTATTAGTTTTAGAGCTAAAATTAGCATGTTTAAAGTGATTTTCATGCTTCCAGGGGCTCTAAACACAAGATTTGTGGAATGGTTAAAAGTGCATGAAAATGGCCAATGTGCTCACTCTGAGGTCTCAAAAAGTGTTTCTTCACCCCGGGAAGTGAATTAAATACAATTTGGAGGCATTTAATGTTCAAGCAAAAACTGCAGATTTTTGACAAAAGAGATAACACCCCCCCATTACGTCATGCTTCAGAAAGGTGACAAATGGTCAGTTTTCAAATGTTTTATTTTTGAACATCAGTTCACATTTGTAGGTGGATTATTAGTTTTAGAGCTAAAATTAGCATGTTTAAAGTGATTTTCATGCTTCCAGGGGCCCAGGAAGTGAATTAAATACCATTTGGAGGCATTTAATGTTCAAGCAAAAACGGCTGATTTTTGACAAAAGAGATAACACCCCCCCATTACGTCATGCTTCAGAAAGGTGAAAAATTGTCCGTTTTCGAATGTTTTATTTTTGAATGTCAGTTCACATTTGTAGGTGGATTATTAGTTTTAGAGCTAAAATTAGCATGTTTAAAGTGATTTTCATGCTTCCTATGGCCCTAAACACAAGGTTTGTGGAATGGTTAAAAGTGCATGAACATGGCCAATTTGCTCACTCTGAGGTCTCAAAAAGTGTTTCTTCACCCCGGGAAGTGAATTAAATACCATTTGGAGGCATTTAATGTTCAAGCAAAAACAGCTGATTTTTGACAAAAGAGATAACACCCCCCCATTACGTCATGCTTCAGAAAGGTGAAAAATTGTCCGTTTTCAAATGTTTTATTTTTGAATGTCAGTTCACATTTGTAGGTGGATTATTAGTTTTAGAGCTAAAATGAGCATGTTTAAAGTGATTTTCATGCTTCCTGTGGCCCTAAACACAAGGTTTGTGGAATGGTTAAAAGTGCATGAAAATGGCCAATTTGCTCACTCTGAGGTCTCAAAAAGTGTTTCTTCACCCCGGGAAGTGAATTAAATACCATTTGGAGGCATTTAATGTTCAAGCAAAAACAGCTGATTTTTCACAAAAGAGATAACACGCC
This sequence comes from Lissotriton helveticus, assembly GCF_964261635.1. Lineage (NCBI taxonomy): Eukaryota > Metazoa > Chordata > Amphibia > Caudata > Salamandridae > Lissotriton > Lissotriton helveticus. The sequence continues at coordinate 4,163,661 of NW_027611740.1, forward strand.
CCCATTACGTAATTCTTCAGAAAGGTGAAAAATGGTCCGTTTTCAAATGTTTTATTTTTGAACGTCAGTTCACATTTGTAGGTGGCTTATTAGTTTTAGAGCTAAAATTAGCATGTTTAAAGTGATTTTCATGCTTCCAGGGGCCCGGGAAGTAAATTAAATACCATTTGGAGGCATTTAATGTTCAAGCAAAAACAGCTGATTTTTGACAAAAGAGATAACACCCCCCTATTACGTCATTCTTCAGAAAGGTGAAAAATCGTCCGTTTTCAAATGTTTTATTTTTGAACGTCAGTTCACATTTGTAGGTGGATTATTAGTTTTAGAGCTAAAATTAGCATGTTTAAAGTGATTTTCATGCTTCCAGGGGCTCTAAACACAAGATTTGTGGAATGGTTAAAAGTGCATGAAAATGGCCAATTTTCTCACTCTGAGGTCTCAAAAAGTGTTTCTTCACCCCGGGAAGTGAATTAAATACCATTTGGAGGCATTTAATGTTCAAGCAAAAACGGCTGAGTTTTTGACAAAAGAGATAACACCCCCCATTACGTCATGCTTCAGAAAGTTGAAAAATGGTCCGTTTTCAAATGTTTTATTTTTGAACATCAGTTCACATTTGTAGGTGGATTATTAGTTTTAGAGCTAAAATTAGCATGTTTAAAGTGATTTTCATGCTTCCAGGGGCCCGGGAAGTGAATTAAATACCATTTGGAGGCATTTAATGTTCAAGCAAAAACGGCTGATTTTTGACAAAAGAGATAACACCCCCCCATTACGTCATGCTTCAGAAAGGTGAAAAATTGTCCGTTTTCAAATGTTTTATTTTTGAATGTCAGTTCACATTTGTAGGTGGAATATTAGTTTTAGAGCTAAAATTGGCATGTTTAAAGTGATTTTCATGCTTCCAGGGGCCCGGGAAGTGAATTAAATACCATTTGGAGGCATTTAATGTTCAAGCAAAAACGGCTGATTTTTGACAAAAGAGATAACACCCCCCCATTACGTCATGCTTCAGAAAGGTGAAAAATTGTCCGTTTTCAAATGTTTTATTTTTGAATGTCAGTTCACATTTGTAGGTGGATTATTAGTTTTAGAGCTAAAATTAGCATGTTTAAAGTGATTTTCATGCTTCCTGTGGCCCTAAACACAAGGTTTGTGGAATGGTTAAAAGTGCATTAAAATGGCCAATTTGCTCACTCTGAGGTCTCAAAAAGTGTTTCTTCACCCCGGGTAGTGAATTAAATACCATTTGGAGGCATTTAATTTTCAAGCAAAAACAGCTGATTTTTCCAAAAGAGATAACACGCCCCCATTACGTAATTCTTCAGAAAGGTGAAAAATGGTCCGTTTTCAAATGTTTTATTTTTGAACGTCAGTTCACATTTGTAGGTGGCTTATTAGTTTTAGAGCTAAAATTAGCATGTTTAAAGTGATTTTCATGCTTCCAGGGGCCCGGGAAGTAAATTAAATACCATTTGGAGGCATTTAATGTTCAAGCAAAAACAGCTGATTTTTGACAAAAGAGATAACACCCCCCTATTACGTCATTCTTCAGAAAGGTGAAAAATCGTCCGTTTTCAAATGTTTTATTTTTGAACGTCAGTTCACATTTGTAGGTGGATTATTAGTTTTAGAGCTAAAATTAGCATGTTTAAAGTGATTTTCATGCTTCCAGGGGCTCTAAACACAAGATTTGTGGAATGGTTAAAAGTGCATGAAAATGGCCAATTTTCTCACTCTGAGGTCTCAAAAAGTGTTTCTTCACCCCGGGAAGTGAATTAAATACCATTTGGAGGCATTTAATGTTCAAGCAAAAACGGCTGATTTTTGACAAAAGAGATAACACCCCCCATTACGTCATGCTTCAGAAAGTTGAAAAATGGTCCGTTTTCAAATGTTTTATTTTTGAACGTCAGTTCACATTTGTAGGTGGATTATTAGTTTTAGAGCTAAAATTAGCATGTTTAAAGTGATTTTCATGCTTCCAGGGGCTCTAAACACAAGATTTGTGGAATGGTTAAAAGTGCATGAAAATGGCCAATTTGCTCACTCTGAGGTCTCAAAAAGTGTTTCTTCACCCCGGGAAGTGAATTAAATACCATTTGGAGGCATTTAATGTTCAAGCAAAAACAGCTGATTTTTGACAAAAGAGATAACACCCCCCCATTACGTCATTCTTCAGAAAGGTGAAAAATGGTCCGTTTTCAAATGTTTTATTTTTGAACGTCAGTTCACATTTGTAGGTGGATTATTAGTTTTAGAGCTAAAATTAGCATGTTTAAAGTGATTTTCATGCTTCCAGGGGCCCGGGAAGTGAATTAAATACCATTTGGAGGCATTTAATGTTCAAGCAAAAACAGCTGATGTTTGACAAAAGAGATAACACCCCCCCATTACGTCATTCTTCAGAAAGGTGAAAAATGGTCCGTTTTCAAATGTTTTATTTTTGAACATCAGTTCACATTTGTAGGTGGATTATTAGTTTTAGAGCTAAAATTAGCATGTTTAAAGTGATTTTCATGCTTCCAGGGGCTCTAAACACAAGATTTGTGGAATGGTTAAAAGTGCATGAAAATGGCCAATTTGCTCACTCTGAGGTCTCAAAAAGTGTTTCTTCACCCCGGGAAGTGAATTAAATACCATTTGGAGGCATTTAATGTTCAAGCAAAAACGGCTGATTTTTGACAAAAGAGATAACACCCCCCAATTACGTCATGCTTCAGAAAGGTGAAAAATGGTCCGTTTTCAAATGTTTTATTTTTGAACGTCAGTTCACATTTGTAGGTGGATTATTAGTTTTAGAGCTAAAATTAGCATGTTTAAAGTGATTTTCATGCTTCCAGGGGCCCGGGAAGTGAATTAAATACCATTTGGAGGCATTTAATGTTCAAGCAAAAACGGCTGATTTTTGACAAAAGAGATAACACCCCCCCATTACGTCATGATTCAGAAAGGTGAAAAATTGTCCGTTTTCAAATGTTTTATTTTTGAATGTCAGTTCACATTTGTAGGTGGATTATTAGTTTTAGAGCTAAAATTAGCATGTTTAAAGTGATTTTCATGCTTCCTGTGGCCCTAAACACAAGGTTTGTGGAATGGTTAAAAGTGCATGAAAATGGCCAATTTGCTCACTCTGAGGTCTCAAAAAGTGTTTCTTCACCCCGGGAAGTGAATTAAATACCATTTGGAGGCATTTAATGTTCAAGCAAAAACAGCTGATTTTTGACAAAAGAGATAACACCCCCCTATTACGTCATTCTTCAGAAAGGTGAAAAATCGTCCGTTTTCAAATGTTTTATTTTTGAACGTCAGTTCACATTTGTAGGTGGATTATTAGTTTTAGAGCTAAAATTAGCATGTTTAAAGTGATTTTCATGCTTCCAGGGGCTCTAAACACAAGATTTGTGGAATGGTTAAAAGTGCATGAAAATGGCCAATTTTCTCACTCTGAGGTCTCAAAAAGTAGTTCTTCACCCCGGGAAGTGAATTAAATACCATTTGGAGGCATTTAATGTTCAAGCAAAAACGGCTGATTTTTGACAAAAGAGATAACACCCCCCATTACGTCATGCTTTAGAAAGGTGAAAAATGGTCCGTTTTCAAATGTTTTATTTTTGAACGTCAGTTCACATTTGTAGGTGGATTATTAGTTTTAGAGCTAAAATTAGCATGTTTAAAGTGATTTTCATGCTTCCAGGGGCCCGGGAAGTGAATTAAATACCATTTGGAGGCATTTAATGTTCAAGCAAAAACGGCAGATTTTTGACAAAAGAGATAACACCCCCCCATTACGTCATTCTTCAGAAAGGTGAAAAATGGTCCGTTTTCAAATGTTTTATTTTTGAACGTCAGTTCACATTTGTAGGTGGATTATTAGTTTTAGAGCTAAAATTAGCATGTTTAAAATGATTTTCATGCTTCCAGGGGCCCGGGAAGTGAATTAAATACCATTTGGAGGCATTTAATGTTCAAGCAAAAACAGCTGATCTTTGACAAAAGAGATAACACCCCCCCATTACGTCATTCTTCAGAAAGGTGAAAAATGGTCCATTTTCAAATGTTTTATTTTTGAATGTCAGTTCACATTTGTAGGTGGATTATTAGTTTTAGAGCTAAAATTAGCATGTTTAAAGTGATTTGCATGCTTGCTGTGGCCCTAAACACAAGATTTGTGGAATGGTTAAAAGTGCGTGAAAATGGCCAATTTGCTCACTCTGAGGTCTCAAAAAGAGTTTCTTCACCCCGGGAAGTGAATTAAATACCATTTGGAGGCATTTAATGTTCAAGCAAAAACGGTTGATTTTTGACAAAAGAGATAACACCCCCCATTACGTCATTCTTCGGAAAGGTGAAAAATGGTCCGTTTTCAAATGTTTTATTTTTGAACGTCAGTTCACATTTGTAGGTGGATTATTAGTTTTAGAGCTAAAATTAGCATGTTTAAAGTGATTTTCATGCTTCCAGGGGCTCGGGAAGTGAATTAAATACCATTTGGAGGCATTTAATGTTCAAGCAAAAACAGCTGATCTTTGACAAAAGAGATAACACCCCCCATTACGTCATTCTTCAGAAACGTGAAAAATGGTCCATTTTCAAATGTTTTATTTTTGAACGTCAGTTCACATTTGTAGGTGGATTATTAGTTTTAGAGCTAAAATTAGCATGTTTAAAGTGATTTTCATGCTTCCAGGGGCTCTAAACACAAGATTTGTGGAATGGTTAAAAGTGCATGAAAATGGCCAATGTGCTCACTCTGAGGTCTCAAAAAGTGTTTCTTCACCCCGGGAAGTGAATTAAATACAATTTGGAGGCATTTAATGTTCAAGCAAAAACTGCAGATTTTTGACAAAAGAGATAACACCCCCCCATTACGTCATGCTTCAGAAAGGTGACAAATGGTCAGTTTTCAAATGTTTTATTTTTGAACATCAGTTCACATTTGTAGGTGGATTATTAGTTTTAGAGCTAAAATTAGCATGTTTAAAGTGATTTTCATGCTTCCAGGGGCCCAGGAAGTGAATTAAATACCATTTGGAGGCATTTAATGTTCAAGCAAAAACGGCTGATTTTTGACAAAAGAGATAACACCCCCCCATTACGTCATGCTTCAGAAAGGTGAAAAATTGTCCGTTTTCGAATGTTTTATTTTTGAATGTCAGTTCACATTTGTAGGTGGATTATTAGTTTTAGAGCTAAAATTAGCATGTTTAAAGTGATTTTCATGCTTCCTATGGCCCTAAACACAAGGTTTGTGGAATGGTTAAAAGTGCATGAACATGGCCAATTTGCTCACTCTGAGGTCTCAAAAAGTGTTTCTTCACCCCGGGAAGTGAATTAAATACCATTTGGAGGCATTTAATGTTCAAGCAAAAACAGCTGATTTTTGACAAAAGAGATAACACCCCCCCATTACGTAATTCTTAAGAAAGGTGAAAAATGGTCCGTTTTCAAATGTTTTATTTATGAACGTCAGTTCACATTTGTAGGTGGATTATTAGTTTTAGAGCTAAAATTAGCATGTTTAAAGTGATTTTCATGCTTCCAGGGGCCCGGGAAGTAAATTAAATACCATTTGGAGGCATTTAATGTTCAAGCAAAAACAGCTGATTTTTGACAAAAGAGATAACACCCCCCTATTACGTCATTCTTCAGAAAGGTGAAAAATCGTCTGTTTTCAAATGTTTTATTTTTGAACGTCAGTTCACATTTGTAGGTGGATTATTAGTTTTAGAGCTAAAATTAGCATGTTTAAAGTGATTTTCATGCTTCCAGGGGCTCTAAACACAAGATTTGTGGAATGGTTAAAAGTGCATGAAAATGGCCAATTTGCTCACTCTGAGGTCTCAAAAAGTGTTTCTTCACCCCGGGAAGTGAATTAAATACCATTTGGAGGCATTTAATGTTCAAGCAAAAACAGCTGATTTTTGACAAAAGAGATAACACCCCCCCATTACGTCATTCTTCAGAAAGGTGAAAAATGGTCCGTTTTCAAATGTTTTATTTTTGAACGTCAGTTCACATTTGTAGGTGGATTATTAGTTTTAGAGCTAAAATTAGCATGTTTAAAGTGATTTTCATGCTTCCAGGGGCCCGGGAAGTGAATTAAATACCATTTGGAGGCATTTAATGTTCAAGCAAAAACAGCTGATGTTTGACAAAAGAGATAACACCCCCCCATTACGTCATTCTTCAGAAAGGTGAAAAATGGTCCGTTTTCAAATGTTTTATTTTTGAACATCAGTTCACATTTGTAGGTGGATTATTAGTTTTAGAGCTAAAATTAGCATGTTTAAAGTGATTTTCATGCTTCCAGGGGCTCTAAACACAAGATTTGTGGAATGGTTAAAAGTGCATGAAAATGGCCAATTTGCTCACTCTGAGGTCTCAAAAAGTGTTTCTTCACCCCGGGAAGTGAATTAAATACCATTTGGAGGCATTTAATGTTCAAGCAAAAACGGCTGATTTTTGACAAAAGAGATAACACCCCCCAATTACGTCATGCTTCAGAAAGGTGAAAAATGGTCCGTTTTCAAATGTTTTATTTTTGAACGTCAGTTCACATTTGTAGGTGGATTATTAGTTTTAGAGCTAAAATTAGCATGTTTAAAGTGATTTTCATGCTTCCAGGGGCCCGGGAAGTGAATTAAATACCATTTGGAGGCATTTAATGTTCAAGCAAAAACGGCTGATTTTTGACAAAAGAGATAACACCCCCCCATTACGTCATGATTCAGAAAGGTGAAAAATTGTCCGTTTTCAAATGTTTTATTTTTGAATGTCAGTTCACATTTGTAGGTGGATTATTAGTTTTAGAGCTAAAATTAGCATGTTTAAAGTGATTTTCATGCTTCCTGTGGCCCTAAACACAAGGTTTGTGGAATGGTTAAAAGTGCATGAAAATGGCCAATTTGCTCACTCTGAGGTCTCAAAAAGTGTTTCTTCACCCCGGGAAGTGAATTAAATACCATTTGGAGGCATTTAATGTTCAAGCAAAAACAGCTGATTTTTGACAAAAGAGATAACACCCCCCTATTACGTCATTCTTCAGAAAGGTGAAAAATCGTCCGTTTTCAAATGTTTTATTTTTGAACGTCAGTTCACATTTGTAGGTGGATTATTAGTTTTAGAGCTAAAATTAGCATGTTTAAAGTGATTTTCATGCTTCCAGGGGCTCTAAACACAAGATTTGTGGAATGGTTAAAAGTGCATGAAAATGGCCAATTTTCTCACTCTGAGGTCTCAAAAAGTGTTTCTTCACCCCGGGAAGTGAATTAAATACCATTTGGAGGCATTTAATGTTCAAGCAAAAACGGCTGATTTTTGACAAAAGAGATAACACCCCCCATTACGTCATGCTTTAGAAAGGTGAAAAATGGTCCGTTTTCAAATGTTTTATTTTTGAACGTCAGTTCACATTTGTAGGTGGATTATTAGTTTTAGAGCTAAAATTAGCATGTTTAAAGTGATTTTCATGCTTCCAGGGGCCCGGGAAGTGAATTAAATACCATTTGGAGGCATTTAATGTTCAAGCAAAAACGGCAGATTTTTGACAAAAGAGATAACACCCCCCCATTACGTCATTCTTCAGAAAGGTGAAAAATGGTCCGTTTTCAAATGTTTTATTTTTGAACGTCAGTTCACATTTGTAGGTGGATTATTAGTTTTAGAGCTAAAATTAGCATGTTTAAAATGATTTTCATGCTTCCAGGGGCCCGGGAAGTGAATTAAATACCATTTGGAGGCATTTAATGTTCAAGCAAAAACAGCTGATCTTTGACAAAAGAGATAACACCCCCCCATTACGTCATTCTTCAGAAAGGTGAAAAATGGTCCATTTTCAAATGTTTTATTTTTGAATGTCAGTTCACATTTGTAGGTGGATTATTAGTTTTAGAGCTAAAATTAGCATGTTTAAAGTGATTTGCATGCTTGCTGTGGCCCTAAACACAAGATTTGTGGAATGGTTAAAAGTGCGTGAAAATGGCCAATTTGCTCACTCTGAGGTCTCAAAAAGAGTTTCTTCACCCCGGGAAGTGAATTAAATACCATTTGGAGGCATTTAATGTTCAAGCAAAAACGGTTGATTTTTGACAAAAGAGATAACACCCCCCCATTACGTCATTCTTCGGAAAGGTGAAAAATGGTCCGTTTTCAAATGTTTTATTTTTGAACGTCAGTTCACATTTGTAGGTGGATTATTAGTTTTAGAGCTAAAATTAGCATGTTTAAAGTGATTTTCATGCTTCCAGGGGCCCGGGAAGTGAATTAAATACCATTTGGAGGCATTTAATGTTCAAGCAAAAACAGCTGATCTTTGACAAAAGAGATAACACCCCCCATTACGTCATTCTTCAGAAACGTGAAAAATGGTCCATTTTCAAATGTTTTATTTTTGAACGTCAGTTCACATTTGTAGGTGGATTATTAGTTTTAGAGCTAAAATTAGCATGTTTAAAGTGATTTTCATGCTTCCAGGGGCTCTAAACACAAGATTTGTGGAATGGTTAAAAGTGCATGAAAATGGCCAATGTGCTCACTCTGAGGTCTCAAAAAGTGTTTCTTCACCCCGGGAAGTGAATTAAATACAATTTGGAGGCATTTAATGTTCAAGCAAAAACTGCAGATTTTTGACAAAAGAGATAACACCCCCCCATTACGTCATGCTTCAGAAAGGTGACAAATGGTCAGTTTTCAAATGTTTTATTTTTGAACATCAGTTCACATTTGTAGGTGGATTATTAGTTTTAGAGCTAAAATTAGCATGTTTAAAGTGATTTTCATGCTTCCAGGGGCCCAGGAAGTGAATTAAATACCATTTGGAGGCATTTAATGTTCAAGCAAAAACGGCTGATTTTTGACAAAAGAGATAACACCCCCCCATTACGTCATGCTTCAGAAAGGTGAAAAATTGTCCGTTTTCGAATGTTTTATTTTTGAATGTCAGTTCACATTTGTAGGTGGATTATTAGTTTTAGAGCTAAAATTAGAATGTTTAAAGTGATTTTCATGCTTCCTATGGCCCTAAACACAAGGTTTGTGGAATGGTTAAAAGTGCATGAACATGGCCAATTTGCTCACTCTGAGGTCTCAAAAAGTGTTTCTTCACCCCGGGAAGTGAATTAAATACCATTTGGAGGCATTTAATGTTCAAGCAAAAACAGCTGATTTTTGACAAAAGAGATAACACCCCCCCATTACGTAATTCTTAAGAAAGGTGAAAAATGGTCCGTTTTCAAATGTTTTATTTTTGAACGTCAGTTCACATTTGTAGGTGGATTATTAGTTTTAGAGCTAAAATTAGCATGTTTAAAGTGATTTTCATGCTTCCAGGGGCCCGGGAAGTAAATTAAATACCATTTGGAGGCATTTAATGTTCAAGCAAAAACAGCTGATTTTTGACAAAAGAGATAACACCCCCCTATTACGTCATTCTTCAGAAAGGTGAAAAATCGTCTGTTTTCAAATGTTTTATTTTTGAACGTCAGTTCACATTTGTAGGTGGATTATTAGTTTTAGAGCTAAAATTAGCATGTTTAAAGTGATTTTCATGCTTCCAGGGGCTCTAAACACAAGATTTGTGGAATGGTTAAAAGTGCATGAAAATGGCCAATTTTCTCACTCTGAGGTCTCAAAAAGTGTTTCTTCACCCCGGGAAGTGAATTAAATACCATTTGGAGGCATTTAATGTTCAAGCAAAAACGGCTGATTTTTGACAAAAGAGATAACACCCCCCATTACGTCATGCTTTAGAAAGGTGAAAAATGGTCCGTTTTCAAATGTTTTATTTTTGAACGTCAGTTCACATTTGTAGGTGGATTATTAGTTTTAGAGCTAAAATTAGCATGTTTAAAGTGATTTTCATGCTTCCAGGGGCCCGGGAAGTGAATTAAATACCATTTGGAGGCATTTAATGTTCAAGCAAAAACGGCTGATTTTTGACAAAAGAGATAACACCCCCCCATTACGTCATTCTTCAGAAAGGTGAAAAATGCTCCGTTTTCAAATGTTTTATTTTTGAACGTCAGTTCACATTTGTAGGTGGATTATTAGTTTTAGAGCTAAAATTAGCATGTTTAAAATGATTTTCATGCTTCCAGGGGCCCGGGAAGTGAATTAAATACCATTTGGAGGCATTTAATGTTCAAGCAAAAACAGCTGATCTTTGACAAAAGAGATAACACCCCCCCATTACGTCATTCTTCAGAAAGGTGAAAAATGGTCCATTTTCAAATGTTTTATTTTTGAATGTCAGTTCACATTTGTAGGTGGATTATTAGTTTTAGAGCTAAAATTAGCATGTTTAAAGTGATTTGCATGCTTGCTGTGGCCCTAAACACAAGATTTGTGGAATGGTTAAAAGTGCGTGAAAATGGCCAATTTGCTCACTCTTAGGTCTCAAAAAGAGTTTCTTCACCCCGGGAAGTGAATTAAATACCATTTGGAGGCATTTAATGTTCAAGCAAAAACGGCTGATTTTTGACAAAAGAGATAACACCCCCCCATTACGTCATTCTTCAGAAAGGTGAAAAATGGTCCGTTTTCAAATGTTTTATTTTTGAACGTCAGTTCACATTTGTAGGTGTATTATTAGTTTTAGAGCTAAAATTAGCATGTTTAAAGTGATTTTCATGCTTCCAGGGGCCCGGGAAGTGAATTAAATACCATTTGGAGGCATTTAATGTTCAAGCAAAAACAGCTGATCTTTGACAAAAGAGATAACACCCCCCATTACGTCATTCTTCAGAAAGGTGAAAAATGGTCCATTTTCAAATGTTTTATTTTTGAACGTCAGTTCACATTTGTAGGTGGATTATTAGTTTTAGAGCTAAAATTAGCATGTTTAAAGTGATTTTCATGCTTCCAGGGGCTCTAAACACAAGATTTGTGGAATGGTTAAAAGTGCATGAAAATGGCCAATTTGCTCACTCTGAGGTCTCAAAAAGTGTTTCTTCACCCCGGGAAGTGAATTAAATACCATTTGGAGGCATTTAATGTTCAAGCAAAAACTGCAGATTTTTGACAAAAGAGATAACACCCCCCCATTACGTCATGCTTCAGAAAGGTGACAAATGGTCCGTTTTCAAATGTTTTATTTTTGAATGTCAATTCACATTTGTAGGTGGATTATTAGTTTTAGAGCTAAAATTAGCATGTTTAAAGTGATTTTCATGCTTCCTGTGGCCCTAAACACAAGGTTTGTGGAATGGTTAAAAGTGGATGAAAATGGCCAATTTGCTCACTCTGAGGTCTCAAAAAGTGTTTCTTCACCCCGGGAAGTGAATTAAATACCATTTGGAGGCATTTAATGTTCAAGCAAAAACAGCTGATTTTTGACAAAAGAGATAACACCCCCCCATTACGTAATTCTTCAGAAAGGTGAAAAATGGTCCGTTTTCAAATGTTTTATTTTTGAATGTCAGTTCACATTTGTAGGTGGATTATTAGTTTTAGAGCTAAAATTAGCATATTTAAAGTGATTTTCATGCTTCCAGGGGCTCTAAACACAAGATTTGTGGAATGGTTAAAAGTGCATGAAAATGGCCAATTTGCTCACTCTGAGGTCTCAAAAAGTGTTTCTTCACCCGGGAAGTGAATTAAATACCATTTGGAGGCATTTAATGTTCAAGCAAAAACGGCTGATTTTTGACAAAAGAGATAACACCCCCCTATTACATCATTCTTCAGATAGGTGAAAAATGGTCCGTTTTCAAATGTTTTATTTTTGAACGTCAGTTCACATTTGTAGGTGGATTATTAGTTTTAGAGCTAAAATTAGCATGTTTAAAGTGATTTTCATGCTTCCAGGGGCTCTAAACACAAGATTTGTGGAATGGTTAAAAGTGCATGAAAATGGCAAATTTGCTCACTCTGAGGTCTCAAAAAGTGTTTCTTCACCCCGGGAAGTGAATTAAATACCATTTGGAGGCATTTAATGTTCAATCAAAAACAGCTGATTTTTGACAAAAGAGATAACACCCCCCCATTACGTCATTCTTCAGAAAGGTGAAAAATGGTCCGTTTTCAAATGTTTTATTTTTGAACGTCAGTTCACATTTGTAGGTGGATTATTAGTTTTAGAGCTAAAATTAGCATGTTTAAAGTGATTTTCATGCTTCCAGGGGCCGGGGAAGTGAATTAAATACCATTTGGAGGCATTTAATGTTCAAGCAAAAACAGCTGATTTTTGACAAAAGAGATAACACCCCCCCATTACGTCATTCTTCAGAAAGGTGAAAAATGGTCCGTTTTCAAATGTTTTATTTTTGAACGTCAGTTCACATTTGTAGGTGGATTATTAGTTTTAGAGCTAAAATTAGCATGTTTAAAGTGATTTTCATGCTTCCAGGGGCCCGGGAAGTGAATTAAATACCATTTGGAAGCATTTAATGTTCAAGCAAAAACAGCTGATGTTTGACAAAAGAGATAACACCCCCCCATTACGTAATTCTTCAGAAAGGTGAAAAATGGTCCGTTTTCAAATGTTTTATTTTTGAACATCAGTTCACATTTGTAGGTGGATTATAAGTTTTAGAGCTAAAATTAGCATATTTAAAGTGATTTTCATGCTTCCAGGTGCTCTAAACACAAGATTTGTAGAATGGTTAAAAGTGCATGAAAATGGCCAATTTGCTCACTCTGAGGTCTCAAAAAGTGTTTCTTCACCCCGGGAAGTGAATTAAATACCATTTGGAGGCATTTAATGTTCAAGCAAAAACAGCAGATTTTTGACAAAAGAGATAACACCCCCCCATTACGTCATTCTTCAGAAAGGTGAAAAATGGTCCGTTTTCAAATGTTTTATTTTTGAACATCAGTTCACATTTGTAGGTGGATTATTAGTTTTAGAGCTAAAATTAGCATGTTTAAAGTGATTTTCATGCTTCCAGGGGCCTGGGAAGTGAATTAAATACCATTTGGAGGCATTTAATGTTCAAGCAAAAACGGCTGATTTTTGACAAAAGAGATAACACCCCCCCATTACGTCATGCTTCAGAAAGGTGAAAAATTGTCCGTTTTCAAATGTTTTATTTTTGAATGTCAGTTCACATTTGTAGGTGGATTATTAGTTTTAGAGCTAAAATGAGCATGTTTAAAGTGATTTTCATGCTTCCTGTGGCCCTAAACACAAGGTTTGTGGAATGGTTAAAAGTGCATGAAAATGGCCAATTTGCTCACTCTGAGGTCTCAAAAAGTGTTTCTTCACCCCGGGAAGTGAATTAAATACCATTTGGAGGCATTTAATGTTCAAGCAAAAACAGCTGATTTTTCACAAAAGAGATAACACGCCCCCATTACGTAATTCTTCAGAAAGGTGAAAAATGGTCCGTTTTCAAATGTTTTATTTTTGAACGTCAGTTCACATTTGTAGGTGGCTTATTAGTTTTAGAGCTAAAATTAGCATGTTTAAAGTGATTTTCATGCTTCCAGGGGCCCGGGAAGTAAATTAAATACCATTTGGAGGCATTTAATGTTCAAGCAAAAACAGCTGATTTTTGACAAAAGAGATAACACCCCCCTATTACGTCATTCTTCAGAAAGGTGAAAAATCGTCCGTTTTCAAATGTTTTATTTTTGAACGTCAGTTCACATTTGTAGGTGGATTATTAGTTTTAGAGCTAAAATTAGCATGTTTAAAGTGATTTTCATGCTTCCAGGGGCTCTAAACACAAGATTTGTGGAATGGTTAAAAGTGCATGAAAATGGCCAATTTTCTCACTCTGAGGTCTCAAAAAGTGTTTCTTCACCCCGGGAAGTGAATTAAATACCATTTGGAGGCATTTAATGTTCAAGCAAAAACGGCTGAGTTTTTGACAAAAGAGATAACACCCCCCATTACGTCATGCTTCAGAAAGTTGAAAAATGGTCCATTTTCAAATGTTTTATTTTTGAACATCAGTTCACATTTGTAGGTGGATTATTAGTTTTAGAGCTAAAATTAGCATGTTTAAAGTGATTTTCATGCTTCCAGGGGCCCGGGAAGTGAATTAAATACCATTTGGAGGCATTTAATGTTCAAGCAAAAACGGCTGATTTTTGACAAAAGAGATAACACCCCCCCATTACGTCATGCTTCAGAAAGGTGAAAAATTGTCCGTTTTCAAATGTTTTATTTTTGAATGTCAGTTCACATTTGTAGGTGGATTATTAGTTTTAGAGCTAAAATTAGCATGTTTAAAGTGATTTTCATGCTTCCAGGGGCCCGGGAAGTGAATTAAATACCATTTGGAGGCATTTAATGTTCAAGCAAAAACGGCTGATTTTTGACAAAAGAGATAACACCCCCCCATTACGTCATGCTTCAGAAAGGTGAAAAATTGTCCGTTTTCAAATGTTTTATTTTTGAATGTCAGTTCACATTTGTAGGTGGATTATTAGTTTTAGAGCTAAAATTAGCATGTTTAAAGTGATTTTCATGCTTCCTGTGGCCCTAAACACAAGGTTTGTGGAATGGTTAAAAGTGCATTAAAATGGCCAATTTGCTCACTCTGAGGTCTCAAAAAGTGTTTCTTCACCCCGGGTAGTGAATTAAATACCATTTGGAGGCATTTAATGTTCAAGCAAAAACAGCTGATTTTTCCAAAAGAGATAACACGCCCCCATTACGTAATTCTTCAGAAAGGTGAAAAATGGTCCGTTTTCAAATGTTTTATTTTTGAACGTCAGTTCACATTTGTAGGTGGCTTATTAGTTTTAGAGCTAAAATTAGCATGTTTAAAGTGATTTTCATGCTTCCAGGGGCCCGGGAAGTAAATTAAATACCATTTGGAGGCATTTAATGTTCAAGCAAAAACAGCTGATTTTTGACAAAAGAGATAACACCCCCCTATTACGTCATTCTTCAGAAAGGTGAAAAATGGTCCGTTTTCAAATGTTTTATTTTTGAACATCAGTTCACATTTGTAGGTGGATTATTAGTTTTAGAGCTAAAATTAGCATGTTTAAAGTGATTTTCATGCTTCCAGGGGCCTGGGAAGTGAATTAAATACCATTTGGAGGCATTTAATGTTCAAGCAAAAACGGCTGATTTTTGACAAAAGAGATAACACCCCCCCATTACGTCATGCTTCAGAAAGGTGAAAAATTGTCCGTTTTCAAATGTTTTATTTTTGAATGTCAGTTCACATTTGTAGGTGGATTATTAGTTTTAGAGCTAAAATGAGCATGTTTAAAGTGATTTTCATGCTTCCTGTGGCCCTAAACACAAGGTTTGTGGAATGGTTAAAAGTGCATGAAAATGGCCAATTTGCTCACTCTGAGGTCTCAAAAAGTGTTTCTTCACCCCGGGAAGTGAATTAAATACCATTTGGAGGCATTTAATGTTCAAGCAAAAACAGCTGATTTTTCACAAAAGAGATAACACGCCCCCATTACGTAATTCTTCAGAAAGGTGAAAAATGGTCCGTTTTCAAATGTTTTATTTTTGAACGTCAGTTCACATTTGTAGGTGGCTTATTAGTTTTAGAGCTAAAATTAGCATGTTTAAAGTGATTTTCATGCTTCCAGGGGCCCGGGAAGTAAATTAAATACCATTTGGAGGCATTTAATGTTCAAGCAAAAACAGCTGATTTTTGACAAAAGAGATAACACCCCCCTATTACGTCATTCTTCAGAAAGGTGAAAAATCGTCCGTTTTCAAATGTTTTATTTTTGAACGTCAGTTCACATTTGTAGGTGGATTATTAGTTTTAGAGCTAAAATTAGCATGTTTAAAGTGATTTTCATGCTTCCAGGGGCTCTAAACACAAGATTTGTGGAATGGTTAAAAGTGCATGAAAATGGCCAATTTTCTCACTCTGAGGTCTCAAAAAGTGTTTCTTCACCCCGGGAAGTGAATTAAATACCATTTGGAGGCATTTAATGTTCAAGCAAAAACGGCTGAGTTTTTGACAAAAGAGATAACACCCCCCATTACGTCATGCTTCAGAAAGTTGAAAAATGGTCCATTTTCAAATGTTTTATTTTTGAACATCAGTTCACATTTGTAGGTGGATTATTAGTTTTAGAGCTAAAATTAGCATGTTTAAAGTGATTTTCATGCTTCCAGGGGCCCGGGAAGTGAATTAAATACCATTTGGAGGCATTTAATGTTCAAGCAAAAACGGCTGATTTTTGACAAAAGAGATAACACCCCCCCATTACGTCATGCTTCAGAAAGGTGAAAAATTGTCCGTTTTCAAATGTTTTATTTTTGAATGTCAGTTCACATTTGTAGGTGGATTATTAGTTTTAGAGCTAAAATTAGCATGTTTAAAGTGATTTTCATGCTTCCAGGGGCCCGGGAAGTGAATTAAATACCATTTGGAGGCATTTAATGTTCAAGCAAAAACGGCTGATTTTTGACAAAAGAGATAACACCCCCCCATTACGTCATGCTTCAGAAAGGTGAAAAATTGTCCGTTTTCAAATGTTTTATTTTTGAATGTCAGTTCACATTTGTAGGTGGATTATTAGTTTTAGAGCTAAAATTAGCATGTTTAAAGTGATTTTCATGCTTCCTGTGGCCCTAAACACAAGGTTTGTGGAATGGTTAAAAGTGCATTAAAATGGCCAATTTGCTCACTCTGAGGTCTCAAAAAGTGTTTCTTCACCCCGGGTAGTGAATTAAATACCATTTGGAGGCATTTAATGTTCAAGCAAAAACAGCTGATTTTTCCAAAAGAGATAACACGCCCCCATTACGTAATTCTTCAGAAAGGTGAAAAATGGTCCGTTTTCAAATGTTTTATTTTTGAACGTCAGTTCACATTTGTAGGTGGCTTATTAGTTTTAGAGCTAAAATTAGCATGTTTAAAGTGATTTTCATGCTTCCAGGGGCCCGGGAAGTAAATTAAATACCATTTGGAGGCATTTAATGTTCAAGCAAAAACAGCTGATTTTTGACAAAAGAGATAACACCCCCCTATTACGTCATTCTTCAGAAAGGTGAAAAATGGTCCGTTTTCAAATGTTTTATTTTTGAATGTCAGTTCACATTTGTAGGTGGATTATTAGTTTTAGAGCTAAAATTAGCATATTTAAAGTGATTTTCATGCTTCCAGGGGCTCTAAACACAAGATTTGTGGAATGGTTAAAAGTGCATGAAAATGGCCAATTTGCTCACTCTGAGGTCTCAAAAAGTGTTTCTTCACCCGGGAAGTGAATTAAATACCATTTGGAGGCATTTAATGTTCAAGCAAAAACGGCTGATTTTTGACAAAAGAGATAACACCCCCCTATTACATCATTCTTCAGATAGGTGAAAAATGGTCCGTTTTCAAATGTTTTATTTTTGAACGTCAGTTCACATTTGTAGGTGGATTATTAGTTTTAGAGCTAAAATTAGCATGTTTAAAGTGATTTTCATGCTTCCAGGGGCTCTAAACACAAGATTTGTGGAATGGTTAAAAGTGCATGAAAATGGCAAATTTGCTCACTCTGAGGTCTCAAAAAGTGTTTCTTCACCCCGAGAAGTGAATTAAATACCATATGGAGGCATTTAATGTTCAATCAAAAACAGCTAATTTTTGACAAAAGAGATAACACCCCCCCATTACGTCATTCTTCAGAAAGGTGAAAAATGGTCCGTTTTCAAATGTTTTATTTTTGAACGTCAGTTCACATTTGTAGGTGGATTATTAGTTTTAGAGCTAAAATTAGCATGTTTAAAGTGATTTTCATGCTTCCAGGGGCCGGGGAAGTGAATTAAATACCATTTGGAGGCATTTAATGTTCAAGCAAAAACAGCTGATTTTTGACAAAAGAGATAACACCCCCCCATTACGTCATTCTTCAGAAAGGTGAAAAATGGTCCGTTTTCAAATGTTTTATTTTTGAACGTCAGTTCACATTTGTAGGTGGATTATTAGTTTTAGAGCTAAAATTAGCATGTTTAAAGTGATTTTCATGCTTCCAGGGGCCCGGGAAGTAAATTAAATACCATTTGGAAGCATTTAATGTTCAAGCAAAAACAGCTGATGTTTGACAAAAGAGATAACACCCCCCCATTACGTAATTCTTCAGAAAGGTGAAAAATGGTCCGTTTTCAAATGTTTTATTTTTGAACATCAGTTCACATTTGTAGGTGGATTATAAGTTTTAGAGCTAAAATTAGCATATTTAAAGTGATTTTCATGCTTCCAGGTGCTCTAAACACAAGATTTGTAGAATGGTTAAAAGTGCATGAAAATGGCCAATTTGCTCACTCTGAGGTCTCAAAAAGTGTTTCTTCACCCCGGGAAGTGAATTAAATACCATTTGGAGGCATTTAATGTTCAAGCAAAAACAGCAGATTTTTGACAAAAGAGATAACACCCCCCCATTACGTCATTCTTCAGAAAGGTGAAAAATGGTCCGTTTTCAAATGTTTTATTTTTGAACATCAGTTCACATTTGTAGGTGGATTATTAGTTTTAGAGCTAAAATTAGCATGTTTAAAGTGATTTTCATGCTTCCAGGGGCCCGGGAAGTGAATTAAATACCATTTGGAGGCATTTAATGTTCAAGCAAAAACGGCTGATTTTTGACAAAAGAGATAACACCCCCCCATTACGTCATGCTTCAGAAAGGTGAAAAATTGTCCGTTTTCAAATGTTTTATTTTTGAATGTCAGTTCACATTTGTAGGTGGATTATTAGTTTTAGAGCTAAAATGAGCATGTTTAAAGTGATTTTCATGCTTCCTGTGGCCCTAAACACAAGGTTTGTGGAATGGTTAAAAGTGCATGAAAATGGCCAATTTGCTCACTCTGAGGTCTCAAAAAGTGTTTCTTCACCCCGGGAAGTGAATTAAGTACCATTTGGAGGCATTTAATGTTCAAGCAAAAACAGCTGATTTTTCACAAAAGAGATAACACGCCCCCATTACGTAATTCTTCAGAAAGGTGAAAAATGGTCCGTTTTCAAATGTTTTATTTTTGAACGTCAGTTCACATTTGTAGGTGGCTTATTAGTTTTAGAGCTAAAATTAGCATGTTTAAAGTGATTTTCATGCTTCCAGGGGCCCGGGAAGTAAATTAAATACCATTTGGAGGCATTTAATGTTCAAGCAAAAACAGCTGATTTTTGACAAAAGAGATAACACCCCCCTATTACGTCATTCTTCAGAAAGGTGAAAAATCGTCCGTTTTCAAATGTTTTATTTTTGAACGTCAGTTCACATTTGTAGGTGGATTATTAGTTTTAGAGCTAAAATTAGCATGTTTAAAGTGATTTTCATGCTTCCAGGGGCTCTAAACACAAGATTTGTGGAATGGTTAAAAGTGCATGAAAATGGCCAATTTTCTCACTCTGAGGTCTCAAAAAGTGTTTCTTCACCCCGGGAAGTGAATTAAATACCATTTGGAGGCATTTAATGTTCAAGCAAAAACGGCTGAGTTTTTGACAAAAGAGATAACACCCCCATTACGTCATGCTTCAGAAAGTTGAAAAATGGTCCGTTTTCAAATGTTTTATTTTTGAACATCAGTTCACATTTGTAGGTGGATTATTAGTTTTAGAGCTAAAATTAGCATGTTTAAAGTGATTTTCATGCTTCCAGGGGCCCGGGAAGTGAATTAAATACCATTTGGAGGCATTTAATGTTCAAGCAAAAACGGCTGATTTTTGACAAAAGAGATAACACCCCCCCATTACGTCATGCTTCAGAAAGGTGAAAAATTGTCCTTTTTCAAATGTTTTATTTTTGAATGTCAGTTCACATTTGTAGGTGGAATATTAGTTTTAGAGCTAAAATTAGCATGTTTAAAGTGATTTTCATGCTTCCAGGGGCCCGGGAAGTGAATTAAATACCATTTGGAGGCATTTAATGTTCAAGCAAAAACGGCTGATTTTTGACAAAAGAGATAACACCCCCCCATTACGTCATGCTTCAGAAAGGTGAAAAATTGTCCGTTTTCAAATGTTTTATTTTTGAATGTCAGTTCACATTTGTAGGTGGATTATTAGTTTTAGAGCTAAAATTAGCATGTTTAAAGTGATTTTCATGCTTCCTGTGGCCCTAAACACAAGGTTTGTGGAATGGTTAAAAGTGCATTAAAATGGCCAATTTGCTCACTCTGAGGTCTCAAAAAGTGTTTCTTCACCCCGGGTAGTGAATTAAATACCATTTGGAGGCATTTAATGTTCAAGCAAAAACAGCTGATTTTTCCAAAAGAGATAACACGCCCCCATTACGTAATTCTTCAGAAAGGTGAAAAATGGTCCGTTTTCAAATGTTTTATTTTTGAACGTCAGTTCACATTTGTAGGTGGCTTATTAGTTTTAGAGCTAAAATTAGCATGTTTAAAGTGATTTTCATGCTTCCAGGGGCCCGGGAAGTAAATTAAATACCATTTGGAGGCATTTAATGTTCAAGCAAAAACGGCTGATTTTTGACAAAAGAGATAACACCCCCCATTACGTCATGCTTCAGAAAGTTGAAAAATGGTCCGTTTTCAAATGTTTTATTTTTGAACATCAGTTCACATTTGTAGGTGGATTATTAGTTTTAGAGCTAAAATTAGCATGTTTAAAGTGATTTTCATGCTTCCAGGGGCCCGGGAAGCGAATTAAATACCATTTGGAGGCATTTAATGTTCAAGCAAAAACGGCTGATTTTTGACAAAAGAGATAACACCCCCCATTACGTCATGCTTCAGAAAGTTGAAAAATGGTCCGTTTTCAAATGTTTTATTTTTGAACATCAGTTCACATTTGTAGGTGGATTATTAGTTTTAGAGCTAAAATTAGCATGTTTAAAGTGATTTTCATGCTTCCAGGGGCTCTAAACACAAGATTTGTGGAATGGTTAAAAGTGCATGAAAATGGCCAATTTGCTCACTCTGAGGTCTCAAAAAGTGTTTCTTCACCCCGGGAAGTGAATTAAATACCATTTGGAGGCATTTAATGTTCAAGCAAAAACGGCTGATTTTTGACAAAAGAGATAACACCCCCCAATTACGTCATGCTTCAGAAAGGTGAAAAATGGTCCGTTTTCAAATGTTTTATTTTTGAACGTCAGTTCACATTTGTAGGTGGATTATTAGTTTTAGAGCTAAAATTAGCATGTTTAAAGTGATTTTCATGCTTCCAGGGGCCCGGGAAGTGAATTAAATACCATTTGGAGGCATTTAATGTTCAAGCAAAAACGGCTGATTTTTGACAAAAGAGATAACACCCCCCCATTACGTCATGATTCAGAAAGGTGAAAAATTGTCCGTTTTCAAATGTTTTATTTTTGAATGTCAGTTCACATTTGTAGGTGGATTATTAGTTTTAGAGCTAAAATTAGCATGTTTAAAGTGATTTTCATGCTTCCTGTGGCCCTAAACACAAGGTTTGTGGAATGGTTAAAAGTGCATGAAAATGGCCAATTTGCTCACTCTGAGGTCTCAAAAAGTGTTTCTTCACCCCGGGAAGTGAATTAAATACCATTTGGAGGCATTTAATGTTCAAGCAAAAACAGCTGATTTTTGACAAAAGAGATAACACCCCCCTATTACGTCATTCTTCAGAAAGGTGAAAAATCGTCCGTTTTCAAATGTTTTATTTTTGAACGTCAGTTCACATTTGTAGGTGGATTATTAGTTTTAGAGCTAAAATTAGCATGTTTAAAGTGATTTTCATGCTTCCAGGGGCTCTAAACACAAGATTTGTGGAATGGTTAAAAGTGCATGAAAATGGCCAATTTTCTCACTCTGAGGTCTCAAAAAGTGTTTCTTCACCCCGGGAAGTGAATTAAATACCATTTGGAGGCATTTAATGTTCAAGCAAAAACGGCTGATTTTTGACAAAAGAGATAACACCCCCCATTACGTCATGCTTTAGAAAGGTGAAAAATGGTCCGTTTTCAAATGTTTTATTTTTGAACGTCAGTTCACATTTGTAGGTGGATTATTAGTTTTAGAGCTAAAATTAGCATGTTTAAAGTGATTTTCATGCTTCCAGGGGCCCGGGAAGTGAATTAAATACCATTTGGAGGCATTTAATGTTCAAGCAAAAACGGCAGATTTTTGACAAAAGAGATAACACCCCCCCATTACGTCATTCTTCAGAAAGGTGAAAAATGGTCCGTTTTCAAATGTTTTATTTTTGAACGTCAGTTCACATTTGTAGGTGGATTATTAGTTTTAGAGCTAAAATTAGCATGTTTAAAATGATTTTCATGCTTCCAGGGGCCCGGGAAGTGAATTAAATACCATTTGGAGGCATTTAATGTTCAAGCAAAAACAGCTGATCTTTGACAAAAGAGATAACACCCCCCCATTACGTCATTCTTCAGAAAGGTGAAAAATGGTCCATTTTCAAATGTTTTATTTTTGAATGTCAGTTCACATTTGTAGGTGGATTATTAGTTTTAGAGCTAAAATTAGCATGTTTAAAGTGATTTGCATGCTTGCTGTGGCCCTAAACACAAGATTTGTGGAATGGTTAAAAGTGCGTGAAAATGGCCAATTTGCTCACTCTGAGGTCTCAAAAAGAGTTTCTTCACCCCGGGAAGTGAATTAAATACCATTTGGAGGCATTTAATGTTCAAGCAAAAACGGTTGATTTTTGACAAAAGAGATAACACCCCCCCATTACGTCATTCTTCGGAAAGGTGAAAAATGGTCCGTTTTCAAATGTTTTATTTTTGAACGTCAGTTCACATTTGTAGGTGGATTATTAGTTTTAGAGCTAAAATTAGCATGTTTAAAGTGATTTTCATGCTTCCAGGGGCCCGGGAAGTGAATTAAATACCATTTGGAGGCATTTAATGTTCAAGCAAAAACAGCTGATCTTTGACAAAAGAGATAACACCCCCCATTACGTCATTCTTCAGAAACGTGAAAAATGGTCCATTTTCAAATGTTTTATTTTTGAACGTCAGTTCACATTTGTAGGTGGATTATTAGTTTTAGAGCTAAAATTAGCATGTTTAAAGTGATTTTCATGCTTCCAGGGGCTCTAAACACAAGATTTGTGGAATGGTTAAAAGTGCATGAAAATGGCCAATGTGCTCACTCTGAGGTCTCAAAAAGTGTTTCTTCACCCCGGGAAGTGAATTAAATACAATTTGGAGGCATTTAATGTTCAAGCAAAAACTGCAGATTTTTGACAAAAGAGATAACACCCCCCCATTACGTCATGCTTCAGAAAGGTGACAAATGGTCCGTTTTCAAATGTTTTATTTTTGAATGTCAATTCACATTTGTAGGTGGATTATTAGTTTTAGAGCTAAAATTAGCATGTTTAAAGTGATTTTCATGCTTCCTGTGGCCCTAAACACAAGGTTTGTGGAATGGTTAAAAGTGGATGAAAATGGCCAATTTGCTCACTCTGAGGTCTCAAAAAGTGTTTCTTTACCCCGGGAAGTGAATTAAATACCATTTGGAGGCATTTAATGTTCAAGCAAAAACAGCTGATTTTTGACAAAAGAGATAACACCCCCCCATTACGTAATTCTTCAGAAAGGTGAAAAATTGTCCGTTTTCAAATGTTTTAATTTTGAATGTCAGTTCACATTTGTAGGTGGATTATTAGTTTTAGAGCTAAAATTAGCATATTTAAAGTGATTTTCATGCTTCCAGGGGCTCTAAACACAAGATTTGTGGAATGGTTAAAAGTGCATGAAAATGGCCAATTTGCTCACTCTGAGGTCTCAAAAAGTGTTTCTTCACCCGGGAAGTGAATTAAATACCATTTGGAGGCATTTAATGTTCAAGCAAAAACGGCTGATTTTTGACAAAAGAGATAACACCCCCCCATTACATCATTCTTCAGATAGGTGAAAAATGGTCCGTTTTCAAATGTTTTATTTTTGAATGTCAGTTCACATTTGTAGGTGGATTATTAGTTTTAGAGCTAAAATTAGCATGTTTAAGGTGATTTTCATGCTTCCAGGGGCTCTAAACACAAGATTTGTGGAATGGGTAAAAGTGCATGAAAATGGCAAATTTGCTCACTCTGAGGTCTCAAAAAGTGTTTCTTCACCCCGGGAAGTGAATTAAATACCATTTGGAGGCATTTAATGTTCAATCAAAAACAGCTGATTTTTGACAAAAGAGATAACACCCCCCCATTACGTCATTCTTCAGAAAGGTGAAAAATGGTCCGTTTTCAAATGTTTTATTTTTGAACGTCAGTTCACATTTGTAGGTGGATTATTAGTTTTAGAGCTAAAATTAGCATGTTTAAAGTGATTTTCATGCTTCCAGGGGCTCTAAACACAAGATTTGTGGAATGGTTAAAAGTGCATGAAAATGGCCAATTTTCTCACTCTGAGGTCTCAAAAAGTGTTTCTTCACCCCGGGAAGTGAATTAAATACCATTTGGAGGCATTTAATGTTCAAGCAAAAACGGCTGATTTTTGACAAAAGAGATAACACCCCCCATTACGTCATGCTTTAGAAAGGTGAAAAATGGTCCGTTTTCAAATGTTTTATTTTTGAACGTCAGTTCACATTTGTAGGTGGATTATTAGTTTTAGAGCTAAAATTAGCATGTTTAAAGTGATTTTCATGCTTCCAGGGGCCCGGGAAGTGAATTAAATACCATTTGGAGGCATTTAATGTTCAAGCAAAAATGGCTGATTTTTGACAAAAGAGATAACACCCCCCCATTACGTCATTCTTCAGAAATGTGAAAAATGGTCCGTTTTCAAATATTTTATTTTTGAACGTCAGTTCACATTTGTAGGTGGATTATTAGTTTTAGAGCTAAAATTAGCATGTTTAAAATGATTTTCATGCTTCCAGGGGCCCGGGAAGTGAATTAAATACCATTTGGAGGCATTTAATGTTCAAGCAAAAACAGCTGATCTTTGACAAAAGAGATAACACCCCCCCATTACGTCATTCTTCAGAAAGGTGAAAAATGGTCCATTTTCAAATGTTTTATTTTTGAATGTCAGTTCACATTTGTAGGTGGATTATTAGTTTTAGAGCTAAAATTAGCATGTTTAAAGTGATTTGCATGCTTGGTGTGGCCCTAAACACAAGATTTGTGGAATGGTTAAAAGTGCGTGAAAATGGCCAATTTGCTCACTCTGAGGTCTCAAAAAGAGTTTCTTCACCCCGGGAAGTGAATTAAATACCATTTGGAGGCATTTAATGTTCAAGCAAAAACGGTTGATTTTTGACAAAAGAGATAACACCCCCCCATTACGTCATTCTTCGGAAAGGTGAAAAATGGTCCGTTTTCAAATGTTTTATTTTTGAACGTCAGTTCACATTTGTAGGTGGATTATTAGTTTTAGAGCTAAAATTAGCATGTTTAAAGTGATTTTCATGCTTCCAGGGGCCCGGGAAGTGAATTAAATACCATTTGGAGGCATTTAATGTTCAAGCAAAAACAGCTGATCTTTGACAAAAGAGATAACACCCCCCATTACGTCATTCTTCAGAAACGTGAAAAATGGTCCATTTTCAAATGTTTTATTTTTGAACGTCAGTTCACATTTGTAGGTGGATTATTAGTTTTAGAGCTAAAATTAGCATGTTTAAAGTGATTTTCATGCTTCCAGGGGCTCTAAACACAAGATTTGTGGAATGGTTAAAAGTGCATGAAAATGGCCAATTTGCTCACTCTGAGGTCTCAAAAAGTGTTTCTTCACCCCGGGAAGTGAATTAAATACCATTTGGAGGCATTTAATGTTCAAGCAAAAACTGCAGATTTTTGACAAAAGAGATAACACCCCCCCATTACGTCATGCTTCAGAAAGGTGACAAATGGTCCGTTTTCAAATGTTTTATTTTTGAATGTCAATTCACATTTGTAGGTGGATTATTAGTTTTAGAGCTAAAATTAGCATGTTTAAAGTGATTTTCATGCTTCCTGTGGCCCTAAACACAAGGTTTGTGGAATGGTTAAAAGTGGATGAAAATGGCCAATTTGCTCACTCTGAGGTCTCAAAAAGTGTTTCTTCACCCCGGGAAGTGAATTAAATACCATTTGGAGGCATTTAATGTTCAAGCAAAAACAGCTGATTTTTGACAAAAGAGATAACACCCCCCCATTACGTAATTCTTCAGAAAGGTGAAAAATTGTCCGTTTTCAAATGTTTTATTTTTGAATGTCAGTTCACATTTGTAGGTGGATTATTAGTTTTAGAGCTAAAATTAGCATATTTAAAGTGATTTTCATGCTTCCAGGGGCTCTAAACACAAGATTTGTGGAATGGTTAAAAGTGCATGAAAATGGCCAATTTGCTCACTCTGAGGTCTCAAAAAGTGTTTCTTCACCCGGGAAGTGAATTAAATACCATTTGGAGGCATTTAATGTTCAAGCAAAAACGGCTGATTTTTGACAAAAGAGATAACACCCCCCCATTACATCATTCTTCAGATAGGTGAAAAATGGTCCGTTTTCAAATGTTTTATTTTTGAACATCAGTTCACATTTGTAGGTGGATTATTAGTTTTAGAGCTAAAATTAGCATGTTTAAAGTGATTTTCATGCTTCCAGGGGCTCTAAACACAAGATTTGTGGAATGGTTAAAAGTGC
Source organism: Lissotriton helveticus (assembly GCF_964261635.1). Classification (NCBI taxonomy): domain Eukaryota; kingdom Metazoa; phylum Chordata; class Amphibia; order Caudata; family Salamandridae; genus Lissotriton; species Lissotriton helveticus. Next base: position 4,190,099 of record NW_027611740.1, read on the forward strand.
ATGAAAATGGCAAATTTGCTCACTCTGAGGTCTCAAAAAGTGTTTCTTCACCCCGGGAAGTGAATTAAATACCATTTGGAGGCATTTAATGTTCAATCAAAAACAGCTGATTTTTGACAAAAGAGATAACACCCCCCCATTACGTCATTCTTCAGAAAGGTGAAAAATGGTCCGTTTTCAAATGTTTTATTTTTGAACGTCAGTTCACATTTGTAGGTGGATTATTAGTTTTAGAGCTAAAATTAGCATGTTTAAAGTGATTTTCATGCTTCCAGGGGCCGGGGAAGTGAATTAAATACCATTTGGAGGCATTTAATGTTCAAGCAAAAACAGCTGATTTTTGACAAAAGAGATAACACCCCCCCATTACGTCATTCTTCAGAAAGGTGAAAAATGGTCCGTTTTCAAATGTTTTATTTTTGCACGTCAGTTCACATTTGTAGGTGGATTATTAGTTTTAGAGCTAAAATTAGCATGTTTAAAGTGATTTTCATGCTTCCAGGTGCCCGGGAAGTGAATTAAATACCATTTGGAGGCATTTAATGTTCAAGCAAAAACAGCTGATTTTTGACAAAAGAGATAACACCCCCCCATTACGTCATGCTTCAGAAAGGTGAAAAATTGTCCGTTTTCAAATGTTTTATTTTTGAATGTCAGTTCACATTTGTAGGTGGATTATTAGTTTTAGAGCTAAAATTAGCATGTTTAAAGTGATTTTCATGCTTCCTGTGGCCCTAAACACAAGGTTTGTGGAATGGTTAAAAGTGCATGAAAATGGCCAATTTGCTCACTCTGAGGTCTCAAAAAGTGTTTATTCACCCCGGGAAGTGAATTAAATACCATTTGGAGGCATTTAATGTTCAAGCAAAAACAGCTGATTTTAGGCAAAAGAGATAACACCCCCCCATTACGTAATTCTTCAGAAAGGTGAAAAATGCTCCGTTTTCAAATGTTTTATTTTTGAACGTCAGTTCACATTTGTAGGTGGATAATTAGTTTTAGAGCTAAAATTAGCATGTTTAAAGTGATATTCATGCTTCCAGGGGCTCTAAACACAAGATTTGTGGAATGGTTAAAAGTGCATGAAAATGGCCAATTTGCTCACTCTGAGGTCTCAAAAAGTGTTTCTTCACCCCGGGAAGTGAATTAAATACCATTTGGAGGCATTTAATGTTCAAGCAAAAACAGCTGATTTTAGACAAAAGAGATAACACCCCCCCATTGCGTCATTCTTCAGAAAGGTGAAAAATGGTCCGTTTTTAAATGTTTTATTTTTGAACGTCAGTTCACATTTGTAGGTGGATTATTAGTTTTAGAGCTAAAATTAGCAAGTTTAAAGTGCTTTTCATGCTTCCAGGGGCCCGGGAAGTGAATTAAATACCATTTGGAGGCATTTAATGTTCAAGCAAAAACAGCTGATGTTTGACAAAAGAGATAACACCCCCCCATTACGTCATTCTTCAGAAAGGTGAAAAATGGTCCGTTTTCAAATGTTTTATTTTTGAACGTCACTTCACATTTGTAGGTGGATTATTAGTTTTAGAGCTAAAATTAGCATGTTTAAAGTTATTTTCATGCTACCAGGTGCCCGGGAAGTGAATTAAATACCATTTGGAGGCATTTAATGTTCAAGCAAAAACAGTTGATTTTTGACAAAAGAGATAACACCCCCCCATTACGTAATTCTTCAGAAAGGTGAAAAATGGTCCGTTTTCAAATGTTTTATTTTTGAACGTCAGTTCACATTTGTAGGTGGATTATTAGTTTTAGAGCTAAAATTAGCATGTTTAAAGTGATTTTCATGCTTCCAGGGGCCTGGGAAGTGAATTAAATACCATTTGGAAGCATTTAATGTTCAAGCAAAAACAGCTGATGTTTGACAAAAGAGATAACACCCCCCCATTACGTCATTCTTCAGAAAGGTGAAAAATGGTCCGTTTTCAAATGTTTTATTTTTGAACATCAGTTCACATTTGTAGGTGGATTATTAGTTTTAGAGCTAAAATTAGCATGTTTAAAGTGATTTTCATGCTTCCAGGGGCTCTAAACACAAGATTTGTAGAATGGTTAAAAGTGCATGAAAATGGCCAATTTGCTCACTCTGAGGTCTCAAAAAGTGTTTCTTCACCCCGGGAAGTGAATTAAATACCATTTGGAGGCATTTAATGTTCAAGCAAAAACAGCAGATTTTTGACAAAAGAGATAACACCCCCCCATTACGTCATTCTTCAGAAAGGTGAAAAATGGTCCGTTTTCAAATGTTTTATTTTTGAACATCAGTTCACATTTGTAGGTGGATTATTAGTTTTAGAGCTAAAATTAGCATGTTTAAAGTGATTTTCATGCTTCCAGGGGCCCGGGAAGTGAATTAAATACCATTTGGAGGCATTTAATGTTCAAGCAAAAACGGCTGATTTTTGACAAAAGAGATAACACCCCCCCATTACGTCATGCTTCAGAAAGGTGAAAAATTGTCCGTTTTCAAATGTTTTATTTTTGAATGTCAGTTCACATTTGTAGGTGGATTATTAGTTTTAGAGCTAAAATTAGCATGTTTAAAGTGATTTTCATGCTTCCTGTGGCCCTAAACACAAGGTTTGTGGAATGGTTAAAAGTGCATGAAAATGGCCAATTTGCTCACTCTGAGGTCTCAAAAAGTGTTTCTTCACCCCGGGAAGTGAATTAAATACCATTTGGAGGCATTTAATGTTCAAGCAAAAACAGCTGATTTTTGACAAAAGAGATAACACGCCCCCATTACGTAATTCTTCAGAAAGGTGAAAAATGGTCCGTTTTCAAATGTTTTATTTTTGAACGTCAGTTCACATTTGTAGGTGGATTATTAGTTTTAGAGCTAAAATTAGCATGTTTAAAGTGATTTTCATGCTTCCAGGGGCTCTAAACACAAGATTTGTAGAATGGTTAAAAGTGCATGAAAATGGCAAATTTGCTCACTCTGAGGTCTCAAAAAGTGTTTCTTCACCCCGGGAAGTGAATTAAATACCATTTGGAGGCATTTAATGTTCAATCAAAAACAGCTGATTTTTGACAAAAGAGATAACACCCCCCCCATTACGTCATTCTTCAGAAAGGTGAAAAATGGTCCGTTTTCAAATGTTTTATTTTTGAACGTCAGTTCACATTTGTAGGTGGATTATTAGTTTTAGAGCTAAAATTAGCATGTTTAAAGTGATTTTCATGCTTCCAGGGGCCGGGGAAGTGAATTAAATACCATTTGGAGGCATTTAATGTTCAAGCAAAAACAGCTGATTTTTGACAAAAGAGATAACACCCCCCCATTACGTCATTCTTCAGAAAGGTGAAAAATGGTCCGTTTTCAAATGTTTTATTTTTGAACGTCAGTTCACATTTGTAGGTGGATTATTAGTTTTAGAGCTAAAATTAGCATGTTTAAAGTGATTTTCATGCTTCCAGGGGCTCTAAACACAAGATTTGTGGAATGGTTAAAAGTGCATGAAAATGGCCAATTTGCTCACTCTGAGGTCTCAAAAAGTGTTTCTTCACCCCGGGAAGTGAATTAAATACCATTTTGAGGCATTTAATGTTCAAGCAAAAACAGCTGATTTTTGACAAAAGAGATAACACGCCCCCATTACGTAATTCTTCAGAAAGGTGAAAAATGGTCCGTTTTCAAATGTTTTATTTTTGAACGTCAGTTCACATTTGTAGGTGGATTATTAGTTTTAGAGCTAAAATTAGCATGTTTAAAGTGATTTTCATGCTTCCAGGGGCTCTAAACACAAGATTTGTGGAATGGTTAAAAGTGCATGAAAATGGCAAATTTGCTCACTCTGAGGTCTCAAAAAGTGTTTCTTCACCCCGGGAAGTGAATTAAATACCATTTGGAGGCATTTAATGTTCAATCAAAAACAGCTGATTTTTGACAAAAGAGATAACACCCCCCCATTACGTTATTCTTCAGAAAGGTAAAAAATGGCCCGTTTTCAAATGTTTTATTTTTGAACGTCAGTTCACATTTGTAGGTGGATTATTAGTTTTAGAGCTAAAATTAGCATGTTTAAAGTGATTTTCATGCTTCCAGGGGCCGGGGAAGTGAATTAAATACCATTTGGAGGCATTTAATGTTCAAGCAAAAACAGCTGATTTTTGACAAAAGAGATAACACCCCCCATTACGTCATTCTTCAGAAAGGTGAAAAATGGTCCGTTTTCAAATGTTTTATTTTTGAACGTCAGTTCACATTTGTAGGTGGATTATTAGTTTTAGAGCTAAAATTTGCATGTTTAAAGTGATTTTCATGCTTCCAGGGGCTCTAAACACAAGATTTGTGGAATGTTAAAAGTGCATGAAAATGGCCAATTTGCTCACTCTGAGGTCTCAAAAAGTTTTTCTTCACCCCGGGAAGTGAATTAAATACCATTTTGAGGCATTTAATGTTCAAGCAAAAACGGCTGATTTTTTACAAAAGAGATAACACCCCCCCATTACGTCATGCTTCAGAAAGGTGAAAAATGGTCCGTTTTCAAATGTTTTATTTTTGCACGTCAGTTCACATTTGTAGGTGGATTATTAGTTTTAGAGCTAAAATTAGCATGTTTAAAGTGATTTGCATGCTTCCAGGTGCCCGGGAAGTGAATTAAATACCATTTGGAGGCATTTAATGTTCAAGCAAAAACAGCTGATTTTTGACAAAAGAGATAACACCCCCCCATTACGTCATGCTTCAGAAAGGTGAAAAATTGTCCGTTTTCAAATGTTTTATTTTTGAATGTCAGTTCACATTTGTAGGTGGATTATTAGTTTTAGAGCTAAAATTAGCATGTTTAAAGTGATTTTCATGCTTCCTGTGGCCCTAAACACAAGGTTTGTGGAATGGTTAAAAGTGCATGAAAATGGCCAATTTGCTCACTCTGAGGTCTCAAAAAGTGTTTATTCACCCCGGGAAGTGAATTAAATACCATTTGGAGGCATTTAATGTTCAAGCAAAAACAGCTGATTTTAGACAAAAGAGATAACACCCCCCCATTACGTAATTCTTCAGAAAGGTGAAAAATGCTCCGTTTTCAAATGTTTTATTTTTGAACGTCAGTTCACATTTGTAGGTGGATAATTAGTTTTAGAGCTAAAATTAGCATGTTTAAAGTGATATTCATGCTTCCAGGGGCTCTAAACACAAGATTTGTGGAATGGTTAAAAGTGCATGAAAATGGCCAATTTGCTCACTCTGAGGTCTCAAAAAGTGTTTCTTCACCCCGGGAAGTGAATTAAATACCATTTGGAGGCATTTAATGTTCAAGCAAAAACAGCTGATTTTAGACAAAAGAGATAACACCCCCCCATTGCGTCATTCTTCAGAAAGGTGAAAAATGGTCCGTTTTTAAATGTTTTATTTTTGAACGTCAGTTCACATTTGTAGGTGGATTATTAGTTTTAGAGCTAAAATTAGCAAGTTTAAAGTGCTTTTCATGCTTCCAGGGGCCCGGGAAGTGAATTAAATACCATTTGGAGGCATTTAATGTTCAAGCAAAAACAGCTGATGTTTGACAAAAGAGATAACACCCCCCCATTACGTCATTCTTCAGAAAGGTGAAAAATGGTCCGTTTTCAAATGTTTTATTTTTGAACGTCACTTCACATTTGTAGGTGGATTATTAGTTTTAGAGCTAAAATTAGCATGTTTAAAGTTATTTTCATGCTACCAGGTGCCCGGGAAGTGAATTAAATACCATTTGGAGGCATTTAATGTTCAAGCAAAAACAGCTGATTTTTGACAAAAGAGATAACACCCCCCCATTACGTAATTCTTCAGAAAGGTGAAAAATGGTCCGTTTTCAAATGTTTTATTTTTGAACGTCAGTTCACATTTGTAGGTGGATTATTAGTTTTAGAGCTAAAATTAGCATGTTTAAAGTGATTTTCATGCTTCCAGGGGCCTGGGAAGTGAATTAAATACCATTTGGAAGCATTTAATGTTCAAGCAAAAACAGCTGATGTTTGACAAAAGAGATAACACCCCCCCATTACGTCATTCTTCAGAAAGGTGAAAAATGGTCCGTTTTCAAATGTTTTATTTTTGAACATCAGTTCACATTTGTAGGTGGATTATTAGTTTTAGAGCTAAAATTAGCATGTTTAAAGTGATTTTCATGCTTCCAGGGGCTCTAAACACAAGATTTGTAGAATGGTTAAAAGTGCATGAAAATGGCCAATTTGCTCACTCTGAGGTCTCAAAAAGTGTTTCTTCACCCCGGGAAGTGAATTAAATACCATTTGGAGGCATTTAATGTTCAAGCAAAAACAGCAGATTTTTGACAAAAGAGATAACACCCCCCCATTACGTCATTCTTCAGAAAGGTGAAAAATGGTCCGTTTTCAAATGTTTTATTTTTGAACATCAGTTCACATTTGTAGGTGGATTATTAGTTTTAGAGCTAAAATTAGCATGTTTAAAGTGATTTTCATGCTTCCAGGGGCCCGGGAAGTGAATTAAATACCATTTGGAGGCATTTAATGTTCAAGCAAAAACGGCTGATTTTTGACAAAAGAGATAACACCCCCCCATTACGTCATGCTTCAGAAAGGTGAAAAATTGTCCGTTTTCAAATGTTTTATTTTTGAATGTCAGTTCACATTTGTAGGTGGATTATTAGTTTTAGAGCTAAAATTAGCATGTTTAAAGTGATTTTCATGCTTCCTGTGGCCCTAAACACAAGGTTTGTGGAATGGTTAAAAGTGCATGAAAATGGCCAATTTGCTCACTCTGAGGTCTCAAAAAGTGTTTCTTCACCCCGGGAAGTGAATTAAATACCATTTGGAGGCATTTAATGTTCAAGCAAAAACAGCTGATTTTTGACAAAAGAGATAACACGCCCCCATTACGTAATTCTTCAGAAAGGTGAAAAATGGTCCGTTTTCAAATGTTTTATTTTTGAACGTCAGTTCACATTTGTAGGTGGATTATTAGTTTTAGAGCTAAAATTAGCATGTTTAAAGTGATTTTCATGCTTCCAGGGGCTCTAAACACAAGATTTGTGGAATGGTTAAAAGTGCATGAAAATGGCAAATTTGCTCACTCTGAGGTCTCAAAAAGTGTTTCTTCACCCCGGGAAGTGAATTATATACCATTTGGAGGCATTTAATGTTCAATCAAAAACAGCTGATTTTTGACAAAAGAGATAACACCCCCCCCATTACGTCATTCTTCAGAAAGGTGAAAAATGGTCCGTTTTCAAATGTTTTATTTTTGAACGTCAGTTCACATTTGTAGGTGGATTATTAGTTTTAGAGCTAAAATTAGCATGTTTAAAGTGATTTTCATGCTTCCAGGGGCCGGGGAAGTGAATTAAATACCATTTGGAGGCATTTAATGTTCAAGCAAAAACAGCTGATTTTTGACAAAAGAGATAACACCCCCCCATTACGTCATTCTTCAGAAAGGTGAAAAATGGTCCGTTTTCAAATGTTTTATTTTTGAACGTCAGTTCACATTTGTAGGTGGATTATTAGTTTTAGAGCTAAAATTAGCATGTTTAAAGTGATTTTCATGCTTCCAGGGGCTCTAAACACAAGATTTGTGGAATGGTTAAAAGTGCATGAAAATGGCCAATTTGCTCACTCTGAGGTCTCAAAAAGTGTTTCTTCACCCCGGGAAGTGAATTAAATACCATTTTGAGGCATTTAATGTTCAAGCAAAAACAGCTGATTTTTGACAAAAGAGATAACACGCCCCCATTACGTAATTCTTCAGAAAGGTGAAAAATGGTCCGTTTTCAAATGTTTTATTTTTGAACGTCAGTTCACATTTGTAGGTGGATTATTAGTTTTAGAGCTAAAATTAGCATGTTTAAAGTGATTTTCATGCTTCCAGGGGCTCTAAACACAAGATTTGTGGAATGGTTAAAAGTGCATGAAAATGGCAAATTTGCTCACTCTGAGGTCTCAAAAAGTGTTTCTTCACCCCGGGAAGTGAATTAAATACCATTTGGAGGCATTTAATGTTCAATCAAAAACAGCTGATTTTTGACAAAAGAGATAACACCCCCCCATTACGTTATTCTTCAGAAAGGTAAAAAATGGCCCGTTTTCAAATGTTTTATTTTTGAACGTCAGTTCACATTTGTAGGTGGATTATTAGTTTTAGAGCTAAAATTAGCATGTTTAAAGTGATTTTCATGCTTCCAGGGGCCGGGGAAGTGAATTAAATACCATTTGGAGGCATTTAATGTTCAAGCAAAAACAGCTGATTTTTGACAAAAGAGATAACACCCCCCATTACGTCATTCTTCAGAAAGGTGAAAAATGGTCCGTTTTCAAATGTTTTATTTTTGAACGTCAGTTCACATTTGTAGGTGGATTATTAGTTTTAGAGCTAAAATTTGCATGTTTAAAGTGATTTTCATGCTTCCAGGGGCTCTAAACACAAGATTTGTGGAATGTTAAAAGTGCATGAAAATGGCCAATTTGCTCACTCTGAGGTCTCAAAAAGTTTTTCTTCACCCCGGGAAGTGAATTAAATACCATTTTGAGGCATTTAATGTTCAAGCAAAAACGGCTGATTTTTTACAAAAGAGATAACACCCCCCCATTACGTCATGCTTCAGAAAGGTGAAAAATGGTCCGTTTTCAAATGTTTTATTTTTGCACGTCAGTTCACATTTGTAGGTGGATTATTAGTTTTAGAGCTAAAATTAGCATGTTTAAAGTGATTTTCATGCTTCCAGGTGCCCGGGAAGTGAATTAAATACCATTTGGAGGCATTTAATGTTCAAGCAAAAACAGCTGATTTTTGACAAAAGAGATAACACCCCCCCATTACGTCATGCTTCAGAAAGGTGAAAAATTGTCCGTTTTCAAATGTTTTATTTTTGAATGTCAGTTCACATTTGTAGGTGGATTATTAGTTTTAGAGCTAAAATTAGCATGTTTAAAGTGATTTTCATGCTTCCTGTGGCCCTAAACACAAGGTTTGTGGAATGGTTAAAAGTGCATGAAAATGGCCAATTTGCTCACTCTGAGGTCTCAAAAAGTGTTTATTCACCCCGGGAAGTGAATTAAATACCATTTGGAGGCATTTAATGTTCAAGCAAAAACAGCTGATTTTAGACAAAAGAGATAACACCCCCCCATTACGTAATTCTTCAGAAAGGTGAAAAATGCTCCGTTTTCAAATGTTTTATTTTTGAACGTCAGTTCACATTTGTAGGTGGATTATTAGTTTTAGAGCTAAAATTAGCATGTTTAAAGTGATTTTCATGCTTCCTGTGGCCCTAAACACAAGGTTTGTGGAATGGTTAAAAGTGGATGAAAATGGCCAATTTGCTCACTCTGAGGTCTCAAAAAGTGTTTCTTCACCCCGGGAAGTGAATTAAATACCATTTGGAGGCATTTAATGTTCAATCAAAAACAGCTGATTTTTGACAAAAGAGATAACACCCCCCCATTACGTTATTCTTCAGAAAGGTGAAAAATGGTCCGTTTTCAAATGTTTTATTTTTGAACGTCAGTTCACATTTGTAGGTGGATTATTAGTTTTAGAGCTAAAATTAGCATGTTTAAAGTGATTTTCATGCTTCCAGGGGCCGGGGAAGTGAATTAAATACCATTTGGAGGCATTTAATGTTCAAGCAAAAACAGCTGATTTTTGACAAAAGAGATAACACCCCCCCATTACGTCATTCTTCAGAAAGGTGAAAAATGGTCCGTTTTCAAATGTTTTATTTTTGAACGTCAGTTCACATTTGTAGGTGGATTATTAGTTTTAGAGCTAAAATTAGCATGTTTAAAGTGATTTTCATGCTTCCAGGGGCTCTAAACACAAGATTTGTGGAATGGTTAAAAGTGCATGAAAATGGCCAATTTGCTCACTCTGAGGTCTCAAAAAGTGTTTCTTCACCCCGGGAAGTGAATTAAATACCATTTTGAGGCATTTAATGTTCAAGCAAAAACGGCTGATTTTTTACAAAAGAGATAACACCCCCCCATTACGTCATGCTTCAGAAAGGTGAAAAATGGTCCGTTTTCAAATGTTTTATTTTTGCACGTCAGTTCACATTTGTAGGTGGATTATTAGTTTTAGAGCTAAAATTAGCATGTTTAAAGTGATTTTCATGCTTCCAGGTGCCCGGGAAGTGAATTAAATACCATTTGGAGGCATTTAATGTTCAAGCAAAAACAGCTGATTTTTGACAAAAGAGATAACACCCCCCCATTACGTCATGCTTCAGAAAGGTGAAAAATTGTCCGTTTTCAAATGTTTTATTTTTGAATGTCAGTTCACATTTGTAGGTGGATTATTAGTTTTAGAGCTAAAATTAGCATGTTTAAAGTGATTTTCATGCTTCCTGTGGCCCTAAACACAAGGTTTGTGGAATGGTTAAAAGTGCATGAAAATGGCCAATTTGCTCACTCTGAGGTCTCAAAAAGTGTTTATTCACCCCGGGAAGTGAATTAAATACCATTTGGAGGCATTTAATGTTCAAGCAAAAACAGCTGATTTTAGACAAAAGAGATAACACCCCCCCATTACGTAATTCTTCAGAAAGGTGAAAAATGCTCCGTTTTCAAATGTTTTATTTTTGAACGTCAGTTCACATTTGTAGGTGGATTATTAGTTTTAGAGCTAAAATTAGCATGTTTAAAGTGATTTTCATGCTTTCTGTGGCCCTAAACACAAGGTTTGTGGAATGGTTAAAAGTGGATGAAAATGGCCAATTTGCTCACTCTGAGGTCTCAAAAAGTGTTTCTTCACCCCGGGAAGTGAATTAAATACCATTTGGAGTCATTTAATGTTCAAGCAAAAACAGCTGATTTTTGACAAAAGAGATAACACCCCCCCATTACGTAATTCTTCAGAAAGGTGAAAAATTGTCCGTTTTCAAATGTTTTATTTTTGAATGTCAGTTCACATTTGTAGGTGGATTATTAGTTTTAGAGCTAAAATTAGCATATTTAAAGTGATTTTCATGCTTCCAGGGGCTCTAAACACAAGATTTGTGGAATGGTTAAAAGTGCATGAAAATGGCCAATTTGCTCACTCTGAGGTCTCAAAAAGTGTTTCTTCACCCGGGAAGTGAATTAAATACCATTTGGAGGCATTTAATGTTCAAGCAAAAACGGCTGATTTTTGACAAAAGAGATAACACCCCCCCATTACATCATTCTTCAGATAGGTGAAAAATGGTCCGTTTTCAAATGTTTTATTTTTGAAAGTCAGTTCACATTTGTAGGTGGATTATTAGTTTTAGAGCTAAAATTAGCATGTTTAAAGTGATTTTCATGCTTCCAGGGGCCGGGGAAGTGAATTAAATACCATTTGGAGGCATTTAATGTTCAAGCAAAAACAGCTGATTTTTGACAAAAGAGATAACACCCCCCCATTACGTCATTCTTCAGAAAGGTGAAAAATGGTCCGTTTTCAAATGTTTTATTTTTGAACGTCAGTTCACATTTGTAGGTGGATTATTAGTTTTAGAGCTAAAATTAGCATGTTTAAAGTGATTTTCATGCTTCCAGGGGCCCGGGAAGTGAATTAAATACCATTTGGAAGCATTTAATGTTCAAGCAAAAACAGCTGATGTTTGACAAAAGAGATAACACCCCCCCATTACGTAATTCTTCAGAAAGGTGAAAAATGGTCCGTTTTCAAATGTTTTATTTTTGAACATCAGTTCACATTTGTAGGTGGATTATTAGTTTTAGAGCTAAAATTAGCATATTTAAAGTGATTTTCATGCTTCCAGGTGCTCTAAACACAAGATTTGTAGAATGGTTAAAAGTGCATGAAAATGGCCAATTTGCTCACTCTGAGGTCTCAAAAAGTGTTTCTTCACCCCGGGAAGTGAATTAAATACCATTTGGAGGCATTTAATGTTCAAGCAAAAACAGCTGATTTTTCACAAAAGAGATAACACGCCCCCATTACGTAATTCTTCAGAAAGGTGAAAAATGGTCCGTTTTCAAATGTTTTATTTTTGAACGTCAGTTCACATTTGTAGGTGGCTTATTAGTTTTAGAGCTAAAATTAGCATGTTTAAAGTGATTTTCATGCTTCCAGGGGCCCGGGAAGTAAATTAAATACCATTTGGAGGCATTTAATGTTCAAGCAAAAACAGCTGATTTTTGACAAAAGAGATAACACCCCCCTATTACGTCATTCTTCAGAAAGGTGAAAAATCGTCCGTTTTCAAATGTTTTATTTTTGAACGTCAGTTCACATTTGTAGGTGGATTATTAGTTTTAGAGCTAAAATTAGCATGTTTAAAGTGATTTTCATGCTTCCAGGGGCTCTAAACACAAGATTTGTGGAATGGTTAAAAGTGCATGAAAATGGCCAATTTTCTCACTCTGAGGTCTCAAAAAGTGTTTCTTCACCCCGGGAAGTGAATTAAATACCATTTGGAGGCATTTAATGTTCAAGCAAAAACGGCTGATTTTTGACAAAAGAGATAACACCCCCCATTACGTCATGCTTCAGAAAGTTGAAAAATGGTCCGTTTTCAAATGTTTTATTTTTGAACATCAGTTCACATTTGTAGGTGGATTATTAGTTTTAGAGCTAAAATTAGCATGTTTAAAGTGATTTTCATGCTTCCAGGGGCCCGGGAAGTGAATTAAATACCATTTGGAGGCATTTAATGTTCAAGCAAAAACGGCTGATTTTTGACAAAAGAGATAACACCCCCCCATTACGTCATGCTTCAGAAAGGTGAAAAATTGTCCGTTTTCAAATGTTTTATTTTTGAATGTCAGTTCACATTTGTAGGTGGATTATTAGTTTTAGAGCTAAAATTAGCATGTTTAAAGTGATTTTCATGCTTCCAGGGGCCCGGGAAGTGAATTAAATACCATTTGGAGGCATTTAATGTTCAAGCAAAAACGGCTGATTTTTGACAAAAGAGATAACACCCCCCCATTACGTCATGCTTCAGAAAGGTGAAAAATTGTCCGTTTTCAAATGTTTTATTTTTGAATGTCAGTTCACATTTGTAGGTGGATTATTAGTTTTAGAGCTAAAATGAGCATGTTTAAAGTGATTTTCATGCTTCCTGTGGCCCTAAACACAAGGTTTGTGGAATGGTTAAAAGTGCATGAAAATGGCCAATTTGCTCACTCTGAGGTCTCAAAAAGTGTTTCTTCACCCCGGGAAGTGAATTAAATACCATTTGGAGGCATTTAATGTTCAAGCAAAAACAGCTGATTTTTCACAAAAGAGATAACACGCCCCCATTACGTAATTCTTCAGAAAGGTGAAAAATGGTCCGTTTTCAAATGTTTTATTTTTGAACGTCAGTTCACATTTGTAGGTGGCTTATTAGTTTTAGAGCTAAAATTAGCATGTTTAAAGTGATTTTCATGCTTCCAGGGGCCCGGGAAGTAAATTAAATACCATTTGGAGGCATTTAATGTTCAAGCAAAAACAGCTGATTTTTGACAAAAGAGATAACACCCCCCTATTACGTCATTCTTCAGAAAGGTGAAAAATCGTCCGTTTTCAAATGTTTTATTTTTGAACGTCAGTTCACATTTGTAGGTGGATTATTAGTTTTAGAGCTAAAATTAGCATGTTTAAAGTGATTTTCATGCTTCCAGGGGCTCTAAACACAAGATTTGTGGAATGGTTAAAAGTGCATGAAAATGGCCAATTTTCTCACTCTGAGGTCTCAAAAAGTGTTTCTTCACCCCGGGAAGTGAATTAAATACCATTTGGAGGCATTTAATGTTCAAGCAAAAACGGCTGATTTTTGACAAAAGAGATAACACCCCCCATTACGTCATGCTTCAGAAAGTTGAAAAATGGTCCGTTTTCAAATGTTTTATTTTTGAACATCAGTTCACATTTGTAGGTGGATTATTAGTTTTAGAGCTAAAATTAGCATGTTTAAAGTGATTTTCATGCTTCCAGGGGCCCGGGAAGTGAATTAAATTCCATTTGGAGGCATTTAATGTTCAAGCAAAAACGGCTGATTTTTGACAAAAGAGATAACACCCCCCCATTACGTCATGCTTCAGAAAGGTGAAAAATTGTCTGTTTTCAAATGTTTTATTTTTGAATGTCAGTTCACATTTGTAGGTGGATTATTAGTTTTAGAGCTAAAATTAGCATGTTTAAAGTGATTTTCATGCTTCCAGGGGCCCGGGAAGTGAATTAAATACCATTTGGAGGCATTTAATGTTCAAGCAAAAACGGCTGATTTTTGACAAAAGAGATAACACCCCCCCATTACGTCATGCTTCAGAAAGGTGAAAAATTGTCCGTTTTCAAATGTTTTATTTTTGAATGTCAGTTCACATTTGTAGGTGGATTATTAGTTTTAGAGCTAAAATTAGCATGTTTAAAGTGATTTTCATGCTTCCTGTGGCCCTAAACACAAGGTTTGTGGAATGGTTAAAAGTGCATTAAAATGGCCAATTTGCTCACTCTGAGGTCTCAAAAAGTGTTTCTTCACCCCGGGTAGTGAATTAAATACCATTTGGAGGCATTTAATGTTCAAGCAAAAACAGCTGATTTTTCCAAAAGAGATAACACGCCCCCATTACGTAATTATTCAGAAACGTGAAAAATGGTCCGTTTTCAAATGTTTTATTTTTGAACGTCAGTTCACATCTGTAGGTGGCTTATTAGTTTTAGAGCTAAAATTAGCATGTTTAAAGTGATTTTCATGCTTCCAGGGGCCCGGGAAGTAAATTAAATACCATTTGGAGGCATTTAATGTTCAAGCAAAAACAGCTGATTTTTGACAAAAGAGATAACACCCCCCTATTACGTCATTCTTCAGAAAGGTGAAAAATCGTCCGTTTTCAAATGTTTTATTTTTGAACGTCAGTTCACATTTGTAGGTGGATTATTAGTTTTAGAGCTAAAATTAGCATGTTTAAAGTGATTTTCATGCTTCCAGGGGCTCTAAACACAAGATTTGTGGAATGGTTAAAAGTGCATGAAAATGGCCAATTTTCTCACTCTGAGGTCTCAAAAAGTGTTTCTTCACCCCGGGAAGTGAATTAAATACCATTTGGAGGCATTTAATGTTCAAGCAAAAACGGCTGATTTTTGACAAAAGAGATAACACCCCCCATTACGTCATGCTTCAGAAAGTTGAAAAATGGTCCGTTTTCAAATGTTTTATTTTTGAACGTCAGTTCACATTTGTAGGTGGATTATTAGTTTTAGAGCTAAAATTAGCATGTTTAAAGTGATTTTCATGCTTCCAGGGGCTCTAAACACAAGATTTGTGGAATGGTTAAAAGTGCATGAAAATGGCCAATTTGCTCACTCTGAGGTCTCAAAAAGTGTTTCTTCACCCCGGGAAGTGAATTAAATACCATTTGGAGGCATTTAATGTTCAAGCAAAAACAGCTGATTTTTGACAAAAGAGATAACACCCCCCATTACGTCATTCTTCAGAAAGGTGAAAAATGGTCCGTTTTCAAATGTTTTATTTTTGAACGTCAGTTCACATTTGTAGGTGGATTATTAGTTTTAGAGCTAAAATTAGCATGTTTAAAGTTATTTTCATGCTTCCAGGGGCCCGGGAAGTGAATTAAATACCATTTGGAGGCATTTAATGTTCAAGCAAAAACAGCTGATGTTTGACAAAAGAGATAACACCCCCCCATTACGTCATTCTTCAGAAAGGTGAAAAATGGTCCGTTTTCAAATGTTTTATTTTTGAACATCAGTTCACATTTGTAGGTGGATTATTAGTTTTAGAGCTAAAATTAGCATGTTTAAAGTGATTTTCATGCTTCCAGGGGCTCTAAACACAAGATTTGTGGAATGGTTAAAAGTGCATGAAAATGGCCAATTTGCTCACTCTGAGGTCTCAAAAAGTGTTTCTTCACCCCGGGAAGTGAATTAAATACCATTTGGAGGCATTTAATGTTCAAGCAAAAACGGCTGATTTTTGACAAAAGAGATAACACCCCCCAATTACGTCATGCTTCAGAAAGGTGAAAAATGGTCCGTTTTCAAATGTTTTATTTTTGAACGTCAGTTCACATTTGTAGGTGGATTATTAGTTTTAGAGCTATAATTAGCATGTTTAAAGTGATTTTCATGCTTCCAGGGGCCCGGGAAGTGAATTAAATACCATTTGGAGGCATTTAATGTTCAAGCAAAAACGGCTGATTTTTGACAAAAGAGATAACACCCCCCCATTACGTCATGATTCAGAAAGGTGAAAAATTGTCCGTTTTCAAATGTTTTATTTTTGAATGTCAGTTCACATTTGTAGGTGGATTATTAGTTTTAGAGCTAAAATTAGCATGTTTAAAGTGATTTTCATGCTTCCTGTGGCCCTAAACACAAGGTTTGTGGAATGGTTAAAAGTGCATGAAAATGGCCAATTTGCTCACTCTGAGGTCTCAAAAAGTGTTTCTTCACCCCGGGAAGTGAATTAAATACCATTTGGAGGCATTTAATGTTCAAGCAAAAACAGCTGATTTTTAACAAAAGAGATAACACCCCCCTATTACGCCATTCTTCAGAAAGGTGAAAAATCGTCCGTTTTCAAATGTTTTATTTTTGAACGTCAGTTCACATTTGTAGGTGGATTATTAGTTTTAGAGCTAAAATTAGCATGTTTAAAGTGATTTTCATGCTTCCAGGGGCTCTAAACACAAGATTTGTGGAATGGTTAAAAGTGCATGAAAATGGCCAATTTTCTCACTCTGAGGTCTCAAAAAGTGTTTCTTCACCCCGGGAAGTGAATTAAATACCATTTGGAGGCATTTAATGTTCAAGCAAAAACGGCTGATTTTTGACAAAAGAGATAACACCCCCCATTACGTCATGCTTTAGAAAGGTGAAAAATGGTCCGTTTTCAAATGTTTTATTTTTGAACGTCAGTTCACATTTGTAGGTGGATTATTAGTTTTAGAGCTAAAATTAGCATGTTTAAAGTGATTTTCATGCTTCCAGGGGCCCGGGAAGTGAATTAAATACCATTTGGAGGCATTTAATGTTCAAGCAAAAACGGCAGATTTTTGACAAAAGAGATAACACGCCCCCATTACGTAATTCTTCAGAAAGGTGAAAAATGGTCCGTTTTCAAATGTTTTATTTTTGAACGTCAGTTCACATTTGTAGGTGGATTATTAGTTTTAGAGCTAAAATTAGCATGTTTAAAGTGATTTTCATGCTTCCAGGGGCTCTAAACACAAGATTTGTGGAATGGTTAAAAGTGCATGAAAATGGCAAATTTGCTCACTCTGAGGTCTCAAAAAGTGTTTCTTCACCCCGGGAAGTGAATTAAATACCATTTGGAGGCATTTAATGTTCAATCAAAAACAGCTGATTTTTGACAAAAGAGATAACACCCCCCCATTACATCATTCTTCAGATAGGTGAAAAATGGTCCGTTTTCAAATGTTTTATTTTTGAAAGTCAGTTCACATTTGTAGGTGGATTATTAGTTTTAGAGCTAAAATTAGCATGTTTAAAGTGATTTTCATGCTTCCAGGGGCTCTAAACACAAGATTTGTGGAATGGTTAAAAGTGCATGAAAATGGCAAATTTGCTCACTCTGAGGTCTCAAAAAGTGTTTCTTCACCCCGGGAAGTGAATTAAATACCATTTGGAGGCATTTAATGTTCAATCAAAAACAGCTGATTTTTGACAAAAGAGATAACACCCCCCCATTACGTCATTCTTCAGAAAGGTGAAAAATGGTCCGTTTTCAAATGTTTTATTTTTGAACGTCAGTTCACATTTGTAGGTGGATTATTAGTTTTAGAGCTAAAATTAGCATGTTTAAAGTGATTTTCATGCTTCCAGGGGCCGGGGAAGTGAATTAAATACCATTTGGAGGCATTTAATGTTCAAGCAAAAACAGCTGATTTTTGACAAAAGAGATAACACCCCCCCATTACGTCATTCTTCAGAAAGGTGAAAAATGGTCCGTTTTCAAATGTTTTATTTTTGAACGTCAGTTCACATTTGTAGGTGGATTATTAGTTTTAGAGCTAAAATTAGCATGTTTAAAGTGATTTTCATGCTTCCAGGGGCCCGGGAAGTGAATTAAATACCATTTGGAAGCATTTAATGTTCAAGCAAAAACAGCTGATGTTTGACAAAAGAGATAACACCCCCCCATTACGTAATTCTTCAGAAAGGTGAAAAATGGTCCGTTTTCAAATGTTTTATTTTTGAACATCAGTTCACATTTGTAGGTGGATTATTAGTTTTAGAGCTAAAATTAGCATATTTAAAGTGATTTTCATGCTTCCAGGTGCTCTAAACACAAGATTTGTAGAATGGTTAAAAGTGCATGAAAATGGCCAATTTGCTCACTCTGAGGTCTCAAAAAGTGTTTCTTCACCCCGGGAAGTGAATTAAATACCATTTGGAGGCATTTAATGTTCAAGCAAAAACAGCTGATTTTTCACAAAAGAGATAACACGCCCCCATTACGTAATTCTTCAGAAAGGTGAAAAATGGTCCGTTTTCAAATGTTTTATTTTTGAACGTCAGTTCACATTTGTAGGTGGCTTATTAGTTTTAGAGCTAAAATTAGCATGTTTAAAGTGATTTTCATGCTTCCAGGGGCTCTAAACACAAGATTTGTGGAATGGTTAAAAGTGCATGAAAATGGCCAATTTTCTCACTCTGAGGTCTCAAAAAGTGTTTCTTCACCCCGGGAAGTGAATTAAATACCATTTGGAGGCATTTAATGTTCAAGCAAAAACGGCTGATTTTTGACAAAAGAGATAACACCCCCCATTACGTCATGCTTCAGAAAGTTGAAAAATGGTCCGTTTTCAAATGTTTTATTTTTGAACATCAGTTCACATTTGTAGGTGGATTATTAGTTTTAGAGCTAAAATTAGCATGTTTAAAGTGATTTTCATGCTTCCAGGGGCCCGGGAAGTGAATTAAATACCATTTGGAGGCATTTAATGTTCAAGCAAAAACGGCTGATTTTTGACAAAAGAGATAACACCCCCCCATTACGTCATGCTTCAGAAAGGTGAAAAATTGTCCGTTTTCAAATGTTTTATTTTTGAATGTCAGTTCACATTTGTAGGTGGATTATTAGTTTTAGAGCTAAAATTAGCATGTTTAAAGTGATTTTCATGCTTCCAGGGGCCCGGGAAGTGAATTAAATACCATTTGGAGGCATTTAATGTTCAAGCAAAAACGGCTGATTTTTGACAAAAGAGATAACACCCCCCCATTACGTCATGCTTCAGAAAGGTGAAAAATTGTCCGTTTTCAAATGTTTTATTTTTGAATGTCAGTTCACATTTGTAGGTGGATTATTAGTTTTAGAGCTAAAATGAGCATGTTTAAAGTGATTTTCATGCTTCCTGTGGCCCTAAACACAAGGTTTGTGGAATGGTTAAAAGTGCATGAAAATGGCCAATTTGCTCACTCTGAGGTCTCAAAAAGTGTTTCTTCACCCCGGGAAGTGAATTAAATACCATTTGGAGGCATTTAATGTTCAAGCAAAAACAGCTGATTTTTCACAAAAGAGATAACACGCCCCCATTACGTAATTCTTCAGAAAGGTGAAAAATGGTCCGTTTTCAAATGTTTTATTTTTGAACGTCAGTTCACATTTGTAGGTGGCTTATTAGTTTTAGAGCTAAAAGTAGCATGTTTAAAGTGATTTTCATGCTTCCAGGGGCCCGGGAAGTAAATTAAATACCATTTGGAGGCATTTAATGTTCAAGCAAAAACAGCTGATTTTTGACAAAAGAGATAACACCCCCCTATTACGTCATTCTTCAGAAAGGTGAAAAATCGTCCGTTTTCAAATGTTTTATTTTTGAACGTCAGTTCACATTTGTAGGTGGATTATTAGTTTTAGAGCTAAAATTAGCATGTTTAAAGTGATTTTCATGCTTCCAGGGGCTCTAAACACAAGATTTGTGGAATGGTTAAAAGTGCATGAAAATGGCCAATTTTCTCACTCTGAGGTCTCAAAAAGTGTTTCTTCACCCCGGGAAGTGAATTAAATACCATTTGGAGGCATTTAATGTTCAAGCAAAAACGGCTGATTTTTGACAAAAGAGATAACACCCCCCATTACGTCATGCTTCAGAAAGTTGAAAAATGGTCCGTTTTCAAATGTTTTATTTTTGAACATCAGTTCACATTTGTAGGTGGATTATTAGTTTTAGAGCTAAAATTAGCATGTTTAAAGTGATTTTCATGCTTCCAGGGGCCCGGGAAGTGAATTAAATTCCATTTGGAGGCATTTAATGTTCAAGCAAAAACGGCTGATTTTTGACAAAAGAGATAACACCCCCCCATTACGTCATGCTTCAGAAAGGTGAAAAATTGTCCGTTTTCAAATGTTTTATTTTTGAATGTCAGTTCACATTTGTAGGTGGATTATTAGTTTTAGAGCTAAAATTAGCATGTTTAAAGTGATTTTCATGCTTCCAGGGGCCCGGGAAGTGAATTAAATACCATTTGGAGGCATTTAATGTTCAAGCAAAAACGGCTGATTTTTGACAAAAGAGATAACACCCCCCCATTACGTCATGCTTCAGAAAGGTGAAAAATTGTCCGTTTTCAAATGTTTTATTTTTGAATGTCAGTTCACATTTGTAGGTGGATTATTAGTTTTAGAGCTAAAATTAGCATGTTTAAAGTGATTTTCATGCTTCCTGTGGCCCTAAACACAAGGTTTGTGGAATGGTTAAAAGTGCATTAAAATGGCCAATTTGCTCACTCTGAGGTCTCAAAAAGTGTTTCTTCACCCCGGGTAGTGAATTAAATACCATTTGGAGGCATTTAATGTTCAAGCAAAAACAGCTGATTTTTCCAAAAGAGATAACACGCCCCCATTACGTAATTATTCAGAAACGTGAAAAATGGTCCGTTTTCAAATGTTTTATTTTTGAACGTCAGTTCACATTTGTAGGTGGCTTATTAGTTTTAGAGCTAAAATTAGCATGTTTAAAGTGATTTTCATGCTTCCAGGGGCCCGGGAAGTAAATTAAATACCATTTGGAGGCATTTAATGTTCAAGCAAAAACAGCTGATTTTTGACAAAAGAGATAACACCCCCCTATTACGTCATTCTTCAGAAAGGTGAAAAATCGTCCGTTTTCAAATGTTTTATTTTTGAACGTCAGTTCACATTTGTAGGTGGATTATTAGTTTTAGAGCTAAAATTAGCATGTTTAAAGTGATTTTCATGCTTCCAGGGGCTCTAAACACAAGATTTGTGGAATGGTTAAAAGTGCATGAAAATGGCCAATTTTCTCACTCTGAGGTCTCAAAAAGTGTTTCTTCACCCCGGGAAGTGAATTAAATACCATTTGGAGGCATTTAATGTTCAAGCAAAAACGGCTGATTTTTGACAAAAGAGATAACACCCCCCATTACGTCATGCTTCAGAAAGTTGAAAAATGGTCCGTTTTCAAATGTTTTATTTTTGAACGTCAGTTCACATTTGTAGGTGGATTATTAGTTTTAGAGCTAAAATTAGCATGTTTAAAGTGATTTTCATGCTTCCAGGGGCTCTAAACACAAGATTTGTGGAATGGTTAAAAGTGCATGAAAATGGCCAATTTGCTCACTCTGAGGTCTCAAAAAGTGTTTCTTCACCCCGGGAAGTGAATTAAATACCATTTGGAGGCATTTAATGTTCAAGCAAAAACAGCTGATTTTTGACAAAAGAGATAACACCCCCCATTACGTCATTCTTCAGAAAGGTGAAAAATGGTCCGTTTTCAAATGTTTTATTTTTGAACGTCAGTTCACATTTGTAGGTGGATTATTAGTTTTAGAGCTAAAATTAGCATGTTTAAAGTTATTTTCATGCTTCCAGGGGCCCGGGAAGTGAATTAAATACCATTTGTAGGCATTTAATGTTCAAGCAAAAACAGCTGATGTTTGACAAAAGAGATAACACCCCCCCATTACGTCATTCTTCAGAAAGGTGAAAAATGGTCCGTTTTCAAATGTTTTATTTTTGAACATCAGTTCACATTTGTAGGTGGATTATTAGTTTTAGAGCTAAAATTAGCATGTTTAAAGTGATTTTCATGCTTCCAGGGGCTCTAAACACAAGATTTGTGGAATGGTTAAAAGTGCATGAAAATGGCCAATTTGCTCACTCTGAGGTCTCAAAAAGTGTTTCTTCACCCCGGGAAGTGAATTAAATACCATTTGGAGGCATTTAATGTTCAAGCAAAAACGGCTGATTTTTGACAAAAGAGATAACACCCCCCAATTACGTCATGCTTCAGAAAGGTGAAAAATGGTCCGTTTTCAAATGTTTTATTTTTGAACGTCAGTTCACATTTGTAGGTGGATTATTAGTTTTAGAGCTATAATTAGCATGTTTAAAGTGATTTTCATGCTTCAAGGGGCCCGGGAAGTGAATTAAATACCATTTGGAGGCATTTAATGTTCAAGCAAAAACGGCTGATTTTTGACAAAAGAGATAACACCCCCCCATTACGTCATGATTCAGAAAGGTGAAAAATTGTCCGTTTTCAAATGTTTTATTTTTGAATGTCAGTTCACATTTGTAGGTGGATTATTAGTTTTAGAGCTAAAATTAGCATGTTTAAAGTGATTTTCATGCTTCCTGTGGCCCTAAACACAAGGTTTGTGGAATGGTTAAAAGTGCATGAAAATGGCCAATTTGCTCACTCTGAGGTCTCAAAAAGTGTTTCTTCACCCCGGGAAGTGAATTAAATACCATTTGGAGGCATTTAATGTTCAAGCAAAAACAGCTGATTTTTGACAAAAGAGATAACACCCCCCTATTACGCCATTCTTCAGAAAGGTGAAAAATCGTCCGTTTTCAAATGTTTTATTTTTGAACGTCAGTTCACATTTGTAGGTGGATTATTAGTTTTAGAGCTAAAATTAGCATGTTTAAAGTGATTTTCATGCTTCCAGGGGCTCTAAACACAAGATTTGTGGAATGGTTAAAAGTGCATGAAAATGGCCAATTTTCTCACTCTGAGGTCTCAAAAAGTGTTTCTTCACCCCGGGAAGTGAATTAAATACCATTTGGAGGCATTTAATGTTCAAGCAAAAACGGCTGATTTTTGACAAAAGAGATAACACCCCCCATTACGTCATGCTTTAGAAAGGTGAAAAATGGTCCGTTTTCAAATGTTTTATTTTTGAACGTCAGTTCACATTTGTAGGTGGATTATTAGTTTTAGAGCTAAAATTAGCATGTTTAAAGTGATTTTCATGCTTCCAGGGGCCCGGGAAGTGAATTAAATACCATTTGGAGGCATTTAATGTTCAAGCAAAAACGGCTGATTTTTGACAAAAGAGATAACACCCCCCCATTACGTCATGCTTCAGAAAGGTGAAAAATTGTCCGTTTTCAAATGTTTTATTTTTGAATGTCAGTTCACATTTGTAGGTGGATTATTAGTTTTAGAGCTAAAATGAGCATGTTTAAAGTGATTTTCATGCTTCCTGTGGCCCTAAACACAAGGTTTGTGGAATGGTTAAAAGTGCATGAAAATGGCCAATTTGCTCACTCTGAGGTCTCAAAAAGTGTTTCTTCACCCCGGGAAGTGAATTAAATACCATTTGGAGGCATTTAATGTTCAAGCAAAAACAGCTGATTTTTCACAAAAGAGATAACACGCCCCCATTACGTAATTCTTCAGAAAGGTGAAAAATGGTCCGTTTTCAAATGTTTTATTTTTGAACGTCAGTTCACATTTGTAGGTGGCTTATTAGTTTTAGAGCTAAAATTAGCATGTTTAAAGTGATTTTCATGCTTCCAGGGGCCCGGGAAGTAAATTAAATACCATTTGGAGGCATTTAATGTTCAAGCAAAAACAGCTGATTTTTGACAAAAGAGATAACACCCCCCTATTACGTCATTCTTCAGAAAGGTGAAAAATCGTCCGTTTTCAAATGTTTTATTTTTGAACGTCAGTTCACATTTGTAGGTGGATTATTAGTTTTAGAGCTAAAATTAGCATGTTTAAAGTGATTTTCATGCTTCCAGGGGCTCTAAACACAAGATTTGTGGAATGGTTAAAAGTGCATGAAAATGGCCAATTTTCTCACTCTGAGGTCTCAAAAAGTGTTTCTTCACCCCGGGAAGTGAATTAAATACCATTTGGAGGCATTTAATGTTCAAGCAAAAACGGCTGATTTTTGACAAAAGAGATAACACCCCCCATTACGTCATGCTTCAGAAAGTTGAAAAATGGTCCGTTTTCAAATGTTTTATTTTTGAACATCAGTTCACATTTGTAGGTGGATTATTAGTTTTAGAGCTAAAATTAGCATGTTTAAAGTGATTTTCATGCTTCCAGGGGCCCGGGAAGTGAATTAAATTCCATTTGGAGGCATTTAATGTTCAAGCAAAAACGGCTGATTTTTGACAAAAGAGATAACACCCCCCCATTACGTCATGCTTCAGAAAGGTGAAAAATTGTCCGTTTTCAAATGTTTTATTTTTGAATGTCAGTTCACATTTGTAGGTGGATTATTAGTTTTAGAGCTAAAATTAGCATGTTTAAAGTGATTTTCATGCTTCCAGGGGCCCGGGAAGTGAATTAAATACCATTTGGAGGCATTTAATGTTCAAGCAAAAACGGCTGATTTTTGACAAAAGAGATAACACCCCCCCATTACGTCATGCTTCAGAAAGGTGAAAAATTGTCCGTTTTCAAATGTTTTATTTTTGAATGTCAGTTCACATTTGTAGGTGGATTATTAGTTTTAGAGCTAAAATTAGCATGTTTAAAGTGATTTTCATGCTTCCTGTGGCCCTAAACACAAGGTTTGTGGAATGGTTAAAAGTGCATTAAAATGGCCAATTTGCTCACTCTGAGGTCTCAAAAAGTGTTTCTTCACCCCGGGTAGTGAATTAAATACCATTTGGAGGCATTTAATGTTCAAGCAAAAACAGCTGATTTTTCCAAAAGAGATAACACGCCCCCATTACGTAATTATTCAGAAACGTGAAAAATGGTCCGTTTTCAAATGTTTTATTTTTGAACGTCAGTTCACATTTGTAGGTGGCTTATTAGTTTTAGAGCTAAAATTAGCATGTTTAAAGTGATTTTCATGCTTCCAGGGGCCCGGGAAGTAAATTAAATACCATTTGGAGGCATTTAATGTTCAAGCAAAAACAGCTGATTTTTGACAAAAGAGATAACACCCCCCTATTACGTCATTCTTCAGAAAGGTGAAAAATCGTCCGTTTTCAAATGTTTTATTTTTGAACGTCAGTTCACATTTGTAGGTGGATTATTAGTTTTAGAGCTAAAATTAGCATGTTTAAAGTGATTTTCATGCTTCCAGGGGCTCTAAACACAAGATTTGTGGAATGGTTAAAAGTGCATGAAAATGGCCAATTTTCTCACTCTGAGGTCTCAAAAAGTGTTTCTTCACCCCGGGAAGTGAATTAAATACCATTTGGAGGCATTTAATGTTCAAGCAAAAACGGCAGATTTTTGACAAAAGAGATAACACCCCCCATTACGTCATGCTTCAGAAAGTTGAAAAATGGTCCGTTTTCAAATGTTTTATTTTTGAACGTCAGTTCACATTTGTAGGTGGATTATTAGTTTTAGAGCTAAAATTAGCATGTTTAAAGTGATTTTCATGCTTCCAGGGGCTCTAAACACAAGATTTGTGGAATGGTTAAAAGTGCATGAAAATGGCCAATTTGCTCACTCTGAGGTCTCAAAAAGTGTTTCTTCACCCCGGGAAGTGAATTAAATACCATTTGGAGGCATTTAATGTTCAAGCAAAAACAGCTGATTTTTGACAAAAGAGATAACACCCCCCATTACGTCATTCTTCAGAAAGGTGAAAAATGGTCCGTTTTCAAATGTTTTATTTTTGAACGTCAGTTCACATTTGTAGGTGGATTATTAGTTTTAGAGCTAAAATTAGCATGTTTAAAGTTATTTTCATGCTTCCAGGGGCCCGGGAAGTGAATTAAATACCATTTGTAGGCATTTAATGTTCAAGCAAAAACAGCTGATGTTTGACAAAAGAGATAACACCCCCCCATTACGTCATTCTTCAGAAAGGTGAAAAATGGTCCGTTTTCAAATGTTTTATTTTTGAACATCAGTTCACATTTGTAGGTGGATTATTAGTTTTAGAGCTAAAATTAGCATGTTTAAAGTGATTTTCATGCTTCCAGGGGCTCTAAACACAAGATTTGTGGAATGGTTAAAAGTGCATGAAAATGGCCAATTTGCTCACTCTGAGGTCTCAAAAAGTGTTTCTTCACCCCGGGAAGTGAATTAAATACCATTTGGAGGCATTTAATGTTCAAGCAAAAACGGCTGATTTTTGACAAAAGAGATAACACCCCCCAATTACGTCATGCTTCAGAAAGGTGAAAAATGGTCCGTTTTCAAATGTTTTATTTTTGAACGTCAGTTCACATTTGTAGGTGGATTATTAGTTTTAGAGCTATAATTAGCATGTTTAAAGTGATTTTCATGCTTCAAGGGGCCCGGGAAGTGAATTAAATACCATTTGGAGGCATTTAATGTTCAAGCAAAAACGGCTGATTTTTGACAAAAGAGATAACACCCCCCCATTACGTCATGATTCAGAAAGGTGAAAAATTGTCCGTTTTCAAATGTTTTATTTTTGAACGTCAGTTCACATTTGTAGGTGGATTATTAGTTTTAGAGCTAAAATTAGCATGTTTAAAGTGATTTTCATGCTTCCAGGGGCCGGGGAAGTGAATTAAATACCATTTGGAGGCATTTAATGTTCAAGCAAAAACAGCTGATTTTTGACAAAAGAGATAACACCCCCCCATTACGTCATTCTTCAGAAAGGTGAAAAATGGTCCGTTTTCAAATGTTTTATTTTTGAACGTCAGTTCACATTTGTAGGTGGATTATTAGTTTTAGAGCTAAAATGAGCATGTTTAAAGTGATTTTCATGCTTCCTGTGGCCCTAAACACAAGGTTTGTGGAATGGTTAAAAGTGCATGAAAATGGCCAATTTGCTCACTCTGAGGTCTCAAAAAGTGTTTCTTCACCCCGGGAAGTGAATTAAATACCATTTGGAGGCATTTAATGTTCAAGCAAAAACAGCTGATTTTTGACAAAAGAGATAACACCCCCCTATTACGCCATTCTTCAGAAAGGTGAAAAATCGTCCGTTTTCAAATGTTTTATTTTTGAACGTCAGTTCACATTTGTAGGTGGATTATTAGTTTTAGAGCTAAAATTAGCATGTTTAAAGTGATTTTCATGCTTCCAGGGGCTCTAAACACAAGATTTGTGGAATGGTTAAAAGTGCATGAAAATGGCCAATTTTCTCACTCTGAGGTCTCAAAAAGTGTTTCTTCACCCCGGGAAGTGAATTAAATACCATTTGGAGGCATTTAATGTTCAAGCAAAAACGGCTGATTTTTGACAAAAGAGATAACACCCCCCATTACGTCATGCTTTAGAAAGGTGAAAAATGGTCCGTTTTCAAATGTTTTATTTTTGAACGTCAGTTCACATTTGTAGGTGGATTATTAGTTTTAGAGCTAAAATTAGCATGTTTAAAGTGATTTTCATGCTTCCAGGGGCCCGGGAAGTGAATTAAATACCATTTGGAGGCATTTAATGTTCAAGCAAAAACGGCAGATTTTTGACAAAAGAGATAACACCCCCCCATTACGTCATTCTTCAGAAAGGTGAAAAATGGTCCGTTTTCAAATGTTTTATTTTTGAATGTCAGTTCACATTTGTAGGTGGATTATTAGTTTTAGAGCTAAAATTAGCATGTTTAAAGTGATTTTCATGCTTCCTGTGGCCCTAAACACAAGGTTTGTGGAATGGTTAAAAGTGCATGAAAATGGCCAATTTGCTCACTCTGAGGTCTCAAAAAGTGTTTCTTCACCCCGGGAAGTGAATTAAATACCATTTGGAGGCATTTAATGTTCAAGCAAAAACAGCTGATTTTTGACAAAAGAGATAACACGCCCCCATTACGTAATTCTTCAGAAAGGTGAAAAATGGTCCGTTTTCAAATGTTTTATTTTTGAACGTCAGTTCACATTTGTAGGTGGATTATTAGTTTTAGAGCTAAAATTAGCATGTTTAAAGTGATTTTCATGCTTCCAGGGGCTCTAAACACAAGATTTGTGGAATGGTTAAAAGTGCATGAAAATGGCAAATTTGCTCACTCTGAGGTCTCAAAAAGTGTTTCTTCACCCCGGGAAGTGAATTAAATACCATTTGGAGGCATTTAATGTTCAATCAAAAACAGCTGATTTTTGACAAAAGAGATAACACCCCCCCATTACGTCATTCTTCAGAAAGGTGAAAAATGGTCCGTTTTCAAATGTTTTATTTTTGAACGTCAGTTCACATTTGTAGGTGGATTATTAGTTTTAGAGCTAAAATTAGCATGTTTAAAGTGATTTTCATGCTTCCAGGGGCCGGGGAAGTGAATTAAATACCATTTGGAGGCATTTAATGTTCAAGCAAAAACAGCTGATTTTTGACAAAAGAGATAACACCCCCCCATTACGTCATTCTTCAGAAAGGTGAAAAATGGTCCGTTTTCAAATGTTTTATTTTTGAACGTCAGTTCACATTTGTAGGTGGATTATTAGTTTTAGAGCTAAAATTAGCATGTTTAAAGTGATTTTCATGCTTCCAGGGGCTCTAAACACAAGATTTGTGGAATGGTTAAAAGTGCATGAAAATGGCCAATTTTCTCACTCTGAGGTCTCAAAAAGTGTTTCTTCACCCCGGGAAGTGAATTAAATACCATTTGGAGGCATTTAATGTTCAAGCAAAAACGGCTGATTTTTGACAAAAGAGATAACACCCCCATTACGTCATGCTTCAGAAAGTTGAAAAATGGTCCGTTTTCAAATGTTTTATTTTTGAACGTCAGTTCACATTTGTAGGTGGATTATTAGTTTTAGAGCTAAAATTAGCATGTTTAAAGTGATTTTCATGCTTCCAGGGGCTCTAAACACAAGATTTGTGGAATGGTTAAAAGTGCATGAAAATGGCCAATTTGCTCACTCTGAGGTCTCAAAAAGTGTTTCTTCACCCCGGGAAGTGAATTAAATACCATTTGGAGGCATTTAATGTTCAAGCAAAAACAGCTGATTTTTGACAAAAGAGATAACACCCCCCATTACGTCATTCTTCAGAAAGGTGAAAAATGGTCCGTTTTCAAATGTTTTATTTTTGAACGTCAGTTCACATTTGTAGGTGGATTATTAGTTTTAGAGCTAAAATTAGCATGTTTAAAGTTATTTTCATGCTTCCAGGGGCCCGGGAAGTGAATTAAATACCATTTGTAGGCATTTAATGTTCAAGCAAAAACAGCTGATGTTTGACAAAAGAGATAACACCCCCCCATTACGTCATTCTTCAGAAAGGTGAAAAATGGTCCGTTTTCAAATGTTTTATTTTTGAACATCAGTTCACATTTGTAGGTGGATTATTAGTTTTAGAGCTAAAATTAGCATGTTTAAAGTGATTTTCATGCTTCCAGGGGCTCTAAACACAAGATTTGTGGAATGGTTAAAAGTGCATGAAAATGGCCAATTTGCTCACTCTGAGGTCTCAAAAAGTGTTTCTTCACCCCGGGAAGTGAATTAAATACCATTTGGAGGCATTTAATGTTCAAGCAAAAACGGCTGATTTTTGACAAAAGAGATAACACCCCCCAATTACGTCATGCTTCAGAAAGGTGAAAAATGGTCCGTTTTCAAATGTTTTATTTTTGAACGTCAGTTCACATTTGTAGGTGGATTATTAGTTTTAGAGCTATAATTAGCATGTTTAAAGTGATTTTCATGCTTCAAGGGGCCCGGGAAGTGAATTAAATACCATTTGGAGGCATTTAATGTTCAAGCAAAAACGGCTGATTTTTGACAAAAGAGATAACACCCCCCCATTACGTCATGATTCAGAAAGGTGAAAAATTGTCCGTTTTCAAATGTTTTATTTTTGAATGTCAGTTCACATTTGTAGGTGGATTATTAGTTTTAGAGCTAAAATTAGCATGTTTAAAGTGATTTTCATGCTTCCTGTGGCCCTAAACACAAGGTTTGTGGAATGGTTAAAAGTGCATGAAAATGGCCAATTTGCTCACTCTGAGGTCTCAAAAAGTGTTTCTTCACCCCGGGAAGTGAATTAAATACCATTTGGAGGCATTTAATGTTCAAGCAAAAACAGCTGATTTTTGACAAAAGAGATAACACCCCCCTATTACGCCATTCTTCAGAAAGGTGAAAAATCGTCCGTTTTCAAATGTTTTATTTTTGAACGTCAGTTCACATTTGTAGGTGGATTATTAGTTTTAGAGCTAAAATTAGCATGTTTAAAGTGATTTTCATGCTTCCAGGGGCTCTAAACACAAGATTTGTGGAATGGTTAAAAGTGCATGAAAATGGCCAATTTTCTCACTCTGAGGTCTCAAAAAGTGTTTCTTCACCCCGGGAAGTGAATTAAATACCATTTGGAGGCATTTAATGTTCAAGCAAAAACGGCTGATTTTTGACAAAAGAGATAACACCCCCCATTACGTCATGCTTTAGAAAGGTGAAAAATGGTCCGTTTTCAAATGTTTTATTTTTGAACGTCAGTTCACATTTGTAGGTGGATTATTAGTTTTAGAGCTAAAATTAGCATGTTTAAAGTGATTTTCATGCTTCCAGGGGCCCGGGAAGTGAATTAAATACCATTTGGAGGCATTTAATGTTCAAGCAAAAACGGCAGATTTTTGACAAAAGAGATAACACCCCCCCATTACGTCATTCTTCAGAAAGGTGAAAAATGGTCCGTTTTCAAATGTTTTATTTTTGAATGTCAGTTCACATTTGTAGGTGGATTATTAGTTTTAGAGCTAAAATTAGCATGTTTAAAGTGATTTTCATGCTTCCTGTGGCCCTAAACACAAGGTTTGTGGAATGGTTAAAAGTGCATGAAAATGGCCAATTTGCTCACTCTGAGGTCTCAAAAAGTGTTTCTTCACCCCGGGAAGTGAATTAAATACCATTTGGAGGCATTTAATGTTCAAGCAAAAACAGCTGATTTTTGACAAAAGAGATAACACGCCCCCATTACGTAATTCTTCAGAAAGGTGAAAAATGGTCCGTTTTCAAATGTTTTATTTTTGAACGTCAGTTCACATTTGTAGGTGGATTATTAGTTTTAGAGCTAAAATTAGCATGTTTAAAGTGATTTTCATGCTTCCAGGGGCTCTAAACACAAGATTTGTGGAATGGTTAAAAGTGCATGAAAATGGCAAATTTGCTCACTCTGAGGTCTCAAAAAGTGTTTCTTCACCCCGGGAAGTGAATTAAATACCATTTGGAGGCATTTAATGTTCAATCAAAAACAGCTGATTTTTGACAAAAGAGATAACACCCCCCATTACGTCATTCTTCAGAAAGGTGAAAAATGGTCCGTTTTCAAATGTTTTATTTTTGAACGTCAGTTCACATTTGTAGGTGGATTATTAGTTTTAGAGCTAAAATTAGCATGTTTAAAGTGATTTTCATGCTTCCAGGGGCCGGGGAAGTGAATTAAATACCATTTGGAGGCATTTAATGTTCAAGCAAAAACAGCTGATTTTTGACAAAAGAGATAACACCCCCCCATTACGTCATTCTTCAGAAAGGTGAAAAATGGTCCGTTTTCAAATGTTTTATTTTTGAACGTCAGTTCACATTTGTAGGTGGATTATTAGTTTTAGAGCTAAAATTAGCATGTTTAAAGTGATTTTCATGCTTCCAGGGGCTCTAAACACAAGATTTGTGGAATGGTTAAAAGTGCAGGAAAATGGCCAATTTGCTCACTCTGAGGTCTCAAAAAGTGTTTCTTCACCCCGGGAAGTGAATTAAATACCATTTTGAGGCATTTAATGTTCAAGCAAAAACGGCTGATTTTTTACAAAAGAGATAACACCCCCCCATTACGTCATGCTTCAGAAAGGTGAAAAATGGTCCGTTTTCAAATGTTTTATTTTTGCACGTCAGTTCACATTTGCAGGTGGATTATTAGTTTTAGAGCTAAAATTAGCATGTTTAAAGTGATTTTCATGCTTCCAGGTGCCCGGGAAGTGAATTAAATACCATTTGGAGGCATTTAATGTTCAAGCAAAAACAGCTGATTTTTGACAAAAGAGATAACACCCCCCATTACGTCATGCTTCAGAAAGGTGAAAAATTGTCCGTTTTCAAATGTTTTATTTTTGAATGTCAGTTCACATTTGTAGGTGGATTATTAGTTTTAGAGCTAAAATTAGCATGTTTAAAGTGATTTTCATGCTTCCTGTGGCCCTAAACACAAGGTTTGTGGAATGGTTAAAAGTGCATGAAAATGGCCAATTTGCTCACTCTGAGGTCTCAAAAAGTGTTTATTCACCCCGGGAAGTGAATTAAATACCATTTGGAGGCATTTAATGTTCAAGCAAAAACAGCTGATTTTAGACAAAAGAGATAACACCCCCCCATTACGTAATTCTTCAGAAAGGTGAAAAATGCTCCGTTTTCAAATGTTTTATTTTTGAACGTCAGTTCACATTTGTAGGTGGATTATTAGTTTTAGAGCTAAAATTAGCATGTTTAAAGTGATATTCATGCTTCCAGGGGCTCTAAACACAAGATTTGTGGAATGGTTAAAAGTGCATGAAAATGGCCAATTTGCTCACTCTGAGGTCTCAAAAAGTGTTTCTTCACCCCGGGAAGTGAATTAAATACCATTTGGAGGCATTTAATGTTCAAGCAAAAACAGCTGATTTTAGACAAAAGAGATAACACCCCCCCCATTGCGTCATTCTTCAGAAAGGTGAAAAATGGTCCGTTTTTAAATGTTTTATTTTTGAACGTCAGTTCACATTTGTAGGTGGATTATTAGTTTTAGAGCTAAAATTAGCAAGTTTAAAGTGCTTTTCATGCTTCCAGGGGCCCGGGAAGTGAATTAAATACCATTTGGAGGCATTTAATGTTCAAGCAAAAACAGCTGATGTTTGACAAAAGAGATAACACCCCCCCATTACGTAATTCTTCAGAAAGGTGAAAAATGGTCAGTTTTCAAATGTTTTATTTTTGAACATCAGTTCACATTTGTAGGTGGATTATTAGTTTTAGAGCTAAAATTAGCATGTTTAAAGTGATTTTCATGCTTCCAGGGGCCCGGGAAGTGAATTAAATACCATTTGGAGGCATTTAATGTTCAAGCAAAAACGGCTGATTTTTGACAAAAGAGATAACACCCCCCCATTACGTCATGCTTCAGAAAGGTGAAAAATTGTCCGTTTTCAAATGTTTTATTTTTGAATGTCAGTTCACATTTGTAGGTGGATTATTAGTTTTAGAGCTAAAATGAGCATGTTTAAAGTGATTTTCATGCTTCCTGTGGCCCTAAACACAAGGTTTGTGGAATGGTTAAAAGTGCATGAAAATGGCCAATTTGCTCACTCTGAGGTCTCAAAAAGTGTTTCTTCACCCCGGGAAGTGAATTAAATACCATTTGGAGGCATTTAATGTTCAAGCAAAAACAGCTGATTTTTGACAAAAGAGATAACACGCCCCCATTACGTAATTCTTCAGAAAGGTGAAAAATGGTCCGTTTTCAAATGTTTTATTTTTGAACGTCAGTTCACATTTGTAGGTGGATTATTAGTTTTAGAGCTAAAATTAGCATGTTTAAAGTGATTTTCATGCTTCCAGGGGCTCTAAACACAAGATTTGTGGAATGGTTAAAAGTGCATGAAAATGGCAAATTTGCTCACTCTGAGGTCTCAAAAAGTGTTTCTTCACCCCGGGAAGTGAATTAAATACCATTTGGAGGCATTTAATGTTCAATCAAAAACAGCTGATTTTTGACAAAAGAGATAACACCCCCCCATTATGTTATTCTTCAGAAAGGTGAAAAATGGTCCGTTTTCAAATGTTTTATTTTTGAACGTCAGTTCACATTTGTAGGTGGATTATTAGTTTTAGAGCTAAAATTAGCATGTTTAAAGTGATTTTCATGCTTCCAGGGGCCGGGGAAGTGAATTAAATACCATTTGGAGGCATTTAATGTTCAAGCAAAAACAGCTGATTTTTGACAAAAGAGATAACACCCCCCCATTACGTCATTCTTCAGAAAGGTGAAAAATGGTCCGTTTTCAAATGTTTTATTTTTGAACGTCAGTTCACATTTGTAGGTGGATTATTAGTTTTAGAGCTAAAATTAGCATGTTTAAAGTGATTTTCATGCTTCCAGGGGCTCTAAACACAAGATTTGTGGAATGGTTAAAAGTGCAGGAAAATGGCCAATTTGCTCACTCTGAGGTCTCAAAAAGTGTTTCTTCACCCCGGGAAGTGAATTAAATACCATTTTGAGGCATTTAATGTTCAAGCAAAAACGGCTGATTTTTTACAAAAGAGATAACACCCCCCCATTACGTCATGCTTCAGAAAGGTGAAAAATGGTCCGTTTTCAAATGTTTTATTTTTGCACGTCAGTTCACATTTGCAGGTGGATTATTAGTTTTAGAGCTAAAATTAGCATGTTTAAAGTGATTTTCATGCTTCCAGGTGCCCGGGAAGTGAATTAAATACCATTTGGAGGCATTTAATGTTCAAGCAAAAACAGCTGATTTTTGACAAAAGAGATAACACCCCCCCATTACGTCATGCTTCAGAAAGGTGAAAAATTGTCCGTTTTCAAATGTTTTATTTTTGAATGTCAGTTCACATTTGTAGGTGGATTATTAGTTTTAGAGCTAAAATTAGCATGTTTAAAGTGATTTTCATGCTTCCTGTGGCCCTAAACACAAGGTTTGTGGAATGGTTAAAAGTGCATGAAAATGGCCAATTTGCTCACTCTGAGGTCTCAAAAAGTGTTTATTCACCCCGGGAAGTGAATTAAATACCATTTGGAGGCATTTAATGTTCAAGCAAAAACAGCTGATTTTAGACAAAAGAGATAACACCCCCCCATTACGTAATTCTTCAGAAAGGTGAAAAATGCTCCGTTTTCAAATGTTTTATTTTTGAACGTCAGTTCACATTTGTAGGTGGATTATTAGTTTTAGAGCTAAAATTAGCATGTTTAAAGTGATATTCATGCTTCCAGGGGCTCTAAACACAAGATTTGTGGAATGGTTAAAAGTGCATGAAAATGGCCAATTTGCTCACTCTGAGGTCTCAAAAAGTGTTTCTTCACCCCGGGAAGTGAATTAAATACCATTTGGAGGCATTTAATGTTCAAGCAAAAACAGCTGATTTTAGACAAAAGAGATAACACCCCCCCCCATTGCGTCATTCTTCAGAAAGGTGAAAAATGGTCCGTTTTTAAATGTTTTATTTTTGAACGTCAGTTCACATTTGTAGGTGGATTATTAGTTTTAGAGCTAAAATTAGCAAGTTTAAAGTGCTTTTCATGCTTCCAGGGGCCCGGGAAGTGAATTAAATACCATTTGGAGGCATTTAATGTTCAAGCAAAAACAGCTGATGTTTGACAAAAGAGATAACACCCCCCCATTACGTAATTCTTCAGAAAGGTGAAAAATGGTCCGTTTTCAAATGTTTTATTTTTGAACATCAGTTCACATTTGTAGGTGGATTATTAGTTTTAGAGCTAAAATTAGCATGTTTAAAGTGATTTTCATGCTTCCAGGGGCCCGGGAAGTGAATTAAATACCATTTGGAGGCATTTAATGTTCAAGCAAAAACGGCTGATTTTTGACAAAAGAGATAACACCCCCCCATTACGTCATGCTTCAGAAAGGTGAAAAATTGTCCGTTTTCAAATGTTTTATTTTTGAATGTCAGTTCACATTTGTAGGTGGATTATTAGTTTTAGAGCTAAAATGAGCATGTTTAAAGTGATTTTCATGCTTCCTGTGGCCCTAAACACAAGGTTTGTGGAATGGTTAAAAGTGCATGAAAATGGCCAATTTGCTCACTCTGAGGTCTCAAAAAGTGTTTCTTCACCCCGGGAAGTGAATTAAATACCATTTGGAGGCATTTAATGTTCAAGCAAAAACAGCTGATTTTTGACAAAAGAGATAACACGCCCCCATTACGTAATTCTTCAGAAAGGTGAAAAATGGTCCGTTTTCAAATGTTTTATTTTTGAACGTCAGTTCACATTTGTAGGTGGATTATTAGTTTTAGAGCTAAAATTAGCATGTTTAAAGTGATTTTCATGCTTCCAGGGGCTCTAAACACAAGATTTGTGGAATGGTTAAAAGTGCATGAAAATGGCAAATTTGCTCACTCTGAGGTCTCAAAAAGTGTTTCTTCACCCCGGGAAGTGAATTAAATACCATTTGGAGGCATTTAATGTTCAATCAAAAACAGCTGATTTTTGACAAAAGAGATAACACCCCCCCATTATGTTATTCTTCAGAAAGGTGAAAAATGGTCCGTTTTCAAATGTTTTATTTTTGAACGTCAGTTCACATTTGTAGGTGGATTATTAGTTTTAGAGCTAAAATTAGCATGTTTAAAGTGATTTTCATGCTTCCAGGGGCCGGGGAAGTGAATTAAATACCATTTGGAGGCATTTAATGTTCAAGCAAAAACAGCTGATTTTTGACAAAAGAGATAACACCCCCCCATTACGTCATTCTTCAGAAAGGTGAAAAATGGTCCGTTTTCAAATGTTTTATTTTTGAACGTCAGTTCACATTTGTAGGTGGATTATTAGTTTTAGAGCTAAAATTAGCATGTTTAAAGTGATTTTCATGCTTCCAGGGGCTCTAAACACAAGATTTGTGGAATGGTTAAAAGTGCATGAAAATGGCCAATTTGCTCACTCTGAGGTCTCAAAAAGTGTTTCTTCACCCCGGGAAGTGAATTAAATACCATTTTGAGGCATTTAATGTTCAAGCAAAAACGGCTGATTTTTTACAAAAGAGATAACACCCCCCCATTACGTCATGCTTCAGAAAGGTGAAAAATGGTCCGTTTTCAAATGTTTTATTTTTGCACGTCAGTTCACATTTGTAGGTGGATTATTAGTTTTAGAGCTAAAATTAGCATGTTTAAAGTGATTTTCATGCTTCCAGGTGCCCGGGAAGTGAATTAAATACCATTTGGAGGCATTTAATGTTCAAGCAAAAACAGCAGATTTTTGACAAAAGAGATAACACCCCCCCATTACGTCATGCTTCAGAAAGGTGAAAAATTGTCCGGTTTTCAAATGTTTTATTTTTGAATGTCAGTTCACATTTGTAGGTGGATTATTAGTTTTAGAGCTAAAATTAGCATGTTTAAAGTGATTTTCATGCTTCCTGTGGCCCTAAACACAAGGTTTGTGGAATGGTTAAAAGTGCATGAAAATGGCCAATTTGCTCACTCTGAGGTCTCAAAAAGTGTTTATTCACCCCGGGAAGTGAATTAAATACCATTTGGAGGCATTTAATGTTCAAGCAAAAACAGCTGATTTTAGACAAAAGAGATAACACCCCCCCATTACGTAATTCTTCAGAAAGGTGAAAAATGCTCCGTTTTCAAATGTTTTATTTTTGAACGTCAGTTCACATTTGTAGGTGGATTATTAGTTTTAGAGCTAAAATTAGCATGTTTAAAGTGATTTTCATGCTTCCTGTGGCCCTAAACACAAGGTTTGTGGAATGGTTAAAAGTGGATGAAAATGGCCAATTTGCTCACTCTGAGGTCTCAAAAAGTGTTTCTTCACCCCGGGAAGTGAATTAAATACCATTTGGAGGCATTTAATGTTCAAGCAAAAACAGCTGATTTTTGACAAAAGAGATAACACCCCCCCATTACGTAATTCTTCAGAAAGGTGAAAAATTGTCCGTTTTCAAATGTTTTATTTTTGAATATCAGTTCACATTTGTAGGTGGATTATTAGTTTTAGAGCTAAAATTAGCATATTTAAAGTGATTTTCATGCTTCCAGGGGCTCTAAACACAAGATTTGTGGAATGGTTAAAAGTGCATGAAAATGGCCAATTTGCTCACTCTGAGGTCTCAAAAAGTGTTTCTTCACCCGGGAAGTGAATTAAATACCATTTGGAGGCATTTAATGTTCAAGCAAAAACGGCTGATTTTTGACAAAAGAGATAACACCCCCCCATTACATCATTCTTCAGATAGGTGAAAAATGGTCCGTTTTCAAATGTTTTATTTTTGAACGTCAGTTCACATTTGTAGGTGGATTATTAGTTTTAGAGCTAAAATTAGCATGTTTAAAGTGATTTTCATGCTTCCAGGGGCTCTAAACACAAGATTTGTGGAATGGTTAAAAGTGCATGAAAATGGCAAATTTGCTCACTCTGAGGTCTCAAAAAGTGTTTCTTCACCCCGGGAAGTGAATTAAATACCATTTGGAGGCATTTAATGTTCAATCAAAAACAGCTGATTTTTGACAAAAAAGATAACACCCCCCCATTACGTCATTCTTCAGAAAGGTGAAAAATGGTCCGTTTTCAAATGTTTTATTTTTGAACGTCAGTTCACATTTGTAGGTGGATTATTAGTTTTAGAGCTAAAATTAGCATGTTTAAAGTGATTTTCATGCTTCCAGGGGCCGGGGAAGTGAATTAAATACCATTTGGAGGCATTTAATGTTCAAGCAAAAACAGCTGATTTTTGACAAAAGAGATAACACCCCCCCATTACGTCATTCTTCAGAAAGGTGAAAAATGGTCCGTTTTCAAATGTTTTATTTTTGAACGTCAGTTCACATTTGTAGGTGGATTATTAGTTTTAGAGCTAAAATTAGCATGTTTAAAGTGATTTTCATGCTTCCAGGGGCCCGGGAAGTGAATTAAATACCATTTGGAAGCATTTAATGTTCAAGCAAAAACAGCTGATGTTTGACAAAAGAGATAACACCCCCCCATTACGTAATTCTTCAGAAAGGTGAAAAATGGTCCGTTTTCAAATGTTTTATTTTTGAACATCAGTTCACATTTGTAGGTGGATTATTAGTTTTAGAGCTAAAATTAGCATATTTAAAGTGATTTTCATGCTTCCAGGTGCTCTAAACACAAGATTTGTAGAATGGTTAAAAGTGCATGAAAATGGCCAATTTGCTCACTCTGAGGTCTCAAAAAGTGTTTCTTCACCCCGGGAAGTGAATTAAATACCATTTGGAGGCATTTAATGTTCAAGCAAAAACAGCAGATTTTTGACAAAAGAGATAACACCCCCCCATTACGTCATTCTTCAGAAAGGTGAAAAATGGTCCGTTTTCAAATGTTTTATTTTTGAACATCAGTTCACATTTGTAGGTGGATTATTAGTTTTAGAGCTAAAATTAGCATGTTTAAAGTGATTTTCATGCTTCCAGGGGCCCGGGAAGTGAATTAAATACCATTTGGAGGCATTTAATGTTCAAGCAAAAACGGCTGATTTTTGACAAAAGAGATAACACCCCCCCATTACGTCATGCTTCAGAAAGGTGAAAAATTGTCCGTTTTCAAATGTTTTATTTTTGAATGTCAGTTCACATTTGTAGGTGGATTATTAGTTTTAGAGCTAAAATGAGCATGTTTAAAGTGATTTTCATGCTTCCTGTGGCCCTAAACACAAGGTTTGTGGAATGGTTAAAAGTGCATGAAAATGGCCAATTTGCTCACTCTGAGGTCTCAAAAAGTGTTTCTTCACCCCGGGAAGTGAATTAAATACCATTTGGAGGCATTTAATGTTCAAGCAAAAACAGCTGATTTTTCACAAAAGAGATAACACGCCCCCATTACGTAATTCTTCAGAAAGGTGAAAAATGGTCCGTTTTCAAATGTTTTATTTTTGAACGTCAGTTCACATTTGTAGGTGGCTTATTAGTTTTAGAGCTAAAATTAGCATGTTTAAAGTGATTTTCATGCTTCCAGGGGCCCGGGAAGTAAATTAAATACCCTTTGGAGGCATTTAATGTTCAAGCAAAAACAGCAGATTTTTGACAAAAGAGATAACACCCCCCTATTACGTCATTCTTCAGAAAGGTGAAAAATCGTCCGTTTTCAAATGTTTTATTTTTGAACGTCAGTTCACATTTGTAGGTGGATTATTAGTTTTAGAGCTAAAATTAGCATGTTTAAAGTGATTTTCATGCTTCCAGGGGCTCTAAACACAAGATTTGTGGAATGGTTAAAAGTGCATGAAAATGGCCAATTTTCTCACTCTGAGGTCTCAAAAAGTGTTTCTTCACCCCGGGAAGTGAATTAAATACCATTTGGAGGCATTTAATGTTCAAGCAAAAACGGCTGATTTTTGACAAAAGAGATAACACCCCCCATTACGTCATGCTTCAGAAAGTTGAAAAATGGTCCGTTTTCAAATGTTTTATTTTTGAACATCAGTTCACATTTGTAGGTGGATTATTAGTTTTAGAGCTAAAATTAGCATGTTTAAAGTGATTTTCATGCTTCCAGGGGCCCGGGAAGTGAATTAAATTCCATTTGGAGGCATTTAATGTTCAAGCAAAAACGGCTGATTTTTGACAAAAGAGATAACACCCCCCCATTACGTCATGCTTCAGAAAGGTGAAAAATTGTCCGTTTTCAAATGTTTTATTTTTGAATGTCAGTTCACATTTGTAGGTGGATTATTAGTTTTAGAGCTAAAATTAGCATGTTTAAAGTGATTTTCATGCTTCCAGGGGCCCGGGAAGTGAATTAAATACCATTTGGAGGCATTTAATGTTCAAGCAAAAACGGCTGATTTTTGACAAAAGAGATAACACCCCCCCATTACGTCATGCTTCAGAAAGGTGAAAAATTGTCCGTTTTCAAATGTTTTATTTTTGAATGTCAGTTCACATTTGTAGGTGGATTATTAGTTTTAGAGCTAAAATTAGCATGTTTAAAGTGATTTTCATGCTTCCTGTGGCCCTAAACACAAGGTTTGTGGAATGGTTAAAAGTGCATTAAAATGGCCAATTTGCTCACTCTGAGGTCTCAAAAAGTGTTTCTTCACCCCGGGTAGTGAATTAAATACCATTTGGAGGCATTTAATGTTCAAGCAAAAACAGCTGATTTTTCCAAAAGAGATAACACGCCCCCATTACGTAATTATTCAGAAACGTGAAAAATGGTCCGTTTTCAAATGTTTTATTTTTGAACGTCAGTTCACATTTGTAGGTGGCTTATTAGTTTTAGAGCTAAAATTAGCATGTTTAAAGTGATTTTCATGCTTCCAGGGGCCCGGGAAGTAAATTAAATACCATTTGGAGGCATTTAATGTTCAAGCAAAAACAGCTGATTTTTGACAAAAGAGATAACACCCCCCTATTACGTCATTCTTCAGAAAGGTGAAAAATCGTCCGTTTTCAAATGTTTTATTTTTGAACGTCAGTTCACATTTGTAGGTGGATTATTAGTTTTAGAGCTAAAATTAGCATGTTTAAAGTGATTTTCATGCTTCCAGGGGCTCTAAACACAAGATTTGTGGAATGGTTAAAAGTGCATGAAAA
Organism: Lissotriton helveticus; assembly: GCF_964261635.1. NCBI lineage: Eukaryota > Metazoa > Chordata > Amphibia > Caudata > Salamandridae > Lissotriton > Lissotriton helveticus. The sequence continues at coordinate 4,231,405 of NW_027611740.1, forward strand.
TGGCCAATTTTCTCACTCTGAGGTCTCAAAAAGTGTTTCTTCACCCCGGGAAGTGAATTAAATACCATTTGGAGGCATTTAATGTTCAAGCAAAAACGGCTGATTTTTGACAAAAGAGATAACACCCCCCATTACGTCATGCTTCAGAAAGTTGAAAAATGGTCCGTTTTCAAATGTTTTATTTTTGAACGTCAGTTCACATTTGTAGGTGGATTATTAGTTTTAGAGCTAAAATTAGCATGTTTAAAGTGATTTTCATGCTTCCAGGGGCTCTAAACACAAGATTTGTGGAATGGTTAAAAGTGCATGAAAATGGCCAATTTGCTCACTCTGAGGTCTCAAAAAGTGTTTCTTCACCCCGGGAAGTGAATTAAATACCATTTGGAGGCATTTAATGTTCAAGCAAAAACAGCTGATTTTTGACAAAAGAGATAACACCCCCCATTACGTCATTCTTCAGAAAGGTGAAAAATGGTCCGTTTTCAAATGTTTTATTTTTGAACGTCAGTTCACATTTGTAGGTGGATTATTAGTTTTAGAGCTAAAATTAGCATGTTTAAAGTTATTTTCATGCTTCCAGGGGCCCGGGAAGTGAATTAAATACCATTTGGAGGCATTTAATGTTCAAGCAAAAACAGCTGATGTTTGACAAAAGAGATAACACCCCCCCATTACGTCATTCTTCAGAAAGGTGAAAAATGGTCCGTTTTCAAATGTTTTATTTTTGAACATCAGTTCACATTTGTAGGTGGATTATTAGTTTTAGAGCTAAAATTAGCATGTTTAAAGTGATTTTCATGCTTCCAGGGGCTCTAAACACAAGATTTGTGGAATGGTTAAAAGTGCATGAAAATGGCCAATTTGCTCACTCTGAGGTCTCAAAAAGTGTTTCTTCACCCCGGGAAGTGAATTAAATACCATTTGGAGGCATTTAATGTTCAAGCAAAAACGGCTGATTTTTGACAAAAGAGATAACACCCCCCAATTACGTCATGCTTCAGAAAGGTGAAAAATGGTCCGTTTTCAAATGTTTTATTTTTGAACGTCAGTTCACATTTGTAGGTGGATTATTAGTTTTAGAGCTATAATTAGCATGTTTAAAGTGATTTTCATGCTTCCAGGGGCCCGGGAAGTGAATTAAATACCATTTGGAGGCATTTAATGTTCAAGCAAAAACGGCTGATTTTTGACAAAAGAGATAACACCCCCCCATTACGTCATGATTCAGAAAGGTGAAAAATCGTCCGTTTTCAAATGTTTTATTTTTGAATGTCAGTTCACATTTGTAGGTGGATTATTAGTTTTAGAGCTAAAATTAGCATGTTTAAAGTGATTTTCATGCTTCCTGTGGCCCTAAACACAAGGTTTGTGGAATGGTTAAAAGTGCATGAAAATGGCCAATTTGCTCACTCTGAGGTCTCAAAAAGTGTTTCTTCACCCCGGGAAGTGAATTAAATACCATTTGGAGGCATTTAATGTTCAAGCAAAAACAGCTGATTTTTGACAAAAGAGATAACACCCCCCTATTACGCCATTCTTCAGAAAGGTGAAAAATCGTCCGTTTTCAAATGTTTTATTTTTGAACGTCAGTTCACATTTGTAGGTGGATTATTAGTTTTAGAGCTAAAATTAGCATGTTTAAAGTGATTTTCATGCTTCCAGGGGCTCTAAACACAAGATTTGTGGAATGGTTAAAAGTGCATGAAAATGGCCAATTTTCTCACTCTGAGGTCTCAAAAAGTGTTTCTTCACCCCGGGAAGTGAATTAAATACCATTTGGAGGCATTTAATGTTCAAGCAAAAACGGCTGATTTTTGACAAAAGAGATAACACCCCCCATTACGTCATGCTTTAGAAAGGTGAAAAATGGTCCGTTTTCAAATGTTTTATTTTTGAACGTCAGTTCACATTTGTAGGTGGATTATTAGTTTTAGAGCTAAAATTAGCATGTTTAAAGTGATTTTCATGCTTCCAGGGGCCCGGGAAGTGAATTAAATACCATTTGGAGGCATTTAATGTTCAAGCAAAAACGGCAGATTTTTGACAAAAGAGATAACACCCCCCCATTACGTCATTCTTCAGAAAGGTGAAAAATGGTCCGTTTTCAAATGTTTTATTTTTGAATGTCAGTTCACATTTGTAGGTGGATTATTAGTTTTAGAGCTAAAATTAGCATGTTTAAAGTGATTTTCATGCTTCCAGGGGCTCTAAACACAAGATTTGTGGAATGGTTAAAAGTGCAGGAAAATGGCCAATTTGCTCACTCTGAGGTCTCAAAAAGTGTTTCTTCACCCCGGGAAGTGAATTAAATACCATTTTGAGGCATTTAATGTTCAAGCAAAAACGGCTGATTTTTTACAAAAGAGATAACACCCCCCCATTACGTCATGCTTCAGAAAGGTGAAAAATGGTCCGTTTTCAAATGTTTTATTTTTGCACGTCAGTTCACATTTGCAGGTGGATTATTAGTTTTAGAGCTAAAATTAGCATGTTTAAAGTGATTTTCATGCTTCCAGGTGCCCGGGAAGTGAATTAAATACCATTTGGAGGCATTTAATGTTCAAGCAAAAACAGCTGATTTTTGACAAAAGAGATAACACCCCCCCATTACGTCATGCTTCAGAAAGGTGAAAAATTGTCCGTTTTCAAATGTTTTCTTTTTGAATGTCAGTTCACATTTGTAGGTGGATTATTAGTTTTAGAGCTAAAATTAGCATGTTTAAAGTGATTTTCATGCTTCCTGTGGCCCTAAACACAAGGTTTGTGGAATGGTTAAAAGTGCATGAAAATGGCCAATTTGCTCACTCTGAGGTCTCAAAAAGTGTTTATTCACCCCGGGAAGTGAATTAAATACCATTTGGAGGCATTTAATGTTCAAGCAAAAACAGCTGATTTTTCCAAAAGAGATAACACGCCCCCATTACGTAATTATTCAGAAACGTGAAAAATGGTCCGTTTTCAAATGTTTTATTTTTGAACGTCAGTTCACATTTGTAGGTGGCTTATTAGTTTTAGAGCTAAAATTAGCATGTTTAAAGTGATTTTCATGCTTCCAGGGGCCCGGGAAGTAAATTAAATACCATTTGGAGGCATTTAATGTTCAAGCAAAAACAGCTGATTTTTGACAAAAGAGATAACACCCCCCTATTACGTCATTCTTCAGAAAGGTGAAAAATCGTCCGTTTTCAAATGTTTTATTTTTGAACGTCAGTTCACATTTGTAGGTGGATTATTAGTTTTAGAGCTAAAATTAGCATGTTTAAAGTGATTTTCATGCTTCCAGGGGCTCTAAACACAAGATTTGTGGAATGGTTAAAAGTGCATGAAAATGGCCAATTTTCTCACTCTGAGGTCTCAAAAAGTGTTTCTTCACCCCGGGAAGTGAATTAAATACCATTTGGAGGCATTTAATGTTCAAGCAAAAACGGCTGATTTTTGACAAAAGAGATAACACCCCCCATTACGTCATGCTTCAGAAAGTTGAAAAATGGTCCGTTTTCAAATGTTTTATTTTTGAACGTCAGTTCACATTTGTAGGTGGATTATTAGTTTTAGAGCTAAAATTAGCATGTTTAAAGTGATTTTCATGCTTCCAGGGGCTCTAAACACAAGATTTGTGGAATGGTTAAAAGTGCATGAAAATGGCCAATTTGCTCACTCTGAGGTCTCAAAAAGTGTTTCTTCACCCCGGGAAGTGAATTAAATACCATTTGGAGGCATTTAATGTTCAAGCAAAAACAGCTGATTTTTGACAAAAGAGATAACACCCCCCATTACGTCATTCTTCAGAAAGGTGAAAAATGGTCCGTTTTCAAATGTTTTATTTTTGAACGTCAGTTCACATTTGTAGGTGGATTATTAGTTTTAGAGCTAAAATTAGCATGTTTAAAGTTATTTTCATGCTTCCAGGGGCCCGGGAAGTGAATTAAATACCATTTGGAGGCATTTAATGTTCAAGCAAAAACAGCTGATGTTTGACAAAAGAGATAACACCCCCCCATTACGTCATTCTTCAGAAAGGTGAAAAATGGTCCGTTTTCAAATGTTTTATTTTTGAACATCAGTTCACATTTGTAGGTGGATTATTAGTTTTAGAGCTAAAATTAGCATGTTTAAAGTGATTTTCATGCTTCCAGGGGCTCTAAACACAAGATTTGTGGAATGGTTAAAAGTGCATGAAAATGGCCAATTTGCTCACTCTGAGGTCTCAAAAAGTGTTTCTTCACCCCGGGAAGTGAATTAAATACCATTTGGAGGCATTTAATGTTCAAGCAAAAACGGCTGATTTTTGACAAAAGAGATAACACCCCCCAATTACGTCATGCTTCAGAAAGGTGAAAAATGGTCCGTTTTCAAATGTTTTATTTTTGAACGTCAGTTCACATTTGTAGGTGGATTATTAGTTTTAGAGCTATAATTAGCATGTTTAAAGTGATTTTCATGCTTCCAGGGGCCCGGGAAGTGAATTAAATACCATTTGGAGGCATTTAATGTTCAAGCAAAAACGGCTGATTTTTGACAAAAGAGATAACACCCCCCCATTACGTCATGATTCAGAAAGGTGAAAAATCGTCCGTTTTCAAATGTTTTATTTTTGAATGTCAGTTCACATTTGTAGGTGGATTATTAGTTTTAGAGCTAAAATTAGCATGTTTAAAGTGATTTTCATGCTTCCTGTGGCCCTAAACACAAGGTTTGTGGAATGGTTAAAAGTGCATGAAAATGGCCAATTTGCTCACTCTGAGGTCTCAAAAAGTGTTTCTTCACCCCGGGAAGTGAATTAAATACCATTTGGAGGCATTTAATGTTCAAGCAAAAACAGCTGATTTTTGACAAAAGAGATAACACCCCCCTATTACGCCATTCTTCAGAAAGGTGAAAAATCGTCCGTTTTCAAATGTTTTATTTTTGAACGTCAGTTCACATTTGTAGGTGGATTATTAGTTTTAGAGCTAAAATTAGCATGTTTAAAGTGATTTTCATGCTTCCAGGGGCTCTAAACACAAGATTTGTGGAATGGTTAAAAGTGCATGAAAATGGCCAATTTTCTCACTCTGAGGTCTCAAAAAGTGTTTCTTCACCCCGGGAAGTGAATTAAATACCATTTGGAGGCATTTAATGTTCAAGCAAAAACGGCTGATTTTTGACAAAAGAGATAACACCCCCCATTACGTCATGCTTTAGAAAGGTGAAAAATGGTCCGTTTTCAAATGTTTTATTTTTGAACGTCAGTTCACATTTGTAGGTGGATTATTAGTTTTAGAGCTAAAATTAGCATGTTTAAAGTGATTTTCATGCTTCCAGGGGCCCGGGAAGTGAATTAAATACCATTTGGAGGCATTTAATGTTCAAGCAAAAACGGCAGATTTTTGACAAAAGAGATAACACCCCCCCATTACGTCATTCTTCAGAAAGGTGAAAAATGGTCCGTTTTCAAATGTTTTATTTTTGAATGTCAGTTCACATTTGTAGGTGGATTATTAGTTTTAGAGCTAAAATTAGCATGTTTAAAGTGATTTTCATGCTTCCAGGGGCTCTAAACACAAGATTTGTGGAATGGTTAAAAGTGCAGGAAAATGGCCAATTTGCTCACTCTGAGGTCTCAAAAAGTGTTTCTTCACCCCGGGAAGTGAATTAAATACCATTTTGAGGCATTTAATGTTCAAGCAAAAACGGCTGATTTTTTACAAAAGAGATAACACCCCCCCATTACGTCATGCTTCAGAAAGGTGAAAAATGGTCCGTTTTCAAATGTTTTATTTTTGCACGTCAGTTCACATTTGCAGGTGGATTATTAGTTTTAGAGCTAAAATTAGCATGTTTAAAGTGATTTTCATGCTTCCAGGTGCCCGGGAAGTGAATTAAATACCATTTGGAGGCATTTAATGTTCAAGCAAAAACAGCTGATTTTTGACAAAAGAGATAACACCCCCCCATTACGTCATGCTTCAGAAAGGTGAAAAATTGTCCGTTTTCAAATGTTTTCTTTTTGAATGTCAGTTCACATTTGTAGGTGGATTATTAGTTTTAGAGCTAAAATTAGCATGTTTAAAGTGATTTTCATGCTTCCTGTGGCCCTAAACACAAGGTTTGTGGAATGGTTAAAAGTGCATGAAAATGGCCAATTTGCTCACTCTGAGGTCTCAAAAAGTGTTTATTCACCCCGGGAAGTGAATTAAATACCATTTGGAGGCATTTAATGTTCAAGCAAAAACAGCTGATTTTAGACAAAAGAGATAACACCCCCCCATTACGTAATTCTTCAGAAAGGTGAAAAATGCTCCGTTTTCAAATGTTTTATTTTTGAACGTCAGTTCACATTTGTAGGTGGATTATTAGTTTTAGAGCTAAAATTTGCATGTTTAAAGTGATATTCATGCTTCCAGGGGCTCTAAACACAAGATTTGTGGAATGGTTAAAAGTGCATGAAAATGGCCAATTTGCTCACTCTGAGGTCTCAAAAAGTGTTTCTTCACCCCGGGAAGTGAATTAAATACCATTTGGAGGCATTTAATGTTCAAGCAAAAACAGCTGATTTTAGACAAAAGAGATAACACCCCCCCCATTGCGTCATTCTTCAGAAAGGTGAAAAATGGTCCGTTTTTAAATGTTTTATTTTTGAACGTCAGTTCACATTTGTAGGTGGATTATTAGTTTTAGAGCTAAAATTAGCAAGTTTAAAGTGCTTTTCATGCTTCCAGGGGCCCGGGAAGTGAATTAAATACCATTTGGAGGCATTTAATGTTCAAGCAAAAACAGCTGATGTTTGACAAAAGAGATAACACCCCCCCATTACGTAATTCTTCAGAAAGGTGAAAAATGGTCCGTTTTCAAATGTTTTATTTTTGAACATCAGTTCACATTTGTAGGTGGATTATTAGTTTTAGAGCTAAAATTAGCATGTTTAAAGTGATTTTCATGCTTCCAGGGGCCCGGGAAGTGAATTAAATACCATTTGGAGGCATTTAATGTTCAAGCAAAAACGGCTGATTTTTGACAAAAGAGATAACACCCCCCCATTACGTCATGCTTCAGAAAGGTGAAAAATTGTCCGTTTTCAAATGTTTTATTTTTGAATGTCAGTTCACATTTGTAGGTGGATTATTAGTTTTAGAGCTAAAATTAGCATGTTTAAAGTGATTTTCATGCTTCCTGTGGCCCTAAACACAAGGTTTGTGGAATGGTTAAAAGTGCATGAAAATGGCCAATTTGCTCACTCTGAGGTCTCAAAAAGTGTTTCTTCACCCCGGGAAGTGAATTAAATACCATTTGGAGGCATTTAATGTTCAAGCAAAAACAGCTGATTTTTGACAAAAGAGATAACACGCCCCCATTACGTAATTCTTCAGAAAGGTGAAAAATGGTCCATTTTCAAATGTTTTATTTTTGAACGTCAGTTCACATTTGTAGGTGGATTATTAGTTTTAGAGCTAAAATTAGCATGTTTAAAGTGATTTTCATGCTTCCAGGGGCTCTAAACACAAGATTTGTGGAATGGTTAAAAGTGCATGAAAATGGCAAATTTGCTCACTCTGAGGTCTCAAAAAGTGTTTCTTCACCCCGGGAAGTGAATTAAATACCATTTGGAGGCATTTAATGTTCAATCAAAAACAGCTGATTTTTGACAAAAGAGATAACACCCCCCCATTATGTTATTCTTCAGAAAGGTGAAAAATGGTCCGTTTTCAAATGTTTTATTTTTGAACGTCAGTTCACATTTGTAGGTGGATTATTAGTTTTAGAGCTAAAATTAGCATGTTTAAAGTGATTTTCATGCTTCCAGGGGCCGGGGAAGTGAATTAAATACCATTTGGAGGCATTTAATGTTCAAGCAAAAACAGCTGATTTTTGACAAAAGAGATAACACCCCCCCATTACGTCATTCTTCAGAAAGGTGAAAAATGGTCCGTTTTCAAATGTTTTATTTTTGAACGTCAGTTCACATTTGTAGGTGGATTATTAGTTTTAGAGCTAAAATTAGCATGTTTAAAGTGATTTTCATGCTTCCAGGGGCTCTAAACACAAGATTTGTGGAATGGTTAAAAGTGCATGAAAATGGCCAATTTGCTCACTCTGAGGTCTCAAAAAGTGTTTCTTCACCCCGGGAAGTGAATTAAATACCATTTTGAGGCATTTAATGTTCAAGCAAAAACGGCTGATTTTTTACAAAAGAGATAACACCCCCCCATTACGTCATGCTTCAGAAAGGTGAAAAATGGTCCGTTTTCAAATGTTTTATTTTTGCACGTCAGTTCACATTTGTAGGTGGATTATTAGTTTTAGAGCTAAAATTAGCATGTTTAAAGTGATTTTCATGCTTCCAGGTGCCCGGGAAGTGAATTAAATACCATTTGGAGGCATTTAATGTTCAAGCAAAAACAGCAGATTTTTGACAAAAGAGATAACACCCCCCCATTACGTCATGCTTCAGAAAGGTGAAAAATTGTCCGTTTTCAAATGTTTTATTTTTGAATGTCAGTTCACATTTGTAGGTGGATTATTAGTTTTAGAGCTAAAATTAGCATGTTTAAAGTGATTTTCATGCTTCCTGTGGCCCTAAACACAAGGTTTGTGGAATGGTTAAAAGTGCATGAAAATGGCCAATTTGCTCACTCTGAGGTCTCAAAAAGTGTTTATTCACCCCGGGAAGTGAATTAAATACCATTTGGAGGCATTTAATGTTAAAGCAAAAACAGCTGATTTTAGACAAAAGAGATAACACCCCCCCATTACGTAATTCTTCAGAAAGGTGAAAAATGCTCCGTTTTCAAATGTTTTATTTTTGAACGTCAGTTCACATTTGTAGGTGGATTATTAGTTTTAGAGCTAAAATTAGCATGTTTAAAGTGATTTTCATGCTTCCTGTGGCCCTAAACACAAGGTTTGTGGAATGGTTAAAAGTGGATGAAAATGGCCAATTTGCTCACTCTGAGGTCTCAAAAAGTGTTTCTTCACCCCGGGAAGTGAATTAAATACCATTTGGAGGCATTTAATGTTCAAGCAAAAACAGCTGATTTTTGACAAAAGAGATAACACCCCCCCATTACGTAATTCTTCAGAAAGGTGAAAAATTGTCCGTTTTCAAATGTTTTATTTTTGAATATCAGTTCACATTTGTAGGTGGATTATTAGTTTTAGAGCTAAAATTAGCATATTTAAAGTGATTTTCATGCTTCCAGGGGCTCTAAACACAAGATTTGTGGAATGGTTAAAAGTGCATGAAAATGGCCAATTTGCTCACTCTGAGGTCTCAAAAAGTGTTTCTTCACCCGGGAAGTGAATTAAATACCATTTGGAGGCATTTAATGTTCAAGCAAAAACGGCTGATTTTTGACAAAAGAGATAACACCCCCCCATTACATCATTCTTCAGATAGGTGAAAAATGGTCCGTTTTCAAATGTTTTATTTTTGAACGTCAGTTCACATTTGTAGGTGGATTATTAGTTTTAGAGCTAAAATTAGCATGTTTAAAGTGATTTTCATGCTTCCAGGGGCTCTAAACACAAGATTTGTGGAATGGTTAAAAGTGCATGAAAATGGCAAATTTGCTCACTCTGAGGTCTCAAAAAGTGTTTCTTCACCCCGGGAAGTGAATTAAATACCATTTGGAGGCATTTAATGTTCAATCAAAAACAGCTGATTTTTGACAAAAAAGATAACACCCCCCCATTACGTCATTCTTCAGAAAGGTGAAAAATGGTCCGTTTTCAAATGTTTTATTTTTGAACGTCAGTTCACATTTGTAGGTGGATTATTAGTTTTAGAGCTAAAATTAGCATGTTTAAAGTGATTTTCATGCTTCCAGGGGCCGGGGAAGTGAATTAAATACCATTTGGAGGCATTTAATGTTCAAGCAAAAACAGCTGATTTTTGACAAAAGAGATAACACCCCCCCATTACGTCATTCTTCAGAAAGGTGAAAAATGGTCCGTTTTCAAATGTTTTATTTTTGAACGTCAGTTCACATTTGTAGGTGGATTATTAGTTTTAGAGCTAAAATTAGCATGTTTAAAGTGATTTTCATGCTTCCAGGGGCCCGGGAAGTGAATTAAATACCATTTGGAAGCATTTAATGTTCAAGCAAAAACAGCTGATGTTTGACAAAAGAGATAACACCCCCCCATTACGTAATTCTTCAGAAAGGTGAAAAATGGTCCGTTTTCAAATGTTTTATTTTTGAACATCAGTTCACATTTGTAGGTGGATTATTAGTTTTAGAGCTAAAATTAGCATATTTAAAGTGATTTTCATGCTTCCAGGTGCTCTAAACACAAGATTTGTAGAATGGTTAAAAGTGCATGAAAATGGCCAATTTGCTCACTCTGAGGTCTCAAAAAGTGTTTCTTCACCCCGGGAAGTGAATTAAATACCATTTGGAGGCATTTAATGTTCAAGCAAAAACAGCAGATTTTTGACAAAAGAGATAACACCCCCCCATTACGTCATTCTTCAGAAAGGTGAAAAATGGTCCGTTTTCAAATGTTTTATTTTTGAACATCAGTTCACATTTGTAGGTGGATTATTAGTTTTAGAGCTAAAATTAGCATGTTTAAAGTGATTTTCATGCTTCCAGGGGCCCGGGAAGTGAATTAAATACCATTTGGAGGCATTTAATGTTCAAGCAAAAACGGCTGATTTTTGACAAAAGAGATAACACCCCCCCATTACGTCATGCTTCAGAAAGGTGAAAAATTGTCCGTTTTCAAATGTTTTATTTTTGAATGTCAGTTCACATTTGTAGGTGGATTATTAGTTTTAGAGCTAAAATGAGCATGTTTAAAGTGATTTTCATGCTTCCTGTGGCCCTAAACACAAGGTTTGTGGAATGGTTAAAAGTGCATGAAAATGGCCAATTTGCTCACTCTGAGGTCTCAAAAAGTGTTTCTTCACCCCGGGAAGTGAATTAAATACCATTTGGAGGCATTTAATGTTCAAGCAAAAACAGCTGATTTTTCACAAAAGAGATAACACGCCCCCATTACGTAATTCTTCAGAAAGGTGAAAAATGGTCCGTTTTCAAATGTTTTATTTTTGAACGTCAGTTCACATTTGTAGGTGGCTTATTAGTTTTAGAGCTAAAATTAGCATGTTTAAAGTGATTTTCATGCTTCCAGGGGCCCGGGAAGTAAATTAAATACCCTTTGGAGGCATTTAATGTTCAAGCAAAAACAGCTGATTTTTGACAAAAGAGATAACACCCCCCTATTACGTCATTCTTCAGAAAGGTGAAAAATCGTCCGTTTTCAAATGTTTTATTTTTGAACATCAGTTCACATTTGTAGGTGGATTATTAGTTTTAGAGCTAAAATTAGCATGTTTAAAGTGATTTTCATGCTTCCAGGGGCTCTAAACACAAGATTTGTGGAATGGTTAAAAGTGCATGAAAATGGCCAATTTTCTCACTCTGAGGTCTCAAAAAGTGTTTCTTCACCCCGGGAAGTGAATTAAATACCATTTGGAGGCATTTAATGTTCAAGCAAAAACGGCTGATTTTTGACAAAAGAGATAACACCCCCCATTACGTCATGCTTCAGAAAGTTGAAAAATGGTCCGTTTTCAAATGTTTTATTTTTGAACATCAGTTCACATTTGTAGGTGGATTATTAGTTTTAGAGCTAAAATTAGCATGTTTAAAGTGATTTTCATGCTTCCAGGGGCCCGGGAAGTGAATTAAATACCATTTGGAGGCATTTAATGTTCAAGCAAAAACGGCTGATTTTTGACAAAAGAGATAACACCCCCCCATTACGTCATGCTTCAGAAAGGTGAAAAATTGTCCGTTTTCAAATGTTTTATTTTTGAATGTCAGTTCACATTTGTAGGTGGATTATTAGTTTTAGAGCTAAAATTAGCATGTTTAAAGTGATTTTCATGCTTCCAGGGGCCCGGGAAGTGAATTAAATACCATTTGGAGGCATTTAATGTTCAAGCAAAAACGGCTGATTTTTGACAAAAGAGATAACACCCCCCCATTACGTCATGCTTCAGAAAGGTGAAAAATTGTCCGTTTTCAAATGTTTTATTTTTGAATGTCAGTTCACATTTGTAGGTGGATTATTAGTTTTAGAGCTAAAATTAGCATGTTTAAAGTGATTTTCATGCTTCCTGTGGCCCTAAACACAAGGTTTGTGGAATGGTTAAAAGTGCATTAAAATGGCCAATTTGCTCACTCTGAGGTCTCAAAAAGTGTTTCTTCACCCCGGGTAGTGAATTAAATACCATTTGGAGGCATTTAATGTTCAAGCAAAAACAGCTGATTTTTCCAAAAGAGATAACACGCCCCCATTACGTAATTCTTCAGAAAGGTGAAAAATGGTCCGTTTTCAAATGTTTTATTTTTGAACGTCAGTTCACATTTGTAGGTGGCTTATTAGTTTTAGAGCTAAAATTAGCATGTTTAAAGTGATTTTCATGCTTCCAGGGGCCCGGGAAGTAAATTAAATACCATTTGGAGGCATTTAATGTTCAAGCAAAAACAGCTGATTTTTGACAAAAAGATAACACCCCCCTATTACGTCATTCTTCAGAAAGGTGAAAAATCGTCCGTTTTCAAATGTTTTATTTTTGAACGTCAGTTCACATTTGTAGGTGGATTATTAGTTTTAGAGCTAAAATTAGCATGTTTAAAGTGATTTTCATGCTTCCAGGGGCTCTAAACACAAGATTTGTGGAATGGTTAAAAGTGCATGAAAATGGCCAATTTTCTCACTCTGAGGTCTCAAAAAGTGTTTCTTCACCCCGGGAAGTGAATTAAATACCATTTGGAGGCATTTAATGTTCAAGCAAAAACGGCTGATTTTTGACAAAAGAGATAACACCCCCCATTACGTCATGCTTCAGAAAGTTGAAAAATGGTCCGTTTTCAAATGTTTTATTTTTGAACGTCAGTTCACATTTGTAGGTGGATTATTAGTTTTAGAGCTAAAATTAGCATGTTTAAAGTGATTTTCATGCTTCCAGGGGCTCTAAACACAAGATTTGTGGAATGGTTAAAAGTGCATGAAAATGGCCAATTTGCTCACTCTGAGGTCTCAAAAAGTGTTTCTTCACCCCGGGAAGTGAATTAAATACCATTTGGAGGCATTTAATGTTCAAGCAAAAACAGCTGATTTTTGACAAAAGAGATAACACCCCCCCATTACGTCATTCTTCAGAAAGGTGAAAAATGGTCCGTTTTCAAATGTTTTATTTTTGAACGTCAGTTCACATTTGTAGGTGGATTATTAGTTTTAGAGCTAAAATTAGCATGTTTAAAGTGATTTTCATGCTTCCAGGGGCCCGGGAAGTGAATTAAATACCATTTGGAGGCATTTAATGTTCAAGCAAAAACAGCTGATGTTTGACAAAAGAGATAACATCCCCCCATTACGTCATTCTTCAGAAAGGTGAAAAATGGTCCGTTTTCAAATGTTTTATTTTTGAACATCAGTTCACATTTGTAGGTGGATTATTAGTTTTAGAGCTAAAATTAGCATGTTTAAAGTGATTTTCATGCTTCCAGGGGCTCTAAACACAAGATTTGTGGAATGGTTAAAAGTGCATGAAAATGGCCAATTTGCTCACTCTGAGGTCTCAAAAAGTGTTTCTTCACCCCGGGAAGTGAATTAAATACCATTTGGAGGCATTTAATGTTCAAGCAAAAACGGCTGATTTTTGACAAAAGAGATAACACCCCCCAATTACGTCATGCTTCAGAAAGGTGAAAAATGGTCCGTTTTCAAATGTTTTATTTTTGAACGTCAGTTCACATTTGTAGGTGGATTATTAGTTTTAGAGCTAAAATTAGCATGTTTAAAGTGATTTTCATGCTTCCAGGGGCCCGGGAAGTGAATTAAATACCATTTGGAGGCATTTAATGTTCAAGCAAAAACGGCTGATTTTTGACAAAAGAGATAACACCCCCCCATTACGTCATGATTCAGAAAGGTGAAAAATTGTCCGTTTTCAAATGTTTTATTTTTGAATGTCAGTTCACATTTGTAGGTGGATTATTAGTTTTAGAGCTAAAATTAGCATGTTTAAAGTGATTTTCATGCTTCCTGTGGCCCTAAACACAAGGTTTGTGGAATGGTTAAAAGTGCATGAAAATGGCCAATTTGCTCACTCTGAGGTCTCAAAAAGTGTTTCTTCACCCCGGGAAGTGAATTAAATACCATTTGGAGGCATTTAATGTTCAAGCAAAAACAGCTGATTTTTGACAAAAGAGATAACACCCCCCTATTACGTCATTCTTCAGAAAGGTGAAAAATCGTCCGTTTTCAAATGTTTTATTTTTGAACGTCAGTTCACATTTGTAGGTGGATTATTAGTTTTAGAGCTAAAATTAGCATGTTTAAAGTGATTTTCATGCTTCCAGGGGCTCTAAACACAAGATTTGTGGAATGGTTAAAAGTGCATGAAAATGGCCAATTTTCTCACTCTGAGGTCTCAAAAAGTGTTTCTTCACCCCGGGAAGTGAATTAAATACCATTTGGAGGCATTTAATGTTCAAGCAAAAACGGCTGATTTTTGACAAAAGAGATAACACCCCCCATTACGTCATGCTTTAGAAAGGTGAAAAATGGTCCGTTTTCAAATGTTTTATTTTTGAACGTCAGTTCACATTTTTAGGTGGATTATTAGTTTTAGAGCTAAAATTAGCATGTTTAAAGTGATTTTCATGCTTCCAGGGGCCCGGGAAGTGAATTAAATACCATTTGGAGGCATTTAATGTTCAAGCAAAAACGGCAGATTTTTGACAAAAGAGATAACACCCCCCCATTACGTCATTCTTCAGAAAGGTGAAAAATGGTCCGTTTTCAAATGTTTTATTTTTGAACGTCAGTTCACATTTGTAGGTGGATTATTAGTTTTAGAGCTAAAATTAGCATGTTTAAAATGATTTTCATGCTTCCAGGGGCCCGGGAAGTGAATTAAATACCATTTGGAGGCATTTAATGTTCAAGCAAAAACAGCTGATCTTTGACAAAAGAGATAACACCCCCCCATTACGTCATTCTTCAGAAAGGTGAAAAATGGTCAATTTTCAAATGTTTTATTTTTGAATGTCAGTTCACATTTGTAGGTGGATTATTAGTTTTAGAGCTAAAATTAGCATGTTTAAAGTGATTTGCATGCTTGCTGTGGCCCTAAACACAAGATTTGTGGAATGGTTAAAAGTGCGTGAAAATGGCCAATTTGCTCACTCTGAGGTCTCAAAAAGAGTTTCTTCACCCCGGGAAGTGAATTAAATACCATTTGGAGGCATTTAATGTTCAAGCAAAAACGGTTGATTTTTGACAAAAGAGATAACACCCCCCCATTACGTCATTCTTCGGAAAGGTGAAAAATGGTCCGTTTTCAAATGTTTTATTTTTGAACGTCAGTTCACATTTGTAGGTGGATTATTAGTTTTAGAGCTAAAATTAGCATGTTTAAAGTGATTTTCATGCTTCCAGGGGCCCGGGAAGTGAATTAAATACCATTTGGAGGCATTTAATGTTCAAGCAAAAACAGCTGATCTTTGACAAAAGAGATAACACCCCCCATTACGTCATTCTTCAGAAACGTGAAAAATGGTCCATTTTCAAATGTTTTATTTTTGAACGTCAGTTCACATTTGTAGGTGGATTATTAGTTTTAGAGCTAAAATTAGCATGTTTAAAGTGATTTTCATGCTTCCAGGGGCTCTAAACACAAGATTTGTGGAATGGTTAAAAGTGCATGAAAATGGCCAATGTGCTCACTCTGAGGTCTCAAAAAGTGTTTCTTCACCCCGGGAAGTGAATTAAATAAAATTTGGAGGCATTTAATGTTCAAGCAAAAACTGCAGATTTTTGACAAAAGAGATAACACCCCCCCATTACGTCATGCTTCAGAAAGGTGACAAATGGTCCGTTTTCAAATGTTTTATTTTTGAATGTCAATTCACATTTGTAGGTGGATTATTAGTTTTAGAGCTAAAATTAGCATGTTTAAAGTGATTTTCATGCTTCCTGTGGCCCTAAAGACAAGGTTTGTGGAATGGTTAAAAGTGGATGAAAATGGCCAATTTGCTCACTCTGAGGTCTCAAAAAGTGTTTCTTTACCCCGGGAAGTGAATTAAATACCATTTGGAGGCATTTAATGTTCAAGCAAAAACAGCTGATTTTTGACAAAAGAGATAACACCCCCCCATTTCGTAATTCTTCAGAAAGGTGAAAAATTGTCCGTTTTCAAATGTTTTATTTTTGAATGTCAGTTCACATTTGTAGGTGGATTATTAGTTTTAGAGCTAAAATTAGCATATTTAAAGTGATTTTCATGCTTCCAGGGGCTCTAAACACAAGATTTGTGGAATGGTTAAAAGTGCATGAAAATGGCCAATTTGCTCACTCTGAGGTCTCAAAAAGTGTTTCTTCACCCGGGAAGTGAATTAAATACCATTTGGAGGCATTTAATGTTCAAGCAAAAACGGCTGATTTTTGACAAAAGAGATAACACCCCCCCATTACATCATTCTTCAGATAGGTGAAAAATGGTCCGTTTTCAAATGTTTTATTTTTGAACGTCAGTTCACATTTGTAGGTGGATTATTAGTTTTAGAGCTAAAATTAGCATGTTTAAAGTGATTTTCATGCTTCCAGGGGCTCTAAACACAAGATTTGTGGAATGGGTAAAAGTGCATGAAAATGGCAAATTTGCTCACTCTGAGGTCTCAAAAAGTGTTTCTTCACCCCGGGAAGTGAATTAAATACCATTTGGAGGCATTTAATGTTCAATCAAAAACAGCTGATTTTTGACAAAAGAGATAACACCCCCCCATTACGTCATTCTTCAGAAAGGTGAAAAATGGTCCGTTTTCAAATGTTTTATTTTTGAACGTCAGTTCACATTTGTAGGTGGATTATTAGTTTTAGAGCTAAAATTAGCATGTTTAAAGTGATTTTCATGCTTCCAGGGGCTCTAAACACAAGATTTGTGGAATGGTTAAAAGTGCATGAAAATGGCCAATTTTCTCACTCTGAGGTCTCAAAAAGTGTTTCTTCACCCCGGGAAGTGAATTAAATACCATTTGGAGGCATTTAATGTTCAAGCAAAAACGGCTGATTTTTGACAAAAGAGATAACACACCCCATTACGTCATGCTTTAGAAAGGTGAAAAATGGTCCGTTTTCAAATGTTTTATTTTTGAACGTCAGTTCACATTTGTAGGTGGATTATTAGTTTTAGAGCTAAAATTAGCATGTTTAAAGTGATTTTCATGCTTCCAGGGGCCCGGGAAGTGAATTAAATACCATTTGGAGGCATTTAATGTTCAAGCAAAAATGGCTGATTTTTGACAAAAGAGATAACACCCCCCCATTACGTCATTCTTCAGAAAGGTGAAAAATGGTCCGTTTTCAAATGTTTTATTTTTGAACGTCAGTTCACATTTGTAGGTGGATTATTAGTTTTAGAGCTAAAATTAGCATGTTTAAAATGATTTTCATGCTTCCAGGGGCCCGGGAAGTGAATTAAATACCATTTGGAGGCATTTAATGTTCAAGCAAAAACAGCTGATCTTTGACAAAAGAGATAACACCCCCCCATTACGTCATTCTTCAGAAAGGTGAAAAATGGTCCATTTTCAAATGTTTTATTTTTGAATGTCAGTTCACATTTGTAGGTGGATTATTAGTTTTAGAGCTAAAATTAGCATGTTTAAAGTGATTTGCATGCTTGGTGTGGCCCTAAACACAAGATTTGTGGAATGGTTAAAAGTGCGTGAAAATGGCCAATTTGCTCACTCTGAGGTCTCAAAAAGAGTTTCTTCACCCCGGGAAGTGAATTAAATACCATTTGGAGGCATTTAATGTTCAAGCAAAAACAGTTGATTTTTGACAAAAGAGATAACACCCCCCATTACGTCATTCTTCAGAAACGTGAAAAATGGTCCATTTTCAAATGTTTTATTTTTGAATGTCAGTTCACATTTGTAGGTGGATTATTAGTTTTAGAGCTAAAATTAGCATGTTTAAAGTGATTTTCATGCTTCCAGGGGCTCTAAACACAAGATTTGTGGAATGGTTAAAAGTGCATGAAAATGGCCAATTTGCTCACTCTGAGGTCTCAAAAAGTGTTTCTTCACCCCGGGAAGTGAATTAAATACCATTTGGAGGCATTTAATGTTCAAGCAAAAACTGCAGATTTTTGACAAAAGAGATAACACCCCCCCATTACGTCATGCTTCAGAAAGGTGACAAATGGTCCGTTTTCAAATGTTTTATTTTTGAATGTCAATTCACATTTGTAGGTGGATTATTAGTTTTAGAGCTAAAATTAGCATGTTTAAAGTGATTTTCATGCTTCCTGTGGCCCTAAACACAAGGTTTGTGGAATGGTTAAAAGTGGATGAAAATGGCCAATTTGCTCACTCTGAGGTCTCAAAAAGTGTTTCTTCACCCCGGGAAGTGAATTAAATACCATTTGGAGGCATTTAATGTTCAAGCAAAAACAGCTGATTTTTGACAAAAGAGATAACACCCCCCCATTACGTAATTCTTCAGAAAGGTGAAAAATTGTCCGTTTTCAAATGTTTTATTTTTGAATGTCAGTTCACATTTGTAGGTGGATTTTTAGTTTTAGAGCTAAAATTAGCATATTTAAAGTGATTTTCATGCTTCCAGGGGCTCTAAACACAAGATTTGTGGAATGGTTAAAAGTGCATGAAAATGGCCAATTTGCTCACTCTGAGGTCTCAAAAAGTGTTTCTTCACCCGGGAAGTGAATTAAATACCATTTGGAGGCATTTAATGTTCAAGCAAAAACGGCTGATTTTTGACAAAAGAGATAACACCCCCCCATTACATCATTCTTCAGATAGGTGAAAAATGGTCCGTTTTCAAATGTTTTATTTTTGAACGTCAGTTCACATTTGTAGGTGGATTATTAGTTTTAGAGCTAAAATTAGCATGTTTAAAGTGATTTTCATGCTTCCAGGGGCTCTAAACACAAGATTTGTGGAATGGTTAAAAGTGCATGAAAATGGCAAATTTGCTCACTCTGAGGTCTCAAAAAGTGTTTCTTCACCCCGGGAAGTGAATTAAATACCATTTGGAGGCATTTAATGTTCAATCAAAAACAGCTGATTTTTGACAAAAGAGATAACACCCCCCCATTACGTCATTCTTCAGAAAGGTGAAAAATGGTCCGTTTTCAAATGTTTTATTTTTGAACGTCATTTCACATTTGTAGGTGGATTATTAGTTTTAGAGCTAAAATTAGCATGTTTAAAGTGATTTTCATGCTTCCAGGGGCCGGGGAAGTGAATTAAATACCATTTGGAGGCATTTAATGTTCAAGCAAAAACAGCTGATTTTTGACAAAAGAGATAACACCCCCCCATTACGTCATTCTTCAGAAAGGTGAAAAATGGTCCGTTTTCAAATGTTTTATTTTTGCACGTCAGTTCACATTTGTAGGTGGATTATTAGTTTTAGAGCTAAAATTAGCATGTTTAAAGTGATTTTCATGCTTCCAGGTGCCCGGGAAGTGAATTAAATACCATTTGGAGGCATTTAATGTTCAAGCAAAAACAGCTGATTTTTGACAAAAGAGATAACACCCCCCCATTACGTCATGCTTCAGAAAGGTGAAAAATTGTCCGTTTTCAAATGTTTTATTTTTGAATGTCAGTTCACATTTGTAGGTGGATTATTAGTTTTAGAGCTAAAATTAGCATGTTTAAAGTGATTTTCATGCTTCCTGTGGCCCTAAACACAAGGTTTGTGGAATGGTTAAAAGTGCATGAAAATGGCCAATTTGCTCACTCTGAGGTCTCAAAAAGTGTTTATTCACCCCGGGAAGTGAATTAAATACCATTTGGAGGCATTTAATGTTCAAGCAAAAACAGCTGATTTTAGACAAAAGAGATAACACCCCCCCATTACGTAATTCTTCAGAAAGGTGAAAAATGCTCCGTTTTCAAATGTTTTATTTTTGAACGTCAGTTCACATTTGTAGGTGGATTATTAGTTTTAGAGCTAAAATTAGCATGTTTAAAGTGATATTCATGCTTCCAGGGGCTCTAAACACAAGATTTGTGGAATGGTTAAAAGTGCATGAAAATGGCCAATTTGCTCACTCTGAGGTCTCAAAAAGTGTTTCTTCACCCGGGAAGTGAATTAAATACCATTTGGAGGCATTTAATGTTCAAGCAAAAACGGCTGATTTTTGACAAAAGAGATAACACCCCCCCATTACATCATTCTTCAGATAGGTGAAAAATGGTCCGTTTTCAAATGTTTTATTTTTGAACGTCAGTTCACATTTGTAGGTGGATTATTAGTTTTAGAGCTAAAATTAGCATGTTTAAAGTGATTTTCATGCTTCCAGGGGCTCTAAACACAAGATTTGTGGAATGGTTAAAAGTGCATGAAAATGGCAAATTTGCTCACTCTGAGGTCTCAAAAAGTGTTTCTTCACCCCGGGAAGTGAATTAAATACCATTTGGAGGCATTTAATGTTCAATCAAAAACAGCTGATTTTTGACAAAAGAGATAACACCCCCCCATTACGTCATTCTTCAGAAAGGTGAAAAATGGTCCGTTTTCAAATGTTTTATTTTTGAACGTCATTTCACATTTGTAGGTGGATTATTAGTTTTAGAGCTAAAATTAGCATGTTTAAAGTGATTTTCATGCTTCCAGGGGCCGGGGAAGTGAATTAAATACCATTTGGAGGCATTTAATGTTCAAGCAAAAACAGCTGATTTTTGACAAAAGAGATAACACCCCCCCATTACGTCATTCTTCAGAAAGGTGAAAAATGGTCCGTTTTCAAATGTTTTATTTTTGCACGTCAGTTCACATTTGTAGGTGGATTATTAGTTTTAGAGCTAAAATTAGCATGTTTAAAGTGATTTTCATGCTTCCAGGTGCCCGGGAAGTGAATTAAATACCATTTGGAGGCATTTAATGTTCAAGCAAAAACAGCTGATTTTTGACAAAAGAGATAACACCCCCCCATTACGTCATGCTTCAGAAAGGTGAAAAATTGTCCGTTTTCAAATGTTTTATTTTTGAATGTCAGTTCACATTTGTAGGTGGATTATTAGTTTTAGAGCTAAAATTAGCATGTTTAAAGTGATTTTCATGCTTCCTGTGGCCCTAAACACAAGGTTTGTGGAATGGTTAAAAGTGCATGAAAATGGCCAATTTGCTCACTCTGAGGTCTCAAAAAGTGTTTATTCACCCCGGGAAGTGAATTAAATACCATTTGGAGGCATTTAATGTTCAAGCAAAAACAGCTGATTTTAGACAAAAGAGATAACACCCCCCCATTACGTAATTCTTCAGAAAGGTGAAAAATGCTCCGTTTTCAAATGTTTTATTTTTGAACGTCAGTTCACATTTGTAGGTGGATTATTAGTTTTAGAGCTAAAATTAGCATGTTTAAAATGATTTTCATGCTTCCAGGGGCCCGGGAAGTGAATTAAATACCATTTGGAGGCATTTAATGTTCAAGCAAAAACAGCTGATCTTTGACAAAAGAGATAACACCCCCCCATTACGCCATTCTTCAGAAAGGTGAAAAATGGTCCATTTTCAAATGTTTTATTTTTGAATGTCAGTTCACATTTGTAGGTGGATTATTAGTTTTAGAGCTAAAATTAGCATGTTTAAAGTGATTTGCATGCTTGGTGTGGCCCTAAACACAAGATTTGTGGAATGGTTAAAAGTGCGTGAAAATGGCCAATTTGCTCACTCTGAGGTCTCAAAAAGAGTTTCTTCACCCCGGGAAGTGAATTAAATACCATTTGGAGGCATTTAATGTTCAAGCAAAAACAGTTGATTTTTGACAAAAGAGATAACACCCCCCATTACGTCATTCTTCAGAAACGTGAAAAATGGTCCATTTTCAAATGTTTTATTTTTGAACGTCAGTTCACATTTGTAGGTGGATTATTAGTTTTAGAGCTAAAATTAGCATGTTTAAAGTGATTTTCATGCTTCCAGGGGCTCTAAACACAAGATTTGTGGAATGGTTAAAAGTGCATGAAAATGGCCAATTTGCTCACTCTGAGGTCTCAAAAAGTGTTTCTTCACCCCGGGAAGTGAATTAAATACCATTTGGAGGCATTTAATGTTCAAGCAAAAACTGCAGATTTTTGACAAAAGAGATAACACCCCCCCATTACGTCATGCTTCAGAAAGGTGACAAATGGTCCGTTTTCAAATGTTTTATTTTTGAATGTCAATTCACATTTGTAGGTGGATTATTAGTTTTAGAGCTAAAATTAGCATGTTTAAAGTGATTTTCATGCTTCCTGTGGCCCTAAACACAAGGTTTGTGGAATGGTTAAAAGTGGATGAAAATGGCCAATTTGCTCACTCTGAGGTCTCAAAAAGTGTTTCTTCACCCCGGGAAGTGAATTAAATACCATTTGGAGGCATTTAATGTTCAAGCAAAAACAGCTGATTTTTGACAAAAGAGATAACACCCCCCCATTACGTAATTCTTCAGAAAGGTGAAAAATTGTCCGTTTTCAAATGTTTTATTTTTGAATGTCAGTTCACATTTGTAGGTGGATTTTTAGTTTTAGAGCTAAAATTAGCATATTTAAAGTGATTTTCATGCTTCCAGGGGCTCTAAACACAAGATTTGTGGAATGGTTAAAAGTGCATGAAAATGGCCAATTTGCTCACTCTGAGGTCTCAAAAAGTGTTTCTTCACCCGGGAAGTGAATTAAATACCATTTGGAGGCATTTAATGTTCAAGCAAAAACGGCTGATTTTTGACAAAAGAGATAACACCCCCCCATTACATCATTCTTCAGATAGGTGAAAAATGGTCCGTTTTCAAATGTTTTATTTTTGAACGTCAGTTCACATTTGTAGGTGGATTATTAGTTTTAGAGCTAAAATTAGCATGTTTAAAGTGATTTTCATGCTTCCAGGGGCTCTAAACACAAGATTTGTGGAATGGTTAAAAGTGCATGAAAATGGCAAATTTGCTCACTCTGAGGTCTCAAAAAGTGTTTCTTCACCCCGGGAAGTGAATTAAATACCATTTGGAGGCATTTAATGTTCAATCAAAAACAGCTGATTTTTTACAAAAGAGATAACACCCCCCCATTACGTCATTCTTCAGAAAGGTGAAAAATGGTCCGTTTTCAAATGTTTTATTTTTGAACGTCATTTCACATTTGTAGGTGGATTATTAGTTTTAGAGCTAAAATTAGCATGTTTAAAGTGATTTTCATGCTTCCAGGGGCCGGGGAAGTGAATTAAATACCATTTGGAGGCATTTAATGTTCAAGCAAAAACAGCTGATTTTTGACAAAAGAGATAACACCCCCCCATTACGTCATTCTTCAGAAAGGTGAAAAATGGTCCGTTTTCAAATGTTTTATTTTTGCACGTCAGTTCACATTTGTAGGTGGATTATTAGTTTTAGAGCTAAAATTAGCATGTTTAAAGTGATTTTCATGCTTCCAGGTGCCCGGGAAGTGAATTAAATACCATTTGGAGGCATTTAATGTTCAAGCAAAAACAGCTGATTTTTGACAAAAGAGATAACACCCCCCCATTACGTCATGCTTCAGAAAGGTGAAAAATTGTCCGTTTTCAAATGTTTTATTTTTGAATGTCAGTTCACATTTGTAGGTGGATTATTAGTTTTAGAGCTAAAATTAGCATGTTTAAAGTGATTTTCATGCTTCCTGTGGCCCTAAACACAAGGTTTGTGGAATGGTTAAAAGTGCATGAAAATGGCCAATTTGCTCACTCTGAGGTCTCAAAAAGTGTTTATTCACCCCGGGAAGTGAATTAAATACCATTTGGAGGCATTTAATGTTCAAGCAAAAACAGCTGATTTTAGACAAAAGAGATAACACCCCCCCATTACGTAATTCTTCAGAAAGGTGAAAAATGCTCCGTTTTCAAATGTTTTATTTTTGAACGTCAGTTCACATTTGTAGGTGGATTATTAGTTTTAGAGCTAAAATTAGCATGTTTAAAGTGATATTCATGCTTCCAGGGGCTCTAAACACAAGATTTGTGGAATGGTTAAAAGTGCATGAAAATGGCCAATTTGCTCACTCTGAGGTCTCAAAAAGTGTTTCTTCACCCCGGGAAGTGAATTAAATACCATTTGGAGGCATTTAATGTTCAAGCAAAAACAGCTGATTTTAGACAAAAGAGATAACACCCCCCCATTGCGTCATTCTTCAGAAAGGTGAAAAATGGTCCGTTTTTAAATGTTTTATTTTTGAACGTCAGTTCACATTTGTAGGTGGATTATTAGTTTTAGAGCTAAAATTAGCAAGTTTAAAGTGCTTTTCATGCTTCCAGGGGCCCGGGAAGTGAATTAAATACCATTTGGAGGCATTTAATGTTCAAGCAAAAACAGCTGATGTTTGACAAAAGAGATAACACCCCCCCATTACGTCATTCTTCAGAAAGGTGAAAAATGGTCCATTTTCAAATGTTTTATTTTTGAACGTCACTTCACATTTGTAGGTGGATTATTAGTTTTAGAGCTAAAATTAGCATGTTTAAAGTGATTTTCATGCTACCAGGTGCCCGGGAAGTGAATTAAATACCATTTGGAGGCATTTAATGTTCAAGCAAAAACAGCTGATTTTTGACAAAAGAGATAACACCCCCCCATTACGTAATTCTTCAGAAAGGTGAAAAATGGTCCGTTTTCAAATGTTTTATTTTTGAACGTCAGTTCACATTTGTAGGTGGATTATTAGTTTTAGAGCTAAAATTAGCATGTTTAAAGTGATTTTCATGCTTCCAGGGGCCTGGGAAGTGAATTAAATACCATTTGGAAGCATTTAATGTTCAAGCAAAAATAGCTGATGTTTGACAAAAGAGATAACACCCCCCCATTACGTCATTCTTCAGAAAGGTGAAAAATGGTCCGTTTTCAAATGTTTTATTTTTGAACATCAGTTCACATTTGTAGGTGGATTATTAGTTTTAGAGCTAAAATTAGCATGTTTAAAGTGATTTTCATGCTTCCAGGGGCTCTAAACACAAGATTTGTAGAATGGTTAAAAGTGCATGAAAATGGCCAATTTGCTCACTCTGAGGTCTCAAAAAGTGTTTCTTCACCCCGGGAAGTGAATTAAATACCATTTGGAGGCATTTAATGTTCAAGCAAAAACAGCAGATTTTTGACAAAAGAGATAACACCCCCCCATTACGTCATTCTTCAGAAAGGTGAAAAATGGTCCGTTTTCAAATGTTTTATTTTTGAACATCAGTTCACATTTGTAGGTGGATTATTAGTTTTAGAGCTAAAATTAGCATGTTTAAAGTGATTTTCATGCTTCCAGGGGCCCGGGAAGTGAATTAAATACCATTTGGAGGCATTTAATGTTCAAGCAAAAACGGCTGATTTTTGACAAAAGAGATAACACCCCCCCATTACGTCATGCTTCAGAAAGGTGAAAAATTGTCCATTTTCAAATGTTTTATTTTTGAATGTCAGTTCACATTTGTAGGTGGATTATTAGTTTTAGAGCTAAAATTAGCATGTTTAAAGTGATTTTCATGCTTCCTGTGGCCCTAAACACAAGGTTTGTGGAATGGTTAAAAGTGCATGAAAATGGCCAATTTGCTCACTCTGAGGTCTCAAAAAGTGTTTATTCACCCCGGGAAGTGAATTAAATACCATTTGGAGGCATTTAATGTTCAAGCAAAAACAGCTGATTTTAGACAAAAGAGATAACACCCCCCCATTACGTAATTCTTCAGAAAGGTGAAAAATGCTCCGTTTTCAAATGTTTTATTTTTGAACGTCAGTTCACATTTGTAGGTGGATTATTAGTTTTAGAGCTAAAATTAGCATGTTTAAAGTGATTTTCATGCTTCCTGTGGCCCTAAACACAAGGTTTGTGGAATGGTTAAAAGTGGATGAAAATGGCCAATTTGCTCACTCTGAGGTCTCAAAAAGTGTTTCTTCACCCCGGGAAGTGAATTAAATACCATTTGGAGGCATTTAATGTTCAAGCAAAAACAGCTGATTTTTGACAAAAGAGATAACACCCCCCCATTACGTAATTCTTCAGAAAGGTGAAAAATTGTCCGTTTTCAAATGTTTTATTTTTGAATGTCAGTTCACATTTGTAGGTGGATTATTAGTTTTAGAGCTAAAATTAGCATATTTAAAGTGATTTTCATGCTTCCAGGGGCTCTAAACACAAGATTTGTGGAATGGTTAAAAGTGCATGAAAATGGCCAATTTGCTCACTCTGAGGTCTCAAAAAGTGTTTCTTCACCCGGGAAGTGAATTAAATACCATTTGGAGGCATTTAATGTTCAAGCAAAAACGGCTGATTTTTGACAAAAGAGATAACACCCCCCCATTACATCATTCTTCAGATAGGTGAAAAATGGTCCGTTTTCAAATGTTTTATTTTTGAACGTCAGTTCACATTTGTAGGTGGATTATTAGTTTTAGAGCTAAAATTAGCATGTTTAAAGTGATTTTCATGCTTCCAGGGGCACTAAACACAAGATTTGTGGAATGGTTAAAAGTGCATGAAAATGGCCAATTTGCTCACTCTGAGGTCTCAAAAAGTGTTTCTTCACCCGGGAAGTGAATTAAATACCATTTGGAGGCATTTAATGTTCAAGCAAAAACGGCTGATTTTTGACAAAAGAGATAACACCCCCCCATTACATCATTCTTCAGATAGGTGAAAAATGGTCCGTTTTCAAATGTTTTATTTTTGAACGTCAGTTCACATTTGTAGGTGGATTATTAGTTTTAGAGCTAAAATTAGCATGTTTAAAGTGATTTTCATGCTTCCAGGGGCTCTAAACACAAGATTTGTGGAATGGTTAAAAGTGCATGAAAATGGCAAATTTGCTCACTCTGAGGTCTCAAAAAGTGTTTCTTCACCCCGGGAAGTGAATTAAATACCATTTGGAGGCATTTAATGTTCAATCAAAAACAGCTGATTTTTGACAAAAGAGATAACACCCCCCCATTACGTCATTCTTCAGAAAGGTGAAAAATGGTCCGTTTTCAAATGTTTTATTTTTGAACGTCATTTCACATTTGTAGGTGGATTATTAGTTTTAGAGCTAAAATTAGCATGTTTAAAGTGATTTTCATGCTTCCAGGGGCCGGGGAAGTGAATTAAATACCATTTGGAGGCATTTAATGTTCAAGCAAAAACAGCTGATTTTTGACAAAAGAGATAACACCCCCCCATTACGTCATTCTTCAGAAAGGTGAAAAATGGTCCGTTTTCAAATGTTTTATTTTTGCACGTCAGTTCACATTTGTAGGTGGATTATTAGTTTTAGAGCTAAAATTAGCATGTTTAAAGTGATTTTCATGCTTCCAGGTGCCCGGGAAGTGAATTAAATACCATTTGGAGGCATTTAATGTTCAAGCAAAAACAGCTGATTTTTGACAAAAGAGATAACACCCCCCCATTACGTCATGCTTCAGAAAGGTGAAAAATTGTCCGTTTTCAAATGTTTTATTTTTGAATGTCAGTTCACATTTGTGGGTGGATTATTAGTTTTAGAGCTAAAATTAGCATGTTTAAAGTGATTTTCATGCTTCCTGTGGCCATAAACACAAGGTTTGTGGAATGGTTAAAAGTGCATGAAAATGGCCAATTTGCTCACTCTGAGGTCTCAAAAAGTGTTTATTCACCCCGGGAAGTGAATTAAATACCATTTGGAGGCATTTAATGTTCAAGCAAAAACAGCTGATTTTAGACAAAAGAGATAACACCCCCCCATTACGTAATTCTTCAGAAAGGTGAAAAATGCTCCGTTTTCAAATGTTTTATTTTTGAACGTCAGTTCACATTTGTAGGTGGATTATTAGTTTTTGAGCTAAAATTAGCATGTTTAAAGTGATATTCATGCTTCCAGGGGCTCTAAACACAAGATTTGTGGAATGGTTAAAAGTGCATGAAAATGGCCAATTTGCTCACTCTGAGGTCTCAAAAAGTGTTTCTTCACCCCGGGAAGTGAATTAAATACCATTTGGAGGCATTTAATGTTCAATCAAAAACAGCTGATTTTTGACAAAAGAGATAACACCCCCCCATTACGTCATTCTTCAGAAAGGTGAAAAATGGTCCGTTTTCAAATGTTTTATTTTTGAACGTCATTTCACATTTGTAGGTGGATTATTAGTTTTAGAGCTAAAATTAGCATGTTTAAAGTGATTTTCATGCTTCCAGGGGCCGGGGAAGTGAATTAAATACCATTTGGAGGCATTTAATGTTCAAGCAAAAACAGCTGATTTTTGACAAAAGAGATAACACCCCCCCATTACGTCATTCTTCAGAAAGGTGAAAAATGGTCCGTTTTCAAATGTTTTATTTTTGCACGTCAGTTCACATTTGTAGGTGGATTATTAGTTTTAGAGCTAAAATTAGCATGTTTAAAGTGATTTTCATGCTTCCAGGTGCCCGGGAAGTGAATTAAATACCATTTGGAGGCATTTAATGTTCAAGCAAAAACAGCTGATTTTTGACAAAAGAGATAACACCCCCCCATTACGTCATGCTTCAGAAAGGTGAAAAATTGTCCGTTTTCAAATGTTTTATTTTTGAATGTCAGTTCACATTTGTAGGTGGATTATTAGTTTTAGAGCTAAAATTAGCATGTTTAAAGTGATTTTCATGCTTCCTGTGGCCCTAAACACAAGGTTTGTGGAATGGTTAAAAGTGCATGAAAATGGCCAATTTGCTCACTCTGAGGTCTCAAAAAGTGTTTATTCACCCCGGGAAGTGAATTAAATACCATTTGGAGGCATTTAATGTTCAAGCAAAAACAGCTGATTTTAGACAAAAGAGATAACACCCCCCCATTACGTAATTCTTCAGAAAGGTGAAAAATGCTCCGTTTTCAAATGTTTTATTTTTGAACGTCAGTTCACATTTGTAGGTGGATTATTAGTTTTAGAGCTAAAATTAGCATGTTTAAAGTGATATTCATGCTTCCAGGGGCTCTAAACACAAGATTTGTGGAATGGTTAAAAGTGCATGAAAATGGCCAATTTGCTCACTCTGAGGTCTCAAAAAGTGTTTCTTCACCCGGGAAGTGAATTAAATACCATTTGGAGGCATTTAATGTTCAAGCAAAAACGGCTGATTTTTGACAAAAGAGATAACACCCCCCCATTACATCATTCTTCAGATAGGTGAAAAATGGTCCGTTTTCAAATGTTTTATTTTTGAACGTCAGTTCACATTTGTAGGTGGATTATTAGTTTTAGAGCTAAAATTAGCATGTTTAAAGTGATTTTCATGCTTCCAGGGGCTCTAAACACAAGATTTGTGGAATGGTTAAAAGTGCATGAAAATGGCAAATTTGCTCACTCTGAGGTCTCAAAAAGTGTTTCTTCACCCCGGGAAGTGAATTAAATACCATTTGGAGGCATTTAATGTTCAATCAAAAACAGCTGATTTTTGACAAAAGAGATAACACCCCCCCATTACGTCATTCTTCAGAAAGGTGAAAAATGGTCCGTTTTCAAATGTTTTATTTTTGAACGTCATTTCACATTTGTAGGTGGATTATTAGTTTTAGAGCTAAAATTAGCATGTTTAAAGTGATTTTCATGCTTCCAGGGGCCGGGGAAGTGAATTAAATACCATTTGGAGGCATTTAATGTTCAAGCAAAAACAGCTGATTTTTGACAAAAGAGATAACACCCCCCCATTACGTCATTCTTCAGAAAGGTGAAAAATGGTCCGTTTTCAAATGTTTTATTTTTGCACGTCAGTTCACATTTGTAGGTGGATTATTAGTTTTAGAGCTAAAATTAGCATGTTTAAAGTGATTTTCATGCTTCCAGGTGCCCGGGAAGTGAATTAAATACCATTTGGAGGCATTTAATGTTCAAGCAAAAACAGCTGATTTTTGACAAAAGAGATAACACCCCCCCATTACGTCATGCTTCAGAAAGGTGAAAAATTGTCCGTTTTCAAATGTTTTATTTTTGAATGTCAGTTCACATTTGTAGGTGGATTATTAGTTTTAGAGCTAAAATTAGCATGTTTAAAGTGATTTTCATGCTTCCTGTGGCCCTAAACACAAGGTTTGTGGAATGGTTAAAAGTGCATGAAAATGGCCAATTTGCTCACTCTGAGGTCTCAAAAAGTGTTTATTCACCCCGGGAAGTGAATTAAATACCATTTGGAGGCATTTAATGTTCAAGCAAAAACAGCTGATTTTAGACAAAAGAGATAACACCCCCCCCATTACGTAATTCTTCAGAAAGGTGAAAAATGCTCCGTTTTCAAATGTTTTATTTTTGAACGTCAGTTCACATTTGTAGGTGGATTATTAGTTTTAGAGCTAAAATTAGCATGTTTAAAGTGATATTCATGCTTCCAGGGGCTCTAAACACAAGATTTGTGGAATGGTTAAAAGTGCATGAAAATGGCCAATTTGCTCACTCTGAGGTCTCAAAAAGTGTTTCTTCACCCCGGGAAGTGAATTAAATACCATTTGGAGGCATTTAATGTTCAAGCAAAAATGGCTGATTTTTGACAAAAGAGATAACACCCCCCCATTACGTCATTCTTCAGAAAGGTGAAAAATGGTCTGTTTTCAAATGTTTTATTTTTGAACGTCAGTTCACATTTGTAGGTGGATTATTAGTTTTAGAGCTAAAATTAGCATGTTTAAAATGATTTTCATGCTTCCAGGGGCCCGGGAAGTGAATTAAATACCATTTGGAGGCATTTAATGTTCAAGCAAAAACAGCTGATCTTTGACAAAAGAGATAACACCCCCCCATTACGTCATTCTTCAGAAAGGTGAAAAATGGTCCATTTTCAAATGTTTTATTTTTGAATGTCAGTTCACATTTGTAGGTGGATTATTAGTTTTAGAGCTAAAATTAGCATGTTTAAAGTGATTTGCATGCTTGGTGTGGCCCTAAACACAAGATTTGTGGAATGGTTAAAAGTGCGTGAAAATGGCCAATTTGCTCACTCTGAGGTCTCAAAAAGAGTTTCTTCACCCCGGGAAGTGAATTAAATACCATTTGGAGGCATTTAATGTTCAAGCAAAAACAGTTGATTTTTGACAAAAGAGATAACACCCCCCATTACGTCATTCTTCAGAAACGTGAAAAATGGTCCATTTTCAAATGTTTTATTTTTGAACGTCAGTTCACATTTGTAGGTGGATTATTAGTTTTAGAGCTAAAATTAGCATGTTTAAAGTGATTTTCATGCTTCCAGGGGCTCTAAACACAAGATTTGTGGAATGGTTAAAAGTGCATGAAAATGGCCAATTTGCTCACTCTGAGGTCTCAAAAAGTGTTTCTTCACCCCGGGAAGTGAATTAAATACCATTTGGAGGCATTTAATGTTCAAGCAAAAACTGCAGATTTTTGACAAAAGAGATAACACCCCCCCATTACGTCATGCTTCAGAAAGGTGACAAATGGTCCGTTTTCAAATGTTTTATTTTTGAATGTCAATTCACATTTGTAGGTGGATTATTAGTTTTAGAGCTAAAATTAGCATGTTTAAAGTGATTTTCATGCTTCCTGTGGCCCTAAACACAAGGTTTGTGGAATGGTTAAAAGTGGATGAAAATGGCCAATTTGCTCACTCTGAGGTCTCAAAAAGTGTTTCTTCACCCCGGGAAGTGAATTAAATACCATTTGGAGGCATTTAATGTTCAAGCAAAAACAGCTGATTTTTGACAAAAGAGATAACACCCCCCCATTACGTAATTCTTCAGAAAGGTGAAAAATTGTCCGTTTTCAAATGTTTTATTTTTGAATGTCAGTTCACATTTGTAGGTGGATTTTTAGTTTTAGAGCTAAAATTAGCATATTTAAAGTGATTTTCATGCTTCCAGGGGCTCTAAACACAAGATTTGTGGAATGGTTAAAAGTGCATGAAAATGGCCAATTTGCTCACTCTGAGGTCTCAAAAAGTGTTTCTTCACCCGGGAAGTGAATTAAATACCATTTGGAGGCATTTAATGTTCAAGCAAAAACGGCTGATTTTTGACAAAAGAGATAACACCCCCCCATTACATCATTCTTCAGATAGGTGAAAAATGGTCCGTTTTCAAATGTTTTATTTTTGAACGTCAGTTCACATTTGTAGGTGGATTATTAGTTTTAGAGCTAAAATTAGCATGTTTAAAGTGATTTTCATGCTTCCAGGGGCTCTAAACACAAGATTTGTGGAATGGTTAAAAGTGCATGAAAATGGCAAATTTGCTCACTCTGAGGTCTCAAAAAGTGTTTCTTCACCCCGGGAAGTGAATTAAATACCATTTGGAGGCATTTAATGTTCAATCAAAAACAGCTGATTTTTGACAAAAGAGATAACACCCCCCCATTACGTCATTCTTCAGAAAGGTGAAAAATGGTCCGTTTTCAAATGTTTTATTTTTGAACGTCATTTCACATTTGTAGGTGGATTATTAGTTTTAGAGCTAAAATTAGCATGTTTAAAGTGATTTTCATGCTTCCAGGGGCCGGGGAAGTGAATTAAATACCATTTGGAGGCATTTAATGTTCAAGCAAAAACAGCTGATTTTTGACAAAAGAGATAACACCCCCCCATTACGTCATTCTTCAGAAAGGTGAAAAATGGTCCGTTTTCAAATGTTTTATTTTTGCACGTCAGTTCACATTTGTAGGTGGATTATTAGTTTTAGAGCTAAAATTAGCATGTTTAAAGTGATTTTCATGCTTCCAGGTGCCCGGGAAGTGAATTAAATACCATTTGGAGGCATTTAATGTTCAAGCAAAAACAGCTGATTTTTGACAAAAGAGATAACACCCCCCCATTACGTCATGCTTCAGAAAGGTGAAAAATTGTCCGTTTTCAAATGTTTTATTTTTGAATGTCAGTTCACATTTGTAGGTGGATTATTAGTTTTAGAGCTAAAATTAGCATGTTTAAAGTGATTTTCATGCTTCCTGTGGCCCTAAACACAAGGTTTGTGGAATGGTTAAAAGTGCATGAAAATGGCCAATTTGCTCACTCTGAGGTCTCAAAAAGTGTTTATTCACCCCGGGAAGTGAATTAAATACCATTTGGAGGCATTTAATGTTCAAGCAAAAACAGCTGATTTTAGACAAAAGAGATAACACCCCCCCATTACGTAATTCTTCAGAAAGGTGAAAAATGCTCCGTTTTCAAATGTTTTATTTTTGAACGTCAGTTCACATTTGTAGGTGGATTATTAGTTTTAGAGCTAAAATTAGCATGTTTAAAGTGATATTCATGCTTCCAGGGGCTCTAAACACAAGATTTGTGGAATGGTTAAAAGTGCATGAAAATGGCCAATTTGCTCACTCTGAGGTCTCAAAAAGTGTTTCTTCACCCCGGGAAGTGAATTAAATACCATTTGGAGGCATTTAATGTTCAAGCAAAAACAGCTGATTTTAGACAAAAGAGATAACACCCCCCCATTGCGTCATTCTTCAGAAAGGTGAAAAATGGTCCGTTTTTAAATGTTTTATTTTTGAACGTCAGTTCACATTTGTAGGTGGATTATTAGTTTTAGAGCTAAAATTAGCAAGTTTAAAGTGCTTTTCATGCTTCCAGGGGCCCGGGAAGTGAATTAAATACCATTTGGAGGCATTTAATGTTCAAGCAAAAACAGCTGATGTTTGACAAAAGAGATAACACCCCCCCATTACGTCATTCTTCAGAAAGGTGAAAAATGGTCCGTTTTCAAATGTTTTATTTTTGAACGTCACTTCACATTTGTAGGTGGATTATTAGTTTTAGAGCTAAAATTAGCATGTTTAAAGTGATTTTCATGCTACCAGGTGCCCGGGAAGTGAATTAAATACCATTTGGAGGCATTTAATGTTCAAGCAAAAACAGCTGATTTTTGACAAAAGAGATAACACCCCCCCATTACGTAATTCTTCAGAAAGGTGAAAAATGGTCCGTTTTCAAATGTTTTATTTTTGAACGTCAGTTCACATTTGTAGGTGGATTATTAGTTTTAGAGCTAAAATTAGCATGTTTAAAGTGATTTTCATGCTTCCAGGGGCCTGGGAAGTGAATTAAATACCATTTGGAAGCATTTAATGTTCAAGCAAAAATAGCTGATGTTTGACAAAAGAGATAACACCCCCCCATTACGTCATTCTTCAGAAAGGTGAAAAATGGTCCGTTTTCAAATGTTTTATTTTTGAACATCAGTTCACATTTGTAGGTGGATTATTAGTTTTAGAGCTAAAATTAGCATGTTTAAAGTGATTTTCATGCTTCCAGGGGCTCTAAACACAAGATTTGTGGAATGGTTAAAAGTGCATGAAAATGGCAAATTTGCTCACTCTGAGGTCTCAAAAAGTGTTTCTTCACCCCGGGAAGTGAATTAAATACCATTTGGAGGCATTTAATGTTCAATCAAAAACAGCTGATTTTTGACAAAAGAGATAACACCCCCCCCATTACGTCATTCTTCAGAAAGGTGAAAAATGGTCCGTTTTCAAATGTTTTATTTTTGAACGTCATTTCACATTTGTAGGTGGAT
Organism: Lissotriton helveticus; assembly: GCF_964261635.1. NCBI lineage: Eukaryota > Metazoa > Chordata > Amphibia > Caudata > Salamandridae > Lissotriton > Lissotriton helveticus. Next base: position 4,265,869 of record NW_027611740.1, read on the forward strand.
TATTAGTTTTAGAGCTAAAATTAGCATGTTTAAAGTGATTTTCATGCTTCCAGGGGCCGGGGAAGTGAATTAAATACCATTTGGAGGCATTTAATGTTCAAGCAAAAACAGCTGATTTTTGACAAAAGAGATAACACCCCCCCATTACGTCATTCTTCAGAAAGGTGAAAAATGGTCCGTTTTCAAATGTTTTATTTTTGCACGTCAGTTCACATTTGTAGGTGGATTATTAGTTTTAGAGCTAAAATTAGCATGTTTAAAGTGATTTTCATGCTTCCAGGTGCCCGGGAAGTGAATTAAATACCATTTGGAGGCATTTAATGTTCAAGCAAAAACAGCTGATTTTTGACAAAAGAGATAACACCCCCCCATTACGTCATGCTTCAGAAAGGTGAAAAATTGTCCGTTTTCAAATGTTTTATTTTTGAATGTCAGTTCACATTTGTGGGTGGATTATTAGTTTTAGAGCTAAAATTAGCATGTTTAAAGTGATTTTCATGCTTCCTGTGGCCCTAAACACAAGGTTTGTGGAATGGTTAAAAGTGCATGAAAATGGCCAATTTGCTCACTCTGAGGTCTCAAAAAGTGTTTATTCACCCCGGGAAGTGAATTAATTACCATTTGGAGGCATTTAATGTTCAAGCAAAAACAGCTGATTTTAGACAAAAGAGATAACACCCCCCCATTACGTAATTCTTCAGAAAGGTGAAAAATGCTCCGTTTTCAAATGTTTTATTTTTGAACGTCAGTTCACATTTGTAGGTGGATTATTAGTTTTTGAGCTAAAATTAGCATGTTTAAAGTGATATTCATGCTTCCAGGGGCTCTAAACACAAGATTTGTGGAATGGTTAAAAGTGCATGAAAATGGCCAATTTGCTCACTCTGAGGTCTCAAAAAGTGTTTCTTCACCCCGGGAAGTGAATTAAATACCATTTGGAGGCATTTAATGTTCAAGCAAAAACAGCTGATTTTAGACAAAAGAGATAACACCCCCCCATTGCGTCATTCTTCAGAAAGGTGAAAAATGGTCCGTTTTTAAATGTTTTATTTTTGAACGTCAGTTCACATTTGTAGGTGGATTATTAGTTTTAGAGCTAAAATTAGCAAGTTTAAAGTGCTTTTCATGCTTCCAGGGGCCCGGGAAGTGAATTAAATACCATTTGGAGGCATTTAATGTTCAAGCAAAAACAGCTGATGTTTGACAAAAGAGATAACACCCCCCCATTACGTCATTCTTCAGAAAGGTGAAAAATGGTCCGTTTTCAAATGTTTTATTTTTGAACGTCACTTCACATTTGTAGGTGGATTATTAGTTTTAGAGCTAAAATTAGCATGTTTAAAGTGATTTTCATGCTACCAGGTGCCCGGGAAGTGAATTAAATACCATTTGGAGGCATTTAATGTTCAAGCAAAAACAGCTGATTTTTGACAAAAGAGATAACACCCCCCCATTACGTAATTCTTCAGAAAGGTGAAAAATGGTCCGTTTTCAAATGTTTTATTTTTGAACGTCAGTTCACATTTGTAGGTGGATTATTAGTTTTAGAGCTAAAATTAGCATGTTTAAAGTGATTTTCATGCTTCCAGGGGCCTGGGAAGTGAATTAAATACCATTTGGAAGCATTTAATGTTCAAGCAAAAACAGCTGATGTTTGACAAAAGAGATAACACCCCCCCATTACGTCATTCTTCAGAAAGGTGAAAAATGGTCCGTTTTCAAATGTTTTATTTTTGAACATCAGTTCACATTTGTAGGTGGATTATTAGTTTTAGAGCTAAAATTAGCATGTTTAAAGTGATTTTCATGCTTCCAGGGGCTCTAAACACAAGATTTGTAGAATGGTTAAAAGTGCATGAAAATGGCCAATTTGCTCACTCTGAGGTCTCAAAAAGTGTTTCTTCACCCCGGGAAGTGAATTAAATACCATTTGGAGGCATTTAATGTTCAAGCAAAAACAGCAGATTTTTGACAAAAGAGATAACACCCCCCCATTACGTCATTCTTCAGAAAGGTGAAAAATGGTCCGTTTTCAAATGTTTTATTTTTGAACATCAGTTCACATTTGTAGGTGGATTATTAGTTTTAGAGCTAAAATTAGCATGTTTAAAGTGATTTTCATGCTTCCAGGGGCCCGGGAAGTGAATTAAATACCATTTGGAGGCATTTAATGTTCAAGCAAAAACGGCTGATTTTTGACAAAAGAGATAACACCCCCCCATTACGTCATGCTTCAGAAAGGTGAACAATTGTCCGTTTTCAAATGTTTTATTTTTGAATGTCAGTTCACATTTGTAGGTGGATTATTAGTTTTAGAGCTAAAATTAGCATGTTTAAAGTGATTTTCATGCTTCCTGTGGCCCTAAACACAAGGTTTGTGGAATGGTTAAAAGTGCATGAAAATGGCCAATTTGCTCACTCTGAGGTCTCAAAAAGTGTTTATTCACCCCGGGAAGTGAATTAAATACCATTTGGAGGCATTTAATGTTCAAGCAAAAACAGCTGATTTTAGACAAAAGAGATAACACCCCCCCATTACGTAATTCTTCAGAAAGGTGAAAAATGCTCCATTTTCAAATGTTTTATTTTTGAACGTCAGTTCACATTTGTAGGTGGATTATTAGTTTTAGAGCTAAAATTAGCATGTTTAAAGTGATTTTCATGCTTCCTGTGGCCCTAAACACAAGGTTTGTGGAATGGTTAAAAGTGGATGAAAATGGCCAATTTGCTCACTCTGAGGTCTCAAAAAGTGTTTCTTCACCCCGGGAAGTGAATTAAATACCATTTGGAGGCATTTAATGTTCAAGCAAAAACAGCTGATTTTTGACAAAAGAGATAACACCCCCCCATTACGTAATTCTTCAGAAAGGTGAAAAATTGTCCGTTTTCAAATGTTTTATTTTTGAATGTCAGTTCACATTTGTAGGTGGATTATTAGTTTTAGAGCTAAAATTAGCATATTTAAAGTGATTTTCATGCTTCCAGGGGCTCTAAACACAAGATTTGTGGAATGGTTAAAAGTGCATGAAAATGGCCAATTTGCTCACTCTGAGGTCTCAAAAAGTGTTTCTTCACCCGGGAAGTGAATTAAATACCATTTGGAGGCATTTAATGTTCAAGCAAAAACGGCTGATTTTTGACAAAAGAGATAACACCCCCCCATTACATCCTTCTTCAGATAGGTGAAAAATGGTCCGTTTTCAAATGTTTTATTTTTGAACGTCAGTTCACATTTGTAGGTGGATTATTAGTTTTAGAGCTAAAATTAGCATGTTTAAAGTGATTTTCATGCTTCCAGGGGCTCTAAACACAAGATTTGTGGAATGGTTAAAAGTGCATGAAAATGGCAAATTTGCTCACTCTGAGGTCTCAAAAAGTGTTTCTTCACCCCGGGAAGTGAATTAAATACCATTTGGAGGCATTTAATGTTCAATCAAAAACAGCTGATTTTTGACAAAAGAGATAACACCCCCCCATTACGTCATTCTTCAGAAAGGTGAAAAATGGTCCGTTTTCAAATGTTTTATTTTTGAACGTCAGTTCACATTTGTAGGTGGATTATTAGTTTTAGAGCTAAAATTAGCATGTTTAAAGTGATTTTCATGCTTCCAGGGGCCGGGGAAGTGAATTAAATACCATTTGGAGGCATTTAATGTTCAAGCAAAAACAGCTGATTTTTGACAAAAGAGATAACACCCCCCCATTACGTCATTCTTCAGAAAGGTGAAAAATGGTCCGTTTTCAAATGTTTTATTTTTGAACGTCAGTTCACATTTGTAGGTGGATTATTAGTTTTAGAGCTAAAATTAGCATGTTTAAAGTGATTTTCATGCTTCCAGGGGCCCGGGAAGTGAATTAAATACCATTTGGAAGCATTTAATGTTCAAGCAAAAACAGCTGATGTTTGACAAAAGAGATAACACCCCCCCATTACGTAATTCTTCAGAAAGGTGAAAAATGGTCCGTTTTCAAATGTTTTATTTTTGAACATCAGTTCACATTTGTAGGTGGATTATTAGTTTTAGAGCTAAAATTAGCATATTTAAAGTGATTTTCATGCTTCCAGGTGCTCTAAACACAAGATTTGTAGAATGGTTAAAAGTGCATGAAAATGGCCAATTTGCTCACTCTGAGGTCTCAAAAAGTGTTTCTTCACCCCGGGAAGTGAATTAAATACCATTTGGAGGCATTTAATGTTCAAGCAAAAACGGCTGATTTTTGACAAAAGAGATAACACCCCCCCATTACGTCATGCTTCAGAAAGGTGAAAAATTGTCCGTTTTCAAATGTTTTATTTTTGAATGTCAGTTCACATTTGTAGGTGGATTATTAGTTTTAGAGCTAAAATTAGCATGTTTAAAGGGATTTTCATGCTTCCAGGGGCCCGGGAAGTGAATTAAATACCATTTGGAGGCATTTAATGTTCAAGCAAAAACGGCTGATTTTTGACAAAAGAGATAACACCCCCCCATTACGTCATGCTTCAGAAAGGTGAAAAATTGTCCGTTTTCAAATGTTTTATTTTTGAATGTCAGTTCACATTTGTAGGTGGATTATTAGTTTTAGAGCTAAAATTAGCATGTTTAAAGTGATTTTCATGCTTCCTGTGGCCCTAAACACAAGGTTGGTGGAATGGTTAAAAGTGCATTAAAATGGCCAATTTGCTCACTCTGAGGTCTCAAAAAGTGTTTCTTCACCCCGGGTAGTGAATTAAATACCATTTGGAGGCATTTAATGTTCAAGCAAAAACAGCTGATTTTTCCAAAAGAGATAACACGCCCCCATTACGTAATTCTTCAGAAAGGTGAAAAATGGTCCGTTTTCAAATGTTTTATTTTTGAACGTCAGTTCACATTTGTAGGTGGCTTATTAGTTTTAGAGCTAAAATTAGCATGTTTAAAGTGATTTTCATGCTTCCAGGGGCCCGGGAAGTAAATTAAATACCATTTGGAGGCATTTAATGTTCAAGCAAAAACAGCTGATTTTTGACAAAAGAGATAACACCCCCCTATTACGTCATTCTTCAGAAAGGTGAAAAATCGTCCGTTTTCAAATGTTTTATTTTTGAACGTCAGTTCACATTTGTAGGTGGATTATTAGTTTTAGAGCTAAAATTAGCATGTTTAAAGTGATTTTCATGCTCCCAGGGGCTCTAAACACAAGATTTGTGGAATGGTTAAAAGTGCATGAAAATGGCCAATTTTCTCACTCTGAGGTCTCAAAAAGTGTTTCTTCACCCCGGGAAGTGAATTAAATACCATTTGGAGGCATTTAATGTTCAAGCAAAAACGGCTGATTTTTGACAAAAGAGATAACACCCCCCATTACGTCATGCTTCAGAAAGTTGAAAAATGGTCCGTTTTCAAATGTTTTATTTTTGAACGTCAGTTCACATTTGTAGGTGGATTATTAGTTTTAGAGCTAAAATTAGCATGTTTAAAGTGATTTTCATGCTTCCAGGGGCTCTAAACACAAGATTTGTGGAATGGTTAAAAGTGCATGAAAATGGCCAATTTGCTCACTCTGAGGTCTCAAAAAGTGTTTCTTCACCCCGGGAAGTGAATTAAATACCATTTGGAGGCATTTAATGTTCAAGCAAAAACAGCTGATTTTTGACAAAAGAGATAACACCCCCCCATTACGTCATTCTTCAGAAAGGTGAAAAATGGTCCGTTTTCAAATGTTTTATTTTTGAACGTCAGTTCACATTTGTAGGTGGATTATTAGTTTTAGAGCTAAAATTAGCATGTTTAAAGTGATTTTCATGCTTCCAGGGGCCCGGGAAGTGAATTAAATACCATTTGGAGGCATTTAATGTTCAAGCAAAAACAGCTGATGTTTGACAAAAGAGATAACACCCCCCCATTACGTCATTCTTCAGAAAGGTGAAAAATGGTCCGTTTTCAAATGTTTTATTTTTGAACATCAGTTCACATTTGTAGGTGGATTATTAGTTTTAGAGCTAAAATTAGCATGTTTAAAGTGATTTTCATGCTTCCAGGGGCTCTAAACACAAGATTTGTGGAATGGTTAAAAGTGCATGAAAATGGCCAATTTGCTCACTCTGAGGTCTCAAAAAGTGTTTCTTCACCCCGGGAAGTGAATTAAATACCATTTGGAGGCATTTAATGTTCAAGCAAAAACGGCTGATTTTTGACAAAAGAGATAACACCCCCCAATTACGTCATGCTTCAGAAAGGTGAAAAATGGTCCGTTTTCAAATGTTTTATTTTTGAACGTCAGTTCACATTTGTAGGTGGATTATTAGTTTTAGAGCTAAAATTAGCATGTTTAAAGTGATTTTCATGCTTCCAGGGGCCCGGGAAGTGAATTAAATACCATTTGGAGGCATTTAATGTTCAAGCAAAAACGGCTGATTTTTGACAAAAGAGATAACACCCCCCCATTACGTCATGATTCAGAAAGGTGAAAAATTGTCCGTTTTCAAATGTTTTATTTTTGAATGTCAGTTCACATTTGTAGGTGGATTATTAGTTTTAGAGCTAAAATTAGCATGTTTAAAGTGATTTTCATGCTTCCTGTGGCCCTAAACACAAGGTTTGTGGAATGGTTAAAAGTGCATGAAAATGGCCAATTTGCTCACTCTGAGGTCTCAAAAAGTGTTTCTTCACCCCGGGAAGTGAATTAAATACCATTTGGAGGCATTTAATGTTCAAGCAAAAACAGCTGATTTTTGACAAAAGAGATAACACCCCCCTATTACGTCATTCTTCAGAAAGGTGAAAAATCGTCCGTTTTCAAATGTTTTATTTTTGAACGTCAGTTCACATTTGTAGGTGGATTATTAGTTTTAGAGCTAAAATTAGCATGTTTAAAGTGATTTTCATGCTTCCAGGGGCTCTAAACACAAGATTTGTGGAATGGTTAAAAGTGCATGAAAATGGCCAATTTTCTCACTCTGAGGTCTCAAAAAGTGTTTCTTCACCCCGGGAAGTGAATTAAATACCATTTGGAGGCATTTAATGTTCAAGCAAAAACGGCTGATTTTTGACAAAAGAGATAACACCCCCCATTACGTCATGCTTTAGAAAGGTGAAAAATGGTCCGTTTTCAAATGTTTTATTTTTGAACGTCAGTTCACATTTGTAGGTGGATTATTAGTTTTAGAGCTAAAATTAGCATGTTTAAAGTGATTTTCATGCTTCCAGGGGCCCGGGAAGTGAATTAAATACCATTTGGAGGCATTTAATGTTCAAGCAAAAACGGCAGATTTTTGACAAAAGAGATAACACCCCCCCATTACATCATTCTTCAGATAGGTGAAAAATGGTCCGTTTTCAAATGTTTTATTTTTGAACGTCAGTTCACATTTGTAGGTGGATTATTAGTTTTAGAGCTAAAATTAGCATGTTTAAAGTGATTTTCATGCTTCCAGGGGCTCTAAACACAAGATTTGTGGAATGGTTAAAAGTGCATGAAAATGGCAAATTTGCTCACTCTGAGGTCTCAAAAAGTGTTTCTTCACCCCGGGAAGTGAATTAAATACCATTTGGAGGCATTTAATGTTCAATCAAAAACAGCTGATTTTTGACAAAAGAGATAACACCCCCCCATTACGTCATTCTTCAGAAAGGTGAAAAATGGTCCGTTTTCAAATGTTTTATTTTTGAACGTCATTTCACATTTGTAGGTGGATTATTAGTTTTAGAGCTAAAATTAGCATGTTTAAAGTGATTTTCATGCTTCCAGGGGCCGGGGAAGTGAATTAAATACCATTTGGAGGCATTTAATGTTCAAGCAAAAACAGCTGATTTTTGACAAAAGAGATAACACCCCCCCATTACGTCATTCTTCAGAAAGGTGAAAAATGGTCCGTTTTCAAATGTTTTATTTTTGCACGTCAGTTCACATTTGTAGGTGGATTATTAGTTTTAGAGCTAAAATTAGCATGTTTAAAGTGATTTTCATGCTTCCAGGTGCCCGGGAAGTAAATTAAATACCATTTGGAGGCATTTAATGTTCAAGCAAAAACAGCTGATTTTTGACAAAAGAGATAACACCCCCCCATTACGTCATGCTTCAGAAAGGTGAAAAATTGTCCGTTTTCAAATGTTTTATTTTTGAATGTCAGTTCACATTTGTAGGTGGATTATTAGTTTTAGAGCTAAAATTAGCATGTTTAAAGTGATTTTCATGCTTCCTGTGGCCCTAAACACAAGGTTTGTGGAATGGTTAAAAGTGCATGAAAATGGCCAATTTGCTCACTCTGAGGTCTCAAAAAGTGTTTATTCACCCCGGGAAGTGAATTAAATACCATTTGGAGGCATTTAATGTTCAAGCAAAAACAGCTGATTTTAGACAAAAGAGATAACACCCCCCCATTACGTAATTCTTCAGAAAGGTGAAAAATGCTCCGTTTTCAAATGTTTTATTTTTGAACGTCAGTTCACATTTGTAGGTGGATTATTAGTTTTAGAGCTAAAATTAGCATGTTTAAAGTGATATTCATGCTTCCAGGGGCTCTAAACACAAGATTTGTGGAATGGTTAAAAGTGCATGAAAATGGCCAATTTGCTCACTCTGAGGTCTCAAAAAGTGTTTCTTCACCCCGGGAAGTGAATTAAATACCATTTGGAGGCATTTAATGTTCAAGCAAAAACAGCTGATTTTAGACAAAAGAGATAACACCCCCCCATTGCGTCATTCTTCAGAAAGGTGAAAAATGGTCCGTTTTTAAATGTTTTATTTTTGAACGTCAGTTCACATTTGTAGGTGGATTATTAGTTTTAGAGCTAAAATTAGCAAGTTTAAAGTGCTTTTCATGCTTCCAGGGGCCCGGGAAGTGAATTAAATACCATTTGGAGGCATTTAATGTTCAAGCAAAAACAGCTGATGTTTGACAAAAGAGATAACACCCGCCCATTACGTCATTCTTCAGAAAGGTGAAAAATGGTCCGTTTTCAAATGTTTTATTTTTGAACGTCACTTCACATTTGTAGGTGGATTATTAGTTTTAGAGCTAAAATTAGCATGTTTAAAGTGATTTTCATGCTACCAGGTGCCCGGGAAGTGAATTAAATACCATTTGGAGGCATTTAATGTTCAAGCAAAAACAGCTGATTTTTGACAAAAGAGATAACACCCCCCCATTACGTAATTCTTCAGAAAGGTGAAAAATGGTCCGTTTTCAAATGTTTTATTTTTGAACGTCAGTTCACATTTGTAGGTGGATTATTAGTTTTAGAGCTAAAATTAGCATGTTTAAAGTGATTTTCATGCTTCCAGGGGCCTGGGAAGTGAATTAAATACCATTTGGAAGCATTTAATGTTCAAGCAAAAACAGCTGATGTTTGACAAAAGAGATAACACCCCCCCATTACGTCATTCTTCAGAAAGGTGAAAAATGGTCCGTTTTCAAATGTTTTATTTTTGAACATCAGTTCACATTTGTAGGTGGATTATTAGTTTTAGAGCTAAAATTAGCATGTTTAAAGTGATTTTCATGCTTCCAGGGGCTCTAAACACAAGATTTGTAGAATGGTTAAAAGTGCATGAAAATGGCCAATTTGCTCACTCTGAGGTCTCAAAAAGTGTTTCTTCACCCCGGGAAGTGAATTAAATACCATTTGGAGGCATTTAATGTTCAAGCAAAAACAGCAGATTTTTGACAAAAGAGATAACACCCCCCCATTACGTCATTCTTCAGAAAGGTGAAAAATGGTCCGTTTTCAAATGTTTTATTTTTGAACATCAGTTCACATTTGTAGGTGGATTATTAGTTTTAGAGCTAAAATTAGCATGTTTAAAGTGATTTTCATGCTTCCTGTGGCCCTAAACACAAGGTTTGTGGAATGGTTAAAAGTGGATGAAAATGGCCAATTTGCTCACTCTGAGGTCTCAAAAAGTGTTTCTTCACCCCGGGAAGTGAATTAAATACCATTTGGAGGCATTTAATGTTCAAGCAAAAACAGCTGATTTTTGACAAAAGAGATAACACCCCCCTATTACGCCATTCTTCAGAAAGGTGAAAAATCGTCCGTTTTCAAATGTTTTATTTTTGAACGTCAGTTCACATTTGTAGGTGGATTATTAGTTTTAGAGCTAAAATTAGCATGTTTAAAGTGATTTTCATGCTTCCAGGGGCTCTAAACACAAGATTTGTGGAATGGTTAAAAGTGCATGAAAATGGCCAATTTTCTCACTCTGAGGTCTCAAAAAGTGTTTCTTCACCCCGGGAAGTGAATTAAATACCATTTGGAGGCATTTAATGTTCAAGCAAAAACGGCTGATTTTTGACAAAAGAGATAACACCCCCCATTACGTCATGCTTTAGAAAGGTGAAAAATGGTCCGTTTTCAAATGTTTTATTTTTGAACGTCAGTTCACATTTGTAGGTGGATTATTAGTTTTAGAGCTAAAATTAGCATGTTTAAAGTGATTTTCATGCTTCCAGGGGCCCGGGAAGTGAATTAAATACCATTTGGAGGCATTTAATGTTCAAGCAAAAACGGCAGATTTTTGACAAAAGAGATAACACCCCCCCATTACGTCATTCTTCAGAAAGGTGAAAAATGGTCCGTTTTCAAATGTTTTATTTTTGAATGTCAGTTCACATTTGTAGGTGGATTATTAGTTTTAGAGCTAAAATTAGCATGTTTAAAGTGATTTTCATGCTTCCTGTGGCCCTAAACACAAGGTTTGTGGAATGGTTAAAAGTGCATGAAAATGGCCAATTTGCTCACTCTGAGGTCTCAAAAAGTGTTTCTTCACCCCGGGAAGTGAATTAAATACCATTTGGAGGCATTTAATGTTCAAGCAAAAACAGCTGATTTTTGACAAAAGAGATAACACGCCCCCATTACGTAATTCTTCAGAAAGGTGAAAAATGGTCCGTTTTCAAATGTTTTATTTTTGAACGTCAGTTCACATTTGTAGGTGGATTATTAGTTTTAGAGCTAAAATTAGCATGTTTAAAGTGATTTTCATGCTTCCAGGGGCTCTAAACACAAGATTTGTGGAATGGTTAAAAGTGCATGAAAATGGCAAATTTGCTCACTCTGAGGTCTCAAAAAGTGTTTCGTCACCCCGGGAAGTGAATTAAATACCATTTGGAGGCATTTAATGTTCAATCAAAAACAGCTGATTTTTGACAAAAGAGATAACACCCCCCCATTACGTCATTCTTCAGAAAGGTGAAAAATGGTCCGTTTTCAAATGTTTTATTTTTGAACGTCAGTTCACATTTGTAGGTGGATTATTAGTTTTAGAGCTAAAATTAGCATGTTTAAAGTGATTTTCATGCTTCCAGGGGCCGGGGAAGTGAATTAAATACCATTTGGAGGCATTTAATGTTCAAGCAAAAACAGCTGATTTTTGACAAAAGAGATAACACCCCCCCATTACGTCATTCTTCAGAAAGGTGAAAAATGGTCCGTTTTCAAATGTTTTATTTTTGAACGTCAGTTCACATTTGTAGGTGGATTATTAGTTTTAGAGCTAAAATTAGCATGTTTAAAGTGATTTTCATGCTTCCAGGGGCTCTAAACACAAGATTTGTGGAATGGTTAAAAGTGCAGGAAAATGGCCAATTTGCTCACTCTGAGGTCTCAAAAAGTGTTTCTTCACCCCGGGAAGTGAATTAAATACCATTTTGAGGCATTTAATGTTCAAGCAAAAACGGCTGATTTTTTACAAAAGAGATAACACCCCCCCATTACGTCATGCTTCAGAAAGGTGAAAAATGGTCCGTTTTCAAATGTTTTATTTTTGCACGTCAGTTCACATTTGCAGGTGGATTATTAGTTTTAGAGCTAAAATTAGCATGTTTAAAGTGATTTTCATGCTTCCAGGTGCCCGGGAAGTGAATTAAATACCATTTGGAGGCATTTAATGTTCAAGCAAAAACAGCTGATTTTTGACAAAAGAGATAACACCCCCCCATTACGTCATGCTTCAGAAAGGTGAAAAATTGTCCGTTTTCAAATGTTTTATTTTTGAATGTCAGTTCACATTTGTAGGTGGATTATTAGTTTTAGAGCTAAAATTAGCATGTTTAAAGTGATTTTCATGCTTCCTGTGGCCCTAAACACAAGGTTTGTGGAATGGTTAAAAGTGCATGAAAATGGCCAATTTGCTCACTCTGAGGTCTCAAAAAGTGTTTATTCACCCCGGGAAGTGAATTAAATACCATTTGGAGGCATTTAATGTTCAAGCAAAAACAGCTGATTTTAGACAAAAGAGATAACACCCCCCCATTACGTAATTCTTCAGAAAGGTGAAAAATGCTCCGTTTTCAAATGTTTTATTTTTGAACGTCAGTTCACATTTGTAGGTGGATTATTAGTTTTAGAGCTAAAATTAGCATGTTTAAAGTGATATTCATGCTTCCAGGGGCTCTAAACACAAGATTTGTGGAATGGTTAAAAGTGCATGAAAATGGCCAATTTGCTCACTCTGAGGTCTCAAAAAGTGTTTCTTCACCCCGGGAAGTGAATTAAATACCATTTGGAGGCATTTAATGTTCAAGCAAAAACAGCTGATTTTAGACAAAAGAGATAACACCCCCCCCATTGCGTCATTCTTCAGAAAGGTGAAAAATGGTCCGTTTTTAAATGTTTTATTTTTGAACGTCAGTTCACATTTGTAGGTGGATTATTAGTTTTAGAGCTAAAATTAGCAAGTTTAAAGTGCTTTTCATGCTTCCAGGGGCCCGGGAAGTGAATTAAATACCATTTGGAGGCATTTAATGTTCAAGCAAAAACAGCTGATGTTTGACAAAAGAGATAACACCCCCCCATTACGTAATTCTTCAGAAAGGTGAAAAATGGTCCGTTTTCAAATGTTTTATTTTTGAACATCAGTTCACATTTGTAGGTGGATTATTAGTTTTAGAGCTAAAATTAGCATGTTTAAAGTGATTTTCATGCTTCCAGGGGCCCGGGAAGTGAATTAAATACCATTTGGAGGCATTTAATGTTCAAGCAAAAACGGCTGATTTTTGACAAAAGAGATAACACCCCCCATTACGTCATGCTTCAGAAAGGTGAAAAATTGTCCGTTTTCAAATGTTTTATTTTTGAATGTCAGTTCACATTTGTAGGTGGATTATTAGTTTTAGAGCTAAAATTAGCATGTTTAAAGTGATTTTCATGCTTCCTGTGGCCCTAAACACAAGGTTTGTGGAATGGTTAAAAGTGCATGAAAATGGCCAATTTGCTCACTCTGAGGTCTCAAAAAGTGTTTCTTCACCCCGGGAAGTGAATTAAATACCATTTGGAGGCATTTAATGTTCAAGCAAAAACAGCTGATTTTTGACAAAAGAGATAACACGCCCCCATTACGTAATTCTTCAGAAAGGTGAAAAATGGTCCGTTTTCAAATGTTTTATTTTTGAACGTCAGTTCACATTTGTAGGTGGATTATTAGTTTTAGAGCTAAAATTAGCATGTTTAAAGTGATTTTCATGCTTCCAGGGGCCGGGGAAGTGAATTAAATACCATTTGGAGGCATTTAATGTTCAAGCAAAAACAGCTGATTTTTGACAAAAGAGATAACACCCCCCCATTACGTCATTCTTCAGAAAGGTGAAAAATGGTCCGTTTTCAAATGTTTTATTTTTGAACGTCAGTTCACATTTGTAGGTGGATTATTAGTTTTAGAGCTAAAATTAGCATGTTTAAAGTGATTTTCATGCTTCCAGGGGCTCTAAACACAAGATTTGTGGAATGGTTAAAAGTGCATGAAAATGGCCAATTTGCTCACTCTGAGGTCTCAAAAAGTGTTTCTTCACCCCGGGAAGTGAATTAAATACCATTTTGAGGCATTTAATGTTCAAGCAAAAACGGCTGATTTTTTACAAAAGAGATAACACCCCCCCATTACGTCATGCTTCAGAAAGGTGAAAAATGGTCCGTTTTCAAATGTTTTATTTTTGCACGTCAGTTCACATTTGTAGGTGGATTATTAGTTTTAGAGCTAAAATTAGCATGTTTAAAGTGATTTTCATGCTTCCAGGTGCCCGGGAAGTGAATTAAATACCATTTGGAGGCATTTAATGTTCAAGCAAAAACAGCAGATTTTTGACAAAAGAGATAACACCCCCCATTACGTCATGCTTCAGAAAGGTGAAAAATTGTCCGTTTTCAAATGTTTTATTTTTGAATGTCAGTTCACATTTGTAGGTGGATTATTAGTTTTAGAGCTAAAATTAGCATGTTTAAAGTGATTTTCATGCTTCCTGTGGCCCTAAACACAAGGTTTGTGGAATGGTTAAAAGTGCATGAAAATGGCCAATTTGCTCACTCTGAGGTCTCAAAAAGTGTTTATTCACCCCGGGAAGTGAATTAAATACCATTTGGAGGCATTTAATGTTCAAGCAAAAACAGCTGATTTTAGACAAAAGAGATAACACCCCCCCATTACGTAATTCTTCAGAAAGGTGAAAAATGCTCCGTTTTCAAATGTTTTATTTTTGAACGTCAGTTCACATTTGTAGGTGGATTATTAGTTTTAGAGCTAAAATTAGCATGTTTAAAGTGATTTTCATGCTTCCTGTGGCCCTAAACACAAGGTTTGTGGAATGGTTAAAAGTGGATGAAAATGGCCAATTTGCTCACTCTGAGGTCTCAAAAAGTGTTTCTTCACCCCGGGAAGTGAATTAAATACCATTTGGAGGCATTTAATGTTCAAGCAAAAACAGCTGATTTTTGACAAAAGAGATAACACCCCCCCATTACGTAATTCTTCAGAAAGGTGAAAAATTGTCCGTTTTCAAATGTTTTATTTTTGAATATCAGTTCACATTTGTAGGTGGATTATTAGTTTTAGAGCTAAAATTAGCATATTTAAAGTGATTTTCATGCTTCCAGGGGCTCTAAACACAAGATTTGTGGAATGGTTAAAAGTGCATGAAAATGGCCAATTTGCTCACTCTGAGGTCTCAAAAAGTGTTTCTTCACCCCGGTAAGTGAATTAAATACCATTTGGAGGCATTTAATGTTCAAGCAAAAACAGCTGATTTTAGACAAAAGAGATAACACCCCCCCATTGCGTCATTCTTCAGAAAGGTGAAAAATGGTCCGTTTTCAAATGTTTTATTTTTGAACATCAGTTCACATTTGTAGGTGGATTATTAGTTTTAGAGCTAAAATTAGCATGTTTAAAGTGATTTTCATGCTTCCAGGGGCCCGGGAAGTGAATTAAATACCATTTGGAGGCATTTCATGTTCAAGCAAAAACGGCTGATTTTTGACAAAAGAGATAACACCCCCCCATTACGTCATGCTTCAGAAAGGTGAACAATTGTCCGTTTTCAAATGTTTTATTTTTGAATGTCAGTTCACATTTGTAGGTGGATTATTAGTTTTAGAGCTAAAATTAGCATGTTTAAAGTGATTTTCATGCTTCCTGTGGCCCTAAACACAAGGTTTGTGGAATGGTTAAAAGTGCATGAAAATGGCCAATTTGCTCACTCTGAGGTCTCAAAAAGTGTTTATTCACCCCGGGAAGTGAATTAAATACCATTTGGAGGCATTTAATGTTCAAGCAAAAACAGCTGATTTTAGACAAAAGAGATAACACCCCCCCATTACGTAATTCTTCAGAAAGGTGAAAAATGCTCCATTTTCAAATGTTTTATTTTTGAACGTCAGTTCACATTTGTAGGTGGATTATTAGTTTTAGAGCTAAAATTAGCATGTTTAAAGTGATTTTCATGCTTCCTGTGGCCCTAAACACAAGGTTTGTGGAATGGTTAAAAGTGGATGAAAATGGCCAATTTGCTCACTCTGAGGTCTCAAAAAGTGTTTCTTCACCCCGGGAAGTGAATTAAATACCATTTGGAGGCATTTAATGTTCAAGCAAAAACAGCTGATTTTTGACAAAAGAGATAACACCCCCCCATTACGTAATTCTTCAGAAAGGTGAAAAATTGTCCGTTTTCAAATGTTTTATTTTTGAATGTCAGTTCACATTTGTAGGTGGATTATTAGTTTTAGAGCTAAAATTAGCATATTTAAAGTGATTTTCATGCTTCCAGGGGCTCTAAACACAAGATTTGTGGAATGGTTAAAAGTGCATGAAAATGGCCAATTTGCTCACTCTGAGGTCTCAAAAAGTGTTTCTTCACCCGGGAAGTGAATTAAATACCATTTGGAGGCATTTAATGTTCAAGCAAAAACGGCTGATTTTTGACAAAAGAGATAACACCCCCCCATTACATCCTTCTTCAGATAGGTGAAAAATGGTCCGTTTTCAAATGTTTTATTTTTGAACGTCAGTTCACATTTGTAGGTGGATTATTAGTTTTAGAGCTAAAATTAGCATGTTTAAAGTGATTTTCATGCTTCCAGGGGCTCTAAACACAAGATTTGTGGAATGGTTAAAAGTGCATGAAAATGGCAAATTTGCTCACTCTGAGGTCTCAAAAAGTGTTTCTTCACCCCGGGAAGTGAATTAAATACCATTTGGAGGCATTTAATGTTCAATCAAAAACAGCTGATTTTTGACAAAAGAGATAACACCCCCCCATTACGTCATTCTTCAGAAAGGTGAAAAATGGTCCGTTTTCAAATGTTTTATTTTTGAACGTCAGTTCACATTTGTAGGTGGATTATTAGTTTTAGAGCTAAAATTAGCATGTTTAAAGTGATTTTCATGCTTCCAGGGGCCGGGGAAGTGAATTAAATACCATTTGGAGGCATTTAATGTTCAAGCAAAAACAGCTGATTTTTGACAAAAGAGATAACACCCCCCCATTACGTCATTCTTCAGAAAGGTGAAAAATGGTCCGTTTTCAAATGTTTTATTTTTGAACGTCAGTTCACATTTGTAGGTGGATTATTAGTTTTAGAGCTAAAATTAGCATGTTTAAAGTGATTTTCATGCTTCCAGGGGCCCGGGAAGTGAATTAAATACCATTTGGAAGCATTTAATGTTCAAGCAAAAACAGCTGATGTTTGACAAAAGAGATAACACCCCCCCATTACGTAATTCTTCAGAAAGGTGAAAAATGGTCCGTTTTCAAATGTTTTATTTTTGAACATCAGTTCACATTTGTAGGTGGATTATTAGTTTTAGAGCTAAAATTAGCATATTTAAAGTGATTTTCATGCTTCCAGGTGCTCTAAACACAAGATTTGTAGAATGGTTAAAAGTGCATGAAAATGGCCAATTTGCTCACTCTGAGGTCTCAAAAAGTGTTTCTTCACCCCGGGAAGTGAATTAAATACCATTTGGAGGCATTTAATGTTCAAGCAAAAACAGCAGATTTTTGACAAAAGAGATAACACCCCCCCATTACGTCATTCTTCAGAAAGGTGAAAAATGGTCCGTTTTCAAATGTTTTATTTTTGAACATCAGTTCACATTTGTAGGTGGATTATTAGTTTTAGAGCTAAAATTAGCATGTTTAAAGTGATTTTCATGCTTCCAGGGGCCCGGGAAGTGAATTAAATACCATTTGGAGGCATTTAATGTTCAAGCAAAAACGGCTGATTTTTGACAAAAGAGATAACACCCCCCCATTACGTCATGCTTCAGAAAGGTGAAAAATTGTCCGTTTTCAAATGTTTTATTTTTGAATGTCAGTTCACATTTGTAGGTGGATTATTAGTTTTAGAGCTAAAATGAGCATGTTTAAAGTGATTTTCATGCTTCCTGTGGCCCTAAACACAAGGTTTGTGGAATGGTTAAAAGTGCATGAAAATGGCCAATTTGCTCACTCTGAGGTCTCAAAAAGTGTTTCTTCACCCCGGGAAGTGAATTAAATACCATTTGGAGGCATTTAATGTTCAAGCAAAAACAGCTGATTTTTCACAAAAGAGATAACACGCCCCCATTACGTAATTCTTCAGAAAGGTGAAAAATGGTCAGTTTTCAAATGTTTTATTTTTGAACGTCAGTTCACATTTGTAGGTGGCTTATTAGTTTTAGAGCTAAAATTAGCATGTTTAAAGTGATTTTCATGCTTCCAGGGGCCCGGGAAGTAAATTAAATACCATTTGGAGGCATTTAATGTTCAAGCAAAAACAGCTGATTTTTGACAAAAGAGATAACACCCCCCTAATACGTCATTCTTCAGAAAGGTGAAAAATCGTCCGTTTTCAAATGTTTTATTTTTGAACGTCAGTTCACATTTGTAGGTGGATTATTAGTTTTAGAGCTAAAATTAGCATGTTTAAAGTGATTTTCATGCTTCCAGGGGCTCTAAACACAAGATTTGTGGAATGGTTAAAAGTGCATGAAAATGGCCAATTTTCTCACTCTGAGGTCTCAAAAAGTGTTTCTTCACCCCGGGAAGTGAATTAAATACCATTTGGAGGCATTTAATGTTCAAGCAAAAACGGCTGATTTTTGACAAAAGAGATAACACCCCCCATTACGTCATGCTTCAGAAAGTTGAAAAATGGTCCGTTTTCAAATGTTTTATTTTTGAACATCAGTTCACATTTGTAGGTGGATTATTAGTTTTAGAGCTAAAATTAGCATGTTTAAAGTGATTTTCATGCTTCCAGGGGCCCGGGAAGTGAATTAAATACCATTTGGAGGCATTTAATGTTCAAGCAAAAACGGCTGATTTTTGACAAAAGAGATAACACCCCCCCATTACGTCATGCTTCAGAAAGGTGAAAAATTGTCCGTTTTCAAATGTTTTATTTTTGAATGTCAGTTCACATTTGTAGGTGGATTATTAGTTTTAGAGCTAAAATTAGCATGTTTAAAGGGATTTTCATGCTTCCAGGGGCCCGGGAAGTGAATTAAATACCATTTGGAGGCATTTAATGTTCAAGCAAAAACGGCTGATTTTTGACAAAAGAGATAACACCCCCCCATTACGTCATGCTTCAGAAAGGTGAAAAATTGTCCGTTTTCAAATGTTTTATTTTTGAATGTCAGTTCACATTTGTAGGTGGATTATTAGTTTTAGAGCTAAAATTAGCATGTTTAAAGTGATTTTCATGCTTCCTGTGGCCCTAAACACAAGGTTTGTGGAATGGTTAAAAGTGCATTAAAATGGCCAATTTGCTCACTCTGAGGTCTCAAAAAGTGTTTCTTCACCCCGGGTAGTGAATTAAATACCATTTGGAGGCATTTAATGTTCAAGCAAAAACAGCTGATTTTTCCAAAAGAGATAACACGCCCCCATTACGTAATTCTTCAGAAAGGTGAAAAATGGTCCGTTTTCAAATGTTTTATTTTTGAACGTCAGTTCACATTTGTAGGTGGCTTATTAGTTTTAGAGCTAAAATTAGCATGTTTAAAGTGATTTTCATGCTTCCAGGGGCCCGGGAAGTAAATTAAATACCATTTGGAGGCATTTAATGTTCAAGCAAAAACAGCTGATTTTTGACAAAAGAGATAACACCCCCCTATTACGTCATTCTTCAGAAAGGTGAAAAATCGTCCGTTTTCAAATGTTTTATTTTTGAACGTCAGTTCACATTTGTAGGTGGATTATTAGTTTTAGAGCTAAAATTAGCATGTTTAAAGTGATTTTCATGCTTCCAGGGGCTCTAAACACAAGATTTGTGGAATGGTTAAAAGTGCATGAAAATGGCCAATTTTCTCACTCTGAGGTCTCAAAAAGTGTTTCTTCACCCCGGGAAGTGAATTAAATACCATTTGGAGGCATTTAATGTTCAAGCAAAAACGGCTGATTTTTGACAAAAGAGATAACACCCCCCATTACGTCATGCTTCAGAAAGTTGAAAAATGGTCCGTTTTCAAATGTTTTATTTTTGAACGTCAGTTCACATTTGTAGGTGGATTATTAGTTTTAGAGCTAAAATTAGCATGTTTAAAGTGATTTTCATGCTTCCAGGGGCTCTAAACACAAGATTTGTGGAATGGTTAAAAGTGCATGAAAATGGCCAATTTGCTCACTCTTAGGTCTCAAAAAGTGTTTCTTCACCCCGGGAAGTGAATTAAATACCATTTGGAGGCATTTAATGTTCAAGCAAAAACAGCTGATTTTTGACAAAAGAGATAACACCCCCCCATTACGTCATTCTTCAGAAAGGTGAAAAATGGTCCGTTTTCAAATGTTTTATTTTTGAACGTCAGTTCACATTTGTAGGTGGATTATTAGTTTTAGAGCTAAAATTAGCATGTTTAAAGTGATTTTCATGCTTCCAGGGGCCCGGGAAGTGAATTAAATACCATTTGGAGGCATTTAATGTTCAAGCAAAAACAGCTGATGTTTGACAAAAGAGATAACACCCCCCATTACGTCATTCTTCAGAAAGGTGAAAAATGGTCCGTTTTCAAATGTTTTATTTTTGAACATCAGTTCACATTTGTAGGTGGATTATTAGTTTTAGAGCTAAAATTAGCATGTTTAAAGTGATTTTCATGCTTCCAGGGGCTCTAAACACAAGATTTGTGGAATGGTTAAAAGTGCATGAAAATGGCCAATTTGCTCACTCTGAGGTCTCAAAAAGTGTTTCTTCACCCCGGGAAGTGAATTAAATACCATTTGGAGGCATTTAATGTTCAAGCAAAAACGGCTGATTTTTGACAAAAGAGATAACACCCCCCAATTACGTCATGCTTCAGAAAGGTGAAAAATGGTCCGTTTTCAAATGTTTTATTTTTGAACGTCAGTTCACATTTGTAGGTGGATTATTAGTTTTAGAGCTAAAATTAGCATGTTTAAAGTGATTTTCATGCTTCCAGGGGCCCGGGAAGTGAATTAAATACCATTTGGAGGCATTTAATGTTCAAGCAAAAACGGCTGATTTTTGACAAAAGAGATAACACCCCCCCATTACGTCATGATTCAGAAAGGTGAAAAATTGTCCGTTTTCAAATGTTTTATTTTTGAATGTCAGTTCACATTTGTAGGTGGATTATTAGTTTTAGAGCTAAAATTAGCATGTTTAAAGTGATTTTCATGCTTCCTGTGGCCCTAAACACAAGGTTTGTGGAATGGTTAAAAGTGCATGAAAATGGCCAATTTGCTCACTCTGAGGTCTCAAAAAGTGTTTCTTCACCCCGGGAAGTGAATTAAATACCATTTGGAGGCATTTAATGTTCAAGCAAAAACAGCTGATTTTTGACAAAAGAGATAACACCCCCCTATTACGTCATTCTTCAGAAAGGTGAAAAATCGTCCGTTTTCAAATGTTTTATTTTTGAACGTCAGTTCACATTTGTAGGTGGATTATTAGTTTTAGAGCTAAAATTAGCATGTTTAAAGTGATTTTCATGCTTCCAGGGGCTCTAAACACAAGATTTGTGGAATGGTTAAAAGTGCATGAAAATGGCCAATTTTCTCACTCTGAGGTCTCAAAAAGTGTTTCTTCACCCCGGGAAGTGAATTAAATACCATTTGGAGGCATTTAATGTTCAAGCAAAAACGGCTGATTTTTGACAAAAGAGATAACACCCCCCATTACGTCATGCTTTAGAAAGGTGAAAAATGGTCCGTTTTCAAATGTTTTATTTTTGAACGTCAGTTCACATTTGTAGGTGGATTATTAGTTTTAGAGCTAAAATTAGCATGTTTAAAGTGATTTTCATGCTTCCAGGGGCCCGGGAAGTGAATTAAATACCATTTGGAGGCATTTAATGTTCAAGCAAAAACGGCAGATTTTTGACAAAAGAGATAACACCCCCCCATTACATCATTCTTCAGATAGGTGAAAAATGGTCGTTTTCAAATGTTTTATTTTTGAACGTCAGTTCACATTTGTAGGTGGATTATTAGTTTTAGAGCTAAAATTAGCATGTTTAAAGTGATTTTCATGCTTCCAGGGGCTCTAAACACAAGATTTGTGGAATGGTTACAAGTGCATGAAAATGGCAAATTTGCTCACTCTGAGGTCTCAAAAAGTGTTTCTTCACCCCGGGAAGTGAATTAAATACCATTTGGAGGCATTTAATGTTCAATCAAAAACAGCTGATTTTTGACAAAAGAGATAACACCCCCCCATTACGTCATTCTTCAGAAAGGTGAAAAATGGTCCGTTTTCAAATGTTTTATTTTTGAACGTCATTTCACATTTGTAGGTGGATTATTAGTTTTAGAGCTAAAATTAGCATGTTTAAAGTGATTTTCATGCTTCCAGGGGCCGGGGAAGTGAATTAAATACCATTTGGAGGCATTTAATGTTCAAGCAAAAACAGCTGATTTTTGACAAAAGAGATAACACCCCCCCATTACGTCATTCTTCAGAAAGGTGAAAAATGGTCCGTTTTCAAATGTTTTATTTTTGCACGTCAGTTCACATTTGTAGGTGGATTATTAGTTTTAGAGCTAAAATTAGCATGTTTAAAGTGATTTTCATGCTTCCAGGTGCCCGGGAAGTAAATTAAATACCATTTGGAGGCATTTAATGTTCAAGCAAAAACAGCTGATTTTTGACAAAAGAGATAACACCCCCCCATTACGTCATGCTTCAGAAAGGTGAAAAATTGTCCGTTTTCAAATGTTTTATTTTTGAATGTCAGTTCACATTTGTAGGTGGATTATTAGTTTTAGAGCTAAAATTAGCATGTTTAAAGTGATTTTCATGCTTCCTGTGGCCCTAAACACAAGGTTTGTGGAATGGTTAAAAGTGCATGAAAATGGCCAATTTGCTCACTCTGAGGTCTCAAAAAGTGTTTATTCACCCCGGGAAGTGAATTAAATACCATTTGGAGGCATTTAATGTTCAAGCAAAAACAGCTGATTTTAGACAAAAGAGATAACACCCCCCCATTACGTAATTCTTCAGAAAGGTGAAAAATGCTCCGTTTTCAAATGTTTTATTTTTGAACGTCAGTTCACATTTGTAGGTGGATTATTAGTTTTAGAGCTAAAATTAGCATGTTTAAAGTGATATTCATGCTTCCAGGGGCTCTAAACACAAGATTTGTGGAATGGTTAAAAGTGCATGAAAATGGCCAATTTGCTCACTCTGAGGTCTCAAAAAGTGTTTCTTCACCCCGGGAAGTGAATTAAATACCATTTGGAGGCATTTAATGTTCAAGCAAAAACAGCTGATTTTAGACAAAAGAGATAACACACCCCCATTGCGTCATTCTTCAGAAAGGTGAAAAATGGTCCGTTTTTAAATGTTTTATTTTTGAACGTCAGTTCACATTTGTAGGTGGATTATTAGTTTTAGAGCTAAAATTAGCAAGTTTAAAGTGCTTTTCATGCTTCCAGGGGCCCGGGAAGTGAATTAAATACCATTTGGAGGCATTTAATGTTCAAGCAAAAACAGCTGATGTTTGACAAAAGAGATAACACCCCCCCATTACGTCATTCTTCAGAAAGGTGAAAAATGGTCCGTTTTCAAATGTTTTATTTTTGAACGTCACTTCACATTTGTAGGTGGATTATTAGTTTTAGAGCTAAAATTAGCATGTTTAAAGTGATTTTCATGCTACCAGGTGCCCGGGAAGTGAATTAAATACCATTTGGAGGCATTTAATGTTCAAGCAAAAACAGCTGATTTTTGACAAAAGAGATAACACCCCCCCATTACGTAATTCTTCAGAAAGGTGAAAAATGGTCCGTTTTCAAATGTTTTATTTTTGAACGTCAGTTCACATTTGTAGGTGGATTATTAGTTTTAGAGCTAAAATTAGCATGTTTAAAGTGATTTTCATGCTTCCAGGGGCCTGGGAAGTGAATTAAATACCATTTGGAAGCATTTAATGTTCAAGCAAAAACAGCTGATGTTTGACAAAAGAGATAACACCCCCCCATTACGTCATTCTTCAGAAAGGTGAAAAATGGTCCGTTTTCAAATGTTTTATTTTTGAACATCAGTTCACATTTGTAGGTGGATTATTAGTTTTAGAGCTAAAATTAGCATGTTTAAAGTGATTTTCATGCTTCCAGGGGCTCTAAACACAAGATTTGTAGAATGGTTAAAAGTGCATGAAAATGGCCAATTTGCTCACTCTGAGGTCTCAAAAAGTGTTTCTTCACCCCGGGAAGTGAATTAAATACCATTTGGAGGCATTTAATGTTCAAGCAAAAACAGCAGATTTTTGACAAAAGAGATAACACCCCCCCATTACGTCATTCTTCAGAAAGGTGAAAAATGGTCCGTTTTCAAATGTTTTATTTTTGAACATCAGTTCACATTTGTAGGTGGATTATTAGTTTTAGAGCTAAAATTAGCATGTTTAAAGTGATTTTCATGCTTCCAGGGGCCCGGGAAGTGAATTAAATACCATTTGGAGGCATTTAATGTTCAAGCAAAAACGGCTGATTTTTGACAAAAGAGATAACACCCCCCCATTACGTCATGCTTCAGAAAGGTGAAAAATTGTCCGTTTTCAAATGTTTTATTTTTGAATGTCAGTTCACATTTGTAGGTGGATTATTAGTTTTAGAGCTAAAATTAGCATGTTTAAAGTGATTTTCATGCTTCCTGTGGCCCTAAACACAAGGTTTGTGGAATGGTTAAAAGTGCATGAAAATGGCCAATTTGCTCACTCTGAGGTCTCAAAAAGTGTTTATTCACCCCGGGAAGTGAATTAAATACCATTTGGAGGCATTTAATGTTCAAGCAAAAACAGCTGATTTTAGACAAAAGAGATAACACCCCCCCATTACGTAATTCTTCAGAAAGGTGAAAAATGCTCCGTTTTCAAATGTTTTATTTTTGAACGTCAGTTCACATTTGTAGGTGGATTATTAGTTTTAGAGCTAAAATTAGCATGTTTAAAGTGATTTTCATGCTTCCTGTGGCCCTAAACACAAGGTTTGTGGAATGGTTAAAAGTGGATGAAAATGGCCAATTTGCTCACTCTGAGGTCTCAAAAAGTGTTTCTTCACCCCGGGAAGTGAATTAAATACCATTTGGAGGCATTTAATGTTCAAGCAAAAACAGCTGATTTTTGACAAAAGAGATAACACCCCCCCATTACGTAATTCTTCAGAAAGGTGAAAAATTGTCCGTTTTCAAATGTTTTATTTTTGAATGTCAGTTCACATTTGTAGGTGGATTATTAGTTTTAGAGCTAAAATTAGCATATTTAAAGTGATTTTCATGCTTCCAGGGGCTCTAAACACAAGATTTGTGGAATGGTTAAAAGTGCATGAAAATGGCCAATTTGCTCACTCTGAGGTCTCAAAAAGTGTTTCTTCACCCGGGAAGTGAATTAAATACCATTTGGAGGCATTTAATGTTCAAGCAAAAACGGCTGATTTTTGACAAAAGAGATAACACCCCCCCATCACATCATTCTTCAGATAGGTGAAAAATGGTCCGTTTTCAAATGTTTTATTTTTGAACGTCAGTTCACATTTGTAGGTGGATTATTAGTTTTAGAGCTAAAATTAGCATGTTTAAAGTGATTTTCATGCTTCCAGGGGCTCTAAACACAAGATTTGTGGAATGGTTAAAAGTGCATGAAAATGGCAAATTTGCTCACTCTGAGGTCTCAAAAAGTGTTTCTTCACCCCGGGAAGTGAATTAAATACCATTTGGAGGCATTTAATGTTCAATCAAAAACAGCTGATTTTTGCCAAAAGAGATAACACCCCCCCATTACGTCATTCTTCAGAAAGGTGAAAAATGGTCCGTTTTCAAATGTTTTATTTTTGAACGTCAGTTCACATTTGTAGGTGGATTATTAGTTTTAGAGCTAAAATTAGCATGTTTAAAGTGATTTTCATGCTTCCAGGGGCCGGGGAAGTGAATTAAATACCATTTGGAGGCATTTAATGTTCAAGCAAAAACAGCTGATTTTTGACAAAAGAGATAACACCCCCCCATTACGTCATTCTTCAGAAAGGTGAAAAATGGTCCATTTTCAAATGTTTTATTTTTGAACGTCAGTTCACATTTGTAGGTGGATTATTAGTTTTAGAGCTAAAATTAGCATGTTTAAAGTGATTTTCATGCTTCCAGGGGCCCGGGAAGTGAATTAAATACCATTTGGAAGCATTTAATGTTCAAGCAAAAACAGCTGATGTTTGACAAAAGAGATAACACCCCCCCATTACGTAATTCTTCAGAAAGGTGAAAAATGGTCCGTTTTCAAATGTTTTATTTTTGAACATCAGTTCACATTTGTAGGTGGATTATTAGTTTTAGAGCTAAAATTAGCATATTTAAAGTGATTTTCATGCTTCCAGGTGCTCTAAACACAAGATTTGTAGAATGGTTAAAAGTGCATGAAAATGGCCAATTTGCTCACTCTGAGGTCTCAAAAAGTGTTTCTTCACCCCGGGAAGTGAATTAAATACCATTTGGAGGCATTTAATGTTCAAGCAAAAACAGCAGATTTTTGACAAAAGAGATAACACCCCCCCATTACGTCATTCTTCAGAAAGGTGAAAAATGGTCCGTTTTCAAATGTTTTATTTTTGAACATCAGTTCACATTTGTAGGTGGATTATTAGTTTTAGAGCTAAAATTAGCATGTTTAAAGTGATTTTCATGCTTCCAGGGGCCCGGGAAGTGAATTAAATACCATTTGGAGGCATTTAATGTTCAAGCAAAAACGGCTGATTTTTGACAAAAGAGATAACACCCCCCCATTACGTCGTGCTTCAGAAAGGTGAAAAATTGTCCGTTTTCAAATGTTTTATTTTTGAATGTCAGTTCACATTTGTAGGTGGATTATTAGTTTTAGAGCTAAAATGAGCATGTTTAAAGTGATTTTCATGCTTCCTGTGGCCCTAAACACAAGGTTTGTGGAATGGTTAAAAGTGCATGAAAATGGCCAATTTGCTCACTCTGAGGTCTCAAAAAGTGTTTCTTCACCCCGGGAAGTGAATTAAATACCATTTGGAGGCATTTAATGTTCAAGCAAAAACAGCTGATTTTTCACAAAAGAGATAACACGCCCCCATTACGTAATTCTTCAGAAAGGTGAAAAATGGTCCGTTTTCAAATGTTTTATTTTTGAACGTCAGTTCACATTTGTAGGTGGCTTATTAGTTTTAGAGCTAAAATTAGCATGTTTAAAGTGATTTTCATGCTTCCAGGGGCCCGGGAAGTAAATTAAATACCATTTGGAGGCATTTAATGTTCAAGCAAAAACAGCTGATTTTTGACAAAAGAGATAACACCCCCCTATTACGTCATTCTTCAGAAAGGTGAAAAATCGTCCGTTTTCAAATGTTTTATTTTTGAACGTCAGTTCACATTTGTAGGTGGATTATTAGTTTTAGAGCTAAAATTAGCATGTTTAAAGTGATTTTCATGCTTCCAGGGGCTCTAAACACAAGATTTGTGGAATGGTTAAAAGTGCATGAAAATGGCCAATTTTCTCACTCTGAGGTCTCAAAAAGTGTTTCTTCACCCCGGGAAGTGAATTAAATACCATTTGGAGGCATTTAATGTTCAAGCAAAAACGGCTGATTTTTGACAAAAGAGATAACACCCCCCATTACGTCATGCTTCAGAAAGTTGAAAAATGGTCCGTTTTCAAATGTTTTATTTTTGAACATCAGTTCACATTTGTAGGTGGATTATTAGTTTTAGAGCTAAAATTAGCATGTTTAAAGTGATTTTCATGCTTCCAGGGGCCCGGGAAGTGAATTAAATACCATTTGGAGGCATTTAATGTTCAAGCAAAAACGGCTGATTTTTGACAAAAGAGATAACACCCCCCCATTACGTCATGCTTCAGAAAGGTGAAAAATTGTCCGTTTTCAAATGTTTTATTTTTGAATGTCAGTTCACATTTGTAGGTGGATTATTAGTTTTAGAGCTAAAATTAGCATGTTTAAAGTGATTTTCATGCTTCCAGGGGCCCGGGAAGTGAATTAAATACCATTTGGAGGCATTTAATGTTCAAGCAAAAACGGCTGATTTTTGACAAAAGAGATAACACCCCCCCATTACGTCATGCTTCAGAAAGGTGAAAAATTGTCCGTTTTCAAATGTTTTATTTTTGAATGTCAGTTCACATTTGTAGGTGGATTATTAGTTTTAGAGCTAAAATTAGCATGTTTAAAGTGATTTTCATGCTTCCTGTGGCCCTAAACACAAGGTTTGTGGAATGGTTAAAAGTGCATTAAAATGGCCAATTTGCTCACTCTGAGGTCTCAAAAAGTGTTTCTTCACCCCGGGTAGTGAATTAAATACCATTTGGAGGCATTTAATGTTCAAGCAAAAACAGCTGATTTTTCCAAAAGAGATAACACGCCCCCATTACGTAATTCTTCAGAAAGGTGAAAAATGGTCCGTTTTCAAATGTTTTATTTTTGAACGTCAGTTCACATTTGTAGGTGGCTTATTAGTTTTAGAGCTAAAATTAGCATGTTTAAAGTGATTTTCATGCTTCCAGGGGCCCGGGAAGTAAATTAAATACCATTTGGAGGCATTTAATGTTCAAGCAAAAACAGCTGATTTTTGACAAAAGAGATAACACCCCCCTATTACGTCATTCTTCAGAAAGGTGAAAAATCGTCCGTTTTCAAGTGTTTTATTTTTGAACGTCAGTTCACATTTGTAGGTGGATTATTAGTTTTAGAGCTAAAATTAGCATGTTTAAAGTGATTTTCATGCTTCCAGGGGCTCTAAACACAAGATTTGTGGAATGGTTAAAAGTGCATGAAAATGGCCAATTTTCTCACTCTGAGGTCTCAAAAAGTGTTTCTTCACCCCGGGAAGTGAATTAAATACCATTTGGAGGCATTTAATGTTCAAGCAAAAACGGCTGATTTTTGACAAAAGAGATAACACCCCCCATTACGTCATGCTTCAGAAAGTTGAAAAATGGTCCGTTTTCAAATGTTTTATTTTTGAACGTCAGTTCACATTTGTAGGTGGATTATTAGTTTTAGAGCTAAAATTAGCATGTTTAAAGTGATTTTCATGCTTCCAGGGGCTCTAAACACAAGATTTGTGGAATGGTTAAAAGTGCATGAAAATGGCCAATTTGCTCACTCTGAGGTCTCAAAAAGTGTTTCTTCACCCCGGGAAGTGAATTAAATACCATTTGGAGGCATTTAATGTTCAAGCAAAAACAGCTGATTTTTGACAAAAGAGATAACACCCCCCCATTACGTCATTCTTCAGAAAGGTGAAAAATGGTCCGTTTTCAAATGTTTTATTTTTGAACGTCAGTTCACATTTGTAGGTGGATTATTAGTTTTAGAGCTAAAATTAGCATGTTTAAAGTGATTTTCATGCTTCCAGGGGCTCTAAACACAAGATTTGTGGAATGGTTAAAAGTGCATGAAAATGGCCAATTTGCTCACTCTGAGGTCTCAAAAAGTGTTTCTTCACCCCGGGAAGTGAATTAAATACCATTTGGAGGCATTTAATGTTCAAGCAAAAACAGCTGATTTTTGACAAAAGAGATAACACCCCCCCATTACGTCATTCTTCAGAAAGGTGAAAAATGGTCCGTTTTCAAATGTTTTATTTTTGAACGTCAGTTCACATTTGTAGGTGGATTATTAGTTTTAGAGCTAAAATTAGCATGTTTAAAGTGATTTTCATGCTTCCAGGGGCCCGGGAAGTGAATTAAATACCATTTGGAGGCATTTAATGTTCAAGCAAAAACAGCTGATGTTTGACAAAAGAGATAACACCCCCCCATTACGTCATTCTTCAGAAAGGTGAAAAATGGTCCGTTTTCAAATGTTTTATTTTTGAACATCAGTTCACATTTGTAGGTGGATTATTAGTTTTAGAGCTAAAATTAGCATGTTTAAAGTGATTTTCATGCTTCCAGGGGCTCTAAACACAAGATTTGTGGAATGGTTAAAAGTGCATGAAAATGGCCAATTTGCTCACTCTGAGGTCTCAAAAAGTGTTTCTTCACCCCGGGAAGTGAATTAAATACCATTTGGAGGCATTTAATGTTCAAGCAAAAACGGCTGATTTTTGACAAAAGAGATAACACCCCCCAATTACGTCATGCTTCAGAAAGGTGAAAAATGGTCCGTTTTCAAATGTTTTATTTTTGAATGTCAGTTCACATTTGTAGGTGGATTATTAGTTTTAGAGCTAAAATTAGCATGTTTAAAGTGATTTTCATGCTTCCAGGGGCCCGGGAAGTGAATTAAATACCATTTGGAGGCATTTAATGTTCAAGCAAAAACGGCTGATTTTTGACAAAAGAGATAACACCCCCCCATTACGTCATGATTCAGAAAGGTGAAAAATTGTCCGTTTTCAAATGTTTTATTTTTGAATGTCAGTTCACATTTGTAGGTGGATTATTAGTTTTAGAGCTAAAATTAGCATGTTTAAAGTGATTTTCATGCTTCCTGTGGCCCTAAACACAAGGTTTGTGGAATGGTTAAAAGTGCATGAAAATGGCCAATTTGCTCACTCTGAGGTCTCAAAAAGTGTTTCTTCACCCCGGGAAGTGAATTAAATACCATTTGGAGGCATTTAATGTTCAAGCAAAAACAGCTGATTTTTGACAAAAGAGATAACACCCCCCTATTACGTCATTCTTCAGAAAGGTGAAAAATCGTCCGTTTTCAAATGTTTTATTTTTGAACGTCAGTTCACATTTGTAGGTGGATTATTAGTTTTAGAGCTAAAATTAGCATGTTTAAAGTGATTTTCATGCTTCCAGGGGCTCTAAACACAAGATTTGTGGAATGGTTAAAAGTGCATGAAAATGGCCAATTTTCTCACTCTGAGGTCTCAAAAAGTGTTTCTTCACCCCGGGAAGTGAATTAAATACCATTTGGAGGCATTTAATGTTCAAGCAAAAACGGCTGATTTTTGACAAAAGAGATAACACCCCCCATTACGTCATGCTTTAGAAAGGTGAAAAATGGTCCGTTTTCAAATGTTTTATTTTTGAACGTCAGTTCACATTTGTAGGTGGATTATTAGTTTTAGAGCTAAAATTAGCATGTTTAAAGTGATTTTCATGCTTCCAGGGGCCCGGGAAGTGAATTAAATACCATTTGGAGGCATTTAATGTTCAAGCAAAAACGGCAGATTTTTGACAAAAGAGATAACACCCCCCATTACGTCATTCTTCAGAAAGGTGAAAAATGGTCCGTTTTCAAATGTTTTATTTTTGAACGTCAGTTCACATTTGTAGGTGGATTATTAGTTTTAGAGCTAAAATTAGCATGTTTAAAATGATTTTCATGCTTCCAGGGGCCCGGGAAGTGAATTAAATACCATTTGGAGGCATTTAATGTTCAAGCAAAAACAGCTGATCTTTGACAAAAGAGATAACACCCCCCCATTACGTCATTCTTCAGAAAGGTGAAAAATGGTCCATTTTCAAATGTTTTATTTTTGAACGTCAGTTCACATTTGTAGGTGGATTATTAGTTTTAGAGCTAAAATTAGCATGTTTAAAGTGATTTTCATGCTTCCAGGGGCTCTAAACACAAGATTTGTGGAATGGTTAAAAGTGCATGAAAATGGCCAATTTGCTCACTCTGAGGTCTCAAAAAGTGTTTCTTCACCCCGGGAAGTGAATTAAATACCATTTGGAGGCATTTAATGTTCAATCAAAAACAGCTGATTTTTGACAAAAGAGATAACACCCCCCCATTACGTCATTCTTCAGAAAGGTGAAAAATGGTCCGTTTTCAAATGTTTTATTTTTGAACGTCAGTTCACATTTGTAGGTGGATTATTAGTTTTAGAGCTAAAATTAGCATGTTTAAAGTGATTTTCATGCTTCCAGGGGCCGGGGAAGTGAATTAAATACCATTTGGAGGCATTTAATGTTCAAGCAAAAACAGCTGATTTTTGACAAAAGAGATAACACCCCCCATTACGTCATTCTTCAGAAAGGTGAAAAATGGTCCGTTTTCAAATGTTTTATTTTTGAACGTCAGTTCACATTTGTAGGTGGATTATTAGTTTTAGAGCTAAAATTAGCATGTTTAAAGTGATTTTCATGCTTCCAGGGGCCCGGGAAGTGAATTAAATACCATTTGGAAGCATTTAATGTTCAAGCAAAAACAGCTGATGTTTGACAAAAGAGATAACACCCCCCCATTACGTAATTCTTCAGAAAGGTGAAAAATGGTCCGTTTTCAAATGTTTTATTTTTGAACATCAGTTCACATTTGTAGGTGGATTATTAGTTTTAGAGCTAAAATTAGCATATTTAAAGTGATTTTCATGCTTCCAGGTGCTCTAAACACAAGATTTGTAGAATGGTTAAAAGTGCATGAAAATGGCCAATTTGCTCACTCTGAGGTCTCAAAAAGTGTTTCTTCACCCCGGGAAGTGAATTAAATACCATTTGGAGGCATTTAATGTTCAAGCAAAAACAGCAGATTTTTGACAAAAGAGATAACACCCCCCCATTACGTCATTCTTCAGAAAGGTGAAAAATGGTCCGTTTTCAAATGTTTTATTTTTGAACATCAGTTCACATTTGTAGGTGGATTATTAGTTTTAGAGCTAAAATTAGCATGTTTAAAGTGATTTTCATGCTTCCAGGGGCCCGGGAAGTGAATTAAATACCATTTGGAGGCATTTAATGTTCAAGCAAAAACGGCTGATTTTTGACAAAAGAGATAACACCCCCCCATTACGTCATGCTTCAGAAAGGTGAAAAATTGTCCGTTTTCAAATGTTTTATTTTTGAATGTCAGTTCACATTTGTAGGTGGATTATTAGTTTTAGAGCTAAAATGAGCATGTTTAAAGTGATTTTCATGCTTCCTGTGGCCCTAAACACAAGGTTTGTGGAATGGTTAAAAGTGCATGAAAATGGCCAATTTGCTCACTCTGAGGTCTCAAAAAGTGTTTCTTCACCCCGGGAAGTGAATTAAATACCATTTGGAGGCATTTAATGTTCAAGCAAAAACAGCTGATTTTTCACAAAAGAGATAACACGCCCCCATTACGTAATTCTTCAGAAAGGTGAAAAATGGTCCGTTTTCAAATGTTTTATTTTTGAACGTCAGTTCACATTTGTAGGTGGCTTATTAGTTTTAGAGCTAAAATTAGCATGTTTAAAGTGATTTTCATGCTTCCAGGGGCCCGGGAAGTAAATTAAATACCATTTGGAGGCATTTAATGTTCAAGCAAAAACAGCTGATTTTTGACAAAAGAGATAACACCCCCCTATTACGTCATTCTTCAGAAAGGTGAAAAATCGTCCGTTTTCAAATGTTTTATTTTTGAACGTCAGTTCACATTTGTAGGTGGATTATTAGTTTTAGAGCTAAAATTAGCATGTTTAAAGTGATTTTCATGCTTCCAGGGGCTCTAAACACAAGATTTGTGGAATGGTTAAAAGTGCATGAAAATGGCCAATTTTCTCACTCTGAGGTCTCAAAAAGTGTTTCTTCACCCCGGGAAGTGAATTAAATACCATTTGGAGGCATTTAATGTTCAAGCAAAAACGGCTGATTTTTGACAAAAGAGATAACACCCCCCATTACGTCATGCTTCAGAAAGTTGAAAAATGGTCCGTTTTCAAATGTTTTATTTTTGAACATCAGTTCACATTTGTAGGTGGATTATTAGTTTTAGAGCTAAAATTAGCATGTTTAAAGTGATTTTCATGCTTCCAGGGGCCCGGGAAGTGAATTAAATACCATTTGGAGGCATTTAATGTTCAAGCAAAAACGGCTGATTTTTGACAAAAGAGATAACACCCCCCCATTACGTCATGCTTCAGAAAGGTGAAAAATTGTCCGTTTTCAAATGTTTTATTTTTGAATGTCAGTTCACATTTGTAGGTGGATTATTAGTTTTAGAGCTAAAATTAGCATGTTTAAAGTGATTTTCATGCTTCCAGGGGCCCGGGAAGTGAATTAAATACCATTTGGAGGCATTTAATGTTCAAGCAAAAACGGCTGATTTTTGACAAAAGAGATAACACCCCCCCATTACGTCATGCTTCAGAAAGGTGAAAAATTGTCTGTTTTCAAATGTTTTATTTTTGAATGTCAGTTCACATTTGTAGGTGGATTATTAGTTTTAGAGCTAAAATTAGCATGTTTAAAGTGATTTTCATGCTTCCTGTGGCCCTAAACACAAGGTTTGTGGAATGGTTAAAAGTGCATTAAAATGGCCAATTTGCTCACTCTGAGGTCTCAAAAAGTGTTTCTTCACCCCGGGTAGTGAATTAAATACCATTTGGAGGCATTTAATGTTCAAGCAAAAACAGCTGATTTTTCCAAAAGAGATAACACGCCCCCATTACGTAATTCTTCAGAAAGGTGAAAAATGGTCCGTTTTCAAATGTTTTATTTTTGAACGTCAGTTCACATTTGTAGGTGGCTTATTAGTTTTAGACCTAAATTTGGCATGTTTAAAGCGATTTTCATGCTTCCAGGGGCCCGGGAAGTAAATTAAATACCATTTGGAGGCATTTAATGTTCAAGCAAAAACAGCTGATTTTTGACAAAAGAGATAACACCCCCCTATTACGTCATTCTTCAGAAAGGTGAAAAATCGTCCGTTTTCAAATGTTTTATTTTTGAACGTCAGTTCACATTTGTAGGTGGATTATTAGTTTTAGAGCTAAAATTAGCATGTTTAAAGTGATTTTCATGCTTCCAGGGGCTCTAAACACAAGATTTGTGGAATGGTTAAAAGTGCATGAAAATGGCCAATTTTCTCACTCTGAGGTCTCAAAAAGTGTTTCTTCACCCCGGGAAGTGAATTAAATACCATTTGGAGGCATTTAATGTTCAAGCAAAAACGGCTGATTTTTGACAAAAGAGATAACACCCCCCATTACGTCATGCTTCAGAAAGTTGAAAAATGGTCCGTTTTCAAATGTTTTATTTTTGAACGTCAGTTCACATTTGTAGGTGGATTATTAGTTTTAGAGCTAAAATTAGCATGTTTAAAGTGATTTTCATGCTTCCAGGGGCTCTAAACACAAGATTTGTGGAATGGTTAAAAGTGCATGAAAATGGCCAATTTGCTCACTCTGAGGTCTCAAAAAGTGTTTCTTCACCCCGGGAAGTGAATTAAATACCATTTGGAGGCATTTAATGTTCAAGCAAAAACAGCTGATTTTTGACAAAAGAGATAACACCCCCCCATTACGTCATTCTTCAGAAAGGTGAAAAATGGTCCGTTTTCAAATGTTTTATTTTTGAACGTCAGTTCACATTTGTAGGTGGATTATTCGTTTTAGAGCTAAAATTAGCATGTTTAAAGTGATTTTCATGCTTCCAGGGGCCCGGGAAGTGAATTAAATACCATTTGGAGGCATTTAATGTTCAAGCAAAAACAGCTGATGTTTGACAAAAGAGATAACACCCCCCCATTACGTCATTCTTCAGAAAGGTGAAAAATGGTCCGTTTTCAAATGTTTTATTTTTGAACATCAGTTCACATTTGTAGGTGGATTATTAGTTTTAGAGCTAAAATTAGCATGTTTAAAGTGATTTTCATGCTTCCAGGGGCTCTAAACACAAGATTTGTGGAATGGTTAAAAGTGCATGAAAATGGCCAATTTGCTCACTCTGAGGTCTCAAAAAGTGTTTCTTCACCCCGGGAAGTGAATTAAATACCATTTGGAGGCATTTAATGTTCAAGCAAAAACGGCTGATTTTTGACAAAAGAGATAACACCCCCCAATTACGTCATGCTTCAGAAAGGTGAAAAATGGTCCGTTTTCAAATGTTTTATTTTTGAACGTCAGTTCACATTTGTAGGTGGATTATTAGTTTTAGAGCTAAAATTAGCATGTTTAAAGTGATTTTCATGCTTCCAGGGGCCCGGGAAGTGAATTAAATACCATTTGGAGGCATTTAATGTTCAAGCAAAAACGGCTGATTTTTGACAAAAGAGATAACACCCCCCCATTACGTCATGATTCAGAAAGGTGAAAAATTGTCCGTTTTCAAATGTTTTATTTTTGAATGTCAGTTCACATTTGTAGGTGGATTATTAGTTTTAGAGCTAAAATTAGCATGTTTAAAGTGATTTTCATGCTTCCTGTGGCCCTAAACACAAGGTTTGTGGAATGGTTAAAAGTGCATGAAAATGGCCAATTTGCTCACTCTGAGGTCTCAAAAAGTGTTTCTTCACCCCGGGAAGTGAATTAAATACCATTTGGAGGCATTTAATGTTCAAGCAAAAACAGCTGATTTTTGACAAAAGAGATAACACCCCCCTATTACGTCATTCTTCAGAAAGGTGAAAAATCGTCCGTTTTCAAATGTTTTATTTTTGAACGTCAGTTCACATTTGTAGGTGGATTATTAGTTTTAGAGCTAAAATTAGCATGTTTAAAGTGATTTTCATGCTTCCAGGGGCTCTAAACACAAGATTTGTGGAATGGTTAAAAGTGCATGAAAATGGCCAATTTTCTCACTCTGAGGTCTCAAAAAGTGTTTCTTCACCCCGGGAAGTGAATTAAATACCATTTGGAGGCATTTAATGTTCAAGCAAAAACGGCTGATTTTTGACAAAAGAGATAACACCCCCCATTACGTCATGCTTTAGAAAGGTGAAAAATGGTCCGTTTTCAAATGCTTTATTTTTGAACGTCAGTTCACATTTGTAGGTGGATTATTAGTTTTAGAGCTAACATTAGCATGTTTAAAGTGATTTTCATGCTTCCAGGGGCCCGGGAAGTGAATTAAATACCATTTGGAGGCATTTAATGTTCAAGCAAAAACGGCAGATTTTTGACAAAAGAGATAACACCCCCCCCATTACGCCATTCTTCAGAAAGGTGAAAAATGGTCCGTTTTCAAATGTTTTATTTTTGAACGTCAGTTCACATTTGTAGGTGGATTATTAGTTTTAGAGCTAAAATTAGCATGTTTAAAATGATTTTCATGCTTCCAGGTGCCCGGGAAGTGAATTAAATACCATTTGGAGGCATTTAATGTTCAAGCAAAAACAGCTGATCTTTGACAAAAGAGATAACACCCCCCCATTACGTCATTCTTCAGAAAGGTGAAAAATGGTCCATTTTCAAATGTTTTATTTTTGAATGTCAGTTCACATTTGTAGGTGGATTATTAGTTTTAGAGCTAAAATTAGCATGTTTAAAGTGATTTGCATGCTTGCTGTGGCCCTAAACACAAGATTTGTGGAATGGTTAAAAGTGCATGAAAATGGCCAATTTGCTCACTCTGAGGTCTCAAAAAGAGTTTCTTCACCCCGGGAAGTGAATTAAATACCATTTGGAGGCATTTAATGTTCAAGCAAAAACGGTTGATTTTTGACAAAAGAGATAACACCCCCCCATTACGTCATTCTTCGGAAAGGTGAAAAATGGTCCGTTTTCAAATGTTTTATTTTTGAACGTCAGTTCACATTTGTAGGTGGATTATTAGTTTTAGAGCTAAAATTAGCATGTTTAAAGTGATTTTCATGCTTCCAGGGGCCCGGGAAGTGAATTAAATACCATTTGGAGGCATTTAATGTTCAAGCAAAAACAGCTGATCTTTGACAAAAGAGATAACACCCCCCATTACGTCATTCTTCAGAAACGTGAAAAATGGTCCATTTTCAAATGTTTTATTTTTGAACGTCAGTTCACATTTGTAGGTGGATTATTAGTTTTAGAGCTAAAATTAGCATGTTTAAAGTGATTTTCATGCTTCCAGGGGCTCTAAACACAAGATTTGTGGAATGGTTAAAAGTGCATGAAAATGGCCAATGTGCTCACTCTGAGGTCTCAAAAAGTGTTTCTTCACCCCGGGAAGTGAATTAAATACAATTTGGAGGCATTTAATGTTCAAGCAAAAACTGCAGATTTTTGACAAAAGAGATAACACCCCCCCATTACGTCATGCTTCAGAAAGGTGACAAATGGTCCGTTTTCAAATGTTTTATTTTTGAATGTCAATTCACATTTGTAGGTGGATTATTAGTTTTAGAGCTAAAATTAGCATGTTTAAAGTGATTTTCATGCTTCCTGTGGCCCTAAACACAAGGTTTGTGGAATGGTTAAAAGTGGATGAAAATGGCCAATTTGCTCACTCTGAGGTCTCAAAAAGTGTTTCTTTACCCCGGGAAGTGAATTAAATACCATTTGGAGGCATTTAATGTTCAAGCAAAAACAGCTGATTTTTGACAAAAGAGATAACACCCCCCCATTACGTAATTCTTCAGAAAGGTGAAAAATTGTCCGTTTTCAAATGTTTTATTTTTGAATGTCAGTTCACATTTGTAGGTGGATTATTAGTTTTAGAGCTAAAATTAGCATATTTAAAGTGATTTTCATGCTTCCAGGGGCTCTAAACACAAGATTTGTGGAATGGTTAAAAGTGCATGAAAATGGCCAATTTGCTCACTCTGAGGTCTCAAAAAGTGTTTCTTCACCCGGGAAGTGAATTAAATACCATTTGGAGGCATTTAATGTTCAAGCAAAAACGGCTGATTTTTGACAAAAGAGATAACACCCCCCCATTACATCATTCTTCAGATAGGTGAAAAATGGTCCGTTTTCAAATGTTTTATTTTTGAACGTCAGTTCACATTTGTAGGTGGATTATTAGGTTTAGAGCTAAAATTAGCATGTTTAAAGTGATTTTCATGCTTCCAGGGGCTCTAAACACAAGATTTGTGGAATGGGTAAAAGTGCATGAAAATGGCAAATTTGCTCACTCTGAGGTCTCAAAAAGTGTTTCTTCACCCCGGGAAGTGAATTAAATACCATTTGGAGGCATTTAATGTTCAATCAAAAACAGCTGATTTTTGACAAAAGAGATAACACCCCCCCATTACGTCATTCTTCAGAAAGGTGAAAAATGGTCCGTTTTCAAATGTTTTATTTTTGAACGTCAGTTCACATTTGTAGGTGGATTATTAGTTTTAGAGCTAAAATTAGCATGTTTAAAGTGATTTTCATGCTTCCAGGGGCTCTAAACACAAGATTTGTGGAATGGTTAAAAGTGCATGAAAATGGCCAATTTTCTCACTCTGAGGTCTCAAAAAGTGTTTCTTCACCCCGGGAAGTGAATTAAATACCATTTGGAGGCATTTAATGTTCAAGCAAAAACGGCTGATTTTTGACAAAAGAGATAACACACCCCATTACGTCATGCTTTAGAAAGGTGAAAAATGGTCCGTTTTCAAATGTTTTATTTTTGAACGTCAGTTCACATTTGTAGGTGGATTATTAGTTTTAGAGCTAAAATTAGCATGTTTAAAGTGATTTTCATGCTTCCAGGGGCCCGGGAAGTGAATTAAATACCATTTGGAGGCATTTAATGTTCAAGCAAAAATGGCTGATTTTTGACAAAAGAGATAACACCCCCCCATTACGTCATTCTTCAGAAAGGTGAAAAATGGTCCGTTTTCAAATGTTTTATTTTTGAACGTCAGTTCACATTTGTAGGTGGATTATTAGTTTTAGAGCTAAAATTAGCATGTTTAAAATGATTTTCATGCTTCCAGGGGCCCGGGAAGTGAATTAAATACCATTTGGAGGCATTTAATGTTCAAGCAAAAACAGCTGATCTTTGACAAAAGAGATAACACCCCCCCATTACGTCATTCTTCAGAAAGGTGAAAAATGGTCCATTTTCAAATGTTTTATTTTTGAATGTCAGTTCACATTTGTAGGTGGATTATTAGTTTTAGAGCTAAAATTAGCATGTTTAAAGTGATTTGCATGCTTGGTGTGGCCCTAAACACAAGATTTGTGGAATGGTTAAAAGTGCGTGAAAATGGCCAATTTGCTCACTCTGAGGTCTCAAAAAGAGTTTCTTCACCCCGGGAAGTGAATTAAATACCATTTGGAGGCATTTAATGTTCAAGCAAAAACAGCTGATCTTTGACAAAAGAGATAACACCCCCCA
Organism: Lissotriton helveticus; assembly: GCF_964261635.1. Lineage (NCBI taxonomy): Eukaryota > Metazoa > Chordata > Amphibia > Caudata > Salamandridae > Lissotriton > Lissotriton helveticus. Next base: position 4,305,460 of record NW_027611740.1, read on the forward strand.
TTACGTCATTCTTCAGAAACGTGAAAAATGGTCCATTTTCAAATGTTTTATTTTTGAACGTCAGTTCACATTTGTAGGTGGATTATTAGTTTTAGAGCTAAAATTAGCATGTTTAAAGTGATTTTCATGCTTCCAGGGGCTCTAAACACAAGATTTGTGGAATGGTTAAAAGTGCATGAAAATGGCCAATTTGCTCACTCTGAGGTCTCAAAAAGTGTTTCTTCACCCCGGGAAGTGAATTAAATACCATTTGGAGGCATTTAATGTTCAAGCAAAAACAGCTGATTTTTGACAAAAGAGATAACACCCCCCCATTACGTAATTCTTCAGAAAGGTGAAAAATTGTCCGTTTTCAAATGTTTTATTTTTGAATGTCAGTTCACATTTGTAGGTGGATTTTTAGTTTTAGAGCTAAAATTAGCATATTTAAAGTGATTTTCATGCTTCCAGGGGCTCTAAACACAAGATTTGTGGAATGGTTAAAAGTGCATGAAAATGGCCAATTTGCTCACTCTGAGGTCTCAAAAAGTGTTTCTTCACCCGGGAAGTGAATTAAATACCATTTGGAGGCATTTAATGTTCAAGCAAAAACGGCTGATTTTTGACAAAAGAGATAACACCCCCCCATTACATCATTCTTCAGATAGGTGAAAAATGGTCCGTTTTCAAATGTTTTATTTTTGAACGTCAGTTCACATTTGTAGGTGGATTATTAGTTTTAGAGCTAAAATTAGCATGTTTAAAGTGATTTTCATGCTTCCAGGGGCTCTAAACACAAGATTTGTGGAATGGTTAAAAGTGCATGAAAATGGCAAATTTGCTCACTCTGAGGTCTCAAAAAGTGTTTCTTCACCCCGGGAAGTGAATTAAATACCATTTGGAGGCATTTAATGTTCAATCAAAAACAGCTGATTTTTGACAAAAGAGATAACACCCCCCCATTACGTCATTCTTCAGAAAGGTGAAAAATGGTCCGTTTTCAAATGTTTTATTTTTGAACGTCGTTTCACATTTGTAGGTGGATTATTAGTTTTAGAGCTAAAATTAGCATGTTTAAAGTGATTTTCATGCTTCCAGGGGCCGGGGAAGTGAATTAAATACCATTTGGAGGCATTTAATGTTCAAGCAAAAACAGCTGATTTTTGACAAAAGAGATAACACCCCCCCATTACGTCATTCTTCAGAAAGGTGAAAAATGGTCCGTTTTCAAATGTTTTATTTTTGCACGTCAGTTCACATTTGTAGGTGGATTATTAGTTTTAGAGCTAAAATTAGCATGTTTAAAGTGATTTTCATGCTTCCAGGTGCCCGGGAAGTGAATTAAATACCATTTGGAGGCATTTAATGTTCAAGCAAAAACAGCTGATTTTTGACAAAAGAGATAACACCCCCCCATTACGTCATGCTTCAGAAAGGTGAAAAATTGTCCGTTTTCAAATGTTTTATTTTTGAATGTCAGTTCACATTTGTAGGTGGATAATTAGTTTTAGAGCTAAAATTAGCATGTTTAAAGTGATTTTCATGCTTCCTGTGGCCCTAAACACAAGGTTTGTGGAATGGTTAAAAGTGCATGAAAATGGCCAATTTGCTCACTCTGAGGTCTCAAAAAGTGTTTATTCACCCCGGGAAGTGAATTAAATACCATTTGGAGGCATTTAATGTTCAAGCAAAAACAGCTGATTTTAGACAAAAGAGATAACACCCCCCCATTACGTAATTCTTCAGAAAGGTGAAAAATGCTCCGTTTTCAAATGTTTTATTTTTGAACGTCAGTTCACATTTGTAGGTGGATTATTAGTTTTAGAGCTAAAATTAGCATGTTTAAAGTGATATTCATGCTTCCAGGGGCTCTAAACACAAGATTTGTGGAATGGTTAAAAGTGCATGAAAATGGCCAATTTGCTCACTCTGAGGTCTCAAAAAGTGTTTCTTCACCCCGGGAAGTGAATTAAATACCATTTGGAGGCATTTAATGTTCAAGCAAAAACAGCTGATTTTAGACAAAAGAGATAACACCCCCCCATTGCGTCATTCTTCAGAAAGGTGAAAAATGGTCCATTTTTAAATGTTTTATTTTTGAACGTCAGTTCACATTTGTAGGTGGATTATTAGTTTTAGAGCTAAAATTAGCAAGTTTAAAGTGCTTTTCATGCTTCCAGGGGCCCGGGAAGTGAATTAAATACCATTTGGAGGCATTTAATGTTCAAGCAAAAACAGCTGATGTTTGACAAAAGAGATAACACCCCCCCATTACGTCATTCTTCAGAAAGGTGAAAAATGGTCCGTTTTCAAATGTTTTATTTTTGAACGTCACTTCACATTTGTAGGTGGATTATTAGTTTTAGAGCTAAAATTAGCATGTTTAAAGTGATTTTCATGCTACCAGGTGCCCGGGAAGTGAATTAAATACCATTTGGAGGCATTTAATGTTCAAGCAAAAACAGCTGATTTTTGACAAAAGAGATAACACCCCCCCATTACGTAATTCTTCAGAAAGGTGAAAAATGGTCCGTTTTCAAATGTTTTATTTTTGAACGTCAGTTCACATTTGTAGGTGGATTATTAGTTTTAGAGCTAAAATTAGCATGTTTAAAGTGATTTTCATGCTTCCAGGGGCCTGGGAAGTGAATTAAATACCATTTGGAAGCATTTAATGTTCAAGCAAAAACAGCTGATGTTTGACAAAAGAGATAACACCCCCCCATTACGTCATTCTTCAGAAAGGTGAAAAATGGTCCGTTTTCAAATGTTTTATTTTTGAACATCAGTTCACATTTGTAGGTGGATTATTAGTTTTAGAGCTAAAATTAGCATGTTTAAAGTGATTTTCATGCTTCCAGGGGCTCTAAACACAAGATTTGTAGAATGGTTAAAAGTGCATGAAAATGGCCAATTTGCTCACTCTGAGGTCTCAAAAAGTGTTTCTTCACCCCGGGAAGTGAATTAAATACCATTTGGAGGCATTTAATGTTCAAGCAAAAACAGCAGATTTTTGACAAAAGAGATAACACCCCCCCATTACGTCATTCTTCAGAAAGGTGAAAAATGGTCCGTTTTCAAATGTTTTATTTTTGAACATCAGTTCACATTTGTAGGTGGATTATTAGTTTTAGAGCTAAAATTAGCATGTTTAAAGTGATTTTCATGCTTCCAGGGGCCCGGGAAGTGAATTAAATACCATTTGGAGGCATTTAATGTTCAAGCAAAAACGGCTGATTTTTGACAAAAGAGATAACACCCCCCCATTACGTCATGCTTCAGAAAGGTGAAAAATTGTCCGTTTTCAAATGTTTTATTTTTGAATGTCAGTTCACATTTGTAGGTGGATTATTAGTTTTAGAGCTAAAATTAGCATGTTTAAAGTGATTTTCATGCTTCCTGTGGCCCTAAACACAAGGTTTGTGGAATGGTTAAAAGTGCATGAAAATGGCCAATTTGCTCACTCTGAGGTCTCAAAAAGTGTTTCTTCACCCCGGGAAGTGAATTAAATACCATTTGGAGGCATTTAATGTTCAAGCAAAAACAGCTGATTTTTGACAAAAGAGATAACACGCCCCCATTACGTAATTCTTCAGAAAGGTGAAAAATGGTCCGTTTTCAAATGTTTTATTTTTGAACGTCAGTTCACATTTGTAGGTGGATTATTAGTTTTAGAGCTAAAATTAGCATGTTTAAAGTGATTTTCATGCTTCCAGGGGCTCTAAACACAAGATTTGTGGAATGGTTAAAAGTGCATGAAAATGGCAAATTTGCTCACTCTGAGGTCTCAAAAAGTGTTTCTTCACCCCGGGAAGTGAATTAAATACCATTTGGAGGCATTTAATGTTCAAGCAAAAACGGCTGATTTTTTACAAAAGAGATAACACCCCCCCATTACGTCATGCTTCAGAAAGGTGAAAAATGGTCCGTTTTCAAATGTTTTATTTTTGCACGTCAGTTCACATTTGTAGGTGGATTATTAGTTTTAGAGCTAAAATTAGCATGTTTAAAGTGATTTTCATGCTTCCAGGGGCCCGGGAAGTGAATTAAATACCATTTGGAGGCATTTAATGTTCAAGCAAAAACAGCTGATGTTTGACAAAAGAGATAACACCCCCCCATTACGTCATTCTTCAGAAAGGTGAAAAATGGTCCGTTTTCAAATGTTTTATTTTTGAACATCAGTTCACATTTGTAGGTGGATTATTAGTTTTAGAGCTAAAATTAGCATGTTTAAAGTGATTTTCATGTTTCCAGGGGCCCGGGAAGTGAATTAAATACCATTTGGAGGCATTTAATGGTCAAGCAAAAACGGCTGATTTTTGACAAAAGAGATAACACCCCCCCATTACGTCATTCTTCAGAAAGGTGAAAAATGGTCCGTTTTCAAATGTTTTATTTTTGAACGTCAGTTCACATTTGTAGGTGGATTATTAGTTTTAGAGCTAAAATTAGCATGTTTAAAATGATTTTCATGCTTCCAGGGGCCCGGGAAGTGAATTAAATACCATTTGGAGGCATTTAATGTTCAAGCAAAAACAGCTGATCTTTGACAAAAGAGATAACACCCCCCCATTACGTCATTCTTCAGAAAGGTAAAAAATGGTCCATTTTCAAATGTTTTATTTTTGAATGTCAGTTCACATTTGTAGGTGGATTATTAGTTTTAGAGCTAAAATTAGCATGTTTAAAGTGATTTGCATGCTTGCTGTGGCCCTAAACACAAGATTTGTGGAATGGTTAAAAGTGCGTGAAAATGGCCAATTTGCTCACTCTGAGGTCTCAAAAAGAGTTTCTTCACCCCGGGAAGTGAATTAAATACCATTTGGAGGCATTTAATGTTCAAGCAAAAACGGTTGATTTTTGACAAAAGAGATAACACCCCCCCATTACGTCATTCTTCGGAAAGGTGAAAAATGGTCCGTTTTCAAATGTTTTATTTTTGAACGTCAGTTCACATTTGTAGGTGGATTATTAGTTTTAGAGCTAAAATTAGCATGTTTAAAGTGATTTTCATGCTTCCAGGGGCCGGGGAAGTGAATTAAATACCATTTGGAGGCATTTAATGTTCAAGCAAAAACAGCTGATTTTTGAGAAAAGAGATAACACCCCCCCATTACGTCATTCTTCAGAAAGGTGAAAAATGGTCCGTTTTCAAATGTTTTATTTTTGAACGTCAGTTCACATTTGTAGGTGGATTATTAGTTTTAGAGCTAAAATTAGCATGTTTAAAGTGATTTTCATGCTTCCAGGGGCTCTAAACACAAGATTTGTGGAATGGTTAAAAGTGCAGGAAAATGGCCAATTTGCTCACTCTGAGGTCTCAAAAAGTGTTTCATCACCCCGGGAAGTGAATTAAATACCATTTTGAGGCATTTAATGTTCAAGCAAAAACGGCTGATTTTTTACAAAAGAGATAACACCCCCCCATTACGTCATGCTTCAGAAAGGTGAAAAATGGTCCGTTTTCAAATGTTTTATTTTTGCACGTCAGTTCACATTTGTAGGTGGATTATTAGTTTTAGAGCTAAAATTAGCATGTTTAAAGTGATTTTCATGCTTCCAGGTGCCCGGGAAGTGAATTAAATACCATTTGGAGGCATTTAATGTTCAAGCAAAAACAGCTGATTTTTGACAAAAGAGATAACACCCCCCCATTACGTCATGCTTCAGAAAGGTGAAAAATTGTCCGTTTTCAAATGTTTTATTTTTGAATGTCAGTTCACATTTGTAGGTGGATTATTAGTTTTAGAGCTAAAATTAGCATGTTTAAAGTGATTTTCATGCTTCCTGTGGCCCTAAACACAAGGTTTGTGGAATGGTTAAAAGTGCATGAAAATGGCCAATTTGCTCACTCTGAGGTCTCAAAAAGTGTTTATTCACCCCAGGAAGTGAATTAAATACCATTTGGAGGCATTTAATGTTCAAGCAAAAACAGCTGATTTTAGACAAAAGAGATAACACCCCCCCATTACGTAATTCTTCAGAAAGGTGAAAAATGCTCCGTTTTCAAATGTTTTATTTTTGAACGTCAGTTCACATTTGTAGGTGGATTATTAGTTTTAGAGCTAAAATTAGCATGTTTAAAGTGATATTCATGCTTCCAGGGGCTCTAAACACAAGATTTGTGGAATGGTTAAAAGTGCATGAAAATGGGCAATTTGCTCACTCTGAGGTCTCAAAAAGTGTTTCTTCACCCCGGGAAGTGAATTAAATACCATTTGGAGGCATTTAATGTTCAAGCAAAAACAGCTGATTTTAGACAAAAGAGATAACACCCCCCCATTGCGTCATTCTTCAGAAAGGTGAAAAATGGTCCGTTTTTAAATGTTTTATTTTTGAACGTCAGTTCACATTTGTAGGTGGATTATTAGTTTTAGAGCTAAAATTAGCAAGTTTAAAGTGCTTTTCATGCTTCCAGGGGCCCGGGAAGTGAATTAAATACCATTTGGAGGCATTTAATGTTCAAGCAAAAACAGCTGATGTTTGACAAAAGAGATAACACCCCCCCATTACGTCATTCTTCAGAAAGGTGAAAAATGGTCCGTTTTCAAATGTTTTATTTTTGAACGTCACTTCACATTTGTAGGTGGATTATTAGTTTTAGAGCTAAAATTAGCATGTTTAAAGTGATTTTCATGCTACCAGGTGCCCGGGAAGTGAATTAAATACCATTTGGAGGCATTTAATGTTCAAGCAAAAACAGCTGATTTTTGACAAAAGAGATAACACCCCCCCATTACGTAATTCTTCAGAAAGGTGAAAAATGGTCCGTTTTCAAATGTTTTATTTTTGAACGTCAGTTCACATTTGTAGGTGGATTATTAGTTTTAGAGCTAAAATTAGCATGTTTAAAGTGATTTTCATGCTTCCAGGGGCCTGGGAAGTGAATTAAATACCATTTGGAAGCATTTAATGTTCAAGCAAAAACAGCTGATGTTTGACAAAAGAGATAACACCCCCCCATTACGTCATTCTTCAGAAAGGTGAAAAATGGTCCGTTTTCAAATGTTTTATTTTTGAACATCAGTTCACATTTGTAGGTGGATTATTAGTTTTAGAGCTAAAATTAGCATGTTTAAAGTGATTTTCATGCTTCCAGGGGCTCTAAACACAAGATTTGTAGAATGGTTAAAAGTGCATGAAAATGGCCAATTTGCTCACTCTGAGGTCTCAAAAAGTGTTTCTTCACCCCGGGAAGTGAATTAAATACCATTTGGAGGCATTTAATGTTTAAGCAAAAACAGCAGATTTTTGACAAAAGAGATAACACCCCCCCATTACGTCATTCTTCAGAAAGGTGAAAAATGGTCCGTTTTCAAATGTTTTATTTTTGAACATCAGTTCACATTTGTAGGTGGATTATTAGTTTTAGAGCTAAAATTAGCATGTTTAAAGTGATTTTCATGCTTCCAGGGGCCCGGGAAGTGAATTAAATACCATTTGGAGGCATTTAATGTTCAAGCAAAAACGGCTGATTTTTGACAAAAGAGATAACACCCCCCCATTACGTCATGCTTCAGAAAGGTGAAAAATTGTCCGTTTTCAAATGTTTTATTTTTGAATGTCAGTTCACATTTGTAGGTGGATTATTAGTTTTAGAGCTAAAATTAGCATGTTTAAAGTGATTTTCATGCTTCCTGTGGCCCTAAACACAAGGTTTGTGGAATGGTTAAAAGTGCATGAAAATGGCCAATTTGCTCACTCTGAGGTCTCAAAAAGTGTTTCTTCACCCCGGGAAGTGAATTAAATACCATTTGGAGGCATTTAATGTTCAATCAAAAACAGCTGATTTTTGACAAAAGAGATAACACCCCCCCATTACGTCATTCTTCAGAAAGGTGAAAAATGGTCCGTTTTCAAATGTTTTATTTTTGAACGTCAGTTCACATTTGTAGGTGGATTATTAGTTTTAGAGCTAAAATTAGCATGTTTAAAGTGATTTTCATGCTTCCAGGGGCCGGGGAAGTGAATTAAATACCATTTGGAGGCATTTAATGTTCAAGCAAAAACAGCTGATTTTTGACAAAAGAGATAACACCCCCCCATTACGTCATTCTTCAGAAAGGTGAAAAATGGTCCGTTTTCAAATGTTTTATTTTTGAACGTCAGTTCACATTTGTAGGTGGATTATTAGTTTTAGAGCTAAAATTAGCATGTTTAAAGTGATTTTCATGCTTCCAGGGGCTCTAAACACAAGATTTGTGGAATGGTTAAAAGTGCAGGAAAATGGCCAATTTGCTCACTCTGAGGTCTCAAAAAGTGTTTCTTCACCCCGGGAAGTGAATTAAATACCATTTTGAGGCATTTAATGTTCAAGCAAAAACGGCTGATTTTTTACAAAAGAGATAACACCCCCCCATTACGTCATGCTTCAGAAAGGTGAAAAATGGTCCGTTTTCAAATGTTTTATTTTTGCACGTCAGTTCACATTTGTAGGTGGATTATTAGTTTTAGAGCTAAAATTAGCATGTTTAAAGTGATTTTCATGCTTCCAGGTGCCCGGGAAGTGAATTAAATACCATTTGGAGGCATTTAATGTTCAAGCAAAAACAGCTGATTTTTGACAAAAGAGATAACACCCCCCCATTACGTCATGCTTCAGAAAGGTGAAAAATTGTCCGTTTTCAAATGTTTTATTTTTGAATGTCAGTTCACATTTGTAGGTGGATTATTAGTTTTAGAGCTAAAATTAGCATGTTTAAAGTGATTTTCATGCTTCCTGTGGCCCTAAACACAAGGTTTGTGGAATGGTTAAAAGTGCATGAAAATGGCCAATTTGCTCACTCTGAGGTCTCAAAAAGTGTTTATTCACCCCGGGAAGTGAATTAAATACCATTTGGAGGCATTTAATGTTCAAGCAAAAACAGCTGATTTTAGACAAAAGAGATAACACCCCCCCATTACGTAATTCTTCAGAAAGGTGAAAAATGCTCCGTTTTCAAATGTTTTATTTTTGAACGTCAGTTCACATTTGTAGGTGGATTATTAGTTTTAGAGCTAAAATTAGCATGTTTAAAGTGATATTCATGCTTCCAGGGGCTCTAAACACAAGATTTGTGGAATGGTTAAAAGTGCATGAAAATGGCCAATTTGCTCACTCTGAGGTCTCAAAAAGTGTTTCTTCACCCCGGGAAGTGAATTAAATACCATTTGGAGGCATTTAATGTTCAAGCAAAAACAGCTGATTTTAGACAAAAGAGATAACACCCCCCCATTGCGTCATTCTTCAGAAAGGTGAAAAATGGTCCGTTTTTAAATGTTTTATTTTTGAACGTCAGTTCACATTTGTAGGTGGATTATTAGTTTTAGAGCTAAAATTAGCAAGTTTAAAGTGCTTTTCATGCTTCCAGGGGCCCGGGAAGTGAATTAAATACCATTTGGAGGCATTTAATGTTCAAGCAAAAACAGCTGATGTTTGACAAAAGAGATAACACCCCCCCATTACGTAATTCTTCAGAAAGGTGAAAAATGCTCCGTTTTCAAATGTTTTATTTTTGAACGTCAGTTCACATTTGTAGGTGGATTATTAGTTTTAGAGCTAAAATTAGCATGTTTAAAGTGATTTTCATGCTTCCAGGGGCTCTAAACACAAGATTTGTGGAATGGTTAAAAGTGCATGAAAATGGCAAATTTGCTCACTCTGAGGTCTCAAAAAGTGTTTCTTCACCCCGGGAAGTGAATTAAATACCATTTGGAGGCATTTAATGTTCAAGCAAAAACGGCTGATTTTTTACAAAAGAGATAACACCCCCCCATTACGTCATGCTTCAGAAAGGTGAAAAATGGTCCGTTTTCAAATGTTTTATTTTTGCACGTCAGTTCACATTTGTAGGTGGATTATTAGTTTTAGAGCTAAAATTAGCATGTTTAAAGTGATTTTCATGCTTCCAGGGGCCCGGGAAGTGAATTAAATACCATTTGGAGGCATTTAATGTTCAAGCAAAAACAGCTGATGTTTGACAAAAGAGATAACACCCCCCCATTACGTCATTCTTCAGAAAGGTGAAAAATGGTCCGTTTTCAAATGTTTTATTTTTGAACATCAGTTCACATTTGTAGGTGGATTATTAGTTTTAGAGCTAAAATTAGCATGTTTAAAGTGATTTTCATGTTTCCAGGGGCCCGGGAAGTGAATTAAATACCATTTGGAGGCATTTAATGGTCAAGCAAAAACGGCTGATTTTTGACAAAAGAGATAACACCCCCCCATTACGTCATTCTTCAGAAAGGTGAAAAATGGTCCGTTTTCAAATGTTTTATTTTTGAACGTCAGTTCACATTTGTAGGTGGATTATTAGTTTTAGAGCTAAAATTAGCATGTTTAAAATGATTTTCATGCTTCCAGGGGCCCGGGAAGTGAATTAAATACCATTTGGAGGCATTTAATGTTCAAGCAAAAACAGCTGATCTTTGACAAAAGAGATAACACCCCCCCATTACGTCATTCTTCAGAAAGGTAAAAAATGGTCCATTTTCAAATGTTTTATTTTTGAATGTCAGTTCACATTTGTAGGTGGATTATTAGTTTTAGAGCTAAAATTAGCATGTTTAAAGTGATTTGCATGCTTGCTGTGGCCCTAAACACAAGATTTGTGGAATGGTTAAAAGTGCGTGAAAATGGCCAATTTGCTCACTCTGAGGTCTCAAAAAGAGTTTCTTCACCCCGGGAAGTGAATTAAATACCATTTGGAGGCATTTAATGTTCAAGCAAAAACGGTTGATTTTTGACAAAAGAGATAACACCCCCCCATTACGTCATTCTTCGGAAAGGTGAAAAATGGTCCGTTTTCAAATGTTTTATTTTTGAACGTCAGTTCACATTTGTAGGTGGATTATTAGTTTTAGAGCTAAAATTAGCATGTTTAAAGTGATTTTCATGCTTCCAGGGGCCGGGGAAGTGAATTAAATACCATTTGGAGGCATTTAATGTTCAAGCAAAAACAGCTGATTTTTGACAAAAGAGATAACACCCCCCCATTACGTCATTCTTCAGAAAGGTGAAAAATGGTCCGTTTTCAAATGTTTTATTTTTGAACGTCAGTTCACATTTGTAGGTGGATTATTAGTTTTAGAGCTAAAATTAGCATGTTTAAAGTGATTTTCATGCTTCCAGGGGCTCTAAACACAAGATTTGTGGAATGGTTAAAAGTGCAGGAAAATGGCCAATTTGCTCACTCTGAGGTCTCAAAAAGTGTTTCATCACCCCGGGAAGTGAATTAAATACCATTTTGAGGCATTTAATGTTCAAGCAAAAACGGCTGATTTTTTACAAAAGAGATAACACCCCCCCATTACGTCATGCTTCAGAAAGGTGAAAAATGGTCCGTTTTCAAATGTTTTATTTTTGCACGTCAGTTCACATTTGTAGGTGGATTATTAGTTTTAGAGCTAAAATTAGCATGTTTAAAGTGATTTTCATGCTTCCAGGTGCCCGGGAAGTGAATTAAATACCATTTGGAGGCATTTAATGTTCAAGCAAAAACAGCTGATTTTTGACAAAAGAGATAACACCCCCCCATTACGTCATGCTTCAGAAAGGTGAAAAATTGTCCGTTTTCAAATGTTTTATTTTTGAATGTCAGTTCACATTTGTAGGTGGATTATTAGTTTTAGAGCTAAAATTAGCATGTTTAAAGTGATTTTCATGCTTCCTGTGGCCCTAAACACAAGGTTTGTGGAATGGTTAAAAGTGCATGAAAATGGCCAATTTGCTCACTCTGAGGTCTCAAAAAGTGTTTATTCACCCCAGGAAGTGAATTAAATACCATTTGGAGGCATTTAATGTTCAAGCAAAAACAGCTGATTTTAGACAAAAGAGATAACACCCCCCCATTACGTAATTCTTCAGAAAGGTGAAAAATGCTCCGTTTTCAAATGTTTTATTTTTGAACGTCAGTTCACATTTGTAGGTGGATTATTAGTTTTAGAGCTAAAATTAGCATGTTTAAAGTGATATTCATGCTTCCAGGGGCTCTAAACACAAGATTTGTGGAATGGTTAAAAGTGCATGAAAATGGGCAATTTGCTCACTCTGAGGTCTCAAAAAGTGTTTCTTCACCCCGGGAAGTGAATTAAATACCATTTGGAGGCATTTAATGTTCAAGCAAAAACAGCTGATTTTAGACAAAAGAGATAACCCCCCCCCATTGCGTCATTCTTCAGAAAGGTGAAAAATGGTCCGTTTTTAAATGTTTTATTTTTGAACGTCAGTTCACATTTGTAGGTGGATTATTAGTTTTAGAGCTAAAATTAGCAAGTTTAAAGTGCTTTTCATGCTTCCAGGGGCCCGGGAAGTGAATTAAATACCATTTGGAGGCATTTAATGTTCAAGCAAAAACAGCTGATGTTTGACAAAAGAGATAACACCCCCCCATTACGTCATTCTTCAGAAAGGTGAAAAATGGTCCGTTTTCAAATGTTTTATTTTTGAACGTCACTTCACATTTGTAGGTGGATTATTAGTTTTAGAGCTAAAATTAGCATGTTTAAAGTGATTTTCATGCTACCAGGTGCCCGGGAAGTGAATTAAATACCATTTGGAGGCATTTAATGTTCAAGCAAAAACAGCTGATTTTTGACAAAAGAGATAACACCCCCCCATTACGTAATTCTTCAGAAAGGTGAAAAATGGTCCGTTTTCAAATGTTTTATTTTTGAACGTCAGTTCACATTTGTAGGTGGATTATTAGTTTTAGAGCTAAAATTAGCATGTTTAAAGTGATTTTCATGCTTCCAGGGGCCTGGGAAGTGAATTAAATACCATTTGGAAGCATTTAATGTTCAAGCAAAAACAGCTGATGTTTGACAAAAGAGATAACACCCCCCCATTACGTCATTCTTCAGAAAGGTGAAAAATGGTCCGTTTTCAAATGTTTTATTTTTGAACATCAGTTCACATTTGTAGGTGGATTATTAGTTTTGGAGCTAAAATTAGCATGTTTAAAGTGATTTTCATGCTTCCAGGGGCTCTAAACACAAGATTTGTAGAATGGTTAAAAGTGCATGAAAATGGCCAATTTGCTCACTCTGAGGTCTCAAAAAGTGTTTCTTCACCCCGGGAAGTGAATTAAATACCATTTGGAGGCATTTAATGTTCAAGCAAAAACAGCAGATTTTTTACAAAAGAGATAACACCCCCCCATTACGTCATTCTTCAGAAAGGTGAAAAATGGTCCGTTTTCAAATGTTTTATTTTTGAACATCAGTTCACATTTGTAGGTGGATTATTAGTTTTAGAGCTAAAATTAGCATGTTTAAAGTGATTTTCATGCTTCCAGGGGCCCGGGAAGTGAATTAAATACCATTTGGAGGCATTTAATGTTCAAGCAAAAACGGCTGATTTTTGACAAAAGAGATAACACCCCCCCATTACGTCATGCTTCAGAAAGGTGAAAAATTGTCCGTTTTCAAATGTTTTATTTTTGAATGTCAGTTCACATTTGTAGGTGGATTATTAGTTTTAGAGCTAAAATTAGCATGTTTAAAGTGATTTTCATGCTTCCTGTGGCCCTAAACACAAGGTTTGTGGAATGGTTAAAAGTGCATGAAAATGGCCAATTTGCTCACTCTGAGGTCTCAAAAAGTGTTTCTTCACCCCGGGAAGTGAATTAAATACCATTTGGAGGCATTTAATGTTCAATCAAAAACAGCTGATTTTTGACAAAAGAGATAACACCCCCCCATTACGTCATTCTTCAGAAAGGTGAAAAATGGTCCGTTTTCAAATGTTTTATTTTTGAACGTCAGTTCACATTTGTAGGTGGATTATTAGTTTTAGAGCTAAAATTAGCATGTTTAAAGTGATTTTCATGCTTCCAGGGGCCCGGGAAGTGAATTAAATACCATTTGGAGGCATTTAATGTTCAAGCAAAAACAGCTGATTTTTGACAAAAGAGATAACACCCCCCCATTACGTCATTCTTCAGAAAGGTGAAAAATGGTCCGTTTTCAAATGTTTTATTTTTGAACGTCAGTTCACATTTGTAGGTGGATTATTAGTTTTAGAGCTAAAATTAGCATGTTTAAAGTGATTTTCATGCTTCCAGGGGCTCTAAACACAAGATTTGTGGAATGGTTAAAAGTGCAGGAAAATGGCCAATTTGCTCACTCTGAGGTCTCAAAAAGTGTTTCTTCACCCCGGGAAGTGAATTAAATACCATTTTGAGGCATTTAATGTTCAAGCAAAAACGGCTGATTTTTTACAAAAGAGATAACACCCCCCCATTACGTCATGCTTCAGAAAGGTGAAAAATGGTCCGTTTTCAAATGTTTTATTTTTGCACGTCAGTTCACATTTGTAGGTGGATTATTAGTTTTAGAGCTAAAATTAGCATGTTTAAAGTGATTTTCATGCTTCCAGGTGCCCGGGAAGTGAATTAAATACCATTTGGAGGCATTTAATGTTCAAGCAAAAACAGCTGATTTTTGACAAAAGAGATAACACCCCCCCATTACGTCATGCTTCAGAAAGGTGAAAAATTGTCCGTTTTCAAATGTTTTATTTTTGAATGTCAGTTCACATTTGTAGGTGGATTATTAGTTTTAGAGCTAAAATTAGCATGTTTAAAGTGATTTTCATGCTTCCTGTGGCCCTAAACACAAGGTTTGTGGAATGGTTAAAAGTGCATGAAAATGGCCAATTTGCTCACTCTGAGGTCTCAAAAAGTGTTTATTCACCCCGGGAAGTGAATTAAATACCATTTGGAGGCATTTAATGTTCAAGCAAAAACAGCTGATTTTAGACAAAAGAGATAACACCCCCCCATTACGTAATTCTTCAGAAAGGTGAAAAATGCTCCGTTTTCAAATGTTTTATTTTTGAACGTCAGTTCACATTTGTAGGTGGATTATTAGTTTTAGAGCTAAAATTAGCATGTTTAAAGTGATATTCATGCTTCCAGGGGCTCTAAACACAAGATTTGTGGAATGGTTAAAAGTGCATGAAAATGGCCAATTTGCTCACTCTGAGGTCTCAAAAAGTGTTTCTTCACCCCGGGAAGTGAATTAAATACCATTTGGAGGCATTTAATGTTCAAGCAAAAACAGCTGATTTTAGACAAAAGAGATAACACCCCCCCATTGCGTCATTCTTCAGAAAGGTGAAAAATGGTCCGTTTTTAAATGTTTTATTTTTGAACGTCAGTTCACATTTGTAGGTGGATTATTAGTTTTAGAGCTAAAATTAGCAAGTTTAAAGTGCTTTTCATGCTTCCAGGGGCCCGGGAAGTGAATTAAATACCATTTGGAGGCATTTAATGTTCAAGCAAAAACAGCTGATGTTTGACAAAAGAGATAACACCCCCCCATTACGTAATTCTTCAGAAAGGTGAAAAATGGTCCGTTTTCAAATGTTTTATTTTTGAACATCAGTTCACATTTGTAGGTGGATTATTAGTTTTAGAGCTAAAATTAGCATGTTTAAAGTGATTTTCATGCTTCCAGGGGCCCGGGAAGTGAATTAAATACCATTTGGAGGCATTTAATGTTCAAGCAAAAACGGCTGATTTTTGACAAAAGAGATAACACCCCCCCATTACGTCATGCTTCAGAAAGGTGAAAAATTGTCCGTTTTCAAATGTTTTATTTTTGAATGTCAGTTCACATTTGTAGGTGGATTATTAGTTTTAGAGCTAAAATTAGCATGTTTAAAGTGATTTTCATGCTTCCTGTGGCCCTAAACACAAGGTTTGTGGAATGGTTAAAAGTGCATGAAAATGGCCAATTTGCTCACTCTGAGGTCTCAAAAAGTGTTTCTTCACCCCGGGAAGTGAATTAAATACCATTTGGAGGCATTTAATGTTCAAGCAAAAACAGCTGATTTTTGACAAAAGAGATAACACGCCCCCATTACGTAATTCTTCAGAAAGGTGAAAAATGGTCCGTTTTCAAATGTTTTATTTTTGAACGTCAGTTCACATTTGTAGGTGGATTATTAGTTTTAGAGCTAAAATTAGCATGTTTAAAGTGATTTTCATGCTTCCAGGGGCTCTAAACACAAGATTTGTGGAATGGTTAAAAGTGCATGAAAATGGCAAATTTGCTCACTCTGAGGTCTCAAAAAGTGTTTCTTCACCCCGGGAAGTGAATTAAATACCATTTGGAGGCATTTAATGTTCAATCAAAAACAGCTGATTTTTGACAAAAGAGATAACACCCCCCCATTACGTCATTCTTCAGAAAGGTGAAAAATGGTCCGTTTTCAAATGTTTTATTTTTGAACGTCAGTTCACATTTGTAGGTGGATTATTAGTTTTAGAGCTAAAATTAGCATGTTTAAAGTGATTTTCATGCTTCCAGAGGCCGGGGAAGTGAATTAAATACCATTTGGAGGCATTTAATGTTCAAGCAAAAACAGCTGATTTTTGACAAAAGAGATAACACCCCCCCATTACGTCATGCTTCAGAAAGGTGAAAAATTGTCCGTTTTCAAATGTTTTATTTTTGAATGTCAGTTCACATTTGTAGGTGGATTATTAGTTTTAGAGCTAAAATTAGCATGTTTAAAGTGATTTTCATGCTTCCTGTGGCCCTAAACACAAGGTTTGTGGAATGGTTAAAAGTGCATGAAAATGGCCAATTTGCTCACTCTGAGGTCTCAAAAAGTGTTTATTCACCCCGGGAAGTGAATTAAATACCATTTGGAGGCATTTAATGTTCAAGCAAAAACAGCTGATTTTAGACAAAAGAGATAACACCCCCCCATTACGTAATTCTTCAGAAAGGTGAAAAATGCTCCGTTTTCAAATGTTTTATTTTTGAACGTCAGTTCACATTTGTAGGTGGATTATTAGTTTTAGAGCTAAAATTAGCATGTTTAAAGTGATATTCATGCTTCCAGGGGCTCTAAACACAAGATTTGTGGAATGGTTAAAAGTGCATGAAAATGGCCAATTTGCTCACTCTGAGGTCTCAAAAAGTGTTTCTTCACCCCGGGAAGTGAATTAAATACCATTTGGAGGCATTTAATGTTCAAGCAAAAACAGCTGATTTTAGACAAAAGAGATAACACCCCCCCATTGCGTCATTCTTCAGAAAGGTGAAAAATGGTCCGTTTTTAAATGTTTTATTTTTGAACGTCAGTTCACATTTGTAGGTGGATTATTAGTTTTAGAGCTAAAATTAGCAAGTTTAAAGTGCTTTTCATGCTTCCAGGGGCCCGGGAAGTGAATTAAATACCATTTGGAGGCATTTAATGTTCAAGCAAAAACAGCTGATGTTTGACAAAAGAGATAACACCCCCCCATTACGACATCCTTCAGAAAGGTGAAAAATGGTCCGTTTTCAAATGTTTTCTTTTTGAACATCACTTCACATTTGTAGGTGGATTATTAGTTTTAGAGCTAATATTAGCATGTTTAAAGTGATTTTCATGCTTCCAGGTGCCCGGGAAGTGAATTAAATACCATTTGAAGGCATTTAATGTTCAAGCAAAAACAGCAGATTTTTGACAAAAGAGATAACACCCCCCATTACGTCATTCTTCAGAAAGGTGAAAAATGGTCCGTTTTCAAATGTTTTATTTTTGAACATCAGTTCACATTTGTAGGTGGATTATTAGTTTTAGAGCTAAAATTAGCATGTTTAAAGTGATTTTCATGTTTCCAGGGGCCCGGGAAGTGAATTAAATACCATTTGGAGGCATTTAATGGTCAAGCAAAAACGGCTGATTTTTGACAAAAGAGATAACACCCCCCCATTACGTCATTCTTCAGAAAGGTGAAAAATGGTCCGTTTTCAAATGTTTTATTTTTGAACGTCAGTTCACATTTGTAGGTGGATTATTAGTTTTAGAGCTGAAATTAGCATGTTTAAAATGATTTTCATGCTTCCAGGGGCCCGGGAAGTGAATTAAATACCATTTGGAGGCATTTAATGTTCAAGCAAAAACAGCTGATCTTTGACAAAAGAGATAACACCCCCCCATTACGTCATTCTTCAGAAAGGTGAAAAATGGTCCATTTTCAAATGTTTTATTTTTGAATGTCAGTTCACATTTGTAGGTGGATTATTAGTTTTAGAGCTAAAATTAGCATGTTTAAAGTGATTTGCATGCTTGCTGTGGCCCTAAACACAAGATTTGTGGAATGGTTAAAAGTGCGTGAAAATGGCCAATTTGCTCACTCTGAGGTCTCAAAAAGAGTTTCTTCACCCCGGGAAGTGAATTAAATACCATTTGGAGGCATTTAATGTTCAATCAAAAACAGCTGATTTTTGACAAAAGAGATAACACCCCCCCATTACGTCATTCTTCAGAAAGGTGAAAAATGGTCCGTTTTCAAATGTTTTATTTTTGCACGTCAGTTCACATTTGTAGGTGGATTATTAGTTTTAGAGCTAAAATTAGCATGTTTAAAGTGATTTTCATGCTTCCAGGTGCCCGGGAAGTGAATTAAATACCATTTGGAGGCATTTAATGTTCAAGCAAAAACAGCTGATTTTTGACAAAAGAGATAACACCCCCCCATTACGTCATGCTTCAGAAAGGTGAAAAATTGTCCGTTTTCAAATGTTTTATTTTTGAATGTCAGTTCACATTTGTAGGTGGATTATTAGTTTTAGAGCTAAAATTAGCATGTTTAAAGTGATTTTCATGCTTCCTGTGGCCCTAAACACAAGGTTTGTGGAATGGTTAAAAGTGCATGAAAATGGCCAATTTGCTCACTCTGAGGTCTCAAAAAGTGTTTATTCACCCCGGGAAGTGAATTAAATACCATTTGGAGGCATTTAATGTTCAAGCAAAAACAGCTGATTTTAGACAAAAGAGATAACACCCCCCCATTACGTAATTCTTCAGAAAGGTGAAAAATGCTCCGTTTTCAAATGTTTTATTTTTGAACGTCAGTTCACATTTGTAGGTGGATTATTAGTTTTAGAGCTAAAATTAGCATGTTTAAAGTGATATTCATGCTTCCAGGGGCTCTAAACACAAGATTTGTGGAATGGTTAAAAGTGCATGAAAATGGCCAATTTGCTCACTCTGAGGTCTCAAAAAGTGTTTCTTCACCCCGGTAAGTGAATTAAATACCATTTGGAGGCATTTAATATTCAAGCAAAAACAGCTGATTTTAGACAAAAGAGATAACACCCCCCCATTGCGTCATTCTTCAGAAAGGTGAAAAATGGTCCGTTTTTAAATGTTTTATTTTTGAACGTCAGTTCACATTTGTAGGTGGATTATTAGTTTTAGAGCTAAAATTAGCAAGTTTAAAGTGCTTTTCATGCTTCCAGGGGCCCGGGAAGTGAATTAAATACCATTTGGAGGCATTTAATGTTCAAGCAAAAACAGCTGATTTTTGACAAAAGAGATAACACCCCCCCATTACGTCATGCTTCAGAAAGGTGAAAAATTGTCCGTTTTCAAATGTTTTATTTTTGAACGTCACTTCACATTTGTAGGTGGATTATTAGTTTTAGAGCTAAAATTAGCATGTTTAAAGTGATTTTCATGCTTCCTGTGGCCCTAAACACAAGGTTTGTGGAATGGTTAAAAGTGCATGAAAATGGCCAATTTGCTCACTCTGAGGTCTCAAAAAGTGTTTATTCACCCCGGGAAGTGAATTAAATACCATTTGGAGGCATTTAATGTTCAAGCAAAAACAGCTGATTTTTGACAAAAGAGATAACACCCCCCCATTACGTCATTCTTCAGAAAGGTGAAAAATGCTCCGTTTTCAAATGTTTTATTTTTGAACGTCAGTTCACATTTGTAGGTGGATTATTAGTTTTAGAGCTAAAATTAGCATGTTTAAAGTGATATTCATGCTTCCAGGGGCTCTAAACACAAGATTTGTGGAATGGTTAAAAGTGCATGAAAATGGCCAATTTGCTCACTCTGAGGTCTCAAAAAGTGTTTCTTCACCCCGGGAAGTGAATTAAATACCATTTGGAGGCATTTAATGTTCAAGCAAAAACAGCTGATTTTAGACAAAAGAGATAACACCCCCCCATTGCGTCATTCTTCAGAAAGGTGAAAAATGGTCCATTTTTAAATGTTTTATTTTTGAACGTCAGTTCACATTTGTAGGTGGATTATTAGTTTAAGAGCTAAAATTAGCAAGTTTAAAGTGCTTTTCATGCTTCCAGGGGCCCGGGAAGTGAATTAAATACCATTTGGAGGCATTTAATGTTCAAGCAAAAACAGCTGATGTTTGACAAAAGAGATAACACCCCCCCATTACGTCATCCTTCAGAAAGGTGAAAAATGGTCCGTTTTCAAATGTTTTATTTTTGAACATCACTTCACATTTGTAGGTGGATTATTAGTTTTAGAGCTAAAATTAGCATGTTTAAAGTGATTTTCATGCTTCCAGGTGCCCAGGAAGTAAATTAAATACCATTTGGAGGCATTTAATGTTCAAGCAAAAACAGCTGATTTTTGACAAAAGAGATAACACCCCCCCATTACGTAATTCTTCAGAAAGGTGAAAAATGGTCCGTTTTCAAATGTTTTATTTTTGAACGTCAGTTCACATTTGTAGGTGGATTATTAGTTTTAGAGCTAAAATTAGCATGTTTAAAGTGATTTTCATGCTTCCAGGGGCCCGGGAAGTGAATTAAATACCATTTGGAAGCATTTAATGTTCAAGCAAAAACAGCTGATGTTTGACAAAAGAGATAACACCCCCCCATTACGTCATTCTTCAGAAAGGTGAAAAATGGTCCGTTTTCAAATGTTTTATTTTTGAACATCAGTTCACATTTGTAGGTGGATTATTAGTTTTAGAGCTAAAATTAGCATGTTTAAAGTGATTTTCATGCTTCCAGGGGCTCTAAACACAAGATTTGTAGAATGGTTAAAAGTGCATGAAAATGGCCAATTTGCTCACTCTGAGGTCTCAAAAAGTGTTTCTTCACCCCGGGAAGTGAATTAAATACCATTTGGAGGCATTTAATGTTCAAGCAAAAACAGCAGATTTTTGACAAAAGAGATAACACCCCCCCATTACGTCATTCTTCAGAAAGGTGAAAAATGGTCCGTTTTCAAATGTTTTATTTTTGAACATCAGTTCACATTTGTAGGTGGATTATTAGTTTTAGAGCTAAAATTAGCATGTTTAAAGTGATTTTCATGTTTCCAGGGGCCCGGGAAGTGAATTAAATACCATTTGGAGGCATTTAATGGTCAAGCAAAAACGGCAGATTTTTGACAAAAGAGATAACACCCCCCCATTACGTCATTCTTCAGAAAGGTGAAAAATGGTCCGTTTTCAAATGTTTTATTTTTGAACGTCAGTTCACATTTGTAGGTGGATTATTAGTTTTAGAGCTAAAATTAGCATGTTTAAAATGATTTTCATGCTTCCAGGGGCCCGGGAAGTGAATTAAATACCATTTGGAGGCATTTAATGTTCAAGCAAAAACAGCTGATCTTTGACAAAAGAGATAACACCCCCCCATTATGTCATTCTTCAGAAAGGTAAAAAATGGTCCATTTTCAAATGTTTTATTTTTGAATGTCAGTTCACATTTGTAGGTGGATTATTAGTTTTAGAGCTAAAATTAGCATGTTTAAAGTGATTTGCATGCTTGCTGTGGCCCTAAACACAAGATTTGTGGAATGGTTAAAAGTGCGTGAAAATGGCCAATTTGCTCACTCTGAGGTCTCAAAAAGAGTTTCTTCACCCCGGGAAGTGAATTAAATACCATTTGGAGGCATTTAATGTTCAAGCAAAAACGGTTGATTTTTGACAAAAGAGATAACACCCCCCCATTACGTCATTCTTCGGAAAGGTGAAAAATGGTCCGTTTTCAAATGTTTTATTTTTGAACGTCAGTTCACATTTGTAGGTGGATTATTAGTTTTAGAGCTAAAATTAGCATGTTTAAAGTGATTTTCATGCTTCCAGGGGCCCGGGAAGTGAATTAAATACCATTTGGAGGCATTTAATGTTCAAGCAAAAACAGCTGATTTTTGACAAAAGAGATAACACCCCCCCATTACGTCATTCTTCAGAAAGGTGAAAAATGGTCCGTTTTCAAATGTTTTATTTTTGCACGTCAGTTCACATTTGTAGGTGGATTATTAGTTTTAGAGCTAAAATTAGCATGTTTAAAGTGATTTTGATGCTTCCAGGTGCCCGGGAAGTGAATTAAATACCATTTGGAGGCATTTAATGTTCAAGCAAAAACAGCTGATTTTTGACAAAAGAGATAACACCCCCCCATTACGTCATGCTTCAGAAAGGTGAAAAATTGACCGTTTTCAAATGTTTTATTTTTGAATGTCAGTTCACATTTGTAGGTGGATTATTAGTTTTAGAGCTAAAATTAGCATGTTTAAAGTGATTTTCATGCTTCCTGTGGCCCTAAACACAAGGTTTGTGGAATGGTTAAAAGTGCATGAAAATGGCCAATTTGCTCACTCTGAGGTCTCAAAAAGTGTTTATTCACCCCGGGAAGTGAATTAAATACCATTTGGAGGCATTTAATGTTCAAGCAAAAACAGCTGATTTTAGACAAAAGAGATAACACCCCCCCATTACGTAATTCTTCAGAAAGGTGAAAAATGCTCCGTTTTCAAATGTTTTATTTTTGAACGTCAGTTCACATTTGTAGGTGGATTATTAGTTTTAGAGCTAAAATTAGCATGTTTAAAGTGATATTCATGCTTCCAGGGGCTCTAAACACAAGATTTGTGGAATGGTTAAAAGTGCATGAAAATGGCCAATTTGCTCACTCTGAGGTCTCAAAAAGTGTTTCTTCACCCCGGGAAGTGAATTAAATACCATTTGGAGGCATTTAATGTTCAAGCAAAAACAGCTGATTTTAGACAAAAGAGATAACACCCCCCATTACGTAATTCTTCAGAAAGGTGAAAAATGCTCCGTTTTCAAATGTTTTATTTTTGAACGTCAGTTCACATTTGTAGGTGGATTATTAGTTTTAGAGCTAAAATTAGCATGTTTAAAGTGATATTCATGCTTCCAGGGGCTCTAAACACAAGATTTGTGGAATGGTTAAAAGTGCATGAAAATGGCCAATTTGCTCACTCTGAGGTCTCAAAAAGTGTTTCTTCACCCCGGGAAGTGAATTAAATACCATTTGGAGGCATTTAATGTTCAAGCAAAAACAGCTGATTTTAGACAAAAGAGATAACACCCCCCCATTGCGTCATTCTTCAGAAAGGTGAAAAATGGTCCGTTTTTAAATGTTTTATTTTTGAACGTCAGTTCACATTTGTAGGTGGATTATTAGTTTTAGAGCTAAAATTAGCAAGTTTAAAGTGCTTTTCATGCTTCCAGGGGCCCGGGAAGTGAATTAAATACCATTTGGAGGCATTTAATGTTCAAGCAAAAACAGCTGATGTTTGACAAAAGAGATAACACCCCCCCATTACGTCATTCTTCAGAAAGGTGAAAAATGGTCCGTTTTCAAATGTTTTATTTTTGAACGTCACTTCACATTTGTAGGTGGATTATTAGTTTTAGAGCTAAAATTAGCATGTTTAAAGTGATTTTCATGCTACCAGATGCCCGGGAAGTGAATTAAATACCATTTGGAGGCATTTAATGTTCAAGCAAAAACAGCTGATTTTTGACAAAAGAGATAACACCCCCCCATTACGTAATTCTTCAGAAAGGTGAAAAATGGTCCGTTTTCAAATGTTTTATTTTTGAACGTCAGTTCACATTTGTAGGTGGATTATTAGTTTTAGAGCTAAAATTAGCATGTTTAAAGTGATTTTCATGCTTCCAGGGGCCTGGGAAGTGAATTAAATACCATTTGGAATCATTTAATGTTCAAGCAAAAACAGCTGATGTTTGACAAAAGAGATAACACCCCCCCATTACGTCATTCTTCAGAAAGGTGAAAAATGGTCCGTTTTCAAATGTTTTATTTTTGAACATCAGTTCACATTTGTAGGTGGATTATTAGTTTTAGAGCTAAAATTAGCATGTTTAAAGTGATTTTCATGCTTCCAGGGGCTCTAAACACAAGATTTGTAGAATGGTTAAAAGTGCATGAAAATGGCCAATTTGCTCACTCTGAGGTCTCAAAAAGTGTTTCTTCACCCCGGGAAGTGAATTAAATACCATTTGGAGGCATTTAATGTTCAAGCAAAAACAGCAGATTTTTGACAAAAGAGATAACACCCCCCCATTACGTCATTCTTCAGAAAGGTGAAAAATGGTCCGTTTTCAAATGTTTTATTTTTGAACATCAGTTCACATTTGTAGGTGGATTATTAGTTTTAGAGCTAAAATTAGCATGTTTAAAGTGATTTTCATGCTTCCAGGGGCCCGGGAAGTGAATTAAATACCATTTGGAGGCATTTAATGTTCAAGCAAAAACGGCTGATTTTTGACAAAAGAGATAACACCCCCCCATTACGTCATGCTTCAGAAAGGTGAAAAATTGTCCGTTTTCAAATGTTTTATTTTTGAATGTCAGTTCACATTTGTAGGTGGATTATTAGTTTTAGAGCTAAAATTAGCATGTTTAAAGTGATTTTCATGCTTCCTGTGGCCCTAAACACAAGGTTTGTGGAATGGTTAAAAGTGCATGAAAATGGCCAATTTGCTCACTCTGAGGTCTCAAAAAGTGTTTCTTCACCCCGGGAAGTGAATTAAATACCATTTGGAGGCATTTAATGTTCAAGCAAAAACAGCTGATTTTTGACAAAAGAGATAACACGCCCCCATTACGTAATTCTTCAGAAAGGTGAAAAATGGTCCGTTTTCAAATGTTTTATTTTTGAACGTCAGTTCACATTTGTAGGTGGATTATTAGTTTTAGAGCTAAAATTAGCATGTTTAAAGTGATTTTCATGCTTCCAGGGGCTCTAAACACAAGATTTGTGGAATGGTTAAAAGTGCATGAAAATGGCAAATTTGCTCACTCTGAGGTCTCAAAAAGTGTTTCTTCACCCCGGGAAGTGAATTAAATACCATTTGGAGGCATTTAATGTTCAATCAAAAACAGCTGATTTTTGACAAAAGAGATAACACCCCCCCATTACGTCATTCTTCAGAAAGGTGAAAAATGGTCCGTTTTCAAATGTTTTATTTTTGAACGTCAGTTCACATTTGTAGGTGGATTATTAGTTTTAGAGCTAAAATTAGCATGTTTAAAGTGATTTTCATGCTTCCAGGGGCCGGGGAAGTGAATTAAATACCATTTGGAGGCATTTATTGTTCAAGCAAAAACAGCTGATTTTTGACAAAAGAGATAACACCCCCCCATTACGTCATTCTTCAGAAAGGTGAAAAATGGTACGTTTTCAAATGTTTTATTTTTGAACGTCAGTTCACATTTGTAGGTGGATTATTAGTTTTAGAGCTAAAATTAGCATGTTTAAAGTGATTTTCATGCTTCCAGGGGCTCTAAACACAAGATTTGTGGAATGGTTAAAAGTGCAGGAAAATGGCCAATTTGCTCACTCTGAGGTCTCAAAAAGTGTTTCTTCACCCCGGGAAGTGAATTAAATACCATTTTGAGGCATTTAATGTTCAAGCAAAAACGGCTGATTTTTTACAAAAGAGATAACACCCCCCCATTACGTCATGCTTCAGAAAGGTGAAAAATTGTCCGTTTTCAAATGTTTTATTTTTGAATGTCAGTTCACATTTGTAGGTGGATTATTAGTTTTAGAGCTAAAATTAGCATGTTTAAAGTGATTTTCATGCTTCCAGGGGCCCGGGAAGTGAATTAAATACCATTTGGAGGCATTTAATGTTCAAGCAAAAACAGCTGATCTTTGACAAAAGAGATAACACCCCCCATTACGTCATTCTTCAGAAACGTGAAAAATGGTCCATTTTCAAATGTTTTATTTTTGAAGGTCAGTTCACATTTGTAGGTGGATTATTAGTTTTAGAGCTAAAATTAGCATGTTTAAAGTGATTTTCATGCTTCCAGGTGCCCGGGAAGTGAATTAAATACCATTTGGAGGCATTTAATGTTCAAGCAAAAACAGCTGATTTTTGACAAAAGAGATAACACCCCCCCATTACGTCATGCTTCAGAAAGGTGAAAAATTGTCCGTTTTCAAATGTTTTATTTTTGAATGTCAGTTCACATTTGTAGGTGGATTATTAGTTTTAGAGCTAAAATTAGCATGTTTAAAGTGATTTTCATGCTTCCTGTGGCCCTAAACACAAGGTTTGTGGAATGGTTAAAAGTGCATGAAAATGGCCAATTTGCTCACTCTGAGGTCTCAAAAAGTGTTTATTCACCCCGGGAAGTGAATTAAATACCATTTGGAGGCATTTAATGTTCAAGCAAAAACAGCTGATTTTAGACAAAAGAGATAACACCCCCCATTACGTAATTCTTCAGAAAGGTGAAAAATGGTCCATTTTCAAATGTTTTATTTTTGAACGTCAGTTCACATTTGTAGGTGGATTATTAGTTTTAGAGCTAAAATTAGCATGTTTAAAGTGATATTCATGCTTCCAGGGGCTCTAAACACAAGATTTGTGGAATGGTTAAAAGTGCATGAAAATGGCCAATTTGCTCACTCTGAGGTCTCAAAAAGTGTTTCTTCACCCCGGGAAGTGAATTAAATACCATTTGGAGGCATTTAATGTTCAAGCAAAAACAGCTGATTTTAGACAAAAGAGATAACACCCCCCCATTGCGTCATTCTTCAGAAAGGTGAAAAATGGTCCGTTTTTAAATGTTTTATTTTTGAACGTCAGTTCACATTTGTAGGTGGATTATTAGTTTTAGAGCTAAAATTAGCAAGTTTAAAGTGCTTTTCATGCTTCCAGGGGCCCGGGAAGTGAATTAAATACCATTTGGAGGCATTTAATGTTCAAGCAAAAACAGCTGATGTTTGACAAAAGAGATAACACCCCCCCATTACGTAATTCTTCAGAAAGGTGAAAAATGGTCCGTTTTCAAATGTTTTATTTTTGAACATCAGTTCACATTTGTAGGTGGATTATTAGTTTTAGAGCTAAAATTAGCATGTTTAAAGTGATTTTCATGCTTCCAGGGGCCCGGGAAGTGAATTAAATACCATTTGGAGGCATTTAATGTTCAAGCAAAAACGGCTGATTTTTGACAAAAGAGATAACACCCCCCATTACGTCATGCTTCAGAAAGGTGAAAAATTGTCCGTTTTCAAATGTTTTATTTTTGAATGTCAGTTCACATTTGTAGGTGGATTATTAGTTTTAGAGCTAAAATTAGCATGTTTAAAGTGATTTTCATGCTTCCTGTGGCCCTAAACACAAGGTTTGTGGAATGGTTAAAAGTGCATGAAAATGGCCAATTTGCTCACTCTGAGGTCTCAAAAAGTGTTTCTTCACCCCGGGAAGTGAATTAAATACCATTTGGAGGCATTTAATGTTCAAGCAAAAACAGCTGATTTTTGACAAAAGAGATAACACGCCCCCATTACGTAATTCTTCAGAAAGGTGAAAAATGGTCCGTTTTCAAATGTTTTATTTTTGAACGTCAGTTCACATTTGTAGGTGGATTATTAGTTTTAGAGCTAAAATTAGCATGTTTAAAGTGATTTTCATGCTTCCAGGGGCTCTAAACACAAGATTTGTGGAATGGTTAAAAGTGCATGAAAATGGCAAATTTGCTCACTCTGAGGTCTCAAAAAGTGTTTCTTCACCCCGGGAAGTGAATTAAATACCATTTGGAGGCATTTAATGTTCAATCAAAAACAGCTGATTTTTGACAAAAGAGATAACACCCCCCCATTACGTCATTCTTCAGAAAGGTGAAAAATGGTCCGTTTTCAAATGTTTTATTTTTGAACGTCAGTTCACATTTGTAGGTGGATTATTAGTTTTAGAGCTAAAATTAGCATGTTTAAAGTGATTTTCATGCTTCCAGGGGCCGGGGAAGTGAATTAAATACCATTTGGAGGCATTTAATGTTCAAGCAAAAACAGCTGATTTTTGACAAAAGAGATAACACCCCCCCATTACGTCATTCTTCAGAAAGGTGAAAAATGGTCCGTTTTCAAATGTTTTATTTTTGAACGTCAGTTCACATTTGTAGGTGGATTATTAGTTTTAGAGCTAAAATTAGCATGTTTAAAGTGATTTTCATGCTTCCAGGGGCTCTAAACACAAGATTTGTGGAATGGTTAAAAGTGCATGAAAATGGCCAATTTGCTCACTCTGAGGTCTCAAAAAGTGTTTCTTCACCCCGGGAAGTGAATTAAATACCATTTTGAGGCATTTAATGTTCAAGCAAAAACGGCTGATTTTTTACAAAAGAGATAACACCCCCCCATTACGTCATGCTTCAGAAAGGTGAAAAATGGTCCGTTTTCAAATGTTTTATTTTTGCACGTCAGTTCACATTTGTAGGTGGATTATTAGTTTTAGAGCTAAAATTAGCATGTTTAAAGTGATTTTCATGCTTCCAGGTGCCCGGGAAGTGAATTAAATACCATTTGGAGGCATTTAATGTTCAAGCAAAAACAGCTGATTTTTGACAAAAGAGATAACACCCCCCCATTACGTCATGCTTCAGAAAGGTGAAAAATTGTCCGTTTTCAAATGTTTTATTTTTGAATGTCAGTTCACATTTGTAGGTGGATTATTAGTTTTAGAGCTAAAATTAGCATGTTTAAAGTGATTTTCATGCTTCCTGTGGCCCTAAACACAAGGTTTGTGGAATGGTTAAAAGTGCATGAAAATGGCCAATTTGCTCACTCTGAGGTCTCAAAAAGTGTTTATTCACCCCGGGAAGTGAATTAAATACCATTTGGAGGCATTTAATGTTCAAGCAAAAACAGCTGATTTTAGACAAAAGAGATAACACCCCCCCATTACGTAATTCTTCAGAAAGGTGAAAAATGCTCCGTTTTCAAATGTTTTATTTTTGAACGTCAGTTCACATTTGTAGGTGGATTATTAGTTTTAGAGCTAAAATTAGCATGTTTAAAGTGATATTCATGCTTCCAGGGGCTCTAAACACAAGATTTGTGGAATGGTTAAAAGTGCATGAAAATGGCCAATTTGCTAACTCTGAGGTCTCAAAAAGTGTTTCTTCACCCCGGGAAGTGAATTAAATACCATTTGGAGGCATTTAATGTTCAAGCAAAAACAGCTGATTTTAGACAAAAGAGATAACACCCCCCCATTGCGTCATTCTTCAGAAAGGTGAAAAATGGTCCGTTTTTAAATGTTTTATTTTTGAACGTCAGTTCACATTTGTAGGTGGATTATTAGTTTTAGAGCTAAAATTAGCAAGTTTAAAGTGCTTTTCATGCTTCCAGGGGCCCGGGAAGTGAATTAAATACCATTTGGAGGCATTTAATGTTCAAGCAAAAACAGCTGATGTTTGACAAAAGAGATAACACCCCCCCATTACGTCATCCTTCAGAAAGGTGAAAAATGGTCCGTTTTCAAATGTTTTATTTTTGAACATCACTTCACATTTGTAGGTGGATTATTAGTTTTAGAGCTAATATTAGCATGTTTAAAGTGATTTTCATGCTTCCAGGTGCCCGGGAAGTGAATTAAATACCATTTGGAGGCATTTAATGTTCAAGCAAAAACAGCTGATTTTTGACAAAAGAGATAACACCCCCCCATTACGTAATTCTTCAGAAAGGTGAAAAATGGTCCGTTTTCAAATGTTTTATTTTTGAACGTCAGTTCACATTTGTAGGTGGATTATTAGTTTTAGAGCTAAAATTAGCATGTTTAAAGTGATTTTCATGCTTCCAGGGGCCCGGGAAGTGAATTAAATACCATTTGGAAGCATTTAATGTTCAAGCAAAAACAGCTGATGTTTGACAAAAGAGATAACACCCCCCCATTACGTCATTCTTCAGAAAGGTGAAAAATGGTCCGTTTTCAAATGTTTTATTTTTGAACATCAGTTCACATTTGTAGGTGGATTATTAGTTTTAGAGCTAAAATTAGCATGTTTAAAGTGATTTTCATGCTTCCAGGGGCTCTAAACACAAGATTTGTAGAATGGTTAAAAGTGCATGAAAATGGCCAATTTGCTCACTCTGAGGTCTCAAAAAGTGTTTCTTCACCCCGGGAAGTGAATTAAATACCATTTGGAGGCATTTAATGTTCAAGCAAAAACAGCAGATTTTTGACAAAAGAGATAACACCCCCCCCATTACGTCATTCTTCAGAAAGGTGAAAAATGGTCCGTTTTCAAATGTTTAATTTTTGAACATCAGTTCACATTTGTAGGTGGATTATTAGTTTTAGAGCTAAAATTAGCATGTTTAAAGTGATTTTCATGTTTCCAGGGGCCCGGGAAGTGAATTAAATACCATTTGGAGGCATTTAATGGTCAAGCAAAAACGGCAGATTTTTGACAAAAGAGATAACACCCCCCCATTACGTCATTCTTCAGAAAGGTGAAAAATGGTCTGTTTTCAAATGTTTTATTTTTGAACGTCAGTTCACATTTGTAGGTGGATTATTAGTTTTAGAGCTAAAATTAGCATGTTTAAAATGATTTTCATGCTTCCAGGGGCCCGGGAAGTGAATTAAATACCATTTGGAGGCATTTAATGTTCAAGCAAAAACAGCTGATCTTTGACAAAAGAGATAACACCCCCCCCATTACGTCATTCTTCAGAAAGGTGAAAAATGGTACGTTTTCAAATGTTTTATTTTTGAACGTCAGTTCACATTTGTAGGTGGATTATTCGTTTTAGAGCTAAAATTAGCATGTTTAAAGTGATTTTCATGCTTCCAGGGGCTCTAAACACAAGATTTGTGGAATGGTTAAAAGTGCAGGAAAATGGCCAATTTGCTCACTCTGAGGTCTCAAAAAGTGTTTCTTCACCCCGGGAAGTGAATTAAATACCATTTTGAGGCATTTAATGTTCAAGCAAAAACGGCTGATTTTTTACAAAAGAGATAACACCCCCCCATTACGTCATGCTTCAGAAAGGTGAAAAATTGTCCGTTTTCAAATGTTTTATTTTTGAATGTCAGTTCACATTTGTAGGTGGATTATTAGTTTTAGAGCTAAAATTAGCATGTTTAAAGTGATTTTCATGCTTCCAGGGGCCCGGGAAGTGAATTAAATACCATTTGGAGGCATTTAATGTTCAAGCAAAAACAGCTGATCTTTGACAAAAGAGATAACACCCCCCATTACGTCATTCTTCAGAAACGTGAAAAATGGTCCATTTTCAAATGTTTTATTTTTGAAGGTCAGTTCACATTTGTAGGTGGATTATTAGTTTTAGAGCTAAAATTAGCATGTTTAAAGTGATTTTCATGCTTCCAGGTGCCCGGGAAGTGAATTAAATACCATTTGGAGGCATTTAATGTTCAAGCAAAAACAGCTGATTTTTGACAAAAGAGATAACACCCCCCCATTACGTCATGCTTCAGAAAGGTGAAAAATTGTCCGTTTTCAAATGTTTTATTTTTGAATGTCAGTTCACATTTGTAGGTGGATTATTAGTTTTAGAGCTAAAATTAGCATGTTTAAAGTGATTTTCATGCTTCCTGTGGCCCTAAACACAAGGTTTGTGGAATGGTTAAAAGTGCATGAAAATGGCCAATTTGCTCACTCTGAGGTCTCAAAAAGTGTTTATTCACCCCGGGAAGTGAATTAAATACCATTTGGAGGCATTTAATGTTCAAGCAAAAACAGCTGATTTTAGACAAAAGAGATAACACCCCCCCATTACGTAATTCTTCAGAAAGGTGAAAAATGCTCCGTTTTCAAATGTTTTATTTTTGAACGTCAGTTCACATTTGTAGGTGGATTATTAGTTTTAGAGCTAAAATTAGCATGTTTAAAGTGATATTCATGCTTCCAGGGGCTCTAAACACAAGATTTGTGGAATGGTTAAAAGTGCATGAAAATGGCCAATTTGCTCACTCTGAGGTCTCAAAAAGTGTTTCTTCACCCCGGTAAGTGAATTAAATACCATTTGGAGGCATTTAATATTCAAGCAAAAACAGCTGATTTTAGACAAAAGAGATAACACCCCCCCATTGCGTCATTCTTCAGAAAGGTGAAAAATGGTCCGTTTTTAAATGTTTTATTTTTGAACGTCAGTTCACATTTGTAGGTGGATTATTAGTTTTAGAGCTAAAATTAGCAAGTTTAAAGTGCTTTTCATGCTTCCAGGGGCCCGGGAAGTGAATTAAATACCATTTGGAGGCATTTAATGTTCAAGCAAAAACAGCTGATTTTTGACAAAAGAGATAACACCCCCCCATTACGTCATGCTTCAGAAAGGTGAAAAATTGTCCGTTTTCAAATGTTTTATTTTTGAACGTCACTTCACATTTGTAGGTGGATTATTAGTTTTAGAGCTAAAATTAGCATGTTTAAAGTGATTTTCATGCTTCCTGTGGCCCTAAACACAAGGTTTGTGGAATGGTTAAAAGTGCATGAAAATGGCCAATTTGCTCACTCTGAGGTCTCAAAAAGTGTTTATTCACCCCGGGAAGTGAATTAAATACCATTTGGAGGCATTTAATGTTCAAGCAAAAACAGCTGATTTTTGACAAAAGAGATAACACCCCCCCATTACGTCATTCTTCAGAAAGGTGAAAAATGCTCCGTTTTCAAATGTTTTATTTTTGAACGTCAGTTCACATTTGTAGGTGGATTATTAGTTTTAGAGCTAAAATTAGCATGTTTAAAGTGATATTCATGCTTCCAGGGGCTCTAAACACAAGATTTGTGGAATGGTTAAAAGTGCATGAAAATGGCCAATTTGCTCACTCTGAGGTCTCAAAAAGTGTTTCTTCACCCCGGGAAGTGAATTAAATACCATTTGGAGGCATTTAATGTTCAAGCAAAAACAGCTGATTTTAGACAAAAGAGATAACACCCCCCCATTGCGTCATTCTTCAGAAAGGTGAAAAATGGTCCATTTTTAAATGTTTTATTTTTGAACGTCAGTTCACATTTGTAGGTGGATTATTAGTTTAAGAGCTAAAATTAGCAAGTTTAAAGTGCTTTTCATGCTTCCAGGGGCCCGGGAAGTGAATTAAATACCATTCGGAGGCATTTAATGTTCAAGCAAAAACAGCTGATGTTTGACAAAAGAGATAACACCCCCCCATTACGTCATCCTTCAGAAAGGTGAAAAATGGTCCGTTTTCAAATGTTTTATTTTTGAACATCACTTCACATTTGTAGGTGGATTATTAGTTTTAGAGCTAAAATTAGCATGTTTAAAGTGATTTTCATGCTTCCAGGTGCCCGGGAAGTAAATTAAATACCATTTGGAGGCATTTAATGTTCAAGCAAAAACAGCTGATTTTTGACAAAAGAGATAACACCCCCCCATTACGTAATTCTTCAGAAAGGTGAAAAATGGTCCGTTTTCAAATGTTTTATTTTTGAACGTCAGTTCACATTTGTAGGTGGATTATTAGTTTTAGAGCTAAAATTAGCATGTTTAAAGTGATTTTCATGCTTCCAGGGGCCCGGGAAGTGAATTAAATACCATTTGGAAGCATTTAATGTTCAAGCAAAAACAGCTGATGTTTGACAAAAGAGATAACACCCCCCCATTACGTCATTCTTCAGAAAGGTGAAAAATGGTCCGTTTTCAAATGTTTTATTTTTGAACATCAGTTCACATTTGTAGGTGGATTATTAGTTTTAGAGCTAAAATTAGCATGTTTAAAGTGATTTTCATGCTTCCAGGGGCTCTAAACACAAGATTTGTAGAATGGTTAAAAGTGCATGAAAATGGCCAATTTGCTCACTCTGAGGTCTCAAAAAGTGTTTCTTCACCCCGGGAAGTGAATTAAATACCATTTGGAGGCATTTAATGTTCAAGCAAAAACAGCAGATTTTTGACAAAAGAGATAACACCCCCCCATTACGTCATTCTTCAGAAAGGTGAAAAATGGTCCGTTTTCAAATGTTTTATTTTTGAACATCAGTTCACATTTGTAGGTGGATTATTAGTTTTAGAGCTAAAATTAGCATGTTTAAAGTGATTTTCATGTTTCCAGGGGCCCGGGAAGTGAATTAAATACCATTTGGAGGCATTTAATGGTCAAGCAAAAACGGCAGATTTTTGACAAAAGAGATAACACCCCCCCATTACGTCATTCTTCAGAAAGGTGAAAAATGGTCCGTTTTCAAATGTTTTATTTTTGAACGTCAGTTCACATTTGTAGGTGGATTATTAGTTTTAGAGCTAAAATTAGCATGTTTAAAATGATTTTCATGCTTCCAGGGGCCCGGGAAGTGAATTAAATACCATTTGGAGGCATTTAATGTTCAAGCAAAAACAGCTGATCTTTGACAAAAGAGATAACACCCCCCCATTACGTCATTCTTCAGAAAGGTAAAAAATGGTCCATTTTCAAATGTTTTATTTTTGAATGTCAGTTCACATTTGTAGGTGGATTATTAGTTTTAGAGCTAAAATTAGCATGTTTAAAGTGATTTGCATGCTTGCTGTGGCCCTAAACACAAGATTTGTGGAATGGTTAAAAGTGCGTGAAAATGGCCAATTTGCTCACTCTGAGGTCTCAAAAAGAGTTTCTTCACCCCGGGAAGTGAATTAAATACCATTTGGAGGCATTTAATGTTCAAGCAAAAACGGTTGATTTTTGACAAAAGAGATAACACCCCCCCATTACGTCATTCTTCGGAAAGGTGAAAAATGGTCCGTTTTCAAATGTTTTATTTTTGAACGTCAGTTCACATTTGTAGGTGGATTATTAGTTTTAGAGCTAAAATTAGCATGTTTAAAGTGATTTTCATGCTTCCAGGGGCCCGGGAAGTGAATTAAATACCATTTGGAGGCATTTAATGTTCAAGCAAAAACAGCTGATTTTTGACAAAAGAGATAACACCCCCCCATTACGTCATTCTTCAGAAAGGTGAAAAATGGTCCGTTTTCAAATGTTTTATTTTTGCACGTCAGTTCACATTTGTAGGTGGATTATTAGTTTTAGAGCTAAAATTAGCATGTTTAAAGTGATTTTCATGCTTCCAGGTGCCCGGGAAGTGAATTAAATACCATTTGGAGGCATTTAATGTTCAAGCAAAAACAGCTGATTTTTGACAAAAGAGATAACACCCCCCCATTACGTCATGCTTCAGAAAGGTGAAAAATTGACCGTTTTCAAATGTTTTATTTTTGAATGTCAGTTCACATTTGTAGGTGGATTATTAGTTTTAGAGCTAAAATTAGCATGTTTAAAGTGATTTTCATGCTTCCTGTGGCCCTAAACACAAGGTTTGTGGAATGGTTAAAAGTGCATGAAAATGGCCAATTTGCTCACTCTGAGGTCTCAAAAAGTGTTTATTCACCCCGGGAAGTGAATTAAATACCATTTGGAGGCATTTAATGTTCAAGCAAAAACAGCTGATTTTAGACAAAAGAGATAACACCCCCCCATTACGTAATTCTTCAGAAAGGTGAAAAATGCTCCGTTTTCAAATGTTTTATTTTTGAACGTCAGTTCACATTTGTAGGTGGATTATTAGTTTTAGAGCTAAAATTAGCATGTTTAAAGTGATATTCATGCTTCCAGGGGCTCTAAACACAAGATTTGTGGAATGGTTAAAAGTGCATGAAAATGGCCAATTTGCTCACTCTGAGGTCTCAAAAAGTGTTTCTTCACCCCGGGAAGTGAATTAAATACCATTTGGAGGCATTTAATGTTCAAGCAAAAACAGCTGATTTTAGACAAAAGAGATAACACCCCCCCATTACGTAATTCTTCAGAAAGGTGAAAAATGCTCCGTTTTCAAATGTTTTATTTTTGAACGTCAGTTCACATTTGTAGGTGGATTATTAGTTTTAGAGCTAAAATTAGCATGTTTAAAGTGATATTCATGCTTCCAGGGGCTCTAAACACAAGATTTGTGGAATGGTTAAAAGTGCATGAAAATGGCCAATTTGCTCACTCTGAGGTCTCAAAAAGTGTTTCTTCACCCCGGGAAGTGAATTAAATACCATTTGGAGGCATTTAATGTTCAAGCAAAAACAGCTGATTTTAGACAAAAGAGATAACACCCCCCCATTGCGTCATTCTTCAGAAAGGTGAAAAATGGTCCGTTTTTAAATGTTTTATTTTTGAACGTCAGTTCACATTTGTAGGTGGATTATTAGTTTTAGAGCTAAAATTAGCAAGTTTAAAGTGCTTTTCATGCTTCCAGGGGCCCGGGAAGTGAATTAAATACCATTTGGAGGCATTTAATGTTCAAGCAAAAACAGCTGATGTTTGACAAAAGAGATAACACCCCCCCATTACGTCATTCTTCAGAAAGGTGAAAAATGGTCCGTTTTCAAATGTTTTATTTTTGAACGTCACTTCACATTTGTAGGTGGATTATTAGTTTTAGAGCTAAAATTAGCATGTTTAAAGTGATTTTCATGCTACCAGATGCCCGGGAAGTGAATTAAATACCATTTGGAGGCATTTAATGTTCAAGCAAAAACAGCTGATTTTTGACAAAAGAGATAACACCCCCCCATTACGTAATTCTTCAGAAAGGTGAAAAATGGTCCGTTTTCAAATGTTTTATTTTTGAACGTCAGTTCACATTTGTAGGTGGATTATTAGTTTTAGAGCTAAAATTAGCATGTTTAAAGTGATTTTCATGCTTCCAGGGGCCTGGGAAGTGAATTAAATACCATTTGGAATCATTTAATGTTCAAGCAAAAACAGCTGATGTTTGACAAAAGAGATAACACCCCCCCATTACGTCATTCTTCAGAAAGGTGAAAAATGGTCCGTTTTCAAATGTTTTATTTTTGAACATCAGTTCACATTTGTAGGTGGATTATTAGTTTTAGAGCTAAAATTAGCATGTTTAAAGTGATTTTC
The DNA here is from genome assembly GCF_964261635.1 of Lissotriton helveticus. Lineage (NCBI taxonomy): Eukaryota > Metazoa > Chordata > Amphibia > Caudata > Salamandridae > Lissotriton > Lissotriton helveticus. The sequence continues at coordinate 4,342,161 of NW_027611740.1, forward strand.
ATGCTTCCAGGGGCTCTAAACACAAGATTTGTAGAATGGTTAAAAGTGCATGAAAATGGCCAATTTGCTCACTCTGAGGTCTCAAAAAGTGTTTCTTCACCCCGGGAAGTGAATTAAATACCATTTGGAGGCATTTAATGTTCAAGCAAAAACAGCAGATTTTTGACAAAAGAGATAACACCCCCCCATTACGTCATTCTTCAGAAAGGTGAAAAATGGTCCGTTTTCAAATGTTTTATTTTTGAACATCAGTTCACATTTGTAGGTGGATTATTAGTTTTAGAGCTAAAATTAGCATGTTTAAAGTGATTTTCATGCTTCCAGGGGCCCGGGAAGTGAATTAAATACCATTTGGAGGCATTTAATGTTCAAGCAAAAACGGCTGATTTTTGACAAAAGAGATAACACCCCCCCATTACGTCATGCTTCAGAAAGGTGAAAAATTGTCCGTTTTCAAATGTTTTATTTTTGAATGTCAGTTCACATTTGTAGGTGGATTATTAGTTTTAGAGCTAAAATTAGCATGTTTAAAGTGATTTTCATGCTTCCTGTGGCCCTAAACACAAGGTTTGTGGAATGGTTAAAAGTGCATGAAAATGGCCAATTTGCTCACTCTGAGGTCTCAAAAAGTGTTTCTTCACCCCGGGAAGTGAATTAAATACCATTTGGAGGCATTTAATGTTCAAGCAAAAACAGCTGATTTTTGACAAAAGAGATAACACGCCCCCATTACGTAATTCTTCAGAAAGGTGAAAAATGGTCCGTTTTCAAATGTTTTATTTTTGAACGTCAGTTCACATTTGTAGGTGGATTATTAGTTTTAGAGCTAAAATTAGCATGTTTAAAGTGATTTTCATGCTTCCAGGGGCTCTAAACACAAGATTTGTGGAATGGTTAAAAGTGCATGAAAATGGCAAATTTGCTCACTCTGAGGTCTCAAAAAGTGTTTCTTCACCCCGGGAAGTGAATTAAATACCATTTGGAGGCATTTAATGTTCAATCAAAAACAGCTGATTTTTGACAAAAGAGATAACACCCCCCCATTACGTCATTCTTCAGAAAGGTGAAAAATGGTCCGTTTTCAAATGTTTTATTTTTGAACGTCAGTTCACATTTGTAGGTGGATTATTAGTTTTAGAGCTAAAATTAGCATGTTTAAAGTGATTTTCATGCTTCCAGGGGCCGGGGAAGTGAATTAAATACCATTTGGAGGCATTTATTGTTCAAGCAAAAACAGCTGATTTTTGACAAAAGAGATAACACCCCCCCATTACGTCATTCTTCAGAAAGGTGAAAAATGGTACGTTTTCAAATGTTTTATTTTTGAACGTCAGTTCACATTTGTAGGTGGATTATTAGTTTTAGAGCTAAAATTAGCATGTTTAAAGTGATTTTCATGCTTCCAGGGGCTCTAAACACAAGATTTGTGGAATGGTTAAAAGTGCAGGAAAATGGCCAATTTGCTCACTCTGAGGTCTCAAAAAGTGTTTCTTCACCCCGGGAAGTGAATTAAATACCATTTTGAGGCATTTAATGTTCAAGCAAAAACGGCTGATTTTTTACAAAAGAGATAACACCCCCCCATTACGTCATGCTTCAGAAAGGTGAAAAATGGTCCGTTTTCAAATGTTTTATTTTTGAATGTCAGTTCACATTTGTAGGTGGATTATTAGTTTTAGAGCTAAAATTAGCATGTTTAAAGTGATTTTCATGCTTCCAGGGGCCCGGGAAGTGAATTAAATACCATTTGGAGGCATTTAATGTTCAAGCAAAAACAGCTGATCTTTGACAAAAGAGATAACACCCCCCATTACGTCATTCTTCAGAAACGTGAAAAATGGTCCATTTTCAAATGTTTTATTTTTGAAGGTCAGTTCACATTTGTAGGTGGATTATTAGTTTTAGAGCTAAAATTAGCATGTTTAAAGTGATTTTCATGCTTCCAGGTGCCCGGGAAGTGAATTAAATACCATTTGGAGGCATTTAATGTTCAAGCAAAAACAGCTGATTTTTGACAAAAGAGATAACACCCCCCCATTACGTCATGCTTCAGAAAGGTGAAAAATTGTCCGTTTTCAAATGTTTTATTTTTGAATGTCAGTTCACATTTGTAGGTGGATTATTAGTTTTAGAGCTAAAATTAGCATGTTTAAAGTGATTTTCATGCTTCCTGTGGCCCTAAACACAAGGTTTGTGGAATGGTTAAAAGTGCATGAAAATGGCCAATTTGCTCACTCTGAGGTCTCAAAAAGTGTTTATTCACCCCGGGAAGTGAATTAAATACCATTTGGAGGCATTTAATGTTCAAGCAAAAACAGCTGATTTTAGACAAAAGAGATAACACCCCCCCATTACGTAATTCTTCAGAAAGGTGAAAAATGGTCCATTTTCAAATGTTTTATTTTTGAACGTCAGTTCACATTTGTAGGTGGATTATTAGTTTTAGAGCTAAAATTAGCATGTTTAAAGTGATATTCATGCTTCCAGGGGCTCTAAACACAAGATTTGTGGAATGGTTAAAAGTGCATGAAAATGGCCAATTTGCTCACTCTGAGGTCTCAAAAAGTGTTTCTTCACCCCGGGAAGTGAATTAAATACCATTTGGAGGCATTTAATGTTCAAGCAAAAACAGCTGATTTTAGACAAAAGAGATAACACCCCCCCATTGCGTCATTCTTCAGAAAGGTGAAAAATGGTCCGTTTTTAAATGTTTTATTTTTGAACGTCAGTTCACATTTGTAGGTGGATTATTAGTTTTAGAGCTAAAATTAGCAAGTTTAAAGTGCTTTTCATGCTTCCAGGGGCCCGGGAAGTGAATTAAATACCATTTGGAGGCATTTAATGTTCAAGCAAAAACAGCTGATGTTTGACAAAAGAGATAACACCCCCCCATTACGTAATTCTTCAGAAAGGTGAAAAATGGTCCGTTTTCAAATGTTTTATTTTTGAACATCAGTTCACATTTGTAGGTGGATTATTAGTTTTAGAGCTAAAATTAGCATGTTTAAAGTGATTTTCATGCTTCCAGGGGCCCGGGAAGTGAATTAAATACCATTTGGAGGCATTTAATGTTCAAGCAAAAACGGCTGATTTTTGACAAAAGAGATAACACCCCCCATTACGTCATGCTTCAGAAAGGTGAAAAATTGTCCGTTTTCAAATGTTTTATTTTTGAATGTCAGTTCACATTTGTAGGTGGATTATTAGTTTTAGAGCTAAAATTAGCATGTTTAAAGTGATTTTCATGCTTCCTGTGGCCCTAAACACAAGGTTTGTGGAATGGTTAAAAGTGCATGAAAATGGCCAATTTGCTCACTCTGAGGTCTCAAAAAGTGTTTCTTCACCCCGGGAAGTGAATTAAATACCATTTGGAGGCATTTAATGTTCAAGCAAAAACAGCTGATTTTTGACAAAAGAGATAACACGCCCCCATTACGTAATTCTTCAGAAAGGTGAAAAATGGTCCGTTTTCAAATGTTTTATTTTTGAACGTCAGTTCACATTTGTAGGTGGATTATTAGTTTTAGAGCTAAAATTAGCATGTTTAAAGTGATTTTCATGCTTCCAGGGGCTCTAAACACAAGATTTGTGGAATGGTTAAAAGTGCATGAAAATGGCAAATTTGCTCACTCTGAGGTCTCAAAAAGTGTTTCTTCACCCCGGGAAGTGAATTAAATACCATTTGGAGGCATTTAATGTTCAATCAAAAACAGCTGATTTTTGACAAAAGAGATAACACCCCCCCATTACGTCATTCTTCAGAAAGGTGAAAAATGGTCCGTTTTCAAATGTTTTATTTTTGAACGTCAGTTCACATTTGTAGGTGGATTATTAGTTTTAGAGCTAAAATTAGCATGTTTAAAGTGATTTTCATGCTTCCAGGGGCCGGGGAAGTGAATTAAATACCATTTGGAGGCATTTAATGTTCAAGCAAAAACAGCTGATTTTTGACAAAAGAGATAACACCCCCCCATTACGTCATTCTTCAGAAAGGTGAAAAATGGTCCGTTTTCAAATGTTTTATTTTTGAACGTCAGTTCACATTTGTAGGTGGATTATTAGTTTTAGAGCTAAAATTAGCATGTTTAAAGTGATTTTCATGCTTCCAGGGGCTCTAAACACAAGATTTGTGGAATGGTTAAAAGTGCATGAAAATGGCCAATTTGCTCACTCTGAGGTCTCAAAAAGTGTTTCTTCACCCCGGGAAGTGAATTAAATACCATTTTGAGGCATTTAATGTTCAAGCAAAAACGGCTGATTTTTTACAAAAGAGATAACACCCCCCATTACGTCATGCTTCAGAAAGGTGAAAAATGGTCCGTTTTCAAATGTTTTATTTTTGCACGTCAGTTCACATTTGTAGGTGGATTATTAGTTTTAGAGCTAAAATTAGCATGTTTAAAGTGATTTTCATGCTTCCAGGTGCCCGGGAAGTGAATTAAATACCATTTGGAGGCATTTAATGTTCAAGCAAAAACAGCTGATTTTTGACAAAAGAGATAACACCCCCCCATTACGTCATGCTTCAGAAAGGTGAAAAATTGTCCGTTTTCAAATGTTTTATTTTTGAATGTCAGTTCACATTTGTAGGTGGATTATTAGTTTTAGAGCTAAAATTAGCATGTTTAAAGTGATTTTCATGCTTCCTGTGGCCCTAAACACAAGGTTTGTGGAATGGTTAAAAGTGCATGAAAATGGCCAATTTGCTCACTCTGAGGTCTCAAAAAGTGTTTATTCACCCCGGGAAGTGAATTAAATACCATTTGGAGGCATTTAATGTTCAAGCAAAAACAGCTGATTTTAGACAAAAGAGATAACACCCCCCCATTACGTAATTCTTCAGAAAGGTGAAAAATGCTCCGTTTTCAAATGTTTTATTTTTGAACGTCAGTTCACATTTGTAGGTGGATTATTAGTTTTAGAGCTAAAATTAGCATGTTTAAAGTGATATTCATGCTTCCAGGGGCTCTAAACACAAGATTTGTGGAATGGTTAAAAGTGCATGAAAATGGCCAATTTGCTAACTCTGAGGTCTCAAAAAGTGTTTCTTCACCCCGGGAAGTGAATTAAATACCATTTGGAGGCATTTAATGTTCAAGCAAAAACAGCTGATTTTAGACAAAAGAGATAACACCCCCCCATTGCGTCATTCTTCAGAAAGGTGAAAAATGGTCCGTTTTTAAATGTTTTATTTTTGAACGTCAGTTCACATTTGTAGGTGGATTATTAGTTTTAGAGCTAAAATTAGCAAGTTTAAAGTGCTTTTCATGCTTCCAGGGGCCCGGGAAGTGAATTAAATACCATTTGGAGGCATTTAATGTTCAAGCAAAAACAGCTGATGTTTGACAAAAGAGATAACACCCCCCCATTACGTCATCCTTCAGAAAGGTGAAAAATGGTCCGTTTTCAAATGTTTTATTTTTGAACATCACTTCACATTTGTAGGTGGATTATTAGTTTTAGAGCTAATATTAGCATGTTTAAAGTGATTTTCATGCTTCCAGGTGCCCGGGAAGTGAATTAAATACCATTTGGAGGCATTTAATGTTCAAGCAAAAACAGCTGATTTTTGACAAAAGAGATAACACCCCCCCATTACGTAATTCTTCAGAAAGGTGAAAAATGGTCCGTTTTCAAATGTTTTATTTTTGAACGTCAGTTCACATTTGTAGGTGGATTATTAGTTTTAGAGCTAAAATTAGCATGTTTAAAGTGATTTTCATGCTTCCAGGGGCCCGGGAAGTGAATTAAATACCATTTGGAAGCATTTAATGTTCAAGCAAAAACAGCTGATGTTTGACAAAAGAGATAACACCCCCCCATTACGTCATTCTTCAGAAAGGTGAAAAATGGTCCGTTTTCAAATGTTTTATTTTTGAACATCAGTTCACATTTGTAGGTGGATTATTAGTTTTAGAGCTAAAATTAGCATGTTTAAAGTGATTTTCATGCTTCCAGGGGCTCTAAACACAAGATTTGTAGAATGGTTAAAAGTGCATGAAAATGGCCAATTTGCTCACTCTGAGGTCTCAAAAAGTGTTTCTTCACCCCGGGAAGTGAATTAAATACCATTTGGAGGCATTTAATGTTCAAGCAAAAACAGCAGATTTTTGACAAAAGAGATAACACCCCCCCCATTACGTCATTCTTCAGAAAGGTGAAAAATGGTCCGTTTTCAAATGTTTAATTTTTGAACATCAGTTCACATTTGTAGGTGGATTATTAGTTTTAGAGCTAAAATTAGCATGTTTAAAGTGATTTTCATGTTTCCAGGGGCCCGGGAAGTGAATTAAATACCATTTGGAGGCATTTAATGGTCAAGCAAAAACGGCTGATTTTTGACAAAAGAGATAACACCCCCCCATTACGTCATTCTTCAGAAAGGTGAAAAATGGTCCGTTTTCAAATGTTTTATTTTTGAACGTCAGTTCACATTTGTAGGTGGATTATTAGTTTTAGAGCTAAAATTAGCATGTTTAAAATGATTTTCATGCTTCCAGGGGCCCGGGAAGTGAATTAAATACCATTTGGAGGCATTTAATGTTCAAGCAAAAACAGCTGATCTTTGACAAAAGAGATAACACCCCCCCCATTACGTCATTCTTCAGAAAGGTGAAAAATGGTACGTTTTCAAATGTTTTATTTTTGAACGTCAGTTCACATTTGTAGGTGGATTATTAGTTTTAGAGCTAAAATTAGCATGTTTAAAGTGATTTTCATGCTTCCAGGGGCTCTAAACACAAGATTTGTGGAATGGTTAAAAGTGCAGGAAAATGGCCAATTTGCTCACTCTGAGGTCTCAAAAAGTGTTTCTTCACCCCGGGAAGTGAATTAAATACCATTTTGAGGCATTTAATGTTCAAGCAAAAACGGCTGATTTTTTACAAAAGAGATAACACCCCCCCATTACGTCATGCTTCAGAAAGGTGAAAAATTGTCCGTTTTCAAATGTTTTATTTTTGAATGTCAGTTCACATTTGTAGGTGGATTATTAGTTTTAGAGCTAAAATTAGCATGTTTAAAGTGATTTTCATGCTTCCAGGGGCCCGGGAAGTGAATTAAATACCATTTGGAGGCATTTAATGTTCAAGCAAAAACAGCTGATCTTTGACAAAAGAGATAACACCCCCCATTACGTCATTCTTCAGAAACGTGAAAAATGGTCCATTTTCAAATGTTTTATTTTTGAAGGTCAGTTCACATTTGTAGGTGGATTATTAGTTTTAGAGCTAAAATTAGCATGTTTAAAGTGATTTTCATGCTTCCAGGTGCCCGGGAAGTGAATTAAATACCATTTGGAGGCATTTAATGTTCAAGCAAAAACAGCTGATTTTTGACAAAAGAGATAACACCCCCCCATTACGTCATGCTTCAGAAAGGTGAAAAATTGTCCGTTTTCAAATGTTTTATTTTTGAATGTCAGTTCACATTTGTAGGTGGATTATTAGTTTTAGAGCTAAAATTAGCATGTTTAAAGTGATTTTCATGCTTCCTGTGGCCCTAAACACAAGGTTTGTGGAATGGTTAAAAGTGCATGAAAATGGCCAATTTGCTCACTCTGAGGTCTCAAAAAGTGTTTATTCACCCCGGGAAGTGAATTAAATACCATTTGGAGGCATTTAATGTTCAAGCAAAAACAGCTGATTTTAGACAAAAGAGATAACACCCCCCCATTACGTAATTCTTCAGAAAGGTGAAAAATGGTCCATTTTCAAATGTTTTATTTTTGAACGTCAGTTCACATTTGTAGGTGGATTATTAGTTTTAGAGCTAAAATTAGCATGTTTAAAGTGATATTCATGCTTCCAGGGGCTCTAAACACAAGATTTGTGGAATGGTTAAAAGTGCATGAAAATGGCCAATTTGCTCACTCTGAGGTCTCAAAAAGTGTTTCTTCACCCCGGGAAGTGAATTAAATACCATTTGGAGGCATTTAATGTTCAAGCAAAAACAGCTGATTTTAGACAAAAGAGATAACACCCCCCCATTGCGTCATTCTTCAGAAAGGTGAAAAATGGTCCGTTTTTAAATGTTTTATTTTTGAACGTCAGTTCACATTTGTAGGTGGATTATTAGTTTTAGAGCTAAAATTAGCAAGTTTAAAGTGCTTTTCATGCTTCCAGGGGCCCGGGAAGTGAATTAAATACCATTTGGAGGCATTTAATGTTCAAGCAAAAACAGCTGATGTTTGACAAAAGAGATAACACCCCCCCATTACGTAATTCTTCAGAAAGGTGAAAAATGGTCCGTTTTCAAATGTTTTATTTTTGAACATCAGTTCACATTTGTAGGTGGATTATTAGTTTTAGAGCTAAAATTAGCATGTTTAAAGTGATTTTCATGCTTCCAGGGGCCCGGGAAGGGAATTAAATACCATTTGGAGGCATTTAATGTTCAAGCAAAAACGGCTGATTTTTGACAAAAGAGATAACACCCCCCATTACGTCATGCTTCAGAAAGGTGAAAAATTGTCCGTTTTCAAATGTTTTATTTTTGAATGTCAGTTCACATTTGTAGGTGGATTATTAGTTTTAGAGCTAAAATTAGCATGTTTAAAGTGATTTTCATGCTTCCTGTGGCCCTAAACACAAGGTTTGTGGAATGGTTAAAAGTGCATGAAAATGGCCAATTTGCTCACTCTGAGGTCTCAAAAAGTGTTTCTTCACCCCGGGAAGTGAATTAAATACCATTTGGAGGCATTTAATGTTCAAGCAAAAACAGCTGATTTTTGACAAAAGAGATAACACGCCCCCATTACGTAATTCTTCAGAAAGGTGAAAAATGGTCCGTTTTCAAATGTTTTATTTTTGAACGTCAGTTCACATTTGTAGGTGGATTATTAGTTTTAGAGCTAAAATTAGCATGTTTAAAGTGATTTTCATGCTTCCAGGGGCTCTAAACACAAGATTTGTGGAATGGTTAAAAGTGCATGAAAATGGCAAATTTGCTCACTCTGAGGTCTCAAAAAGTGTTTCTTCACCCCGGGAAGTGAATTAAATACCATTTGGAGGCATTTAATGTTCAATCAAAAACAGCTGATTTTTGACAAAAGAGATAACACCCCCCCATTACGTCATTCTTCAGAAAGGTGAAAAATGGTCCGTTTTCAAATGTTTTATTTTTGAACGTCAGTTCACATTTGTAGGTGGATTATTAGTTTTAGAGCTAAAATTAGCATGTTTAAAGTGATTTTCATGCTTCCAGGGGCCGGGGAAGTGAATTAAATACCATTTGGAGGCATTTAATGTTCAAGCAAAAACAGCTGATTTTTGACAAAAGAGATAACACCCCCCCATTACGTCATTCTTCAGAAAGGTGAAAAATGGTCCGTTTTCAAATGTTTTATTTTTGAACGTCAGTTCACATTTGTAGGTGGATTATTAGTTTTAGAGCTAAAATTAGCATGTTTAAAGTGATTTTCATGCTTCCAGGGGCTCTAAACACAAGATTTGTGGAATGGTTAAAAGTGCATGAAAATGGCCAATTTGCTCACTCTGAGGTCTCAAAAAGTGTTTCTTCACCCCGGGAAGTGAATTAAATACCATTTTGAGGCATTTAATGTTCAAGCAAAAACGGCTGATTTTTTACAAAAGAGATAACACCCCCCCATTACGTCATGCTTCAGAAAGGTGAAAAATGGTCCGTTTTCAAATGTTTTATTTTTGCACGTCAGTTCACATTTGTAGGTGGATTATTAGTTTTAGAGCTAAAATTAGCATGTTTAAAGTGATTTTCATGCTTCCAGGTGCCCGGGAAGTGAATTAAATACCATTTGGAGGCATTTAATGTTCAAGCAAAAACAGCTGATTTTTGACAAAAGAGATAACACCCCCCCATTACGTCATGCTTCAGAAAGGTGAAAAATTGTCCGTTTTCAAATGTTTTATTTTTGAATGTCAGTTCACATTTGTAGGTGGATTATTAGTTTTAGAGCTAAAATTAGCATGTTTAAAGTGATTTTCATGCTTTCTGTGGCCCTAAACACAAGGTTTGTGGAATGGTTAAAAGTGCATGAAAATGGCCAATTTGCTCACTCTGAGGTCTCAAAAAGTGTTTATTCACCCCGGGAAGTGAATTAAATACCATTTGGAGGCATTTAATGTTCAAGCAAAAACAGCTGATTTTAGACAAAAGAGATAACACCCCCCCATTACGTAATTCTTCAGAAAGGTGAAAAATGCTCCGTTTTCAAATGTTTTATTTTTGAACGTCAGTTCACATTTGTAGGTGGATTATTAGTTTTAGAGCTAAAATTAGCATGTTTAAAGTGATATTCATGCTTCCAGGGGCTCTAAACACAAGATTTTTGGAATGGTTAAAAGTGCATGAAAATGGCCAATTTGCTAACTCTGAGGTCTCAAAAAGTGTTTCTTCACCCCGGGAAGTGAATTAAATACCATTTGGAGGCATTTAATGTTCAAGCAAAAACAGCTGATTTTAGACAAAAGAGATAACACCCCCCCATTGCGTCATTCTTCAGAAAGGTGAAAAATGGTCCGTTTTTAAATGTTTTATTTTTGAACGTTAGTTCACATTTGTAGGTGGATTATTAGTTTTAGAGCTAAAATTAGCAAGTTTAAAGTGCTTTTCATGCTTCCAGGGGCCCGGGAAGTGAATTAAATACCATTTGGAGGCATTTAATGTTCAAGCAAAAACAGCTGATGTTTGACAAAAGAGATAACACCCCCCCATTACGTCATCCTTCAGAAAGGTGAAAAATGGTCCGTTTTCAAATGTTTTATTTTTGAACATCACTTCACATTTGTAGGTGGATTATTAGTTTTAGAGCTAATATTAGCATGTTTAAAGTGATTTTCATGCTTCCAGGTGCCCGGGAAGTGAATTAAATACCATTTGGAGGCATTTAATGTTCAAGCAAAAACAGCTGATTTTTGACAAAAGAGATAACACCCCCCCATTACGTAATTCTTCAGAAAGGTGAAAAATGGTCCGTTTTCAAATGTTTTATTTTTGAACGTCAGTTCACATTTGTAGGTGGATTATTAGTTTTAGAGCTAAAATTAGCATGTTTAAAGTGATTTTCATGCTTCCAGGGGCCCGGGAAGTGAATTAAATACCATTTGGAAGCATTTAATGTTCAAGCAAAAACAGCTGATGTTTGACAAAAGAGATAACACCCCCCCATTACGTCATTCTTCAGAAAGGTGAAAAATGGTCCGTTTTCAAATGTTTTATTTTTGAACATCAGTTCACATTTGTAGGTGGATTATTAGTTTTAGAGCTAAAATTAGCATGTTTAAAGTGATTTTCATGCTTCCAGGGGCTCTAAACACAAGATTTGTAGAATGGTTAAAAGTGCATGAAAATGGCCAATTTGCTCACTCTGAGGTCTCAAAAAGTGTTTCTTCACCCCGGGAAGTGAATTAAATACCATTTGGAGGCATTTAATGTTCAAGCAAAAACAGCAGATTTTTGACAAAAGAGATAACACCCCCCCCATTACGTCATTCTTCAGAAAGGTGAAAAATGGTCCGTTTTCAAATGTTTAATTTTTGAACATCAGTTCACATTTGTAGGTGGATTATTAGTTTTAGAGCTAAAATTAGCATGTTTAAAGTGATTTTCATGTTTCCAGGGGCCCGGGAAGTGAATTAAATACCATTTGGAGGCATTTAATGGTCAAGCAAAAACGGCTGATTTTTGACAAAAGAGATAACACCCCCCCATTACGTCATTCTTCAGAAAGGTGAAAAATGGTCCGTTTTCAAATGTTTTATTTTTGAACGTCAGTTCACATTTGTAGGTGGATTATTAGTTTTAGAGCTAAAATTAGCATGTTTAAAATGATTTTCATGCTTCCAGGGGCCCGGGAAGTGAATTAAATACCATTTGGAGGCATTTAATGTTCAAGCAAAAACAGCTGATCTTTGACAAAAGAGATAACACCCCCCCATTACGTCATTCTTCAGAAAGGTGAAAAATGGTCCATTTTCAAATGTTTTATTTTTGAATGTCAGTTCACATTTGTAGGTGGATTATTAGTTTTAGAGATAAAATTAGCATATTTAAAGTGATGTTCATGCTTCCAGGGGCTCTAAACACAAGATTTGTGGAATGGTTAAAAGTGCATGAAAATGGCCAATTTGCTCACTCTGAGGTCTCAAAAAGTGTTTCTTCACCCTGGGAAGTGAATTAAATACCATTTGGAGGCATTTAATGTTCAAGCAAAAACGGCTGATTTTTGACAAAAGAGATAACACCCCCCCCATTACGTCATTCTTCAGAAAGGTGAAAAATGGTCCGTTTTCAAATGTTTTATTTTTGAACGTCAGTTCACATTTGTAGGTGGATTATTAGTTTTAGAGCTAAAATTAGCATGTTTAAAGTGATTTTCATGCTTGCTGTGGCCCTAAACACAAGATTTGTGGAATGGTTAAAAGTGCGTGAAAATGGCCAATTTGCTCACTCTGAGGTCTCAAAAAGAGTTTCTTCACCCCGGGAAGTGAATTAAATACCATTTGGAGGCATTTAATGTTCAAGCAAAAACGGTTGATTTTTGACAAAAGAGATAACACCCCCCCATTACGTCATTCTTCGGAAAGGTGAAAAATGGTCCGTTTTCAAATGTTTTATTTTTGAACGTCAGTTCACATTTGTAGGTGGATTATTAGTTTTAGAGCTAAAATTAGCATGTTTAAAGTGATTTTCATGCTTCCAGGGGCCCGGGAAGTGAATTAAATACCATTTGGAAGCATTTAATGTTCAAGCAAAAACAGCTGATGTTTGACAAAAGAGATAACACCCCCCCATTACGTCATTCTTCAGAAAGGTGAAAAATGGTCCGTTTTCAAATGTTTTATTTTTGAACATCAGTTCACATTTGTAGGTGGATTATTAGTTTTAGAGCTAAAATTAGCATGTTTAAAGTGATTTTCATGCTTCCAGGGGCTCTAAACACAAGATTTGTAGAATGGTTAAAAGTGCATGAAAATGGCCAATTTGCTCACTCTGAGGTCTCAAAAAGTGTTTCTTCACCCCGGGAAGTGAATTAAATACCATTTGGAGGCATTTAATGTTCAAGCAAAAACAGCAGATTTTTGACAAAAGAGATAACACCCCCCCATTACGTCATTCTTCAGAAAGGTGAAAAATGGTCCGTTTTCAAATGTTTTATTTTTGAACATCAGTTCACATTTGTAGGTGGATTATTAGTTTTAGAGCTAAAATTAGCATGTTTAAAGTGATTTTCATGTTTCCAGGGGCCCGGGAAGTGAATTAAATACCATTTGGAGGCATTTAATGGTCAAGCAAAAACGGCTGATTTTTGACAAAAGAGATAACACCCCCCCATTACGTCATTCTTCAGAAAGGTGAAAAATGGTCCGTTTTCAAATGTTTTATTTTTGAACGTCAGTTCACATTTGTAGGTGGATTATTAGTTTTAGAGCTAAAATTAGCATGTTTAAAGTGATTTTCATGCTTCCAGGGGCCCGGGAAGTGAATTAAATACCATTTGGAGGCATTTAATGTTCAAGCAAAAACAGCTGATCTTTGACAAAAGAGATAACACCCCCCATTACGTCATTCTTCAGAAACGTGAAAAATGGTCCATTTTCAAATGTTTTATTTTTGAAGGTCAGTTCACATTTGTAGGTGGATTATTAGTTTTAGAGCTAAAATTAGCATGTTTAATGTGATTTTCATGCTTCCAGGTGCCCGGGAAGTGAATTAAATACCATTTGGAGGCATTTAATGTTCAAGCAAAAACAGCTGATTTTTGACAAAAGAGATAACACCCCCCCATTACGTCATGCTTCAGAAAGGTGAAAAATTGTCCGTTTTCAAATGTTTTATTTTTGAATGTCAGTTCACATTTGTAGGTGGATTATTAGTTTTAGAGCTAAAATTAGCATGTTTAAAGTGATTTTCATGCTTCCTGTGGCCCTAAACACAAGGTTTGTGGAATGGTTAAAAGTGCATGAAAATGGCCAATTTGCTCACTCTGAGGTCTCAAAAAGTGTTTATTCACCCCGGGAAGTGAATTAAATACCATTTGGAGGCATTTAATGTTCAAGCAAAAACAGCTGATTTTAGACAAAAGAGATAACACCCCCCCCATTACGTAATTCTTCAGAAAGGTGAAAAATGGTCCATTTTCAAATGTTTTATTTTTGAACGTCAGTTCACATTTGTAGGTGGATTATTAGTTTTAGAGCTAAAATTAGCATGTTTAAAGTGATATTCATGCTTCCAGGGGCACTAAACACAAGATTTGTGGAATGGTTAAAAGTGCATGAAAATGGCCAATTTGCTCACTCTGAGGTCTCAAAAAGTGTTTCTTCACCCCGGGAAGTGAATTAAATACCATTTGGAGGCATTTAATGTTCAAGCAAAAACAGCTGATTTTAGACAAAAGAGATAACACCCCCCCATTGCGTCATTCTTCAGAAAGGTGAAAAATGGTCCGTTTTTAAATGTTTTATTTTTGAACGTCAGTTCACATTTGTAGGTGGATTATTAGTTTTAGAGCTAAAATTAGCAAGTTTAAAGTGCTTTTCATGCTTCCAGGGGCCCGGGAAGTGAATTAAATACCATTTGGAGGCATTTAATGTTCAAGCAAAAACAGCTGATGTTTGACAAAAGAGATAACACCCCCCCATTACGTAATTCTTCAGAAAGGTGAAAAATGGTCCGTTTTCAAATGTTTTATTTTTGAACATCAGTTCACATTTGTAGGTGGATTATTAGTTTTAGAGCTAAAATTAGCATGTTTAAAGTGATTTTCATGCTTCCAGGGGCCCGGGAAGTGAATTAAATACCATTTGGAGGCATTTAATGTTCAAGCAAAAACGGCTGATTTTTGACAAAAGAGATAACACCCCCCATTACGTCATGCTTCAGAAAGGTGAAAAATTGTCCGTTTTCAAATGTTTTATTTTTGAATGTCAGTTCACATTTGTAGGTGGATTATTAGTTTTAGAGCTAAAATTAGCATGTTTAAAGTGATTTTCATGCTTCCTGTGGCCCTAAACACAAGGTTTGTGGAATGGTTAAAAGTGCATGAAAATGGCCAATTTGCTCACTCTGAGGTCTCAAAAAGTGTTTCTTCACCCCGGGAAGTGAATTAAATACCATTTGGAGGCATTTAATGTTCAAGCAAAAACAGCTGATTTTTGACAAAAGAGATAACACGCCCCCATTACGTAATTCTTCAGAAAGGTGAAAAATGGTCCGTTTTCAAATGTTTTATTTTTGAACGTCAGTTCACATTTGTAGGTGGATTATTAGTTTTAGAGCTAAAATTAGCATGTTTAAAGTGATTTTCATGCTTCCAGGGGCTCTAAACACAAGATTTGTGGAATGGTTAAAAGTGCATGAAAATGGCAAATTTGCTCACTCTGAGGTCTCAAAAAGTGTTTCTTCACCCCGGGAAGTGAATTAAATACCATTTGGAGGCATTTAATGTTCAATCAAAAACAGCTGATTTTTGACAAAAGAGATAACACCCCCCCATTACGTCATTCTTCAGAAAGGTGAAAAATGGTCCGTTTTCAAATGTTTTATTTTTGAACGTCAGTTCACATTTGTAGGTGGATTATTAGTTTTAGAGCTAAAATTAGCATGTTTAAAGTGATTTTCATGCTTCCAGGGGCCGGGGAAGTGAATTAAATACCATTTGGAGGCATTTAATGTTCAAGCAAAAACAGCTGATTTTTGACAAAAGAGATAACACCCCCCCATTACGTCATTCTTCAGAAAGGTGAAAAATGGTCCGTTTTCAAATGTTTTATTTTTGAACGTCAGTTCACATTTGTAGGTGGATTATTAGTTTTAGAGCTAAAATTAGCATGTTTAAAGTGATTTTCATGCTTCCAGGGGCTCTAAACACAAGATTTGTGGAATGGTTAAAAGTGCATGAAAATGGCCAATTTGCTCACTCTGAGGTCTCAAAAAGTGTTTCTTCACCCCGGGAAGTGAATTAAATACCATTTTGAGGCATTTAATGTTCAAGCAAAAACGGCTCATTTTTTACAAAAGAGATAACACCCCCCCATTACGTCATGCTTCAGAAAGGTGAAAAATGGTCCGTTTTCAAATGTTTTATTTTTGCACGTCAGTTCACATTTGTAGGTGGATTATTAGTTTTAGAGCTAAAATTAGCATGTTTAAAGTGATTTTCATGCTTCCAGGTGCCCGGGAAGTGAATTAAATACCATTTGGAGGCATTTAATGTTCAAGCAAAAACAGCTGATTTTTGACAAAAGAGATAACACCCCCCCATTACGTCATGCTTCAGAAAGGTGAAAAATTGTCCGTTTTCAAATGTTTCATTTTTGAATGTCAGTTCACATTTGTAGGTGGATTATTAGTTTTAGAGCTAAAATTAGCATGTTTAAAGTGATTTTCATGCTTCCTGTGGCCCTAAACACAAGGTTTGTGGAATGGTTAAAAGTGCATGAAAATGGCCAATTTGCTCACTCTGAGGTCTCAAAAAGTGTTTATTCACCCCGGGAAGTGAATTAAATACCATTTGGAGGCATTTAATGTTCAAGCAAAAACAGCTGATTTTAGACAAAAGAGATAACACCCCCCCATTACGTAATTCTTCAGAAAGGTGAAAAATGCTCCGTTTTCAAATGTTTTATTTTTGAACGTCAGTTCACATTTGTAGGTGGATTATTAGTTTTAGAGCTAAAATTAGCATGTTTAAAGTGATATTCATGCTTCCAGGGGCTCTAAACACAAGATTTGTGGAATGGTTAAAAGTGCATGAAAATGGCCAATTTGCTAACTCTGAGGTCTCAAAAAGTGTTTCTTCACCCCGGGAAGTGAATTAAATACCATTTGGAGGCATTTAATGTTCAAGCAAAAACAGCTGATGTTTGACAAAAGAGATAACACCCCCCATTACGTCATCCTTCAGAAAGGTGAAAAACGGTCCGTTTTCAAATGTTTTATTTTTGAACATCACTTCACATTTGTAGGTGGATTATTAGTTTTAGAGCTAATATTAGCATGTTTAAAGTGATTTTCATGCTTCCAGGTGCCCGGGAAGTGAATTAAATACCATTTGGAGGCATTTAATGTTCAAGCAAAAACAACTGATTTTTGACAAAAGAGATAACACCCCCCCATTACGTAATTCTTCAGAAAGGTGAAAAATGGTCCGTTTTCAAATGTTTTATTTTTGAACGTCAGTTCACATTTGTAGGTGGATTATTAGTTTTAGAGCTAAAATTAGCATGTTTAAAGTGATTTTCATGCTTCCAGGGGCCCGGGAAGTGAATTAAATACCATTTGGAAGCATTTAATGTTCAAGCAAAAACAGCTGATGTTTGACAAAAGAGATAACACCCCCCCATTACGTCATTCTTCAGAAAGGTGAAAAATGGTCCATTTTCAAATGTTTTATTTTTGAATGTCAGTTCACATTTGTAGGTGGATTATTAGTTTTAGAGATAAAATTAGCATATTTAAAGTGATGTTCATGCTTCCAGGGGCTCTAAACACAAGATTTGTGGAATGGTTAAAAGTGCATGAAAATGGCCAATTTGCTCACTCTGAGGTCTCAAAAAGTGTTTCTTCACCCTGGGAAGTGAATTAAATACCATTTGGAGGCATTTAATGTTCAAGCAAAAACGGCTGATTTTTGACAAAAGAGATAACACCCCCCCATTACGTCATTCTTCAGAAAGGTGAAAAATGGTCCATTTTCAAATGTTTTATTTTTGAATGTCAGTTCACATTTGTAGGTGGATTATTAGTTTTAGAGATAAAATTAGCATATTTAAAGTGATGTTCATGCTTCCAGGGGCTCTAAACACAAGATTTGTGGAATGGTTAAAAGTGCATGAAAATGGCCAATTTGCTCACTCTGAGGTCTCAAAAAGTGTTTCTTCACCCTGGGAAGTGAATTAAATACCATTTGGAGGCATTTAATGTTCAAGCAAAAACGGCTGATTTTTGACAAAAGAGATAACACCCCCCCCATTACGTCATTCTTCAGAAAGGTGAAAAATGGTCCGTTTTCAAATGTTTTATTTTTGAACGTCAGTTCACATTTGTAGGTGGATTATTAGTTTTAGAGCTAAAATTAGCATGTTTAAAGTGATTTTCATGCTTGCTGTGGCCCTAAACACAAGATTTGTGGAATGGTTAAAAGTGCGTGAAAATGGCCAATTTGCTCACTCTGAGGTCTCAAAAAGAGTTTCTTCACCCCGGGAAGTGAATTAAATACCATTTGGAGGCATTTAATGTTCAAGCAAAAACGGTTGATTTTTGACAAAAGAGATAACACCCCCCCATTACGTCATTCTTCGGAAAGGTGAAAAATGGTCCGTTTTCAAATGTTTTATTTTTGAACGTCAGTTCACATTTGTAGGTGGATTATTAGTTTTAGAGCTAAAATTAGCATGTTTAAAGTGATTTTCATGCTTCCAGGGGCCCGGGAAGTGAATTAAATACCATTTGGAAGCATTTAATGTTCAAGCAAAAACAGCTGATGTTTGACAAAAGAGATAACACCCCCCCATTACGTCATTCTTCAGAAAGGTGAAAAATGGTCCGTTTTCAAATGTTTTATTTTTGAACATCAGTTCACATTTGTAGGTGGATTATTAGTTTTAGAGCTAAAATTAGCATGTTTAAAGTGATTTTCATGCTTCCAGGGGCTCTAAACACAAGATTTGTAGAATGGTTAAAAGTGCATGAAAATGGCCAATTTGCTCACTCTGAGGTCTCAAAAAGTGTTTCTTCACCCCGGGAAGTGAATTAAATACCATTTGGAGGCATTTAATGTTCAAGCAAAAACAGCAGATTTTTGACAAAAGAGATAACACCCCCCCATTACGTCATTCTTCAGAAAGGTGAAAAATGGTCCGTTTTCAAATGTTTTATTTTTGAACATCAGTTCACATTTGTAGGTGGATTATTAGTTTTAGAGCTAAAATTAGCATGTTTAAAGTGATTTTCATGTTTCCAGGGGCCCGGGAAGTGAATTAAATACCATTTGGAGGCATTTAATGGTCAAGCAAAAACGGCTGATTTTTGACAAAAGAGATAACACCCCCCCATTACGTCATTCTTCAGAAAGGTGAAAAATGGTCCGTTTTCAAATGTTTTATTTTTGAACGTCAGTTCACATTTGTAGGTGGATTATTAGTTTTAGAGCTAAAATTAGCATGTTTAAAGTGATTTTCATGCTTCCAGGGGCCCGGGAAGTGAATTAAATACCATTTGGAGGCATTTAATGTTCAAGCAAAAACAGCTGATCTTTGACAAAAGAGATAACACCCCCCATTACGTCATTCTTCAGAAACGTGAAAAATGGTCCATTTTCAAATGTTTTATTTTTGAAGGTCAGTTCACATTTGTAGGTGGATTATTAGTTTTAGAGCTAAAATTAGCATGTTTAATGTGATTATCATGCTTCCAGGTGCCCGGGAAGTGAATTAAATACCATTTGGAGGCATTTAATGTTCAAGCAAAAACAGCTGATTTTTGACAAAAGAGATAACACCCCCCCATTACGTCATGCTTCAGAAAGGTGAAAAATTGTCCGTTTTCAAATGTTTTATTTTTGAATGTCAGTTCACATTTGTAGGTGGATTATTAGTTTTAGAGCTAAAATTAGCATGTTTAAAGTGATTTTCATGCTTCCTGTGGCCCTAAACACAAGGTTTGTGGAATGGTTAAAAGTGCATGAAAATGGCCAATTTGCTCACTCTGAGGTCTCAAAAAGTGTTTATTCACCCCGGGAAGTGAATTAAATACCATTTGGAGGCATTTAATGTTCAAGCAAAAACAGCTGATTTTAGACAAAAGAGATAACACCCCCCCATTACGTAATTCTTCAGAAAGGTGAAAAATGGTCCATTTTCAAATGTTTTATTTTTGAACGTCAGTTCACATTTGTAGGTGGATTATTAGTTTTAGAGCTAAAATTAGCATGTTTAAAGTGATATTCATGCTTCCAGGGGCTCTAAACACAAGATTTGTGGAATGGTTAAAAGTGCATGAAAATGGCCAATTTGCTCACTCTGAGGTCTCAAAAAGTGTTTCTTCACCCCGGGAAGTGAATTAAATACCATTTGGAGGCATTTAATGTTCAAGCAAAAACAGCTGATTTTAGACAAAAGAGATAACACCCCCCATTGCGTCATTCTTCAGAAAGGTGAAAAATGGTCCGTTTTTAAATGTTTTATTTTTGAACGTCAGTTCACATTTGTAGGTGGATTATTAGTTTTAGAGCTAAAATTAGCAAGTTTAAAGTGCTTTTCATGCTTCCAGGGGCCCGGGAAGTGAATTAAATACCATTTGGAGGCATTTAATGTTCAAGCAAAAACAGCTGATGTTTGACAAAAGAGATAACACCCCCCCATTACGTAATTCTTCAGAAAGGTGAAAAATGGTCCGTTTTCAAATGTTTTATTTTTGAACATCAGTTCACATTTGTAGGTGGATTATTAGTTTTAGAGCTAAAATTAGCATGTTTAAAGTGATTTTCATGCTTCCAGGGGCCCGGGAAGTGAATTAAATACCATTTGGAGGCATTTAATGTTCAAGCAAAAACGGCTGATTTTTGACAAAAGAGATAACACCCCCCATTACGTCATGCTTCAGAAAGGTGAAAAATTGTCCGTTTTCAAATGTTTTATTTTTGAATGTCAGTTCACATTTGTAGGTGGATTATTAGTTTTAGAGCTAAAATTAGCATGTTTAAAGTGATTTTCATGCTTCCTGTGGCCCTAAACACAAGGTTTGTGGAATGGTTAAAAGTGCATGAAAATGGCCAATTTGCTCACTCTGAGGTCTCAAAAAGTGTTTCTTCACCCCGGGAAGTGAATTAAATACCATTTGGAGGCATTTAATGTTCAAGCAAAAACAGCTGATTTTTGACAAAAGAGATAACACGCCCCCATTACGTAATTCTTCAGAAAGGTGAAAAATGGTCCGTTTTCAAATGTTTTATTTTTGAACGTCAGTTCACATTTGTAGGTGGATTATTAGTTTTAGAGCTAAAATTAGCATGTTTAAAGTGATTTTCATGCTTCCAGGGGCTCTAAACACAAGATTTGTGGAATGGTTAAAAGTGCATGAAAATGGCAAATTTGCTCACTCTGAGGTCTCAAAAAGTGTTTCTTCACCCCGGGAAGTGAATTAAATACCATTTGGAGGCATTTAATGTTCAATCAAAAACAGCTGATTTTTGACAAAAGAGATAACACCCCCCCATTACGTCATTCTTCAGAAAGGTGAAAAATGGTCCGTTTTCAAATGTTTTATTTTTGAACGTCAGTTCACATTTGTAGGTGGATTATTAGTTTTAGAGCTAAAATTAGCATGTTTAAAGTGATTTTCATGCTTCCAGGGGCCGGGGAAGTGAATTAAATACCATTTGGAGGCATTTAATGTTCAAGCAAAAACAGCTGATTTTTGACAAAAGAGATAACACCCCCCCATTACGTCATTCTTCAGAAAGGTGAAAAATGGTCCGTTTTCAAATGTTTTATTTTTGAACGTCAGTTCACATTTGTAGGTGGATTATTAGTTTTAGAGCTAAAATTAGCATGTTTAAAGTGATTTTCATGCTTCCAGGGGCTCTAAACACAAGATTTGTGGAATGGTTAAAAGTGCATGAAAATGGCCAATTTGCTCACTCTGAGGTCTCAAAAAGTGTTTCTTCACCCCGGGAAGTGAATTAAATACCATTTTGAGGCATTTAATGTTCAAGCAAAAACGGCTGATTTTTTACAAAAGAGATAACACCCCCCCATTACGTCATGCTTCAGAAAGGTGAAAAATGGTCCGTTTTCAAATGTTTTATTTTTGCACGTCAGTTCACATTTGTAGGTGGATTATTAGTTTTAGAGCTAAAATTAGCATGTTTAAAGTGATTTTCATGCTTCCAGGTGCCCGGGAAGTGAATTAAATACCATTTGGAGGCATTTAATGTTCAAGCAAAAACAGCTGATTTTTGACAAAAGAGATAACACCCCCCCATTACGTCATGCTTCAGAAAGGTGAAAAATTGTCCGTTTTCAAATGTTTCATTTTTGAATGTCAGTTCACATTTGTAGGTGGATTATTAGTTTTAGAGCTAAAATTAGCATGTTTAAAGTGATTTTCATGCTTCCTGTGGCCCTAAACACAAGGTTTGTGGAATGGTTAAAAGTGCATGAAAATGGCCAATTTGCTCACTCTGAGGTCTCAAAAAGTGTTTATTCACCCCGGGAAGTGAATTAAATACCATTTGGAGGCATTTAATGTTCAAGCAAAAACAGCTGATTTTAGACAAAAGAGATAACACCCCCCCATTACGTAATTCTTCAGAAAGGTGAAAAATGCTCCGTTTTCAAATGTTTTATTTTTGAACGTCAGTTCACATTTGTAGGTGGATTATTAGTTTTAGAGCTAAAATTAGCATGTTTAAAGTGATATTCATGCTTCCAGGGGCTCTAAACACAAGATTTGTGGAATGGTTAAAAGTGCATGAAAATGGCCAATTTGCTAACTCTGAGGTCTCAAAAAGTGTTTCTTCACCCCGGGAAGTGAATTAAATACCATTTGGAGGCATTTAATGTTCAAGCAAAAACAGCTGATGTTTGACAAAAGAGATAACACCCCCCATTACGTCATCCTTCAGAAAGGTGAAAAACGGTCCGTTTTCAAATGTTTTATTTTTGAACATCACTTCACATTTGTAGGTGGATTATTAGTTTTAGAGCTAATATTAGCATGTTTAAAGTGATTTTCATGCTTCCAGGTGCCCGGGAAGTGAATTAAATACCATTTGGAGGCATTTAATGTTCAAGCAAAAACAGCTGATTTTTGACAAAAGAGATAACACCCCCCCATTACGTAATTCTTCAGAAAGGTGAAAAATGGTCCGTTTTCAAATGTTTTATTTTTGAACGTCAGTTCACATTTGTAGGTGGATTATTAGTTTTAGAGCTAAAATTAGCATGTTTAAAGTGATTTTCATGCTTCCAGGGGCCCGGGAAGTGAATTAAATACCATTTGGAAGCATTTAATGTTCAAGCAAAAACAGCTGATGTTTGACAAAAGAGATAACACCCCCCCATTACGTCATTCTTCAGAAAGGTGAAAAATGGTCCGTTTTCAAATGTTTTATTTTTGAACATCAGTTCACATTTGTAGGTGGATTATTAGTTTTAGAGCTAAAATTAGCATGTTTAAAGTGATTTTCATGCTTCCAGGGGCTCTAAACACAAGATTTGTAGAATGGTTAAAAGTGCATGAAAATGGCCAATTTGCTCACTCTGAGGTCTCAAAAAGTGTTTCTTCACCCCGGGAAGTGAATTAAATACCATTTGGAGGCATTTAATGTTCAAGCAAAAACAGCAGATTTTTGACAAAAGAGATAACACCCCCCCCATTACGTCATTCTTCAGAAAGGTGAAAAATGGTCCGTTTTCAAATGTTTAATTTTTGAACATCAGTTCACATTTGTAGGTGGATTATTAGTTTTAGAGCTAAAATTAGCATGTTTAAAGTGATTTTCATGTTTCCAGGGGCCCGGGAAGTGAATTAAATACCATTTGGAGGCATTTAATGGTCAAGCAAAAACGGCTGATTTTTGACAAAAGAGATAACACCCCCCCATTACGTCATTCTTCAGAAAGGTGAAAAATGGTCCGTTTTCAAATGTTTTATTTTTGAACGTCAGTTCACATTTGTAGGTGGATTATTAGTTTTAGAGCTAAAATTAGCATGTTTAAAATGATTTTCATGCTTCCAGGGGCCCGGGAAGTGAATTAAATACCATTTGGAGGCATTTAATGTTCAAGCAAAAACAGCTGATCTTTGACAAAAGAGATAACACCCCCCCATTACGTCATTCTTCAGAAAGGTGAAAAATGGTCCATTTTCAAATGTT
Organism: Lissotriton helveticus; assembly: GCF_964261635.1. Classification (NCBI taxonomy): domain Eukaryota; kingdom Metazoa; phylum Chordata; class Amphibia; order Caudata; family Salamandridae; genus Lissotriton; species Lissotriton helveticus. The sequence continues at coordinate 4,366,021 of NW_027611740.1, forward strand.
TTATTTTTGAATGTCAGTTCACATTTGTAGGTGGATTATTAGTTTTAGAGATAAAATTAGCATATTTAAAGTGATGTTCATGCTTCCAGGGGCTCTAAACACAAGATTTGTGGAATGGTTAAAAGTGCATGAAAATGGCCAATTTGCTCACTCTGAGGTCTCAAAAAGTGTTTCTTCACCCTGGGAAGTGAATTAAATACCATTTGGAGGCATTTAATGTTCAAGCAAAAACGGCTGATTTTTGACAAAAGAGATAACACCCCCCCCATTACGTCATTCTTCAGAAAGGTGAAAAATGGTCCGTTTTCAAATGTTTTATTTTTGAACGTCAGTTCACATTTGTAGGTGGATTATTAGTTTTAGAGCTAAAATTAGCATGTTTAAAGTGATTTTCATGCTTGCTGTGGCCCTAAACACAAGATTTGTGGAATGGTTAAAAGTGCGTGAAAATGGCCAATTTGCTCACTCTGAGGTCTCAAAAAGAGTTTCTTCACACCGGGAAGTGAATTAAATACCATTTGGAGGCATTTAATGTTCAAGCAAAAACGGTTGATTTTTGACAAAAGAGATAACACCCCCCCATTACGTCATTCTTCGGAAAGGTGAAAAATGGTCCGTTTTCAAATGTTTTATTTTTGAACGTCAGTTCACATTTGTAGGTGGATTATTAGTTTTAGAGCTAAAATTAGCATGTTTAAAGTGATTTTCATGCTTCCAGGGGCCCGGGAAGTGAATTAAATACCATTTGGAAGCATTTAATGTTCAAGCAAAAACAGCTGATGTTTGACAAAAGAGATAACACCCCCCCATTACGTCATTCTTCAGAAAGGTGAAAAATGGTCCGTTTTCAAATGTTTTATTTTTGAACATCAGTTCACATTTGTAGGTGGATTATTAGTTTTAGAGCTAAAATTAGCATGTTTAAAGTGATTTTCATGCTTCCAGGGGCTCTAAACACAAGATTTGTAGAATGGTTAAAAGTGCATGAAAATGGCCAATTTGCTCACTCTGAGGTCTCAAAAAGTGTTTCTTCACCCCGGGAAGTGAATTAAATACCATTTGGAGGCATTTAATGTTCAAGCAAAAACAGCAGATTTTTGACAAAAGAGATAACACCCCCCCATTACGTCATTCTTCAGAAAGGTGAAAAATGGTCCGTTTTCAAATGTTTTATTTTTGAACATCAGTTCACATTTGTAGGTGGATTATTAGTTTTAGAGCTAAAATTAGCATGTTTAAAGTGATTTTCATGTTTCCAGGGGCCCGGGAAGTGAATTAAATACCATTTGGAGGCATTTAATGGTCAAGCAAAAACGGCTGATTTTTGACAAAAGAGATAACACCCCCCCATTACGTCATTCTTCAGAAAGGTGAAAAATGGTCCGTTTTCAAATGTTTTATTTTTGAACGTCAGTTCACATTTGTAGGTGGATTATTAGTTTTAGAGCTAAAATTAGCATGTTTAAAATGATTTTCATGCTTCCAGGGGCCCGGGAAGTGAATTAAATACCATTTGGAGGCATTTAATGTTCAAGCAAAAACAGCTGATCTTTGACAAAAGAGATAACACCCCCCCCATTACGTCATTCTTCAGAAAGGTGAAAAATGGTCCATTTTCAAATGTTTTATTTTTGAATGTCAGTTCACATTTGTAGGTGGATTATTAGTTTTAGAGCTAAAATTAGCATGTTTAAAGTGATTTGCATGCTTGCTGTGGCCCTAAACACAAGATTTGTGGAATGGTTAAAAGTGCGTGAAAATGGCCAATTTGCTCACTCTGAGGTCTCAAAAAGAGTTTCTTCACCCCGGGAAGTGAATTAAATACCATTTGGAGGCATTTAATGTTCAAGCAAAAACGGTTGATTTTTGACAAAAGAGATAACACCCCCCCATTACGTCATTCTTCGGAAAGGTGAAAAATGGTCCGTTTTCAAATGTTTTATTTTTGAACGTCAGTTCACATTTGTAGGTGGATTATTAGTTTTAGAGCTAAAATTAGCATGTTTAAAGTGATTTTCATGCTTCCAGGGGCCCGGGAAGTGAATTAAATACCATTTGGAGGCATTTAATGTTCAAGCAAAAACAGCTGATCTTTGACAAAAGAGATAACACCCCCATTACGTCATTCTTCAGAAACGTGAAAAATGGTCCATTTTCAAATGTTTTATTTTTGAACGTCAGTTCACATTTGTAGGTGGATTATTAGTTTTAGAGCTAAAATTAGCATGTTTAACCCCTTCAGTGCTAATGACAAGGGTAACTCGTCATGGAGTTTCCATTGATTTCAATGGAAAGTCAATGGAAGTGCATCATGTGCCTTAGCAGCCAAGTGGTTAAAGTGATTTTCATGCTTCCAGGGGCTCTAAACACAAGATTTGTGGAATGGTTAAAAGTGCATGAAAATGGCCAATTTGCTCACTCTGAGGTCTCAAAAAATGTTTCTTCACCCCGGGAAGTGAATTAAATACCATTTGGAGGCATTTAATGTTCAAGCAAAAACTGCAGATTTTTGACAAAAGAGATAACACCCCCCCCCATTACGTCATGCTTCAGAAAGGTGACAAATGGTCCGTTTTCAAATGTTTTATTTTTGAATGTCAATTTACATTTGTAGGTGGATTATTAGTTTTAGAGCTAAAATTAGCATGTTTAAAGTGATTTTCATGCTTCCTGTGGCCCTAAACACAAGGTTTGTGGAATGGTTAAAAGTGGATGAAAATGGCCAATTTGCTCACTCTGAGGTCTCAAAAAGTGTTTCTTCACCCCGGGAAGTGAATTAAATACCATTTGGAGGCATTTAATGTTCAAGCAAAAACAGCTGATTTTTGACAAAAGAGATAACACCCCCCCATTACGTAATTCTTCAGAAAGGTGAAAAATTGTCCGTTTTCAAATGTTTTATTTTTGAATGTCAGTTCACATTTGTAGGTGGATTATTAGTTTTAGAGCTAAAATTAGCATATTTAAAGTGATTTTCATGCTTCCAGGGGCTCTAAACACAAGATTTGTGGAATGGTTAAAAGTGCATGAAAATGGCCAATTTGCTCACTCTGAGGTCTCAAAAAGTGTTTCTTCACCCGGGAAGTGAATTAAATACCATTTGGAGGCATTTAATGTTCAAGCAAAAACGGCTGATTTTTGACAAAAGATATAACACCCCCCCATTACATCATTCTTCAGATAGGTGAAAAATGGTCCGTTTTCAAATGTTTTATTTTTGAACGTCAGTTCACATTTGTAGGTGGATTATTAGTTTTAGAGCTAAAATTAGCATGTTTAAAGTGATTTTCATGCTTCCAGGGGCTCTAAACACAAGATTTGTGGAATGGTTAAAAGTGCATGAAAATGGCAAATTTGCTCACTCTGAGGTCTCAAAAAGTGTTTCTTCACCCCGGGAAGTGAATTAAATACCATTTGGAGGCATTTAATGTTCAATCAAAAACAGCTGATTTTTGACAAAAGAGATAACACCCCCCATTACGTCATTCTTCAGAAAGGTGAAAAATGGTCCGTTTTCAAATGTTTTATTTTTGAACGTCAGTTCACATTTGTAGGTGGATTATTAGTTTTAGAGCTAAAATTAGCATGTTTAAAGTGATTTTCATGCTTCCAGGGGCCGGGGAAGTGAATTAAATACCATTTGGAGGCATTTAATGTTCAAGCAAAAACAGCTGATTTTTGACAAAAGAGATAACACCCCCCCATTACGTCATTCTTCAGAAAGGTGAAAAATGGTCCGTTTTCAAATGTTTTATTTTTGAACATCAGTTCACATTTGTAGGTGGATTATTAGTATTAGAGCTAAAATTAGCATGTTTAAAGTGATTTTCATGCTTCCAGGTGCCCGGGAAGTGAATTAAATACCATTTGGAGGCATTTAATGTTCAAGCAAAAACAGCTGATTTTTGACAAAAGAGATAACACCCCCCCATTACGTCATGCTTCAGAAAGGTGAAAAATTGTCCGTTTTCAAATGTTTTATTTTTGAATGTCAGTTCACATTTGTAGGTGGATTATTAGTTTTAGAGCTAAAATTAGCATGTTTAAAGTGATTTTCATGCTTCCTGTGGCCCTAAACACAAGGTTTGTGGAATGGTTAAAAGTGCATGAAAATGGCCAATTTGCTCACTCTGAGGTCTCAAAAAGTGTTTATTCACCCCGGGAAGTGAATTAAATACCATTTGGAGGCATTTAATGTTCAAGCAAAAACAGCTGATTTTAGACAAAAGAGATAACACCCCCCCATTACGTAATTCTTCAGAAAGGTGAAAAATGCTCCGTTTTCAAATGTTTTATTTTTGAACGTCAGTTCACATTTGTAGGTGGATTATTAGTTTTAGAGCTAAAATTAGCATGTTTAAAGTGATATTCATGCTTCCAGGGGCTCTAAACACAAGATTTGTGGAATGGTTAAAAGTGCATGAAAATGGCCAATTTGCTCACTCTGAGGTCTCAAAAAGTGTTTCTTCACCCCGGTAAGTTAATTAAATACCATTTGGAGGCATTTAATGTTCAAGCAAAAACAGCTGATTTTTGACAAAAGAGATAACACCCCCCCATTGCGTCATTCTTCAGAAAGGTGAAAAATGGTCCGTTTTTAAATGTTTTATTTTTGAACGTCAGTTCACATTTGTAGGTGGATTATTAGTTTTAGAGCTAAAATTAGCAAGTTTAAAGTGCTTTTCATGCTTCCAGGGGCCCGGGAAGTGAATTAAATACCATTTGGAGGCATTTAATGTTCAAGCAAAAACAGCTGATGTTTGACAAAAGAGATAACACCCCCCCATTACGTAATTCTTCAGAAAGGTGAAAAATGGTCCGTTTTCAAATGTTTTATTTTTGAACATCAGTTCACATTTGTAGGTGGATTATTAGTTTTAGAGCTAAAATTAGCATGTTTAAAGTGATTTTCATGCTTCCAGGTGCCCGGGAAGTGAATTAAATACCATTTGGAGGCATTTAATGTTCAAGCAAAAACGGCTGATTTTTGACAAAAGAGATAACACCCCCCCATTACGTCATGCTTCAGAAAGGTGAAAAATTGTCCGTTTTCAAATGTTTTATTTTTGAATGTCAGTTCACATTTGTAGGTGGATTATTAGTTTTAGAGCTAAAATTAGCATGTTTAAAGTGATTTTCATGCTTCCTGTGGCCCTAAACACAAGGTTTGTGGAATGGTTAAAAGTGCATGGAAATGGCCAATTTGCTCACTCTGAGGTCTCAAAAAGTGTTTCTTCACCCCGGGAAGTGAATTAAATACCATTTGGAGGCATTTAATGTTCAATCAAAAACAGCTGATTTTTGACAAAAGAGATAACACCCCCCCATTACGTCATTCTTCAGAAAGGTGAAAAATGGTCCGTTTTCAAATGTTTTATTTTTGAACGTCAGTTCACATTTGTAGGTGGATTATTAGTTTTAGAGCTAAAATTAGCATGTTTAAAGTGATTTTCATGCTTCCTGTGGCCCTAAACACAAGGTTTGTGGAATGGTTAAAAGTGCATGAAAATGGCCAATTTGCTCACTCTGAGGTCTCAAAAAGTGTTTATTCACCCCGGGAAGTGAATTAAATACCATTTGGAGGCATTTAATGTTCAAGCAAAAACAGCTGATTTTAGACAAAAGAGATAACACCCCCCCATTACGTAATTCTTCAGAAAGGTGAAAAATGCTCCGTTTTCAAATGTTTTATTTTTGAACGTCAGTTCACATTTGTAGGTGGATTATTAATTTTAGAGCTAAAATTAGCATGTTTAAAGTGATATTCATGCTTCCAGGGGCTCTAAACACAAGATTTGTGGAATGGTTAAAAGTGCATGAAAATGGCCAATTTGCTCACTCTGAGGTCTCAAAAAGTGTTTCTTCACCCCGGTAAGTGAATTAAATACCATTTGGAGGCATTTAATGTTCAAGCAAAAACAGCTGATTTTTGACAAAAGAGATAACACCCCCCCATTGCGTCATTCTTCAGAAAGGTGAAAAATGGTCCGTTTTTAAATGTTTTATTTTTGAACGTCAGTTCACATTTGTAGGTGGATTATTAGTTTTAGAGCTAAAATTAGCAAGTTTAAAGTGCTTTTCATGCTTCCAGGGGCCCGGGAAGTGAATTAAATACCATTTGGAGGCATTTAATGTTCAAGCAAAAACAGCTGATGTTTGACAAAAGAGATAACACCCCCCCATTACGTAATTCTTCAGAAAGGTGAAAAATGGTCCGTTTTCAAATGTTTTATTTTTGAACATCAGTTCACATTTGTAGGTGGATTATTAGTTTTAGAGCTAAAATTAGCATGTTTAAAGTGATTTTCATGCTTCCAGGTGCCCGGGAAGTGAATTAAATACCATTTGGAGGCATTTAATGTTCAAGCAAAAACGGCTGATTTTTGACAAAAGAGATAACACCCCCCCATTACGTCATGCTTCAGAAAGGTGAAAAATTGTCCGTTTTCAAATGTTTTATTTTTGAATGTCAGTTCACATTTGTAGGTGGATTATTAGTTTTAGAGCTAAAATTAGCATGTTTAAAGTGATTTTCATGCTTCCTGTGGCCCTAAACACAAGGTTTGTGGAATGGTTAAAAGTGCATGGAAATGGCCAATTTGCTCACTCTGAGGTCTCAAAAAGTGTTTCTTCACCCCGGGAAGTGAATTAAATACCATTTGGAGGCATTTAATGTTCAATCAAAAACAGCTGATTTTTGACAAAAGAGATAACACCCCCCCATTACGTCATTCTTCAGAAAGGTGAAAAATGGTCCGTTTTCAAATGTTTTATTTTTGAACGTCAGTTCACATTTGTAGGTGGATTATTAGTTTTAGAGCTAAAATTAGCATGTTTAAAGTGATTTTCATGCTTCCAGGGGCCGGGGAAGTGAATTAAATACCATTTGGAGGCATTTAATGTTCAAGCAAAAACAGCTGATTTTTGACAAAAGAGATAACACCCCCCCATTACGTCATTCTTCAGAAAGGTGAAAAATGGTCCGTTTTCAAATGTTTTATTTTTGAACGTCAGTTCACATTTGTAGGTGGATTATTAGTTTTAGAGCTAAAATTAGCATGTTTAAAGTGATTTTCATGCTTCCAGGGGCTCTAAACACAAGATTTGTGGAATGGTTAAAAGTGCATGAAAATGGCCAATTTAGTCACTCTGAGGTCTCAAAAAGTGTTTCTTCACCCCGGGAAGTGAATTAAATACCATTTTGAGGCATTTAATGTTCAAGCAAAAATGGCTGATTTTTTACAAAAGAGATAACACCCCCCCATTACGTCATGCTTCAGAAAGGTGAAAAATGGTCCGTTTTCAAATGTTTTATTTTTGCACGTCAGTTCACATTTGTAGGTGGATTATTAGTTTTAGAGCTAAAATTAGCATGTTTAAAGTGATTTTCATGCTTCCAGGTGCCCGGGAAGTGAATTAAATACCATTTGGAGGCATTTAATGTTCAAGCAAAAACAGCTGATTTTTGACAAAAGAGATAACACCCCCCCATTACGTCATGCTTCAGAAAGGTGAAAAATTGTCAGTTTTCAAATGTTTTATTTTTGAATGTCAGTTCACATTTGTAGGTGGATTATTAGTTTTAGAGCTAAAATTAGCATGTTTAAAGTGATTTTCATGCTTCCTGTGGCCCTAAACACAAGGTTTGTGGAATGGTTAAAAGTGCATGAAAATGGCCAATTTGCTCACTCTGAGGTCTCAAAAAGTGTTTATTCACCCCGGGAAGTGAATTAAATACCATTTGGAGGCATTTAATGTTCAAGCAAAAACAGCTGATTTTAGACAAAAGAGATAACACCCCCCCATTACGTAATTCTTCAGAAAGGTGAAAAATGCTCCGTTTTCAAATGTTTTATTTTTGAACGTCAGTTCACATTTGTAGGTGGATTATTAGTTTTAGAGCTAAAATTAGCATGTTTAAAGTGATATTCATGCTTCCAGGGGCTCTAAACACAAGATTTGTGGAATGGTTAAAAGTGCATGAAAATGGCCAATTTGCTCACTCTGAGGTCTCAAAAAGTGTTTCTTCACCCCTGGAAGTGAATTAAATACCATTTGGAGGCATTTAATGTTCAAGCAAAAACAGCTGATTTTAGACAAAAGAGATAACACCCCCCCATTGCGTCATTCTTCAGAAAGGTGAAAAATGGTCCGTTTTTAAATGTTTTATTTTTGAACGTCAGTTCACATTTGTAGGTGGATTATTAGTTTTAGAGCTAAAATTAGCAAGTTTAAAGTGCTTTTCATGCTTCCAGGGGCCCGGGAAGTGAATTAAATACCATTTGGAGGCATTTAATGTTCAAGCAAAAACAGCTGATGTTTGACAAAAGAGATAACACCCCCCCATTACGTCATCCTTCAGAAAGGTGAAAAATGGTCCGTTTTCAAATGTTTTATTTTTGAACGTCACTTCACATTTGTAGGTGGATTATTAGTTTTAGAGCTAATATTAGCATGTTTAAAGTGATTTTCATGCTTCCAGGTGCCCGGGAAGTGAATTAAATACCATTTGGAGGCATTTAATGTTCAAGCAAAAACAGCTGATTTTTGACAAAAGAGATAACACCCCCCCATTACGTAATTCTTCAGAAAGGTGAAAAATGGTCCGTTTTCAAATGTTTTATTTTTGAACGTCAGTTCACATTTGTAGGTGGATTATTAGTTTTAGAGCTAAAATTAGCATGTTTAAAGTGATTTTCATGCTTCCAGGGGCCCGGGAAGTGAATTAAATACCATTTGGAAGCATTTAATGTTCAAGCAAAAACAGCTGATGTTTGACAAAAGAGATAACACCCCCCCATTACGTCATTCTTCAGAAAGGTGAAAAATGGTCCGTTTTCAAATGTTTTATTTTTGAACATCAGTTCACATTTGTAGGTGGATTATTAGTTTTAGAGCTAAAATTAGCATGTTTAAAGTGATTTTCATGCTTCCAGGGGCTCTAAACACAAGATTTGTAGAATGGTTAAAAGTGCATGAAAATGGCCAATTTGCTCACTCTGAGGTCTCAAAAAGTGTTTCTTCACCCCGGGAAGTGAATTAAATACCATTTGGAGGCATTTAATGTTCAAGCAAAAACAGCAGATTTTTGACAAAAGAGATAACACCCCCCCATTACGTCATTCTTCAGAAAGGTGAAAAATGGTCCGTTTTCAAATGTTTTATTTTTGAACATCAGTTCACATTTGTAGGTGGATTATTAGTTTTAGAGCTAAAATTAGCATGTTTAAAGTGATTTTCATGTTTCCAGGGGCCCGGGAAGTGAATTAAATACCATTTGGAGGCATTTAATGGTCAAGCAAAAACGGCTGATTTTTGACAAAAGAGATAACACCCCCCCATTACGTCATGCTTCAGAAAGGTGAAAAATTGGCCGTTTTCAAATGTTTTATTTTTGAATGTCAGTTCACATTTGTAGGTGGATTATTAGTTTTAGAGCTAAAATTAGCATGTTTAAAGTGATTTTCATGCTTCCTGTGGCCCTAAACACAAGGTTTGAGGAATGGTTAAAAGTGCATGAAAATGGCCAATTTGCTCACTCTGAGGTCTCAAAAAGTGTTTATTCACCCCGGGAAGTGAATTAAATACCATTTGGAGGCATTTAATGTTCAAGCAAAAACAGCTGATTTTAGACAAAAGAGATAACACCCCCCCATTACGTAATTCTTCAGAAAGGTGAAAAATGCTCCGTTTTCAAATGTTTTATTTTTGAACGTCAGTTCACATTTGTAGGTGGATTATTAGTTTTAGAGCTAAAATTAGCATGTTTAAAGTGATATTCATGCTTCCAGGGGCTCTAAACACAAGATTTGTGGAATGGTTAAAAGTGCATGAAAATGGCCAATTTGCTAACTCTGAGGTCTCAAAAAGTGTTTCTTCACCCCGGGAAGTGAATTAAATACCATTTGGAGGCATTTAATGTTCAAGCAAAAACAGCTGATTTTAGACAAAAGAGATAACACCCCCCCATTGCGTCATTCTTCAGAAAGGTGAAAAATGGTCCGTTTTTAAATGTTTTATTTTTGAACGTCAGTTCACATTTGTAGGTGGATTATTAGTTTTAGAGCTAAAATTAGCAAGTTTAAAGTGCTTTTCATGCTTCCAGGGGCCCGGGAAGTGAATTAAATACCATTTGGAGGCATTTAATGTTCAAGCAAAAACAGCTGATGTTTGACAAAAGAGATAACACCCCCCCATTACGTCATCCTTCAGAAAGGTGAAAAATGGTCCGTTTTCAAATGTTTTATTTTTGAACATCACTTCACATTTGTAGGTGGATTATTAGTTTTAGAGCTAATATTAGCATGTTTAAAGTGATTTTCATGCTTCCAGGTGCCCGGGAAGTGAATTAAATACCATTTGGAGGCATTTAATGTTCAAGCAAAAACAGCTGATTTTTGACAAAAGAGATAACACCCCCCCATTACGTAATTCTTCAGAAAGGTGAAAAATGGTCCGTTTTCAAATGTTTTATTTTTGAACGTCAGTTCACATTTGTAGGTGGATTATTTGTTTTAGAGCTAAAATTAGCATGTTTAAAGTGATTTTCATGCTTCCAGGGGCCCGGGAAGTGAATTAAATACCATTTGGAAGCATTTAATGTTCAAGCAAAAACAGCTGATGTTTGACAAAAGAGATAACACCCCCCCATTACGTCATTCTTCAGAAAGGTAAAAAATGGTCCGTTTTCAAATGTTTTATTTTTGAACATCAGTTCACATTTGTAGGTGGATTATTAGTTTTAGAGCTAAAATTAGCATGTTTAAAGTGATTTTCATGCTTCCAGGGGCCCGGGAAGTGAATTAAATACCATTTGGAGGCATTTAATGTTCAAGCAAAAACAGCTGATCTTTGACAAAAGAGATAACACCCCCCCATTACGTCATTCTTCAGAAAGGTGAAAAATGGTCCATTTTCAAATGTTTTATTTTTGAATGTCAGTTCACATTTGTAGGTGGATTATTAGTTTTAGAGCTAAAATTAGCATGTTTAAAGTGATTTGCATGCTTGCTGTGGCCCTAAACACAAGATTTGTGGAATGGTTAAAAGTGCGTGAAAATGGCCAATTTGCTCACTCTGAGGTCTCAAAAAGAGTTTCTTCACCCCGGGAAGTGAATTAAATACCATTTTGAGGCATTTAATGTTCAAGCAAAAACGGCTGATTTTTGACAAAAGAGATAACACCCCCCCATTACGTCATTCTTCAGAAAGGTGAAAAATGGTCCGTTTTCAAATGTTTTATTTTTGAACGTCAGTTCACATTTGTAGGTGGATTATTAGTTTTAGAGCTAAAATTAGCATGTTTAAAGTGATTTTCATGCTTCCAGGGGCCCGGGAAGTGAATTAAATACCATTTGGAGGCATTTAATGTTCAAGCAAAAACAGCTGATCTTTGACAAAAGAGATAACACCCCCCATTACGTCATTCTTCAGAAAGGTGAAAAATGGTCCATTTTCAAATGTTTTATTTTTGAACGTCAGTTCACATTTGTAGGTGGATTATTAGTTTTAGAGCTAAAATTAGCATGTTTATAGTGATTTTCATGCTTCCAGGGGCTCTAAACACAAGGTTTGTGGAATGGTTAAAAGTGGATGAAAATGGCCAATTTGCTCACTCTGAGGTCTCAAAAAGTGTTTCTTCACCCCGGGAAGTGAATTAAATACCATTTGGAGGCATTTAATGTTCAATCAAAAACAGCTGATTTTTGACAAAAGAGATAACACCCCCCCATTACGTCATTCTTCAGAAAGGTGAAAAATGGTCCGTTTTCAAATGTTTTATTTTTGAACGTCAGTTCACATTTGTAGGTGGATTATTAGTTTTAGAGCTAAAATTAGCATGTTTAAAGTGATTTTCATGCTTCCTGTGGCCCTAAACACAAGGTTTGTGGAATGGTTAAAAGTGCATGAAAATGGCCAATTTGCTCACTCTGAGGTCTCAAAAAGTGTTTCTTCACCCCGGGAAGTGAATTAAATACCATTTGGAGGCATTTAATGTTCAAGCAAAAACAGCTGATTTTTGACAAAAGAGATAACACCCCCCCTTTACGTCATGCTTCAAAAAGGTGAAAAATTGTCCGTTTTCAAATGTTTTATTTCTGAATGTCAGTTCACATTTGTAGGTGGATTATTAGTTTTAGAGCTAAAATTAGCATGTTTAAAGTGATTTTCATGCTTCCTGTGGCCCTAAACACAAGGTTTGTGGAATGGTTAAAGGTGCATGAAAATGGCCAATTTGCTCACTCCGAGGTCTCAAAAAGTGTTTCTTCACCCCGGGAAGTGAATTAAATACCATTTGGAGGCATTTAATGTTCAAGCAAAAACAGCTGATTTTAGACAAAAGAGATAACACCCCCCCATTGCGTCATTCTTCAGAAAGGTGAAAAATGGTCCGTTTTTAAATGTTTTATTTTTGAACGTCAGTTCACATTTGTAGGTGGATTATTAGTTTTAGAGCTAAAATTAGCATGTTTAAAGTGATTTTCATGCTTCCTGTGGCCCTAAACACAAGGTTTGTGGAATGGTTAAAAGTGCATGAAAATGGCCAATTTGCTCACTCTGAGGTCTCAAAAAGTGTTTCTTCACCCCGGGAAGTGAATTAAATACCATTTGGAGGCATTTAATGTTCAAGCAAAAACAGATGATTTTTGACAAAAGAGATAACACGCCCCCATTACGTAATTCTTCAGAAAGGTGAAAAATGGTCCGTTTTCAAATGTTTTATTTTTGAACGTCAGTTCACATTTGTAGGTGGATTATTAGTTTTAGAGCTAAAATTAGCATGTTTAAAGTGATTTTCATGCTTCCAGGGGCTCTAAACACAAGATTTGTGGAATGGTTAAAAGTGCATGAAAATGGCAAATTTGCTCACTCTGAGGTCTCAAAAAGTGTTTCTTCACCCCGGGAAGTGAATTAAATACCATTTGGAGGCATTTAATGTTCAATCAAAAACAGCTGATTTTTTACAAAAGAGATAACACCCCCCCATTACGTCATTCTTCAGAAAGGTGAAAAATGGTCCGTTTTCAAATGTTTTATTTTTGAACGTCAGTTCACATTTGTAGGTGGATTATTAGTTTTAGAGCTAAAATTAGCATGTTTAAAGTGATTTTCATGCTTCCAGGGGCCGGGGAAGTGAATTAAATACCATTTGGAGGCATTTATTGTTCAAGCAAAAACAGCTGATTTTTGACAAAAGAGATAACACCCCCCCATTACGTCATTCTTCAGAAAGGTGAAAAATGGTCCGTTTTCAAATGTTTTATTTTTGAACGTCAGTTCACATTTGTAGGTGGATTATTAGTTTTAGAGCTAAAATTAGCATGTTTAAAGTGATTTTCATGCTTCCTGTGGCCCTAAACACAAGGTTTGTGGAATGGTTAAAAGTGGATGAAAATGGCCAATTTGCTCACTCTGAGGTCTCAAAAAGTGTTTCTTCACCCCGGGAAGTGAATTAAATACCATTTGGAGGCATTTAATGTTCAAGCAAAAACTGCAGATTTTTGACAAAAGAGATAACACCCCCCCCCATTACGTCATGCTTCAGAAAGGTGACAAATGGTCCGTTTTCAAATGTTTTATTTTTGAATGTCAATTTACATTTGTAGGTGGATTATTAGTTTTAGAGCTAAAATTAGCATGTTTAAAGTGATTTTCATGCTTCCTGTGGCCCTAAACACAAGGTTTGTGGAATGGTTAAAAGTGGATGAAAATGGCCAATTTGCTCACTCTGAGGTCTCAAAAAGTGTTTCTTCACCCCGGGAAGTGAATTAAATACCATTTGGAGGCATTTAATGTTCAAGCAAAAACAGCTGATTTTTGACAAAAGAGATAACACCCCCCCATTACGTAATTCTTCAGAAAGGTGAAAAATTGTCCGTTTTCAAATGTTTTATTTTTGAATGTCAGTTCACATTTGTAGGTGGATTATTAGTTTTAGAGCTAAAATTAGCATATTTAAAGTGATTTTCATGCTTCCAGGGGCTCTAAACACAAGATTTGTGGAATGGTTAAAAGTGCATGAAAATGGCCAATTTGCTCACTCTGAGGTCTCAAAAAGTGTTTCTTCACCCGGGAAGTGAATTAAATACCATTTGGAGGCATTTAATGTTCAAGCAAAAACGGCTGATTTTTGACAAAAGATATAACACCCCCCCATTACATCATTCTTCAGATAGGTGAAAAATGGTCCGTTTTCAAATGTTTTATTTTTGAACGTCAGTTCACATTTGTAGGTGGATTATTAGTTTTAGAGCTAAAATTAGCATGTTTAAAGTGATTTTCATGCTTCCAGGGGCTCTAAACACAAGATTTGTGGAATGGTTAAAAGTGCATGAAAATGGCAAATTTGCTCACTCTGAGGTCTCAAAAAGTGTTTCTTCACCCCGGGAAGTGAATTAAATACCATTTGGAGGCATTTAATGTTCAATCAAAAACAGCTGATTTTTGACAAAAGAGATAACACCCCCCATTACGTCATTCTTCAGAAAGGTGAAAAATGGTCCGTTTTCAAATGTTTTATTTTTGAACGTCAGTTCACATTTGTAGGTGGATTATTAGTTTTAGAGCTAAAATTAGCATGTTTAAAGTGATTTTCATGCTTCCAGGGGCCGGGGAAGTGAATTAAATACCATTTGGAGGCATTTAATGTTCAAGCAAAAACAGCTGATTTTTGACAAAAGAGATAACACCCCCCCATTACGTCATTCTTCAGAAAGGTGAAAAATGGTCCGTTTTCAAATGTTTTATTTTTGAACATCAGTTCACATTTGTAGGTGGATTATTAGTATTAGAGCTAAAATTAGCATGTTTAAAGTGATTTTCATGCTTCCAGGTGCCCGGGAAGTGAATTAAATACCATTTGGAGGCATTTAATGTTCAAGCAAAAACAGCTGATTTTTGACAAAAGAGATAACACCCCCCCATTACGTCATGCTTCAGAAAGGTGAAAAATTGTCCGTTTTCAAATGTTTTATTTTTGAATGTCAGTTCACATTTGTAGGTGGATTATTAGTTTTAGAGCTAAAATTAGCATGTTTAAAGTGATTTTCATGCTTCCTGTGGCCCTAAACACAAGGTTTGTGGAATGGTTAAAAGTGCATGAAAATGGCCAATTTGCTCACTCTGAGGTCTCAAAAAGTGTTTATTCACCCCGGGAAGTGAATTAAATACCATTTGGAGGCATTTAATGTTCAAGCAAAAACAGCTGATTTTAGACAAAAGAGATAACACCCCCCCATTACGTAATTCTTCAGAAAGGTGAAAAATGCTCCGTTTTCAAATGTTTTATTTTTGAACGTCAGTTCACATTTGTAGGTGGATTATTAGTTTTAGAGCTAAAATTAGCATGTTTAAAGTGATATTCATGCTTCCAGGGGCTCTAAACACAAGATTTGTGGAATGGTTAAAAGTGCATGAAAATGGCCAATTTGCTCACTCTGAGGTCTCAAAAAGTGTTTCTTCACCCCGGTAAGTGAATTAAATACCATTTGGAGGCATTTAATGTTCAAGCAAAAACAGCTGATTTTTGACAAAAGAGATAACACCCCCCCATTGCGTCATTCTTCAGAAAGGTGAAAAATGGTCCGTTTTTAAATGTTTTATTTTTGAACGTCAGTTCACATTTGTAGGTGGATTATTAGTTTTAGAGCTAAAATTAGCAAGTTTAAAGTGCTTTTCATGCTTCCAGGGGCCCGGGAAGTGAATTAAATACCATTTGGAGGCATTTAATGTTCAAGCAAAAACAGCTGATGTTTGACAAAAGAGATAACACCCCCCCATTACGTAATTCTTCAGAAAGGTGAAAAATGGTCCGTTTTCAAATGTTTTATTTTTGAACATCAGTTCACATTTGTAGGTGGATTATTAGTTTTAGAGCTAAAATTAGCATGTTTAAAGTGATTTTCATGCTTCCAGGTGCCCGGGAAGTGAATTAAATACCATTTGGAGGCATTTAATGTTCAAGCAAAAACGGCTGATTTTTGACAAAAGAGATAACACCCCCCATTACGTCATGCTTCAGAAAGGTGAAAAATTGTCCGTTTTCAAATGTTTTATTTTTGAATGTCAGTTCACATTTGTAGGTGGATTATTAGTTTTAGAGCTAAAATTAGCATGTTTAAAGTGATTTTCATGCTTCCTGTGGCCCTAAACACAAGGTTTGTGGAATGGTTAAAAGTGCATGGAAATGGCCAATTTGCTCACTCTGAGGTCTCAAAAAGTGTTTCTTCACCCCGGGAAGTGAATTAAATACCATTTGGAGGCATTTAATGTTCAATCAAAAACAGCTGATTTTTGACAAAAGAGATAACACCCCCCCATTACGTCATTCTTCAGAAAGGTGAAAAATGGTCCGTTTTCAAATGTTTTATTTTTGAACGTCAGTTCACATTTGTAGGTGGATTATTAGTTTTAGAGCTAAAATTAGCATGTTTAAAGTGATTTTCATGCTTCCAGGGGCCGGGGAAGTGAATTAAATACCATTTGGAGGCATTTAATGTTCAAGCAAAAACAGCTGATTTTTGACAAAAGAGATAACACCCCCCCATTACGTCATTCTTCAGAAAGGTGAAAAATGGTCCGTTTTCAAATGTTTTATTTTTGAACGTCAGTTCACATTTGTAGGTGGATTATTAGTTTTAGAGCTAAAATTAGCATGTTTAAAGTGATTTTCATGCTTCCAGGGGCTCTAAACACAAGATTTGTGGAATGGTTAAAAGTGCATGAAAATGGCCAATTTAGTCACTCTGAGGTCTCAAAAAGTGTTTCTTCACCCCGGGAAGTGAATTAAATACCATTTTGAGGCATTTAATGTTCAAGCAAAAATGGCTGATTTTTTACAAAAGAGATAACACCCCCCCATTACGTCATGCTTCAGAAAGGTGAAAAATGGTCCGTTTTCAAATGTTTTATTTTTGCACGTCAGTTCACATTTGTAGGTGGATTATTAGTTTTAGAGCTAAAATTAGCATGTTTAAAGTGATTTTCATGCTTCCAGGTGCCCGGGAAGTGAATTAAATACCATTTGGAGGCATTTAATGTTCAAGCAAAAACAGCTGATTTTTGACAAAAGAGATAACACCCCCCCATTACGTCATGCTTCAGAAAGGTGAAAAATTGTCAGTTTTCAAATGTTTTATTTTTGAATGTCAGTTCACATTTGTAGGTGGATTATTAGTTTTAGAGCTAAAATTAGCATGTTTAAAGTGATTTTCATGCTTCCTGTGGCCCTAAACACAAGGTTTGTGGAATGGTTAAAAGTGCATGAAAATGGTCAATTTGCTCACTCTGAGGTCTCAAAAAGTGTTTATTCACCCCGGGAAGTGAATTAAATACCATTTGGAGGCATTTAATGTTCAAGCAAAAACAGCTGATTTTAGACAAAAGAGATAACACCCCCCCATTACGTAATTCTTCAGAAAGGTGAAAAATGCTCCGTTTTCAAATGTTTTATTTTTGAACGTCAGTTCACATTTGTAGGTGGATTATTAGTTTTAGAGCTAAAATTAGCATGTTTAAAGTGATATTCATGCTTCCAGGGGCTCTAAACACAAGATTTGTGGAATGGTTAAAAGTGCATGAAAATGGCCAATTTGCTCACTCTGAGGTCTCAAAAAGTGTTTCTTCACCCCTGGAAGTGAATTAAATACCATTTGGAGGCATTTAATGTTCAAGCAAAAACAGCTGATTTTAGACAAAAGAGATAACACCCCCCCATTGCGTCATTCTTCAGAAAGGTGAAAAATGGTCCGTTTTTAAATGTTTTATTTTTTAACGTCAGTTCACATTTGTAGGTGGATTATTAGTTTTAGAGCTAAAATTAGCAAGTTTAAAGTGCTTTTCATGCTTCCAGGGGCCCGGGAAGTGAATTAAATACCATTTGGAGGCATTTAATGTTCAAGCAAAAACAGCTGATGTTTGACAAAAGAGATAACACCCCCCCATTACGTCATCCTTCAGAAAGGTGAAAAATGGTCCGTTTTCAAATGTTTTATTTTTGAACGTCACTTCACATTTGTAGGTGGATTATTAGTTTTAGAGCTAATATTAGCATGTTTAAAGTGATTTTCATGCTTCCAGGTGCCCGGGAAGTGAATTAAATACCATTTGGAGGCATTTAATGTTCAAGCAAAAACAGCTGATTTTTGACAAAAGAGATAACACCCCCCCATTACGTAATTCTTCAGAAAGGTGAAAAATGGTCCGTTTTCAAATGTTTTATTTTTGAACGTCAGTTCACATTTGTAGGTGGATTATTAGTTTTAGAGCTAAAATTAGCATGTTTAAAGTGATTTTCATGCTTCCAGGGGCCCGGGAAGTGAATTAAATACCATTTGGAAGCATTTAATGTTCAAGCAAAAACAGCTGATGTTTGACAAAAGAGATAACACCCCCCCATTACGTCATTCTTCAGAAAGGTAAAAAATGGTCCGTTTTCAAATGTTTTATTTTTGAACATCAGTTCACATTTGTAGGTGGATTATTAGTTTTAGAGCTAAAATTAGCATGTTTAAAGTGATTTTCATGCTTCCAGGGGCTCTAAACACAAGATTTGTAGAATGGTTAAAAGTGCATGAAAATGGCCAATTTGCTCACTCTGAGGTCTCAAAAAGTGTTTCTTCACCCCGGGAAGTGAATTAAATACCATTTGGAGGCATTTAATGTTCAAGCAAAAACAGCAGATTTTTGACAAAAGAGATAACACCCCCCCATTACGTCATTCTTCAGAAAGGTAAAAAATGGTCCGTTTTCAAATGTTTTATTTTTGAACATCAGTTCACATTTGTAGGTGGATTATTAGTTTTAGAGCTAAAATTAGCATGTTTAAAGTGATTTTCATGCTTCCAGGGGCCCGGGAAGTGAATTAAATACCATTTGGAGGCATTTAATGTTCAAGCAAAAACAGCTGATCTTTGACAAAAGAGATAACACCCCCCCATTACGTCATTCTTCAGAAAGGTGAAAAATGGTCCATTTTCAAATGTTTTATTTTTGAATGTCAGTTCACATTTGTAGGTGGATTATTAGTTTTAGAGCTAAAATTAGCATGTTTAAAGTGATTTGCATGCTTGCTGTGGCCCTAAACACAAGATTTGTGGAATGGTTAAAAGTGCGTGAAAATGGCCAATTTGCTCACTCTGAGGTCTCAAAAAGAGTTTCTTCACCCCGGGAAGTGAATTAAATACCATTTTGAGGCATTTAATGTTCAAGCAAAAACGGCTGATTTTTGACAAAAGAGATAACACCCCCCCATAACGTCATTCTTCAGAAAGGTGAAAAATGGTCCGTTTTCAAATGTTTTATTTTTGAACGTCAGTTCACATTTGTAGGTGGATTATTAGTTTTAGAGCTAAAATTAGCATGTTTAAAGTGATTTTCATGCTTCCAGGGGCCCGGGAAGTGAATTAAATACCATTTGGAGGCATTTAATGTTCAAGCAAAAACAGCTGATCTTTGACAAAAGAGATAACACCCCCCATTACGTCATTCTTCAGAAAGGTGAAAAATGGTCCATTTTCAAATGTTTTATTTTTGAACGTCAGTTCACATTTGTAGGTGGATTATTAGTTTTAGAGCTAAAATTAGCATGTTTATAGTGATTTTCATGCTTCCAGGGGCTCTAAACACAAGGTTTGTGGAATGGTTAAAAGTGGATGAAAATGGCCAATTTGCTCACTCTGAGGTCTCAAAAAGTGTTTCTTCACCCCGGGAAGTGAATTAAATACCATTTGGAGGCATTTAATGTTCAATCAAAAACTGCTGATTTTTGACAAAAGAGATAACACCCCCCCATTACGTCATTCTTCAGAAAGGTGAAAAATGGTCCGTTTTCAAATGTTTTATTTTTGAACGTCAGTTCACATTTGTAGGTGGATTATTAGTTTTAGAGCTAAAATTAGCATGTTTAAAGTGATTTTCATGCTTCCTGTGGCCCTAAACACAAGGTTTGTGGAATGGTTAAAAGTGCATGAAAATGGCCAATTTGCTCACTCTGAGGTCTCAAAAAGTGTTTCTTCACCCCGGGAAGTGAATTAAATACCATTTGGAGGCATTTAATGTTCAAGCAAAAACAGCTGATTTTTGACAAAAGAGATAACACCCCCCCTTTACGTCATGCTTCAGAAAGGTGAAAAATTGTCCGTTTTCAAATGTTTTATTTCTGAATGTCAGTTCACATTTGTAGGTGGATTATTAGTTTTAGAGCTAAAATTAGCATGTTTAAAGTGATTTTCATGCTTCCTGTGGCCCTAAACACAAGGTTTGTGGAATGGTTAAAGGTGCATGAAAATGGCCAATTTGCTCACTCCGAGGTCTCAAAAAGTGTTTCTTCACCCCGGGAAGTGAATTAAATACCATTTGGAGGCATTTAATGTTCAAGCAAAAACAGCTGATTTTAGACAAAAGAGATAACACCCCCCCATTGCGTCATTCTTCAGAAAGGTGAAAAATGGTCCGTTTTTAAATGTTTTATTTTTGAACGTCAGTTCACATTTGTAGGTGGATTATTAGTTTTAGAGCTAAAATTAGCATGTTTAAAGTGATTTTCATGCTTCCTGTGGCCCTAAACACAAGGTTTGTGGAATGGTTAAAAGTGCATGAAAATGGCCAATTTGCTCACTCTGAGGTCTCAAAAAGTGTTTCTTCACCCCGGGAAGTGAATTAAATACCATTTGGAGGCATTTAATGTTCAAGCAAAAACAGATGATTTTTGACAAAAGAGATAACACGCCCCCATTACGTAATTCTTCAGAAAGGTGAAAAATGGTCCGTTTTCAAATGTTTTATTTTTGAACGTCAGTTCACATTTGTAGGTGGATTATTAGTTTTAGAGCTAAAATTAGCATGTTTAAAGTGATTTTCATGCTTCCAGGGGCTCTAAACACAAGATTTGTGGAATGGTTAAAAGTGCATGAAAATGGCAAATTTGCTCACTCTGAGGTCTCAAAAAGTGTTTCTTCACCCCGGGAAGTGAATTAAATACCATTTGGAGGCATTTAATGTTCAATCAAAAACAGCTGATTTTTTACAAAAGAGATAACACCCCCCCATTACGTCATTCTTCAGAAAGGTGAAAAATGGTCCGTTTTCAAATGTTTTATTTTTGAACGTCAGTTCACATTTGTAGGTGGATTATTAGTTTTAGAGCTAAAATTAGCATGTTTAAAGTGATTTTCATGCTTCCAGGGGCCGGGGAAGTGAATTAAATACCATTTGGAGGCATTTATTGTTCAAGCAAAAACAGCTGATTTTTGACAAAAGAGATAACACCCCCCCATTACGTCATTCTTCAGAAAGGTGAAAAATGGTCCGTTTTCAAATGTTTTATTTTTGAACGTCAGTTCACATTTGTAGGTGGATTATTAGTTTTAGAGCTAAAATTAGCATGTTTAAAGTGATTTTCATGCTTCCAGGGGCTCTAAACACAAGATTTGTGGAATGGTTAAAAGTGCAGGAAAATGGCCAATTTGCTCACTCTGAGGTCTCAAAAAGTGTTTCTTCACCCCGGGAAGTGAATTAAATACCATTTTGAGGCATTTAATGTTCAAGCAAAAACGGCTGATTTTTTACAAAAGAGATAACACCCCCCCATTACGTCATGCTTCAGAAAGGTGAAAAATGGTCCGTTTTCAAATGTTTTATTTTTGCACGTCAGTTCACATTTGTAGGTGGATTATTAGTTTTAGAGCTAAAATTAGCATGTTTAAAGTGATTTTCATGCTTCCAGGTGCCCGGGAAGTGAATTAAATACCATTTGGAGGCATTTAATGTTCAAGCAAAAACAGCTGATTTTTGACAAAAGAGATAACACACCCCCATTACGTCATGCTTCAGAAAGGTGAAAAATTGTCCGTTTTCAAATGTTTTATTTTTGAATGTCAGTTCACATTTGTAGGTGGATTATTAGTTTTAGAGCTAAAATTAGCATGTTTAAAGTGATTTTCATGCTTCCTGTGGCCCTAAACACAAGGTTTGTGGAATGGTTAAAAGTGCATGAAAATGGCCAATTTGCTCACTCTGAGGTCTCAAAAAGTGTTTATTCACCCCGGGAAGTGAATTAAATACCATTTGGAGGCATTTAATGTTCAAGCAAAAACAGCTGATTTTAGACAAAAGAGATAACACCCCCCCATTACGTAATTCTTCAGAAAGGTGAAAAATGCTCCATTTTCAAATGTTTTATTTTTGAACGTCAGTTCACATTTGTAGGTGGATTATTAGTTTTAGAGCTAAAATTAGCATGTTTAAAGTGATATTCATGCTTCCAGGGGCTCTAAACACAAGATTTGTGGAATGGTTAAAAGTGCATGAAAATGGCCAATTTGCTCACTCTGAGGTCTCAAAAAGTGTTTCTTCACCCCGGGAAGTGAATTAAATACCATTTGGAGGCATTTAATGTTCAAGCAAAAACAGCTGATGTTTGACAAAAGAGATAACACCCCCCCATTACGTAATTCTTCAGAAAGGTGAAAAATGGTCCGTTTTCAAATGTTTTATTTTTGAACATCAGTTCACATTTGTAGGTGGATTATTAGTTTTAGAGCTAAAATTAGCATGTTTAAAGTGATTTTCATGCTTCCAGGGGCCCGGGAAGTGAATTAAATACCATTTGGAGGCATTTAATGTTCAAGCAAAAACGGCTGATTTTTGACAAAAGAGATAACACCCCCCCATTACGTCATGCTTCAGAAAGGTGAAAAATTGTCCGTTTTCAAATGTTTTATTTTTGAATGTCAGTTCACATTTGTAGGTGGATTATTAGTTTTAGAGCTAAAATTAGCATGTTTAAAGTGATTTTCATGCTTCCTGTGGCCCTAAACACAAGGTTTGTGGAATGGTTAAAAGTGCATGAAAATGGCCAATTTGCTCACTCTGAGGTCTCAAAAAGTGTTTCTTCACCCCGGGAAGTGAATTAAATACCATTTGGAGGCATTTAATGTTCAAGCAAAAACAGCTGATTTTTGACAAAAGAGATAACACGCCCCCATTACGTAATTCTTCAGAAAGGTGAAAAATGGTCCGTTTTCAAATGTTTTATTTTTGAACGTCAGTTCACATTTGTAGGTGGATTATTAGTTTTAGAGCTAAAATTAGCATGTTTAAAGTGATTTTCATGCTTCCAGGGGCTCTAAACACAAGATTTGTGGAATGGTTAAAAGTGCATGAAAATGGCAAATTTGCTCACTCTGAGGTCTCAAAAAGTGTTTCTTCACCCCGGGAAGTGAATTAAATACCATTTGGAGGCATTTAATGTTCAATCAAAAACAGCTGATTTTTGACAAAAGAGATAACACCCCCCCATTACGTCATTCTTCAGAAAGGTGAAAAATGGTCCGTTTTCAAATGTTTTATTTTTGAACGTCAGTTCACATTTGTAGGTGGATTATTAGTTTTAGAGCTAAAATTAGCATGTTTAAAGTGATTTTCATGCTTCCAGGGGCCGGGTAAGTGAATTAAATACCATTTGGAGGCATTTAATGTTCAAGCAAAAACAGCTGATTTTTGACAAAAGAGATAACACCCCCCCATTACGTCATTCTTCAGAAAGGTGAAAAATGGTCCGTTTTCAAATGTTTTATTTTTGAACGTCAGTTCACATTTGTAGGTGGATTATTAGTTTTAGAGCTAAAATTAGCATGTTTAAAGTGATTTTCATGCTTCCAGGGGCTCTAAACACAAGATTTGTGGAATGGTTAAAAGTGCATGAAAATGGCCAATTTGCTCACTCTGAGGTCTCAAAAAGTGTTTCTTCACCCCGGGAAGTGAATTAAATACCATTTTGAGGCATTTAATGTTCAAGCAAAAACGGCTGATTTTTTACAAGAGATAACACCCCCCCATTACGTCATGCTTCAGAAAGGTGAAAAATGGTCCGTTTTCAAATGTTTTATTTTTGCACGTCAGTTCACATTTGTAGGTGGATTATTAGTTTTAGAGCTAAAATTAGCATGTTTAAAGTGATTTTCATGCTTCCAGGTGCCCGGGAAGTGAATTAAATACCATTTGGAGGCATTTAATGTTCAAGCAAAAACAGCTGATTTTTGACAAAAGAGATAACACCCCCCCATTACGTCATGCTTCAGAAAGGTGAAAAATTGTCCGTTTTCAAATGTTTTATTTTTGAATGTCAGTTCACATTTGTAAGTGGATTATTAGTTTTAGAGCTAAAATTAGCATGTTTAAAGTGATTTTCATGCTTCCTGTGGCCCTAAACACAAGGTTTGTGGAATGGTTAAAAGTGCATGAAAATGGCCAATTTGCTCACTCTGAGGTCTCAAAAAGTGTTTATTCACCCCGGGAAGTGAATTAAATACCATTTGGAGGCATTTAATGTTCAAGCAAAAACAGCTGATTTTAGACAAAAGAGATAACACCCCCCCATTACGTAATTCTTCAGAAAGGTGAAAAATGCTCCGTTTTCAAATGTTTTATTTTTGAACGTCAGTTCACATTTGTAGGTGGATTATTAGTTTTAGAGCTAAAATTAGCATGTTTAAAGTGATATTCATGCTTCCAGGGGCTCTAAACACAAGATTTGTGGAATGGTTAAAAGTGCATGAAAATGGCCAATTTGCTAACTCTGAGGTCTCAAAAAGTGTTTCTTCACCCCGGGAAGTGAATTAAATACCATTTGGAGGCATTTAATGTTCAAGCAAAAACAGCTGATTTTAGACAAAAGAGATAACACCCCCCCATTGCGTCATTCTTCAGAAAGGTGAAAAATGGTCCGTTTTTAAATGTTTTATTTTTGAACGTCAATTCACATTTGTAGGTGGATTATTAGTTTTAGAGCTAAAATTAGCAAGTTTAAAGTGCTTTTCATGCTTCCAGGGGCCCGGGAAGTGAATTAAATACCATTTGGAGGCATTTAATGTTCAAGCAAAAACAGCTGATGTTTGACAAAAGAGATAACACCCCCCCATTACGTCATCCTTCAGAAAGGTGAAAAATGGTCCGTTTTCAAATGTTTTATTTTTGAACATCACTTCACATTTGTAGGTGGATTATTAGTTTTAGAGCTAATATTAGCATGTTTAAAGTGATTTTCATGCTTCCAGGTGCCCGGGAAGTGAATTAAATACCATTTGGAGGCATTTAATGTTCAAGCAAAAACAGCTGATTTTTGACAAAAGAGATAACACCCCCCCATTACGTAATTCTTCAGAAAGGTGAAAAATGGTCCGTTTTCAAATGTTTTATTTTTGAACGTCAGTTCACATTTGTAGGTGGATTATTAGTTTTAGAGCTAAAATTAGCATGTTTAAAGTGATTTTCATGCTTCCAGGGGCCCGGGAAGTGAATTAAATACCATTTGGAAGCATTTAATGTTCAAGCAAAAACAGCTGATGTTTGACAAAAGAGATAACACCCCCCCATTACGTCATTCTTCAGAAAGGTGAAAAATGGTCCGTTTTCAAATGTTTTATTTTTGAACATCAGTTCACATTTGTAGGTGGATTATTAGTTTTAGAGCTAAAATTAGCATGTTTAAAGTGATTTTCATGCTTCCAGGGGCTCTAAACACAAGATTTGTAGAATGGTTAAAAGTGCATTAAAATGGCCAATTTGCTCAGTCTGAGGTCTCAAAAAGTGTTTCTTCACCCCGGGAAGTGAATTAAATACCATTTGGAGGCATTTAATGTTCAAGCAAAAACAGCAGATTTTTGACAAAAGAGATAACACCCCCCCATTACGTCATTCTTCAGAAAGGTGAAAAATGGTCCGTTTTCAAATGTTTTATTTTTGAACATCAGTTCACATTTGTAGGTGGATTATTAGTTTTAGAGCTAAAATTAGCATGTTTAAAGTGATTTTCATGTTTCCAGGGGCCCGGGAAGTGAATTAAATACCATTTGGAGGCATTTAATGGTCAAGCAAAAACGGCTGATTTTTGACAAAAGAGATAACACCCCCCCATTACGTCATTCTTCAGAAAGGTGAAAAATGGTCCGTTTTCAAATGTTTTATTTTTGAACGTCAGTTCACATTTGTAGGTGGATTATTAGTTTTAGAGCTAAAATTAGCATGTTTAAAATGATTTTCATGCTTCCAGGGGCCCGGGAAGTGAATTAAATACCATTTGGAGGCATTTAATGTTCAAGCAAAAACAGCTGATCTTTGACAAAAGAGATAACACCCCCCCATTACGTAATTCTTCAGAAAGGTGAAAAATGCTCCATTTTCAAATGTTTTATTTTTGAACGTCAGTTCACATTTGTAGGTGGATTATTAGTTTTAGAGCTAAAATTAGCATGTTTAAAGTGATATTCATGCTTCCAGGGGCTCTAAACACAAGATTTGTGGAATGGTTAAAAGTGCATGAAAATGGCCAATTTGCTCACTCTGAGGTCTCAAAAAGTGTTTCTTCACCCCGGGAAGTGAATTAAATACCATTTGGAGGCATTTAATGTTCAAGCAAAAACAGCTGATGTTTGACAAAAGAGATAACACCCCCCCATTACGTAATTCTTCAGAAAGGTGAAAAATGGTCCGTTTTCAAATGTTTTATTTTTGAACATCAGTTCACATTTGTAGGTGGATTATTAGTTTTAGAGCTAAAATTAGCATGTTTAAAGTGATTTTCATGCTTCCAGGGGCCCGGGAAGTGAATTAAATACCATTTGGAGGCATTTAATGTTCAAGCAAAAACGGCTGATTTTTGACAAAAGAGATAACACCCCCCCATTACGTCATGCTTCAGAAAGGTGAAAAATTGTCCGTTTTCAAATGTTTTATTTTTGAATGTCAGTTCACATTTGTAGGTGGATTATTAGTTTTAGAGCTAAAATTAGCATGTTTAAAGTGATTTTCATGCTTCCTGTGGCCCTAAACACAAGGTTTGTGGAATGGTTAAAAGTGCATGAAAATGGCCAATTTGCTCACTCTGAGGTCTCAAAAAGTGTTTCTTCACCCCGGGAAGTGAATTAAATACCATTTGGAGGCATTTAATGTTCAAGCAAAAACAGCTGATTTTTGACAAAAGAGATAACACGCCCCCATTACGTAATTCTTCAGAAAGGTGAAAAATGGTCCGTTTTCAAATGTTTTATTTTTGAACGTCAGTTCACATTTGTAGGTGGATTATTAGTTTTAGAGCTAAAATTAGCATGTTTAAAGTGATTTTCATGCTTCCAGGGGCTCTAAACACAAGATTTGTGGAATGGTTAAAAGTGCATGAAAATGGCAAATTTGCTCACTCTGAGGTCTCAAAAAGTGTTTCTTCACCCCGGGAAGTGAATTAAATACCATTTGGAGGCATTTAATGTTCAATCAAAAACAGCTGATTTTTGACAAAAGAGATAACACCCCCCCATTACGTCATTCTTCAGAAAGGTGAAAAATGGTCCGTTTTCAAATGTTTTATTTTTGAACGTCAGTTCACATTTGTAGGTGGATTATTAGTTTTAGAGCTAAAATTAGCATGTTTAAAGTGATTTTCATGCTTCCAGGGGCCGGGGAAGTGAATTAAATACCATTTGGAGGCATTTAATGTTCAAGCAAAAACAGCTGATTTTTGACAAAAGAGATAACACCCCCCCATTACGTCATTCTTCAGAAAGGTGAAAAATGGTCCGTTTTCAAATGTTTTATTTTTGAACGTCAGTTCACATTTGTAGGTGGATTATTAGTTTTAGAGCTAAAATTAGCATGTTTAAAGTGATTTTCATGCTTCCAGGGGCTCTAAACACAAGATTTGTGGAATGGTTAAAAGTGCATGAAAATGGCCAATTTGCTCACTCTGAGGTCTCAAAAAGTGTTTCTTCACCCCGGGAAGTGAATTAAATACCATTTTGAGGCATTTAATGTTCAAGCAAAAACGGCTGATTTTTTACAAGAGATAACACCCCCCCATTACGTCATGCTTCAGAAAGGTGAAAAATGGTCCGTTTTCAAATGTTTTATTTTTGCACGTCAGTTCACATTTGTAGGTGGATTATTAGTTTTAGAGCTAAAATTAGCATGTTTAAAGTGATTTTCATGCTTCCAGGTGCCCGGGAAGTGAATTAAATACCATTTGGAGGCATTTAATGTTCAAGCAAAAACAGCTGATTTTTGACAAAAGAGATAACACCCCCCCATTACGTCATGCTTCAGAAAGGTGAAAAATTGTCCGTTTTCAAATGTTTTATTTTTGAATGTCAGTTCACATTTGTAGGTGGATTATTAGTTTTAGAGCTAAAATTAGCATGTTTAAAGTGATTTTCATGCTTCCTGTGGCCCTAAACACAAGGTTTGTGGAATGGTTAAAAGTGCATGAAAATGGCCAATTTGCTCACTCTGAGGTCTCAAAAAGTGTTTATTCACCCCGGGAAGTGAATTAAATACCATTTGGAGGCATTTAATGTTCAAGCAAAAACAGCTGATTTTAGACAAAAGAGATAACACCCCCCCATTACGTAATTCTTCAGAAAGGTGAAAAATGCTCCGTTTTCAAATGTTTTATTTTTGAACGTCAGTTCACATTTGTAGGTGGATTATTAGTTTTAGAGCTAAAATTAGCATGTTTAAAGTGATATTCATGCTTCCAGGGGCTCTAAACACAAGATTTGTGGAATGGTTAAAAGTGCATGAAAATGGCCAATTTGCTAACTCTGAGGTCTCAAAAAGTGTTTCTTCACCCCGGGAAGTGAATTAAATACCATTTGGAGGCATTTAATGTTCAAGCAAAAACAGCTGATTTTAGACAAAAGAGATAACACCCCCCCATTGCGTCATTCTTCAGAAAGGTGAAAAATGGTCCGTTTTTAAATGTTTTATTTTTGAACGTCAATTCACATTTGTAGGTGGATTATTAGTTTTAGAGCTAAAATTAGCAAGTTTAAAGTGCTTTTCATGCTTCCAGGGGCCCGGGAAGTGAATTAAATACCATTTGGAGGCATTTAATGTTCAAGCAAAAACAGCTGATGTTTGACAAAAGAGATAACACCCCCCCATTACGTCATCCTTCAGAAAGGTGAAAAATGGTCCGTTTTCAAATGTTTTATTTTTGAACATCACTTCACATTTGTAGGTGGATTATTAGTTTTAGAGCTAATATTAGCATGTTTAAAGTGATTTTCATGCTTCCAGGTGCCCGGGAAGTGAATTAAATACCATTTGGAGGCATTTAATGTTCAAGCAAAAACAGCTGATTTTTGACAAAAGAGATAACACCCCCCCATTACGTAATTCTTCAGAAAGGTGAAAAATGGTCCGTTTTCAAATGTTTTATTTTTGAACGTCAGTTCACATTTGTAGGTGGATTATTAGTTTTAGAGCTAAAATTAGCATGTTTAAAGTGATTTTCATGCTTCCAGGGGCCCGGGAAGTGAATTAAATACCATTTGGAAGCATTTAATGTTCAAGCAAAAACAGCTGATGTTTGACAAAAGAGATAACACCCCCCCATTACGTCATTCTTCAGAAAGGTGAAAAATGGTCCGTTTTCAAATGTTTTATTTTTGAACATCAGTTCACATTTGTAGGTGGATTATTAGTTTTAGAGCTAAAATTAGCATGTTTAAAGTGATTTTCATGCTTCCAGGGGCTCTAAACACAAGATTTGTAGAATGGTTAAAAGTGCATTAAAATGGCCAATTTGCTCAGTCTGAGGTCTCAAAAAGTGTTTCTTCACCCCGGGAAGTGAATTAAATACCATTTGGAGGCATTTAATGTTCAAGCAAAAACAGCAGATTTTTGACAAAAGAGATAACACCCCCCCATTACGTCATTCTTCAGAAAGGTGAAAAATGGTCCGTTTTCAAATGTTTTATTTTTGAACATCAGTTCACATTTGTAGGTGGATTATTAGTTTTAGAGCTAAAATTAGCATGTTTAAAGTGATTTTCATGTTTCCAGGGGCCCGGGAAGTGAATTAAATACCATTTGGAGGCATTTAATGGTCAAGCAAAAACGGCTGATTTTTGACAAAAGAGATAACACCCCCCCATTACGTCATTCTTCAGAAAGGTGAAAAATGGTCCGTTTTCAAATGTTTTATTTTTGAACGTCAGTTCACATTTGTAGGTGGATTATTAGTTTTAGAGCTAAAATTAGCATGTTTAAAATGATTTTCATGCTTCCAGGGGCCCGGGAAGTGAATTAAATACCATTTGGAGGCATTTAATGTTCAAGCAAAAACAGCTGATCTTTGACAAAAGAGATAACACCCCCCCATTACGTCATTCTTCAGAAAGGTGAAAAATGGTCCATTTTCAAATGTTTTATTTTTGAATGTCAGTTCACATTTGTAGGTGGATTATTAGTTTTAGAGCTAAAATTAGCATGTTTAAAGTGATTTGCATGCTTGCTGTGGCCCTAAACACAAGATTTGTGGAATGGTTAAAAGTGCGTGAAAATGGCCAATTTGCTCACTCTGAGGTCTCAAAAAGAGTTTCTTCACCCCGGGAAGTGAATTAAATACCATTTGGAGGCATTTAATGTTCAAGCAAAAACGGTTGATTTTTGACAAAAGAGATAACACCCCCCCATTACGTCATTCTTCGGAAAGGTGAAAAATGGTCCGTTTTCAAATGTTTTATTTTTGAACGTCAGTTCACATTTGTAGGTGGATTATTAGTTTTAGAGCTAAAATTAGCATGTTTAAAGTGATTTTCATGCTTCCAGGGGCCCGGGAAGTGAATTAAATACCATTTGGAGGCATTTAATGTTCAAGCAAAAACAGCTGATCTTTGACAAAAGAGATAACACCCCCCATTACGTCATTCTTCAGAAACGTGAAAAATGGTCCATTTTCAAATGTTTTATTTTTGAACGTCAGTTCACATTTGTAGGTGGATTATTAGTTTTAGACCTAAAATTAGCATGTTTAAAGTGATTTTCATGCTTCCAGGGGCTCTAAACACAAGATTTGTGGAATGGTTAAAAGTGCATGAAAATGGCCAATTTGCTCACTCTGAGGTCTCAAAAAGTGTTTCTTCACCCCGGGAAGTGAATTAAATACCATTTGGAGGCATTCAATGTTCAAGCAAAAACTGCAGATTTTTGACAAAAGAGATAACACCCCCCCATTACGTCATGCTTCAGAAAGGTGACAAATGGTCCGTTTTCAAATGTTTTATTTTTGAATGTCAATTCACATTTGTAGGTGGATTATTAGTTTTAGAGCTAAAATTAGCATGTTTAAAGTGATTTTCATGCTTCCTGTGGCCCTAAACACAAGGTTTGTGGAATGGTTAAAAGTGGATGAAAATGGCCAATTTGCTCACTCTGAGGTCTCAAAAAGTGTTTCTTCACCCCGGGAAGTGAATTAAATACCATTTGGAGGCATTTAATGTTCAAGCAAAAACAGCTGATTTTTGACAAAAGAGATAACACCCCCCCATTACGTAATTCTTCAGAAAGGTGAAAAATTGTCCGTTTTCAAATGTTTTATTTTTGAATGTCAGTTCACATTTGTAGGTGGATTATTAGTTTTAGAGCTAAAATTAGCATATTTAAAGTGATTTTCATGCTTCCAGGGGCTCTAAACACAAGATTTGTGGAATGGTTAAAAGTGCATGAAAATGGCCAATTTGCTCACTCTGAGGTCTCAAAAAGTGTTTCTTCACCCGGGAAGTGAATTAAATACCATTTGGAGGCATTTAATGTTCAAGCAAAAACGGCTGATTTTTGACAAAAGAGATAACACCCCCCCATTACATCATTCTTCAGATAGGTGAAAAATGGTCCGTTTTCAAATGTTTTATTTTTGAACGTCAGTTCACATTTGTAGGTGGATTATTAGTTTTAGAGCTAAAATTAGCATGTTTAAAGTGATTTTCATGCTTCCAGGGGCTCTAAACACAAGATTTGTGGAATGGTTAAAAGTGCATGAAAATGGCAAATTTGCTCACTCTGAGGTCTCAAAAAGTGTTTCTTCACCCCGGGAAGTGAATTAAATACCATTTGGAGGCATTTAATGTTCAATCAAAAACAGCTGATTTTTGACAAAAGAGATAACACCCCCCCATTACGTCATTCTTCAGAAAGGTGAAAAATGGTCCGTTTTCAAATGTTTTATTTTTGAACGTCAGTTCACATTTGTAGGTGGATTATTAGTTTTAGAGCTAAAATTAGCATGTTTAAAGTGATTTTCATGCTTCCAGGGGCCGGGGAAGTGAATTAAATACCATTTGGAGGCATTTAATGTTCAAGCAAAAACAGCTGATTTTTGACAAAAGAGATAACACCCCCCCATTACGTCATTCTTCAGAAAGGTGAAAAATGGTCCGTTTTCAAATGTTTTATTTTTGCACGTCAGTTCACATTTGTAGGTGGATTATTAGTTTTAGAGCTAAAATTAGCATGTTTAAAGTGATTTTCATGCTTCCAGGTGCCCGGGAAGTGAATTAAATACCATTTGGAGGCATTTAATGTTCAAGCAAAAACAGCTGATTTTTGACAAAAGAGATAACACCCCCCCATTACGTCATGCTTCAGAAAGGTGAAAAATTGTCCGTTTTCAAATGTTTTATTTTTGAATGTCAGTTCACATTTGTAGGTGGATTATTAGTTTTAGAGCTAAAATTAGCATGTTTAAAGTGATTTTCATGCTTCCTGTGGCCCTAAACACAAGGTTTGTGGAATGGTTAAAAGTGCATGAAAATGGCCAATTTGCTCACTCTGAGGTCTCAAAAAGTGTTTATTCACCCCGGGAAGTGAATTAAATACCATTTGGAGGCATTTAATGTTCAAGCAAAAACAGCTGATTTTAGACAAAAGAGATAACACCCCCCCATTACGTCATTCTTCAGAAAGGTGAAAAATGCTCCGTTTTCAAATGTTTTATTTTTGAACGTCAGTTCACATTTGTAGGTGGATTATTAGTTTTAGAGCTAAAATTAGCAAGTTTAAAGTGCTTTTCATGCTTCCAGGGGCCCGGGAAGTGAATTAAATACCATTTGGAGGCATTTAATGTTCAAGCAAAAACAGCTGATGTTTGACAAAAGAGATAACACCCCCCCATTACGTCATCCTTCAGAAAGGTGAAAAATGGTCCGTTTTCAAATGTTTTATTTTTGAACATCACTTCACATTTGTAGGTGGATTATTAGTTTTAGAGCTAATATTAGCATGTTTAAAGTGATTTTCATGCTTCCAGGTGCCCGGGAAGTGAATTAAATACCATTTGGAGGCATTTAATGTTCAAGCAAAAACAGCGGATTTTTGACAAAAGAGATAACACCCCCCCATTACGTAATTCTTCAGAAAGGTGAAAAATGGTCCGTTTTCAAATGTTTTATTTTTGAACGTCAGTTCACATTTGTAGGTGGATTATTAGTTTTAGAGCTAAAATTAGCATGTTTAAAGTGATTTTCATGCTTCCAGGGGCCCGGGAAGTGAATTAAATACCATTTGGAAGCATTTAATGTTCAAGCAAAAACAGCTGATGTTTGACAAAAGAGATAACACCCCCCCATTACGTCATTCTTCAGAAAGGTGAAAAATGGTCCGTTTTCAAATGTTTTATTTTTGAACATCAGTTCACATTTGTAGGTGGATTATTAGTTTTAGAGCTAAAATTAGCATGTTTAAAGTGATTTTCATGCTTCCAGGGGCCCGGGAAGTGAATTAAATACCATTTGGAGGCATTTAAGCATTTAATGTTCAAGCAAAAACGGCTGATTTTTGACAAAAGAGATAACACCCCCCCATTACGTCATGCTTCAGAAAGGTGAAAAATTGTCCGTTTTCAAATGTTTTATTTTTGAATGTCAGTTCACATTTGTAGGTGGATTATTAGTTTTAGAGCTAAAATTAGCATGTTTAAAGTGATTTTCATGCTTCCTGTTGCCCTAAACACAAGGTTTGTGGAATGGTTAAAAGTGCATGAAAATGGCCAATTTGCTCACTCTGAGGTCTCAAAAAGTGTTTCTTCACCCCGGGAAGTGAATTAAATACCATTTGGAGGCATTTAATGTTCAAGCAAAAACAGCTGATTTTTGACAAAAGAGATAACACGCCCCCATTACGTAATTCTTCAGAAAGGTGAAAAATGGTCCATTTTCAAATGTTTTATTTTTGAATGTCAGTTCACATTTGTAGGTGGATTATTAGTTTTAGAGCTAAAATTAGCATGTTTAAAGTGATTTGCATGCTTGCTGTGGCCCTAAACACAAGATTTGTGGAATGGTTAAAAGTGCGTGAAAATGGCCAATTTGCTCACTCTGAGGTCTCAAAAAGAGTTTCTTCACCCCGGGAAGTGAATTAAATACCATTTGGAGGCATTTAATGTTCAAGCAAAAACGGTTGATTTTTGACAAAAGAGATAACACCCCCCCATTACGTCATTCTTCGGAAAGGTGAAAAATGGTCCGTTTTCAAATGTTTTATTTTTGAACGTCAGTTCACATTTGTAGGTGGATTATTAGTTTTAGAGCTAAAATTAGCATGTTTAAAGTGATTTTCATGCTTCCAGGGGCCCGGGAAGTGAATTAAATACCATTTGGAGGCATTTAATGTTCAAGCAAAAACAGCTGATCTTTGACAAAAGAGATAACACCCCCCATTACGTCATTCTTCAGAAACGTGAAAAATGGTCCATTTTCAAATGTTTTATTTTTGAACGTCAGTTCACATTTGTAGGTGGATTATTAGTTTTAGACCTAAAATTAGCATGTTTAAAGTGATTTTCATGCTTCCAGGGGCTCTAAACACAAGATTTGTGGAATGGTTAAAAGTGCATGAAAATGGCCAATTTGCTCACTCTGAGGTCTCAAAAAGTGTTTCTTCACCCCGGGAAGTGAATTAAATACCATTTGGAGGCATTTAATGTTCAAGCAAAAACTGCAGATTTTTGACAAAAGAGATAACACCCCCCCATTACGTCATGCTTCAGAAAGGTGACAAATGGTCCGTTTTCAAATGTTTTATTTTTGAATGTCAATTCACATTTGTAGGTGGATTATTAGTTTTAGAGCTAAAATTAGCATGTTTAAAGTGATTTTCATGCTTCCTGTGGCCCTAAACACAAGGTTTGTGGAATGGTTA
Organism: Lissotriton helveticus; assembly: GCF_964261635.1. NCBI lineage: Eukaryota > Metazoa > Chordata > Amphibia > Caudata > Salamandridae > Lissotriton > Lissotriton helveticus. The sequence continues at coordinate 4,400,989 of NW_027611740.1, forward strand.
AAAGTGGATGAAAATGGCCAATTTGCTCACTCTGAGGTCTCAAAAAGTGTTTCTTCACCCCGGGAAGTGAATTAAATACCATTTGGAGGCATTTAATGTTCAAGCAAAAACAGCTGATTTTTGACAAAAGAGATAACACCCCCCCATTACGTAATTCTTCAGAAAGGTGAAAAATTGTCCGTTTTCAAATGTTTTATTTTTGAATGTCAGTTCACATTTGTAGGTGGATTATTAGTTTTAGAGCTAAAATTAGCATATTTAAAGTGATTTTCATGCTTCCAGGGGCTCTAAACACAAGATTTGTGGAATGGTTAAAAGTGCATGAAAATGGCCCATTTGCTTCTTTCTGAGGTCTCAAAAAGTGTTTCTTCACCCGGGAAGTGAATTAAATACCATTTGGAGGCATTTAATGTTCAAGCAAAAACGGCTGATTTTTGACAAAAGAGATAACACCCCCCCATTACATCATTCTTCAGATAGGTGAAAAATGGTCCGTTTTCAAATGTTTTATTTTTGAACGTCAGTTCACATTTGTAGGTGGATTATTAGTTTTAGAGCTAAAATTAGCATGTTTAAAGTGATTTTCATGCTTCCAGGGGCTCTAAACACAAGATTTGTGGAATGGTTAAAAGTGCATGAAAATGGCAAATTTGCTCACTCTGAGGTCTCAAAAAGTGTTTCTTCACCCCGGGAAGTGAATTAAATACCATTTGGAGGCATTTAATGTTCAATCAAAAACAGCTGATTTTTGACAAAAGAGATAACACCCCCCCATTACGTCATTCTTCAGAAAGGTGAAAAATGGTCCGTTTTCAAATGTTTTATTTTTGAACGTCAGTTCACATTTGTAGGTGGATTATTAGTTTTAGAGCTAAAATTAGCATGTTTAAAGTGATTTTCATGCTTCCAGGGGCCGGGGAAGTGAATTAAATACCATTTGGAGGCATTTAATGTTCAAGCAAAAACAGCTGATTTTTGACAAAAGAGATAACACCCCCCCATTACGTCATTCTTCAGAAAGGTGAAAAATGGTCCGTTTTCAAATGTTTTATTTTTGCACGTCAGTTCACATTTGTAGGTGGATTATTAGTTTTAGAGCTAAAATTAGCATGTTTAAAGTGATTTTCATGCTTCCAGGTGCCCGGGAAGTGAATTAAATACCATTTGGAGGCATTTAATGTTCAAGCAAAAACAGCTGATTTTCGACAAAATAGATAACACCCCCCCATTACGTCATGCTTCAGAAAGGTGAAAAATTGTCCGTTTTCAAATGTTTTATTTTTGAATGTCAGTTCACATTTGTAGGTGGATTATTAGTTTTAGAGCTAAAATTAGCATGTTTAAAGTGATTTTCATGCTTCCTGTGGCCCTAAACACAAGGTTTGTGGAATGGTTAAAAGTGCATGAAAATGGCCAATTTGCTCACTCTGAGGTCTCAAAAAGTGTTTATTCACCCCGGGAAGTGAATTAAATACCATTTGGAGGCATTTAATGTTCAAGCAAAAACAGCTGATTTTAGACAAAAGAGATAACACCCCCCCATTACGTAATTCTTCAGAAAGGTGAAAAATGCTCCGTTTTCAAATGTTTTATTTTTGAACGTCAGTTCACATTTGTAGGTGGATTATTAGTTTTAGAGCTAAAATTAGCATGTTTAAAGTGATATTCATGCTTCCAGGGGCTCTAAACACAAGATTTGTGGAATGGTTAAAAATGCATGAAAATGGCCAATTTGCTCACTCTGAGGTCTCAAAAAGTGTTTCTTCACCCCGGGAAGTGAATTAAATACCATTTGGAGGCATTTAATGTTCAAGCAAAAACAGCTGATTTTAGACAAAAGAGATAACCCCCTCCATTGCGTCATTCTTCAGAAAGGTGAAAAATGGTCCGTTTTTAAATGTTTTATTTTTGAACGTCAGTTCACATTTGTAGGTGGATTATTAGTTTTAGAGCTAAAATTAGCAAGTTTAAAGTGCTTTTCATGCTTCCAGGGGCCCGGGAAGTGAATTAAATACCATTTGGAGGCATTTAATGTTCAAGCAAAAACAGCTGATTTTAGACAAAAGAGATAACACCCCCCCATTGCGTAATTCTTCAGAAAGGTGAAAAATGGTCCGTTTTCAAATGTTTTATTTTTGAACGTCAGTTCACATTTGTAGGTGGATTATTAGTTTTAGAGCTAAAATTAGCATGTTTAAAGTGATTTTCATGCTTCCAGGGGCCCGGGAAGTGAATTAAATACCATTTGGAAGCATTTAATGTTCAAGCAAAAACAGCTGATGTTTGACAAAAGAGATAACACCCCCCCCATTACGTCATTCTTCAGAAAGGTGAAAAATGGTCCGTTTTCAAATGTTTTATTTTTGAACATCAGTTCACATTTGTAGGTGGATTATTAGTTTTAGAGCTAAAATTAGCATGTTTAAAGTGATTTTCATGCTTCCAGGGGCCCGGGAAGTGAATTAAATACCATTTGGAGGCATTTAATGTTCAAGCAAAAACGGCTGATTTTTGACAAAAGAGATAACACCCCCCCATTACGTCATGCTTCAGAAAGGTGAAAAATTGTCCGTTTTCAAATGTTTTATTTTTGAATGTCAGTTCACATTTGTAGGTGGATTATTAGTTTTAGAGCTAAAATTAGCATGTTTAAAGTGATTTTCATGCTTCCTGTGGCCCTAAACACAAGGTTTGTGGAATGGTTAAAAGTGCATGAAAATGGCCAATTTGCTCACTCTGAGGTCTCAAAAAGTGTTTCTTCACCCGGGAAGTGAATTAAATACCATTTGGAGGCATTTAATGTTCAATCAAAAACAGCTGATTTTTGACAAAAGAGATAACACCCCCCCCATTACGTCATTCTTCAGAAAGGTGAAAAATGGTCCGTTTTCAAATGTTTTATTTTTGAACGTCAGTTCACATTTGTAGGTGGATTATTAGTTTTAGAGCTAAAATTAGCATGTTTAAAGTGATTTTCATGCTTCCAGGGGCCGGGGAAGTGAATTAAATACCATTTGGAGGCATTTAATGTTCAAGCAAAAACAGCTGATTTTTGACAAAAGAGATAACACCCCCCCATTACGTCATTCTTCAGAAAGGTGAAAAATGGTCCGTTTTCAAATGTTTTATTTTTGAACGTCAGTTCACATTTGTAGGTGGATTATTAGTTTTAGAGCTAAAATTAGCATGTTTAAAGTGATTTTCATGCTTCCAGGGGCTCTAAACACAAGATTTGTGGAATGGTTAAAAGTGCATGAAAATGGCCAATTTGCTCACTCTGAGGTCTCAAAAAGTGTTTCTTCACCCCGGGAAGTGAATTAAATACCATTTTGAGGCATTTAATGTTCAAGCAAAAACGGCTGATTTTTTACAAAAGAGATAACACCCCCCCATTACGTCATGCTTCAGAAAGGTGAAAAATGGTCCATTTTCAAATGTTTTATTTTTGCACGTCAGTTCACATTTGTAGGTGGATTATTAGTTTTAGAGCTAAAATTAGCATGTTTAAAGTGATTTTCATGCTTCCAGGTGCCCGGGAAGTGAATTAAATACCATTTGGAGGCATTTAATGTTCAAGCAAAAACAGCTGATTTTTGACAAAAGAGATAACACCCCCCCATTACGTCATGCTTCAGAAAGGTGAAAAATTGCCCGTTTTCAAATGTTTTATTTTTGAATGTCAGTTCACATTTGTAGGTGGATTATTAGTTTTAGAGCTAAAATTAGCATGTTTAAAGTGATTTTCATGCTTCCTGTGGCCCTAAACACAAGGTTTGTGGAATGGTTAAAAGTGCATGAAAATGGCCAATTTGCTCACTCTGAGGCCTCAAAAAGTGTTTATTCACCCCGGGAAGTGAATTAAATACCATTTGGAGGCATTTAATGTTCAAGCAAAAACAGCTGATTTTAGACAAAAGAGATAACACCCCCCCATTACGTAATTCTTCAGAAAGGTGAAAAATGCTCCGTTTTCAAATGTTTTATTTTTGAACGTCAGTTCACATTTGTAGGTGGATTATTAGTTTTAGAGCTAAAATTAGCATGTTTAAAGTGATATTCATGCTTCCAGGGGCTCTAAACACAAGATTTGTGGAATGGTTAAAAGTGCATGAAAATGGCCAATTTGCTAACTCTGAGGTCTCAAAAAGTGTTTCTTCACCCCTGGAAGTGAATTAAATACCATTTGGAGGCATTTAATGTTCAAGCAAAAACAGCTGATTTTAGACAAAAGAGATAACACCCCCCCATTGCGTCATTCTTCAGAAAGGTGAAAAATGGTCCGTTTTTAAATGTTTTATTTTTGAACGTCAGTTCACATTTGTAGGTGGATTATTAGTTTTAGAGCTAAAATTAGCAAGTTTAAAGTGCTTTTCATGCTTCCAGGGGCCCGGGAAGTGAATTAAATACCATTTGGAGGCATTTAATGTTCAAGTTAAAACAGCTGATGTTTGACAAAAGAGATAACACCCCCCCATTACGTCATCCTTCAGAAAGGTGAAAAATGGTCCGTTTTCAAATGTTTTATTTTTGAACGTCACTTCACATTTGTAGGTGGATTATTAGTTTTAGAGCTAATATTAGCATGTTTAAAGTGATTTTCATGCTTCCAGGTGCCCGGGAAGTGAATTAAATACCATTTGGAGGCATTTAATGTTCAAGCAAAAACAGCTGATTTTTGACAAAAGAGATAACACCCCCCCATTACGTAATTCTTCAGAAAGGTGAAAAATGGTCCGTTTTCAAATGTTTTATTTTTGAACGTCAGTTCACATTTGTAGGTGGATTATTAGTTTTAGAGCTAAAATTAGCATGTTTAAAGTGATTTTCATGCTTCCAGGGGCCCGGGAAGTGAATTAAATACCATTTGGAAGCATTTAATGTTCAAGCAAAAACAGCTGATGTTTGACAAAAGAGATAACACCCCCCCATTACGTCATTCTTCAGAAAGGTGAAAAATGGTCCGTTTTCAAATGTTTTATTTTTGAACATCAGTTCACATTTGTAGGTGGATTATTAGTTTTAGAGCTAAAATTAGCATGTTTAAAGTGATTTTCATGCTTCCAGGGGCTCTAAACACAAGATTTGTAGAATGGTTAAAAGTGCATGAAAATGGCCAATTTGCTCAGTCTGAGGTCTCAAAAAGTGTTTCTTCACCCCGGGAAGTGAATTAAATACCATTTGGAGGCATTTAATGTTCAAGCAAAAACAGCAGATTTTTGACAAAAGAGATAACACCCCCCCATTACGTCATTCTTCAGAAAGGTGAAAAATGGTCCGTTTTCAAATGTTTTATTTTTGAACATCAGTTCACATTTGTAGGTGGATTATTAGTTTTAGAGCTAAAATTAGCATGTTTAAAGTGATTTTCATGTTTCCAGGGGCCCGGGAAGTGAATTAAATACCATTTGGAGGCATTTAATGGTCAAGCAAAAACGGCTGATTTTTGACAAAAGAGATAACACCCCCCCATTACGTCATGCTTCAGAAAGGTGAAAAATTGTCCGTTTTCAAATGTTTTATTTTTGAATGTCAGTTCACATTTGTAGGTGGATTATTAGTTTTAGAGCTAAAATTAGCATGTTTAAAGTGATTTTCATGCTTCCTGTGGCCCTAAACACAAGGTTTGTGGAATGGTTAAAAGTGCATGAAAATGGCCAATTTGCTCACTCTGAGGTCTCAAAAAGTGTTTCTTCACCCCGGGAAGTGAATTAAATACCATTTGGAGGCATTTAATGTTCAAGCAAAAACAGCTGATTTTTGACAAAAGAGATAACACGCCCCCATTACGTAATTCTTCAGAAAGGTGAAAAATGGTCCGTTTTCAAATGTTTTATTTTTGAACGTCAGTTCACATTTGTAGGTGGATTATTAGTTTTAGAGCTAAAATTAGCATGTTTAAAGTGATTTTCATGCTTCCAGGGGCCCGGGAAGTGAATTAAATACCATTTGGAGGCATTTAATGTTCAAGCAAAAACGGCTGATTTTTGACAAAAGAGATAACACCCCCCCATTACGTCATTCTTCAGAAAGGTGAAAAATGGTCCGTTTTCAAATGTTTTATTTTTGAACGTCAGTTCACATTTGTAGGTGGATTATTAGTTTTAGAGCTAAAATTAGCATGTTTAAAGTGATTTTCATGCTTCCAGGGGCCCGGGAAGTGAATTAAATACCATTTGGAGGCATTTAATGTTCAAGCAAAAACAGCTGATCTTTGACAAAAGAGATAACACCCCCCCATTACGTCATTCTTCAGAAAGGTGAAAAATGGTCCATTTTCAAATGTTTTATTTTTGAATGTCAGTTCACATTTGTAGGTGGATTATTAGTTTTAGAGCTAAAATTAGCATGTTTAACCACTTGGCTGCTAAGGGGTGTGCATGTAGGTCCATTGACTTTCCATTGAAATCAATGGGCCCTACATGACGAGTTACCCTTGTCATTAGCACTGAAGGGGTTAAAGTGATTTGCATGCTTGATGTGGCCCTAAACACAAGATTTGTGGAATGGTTAAAAGTGCGTGAAAATGGCCAATTTGCTCACTCTGAGGTCTCAAAAAGAGTTTCTTCACCCCGGGAAGTGAATTAATTACCATTTTGAGGCATTTAATGTTCAAGCAAAAACGGCTGATTTTTGACAAAAGAGATAACACCCCCCCATTACGTCATTCTTCAGAAAGGTGAAAAATGGTCCGTTTTCAAATGTTTTATTTTTGAACGTCAGTTCACATTTGTAGGTGGATTATTAGTTTTAGAGCTAAAATTAGCATGTTTAAAGTGATTTTCATGCTTCCAGGGGCCCGGGAAGTGAATTAAATACCATTTGGAGGCATTTAATGTTCAAGCAAAAACAGCTGATCTTTGACAAAAGAGATAACACCCCCCATTACGTCATTCTTCAGAAAGGTGAAAAATGGTCCATTTTCAAATGTTTTATTTTTGAACGTCAGTTCACATTTGTAGGTGGATTATTAGTTTTAGAGCTAAAATTAGCATGTTTATAGTGATTTTCATGCTTCCAGGGGCTCTAAACACAAGGTTTGTGGAATGGTTAAAAGTGGATGAAAATGGCCAATTTGCTCACTCTGAGGTCTCAAAAAGTGTTTCTTCACCCCGGGAAGTGAATTAAATACCATTTAGAGGCATTTAATGTTCAATCAAAAACAGCTGATTTTTGACAAAAGAGATAACACCCCCCCATTACGTCATTCTTCAGAAAGGTGAAAAATGGTCCGTTTTCAAATGTTTTATTTTTGAACGTCAGTTCACATTTGTAGGTGGATTATTAGTTTTAGAGCTAAAATTAGCATGTTTAAAGTGATTTTCATGCTTCCAGGTGCCCGGGAAGTGAATTAAATACCATTTGGAGGCATTTAATGTTCAAGCAAAAACAGCTGATTTTTGACAAAAGAGATAACACCCCCCCTTTACGTCATGCTTCAGAAAGGTGAAAAATTGTCCGTTTTCAAATGTTTAATTTTTGAATGTCAGTTCACATTTGTAGGTGAATTATTAGTTTTAGAGCTAAAATTAGCATGTTTAAAGTGATTTTCATGCTTCCTGTGGCCCTAAACACAAGGTTTGTGGAATGGTTAAAGGTGCATGAAAATGGCCAATTTGCTCACTCTGAGGTCTCAAAAAGTGTTTCTTCACCCCGGGAAGTGAATTAAATACCATTTGGAGGCATTTAATGTTCAAGCAAAAACAGCTGATTTTAGACAAAAGAGATAACACCCCCCCATTGCGTCATTCTTCAGAAAGGTGAAAAATGGTCCGTTTTTAAATGTTTTATTTTTGAACGTCAGTTCACATTTGTAGGTGGATTATTAGTTTTAGAGCTAAAATTAGCATGTTTAAAGTGATTTTCATGCTTCCTGTGGCCCTAAACACAAGGTTTGTGGAATGGTTAAAAGTGCATGAAAATGGCCAATTTGCTCACTCTGAGGTCTCAAAAAGTGTTTCTTCACCCCGGGAAGTGAATTAAATACCATTTGGAGGCATTTAATGTTCAAGCAAAAACAGATGATTTTTGACAAAAGAGATAACACGCCCCCATTACGTAATTCTTCAGAAAGGTGAAAAATGGTCCGTTTTCAAATGTTTTATTTTTGAACGTCAGTTCACATTTGTAGGTGGATTATTAGTTTTAGAGCTAAAATTAGCATGTTTAAAGTGATTTTCATGCTTCCAGGGGCTCTAAACACAAGATTTGTGGAATGGTTAAAAGTGCATGAAAATGGCAAATTTGCTCACTCTGAGGTCTCAAAAAGTGTTTCTTCACCCCGGGAAGTGAATCAAATACCATTTGGAGGCATTTAATGTTCAATCAAAAACAGCTGATTTTTGACAAAAGAGATAACACCCCCCCATTACGTCATTCTTCAGAAAGGTGAAAAATGGTCCGTTTTCAAATGTTTTATTTTTGAACGTCAGTTCACATTTGTAGGTGGATTATTAGTTTTAGAGCTAAAATTAGCATGTTTAAAGTGATTTTCATGCTTCCAGGGGCCGGGGAAGTGAATTAAATACCATTTGGAGGCATTTATTGTTCAAGCAAAAACAGCTGATTTTTGACAAAAGAGATAACACCCCCCCATTACGTCATTCTTCAGAAAGGTGAAAAATGGTCCGTTTTCAAATGTTTTATTTTTGAACGTCAGTTCACATTTGTAGGTGGATTATTAGTTTTAGAGCTAAAATTAGCATGTTTAAAGTGATTTTCATGCTTCCAGGGGCACTAAACACAAGATTTGTTGAATGGTTAAAAGTGCAGGAAAATGGCCAATTTGCTCACTCTGAGGTCTCAAAAAGTGTTTCTTCACCCCGGGAAGTGAATTAAATACCATTTTGAGGCATTTAATGTTCAAGCAAAAACGGCTGATTTTTTACAAAAGAGATAACACCCCCCCATTACGTCATGCTTCAGAAAGGTGAAAAATGGTCCGTTTTCAAATGTTTTATTTTTGCACGTCAGTTCACATTTGTAGGTGGATTATTAGTTTTAGAGCTAAAATTAGCATGTTTAAAGTGATTTTCATGCTTCCAGGGGCCCGGGAAGTGAATTAAATACCATTTGGAGGCATTTAATGTTCAAGCAAAAACGGCTGATTTTTGACAAAAGAGATAACACCCCCCATTACGTCATTCTTCAGAAAGGTGAAAAATGGTCCGTTTTCAAATGTTTTATTTTTGAACGTCAGTTCACATTTGTAGGTGGATTATTAGTTTTAGAGCTAAAATTAGCATGTTTAAAGTGATTTTCATGCTTCCAGGGGCCCGGGAAGTGAATTAAATACCATTTGGAGGCATTTAATGTTCAAGCAAAAACAGCTGATCTTTGACAAAAGAGATAACACCCCCCCATTACGTCATTCTTCAGAAAGGTGAAAAATGGTCCATTTTCAAATGTTTTATTTTTGAATGTCAGTTCACATTTGTAGGTGGATTATTAGTTTTAGAGCTAAAATTAGCATGTTTAACCACTTGGCTGCTAAGGGGTGTGCATGTAGGTCCATTGACTTTCCATTGAAATCAATGGGCCCTACATGACGAGTTACCCTTGTCATTAGCACTGAAGGGGTTAAAGTGATTTGCATGCTTGATGTGGCCCTAAACACAAGATTTGTGGAATGGTTAAAAGTGCGTGAAAATGGCCAATTTGCTCACTCTGAGGTCTCAAAAAGAGTTTCTTCACCCCGGGAAGTGAATTAATTACCATTTTGAGGCATTTAATGTTCAAGCAAAAACGGCTGATTTTTGACAAAAGAGATAACACCCCCCCATTACGTCATTCTTCAGAAAGGTGAAAAATGGTCCGTTTTCAAATGTTTTATTTTTGAACGTCAGTTCACATTTGTAGGTGGATTATTAGTTTTAGAGCTAAAATTAGCATGTTTAAAGTGATTTTCATGCTTCCAGGGGCCCGGGAAGTGAATTAAATACCATTTGGAGGCATTTAATGTTCAAGCAAAAACAGCTGATCTTTGACAAAAGAGATAACACCCCCCATTACGTCATTCTTCAGAAAGGTGAAAAATGGTCCATTTTCAAATGTTTTATTTTTGAACGTCAGTTCACATTTGTAGGTGGATTATTAGTTTTAGAGCTAAAATTAGCATGTTTATAGTGATTTTCATGCTTCCAGGGGCTCTAAACACAAGGTTTGTGGAATGGTTAAAAGTGGATGAAAATGGCCAATTTGCTCACTCTGAGGTCTCAAAAAGTGTTTCTTCACCCCGGGAAGTGAATTAAATACCATTTAGAGGCATTTAATGTTCAATCAAAAACAGCTGATTTTTGACAAAAGAGATAACACCCCCCCATTACGTCATTCTTCAGAAAGGTGAAAAATGGTCCGTTTTCAAATGTTTTATTTTTGAACGTCAGTTCACATTTGTAGGTGGATTATTAGTTTTAGAGCTAAAATTAGCATGTTTAAAGTGATTTTCATGCTTCCAGGTGCTCGGGAAGTGAATTAAATACCATTTGGAGGCATTTAATGTTCAAGCAAAAACAGCTGATTTTTGACAAAAGAGATAACACCCCCCCTTTACGTCATGCTTCAGAAAGGTGAAAAATTGTCCGTTTTCAAATGTTTAATTTTTGAATGTCAGTTCACATTTGTAGGTGAATTATTAGTTTTAGAGCTAAAATTAGCATGTTTAAAGTGATTTTCATGCTTCCTGTGGCCCTAAACACAAGGTTTGTGGAATGGTTAAAGGTGCATGAAAATGGCCAATTTGCTCACTCTGAGGTCTCAAAAAGTGTTTCTTCACCCCGGGAAGTGAATTAAATACCATTTGGAGGCATTTAATGTTCAAGCAAAAACAGCTGATTTTAGACAAAAGAGATAACACCCCCCATTGCGTCATTCTTCAGAAAGGTGAAAAATGGTCCGTTTTTAAATGTTTTATTTTTGAACGTCAGTTCACATTTGTAGGTGGATTATTAGTTTTAGAGCTAAAATTAGCATGTTTAAAGTGATTTTCATGCTTCCTGTGGCCCTAAACACAAGGTTTGTGGAATGGTTAAAAGTGCATGAAAATGGCCAATTTGCTCACTCTGAGGTCTCAAAAAGTGTTTCTTCACCCCGGGAAGTGAATTAAATACCATTTGGAGGCATTTAATGTTCAAGCAAAAACAGATGATTTTTGACAAAAGAGATAACACGCCCCCATTACGTAATTCTTCAGAAAGGTGAAAAATGGTCCGTTTTCAAATGTTTTATTTTTGAACGTCAGTTCACATTTGTAGGTGGATTATTAGTTTTAGAGCTAAAATTAGCATGTTTAAAGTGATTTTCATGCTTCCAGGGGCTCTAAACACAAGATTTGTGGAATGGTTAAAAGTGCATGAAAATGGCAAATTTGCTCACTCTGAGGTCTCAAAAAGTGTTTCTTCACCCCGGGAAGTGAATCAAATACCATTTGGAGGCATTTAATGTTCAATCAAAAACAGCTGATTTTTGACAAAAGAGATAACACCCCCCCATTACGTCATTCTTCAGAAAGGTGAAAAATGGTCCGTTTTCAAATGTTTTATTTTTGAACGTCAGTTCACATTTGTAGGTGGATTATTAGTTTTAGAGCTAAAATTAGCATGTTTAAAGTGATTTTCATGCTTCCAGGGGCCGGGGAAGTGAATTAAATACCATTTGGAGGCATTTATTGTTCAAGCAAAAACAGCTGATTTTTGACAAAAGAGATAACACCCCCCCATTACGTCATTCTTCAGAAAGGTGAAAAATGGTCCGTTTTCAAATGTTTTATTTTTGAACGTCAGTTCACATTTGTAGGTGGATTATTAGTTTTAGAGCTAAAATTAGCATGTTTAAAGTGATTTTCATGCTTCCAGGGGCACTAAACACAAGATTTGTTGAATGGTTAAAAGTGCAGGAAAATGGCCAATTTGCTCACTCTGAGGTCTCAAAAAGTGTTTCTTCACCCCGGGAAGTGAATTAAATACCATTTAGAGGCATTTAATGTTCAATCAAAAACAGCTGATTTTTGACAAAAGAGATAACACCCCCCCATTACGTCATTCTTCAGAAAGGTGAAAAATGGTCCGTTTTCAAATGTTTTATTTTTGAACGTCAGTTCACATTTGTAGGTGGATTATTAGTTTTAGAGCTAAAATTAGCATGTTTAAAGTGATTTTCATGCTTCCAGGTGCTCGGGAAGTGAATTAAATACCATTTGGAGGCATTTAATGTTCAAGCAAAAACAGCTGATTTTTGACAAAAGAGATAACACCCCCCCTTTACGTCATGCTTCAGAAAGGTGAAAAATTGTCCGTTTTCAAATGTTTAATTTTTGAATGTCAGTTCACATTTGTAGGTGAATTATTAGTTTTAGAGCTAAAATTAGCATGTTTAAAGTGATTTTCATGCTTCCTGTGGCCCTAAACACAAGGTTTGTGGAATGGTTAAAGGTGCATGAAAATGGCCAATTTGCTCACTCTGAGGTCTCAAAAAGTGTTTCTTCACCCCGGGAAGTGAATTAAATACCATTTGGAGGCATTTAATGTTCAAGCAAAAACAGCTGATTTTAGACAAAAGAGATAACACCCCCCATTGCGTCATTCTTCAGAAAGGTGAAAAATGGTCCGTTTTTAAATGTTTTATTTTTGAACGTCAGTTCACATTTGTAGGTGGATTATTAGTTTTAGAGCTAAAATTAGCATGTTTAAAGTGATTTTCATGCTTCCTGTGGCCCTAAACACAAGGTTTGTGGAATGGTTAAAAGTGCATGAAAATGGCCAATTTGCTCACTCTGAGGTCTCAAAAAGTGTTTCTTCACCCCGGGAAGTGAATTAAATACCATTTGGAGGCATTTAATGTTCAAGCAAAAACAGATGATTTTTGACAAAAGAGATAACACGCCCCCATTACGTAATTCTTCAGAAAGGTGAAAAATGGTCCGTTTTCAAATGTTTTATTTTTGAACGTCAGTTCACATTTGTAGGTGGATTATTAGTTTTAGAGCTAAAATTAGCATGTTTAAAGTGATTTTCATGCTTCCAGGGGCTCTAAACACAAGATTTGTGGAATGGTTAAAAGTGCATGAAAATGGCAAATTTGCTCACTCTGAGGTCTCAAAAAGTGTTTCTTCACCCCGGGAAGTGAATCAAATACCATTTGGAGGCATTTAATGTTCAATCAAAAACAGCTGATTTTTGACAAAAGAGATAACACCCCCCCATTACGTCATTCTTCAGAAAGGTGAAAAATGGTCCGTTTTCAAATGTTTTATTTTTGAACGTCAGTTCACATTTGTAGGTGGATTATTAGTTTTAGAGCTAAAATTAGCATGTTTAAAGTGATTTTCATGCTTCCAGGGGCCGGGGAAGTGAATTAAATACCATTTGGAGGCATTTATTGTTCAAGCAAAAACAGCTGATTTTTGACAAAAGAGATAACACCCCCCCATTACGTCATTCTTCAGAAAGGTGAAAAATGGTCCGTTTTCAAATGTTTTATTTTTGAACGTCAGTTCACATTTGTAGGTGGATTATTAGTTTTAGAGCTAAAATTAGCATGTTTAAAGTGATTTTCATGCTTCCAGGGGCACTAAACACAAGATTTGTTGAATGGTTAAAAGTGCAGGAAAATGGCCAATTTGCTCACTCTGAGGTCTCAAAAAGTGTTTCTTCACCCCGGGAAGTGAATTAAATACCATTTTGAGGCATTTAATGTTCAAGCAAAAACGGCTGATTTTTTACAAAAGAGATAACACCCCCCCATTACGTCATGCTTCAGAAAGGTGAAAAATGGTCCGTTTTCAAATGTTTTATTTTTGCACGTCAGTTCACATTTGTAGGTGGATTATTAGTTTTAGAGCTAAAATTAGCATGTTTAAAGTGATTTTCATGCTTCCAGGTGCCCGGGAAGTGAATTAAATACCATTTGGAGGCATTTAATGTTCAAGCAAAAACAGCTGATTTTTGACAAAAGAGATAACACCCCCCCATTACGTCATGCTTCAGAAAGGTGAAAAATTGTCCGTTTTCAAATGTTTTATTTTTGAATGTCAGTTCACATTTGTAGGTGGATTATTAGTTTTAGAGCTAAAATTAGCATGTTTAAAGTGATTTTCATGCTTCCTGTGGCCCTAAACACAAGGTTTGTGGAATGGTTAAAAGTGCATGAAAATGGCCAATTTGCTCACTCTGAGGTCTCAAAAAGTGTTTATTCACCCCGGGAAGTGAATTAAATACCATTTGGAGGCATTTAATGTTCAAGCAAAAACAGCTGATTTTAGACAAAAGAGATAACACTACGTAATTCTTCAGAAAGGTGAAAAATGCTCCGTTTTCAAATGTTTTATTTTTGAACGTCAGTTCACATTTGTAGGTGGATTATTAGTTTTAGAGCTAAAATTAGCATGTTTAAAGTGATATTCATGCTTCCAGGGGCTCTAAACACAAGATTTGTGGAATGGTTAAAAGTGCATGAAAATGGCCAATTTGCTCACTCTGAGGTCTCAAAAAGTGTTTCTTCACCCCGGGAAGTGAATTAAATACCATTTGGAGGCATTTAATGTTCAAGCAAAAACAGCTGATTTTAGACAAAAGAGATAACACCCCCCCATTGCGTCATTCTTCAGAAAGGTGAAAAATGGTCCGTTTTTAAATGTTTTATTTTTGAACGTCAGTTCACATTTGTAGGTGGATTATTAGTTTTAGAGCTAAAATTAGCAAGTTTAAAGTGCTTTTCATGCTTCCAGGGGCCCGGGAAGTGAATTAAATACCATTTGGAGGCATTTAATGTTCAAGCAAAAACAGCTGATGTTTGACAAAAGAGATAACACCCCCCCATTACGTCATCCTTCAGAAAGGTGAAAAATGGTCCGTTTTCAAATGTTTTATTTTTGAACATCACTTCACATTTGTAGGTGGATTATTAGTTTTAGAGCTAATATTAGCATGTTTAAAGTGATTTTCATGCTTCCAGGTGCCCGGGAAGTGAATTAAATACCATTTGGAGGCATTTAATGTTCAAGCAAAAACAGCGGATTTTTGACAAAAGAGATAACACCCCCCCATTACGTAATTCTTCAGAAAGGTGAAAAATGGTCCGTTTTCAAATGTTTTATTTTTGAACGTCAGTTCACATTTGTAGGTGGATTATTAGTTTTAGAGCTAAAATTAGCATGTTTAAAGTGATTTTCATGCTTCCAGGTGCCCGGGAAGTGAATTAAATACCATTTGGAGGCATTTAATGTTCAAGCAAAAACAGCTGATTTTTGACAAAAGAGATAACACCCCCCCATTACGTCATGCTTCAGAAAGGTGAAAAATTGTCCGTTTTCAAATGTTTTATTTTTGAATGTCAGTTCACATTTGTAGGTGGATTATTAGTTTTAGAGCTAAAATTAGCATGTTTAAAGTGATTTTCATGCTTCCTGTGGCCCTAAACACAAGGTTTGTGGAATGGTTAAAAGTGCATGAAAATGGCCAATTTGCTCACTCTGAGGTCTCAAAAAGTGTTTATTCACCCCGGGAAGTGAATTAAATACCATTTGGAGGCATTTAATGTTCAAGCAAAAACAGCTGATTTTAGACAAAAGAGATAACACTACGTAATTCTTCAGAAAGGTGAAAAATGCTCCGTTTTCAAATGTTTTATTTTTGAACGTCAGTTCACATTTGTAGGTGGATTATTAGTTTTAGAGCTAAAATTAGCATGTTTAAAGTGATATTCATGCTTCCAGGGGCTCTAAACACAAGATTTGTGGAATGGTTAAAAGTGCATGAAAATGGCCAATTTGCTCACTCTGAGGTCTCAAAAAGTGTTTCTTCACCCCGGGAAGTGAATTAAATACCATTTGGAGGCATTTAATGTTCAAGCAAAAACAGCTGATTTTAGACAAAAGAGATAACACCCCCCCATTGCGTCATTCTTCAGAAAGGTGAAAAATGGTCCGTTTTTAAATGTTTTATTTTTGAACGTCAGTTCACATTTGTAGGTGGATTATTAGTTTTAGAGCTAAAATTAGCAAGTTTAAAGTGCTTTTCATGCTTCCAGGGGCCCGGGAAGTGAATTAAATACCATTTGGAGGCATTTAATGTTCAAGCAAAAACAGCTGATGTTTGACAAAAGAGATAACACCCCCCCATTACGTCATCCTTCAGAAAGGTGAAAAATGGTCCGTTTTCAAATGTTTTATTTTTGAACATCACTTCACATTTGTAGGTGGATTATTAGTTTTAGAGCTAATATTAGCATGTTTAAAGTGATTTTCATGCTTCCAGGTGCCCGGGAAGTGAATTAAATACCATTTGGAGGCATTTAATGTTCAAGCAAAAACAGCGGATTTTTGACAAAAGAGATAACACCCCCCCATTACGTAATTCTTCAGAAAGGTGAAAAATGGTCCGTTTTCAAATGTTTTATTTTTGAACGTCAGTTCACATTTGTAGGTGGATTATTAGTTTTAGAGCTAAAATTAGCATGTTTAAAGTGATTTTCATGCTTCCAGGGGCCCGGGAAGTGAATTAAATACCATTTGGAAGCATTTAATGTTCAAGCAAAAACAGCTGATGTTTGACAAAAGAGATAACACCCCCCCATTACGTCATTCTTCAGAAAGGTGAAAAATGGTCCGTTTTCAAATGTTTTATTTTTGAACATCAGTTCACATTTGTAGGTGGATTATTAGTTTTAGAGCTAAAATTAGCATGTTTAAAGTGATTTTCATGCTTCCAGGGGCCCGGGAAGTGAATTAAATACCATTTGGAGGCATTTAATGTTCAAGCAAAAACGGCTGATTTTTGACAAAAGAGATAACACCCCCCCATTACGTCATGCTTCAGAAAGGTGAAAAATTGTCCGTTTTCAAATGTTTTATTTTTGAATGTCAGTTCACATTTGTAGGTGGATTATTAGTTTTAGAGCTAAAATTAGCATGTTTAAAGTGATTTTCATGCTTCCTGTGGCCCTAAACACAAGGTTTGTGGAATGGTTAAAAGTGCATGAAAATGGCCAATTTGCTCACTCTGAGGTCTCAAAAAGTGTTTCTTCACCCCGGGAAGTGAATTAAATACCATTTGGAGGCATTTAATGTTCAAGCAAAAACAGCTGATTTTTGACAAAAGAGATAACACGCCCCCATTACGTAATTCTTCAGAAAGGTGAAAAATGGTCCGTTTTCAAATGTTTTATTTTTGAACGTCAGTTCACATTTGTAGGTGGATTATTAGTTTTAGAGCTAAAATTAGCATGTTTAAAGTGATTTTCATGCTTCCAGGGGCTCTAAACACAAGATTTGTGGAATGGTTAAAAGTGCATGAAAATGGCAAATTTGCTCACTCTGAGGTCTCAAAAAGTGTTTCTTCACCCCGGGAAGTGAATTAAATACCATTTGGAGGCATTTAATGTTCAATCAAAAACAGCTGATTTTTGACAAAAGAGATAACACCCCCCCCATTACGTCATTCTTCAGAAAGGTGAAAAATGGTCCGTTTTCAAATGTTTTATTTTTGAACGTCAGTTCACATTTGTAGGTGGATTATTAGTTTTAGAGCTAAAATTAGCATGTTTAAAGTGATTTTCATGCTTCCAGGGGCCGGGGAAGTGAATTAAATACCATTTGGAGGCATTTAATGTTCAAGCAAAAACAGCTGATTTTTGACAAAAGAGATAACACCCCCCCATTACGTCATTCTTCAGAAAGGTGAAAAATGGTCCGTTTTCAAATGTTTTATTTTTGAACGTCAGTTCACATTTGTAGGTGGATTATTAGTTTTAGAGCTAAAATTAGCATGTTTAAAGTGATTTTCATGCTTCCAGGGGCTCTAAACACAAGATTTGTGGAATGGTTAAAAGTGCATGAAAATGGCCAATTTGCTCACTCTGAGGTCTCAAAAAGTGTTTCTTCACCCCGGGAAGTGAATTAAATACCATTTTGAGGCATTTAATGTTCAAGCAAAAACGGCTGATTTTTTACAAAAGAGATAACACCCCCCCATTACGTCATGCTTCAGAAAGGTGAAAAATGGTCCGTTTTCAAATGTTTTATTTTTGCACGTCAGTTCACATTTGTAGGTGGATTATTAGTTTTAGAGCTAAAATTAGCATGTTTAAAGTGATTTTCATGCTTCCAGGTGCCCGGGAAGTGAATTAAATACCATTTGGAGGCATTTAATGTTCAAGCAAAAACAGCTGATTTTTGACAAAAGAGATAACACCCCCCCATTACGTCATGCTTCAGAAAGGTGAAAAATTGTCCGTTTTCAAATGTTTTATTTTTGAATGTCAGTTCACATTTGTAGGTGGATTATTAGTTTTAGAGCTAAAATTAGCATGTTTAAAGTGATTTTCATGCTTCCTGTGGCCCTAAACACAAGGTTTGTGGAATGGTTAAAAGTGCATGAAAATGGCCAATTTGCTCACTCTGAGGTCTCAAAAAGTGTTTATTCACCCCGGGAAGTGAATTAAATACCATTTGGAGGCATTTAATGTTCAAGCAAAAACAGCTGATTTTAGACAAAAGAGATAACACCCCCCCATTACGTAATTCTTCAGAAAGGTGAAAAATGCTCCGTTTTCAAATGTTTTATTTTTGAACGTCAGTTCACATTTGTAGGTGGATTATTAGTTTTAGAGCTAAAATTAGCATGTTTAAAGTGATATTCATGCTTCCAGGGGCTCTAAACACAAGATTTGTGGAATGGTTAAAAGTGCATGAAAATGGCCAATTTCCTAACTCTGAGGTCTCAAAAAGTGTTTCTTCACCCCTGGAAGTGAATTAAATACCATTTGGAGGCATTTAATGTTCAAGCAAAAACAGCTGATTTTAGACAAAAGAGATAACACCCCCCCATTGCGTCATTCTTCAGAAAGGTGAAAAATGGTCCGTTTTTAAATGTTTTATTTTTGAACGTCAGTTCACATTTGTAGGTGGATTATTAGTTTTAGAGCTAAAATTAGCAAGTTTAAAGTGCTTTTCATGCTTCCAGGGGCCCGGGAAGTGAATTAAATACCATTTGGAGGCATTTAATGTTCAAGCAAAAACAGCTGATGTTTGACAAAAGAGATAACACCCCCCCATTACGTCATCCTTCAGAAAGGTGAAAAATGGTCCGTTTTCAAATGTTTTATTTTTGAACGTCACTTCACATTTGTAGGTGGATTATTAGTTTTAGAGCTAATATTAGCATGTTTAAAGTGATTTTCATGCTTCCAGGTGCCCGGGAAGTGAATTAAATACCATTTGGAGGCATTTAATGTTCAAGCAAAAACAGCTGATTTTTGACAAAAGAGATAACACCCCCCCATTACGTAATTCTTCAGAAAGGTGAAAAATGGTCCGTTTTCAAATGTTTTATTTTTGAACGTCAGTTCACATTTGTAGGTGGATTATTAGTTTTAGAGCTAAAATTAGCATGTTTAAAGTGATTTTCATGCTTCCAGGGGCCCGGGAAGTGAATTAAATACCATTTGGAAGCATTTAATGTTCAAGCAAAAACAGCTGATGTTTGACAAAAGAGATAACACCCCCCATTACGTCATTCTTCAGAAAGGTGAAAAATGGTCCGTTTTCAAATGTTTTATTTTTGAACATCAGTTCACATTTGTAGGTGGATTATTAGTTTTAGAGCTAAAATTAGCATGTTTAAAGTGATTTTCATGCTTCCAGGGGCTCTAAACACAAGATTTGTAGAATGGTTAAAAGTGCATGAAAATGGCCAATTTGCTCACTCTGAGGTCTCAAAAAGTGTTTCTTCACCCCGGGAAGTGAATTAAATACCATTTGGAGGCATTTAATGTTCAAGCAAAAACAGCAGATTTTTGACAAAAGAGATAACACCCCCCCATTACGTCATTCTTCAGAAAGGTGAAAAATGGTCCGTTTTCAAATGTTTTATTTTTGAACATCAGTTCACATTTGTAGGTGGATTATTAGTTTTAGAGCTAAAATTAGCATGTTTAAAGTGATTTTCATGTTTCCAGGGGCCCGGGAAGTGAATTAAATACCATTTGGAGGCATTTAATGGTCAAGCAAAAACGGCTGATTTTTGACAAAAGAGATAACACCCCCCCATTACGTCATGCTTCAGAAAGGTGAAAAATTGTCCGTTTTCAAATGTTTTATTTTTGAATGTCAGTTCACATTTGTAGGTGGATTATTAGTTTTAGAGCTAAAATTAGCATGTTTAAAGTGATTTTCATGCTTCCTGTGGCCCTAAACACAAGGTTTGTGGAATGGTTAAAAGTGCATGAAAATGGCCAATTTGCTCACTCTGAGGTCTCAAAAAGTGTTTCTTCACCCCGGGAAGTGAATTAAATACCATTTGGAGGCATTTAATGTTCAAGCAAAAACAGCTGATTTTTGACAAAAGAGATAACACGCCCCCATTACGTAATTCTTCAGAAAGGTGAAAAATGGTCCGTTTTCAAATGTTTTATTTTTGAACGTCAGTTCACATTTGTAGGTGGATTATTAGTTTTAGAGCTAAAATTAGCATGTTTAAAGTGATTTTCATGCTTCCAGGGGCCCGGGAAGTGAATTAAATACCATTTGGAGGCATTTAATGTTCAAGCAAAAACGGCTGATTTTTGACAAAAGAGATAACACCCCCCCATTACGTCATTCTTCAGAAAGGTGAAAAATGGTCCGTTTTCAAATGCTTTATTTTTGAACGTCAGTTCACATTTGTAGGTGGATTATTAGTTTTAGAGCTAAAATTAGCATGTTTAAAGTGATTTTCATGCTTCCAGGGGCCCGGGAAGTGAATTAAATACCATTTGGAGGCATTTAATGTTCAAGCAAAAACAGCTGATCTTTGACAAAAGAGATAACACCCCCCCATTACGTCATTCTTCAGAAAGGTGAAAAATGGTCCATTTTCAAATGTTTTATTTTTGAATGTCAGTTCACATTTGTAGGTGGATTATTAGTTTTAGAGCTAAAATTAGCATGTTTAAAGTGATTTGCATGCTTGATGTGGCCCTAAACACAAGATTTGTGGAATGGTTAAAAGTGCGTGAAAATGGCCAATTTGCTCACTCTGAGGTCTCAAAAAGAGTTTCTTCACCCCGGGAAGTGAATTAAATACCATTTTGAGGCATTTAATGTTCAAGCAAAAACGGCTGATTTTTGACAAAAGAGATAACACCCCCCCATTACGTCATTCTTCAGAAAGGTGAAAAATGGTCCGTTTTCAAATGTTTTATTTTTGAACATCACTTCACATTTGTAGGTGGATTATTAGTTTTAGAGCTAATATTAGCATGTTTAAAGTGATTTTCATGCTTCCAGGTGCCCGGGAAGTGAATTAAATACCATTTGGAGGCATTTAATGTTCAAGCAAAAACAGCGGATTTTTGACAAAAGAGATAACACCCCCCCATTACGTAATTCTTCAGAAAGGTGAAAAATGGTCCGTTTTCAAATGTTTTATTTTTGAACGTCAGTTCACATTTGTAGGTGGATTATTAGTTTTAGAGCTAAAATTAGCATGTTTAAAGTGATTTTCATGCTTCCAGGGGCCCGGGAAGTGAATTAAATACCATTTGGAAGCATTTAATGTTCAAGCAAAAACAGCTGATGTTTGACAAAAGAGATAACACCCCCCCATTACGTCATTCTTCAGAAAGGTGAAAAATGGTCCGTTTTCAAATGTTTTATTTTTGAACATCAGTTCACATTTGTAGGTGGATTATTAGTTTTAGAGCTAAAATTAGCATGTTTAAAGTGATTTTCATGCTTCCAGGGGCCCGGGAAGTGAATTAAATACCATTTGGAGGCATTTAATGTTCAAGCAAAAACGGCTGATTTTTGACAAAAGAGATAACACCCCCCCATTACGTCATGCTTCAGAAAGGTGAAAAATTGTCCGTTTTCAAATGTTTTATTTTTGAATGTCAGTTCACATTTGTAGGTGGATTATTAGTTTTAGAGCTAAAATTAGCATGTTTAAAGTGATTTTCATGCTTCCTGTGGCCCTAAACACAAGGTTTGTGGAATGGTTAAAAGTGCATGAAAATGGCCAATTTGCTCACTCTGAGGTCTCAAAAAGTGTTTCTTCACCCCGGGAAGTGAATTAAATACCATTTGGAGGCATTTAATGTTCAAGCAAAAACAGCTGATTTTTGACAAAAGAGATAACACGCCCCCATTACGTAATTCTTCAGAAAGGTGAAAAATGGTCCGTTTTCAAATGTTTTATTTTTGAACGTCAGTTCACATTTGTAGGTGGATTATTAGTTTTAGAGCTAAAATTAGCATGTTTAAAGTGATTTTCATGCTTCCAGGGGCTCTAAACACAAGATTTGTGGAATGGTTAAAAGTGCATGAAAATGGCAAATTTGCTCACTCTGAGGTCTCAAAAAGTGTTTCTTCACCCCGGGAAGTGAATTAAATACCATTTGGAGGCATTTAATGTTCAATCAAAAACAGCTGATTTTTGACAAAAGAGATAACACCCCCCCCATTACGTCATTCTTCAGAAAGGTGAAAAATGGTCCGTTTTCAAATGTTTTATTTTTGAACGTCAGTTCACATTTGTAGGTGGATTATTAGTTTTAGAGCTAAAATTAGCATGTTTAAAGTGATTTTCATGCTTCCAGGGGCCGGGGAAGTGAATTAAATACCATTTGGAGGCATTTAATGTTCAAGCAAAAACAGCTGATTTTTGACAAAAGAGATAACACCCCCCCATTACGTCATTCTTCAGAAAGGTGAAAAATGGTCCATTTTCAAATGTTTTATTTTTGAACGTCAGTTCACATTTGTAGGTGGATTATTAGTTTTAGAGCTAAAATTAGCATGTTTAAAGTGATTTGCATGCTTGATGTGGCCCTAAACACAAGATTTGTGGAATGGTTAAAAGTGCGTGAAAATGGCCAATTTGCTCACTCTGAGGTCTCAAAAAGTGTTTCTTCACCCCGGGAAGTGAATTAAATACCATTTTGAGGCATTTAATGTTCAAGCAAAAACGGCTGATTTTTGACAAAAGAGATAACACCCCCCCATTACGTCATTCTTCAGAAAGGTGAAAAATGGTCCGTTTTCAAATGTTTTATTTTTGAACATCACTTCACATTTGTAGGTGGATTATTAGTTTTAGAGCTAATATTAGCATGTTTAAAGTGATTTTCATGCTTCCAGGTGCCCGGGAAGTGAATTAAATACCATTTGGAGGCATTTAATGTTCAAGCAAAAACAGCGGATTTTTGACAAAAGAGATAACACCCCCCCATTACGTAATTCTTCAGAAAGGTGAAAAATGGTCCGTTTTCAAATGTTTTATTTTTGAACGTCAGTTCACATTTGTAGGTGGATTATTAGTTTTAGAGCTAAAATTAGCATGTTTAAAGTGATTTTCATGCTTCCAGGGGCCCGGGAAGTGAATTAAATACCATTTGGAAGCATTTAATGTTCAAGCAAAAACAGCTGATGTTTGACAAAAGAGATAACACCCCCCCATTACGTCATTCTTCAGAAAGGTGAAAAATGGTCCGTTTTCAAATGTTTTATTTTTGAACATCAGTTCACATTTGTAGGTGGATTATTAGTTTTAGAGCTAAAATTAGCATGTTTAAAGTGATTTTCATGCTTCCAGGGGCCCGGGAAGTGAATTAAATACCATTTGGAGGCATTTAATGTTCAAGCAAAAACGGCTGATTTTTGACAAAAGAGATAACACCCCCCCATTACGTCATGCTTCAGAAAGGTGAAAAATTGTCCGTTTTCAAATGTTTTATTTTTGAATGTCAGTTCACATTTGTAGGTGGATTATTAGTTTTAGAGCTAAAATTAGCATGTTTAAAGTGATTTTCATGCTTCCTGTGGCCCTAAACACAAGGTTTGTGGAATGGTTAAAAGTGCATGAAAATGGCCAATTTGCTCACTCTGAGGTCTCAAAAAGTGTTTCTTCACCCCGGGAAGTGAATTAAATACCATTTGGAGGCATTTAATGTTCAAGCAAAAACAGCTGATTTTTGACAAAAGAGATAACACGCCCCCATTACGTAATTCTTCAGAAAGGTGAAAAATGGTCCGTTTTCAAATGTTTTATTTTTGAACGTCAGTTCACATTTGTAGGTGGATTATTAGTTTTAGAGCTAAAATTAGCATGTTTAAAGTGATTTTCATGCTTCCAGGGGCTCTAAACACAAGATTTGTGGAATGGTTAAAAGTGCATGAAAATGGCAAATTTGCTCACTCTGAGGTCTCAAAAAGTGTTTCTTCACCCCGGGAAGTGAATTAAATACCATTTGGAGGCATTTAATGTTCAATCAAAAACAGCTGATTTTTGACAAAAGAGATAACACCCCCCCCATTACGTCATTCTTCAGAAAGGTGAAAAATGGTCCGTTTTCAAATGTTTTATTTTTGAACGTCAGTTCACATTTGTAGGTGGATTATTAGTTTTAGAGCTAAAATTAGCATGTTTAAAGTGATTTTCATGCTTCCAGGGGCCGGGGAAGTGAATTAAATACCATTTGGAGGCATTTAATGTTCAAGCAAAAACAGCTGATTTTTGACAAAAGAGATAACACCCCCCCATTACGTCATTCTTCAGAAAGGTGAAAAATGGTCCGTTTTCAAATGTTTTATTTTTGAACGTCAGTTCACATTTGTAGGTGGATTATTAGTTTTAGAGCTAAAATTAGCATGTTTAAAGTGATTTTCATGCTTCCAGGGGCTCTAAACACAAGATTTGTGGAATGGTTAAAAGTGCATGAAAATGGCCAATTTGCTCACTCTGAGGTCTCAAAAAGTGTTTCTTCACCCCGGGAAGTGAATTAAATACCATTTTGAGGCATTTAATGTTCAAGCAAAAACGGCTGATTTTTTACAAAAGAGATAACACCCCCCCATTACGTCATGCTTCAGAAAGGTGAAAAATGGTCCGTTTTCAAATGTTTTATTTTTGCACGTCAGTTCACATTTGTAGGTGGATTATTAGTTTTAGAGCTAAAATTAGCATGTTTAAAGTGATTTTCATGCTTCCAGGTGCCCGGGAAGTGAATTAAATACCATTTGGAGGCATTTAATGTTCAAGCAAAAACAGCTGATTTTTGACAAAAGAGATAACACCCCCCCATTACGTCATGCTTCAGAAAGGTGAAAAATTGTCCGTTTTCAAATGTTTTATTTTTGAATGTCAGTTCACATTTGTAGGTGGATTATTAGTTTTAGAGCTAAAATTAGCATGTTTAAAGTGATTTTCATGCTTCCTGTGGCCCTAAACACAAGGTTTGTGGAATGGTTAAAAGTGCATGAAAATGGCCAATTTGCTCACTCTGAGGTCTCAAAAAGTGTTTATTCACCCCGGGAAGTGAATTAAATACCATTTGGAGGCATTTAATGTTCAAGCAAAAACAGCTGATTTTAGACAAAAGAGATAACACCCCCCCATTACGTAATTCTTCAGAAAGGTGAAAAATGCTCCGTTTTCAAATGTTTTATTTTTGAACGTCAGTTCACATTTGTAGGTGGATTATTAGTTTTAGAGCTAAAATTAGCATGTTTAAAGTGATATTCATGCTTCCAGGGGCTCTAAACACAAGATTTGTGGAATGGTTAAAAGTGCATGAAAATGGCCAATTTCCTAACTCTGAGGTCTCAAAAAGTGTTTCTTCACCCCTGGAAGTGAATTAAATACCATTTGGAGGCATTTAATGTTCAAGCAAAAACAGCTGATTTTAGACAAAAGAGATAACACCCCCCCATTGCGTCATTCTTCAGAAAGGTGAAAAATGGTCCGTTTTTAAATGTTTTATTTTTGAACGTCAGTTCACATTTGTAGGTGGATTATTAGTTTTAGAGCTAAAATTAGCAAGTTTAAAGTGCTTTTCATGCTTCCAGGGGCCCGGGAAGTGAATTAAATACCATTTGGATGCATTTAATGTTCAAGCAAAAACAGCTGATGTTTGACAAAAGAGATAACACCCCCCCATTACGTCATCCTTCAGAAAGGTGAAAAATGGTCCGTTTTCAAATGTTTTATTTTTGAACGTCACTTCACATTTGTAGGTGGATTATTAGTTTTAGAGCTAATATTAGCATGTTTAAAGTGATTTTCATGCTTCCAGGTGCCCGGGAAGTGAATTAAATACCATTTGGAGGCATTTAATGTTCAAGCAAAAACAGCTGATTTTTGACAAAAGAGATAACACCCCCCCATTACGTAATTCTTCAGAAAGGTGAAAAATGGTCCGTTTTCAAATGTTTTATTTTTGAACGTCAGTTCACATTTGTAGGTGGATTATTAGTTTTAGAGCTAAAATTAGCATGTTTAAAGTGATTTTCATGCTTCCAGGGGCCCGGGAAGTGAATTAAATACCATTTGGAAGCATTTAATGTTCAAGCAAAAACAGCTGATGTTTGACAAAAGAGATAACACCCCCCATTACGTCATTCTTCAGAAAGGTGAAAAATGGTCCGTTTTCAAATGTTTTATTTTTGAACATCAGTTCACATTTGTAGGTGGATTATTAGTTTTAGAGCTAAAATTAGCATGTTTAAAGTGATTTTCATGCTTCCAGGGGCTCTAAACACAAGATTTGTAGAATGGTTAAAAGTGCATGAAAATGGCCAATTTGCTCACTCTGAGGTCTCAAAAAGTGTTTCTTCACCCCGGGAAGTGAATTAAATACCATTTGGAGGCATTTAATGTTCAAGCAAAAACAGCAGATTTTTGACAAAAGAGATAACACCCCCCCATTACGTCATTCTTCAGAAAGGTGAAAAATGGTCCGTTTTCAAATGTTTTATTTTTGAACATCAGTTCACATTTGTAGGTGGATTATTAGTTTTAGAGCTAAAATTAGCATGTTTAAAGTGATTTTCATGTTTCCAGGGGCCCGGGAAGTGAATTAAATACCATTTGGAGGCATTTAATGGTCAAGCAAAAACGGCTGATTTTTGACAAAAGAGATAACACCCCCCCATTACGTCATGCTTCAGAAAGGTGAAAAATTGTCCGTTTTCAAATGTTTTATTTTTGAATGTCAGTTCACATTTGTAGGTGGATTATTAGTTTTAGAGCTAAAATTAGCATGTTTAAAGTGATTTTCATGCTTCCTGTGGCCCTAAACACAAGGTTTGTGGAATGGTTAAAAGTGCATGAAAATGGCCAATTTGCTCACTCTGAGGTCTCAAAAAGTGTTTCTTCACCCCGGGAAGTGAATTAAATACCATTTGGAGGCATTTAATGTTCAAGCAAAAACAGCTGATTTTTGACAAAAGAGATAACACGCCCCCATTACGTAATTCTTCAGAAAGGTGAAAAATGGTCCGTTTTCAAATGTTTTATTTTTGAACGTCAGTTCACATTTGTAGGTGGATTATTAGTTTTAGAGCTAAAATTAGCATGTTTAAAGTGATTTTCATGCTTCCAGGGGCCCGGGAAGTGAATTAAATACCATTTGGAGGCATTTAATGTTCAAGCAAAAACGGCTGATTTTTGACAAAAGAGATAACACCCCCCCATTACGTCATTCTTCAGAAAGGTGAAAAATGGTCCGTTTTCAAATGCTTTATTTTTGAACGTCAGTTCACATTTGTAGGTGGATTATTAGTTTTAGAGCTAAAATTAGCATGTTTAAAGTGATTTTCATGCTTCCAGGGGCCCGGGAAGTGAATTAAATACCATTTGGAGGCATTTAATGTTCAAGCAAAAACAGCTGATCTTTGACAAAAGAGATAACACCCCCCCATTACGTCATTCTTCAGAAAGGTGAAAAATGGTCCATTTTCAAATGTTTTATTTTTGAATGTCAGTTCACATTTGTAGGTGGATTATTAGTTTTAGAGCTAAAATTAGCATGTTTAAAGTGATTTGCATGCTTGATGTGGCCCTAAACACAAGATTTGTGGAATGGTTAAAAGTGCGTGAAAATGGCCAATTTGCTCACTCTGAGGTCTCAAAAAGAGTTTCTTCACCCCGGGAAGTGAATTAAATACCATTTTGAGGCATTTAATGTTCAAGCAAAAACGGCTGATTTTTGACAAAAGAGATAACACCCCCCCATTACGTCATTCTTCAGAAAGGTGAAAAATGGTCCGTTTTCAAATGTTTTATTTTTGAACGTCAGTTCACATTTGTAGGTGGATTATTAGTTTTAGAGCTAAAATTAGCATGTTTAAAGTGATTTTCATGCTTCCAGGGGCCCGGGAAGTGAATTAAATACCATTTGGAGGCATTTAATGTTCAAGCAAAAACAGCTGATCTTTGACAAAAGAGATAACACCCCCCATTACGTCATTCTTCAGAAAGGTGAAAAATGGTCCATTTTCAAATGTTTTATTTTTGAACGTCAGTTCACATTTGTAGGTGGATTATTAGTTTTAGAGCTAAAATTAGCATGTTTATAGTGATTTTCATGCTTCCAGGGGCTCTAAACACAAGGTTTGTGGAATGGTTAAAAGTGGATGAAAATGGCCAATTTGCTCACTCTGAGGTCTCAAAAAGTGTTTCTTCACCCCGGGAAGTGAATTAAATACCATTTGGAGGCATTTAATGTTCAATCAAAAACAGCTGATTTTTGACAAAAGAGATAACACCCCCCCATTACGTCATTCTTCAGAAAGGTGAAAAATGGTCCGTTTTCAAATGTTTTATTTTTGAACGTCAGTTCACATTTGTAGGTGGATTATTAGTTTTAGAGCTAAAATTAGCATGTTTAAAGTGATTTTCATGCTTCCAGGTGCCCGGGAAGTGAATTAAATACCATTTGGAGGCATTTAATGTTCAAGCAAAAACAGCTGATTTTTGACAAAAGAGATAACACCCCCCCTTTACGTCATGCTTCAGAAAGGTGAAAAATTGTCCGTTTTCAAATGTTTTATTTTTGAATGTCAGTTCACATTTGTAGGTGAATTATTAGTTTTAGAGCTAAAATTAGCATGTTTAAAGTGATTTTCATGCTTCCTGTGGCCCTAAACACAAGGTTTGTGGAATGGTTAAAGGTGCATGAAAATGGCCAATTTGCTCACTCTGAGGTCTCAAAAAGTGTTTCTTCACCCCGGGAAGTGAATTAAATACCATTTGGAGGCATTTAATGTTCAAGCAAAAACAGCTGATTTTAGACAAAAGAGATAACACCCCCCCATTGCGTCATTCTTCAGAAAGGTGAAAAATGGTCCGTTTTTAAATGTTTTATTTTTGAACGTCAGTTCACATTTGTAGGTGGATTATTAGTTTTAGAGCTAAAATTAGCATGTTTAAAGTGATTTTCATGCTTCCTGTGGCCCTAAACACAAGGTTTGTGGAATGGTTAAAAGTGCATGAAAATGGCCAATTTGCTCACTCTGAGGTCTCAAAAAGTGTTTCTTCACCCCGGGAAGTGAATTAAATACCATTTGGAGGCATTTAATGTTCAAGCAAAAACAGATGATTTTTGACAAAAGAGATAACACGCCCCCATTACGTAATTCTTCAGAAAGGTGAAAAATGGTCCGTTTTCAAATGTTTTATTTTTGAACGTCAGTTCACATTTGTAGGTGGATTATTAGTTTTAGAGCTAAAATTAGCATGTTTAAAGTGATTTTCATGCTTCCAGGGGCTCTAAACACAAGATTTGTGGAATGGTTAAAAGTGCATGAAAATGGCAAATTTGCTCACTCTGAGGTCTCAAAAAGTGTTTCTTCACCCCGGGAAGTGAATCAAATACCATTTGGAGGCATTTAATGTTCAATCAAAAACAGCTGATTTTTGACAAAAGAGATAACACCCCCCCATTACGTCATTCCTCAGAAAGGTGAAAAATGGTCCGTTTTCAAATGTTTTATTTTTGAACGTCAGTTCACATTTGTAGGTGGATTATTAGTTTTAGAGCTAAAATTAGCATGTTTAAAGTGATTTTCATGCTTCCAGGGGCCGGGGAAGTGAATTAAATACCATTTGGAGGCATTTATTGTTCAAGCAAAAACAGCTGATTTTTGACAAAAGAGATAACACCCCCCCATTACGTCATTCTTCAGAAAGGTGAAAAATGGTCCGTTTTCAAATGTTTTATTTTTGAACGTCAGTTCACATTTGTAGGTGGATTATTAGTTTTAGAGCTAAAATTAGCATGTTTAAAGTGATTTTCATGCTTCCAGGGGCACTAAACACAAGATTTGTGGAATGGTTAAAAGTGCAGGAAAATGGCCAATTTGCTCACTCTGAGGTCTCAAAAAGTGTTTCTTCACCCCGGGAAGTGAATTAAATACCATTTTGAGGCATTTAATGTTCAAGCAAAAACGGCTGATTTTTTACAAAAGAGATAACACCCCCCCATTACGTCATGCTTCAGAAAGGTGAAAAATGGTCCGTTTTCAAATGTTTTATTTTTGAACGTCAGTTCACATTTGTAGGTGGATTATTAGTTTTAGAGCTAAAATTAGCATGTTTAAAGTGATTTTCATGCTTCCAGGGGCTCTAAACACAAGATTTGTGGAATGGTTAAAAGTGCATGAAAATGGCAAATTTGCTCACTCTGAGGTCTCAAAAAGTGTTTCTTCACCCCGGGAAGTGAATTAAATACCATTTGGAGGCATTTAATGTTCAATCAAAAACAGCTGATTTTTGACAAAAGAGATAACACCCCCCCCATTACGTCATTCTTCAGAAAGGTGAAAAATGGTCAGTTTTCAAATGTTTTATTTTTGAACGTCAGTTCACATTTGTAGGTGGATTATTAGTTTTAGAGCTAAAATTAGCATGTTTAAAGTGATTTTCATGCTTCCAGGGGCCGGGGAAGTGAATTAAATACCATTTGGAGGCATTTAATGTTCAAGCAAAAACAGCTGATTTTTGACAAAAGAGATAACACCCCCCCATTACGTCATTCTTCAGAAAGGTGAAAAATGGTCCGTTTTCAAATGTTTTATTTTTGAACGTCAGTTCACATTTGTAGGTGGATTATTAGTTTTAGAGCTAAAATTAGCATGTTTAAAGTGATTTTCATGCTTCCAGGGGCTCTAAACACAAGATTTGTGGAATGGTTAAAAGTGCATGAAAATGGCCAATTTGCTCACTCTGAGGTCTCAAAAAGTGTTTCTTCACCCCGGGAAGTGAATTAAATACCATTTTGAGGCATTTAATGTTCAAGCAAAAACGGCTGATTTTTTACAAAAGAGATAACACCCCCCCATTACGTCATGCTTCAGAAAGGTGAAAAATGGTCCGTTTTCAAATGTTTTATTTTTGCACGTCAGTTCACATTTGTAGGTGGATTATTAGTTTTAGAGCTAAAATTAGCATGTTTAAAGTGATTTTCATGCTTCCAGGTGCCCGGGAAGTGAATTAAATACCATTTGGAGGCATTTAATGTTCAAGCAAAAACAGCTGATTTTTGACAAAAGAGATAACACCCCCCCATTACGTCATGCTTCAGAAAGGTGAAAAATTGTCCGTTTTCAAATGTTTTATTTTTGAATGTCAGTTCACATTTGTAGGTGGATTATTAGTTTTAGAGCTAAAATTAGCATGTTTAAAGTGATTTTCATGCTTCCTGTGGCCCTAAACACAAGGTTTGTGGAATGGTTAAAAGTGCATGAAAATGGCCAATTTGCTCACTCTGAGGTCTCAAAAAGTGTTTATTCACCCCGGGAAGTGAATTAAATACCATTTGGAGGCATTTAATGTTCAAGCAAAAACAGCTGATTTTAGACAAAAGAGATAACACCCCCCCATTACGTAATTCTTCAGAAAGGTGAAAAATGCTCCGTTTTCAAATGTTTTATTTTTGAACGTCAGTTCACATTTGTAGGTGGATTATTAGTTTTAGAGCTAAAATTAGCATGTTTAAAGTGATATTCATGCTTCCAGGGGCTCTAAACACAAGATTTGTGGAATGGTTAAAAGTGCATGAAAATGGCCAATTTCCTAACTCTGAGGTCTCAAAAAGTGTTTCTTCACCCCTGGAAGTGAATTAAATACCATTTGGAGGCATTTAATGTTCAAGCAAAAACAGCTGATTTTAGACAAAAGAGATAACACCCCCCCATTGCGTCATTCTTCAGAAAGGTGAAAAATGGTCCGTTTTTAAATGTTTTATTTTTGAACGTCAGTTCACATTTGTAGGTGGATTATTAGTTTTAGAGCTAAAATTAGCAAGTTTAAAGTGCTTTTCATGCTTCCAGGGGCCCGGGAAGTGAATTAAATACCATTTGGAGGCATTTAATGTTCAAGCAAAAACAGCTGATGTTTGACAAAAGAGATAACACCCCCCCATTACGTCATCCTTCAGAAAGGTGAAAAATGGTCCGTTTTCAAATGTTTTATTTTTGAACGTCACTTCACATTTGTAGGTGGATTATTAGTTTTAGAGCTAATATTAGCATGTTTAAAGTGATTTTCATGCTTCCAGGTGCCCGGGAAGTGAATTAAATACCATTTGGAGGCATTTAATGTTCAAGCAAAAACAGCTGATTTTTGACAAAAGAGATAACACCCCCCCATTACGTAATTCTTCAGAAAGGTGAAAAATGGTCCGTTTTCAAATGTTTTATTTTTGAACGTCAGTTCACATTTGTAGGTGGATTATTAGTTTTAGAGCTAAAATTAGCATGTTTAAAGTGATTTTCATGCTTCCAGGGGCCCGGGAAGTGAATTAAATACCATTTGGAAGCATTTAATGTTCAAGCAAAAACAGCTGATGTTTGACAAAAGAGATAACAACCCCCATTACGTCATTCTTCAGAAAGGTGAAAAATGGTCCGTTTTCAAATGTTTTATTTTTGAACATCAGTTCACATTTGTAGGTGGATTATTAGTTTTAGAGCTAAAATTAGCATGTTTAAAGTGATTTTCATGCTTCCAGGGGCTCTAAACACAAGATTTGTAGAATGGTTAAAAGTGCATGAAAATGGCCAATTTGCTCACTCTGAGGTCTCAAAAAGTGTTTCTTCACCCCGGGAAGTGAATTAAATACCATTTGGAGGCATTTAATGTTCAAGCAAAAACAGCAGATTTTTGACAAAAGAGATAACACCCCCCCATTACGTCATTCTTCAGAAAGGTGAAAAATGGTCCGTTTTCAAATGTTTTATTTTTGAACATCAGTTCACATTTGTAGGTGGATTATTAGTTTTAGAGCTAAAATTAGCATGTTTAAAGTGATTTTCATGTTTCCAGGGGCCCGGGAAGTGAATTAAATACCATTTGGAGGCATTTAATGGTCAAGCAAAAACGGCTGATTTTTGACAAAAGAGATAACACCCCCCCATTACGTCATGCTTCAGAAAGGTGAAAAATTGTCCGTTTTCAAATGTTTTATTTTTGAATGTCAGTTCACATTTGTAGGTGGATTATTAGTTTTAGAGCTAAAATTAGCATGTTTAAAGTGATTTTCATGCTTCCTGTGGCCCTAAACACAAGGTTTGTGGAATGGTTAAAAGTGCATGAAAATGGCCAATTTGCTCACTCTGAGGTCTCAAAAAGTGTTTCTTCACCCCGGGAAGTGAATTAAATACCATTTGGAGGCATTTAATGTTCAAGCAAAAACAGCTGATTTTTGACAAAAGAGATAACACGCCCCCATTACGTAATTCTTCAGAAAGGTGAAAAATGGTCCGTTTTCAAATGTTTTATTTTTGAACGTCAGTTCACATTTGTAGGTGGATTATTAGTTTTAGAGCTAAAATTAGCATGTTTAAAGTGATTTTCATGCTTCCAGGGGCCCGGGAAGTGAATTAAATACCATTTGGAGGCATTTAATGTTCAAGCAAAAACGGCTGATTTTTGACAAAAGAGATAACACCCCCCCATTACGTCATTCTTCAGAAAGGTGAAAAATGGTCCGTTTTCAAATGCTTTATTTTTGAACGTCAGTTCACATTTGTAGGTGGATTATTAGTTTTAGAGCTAAAATTAGCATGTTTAAAGTGATTTTCATGCTTCCAGGGGCCCGGGAAGTGAATTAAATACCATTTGGAGGCATTTAATGTTCAAGCAAAAACAGCTGATCTTTGACAAAAGAGATAACACCCCCCCATTACGTCATTCTTCAGAAAGGTGAAAAATGGTCCATTTTCAAATGTTTTATTTTTGAATGTCAGTTCACATTTGTAGGTGGATTATTAGTTTTAGAGCTAAAATTAGCATGTTTAAAGTGATTTGCATGCTTGATGTGGCCCTAAACACAAGATTTGTGGAATGGTTAAAAGTGCGTGAAAATGGCCAATTTGCTCACTCTGAGGTCTCAAAAAGAGTTTCTTCACCCCGGGAAGTGAATTAAATACCATTTTGAGGCATTTAATGTTCAAGCAAAAACGGCTGATTTTTGACAAAAGAGATAACACCCCCCCATTACGTCATTCTTCAGAAAGGTGAAAAATGGTCCATTTTCAAATGTTTTATTTTTGAATGTCAGTTCACATTTGTAGGTGGATTATTAGTTTTAGAGCTAAAATTAGCATGTTTAAAGTGATTTGCATGCTTGATGTGGCCCTAAACACAAGATTTGTGGAATGGTTAAAAGTGCGTGAAAATGGCCAATTTGCTCACTCTGAGGTCTCAAAAAGAGTTTCTTCACCCCGGGAAGTGAATTAAATACCATTTTGAGGCATTTAATGTTCAAGCAAAAACGGCTGATTTTTGACAAAAGAGATAACACCCCCCCATTACGTCATTCTTCAGAAAGGTGAAAAATGGTCCGTTTTCAAATGTTTTATTTTTGAACGTCAGTTCACATTTGTAGGTGGATTATTAGTTTTAGAGCTAAAATTAGCATGTTTAAAGTGATTTTCATGCTTCCAGGGGCCCGGGAAGTGAATTAAATACCATTTGGAGGCATTTAATGTTCAAGCAAAAACAGCTGATCTTTGACAAAAGAGATAACACCCCCCATTACGTCATTCTTCAGAAAGGTGAAAAATGGTCCATTTTCAAATGTTTTATTTTTGAACGTCAGTTCACATTTGTAGGTGGATTATTAGTTTTAGAGCTAAAATTAGCATGTTTATAGTGATTTTCATGCTTCCAGGGGCTCTAAACACAAGGTTTGTGGAATGGTTAAAAGTGGATGAAAATGGCCAATTTGCTCACTCTGAGGTCTCAAAAAGTGTTTCTTCACCCCGGGAAGTGAATTAAATACCATTTGGAGGCATTTAATGTTCAATCAAAAACAGCTGATTTTTGACAAAAGAGATAACACCCCCCCATTACGTCATTCTTCAGAAAGGTGAAAAATGGTCCGTTTTCAAATGTTTTATTTTTGAACGTCAGTTCACATTTGTAGGTGGATTATTAGTTTTAGAGCTAAAATTAGCATGTTTAAAGTGATTTTCATGCTTCCAGGTGCCCGGGAAGTGAATTAAATACCATTTGGAGGCATTTAATGTTCAAGCAAAAACAGCTGATTTTTGACAAAAGAGATAACACCCCCCCTTTACGTCATGCTTCAGAAAGGTGAAAAATTGTCCGTTTTCAAATGTTTTATTTTTGAATGTCAGTTCACATTTGTAGGTGAATTATTAGTTTTAGAGCTAAAATTAGCATGTTTAAAGTGATTTTCATGCTTCCTGTGGCCCTAAACACAAGGTTTGTGGAATGGTTAAAGGTGCATGAAAATGGCCAATTTGCTCACTCTGAGGTCTCAAAAAGTGTTTCTTCACCCCGGGAAGTGAATTAAATACCATTTGGAGGCATTTAATGTTCAAGCAAAAACAGCTGATTTTAGACAAAAGAGATAACACCCCCCCATTGCGTCATTCTTCAGAAAGGTGAAAAATGGTCCGTTTTTAAATGTTTTATTTTTGAACGTCAGTTCACATTTGTAGGTGGATTATTAGTTTTAGAGCTAAAATTAGCATGTTTAAAGTGATTTTCATGCTTCCTGTGGCCCTAAACACAAGGTTTGTGGAATGGTTAAAAGTGCATGAAAATGGCCAATTTGCTCACTCTGAGGTCTCAAAAAGTGTTTCTTCACCCCGGGAAGTGAATTAAATACCATTTGGAGGCATTTAATGTTCAAGCAAAAACAGATGATTTTTGACAAAAGAGATAACACGCCCCCATTACGTAATTCTTCAGAAAGGTGAAAAATGGTCCGTTTTCAAATGTTTTATTTTTGAACGTCAGTTCACATTTGTAGGTGGATTATTAGTTTTAGAGCTAAAATTAGCATGTTTAAAGTGATTTTCATGCTTCCAGGGGCTCTAAACACAAGATTTGTGGAATGGTTAAAAGTGCATGAAAATGGCAAATTTGCTCACTCTGAGGTCTCAAAAAGTGTTTCTTCACCCCGGGAAGTGAATCAAATACCATTTGGAGGCATTTAATGTTCAATCAAAAACAGCTGATTTTTGACAAAAGAGATAACACCCCCCCATTACGTCATTCCTCAGAAAGGTGAAAAATGGTCCGTTTTCAAATGTTTTATTTTTGAACGTCAGTTCACATTTGTAGGTGGATTATTAGTTTTAGAGCTAAAATTAGCATGTTTAAAGTGATTTTCATGCTTCCAGGGGCCGGGGAAGTGAATTAAATACCATTTGGAGGCATTTATTGTTCAAGCAAAAACAGCTGATTTTTGACAAAAGAGATAACACCCCCCCATTACGTCATTCTTCAGAAAGGTGAAAAATGGTCCGTTTTCAAATGTTTTATTTTTGAACGTCAGTTCACATTTGTAGGTGGATTATTAGTTTTAGAGCTAAAATTAGCATGTTTAAAGTGATTTTCATGCTTCCAGGGGCACTAAACACAAGATTTGTGGAATGGTTAAAAGTGCAGGAAAATGGCCAATTTGCTCACTCTGAGGTCTCAAAAAGTGTTTCTTCACCCCGGGAAGTGAATTAAATACCATTTTGAGGCATTTAATGTTCAAGCAAAAACGGCTGATTTTTTACAAAAGAGATAACACCCCCCCATTACGTCATGCTTCAGAAAGGTGAAAAATGGTCCGTTTTCAAATGTTTTATTTTTGCACGTCAGTTCACATTTGTAGGTGGATTATTAGTTTTAGAGCTAAAATTAGCATGTTTAAAGTGATTTTCATGCTTCCAGGTGCCCGGGAAGTGAATTAAATAACATTTGGAGGCATTTAATGTTCAAGCAAAAACAGCTGATTTTTGACAAAAGAGATAACACCCCCCCATTACGTCATGCTTCAGAAAGGTGAAAAATTGTCCGTTTTCAAATGTTTTATTTTTGAATGTCAGTTCACATTTGTAGGTGGATTATTAGTTTTAGAGCTAAAATTAGCATGTTTAAAGTGATTTTCATGCTTCCTGTGGCCCTAAACACAAGGTTTGTGGAATGGTTAAAAGTGCATGAAAATGGCCAATTTGCTCACTCTGAGGTCTCAAAAAGTGTTTATTCACCCCGGGAAGTGAATTAAATACCATTTGGAGGCATTTAATGTTCAAGCAAAAACAGCTGATTTTAGACAAAAGAGATAACACCCCCCCATTGCGTCATTCTTCAGAAAGGTGAAAAATGGTCCGTTTTTAAATGTTTTATTTTTGAACGTCAGTTCACATTTGTAGGTGGATTATTAGTTTTAGAGCTAAAATTAGCAAGTTTAAAGTGCTTTTCATGCTTCCAGGGGCCCGGGAAGTGAATTAAATACCATTTGGAGGCATTTAATGTTCAAGCAAAAACAGCTGATGTTTGACAAAAGAGATAACACCCCCCCATTACGTAATTCTTCAGAAAGGTGAAAAATGGTCCGTTTTCAAATGTTTTATTTTTGAACATCAGTTCACATTTGTAGGTGGATTATTAGTTTTAGAGCTAAAATTAGCATGTTTAAAGTGATTGTCATGCTTCCAGGGGCCCAGGAAGTGAATTAAATACCATTTGAAGGCATTTAATGTTCAAGCAAAAACGGCTGATTTTTGACAAAAGAGATAACACCCCCCCATTACGTCATTCTTCAGAAAGGTGAAAAATGGTCCGTTTTCAAATGTTTTATTTTTGAACGTCAGTTCACATTTGTAGGTGGATTATTAGTTTTAGAGCTAAAATTAGCATGTTTAAAGTGATTTTCATGCTTCCAGGGGCCCGGGAAGTGAATTAAATACCATTTGGAGGCATTTAATGTTCAAGCAAAAACAGCTGATTTTTGACAAAAGAGATAACACCCCCCCTTTACGTCATGCTTCAGAAAGGTGAAAAATTGTCCGTTTTCAAATGTTTTATTTTTGAATGTCAGTTCACATTTGTAGGTGAATTATTAGTTTTAGAGCTAAAATTAGCATGTTTAAAGTGATTTTCATGCTTCCTGTGGCCCTAAACACAAGGTTTGTGGAATGGTTAAAGGTGCATGAAAATGGCCAATTTGCTCACTCTGAGGTCTCAAAAAGTGTTTCTTCACCCCGGGAAGTGAATTAAATACCATTTGGAGGCATTTAATGTTCAAGCAAAAACAGCTGATTTTAGACAAAAGAGATAACACCCCCCCATTGCGTCATTCTTCAGAAAGGTGAAAAATGGTCCGTTTTTAAATGTTTTATTTTTGAACGTCAGTTCACATTTGTAGGTGGATTATTAGTTTTAGAGCTAAAATTAGCATGTTTAAAGTGATTTTCATGCTTCCTGTGGCCCTAAACACAAGGTTTGTGGAATGGTTAAAAGTGCATGAAAATGGCCAATTTGCTCACTCTGAGGTCTCAAAAAGTGTTTCTTCACCCCGGGAAGTGAATTAAATACCATTTGGAGGCATTTAATGTTCAATCAAAAACAGCTGATTTTTGACAAAAGAGATAACACCCCCCCATTACGTCATTCTTCAGAAAGGTGAAAAATGGTCCGTTTTCAAATGTTTTATTTTTGAACGTCAGTTCACATTTGTAGGTGGATTATTAGTTTTAGAGCTAAAATTAGCATGTTTAAAGTGATTTTCATGCTTCCAGGGGCCGGGGAAGTGAATTAAATACCATTTGGAGGCATTTATTGTTCAAGCAAAAACAGCTGATTTTTGACAAAAGAGATAACACCCCCCCATTACGTCATTCTTCAGAAAGGTGAAAAATGGTCCGTTTTCAAATGTTTTATTTTTGAACGTCAGTTCACATTTGTAGGTGGATTATTAGTTTTAGAGCTAAAATTAGCATGTTTAAAGTGATTTTCATGCTTCCAGGGGCTCTAAACACAAGATTTGTGGAATGGTTAAAAGTGCAGGAAAATGGCCAATTTGCTCACTCTGAGGTCTCAAAAAGTGTTTCTTCACCCCGGGAAGTGAATTAAATACCATTTTGAGGCATTTAATGTTCAAGCAAAAACGGCTGATTTTTTACAAAAGAGATAACACCCCCCCATTACGTCATGCTTCAGAAAGGTGAAAAATGGTCCGTTTTCAAATGTTTTATTTTTGCACGTCAGTTCACATTTGTAGGTGGATTATTAGTTTTAGAGCTAAAATTAGCATGTTTAAAGTGATTTTCATGCTTCCAGGTGCCCGGGAAGTGAATTAAATACCATTTGGAGGCATTTAATGTTCAAGCAAAAACAGCTGATTTTTGACAAAAGAGATAACACCCCCCCATTACGTCATGCTTCAGAAAGGTGAAAAATTGTCCGTTTTCAAATGTTTTATTTTTGAATGTCAGTTCACATTTGTAGGTGGATTATTAGTTTTAGAGCTAAAATTAGCATGTTTAAAGTGATTTTCATGCTTCCTGTGGCCCTAAACACAAGGTTTGTGGAATGGTTAAAAGTGCATGAAAATGGCCAATTTGCTCACTCTGAGGTCTCAAAAAGTGTTTATTCACCCCGGGAAGTGAATTAAATACCATTTGGAGGCATTTAATGTTCAAGCAAAAACAGCTGATTTTAGACAAAAGAGATAACACCCCCCCATTGCGTCATTCTTCAGAAAGGTGAAAAATGGTCCATTTTTAAATGTTTTATTTTTGAACGTCAGTTCACATTTGTAGGTGGATTATTAGTTTTAGAGCTAAAATTAGCAAGTTTAAAGTGCTTTTCATGCTTCCAGGGGCCCGGGAAGTGAATTAAATACCATTTGGAGGCATTTAATGTTCAAGCAAAAACAGCTGATGTTTGACAAAAGAGATAACACCCCCCCATTACGTAATTCTTCAGAAAGGTGAAAAATGGTCCGTTTTCAAATGTTTTATTTTTGAACATCAGTTCACATTTGTAGGTGGATTATTAGTTTTAGAGCTAAAATTAGCATGTTTAAAGTGATTTTCATGCTTCCAGGGGCCCAGGAAGTGAATTAAATACCATTTGGAGGCATTTAATGTTCAAGCAAAAACGGCTGATTTTTGACAAAAGAGATAACACCCCCCCATTACGTCATGCTTCAGAAAGGTGAAAAATTGTCCGTTTTCAAATGTTTTATTTTTGAATGTCAGTTCACATTTGTAGGTGGATTATTAGTTTTAGAGCTAAAATTAGCATGTTTAAAGTGATTTTCATGCTTCCTGTGGCCCTAAACACAAGGTTTGTGGAATGGTTAAAAGTGCATGAAAATGGCCAATTTGCTCACTCTGAGGTCTCAAAAAGTGTTTCTTCACCCCGGGAAGTGAATTAAATACCATTTGGAGGCATTTAATGTTCAAGCAAAAACAGCTGATTTTTGACAAAAGAGATAACACGCCCCCATTACGTAATTCTTCAGAAAGGTGAAAAATGGTCCGTTTTCAAATGTTTTATTTTTGAACGTCAGTTCACATTTGTAGGTGGATTATTAGTTTTAGAGCTAAAATTAGCATGTTTAAAGTGATTTTCATGCTTCCAGGGGCTCTAAACACAAGATTTGTGGAATGGTTAAAAGTGCATGAAAATGGCAAATTTGCTCACTCTGAGGTCTCAAAAAGTGTTTCTTCACCCCGGGAAGTGAATTAAATACCATTTGGAGGCATTTAATGTTCAATCAAAAACAGCTGATTTTTGACAAAAGAGATAACACCCCCCCATTACGTCATTCTTCAGAAAGGTGAAAAATGGTCCGTTTTCAAATGTTTTATTTTTGAACGTCAGTTCACATTTGTAGGTGGATTATTAGTTTTAGAGCTAAAATTAGCATGTTTAAAGTGATTTTCATGCTTCCAGGGGCCGGGGAAGTGAATTAAATACCATTTGGAGGCATTTAATGTTCAAGCAAAAACAGCTGATTTTTGACAAAAGAGATAACACCCCCCCATTACGTCATTCTTCAGAAAGGTGAAAAATGGTCCGTTTTCAAATGTTTTATTTTTGAACGTCAGTTCACATTTGTAGGTGGATTATTAGTTTTAGAGCTAAAATTAGCATGTTTAAAGTGATTTTCATGCTTCCAGGGGCTCTAAACACAAGATTTGTGGAATGGTTAAAAGTGCATGAAAATGGCCAATTTGCTCACTCTGAGGTCTCAAAAAGTGTTTCTTCACCCCGGGAAGTGAATTAAATACCATTTTGAGGCATTTAATGTTCAAGCAAAAACGGCTGATTTTTTACAAAAGAGATAACACCCCCCCATTACGTCATGCTTCAGAAAGGTGAAAAATGGTCCGTTTTCAAATGTTTTATTTTTGCACGTCAGTTCACATTTGTAGGTGGATTATTAGTTTTAGAGCTAAAATTAGCATGTTTAAAGTGATTTTCATGCTTCCAGGTGCCCGGGAAGTGAATTAAATACCATTTGGAGGCATTTAATGTTCAAGCAAAAACAGCTGATTTTTGACAAAAGAGATAACACCCCCCCATTACGTCATGCTTCAGAAAGGTGAAAAATTGTCCGTTTTCAAATGTTTTATTTTTGAATGTCAGTTCACATTTGTAGGTGGATTATTAGTTTTAGAGCTAAAATTAGCATGTTTAAAGTGATTTTCATGCTTCCTGTGGCCCTAAACACAAGGTTTGTGGAATGGTTAAAAGTGCATGAAAATGGCCAATTTGCTCACTCTGAGGTCTCAAAAAGTGTTTATTCACCCCGGGAAGTGAATTAAATACCATTTGGAGGCATTTAATGTTCAAGCAAAAACAGCTGATTTTAGACAAAAGAGATAACACCCCCCCATTGCGTCATTCTTCAGAAAGGTGAAAAATGGTCCGTTTTTAAATGTTTTATTTTTGAACGTCAGTTCACCTTTGTAGGTGGATTATTAGTTTTAGAGCTAAAATTAGCAAGTTTAAAGTGCTTTTCATGCTTCCAGGGGCCCGGGAAGTGAATTAAATACCATTTGGAGGCATTTAATGTTCAAGCAAAAACAGCTGATGTTTGACAAAAGAGATAACACCCCCCCATTACGTCATCCTTCAGAAAGGTGAAAAATGGTCCGTTTTCAAATGTTTTATTTTTGAACATCACTTCACATTTGTAGGTGGATTATTAGTTTTAGAGCTAATATTAGCATGTTTAAAGTGATTTTCATGCTTCCAGGTGCCCGGGAAGTGAATTAAATACCATTTGGAGGCATTTAATGTTCAAGCAAAAACAGCTGATTTTTGACAAAAGAGATAACACCCCCCCATTACGTAATTCTTCAGAAAGGTGAAAAATGGTCCGTTTTCAAATGTTTTATTTTTGAACGTCAGTTCACATTTGTAGGTGGATTATTAGTTTTAGAGCTAAAATTAGCATGTTTAAAGTGATTTTCATGCTTCCAGGGGCCCGGGAAGTGAATTAAATACCATTTGGAAGCATTTAATGTTCAAGCAAAAACAGCTGATGTTTGACAAAAGAGATAACACCCCCCCATTACGTCATTCTTCAGAAAGGTGAAAAATGGTCCGTTTTCAAATGTTTTATTTTTGAACATCAGTTCACATTTGTAGGTGGATTATTAGTTTTAGAGCTAAAATTAG
This sequence comes from Lissotriton helveticus, assembly GCF_964261635.1. Lineage (NCBI taxonomy): Eukaryota > Metazoa > Chordata > Amphibia > Caudata > Salamandridae > Lissotriton > Lissotriton helveticus. Next base: position 4,443,681 of record NW_027611740.1, read on the forward strand.
CATGTTTAAAGTGATTTGCATGCTTGCTGTGGCCCTAAACACAAGATTTGTGGAATGGTTAAAAGTGCGTGAAAATGGCCAATTTGCTCACTCTGAGGTCTCAAAAAGAGTTTCTTCACCCCGGGAAGTGAATTAAATACCATTTGGAGGCATTTAATGTTCAAGCAAAAACGGTTGATTTTTGACAAAAGAGATAACACCCCCCCATTACGTCATTCTTCAGAAAGGTGAAAAATGGTCCGTTTTCAAATGTTTTATTTTTGAACGTCAGTTCACATTTGTAGGTGGATTATTAGTTTTAGAGCTAAAATTAGCATGTTTAAAGTGATTTTCATGCTTCCAGGTGCCCGGGAAGTGAATTAAATACCATTTGGAGGCATTTAATGTTCAAGCAAAAACAGCTGATTTTTGACAAAAGAGATAACACCCCCCCTTTACGTCATGCTTCAGAAAGGTGAAAAATTGTCCGTTTTCAAATGTTTTATTTTTGAATGTCAGTTCACATTTGTAGGTGAATTATTAGTTTTAGAGCTAAAATTAGCATGTTTAAAGTGATTTTCATGCTTCCTGTGGCCCTAAACACAAGGTTTGTGGAATGGTTAAAGGTGCATGAAAATGGCCAATTTGCTCACTCTGAGGTCTCAAAAAGTGTTTCTTCACCCCGGGAAGTGAATTAAATACCATTTGGAGGCATTTAATGTTCAAGCAAAAACAGCTGATTTTAGACAAAAGAGATAACACCCCCCCATTGCGTCATTCTTCAGAAAGGTGAAAAATGGTCCGTTTTTAAATGTTTTATTTTTGAACGTCAGTTCACATTTGTAGGTGGATTATTAGTTTTAGAGCTAAAATTAGCATGTTTAAAGTGATTTTCATGCTTCCTGTGGCCCTAAACACAAGGTTTGTGGAATGGTTAAAAGTGCATGAAAATGGCCAATTTGCTCACTCTGAGGTCTCAAAAAGTGTTTCTTCACCCCGGGAAGTGAATTAAATACCATTTGGAGGCATTTAATGTTCAAGCAAAAACAGATGATTTTTGACAAAAGAGATAACACGCCCCCATTACGTAATTCTTCAGAAAGGTGAAAAATGGTCCGTTTTCAAATGTTTTATTTTTGAACGTCAGTTCACATTTGTAGGTGGATTATTAGTTTTAGAGCTAAAATTAGCATGTTTAAAGTGATTTTCATGCTTCCAGGGGCTCTAAACACAAGATTTGTGGAATGGTTAAAAGTGCATGAAAATGGCAAATTTGCTCACTCTGAGGTCTCAAAAAGTGTTTCTTCACCCCGGGAAGTGAATCAAATACCATTTGGAGGCATTTAATGTTCAATCAAAAACAGCTGATTTTTGACAAAAGAGATAACACCCCCCCATTACGTCATTCTTCAGAAAGGTGAAAAATGGTCCGTTTTCAAATGTTTTATTTTTGAACGTCAGTTCACATTTGTAGGTGGATTATTAGTTTTAGAGCTAAAATTAGCATGTTTAAAGTGATTTTCATGCTTCCAGGGGCACTAAACACAAGATTTGTGGAATGGTTAAAAGTGCAGGAAAATGGCCAATTTGCTCACTCTGAGGTCTCAAAAAGTGTTTCTTCACCCCGGGAAGTGAATTAAATACCATTTTGAGGCATTTAATGTTCAAGCAAAAACGGCTGATTTTTTACAAAAGAGATAACACCCCCCCATTACGTCATGCTTCAGAAAGGTGAAAAATGGTCCGTTTTCAAATGTTTTATTTTTGCACGTCAGTTCACATTTGTAGGTGGATTATTAGTTTTAGAGCTAAAATTAGCATGTTTAAAGTGATTTTCATGCTTCCAGGTGCCCGGGAAGTGAATTAAATAACATTTGGAGGCATTTAATGTTCAAGCAAAAACAGCTGATTTTTGACAAAAGAGATAACACCCCCCCATTACGTCATGCTTCAGAAAGGTGAAAAATTGTCCGTTTTCAAATGTTTTATTTTTGAATGTCAGTTCACATTTGTAGGTGGATTATTAGTTTTAGAGCTAAAATTAGCATGTTTAAAGTGATTTTCATGCTTCCTGTGGCCCTAAACACAAGGTTTGTGGAATGGTTAAAAGTGCATGAAAATGGCCAATTTGCTCACTCTGAGGTCTCAAAAAGTGTTTATTCACCCCGGGAAGTGAATTAAATACCATTTGGAGGCATTTAATGTTCAAGCAAAAACAGCTGATTTTAGACAAAAGAGATAACACCCCCCCATTGCGTCATTCTTCAGAAAGGTGAAAAATGGTCCGTTTTTAAATGTTTTATTTTTGAACGTCAGTTCACATTTGTAGGTGGATTATTAGTTTTAGAGCTAAAATTAGCAAGTTTAAAGTGCTTTTCATGCTTCCAGGGGCCCGGGAAGTGAATTAAATACCATTTGGAGGCATTTAATGTTCAAGCAAAAACAGCTGATGTTTGACAAAAGAGATAACACCCCCCCATTACGTAATTCTTCAGAAAGGTGAAAAATGGTCCGTTTTCAAATGTTTTATTTTTGAACATCAGTTCACATTTGTAGGTGGATTATTAGTTTTAGAGCTAAAATTAGCATGTTTAAAGTGATTTTCATGCTTCCAGGGGCCCAGGAAGTGAATTAAATACCATTTGGAGGCATTTAATGTTCAAGCAAAAACGGCTGATTTTTGACAAAAGAGATAACACCCCCCCATTACGTCATTCTTCAGAAAGGTGAAAAATGGTCCGTTTTCAAATGTTTTATTTTTGAACGTCAGTTCACATTTGTAGGTGGATTATTAGTTTTAGAGCTAAAATTAGCATGTTTAAAGTGATTTTCATGCTTCCAGGGGCCCGGGAAGTGAATTAAATACCATTTGGAGGCATTTAATGTTCAAGCAAAAACAGCTGATCTTTGACAAAAGAGATAACACCCCCCCATTACGTCATTCTTCAGAAAGGTGAAAAATGGTCCATTTTCAAATGTTTTATTTTTGAATGTCAGTTCACATTTGTAGGTGGATTATTAGTTTTAGAGCTAAAATTAGCATGTTTAAAGTGATTTGCATGCTTGCTGTGGCCCTAAACACAAGATTTGTGGAATGGTTAAAAGTGCGTGAAAATGGCCAATTTGCTCACTCTGAGGTCTCAAAAAGAGTTTCTTCACCCCGGGAAGTGAATTAAATACCATTTTGAGGCATTTAATGTTCAAGCAAAAACGGCTGATTTTTGACAAAAGAGATAACACCCCCCCATTACGTCATTCTTCAGAAAGGTGAAAAATGGTCCGTTTTCAAATGTTTTATTTTTGAACGTCAGTTCACATTTGTAGGTGGATTATTAGTTTTAGAGCTAAAATTAGCATGTTTAAAGTGATTTTCATGCTTCCAGGGGCCCGGGAAGTGAATTAAATACCATTTGGAGGCATTTAATGTTCAAGCAAAAACAGCTGATCTTTGACAAAAGAGATAACACCCCCCATTACGTCATTCTTCAGAAAGGTGAAAATGGTCCATTTTCAAATGTTTTATTTTTGAACGTCAGTTCACATTTGTAGGTGGATTATTAGTTTTAGAGCTAAAATTAGCATGTTTATAGTGATTTTCATGCTTCCAGGGGCTCTAAACACAAGGTTTGTGGAATGGTTAAAAGTGGATGAAAATGGCCAATTTGCTCACTCTGAGGTCTCAAAAAGTGTTTCTTCACCCCGGGAAGTGAATTAAATACCATTTGGAGGCATTTAATGTTCAATCAAAAACAGCTGATTTTTGACAAAAGAGATAACACCCCCCCATTACGTCATTCTTCAGAAAGGTGAAAAATGGTCCGTTTTCAAATGTTTTATTTTTGAACGTCAGTTCACATTTGTAGGTGGATTATTAGTTTTAGAGCTAAAATTAGCATGTTTAAAGTGATTTTCATGCTTCCAGGTGCCCGGGAAGTGAATTAAATACCATTTGGAGGCATTTAATGTTCAAGCAAAAACAGCTGATTTTTGACAAAAGAGATAACACCCCCCCTTTACGTCATGCTTCAGAAAGGTGAAAAATTGTCCGTTTTCAAATGTTTTATTTTTGAATGTCAGTTCACATTTGTAGGTGAATTATTAGTTTTAGAGCTAAAATTAGCATGTTTAAAGTGATTTTCATGCTTCCTGTGGCCCTAAACACAAGGTTTGTGGAATGGTTAAAGGTGCATGAAAATGGCCAATTTGCTCACTCTGAGGTCTCAAAAAGTGTTTCTTCACCCCGGGAAGTGAATTAAATACCATTTGGAGGCATTTAATGTTCAAGCAAAAACAGCTGATTTTAGACAAAAGAGATAACACCCCCCCATTGCGTCATTCTTCAGAAAGGTGAAAAATGGTCCGTTTTTAAATGTTTTATTTTTGAACGTCAGTTCACATTTGTAGGTGGATTATTAGTTTTAGAGCTAAAATTAGCATGTTTAAAGTGATTTTCATGCTTCCTGTGGCCCTAAACACAAGGTTTGTGGAATGGTTAAAAGTGCATGAAAATGGCCAATTTGCTCACTCTGAGGTCTCAAAAAGTGTTTCTTCACCCCGGGAAGTGAATTAAATACCATTTGGAGGCATTTAATGTTCAATCAAAAACGGTTGATTTTTGACAAAAGAGATAACACCCCCCCATTACGTCATTCTTCAGAAAGGTGAAAAATGGTCCGTTTTCAAATGTTTTATTTTTGAACGTCAGTTCACATTTGTAGGTGGATTATTAGTTTTAGAGCTAAAATTAGCATGTTTAAAGTGATTTTCATGCTTCCAGGGGCCGGGGAAGTGAATTAAATACCATTTGGAGGCATTTATTGTTCAAGCAAAAACAGCTGATTTTTGACAAAAGAGATAACACCCCCCCATTACGTCATTCTTCAGAAAGGTGAAAAATGGTCCGTTTTCAAATGTTTTATTTTTGAACGTCAGTTCACATTTGTAGGTGGATTATTAGTTTTAGAGCTAAAATTAGCATGTTTAAAGTGATTTTCATGCTTCCAGGGGCTCTAAACACAAGATTTGTGGAATGGTTAAAAGTGCAGGAAAATGGCCAATTTGCTCACTCTGAGGTCTCAAAAAGTGTTTCTTCACCCCGGGAAGTGAATTAAATACCATTTTGAGGCATTTAATGTTCAAGCAAAAACGGCTGATTTTTTACAAAAGAGATAACACCCCCCCATTACGTCATGCTTCAGAAAGGTGAAAAATGGTCCGTTTTCAAATGTTTTATTTTTGCACGTCAGTTCACATTTGTAGGTGGATTATTAGTTTTAGAGCTAAAATTAGCATGTTTAAAGTGATTTTCATGCTTCCAGGTGCCCGGGAAGTGAATTAAATACCATTTGGAGGCATTTAATGTTCAAGCAAAAACAGCTGATTTTTGACAAAAGAGATAACACCCCCCCATTACGTCATGCTTCAGAAAGGTGAAAAATTGTCCGTTTTCAAATGTTTTATTTTTGAATGTCAGTTCACATTTGTAGGTGGATTATTAGTTTTAGAGCTAAAATTAGCATGTTTAAAGTGATTTTCATGCTTCCTGTGGCCCTAAACACAAGGTTTGTGGAATGGTTAAAAGTGCATGAAAATGGCCAATTTGCTCACTCTGAGGTCTCAAAAAGTGTTTATTCACCCCGGGAAGTGAATTAAATACCATTTGGAGGCATTTAATGTTCAAGCAAAAACAGCTGATTTTAGACAAAAGAGATAACACCCCCCCATTGCGTCATTCTTCAGAAAGGTGAAAAATGGTCCGTTTTTAAATGTTTTATTTTTGAACGTCAGTTCACATTTGTAGGTGGATTATTAGTTTTAGAGCTAAAATTAGCAAGTTTAAAGTGCTTTTCATGCTTCCAGGGGCCCGGGAAGTGAATTAAATACCATTTGGAGGCATTTAATGTTCAAGCAAAAACAGCTGATGTTTGACAAAAGAGATAACACCCCCCCATTACGTAATTCTTCAGAAAGGTGAAAAATGGTCCGTTTTCAAATGTTTTATTTTTGAACATCAGTTCACATTTGTAGGTGGATTATTAGTTTTAGAGCTAAAATTAGCATGTTTAAAGTGATTTTCATGCTTCCAGGGGCCCAGGAAGTGAATTAAATACCATTTGGAGGCATTTAATGTTCAAGCAAAAACGGCTGATTTTTGACAAAAGAGATAACACCCCCCCATTACGTCATGCTTCAGAAAGGTGAAAAATTGTCCGTTTTCAAATGTTTTATTTTTGAATGTCAGTTCACATTTGTAGGTGGATTATTAGTTTTAGAGCTAAAATTAGCATGTTTAAAGTGATTTTCATGCTTCCTGTGGCCCTAAACACAAGGTTTGTGGAATGGTTAAAAGTGCATGAAAATGGCCAATTTGCTCACTCTGAGGTCTCAAAAAGTGTTTCTTCACCCCGGGAAGTGAATTAAATACCATTTGGAGGCATTTAATGTTCAAGCAAAAACAGCTGATTTTTGACAAAAGAGATAACACGCCCCCATTACGTAATTCTTCAGAAAGGTGAAAAATGGTCCGTTTTCAAATGTTTTATTTTTGAACGTCAGTTCACATTTGTAGGTGGATTATTAGTTTTAGAGCTAAAATTAGCATGTTTAAAGTGATTTTCATGCTTCCAGGGGCTCTAAACACAAGATTTGTGGAATGGTTAAAAGTGCATGAAAATGGCAAATTTGCTCACTCTGAGGTCTCAAAAAGTGTTTCTTCACCCCGGGAAGTGAATTAAATACCATTTGGAGGCATTTAATGTTCAATCAAAAACAGCTGATTTTTGACAAAAGAGATAACACCCCCCCATTACGTCATTCTTCAGAAAGGTGAAAAATGGTCCGTTTTCAAATGTTTTATTTTTGAACGTCAGTTCACATTTGTAGGTGGATTATTAGTTTTAGAGCTAAAATTAGCATGTTTAAAGTGATTTTCATGCTTCCAGGGGCCGGGGAAGTGAATTAAATACCATTTGGAGGCATTTAATGTTCAAGCAAAAACAGCTGATTTTTGACAAAAGAGATAACACCCCCCCATTACGTCATTCTTCAGAAAGGTGAAAAATGGTCCGTTTTCAAATGTTTTATTTTTGAACGTCAGTTCACATTTGTAGGTGGATTATTAGTTTTAGAGCTAAAATTAGCATGTTTAAAGTGATTTTCATGCTTCCAGGGGCTCTAAACACAAGATTTGTGGAATGGTTAAAAGTGCATGAAAATGGCCAATTTGCTCACTCTGAGGTCTCAAAAAGTGTTTCTTCACCCCGGGAAGTGAATTAAATACCATTTTGAGGCATTTAATGTTCAAGCAAAAACGGCTGATTTTTTACAAAAGAGATAACACCCCCCCATTACGTCATGCTTCAGAAAGGTGAAAAATGGTCCGTTTTCAAATGTTTTATTTTTGCACGTCAGTTCACATTTGTAGGTGGATTATTAGTTTTAGAGCTAAAATTAGCATGTTTAAAGTGATTTTCATGCTTCCAGGTGCCCGGGAAGTGAATTAAATACCATTTGGAGGCATTTAATGTTCAAGCAAAAACAGCTGATTTTTGACAAAAGAGATAACACCCCCCCATTACGTCATGCTTCAGAAAGGTGAAAAATTGTCCGTTTTCAAATGTTTTATTTTTGAATGTCAGTTCACATTTGTAGGTGGATTATTAGTTTTAGAGCTAAAATTAGCATGTTTAAAGTGATTTTCATGCTTCCTGTGGCCCTAAACACAAGGTTTGTGGAATGGTTAAAAGTGCATGAAAATGGCCAATTTGCTCACTCTGAGGTCTCAAAAAGTGTTTATTCACCCCGGGAAGTGAATTAAATACCATTTGGAGGCATTTAATGTTCAAGCAAAAACAGCTGATTTTAGACAAAAGAGATAACACCCCCCCATTGCGTCATTCTTCAGAAAGGTGAAAAATGGTCCGTTTTTAAATGTTTTATTTTTGAACGTCAGTTCACCTTTGTAGGTGGATTATTAGTTTTAGAGCTAAAATTAGCAAGTTTAAAGTGCTTTTCATGCTTCCAGGGGCCCGGGAAGTGAATTAAATACCATTTGGAGGCATTTAATGTTCAAGCAAAAACAGCTGATGTTTGACAAAAGAGATAACACCCCCCCATTACGTCATCCTTCAGAAAGGTGAAAAATGGTCCGTTTTCAAATGTTTTATTTTTGAACATCACTTCACATTTGCAGGTGGATTATTAGTTTTAGAGCTAATATTAGCATGTTTAAAGTGATTTTCATGCTTCCAGGTGCCCGGGAAGTGAATTAAATACCATTTGGAGGCATTTAATGTTCAAGCAAAAACAGCTGATTTTTGACAAAAGAGATAACACCCCCCCATTACGTAATTCTTCAGAAAGGTGAAAAATGGTCCGTTTTCAAATGTTTTATTTTTGAACGTCAGTTCACATTTGTAGGTGGATTATTAGTTTTAGAGCTAAAATTAGCATGTTTAAAGTGATTTTCATGCTTCCAGGGGCCCGGGAAGTGAATTAAATACCATTTGGAAGCATTTAATGTTCAAGCAAAAACAGCTGATGTTTGACAAAAGAGATAACACCCCCCCATTACGTCATTCTTCAGAAAGGTGAAAAATGGTCCGTTTTCAAATGTTTTATTTTTGAACATCAGTTCACATTTGTAGGTGGATTATTAGTTTTAGAGCTAAAATTAGCATGTTTAAAGTGATTTGCATGCTTGCTGTGGCCCTAAACACAAGATTTGTGGAATGGTTAAAAGTGCGTGAAAATGGCCAATTTGCTCACTCTGAGGTCTCAAAAAGAGTTTCTTCACCCCGGGAAGTGAATTAAATACCATTTGGAGGCATTTAATGTTCAAGCAAAAACGGTTGATTTTTGACAAAAGAGATAACACCCCCCCATTACGTCATTCTTCGGAAAGGTGAAAAATGGTCCGTTTTCAAATGTTTTATTTTTGAACGTCAGTTCACATTTGTAGGTGGATTATTAGTTTTAGAGCTAAAATTAGCATGTTTAAAGTGATTTTCATGCTTCCAGGGGCCCGGGAAGTGAATTAAATACCATTTGGAGGCATTTAATGTTCAAGCAAAAACAGCTGATCTTTGACAAAAGAGATAACACCCCCCATTACGTCATTCTTCAGAAACGTGAAAAATGGTCCATTTTCAAATGTTTTATTTTTGAACGTCAGTTCACATTTGTAGGTGGATTATTAGTTTTAGACCTAAAATTAGCATGTTTAAAGTGATTTTCATGCTTCCAGGGGCTCTAAACACAAGATTTGTGGAATGGTTAAAAGTGCATGAAAATGGCCAATTTGCTCACTCTGAGGTCTCAAAAAGTGTTTCTTCACCCCGGGAAGTGAATTAAATACCATTTGGAGGCATTTAATGTTCAAGCAAAAACTGCAGATTTTTGACAAAAGAGATAACACCCCCCCATTACGTCATGCTTCAGAAAGGTGACAAATGGTCCGTTTTCAAATGTTTTATTTTTGAATGTCAATTCACATTTGTAGGTGGATTATTAGTTTTAGAGCTAAAATTAGCATGTTTAAAGTGATTTTCATGCTTCCTGTGGCCCTAAACACAAGGTTTGTGGAATGGTTAAAAGTGGATGAAAATGGCCAATTTGCTCACTCTGAGGTCTCAAAAAGTGTTTCTTCACCCCGGGAAGTGAATTAAATACCATTTGGAGGCATTTAATGTTCAAGCAAAAACAGCTGATTTTTGACAAAAGAGATAACACCCCCCCATTACGTAATTCTTCAGAAAGGTGAAAAATTGTCCGTTTTCAAATGTTTTATTTTTGAATGTCAGTTCACATTTGTAGGTGGATTATTAGTTTTAGAGCTAAAATTAGCATATTTAAAGTGATTTTCATGCTTCCAGGGGCTCTAAACACAAGATTTGTGGAATGGTTAAAAGTGCATGAAAATGGCCAATTTGCTCACTCTGAGGTCTCAAAAAGTGTTTCTTCACCCGGGAAGTGAATTAAATACCATTTGCAGGCATTTAATGTTCAAGCAAAAACGGCTGATTTTTGACAAAAGAGATAACACCCCCCCATTACATCATTCTTCAGATAGGTGAAAAATGGTCCGTTTTCAAATGTTTTATTTTTGAACGTCAGTTCACATTTGTAGGTGGATTATTAGTTTTAGAGCTAAAATTAGCATGTTTAAAGTGATTTTCATGCTTCCAGGGGCTCTAAACACAAGATTTGTGGAATGGTTAAAAGTGCATGAAAATGGCAAATTTGCTCACTCTGAGGTCTCAAAAAGTGTTTCTTCACCCCGGGAAGTGAATTAAATACCATTTGGAGGCATTTAATGTTCAATCAAAAACAGCTGATTTTTGACAAAAGAGATAACACCCCCCCATTACGTCATTCTTCAGAAAGGTGAAAAATGGTCCGTTTTCAAATGTTTTATTTTTGAACGTCAGTTCACATTTGTAGGTGGATTATTAGTTTTAGAGCTAAAATTAGCATGTTTAAAGTGATTTTCATGCTTCCAGGGGCCGGGGAAGTGAATTAAATACCATTTGGAGGCATTTAATGTTCAAGCAAAAACAGCTGATTTTTGACAAAAGAGATAACACCCCCCCATTACGTCATTCTTCAGAAAGGTGAAAAATGGTCCGTTTTCAAATGTTTTATTTTTGCACGTCAGTTCACATTTGTAGGTGGATTATTAGTTTTAGAGCTAAAATTAGCATGTTTAAAGTGATTTTCATGCTTCCAGGTGCCCGGGAAGTGAATTAAATACCATTTGGAGGCATTTAATGTTCAAGCAAAAACAGCTGATTTTTGACAAAAGAGATAACACCCCCCCATTACGTCATGCTTCAGAAAGGTGAAAAATTGTCCGTTTTCAAATGTTTTATTTTTGAATGTCAGTTCACATTTGTAGGTGGATTATTAGTTTTAGAGCTAAAATTAGCATGTTTAAAGTGATTTTCATGCTTCCTGTGGCCCTAAACACAAGGTTTGTGGAATGGTTAAAAGTGCATGAAAATGGCCAATTTGCTCACTCTGAGGTCTCAAAAAGTGTTTATTCACCCCGGGAAGTGAATTAAATACCATTTGGAGGCATTTAATGTTCAAGCAAAAACAGCTGATTTTAGACAAAAGAGATAACACCCCCCCATTACGTAATTCTTCAGAAAGGTGAAAAATGCTCCGTTTTCAAATGTTTTATTTTTGAACGTCAGTTCACATTTGTAGGTGGATTATTAGTTTTAGAGCTAAAATTAGCATGTTTAAAGTGATATTCATGCTTCCAGGGGCTCTAAACACAAGATTTGTGGAATGGTTAAAAGTGCATGAAAATGGCCAATTTGCTCACTCTGAGGTCTCAAAAAGTGTTTCTTCACCCCGGTAAGTGAATTAAATACCATTTGGAGGCATTTAATGTTCAAGCAAAAACAGCTGATTTTAGACAAAAGAGATAACACCCCCCCATTGCGTCATTCTTCAGAAAGGTGAAAAATGGTCCGTTTTTAAATGTTTTATTTTTGAACGTCAGTTCACATTTGTAGGTGGATTATTCGTTTTAGAGCTAAAATTAGCAAGTTTAAAGTGCTTTTCATGCTTCCAGGGGCCCGGGAAGTGAATTAAATACCATTTGGAGGCATTTAATGTTCAAGCAAAAACAGCTGATTTTTGACAAAAGAGATAACACCCCCCCATTACGTCATTCTTCAGAAAGGTAAAAAATGGTCCGTTTTCAAATGTTTTATTTTTGAACGTCAGTTCACATTTGTAGGTGGATTATTAGTTTTAGAGCTAAAATTAGCATGTTTAAAGTGATTTTCATGCTTCCAGGGGCTCTAAACACAAGATTTGTGGAATGGTTAAAAGTGCATGAAAATGGCAAATTTGCTCACTCTGAGGTCTCAAAAAGTGTTTCTTCACCCCGGGAAGTGAATTAAATACCATTTGGAGGCATTTAATGTTCAATCAAAAACAGCTGATTTTTGACAAAAGAGATAACACCCCCCCATTACGTCATTCTTCAGAAAGGTGAAAAATGGTCCGTTTTCAAATGTTTTATTTTTGAACGTCAGTTCACATTTGTAGGTGGATTATTAGTTTTAGAGCTAAAATTAGCATGTTTAAAGTGATTTTCATGCTTCCAGGGGCCGGGGAAGTGAATTAAATACCATTTGGAGGCATTTAATGTTCAAGCAAAAACAGCTGATTTTTGACAAAAGAGATAACACCCCCCCATTACGTCATTCTTCAGAAAGGTGAAAAATGGTCCGTTTTCAAATGTTTTATTTTTGAACGTCAGTTCACATTTGTAGGTGGATTATTAGTTTTAGAGCTAAAATTAGCATGTTTAAAGTGATTTTCATGCTTCCAGGGGCTCTAAACACAAGATTTGTGGAATGGTTAAAAGTGCATGAAAATGGCCAATTTGCTCACTCTGAGGTCTCAAAAAGTGTTTCTTCACCCCGGGAAGTGAATTAAATACCATTTTGAGGCATTTAATGTTCAAGCAAAAACGGCTGATTTTTTACAAAAGAGATAACACCCCCCCATTACGTCATGCTTCAGAAAGGTGAAAAATGGTCCGTTTTCAAATGTTTTATTTTTGCACGTCAGTTCACATTTGTAGGTGGATTATTAGTTTTAGAGCTAAAATTAGCATGTTTAAAGTGATTTTTCCAGGTGCCCGGGAAGTGAATTAAATACCATTTGGAGGCATTTAATGTTCAAGCAAAAACAGCTGATTTTTGACAAAAGAGATAACACCCCCCCATTACGTCATGCTTCAGAAAGGTGAAAAATTGTCCGTTTTCAAATGTTTTATTTTTGAATGTCAGTTCACATTTGTAGGTGGATTATTAGTTTTAGAGCTAAAATTAGCATGTTTAAAGTGATTTTCATGCTTCCTGTGGCCCTAAACACAAGGTTTGTGGAATGGTTAAAAGTGCATGAAAATGGCCAATTTGCTCACTCTGAGGTCTCAAAAAGTGTTTATTCACCCCGGGAAGTGAATTAAATACCATTTGGAGGCATTTAATGTTCAAGCAAAAACAGCTGATTTTAGACAAAAGAGATAACACCCCCCCATTGCGTCATTCTTCAGAAAGGTGAAAAATGGTCCGTTTTTAAATGTTTTATTTTTGAACGTCAGTTCACCTTTGTAGGTGGATTATTAGTTTTAGAGCTAAAATTAGCAAGTTTAAAGTGCTTTTCATGCTTCCAGGGGCCCGGGAAGTGAATTAAATACCATTTGGAGGCATTTAATGTTCAAGCAAAAACAGCTGATGTTTGACAAAAGAGATAACACCCCCCCATTACGTCATCCTTCAGAAAGGTGAAAAATGGTCCGTTTTCAAATGTTTTATTTTTGAACATCACTTCACATTTGTAGGTGGATTATTAGTTTTAGAGCTAATATTAGCATGTTTAAAGTGATTTTCATGCTTCCAGGTGCCCGGGAAGTGAATTAAATACCATTTGGAGGCATTTAATGTTCAAGCAAAAACAGCTGATTTTTGACAAAAGAGATAACACCCCCCCATTACGTAATTCTTCAGAAAGGTGAAAAATGGTCCGTTTTCAAATGTTTTATTTTTGAACGTCAGTTCACATTTGTAGGTGGATTATTAGTTTTAGAGCTAAAATTAGCATGTTTAAAGTGATTTTCATGCTTCCAGGGGCCCGGGAAGTGAATTAAATACCATTTGGAAGCATTTAATGTTCAAGCAAAAACAGCTGATGTTTGACAAAAGAGATAACACCCCCCCATTACGTCATTCTTCAGAAAGGTGAAAAATGGTCCGTTTTCAAATGTTTTATTTTTGAACATCAGTTCACATTTGTAGGTGGATTATTAGTTTTAGAGCTAAAATTAGCATGTTTAAAGTGATTTGCATGCTTGCTGTGGCCCTAAACACAAGATTTGTGGAATGGTTAAAAGTGCGTGAAAATGGCCAATTTGCTCACTCTGAGGTCTCAAAAAGAGTTTCTTCACCCCGGGAAGTGAATTAAATACCATTTGGAGGCATTTAATGTTCAAGCAAAAACGGTTGATTTTTGACAAAAGAGATAACACCCCCCCATTACGTCATTCTTCGGAAAGGTGAAAAATGGTCCGTTTTCAAATGTTTTATTTTTGAACGTCAGTTCACATTTGTAGGTGGATTATTAGTTTTAGAGCTAAAATTAGCATGTTTAAAGTGATTTTCATGCTTCCAGGGGCCCGGGAAGTGAATTAAATACCATTTGGAGGCATTTAATGTTCAAGCAAAAACAGCTGATCTTTGACAAAAGAGATAACACCCCCCATTACGTCATTCTTCAGAAACGTGAAAAATGGTCCATTTTCAAATGTTTTATTTTTGAACGTCAGTTCACATTTGTAGGTGGATTATTAGTTTTAGACCTAAAATTAGCATGTTTAAAGTGATTTTCATGCTTCCAGGGGCTCTAAACACAAGATTTGTGGAATGGTTAAAAGTGCATGAAAATGGCCAATTTGCTCACTCTGAGGTCTCAAAAAGTGTTTCTTCACCCCGGGAAGTGAATTAAATACCATTTGGAGGCATTTAATGTTCAAGCAAAAACTGCAGATTTTTGACAAAAGAGATAACACCCCCCCATTACGTCATGCTTCAGAAAGGTGAAAAATGGTCCGTTTTCAAATGTTTTATTTTTGAATGTCAATTCACATTTGTAGGTGGATTATTAGTTTTAGAGCTAAAATTAGCATGTTTAAAGTGATTTTCATGCTTCCAGGGGCCCGGGAAGTGAATTAAATACCATTTGGAGGCATTTAATGTTCAAGCAAAAACAGCTGATCTTTGACAAAAGAGATAACACCCCCCATTACGTCATTCTTCAGAAACGTGAAAAATGGTCCATTTTCAAATGTTTTATTTTTGAACGTCAGTTCACATTTGTAGGTGGATTATTAGTTTTAGACCTAAAATTAGCATGTTTAAAGTGATTTTCATGCTTCCAGGGGCTCTAAACACAAGGTTTGTGGAATGGTTAAAAGTGGATGAAAATGGCCAATTTGCTCACTCTGAGGTCTCAAAAAGTGTTTCTTCACCCCGGGAAGTGAATTAAATACCATTTGGAGGCATTTAATGTTCAAGCAAAAACAGCTGATTTTTGACAAAAGAGATAACACCCCCCCATTACGTAATTCTTCAGAAAGGTGAAAAATTGTCCGTTTTCAAATGTTTTATTTTTGAATGTCAGTTCACATTTGTAGGTGGATTATTAGTTTTAGAGCTAAAATTAGCATATTTAAAGTGATTTTCATGCTTCCAGGGGCTCTAAACACAAGATTTGTGGAATGGTTAAAAGTGCATGAAAATGGCCAATTTGCTCACTCTGAGGTCTCAAAAAGTGTTTCTTCACCCGGGAAGTGAATTAAATACCATTTGCAGGCATTTAATGTTCAAGCAAAAACGGCTGATTTTTGACAAAAGAGATAACACCCCCCCATTACATCATTCTTCAGATAGGTGAAAAATGGTCCGTTTTCAAATGTTTTATTTTTGAACGTCAGTTCACATTTGTAGGTGGATTATTAGTTTTAGAGCTAAAATTAGCATGTTTAAAGTGATTTTCATGCTTCCAGGGGCTCTAAACACAAGATTTGTGGAATGGTTAAAAGTGCATGAAAATGGCAAATTTGCTCACTCTGAGGTCTCAAAAAGTGTTTCTTCACCCCGGGAAGTGAATTAAATACCATTTGGAGGCATTTAATGTTCAATCAAAAACAGCTGATTTTTGACAAAAGAGATAACACCCCCCCATTACGTCATTCTTCAGAAAGGTGAAAAATGGTCCGTTTTCAAATGTTTTATTTTTGAACGTCAGTTCACATTTGTAGGTGGATTATTAGTTTTAGAGCTAAAATTAGCATGTTTAAAGTGATTTTCATGCTTCCAGGGGCCGGGGAAGTGAATTAAATACCATTTGGAGGCATTTAATGTTCAAGCAAAAACAGCTGATTTTTGACAAAAGAGATAACACCCCCCCATTACGTCATTCTTCAGAAAGGTGAAAAATGGTCCGTTTTCAAATGTTTTATTTTTGCACGTCAGTTCACATTTGTAGGTGGATTATTAGTTTTAGAGCTAAAATTAGCATGTTTAAAGTGATTTTCATGCTTCCAGGTGCCCGGGAAGTGAATTAAATACCATTTGGAGGCATTTAATGTTCAAGCAAAAACAGCTGATTTTTGACAAAAGAGATAACACCCCCCCATTACGTCATGCTTCAGAAAGGTGAAAAATTGTCCGTTTTCAAATGTTTTATTTTTGAATGTCAGTTCACATTTGTAGGTGGATTATTAGTTTTAGAGCTAAAATTAGCATGTTTAAAGTGATTTTCATGCTTCCTGTGGCCCTAAACACAAGGTTTGTGGAATGGTTAAAAGTGCATGAAAATGGCCAATTTGCTCACTCTGAGGTCTCAAAAAGTGTTTATTCACCCCGGGAAGTGAATTAAATACCATTTGGAGGCATTTAATGTTCAAGCAAAAACAGCTGATTTTAGACAAAAGAGATAACACCCCCCCATTACGTAATTCTTCAGAAAGGTGAAAAATGCTCCGTTTTCAAATGTTTTATTTTTGAACGTCAGTTCACATTTGTAGGTGGATTATTAGTTTTAGAGCTAAAATTAGCATGTTTAAAGTGATATTCATGCTTCCAGGGGCTCTAAACACAAGATTTGTGGAATGGTTAAAAGTGCATGAAAATGGCCAATTTGCTCACTCTGAGGTCTCAAAAAGTGTTTCTTCACCCCGGTAAGTGAATTAAATACCATTTGGAGGCATTTAATGTTCAAGCAAAAACAGCTGATTTTAGACAAAAGAGATAACACCCCCCCATTGCGTCATTCTTCAGAAAGGTGAAAAATGGTCCGTTTTTAAATGTTTTATTTTTGAACGTCAGTTCACATTTGTAGGTGGATTATTCGTTTTAGAGCTAAAATTAGCAAGTTTAAAGTGCTTTTCATGCTTCCAGGGGCCCGGGAAGTGAATTAAATACCATTTGGAGGCATTTAATGTTCAAGCAAAAACAGCTGATTTTTGACAAAAGAGATAACACCCCCCCATTACGTCATTCTTCAGAAAGGTAAAAAATGGTCCGTTTTCAAATGTTTTATTTTTGAACGTCAGTTCACATTTGTAGGTGGATTATTAGTTTTAGAGCTAAAATTAGCATGTTTAAAGTGATTTTCATGCTTCCAGGGGCTCTAAACACAAGATTTGTGGAATGGTTAAAAGTGCATGAAAATGGCCAATTTGCTCACTCTGAGGTCTCAAAAAGTGTTTCTTCAACCCGGGAAGTGAATTAAACACCATTTGGAGGCATTTAATGTTCAAGCAAAAACGGCTGATTTTTGACAAAAGAGATAACACCCCCCCATTACGTCATGCTTCAGAAAGGTGAAAAATTGTCCGTTTTCAAATGTTTTATTTTTGAACGTCACTTCACATTTGTAGGTGGATTATTAGTTTTAGAGCTAAAATTAGCATGTTTAAAGTGATTTTCATGCTTCCTGTGGCCCTAAACACAAGGTTTGTGGAATGGTTAAAAGTGCATGAAAATGGCCAATTTGCTCACTCTGAGGTCTCAAAAAGTGTTTATTCACCCCGGGAAGTGAATTAAATACCATTTGGAGGCATTTAATGTTCAAGCAAAAACAGCTGATTTTAGACAAAAGAGATAACACCCCCCCATTACGTAATTCTTCAGAAAGGTGAAAAATGCTCCGTTTTCAAATGTTTTATTTTTGAACGTCAGTTCACATTTGTAGGTGGATTATTAGTTTTAGAGCTAAAATTAGCATGTTTAAAGTGATATTCATGCTTCCAGGGGCTCTAAACACAAGATTTGTGGAATGGTTAAAAGTGCATGAAAATGGCCAATTTGCTCACTCTGAGGTCTCAAAAAGTGTTTCTTCACCCCGGGAAGTGAATTAAATACCATTTGGAGGCATTTAATGTTCAAGCAAAAACAGCTGATTTTAGACAAAAGAGATAACACCCCCCCATTGCGTCATTCTTCAGAAAGGTGAAAAATGGTCCGTTTTTAAATGTTTTATTTTTGAACGTCAGTTCACATTTGTAGGTGGATTATTAGTTTTAGAGCTAAAATTAGCAAGTTTAAAGTGCTTTTCATGCTTCCAGGGGCCCGGGAAGTGAATTAAATACCATTTGGAGGCATTTAATGTTCAAGCAAAAACAGCTGATGTTTGACAAAAGAGATAACACCCCCCCATTACGTCATCCTTCAGAAAGGTGAAAAATGGTCCGTTTTCAAATGTTTTATTTTTGAACATCACTTCACATTTGTAGGTGGATTATTAGTTTTAGAGCTAATATTAGCATGTTTAAAGTGATTTTCATGCTTCCAGGTGCCCGGGAAGTGAATTAAATACCATTTGGAGGCATTTAATGTTCAAGCAAAAACAGCGGATTTTTGACAAAAGAGATAACACCCCCCCATTACGTAATTCTTCAGAAAGGTGAAAAATGGTCCGTTTTCAAATGTTTTATTTTTGAACGTCAGTTCACATTTGTAGGTGGATTATTAGTTTTAGAGCTAAAATTAGCATGTTTAAAGTGATTTTCATGCTTCCAGGGGCCCGGGAAGTGAATTAAATACCATTTGGAAGCATTTAATGTTCAAGCAAAAACAGCTGATGTTTGACAAAAGAGATAACACCCCCCCATTACGTCATTCTTCAGAAAGGTGAAAAATGGTCCGTTTTCAAATGTTTTATTTTTGAACATCAGTTCACATTTGTAGGTGGATTATTAGTTTTAGAGCTAAAATTAGCATGTTTGAAGTGATTTTCATGCTTCCAGGGGCCCGGGAAGTGAATTAAATACCATTTGGAGGCATTTAATGTTCAAGCAAAAACGGCTGATTTTTGACAAAAGAGATAACACCCCCCCATTACGTCATGCTTCAGAAAGGTGAAAAATTGTCCGTTTTCAAATGTTTTATTTTTGAATGTCAGTTCACATTTGTAGGTGGATTATTAGTTTTAGAGCTAAAATTAGCATGTTTAAAGTGATTTTCATGCTTCCTGTGGCCCTAAACACAAGGTTTGTGGAATGGTTAAAAGTGCATGAAAATGGCCAATTTGCTCACTCTGAGGTCTCAAAAAGTGTTTCTTCACCCCGGGAAGTGAATTAAATACCATTTGGAGGCATTTAATGTTCAAGCAAAAACAGCTGATTTTTGACAAAAGAGATAACACGCCCCCATTACGTAATTCTTCAGAAAGGTGAAAAATGGTCCGTTTTCAAATGTTTTATTTTTGAACGTCAGTTCACATTTGTAGGTGGATTATTAGTTTTAGAGCTAAAATTAGCATGTTTAAAGTGATTTTCATGCTTCCAGGGGCTCTAAACACAAGATTTGTGGAATGGTTAAAAGTGCATGAAAATGGCAAATTTGCTCACTCTGAGGTCTCAAAAAGTGTTTCTTCACCCCGGGAAGTGAATTAAATACCATTTGGAGGCATTTAATGTTCAATCAAAAACAGCTGATTTTTGACAAAAGAGATAACACCCCCCCATTACGTCATTCTTCAGAAAGGTGAAAAATGGTCCGTTTTCAAATGTTTTATTTTTGAACGTCAGTTCACATTTGTAGGTGGATTATTAGTTTTAGAGCTAAAATTAGCATGTTTAAAGTGATTTTCATGCTTCCAGGGGCCGGGGAAGTGAATTAAATACCATTTGGAGGCATTTAATGTTCAAGCAAAAACAGCTGATTTTTGACAAAAGAGATAACACCCCCCCATTACGTCATTCTTCAGAAAGGTGAAAAATGGTCCGTTTTCAAATGTTTTATTTTTGAACGTCAGTTCACATTTGTAGGTGGATTATTAGTTTTAGAGCTAAAATTAGCATGTTTAAAGTGATTTTCATGCTTCCAGGGGCTCTAAACACAAGATTTGTGGAATGGTTAAAAGTGCATGAAAATGGCCAATTTGCTCACTCTGAGGTCTCAAAAAGTGTTTCTTCACCCCGGGAAGTGAATTAAATACCATTTTGAGGCATTTAATGTTCAAGCAAAAACGGCTGATTTTTTACAAAAGAGATAACACCCCCCCATTACGTCATGCTTCAGAAAGGTGAAAAATGGTCCGTTTTCAAATGTTTTATTTTTGCACGTCAGTTCACATTTGTAGGTGGATTATTCGTTTTAGAGCTAAAATTAGCATGTTTAAAGTGATTTTCATGCTTCCAGGTGCCCGGGAAGTGAATTAAATACCATTTGGAGGCATTTAATGTTCAAGCAAAAACAGCTGATTTTTGACAAAAGAGATAACACCCCCCCATTACGTCATGCTTCAGAAAGGTGAAAAATTGTCCGTTTTCAAATGTTTTATTTTTGAATGTCAGTTCACATTTGTAGGTGGATTATTAGTTTTAGAGCTAAAATTAGCATGTTTAAAGTGATTTTCATGCTTCCTGTGGCCCTAAACACAAGGTTTGTGGAATGGTTAAAAGTGCATGAAAATGGCCAATTTGCTCACTCTGAGGTCTCAAAAAGTGTTTATTCACCCCGGGAAGTGAATTAAATACCATTTGGAGGCATTTAATGTTCAAGCAAAAACAGCTGATTTTAGACAAAAGAGATAACACCCCCCCATTACGTAATTCTTCAGAAAGGTGAAAAATGCTCCGTTTTCAAATGTTTTATTTTTGAACGTCAGTTCACATTTGTAGGTGGATTATTAGTTTTCGAGCTAAAATTAGCATGTTTAAAGTGATATTCATGCTTCCAGGGGCTCTAAACACAAGATTTGTGGAATGGTTAAAAGTGCATGAAAATGGCCAATTTGCTAACTCTGAGGTCTCAAAAAGTGTTTCTTCACCCCGGGAAGTGAATTAAATACCATTTGGAGGCATTTAATGTTCAAGCAAAAACAGCTGATTTTAGACAAAAGAGATAACACCCCCCCATTGCGTCATTCTTCAGAAAGGTGAAAAATGGTCCGTTTTTAAATGTTTTATTTTTGAACGTCAGTTCACATTTGTAGGTGGATTATTAGTTTTAGAGCTAAAATTAGCAAGTTTAAAGTGCTTTTCATGCTTCCAGGGGCCCGGGAAGTGAATTAAATACCATTTGGAGGCATTTAATGTTCAAGCAAAAACAGCTGATGTTTGACAAAAGAGATAACACCCCCCCATTACGTCATCCTTCAGAAAGGTGAAAAATGGTCCGTTTTCAAATGTTTTATTTTTGAACATCACTTCACATTTGTAGGTGGATTATTAGTTTTAGAGCTAATATTAGCATGTTTAAAGTGATTTTCATGCTTCCAGGGGCCCGGGAAGTGAATTAAATACCATTTGGAAGCATTTAATGTTCAAGCAAAAACAGCTGATGTTTGACAAAAGAGATAACACCCCCCCATTACGTCATTCTTCAGAAAGGTGAAAAATGGTCCGTTTTCAAATGTTTTATTTTTGAACATCAGTTCACATTTGTAGGTGGATTATTAGTTTTAGAGCTAAAATTAGCATGTTTAAAGTGATTTTCATGCTTACAGGGGCTCTAAACACAAGATTTGTAGAATGGTTAAAAGTGCATGAAAATGGCCAATTTGCTCACTCTGAGGTCTCAAAAAGTGTTTCTTCACCCCGGGAAGTGAATTAAATACCATTTGGAGGCATTTAATGTTCAAGCAAAAACAGCAGATTTTTGACAAAAGAGATAACACCCCCCCATTACGTCATTCTTCAGAAAGGTGAAAAATGGTCCGTTTTCAAATGTTTTATTTTTGAACATCAGTTCACATTTGTAGGTGGATTATTAGTTTTAGAGCTAAAATTAGCATGTTTAAAGTGATTTTCATGTTTCCAGGGGCCCGGGAAGTGAATTAAATACCATTTGGAGGCATTTAATGGTCAAGCAAAAACGGCTGATTTTTGACAAAAGAGATAACACCCCCCCATTACGTCATTCTTCAGAAAGGTGAAAAATGGTCCGTTTTCAAATGTTTTATTTTTGAACGTCAGTTCACATTTGTAGGTGGATTATTAGTTTTAGAGCTAAAATTAGCATGTTTAAAATGATTTTCATGCTTCCAGGGGCCCGGGAAGTGAATTAAATACCATTTGGAGGCATTTAATGTTCAAGCAAAAACAGCTGATCTTTGACAAAAGAGATAACACCCCCCCATTACGTCATTCTTCAGAAAGGTGAAAAATGGTCCATTTTCAAATGTTTTATTTTTGAATGTCAGTTCACATTTGTAGGTGGATTATTAGTTTTAGAGTTAAAATTAGCATGTTTAAAGTGATTTGCATGCTTGCTGTGGCCCTAAACACAAGATTTGTGGAATGGTTAAAAGTGCGTGAAAATGGCCAATTTGCTCACTCTGAGGTCTCAAAAAGAGTTTCTTCACCCCGGGAAGTGAATTAAATACCATTTGGAGGCATTTAATGTTCAAGCAAAAACGGTTGATTTTTGACAAAAGAGATAACACCCCCCCATTACGTCATTCTTCGGAAAGGTGAAAAATGGTCCGTTTTCAAATGTTTTATTTTTGAACGTCAGTTCACATTTGTAGGTGGATTATTAGTTTTAGAGCTAAAATTAGCATGTTTAAAGTGATTTTCATGCTTCCAGGGGCCCGGGAAGTGAATTAAATACCATTTGGAGGCATTTAATGTTCAAGCAAAAACAGCTGATCTTTGACAAAAGAGATAACACCCCCCATTACGTCATTCTTCAGAAACGTGAAAAATGGTCCATTTTCAAATGTTTTATTTTTGAACGTCAGTTCACATTTGTAGGTGGATTATTAGTTTTAGACCTAAAATTAGCATGTTTAAAGTGATTTTCATGCTTCCAGGGGCTCTAAACACAAGATTTGTGGAATGGTTAAAAGTGCATGAAAATGGCCAATTTGCTCACTCTGAGGTCTCAAAAAGTGTTTCTTCACCCCGGGAAGTGAATTAAATACCATTTGGAGGCATTTAATGTTCAAGCAAAAACTGCAGATTTTTGACAAAAGAGATAACACCCCCCCATTACGTCATGCTTCAGAAAGGTGACAAATGGTCCGTTTTCAAATGTTTTATTTTTGAATGTCAATTCACATTTGTAGGTGGATTATTAGTTTTAGAGCTAAAATTAGCATGTTTAAAGTGATGTTCATGCTTCCTGTGGCCCTAAACACAAGGTTTGTGGAATGGTTAAAAGTGGATGAAAATGGCCAATTTGCTCACTCTGAGGTCTCAAAAAGTGTTTCTTCACCCCGGGAAGTGAATTAAATACCATTTGGAGGCATTTAATGTTCAAGCAAAAACAGCTGATTTTTGACAAAAGAGATAACACCCCCCCATTACGTAATTCTTCAGAAAGGTGAAAAATTGTCCGTTTTCAAATGTTTTATTTTTGAATGTCAGTTCACATTTGTAGGTGGATTATTAGTTTTAGAGCTAAAATTAGCATATTTAAAGTGATTTTCATGCTTCCAGGGGCTCTAAACACAAGATTTGTGGAATGGTTAAAAGTGCATGAAAATGGCCAATTTGCTCACTCTGAGGTCTCAAAAAGTGTTTCTTCACCCGGGAAGTGAATTAAATACCATTTGGAGGCATTTAATGTTCAAGCAAAAACGGCTGATTTTTGACAAAAGAGATAACACCCCCCCATTACATCATTCTTCAGATAGGTGAAAAATGGTCCGTTTTCAAATGTTTTATTTTTGAACGTCAGTTCACATTTGTAGGTGGATTATTAGTTTTAGAGCTAAAATTAGCATGTTTAAAGTGATTTTCATGCTTCCAGGGGCTCTAAACACAAGATTTGTGGAATGGTTAAAAGTGCATGAAAATGGCAAATTTGCTCACTCTGAGGTCTCAAAAAGTGTTTCTTCACCCCGGGAAGTGAATTAAATACCATTTGGAGGCATTTAATGTTCAATCAAAAACAGCTGATTTTTGACAAAAGAGATAACACCCCCCCATTACGTCATTCTTCAGAAAGGTGAAAAATGGTCCGTTTTCAAATGTGTTATTTTTGAACGTCAGTTCACATTTGTAGGTGGATTATTAGTTTTAGAGCTAAAATTAGCATGTTTAAAGTGATTTTCATGCTTCCAGGGGCCGGGGAAGTGAATTAAATACCATTTGGAGGCATTTAATGTTCAAGCAAAAACAGCTGATTTTTGACAAAAGAGATAACACCCCCCCATTACGTCATTCTTCAGAAAGGTGAAAAATGGTCCGTTTTCAAATGTTTTATTTTTGCACGTCAGTTCACATTCACATTTGTAGGTGGATTATTAGTTTTAGAGCTAAAATTAGCATGTTTAAAGTGATTTTCATGCTTCCAGGTGCCCGGGAAGTGAATTAAATACCATTTGGAGGCATTTAATGTTCAAGCAAAAACAGCTGATTTTTGACAAAAGAGATAACACCCCCCCATTACGTCATGCTTCAGAAAGGTGAAAAATTGTCCGTTTTCAAATGTTTTATTTTTGAATGTCAGTTCACATTTGTAGGTGGATTATTAGTTTTAGAGCTAAAATTAGCATGTTTAAAGTGATTTTCATGCTTCCTGTGGCCCTAAACACAAGGTTTGTGGAATGGTTAAAAGTGCATGAAAATGGCCAATTTGCTCACTCTGAGGTCTCAAAAAGTGTTTATTCACCCCGGGAAGTGAATTAAATACCATTTGGAGGCATTTAATGTTCAAGCAAAAACAGCTGATTTTAGACAAAAGAGATAACACCCCCCCATTACGTAATTCTTCAGAAAGGTGAAAAATGCTCCGTTTTCAAATGTTTTATTTTTGCACGTCAGTTCACATTCACATTTGTAGGTGGATTATTAGTTTTAGAGCTAAAATTAGCATGTTTAAAGTGATTTTCATGCTTCCAGGTGCCCGGGAAGTGAATTAAATACCATTTGGAGGCATTTAATGTTCAAGCAAAAACAGCTGATTTTTGACAAAAGAGATAACACCCCCCCATTACGTCATGCTTCAGAAAGGTGAAAAATTGTCCGTTTTCAAATGTTTTATTTTTGAATGTCAGTTCACATTTGTAGGTGGATTATTAGTTTTAGAGCTAAAATTAGCATGTTTAAAGTGATTTTCATGCTTCCTGTGGCCCTAAACACAAGGTTTGTGGAATGGTTAAAAGTGCATGAAAATGGCCAATTTGCTCACTCTGAGGTCTCAAAAAGTGTTTATTCACCCCGGGAAGTGAATTAAATACCATTTGGAGGCATTTAATGTTCAAGTAAAAACAGCTGATTTTAGACAAAAGAGATAACACCCCCCATTGCGTCATTCTTCAGAAAGGTGAAAAATGGTCCGTTTTTAAATGTTTTATTTTTGAACGTCAGTTCACATTTGTAGGTGGATTATTCGTTTTAGAGCTAAAATTAGCAAGTTTAAAGTGCTTTTCATGCTTCCAGGGGCCCGGGAAGTGAATTAAATACCATTTGGAGGCATTTAATGTTCAAGCAAAAACAGCTGATTTTTGACAAAAGAGATAACACCCCCCCATTACGTCATGCTTCAGAAAGGTGAAAAATTGTCCGTTTTCAAATGTTTTATTTTTGAACGTCACTTCACATTTGTAGGTGGATTATTAGTTTTAGAGCTAAAATTAGCATGTTTAAAGTGATTTTCATGCTTCCTGTGGCCCTAAACACAAGGTTTGTGGAATGGTTAAAAGTGCATGAAAATGGCCAATTTGCTCACTCTGAGGTCTCAAAAAGTGTTTATTCACCCCGGGAAGTGAATTAAATACCATTTGGAGGCATTTAATGTTCAAGCAAAAACAGCTGATTTTAGACAAAAGAGATAACACCCCCCCATTACGTAATTCTTCAGAAAGGTGAAAAATGCTCCGTTTTCAAATGTTTTATTTTTGAACGTCAGTTCACATTTGTAGGTGGATTATTAGTTTTAGAGCTAAAATTAGCATGTTTAAAGTGATATTCATGCTTCCAGGGGCTCTAAACACAAGATTTGTGGAATGGTTAAAAGTGCATGAAAATGGCCAATTTGCTCACTCTGAGGTCTCAAAAAGTGTTTCTTCACCCCGGGAAGTGAATTAAATACCATTTGGAGGCATTTAATGTTCAAGCAAAAACAGCTGATTTTAGACAAAAGAGATAACACCCCCCCATTGCGTCATTCTTCAGAAAGGTGAAAAATGGTCCGTTTTTAAATGTTTTATTTTTGAACGTCAGTTCACATTTGTAGGTGGATTATTAGTTTTAGAGCTAAAATTAGCAAGTTTAAAGTGCTTTTCATGCTTCCAGGGGCCCGGGAAGTGAATTAAATACCATTTGGAGGCATTTAATGTTCAAGCAAAAACAGCTGATGTTTGACAAAAGAGATAACACCCCCCCATTACGTCATCCTTCAGAAAGGTGAAAAATGGTCCGTTTTCAAATGTTTTATTTTTGAACATCACTTCACATTTGTAGGTGGATTATTAGTTTTAGAGCTAATATTAGCATGTTTAAAGTGATTTTCATGCTTCCAGGTGCCCGGGAAGTGAATTAAATACCATTTGGAGGCATTTAATGTTCAAGCAAAAACAGCGGATTTTTGACAAAAGAGATAACACCCCCCCATTACGTAATTCTTCAGAAAGGTGAAAAATGGTCCGTTTTCAAATGTTTTATTTTTGAACGTCAGTTCACATTTGTAGGTGGATTATTAGTTTTAGAGCTAAAATTTGCATGTTTAAAGTGATTTTCATGCTTCCAGGGGCCCGGGAAGTGAATTAAATACCATTTGGAAGCATTTAATGTTCAAGCAAAAACAGCTGATGTTTGACAAAAGAGATAACACCCCCCCATTACGTCATTCTTCAGAAAGGTGAAAAATGGTCCGTTTTCAAATGTTTTATTTTTGAACATCAGTTCACATTTGTAGGTGGATTATTAGTTTTAGAGCTAAAATTAGCATGTTTAAAGTGATTTTCATGCTTCCAGGGGCTCTAAACACAAGATTTGTAGAATGGTTAAAAGTGCATGAAAATGGCCAATTTGCTCACTCTGAGGTCTCAAAAAGTGTTTCTTCACCCCGGGAAGTGAATTAAATACCATTTGGAGGCATTTAATGTTCAAGCAAAAACAGCAGATTTTTGACATAAGAGATAACACCCCCCCATTACGTCATTCTTCAGAAAGGTGAAAAATGGTCCTTTTTCAAATGTTTTATTTTTGAACATCAGTTCACATTTGTAGGTGGATTATTAGTTTTAGAGCTAAAATTAGCATGTTTAAAGTGATTTTCATGTTTCCAGGGGCCCGGGAAGTGAATTAAATACCATTTGGAGGCATTTAATGGTCAAGCAAAAACGGCTGATTTTTGACAAAAGAGATAACACCCCCCCATTACGTCATTCTTCAGAAAGGTGAAAAATGGTCCGTTTTCAAATGTTTTATTTTTGAACGTCAGTTCACATTTGTAGGTGGATTATTAGTTTTAGAGCTAAAATAAGCATGTTTAAAATGATTTTCATGCTTCCAGGGGCCCGGGAAGTGAATTAAATACCATTTGGAGGCATTTAATGTTCAAGCAAAAACAGCTGATCTTTGACAAAAGAGATAACACCCCCCCCATTACGTCATTCTTCAGAAAGGTGAAAAATGGTCCATTTTCAAATGTTTTATTTTTGAATGTCAGTTCACATTTGTAGGTGGATTATTAGTTTTAGAGCTAAAATTAGCATCTTTAAAGTGATTTGCATGCTTGCTGTGGCCCTAAACACAAGATTTGTGGAATGGTTAAAAGTGCGTGAAAATGGCCAATTTGCTCACTCTGAGGTCTCAAAAAGAGTTTCTTCACCCCGGGAAGTGAATTAAATACCATTTGGAGGCATTTAATGTTCAAGCAAAAACGGTTGATTTTTGACAAAAGAGATAACACCCCCCCATTACGTCATTCTTCGGAAAGGTGAAAAATGGTCCGTTTTCAAATGTTTTATTTTTGAACGTCAGTTCACATTTGTAGGTGGATTATTAGTTTTAAAGCTAAAATTAGCATGTTTAAAGTGATTTTCATGCTTCCAGGGGCCCGGGAAGTGAATTAAATACCATTTGGAGGCATTTAATGTTCAAGCAAAAACAGCTGATCTTTGACAAAAGAGATAACACCCCCATTACGTCATTCTTCAGAAACGTGAAAAATGGTCCATTTTCAAATGTTTTATTTTTGAACGTCAGTTCACATTTGTAGGTGGATTATTAGTTTTAGAGCTAAAATTAGCATGTTTAAAGTGATTTTCATGCTTCCAGGGGCTCTAAACACAAGATTTGTGGAATGGTTAAAAGTGCATGAAAATGGCCAATTTGCTCACTCTGAGGTCTCAAAAAATGTTTCTTCACCCCGGGAAGTGAATTAAATACCATTTGGAGGCATTTAATGTTCAAGCAAAAACTGCAGATTTTTGACAAAAGAGATAACACCCCCCCATTACGTCATGCTTCAGAAAGGTGACAAATGGTCCGTTTTCAAATGTTTTATTTTTGAATGTCAATTCACATTTGTAGGTGGATTATTAGTTTTAGAGCTAAAATTAGCATGTTTAAAGTGATTTTCATGCTTCCTGTGGCCCTAAACACAAGGTTTGTGGAATGGTTAAAAGTGGATGAAAATGGCCAATTTGCTCACTCTGAGGTCTCAAAAAGTGTTTCTTCACCCCGGGAAGTGAATTAAATACCATTTGGAGGCATTTAATGTTCAAGCAAAAACAGCTGATTTTTGACAAAAGAGATAACACCCCCCCATTACGTAATTCTTCAGAAAGGTGAAAAATTGTCCGTTTTCAAATGTTTTATTTTTGAATGTCAGTTCACATTTGTAGGTGGATTATTAGTTTTAGAGCTAAAATTAGCATATTTAAAGTGATTTTCATGCTTCCAGGGGCTCTAAACACAAGATTTGTGGAATGGTTAAAAGTGCATGAAAATGGCCAATTTGCTCACTCTGAGGTCTCAAAAAGTGTTTCTTCACCCGGGAAGTGAATTAAATACCATTTGGAGGCATTTAATGTTCAAGCAAAAACGGCTGATTTTTGACAAAAGAGATAACACCCCCCCATTACATCATTCTTCAGATAGGTGAAAAATGGTCCGTTTTCAAATGTTTTATTTTTGAACGTCAGTTCACATTTGTAGGTGGATTATTAGTTTTAGAGCTAAAATTAGCATGTTTAAAGTGATTTTCATGCTTCCAGGGGCTCTAAACACAAGATTTGTGGAATGGTTAAAAGTGCATGAAAATGGCAAATTTGCTCACTCTGAGGTCTCAAAAAGTGTTTCTTCACCCCGGGAAGTGAATTAAATACCATTTGGAGGCATTTAATGTTCAATCAAAAACAGCTGATTTTTGACAAAAGAGATAACACCCCCCCATTACGTCATTCTTCAGAAAGGTGAAAAATGGTCCGTTTTCAAATGTTTTATTTTTGAACGTCAGTTCACATTTGTAGGTGGATTATTAGTTTTAGAGCTAAAATTAGCATGTTTAAAGTGATTTTCATGCTTCCAGGGGCCGGGGAAGTGAATTAAATACCATTTGGAGGCATTTAATGTTCAAGCAAAAACAGCTGATTTTTGACAAAAGAGATAACACCCCCCCATTACGTCATTCTTCAGAAAGGTGAAAAATGGTCCGTTTTCAAATGTTTTATTTTTGCACGTCAGTTCACATTTGTAGGTGGATTATTAGTTTTAGAGCTAAAATTAGCATGTTTAAAGTGATTTTCATGCTTCCAGGTGCCCGGGAAGTGAATTAAATACCATTTGGAGGCATTTAATGTTCAAGCAAAAACAGCTGATTTTTGACAAAAGAGATAACACCCCCCCATTACGTCATGCTTCAGAAAGGTGAAAAATTGTCCGTTTTCAAATGTTTTATTTTTGAATGTCAGTTCACATTTGTAGGTGGATTATTAGTTTTAGAGCTAAAATTAGCATGTTTAAAGTGATTTTCATGCTTCCTGTGGCCCTAAACACAAGGTTTGTGGAATGGTTAAAAGTGCATGAAAATGGCCAATTTGCTCACTCTGAGGTCTCAAAAAGTGTTTATTCACCCCGGGAAGTGAATTAAATACCATTTGGAGGCATTTAATGTTCAAGCAAAAACAGCTGATTTTAGACAAAAGAGATAACACCCCCCCATTACGTAATTCTTCAGAAAGGTGAAAAATGCTCCGTTTTCAAATGTTTTATTTTTGAACGTCAGTTCACATTTGTAGGTGGATTATTAGTTTTAGAGCTAAAATTAGCATGTTTAAAGTGATATTCATGCTTCCAGGGGCTCTAAACACAAGATTTGTGGAATGGTTAAAAGTGCATGAAAATGGCCAATTTGCTCACTCTGAGGTCTCAAAAAGTGTTTCTTCACCCCGGTAAGTGAATTAAATACCATTTGGAGGCATTTAATGTTCAAGCAAAAACAGCTGATTTTAGACAAAAGAGATAACACCCCCCCATTGCGTCATTCTTCAGAAAGGTGAAAAATGGTCCGTTTTTAAATGTTTTATTTTTGAACGTCAGTTCACATTTGTAGGTGGGTTATTAGTTTTAGAGCTAAAATTAGCAAGTTTAAAGTGCTTTTCATGCTTCCAGGGGCCCGGGAAGTGAATTAAATACCATTTGGAGGCATTTAATGTTCAAGCAAAAACAGCTGATGTTTGACAAAAGAGATAACACCCCCCCATTACGTCATTCTTCAGAAAGGTGAAAAATGGTCCGTTTTCAAATGTTTTATTTTTGAACGTCACTTCACATTTGTAGGTGGATTATTAGTTTTAGAGCTAAAATTAGCATGTTTAAAGTGATTTTCATGCTACCAGGTGCCCGGGAAGTGAATTAAATACCATTTGGAGGCATTTAATGTTCAAGCAAAAACAGCTGATTTTTGACAAAAGAGATAACACCCCCCCATTACGTCATGCTTCAGAAAGGTGAAAAATTGTCCGTTTTCAAATGTTTTATTTTTGAATGTCAGTTCACATTTGTAGGTGGATTATTAGTTTTAGAGCTAAAATTAGCATGTTTAAAGTGATTTTCATGCTTCCTGTGGCCCTAAACACAAGGTTTGTGGAATGGTTAAAAGTGCATGAAAATGGCCAATTTGCTCACTCTGAGGTCTCAAAAAGTGTTTATTCACCCCGGGAAGTGAATTAAATACCATTTGGAGGCATTTAATGTTCAAGCAAAAACAGCTGATTTTAGACAAAAGAGATAACACCCCCCCATTACGTAATTCTTCAGAAAGGTGAAAAATGGTCAGTTTTCAAATGTTTTATTTTTGAACGTCAGTTCACATTTGTAGGTGGATTATTAGTTTTAGAGCTAAAATTAGCATGTTTAAAGTGATATTCATGCTTCCAGGGGCTCTAAACACAAGATTTGTGGAATGGTTAAAAGTGCATGAAAATGGCCAATTTGCTCACTCTGAGGTCTCAAAAAGTGTTTCTTCACCCCGGTAAGTGAATTAAATACCATTTGGAGGCATTTAATGTTCAAGCAAAAACAGCTGATTTTAGACAAAAGAGATAACACCCCCCCATTGCGTCATTCTTCAGAAAGGTGAAAAATGGTCCGTTTTTAAATGTTTTATTTTTGAACGTCAGTTCACATTTGTAGGTGGATTATTAGTTTTAGAGCTAAAATTAGCAAGTTTAAAGTGCTTTTCATGCTTCCAGGGGCCCGGGAAGTGAATTAAATACCATTTGGAGGCATTTAATGTTCAAGCAAAAACAGCTGATGTTTGACAAAAGAGATAACACCCCCCCATTACGTCATTCTTCAGAAAGGTGAAAAATGGTCCGTTTTCAAATGTTTTATTTTTGAACGTCACTTCACATTTGTAGGTGGATTATTAGTTTTAGAGCTAAAATTAGCATGTTTAAAGTGATTTTCATGCTTCCTGTGGCCCTAAACACAAGGTTTGTGGAATGGTTAAAAGTGCATGAAAATGGCCAATTTGCTCACTCTGAGGTCTCAAAAAGTGATTCTTCACCCCGGGAAGTGAATTAAATACCATTTGGAGGCATTTAATGTTCAAGCAAAAACAGCAGATTTTTGACAAAAGAGATAACACCCCCCCATTACGTCATTCTTCAGAAAGGTGAAAAATGGTCCGTTTTCAAATGTTTTATTTTTGAACATCAGTTCACATTTGTAGGTGGATTATTAGTTTTAGAGCTAAAATTAGCATGTTTAAAATGATTTTCATGCTTCCAGGGGCCCGGGAAGTGAATTAAATACCATTTGGAGGCATTTAATGTTCAAGCAAAAACAGCTGATCTTTGACAAAAGAGATAACACCCCCCCCATTACGTCATTCTTCAGAAAGGTGAAAAATGGTCCATTTTCAAATGTTTTATTTTTGAATGTCAGTTCACATTTGTAGGTGGATTATTAGTTTTAGAGCTAAAATTAGCATGTTTAAAGTGATTTGCATGCTTGCTGTGGCCCTAAACACAAGATTTGTGGAATGGTTAAAAGTGCGTGAAAATGGCCAATTTGCTCACTCTGAGGTCTCAAAAAGAGTTTCTTCACCCCGGGAAGTGAATTAAATACCATTTGGAGGCATTTAATGTTCAAGCAAAAACAGCTGATTTTAGACAAAAGAGATAACACCCCCCCATTACGTAATTCTTCAGAAAGGTGAAAAATGCTCCGTTTTCAAATGTTTTATTTTTGCACGTCAGTTCACATTCACATTTGTAGGTGGATTATTAGTTTTAGAGCTAAAATTAGCATGTTTAAAGTGATTTTCATGCTTCCAGGTGCCCGGGAAGTGAATTAAATACCATTTGGAGGCATTTAATGTTCAAGCAAAAACAGCTGATTTTTGACAAAAGAGATAACACCCCCCCATTACGTCATGCTTCAGAAAGGTGAAAAATTGTCCGTTTTCAAATGTTTTATTTTTGAATGTCAGTTCACATTTGTAGGTGGATTATTAGTTTTAGAGCTAAAATTAGCATGTTTAAAGTGATTTTCATGCTTCCTGTGGCCCTAAACACAAGGTTTGTGGAATGGTTAAAAGTGCATGAAAATGGCCAATTTGCTCACTCTGAGGTCTCAAAAAGTGTTTATTCACCCCGGGAAGTGAATTAAATACCATTTGGAGGCATTTAATGTTCAAGCAAAAACAGCTGATTTTAGACAAAAGAGATAACACCCCCCCGATTGCGTCATTCTTCAGAAAGGTGAAAAATGGTCCGTTTTTAAATGTTTTATTTTTGAACGTCAGTTCACATTTGTAGGTGGATTATTCGTTTTAGAGCTAAAATTAGCAAGTTTAAAGTGCTTTTCATGCTTCCAGGGGCCCGGGAAGTGAATTAAATACCATTTGGAGGCATTTAATGTTCAAGCAAAAACAGCTGATTTTTGACAAAAGAGATAACACCCCCCCATTACGTCATGCTTCAGAAAGGTGAAAAATTGTCCGTTTTCAAATGTTTTATTTTTGAACGTCACTTCACATTTGTAGGTGGATTATTAGTTTTAGAGCTAAAATTAGCATGTTTAAAGTGATTTTCATGCTTCCTGTGGCCCTAAACACAAGGTTTGTGGAATGGTTAAAAGTGCATGAAAATGGCCAATTTGCTCACTCTGAGGTCTCAAAAAGTGTTTATTCACCCCGGGAAGTGAATTAAATACCATTTGGAGGCATTTAATGTTCAAGCAAAAACAGCTGATTTTAGACAAAAGAGATAACACCCCCCCATTACGTAATTCTTCAGAAAGGTGAAAAATGCTCCGTTTTCAAATGTTTTATTTTTGAACGTCAGTTCACATTTGTAGGTGGATTATTAGTTTTAGAGCTAAAATTAGCATGTTTAAAGTGATATTCATGCTTCCAGGGGCTCTAAACACAAGATTTGTGGAATGGTTAAAAGTGCATGAAAATGGCCAATTTGCTCACTCTGAGGTCTCAAAAAGTGTTTCTTCACCCCGGGAAGTGAATTAAATACCATTTGGAGGCATTTAATGTTCAAGCAAAAACAGCTGATTTTAGACAAAAGAGATAACACCCCCCCATTGCGTCATTCTTCAGAAAGGTGAAAAATGGTCCGTTTTTAAATGTTTTATTTTTGAACGTCAGTTCACATTTGTAGGTGGATTATTAGTTTTAGAGCTAAAATTAGCAAGTTTAAAGTGCTTTTCATGCTTCCAGGGGCCCGGGAAGTGAATTAAATACCATTTGGAGGCATTTAATGTTCAAGCAAAAACAGCTGATGTTTGACAAAAGAGATAACACCCCCCCATTACGTCATCCTTCAGAAAGGTGAAAAATGGTCCGTTTTCAAATGTTTTATTTTTGAACATCACTTCACATTTGTAGGTGGATTATTAGTTTTAGAGCTAATATTAGCATGTTTAAAGTGATTTTCATGCTTCCAGGTGCCCGGGAAGTGAATTAAATACCATTTGGAGGCATTTAATGTTCAAGCAAAAACAGCGGATTTTTGACAAAAGAGATAACACCCCCCATTACGTAATTCTTCAGAAAGGTGAAAAATGGTCCGTTTTCAAATGTTTTATTTTTGAACGTCAGTTCACATTTGTAGGTGGATTATTAGTTTTAGAGCTAAAATTAGCATGTTTAAAGTGATTTTCATGCTTCCAGGGGCCCGGGAAGTGAATTAAATACCATTTGGAAGCATTTAATGTTCAAGCAAAAACAGCTGATGTTTGACAAAAGAGATAACACCCCCCCATTACGTCATTCTTCAGAAAGGTGAAAAATGGTCCGTTTTCAAATGTTTTATTTTTGAACATCAGTTCACATTTGTAGGTGGATTATTAGTTTTAGAGCTAAAATTAGCATGTTTAAAGTGATTTTCATGCTTCCAGGGGCTCTAAACACAAGATTTGTAGAATGGTTAAAAGTGCATGAAAATGGCCAATTTGCTCACTCTGAGGTCTCAAAAAGTGTTTCTTCACCCCGGGAAGTGAATTAAATACCATTTGGAGGCATTTAATGTTCAAGCAAAAACAGCAGATTTTTGACAAAAGAGATAACACCCCCCCATTACGTCATTCTTCAGAAAGGTGAAAAATGGTCCGTTTTCAAATGTTTTATTTTTGAACATCAGTTCACATTTGTAGGTGGATTATTAGTTTTAGAGCTAAAATTAGCATGTTTAAAGTGATTTTCATGTTTCCAGGGGCCCGGGAAGTGAATTAAATACCATTTGGAGGCATTTAATGGTCAAGCAAAAACGGCTGATTTTTGACAAAAGAGATAACACCCCCCCATTACGTCATTCTTCAGAAAGGTGAAAAATGGTCCGTTTTCAAATGTTTTATTTTTGAACGTCAGTTCACATTTGTAGGTGGATTATTAGTTTTAGAGCTAAAATTAGCATGTTTAAAATGATTTTCATGCTTCCAGGGGCCCGGGAAGTGAATTAAATACCATTTGGAGGCATTTAATGTTCAAGCAAAAACAGCTGATCTTTGACAAAAGAGATAACACCCCCCCCATTACGTCATTCTTCAGAAAGGTGAAAAATGGTCCATTTTCAAATGTTTTATTTTTGAATGTCAGTTCACATTTGTAGGTGGATTATTAGTTTTAGAGCTAAAATTAGCATCTTTAAAGTGATTTGCATGCTTGCTGTGGCCCTAAACACAAGATTTGTGGAATGGTTAAAAGTGCGTGAAAATGGCCAATTTGCTCACTCTGAGGTCTCAAAAAGAGTTTCTTCACCCCGGGAAGTGAATTAAATACCATTTGGAGGCATTTAATGTTCAAGCAAAAACGGTTGATTTTTGACAAAAGAGATAACCCCCCCCCATTACGTCATTCTTCGGAAAGGTGAAAAATGGTCCGTTTTCAAATGTTTTATTTTTGAACGTCAGTTCACATTTGTAGGTGGATTATTAGTTTTAAAGCTAAAATTAGCATGTTTAAAGTGATTTTCATGCTTCCAGGGGCCCGGGAAGTGAATTAAATACCATTTGGAGGCATTTAATGTTCAAGCAAAAACAGCTGATCTTTGACAAAAGAGATAACACCCCCATTACGTCATTCTTCAGAAACGTGAAAAATGGTCCATTTTCAAATGTTTTATTTTTGAACGTCAGTTCACATTTGTAGGTGGATTATTAGTTTTAGAGCTAAAATTAGCATGTTTAAAGTGATTTTCATGCTTCCAGGGGCTCTAAACACAAGATTTGTGGAATGGTTAAAAGTGCATGAAAATGGCCAATTTGCTCACTCTGAGGTCTCAAAAAATGTTTCTTCACCCCGGGAAGTGAATTAAATACCATTTGGAGGCATTTAATGTTCAAGCAAAAACTGCAGATTTTTGACAAAAGAGATAACACCCCCCCATTACGTCATGCTTCAGAAAGGTGACAAATGGTCCGTTTTCAAATGTTTTATTTTTGAATGTCAATTCACATTTGTAGGTGGATTATTAGTTTTAGAGCTAAAATTAGCATGTTTAAAGTGATTTTCATGCTTCCTGTGGCCCTAAACACAAGGTTTGTGGAATGGTTAAAAGTGGATGAAAATGGCCAATTTGCTCACTCTGAGGTCTCAAAAAGTGTTTCTTCACCCCGGGAAGTGAATTAAATACCATTTGGAGGCATTTAATGTTCAAGCAAAAACAGCTGATTTTTGACAAAAGAGATAACACCCCCCCATTACGTAATTCTTCAGAAAGGTGAAAAATTGTCCGTTTTCAAATGTTTTATTTTTGAATGTCAGTTCACATTTGTAGGTGGATTATTAGTTTTAGAGCTAAAATTAGCATATTTAAAGTGATTTTCATGCTTCCAGGGGCTCTAAACACAAGATTTGTGGAATGGTTAAAAGTGCATGAAAATGGCCAATTTGCTCACTCTGAGGTCTCAAAAAGTGTTTCTTCACCCGGGAAGTGAATTAAATACCATTTGGAGGCATTTAATGTTCAAGCAAAAACGGCTGATTTTTGACAAAAGAGATAACACCCCCCCATTACATCATTCTTCAGATAGGTGAAAAATGGTCCGTTTTCAAATGTTTTATTTTTGAACGTCAGTTCACATTTGTAGGTGGATTATTAGTTTTAGAGCTAAAATTAGCATGTTTAAAGTGATTTTCATGCTTCCAGGGGCTCTAAACACAAGATTTGTGGAATGGTTAAAAGTGCATGAAAATGGCAAATTTGCTCACTCTGAGGTCTCAAAAAGTGTTTCTTCACCCCGGGAAGTGAATTAAATACCATTTGGAGGCATTTAATGTTCAATCAAAAACAGCTGATTTTTGACAAAAGAGATAACACCCCCCCATTACGTCATTCTTCAGAAAGGTGAAAAATGGTCCGTTTTCAAATGTTTTATTTTTGAACGTCAGTTCACATTTGTAGGTGGATTATTAGTTTTAGAGCTAAAATTAGCATGTTTAAAGTGATTTTCATGCTTCCAGGGGCCGGGGAAGTGAATTAAATACCATTTGGAGGCATTTAATGTTCAAGCAAAAACAGCTGATTTTTGACAAAAGAGATAACACCCCCCCATTACGTCATTCTTCAGAAAGGTGAAAAATGGTCCGTTTTCAAATGTTTTATTTTTGCACGTCAGTTCACATTTGTAGGTGGATTATTAGTTTTAGAGCTAAAATTAGCATGTTTAAAGTGATTTTCATGCTTCCAGGTGCCCGGGAAGTGAATTAAATACCATTTGGAGGCATTTAATGTTCAAGCAAAAACAGCTGATTTTTGACAAAAGAGATAACACCCCCCCATTACGTCATGCTTCAGAAAGGTGAAAAATTGTCCGTTTTCAAATGTTTTATTTTTGAATGTCAGTTCACATTTGTAGGTGGATTATTAGTTTTAGAGCTAAAATTAGCATGTTTAAAGTGATTTTCATGCTTCCTGTGGCCCTAAACACAAGGTTTGTGGAATGGTTAAAAGTGCATGAAAATGGCCAATTTGCTCACTCTGAGGTCTCAAAAAGTGTTTATTCACCCCGGGAAGTGAATTAAATACCATTTGGAGGCATTTAATGTTCAAGCAAAAACAGCTGATTTTAGACAAAAGAGATAACACCCCCCCATTACGTAATTCTTCAGAAAGGTGAAAAATGCTCCGTTTTCAAATGTTTTATTTTTGAACGTCAGTTCACATTTGTAGGTGGATTATTAGTTTTAGAGCTAAAATTAGCATGTTTAAAGTGATATTCATGCTTCCAGGGGCTCTAAACACAAGATTTGTGGAATGGTTAAAAGTGCATGAAAATGGCCAATTTGCTCACTCTGAGGTCTCAAAAAGTGTTTCTTCACCCCGGTAAGTGAATTAAATACCATTTGGAGGCATTTAATGTTCAAGCAAAAACAGCTGATTTTAGACAAAAGAGATAACACCCCCCCATTGCGTCATTCTTCAGAAAGGTGAAAAATGGTCCGTTTTTAAATGTTTTATTTTTGAACGTCAGTTCACATTTGTAGGTGGGTTATTAGTTTTAGAGCTAAAATTAGCAAGTTTAAAGTGCTTTTCATGCTTCCAGGGGCCCGGGAAGTGAATTAAATACCATTTGGAGGCATTTAATGTTCAAGCAAAAACAGCTGATGTTTGACAAAAGAGATAACACCCCCCCATTACGTCATTCTTCAGAAAGGTGAAAAATGGTCCGTTTTCAAATGTTTTATTTTTGAACGTCACTTCACATTTGTAGGTGGATTATTAGTTTTAGAGCTAAAATTAGCATGTTTAAAGTGATTTTCATGCTACCAGGTGCCCGGGAAGTGAATTAAATACCATTTGGAGGCATTTAATGTTCAAGCAAAAACAGCTGATTTTTGACAAAAGAGATAACACCCCCCCATTACGTCATGCTTCAGAAAGGTGAAAAATTGTCCGTTTTCAAATGTTTTATTTTTGAATGTCAGTTCACATTTGTAGGTGGATTATTAGTTTTAGAGCTAAAATTAGCATGTTTAAAGTGATTTTCATGCTTCCTGTGGCCCTAAACACAAGGTTTGTGGAATGGTTAAAAGTGCATGAAAATGGCCAATTTGCTCACTCTGAGGTCTCAAAAAGTGTTTATTCACCCCGGGAAGTGAATTAAATACCATTTGGAGGCATTTAATGTTCAAGCAAAAACAGCTGATTTTAGACAAAAGAGATAACACCCCCCCATTACGTAATTCTTCAGAAAGGTGAAAAATGGTCAGTTTTCAAATGTTTTATTTTTGAACGTCAGTTCACATTTGTAGGTGGATTATTAGTTTTAGAGCTAAAATTAGCATGTTTAAAGTGATATTCATGCTTCCAGGGGCTCTAAACACAAGATTTGTGGAATGGTTAAAAGTGCATGAAAATGGCCAATTTGCTCACTCTGAGGTCTCAAAAAGTGTTTCTTCACCCCGGTAAGTGAATTAAATACCATTTGGAGGCATTTAATGTTCAAGCAAAAACAGCTGATTTTAGACAAAAGAGATAACACCCCCCC
Organism: Lissotriton helveticus; assembly: GCF_964261635.1. Classification (NCBI taxonomy): domain Eukaryota; kingdom Metazoa; phylum Chordata; class Amphibia; order Caudata; family Salamandridae; genus Lissotriton; species Lissotriton helveticus. The sequence goes on from NW_027611740.1 coordinate 4,483,099, forward strand.
ATTGCGTCATTCTTCAGAAAGGTGAAAAATGGTCCGTTTTTAAATGTTTTATTTTTGAACGTCAGTTCACATTTGTAGGTGGATTATTAGTTTTAGAGCTAAAATTAGCAAGTTTAAAGTGCTTTTCATGCTTCCAGGGGCCCGGGAAGTGAATTAAATACCATTTGGAGGCATTTAATGTTCAAGCAAAAACAGCTGATGTTTGACAAAAGAGATAACACCCCCCCATTACGTCATTCTTCAGAAAGGTGAAAAATGGTCCGTTTTCAAATGTTTTATTTTTGAACGTCACTTCACATTTGTAGGTGGATTATTAGTTTTAGAGCTAAAATTAGCATGTTTAAAGTGATTTTCATGCTTCCTGTGGCCCTAAACACAAGGTTTGTGGAATGGTTAAAAGTGCATGAAAATGGCCAATTTGCTCACTCTGAGGTCTCAAAAAGTGATTCTTCACCCCGGGAAGTGAATTAAATACCATTTGGAGGCATTTAATGTTCAAGCAAAAACAGCAGATTTTTGACAAAAGAGATAACACCCCCCCATTACGTCATTCTTCAGAAAGGTGAAAAATAGTCCGTTTTCAAATGTTTTATTTTTGAACATCAGTTCACATTTGTAGGTGGATTATTAGTTTTAGAGCTAAAATTAGCATGTTTAAAGTGATTTTCATGTTTCCAGGGGCCCGGGAAGTGAATTAAATACCATTTGGAGGCATTTAATGGTCAAGCAAAAACGGCTGATTTTTGACAAAAGAGATAACACCCCCCCATTACGTCATTCTTCAGAAAGGTGAAAAATGGTCCGTTTTCAAATGTTTTATTTTTGAACGTCAGTTCACATTTGTAGGTGGATTATTAGTTTTAGAGCTAAAATTAGCATGTTTAAAATGATTTTCATGCTTCCAGGGGCCCGGGAAGTGAATTAAATACCATTTGGAGGCATTTAATGTTCAAGCAAAAACAGCTGATCTTTGACAAAAGAGATAACACCCCCCCCATTACGTCATTCTTCAGAAAGGTGAAAAATGGTCCATTTTCAAATGTTTTATTTTTGAATGTCAGTTCACATTTGTAGGTGGATTATTAGTTTTAGAGCTAAAATTAGCATGTTTAAAGTGATTTGCATGCTTGCTGTGGCCCTAAACACAAGATTTGTGGAATGGTTAAAAGTGCGTGAAAATGGCCAATTTGCTCACTCTGAGGTCTCAAAAAGAGTTTCTTCACCCCGGGAAGTGAATTAAATACCATTTGGAGGCATTTAATGTTCAAGCAAAAACGGTTGATTTTTGACAAAAGAGATAACACCCCCCCATTACGTCATTCTTCGGAAAGGTGAAAAATGGTCCGTTTTCAAATGTTTTATTTTTGAACATCAGTTCACATTTGTAGGTGGATTATTAGTTTTAGAGCTAAAATTAGCATGTTTAAAGTGATTTTCATGCTTCCAGGGGCCCGGGAAGTGAATTAAATACCATTTGGAGGCATTTAATGTTCAAGCAAAAACAGCTGATCTTTGACAAAAGAGATAACACCCCCATTACGTCATTCTTCAGAAACGTGAAAAATGGTCCATTTTCAAATGTTTTATTTTTGAACGTCAGTTCACATTTGTAGGTGGATTATTAGTTTTAGAGCTAAAATTAGCATGTTTAAAGTGATTTTCATGCTTCCAGGGGCTCTAAACACAAGATTTGTGGAATGGTTAAAAGTGCATGAAAATGGCCAATTTGCTCACTCTGAGGTCTCAAAAAATGTTTCTTCACCCCGGGAAGTGAATTAAATACCATTTGGAGGCATTTAATGTTCAAGCAAAAACTGCAGATTTTTGACAAAAGAGATAACACCCCCCCATTACGTCATGCTTCAGAAAGGTGACAAATGGTCCGTTTTCAAATGTTTTATTTTTGAATGTCAATTCACATTTGTAGGTGGATTATTAGTTTTAGAGCTAAAATTAGCATGTTTAAAGTGATTTTCATGCTTCCTGTGGCCCTAAACACAAGGTTTGTGGAATGGTTAAAAGTGGATGAAAATGGCCAATTTGCTCACTCTGAGGTCTCAAAAAGTGTTTCTTCACCCCGGGAAGTGAATTAAATACCATTTGGAGGCATTTAATGTTCAAGCAAAAACAGCTGATTTTTGACAAAAGAGATAACACCCCCCCATTACGTAATTCTTCAGAAAGGTGAAAAATTGTCCGTTTTCAAATGTTTTATTTTTGAATGTCAGTTCACATTTGTAGGTGGATTATTAGTTTTAGAGCTAAAATTAGCATATTTAAAGTGATTTTCATGCTTCCAGGGGCTCTAAACACAAGATTTGTGGAATGGTTAAAAGTGCATGAAAATGGCCAATTTGCTCACTCTGAGGTCTCAAAAAGTGTTTCTTCACCCGGGAAGTGAATTAAATACCATTTGGAGGCATTTAATGTTCAAGCAAAAACGGCTGATTTTTGACAAAAGAGATAACACCCCCCCATTACATCATTCTTCAGATAGGTGAAAAATGGTCCGTTTTCAAATGTTTTATTTTTGAACGTCAGTTCACATTTGTAGGTGGATTATTAGTTTTAGAGCTAAAATTAGCATGTTTAAAGTGATTTTCATGCTTCCAGGGGCTCTAAACACAAGATTTGTGGAATGGTTAAAAGTGCATGAAAATGGCAAATTTGCTCACTCTGAGGTCTCAAAAAGTGTTTCTTCACCCCGGGAAGTGAATTAAATACCATTTGGAGGCATTTAATGTTCAATCAAAAACAGCTGATTTTTGACAAAAGAGATAACACCCCCCCATTACGTCATTCTTCAGAAAGGTGAAAAATGGTCCGTTTTCAAATGTTTTATTTTTGAACGTCAGTTCACATTTGTAGGTGGATTATTAGTTTTAGAGCTAAAATTAGCATGTTTAAAGTGATTTTCATGCTTCCAGGGGCCGGGGAAGTGAATTAAATACCATTTGGAGGCATTTAATGTTCAAGCAAAAACAGCTGATTTTTGACAAAAGAGATAACACCCCCCCATTACGTCATTCTTCAGAAAGGTGAAAAATGGTCCGTTTTCAAATGTTTTATTTTTGCACGTCAGTTCACATTTGTAGGTGGATTATTAGTTTTAGAGCTAAAATTAGCATGTTTAAAGTGATTTTCATGCTTCCAGGTGCCCGGGAAGTGAATTAAATACCATTTGGAGGCATTTAATGTTCAAGCAAAAACAGCTGATTTTTGACAAAAGAGATAACACCCCCCCATTACGTCATGCTTCAGAAAGGTGAAAAATTGTCCGTTTTCAAATGTTTTATTTTTGAATGTCAGTTCACATTTGTAGGTGGATTATTAGTTTTAGAGCTAAAATTAGCATGTTTAAAGTGATTTTCATGCTTCCTGTGGCCCTAAACACAAGGTTTGTGGAATGGTTAAAAGTGCATGAAAATGGCCAATTTGCTCACTCTGAGGTCTCAAAAAGTGTTTATTCACCCCGGGAAGTGAATTAAATACCATTTGGAGGCATTTAATGTTCAAGCAAAAACAGCTGATTTTAGACAAAAGAGATAACACCCCCCCATTACGTAATTCTTCAGAAAGGTGAAAAATGCTCCGTTTTCAAATGTTTTATTTTTGAACGTCAGTTCACATTTGTAGGTGGATTATTAGTTTTAGAGCTAAAATTAGCATGTTTAAAGTGATATTCATGCTTCCAGGGGCTCTAAACACAAGATTTGTGGAATGGTTAAAAGTGCATGAAAATGGCCAATTTGCTCACTCTGAGGTCTCAAAAAGTGTTTCTTCACCCCGGTAAGTGAATTAAATACCATTTGGAGGCATTTAATGTTCAAGCAAAAACAGCTGATTTTAGACAAAAGAGATAACACCCCCCCATTGCGTCATTCTTCAGAAAGGTGAAAAATGGTCCGTTTTTAAATGTTTTATTTTTGAACGTCAGTTCACATTTGTAGGTGGGTTATTAGTTTTAGAGCTAAAATTAGCAAGTTTAAAGTGCTTTTCATGCTTCCAGGGGCCCGGGAAGTGAATTAAATACCATTTGGAGGCATTTAATGTTCAAGCAAAAACAGCTGATGTTTGACAAAAGAGATAACACCCCCCCATTACGTCATTCTTCAGAAAGGTGAAAAATGGTCCGTTTTCAAATGTTTTATTTTTGAACGTCACTTCACATTTGTAGGTGGATTATTAGTTTTAGAGCTAAAATTAGCATGTTTAAAGTGATTTTCATGCTACCAGGTGCCCGGGAAGTGAATTAAATACCATTTGGAGGCATTTAATGTTCAAGCAAAAACAGCTGATTTTTGACAAAAGAGATAACACCCCCCCATTACGTCATGCTTCAGAAAGGTGAAAAATTGTCCGTTTTCAAATGTTTTATTTTTGAATGTCAGTTCACATTTGTAGGTGGATTATTAGTTTTAGAGCTAAAATTAGCATGTTTAAAGTGATTTTCATGCTTCCTGTGGCCCTAAACACAAGGTTTGTGGAATGGTTAAAAGTGCATGAAAATGGCCAATTTGCTCACTCTGAGGTCTCAAAAAGTGTTTATTCACCCCGGGAAGTGAATTAAATACCATTTGGAGGCATTTAATGTTCAAGCAAAAACAGCTGATTTTAGACAAAAGAGATAACACCCCCCCATTACGTAATTCTTCAGAAAGGTGAAAAATGGTCAGTTTTCAAATGTTTTATTTTTGAACGTCAGTTCACATTTGTAGGTGGATTATTAGTTTTAGAGCTAAAATTAGCATGTTTAAAGTGATATTCATGCTTCCAGGGGCTCTAAACACAAGATTTGTGGAATGGTTAAAAGTGCATGAAAATGGCCAATTTGCTCACTCTGAGGTCTCAAAAAGTGTTTCTTCACCCCGGTAAGTGAATTAAATACCATTTGGAGGCATTTAATGTTCAAGCAAAAACAGCTGATTTTAGACAAAAGAGATAACACCCCCCCCATTGCGTCATTCTTCAGAAAGGTGAAAAATGGTCCGTTTTTAAATGTTTTATTTTTGAACGTCAGTTCACATTTGTAGGTGGATTATTAGTTTTAGAGCTAAAATTAGCAAGTTTAAAGTGCTTTTCATGCTTCCAGGGGCCCGGGAAGTGAATTAAATACCATTTGGAGGCATTTAATGTTCAAGCAAAAACAGCTGATGTTTGACAAAAGAGATAACACCCCCCCATTACGTCATTCTTCAGAAAGGTGAAAAATGGTCCGTTTTCAAATGTTTTATTTTTGAACGTCACTTCACATTTGTAGGTGGATTATTAGTTTTAGAGCTAAAATTAGCATGTTTAAAGTGATTTTCATGCTACCAGGTGCCCGGGAAGTGAATTAAATACCATTTGGAGGCATTTAATGTTCAAGCAAAAACAGCTGACTTTTGACAAAAGAGATAACACCCCCCCATTACGTAATTCTTCAGAAAGGTGAAAAATGGTCCGTTTTCAAATGTTTTATTTTTGAACGTCAGTTCACATTTGTAGGTGGATTATTAGTTTTAGAGCTAAAATTAGCATGTTTAAAGTGATTTTCATGCTTCCAGGGGCCTGGGAAGTGAATTAAATACCATTTGGAAGCATTTAATGTTCAAGCAAAAACAGCTGATGTTTGACAAAAGAGATAACACCCCCCATTACGTCATTCTTCAGAAAGGTGAAAAATGGTCCGTTTTCAAATGTTTTATTTTTGAACATCAGTTCACATTTGTAGGTGGATTATTAGTTTTAGAGCTAAAATTAGCATGTTTAAAGTGATTTTCATGCTTCCAGGGGCTCTAAACACAAGATTTGTAGAATGGTTAAAAGTGCATGAAAATGGCCAATTTGCTCACTCTGAGGTCTCAAAAAGTGTTTCTTCACCCCGGGAAGTGAATTAAATACCATTTGGAGGCATTTAATGTTCAAGCAAAAACAGCAGATTTTTGACAAAAGAGATAACACCCCCCCATTACGTCATTCTTCAGAAAGGTGAAAAATGGTCCGTTTTCAAATGTTTTATTTTTGAACATCAGTTCACATTTGTAGGTGGATTATTAGTTTTAGAGCTAAAATTAGCATGTTTAAAGTGATTTTCATGCTTCCAGGGGCCCGGGAAGTGAATTAAATACCATTTGGAGGCATTTAATGTTCAAGCAAAAACGGCTGATTTTTGACAAAAGAGATAACACCCCCCCATTACGTCATGCTTCAGAAAGGTGAAAAATTGTCCGTTTTCAAATGTTTTATTTTTGAATGTCAGTTCACATTTGTAGGTGGATTATTAGTTTTAGAGCTAAAATTAGCATGTTTAAAGTGATTTTCATGCTTCCTGTGGCCCTAAACACAAGGTTTGTGGAATGGTTAAAAGTGCATGAAAATGGCCAATTTGCTCACTCTGAGGTCTCAAAAAGTGTTTCTTCACCCCGGGAAGTGAATTAAATACCATTTGGAGGCATTTAATGTTCAAGCAAAAACAGCTGATTTTTGACAAAAGAGATAACACGCCCCCATTACGTAATTCTTCAGAAAGGTGAAAAATGGTCCGTTTTCAAATGTTTTATTTTTGAACGTCAGTTCACATTTGTAGGTGGATTATTAGTTTTAGAGCTAAAATTAGCATGTTTAAAGTGATTTTCATGCTTCCAGGGGCTCTAAACACAAGATTTGTGGAATGGTTAAAAGTGCATGAAAATGGCAAATTTGCTCACTCTGAGGTCTCAAAAAGTGTTTCTTCACCCCGGGAAGTGAATTAAATACCATTTGGAGGCATTTAATGTTCAATCAAAAACAGCTGATTTTTGACAAAAGAGATAACACCCCCCCATTACGTCATTCTTCAGAAAGGTGAAAAATGGTCCGTTTTCAAATGTTTTATTTTTGAACGTCAGTTCACATTTGTAGGTGGATTATTAGTTTTAGAGCTAAAATTAGCAAGTTTAAAGTGCTTTTCATGCTTCCAGGGGCCCGGGAAGTGAATTAAATACCATTTGGAGGCATTTAATGTTCAAGCAAAAACAGCTGATGTTTGACAAAAGAGATAACACCCCCCCATTACGTAATTCTTCAGAAAGGTGAAAAATGGTCCATTTTCAAATGTTTTATTTTTGAACATCAGTTCACATTTGTAGGTGGATTATTAGTTTTAGAGCTAAAATTAGCATGTTTAAAGTGATTTTCATGCTTCCAGGTGCCCGGGAAGTGAATTAAATACCATTTGGAGGCATTTAATGTTCAAGCAAAAACAGCAGATTTTTGACAAAAGAGATAACACCCCCCCATTACGTCATTCTTCAGAAAGGTGAAAAATGGTCCGTTTTCAAATGTTTTATTTTTGAACATCAGTTCACATTTGTAGGTGGATTATTAGTTTTAGAGCTAAAATTAGCATGTTTAAAGTGATTTTCATGCTTCCAGGGGCCCGGGAAGTGAATTAAATACCATTTGGAGGCATTTAATGTTCAAGCAAAAACGGCTGATTTTTGACAAAAGAGATAACACCCCCCCATTACGTCATGCTTCAGAAAGGTGAAAAATTGTCTGTTTTCAAATGTTTTATTTTTGAATGTCAGTTCACATTTGTAGGTGGATTATTAGTTTTAGAGCTAAAATTAGCATGTTTAAAGTGATTTTCATGCTTCCTGTGGCCCTAAACACAAGGTTTGTGGAATGGTTAAAAGTGCATGAAAATGGCCAATTTGCTCACTCTGAGGTCTCAAAAAGTGTTTCTTCACCCCGGGAAGTGAATTAAATACCATTTGGAGGCATTTAATGTTCAAGCAAAAACAGCTGATTTTTGACAAAAGAGATAACACGCCCCCATTACGTAATTCTTCAGAAAGGTGAAAAATGGTCCGTTTTCAAAAGTTTTATTTTTGAACGTCAGTTCACATTTGTAGGTGGATTATTAGTTTTAGAGCTAAAATTAGCATGTTTAAAGTGATTTTCATGCTTCCAGGGGCTCTAAACACAAGATTTGTGGAATGGTTAAAAGTGCATGAAAATGGCAAATTTGCTCACTCTGAGGTCTCAAAAAGTGTTTCTTCACCCCGGGAAGTGAATTAAATACCATTTGGAGGCATTTAATGTTCAATCAAAAACAGCTGATTTTTGACAAAAGAGATAACACCCCCCCATTACGTCATTCTTCAGAAAGGTGAAAAATGGTCCGTTTTCAAATGTTTTATTTTTGAACGTCAGTTCACATTTGTAGGTGGATTATTAGTTTTAGAGCTAAAATTAGCAAGTTTAAAGTGCTTTTCATGCTTCCAGGGGCCCGGGAAGTGAATTAAATACCATTTGGAGGCATTTAATGTTCAAGCAAAAACAGCTGATGTTTGACAAAAGAGATAACACCCCCCCATTACGTAATTCTTCAGAAAGGTGAAAAATGGTCCGTTTTCAAATGTTTTATTTTTGAACATCAGTTCACATTTGTAGGTGGATTATTAGTTTTAGAGCTAAAATTAGCATGTTTAAAGTGATTTTCATGCTTCCAGGTGCCCGGGAAGTGAATTAAATACCATTTGGAGGCATTTAATGTTCAAGCAAAAACGGCTGATTTTTGACAAAAGAGATAACACCCCCCCATTACGTCATGCTTCAGAAAGGTGAAAAATTGTCCGTTTTCAAATGTTTTATTTTTGAATGTCAGTTCACATTTGTAGGTGGATTATTAGTTTTAGAGCTAAAATTAGCATGTTTAAAGTGATTTTCATGCTTCCTGTGGCCCTAAACACAAGGTTTGTGGAATGGTTAAAAGTGCATGAAAATGGCCAATTTGCTCACTCTGAGGTCTCAAAAAGTGTTTCTTCACCCCGGGAAGTGAATTAAATACCATTTGGAGGCATTTAATGTTCAATCAAAAACAGCTGATTTTTGACAAAAGAGATAACACCCCCCCATTACGTCATTCTTCAGAAAGGTGAAAAATGGTCCGTTTTCAAATGTTTTATTTTTGAACGTCAGTTCACATTTGTAGGTGGATTATTAGTTTTAGAGCTAAAATTAGCATGTTTAAAGTGATTTTCATGCTTCCAGGGGCCGGGGAAGTGAATTAAATACCATTTGGAGGCATTTAATGTTCAAGCAAAAACAGCTGATTTTTGACAAAAGAGATAACACCCCCCCATTACGTCATTCTTCAGAAAGGTGAAAAATGGTCCGTTTTCAAATGTTTTATTTTTGAACGTCAGTTCACATTTGTAGGTGGATTATTAGTTTTAGAGCTAAAATTAGCATGTTTAAAGTGATTTTCATGCTTCCAGGGGCTCTAAACACAAGATTTGTGGAATGGTTAAAAGTGCATGAAAATGGCCAATTTAGTCACTCTGAGGTCTCAAAAAGTGTTTCTTCACCCCGGGAAGTGAATTAAATACCATTTTGAGGCATTTAATGTTCAAGCAAAAACGGCTGATTTTTTACAAAAGAGATAACACCCCCCCATTACGTCATGCTTCAGAAAGGTGAAAAATGGTCCGTTTTCAAATGTTTTATTTTTGCACGTCAGTTCACATTTGTAGGTGGATTATTAGTTTTAGAGCTAAAATTAGCATGTTTAAAGTGATTTTCATGCTTCCTGTGGCCCTAAACACAAGGTTTGTGGAATGGTTAAAAGTGGATGAAAATGGCCAATTTGCTCACTCTGAGGTCTCAAAAAGTGTTTCTTCACCCCGGGAAGTGAATTAAATACCATTTGGAGGCATTTAATGTTCAAGCAAAAACAGCTGATTTTTGACAAAAGAGATAACACCCCCCCATTACGTAATTCTTCAGAAAGGTGAAAAATTGTCCGTTTTCAAATGTTTTATTTTTGAATGTCAGTTCACATTTGTAGGTGGATTATTAGTTTTAGAGCTAAAATTAGCATATTTAAAGTGATTTTCATGCTTCCAGGGGCTCTAAACACAAGATTTGTGGAATGGTTAAAAGTGCATGAAAATGGCCAATTTGCTCACTCTGAGGTCTCAAAAAGTGTTTCTTCACCCGGGAAGTGAATTAAATACCATTTGGAGGCATTTAATGTTCAAGCAAAAACGGCTGATTTTTGACAAAAGAGATAACACCCCCCCATTACATCATTCTTCAGATAGGTGAAAAATGGTCCGTTTTCAAATGTTTTATTTTTGAACGTCAGTTCACATTTGTAGGTGGATTATTAGTTTTAGAGCTAAAATTAGCATGTTTAAAGTGATTTTCATGCTTCCAGGGGCTCTAAACACAAGATTTGTGGAATGGTTAAAAGTGCATGAAAATGGCAAATTTGCTCACTCTGAGGTCTCAAAAAGTGTTTCTTCACCCCGGGAAGTGAATTAAATACCATTTGGAGGCATTTAATGTTCAATCAAAAACAGCTGATTTTTGACAAAAGAGATAACACCCCCCCATTACGTCATTCTTCAGAAAGGTGAAAAATGGTCCGTTTTCAAATGTTTTATTTTTGAACGTCAGTTCACATTTGTAGGTGGATTATTAGTTTTAGAGCTAAAATTAGCATGTTTAAAGTGATTTTCATGCTTCCAGGGGCCGGGGAAGTGAATTAAATACCATTTGGAGGCATTTAATGTTCAAGCAAAAACAGCTGATTTTTGACAAAAGAGATAACACCCCCCCATTACGTCATTCTTCAGAAAGGTGAAAAATGGTCCGTTTTCAAATGTTTTATTTTTGCACGTCAGTTCACATTTGTAGGTGGATTATTAGTTTTACAGCTAAAATTAGCATGTTTAAAGTGATTTTCATGCTTCCAGGTGCCCGGGAAGTGAATTAAATACCATTTGGAGGCATTTAATGTTCAAGCAAAAACAGCTGATTTTTGACAAAAGAGATAACACCCCCCCATTACGTCATGCTTCAGAAAGGTGAAAAATTGTCCGTTTTCAAATGTTTTATTTTTGAATGTCAGTTCACATTTGTAGGTGGATTATTAGTTTTAGAGCTAAAATTAGCATGTTTAAAGTGATTTTCATGCTTCCTGTGGCCCTAAACACAAGGTTTGTGGAATGGTTAAAAGTGCATGAAAATGGCCAATTTGCTCACTCTGAGGTCTCAAAAAGTGTTTATTCACCCCGGGAAGTGAATTAAATACCATTTGGAGGCATTTAATGTTCAAGCAAAAACAGCTGATTTTAGACAAAAGAGATAACACCCCCCCATTACGTAATTCTTCAGAAAGGTGAAAAATGGTCAGTTTTCAAATGTTTTATTTTTGAACGTCAGTTCACATTTGTAGGTGGATTATTAGTTTTAGAGCTAAAATTAGCATGTTTAAAGTGATATTCATGCTTCCAGGGGCTCTAAACACAAGATTTGTGGAATGGTTAAAAGTGCATGAAAATGGCCAATTTGCTCACTCTGAGGTCTCAAAAAGTGTTTCTTCACCCCGGTAAGTGAATTAAATACCATTTGGAGGCATTTAATGTTCAAGCAAAAACAGCTGATTTTAGACAAAAGAGATAACACCCCCCCATTGCGTCATTCTTCAGAAAGGTGAAAAATGGTCCGTTTTTAAATGTTTTATTTTTGAACGTCAGTTCACATTTGTAGGTGGATTATTAGTTTTAGAGCTAAAATTAGCAAGTTTAAAGTGCTTTTCATGCTTCCAGGGGCCCGGGAAGTGAATTAAATACCATTTGGAGGCATTTAATGTTCAAGCAAAAACAGCTGATGTTTGACAAAAGAGATAACACCCCCCCATTACGTCATTCTTCAGAAAGGTGAAAAATGGTCCGTTTTCAAATGTTTTATTTTTGAACGTCACTTCACATTTGTAGGTGGATTATTAGTTTTAGAGCTAAAATTAGCATGTTTAAAGTGATTTTCATGCTACCAGGTGCCCGGGAAGTGAATTAAATACCATTTGGAGGCATTTAATGTTCAAGCAAAAACAGCTGACTTTTGACAAAAGAGATAACACCCCCCCATTACGTAATTCTTCAGAAAGGTGAAAAATGGTCCGTTTTCAAATGTTTTATTTTTGAACGTCAGTTCACATTTGTAGGTGGATTATTAGTTTTAGAGCTAAAATTAGCATGTTTAAAGTGATTTTCATGCTTCCAGGGGCCTGGGAAGTGAATTAAATACCATTTGGAAGCATTTAATGTTCAAGCAAAAACAGCTGATGTTTGACAAAAGAGATAACACCCCCCATTACGTCATTCTTCAGAAAGGTGAAAAATGGTCCGTTTTCAAATGTTTTATTTTTGAACATCAGTTCACATTTGTAGGTGGATTATTAGTTTTAGAGCTAAAATTAGCATGTTTAAAGTGATTTTCATGCTTCCAGGGGCTCTAAACACAAGATTTGTAGAATGGTTAAAAGTGCATGAAAATGGCCAATTTGCTCACTCTGAGGTCTCAAAAAGTGTTTCTTCACCCCGGGAAGTGAATTAAATACCATTTGGAGGCATTTAATGTTCAAGCAAAAACAGCAGATTTTTGACAAAAGAGATAACACCCCCCCATTACGTCATTCTTCAGAAAGGTGAAAAATGGTCCGTTTTCAAATGTTTTATTTTTGAACATCAGTTCACATTTGTAGGTGGATTATTAGTTTTAGAGCTAAAATTAGCATGTTTAAAGTGATTTTCATGCTTCCAGGGGCCCGGGAAGTGAATTAAATACCATTTGGAGGCATTTAATGTTCAAGCAAAAACGGCTGATTTTTGACAAAAGAGATAACACCCCCCCATTACGTCATGCTTCAGAAAGGTGAAAAATTGTCCGTTTTCAAATGTTTTATTTTTGAATGTCAGTTCACATTTGTAGGTGGATTATTAGTTTTAGAGCTAAAATTAGCATGTTTAAAGTGATTTTCATGCTTCCTGTGGCCCTAAACACAAGGTTTGTGGAATGGTTAAAAGTGCATGAAAATGGCCAATTTGCTCACTCTGAGGTCTCAAAAAGTGTTTCTTCACCCCGGGAAGTGAATTAAATACCATTTGGAGGCATTTAATGTTCAAGCAAAAACAGCTGATTTTTGACAAAAGAGATAACACGCCCCCATTACGTAATTCTTCAGAAAGGTGAAAAATGGTCCGTTTTCAAATGTTTTATTTTTGAACGTCAGTTCACATTTGTAGGTGGATTATTAGTTTTAGAGCTAAAATTAGCATGTTTAAAGTGATTTTCATGCTTCCAGGGGCTCTAAACACAAGATTTGTGGAATGGTTAAAAGTGCATGAAAATGGCAAATTTGTTCACTCTGAGGTCTCAAAAAGTGTTTCTTCACCCCGGGAAGTGAATTAAATACCATTTGGAGGCATTTAATGTTCAATCAAAAACAGCTGATTTTTGACAAAAGAGATAACACCCCCCCATTACGTCATTCTTCAGAAAGGTGAAAAATGGTCCGTTTTCAAATGTTTTATTTTTGAACGTCAGTTCACATTTGTAGGTGGATTATTAGTTTTAGAGCTAAAATTAGCAAGTTTAAAGTGCTTTTCATGCTTCCAGGGGCCCGGGAAGTGAATTAAATACCATTTGGAGGCATTTAATGTTCAAGCAAAAACAGCTGATGTTTGACAAAAGAGATAACACCCCCCCATTACGTAATTCTTCAGAAAGGTGAAAAATGGTCCATTTTCAAATGTTTTATTTTTGAACATCAGTTCACATTTGTAGGTGGATTATTAGTTTTAGAGCTAAAATTAGCATGTTTAAAGTGATTTTCATGCTTCCAGGTGCCCGGGAAGTGAATTAAATACCATTTGGAGGCATTTAATGTTCAAGCAAAAACAGCAGATTTTTGACAAAAGAGATAAAGATAACACCCCCCCATTACGTCATTCTTCAGAAAGGTGAAAAATGGTCCGTTTTCAAATGTTTTATTTTTGAACATCAGTTCACATTTGTAGGTGGATTATTAGTTTTAGAGCTAAAATTAGCATGTTTAAAGTGATTTTCATGCTTCCAGGTGCCCGGGAAGTGAATTAAATACCATTTGGAGGCATTTAATGTTCAAGCAAAAACGGCTGATTTTTGACAAAAGAGATAACACCCCCCCATTACGTCATGCTTCAGAAAGGTGAAAAATTGTCCGTTTTCAAATGTTTTATTTTTGAATGTCAGTTCACATTTGTAGGTGGATTATTAGTTTTAGAGCTAAAATTAGCATGTTTAAAGTGATTTTCATGCTTCCTGTGGCCCTAAACACAAGGTTTGTGGAATGGTTAAAAGTGCATGAAAATGGCCAATTTGCTCACTCTGAGGTCTCAAAAAGTGTTTCTTCACCCCGGGAAGTGAATTAAATACCATTTGGAGGCATTTAATGTTCAATCAAAAACAGCTGATTTTTGACAAAAGAGATAACACCCCCCCATTACGTCATTCTTCAGAAAGGTGAAAAATGGTCCGTTTTCAAATGTTTTATTTTTGAACGTCAGTTCACATTTGTAGGTGGATTATTAGTTTTAGAGCTAAAATTAGCATGTTTAAAGTGATTTTCATGCTTCCAGGGGCCGGGGAAGTGAATTAAATACCATTTGGAGGCATTTAATGTTCAAGCAAAAACAGCTGATTTTTGACAAAAGAGATAACACCCCCCCATTACGTCATTCTTCAGAAAGGTGAAAAATGGTCCGTTTTCAAATGTTTTATTTTTGAACGTCAGTTCACATTTGTAGGTGGATTATTAGTTTTAGAGCTAAAATTAGCATGTTTAAAGTGATTTTCATGCTTCCAGGGGCTCTAAACACAAGATTTGTGGAATGGTTAAAAGTGCATGAAAATGGCCAATTTAGTCACTCTGAGGTCTCAAAAAGTGTTTCTTCACCCCGGGAAGTGAATTAAATACCATTTTGAGGCATTTAATGTTCAAGCAAAAACGGCTGATTTTTTACAAAAGAGATAACACCCCCCCATTACGTCATGCTTCAGAAAGGTGAAAAATGGTCCGTTTTCAAATGTTTTATTTTTGCACGTCAGTTCACATTTGTAGGTGGATTATTAGTTTTAGAGCTAAAATTAGCATGTTTAAAGTGATTTTCATGCTTCCAGGTGCCCGGGAAGTGAATTAAATACCATTTTGAGGCATTTAATGTTCAAGCAAAAACAGCTGATTTTTGACAAAAGAGATAACACCCCCCCATTACGTCATTCTTCAGAAAGGTGAAAAATGGTCCGTTTTCAAATGTTTTATTTTTGAACGTCAGTTCACATTTGTAGGTGGATTATTAGTTTTAGAGCTAAAATTAGCATGTTTAAAGTGATTTTCATGCTTCCAGGGGCTCTAAACACAAGATTTGTGGAATGGTTAAAAGTGCATGAAAATGGCCAATTTGCTCACTCTGAGGTCTCAAAAAGTGTTTATTCACCCCGGGAAGTGAATTAAATACCATTTGGAGGCATTTAATGTTCAAGCAAAAACAGCTGATTTTAGACAAAAGAGATAACACCCCCCCATTACGTAATTCTTCAGAAAGGTGAAAAATGCTCCGTTTTCAAATGTTTTATTTTTGAACGTCAGTTCACATTTGTAGGTGGATTATTAGTTTTAGAGCTAAAATTAGCATGTTTAAAGTGATATTCATGCTTCCAGGGGCTCTAAACACAAGATTTGTGGAATGGTTAAAAGTGCATGAAAATGGCCAATTTGCTCACTCTGAGGTCTCAAAAAGTGTTTCTTCACCCCTGGAAGTGAATTAAATACCATTTGGAGGCATTTAATGTTCAAGCAAAAACAGCTGATTTTAGACAAAAGAGATAACACCCCCCCATTGCGTCATTCTTCAGAAAGGTGAAAAATGGTCCGTTTTTAAATGTTTTATTTTTGAACGTCAGTTCACATTTGTAGGTGGATTATTAGTTTTAGAGCTAAAATTAGCAAGTTTAAAGTGCTTTTCATGCTTCCAGGGGCCCGGGAAGTGAATTAAATACCATTTGGAGGCATTTAATGTTCAAGCAAAAACAGCTGATGTTTGACAAAAGAGATAACACCCCCCCATTACGTCATCCTTCAGAAAGGTGAAAAATGGTCCGTTTTCAAATGTTTTATTTTTGAACGTCACTTCACATTTGTAGGTGGATTATTAGTTTTAGAGCTAATATTAGCATGTTTAAAGTGATTTTCATGCTTCCAGGTGCCCGGGAAGTGAATTAAATACCATTTGGAGGCATTTAATGTTCAAGCAAAAACAGCTGATGTTTGACAAAAGAGATAACACCCCCCCATTACGTCATTCTTCAGAAAGGTGAAAAATGGTCCGTTTTCAAATGTTTTATTTTTGAACATCAGTTCACATTTGTAGGTGGATTATTAGTTTTAGAGCTAAAATTAGCATGTTTAAAGTGATTTTTATGCTTCCAGGGGCTCTAAACACAAGATTTGTAGAATGGTTAAAAGTGCATGAAAATGGCCAATTTGCTCACTCTGAGGTCTCAAAAAGTGTTTCTTCACCCCGGGAAGTGAATTAAATACCATTTGGAGGCATTTAATGTTCAAGCAAAAACAGCAGATTTTTGACAAAAGAGATAACACCCCCCCATTACGTCATTCTTCAGAAAGGTGAAAAATGGTCCGTTTTCAAATGTTTTATTTTTGAACATCAGTTCACATTTGTAGGTGGATTATTAGTTTTAGAGCTAAAATTAGCATGTTTAAAGTGATTTTCATGTTTCCAGGGGCCCGGGAAGTGAATTAAATACCATTTGGAGGCATTTAATGGTCAAGCAAAAACGGCTGATTTTTGACAAAAGAGATAACACCCCCCCATTACGTCATGCTTCAGAAAGGTGAAAAATTGTCCGTTTTCAAATGTTTTATTTTTGAATGTCAGTTCACATTTGTAGGTGGATTATTAGTTTTAGAGCTAAAATTAGCATGTTTAAAGTGATTTTCATGCTTCCTGTGGCCCTAAACACAAGGTTTGTGGAATGGTTAAAAGTGCATGAAAATGGCCAATTTGCTCACTCTGAGGTCTCAAAAAGTGTTTCTTCACCCCGGGAAGTAAATTAAATACCATTTGGAGGCATTTAATGTTCAAGCAAAAACAGCTGATTTTTGACAAAAGAGATAACACGCCCCCATTACGTAATTCTTCAGAAAGGTGAAAAATGGTCCGTTTTCAAATGTTTTATTTTTGAACGTCAGTTCACATTTGTAGGTGGATTATTAGTTTTAGAGCTAAAATTAGCATGTTTAAAGTGATTTTCATGCTTCCAGGGGCCCGGGAAGTGAATTAAATACCATTTGGAGGCATTTAATGTTCAAGCAAAAACGGCTGATTTTTGACAAAAGAGATAACACCCCCCCATTACGTCATTCTTCAGAAAGGTGAAAAGTGGTCCGTTTTCAAATGTTTTATTTTTGAACGTCAGTTCACATTTGTAGGTGGATTATTAGTTTTAGAGCTAAAATTAGCATGTTTAAAGTGATTTTCATGCTTCCAGGGGCCCGGGAAGTGAATTAAATACCATTTGGAGGCATTTAATGTTCAAGCAAAAACAGCTGATCTTTGACAAAAGAGATAACACCCCCCCATTACGTCACTCTTCAGAAAGGTGAAAAATGGTCCATTTTCAAATGTTTTATTTTTGAATGTCAGTTCACATTTGTAGGTGGATTATTAGTTTTAGAGCTAAAATTAGCATGTTTAAAGTGATTTGCATGCTTGCTGTGGCCCTAAACACAAGATTTGTGGAATGGTTAAAAGTGCGTGAAAATGGCCAATTTGCTCACTCTGAGGTCTCAAAAAGAGTTTCTTCACCCCGGGAAGTGAATTAAATACCATTTTGAGGCATTTAATGTTCAAGCAAAAACGGCTGATTTTTGACAAAAGAGATAACACCCCCCCATTACGTCATTCTTCAGAAAGGTGAAAAATGGTCCGTTTTCAAATGTTTTATTTTTGAACGTCAGTTCACATTTGTAGGTGGATTATTAGTTTTAGAGCTAAAATTAGCATGTTTAAAGTGATTTTCATGCTTCCAGGGGCCCGGGAAGTGAATTAAATACCATTTGGAGGCATTTAATGTTCAAGCAAAAACAGCTGATCTTTGACAAAAGAGATAACACCCCCCATTACGTCATTCTTCAGAAAGGTGAAAAATGGTCCATTTTCAAATGTTTTATTTTTGAACGTCAGTTCACATTTGTAGGTGGATTATTAGTTTTAGAGCTAAAATTAGCATGTTTATAGTGATTTTCATGCTTCCAGGGGCTCTAAACACAAGGTTTGTGGAATGGTTAAAAGTGGATGAAAATGGCCAATTTGCTCACTCTGAGGTCTCAAAAAGTGTTTCTTCACCCCGGGAAGTGAATTAAATACCATTTGGAGGCATTTAATGTTCAATCAAAAACAGCTGATTTTTGACAAAAGAGATAACACCCCCCCATTACGTCATTCTTCAGAAAGGTGAAAAATGGTCCGTTTTCAAATGTTTTATTTTTGAACGTCAGTTCACATTTGTAGGTGGATTATTAGTTTTAGAGCTAAAATTAGCATGTTTAAAGTGATTTTCATGCTTCCAGGTGCCCGGGAAGTGAATTAAATACCATTTGGAGGCATTTAATGTTCAAGCAAAAACAGCTGATTTTTGACAAAAGAGATAACACCCCCCCTTTACGTCATGCTTCAGAAAGGTGAAAAATTGTCCGTTTTCAAATGTTTTATTTTTGAATGTCAGTTCACATTTGTAGGTGGATTATTAGTTTTAGAGCTAAAATTAGCATGTTTAAAGTGATTTTCATGCTTCCTGTGGCCCTAAACACAAGGTTTGTGGAATGGTTAAAGGTGCATGAAAATGGCCAATTTGCTCACTCTGAGGTCTCAAAAAGTGTTTCTTCACCCCGGGAAGTGAATTAAATACCATTTGGAGGCATTTAATGTTCAAGCAAAAACAGCTGATTTTAGACAAAAGAGATAACACCCCCCCATTGCGTCATTCTTCAGAAAGGTGAAAAATGGTCCGTTTTTAAATGTTTTATTTTTGAACGTCAGTTCACATTTGTAGGTGGATTATTAGTTTTAGAGCTAAAATTAGCATGTTTAAAGTGATTTTCATGCTTCCTGTGGCCCTAAACACAAGGTTTGTGGAATGGTTAAAAGTGCATGAAAATGGCCAATTTGCTCACTCTGAGGTCTCAAAAAGTGTTTCTTCACCCCGGGAAGTGAATTAAAAACCATTTGGAGGCATTTAATGTTCAAGCAAAAACAGATGATTTTTGACAAAAGAGATAACACCCCCCATTACGTAATTCTTCAGAAAGGTGAAAAATGGTCCGTTTTCAAATGTTTCATTTTTGAACGTCAGTTCACATTTGTAGGTGGATTATTAGTTTTAGAGCTAAAATTAGCATGTTTAAAGTGATTTTCATGCTTCCAGAGGCCCGGGAAATAAATTAAATACAATTTGGAGGCATTTAATGTTCAAGCAAAAACAGCTGATTTTTGACAAAAGAGATAACACCCCCCTATTACGTCATTCTTCAGAAAGGTGAAAAATGGTCCGTTTTCAAATGTTTTATTTTTGAACGTCAGTTCACATTTGTAGGTGGATTATTAGTTTTAGAGCTAAAATTAGCATGTTTAAAGTGATGTTCATGCTTCCAGGGGCTCTAAACACAAGATTTGTGGAATGGTTAAAAGTGCATGAAAATGGCCAATTTGCTCACTCTGAGGTCTCAAAAAGTGTTTCTTCACCCCGGGAAGTGAATTAAATACCATTTGTAGGCATTTAATGTTCAAGCAAAAACGGCTGATTTTTAACAAAAGAGATAACACCCCCCCATTACATCATGCTTCAGAAAGGTGAAAAATTGTCCGTTTTCAAATGTTTTATTTTTGAATGTCAGTTCACATTTGTAGGTGGATTATTAGTTTTAGAGCTAAAATTAGCATGTTTAAAGTGATTTTCATGCTTCCTGTGGCCCTAAACACAAGGTTTGTGGAATGGTTAAAAGTGCATGAAAATGGCCAATTTGCTCACTCTGAGGTCTCAAAAAGTGTTTCTTCACCCCGGGAAGTGAATTAAATACCATTTGGAGGCATTTAATGTTCAAGCAAAAACAGCTGATTTTTGACAAAAGAGATAACACCCCCCCATTACGTAATTCTTCAGAAAGGTGAAAAATGGTCCGTTTTCAAATGTTTTATTTTTGAACGTCAGTTCACATTTGTAGGTGGATTATTAGTTTTAGAGCTAAAATTAGCATGTTTAAAGTGATTTTCATGCTTCCAGGGGCCCGGGAAGTAAATTAAATACCATTTGGAGGCATTTAATGTTCAAGCAAAAACAGCTGATTTTTGACAAAAGAGATAACACCCCCCTATTACGTCATTCTTCAGAAAGGTGAAAAATGGTCCGTTTTCAAATGTTTTATTTTTGAACGTCAGTTCACATTTGTAGGTGGATTATTAGTTTTAGAGCTAAAATTAGCATGTTTAAAGTGATGTTCATGCTTCCAGGGGCTCTAAACACAAGATTTGTGGAATGGTTAAAAGTGCATGAAAATGGCCAATTTGCTCACTCTGAGGTCTCAAAAAGTGTTTCTTCACCCCGGGAAGTGAATTAAATACCATTTGTAGGCATTTCATGTTCAAGCAAAAACGGCTGATTTTTAACAAAAGAGATAACACCCCCCCATTACATCATGCTTCAGAAAGGTGAAAAATTGTCCGTTTTCAAATGTTTTATTTTTGAATGTCAGTTCACATTTGTAGGTGGATTATTAGTTTTAGAGCTAAAATTAGCATGTTTAAAGTGATTTTCATGCTTCCTGTGGCCCTAAACACAAGGTTTGTGGAATGGTTAAAAGTGCATGAAAATGGCCAATTTGCTCACTCTGAGGTCTCAAAAAGTGTTTCTTCAACCCGGGAAGTGAATTAAATACCATTTGGAGGCATTTAATGTTCAAGCAAAAACAGCTGATTTTTGACAAAAGAGATAACACCCCCCCATTACGTAATTCTTCAGAAAGGTGAAAAATGGTCCGTTTTCAAATGTTTTATTTTTGAACGTCAGTTCACATTTGTAGGTGGATTATTAGTTTTAGAGCTAAAATTAGCATGTTTAAAGTGATTTTCATGCTTCCAGGGGCCCGGGAAGTAAATTAAATACCATTTGGAGGCATTTAATGTTCAAGCAAAAACAGCTGATTTTTGACAAAAGAGATAACACCCCCCTATTACGTCATTCTTCAGAAAGGTGAAAAATGGTCCGTTTTCAAATGTTTTATTTTTGAACGTCAGTTCACATTTGTAGGTGGATTATTAGTTTTAGAGCTAAAATTAGCATGTTTAAAGTGATGTTTATGCTTCCAGGGGCTCTAAACACAAGATTTGTGGAATGGTTAAAAGTGCATGAAAATGGCCAATTTGCTCACTCTGAGGTCTCAAAAAGTGTTTCTTCACCCCGGGAAGTGAATTAAATACCATTTGGAGGCATTTAATGTTCAAGCAAAAACGGCTGATTTTTGACAAAAGAGATAACACCCCCCATTACGTCATGCTTCAGAAAGGTGAAAAATGGTCAGTTTTCAAATGTTTTATTTTTGAACATCAGTTCACATTTGTAGGTGGATTATTAGTTTTAGAGCTAAAATTAGCATGTTTAAAGTGATTTTCTTGCTTCCAGGGGCCCGGGAAGTGAATTAAATACCATTTGGAGGCATTTAATGTTCAAGCAAAAACGGCTGATTTTTGACAAAAGAGATAACACCCCCCCCAAGCAACTGGTGACCACCCCCACCCACTACGCTGGACACACGCTCGACCCGGTCTTCTCTTCCAGCAAGGACATCGCCTTCAGCCATGCCACGGGACTCCAATGGACGGACCACAGCTGCGTCCACTTCAGATACAGAAAGACCACGCTCCACCATCACCAGCAACAGGCCCCCTGCAGAAGCTGGAACAAGATCACTGCAGACCAGCTCACTACTTCCCTGAGCAAGAACCCTCCCACCAGCACAACGAACCCCAGCCAAGCAGCCACCAACCTCACGAAATGGATCAGCGACTGCGCAGACGACCTCGCCCCACTGAAGACCCCGCCGAGCAGACCCGGCAGCAAGAAAACCTCATGGTTTAACAACGAACTCAAGAGCTCCAAGAAGAACTGCAGAGCACTCGAGAAAACCTGGCGCAGAGACCCAACACCGAACAACATGACTGCCCTCAAGCTCGCAACCCGAAAACACCACCAGCTGATCCGCGCCACCAAGAATACCGCATTCAAGGAACGACTGGACAACAATGCACACAACAGCAAGGAACTCTTCAACATCATCAAAGAGCTCTCCAACCCCAACGCCGGAAACAACAACATCACCCCTTCGCAAGACCTCTGCAACTCCCTCGCCTCCTACTTCCACAACAAGATCGCGGACATACACAACAGCTTCAGCACTCAACCAACGCACGCCACGACCGAACCACCGCCCCCCATCACCACCCTCCGCGCCTGGACCCCGATCAGCACCGAAGACACCATCCGCACCATGAACTCCATCCACTCCGGATCTCCGACAGACCCCTGACCTCACCACGTCTTCAACAAGGCCGACGCTGCCATCGCACCCCACCTGCGGGACATCATCAACACCTCCTTCGACATCGCCACCTTCCCGGAGAGCTGGAAGCACGCCGAACTCAGCGCTCTACTCAAGAAACCATCAGCAGACCCTACCGACCTCAAGAACTACCACCCCATCTCGCTGCTCCCGTTCCCGGCCAAAGTCATTGAGAAGACCGTCAACAAGCAACTGGCCGCCTTCCTTGAGACGAACGGCTCCCTCGACCTCTCGCAGTCTGGCTTCCGGGCCAACCACAGCACCGAAACCGCCCTGATCGCAGCTACAGATGACATCCGAGCCCTGCTCGACAACGGAGAAACAGTGGCCCTCATCCTCCTGGACCTCTCCGCGGCCTTCGACACTGTCTGCCACCGTACCCTAGTACAGCGCCTCAGCAACGTCGGAATCCAGGAGAAGGCACTGGAGTGGATCACCTCCTTCCTCGCCGGAAGGACACAGAGAGTCTGCCTCCCCCCGTTCAGATCGGAGGCCACCGAAGTCATCTGCAGCGTTCCTCAAGGATCCTCGCTCAGCCCAACTCTCTTCAACGTCTACATGAGCCCCCTCGCAGCCATCGCACGCCAGCACAACCTGAACATCATCTCCTACGCCGACGACACCCAGCTGATCCTCTCCCTCACTAACGACCCCGCCACCGCCAGAGCCAACCTGCACGAAGGGATGACAGACGTAGCCAAATGGATGTCGAACAGCCGCCTGAAACTGAACTCGGACAAGACGGAAGTCCTCATCCTGGGATCCTCACCCTCCGCCTGGGACGACTCCTGGTGGCCCCCCCGCCCTGGGCAGCGCACCCAAACCAACAGACCACGCACGCAACCTGGGCTTCAACCTGGACTCCACCCTCTCCATGACCAGACAAGTCAACGCCGTCTCCTCGTCGTGCTTCAACATCCTGCGAATGCTACGCAAGATCTTCCGATGGATCCCCACCGAGACCAGGAAGACGGTCACCCAGGCCCTCGTCACCAGCCGCCTGGACTAAGGTAACTCCCTCTATGCCTGAACCACCGCCAAACTCCAGAAGAGACTCCAGCGGATCCAGAACACCTCAGCACGACTCATCCTGGACATCCCCCGCCGCAGCCACATCTCCGGACACCTGAGAGACCTGCACTGGCTCCCGGTCAACAAGAGAATCACCTTCCGGCTCCTCACCCACGCACACAAAGCCCTACACAACCAAGGACCAGGATACCTCAACAGCCGCCTCAACTTCTATGCTCCCACACGCCAGCTTCGATCGACCAGCCACGCCCTCGCCGCCGTCCCCCGCATCCGAAGAGCCACCACAGGAGGAAGGTCCTTCTCCTACCTGGCCGCCAAGACTTGGAACTCCCTTCCGACCCACCTCCGCCTGACCCAGGACCACCTCGCCTTCAGGAAGCAGCTCAAGACCTGGCTGTTCGAGCAGTAGCGGACCCCCCCCCCCAGCGCCTTGAGACCCTCCGGGTGAGTAGTGCGCTATACAAATGCTCTGATTGATTGATTGATTGATTACGTCATGCTTCAGAAAGGTGAAAAATTGTCCGTTTTCAAATGTTTTATTTTTGAATGTCAGTTCACATTTGTAGGTGGATTATTAGTTTTAGAGCTCAAATTAGAATGTTTAAAGTGATTTTCATGCTTCCTGTGGCCCTAAACACAAGGTTTGTGGAATGGTTACAAGTGCATGAAAATGGCCAATTTGCTCACTCTGAGGTCTCAAAAAGTGTTTCTTCACCCCGGGAAGTGAATTAAATACCATTTGGAGGCATTTAATGTTCAAGCAAAAACAGCTGATTTTTGACAAAAGAGATAACACCCCCCCATTACGTAATTCTTCAGAAAGGTGAAAAATGGTCTGTTTTCAAATGTTTTATTTTTGAACGTCAGTTCACATTTGTAGGTGGATTATTAGTTTTAGAGCTAAAATTAGCATGTTTAAAGTGATTTTCATGCTTCCAGGGGCTCAAAACACAAGATTTGTGGAATGGTTAAAAGTGCATGAAAATGGCCAATTTGCTCACTCTGAGGTCTCAAAAAGTGTTTCTTCACCCCGGGAAGTGAATTAAATACCATTTGGAGGCATTTAATGTTCAAGCAAAAACGGCTGATTTTTGACAAAAGAGATAACACCCCCCCATTACGTCATTCTTCAGAAAGGTGAAAAATGGTCCGTTTTCAAATGTTTTATTTTTGAACGTCAGTTCACATTTGTAGGTGGATTATTAGTTTTAGAGCTAAAATTAGCATGTTTAAAGTGATTTTCATGCTTCCAGGGGCCCGGGAAGTGAATTAAATACCATTTGGAGGCATTTAATGTTCAAGCAAAAACAGCTGATCTTTGACAAAAGAGATAACACCCCCCATTACGTCATTCTTCAGAAAGGTGAAAAATGGTCCATTTTCAAATGTTTTATTTTTGAACGTCAGTTCACATTTGTAGGTGGATTATTAGTTTTAGAGCTAAAATTAGCATGTTTATAGTGATTTTCATGCTTCCAGGGGCTCTAAACACAAGGTTTGTGGAATGGTTAAAAGTGGATGAAAATGGCCAATTTGCTCACTCTGAGGTCTCAAAAAGTGTTTCTTCACCCCGGGAAGTGAATTAAATACCATTTGGAGGCATTTAATGTTCAAGCAAAAACAGCTGATTTTTGACAAAAGAGATAACACCCCCCCATTACGTAATTCTTCAGAAAGGTGAAAAATTGTCCGTTTTCAAATGTTTTATTTTTGAATGTCAGTTCACATTTGTAGGTGGATTATTAGTTTTAGAGCTAAAATTAGCATATTTAAAGTGATTTTCATGCTTCCAGGGGCTCTAAACACAAGATTTGTGGAATGGTTAAAAGTGCAGGAAAATGGCCAATTTGCTCACTCTGAGGTCTCAAAAAGTGTTTCTTCACCCGGGAAGTGAATTAAATACCATTTGGAGGCATTTAATGTTCAAGCAAAAACGGCTGATTTTTGACAAAAGAGATAACACCCCCCCATTACATCATTCTTCAGATAGGTGAAAAATGGTCCGTTTTCAAATGTTTTATTTTTGAATGTCAGTTCACATTTGTAGGTGGATTATTAGTTTTAGAGCTAAAATTAGCATGTTTAAAGTGATTTTCATGCTTCCAGGGGCTCTAAACACAAGATTTGTGGAATGGTTAAAAGTGCATGAAAATGGCAAATTTGCTCACTCTGAGGTCTCAAAAAGTGTTTCTTCACCCCGGGAAGTGAATTAAATACCATTTGGAGGCATTTAATGTTCAATCAAAAACAGCTGATTTTTGACAAACGAGATAACACCCCCCCATTACGTCATTCTTCAGAAAGGTGAAAAATGGTCCGTTTTCAAATGTTTTATTTTTGAACGTCAGTTCACATTTGTAGGTGGATTATTAGTTTTAGAGCTAAAATTAGCATGTTTAAAGTGATTTTCATGCTTCCAGGGGCCGGGGAAGTGAATTAAATACCATTTGGAGGCATTTAATGTTCAAGCAAAAACAGCTGATTTTTGACAAAAGAGATAACACCCCCCCATTACGTCATTCTTCAGAAAGGTGAAAAATGGTCCGTTTTCAAATGTTTTATTTTTGAACGTCAGTTCACATTTGTAGGTGGATTATTAGTTTTAGAGCTAAAATTAGCATGTTTAAAGTGATTTTCATGCTTCCAGGGGCCCTAAACACAAGATTTGTGGAATGGTTAAAAGTGCATGAAAATGGCCAATTTGCTCACTCTGAGGTCTCAAAAAGTGTTTCTTCACCCCGGGAAGTGAATTAAATACCATTTTGAGGCATTTAATGTTCAAGCAAAAACGGCTGATTTTTTACAAAAGAGATAACACCCCCCCATTACGTCATGCTTCAGAAAGGTGAAAAATGGTCCGTTTTCAAATGTTTTATTTTTGCACGTCAGTTCACATTTGTAGGTGGATTATTAGTTTTAGAGCTAAAATTAGCATGTTTAAAGTGATTTTCATGCTTCCAGGTGCCCGGGAAGTGAATTAAATACCATTTGGAGGCATTTAATGTTCAAGCAAAAACAGCTGATTTTTGACAAAAGAGATAACACCCCCCCTTTACGTCATGCTTCAGAAAGGTGAAAAATTGTCCGTTTTCAAATGTTTTATTTTTGAATGTCAGTTCACATTTGTAAGTGGATTATTAGTTTTAGAGCTAAAATTAGCATGTTTAAAGTGATTTTCATGCTTCCTGTGGCCCTAAACACAAGGTTTGTGGAATGGTTAAAAGTGCATGAAAATGGCCCATTTGCTCACTCTGAGGTCTCAAAAAGTGTTTCTTCACCCCGGGAAGTGAATTAAATACCATTTGGAGGCATTTAATGTTCAAGCAAAAACAGCTGATTTTAGACAAAAGAGATAACACCCCCCCATTGCGTCATTCTTCAGAAAGGTGAAAAATGGTCCGTTTTTAAATGTTTTATTTTTGAACGTCAGTTCACATTTGTAGGTGGATTATTAGTTTTAGAGCTAAAATTAGCAAGTTTAAAGTGCTTTTCATGCTTCCAGGGGCCCGGGAAGTGAATTAAATACCATTTGGAGGCATTTAATGTTCAAGCAAAAACAGCTGATGTTTGACAAAAGAGATAACACCCCCCCATTACATCATTCTTCAGAAAGGTGAAAAATGGTCCGTTTTCAAATGTTTTATTTTTGAACGTCACTTCACATTTGTAGGTGGATTATTAGTTTTAGAGCTAAAATTAGCATGTTTAAAGTGATTTTCATGCTTCCAGGGGCCCGGGAAGTAAATTAAATACAATTTGGAGGCATTTAATGTTCAAGCAAAAACAGCTGATTTTTGACAAAAGAGATAACACCCCCCTATTACGTCATTCTTCAGAAAGGTGAAAAATGGTCCGTTTTCAAATGTTTTATTTTTGAACGTCAGTTCACATTTGTAGGTGGATTATTAGTTTTAGAGCTAAAATTAGCATGTTTAAAGTGATGTTCATGCTTCCAGGGGCTCTAAACACAAGGTTTGTGGAATGGTTAAAAGTGCATGAAAATGGCCAATTTGCTCACTCTGAGGTCTCAAAAAGTGTTTCTTCACCCCGGGAAGTGAATTAAATACCATTTGTAGGCATTTAATGTTCAAGCAAAAACGGCTGATTTTTAACAAAAGAGATAACACCCCCCCATTACGTCATGCTTCAGAAAGGTGAAAAATTGTCCGTTTTCAAATGTTTTATTTTTGAATGTCAGTTCACATTTGTAGGTGGATTATTAGTTTTAGAGCTAAAATTAGCATGTTTAAAGTGATTTTCATTCTTCCTGTGGCCCTAAACACAAGGTTTGTGGAATGGTTAAAAGTGCATGAAAATGGCCAATTTGCTCACTCTGAGGTCTCAAAAAGTGTTTCTTCACCCCGGGAAGTGAATTAAATACCATTTGGAGGCATTTAATGTTCAAGCAAAAACAGCTGATTTTTGACAAAAGAGATAACACCCCCCCATTACGTAATTCTTCAGAAAGGTGAAAAATGGTCCGTTTTCAAATGTTTTATTTTTGAACGTCAGTTCACATTTGTAGGTGGATTATTAGTTTTAGAGCTAAAATTAGCATGTTTAAAGTGATTTTCATGCTTCCAGGGGCCCGGGAAGTAAATTAAATACCATTTGGAGGCATTTAATGTTCAAGCAAAAACAGCTGATTTTTGACAAAAGAGATAACACCCCCCTATTACGTCATTCTTCAGAAAGGTGAAAAATGGTCCGTTTTCAAATGTTTTATTTTTGAACGTCAGTTCACATTTGTAGGTGGATTATTAGTTTTAGAGCTAAAATTAGCATGTTTAAAGTGATGTTCATGCTTCCAGGGGCTCTAAACACAAGATTTGTGGAATGGTTAAAAGTGCATGAAAATGGCCAATTTGCTCACTCTGAGGTCTCAAAAAGTGTTTCTTCTCCCCGGGAAGTGAATTAAATACCATTTGGAGGCATTAAATGTTCAAGCAAAAACGGCTGATTTTTGACAAAAGAGATAACACCCCCCATTACGTCATGCTTCAGAAAGGTGAAAAATGGTCAGTTTTCAAATGTTTTATTTTTGAACATCAGTTCACATTTGTAGGTGGATTATTAGTTTTAGAGCTAAAATTAGCATGTTTAAAGTGATTTTCTTGCTTCCAGGGGCCCGGGAAGTGAATTAAATACCATTTGGAGGCATTTAATGTTCAAGCAAAAACGGCTGATTTTTGACAAAAGAGATAACACCCCCCCAAGCAACTGGTGACCACCCCCACCCACTACGCTGGACACACGCTCGACCCGGTCTTCTCTTCCAGCAAGGACATCGCCTTCAGCCACGCCACGGGACTCCAATGGACGGACCACAGCTGCGTCCACTTCAGATACAGAAAGACCACGCTCCACCATCACCAGCAACAGGCCCCCTGCAGAAGCTGGAACAAGATCACTGCAGACCAGCTCACTACTTCCCTGAGCAAGAACCCTCCCACCAGCACAACGAACCCCAGCCAAGCAGCCACCAACCTCACGAAATGGATCAGCGACTGCGCAGACGACCTCGCCCCACTGAAGACCCCGCCAAACAGACCCGGCAGCAAGAAAACCTCATGGTTTAACGACGAACTCAAGAGCTCCAAGAAGAACTGCAGAGCACTCGAGAAAACCTGGCGCAGAGACCCAACACCGAACAACATGACTACCCTCAAGCTCGCCACCCGAAAACACCACCAGCTGATCCGCGCCACCAAGAATACCGCATTCAAGGAACGACTGGACAACAATGCACACAACAGCAAGGAACTCTTCAACATCGTCAAAGAGCTCTCCAACCCCAACGCCGGAAACAACAACATCACCCCTTCGCAAGACCTCTGCAACTCCCTCGCCTCCTACTTCCACAACAAGATCGCGGACATACACAACAGCTTCAGCACTCAACCAACGCACGCCACGACCGAACCACCGCCCCCCATCACCACCCTCCGCGCCTGGACCCCGATCAGCACCGAAGACACCATCCGCACGATGAACTCCATCCACTCCGGATCTCCGACAGACCCCTGACCTCACCACGTCTTCAACAAGGCCGACGCTGCCATCGCACCCCACCTGCGGGACATCATCAACACCTCCTTCGACATCGCCACCTTCCCGGAGAGCTGGAAGCACGCCGAACTCAGCGCTCTACTCAAGAAACCATCAGCAGACCCTACCGACCTCAAGAACTACCACCCCATCTCGCTGCTCCCGTTCCCGGCCAAAGTCATTGAGAAGACCGTCAACAAGCAACTGGCCGCCTTCCTTGAGACGAACGGCTCCCTCGACCTCTCGCAGTCTGGCTTCCGGGCCAACCACAGCACCGAAACCGCCCTGATCGCAGCTACAGATGACATCCGAGCCCTGCTCGACAACGGAGAAACAGTGGCCCTCATCCTCTTGGACCTCTCCGCGGCCTTCGACACTGTCTGCCACCGTACCCTAGTACAGCGCCTCAGCAACGTCGGAATCCAGGAGAAGGCACTGGAGTGGATCACCTCCTTCCTCGCCAGAAGGACACAGAGAGTCCGCCTCCCCCCGTTCAGATCGGAGGCCACCGAAGTCATCTGCAGCGTTCCTCAAGGATCCTCGCTCAGCCCAACTCTCTTCAACGTCTACATGAGCCCCCTCGTAGCCATCGCACGCCAGCACAACCTGAACATCATCTCCTACGCCGACGACACCCAGCTGATCCTCTCCCTCACTAACGACCCCGCCAGAGCCAACCTGCATGAAGGGATGACAGACGTAGCCAAATGGATGTCGAACAGCCGCCTGAAACTGAACTCGGACAAGACGGAAGTCCTCATCCTGGGATCCTCACCCTCCGCCTGGGACGACTCCTGGTGGCCCCCCCGCCCTGGGCAGCGCACCCAAACCAACAGACCACGCACGCAACCTGGGCTTCATCCTGGACTCCACCCTCTCCATGACCAGACAAGTCAACGCCGTCTCCTCGTCGTGCTTCAACATCCTGCGAATGCTACGCAAGATCTTCCGATGGATCCCCACCGAGACCAGGAAGACGGTCACCCAGGCCCTCGTCACCAGCCGCCTGGACTAAGGTAACTCCCTCTATGCCGGAACCACCGCCAAACTCCAGAAGAGACTCCAGCGGATCCAGAACACCTCAGCACGACTCATCCTGGACATCCCCCGCCGCAGCCACATCTCCGGACACCTGAGAGACCTGCACTGGCTCCCGGTCAACAAGAGAATCACCTTCCGGCTCCTCACCCACGCACACAAAGCCCTACACAACCAAGGACCAGGATACCTCAACAGCCGCCTCAACTTCTATGCTCCCACACGCCAGCTTCGATCGACCAGCCACGCCCTCGCCGCCGTCCCCCGCATCCGAAGAGCCACCACAGGAGGAAGGTCCTTCTCCTACCTGGCCGCCAAGACTTGGAACTCCCTTCCGACCCACCTCCGCCTGACCCAGGACCACCTCGCCTTCAGGAAGCAGCTCAAGACCTGGCTGTTCGAGCAGTAGCGGACCCCCCCCCCCAGCGCCTTGAGACCCTCCGGGTGAGTAGTGCGCTATACAAATGCTCTGATTGATTGATTGATTGATTACGTCATGCTTCAGAAAGGTGAAAAATTGTCCGTTTTCAAATGTTTTATTTTTGAATGTCAGTTCACATTTGTAGGTGGATTATTAGTTTTAGAGCTCAAATTAGCATGTTTAAAGTGATTTTCATGCTTCCTGTGGCCCTAAACACAAGGTTTGTGGAATGGTTAAAAGTGCATGAAAATGGCCAATTTGCTCACTCTGAGGTCTCAAAAAGTGTTTCTTCACCCCGGGAAGTGAATTAAATACCATTTGGAGGCATTTAATGTTCAAGCAAAAACAGCTGATTTTTGACAAAAGAGATAACACCCCCCCATTACGTAATTCTTCAGAAAGGTGAAAAATGGTCTGTTTTCAAATGTTTTATTTTTGAACGTCAGTTCACATTTGTAGGTGGATTATTAGTTTTAGAGCTAAAATTAGCATGTTTAAAGTGATTTTCATGCTTCCAGGGGCTCAAAACACAAGATTTGTGGAATGGTTAAAAGTGCATGAAAATGGCCAATTTGCTCACTCTGAGGTCTCAAAAAGTGTTTCTTCACCCCGGGAAGTGAATTAAATACCATTTGGAGGCATTTAATGTTCAAGCAAAAACGGCTGATTTTTGACAAAAGAGATAACACCCCCCCATTACGTCATTCTTCAGAAAGGTGAAAAATGGTCCGTTTTCAAATGTTTTATTTTTGAACGTCAGTTCACATTTGTAGGTGGATTATTAGTTTTAGAGGTAAAATTAGCATGTTTAAAGTGATTTTCATGCTTCCAGGGGCCCGGCAAGTGAATTAAATACCATTTGGAGGCATTTAATGTTGAAGCAAAAACAGCTGATCTTTGACAAAAGAGATAACACCCCCCCATTACGTCATTCTTCAGAAAGGTGAAAAATGCTCCGTTTTCAAATGTTTTATTTTTGAACGTCAGTTCACATTTGTAGGTGGATTATTAGTTTTAGAGCTAAAATTAGCATGTTTAAAGTGATTTTCATGCTTCCTGTGGCCCTAAACACAAGGTTTGTGGAATGGTTAAAAGTGCATGAAAATGGCCAATTTGCTCACTCTGAGGTCTCAAAAAGTGTTTCTTCACCCCGGGAAGTGAATTAAATACCATTTGGAGGCATTTAATGTTCAAGCAAAAACAGCTGATTTTTGACAAAAGAGATAACACCCCCCCATTACGTCATTCTTCAGAAAGGTGAAAAATGGTCCGTTTTCAAATGTTTTATTTTTGAACGTCAGTTCACATTTGTAGGTGGATTATTAGTTTTAGAGCTAAAATTAGCATGTTTAAAGTGATTTTCTTGCTCCCAGGGGCTCTAAACACAAGATTTGTGGAATGGTTAAAAGTGCATGAAAATGGCCAATTTGCTCACTCTGAGGTCTCAAAAAGTGTTTCTTCACCCCGGGAAGTGAATTAAATACCATTTGGAGGCATTTAATGTTAAGCAAAAACGGCTGATTTTTGACAAAAGAGATAACACCCCCCATTACGTCATGCTTCAGAAAGGTGAAAAATGGTCCGTTTTCAAATGTTTTATTTTTGAATGTCAGTTCACATTTGTAGGTGGATTATTAGTTTTAGAGCTAAAATTAGCATGTTTAAAGTGATTTTCATGCTTCCAGGGGCCCGGGAAGTGAATTAAATACCATTTGGAGGCATTGAATGTTCAAGCAAAAACGGCTGATTTTTGACAAAAGAGATAACACCCCCCATTACGTAATTCTTCAGAAAGGTGAAAAATGGTCCGTTTTCAAATGTTTTATTTTTGAACGTCAGTTCACATTTGTAGGTGGATTATTAGTTTTAGAGCTAAAATTACCATGTTTAAAGTGATTTTCATGCTTCCTGTGGCCCTAAACACAAGGTTTGTGGAATGGTTAAAAGTGCATGAAAATGGCCAATTTGCTCTCTCTGAGGTCTCAAAAAGTGTTTCTTCACCCCGGGAAGTGAATTAAATACCATTTGGAGGCATTTAATGTTCAAGCAAAAACAGCTGATTTTTGACAAAAGAGATAACACCCCCCTATTACGTCATTCTTCAGAAAGGTGAAAAATGGTCCGTTTTCAAATGTTTTATTTTTGAACGTCAGTTCACATTTGTAGGTGGATTATTAGTTTTAGAGCTAAAATTAGCATGTTTAAAGTGATGTTCATGCTTCCAGGGGCTCTAAACACAAGATTTGTGGAATGGTTAAAAGTGCATGAAAATGGCCAATTTGCTCACTCTGAGGTCTCAAAAAGTGTTTCTTCACCCCGGGAAGTGAATTAAATACCATTTGTAGGCATTTAATGTTCAAGCAAAACCGGCTGATTTTTAACAAAAGAGATAACACCCCCCCATTACGTAATTCTTCAGAAAGGTGAAAAATGGTCCGTTTTCAAATGTTTTATTTTTGAACGTCAGTTCACATTTGTAGGTGGATTATTAGTTTTAGAGCTAAAATTAGCATGTTTAAAGTGATTTTCATGCTTCCAGGGGCTCAAAACACAAGATTTGTGGAATGGTTAAAAGTGCATGAAAATGGCCAATTTGCTCACTCTGAGGTCTCAAAAAGTGTTTCTTCACCCCGGGAAGTGAATTAAATACCATTTGGAGGCATTTAATGTTCAAGCAAAAACGGCTGATTTTTGACAAAAGAGATAACACCCCCCCATTACGTCATTCTTCAGAAAGGTGAAAAATGGTCCGTTTTCAAATGTTTTATTTTTGAACGTCAGTTCACATTTGTAGGTGGATTATTAGTTTTAGAGGTAAAATTAGCATGTTTAAAGTGATTTTCATGCTTCCAGGGGCCCGGCAAGTGAATTAAATACCATTTGGAGGCATTTAATGTTCAAGCAAAAACAGCTGATCTTTGACAAAAGAGATAACACCCCCCCATTACGTCATTCTTCAGAAAGGTGAAAAATGCTCCGTTTTCAAATGTTTTATTTTTGAACGTCAGTTCACATTTGTAGGTGGATTATTAGTTTTAGAGCTAAAATTAGCATGTTTAACGTGATTTTCATGCTTCCTGTGGCCCTAAACACAAGGTTTGTGGAATGGTTAAAAGTGCATGAAAATGGCCAATTTGCTCACTCTGAGGTCTCAAAAAGTGTTTCTTCACCCCGGGAAGTGAATTAAATACCATTTGGAGGCATTTAATGTTCAAGCAAAAACGGCTGATTTTTGACAAAAGAGATAACACCCCCCATTACGTCATGCTTCAGAAAGGTGAAAAATGGTCCGTTTTCAAATGTTTTATTTTTGAATGTCAGTTCACATTTGTAGGTGGATTATTAGTTTTAGAGCTAAAATTAGCATGTTTAAAGTGATTTTCATGCTTCCAGGGGCCCGGGAAGTGAATTAAATACCATTTGGAGGCATTTAATGTTCAAGCAAAAACGGCTGATTTTTGACAAAAGAGATAACACCCCCCATTACGTAATTCTTCAGAAAGGTGAAAAATGGTCCGTTTTCAAATGTTTTATTTTTGAACGTCAGTTCACATTTGTAGGTGGATTATTAGTTTTAGAGCTAAAATTAGCATGTTTAAAGTGATTTTCATGCTTCCTGTGGCCCTAAACACAAGGTTTGTGGAATGGTTAAAAGTGCATGAAAATGGCCAATTTGCTCTCTCTGAGGTCTCACAAAGTGTTTCTTCACCCCGGGAAGTGAATTAAATACCATTTGGAGGCATTTAATGTTCAAGCAAAAACAGCTGATTTTTGACAAAAGAGATAACACCCCCCTATTACGTCATTCTTCAGAAAGGTGAAAAATGGTCCGTTTTCAAATGTTTTATTTTTGAACGTCAGTTCACATTTGTAGGTGGATTATTAGTTTTAGAGCTAAAATTAGCATGTTTAAAGTGATGTTCATGCTTCCAGGGGCTCTAAACACAAGATTTGTGGAATGGTTAAAAGTGCATGAAAATGGCCAATTTGCTCACTCTGAGGTCTCAAAAAGTGTTTCTTCACCCCGGGAAGTGAATTAAATACCATTTGTAGGCATTTAATGTTCAAGCAAACACGGCTGATTTTTAACAAAAGAGATAACACCCCCCCATTACGTAATTCTTCAGAAAGGTGAAAAATGGTCCGTTTTCAAATGTTTTATTTTTGAACGTCAGTTCACATTTGTAGGTGGATTATTAGTTTTAGAGCTAAAATTAGCATGTTTAAAGTGATTTTCATGCTTCCAGGGGCCCGGGAAGTAAATTAAATACCATTTGGAGGCATTTAATGTTCAAGCAAAAACAGCTGATTTTTGACAAAAGAGATAACACCCCCCTATTACGTCATTCTTCAGAAAGGTGAAAAATGGTCCGTTTTCAAATGTTTTATTTTTGAACGTCAGTTCACATTTGTAGGTGGATTATTAGTTTTAGAGCTAAAATTAGCATGTTTAAAGTGATGTTCATGCTTCCAGGGGCTCTAAACACAAGATTTGTGGAATGGTTAAAAGTGCATGAAAATGGCCAATTTGCTCACTCTGAGGTCTCAAAAAGTGTTTCTTCACCCCGGGAAGTGAATTAAATACCATTTGGAGGCATTTAATGTTCAAGCAAAAACGGCTGATTTTTGACAAAAGAGATAACACCCCCCATTACGTCATGCTTCAGAAAGGTGAAAAATGGTCCGTTTTCAAATGTTTTATTTTTGAACGTCAGTTCACATTTGTAGGTGGATTATTAGTTTTAGAGCTAAAATTAGCATGTTTAAAGTGATTTTCATGCTTCCAGGGGCCCGGGAAGTAAATTAAATACCATTTGGAGGCATTTAATGTTCAAGCAAAAACAGCTGATTTTTGACAAAAGAGATAACACCCCCCTATTACGTCATTCTTCAGAAAGGTGAAAAATGGTCCGTTTTCAAATGTTTTATTTTTGAACGTCAGTTCACATTTGTAGGTGGATTATTAGTTTTAGAGCTAAAATTAGCATGTTTAAAGTGATGTTCATGCTTCCAGGGGCTCTAAACACAAGATTTGTGGAATGGTTAAAAGTGCATGAAAATGGCCAATTTGCTCACTCTGAGGTCTCAAAAAGTGTTTCTTCACCCCGGGAAGTGAATTAAATACCATTTGGAGGCATTTAATGTTCAAGCAAAAACGGCTGATTTTTGACAAAAGAGATAACACCCCCCATTACGTCATGCTTCAGAAAGGTGAAAAATGGTCAGTTTTCAAATGTTTTATTTTTGAACATCAGTTCACATTTGTAGGTGGATTATTAGTTTTAGAGCTAAAATTAGCATGTTTAAAGTGATTTTCTTGCTTCCAGGGGCCCGGGAAGTGAATTAAATACCATTTGGAGGCATTTAATGTTCAAGCAAAAACGGCTGATTTTTGACAAAAGAGATAACACCCCCCCAAGCAACTGGTGACCACCCCCACCCACTACGCTGGACACACGCTCGACCTGGTCTTCTCTTCCAGCAAGGACATCGCCTTCAGCCACGCCACGGGACTCCAATGGACGGACCACAGCTGCGTCCACTTCAGATACAGAAAGACCACGCTCCACCATCACCAGCAACAGGCCCCCTGCAGAAGCTGGAACAAGATCACTGCAGACCAGCTCACTACTTCCCTGAGCAAGAACCCTCCCACCAGCACAACGAACCCCAGCCAAGCAGCCACCAACCTCACGAAATGGATAAGCGACTGCGCAGACGACCTCGCCCCACTGAAGACCCTGCCGAGCAGACCCGGCAGCAAGAAAACCTCATGGTTTAACGACGAACTCAAGAGCTCCAAGAAGAACTGCAGAGCACTCGAGAAAACCTGGTGCAGAGACCCAACACCGAACAACATGACTGCCCTCAAGCTAGCCACCCGAAAACACCACCAGCTGATCCGCGCCACCAAGAATACCGCATTCAAGGAACGACTGGACAACAACGCACACAACAGCAAGGAACTCTTCAACATCGTCAAAGAGCTCTCCAACCCCAACGCCGGAAACAACAACATCACCCCTTCGCAAGACCTCTGCAACTCCCTCGCCTCCTACTTCCACAACAAGATCGCGGACATACACAACAGCTTCAGCACTCAACCAACGCATGCCACGACCGAACCACCGCCCCCCATCACCACCCTCCACGCCTGGACCCCGATCAGCACCGAAGACACCATCCGCACGATGAACTCCATCCACTCCGGATCTCCGACAGACCCCTGACCTCACCACGTCTTCAACAAGGCCGACGCTGCCATCGCACCCCACCTGCGGGACATCATCAACACCTCCTTCGACATCGCCACCTTCCCGGAGAGCTGGAAGCACGCCGAACTCAGCGCTCTACTCAAGAAACCATCAGCAGACCCTACCGACCTCAAGTACTACCACCCCATCTCGCTGCTCCCGTTCCCGGCCAAAGTCATTGAGAAGACCGTCAACAAGCAACTGGCCGCCTTCCTTGAGACGAACGGCTCCCTCGACCTCTCGCAGTCTGGCTTCCGGGCCAACCACAGCACCGAAACCGCCCTGATCGCAGCTACAGATGACATCCGAGCCCTGCTCGACAACGGAGAAACAGTGGCCCTCATCCTCCTGGACCTCTCCGCGGCCTTCGACACTGTCTGCCACCGTACCCTAGTACAGCGCCTCAGCAACGTCGGAATCCAGGAGAAGGCACTGGAGTGGATCACCTCCTTCCTTGCCGGAAGGACACAGAGAGTCCGCCTCCCCCCGTTCAGATCGGAGGCCACCGAAGTCATCTGCAGCGTTCCTCAAGGATCCTCGCTCAGCCCAACTCTCTTCAATGTCTACATGAGCCCCCTCGCAGCCATCGCACGCCAGCACAACCTGAACATCATCTCCTACGCCGACGACACCCAGCTGATCCTCTCCCTCACTAACGACCCCGCCACCGCCAGAGCCAACCTGCACGAAGGGATGACAGACCTAGCCAAATGGATGTCGAACAGCTGCCTGAAACTGAACTCGGACAAGACGGAAGTCCTCATCCTGGGATCCTCACCCTCCGCCTGGGACGACTCCTGGTGGCCCCCCCCGCCCTGGGCAGCGCACCCAAACCAACAGACCACGCACGCAACCTGGGCTTCATCCTGGACTCCACCCTCTCCATGACCAGACAAGTCAACGCCGTCTCCTCGTCGTGCTTCAACATCCTGCGAATGCTACGCAAGATCTTCCGATGGATCCCCACCGAGACCAGGAAGACGGTCACCCAGGCCCTCGTCACCAGCCGCCTGGACTAAGGTAACTCCCTCTATGCCGGAACCACCGCCAAACTCCAGAAGAGACTCCAGCGATCCAGAACACCTCAGCACGACTCATCCTGGACATCCCCCGCCGCAGCCACATCTCCGGACACCTGAGAGACCTGCACTGGCTCCCGGTCAACAAGAGAATCACCTTCCGGCTCCTCACCCACGCACACAAAGCCCTACACAACCAAGGACCAGGATACCTCAACAGCCGCCTCAACTTCTATGCTCCCACACGCCAGCTTCGATCGACCAGCCACGCCCTCGCCGCCGACCCCCGCATCCGAAGAGCCACCACAGGAGGAAGGTCCTTCTCCTACCTGGCCGCCAAGACTTGGAACTCCCTTCCGACCCACCTCCGCCTGACCCAGGACCACCTTGCCTTCAGGAAGCAGCTGAAGACCTGGCTGTTCGAGCAGTAGCGGACCCCCCCCCCCCCAGCGCCTTGAGACCCTCCGGGTGAGTAGTGCGCTATACAAATGCTCTGATTGATTGATTGATTGATTACGTCATGCTTCAGAAAGGTGAAAAATTGTCCGTTTTCAAATGTTTTATTTTTGAATGTCAGTTCACATTTGTAGGTGGATTATTAGTTTTAGAGCTCAAATTAGCATGTTTAAAGTGATTTTCATGCTTCCTGTGGCCCTAAACACAAGGTTTGTGGAATGGTTAAAAGTGCATGAAAATGGCCAATTTGCTCACTCTGAGGTCTCAAAAAGTGTTTCTTCACCCCGGGAAGTGAATTAAATACCATTTGGAGGCATTTAATGTTCAAGCAAAAACAGCTGATTTTTGACAAAAGAGATAACACCCCCCCCATTACGTAATTCTTCAGAAAGGTGAAAAATGGTCTGTTTTCAAATGTTTTATTTTTGAACGTCAGTTCACATTTGTAGGTGGATTATTAGTTTTAGAGCTAAAATTAGCATGTTTAAAGTGATTTTCATGCTTCCAGGGGCTCAAAACACAAGATTTGTGGAATGGTTAAAAGTGCATGAAAATGGCCAATTTGCTCACTCTGAGGTCTCAAAAAGTGTTTCTTCACCCCGGGAAGTGAATTAAATACCATTTGGAGGCATTTAATGTTCAAGCAAAAACGGCTGATTTTTGACAAAAGAGATAACACCCCCCCATTACGTCATTCTTCAGAAAGGTGAAAAATGGTCCGTTTTCAAATGTTTTATTTTTGAACGTCAGTTCACATTTGTAGGTGGATTATTAGTTTTAGAGGTAAAATTAGCATGTTTAAAGTGATTTTCATGCTTCCAGGGGCCCGGCAAGTGAATTAAATACCATTTGGAGGCATTTAATGTTCAAGCAAAAACAGCTGATCTTTGACAAAAGAGATAACACCCCCCCATTACGTCATTCTTCAGAAAGGTGAAAAATGCTCCGTTTTCAAATGTTTTATTTTTGAACGTCAGTTCACATTTGTAGGTGGATTATTAGTTTTAGAGCTAAAATTAGCATGTTTAAAGTGATTTTCATGCTTCCTGTGGCCCTAAACACAAGGTTTGTGGAATGGTTAAAAGTGCATGAAAATGGCCAATTTGCTCACTCTGAGGTCTCAAAAAGTGTTTCTTCACCCCGGGAAGTGAATTAAATACCATTTGGAGGCATTTAATGTTCAAGCAAAAACAGCTGATTTTTGACAAAAGAGATAACACCCCCCCATTACGTCATTCTTCAGAAAGGTGAAAAATGGTCCGTTTTCAAATGTTTTATTTTTGAACGTCAGTTCACATTTGTAGGTGGATTATTAGTTTTAGAGCTAAAATTAGCATGTTTAAAGTGATTTTCTTGCTTCCAGGGGCTCTAAACACAAGATTTGTGGAATGGTTAAAAGTGCATGAAAATGGCCAATTTGCTCACTCTGAGGTCTCAAAAAGTGTTTCTTCACCCCGGGAAGTGAATTAAATACCATTTGGAGGCATTTAATGTTCAAGCAAAAACGGCTGATTTTTGACAAAAGAGATAACACCCCCCATTACGTCATGCTTCAGAAAGGTGAAAAATGGTCCGTTTTCAAATGTTTTATTTTTGAATGTCAGTTCACATTTGTAGGTGGATTATTAGTTTTAGAGCTAAAATTAGCATGTTTAAAGTGATTTTCATGCTTCCAGGGGCCCGGGAAGTGAATTAAATACCATTTGGAGGCATTTAATGTTCAAGCAAAAACGGCTGATTTTTGACAAAAGAGATAACACCCCCCATTACGTAATTCTTCAGAAAGGTGAAAAATGGTCCGTTTTCAAATGTTTTATTTTTGAACGTCAGTTCACATTTGTAGGTGGATTATTAGTTTTAGAGCTAAAATTAGCATGTTTAAAGTGATTTTCATGCTTCCTGTGGCCCTAAACACAAGGTTTGTGGAATGGTTAAAAGTGCATG
This sequence comes from Lissotriton helveticus, assembly GCF_964261635.1. Classification (NCBI taxonomy): domain Eukaryota; kingdom Metazoa; phylum Chordata; class Amphibia; order Caudata; family Salamandridae; genus Lissotriton; species Lissotriton helveticus. Next base: position 4,523,797 of record NW_027611740.1, read on the forward strand.
AAAATGGCCAATTTGCTCACTCTGAGGTCTCAAAAAGTGTTTCTTCACCCCGGGAAGTGAATTAAATACCATTTGGAGGCATTTAATGTTCAAGCAAAAACAGCTGATTTTTGACAAAAGAGATAACACCCCCCATTACGTAATTCTTCAGAAAGGTGAAAAATGGTCCGTTTTCAAATGTTTTATTTTTGAACGTCAGTTCACATTTGTAGGTGGATTATTAGTTTTAGAGCTAAAATTAGCATGTTTAAAGTGATTTTCATGCTTTCAGGGGCTCTAAACACAAGATTTGTGGAATGGTTAAAAGTGCATGAAAATGGCCAATTTGCTCACTCTGAGGTCTCAAAAAGTGTTTCTTCACCCCGGGAAGTGAATTAAATACCATTTGGAGGCATTTAATGTTCAAGAAAAAACAGCTGATTTTTGACAAAAGAGATAACACCCCCCCATTACGTAATTCTTCAGAAAGGTGAAAAATGGTCCGTTTTCAAATGTTTTATTTTTGAACGTCAGTTCACATTTGTAGGTGGATTATTAGTTTTAGAGCTAAAATTAGCATGTTTAAAGTGATTTTCATGCTTCCAAGGGCTCTAAACACAAGATTTGTGGAATGGTTAAAAGTGCATGAAAATGGCCAATTTGCTCACTCTGAGGTCTCAAAAAGTGTTTCTTCACCCCGGGAAGTGAATTAAATACCATTTGGAGGCATTTAATGTTCAAGCAAAAACAGCTGATTTTTGACAAAAGAGATAACACCCCCCATTACGTAATTCTTCAGAAAGGTGAAAAATGGTCCGTTTTCAAATGTTTTATTTTTGAGCGTCAGTTCACATTTGTAGGTGGATTATTAGTTTTAGAGCTAAAATTAGCATGTTTAAAGTGATTTTCATGCTTCCAGGGGCTCAAAACACAAGATTTGTGGAATGGTTAAAAGTGCATGAAAATGGCCAATTTGCTCACTCTGAGGTCTCAAAAAGTGTTTCTTCACCCCGGGAAGTGAATTAAATACCATTTGGAGGCATTTAATGTTCAAGCAAAAACAGCTGATTTTTGACAAAAGAGATAACACCCCCCCATTACGTAATGCTTCAGAAAGGTGAAAAATGGTCCGTTTTCAAATGTTTTATTTTTGAACGTCAGTTCACATTTGTAGGTGGATTATTAGTTTTAGAGCTAAAATTAGCATGTATAAAGTGATTTTCATGCTTCCAGGGGCTCAAAACACAAGATTTGTGGAATGGTTAAAAGTGCATGAAAATGGCCAATTTGCTCACTCTGAGGTCTCAAAAAGTGTTTCTTCACCCCGGGAAGTGTATTAAATACCATTTGGAGGCATTTAATGTTCAAGCAAAAACGGCTGATTTTTGACAAAAGAGATAACACCCCCCCCATTACGTCATTCTTCAGAAAGGTGAAAAATGGTCCGTTTTCAAATGTTTTATTTTTGAACGTCAGTTCACATTTGTAGGTGGATTATTAGTTTTAGAGCTAAAATTAGCATGTTTAAAGTGATTTTCATGCTTCCAGGGGCCCGGGAAGTGAATTAAATACCATTTGGAGGCATTTAATGTTCAAGCAAAAACAGCTGATCTTTGACAAAAGAGATAACACCCCCCCATTACGTCATTCTTCAGAAAGGTGAAAAATGGTCCGTTTTCAAATGTTTTATTTTTGAACGTCAGTTCACATTTGTAGGTGGATTATTAGTTTTAGAGCTAAAATTAGCATGTTTAAAGTGATTTTCATGTTTCCAGGGGCTCTAAACACAAGATTTGTGGAATGGTTAAAAGTGCATGAAAATGGCCAATTTGCTCACTCTGAGGTCTCAAAAAGTGTTTCTTCACCCCGGGAAGTGAATTAAATACCATTTGGAGGCATTTAATGTTCAAGCAAAAACGGCGGATTTTTGACAAAAGAGATAACACCCCCCCATTACGTCATGCTTCAGAAAGGTGAAAAATTGTCCGTTTTCAAATGTTTTATTTTTGAATGTCAGTTCACATTTGTAGGTGGATCATCAGTTTTAGAGCTAAAAAAATTAGCATGTTTAAAGTGATTTTCATGCTTCCAGGGGCTCTAAACACAAGATTTGTGGAATGGTTAAAAGTGCATGAAAATGGCCAATTTGCTCACTCTGAGGTCTCAAAAAGTGTTTCTTCACCCCGGTAAGTGAATTAAATACCATTTGGAGGCATTTAATGTTCAAGCAAAAACGGCTGGTTTTTGACAAAAGAGATAACACCCCCCCATTACGTCATTCTTCAGAAAGGTGAAAAATGGTCCATTTTCAAATGTTTTATTTTTTAACGTCAGTTCACATTTGTAGGTGGATTATTAGTTTTAGAGCTAAAATTAGCATGTTTAAAGTGATTTTCATGCTTCCAGGGGCCCGGGAAGTGAATTAAATACCATTTGGAGGCATTTAATGTTCAAGCAAAAACAGCTGATCTTTGACAAAAGAGATAACACCCCCCCATTACGTCATTCTTCAGAAAGGTGAAAAATGGTCCGTTTTCAAATGTTTTATTTTTGAACGTCAGTTCACATTTGTAGGTGGATTATTAGTTTTAGAGCTAAAATTAGCATGTTTAAAGTGATTTTCATCCTTCCAGGGGCTCTAAACACAAGATTTGTGGAATGGTTAAAAGTGCATGAAAATGGCCAATTTGCTCACTCTGAGGTCTCAAAAAGTGTTTCTTCACCCCGGGAAGTGAACTAAATACCATTTGGAGGCATTTAATGTTCAATCAAAAACAGCTGATTTTTGACAAAAGAGATAACACCCCCCCATTACGTCATGCTTCAGAAAGGTGAAAAATTGTCCGTTTTCAAATGTTTTATTTTTGAATGTCAGTTCACATTTGTAGGTGGATTATTAGTTTTAGAGCTAAAATTAGCATGTTTAAAGTGATTTTCATGCTTCCAGGGGCTCAAAACACAAGATTTGTGGAATGGTTAAAAGTGCATGAAAATGGCCAATTTGCTCACTCTGAGGTCTCAAAAAGAGTTTCTTCACCCCGGGAAGTGAATTAAATACCATTTGGAGGCATTTAATGTTCAAGCAAAATCGGCTGATTTTTGACAAAAGAGATAACACCCCCCCATTACGTCATTCTTCAGAAAGGTGAAAAATTGTCCGTTCTCAAATGTTTTATTTTTGAACGTCAGTTCACATTTGTAGGTGGATTATTAGTTTTAGAGCTAAAATTAGCATGTTTAAAGTGATTTTCATGCTTCCAGGGGCTCTAAACACAAGATTTGTGGAATGGTTAAAAGTGCATGAAATGGCCAATTTGCTCACTCTCAGGTCTCAAAAAGTGTTTCTTCACCCCGGGAAGTGAATTAAATACCATTTGGAGGCATTTAATGTTCAAGCAAAAACAGCTGATTTTTGACAAAAGAGATAACACCCCCCTATTACGTCATTCTTCAGAAAGGTGAAAAATGGTCCGTTTTCAAATGTTTTATTTTTGAACGTCAGTTCACATTTGTAGGTGGATTATTAGTTTTAGAGCTAAAATTAGCATGTTTAAAGTGATTTTCATGCTTCCTGTGGCCCTAAACACAAGGTTTGTGGAATGGTTAAAAGTGCATGAAAATGGCCAATTTGCTCACTCTGAGGTCTCAAAAAGTGTTTCTTCACCCCGGGAAGTGAATTAAATACCATTTGGAGGCATTTAATGTTCAAGCAAAAACAGCTGATTTTTGACAAAAGAGATAACACCCCCCATTACGTAATTCTTCAGAAAGGTGAAAAATGGTCCGTTTTCAAATGTTTTATTTTTGAACGTCAGTTCACATTTGTAGGTGGATTATTAGTTTTAGAGCTAAAATTAGCATGTTTAAAGTGATTTTCATGCTTTCAGGGGCTCTAAACACAAGATTTGTGGAATGGTTAAAAGTGCATGAAAATGGCCAATTTGCTCACTCTGAGGTCTCAAAAAGTGTTTCTTCACCCCGGGAAGTGAATTAAATACCATTTGGAGGCATTTAATGTTCAAGAAAAAACAGCTGATTTTTGACAAAAGAGATAACACCCCCCCATTACGTAATTCTTCAGAAAGGTGAAAAATGGTCCGTTTTCAAATGTTTTATTTTTGAACGTCAGTTCACATTTGTAGGTGGATTATTAGTTTTAGAGCTAAAATTAGCATGTTTAAAGTGATTTTCATGCTTCCAAGGGCTCTAAACACAAGATTTGTGGAATGGTTAAAAGTGCATGAAAATGGCCAATTTGCTCACTCTGAGGTCTCAAAAAGTGTTTCTTCACCCCGGGAAGTGAATTAAATACCATTTGGAGGCATTTAATGTTCAAGCAAAAACAGCTGATTTTTGACAAAAGAGATAACACCCCCCATTACGTAATTCTTCAGAAAGGTGAAAAATGGTCCGTTTTCAAATGTTTTATTTTTGAACGTCAGTTCACATTTGTAGGTGGATTATTAGTTTTAGAGCTAAAATTAGCATGTATAAAGTGATTTTCATGCTTCCAGGGGCTCAAAACACAAGATTTGTGGAATGGTTAAAAGTGCATGAAATGGCCAATTTGCTCACTCTCAGGTCTCAAAAAGTGTTTCTTCACCCCGGGAAGTGAATTAAATACCATTTGGAGGCATTTAATGTTCAAGCAAAAACAGCTGATTTTTGACAAAAGAGATAACACCCCCCTATTACGTCATTCTTCAGAAAGGTGAAAAATGGTCCGTTTTCAAATGTTTTATTTTTGAACGTCAGTTCACATTTGTAGGTGGATTATTAGTTTTAGAGCTAAAATTAGCATGTTTAAAGTGATTTTCATGCTTCCTGTGGCCCTAAACACAAGGTTTGTGGAATGGTTAAAAGTGCATGAAAATGGCCAATTTGCTCACTCTGAGGTCTCAAAAAGTGTTTCTTCACCCCGGGAAGTGAATTAAATACCATTTGGAGGCATTTAATGTTCAAGCAAAAACAGCTGATTTTTGACAAAAGAGATAACACCCCCCATTACGTAATTCTTCAGAAAGGTGAAAAATGGTCCGTTTTCAAATGTTTTATTTTTGAACGTCAGTTCACATTTGTAGGTGGATTATTAGTTTTAGAGCTAAAATTAGCATGTTTAAAGTGATTTTCATGCTTTCAGGGGCTCTAAACACAAGATTTGTGGAATGGTTAAAAGTGCATGAAAATGGCCAATTTGCTCACTCTGAGGTCTCAAAAAGTGTTTCTTCACCCCGGGAAGTGAATTAAATACCATTTGGAGGCATTTAATGTTCAAGAAAAAACAGCTGATTTTTGACAAAAGAGATAACACCCCCCCATTACGTAATTCTTCAGAAAGGTGAAAAATGGTCCGTTTTCAAATGTTTTATTTTTGAACGTCAGTTCACATTTGTAGGTGGATTATTAGTTTTAGAGCTAAAATTAGCATGTTTAAAGTGATTTTCATGCTTCCAAGGGCTCTAAACACAAGATTTGTGGAATGGTTAAAAGTGCATGAAAATGGCCAATTTGCTCACTCTGAGGTCTCAAAAAGTGTTTCTTCACCCCGGGAAGTGAATTAAATACCATTTGGAGGCATTTAATGTTCAAGCAAAAACAGCTGATTTTTGACAAAAGAGATAACACCCCCCCCCCATTACGTCATTCTTCAGAAAGGTGAAAAATGGTCCGTTTTCAAATGTTTTATTTTTGAACGTCAGTTCACATTTGTAGGTGGATTATTAGTTTTAGAGCTAAAATTAGCATGTTTAAAGTGATTTTCATGCTTCCAGGGGCCCGGGAAGTGAATTAAATACCATTTGGAGGCATTTAATGTTCAAGCAAAAACAGCTGATCTTTGACAAAAGAGATAACACCCCCCCATTACGTCATTCTTCAGAAAGGTGAAAAATGGTCCGTTTTCAAATGTTTTATTTTTGAACGTCAGTTCACATTTGTAGGTGGATTATTAGTTTTAGAGCTAAAATTAGCATGTTTAAAGTGATTTTCATGTTTCCAGGGGCTCTAAACACAAGATTTGTGGAATGGTTAAAAGTGCATGAAAATGGCCAATTTGCTCACTCTGAGGTCTCAAAAAGTGTTTCTTCACCCCGGGAAGTGAATTAAATACCATTTGGAGGCATTTAATGTTCAAGCAAAAACGGCGGATTTTTGACAAAAGAGATAACACCCCCCCATTACGTCATGCTTCAGAAAGGTGAAAAATTGTCCGTTTTCAAATGTTTTATTTTTGAATGTCAGTTCACATTTGTAGGTGGATCATCAGTTTTAGAGCTAAAAAAATTAGCATGTTTAAAGTGATTTTCATGCTTCCAGGGGCTCTAAACACAAGATTTGTGGAATGGTTAAAAGTGCATGAAAATGGCCAATTTGCTCACTCTGAGGTCTCAAAAAGTGTTTCTTCACCCCGGTAAGTGAATTAAATACCATTTGGAGGCATTTAATGTTCAAGCAAAAACGGCTGGTTTTTGACAAAAGAGATAACACCCCCCCATTACGTCATTCTTCAGAAAGGTGAAAAATGGTCCGTTTTCAAATGTTTTATTTTTTAACGTCAGTTCACATTTGTAGGTGGATTATTAGTTTTAGAGCTAAAATTAGCATGTTTAAAGTGATTTTCATGCTTCCAGGGGCCCGGGAAGTGAATTAAATACCATTTGGAGGCATTTAATGTTCAAGCAAAAACAGCTGATCTTTGACAAAAGAGATAACACCCCCCCATTACGTCATTCTTCAGAAAGGTGAAAAATGGTCCGTTTTCAAATGTTTTATTTTTGAACGTCAGTTCACATTTGTAGGTGGATTATTAGTTTTAGAGCTAAAATTAGCATGTTTAAAGTGATTTTCATCCTTCCAGGGGCTCTAAACACAAGATTTGTGGAATGGTTAAAAGTGCATGAAAATGGCCAATTTGCTCACTCTGAGGTCTCAAAAAGTGTTTCTTCACCCCGGGAAGTGAACTAAATACCATTTGGAGGCATTTAATGTTCAATCAAAAACAGCTGATTTTTGACAAAAGAGATAACACCCCCCCATTACGTCATGCTTCAGAAAGGTGAAAAATTGTCCGTTTTCAAATGTTTTATTTTTGAATGTCAGTTCACATTTGTAGGTGGATTATTAGTTTTAGAGCTAAAATTAGCATGTTTAAAGTGATTTTCATGCTTCCAGGGGCTCAAAACACAAGATTTGTGGAATGGTTAAAAGTGCATGAAAATGGCCAATTTGCTCACTCTGAGGTCTCAAAAAGAGTTTCTTCACCCCGGGAAGTGAATTAAATACCATTTGGAGGCATTTAATGTTCAAGCAAAATCGGATGATTTTTGACAAAAGAGATAACACCCCCCCATTACGTCATTCTTCAGAAAGGTGAAAAATTGTCCGTTCTCAAATGTTTTATTTTTGAACGTCAGTTCACATTTGTAGGTGGATTATTAGTTTTAGAGCTAAAATTAGCATGTTTAAAGTGATTTTCATGCTTCCAGGGGCTCTAAACACAAGATTTGTGGAATGGTTAAAAGTGCATGAAATGGCCAATTTGCTCACTCTCAGGTCTCAAAAAGTGTTTCTTCACCCCGGGAAGTGAATTAAATACCATTTGGAGGCATTTAATGTTCAAGCAAAAACAGCTGATTTTTGACAAAAGAGATAACACCCCCCTATTACGTCATTCTTCAGAAAGGTGAAAAATGGTCCGTTTTCAAATGTTTTATTTTTGAACGTCAGTTCACATTTGTAGGTGGATTATTAGTTTTAGAGCTAAAATTAGCATGTTTAAAGTGATTTTCATGCTTTCAGGGGCTCTAAACACAAGATTTGTGGAATGGTTAAAAGTGCATGAAAATGGCCAATTTGCTCACTCTGAGGTCTCAAAAAGTGTTTCTTCACCCCGGGAAGTGAATTAAATACCATTTGGAGGCATTTAATGTTCAAGAAAAAACAGCTGATTTTTGACAAAAGAGATAACACCCCCCCATTACGTAATTCTTCAGAAAGGTGAAAAATGGTCCGTTTTCAAATGTTTTATTTTTGAACGTCAGTTCACATTTGTAGGTGGATTATTAGTTTTAGAGCTAAAATTAGCATGTTTAAAGTGATTTTCATGCTTCCAAGGGCTCTAAACACAAGATTTGTGGAATGGTTAAAAGTGCATGAAAATGGCCAATTTGCTCACTCTGAGGTCTCAAAAAGTGTTTCTTCACCCCGGGAAGTGAATTAAATACCATTTGGAGGCATTTAATGTTCAAGCAAAAACAGCTGATTTTTGACAAAAGAGATAACACCCCCCCCCCATTACGTCATTCTTCAGAAAGGTGAAAAATGGTCCGTTTTCAAATGTTTTATTTTTGAACGTCAGTTCACATTTGTAGGTGGATTATTAGTTTTAGAGCTAAAATTAGCATGTTTAAAGTGATTTTCATGCTTCCAGGGGCCCGGGAAGTGAATTAAATACCATTTGGAGGCATTTAATGTTCAAGCAAAAACAGCTGATCTTTGACAAAAGAGATAACACCCCCCCATTACGTCATTCTTCAGAAAGGTGAAAAATGGTCCGTTTTCAAATGTTTTATTTTTGAACGTCAGTTCACATTTGTAGGTGGATTATTAGTTTTAGAGCTAAAATTAGCATGTTTAAAGTGATTTTCATGTTTCCAGGGGCTCTAAACACAAGATTTGTGGAATGGTTAAAAGTGCATGAAAATGGCCAATTTGCTCACTCTGAGGTCTCAAAAAGTGTTTCTTCACCCCGGGAAGTGAATTAAATACCATTTGGAGGCATTTAATGTTCAAGCAAAAACGGCGGATTTTTGACAAAAGAGATAACACCCCCCCATTACGTCATGCTTCAGAAAGGTGAAAAATTGTCCGTTTTCAAATGTTTTATTTTTGAATGTCAGTTCACATTTGTAGGTGGATCATCAGTTTTAGAGCTAAAAAAATTAGCATGTTTAAAGTGATTTTCATGCTTCCAGGGGCTCTAAACACAAGATTTGTGGAATGGTTAAAAGTGCATGAAAATGGCCAATTTGCTCACTCTGAGGTCTCAAAAAGTGTTTCTTCACCCCGGTAAGTGAATTAAATACCATTTGGAGGCATTTAATGTTCAAGCAAAAACGGCTGGTTTTTGACAAAAGAGATAACACCCCCCCATTACGTCATTCTTCAGAAAGGTGAAAAATGGTCCGTTTTCAAATGTTTTATTTTTTAACGTCAGTTCACATTTGTAGGTGGATTATTAGTTTTAGAGCTAAAATTAGCATGTTTAAAGTGATTTTCATGCTTCCAGGGGCCCGGGAAGTGAATTAAATACCATTTGGAGGCATTTAATGTTCAAGCAAAAACAGCTGATCTTTGACAAAAGAGATAACACCCCCCCATTACGTCATTCTTCAGAAAGGTGAAAAATGGTCCGTTTTCAAATGTTTTATTTTTGAACGTCAGTTCACATTTGTAGGTGGATTATTAGTTTTAGAGCTAAAATTAGCATGTTTAAAGTGATTTTCATCCTTCCAGGGGCTCTAAACACAAGATTTGTGGAATGGTTAAAAGTGCATGAAAATGGCCAATTTGCTCACTCTGAGGTCTCAAAAAGTGTTTCTTCACCCCGGGAAGTGAACTAAATACCATTTGGAGGCATTTAATGTTCAATCAAAAACAGCTGATTTTTGACAAAAGAGATAACACCCCCCCATTACGTCATGCTTCAGAAAGGTGAAAAATTGTCCGTTTTCAAATGTTTTATTTTTGAATGTCAGTTCACATTTGTAGGTGGATTATTAGTTTTAGAGCTAAAATTAGCATGTTGAAAGTGATTTTCATGCTTCCAGGGGCTCAAAACACAAGATTTGTGGAATGGTTAAAAGTGCATGAAAATGGCCAATTTGCTCACTCTGAGGTCTCAAAAAGAGTTTCTTCACCCCGGGAAGTGAATTAAATACCATTTGGAGGCATTTAATGTTCAAGCAAAATCGGATGATTTTTGACAAAAGAGATAACACCCCCCCATTACGTCATTCTTCAGAAAGGTGAAAAATTGTCCGTTCTCAAATGTTTTATTTTTGAACGTCAGTTCACATTTGTAGGTGGATTATTAGTTTTAGAGCTAAAATTAGCATGTTTAAAGTGATTTTCATGCTTCCAGGGGCTCTAAACACAAGATTTGTGGAATGGTTAAAAGTGCATGAAATGGCCAATTTGCTCACTCTCAGGTCTCAAAAAGTGTTTCTTCACCCCGGGAAGTGAATTAAATACCATTTGGAGGCATTTAATGTTCAAGCAAAAACAGCTGATTTTTGACAAAAGAGATAACACCCCCCTATTACGTCATTCTTCAGAAAGGTGAAAAATGGTCCGTTTTCAAATGTTTTATTTTTGAACGTCAGTTCACATTTGTAGGTGGATTATTAGTTTTAGAGCTAAAATTAGCATGTTTAAAGTGATGTTCATGCTTCCAGGGGCTCTAAACACAAGATTTGTGGAATGGTTAAAAGTGCATGAAAATGGCCAATTTGCTCACTCTGAGGTCTCAAAAAGTGTTTCTTCACCCCGGGAAGTGAATTAAATACCATTTGTAGGCATTTAATGTTCAAGCAAAAACGGCTGATTTTTAACAAAAGAGATAACACCCCCCCATTACGTAATTCTTCAGAAAGGTGAAAAATTGTCTGTTTTCAAATGTTTTATTTTTGAACGTCAGTTCATATTTGTAGGTGGATTATTAGTTTTAGAGCTAAAATTAGCATGTTTAAAGTGATTTTCATGCTTCCAGGGGCTCAAAACACAAGATTTGTGGAATGGTTAAAAGTGCATGAAAATGGCCAATTTGCTCACTCTGAGGTCTCAAAAAGTGTTTCTTCACCCCGGGAAGTGAATTAAATACCATTTGGAGGCATTTAATGTTCAAGCAAAAACGGCTGATTTTTGACAAAAGAGATAACACCCCCCCATTACGTCATTCTTCAGAAAGGTGAAAAATGGTCCGTTTTCAAATGTTTTATTTTTGAACGTCAGTTCACATTTGTAGGTGGATTATTAGTTTTAGAGGTAAAATTAGCATGTTTAAAGTGATTTTCATGCTTCCAGGGGCCCGGCAAGTGAATTAAATACCATTTGGAGGCATTTAATGTTCAAGCAAAAACAGCTGATCTTTGACAAAAGAGATAACACCCCCCCATTACGTCATTCTTCAGAAAGGTGAAAAATGCTCCGTTTTCAAATGTTTTATTTTTGAACGTCAGTTCACATTTGTAGGTGGATTATTAGTTTTAGAGCTAAAATTAGCATGTTTAACGTGATTTTCATGCTTCCTGTGGCCCTAAACACAAGGTTTGTGGAATGGTTAAAAGTGCATGAAAATGGCCAATTTGCTCACTCTGAGGTCTCAAAAAGTGTTTCTTCACCCCGGGAAGTGAATTAAATACCATTTGGAGGCATTTAATGTTCAAGCAAAAACGGCTGATTTTTGACAAAAGAGATAACACCCCCCATTACGTCATGCTTCAGAAAGGTGAAAAATGGTCTGTTTTCAAATGTTTTATTTTTGAATGTCAGTTCACATTTGTAGGTGGATTATTAGTTTTAGAGCTAAAATTAGCATGTTTAAAGTGATTTTCATGCTTCCAGGGGCCCGGGAAGTGAATTAAATACCATTTGGAGGCATTTAATGTTCAAGCAAAAACGGCTGATTTTTGACAAAAGAGATAACACCCCCCATTACGTAATTCTTCAGAAAGGTGAAAAATGGTCCGTTTTCAAATGTTTTATTTTTGAACGTCAGTTCACATTTGTAGGTGGATTATTAGTTTTAGAGCTAAAATTAGCATGTTTAAAGTGATTTTCATGCTTCCTGTGGCCCTAAACACAAGGTTTGTGGAATGGTTAAAAGTGCATGAAAATGGCCAATTTGCTCTCTCTGAGGTCTCAAAAAGTGTTTCTTCACCCCGGGAAGTGAATTAAATACCATTTGGAGGCATTTAATGTTCAAGCAAAAACAGCTGATTTTTGACAAAAGAGATAACACCCCCCTATTACGTCATTCTTCAGAAAGGTGAAAAATGGTCCGTTTTCAAATGTTTTATTTTTGAACGTCAGTTCACATTTGTAGGTGGATTATTAGTTTTAGAGCTAAAATTAGCATGTTTAAAGTGATTTTCATGCTTCCAGGGGCTCAAAACACAAGATTTGTGGAATGGTTAAAAGTGCATGAAAATGGCCAATTTGCTCACTCTGAGGTCTCAAAAAGAGTTTCTTCACCCCGGGAAGTGAATTAAATACCATTTGGAGGCATTTAATGTTCAAGCAAAATCGGCTGATTTTTGACAAAAGAGATAACACCCCCCCATTACGTCATTCTTCAGAAAGGTGAAAAATTGTCCGTTCTCAAATGTTTTATTTTTGAACGTCAGTTCACATTTGTAGGTGGATTATTAGTTTTAGAGCTAAAATTAGCATGTTTAAAGTGATTTTCATGCTTCCAGGGGCTCTAAACACAAGATTTGTGGAATGGTTAAAAGTGCATGAAATGGCCAATTTGCTCACTCTCAGGTCTCAAAAAGTGTTTCTTCACCCCGGGAAGTGAATTAAATACCATTTGGAGGCATTTAATGTTCAAGCAAAAACAGCTGATTTTTGACAAAAGAGATAACACCCCCCTATTACGTCATTCTTCAGAAAGGTGAAAAATGGTCCGTTTTCAAATGTTTTATTTTTGAACGTCAGTTCACATTTGTAGGTGGATTATTAGTTTTAGAGCTAAAATTAGCATGTTTAAAGTGATGTTCATGCTTCCAGGGGCTCTAAACACAAGATTTGTGGAATGGTTAAAAGTGCATGAAAATGGCCAATTTGCTCACTCTGAGGTCTCAAAAAGTGTTTCTTCACCCCGGGAAGTGAATTAAATACCATTTGTAGGCATTTAATGTTCAAGCAAAAACGGCTGATTTTTAACAAAAGAGATAACACCCCCCCATTACGTAATTCTTCAGAAAGGTGAAAAATTGTCTGTTTTCAAATGTTTTATTTTTGAACGTCAGTTCATATTTGTAGGTGGATTATTAGTTTTAGAGCTAAAATTAGCATGTTTAAAGTGATTTTCATGCTTCCAGGGGCTCAAAACACAAGATTTGTGGAATGGTTAAAAGTGCATGAAAATGGCCAATTTGCTCACTCTGAGGTCTCAAAAAGTGTTTCTTCACCCCGGGAAGTGAATTAAATACCATTTGGAGGCATTTAATGTTCAAGCAAAAACGGCTGATTTTTGACAAAAGAGATAACACCCCCCCATTACGTCATTCTTCAGAAAGGTGAAAAATGGTCCGTTTTCAAATGTTTTATTTTTGAACGTCAGTTCACATTTGTAGGTGGATTATTAGTTTTAGAGGTAAAATTAGCATGTTTAAAGTGATTTTCATGCTTCCAGGGGCCCGGCAAGTGAATTAAATACCATTTGGAGGCATTTAATGTTCAAGCAAAAACAGCTGATCTTTGACAAAAGAGATAACACCCCCCCATTACGTCATTCTTCAGAAAGGTGAAAAATGCTCCGTTTTCAAATGTTTTATTTTTGAACGTCAGTTCACATTTGTAGGTGGATTATTAGTTTTAGAGCTAAAATTAGCATGTTTAACGTGATTTTCATGCTTCCTGTGGCCCTAAACACAAGGTTTGTGGAATGGTTAAAAGTGCATGAAAATGGCCAATTTGCTCACTCTGAGGTCTCAAAAAGTGTTTCTTCACCCCGGGAAGTGAATTAAATACCATTTGGAGGCATTTAATGTTCAAGCAAAAACGGCTGATTTTTGACAAAAGAGATAACACCCCCCATTACGTCATGCTTCAGAAAGGTGAAAAATGGTCTGTTTTCAAATGTTTTATTTTTGAATGTCAGTTCACATTTGTAGGTGGATTATTAGTTTTAGAGCTAAAATTAGCATGTTTAAAGTGATTTTCATGCTTCCAGGGGCCCGGGAAGTGAATTAAATACCATTTGGAGGCATTTAATGTTCAAGCAAAAACGGCTGATTTTTGACAAAAGAGATAACACCCCCCATTACGTAATTCTTCAGAAAGGTGAAAAATGGTCCGTTTTCAAATGTTTTATTTTTGAACGTCAGTTCACATTTGTAGGTGGATTATTAGTTTTAGAGCTAAAATTAGCATGTTTAAAGTGATTTTCATGCTTCCTGTGGCCCTAAACACAAGGTTTGTGGAATGGTTAAAAGTGCATGAAAATGGCCAATTTGCTCTCTCTGAGGTCTCAAAAAGTGTTTCTTCACCCCGGGAAGTGAATTAAATACCATTTGGAGGCATTTAATGTTCAAGCAAAAACAGCTGATTTTTGACAAAAGAGATAACACCCCCCTATTACGTCATTCTTCAGAAAGGTGAAAAATGGTCCGTTTTCAAATGTTTTATTTTTGAACGTCAGTTCACATTTGTAGGTGGATTATTAGTTTTAGAGCTAAAATTAGCATGTTTAAAGTGATTTTCATGCTTCCAGGGGCTCAAAACACAAGATTTGTGGAATGGTTAAAAGTGCATGAAAATGGCCAATTTGCTCACTCTGAGGTCTCAAAAAGAGTTTCTTCACCCCGGGAAGTGAATTAAATACCATTTGGAGGCATTTAATGTTCAAGCAAAATCGGCTGATTTTTGACAAAAGAGATAACACCCCCCCATTACGTCATTCTTCAGAAAGGTGAAAAATTGTCCGTTCTCAAATGTTTTATTTTTGAACGTCAGTTCACATTTGTAGGTGGATTATTAGTTTTAGAGCTAAAATTAGCATGTTTAAAGTGATTTTCATGCTTCCAGGGGCTCTAAACACAAGATTTGTGGAATGGTTAAAAGTGCATGAAATGGCCAATTTGCTCACTCTCAGGTCTCAAAAAGTGTTTCTTCACCCCGGGAAGTGAATTAAATACCATTTGGAGGCATTTAATGTTCAAGCAAAAACAGCTGATTTTTGACAAAAGAGATAACACCCCCCTATTACGTCATTCTTCAGAAAGGTGAAAAATGGTCCGTTTTCAAATGTTTTATTTTTGAACGTCAGTTCACATTTGTAGGTGGATTATTAGTTTTAGAGCTAAAATTAGCATGTTTAAAGTGATTTTCATGCTTCCTGTGGCCCTAAACACAAGGTTTGTGGAATGGTTAAAAGTGCATGAAAATGGCCAATTTGCTCACTCTGAGGTCTCAAAAAGTGTTTCTTCACCCCGGGAAGTGAATTAAATACCATTTGGAGGCATTTAATGTTCAAGCAAAAACAGCTGATTTTTGACAAAAGAGATAACACCCCCCATTACGTAATTCTTCAGAAAGGTGAAAAATGGTCCGTTTTCAAATGTTTTATTTTTGAACGTCAGTTCACATTTGTAGGTGGATTATTAGTTTTAGAGCTAAAATTAGCATGTTTAAAGTGATTTTCATGCTTTCAGGGGCTCTAAACACAAGATTTGTGGAATGGTTAAAAGTGCATGAAAATGGCCAATTTGCTCACTCTGAGGTCTCAAAAAGTGTTTCTTCACCCCGGGAAGTGAATTAAATACCATTTGGAGGCATTTAATGTTCAAGAAAAAACAGCTGATTTTTGACAAAAGAGATAACACCCCCCCATTACGTAATTCTTCAGAAAGGTGAAAAATGGTCCGTTTTCAAATGTTTTATTTTTGAACGTCAGTTCACATTTGTAGGTGGATTATTAGTTTTAGAGCTAAAATTAGCATGTTTAAAGTGATTTTCATGCTTCCAAGGGCTCTAAACACAAGATTTGTGGAATGGTTAAAAGTGCATGAAAATGGCCAATTTGCTCACTCTGAGGTCTCAAAAAGTGTTTCTTCACCCCGGGAAGTGAATTAAATACCATTTGGAGGCATTTAATGTTCAAGCAAAAACAGCTGATTTTTGACAAAAGAGATAACACCCCCCATTACGTAATTCTTCAGAAAGGTGAAAAATGGTCCGTTTTCAAATGTTTTATTTTTGAACGTCAGTTCACATTTGTAGGTGGATTATTAGTTTTAGAGCTAAAATTAGCATGTATAAAGTGATTTTCATGCTTCCAGGGGCTCAAAACACAAGATTTGTGGAATGGTTAAAAGTGCATGAAATGGCCAATTTGCTCACTCTCAGGTCTCAAAAAGTGTTTCTTCACCCCGGGAAGTGAATTAAATACCATTTGGAGGCATTTAATGTTCAAGCAAAAACAGCTGATTTTTGACAAAAGAGATAACACCCCCCTATTACGTCATTCTTCAGAAAGGTGAAAAATGGTCCGTTTTCAAATGTTTTATTTTTGAACGTCAGTTCACATTTGTAGGTGGATTATTAGTTTTAGAGCTAAAATTAGCATGTTTAAAGTGATTTTCATGCTTCCTGTGGCCCTAAACACAAGGTTTGTGGAATGGTTAAAAGTGCATGAAAATGGCCAATTTGCTCACTCTGAGGTCTCAAAAAGTGTTTCTTCACCCCGGGAAGTGAATTAAATACCATTTGGAGGCATTTAATGTTCAAGCAAAAACAGCTGATTTTTGACAAAAGAGATAACACCCCCCATTACGTAATTCTTCAGAAAGGTGAAAAATGGTCCGTTTTCAAATGTTTTATTTTTGAACGTCAGTTCACATTTGTAGGTGGATTATTAGTTTTAGAGCTAAAATTAGCATGTTTAAAGTGATTTTCATGCTTTCAGGGGCTCTAAACACAAGATTTGTGGAATGGTTAAAAGTGCATGAAAATGGCCAATTTGCTCACTCTGAGGTCTCAAAAAGTGTTTCTTCACCCCGGGAAGTGAATTAAATACCATTTGGAGGCATTTAATGTTCAAGAAAAAACAGCTGATTTTTGACAAAAGAGATAACACCCCCCCATTACGTAATTCTTCAGAAAGGTGAAAAATGGTCCGTTTTCAAATGTTTTATTTTTGAACGTCAGTTCACATTTGTAGGTGGATTATTAGTTTTAGAGCTAAAATTAGCATGTTTAAAGTGATTTTCATGCTTCCAAGGGCTCTAAACACAAGATTTGTGGAATGGTTAAAAGTGCATGAAAATGGCCAATTTGCTCACTCTGAGGTCTCAAAAAGTGTTTCTTCACCCCGGGAAGTGAATTAAATACCATTTGGAGGCATTTAATGTTCAAGCAAAAACAGCTGATTTTTGACAAAAGAGATAACACCCCCCCCCCATTACGTCATTCTTCAGAAAGGTGAAAAATGGTCCGTTTTCAAATGTTTTATTTTTGAACGTCAGTTCACATTTGTAGGTGGATTATTAGTTTTAGAGCTAAAATTAGCATGTTTAAAGTGATTTTCATGCTTCCAGGGGCCCGGGAAGTGAATTAAATACCATTTGGAGGCATTTAATGTTCAAGCAAAAACAGCTGATCTTTGACAAAAGAGATAACACCCCCCCATTACGTCATTCTTCAGAAAGGTGAAAAATGGTCCGTTTTCAAATGTTTTATTTTTGAACGTCAGTTCACATTTGTAGGTGGATTATTAGTTTTAGAGCTAAAATTAGCATGTTTAAAGTGATTTTCATGTTTCCAGGGGCTCTAAACACAAGATTTGTGGAATGGTTAAAAGTGCATGAAAATGGCCAATTTGCTCACTCTGAGGTCTCAAAAAGTGTTTCTTCACCCCGGGAAGTGAATTAAATACCATTTGGAGGCATTTAATGTTCAAGCAAAAACGGCGGATTTTTGACAAAAGAGATAACACCCCCCCATTACGTCATGCTTCAGAAAGGTGAAAAATTGTCCGTTTTCAAATGTTTTATTTTTGAATGTCAGTTCACATTTGTAGGTGGATCATCAGTTTTAGAGCTAAAAAAATTAGCATGTTTAAAGTGATTTTCATGCTTCCAGGGGCTCTAAACACAAGATTTGTGGAATGGTTAAAAGTGCATGAAAATGGCCAATTTGCTCACTCTGAGGTCTCAAAAAGTGTTTCTTCACCCCGGTAAGTGAATTAAATACCATTTGGAGGCATTTAATGTTCAAGCAAAAACGGCTGGTTTTTGACAAAAGAGATAACACCCCCCCATTACGTCATTCTTCAGAAAGGTGAAAAATGGTCCGTTTTCAAATGTTTTATTTTTTAACGTCAGTTCACATTTGTAGGTGGATTATTAGTTTTAGAGCTAAAATTAGCATGTTTAAAGTGATTTTCATGCTTCCAGGGGCCCGGGAAGTGAATTAAATACCATTTGGAGGCATTTAATGTTCAAGCAAAAACAGCTGATCTTTGACAAAAGAGATAACACCCCCCCATTACGTCATTCTTCAGAAAGGTGAAAAATGGTCCGTTTTCAAATGTTTTATTTTTGAACGTCAGTTCACATTTGTAGGTGGATTATTAGTTTTAGAGCTAAAATTAGCATGTTTAAAGTGATTTTCATCCTTCCAGGGGCTCTAAACACAAGATTTGTGGAATGGTTAAAAGTGCATGAAAATGGCCAATTTGCTCACTCTGAGGTCTCAAAAAGTGTTTCTTCACCCCGGGAAGTGAACTAAATACCATTTGGAGGCATTTAATGTTCAATCAAAAACAGCTGATTTTTGACAAAAGAGATAACACCCCCCCATTACGTCATGCTTCAGAAAGGTGAAAAATTGTCCGTTTTCAAATGTTTTATTTTTGAATGTCAGTTCACATTTGTAGGTGGATTATTAGTTTTAGAGCTAAAATTAGCATGTTTAAAGTGATTTTCATGCTTCCAGGGGCTCAAAACACAAGATTTGTGGAATGGTTAAAAGTGCATGAAAATGGCCAATTTGCTCACTCTGAGGTCTCAAAAAGAGTTTCTTCACCCCGGGAAGTGAATTAAATACCATTTGGAGGCATTTAATGTTCAAGCAAAATCGGCTGATTTTTGACAAAAGAGATAACACCCCCCCATTACGTCATTCTTCAGAAAGGTGAAAAATTGTCCGTTCTCAAATGTTTTATTTTTGAACGTCAGTTCACATTTGTAGGTGGATTATTAGTTTTAGAGCTAAAATTAGCATGTTTAAAGTGATTTTCATGCTTCCAGGGGCTCTAAACACAAGATTTGTGGAATGGTTAAAAGTGCATGAAATGGCCAATTTGCTCACTCTCAGGTCTCAAAAAGTGTTTCTTCACCCCGGGAAGTGAATTAAATACCATTTGGAGGCATTTAATGTTCAAGCAAAAACAGCTGATTTTTGACAAAAGAGATAACACCCCCCTATTACGTCATTCTTCAGAAAGGTGAAAAATGGTCCGTTTTCAAATGTTTTATTTTTGAACGTCAGTTCACATTTGTAGGTGGATTATTAGTTTTAGAGCTAAAATTAGCATGTTTAAAGTGATGTTCATGCTTCCAGGGGCTCTAAACACAAGATTTGTGGAATGGTTAAAAGTGCATGAAAATGGCCAATTTGCTCACTCTGAGGTCTCAAAAAGTGTTTCTTCACCCCGGGAAGTGAATTAAATACCATTTGTAGGCATTTAATGTTCAAGCAAAAACGGCTGATTTTTAACAAAAGAGATAACACCCCCCCATTACGTAATTCTTCAGAAAGGTGAAAAATTGTCTGTTTTCAAATGTTTTATTTTTGAACGTCAGTTCATATTTGTAGGTGGATTATTAGTTTTAGAGCTAAAATTAGCATGTTTAAAGTGATTTTCATGCTTCCAGGGGCTCAAAACACAAGATTTGTGGAATGGTTAAAAGTGCATGAAAATGGCCAATTTGCTCACTCTGAGGTCTCAAAAAGTGTTTCTTCACCCCGGGAAGTGAATTAAATACCATTTGGAGGCATTTAATGTTCAAGCAAAAACGGCTGATTTTTGACAAAAGAGATAACACCCCCCCATTACGTCATTCTTCAGAAAGGTGAAAAATGGTCCGTTTTCAAATGTTTTATTTTTGAACGTCAGTTCACATTTGTAGGTGGATTATTAGTTTTAGAGGTAAAATTAGCATGTTTAAAGTGATTTTCATGCTTCCAGGGGCCCGGCAAGTGAATTAAATACCATTTGGAGGCATTTAATGTTCAAGCAAAAACAGCTGATCTTTGACAAAAGAGATAACACCCCCCCATTACGTCATTCTTCAGAAAGGTGAAAAATGCTCAGTTTTCAAATGTTTTATTTTTGAACGTCAGTTCACATTTGTAGGTGGATTATTAGTTTTAGAGCTAAAATTAGCATGTTTAACGTGATTTTCATGCTTCCTGTGGCCCTAAACACAAGGTTTGTGGAATGGTTAAAAGTGCATGAAAATGGCCAATTTGCTCACTCTGAGGTCTCAAAAAGTGTTTCTTCACCCCGGGAAGTGAATTAAATACCATTTGGAGGCATTTAATGTTCAAGCAAAAACGGCTGATTTTTGACAAAAGAGATAACACCCCCCATTACGTCATGCTTCAGAAAGGTGAAAAATGGTCCGTTTTCAAATGTTTTATTTTTGAATGTCAGTTCACATTTGTAGGTGGATTATTAGTTTTAGAGCTAAAATTAGCATGTTTAAAGTGATTTTCATGCTTCCAGGGGCCCGGGAAGTGAATTAAATACCATTTGGAGGCATTTAATGTTCAAGCAAAAACGGCTGATTTTTGACAAAAGAGATAACACCCCCCATTACGTAATTCTTCAGAAAGGTGAAAAATGGTCCGTTTTCAAATGTTTTATTTTTGAACGTCAGTTCACATTTGTAGGTGGATTATTAGTTTTAGAGCTAAAATTAGCATGTTTAAAGTGATTTTCATGCTTCCTGTGGCCCTAAACACAAGGTTTGTGGAATGGTTAAAAGTGCATGAAAATGGCCAATTTGCTCTCTCTGAGGTCTCAAAAAGTGTTTCTTCACCCCGGGAAGTGAATTAAATACCATTTGGAGGCATTTAATGTTCAAGCAAAAACAGCTGATTTTTGACAAAAGAGATAACACCCCCCTATTACGTCATTCTTCAGAAAGGTGAAAAATGGTCCGTTTTCAAATGTTTTATTTTTGAACGTCAGTTCACATTTGTAGGTGGATTATTAGTTTTAGAGCTAAAATTAGCATGTTTAAAGTGATGTTCATGCTTCCAGGGGCTCTAAACACAAGATTTGTGGAATGGTTAAAAGTGCATGAAAATGGCCAATTTGCTCACTCTGAGGTCTCAAAAAGTGTTTCTTCACCCCGGGAAGTGAATTAAATACCATTTGTAGGCATTTAATGTTCAAGCAAACACGGCTGATTTTTAACAAAAGAGATAACACCCCCCCATTACGTAATTCTTCAGAAAGGTGAAAAATGGTCCGTTTTCAAATGTTTTATTTTTGAACGTCAGTTCACATTTGTAGGTGGATTATTAGTTTTAGAGCTAAAATTAGCATGTTTAAAGTGATTTTCATGCTTCCAGGGGCCCGGGAAGTAAATTAAATACCATTTGGAGGCATTTAATGTTCAAGCAAAAACAGCTGATTTTTGACAAAAGAGATAACACCCCCCTATTACGTCATTCTTCAGAAAGGTGAAAAATGGTCCGTTTTCAAATGTTTTATTTTTGAACGTCAGTTCACATTTGTAGGTGGATTATTAGTTTTAGAGCTAAAATTAGCATGTTTAAAGTGATGTTCATGCTTCCAGGGGCTCTAAACACAAGATTTTTGGAATGGTTAAAAGTGCATGAAAATGGCCAATTTGCTCACTCTGAGGTCTCAAAAAGTGTTTCTTCACCCCGGGAAGTGAATTAAATACCATTTGGAGGCATTTAATGTTCAAGCAAAAACGGCTGATTTTTGACAAAAGAGATAACACCCCCCATTACGTCATGCTTCAGAAAGGTGAAAAATGGTCCGTTTTCAAATGTTTTATTTTTGAACGTCAGTTCACATTTGTAGGTGGATTATTAGTTTTAGAGCTAAAATTAGCATGTTTAAAGTGATTTTCATGCTTCCAGGGGCCCGGGAAGTAAATTAAATACCATTTGGAGGCATTTAATGTTCAAGCAAAAACAGCTGATTTTTGACAAAAGAGATAACACCCCCCTATTACGTCATTCTTCAGAAAGGTGAAAAATGGTCCGTTTTCAAATGTTTTATTTTTGAACGTCAGTTCACATTTGTAGGTGGATTATTAGTTTTAGAGCTAAAATTAGCATGTTTAAAGTGATGTTCATGCTTCCAGGGGCTCTAAACACAAGATTTGTGGAATGGTTAAAAGTGCATGAAAATGGCCAATTTGCTCACTCTGAGGTCTCAAAAAGTGTTTCTTCACCCCGGGAAGTGAATTAAATACCATTTGGAGGCATTTAATGTTCAAGCAAAAACGGCTGATTTTTGACAAAAGAGATAACACCCCCCATTACGTCATGCTTCAGAAAGGTGAAAAATGGTCAGTTTTCAAATGTTTTATTTTTGAACATCAGTTCACATTTGTAGGTGGATTATTAGTTTTAGAGCTAAAATTAGCATGTTTAAAGTGATTTTCTTGCTTCCAGGGGCCCGGGAAGTGAATTAAATACCATTTGGAGGCATTTAATGTTCAAGCAAAAACGGCTGATTTTTGACAAAAGAGATAACACCCCCCCAAGCAACTGGTGACCACCCCCACCCACTACGCTGGACACACGCTCGACCTGGTCTTCTCTTCCAGCAAGGACATCGCCTTCAGCCACGCCACGGGACTCCAATGGACGGACCACAGCTGCGTCCACTTCAGATACAGAAAGACCACGCTCCACCATCACCAGCAACAGGCCCCCTGCAGAAGCTGGAACAAGATCACTGCAGACCAGCTCACTACTTCCCTGAGCAAGAACCCTCCCACCAGCACAACGAACCCCAGCCAAGCAGCCACCAACCTCACGAAATGGATAAGCGACTGCGCAGACGACCTCGCCCCACTGAAGACCCTGCCGAGCAGACCCGGCAGCAAGAAAACCTCATGGTTTAACGACGAACTCAAGAGCTCCAAGAAGAACTGCAGAGCACTCGAGAAAACCTGGTGCAGAGACCCAACACCGAACAACATGACTGCCCTCAAGCTAGCCACCCGAAAACACCACCAGCTGATCCGCGCCACCAAGAATACCGCATTCAAGGAACGACTGGACAACAACGCACACAACAGCAAGGAACTCTTCAACATCGTCAAAGAGCTCTCCAACCCCAACGCCGGAAACAACAACATCACCCCTTCGCAAGACCTCTGCAACTCCCTCGCCTCCTACTTCCACAACAAGATCGCGGACATACACAACAGCTTCAGCACTCAACCAACGCATGCCACGACCGAACCACCGCCCCCCATCACCACCCTCCACGCCTGGACCCCGATCAGCACCGGTGACACCATCCGCACGATGAACTCCATCCACTCCGGATCTCCGACAGACCCCTGACCTCACCACGTCTTCAACAAGGCCGACGCTGCCATCGCACCCCACCTGCGGGACATCATCAACACCTCCTTCGACATCGCCACCTTCCCGGAGAGCTGGAAGCACGCCGAACTCAGCGCTCTACTCAAGAAACCATCAGCAGACCCTACCGACCTCAAGTACTACCACCCCATCTCGCTGCTCCCGTTCCCGGCCAAAGTCATTGAGAAGACCGTCAACAAGCAACTGGCCGCCTTCCTTGAGACGAACGGCTCCCTCGACCTCTCGCAGTCTGGCTTCCGGGCCAACCACAGCACCAAAACCGCCCTGATCGCAGCTACAGATGACATCCGAGCCCTGCTCGACAACGGAGAAACAGTGGCCCTCATCCTCCTGGACCTCTCCGCGGCCTTCGACACTGTCTGCCACCGTACCCTAGTACAGCGCCTCAGCAACGTCGGAATCCAGGAGAAGGCACTGGAGTGGATCACCTCCTTCCTTGCCGGAAGGACACAGAGAGTCCGCCTCCCCCCGTTCAGATCGGAGGCCACCGAAGTCATCTGCAGCGTTCCTCAAGGATCCTCGCTCAGCCCAACTCTCTTCAATGTCTACATGAGCCCCCTCGCAGCCATCGCACGCCAGCACAACCTGAACATCATCTCCTACGCCGACGACACCCAGCTGATCCTCTCCCTCACTAACGACCCCGCCACCGCCAGAGCCAACCTGCACGAAGGGATGACAGACCTAGCCAAATGGATGTCGAACAGCTGCCTGAAACTGAACTCGGACAAGACGGAAGTCCTCATCCTGGGATCCTCACCCTCCGCCTGGGACGACTCCTGGTGGCCCCCCCCGCCCTGGGCAGCGCACCCAAACCAACAGACCACGCACGCAACCTGGGCTTCATCCTGGACTCCACCCTCTCCATGACCAGACAAGTCAACGCCGTCTCCTCGTCGTGCTTCAACATCCTGCGAATGCTACGCAAGATCTTCCGATGGATCCCCACCGAGACCAGGAAGACGGTCACCCAGGCCCTCGTCACCAGCCGCCTGGACTAAGGTAACTCCCTCTATGCCGGAACCACCGCCAAACTCCAGAAGAGACTCCAGCGATCCAGAACACCTCAGCACGACTCATCCTGGACATCCCCCGCCGCAGCCACATCTCCGGACACCTGAGAGACCTGCACTGGCTCCCGGTCAACAAGAGAATCACCTTCCGGCTCCTCACCCATGCACACAAAGCCCTACACAACCAAGGACCAGGATACCTCAACAGCCGCCTCAACTTCTATGCTCCCACACGCCAGCTTCGATCGACCAGCCACGCCCTCGCCGCCGACCCCCGCATCCGAAGAGCCACCACAGGAGGAAGGTCCTTCTCCTACCTGGCCGCCAAGACTTGGAACTCCCTTCCGACCCACCTCCGCCTGACCCAGGACCACCTTGCCTTCAGGAAGCAGCTGAAGACCTGGCTGTTCGAGCAGTAGCGGACCCCCCCCCCCCCAGCGCCTTGAGACCCTCCGGGTGAGTAGTGCGCTATACAAATGCTCTGATTGATTGATTGATTGATTACGTCATGCTTCAGAAAGGTGAAAAATTGTCCGTTTTCAAATGTTTTATTTTTGAATGTCAGTTCACATTTGTAGGTGGATTATTAGTTTTAGAGCTCAAATTAGCATGTTTAAAGTGATTTTCATGCTTCCAGGGGCTCAAAACACAAGATTTGTGGAATGGTTAAAAGTGCATGAAAATGGCCAATTTGCTCACTCTGAGGTCTCAAAAAGTGTTTCTTCACCCCGGGAAGTGAATTAAATACCATTTGGAGGCATTTAATGTTCAAGCAAAAACGGCTGATTTTTGACAAAAGAGATAACACCCCCCCATTACGTCATTCTTCAGAAAGGTGAAAAATGGTCCGTTTTCAAATGTTTTATTTTTGAACGTCAGTTCACATTTGTAGGTGGATTATTAGTTTTAGAGGTAAAATTAGCATGTTTAAAGTGATTTTCATGCTTCCAGGGGCCCGGCAAGTGAATTAAATATCATTTGGAGGCATTTAATGTTCAAGCAAAAACAGCTGATCTTTGACAAAAGAGATAACACCCCCCCATTACGTCATTCTTCAGAAAGGTGAAAAATGCTCCGTTTTCAAATGTTTTATTTTTGAACGTCAGTTCACATTTGTAGGTGGATTATTAGTTTTAGAGCTAAAATTAGCATGTTTAAAGTGATTTTCATGCTTCCTGTGGCCCTAAACACAAGGTTTGTGGAATGGTTAAAAGTGCATGAAAATGGCCAATTTGCTCACTCTGAGGTCTCAAAAAGTGTTTCTTCACCCCGGGAAGTGAATTAAATACCATTTGGAGGCATTTAATGTTCAAGCAAAAACAGCTGATTTTTGACAAAAGAGATAACACCCCCCCATTACGTCATTCTTCAGAAAGGTGAAAAATGGTCCGTTTTCAAATGTTTTATTTTTGAACGTCAGTTCACATTTGTAGGTGGATTATTAGTTTTAGAGCTAAAATTAGCATGTTTAAAGTGATTTTCTTGCTTCCAGGGGCTCTAAACACAAGATTTGTGGAATGGTTAAAAGTGCATGAAAATGGCCAATTTGCTCACTCTGAGGTCTCAAAAAGTGTTTCTTCACCCCGGGAAGTGAATTAAATACCATTTGGAGGCATTTAATGTTCAAGCAAAAACGGCTGATTTTTGACAAAAGAGATAACACCCCCCATTACGTCATGCTTCAGAAAGGTGAAAAATGGTCCGTTTTCAAATGTTTTATTTTTGAACGTCAGTTCACATTTGTAGGTGGATTATTAGTTTTAGAGCTAAAATTAGCATGTTTAAAGTGATTTTCATGCTTTCAGGGGCTCTAAACACAAGATTTGTGGAATGGTTAAAAGTGCATGAAAATGGCCAATTTGCTCACTCTGAGGTCTCAAAAAGTGTTTCTTCACCCCGGGAAGTGAATTAAATACCATTTGGAGGCATTTAATGTTCAAGAAAAAACAGCTGATTTTTGACAAAAGAGATAACACCCCCCCATTACGTAATTCTTCAGAAAGGTGAAAAATGCTCCGTTTTCAAATGTTTTATTTTTGAACGTCAGTTCACATTTGTAGGTGGATTATTAGTTTTAGAGCTAAAATTAGCATGTTTAAAGTGATTTTCATGCTTCCTGTGGCCCTAAACACAAGGTTTGTGGAATGGTTAAAAGTGCATGAAAATGGCCAATTTGCTCACTCTGAGGTCTCAAAAAGTGTTTCTTCACCCCGGGAAGTGAATTAAATACCATTTGGAGGCATTTAATGTTCAAGCAAAAACAGCTGATTTTTGACAAAAGAGATAACACCCCCCCATTACGTCATTCTTCAGAAAGGTGAAAAATGGTCCGTTTTCAAATGTTTTATTTTTGAACGTCAGTTCACATTTGTAGGTGGATTATTAGTTTTAGAGCTAAAATTAGCATGTTTAAAGTGATTTTCTTGCTTCCAGGGGCTCTAAACACAAGATTTGTGGAATGGTTAAAAGTGCATGAAAATGGCCAATTTGCTCACTCTGAGGTCTCAAAAAGTGTTTCTTCACCCCGGGAAGTGAATTAAATACCATTTGGAGGCATTTAATGTTCAAGCAAAAACGGCTGATTTTTGACAAAAGAGATAACACCCCCCATTACGTCATGCTTCAGAAAGGTGAAAAATGGTCCGTTTTCAAATGTTTTATTTTTGAATGTCAGTTCACATTTGTAGGTGGATTATTAGTTTTAGAGCTAAAATTAGCATGTTTAAAGTGATTTTCATGCTTCCAGGGGCCCGGGAAGTGAATTAAATACCATTTGGAGGCATTTAATGTTCAAGCAAAAACGGCTGATTTTTGACAAAAGAGATAACACCCCCCATTACGTAATTCTTCAGAAAGGTGAAAAATGGTCCGTTTTCAAATGTTTTATTTTTGAACGTCAGTTCACATTTGTAGGTGGATTATTAGTTTTAGAGCTAAAATTAGCATGTTTAAAGTGATTTTCATGCTTCCTGTGGCCCTAAACACAAGGTTTGTGGAATGGTTAAAAGTGCATGAAAATGGCCAATTTGCTCACTCTGAGGTCTCAAAAAGTGTTTCTTCACCCCGGGAAGTGAATTAAATACCATTTGGAGGCATTTAATGTTCAAGCAAAAACAGCTGATTTTTGACAAAAGAGATAACACCCCCCATTACGTAATTCTTCAGAAAGGTGAAAAATGGTCCGTTTTCAAATGTTTTATTTTTGAACGTCAGTTCACATTTGTAGGTGGATTATTAGTTTTAGAGCTAAAATTAGCATGTTTAAAGTGATTTTCATGCTTTCAGGGGCTCTAAACACAAGATTTGTGGAATGGTTAAAAGTGCATGAAAATGGCCAATTTGCTCACTCTGAGGTCTCAAAAAGTGTTTCTTCACCCCGGGAAGTGAATTAAATACCATTTGGAGGCATTTAATGTTCAAGAAAAAACAGCTGATTTTTGACAAAAGAGATAACACCCCCCCATTACGTAATTCTTCAGAAAGGTGAAAAATGGTCCGTTTTCAAATGTTTTATTTTTGAACGTCAGTTCACATTTGTAGGTGGATTATTAGTTTTAGAGCTAAAATTAGCATGTTTAAAGTGATTTTCATGCTTCCAAGGGCTCTAAACACAAGATTTGTGGAATGGTTAAAAGTGCATGAAAATGGCCAATTTGCTCACTCTGAGGTCTCAAAAAGTGTTTCTTCACCCCGGGAAGTGAATTAAATACCATTTGGAGGCATTTAATGTTCAAGCAAAAACAGCTGATTTTTGACAAAAGAGATAACACCCCCCATTACGTAATTCTTCAGAAAGGTGAAAAATGGTCCGTTTTCAAATGTTTTATTTTTGAGCGTCAGTTCACATTTGTAGGTGGATTATTAGTTTTAGAGCTAAAATTAGCATGTTTAAAGTGATTTTCATGCTTCCAGGGGCTCAAAACACAAGATTTGTGGAATGGTTAAAAGTGCATGAAAATGGCCAATTTGCTCACTCTGAGGTCTCAAAAAGTGTTTCTTCACCCCGGGAAGTGAATTAAATACCATTTGGAGGCATTTAATGTTCAAGCAAAAACAGCTGATTTTTGACAAAAGAGATAACACCCCCCCATTACGTAATGCTTCAGAAAGGTGAAAAATGGTCCGTTTTCAAATGTTTTATTTTTGAACGTCAGTTCACATTTGTAGGTGGATTATTAGTTTTAGAGCTAAAATTAGCATGTATAAAGTGATTTTCATGCTTCCAGGGGCTCAAAACACAAGATTTGTGGAATGGTTAAAAGTGCATGAAAATGGCCAATTTGCTCACTCTGAGGTCTCAAAAAGTGTTTCTTCACCCCGGGAAGTGTATTAAATACCATTTGGAGGCATTTAATGTTCAAGCAAAAACGGCTGATTTTTGACAAAAGAGATAACACCCCCCCCCCATTACGTCATTCTTCAGAAAGGTGAAAAATGGTCCGTTTTCAAATGTTTTATTTTTGAACGTCAGTTCACATTTGTAGGTGGATTATTAGTTTTAGAGCTAAAATTAGCATGTTTAAAGTGATTTTCATGCTTCCAGGGGCCCGGGAAGTGAATTAAATACCATTTGGAGGCATTTAATGTTCAAGCAAAAACAGCTGATCTTTGACAAAAGAGATAACACCCCCCCATTACGTCATTCTTCAGAAAGGTGAAAAATGGTCCGTTTTCAAATGTTTTATTTTTGAACGTCAGTTCACATTTGTAGGTGGATTATTAGTTTTAGAGCTAAAATTAGCATGTTTAAAGTGATTTTCATGCTTCCAGGGGCTCTAAACACAAGATTTGTGGAATGGTTAAAAGTGCATGAAAATGGCCAATTTGCTCACTCTGAGGTCTCAAAAAGTGTTTCTTCACCCCGGGAAGTGAATTAAATACCATTTGGAGGCATTTAATGTTCAAGCAAAAACGGCGGATTTTTGACAAAAGAGATAACACCCCCCCATTACGTCATGCTTCAGAAAGGTGAAAAATTGTCCGTTTTCAAATGTTTTATTTTTGAATGTCAGTTCACATTTGTAGGTGGATCATCAGTTTTAGAGCTAAAAAAATTAGCATGTTTAAAGTGATTTTCATGCTTCCAGGGGCTCTAAACACAAGATTTGTGGAATGGTTAAAAGTGCATGAAAATGGCCAATTTGCTCACTCTGAGGTCTCAAAAAGTGTTTCTTCACCCCGGTAAGTGAATTAAATACCATTTGGAGGCATTTAATGTTCAAGCAAAAACGGCTGGTTTTTGACAAAAGAGATAACACCCCCCATTACGTCATTCTTCAGAAAGGTGAAAAATGGTCCGTTTTCAAATGTTTTATTTTTTAACGTCAGTTCACATTTGTAGGTGGATTATTAGTTTTAGAGCTAAAATTAGCATGTTTAAAGTGATTTTCATGCTTCCAGGGGCCCGGGAAGTGAATTAAATACCATTTGGAGGCATTTAATGTTCAAGCAAAAACAGCTGATCTTTGACAAAAGAGATAACACCCCCCCATTACGTCATTCTTCAGAAAGGTGAAAAATGGTCCGTTTTCAAATGTTTTATTTTTGAACGTCAGTTCACATTTGTAGGTGGATTATTAGTTTTAGAGCTAAAATTAGCATGTTTAAAGTGATTTTCATCCTTCCAGGGGCTCTAAACACAAGATTTGTGGAATGGTTAAAAGTGCATGAAAATGGCCAATTTGCTCACTCTGAGGTCTCAAAAAGTGTTTCTTCACCCCGGGAAGTGAACTAAATACCATTTGGAGGCATTTAATGTTCAATCAAAAACAGCTGATTTTTGACAAAAGAGATAACACCCCCCCATTACGTCATGCTTCAGAAAGGTGAAAAATTGTCCGTTTTCAAATGTTTTATTTTTGAATGTCAGTTCACATTTGTAGGTGGATTATTAGTTTTAGAGCTAAAATTAGCATGTTTAAAGTGATTTTCATGCTTCCAGGGGCTCAAAACACAAGATTTGTGGAATGGTTAAAAGTGCATGAAAATGGCCAATTTGCTCACTCTGAGGTCTCAAAAAGAGTTTCTTCACCCCGGGAAGTGAATTAAATACCATTTGGAGGCATTTAATGTTCAAGCAGAATCGGCTGATTTTTGACAAAAGAGATAACACCCCCCCATTACGTCATTCTTCAGAAAGGTGAAAAATTGTCCGTTCTCAAATGTTTTATTTTTGAACGTCAGTTCACATTTGTAGGTGGATTATTAGTTTTAGAGCTAAAATTAGCATGTTTAAAGTGATTTTCATGCTTCCAGGGGCTCTAAACACAAGATTTGTGGAATGGTTAAAAGTGCATGAAATGGCCAATTTGCTCACTCTCAGGTCTCAAAAAGTGTTTCTTCACCCCGGGAAGTGAATTAAATACCATTTGGAGGCATTTAATGTTCAAGCAAAAACGGCTGATTTTTGACAAAAGAGATAACACCCCCCCATTACGTCATGCTTCAGAAAGGTGAAAAATTGTCCGTTTTCAAATGTTTATTTTTGAACGTCAATTCACATTTGTAGGTGGATTATTAGTTTTAGAGCTAAAATTAGCATGTTTAAAGTGATTTTCATGCTTCCTGTGGCCCTAAACACAAGGTTTGTGGGATGGTTAAAAGTGCATGAAAATGGCCAATTTGCTCACTCTGAGGTCTCAAAAAGTGTTTCTTCACCCCGGGAAGTGAATTAAATACCATTTGGAAGCATTTAATGTTCAATCAAAAACAGCTGATTTTTGACAAAAGAGATAACACCCCCCCATTACGTCATTCTTCAGAAAGGTGAAAAATGGTCCGTTTTCAAATGTTTTATTTTTGAACGTCAGTTCACATTTGTAGGTGGATTATTAGTTTTAGAGCTAAAATTAGCATGTTTAAAGTGATTTTCATGCTTCCAGGGGCCCGGGAAGTGAATTAAATACCATTTGGAGGCATTTAATGTTCAAGCAAAAACAGCTGATCTTTGACAAAAGAGATAACACCCCCCCATTACGTCATTCTTCAGAAAGGTGAAAAATGTTCCGTTTTCAAATGTTTTATTTTTGAACGTCAGTTCACATTTGTAGGTGGATTATTAGTTTTAGAGCTAAAATTAGCATGTTTAAAGTGATTTTCATGCTTCCTGTGGCCCTAAACACAAGTTTTGTGGAATGGTTAAAAGTGCATGAAAATGGCCAATTTGCTCACTCTGAGGTCTCAAAAAGTGTTTCTTCACCCCGGGAAGTGAATTAAATAACATTTGGAGGCATTTAATGTTCAATCAAAAACAGCTGATTTTTGACAAAAGAGATAACACCCCCCCATTACGTCATTCTTCAGAAAGGTGAAAAATGGTCCGTTTTCAAATGTTTTATTTTTTAACGTCAGTTCACATTTGTAGGTGGATTATTAGTTTTAGAGCTAAAATTAGCATGTTTAAAGTGATTTTCATGCTTCCAGGGGCCCGGGAAGTGAATTAAATACCATTTGGAGGCATTTAATGTTCAAGCAAAAACAGCTGATTTTTGACAAAAGAGATAACACCCCCCCATTACGTCATTCTTCAGAAAGGTGAAAAATGGTCCGTTTTCAAATGTTTTATTTTTGAACGTCAGTTCACATTTGTAGGTGAATTATTAGTTTTAGAGCTAAAATTAGCATGTTTAAAGTGATTTTCATGCTTCCAGGGGCTCTAAACACAAGATTTGTGGAATGGTTAAAAGTGCATGAAAATGGCCAATTTGCTCACTCTGAGGTCTCAAAAAGTGTTTCTTCACCCCGGGAAGTGAATTAAATACCATTTGGAGGCATTTAATGTTCAAGCAAAAACGGCTGATTTTTGACAAAAGAGATAACACCCCCCCCATTACGTCATGCTTCAGAAAGGTGAAAAAGGGTCAGTTTTCAAATGTTTTATTTTTGAACGTCAGTTCACATTTGTAGGTGGATTATTAGTTTTAGAGCTAAAATTAGCATGTTTAAAGTGATTTTCATGCTTCCAGGGGCCCGGGAAGTGAATTAAATACCATTTGGAGGCATTTAATGTTCAAGCAAAAACAGCTGATTTTTGACAAAAGAGATAACACCCCCCCCATTACGTCATGCTTCAGAAAGGTGAAAAATTGTCCGTTTTCAAATGTTTTATTTTTGAATGTCAGTTCACATTTGTAGGTGGATTATTAGTTTTAGAGCTAAAATTAGTATGTTTAAAGTGATTTTCATGCTTCCTGTGGCCCTAAACACAAGGTTTGTGGAATGGTTAAAAGTGCATGAAAATGGCCAATTTGCTCACTCTGAGGTCTCAAAAAGTGTTTCTTCACCCAGGGAAGTGAATTAAATACCATTTGGAGGCATTTATTGTTCAAGCAAAAACGGCTGATTTTTGACAAAAGAGATAACACCCCCCCATTACGTCATGCTTCAGAAAGTTGAAAAATGGTCCGTTTTCAAATGTTTTATTTTTGAACGTCAGTTCACATTTGTAGGTGGATTATTAGTTTTAGAGCTAAAATTAGCATGTTCAAAGTGATTTTCATGCTTCCAGGGGCCCGGGAAGTGAATTAAATACCAGTTGGAGGCATTTAATGTTCAAGCAAAAACAGCTGATCTTTGACAAAAGAGATAACACCCCCCCATTACGTCATTCTTCAGAAAGGTGAAAAATGGTCTGTTTTCAAATGTTTTATTTTTGAACGTCAGTTCACATTTGTAGGTGGATTATTAGTTTTAGAGCTAAAATTAGCATGTTTAAAGTGATGTTCATGCTTCCTGTGGCCCTAAACACAAGGTTTGTGGAATGGTTAAAAGTGCATGAAAATGGCCAATTTGCTCACTCTGAGGTCTCAAAAAGTGTTTCTTCACCCCGGGAAGTAAATTAAATACCATTTGGAGGCATTTAATGTTCAAGCAAAAACAGCTGATTTTTTACAAAAGAGATAACACCCCCCCATTACGTAATTCTTCAGAAAGGTTAAAAATTGTCCATTTTCAAATGTTTTATTTTTGAATGTCAGTTCACATTTGTAGGTGGATTATTAGTTTTAGAGCTAAAATTAGCATGTTTAAAGTGATTTTCATGCTTCCAGGGGCTCTAAACACAAAATTTGTGGAATGGTTAAAAGTGCATGAAAATGGCCAATTTGCTCACTCTGAGGTCTCAAAAAGTGTTTCTTCACCCCGGTAAGTGAATTAAATACCATTTGGAGGCATTTAATGTTCAAGCAAAAACGGCTGGTTTTTGACAAAAGAGATAACACCCCCCCATTACGTCATTCTTCAGAAAGGTGAAAAATGGTCCGTTTTCAAATTTTTTAATTTTTTAACGTCAGTTCACATTTGTAGGTGGATTATTAGTTTTAGAGCTAAAATTAGCATGTTTAAAGTGATTTTCATGCTTCCAGGGGCTCTAAACACAAGATTTGTGGAATGGTTAAAAGTGCATGAAATGGCCAATTTGCTCACTCTCAGGTCTCAAAAAGTGTTTCTTCACCCCGGGAAGTGAATTAAATACCATTTGGAGGCATTTAATGTTCAAGCAAAAACGGCTGATTTTTGACAAAAGAGATAACACCCCCCCATTACGTCATGCTTCAGAAAGGTGAAAAATTGTCCGTTTTCAAATGTTTATTTTTGAACGTCAATTCACATTTGTAGGTGGATTATTAGTTTTAGAGCTAAAATTAGCATGTTTAAAGTGATTTTCATGCTTCCTGTGGCCCTAAACACAAGGTTTGTGGGATGGTTAAAAGTGCATGAAAATGGCCAATTTGCTCACTCTGAGGTCTCAAAAAGTGTTTCTTCACCCCGGGAAGTGAATTAAATACCATTTGGAAGCATTTAATGTTCAATCAAAAACAGCTGATTTTTGACAAAAGAGATAACACCCCCCCATTACGTCATTCTTCAGAAAGGTGAAAAATGGTCCGTTTTCAAATGTTTTATTTTTGAACGTCAGTTCACATTTGTAGGTGGATTATTAGTTTTAGAGCTAAAATTAGCATGTTTAAAGTGATTTTCATGCTTCCAGGGGCCCGGGAAGTGAATTAAATACCATTTGGAGGCATTTAATGTTCAAGCAAAAACAGCTGATCTTTGACAAAAGAGATAACACCCCCCCATTACGTCATTCTTCAGAAAGGTGAAAAATGTTCCGTTTTCAAATGTTTTATTTTTGAACGTCAGTTCACATTTGTAGGTGGATTATTAGTTTTAGAGCTAAAATTAGCATGTTTAAAGTGATTTTCATGCTTCCTGTGGCCCTAAACACAAGTTTTGTGGAATGGTTAAAAGTGCATGAAAATGGCCAATTTGCTCACTCTGAGGTCTCAAAAAGTGTTTCTTCACCCCGGGAAGTGAATTAAATAACATTTGGAGGCATTTAATGTTCAATCAAAAACAGCTGATTTTTGACAAAAGAGATAACACCCCCCCATTACGTCATTCTTCAGAAAGGTGAAAAATGGTCCGTTTTCAAATGTTTTATTTTTTAACGTCAGTTCACATTTGTAGGTGGATTATTAGTTTTAGAGCTAAAATTAGCATGTTTAAAGTGATTTTCATGCTTCCAGGGGCCCGGGAAGTGAATTAAATACCATTTGGAGGCATTTAATGTTCAAGCAAAAACAGCTGATTTTTGACAAAAGAGATAACACCCCCCCATTACGTCATGCTTCAGAAAGGTGAAAAATTGTCCGTTTTCAAATGTTTTATTTTTGAATGTCAGTTCACATTTGTAGGTGGATTATTAGTTTTAGAGCTAAAATTAGCATGTTTAAAGTGATTTTCATGCTTCCTGTGGCCCTAAACACAAGGTTTGTGGAATGGTTAAAAGTGCATGAAAATGGCCAATTTGCTCACTCTGAGGTCTCAAAAAGTGTTTCTTCACCCAGGGAAGTGAATTAAATACCATTTGGAGGCATTTATTGTTCAAGCAAAAACGGCTGATTTTTGACAAAAGAGATAACACCCCCCCATTACGTCATGCTTCAGAAAGTTGAAAAATGGTCCGTTTTCAAATGTTTTATTTTTGAACGTCAGTTCACATTTGTAGGTGGATTATTAGTTTTAGAGCTAAAATTAGCATGTTTAAAGTGATTTTCATGCTTCCAGGGGCCCGGGAAGTGAATTAAATACCAGTTGGAGGCATTTAATGTTCAAGCAAAAACAGCTGATCTTTGACAAAAGAGATAACACCCCCCCATTACGTCATTCTTCAGAAAGGTGAAAAATGGTCTGTTTTCAAATGTTTTATTTTTGAACGTCAGTTCACATTTGTAGGTGGATTATTAGTTTTAGAGCTAAAATTAGCATGTTTAAAGTGATGTTCATGCTTCCTGTGGCCCTAAACACAAGGTTTGTGGAATGGTTAAAAGTGCATGAAAATGGCCAATTTGCTCACTCTGAGGTCTCAAAAAGTGTTTCTTCACCCCGGGAAGTAAATTAAATACCATTTGGAGGCATTTAATGTTCAAGCAAAAACAGCTGATTTTTTACAAAAGAGATAACACCCCCCCATTACGTAATTCTTCAGAAAGGTTAAAAATTGTCCATTTTCAAATGTTTTATTTTTGAATGTCAGTTCACATTTGTAGGTGGATTATTAGTTTTAGAGCTAAAATTAGCATATTTAAAGTGATTTTCATGCTTCCAGGGGCTCTAAACATAAGATTTGTGGAATGGTTAAAAGTGCATGAAAATGGCCAATTTGCTCACTCTGAGGTCTCAAAAAGTGTTTCTTCACCCCGGGAAGTGAATTAAATATCAGTTGGAGGCATTTAATGTTCAATCAAAAACAGCTGATTTTTGACAAAAGAGATAACACCCCCCATTACGTCATTCTTCAGAAAGGTGAAAAATGGTCCGTTTTCAAATGTTTTATTTTTGAACATCAGTTCACATTTGTAGGTGGATTATTAGTTTTAGAGCTAAAATTAGCATGTTTAAAGTGATTTTCATGCTTCCTGTGGCCCTAAACACAAGTTTTGTGGAATAGTTAAAAGTGCATGAAAATGGCCAATTTGCTCACTCTGAGGTCTCAAAAAGTGTTTCTTCACCCCGGGAAGTGAATTAAATACCATTTGGAGGCATTTAATATTCAAGCAAAAACAGCATATTTTTGACAAAAGAGATAACACCCCCCATTACGTCATGCTTCAGAAAGGTGAAAAATTGTCCGTTTTCAAATGTTTTATTTTTGAGTGTCAGTTCACATTTGTAGGTGGATTATTAGTTTTAGAGCTAAAATTAGCATGTTTAAAGTGATTTTCATGCTTCCTGTGGCCCTGAACACAAGGTTTGTGGAATAGTTAAAAGTGCATGAAAATGGCCAATTTGCTCACTCTGAGGTCTCAAAAAGTGTTTCTTCACCCCGGGAAGTGAATTAAATACCATTTGGAGGCATTTAATATTCAAGCAAAAACAGCATATTTTTGACAAAAGAGATAACACCCCCCATTACGTCATGCTTCAGAAAGGTGAAAAATTGTCCGTTTTCAAATGTTTTATTTTTGAATGTCAGTTCACATTTGTAGGTGGATTATTAGTTTTAGAGCTAAAATTAGCATGTTTAAAGTGATTTTCATGCTTCCTGTGGCCCTAAACACAAGTTTTGTGGAATAGTTAAAAGTGCATGAAAATGGCCAATTTGCTCACTCTGAGGTCTCAAAAAGTGTTTCTTCACCCCGGGAAGTGAATTAAATACCATTTGGAGGCATTTAATGTTCAAGCAAAAACGGCTGATATTTGACAAAAGAGATAACACCCCCCATTACGTCATTCTTCAGAAAGGTTAAAGATAGTCCGTTTTCAAATGTTTTATTTTTGAACGTCAGTTCACATTTGTGGTTGATTATTAGTTTTAGAGCTAAAATTAGCATGTTTAAAGTGATTTTCATGCTTCCAGGGGCTCTAAACACAAGATTTGTGGAATGGTTAAAAGTGCATGAAAATGGCCAATTTGCTCACTCTGAGGTCTCAAAAAGTGTTTCTTCACCCCGGGAAGTGAATTAAATACCATTTGGAGGCATTTAATGTTCAAGCAAAAACGGCGGATTTTTGACAAAAGAGATAACACCCCCCCATTATGTCATGCTTCAGAAAGGTGAAAAATTGTCCGTTTTCAAATGTTTTATTTTTGAATGTCAGTTCACATTTGTAGGTGGATTATTAGTTTTAGAGCTAAAATTAGCATGTTTAAAGTGATTTTCATGCTTCCTGTGGCCCTAAACACAAGGTTTGTGGAATGGTTAAAAGTGCATGAAAATGGCCAATTTGCTCACTCTGAGGTCTCAAAAAGTGTTTCTTCACCCCGGGAAGTGAATTAAATACCATTTGGAGGCATTTAATGTTCAAGCAAAAACAGCAGATTTTTGACAAAAGAGATAACACCCCCCATTACGTAATTCTTCAAAAAGGTGAAAAATTGTCCGTTTTCAAATGTTTTATTTTTGAATGTCAGTTCACATTTGTAGGTGGATTATTAGTTTTAGAGCTAAAATTAGCATGTTTAAAGTGATTTTCATGCTTCCAGGGGCTCTAAACACAAGATTTGTGGAATGGTTAAAAGTGCATGAAAATGGCCAATTTGCTCACTCTGAGGTCTCAAAAAGTGTTTCTTCACCCCGGGAAGTAAATTAAATACCATTTGGAGGCATTTAATGTTCAAGCAAAAACGGCTGATTTTTGACAAAAGAGATAACACCCCCCCATTACGTCATGCTTCAGAAAGGTGAAAAATGGTCCGTTTTCAAATGTTTTATTTTTGAACGTCAGTTCACATTTGTAGGTGGATTATTAGTTTTAGAGCTAAAATTAGCATGTTTAAAGTGATTTTCATGCTTCCAGGGGCCCAGGAAGTGAATTAAATACCATTTGGAGGCATTTAATGTTCAAGCAAAAACGGCTGATTTTTGACAAAAGAGATAACACCCCCCCATTACGTCATTCTTCAGAAAGGTGAAAAATGGTCCGTTTTCAAATGTTTTATTTTTGAACGTCAGTTCACATTTGTAGGTGGATTATTAGTTTTAGAGCTAAAATTAGCATGTTTAAAGTGATTTTCATGCTTCCAGGGGCTCTAAACACAAGATTTGTGGAATGGTTAAAAGTGCATGAAAATGGCCAATTTGCTCACTCTGAGGTCTCAAAAAGTGTTTCTTCACCCCGGGAAGTAAATTAAATACCATTTGGAGGTATTTAATGTTCAAGCAAAAACGGCTGATTTTTGACAAAAGAGATAACACCCCCCCATTACGTCATGCTTCAGAAAGGTGAAAAATGGTCCGTTTTCAAATGTTTTATTTTTGAACGTCAGTTCACATTTGTAGGTGGATTAGTTTTAGAGCTAAAATTAGCATGTTTAAAGTGATTTTCATGCTTCCAGGGGCCTGGGAAGTGAATTAAATACCATTTGGAGGCATTTAATGTTCAAGCAAAAACGGCTGATTTTTGACAAAAGAGATAACACCCCCCCATTACGTCATGCTTCAGAAAGGTGAAAAATTGTCCGTTTTCAAATGTTTTATTTTTGAATGTCAGTTCACATTTGTAGGTGGATTATTAGTTTTAGAGCTAAAATTAGCATGTTTAAAGTGATTTTCATGCTTCCTGTGGCCCTAAACACAAGGTTTGTGGAATGGTTAAAAGTGCATGAAAATGGCCAATTTGCTCACTCTGAGGTCTCAAAAAGTGTTTCTTCACCCCGGGAAGTGAATTAAATACCATTTGGAGGCATTTAATGTTCAAGCAAAAACAGCAGATTTTTGACAAAAGAGATAACACCCCCCCATTACGTCATTCTTCAGAAAGGTAAAAAATGGTCCGTTTTCAAATGTTTTATTTTTGAACGTCAGTTCACATTTGTAGGTGGATTATTAGTTTTAGAGCTAAAATTAGCATGTTTAAAGTGATTTTCATGCTTCCAGGGGCTCTAAACACAAGATTTGTGGAATGGTTAAAAGTGCATGAAAATGGCCAATTTGCTCACTCTGAGGTCTCAAAAAGTGTTTCTTCACCCCGGGAAGTGAATTAAATACCATTTGGAGGCATTTAATGTTCAAGCAAAAACAGCTGATTTTTGACAAAAGAGATAACACCCCCCCATTACGTAATTCTTCAAAAAGGTGAAAAATTGTCCGTTTTCAAATGTTTTATTTTTGAATGTCAGTTCACATTTGTAGGTGGATTATTAGTTTTAGAGCTAAAATTAGCATGTTTAAAGTGATTTTCATGCTTCCAGGGGCTCTAAACACAAGATTTGTGGAATGGTTAAAAGTGCATGAAAATGGCCAATTTGCTCACTCTGAGGTCTCAAAAAGTGTTTCTTCACCCCGGGAAGTAAATTAAATACCATTTGGAGGCATTTAATGTTCAAGCAAAAACGGCTGATTTTTGACAAAAGAGATAACACCCCCCCATTACGTCATGCTTCAGAAAGGTGAAAAATGGTCCGTTTTCAAATGTTTTATTTTTGAACGTCAGTTCACATTTGTAGGTGGATTATTAGTTTTAGAGCTAAAATTAGCATGTTTAAAGTGATTTTCATGCTTCCAGGGGCCCAGGAAGTGAATTAAATACCATTTGGAGGCATTTAATGTTCAAGCAAAAACAGCTGATTTTTGACAAAAGAGATAACACCCCCCCATTACGTCATTCTTCAGAAAGGTAAAAAATGGTCCGTTTTCAAATGTTTTATTTTTGAACGTCAGTTCACATTTGTAGGTGGATTATTAGTTTTAGAGCTAAAATTAGCATGTTTATAGTGATTTTCATGCTTCCAGGGGCTCTAAACACAAGATTTGTGGAATGGTTAAAAGTGCATGAAAATGGCCAATTTGCTCACTCTAAGGTCTCAAAAAGTGTTTCTTCACCCCGGGAAGTGAATTAAATACCATTTGGAGGCATTTAATGTTCAAGCAAAAACGGCGGATTTTTGACAAAAGAGATAACACCCCCCCATTATGTCATGCTTCAGAAAGGTGAAAAATTGTCCGTTTTCAAATGTTTTATTTTTGAATGTCAGTTCACATTTGTAGGTGGATTATTAGTTTTAGAGCTAAAATTAGCATGTTTAAAGTGATTTTCATGCTTCCTGTGGCCCTAAACACAAGGTTTGTGGAATGGTTAAAAGTGCATGAAAATGGCCAATTTGCTCACTCTGAGGTCTCAAAAAGTGTTTCTTCACCCCGGGAAGTGAATTAAATACCATTTGGAGGCATTTAATGTTCAAGCAAAAACAGCTGATTTTTGACAAAAGAGATAACACCCCCCATTACGTAATTCTTCAAAAAGGTGAAAAATTGTCCGTTTTCAAATGTTTTATTTTTGAATGTCAGTTCACATTTGTAGGTGGATTATTAGTTTTAGAGCGAAAATTAGCATATTTAAAGTGATTTTTATGCTTCCAGGGGCTCTAAACACAAGATTTGTGGAATGGTTAAAAGTGCATGAAAATGGCCAATTTGCTCACTCGGAGGTCTCAAAAAGGGTTTCTTCACCCCGGGAAGTTAATTAAATACCATTTGGAGGCATTCAATGTTCAAGCAAAAACGGCTGATTTTTGACAAAAGAGATAACACCCCCCATTACGTCATTCTTCAGAAAGGTGAAAAATGGTCCGTTTTCAAATGTTTTATTTTTGAACGTCAGTTCACATTTGTAGGTGGATTATTAGTTTTAGAGCTAAAATTAGCATGTTTAAAGTGATTTTCATGCTTCCAGGGGCTCTAAACACAAGATTTGTGGAATGGTTAAAAGTGCATGAAAATGGCCAATTTGCTCACTCTGAGGTCTCAAAAAGTGTTTCTTCACCCCGGGAAGTAAATTAAATACCATTTGGAGGCATTTAATGTTCAAGCAAAAACGGCTGATTTTTGACAAAAGAGATAACACCCCCCCATTACGTCATGCTTCAGAAAGGTGAAAAATGGTCCGTTTTCAAATGTTTTATTTTTGAACGTCAGTTCACATTTGTAGGTGGATTAGTTTTAGAGCTAAAATTAGCATGTTTAAAGTGATTTTCATGCTTCCAGGGGCCTGGGAAGTGAATTAAATACCATTTGGAGGCATTTAATGTTCAAGCAAAAACGGCTGATTTTTGACAAAAGAGATAACACCCCCCCATTACGTCATGCTTCAGAAAGGTGAAAAATTGTCCGTTTTCAAATGTTTTATTTTTGAATGTCAGTTCACATTTGTAGGTGGATTATTAGTTTTAGAGCTAAAATTAGCATGTTTAAAGTGATTTTCATGCTTCCTGTGGCCCTAAACACAAGGTTTGTGGAATGGTTAAAAGTGCATGAAAATGGCCAATTTGCTCACTCTGAGGTCTCAAAAAGTGTTTCTTCACCCCGGGAAGTGAATTAAATACCATTTGGAGGCATTTAATGTTCAAGCAAAAACAGCAGATTTTTGACAAAAGAGATAACACCCCCCCATTACGTCATTCTTCAGAAAGGTAAAAAATGGTCCGTTTTCAAATGTTTTATTTTTGAACGTCAGTTCACATTTGTAGGTGGATTATTAGTTTTAGAGCTAAAATTAGCATGTTTAAAGTGATTTTCATGCTTCCAGGGGCTCTAAACACAAGATTTGTGGAATGGTTAAAAGTGCATGAAAATGGCCAATTTGCTCACTCTGAGGTCTCAAAAAGTGTTTCTTCACCCCGGGAAGTGAATTAAATACCATTTGGAGGCATTTAATGTTCAATCAAAAACAGCTGATTTTTGACAAAAGAGATAACACCCCCCATTACGTCATGCTTCAGAAAGGTGAAAAATTGTCCGTTTTCAAATGTTTTATTTTTGAATGTCAGTTCACATTTGTAGGTGGATTATTAGTTTTAGAGCTAAAATTAGCATGTTTAAAGTGATTTTCATGCTTCCTGTGGCCCTAAACACAAGTTTTGTGGAATAGTTAAAAGTGCATGAAAATGGCCAATTTGCTCACTCTGAGGTCTCAAAAAGTGTTTCTTCACCCCGGGAAGTGAATTAAATACCATTTGGAGGCATTTAATATTCAAGCAAAAACAGCAGATTTTTGACAAAAGAGATAACACCCCCCATTACGTCATGCTTCAGAAAGGTGAAAAATTGTCCGTTTTCAAATGTTTTATTTTTGAGTGTCAGTTCACATTTGTAGATGGATTATTAGTTTTAGAGCTAAAATTAGCATATTTAAAGTGATTTTCATGCTTCCAGGGGCTCTAAACACAAGATTTGTGGAATGGTTAAAAGTGCATGAAAATGGCCAATTTGCTCACTCTGAGGTCTCAAAAAGTGTTTCTTCACCCCGGGAAGTGAATTAAATACCATTTGGAGGCATTTAATGTTCAAGCAAAAACGGCTGATATTTGACAAAAGAGATAACACCCCCCATTACGTCATTCTTCAGAAAGGTTAAAGATAGTCCGTTTTCAAATGTTTTATTTTTGAACGTCAGTTCACATTTGTGGTTGATTATTAGTTTTAGAGCTAAAATTAGCATGTTTAAAGTGATTTTCATGCTTCCAGGGGCTCTAAACACAAGATTTGTGGAATGGTTAAAAGTGCATGAAAATGGCCAATTTGCTCACTCTGAGGTCTCAAAAAGTGTTTCTTCACCCCGGGAAGTGAATTAAATACCATTTGGAGGCATTTAATGTTCAAGCAAAAACGGCTGATTTTTGACAAAAGAGATAACACCCCCCCATTACGTCATGCTTCAGAAAGGTGAAAAATGGTCCGTTTTCAAATGTTTTATTTTTGAACGTCGGTTCACATTTGTAGGTGGATTATTAGTTTTAGAGCTAAAATTAGCATGTTTAAAGTGATTTTCATGCTTCCAGGGGCCCGGGAAGTGAATTAAATACCATTTGGAGGCATTTAATGTTCAAGCACAAACAGCTGATCTTTGGAAAAGAGATAACACCCCCCCATTACGTCATTCTTCAGAAAGGTGAAAAATGGTCCGTTTTCAAATGTTTTATTTTTGAACGTCAGTTCACATTTGTAGGTGGATTATTAGTTTTAGAGCTAAAATTAGCATGTTTAAAGTGATTTTCATGCTTCCAGGGGCTCTAAACACAAGATTTGTGGAATGGTTAAAAGTGCATGAAAATGGCCAATTTGCTCACTCTGAGGTCTCAAAAAGTGTTTCTTCACCCCGGGAAGTGAATTAAATACCATTTGGAGGCATTTAATGTTCAAGCAAAAACGGCTGATTTTTGACAAAAGAGATAACACCCCCCCATTACGTCATGCTTCAGAAAGGTGAAAAATGGTCCGTTTTCAAATGTTTTATTTTTGAATGTCAATTCACATTTGTAGGTGGATTATTAGTTTTAGAGCTAAAATTACCATGTTTAAAGTGATTTTCATTCTTCCAGGGGCCCAGGAAGTGAATTAAATACCATTTGGAGGCATTTAATGTTCAAGCAAAAACAGCTGATTTTTGACAAAAGAGATAACACCCCCCATTATGTCATTCTTCAGAAAGGTAAAAAATGGTCCGCTTTCAAATGTTTTATTTTTGAACGTTAGTTCACATTTGTAGGTGGATCATTAGTTTTAGAGCTAAAATTAGCATGTTTAAAGTGATTTTCATGCTTCCAGGGGCACTAAACACAAGATTTGTGGAATGGTTAAAAGTGCATGAAAATGGCCAATTTGCTCACTCTGAGGTCTCAAAAAGTGTTTCTTCACCCCGGGAAGTGAATTAAATACCATTTGGAGGCATTTAATGTTCAAGCAAAAACGGCTGATTTTTGACAAAAGAGATAACACCCCCCCATTACGTCATGCTTCAGAAAGGTGAAAAATGGTCCGTTTTCAAATGTTTTATTTTTGAATGTCAATTCACATTTGTAGGTGGATTATTAGTTTTAGAGCTAAAATTAGCATGTTTAAAGTGATTTTCATGCTTCCAGGGGCCCGGGAAGTGAA
This sequence comes from Lissotriton helveticus, assembly GCF_964261635.1. Classification (NCBI taxonomy): domain Eukaryota; kingdom Metazoa; phylum Chordata; class Amphibia; order Caudata; family Salamandridae; genus Lissotriton; species Lissotriton helveticus. The sequence goes on from NW_027611740.1 coordinate 4,568,060, forward strand.
TTAAATACCATTTGGAGGCATTTAATGTTCAAGCAAAAACAGCTGATTTTTGACAAAAGAGATAACACCCCCCCATTACGTCATTCTTCAGAAAGGTAAAAAATGGTCCGTTTTCAAATGTTTTATTTTTGAACGTCAGTTCACATTTGTAGGTGGATTATTAGTTTTAGAGCTAAAATTAGCATGTTTAAAGTGATTTTCATGCTTCCAGGGGCTCTAAACACAAGATTTGTAGAATGGTTAAAAGTGCATGAAAATGGCCAATTTGCTCACTCTGAGGTCTCAAAAAGTGTTTCTTCACCCCGGGAAGTGAATTAAATACCATTTGGAGGCATTTAATGTTCAAGCAAAAACGGCGGATTTTTGACAAAAGAGATAACACCCCCCATTATGTCATGCTTCAGAAAGGTGAAAAATTGTCCATTTTCAAATGTTTTATTTTTGAATGTCAGTTCACATTTGTAGGTGGATTATTAGTTTTAGAGCTAAAATTAGCATGTTTAAAGTGATTTTCATGCTTCCAGGGGCCCGGGAAGTGAATTAAATACCATTTGGAGGCATTTAATGTTCAAGCAAAAACAGCTGATTTTTGACAAAAGAGATAACACCCCCCCCATTACGTCATTCTTCAGAAAGGTAAAAAATGGTCCGTTTTCAAATGTTTTATTTTTGAACGTCAGTTCACATTTGTAGGTGGATTATTAGTTTTAGAGCTAAAATTAGCATGTTAAAGTGATTTTCATGCTTCCAGGGGCTCTAAACACAAGATTTGTTTAATGGTTAAAAGTGCATGAAAATGGCCAATTTGCTCACTCTGAGGTCTCAAAAAGTGTTTCTTCACCCCGGGAAGTGAATTAAATACCATTTGGAGGCATTTAATGTTCAAGCAAAAACGGCTGATTTTTGACAAAAGAGATAACACCCCCCCATTACGTCATGCTTCAGAAAGGTGAAAAATGGTCCGTTTTCAAATGTTTTATTTTTGAATGTCAATTCACATTTGTAGGTGGATTATTAGTTTTAGAGCTAAAATTAGCATGTTTAAAGTGATTTTCATGCTTCCAGGGGCCCGGGAAGTGAATTAAATACCATTTGGAGGCATTTAATGTTCAAGCAAAAACAGCTGATTTTTGACAAAAGAGATAACACCCCCCCATTACGTCATTCTTCAGAAAGGTAAAAAATGGTCAGTTTTCAAATGTTTTATTTTTGAATGTCAGTTCACATTTGTAGGTGGATTATTAGTTTTAGAGCTAAAATTAGCATGTTTAAAGTGATTTTCATGCTTCCTGTGGCCCTAAACACAATGTTTGTGGAATAGTTAAAAGTGCATGAAAATGGCCAATTTGCTCACTCTGAGGTCTCAAAAAGTGTTTCTTCACCCCGAGAAGTGAATTAAATACCATTTGGAGGCATTTAATGTTCAAGCAAAAACAGCTGATTTTTGACAAAAGAGATAACACCCCCCATTACGTAATTCTTCAAAAAGGTGAAAAATTGTCCGTTTTCAAATGTTTTATTTTTGAATGTCAGTTCACATTTGTAGGTGGATTATTAGTTTTAGAGCGAAAATTAGCATGTTTAAAGTGATTTTCATGCTTCCTGTGGCCCTAAACACAAGGTTTGTGGAATAGTTAAAAGTGCATGAAAATGGCCAATTTGCTCACTCTGAGGTCTCAAAAAGTGTTTCTTCACCCCGAGAAGTGAATTAAATACCATTTGGAGGCATTTAATGTTCAAGCAAAAACAGCTGATTTTTGACAAAAGAGATAACACCCCCCCATTACGTAATTCTTCAAAAAGGTGAAAAATTGTCCGTTTTCAAATGTTTTATTTTTGAATGTCAGTTCACATTTGTAGGTGGATTATTAGTTTTAGAGCGAAAATTAGCATATTTAAAGTGATTTTTATGCTTCCAGGGGCTCTAAACACAAGATTTGTGGAATGGTTAAAAGTGCATGAAAATGGCAAATTTGCTCACTCTGAGGTCTCAAAAAGGGTTTCTTCACCCCGGGAAGTGAATTAAATACCATTTGGAGGCATTTAATGTTCAAACAAAAACGGCTGATTTTTGACAAAAGAGATAACACCCCCCCATTACGTCATTCTTCAGAAAGGTGAAAAATGGTCCATTTTCAAATATTTTATTTTTGAACGTCAGTTCACATTTGTAGGTGGATTATTAGTTTTAGAGCTAAAATTAGCATGTTTAAAGTGATTTTCATGCTTCCAGGGGCTCTAAACACAAGATTTGTGGAATGGTTAAAAGTGCATGAAAATGGCCAATTTGCTCACTCTGAGGTCTCAAAAAGTGTTTCTTCACCCCAGGAAGTAAATTAAATACCATTTGGAGGCATTTAATGTTCAAGCAAAAACGGCTGATTTTTGACAAAAGAGATAACACCCCCCCATTACGTCATGCTTCAGAAAGGTGAAAAATGGTCCGTTTTCAAATGTTTTATTTTTGAACGTCAGTTCACATTTGTAGGTGGATTATTAGTTTTAGAGCTAAAATTAGCATGTTTAAAGTGATTTTCATGCTTCCAGGGGCCTGGGAAGTGAATTAAATACCATTTGGAGGCATTTAATGTTCAAGCAAAAACGGCTGATTTTTGACAAAAGAGATAACACCCCCCCATTACGTCATGCTTCAGAAAGGTGAAAAATTGTCCGTTTTCAAATGTTTTATTTTTGAATGTCAGTTCACATTTGTAGGTGGATTATTAGTTTTAGAGCTAAAATTAGCATGTTTAAAGTGATGTTCATGCTTCCTGTGGCCCTAAACACAAGGTTTGTGGAATGGTTAAAAGTGCATTAAAATGGCCAATTTGCTCACTCCGATGTCTCAAAAAGTGTTTCTTCACCCCGGGAAGTGAATTAAATACCATTTGGAGGCATTTAATGTTCAAGCAAAAACAGCTGATTTTTGACAAAAGAGATAACACCCCCCATTACGTCATTCTTCAGAAAGGTAAAAAATGGTCCGTTTTCAAATGTTTTATTTTTGAACGTCAGTTCACATTTGTAGGTGGATTATTAGTTTTAGAGCTAAAATTAGCATGTTTAAAGTGATTTTCATGCTTCCAGGGGCTCTAAACACAAGATTTGTGGAATGGTTAAAAGTGCATGAAAATGGCCAATTTGCTCACTCTGAGGTCTCAAAAAGTGTTTCTTCACCCCGTGAAGTGAATTAAATACCATTTGGAGGCATTTAATGTTCAATCAAAAACAGCTGATTTTTGACAAAAGAGATAACCCTCCCCATTACGTCATGCTTCAGAAAGGTGAAAAATTGTCCGTTTTCAAATGTTTTATTTTTGAATGTCAGTTCACATTTGTAGGTGGATTATTAGTTTTAGAGCTAAAATTAGCATGTTTAAAGTGATTTTCATGCTTCCTGTGGCCCTAAACACAAGGTTTGTGGAATAGTTAAAAGTGCATGAAAATGGCCAATTTGCTCACTCTGAGGTCTCAAAAAGTGTTTCTTCACCCCGAGAAGTGAATTAAATACCATTTGGAGGCATTTAATGTTCAAGCAAAAACAGCTGATTTTTGACAAAAGAGATAACACCCCCCCATTACGTAATTCTTCAAAAAGGTGAACAATTGTCCGTTTTCAAATGTTTTATTTTTGAATGTCAGTTCACATTTGTAGGTGGATTATTAGTTTTAGAGCGAAAATTAGCATATTTAAAGTGATTTTTATGCTTCCAGGGGCTCTAAACACAAGATTTGTGGAATGGTTAAAAGTGCATGAAAATGGCAAATTTGCTCACTCTGAGGTCTCAAAAAGGGTTTCTTCACCCCGGGAAGTGAATTAAATACCATTTGGAGGCATTTAATGTTCAAGCAAAAACGGCTGATTTTTGACAAAAGAGATAACACCCCCCCATTACGTCATTCTTCAGAAAGGTGAAAAATGGTCCGTTTTCAAATATTTTATTTTTGAACGTCAGTTCACATTTGTAGGTGGATTATTAGTTTTAGAGCTAAAATTAGCATGTTTAAAGTGATTTTCATGCTTCCAGGGGCTCTAAACACAAGATTTGTGGAATGGTTAAAAGTGCATGAAAATGGCCAATTTGCTCACTCTGAGGTCTCAAAAAGTGTTTCTTCACCCCGGGAAGTAAATTAAATACCATTTGGAGGCATTTAATGTTCAAGCAAAAACGGCTGATTTTTGACAAAAGAGATAACACCCCCCCATTACGTCATGCTTCAGAAAGGTGAAAAATTGTCCGTTTTCAAATGTTTTATTTTTGAATGTCAGTTCACATTTGTAGGTGGATTATTAGTTTTAGAGCTAAAATTAGCATGTTTAAAGTGATTTTCATGCTTCCTGTGGCCCTAAACACAAGGTTTGTGGAATGGTTAAAAGTGCATTAAAATGGCCAATTTGCTCACTCTGATGTCTCAAAAAGTGTTTCTTCACCCCGGGAAGTGAATTAAATACCATTTGGAGGCATTTAATGTTCAAGCAAAAACAGCTGATTTTTGACAAAAGAGATAACACCCCCCCATTACGTCATTCTTCAGAAAGGTAAAAAATGGTCCGTTTTCAAATGTTTTATTTTTGAACGTCAGTTCACATTTGTAGGTGGATTATTAGTTTTAGAGCTAAAATTAGCATGTTTAAAGTGATTTTCATGCTTCCAGGGGCTCTAAACACAAGATTTGTGGAATGGTTAAAAGTGCATGAAAATGGCCAATTTGGTCACTCTGAGGTCTCAAAAAGTGTTTCTTCACCCCGTGAAGTGAATTAAATACCATTTGGAGGCATTTAATGTTCAATCAAAAACAGCTGATTTTTGACAAAAGAGATAACACCCCCCATTACGTCATGCTTCAGAAAGGTGAAAAATTGTCCGTTTTCAAATGTTTTATTTTTGAATGTCAGTTCACATTTGTAGGTGGCTTATTAGTTTTAGAGCTAAAATTAGCATGTTTAAAGTGATTTTCATGCTTCCTGTGGCCCTGAACACAAGGTTTGTGGAATAGTTAAAAGTGCATGAAAATGGCCAATTTGCTCACTCTGAGGTCTCAAAAAGTGTTTCTTCACCCCGGGAAGTGAATTAAATACCATTTGGAGGCATTTAATATTCAAGCAAAAACAGCAGATTTTTGACAAAAGAGATAACACCCCCCCATTACGTAATTCTTCAGAAAGGTGAAAAATTGTCCGTTTTCAAATGTTTTATTTTTGAATGTCAGTTCACATTTGTAGGTGGATTATTAGTTTTAGAGCTAAAATTAGCATATTTAAAGTGATTTTCATGCTTCCAGGGGCTCTAAACACAAGATTTGTGGAATGGTTAAAAGTGCATGAAAATGGCCAATTTGCTCACTCTGAGGTCTCAAAAAGTGTTTCTTCACCCCGGGAAGTGAATTAAATACCATTTGGAGGCATTTAATGTTCAATCAAAAACAGCTGATTTTTGACAAAAGAGATAACAGCCCCCCATTACGTCATGCTTCAGAAAGGTGAAAAATTGTCTGTTTTCAAATGTTTTATTTTTGAATGTCAGTTCACATTTGTAGGTGGATTATTAGTTTTAGAGCTAAAATTAGCATGTTTAAAGTGATTTTCATGCTTCCAGGGGCTCTAAACACAAGATTTGTGGAATGGTTAAACGTGCATGAAAATGGCCAATTTGCTCACTCTGAGGTCTCAAAAAGAGTGTCTTCACCCCGGGAAGTGAATTAAATACCATTTGGAGGCATTTAATGTTCAAGCAAAAACGGCTGATTTTTGAGAAAAGAGATAACACCCCCCCATTACGTCATGCTTCAGAAAGGTGAAAAATGGTCCGTTTTCACATGTTTTATTTTTGACGTCAGTTCACATTTGTAGGTGGATTATTAGTTTTAGAGCTAAAATTAGCATGTTTAAAGTGATTTTCGTGCTTCCAGGGGCTCAAAACACAAGATTTGTGGAATGGTTAAAAGTGCATGAAAATGGCCAATTTGCTCACTCTGATGTCTCAAAAAGTGTTTCTTCACCCCGGGAAGTGAATTAAATACCATTTGGAGGCATTTAATGTTCAAGCAAAAACTGCAGATTTTTGACAAAAGAGATAACACCCCCCCCCATTACGTCATTCTTCAGAAAGGTGAAAAATGGTCCGTTTTCAAATGTTTTATTTTTGAACGTCAGTTCACATTTGTAGGTGGATTATTAGTTTTAGAGCTAAAATTAGCATGTTTAAAGTGATTTTCATGCTTCCAGGGGCCCGGGAAGTGAATTAAATACCATTTAGAGGCATTTAATGTTCAAGCAAAAATGGCTGATTTTTGACAAAAGAGATAACACCCCCCCATTATGTCATGCTTCAGAAAGGTGAAAAATTGTCCGTTTTCAAATGTTTTATTTTTGAATGTCAGTTCACATTTGTAGGTGGATTATTAGTTTTAGAGCTAAAATTAGCATGTTTAAAGTGATTTTCATGCTTCCTGTGGCCCTAAACACAAGGTTTGTGGAATGGTTAAAAGTGCATGAAAATGGCCAATTTGCTCACTCTGAGGTCTCAAAAAGTGTTTCTTCACCCCGGGAAGTGAATTAAATACCATTTGGAGGCATTTAATGTTCAAGCAAAAACGGCGGATTTTTGACAAAAGAGATAACACCCCCCCATTATGTCATGCTTCAGAAAGGTGAAAAATTGTCCGTTTTCAAATGTTTTATTTTTGAATGTCAGTTCACATTTGTAGGTGGATTATTAGTTTTAGAGCTAAAATTAGCATGTTTAAAGTGATTTTCATGCTTCCTGTGGCCCTAAACACAAGGTTTGTGGAATGGTTAAAAGTGCATGAAAATGGCCAATTTGCTCACTCTGAGGTCTCAAAAAGTGTTTCTTCACCCCGGGAAGTGAATTAAATACCATTTGGAGGCATTTAATGTTCAAGCAAAAACAGCTGATTTTTGACAAAAGAGATAACACCCCCCCATTACGTAATTCTTCAAAAAGGTGAAAAATTGTCCGTTTTCAAATGTTTTATTTTTGAATGTCAGTTCACATTTGTAGATGGATTATTAGTTTTAGAGCTAAAATTAGCATATTTAAAGTGATTTTCATGCTTCCAGGGGCTCTAAACACAAGATTTGTGGAATGGTTAAAAGTGCATGAAAATGGCCAATTTGCTCACTCTGAGGTCTCAAAAAGTGTTTCTTCACCCCGGGAAGTAAATTAAATACCATTTGGAGGCATTTAATGTTCAAGCAAAAACGGCTGATTTTTGACAAAAGAGATAACACCCCCCCATTACGTCATGCTTCAGAAAGGTGAAAAATGGTCCGTTTTCAAATGTTTTTTTTTTGAACGTCAGTTCACATTTGTAGGTGGATTATTAGTTTTAGAGCTAAAATTAGCATGTTTAAAGTGATTTTCATGCTTCCAGGGGCCCAGGAAGTGAATTAAATACCATTTGGAGGCATTTAATGTTCAAGCAAAAACGGCTGATTTTTGACAAAAGAGATAACACCCCCCCATTACGTCATTCTTCAGAAAGGTGAAAAATGGTCCGTTTTCAAATGTTTTATTTTTGAACGTCAGTTCACATTTGTAGGTGGATTATTAGTTTTAGAGCTAAAATTAGCATGTTTAAAGTGATTTTCATGCTTCCAGGGGCTCTAAACACAAGATTTGTGGAATGGTTAAAAGTGCATGAAAATGGCCAATTTGCTCACTCTGAGGTCTCAAAAAGTGTTTCTTCACCCCGGGAAGTAAATTAAATACCATTTGGAGGCATTTAATGTTCAAGCAAAAACGGCTGATTTTTGACAAAAGAGATAACACCCCCCCATTACGTCATGCTTCAGAAAGGTGAAAAATGGTCCGTTTTCAAATGTTTTATTTTTGAACGTCAGTTCACATTTGTAGGTGGATTAGTTTTAGAGCTAAAATTAGCATGTTTAAAGTGATTTTCATGCTTCCAGGGGCCTGGGAAGTGAATTAAATACCATTTGGAGGCATTTAATGTTCAAGCAAAAACGGCTGATTTTTGACAAAAGAGATAACACCCCCCCATTACGTCATGCTTCAGAAAGGTGAAAAATTGTCCGTTTTCAAATGTTTTATTTTTGAATGTCAGTTCACATTTGTAGGTGGATTATTAGTTTTAGAGCTAAAATTAGCATGTTTAAAGTGATTTTCATGCTTCCTGTGGCCCTAAACACAAGGTTTGTGGAATGGTTAAAAGTGCATGAAAATGGCCAATTTGCTCACTCTGAGGTCTCAAAAAGTGTTTCTTCACCCCGGGAAGTGAATTAAATACCATTTGGAGGCATTTAATGTTCAAGCAAAAACAGCAGATTTTTGACAAAAGAGATAACACCCCCCATTACGTCATGCTTCAGAAAGGTGAAAAATTGTCCGTTTTCAAATGTTTTATTTTTGAATGTCAGTTCACATTTGTAGGTGGATTATTAGTTTTAGAGCTAAAATTAGCATGTTTAAAGTGATTTTCATGCTTCCTGTGGCCCTAAACACAAGTTTTGTGGAATAATTAAAAGTGCATGAAAATGGCCAATTTGCTCACTCTGAGGTCTCAAAAAGTGTTTCTTCACCCCGGGAAGTGAATTAAATACCATTTGGAGGCATTTAATATTCAAGCAAAAACAGCAGATTTTTGACAAAAGAGATAACACCCCCCATTACGTCATGCTTCAGAAAGGTGAAAAATTGTCCGTTTTCAAATGTTTTATTTTTGAGTGTCAGTTCACATTTGTAGATGGATTATTAGTTTTAGAGCTAAAATTAGCATATTTAAAGTGATTTTCATGCTTCCAGGGGCTCTAAACACAAGATTTGTGGAATGGTTAAAAGTGCATGAAAATGGCCAATTTGCTCACTCTGAGGTCTCAAAAAGTGTTTCTTCACCCCGGGAAGTGAATTAAATACCATTTGGAGGCATTTAATGTTCAAGCAAAAATGGCTGATATTTGACAAAAGAGATAACACCCCCCCATTACGTCATTCTTCAGAAAGGTTAAAGATAGTCCGTTTTCAAATGTTTTATTTTTGAACGTCAGTTCACATTTGTGGTTGATTATTAGTTTTAGAGCTAAAATTAGCATGTTTAAAGTGATTTTCATGCTTCCAGGGGCTCTAAACACAAGATTTGTGGAATGGTTAAAAGTGCATGAAAATGGCCAATTTGCTCACTCTGAGGTCTCAAAAAGTGTTTCTTCACCCCGGGAAGTGAATTAAATACCATTTTGAGGCATTTAATGTTCAAGCAAAAACAGCTGATTTTTGACAAAAGAGATAACACCCCCCCATTACGTCATGCTTCAGAAAGGTGAAAAATTGTCTGTTTTCAAATGTTTTATTTTTGAATGTCAGTTCACATTTGTAGGTGGATTATTAGTTTTAGAGCTAAAATTAGCATGTTTAAAGTGATTTTCATGCTTCCAGGGGCTCTAAACACAAGATTTGTGGAATGGTTAAAAGTGCATGAAAATGGCCAATTTGCTCACTCTGAGGTCTCAAAAAGTGTTTCTTCACCCCGGGAAGTGAATTAAATACCATTTGGAGGCATTTAATGTTCAATCAAAAACAGCTGATTTTTGACAAAAGAGATAACACCCCCCCATTACGTCATGCTTCAGAAAGGTGAAAAATTGTCTGTTTTCAAATGTTTTATTTTTGAATGTCAGTTCACATTTGTAGGTGGATTATTAGTTTTAGAGCTAAAATTAGCATGTTTAAAGTGATTTTCATGCTTCCAGGGGCTCAAAATACAAGATTTGTGGAATGGTTAAAAGTGCATGAAAATGGCCAATTTGCTCACTCTGAGGTCTCAAAAAGTGTTTCTTCACCCCGGGAAGTGAATTAAATACCATTTGGAGGCATTTAATGTTCAAGCAAAAACTGCAGATTTTTGACAAAAGAGATAACACCCCCCCCATTACGTCATTCTTCAGAAAGGTGAAAAATGGTCCGTTTTCAAATGTTTTATTTTTGAACGTCAGTTCACATTTGTAGGTGGATTATTAGTTTTAGAGCTAAAATTAGCATGTTTAAAGTGATTTTCATGCTTCCAGGGGCCCGGGAAGTGAATTAAATACCATTTGGAGGCATTTAATGTTCAAGCAAAAACGGCTGATTTTTGACAAAAGAGATAACACCCCCCCATTACGTCATCCTTCAGAAAGGTGAAAAATTGTCCATTATCAAATGTTTTATTTTTGAATGTCAGTTCACATTTGTAGGTGGATTATAAGTTTTAGAGCTAAAATTAGCATGTTTAAAGTGATGTTCATGCTTCCTGTGGCCCTAAACACAAGGTTTGTGGAATGGTTAAAAGTGCATGAAAATGGCCAATTTGCTCACTCTGAGGTCTCAAAAAGTGTTTCTTCACCCCGGGAAGTGAATTAAATACCATTTGGAGGCATTTAATGTTCAAGCAAAAACAGCAGATTTTTGACAAAAGAGATAACACCCCCCCATTACGTAATTCTTCAGAAAGGTGAAAAATGGTCCGTTTTCAAATGTTTTATTTTTGAACGTCAGTTCACATTTGTAGGTGGATTATTAGTTTTAGAGCTAAAATTAGCATGTTTAAAGTGATTTTCATGCTTCCAGGGGCCCGGGAAGTGAATTAAATACCATTTGGAGGCATTTAATGTTCAAGCAAAAACAGCTGATCTTTGACAAAAGAGATAACACCCCCCATTACGTCATTCTTCAGAAAGGTGAAAAATGGTCCGTTTTCAAATGTTTTATTTTTGAACGTCAGTTCACATTTGTAGGTGGATTATTAGTTTTAGAGCTAAAATTAGCATGTTTAAAGTGATTTTCATGCTTCCAGGGGCTCTTAACACAAGATTTGTGGAATGGTTAAAAGTGCATGAAAATGGCCAATTTGCTCACTTTGAGGTCTCAAAAAGTGTTTCTTCACCCCGGGAAGTGAATTAAATACCATTTGGAGGCATTTAATGTTCAAGCAAAAACGGCTGATTTTTGACAAAAGAGATAACACCCCCCCATTACGTCATGCTTCAGAAAGGTGAAAAATGGTCCGTTTTCAAATGTTTTATTTTTGAACGTCAGTTCACATTTGTAGGTGGATTATTAGTTTTAGAGCTAAAATTAGCATGTTTAAAGTGATTTTCATGCTTCCAGGGGCCTGGGAAGTGAATTAAATACCATTTGGAGGCATTTAATGTTCAAGCAAAAACGGCTGATTTTTGACAAAAGAGATAACACCCCCCCATTACGTCATGCTTCAGAAAGGTGAAAAATTGTCCGTTTCCAAATGTTTTATTTTTGAATGTCAGTTCACATTTGTAGGTGGATTATTAGTTTTAGAGCTAAAATTAGCATGTTTAAAGTGATTTTCATGCTTCCTGTGGCCCTAAACACAAGGTTTGTGGAATGGTTAAAAGTGCATGAAAATGGCCAATTTGCTCACTCTGAGGTCTCAAAAAGTGTTTCTTCACCCCGGGAAGTGAATTAAATACCATTTGGAGGCATTTAATGTTCAAGCAAAAACAGCTGATTTTTGACAAAAGAGATAACACCCCCCCATTACGTCATTCTTCAGAAAGGTAAAAAATGGTCCGTTTTCAAATGTTTTATTTTTGAACGTCAGTTCACATTTGTAGGTGGATTATTAGTTTTAGAGCTAAAATTAGCATGTTTAAAGTGATTTTCATGCTTCCAGGGGCTCTAAACACAAGATTTGTGGAATGGTTAAAAGTGCATGAAAATGGCCAATTTGCTCACTCTGAGGTCTCAAAAAGTGTTTCTTCACCCCGGGAAGTGAATTAAATACCATTTGGAGGCATTTAATATTCAAGCACAAACAGCAGATTTTTGACAAAAGAGATAACACCCCCCCATTACGTAATTCTTCAGAAAGGTGAAAAATTGTCCGTTTTCAAATGTTTTATTTTTGAGTGTCAGTTCACATTTGTAGGTGGATTATTAGTTTTAGAGCTAAAATTAGCATATTTAAAGTGATTTTCATGCTTCCAGGGGCTCTAAACACAAGATTTGTGGAATGGTTAAAAGTGCATGAAAATGGCCAATTTGCTCACTCTGAGGTCTCAAAAAGTGTTTCTTCACCCCGTGAAGTGAATTAAATACCATTTGGAGGCATTTAATGTTCAATCAAAAACAGCTGATTTTTGACAAAAGAGATAACCCTCCCCATTACGTCATGCTTCAGAAAGGTGAAAAATTGTCCGTTTTCAAATGTTTTATTTTTGAATGTCAGTTCACATTTGTAGGTGGATTATTAGTTTTAGAGCTAAAATTAGCATGTTTAAAGTGATTTTCATGCTTCCTGTGGCCCTAAACACAAGGTTTGTGGAATAGTTAAAAGTGCATGAAAATGGCCAATTTGCTCACTCTGAGGTCTCAAAAAGTGTTTCTTCACCCCGAGAAGTGAATTAAATACCATTTGGAGGCATTTAATGTTCAAGCAAAAACAGCTGATTTTTGACAAAAGAGATAACACCCCCCCATTACGTAATTCTTCAAAAAGGTGAAAAATTGTCCGTTTTCAAATGTTTTATTTTTGAATGTCAGTTCACATTTGTAGGTGGATTATTAGTTTTAGAGCGAAAATTAGCATATTTAAAGTGATTTTTATGCTTCCAGGGGCTCTAAACACAAGATTTGTGGAATGGTTAAAAGTGCATGAAAATGGCAAATTTGCTCACTCTGAGGTCTCAAAAAGGGTTTCTTCACCCCGGGAAGTGAATTAAATACCATTTGGAGGCATTTAATGTTCAAGCAAAAACGGCTGATTTTTGACAAAAGAGATAACACCCCCCCATTACGTCATTCTTCAGAAAGGTGAAAAATGGTCCGTTTTCAAATATTTTATTTTTGAACGTCAGTTCACATTTGTAGGTGGATTATTAGTTTTAAAGCTAAAATTAGCATGTTTAAAGTGATTTTCATGCTTCCAGGGGCTCTAAACACAAGATTTGTGGAATGGTTAAAAGTGCATGAAAATGGCCAATTTGCTCACTCTGAGGTCTCAAAAAGTGTTTCTTCACCCCGGGAAGTAAATTAAATACCATTTGGAGGCATTTAATGTTCAAGCAAAAACGGCTGATTTTTGACAAAAGAGATAACACCCCCCCATTACGTCATGCTTCAGAAAGGTGAAAAATTGTCCGTTTTCAAATGTTTTATTTTTGAATGTCAGTTCACATTTGTAGGTGGATTATTAGTTTTAGAGCTAAAATTAGCATGTTTAAAGTGATTTTCATGCTTCCTGTGGCCCTAAACACAAGGTTTGTGGAATGGTTAAAAGTGCATTAAAATGGCCAATTTGCTCACTCTGATGTCTCAAAAAGTGTTTCTTCACCCCGGGAAGTGAATTAAATACCATTTGGAGGCATTTAATGTTCAAGCAAAAACAGCTGATTTTTGACAAAAGAGATAACACCCCCCCATTACGTCATTCTTCAGAAAGGTAAAAAATGGTCCGTTTTCAAATGTTTTATTTTTGAACGTCAGTTCACATTTGTAGGTGGATTATTAGTTTTAGAGCTAAAATTAGCATGTTTAAAGTGATTTTCATGCTTCCAGGGGCTCTAAACACAAGATTTGTGGAATGGTTAAAAGTGCATGAAAATGGCCAATTTGGTCACTCTGAGGTCTCAAAAAGTGTTTCTTCACCCCGTGAAGTGAATTAAATACCATTTGGAGGCATTTAATGTTCAATCAAAAACAGCTGATTTTTGACAAAAGAGATAACACCCCCCATTACGTCATGCTTCAGAAAGGTGAAAAATTGTCCGTTTTCAAATGTTTTATTTTTGAATGTCAGTTCACATTTGTAGATGGATTATTAGTTTTAGAGCTAAAATTAGCATGTTTAAAGTGATTTTCATGCTTCCTGTGGCCCTGAACACAAGGTTTGTGGAATAGTTAAAAGTGCATGAAAATGGCCAATTTGCTCACTCTGAGGTCTCAAAAAGTGTTTCTTCACCCCGGGAAGTGAATTAAATACCATTTGGAGGCATTTAATATTCAAGCAAAAACAGCAGATTTTTGACAAAAGAGATAACACCCCCCCATTACGTAATTCTTCAGAAAGGTGAAAAATTGTCCGTTTTCAAATGTTTTATTTTTGAATGTCAGTTCACATTTGTAGGTGGATTATTAGTTTTAGAGCTAAAATTAGCATATTTAAAGTGATTTTCATGCTTCCAGGGGCTCTAAACACAAGATTTGTGGAATGGTTAAAAGTGCATGAAAATGGCCAATTTGCTCACTCTGAGGTCTCAAAAAGTGTTTCTTCACCCCGGGAAGTGAATTAAATACCATTTGGAGGCATTTAATGTTCAATCAAAAACAGCTGATTTTTGACAAAAGAGATAACAGCCCCCCATTACGTCATGCTTCAGAAAGGTGAAAAATTGTCTGTTTTCAAATGTTTTATTTTTGAATGTCAGTTCACATTTGTAGGTGGATTATTAGTTTTAGAGCTAAAATTAGCATGTTTAAAGTGATTTTCATGCTTCCAGGGGCTCTAAACACAAGATTTGTGGAATGGTTAAACGTGCATGAAAATGGCCAATTTGCTCACTCTGAGGTCTCAAAAAGAGTTTCTTCACCCCGGGAAGTGAATTAAATACCATTTGGAGGCATTTAATGTTCAAGCAAAAACGGCTGATTTTTGAGAAAAGAGATAACACCCCCCCATTACGTCATGCTTCAGAAAGGTGAAAAATGGTCCGTTTTCACATGTTTTATTTTTGACGTCAGTTCACATTTGTAGGTGGATTATTAGTTTTAGAGCTAAAATTAGCATGTTTAAAGTGATTTTCGTGCTTCCAGGGGCTCAAAACACAAGATTTGTGGAATGGTTAAAAGTGCATGAAAATGGCCAATTTGCTCACTCTGATGTCTCAAAAAGTGTTTCTTCACCCCGGGAAGTGAATTAAATACCATTTGGAGGAATTTAATGTTCAAGCAAAAACGGCAGATTTTTGACAAAAGAGATAACACCCCCCCCATTCCGTCATTCTTCAGAAAGGTGAAAAATGGTCCGTTTTCAAATGTTTTATTTTTGAACATCAGTTCACATTTGTAGGTGGATTATTAGTTTTAGAGCTAAAATTAGCATGTTTAAAGTGATTTTCATGCTTCCAGGGGCCCGGGAAGTGAATTAAATACCATTTGGAGGCATTTAATGTTCAAGCAAAAACAGCTGATTTTTGACAAAAGAGATAACACCCCCCATTACGTCATGCTTCAGAAAGGTGAAAAATGGTCCGTTTTCAAATGTTTTATTTTTGAACGTCAGTTCACATTTGTAGGTGGATTATTAGTTTTAGAGCTAAAATTAGCATGTTTAAAGTGATTTTCATGCTTCCAGGGGCTCTAAACACAAGATTTGTGGAATGGTTAAAAGTGCATGAAAATGGCCAATTTGCTCACTCTGAGGTCTCAAAAAGTGTTTCTTCACCCCGGGAAGTAAATTAAATACTATTTGGAGGCATTTAATGTTCAAGCAAAAACAGCTGATTTTTGACAAAAGAGATAACACCCCCCCATTACGTAATTCTTCTGAAAGGTGAAAAATGGTCCGTTTTCAAATGTTTTATTTTTGAACTTCAGTTCACATTTGTAGGTGGATTATTAGTTTTAGAGCTAAAATTAGCATGTTTAAAGTGATTTTCATGCTTCCAGGGGCTCAAAACACAAGATTTGTGGAATGGTTAAAAGTGCATGAAAATGGCCAATTTGCTCACTCTGATGTCTCAAAAAGTGTTTCTTCACCCCGGGAAGTGAATTAAATACCATTTGGAGGCATTTAATGTTCAAGCAAAAACTGCAGATTTTTGACAAAAGAGATAACACCCCCCCCCATTACGTCATTCTTCAGAAAGGTGAAAAATGGTCCGTTTTCAAATGTTTTATTTTTGAACGTCAGTTCACATTTGTAGGTGGATTATTAGTTTTAGAGCTAAAATTAGCATGTTTAAAGTGATTTTCATGCTTCCAGGGGCCCGGGAAGTGAATTAAATACCATTTAGAGGCATTTAATGTTCAAGCAAAAATGGCTGATTTTTGACAAAAGAGATAACACCCCCCCATTATGTCATGCTTCAGAAAGGTGAAAAATTGTCCGTTTTCAAATGTTTTATTTTTGAATGTCAGTTCACATTTGTAGGTGGATTATTAGTTTTAGAGCTAAAATTAGCATGTTTAAAGTGATTTTCATGCTTCCTGTGGCCCTAAACACAAGGTTTGTGGAATGGTTAAAAGTGCATGAAAATGGCCAATTTGCTCACTCTGAGGTCTCAAAAAGTGTTTCTTCACCCCGGGAAGTGAATTAAATACCATTTGGAGGCATTTAATGTTCAAGCAAAAACGGCGGATTTTTGACAAAAGAGATAACACCCCCCCATTATGTCATGCTTCAGAAAGGTGAAAAATTGTCCGTTTTCAAATGTTTTATTTTTGAATGTCAGTTCACATTTGTAGGTGGATTATTAGTTTTAGAGCTAAAATTAGCATGTTTAAAGTGATTTTCATGCTTCCTGTGGCCCTAAACACAAGGTTTGTGGAATGGTTAAAAGTGCATGAAAATGGCCAATTTGCTCACTCTGAGGTCTCAAAAAGTGTTTCTTCACCCCGGGAAGTGAATTAAATACCATTTGGAGGCATTTAATGTTCAAGCAAAAACAGCTGATTTTTGACAAAAGAGATAACACCCCCCCATTACGTAATTCTTCAAAAAGGTGAAAAATTGTCCGTTTTCAAATGTTTTATTTTTGAATGTCAGTTCACATTTGTAGATGGATTATTAGTTTTAGAGCTAAAATTAGCATATTTAAAGTGATTTTCATGCTTCCAGGGGCTCTAAACACAAGATTTGTGGAATGGTTAAAAGTGCATGAAAATGGCCAATTTGCTCACTCTGAGGTCTCAAAAAGTGTTTCTTCACCCCGGGAAGTAAATTAAATACCATTTGGAGGCATTTAATGTTCAAGCAAAAACGGCTGATTTTTGACAAAAGAGATAACACCCCCCCATTACGTCATGCTTCAGAAAGGTGAAAAATGGTCCGTTTTCAAATGTTTTATTTTTGAACGTCAGTTCACATTTGTAGGTGGATTATTAGTTTTAGAGCTAAAATTAGCATGTTTAAAGTGATTTTCATGCTTCCAGGGGCCCAGGAAGTGAATTAAATACCATTTGGAGGCATTTAATGTTCAAGCAAAAACGGCTGATTTTTGACAAAAGAGATAACACCCCCCCATTACGTCATTCTTCAGAAAGGTGAAAAATGGTCCGTTTTCAAATGTTTTATTTTTGAACGTCAGTTCACATTTGTAGGTGGATTATTAGTTTTAGAGCTAAAATTAGCATGTTTAAAGTGATTTTCATGCTTCCAGGGGCTCTAAACACAAGATTTGTGGAATGGTTAAAAGTGCATGAAAATGGCCAATTTGCTCACTCTGAGGTCTCAAAAAGTGTTTCTTCACCCCGGGAAGTAAATTAAATACCATTTGGAGGCATTTAATGTTCAAGCAAAAACGGCTGATTTTTGACAAAAGAGATAACACCCCCCCATTACGTCATGCTTCAGAAAGGTGAAAAATGGTCCGTTTTCAAATGTTTTATTTTTGAACGTCAGTTCACATTTGTAGGTGGATTAGTTTTAGAGCTAAAATTAGCATGTTTAAAGTGATTTTCATGCTTCCAGGGGCCTGGGAAGTGAATTAAATACCATTTGGAGGCATTTAATGTTCAAGCAAAAACGGCTGATTTTTGACAAAAGAGATAACACCCCCCCATTACGTCATGCTTCAGAAAGGTGAAAAATTGTCCGTTTTCAAATGTTTTATTTTTGAATGTCAGTTCACATTTGTAGGTGGATTATTAGTTTTAGAGCTAAAATTAGCATGTTTAAAGTGATTTTCATGCTTCCTGTGGCCCTAAACACAAGGTTTGTGGAATGGTTAAAAGTGCATGAAAATGGCCAATTTGCTCACTCTGAGGTCTCAAAAAGTGTTTCTTCACCCCGGGAAGTGAATTAAATACCATTTGGAGGCATTTAATGTTCAAGCAAAAACGGCGGATTTTTGACAAAAGAGATAACACCCCCCCATTATGTCATGCTTCAGAAAGGTGAAAAATTGTCCGTTTTCAAATGTTTTATTTTTGAATGTCAGTTCACATTTGTAGGTGGATTATTAGTTTTAGAGCTAAAATTAGCATGTTTAAAGTGATTTTCATGCTTCCTGTGGCCCTAAACACAAGGTTTGTGGAATGGTTAAAAGTGCATGAAAATGGCCAATTTGCTCACTCTGAGGTCTCAAAAAGTGTTTCTTCACCCCGGGAAGTGAATTAAATACCATTTGGAGGCATTTAATGTTCAAGCAAAAACAGCTGATTTTTGACAAAAGAGATAACACCCCCCCATTACGTAATTCTTCAAAAAGGTGAAAAATTGTCCGTTTTCAAATGTTTTATTTTTGAATGTCAGTTCACATTTGTAGATGGATTATTAGTTTTAGAGCTAAAATTAGCATATTTAAAGTGATTTTCATGCTTCCAGGGGCTCTAAACACAAGATTTGTGGAATGGTTAAAAGTGCATGAAAATGGCCAATTTGCTCACTCTGAGGTCTCAAAAAGTGTTTCTTCACCCCGGGAAGTAAATTAAATACCATTTGGAGGCATTTAATGTTCAAGCAAAAACGGCTGATTTTTGACAAAAGAGATAACACCCCCCCATTACGTCATGCTTCAGAAAGGTGAAAAATGGTCCGTTTTCAAATGTTTTATTTTTGAACGTCAGTTCACATTTGTAGGTGGATTATTAGTTTTAGAGCTAAAATTAGCATGTTTAAAGTGATTTTCATGCTTCCAGGGGCCCAGGAAGTGAATTAAATACCATTTGGAGGCATTTAATGTTCAAGCAAAAACGGCTGATTTTTGACAAAAGAGATAACACCCCCCCATTACGTCATTCTTCAGAAAGGTGAAAAATGGTCCGTTTTCAAATGTTTTATTTTTGAACGTCAGTTCACATTTGTAGGTGGATTATTAGTTTTAGAGCTAAAATTAGCATGTTTAAAGTGATTTTCATGCTTCCAGGGGCTCTAAACACAAGATTTGTGGAATGGTTAAAAGTGCATGAAAATGGCCAATTTGCTCACTCTGAGGTCTCAAAAAGTGTTTCTTCACCCCGGGAAGTAAATTAAATACCATTTGGAGGCATTTAATGTTCAAGCAAAAACGGCTGATTTTTGACAAAAGAGATAACACCCCCCCATTACGTCATGCTTCAGAAAGGTGAAAAATGGTCCGTTTTCAAATGTTTTATTTTTGAACGTCAGTTCACATTTGTAGGTGGATTAGTTTTAGAGCTAAAATTAGCATGTTTAAAGTGATTTTCATGCTTCCAGGGGCCTGGGAAGTGAATTAAATACCATTTGGAGGCATTTAATGTTCAAGCAAAAACGGCTGATTTTTGACAAAAGAGATAACACCCCCCCATTACGTCATGCTTCAGAAAGGTGAAAAATTGTCCGTTTTCAAATGTTTTATTTTTGAATGTCAGTTCACATTTGTAGGTGGATTATTAGTTTTAGAGCTAAAATTAGCATGTTTAAAGTGATTTTCATGCTTCCTGTGGCCCTAAACACAAGGTTTGTGGAATGGTTAAAAGTGCATGAAAATGGCCAATTTGCTCACTCTGAGGTCTCAAAAAGTGTTTCTTCACCCCGGGAAGTGAAATAAATACCATTTGGAGGCATTTAATGTTCAAGCAAAAACAGCAGATTTTTGACAAAAGAGATAACACCCCCCATTACGTCATGCTTCAGAAAGGTGAAAAATTGTCCGTTTTCAAATGTTTTATTTTTGAATGTCAGTTCACATTTGTAGGTGGATTATTAGTTTTAGAGCTAAAATTAGCATGTTTAAAGTGATTTTCATGCTTCCTGTGGCCCTAAACACAAGTTTTGTGGAATAATTAAAAGTGCATGAAAATGGCCAATTTGCTCACTCTGAGGTCTCAAAAAGTGTTTCTTCACCCCGGGAAGTGAATTAAATACCATTTGGAGGCATTTAATATTCAAGCAAAAACAGCAGATTTTTGACAAAAGAGATAACACCCCCCATTACGTCATGCTTCAGAAAGGTGAAAAATTGTCCGTTTTCAAATGTTTTATTTTTGAGTGTCAGTTCACATTTGTAGATGGATTATTAGTTTTAGAGCTAAAATTAGCATATTTAAAGTGATTTTCATGCTTCCAGGGGCTCTAAACACAAGATTTGTGGAATGGTTAAAAGTGCATGAAAATGGCCAATTTGCTCACTCTGAGGTCTCAAAAAGTGTTTCTTCACCCCGGGAAGTGAATTAAATACCATTTGGAGGCATTTAATGTTCAAGCAAAAATGGCTGATATTTGACAAAAGAGATAACACCCCCCCATTACGTCATTCTTCAGAAAGGTTAAAGATAGTCCGTTTTCAAATGTTTTATTTTTGAACGTCAGTTCACATTTGTGGTTGATTATTAGTTTTAGAGCTAAAATTAGCATGTTTAAAGTGATTTTCATGCTTCCAGGGGCTCTAAACACAAGATTTGTGGAATGGTTAAAAGTGCATGAAAATGGCCAATTTGCTCACTCTGAGGTCTCAAAAAGTGTTTCTTCACCCCGGGAAGTGAATTAAATACCATTTTGAGGCATTTAATGTTCAAGCAAAAACAGCTGATTTTTGACAAAAGAGATAACACCCCCCCATTACGTCATGCTTCAGAAAGGTGAAAAATTGTCTGTTTTCAAATGTTTTATTTTTGAATGTCAGTTCACATTTGTAGGTGGATTATTAGTTTTAGAGCTAAAATTAGCATGTTTAAAGTGATTTTCATGCTTCCAGGGGCTCTAAACACAAGATTTGTGGAATGGTTAAAAGTGCATGAAAATGGCCAATTTGCTCACTCTGAGGTCTCAAAAAGTGTTTCTTCACCCCGGGAAGTGAATTAAATACCATTTGGAGGCATTTAATGTTCAATCAAAAACAGCTGATTTTTGACAAAAGAGATAACACCCCCCCCATTACGTCATGCTTCAGAAAGATGAAAAATTGTCTGTTTTCAAATGTTTTATTTTTGAATGTCAGTTCACATTTGTAGGTGGATTATTAGTTTTAGAGCTAAAATTAGCATGTTTAAAGTGATTTTCATGCTTCCAGGGGCTCAAAATACAAGATTTGTGGAATGGTTAAAAGTGCATGAAAATGGCCAATTTGCTCACTCTGAGGTCTCAAAAAGTGTTTCTTCACCCCGGGAAGTGAATTAAATACCATTTGGAGGCATTTAATGTTCAAGCAAAAACTGCAGATTTTTGACAAAAGAGATAACACCCCCCCCATTACGTCATTCTTCAGAAAGGTGAAAAATGGTCCGTTTTCAAATGTTTTATTTTTGAACGTCAGTTCACATTTGTAGGTGGATTATTAGTTTTAGAGCTAAAATTAGCATGTTTAAAGTGATTTTCATGCTTCCAGGGGCCCGGGAAGTGAATTAAATACCATTTGGAGGCATTTAATGTTCAAGCAAAAACGGCTGATTTTTGACAAAAGAGATAACACCCCCCCATTACGTCATCCTTCAGAAAGGTGAAAAATTGTCCATTATCAAATGTTTTATTTTTGAATGTCAGTTCACATTTGTAGGTGGATTATAAGTTTTAGAGCTAAAATTAGCATGTTTAAAGTGATGTTCATGCTTCCTGTGGCCCTAAACACAAGGTTTGTGGAATGGTTAAAAGTGCATGAAAATGGCCAATTTGCTCACTCTGAGGTCTCAAAAAGTGTTTCTTCACCCCGGGAAGTGAATTAAATACCATTTGGAGGCATTTAATGTTCAAGCAAAAACAGCAGATTTTTGACAAAAGAGATAACACCCCCCCATTACGTAATTCTTCAGAAAGGTGAAAAATGGTCCGTTTTCAAATGTTTTATTTTTGAACGTCAGTTCACATTTGTAGGTGGATTATTAGTTTTAGAGCTAAAATTAGCATGTTTAAAGTGATTTTCATGCTTCCAGGGGCCCGGGAAGTGAATTAAATACCATTTGGAGGCATTTAATGTTCAAGCAAAAACAGCTGATCTTTGACAAAAGAGATAACACCCCCCATTACGTCATTCTTCAGAAAGGTGAAAAATGGTCCGTTTTCAAATGTTTTATTTTTGAACGTCAGTTCACATTTGTAGGTGGATTATTAGTTTTAGAGCTAAAATTAGCATGTTTAAAGTGATTTTCATGCTTCCAGGGGCTCTTAACACAAGATTTGTGGAATGGTTAAAAGTGCATGAAAATGGCCAATTTGCTCACTTTGAGGTCTCAAAAAGTGTTTCTTCACCCCGGGAAGTGAATTAAATACCATTTGGAGGCATTTAATGTTCAAGCAAAAACGGCTGATTTTTGACAAAAGAGATAACACCCCCCCATTACGTCATGCTTCAGAAAGGTGAAAAATGGTCCGTTTTCAAATGTTTTATTTTTGAACGTCAGTTCACATTTGTAGGTGGATTATTAGTTTTAGAGCTAAAATTAGCATGTTTAAAGTGATTTTCATGCTTCCAGGGGCCTGGGAAGTGAATTAAATACCATTTGGAGGCATTTAATGTTCAAGCAAAAACGGCTGATTTTTGACAAAAGAGATAACACCCCCCCATTACGTCATGCTTCAGAAAGGTGAAAAATTGTCCGTTTCCAAATGTTTTATTTTTGAATGTCAGTTCACATTTGTAGGTGGATTATTAGTTTTAGAGCTAAACTTAGCATGTTTAAAGTGATTTTCATGCTTCCTGTGGCCCTAAACACAAGGTTTGTGGAATGGTTAAAAGTGCATGAAAATGGCCAATTTGCTCACTCTGAGGTCTCAAAAAGTGTTTCTTCACCCCGGGAAGTGAATTAAATACCATTTGGAGGCATTTAATGTTCAAGCAAAAACAGCTGATTTTTGACAAAAGAGATAACACCCCCCCATTACGTCATTCTTCAGAAAGGTAAAAAATGGTCCGTTTTCAAATGTTTTATTTTTGAACGTCAGTTCACATTTGTAGGTGGATTATTAGTTTTAGAGCTAAAATTAGCATGTTTAAAGTGATTTTCATGCTTCCAGGGGCTCTAAACACAAGATTTGTGGAATGGTTAAAAGTGCATGAAAATGGCCAATTTGCTCACTCTGAGGTCTCAAAAAGTGTTTCTTCACCCCGGGAAGTGAATTAAATACCATTTGGAGGCATTTAATATTCAAGCACAAACAGCAGATTTTTGACAAAAGAGATAACACCCCCCCATTACGTAATTCTTCAGAAAGGTGAAAAATTGTCCGTTTTCAAATGTTTTATTTTTGAGTGTCAGTTCACATTTGTAGGTGGATTATTAGTTTTAGAGCTAAAATTAGCATATTTAAAGTGATTTTCATGCTTCCAGGGGCTCTAAACACAAGATTTGTGGAATGGTTAAAAGTGCATGAAAATGGCCAATTTGCTCACTCTGAGGTCTCAAAAAGTGTTTCTTCACCCCGGGAAGTGAATTAAATACCATTTGGAGGCATTTAATATTCAAGCACAAACAGCAGATTTTTGACAAAAGAGATAACACCCCCCCATTACGTAATTCTTCAGAAAGGTGAAAAATTGTCCGTTTTCAAATGTTTTATTTTTGAGTGTCAGTTCACATTTGTAGGTGGATTATTAGTTTTAGAGCTAAAATTAGCATATTTAAAGTGATTTTCATGCTTCCAGGGGCTCTAAACACAAGATTTGTGGAATGGTTAAAAGTGCATGAAAATGGCCAATTTGCTCACTCTGAGGTCTCAAAAAGTGTTTCTTCACCCCGGGAAGTGAATTAAATACCATTTGGAGGCATTTAATGTTCAAGCAAAAACGGCTGATATTTGACAAAAGAGATAACACCCCCCCATTACGTCATTCTTCAGAAAGGTTAAAAATAGTCCGTTTTCAAATGTTTTATTTTTGAACGTCAGTTCACATTTGTGGTGGATTATTAGTTTTAGAGCTAAAATTAGCATGTTTAAAGTGATTTTCATGCTTCCAGGGGCTCTAAACACAAGATTTGTGGAATGGTTAAAAGTGCATGAAAATGGCCAATTTGCTCACTCTGAGGTCTCAAAAAGTGTTTCTTCACCCCGGGAAGTGAATTAAATACCATTTGGAGGCATTTAATGTTCAATCAAAAACAGCTGATTTTTGACAAAAGAGATAACACCCCCCCATTACGTCATGCTTCAGAAAGGTGAAAAATTGTCTGTTTTCAAATGTTTTATTTTTGAATGTCAGTTCACATTTGTAGGTGGATTATTAGTTTTAGAGCTAAAATTAGCATGTTTAAAGTGATTTTCATGCTTCCAGGGGCTCTAAACACAAGATTTGTGGAATGGTTAAACGTGCATGAAAATGGCCAATTTGCTCACTCTGAGGTCTCAAAAAGTGTTTCTTCACCCCTGGAAGTGAATTAAATACCATTTGGAGGCATTTAATGTTCAAGCAAAAACGGCTGATTTTTGAGAAAAGAGATAACACCCCCCCATTACGTCATGCTTCAGAAAGGTAAAAAATGGTCCGTTTTCAAATGTTTTATTTTTGAACTTCAGTTCACATTTGTAGGTGGATTATTAGTTTTAGAGCTAAAATTAGCATGTTTAAAGTGATTTTCATGCTTCCAGGGGCCCGGGAATTGAATTAAATACCATTTGGAGGCATTTAATGTTCAAGCAAAAACGGCTGATTTTTGACAAAAGAGATAACACCCCCCCCATTACGTCATGCTTCAGAAAGGTGAAAAATTGTCCGTTTTCAAATGTTTTATTTTTGAATGTCAGTTCACATTTGTAGGTGGATTATTAGTTTTAGAGCTAAAATTAGCATGTTTAAAGTGATTTTCATGCTTTCTGTGGCCCTAAACACAAGGTTTGTGGAATGGTTAAAAGTGCATGAAAATGGCCAATTTGCGCACTCTGAGGTCTCAAAAAGTGTTTCTTCACCCCGGGAAGTAAATTAAATACCATTTGGAGGCATTTAATGTTCAAGAAAAAACAGCAGATTTTTGACAAAAGAGATAACACCCCCCATTACGTAATTCTTCAGAAAGGTGAAAAATGGTCCATTTTCAAATGTTTTATTTTTGAACTTCAGTTCACATTTGTAGGTGGATTATTAGTTTTAGAGCTAAAATTAGCATGTTTAAAGTGATTTTCATGCTTCCAGGGGCTCAAAATACAAGATTTGTGGAATGGTTAAAAGTGCATGAAAATGGCCAATTTGCTCACTCTGAGGTCTCAAAAAGTGTTTCTTCACCCCGGGAAGTGAATTAAATACCATTTGGAGGCATTTAATGTTCAAGCAAAAACGGCAGATTTTTGACAAAAGAGATAACACCCCCCCCATTACGTCATTCTTCAGAAAGGTGAAAAATGGTCCGTTTTCAAATGTTTTATTTTTGAACGTCAGTTCACATTTGTAGGTGGATTATTAGTTTTAGAGCTAAAATTAGCATGTTTAAAGTGATTTTCATGCTTCCAGGGGCCCGGGAAGTGAATTAAATACCATTTGGAGGCATTTAATGTTCAAGCAAAAACGGCTGATTTTTGACAAAAGAGATAACACCCCCCCATTACGTCATCCTTCAGAAAGGTGAAAAATTGTCCGTTTTCAAATGTTTTATTTTTGAGTGTCAGTTCACATTTGTAGGTGGATTATTAGTTTTAGAGCTAAAATTAGCATATTGAAAGTGATTTTCATGCTTCCAGGGGCTCTAAACACAAGATTTGTGGAATGGTTAAAAGTGCATGAAAATGGCCAATTTGCTCACTCTGAGGTCTCAAAAAGTGTTTCTTCACCCCGGGAAGTGAATTAAATACCATTTGGAGGCATTTAATGTTCAAGCAAAAACGGCTGATATTTGACAAAAGAGATAACACCCCCCCATTACGTCATTCTTCAGAAAGGTTAAAAATAGTCCGTTTTCAAATGTTTTATTTTTGAACGTCAGTTCACATTTGTGGTGGATTATTAGTTTTAGAGCTAAAATTAGCATGTTTAAAGTGATTTTCATGCTTCCAGGGGCTCTAAACACAAGATTTGTGGAATGGTTAAAAGTGCATGAAAATGGCCAATTTGCTCACTCTGAGGTCTCAAAAAGTGTTTCTTCACCCCTGGAAGTGAATTAAATACCATTTGGAGGCATTTAATGTTCAATCAAAAACAGCTGATTTTTGACAAAAGAGATAACACCCCCCATTACGTCATGCTTCAGAAAGGTGAAAAATTGTCTGTTTTCAAATGTTTTATTTTTGAATGTCAGTTCACATTTGTAGGTGGATTATTAGTTTTAGAGCTAAAATTAGCATGTTTAAAGTGATTTTCATGCTTCCAGGGGCCCGGGAAGTGAATTAAATACCATTTGGAGGCATTTAATGTTCAAGCAAAAACGGCTGATTTTTGACAAAAGAGATAACACCCCCCCATTACGTCATGCTTCAGAAAGGTGAAAAATTGTCCGTTTTCAAATGTTTTATTTTTGAATGTCAGTTCACATTTGTAGGTGGATTATTAGTTTTAGAGCTAAAATTAGCATGTTTAAAGTGATTTTCATGCTTTCTGTGGCCCTAAACACAAGGTTTGTGGAATGGTTAAAAGTGCATGAAAATGGCCAATTTGCGCACTCTGAGGTCTCAAAAAGTGTTTCTTCACCCCGGGAAGTAAATTAAATACCATTTGGAGGCATTTAATGTTCAAGAAAAAACAGCTGATTTTTGACAAAAGAGATAACACCCCCCATTACGTAATTCTTCAGAAAGGTGAAAAATGGTCCATTTTCAAATGTTTTATTTTTGAACGTCAGTTCACATTTGTAGGTGGATTATTAGTTTTAGAGCTAAAATTAGCATGTTTAAAGTGATTTTCATGCTTCCAGGGGCTCAAAATACAAGATTTGTGGAATGGTTAAAAGTGCATGAAAATGGCCAATTTGCTCACTCTGAGGTCTCAAAAAGTGTTTCTTCACCCCGGGAAGTGAATTAAATACCATTTGGAGGCATTTAATGTTCAAGCAAAAACGGCAGATTTTTGACAAAAGAGATAACACCCCCCCCATTACGTCATTCTTCAGAAAGGTGAAAAATGGTCCGTTTTCAAATGTTTTATTTTTGAACGTCAGTTCACATTTGTAGGTGGATTATTAGTTTTAGAGCTAAAATTAGCATGTTTAAAGTGATTTTCATGCTTCCAGGGGCCCGGGAGGTGAATTAAATACCATTTGGAGGCATTTAATGTTCAAGCAAAAACGGCTTATTTTTGACAAAAGAGATAACACCCCCCCATTACGTCATCCTTCAGAAAGGTGAAAAATTGTCCATTATCAAATGTTTTATTTTTGAATGTCAGTTCACATTTGTAGGTGGATTATTAGTTTTAGAGCTATAATTAGCATGTTTAAAGTGATTTTCATGCTTCCTGTGGCCCTAAACACAAGGTTTGTGGAATGGTTAAAAGTGCATGAAAATGGCCAATTTGCTCACTCTGAGGTCTCAAAAAGTGTTTCTTCACCCCGGGAAGTGAATTAAATACCATTTGGAGGCATTTAATGTTCAAGCAAAAACAGCTGATTTTTGACAAAAGAGATAACACCCCCCCATTACGTAATTCTTCAGAAAGGTGAAAAATGGTCCGTTTTCAAATGTTTTATTTTTGAACGTCAGTTCACATTTGTAGGTGGATTATTAGTTTTAGAGCTAAAATTAGCATGTTTAAAGTGATTTTCATGCTTCCAGGGGCCCGGGAAGTGAATTAAATACCATTTGGAGGCATTTAATGTTCAAGCAAAAACAGCTGATCTTTGACAAAAGAGATAACACCCCCCATTACGTCATTCTTCAGAAAGGTGAAAAATGGTCCGTTTTCAAATGTTTTATTTTTGATCGTCAGTTCACATTTGTAGGTGGATTATTAGTTTTAGAGCTAAAATTAGCATGTTTAAAGTGATTTTCATGCTTCCAGGGGCTCTTAACACAAGATTTGTGGAATGGTTAAAAGTGCATGAAAATGGCCAATTTGCTCACTTTGAGGTCTCAAAAAGTGTTTCTTCACCCCGGGAAGTGAATTAAATACCATTTGGAGGCATTTAATGTTCAAGCAAAAACGGCTGATTTTTGACAAAAGAGATAACACCCCCCCATACGTCATTCTTCAGAAAGGTGAAAAATGGTCCGTTTTCAAATGTTTTATTTTTGAACGTCAGTTCACATTTGTAGGTGGATTATTAGTTATAGAGCTAAAATTAGCATGTTTAAAGTGATTTTCATGCTTCCAGGGGCCCGGGAAGTGAATTAAATACCATTTGGCGGCATTTAATGTTCAAGCAAAAACAGCTGATCTTTGACAAAAGAGATAACACCACCCCATTACGTCATTCTTCAGAAAGGTGAAAAATGGTCCGTTTTCAAATGTTTTATTTTTGAACGTCAGTTCACATTTGTAGGTGGATTATTAGTTTTAGAGCTAAAATTAGCATATTTAAAGTGATTTTCATGCTTCCAGGGGCTCTAAACACAAGATTTGTGGAATGGTTAAAAGTGCATGAAAATGGCCAATTTGCTCACTCTGAGGACTCAAAAAGTGTTTCTTCACCCCGGGAAGTGAATTAAATACCATTTGGAGGCATTTAATGTTCAAGCAAAAACGGCAGATTTTTGACAAAAGAGATAACACCCCCCCCATTACGTCATTCTTCAGAAAGGTGAAAAATGGTCCGTTTTCAAATGTTTTATTTTTGAACGTCAGTTCACATTTGTAGGTGGATTATTAGTTTTAGAGCTAAAATTAGCATGTTTAAAGTGATTTTCATGCTTCCAGGGGCCCGGGAAGTGAATTAAATACCATTTGGAGGCATTTAATGTTCAAGCAAAAACGGCTGATTTTTGACAAAAGAGATAACACCCCCCCATTACGTCATCCTTCAGAAAGGTGAAAAATTGTCCGTTTTCAAATGTTTTATTTTTGAGTGTCAGTTCACATTTGTAGGTGGATTATTAGTTTTAGAACTAAAATTAGCATATTTAAAGTGATTTTCATGCTTCCAGGGGCTCTAAACACAAGATTTGTGGAATGGTTAAAAGTGCATGAAAATGGCCAATTTGCTCACTCTGAGGTCTCAAAAAGTGTTTCTTCACCCCGGGAAGTGAATTAAATACCATTTGGAGGCATTTAATGTTCAAGCAAAAACGGCTGATATTTGACAAAAGAGATAACACCCCCCCATTACGTCATTCTTCAGAAAGGTTAAAAATAGTCCGTTTTCAAATGTTTTATTTTTGAACGTCAGTTCACATTTGTGGTGGATTATTAGTTTTAGAGATAAAATTAGCATGTTTAAAGTGATTTTCATGCTTCCAGGGGCTCTAAACACAAGATTTGTGGAATGGTTAAAAGTGCATGAAAATGGCCAATTTGCTCACTCTGAGGTCTCAAAAAGTGTTTCTTCACCCCGGGAAGTGAATTAAATACCATTTGGAGGCATTTAATGTTCAATCAAAAACAGCTGATTTTTGACAAAAGAGATAACACCCCCCCATTACGTCATGCTTCAGAAAGGTGAAAAATTGTCTGTTTTCAAATGTTTTATTTTTGAATGTCAGTTCACATTTGTAGGTGGATTATTAGTTTTAGAGCTAAAATTAGCATGTTTAAAGTGATTTTCATGCTTCCAGGGGCTCTAAACACAAGATTTGTGGAATGGTTAAACGTGCATGAAAATGGCCAATTTGCTCACTCTGAGGTCTCAAAAAGTGTTTCTTCACCCCTGGAAGTGAATTAAATACCATTTGGAGGCATTTAATGTTCAAGCAAAAACGGCTGATTATTGAGAAAAGAGATAACACCCCCCCATTACGTCATGCTTCAGAAAGGTGAAAAATGGTCCATTTTCAAATGTTTTATTTTTGAACGTCAGTTCACATTTGTAGGTGGATTATTAGTTTTAGAGCTAACATTAGCATGTTTAAAGTGATTTTCATGCTTCCAGGGGCCCGGGAAGTGAATTAAATACCATTTGGAGGCATTTAATGTTCAAGCAAAAACGGCTGATTTTTGACAAAAGAGATAACACCCCCCCATTACGTCATGCTTCAGAAAGGTGAAAAATTGTCCGTTTTCAAATGTTTTATTTTTGAATGTCAGTTCACATTTGTAGGTGGATTATTAGTTTTAGAGCTAAAATTAGCATGTTTAAAGTGATTTTCATGCTTTCTGTGGCCCTAAACACAAGGTTTGTGGAATGGTTAAAAGTGCATGAAAATGGCCAATTTGCGCACTCTGAGGTCTCAAAAAGTGTTTCTTCACCCCGGGAAGTAAATTAAATACCATTTGGAGGCATTTAATGTTCAAGAAAAAACAGCTGATTTTTGACAAAAGAGATAACACCCCCCATTACGTAATTCTTCAGAAAGGTGAAAAATGGTCCATTTTCAAATGTTTTATTTTTGAACGTCAGTTCACATTTGTAGGTGGATTATTAGTTTTAGAGCTAAAATTAGCATGTTTAAAGTGATTTTCATGCTTCCAGGGGCTCAAAATACAAGATTTGTGGAATGGTTAAAAGTGCATGAAAATGGCCAATTTGCTCACTCTGAGGTCTCAAAAAGTGTTTCTTCACCCCGGGAAGTGAATTAAATACCATTTGGAGGCATTTAATGTTCAAGCAAAAACGGCAGATTTTTGACAAAAGAGATAACACCCCCCCCATTACGTCATGCTTCAGAAAGGTGAAAAATTGTCCGTTTTCAAATGTTTTATTTTTGAATGTCAGTTCACATTTGTAGGTGGATTATTAGTTTTAGAGCTAAAATTAGCATGTTTAAAGTGATTTTCATGCTTTCTGTGGCCCTAAACACAAGGTTTGTGGAATGGTTAAAAGTGCATGAAAATGGCCAATTTGCGCACTCTGAGGTCTCAAAAAGTGTTTCTTCACCCCGGGAAGTAAATTAAATACCATTTGGAGGCATTTAATGTTCAAGAAAAAACAGCAGATTTTTGACAAAAGAGATAACACCCCCCATTACGTAATTCTTCAGAAAGGTGAAAAATGGTCCATTTTCAAATGTTTTATTTTTGAACGTCAGTTCACATTTGTAGGTGGATTATTAGTTTTAGAGCTAAAATTAGCATGTTTAAAGTGATTTTCATGCATCCAGGGGCTCAAAATACAAGATTTGTGGAATGGTTAAAAGTGCATGAAAATGGCCAATTTGCTCACTCTGAGGTCTCAAAAAGTGTTTCTTCACCCCGGGAAGTGAATTAAATACCATTTGGAGGCATTTGATGTTCAAGCAAAAACGGCAGATTTTTGACAAAAGAGATAACACCCCCCCCATTACGTCATTCTTCAGAAAGGTGAAAAATGGTCCGTTTTCAAATGTTTTATTTTTGAACGTCAGTTCACATTTGTAGGTGGATTATTAGTTTTAGAGCTAAAATTAGCATGTTTAAAGTGATTTTCATGCTTCCAGGGGCCCGGGAAGTGAATTAAATACCATTTGGAGGCATTTAATGTTCAAGCAAAAACGGCTGATTTTTGACAAAAGAGATAACACCCCCCCATTACGTCATCCTTCAGAAAGGTGAAAAATTGTCCGTTTTCAAATGTTTTATTTTTGAGTGTCAGTTCACATTTGTAGGTGGATTATTAGTTTTAGAGCTAAAATTAGCATATTTAAAGTGATTTTCATGCTTCCAGGGGCTCTAAACACAAGATTTGTGGAATGGTTAAAAGTGCATGAAAATGGCCAATTTGCTCACTCTGAGGTCTCAAAAAGTGTTTCTTCACCCCGGGAAGTGAATTAAATACCATTTGGAGGCATTTAATGTTCAAGCAAAAACGGCTGATATTTGACAAAAGAGATAACACCCCCCCATTACGTCATTCTTCAGAAAGGTTAAAAATAGTCCGTTTTCAAATGTTTTATTTTTGAACGTCAGTTCACATTTGTGGTGGATTATTAGTTTTAGAGCTAAAATTAGCATGTTTAAAGTGATTTTCATGCTTCCAGGGGCTCTAAACACAAGATTTGTGGAATGGTTAAAAGTGCATGAAAATGGCCAATTTGCTCACTCTGAGGTCTCAAAAAGTGTTTCTTCACCCCGGGAAGTGAATTAAATACCATTTGGAGGCATTTAATGTTCAATCAAAAACAGCTGATTTTTGACAAAAGAGATAACACCCCCCCATTACGTCATGCTTCAGAGAGGTGAAAAATTGTCTGTTTTCAAATGTTTTATTTTTGAATGTCAGTTCACATTTGTAGGTGGATTATTAGTTTTAGAGCTAAAATTAGCATGTTTAAAGTGATTTTCATGCTTCCAGGGGCTCTAAACACAAGATTTGTGGAATGGTTAAACGTGCATGAAAATGGCCAATTTGCTCACTCTGAGGTCTCAAAAAGTGTTTCTTCACCCCTGGAAGTGAATTAAATACCATTTGGAGGCATTAAGGGGCCGATTAGGATGGCGGACGGAAATGGGTACTGTCCGCCATGGTGGGGGAAATTTTACTCCCGGCTGCGCCGCGGAGAAACCGCGGTTGGGATTAGGATATTCATGTCACGAAACTCCGACCGCGGCGGACGGAACACAACCAACACCGTCCGCGGTGGACGGAACACAACCAAGTCCGTCCGCGGCGGACGGAGTCCAATGAACAACCACTGCCGCGGACGGAAATGACCGCGGAAAATAAAACATGTACCGCCATCCCTGAGAATACTCCGTGGCCGCAATTAGGATAAATCCGCCCGTACAACGGAACTCACAGCCATCCACGTCCGCGGCGGAAACAATGCAACGAGAACCACAGCATCAGGGCGGAAGGCCAACACGCACAACATCCCTAGCGCCTAACAAATGTATGAAAGTGCACCGCAAGTCCTAAGCAAACATACGAACATTGACAAGGCCCCCCCCCCAGCACAAGCCACCATGACACGTCCCAATTATCCAATAATGCACACAAGTCAACACGCCCACCTACCACCTGACTGCCAACAACCATCGAGACACGACTATAAAAAGACACCCCCACACAACCACAATCCCTTGCACCACAGCATTGCTGCCAGCAAGAGGGCCATTCGAGACACTGCGAACTCACATAAAATCACATAGAAGACACCCACCCACCACCCTACCACACAAACACCCACCACACAAATCCTACACATCACACACCACACACCTGCACCTCCCAACTCACTCAACTCACACACTGAGCACCACACACCATGGCACCCAAAAAAAAACCCAAATTCACGGAGACAGAGTTGCGGGTAATGGTAGATGAAATTATCCGTGTGGAGCCCAACATCTTCGGGGCCCAAGTCCAGCAGACGACCGTGGCGCAAAAGAACCACATGTGGGACAGGATCGTCACTCGTGTGAATGCGTCGGGGACTGTGCCGAGGACCAAGCACGACATTCAGAGGCGGTGGCATGACCTTAAGACCAGGGTCAAGGGCATCCGAGCGAAAAACCACGCCAGAGCCAATCTTACTGGCGGTGGCACACCCCCGGAGCCCATACCCTACACCGATTGGGAGGAGAAGGTGCTGGTGATACTACACCCAGAGAGCCTAGACGGCCTTGACGAAGGAGAAGAGACTGGTGAGTACAAACCAAGCACCACGATCAGCACGACATGGTCAGGCTCACACAACTGAGAAGAAACATCCCCCACGCCCCAACCCATGCACGTCGGACACCAACACACTAACATGTCCATGGCTCCCAACAGGCCCCCATGTTCACGGGGAGGGTGGTGGTGGTGGTGGCGGTGGTGGAGGGTGGGGTGTGTGAGAGGCCCAAACTACAACTCCCAACAGGCCCCCATGTGCACGGGGAGGGTGGCGGTGGTGGAGGGTGGGGTGTGTGAGAGGCCCAAACTACAACTCCCAACAGGCCCCCATGTGCACGGGGAGGGTGGCGGTGGTGGAGGGTGGGGTGTGTGAGAGGCCCAAACTACAACTCCCAACAGGCCCCCATGTTCACGGGGAGGGTGGTGGTGGTGGTGGCGGTGGTGGAGGGTGGGGTGTGTGAGAGGCCCAAACTACAACTCCCAACAGGCCCCCATGTGCACGGGGAGGGTGGCGGTGGTGGTGGAGGGTGGGGTGTGTGCGACAGGAAACAGAAATGTCTACAAATCAATGTAACCATGTACTGTCCACATTACTGACCTGCTCGATCTTGTCCCTCAGGTGATCGTCAACTGACTGGGGAAAGCAGTACCCGGCCGCCAGCCTCGCCTCCCACACCTACAGGACTCTCTGCCGACGACGACACAGGCAGCTCCGGGGCGGAGGATGGAGCGGGACCAAGCACGCAGCCAGGGCCATCTGGCTCACAGGGACTCCCGGGACCGACCAACGTCGCATGTGTGACTCCCGCGGCACCCGTCTCTGTGATCTGCACAGTCCCCACCACCACCAGTACCACCAGTACCACCAGTACCACCACTACCACCACTACCACGAGCACCACGACTCCTGCCGGTGCCACCCAGCATGACCCAGCGCGCAACGCTGGTCCAACGGCCCCACACACAAGCAGGGTGAGTGGGCCACAAACACAGGCAACGGGACAACTGCCAAGCAGGCGACCCACACACCGCCGGTCAGAGGAGGGACAGCTACCCGAGCCAGTGGCACAGTCCCTACAAGCTCTTGCCAGGTGCCAGGCCTCATACGACCGGTCCCAGGCAAACGCTGATCGTGTTCACGAGGACTCAGTGGACAACACCAACAGCCTGCGCGAGATCTCTGGCATCCTTGGCCAGATGTTGGTGATCATGGGCCAGCAGGCAACGATGTGGAGGGAATGGGTTGCCCGGAACAACCCCCCCCCCTCCACCATGTGTGTCAGCGCCACCGCCACCGTCACCTCCGCCTCCCCCGTCGCCTCCGCCTCCGCCTCCACCGCCGCCACCACCACCTGAGCCCCTGGCGACGGATGTGGCCCATCACCAACCTGCCCTCCCAGCTGCCTCTGTACCACCTCCGAGACGGAGGGGGCGGCCGAGGCAGGAAGTTGCTGAGAGCAGTGTTGGAGCGCCAGGCACACGCTCCAAGAGGGGACGACCTTGACAATGCCACTGCCTGTGCCAGACATTCACCCTGCAAACCATCCTGTCCCACATAGACAATCATTGCCACTGGTCTGCTGGACTAGCCTGACACCCCCCAATGTGGTGTCAGCACGGACATTTCATCTGCCATTACCTACAACTCCAACTCCCTCCCTCCCACTTACTTGTATATATTCACCAGCACAAAAGCACAACCTGTCAATAAATTGCATTTACTCACACAATGATGTTTTGCCTCCATGTTTATTC
This sequence comes from Lissotriton helveticus, assembly GCF_964261635.1. NCBI lineage: Eukaryota > Metazoa > Chordata > Amphibia > Caudata > Salamandridae > Lissotriton > Lissotriton helveticus. The sequence continues at coordinate 4,603,456 of NW_027611740.1, forward strand.
ACATGATTGCCATCAGATACAGACATAAACAGGTACAGGGATCATAGTCGCACATGATCATGGCGCTGCGGGAGTGACCTAGAGAAAACCAGAGACAGCAAACACACGTCAGTAAAGAGATTCACACACATCACAACACAATGCACAGCAACATTACACAAACGACAACCATCACACAAGCATGGGATGGGAGCACACACATCATGGACACTCCTATGTCCACAGACATGAAGACACACATGTGCAACCATCACAAACCACACCCAGCTGAATAACCCCATATCCACACAACACCAGAAAACATACATGAGGCATTGTCAACCGCCACTAGAGGTAGATACTCACATTCAAGGGAAGTAGCGATCAATGAGCTGGCGCCTCTGGTCCACACCTTCCTCCTCACCACTATCCTCATCAGTCGACATGGGTGGGATGGGAGGCCGAGGAACTCCTTCGTCTTCAGGGTCCAACAGCAGTTCAATGTCATTGCGTACTGCCAGGTTGTGGAGCATGCAGCAGGCAATCACGATCTTGCATACTTTTCCTGGTGAGTAAGGCAGTGCCCCTCCGGTCTTATCGAGGCACCGAAAACTAGACTTCAGCAGTCCAAAGGTACGTTCGATGACTCTCCGTGTCCTTCCATGTGCCTCATTGTACCGCATTTCACCCGCCGTCCTCGGATTACGTAGGGGACTGAGGAGCCAGGGCCGGTTTGGGTAAGCCGAGTCGCCTATGTAGGGGGATGACAGAGACAAACATCAGAACAAGATATGGTGGGTACCCCATGCAACACAGAGATCACAAGAGTCCCCACTGCACACTCACCAACAAGCCACGCTTGACCGGGTGGCAGATTTGCCATGAGTCGTGGGACATTGCTGGTTCGCATGATGTGGGCGTCATGTGCGGATCCAGGAAATCTTGCACACACATGGGAGATGATGTTGCTCGCCAGGCACACCACCTGCACGTTCAGCGAATGAAAGTGTTTCCGATTCCTGAACACTTGTTCGCGTGCCCGTGGTGGAATGAGCGCGATGTGCGTGCCATCAATTGAGCCCACAACGTGAGGTATGTGGCCCAGTGCATAGAAACCAGCTTTGACAGCTGGCAACTCTTCCGGACGTGGGAAATGTATGTACTCATCCTTGTACAGCATCATAGCTGTTAACACATCCCGAAGAACCGTGCTGAACATTGCCTGTGACATACCCCCGGCACCTCCAACTGTATACTGAAATGTGCCAGTAGCGAAGAAATGTAGTACCGCCATGACCTTTGCAGTGGGTGTAAACGAGCCAGGATACGTTCTACGTGGCTGCAGATGAGGAGCCAATTGAGCCACAAGCTCCAGCAACCGACGTCGATCCAGCCTGAATTTCCGAATCACCTCCTCGTCTACCATATCCTCCAGCTGAGTGTATGGGCGATGCACATTTGGAGCCCTCCTGTGTGGGAGAGAGATGTAACTTAGGTCAACGTACAAACGACGCATACGTGTACAACTCCATCACATGTGTACCTTACTGACATAACTCCAGTCGTCACCCTAATGTATCGTAGACACATCACAGACACTCATGCAACTGCATGCACACAAACGATAAGTTTACACACGCCATGTCATCAAGCACAAATGCCACCACCAATGATGATGTGCATACGGTAATGACATGCATGGTGACAGAACGTATAAATCACATACACGGAATGCATGTGTACCACCACCACTGTAGTCACCTCGACACAACAATAAACCGACAACAGATGCATGAATTGGCCACACAGCCGTGATGTACTGTGTAGTTGTGAAGATGTAACAACGTCTGTAGGGTCAAACCCGACGTCAACACGTACGAATGCACATCTGTTGGCCATTGTGTGCCGACCGATGTCCATTGTATGGACACACATGCTATATTGTATGACATATGACCTTTCACAATCACGCTCACATCCCTCATGACGCAACTGCACACAACACATCACGGTGCAGCGTCTGACAAGATCACATATTTGGCGCCGCCATGGCGGTGCTCAACTTCCGCTACTTCCCAAAGGCAGAATGCGGCCAGCGTCCCTCTTCCCATTGGCTGCATGTGCAGGGACCGTGACGGGCACACATCGGCAACCGCACGTGCAAGCTTCAGGCACGGATGCTTCAGTTGCAACAATGTACTATCACTGGCGCCTCCATGGCGGGGCACGTACACAGCGGGGGAGGTGCAGGCCTATACACCCTGCAGATGTACTCAATGGACATGCCAGTTCATGACCCCCCTTACAGTCACCTTGCATCATCCACCGTACACCGGCCGGAGCGGCCGGCCCATGAACATCCGCCGTGCCCGGCCATGAACACAACCGCCATGGCCGTGCCCGGCCATGAACAACCGCCGTGCCCGGCCATGAACACAACCGCCATGGCCGTGCCCGGCCATGAACAACCGCCGTGCCCGGCCATGAACACAACCGCCATGGCCGTGCCCGGCCATGAACACAACCGCCATGGCCGTGCCCGGCCATGAACAACCGCCGGTCCCGGCCATGGCGGTTGTGTTCATGGCCGGGCACGGCGGATGTTCATGGGCCGGCCGCTCCGGCCGGTGTACGGTGGATGATGCAAGGTGACTGTAAGGGGGGTCATGAACTGGCATGTCCATTGAGTACATCTGCAGGGTGTATAGGCCTGCACCTCCCCCGCTGTGTACGTGCCCCGCCATGGAGGCGCCAGTGATAGTACATTGTTGCAACTGAAGCATCCGTGCCTGAAGCTTGCACGTGCGGTTGCCGATGTGTGCCCGTCACGGTCCCTGCACATGCAGCCAATGGGAAGAGGGACGCTGGCCGCATACGGCCAATCGCAAGTAGCGGAAGCTGTGCACCGCAACAACAGGGCCAGTCATTGGCCCATTTCACGATCACGCTCCCAGGGCTGACCAATTGCTGGCGACGTATGCCACTGACACGTGCTGAGGGCCCTATATATGTGTCTTGGCCAACATGAAACTTCCTACCCTGGGGACCAGTGCTGCCTGTGACCATCACCTCGACCTGCTGCTGCTGCTGAGCTGACCACCGACTGCTGCCTGTGACCATCACCTCGACCTGCTGCTGCTGCTGAGCTGACCACCGACTGCTGCCTGTGACCATCACCTCGACCTGCTGCTGCTGCTGAGCTGACCACCGACTGCTGCTCTAGTGCCATACTCCGTGATCTTGCCATGTCGAGAGGCAAAGAGATCCGGTCTCGACCCTTCACCGCCGCGGAGCTTGATGTCCTCGTGGACGGTGTACTCCGCAACTATGGACGCCTCTACGGCGCACCGGGACGGGTGGTAAGTGCAGTGTGGGACATGTTGGTGTGCATGAGGGGGCCAAATGATCAGGCCTATTTATATCTTAGCTGTGTAGTGTGGGCTAGACATATGTTCCTGATTGTGCATGGCTGCTGACAGTAACGTCTTGCCCCTATGTGTGTGACAGGCCACCTGTCCACTGACTTAAACCCTTTTGTCTCCCATCATGGTAGGTCAAGCTGCACCTTCGCAAGGACCTGTGGAGGACCATAGCACGGGAAGTACGGGCATTGGGGGTGTGCAACAGACGACATACACACTGCCACAAACGCTGGGACGACATTTCCAGGCTGAGCAAGAATGTAGCGGAAGTAACACTGGGCCTGATTCCAAGGACGCCCCGTCTGGCCCGACGCTCCATGACCCCTCTCATGCACCGTATCATTGCAGTGACGCATCCTGAACTGGCCGAACGTCTGAGTGCCGATCAACAGCAAACTAGCGGTGAGCATACTGTCTGTGTAGGAAACTTGTGAGTGCTATGCATGTATTGGTGCACAGACACACCATTGAGTTCCGTGTTGCGTATGTATGCCTGTGATGGCATTTTGGTCCCATTGGGTGGTACTCATTTGACATCCAGGTCCGCCATGTTGACACGCCACTTGCTTAGTAGTTGAGTGTTAAAGCACATCCCCTAGTGGTCCATGTCCCCATGGCAGAAAATGTGAGGATGACTGGTAGGGGTGGGCCATGTGCAGGCTGAGGGCTCATGAACCTTTGTCTGCTATGTGATTTGGCTATCCTGTTCCTTCTGTACGTGAGTGTGCCCATGACTCACACATCTTTTCTGTGCATTTCAGCTTTGACAGAGGACACTCAGCCACAGACGGTGGAGAGTAGCCGAGGAAATGAGTCCGGCTCAGACTTCGCACACACGCAGACTGACACGGAGGAGGCCAGCGCCGGAGAGGGGGACAGGACCGTCCCTGAGGACTCGCATGTGGAGACACCATCGTCCTCCTCGTCGGACACTCTTGGTGAGCCTGCACTGTTGTCACAGACTGGGAGTGGGCACTCATCACCTTCTGTCGGAAGACAGCACACAGGGCCCACACTTCCGCCAACTGCACCATGTATTGTTCGTGGCCGAAGGAGTAGGGGGAGCAGAGTGGCGTTCGGTGCAGGCACCGCTGCCCCTGCCACGGTGAGCCAAAATGCACTGTGTGCTGAGGCCGTTGATCTGCTGCGACAGCTGTGTGTGGGTCAGACCAATATGACAAATGCTTTCCAGGATCATGATAGGAAGTTGGGGCAGGTGGTGGCATTCATGGAAGGGATGCATGGCGATCTTGCAGGTCTACACAGGACAGTGCAGTCATTGGCAAGCAGTGTGTCGTCTGCAATAGTACAGTCGAATGAACAGGGTGCTACTTCTGTTTCCCCATCTACACCGCTGGATGTCTCAGGGGGTAGTGATTATTCAGAGCAGGACTCAAATACAGGTTATTGCACTAGAAGCAGCGTCAGACAGCACGTCAGGGCACGCAGGGCACAGACCCCATCCCCTAGATTAGCTAAATCTGTTCACGTAGACGACGTCAGATGCACTGGAGTACACACACAGGATCCACAAGTGTTGTTGGGGGACATGCCTTCCGGAGCTACACAGGCATTCAACACGAAAGGTACTCCGAAGGCAAGGGATACTCACATGTCCATGGACTGTTCCTTGGACAAGGCCAGTCAGAAGACAAAGGCACCTACTGAGAGCAGGGAGACTCCCAAGAGCAGGCCCACAGCAGAGGTAAGGGACACTCCCAAGGACAGTGAGAAGACTAAGGCACCTACTAAGAGCAGGGAGACTCCCAAGAGCAGGCCCACAGCAGAGGTAAGGGACACTCCCAAGGACAGTGAGAAGACTAAGGCACCTACTAAGAGCAGGGAGACTCCCAAGAGCAGGCCCACAGCAGAGGTAAGGGACACTCCCAAGGACAGTGAGAAGACTAAGGCACCTACTAAGAGCAGGGAGACTCCCAAGAGCAGGCCCACAGCAGTGGATAGGAACACTCCCAAGGACAGTGAGAAGACTAAGGCACCTACTAAGAGCAGGGAGACTCCCAAGAGCAGGCCCACAGCAGTGGATAGGAACACTCCCAAGGACAGTGAGAAGACTAAGGCACCTACTAAGAGCAGGGAGACTCCCAAGAGCAGGCCCACAGCAGTGGATAGGAACACTCCCAAGGGCAGCGACACACACAGGGAGCAGGTGTCTGCTGGAGGCAGGTGCACCACAGACGACAAGTCTGCTGGCAGGAACAGGGCGGCGAGCAGGGCACAGGCTACATCCAGAGACAACACTCCACCTAAGGATAAGGCACATCCTACGGACAAGGCATCTAGCATGGACAATGGCGCAATCAAGGACAGGCATACTTCACCCCTGGCTGCACTGAGGCTGATGTTTTCTACTAAACGCCAAACTGATGTCTCCGCGGCGGAGTCCCCCCATACCTCCACTCCCATCCAGGCCAGTCAGAAGCAGAGGAGGGTGTCCCCTGTTGTTGCATCCCCCATTACACATCATTCCGAGTCCAGGCGGCAGGCACAGAGCAAACGACAAGCAGGCTCCAGCACGTCCCCCGAAACCAGATCCCCGGCAGCAGTTGCTCCACCTATACTGGGTGGTGATTCTTTGGAGTCCCCACCACTTGGCAGTCCTGTCCTGTCCAGGGTGCACTCACACCTCCCTAAGAAACGCAGACACACACCATTGACACCTGCAAACCCCGATTTGGCTCTAGGTGAGCTATCCCCAGCTCCCAGGCCCACCCTGCCTCCTGGCCCATACAGCCCTGTGGCTCATCATTTCAGTTGTCCCAGTGGCGCCGGTGCAGTTGACTCTCATGTATCAGATGGTGGCACAGTGTCAGTTGTGCCCTCTCCTGTTGCAGGTCCTGGCAGTGTATCTGGGTCTATGGCTCACGTGTCAGTTAGAAGATCTGTGGCTGTGTTGCACACTCCTGTTTCTGGTGCTGGCAGTCTGTCTGGGTCAGTGGCTCACGTGTCAGTGACTACATCTGTGGCTGTGTCTCACACTCCTGTTGCTGGTGCTGCCAGTGTGTCTGGGTCCGTGGCCCATGTGTGTGTCACTCGGGCTGTGGCTGTGTCTCACACTCCTGTTGCTGGTGCTGCCAGTGTGTCTGGGTCCGTGGCACATGTGTGTGTCACTCGGGCTGTGGCTGTGTCTCACACTCCTGTTGCTGGTGCTGCCAGTGTGTCTGGGTCCGTGGCCCATGTGTGTGTCACTCGGGCTGTGGCTGTGTCTCACACTCCTGTTGCTGGTGCTGCCAGTGTGTCTGGGTCCGTGGCCCATGTGTGTGTCACTCGGGCTGTGGCTGTGTCTCACACTCCTGTTGCTGGTGCTGCCAGTGTGTCCGAGGCAGGTAGTTCACGCAGTCCCCCCTGATTCTGTGATGTGACGTGCTGTACACTTCACTCAAATGTTAATTCACATGGTGTGTCCATTGAGAACTGCGTGGCACTCTTGTGGTCCCTGTGACGGGTTGGTAGGGACACGTAGTTGTGCTGCCTCTGATGTACCTGCTCTGTACTCTACAATGCCCTGTTGATGCTCTGATACTGCATGCTGCCCTCTCGTTACCTGCCTCTGATGTACCTGCTCTGTAATGCACAATGCCCTGTTGATGCTCTGATACTGCATGCTGCCCTCTCGTTACCTGCCTCTGATGTACCTGCTCTGTAATGCACAATGCCCTGTTGATGCTCTGATACTGCATTCTGCCCCTCTCACGTGCTGCCTCTGAGGGAGCTGTTCTGTGCAATGGACTGTTGATGCACTTGGCCCCTCTCATATGTTGCCTCTGATGTACCTGCTCTGTTGGCCACACTGCCCTGTTGCTGTTCTGATACTGCATTCTGCCCTCTCACGTGCTGCCTCTGAGGGAGCTGTTCTGTGCAATGGACTGTTGATGCACTTGGCCCCTCTCATATGTTGCCTCTGATGTACCTGCTCTGTTGGCCACACTGCCCTGTTGCTGTTCTGATACTGCATTCTGCCCTCTCACGTGCTGCCTCTGAGGGAGCTGTTCTGTGCAATGGACTGTTGATGCACTTGGCCCCTCTCATATGTTGCCTCTGATGTACCTGCTCTGTTGGCCACACTGCCCTGTTGCTGTTCTGATACTGCATTCTGCCCTCTCACGTGCTGCCTCTGAGGGAGCTGTTCTGTGCAATGGACTGTTGATGCACTTGGCCCCTCTCATATGTTGCCTCTGATGTACCTGCTCTGTTGGCCACACTGCCCTGTTGCTGTTCTGATACTGCATTCTGCCCTCTCATGTGCTGCCAGTGATGTGACTGTTCTGTGCAATGGACTGTTGATGCACTTGGCCCCTCTCACGTGCTGCCTCTGATGGAGCTGTTCTGTGCAATGGACTGTTGATGCACTTGGCCCCTCTCACGTGCTGCCTCTGATGGAGCTGTTCTGTGCAATGGACTGTTGATGCACTTAGCCCCTCTCACGTGCTGCCTCTGATGTACCTGCTCTGTACTCTACAATGCCCTGTTGATGCTCTGATACTGCATTCTGCCCTCTCGTTACCTGCCTATGATGTACCTGCTCTGTACTCTACAATGCCCTGTTGATGCTCTGATACTGCATACTGGCCTCTCGTTACCTGCTATGTTGTACCTGCTCTGTACTCTACAATGCCCTGTTGGTGCTCTGATACTGCATTCTGCCCTCTCGTTACCTGCCTCTGATGTACCTGCTCTGTAATGCACAATGCCCTGTTGATGCTCTGATACTGCATTCTGCCCTCTCGTTACCTGCCTATGATGTACCTGCTCTGTACTCTACATTGCCCTGTTGATGCTCTGATACTGCATACTGGCCTCTCGTTACCTGCCTCTGATGTACCTGCTCTGTAATGCACAATGCCCTGTTGATGCTCTGATACTGCATGCTGCCCTCTCGTTACCTGCCTCTGATGTACCTGCTCTGTAATGCACAATGCCCTGTTGATGCTCTGATACTGCATGCTGCCCTCTCGTTACCTGCTATGTTGTACCTGCTCTGGTGCCCACTTTGCCCATGTTCACGCATACACTGTGATTTGACCCCTATTATTTGACAATAAAGGTAGTCTATCAAGTCTCGTGGTCTGTCGTTGTCATTCCTGCTTGCGTCCTGCTAATGTGTATTCGTATATGCTTCTCATCAGTGGTTTCGGTAACATGACACTCCCCCTCCCTACGTCACGTCCCTTGCTGGTATTCCCCTCCAGACAGCCAATGGTTTGTACCTTACCTGCGTCGTCGTCCATAGTAGGCCATGACTAGGACGTGGTGGATCGCGAAGAGCATCGGGAAAGCGTGTAGCGCCGGGTCCATGGTGGTGGTCAGCTTGCGGTGGGTATCTCGGCTGTGTCACCTATGTTCGCTGTGGGGATTCCGCCGTGTTAAGACAGGTTGTTTTTCCGCAGCGGTTTTATGTGTGTTTTCCGCCATCTTGATTTGGGGGACGGTCTTCGACGTCAGTGCGTACGGCGGAGCGTTTGGATGTGTTCCGTCCGCCGCGTGGTCGTGTGTAGTTGGCCGGCGGAGCGTGTTTTTCCGTCGCGGACGGAAATTTGACACGTTTTCCTATCCTGATATGGCGGACGGAGTATCCGCGGCAGGCGGACACGGAAAAGGCTTTTTCCGCCTACTCCAGGGCCGCGGTGGCTCTTCCGTCCGCCATCCTGATCGACCCCTTAATGTTCAAGCAAAAACGGCTGATTTTTGAGAAAAGAGATAACACCCCCCCATTACGTCATGCTTCAGAAAGGTGAAAAATGGTCCGTTTTCAAATGTTTTATTTTTGAACGTCAGTTCACATTTGTAGGTGGATTATTAGTTTTAGAGCTAAAATTAGCATGTTTAAAGTGATTTTCATGCTTCCAGGGGCCCGGGAAGTGAATTAAATACCATTTGGAGGCATTTAATGTTCAAGCAAAAACGGCTGATTTTTGACAAAAGAGATAACAACACCCCATTACGTCATGCTTCAGAAAGGTGAAAAATTGTCCGTTTTCAAATGTTTTATTTTTGAATGTCAGTTCACATTTGTAGGTGGATTATTAGTTTTAGAGCTAAAATTAGCATGTTTAAAGTGATTTTCATGCTTTCTGTGGCCCTAAACACAAGGTTTGTGGAATGGTTAAAAGTGCATGAAAATGGCCAATTTGCGCACTCTGAGGTCTCAAAAAGTGTTTCTTCACCCCGGGAAGTAAATTAAATACCATTTGGAGGCATTTAATGTTCAAGAAAAAACAGCTGATTTTTGACAAAAGAGATAACACCCCCATTACGTAATTCTTCAGAAAGGTGAAAAATGGTCCATTTTCAAATGTTTTATTTTTGAACGTCAGTTCACATTTGTAGGTGGATTATTAGTTTTAGAGCTAAAATTAGCATGTTTAAAGTGATTTTCATGCTTCCAGGGGCTCAAAATACAAGATTTGTGGAATGGTTAAAAGTGCATGAAAATAGCCAATTTGCTCACTCTGAGGTCTCAAAAAGTGTTTCTTCACCCCGGGAAGTGAATTAAATACCATTTGGAGGCATTTAATGTTCAAGCAAAAACGGCAGATTTTTGACAAAAGAGATAACACCCCCCCCATTACGTCATTCTTCAGAAAGGTGAAAAATGGTCCGTTTTCAAATGTTTTATTTTTGAACGTCAGTTCACATTTGTAGGTGGATTATTAGTTTTAGAGCTAAAATTAGCATGTTTAAAGTGATTTTCATGCTTCCAGGGGCCCGGGAGATGAATTAAATACCATTTGGAGGCATTTAATGTTCAAGCAAAAACGGCTTATTTTTGACAAAAGAGATAACACCCCCCCATTACGTCATCCTTCAGAAAGGTGAAAAATTGTCCATTATCAAATGTTTTATTTTTGAATGTCAGTTCACATTTGTAGGTGGATTATTAGTTTTAGAGCTAAAATTAGCATGTTTAAAGTGATTTTCATGCTTCCTGTGGCCCTAAACACAAGGTTTGTGGAATGGTTAAAAGTGCATGAAAATGGCCAATTTGCTCACTCTGAGGTCTCAAAAAGTGTTTCTTCACCCCGGGAAGTGAATTAAATACCATTTGGAGGCATTTAATGTTCAAGCAAAAACAGCTGATTTTTGACAAAAGAGATAACACCCCCCCCCATTACGTAATTCTTCAGAAAGGTGAAAAATGGTCCGTTTTCAAATGTTTTATTTTTGAACGTCAGTTCACATTTGTAGGTGGATTATTAGTTTTAGAGCTAAAATTAGCATGTTTAAAGTGATTTTCATGCTTCCAGGGGCCCGGGAAGTGAATTAAATACCATTTGGAGGCATTTAATGTTCAAGCAAAAACAGCTGATCTTTAACAAAAGAGATAACACCCCCCATTACGTCATTCTTCAGAAAGGTGAAAAATGGTCCGTTTTCAAATGTTTTATTTTTGAACGTCAGTTCACATTTGTAGGTGGATTATTAGTTTTAGAGCTAAAATTAGCATGTTTAAAGTGATTTTCATGCTTCCAGGGGCTCTTAACACAAGATTTGTGGAATGGTTAAAAGTGCATGAAAATGGCCAATTTGCTCACTTTGAGGTCTCAAAAAGTGTTTCTTCACCCCGGGAAGTGAATTAAATACCATTTGGAGGCATTTAATGTTCAAGCAAAAACGGCTGATTTTTGACAAAAGAGATAACACCCCCCCATACGTCATTCTTCAGAAAGGTGAAAAATGGTCCGTTTTCAAATGTTTTATTTTTGAACGTCAGTTCACATTTGTAGGTGGATTATTAGTTTTAGAGCTAAAATTAGCATGTTTAAAGTGATTTTCATGCTTCCAGGGGCCCGGGAAGTGAATTAAATACCATTTGTTGGCATTTAATGTTCAAGCAAAAACAGCTGATCTTTGACAAAAGAGATAACACCACCCCATTACGTCATTCTTCAGAAAGGTGAAAAATGGTCCGTTTTCAAATGTTTTATTTTTGAACGTCAGTTCACATTTGTAGGTGGATTATTAGTTTTAGAGCTAAAATTAGCATGTTTAAAGTGATTTTCATGCTTCCAGGGGCTCTTAACACAAGATTTGTGGAATGGTTAAAAGTGCATGAAAATGGCCAATTTGCTCACTCTGAGGTCTCAAAAAGTGTTTCTTCACCCCGGGAAGTGAATTAAATACCATTTGGAGGCATTTAATGTTCAAGCAAAAACAGCTGATTTTTGACAAAAGAGATAACACCCCCCCATTACGTCATGCTTCAGAAAGTTGAAAAATGGTCCGTTTTCAAATGTTTTATTTTTGAATGTCAATTCACATTTGTAGGTGGATTATTAGTTTTAGAGCTAAAATTAGCATGTTTAAAGTGATTTTCATGCTTCCAGGGGCCCGGGAAGTGAATTAAATACCATTTGGAGGCATTTAATGTTCAAGCAAAAACAGCTGATTTTTGACAAAAGAGATAACACCCCCCCATTACGTCATGCTTCAGAAAGGTGAAAAATTGTCCGTTTTCAAATGTTTTATTTTTGAATGTCAGTTCACATTTGTAGGTGGATTATTAGTTTTAGAGCTAAAATTAGCATGTTTAAAGTGATTTTCATGCTTCCTGTGGCCCTAAACACAAGGTTTGTGGAATGGTTAAAAGTGCATGAAAATGGCCAATTTGCTCACTCTGAGGTCTCAAAAAGTGTTTCTTCACCCCGGGAAGTAAATGAAATACCATTTGGAGGCATTTAATGTTCAAACAAAAACATCTGATTTTTGACAAAAGAGATAACACCCCCCCATTACGTAATTCTTCAGAAAGGTGAAAAATGGTCCGTTTTCAAATGTTTTATTTTTGAACGTCAGTTCACATTTGTAGGTGGATTATAAGTTTTAGAGCTAAAATTAGCATGTTTAAAGTGATTTTCATGCTTCCAGGGGCTCAAAACACAAGATTTGTGGAATGGTTAAAAGTGCATGAAAATGGCCAATTTGCTCACTCTGAGGTCTCAAAAAGTGTTTCTTCACCCCGGGAAGTGAATTAAATACCATTTGGAGGCATTTAATGTTCAAGCAAAAACGGCAGATTTTTGACAAAAGAGATAACACCCCCCCATTACGTCATGCTTCAGAAAGGTGAAAAATGGTCCGTTTTCAAATGTTTTATTTTTGAACGTCAGTTCACATTTGTAGATGGATTATTAGTTTTAGAGCTAAAATTAGCATGTTTAAAGTGATTTTCATGCTTCCAGGGGCCCGGGAAGTGAATTAAATACCATTTGGAGGCATTTAATGTTCAAGCAAAAACGGCTGATTTTTGACAAAAGAGATAACACCCCCCCATTACGTCATGCTTCAGAAAGGTGAAAAATTGTCCGTTTTCAAATGTTTTATTTTTGAATGTCAGTTCACATTTGTAGGTGGATTATTAGTTTTAGAGCTAAAATTAGCATGTTTAAAGTGATTTTCATGCTTTCTGTGGCCCTAAACACAAGGTTTGTGGAATGGTTAAAAGTGCATGAAAATGGCCAATTTGCGCACTCTGAGGTCTCAAAAAGTGTTTCTTCACCCCGGGAAGTAAATTAAATACCATTTGGAGGCATTTAATGTTCAAGAAAAAACAGCAGATTTTTGACAAAAGAGATAACACCCCCCATTACGTAATTCTTCAGAAAGGTGAAAAATGGTCCATTTTCAAATGTTTTATTTTTGAACGTCAGTTCACATTTGTAGGTGGATTATTAGTTTTAGAGCTAAAATTAGCATGTTTAAAGTGATTTTCATGCTTCCAGGGGCTCAAAATACAAGATTTGTGGAATGGTTAAAAGTGCATGAAAATGGCCAATTTGCTCACTCTGAGGTCTCAAAAAGTGTTTCTTCACCCCGGGAAGTGAATTAAATACCATTTGGAGGCATTTAATGTTCAAGCAAAAACGGCAGATTTTTGACAAAAGAGATAACACCCCCCCCATTACGTCATGCTTCAGAAAGGTGAAAAATTGTCCGTTTTCAAATGTTTTATTTTTGAATGTCAGTTCACATTTGTAGGTGGATTATTAGTTTTAGAGCTAAAATTAGCATGTTTAAAGTGATTTTCATGCTTTCTGTGGCCCTAAACACAAGGTTTGTGGAATGGTTAAAAGTGCATGAAAATGGCCAATTTGCGCACTCTGAGGTCTCAAAAAGTGTTTCTTCACCCCGGGAAGTAAATTAAATACCATTTGGAGGCATTTAATGTTCAAGAAAAAACAGCAGATTTTTGACAAAAGAGATAACACCCCCCATTACGTAATTCTTCAGAAAGGTGAAAAATGGTCCATTTTCAAATGTTTTATTTTTGAACGTCAGTTCACATTTGTAGGTGGATTATTAGTTTTAGAGCTAAAATTAGCATGTTTAAAGTGATTTTCATGCTTCCAGGGGCTCAAAATACAAGATTTGTGGAATGGTTAAAAGTGCATGAAAATGGCCAATTTGCTCACTCTGAGGTCTCAAAAAGTGTTTCTTCACCCCGGGAAGTGAATTAAATACCATTTGGAGGCATTTAATGTTCAAGCAAAAACGGCAGATTTTTGACAAAAGAGATAACACCCCCCCCATTACGTCATTCTTCAGAAAGGTGAAAAATGGTCCGTTTTCAAATGTTTTATTTTTGAACGTCAGTTCACATTTGTAGGTGGATTATTAGTTTTAGAGCTAAAATTAGCATGTTTAAAGTGATTTTCATGCTTCCAGGGGCCCGGGAAGTGAATTAAATACCATTTGGAGGCATTTAATGTTCAAGCAAAAACGGCTGATTTTTGACAAAAGAGATAACACCCCCCCATTACGTCATCCTTCAGAAAGGTGAAAAATTGTCCGTTTTCAAATGTTTTATTTTTGAGTGTCAGTTCACATTTGTAGGTGGATTATTAGTTTTAGAGCTAAAATTAGCATATTTAAAGTGATTTTCATGCTTCCAGGGGCTCTAAACACAAGATTTGTGGAATGGTTAAAAGTGCATGAAAATGGCCAATTTGCTCACTCTGAGGTCTCAAAAAGTGTTTCTTCACCCCGGGAAGTGAATTAAATACCATTTGGAGGCATTTAATGTTCAAGCAAAAACGGCTGATATTTGACAAAAGAGATAACACCCCCCCATTACGTCATTCTTCAGAAAGGTTAAAAATAGTCCGTTTTCAAATGTTTTATTTTTGAACGTCAGTTCACATTTGTGGTGGATTATTAGTTTTAGAGCTAAAATTAGCATGTTTAAAGTGATTTTCATGCTTCCAGGGGCTCTAAACACAAGATTTGTGGAATGGTTAAAAGTGCATGAAAATGGCCAATTTGCTCACTCTGAGGTCTCAAAAAGTGTTTCTTCACCCCGGGAAGTGAATTAAATACCATTTGGAGGCATTTAATGTTCAATCAAAAACAGCTGATTTTTGACAAAAGAGATAACACCCCCCCATTACGTCATGCTCAGAAAGGTGAAAAATGGTCCGTTTTCAAATGTTTTATTTTTGAACGTCAGTTCACATTTGTAGGTGGATTATTAGTTTTAGAGCTAAAATTAGCATGTTTAAAGTGATTTTCATGCTTCCAGGGGCCCGGGAAGTGAATTAAATACCATTTGGAGGCATTTAATGTTCAAGCAAAAACGGCTGATTTTTGACAAAAGAGATAACACCCCCCCATTACGTCATGCTTCAGAAAGGTGAAAAATTGTCCGTTTTCAAATGTTTTATTTTTGAATGTCAGTTCACATTTGTAGGTGGATTATTAGTTTTAGAGCTAAAATTAGCATGTTTAAAGTGATTTTCATGCTTTCTGTGGCCCTAAACACAAGGTTTGTGGAATGGTTAAAAGTGCATGAAAATGGCCAATTTGCGCACTCTGAGGTCTCAAAAAGTGTTTCTTCACCCCGGGAAGTAAATTAAATACCATTTGGAGGCATTTAATGTTCAAGAAAAAACAGCTGATTTTTGACAAAAGAGATAACACCCCCCATTACGTAATTCTTCAGAAAGGTGAAAAATGGTCCATTTTCAAATGTTTTATTTTTGAACGTCAGTTCACATTTGTAGGTGGATTATTAGTTTTAGAGCTAAAATTAGCATGTTTAAAGTGATTTTCATGCTTCCAGGGGCTCAAAATACAAGATTTGTGGAATGGTTAAAAGTGCATGAAAATGGCCAATTTGCTCACTCTGAGGTCTCAAAAAGTGTTTCTTCACCCCGGGAAGTGAATTAAATACCATTTGGAGGCATTTAATGTTCAAGCAAAAACGGCAGATTTTTGACAAAAGAGATAACACCCCCCCCATTACGTCATTCTTCAGAAAGGTGAAAAATGGTCCGTTTTCAAATGTTTTATTTTTGAACGTCAGTTCACATTTGTAGGTGGATTATTAGTTTTAGAGCTAAAATTAGCATTTTTAAAGTGATTTTCATGCTTCCAGGGGCCCGGGAGATGAATTAAATACCATTTGGAGGCATTTAATGTTCAAGCAAAAACGGCTTATTTTTGACAAAAGAGATAACACCCCCCCATTACGTCATCCTTCAGAAAGGTGAAAAATTGTCCATTATCAAATGTTTTATTTTTGAATGTCAGTTCACATTTGTAGGTGGATTATTAGTTTTAGAGCTAAAATTAGCATGTTTAAAGTGATTTTCATGCTTCCTGTGGCCCTAAACACAAGGTTTGTGGAATGGTTAAAAGTGCATGAAAATGGCCAATTTGCTCACTCTGAGGTCTCAAAAAGTGTTTCTTCACCCCGGGAAGTGAATTAAATACCATTTGGAGGCATTTAATGTTCAAGCAAAAACAGCTGATTTTTGACAAAAGAGATAACACCCCCCCATTACGTAATTCTTCAGAAAGGTGAAAAATGGTCCGTTTTCAAATGTTTTATTTTTGAACGTCAGTTCACATTTGTAGGTGGATTATTAGTTTTAGAGCTAAAATTAGCATGTTTAAAGTGATTTTCATGCTTCCAGGGGCCCGGGAAGTGAATTAAATACCATTTGGAGGCATTTAATGTTCAAGCAAAAACAGCTGATCTTTGACAAAAGAGATAACACCCCCCATTACGTCATTCTTCAGAAAGGTGAAAAATGGTCCGTTTTCAAATGTTTTATTTTTGAACGTCAGTTCACATTTGTAGGTGGATTATTAGTTTTAGAGCTACAATTAGCATGTTTAACGTGATTTTCATGCTTCCAGGGGCTCTTAACACAAGATTTGTGGAATGGTTAAAAGTGCATGAAAATGGCCAATTTGCTCACTTTGAGGTCTCAAAAAGTGTTTCTTCACCCCGGGAAGTGAATTAAATACCATTTGGAGGCATTTAATGTTCAAGCAAAAACGGCTGATTTTTGACAAAAGAGATAACACCCCCCCATACGTCATTCTTCAGAAAGGTGAAAAATGGTCCGTTTTCAAATGTTTTATTTTTGAACGTCAGTTCACATTTGTAGGTGGATTATTAGTTTTAGAGCTAAAATTAGCATGTTTAAAGTGATTTTCATGCTTCCAGGGGCCCGGGAAGTGAATTAAATACCATTTGGAGGCATTTAATGTTCAAGCAAAAACAGCTGATCTTTGACAAAAGAGATAACACCACCCCATTACGTCATTCTTCAGAAAGGTGAAAAATGGTCCGTTTTCAAATGTTTTATTTTTGAACGTCAGTTCACATTTGTAGGTGGATTATTAGTTTTAGAGCTAAAATTAGCATGTTTAAAGTGATTTTCATGCTTCCAGGGGCTCTTAACACAAGATTTGTGGAATGGTTAAAAGTGCATGAAAATGGCCAATTTGCTCACTCTGAGGTCTCAAAAAGTGTTTCTTCACCCCGGGAAGTGAATTAAATACCATTTGGAGGCATTTAATGTTCAAGCAAAAACAGCTGATTTTTGACAAAAGAGATAACACCCCCCCATTACGTCATGCTTCAGAAAGTTGAAAAATGGTCCGTTTTCAAATGTTTTATTTTTGAATGTCAATTCACATTTGTAGGTGGATTATTAGTTTTAGAGCTAAAATTAGCATGTTTAAAGTGATTTTCATGCTTCCAGGGGCCCGGGAAGTGAATTAAATACCATTTGGAGGCATTTAATGTTCAAGCAAAAACAGCTGATTTTTGACAAAAGAGATAACACCCCCCCATTACGTCATGCTTCAGAAAGGTGAAAAATTGTCCGTTTTCAAATGTTTTATTTTTGAATGTCAGTTCACATTTGTAGGTGGATTATTAGTTTTAGAGCTAAAATTAGCATGTTTAAAGTGATTTTCATGCTTCCTGTGGCCCTAAACACAAGGTTTGTGGAATGGTTAAAAGTGCATGAAAATGGCCAATTTGCCCACTCTGAGGTCTCAAAAAGTGTTTCTTCACCCCGGGAAGTGAATGATATACCATTTGGAGGCATTTAATGTTCAAGCAAAAACGGCTGATTTTTGACAAAAGAGATAACACCCCCCCATTACGTCATTCTTCAGAAAGGTGAAAAATGGTCCGTTTTCAAATGTTTTATTTTTGAACGTCAGTTCACATTTGTAGGTGAATTATTAGTTTTAGAGCTAAAATTAGCATGTTTAAAGTGATTTTCATGCTTCCAGGGGCTCTAAACACAAGATTTGTGGAATGGTTAAAAGTGCATGAAAATGGCCAATTTGCTCACTCTGAGGTCTCAAAAAGTGTTTCTTCACCCCGGGAAGTAAATGAAATACCATTTGGAGGCATTTAATGTTCAAACAAAAACATCTGATTTTTGACAAAAGAGATAACACCCCCCCATTAAGTAATTCTTCAGAAAGGTGAAAAATGGTCCGTTTTCAAATGTTTTATTTTTGAACGTCAGTTCACATTTGTAGGTGGATTATTAGTTTTAGAGCTAAAATTAGCATGTTTAAAGTGATTTTCATGCTTCCAGGGGCCCGGGAAGTGAATTAAATACCATTTGGAGGCATTTAATGTTCAAGCAAAAACGGCTGATTTTTGACAAAAGAGATAACACCCCCCCCATTACGTCATGCTTCAGAAAGGTGAAAAATTGTCCGTTTTCAAATGTTTTATTTTTGAATGTCAGTTCACATTTGTAGGTGGATTATTAGTTTTAGAGCTAAAATTAGCATGTTTAAAGTGATTTTCATGCTTTCTGTGGCCCTAAACACAAGGTTTGTGGAATGGTTAAAAGTGCATGAAAATGGCCAATTTGCGCACTCTGAGGTCTCAAAAAGTGTTTCTTCACCCCGGGAAGTGAATTAAATACCATTTGGAGGCATTTAATGTTCAAGCAAAAACAGCTGATCTTTGACAAAAGAGATAACACCCCCCATTACGTCATTCTTCAGAAAGGTGAAAAATGGTCCGTTTTCAAATGTTTTATTTTTGAACGTCAGTTCACATTTGTAGGTGGATTATTAGTTTTAGAGCTACAATTAGCATGTTTAACGTGATTTTCATGCTTCCAGGGGCTCTTAACACAAGATTTGTGGAATGGTTAAAAGTGCATGAAAATGGCCAATTTGCTCACTTTGAGGTCTCAAAAAGTGTTTCTTCACCCCGGGAAGTGAATTAAATACCATTTGGAGGCATTTAATGTTCAAGCAAAAACGGCTGATTTTTGACAAAAGAGATAACACCCCCCCATACGTCATTCTTCAGAAAGGTGAAAAATGGTCCGTTTTCAAATGTTTTATTTTTGAACGTCAGTTCACATTTGTAGGTGGATTATTAGTTTTAGAGCTAAAATTAGCATGTTTAAAGTGATTTTCATGCTTCCAGGGGCTCTTAACACAAGATTTGTGGAATGGTTAAAAGTGCATGAAAATGGCCAATTTGCTCACTCTGAGGTCTCAAAAAGTGTTTCTTCACCCCGGGAAGTGAATTAAATACCATTTGGAGGCATTTAATGTTCAAGCAAAAACAGCTGATTTTTGACAAAAGAGATAACACCCCCCCATTACGTCATGCTTCAGAAAGTTGAAAAATGGTCCGTTTTCAAATGTTTTATTTTTGAATGTCAATTCACATTTGTAGGTGGATTATTAGTTTTAGAGCTAAAATTAGCATGTTTAAAGTGATTTTCATGCTTCCAGGGGCCCGGGAAGTGAATTAAATACCATTTGGAGGCATTTAATGTTCAAGCAAAAACAGCTGATTTTTGACAAAAGAGATAACACCCCCCCATTACGTCATGCTTCAGAAAGGTGAAAAATTGTCCGTTTTCAAATGTTTTATTTTTGAATGTCAGTTCACATTTGTAGGTGGATTATTAGTTTTAGAGCTAAAATTAGCATGTTTAAAGTGATTTTCATGCTTCCTGTGGCCCTAAACACAAGGTTTGTGGAATGGTTAAAAGTGCATGAAAATGGCCAATTTGCCCACTCTGAGGTCTCAAAAAGTGTTTCTTCACCCCGGGAAGTGAATGATATACCATTTGGAGGCATTTAATGTTCAAGCAAAAACGGCTGATTTTTGACAAAAGAGATAACACCCCCCCCATTACGTCATTCTTCAGAAAGGTGAAAAATGGTCCGTTTTCAAATGTTTTATTTTTGAACGTCAGTTCACATTTGTAGGTGGATTATTAGTTTTAGAGCTAAAATTAGCATGTTTAAAGTGATTTTCATGCTTCCAGGGGCTCTAAACACAAGATTTGTGGAATGGTTAAAAGTGCATGAAAATGGCCAATTTGCTCACTCTGAGGTCTCAAAAAGTGTTTCTTCACCCCGGGAAGTAAATGAAATACCATTTGGAGGCATTTAATGTTCAAACAAAAACATCTGATTTTTGACAAAAGAGATAACACCCCCCCATTACGTAATTCTTCAGAAAGGTGAAAAATGGTCCGTTTTCAAATGTTTTATTTTTGAACGTCAGTTCACATTTGTAGGTGGATTATAAGTTTTAGAGCTAAAATTAGCATGTTTAAAGTGATTTTCATGCTTCCAGGGGCTCAAAACACAAGATTTGTGGAATGGTTAAAAGTGCATGAAAATGGCCAATTTGCTCACTCTGAGGTCTCAAAAAGCGTTTCTTCACCCCGGGAAGTGAATTAAATACCATTTGGAGGCATTTAATGTTCAAGCAAAAACGGCAGATTTTTGACAAAAGAGATAACACCCCCCCATTACGTCATGCTTCAGAAAGGTGAAAAATGGTCCGTTTTCAAATGTTTTATTTTTGAACGTCAGTTCACATTTGTAGGTGGATTATTAGTTTTAGAGCTAAAATTAGCATGTTTAAAGTGATTTTCATGCTTCCAGGGGCCCGGGAAGTGAATTAAATACCATTTGGAGGCATTTAATGTTCAAGCAAAAACGGCTGATTTTTGACAAAAGAGATAACACCCCCCCCCATTACGTCATGCTTCAGAAAGGTGAAAAATTGTCCGTTTTCAAATGTTTTATTTTTGAATGTCAGTTCACATTTGTAGGTGGATTATTAGTTTTAGAGCTACAATTAGCATGTTTAAAGTGATTTTCATGCTTCCAGGGGCTCTTAACACAAGATTTGTGGAATGGTTAAAAGTGCATGAAAATGGCCAATTTGCTCACTCTGAGGTCTCAAAAAGTGTTTCTTCACCCCGGGAAGTGAATTAAATACCATTTGGAGGCATTTAATGTTCAAGCAAAAACAGCTGATCTTTGACAAAAGAGATAACACCCCCCATTACGTCATTCTTCAGAAAGGTGAAAAATGGTCCGTTTTCAAATGTTTTATTTTTGAACGTCAGTTCACATTTGTAGGTGGATTATTAGTTTTAGAGCTACAATTAGCATGTTTAACATGATTTTCATGCTTCCAGGGGCTCTTAACACAAGATTTGTGGAATGGTTAAAAGTGCATGAAAATGGCCAATTTGCTCACTTTGAGGTCTCAAAAAGTGTTTCTTCACCCCGGGAAGTGAATTAAATACCATTTGGAGGCATTTAATGTTCAAGCAAAAACGGCTGATTTTTGACAAAAGAGATAACACCCCCCCATACGTCATTCTTCAGAAAGGTGAAAAATGGTCCGTTTTCAAATGTTTTATTTTTGAACGTCAGTTCACATTTGTAGGTGGATTATTAGTTTTAGAGCTAAAATTAGCATGTTTAAAGTGATTTTCATGCTTCCAGGGGCTCTTAACACAAGATTTGTGGAATGGTTAAAAGTGCATGAAAATGGCCAATTTGCTCACTCTGAGGTCTCAAAAAGTGTTTCTTCACCCCGGGAAGTGAATTAAATACCATTTGGAGGCATTTAATGTTCAAGCAAAAACAGCTGATTTTTGACAAAAGAGATAACACCCCCCCATTACGTCATGCTTCAGAAAGTTGAAAAATGGTCCGTTTTCAAATGTTTTATTTTTGAATGTCAATTCACATTTGTAGGTGGATTATTAGTTTTAGAGCTAAAATTAGCATGTTTAAAGTGATTTTCATGCTTCCAGGGGCCCGGGAAGTGAATTAAATACCATTTGGAGGCATTTAATGTTCAAGCAAAAACAGCTGATTTTTGACAAAAGAGATAACACCCCCCCATTACGTCATGCTTCAGAAAGGTGAAAAATTGTCCGTTTTCAAATGTTTTATTTTTGAATGTCAGTTCACATTTGTAGGTGGATTATTAGTTTTAGAGCTAAAATTAGAATGTTTAAAGTGATTTTCATGCTTCCTGTGGCCCTAAACACAAGGTTTGTGGAATGGTTAAAAGTGCATGAAAATGGCCAATTTGCCCACTCTGAGGTCTCAAAAAGTGTTTCTTCACCCCGGGAAGTGAATGATATACCATTTGGAGGCATTTAATGTTCAAGCAAAAACGGCTGATTTTTGACAAAAGAGATAACACCCCCCCCATTACGTCATTCTTCAGAAAGGTGAAAAATGGTCCGTTTTCAAATGTTTTATTTTTGAACGTCAGTTCACATTTGTAGGTGGATTATTAGTTTTAGAGCTAAAATTAGCATGTTTAAAGTGATTTTCATGCTTCCAGGGGCTCTAAACACAAGATTTGTGGAATGGTTAAAAGTGCATGAAAATGGCCAATTTGCTCACTCTGAGGTCTCAAAAAGTGTTTCTTCACCCCGGGAAGTAAATGAAATACCATTTGGAGGCATTTAATGTTCAAACAAAAACATCTGATTTTTGACAAAAGAGATAACACCCCCCCATTACGTAATTCTTCAGAAAGGTGAAAAATGGTCCGTTTTCAAATGTTTTATTTTTGAACGTCAGTTCACATTTGTAGGTGGATTATAAGTTTTAGAGCTAAAATTAGCATGTTTAAAGTGATTTTCATGCTTCCAGGGGCTCAAAACACAAGATTTGTGGAATGGTTAAAAGTGCATGAAAATGGCCAATTTGCTCACTCTGAGGTCTCAAAAAGCGTTTCTTCACCCCGGGAAGTGAATTAAATACCATTTGGAGGCATTTAATGTTCAAGCAAAAACGGCAGATTTTTTACAAAAGAGATAACACCCCCCCATTACGTCATGCTTCAGAAAGGTGAAAAATGGTCCGTTTTCAAATGTTTTATTTTTGAACGTCAGTTCACATTTGTAGGTGGATTATTAGTTTTAGAGCTAAAATTAGCATGTTTAAAGTGATTTTCATGCTTCCAGGGGCCCGGGAAGTGAATTAAATACCATTTGGAGGCATTTAATGTTCAAGCAAAAACGGCTGATTTTTGACAAAAGAGATAACACCCCCCCCATTACGTCATGCTTCAGAAAGGTGAAAAATTGTCCGTTTTCAAATGTTTTATTTTTGAATGTCAGTTCACATTTGTAGGTGGATTATTAGTTTTAGAGCTAAAATTAGCATGTTTAAAGTGATTTTCATGCTTTCTGTGGCCCTAAACACAAGGTTTGTGGAATGGTTAAAAGTGCATGAAAATGGCCAATTTGCGCACTCTGAGGTCTCAAAAAGTGTTTCTTCACCCCGGGAAGTAAATTAAATACCATTTGGAGGCATTTAATGTTCAAGAAAAAACAGCAGATTTTTGACAAAAGAGATAACACCCCCCATTACGTAATTCTTCAGAAAGGTGAAAAATGGTCCATTTTCAAATGTTTTATTTTTGAACGTCAGTTCACATTTGTAGGTGGATTATTAGTTTTAGAGCTAAAATTAGCATGTTTAAAGTGATTTTCATGCTTCCAGGGGCCCGGGAAGTGAATTAAATACCATTTGGAGGCATTTAATGTTCAAGCAAAAACAGCTGATCTTTGACAAAAGAGATAACACCACCCCATTACGTCATTCTTCAGAAAGGTGAAAAATGGTCCGTTTTCAAATGTTTTATTTTTGAACGTCAGTTCACATTTGTAGGTGGATTATTAGTTTTAGAGCTAAAATTAGCATGTTTAAAGTGATTTTCATGCTTCCAGGGGCTCTTAACACAAGATTTGTGGAATGGTTAAAAGTGCATGAAAATGGCCAATTTGCTCACTCTGAGGTCTCAAAAAGTGTTTCTTCACCCCGGGAAGTGAATTAAATACCATTTGGAGGCATTTAATGTTCAAGCAAAAACAGCTGATTTTTGACAAAAGAGATAACACCCCCCCATTACGTCATGCTTCAGAAAGTTGAAAAATGGTCCGTTTTCAAATGTTTTATTTTTGAATGTCAATTCACATTTGTAGGTGGATTATTAGTTTTAGAGCTAAAATTAGCATGTTTAAAGTGATTTTCATGCTTCCAGGGGCCCGGGAAGTGAATTAAATACCATTTGGAGGCATTTAATGTTCAAGCAAAAACAGCTGATTTTTGACAAAAGAGATAACACCCCCCCATTACGTCATGCTTCAGAAAGGTGAAAAATTGTCCGTTTTCAAATGTTTTATTTTTGAATGTCAGTTCACATTTGTAGGTGGATTATTAGTTTTAGAGCTAAAATTAGCATGTTTAAAGTGATTTTCATGCTTCCTGTGGCCCTAAACACAAGGTTTGTGGAATGGTTAAAAGTGCATGAAAATGGCCAATTTGCCCACTCTGAGGTCTCAAAAAGTGTTTCTTCACCCCGGGAAGTGAATGATATACCATTTGGAGGCATTTAATGTTCAAGCAAAAACGGCTGATTTTTGACAAAAGAGATAACACCCCCCCATTACGTCATTCTTCAGAAAGGTGAAAAATGGTCCGTTTTCAAATGTTTTATTTTTGAACGTCAGTTCACATTTGTAGGTGAATTATTAGTTTTAGAGCTAAAATTAGCATGTTTAAAGTGATTTTCATGCTTCCAGGGGCTCTAAACACAAGATTTGTGGAATGGTTAAAAGTGCATGAAAATGGCCAATTTGCTCACTCTGAGGTCTCAAAAAGTGTTTCTTCACCCCGGGAAGTAAATGAAATACCATTTGGAGGCATTTAATGTTCAAACAAAAACATCTGATTTTTGACAAAAGAGATAACACCCCCCCATTAAGTAATTCTTCAGAAAGGTGAAAAATGGTCCGTTTTCAAATGTTTTATTTTTGAACGTCAGTTCACATTTGTAGGTGGATTATAAGTTTTAGAGCTAAAATTAGCATGTTTAAAGTGATTTTCATGCTTCCAGGGGCTCAAAACACAAGATTTGTGGAATGGTTAAAAGTGCATGAAAATGGCCAATTTGCTCACTCTGAGGTCTCAAAAAGTGTTTCTTCACCCCGGGAAGTGAATTACATACCATTTGGAGGCATTTAATGTTCAAGCAAAAACGGCAGATTTTTGACAAAAGAGATAACACACCCCCATTACGTCATGCTTCAGAAAGGTGAAAAATGGTCCGTTTTCAAATGTTTTATTTTTGAACGTCAGTTCACATTTGTAGGTGGATTATTAGTTTTAGAGCTAAAATTAGCATGTTTAAAGTGATTTTCATGCTTCCAGGGGCCCGGGAAGTGAATTAAATACCATTTGGAGGCATTTAATGTTCAAGCAAAAACGGCTGATTTTTGACAAAAGAGATAACA
Source organism: Lissotriton helveticus (assembly GCF_964261635.1). Taxonomy (NCBI): domain Eukaryota; kingdom Metazoa; phylum Chordata; class Amphibia; order Caudata; family Salamandridae; genus Lissotriton; species Lissotriton helveticus. The sequence continues at coordinate 4,628,732 of NW_027611740.1, forward strand.
CCCCCCCCCATTACGTCATGCTTCAGAAAGGTGAAAAATTGTCCGTTTTCAAATGTTTTATTTTTGAATGTCAGTTCACATTTGTAGGTGGATTATTAGTTTTAGAGCTAAAATTAGCATGTTTAAAGTGATTTTCATGCTTTCTGTGGCCCTAAACACAAGGTTTGTGGAATGGTTAAAAGTGCATGAAAATGGCCAATTTGCGCACTCTGAGGTCTCAAAAAGTGTTTCTTCACCCCGGGAAGTAAATTAAATACCATTTGGAGGCATTTAATGTTCAAGAAAAAACAGCAGATTTTTGACAAAAGAGATAACACCCCCCATTACGTAATTCTTCAGAAAGGTGAAAAATGGTCCATTTTCAAATGTTTTATTTTTGAACGTCAGTTCACATTTGTAGGTGGATTATTAGTTTTAGAGCTACAATTAGCATGTTTAAAGTGATTTTCATGCTTCCAGGGGCTCTTAACACAAGATTTGTGGAATGGTTAAAAGTGCATGAAAATGGCCAATTTGCTCACTCTGAGGTCTCAAAAAGTGTTTCTTCACCCCGGGAAGTGAATTAAATACCATTTGGAGGCATTTAATGTTCAAGCAAAAACAGCTGATCTTTGACAAAAGAGATAACACCCCCCATTACGTCATTCTTCAGAAAGGTGAAAAATGGTCCGTTTTCAAATGTTTTATTTTTGAACGTCAGTTCACATTTGTAGGTGGATTATTAGTTTTAGAGCTACAATTAGCATGTTTAACGTGATTTTCATGCTTCCAGGGGCTCTTAACACAAGATTTGTGGAATGGTTAAAAATGCATGAAAATGGCCAATTTGCTCACTTTGAGGTCTCAAAAAGTGTTTCTTCACCCCGGGAAGTGAATTAAATACCATTTGGAGGCATTTAATGTTCAAGCAAAAACGGCTGATTTTTGACAAAAGAGATAACACCCCCCCATACGTCATTCTTCAGAAAGGTGAAAAATGGTCCGTTTTCAAATGTTTTATTTTTGAACGTCAGTTCACATTTGTAGGTGGATTATTAGTTTTAGAGCTAAAATTAGCATGTTTAAAGTGATTTTCATGCTTCCAGGGGCTCTTAACACAAGATTTGTGGAATGGTTAAAAGTGCATGAAAATGGCCAATTTGCTCACTCTGAGGTCTCAAAAAGTGTTTCTTCACCCCGGGAAGTGAATTAAATACCATTTGGAGGCATTTAATGTTCAAGCAAAAACAGCTGATTTTTGACAAAAGAGATAACACCCCCCCATTACGTCATGCTTCAGAAAGTTGAAAAATGGTCCGTTTTCAAATGTTTTATTTTTGAATGTCAATTCACATTTGTAGGTGGATTATTAGTTTTAGAGCTAAAATTAGCATGTTTAAAGTGATTTTCATGCTTCCAGGGGCCCGGGAAGTGAATTAAATACCATTTGGAGGCATTTAATGTTCAAGCAAAAACAGCTGATTTTTGACAAAAGAGATAACACCCCCCCATTACGTCATGCTTCAGAAAGGTGAAAAATTGTCCGTTTTCAAATGTTTTATTTTTGAATGTCAGTTCACATTTGTAGGTGGATTATTAGTTTTAGAGCTAAAATTAGCATGTTTAAAGTGATTTTCATGCTTCCTGTGGCCCTAAACACAAGGTTTGTGGAATGGTTAAAAGTGCATGAAAATGGCCAATTTGCCCACTCTGAGGTCTCAAAAAGTGTTTCTTCACCCCGGGAAGTGAATGATATACCATTTGGAGGCATTTAATGTTCAAGCAAAAACGGCTGATTTTTGACAAAAGAGATAACACCCCCCCCATTACGTCATTCTTCAGAAAGGTGAAAAATGGTCCGTTTTCAAATGTTTTATTTTTGAACGTCAGTTCACATTTGTAGGTGGATTATTAGTTTTAGAGCTAAAATTAGCATGTTTAAAGTGATTTTCATGCTTCCAGGGGCTCTAAACACAAGATTTGTGGAATGGTTAAAAGTGCATGAAAATGGCCAATTTGCTCACTCTGAGGTCTCAAAAAGTGTTTCTTCACCCCGGGAAGTAAATGAAATACCATTTGGAGGCATTTAATGTTCAAACAAAAACATCTGATTTTTGACAAAAGAGATAACACCCCCCCATTACGTAATTCTTCAGAAAGGTGAAAAATGGTCCGTTTTCAAATGTTTTATTTTTGAACGTCAGTTCACATTTGTAGGTGGATTATAAGTTTTAGAGCTAAAATTAGCATGTTTAAAGTGATTTTCATGCTTCCAGGGGCTCAAAACACAAGATTTGTGGAATGGTTAAAAGTGCATGAAAATGGCCAATTTGCTCACTCTGAGGTCTCAAAAAGCGTTTCTTCACCCCGGGAAGTGAATTAAATACCATTTGGAGGCATTTAATGTTCAAGCAAAAACGGCAGATTTTTGACAAAAGAGATAACACCCCCCCATTACGTCATGCTTCAGAAAGGTGAAAAATGGTCCGTTTTCAAATGTTTTATTTTTGAACGTCAGTTCACATTTGTAGGTGGATTATTAGTTTTAGAGCTAAAATTAGCATGTTTAAAGTGATTTTCATGCTTCCAGGGGCCCGGGAAGTGAATTAAATACCATTTGGAGGCATTTAATGTTCAAGCAAAAACGGCTGATTTTTGACAAAAGAGATAACACCCCCCCCATTACGTCATGCTTCAGAAAGGTGAAAAATTGTCCGTTTTCAAATGTTTTATTTTTGAATGTCAGTTCACATTTGTAGGTGGATTATTAGTTTTAGAGCTACAATTAGCATGTTTAAAGTGATTTTCATGCTTCCAGGGGCTCAAAACACAAGATTTGTGGAATGGTTAAAAGTGCATGAAAATGGCCAATTTGCTCACTCTGAGGTCTCAAAAAGTGTTTCTTCACCCCGGGAAGTGAATTAAATACCATTTGGAGGCATTTAATGTTCAAGCAAAAACAGCTGATCTTTGACAAAAGAGATAACACCCCCCATTACGTCATTCTTCAGAAAGGTGAAAAATGGTCCGTTTTCAAATGTTTTATTTTTGAACGTCAGTTCACATTTGTAGGTGGATTATTAGTTTTAGAGCTACAATTAGCATGTTTAACGTGATTTTCATGCTTCCAGGGGCTCTTAACACAAGATTTGTGGAATGGTTAAAAGTGCATGAAAATGGCCAATTTGCTCACTTTGAGGTCTCAAAAAGTGTTTCTTCACCCCGGGAAGTGAATTAAATACCATTTGGAGGCATTTAATGTTCAAGCAAAAACGGCTGATTTTTGACAAAAGAGATAACACCCCCCCATACGTCATTCTTCAGAAAGGTGAAAAATGGTCCGTTTTCAAATGTTTTATTTTTGAACGTCAGTTCACATTTGTAGGTGGATTATTAGTTTTAGAGCTAAAATTAGCATGTTTAAAGTGATTTTCATGCTTCCAGGGGCTCTTAACACAAGATTTGTGGAATGGTTAAAAGTGCATGAAAATGGCCAATTTGCTCACTCTGAGGTCTCAAAAAGTGTTTCTTCACCCCGGGAAGTGAATTAAATACCATTTGGAGGCATTTAATGTTCAAGCAAAAACAGCTGATTTTTGACAAAAGAGATAACACCCCCCCATTACGTCATGCTTCAGAAAGTTGAAAAATGGTCCGTTTTCAAATGTTTTATTTTTGAATGTCAATTCACATTTGTAGGTGGATTATTAGTTTTAGAGCTAAAATTAGCATGTTTAAAGTGATTTTCATGCTTCCAGGGGCCCGGGAAGTGAATTAAATACCATTTGGAGGCATTTAATGTTCAAGCAAAAACAGCTGATTTTTGACAAAAGAGATAACACCCCCCCATTACGTCATGCTTCAGAAAGGTGAAAAATTGTCCGTTTTCAAATGTTTTATTTTTGAATGTCAGTTCACATTTGTAGGTGGATTATTAGTTTTAGAGCTAAAATTAGAATGTTTAAAGTGATTTTCATGCTTCCTGTGGCCCTAAACACAAGGTTTGTGGAATGGTTAAAAGTGCATGAAAATGGCCAATTTGCCCACTCTGAGGTCTCAAAAAGTGTTTCTTCACCCCGGGAAGTGAATGATATACCATTTGGAGGCATTTAATGTTCAAGCAAAAACGGCTGATTTTTGACAAAAGAGATAACACCCCCCCCATTACGTCATTCTTCAGAAAGGTGAAAAATGGTCCGTTTTCAAATGTTTTATTTTTGAACGTCAGTTCACATTTGTAGGTGGATTATTAGTTTTAGAGCTAAAATTAGAATGTTTAAAGTGATTTTCATGCTTCCAGGGGCTCTAAACACAAGATTTGTGGAATGGTTAAAAGTGCATGAAAATGGCCAATTTGCTCACTCTGAGGTCTCAAAAAGTGTTTCTTCACCCCGGGAAGTAAATGAAATACCATTTGGAGGCATTTAATGTTCAAACAAAAACATCTGATTTTTGACAAAAGAGATAACACCCCCCCATTACGTAATTCTTCAGAAAGGTGAAAAATGGTCCGTTTTCAAATGTTTTATTTTTGAACGTCAGTTCACATTTGTAGGTGGATTATAAGTTTTAGAGCTAAAATTAGCATGTTTAAAGTGATTTTCATGCTTCCAGGGGCTCAAAACACAAGATTTGTGGAATGGTTAAAAGTGCATGAAAATGGCCAATTTGCTCACTCTGAGGTCTCAAAAAGCGTTTCTTCACCCCGGGAAGTGAATTAAATACCATTTGGAGGCATTTAATGTTCAAGCAAAAACGGCAGATTTTTGACAAAAGAGATAACACCCCCCCATTACGTCATGCTTCAGAAAGGTGAAAAATGGTCCGTTTTCAAATGTTTTATTTTTGAACGTCAGTTCACATTTGTAGGTGGATTATTAGTTTTAGAGCTAAAATTAGCATGTTTAAAGTGATTTTCATGCTTCCAGGGGCCCGGGAAGTGAATTAAATACCATTTGGAGGCATTTAATGTTCAAGCAAAAACGGCTGATTTTTGACAAAAGAGATAACACCCCCCCCATTACGTCATGCTTCAGAAAGGTGAAAAATTGTCCGTTTTCAAATGTTTTATTTTTGAATGTCAGTTCACATTTGTAGGTGGATTATTAGTTTTAGAGCTAAAATTAGCATGTTTAAAGTGATTTTCATGCTTTTTGTGGCCCTAAACACAAGGTTTGTGGAATGGTTAAAAGTGCATGAAAATGGCCAATTTGCGCACTCTGAGGTCTCAAAAAGTGTTTCTTCACCCCGGGAAGTAAATTAAATACCATTTGGAGGCATTTAATGTTCAAGAAAAAACAGCAGATTTTTGACAAAAGAGATAACACCCCCCATTACGTAATTCTTCAGAAAGGTGAAAAATGGTCCATTTTCAAATGTTTTATTTTTGAACGTCAGTTCACATTTGTAGGTGGATTATTAGTTTTAGAGCTAAAATTAGCATGTTTAAAGTGATTTTCATGCTTCCAGGGGCTCAAAATACAAGATTTGTGGAATGGTTAAAAGTGCATGAAAATGGCCAATTTGCTCACTCTGAGGTCTCAAAAAGTGTTTCTTCACCCCGGGAAGTGAATTAAATACCATTTGGAGGCATTTAATGTTCAAGCAAAAACGGCAGATTTTTGACAAAAGAGATAACACCCCCCCCATTACGTCATTCTTCAGAAAGGTGAAAAATGGTCCGTTTTCAAATGTTTTATTTTTGAACGTCAGTTCACATTTGTAGGTGGATTATTAGTTTTAGAGCTAAAATTAGCATGTTTAAAGTGATTTTCATGCTTCCAGGGGCCCGGGAAGTGAATTAAATACCATTTGGAGGCATTTAATGTTCAAGCAAAAACGGCTGATTTTTGACAAAAGAGATAACACCCCCCCATTACGTCATCCTTCAGAAAGGTGAAAAATTGTCCGTTTTCAAATGTTTTATTTTTGAGTGTCAGTTCACATTTGTAGGTGGATTATTAGTTTTAGAGCTAAAATTAGCATATTTAAAGTGATTTTCATGCTTCCAGGGGCTCTAAACACAAGATTTGTGGAATGGTTAAAAGTGCATGAAAATGGCCAATTTGCTCACTCTGAGGTCTCAAAAAGTGTTTCTTCACCCCGGGAAGTGAATTAAATACCATTTGGAGGCATTTAATGTTCAAGCAAAAACGGCTGATATTTGACAAAAGAGATAACACCCCCCCATTACGTCATTCTTCAGAAAGGTTAAAAATAGTCCGTTTTCAAATGTTTTATTTTTGAACGTCAGTTCACATTTGTGGTGGATTATTAGTTTTAGAGCTAAAATTAGCATGTTTAAAGTGATTTTCATGCTTCCAGGGGCTCTAAACACAAGATTTGTGGAATGGTTAAAAGTGCATGAAAATGGCCAATTTGCTCACTCTGAGGTCTCAAAAAGTGTTTCTTCACCCCGGGAAGTGAATTAAATACCATTTGGAGGCATTTAATGTTCAATCAAAAACAGCTGATTTTTGACAAAAGAGATAACACCCCCCCATTACGTCATGCTTCAGAAAGGTGAAAAATTGTCTGTTTTCAAATGTTTTATTTTTGAATGTCAGTTCACATTTGTAGGTGGATTATTAGTTTTAGAGCTAAAATTAGCATGTTTAAAGTGATTTTCATGCTTCCAGGGGCTCTAAACACAAGATTTGTGGAATGGTTAAACGTGCATGAAAATGGCCAATTTGCTCACTCTGAGGTCTCAAAAAGTGTTTCTTCACCCCTGGAAGTGAATTAAATACCATTTGGAGGCATTTAATGTTCAAGCAAAAACGGCTGATTTTTGAGAAAAGAGATAACACCCCCCCATTACGTCATGCTTCAGAAAGGTGAAAAATGGTCCGTTTTCAAATGTTTTATTTTTGAACGTCAGTTCACATTTGTAGGTGGATTATTAGTTTTAGAGCTAAAATTAGCATGTTTAAAGTGATTTTCATGCTTCCAGGGGCCCGGGAAGTGAATTAAATACCATTTGGAGGCATTTAATGTTCAAGCAAAAACGGCTGATTTTTGACAAAAGAGATAACACCCCCCCATTACGTCATGCTTCAGAAAGGTGAAAAATTGTCCGTTTTCAAATGTTTTATTTTTGAATGTCAGTTCACATTTGTAGGTGGATTATTAGTTTTAGAGCTAAAATTAGCATGTTTAAAGTGATTTTCATGCTTCCAGGGGCTCAAAATACAAGATTTGTGGAATGGTTAAAAGTGCATGAAAATGGCCAATTTGCGCACTCTGAGGTCTCAAAAAGTGTTTCTTCACCCCGGGAAGTAAATTAAATACCATTTGGAGGCATTTAATGTTCAAGAAAAAACAGCTGATTTTTGACAAAAGAGATAACACCCCCCATTACGTAATTCTTCAGAAAGGTGAAAAATGGTCCATTTTCAAATGTTTTATTTTTGAACGTCAGTTCACATTTGTAGGTGGATTATTAGTTTTAGAGCTAAAATTAGCATGTTTAAAGTGATTTTCATGCTTCCAGGGGCTCAAAATACAAGATTTGTGGAATGGTTAAAAGTGCATGAAAATGGCCAATTTGCTCACTCTGAGGTCTCAAAAAGTGTTTCTTCACCCCGGGAAGTGAATTAAATACCATTTGGAGGCATTTAATGTTCAAGCAAAAACGGCAGATTTTTGACAAAAGAGATAACACCCCCCCCATTACGTCATTCTTCAGAAAGGTGAAAAATGGTCCGTTTTCAAATGTTTTATTTTTGAACGTCAGTTCACATTTGTAGGTGGATTATTAGTTTTAGAGCTAAAATTAGCATGTTTAAAGTGATTTTCATGCTTCCAGGGGCCCGGGAGGTGAATTAAATACCATTTGGAGGCATTTAATGTTCAAGCAAAAACGGCTTATTTTTGACAAAAGAGATAACACCCCCCCATTACGTCATCCTTCAGAAAGGTGAAAAATTGTCCATTATCAAATGTTTTATTTTTGAATGTCAGTTCACATTTGTAGGTGGATTATTAGTTTTAGAGCTAAAATTAGCATGTTTAAAGTGATTTTCCTTTTTTCCTGTGGCCCTAAACACAAGGTTTGTGGAATGGTTAAAAGTGCATGAAAATGGCCAATTTGCTCACTCTGAGGTCTCAAAAAGTGTTTCTTCACCCCGGGAAGTGAATTAAATACCATTTGGAGGCATTTAATGTTCAAGCAAAAACAGCTGATTTTTGACAAAAGAGATAACACCCCCCATTACGTAATTCTTCAGAAAGGTGAAAAATGGTCCGTTTTCAAATGTTTTATTTTTGAACGTCAGTTCACATTTGTAGGTGGATTATTAGTTTTAGAGCTAAAATTAGCATGTTTAAAGTGATTTTCATGCTTCCAGGGGCCCGGGAAGTGAATTAAATACCATTTGGAGGCATTTAATGTTCAAGCAAAAACAGCTGATCTTTGACAAAAGAGGTAACACCCCCCATTACGTCATTCTTCAGAAAGGTGAAAAATGGTCCGTTTTCAAATGTTTTATTTTTGAACGTCAGTTCACATTTGTAGGTGGATTATTAGTTTTAGAGCTAAAATTAGCATGTTTAAAGTGATGTTCATGCTTCCAGGGGCTCTTAACACAAGATTTGTGGAATGGTTAAAAGTGCATGAAAATGGCCAATTTGCTCACTTTGAGGTCTCAAAAAGTGTTTCTTCACCCCGGGAAGTGAATTAAATACCATTTGGAGGCATTTAATGTTCAAGCAAAAACGGCTGATTTTTGACAAAAGAGATAACACCCCCCCATACGTCATTCTTCAGAAAGGTGAAAAATGGTCCGTTTTCAAATGTTTTATTTTTGAACGTCAGTTCACATTTGTAGGTGGATTATTAGTTTTAGAGCTAAAATTAGCATGTTTAAAGTGATTTTCATGCTTCCAGGGGCCCGGGAAGTGAATTAAATACCATTTGGAGGCATTTAATGTTCAAGCAAAAACAGCTGATCTTTGACAAAAGAGATAACACCACCCCATTACGTCATTCTTCAGAAAGGTGAAAAATGGTCCGTTTTCAAATGTTTTATTTTTGAACGTCAGTTCACATTTGTTGGTGGATTATTAGTTTTAGAGCTAAAATTAGCATGTTTAAAGTGATTTTCATGCTTCCAGGGGCTCTTAACACAAGATTTGTGGAATGGTTAAAAGTGCATGAAAATGGCCAATTTGCTCACTCTGAGGTCTCAAAAAGTGTTTCTTCACCCCGGGAAGTGAATTAAATACCATTTGGAGGCATTTAATGTTCAAGCAAAAACAGCTGATTTTTGACAAAAGAGATAACACCCCCCCATTACGTCATGCTTCAGAAAGTTGAAAAATGGTCCGTTTTCAAATGTTTTATTTTTGAATGTCAATTCACATTTGTAGGTGGATTATTAGTTTTAGAGCTAAAATTAGCATGTTTAAAGTGATTTTCATGCTTCCAGGGGCCCGGGAAGTGAATTAAATACCATTTCGAGGCATTTAATGTTCAAGCAAAAACAGCTGATTTTTGACAAAAGAGATAACACCCCCCCCATTACGTCATGCTTCAGAAAGGTGAAAAATTGTCCGTTTTCAAATGTTTTATTTTTTAATGTCAGTTCACATTTGTAGGTGGATTATTAGTTTTAGAGCTAAAATTAGCATGTTTAAAGTGATTTTCATGCTTCCTGTGGCCCTAAACACAAGGTTTGTGGAATGGTTAAAAGTGCATGAAAATGGCCAATTTGCCCACTCTGAGGTCTCAAAAAGTGTTTCTTCACCCCGGGAAGTGAATGATATACCATCTGGAGGCATTTAATGTTCAAGCAAAAACGGCTGATTTTTGACAAAAGAGATAACACCCCCCATTACGTCATTCTTCAGAAAGGTGAAAAATGGTCCGTTTTCAAATGTTTTATTTTTGAACGTCAGTTCACATTTGTAGGTGGATTATTAGTTTTAGAGCTAAAATTAGCATGTTTAAAGTGATTTTCATGCTTCCAGGGGCTCTAAACACAAGATTTGTGGAATGGTTAAAAGTGCATGAAAATGGCCAATTTGCTCACTCTGAGGTCTCAAAAAGTGTTTCTTCACCCCGGGAAGTAAATGAAATACCATTTGGAGGCATTTAATGTTCAAACAAAAACATCTGATTTTTGACAAAAGAGATAACACCCCCCCATTACGTAATTCTTCAGAAAGGTGAAAAATGGTCCGTTTTCAAATGTTTTATTTTTGAACGTCAGTTCACATTTGTAGGTGGATTATAAGTTTTAGAGCTAAAATTAGCATGTTTAAAGTGATTTTCATGCTTCCAGGGGCTCAAAACACAAGATTTGTGGAATGGTTAAAAGTGCATGAAAATGGCCAATTTGCTCACTCTGAGGTCTCAAAAAGTGTTTCTTCACCCCGGGAAGTGAATTAAATACCATTTGGAGGCATTTAATGTTCAAGCAAAAACGGCAGATTTTTGACAAAAGAGATAACACCCCCCCCCATTACGTCATTCTTCAGAAAGGTGAAAAATGGTCCGTTTTCAAATGTTTTATTTTTGAACGTCAGTTCACATTTGTAGGTGGATTATTAGTTTTAGAGCTAAAATTAGCATGTTTAAAGTGATTTTCATGCTTCCAGGCGCTCAAAACACAAGGTTTGTGGAATGGTTAAAAGTGCATGAAAATGGCCAATTTGCTCACTCTGAGGTCTCAAAAAGTGTTTCTTCACCCCGGGAAGTGAATTAAATACCATTTGGAGGCATTTAATGTTCAAGCAAAAACAGCTGATTTTTGACAAAAGAGATAACACCCCCCCATTACGTAATTCTTCAGAAAGGTGAAAAATGGTCCGTTTTCAAATGTTTTATTTTTGAACCTCAGTTCACATTTGTAGGTGGATTATTAGTTTTAGAGCTAAAATTAGCATGTTTTAAGTGATTTTCAAGCTTCCAGGGGCCCGGGAAGTGAATTAAATACCATTTGGAGGCATTTAATGTTCAAGCAAAAACAGCTGATTTTTGACAAAAGAGATAACACCCCCCCCATTACGTAATTCTTCAGAAAGGTGAAAAATGGTCCATTTTCAAAAGTTTTATTTTTGAACGTCAGTTCACATTTGTAGGTGGATTATTTGTTTTAGAGCTAAAATTAGCACGTTTAAAGTGATTTTCATGCTTCCAGGGGCTCAAAACACAAGATTTGTGGAATGGTTAAAAGTGCATGAAAATGGCCAATTTGCTCACTCTGAGGTCTCAAAAAGTGTTTCTTCACCCCGGGAAGTGTATTAAATACCATTTGGAGGCATTTAATGTTCGAGCAAAAACGGCAGATTTTTGACAAAAGAGATAACACCCCCCCATTACGTCATTCTTCAGAAAGGTGAAAAATGGTCCGTTTTCAAATGTTTTATTTTTGAACGTCAGTTCACATTTGTAGGTGGATTATTAGTTTTAGAGCTAAAATTAGCATGTTTAAAGTGATTTTCATGCTTCCAGGGGCCCGGGAAGTGAATTAAATACCATTTGGAGGCATTTAATGTTCAAACAAAAACAGCTGATTTTTGACAATAGAGATAACACCCCCCCATTACGTCATGCTTCCGAAAGGTGAAAAATTGTCCGTTTTCAAATGTTTTATTTTTGAATGTCAGTTCACATTTGTAGGTGGATTATTAGTTTTAGAGCTAAAATTAGCATGTTTAAAGTGATTTTCATGCTTTCTGTGGCCCTAAACACAAGGTTTGTGGAATGGTTAAAAGTGCATGAAAATGGCCAATTTGCTCACTCTGAGGTCTCAAAAAGTGTTTCTTCACACCGGGAAGTAAATTAAATACCATTTGGAGGCATTTAATGTTCAAGCAAAAACAGCAGATTTTTGACAAAAGATATAACACCCCCCCATTACGTAATTCTTCAGAAAGGTGAAAAATGGTCCGTTTTCAAATGTTTTATTTTTGAACGTCAGTTCACATTTGTAGGTGGATTATAAGTTTTAGAGCTAAAATTAGCATGTTTAAAGTGATTTTCATGCTTCCAGGCGCTCAAAACACAAGATTTGTGGAATGGTTAAAAGTGCATGAAAATGGCCAATTTGCTCACTCTGAGGTCTCAAAAAGTGTTTCTTCACCCCGGGAAGTGAATTAAATACCATTTGGAGGCATTTAATGTTCAAGCAAAAACAGCTGATTTTTGACAAAAGAGATAACACCCCCCCATTACGTCATTCTTCAGAAAGGTAAAAAATGGTCCGTTTTCAAATGTTTTATTTTTGAACGTCAGTTCACATTTGTAGGTGGATTATTAGTTTTAGAGCTAAAATTAGCATGTTTAAAGTGATTTTCATGCTTCCAGGGGCTCTAAACACAAGATTTGTGGAATGGGTAAAAGTGCATGAAAATGGCCAATTTGCTCACTCTGAGGTCTCAAAAAGTGTTTCTTCACCCCGGGAAGTGAATTAAATACCATTTGGAGGCATTTAATGTTCAATCAAAAACAGCTGATTTTTGACAAAAGAGATAACACCCCCCATTACGTCATGCTTCAGAAAGGTGAAAAATTGTCCGTTTTCAAATGTTTTATTTTTGAATGTCAGTTCACATTTGTAGGTGGATTATTAGTTTTAGAGCTAAAATTAGCATGTTTAAAGTGATTTTCATGCTTTCTGTGGCCCTAAACACAAGGTTTGTGGAATGGTTAAAAGTGCATGAAAATGGCCAATTTGCTCACTCTGAGGTCTCAAAAAGTGTTTCTTCACCCAGGGTAGTAAATTAAATACCATTTGGAGGCATTTAATGTTCAAGCAAAAACAGCTGATTTTTGACAAAAGAGATAACACCCCCCCATTACGTAATTCTTCAGAAAGGTGAAAAATGGTCCGTTTTCAAATGTTTTATTTTTGAACGTCAGTTCACATTTGTAGGTGGATTATTTGTTTTAGAGCTAAAATTAGCACGTTTAAAGTGATTTTCATGCTTCCAGGGGCTCAAAACACAAGATTTGTGGAATGGTTAAAAGTGCATGAAAATGGCCAATTTGCTCACTCTGAGGTCTCAAAAGTGTTTCTTCACCCCGGGAAGTGTATTAAATACCATTTGGAGGCATTTAATGTTCAAGCAAAAACGGCAGATTTTTGACAAAAGAGATAACACCCCCCCATTACGTCATTCTTCAGAAAGGTGAAAAATGGTCCGTTTTCAAATGTTTTATTTTTGAACGTCAGTTCACATTTGTAGGTGGATTATTAGTTTTAGAGCTAAAATTAGCATGTTTAAAGTGATTTTCATGCTTCCAGGGGCCCGGGAAGTGAATTAAATACCATTTGGAGGCATTTAATGTTCAAACAAAAACAGCTGATTTTTGACAAAAGAGATAACACCCCCCCATTACGTCATGCTTCAGAAAGGTGAAAAATTGTCCGTTTTCAAATGTTTTATTTTTGAATGTCAGTTCACATTTGTAGGTGGATTATTAGTTTTAGAGCTAAAATTAGCATGTTTAAAGTGATTTTCATGCTTTCTGTGGCCCTAAACACAAGGTTTGTGGAATGGTTAAAAGTGCATGAAAATGGCCAATTTGCTCACTCTGAGGTCTCAAAAAGTGTTTCTTCACACCGGGAAGTAAATTAAATACCATTTGGAGGCATTTAATGTTCAAGCAAAAACAGCTGATTTTTGACAAAAGATATAACACCCCCCCATTACGTAATTCTTCAGAAAGGTGAAAAATGGTCCGTTTTCAAATGTTTTATTTTTGAACGTCAGTTCACATTTGTAGGTGGATTATAAGTTTTAGAGCTAAAATTAGCATGTTTAAAGTGATTTTCATGCTTCCAGGCGCTCAAAACACAAGATTTGTGGAATGGTTAAAAGTGCATGAAAATGGCCAATTTGCTCACTCTGAGGTCTCAAAAAGTGTTTCTTCACCCCGGGAAGTGAATTAAATACCATTTGGAGGCATTTAATGTTCAAGCAAAAACAGCTGATTTTTGACAAAAGAGATAACACCCCCCCATTACGTCATTCTTCAGAAAGGTAAAAAATGGTCCGTTTTCAAATGTTTTATTTTTGAACGTCAGTTCACATTTGTAGGTGGATTATTAGTTTTAGAGCTAAAATTAGCATGTTTAAAGTGATTTTCATGCTTCCTGTGGCCCTAAACACAAGGTTTGTGGAATGGTTAAAAGTACATGAAAATGGCCAATTTGCTCACTCTGAGGTCTCAAAAAGTGTTTCTTCACTCCGGGAAGTGAATTAAATACCATTTGGAGGCATTTAATGTTCAAGCAAAAACAGCTGATTTTTGACAAAAGATATAACACCCCCCCATTACGTAATTCTTCAGAAAGGTGAAAAATGGTCCGTTTTCAAATGTTTTATTTTTGAACGTCAGTTCACATTTGTAGGTGGATTATAAGTTTTAGAGCTAAAATTAGCATGTTTAAAGTGATTTTCATGCTTCCAGGCGCTCAAAACACAAGATTTGTGGAATGGTTAAAAGTGCATGAAAATGGCCAATTTGCTCACTCTGAGGTCTCAAAAAGTGTTTCTTCACCCCGGGAAGTGAATTAAATACCATTTGGAGGCATTTAATGTTCAAGCAAAAACGGCAGATTTTTGACAAAAGAGATAACACCCCCCCATTACGTCATTCTTCAGAAAGGTGAAAAATGGTCCGTTTTCAAATGTTTTATTTTTGAACGTCAGTTCACATTTGTAGGTGGATTATTAGTTTTAGAGCTAAAATTAGCATGTTTAAAGTGATTTTCATGCTTCCAGGGGCCCGGGAAGTGAATTAAATACCATTTGGAGGCATTTAATGTTCAAACAAAAACAGCTGATTTTTGACAAAAGAGATAACACCCCCCCATTACGTCATGCTTCAGAAAGGTGAAAAATTGTCCGTTTTCAAATGTTTTATTTTTGAATGTCAGTTCACATTTGTAGGTGGATTATTAGTTTTAGAGCTAAAATTAGCATGTTTAAAGTGATTTTCATGCTTTCTGTGGCCCTAAACACAAGGTTTGTGGAATGGTTAAAAGTGCATGAAAATGGCCAATTTGCTCACTCTGAGGTCTCAAAAAGTGTTTCTTCACCCCGGGAAGTGTATTAAATACCATTTGGAGGCATTTAATGTTCAAGCAAAAACGGCAGATTTTTGACAAAAGAGATAACACCCCCCCATTACGTCATTCTTCAGAAAGGTGAAAAATGGTCCGTTTTCAAATGTTTTATTTTTGAACGTCAGTTCACATTTGTAGGTGGATTATTAGTTTTAGAGCTAAAATTAGCATGTTTAAAGTGATTTTCATGCTTCCAGGGGCCCGGGAAGTGAATTAAATACCATTTGGAGGCATTTAATGTTCAAACAAAAACAGCTGATTTTTGACAATAGAGATAACACCCCCCCATTACGTCATGCTTCAGAAAGGTGAAAAATTGTCCTTTTTCAAATGTTTTATTTTTGAATGTCAGTTCACATTTGTAGGTGGATTATTAGTTTTAGAGCTAAAATTAGCATGTTTAAAGTGATTTTCATGCTTTCTGTGGCCCTAAACACAAGGTTTGTGGAATGGTTAAAAGTGCATGAAAATGGCCAATTTGCTCACTCTGAGGTCTCAAAAAGTGTTTCTTCACACCGGGAAGTAAATTAAATACCATTTGGAGGCATTTAATGTTCAAGCAAAAACAGCTGATTTTTGACAAAAGATATAACACCCCCCCATTACGTAATTCTTCAGAAAGGTGAAAAATGGTCCGTTTTCAAATGTTTTATTTTTGAACGTCAGTTCACATTTGTAGGTGGATTATAAGTTTTAGAGCTAAAATTAGCATGTTTAAAGTGATTTTCATGCTTCCAGGCGCTCAAAACACAAGATTTGTGGAATGGTTAAAAGTGCATGAAAATGGCCAATTTGCTCACTCTGAGGTCTCAAAAAGTGTTTCTTCACCCCGGGAAGTGAATTAAATACCATTTGGAGGCATTTAATGTTCAAGCAAAAACAGCTGATTTTTGACAAAAGAGATAACACCCCCCCATTACGTCATTCTTCAGAAAGGTAAAAAATGGTCCGTTTTCAAATGTTTTATTTTTGAACGTCAGTTCACATTTGTAGGTGGATTATTAGTTTTAGAGCTAAAATTAGCATGTTTAAAGTGATTTTCATGCTTCCTGTGGCCCTAAACACAAGGTTTGTGGAATGGTTAAAAGTACATGAAAATGGCCAATTTGCTCACTCTGAGGTCTCAAAAAGTGTTTCTTCACTCCGGGAAGTGAATTAAATACCATTTGGAGGCATTTAATGTTCAAGCAAAAACAGCTGATTTTTGACAAAAGATATAACACCCCCCCATTACGTAATTCTTCAGAAAGGTGAAAAATGGTCCGTTTTCAAATGTTTTATTTTTGAACGTCAGTTCACATTTGTAGGTGGATTATAAGTTTTAGAGCTAAAATTAGCATGTTTAAAGTGATTTTCATGCTTCCAGGCGCTCAAAACACAAGATTTGTGGAATGGTTAAAAGTGCATGAAAATGGCCAATTTGCTCACTCTGAGGTCTCAAAAAGTGTTTCTTCACCCCGGGAAGTGAATTAAATACCATTTGGAGGCATTTAATGTTCAAGCAAAAACAGCTGATTTTTGACAAAAGAGATAACACCCCCCCATTACGTCATTCTTCAGAAAGGTAAAAAATGGTCCGTTTTCAAATGTTTTATTTTTGAACGTCAGTTCACATTTGTAGGTGGATTATTAGTTTTAGAGCTAAAATTAGCATGTTTAAAGTGATTTTCATGCTTCCAGGGGCTCTAAACACAAGATTTGTGGAATGGGTAAAAGTGCATGAAAATGGCCAATTTGCTCACTCTGAGGTCTCAAAAAGTGTTTCTTCACCCCGGGAAGTGAATTAAATACCATTTGGAGGCATTTAATGTTCAATCAAAAACAGCTGATTTTTGACAAAAGAGATAACACCCCCCATTACGTCATGCTTCAGAAAGGTGAAAAATTGTCCGTTTTCAAATGTTTTATTTTTGAATGTCAGTTCACATTTGTAGGTGGATTATTAGTTTTAGAGCTAAAATTAGCATGTTTAAAGTGATTTTCATGCTTTCTGTGGCCCTAAACACAAGGTTTGTGGAATGGTTAAAAGTGCATGAAAATGGCCAATTTGCTCACTCTGAGGTCTCAAAAAGTGTTTCTTCACCCCGGGAAGTGAATTAAATACCATTTGGAGGCATTTAATGTTCAAGCAAAAACAGCTGATTTTTGACAAAAGAGATAACACCCCCCCATTACGTAATTCTTCAGAAAGGTGAAAAATGGTCCGTTTTCAAATGTTTTATTTTTGAACGTCAGTTCACATTTGTAGGTGGATTATTTGTTTTAGAGCTAAAATTAGCACGTTTAAAGTGATTTTCATGCTTCCAGGGGCTCAAAACACAAGATTTGTGGAATGGTTAAAAGTGCATGAAAATGGCCAATTTGCTCACTCTGAGGTCTCAAAAAGTGTTTCTTCACCCCGGGAAGTGTATTAAATACCATTTGGAGGCATTTAATGTTCAAGCAAAAACGGCAGATTTTTGACAAAAGAGATAACACCCCCCATTACGTAATTCTTCAGAAAGGTGAAAAATGGTCCGTTTTCAAATGTTTTATTTTTGAACGTCAGTTCACATTTGTAGGTGGATTATTTGTTTTAGAGCTAAAATTAGCACGTTTAAAGTGATTTTCATGCTTCCAGGGGCTCAAAACACAAGATTTGTGGAATGGTTAAAAGTGCATGAAAATGGCCAATTTGCTCACTCTGAGGTCTCAAAAAGTGTTTCTTCACCCCGGGAAGTGTATTAAATACCATTTGGAGGCATTTAATGTTCAAGCAAAAACGGCAGATTTTTGACAAAAGAGATAACACCCCCCCATTACGTCATTCTTCAGAAAGGTGAAAAATGGTCCGTTTTCAAATGTTTTATTTTTGAACGTCAGTTCACATTTGTAGGTGGATTATTAGTTTTAGAGCTAAAATTAGCATGTTTAAAGTGATTTTCATGCTTCCAGGGGCCCGGGAAGTGAATTAAATACCATTTGGAGGCATTTAATGTTCAAACAAAAACAGCTGATTTTTGACAAAAGAGATAACACCCCCCCATTACGTCATGCTTCAGAAAGGTGAAAAATTGTCCGTTTTCAAATGTTTTATTTTTGAATGTCAGTTCACATTTGTAGGTGGATTATTAGTTTTAGAGCTAAAATTAGCATGTTTAAAGTGATTTTCATGCTTTCTGTGGCCCTAAACACAAGGTTTGTGGAATGGTTAAAAGTGCATGAAAATGGCCAATTTGCTCACTCTGAGGTCTCAAAAAGTGTTTCTTCACCCCGGGAAGTGTATTAAATACCATTTGGAGGCATTTAATGTTCAAGCAAAAACGGCAGATTTTTGACAAAAGAGATAACACCCCCCCATTACGTCATTCTTCAGAAAGGTGAAAAATGGTCCGTTTTCAAATGTTTTATTTTTGAACGTCAGTTCACATTTGTAGGTGGATTATTAGTTTTAGAGCTAAAATTAGCATGTTTAAAGTGATTTTCATGCTTCCAGGGGCCCGGGAAGTGAATTAAATACCATTTGGAGGCATTTAATGTTCAAACAAAAACAGCTGATTTTTGACAATAGAGATAACACCCCCCCATTACGTCATGCTTCAGAAAGGTGAAAAATTGTCCTTTTTCAAATGTTTTATTTTTGAATGTCAGTTCACATTTATAGGTGGATTATTAGTTTTAGAGCTAAAATTAGCATGTTTAAAGTGATTTTCATGCTTTCTGTGGCCCTAAACACAAGGTTTGTGGAATGGTTAAAAGTGCATGAAAATGGCCAATTTGCTCACTCTGAGGTCTCAAAAAGTGTTTCTTCACACCGGGAAGTAAATTAAATACCATTTGGAGGCATTTAATGTTCAAGCAAAAACAGCTGATTTTTGACAAAAGATATAACACCCCCCCATTACGTAATTCTTCAGAAAGGTGAAAAATGGTCCGTTTTCAAATGTTTTATTTTTGAACGTCAGTTCACATTTGTAGGTGGATTATAAGTTTTAGAGCTAAAATTAGCATGTTTAAAGTGATTTTCATGCTTCCAGGCGCTCAAAACACAAGATTTGTGGAATGGTTAAAAGTGCATGAAAATGGCCAATTTGCTCACTCTGAGGTCTCAAAAAGTGTTTCTTCACCCCGGGAAGTGAATTAAATACCATTTGGAGGCATTTAATGTTCAAGCAAAAACAGCTGATTTTTGACAAAAGAGATAACACCCCCCCATTACGTCATTCTTCAGAAAGGTAAAAAATGGTCCGTTTTCAAATGTTTTATTTTTGAACGTCAGTTCACATTTGTAGGTGGATTATTAGTTTTAGAGCTAAAATTAGCATGTTTAAAGTGATTTTCATGCTTCCTGTGGCCCTAAACACAAGGTTTGTGGAATGGTTAAAAGTACATGAAAATGGCCAATTTGCTCACTCTGAGGTCTCAAAAAGTGTTTCTTCACTCCGGGAAGTGAATTAAATACCATTTGGAGGCATTTAATGTTCAAGCAAAAACAGCTGATTTTTGACAAAAGATATAACACCCCCCCATTACGTAATTCTTCAGAAAGGTGAAAAATGGTCCGTTTTCAAATGTTTTATTTTTGAACGTCAGTTCACATTTGTAGGTGGATTATAAGTTTTAGAGCTAAAATTAGCATGTTTAAAGTGATTTTCATGCTTCCAGGCGCTCAAAACACAAGATTTGTGGAATGGTTAAAAGTGCATGAAAATGGCCAATTTGCTCACTCTGAGGTCTCAAAAAGTGTTTCTTCACCCCGGGAAGTGAATTAAATACCATTTGGAGGCATTTAATGTTCAAGCAAAAACAGCTGATTTTTGACAAAAGAGATAACACCCCCCCATTACGTCATTCTTCAGAAAGGTAAAAAATGGTCCGTTTTCAAATGTTTTATTTTTGAACGTCAGTTCACATTTGTAGGTGGATTATTAGTTTTAGAGCTAAAATTAGCATGTTTAAAGTGATTTTCATGCTTCCAGGGGCTCTAAACACAAGATTTGTGGAATGGGTAAAAGTGCATGAAAATGGCCAATTTGCTCACTCTGAGGTCTCAAAAAGTGTTTCTTCACCCCGGGAAGTGAATTAAATACCATTTGGAGGCATTTAATGTTCAATCAAAAACAGCTGATTTTTGACAAAAGAGATAACACCCCCCATTACGTCATGCTTCAGAAAGGTGAAAAATTGTCCGTTTTCAAATGTTTTATTTTTGAATGTCAGTTCACATTTGTAGGTGGATTATTAGTTTTAGAGCTAAAATTAGCATGTTTAAAGTGATTTTCATGCTTTCTGTGGCCCTAAACACAAGGTTTGTGGAATGGTTAAAAGTGCATGAAAATGGCCAATTTGCTCACTCTGAGGTCTCAAAAAGTGTTTCTTCACCCCGGGAAGTGAATTAAATACCATTTGGAGGCATTTAATGTTCAAGCAAAAACAGCTGATTTTTGACAAAAGAGATAACACCCCCCCATTACGTAATTCTTCAGAAAGGTGAAAAATGGTCCGTTTTCAAATGTTTTATTTTTGAACGTCAGTTCACATTTGTAGGTGGATTATTTGTTTTAGAGCTAAAATTAGCACGTTTAAAGTGATTTTCATGCTTCCAGGGGCTCAAAACACAAGATTTGTGGAATGGTTAAAAGTGCATGAAAATGGCCAATTTGCTCACTCTGAGGTCTCAAAAAGTGTTTCTTCACCCCGGGAAGTGTATTAAATACCATTTGGAGGCATTTAATGTTCAAGCAAAAACGGCAGATTTTTGACAAAAGAGATAACACCCCCCATTACGTAATTCTTCAGAAAGGTGAAAAATGGTCCGTTTTCAAATGTTTTATTTTTGAACGTCAGTTCACATTTGTAGGTGGATTATTTGTTTTAGAGCTAAAATTAGCACGTTTAAAGTGATTTTCATGCTTCCAGGGGCTCAAAACACAAGATTTGTGGAATGGTTAAAAGTGCATGAAAATGGCCAATTTGCTCACTCTGAGGTCTCAAAAAGTGTTTCTTCACCCCGGGAAGTGTATTAAATACCATTTGGAGGCATTTAATGTTCAAGCAAAAACGGCAGATTTTTGACAAAAGAGATAACACCCCCCCCATTACGTCATTCTTCAGAAAGGTGAAAAATGGTCCGTTTTCAAATGTTTTATTTTTGAACGTCAGTTCACATTTGTAGGTGGATTATTAGTTTTAGAGCTAAAATTAGCATGTTTAAAGTGATTTTCATGCTTCCAGGGGCCCGGGAAGTGAATTAAATACCATTTGGAGGCATTTAATGTTCAAACAAAAACAGCTGATTTTTGACAATAGAGATAACACCCCCCCATTACGTCATGCTTCAGAAAGGTGAAAAATTGTCCGTTTTCAAATGTTTTATTTTTGAATGTCAGTTCACATTTGTAGGTGGATTATTAGTTTTAGAGCTAAAATTAGCATGTTTAAAGTGATTTTCATGCTTTCTGTGGCCCTAAACACAAGGTTTGTGGAATGGTTAAAAGTGCATGAAAATGGCCAATTTGCTCACTCTGAGGTCTCAAAAAGTGTTTCTTCACCCCGGGAAGTGTATTAAATACCATTTGGAGGCATTTAATGTTCAAGCAAAAACGGCAGATTTTTGACAAAAGAGATAACACCCCCCCATTACGTCATTCTTCAGAAAGGTGAAAAATGGTCCGTTTTCAAATGTTTTATTTTTGAACGTCAGTTCACATTTGTAGGTGGATTATTAGTTTTAGAGCTAAAATTAGCATGTTTAAAGTGATTTTCATGCTTCCAGGGGCCCGGGAAGTGAATTAAATACCATTTGGAGGCATTTAATGTTCAAACAAAAACAGCTGATTTTTGACAATAGAGATAACACCCCCCCATTACGTCATGCTTCAGAAAGGTGAAAAATTGTCCTTTTTCAAATGTTTTATTTTTGAATGTCAGTTCACATTTGTAGGTGGATTATTAGTTTTAGAGCTAAAATTAGCATGTTTAAAGTGATTTTCATGCTTTCTGTGGCCCTAAACACAAGGTTTGTGGAATGGTTAAAAGTGCATGAAAATGGCCAATTTGCTCACTCTGAGGTCTCAAAAAGTGTTTCTTCACACCGGGAAGTAAATTAAATACCATTTGGAGGCATTTAATGTTCAAGCAAAAACAGCTGATTTTTGACAAAAGATATAACACCCCCCCATTACGTAATTCTTCAGAAAGGTGAAAAATGGTCCGTTTTCAAATGTTTTATTTTTGAACGTCAGTTCACATTTGTAGGTGGATTATAAGTTTTAGAGCTAAAATTAGCATGTTTAAAGTGATTTTCATGCTTCCAGGCGCTCAAAACACAAGATTTGTGGAATGGTTAAAAGTGCATGAAAATGGCCAATTTGCTCACTCTGAGGTCTCAAAAAGTGTTTCTTCACCCCGGGAAGTGAATTAAATACCATTTGGAGGCATTTAATGTTCAAGCAAAAACAGCTGATTTTTGACAAAAGAGATAACACCCCCCCATTACGTCATTCTTCAGAAAGGTAAAAAATGGTCCGTTTTCAAATGTTTTATTTTTGAACGTCAGTTCACATTTGTAGGTGGATTATTAGTTTTAGAGCTAAAATTAGCATGTTTAAAGTGATTTTCATGCTTCCTGTGGCCCTAAACACAAGGTTTGTGGAATGGTTAAAAGTACATGAAAATGGCCAATTTGCTCACTCTGAGGTCTCAAAAAGTGTTTCTTCACTCCGGGAAGTGAATTAAATACCATTTGGAGGCATTTAATGTTCAAGCAAAAACAGCTGATTTTTGACAAAAGATATAACACCCCCCCATTACGTAATTCTTCAGAAAGGTGAAAAATGGTCCGTTTTCAAATGTTTTATTTTTGAACGTCAGTTCACATTTGTAGGTGGATTATAAGTTTTAGAGCTAAAATTAGCATGTTTAAAGTGATTTTCATGCTTCCAGGCGCTCAAAACACAAGATTTGTGGAATGGTTAAAAGTGCATGAAAATGGCCAATTTGCTCACTCTGAGGTCTCAAAAAGTGTTTCTTCACCCCGGGAAGTGAATTAAATACCATTTGGAGGCATTTAATGTTCAAGCAAAAACAGCTGATTTTTGACAAAAGAGATAACACCCCCCCATTACGTCATTCTTCAGAAAGGTAAAAAATGGTCCGTTTTCAAATGTTTTATTTTTGAACGTCAGTTCACATTTGTAGGTGGATTATTAGTTTTAGAGCTAAAATTAGCATGTTTAAAGTGATTTTCATGCTTCCAGGGGCTCTAAACACAAGATTTGTGGAATGGGTAAAAGTGCATGAAAATGGCCAATTTGCTCACTCTGAGGTCTCAAAAAGTGTTTCTTCACCCCGGGAAGTGAATTAAATACCATTTGGAGGCATTTAATGTTCAATCAAAAACAGCTGATTTTTGACAAAAGAGATAACACCCCCCATTACGTCATGCTTCAGAAAGGTGAAAAATTGTCCGTTTTCAAATGTTTTATTTTTGAATGTCAGTTCACATTTGTAGGTGGATTATTAGTTTTAGAGCTAAAATTAGCATGTTTAAAGTGATTTTCATGCTTTCTGTGGCCCTAAACACAAGGTTTGTGGAATGGTTAAAAGTGCATGAAAATGGCCAATTTGCTCACTCTGAGGTCTCAAAAAGTGTTTCTTCACCCCGGGAAGTGAATTAAATACCATTTGGAGGCATTTAATGTTCAAGCAAAAGCAGCTGATTTTTGACAAAAGAGATAACACCCCCCCATTACGTAATTCTTCAGAAAGGTGAAAAATGGTCCGTTTTCAAATGTTTTATTTTTGAACGTCAGTTCACATTTGTAGGTGGATTATTTGTTTTAGAGCTAAAATTAGCACGTTTAAAGTGATTTTCATGCTTCCAGGGGCTCAAAACACAAGATTTGTGGAATGGTTAAAAGTGCATGAAAATGGCCAATTTGCTCACTCTGAGGTCTCAAAAAGTGTTTCTTCACCCCGGGAAGTGTATTAAATACCATTTGGAGGCATTTAATGTTCAAGCAAAAACGGCAGATTTTTGACAAAAGAGATAACACCCCCCATTACGTAATTCTTCAGAAAGGTGAAAAATGGTCCGTTTTCAAATGTTTTATTTTTGAACGTCAGTTCACATTTGTAGGTGGATTATTTGTTTTAGAGCTAAAATTAGCACGTTTAAAGTGATTTTCATGCTTCCAGGGGCTCAAAACACAAGATTTGTGGAATGGTTAAACGTGCATGAAAATGGCCAATTTGCTCACTCTGAGGTCTCAAAAAGTGTTTCTTCACCCCGGGAAGTGTATTAAATACCATTTGGAGGCATTTAATGTTCAAGCAAAAACGGCAGATTTTTGACAAAAGAGATAACACCCCCCCATTACGTCATTCTTCAGAAAGGTGAAAAATGGTCCGTTTTCAAATGTTTTATTTTTGAACGTCAGTTCACATTTGTAGGTGGATTATAAGTTTTAGAGCTAAAATTAGCATGTTTAAAGTGATTTTCATGCTTCCAGGGGCCCGGGAAGTGAATTAAATACCATTTGGAGGCATTTAATGTTCAAACAAAAACAGCTGATTTTTGACAAAAGAGATAACACCCCCCCATTACGTCATGCTTCAGAAAGGTGAAAAATTGTCCGTTTTCAAATGTTTTATTTTTGAATGTCAGTTCACATTTGTAGGTGGATTATTAGTTTTAGAGCTAAAATTAGCATGTTTAAAGTGATTTTCATGCTTTCTGTGGCCCTAAACACAAGGTTTGTGGAATGGTTAAAAGTGCATGAAAATGGCCAATTTGCTCACTCTGAGGTCTCAAAAAGTGTTTCTTCACCCCGGGAAGTGTATTAAATACCATTTGGAGGCATTTAATGTTCAAGCAAAAACGGCAGATTTTTGACAAAAGAGATAACACCCCCCCATTACGTCATTCTTCAGAAAGGTGAAAAATGGTCCGTTTTCAAATGTTTTATTTTTGAACGTCAGTTCACATTTGTAGGTGGATTATTAGTTTTAGAGCTAAAATTAGCATGTTTAAAGTGATTTTCATGCTTCCAGGGGCCCGGGAAGTGAATTAAATACCATTTGGAGGCATTTAATGTTCAAACAAAAACAGCTGATTTTTGACAATAGAGATAACACCCCCCCATTACGTCATGCTTCAGAAAGGTGAAAAATTGTCCTTTTTCAAATGTTTTATTTTTGAATGTCAGTTCACATTTGTAGGTGGATTATTAGTTTTAGAGCTAAAATTAGCATGTTTAAAGTGATTTTCATGCTTTCTGTGGCCCTAAACACAAGGTTTGTGGAATGGTTAAAAGTGCATGAAAATGGCCAATTTGCTCACTCTGAGGTCTCAAAAAGTGTTTCTTCACACCGGGAAGTAAATTAAATACCATTTGGAGGCATTTAATGTTCAAGCAAAAACAGCTGATTTTTGACAAAAGATATAACACCCCCCCATTACGTAATTCTTCAGAAAGGTGAAAAATGGTCCGTTTTCAAATGTTTTATTTTTGAACGTCAGTTCACATTTGTAGGTGGATTATAAGTTTTAGAGCTAAAATTAGCATGTTTAAAGTGATTTTCATGCTTCCAGGCGCTCAAAACACAAGATTTGTGGAATGGTTAAAAGTGCATGAAAATGGCCAATTTGCTCACTCTGAGGTCTCAAAAAGTGTTTCTTCACCCCGGGAAGTGAATTAAATACCATTTGGAGGCATTTAATGTTCAAGCAAAAACAGCTGATTTTTGACAAAAGAGATAACACCCCCCCATTACGTCATTCTTCAGAAAGGTAAAAAATGGTCCGTTTTCAAATGTTTTATTTTTGAACGTCAGTTCACATTTGTAGGTGGATTATTAGTTTTAGAGCTAAAATTAGCATGTTTAAAGTGATTTTCATGCTTCCAGGGGCTCTAAACACAAGATTTGTGGAATGGGTAAAAGTGCATGAAAATGGCCAATTTGCTCACTCTGAGGTCTCAAAAAGTGTTTCTTCACCCCGGGAAGTGAATTAAATACCATTTGGAGGCATTTAATGTTCAATCAAAAACAGCTGATTTTTGACAAAAGAGATAACACCCCCCATTACGTCATGCTTCAGAAAGGTGAAAAATTGTCCGTTTTCAAATGTTTTATTTTTGAATGTCAGTTCACATTTGTAGGTGGATTATTAGTTTTAGAGCTAAAATTAGCATGTTTAAAGTGATTTTCATGCTTTCTGTGGCCCTAAACACAAGGTTTGTGGAATGGTTAAAAGTGCATGAAAATGGCCAATTTGCTCACTCTGAGGTCTCAAAAAGTGTTTCTTCACCCCGGGAAGTGTATTAAATACCATTTGGAGGCATTTAATGTTCAAGCAAAAACGGCAGATTTTTGACAAAAGAGATAACACCCCCCCATTACGTCATTCTTCAGAAAGGTGAAAAATGGTCCGTTTTCAAATGTTTTATTTTTGAACGTCAGTTCACATTTGTAGGTGGATTATTAGTTTTAGAGCTAAAATTAGCATGTTTAAAGTGATTTTCATGCTTCCAGGGGCCCGGGAAGTGAATTAAATACCATTTGGAGGCATTTAATGTTCAAACAAAAACAGCTGATTTTTGACAAAAGAGATAACACCCCCCCATTACGTCATGCTTCAGAAAGGTGAAAAATTGTCCGTTTTCAAATGTTTTATTTTTGAATGTCAGTTCACATTTGTAGGTGGATTATTAGTTTTAGAGCTAAAATTAGCATGTTTAAAGTGATTTTCATGCTTTCTGTGGCCCTAAACACAAGGTTTGTGGAATGGTTAAAAGTGCATGAAAATGGCCAATTTGCTCACTCTGAGGTCTCAAAAAGTGTTTCTTCACCCCGGGAAGTAAATTAAATACCATTTGGAGGCATTTAATGTTCAAGCAAAAACAGCTGATTTTTGACAAAAGATATAACACCCCCCCATTACGTAATTCTTCAGAAAGGTGAAAAATGGTCCGTTTTCAAATGTTTTATTTTTGAACGTCAGTTCACATTTGTAGGTGGATTATAAGTTTTAGAGCTAAAATTAGCATGTTTAAAGTGATTTTCATGCTTCCAGGGGCTCTAAACACAAGATTTGTGGAATGGTTAAAAGTGCATGAAAATGGCCAATTTGCTCACTCTGAGGTCTCAAAAAGTGTTTCTTCACCCCGGGAAGTGAATTAAATACCATTTGGAGGCATTTAATGTTCAATCAAAAACAGCTGATTTTTGACAAAAGAGATAACACCCCCCATTACGTCATGCTTGAGAAAGGTGAAAAATTGTCCTTTTTCAAATGTTTTATTTTTGAATGTCAGTTCACATTTGTAGGTGGATTATTAGTTTTAGAGCTAAAATTAGCATGTTTAAAGTGATTTTCATGCTTCCTGTGGCCCTAAACACAAGGTTTGTGGAATAGTTAAAAGTGCATGAAAATGGCCAATTTGCTCACTCTGAGGTCTCAAAAAGTGTTTCTTCACCCCGGGAAGTGAATTAAATACCATTTGGAGGCATTTAATATTCAAGCAAAAACAGCAGATTTTTGACAAAAGAGATAACACCCCCCCATTACGTCATTCTTCAAAAAGGTGAAAAATGGTCCGTTTTCAAATGTTTTATTTTTGAACGTCAGTTCACATTTATGGTGGATTATTAGTTTTAGAGCTAAAATTAGCATGTTTAAAGTGATTTTCATGCTTCCAGGGGCTCTAAACACAAGATTTGTGGAATGGTTAAAAGTGCATGAAAATGGCCAATTTGCTCACTCTGAGGTTTCAAAAAGTGTTTCTTCACCTCGGGAAGTGAATTAAATACCATTTGGAGGCATTTAATGTTCAAGCAAAAACAGCTGATTTTTGACAAAAGAGATAACACCCCCCCTTACGTCATTCTTCAGAAAGGTGAAAAATGGTCCGTTTTCAAATGTTTTATTTTTGAACGTCAGTTCACATTTGTAGGTGGATTATTAGTTTTAGAGCTAAAATTAGCATGTTTAAAGTGATTTTCATGCTTCCAGGGGCCCGGGAAGTGAATTAAATACCATTTGGAGGCATTTAATGTTCAAGCAAAAACAGCTGATTTTTGACAAAAGAGATAACACCCCCCCATTACGTCGAGCTTCAGAAAGGTGAAAAATTGTCTGTTTTCAAATGTTTTATTTTTGAATGTCAGTTCACATTTGTAGGTGGATCATCAGTTTTAGAGCTAAAAAAATTAGCATGTTTAAAGTGATTTTCATGCTTCCAGGGGCTCTAAACACAAGATTTGTGGAATGGTTAAAAGTGCATGAAAATGGCCAATTTGCTCACTCTGAGGTCTCAAAAAGTGTTTCTTCACCCCGGGAAGTGAATTAAATACCATTTGGAGGCATTTAATGTTCAATCAAAAACAGCTGATTTTTGACAAAAGAGATAACACCCCCCATTACGTCATGCTTCAGAAAGGTGAAAAATTGTCCGTTTTAAAATGTTTTATTTTTGAATGTCAGTTCACATTTGTAGGTGGATTATTAGTTTTAGAGCTAAAATTAGCATGTTTAAAGTGATTTTCATGCTTCCTCTGGCCCTAAACACAAGGTTTGTGGAATGGTTAAAAGTACATGAAAATGGCCAATTTGCTCACTCTGAGGTCTCAAAAAGTGTTTCTTCACTCCGGGAAGTGAATTAAATACCATTTGGAGGCATTTAATGTTCAAGCAAAAACAGCTGATTTTTGACAAAAGAGATAACACCCCCCCCATTACGTAATTCTTCAGAAAGGTGAAAAATGGTCAGTTTTCAAATGTTTTATTTTTTAACGTCAGTTCACATTTGTAGGTGGATTATTAGTTTTAGAGCTAAAATTAGCATGTTTAAAGTGATTTTCATGCTTCCAGGGGCTCAAAACACAAGATTTGTGGAATGGTTAAAAGTGCATGAAAATGGCCAATTTGCTCACTCTGAGGTCTCAAAAAGTGTTTCTTCACCCCGGGAAGTGAATTAAATACCATTTGGAGGCATTTAATGTTCAAGCAAAAACGGCTGATTTTTGACAAAAGAGATAACACCACCCATTACGTCATGCTTCAGAAAGGTGAAAAATTGTCCGTTTTCAAATGTTTTATTTTTGAATGTCAGTTCACATTTGTAGGTGGATTATTAGTTTTAGAGCTAAAATTAGCATGTTTAAAGTGATTTTCATGCTTTCTGTGGCCCTAAACACAAGGTTTGTGGAATGGTTAAATGTGCATGAAAATGGCCAATTTGCTCACTCTGAGGTCTCAAAAAGTGCTTCTTCACCCCGGGAAGTGAATTAAATACCATTTGGAGGCATTTAATGTTCAATCAAAAACAGCTGATTTTTGACAAAAGAGATAACACCCCCCATTACGTCATGCTTGAGAAAGGTGAAAAATTGTCCTTTTTCAAATGTTTTATTTTTGAATGTCAGTTCACATTTGTAGGTGGATTATTAGTTTTAGAGCTAAAATTAGCATGTTTAAAGTGATTTTCATGCTTCCTGTGGCCCTAAACACAAGGTTTGTGGAATAGTTAAAAGTGCATGAAAATGGCCAATTTGCTCACTCTGAGGTCTCAAAAAGTGTTTCTTCACCCCGGGAAGTGAATTAAATACCATTTGGAGGCATTTAATATTCAAGCAAAAACAGCAGATTTTTGACAAAAGAGATAACACCCCCCCATTACGTCATTCTTCAGAAAGGTGAAAAATGGTCCGTTTTCAAATGTTTTATTTTTGAACGTCAGTTCACATTTGTGGTGGATTATTAGTTTTAGAGCTAAAATTAGCATGTTTAAAGTGATTTTCATGCTTCCAGGGGCTCTTAACACAAGATTTGTGGAATGGTTAAAAGTGCATGAAAATGGCCAATTTGCTCACTCTGAGGTCTCAAAAAGTGTTTCTTCACCCCGGGAAGTGAATTAAATACCATTTGGAGGCATTTAATGTTCAAGCAAAAACTGCTGATTTTTGACAAAAGAGATAACACCCCCCCTTACGTCATTCTTCAGAAAGGTGAAAACTGGTCCGTTTTCAAATGTTTTATTTTTGAACGTCAGTTCACATTTGTAGGTGGATTATTAGTTTTAGAGCTAAAATTAGCATGTTTAAAGTGATTTTCATGCTTCCAGGGGCCCGGGAAGTGAATTAAATACCATTTGGAGGCATTTAATGTTCAAGCAAAAACAGCTGATCTTTGACAAAAGAGATAACACCCCCCATTACGTCATTCTTCAGAAAGGTGAAAAATGGTCAGTTTTCAAATGTTTTATTTTTGAACGTCAGTTCACATTTGTAGGTGGATTATTAGTTTTAGAGCTAAAATTAGCATGTTTAAAGTGATTTTCATGCTTCCAGGGGCTCTTAACACAAGATTTGTGGAATGGTTAAAAGTGCATGAAAATGGCCAATTTGCTCACTCTGAGGTCTCAAAAAGTGTTTCTTCACCCCGGGAAGTGAATTAAATACCATTTGGAGGCATTTAATGTTCAAGCAAAAACTGCTGATTTTTGACAAACGAGATAACACCCCCCCTTACGTCATTCTTCAGAAAGGTGAAAAATGGTCCGTTTTCAAATGTTTTATTTTTGAACGTCAGTTCACATTTGTAGGTGGATTAATAGTTTTAGAGCTAAAATTAGCATGTTTAAAGTGATTTTCATGCTTCCAGGGGCCCGGGAAGTGAATTAAATACCATTTGGAGGCATTTAATGTTCAAGCAAAAACAGCTGATTTTTGACAAAAGAGATAACACCCCCCCATTACGTCGAGCTTCAGAAAGGTGAAAAATTGTCTGTTTTCAAATGTTTTATTTTTGAATGTCAGTTCACATTTGTAGGTGGATCATCAGTTTTAGAGCTAAAAAAATTAGCATGTTTAAAGTGATTTTCATGCTTCCAGGGGCTCTAAACACAAGATTTGTGGAATGGTTAAAAGTGCATGAAAATGGCCAATTTGCTCACTCTGAAGTCTCAAAAAGTGTTTCTTCACCCCGGGAAGTGAATTAAATACCATTTGGAGGCATTTAATGTTCAATCAAAAACAGCTGATTTTTGACAAAAGAGATAACACCCCCCATTACGTCATGCTTCAGAAAGGTGAAAAATTGTCCGTTTTAAAATGTTTTATTTTTGAATGTCAGTTCACATTTGTAGGTGGATTATTAGTTTTAGAGCTAAAATTAGCATGTTTAAAGTGATTTTCATGCTTCCTGTGGCCCTAAACACAAGGTTTGTGGAATGGTTAAAAGTACATGAAAATGGCCAATTTGCTCACTCTGAGGTCTCAAAAAGTGTTTCTTCACTCCGGGAAGTGAATTAAATACCATTTGGAGGCATTTAATGTTCAAGCAAAAACAGCTGATTTTTGACAAAAGATATAACACCCCCCCATTACGTAATTCTTCAGAAAGGTGAAAAATGGTCCGTTTTCAAATGTTTTATTTTTGAACGTCAGTTCACATTTGTAGGTGGATTATAAGTTTTAGAGCTAAAATTAGCATGTTTAAAGTGATTTTCATGCTTCCAGGCGCTCAAAACACAAGATTTGTGGAATGGTTAAAAGTGCATGAAAATGGCCAATTTGCTCACTCTGAGGTCTCAAAAAGTGTTTCTTCACCCCGGGAAGTGAATTAAATACCATTTGGAGGCATTTAATGTTCAAGCAAAAACAGCTGATTTTTGACAAAAGAGATAACACCCCCCCATTACGTCATTCTTCAGAAAGGTAAAAAATGGTCCGTTTTCAAATGTTTTATTTTTGAACGTCAGTTCACATTTGTAGGTGGATTATTAGTTTTAGAGCTAAAATTAGCATGTTTAAAGTGATTTTCATGCTTCCAGGGGCTCTAAACACAAGATTTGTGGAATGGGTAAAAGTGCATGAAAATGGCCAATTTGCTCACTCTGAGGTCTCAAAAAGTGTTTCTTCACCCCGGGAAGTGAATTAAATACCATTTGGAGGCATTTAATGTTCAATCAAAAACAGCTGATTTTTGACAAAAGAGATAACACCCCCCATTACGTCATGCTTCAGAAAGGTGAAAAATTGTCCGTTTTCAAATGTTTTATTTTTGAATGTCAGTTCACATTTGTAGGTGGATTATTAGTTTTAGAGCTAAAATTAGCATGTTTAAAGTGATTTTCATGCTTTCTGTGGCCCTAAACACAAGGTTTGTGGAATGGTTAAAAGTGCATGAAAATGGCCAATTTGCTCACTCTGAGGTCTCAAAAAGTGTTTCTTCACCCCGGGAAGTGAATTAAATACCATTTGGAGGCATTTAATGTTCAAGCAAAAACAGCTGATTTTTGACAAAAGAGATAACACCCCCCCATTACGTAATTCTTCAGAAAGGTGAAAAATGGTCCGTTTTCAAATGTTTTATTTTTGAACGTCAGTTCACATTTGTAGGTGGATTATTTGTTTTAGAGCTAAAATTAGCACGTTTAAAGTGATTTTCATGCTTCCAGGGGCTCAAAACACAAGATTTGTGGAATGGTTAAAAGTGCATGAAAATGGCCAATTTGCTCACTCTGAGGTCTCAAAAAGTGTTTCTTCACCCCGGGAAGTGTATTAAATACCATTTGGAGGCATTTAATGTTCAAGCAAAAACGGCAGATTTTTGACAAAAGAGATAACACCCCCCCATTACGTCATTCTTCAGAAAGGTGAAAAATGGTCCGTTTTCAAATGTTTTATTTTTGAACGTCAGTTCACATTTGTAGGTGGATTATTAGTTTTAGAGCTAAAATTAGCATGTTTAAAGTGATTTTCATGCTTCCAGGGGCCCGGGAAGTGAATTAAATACCATTTGGAGGCATTTAATGTTCAAACAAAAACAGCTGATTTTTGACAAAAGAGATAACACCCCCCCATTACGTCATGCTTCAGAAAGGTGAAAAATTGTCCGTTTTTAAATGTTTTATTTTTGAATGTCAGTTCACATTTGTAGGTGGATTATTAGTTTTAGAGCTAAAATTAGCATGTTTAAAGTGATTTTCATGCTTTCTGTGGCCCTAAACACAAGGTTTGTGGAATGGTTAAAAGTGCATGAAAATGGCCAATTTGCTCACTCTGAGGTCTCAAAAAGTGTTTCTTCACCCCGGGAAGTAAATTAAATACCATTTGGAGGCATTTAATGTTCAAGCAAAAACAGCTGATTTTTGACAAAAGATATAACACCCCCCCATTACGTAATTCTTCAGAAAGGTGAAAAATGGTCCATTTTCAAATGTTTTATTTTTGAACGTCAGTTCACATTTGTAGGTGGATTATAAGTTTTAGAGCTAAAATTAGCATGTTTAAAGTGATTTTCATGCTTCCAGGGGCTCTAAACACAAGATTTGTGGAATGGTTAAAAGTGCATGAAAATGGCCAATTTGCTCACTCTGAGGTCTCAAAAAGTGTTTCTTCACCCCGGGAAGTGAATTAAATACCATTTGGAGGCATTTAATGTTCAATCAAAAACAGCTGATTTTTGACAAAAGAGATAACACCCCCCATTACGTCATGCTTGAGAAAGGTGAAAAATTGTCCTTTTTCAAATGTTTTATTTTTGAATGTCAGTTCACATTTGTAGGTGGATTATTAGTTTTAGAGCTAAAATTAGCATGTTTAAAGTGATTTTCATGCTTCCTGTGGCCCTAAACACAAGGTTTGTGGAATAGTTAAAAGTGCATGAAAATGGCCAATTTGCTCACTCTGAGGTCTCAAAAAGTGTTTCTTCACCCCGGGAAGTGAATTAAATACCATTTGGAGGCATTTAATATTCAAGCAAAAACAGCAGATTTTTGACAAAAGAGATAACACCCCCCCATTACGTCATTCTTCAGAAAGGTGAAAAATGGTCCGTTTTCAAATGTTTTATTTTTGAACGTCAGTTCACATTTGTGGTGGATTATTAGTTTTAGAGCTAAAATTAGCATGTTTAAAGTGATTTTCATGCTTCCAGGGGCTCTTAACACAAGATTTGTGGAATGGTTAAAAGTGCATGAAAATGGCCAATTTGCTCACTCTGAGGTCTCAAAAAGTGTTTCTTCACCCCGGGAAGTGAATTAAATACCATTTGGAGGCATTTAATGTTCAAGCAAAAACTGCTGATTTTTTACAAAAGAGATAACACCCCCCCTTACGTCATTCTTCAGAAAGGTGAAAAATGGTCCGTTTTCAAATGTTTTATTTTTGAACGTCAGTTCACATTTGTAGGTGGATTATTAGTTTTAGAGCTAAAATTAGCATGTTTAAAGTGATTTTCATGCTTCCAGGGGCCCGGGAAGTGAATTAAATACCATTTGGAGGCATTTAATGTTCAAGCAAAAACAGCTGATCTTTGACAAAAGAGATAACACCCCCCATTACGTCATTCTTCAGAAAGGTGAAAAATGGTCAGTTTTCAAATGTTTTATTTTTGAACGTCAGTTCACATTTGTAGGTGGATTATTAGTTTTAGAGCTAAAATTAGCATGTTTAAAGTGATTTTCATGCTTCCAGGGGCTCTTAACACAAGATTTGTGGAATGGTTAAAAGTGCATGAAAATGGCCAATTTGCTCACTCTGAGGTCTCAAAAAGTGTTTCTTCACCCCGGGAAGTAAATTAAATACCATTTGGAGGCATTTAATGTTCAAGCAAAAACTGCGGATTTTTGACAAACGAGATAACACCCCCCCTTACGTCATTCTTCAGAAAGGTGAAAAATGGTCCGTTTTCAAATGTTTTATTTTTGAACGTCAGTTCACATTTGTAGGTGGATTAATAGTTTTAGAGCTAAAATTAGCATGTTTAAAGTGATTTTCATGCTTCCAGGGGCCCGGGAAGTGAATTAAATACCATTTGGAGGCATTTAATGTTCAAGCAAAAACAGCAGATTTTTGACAAAAGAGATAACACCCCCCCATTACGTCGAGCTTCAGAAAGGTGAAAAATTGTCTGTTTTCAAATGTTTTATTTTTGAATGTCAGTTCTCATTTGTAGGTGGATCATCAGTTTTAGAGCTAAAAAAATTAGCATGTTTAAAGTGATTTTCATGCTTCCAGGGGCTCTAAACACAAGATTTGTGGAATGGTTAAAAGTGCATGAAAATGGCCAATTTGCTCACTCTGAGGTCTCAAAAAGTGTTTCTTCACCCCGGGAAGTGAATTAAATACCATTTGGAGGCATTTAATGTTCAATCAAAAACAGCTGATTTTTGACAAAAGAGATAACACCCCCCATTACGTCATGCTTGAGAAAGGTGAAAAATTGTCCTTTTTCAAATGTTTTATTTTTGAATGTCAGTTCACATTTGTAGGTGGATTATTAGTTTTAGAGCTAAAATTAGCATGTTTAAAGTGATTTTCATGCTTCCTGTGGCCCTAAACACAAGGTTTGTGGAATAGTTAAAAGTGCATGAAAATGGCCAATTTGCTCACTCTGAGGTCTCAAAAAGTGTTTCTTCACCCCGGGAAGTGAATTAAATACCATTTGGAGGCATTTAATATTCAAGCAAAAACAGCAGATTTTTGACAAAAGAGATAACACCCCCCCATTACGTCATTCTTCAGAAAGGTGAAAAATGGTCCGTTTTCAAATGTTTTATTTTTGAACGTCAGTTCACATTTGTGGTGGATTATTAGTTTTAGAGCTAAAATTAGCATGTTTAAAGTGATTTTCATGCTTCCAGGGGCTCTTAACACAAGATTTGTGGAATGGTTAAAAGTGCATGAAAATGGCCAATTTGCTCACTCTGAGGTCTCAAAAAGTGTTTCTTCACCCCGGGAAGTGAATTAAATACCATTTGGAGGCATTTAATGTTCAAGCAAAAACTGCTGATTTTTTACAAAAGAGATAACACCCCCCCTTACGTCATTCTTCAGAAAGGTGAAAAATGGTCCGTTTTCAAATGTTTTATTTTTGAACGTCAGTTCACATTTGTAGGTGGATTATTAGTTTTAGAGCTAAAATTAGCATGTTTAAAGTGATTTTCATGCTTCCAGGGGCCCGGGAAGTGAATTAAATACCATTTGGAGGCATTTAATGTTCAAGCAAAAACAGCTGATCTTTGACAAAAGAGATAACACCCCCCATTACGTCATTCTTCAGAAAGGTGAAAAATGGTCAGTTTTCAAATGTTTTATTTTTGAACGTCAGTTCACATTTGTAGGTGGATTATTAGTTTTAGAGCTAAAATTAGCATGTTTAAAGTGATTTTCATGCTTCCAGGGGCTCTTAACACAAGATTTGTGGAATGGTTAAAAGTGCATGAAAATGGCCAATTTGCTCACTCTGAGGTCTCAAAAAGTGTTTCTTCACCCCGGGAAGTAAATTAAATACCATTTGGAGGCATTTAATGTTCAAGCAAAAACTGCTGATTTTTGACAAACGAGATAACACCCCCCCTTACGTCATTCTTCAGAAAGGTGAAAAATGGTCCGTTTTCAAATGTTTTATTTTTGAACGTCAGTTCACATTTGTAGGTGGATTAATAGTTTTAGAGCTAAAATTAGCATGTTTAAAGTGATTTTCATGCTTCCAGGGGCCCGGGAAGTGAATTAAATACCATTTGGAGGCATTTAATGTTCAAGCAAAAACAGCTGATTTTTGACAAAAGAGATAACACCCCCCCATTACGTCGAGCTTCAGAAAGGTGAAAAATTGTCTGTTTTCAAATGTTTTATTTTTGAATGTCAGTTCTCATTTGTAGGTGGATCATCAGTTTTAGAGCTAAAAAAAATAGCATGTTTAAAGTGATTTTCATGCTTCCAGGGGCTCTAAACACAAGATTTGTGGAATGGTTAAAAGTGCATGAAAATGGCCAATTTGCTCACTCTGAGGTCTCAAAAAGTGTTTCTTCACCCCGGGAAGTGAATTAAATACCATTTGGAGGCATTTAATGTTCAATCAAAAACAGCTGATTTTTGACAAAAGAGATAACACCCCCCATTACGTCATGCTTGAGAAAGGTGAAAAATTGTCCGTTTTCAAATGTTTTATTTTTGAATGTCAGTTCACATTTGTAGGTGGATTATTAGTTTTAGAGCTAAAATTAGCATGTTTAAAGTGATTTTCATGCTTCCTGTGGCCCTAAACACAAGGTTTGTGGAATGGTTAAAAGTACATGAAAATGGCCAATTTGCTCACTCTGAGGTCTCAAAAAGTGTTTCTTCACTCCGGGAAGTGAATTAAATACCATTTGGAGGCATTTAATGTTCAAGCAAAAACAGCTGATTTTTGACAAAAGAGATAACACCCCCCCATTACGTAATTCTTCAGAAAGGTGAAAAATGGTCAGTTTTCAAATGTTTTATTTTTTAACGTCAGTTCACATTTGTAGGTGGATTATTAGTTTTAGAGCTAAAATTAGCATGTTTAAAGTGATTTTCATGCTTCCAGGGGCTCAAAACACAAGATTTGTGGAATGGTTAAAAGTGCATGAAAATGGCCAATTTGCTCACTCTGAGGTCTCAAAAAGTGTTTCTTCACCCCGGGAAGTGAATTAAATACCATTTGGAGGCATTTAATGTTCAAGCAAAAACGGCTGATTTTTGACAAAAGAGATAACACCCCCCCATTACGTCATGCTTCAGAAAGGTGAAAAATTGTCCGTTTTCAAATGTTTTATTTTTGAATGTCAGTTCACATTTGTAGGTGGATTATTAGTTTTAGAGCTAAAATTAGCATGTTTAAAGTGATTTTCATGCTTTCTGTGGCCCTAAACACAAGGTTTGTGGAATGGTTAAAAGTGCATGAAAATGGCCAATTTGCTCACTCTGAGGTCTCAAAAAGTGCTTCTTCACCCCGGGAAGTAAATTAAATACCATTTGGAGGCATTTAATGTTCAAGCAAAAACAGCTGATTTTTGACAAAAGAGATAACACCCCCCATTACGTCATTCTTCAGAAAGGTAAAAAATGGTCCGTTTTCAAATGTTTTATTTTTGAACGTCAGTTCACATTTGTAGGTGGATTATTAGTTTTAGAGCTAAAATTAGCATGTTTAAAGTGATTTTCATGCTTCCAGGGGCTCTAAACACAAGATTTGTGGAATGGTTAAAAGTGCATGAAAATGGCCAATTTGCTCACTCTGAGGTCTCAAAAAGTGTTTCTTCACCCCGGGAAGTGAATTAAATACAATTTGGAGGCATTTAATGTTCAAGCAAAAACGGCGGATTTTTGACAAAAGAGATAACACCCCCCCATTACGTCATGCTTCAGAAAGGTGAAAAATTGTCAGTTTTCAAATGTTTTATTTTTGAATATCAGTTCACATTTGTAGGTGGATTATTAGTTTTAGAGCTAAAATTAGCATGTTTAAAGTGATTTTCATGCTTTCTGTGGCCCTAAACACAAGGTTTGTGGAATGGTTAAAAGTGCATGAAAATGGCCAATTTGCTCACTCTGAGGTCTCAAAAAGTGTTTCTTCACCCCGGGAAGTAAATTAAATACCATTTGGAGGCATTTATTTGTTCAAGCAAAAACAGCTGATTTTTGACAAAAGAGATAACACCCCCCCATTACGTAATTCTTCAGAAAGGTGAAAAATGGTCCGTTTTCAAATGTTTTATTTTTGAACGTCAGTTCACATTTGTAGGTGGATTATTTGTTTTCGAGCTAAAATTAGCACGTTTAAAGTGATTTTCATGCTTCCAGGGGCTCAAAACACAAGATTTGTGGAATGGTTAAAAGTGCATGAAAATGGCCAATTTGCTCACTCTGAGGTCTCAAAAAGTGTTTCTTCACCCCGGGAAGTGTATTAAATACCATTTGGAGGCATTTAATGTTCAAGCAAAAACGGCAGATTTTTGACAAAAGAGATAACACCCCCCCATTACGTCATTCTTCAGAAAGGTGAAAAATGGTCCATTTTCAAATGTTTTATTTTTGAACGTCAGTTCACATTTGTAGGTGGATTATTAGTTTTAGAGCTAAAATTAGCATGTTTAAAGTGATTTTCATGCTTCCAGGGGCCCGGGAAGTGAATTAAATACCATTTGGAGGCATTTAATGTTCAAGCAAAAACGGCTGATTTTTGACAAAAGAGATAACACCCCCCCATTACGTCATGCTTCAGAAAGGTGAAAAATTGTCCGTTTTCAAATGTTTTATTTTTGAATGTCAGTTCACATTTGTAGGTGGATTATTAGTTTTAGAGCTAAAATTAGCATGTTTAAAGTGATTTTCATTCTTTCTGTGGCCCTAAACACAAGGTTTGTGGAATGGTTAAAAGTGCATGAAAATGGCCAATTTGCTCACTCTGAGGTCTCAAAAAGTGTTTCTTCACCCCGGGAAGTAAATTAAATACCATTTGGAGGCATTTAATGTTCAAGCAAAAACAGCTGATTTTTGACAAAAGAGATAACACCCCCCATTACGTAATTCTTCAGAAAGGTGAAAAATGGTCCGTTTTCAAATGTTTTATTTTTGAACGTCAGTTCACATTTGTAGGTGGATTATTAGTTTTAGAGCTAAAATTAGCATGTTAAAAGTGATTTTCATGCTTTCTGTGGCCCTAAACACAAGGTTTGTGGAATGGTTAAAAGTGCATGAAAATGGCCAATTTGCTCACTCTGAGGTCTCAAAAAGTGTTTCTTCACCCCGGGAAGTGTATTAAATACCATTTGGAGGCATTTAATGTTCAAGCAAAAACGGCAGATTTTTGACAAAAGAGATAACACCCCCCCATTACGTCTTTCTTCAGAAAGGTGAAAAATGGTCCGTTTTCAAATGTTTTATTTTTGAACGTCAGTTCACATTTGTAGGTGGATTATTAGTTTTAGAGCTAAAATTAGCATGTTTAAAGTGATTTTCATGCTTCCAGGGGCCCGGGAAGTGAATTAAATACCATTTGGAGGCATTTAATGTTCAAGCAAAAACAGCTGATTTTTGACAAAAGAGATAACACCCCCCATTACGTAATTCTTCAGAAAGGTGAAAAATGGTCCGTTTTCAAATGTTTTATTTTTGAACGTCAGTTCACATTTGTAGGTGGATTATAAGTTTTAGAGCTAAAATTAGCATGTTTAAAGTGATTTTCATGCTTCCAGGGGCTCAAAACACAAGATTTGTGGAATGGTTAAAAGTGCATGAAAATGGCCAATTTGCTCACTCTGAGGTCTCAAAAAGTGTTTCTTCACCCCGGGAAGTGAATTAAATACCATTTGGAGGCATTTAATGTTCAAGCAAAAACGGCAGATTTTTGACTAAAGAGATAACACCCCCCCCCATTACGTCATTCTTCAGAAAGGTGAAAAATGGTCCGTTTTCAAATGTTTTATTTTTGAACGTCAGTTCACATTTGTAGGTGGATTATTAGTTTTAGAGCTAAAATTAGCATGTTTAAAGTGATTTTCATGCTTACAGGGGCCCGGGAAGTGAATTAAATACCATTTGGAGGCATTTAATGTTCAAGCAAAAACGGCTGATTTTTGACAAAAGAGATAACACCCCCCCATTACGTCATGCTTCAGAAAGGTGAAAAATTGTCCGTTTTCAAATGTTTTATTTTTGAATGTCAGTTCACATTTGTAGGTGGATTATTAGTTTTAGAGCAAAATTAGCATGTTTAAAGTGATTTTCATGCTTCCTGTGGCCCTAAACACAAGGTTTGTGGAATGGTTAAAAGTGCATGAAAATGGCCAATTTGCTCACTCTGAGGTCTTAAAAAGTGTTTCTTCACCCCGGGAAGTGAATTAAATACCATTTGGAGGCATTTAATGTTCAAGCAAAAACAGCTGATTTTTGACAAAAGAGATAACACCCCGCCATTACGTAATTCTTCAGAAAGGTGAAAAATGGTCCGTTTTCAAATGTTTTATTTTTGAACGTCAGTTCACATTTGTAGGTGGATTATTTGTTTTAGAGCTAAAATTAGCACGTTTAAAGTGATTTTCATGCTTCCAGGGGCTCAAAACACAAGATTTGTGGAATGGTTAAAAGTGCATGAAAATGGCCAATTTGCTCACTCTGAGGTCTCAAAAAGTGTTTCTTCACCCCGGGAAGTGAATTAAATACAATTTGGAGGCATTTAATGTTCAAGCAAAAATGGCGGATTTTTGACAAAAGAGAAAACACCCCCCCCTTACGTCATTCTTCAGAAAGGTGAAAAAGGGTCCGTTTTCAAATGTTTTATTTTTGAACGTCAGTTCACATTTGTAGGTGGATTATTAGTTTTAGAGCTAAAATTAGCATGTTTAAAGTGATTTTCATGCTTCCAGGGGCCCGGGAAGTGAATTAAATACCATTTGGAGGCATTTAATGTTCAAGCAAAAACAGCTGATTTTTGACAAAAGAGATAACACCCCCCATTACGTCATTCTTCAGAAAGGTAAAAAATGGTCCGTTTTCAAATGTTTTATTTTTGAACGTCAGTTCACATTTGTAGGTGGATTATTAGTTTTAGAGCTAACATTAACATGTTTAAAGTGATTTTCATGCTTCCAGGGGCTCTAAACACAAGTTTTGTGGAATGGTTAAAAGTGCATGAAAATGGCCAATTTGCTCACTCTGAGGTCTCAAAAAGTGTTTCTTCACCCCGGGAAGTGAATTAAATACAATTTGGAGGCATTTAATGTTCAAGCAAAAACGGCGGATTTTTGACAAAAGAGATAACACCCCCCCCTTACGTCATTCTTCAGAAAGGTGAAAAATGGTCCGTTTTCAAATGTTTTATTTTTGAACGTCAGTTCACATTTGTAGGTGGATTATTAGTTTTAGAGCTAAAATTAGCATGTTTAAAGTGATTTTCATGCTTCCAGGGGCCCGGGAAGTGAATTAAATACCATTTGGAGGCATTTAATGTTCAAGCAAAAACAGCTGATTTTTTACAAAAGAGATAACACCCCCCCATTACGTCATTCTTCAGAAAGGTGAAAAATTGTCCGTTTTCAAATGTTTTATTTTTGAATGTCAGTTCACATTTGTAGGTGGATTATTAGTTTTAGAGCTAAAATTAGCATGTTTAAAGTGATTTACATGCTTATTGTGGCCCTAAACACAAAGTTTGTGGAATGGTTAAAAGTGCATGAAAATGTCCAATTTGCTCACTCTAAGGTCTCAAAAAGTGTTTCTTCACCCCGGGAAGTAAATTAAATACCATTTGGAGGCATTTAATGTTCAAGCAAAAACAGCTGATTTTTGACAAAAGAGATAACACCCCCCATTACGTAATTCT
This sequence comes from Lissotriton helveticus, assembly GCF_964261635.1. Classification (NCBI taxonomy): domain Eukaryota; kingdom Metazoa; phylum Chordata; class Amphibia; order Caudata; family Salamandridae; genus Lissotriton; species Lissotriton helveticus. The sequence goes on from NW_027611740.1 coordinate 4,670,903, forward strand.
TCAGAAAGGTGAAAAATGGTCCGTTTTCAAATGTTTTATTTTTGAACGTCAGTTCACATTTGTAGGTGGATTATTAGTTTTAGAGCTAAAATTAGCATGTTTAAAGTGATTTTCATGCTTCCAGGGGCTCTAAACACAAGATTTGTGGAATGGTTAAAAGTGCATGAAAATGGCCAATTTGCTCACTCTGAGGTCTCAAAAAGTGTTTCTTCACCCCGGGAAGTGAATTACATACCATTTGGAGGCATTTATTGTTCAAGCAAAAACTGCAGATTTTTGACAAAAGAGATAACACCCCCCCCATTACGTCATTCTTCAGAAAGGTGAAAAATGGTCAGTTTTCAAATGTTTTATTTTTGAACGTCAGTTCACATTTGTAGGTGGATTATTAGTTTTAGAGCTAAAATTAGCATGTTAAAAGTGATTTTCATGCTTTCTGTGGCCCTAAACACAAGGTTTGTGGAATGGTTAAAAGTGCATGAAAATGGCCAATTTGCTCACTCTGAGGTCTCAAAAAGTGTTTCTTCACCCCGGGAAGTGTATTAAATACCATTTGGAGGCATTTAATGTTCAAGCAAAAACGGCAGATTTTTGACAAAAGAGATAACACCCCCCCATTACGTCATTCTTCAGAAAGGTGAAAAATGGTCCGTTTTCAAATGTTTTATTTTTGAACGTCAGTTCACATTTGTAGGTGGATTATTAGTTTTAGAGCTAAAATTAGCATGTTTAAAGTGATTTTCATGCTTCCAGGGGCCCGGGAAGTGAATTAAATACCATTTGGAGGCATTTAATGTTCAAGCAAAAACAGCTGATTTTTGACAAAAGAGATAACACCCCCCATTACGTAATTCTTCAGAAAGGTGAAAATTGGTCCGTTTTCAAATGTTTTATTTTTGAACGTCAGTTCACATTTGTAGGTGGATTATAAGTTTTAGAGCTAAAATTAGCATGTTTAAAGTGATTTTCATGCTTCCAGGGGCTCAAAACACAAGATTTGTGGAATGGTTAAAAGTGCATGAAAATGGCCAATTTGCTCACTCTGAGGTCTCAAAAAGTGTTTCTTCACCCCGGGAAGTGAATTAAATACCATTTGGAGGCATTTAATGTTCAAGCAAAAACGGCAGATTTTTGACTAAAGAGATAACACCCCCCCCCATTACGTCATTCTTCAGAAAGGTGAAAAATGGTCCGTTTTCAAATGTTTTATTTTTGAACGTCAGTTCACATTTGTAGGTGGATTATTAGTTTTAGAGCTAAAATTAGCATGTTTAAAGTGATTTTCATGCTTACAGGGGCCCGGGAAGTGAATTAAATACCATTTGGAGGCATTTAATGTTCAAGCAAAAACGGCTGATTTTTGACAAAAGAGATAACACCCCCCCATTACGTCATGCTTCAGAAAGGTGAAAAATTGTCCGTTTTCAAATGTTTTATTTTTGAATGTCAGTTCACATTTGTAGGTGGATTATTAGTTTTAGGGCAAAATTAGCATGTTTAAAGTGATTTTCATGCTTCCTGTGGCCCTAAACACAAGGTTTGTGGAATGGTTAAAAGTGCATGAAAATGGCCAATTTGCTCACTCTGAGGTCTTAAAAAGTGTTTCTTCACCCCGGGAAGTGAATTAAATACCATTTGGAGGCATTTAATGTTCAAGCAAAAACAGCTGATTTTTGACAAAAGAGATAACACCCCGCCATTACGTAATTCTTCAGAAAGGTGAAAAATGGTCCGTTTTCAAATGTTTTATTTTTGAACGTCAGTTCACATTTGTAGGTGGATTATTTGTTTTAGAGCTAAAATTAGCACGTTTAAAGTGATTTTCATGCTTCCAGGGGCTCAAAACACAAGATTTGTGGAATGGTTAAAAGTGCATGAAAATGGCCAATTTGCTCACTCTGAGGTCTCAAAAAGTGTTTCTTCACCCCGGGAAGTGAATTAAATACAATTTGGAGGCATTTAATGTTCAAGCAAAAATGGCGGATTTTTGACAAAAGAGAAAACACCCCCCCCCTTACGTCATTCTTCAGAAAGGTGAAAAAGGGTCCGTTTTCAAATGTTTTATTTTTGAACGTCAGTTCACATTTGTAGGTGGATTATTAGTTTTAGAGCTAAAATTAGCATGTTTAAAGTGATTTTCATGCTTCCAGGGGCCCGGGAAGTGAATTAAATACCATTTGGAGGCATTTAATGTTCAAGCAAAAACAGCTGATTTTTGACAAAAGAGATAACACCCCCCATTACGTCATTCTTCAGAAAGGTAAAAAATGGTCCGTTTTCAAATGTTTTATTTTTGAACGTCAGTTCACATTTGTAGGTGGATTATTAGTTTTAGAGCTAACATTAACATGTTTAAAGTGATTTTCATGCTTCCAGGGGCTCTAAACACAAGTTTTGTGGAATGGTTAAAAGTGCATGAAAATGGCCAATTTGCTCACTCTGAGGTCTCAAAAAGTGTTTCTTCACCCCGGGAAGTGAATTAAATACAATTTGGAGGCATTTAATGTTCAAGCAAAAACGGCGGATTTTTGACAAAAGAGATAACACCCCCCCCTTACGTCATTCTTCAGAAAGGTGAAAAATGGTCCGTTTTCAAATGTTTTATTTTTGAACGTCAGTTCACATTTGTAGGTGGATTATTAGTTTTAGAGCTAAAATTAGCATGTTTAAAGTGATTTTCATGCTTCCAGGGGCCCGGGAAGTGAATTAAATACCATTTGGAGGCATTTAATGTTCAAGCAAAAACAGCTGATTTTTTACAAAAGAGATAACACCCCCCCATTACGTCATTCTTCAGAAAGGTGAAAAATTGTCCGTTTTCAAATGTTTTATTTTTGAATGTCAGTTCACATTTGTAGGTGGATTATTAGTTTTAGAGCTAAAATTAGCATGTTTAAAGTGATTTACATGCTTATTGTGGCCCTAAACACAAAGTTTGTGGAATGGTTAAAAGTGCATGAAAATGTCCAATTTGCTCACTCTGAGGTCTCAAAAAGTGTTTCTTCACCCCGGGAAGTAAATTAAATACCATTTGGAGGCATTTAATGTTCAAGCAAAAACAGCTGATTTTTGACAAAAGAGATAACACCCCCCATTACGTAATTCTTCAGAAAGGTGAAAAATGGTCCGTTTTCAAATGTTTTATTTTTGAACGTCAGTTCACATTTGTAGGTGGATTATTGAGCTAAAATTAGCATGTTTAAAGTGATTTTCATGCTTCCAGGGGCTCTAAACACAAGATTTGTGGAATGGTTAAAAGTGCATGAAAATGGCCAATTTGCTCACTCTGAGGTCTCAAAAAGTGTTTCTTCACCCCGGGAAGTGAATTACATACCATTTGGAGGCATTTAATGTTCAAGCAAAAACGGCTGATTTTTGACAAAAGAGATAACACCCCCCCATTACGTCATGCTTCAGAAAGGTGAAAAATGGTCCGTTTTCAAATGTTTTATTTTTGAATGTCAATTCACATTTGTAGGTGGATTATTAGTTTTAGAGCTAAAATTAGCATGTTTAAAGTGATTTTCATGCTTCCAGGGGCCCGGGAAGTGAATTAAATACCATTTGGAGGCATTTAATGTTCAAGCAAAAACAGCTGATGTTTGACAAAAGAGATAACACCCCCCCATTACGTCATGCTTCAGAAAGGTGAAAAATTGTCCGTTTTCAAATGTTTTATTTTTGAATGTCAGTTCACATTTGTAGGTGGATCATCAGTTTTAGAGCTAAAAAAATTAGCATGTTTAAAGTGATTTTCATGCTTCCAGGGGCTCTAAACACAAGATTTGTGGAATGGTTAAAAGTGCATGAAAATGGCCAATTTGCTCACTCTGAGGTCTCAAAAAGTGTTTCTTCACCCCGGGAAGTGAATTAAATACCATTTGGAGGCATTTAATGTTCAATCAAAAACAGCCGGTTTTTGACAAAAGAGATAACACCCCCCCATTACGTAATTCTTCAGAAAGGAGAAAAATTGTCTGTTTTCAAATGTTTTATTTTTGAATTTCAGTTCACATTTGTAGGTGGATTATTAGTTTTAGAGCTAAAATTAGCATGTTTAAAGTGATTTACATGCTTATTGTGGCCCTAAACACAAAGTTTGTGGAATGGTTAAAAGTGCATGAAAATGTCCAATTTGCTCACTCTAAGGTCTCAAAAAGTGTTTCTTCACCCCGGGAAGTAAATTAAATACCATTTGGAGGCATTTAATGTTCAAGCAAAAACAGCTGATTTTTGACAAAAGAGATAACACCCCCCATTACGTAATTCTTCAGAAAGGTGAAAAATGGTCCGTTTTCAAATGTTTTATTTTTGAACGTCAGTTCACATTTGTAGGTGGATTATTAGTTTTAGAGCTAAAATTAGCATGTTTAAAGTGATTTTCATGCTTCCAGGGGCTCTAAACACAAGATTTGTGGAATGGTTAAAAGTGCATGAAAATGGCCAATTTGCTCACTCTGAGGTCTCAAAAAGTGTTTCTTCACCCCGGGAAGTGAATTACATACCATTTGGAGGCATTTATTGTTCAAGCAAAAACTGCAGATTTTTGACAAAAGAGATAACACCCCCCCCATTACGTCATTCTTCAGAAAGGTGAAAAATGGTCAGTTTTCAAATGTTTTATTTTTGAACGTCAGTTCACATTTGTAGGTGGATTATTAGTTTTAGAGCTAAAATTAGCATGTTAAAAGTGATTTTCATGCTTTCTGTGGCCCTAAACACAAGGTTTGTGGAATGGTTAAAAGTGCATGAAAATGGCCAATTTGCTCACTCTGAGGTCTCAAAAAGTGTTTCTTCACCCCGGGAAGTGTATTAAATACCATTTGGAGGCATTTAATGTTCAAGCAAAAACGGCAGATTTTTGACAAAAGAGATAACACCCCCCCATTACGTCATTCTTCAGAAAGGTGAAAAATGGTCCGTTTTCAAATGTTTTATTTTTGAACGTCAGTTCACATTTGTAGGTGGATTATTAGTTTTAGAGCTAAAATTAGCATGTTTAAAGTGATTTTCATGCTTCCAGGGGCCCGGGAAGTGAATTAAATACCATTTGGAGGCATTTAATGTTCAAGCAAAAACAGCTGATTTTTGACAAAAGAGATAACACCCCCCATTACGTAATTCTTCAGAAAGGTGAAAATTGGTCCGTTTTCAAATGTTTTATTTTTGAACGTCAGTTCACATTTGTAGGTGGATTATAAGTTTTAGAGCTAAAATTAGCATGTTTAAAGTGATTTTCATGCTTCCAGGGGCTCAAAACACAAGATTTGTGGAATGGTTAAAAGTGCATGAAAATGGCCAATTTGCTCACTCTGAGGTCTCAAAAAGTGTTTCTTCACCCCGGGAAGTGAATTAAATACCATTTGGAGGCATTTAATGTTCAAGCAAAAACGGCAGATTTTTGACTAAAGAGATAACACCCCCCCCCATTACGTCATTCTTCAGAAAGGTGAAAAATGGTCCGTTTTCAAATGTTTTATTTTTGAACGTCAGTTCACATTTGTAGGTGGATTATTAGTTTTAGAGCTAAAATTAGCATGTTTAAAGTGATTTTCATGCTTACAGGGGCCCGGGAAGTGAATTAAATACCATTTGGAGGCATTTAATGTTCAAGCAAAAACGGCTGATTTTTGACAAAAGAGATAACACCCCCCCATTACGTCATGCTTCAGAAAGGTGAAAAATTGTCCGTTTTCAAATGTTTTATTTTTGAATGTCAGTTCACATTTGTAGGTGGATTATTAGTTTTAGGGCAAAATTAGCATGTTTAAAGTGATTTTCATGCTTCCTGTGGCCCTAAACACAAGGTTTGTGGAATGGTTAAAAGTGCATGAAAATGGCCAATTTGCTCACTCTGAGGTCTTAAAAAGTGTTTCTTCACCCCGGGAAGTGAATTAAATACCATTTGGAGGCATTTAATGTTCAAGCAAAAACAGCTGATTTTTGACAAAAGAGATAACACCCCGCCATTACGTAATTCTTCAGAAAGGTGAAAAATGGTCCGTTTTCAAATGTTTTATTTTTGAACGTCAGTTCACATTTGTAGGTGGATTATTTGTTTTAGAGCTAAAATTAGCACGTTTAAAGTGATTTTCATGCTTCCAGGGGCTCAAAACACAAGATTTGTGGAATGGTTAAAAGTGCATGAAAATGGCCAATTTGCTCACTCTGAGGTCTCAAAAAGTGTTTCTTCACCCCGGGAAGTGAATTAAATACAATTTGGAGGCATTTAATGTTCAAGCAAAAATGGCGGATTTTTGACAAAAGAGAAAACACCCCCCCCTTACGTCATTCTTCAGAAAGGTGAAAAAGGGTCCGTTTTCAAATGTTTTATTTTTGAACGTCAGTTCACATTTGTAGGTGGATTATTAGTTTTAGAGCTAAAATTAGCATGTTTAAAGTGATTTTCATGCTTCCAGGGGCCCGGGAAGTGAATTAAATACCATTTGGAGGCATTTAATGTTCAAGCAAAAACAGCTGATTTTTGACAAAAGAGATAACACCCCCCATTACGTCATTCTTCAGAAAGGTAAAAAATGGTCCGTTTTCAAATGTTTTATTTTTGAACGTCAGTTCACATTTGTAGGTGGATTATTAGTTTTAGAGCTAACATTAACATGTTTAAAGTGATTTTCATGCTTCCAGGGGCTCTAAACACAAGTTTTGTGGAATGGTTAAAAGTGCATGAAAATGGCCAATTTGCTCACTCTGAGGTCTCAAAAAGTGTTTCTTCACCCCGGGAAGTGAATTAAATACAATTTGGAGGCATTTAATGTTCAAGCAAAAACGGCGGATTTTTGACAAAAGAGATAACACCCCCCCCTTACGTCATTCTTCAGAAAGGTGAAAAATGGTCCGTTTTCAAATGTTTTATTTTTGAACGTCAGTTCACATTTGTAGGTGGATTATTAGTTTTAGAGCTAAAATTAGCATGTTTAAAGTGATTTTCATGCTTCCAGGGGCCCGGGAAGTGAATTAAATACCATTTGGAGGCATTTAATGTTCAAGCAAAAACAGCTGATTTTTTACAAAAGAGATAACACCCCCCCATTACGTCATTCTTCAGAAAGGTGAAAAATTGTCCGTTTTCAAATGTTTTATTTTTGAATGTCAGTTCACATTTGTAGGTGGATTATTAGTTTTAGAGCTAAAATTAGCATGTTTAAAGTGATTTACATGCTTATTGTGGCCCTAAACACAAAGTTTGTGGAATGGTTAAAAGTGCATGAAAATGTCCAATTTGCTCACTCTGAGGTCTCAAAAAGTGTTTCTTCACCCCGGGAAGTAAATTAAATACCATTTGGAGGCATTTAATGTTCAAGCAAAAACAGCTGATTTTTGACAAAAGAGATAACACCCCCCATTACGTAATTCTTCAGAAAGGTGAAAAATGGTCCGTTTTCAAATGTTTTATTTTTGAACGTCAGTTCACATTTGTAGGTGGATTATTGAGCTAAAATTAGCATGTTTAAAGTGATTTTCATGCTTCCAGGGGCTCTAAACACAAGATTTGTGGAATGGTTAAAAGTGCATGAAAATGGCCAATTTGCTCACTCTGAGGTCTCAAAAAGTGTTTCTTCACCCCGGGAAGTGAATTACATACCATTTGGAGGCATTTAATGTTCAAGCAAAAACGGCTGATTTTTGACAAAAGAGATAACACCCCCCCATTACGTCATGCTTCAGAAAGGTGAAAAATGGTCCGTTTTCAAATGTTTTATTTTTGAATGTCAATTCACATTTGTAGGTGGATTATTAGTTTTAGAGCTAAAATTAGCATGTTTAAAGTGATTTTCATGCTTCCAGGGGCCCGGGAAGTGAATTAAATACCATTTGGAGGCATTTAATGTTCAAGCAAAAACAGCTGATGTTTGACAAAAGAGATAACACCCCCCCATTACGTCATGCTTCAGAAAGGTGAAAAATTGTCCGTTTTCAAATGTTTTATTTTTGAATGTCAGTTCACATTTGTAGGTGGATCATCAGTTTTAGAGCTAAAAAAATTAGCATGTTTAAAGTGATTTTCATGCTTCCAGGGGCTCTAAACACAAGATTTGTGGAATGGTTAAAAGTGCATGAAAATGGCCAATTTGCTCACTCTGAGGTCTCAAAAAGTGTTTCTTCACCCCGGGAAGTGAATTAAATACCATTTGGAGGCATTTAATGTTCAATCAAAAACAGCCGGTTTTTGACAAAAGAGATAACACCCCCCCATTACGTAATTCTTCAGAAAGGAGAAAAATTGTCTGTTTTCAAATGTTTTATTTTTGAATTTCAGTTCACATTTGTAGGTGGATTATTAGTTTTAGAGCTAAAATTAGCATATTTAAAGTGATTTTCATGCTTCCATGGGCTCTAAACACAAGATTTGTGGAATGGTTAAAAGTGCATGAAAATGGCCAATGTGCTCACTCTGAGGTCTCAAAAAGTGTTTCTTCACCCCGGGAAGTGAATTATATACCATTTGGAGGCATTTAATGTTCAAGCAAAAACGGCTGATTTTTGACAAAAGAGATAACACCCACCCATTACGTCATGCTTCAGAAAGGTGAAAAATGGTCCGTTTTCAAATGTTTTAGTTTTGAACATCAGTTCACATTTGTAGGTGGAATATTAGTTTTAGAGCTAAAATTAGCATGTTTAAAGTGATTTTCATGCTTCCAGGGGCCCGGGAAGTGAATTAAATACCATTTGGAGGCATTTAATGTTCAAGCAAAAATGGCTGATTTTTGACAAAAGAGATAACACCCCCCATTACGTCATTCTTCAGAAAGGTGAAAAATGGTCCGTTTTCAAATGTTTTATTTTTGAATGTCAGTTCACATTTGTAGGTGGATTATTAGTTTTAGAGCTAAAATTAGCATGTTTAAAGTGATTTTCATGCTTTCTGTGGCCCTAAACACAAGGTTTGTGGAATGGTTAAAAGTGCATGAAAATGGCCAATTTGCTCACTCTGAGGTCTCAAAAAGTGTTTCTTCACCCCGGGAAGTAAATTAAATACCATTTGGAGGCATTTAATGTTCAAGCAAAAACAGCTGATTTTTGACAAAAGAGATAACACCCCCCCCATTACGTAATTCTTCAGAAAGGTGAAAAATGGTCAATTTTCAAATGTTTTATTTTTGAACGTCAGTTCACATTTGTAGGTGGATTATTAGTTTTAGAGCTAAAATTTGCATGTTTAAAGTGATTTTCATGCTACCAGGGGCTCTAAACACAAGATTTGTGGAATGGTTAAAAGTGCATGAAAATGGCCAATTTGCTCACTCTGAGGTCTCAAAAAGTGTTTCTTCACCCCGGGAAGTGAATTAAATACCATTTGGAGGCATTTAATGTTCAAGCAAAAATGGCTGATTTTTGACAAAAGAGATAACACCCCCCCATTACGTCATTCTTTAGAAAGGTGAAAAATGGTCCGTTTTCAAATGTTTTATTTTTGAACGTCAGTTCACATTTGTAGGTGGATTATTAGTTTTAGAGCTAAAATTAGCATGTTTAAAGTGATTTTCATGCTTACAGGGGCACGGGAAGTGAATTAAATACCATTTGGAGGCATTTAATGTTCAAGCAAAAACGGCTGATTTTTGACAAAAGAGATAACACCCCCCCATTACGTCATGCTTCAGAAAGGTGAAAAATTGTCCGTTTTCAAATGTTTTATTTTTGAATGTCAGTTCACATTTGTAGGTGGATTATTAGTTTTAGAGCAAAATTAGCATGTTTAAAGTGATTTTCATGCTTCCTGTGGCCCTAAACACAAGGTTTGTGGAATGGTTAAAAGTGCATGAAAATGGCCAATTTGCTCACTCTGAGGTCTCAAAAAGTGTTTCTTCACCCCGGGAAGTGAATTAAATACCATTTGGAGGCATTTAATGTTCAAGCAAAAATGGCGGATTTTAGACAAAAGAGAAAACACCCCCCCCTTACGTCATTCTTCAGAAAGGTGAAAAAGGGTCCGTTTTCAAATGTTTTATTTTTGAACGTCAGTTCACATTTGTAGGTGGATTATTAGTTTTAGAGCTAAAATTAGCATGTTTAAAGTGATTTTCATGCTTCCAGGGGCTCTAAACACAAGTTTTGTGGAATGGTTAAAAGTGCATGAAAATGGCCAATTTGCTCACTCTGAGGTCTCAAAAAGTGTTTCTTCACCCCGGGAAGTGAATTAAATACAATTTGGAGGCATTTAATGTTCAAGCAAAAACGGCGGATTTTTGACAAAAGAGATAACACCCCCCCCCTTACGTCATTCTTCAGAAAGGTGAAAAATGGTCCGTTTTCAAATGTTTTATTTTTGAACGTCAGTTCACATTTGTAGGTGGATTTTTCGTTTTAGAGCTAAAATTAGCATGTTTAAAGTGATTTTCATGCTTCCAGGGGCCCGGGAAGTGAATTAAATACCATTTGGAGGCATTTAATGTTCAAGCAAAAACAGCTGATTTTTTACAAAAGAGATAACACCCCCCCATTACGTCATTCTTCAGAAAGGTGAAAAATTGTCCGTTTTCAAATGTTTTATTTTTGAATGTCAGTTCACATTTGTAGGTGGATTATTAGTTTTAGAGCTAAAATTAGCATGTTTAAAGTGATTTACATGCTTATTGTGGCCCTAAACACAAAGTTTGTGGAATGGTTAAAAGTGCATGAAAATGTCCAATTTGCTCACTCTGAGGTCTCAAAAAGTGTTTCTTCACCCCGGGAAGTAAATTAAATACCATTTGGAGGCATTTAATGTTCAAGCAAAAACAGCTGATTTTTGACTAAAGAGATAACACCCCCCATTACGTAATTCTTCAGAAAGGTGAAAAATGGTCAGTTTTCAAATGTTTTATTTTTGAACGTCAGTTCACATTTGTAGGTGGATTATTAGTTTTAGAGCTAAAATTAGCATGTTTAAAGTGATTTTCATGCTTCCAGGGGCTCTAAACACAAGATTTGTGGAATGGTTAAAAGTGCATGAAAATGGCCAATTTGCTCACTCTGAGGTCTCAAAAAGTGTTTCTTCACCCCGGGAAGTGAATTACATACCATTTGGAGGCATTTAATGTTCAAGCAAAAACGGCAGATTTTTGACAAAAGAGATAACACCCCCCCATTACGTCATGCTTCAGAAAGGTGAAAAATGGTCCGTTTTCAAATGTTTTATTTTTGAATGTCAATTCACATTTGTAGGTGGATTATTAGTTTTAGAGCTAAAATTAGCATGTTTAAAGTGATTTTCATGCTTCCAGGGGCCCGGGAAGTGAATTAAATACCATTTGGAGGCATTTAATGTTCAAGCAAAAACAGCTGATGTTTGACAAAAGAGATAACACCCCCCCATTACGTCATGCTTCAGAAAGGTGAAAAATTGTCCGTTTTCAAATGTTTTATTTTTGAATGTCAGTTCACATTTGTAGGTGGATCATCAGTTTTAGAGCTAAAAAAATTAGCATGTTTAAAGTGATTTTCATGCTTCCAGGGGCTCTAAACACAAGATTTGTGGAATGGTTAAAAGTGCATGAAAATGGCCAATCTGCTCACTCTGAGGTCTCAAAAAGTGTTTCTTCACCCCGGGAAGTGAATTAAATACCATTTGGAGGCATTTAATGTTCAATCAAAAACAGCCGGTTTTTGACAAAAGAGATAACACCCCCCCATTACGTAATTCTTCAGAAAGGAGAAAAATTGTCTGTTTTCAAATGTTTTATTTTTGAATTTCAGTTCACATTTGTAGGTGGATTATTAGTTTTAGAGCTAAAATTAGCATATTTAAAGTGATTTTCATGCTTCCATGGGCTCTAAACACAAGATTTGTGGAATGGTTAAAAGTGCATGAAAATGGCCAATTTGCTCACTCTGAGGTCTCAAAAAGTGTTTCTTCACCCCGGGAAGTGAATTATATACCATTTGGAGGCATTTAATGTTCAAGCAAAAACGGCTGATTTTTGACAAAAGAGATAACACCCACCCATTACGTCATGCTTCAGAAAGGTGAAAAATGGTCCGTTTTCAAATGTTTTATTTTTGAACATCAGTTCACATTTGTAGGTGGATTATTAGTTTTAGAGCTAAAATTAGCATGTTTAAAGTGATTTTCATGCTTCCAGGGGCCCGGGAAGTGAATTAAATACCATTTGGAGGCATTTAATGTTCAAGCAAAAACGGCTGATTTTTGACAAAAGAGATAACACCCCCCATTACGTCATTCTTCAGAAAGGTGAAAAATGGTCCGTTTTCAAATGTTTTATTTTTGAATGTCAGTTCACATTTGTAGGTGGATTATTAGTTTTAGAGCTAAAATTAGCATGTTTAAAGTGATTTTCATGCTTTCTGTGGCCCTAAACACAAGGTTTGTGGAATGGTTAAAAGTGCATGAAAATGGCCAATTTGCTCACTCTGAGGTCTCAAAAAGTGTTTCTTCACCCCGGGAAGTAAATTAAATACCATTTGGAGGCATTTAATGTTCAAGCAAAAACAGCTGATTTTTGACAAAAGAGATAACACCCCCCCCATTACGTAATTCTTCAGAAAGGTGAAAAATGGTCAATTTTCAAATGTTTTATTTTTGAACGTCAGTTCACATTTGTAGGTGGATTATTAGTTTTAGAGCTAAAATTTGCATGTTTAAAGTGATTTTCATGCTACCAGGGGCTCAAAAAACAAGATTTGTGGAATGGTTAAAAGTGCATGAAAATGGCCAATTTGCTCACTCTGAGGTCTCAAAAAGTGTTTCTTCACCCCGGGAAGTGAATTAAATACCATTTGGGGGCATTTAATGTTCAAGCAAAAACGGCAGATTTTTGACAAAAGAGATAACACCCCCCCATTACGTCATTCTTCAGAAAGGTGAAAAATGGTCCGTTTTCAAATGTTTTATTTTTGAACGTCAGTTCACATTTGTAGGTGGATTATTTGTTTTAGAGCTAAAATTAGCACGTTTAAAGTGATTTTCATGCTTCCAGGGGCTCAAAACACAAGATTTGTGGAATGGTTAAAAGTGCATGAAAATGGCCAATTTGCTCACTCTGAGGTCTCAAAAAGTGTTTCTTCACCCCGGGAAGTGAATTAAATACAATTTGGAGGCATTTAATGTTCAAGCAAAAATGGCGGATTTTTGACAAAAGAGAAAACACCCCCCCCTTACGTCATTCTTCAGAAAGGTGAAAAAGGGTCCGTTTTCAAATGTTTTATTTTTGAACGTCAGTTCACATTTGTAGGTGGATTATTAGTTTTAAAGCTAAAATTAGCATGTTTAAAGTGATTTTCATGCTTCCAGGGGCCCGGGAAGTGAATTAAATACCATTTGGAGGCATTTAATGTTCAAGCAAAAACAGCTGATTTTTGACAAAAGAGATAACACCTCCCATTACGTCATTCTTCAGAAAGGTAAAAAATGGTCCGTTTTCAAATGTTTTATTTTTGAACGTCAGTTCACATTTGTAGGTGGATTATTAGTTTTAGAGCTAACATTAGCATGTTTAAAGTGATTTTCATGCTTCCAGGGGCTCTAAACACAAGTTTTGTGGAATGGTTAAAAGTGCATGAAAATGGCCAATTTGCTCACTCTGAGGTCTCAAAAAGTGTTTCTTCACCCCGGGAAGTGAATTAAATACAATTTGGAGGCATTTAATGTTCAAGCAAAAACGGCGGATTTTTGACAAAAGAGATAACACCCCCCCTTACGTCATTCTTCAGAAAGGTGAAAAATGGTCCGTTTTCAAATGTTTTATTTTTGAACGTCAGTTCACATTTGTAGGTGGATTATTAGTTTTAGAGCTAAAATTAGCATGTTTAAAGTGATTTTCATGCTTCCAGGGGCCCGGGAAGTGAATTAAATACCATTTGGAGGCATTTGATGTTCAAGCAAAAACAGCTGATTTTTTACAAAAGAGATAACACCCCCCCATTACGTCATTCTTCAGAAAGGTAAAAAATTGTCCGTTTTCAAATGTTTTATTTTTGAATGTCAGTTCACATTTGTAGGTGGATTATTAGTTTTAGAGCTAAAATTAGCATGTTTAAAGTGATTTACATGCTTATTGTGGCCCTAAACACAAAGTTTGTGGAATGGTTAAAAGTGCATGAAAATGTCCAATTTGCTCACTCTGAGGTCTCAAAAAGTGTTTCTTCACCCCGGGAAGTAAATTAAATACCATTTGGAGGCATTTAATGTTCAAGCAAAAACAGCTGATTTTTGACTAAAGAGATAACACCCCCCATTACGTAATTCTTCAGAAAGGTGAAAAATGGTCCGTTTTCAAATGTTTTATTTTTGAACGTCAGTTCACATTTGTAGGTGGATTATTAGTTTTAGAGCTAAAATTAGCATGTTTAAAGTGATTTTCATGCTTCCAGGGGCTCTAAACACAAGATTTGTGGAATGGTTAAAAGTGCATGAAAATGGCCAATTTGCTCACTCTGAGGTCTCAAAAAGTGTTTCTTCACCCCGGGAAGTGAATTACATACCATTTGGAGGCATTTAATGTTCAAGCAAAAACGGCAGATTTTTGACAAAAGAGATAACACCCCCCCATTACGTCATGCTTCAGAAAGGTGAAAAATGGTCCGTTTTCAAATGTTTTATTTTTGAATGTCAATTCACATTTGTAGGTGGATTATTAGTTTTAGAGCTAAAATTAGCATGTTTAAAGTGATTTTCATGCTTCCAGGGGCCCGGGAAGTGAATTAAATACCATTTGGAGGCATTTAATGTTCAAGCAAAAACAGCTGATGTTTGACAAAAGAGATAACACCCCCCCATTACGTCATGCTTCAGAAAGGTGAAAAATTGTCCGTTTTCAAATGTTTTATTTTTGAATGTCAGTTCACATTTGTAGGTGGATCATCAGTTTTAGAGCTAAAAAAATTAGCATGTTTAAAGTGATTTTCATGCTTCCAGGGGCTCTAAACACAAGATTTGTGGAATGGTTAAAAGTGCATGAAAATGGCCAATTTGCTCACTCTGAGGTCTCAAAAAGTGTTTCTTCACCCCGGGAAGTGAATTAAATACCATTTGGAGGCATTTAATGTTCAATCAAAAACAGCCGGTTTTTGACAAAAGAGATAACACCCCCCCATTACGTAATTCTTCAGAAAGGAGAAAAATTGTCTGTTTTCAAATGTTTTATTTTTGAATTTCAGTTCACATTTGTAGGTGGATTATTAGTTTTAGAGCTAAAATTAGCATATTTAAAGTGATTTTCATGCTTCCATGGGCTCTAAACACAAGATTTGTGGAATGGTTAAAAGTGCATGAAAATGGCCAATGTGCTCACTCTGAGGTCTCAAAAAGTGTTTCTTCACCCCGGGAAGTGAATTATATACCATTTGGAGGCATTTAATGTTCAAGCAAAAACGGCTGATTTTTGACAAAAGAGATAACACCCACCCATTACGTCATGCTTCAGAAAGGTGAAAAATGGTCAGTTTTCAAATGTTTTATTTTTGAACATCAGTTCACATTTGTAGGTGGATTATTAGTTTTAGAGCTAAAATTAGCATGTTTAAAGTGATTTTCATGCTTCCAGGGGCCCGGGAAGTGAATTAAATACCATTTGGAGGCATTTAATGTTCAAGCAAAAATGGCTGATTTTTGACAAAAGAGATAACACCCCCCATTACGTCATTCTTCAGAAAGGTGAAAAATGGTCCGTTTTCAAATGTTTTATTTTTGAATGTCAGTTCACATTTGTAGGTGGATTATTAGTTTTAGAGCTAAAATTAGCATGTTTAAAGTGATTTTCATGCTTTCTGTGGCCCTAAACACAAGGTTTGTGGAATGGTTAAAAGTGCATGAAAATGGCCAATTTGCTCACTCTGAGGTCTCAAAAAGTGTTTCTTCACCCCGGGAAGTAAATTAAATACCATTTGGAGGCATTTAATGTTCAAGCAAAAACAGCTGATTTTTGACAAAAGAGATAACACCCCCCCCATTACGTAATTCTTCAGAAAGGTGAAAAATGGTCAATTTTCAAATGTTTTATTTTTGAACGTCAGTTCACATTTGTAGGTGGATTATTAGTTTTAGAGCTAAAATTTGCATGTTTAAAGTGATTTTCATGCTACCAGGGGCTCAAAAAACAAGATTTGTGGAATGGTTAAAAGTGCATGAAAATGGCCAATTTGCTCACTCTGAGGTCTCAAAAAGTGTTTCTTCACCCCGGGAAGTGAATTAAATACCATTTGGGGGCATTTAATGTTCAAGCAAAAACGGCAGATTTTTGACAAAAGAGATAACACCCCCCCATTACGTCATTCTTCAGAAAGGTGAAAAATGGTCCGTTATCAAATGTTTTATGTTTGAACATCAGTTCACATTTGTAGGTGGATTATTAGTTTTAGAGCTAAAATTAGCATGTTTAAAGTGATTTTCATGCTTTCTGTGGCCCTAAACACAAGGTTTGTGGAATGGTTAAAAGTGCATGAAAATGGCCAATTTGCTCACTCTGAGGTCTCAAAAAGTGTTTCTTCACCCCGGGAAGTGAATTAAATACCAGTGGGAGGCATTTAATGTTCAAGCAAAAACAGCTGATTTTTGACAAAAGAGATAACACCCCCCCATTACGTAATTCTTCAGAAAGGTGAAAAATTGTCTGTTTTCAAATGTTTTATTTTTGAATGTCAGTTCACATTTGTAGGTGGATTATTAGTTTTAGAGCTAAAATTAGCATATTTAAAGTGATTTTCATGCTTCCAGGGGCTCTAAACACAAGATTTGTGGAATGGTTAAAAGTGCATGAAAATGGCCAATTTGCTCACTCTGAGGTCTCAAAAAGTGTTTCTTCACCCCGGGAAGTGAATTAAATACCATTTGGAGGCATTTAATGTTCAAGCAAAAATGGCTGATTTTTGACAAAAGAGATAACACCCCCCATTACGTCATTCTTTAGAAAGGTGAAAAATGGTCCGTTTTCAAATGTTTTATTTTTGAACGTCAGTTCACATTTGTAGGTGGATTATTAGTTTTAGAGCTAAAATTAGCATGTTTAAAGTGATTTTCATGCTTACAGGGGCACGGGAAGTGAATTAAATACCATTTGGAGGCATTTAATGTTCAAGCAAAAACGGCTGATTTTTGACAAAAGAGATAACACCCCCCCATTACGTCATGCTTCAGAAAGGTGAAAAATTGTCCGTTTTCAAATGTTTTATTTTTGAATGTCAGTTCACATTTGTAGGTGGATTATTAGTTTTAGAGCAAAATTAGCATGTTTAAAGTGATTTTCATGCTTCCTGTGGCCCTAAACACAAGGTTTGTGGAATGGTTAAAAGTGCATGAAAATGGCCAATTTGCTCACTCTGAGGTCTCAAAAAGTGTTTCTTCACCCCGGGAAGTGAATTAAATACCATTTGGAGGCATTTAATGTTCAAGCAAAAATGGCGGATTTTTGACAAAAGAGAAAACACCCCCCCCTTACGTCATTCTTCAGAAAGGTGAAAAAGGGTCCGTTTTCAAATGTTTTATTTTTGAACGTCAGTTCACATTTGTAGGTGGATTATTAGTTTTAGAGCTAAAATTAGCATGTTTAAAGTGATTTTCATGCTTCCAGGGGCTCTAAACACAAGTTTTGTGGAATGGTTAAAAGTGCATGAAAATGGCCAATTTGCTCACTCTGAGGTCTCAAAAAGTGTTTCTTCACCCCGGGAAGTGAATTAGATACAATTTGGAGGCATTTAATGTTAAAGCAAAAACGGCGGATTTTTGACAAAAGAGATAACACCCCCCCCCTTACGTCATTCTTCAGAAAGGTGAAAAATGGTCCGTTTTCAAATGTTTTATTTTTGAACGTCAGTTCACATTTGTAGGTGGATTATTCGTTTTAGAGCTAAAATTAGCATGTTTAAAGTGATTTTCATGCTTCCAGGGGCCCGGGAAGTGAATTAAATACCATTTGGAGGCATTTAATGTTCAAGCAAAAACAGCTGATTTTTTACAAAAGAGATAACACCCCCCCATTACGTCATTCTTCAGAAAGGTGAAAAATTGTCCGTTTTCAAATGTTTTATTTTTGAATGTCAGTTCACATTTGTAGGTGGATTATTAGTTTTAGAGCTAAAATTAGCATGTTTAAAGTGATTTACATGCTTATTGTGGCCCTAAACACAAAGTTTGTGGAATGGTTAAAAGTGCATGAAAATGTCCAATTTGCTCACTCTGAGGTCTCAAAAAGTGTTTCTTCACCCCGGGAAGTGAATTACATACCATTTGGAGGCATTTAATGTTCAAGCAAAAACGGCTGATTTTTGACAAAAGAGATAACACCCCCCCATTACGTCATGCTTCAGAAAGGTGAAAAATGGTCCGTTTTCAAATGTTTTATTTTTGAATGTCAATTCACATTTGTAGGTGGATTATTAGTTTTAGAGCTAAAATTAGCATGTTTAAAGTGATTTTCATGCTTCCAGGGGCCCGGGAAGTGAATTAAATACCATTTGGAGGCATTTAATGTTCAAGCAAAAACAGCTGATGTTTGACAAAAGAGATAACACCCCCCCATTACGTCATGCTTCAGAAAGGTGAAAAATTGTCCGTTTTCAAATGTTTTATTTTTGAATGTCAGTTCACATTTGTAGGTGGATCATCAGTTTTAGAGCTAAAAAAATTAGCATGTTTAAAGTGATTTTCATGCTTCCAGGGGCTCTAAACACAAGATTTGTGGAATGGTTAAAAGTGCATGAAAATGGCCAATTTGCTCACTCTGAGGTCTCAAAAAGTTTTTCTTCACCCCGGGAAGTGAATTAAATACCATTTGGAGGCATTTAATGTTCAATCAAAAACAGCCGGTTTTTGACAAAAGAGATAACACCCCCCCATTACGTAATTCTTCAGAAAGGAAAAAAATTGTCTGTTTTCAAATGTTTTATTTTTGAATTTCAGTTCACATTTGTAGGTGGATTATTAGTTTTAGAGCTAAAATTAGCATATTTAAAGTGATTTTCATGCTTCCATGGGCTCTAAACACAAGATTTGTGGAATGGTTAAAAGTGCATGAAAATGGCCAATTTGCTCACTCTGAGGTCTCAAAAAGTGTTTCTTCACCCCGGGAAGTGAATTATATACCATTTGGAGGCATTTAATGTTCAAGCAAAAACGGCTGATTTTTGACAAAAGAGATAACACCCACCCATTACGTCATGCTTCAGAAAGGTGAAAAATGGTCCGTTTTCAAATGTTTTATTTTTGAACATCAGTTCACATTTGTAGGTGGATTATTAGTTTTAGAGCTAAAATTAGCATGTTTAAAGTGATTTTCATGCTTCCAGGGGCCCGGGAAGTGAATTAAATACCATTTGGAGGCATTTAATGTTCAAGCAAAAACGGCTGATTTTTGACAAAAGAGATAACACCCCCCATTACGTCATTCTTCAGAAAGGTGAAAAATGGTCCGTTTTCAAATGTTTTATTTTTGAATGTCAGTTCACATTTGTAGGTGGATTATTAGTTTTAGAGCTAAAATTAGCATGTTTAAAGTGATTTTCATGCTTTCTGTGGCCCTAAACACAAGGTTTGTGGAATGGTTAAAAGTGCATGAAAATGGCCAATTTGCTCACTCTGAGGTCTCAAAAAGTGTTTCTTCACCCCGGGAAGTAAATTAAATACCATTTGGAGGCATTTAATGTTCAAGCAAAAACAGCTGATTTTTGACAAAAGAGATAACACCCCCCCCATTACGTAATTCTTCAGAAAGGTGAAAAATGGTCAATTTTCAAATGTTTTATTTTTGAACGTCAGTTCACATTTGTAGGTGGATTATTAGTTTTAGAGCTAAAATTTGCATGTTTAAAGTGATTTTCATGCTACCAGGGGCTCAAAAAACAAGATTTGTGGAATGGTTAAAAGTGCATGAAAATGGCCAATTTGCTCACTCTGAGGTCTCAAAAAGTGTTTCTTCACCCCGGGAAGTGAATTAAATACCATTTGGGGGCATTTAATGTTCAAGCAAAAACGGCAGATTTTTGACAAAAGAGATAACACCCCCCCATTACGTCATTCTTCAGAAAGGTGAAAAATGGTCCGTTTTCAAATGTTTTATTTTTGAACGTCAGTTCACATTTGTAGGTGGATTATTAGTTTTAGAGCTAAAATTAGCATGTTTAAAGTGATTTTCATGCTTTCTGTGGCCCTAAACACAAGGTTTGTGGAATGGTTAAAAGTGCATGAAAATGGCCAATTTGCTCACTCTGAGGTCTCAAAAAGTGTTTCTTCACCCCGGGAAGTGAATTAAATACCATTGGGAGGCATTTAATGTTCAAGCAAAAACAGCTGATTTTTGACAAAAGAGATAACACCCCGCCATTACGTAATTCTTCAGAAAGGTGAAAAATGGTCCGTTTTCAAATGTTTTATTTTTGAACGTCAGTTCACATTTGTAGGTGGATTATTTGTTTTAGAGCTAAAATTAGCACGTTTAAAGTGATTTTCATGCTTCCAGGGGCTCAAAACACAGGATTTGTGGAATGGTTAAAAGTGCATGAAAATGGCCAATTTGCTCACTCTGAGGTCTCAAAAAGTGTTTCTTCACCCCGGGAAGTGAATTAAATACAATTTGGAGGCATTTAATGTTCAAGCAAAAATGGCGGATTTTTGACAAAAGAGAAAACACCCCCCCCTTACGTCATTCTTCAGAAAGGTGAAAAAGGGTCCGTTTTCAAATGTTTTATTTTTGAACGTCAGTTCACATTTGTAGGTGGATTATTAGTTTTAGAGCTAAAATTAGCATGTTTAAAGTGATTTTCATGCTTCCAGGGGCCCGGGAAGTGAATTAAATACCATTTGGAGGCATTTAATGTTCAAGCAAAAACAGCTGATTTTTGACAAAAGAGATAACACCCCCCATTACGTCATTCTTCAGAAAGGTAAAAAATGGTCCGTTTTCAAATGTTTTATTTTTGAACGTCAGTTCACATTTGTAGGTGGATTATTAGTTTTAGAGCTAACATTAGCATGTTTAAAGTGATTTTCATGCTTCCAGGGGCTCTAAACACAAGTTTTGTGGAATGGTTAAAAGTGCATGAAAATGGCCAATTTGCTCACTCTGAGGTCTCAAAAAGTGTTTCTTCACCCCGGGAAGTAAATTAAATACCATTTGGAGGCATGTAATGTTCAAGCAAAAACAGCTGATTTTTGACAAAAGAGATAACACCCCCCATTACGTAATTCTTCAGAAAGGTGAAAAATGGTCCGTTTTCAAATGTTTTATTTTTGAACGTCAGTTCACATTTGTAGGTGGATTATTAGTTTTAGAGCTAAAATTAGCATGTTTAAAGTGATTTTCATGCTTCCAGGGGCTCTAAACACAAGATTTGTGGAATGGTTAAAAGTGCATGAAAATGGCCAATTTGCTCACTCTGAGGTCTCAAAAAGTGTTTCTTCACCCCGGGAAGTGAATTACATACCATTTGGAGGCATTTAATGTTCAAGCAAAAACGGCTGATTTTTGACAAAAGAGATAACACCCCCCCATTACGTCATGCTTCAGAAAGGTGAAAAATGGTCCGTTTTCAAATGTTTTATTTTTGAATGTCAATTCACATTTGTAGGTGGATTATTAGTTTTAGAGCTAAAATTAGCATGTTTAAAGTGATTTTCATGCTTCCAGGGGCCCGGGAAGTGAATTAAATACCATTTGGAGGCATTTAATGTTCAAGCAAAAACAGCTGATGTTTGACAAAAGAGATAACACCCCCCCATTACGTCATGCTTCAGAAAGGTGAAAAATTGTCCGTTTTCAAATGTTTTATTTTTGAATGTCAGTTCACATTTGTAGGTGGATCATCAGTTTTAGAGCTAAAAAAATTAGCATGTTTAAAGTGATTTTCATGCTTCCAGGGGCTCTAAACACAAGATTTGTGGAATGGTTAAAAGTGCATGAAAATGGCCAATTTGCTCACTCTGAGGTCTCAAAAAGTGTTTCTTCACCCCGGGAAGTGAATTAAATACCATTTGGAGGCATTTAATGTTCAATCAAAAACAGCCGGTTTTTGACAAAAGAGATAACACCCCCCCATTACGTAATTCTTCAGAAAGGAGAAAAATTGTCTGTTTTCAAATGTTTTATTTTTGAATTTCAGTTCACATTTGTAGGTGGATTATTAGTTTTAGAGCTAAAATTAGCATATTTAAAGTGATTTTCATGCTTCCATGGGCTCTAAACACAAGATTTGTGGAATGGTTAAAAGTGCATGAAAATGGCCAATGTGCTCACTCTGAGGTCTCAAAAAGTGTTTCTTCACCCCGGGAAGTGAATTATATACCATTTGGAGGCATTTAATGTTCAAGCAAAAACGGCTGATTTTTGACAAAAGAGATAACACCCACCCATTACGTCATGCTTCAGAAAGGTGAAAAATGGTCCGTTTTCAAATGTTTTATTTTTGAACATCAGTTCACATTTGTAGGTGGATTATTAGTTTTAGAGCTAAAATTAGCATGTTTAAAGTGATTTTCATGCTTCCAGGGGCCCGGGAAGTGAATTAAATACCATTTGGAGGCATTTAATGTTCAAGCAAAAATGGCTGATTTTTGACAAAAGAGATAACACCCCCCATTACGTCATTCTTCAGAAAGGTGAAAAATGGTCCGTTTTCAAATGTTTTATTTTTGAATGTCAGTTCACATTTGTAGGTGGATTATTAGTTTTAGAGCTAAAATTAGCATGTTTAAAGTGATTTTCATGCTTTCTGTGGCCCTAAACACAAGGTTTGTGGAATGGTTAAAAGTGCATGAAAATGGCCAATTTGCTCACTCTGAGGTCTCAAAAAGTGTTTCTTCACCCCGGGAAGTAAATTAAATACCATTTGGAGGCATTTAATGTTCAAGCAAAAACAGCTGATTTTTGACAAAAGAGATAACACCCCCCCCCATTACGTAATTCTTCAGAAAGGTGAAAAATGGTCAATTTTCAAATGTTTTATTTTTGAACGTCAGTTCACATTTGTAGGTGGATTATTAGTTTTAGAGCTAAAATTTGCATGTTTAAAGTGATTTTCATGCTACCAGGGGCTCAAAAAACAAGATTTGTGGAATGGTTAAAAGTGCATGAAAATGGCCAATTTGCTCACTCTGAGGTCTCAAAAAGTGTTTCTTCACCCCGGGAAGTGAATTAAATACCATTTGGGGGCATTTAATGTTCAAGCAAAAACGGCAGATTTTTGACAAAAGAGATAACACCCCCCCATTACGTCATTCTTCAGAAAGGTGAAAAATGGTCCGTTTTCGAATGTTTTATTTTTGAACGTCAGTTCACATTTGTAGGTGGATTATTAGTTTTAGAGCTAAAATTAGCATGTTTAAAGTGATTTTCATGCTTCCAGGGGCCCGGGAAGTGAATTAAATACCATTTGGAGGCATTTAATGTTCAAGCAAAAACGGCTGATTTTTGACAAAAGAGATAACACCCCCCATTACGTCATTCTTCAGAAAGGTGAAAAATGGTCCGTTTTCAAATGTTTTATTTTTGAATGTCAGTTCACATTTGTAGGTGGATTATTAGTTTTAGAGCTAAAATTAGCATGTTTAAAGTGATTTTCATGCTTTCTGTGGCCCTAAACACAAGGTTTGTGGAATGGTTAAAAGTGCATGAAAATGGCCAATTTGCTCACTCTGAGGTCTCAAAAAGTGTTTCTTCACCCCGGGAAGTAAATTAAATACCATTTGGAGGCATTTAATGTTCAAGCAAAAACAGCTGATTTTTGACAAAAGAGATAACACCCCCCCCATTACGTAATTCTTCAGAAAGGTGAAAAATGGTCAATTTTCAAATGTTTTATTTTTGAACGTCAGTTCACATTTGTAGGTGGATTATTAGTTTTAGAGCTAAAATTTGCATGTTTAAAGTGATTTTCATGCTACCAGGGGCTCAAAAAACAAGATTTGTGGAATGGTTAAAAGTGCATGAAAATGGCCAATTTGCTCACTCTGAGGTCTCAAAAAGTGTTTCTTCACCCCGGGAAGTGAATTAAATACCATTTGGGGGCATTTAATGTTCAAGCAAAAACGGCAGATTTTTGACAAAAGAGATAACACCCCCCCATTACGTCATTCTTCAGAAAGGTGAAAAATGGTCCGTTTTCAAATGTTTTATTTTTGAACGTCAGTTCACATTTGTAGGTGGATTATTAGTTTTAGAGCTAAAATTAGCATGTTTAAAGTGATTTTCATGCTTTCTGTGGCCCTAAACACAAGGTTTGTGGAATGGTTAAAAGTGCATGAAAATGGCCAATTTGCTCACTCTGAGGTCTCAAAAAGTGTTTCTTCACCCCGGGAAGTGAATTAAATACCATTGGGAGGCATTTAATGTTCAAGCAAAAACAGCTGATTTTTGACAAAAGAGATAACACCCCGCCATTACGTAATTCTTCAGAAAGGTGAAAAATGGTCCGTTTTCAAATGTTTTATTTTTGAACGTCAGTTCACATTTGTAGGTGGATTATTTGTTTTAGAGCTAAAATTAGCACGTTTAAAGTGATTTTCATGCTTCCAGGGGCTCAAAACACAGGATTTGTGGAATGGTTAAAAGTGCATGAAAATGGCCAATTTGCTCACTCTGAGGTCTCAAAAAGTGTTTCTTCACCCCGGGAAGTGAATTAAATACAATTTGGAGGCATTTAATGTTCAAGCAAAAATGGCGGATTTTTGACAAAAGAGAAAACACCCCCCCCTTACGTCATTCTTCAGAAAGGTGAAAAAGGGTCCGTTTTCAAATGTTTTATTTTTGAACGTCAGTTCACATTTGTAGGTGGATTATTAGTTTTAGAGCTAAAATTAGCATGTTTAAAGTGATTTTCATGCTTCCAGGGGCCCGGGAAGTGAATTAAATACCATTTGGAGGCATTTAATGTTCAAGCAAAAACAGCTGATTTTTGACAAAAGAGATAACACCCCCCATTACGTCATTCTTCAGAAAGGTAAAAAATGGTCCGTTTTCAAATGTTTTATTTTTGAACGTCAGTTCACATTTGTAGGTGGATTATTAGTTTTAGAGCTAACATTAGCATGTTTAAAGTGATTTTCATGCTTCCAGGGGCTCTAAACACAAGTTTTGTGGAATGGTTAAAAGTGCATGAAAATGGCCAATTTGCTCACTCTGAGGTCTCAAAAAGTGTTTCTTCACCCCGGGAAGTGAATTAAATACAATTTGGAGGCATTTAATGTTCAAGCAAAAACGGCGGATTTTTGACAAAAGAGATAACACCCCCCCCTTACGTCATTCTTCGGGAAGGTGAAAAATGGTCCGTTTTCAAATGTTTTATTTTTGAACGTCAGTTCACATTTGTAGGTGGATTATTAGTTTTAGAGCTAAAATTAGCATGTTTAAAGTGATTTTCATGCTTCCAGGGGCCCGGGAAGTGAATTAAATACCATTTGGAGGCATTTAATGTTCAAGCAAAAACAGCTGATTTTTTACAAAAGAGATAACACCCCCCCATTACGTCATTCTTCAGAAAGGTGAAAAATTGTCCGTTTTCAAATGTTTTATTTTTGAATGTCAGTTCACATTTGTAGGTGGATTATTAGTTTTAGAGCTAAAATTAGCATGTTTAAAGTGATTTACATGCTTATTGTGGCCCTAAACACAAAGTTTGTGGAATGGTTAAAAGTGCATGAAAATGTCCAATTTGCTCACTCTGAGGTCTCAAAAAGTGTTTCTTCACCCCGGGAAGTAAATTAAATACCATTTGGAGGCATGTAATGTTCAAGCAAAAACAGCTGATTTTTGACAAAAGAGATAACACCCCCCATTACGTAATTCTTCAGAAAGGTGAAAAATGGTCCGTTTTCAAATGTTTTATTTTTGAACGTCAGTTCACATTTGTAGGTGGATTATTAGTTTTAGAGCTAAAATTAGCATGTTTAAAGTGATTTTCATGCTTCCAGGGGCTCTAAACACAAGATTTGTGGAATGGTTAAAAGTGCATGAAAATGGCCAATTTGCTCACTCTGAGGTCTCAAAAAGTGTTTCTTCACCCCGGGAAGTGAATTACATACCATTTGGAGGCATTTAATGTTCAAGCAAAAACGGCTGATTTTTGACAAAAGAGATAACACCCCCCCATTACGTCATGCTTCAGAAAGGTGAAAAATGGTCCGTTTTCAAATGTTTTATTTTTGAATGTCAATTCACATTTGTAGGTGGATTATTAGTTTTAGAGCTAAAATTAGCATGTTTAAAGTGATTTTCATGCTTCCAGGGGCCCGGGAAGTGAATTAAATACCATTTGGAGGCATTTAATGTTCAAGCAAAAACAGCTGATGTTTGACAAAAGAGATAACACCCCCCCATTACGTCATGCTTCAGAAAGGTGAAAAATTGTCCGTTTTCAAATGTTTTATTTTTGAATGTCAGTTCACATTTGTAGGTGGATCATCAGTTTTAGAGCTAAAAAAATTAGCATGTTTAAAGTGATTTTCATGCTTCCAGGGGCTCTAAACACAAGATTTGTGGAATGGTTAAAAGTGCATGAAAATGGCCAATTTGCTCACTCTGAGGTCTCAAAAAGTGTTTCTTCACCCCGGGAAGTGAATTAAATACCATTTGGAGGCATTTAATGTTCAATCAAAAACAGCCGGTTTTTGACAAAAGAGATAACACCCCCCCATTACGTAATTCTTCAGAAAGGAGAAAAATTGTCTGTTTTCAAATGTTTTATTTTTGAATTTCAGTTCACATTTGTAGGTGGATTATTAGTTTTAGAGCTAAAATTAGCATATTTAAAGTGATTTTCATGCTTCCATGGGCTCTAAACACAAGATTTGTGGAATGGTTAAAAGTGCATGAAAATGGCCAATGTGCTCACTCTGAGGTCTCAAAAAGTGTTTCTTCACCCCGGGAAGTGAATTATATACCATTTGGAGGCATTTAATGTTCAAGCAAAAACGGCTGATTTTTGACAAAAGAGATAACACCCACCCATTACGTCATGCTTCAGAAAGGTGAAAAATGGTCCGTTTTCAAATGTTTTATTTTTGAACATCAGTTCACATTTGTAGGTGGATTATTAGTTTTAGAGCTAAAATTAGCATGTTTAAAGTGATTTTCATGCTTCCAGGGGCCCGGGAAGTGAATTAAATACCATTTGGAGGCATTTAATGTTCAAGCAAAAATGGCTGATTTTTGACAAAAGAGATAACACCCCCCATTACGTCATTCTTCAGAAAGGTGAAAAATGGTCCGTTTTCAAATGTTTTATTTTTGAATGTCAGTTCACATTTGTAGGTGGATTATTAGTTTTAGAGCTAAAATTAGCATGTTTAAAGTGATTTTCATGCTTTCTGTGGCCCTAAACACAAGGTTTGTGGAATGGTTAAAAGTGCATGAAAATGGCCAATTTGCTCACTCTGAGGTCTCAAAAAGTGTTTCTTCACCCCGGGAAGTAAATTAAATACCATTTGGAGGCATTTAATGTTCAAGCAAAAACAGCTGATTTTTGACAAAAGAGATAACACCCCCCCCCATTACGTAATTCTTCAGAAAGGTGAAAAATGGTCAATTTTCAAATGTTTTATTTTTGAACGTCAGTTCACATTTGTAGGTGGATTATTAGTTTTAGAGCTAAAATTTGCATGTTTAAAGTGATTTTCATGCTACCAGGGGCTCAAAAAACAAGATTTGTGGAATGGTTAAAAGTGCATGAAAATGGCCAATTTGCTCACTCTGAGGTCTCAAAAAGTGTTTCTTCACCCCGGGAAGTGAATTAAATACCATTTGGGGGCATTTAATGTTCAAGCAAAAACGGCAGATTTTTGACAAAAGAGATAACACCCCCCCCATTACGTCATTCTTCAGAAAGGTGAAAAATGGTCCGTTTTCAAATGTTTTATTTTTGAACGTCAGTTCACATTTGTAGGTGGATTATTAGTTTTAGAGCTAAAATTAGCATGTTTAAAGTGATTTTCATGCTTTCTGTGGCCCTAAACACAAGGTTTGTGGAATGGTTAAAAGTGCATGAAAATGGCCAATTTGCTCACTCTGAGGTCTCAAAAAGTGTTTCTTCACCCCGGGAAGTGAATTAAATACCATTTGGAGGCATTTAATGTTCAAGCAAAAACGGCTGATTTTTGACAAAAGAGATAACACCCCCCCATTACGTCATGCTTCAGAAAGGTGAAAAATTGTCCGTTTTCAAATGTTTTATTTTTGAATGTCAGTTCACATTTGTAGGTGGATTATTAGTTTTAGAGCAAAATTAGCATGTTTAAAGTGATTTTCATGCTTCCTGTGGCCCTAAACACAAGGTTTGTGGAATGGTTAAAAGTGCATGAAAATGGCCAATTTGCTCACTCTGAGGTCTCAAAAAGTGTTTCTTCACCCCGGGAAGTGAATTAAATACCATTTGGAGGCATTTAATGTTCAAGCAAAAACAGCTGATTTTTGACAAAAGAGATAACACCCCGCCATTACGTAATTCTTCAGAAAGGTGAAAAATGGTCCGTTTTCAAATGTTTTATTTTTGAACGTCAGTTCACATTTGTAGGTGGATTATTAGTTTTAGAGCTAAAATTAGCATGTTTAAAGTGATTTTCATGCTTCCAGGGGCTCAAAACACAAGATTTGTGGAATGGTTAAAAGTGCATGAAAATGGCCAATTTGCTCACTCTGAGGTCTCAAAAAGTGTTTCTTCACCCCGGGAAGTGAATTAAATACAATTTGGAGGCATTTAATGTTCAAGCAAAAATGGCGGATTTTTGACAAAAGAGAAAACACCCCCCCCTACGTCATTCTTCAGAAAGGTGAAAAAGGGTCCGTTTTCAAATGTTTTATTTTTGAACGTCAGTTCACATTTGTAGGTGGATTATTAGTTTTAGAGCTAAAATTAGCATGTTTAAAGTGATTTTCATGCTTCCAGGGGCTCTAAACACAAGTTTTGTGGAATGGTTAAAAGTGCATGAAAATGGCCAATTTGCTCACTCTGAGGTCTCAAAAAGTGTTTCTTCACCCCGGGAAGTAAATTAAATACCATTTGGAGGCATTTAATGTTCAAGCAAAAACAGCTGATTTTTGACAAAAGAGATAACACCCCCCCCCATTACGTAATTCTTCAGAAAGGTGAAAAATGGTCAATTTTCAAATGTTTTATTTTTGAACGTCAGTTCACATTTGTAGGTGGATTATTAGTTTTAGAGCTAAAATTTGCATGTTTAAAGTGATTTTCATGCTACCAGGGGCTCAAAAAACAAGATTTGTGGAATGGTTAAAAGTGCATGAAAATGGCCAATTTGCTCACTCTGAGGTCTCAAAAAGTGTTTCTTCACCCCGGGAAGTGAATTAAATACCATTTGGGGGCATTTAATGTTCAAGCAAAAACGGCAGATTTTTGACAAAAGAGATAACACCCCCCCATTACGTCATTCTTCAGAAAGGTGAAAAATGGTCCGTTTTCGAATGTTTTATTTTTGAACGTCAGTTCACATTTGTAGGTGGATTATTAGTTTTAGAGCTAAAATTAGCATGTTTAAAGTGATTTTCATGCTTCCAGGGGCCCGGGAAGTGAATTAAATACCATTTGGAGGCATTTAATGTTCAAGCAAAAACGGCTGATTTTTGACAAAAGAGATAACACCCCCCATTACGTCATTCTTCAGAAAGGTGAAAAATGGTCCGTTTTCAAATGTTTTATTTTTGAATGTCAGTTCACATTTGTAGGTGGATTATTAGTTTTAGAGCTAAAATTAGCATGTTTAAAGTGATTTTCATGCTTTCTGTGGCCCTAAACACAAGGTTTGTGGAATGGTTAAAAGTGCATGAAAATGGCCAATTTGCTCACTCTGAGGTCTCAAAAAGTGTTTCTTCACCCCGGGAAGTAAATTAAATACCATTTGGAGGCATTTAATGTTCAAGCAAAAACAGCTGATTTTTGACAAAAGAGATAACACCCCCCCCATTACGTAATTCTTCAGAAAGGTGAAAAATGGTCAATTTTCAAATGTTTTATTTTTGAACGTCAGTTCACATTTGTAGGTGGATTATTAGTTTTAGAGCTAAAATTTGCATGTTTAAAGTGATTTTCATGCTACCAGGGGCTCAAAAAACAAGATTTGTGGAATGGTTAAAAGTGCATGAAAATGGCCAATTTGCTCACTCTGAGGTCTCAAAAAGTGTTTCTTCACCCCGGGAAGTGAATTAAATACCATTTGGGGGCATTTAATGTTCAAGCAAAAACGGCAGATTTTTGACAAAAGAGATAACACCCCCCCATTACGTCATTCTTCAGAAAGGTGAAAAATGGTCCGTTTTCAAATGTTTTATTTTTGAACGTCAGTTCACATTTGTAGGTGGATTATTAGTTTTAGAGCTAAAATTAGCATGTTTAAAGTGATTTTCATGCTTTCTGTGGCCCTAAACACAAGGTTTGTGGAATGGTTAAAAGTGCATGAAAATGGCCAATTTGCTCACTCTGAGGTCTCAAAAAGTGTTTGTTCACCCCGGGAAGTGAATTAAATACCATTGGGAGGCATTTAATGTTCAAGCAAAAACAGCTGATTTTTGACAAAAGAGATAACACCCCGCCATTACGTAATTCTTCAGAAAGGTGAAAAATGGTCCGTTTTCAAATGTTTTATTTTTGAACGTCAGTTCACATTTGTAGGTGGATTATTTGTTTTAGAGCTAAAATTAGCACGTTTAAAGTGATTTTCATGCTTCCAGGGGCTCAAAACACAGGATTTGTGGAATGGTTAAAAGTGCATGAAAATGGCCAATTTGCTCACTCTGAGGTCTCAAAAAGTGTTTCTTCACCCCGGGAAGTGAATTAAATACAATTTGGAGGCATTTAATGTTCAAGCAAAAATGGCGGATTTTTGACAAAAGAGAAAACACCCCCCCCTTACGTCATTCTTCAGAAAGGTGAAAAAGGGTCCGTTTTCAAATGTTTTATTTTTGAACGTCAGTTCACATTTGTAGGTGGATTATTAGTTTTAGAGCTAAAATTAGCATGTTTAAAGTGATTTTCATGCTTCCAGGGGCCCGGGAAGTGAATTAAATACCATTTGGAGGCATTTAATGTTCAAGCAAAAACAGCTGATTTTTGACAAAAGAGATAACACCCCCCATTACGTCATTCTTCAGAAAGGTAAAAAATGGTCCGTTTTCAAATGTTTTATTTTTGAACGTCAGTTCACATTTGTAGGTGGATTATTAGTTTTAGAGCTAACATTAGCATGTTTAAAGTGATTTTCATGCTTCCAGGGGCTCTAAACACAAGTTTTGTGGAATGGTTAAAAGTGCATGAAAATGGCCAATTTGCTCACTCTGAGGTCTCAAAAAGTGTTTCTTCACCCCGGGAAGTGAATTAAATACAATTTGGAGGCATTTAATGTTCAAGCAAAAACGGCGGATTTTTGACAAAAGAGATAACACCCCCCCCTTACGTCATTCTTCAGAAAGGTGAAAAATGGTCCGTTTTCAAATGTTTTATTTTTGAACGTCAGTTCACATTTGTAGGTGGATTATTAGTTTTAGAGCTAAAATTAGCATGTTTAAAGTGATTTTCATGCTTCCAGGGGCCCGGGAAGTGAATTAAATACCATTTGGAGGCATTTAATGTTCAAGCAAAAACAGCTGATTTTTTACAAAAGAGATAACACCCCCCCATTACGTCATTCTTCAGAAAGGTGAAAAATTGTCCGTTTTCAAATGTTTTATTTTTGAATGTCAGTTCACATTTGTAGGTGGATTATTAGTTTTAGAGCTAAAATTAGCATGTTTAAAGTGATTTACATGCTTATTGTGGCCCTAAACACAAAGTTTGTGGAATGGTTAAAAGTGCATGAAAATGTCCAATTTGCTCACTCTGAGGTCTCAAAAAGTGTTTCTTCACCCCGGGAAGTAAATTAAATACCATTTGGAGGCATGTAATGTTCAAGCAAAAACAGCTGATTTTTGACAAAAGAGATAACACCCCCCATTACGTAATTCTTCAGAAAGGTGAAAAATGGTCCGTTTTCAAATGTTTTATTTTTGAACGTCAGTTCACATTTGTAGGTGGATTATTAGTTTTAGAGCTAAAATTAGCATGTTTAAAGTGATTTTCATGCTTCCAGGGGCTCTAAACACAAGATTTGTGGAATGGTTAAAAGTGCATGAAAATGGCCAATTTGCTCACTCTGAGGTCTCAAAAAGTGTTTCTTCACCCCGGGAAGTGAATTACATACCATTTGGAGGCATTTAATGTTCAAGCAAAAACGGCTGATTTTTGACAAAAGAGATAACACCCCCCCATTACGTCATGCTTCAGAAAGGTGAAAAATGGTCCGTTTTCAAATGTTTTATTTTTGAATGTCAATTCACATTTGTAGGTGGATTATTAGTTTTAGAGCTAAAATTAGCATGTTTAAAGTGATTTTCATGCTTCCAGGGGCCCGGGAAGTGAATTAAATACCATTTGGAGGCATTTAATGTTCAAGCAAAAACAGCTGATGTTTGACAAAAGAGATAACACCCCCCCATTACGTCATGCTTCAGAAAGGTGAAAAATTGTCCGTTTTCAAATGTTTTATTTTTGAATGTCAGTTCACATTTGTAGGTGGATCATCAGTTTTAGAGCTAAAAAAATTAGCATGTTTAAAGTGATTTTCATGCTTCCAGGGGCTCTAAACACAAGATTTGTGGAATGGTTAAAAGTGCATGAAAATGGCCAATTTGCTCACTCTGAGGTCTCAAAAAGTGTTTCTTCACCCCGGGAAGTGAATTAAATACCATTTGGAGGCATTTAATGTTCAATCAAAAACAGCCGGTTTTTGACAAAAGAGATAACACCCCCCCATTACGTAATTCTTCAGAAAGGAGAAAAATTGTCTGTTTTCAAATGTTTTATTTTTGAATTTCAGTTCACATTTGTAGGTGGATTATTAGTTTTAGAGCTAAAATTAGCATATTTAAAGTGATTTTCATGCTTCCATGGGCTCTAAACACAAGATTTGTGGAATGGTTAAAAGTGCATGAAAATGGCCAATGTGCTCACTCTGAGGTCTCAAAAAGTGTTTCTTCACCCCGGGAAGTGAATTAAATACAATTTGGAGGCATTTAATGTTCAAGCAAAAATGGCGGATTTTTGACAAAAGAGAAAACACCCCCCCCTACGTCATTCTTCAGAAAGGTGAAAAAGGGTCCGTTTTCAAATGTTTTATTTTTGAACGTCAGTTCACATTTGTAGGTGGATTATTAGTTTTAGAGCTAAAATTAGCATGTTTAAAGTGATTTTCATGCTTCCAGGGGCTCTAAACACAAGTTTTGTGGAATGGTTAAAAGTGCATGAAAATGGCCAATTTGCTCACTCTGAGGTCTCAAAAAGTGTTTCTTCACCCCGGGAAGTAAATTAAATACCATTTGGAGGCATTTAATGTTCAAGCAAAAACAGCTGATTTTTGACAAAAGAGATAACACCCCCCCCCATTACGTAATTCTTCAGAAAGGTGAAAAATGGTCAATTTTCAAATGTTTTATTTTTGAACGTCAGTTCACATTTGTAGGTGGATTATTAGTTTTAGAGCTAAAATTTGCATGTTTAAAGTGATTTTCATGCTACCAGGGGCTCAAAAAACAAGATTTGTGGAATGGTTAAAAGTGCATGAAAATGGCCAATTTGCTCACTCTGAGGTCTCAAAAAGTGTTTCTTCACCCCGGGAAGTGAATTAAATACCATTTGGGGGCATTTAATGTTCAAGCAAAAACGGCAGATTTTTGACAAAAGAGATAACACCCCCCCATTACGTCATTCTTCAGAAAGGTGAAAAATGGTCCGTTTTCGAATGTTTTATTTTTGAACGTCAGTTCACATTTGTAGGTGGATTATTAGTTTTAGAGCTAAAATTAGCATGTTTAAAGTGATTTTCATGCTTCCAGGGGCCCGGGAAGTGAATTAAATACCATTTGGAGGCATTTAATGTTCAAGCAAAAACGGCTGATTTTTGACAAAAGAGATAACACCCCCCATTACGTCATTCTTCAGAAAGGTGAAAAATGGTCCGTTTTCAAATGTTTTATTTTTGAATGTCAGTTCACATTTGTAGGTGGATTATTAGTTTTAGAGCTAAAATTAGCATGTTTAAAGTGATTTTCATGCTACCAGGGGCTCAAAAAACAAGATTTGTGGAATGGTTAAAAGTGCATGAAAATGGCCAATTTGCTCACTCTGAGGTCTCAAAAAGTGTTTCTTCACCCCGGGAAGTGAATTAAATACCATTTGGGGGCATTTAATGTTCAAGCAAAAACGGCAGATTTTTGACAAAAGAGATAACACCCCCCCATTACGTCATTCTTCAGAAAGGTGAAAAATGGTCCGTTTTCGAATGTTTTATTTTTGAACGTCAGTTCACATTTGTAGGTGGATTATTAGTTTTAGAGCTAAAATTAGCATGTTTAAAGTGATTTTCATGCTTCCAGGGGCCCGGGAAGTGAATTAAATACCATTTGGAGGCATTTAATGTTCAAGCAAAAACGGCTGATTTTTGACAAAAGAGATAACACCCCCCATTACGTCATTCTTCAGAAAGGTGAAAAATGGTCCGTTTTCAAATGTTTTATTTTTGAATGTCAGTTCACATTTGTAGGTGGATTATTAGTTTTAGAGCTAAAATTAGCATGTTTAAAGTGATTTTCATGCTTTCTGTGGCCCTAAACACAAGGTTTGTGGAATGGTTAAAAGTGCATGAAAATGGCCAATTTGCTCACTCTGAGGTCTCAAAAAGTGTTTCTTCACCCCGGGAAGTAAATTAAATACCATTTGGAGGCATTTAATGTTCAAGCAAAAACAGCTGATTTTTGACAAAAGAGATAACACCCCCCCCATTACGTAATTCTTCAGAAAGGTGAAAAATGGTCAATTTTCAAATGTTTTATTTTTGAACGTCAGTTCACATTTGTAGGTGGATTATTAGTTTTAGAGCTAAAATTTGCATGTTTAAAGTGATTTTCATGCTACCAGGGGCTCAAAAAACAAGATTTGTGGAATGGTTAAAAGTGCATGAAAATGGCCAATTTGCTCACTCTGAGGTCTCAAAAAGTGTTTCTTCACCCCGGGAAGTGAATTAAATACCATTTGGGGGCATTTAATGTTCAAGCAAAAACGGCAGATTTTTGACAAAAGAGATAACACCCCCCCATTACGTCATTCTTCAGAAAGGTGAAAAATGGTCCGTTTTCAAATGTTTTATTTTTGAACGTCAGTTCACATTTGTAGGTGGATTATTAGTTTTAGAGCTAAAATTAGCATGTTTAAAGTGATTTTCATGCTTTCTGTGGCCCTAAACACAAGGTTTGTGGAATGGTTAAAAGTGCATGAAAATGGCCAATTTGCTCACTCTGAGGTCTCAAAAAGTGTTTGTTCACCCCGGGAAGTGAATTAAATACCATTGGGAGGCATTTAATGTTCAAGCAAAAACAGCTGATTTTTGACAAAAGAGATAACACCCCGCCATTACGTAATTCTTCAGAAAGGTGAAAAATGGTCCGTTTTCAAATGTTTTATTTTTGAACGTCAGTTCACATTTGTAGGTGGATTATTTGTTTTAGAGCTAAAATTAGCACGTTTAAAGTGATTTTCATGCTTCCAGGGGCTCAAAACACAGGATTTGTGGAATGGTTAAAAGTGCATGAAAATGGCCAATTTGCTCACTCTGAGGTCTCAAAAAGTGTTTCTTCACCCCGGGAAGTGAATTAAATACAATTTGGAGGCATTTAATGTTCAAGCAAAAATGGCGGATTTTTGACAAAAGAGAAAACACCCCCCCCTTACGTCATTCTTCAGAAAGGTGAAAAAGGGTCCGTTTTCAAATGTTTTATTTTTGAACGTCAGTTCACATTTGTAGGTGGATTATTAGTTTTAGAGCTAAAATTAGCATGTTTAAAGTGATTTTCATGCTTCCAGGGGCCCGGGAAGTGAATTAAATACCATTTGGAGGCATTTAATGTTCAAGCAAAAACAGCTGATTTTTGACAAAAGAGATAACACCCCCCATTACGTCATTCTTCAGAAAGGTAAAAAATGGTCCGTTTTCAAATGTTTTATTTTTGAACGTCAGTTCACATTTGTAGGTGGATTATTAGTTTTAGAGCTAACATTAGCATGTTTAAAGTGATTTTCATGCTTCCAGGGGCTCTAAACACAAGTTTTGTGGAATGGTTAAAAGTGCATGAAAATGGCCAATTTGCTCACTCTGAGGTCTCAAAAAGTGTTTCTTCACCCCGGGAAGTGAATTAAATACAATTTGGAGGCATTTAATGTTCAAGCAAAAACGGCGGATTTTTGACAAAAGAGATAACACCCCCCCCTTACGTCATTCTTCAGAAAGGTGAAAAATGGTCCGTTTTCAAATGTTTTATTTTTGAACGTCAGTTCACATTTGTAGGTGGATTATTAGTTTTAGAGCTAAAATTAGCATGTTTAAAGTGATTTTCATGCTTCCAGGGGCCCGGGAAGTGAATTAAATACCATTTGGAGGCATTTAATGTTCAAGCAAAAACAGCTGATTTTTTACAAAAGAGATAACACCCCCCCATTACGTCATTCTTCAGAAAGGTGAAAAATTGTCCGTTTTCAAATGTTTTATTTTTGAATGTCAGTTCACATTTGTAGGTGGATTATTAGTTTTAGAGCTAAAATTAGCATGTTTAAAGTGATTTACATGCTTATTGTGGCCCTAAACACAAAGTTTGTGGAATGGTTAAAAGTGCATGAAAATGTCCAATTTGCTCACTCTGAGGTCTCAAAAAGTGTTTCTTCACCCCGGGAAGTAAATTAAATACCATTTGGAGGCATGTAATGTTCAAGCAAAAACAGCTGATTTTTGACAAAAGAGATAACACCCCCCATTACGTAATTCTTCAGAAAGGTGAAAAATGGTCCGTTTTCAAATGTTTTATTTTTGAACGTCAGTTCACATTTGTAGGTGGATTATTAGTTTTAGAGCTAAAATTAGCATGTTTAAAGTGATTTTCATGCTTCCAGGGGCTCTAAACACAAGATTTGTGGAATGGTTAAAAGTGCATGAAAATGGCCAATTTGCTCACTCTGAGGTCTCAAAAAGTGTTTCTTCACCCCGGGAAGTGAATTACATACCATTTGGAGGCATTTAATGTTCAAGCAAAAACGGCTGATTTTTGACAAAAGAGATAACACCCCCCCATTACGTCATGCTTCAGAAAGGTGAAAAATGGTCCGTTTTCAAATGTTTTATTTTTGAATGTCAATTCACATTTGTAGGTGGATTATTAGTTTTAGAGCTAAAATTAGCATGTTTAAAGTGATTTTCATGCTTCCAGGGGCCCGGGAAGTGAATTAAATACCATTTGGAGGCATTTAATGTTCAAGCAAAAACAGCTGATGTTTGACAAAAGAGATAACACCCCCCCATTACGTCATGCTTCAGAAAGGTGAAAAATTGTCCGTTTTCAAATGTTTTATTTTTGAATGTCAGTTCACATTTGTAGGTGGATCATCAGTTTTAGAGCTAAAAAAATTAGCATGTTTAAAGTGATTTTCATGCTTCCAGGGGCTCTAAACACAAGATTTGTGGAATGGTTAAAAGTGCATGAAAATGGCCAATTTGCTCACTCTGAGGTCTCAAAAAGTGTTTCTTCACCCCGGGAAGTGAATTAAATACCATTTGGAGGCATTTAATGTTCAATCAAAAACAGCCGGTTTTTGACAAAAGAGATAACACCCCCCCATTACGTAATTCTTCAGAAAGGAGAAAAATTGTCTGTTTTCAAATGTTTTATTTTTGAATTTCAGTTCACATTTGTAGGTGGATTATTAGTTTTAGAGCTAAAATTAGCATATTTAAAGTGATTTTCATGCTTCCATGGGCTCTAAACACAAGATTTGTGGAATGGTTAAAAGTGCATGAAAATGGCCAATGTGCTCACTCTGAGGTCTCAAAAAGTGTTTCTTCACCCCGGGAAGTGAATTATATACCATTTGGAGGCATTTAATGTTCAAGCAAAAACGGCTGATTTTTGACAAAAGAGATAACACCCACCCATTACGTCATGCTTCAGAAAGGTGAAAAATGGTCCGTTTTCAAATGTTTTATTTTTGAACATCAGTTCACATTTGTAGGTGGATTATTAGTTTTAGAGCTAAAATTAGCAGGTTTAAAGTGATTTTCATGCTTCCAGGGGCCCGGGAAGTGAATTAAATACCATTTGGAGGCATTTAATGTTCAAGCAAAAATGGCTGATTTTTGACAAAAGAGATAACACCCCCCATTACGTCATTCTTCAGAAAGGTGAAAAATGGTCCGTTTTCAAATGTTTTATTTTTGAATGTCAGTTCACATTTGTAGGTGGATTATTAGTTTTAGAGCTAAAATTAGCATGTTTAAAGTGATTTTCATGCTTTCTGTGGCCCTAAACACAAGGTTTGTGGAATGGTTAAAAGTGCATGAAAATGGCCAATTTGCTCACTCTGAGGTCTCAAAAAGTGTTTCTTCAACCCCGGGAAGTAAATTAAATACCATTTGGAGGCATTTAATGTTCAAGCAAAAACAGCTGATTTTTGACAAAAGAGATAACACCCCCCCCCATTACGTAATTCTTCAGAAAGGTGAAAAATGGTCAATTTTCAAATGTTTTATTTTTGAACGTCAGTTCACATTTGTAGGTGGATTATTAGTTTTAGAGCTAAAATTTGCATGTTTAAAGTGATTTTCATGCTACCAGGGGCTCAAAAAACAAGATTTGTGGAATGGTTAAAAGTGCATGAAAATGGCCAATTTGCTCACTCTGAGGTCTCAAAAAGTGTTTCTTCACCCCGGGAAGTGAATTAAATACCATTTGGGGGCATTTAATGTTCAAGCAAAAACGGCAGATTTTTGACAAAAGAGATAACACCCCCCCATTACGTCATTCTTCAGAAAGGTGAAAAATGGTCCGTTTTCAAATGTTTTATTTTTGAACGTCAGTTCACATTTGTAGGTGGATTATTAGTTTTAGAGCTAAAATTAGCATGTTTAAAGTGATTTTCATGCTTTCTGTGGCCCTAAACACAAGGTTTGTGGAATGGTTAAAAGTGCATGAAAATGGCCAATTTGCTCACTCTGAGGTCTCAAAAAGTGTTTCTTCACCCCGGGAAGTGAATTAAATACCATTGGGAGGCATTTAATGTTCAAGCAAAAACAGCAGATTTTTGACAAAAGAGATAACACCCCCCCATTACGTAATTCTTCAGAAAGGTGAAAAATTGTCTGTTTTCAAATGTTTTATTTTTGAATGTCAGTTCACATTTGTAGGTGGATTATTAGTTTTAGAGCTAAAATTAGCATATTTAAAGTGATTTTCATGCTTCCAGGGGCTCTAAACACAAGATTTGTGGAATGGTTAAAAGTGCATGAAAATGGCCAATTTGCTCACTCTGAGGTCTCAAAAAGTGTTTCTTCACCCCGGGAAGTGAATTAAATACCATTTGGAGGCATTTAATGTTCAAGCAAAAATGGCTGATTTTTGACAAAAGAGATAACACCCCCCCATTACGTCATTCTTTAGAAAGGTGAAAAATGGTCCGTTTTCAAATGTTTTATTTTTGAACGTCAGTTCACATTTGTAGGTGGATTATTAGTTTTAGAGCTAAAATTAGCATGTTTAAAGTGATTTTCATGCTTACAGGGGCACGGGAAGTGAATTAAATACCATTTGGAGGCATTTAATGTTCAAGCAAAAACGGCTGATTTTTGACAAAAGAGATAACACCCCCCCATTACGTCATGCTTCAGAAAGGTGAAAAATTGTCCGTTTTCAAATGTTTTATTTTTGAATGTCAGTTCACATTTGTAGGTGGATTATTAGTTTTAGAGCAAAATTAGCATGTTTAAAGTGATTTTCATGCTTCCTGTGGCCCTAAACACAAGGTTTGTGGAATGGTTAAAAGTGCATGAAAATGGCCAATTTGCTCACTCTGAGGTCTCAAAAAGTGTTTCTTCACCCCGGGAAGTGAATTAAATACCATTTGGAGGCATTTAATGTTCAAGCAAAAACAGCTGATTTTTGACAAAAGAGATAACACCCCGCCATTAGGTAATTCTTCAGAAAGGTGAAAAATGGTCCGTTTTCAAATGTTTTATTTTTGAACGTCAGTTCACATTTGTAGGTGGATTATTAGTTTTAGAGCTAAAATTAGCATGTTTAAAGAGATTTTCATGCTTCCAGGGGCTCAAAACACAAGATTTGTGGAATGGTTAAAAGTGCATGAAAATGGCCAATTTGCTCACTCTGAGGTCTCAAAAAGTGTTTCTTCACCCCGGGAAGTGAATTAAATACAATTTGGAGGCATTTAATGTTCAAGCAAAAATGGCGGATTTTTGACAAAAGAGAAAACACCCCCCCCTACGTCATTCTTCAGAAAGGTGAAAAAGGGTCCGTTTTCAAATGTTTTATTTTTGAACGTCAGTTCACATTTGTAGGTGGATTATTAGTTTTAGAGCTAAAATTAGCATGTTTAAAGTGATTTTCATGCTTCCAGGGGCTCTAAACACAAGTTTTGTGGAATGGTTAAAAGTGCATGAAAATGGCCAATTTGCTCACTCTGAGGTCTCAAAAAGTGTTTCTTCACCCCGGGAAGTGAATTAAATACAATTTGGAGGCATTTAATGTTCAAGCAAAAACAGCTGATTTTTGACTAAAGAGATAACACCCCCCCATTACGTCATGCTTCAGAAAGGTGAAAAATGGTCCGTTTTCAAATGTTTTATTTTTGAATGTCAATTCACATTTGTAGGTGGATTATTAGTTTTAGAGCTAAAATTAGCATGTTTAAAGTGATTTTCATGCTTCCAGGGGCCCGGGAAGTGAATTAAATACCATTTGGAGGCATTTAATGTTCAAGCAAAAACAGCTGATGTTTGACAAAAGAGATAACACCCCCCCATTACGTCATGCTTCAGAAAGGTGAAAAATTGTCCGTTTTCAAATGTTTTATTTTTGAATGTCAGTTCACATTTGTAGGTGGATCATCAGTTTTAGAGCTAAAAAAATTAGCATGTTTAAAGTGATTTTCATGCT
This sequence comes from Lissotriton helveticus, assembly GCF_964261635.1. Lineage (NCBI taxonomy): Eukaryota > Metazoa > Chordata > Amphibia > Caudata > Salamandridae > Lissotriton > Lissotriton helveticus. Next base: position 4,711,873 of record NW_027611740.1, read on the forward strand.
TCCAGGGGCTCTAAACACAAGATTTGTGGAATGGTTAAAAGTGCATGAAAATGGCCAATTTGCTCACTCTGAGGTCTCAAAAAGTGTTTCTTCACCCCGGGAAGTGAATTAAATACCATTTGGAGGCATTTAATGTTCAATCAAAAACAGCCGGTTTTTGACAAAAGAGATAACACCCCCCCATTACGTAATTCTTCAGAAAGGAGAAAAATTGTCTGTTTTCAAATGTTTTATTTTTGAATTTCAGTTCACATTTGTAGGTGGATTATTAGTTTTAGAGCTAAAATTAGCATATTTAAAGTGATTTTCATGCTTCCATGGGCTCTAAACACAAGATTTGTGGAATGGTTAAAAGTGCATGAAATGGCCAATTTGCTCACTCTGAGGTCTCAAAAAGTGTTTCTTCACCCCGGGAAGTGAATTATATACCATTTGGAGGCATTTAATGTTCAAGCAAAAACGGCTGATTTTTGACAAAAGAGATAACACCCACCCATTACGTCATGCTTCAGAAAGGTGAAAAATGGTCCGTTTTCAAATGTTTTATTTTTGAACATCAGTTCACATTTGTAGGTGGATTATTAGTTTTAGAGCTAAAATTAGCATGTTTAAAGTGATTTTCATGCTTCCAGGGGCCCGGGAAGTGAATTAAATACCATTTGGAGGCATTTAATGTTCAAGCAAAAACGGCTGATTTTTGACAAAAGAGATAACACCCCCCATTACGTCATTCTTCAGAAAGGTGAAAAATGGTCCGTTTTCAAATGTTTTATTTTTGAATGTCAGTTCACATTTGTAGGTGGATTATTAGTTTTAGAGCTAAAATTAGCATGTTTAAAGTGATTTTCATGCTTTCTGTGGCCCTAAACACAAGGTTTGTGGAATGGTTAAAAGTGCATGAAAATGGCCAATTTGCTCACTCTGAGGTCTCAAAAAGTGTTTCTTCACCCCGGGAAGTAAATTAAATACCATTTGGAGGCATTTAATGTTCAAGCAAAAACAGCTGATTTTTGACAAAAGAGATAACACCCCCCCCCATTACGTAATTCTTCAGAAAGGTGAAAAATGGTCAATTTTCAAATGTTTTATTTTTGAACGTCAGTTCACATTTGTAGGTGGATTATTAGTTTTAGAGCTAAAATTTGCATGTTTAAAGTGATTTTCATGCTACCAGGGGCTCAAAAAACAAGATTTGTGGAATGGTTAAAAGTGCATGAAAATGGCCAATTTGCTCACTCTGAGGTCTCAAAAAGTGTTTCTTCACCCCGGGAAGTGAATTAAATACCATTTGGGGGCATTTAATGTTCAAGCAAAAACGGCAGATTTTTGACAAAAGAGATAACACCCCCCCATTACGTCATTCTTCAGAAAGGTGAAAAATGGTCCGTTTTCAAATGTTTTATTTTTGAACGTCAGTTCACATTTGTAGGTGGATTATTAGTTTTAGAGCTAAAATTAGCATGTTTAAAGTGATTTTCATGCTTTCTGTGGCCCTAAACACAAGGTTTGTGGAATGGTTAAAAGTGCATGAAAATGGCCAATTTGCTCACTCTGAGGTCTCAAAAAGTGTTTCTTCACCCCGGGAAGTGAATTAAATACCATTGGGAGGCATTTAATGTTCAAGCAAAAACAGCTGATTTTTGACAAAAGAGATAACACCCCCCCATTACGTCATTCTTTAGAAAGGTGAAAAATGGTCCGTTTTCAAATGTTTTATTTTTGAACGTCAGTTCACATTTGTAGGTGGATTATTAGTTTTAGAGCTAAAATTAGCATGTTTAAAGTGATTTTCATGCTTACAGGGGCACGGGAAGTGAATTAAATACCATTTGGAGGCATTTAATGTTCAAGCAAAAACGGCTGATTTTTGACAAAAGAGATAACACCCCCCCATTACGTCATGCTTCAGAAAGGTGAAAAATTGTCCGTTTTCAAATGTTTTATTTTTGAATGTCAGTTCACATTTGTAGGTGGATTATTAGTTTTAGAGCAAAATTAGCATGTTTAAAGTGATTTTCATGCTTCCTGTGGCCCTAAACACAAGGTTTGTGGAATGGTTAAAAGTGCATGAAAATGGCCAATTTGCTCACTCTGAGGTCTCAAAAAGTGTTTCTTCACCCCGGGAAGTGAATTAAATACCATTTGGAGGCATTTAATGTTCAAGCAAAAACAGCTGATTTTTGACAAAAGAGATAACACCCCGCCATTACGTAATTCTTCAGAAAGGTGAAAAATGGTCCGTTTTCAAATGTTTTATTTTTGAACGTCAGTTCACATTTGTAGGTGGATTATTAGTTTTAGAGCTAAAATTAGCATGTTTAAAGTGATTTTCATGCTTCCAGGGGCTCAAAACACAAGATTTGTGGAATGGTTAAAAGTGCATGAAAATGGCCAATTTGCTCACTCTGAGGTCTCAAAAAGTGTTTCTTCACCCCGGGAAGTGAATTAAATACAATTTGGAGGCATTTAATGTTCAAGCAAAAATGGCGGATTTTTGACAAAAGAGAAAACACCCCCCCCTACGTCATTCTTCAGAAAGGTGAAAAAGGGTCCGTTTTCAAATGTTTTATTTTTGAACGTCAGTTCACATTTGTAGGTGGATTATTAGTTTTAGAGCTAAAATTAGCATGTTTAAAGTGATTTTCATGCTTCCAGGGGCTCTAAACACAAGTTTTGTGGAATGGTTAAAAGTGCATGAAAATGGCCAATTTGCTCACTCTGAGGTCTCAAAAAGTGTTTCTTCACCCCGGGAAGTAAATTAAATACCATTTGGAGGCATTTAATGTTCAAGCAAAAACAGCTGATTTTTGACAAAAGAGATAACACCCCCCCCCATTACGTAATTCTTCAGAAAGGTGAAAAATGGTCAATTTTCAAATGTTTTATTTTTGAACGTCAGTTCACATTTGTAGGTGGATTATTAGTTTTAGAGCTAAAATTTGCATGTTTAAAGTGATTTTCATGCTACCAGGGGCTCAAAAAACAAGATTTGTGGAATGGTTAAAAGTGCATGAAAATGGCCAATTTGCTCACTCTGAGGTCTCAAAAAGTGTTTCTTCACCCCGGGAAGTGAATTAAATACCATTTGGGGGCATTTAATGTTCAAGCAAAAACGGCAGATTTTTGACAAAAGAGATAACACCCCCCCATTACGTCATTCTTCAGAAAGGTGAAAAATGGTCCGTTTTCGAATGTTTTATTTTTGAACGTCAGTTCACATTTGTAGGTGGATTATTAGTTTTAGAGCTAAAATTAGCATGTTTAAAGTGATTTTCATGCTTCCAGGGGCCCGGGAAGTGAATTAAATACCATTTGGAGGCATTTAATGTTCAAGCAAAAACGGCTGATTTTTGACAAAAGAGATAACACCCCCCATTACGTCATTCTTCAGAAAGGTGAAAAATGGTCCGTTTTCAAATGTTTTATTTTTGAATGTCAGTTCACATTTGTAGGTGGATTATTAGTTTTAGAGCTAAAATTAGCATGTTTAAAGTGATTTTCATGCTTTCTGTGGCCCTAAACACAAGGTTTGTGGAATGGTTAAAAGTGCATGAAAATGGCCAATTTGCTCACTCTGAGGTCTCAAAAAGTGTTTCTTCACCCCGGGAAGTAAATTAAATACCATTTGGAGGCATTTAATGTTCAAGCAAAAACAGCTGATTTTTGACAAAAGAGATAACACCCCCCCCATTACGTAATTCTTCAGAAAGGTGAAAAATGGTCAATTTTCAAATGTTTTATTTTTGAACGTCAGTTCACATTTGTAGGTGGATTATTAGTTTTAGAGCTAAAATTTGCATGTTTAAAGTGATTTTCATGCTACCAGGGGCTCAAAAAACAAGATTTGTGGAATGGTTAAAAGTGCATGAAAATGGCCAATTTGCTCACTCTGAGGTCTCAAAAAGTGTTTCTTCACCCCGGGAAGTGAATTAAATACCATTTGGGGGCATTTAATGTTCAAGCAAAAACGGCAGATTTTTGACAAAAGAGATAACACCCCCCCATTACGTCATTCTTCAGAAAGGTGAAAAATGGTCCGTTTTCAAATGTTTTATTTTTGAACGTCAGTTCACATTTGTAGGTGGATTATTAGTTTTAGAGCTAAAATTAGCATGTTTAAAGTGATTTTCATGCTTTCTGTGGCCCTAAACACAAGGTTTGTGGAATGGTTAAAAGTGCATGAAAATGGCCAATTTGCTCACTCTGAGGTCTCAAAAAGTGTTTCTTCACCCCGGGAAGTGAATTAAATACCATTGGGAGGCATTTAATGTTCAAGCAAAAACAGCTGATTTTTGACAAAAGAGATAACACCCCGCCATTACGTAATTCTTCAGAAAGGTGAAAAATGGTCCGTTTTCAAATGTTTTATTTTTGAACGTCAGTTCACATTTGTAGGTGGATTATTTGTTTTAGAGCTAAAATTAGCACGTTTAAAGTGATTTTCATGCTTCCAGGGGCTCAAAACACAGGATTTGTGGAATGGTTAAAAGTGCATGAAAATGGCCAATTTGCTCACTCTGAGGTCTCAAAAAGTGTTTCTTCACCCCGGGAAGTGAATTAAATACAATTTGGAGGCATTTAATGTTCAAGCAAAAATGGCGGATTTTTGACAAAAGAGAAAACACCCCCCCCTTACGTCATTCTTCAGAAAGGTGAAAAAGGGTCCGTTTTCAAATGTTTTATTTTTGAACGTCAGTTCACATTTGTAGGTGGATTATTAGTTTTAGAGCTAAAATTAGCATGTTTAAAGTGATTTTCATGCTTCCAGGGGCCCGGGAAGTGAATTAAATACCATTTGGAGGCATTTAATGTTCAAGCAAAAACAGCTGATTTTTGACAAAAGAGATAACACCCCCCATTACGTCATTCTTCAGAAAGGTAAAAAATGGTCCGTTTTCAAATGTTTTATTTTTGAACGTCAGTTCACATTTGTAGGTGGATTATTAGTTTTAGAGCTAACATTAGCATGTTTAAAGTGATTTTCATGCTTCCAGGGGCTCTAAACACAAGTTTTGTGGAATGGTTAAAAGTGCATGAAAATGGCCAATTTGCTCACTCTGAGGTCTCAAAAAGTGTTTCTTCACCCCGGGAAGTGAATTAAATACAATTTGGAGGCATTTAATGTTCAAGCAAAAACGGCGGATTTTTGACAAAAGAGATAACACCCCCCCCTTACGTCATTCTTCAGAAAGGTGAAAAATGGTCCGTTTTCAAATGTTTTATTTTTGAACGTCAGTTCACATTTGTAGGTGGATTATTAGTTTTAGAGCTAAAATTAGCATGTTTAAAGTGATTTTCATGCTTCCAGGGGCCCGGGAAGTGAATTAAATACCATTTGGAGGCATTTAATGTTCAAGCAAAAACAGCTGATTTTTTACAAAAGAGATAACACCCCCCCATTACGTCATTCTTCAGAAAGGTGAAAAATTGTCCGTTTTCAAATGTTTTATTTTTGAATGTCAGTTCACATTTGTAGGTGGATTATTAGTTTTAGAGCTAAAATTAGCATGTTTAAAGTGATTTACATGCTTATTGTGGCCCTAAACACAAAGTTTGTGGAATGGTTAAAAGTGCATGAAAATGTCCAATTTGCTCACTCTGAGGTCTCAAAAAGTGTTTCTTCACCCCGGGAAGTAAATTAAATACCATTTGGAGGCATGTAATGTTCAAGCAAAAACAGCTGATTTTTGACAAAAGAGATAACACCCCCCATTACGTAATTCTTCAGAAAGGTGAAAAATGGTCCGTTTTCAAATGTTTTATTTTTGAACGTCAGTTCACATTTGTAGGTGGATTATTAGTTTTAGAGCTAAAATTAGCATGTTTAAAGTGATTTTCATGCTTCCAGGGGCTCTAAACACAAGATTTGTGGAATGGTTAAAAGTGCATGAAAATGGCCAATTTGCTCACTCTGAGGTCTCAAAAAGTGTTTCTTCACCCCGGGAAGTGAATTACATACCATTTGGAGGCATTTAATGTTCAAGCAAAAACGGCTGATTTTTGACAAAAGAGATAACACCCCCCCATTACGTCATGCTTCAGAAAGGTGAAAAATGGTCCGTTTTCAAATGTTTTATTTTTGAATGTCAATTCACATTTGTAGGTGGATTATTAGTTTTAGAGCTAAAATTAGCATGTTTAAAGTGATTTTCATGCTTCCAGGGGCCCGGGAAGTGAATTAAATACCATTTGGAGGCATTTAATGTTCAAGCAAAAACAGCTGATGTTTGACAAAAGAGATAACACCCCCCCATTACGTCATGCTTCAGAAAGGTGAAAAATTGTCCGTTTTCAAATGTTTTATTTTTGAATGTCAGTTCACATTTGTAGGTGGATCATCAGTTTTAGAGCTAAAAAAATTAGCATGTTTAAAGTGATTTTCATGCTTCCAGGGGCTCTAAACACAAGATTTGTGGAATGGTTAAAAGTGCATGAAAATGGCCAATTTGCTCACTCTGAGGTCTCAAAAAGTGTTTCTTCACCCCGGGAAGTGAATTAAATACCATTTGGAGGCATTTAATGTTCAATCAAAAACAGCCGGTTTTTGACAAAAGAGATAACACCCCCCCATTACGTAATTCTTCAGAAAGGAGAAAAATTGTCTGTTTTCAAATGTTTTATTTTTGAATTTCAGTTCACATTTGTAGGTGGATTATTAGTTTTAGAGCTAAAATTAGCATATTTAAAGTGATTTTCATGCTTCCATGGGCTCTAAACACAAGATTTGTGGAATGGTTAAAAGTGCATGAAAATGGCCAATGTGCTCACTCTGAGGTCTCAAAAAGTGTTTCTTCACCCCGGGAAGTGAATTATATACCATTTGGAGGCATTTAATGTTCAAGCAAAAACGGCTGATTTTTGACAAAAGAGATAACACCCACCCATTACGTCATGCTTCAGAAAGGTGAAAAATGGTCCGTTTTCAAATGTTTTATTTTTGAACATCAGTTCACATTTGTAGGTGGATTATTAGTTTTAGAGCTAAAATTAGCATGTTTAAAGTGATTTTCATGCTTCCAGGGGCCCGGGAAGTGAATTAAATACCATTTGGAGGCATTTAATGTTCAAGCAAAAATGGCTGATTTTTGACAAAAGAGATAACACCCCCCATTACGTCATTCTTCAGAAAGGTGAAAAATGGTCCGTTTTCAAATGTTTTATTTTTGAATGTCAGTTCACATTTGTAGGTGGATTATTAGTTTTAGAGCTAAAATTAGCATGTTTAAAGTGATTTTCATGCTTTCTGTGGCCCTAAACACAAGGTTTGTGGAATGGTTAAAAGTGCATGAAAATGGCCAATTTGCTCACTCTGAGGTCTCAAAAAGTGTTTCTTCACCCCGGGAAGTAAATTAAATACCATTTGGAGGCATTTAATGTTCAAGCAAAAACAGCTGATTTTTGACAAAAGAGATAACACCCCCCCCCATTACGTAATTCTTCAGAAAGGTGAAAAATGGTCAATTTTCAAATGTTTTATTTTTGAACGTCAGTTCACATTTGTAGGTGGATTATTAGTTTTAGAGCTAAAATTTGCATGTTTAAAGTGATTTTCATGCTACCAGGGGCTCAAAAAACAAGATTTGTGGAATGGTTAAAAGTGCATGAAAATGGCCAATTTGCTCACTCTGAGGTCTCAAAAAGTGTTTCTTCACCCCGGGAAGTGAATTAAATACCATTTGGGGGCATTTAATGTTCAAGCAAAAACGGCAGATTTTTGACAAAAGAGATAACACCCCCCCATTACGTCATTCTTCAGAAAGGTGAAAAATGGTCCGTTTTCAAATGTTTTATTTTTGAACGTCAGTTCACATTTGTAGGTGGATTATTAGTTTTAGAGCTAAAATTAGCATGTTTAAAGTGATTTTCATGCTTTCTGTGGCCCTAAACACAAGGTTTGTGGAATGGTTAAAAGTGCATGAAAATGGCCAATTTGCTCACTCTGAGGTCTCAAAAAGTGTTTCTTCACCCCGGGAAGTGAATTAAATACCATTGGGAGGCATTTAATGTTCAAGCAAAAACAGCAGATTTTTGACAAAAGAGATAACACCCCCCCATTACGTAATTCTTCAGAAAGGTGAAAAATTGTCTGTTTTCAAATGTTTTATTTTTGAATGTCAGTTCACATTTGTAGGTGGATTATTAGTTTTAGAGCTAAAATTAGCATATTTAAAGTGATTTTCATGCTTCCAGGGGCTCTAAACACAAGATTTGTGGAATGGTTAAAAGTGCATGAAAATGGCCAATTTGCTCACTCTGAGGTCTCAAAAAGTGTTTCTTCACCCCGGGAAGTGAATTAAATACCATTTGGAGGCATTTAATGTTCAAGCAAAAATGGCTGATTTTTGACAAAAGAGATAACACCCCCCCATTACGTCATTCTTTAGAAAGGTGAAAAATGGTCCGTTTTCAAATGTTTTATTTTTGAACGTCAGTTCACATTTGTAGGTGGATTATTAGTTTTAGAGCTAAAATTAGCATGTTTAAAGTGATTTTCATGCTTACAGGGGCACGGGAAGTGAATTAAATACCATTTGGAGGCATTTAATGTTCAAGCAAAAATGGCTGATTTTTGACAAAAGAGATAACACCCCCCCATTACGTCATGCTTCAGAAAGGTGAAAAATTGTCCGTTTTCAAATGTTTTATTTTTGAATGTCAGTTCACATTTGTAGGTGGATTATTAGTTTTAGAGCAAAATTAGCATGTTTAAAGTGATTTTCATGCTTCCTGTGGCCCTAAACACAAGGTTTGTGGAATGGTTAAAAGTGCATGAAAATGGCCAATTTGCTCACTCTGAGGTCTCAAAAAGTGTTTCTTCACCCCGGGAAGTGAATTAAATACCATTTGGAGGCATTTAATGTTCAAGCAAAAACAGCTGATTTTTGACAAAAGAGATAACACCCCGCCATTAGGTAATTCTTCAGAAAGGTGAAAAATGGTCCGTTTTCAAATGTTTTATTTTTGAACGTCAGTTCACATTTGTAGGTGGATTATTAGTTTTAGAGCTAAAATTAGCATGTTTAAAGTGATTTTCATGCTTCCAGGGGCTCAAAACACAAGATTTGTGGAATGGTTAAAAGTGCATGAAAATGGCCAATTTGCTCACTCTGAGGTCTCAAAAAGTGTTTCTTCACCCCGGGAAGTGAATTAAATACAATTTGGAGGCATTTAATGTTCAAGCAAAAATGGCGGATTTTTGACAAAAGAGAAAACACCCCCCCCTACGTCATTCTTCAGAAAGGTGAAAAAGGGTCCGTTTTCAAATGTTTTATTTTTGAACGTCAGTTCACATTTGTAGGTGGATTATTAGTTTTAGAGCTAAAATTAGCATGTTTAAAGTGATTTTCATGCTTCCAGGGGCTCTAAACACAAGTTTTGTGGAATGGTTAAAAGTGCATGAAAATGGCCAATTTGCTCACTCTGAGGTCTCAAAAAGTGTTTCTTCACCCCGGGAAGTGAATTAAATACAATTTGGAGGCATTTAATGTTCAAGCAAAAACAGCTGATTTTTGACTAAAGAGATAACACCCCCCCATTACGTCATGCTTCAGAAAGGTGAAAAATGGTCCGTTTTCAAATGTTTTATTTTTGAATGTCAATTCACATTTGTAGGTGGATTATTAGTTTTAGAGCTAAAATTAGCATGTTTAAAGTGATTTTCATGCTTCCAGGGGCCCGGGAAGTGAATTAAATACCATTTGGAGGCATTTAATGTTCAAGCAAAAACAGCTGATGTTTGACAAAAGAGATAACACCCCCCCATTACGTCATGCTTCAGAAAGGTGAAAAATTGTCCGTTTTCAAATGTTTTATTTTTGAATGTCAGTTCACATTTGTAGGTGGATCATCAGTTTTAGAGCTAAAAAAATTAGCATGTTTAAAGTGATTTTCATGCTTCCAGGGGCTCTAAACACAAGATTTGTGGAATGGTTAAAAGTGCATGAAAATGGCCAATTTGCTCACTCTGAGGTCTCAAAAAGTGTTTCTTCACCCCGGGAAGTGAATTAAATACCATTTGGAGGCATTTAATGTTCAATCAAAAACAGCCGGTTTTTGACAAAAGAGATAACACCCCCCCATTACGTAATTCTTCAGAAAGGAGAAAAATTGTCTGTTTTCAAATGTTTTATTTTTGAATTTCAGTTCACATTTGTAGGTGGATTATTAGTTTTAGAGCTAAAATTAGCATATTTAAAGTGATTTTCATGCTTCCATGGGCTCTAAACACAAGATTTGTGGAATGGTTAAAAGTGCATGAAAATGGCCAATTTGCTCACTCTGAGGTCTCAAAAAGTGTTTCTTCACCCCGGGAAGTGAATTATATACCATTTGGAGGCATTTAATGTTCAAGCAAAAACGGCTGATTTTTGACAAAAGAGATAACACCCACCCATTACGTCATGCTTCAGAAAGGTGAAAAATGGTCCGTTTTCAAATGTTTTATTTTTGAACATCAGTTCACATTTGTAGGTGGATTATTAGTTTTAGAGCTAAAATTAGCATGTTTAAAGTGATTTTCATGCTTCCAGGGGCCCGGGAAGTGAATTAAATACCATTTGGAGGCATTTAATGTTCAAGCAAAAACGGCTGATTTTTGACAAAAGAGATAACACCCCCCATTACGTCATTCTTCAGAAAGGTGAAAAATGGTCCGTTTTCAAATGTTTTATTTTTGAATGTCAGTTCACATTTGTAGGTGGATTATTAGTTTTAGAGCTAAAATTAGCATGTTTAAAGTGATTTTCATGCTTTCTGTGGCCCTAAACACAAGGTTTGTGGAATGGTTAAAAGTGCATGAAAATGGCCAATTTGCTCACTCTGAGGTCTCAAAAAGTGTTTCTTCACCCCGGGAAGTAAATTAAATACCATTTGGAGGCATTTAATGTTCAAGCAAAAACAGCTGATTTTTGACAAAAGAGATAACACCCCCCCCCATTACGTAATTCTTCAGAAAGGTGAAAAATGGTCAATTTTCAAATGTTTTATTTTTGAACGTCAGTTCACATTTGTAGGTGGATTATTAGTTTTAGAGCTAAAATTTGCATGTTTAAAGTGATTTTCATGCTACCAGGGGCTCAAAAAACAAGATTTGTGGAATGGTTAAAAGTGCATGAAAATGGCCAATTTGCTCACTCTGAGGTCTCAAAAAGTGTTTCTTCACCCCGGGAAGTGAATTAAATACCATTTGGGGGCATTTAATGTTCAAGCAAAAACGGCAGATTTTTGACAAAAGAGATAACACCCCCCCATTACGTCATTCTTCAGAAAGGTGAAAAATGGTCCGTTTTCAAATGTTTTATTTTTGAACGTCAGTTCACATTTGTAGGTGGATTATTAGTTTTAGAGCTAAAATTAGCATGTTTAAAGTGATTTTCATGCTTTCTGTGGCCCTAAACACAAGGTTTGTGGAATGGTTAAAAGTGCATGAAAATGGCCAATTTGCTCACTCTGAGGTCTCAAAAAGTGTTTCTTCACCCCGGGAAGTGAATTAAATACCATTGGGAGGCATTTAATGTTCAAGCAAAAACAGCTGATTTTTGACAAAAGAGATAACACCCCCCCATTACGTCATTCTTTAGAAAGGTGAAAAATGGTCCGTTTTCAAATGTTTTATTTTTGAACGTCAGTTCACATTTGTAGGTGGATTATTAGTTTTAGAGCTAAAATTAGCATGTTTAAAGTGATTTTCATGCTTCCATGGGCCTGGGAAGTGAATTAAATACCATTTGGAGGCATTTAATGTTCAAGCAAAAACGGCTGATTTTTGACAAAAAAGATAACACACCCCCATCACGTCATTCTTCAGAAAGGTGAAAAATGGTCCGTTTTCAAATGTTTTATTTTTGAATGTCAGTTCACATTTGTAGGTGGATTATTAGTTTTAGAGCTAAAATTAGCATGTTTAAAGTGATTTTCATGCTTTCTGTGGCCCTAAACACAAGGTTTGTGGAATGGTTAAAAGTGCATGAAAATGGCCAATTTGCTCACTCTGAGGTCTCAAAAAGTGTTTCTTCACCCCGGGAAGTAAATTAAATACCATTTGGAGGCATTTAATGTTCAAGCAAAAACAGCTGATTTTTGACAAAAGAGATAACACCCCCCCATTACGTCATGCTTCAGAAAGGTGAAAAATTGTCCGTTTTCAAATGTTTTATTTTTGAATGTCAGTTCACATTTGTAGGTGGATCATCAGTTTTAGAGCTAAAAAAATTAGCATGTTTAAAGTGATTTTCATGCTTCCAGGGGCTCTAAACACAAGATTTGTGGAATGGTTAAAAGTGCATGAAAATGGCCAATTTGCTCACTCTGAGGTCTCAAAAAGTGTTTCTTCACCCCGGGAAGTGAATTAAATACCATTTGGAGGCATTTAATGTTCAATCAAAAACAGCCGGTTTTTGACAAAAGAGATAACACCCCCCCATTACGTAATTCTTCAGAAAGGAGAAAAATTGTCTGTTTTCAAATGTTTTATTTTTGAATTTCAGTTCACATTTGTAGGTGGATTATTAGTTTTAGAGCTAAAATTAGCATATTTAAAGTGATTTTCATGCTTCCATGGGCTCTAAACACAAGATTTGTGGAATGGTTAAAAGTGCATGAAAATGGCCAATTTGCTCACTCTGAGGTCTCAAAAAGTGTTTCTTCACCCCGGGAAGTGAATTATATACCATTTGGAGGCATTTAATGTTCAAGCAAAAACGGCTGATTTTTGACAAAAGAGATAACACCCACCCATTACGTCATGCTTCAGAAAGGTGAAAAATGGTCCGTTTTCAAATGTTTTATTTTTGAACATCAGTTCACATTTGTAGGTGGATTATTAGTTTTAGAGCTAAAATTAGCATGTTTAAAGTGATTTTCATGCTTCCAGGGGCCCGGGAAGTGAATTAAATACCATTTGGAGGCATTTAATGTTCAAGCAAAAACGGCTGATTTTTGACAAAAGAGATAACACCCCCCATTACGTCATTCTTCAGAAAGGTGAAAAATGGTCCGTTTTCAAATGTTTTATTTTTGAATATCAGTTCACATTTGTAGGTGGATTATTAGTTTTAGAGCTAAAATTAGCATGTTTAAAGTGATTTTCATGCTTTCTGTGGCCCTAAACACAAGGTTTGTGGAATGGTTAAAAGTGCATGAAAATGGCCAATTTGCTCACTCTGAGGTCTCAAAAAGTGTTTCTTCACCCCGGGAAGTAAATTAAATACCATTTGGAGGCATTTAATGTTCAAGCAAAAACAGCTGATTTTTGACAAAAGAGATAACACCCCCCCCCATTACGTAATTCTTCAGAAAGGTGAAAAATGGTCAATTTTCAAATGTTTTATTTTTGAACGTCAGTTCACATTTGTAGGTGGATTATTAGTTTTAGAGCTAAAATTTGCATGTTTAAAGTGATTTTCATGCTACCAGGGGCTCAAAAAACAAGATTTGTGGAATGGTTAAAAGTGCATGAAAATGGCCAATTTGCTCACTCTGAGGTCTCAAAAAGTGTTTCTTCACCCCGGGAAGTGAATTAAATACCATTTGGGGGCATTTAATGTTCAAGCAAAAACGGCAGATTTTTGACAAAAGAGATAACACCCCCCCATTACGTCATTCTTCAGAAAGGTGAAAAATGGTCCGTTTTCAAATGTTTTATTTTTGAACGTCAGTTCACATTTGTAGGTGGATTATTAGTTTTAGAGCTAAAATTAGCATGTTTAAAGTGATTTTCATGCTTTCTGTGGCCCTAAACACAAGGTTTGTGGAATGGTTAAAAGTGCATGAAAATGGCCAATTTGCTCACTCTGAGGTCTCAAAAAGTGTTTCTTCACCCCGGGAAGTGAATTAAATACCATTGGGAGGCATTTAATGTTCAAGCAAAAACAGCTGATTTTTGACAAAAGAGATAACACCCCCCCATTACGTCATTCTTTAGAAAGGTGAAAAATGGTCCGTTTTCAAATGTTTTATTTTTGAACGTCAGTTCACATTTGTAGGTGGATTATTAGTTTTAGAGCTAAAATTAGCATGTTTAAAGTGATTTTCATGCTTCCATGGGCCTGGGAAGTGAATTAAATACCATTTGGAGGCATTTAATGTTCAAGCAAAAACGGCTGATTTTTGACAAAAAAGATAACACACCCCCATCACGTCATTCTTCAGAAAGGTGAAAAATGGTCCGTTTTCAAATGTTTTATTTTTGAATGTCAGTTCACATTTGTAGGTGGATTATTAGTTTTAGAGCTAAAATTAGCATGTTTAAAGTGATTTTCATGCTTTCTGTGGCCCTAAACACAAGGTTTGTGGAATGGTTAAAAGTGCATGAAAATGGCCAATTTGCTCACTCTGAGGTCTCAAAAAGTGTTTCTTCACCCCGGGAAGTAAATTAAATACCATTTGGAGGCATTTAATGTTCAAGCAAAAACAGCTGATTTTTGACAAAAGAGATAACACCCCCCCTATTACGTAATTCTTCAGAAAGGTGAAAAATTGTCTGTTTTCAAATGTTTTATTTTTGAATGTCAGTTCACATTTGTAGGTGGATTATTAGTTTTAGAGCTAAAATTAGCATATTTAAAGTGATTTTCATGCTTCCAGGGGCTCTAAACACAAGATTTGTGGAATGGTTAAAAGTGCATGAAAATGGCCAATTTGCTCACTCTGAGGTCTCAAAAAGTGTTTCTTCACCCCGGGAAGTGAATTAAATACCATTTGGAGGCATTTAATGTTCAAGCAAAAATGGCTGATTTTTGACAAAAGAGATAACACCCCCCCATTACGTCATTCTTTAGAAAGGTGAAAAATGGTCCGTTTTCAAATGTTTTATTTTTGAACGTCAGTTCACATTTGTAGGTGGATTATTAGTTTTAGAGCTAAAATTAGCATGTTTAAAGTGATTTTCATGCTTCCATGGGCCTGGGAAGTGAATTAAATACCATTTGGAGGCATTTAATGTTCAAGCAAAAACGGCTGATTTTTGACAAAAAAGATAACACACCCCCATCACGTCATTCTTCAGAAAGGTGAAAAATGGTCCGTTTTCAAATGTTTTATTTTTGAATGTCAGTTCACATTTGTAGGTGGATTATTAGTTTTAGAGCTAAAATTAGCATGTTTAAAGTGATTTTCATGCTTTCTGTGGCCCTAAACACAAGGTTTGTGGAATGGTTAAAAGTGCATGAAAATGGCCAATTTGCTCACTCTGAGGTCTCAAAAAGTGTTTCTTCACCCCGGGAAGTAAATTAAATACCATTTGGAGGCATTTAATGTTCAAGCAAAAACAGCTGATTTTTGACAAAAGAGATAACACCCCCCCTATTAGGTAATTCTTCAGAAAGGTGAAAAATGGTCAATTCTCAAATGTTTTATTTTTGAACATCAGTTCACATTTGTAGGTGGATTATTAGTTTTAGAGCTAAAATTAGCATGTTTAAAGTGATTTTCATGCTTCCAGGGGCTCAAAACACAAGATTTGTGGAATGGTTAAAAGTGCATGAAAATGGCCAATTTGCTCACTCTGAGGTCTCAAAAAGTGTTTCTTCACCCCGGGAAGTGAATTAAATACCATTTGGGGGCATTTAATGTTCAAGCAAAAACGGCAGATTTTTGACAAAAGAGATAACACCCCACCATTACGTCATTCTTCAGAAAGGTGAAAAATGGTCCGTTTTCAAATGTTTTATTTTTGAACGTCAGTTCACATTTGTAGGTGGATTATTAGTTTTAGAGCTAAAATTAGCATGTTTAAAGTGATTTTCATGCTTCCAGGGGCCCGGTAAGTGAATTAAATACCATTTGGAGGCATTTAATGTTCAAGCAAAAACGGCTGATTTTTGACAAAAGAGATAACACCCCCCCATTACGTCATGCTTCAGAAAGGTGAAAAATTGTCCGTTTTCAAATGTTTTATTTTTGAATGTCAGTTCACATTTGTAGGTGGATTATTAGTTTTAGAGCTAAAATTAGCATGTTTAAAGTGATTTTCATGCTTCCTGTGGCCCTAAACACAAGGTTTGAGGAATGGTTAAAAGTGCATGAAAATGGCCAATTTGCTCACTCTGAGGTCTCAAAAAGTGTTTCTTCACCCAGGGAAGTGAATTAAATACCATTTGGAGGCATTTAATGTTCAAGGAAAAACGGCTGATTTTTGACAAAAGAGATAACACCCCCCCTTACGCCATTCTTCAGAAAGGTGAAAAATTGTCCGTTTTCAAATGTTTTATTTTTGAACATCAGTTCACATTTGTAGGTGGATTATTAGTTTTAGAGCTAAAATTAGCATGTTTAAAGTGATTTTCATGCTTCCAGGGGCTCTTAACACAAGATTTGTGGAATGGTTAAAAGTGCATGAAAATGGCCAATTTGCTCACTCTGTGGTCTCAAAAAGTGTTTCTTCACCCCGGGAAGTGAATTAAATACCATTTGGAGGCATTTAATGTTCAAGCAAAAACTGCAGATTTTTGACAAAAGCGATAACACCCCCCCATTACGTCATGCTTCAGAAAGGTGAAAAATGGTCCGTTTTCAAATGTTTTATTTTTGAATGTCAATTCACATTTGTAGGTGGACTATTAGTTTTAGAGCTAAAATTAGCATGTTTAAAGTGATTTTCATGCTTCCAGGGGCCCGGGAAGTGAATTAAATACCATTTGGAGGCATTTAATGTTCAAGCAAAAACAGCTGATTTTTGACAAAAGAGATAACACCCCCCATTACGTCATTCTTCAGAAAGGTAAAAAATGGTCCGTTTTCAAATGTTTTATTTTTGAATGTCAGTTCACATTTGTAGGTGGATTATTAGTTTTAGAGCTAAAATTAGCATGTTTAAAGTGATTTTCATGCTTTCTGTGGCCCTAAACACAAGGTTTGTGGAATGGTTAAAAGTGCATGAAAATGGCCAATTTGCTCACTCTGAGGTCTCAAAAAGTGTTTCTTCACCCCGGGAAGTGAATTAAATACCATTTGGAGGCATTTAATGTTCAAGCAAAAACAGCTGATTTTTGACAAAAGAGATAACACCCCCCCATTACGTAATTCTTCAGAAAGGTGAAAAATTGTCTGTTTTCAAATGTTTTATTTTTGAATGTCAGTTCACATTTGCAGGTGGATTATTAGTTTTAGAGCTAAAATTAGCATGTTTAAAGTGATTTTCATGCTTCCAGGGGCTCTAAACACAAGATTTGTGGAATGGTTAAAAGTGCATGAAAATTGCCAATTTGCTCACTCTGAGGTCTCAAAAAGTGTTTCTTCACCCCGGGAAGTGAATTACATACCATTTGGAGGCATTTAGGGGCAGATTTATGAAGGCCTTGCGCCACGTTTACGCTGCTGTTGCGTCACGCAAGGCGGCGTAAACGTGGCGCATCCCTACGAACGATTTACAACGTGACGCATCTAGGCAGATGCGTCACGTTGTAAAGCCCTGCGCCGCTTGTGGGCGTTCCGGCGCAGGGTGGGCGTTCCGGGGCAGGTGCGCCTCGCAAAAGTGGCTGAGTGAAATCTATAAGATTTCACTCAGTCACTTTCACGCCAATGCTGCGTCAAAAGCCTGCGCCTGCTTGAAGCAGGCGTAGGTCTTGATGCAGCATTGGTCAGGTAGGGCATCCCCCGAGCCTTGCTGGAGCTGCGTCACGCTTGCGACGCAACTCCAGCAATGCGCCGCCTTTACGGCACAGATGCGTCACGCATCTGTGCTGTTTTTGCCCCATGGTGCGCCGCATTGTAAATGCGGCGCACCATGGGTGGCGGAGCTGTGGCGCACTGTGGCGCACATTAACTGGCGCATCCATGGGGATGCGCCAGTTAACATAAATCTGCCCCTTAATGTTCAAGCAAAAATGGCTGATTTTTGACAAAAGAGATAACACCCCCCCATTACGTCATTCTTCAGAAAGGTGAAAAATGGTCCGTTTTCAAATGTTTTATTTTTGAACGTCAGTTCACATTTATAGGTGGATTATTAGTTTTAGAGCTAAAATTAGCATGTTTAAAGTGATTTTCATGCTTCCAGGGGCTCTTAACACAAGATTTGTGGAATGGTTAAAAGTGCATGAAAATGGCCATTTTGCTCACTCTGAGGTCTCAAAAAGTGTTTCTTCACCCCGGGAAGTGAATTAAATACCATTTGGAGGCATTTAATGTTCAAGCAAAAACGGCTGATTTTTGACAAAAGAGATAACACCCCCCCATTACGTCATGCTTCAGAAAGGTGAAAAATGGTCAGTTTTCAAATGTTTTATTTTTGAAGGTCAGTTCACATTTGTAGGTGGATTATTAGTTTTAGAGCTAAAATTAGCATGTTTAAAGTGATTTTCATGCTTCCAGGGGCCCGGGAAGTGAATTAAATACCATTTGGAGGCATTTAATGTACAAGCAAAAACGGCTGATTTTTGACAAAAGAGATAACATCCCCCCATTACGTCATGCTTCAGAAAGGTGAAAAATTGTCCGTTTTCAAATGTTTTATTTTTGAATGTCAGTTCACATTTGTAGGTGGATTATAAGTTTTAGAGCTAAAATTAGCATGTTTAAAGTGATTTACATGCTTCCTGTGGCCCTAAACACAAAGTTTGTGGAATGGTTAAAAGTGCATGAAAATGTCCAATTTGCTCACTCTTAGGTCTCAAAAAGTGTTTCTTCACCCCGGGAAGTGAATTAAATACCATTTGGAGGCATTTAATGTTCAAGCAAAAACAGCTGATTTTTGACAAAAGAGATAACACCCCCCCATTACGTAATTCTTCAGAAAGGTGAAAAATGGTCCGTTTTCAAATGTTTTATTTTTGAACGTCAGTTCACATTTGTAGGTGGATTATTAGTTTTAGAGCTAAAATTAGCATGTTTAAAGTGATTTTCATGCTTCCAGGGGCTCTAAACACAAGATTTGTGGAATGGTTAAAAGTGCATGAAAATGGCCAATTTGCTCACTCTGAGGTCTCAAAAAGTGTTTCTTCACCCCGGGAAGTGAATTACATACCATTTGGAGGCATTTAATGTTCAAGCAAAAACGGCTGATTTTTGACAAAAGAGATAACACCCCCCCATTACGTCATGCTTCAGAAAGGTGAAAAATGGTCCGTTTTCAAATGTTTTATTTTTGAATGTCAGTTCACATTTGTAGGTGGATTATTAGTTTTAGAGCTAAAATTAGCATGTTTAAAGTGATTTACATGCTTATTGTGGCCCTAAACACAAAGTTTGTGGAATGGTTAAAAGTGCATGAAAATGTCCAATTTGCTCACTCTGAGGTCTCAAAAAGTGTTTCTTCACCCCGGGAAGTGAATTACATACCATTTGGAGGCATTTAATGTTCAAGCAAAAACGGCTGATTTTTGACAAAAGAGATAACACCCCCCCATTACGTCATGCTTCAGAAAGGTGAAAAATGGTCCGTTTTCAAATGTTTTATTTTTGAATGTCAATTCACATTTGTAGGTGGATTATTAGTTTTAGAGCTAAAATTAGCATGTTTAAAGTGATTTTCATGCTTCCAGGGGCCCGGGAAGTGAATTAAATACCATTTGGAGGCATTTAATGTTCAAGCAAAAACAGCTGATTTTTGACAAAAGAGATAACACCCCCCATTACGTCATGCTTCAGAAAGGTGAAAAATTGTCCGTTTTCAAATGTTTTATTTTTGAATGTCAGTTCACATTTGTAGGTGGATCATCAGTTTTAGAGCTAAAAAAATTAGCATGTTTAAAGTGATTTTCATGCTTCCAGGGGCTCTAAACACAAGATTTGTGGAATGGTTAAAAGTGCATGAAAATGGCCAATTTGCTCACTCTGAGGTCTCAAAAAGTGTTTCTTCACCCCGGGAAGTGAATTAAATACCATTTGGAGGCATTTAATGTTCAATAAAAAACAGCCGATTTTTGACAAAAGAGATAACACCCCCCCATTACGTAATTCTTCAGAAAGGTGAAAAATTGTCTGTTTTCAAATGTTTTGTTTTTGAATGTCAGTTCACATTTGTAGGTGGATTATTAGTTTTAGAGCTAAAATTAGCATATTTAAAGTGATTTTCATGCTTCCAGGGGCTCTAAACACAAGATTTGTGGAATGGTTAAAAGTGCATGAAAATGGCCAATTTGCTCACTCTGAGGTCTCAAAAAGTGTTTCTTCACCCCGGGAAGTGAATTATATACCATTTGGAGGCATTTAATGTTCAAGCAAAAACGGCTGATTTTTGACAAAAGAGATAACACCCACCCATTACGTCATGCTTCAGAAAGGTGAAAAATGGTCCGTTTTCAAATGTTTTATTTTTGAACGTCAGTTCACATTTGTAGGTGGATTATTAGTTTTAGAGCTAAAATTAGCATGTTTAAAGTGATTTTCATGCTTTCTGTGGCCCTAAACACAAGGTTTGTGGAATGGTTAAAAGTGCATGAAAATGGCCAATTTGCTCACTCTGAGGTCTCAAAAAGAGTTTCTTCACCCCGGAATGTAAATTAAATACCATTTGGAGGCATTTAATGTTCAAGCAAAAACAGCTGATTTTTGACAAAAGAGATAACACCCCCCCATTACGTAATTCTTCAGAAAGGTGAAAAATGGTCCGTTTTCAAATGTTTTATTTTTGAACGTCAGTTCACATTTGTAGGTGGATTATTAGTTTTAGAGCTAAAATTAGCATGTTTAAAGTGATTTTCATGTTTCCAGGGGACCGGGAAGTGAATTAAATACCATTTGGAGGCATTTAATGTTCAAGCAAAAACGGCAGATTTTTGACAAAAGAGATAACACCCCCCCATTACGTCATGCTTCAGAAAGGTGAAAAATGGTCCGTTTTCAAATGTTTTATTTTTGAAGGTCAGTTCACATTTGTAGGTGGATTATTAGTTTTAGAGCTAAAATTAGCATGTTTAAAGTGATTTTCATGCTTCCAGGGGCTCTTAACACAAGATTTGTGGAATGGTTAAAAGTGCATGAAAATTGCCAATTTGCTCACTCTGAGGTCTCAAAAAGTGTTTCTTCACCCCGGGAAGTGAATTAAATACCATTTGTAGGCATTTAATGTTCAATCAAAAACAGCTGATTTTTGACAAAAGAGATAACACCCCCCCCCATTACGTCATTCTTCAGAAAGGTGAAAAATGGTCCGTTTTCAAATGTTTTATTTTTGAACGTCAGTTCACATTTGTAGGTGGATTATTAGTTTTAGAGCTAAAATTAGCATGTTTAAAGTGATTTTCATGCTTCCAGGGGCTCTAAACACAAGATTTGTGGAATGGTTAAAAGTGCATGAAAATGGCCATTTTGCTCACTCTGAGGTCTCAAAAAGTGTTTCTTCACCCCGGGAAGTGAATTAAATACCATTTGGAGGCATTTAATGTTCAAGCAAAAACGGCTGATTTTTGACAAAAGAGATAACACCCCCCCATTACGTCATGCTTCAGAAAGGTGAAAAATGGTCCGTTTTCAAATGTTTTATTTTTGAAGGTCAGTTCACATTTGTAGGTGGATTATTAGTTTTAGAGCTAAAATTAGCATGTTTAAAGTGATTTTCATGCTTCCAGGGGCCCGGGAAGTGAATTAAATACCATTTGGAGGCATTTAATGTACAAGCAAAAACGGCTGATTTTTGACAAAAGAGATAACATCCCCCCATTACGTCATGCTTCAGAAAGGTGAAAAATTGTCCGTTTTCAAATGTTTTATTTTTGAATGTCAGTTCACATTTGTAGGTGGATTATAAGTTTTAGAGCTAAAATTAGCATGTTTAAAGTGATTTACATGCTTCCTGTGGCCCTAAACACAAAGTTTGTGGAATGGTTAAAAGTGCATGAAAATGTCCAATTTGCTCACTCTTAGGTCTCAAAAAGTGTTTCTTCACCCCGGGAAGTGAATTAAATACCATTTGGAGGCATTTAATGTTCAAGCAAAAACAGCTGATTTTTGACAAAAGAGATAACACCCCCCCATTACGTAATTCTTCAGAAAGGTGAAAAATGGTCCGTTTTCAAATGTTTTATTTTTGAACGTCAGTTCACATTTGTAGGTGGATTATTAGTTTTAGAGCTAAAATTAGCATGTTTAAAGTGATTTTCATGCTTCCAGGGGCTCTAAACACAAGATTTGTGGAATGGTTAAAAGTGCATGAAAATGGCCAATTTGCTCACTCTGAGGTCTCAAAAAGTGTTTCTTCACCCCGGGAAGTGAATTACATACCATTTGGAGGCATTTAATGTTCAAGCAAAAACGGCTGATTTTTGACAAAAGAGATAACACCCCCCCATTACGTCATGCTTCAGAAAGGTGAAAAATGGTCCGTTTTCAAATGTTTTATTTTTGAATGTCAATTCACATTTGTAGGTGGATTATTAGTTTTATAGCTAAAATTGGCATGTTTAAAGTGATTTTCATGCTTCCAGGGGCCCGGGAAGTGAATTAAATACCATTTGGAGGCATTTAATGTTCAAACAAAAACAGCTTATTTTTGACAAAAGAGATAACACCCCCCCATTACGTCATGCTTCAGAAAGGTGAAAAAATGTCCGTTTTCAAATGTTTTATTTTTTAATGTCAGTTCACATTTGTAGGTGGATCATCCGTTTTAGAGCTAAAAAAATTAGCATGTTTAAAGTGATTTTCATGCTTCCAGGGGCTCTAAACACAAGATTTGTGGAATGGTTAAAAGTGCATGAAAATGGCCAATTTGCTCACTCTGAGGTCTCAAAAAGTGTTTCTTCACCCCGGGAAGTGAATTATATACCATTTGGAGGCATTTAATGTTCAAGCAAAAACGGCTGATTTTTGACAAAAGAGATAACACCCACCCATTACGTCATGCTTCAGAAAGGTGAAAAATGGTCCGTTTTCAAATGTTTTATTTTTGAACGTCAGTTCACATTTGTAGGTGGATTATTAGTTTTAGAGCTAAAATTAGCATGTTTAAAGTGATTTTCATGCTTCCAGGGGCCCGGGAAGTGAATTAAATACCATTTGGAGGCATTTAATGTTCAAGCAAAAACGGCTGATTTTTGACAAAAGAGATAACACCCCCCCATTACGTCATTCTTCAGAAAGGTGAAAAATGGTCCGTTTTCAAATGTTTTATTTTTGAATGTCAGTTCACATTTGTAGGTGGATTATTAGTTTTAGAGCTAAAATTAGCATGTTTAAAGTGATTTTCATGCTTTCTGTGGCTCTAAACACAAGGTTTGTGGAATGGTTAAAAGTGCATGAAAATGGCCAATTTGCTCACTCTGAGGTCTCAAAAAGTGTTTCTTCACCCCGGGATGTAAATTAAATACCATTTGGAGGCATTTAATGTTCAAGTAAAAACAGCTGATTTTTGACAAAAGAGATAACACCCCCCCATTACGTAATTCTTCAGAAAAGTGAAAAATGGTCCATTTTCAAATGTTTTATTTTTGAACGTCAGTTCACATTTGTAGGTGGATTATTAGTTTAAGAGCTAAAATTAGCATGTTTAAAGTGATTTTCATGCTTCCAGGGGCTCAAAACACAAGATTTGTGGAATGGTTAAAAGTGCATGAAAATGGCCAATTTGCTCACTCTGAGGTCTCAAAAAGTGTTTCTTCACCCCGGGAAGTGAATTAAATACCATTTGGGGGCATTTAATGTTCAAGCAAAAACGGCAGATTTTTGACAAAAGAGATAACACCCCCCATTACGTCATTCTTCAGAAAGGTGAAAAATGGTCCGTTTTCAAATGTTTTATTTTTGAACGTCAGTTCACATTTGTAGGTGGATTATTAGTTTTAGAGCTAAGATTAGCATGTTTAAAGTGATTTTCATAATTCTAGGGACCCGGTAAATGAATTAAATACCATTTGGAGGCATTTACTGTTCAAGCAAAAACGGCTGATTTTTGACAAAAGAGATAACACCCCCCATTACGTAATTCTTCAGAAAGGTGAAAAATGGTCCGTTTTCAAATGTTTTATTTTTGAATGTCAGTTCACATTTGTAGGTGGATTATTAGTTTTAGAGCTAAAATTAGCATGTTTAAAGTGATTTTCATGCTTTCTGTGGCCCTAAACACAAGGTTTGTGGAATGGTTAAAAGTGCATGAAAATGGCCAATTTGCTCACTCTGAGGTCTCAAAAAGTGTTTCTTCACCCCGGGAAGTGAATTAAATACCATTTGGAGGCATTTAATGTTCAAGCAAAAACAGCTGATTTTTGACAAAAGAGATAACACCCCCCCATTACGTAATTCTTCAGAAAGGTGAAAAATTGTCTGTTTTCAAATGTTTTATTTTTGAATGTCAGTTCACATTTGCAGGTGGATTATTAGTTTTAGAGCTAAAATTAGCATGTTTAAAGTGATTTTCATGCTTCCAGGGGCTCTAAACACAAGATTTGTGGAATGGTTAAAAGTGCATGAAAATTGCCAATTTGCTCACTCTGAGGTCTCAAAAAGTGTTTCTTCACCCCGGGAAGTGAATTACATACCATTTGGAGGCATTTAGGGGCAGATTTATGAAGGCCTTGCGCCACGTTTACGCTGCTGTTGCGTCACGCAAGGCGGCGTAAACGTGGCGCATCCCTACGAACGATTTACAACGTGACGCATCTAGGCAGATGCGTCACGTTGTAAAGCCCTGCGCCGCTTGTGGGCGTTCCGGCGCAGGGTGGGCGTTCCGGGGCAGGTGCGCCTCGCAAAAGTGGCTGAGTGAAATCTATAAGATTTCACTCAGTCACTTTCACGCCAATGCTGCGTCAAAAGCCTGCGCCTGCTTGAAGCAGGCGTAGGTCTTGATGCAGCATTGGTCAGGTAGGGCATCCCCCGAGCCTTGCTGGAGCTGCGTCACGCTTGCGACGCAACTCCAGCAATGCGCCGCCTTTACGGCACAGATGCGTCACGCATCTGTGCTGTTTTTGCCCCATGGTGCGCCGCATTGTAAATGCGGCGCACCATGGGTGGCGGAGCTGTGGCGCACTGTGGCGCACATTAACTGGCGCATCCATGGGGATGCGCCAGTTAACATAAATCTGCCCCTTAATGTTCAAGCAAAAATGGCTGATTTTTGACAAAAGAGATAACACCCCCCCATTACGTCATTCTTCAGAAAGGTGAAAAATGGTCCGTTTTCAAATGTTTTATTTTTGAACGTCAGTTCACATTTGTAGGTGGATTATTAGTTTTAGAGCTAAAATTAGCATGTTTAAAGTGATTTTCATGCTTCCAGGGGCTCTTAACACAAGATTTGTGGAATGGTTAAAAGTGCATGAAAATTGCCAATTTGCTCACTCTGAGGTCTCAAAAAGTGTTTCTTCACCCCGGGAAGTGAATTAAATACCATTTGTAGGCATTTAATGTTCAATCAAAAACAGCTGATTTTTGACAAAAGAGATAACACCCCCCCCATTACGTCATTCTTCAGAAAGGTGAAAAATGGTCCGTTTTCAAATGTTTTATTTTTGAACGTCAGTTCACATTTATAGGTGGATTATTAGTTTTAGAGCTAAAATTAGCATGTTTAAAGTGATTTTCATGCTTCCAGGGGCTCTTAACACAAGATTTGTGGAATGGTTAAAAGTGCATGAAAATGGCCATTTTGCTCACTCTGAGGTCTCAAAAAGTGTTTCTTCACCCCGGGAAGTGAATTAAATACCATTTGGAGGCATTTAATGTTCAAGCAAAAACGGCTGATTTTTTACAAAAGAGATAACACCCCCCCATTACGTCATGCTTCAGAAAGGTGAAAAATGGTCAGTTTTCAAATGTTTTATTTTTGAAGGTCAGTTCACATTTGTAGGTGGATTATTAGTTTTAGAGCTAAAATTAGCATGTTTAAAGTGATTTTCATGCTTCCAGGGGCCCGGGAAGTGAATTAAATACCATTTGGAGGCATTTAATGTACAAGCAAAAACGGCTGATTTTTGACAAAAGAGATAACATCCCCCCATTACGTCATGCTTCAGAAAGGTGAAAAATTGTCCGTTTTCAAATGTTTTATTTTTGAATGTCAGTTCACATTTGTAGGTGGATTATAAGTTTTAGAGCTAAAATTAGCATGTTTAAAGTGATTTACATGCTTCCTGTGGCCCTAAACACAAAGTTTGTGGAATGGTTAAAAGTGCATGAAAATGTCCAATTTGCTCACTCTTAGGTCTCAAAAAGTGTTTCTTCACCCCGGGAAGTGAATTAAATACCATTTGGAGGCATTTAATGTTCAAGCAAAAACAGCTGATTTTTGACAAAAGAGATAACACCCCCCCATTACGTAATTCTTCAGAAAGGTGAAAAATGGTCCGTTTTCAAATGTTTTATTTTTGAACGTCAGTTCACATTTGTAGGTGGATTATTAGTTTTAGAGCTAAAATTAGCATGTTTAAAGTGATTTTCATGCTTCCAGGGGCTCTAAACACAAGATTTGTGGAATGGTTAAAAGTGCATGAAAATGGCCAATTTGCTCACTCTGAGGTCTCAAAAAGTGTTTCTTCACCCCGGGAAGTGAATTACATACCATTTGGAGGCATTTAATGTTCAAGCAAAAACGGCTGATTTTTGACAAAAGAGATAACACCCCCCCATTACGTCATGCTTCAGAAAGGTGAAAAATGGTCCGTTTTCAAATGTTTTATTTTTGAATGTCAGTTCACATTTGTAGGTGGATTATTAGTTTTAGAGCTAAAATTAGCATGTTTAAAGTGATTTACATGCTTATTGTGGCCCTAAACACAAAGTTTGTGGAATGGTTAAAAGTGCATGAAAATGTCCAATTTGCTCACTCTGAGGTCTCAAAAAGTGTTTCTTCACCCCGGGAAGTGAATTACATACCATTTGGAGGCATTTAATGTTCAAGCAAAAACGGCTGATTTTTGACAAAAGAGATAACACCCCCCCATTACGTCATGCTTCAGAAAGGTGAAAAATGGTCCGTTTTCAAATGTTTTATTTTTGAATGTCAATTCACATTTGTAGGTGGATTATTAGTTTTAGAGCTAAAATTAGCATGTTTAAAGTGATTTTCATGCTTCCAGGGGCCCGGGAAGTGAATTAAATACCATTTGGAGGCATTTAATGTTCAAGCAAAAACAGCTGATTTTTGACAAAAGAGATAACACCCCCCATTACGTCATGCTTCAGAAAGGTGAAAAATTGTCCGTTTTCAAATGTTTTATTTTTGAATGTCAGTTCACATTTGTAGGTGGATCATCAGTTTTAGAGCTAAAAAAATTAGCATGTTTAAAGTGATTTTCATGCTTCCAGGGGCTCTAAACACAAGATTTGTGGAATGGTTAAAAGTGCATGAAAATGGCCAATTTGCTCACTCTGAGGTCTCAAAAAGTGTTTCTTCACCCCGGGAAGTGAATTAAATACCATTTGGAGGCATTTAATGTTCAATAAAAAACAGCCGATTTTTGACAAAAGAGATAACACCCCCCCATTACGTAATTCTTCAGAAAGGTGAAAAATTGTCTGTTTTCAAATGTTTTGTTTTTGAATGTCAGTTCACATTTGTAGGTGGATTATTAGTTTTAGAGCTAAAATTAGCATATTTAAAGTGATTTTCATGCTTCCAGGGGCTCTAAACACAAGATTTGTGGAATGGTTAAAAGTGCATGAAAATGGCCAATTTGCTCACTCTGAGGTCTCAAAAAGTGTTTCTTCACCCCGGGAAGTGAATTATATACCATTTGGAGGCATTTAATGTTCAAGCAAAAACGGCTGATTTTTGACAAAAGAGATAACACCCACCCATTACGTCATGCTTCAGAAAGGTGAAAAATGGTCCGTTTTCAAATGTTTTATTTTTGAACGTCAGTTCACATTTGTAGGTGGATTATTAGTTTTAGAGCTAAAATTAGCATGTTTAAAGTGATTTTCATGCTTTCTGTGGCCCTAAACACAAGGTTTGTGGAATGGTTAAAAGTGCATGAAAATGGCCAATTTGCTCACTCTGAGGTCTCAAAAAGAGTTTCTTCACCCCGGAATGTAAATTAAATACCATTTGGAGGCATTTAATGTTCAAGCAAAAACAGCTGATTTTTGACAAAAGAGATAACACCCCCCCATTACGTAATTCTTCAGAAAGGTGAAAAATGGTCCATTTTCAAATGTTTTATTGTTGAACGTCAGTTCACATTTGTAGGTGGATTATTAGTTTTAGAGCTAAAATTAGCATGTTTAAAGTAATTTTCATGCTTCCAGGGGCTCAAAACACAAGATTTGTGGAATGGTTAAAAGTGCATGAAAATGGCCAATTTGCTCACTCTGAGGTCTCAAAAAGTGTTTCTTCACCCCGGGAAGTGAATTAAATACCATTTGGGGGCTTTTAATGTTCAAGCAAAAACGGCAGATTTTTGACAAAAGAGATAACACCCCCCCATTACGTCATTCTTCAGAAAGGTGAAAAATGGTCCATTTTCAAATGTTTTATTGTTGAACGTCAGTTCACATTTGTAGGTGGATTATTAGTTTTAGAGCTAAAATTAGCATGTTTAAAGTAATTTTCATGCTTCCAGGGGCTCAAAACACAAGATTTGTGGAATGGTTAAAAGTGCATGAAAATGGCCAATTTGCTCACTCTGAGGTCTCAAAAAGTGTTTCTTCACCCTGGGAAGTGAATTAAATACCATTTGGAGGCATTTAATGTTCAAGCAAAAAAAAGCTGATTTTTGACAAAAGAGATAACACCCCCCCATTAGGTCATGCTTCAGAAAGGTGAAAAATGGTCCGTTTTCAAATGTTTTATTTTTGAACGTCAGTTCACATTTGTAGGTGGATTATTAGTTTTAGAGCTAAAATTAGCATGTTTAAAGTGATTTTCATGTTTCCAGGGGACCGGGAAGTGAATTAAATACCATTTGGAGGCATTTAATGTTCAAGCAAAAACGGCTGATTTTTGACAAAAGAGATAACACCCCCCCATTACGTCATGCTTCAGAAAGGTGAAAAATGGTCCGTTTTCAAATGTTTTATTTTTGAAGGTCAGTTCACATTTGTAGGTGGATTATTAGTTTTAGAGCTAAAATTAGCATGTTTAAAGTGATTTTCATGCTTCCAGGGGCTCTTAACACAAGATTTGTGGAATGGTTAAAAGTGCATGAAAATTGCCAATTTGCTCACTCTGAGGTCTCAAAAAGTGTTTCTTCACCCCGGGAAGTGAATTAAATACCATTTGTAGGCATTTAATGTTCAATCAAAAACAGCTGATTTTTGACAAAAGAGATAACACCCCCCCCCATTACGTCATTCTTCAGAAAGGTGAAAAATGGTCCGTTTTCAAATGTTTTATTTTTGAACGTCAGTTCACATTTGTAGGTGGATTATTAGTTTTAGAGCTAAAATTAGCATGTTTAAAGTGATTTTCATGCTTCCAGGGGCTCTAAACACAAGATTTGTGGAATGGTTAAAAGTGCATGAAAATGGCCATTTTGCTCACTCTGAGGTCTCAAAAAGTGTTTCTTCACCCCGGGAAGTGAATTAAATACCATTTGGAGGCATTTAATGTTCAAGCAAAAACGGCTGATTTTTGACAAAAGAGATAACACCCCCCCATTACGTCATGCTTCAGAAAGGTGAAAAATGGTCCGTTTTCAAATGTTTTATTTTTGAAGGTCAGTTCACATTTGTAGGTGGATTATTAGTTTTAGAGCTAAAATTAGCATGTTTAAAGTGATTTTCATGCTTCCAGGGGCCCGGGAAGTGAATTAAATACCATTTGGAGGCATTTAATGTACAAGCAAAAACGGCTGATTTTTGACAAAAGAGATAACATCCCCCCATTACGTCATGCTTCAGAAAGGTGAAAAATTGTCCGTTTTCAAATGTTTTATTTTTGAATGTCAGTTCACATTTGTAGGTGGATTATAAGTTTTAGAGCTAAAATTAGCATGTTTAAAGTGATTTACATGCTTCCTGTGGCCCTAAACACAAAGTTTGTGGAATGGTTAAAAGTGCATGAAAATGTCCAATTTGCTCACTCTTAGGTCTCAAAAAGTGTTTCTTCACCCCGGGAAGTGAATTAAATACCATTTGGAGGCATTTAATGTTCAAGCAAAAACAGCTGATTTTTGACAAAAGAGATAACACCCCCCCATTACGTAATTCTTCAGAAAGGTGAAAAATGGTCCGTTTTCAAATGTTTTATTTTTGAACGTCAGTTCACATTTGTAGGTGGATTATTAGTTTTAGAGCTAAAATTAGCATGTTTAAAGTGATTTTCATGCTTCCAGGGGCTCTAAACACAAGATTTGTGGAATGGTTAAAAGTGCATGAAAATGGCCAATTTGCTCACTCTGAGGTCTCAAAAAGTGTTTCTTCACCCCGGGAAGTGAATTACATACCATTTGGAGGCATTTAATGTTCAAGCAAAAACGGCTGATTTTTGACAAAAGAGATAACACCCCCCCATTACGTCATGCTTCAGAAAGGTGAAAAATGGTCCGTTTTCAAATGTTTTATTTTTGAATGTCAATTCACATTTGTAGGTGGATTATTAGTTTTATAGCTAAAATTGGCATGTTTAAAGTGATTTTCATGCTTCCAGGGGCCCGGGAAGTGAATTAAATACCATTTGGAGGCATTTAATGTTCAAACAAAAACAGCTTATTTTTGACAAAAGAGATAACACCCCCCCATTACGTCATGCTTCAGAAAGGTGAAAAAATGTCCGTTTTCAAATGTTTTATTTTTTAATGTCAGTTCACATTTGTAGGTGGATCATCCGTTTTAGAGCTAAAAAAATTAGCATGTTTAAAGTGATTTTCATGCTTCCAGGGGCTCTAAACACAAGATTTGTGGAATGGTTAAAAGTGCATGAAAATGGCCAATTTGCTCACTCTGAGGTCTCAAAAAGTGTTTCTTCACCCCGGGAAGTGAATTATATACCATTTGGAGGCATTTAATGTTCAAGCAAAAACGGCTGATTTTTGACAAAAGAGATAACACCCACCCATTACGTCATGCTTCAGAAAGGTGAAAAATGGTCCGTTTTCAAATGTTTTATTTTTGAACGTCAGTTCACATTTGTAGGTGGATTATTAGTTTTAGAGCTAAAATTAGCATGTTTAAAGTGATTTTCATGCTTCCAGGGGCCCGGGAAGTGAATTAAATACCATTTGGAGGCATTTAATGTTCAAGCAAAAACGGCTGATTTTTGACAAAAGAGATAACACCCCCCCATTACGTCATTCTTCAGAAAGGTGAAAAATGGTCCGTTTTCAAATGTTTTATTTTTGAATGTCAGTTCACATTTGTAGGTGGATTATTAGTTTTAGAGCTAAAATTAGCATGTTTAAAGTGATTTTCATGCTTTCTGTGGCTCTAAACACAAGGTTTGTGGAATGGTTAAAAGTGAATGAAAATGGCCAATTTGCTCACTCTGAGGTCTCAAAAAGTGTTTCTTCACCCCGGGATGTAAATTAAATACCATTTGGAGGCATTTAATGTTCAAGTAAAAACAGCTGATTTTTGACAAAAGAGATAACACCCCCCCATTACGTAATTCTTCAGAAAAGTGAAAAATGGTCCATTTTCAAATGTTTTATTTTTGAACGTCAGTTCACATTTGTAGGTGGATTATTAGTTTAAGAGCTAAAATTAGCATGTTTAAAGTGATTTTCATGCTTCCAGGGGCTCAAAACACAAGATTTGTGGAATGGTTAAAAGTGCATGAAAATGGCCAATTTGCTCACTCTGAGGTCTCAAAAAGTGTTTCTTCACCCCGGGAAGTGAATTAAATACCATTTGGGGGCATTTAATGTTCAAGCAAAAACGGCAGATTTTTGACAAAAGAGATAACACCCCCCATTACGTCATTCTTCAGAAAGGTGAAAAATGGTCCGTTTTCAAATGTTTTATTTTTGAACGTCAGTTCACATTTGTAGGTGGATTATTAGTTTTAGAGCTAAGATTAGCATGTTTAAAGTGATTTTCATAATTCTAGGGACCCGGTAAATGAATTAAATACCATTTGGAGGCATTTACTGTTCAAGCAAAAACGGCTGATTTTTGACAAAAGAGATAACACCCCCCCATTACGTCATGCTTCAGAAAGGTGAAAAATGGTCCGTTTTCAAATTTTTTATTTTTGAACGTCAGTTCACATTTGTAGGTGGAGTATTAGTTTTAGAGCTAAAATTAGCATGTTTAAAGTGATTTTCATGCTTCCAGGGGCCCGGGAAGTGAATTAAATACCATTTGGAGGCATTTAATGTTCAAGCAAAAACAGCTCATCTTTGACAAAAGAGATAACACCCCCCCATTACGTCATTCTTCAGAAAGGTGAAGAATGGTCCGTTTTCAAATGTTTTATTTTTGAACGTCAGTTCACATTTGTAGGTGGATTATTAGTTTTAGAGCTAAAATTAGCATGTTTAAAGTGATTTTCATGCTTCCAGGGGCTCTTAACACAAGATTTGTGGAATGGTTAAAAGTGCATGAAAATGGCCAATTTGCTCACTCTGAGGTCTCAAAAAGTGTTTCTTCACCCCGGGAAGTGAATTAAATACCATTTGGAGGCATTTAATGTTCAAGCAAAAAAAGCAGATTTTTGACAAAAGAGATAACACCCCCCCCATTAGGTCATGCTTCAGAAAGGTGAAAAATGGTCCGTTTTCAAATGTTTTATTTTTGAACGTCAGTTCACATTTGTAGGTGGATTATTCGTTTTAGAGCTAAAATTAGCATGTTTAAAGTGATTTTCATGCTTCCAGGGGCCCGGGAAGTGAATTAAATACCATTTGGAGGCATTTAATGTTCAAGCAAAAAGGGCTGATTTTTCACAAAAGAGATAACACCCCCCCATTACGTCATGCTTCAGAAAGGTGAAAAATTGTACGTTTTCAAATGTTTTATTTTTGAATGTCAGTTCACATTTGTAGGTGGATTATTAGTTTTAGAGCTAAAATTAGCATGTTTAAAGTGATTTTCATGCTTTCTGTGGCCCTAAACACAAGGTTTGTGGAATGGTTAAAAGTGCATGAAAATGGCCATTTTGCTCACTCTGAGGTCTCAAAAAGTGTTTCTTCACCCCGGGAAGTGAATTAAATACCATTGGAGGCATTTAATGTTCAAGCAAAAACGGCTGATTTTTGACAAAAGAGATAACACCCCCCCATTACGTCATGCTTCAGAAAGGTGAAAAATGGTCAGTTTTCAAATGTTTTATTTTTGAAGGTCAGTTCACATTTGTAGGTGGATTATTAGTTTTAGAGCTAAAATTAGCATGTTTAAAGTGATTTTCATGCTTCCAGGGGCCCGGGAAGTGAATTAAATACCATTTGGAGGCATTTAATGTACAAGCAAAAACGGCTGGTTTTTGACAAAAGAGATAACATCCCCCCATTACGTCATGCTTCAGAAAGGTGAAAAATTGTCCGTTTTCAAATGTTTTATTTTTGAATGTCAGTTCACATTTGTAGGTGGATTATAAGTTTGGGAGCTAAAATTAGCATGTTTAACGTGATTTACATGCTTCCTGTGGCCCTAAACACAAAGTTTGTGGAATGGTTAAAAGTGCATGAAAATGTCCAATTTGCTCACTCTTAGGTCTCAAAAAGTGTTTCTTCACCCCGGGAAGTGAATTAAATACCATTTGGAGGCATTTAATGTTCAAGCAAAAACAGCTGATTTTTGACAAAAGAGATAACACCCCCCCATTACGTAATTCTTCAGAAAGGTGAAAAATGGTCCGTTTTCAAATGTTTTATTTTTGAACATCAGTTCACATTTGTAGGTGGATTATTAGTTTTGGAGCTAAAATTAGCATGTTTAAAGTGATTTTCATGCTTCCAGGGGCTCTAAACACAAGATTTGTGGAATGGTTAAAAGTGCATGAAAATGGCCAATTTGCTCACTCTGAGGTCTCAAAAAGTGTTTCTTCACCCCGGGAAGTGAATTACATACCATTTGGAGGCATTTAATGTTCAAGCAAAAACGGCTGATTTTTGACAAAAGAGATAACACCCCCCCATTACGTCATGCTTCAGAAAGGTGAAAAATGGTCCGTTTTCAAATGTTTTATTTTTGAATGTCAATTCACATTTGTAGGTGGATTATTAGTTTTAGAGCTAAAATTAGCATGTTTAAAGTGATTTTCATGCTTCCAGGGGCCCGGGAAGTGAATTAAATACCATTTGGAGGCATTTAATGTTCACGCAAAAACAGCTGATTTTTGACAAAAGAGATAACACCCCCCATTACGTCATGCTTCAGAAAGGTGAAAAATTGTCCGTTTTCAAATGTTTTATTTTTGAATGTCAGTTCACATTTGTAGGTGGATCATCAGTTTTAGAGCTAAAAAAATTAGAATGTTTAAAGTGATTTTCATGCTTCCAGGGGCTCTAAACACAAGATTTGTGGAATGGTTAAAAGTGCATGAAAATGGCCAATTTGCTCACTCTGAGGTCTCAAAAAGTGTTTCTTCACCCCGGGAAGTGAATTAAATACCATTTGGAGGCATTTAATGTTCAATAAAAAACAGCCGATTTTTGACAAAAGAGATAACACCCCCCCATTACGTAATTCTTCAGAAAGGTGAAAAATTGTCTGTTTTCAAATGTTTTATTTTTGAATGTCAGTTCACATTTGTAGGTGGATTATTAGTTTTAGAGCTAAAATTAGCATATTTAAAGTGATTTTCATGCTTCCAGGGGCTCTAAACACAAGATTTGTGGAATGGTTAAAAGTGCATGAAAATGGCCAATTTGCTCACTCTGAGGTCTCAAAAAGTGTTTCTTCACCCCGGGAAGTGAATTATATACCATTTGGAGGCATTTAATGTTCAAGCAAAAACGGCTGATTTTTGACAAAAGAGATAACACCCACCCATTACGTCATGCTTCAGAAAGGTGAAAAATGGTCCGTTTTCAAATGTTTTATTTTTGAACGTCAGTTCACATTTGTAGGTGGATTATTAGTTTTAGAGCTAAAATTAGCATGTTTAAAGTGATTTTCATGCTTCCAGGGGCCCGGTAAGTGAATTAAATACCATTTGGAGGCATTTAATGTTCAAGCAAAAACGGCTGATTTTTGACAAAAGAGATAACACCCCCCCATTATGTCATTCTTCAGAAAGGTGAAAAATGGTCCGTTTTCAAATGTTTTATTTTTGAATGTCAGTTCACATTTGTAGGTGGATTATTAGTTTTAGAGCTAAAATTAGCATGTTTAAAGTGATTTTCATGCTTTCTGTGGCCCTAAACACAAGGTTTGTGGAATGGTTAAAAGTGCATGAAAATGGCCAATTTGCTCACTCTGAGGTCTCAAAAAGAGTTTCTTCACCCCGGGATGTAAATTAAATACCATTTGGAGGCATTTAATGTTCAAGCAAAAACAGCTGATTTTTGACAAAAGAGATAACACCCCCCCATTACGTAATTCTTCAGAAAGGTGAAAAATGGTCCATTTTCAAATGTTTTATTGTTGAACGTCAGTTCACATTTGTAGGTGGATTATTAGTTTTAGAGCTAAAATTAGCATGTTTAAAGTGATTTTCATGCTTCCAGGGGCTCAAAACACAAGATTTGTGGAATGGTTAAAAGTGCATGAAAATGGCCAATTTGCTCACTCTGAGGTCTCAAAAAGTGTTTCTTCACCCCGGGAAGTGAATTAAATACCATTTGGGGGCTTTTAATGTTCAAGCAAAAACGGCAGATTTTTGACAAAAGAGATAACACCCCCCCATTACGTCATTCTTCAGAAAGGTGAAAAATGGTCCGTTTTCAAATGTTTTATTTTTGAACGTCAGTTCACATTTGTAGGTGGATTATTAGTTTTAGAGCTAAAATTAGCATGTTTAAAGTGATTTTCATAATTCCAGGGGCCCGGTAAGTGAATTAAATACCATTTGGAGGCATTTAATGTTCAAGCAAAAATGGCTGATTTTTGACAAAAGAGATAACACCCCCCCATTACGTCATGCTTCAGAAAGGTGAAAAATGGTCCGTTTTCAAATTTTTTATTTTTGAACGTCAGTTCACATTTGTAGGTGGATCGTCAGTTTTAGAGCTAAAAAAATTAGCATGTTTAAAGTGATTTTCATGCTTCCAGGGGCTCTAAACACAAGATTTGTGGAATGGTTAAAAGTGCATGAAAATGGCCAATTTGCTCACTCTGAGGTCTCAAAAAGTGTTTCTTCACCCCGGGAAGTGAATTAAATACCATTTGGAGGCATTTAATGTTCAATAAAAAACAGCCGATTTTTGACAAAAGAGATAACACCCCCCCATTACGTAATTCTTCAGAAAGGTGAAAAATTGTCTGTTTTCAAATGTTTTATTTTTGAATGTCAGTTCACATTTGTAGGTGGATTATTAGTTTTAGAGCTAAAATTAGCATATTTAAAGTGATTTTCATGCTTCCAGGGGCTCTAAACACAAGATTTGTGGAATGGTTAAAAGTGCATGAAAATGGCCAATTTGCTCACTCTGAGGTCTCAAAAAGTGTTTCTTCACCCCGGGAAGTGAATTATATACCATTTGGAGGCATTTAATGTTCAAGCAAAAACGGCTGATTTTTGACAAAAGAGATAACACCCACCCATTACGTCATGCTTCAGAAAGGTGAAAAATGGTCCGTTTTCAAATGTTTTATTTTTGAACGTCAGTTCACATTTGTAGGTGGATTATTAGTTTTAGAGCTAAAATTAGCATGTTTAAAGTGATTTTCATGCTTCCAGGGGCCCGGGAAGTGAATTAAATACCATTTGGAGGCATTTAATGTTCAAGCAAAAACGGCTGATTTTTGACAAAAGAGATAACACCCCCCCATTATGTCATTCTTCAGAAAGGTGAAAAATGGTCCGTTTTCAAATGTTTTATTTTTGAATGTCAGTTCACATTTGTAGGTGGATTATTAGTTTTAGAGCTAAAATTAGCATGTTTAAAGTGATTTTCATGCTTTCTGTGGCCCTAAACACAAGGTTTGTGGAATGGTTGAAAGTGCATGAAAATGGCCAATTTGCTCACTCTGAGGTCTCAAAAAGAGTTTCTTCACCCCGGGATGTAAATTAAATACCATTTGGAGGCATTTAATGTTCAAGCAAAAACAGCTGATTTTTGACAAAAGAGATAACACCCCCCCATTACGTAATTCTTCAGAAAGGTGAAAAATGGTCCATTTTCAAATGTTTTATTGTTGAACGTCAGTTCACATTTGTAGGTGGATTATTAGTTTTAGAGCTAAAATTAGCATGTTTAAAGTGATTTTCATGCTTCCAGGGGCTCAAAACACAAGATTTGTGGAATGGTTAAAAGTGCATGAAAATGGCCAATTTGCTCACTCTGAGGTCTCAAAAAGTGTTTCTTCACCCCGGGAAGTGAATTAAATACCATTTGGGGGCTTTTAATGTTCAAGCAAAAACGGCAGATTTTTTACAAAAGAGATAACACCCCCCCATTACGTCATTCTTCAGAAAGGTGAAAAATGGTCCGTTTTCAAATGTTTTATTTTTGAACGTCAGTTCACATTTGTAGGTGGATTATTAGTTTTAGAGCTAAAATTAGCATGTTTAAAGTGATTTTCATAATTCCAGGGGCCCGGTAAGTGAATTAAATACCATTTGGAGGCATTTAATGTTCAAGCAAAAATGGCTGATTTTTGACAAAAGAGATAACACCCCCCCATTACGTCATGCTTCAGAAAGGTGAAAAATGGTCCGTTTTCAAATTTTTTATTTTTGAACGTCAGTTCACATTTGTAGGTGGATTATTAGTTTTAGAGCTAAAATTAGCATGTTTAAAGTGATTTTCATGCTTCCAGGGGCCCGGGAAGTGAATTAAATACCATTTGGAGGCATTTAATGTTCAAGCAAAAACAGCTCATCTTTGACAAAAGAGATAACACCCCCCATTACGTCATTCTTCAGAAAGGTGAAAAATGGTCCGTTTTCAAATGTTTTATTTTTGAACGTCAGTTCACATTTGTAGGTGGATTATTAGTTTTAGAGCTAAAATTAGCATGTTTAAAGTGATTTTCATGCTTCCAGGGGCTCTTAAGACAAGATTTGTGGAATGGTTAAAAGTGCATGAAAATGGCCAATTTGCTCACTCTGAGGTCTCAAAAAGTGTTTCTTCACCCTGGGAAGTGAATTAAATACCATTTGGAGGCATTTAATGTTCAAGCAAAAAAAGCTGATTTTTGACAAAAGAGATAACACCCCCCCATTAGGTCATGCTTCAGAAAGGTGAAAAATGGTCCGTTTTCAAATGTTTTATTTTTGAACGTCAGTTCACATTTGTAGGTGGATTATTAGTTTTAGAGCTAAAATTAGCATGTTTAAAGTGATTTTCATGCTTCCAGGGGACCGGGAAGTGAATTAAATACCATTTGGAGGCATTTAATGTTCAAGCAAAAACGGCTGATTTTTGACAAAAGAGATAACACCCCCCCATTACGTCATGCTTCAGAAAGGTGAAAAATGGTCCGTTTTCAAATGTTTTATTTTTGAAGGTCAGTTCACATTTGTAGGTGGATTATTAGTTTTAGAGCTAAAATTAGCATGTTTAAAGTGATTTTCATGCTTCCAGGGGCTCTTAACACAAGATTTGTGGAATGGTTAAAAGTGCATGAAAATTGCCAATTTGCTCACTCTGAGGTCTCAAAAAGTGTTTCTTCACCCCGGGAAGTGAATTAAATACCATTTGTAGGCATTTAATGTTCAATCAAAAACAGCTGATTTTTGACAAAAGAGATAACACCCCCCCCCATTACGTCATTCTTCAGAAAGGTGAAAAATGGTCCGTTTTCAAATGTTTTATTTTTGAACGTCAGTTCACATTTGTAGGTGGATTATTAGTTTTAGAGCTAAAATTAGCATGTTTAAAGTGATTTTCATGCTTCCAGGGGCTCTAAACACAAGATTTGTGGAATGGTTAAAAGTGCATGAAAATGTCCAATTTGCTCACTCTTAGGTCTCAAAAAGTGTTTCTTCACCCCGGGAAGTGAATTAAATACCATTTGGAGGCATTTAATGTTCAAGCAAAAACAGCTGATTTTTGACAAAAGAGATAACACCCCCCCATTACGTAATTCTTCAGAAAGGTGAAAAATGGTCCGTTTTCAAATGTTTTATTTTTGAACGTCAGTTCACATTTGTAGGTGGATTATTAGTTTTAGAGCTAAAATTAGCATGTTTAAAGTGATTTTCATGCTTCCAGGGGCTCTAAACACAAGATTTGTGGAATGGTTAAAAGTGCATGAAAATGGCCAATTTGCTCACTCTGAGGTCTCAAAAAGTGTTTCTTCACCCCGGGAAGTGAATTACATACCATTTGGAGGCATTTAATGTTCAAGCAAAAACGGCTGATTTTTGACAAAAGAGATAACACCCCCCCATTACGTCATGCTTCAGAAAGGTGAAAAATGGTCCGTTTTCAAATGTTTTATTTTTGAATGTCAATTCACATTTGTAGGTGGATTATTAGTTTTAGAGCTAAAATTGGCATGTTTAAAGTGATTTTCATGCTTCCAGGGGCCCGGGAAGTGAATTAAATACCATTTGGAGGCATTTAATGTTCAAACAAAAACAGCTGATTTTTGACAAAAGAGATAACACCCCCCCATTACGTCATGCTTCAGAAAGGTGAAAAATTGTCCGTTTTCAAATGTTTTATTTTTTAATGTCAGTTCACATTTGTAGGTGGATCATCCGTTTTAGAGCTAAAAAAATTAGCATGTTTAAAGTGATTTTCATGCTTCCAGGGGCTCTAAACACAAGATTTGTGGAATGGTTAAAAGTGCATGAAAATGGCCAATTTGCTCACTCTGAGGTCTCAAAAAGTGTTTCTTCACCCCGGGAAGTGAATTATATACCATTTGGAGGCATTTAATGTTCAAGCAAAAACGGCTGATTTTTGACAAAAGAGATAACACCCACCCATTACGTCATGCTTCAGAAAGGTGAAAAATGGTCCGTTGTCAAATGTTTTATTTTTGAACGTCAGTTCACATTTGTAGGTGGATTATTAGTTTTAGAGCTAAAATTAGCATGTTTAAAGTGATTTTCATGCTTCCAGGGGCCCGGGAAGTGAATTAAATACCATTTGGAGGCATTTAATGTTCAAGCAAAAACGGCTGATTTTTGACAAAAGAGATAACACCCCCCCATTACGTCATTCTTCAGAAAGGTGAAAAATGGTCCGTTTTCAAATGTTTTATTTTTGAATGTCAGTTCACATTTGTAGGTGGATTATTAGTTTTAGAGCTAAAATTAGCATGTTTAAAGTGATTTTCATGCTTTCTGTGGCCCTAAACACAAGGTTTGTGGAATGGTTAAAAGTGCATGAAAATGGCCAATTTGCTCACTCTGAGGTCTCAAAAAGTGTTTCTTCACCCCGGGATGTAAATTAAATACCATTTGGAGGCATTTAATGTTCAAGTAAAAACAGCTGATTTTTGACAAAAGAGATAACATCCCCCATTACGTAATTCTTCAGAAAAGTGAAAAATGGTCCATTTTCAAATGTTTTATTTTTGAACGTCAGTTCACATTTGTAGGTGGATTATTAGTTTTAGAGCTAAAATTAGCATGTTTAAAGTGATTTTCATGCTTCCAGGGGCTCAAAACACAAGATTTGTGGAATGGTTAAAAGTGCATGAAAATGGCCAATTTGCTCACTCTGAGGTCTCAAAAAGTGTTTCTTCACCCCGGGAAGTGAATTAAATACCATTTGGGGGCATTTAATGTTCAAGCAAAAACGGCAGATTTTTGACAAAAGAGATAACACCCCCCATTACGTCATTCTTCAGAAAGGTGAAAAATGGTCCGTTTTCAAATGTTTTATTTTTGAACGTCAGTTCACATTTGTAGGTGGATTATTAGTTTTAGAGCTAAAATTAGCATGTTTAAAGTGATTTTCATGCTTCCAGGGGCCCGGGAAGTGAATTAAATACCATTTGGAGGCATTTAATGTTCAAGCAAAAACAGCTCATCTTTGACAAAAGAGATAACACCCCCCCATTACGTCATTCTTCAGAAAGGTGAAAAATGGTCCGTTTTCAAATGTTTTATTTTTGAATGTCAGTTCACATTTGTAGGTGGATTATTAGTTTTAGAGCTAAAATTAGCATATTTAAAGTGATTTTCATGCTTCCAGGGGCTCTAAACACAAGATTTGTGGAATGGTTAAAAGTGCATGAAAATGGCCAATTTGCTCACTCTGAGGTCTCAAAAAGTGTTTCTTCACCCCGGGAAGTGAATTATATACCATTTGGAGGCATTTAATGTTCAAGCAAAAACGGCTGATTTTTGACAAAAGAGATAACACCCACCCATTACGTCATGCTTCAGAAAGGTGAAAAATGGTCCGTTTTCAAATGTTTTATTTTTGAACGTCAGTTCACATTTGTAGGTGGATTATTAGTTTTAGAGCTAAAATTAGCATGTTTAAAGTGATTTTCATGCTTCCAGGGGCCCGGGAAGTGAATTAAATACCATTTGGAGGCATTTAATGTTCAAGCAAAAACGGCTGATTTTTGACAAAAGAGATAACACCCCCCCATTATGTCATTCTTCAGAAAGGTGAAAAATGGTCCGTTTTCAAATGTTTTATTTTTGAATGTCAGTTCACATTTGTAGGTGGATTATTAGTTTTAGAGCTAAAATTAGCATGTTTAAAGTGATTTTCATGCTTTCTGTGGCCCTAAACACAAGGTTTGTGGAATGGTTGAAAGTGCATGAAAATGGCCAATTTGCTCACTCTGAGGTCTCAAAAAGAGTTTCTTCACCCCGGGATGTAAATTAAATACCATTTGGAGGCATTTAATGTTCAAGCAAAAACAGCTGATTTTTGACAAAAGAGATAACACCCCCCCATTACGTAATTCTTCAGAAAGGTGAAAAATGGTCCATTTTCAAATGTTTTATTGTTGAACGTCAGTTCACATTTGTAGGTGGATTATTAGTTTTAGAGCTAAAATTAGCATGTTTAAAGTGATTTTCATGCTTCCAGGGGCTCAAAACACAAGATTTGTGGAATGGTTAAAAGTGCATGAAAATGGCCAATTTGCTCACTCTGAGGTCTCAAAAAGTGTTTCTTCACCCCGGGAAGTGAATTAAATACCATTTGGGGGCTTTTAATGTTCAAGCAAAAACGGCAGATTTTTGACAAAAGAGAAAACACCCCCCCATTACGTCATTCTTCAGAAAGGTGAAAAATGGTCCGTTTTCAAATGTTTTATTTTTGAACGTCGGTTCACATTTGTAGGTGGATTATTAGTTTTAGAGCTAAAATTAGCATGTTTAAAGTGATTTTCATAATTCCAGGGGCCCGGTAAGTGAATTAAATACCATTTGGAGGCATTTAATGTTCAAGCAAAAATGGCTGATTTTTGACAAAAGAGATAACACCCCCCCATTACGTCATGCTTCAGAAAGGTGAAAAATGGTCCGTTTTCAAATTTTTTATTTTTGAACGTCAGTTCACATTTGTAGGTGGATTATTAGTTTTAGAGCTAAAATTAGCATGTTTGAAGTGATTTTCATGCTTCCAGGGGCCCGGGAAGTGAATTAAATACCATTT
Source organism: Lissotriton helveticus (assembly GCF_964261635.1). Classification (NCBI taxonomy): domain Eukaryota; kingdom Metazoa; phylum Chordata; class Amphibia; order Caudata; family Salamandridae; genus Lissotriton; species Lissotriton helveticus. The sequence goes on from NW_027611740.1 coordinate 4,754,304, forward strand.
GGAGGCATTTAATGTTCAAGCAAAAACAGCTCATCTTTGACAAAAGAGATAACACCCCCCATTACGTCATTCTTCAGAAAGGTGAAAAATGGTCCGTTTTCAAATGTTTTATTTTTGAACGTCAGTTCACATTTGTAGGTGGATTATTAGTTTTAGAGCTAAAATTAGCATGTTTAAAGTGATTTTCATGCTTCCAGGGGCTCTTAACACAAGATTTGTGGAATGGTTAAAAGTGCATGAAAATGGCCAATTTGCTCACTCTGAGGTCTCAAAAAGTGTTTCTTCACCCTGGGAAGTGAATTAAATACCATTTGGAGGCATTTAATGTTCAAGCAAAAAAAGCTGATTTTTGACAAAAGAGATAACACCCCCCCATTAGGTCATGCTTCAGAAAGGTGAAAAATGGTCCGTTTTCAAATGTTTTATTTTTGAACGTCAGTTCACATTTGTAGGTGGATTATTAGTTTTAGAGCTAAAATTAGCATGTTTAAAGTGATTTTCATGCTTCCAGGGGACCGGGAAGTGAATTAAATACCATTTGGAGGCATTTAATGTTCAAGCAAAAACGGCTGATTTTTGACAAAAGAGATAACACCCCCCCATTACGTCATGCTTCAGAAAGGTGAAAAATGGTCCGTTTTCAAATGTTTTATTTTTGAAGGTCAGTTCACATTTGTAGGTGGATTATTAGTTTTAGAGCTAAAATTAGCATGTTTAAAGTGATTTTCATGCTTCCAGGGGCTCTTAACACAAGATTTGTGGAATGGTTAAAAGTGCATGAAAATTGCCAATTTGCTCACTCTGAGGTCTCAAAAAGTGTTTCTTCACCCCGGGAAGTGAATTAAATACCATTTGTAGGCATTTAATGTTCAATCAAAAACAGCTGATTTTTGACAAAAGAGATAACACCCCCCCCCCATTACGTCATTCTTCAGAAAGGTGAAAAATGGTCCGTTTTCAAATGTTTTATTTTTGAACGTCAGTTCACATTTGTAGGTGGATTATTAGTTTTAGAGCTAAAATTAGCATGTTTAAAGTGATTTTCATGCTTCCAGGGGCTCTAAACACAAGATTTGTGGAATGGTTAAAAGTGCATGAAAATGTCCAATTTGCTCACTCTTAGGTCTCAAAAAGTGTTTCTTCACCCCGGGAAGTGAATTAAATACCATTTGGAGGCATTTAATGTTCAAGCAAAAACAGCTGATTTTTGACAAAAGAGATAACACCCCCCCATTACGTAATTCTTCAGAAAGGTGAAAAATGGTCCGTTTTCAAATGTTTTATTTTTGAACGTCAGTTCACATTTGTAGGTGGATTATTAGTTTTAGAGCTAAAATTAGCATGTTTAAAGTGATTTTCATGCTTCCAGGGGCTCTAAACACAAGATTTGTGGAATGGTTAAAAGTGCATGAAAATGGCCAATTTGCTCACTCTGAGGTCTCAAAAAGTGTTTCTTCACCCCGGGAAGTGAATTACATACCATTTGGAGGCATTTAATGTTCAAGCAAAAACGGCTGATTTTTGACAAAAGAGATAACACCCCCCCATTACGTCATGCTTCAGAAAGGTGAAAAATGGTCCGTTTTCAAATGTTTTATTTTTGAATGTCAATTCACATTTGTAGGTGGATTATTAGTTTTAGAGCTAAAATTGGCATGTTTAAAGTGATTTTCATGCTTCCAGGGGCCCGGGAAGTGAATTAAATACCATTTGGAGGCATTTAATGTTCAAACAAAAACAGCTGATTTTTGACAAAAGAGATAACACCCCCCCATTACGTCATGCTTCAGAAAGGTGAAAAATTGTCCGTTTTCAAATGTTTTATTTTTTAATGTCAGTTCACATTTGTAGGTGGATCATCCGTTTTAGAGCTAAAAAAATTAGCATGTTTAAAGTGATTTTCATGCTTCCAGGGGCTCTAAACACAAGATTTGTGGAATGGTTAAAAGTGCATGAAAATGGCCAATTTGCTCACTCTGAGGTCTCAAAAAGTGTTTCTTCACCCCGGGAAGTGAATTATATACCATTTGGAGGCATTTAATGTTCAAGCAAAAACGGCTGATTTTTGACAAAAGAGATAACACCCACCCATTACGTCATGCTTCAGAAAGGTGAAAAATGGTCCGTTGTCAAATGTTTTATTTTTGAACGTCAGTTCACATTTGTAGGTGGATTATTAGTTTTAGAGCTAAAATTAGCATGTTTAAAGTGATTTTCATGCTTCCAGGGGCCCGGGAAGTGAATTAAATACCATTTGGAGGCATTTAATGTTCAAGCAAAAACGGCTGATTTTTGACAAAAGAGATAACACCCCCCCATTACGTCATTCTTCAGAAAGGTGAAAAATGGTCCGTTTTCAAATGTTTTATTTTTGAATGTCAGTTCACATTTGTAGGTGGATTATTAGTTTTAGAGCTAAAATTAGCATGTTTAAAGTGATTTTCATGCTTTCTGTGGCCCTAAACACAAGGTTTGTGGAATGGTTAAAAGTGCATGAAAATGGCCAATTTGCTCACTCTGAGGTCTCAAAAAGTGTTTCTTCACCCCGGGATGTAAATTAAATACCATTTGGAGGCATTTAATGTTCAAGTAAAAACAGCTGATTTTTGACAAAAGAGATAACATCCCCCATTACGTAATTCTTCAGAAAAGTGAAAAATGGTCCATTTTCAAATGTTTTATTTTTGAACGTCAGTTCACATTTGTAGGTGGATTATTAGTTTTAGAGCTAAAATTAGCATTTTTAAAGTGATTTTCATGCTTCCAGGGGCTCAAAACACAAGATTTGTGGAATGGTTAAAAGTGCATGAAAATGGCCAATTTGCTCACTCTGAGGTCTCAAAAAGTGTTTCTTCACCCCGGGAAGTGAATTAAATACCATTTGGGGGCATTTAATGTTCAAGCAAAAACGGCAGATTTTTGACAAAAGAGATAACACCCCCCATTACGTCATTCTTCAGAAAGGTGAAAAATGGTCCGTTTTCAAATGTTTTATTTTTGAACGTCAGTTCACATTTGTAGGTGGATTATTAGTTTTAGAGCTAAAATTAGCATGTTTAAAGTGATTTTCATGCTTCCAGGGGCCCGGGAAGTGAATTAAATACCATTTGGAGGCATTTAATGTTCAAGCAAAAACAGCTCATCTTTGACAAAAGAGATAACACCCCCCCATTACGTCATTCTTCAGAAAGGTGAAAAATGGTCCGTTTTCAAATGTTTTATTTTTGAACGTCAGTTCACATTTGTAGGTGGATTATTAGTTTTAGAGCTAAAATTAGCATGTTTAAAGTGATTTTCATGCTTCCAGGGGCTCTTAACACAAGATTTGTGGAATGGTTAAAAGTGCATGAAAATGGCCAATTTGCTCACTCTGAGGTCTCAAAAAGTGTTTCTTCACCCCGGGAAGTGAATTAAATACCATTTGGAGGCATTTAATGTTCAAGCAAAAAAAGCAGATTTTTGACAAAAGAGATAACACCCCCCCATTAGGTCATGCTTCAGAAAGGTGAAAAATGGTCCGTTTTCAAATGTTTTATTTTTGAACGTCAGTTCACATTTGTAGGTGGATTATTAGTTTTAGAGCTAAAATTAGCATGTTTAAAGTGATTTTCATGCTTCCAGGGGCTCAAAACACAAGATTTGTGGAATGGTTAAAAGTGCATGAAAATGGCCAATTTGCTCACTCTGAGGTCTCAAAAAGTGTTTCTTCACCCCGGGAAGTGAATTAAATACCATTTGGAGGCATTTAATGTTCAAGCAAAAACGGCAGATTTTTGACAAAAGAGATAACACCCCCCCCATTACGTCATTCTTCAGAAAGGTGAAAAATGGTCCGTTTTCAAATGTTTTATTTTTGAACGTCAGTTCACATTTGTAGGTGGATTATTAGTTTTAGAGCTAAAATTAGCATGTTTAAAGTGATTTTCATGCTTCCAGGGGCCCGGGAAGTGAATTAAATACCATTTGGAGGCATTTAATGTTCAAGCAAAAACGGCTGATTTTTGACAAAAGAGATAACACCCCCCCATTACGTCATGCTTCAGAAAGGTGAAAAATTGTCCGTTTTCAAATGTTTTATTTTTGAATGTCAGTTCACATTTGTAGGTGGATTATTAGTTTTAGAGCTAAAATTAGCATGTTTAAAGTGATTTTCATGCTTCCTGTGGCCCTAAACACAAGGTTTGTGGAATGGTTAAAAGTGCATGAAAATGGCCAATTTGCTCACTCTGAGGTCTCAAAAAGTGTTTCTTCACCCCGGGAAGTGAATTAAATACCATTTGGAGGCATTTAATGTTCAAGCAAAAACAGCTGATTTTTGACAAAAGAGATAACACCCCCCAATTACGTAATTCTTCAGAAATGTGAAAAAAGGTCCGTTTTCAAATGTTTTATTTTTGAACGTCAGTTCACATTTTTAGGTTAATTATTAGTTTTAGAGCTAAAATTAGCATGTTTAAAGTGATTTTCATGCTTCCAGGGGCTCAAACACAAGATTTGTGGAATGGTTAAAAGTGCATGAAAATGGCCAATTTGCTCACTCTGAGGTCTCAAAAAGTGTTTTTTCACCCCGGGAAGTGAATTAAATACCATTTGGAGGCATTTAATGTTCAAGGAAAAATGGCTGATTTTTGACAAAAGAGATAACACCCCCCTTACGCCATTCTTCAGAAAGGTGAAAAATGGTCCGTTTTCAAATGTTTTATTTTTGAACGTCAGTTCACATTTGTAGGTGGATTATTAGTTTTAGAGCTAAAATTAGCATGTTTAAAGTGATTTTCATGCTTCCAGGGGCTCTAAACACAAGATTTGTGGAATGGTTAAAAGTGCATGAAAATGGCCATTTTGCTCACTCTGAGGTCTCAAAAAGTGTTTCTTCACCCCGGGAAGTGAATTAAATACCATTTGGAGGCATTTAATGTTCAAGCAAAAACGGCTGATTTTTGACAAAAGAGATAACACCCCCCCATTATGTCATGCTTCAGAAAGGTGAAAAATGGTCCGTTTTCAAATGTTTTATTTTTGAAGGTCAATTCACATTTGTAGGTGGATTATTAGTTTTAGAGCAAAAATTAGCATGTTTAAAGTGATTTTCATGCTTCCAGGGGCCCGGGAAGTGAATTAAATACCATTTGGAGGCATTTAATGTTCAAGCAAAAACAGCTGATTTTTGACAAAAGAGATAACACCCCCCCATTACGTCATGCTTCAGAAAGGTGAAAAATTGTCCGTTTTCAAATGTTTTATTTTTGAATATCAGTTCATATTTGTAGGTGGATCATCAGTTTTAGAGCTAAAAAAATGAGCATGTTTAGAGTGATTTTCATGCTTCCAGGGGCTCTAAACACAAGATTTGTGGAATGGTTAAAAGTGCATGAAAATGGCCATTTTGCTCACTCTGAGGTCTCAAAAAGTGTTTCTTCACCCCGGGAAGTGAATTAAATACCATTTGGAGGCATTTAATGTTCAAGCAAAAACGGCTGATTTTTGACAAAAGAGATAACACCCCCCCATTACGTCATGCTTCAGAAAGGTGAAAAATGGTCCGTTTTCAAATGTTTTATTTTTGAAGGTCAATTCACATTTGTAGGTGGATTATTAGTTTTAGAGCAAAAATTAGCATGTTTAAAGTGATTTTCATGCTTCCAGGGGCCCGGGAAGTGAATTAAATACCATTTGGAGGCATTTAATGTTCAAGCAAAAACAGCTGATTTTTGACAAAAGAGATAACACCCCCCCATTACGTCATGCTTCAGAAAGGTGAAAAATTGTCCGTTTTCAAATGTTTTATTTTTGAATGTCAGTTCATATTTGTAGGTGGATTATTAGTTTTTGAGCTAAAATTAGCATGTTTAAAGTGATTTTCATGCTTCCAGGGGCTCAAAACATAAGATTTGTGGAATGGTTAAAAGTGCATGAAAATGGCCAATTTGCTCACTCTGAGGTCTCAAAAAGTGTTTCTTCACCCCGGGAAGTAAATTAAATACCATTTGGAGGCATTTAATGTTCAAGCAAAAACAGCTGATTTTTGACAAAAGAGATAACACCCCCCCATTACGTAATTCTTCAGAAAGGTGAAAAATGGTCCGTTTTCAAATGTTTTATTTTTGAACGTCAGTTCACATTTGTAGGTGGATTATTAGTTTTTGAGCTAAAATTAGCATGTTTAAAGTGATTTTCATGCTTCCAGGGGCTCAAAACATAAGATTTGTGGAATGGTTAAAAGTGCATGAAAATGGCCAATTTGCTCACTCTGAGGTCTCAAAAAGTGTTTCTTCACCCCGGGAAGTAAATTAAATACCATTTGGAGGCATTTAATGTTCAAGCAAAAACAGCTGATTTTTGACAAAAGAGATAACACCCCCCCATTACGTAATTCTTCAGAAAGGTGAAAAATGGTCCGTTTTCAAATGTTTTATTTTTGAACGTCAGTTCACATTTGTAGCTGGATTATTAGTTTTAGAGCTAAAATTAGCATGTTTAAAGTGATTTTCATGCTTCCAGGGGCCCGGTAAGTGAATTAAATACCATTTGGAGGCATTTAATGTTCAAGCAAAAACGGCTGATTTTTGACAAAAGAGATAACACCCCCCCATTACGTCATGCTTCAGAAAGGTGAAAAATGGTCCGTTTTCAAATGTTTTATTTTTGAATGTCAGTTCACATTTGTAGGTGGATTATTAGTTTTAGAGCTAAAATTAGCATGTTTAAAGTGATTTTCATGCTTCCTGTGGCCCTAAACACAAGGTTTGTGGAATGGTTAAAAGTGCATGAAAATGGCCAATTTGCTCACTCTGAGGTCTCAAAAAGTGTTTCTTCACCCCGGGAAGTAAATTAAATACCATTTGGAGGCATTTAATGTTCAAGCAAAAACAGCTGATTTTTGACAAAAGAGATAACACCCCCCCATTACGTAATTCTTCAGAAAGGTGAAAAATGGTCCGTTTTCAAATGTTTTATTTTTGAACGTCAGTTCACATTTGTAGGTGGATTATTAGTTTTAGAGCTAAAATTAGCATGTTTAAAGTGATTTTCATGCTTCCAGGGGCTCAAAACACAAGATTTGTGGAATGGTTAAAAGTGCATGAAAATGGCCAATTTGCTCACTCTGAGGTCTCAAAAAGTGTTTCTTCACCCCGGGAAGTGAATTAAATACCATTTGGAGGCATTTAATGTACAAGCAAAAACGGCTGATTTTTGACAAAAGAGATAACACCCCCCCTTACGCCATTCTTCAGAAAGGTGAAAAATGGTCCGTTTTCAAATGTTTTATTTTTGAACGTCAGTTCACATTTGTAGGTGGATTATTAGTTTTAGAGCTAAAATTAGCATGTTTAAAGTGATTTTCATGCTTCCAGGGGCTCTAAACACAAGATTTGTGGAATGGTTAAAAGTGCATGAAAATGGCCAATTTGCTCACTCTGAGGTCTCAAAAAGAGTTTCTTCACCCCGGGAAGTGAATTAAATACCATTTGTAGGCATTTAATGTTCAATCAAAAACAGCTGATTTTTGACAAAAGAGATAACACCCCCCATTACGTCATTCTTCAGAAAGGTGAAAAATGGTCCGTTTTCAAATGTTTTATTTTTGAACGTCAGTTCACATTTGTAGGTGGATTATTAGTTTTAAGGCTAAAATTAGCATGTTTAAAGTGATTTTCATGCTTCCAGGGGCCTGGGAAGTGAATTAAATACCATTTGGAGGCATTTAATGTTCAAGCAAAAACTGCAGATTTTTGACAAAAGAGATAACACCCCCCCATTACGTCATGCTTCAGAAAGGTGAAAAATTGTCCGTTTTCAAATGTTTTATTTTTGAATGTCAGTTCACATTTGTAGGTGGATTATTAGTTTTAGAGCTAAAATTAGCATGTTTAAAGTGATTTTCATGCTTTCTGTGGCCCTAAACACAAGGTTTGTGGAATGGTTAAAAGTGCATGAAAATGGCCAATTTGCTCACTCTGAGGTCTCAAAAAGTGTTTCTTCACCCCGGGAAGTAAATTAAATACCATTTGGAGGCATTTAATGTTCAAGCAAAAACAGCTGATTTTTGACAAAAGAGTTAACACCCCCCCATTACGTAATTCTTCAGAAAGGTGAAAAATGGTCCGTTTTCAAATGTTTTATTTTTGAACGTCAGTTCACATTTGTAGGTGGATTATTAGTTTTAGAGCTAAAATTAGCATGTTTAAAGTGATTTTCATGCTTCCAGGGGCTCAAAACACAAGATTTGTGGAATGGTTAAAAGTGCATGAAAATGGCCAATTTGCTCACTCTGAGGTCTCAAAAAGTGTTTCTTCACCCCGGGAAGTGAATGAAATACCATTTGGAGGCATTTAATGTTCAAGCAAAAACAGCTGATTTTTGACAAAAGAGTTAACACCCCCCCATTATGTAATTCTTCAGAAAGGTGAAAAATGGTCCGTTTTCAAATGTTTTATTTTTGAACGTCAGTTCACATTTGTAGGTGGATTATTAGTTTTAGAGCTAAAATTAGCATGTTTAAAGTGATTTTCATGCTTTAAGGGGCTCAAAACACAAGATTTGTGGAATGGTTAAAAGTGCATGAAAATGGCCAATTTGCTCACTCTGAGGACTCAAAAAGTGTTTCTTCACCCCGGGAAGTGAATGAAATACAATTTGGAGGCATTTAATGTTCAAGCAAAAACAGCAGATTTTTGACAAAAGAGATAACACCCCCCACCATTACGTCATTCTTCAGAAAGGTGAAAAATGGTCCGTTTTCAAATGTTTTATTTTTGAACGTCAGTTGACATTTGTAGGTGAATTATTAGTTTTATAGCTAAAATTAGCATGTTTAAAGTGATTTTCATGCTTCCAGGGGCCCGTTAAGTGAATTAAATACCATTTGGAGGCATTTAATGTTCAAGCAAAAACGGCTGATTTTTGACAAAAGAGATAACACCCCCCCATTACGTCATGCTTCAGAAAGGTGAAAAATTGTCCGTTTTCAAATGTTTTATTTTTGAATGTCAGTTCACATTTGTAGGTGGATTATTAGTTTTAGAGCTAAAATTAGCATGTTTAAAGTGATTTTCATGCTTCCTGTGGCCCTAAACACAAGGTTTGTAGAATGGTTAAAAGTGAATGAAAATGGCCAATTTGCTCACTCTGAGGTCTCAAAAAGTGTTTCTTCACCCCGGGAAGTGAATTAAATACCATTTGGAGGCATTTAATGTTCAAGCAAAAACAGCTGATTTTTGACAAAAGAGATAACACCCCCCCATTACGTAATTCTTCAGAAAGGTGAAAAATGGTCCGTTTTCAAATGTTTTATTTTTGAACGTCAGTTCACATTTGTAGGTGGATTATTAGTTTTAGAGCTAAAATTAGCATGTTTAAAGTGATTTTCATGCTTCCAGGGGCTCAAAACACAAGATTTGTGGAATGGTTAAAAGTGCATGAAAATGGCCAATTTGCTCACTCTGAGGTCTCAAAAAGTGTTTCTTCACCCCGGGAAGTGAATTAAATACCATTTGGAGGCATTTAATGTTCAAGCAAAAACGGCTGATTTTTGACAAAAGAGATAACACCCCCCCATTACGTCATGCTTCAGAAAGGTGAAAAATGGTCCGTTTTCAAATGTTTTATTTTTGAATGTCAATTCACATTTGTAGGTGGATTATTAGTTTTAGAGCTAAAATTAGCATGTTTAAAGTGATTTTCATGCTTCCAGGGGCCCGGGAAGTGAATTAAATACCATTTGGAGGCATTTAATGTTCAAGCAAAAACAGCTGATTTTTTACAAAAGAGATAACACCCCCCATTACGTAATTCTTCAGAAAGGTAAAAAATGGTCCGTTTTCAAATGTTTTATTTTTGAACGTCAGTTCACATTTGTAGGTGGATTATTAGTTTTAGAGCTAAAATTAGCATGTTTAAAGTGATTTTCATGCTTCCAGGGGCTCTAAACACAAGATTTGTGGAATGGTTAAAAGTGCATGAAAATGGCCAATTTGCTCACTCTGAGGTCTCAAAAAGTGTTTCTTCACCCCGGGAAGTGAATTAAATACAATTTGGAGGCATTTAATGTTCAAGCAAAAACGGCGGATTTTTGACAAAAGAGATACCACCCCCCCATTACGTGATGCTTCAGAAAGGTGAAAAATTGTCCGTTTTCAAATGTTTTATTTTTGAATGTCAGTTCACATTTGTAGGTGGATCATCAGTTTTAGAGCTAAAAAAATTAGCATGTTTAAAGTGATTTTCATGCTTCCAGGGGCTCTAAACACAAGATTTGTGGAATGGTTAAAAGTGCATGAAAATGGCCAATTTGCTCACTCTGAGGTCTCAAAAAGTGTTTCTTCCCCCCGGGAAGTGAATTAAATACCATTTGGAGGCATTTAATGTTCAAGCAAAAACGGCTGATTTTTGACAAAAGAGATAACACCCCCCCATTACGTCATTCTTCAGAAAGGTGAAAAATGGTCCGTTTTCAAATGTTTTATTTTTGAACGTCAGTTCACATTTGTAGGTGGATTATTAGTTTTAGAGCTAAAATTAGCATGTTTAAAGTGATTTTCATGCTTCCAGGGGCTCTAAACACAAGATTTGTGGAATGGTTAAAAGTGCATGAAAATGGCCAATTTGCTCACTCTGAGGTCTCAAAAAGTGTTTCTTCACCCCGGGAAGTGAATTAAATACCATTTGTAGGCATTTAATGTTCAATCAAAAACAGCTGATTTTTGACAAAAGAGATAACACCCCCCCATTACGTCATTCTTCAGAAAGGTAAAAAATGGTCCGTTTTCAAATGTTTTATTTTTGAATGTCAGTTCACATTTGTAGGTGGATTATTAGTTTTAGAGCTAAAATTAGCATGTTTAAAGTGATTTTCATGCTTCCAGGGGCTCTAAACACAAGGTTTGTGGAATAGTTAAAAGTGCATGAAAATGGCCAATTTGCTCACTCTGAGGTCTCAAAAAGTGTTTCTTCACCCCGGGAAGTGAATTAAATACCATTTGGAGGCATTTAATGTTCAAGCAAAAACAGCTGATTTTTGACAAAAGAGATAACACCCCCCCATTACGTGATGCTTCAGAAAGGTGAAAAATTGTCCGTTTTCAAATGTTTTATTTTTGAATGTCAGTTCACATTTGTAGGTGGATCATCAGTTTTAGAGCTAAAAAAATTAGCATGTTTAAAGTGATTTTCATGCTTCCAGGGGCTCTAAACACAAGATTTGTGGAATGGTTAAAAGTGCATGAAAATGGTCAATTTGCTCACTCTGAGGTCTCAAAAAGTGTTTCTTCACCCCGGGAAGTGATTTAAATACCATTTGGAAGCATTTAATGTTCAATCAAAAACAGCTGATTTTTGACAAAAGAGATAACACCTCCCATTACGTCATGCTTCAGAAAGGTGAAAAATTGTCCGTTTTCAAATGTTTTATTTTTGAATGTCAGTTCACTTTTGTAGGTGGATTATTAGTTTTAGAGCTAAAATTAGCATGTTTAAAGAGATTTTCATGCTTCCTGTGGCCCTAAACACAAGGTTTGTGGAATGGTTAAAAGTGCATGAAAATGGCCAATTTGCTCACTCTGAGGTCTCAAAAAGTGTTTCTTCACCCCGGGAAGTGAATTAAATACCATTTGGAGGCATTTAATGTTCAAGCAAAAACGGCTGATTTTTGACAAAAGAGATAACACCCCCCCATTACGTCATGCTTCAGAAAGGTGAAAAATGGTCCGTTTTCAAATGTTTTATTTTTGAATGTCAATTCACATTTGTAGGTGGATTATTAGTTTTAGAGCTAAAATTAGCATGTTTAAAGTGATTTTCATGCTTCCAGGGGCCCGGGAAGTGAATTAAATACCATTTGGAGGCATTTAATGTTCAAGCAAAAACAGCTGATTTTTGACAAAAGAGATAACACCCCCCATTACGTCATTCTTCAGAAAGGTAAAAAATGGTCCGTTTTCAAATGTTTTATTTTTGAACGTCAGTTCACATTTGTAGGTGGATTATTAGTTTTAGAGCTAAAATTAGCATGTTTAAAGTGATTTTCATGCTTCCAGGGGCTCTAAACACAAGATTGTGGAATGGTTAAAAGTGCATGAAAATGGCCAATTTGCTCACTCTGAGGTCTCAAAAAGTGTTTCTTCACCCCGGGAAGTGAATTAAATACCATTTGTAGGCATTTAATGTTCAATCAAAAACAGCTGATTTTTGACGAAAGAGATAACACCCCCCCATTACGTCATTCTTCAGAAAGGTGAAAAATTGTCCGTTTTCAAATGTTTTATTTTTGAATGTCAGTTCACATTTGTAGGTGGATTATTAGTTTTAGAGCTAAAATTAGCATGTTTAAAGTGATTTTCATGCTTCCTGGGGCTCTAAACACAAGATTTGTGGAATGGTTAAAAGTGCATGAAAATGGCCAATTTGCTCAATCTGAGGTCTCAAAAAGTGTTTCTTCACCCCGGGAAGTGAATTAAATACAATTTGGAGGCATTTAATGTTCAAGCAAAAACGGCGGATTTTTGACAAAAGAGATAACACCCCCCATTACTTGATGCTTCAGAAAGGTGAAAAATTGTCCGTTTTCAAATGTTTTATTTTTGAATGTCAGTTCATATTTGTAGGTGGATCATCAGTTTTAGAGCTAAAAAAATTAGCATGTTTAAAGTGATTTTCATGCTTCCAGGGGCTCTAAACACAAGATTTGTGGAATGGTTAAAAGTGCATGAAAATGGTCAATTTGCTCACTCTGAGGTCTCAAAAAGTTTTTCTTCACCCCGGGAAGTGAATTAAATACCATTTGGAGGCATTTAATGTTCAATCAAAAACAGCTGATTTTTGACAAAAGAGATAACACCTCCCATTACGTCATGCTTCAGAAAGGTGAAAAATTGTCCGTTTTCAAATGTTTTATTTTTGAATGTCAGTTCACATTTGTAGGTGGATTATTAGTTTTAGAGCTAAAATTAGCATGTTTAAAGAGATTTTCATGCTTCCTGTGGCCCTAAACACAAGGTTTGTGGAATGGTTAAAAGTGCATGAAAATGGCCAATTTGCTCACTCTGAGGTCTCAAAAAGTGTTTCTTCACCCCGGGAAGTGAATTAAATACCATTTGGAGGCATTTAATGATCAAGCAAAAACGGCTGATTTTTGACAAAAGAGATAACACCCCCCCATTACGTCATTCTTCAGAAAGGTGAAAAATGGTCCGTTTTCAAATGTTTTAGTTTTTGAACGTCAGTTCACATTTGTAGGTGGATTATTAGTTTTAGAGCTAAAATTAGCATGTTTAAAGGGATTTTCATGCTTCCAGGGGCTCTAAACACAAGATTTGTGGAATGGTTAAAAGTGCATGGAAATGGCCAATTTGCTCACTCTGAGGTGTCAAAAAGTGTTTCTTCACCCCGGGAAGTGAATTAAATACAATTTGGAGGCATTTAATGTTCAAGCAAAAACGGCGGATTTTTGACAAAAGAGATAACACCCCCCCATTACGTGATGCTTCAGAAAGGTGAAAAATTGTCCGTTTTCAAATGTTTTATTTTTGAATGTCAGTTCACATTTGTAGGTGGATCATCAGTTTTAGAGCTAAAAAAATTAGCATGTTTAAAGTGATTTTCATGCTTCCAGGGGCTCTAAACACAAGATTTGTGGAATTTTTAAAAATGCATGAAAATGGCCAATTTGCTCACTCTGAGGTCTCAAAAAGTGTTTCTTCACCCCGGGAAGTGAATTAAATACCATTTGGAGGCATTTAATGTTCAATCAAAAACAGCTGATTGTTGACAAAAGAGATAACACCTCCCATTACGTCATGCTTCAGAACGGTGAAAAATTGTCCGTTTTCAAATGTTTTATTTTTGAATGTCAGTTCACATTTGTAGGTGGATTATTAGTTTTAGAGCTAAAATTAGCATGTTTAAAGTGATTTTCATGCTTCCTGTGGCCCTAAACACAAGGTTTGTGGAATGGTTAAAAGTGCATGAAAATGGCCAATTTGCTCACTCTGAGGTCTCAAAAAGTGTTTCTTCACCCCGGGAAGTGAATTAAATACCATTTGGAGGCATTTAATGTTCAAGTAAAAACAGCTGATTTTTGACAAAAGAGATAACACCCCCCATTACGTAATTCTTCAGAAAGGTGAAAAATTGTCTGTTTTCAAATGTTTTATTTTTGAATGTCAGTTCACATTTGTAGGTGGATTATTAGTTTTAGAGCTAAAATTAGCATATTTAAAGTGATTTTCATGCTTCCAGGGGCTCTAAACAAAAGATTTGTGGAATGGTTAAAAGTGCATGAAAATGGCCAATTTGCTCACTCTGAGGTCTCAAAAAGTGTTTCTTCACCCCGGGAAGTGAATTAAATACCATTTGGAGGCATTTAATGTTCAAGCAAAAACGGCTGATTTTTGACAAAAGAGATAACACCCCCCCATTACGTCATTCTTCAGAAAGGTGAAAAATGGTCCGTTTTCAAATGTTTTATTTTTGAACGTCAGTTCACATTTGTAGGTGGATTATTAGTTTTAGAGCTAAAATTAGCATGTTTAAAGTGATTTTCATGCTTCCAGGGGCTCTAAACACAAGATTTGTGGAATGGTTAAAAGTGCATGAAAATGGCCAATTTGCTCACTCTGAGGTCTCAAAAAGTGTTTCTTCACCCCGGGAAGTGAATTAAATACCATTTGGAGGCATTTAATGTTCAAGCAAAAACAGCTGATTTTTGACAAAAGAGATAACACCCCCCCATTACGTAATTCTTCAGAAAGGTGAAAAATGGTCCGTTTTCAAATGTTTTATTTTTGAACGTCAGTTCACATTTGTAGGTGGATTATTAGTTTTAGAGCTAAAATTAGCATGTTTAAAGTGATTTTCATGCTTCCAGGGGCTCAAAACACAAGATTTGTGGAATGGTTAAAAGTGCATGAAAATGGCCAATTTGCTCACTCTGAGGTCTCAAAAAGTGTTTCTTCACCCCGGGAAGTGAATTAAATACCATTTGGAGGCATTTAATGTTCAAGCAAAAACAGCTGATTTTTGACAAAAGAGATAACACCCCTCCATTACGTAATGCTTCAGAAAGGTGAAAAATGGTCAGTTTTCAAATGTTTTATTTTTGAAGGTCAGTTCACATTTGTAGGTGGATTATTAGTTTTAGAGCTAAAATTAGCATGTTTAAAGTGATTTTCATGCTTCCAGGGGCCCGGGAAGTGAATTAAAAACCATTTGGAGGCATTTAATGTTCAAGCAAAAACGGCTGATTTTTGACAAAAGAGATAACACCCCCCCATTACGTCATTCTTCAGAAAGGTGAAAAATGGTCCGTTTTCAAATGTTTTATTTTTGAATGTCAGTTCACATTTGTAGGTGGATTATTAGTTTTAGAGCTAAAATTAGCATGTTTAAAGTGATTTTCATGCTTCCAGGGGCTCTAAACACAAGGTTTGTGGAATAGTTAAAAGTGCATGAAAATGGCCAATTTGCTCACTCTGAGGTCTCAAAAAGTGTTTCTTCACCCCGGGAAGTGAATTAAATACCATTTGGAGGCATTTAATGTTCAAGCAAAAACGGCTGATTTTTGACAAAAGAGATAACACCCCCCCATTACGTAATTCTTCAGAAAGGTGAAAAATTGTCCGTTTTCAAATGTTTTATTTTTGAATGTCAGTTCACATTTGTAGGTGGATTATTAGTTTTAGAGCTAAAATTAGCATGTTTAAAGTGATTTTTATGCTTCCTGGGGCTCTAAACACAAGATTTGTGGAATGGTTAAAAGTGCATGAAAATGGCCAATTTGCTCAATCTGAGGTCTCAAAAAGTGTTTCTTCACCCCGGGAAGTGAATTAAATACAATTTGGAGGCATTTAATGTTCAAGCAAAAACGGCGGATTTTTGACAAAAGAGATAACACCCCCCATTACGTCATTCTTCAGAAAGGTGAAAAATGGTCCGTTTTCAAATGTTTTATTTTTGAACGTCAGTTCACATTTGTAGGTGGATTATTAGTTTTAGAGCTAAAATTAGCATGTTTAAAGTGATTTTCATGCTTCCAGGGGCTCTAAACACAAGATTTGTGGAATGGTTAAAAGTGCATGAAAATGGCCAATTTGCTCACTCTGAGGTCTCAAAAAGTGTTTCTTCACCCCGGGAAGTGAATTAAATACCATTTGGAGGCATTTAATGTTCAAGCAAAAACAGCTGATTTTTGACAAAAGAGATAACACCCCCCCCATTACGTAATTCTTCAGAAAGGTGAAAAATGGTCCGTTTTCAAATGTTTTATTTTTGAACGTCAGTTCACATTTGTAGGTGGATTATTAGTTTTAGAGCTAAAATTAGCATGTTTAAAGTGATTTTCATGCTTCCAGGGGCTCAAAACACAAGATTTGTGGAATGGTTAAAAGTGCATGAAAATGGCCAATTTGCTCACTCTGAGGTCTCAAAAAGTGTTTCTTCACCCCGGGAAGTGAATTAAATACCATTTGGAGGCATTTAATGTTCAAGCAAAAACAGCTGATTTTTGACAAAAGAGATAACACCCCCCCATTACGTAATGCTTCAGAAAGGTGAAAAATGGTCAGTTTTCAAATGTTTTATTTTTGAAGGTCAGTTCACATTTGTAGGTGGATTATTAGTTTTAGAGCTAAAATTAGCATGTTTAAAGTGATTTTCAGGCTTCCAGGGGCCCGGGAAGTGAATTAAAAACCATTTGGATGCATTTAATGTTCAAGCAAAAACGGCTGATTTTTGACAAAAGAGATAACACCCCCCCATTACGTCATTCTTCAGAAAGGTGAAAAATGGTCCGTTTTCAAATGTTTTATTTTTGAATGTCAGTTCACATTTGTAGGTGGATTATTAGTTTTAGAGCTAAAATTAGCATGTTTAAAGTGATTTTCATGCTTCCAGGGGCTCTAAACACAAGGTTTGTGGAATAGTTAAAAGTGCATGAAAATGGCCAATTTGCTCACTCTGAGGTCTCAAAAAGTGTTTCTTCACCCCGGGAAGTGAATTAAATACCATTTGGAGGCATTTAATGTTCAAGCAAAAACGGCTGATTTTTGACAAAAGAGATAACACCCCCCCATTACGTCATTCTTCAGAAAGGTGAAAAATGGTCCGTTTTCAAATGTTTTATTTTTGAACGTCAGTTCACATTTGTAGGTGGATTATTAGTTTTAGAGCTAAAATTAGCATGTTTAAAGTGATTTTCATGCTTCCAGGGGCTCTAAACACAAGATTTGTGGAATGGTTAAAAGTGCATGAAAATGGCCAATTTGCTCACTCTGAGGTCTCAAAAAGTGTTTCTTCACCCCGGGAAGTGAATTAAATACCATTTGGAGGCATTTAATGTTCAAGCAAAAACAGCTGATTTTTGACAAAAGAGATAACACCCCCCCATTACGTAATTCTTCAGAAAGGTGAAAAATGGTCCGTTTTCAAATGTTTTATTTTTGAACGTCAGTTCACATTTGTAGGTGGATTATTAGTTTTAGAGCTAAAATTTGCATGTTTAAAGTGATTTTCATGCTTCCAGGGGCTCAAAACACAAGATTTGTGGAATGGTTAAAAGTGCATGAAAATGGCCAATTTGCTCACTCTGAGGTCTCAAAAAGTGTTTCTTCACCCCGGGAAGTGAATTAAATACCATTTGGAGGCATTTAATGTTCAAGCAAAAACAGCTGATTTTTGACAAAAGAGATAACACCCCCCCATTACGTAATGCTTCAGAAAGGTGAAAAATGGTCAGTTTTCAAATGTTTTATTTTTGAAGGTCAGTGCACATTTGTAGGTGGATTATTAGTTTTAGAGCTAAAATTAGCATGTTTAAAGTGATTTTCATGCTTCCAGGGGCCCAGGAAGTGAATTAAAAACCATTTGGAGGCATTTAATGTTCAAGCAAAAACGGCTGATTTTTGACAAAAGAGATAACACCCTCCCATTACGTCATTCTTCAGAAAGGTGAAAAATGGTCCGTTTTCAAATGTTTTATTTTTGAATGTCAGTTCACATTTGTAGGTGGATTATTAGTTTTAGAGCTAAAATTAGCATGTTTAAAGTGATTTTCATGCTTCCAGGGGCTCTAAACACAAGGTTTGTGGAATAGTTAAAAGTGCATGAAACTGGCCAATTTGCTCACTCTGAGGTCTCAAAAAGTGTTTCTT
This sequence comes from Lissotriton helveticus, assembly GCF_964261635.1. Classification (NCBI taxonomy): domain Eukaryota; kingdom Metazoa; phylum Chordata; class Amphibia; order Caudata; family Salamandridae; genus Lissotriton; species Lissotriton helveticus. Next base: position 4,772,447 of record NW_027611740.1, read on the forward strand.
CACCCCGGGAAGTGAATTAAATACCATTTGGAGGCATTTAATGTTCAAGCAAAAACAGCTGATTTTTGACAAAAGAGATAACACCCCCCCATTACGTAATTCTTCAGAAAGGTGAAAAATTGTCCGTTTTCAAATGTTTTATTTTTGAATGTCAGTTCACATTTGTAGGTGGATTATTAGTTTTAGAGCTAAAATTAGCATGTTTAAAGTGATTTTTATGCTTCCTGGGGCTCTAAACACAAGATTTGTGGAATGGTTAAAAGTGCATGAAAATGGCCAATTTGCTCAATCTGAGGTCTCAAAAAGTGTTTCTTCACCCCGGGAAGTGAATTAAATACAATTTGGAGGCATTTAATGTTCAAGCAAAAACGGCGGATTTTTGACAAAAGAGATAACACCCCCCATTACGTGATGCTTCAGAAAGGTGAAAAATTGTCCGTTTTCAAATGTTTTATTTTTGAATGTCAGTTCACATTTGTAGGTGGATCATCAGTTTTAGAGCTAAAAAAATTAGCATGTTTAAAGTGATTTTCATGCTTCCAGGGGCTCTAAACACAAGATTTGTGGAATGGTTAAAAATGCATGAAAATGGCCAATTTGCTCACTCTGAGGTCTCAAAAAGTGTTTCTTCACCCCGGGAAGTGAATTAAATACCATTTGGAGGCATTTAATGTTCAATCGAAAACAGCTGATTGTTGACAAAAGAGATAACACCTCCCATTACGTCATGCTTCAGAAAGGTGAAAAATTGTCCGTTTTCAAATGTTTTATTTTTGAATGTCAGTTCACATTTGTAGGTGGATTATTAGTTTTAGAGCTAAAATTAGCATGTTTAAAGTGATTTTCATGCTTCCTGTGGCCCTAAACACAAGGTTTGTGGAATGGTTAAAAGTGCATGAAAATGGCCAATTTGCTCACTCTGAGGTCTCAAAAAGTGTTTCTTCACCCCGGGAAGTGAATTAAATACCATTTGGAGGCATTTAATGTTCAAGTAAAAACAGCTGATTTTTGACAAAAGAGATAACACCCCCCATTACGTAATTCTTCAGAAAGGTGAAAAATTGTCTGTTTTCAAATGTTTTATTTTTGAATGTCAGTTCACATTTGTAGGTGGATTATTAGTTTTAGAGCTAAAATTAGCATATTTAAAGTGATTTTCATGCTTCCAGGGGCTCTAAACAAAAGATTTGTGGAATGGTTAAAAGTGCATGAAAATGGCCAATTTGCTCACTCTGAGGTCTCAAAAAGTGTTTCTTCACCCCGGGAAGTGAATTAAATACCATTTGGAGGCATTTAATGTTCAAGCAAAAACGGCTGATTTTTGACAAAAGAGATAACACCCCCCCATTACGTCATTCTTCAGAAAGGTGAAAAATGGTCCGTTTTCAAATGTTTTATTTTTGAACGTCAGTTCACATTTGTAGGTGGATTATTAGTTTTAGAGCTAAAATTAGCATGTTTAAAGTGATTTTCATGCTTCCAGGGGCTCTAAACACAAGATTTGTGGAATGGTTAAAAGTGCATGAAAATGGCCAATTTGCTCACTCTGAGGTCTCAAAAAGTGTTTCTTCACCCCGGGAAGTGAATTAAATACCATTTGGAGGCATTTAATGTTCAAGCAAAAACAGCTGATTTTTGACAAAAGAGATAACACTCCCCCATTACGTAATTCTTCAGAAAGGTGAAAAATGGTCCGTTTTCAAATGTTTTATTTTTGAACGTCAGTTCACATTTGTAGGTGGATTATTAGTTTTAGAGCTAAAATTAGCATGTTTAAAGTGATTTTCATGCTTCCAGGGGCTCAAAACACAAGATTTGTGGAATGGTTAAAAGTGCATGAAAATGGCCAATTTGCTCACTCTGAGGTCTCAAAAAGTGTTTCTTCACCCCGGGAAGTGAATTAAATACCATTTGGAGGCATTTAATGTTCAAGCAAAAACAGCTGATTTTTGACAAAAGAGATAACACCCCCCCATTACGTAATGCTTCAGAAAGGTGAAAAATGGTCCGTTTTCAAATGTTTTATTTTTGAAGGTCAGTTCACATTTGTAGGTGGATTATTAGTTTTAGAGCTAAAATTAGCATGTTTAAAGTGATTTTCATGCTTCCAGGGGCCCGGGAAGTGAATTAAAAACCATTTGGAGGCATTTAATGTTCAAGCAAAAACGGCTGATTTTTGACAAAAGAGATAACACCCCCCCATTACGTCATTCTTCAGAAAGGTGAAAAATGGTCCGTTTTCAAATGTTTTATTTTTGAATGTCAGTTCACATTTGTAGGTGGATTATTAGTTTTAGAGCTAAAATTAGCATGTTTAAAGTGATTTTCATGCTTCCAGGGGCTCTAAACACAAGGTTTGTGGAATAGTTAAAAGTGCATGAAAATGGCCAATTTGCTCACTCTGAGGTCTCAAAAAGTGTTTCTTCACCCCGGGAAGTGAATTAAATACCATTTGGAGGCATTTAATGTTCAAGCAAAAACGGCTGATTTTTGACAAAAGAGATAACACCCCCCCATTACGTCATTCTTCAGAAAGGTGAAAAATGGTCCGTTTTCAAACGTTTTATTTTTGAACGTCAATTCACATTTGTAGGTGGATTATTAGTTTTAGAGCTAAAATTAGCATGTTTAAAGTGATTTTCATGCTTCCAGGGGCTCTAAACAAAAGATTTGTGGAATGGTTAAAAGTGCATGAAAATGGCCAATTTGCTCACTCTGAGGTCTCAAAAAGTGTTTCTTCACCCCGGGAAGTGAATTAAATACCATTTGGAGGCATTTAATGTTCAAGCAAAAACGGCTGATTTTTGACAAAAGAGATAACACCCCCCCATTACGTCATTCTTCAGAAAGGTGAAAAATGGTCCGTTTTCAAATGTTTTATTTTTGAACGTCAGTTCACATTTGTAGGTGGATTATTAGTTTTAGAGCTAAAATTAGCATGTTTAAAGTGATTTTCATGCTTCCAGGGGCTCTAAACACAAGATTTGTGGAATGGTTAAAAGTGCATGAAAATGGCCAATTTGCTCACTCTGAGGTCTCAAAAAGTGTTTCTTCACCCCGGGAAGTGAATTAAATACCATTAGGAGGCATTTAATGTTCAAGCAAAAACAGCTGATTTTTGACAAAAGAGATAACACTCCCCCATTACGTAATTCTTCAGAAAGGTGAAAAATGGTCCGTTTTCAAATGTTTTATTTTTGAACGTCAGTTCACATTTGTAGGTGGATTATTAGTTTTAGAGCTAAAATTAGCATGTTTAAAGTGATTTTCATGCTTCCAGGGGCTCTAAACACAAGATTTGTGGAATGGTTAAAAGTGCATGAAAATGGCCATTTTGCTCACTCTGAGGTCTCAAAAAGTGTTTCTTCACCCCGGGAAGTGAATTAAATACCATTTGGAGGCATTTAATGTTCAAGCAAAAACGGCTGATTTTTGACAAAAGAGATAACACCCCCCCATTACGTCATGCTTCAGAAAGGTGAAAAATGGTCCGTTTTCAAATGTTTTATTTTTGAAGGTCAATTCACATTTGTAGGTGGATTATTAGTTTTAGAGCAAAAATTAGCATGTTTAAAGTGATTTTCATGCTTCCAGGGGCCCGGGAAGTGAATTAAATACCATTTGGAGGCATTTAATGTTCAAGCAAAAACAGCTGATTTTTGACAAAAGAGATAACACCCCCCCATTACGTCATGCTTCAGAAAGGTGAAAAATTGTCCGTTTTCAAATGTTTTATTTTTGAATGTCAGTTCATATTTGTAGGTGGATTATTAGTTTTTGAGCTAAAATTAGCATGTTTAAAGTGATTTTCATGCTTCCAGGGGCTCAAAACATAAGATTTGTGGAATGGTTAAAAGTGCATGAAAATGGCCAATTTGCTCACTCTGAGGTCTCAAAAAGTGTTTCTTCACCCCGGGAAGTAAATTAAATACCATTTGGAGGCATTTAATGTTCAAGCAAAAACAGCTGATTTTTGACAAAAGAGATAACACCCCCCCATTACGTAATTCTTCAGAAAGGTGAAAAATGGTCCGTTTTCAAATGTTTTATTTTTGAACGTCAGTTCACATTTGTAGGTGGATTATTAGTTTTTGAGCTAAAATTAGCATGTTTAAAGTGATTTTCATGCTTCCAGGGGCTCAAAACATAAGATTTGTGGAATGGTTAAAAGTGCATGAAAATGGCCAATTTGCTCACTCTGAGGTCTCAAAAAGTGTTTCTTCAAACCGGGAAGTAAATTAAATACCATTTGGAGGCATTTAATGTTCAAGCAAAAACAGCTGATTTTTGACAAAAGAGATAACACCCCCCCATTACGTAATTCTTCAGAAAGGTGAAAAATGGTCCGTTTTCAAATGTTTTATTTTTGAACGTCAGTTCACATTTGTAGCTGGATTATTAGTTTTAGAGCTAAAATTAGCATGTTTAAAGTGATTTTCATGCTTCCAGGGGCCCGGTAAGTGAATTAAATACCATTTGGAGGCATTTAATGTTCAAGCAAAAACGGCTGATTTTTGACAAAAGAGATAACACCCCCCCATTACGTCATGCTTCAGAAAGGTGAAAAATGGTCCGTTTTCAAATGTTTTATTTTTGAATGTCAGTTCACATTTGTAGGTGGATTATTAGTTTTAGAGCTAAAATTAGCATGTTTAAAGTGATTTTCATGCTTCCTGTGGCCCTAAACACAAGGTTTGTGGAATGGTTAAAAGTGCATGAAAATGGCCAATTTGCTCACTCTGAGGTCTCAAAAAGTGTTTCTTCACCCCGGGAAGTAAATTAAATACCATTTGGAGGCATTTAATGTTCAAGCAAAAACAGCTGATTTTTGACAAAAGAGATAACACCCCCCCATTACGTAATTCTTCAGAAAGGTGAAAAATGGTCCGTTTTCAAATGTTTTATTTTTGAACGTCAGTTCACATTTGTAGGTGGATTATTAGTTTTAGAGCTAAAATTAGCATGTTTAAAGTGATTTTCATGCTTCCAGGGGCTCAAAACACAAGATTTGTGGAATGGTTAAAAGTGCATGAAAATGGCCAATTTGCTCACTCTGAGGTCTCAAAAAGTGTTTCTTCACCCCGGGAAGTGAATTAAATACCATTTGGAGGCATTTAATGTACAAGCAAAAACGGCTGATTTTTTACAAAAGAGATAACACCCCCCCTTACGCCATTCTTCAGAAAGGTGAAAAATGGTCCGTTTTCAAATGTTTTATTTTTGAACGTCAGTTCACATTTGTAGGTGGATTATTAGTTTTAGAGCTAAAATTAGCATGTTTAAAGTGATTTTCATGCTTCCAGGGGCTCTAAACACAAGATTTGTGGAATGGTTAAAAGTGCATGAAAATGGCCAATTTGCTCACTCTGAGGTCTCAAAAAGAGTTTCTTCACCCCGGGAAGTGAATTAAATACCATTTGTAGGCATTTAATGTTCAATCAAAAACAGCTGATTTTTGACAAAAGAGATAACACCCCCCATTACGTCATTCTTCAGAAAGGTGAAAAATGGTCCGTTTTCAAATGTTTTATTTTTGAACGTCAGTTCACATTTGTAGGTGGATTATTAGTTTTAAGGCTAAAATTAGCATGTTTAAAGTGATTTTCATGCTTCCAGGGGCCTGGGAAGTGAATTAAATACCATTTGGAGGCATTTAATGTTCAAGCAAAAACTGCAGATTTTTGACAAAAGAGATAACACCCCCCCATTACGTCATGCTTCAGAAAGGTGAAAAATTGTCCGTTTTCAAATGTTTTATTTTTGAATGTCAGTTCACATTTGTAGGTGGATTATTAGTTTTAGAGCTAAAATTAGCATGTTTAAAGTGATTTTCATGCTTTCTGTGGCCCTAAACACAAGGTTTGTGGAATGGTTAAAAGTGCATGAAAATGGCCAATTTGCTCACTCTGAGGTCTCAAAAAGTGTTTCTTCACCCCGGGAAGTAAATTAAATACCATTTGGAGGCATTTAATGTTCAAGCAAAAACAGCTGATTTTTGACAAAAGAGTTAACACCCCCCCATTACGTAATTCTTCAGAAAGGTGAAAAATGGTCCGTTTTCAAATGTTTTATTTTTGAACGTCAGTTCACATTTGTAGGTGGATTATTAGTTTTAGAGCTAAAATTAGCATGTTTAAAGTGATTTTCATGCTTCCAGGGGCTCAAAACACAAGATTTGTGGAATGGTTAAAAGTGCATGAAAATGGCCAATTTGCTCACTCTGAGGTCTCAAAAAGTGTTTCTTCACCCCGGGAAGTGAATGAAATACCATTTGGAGGCATTTAATGTTCAAGCAAAAACAGCTGATTTTTGACAAAAGAGTTAACACCCCCCCATTATGTAATTCTTCAGAAAGGTGAAAAATGGTCCGTTTTCAAATGTTTTATTTTTGAACGTCAGTTCACATTTGTAGGTGGATTATTAGTTTTAGAGCTAAAATTAGCATGTTTAAAGTGATTTTCATGCTTTAAGGGGCTCAAAACACAAGATTTGTGGAATGGTTAAAAGTGCATGAAAATGGCCAATTTGCTCACTCTGAGGACTCAAAAAGTGTTTCTTCACCCCGGGAAGTGAATGAAATACAATTTGGAGGCATTTAATGTTCAAGCAAAAACAGCAGATTTTTGACAAAAGAGATAACACCCCCCACCATTACGTCATTCTTCAGAAAGGTGAAAAATGGTCCGTTTTCAAATGTTTTATTTTTGAACGTCAGTTGACATTTGTAGGTGAATTATTAGTTTTATAGCTAAAATTAGCATGTTTAAAGTGATTTTCATGCTTCCAGGGGCCCGTTAAGTGAATTAAATACCATTTGGAGGCATTTAATGTTCAAGCAAAAACGGCTGATTTTTGACAAAAGAGATAACACCCCCCCATTACGTCATGCTTCAGAAAGGTGAAAAATTGTCCGTTTTCAAATGTTTTATTTTTGAATGTCAGTTCACATTTGTAGGTGGATTATTAGTTTTAGAGCTAAAATTAGCATGTTTAAAGTGATTTTCATGCTTCCTGTGGCCCTAAACACAAGGTTTGTGGAATGGTTAAAAGTGAATGAAAATGGCCAATTTGCTCACTCTGAGGTCTCAAAAAGTGTTTCTTCACCCCGGGAAGTGAATTAAATACCATTTGGAGGCATTTGATGTTCAAGCAAAAACAGCTGATTTTTGACAAAAGAGATAACACCCCCCCATTACGTAATTCTTCAGAAAGGTGAAAAATGGTCCGTTTTCAAATGTTTTATTTTTGAACGTCAGTTCACATTTGTAGGTGGATTATTAGTTTTAGAGCTAAAATTAGCATGTTTAAAGTGATTTTCATGCTTCCAGGGGCTCAAAACACAAGATTTGTGGAATGGTTAAAAGTGCATGAAAATGGCCAATTTGCTCACTCTGAGGTCTCAAAAAGTGTTTCTTCATCCCGGGAAGTGAATTAAATACCATTTGGAGGCATTTAATGTTCAAGCAAAAACGGCTGATTTTTGACAAAAGAGATAACACCCCCCCATTACGTCATGCTTCAGAAAGGTGAAAAATGGTCCGTTTTCAAATGTTTTATTTTTGAATGTCAATTCACATTTGTAGGTGGATTATTAGTTTTAGAGCTAAAATTAGCATGTTTAAAGTGATTTTCATGCTTCCAGGGGCCCGGGAAGTGAATTAAATACCATTTGGAGGCATTTAATGTTCAAGCAAAAACAGCTGATTTTTTTCAAAAGAGATAACACCCCCCATTACGTAATTCTTCAGAAAGGTAAAAAATGGTCCGTTTTCAAATGTTTTATTTTTGAACGTCAGTTCACATTTGTAGGTGGATTATTAGTTTTAGAGCTAAAATTAGCATGTTTAAAGTGATTTTCATGCTTCCAGGGGCTCTAAACACAAGATTTGTGGAATGGTTAAAAGTGCATGAAAATGGCCAATTTGCTCACTCTGAGGTCTCAAAAAGTGTTTCTTCACCCCGGGAAGTGAATTAAATACAATTTGGAGGCATTTAATGTTCAAGCAAAAACGGCGGATTTTTGACAAAAGAGATAACACCCCCCCATTACGTGATGCTTCAGAAAGGTGAAAAATTGTCCGTTTTCAAATGTTTTATTTTTGAATGTCAGTTCACATTTGTAGGTGGATCATCAGTTTTAGAGCTAAAAAAATTAGCATGTTTAAAGTGATTTTCATGCTTCCAGGGGCTCTAAACACAAGATTTGTGGAATGGTTAAAAGTGCATGAAAATGGCCAATTTGCTCACTCTGAGGTCTCAAAAAGTGTTTCTTCCCCCCGGGAAGTGAATTAAATACCATTTGGAGGCATTTAATGTTCAAGAAAAAACGGCTGATTTTTGACAAAAGAGATAACACCCCCCCATTACGTCATTCTTCAGAAAGGTGAAAAATGGTCCGTTTTCAAATGTTTTATTTTTGAACGTCAGTTCACATTTGTAGGTGGATTATTAGTTTTAGAGCTAAAATTAGCATGTTTAAAGTGATTTTCATGCTTCCAGGGGCTCTAAACACAAGATTTGTGGAATGGTTAAAAGTGCATGAAAATGGCCAATTTGCTCACTCTGAGGTCTCAAAAAGTGTTTCTTCACCCCGGGAAGTGAATTAAATACCATTTGTAGGCATTTAATGTTCAATCAAAAACAGCTGATTTTTGACAAAAGAGATAACACCCCCCCATTACGTCATTCTTCAGAAAGGTGAAAAATGGTCCGTTTTCAAATGTTTTATTTTTGAATGTCAGTTCACATTTGTAGGTGGATTATCAGTTTTAGAGCTAAAATTAGCATGTTTAAAGTGATTTTCATGCTTCCAGGGGCTCTAAACACAAGGTTTGTGGAATAGTGAAAAGTGCATGAAAATGGCCAATTTGCTCACTCTGAGGTCTCAAAAAGTGTTTCTTCACCCCGGGAAGTGAATTAAATACCATTTGGAGGCATTTAATGTTCAAGCAAAAACAGCTGATTTTTGACAAAAGAGATAACACCCCCCCATTACGTGATGCTTCAGAAAGGTGAAAAATTGTCCGTTTTCAAATGTTTTATTTTTGAATGTCAGTTCACATTTGTAGGTGGATCATCAGTTTTAGAGCTAAAAAAATGTGCATGTTTAAAGTGATTTTCATGCTTCCAGGGGCTCTAAACACAAGATTTGTGGAATGGTTAAAAGTGCATGAAAATGGTCAATTTGCTCACTCTGAGGTCTCAAAAAGTGTTTCTTCACCCCGGGAAGTGAATTAAATACCATTTGGAAGCATTTAATGTTCAATCAAAAACAGCTGATTTTTGACAAAAGAGATAACACCTCCCATTACGTCATGCTTCAGAAAGGTGAAAAATTGTCCGTTTTCAAATGTTTTATTTTTGAATGTCAGTTCACTTTTGTAGGTGGATTATTAGTTTTAGAGCTAAAATTAGCATGTTTAAAGAGATTTTCATGCTTCCTGTGGCCCTAAACACAAGGTTTGTGGAATGGTTAAAAGTGCATGAAAATGGCCAATTTGCTCACTCTGAGGTCTCAAAAAGTGTTTCTTCACCCCGGGAAGTGAATTAAATACCATTTGGAGGCATTTAATGTTCAAGCAAAAACGGCTGATTTTTGACAAAAGAGATAACACCCCCCCATTACGTCATGCTTCAGAAAGGTGAAAAATGGTCCGTTTTCAAATGTTTTATTTTTGAATGTCAATTCACATTTGTAGGTGGATTATTAGTTTTAGAGCTAAAATTAGCATGTTTAAAGTGATTTTCATGCTTCCAGGGGCCCGGGAAGTGAATTAAATCCCATTTGGAGGCATTTAATGTTCAAGCAAAAACAGCTGATTTTTGACAAAAGAGATAACACCCCCCATTACGTCATTCTTCAGAAAGGTAAAAAATGGTCCGTTTTCAAATGTTTTATTTTTGAACGTCAGTTCACATTTGTAGGTGGATTATTAGTTTTAGAGCTAAAATTAGCATGTTTAAAGTGATTTTCATGCTTCCAGGGGCTCTAAACACAAGATTGTGGAATGGTTAAAAGTGCATGAAAATGGCCAATTTGCTCACTCTGAGGTCTCAAAAAGTGTTTCTTCACCCCGGGAAGTGAATTAAATACCATTTGTAGGCATTTAATGTTCAATCAAAAACAGCTGATTTTTGACAAAAGAGATAACACCCCCCCATTACGTCATTCTTCAGAAAGGTGAAAAATGGTCCGTTTTCAAATGTTTTATTTTTGAATGTCAGTTCACATTTGTAGGTGGATTATTAGTTTTAGAGCTAAAATTAGCATGTTTAAAGTGATTTTCATGCTTCCAGGGGCTCTAAACACAAGGTTTGTGGAATAGTTAAAAGTGCATGAAAATGGCCAATTTGCTCACTCTGAGGTCTCAAAAAGTGTTTCTTCACCCCGGGAAGTGAATTAAATACCATTTGGAGGCATTTAATGTTCAAGCAAAAACAGCTGATTTTTGACAAAAGAGATAACACCCCCCATTACGTAATTCTTCAGAAAGGTGAAAAATTGTCCGTTTTCAAATGTTAATTTTTGAATGTCAGTTCACATTTGTAGGTGGATTATTAGTTTTAGAGCTAAAATTAGCATGTTTAAAGTGATTTTCATGCTTCCTGGGGCTCTAAACACAAGATTTGTGGAATGGTTAAAAGTGCATGAAAATGGCCAATTTGCTCAATCTGAGGTCTCAAAAAGTGTTTCTTCACCCCGGGAAGTGAATTAAATACAATTTGGAGGCATTTAATGTTCAAGCAAAAACGGCGGATTTTTGACAAAAGAGATAACACCCCCCATTACTTGATGCTTCAGAAAGGTGAAAAATTGTCCGTTTTCAAATGTTTTATTTTTGAATGTCAGTTCACATTTGTAGGTGGATCATCAGTTTCAGAGCTAAAAAAATTAGCATGTTTAAAGTGATTTTCATGCTTCCAGGGGCTCTAAACACAAGATTTGTGGAATGGTTAAAAGTGCATGAAAATGGTCAATTTGCTCACTCTGAGGTCTCAAAAAGTTTTTCTTCACCCCGGGAAGTGAATTAAATACCATTTGGAGGCATTTAATGTTCAATCAAAAACAGCTGATTTTTGACAAAAGAGATAACACCTCCCATTACGTCATGCTTCAGAAAGGTGAAAAATTGTCCGTTTTCAAATGTTTTATTTTTGAATGTCAGTTCACATTTGTAGGTGGATTATTAGTTTTAGAGCTAAAATTAGCATGTTTAAAGAGATTTTCATGCTTCCTGTGGCCCTAAACACAAGGTTTGTGGAATGGTTAAAAGTGCATGAAAATGGCCAATATGCTCACTCTGAGGTCTCAAAAAGTGTTTCTTCACCCCAGGAAGTGAATTAAATACCATTTGGAGGCATTTAATGATCAAGCAAAAACGGCTGATTTTTGACAAAAGAGATAACACCCCCCCATTACGTCATTCTTCAGAAAGGTGAAAAATGGTCCGTTTTCAAATGTTTTAGTTTTTGAACGTCAGTTCACATTTGTAGGTGGATTATTAGTTTTAGAGCTAAAATTAGCATGTTTAAAGTGATTTTCATGCTTCCAGGGGCTCTAAACACAAGATTTGTGGAATGGTTAAAAGTGCATGGAAATGGCCAATTTGCTCACTCTGAGGTGTCAAAAAGTGTTTCTTCACCCCGGGAAGTGAATTAAATACAATTTGGAGGCATTTAATGTTCAAGCAAAAACGGCGGATTTTTGACAAAAGAGATAACACCCCCCCATTACGTGATGCTTCAGAAAGGTGAAAAATTGTCCGTTTTCAAATGTTTTATTTTTGAATGTCAGTTCACATTTGTAGGTGGATCATCAGTTTTAGAGCTAAAAAAATTAGCATGTTTAAAGTGATTTTCATGCTTCCAGGGGCTCTAAACACAAGATTTGTGGAATGGTTAAAAATGCATGAAAATGGCCAATTTGCTCACTCTGAGGTCTCAAAAAGTGTTTCTTCACCCCGGGAAGTGAATTAAATACCATTTGGAGGCATTTAATGTTCAATCAAAAACAGCTGATTGTTGACAAAAGAGATAACACCTCCCATTACGTCATGCTTCAGAACGGTGAAAAATTGTCCGTTTTCAAATGTTTTATTTTTGAATGTCAGTTCACATTTGTAGGTGGATTATTAGTTTTAGAGCTAAAATTAGCATGTTTAAAGTGATTTTCATGCTTCCTGTGGCCCTAAACACAAGGTTTGTGGAATGGTTAAAAGTGCATGAAAATGGCCAATTTGCTCACTCTGAGGTCTCAAAAAGTGTTTCTTCACCCCGGGAAGTGAATTAAATACCATTTGGAGGCATTTAATGTTCAAGTAAAAACAGCTGATTTTTGACAAAAGAGATAACACCCCCCATTACGTAATTCTTCAGAAAGGTGAAAAATTGTCTGTTTTCAAATGTTTTATTTTTGAATGTCAGTTCACATTTGTAGGTGGATTATTAGTTTTAGAGCTAAAATTAGCATATTTAAAGTGATTTTCATGCTTCCAGGGGCTCTAAACAAAAGATTTGTGGAATGGTTAAAAGTGCATGAAAATGGCCAATTTGCTCACTCTGAGGTCTCAAAAAGTGTTTCTTCACCCCGGGAAGTGAATTAAATACCATTTGGAGGCATTTAATGTTCAAGCAAAAACGGCTGATTTTTGACAAAAGAGATAACACCCCCCCATTACGTCATTCTTCAGAAAGGTGAAAAATGGTCCGTTTTCAAATGTTTTATTTTTGAACGTCAGTTCACATTTGTAGGTGGATTATTAGTTTTAGAGCTAAAATTAGCATGTTTAAAGTGATTTTCATGCTTCCAGGGGCTCTAAACACAAGATTTGTGGAATGGTTAAAAGTGCATGAAAATGGCCAATTTGCTCACTCTGAGGTCTCAAAAAGTGTTTCTTCACCCCGGGAAGTGAATTAAATACCATTTGGAGGCATTTAATGTTCAAGCAAAAACAGCTGATTTTTGACAAAAGAGATAACACCCCCCATTACGTAATTCTTCAGAAAGGTGAAAAATGGTCCGTTTTCAAATGTTTTATTTTTGAACGTCAGTTCACATTTGTAGGTGGATTATTAGTTTTAGAGCTAAAATTAGCATGTTTAAAGTGATTTTCATGCTTCCAGGGGCTCAAAACACAAGATTTGTGGAATGGTTAAAAGTGCATGAAAATGGCCAATTTGCTCACTCTGAGGTCTCAAAAAGTGTTTCTTCACCCCGGGAAGTGAATTAAATACCATTTGGAGGCATTTAATGTTCAAGCAAAAACAGCTGATTTTTGACAAAAGAGATAACACCCCCCCATTACGTAATGCTTCAGAAAGGTGAAAAATGGTCAGTTTTCAAATGTTTTATTTTTGAAGGTCAGTTCACATTTGTAGGTGGATTATTTGTTTTAGAGCTAAAATTAGCATGTTTAAAGTGATTTTCATGCTTCCAGGGGCCCGGGAAGTGAATTAAAAACCATTTGGAGGCATTTAATGTTCAAGCAAAAACAGCTGATTTTTGACAAAAGAGATAACACCCCCCCATTACGTCATTCTTCAGAAAGGTGAAAAATGGTCCGTTTTCAAATGTTTTATTTTTGAATGTCAGTTCACATTTGTAGGTGGATTATTAGTTTTAGAGCTAAAATTAGCATGTTTAAAGTGATTTTCATGCTTCCAGGGGCTCTAAACACAAGGTTTGTGGAATAGTTAAAAGTGCATGAAAATGGCCAATTTGCTCACTCTGAGGTCTCAAAAAGTGTTTCTTCACCCCGGGAAGTGAATTAAATACCATTTGGAGGCATTTAATGTTCAAGCAAAAACGGCTGATTTTTGACAAAAGAGATAACACCCCCCCATTACGTCATTCTTCAGAAAGGTGAAAAATGGTTCGTTTTCAAATGTTTTATTTTTGAACGTCAGTTCACATTTGTAGGTGGATTATTAGTTTTAGAGCTAAAATTAGCATGTTTAAAGTGATTTTCATGCTTCCAGGGGCTCTAAACACAAGATTTGTGGAATGGTTAAAAGTGCATGAAAATGGCCAATTTGCTCACTCTGAGGTCTCAAAAAGTGTTTCTTCACCCCGGGAAGTGAATTAAATACCATTTGGAGGCATTTAATGTTCAAGCAAAAACAGCTGATTTTTGACAAAAGAGATAACACCCCCCCATTACGTAATTCTTCAGAAAGGTGAAAAATGGTCCGTTTTCAAATGTTTTATTTTTGAACGTCAGTTCACATTTGTAGGTGGATTATTAGTTTTAGAGCTAAAATTAGCATGTTTAAAGTGATTTTCATGCTTCCAGGGGCTCAAAACACAAGATTTGTGGAATGGTTAAAAATGCATGAAAATGGCCAATTTGCTCACTCTGAGGTCTCAAAAAGTGTTTCTTCACCCCGGGAAGTGAATTAAATACCATTTGGAGGCATTTAATGTTCAAGCAAAAACAGCTGATTTTTGACAAAAGAGATAACACCCCCCATTACGTAATGCTTCAGAAAGGTGAAAAATGGTCAGTTTTCAAATGTTTTATTTTTGAAGGTCAGTTCACATTTGTAGGTGGATTATTAGTTTTAGAGCTAAAATTAGCATGTTTAAAGTGATTTTCATGCTTCCAGGGGCCCGGGAAGTGAATTAAAAACCATTTGGAGGCATTTAATGTTCAAGCAAAAACGGCTGATTTTTGACAAAAGAGATAACACCCCCCCATTACGTCATTCTTCAGAAAGGTGAAAAATGGTCCGTTTTCAAATGTTTTATTTTTGAATGTCAGTTCACATTTGTAGGTGGATTATTAGTTTTAGAGCTAAAATTAGCATGTTTAAAGTGATTTTCATGCTTCCAGGGGCTCTAAACACAAGGTTTGTGGAATAGTTAAAAGTGCATGAAAATGGCCAATTTGCTCACTCTGAGGTCTCAAAAAGTGTTTCTTCACCCCGGGAAGTGAATTAAATACCATTTGGAGGCATTTAATGTTCAAGCAAAAACAGCTGATTTTTGACAAAAGAGATAACACCCCCCATTACGTAATTCTTCAGAAAGGTGAAAAATTGTCCGTTTTCAAATGTTTTATTTTTGAATGTCAGTTCACATTTGTAGGTGGATTATTAGTTTTAGAGCTAAAATTAGCATGTTTAAAGTGATTTTTATGCTTCCTGGGGCTCTAAACACAAGATTTGTGGAATGGTTAAAAGTGCATGAAAATGGCCAATTTGCTCAATCTGAGGTCTCAAAAAGTGTTTCTTCACCCCGGGAAGTGAATTAAATACAATTTGGAGGCATTTAATGTTCAAGCAAAAACGGCGGATTTTTGACAAAAGAGATAACACCCCCCATTACGTCATTCTTCAGAAAGGTGAAAAATGGTCCGTTTTCAAATGTTTTATTTTTGAACGTCAGTTCACATTTGTAGGTGGATTATTAGTTTTAGAGCTAAAATTAGCATGTTTAAAGTGATTTTCATGCTTCCAGGGGCTCTAAACACAAGATTTGTGGAATGGTTAAAAGTGCATGAAAATGGCCAATTTGCTCACTCTGAGGTCTCAAAAAGTGTTTCTTCACCCCGGGAAGTGAATTAAATACCATTTGGAGGCATTTAATGTTCAAGCAAAAACAGCTGATTTTTGACAAAAGAGATAACCCCCCCCCCCATTACGTAATTCTTCAGAAAGGTGAAAAATGGTCCGTTTTCAAATGTTTTATTTTTGAACGTCAGTTCACATTTGTAGGTGGATTATTAGTTTTAGAGCTAAAATTAGCATGTTTAAAGTGATTTTCATGCTTCCAGGGGCTCAAAACACAAGATTTGTGGAATGGTTAAAAGTGGATGAAAATGGCCAATTTGCTCACTCTGAGGTCTCAAAAAGTGTTTCTTCACCCCGGGAAGTGAATTAAATACCATTTGGAGGCATTTAATGTTCAAGCAAAAACAGCTGATTTTTGACAAAAGAGATAACACCCCCCCATTACGTAATGCTTCAGAAAGGTGCAAAATGGTCAGTTTTCAAATGTTTTATTTTTGAAGGTCAGTTCACATTTGTAGGTGGATTATTAGTTTTAGAGCTAAAATTAGCATGTTTAAAGTGATTTTCAGGCTTCCAGGGGCCCGGGAAGTGAATTAAAAACCATTTGGATGCATTTAATGTTCAAGCAAAAACGGCTGATTTTTGACAAAAGAGATAACACCCCCCCATTACGTCATTCTTCAGAAAGGTGAAAAATGGTCCGTTTTCAAATGTTTTATTTTTGAATGTCAGTTCACATTTGTAGGTGGATTATTAGTTTTAGAGCTAAAATTAGCATGTTTAAAGTGATTTTCATGCTTCCAGGGGCTCTAAACACAAGGTTTGTGGAATAGTTAAAAGTGCATGAAAATGGCCAATTTGCTCACTCTGAGGTCTCAAAAAGTGTTTCTTCACCCCGGGAAGTGAATTAAATACCATTTGGAGGCATTTAATGTTCAAGCAAAAACGGCTGATTTTTGACAAAAGAGATAACACCCCCCCATTACGTCATTCTTCAGAAAGGTGAAAAATGGTCCGTTTTCAAATGTTTTATTTTTGAACGTCAGTTCACATTTGTAGGTGGATTATTAGTTTTAGAGCTAAAATTAGCATGTTTAAAGTGATTTTCATGCTTCCAGGGGCTCTAAACACAAGATTTGTGGAATGGTTAAAAGTGCATGAAAATGGCCAATTTGCTCACTGTGAGGTCTCAAAAAGTGTTTCTTCACCCCGGGAAGTGAATTAAATACCATTTGGAGGCATTTAATGTTCAAGCAAAAACAGCTGATTTTTGACAAAAGAGATAACACCCCCCCATTACGTAATTCTTCAGAAAGGTGAAAAATGGTCCGTTTTCAAATGTTTTATTTTTGAACGTCAGTTCACATTTGTAGGTGGATTATTAGTTTTAGAGCTAAAATTAGCATGTTTAAAGTGATTTTCATGCTTCCAGGGGCTCAAAACACAAGATTTGTGGAATGGTTAAAAGTGCATGAAAATGGCCAATTTGCTCACTCTGAGGTCTCAAAAAGTGTTTCTTCACCCCGGGAAGTGAATTAAATACCATTTGGAGGCATTTAATGTTCAAGCAAAAACAGCTGATTTTTGACAAAAGAGATAACACCCCCCCATTACGTAATGCTTCAGAAAGGTGAAAAATGGTCAGTTTTCAAATGTTTTATTTTTGAAGGTCAGTTCACATTTGTAGGTGGATTATTAGTTTTAGAGCTAAAATTAGCATGTTTAAAGTGATTTTCATGCTTCCAGGGGCCCAGGAAGTGAATTAAAAACCATTTGGAGGCATTTAATGTTCAAGCAAAAACGGCTGATTTTTGACAAAAGAGATAACACCCCCCCATTACGTCATTCTTCAGAAAGGTGAAAAATGGTCCGTTTTCAAATGTTTTATTTTTGAATGTCAGTTCACATTTGTAGGTGGATTATTAGTTTTAGAGCTAAAATTAGCATGTTTAAAGTGATTTTCATGCTTCCAGGGGCTCTAAACACAAGGTTTGTGGAATAGTTAAAAGTGCATGAAAATGGCCAATTTGCTCACTCTGAGGTCTCAAAAAGTGTTTCTTCACCCCGGGAAGTGAATTAAATACCATTTGGAGGCATTTAATGTTCAAGCAAAAACAGCTGATTTTTGACAAAAGAGATAACACCCCCCCATTACGTAATTCTTCAGAAAGGTGAAAAATTGTCCGTTTTCAAATGTTTTATTTTTGAATGTCAGTTCACATTTGTAGGTGGATTATTAGTTTTAGAGCTAAAATTAGCATGTTTAAAGTGATTTTTATGCTTCCTGGGGCTCTAAACACAAGATTTGTGGAATGGTTAAAAGTGCATGAAAATGGCCAATTTGCTCAATCTGAGGTCTCAAAAAGTGTTTCTTCACCCCGGGAAGTGAATTAAATACAATTTGGAGGCATTTAATGTTCAAGCAAAAACGGCGGATTTTTGACAAAAGAGATAACACCCCCCATTACGTGATGCTTCAGAAAGGTGAAAAATTGTCCGTTTTCAAATGTTTTATTTTTGAATGTCAGTTCACATTTGTAGGTGGATCATCAGTTTTAGAGCTAAAAAAATTAGCATGTTTAAAGTGATTTTCATGCTTCCAGGGGCTCTAAACACAAGATTTGTGGAATGGTTAAAAATGCATGAAAATGGCCAATTTGCTCACTCTGAGGTCTCAAAAAGTGTTTCTTCACCCCGGGAAGTGAATTAAATACCATTTGGAGGCATTTAATGTTCAATCGAAAACAGCTGATTGTTGACAAAAGAGATAACACCTCCCATTACGTCATGCTTCAGAAAGGTGAAAAATTGTCCGTTTTCAAATGTTTTATTTTTGAATGTCAGTTCACATTTGTAGGTGGATTATTAGTTTTAGAGCTAAAATTAGCATGTTTAAAGTGATTTTCATGCTTCCTGTGGCCCTAAACACAAGGTTTGTGGAATGGTTAAAAGTGCATGAAAATGGCCAATTTGCTCACTCTGAGGTCTCAAAAAGTGTTTCTTCACCCCGGGAAGTGAATTAAATACCATTTGGAGGCATTTAATGTTCAAGTAAAAACAGCTGATTTTTGACAAAAGAGATAACACCCCCCATTACGTAATTTTTCAGAAAGGTGAAAAATTGTCTGTTTTCAAATGTTTTATTTTTGAATGTCAGTTCACATTTGTAGGTGGATTATTAGTTTTAGAGCTAAAATTAGCATATTTAAAGTGATTTTCATGCTTCCAGGGGCTCTAAACAAAAGATTTGTGGAATGGTTAAAAGTGCATGAAAATGGCCAATTTGCTCACTCTGAGGTCTCAAAAAGTGTTTCTTCACCCCGGGAAGTGAATTAAATACCATTTGGAGGCATTTAATGTTCAAGCAAAAACGGCTGATTTTTGACAAAAGAGATAACACCCCCCCATTACGTCATTCTTCAGAAAGGTGAAAAATGGTCCGTTTTCAAATGTTTTATTTTTGAACGTCAGTTCACATTTGTAGGTGGATTATTAGTTTTAGAGCTAAAATTAGCATGTTTAAAGTGATTTTCATGCTTCCAGGGGCTCTAAACACAAGATTTGTGGAATGGTTAAAAGTGCATGAAAATGGCCAATTTGCTCACTCTGAGGTCTCAAAAAGTGTTTCTTCACCCCGGGAAGTGAATTAAATACCATTTGGAGGCATTTAATGTTCAAGCAAAAACAGCTGATTTTTGACAAAAGAGATAACACTCCCCCATTACGTAATTCTTCAGAAAGGTGAAAAATGGTCCGTTTTCAAATGTTTTATTTTTGAACGTCAGTTCACATTTGTAGGTGGATTATTAGTTTTAGAGCTAAAATTAGCATGTTTAAAGTGATTTTCATGCTTCCAGGGGCTCAAAACACAAGATTTGTGGAATGGTTAAAAGTGCATGAAAATGGCCAATTTGCTCACTCTGAGGTCTCAAAAAGTGTTTCTTCACCCCGGGAAGTGAATTAAATACCATTTGGAGGCATTTAATGTTCAAGCAAAAACAGCTGATTTTTGACAAAAGAGATAACACCCCCCCATTACGTAATGCTTCAGAAAGGTGAAAAATGGTCAGTTTTCAAATGTTTTATTTTTGAAGGTCAGTTCACATTTGTAGGTGGATTATTAGTTTTAGAGCTAAAATTAGCATGTTTAAAGTGATTTTCATGCTTCCAGGGGCCCGGGAAGTGAATTAAAAACCATTTGGAGGCATTTAATGTTCAAGCAAAAACGGCTGATTTTTGACAAAAGAGATAACACCCCCCCATTACGTCATTCTTCAGAAAGGTGAAAAATGGTCCGTTTTCAAATGTTTTATTTTTGAATGTCAGTTCACATTTGTAGGTGGATTATTAGTTTTAGAGCTAAAATTAGCATGTTTAAAGTGATTTTCATGCTTCCAGGGGCTCTAAACACAAGGTTTGTGGAATAGTTAAAAGTGCATGAAAATGGCCAATTTGCTCACTCTGAGGTCTCAAAAAGTGTTTCTTCACCCCGGGAAGTGTATTAAATACCATTTGGAGGCATTTAATGTTCAAGCAAAAACGGCTGATTTTTGACAAAAGAGATAACACCCCCCCATTACGTCATTCTTCAGAAAGGTGAAAAATGGTCCGTTTTCAAATGTTTTATTTTTGAACGTCAGTTCACATTTGTAGGTGGATTATTAGTTTTAGAGCTAAAATTAGCATGTTTAAAGTGATTTTCATGCTTCCAGGGGCTCTAAACAAAAGATTTGTGGAATGGTTAAAAGTGCATGAAAATGGCCAATTTGCTCACTCTGAGGTCTCAAAAAGTGTTTCTTCACCCCGGGAAGTGAATTAAATACCATTTGGAGGCATTTAATGTTCAAGCAAAAACGGCTGATTTTTGACAAAAGAGATAACACCCCCCCATTACGTCATTCTTCAGAAAGGTGAAAAATGGTCCGTTTTCAAATGTTTTATTTTTGAACGTCAGTTCACATTTGTAGGTGGATTATTAGTTTTAGAGCTAAAATTAGCATGTTTAAAGTGATTTTCATGCTTCCAGGGGCTCTAAACACAAGATTTGTGGAATGGTTAAAAGTGCATGAAAATGGCCAATTTGCTCACTCTGAGGTCTCAAAAAGTGTTTCTTCACCCCGGGAAGTGAATTAAATACCATTTGGAGGCATTTAATGTTCAAGCAAAAACAGCTGATTTTTGACAAAAGAGATAACACTCCCCCATTACGTAATTCTTCAGAAAGGTGAAAAATGGTCCGTTTTCAAATGTTTTATTTTTGAACGTCAGTTCACATTTGTAGGTGGATTATTAGTTTTAGAGCTAAAATTAGCATGTTTAAAGTGATTTTCATGCTTCCAGGGGCTCAAAACACAAGATTTGTGGAATGGTTAAAAGTGCATGAAAATGGCCAATTTGCTCACTCTGAGGTCTCAAAAAGTGTTTCTTCACCCCGGGAAGTGAATTAAATACCATTCGGAGGCATTTAATGTTCAAGCAAAAACAGCTGATTTTTGACAAAAGAGATAACACCCCCCCATTACGTAATGCTTCAGAAAGGTGAAAAATGGTCAGTTTTCAAATGTTTTATTTTTGAAGGTCAGTTCACATTTGTAGGTGGATTATTAGTTTTAGAGCTAAAATTAGCATGTTTAAAGTGATTTTCATGCTTCCAGGGGCCCGGGAAGTGAATTAAAAACCATTTGGAGGCATTTAATGTTCAAGCAAAAACGGCTGATTTTTGACAAAAGAGATAACACCCCCCCATTACGTCATTCTTCAGAAAGGTGAAAAATGGTCCGTTTTCAAATGTTTTATTTTTGAATGTCAGTTCACATTTGTAGGTGGATTATTAGTTTTAGAGCTAAAATTAGCATGTTTAAAGTGATTTTCATGCTTCCAGGGGCTCTAAACACAAGGTTTGTGGAATAGTTAAAAGTGCATGAAAATGGCCAATTTGCTCACTCTGAGGTCTCAAAAAGTGTTTCTTCACCCCGGGAAGTGAATTAAATACCATTTGGAGGCATTTAATGTTCAAGCAAAAACGGCTGATTTTTGACAAAAGAGATAACACCCCCCCCATTACGTCATTCTTCAGAAAGGTGAAAAATGGTCCGTTTTCAAATGTTTTATTTTTGAACGTCAGTTCACATTTGTAGGTGGATTATTAGTTTTAGAGCTAAAATTAGCATGTTTAAAGTGATTTTCATGCTTCCAGGGGCTCTAAACTAAAGATTTGTGGAATGGTTAAAAGTGCATGAAAATGGCCAATTTGCTCACTCTGAGGTCTCAAAAAGTGTTTCTTCACCCCGGGAAGTGAATTAAATACCATTTGGAGGCATTTAATGTTCAAGCAAAAACGGCGGATTTTTGACAAAAGAGATAACACCCCCCATTACGTGATGCTTCAGAAAGGTGAAAAATTGTCCGTTTTCAAATGTTTTATTTTTGAATGTCAGTTCACATTTGTAGGTGGATCATCAGTTTTAGAGCTAAAAAAATTAGCATGTTTAAAGTGATTTTCATGCTTCCTGTGGCCCTAAACACAAGGTTTGTGGAATGGTTAAAAGTGCATGAAAATGGCCAATTTGCTCACTCTGAGGTCTCAAAAAGTGTTTCTTCACCCCGGGAAGTGAATTAAATACCATTTGGAGGCATTTAATGTTCAAGCAAAAACAGCTGATTTTTGACAAAAGAGATAACAGCCCCCCATTACGTAATTCTTCAGAAAGGTGAAAAATTGTCTGTTTTCAAATGTTTTATTTTTGAATGTCAGTTCACATTTGTAGGTGGATTATTAGTTTTAGAGCTAAAATTAGCATATTTAGAGTGATTTTCATGCTTCTAGGGGCTCTAAACACAAGATTTGTGGAATGGTTAAAAGTGCATGAAAATGGCCAATTTGCTCACTCTGAGGTCTCAAAAAGTGTTTCTTCACCCCGGGAAGTGAATTAAATACCATTTGGAGGCATTTAATGTTCAAGCAAAAACGGCTGATTTTTGACAAAAGAGATAACACCCCCCCATTACGTCATTCTTCAGAAAGGTGAAAAATGGTCCGTTTTCAAATGTTTTTCGTTTTTGAATGTCAGTTCACATTTGTAGGTGGATTATTAGTTTTAGAGCTAAAATTAGCATGTTTAAAGTGATTTTCATGCTTCCAGGGGCTCTAAACACAAGGTTTGTGGAATAGTTAAAAGTGCATGAAAATGGCCAATTTGCTCACTCTGAGGTCTCAAAAAGTGTTTCTTCACCCCGGGAAGTGAATTAAATACCATTTGGAGGCATTTAATGTTCAAGCAAAAACAGCTGATTTTTGACAAAAGAGATAACACCCCCCATTACGTGATGCTTCAGAAAGGTGAAAAATTGTCCGTTTTCAAATGTTTTATTTTTGAATGTCAGTTCACATTTGTAGGTGGATTATTAGTTTTAAAGCTAAAATTAGCATGTTTAAAGAGATTTTCATGCTTCCTGTGGCCCTAAACACAAGGTTTGTGGAATGGTTAAAAGTGCATGAAAATGGCCAATTTGCTCACTCTGAGGTCTCAAAAAGTGTTTCTTCAGCCCGGGAAGTGAATTAAATACCATTTGGAGGCATTTAATGTTCAAGCAAAAACAGATGATTTTTGACAAAAGAGATAACAGCCCCCCATTACGTAATTCTTCAGAAAGGTGAAAAATGGTCTGTTTTCAAATGTTTTATTTTTGAATGTCAGTTCACATTTGTAGGCGGATTATTAGTTTTAGAGCTAAAATTAGCATATTTAGAGTGATTTTCATGCTTCTAGGGGCTCTAAACACAAGATTTGTGGAATGGTTAAAAGTGCATGAAAATGGCCAATTTGCTCACTCTGAGGTCTCAAAAAGTGTTTCTTCACCCCGGGAAGTGAATTAAATACAATTTGGAGGCATTTAATGTTCAAGCAAAAACAGCAGATTTTTGACAAAAGAGATAACACCCCCCCATTACGTAATTCTTCAGAAAGGTGAAAAATGGTCCGTTTTCAAATGTTTTATTTTTGAACGTCAGTTCACATTTGTAGGTGGATTATTAGTTTTAGAGCTAAAATTAGCATGTTTAAAGTGATTTTCATGCTTCCAGGGGCTCAAAACACAAGATTTGTGGAATGGTTAAAAGTGCATGAAAATGGCCAATTTGCTCACTCTGAGGTCTCAAAAAGTGTTTCTTCACCCCGGGAAGTGAATTAAATACCATTTGGAGGCATTTAATGTTCAAGCAAAAACAGCTGATTTTTGACAAAAGAGATAACATCCCCCCATTACGTAATGCTTCAGAAAGGTGAAAAATGGTCAGTTTTCAAATGTTTTATTTTTGAAGGTCAGTTCACATTTGTAGGTGGATTATTAGTTTTAGAGCTAAAATTATCATGTTTAAAGTGATTTTCATGCTTCCAGGGGCCCGGGAAGTAAATTAAAAACCATTTGGAGGCATTTAATGTTCAAGCAAAAACGGCAGATTTTTGACAAAAGAGATAACACCCCCCATTACGTCATTCTTCAGAAAGGTGAAAAATGGTCCGTTTTCAAATGTTTTATTTTTGAATGTCAGTTCACATTTGTAGGTGGATTATTAGTTTTAGAGCTAAAATTAGCATGTTTAAAGTGATTTTCATGCTTCCAGGGGCTCTAAACACAAGGTTTGTGGAATAGTTAAAAGTGCATGAAAATGACCAATTTGCTCACTCTGAGGTCTCAAAAAGTGTTTCTTCACCCCGGGAAGTGAATTAAATACCATTTGGAGGCATTTAATGTTCAAGCAAAAACAGCAGATTTTTGACAAAAGAGATAACACCCCCCCATTACGTAATTCTTCAGAAAGGTGAAAAATTGTCCGTTTTCAAATGTTTTATTTTTGAATGTCAGTTCACATTTGTAGGTGGATTATTAGTTTTAGAGCTAAAATTAGCATGTTTAAAGTGATTTTCATGCTTCCAGGGGCTCTAAACACAAGGTTTGTGGAATAGTTAAAAGTGCATGAAAATGGCCAATTTGCTCAATCTGAGGTCTCAAAAAGTGTTTCTTCACCCCGGGAAGTGAATTAAATACAATTTGGAGGCATTTAATGTTCAAGCAAAAACGGCGGATTTTTGACAAAAGAGATAACACCCCCCATTACGTGATGCTTCAGAAAGGTGAAAAATTGTCCGTTTTCAAATGTTTTATTTTTGAATGTCAGTTCACATTTGTAGGTGGATCATCAGTTTTAGAGCTAAAAAAATTAGCATGTTTAAAGTGATTTTCATGCTTCCAGGGGCTCTAAACACAAGATTTGTGGAATGGTTAAAAGTGCATGAAAATGGTCAATTTGCTCACTCTGAGGTCTCAAAAAGTGTTTCTTCACCCCGGGAAGTGAATTAAATACCATTTGGAGGCATTTAATGTTCAATCAAAAACAGCTGATTTTTGACAAAAGAGATAACACCTCCCATTACGTCATGCTTCAGAAAGGTGAAAAATTGTCCGTTTTCAAATGTTTTATTTTTGAATGTCAGTTCACATTTGTAGGTGGATTATTAGTTTTAGAGCTAAAATTAGCATGTTTAAAGAGATTTTCATGCTTCCTGTGGCCCTAAACACAAGGTTTGTGGAATGGTTAAAAGTGCATGAAAATGGCCAATTTGCTCACTCTGAGGTCTCAAAAAGTGTTTCTTCACCCCGGGAAGTGAATTAAATACCATTTGGAGGCATTTAATGTTCAAGCAAAAACAGCTGATTTTTGACAAAAGAGATAACAGCCCCCCATTACGTAATTCTTCAGAAAGGTGAAAAATTGTCTGTTTTCAAATGTTTTATTTTTGAATGTCAGTTCACATTTGTAGGTGGATTATTAGTTTTAGAGCTAAAATTAGCATATTTAGAGTGATTTTCATGCTTCTAGGGGCTCTAAACACAAGATTTGTGGAATGGTTAAAAGTGCATGAAAATGGCCAATTTGCTCACTCTGAGGTCTCAAAAAGTGTTTCTTCACCCCGGGAAGTGAATTAAATACCATTTGGAGGCATTTAATGTTCAAGCAAAAACGGCTGATTTTTGACAAAAGAGATAACACCCCCCCATTACGTCATTCTTCAGAAAGGTGAAAAATGGTCCGTTTTCAAATGTTTTCGTTTTTGAATGTCAGTTCACATTTGTTGGTGGATTATTAGTTTTAGAGCTAAAATTAGCATGTTTAAAGTGATTTTCATGCTTCCAGGGGCTCTAAACACAAGGTTTGTGGAATAGTTAAAAGTGCATGAAAATGGCCAATTTGCTCACTCTGAGGTCTCAAAAAGTGTTTCTTCACCCCGGGAAGTGAATTAAATACCATTTGGAGGCATTTAATGTTCAAGCAAAAACAGCTGATTTTTGACAAAAGAGATAACACCCCCCATTACGTGATGCTTCAGAAAGGTGAAAAATTGTCCGTTTTCAAATGTTTTATTTTTGAATGTCAGTTCACATTTGTAGGTGGATTATTCGTTTTAAAGCTAAAATTAGCATGTTTAAAGAGATTTTCATGCTTCCTGTGGCCCTAAACACAAGGTTTGTGGAATGGTTAAAAGTGCATGAAAATGGCCAATTTGCTCACTCTGAGGTCTCAAAAAGTGTTTCTTCAGCCCGGGAAGTGAATTAAATACCATTTGGAGGCATTTAATGTTCAAGCAAAAACAGATGATTTTTGACAAAAGAGATAACAGCCCCCCATTACGTAATTCTTCAGAAAGGTGAAAAATGGTCTGTTTTCAAATGTTTTATTTTTGAATGTCAGTTCACATTTGTAGGCGGATTATTAGTTTTAGAGCTAAAATTAGCATATTTAGAGTGATTTTCATGCTTCTAGGGGCTCTAAACACAAGATTTGTGGAATGGTTAAAAGTGCATGAAAATGGCCAATTTGCTCACTCTGAGGTCTCAAAAAGTGTTTCTTCACCCCGGGAAGTGAATTAAATACAATTTGGAGGCATTTAATGTTCAAGCAAAAACAGCAGATTTTTGACAAAAGAGATAACACCCCCCCATTACGTAATTCTTCAGAAAGGTGAAAAATGGTCCGTTTTCAAATGTTTTATTTTTGAACGTCAGTTCACATTTGTAGGTGGATTATTAGTTTTAGAGCTAAAATTAGCATGTTTAAAGTGATTTTCATGCTTCCAGGGGCTCAAAACACAAGATTTGTGGAATGGTTAAAAGTGCATGAAAATGGCCAATTTGCTCACTCTGAGGTCTCAAAAAGTGTTTCTTCACCCCGGGAAGTGAATTAAATACCATTTGGAGGCATTTAATGTTCAAGCAAAAACAGCTGATTTTTGACAAAAGAGATAACATCCCCCCATTACGTAATGCTTCAGAAAGGTGAAAAATGGTCAGTTTTCAAATGTTTTATTTTTGAAGGTCAGTTCACATTTGTAGGTGGATTATTAGTTTTAGAGCTAAAATTATCATGTTTAAAGTGATTTTCATGCTTCCAGGGGCCCGGGAAGTAAATTAAAAACCATTTGGAGGCATTTAATGTTCAAGCAAAAACGGCAGATTTTTGACAAAAGAGATAACACCCCCCCATTACGTCATTCTTCAGAAAGGTGAAAAATGGTCCGTTTTCAAATGTTTTATTTTTGAATGTCAGTTCACATTTGTAGGTGGATTATTAGTTTTAGAGCTAAAATTAGCATGTTTAAAGTGATTTTCATGCTTCCAGGGGCTCTAAACACAAGGTTTGTGGAATAGTTAAAAGTGCATGAAAATGACCAATTTGCTCACTCTGAGGTCTCAAAAAGTGTTTCTTCACCCCGGGAAGTGAATTAAATACCATTTGGAGGCATTTAATGTTCAAGCAAAAACAGCAGATTTTTGACAAAAGAGATAACACCCCCCCATTACGTAATTCTTCAGAAAGGTGAAAAATTGTCCGTTTTCAAATGTTTTATTTTTGAATGTCAGTTCACATTTGTAGGTGGATTATTAGTTTTAGAGCTAAAATTAGCATGTTTAAAGTGATTTTCATGCTTCCAGGGGCTCTAAACACAAGGTTTGTGGAATAGTTAAAAGTGCATGAAAATGGCCAATTTGCTCAATCTGAGGTCTCAAAAAGTGTTTCTTCACCCCGGGAAGTGAATTAAATACAATTTGGAGGCATTTAATGTTCAAGCAAAAACGGCGGATTTTTGACAAAAGAGATAACACCCCCCATTACGTGATGCTTCAGAAAGGTGAAAAATTGTCCGTTTTCAAATGTTTTATTTTTGAATGTCAGTTCACATTTGTAGGTGGATCATCAGTTTTAGAGCTAAAAAAATTAGCATGTTTAAAGTGATTTTCATGCTTCCAGGGGCTCTAAACACAAGATTTGTGGAATGGTTAAAAGTGCATGAAAATGGTCAATTTGCTCACTCTGAGGTCTCAAAAAGTGTTTCTTCACCCCGGGAAGTGAATTAAATACCATTTGGAGGCATTTAATGTTCAATCAAAAACAGCTGATTTTTGACAAAAGAGATAACACCTCCCATTACGTCATGCTTCAGAAAGGTGAAAAATTGTCCGTTTTCAAATGTTTTATTTTTGAATGTCAGTTCACATTTGTAGGTGGATTATTAGTTTTAGAGCTAAAATTAGCATGTTTAAAGAGATTTTCATGCTTCCTGTGGCCCTAAACACAAGGTTTGTGGAATGGTTAAAAGTGCATGAAAATGGCCAATTTGCTCACTCTGATGTCTCAAAAAGTGTTTCTTCACCCCGGGAAGTGAATTAAATACCATTTGGAGGCATTTAATGTTCAAGCAAAAACAGCTGATTTTTGACAAAAGAGATAACACCCCCATTACGTGATGCTTCAGAAAGGTGAAAAATTGTCCGTTTTCAAATGTTTTATTTTTGAATGTCAGTTCACATTTGTAGGTGGATCATCAGTTTTAGAGCTAAAAAAAATTAGCATGTTTAAAGTGATTTTCATGCTTCCAGGGGCTCTAAACACAAGATTTGTGGAATGGTTAAAAGTGCATGAAAATGGCCAATTTGCTCACTCTGAGGTCTCAAAAAGTGTTTCTTCACCCCGGGAAGTGAATTAAATACCATTTGGAGGCATTTAATGTTCAAGCAAAAACAGCTGATTTTTGACAAAAGAGATAACAGCCCCCCATTACGTAATTCTTCAGAAAGGTGAAAAATTGTCTGTTTTCAAATGTTTTATTTTTGAATGTCAGTTCACATTTGTAGGTGGATTATTAGTTTTAGAGCTAAAATTAGCATATTTAGAGTGATTTTCATGCTTCTAGGGGCTCTAAACACAAGATTTGTGGAATGGTTAAAAGTGCATGAAAATGGCCAATTTGCTCACTCTGAGGTCTCAAAAAGTGTTTCTTCACCCCGGGAAGTGAATTAAATACCATTTGGAGGCATTTAATGTTCAAGCAAAAACGGCTGATTTTTGACAAAAGAGATAACACCCCCCCATTACGTCATTCTTCAGAAAGGTGAAAAATGGTCCGTTTTCAAATGTTTTCGTTTTTGAATGTCAGTTCACATTTGTTGGTGGATTATTAGTTTTAGAGCTAAAATTAGCATGTTTAAAGTGATTTTCATGCTTCCAGGGGCTCTAAACACAAGGTTTGTGGAATAGTTAAAAGTGCATGAAAATGGCCAATTTGCTCACTCTGAGGTCTCAAAAAGTGTTTCTTCACCCCGGGAAGTGAATTAAATACCATTTGGAGGCATTTAATGTTCAAGCAAAAACAGCTGATTTTTGACAAAAGAGATAACACCCCCCATTACGTGATGCTTCAGAAAGGTGAAAAATTGTCCGTTTTCAAATGTTTTATTTTTGAATGTCAGTTCACATTTGTAGGTGGATTATTAGTTTTAAAGCTAAAATTAGCATGTTTAAAGAGATTTTCATGCTTCCTGTGGCCCTAAACACAAGGTTTGTGGAATGGTTAAAAGTGCATGAAAATGGCCAATTTGCTCACTCTGAGGTCTCAAAAAGTGTTTCTTCAGCCCGGGAAGTGAATTAAATACCATTTGGAGGCATTTAATGTTCAAGCAAAAACAGATGATTTTTGACAAAAGAGATAACAGCCCCCCATTACGTAATTCTTCAGAAAGGTGAAAAATGGTCTGTTTTCAAATGTTTTATTTTTGAATGTCAGTTCACATTTGTAGGCGGATTATTAGTTTTAGAGCTAAAATTAGCATATTTAGAGTGATTTTCATGCTTCTAGGGGCTCTAAACACAAGATTTGTGGAATGGTTAAAAGTGCATGAAAATGGCCAATTTGCTCACTCTGAGGTCTCAAAAAGTGTTTCTTCACCCCGGGAAGTGAATTAAATACCATTTGGAGGCATTTAATGTTCAAGCAAAAACGGCTGATTTTTGACAAAAGAGATAACACCCCCCCATTACGTCATTCTTCAGAAAGGTGAAAAATGGTCCGTTTTCAAATGTTTTAGTTTTTGAACGTCAGTTCACATTTGTAGGTGGATTATTAGTTTTAGAGCTAAAATTAGCATGTTTAAAGTGATTTTCATGCTTCCAGGGGCTCTAAACACAAGATTTGTGGAATGGTTAAAAGTGCATGAAAATGGCCAATTTGCTCACTCTGAGGTGTCAAAAAGTGTTTCTTCACCCCGGGAAGTGAATTAAATACCATTTGGAGGCATTTAATGTTCAAGCAAAAACAGCTGATTTTTGACAAAAGAGATAACATCCCCCCATTACGTAATGCTTCAGAAAGGTGAAAAATGGTCAGTTTTCAAATGTTTTATTTTTGAAGGTCAGTTCACATTTGTAGGTGGATTATTAGTTTTAGAGCTAAAATTATCATGTTTAAAGTGATTTTCATGCTTCCAGGGGCCCGGGAAGTAAATTAAAAACCATTTGGAGGCATTTAATGTTCAAGCAAAAACGGCAGATTTTTGACAAAAGAGATAACACCCCCCCATTACGTCATTCTTCAGAAAGGTGAAAAATGGTCCGTTTTCAAATGTTTTATTTTTGAATGTCAGTTCACATTTGTAGGTGGATTATTAGTTTTAGAGCTAAAATTAGCATGTTTAAAGTGATTTTCATGCTTCCAGGGGCTCTAAACACAAGGTTTGTGGAATAGTTAAAAGTGCATGAAAATGACCAATTTGCTCACTCTGAGGTCTCAAAAAGTGTTTCTTCACCCCGGGAAGTGAATTAAATACCATTTGGAGGCATTTAATGTTCAAGCAAAAACAGCAGATTTTTGACAAAAGAGATAACACCCCCCCATTACGTAATTCTTCAGAAAGGTGAAAAATTGTCCGTTTTCAAATGTTTTATTTTTGAATGTCAGTTCACATTTGTAGGTGGATCATCAGTTTTAGAGCTAAAAAAATTAGCATGTTTAAAGTGATTTTCATGCTTCCAGGGGCTCTAAACACAAGATTTGTGGAATGGTTAAAAGTGCATGAAAATGGTCAATTTGCTCACTCTGAGGTCTCAAAAAGTGTTTCTTCACCCCGGGAAGTGAATTAAATACCATTTGGAGGCATTTAATGTTCAATCAAAAACAGCTGATTTTTGACAAAAGAGATAACACCTCCCATTACGTCATGCTTCAGAAAGGTGAAAAATTGTCCGTTTTCAAATGTTTTATTTTTGAATGTCAGTTCACATTTGTAGGTGGATTATTAGTTTTAGAGCTAAAATTAGCATGTTTAAAGAGATTTTCATGCTTCCTGTGGCCCTAAACACAAGGTTTGTGGAATGGTTAAAAGTGCATGAAAATGGCCAATTTGCTCACTCTGAGGTCTCAAAAAGTGTTTCTTCACCCCGGGAAGTGAATTAAATACCATTTGGAGGCATTTAATGTTCAAGCAAAAACAGCTGATTTTTGACAAAAGAGATAACAGCCCCCCATTACGTAATTCTTCAGAAAGGTGAAAAATTGTCTGTTTTCAAATGTTTTATTTTTGAATGTCAGTTCACATTTGTAGGTGGATTATTAGTTTTAGAGCTAAAATTAGCATATTTAGAGTGATTTTCATGCTTCTAGGGGCTCTAAACACAAGATTTGTGGAATGGTTAAAAGTGCATGAAAATGGCCAATTTGCTCACTCTGAGGTCTCAAAAAGTGTTTCTTCACCCCGGGAAGTGAATTAAATACCATTTGGAGGCATTTAATGTTCAAGCAAAAACGGCTGATTTTTGACAAAAGAGATAACACCCCCCCATTACGTCATTCTTCAGAAAGGTGAAAAATGGTCCGTTTTCAAATGTTTTCGTTTTTGAATGTCAGTTCACATTTGTTGGTGGATTATTAGTTTTAGAGCTAAAATTAGCATGTTTAAAGTGATTTTCATGCTTCCAGGGGCTCTAAACACAAGGTTTGTGGAATAGTTAAAAGTGCATGAAAATGGCCAATTTGCTCACTCTGAGGTCTCAAAAAGTGTTTCTTCACCCCGGGAAGTGAATTAAATACCATTTGGAGGCATTTAATGTTCAAGCAAAAACAGCTGATTTTTGACAAAAGAGATAACACCCCCCATTACGTGATGCTTCAGAAAGGTGAAAAATTGTCCGTTTTCAAATGTTTTATTTTTGAATGTCAGTTCACATTTGTAGGTGGATTATTAGTTTTAAAGCTAAAATTAGCATGTTTAAAGAGATTTTCATGCTTCCTGTGGCCCTAAACACAAGGTTTGTGGAATGGTTAAAAGTGCATGAAAATGGCCAATTTGCTCACTCTGAGGTCTCAAAAAGTGTTTCTTCAGCCCGGGAAGTGAATTAAATACCATTTGGAGGCATTTAATGTTCAAGCAAAAACAGATGATTTTTGACAAAAGAGATAACAGCCCCCCATTACGTAATTCTTCAGAAAGGTGAAAAATGGTCTGTTTTCAAATGTTTTATTTTTGAATGTCAGTTCACATTTGTAGGCGGATTATTAGTTTTAGAGCTAAAATTAGCATATTTAGAGTGATTTTCATGCTTCTAGGGGCTCTAAACACAAGATTTGTGGAATGGTTAAAAGTGCATGAAAATGGCCAATTTGCTCACTCTGAGGTCTCAAAAAGTGTTTCTTCACCCCGGGAAGTGAATTAAATACCATTTGGAGGCATTTAATGTTCAAGCAAAAACGGCTGATTTTTGACAAAAGAGATAACACCCCCCCATTACGTCATTCTTCAGAAAGGTGAAAAATGGTCCGTTTTCAAATGTTTTAGTTTTTGAACGTCAGTTCACATTTGTAGGTGGATTATTAGTTTTAGAGCTAAAATTAGCATGTTTAAAGTGATTTTCATGCTTCCAGGGGCTCTAAACACAAGATTTGTGGAATGGTTAAAAGTGCATGAAAATGGCCAATTTGCTCACTCTGAGGTGTCAAAAAGTGTTTCTTCACCCCGGGAAGTGAATTAAATACCATTTGGAGGCATTTAATGTTCAAGCAAAAACAGCTGATTTTTGACAAAAGAGATAACATCCCCCCATTACGTAATGCTTCAGAAAGGTGAAAAATGGTCAGTTTTCAAATGTTTTATTTTTGAAGGTCAGTTCACATTTGTAGGTGGATTATTAGTTTTAGAGCTAAAATTATCATGTTTAAAGTGATTTTCATGCTTCCAGGGGCCCGGGAAGTAAATTAAAAACCATTTGGAGGCATTTAATGTTCAAGCAAAAACGGCAGATTTTTGACAAAAGAGATAACACCCCCCCATTACGTCATTCTTCAGAAAGGTGAAAAATGGTCCGTTTTCAAATGTTTTATTTTTGAATGTCAGTTCACATTTGTAGGTGGATTATTAGTTTTAGAGCTAAAATTAGCATGTTTAAAGTGATTTTCATGCTTCCAGGGGCTCTAAACACAAGGTTTGTGGAATAGTTAAAAGTGCATGAAAATGACCAATTTGCTCACTCTGAGGTCTCAAAAAGTGTTTCTTCACCCCGGGAAGTGAATTAAATACCATTTGGAGGCATTTAATGTTCAAGCAAAAACAGCAGATTTTTGACAAAAGAGATAACACCCCCCCATTACGTAATTCTTCAGAAAGGTGAAAAATTGTCCGTTTTCAAATGTTTTATTTTTGAATGTCAGTTCACATTTGTAGGTGGATTATTAGTTTTAGAGCTAAAATTAGCATGTTTAAAGTGATTTTCATGCTTCCAGGGGCTCTAAACACAAGGTTTGTGGAATAGTTAAAAGTGCATGAAAATGGCCAATTTGCTCAATCTGAGGTCTCAAAAAGTGTTTCTTCACCCCGGGAAGTGAATTAAATACAATTTGGAGGCATTTAATGTTCAAGCAAAAACGGCGGATTTTTGACAAAAGAGATAACACCCCCCATTACGTGATGCTTCAGAAAGGTGAAAAATTGTCCGTTTTCAAATGTTTTATTTTTGAATGTCAGTTCACATTTGTAGGTGGATCATCAGTTTTAGAGCTAAAAAAATTAGCATGTTTAAAGTGATTTTCATGCTTCCAGGGGCTCTAAACACAAGATTTGTGGAATGGTTAAAAGTGCATGAAAATGGTCAATTTGCTCACTCTGAGGTCTCAAAAAGTGTTTCTTCACCCCGGGAAGTGAATTAAATACCATTTGGAGGCATTTAATGTTCAATCAAAAACAGCTGATTTTTGACAAAAGAGATAACACCTCCCATTACGTCATGCTTCAGAAAGGTGAAAAATTGTCCGTTTTCAAATGTTTTATTTTTGAATGTCAGTTCACATTTGTAGGTGGATTATTAGTTTTAGAGCTAAAATTAGCATGTTTAAAGAGATTTTCATGCTTCCTGTGGCCCTAAACACAAGGTTTGTGGAATGGTTAAAAGTGCATGAAAATGGCCAATTTGCTCACTCTGAGGTCTCAAAAAGTGTTTCTTCACCCCGGGAAGTGAATTAAATACCATTTGGAGGCATTTAATGTTCAAGCAAAAACAGCTGATTTTTGACAAAAGAGATAACAGCCCCCATTACATAATTCTTCAGAAAGGTGAAAAATTGTCTGTTTTCAAATGTTTTATTTTTGAATGTCAGTTCACATTTGTAGGTGGATTATTAGTTTTAGAGCTAAAATTAGCATATTTAGAGTGATTTTCATGCTTCTAGGGGCTCTAAACACAAGATTTGTGGAATGGTTAAAAGTGCATGAAAATGGCCAATTTGATCACTCTGAGGTCTCAAAAAGTGTTTCTTCACCCTGGAGAGTGAATTAAATACCATTTGGAGGCATTTAATGTTCAAGCAAAAACGGCTGATTTTTGACAAAAGAGATAACACCCCCCATTACGTCATTCTTCAGAAAGGTGAAAAATGGTCCGTTTTCAAATGTTTTAGTTTTTGAATGTCAGTTCACATTTGTAGGTGGATTATTAGTTTTAAAGCTAAAATTAGCATGTTTAAAGTGATTTTCATGCTTCCAGGGGCTCTAAACACAAGGTTTGTGGAATAGTTAAAAGTGCATGAAAATGGCCAATTTGCTCACTCTGAGGTCTCAAAAAGTGTTTCTTCACCCCGGGAAGTGAATTAAATACCATTTGGAGGCATTTAATGTTCAAGCAAAAACGGCGGATTTTTGACAAAAGAGATAACACCCCCCATTACGTGATGCTTCAGAAAGGTGAAAAATTGTCCGTTTTCAAATGTTTTATTTTTGAATGTCAGTTCACATTTGTAGGTGGATCATCAGTTTTAGAGCTAAAAAAATTAGCATGTTTAAAGTGATTTTCATGCTTCCAGGGGCTCTAAACACAAGATTTGTGGAATGGTTAAAAGTGCATGAAAATGGTCAATTTGCTCACTCTGAGGTCTCAAAAAGTGTTTCTTCACCCCGGGAAGTGAATTAAATACCATTTGGAGGCATTTAATGTTCAATCAAAAACAGCTGATTTTTGACAAAAGAGATAACACCTCCCATTACGTCATGCTTCAGAAAGGTGAAAAATTGTCCGTTTTCAAATGTTTTATTTTTGAATGTCAGTTCACATTTGTAGGTGGATTATTAGTTTTAGAGCTAAAATTAGCATGTTTAAAGAGATTTTCATGCTTCCTGTGGCCCTAAACACAAGGTTTGTGGAATGGATAAAAGTGCATGAAAATGGCCAATTTGCTCACTCTGAGGTCTCAAAAAGTGTTTCTTCACCCCGGGAAGTGAATTAAATACCATTTGGAGGCATTTAATGTTCAAGCAAAAACAGCTGATTTTTGACAAAAGAGATAACAGCCCCCATTACATAATTCTTCAGAAAGGTGAAAAATTGTCTGTTTTCAAATGTTTTATTTTTGAATGTCAGTTCACATTTGTAGGTGGATTATTAGTTTTAGAGCTAAAATTAGCATATTTAGAGTGATTTTCATGCTTCTAGGGGCTCTAAACACAAGATTTGTGGAATGGTTAAAAGTGCATGAAAATGGCCAATTTGCTCACTCTGAGGTCTCAAAAAGTGTTTCTTCACCCCGGGAAGTGAATTAAATACAATTTGGAGGCATTTAATGTTCAAGCAAAAACAGCTGATTTTTGACAAAAGAGATAACATCCCCCCATTACGTAATGCTTCAGAAAGGTGAAAAATGGTCAGTTTTCAAATGTTTTATTTTTGAAGGTCAGTTCACATTTGTAGGTGGATTATTAGTTTTAGAGCTAAAATTATCATGTTTAAAGTGATTTTCATGCTTCCAGGGGCCCGGGAAGTGAATTAAATACCATTTGGAGGCATTTAATGTTCAAGCAAAAACGGCTGATTTTTGACAAAAGAGATAACACCCCCCATTACGTCATTCTTCAGAAAGGTGAAAAATGGTCCGTTTTCAAATGTTTTAGTTTTTGAATGTCAGTTCACATTTGTAGGTGGATTATTAGTTTTAAAGCTAAAATTAGCATGTTTAAAGTGATTTTCATGCTTCCAGGGGCTCTAAACACAAGGTTTGTGGAATAGTTAAAAGTGCATGAAAATGGCCAATTTGCTCACTCTGAGGTCTCAAAAAGTGTTTCTTCACCCCGGGAAGTGAATTAAATACCATTTGGAGGCATTTAATGTTCAAGCAAAAACAGCTGATTTTTGACAAAAGAGATAACACCCCCCATTACGTGATGCTTCAGAAAGGTGAAAAATTGTCCGTTTTCAAATGTTTTATTTTTGAATGTCAGTTCACATTTGTAGGTGGATCATCAGTTTTAGAGCTAAAAAATTAGCATGTTTAAAGTGATTTTCATGCTTCCAGGGGCTCTAAACACAAGATTTGTGGAATGGTTAAAAGTGCATGAAAATGGTCAATTTGCTCACTCTGAGGTCTCAAAAAGTGTTTCTTCACCCCGGGAAGTGAATTAAATACCATTTGGAGGCATTTAATGTTCAATCAAAAACAGCTGATTTTTGACAAAAGAGATAACACCTCCCATTACGTCATGCTTCAGAAAGGTGAAAAATTGTCCGTTTTCAAATGTTTTATTTTTGAATGTCAGTTCACATTTGTAGGTGGATTATTAGTTTTAGAGCTAAAATTAGCATGTTTAAAGTGATTTTTATGCTTCCTGGGGCTCTAAACACAAGATTTGTGGAATGGTTAAAAGTGCATGAAAATGGCCAATTTGCTCAATCTGAGGTCTCAAAAAGTGTTTCTTCACCCCGGGAAGTGAATTAAATACAATTTGGAGGCATTTAATGTTCAAGCAAAAACGGCGGATTTTTGACAAAAGAGATAACACCCCCCATTACGTGATGCTTCAGAAAGGTGAAAAATTGTCCGTTTTCAAATGTTTTATTTTTGAATGTCAGTTCACATTTGTAGGTGGATCATCAGTTTTAGAGCTAAAAAAATTAGCATGTTTAAAGTGATTTTCATGCTTCCAGGGGCTCTAAACACAAGATTTGTGGAATGGTTATAAGTGCATGAAAATGGTCAATTTGCTCACTCTGAGGTCTCAAAAAGTGTTTCTTCACCCCGGGAAGTGAATTAAATACCATTTGGAGGCATTTAATGTTCAATCAAAAACAGCTGATTTTTGACAAAAGAGATAACACCTCCCATTACGTCATGCTTCAGAAAGGTGAAAAATTGTCCGTTTTCAAATGTTTTATTTTTGAATGTCAGTTCACATTTGTAGGTGGATTATTAGTTTTAGAGCTAAAATTAGCATGTTTAAAGTGATTTTTATGCTTCCTGGGGCTCTAAACACAAGATTTGTGGAATGGTTAAAAGTGCATGAAAATGGCCAATTTGCTCACTCTGAGGTGTCAAAAAGTGTTTCTTCACCCCGGGAAGTGAATTAAATACAATTTGGAGGCATTTAATGTTCAAGCAAAAACAGCAGATTTTTGACAAAAGAGATAACACCCCCCCATTACGTAATTCTTCAGAAAGGTGAAAAATGGTCCGTTTTCAAATGTTTTATTTTTGAACGTCAGTTCACATTTGTAGGTGGATTATTAGTTTTAGAGCTAAAATTAGCATGTTTAAAGTGATTTTCATGCTTCCAGGGGCTCAAAACACAAGATTTGTGGAATGGTTAAAAGTGCATGAAAATGGCCAATTTGCTCACTCTGAGGTCTCAAAAAGTGTTTCTTCACCCCGGGAAGTGAATTAAATACCATTTGGAGGCATTTAATGTTCAAGCAAAAACAGCTGATTTTTGACAAAAGAGATAACATCCCCCCATTACGTAATGCTTCAGAAAGGTGAAAAATGGTCAGTTTTCAAATGTTTTATTTTTGAAGGTCAGTTCACATTTGTAGGTGGATTATTAGTTTTAGAGCTAAAATTATCATGTTTAAAGTGATTTTCATGCTTCCAGGGGCCCGGGAAGTAAATTAAAAACCATTTGGAGGCATTTAATGTTCAAGCAAAAACGGCAGATTTTTGACAAAAGAGATAACACCCCCCCATTACGTCATTCTTCAGAAAGGTGAAAAATGGTCCGTTTTCAAATGTTTTATTTTTGAATGTCAGTTCACATTTGTAGGTGGATTATTAGTTTTAGAGCTAAAATTAGCATGTTTAAAGTGATTTTCATGCTTCCAGGGGCTCTAAACACAAGGTTTGTGGAATAGTTAAAAGTGCATGAAAATGACCAATTTGCTCACTCTGAGGTCTCAAAAAGTGTTTCTTCACCCCGGGAAGTGAATTAAATACCATTTGGAGGCATTTAATGTTCAAGCAAAAACAGCAGATTTTTGACAAAAGAGATAACACCCCCCCATTACGTAATTCTTCAGAAAGGTGAAAAATTGTCCGTTTTCAAATGTTTTATTTTTGAATGTCAGTTCACATTTGTAGGTGGATTATTAGTTTTAGAGCTAAAATTAGCATGTTTAAAGTGATTTTCATGCTTCCAGGGGCTCTAAACACAAGGTTTGTGGAATAGTTAAAAGTGCATGAAAATGGCCAATTTGCTCAATCTGAGGTCTCAAAAAGTGTTTCTTCACCCCGGGAAGTGAATTAAATACAATTTGGAGGCATTTAATGTTCAAGCAAAAACGGCGGATTTTTGACAAAAGAGATAACACCCCCCATTACGTGATGCTTCAGAAAGGTGAAAAATTGTCCGTTTTCAAATGTTTTATTTTTGAATGTCAGTTCACATTTGTAGGTGGATCATCAGTTTTAGAGCTAAAAAAATTAGCATGTTTAAAGTGATTTTCATGCTTCCAGGGGCTCTAAACACAAGATTTGTGGAATGGTTAAAAGTG
The DNA here is from genome assembly GCF_964261635.1 of Lissotriton helveticus. Taxonomy (NCBI): domain Eukaryota; kingdom Metazoa; phylum Chordata; class Amphibia; order Caudata; family Salamandridae; genus Lissotriton; species Lissotriton helveticus. Next base: position 4,811,580 of record NW_027611740.1, read on the forward strand.
CATGAAAATGGTCAATTTGCTCACTCTGAGGTCTCAAAAAGTGTTTCTTCACCCCGGGAAGTGAATTAAATACCATTTGGAGGCATTTAATGTTCAATCAAAAACAGCTGATTTTTGACAAAAGAGATAACACCTCCCATTACGTCATGCTTCAGAAAGGTGAAAAATTGTCCGTTTTCAAATGTTTTATTTTTGAATGTCAGTTCACATTTGTAGGTGGATTATTAGTTTTAGAGCTAAAATTAGCATGTTTAAAGAGATTTTCATGCTTCCTGTGGCCCTAAACACAAGGTTTGTGGAATGGTTAAAAGTGCATGAAAATGGCCAATTTGCTCACTCTGAGGTCTCAAAAAGTGTTTCTTCACCCCGGGAAGTGAATTAAATACCATTTGGAGGCATTTAATGTTCAAGCAAAAACAGCTGATTTTTGACAAAAGAGATAACAGCCCCCATTACATAATTCTTCAGAAAGGTGAAAAATTGTCTGTTTTCAAATGTTTTATTTTTGAATGTCAGTTCACATTTGTAGGTGGATTATTAGTTTTAGAGCTAAAATTAGCATATTTAGAGTGATTTTCATGCTTCTAGGGGCTCTAAACACAAGATTTGTGGAATGGTTAAAAGTGCATGAAAATGGCCAATTTGATCACTCTGAGGTCTCAAAAAGTGTTTCTTCACCCTGGAAAGTGAATTAAATACCATTTGGAGGCATTTAATGTTCAAGCAAAAACGGCTGATTTTTGACAAAAGAGATAACACCCCCCATTACGTCATTCTTCAGAAAGGTGAAAAATGGTCCGTTTTCAAATGTTTTAGTTTTTAAATGTCAGTTCACATTTGTAGGTGGATTATTAGTTTTAAAGCTAAAATTAGCATGTTTAAAGTGATTTTCATGCTTCCAGGGGCTCTAAACACAAGGTTTGTGGAATAGTTAAAAGTGCATGAAAATGGCCAATTTGCTCACTCTGAGGTCTCAAAAAGTGTTTCTTCACCCCGGGAAGTGAATTAAATACCATTTGGAGGCATTTAATGTTCAAGCAAAAACAGCTGATTTTTGACAAAAGAGATAACACCCCCCATTACGTGATGCTTCAGAAAGGTGAAAAATTGTCCGTTTTCAAATGTTTTATTTTTGAATGTCAGTTCACATTTGTAGGTGGATCATCAGTTTTAGAGCTAAAAAATTAGCATGTTTAAAGTGATTTTCATGCTTCCAGGGGCTCTAAACACAAGATTTGTGGAATGGTTAAAAGTGCATGAAAATGGTCAATTTGCTCACTCTGAGGTCTCAAAAAGTGTTTCTTCACCCCGGGAAGTGAATTAAATACCATTTGGAGGCATTTAATGTTCAATCAAAAACAGCTGATTTTTGACAAAAGAGATAACACCTCCCATTACGTCATGCTTCAGAAAGGTGAAAAATTGTCCGTTTTCAAATGTTTTATTTTTGAATGTCAGTTCACATTTGTAGGTGGATTATTAGTTTTAGAGCTAAAATTAGCATGTTTAAAGTGATTTTTATGCTTCCTGGGGCTCTAAACACAAGATTTGTGGAATGGTTAAAAGTGCATGAAAATGGCCAATTTGCTCAATCTGAGGTCTCAAAAAGTGTTTCTTCACCCCGGGAAGTGAATTAAATACAATTTGGAGGCATTTAATGTTCAAGCAAAAACGGCGGATTTTTGACAAAAGAGATAACACCCCCCATTACGTGATGCTTCAGAAAGGTGAAAAATTGTCCGTTTTCAAATGTTTTATTTTTGAATGTCAGTTCACATTTGTAGGTGGATCATCAGTTTTAGAGCTAAAAAAATTAGCATGTTTAAAGTGATTTTCATGCTTCCAGGGGCTCTAAACACAAGATTTGTGGAATGGTTATAAGTGCATGAAAATGGTCAATTTGCTCACTCTGAGGTCTCAAAAAGTGTTTCTTCACCCCGGGAAGTGAATTAAATACCATTTGGAGGCATTTAATGTTCAATCAAAAACAGCTGATTTTTGACAAAAGAGATAACACCTCCCATTACGTCATGCTTCAGAAAGGTGAAAAATTGTCCGTTTTCAAATGTTTTATTTTTGAATGTCAGTTCACATTTGTAGGTGGATTATTAGTTTTAGAGCTAAAATTAGCATGTTTAAAGAGATTTTCATGCTTCCTGTGGCCCTAAACACAAGGTTTGTGGAATGGTTAAAAGTGCATGAAAATGGCCAATTTGCTCACTCTGAGGTCTCAAAAAGTGTTTCTTCACCCCGGGAAGTGAATTAAATACCATTTGGAGGCATTTAATGTTCAAGCAAAAACAGCTGATTTTTGACAAAAGAGATAACAGCCCCCCATTACGTAATTCTTCAGAAAGGTGAAAAATTGTCTGTTTTCAAATGTTTTATTTTTGAATGTCAGTTCACATTTGTAGGTGGATTATTAGTTTTAGAGCTAAAATTAGCATATTTAGAGTGATTTTCATGCTTCTAGGGGCTCTAAACACAAGATTTGTGGAATGGTTAAAAGTGCATGAAAATGGCCAATTTGCTCACTCTGAGGTCTCAAAAAGTGTTTCTTCACCCCGGGAAGTGAATTAAATACCATTTGGAGGCATTTAATGTTCAAGCAAAAACGGCTGATTTTTGACAAAAGAGATAACACCCCCCCATTACGTCATTCTTCAGAAAGGTGAAAAATGGTCCGTTTTCAAATGTTTTCGTTTTTGAATGTCAGTTCACATTTGTAGGTGGATCATCAGTTTTAGAGCTAAAAAAATTAGCATGTTTAAAGTGATTTTCATGCTTCCAGGGGCTCTAAACACAAGATTTGTGGAATGGTTAAAAGTGCATGAAAATGGTCAATTTGCTCACTCTGAGGTCTCAAAAAGTGTTTCTTCACCCCGGGAAGTGAATTAAATACCATTTGGAGGCATTTAATGTTCAATCAAAAACAGCTGATTTTTGACAAAAGAGATAACACCTCCCATTACGTCATGCTTCAGAAAGGTGAAAAATTGTCCGTTTTCAAATGTTTTATTTTTGAATGTCAGTTCACATTTGTAGGTGGATTATTAGTTTTAGAGCTAAAATTAGCATGTTTAAAGAGATTTTCATGCTTCCTGTGGCCCTAAACACAAGGTTTGTGGAATGGTTAAAAGTGCATGAAAATGGCCAATTTGCTCACTCTGAGGTCTAAAAAAGTGTTTCTTCACCCCGGGAAGTGAATTAAATACCATTTGGAGGCATTTAATGTTCAAGCAAAAACAGCTGATTTTTGACAAAAGAGATAACAGCCCCCATTACATAATTCTTCAGAAAGGTGAAAAATTGTCTGTTTTCAAATGTTTTATTTTTGAATGTCAGTTCACATTTGTAGGTGGATTATTAGTTTTAGAGCTAAAATTAGCATATTTAGAGTGATTTTCATGCTTCTAGGGGCTCTAAACACAAGATTTGTGGAATGGTTAAAAGTGCATGAAAATGGCCAATTTGATCACTCTGAGGTCTCAAAAAGTGTTTCTTCACCCTGGAGAGTGAATTAAATACCATTTGGAGGCATTTAATGTTCAAGCAAAAACGGCTGATTTTTGACAAAAGAGATAACACCCCCCATTACGTCATTCTTCAGAAAGGTGAAAAATGGTCCGTTTTCAAATGTTTTAGTTTTTGAATGTCAGTTCACATTTGTAGGTGGATTATTAGTTTTAAAGCTAAAATTAGCATGTTTAAAGTGATTTTCATGCTTCCAGGGGCTCTAAACACAAGGTTTGTGGAATAGTTAAAAGTGCATGAAAATGGCCAATTTGCTCACTCTGAGGTCTCAAAAAGTGTTTCTTCACCCCGGGAAGTGAATTAAATACCATTTGGAGGCATTTAATGTTCAAGCAAAAACAGCTGATTTTTGACAAAAGAGATAACACCCCCCATTACGTGATGCTTCAGAAAGGTGAAAAATTGTCCGTTTTCAAATGTTTTATTTTTGAATGTCAGTTCACATTTGTAGGTGGATCATCAGTTTTAGAGCTAAAAAATTAGCATGTTTAAAGTGATTTTCATGCTTCCAGGGGCTCTAAACACAAGATTTGTGGAATGGTTAAAAGTGCATGAAAATGGTCAATTTGCTCACTCTGAGGTCTCAAAAAGTGTTTCTTCACCCCGGGAAGTGAATTAAATACCATTTGGAGGCATTTAATGTTCAATCAAAAACAGCTGATTTTTGACAAAAGAGATAACACCTCCCATTACGTCATGCTTCAGAAAGGTGAAAAATTGTCAGTTTTCAAATGTTTTATTTTTGAATGTCAGTTCACATTTGTAGGTGGATTATTAGTTTTAGAGCTAAAATTAGCATGTTTAAAGTGATTTTTACGCTTCCTGGGGCTCTAAACACAAGATTTGTGGAATGGTTAAAAGTGCATGAAAATGGCCAATTTGCTCAATCTGAGGTCTCAAAAAGTGTTTCTTCACCCCGGGAAGTGAATTAAATACAATTTGGAGGCATTTAATGTTCAAGCAAAAACGGCGGATTTTTGACAAAAGAGATAACACCCCCCATTACGTGATGCTTCAGAAAGGTGAAAAATTGTCCGTTTTCAAATGTTTTATTTTTGAATGTCAGTTCACATTTGTAGGTGGATCATCAGTTTTAGAGCTAAAAAAATTAGCATGTTTAAAGTGATTTTCATGCTTCCAGGGGCTCTAAACACAAGATTTGTGGAATGGTTATAAGTGCATGAAAATGGTCAATTTGCTCACTCTGAGGTCTCAAAAAGTGTTTCTTCGCCCCGGGAAGTGAATTAAATACCATTTGGAGGCATTTAATGTTCAATCAAAAACAGCTGATTTTTGACAAAAGAGATAACACCTCCCATTACGTCATGCTTCAGAAAGGTGAAAAATTGTCCGTTTTCAAATGTTTTATTTTTGAATGTCAGTTCACATTTGTAGGTGGATTATTAGTTTTAGAGCTAAAATTAGCATGTTTAAAGAGATTTTCATGCTTCCTGTGGCCCTAAACACAAGGTTTGTGGAATGGTTAAAAGTGCATGAAAATGGCCAATTTGCTCACTCTGAGGTCTCAAAAAGTGTTTCTTCACCCCGGGAAGTGAATTAAATACCATTTGGAGGCATTTAATGTTCAAGCAAAAACAGCTGATTTTTGACAAAAGAGATAACAGCCCCCCATTACGTAATTCTTCAGAAAGGTGAAAAATTGTCTGTTTTCAAATGTTTTATTTTTGAATGTCAGTTCACATTTGTAGGTGGATTATTAGTTTTAGAGCTAAAATTAGCATATTTAGAGTGATTTTCATGCTTCTAGGGGCTCTAAACACAAGATTTGTGGAATGGTTAAAAGTGCATGAAAATGGCCAATTTGCTCACTCTGAGGTCTCAAAAAGTGTTTCTTCACCCCGGGAAGTGAATTAAATACCATTTGGAGGCATTTAATGTTCAAGCAAAAACGGCTGATTTTTGACAAAAGAGATAACACCCCCCCATTACGTCATTCTTCAGAAAGGTGAAAAATGGTCCGTTTTCAAATGTTTTCGTTTTTGAATGTCAGTTCACATTTGTAGGTGGATTATTAGTTTTAGAGCTAAAATTAGCATGTTTAAAGTGATTTTCATGCTTCCAGGGGCTCTAAACACAAGGTTTGTGGAATAGTTAAAAGTGCATGAAAATGGCCAATTTGCTCACTCTGAGGTCTCAAAAAGTGTTTCTTCACCCCGGGAAGTGAATTAAATACCATTTGGAGGCATTTAATGTTCAAGCAAAAACAGCTGATTTTTGACAAAAGAGATAACACCCCCCATTACGTGATGCTTCAGAAAGGTGAAAAATTGTCCGTTTTCAAATGTTTTATTTTTGAATGTCAGTTCACATTTGTAGGTGGATTATTAGTTTTAAAGCTAAAATTAGCATGTTTAAAGAGATTTTCATGCTTCCTGTGGCCCTAAACACAAGGTTTGTGGAATGGTTAAAAGTGCATGAAAATGGCCAATTTGCTCACTCTGAGGTCTCAAAAAGTGTTTCTTCAGCCCGGGAAGTGAATTAAATACCATTTGGAGGCATTTAATGTTCAAGCAAAAACAGATGATTTTTGACAAAAGAGATAACAGCCCCCCATTACGTAATTCTTCAGAAAGGTGAAAAATGGTCTGTTTTCAAATGTTTTATTTTTGAATGTCAGTTCACATTTGTAGGCGGATTATTAGTTTTAGAGCTAAAATTAGCATATTTAGAGTGATTTTCATGCTTCTAGGGGCTCTAAACACAAGATTTGTGGAATGGTTAAAAGTGCATGAAAATGGCCAATTTGCTCACTCTGAGGTCTCAAAAAGTGTTTCTTCACCCCGGGAAGTGAATTAAATACCATTTGGAGGCATTTAATGTTCAAGCAAAAACGGCTGATTTTTGACAAAAGAGATAACACCCCCCCATTACGTCATTCTTCAGAAAGGTGAAAAATGGTCCGTTTTCAAATGTTTTAGTTTTTGAACGTCAGTTCACATTTGTAGGTGGATTATTAGTTTTAGAGCTAAAATTAGCATGTTTAAAGTGATTTTCATGCTTCCAGGGGCTCTAAACACAAGATTTGTGGAATGGTTAAAAGTGCATGAAAATGGCCAATTTGCTCACTCTGAGGTGTCAAAAAGTGTTTCTTCACCCCGGGAAGTGAATTAAATACAATTTGGAGGCATTTAATGTTCAAGCAAAAACAGCTGATTTTTGACAAAAGAGATAACACCCCCCCATTACGTAATTCTTCAGAAAGGTGAAAAATGGTCCATTTTCAAAAGTTTTATTTTTGAACGTCAGTTCACATTTGTAGGTGGATTATTAGTTTTAGAGCTAAAATTAGCATGTTTAAAGTGATTTTCATGCTTCCAGGGGCTCAAAACACAAGATTTGTGGAATGGTTAAAAGTGCATGAAAATGGCCAATTTGCTCACTCTGAGGTCTCAAAAAGTGTTTCTTCACCCCGGGAAGTGAATTAAATACCATTTGGAGGCATTTAATGTTCAAGCAAAAACGGCGGATTTTTGACAAAAGAGATAACACCCCCCATTACGTGATGCTTCAGAAAGGTGAAAAATTGTCCGTTTTCAAATGTTTTATTTTTGAATGTCAGTTCACATTTGTAGGTGGATCATCAGTTTTAGAGCTAAAAAAATTAGCATGTTTAAAGTGATTTTCATGCTTCCAGGGGCTCTAAACACAAGATTTGTGGAATGGTTAAAAGTGCATGAAAATGGTCAATTTGCTCACTCTGAGGTCTCAAAAAGTGTTTCTTCACCCCGGGAAGTGAATTAAATACCATTTGGAGGCATTTAATGTTCAATCAAAAACAGCTGATTTTTGACAAAAGAGATAACACCTCCCATTACGTCATGCTTCAGAAAGGTGAAAAATTGTCCGTTTTCAAATGTTTTATTTTTGAATGTCAGTTCACATTTGTAGGTGGATTATTAGTTTTAGAGCTAAAATTAGCATGTTTAAAGAGATTTTCATGCTTCCTGTGGCCCTAAACACAAGGTTTGTGGAATGGTTAAAAGTGCATGAAAATGGCCAATTTGCTCACTCTGAGGTCTCAAAAAGTGTTTCTTCACCCCGGGAAGTGAATTAAATACCATTTGGAGGCATTTAATGTTCAAGCAAAAACAGCTGATTTTTGACAAAAGAGATAACAGCCCCCATTACATAATTCTTCAGAAAGGTGAAAAATTGTCTGTTTTCAAATGTTTTATTTTTGAATGTCAGTTCACATTTGTAGGTGGATTATTAGTTTTAGAGCTAAAATTAGCATATTTAGAGTGATTTTCATGCTTCTAGGGGCTCTAAACACAAGATTTGTGGAATGGTTAAAAGTGCATGAAAATGGCCAATTTGATCACTCTGAGGTCTCAAAAAGTGTTTCTTCACCCTGGAGAGTGAATTAAATACCATTTGGAGGCATTTAATGTTCAAGCAAAAACGGCTGATTTTTGACAAAAGAGATAACACCCCCCATTACGTCATTCTTCAGAAAGGTGAAAAATGGTCCGTTTTCAAATGTTTTAGTTTTTGAATGTCAGTTCACATTTGTAGGTGGATTATTAGTTTTAAAGCTAAAATTAGCATGTTTAAAGTGATTTTCATGCTTCCAGGGGCTCTAAACACAAGGTTTGTGGAATAGTTAAAAGTGCATGAAAATGGCCAATTTGCTCACTCTGAGGTCTCAAAAAGTGTTTCTTCACCCCGGGAAGTGAATTAAATACCATTTGGAGGCATTTAATGTTCAAGCAAAAACAGCTGATTTTTGACAAAAGAGATAACACCCCCCATTACGTGATGCTTCAGAAAGGTGAAAAATTGTCCGTTTTCAAATGTTTTATTTTTGAATGTCAGTTCACATTTGTAGGTGGATCATCAGTTTTAGAGCTAAAAAATTAGCATGTTTAAAGTTATTTTCATGCTTCCAGGGGCTCTAAACACAAGATTTGTGGAATGGTTAAAAGTGCATGAAAATGGTCAATTTGCTCACTCTGAGGTCTCAAAAAGTGTTTCTTCACCCCGGGAAGTGAATTAAATACCATTTGGAGGCATTTAATGTTCAATCAAAAACAGCTGATTTTTGACAAAAGAGATAACACCTCCCATTACGTCATGCTTCAGAAAGGTGAAAAATTGTCCGTTTTCAAATGTTTTATTTTTGAATGTCAGTTCACATTTGTAGGTGGATTATTAGTTTTAGAGCTAAAATTAGCATGTTTAAAGAGATTTTCATGCTTCCTGTGGCCCTAAACACAAGGTTTGTGGAATGGTTAAAAGTGCATGAAAATGGCCAATTTGCTCACTCTGAGGTCTCAAAAAGTGTTTCTTCACCCCGGGAAATGAATTAAATACCATTTGGAGGCATTTAATGTTCAAGCAAAAACAGATGATTTTTGACAAAAGAGATAACAGCCCCCCATTACGTAATTCTTCAGAAAGGTGAAAAATTGTCTGTTTTCAAATGTTTTATTTTTGAATGTTAGTTCACATTTGTAGGTGGATTATTATTTTTAGAGCTAAAATTAGCATATTTAGAGTGATTTTCATGCTTCTAGGGGCTCTAAACACAAGATTTGTGGAATGGTTAAAAGTGCATGAAAATGGCCAATTTGCTCACTCTGAGGTCTCAAAAAGTGTTTCTTCACCCCGGGAAGTGAATTAAATACAATTTGGAGGCATTTAATGTTCAAGCAAAAACGGCTGATTTTTGACAAAAGAGATAACACCCCCCCATTACGTCATTCTTCAGAAAGGTGAAAAATGGTCCGTTTTCAAATGTTTTAGTTTTTGAACGTCAGTTCACATTTGTAGGTGGATTATTAGTTTTAGAGCTAAAATTAGCATGTTTAAAGTGATTTTCATGCTTCCAGGGGCTCTAAACACAAGATTTGTGGAATGGTTAAAAGTGCATGAAAATGGCCAATTTGCTCACTCTGAGGTGTCAAAAAGTGTTTCTTCACCCCGGGAAGTGAATTAAATACAATTTGGAGGCATTTAATGTTCAAGCAAAAACGGCGGATTTTTGACAAAAGAGATAACACCTCCCATTACGTCATGCTTCAGAAAGGTGAAAAATTGTCCGTTTTCAAATGTTTTATTTTTGAATGTCAGTTCACATTTGTAGGTGGATTATTAGTTTTAGAGCTAAAATTAGCATGTTTAAAGTGATTTTCATGCTTCCTGTGGCCCTAAACACAAGGTTTGTGGAATGGTTAAAAGTGCATGAAAATGGCCAATTTGCTCACTCTGAGGTCTCAAAAAGTGTTTCTTCACCCCGGGAAGTGAATTAAATACCATTTGGAGGCATTTACTGTTCAAGTAAAAACAGCTGATTTTTGACAAAAGAGATAACACCCCCCATTACGTAATTCTTCAGAAAGGTGAAAAATTGTCTGTTTTCAAATGTTTTATTTTTGAATGTCAGTTCACATTTGTAGGTGGATTATTAGTTTTAGAGCTAAAATTAGCATATTTAAAGTGATTTTCATGCTTCCAGGGGCTCTAAACAAAAGATTTGTGGAATGGTTAAAAGTGCATGAAAATGGCCAATTTGCTCACTCTGAGGTCTCAAAAAGTGTTTCTTCACCCCGGGAAGTGAATTAACTACCATTTGGAGGCATTTAATGTTCAAGCAAAAACAGCTGATTTTTGACAAAAGAGATAACACCCCCCCATTACGTAATTCTTCAGAAAGGTGAAAAATGGTCCGTTTTCAAATGTTTTATTTTTGAACGTCAGTTCACATTTGTAGGTGGATTATTAGTTTTAGAGCTAAAATTAGCATGTTTAAAGTGATTTTCATGCTTCCAGGGGCTCAAAACACAAGATTTGTGGAATGGTTAAAAGTGCATGAAAATGGCCAATTTGCTCACTCTGGGGTCTCAAAAAGTGTTTCTTCACCCCGGGAAGTGAATTAAATACCATTTGGAGGCATTTAATGTTCAATCAAAAACAGCTGATTTTTGACAAAAGAGATAACACCGCCCATTACGTCATGCTTCAGAAAGGTGAAAAATTGTCCGTTTTCAAATGTTTTATTTTTGAATGTCAGTTCACATTTGTAGGTGGATTATTAGTTTTAGAGCTAAAATTAGCATGTTTAAAGTGATTTTCATGCTTCCTGTGGCCCTAAACACAAGGTTTGTGGAATGGTTAAAAGTGCATGAAAATGGCCAATTTGCTCACTCTGAGGTCTCAAAAAGTGTTTCTTCACCCCGGGAAGTGAATTAAATACCATTTGGAGGCATTTAATGTTCAAGCAAAAACAGCTGATTTTTGACAAAAGAGATAACACCTCCCATTACGTCATGCTTCAGAAAGGTGAAAAATTGTCCGTTTTCAAATGTTTTATTTTTGAATGTCAGTTCACATTTGTAGGTGGATTATTAGTTTTAGAGCTGAAATTAGCATGTTTAAAGTGATTTTCATGCTTCCAGGGGCTCTAAACACAAGGTTTGTGGAATAGTTAAAAGTGCATGAAAATGGCCAATTTGCTCACTCTGAGGACTCAAAAAGTGTTTCTTCACCCCGGGAAGTGAATTAAATACCATTCGGAGGCATTTAATGTTCAAGCAAAAACAGCTGATTTTTGACAAAAGAGATAACACCCCCCATTACGTAATTCTTCAGAAAGGTGAAAAATTGTCCGTTTTCAAATGTTTTATTTTTGACTGTCAGTTCACATTTGTAGGTGGATTATTAGTTTTAGAGCTAAAATTAGCATGTTTAAAGTGATTTTCATGCTTCCAGGGGCTCTAAACACAAGATTTGTGGAATGGTTAAAAGTGCATGAAAATGGCCAATTTGCTCACTCTGAGGTGTCAAAAAGTGTTTCTTCACCCCGGGAAGTGAATTAAATACAATTTGGAGGCATTTAATGTTCAAGCAAAAACGGCGGATTTTTGACAAAAGAGATAACACCCCCCCATTACGTGATGCTTCAGAAAGGTGAAAAATTGTCCGTTTTCAAATGTTTTATTTTTGAATGTCAGTTCACATTTGTAGGTGGATCATCAGTTTTAGAGCTAAAAAAATTAGCATGTTTAAAGTGATTTTCATGCTTCCAGGGGCTCTAAACACAAGATTTGTGGAATGGTTAAAAATGCATGAAAATGGCCAATTTGCTCACTCTGAGGTCTCAAAAAGTGTTTCTTCACCCCGGGAAGTGAATTAAATACCATTTGGAGGCATTTAATGTTCAATCAAAAACAGCTGATTGTTGACAAAAGAGATAACACCTCCCATTACGTCATGCTTCAGAAAGGTGAAAAATTGTCCGTTTTCAAATGTTTTATTTTTGAATGTCAGTTCACATTTGTAGGTGGATTATTAGTTTTAGAGCTAAAATTAGCATGTTTAAAGTGATTTTCATGCTTCCTGTGGCCCTAAACACAAGGTTTGTGGAATGGTTAAAAGTGCATGAAAATGGCCAATTTGCTCACTCTGAGGTCTCAAAAAGTGTTTCTTCAACCCGGGAAGTGAATTAAATACCATTTGGAGGCATTTAATGTTCAAGCAAAAACAGCTGATTTTTGACAAAAGAGATAACACCTCCCATTACGTCATGCTTCAGAAAGGTGAAAAATTGTCAGTTTTCAAATGTTTTATTTTTGAATGTCAGTTCACATTTGTAGGTGGATTATTAGTTTTAGAACTAAAATTAGCATGTTTAAAGTGATTTTCATGCTTCCAGGGGCTCTAAACACAAGGTTTGTGGAATAGTTAAAAGTGCATGAAAATGGCCAATTTGCTCACTCTGAGGACTCAAAAAGTGTTTCTTCACCCCGGGAAGTGAATTAAATACCATTTGGAGGCATTTATTGTTCAAGCAAAAACAGCTGATTTTTGACAAAAGAGATAACACCTCCCATTACGTCATGCTTCAGAAAGGTGAAAAATTGTCCGTTTTCAAATGTTTTATTTTTGAATGTCAGTTCACATTTGTAGGTGGATTATTAGTTTTAGAGCTAAAATTAGCATATTTAGAGTGATTTTCATGCTTCCAGGGGCTCTAAACACAAGATTTGTGGAATGGTTAAAAGTGCATGAAAATGGCCAATTTGCTCACTCTGAGGTCTCAAAAAGTGTTTCTTCACCCCGGGAAGTGAATTAAATACCATTTGGAGGCATTTAATGTTCAAGCAAAAACGGCTGATTTTTGACAAAAGAGATAACACCCCCCCATTACGTCATTCTTCAGAAAGGTGAAAAATGGTCCGTTTTCAAATGTTTTATTTTTGAATGTCAGTTCACATTTGTAGGTGGATTATTAGTTTTAGAGCTAAAATTAGCATGTTTAAAGTGATTTTCATGCTTCCTGTGGCCCTAAACACAAGGTTTGTGGAATGGTTAAAAGTGCATGAAAATGGCCAATTTGCTCACTCTGGGGTCTCAAAAAGTGTTTCTTCACCCCGGGAAGTGAATTAAATACCATTTGGAGGCATTTACTGTTCAAGTAAAAACAGCTGATTTTTGACAAAAGAGATAACACCCCCCCATTACGTCATTCTTCAGAAAGGTGAAAAATGGTCCGTTTTCAAATGTTTTATTTTTGAACGTCAGTTCACATTTGTAGGTGGATTATTAGTTTTAGAGCTAAAATTAGCATGTTTAAAGTGATTTTCATGCTTCCAGGGGCTCAAAACACAAGATTTGTGGAATGGTTAAAAGTGCATGAAAATGGCCAATTTGCTCACTCTGAGGTCTCAAAAAGTGTTTCTTCACCCCGGGAAGTGAATTAAATACCATTTGGAGGCATTTAATGTTCAATCAAAAACAGCAGATTTTTGACAAAAGAGATAACACCTCCCATTACGTCATGCTTCAGAAAGGTGAAAAATTGTCCGTTTTCAAATGTTTTTTTTTTGAATGTCAGTTCACATTTGTAGGTGGATTATTAGTTTTAGAGCTAAAATTAGCATGTTTAAAGTGATTTTCATGCTTCCTGTGGCCCTAAACACAAGGTTTGTGGAATGGTTAAAAGTGCATGAAAATGGCCAATTTGCTCACTCTGAGGTCTCAAAAAGTGTTTCTTCACCCCGGGAAGTGAATTAAATACCATTTGGAGGCATTTAATGTTCAAGCAAAAACAGCTGATTTTTGAGAAAAGAGATAACACCTCCCATTACGTCATGCTTCAGAAAGGTGAAAAATTGTCCGTTTTCAAATGTTTTATTTTTGAATGTCAGTTCACATTTGTAGGTGGATTATTAGTTTTAGAGCTGAAATTAGCATGTTTAAAGTGATTTTCATGCTTCCAGGGGCTCTAAACACAAGGTTTGTGGAATAGTTAAAAGTGCATGAAAATGGCCAATTTGCTCACTCTGAGGACTCAAAAAGTGTTTCTTCACCCCGGGAAGTGAATTAAATACCATTCGGAGGCATTTAATGTTCAAGCAAAAACAGCTGATTTTTGACAAAAGAGATAACACCCCCCCATTACGTAATTCTTCAGAAAGGTGAAAAATTGTCCGTTTTCAAATGTTTTATTTTTGACTGTCAGTTCACATTTGTAGGTGGATTATTAGTTTTAGAGCTAAAATTAGCATGTTTAAAGTTATTTTCATGCTTCCAGGGGCTCTAAACACAAGATTTGTGGAATGGTTAAAAGTGCATGAAAATGGCCAATTTGCTCACTCTGAGGTCTCAAAAAGTGTTTCTTCACCCCGGGAAGTGAATTAAATACAATTTGGAGGCATTTAATGTTCAAGCAAAAACGGCGGATTTTTGACAAAAGAGATAACACCCCCCCATTACGTGATGCTTCAGAAAGGTGCAAAATTGTCCGTTTTCAAATGTTTTATTTTTGAATGTCAGTTCACATTTGTAGGTGGATCATCAGTTTTAGAGCTAAAAAAATTAGCATGTTTAAAGTGATTTTCATGCTTCCATGGGCTCTAAACACAAGATTTGTGGAATGGTTAAAAGTGCATGAAAATGGCCAATTTGCTCACTCTGAGGTCTCAAAAAATGTTTCTTCACCCCGGGAAGTGAATTAAATACCATTTGGAGGCATTTAATGTTCAATCAAAAACAGCTGATTTTTGACAAAAGAGATAACACCTCCCATTACGTCATGCTTCAGAAAGGTGAAAAATTGTCCGTTTTCAAATGTTTTATTTTTGAATGTCAGTTCACATTTGTAGGTGGATTATTAGTTTTAGAGCTAAAATTAGCATGTTTAAAGTGATTTTCATGCTTCCTGTGGCCCTAAACACAAGGTTTGTGGAATGGTTAAAAGTGCATGAAAATGGCCAATTTGCTCACTCTGAGGTCTCAAAAAGTGTTTCTTCAACCCGGGAAGTGAATTAAATACCATTTGGAGGCATTTAATGTTCAAGCAAAAACAGCTGATTTTTGACAAAAGAGATAACACCTCCCATTACGTCATGCTTCAGAAAGGTGAAAAATTGTCCGTTTTCAAATGTTTTATTTTTGAATGTCAGTTCACATTTGTAGGTGGATTATTAGTTTTAGAGCTAAAATTAGCATGTTTAAAGTGATTTTCATGCTTCCAGGGGCTCTAAACACAAGGTTTGTGGAATAGTTAAAAGTGCATGAAAATGGCCAATTTGCTCACTCTGAGGACTCAAAAAGTGTTTCTTCACCCCGGGAAGTGAATTAAATACCATTTGGAGGCATTTAATGTTCAAGCAAAAACAGCTGATTTTTGACAAAAGAGATAACACCTCCCATTACGTCATGCTTCAGAAAGGTGAAAAATTGTCCGTTTTCAAATGTTTTATTTTTGAATGTCAGTTCACATTTGTAGGTGGATTATTAGTTTTAGAGCTAAAATTAGCATGTTTAAAGAGATTTTCATGCTTCCTGTGGCCCTAAACACAAGGTTTGTGGAATGGTTAAAAGTGCATGAAAATGGCCAATTTGCTCAATCTGAGGTCTCAAAAAGTGTTTCTTCACCCCGGGAAGTGAATTAAATACAATTTGGAGGCATTTAATGTTCAAGCAAAAACGGCGGATTTTTGACAAAAGAGATAACACACCCCCCATTACGTGATGCTTCAGAAAGGTGAAAAATTGTCCGTTTTCAAATGTTTTATTTTTGAATGTCAGTTCACATTTGTAGGTGGATCATCAGTTTTAGAGCTAAAAAAATTAGCATGTTTAAAGTGATTTTCATGCTTCCAGGGGCTCTAAACACAAGATTTGTGGAATGGTTAAAAGTGCATGAAAATGGCCAATTTGCTCACTCTGAGGTCTCAAAAAGTGTTTCTTCACCCCGGGAAGTGAATTAAATACCATTTGGAGACATTTAATGTTCAATCAAAAACAGCTGATTTTTGACAAAAGAGATAACACCTCCCATTACGTCATGCTTCAGAAAGGTGAAAAATTGTCCGTTTTCAAATGTTTTATTTTTGAATGTCAGTTCACATTTGTAGGTGGATTATTAGTTTTAGAGCTAAAATTAGCATGTTTAAAGAGATTTTCATGCTTCCTGTGGCCCTAAACACAAGGTTTGTGGAATGGTTAAAAGTGCATGAAAATGGCCAATTTGTTCACTCTGAGGTCTCAAAAAGTGTTTCTTCACCCCGGGAAGTGAATTAAATACCATTTGGAGGCATTTAATGTTCAAGCAAAAACAGCTGATTTTTGACAAAAGAGATAACAGCCCCCCATTACGTCATTCTTCAGAAAGGTAAAAAATTTCTGTTTTCAAATGTTTTATTTTTGAATGTCAGTTCACATTTGTAGGTGGATTATTAGTTTTAGAGCTAAAATTAGCATATTTAGAGTGATTTTCATGCTTCCAGGGGCTCTAAACACAAGATTTGTGGAATGGTTAAAAGTGCATGAAAATGGCCAATTTGCTCACTCTGAGGTCTCAAAAAGTGTTTCTTCACCCCGGGAAGTGAATTAAATACCATTTGGAGGCATTTAATGTTCAAGCAAAAACGGCTGATTTTTGACAAAAGAGATAACACCCCCCCATTACGTCATTCTTCAGAAAGGTGAAAAATGGTCCGTTTTCAAATGTTTTAGTTTTTGAACGTCAGTTCACATTTGTAGGTGGATTATTAGTTTTAGAGCTAAAATTAGCATGTTTAAAGTGATTTTCATGCTTCCAGGGGCTCTAAACACAAGATTTGTGGAATGGTTAAAAGTGCATGAAAATGGCCAATTTGCTCACTCTGAGGTGTCAAAAAGTGTTTCTTCACCCCGGGAAGTGAATTAAATACAATTTGGAGGCATTTAATGTTCAAGCAAAAACGGCCGATTTTTGACAAAAGAGATAACACCCCCCATTACGTGATGCTTCAGAAAGGTGAAAAATTGTCCGTTTTCAAATGTTTTATTTTTGAATGTCAGTTCACATTTGTAGGTGGATTATTAGTTTTAGAGCTAAAATTAGCATGTTTAAAGAGATTTTCATGCTTCCTGTGGCCCTAAACACAAGGTTTGTGGAATGGTTAAAAGTGCATGAAAATGGCCAATTTGCTCACTCTGATGTCTCAAAAAGTGTTTCTTCACCCCGGGAAGTGAATTAAATACCATTTGGAGGCATTTAATGTTCAAGCAAAAACAGCTGATTTTTGACAAAAGAGATAACACCCCCATTACGTGATGCTTCAGAAAGGTGAAAAATTGTCCGTTTTCAAATGTTTTATTTTTGAATGTCAGTTCACATTTGTAGGTGGATCATCAGTTTTAGAGCTAAAAAAAATTAGCATGTTTAAAGTGATTTTCATGCTTCCAGGGGCTCTAAACACAAGATTTGTGGAATGGTTAAAAGTGCATGAAAATGGCCAATTTGCTCACTCTGAGGTCTCAAAAAGTGTTTCTTCACCCCGGGAAGTGAATTAAATACCATTTGGAGGCATTTAATGTTCAAGCAAAAACAGCTGATTTTTGACAAAAGAGATAACACCCCCCATTACGTAATTCTTCAGAAAGGTGAAAAATTGTCTGTTTTCAAATGTTTTATTTTTGAATGTCAGTTCACATTTGTAGGTGGATTATTAGTTTTAGAGCTAAAATTAGCATATTTAAAGTGATTTTCATGCTTCCAGGGGCTCTAAACAAAAGATTTGTGGAATGGTTAAAAGTGCATGAAAATGGCCAATTTGCTCACTCTGAGGTCTCAAAAAGTGTTTCTTCACCCCGGGAAGTGAATTAAATACCATTTGGAGGCATTTAATGTTCAAGCAAAAACGGCTGATTTTTGACAAAAGAGATAACACCCCCCCATTACGTCATTCTTCAGAAAGGTGAAAAATGGTCCGTTTTCAAATGTTTTATTTTTGAACGTCAGTTCACATTTGTAGGTGGATTATTAGTTTTAGAGCTAAAATTAGCATGTTTAAAGTGATTTTCATGCTTCCAGGGGCTCTAAACACAAGATTTGTGGAATGGTTAAAAGTGCATGAAAATGGCCAATTTGCTCACTCTGAGGTCTCAAAAAGTGTTTCTTCACCCCGGGAATTGAATTAAATACCATTTGGAGGCATTTAATGTTCAAGCAAAAACAGCTGATTTTTGACAAAAGAGATAACACCCCCCCATTACGTAATTCTTCAGAAAGGTAAAAAATGGTCCGTTTTCAAATGTTTTATTTTTGAACGTCAGTTCACATTTGTAGGTGGATTATTAGTTTTAGAGCTAAAATTAGCATGTTTAAAGTGATTTTCATGCTTCCAGGGGCTCAAAACACAAGATTTGTGGAATGGTTAAAAGTGCATGAAAATGGCCAATTTGCTCACTCTGAGGTCTCAAAAAGTGTTTCTTCACCCCGGGAAGTGAATTAAATACCATTTGGAGGCATTTAATGTTCAAGCAAAAACGGCTGATTTTTGACAAAAGAGATAACACCCCCCCATTACGTCATGCTTCAGAAAGGTGAAAAATGGTCCGTTTTCAAATGTTTTATTTTTGAATGTCAATTCACATTTGTAGGTGGATTATTAGTTTTAGAGCTAAAATTAGCATGTTTAAAGTGATTTTCATGCTTCCAGTGGCCCGGGAAGTGAATTAAATACCATTTGGAGGCATTTAATGTTCAAGCAAAAACAGCTGATTTTTGACAAAAGAGATAACACCCTCCATTACGTCATTCTTCAGAAAGGTAAAAAATGGTCCGTTTTCAAATGTTTTATTTTTGAACGTCAGTTCACATTTGTAGGTGGATTATTAGTTTTAGAGCTAAAATTTGCATGTTTAAAGTGATTTTCATGCTTCCAGGGGCTCTAAACACAAGATTTGTGGAATGGTTAAAAGTGCATGAAAATGGCCAATTTGCTCACTCTGGGGTCTCAAAAAGTGTTTCTTCACCCCGGGAAGTGAATTAAATACAATTTGGAGGCATTTAATGTTCAAGCAAAAACGGCGGATTTTTGACAAAAGAGATAACACCCCCCCATTACGTGATGCTTCAGAAAGGTGAAAAATTGTCCGTTTTCAAATGTTTTATTTTTGAATGTCAGTTCACATTTGTAGGTGGATCATCAGTTTTAGAGCTAAAAAAATGTGCATGTTTAAAGTGATTTTCATGCTTCCATGGGCTCTAAACACAAGATTTGTGGAATGGTTAAAAGTGCATGAAAATGGCCAATTTGCTCACTCTGAGGTCTCAAAAAGTGTTTCTTCACCCCGGGAAGTGAATTAAATACCATTTGGAGGCATTTAATGTTCAAGCAAAAACAGCAGATTTTTGACAAAAGAGATAACACCCCCTCATTACGTAATTCTTCAGAAAGGTGAAAAATTGTCCGTTTTCAAATGTTTTATTTTAGAATGTCAGTTCACATTTGTAGGTGGATTATTAGTTTTAGAGCTAAAATTAGCATGTTTAAAGTGATTTTCATGCTTCCAGGGGCTCTAAACACAAGATTTGTGGAATGGTTAAAAGTGCATGAAAATGGCCAATTTGCTCAATCTGAGGTCTCAAAAAGTGTTTCTTCACCCCGGGAAGTGAATTAAATACAATTTGGAGGCATTTAATGTTCAAGCAAATACGGCGGATTTTTGACAAAAGAGATAACACCCCCCCATTACGTGATGCTTCAGAAAGGTGAAAAATTTTCCGTTTTCAAATGTTTTATTTTTGAATGTCAGTTCACATTTGTAGGTGGATCATCAGTTTTAGAGCTAAAAAAATTAGCATGTTTAAAGTGATTTTCATGCTTCCAGGGGCTCTAAACACAAGATTTGTGGAATGGTTAAAAGTGAATGAAAATGGCCAATTTGCTCACTCTGAGGTCTCAAAAAGTGTTTCTTCACCCCGGGAAGTGAATTAAATACCATTTGGAGGCATTTAATGTTCAATCAAAAACAGCTGATTTTTGACAAAAGAGATAACACCTCCCATTACGTCATGCTTCAGAAAGGTGAAAAATTGTCCGTTTTCAAATGTTTTATTTTTGAATGTCAGTTCACATTTGTAGGTGGATTATTAGTTTTAGAGCTAAAATTAGCATGTTTAAAGAGATTTTCATGCTTCCTGTGGCCCTAAACACAAGGTTTGTGGAATGGTTAAAAGTGCATGAAAATGGCCAATTTGCTCACTCTGATGTCTCAAAAAGTGTTTCTTCACCCCGGGAAGTGAATTAAATACCATTTGGAGGCATTTAATGTTCAAGCAAAAACAGCTGATTTTTGACAAAAGAGATAACACCCCCATTACGTGATGCTTCAGAAAGGTGAAAAATTGTCCGTTTTCAAATGTTTTATTTTTGAATGTCAGTTCACATTTGTAGGTGGATCATCAGTTTTAGAGCTAAAAAAAATTAGCATGTTTAAAGTGATTTTCATGCTTCCAGGGGCTCTAAACACAAGATTTGTGGAATGGTTAAAAGTGCATGAAAATGGCCAATTTGCTCACTCTGAGGTCTCAAAAAGTGTTTCTTCACCCCGGGAAGTGAATTAAATACCATTTGGAGGCATTTAATGTTCAAGCAAAAACAGCTGATTTTTGACAAAAGAGATAACACCCCCCATTACGTAATTCTTCAGAAAGGTGAAAAATTGTCTGTTTTCAAATGTTTTATTTTTGAATGTCAGTTCACATTTGTAGGTGGATTATTAGTTTTAGAGCTAAAATTAGCATATTTAAAGTGATTTTCATGCTTCCAGGGGCTCTAAACAAAAGATTTGTGGAATGGTTAAAAGTGCATGAAAATGGCCAATTTGCTCACTCTGAGGTCTCAAAAAGTGTTTCTTCACCCCGGGAAGTGAATTAAATACCATTTGGAGGCATTTAATGTTCAAGCAAAAACGGCTGATTTTTGACAAAAGAGATAACACCCCCCCATTACGTCATTCTTCAGAAAGGTGAAAAATGGTCCGTTTTCAAATGTTTTATTTTTGAACGTCAGTTCACATTTGTAGGTGGATTATTAGTTTTAGAGCTAAAATTAGCATGTTTAAAGTGATTTTCATGCTTCCAGGGGCTCTAAACACAAGATTTGTGGAATGGTTAAAAGTGCATGAAAATGGCCAATTTGCTCACTCTGAGGTCTCAAAAAGTGTTTCTTCACCCCGGGAAGTGAATTAAATACCATTTGGAGGCATTTAATGTTCAAGCAAAAACGGCTGATTTTTGACAAAAGAGATAACACCCCCCCATTACGTCATGCTTCAGAAAGGTGAAAAATGGTCCGTTTTCAAATGTTTTATTTTTGAATGTCAATTCACATTTGTAGGTGGATTATTAGTTTTAGAGCTAAAATTAGCATGTTTAAAGTGATTTTCATGCTTCCAGTGGCCCGGGAAGTGAATTAAATACCATTTGGAGGCATTTAATGTTCAAGCAAAAACAGCTGATTTTTGACAAAAGAGATAACACCCTCCATTACGTCATTCTTCAGAAAGGTAAAAAATGGTCCGTTTTCAAATGTTTTATTTTTGAACGTCAGTTCACATTTGTAGGTGGATTATTAGTTTTAGAGCTAAAATTAGCATGTTTAAAGTGATTTTCATGCTTCCAGGGGCTCTAAACACAAGATTTGTGGAATGGTTAAAAGTGCATGAAAATGGCCAATTTGCTCACTCTGGGGTCTCAAAAAGTGTTTCTTCACCCCGGGAAGTGAATTAAATACAATTTGGAGGCATTTAATGTTCAAGCAAAAACGGCGGATTTTTTACAAAAGAGATAACACCCCCCCATTACGTGATGCTTCAGAAAGGTGAAAAATTGTCCGTTTTCAAATGTTTTATTTTTGAATGTCAGTTCACATTTGTAGGTGGATCATCAGTTTTAGAGCTAAAAAAATGTGCATGTTTAAAGTGATTTTCATGCTTCCATGGGCTCTAAACACAAGATTTGTGGAATGGTTAAAAGTGCATGAAAATGGCCAATTTGCTCACTCTGAGGTCTCAAAAAGTGTTTCTTCACCCCGGGAAGTGAATTAAATACCATTTGGAGGCATTTAATGTTCAATCAAAAACAGCTGATTTTTGACAAAAGAGATAACACCTCCCATTACGTCATGCTTCAGAAAGGTGAAAAATTGTCCGTTTTCAAATGTTTTATTTTTGAATGTCAGTTCACATTTGTAGGTGGATTATTAGTTTTAGAGCTAAAATTAGCATGTTTAAAGAGATTTTCATGCTTCCTGTGGCCCTAAACACAAGGTTTGTGGAATGGTTAAAAGTGCATGAAAATGGCCAATTTGCTCACTCTGATGTCTCAAAAAGTGTTTCTTCACCCCGGGAAGTGAATTAAATACCATTTGGAGGCATTTAATGTTCAAGCAAAAACAGCTGATTTTTGACAAAAGAGATAACACCCCCATTACGTGATGCTTCAGAAAGGTGAAAAATTGTCCGTTTTCAAATGTTTTATTTTTGAATGTCAGTTCACATTTGTAGGTGGATCATCAGTTTTAGAGCTAAAAAAATTTAGCATGTTTAAAGTGATTTTCATGCTTCCAGGGGCTCTAAACACAAGATTTGTGGAATGGTTAAAAGTGCATGAAAATGGCCAATTTGCTCACTCTGAGGTCTCAAAAAGTGTTTCTTCACCCCGGGAAGTGAATTAAATACCATTTGGAGGCATTTAATGTTCAAGCAAAAACAGCTGATTTTTGACAAAAGAGATAACACCCCCCATTACGTAATTCTTCAGAAAGGTGAAAAATTGTCTGTTTTCAAATGTTTTATTTTTGAATGTCAGTTCACATTTGTAGGTGGATTATTAGTTTTAGAGCTAAAATTAGCATATTTAAAGTGATTTTCATGCTTCCAGGGGCTCTAAACAAAAGATTTGTGGAATGGTTAAAAGTGCATGAAAATGGCCAATTTGCTCACTCTGAGGTCTCAAAAAGTGTTTCTTCACCCCGGGAAGTGAATTAAATACCATTTGGAGGCATTTAATGTTCAAGCAAAAACGGCTGATTTTTGACAAAAGAGATAACACCCCCCCATTACGTCATTCTTCAGAAAGGTGAAAAATGGTCCGTTTTCAAATGTTTTATTTTTGAACGTCAGTTCACATTTGTAGGTGGATTATTAGTTTTAGAGCTAAAATGAGCATGTTTAAAGTGATTTTCATGCTTCCAGGGGCTCTAAACACAAGATTTGTGGAATGGTTAAAAGTGCATGAAAATGGCCAATTTGCTCACTCTGAGGTCTCAAAAAGTGTTTCTTCACCCCGGGAAGTGAATTAAATACCATTTGGAGGCATTTAATGTTCAAGCAAAAACAGCTGATTTTTGACAAAAGAGATAACACCCCCACATTACGTAATTCTTCAGAAAGGTGAAAAATGGTCCGTTTTCAAATGTTTTATTTTTGAACGTCAGTTCACATTTGTAGGTGGATTATTAGTTTTAGAGCTAAAATTAGCATGTTTAAAGTGATTTTCATGCTTCCAGGGGCTCAAAACACAAGATTTGTGGAATGGTTAAAAGTGCATGAAAATGGCCAATTTGCTCACTCTGAGGTCTCAAAAAGTGTTTCTTCACCCCGGGAAGTGAATTAAATACCATTTGGAGGCATTTAATGTTCAAGCAAAAACGGCTGATTTTTGACAAAAGAGATAACACCCCCCCCATTACGTCATGCTTCAGAAAGGTGAAAAATGGTCCGTTTTCAAATGTTTTATTTTTGAATGTCAATTCACATTTGTAGGTGGATTATTAGTTTTAGAGCTAAAATTAGCATGTTTAAAGTGATTTTCATGCTTCCAGGGGCCCGGGAAGTGAATTAAATACCATTTGGAGGCATTTAATGTTCAAGCAAAAACAGCTGATTTTTGACAAAAGAGATAACACCCTCCATTACGTCATTCTTCAGAAAGGTAAAAAATGGTCCGTTTTCAAATGTTTTATTTTTGAACGTCAGTTCACATTTGTAGGTGGATTATTAGTTTTAGAGCTAAAATTAGCATGTTTAAAGTGATTTTCATGCTTCCAGGGGCTCTAAACACAAGATTTGTGGAATGGTTAAAAGTGCATGAAAATGGCCAATTTGCTCACTCTGAGGTCTCAAAAAGTGTTTCTTCACCCCGGGAAGTGAATTAAATACCATTTGGAGGCATTTAATGTTCAATCAAAAACAGCTGATTTTTGACAAAAGAGATAACACCTCCCATTACGTCATGCTTCAGAAAGGTGAAAAATTGTCCGTTTTCAAATGTTTTATTTTTGAATGTCAGTTCACATTTGTAGGTGGATTATTAGTTTTAGAGCTAAAATTAGCATGTTTAAAGTGATTTTCATGCTTCCTGTGGCCCTAAACACAAGGTTTGTGGAATGGTTAAAAGTGCATGAAAATGGCCAATTTGCTTAATCTGAGGTCTCAAAAAGTGTTTCTTCACCCCGGGAAGTGAATTAAATACCATTTGGAGGCATTTAATGTTCAAGCAAAAACAGCTGATTTTTGACAAAAGAGATAACACCTCCCATTACGTCATGCTTCAGAAAGGTGAAAAATTGTCCGTTTTCAAATGTTTTATTTTTGAATGTCAGTTCACATTTGTAGGTGGAATATTAGTTTTAGAGCTAAAATTAGCATGTTTAAAGTGATTTTCATGCTTCCAGGGGCTCTAAACACAAGGTTTGTGGAATAGTTAAAAGTGCATGAAAATGGCCAATTTGCTCACTCTGAGGTCTCAAAAAGTGTTTCTTCACCCCGGGAAGTGAATTAAATACCATTTGGAGGCATTTAATGTTCAAGCAAAAACAGCAGATTTTTGACAAAAGAGATAACACCCCCCCATTACGTAATTCTTCAGAAAGGTGAAAAATTGTCCGTTTTCAAATGTTTTATTTTAGAATGTCAGTTCACATTTGTAGGTGGATTATTAGTTTTAGAGCTAAAATTAGCATGTTTAAAGTGATTTTCATGCTTCCAGGGGCTCTAAACACAAGATTTGTGGAATGGTTAAAAGTGCATGAAAATGGCCAATTTGCTCAATCTGAGGTCTCAAAAAGTGTTTCTTCACCCCGGGAAGTGAATTAAATACAATTTGGAGGCATTTAATGTTCAAGCAAAAACGGCGGATTTTTGACAAAAGAGATAACACCCCCCCATTACGTGATGCTTCAGAAAGGTGAAAAATTGTCCGTTTTCAAATGTTTTATTTTTGAATGTCAGTTCACATTTGTAGGTGGATCATCAGTTTTAGAGCTAAAAAAATTAGCATGTTTAAAGTGATTTTCATGCTTCCATGGGCTCTAAACACAAGATTTGTGGAATGGTTAAAAGTGAATGAAAATGGCCAATTTGCTCACTCTGAGGTCTCAAAAAGTGTTTCTTCACCCCGGGAAGTGAATTAAATACCATTTGGAGGCATTTAATGTTCAAGCAAAAACGGCTGATTTTTGACAAAAGAGATAACACCCCCCCATTACGTCATGCTTCAGAAAGGTGAAAAATGGTCCGTTTTCAAATGTTTTATTTTTGAATGTCAATTCACATTTGTAGGTGGATTATTAGTTTTAGAGCTAAAATTAGCATGTTTAAAGTGATTTTCATGCTTCCAGGGGCCCGGGAAGTGAATTAAATACCATTTGGAGGCATTTAATGTTCAAGCAAAAACAGCTGATTTTTGACAAAAGAGATAACACCCTCCATTACGTCATTCTTCAGAAAGGTAAAAAATGGTCTGTTTTCAAATGTTTTATTTTTGAACGTCAGTTCACATTTGTAGGTGGATTATTAGTTTTAGAGCTAAAATTAGCATGTTTAAAGTGATTTTCATGCTTCCAGGGGCTCTAAACACAAGATTTGTGGAATGGTTAAAAGTGCATGAAAATGGCCAATTTGCTCACTCTGAGGTCTCAAAAAGTGTTTCTTCACCCCGGGAAGTGAATTAAATGCAATTTGGAGGCATTTAATGTTCAAGCAAAAACGGCGGATTTTTGACAAAAGAGATAACACCCCCCCATTACGTGATGCTTCAGAAAGGTGAAAAATTGTCAGTTTTCAAATGTTTTATTTTTGAATGTCAGTTCACATTTGTAGGTGGATCATCAGTTTTAGAGCTAAAAAAATGTGCATGTTTAAAGTGATTTTCATGCTTCCATGGGCTCTAAACACAAGATTTGTGGAATGGTTAAAAGTGCATGAAAATGGCCAATTTGCTCACTCTGAGGTCTCAAAAAGTGTTTCTTCACCCCGGGAAGTGAATTAAATACCATTTGGAGGCATTTAATGTTCAATCAAAAACAGCTGATTTTTGACAAAAGAGATAACACCTCCCATTACGTCATGCTTCAGAAAGGTGAAAAATTGTCAGTTTTCAAATGTTTTATTTTTGAATGTCAGTTCACATTTGTAGGTGGATTATTAGTTTTAGAGCTAAAATTAGCATGTTTAAAGTGATTTTCATGCTTCTTGTGGCCCTAAACACAAGGTTTGTGGAATGGTTAAAAGTGCATGAAAATGGCCAATTTGCTCACTCTGAGGTCTCAAAAAGTGTTTCTTCACCCCGGGAAGTGAATTAAATACCATTTGGAGGCATTTAATGTTCAAGCAAAAACAGCTGATTTTTGACAAAAGAGATAACACCTCCCATTACGTCATGCTTCAGAAAGGTGAAAAATGGTCCGTTTTCAAATGTTTTATTTTTGAACGTCAGTTCACATTTGTAGGTGGATTATTAGTTTTAGAGCTAAAATTAGCATGTTTAAAGTGATTTTCATGCTTCCAGGGGCTCTAAACACAAGATTTGTGGAATGGTTAAAAGTGCATGAAAATGGCCAATTTGCTCACTCTGAGGTCTCAAAAAGTGTTTCTTCACCCCGGGAAGTGAATTAAATACCATTTGGAGGCATTTAATGTTCAAGCAAAAACGGCTGATTTTTGACAAAAGAGATAACACCCCCCCATTACGTCATGCTTCAGAAAGGTGAAAAATGGTCCGTTTTCAAATGTTTTATTTTTGAATGTCAATTCACATTTGTAGGTGGATTATTAGTTTTAGAGCTAAAATTAGCATGTTTAAAGTGATTTTCATGCTTCCAGTGGCCCGGGAAGTGAATTAAATACCATTTGGAGGCATTTAATGTTCAAGCAAAAACAGCTGATTTTTGACAAAAGAGATAACACCCTCCATTACGTCATTCTTCAGAAAGGTAAAAAATGGTCCGTTTTCAAATGTTTTATTTTTGAACGTCAGTTCACATTTGTAGGTGGATTATTAGTTTTAGAGCTAAAATTAGCATGTTTAAAGTGATTTTCATGCTTCCAGGGGCTCTAAACACAAGATTTGTGGAATGGTTAAAAGTGCATGAAAATGGCCAATTTGCTCACTCTGGGGTCTCAAAAAGTGTTTCTTCACCCCGGGAAGTGAATTAAATACAATTTGGAGGCATTTAATGTTCAAGCAAAAACGGCGGATTTTTTACAAAAGAGATAACACCCCCCCATTACGTGATGCTTCAGAAAGGTGAAAAATTGTCCGTTTTCAAATGTTTTATTTTTGAATGTCAGTTCACATTTGTAGGTGGATCATCAGTTTTAGAGCTAAAAAAATGTGCATGTTTAAAGTGATTTTCATGCTTCCATGGGCTCTAAACACAAGATTTGTGGAATGGTTAAAAGTGCATGAAAATGGCCAATTTGCTCACTCTGAGGTCTCAAAAAGTGTTTCTTCACCCCGGGAAGTGAATTAAATACCATTTGGAGGCATTTAATGTTCAATCAAAAACAGCTGATTTTTGACAAAAGAGATAACACCTCCCATTACGTCATGCTTCAGAAAGGTGAAAAATTGTCAGTTTTCAAATGTTTTATTTTTGAATGTCAGTTCACATTTGTAGGTGGATTATTAGTTTTAGAGCTAAAATTAGCATGTTTAAAGTGATTTTCATGCTTCTTGTGGCCCTAAACACAAGGTTTGTGGAATGGTTAAAAGTGCATGAAAATGGCCAATTTGCTCACTCTGAGGTCTCAAAAAGTGTTTCTTCACCCCGGGAAGTGAATTAAATACCATTTGGAGGCATTTAATGTTCAAGCAAAAACAGCTGATTTTTGACAAAAGAGATAACACCTCCCATTACGTCATGCTTCAGAAAGGTGAAAAATGGTCCGTTTTCAAATGTTTTATTTTTGAACGTCAGTTCACATTTGTAGGTGGATTATTAGTTTTAGAGCTAAAATTAGCATGTTTAAAGTGATTTTCATGCTTCCAGGGGCTCTAAACACAAGATTTGTGGAATGGTTAAAAGTGCATGAAAATGGCCAATTTGCTCACTCTGAGGTCTCAAAAAGTGTTTCTTCACCCCGGGAAGTGAATTAAATACCATTTGGAGGCATTTAATGTTCAAGCAAAAACGGCTGATTTTTGACAAAAGAGATAACACCCCCCCATTACGTCATGCTTCAGAAAGGTGAAAAATGGTCCGTTTTCAAATGTTTTATTTTTGAATGTCAATTCACATTTGTAGGTGGATTATTAGTTTTAGAGCTAAAATTAGCATGTTTAAAGTGATTTTCATGCTTCCAGTGGCCCGGGAAGTGAATTAAATACCATTTGGAGGCATTTAATGTTCAAGCAAAAACAGCTGATTTTTGACAAAAGAGATAACACCCTCCATTACGTCATTCTTCAGAAAGGTAAAAAATGGTCCGTTTTCAAATGTTTTATTTTTGAACGTCAGTTCACATTTGTAGGTGGATTATTAGTTTTAGAGCTAAAATTAGCATGTTTAAAGTGATTTTCATGCTTCCAGGGGCTCTAAACACAAGATTTGTGGAATGGTTAAAAGTGCATGAAAATGGCCAATTTGCTCACTCTGGGGTCTCAAAAAGTGTTTCTTCACCCCGGGAAGTGAATTAAATACAATTTGGAGGCATTTAATGTTCAAGCAAAAACGGCGGATTTTTTACAAAAGAGATAACACCCCCCCATTACGTGATGCTTCAGAAAGGTGAAAAATTGTCCGTTTTCAAATGTTTTATTTTTGAATGTCAGTTCACATTTGTAGGTGGATCATCAGTTTTAGAGCTAAAAAAATGTGCATGTTTAAAGTGATTTTCATGCTTCCATGGGCTCTAAACACAAGATTTGTGGAATGGTTAAAAGTGCATGAAAATGGCCAATTTGCTCACTCTGAGGTCTCAAAAAGTGTTTCTTCACCCCGGGAAGTGAATTAAATACCATTTGGAGGCATTTAATGTTCAATCAAAAACAGCTGATTTTTGACAAAAGAGATAACACCTCCCATTACGTCATGCTTCAGAAAGGTGAAAAATTGTCCGTTTTCAAATGTTTTATTTTTGAATGTCAGTTCACATTTGTAGGTGGATTATTAGTTTTAGAGCTAAAATTAGCATGTTTAAAGAGATTTTCATGCTTCCTGTGGCCCTAAACACAAGGTTTGTGGAATGGTTAAAAGTGCATGAAAATGGCCAATTTGCTCACTCTGATGTCTCAAAAAGTGTTTCTTCACCCCGGGAAGTGAATTAAATACCATTTGGAGGCATTTAATGTTCAAGCAAAAACAGCTGATTTTTGACAAAAGAGATAACACCCCCATTACGTGATGCTTCAGAAAGGTGAAAAATTGTCCGTTTTCAAATGTTTTATTTTTGAATGTCAGTTCACATTTGTAGGTGGATCATCAGTTTTAGAGCTAAAAAAATTTAGCATGTTTAAAGTGATTTTCATGCTTCCAGGGGCTCTAAACACAAGATTTGTGGAATGGTTAAAAGTGCATGAAAATGGCCAATTTGCTCACTCTGAGGTCTCAAAAAGTGTTTCTTCACCCCGGGAAGTGAATTAAATACCATTTGGAGGCATTTAATGTTCAAGCAAAAACAGCTGATTTTTGACAAAAGAGATAACACCCCCCATTACGTAATTCTTCAGAAAGGTGAAAAATTGTCTGTTTTCAAATGTTTTATTTTTGAATGTCAGTTCACATTTGTAGGTGGATTATTAGTTTTAGAGCTAAAATTAGCATATTTAAAGTGATTTTCATGCTTCCAGGGGCTCTAAACAAAAGATTTGTGGAATGGTTAAAAGTGCATGAAAATGGCCAATTTGCTCACTCTGAGGTCTCAAAAAGTGTTTCTTCACCCCGGGAAGTGAATTAAATACCATTTGGAGGCATTTAATGTTCAAGCAAAAACGGCTGATTTTTGACAAAAGAGATAACACCCCCCCATTACGTCATTCTTCAGAAAGGTGAAAAATGGTCCGTTTTCAAATGTTTTATTTTTGAACGTCAGTTCACATTTGTAGGTGGATTATTAGTTTTAGAGCTAAAATGAGCATGTTTAAAGTGATTTTCATGCTTCCAGGGGCTCTAAACACAAGATTTGTGGAATGGTTAAAAGTGCATGAAAATGGCCAATTTGCTCACTCTGAGGTCTCAAAAAGTGTTTCTTCACCCCGGGAAGTGAATTAAATACCATTTGGAGGCATTTAATGTTCAAGCAAAAACAGCTGATTTTTGACAAAAGAGATAACACCCCCACATTACGTAATTCTTCAGAAAGGTGAAAAATGGTCCGTTTTCAAATGTTTTATTTTTGAACGTCAGTTCACATTTGTAGGTGGATTATTAGTTTTAGAGCTAAAATTAGCATGTTTAAAGTGATTTTCATGCTTCCAGGGGCTCAAAACACAAGATTTGTGGAATGGTTAAAAGTGCATGAAAATGGCCAATTTGCTCACTCTGAGGTCTCAAAAAGTGTTTCTTCACCCCGGGAAGTGAATTAAATACCATTTGGAGGCATTTAATGTTCAAGCAAAAACGGCTGATTTTTGACAAAAGAGATAACACCCCCCCATTACGTCATGCTTCAGAAAGGTGAAAAATGGTCCGTTTTCAAATGTTTTATTTTTGAATGTCAATTCACATTTGTAGGTGGATTATTAGTTTTAGAGCTAAAATTAGCATGTTTAAAGTGATTTTCATGCTTCCAGGGGCCCGGGAAGTGAATTAAATACCATTTGGAGGCATTTAATGTTCAAGCAAAAACAGCTGATTTTTGACAAAAGAGATAACACCCTCCATTACGTCATTCTTCAGAAAGGTAAAAAATGGTCCGTTTTCAAATGTTTTATTTTTGAACGTCAGTTCACATTTGTAGGTGGATTATTAGTTTTAGAGCTAAAATTAGCATGTTTAAAGTGATTTTCATGCTTCCAGGGGCTCTAAACACAAGATTTGTGGAATGGTTAAAAGTGCATGAAAATGGCCAATTTGCTCACTCTGAGGTCTCAAAAAGTGTTTCTTCACCCCGGGAAGTGAATTAAATACCATTTGGAGGCATTTAATGTTCAATCAAAAACAGCTGATTTTTGACAAAAGAGATAACACCTCCCATTACGTCATGCTTCAGAAAGGTGAAAAATTGTCCGTTTTCAAATGTTTTATTTTTGAATGTCAGTTCACATTTGTAGGTGGATTATTAGTTTTAGAGCTAAAATTAGCATGTTTAAAGTGATTTTCATGCTTCCTGTGGCCCTAAACACAAGGTTTGTGGAATGGTTAAAAGTGCATGAAAATGGCCAATTTGCTTAATCTGAGGTCTCAAAAAGTGTTTCTTCACCCCGGGAAGTGAATTAAATACCATTTGGAGGCATTTAATGTTCAAGCAAAAACAGCTGATTTTTGACAAAAGAGATAACACCTCCCATTACGTCATGCTTCAGAAAGGTGAAAAATTGTCCGTTTTCAAATGTTTTATTTTTGAATGTCAGTTCACATTTGTAGGTGGAATATTAGTTTTAGAGCTAAAATTAGCATGTTTAAAGTGATTTTCATGCTTCCAGGGGCTCTAAACACAAGGTTTGTGGAATAGTTAAAAGTGCATGAAAATGGCCAATTTGCTCACTCTGAGGTCTCAAAAAGTGTTTCTTCACCCCGGGAAGTGAATTAAATACCATTTGGAGGCATTTAATGTTCAAGCAAAAACAGCAGATTTTTGACAAAAGAGATAACACCCCCCCATTACGTAATTCTTCAGAAAGGTGAAAAATTGTCCGTTTTCAAATGTTTTATTTTAGAATGTCAGTTCACATTTGTAGGTGGATTATTAGTTTTAGAGCTAAAATTAGCATGTTTAAAGTGATTTTCATGCTTCCAGGGGCTCTAAACACAAGATTTGTGGAATGGTTAAAAGTGCATGAAAATGGCCAATTTGCTCAATCTGAGGTCTCAAAAAGTGTTTCTTCACCCCGGGAAGTGAATTAAATACAATTTGGAGGCATTTAATGTTCAAGCAAAAACGGCGGATTTTTGACAAAAGAGATAACACCCCCCCATTACGTGATGCTTCAGAAAGGTGAAAAATTGTCCGTTTTCAAATGTTTTATTTTTGAATGTCAGTTCACATTTGTAGGTGGATCATCAGTTTTAGAGCTAAAAAAATTAGCATGTTTAAAGTGATTTTCATGCTTCCATGGGCTCTAAACACAAGATTTGTGGAATGGTTAAAAGTGAATGAAAATGGCCAATTTGCTCACTCTGAGGTCTCAAAAAGTGTTTCTTCACCCCGGGAAGTGAATTAAATACCATTTGGAGGCATTTAATGTTCAAGCAAAAACGGCTGATTTTTGACAAAAGAGATAACACCCCCCCATTACGTCATGCTTCAGAAAGGTGAAAAATGGTCCGTTTTCAAATGTTTTATTTTTGAATGTCAATTCACATTTGTAGGTGGATTATTAGTTTTAGAGCTAAAATTAGCATGTTTAAAGTGATTTTCATGCTTCCAGGGGCCCGGGAAGTGAATTAAATACCATTTGGAGGCATTTAATGTTCAAGCAAAAACAGCTGATTTTTGACAAAAGAGATAACACCCTCCATTACGTCATTCTTCAGAAAGGTAAAAAATGGTCTGTTTTCAAATGTTTTATTTTTGAACGTCAGTTCACATTTGTAGGTGGATTATTAGTTTTAGAGCTAAAATTAGCATGTTTAAAGTGATTTTCATGCTTCCAGGGGCTCTAAACACAAGATTTGTGGAATGGTTAAAAGTGCATGAAAATGGCCAATTTGCTCACTCTGAGGTCTCAAAAAGTGTTTCTTCACCCCGGGAAGTGAATTAAATGCAATTTGGAGGCATTTAATGTTCAAGCAAAAACGGCGGATTTTTGACAAAAGAGATAACACCCCCCCATTACGTGATGCTTCAGAAAGGTGAAAAATTGTCCGTTTTCAAATGTTTTATTTTTGAATGTCAGTTCACATTTGTAGGTGGATCATCAGTTTTAGAGCTAAAAAAATGTGCATGTTTAAAGTGATTTTCATGCTTCCATGGGCTCTAAACACAAGATTTGTGGAATGGTTAAAAGTGCATGAAAATGGCCAATTTGCTCACTCTGAGGTCTCAAAAAGTGTTTCTTCACCCCGGGAAGTGAATTAAATACCATTTGGAGGCATTTAATGTTCAATCAAAAACAGCTGATTTTTGACAAAAGAGATAACACCTCCCATTACGTCATGCTTCAGAAAGGTGAAAAATTGTCAGTTTTCAAATGTTTTATTTTTGAATGTCAGTTCACATTTGTAGGTGGATTATTAGTTTTAGAGCTAAAATTAGCATGTTTAAAGTGATTTTCATGCTTCTTGTGGCCCTAAACACAAGGTTTGTGGAATGGTTAAAAGTGCATGAAAATGGCCAATTTGCTCACTCTGAGGTCTCAAAAAGTGTTTCTTCACCCCGGGAAGTGAATTAAATACCATTTGGAGGCATTTAATGTTCAAGCAAAAACAGCTGATTTTTGACAAAAGAGATAACACCTCCCATTACGTCATGCTTCAGAAAGGTGAAAAATTGTCCGTTTTCAAATGTTTTATTTTTGAATGTCAGTTCACATTTGTAGGTGGAATATTAGTTTTAGAACTAAAATTAGCATGTTTAAAGTGATTTTCATGCTTCCAGGGGCTCTAAACACAAGGTTTGTGGAATAGTTAAAAGTGCATGAAAATGGCCAATTTGCTCACTCTGAGGTCTCAAAAAGTGTTTCTTCACCCCGGGAAGTGAATTAAATACCATTTGGAGGCATTTAATGTTCAAGCAAAAACAGCAGATTTTTGACAAAAGAGATAACACCCCCCCATTACGTAATTCTTCAGAAAGGTGAAAAATTGTCCGTTTTCAAATGTTTTATTTTAGAATGTCAGTTCACATTTGTAGGTGGATTATTAGTTTTAGAGCTAAAATTAGCATGTTTAAAGTGATTTTCATGCTTCCAGGGGCTCTAAACACAAGATTTGTGGAATGGTTAAAAGTGCATGAAAATGGCCAATTTGCTCAATCTGAGGTCTCAAAAAGTGTTTCTTCACCCCGGGAAGTGAATTAAATACAATTTGGAGGCATTTAATGTTCAAGCAAAAACGGCGGATTTTTGACAAAAGAGATAACACCCCCCCATTACGTGATGCTTCAGAAAGGTGAAAAATTGTCCGTTTTCAAATGTTTTATTTTTGAATGTCAGTTCACATTTGTAGGTGGATCATCAGTTTTAGAGCTAAAAAAATTAGCATGTTTAAAGTGATTTTCATGCTTCCATGGGCTCTAAACACAAGATTTGTGGAATGGTTAAAAGTGAATGAAAATGGCCAATTTGCTCACTCTGAGGTCTCAAAAAGTGTTTCTTCACCCCGGGAAGTGAATTAAATACCATTTGGAGGCATTTAATGTTCAATCAAAAACAGCTGATTTTTGACAAAAGAGATAACACCTCCCATTACGTCATGCTTCAGAAAGGTGAAAAATTGTCCGTTTTCAAATGTTTTATTTTTGAATGTCAGTTCACATTTGTAGGTGGATTATTAGTTTTAGAGCTAAAATTAGCATGTTTAAAGAGATTTTCATGCTTCCTGTGGCCCTAAACACAAGGTTTGTGGAATGGTTAAAAGTGCATGAAAATGGCCAATTTGCTCACTCTGATGTCTCAAAAAGTGTTTCTTCACCCCGGGAAGTGAATTAAATACCATTTGGAGGCATTTAATGTTCAAGCAAAAACAGCTGATTTTTGACAAAAGAGATAACAGCCCCCCATTACGTAATTCTTCAGAAAGGTGAAAAATTGTCTGTTTTCAAATGTTTTATTTTTGAATGTCAGTTCACATTTGTAGGTGGATTATTAGTTTTAGAGCTAAAATTAGCATATTTAGAGTGATTTTCATGCTTCCAGGGGCTCTAAACACAAGATTTGTGGAATGGTTAAAAGTGCATGAAAATGGCCAATTTGCTCACTCTGAGGTCTCAAAAAGTTTTTCTTCACCCCGGGAAGTGAATTAAATACCATTTGGAGGCATTTAATGTTCAAGCAAAAACGGCTGATTTTTGACAAAAGAGATAACACCCCCCCATTACGTGATGCTTCAGAAAGGTGAAAAATTGTCCGTTTTCAAATGTTTTATTTTTGAATGTCAGTTCACATTTGTAGGCGGATCATCAGTTTTAGAGCTATAAAAATTAGCATGTTTAAAGTGATTTTCATGCTTCCAGGGGCTCTAAACACAAGATTTGTGGAATGGTTAAAAGTGCATGAAAATGGCCAATTTGCTCACTCTGAGGTCTCAAAAAGTGTTTCTTCACCCCGGGAAGTGAATTAAATACCATTTGGAGGCATTTAATGTTCAAGCAAAAACAGCTGATTGTTGACAAAAGAGATAACACCTCCCATTACGTCATGCTTCAGAAAGGTGAAAAATTGTCCGTTTTCAAATGTTTTATTTTTGAATGTCAGTTCACATTTGTAGGTGGATTATTAGTTTTAGAGCTAAAATTAGCATGTTTAAAGTGATTTTCATGCTTCCTGTGGCCCTAAACACAAGGTTTGTGGAATGGTTAAAAGTGCATGAAAATGGCCAATTTGCTCACTCTGAGGTCTCAAAACGTGTTTCTTCACCCCGGGAAGTGAATTAAATACCATTTGGAGGCATTTAATGTTCAAGCAAACACGGGAGATTTTTGACAAAAGAGATAACACCCCCTCATTACGTCATGCTTCAGAAAGGTGAAAAATGGTCCGTTTTCAAATGTTTTATTTTTGAATGTCAATTCACATTTGTAGGTGGATTATTAGTTTTAGAGCTAAAATTAGCATGTTTAAAGTGATTTTCATGCTTCCAGGGGCCCGGGAAGTGAATTAAATACCATTTGGAGGCATTTAATTTTCAAGCAAAAACAGCTGATTTTTGACAAAAGAGATAACACCCTCCATTACGTCATTCTTCAGAAAGGTAAAAAATGGTCCGTTTTCAAATGTTTTATTTTTGAACGTCAGTTCACATTTGTAGGTGGATTATTAGTTTTAGAGCTAAAATTAGCATGTTTAAAGTGATTTTCATGCTTCCAGGGGCTCTAAACACAAGATTTGTGGAATGGTTAAAAGTGCATGAAAATGGCCAATTTGCTCACTCTGAGGTCTCAAAAAGTGTTTCTTCACCCCGGGAAGTGAATTAAATACAATTTGGAGGCATTTAATGTTCAAGCAAAAACTGCGGATTTTTGACAAAAGAGATAACACCCCCCCATTACGTGATGCTTCAGAAAGGTGAAAAATTGTCCGTTTTCAAATGTTTTATTTTTGAATGTCAGTTCACATTTGTAGGTGGATCATCAGTTTTAGAGCTAAAAAAATTAGCATGTTTAAAGTGATTTTCATGCTTCCATGGGCTCTAAACACAAGATTTGTGGAATGGTTAAAAGTGCATGAAAATGGCCAATTTGCTCACTCTGAGGTTTCAAAAAGTGTTTCTTCACCCCGGGAAGTGAATTAAATACCATTTGGAGGCATTTAATGTTCAATCAAAAACAGCAGATTTTTGACAAAAGAGATAACACCTCCCATTACGTCATGCTTCAGAAAGGTGAAAAATTGTCCGTTTTCAAATGTTTTATTTTTGAATGTCAGTTCACATTTGTAGGTGGATTATTAGTTTTAGAGCTAAAATTAGCATGTTTAAAGTGATTTTCATGCTTCCTGTGGACCTAAACACAAGGTTTGTGGAATGGTTAAAAGTGCATGAAAATGGCCAATTTGCTCACTCTGAGGTCTCAAAAAGTGTTTCTTCACCCCGGGAAGTGAATTAAATACCATTTGGAGGCATTTAATGTTCAAGCAAAAACAGCTGATTTTTGACAAAAGAGATAACACCTCCCATTACGTCATGCTTCAGAAAGGTGAAAAATTGTCCGTTTTCAAATGTTTTATTTTTGAATGTCAGTTCACATTTGTAGGTGGATTATTAGTTTTAGAGCTAAAATTAGCATGTTTGAAGTGATTTTCATGCTTCCAGGGGCTCTAAACACAAGGTTTGTGGAATAGTTAAAAGTGCATGAAAATGGCCAATTTGCTCACTCTGAGGACTCAAAAATTGTTTCTTCACCCCGGGAAGTGAATTAAATACCATTTGGAGGCATTTAATGTTCAAGCAAAAACAGCTGATTTTTGACAAAAGAGACAACACCCCCCCATTACGTAATTCTTCAGAAAGGTGAAAAATTGTCCGTTTTCAAATGTTTTATTTTTGACTGTCAGTTCACATTTGTAGGTGGATTATTAGTTTTAGAGCTAAAATTAGCATGTTTAAAGTGATTTTCATGCTTCCAGGGGCTCTAAACACAAGATTTGTGGAATGGTTAAAAGTGCCTGAAAATGGCCAATTTGCTCAATCTGAGGTCTCAAAAAGTGTTTCTTCACCCCGGGAAGTGAATTAAATACAATTTGGAGGCATTTAATGTTCAAGCAAAAACGGCGGATTTTTGACAAAAGAGATAACACACCCCCCATTACGTGATGCTTCAGAAAGGTGAAAAATTGTCCGTTTTCAAATGTTTTATTTTTGAATGTCAGTTCACATTTGTAGGTGGATCATCAGTTTTAGAGCTAAAAAAATTAGCATGTTTAAAGTGATTTTCATGCTTCCAGGGGCTCTAAACACAAGATTTGTGGAATGGTTAAAAGTGCATGAAAATGGCCAATTTGCTCACTCTGAGGTCTCAAAAAGTGTTTCTTCACCCCGGGAAATGAATTAAATACCATTTGGAGGCATTTAATGTTCAATCAAAAACAGCTGATTTTTGACAAAAGAGATAACACCTCCCATTACGTCATGCTTCAGAAAGGTGAAAAATTGTCCGTTTTCAAATGTTTTATTTTTGAATGTCAGTTCACATTTGTAGGTGGATTATTAGTTTTAGAGCTAAAATTAGCATGTTTAAAGAGATTTTCATGCTTCCTGTGGCCCTAAACACAAGGTTTGTGGAATGGTTAAAAGTGCATGAAAATGGCCAATTTGTTCACTCTGAGGTCTCAAAAAGTGTTTCTTCACCCCGGGAAGTGAATTAAATACCATTTGGAGGCATTTAATGTTCAAGCAAAAACAGCTGATTTTTGACAAAAGAGATAACAGCCCCCCATTACGTAATTCTTCAGAAAGGTAAAAAATTTCTGTTTTCAAATGTTTTATTTTTGAATGTCAGTTCACATTTGTAGGTGGATTATTAGTTTTAGAGCTAAAATTAGCATGTTTAAAGTGATTTTCATGCTTCCAGGGGCTCTAAACACAAGATTTGTGGAATGGTTAAAAGTGCATGAAAATGGCCAATTTGCTCACTCTGAGGTGTCAAAAAGTGTTTCTTCACCCCGGGAAGTGAATTGAATACAATTTGGAGGCATTTAATGTTCAAGCAAAAACGGCCGATTTTTGACAAAAGAGATAACACCCCCCATTACGTGATGCTTCAGAAAGGTGAAAAATTGTCCGTTTTCAAATGTTTTATTTTTGAATGTCAGTTCACATTTGTAGGTGGATCATCAGTTTTAGAGCTAAAAAAATTTAGCATGTTTAAAGTGATTTTCATGCTTCCAGGGGTTCTAAACACAAGATTTGTGGAATGGTTAAAAGTGCATGAAAATGGCCAACTTGCTCACTCTGAGGTCTCAAAAAGTGTTTCTTCACCCCGGGAAGTGAATTAAATACCATTTGGAGGCATTTAATGTTCAATCAAAAACAGCTGATTGTTGACAAAAGAGATAACACCTCCCATTACGTCATGCTTCAGAAAGGTGAAAAATTGTCCGTTTTCAAATGTTTTATTTTTGAATGTCAGTTCACATTTGTAGGTGGATTATTAGTTTTAGAGCTAAAATTAGCATGTTTAAAGTGATTTTCATGCTTCCTGTGGCCCTAAACACAAGGTTTGTGGAATGGTTAAAAGTGCATGAAAATGGCCAATTTGCTCACTCTGAGGTCTCAAAAAGTGTTTTTTCACCCCGGGAAGTGAATTAAATACCATTTGGAGGCATTTAATGTTCAAGCAAAAACAGCTGATTTTTGACAAAAGAGATAACACCCCCCATTACGTAATTCTTCAGAAAGGTGAAAAATTGTCTGTTTTCAAATGTTTTATTTTTGAATGTCAGTTCACATTTGTAGGTGGATTATTAGTTTTAGAGCTAAAATTAGCATATTTAAAGTGATTTTCATGCTTCCAGGGGCTCTAAACAAAAGATTTGTGGAATGGTTAAAAGTGCATGAAAATGGCCAATTTGCTCACTCTGAGGTCTCAAAAAGTGTTTCTTCACCCCGGGAAGTAAATTAAATACCATTTGGAGGCATTTAATGTTCAAGCAAAAATGGCTGATTTTTGACAAAAGAGATAACACCCCCCCATTACGTCATTCTTCAGAAAGGTGAAAAATGGTCCGTTTTCAAATGTTTTATTTTTGAACGTCAGTTCACATTTGTAGGTGGATTATTAGTTTTAGAGCTAAAATTAGCATGTTTAAAGTGATTTTCATGCTTCCAGGGGCTCTAAACACAAGATTTGTGGAATGGTTAAAAGTGCATGAAAATGGCCAATTTGCTCACTCTGAGGTCTCAAAAAGTGTTTCTTCACCCCGGGAAGTGAATTAAATACCATTTGGAGGCATTTAATGTTCAAGCAAAAACAGCTGATTTTTGACAAAAGAGATAACACCCCCCCATTACGTAATTCTTCAGAAAGGTGAAAAATGGTCCGTTTTCAAATGTTTTAATTTTTGAACGTCAGTTCACATTTGTAGGTGGATTATTAGTTTTAGAGCTAAAATTAGCATGTTTAAAGTGATTTTCATGCTTCCAGGGGCTCATAACACAAGATTTGTGGAATGGTTAAAAGTGCATGAAAATGGCCAATTTGCTCACTCTGAGGTCTCAAAAAGTGTTTCTTCACCCCGGGAAGTGAATTAAATACCATTTGGAGGCATTTAATGTTCAAGCAAAAACGGCTGATTTTTGACAAAAGAGATAACACCCCCCCATTACGTCATGCTTCAGAAAGGTGAAAAATGGTCCGTTTTCAAATGTTTTATTTTTGAATGTCAATTCACATTTGTAGGTGGATTATTAGTTTTAGAGCTAAAATTAGCATGTTTAAAGTGATTTTCATGCTTCCAGTGGCCCGGGAAGTGAATTAAATACCATTTGGAGGCATTTAATGTTCAAGCAAAAACAGCTGATTTTTGACAAAAGAGATAACACCCTCCATTACGTCATTCTTCAGAAAGGTAAAAAATGGTCCGTTTTCAAATGTTTTATTTTTGAATGTCAGTTCACATTTGTAGGTGGATCATCAGTTTTAGAGCTAAAAAAATTTAGCATGTTTAAAGTGATTTTCATGCTTCCAGGGGTTCTAAACACAAGATTTGTGGAATGGTTAAAAGTGCATGAAAATGGCCAACTTGCTCACTCTGAGGTCTGAAAAAGTGTTTCTTCACCCCGGGAAGTGAATTAAATACCATTTGGAGGCATTTAATGTTCAATCAAAAACAGCTGATTGTTGACAAAAGAGATAACACCTCCCATTACGTCATGCTTCAGAAAGGTGAAAAATTGTCCGTTTTCAAATGTTTTATTTTTGAATGTCAGTTCACATTTGTAGGTGGATTATTAGTTTTAGAGCTAAAATTAGCATGTTTAAAGTGATTTTCATGCTTCCTGTGGCCCTAAACACAAGGTTTGTGGAATGGTTAAAAGTGCATGAAAATGGCCAATTTGCTCACTCTGAGGTCTCAAAAAGTGTTTTTTCACCCCGGGAAGTGAATTAAATACCATTTGGAGGCATTTAATGTTCAAGCAAAAACAGCTGATTTTTGACAAAAGAGATAACACCCCCCATTACGTAATTCTTCAGAAAGGTGAAAAATTGTCTGTTTTCAAATGTTTTATTTTTGAATGTCAGTTCACATTTGTAGGTGGATTATTAGTTTTAGAGCTAAAATTAGCATATTTAAAGTGATTTTCATGCTTCCAGGGGCTCTAAACAAAAGATTTGTGGAATGGTTAAAAGTGCATGAAAATGGCCAATTTGCTCACTCTGAGGTCTCAAAAAGTGTTTCTTCACCCCGGGAAGTAAATTAAATACCATTTGGAGGCATTTAATGTTCAAGCAAAAATGGCTGATTTTTGACAAAAGAGATAACACCCCCCCATTACGTCATTCTTCAGAAAGGTGAAAAATGGTCCGTTTTCAAATGTTTTATTTTTGAACGTCAGTTCACATTTGTAGGTGGATTATTAGTTTTAGAGCTAAAATTAGCATGTTTAAAGTGATTTTCATGCTTCCAGGGGCTCTAAACACAAGATTTTTGGAATGGTTAAAAGTGCATGAAAATGGCCAATTTGCTCACTCTGAGGTCTCAAAAAGTGTTTCTTCACCCCGGGAAGTGAATTAAATACCATTTGGAGGCATTTAATGTTCAAGCAAAAACAGCTGATTTTTGACAAAAGAGATAACACCCCCCCATTACGTAATTCTTCAGAAAGGTGAAAAATGGTCCGTTTTCAAATGTTTTAATTTTTGAACGTCAGTTCACATTTGTAGGTGGATTATTAGTTTTAGAGCTAAAATTAGCATGTTTAAAGTGATTTTCATGCTTCCAGGGGCTCATAACACAAGATTTGTGGAATGGTTAAAAGTGCATGAAAATGGCCAATTTGCTCACTCTGAGGTCTCAAAAAGTGTTTCTTCACCCCGGGAAGTGAATTAAATACCATTTGGAGGCATTTAATGTTCAAGCAAAAACGGCTGATTTTTGACAAAAGAGATAACACCCCCCCATTACGTCATGCTTCAGAAAGGTGAAAAATGGTCCGTTTTCAAATGTTTTATTTTTGAATGTCAATTCACATTTGTAGGTGGATTATTAGTTTTAGAGCTAAAATTAGCATGTTTAAAGTGATTTTCATGCTTCCAGTGGCCCGGGAAGTGAATTAAATACCATTTGGAGGCATTTAATGTTCAAGCAAAAACAGCTGATTTTTGACAAAAGAGATAACACCCTCCATTACGTCATTCTTCAGAAAGGTAAAAAATGGTCCGTTTTCAAATGTTTTATTTTTGAACGTCAGTTCACATTTGTAGGTGGATTATTAGTTTTAGAGCTAAAATTAGCATGTTTAAAGTGATTTTCATGCTTCCAGGGGCTCTAAACACAAGATTTGTGGAATGGTTAAAAGTGCATGAAAATGGCCAATTTGCTCACTCTGGGGTCTCAAAAAGTGTTTCTTCACCCCGGGAAGTGAATTAAATACAATTTGGAGGCATTTAATGTTCAAGCAAAAACGGCGGATTTTTGACAAAAGAGATAACACCCCCCCATTACGTGATGCTTCAGAAAGGTGAAAAATTGTCCGTTTTCAAATGTTTTATTTTTGAATGTCAGTTCACATTTGTAGGTGGATAATCAGTTTTAGAGCTAAAAAAATGTGCATGTTTAAAGTGATTTTCATGCTTCCATGGGCTCTAAACACAAGATTTGTAGAATGGTTAAAAGTGCATGAAAATGGCCAATTTGCTCACTCTGAGGTCTCAAAAAGTGTTTCTTCACCCCGGGAAGTGAATTAAATACCATTTGGAGGCATTTAATGTTCAAGCAAAAACAGCTGATTTTTGACAAAAGAGATAACACCTCCCATTACGTCATGCTTCAGAAAGGTGAAAAATTGTCCGTTTTCAAATGTTTTATTTTTGAATGTCAGTTCACAATTGTAGGTGGAATATTAGTTTTAGAGCTAAAATTAGCATGTTTAAAGTGATTTTCATGCTTCCTGTGGCCCTAAACACAAGGTTTGTGGAATGGTTAAAAGTGCATGAAAATGGCCAATTTGCTCACTCTGAGGTCTCAAAAAGTGTTTCTTCACCCCGGGAAGTGAATTAAATACCATTTGGAGGCATTTAATGTTCAAGCAAAAACAGCTGATTTTTGACAAAAGAGATAACTCCTCCCATTACGTCATGCTTCAGAAAGGTGAAAAATTGTCCGTTTTCAAATGTTTTATTTTTGAATGTCAGTTCACATTTGTAGGTGGAATATTAGTTTTAGAGCTAAAATTAGCATGTTTAAAGTGATTTTCATGCTTCCAGGGGCTCTAAACACAAGGTTTGTGGAATAGTTAAAAGTGCATGAAAATGGCCAATTTGCTCACTCTGAGGTCTCAAAAAGTGTTTCTTCACCCCGGGAAGTGAATTAAATACCATTTGGAGGCATTTAATGTTCAAGCAAAAACAGCAGATTTTTGACAAAAGAGATAACACCCCCTCATTACGTAATTCTTCAGAAAGGTGAAAAATTGTCCGTTTTCAAATGTTTTATTTTAGAATGTCAGTTCACATTTGTAGGTGGATTATTAGTTTTAGAGCTAAAATTAGCATGTTTAAAGTGATTTTCATGCTTCCAGG
Organism: Lissotriton helveticus; assembly: GCF_964261635.1. Classification (NCBI taxonomy): domain Eukaryota; kingdom Metazoa; phylum Chordata; class Amphibia; order Caudata; family Salamandridae; genus Lissotriton; species Lissotriton helveticus. The sequence continues at coordinate 4,855,194 of NW_027611740.1, forward strand.
GGCTCTAAACACAAGATTTGTGGAATGGTTAAAAGTGCATGAAAATGGCCAATTTGCTCAATCTGAGGTCTCAAAAAGTGTTTCTTCACCCCGGGAAGTGAATTAAATACAATTTGGAGGCATTTAATGTTCAAGCAAAAACGGCGGATTTTTGACAAAAGAGATAACACCCCCCCCCATTACGTGATGCTTCAGAAAGGTGAAAAATTGTCCATTTTCAAATGTTTTATTTTTGAATGTCAGTTCACATTTGTAGGTGGATCATCAGTTTTAGAGCTAAAAAAATTAGCATGTTTAAAGTGATTTTCATGCTTCCAGGGGCTCTAAACACAAGATTTGTGGAATGGTTAAAAGTGAATGAAAATGGCCAATTTGCTCACTCTGAGGTCTCAAAAAGTGTTTCTTCACCCCGGGAAGTGAATTAAATACCATTTGGAGGCATTTAATGTTCAATCAAAAACAGCTGATTTTTGACAAAAGAGATAACACCTCCCATTACGTCATGCTTCAGAAAGGTGAAAAATTGTCCGTTTTCAAATGTTTTATTTTTGAATGTCAGTTCACATTTGTAGGTGGATTATTAGTTTTAGAGCTAAAATTAGCATGTTTAAAGAGATTTTCATGCTTCCTGTGGCCCTAAACACAAGGTTCGTGGAATGGTTAAAAGTGCATGAAAATGGCCAATTTGCTCACTCTGATGTCTCAAAAAGTGTTTCTTCACCCCGGGAAGTGAATTAAATACCATTTGGAGGCATTTAATGTTCAAGCAAAAACAGCAGATTTTTGACAAAAGAGATAACACCCCCCATTACGTGATGCTTCAGAAAGGTGAAAAATTGTCCGTTTTCAAATGTTTTATTTTTGAATGTCAGTTCACATTTGTAGGTGGATCATCAGTTTTAGAGCTAAAAAAATTTAGCATGTTTAAAGTGATTTTCATGCTTCCAGGGGCTCTAAACACAAGATTTGTGGAATGGTTAAAAGTGCATGAAAATGGCCAATTTGCTCACTCTGAGGTCTCAAAAAGTGTTTCTTCACCCCGGGAAGTGAATTAAATACCATTTGGAGGCATTTAATGTTCAATCAAAAACAGCTGATTGTTGACAAAAGAGATAACACCTCCCATTACGTCATGCTTCAGAAAGGTGAAAAATTGTCCGTTTTCAAATGTTTTATTTTTGAATGTCAGTTCACATTTGTAGGTGGATTATTAGTTTTAGAGCTAAAATTAGCATGTTTAAAGTGATTTTCATGCTTCATGTGGCCCTAAACACAAGGTTTGTGGAATGGTTAAAAGTGCATGAAAATGGCCAATTTGCTCACTCTGAGGTCTCAAAAAGTGTTTCTTCACCCCGGGAAGTGAATTAAATACCATTTGGAGGCATTTAATGTTCAAGCAAAAACAGCTGATTTTTGACAAAAGAGATAACACCCCCCATTACGTAATTCTTCAGAAAGGTGAAAAATTGTCTGTTTTCAAATGTTTTATTTTTGAATGTCAGTTCACATTTGTAGGTGGATTATTAGTTTTAGAGCTAAAATTAGCATATTTAAAGTGATTTTCATGCTTCCAGGGGCTCTAAACAAAAGATTTGTGGAATGGTTAAAAGTGCATGAAAATGGCCAATTTGCTCACTCTGAGGTCTCAAAAAGTGTTTCTTCACCCCGGGAAGTGAATTAAATACCATTTGGAGGCATTTAATGTTCAAGCAAAAACGGCTGATTTTTGACAAAAGAGATAACACCCCCCCATTACGTCATTCTTCAGAAAGGTGAAAAATGGTCCGTTTTCAAATGTTTTATTTTTGAACGTCAGTTCACATTTGTAGGTGGATTATTAGATTTAGAGCTAAAATTAGCATGTTTAAAGTGATTTTCATGCTTCCAGGGGCTCAAAACACAAGATTTGTGGAATGGTTAAAAGTGCATGAAAATGGCCAATTTGCTCACTCTGAGGTCTCAAAAAGTGTTTCTTCACCCCGGGAAGTGAATTAAATACCATTTGGAGGCATTTAATGTTCAAGCAAAAACGGCTGATTTTTGACAAAAGAGATAACACCCCCCCATTACGTCATGCTTCAGAAAGGTGAAAAATGGTCCGTTTTCAAATGTTTTATTTTTGAATGTCAATTCACATTTGTAGGTGGATTATTAGTTTTAGAGCTAAAATTAGCATGTTTAAAGTGATTTTCATGCTTCCAGGGGCCCGGGAAGTGAATTAAATACCATTTGGAGGCATTTAATGTTCAAGCAAAAACAGCTGATTTTTGACAAAAGAGATAACACCCTCCATTACGTCATTCTTCAGAAAGGTAAAAAATGGTCCGTTTTCAAATGTTTTATTTTTGAACGTCAGTTCACATTTGTAGGTGGATTATTAGTTTTAGAGCTAAAATTAGCATGTTTAAAGTGATTTTCATGCTTCCAGGGGCTCTAAACACAAGATTTGTGGAATGGTTAAAAGTGCATGAAAATGGCCAATTTGCTCACTCTGAGGTCTCAAAAAGTGTTTCTTCACCCCGGGAAGTGAATTAAATACAATTTGGAGGCATTTAATGTTCAAGCAAAAACGGCGGATTTTTGACAAAAGAGATAACACCCCCCCATTACGTGATGCTTCAGAAAGGTGAAAAATTGTCCGTTTTCAAATGTTTTATTTTTGAATGTCAGTTCACATTTGTAGGTGGATCATCAGTTTTAGAGCTAAAAAAATGTGCATGTTTAAAGTGATTTTCATGCTTCCATGGGCTCTAAACACAAGATTTGTGGAATGGTTAAAAGTGCATGAAAATGGCCAATTTGCTCACTCTGAGGTCTCAAAAAGTGTTTCTTCACCCCGGGAAGTGAATTAAATACCATTTGGAGGCATTTAATGTTCAATCAAAAACAGCTGATTTTTGACAAAAGAGATAACACCTCCCATTACGTCATGCTTCAGAAAGGTGAAAAATTGTCCGTTTTCAAATGTTTTATTTTTGAATGTCAGTTCACATTTGTAGGTGGATCATCAGTTTTAGAGCTAAAAAAATGTGCATGTTTAAAGTGATTTTCATGCTTCCATGGGCTCTAAACACAAGATTTGTGGAATGGTTAAAAGTGCATGAAAATGGCCAATTTGCTCACTCTGAGGTCTCAAAAAGTGTTTCTTCACCCCGGGAAGTGAATTAAATACCATTTGGAGGCATTTAATGTTCAAGCAAAAACAGCTGATTTTTGACAAAAGAGATAACACCTCCCATTACGTCATGCTTCAGAAAGGTGAAAAAATTGTCCGTTTTCAAATGTTTTATTTTTGAATGTCAGTTCACATTTGTAGGTGGAATGTTAGTTTTAGAGCTAAAATTAGCATGTTTAAAGTGATTTTCATGCTTCCAGGGGCTCTAAACACAAGGTTTGTGGAATAGTTAAAAGTGCATGAAAATGGCCAATTTGCTCACTCTGAGGTCTCAAAAAGTGTTTCTTCACCCCGGGAAGTGAATTAAATACCATTTGGAGGCATTTAATGTTCAAGCAAAAACAGCAGATTTTTGACAAAAGAGATAACACCCCCCCATTACGTAATTCTTCAGAAAGGTGAAAAATTGTCCGTTTTCAAATGTTTTATTTTAGAATGTCAGTTCACATTTGTAGGTGGATTATTAGTTTTAGAGCTAAAATTAGCATGTTTAAAGTGATTTTCATGCTTCCAGGGGCTCTAAACACAAGATTTGTGGAATGGTTAAAAGTGCATGAAAATGGCCAATTTGCTCAATCTGAGGTCTCAAAAAGTGTTTCTTCACCCCGGGAAGTGAATTAAATACAATTTGGAGGCATTTAATGTTCAAGCAAAAACGGCGGATTTTTGACAAAAGAGATAACACCCCCCCCATTACGTGATGCTTCAGAAAGGTGAAAAATTGTCCGTTTTCAAATGTTTTATTTTTGAATGTCAGTTCACATTTGTAGGTGGATCATCAGTTTTAGAGCTAAAAAAATTAGCATGTTTAAAGTGATTTTCATGCTTCCAGGGGCTCTAAACACAAGATTTGTGGAATGGTTAAAAGTGAATGAAAATGGCCAATTTGCTCACTCTGAGGTCTCAAAAAGTGTTTCTTCACCCCGGGAAGTGAATTAAATACCATTTGGAGGCATTTAATGTTCAATCAAAAACAGCTGATTTTTGACAAAAGAGATAACACCTCCCATTACGTCATGCTTCAGAAAGGTGAAAAATTGTCCGTTTTCAAATGTTTTATTTTTGAATGTCAGTTCACATTTGTAGGTGGATTATTAGTTTTAGAGCTAAAATTAGCATGTTTAAAGAGATTTTCATGCTTCCTGTGGCCCTAAACACAAGGTTTGTGGAATGGTTAAACGTGCATGAAAATGGCCAATTTGCTCAATCTGAGGTCTCAAAAAGTGTTTCTTCACCCCGGGAAGTGAATTAAATACAATTTGGAGGCATTTAATGTTCAAGCAAAAACGGCGGATTTTTGACAAAAGAGATAACACCCCCCCCCATTACGTGATGCTTCAGAAAGGTGAAAAATTGTCCGTTTTCAAATGTTTTATTTTTGAATGTCAGTTCACATTTGTAGGTGGATCATCAGTTTTAGAGCTAAAAAAATTAGCATGTTTAAAGTGATTTTCATGCTTCCAGGGGCTCTAAACACAAGATTTGTGGAATGGTTAAAAGTGAATGAAAATGGCCAATTTGCTCACTCTGAGGTCTCAAAAAGTGTTTCTTCACCCCGGGAAGTGAATTAAATACCATTTGGAGGCATTTAATGTTCAAGCAAAAACGGCTGATTTTTGACAAAAGAGATAACACCCCCCCATTACGTCATTCTTCAGAAAGGTGAAAAATGGTCCGTTTTCAAATGTTTTAGTTTTTGAACGTCAGTTCACATTTGTAGGTGGATTATTAGTTTTAAAGCTAAAATTAGCATGTTTAAAGTGATTTTCATGCTTCCAGGGGCTCTAAACACAAGATTTGTGGAATGGTTAAAAGTGCATGAAAATGGCCAATTTGCTCACTCTGAGGTGTCAAAAAGTGTTCTTCACCCCGGGAAGTGAATTAAATACAATTTGGAGGCATTTAATGTTCAAGCAAAAACGGCGGATTTTTGACAAAAGAGATAACACCCCCCCATTACGTGATGCTTCAGAAAGGTGAAAAATTGTCCGTTTTCAAATGTTTTATTTTTGAATGTCAGTTCACATTTGTAGGCGGATCATCAGTTTTAGAGCTATAAAAATTAGCATGTTTAAAGTGATTTTCATGCTTCCAGGGGCTCTAAACACAAGATTTGTGGAATGGTTAAAAGTGCATGAAAATGGCCAATTTGCTCACTCTGAGGTCTCAAAAAGTGTTTCTTCACCCCGGGAAGTGAATTAAATACCATTTGGAGGCATTTAATGTTCAATCAAAAACAGCTGATTGTTGACAAAAGAGATAACACCTCCCATTACGTCATGCTTCAGAAAGGTGAAAAATTGTCCGTTTTCAAATGTTTTATTTTTGAATGTCAGTTCACATTTGTAGGTGGATTATTAGTTTTAGAGCTAAAATTAGCATGTTTAAAGAGATTTTCATGCTTGCTGTGGCCCTAAACACAAGGTTTGTGGAATGGTTAAACGTGCATGAAAATGGCCAATTTGCTCACTCTGATGTCTCAAAAAGTGTTTCTTCACCCCGGGAAGTGAATTAAATACCATTTGGAGGCATTTAATGTTCAAGCAAAAACAGCTGATTTTTGACAAAAGAGATAACAGCCCCCCATTACGTAATTCTTCAGAAAGGTGAAAAATTGTCTGTTTTCAAATGTTTTATTTTTGAATGTCAGTTCACATTTGTAGGTGGATTATTAGTTTTAGAGCTAAAATTAGCATATTTGGAGTGATTTTCATGCTTCCAGGGGCTCTAAACACAAGATTTGTGGAATGGTTAAAAGTGCATGAAAATGGCCAATTTGCTCACTCTGAGGTCTCAAAAAGTGTTTCTTCACCCCGGGAAGTGAATTAAATACCATTTGGAGGCATTTAATGTTCAAGCAAAAACGGCTGATTTTTGACAAAAGAGATAACACCCCCCCATTACGTCATTCTTCAGAAAGGTGAAAAATGGTCCGTTTTCAAATGTTTTAGTTTTTGAACGTCAGTTCACATTTGTAGGTGGATTATTAGTTTTAGAGCTAAAATTAGCATGTTTAAAGTGATTTTCATGCTTCCAGGGGCTCTAAACACAAGATTTGTGGAATGGTTAAAAGTGCATGAAAATGGCCAATTTGCTCACTCTGAGGTGTCAAAAAGTGTTTCTTCACCCCGGGAAGTGAATTAAATACAATTTGGAGGCATTTAATGTTCAAGCAAAAACGGCGGATTTTTGACAAAAGAGATAACACCCCCCCATTACGTGATGCTTCAGAAAGGTGAAAAATTGTCCGTTTTCAAATGTTTTGTTTTTGAATGTCAGTTCACATTTGTAGGCGGATCATCAGTTTTAGAGCTATAAAATTTAGCATGTTTAAAGTGATTTTCATGCTTCCAGGGGCTCTAATCACAAGATTTGTGGAATGGTTAAAAGTGCATGAAAATGGCCAATTTGCTCACTCTGAGGTCTCAAAAAGTGTTTCTTCACCCCGGGAAGTGAATTAAATACCATTTGGAGGCATTTAATGTTCAATCAAAAACAGCTGATTGTTGACAAAAGAGATAACACCTCCCATTACGTCATGCTTCAGAAAGGTGAAAAATTGTCCGTTTTCAAATGTTTTATTTTTGAATGTCAGTTCACATTTGTAGGTGGATTATTAGTTTTAGAGCTAAAATTAGCATGTTTAAAGTGATTTTCATGCTTCCTGTGGCCCTAAACACAAGGTTTGTGGAATGGTTAAAAGTGCATGAAAATGGCCAATTTTCTCACTCTGAGGTCTCAAAACGTGTTTCTTCACCCCGGGAAGTGAATTAAATACCATTTGGAGGCATTTAATGTTCAAGCAAAAACAGCTGATTTTTGACAAAAGAGATAACACCCCCCATTACATAATTCTTCAGAAAGGTGAAAAATTGTCTGTTTTCAAATGTTTTATTTTTGAATGTCAGTTCACATTTGTAGGTGGATTATTAGTTTTAGAGCTAAAATTAGCATATTTAGAGTGATTTTCATGCTTCCAGGGGCTCTAAACACAAGATTTGTGGAATGGTTAAAAGTGCATGAAAATGGCCAATTTGCTCACTCTGAGGTCTCAAAAAGTGTTTCTTCACCCCGGGAAGTGAATTAAATACCATTTGGAGGCATTTAATGTTCAAGCAAAAACGGCTGATTTTTGACGAAAGAGATAACACCCCCCCATTACGTCATTCTTCAGAAAGGTGAAAAATGGTCCGTTTTCAAATGTTTTAGTTTTTGAACGTCCGTTCACATTTGTAGGTGGATTATTAGTTTTAGAGCTAAAATTAGCATGTTTAAAGTGATTTTCATGCTTCCAGGGGCTCTAAACACAAGACTTGTGGAATGGTTAAAAGTGCATGAAAATGGCCAATTTGCTCACTCTGAGGTGTCAAAAAGTGTTTCTTCACCCCGGGAAGTGAATTAAATACAATTTGGAGGCATTTAATGTTCAAGCAAAAACGGCGGATTTTTGACAAAAGAGATAACACCCCCCCATTACGTGATGCTTCAGAAAGGTGAAAAATTGTCCGTTTTCAAATGTTTTATTTTTGAATGTCAGTTCACATTTGTAGGCGGATCATCAGTTTTAGAGCTATAAAAATTAGCATGTTTAAAGTGATTTTCATGCTTCCAGGGGCTCTAAACACAAGATTTGTGGAATGGTTAAAAGTGCATGAAAATGGCCAATTTGCACACTCTGAGGTCTCAAAAAGTGTTTCTTCACCCCGGGAAGTGAATTAAATACCATTTGGAGGCATTTAATGTTCAATCAAAAACAGCTGATTGTTGACAAAAGAGATAACACCTCCCATTACGTCATGCTTCAGAAAGGTGAAAAATTGTCCGTTTTCAAATGTTTTATTTTTGAATGTCAGTTCACATTTGTAGGTGGATTATTAGTTTTAGAGCTAAAATTAGCATGTTTAAAGTGATTTTCATGCTTCCTGTGGCCCTAAACACAAGGTTTGTGGAATGGTTAAAAGTGCATGAAAATGGCCAATTTGCTCACTCTGAGGTCTCAAAACGTGTTTCTTCACCCCGGGAAGTGAATTAAATACCATTTGGAGGCATTTAATGTTCAAGCAAAAACAGCAGATTTTTGACAAAAGAGATAACACCCCCCATTACGTAATTCTTCAGAAAGGTGAAAAATTGTCTGTTTTCAAATGTTTTATTTTTGAATGTCAGTTCACATTTGTAGGTGGATTATTAGTTTTAGAGCTAAAATTAGCATATTTAAAGTGATTTTCATGCTTCCAGGGGCTCTAAACAAAAGATTTGTGGAATGGTTAAAAGTGCATGAAAATGGCCAATTTGCTCACTCTGAGGTCTCAAAAAGTGTTTCTTCACCCCGGGAAGTGAATTAAATACCATTTGGAGGCATTTAATGTTCAAGCAAAAACGGCGGATTTTTGACAAAAGAGATAACACCCCCCCATTACGTGATGCTTCAGAAAGGTGAAAAATTGTCCGTTTTCAAATGTTTTGTTTTTGAATGTCAGTTCACATTTGTAGGCGGATCATCAGTTTTAGAGCTATAAAATTTAGCATGTTTAAAGTGATTTTCATGCTTCCAGGGGCTCTAATCACAAGATTTGTGGAATGGTTAAAAGTGCATGAAAATGGCCAATTTGCTCACTCTGAGGTCTCAAAAAGTGTTTCTTCACCCCGGGAAGTGAATTAAATACCATTTGGAGGCATTTAATGTTCAATCAAAAACAGCTGATTGTTGACAAAAGAGATAACACCTCCCATTACGTCATGCTTCAGAAAGGTGAAAAATTGTCCGTTTTCAAATGTTTTATTTTTGAATGTCAGTTCACATTTGTAGGTGGATTATTAGTTTTAGAGCTAAAATTAGCATGTTTAAAGTGATTTTCATGCTTCCTGTGGCCCTAAACACAAGGTTTGTGGAATGGTTAAAAGTGCATGAAAATGGCCAATTTTCTCACTCTGAGGTCTCAAAACGTGTTTCTTCACCCCGGGAAGTGAATTAAATACCATTTGGAGGCATTTAATGTTCAAGCAAAAACAGCTGATTTTTGACAAAAGAGATAACACCCCCCATTACATAATTCTTCAGAAAGGTGAAAAATTGTCTGTTTTCAAATGTTTTATTTTTGAATGTCAGTTCACATTTGTAGGTGGATTATTAGTTTTAGAGCTAAAATTAGCATATTTAGAGTGATTTTCATGCTTCCAGGGGCTCTAAACACAAGATTTGTGGAATGGTTAAAAGTGCATGAAAATGGCCAATTTGCTCACTCTGAGGTCTCAAAAAGTGTTTCTTCACCCCGGGAAGTGAATTAAATACCATTTGGAGGCATTTAATGTTCAAGCAAAAACGGCTGATTTTTGACGAAAGAGATAACACCCCCCCATTACGTCATTCTTCAGAAAGGTGAAAAATGGTCCGTTTTCAAATGTTTTAGTTTTTGAACGTCCGTTCACATTTGTAGGTGGATTATTAGTTTTAGAGCTAAAATTAGCATGTTTAAAGTGATTTTCATGCTTCCAGGGGCTCTAAACACAAGACTTGTGGAATGGTTAAAAGTGCATGAAAATGGCCAATTTGCTCACTCTGAGGTGTCAAAAAGTGTTTCTTCACCCCGGGAAGTGAATTAAATACAATTTGGAGGCATTTAATGTTCAAGCAAAAACGGCGGATTTTTGACAAAAGAGATAACACCCCCCCATTACGTGATGCTTCAGAAAGGTGAAAAATTGTCCGTTTTCAAATGTTTTATTTTTGAATGTCAGTTCACATTTGTAGGCGGATCATCAGTTTTAGAGCTATAAAAATTAGCATGTTTAAAGTGATTTTCATGCTTCCAGGGGCTCTAAACACAAGATTTGTGGAATGGTTAAAAGTGCATGAAAATGGCCAATTTGCACACTCTGAGGTCTCAAAAAGTGTTTCTTCACCCCGGGAAGTGAATTAAATACCATTTGGAGGCATTTAATGTTCAATCAAAAACAGCTGATTGTTGACAAAAGAGATAACACCTCCCATTACGTCATGCTTCAGAAAGGTGAAAAATTGTCCGTTTTCAAATGTTTTATTTTTGAATGTCAGTTCACATTTGTAGGTGGATTATTAGTTTTAGAGCTAAAATTAGCATGTTTAAAGTGATTTTCATGCTTCCTGTGGCCCTAAACACAAGGTTTGTGGAATGGTTAAAAGTGCATGAAAATGGCCAATTTGCTCACTCTGAGGTCTCAAAACGTGTTTCTTCACCCCGGGAAGTGAATTAAATACCATTTGGAGGCATTTAATGTTCAAGCAAAAACAGCAGATTTTTGACAAAAGAGATAACACCCCCCATTACGTAATTCTTCAGAAAGGTGAAAAATTGTCTGTTTTCAAATGTTTTATTTTTGAATGTCAGTTCACATTTGTAGGTGGATTATTAGTTTTAGAGCTAAAATTAGCATATTTAAAGTGATTTTCATGCTTCCAGGGGCTCTAAACAAAAGATTTGTGGAATGGTTAAAAGTGCATGAAAATGGCCAATTTGCTCACTCTGAGGTCTCAAAAAGTGTTTCTTCACCCCGGGAAGTGAATTAAATACCATTTGGAGGCATTTAATGTTCAAGCAAAAACGGCTGATTTTTTACAAAAGAGATAACACCCCCCCATTACGTCATTCTTCAGAAAGGTGAAAAATGGTCCGTTTTCAAATGTTTTATTTTTGAACGTCAGTTCACATTTGTAGGTGGATTATTAGTTTTAGAGCTAAAATTAGCATGTTGAAAGTGATTCTCATGCTTCCAGGGGCTCTAAACACAAGATTTGTGGAATGGTTAAAAGTGCATGAAAATGGCCAATTTGCTCACTCTGAGGTCTCAAAAAGTGTTTCTTCACCCCGGGAAGTGAATTAAATACCATTTGGAGGCATTTAATGTTCAAGCAAAAACAGCTGATTTTTGACAAAAAAGATAACACCCCCCATTACGTAATTCTTCAGAAAGGTGAAAAATTGTCTGTTTTCAAATGTTTTATTTTTGAATGTCAGTTCACATTTGTAGGTGGATTATTAGTTTTAGAGCTAAAATTAGCATATTTAAAGTGATTTTCATGCTTCCAGGGGCTCTAAACAAAAGATTTGTGGAATGGTTAAAAGTGCATGAAAATGGCCAATTTGCTCACTCTGAGGTCTCAAAAAGTGTTTCTTCACCCCGGTAAGTGAATTAAATACCATTTGGAGGCATTTAATGTTCAAGCAAAAACGGCTGATTTTTGACAAAAGAGATAACACCCCCCCATTACGTCATTCTTCAGAAAGGTGAAAAATGGTCCGTTTTCAAATGTTTTATTTTTGAACGTCAGTTCACATTTGTAGGTGGATTATTAGTTTTAGAGCTAAAATTAGCATGTTTAAAGTGATTTTCATGTTTCCAGGGGTTCTAAACACAAGAATTGTGGAATGGTTAAAAGTGCATGAAAATGGCCAATTTGCTCACTCTGAGGTCTCAAAAAGTGTTTCTTCACCCCGGGAAGTGAATTAAATACCATTTGGAGGCATTTAATGTTCAAGCAAAAACGGCTGATTTTTGACAAAAGAGATAACACCCCCCATTACGTCATTCTTCAGAAAGGTGAAAAATGGTCCGTTTTCAAATGTTTTATTTTTGAACGTCAGTTCACATTTGTAGGTGGATTATTAGTTTTAGAGCTAAAATTAGCATGTTTAAAGTGATTTTCATGCTTCCAGGGGCTCTAAACACAAGATTTGTGGAATGGTTAAAAGTGCATGAAAATGGCCAATTTGCTCACTCTGAGGTCTCAAAAAGTGTTTCTTCACCCCGGGAAGTGAATTAAATACCATTTGGAGGCATTTAATGTTCAAGCAAAAACGGCTGATTTTTGACAAAAGAGATAACACCCCCCCATTACCTCATGCTTCAGAAAGGTGAAAAATGGTCCGTTTTCAAATGTTTTATTTTTGAATGTCAATTCACATTTGTAGGTGGATTATTAGTTTTAGAGCTAAAATTAGCATGTTTAAAGTGATTTTCATGCTTCCAGGGGCCCGGGAAGTGAATTAAATACCATTTGGAGGCATTTAATGTTCAAGCAAAAACAGCTGATTTTTGACAAAAGAGATAACACCCTCCATTACGTCATTCTTCAGAAAGGTAAAAAATGGTCCGTTTTCAAATGTTTTATTTTTGAACGTCAGTTCACATTTGTAGGTGGATTATTAGTTTTAGAGCTAAAATTAGCATGTTTAAAGTGATTTTCATGCTTCCAGGGGCTCTAAACACAAGATTTGTGGAATGGTTAAAAGTGCATGAAAATGGCCAATTTGCTCACTCTGAGGTCTCAAAAAGTGTTTCTTCACCCCGGGAAGTGAATTAAATACAATTTGGAGGCATTTAATGTTCAAGCAAAAACGGCGGATTTTTGACAAAAGAGATAACACCCCCCCATTACGTGATGCTTCAGAAAGGTGAAAAATTGTCCGTTTTCAAATGTTTTATTTTTGAATGTCAGTTCACATTTGTAGGTGGATCATCAGTTTTAGAGCTAAAAAAATGTGCATGTTTAAAGTGATTTTCATGCTTCCATGTGCTCTAAACACAAGATTTGTGGAATGGTTAAAAGTGCATGAAAATGGCCAATTTGTTCACTCTGAGGTCTCAAAAAGTGTTTCTTCACCCCGGGAAGTGAATTAAATACCATTTGGAGGCATTTAATGTTCAATCAAAAACAGCTGATTTTTGACAAAAGAGATAACACCTCCCATTACGTCATGCTACAGAAAGGTGAAAAATTGTCCGTTTTCAAATGTTTTATTTTTGAATGTCAGTTCACATTTGTAGGTGGATTATTAGTTTTAGAGCTAAAATTAGCATGTTTAAAGTGATTTTCATGCTTCCTGTGGCCCTAAACACAAGTTTTGTGGAATGGTTAAAAGTGCATGAAAATGGCCAATTTGCTCACTCTGAGGTCTCAAAAAGTGTTTCTTCACCCCGGGAAGTGAATTAAATACCATTTGGAGGCATTTAATGTTCAAGCAAAAACAGCTGATTTTTGACAAAAGAGATAACACCTCCCATTAGGTCATGCTTCAGAAAGGTGAAAAATTGTCCGTTTTCAAATGTTTTATTTTTGAATGTCAGTTCACATTTGTAGGTGGATTATTAGTTTTAGAGCTAAAATTAGCATGTTTAAAGTGATTTTCATGCTTCCAGGGGCTCTAAACACAAGATTTGTGGAATGGTTAAAAGTGCATGAAAATGGCCAATTTGCTCAATCTGAGGTCTCAAAAAGTGTTTCTTCACCCCGGGAAGTGAATTAAATACAATTTGGAGGCATTTAATGTTCAAGCAAAAACGGCGGATTTTTGACAAAAGAGATAACACCCCCCCATTACGTGATGCTTCAGAAAGGTGAAAAATTGTCCGTTTTCAAATGTTTTATTTTTGAATGTCAGTTCACATTTGTAGGTGGATCATCAGTTTTAGAGCTAAAAAAATTAGCATGTTTAAAGTGATTTTCATGCTTTCAGGGGCTCTAAACACAAGATTTGTGGAATGGTTAAAAGTGCATGAAAATGGCCAATTTGCTCACTCTGAGGTCTCAAAAAGTGTTTCTTCACCCCGGGAAGTGAATTAAATACCATTTGGAGGCATTTAATGTTCAATCAAAAACAGCTGATTTTTGACAAAAGAGATAACACCTCCCATTACGTCATGCTTCAGAAAGGTGAAAAATTGTCCGTTTTCAAATGTTTTATTTTTGAATGTCAGTTCACATTTGTAGGTGGATTATTAGTTTTAGAGCTAAAATTAGCATGTTTAAAGTGATTTTCATGTTTCCAGGGGTTCTAAACACAAGAATTGTGGAATGGTTAAAAGTGCATGAAAATGGCCAATTTGCTCACTCTGAGGTCTCAAAAAGTGTTTCTTCACCCCGGGAAGTGAATTAAATACCATTTGGAGGCATTTAATGTTCAAGCAAAAACGGCTGATTTTTGACAAAAGAGATAACACCCCCCATTACGTCATTCTTCAGAAAGGTGAAAAATGGTCCGTTTTCAAATGTTTTATTTTTGAACGTCAGTTCACATTTGTAGGTGGATTATTAGTTTTAGAGCTAAAATTAGCATGTTTAAAGTGATTTTCATGCTTCCAGGGGCTCTAAACACAAGATTTGTGGAATGGTTAAAAGTGCATGAAAATGGCCAATTTGCTCACTCTGAGGTCTCAAAAAGTGTTTCTTCACCCCGGGAAGTGAATTAAATACCATTTGGAGGCATTTAATGTTCAAGCAAAAACGGCTGATTTTTGACAAAAGAGATAACACCCCCCCATTACGTGATGCTTCAGAAAGGTGAAAAATTGTCCGTTTTCAAATGTTTTATTTTTGAATGTCAGTTCACATTTGTAGGTGGATCATCAGTTTTAGAGCTAAAAAAATGTGCATGTTTAAAGTGATTTTCATGCTTCCATGTGCTCTAAACACAAGATTTGTGGAATGGTTAAAAGTGCATGAAAATGGCCAATTTGTTCACTCTGAGGTCTCAAAAAGTGTTTCTTCACCCCGGGAAGTGAATTAAATACCATTTGGAGGCATTTAATGTTCAATCAAAAACAGCTGATTTTTGACAAAAGAGATAACACCTCCCATTACGTCATGCTACAGAAAGGTGAAAAATTGTCCGTTTTCAAATGTTTTATTTTTGAATGTCAGTTCACATTTGTAGGTGGATTATTAGTTTTAGAGCTAAAATTAGCATGTTTAAAGTGATTTTCATGCTTCCTGTGGCCCTAAACACAAGTTTTGTGGAATGGTTAAAAGTGCATGAAAATGGCCAATTTGCTCACTCTGAGGTCTCAAAAAGTGTTTCTTCACCCCGGGAAGTGAATTAAATACCATTTGGAGGCATTTAATGTTCAAGCAAAAACAGCTGATTTTTGACAAAAGAGATAACACCTCCCATTAGGTCATGCTTCAGAAAGGTGAAAAATTGTCCGTTTTCAAATGTTTTATTTTTGAATGTCAGTTCACATTTGTAGGTGGATTATTAGTTTTAGAGCTAAAATTAGCATGTTTAAAGTGATTTTCATGCTTCCAGGGGCTCTAAACACAAGATTTGTGGAATGGTTAAAAGTGCATGAAAATGGCCAATTTGCTCAATCTGAGGTCTCAAAAAGTGTTTCTTCACCCCGGGAAGTGAATTAAATACAATTTGGAGGCATTTAATGTTCAAGCAAAAACGGCGGATTTTTGACAAAAGAGATAACACCCCCCCATTACGTGATGCTTCAGAAAGGTGAAAAATTGTCCGTTTTCAAATGTTTTATTTTTGAATGTCAGTTCACATTTGTAGGTGGATCATCAGTTTTAGAGCTAAAAAAATTAGCATGTTTAAAGTGATTTTCATGCTTTCAGGGGCTCTAAACACAAGATTTGTGGAATGGTTAAAAGTGCATGAAAATGGCCAATTTGCTCACTCTGAGGTCTCAAAAAGTGTTTCTTCACCCCGGGAAGTGAATTAAATACCATTTGGAGGCATTTAATGTTCAATCAAAAACAGCTGATTTTTGACAAAAGAGATAACACCTCCCATTACGTCATGCTTCAGAAAGGTGAAAAATTGTCCGTTTTCAAATGTTTTATTTTTGAATGTCAGTTCACATTTGTAGGTGGATTATTAGTTTTAGAGCTAAAATTAGCATGTTTAAAGAGATTTTCATGCTTCCTGTGGCCCTAAACACAAGGTTTGTGGAATGGTTAAAAGTGCATGAAAATGGCCAATTTGCTCACTCTGATGTCTCAAAAAGTGTTTCTTCACCCTGGGAAGTGAATTAAATACCATTTGGAGGCATTTAATGTTCAAGCAAAAACAGCTGATTTTTGACAAAAGAGATAACACCTCCCATTACGTCATGCTTCAGAAAGGTGAAAAATTGTCCGTTTTCAAATGTTTTATTTTTGAATGTCAGTTCACATTTGTAGGTGGATTATTAGTTTTAGAGCTAAAATTAGCATGTTTAAAGTGATTTTCATGCTTCCTGTGGCCCTAAACACAAGGTTTGTGGAATGGTTAAAAGTGCATGAAAATGGCCAATTTGCTCACTCTGAGGTCTCAAAACGTGTTTCTTCACCCCGGGAAGTGAATTAAATACCATTTGGAGGCATTTAATGTTCAAGCAAAAACAGCTGATTTTTGACAAAAGAGATAACACCCCCCATTACGTAATTCTTCAGAAAGGTGAAAAATTGTCTGTTTTCAAATGTTTTATTTTTGAATGTCAGTTCACATTTGTAGGTGGATTATTAGTTTTAGAGCGAAAATTAGCATATTTAAAGTGATTTTCATGCTTCCAGGGGCTCTAAACAAAAGATTTGTGGAATGGTTAAAAGTGCATGAAAATGGCCAATTTGCTCACTCTGAGGTCTCAAAACGTGTTTCTTCACCCCGGGAAGTGAATTAAATACCATTTGGAGGCATTTAATGTTCAAGCAAAAACAGCTGATTTTTGACAAAAGAGATAACACCCCCCATTACGTAATTCTTCAGAAAGGTGAAAAATTGTCTGTTTTCAAATGTTTTATTTTTGAATGTCAGTTCACATTTGTAGGTGGATTATTAGTTTTAGAGCGAAAATTAGCATATTTAAAGTGATTTTCATGCTTCCAGGGGCTCTAAACAAAAGATTTGTGGAATGGTTAAAAGTGCATGAAAATGGCCAATTTGCTCACTCTGAGGTCTCAAAAAGTGTTTCTTCACCCCGGGAAGTGAATTAAATACCATTTGGAGGCATTTAATGTTCAAGCAAAAACGGCTGATTTTTGACAAAAGAGATAACACCCCCCCATTACGTCATTCTTCAGAAAGGTGAAAAATGGTCCGTTTTCAAATGTTTTAGTTTTTGAACGTCCGTTCACATTTGTAGGTGGATTATTAGTTTTAGAGCTAAAATTAGCATGTTTAAAGTGATTTTCATGCTTCCAGGGGCTCTAAACACAAGACTTGTGGAATGGTTAAAAGTGCATGAAAATGGCCAATTTGCTCACTCTGAGGTGTCAAAAAGTGTTTCTTCACCCCGGGAAGTGAATTAAATACAATTTGGAGGCATTTAATGTTCAAGCAAAAACGGCGGATTTTTGACAAAAGAGATAACACCCCCCCATTACGTCATGCTTCAGAAAGGTGAAAAATTGTCCGTTTTCAAATGTTTTATTTTTGAATGTCAGTTCACATTTGTAGGCGGATCATCAGTTTTAGAGCTATAAAAATTAGCATGTTTAAAGTGATTTTCATGCTTCCAGGGGCTCTAAACACAAGATTTGTGGAATGGTTAAAAGTGCATGAAAATGGCCAATTTGCACACTCTGAGGTCTCAAAAAGTGTTTCTTCACCCCGGGAAGTGAATTAAATACCATTTGGAGGCATTTAATGTTCAATCAAAAACAGCTGATTGTTGACAAAAGAGATAACACCTCCCATTACGTCATGCTTCAGAAAGGTGAAAAATTGTCCGTTTTCAAATGTTTTATTTTTGAATGTCAGTTCACATTTGTAGGTGGATTATTAGTTTTAGAGCTAAAATTAGCATGTTTAAAGTGATTTTCATGCTTCCTGTGGCCCTAAACACAAGGTTTGTGGAATGGTTAAAAGTGCATGAAAATGGCCAATTTGCTCACTCTGAGGTCTCAAAACGTGTTTCTTCACCCCGGGAAGTGAATTAAATACCATTTGGAGGCATTTAATGTTCAAGCAAAAACAGCTGATTTTTGACAAAAGAGATAACACCCCCCATTACGTAATTCTTCAGAAAGGTGAAAAATTGTCTGTTTTCAAATGTTTTATTTTTGAATGTCAGTTCACATTTGTAGGTGGATTATTAGTTTTAGAGCTAAAATTAGCATATTTAAAGTGATTTTCATGCTTCCAGGGGCTCTAAACAAAAGATTTGTGGAATGGTTAAAAGTGCATGAAAATGGCCAATTTGCTCACTCTGAGGTCTCAAAAAGTGTTTCTTCACCCCGGGAAGTGAATTAAATACCATTTGGAGGCATTTAATGTTCAAGCAAAAACGGCTGATTTTTTACAAAAGAGATAACACCCCCCCATTACGTCATTCTTCAGAAAGGTGAAAAATGGTCCGTTTTCAAATGTTTTATTTTTGAACGTCAGTTCACATTTGTAGGTGGATTATTAGTTTTAGAGCTAAAATTAGCATGTTGAAAGTGATTTTCATGCTTCCAGGGGCTCTAAACACAAGATTTGTGGAATGGTTAAAAGTGCATGAAAATGGCCAATTTGCTCACTCTGAGGTCTCAAAAAGTGTTTCTTCACCCCGGGAAGTGAATTAAATACCATTTGGAGGCATTTAATGTTCAAGCAAAAACAGCTGATTTTTGACAAAAAAGATAACACCCCCCATTACGTAATTCTTCAGAAAGGTGAAAAATTGTCTGTTTTCAAATGTTTTATTTTTGAATGTCAGTTCACATTTGTAGGTGGATTATTAGTTTTAGAGCTAAAATTAGCATATTTAAAGTGATTTTCATGCTTCCAGGGGCTCTAAACAAAAGATTTGTGGAATGGTTAAAAGTGCATGAAAATGGCCAATTTGCTCACTCTGAGGTCTCAAAAAGTGTTTCTTCACCCCGGTAAGTGAATTAAATACCATTTGGAGGCATTTAATGTTCAAGCAAAAACGGCTGATTTTTGACAAAAGAGATAACACCCCCCCATTACGTCATTCTTCAGAAAGGTGAAAAATGGTCCGTTTTCAAATGTTTTATTTTTGAACGTCAGTTCACATTTGTAGGTGGATTATTAGTTTTAGAGCTAAAATTAGCATGTTTAAAGTGATTTTCATGTTTCCAGGGGTTCTAAACACAAGAATTGTGGAATGGTTAAAAGTGCATGAAAATGGCCAATTTGCTCACTCTGAGGTCTCAAAAAGTGTTTCTTCACCCCGGGAAGTGAATTAAATACCATTTGGAGGCATTTAATGTTCAAGCAAAAACGGCTGATTTTTGACAAAAGAGATAACACCCCCCATTACGTCATTCTTCAGAAAGGTGAAAAATGGTCCGTTTTCAAATGTTTTATTTTTGAACGTCAGTTCACATTTGTAGGTGGATTATTAGTTTTAGAGCTAAAATTAGCATGTTTAAAGTGATTTTCATGCTTCCAGGGGCTCTAAACACAAGATTTGTGGAATGGTTAAAAGTGCATGAAAATGGCCAATTTGCTCACTCTGAGGTCTCAAAAAGTGTTTCTTCACCCCGGGAAGTGAATTAAATACCATTTGGAGGCATTTAATGTTCAAGCAAAAACGGCTGATTTTTGACAAAAGAGATAACACCCCCCCATTACCTCATGCTTCAGAAAGGTGAAAAATGGTCCGTTTTCAAATGTTTTATTTTTGAATGTCAATTCACATTTGTAGGTGGATTATTAGTTTTAGAGCTAAAATTAGCATGTTTAAAGTGATTTTCATGCTTCCAGGGGCCCGGGAAGTGAATTAAATACCATTTGGAGGCATTTAATGTTCAAGCAAAAACAGCTGATTTTTGACAAAAGAGATAACACCCTCCATTACGTCATTCTTCAGAAAGGTAAAAAATGGTCCGTTTTCAAATGTTTTATTTTTGAACGTCAGTTCACATTTGTAGGTGGATTATTAGTTTTAGAGCTAAAATTAGCATGTTTAAAGTGATTTTCATGCTTCCAGGGGCTCTAAACACAAGATTTGTGGAATGGTTAAAAGTGCATGAAAATGGCCAATTTGCTCACTCTGAGGTCTCAAAAAGTGTTTCTTCACCCCGGGAAGTGAATTAAATACAATTTGGAGGCATTTAATGTTCAAGCAAAAACGGCGGATTTTTGACAAAAGAGATAACACCCCCCCATTACGTGATGCTTCAGAAAGGTGAAAAATTGTCCGTTTTCAAATGTTTTATTTTTGAATGTCAGTTCACATTTGTAGGTGGATCATCAGTTTTAGAGCTAAAAAAATTTGCATGTTTAAAGTGATTTTCATGCTTCCATGTGCTCTAAACACAAGATTTGTGGAATGGTTAAAAGTGCATGAAAATGGCCAATTTGTTCACTCTGAGGTCTCAAAAAGTGTTTCTTCACCCCAGGAAGTGAATTAAATACCATTTGGAGGCATTTAATGTTCAATCAAAAACAGCTGATTTTTGACAAAAGAGATAACACCTCCCATTACGTCATGCTACAGAAAGGTGAAAAATTGTCCGTTTTCAAATGTTTTATTTTTGAATGTCAGTTCACATTTGTAGGTGGATTATTAGTTTTAGAGCTAAAATTAGCATGTTTAAAGTGATTTTCATGCTTCCTGTGGCCCTAAACACAAGGTTTGTGGAATGGTTAAAAGTGCATGAAAATGGCCAATTTGCTCACTCTGAGGTCTCAAAAAGTGTTTCTTCACCCCGGGAAGTGAATTAAATACCATTTGGAGGCATTTAATGTTCAAGCAAAAACAGCTGATTTTTGACAAAAGAGATAACACCTCCCATTAGGTCATGCTTCAGAAAGGTGAAAAATTGTCCGTTTTCAAATGTTTTATTTTTGAATGTCAGTTCACATTTGTAGGTGGATTATTAGTTTTAGAGCTAAAATTAGCATGTTTAAAGTGATTTTCATGCTTCCAGGGGCTCTAAACACAAGATTTGTGGAATGGTTAAAAGTGCATGAAAATGGCCAATTTGCTCAATCTGAGGTCTCAAAAAGTGTTTCTTCACCCCGGGAAGTGAATTAAATACAATTTGGAGGCATTTAATGTTCAAGCAAAAACGGCGGATTTTTGACAAAAGAGATAACACCCCCCCATTACGTGATGCTTCAGAAAGGTGAAAAATTGTCCGTTTTCAAATGTTTTATTTTTGAATGTCAGTTCACATTTGTAGGTGGATCATCAGTTTTAGAGCTAAAAAAATTAGCATGTTTAAAGTGATTTTCATGCTTTCAGGGGCTCTAAACACAAGATTTGTGGAATAGTTAAAAGTGCATGAAAATGGCCAATTTGCTCACTCTGAGGTCTCAAAAAGTGTTTCTTCACCCCGGGAAGTGAATTAAATACCATTTGGAGGCATTTAATGTTCAATCAAAAACAGCTGATTTTTGACAAAAGAGATAACACCTCCCATTACGTCATGCTTCAGAAAGGTGAAAAATTGTCAGTTTTCAAATGTTTTATTTTTGAATGTCAGTTCACATTTGTAGGTGGATTATTAGTTTTAGAGCTAAAATTAGCATGTTTAAAGAGATTTTCATGCTTCCTGTGGCCCTAAACACAAGGTTTGTGGAATGGTTAAAAGTGCATGAAAATGGCCAATTTGCTCACTCTGATGTCTCAAAAAGTGTGTCTTCACCCCGGGAAGTGAATTAAATACCATTTGGAGGCATTTAATGTTCAAGCAAAAACAGCTGATTTTTGACAAAAGAGATAACACCTCCCATTACGTCATGCTTCAGAAAGGTGAAAAATTGTCCGTTTTCAAATGTTTTATTTTTGAATGTCAGTTCACATTTGTAGGTGGATTATTAGTTTTAGAGCTAAAATTAGCATGTTTAAAGTGATTTTCATGCTTCCTGTGGCCCTAAACACAAGGTTTGTGGAATGGTTAAAAGTGCATGAAAATGGCCAATTTGCTCACTCTGAGGTCTCAAAAAGTGTTTCTTCACCCCGGGAAGTGAATTAAATACCATTTGGAGGCATTTAATGTTCAAGCAAAAACGGCTGATTTTTGACAAAAGAGATAACACCCCCCCATTACGTCATTCTTCAGAAGGGTGAAAAATGGTCCGTTTTCAAATGTTTTAGTTTTTGAACGTCAGTTCACATTTGTAGGTGGATTATTAGTTTTAGAGCTAAAATTAGCATGTTTAAAGTGATTTTCATGCTTCCAGGGGCTCTAAACACAAGATTTGTGGAATGGTTAAAAGTGCATGAAAATGGCCAATTTGCTCACTCTGAGGTGTCAAAAAGTGTTTCTTCACCCCGGGAAGTGAATTAAATACAATTTGGAGGCATTTAATGTTCAAGCAAAAACGGCGGATTTTTGACAAAAGAGATAACACCCCCCCATTACGTGATGCTTCAGAAAGATGAAAAATTGTCCGTTTTCAAATGTTTTATTTTTGAATGTCAGTTCACATTTGTAGGTGGATTATTAGTTTTAGAGCTAAAATTAGCATGTTTAAAGTGATTTTCATGCTTCCAGGGGCTCTAAACACAAGATTTGTGGAATGGTTAAAAGTGCATGAAAATGGCCAATTTGCTCACTCTGAGGTCTCAAAAAGTGTTTCTTCACCCCGGGAAGTGAATTAAATACCATTTGGAGGCATTTAATGTTCAATCAAAAACAGCTGATTGTTGACAAAAGAGATAACACCTCCCATTACGTCATGCTTCAGAAAGGTGAAAAATTGTCCGTTTTCAAATGTTTTATTTTTGAATGTCAGTTCACATTTGTAGGTGGATTATTAGTTTTAGAGCTAAAATTAGCATGTTTAAAGTGATTTTCATGCCTCCTGTGGCCCTAAACACAAGGTTTGTGGAATGGTTAAAAGTGCATGAAAATGGCCAATTTGCTCACTCTGAGGTCTCAAAACGTGTTTCTTCACCCCGGGAAGTGAATTAAATACCATTTGGAGGCATTTAATGTTCAAGCAAAAACAGCTGATTTTTGACAAAAGAGATAACACCCCCCATTACGTAATTCTTCAGAAAGGTGAAAAATTGTCTGTTTTCAAATGTTTTATTTTTGAATGTCAGCTCACATTTGTAGGTGGATTATTAGTTTTAGAGCTAAAATTAGCATATTTAAAGTGATTTTCATGCTTCCAGGGGCTCTAAACAAAAGATTTGTGGAATGGTTAAAAGTGCATGAAAATGGCCAATTTGCTCACTCTGAGGTCTCAAAAAGTGTTTCTTCACCCCGGGAAGTGAATTAAATACCATTTGGAGGCATTTAATGTTCAAGCAAAAACGGCTGATTTTTGACAAAAGAGATAACACCCCCCCATTACGTCATTCTTCAGAAAGGTGAAAAATGGTCCGTTTTCAAATGTTTTATTTTTGAACGTCAGTTCACATTTGTAGGTGGATTATTAGTTTTAGAGCTAAAATTAGCATGTTTAAAGTGATTTTCATGCTTCCAGGGGCTCTAAACACAAGATTTGTGTAATGGTTAAAAGTGCATGAAAATGGCCAATTTGCTCACTCTGAGGTCTCAAAAAGTGTTTCTTCACCCCGGGAAGTGAATTAAATACCATTTGGAGGCATTTAATGTTCAAGCAAAAACGGCTGATTTTTGACAAAAGAGATAACACCCCCCCATTACGTCATGCTTCAGAAAGGTGAAAAATGGTCCGTTTTCAAATGTTTTATTTTTGAATGTCAATTCACATTTGTAGGTGGATTATTAGTTTTAGAGCTAAAATTAGCATGTTTAAAGTGATTTTCATGCTTCCAGGGGCTCTAAACACAAGATTTGTGGAATGGTTAAAAGTGCACGAAAATGGCCAATTTGCTCACTCTGAGGTCTCAAAAAGTGTTTCTTCACCCCGGGAAGTGAATTAAATACAATTTGGAGGCATTTAATGTTCAAGCAAAAACGGCGGATTTTTGACAAAAGAGATAACACCCCCCCATTACGTGATGCTTCAGAAAGGTGAAAAATTGTCCGTTTTCAAATGTTTTATTTTTGAATGTCAGTTCACATTTGTAGGTGAATTATTAGTTTTAGAGCTAAAATTAGCATGTTTAAAGTGATTTTCATGCTTCCTGTGGCCCTAAACACAAGGTTTGTGGAATGGTTAAAAGTGCATGAAAATGGCCAATTTGCTCACTCTGAGGTCTCAAAAAGTGTTTCTTCACCCCGGGAAGTGAATTAAATACCATTTGGAGGCATTTAATGTTCAAGCAAAAACAGCTGATTTTTGACAAAAGAGATAACACCTCCCATTACGTCATGCTTCAGAAAGGTGAAAAATTGTCCGTTTTCAAATGTTTTATTTTTGAATGTCAGTTCACATTTGTAGGTGGATTATTAGTTTTAGAGCTAAAATTAGCATGTTTAAAGTGATTTTCATGCTTCCAGGGGCTCTAAACACAAGATTTGTGGAATGGTTAAAAGTGCATGAAAATGGCCAATTTGCTCAATCTGAGGTCTCAAAAAGTGTTTCTTCACCCCGGGAAGTGAATTAAATACAATTTGGAGGCATTTAATGTTCAAGCAAAAACGGCGGATTTTTGACAAAAGAGATAACACCCCCCCATTACGTGATGCTTCAGAAAGGTGAAAAATTGTCAGTTTTCAAATGTTTTATTTTTGAATGTCAGTTCACATTTGTAGGTGGATCATCAGTTTTAGAGCTAAAAAAATTAGCATGTTTAAAGTGATTTTCATGCTTCCAGGGGCTCTAAACACAAGATTTGTGGAATGGTTAAAAGTGCATGAAAATGGCCAATTTGCTCACTCTGAGGTCTCAAAAAGTGTTTCTTCACCCCGGGAAGTGAATTAAATACCATTTGGAGGCATTTAATGTTCAATCAAAAACAGCTGATTTTTGACAAAAGAGATAACACCTCCCATTACGTCATGCTTCAGAAAGGTGAAAAATTGTCCGTTTTCAAATGTTTTATTTTTGAATGTCAGTTCACATTTGTAGGTGGATTATTAGTTTTAGAGCTAAAATTAGCATGTTTAAAGAGATTTTCATGCTTCCTGTGGCCCTAAACACAAGGTTTGTGGAATGGTTAAAAGTGCATGAAAATGGCCAATTTGCTCACTCTGATGTCTCAAAAAGTGATTCTTCACCCCGGGAAGTGAATTAAATACCATTTGGAGGCATTTAATGTTCAAGCAAAAACAGCTGATTTTTGACAAAAGAGATAACACCTCCCATTACGTCATGCTTCAGAAAGGTGAAAAATTGTCCGTTTTCAAATGTTTTATTTTTGAATGTCAGTTCACATTTGTAGGTGGATTATTAGTTTTAGAGCTAAAATTAGCATGTTTAAAGTGATTTTCATGCTTCCTGTGGCCCTAAACACAAGGTTTGTGGAATGGTTAAAAGTGCATGAAAATGGCCAATTTGCTCACTCTGAGGTCTCAAAAAGTGTTTCTTCACCCCGGGAAGTGAATTAAATACCATTTGGAGGCATTTAATGTTCAAGCAAAAACGGCTGATTTTTGACAAAAGAGATAACACCCCCCCATTACGTCATTCTTCAGAAGGGTGAAAAATGGTCCGTTTTCAAATGTTTTAGTTTTTGAACGTCAGTTCACATTTGTAGGTGGATTATTAGTTTTAGAGCTAAAATTAGCATGTTTAAAGTGATTTTCATGCTTCCAGGGGCTCTAAACACAAGATTTGTGGAATGGTTAAAAGTGCATGAAAATGGCCAATTTGCTCACTCTGAGGTGTCAAAAAGTGTTTCTTCACCCCGGGAAGTGAATTAAATACAATTTGGAGGCATTTAATGTTCAAGCAAAAACGGCGGATTTTTGACAAAAGAGATAACACCCCCCCATTACGTGATGCTTCAGAAAGATGAAAAATTGTCCGTTTTCAAATGTTTTATTTTTGAATGTCAGTTCACATTTGTAGGTGGATTATTAGTTTTAGAGCTAAAATTAGCATGTTTAAAGTGATTTTCATGCTTCCAGGGGCTCTAAACACAAGATTTGTGGAATGGTTAAAAGTGCATGAAAATGGCCAATTTGCTCACTCTGAGGTCTCAAAAAGTGTTTCTTCACCCCGGGAAGTGAATTAAATACCATTTGGAGGCATTTAATGTTCAATCAAAAACAGCTGATTGTTGACAAAAGAGATAACACCTCCCATTACGTCATGCTTCAGAAAGGTGAAAAATTGTCCGTTTTCAAATGTTTTATTTTTGAATGTCAGTTCACATTTGTAGGTGGATTATTAGTTTTAGAGCTAAAATTAGCATGTTTAAAGTGATTTTCATGCCTCCTGTGGCCCTAAACACAAGGTTTGTGGAATGGTTAAAAGTGCATGAAAATGGCCAATTTGCTCACTCTGAGGTCTCAAAACGTGTTTCTTCACCCCGGGAAGTGAATTAAATACCATTTGGAGGCATTTAATGTTCAAGCAAAAACAGCTGATTTTTGACAAAAGAGATAACACCCCCCATTACGTAATTCTTCAGAAAGGTGAAAAATTGTCTGTTTTCAAATGTTTTATTTTTGAATGTCAGCTCACATTTGTAGGTGGATTATTAGTTTTAGAGCTAAAATTAGCATATTTAAAGTGATTTTCATGCTTCCAGGGGCTCTAAACAAAAGATTTGTGGAATGGTTAAAAGTGCATGAAAATGGCCAATTTGCTCACTCTGAGGTCTCAAAAAGTGTTTCTTCACCCCGGGAAGTGAATTAAATACCATTTGGAGGCATTTAATGTTCAAGCAAAAACGGCTGATTTTTGACAAAAGAGATAACACCCCCCCATTACGTCATTCTTCAGAAAGGTGAAAAATGGTCCGTTTTCAAATGTTTTATTTTTGAACGTCAGTTCACATTTGTAGGTGGATTATTAGTTTTAGAGCTAAAATTAGCATGTTTAAAGTGATTTTCATGCTTCCAGGGGCTCTAAACACAAGATTTGTGTAATGGTTAAAAGTGCATGAAAATGGCCAATTTGCTCACTCTGAGGTCTCAAAAAGTGTTTCTTCACCCCGGGAAGTGAATTAAATACCATTTGGAGGCATTTAATGTTCAAGCAAAAACGGCTGATTTTTGACAAAAGAGATAACACCCCCCCATTACGTCATGCTTCAGAAAGGTGAAAAATGGTCCGTTTTCAAATGTTTTATTTTTGAATGTCAATTCACATTTGTAGGTGGATTATTAGTTTTAGAGCTAAAATTAGCATGTTTAAAGTGATTTTCATGCTTCCAGGGGCTCTAAACACAAGATTTGTGGAATGGTTAAAAGTGCACGAAAATGGCCAATTTGCTCACTCTGAGGTCTCAAAAAGTGTTTCTTCACCCCGGGAAGTGAATTAAATACAATTTGGAGGCATTTAATGTTCAAGCAAAAACGGCGGATTTTTGACAAAAGAGATAACACCCCCCCATTACGTGATGCTTCAGAAAGGTGAAAAATTGTCCGTTTTCAAATGTTTTATTTTTGAATGTCAGTTCACATTTGTAGGTGAATTATTAGTTTTAGAGCTAAAATTAGCATGTTTAAAGTGATTTTCATGCTTCCTGTGGCCCTAAACACAAGGTTTGTGGAATGGTTAAAAGTGCATGAAAATGGCCAATTTGCTCACTCTGAGGTCTCAAAAAGTGTTTCTTCACCCCGGGAAGTGAATTAAATACCATTTGGAGGCATTTAATGTTCAAGCAAAAACAGCTGATTTTTGACAAAAGAGATAACACCTCCCATTACGTCATGCTTCAGAAAGGTGAAAAATTGTCCGTTTTCAAATGTTTTATTTTTGAATGTCAGTTCACATTTGTAGGTGGATTATTAGTTTTAGAGCTAAAATTAGCATGTTTAAAGTGATTTTCATGCTTCCAGGGGCTCTAAACACAAGATTTGTGGAATGGTTAAAAGTGCATGAAAATGGCCAATTTGCTCAATCTGAGGTCTCAAAAAGTGTTTCTTCACCCCGGGAAGTGAATTAAATACAATTTGGAGGCATTTAATGTTCAAGCAAAAACGGCGGATTTTTGACAAAAGAGATAACACCCCCCCATTACGTGATGCTTCAGAAAGGTGAAAAATTGTCAGTTTTCAAATGTTTTATTTTTGAATGTCAGTTCACATTTGTAGGTGGATCATCAGTTTTAGAGCTAAAAAAATTAGCATGTTTAAAGTGATTTTCATGCTTCCAGGGGCTCTAAACACAAGATTTGTGGAATGGTTAAAAGTGCATGAAAATGGCCAATTTGCTCACTCTGAGGTCTCAAAAAGTGTTTCTTCACCCCGGGAAGTGAATTAAATACCATTTGGAGGCATTTAATGTTCAATCAAAAACAGCTGATTTTTGACAAAAGAGATAACACCTCCCATTACGTCATGCTTCAGAAAGGTGAAAAATTGTCCGTTTTCAAATGTTTTATTTTTGAATGTCAGTTCACATTTGTAGGTGGATTATTAGTTTTAGAGCTAAAATTAGCATGTTTAAAGAGATTTTCATGCTTCCTGTGGCCCTAAACACAAGGTTTGTGGAATGGTTAAAAGTGCATGAAAATGGCCAATTTGCTCACTCTGATGTCTCAAAAAGTGATTCTTCACCCCGGGAAGTGAATTAAATACCATTTGGAGGCATTTAATGTTCAAGCAAAAACAGCTGATTTTTGACAAAAGAGATAACACCTCCCATTACGTCATGCTTCAGAAAGGTGAAAAATTGTCCGTTTTCAAATGTTTTATTTTTGAATGTCAGTTCACATTTGTAGGTGGATTATTAGTTTTAGAGCTAAAATTAGCATGTTTAAAGTGATTTTCATGCTTCCTGTGGCCCTAAACACAAGGTTTGTGGAATGGTTAAAAGTGCATGAAAATGGCCAATTTGCTCACTCTGAGGTCTCAAAAAGTGTTTCTTCACCCCGGGAAGTGAATTAAATACCATTTGGAGGCATTTAATGTTCAAGCAAAAACGGCTGATTTTTGACAAAAGAGATAACACCCCCCCATTACGTCATTCTTCAGAAGGGTGAAAAATGGTCCGTTTTCAAATGTTTTAGTTTTTGAACGTCAGTTCACATTTGTAGGTGGATTATTAGTTTTAGAGCTAAAATTAGCATGTTTAAAGTGATTTTCATGCTTCCAGGGGCTCTAAACACAAGATTTGTGGAATGGTTAAAAGTGCATGAAAATGGCCAATTTGCTCACTCTGAGGTGTCAAAAAGTGTTTCTTCACCCCGGGAAGTGAATTAAATACAATTTGGAGGCATTTAATGTTCAAGCAAAAACGGCGGATTTTTGACAAAAGAGATAACACCCCCCCATTACGTGATGCTTCAGAAAGATGAAAAATTGTCCGTTTTCAAATGTTTTATTTTTGAATGTCAGTTCACATTTGTAGGTGGATTATTAGTTTTAGAGCTAAAATTAGCATGTTTAAAGTGATTTTCATGCTTCCAGGGGCTCTAAACACAAGATTTGTGGAATGGTTAAAAGTGCATGAAAATGGCCAATTTGCTCACTCTGAGGTCTCAAAAAGTGTTTCTTCACCCCGGGAAGTGAATTAAATACCATTTGGAGGCATTTAATGTTCAATCAAAAACAGCTGATTGTTGACAAAAGAGATAACACCTCCCATTACGTCATGCTTCAGAAAGGTGAAAAATTGTCCGTTTTCAAATGTTTTATTTTTGAATGTCAGTTCACATTTGTAGGTGGATTATTAGTTTTAGAGCTAAAATTAGCATTTTTAAAGTGATTTTCATGCCTCCTGTGGCCCTAAACACAAGGTTTGTGGAATGGTTAAAAGTGCATGAAAATGGCCAATTTGCTCACTCTGAGGTCTCAAAACGTGTTTCTTCACCCCGGGAAGTGAATTAAATACCATTTGGAGGCATTTAATGTTCAAGCAAAAACAGCTGATTTTTGACAAAAGAGATAACACCCCCCATTACGTAATTCTTCAGAAAGGTGAAAAATTGTCTGTTTTCAAATGTTTTATTTTTGAATGTCAGTTCACATTTGTAGGTGGATTATTAGTTTTAGAGCTAAAATTAGCATATTTAAAGTGATTTTCATGCTTCCAGGGGCTCTAAACAAAAGATTTGTGGAATGGTTAAAAGTGCATGAAAATGGCCAATTTGCTCACTCTGAGGTCTCAAAAAGTGTTTCTTCACCCCGGGAAGTGAATTAAATACCATTTGGAGGCATTTAATGTTCAAGCAAAAACGGCTGATTTTTGACAAAAGAGATAACACCCCCCCATTACGTCATTCTTCAGAAAGGTGAAAAATGGTCCGTTTTCAAATGTTTTATTTTTGAACGTCAGTTCACATTTGTAGGTGGATTATTAGTTTTAGAGCTAAAATTAGCATGTTTAAAGTGATTTTCATGCTTCCAGGGGCTCTAAACACAAGATTTGTGGAATGGTTAAAAGTGCATGAAAATGGCCAATTTGCTCACTCTGAGGTCTCAAAAAGTGTTTCTTCACCCCGGGAAGTGAATTAAATACCATTTGGAGGCATTTAATGTTCAAGCAAAAACGGCTGATTTTTGACAAAAGAGATAACACCCCCCCATTACGTCATGCTTCAGAAAGGTGAAAAATGGTCCGTTTTCAAATGTTTTATTTTTGAATGTCAATTCACATTTGTAGGTGGATTATTAGTTTTAGAGCTAAAATTAGCATGTTTAAAGTGATTTTCATGCTTCCAGGGGCCCGGGAAGTGAATTAAATACCATTTGGAGGCATTTAATGTTCAAGCAAAAACAGCTGATTTTTTACAAAAGAGATAACACCCTCCATTACGTCATGCTTCAGAAAGGTGAAAAATAGTCCGTTTTCAAATGTTTTATTTTTGAATGTCAGTTCACATTTGTAGGTGGATTATTAGTTTTAGAGCTAAAATTAGCATGTTTAAAGTGATTTTCATGCTTCCTGTGGCCCTAAACACAAGGTTTGTGGAATGGTTAAAAGTGCATGAAAATGGCCAATTTGCTCACTCTGAGGTCTCAAAAAGTGTTTCTTCACCCCGGGAAGTGAATTAAATACCATTTGGAGGCATTTAATGTTCAAGCAAAAACAGCTGATTTTTGACAAAAGAGATAACACCTCCCATTACGTCATGCTTCAGAAACGTGAAAAATTGTCCGTTTTCAAATGTTTTATTTTTGAATGTCAGTTCACATTTGTAGGTGGATTATTAGTTTTAGAGCTAAAATTAGCATATTTAAAGTGATTTTCATGCTTCCAGGCTCTAAACAAAAGATTTGTGGAATGGTTAAAAGTGCATGAAAATGGCCAATTTGCTCACTCTGAGGTCTCAAAAAGTGTTTCTTCACCCCGGGAAGTGAATTAAATACCATTTGGAGGCATTTATTGTTCAAGCAAAAACGGCTGATTTTTGACAAAAGAGATAACACCCCCCCATTACGTCATTCTTCAGAAAGGTGAAAAATGGTCCGTTTTCAAATGTTTTATTTTTGAACGTCAGTTCACATTTGTAGGTGGATTATTAGTTTTAGAGCTAAAATTAGCATGTGTAAAGTGATTTTCATGCTTCCAGGGGCTCTAAACACAAGATTTGTGGAATGGTTAAAAGTGCATGAAAATGGCCAATTTGCTCACTCTGAGGCCTCAAAAAGTGTTTCTTCACCCCGGGAAGTGAATTAAATACCATTTGGAGGCATTTATTGTTCAAGCAAAAACAGCTGATTTTTGACAAAAGAGATAACACCCCCCCATTACGTAATTCTTCAGAAAGGTGAAAAATGGTCCGTTTTCAAATGTTTTATTTTTGAACGTCAGTTCACATTTGTAGGTGGATTATTAGTTTTAGAGCTAAAATTAGCATGTTTAAAGTGATTTTCATGCTTCCTGTGGCCCTAAACACAAAGTTTGTGGAATGGTTAAAAGTGCATGAAAATGGCCAGTTTGCTCACTCTGAGGTCTCAAAAAGTGTTTCTTCACCCCGGGAAGTGAATTAAATACCATTTGGAGGCATTTTATGTTCAAGCAAAAACAGCTGATTTTTGACAAAAGAGAAAACACCCCCCCATTACGTAATTCTTCAGAAAGGTGAAAAATGGTCCATTTTCAAATGTTTTATTTTTGAACGTCAGTTCACATTTGTAGGTGGATTATTAGTTTTAGAGCTAAAATTAGCATATTTAAAGTGATTTTCATGCTTCCAGGGGCTCTAAACACAGGATTTGTGGAATGGTTAAAAGTGCATGAAAATGGCCAATTTGCTCACTCTGAGGTCTCAAAAAGTGTTTCTTCACCCCGGGAAGTGAATTAAATACCATTTGGAGGCATTTTATATTCAAGCAAAAACAGCTGATTTTTGACAAAAGAGAAAACACCCCCCCATTACGTAATTCTTCAGAAAGGTGAAAAATGGTCCGTTTTCAAATGTTTTATTTTTGAACGTCAGTTCACATTTGTAGGTGGATTATTAGTTTTAGAGCTAAAATTAGCATGTTTAAAGTGATTTTCATGCTTCCAGGGGCTCTAAACACAAGATTTGTGGAATGGTTAAAAGTGCATGAAAATGGCCAATTTGCTCACTCTGAGGTCTCAAAAAGTGTTTCTTCACCCCGGGAAGTGAATTAAATACCATTTGGAGGCATTTAATGTTCAAGCAAAAACGGCTGATTTTTGACAAAAGAGATAACACCCCCCATTACGTCATGCTTCAGAAAGGTGAAAAATGGTCCGTTTTCAAATGTTTTATTTTTGAATGTCAATTCACATTTGTAGGTGGATTATTAGTTTTAGAGCTAAAATTAGCATGTTTAAAGTGATTTTCATGCTTCCAGGGGCCCGGGAAGTGAATTAAATACCATTTGGAGGCATTTAATGTTCAAGCAAAAACAGCAGATTTTTTACAAAAGAGATAACACCCTCCATTACGTCATGCTTCAGAAAGGTGAAAAATAGTCCGTTTTCAAATGTTTTATTTTTGAATGTCAGTTCACATTTGTAGGTGGATTATTAGTTTTAGAGCTAAAATTAGCATGTTTAAAGTGATTTTCATGCTTCCTGTGGCCCTAAACACAAGGTTTGTGGAATGGTTAAAAGTGCATGAAAATGGCCAATTTGCTCACTCTGAGGTCTCAAAAAGTGTTTCTTCACCCCGGGAAGTGAATTAAATACCATTTGGAGGCATTTAATGTTCAAGCAAAAACAGCTGATTTTTGACAAAAGAGATAACACCTCCCATTACGTCATGCTTCAGAAAGGTGAAAAATTGTCAGTTTTTAAATGTTTTATTTTTGAATGTCAGTTCACATTTGTAGGTGGATTATTAGTTTTAGAGCTAAAATTAGCATGTTTAAAGTGATTTTCATGCTTCATGTGGCCCTAAACACAAGGTTTGTGGAATGGTTAAAAGTGCATGAAAATGGCCAATTTGCTCACTCTGAGGTCTCAAAAAGTGTTTCTTCACCCCGGTAAGTGAATTAAATACCATTTGGAGGCATTTAATGTTCAAGCAAAAACAGCTGATTTTTGACAAAAGAGATAACACCCCCCATTACGTAATTCTTCAGAAAGGTGAAAAATTGTCTGTTTTCAAATGTTTTATTTTTGAATGTCAATTCACATTTGTAGGTGGATTATTAGTTTTAGAGCTAAAATTAGCATATTTAAAGTGATTTTCATGCTTCCAGGGGCTCTAAACAAAAGATTTGTGGAATGGTTAAAAGTGCATGAAAATGGCCAATTTGCTCACTCTGAGGTCTCAAAAAGTGTTTCTTCACCCCGGGAAGTGAATTAAATACCATTTGGAGGCATTTATTGTTCAAGCAAAAACGTCTGATTTTTGACAAAAGAGATAACACCCCCCCATTACGTCATTCTTCAGAAAGGTGAAAAATGGCCCGTTTTCAAATGTTTTATTTTTGAACGTCAGTTCACATTTGTAGGTGGATTATTAGTTTTAGAGCTAAAATTAGCATGTTTAAAGTGATTTTCATGCTTCCAGGGGCTCTAAACACAAGATTTGTGGAATGGTTAAAAGTGCATGAAAATGGCCAATTTGCTCACTCTGAGGCCTCAAAAAGTGTTTCTTCACCCCGGGAAGTGAATTAAATACCATTTGGAGGCATTTATTGTTCAAGCAAAAACAGCTGATTTTTGACAAAAGAGATAACACCCCCCCATTACGTAATTCTTCAGAAAGGTGAAAAATGGTCCGTTTTCAAATGTTTTATTTTTGAACGTCAGTTCACATTTGTAGGTGGATTATTAGTTTTAGAGCTAAAATTAGCATGTTTAAAGTGATTTTCATGCTTCCAGGGGCCCGGGAAGTGAATAAAAAACCATTTGGAGGCATTTAATGTTCAAGCAAAAACGGCTGATTTTTGACAAAAGAGATAACACCCCCCCATTACGTCATGCTTCAGAAAGGTGAAAAATTGTCCGTTTTCAAATGTTTTATTTTTGAATGTCAGTTCACATTTGTAGGTGAATTATTAGTTTTAGAGCTAAAATTAGCATGTTTAAAGTGATTTTCATGCTTCCTGTGGCCCTAAACACAAAGTTTGTGGAATGGTTAAAAGTGCATGAAAATGGCCAGTTTGCTCACTCTGAGGTCTCAAAAAGTGTTTCTTCACCCCGGGAAGTGAATTAAATACCATTTGGAGGCATTTTATGTTCAAGCAAAAACAGCTGATTTTTGACAAAAGAGAAAACACCCCCCCATTACGTAATTCTTCAGAAAGGTGAAAAATGGTCCGTTTTCAAATGTTTTATTTTTGAACGTCAGTTCACATTTGTAGGTGGATTATTAGTTTTAGAGCTAAAATTAGCATGTTTAAAGTGATTTTCATGCTTCCAGGGGCTCAAAACACAAGATTTGTGGAATGGTTAAAAGTGCATGAAAATGGCCAATTTGCTCACTCTGAGGTCTCAAAAAGTGTTTCTTCACCCCGGGAAGTGAATTAAATACCATTTGGAGGCATTTAATGTTCAAGCAAAAACGGCTGATTTTTGACAAAAGAGATAACACCCCCCCATTACGTCATGCTTCAGAAAGGTGAAAAATGGTCCGTTTTCAAATGTTTTATTTTTGAATGTCAATTCACATTTGTAGGTGGATTATTAGTTTTAGAGCTAAAATTAGCATGTTTAAAGTGATTTTCATGCTTCCAGGGGCCCGGGAAGTGAATTAAATACCATTTGGAGGCATTTAATGTTCAAGCAAAAACAGCTGATTTTTTACAAAAGAGATAACACCCTCCATTACGTCATGCTTCAGAAAGGTGAAAAATAGTCCGTTTTCAAATGTTTTATTTTTGAATGTCAGTTCACATTTGTAGGTGGATTATTAGTTTTAGAGCTAAAATTAGCATGTTTAAAGTGATTTTCATGCTTCCTGTGGCCCTAAACACAAGGTTTGTGGAATGGTTAAAAGTGCATGAAAATGGCCAATTTGCTCACTCTGAGGTCTCAAAAAGTGTTTCTTCACCCCGGGAAGTGAATTAAATACCATTTGGAGGCATTTAATGTTCAAGCAAAAACAGCTGATTTTTGACAAAAGAGATAACACCTCCCATTACGTCATGCTTCAGAAAGGTGAAAAATTGTCCGTTTTCAAATGTTTTATTTTTGAATGTCAGTTCACATTTGAAGGTGGATTATTAGTTTTAGAGCTAAAATTAGCATGTTTAAAGTGATTTTCATGCTTCATGTGGCCCTAAACACAAGGTTTGTGGAATGGTTAAAAGTGCATGAAAATGGCCAATTTGCTCACTCTGAGGTCTCAAAAAGTGTTTCTTCACCCCGGTAAGTGAATTAAATACCATTTGGAGGCATTTAATGTT
The DNA here is from genome assembly GCF_964261635.1 of Lissotriton helveticus. NCBI lineage: Eukaryota > Metazoa > Chordata > Amphibia > Caudata > Salamandridae > Lissotriton > Lissotriton helveticus. The sequence continues at coordinate 4,890,839 of NW_027611740.1, forward strand.
CAAGCAAAAACAGCTGATTTTTGACAAAAGAGATAACACCCCCATTACGTAATTCTTCAGAAAGGTGAAAAATTGTCTGTTTTCAAATGTTTTATTTTTGAATGTCAATTCACATTTGTAGGTGGATTATTAGTTTTAGAGCTAAAATTAGCATATTTAAAGTGATTTTCATGCTTCCAGGGGCTCTAAACAAAAGATTTGTGGAATGGTTAAAAGTGCATGAAAATGGCCAATTTGCTCACTCTGAGGTCTCAAAAAGTGTTTCTTCACCCCGGGAAGTGAATTAAATACCATTTGGAGGCATTTATTGTTCAAGCAAAAACGTCTGATTTTTGACAAAAGAGATAACATCCCCCCATTACGTCATTCTTCAGAAAGGTGAAAAATGGTCCGTTTTCAAATGTTTTATTTTTGAACGTCAGTTCACATTTGTAGGTGGATTATTAGTTTTAGAGCTAAAATTAGCATGTTTAAAGTGATTTTCATGCTTCCAGGGGCTCTAAACACAAGATTTGTGGAATGGTTAAAAGTGCATGAAAATGGCCAATTTGCTCACTCTGAGGCCTCAAAAAGTGTTTCTTCACCCCGGGAAGTGAATTAAATACCATTTGGAGGCATTTATTGTTCAAGCAAAAACAGCTGATTTTTGACAAAAGAGATAACACCCCCCCATTACGTAATTCTTCAGAAAGGTGAAAAATGGTCCGTTTTCAAATGTTTTATTTTTGAACGTCAGTTCACATTTGTAGGTGGATTATTAGTTTTAGAGCTAAAATTAGCATGTTTAAAGTGATTTTCATGCTTCCAGGGGCCCGGGAAGTGAATAAAAAACCATTTGGAGGCATTTAATGTTCAAGCAAAAACGGCTGATTTTTGACAAAAGAGATAACACCCCCCCATTACGTCATGCTTCAGAAAGGTGAAAAATTGTCCGTTTTCAAATGTTTTATTTTTGAATGTCAGTTCACATTTGTAGGTGAATTATTAGTTTTAGAGCTAAAATTAGCATGTTTAAAGTGATTTTCATGCTTCCTGTGGCCCTAAACACAAAGTTTGTGGAATGGTTAAAAGTGCATGAAAATGGCCAATTTGCTCACTCTGAGGTCTCAAAAAGTGTTTCTTCACCCCGGGAAGTGAATTAAATACCATTTGGAGGCATTTAATGTTCAAGCAAAAACAGCTGATTTTTGACAAAAGAGATAACACCCCCCCCATTACGTAATGCTTCAGAAAGGTGACAAATGGTCCGTTTTCAAATGTTTTATTTTTGAAGGTCAGTTCACATTTGTAGGTGGATTATTAGTTTTAGAGCTAAAATTAGCATGTTTAAAGTGAATTTCATGCTTCCTGTGGCCCTAAACACAAGGTTTGTGGAATGGTTAAAAGTGCATGAAAATGGCCAATTTGCTCACTCTGAGGTCTCAAAACGTGTTTCTTCACCCCGGGAAGTGAATTAAATACCATTTGGAGGCATTTAATGTTCAAGCAAAAACAGCTGATTTTTGACAAAAGAGATAACACCCCCCATTACGTAATTCTTCAGAAAGGTGAAAAATTGTCTGTTTTCAAATGTTTTATTTTTGAATGTCAGTTCACATTTGTAGGTGGATTATTAGTTTTAGAGCTAAAATTAGCATATTTAAAGTGATTTTCATGCTTCCAGGGGCTCTAAACAAAAGATTTGTGGAATGGTTAAAAGTGCATGAAAATGGCCAATTTGCTCACTCTGAGGTCTCAAAAAGTGTTTCTTCACCCCGGGAAGTGAATTAAATACCATTTGGAGGCATTTAATGTTCAAGCAAAAACGGCTGATTTTTGACAAAAGAGATAACACCCCCCCATTACGTCATTCTTCAGAAAGGTGAAGAATGGTCCGTTTTCAAATGTTTTATTTTTGAACGTCAGTTCACATTTGTAGGTGGATTATTAGTTTTAGAGCTAAAATTAGCATGTTTAAAGTGATTTTCATGCTTCCAGGGGCTCTAAACACAAGATTTGTGGAATGGTTAAAAGTGCATGAAAATGGCCAATTTGCTCACTCTGAGGTCTCAAAAAGTGTTTCTTCACCCCGGGAAGTGAATTAAATACCATTTGGAGGCATTTAATGTTCAAGCAAAAACAGCTGATTTTTGACAAAAGAGATAACACCCCCCCATTACGTAATTCTTCAGAAAGGTGAAAAATGGTCCGTTTTCAAATGTTTTATTTTTGAACGTCAGTTCACATTTGTAGGTGGATTATTAGTTTTAGAGCTAAAATTAGCATGTTTAAAGTGATTTTCATGCTTCCAGGGGCTCTAAACACAAGATTTGTGGAATGGTCAAAAGTGCATGAAAATGGCCAATTTGCTCACTCTGAGGTCTCAAAAAGTGTTTCTTCACCCCGGGAAGTGAATTAAATACCATTTGGAGGCATTTAATGTTCAAGCAAAAACGGCTGATTTTTGACAAAAGAGATAACACCCCCCATTACGTCATGCTTCAGAAAGGTGAAAAATGGTCCGTTTTCAAATGTTTTATTTTTGAATGTCAATTCACATTTGTAGGTGGATTATTAGTTTTAGAGCTAAAATTAGCATGTTTAAAGTGATTTTCATGCTTCCAGGGGCCCGGTAAGTGAATTAAATACCATTTGGAGGCATTTAATGTTCAAGCAAAAACAGCTGATTTTTTACAAAAGAGATAACACCCTCCATTACGTCATGCTTCAGAAAGGTGAAAAATTGTCCGTTTTCAAATGTTTTATTTTTGAATGTCAGTTCACATTTGTAGGTTGATTATTAGTTTTAGAGCTAAAATTAGCATGTTTAAAGTGATTTTCATGCTTCCTGTGGCCCTAAACACAAGGTTTGTGGAATGGTTAAAAGTGCATGAAAATGGCCAATTTGCTCACTCTGAGGTCTCAAAAAGTGTTTCTTCACCCCGGGAAGTGAATTAAATACCATTTGGAGGCATTTAATGTTCAATCAAAAACAGCTGATTTTTGACAAAAGAGATAACACCTCCCATTACGTCATGCTTCAGAAAGGTGAAAAATTGTCCGTTTTCAAATGTTTTATTTTTGAATGTCAGTTCACATTTGTAGGTGGATTATTAGTTTTAGAGCTAAAATTAGCATGTTTAAAGTGATTTTCATGCTTCCTGTGGCCCTAAACACAAAGTTTGTGGAATGGTTAAAAGTGCATGAAAATGGCCAGTTTGCTCACTCTGAGGTCTCAAAAAGTGTTTCTTCACCCCGGGAAGTGAATTAAATACCATTTGGAGGCATTTTATGTTCAAGCAAAAACAGCTGATTTTTGACAAAAGAGAAAACACCCCCCCATTACGTAATTCTTCAGAAAGGTGAAAAATGGTCCGTTTTCAAATGTTTTATTTTTGAACGTCAGTTCACATTTGTAGGTGGATTATTAGTTTTAGAGCTAAAATTAGCATGTTTAAAGTGATTTTCATGCTTCCAGGGGCTCAAAACACAAGATTTGTGGAATGGTTAAAAGTGCATGAAAATGGCCAATTTGCTCACTCTGAGGTCTCAAAAAGTGTTTCTTCACCCCGGGAAGTGAATTAAATACCATTTGGAGGCATTTAATGTTCAAGCAAAAACGGCTGATTTTTGACAAAAGAGATAACACCCCCCCATTACGTCATGCTTCAGAAAGGTGAAAAATGGTCCGTTTTCAAATGTTTTATTTTTGAATGTCAATTCACATTTGTAGGTGGATTATTAGTTTTAGAGCTAAAATTAGCATGTTTAAAGTGATTTTCATGCTTCCAGGGGCCCGGGAAGTGAATTAAATACCATTTGGAGGCATTTAATGTTCAAGCAAAAACAGCTGATTTTTTACAAAAGAGATAACACCCTCCATTACGTCATGCTTCAGAAAGGTGAAAAATAGTCCGTTTTCAAATGTTTTATTTTTGAATGTCAGTTCACATTTGTAGGTGGATTATTAGTTTTAGAGCTAAAATTAGCATGTTTAAAGTGATTTTCATGCTTCCTGTGGCCCTAAACACAAGGTTTGTGGAATGGTTAAAAGTGCATGAAAATGGCCAATTTGCTCACTCTGAGGTCTCAAAAAGTGTTTCTTCACCCCGGGAAGTGAATTAAATACCATTTGGAGGCATTTAATGTTCAAGCAAAAACAGCTGATTTTTGACAAAAGAGATAACACCTCCCATTACGTCATGCTTCAGAAAGGTGAAAAATTGTCCGTTTTCAAATGTTTTATTTTTGAATGTCAGTTCACATTTGAAGGTGGATTATTAGTTTTAGAGCTAAAATTAGCATGTTTAAAGTGATTTTCATGCTTCATGTGGCCCTAAACACAAGGTTTGTGGAATGGTTAAAAGTGCATGAAAATGGCCAATTTGCTCACTCTGAGGTCTCAAAAAGTGTTTCTTCACCCCGGTAAGTGAATTAAATACCATTTGGAGGCATTTAATGTTCAAGCAAAAACAGCTGATTTTTGACAAAAGAGATAACACCCCCATTACGTAATTCTTCAGAAAGGTGAAAAATTGTCTGTTTTCAAATGTTTTATTTTTGAATGTCAATTCACATTTGTAGGTGGATTATTAGTTTTAGAGCTAAAATTAGCATATTTAAAGTGATTTTCATGCTTCCAGGGGCTCTAAACAAAAGATTTGTGGAATGGTTAAAAGTGCATGAAAATGGCCAATTTGCTCACTCTGAGGTCTCAAAAAGTGTTTCTTCACCCCGGGAAGTGAATTAAATACCATTTGGAGGCATTTATTGTTCAAGCAAAAACGTCTGATTTTTGACAAAAGAGATAACACCCCCCCATTACGTCATTCTTCAGAAAGGTGAAAAATGGTCCGTTTTCAAATGTTTTATTTTTGAACGTCAGTTCACATTTGTAGGTGGATTATTAGTTTTAGAGCTAAAATTAGCATGTTTAAAGTGATTTTCATGCTTCCAGGGGCTCTAAACACAAGATTTGTGGAATGGTTAAAAGTGCATGAAAATGGCCAATTTGCTCACTCTGAGGCCTCAAAAAGTGTTTCTTCACCCCGGGAAGTGAATTAAATACCATTTGGAGGCATTTATTGTTCAAGCAAAAACAGCTGATTTTTGACAAAAGAGATAACACCCCCCCATTACGTAATTCTTCAGAAAGGTGAAAAATGGTCCGTTTTCAAATGTTTTATTTTTGAACGTCAGTTCACATTTGTAGGTGGATTATTAGTTTTAGAGCTAAAATTAGCATGTTTAAAGTGATTTTCATGCTTCCAGGGGCCCGGGAAGTGAATAAAAAACCATTTGGAGGCATTTAATGTTCAAGCAAAAACGGCTGATTTTTGACAAAAGAGATAACACCCCCCCATTACGTCATGCTTCAGAAAGGTGAAAAATTGTCCGTTTTCAAATGTTTTATTTTTGAATGTCAGTTCACATTTGTAGGTGAATTATTAGTTTTAGAGCTAAAATTAGCATGTTTAAAGTGATTTTCATGCTTCCTGTGGCCCTAAACACAAAGTTTGTGGAATGGTTAAAAGTGCATGAAAATGGCCAATTTGCTCACTCTGAGGTCTCAAAAAGTGTTTCTTCACCCCGGGAAGTGAATTAAATACCATTTGGAGGCATTTAATGTTCAAGCAAAAACAGCTGATTTTTGACAAAAGAGATAACACCCCCCCCATTACGTAATGCTTCAGAAAGGTGACAAATGGTCCGTTTTCAAATGTTTTATTTTTGAAGGTCAGTTCACATTTGTAGGTGGATTATTAGTTTTAGAGCTAAAATTAGCATGTTTAAAGTGAATTTCATGCTTCCTGTGGCCCTAAACACAAGGTTTGTGGAATGGTTAAAAGTGCATGAAAATGGCCAATTTGCTCACTCTGAGGTCTCAAAACGTGTTTCTTCACCCCGGGAAGTGAATTAAATACCATTTGGAGGCATTTAATGTTCAAGCAAAAACAGCTGATTTTTGACAAAAGAGATAACACCACCCATTACGTAATTCTTCAGAAAGGTGAAAAATTGTCTGTTTTCAAATGTTTTATTTTTGAATGTCAGTTCACATTTGTAGGTGGATTATTAGTTTTAGAGCTAAAATTAGCATATTTAAAGTGATTTTCATGCTTCCAGGGGCTCTAAACAAAAGATTTGTGGAATGGTTAAAAGTGCATGAAAATGGCCAATTTGCTCACTCTGAGGTCTCAAAAAGTGTTTCTTCACCCCGGGAAGTGAATTAAATACCATTTGGAGGCATTTAATGTTCAAGCAAAAACGGCTGATTTTTGACAAAAGAGATAACACCCCCCCATTACGTCATTCTTCAGAAAGGTGAAGAATGGTCCGTTTTCAAATGTTTTATTTTTGAACGTCAGTTCACATTTGTAGGTGGATTATTAGTTTTAGAGCTAAAATTAGCATGTTTAAAGTGATTTTCATGCTTTCAGGGGCTCTAAACACAAGATTTGTGGAATGGTTAAAAGTGCATGAAAATGGCCAATTTGCTCACTCTGAGGTCTCAAAAAGTGTTTCTTCACCCCGGGAAGTGAATTAAATACCATTTGGAGGCATTTAATGTTCAAGCAAAAACAGCTGATTTTTGACAAAAGAGATAACACCCCCCCATTACGTAATTCTTCAGAAAGGTGAAAAATGGTCCGTTTTCAAATGTTTTATTTTTGAACGTCAGTTCACATTTGTAGGTGGATTATTAGTTTTAGAGCTAAAATTAGCATGTTTAAAGTGATTTTCATGCTTCCAGGGGCTCTAAACACAAGATTTGTGGAATGGTCAAAGGTGCATGAAAATGGCCAATTTGCTCACTCTGAGGTCTCAAAAAGTGTTTCTTCACCCCGGGAAGTGAATTAAATACCATTTGGAGGCATTTAATGTTCAAGCAAAAACGGCTGATTTTTGACAAAAGAGATAACACCCCCCATTACGTCATGCTTCAGAAAGGTGAAAAATGGTCCGTTTTCAAATGTTTTATTTTTGAATGTCAATTCACATTTGTAGGTGGATTATTAGTTTTAGAGCTAAAATTAGCATGTTTAAAGTGATTTTCATGCTTCCAGGGGCCCGGTAAGTGAATTAAATACCATTTGGAGGCATTTAATGTTCAAGCAAAAACAGCTGATTTTTTACAAAAGAGATAACACCCTCCATTACGTCATGCTTCAGAAAGGTGAAAAATTGTCCGTTTTCAAATGTTTTATTTTTGAATGTCAGTTCACATTTGTAGGTTGATTATTAGTTTTAGAGCTAAAATTAGCATGTTTAAAGTGATTTTCATGCTTCCTGTGGCCCTAAACACAAGGTTTGTGGAATGGTTAAAAGTGCATGAAAATGGCCAATTTGCTCACTCTGAGGTCTCAAAAAGTGTTTCTTCACCCCGGGAAGTGAATTAAATACCATTTGGAGGCATTTAATGTTCAATCAAAAACAGCTGATTTTTGACAAAAGAGATAACACCTCCCATTACGTCATGCTTCAGAAAGGTGAAAAATTGTCCGTTTTCAAATGTTTTATTTTTGAATGTCAGTTCACATTTGTAGGTGGATTATTAGTTTTAGAGCTAAAATTAGCATGTTTAAAGTGATTTTCATGCTTCATGTGGCCCTAAACACAAGGTTTGTGGAATGGTTAAAAGTGCATGAAAATGGCCAATTTGCTCACTCAGGTCTCAAAAAGTGTTTCTTCACCCCGGGAAGTGAATTAAATACCATTTGGAGGCATTTAATGTTCAAGCAAAAACAGCTGATTTTTGACAAAAGAGATAACACCCCCCATTACGTAATTCTTCAGAAAGGTGAAAAATTGTCTGTTTTCAAATGTTTTATTTTTGAATGTCAGTTCACATTTGTAGGTGGATTATTAGTTTTAGAGCTAAAATTAGCATGTTTAAAGTGATTTTCATGCTTCCAGGGGCTCTAAACACAAGATTTGTGGAATGGTTAAAAGTGCATGAAAATGGCCAATTTGCTCACTCTGAGGCCTCAAAAAGTGTTTCTTCACCCCGGGAAGTGAATTAAATACCATTTGGAGGCATTTAATGTTCAAGCAAAAACAGCTGATTTTTGACAAAAGAGATAACACCCCCCCATTACGTAATTCTTCAGAAAGGTGAAAAATGGTCCGTTTTCAAATGTTTTATTTTTGAACGTCAGTTCACATTTGTAGGTGGATTATTAGTTTTAGAGCTAAAATTAGCATGTTTAAAGTGATTTTCATGCTTCCAGGGGCCCGGGAAGTGAATAAAAAACCATTTGGAGGCATTTAATGTTCAAGCAAAAACGGCTGATTTTTGACAAAAGAGATAACACCCCCCCATTACGTCATGCTTCAGAAAGGTGAAAAATTGTCCGTTTTCAAATGTTTTATTTTTGAATGTCAGTTCACATTTGTAGGTGAATTATTAGTTTTAGAGCTAAAATTAGCATGTTTAAAGTGATTTTCATGCTTCCTGTGGCCCTAAACACAAAGTTTGTGGAATGGTTAAAAGTGCATGAAAATGGCCAGTTTGCTCACTCTGAGGTCTCAAAAAGTGTTTCTTCACCCCAGGAAGTGAATTAAATACCTTTTGGAGGCATTTTATGTTCAAGCAAAAACAGCTGATTTTTGACAAAAGAGATAACACCCCCCCATTACGTAATTCTTCAGAAAGGAGAAAAATGGTCAGTTTTCAAATGTTTTATTTTTGAACGTCAGTTCACATTTGTAGGTGGATTATTAGTTTTAGAGCTAAAATTAGCATGTTTAAAGTGATTTTCATGCTTCCAGGGGCTCAAAACACAAGATTTGTGGAATGGTTAAAAGTGCATGAAAATGGCCAATTTGCTCACTCTGAGGTCTCAAAAAGTGTTTCTTCACCCCGGGAAGTGAATTAAATACCATTTGGAGGCATTTAATGTTCAAGCAAAAACAGCTGATTTTTGACAAAAGAGATAACACCCCCCCCATTACGTAATGCTTCAGAAAGGTGACAAATGGTCCGTTTTCAAATGTTTTATTTTTGAAGGTCAGTTCACATTTGTAGGTGGATTATTAGTTTTAGAGCTAAAATTAGCATGTTTAAAGTGATTTTCATGCTTCCTGTGGCCCTAAACACAAAGTTTGTGGAATGGTTAAAAGTGCATGAAAATGGCCAGTTTGCTCACTCTGAGGTCTCAAAAAGTGTTTCTTCACCCCGGGAAGTGAATTAAATACCATTTGGAGGCATTTTATGTTCAAGCAAAAACAGCTGATTTTTGACAAAAGAGAAAACACCCCCCCATTACGTAATTCTTCAGAAAGGTGAAAAATGGTCCATTTCAAATGTTTTATTTTTGAACGTCAGTTCACATTTGTAGGTGGATTATTAGTTTTAGAGCTAAAATTAGCATATTTAAAGTGATTTTCATGCTTCCAGGGGCTCTAAACACAGGATTTGTGGAATGGTTAAAAGTGCATGAAAATGGCCAATTTGCTCACTCTGAGGTCTCAAAAAGTGTTTCTTCACCCCGGGAAGTGAATTAAATACCATTTGGAGGCATTTTATATTCATGCAATAACAGCTGATTTTTGACAAAAGAGAAAACACCCCCCCATTACGTAATTCTTCAGAAAGGTGAAAAATGGTCCGTTTTCAAATGTTTTATTTTTGAACGTCAGTTCACATTTGTAGGTGGATTATTAGTTTTAGAGCTAAAATTAGCATGTTTAAAGTGATTTTCATGCTTCCAGGGGCTCTAAACACAAGATTTGTGGAATGGTTAAAAGTGCATGAAAATGGCCAATTTGCTCACTCTGAGGTCTCAAAAAGTGTTTCTTCACCCCGGGAAGTGAATTAAATACCATTTGGAGGCATTTAATGTTCAAGCAAAAACGGCTGATTTTTGACAAAAGAGATAACACCCCCCATTACGTCATGCTTCAGAAAGGTGAAAAATGGTCCGTTTTCAAATGTTTTATTTTTGAATGTCAATTCACATTTGTAGGTGGATTATTAGTTTTAGAGGTAAAATTAGCATGTTTAAAGTGATTTTCATGCTTCCAGGGGCCCGGGAAGTGAATTAAATACCATTTGGAGGCATTTAATGTTCAAGCAAAAACAGCTGATTTTTTACAAAAGAGATAACACCCTCCATTACGTCATGCTTCAGAAAGGTGAAAAATAGTCCGTTTTCAAATGTTTTATTTTTGAATGTCAGTTCACATTTGTAGGTGGATTATTAGTTTTAGAGCTAAAATTAGCATGTTTAAAGTGATTTTCATGCTTCCTGTGGCCCTAAACACAAGGTTTGTGGAATGGTTAAAAGTGCATGAAAATGGCCAATTTGCTCACTCTGAGGTCTCAAAAAGTGTTTCTTCACCCCGGGAAGTGAATTAAATACCATTTGGAGGCATTTAATGTTCAAGCAAAAACAGCTGATTTTTGACAAAAGAGATAACACCTCCCATTACGTCATGCTTCAGAAAGGTGAAAAATTGTCAGTTTTCAAATGTTTTATTTTTGAATGTCAGTTCACATTTGTAGGTGGATTATTAGTTTTAGAGCTAAAATTAGCATGTTTAAAGTGATTTTCATGCTTCATGTGGCCCTAAACACAAGGTTTGTGGAATGGTTAAAAGTGCATGAAAATGGCCAATTTGCTCACTCTGATGTCTCAAAAAGTGTTTCTTCACCCCGGTAAGTGAATTAAATACCATTTGGAGGCATTTAATGTTCAAGCAAAAACAGCTGATTTTTGACAAAAGAGATAACACCCCCCATTACGTAATTCTTCAGAAAGGTGAAAAATTGTCTGTTTTCAAATGTTTTATTTTTGAATGTCAATTCACATTTGTAGGTGGATTATTAGTTTTAGAGCTAAAATTAGCATGTTTAAAGTGATTTTCATGCTTCCAGGGGCTCTAAACACAAGATTTGTGGAATGGTTAAAAGTGCATGAAAATGGCCAATTTGCTCACTCTGGGGTCTCAAAAAGTGTTTCTTCACCCCGGGAAGTGAATTAAATACAATTTGGAGGCATTTAATGTTCAAGCAAAAACGGCGGATTTTTGACAAAAGAGATAACACCCCCCCATTACGTGATGCTTCAGAAAGGTGAAAAATTGTCCGTTTTCAAATGTTTTATTTTTGAATGTCAGTTCACATTTGTAGGTGGATCATCAGTTTTAGAGCTAAAAAAATGTGCATGTTTAAAGTGATTTTCATACTTCCATGGGCTCTAAACACAAGATTTGTGGAATGGTTAAAAGTGCATGAAAATGGCCAATTTGCTCACTCTGAGGTCTCAAAAAGTGTTTCTTCACCCCGGGAAGTGAATTAAATACCATTTGGAGGCATTTAATGTTCAATCAAAAACAGCTGATTTTTGACAAAAGAGATAACACCTCCCATTACGTCATGCTTCAGAAAGGTGAAAAATTGTCCGTTTTCAAATGTTTTATTTTTGAATGTCAGTTCACATTTGTAGGTGGATTATTAGTTTTAGAGCTAAAATTAGCATGTTTAAAGAGATTTTCATGCTTCCTGTGGCCCTAAACACAAGGTTTGTGGAATGGTTAAAAGTGCATGAAAATGGCCAATTTGCTCACTCTGATGTCTCAAAAAGTGTTTCTTCACCCCGGGAAGTGAATTAAATACCATTTGGAGGCATTTAATGTTCAAGCAAAAACAGCTGATTTTTGACAAAAGAGATAACACCCCCATTACGTGATGCTTCAGAAAGGTGAAAAATTGTCTGTTTTCAAATGTTTTATTTTTGAATGTCAGTTCACATTTGTAGGTGGATCATCAGTTTTAGAGCTAAAAAAATTTAGCATGTTTAAAGTGATTTTCATGCTTCCAGGGGCTCTAAACACAAGATTTGTGGAATGGTTAAAAGTGCATGAAAATGGCCAATTTGCTCACTCTGAGGTCTCAAAAAGTGTTTCTTCACCCCGGGAAGTGAATTAAATACCATTTGGAGGCATTTAATGTTCAAGCAAAAACAGCTGATTTTTGACAAAAGAGATAACACCCCCCATTACGTAATTCTTCAGAAAGGTGAAAAATTGTCTGTTTTCAAATGTTTTATTTTTGAATGTCAGTTCACATTTGTAGGTGGATTATTAGTTTTAGAGCTAAAATTAGCATATTTAAAGTGATTTTCATGCTTCCAGGGGCTCTAAACAAAAGATTTGTGGAATGGTTAAAAGTGCATGAAAATGGCCAATTTGCTCACTCTGAGGTCTCAAAAAGTGTTTCTTCACCCCGGGAAGTGAATTAAATACCATTTGGAGGCATTTAATGTTCAAGCAAAAACGGCTGATTTTTGACAAAAGAGATAACACCCCCCCATTACGTCATTCTTCAGAAAGGTGAAAAATGGTCCGTTTTCAAATGTTTTATTTTTGAACGTCAGTTCACATTTGTAGGTGGATTATTAGTTTTAGAGCTAAAATTAGCATGTTTAAAGTGATTTTCATGCTTCCAGGGGCTCTAAACACAAGATTTGTGGAATGGTTAAAAGTGCATGAAAATGGCCAATTTGCTCACTCTGAGGTCTCAAAAAGTGTTTCTTCACCCCGGGAAGTGAATTAAATACCATTTGGAGGCATTTAATGTTCAAGCAAAAACAGCTGATTTTTGACAAAAGAGATAACACCCCCACATTACGTAATTCTTCAGAAAGGTGAAAAATGGTCCGCTTTCAAATGTTTTATTTTTGAACGTCAGTTCACATTTGTAGGTGGATTATTAGTTTTAGAGCTAAAATTAGCATGTTTAAAGTGATTTTCATGCTTCCAGGGGCTCAAAACACAAGATTTGTGGAATGGTTAAAAGTGCATGAAAATGGCCAATTTGCTCACTCTGAGGTCTCAAAAAGTGTTTCTTCACCCCGGGAAGTGAATTAAATACCATTTGGAGGCATTTAATGTTCAATCAAAAACAGCTGATTTTTGACAAAAGAGATAACACCTCCCATTACGTCATGCTTCAGAAAGGTGAAAAATTGTCCGTTTTCAAATGTTTTATTTTTGAATGTCAGTTCACATTTGTAGGTGGATTATTAGTTTTAGAGCTAAAATTAGCATGTTTAAAGAGATTTTCATGCTTCCTGTGGCCCTAAACACAAGGTTTGTGGAATGGTTAAAAGTGCATGAAAATGGCCAATTTGCTCACTCTGATGTCTCAAAAAGTGTTTCTTCACCCCGGGAAGTGAATTAAATACCATTTGGAGGCATTTAATGTTCAAGCAAAAACAGCTGATTTTTGACAAAAGAGATAACACCCCCATTACGTGATGCTTCAGAAAGGTGAAAAATTGTCCGTTTTCAAATGTTTTATTTTTGAATGTCAGTTCACATTTGTAGGTGGATCATCAGTTTTAGAGCTAAAAAAATTTAGCATGTTTAAAGTGATTTTCATGCTTCCAGGGGCTCTAAACACAAGATTTGTGGAATGGTTAAAAGTGCATGAAAATGGCCAATTTGCTCACTCTGAGGTCTCAAAAAGTGTTTCTTCACCCCGGGAAGTGAATTAAATACCATTTGGAGGCATTTAATGTTCAAGCAAAAACAGCTGATTTTTGACAAAAGAGATAACACCCCCCATTACGTAATTCTTCAGAAAGGTGAAAAATTGTCTGTTTTCAAATGTTTTATTTTTGAATGTCAGTTCACATTTGTAGGTGGATTATTAGTTTTAGAGCTAAAATTAGCATATTTAAAGTGATTTTCATGCTTCCAGGGGCTCTAAACAAAAGATTTGTGGAATGGTTAAAAGTGCATGAAAATGGCCAATTTGCTCACTCTGAGGTCTCAAAAAGTGTTTCTTCACCCCGGGAAGTGAATTAAATACCATTTGGAGGCATTTAATGTTCAAGCAAAAACAGCTGATTTTTGACAAAAGAGATAACACCCCCCATTACGTAATTCTTCAGAAAGGTGAAAAATTGTCTGTTTTCAAATGTTTTATTTTTGAATGTCAATTCACATTTGTAGGTGGATTATTAGTTTTAGAGCTAAAATTAGCATGTTTAAAGTGATTTTCATGCTTCCAGGGGCTCTAAACACAAGATTTGTGGAATGGTTAAAAGTGCATGAAAATGGCCAATTTGCTCACTCTGGGGTCTCAAAAAGTGTTTCTTCACCCCGGGAAGTGAATTAAATACAATTTGGAGGCATTTAATGTTCAAGCAAAAACGGCGGATTTTTGACAAAAGAGATAACACCCCCCCATTACGTGATGCTTCAGAAAGGTGAAAAATTGTCCGTTTTCAAATGTTTTATTTTTGAATGTCAGTTCACATTTGTAGGTGGATCATCAGTTTTAGAGCTAAAAAAATGTGCATGTTTAAAGTGATTTTCATACTTCCATGGGCTCTAAACACAAGATTTGTGGAATGGTTAAAAGTGCATGAAAATGGCCAATTTGCTCACTCTGAGGTCTCAAAAAGTGTTTCTTCACCCCGGGAAGTGAATTAAATACCATTTGGAGGCATTTAATGTTCAATCAAAAACAGCTGATTTTTGACAAAAGAGATAACACCTCCCATTACGTCATGCTTCAGAAAGGTGAAAAATTGTCCGTTTTCAAATGTTTTATTTTTGAATGTCAGTTCACATTTGTAGGTGGATTATTAGTTTTAGAGCTAAAATTAGCATGTTTAAAGAGATTTTCATGCTTCCTGTGGCCCTAAACACAAGGTTTGTGGAATGGTTAAAAGTGCATGAAAATGGCCAATTTGCTCACTCTGATGTCTCAAAAAGTGTTTCTTCACCCCGGGAAGTGAATTAAATACCATTTGGAGGCATTTAATGTTCAAGCAAAAACAGCTGATTTTTGACAAAAGAGATAACACCCCCATTACGTGATGCTTCAGAAAGGTGAAAAATTGTCCGTTTTCAAATGTTTTATTTTTGAATGTCAGTTCACATTTGTAGGTGGATCATCAGTTTTAGAGCTAAAAAAATTTAGCATGTTTAAAGTGATTTTCATGCTTCCAGGGGCTCTAAACACAAGATTTGTGGAATGGTTAAAAGTGCATGAAAATGGCCAATTTGCTCACTCTGAGGTCTCAAAAAGTGTTTCTTCACCCCGGGAAGTGAATTAAATACCATTTGGAGGCATTTAATGTTCAAGCAAAAACAGCTGATTTTTGACAAAAGAGATAACACCCCCCATTACGTAATTCTTCAGAAAGGTGAAAAATTGTCTGTTTTCAAATGTTTTATTTTTGAATGTCAGTTCACATTTGTAGGTGGATTATTAGTTTTAGAGCTAAAATTAGCATATTTAAAGTGATTTTCATGCTTCCAGGGGCTCTAAACAAAAGATTTGTGGAATGGTTAAAAGTGCATGAAAATGGCCAATTTGCTCACTCTGAGGTCTCAAAAAGTGTTTCTTCACCCCGGGAAGTGAATTAAATACCATTTGGAGGCATTTAATGTTCAAGCAAAAACGGCTGATTTTTGACAAAAGAGATAACACCCCCCCATTACGTCATTCTTCAGAAAGGTGAAAAATGGTCCGTTTTCAAATGTTTTATTTTTGAACGTCAGTTCACATTTGTAGGTGGATTATTAGTTTTAGAGCTAAAATTAGCATGTTTAAAGTGATTTTCATGCTTCCAGGGGCTCTAAACACAAGATTTGTGGAATGGTTAAAAGTGCATGAAAATGGCCAATTTGCTCACTCTGAGGTCTCAAAAAGTGTTTCTTCACCCCGGGAAGTGAATTAAATACCATTTGGAGGCATTTAATGCTCAAGCAAAAACAGCTGATTTTTGACAAAAGAGATAACACCCCCACATTACGTAATTCTTCAGAAAGGTGAAAAATGGTCCGCTTTCAAATGTTTTATTTTTGAACGTCAGTTCACATTTGTAGGTGGATTATTAGTTTTAGAGCTAAAATTAGCATGTTTAAAGTGATTTTCATGCTTCCAGGGGCTCAAAACACAAGATTTGTGGAATGGTTAAAAGTGCATGAAAATGGCCAATTTGCTCACTCTGAGGTCTCAAAAAGTGTTTCTTCACCCCGGGAAGTGAATTAAATACCATTTGGAGGCATTTAATGTTCAAGCAAAAACGGCTGATTTTTGACAAAAGAGATAACACCCCCCCATTACGTCATGCTTCAGAAAGGTGAAAAATGGTCCGTTTTCAAATGTTTTATTTTTGAATGTCAATTCACATTTGTAGGTGGATTATTAGTTTTAGAGCTAAAATTAGCATGTTTAAAGTGATTTTCATGCTTCCAGGGGCCCGGGAAGTGAATTAAATACCATTTGGAGGCATTTAATGTTCAAGCAAAAACAGCTGATTTTTGACAAAAGAGATAACACCCTCCATTACGTCATTCTTCAGAAAGGTAAAAAATGGTCCGTTTTCAAATGTTTTATTTTTGAACGTCAGTTCACATTTGTAGGTGGATTATTAGTTTTAGAGCTAAAATTAGCATGTTTAAAGTGATTTTCATGCTTCCAGGGGCTCTAAACACAAGATTTGTGGAATGGTTAAAAGTGCATGAAAATGGCCAATTTGCTCACTCTGAGGTCTCAAAAAGTGTTTCTTCACCCCGGGAAGTGAATTAAATACCATTTGGAGGCATTTAATGTTCAATCAAAAACAGCTGATTTTTGACAAAAGAGATAACACCTCCCATTACGTCATGCTTCAGAAAGGTGAAAAATTGTCCGTTTTCAAATGTTTTATTTTTGAATGTCAGTTCACATTTGTAGGTGGATTATTAGTTTTAGAGCTAAAATTAGCATGTTTAAAGTGATTTTCATGCTTCCTGTGGCCCTAAACACAAGGTTTGTGGAATGGTTAAAAGTGCATGAAAATGGCCAATTTGCTTAATCTGAGGTCTCAAAAAGTGTTTCTTCACCCCGGGAAGTGAATTAAATACCATTTGGAGGCATTTAATGTTCAAGCAAAAACAGCTGATTTTTGACAAAAGAGATAACACCTCCCATTACGTCATGCTTCAGAAAGGTGAAAAATTGTCCGTTTTCAAATGTTTTATTTTTGAATGTCAGTTCACATTTGTAGGTGGAATATTAGTTTTAGAGCTAAAATTAGCATGTTTAAAGTGATTTTCATGCTTCCAGGGGCTCTAAACACAAGGTTTGTGGAATAGTTAAAAGTGCATGAAAATGGCCAATTTGCTCACTCTGAGGTCTCAAAAAGTGTTTCTTCACCCCGGGAAGTGAATTAAATACCATTTGGAGGCATTTAATGTTCAAGCAAAAACAGCAGATTTTTGACAAAAGAGATAACACCCCCCCATTACGTAATTCTTCAGAAAGGTGAAAAATTGTCCGTTTTCAAATGTTTTATTTTAGAATGTCAGTTCACATTTGTAGGTGGATTATTAGTTTTAGAGCTAAAATTAGCATGTTTAAAGTGATTTTCATGCTTCCAGGGGCTCTAAACACAAGATTTGTGGAATGGTTAAAAGTGCATGAAAATGGCCAATTTGCTCAATCTGAGGTCTCAAAAAGTGTTTCTTCACCCCGGGAAGTGAATTAAATACAATTTGGAGGCATTTAATGTTCAAGCAAAAACGGCGGATTTTTGACAAAAGAGATAACACCCCCCCATTACGTCATGCTTCAGAAAGGTGAAAAATGGTCCGTTTTCAAATGTTTTATTTTTGAATGTCAATTCACATTTGTAGGTGGATTATTAGTTTTAGAGCTAAAATTTGCATGTTTAAAGTGATTTTCATGCTTCCAGGGGCCCGGGAAGTGAATTAAATACCATTTGGAGGCATTTAATGTTCAAGCAAAAACAGCTGATTTTTGACAAAAGAGATAACACCCTCCATTACGTCATTCTTCAGAAAGGTAAAAAATGGTCTGTTTTCAAATGTTTTATTTTTGAACGTCAGTTCACATTTGTAGGTGGATTATTAGTTTTAGAGCTAAAATTAGCATGTTTAAAGTGATTTTCATGCTTCCAGGGGCTCTAAACACAAGATTTGTGGAATGGTTAAAAGTGCATGAAAATGGCCAATTTGCTCACCCTGAGGTCTCAAAAAGTGTTTCTTCACCCCGGGAAGTGAATTAAATGCAATTTGGAGGCATTTAATGTTCAAGCAAAAACGGCGGATTTTTGACAAAAGAGATAACACCCCCCCATTACGTGATGCTTCAGAAAGGTGAAAAATTGTCCGTTTTCAAATGTTTTATTTTTGAATGTCAGTTCACATTTGTAGGTGGATCATCAGTTTTAGAGCTAAAAAAATGTGCATGTTTAAAGTGATTTTCATGCTTCCATGGGCTCTAAACACAAGATTTGTGGAATGGTTAAAAGTGCATGAAAATGGCCAATTTGCTCACTCTGAGGTCTCAAAAAGTGTTTCTTCACCCCGGGAAGTGAATTAAATACCATTTGGAGGCATTTAATGTTCAAGCAAAAACGGCTGATTTTTGACAAAAGAGATAACACCCCCCCATTACGTCATTCTTCAGAAAGGTGAAAAATGGTCCGTTTTCAAATGTTTTATTTTTGAACGTCAGTTCACATTTGTAGGTGGATTATTAGTTTTAGAGCTAAAATTAGCATGTTTAAAGTGATTTTCATGCTTCCAGGGGCTCTAAACACAAGATTTGTGGAATGGTTAAAAGTGCATGAAAATGGCCAATTTGCTCACTCTGAGGTCTCAAAAAGTGTTTCTTCACCCCGGGAAGTGAATTAAATACCATTTGGAGGCATTTAATGTTCAAGCAAAAACAGCTGATTTTTGACAAAAGAGATAACACCCCCACATTACGTAATTCTTCAGAAAGGTGAAAAATGGTCCGCTTTCAAATGTTTTATTTTTGAACGTCAGTTCACATTTGTAGGTGGATTATTAGTTTTAGAGCTAAAATTAGCATGTTTAAAGTGATTTTCATGCTTCCAGGGGCTCA
Source organism: Lissotriton helveticus (assembly GCF_964261635.1). Lineage (NCBI taxonomy): Eukaryota > Metazoa > Chordata > Amphibia > Caudata > Salamandridae > Lissotriton > Lissotriton helveticus. Next base: position 4,909,698 of record NW_027611740.1, read on the forward strand.
AAACACAAGATTTGTGGAATGGTTAAAAGTGCATGAAAATGGCCAATTTGCTCACTCTGAGGTCTCAAAAAGTGTTTCTTCACCCCGGGAAGTGAATTAAATACCATTTGGAGGCATTTAATGTTCAATCAAAAACAGCTGATTTTTGACAAAAGAGATAACACCTCCCATTACGTCATGCTTCAGAAAGGTGAAAAATTGTCCGTTTTCAAATGTTTTATTTTTGAATGTCAGTTCACATTTGTAGGTGGATTATTAGTTTTAGAGCTAAAATTAGCATGTTTAAAGAGATTTTCATGCTTCCTGTGGCCCTAAACACAAGGTTTGTGGAATGGTTAAAAGTGCATGAAAATGGCCAATTTGCTCACTCTGATGTCTCAAAAAGTGTTTCTTCACCCCGGGAAGTGAATTAAATACCATTTGGAGGCATTTAATGTTCAAGCAAAAACAGCTGATTTTTGACAAAAGAGATAACACCCCCATTACGTGATGCTTCAGAAAGGTGAAAAATTGTCCGTTTTCAAATGTTTTATTTTTGAATGTCAGTTCACATTTGTAGGTGGATCATCAGTTTTAGAGCTAAAAAAATTTAGCATGTTTAAAGTGATTTTCATGCTTCCAGGGGCTCTAAACACAAGATTTGTGGAATGGTTAAAAGTGCATGAAAATGGCCAATTTGCTCACTCTGAGGTCTCAAAAAGTGTTTCTTCACCCCGGGAAGTGAATTAAATACCATTTGGAGGCATTTAATGTTCAAGCAAAAACAGCTGATTTTTGACAAAAGAGATAACACCCCCCATTACGTAATTCTTCAGAAAGGTGAAAAATTGTCTGTTTTCAAATGTTTTATTTTTGAATGTCAGTTCACATTTGTAGGTGGATTATTAGTTTTAGAGCTAAAATTAGCATATTTAAAGTGATTTTCATGCTTCCAGGGGCTCTAAACAAAAGATTTGTGGAATGGTTAAAAGTGCATGAAAATGGCCAATTTGCTCACTCTGAGGTCTCAAAAAGTGTTTCTTCACCCCGGGAAGTGAATTAAATACCATTTGGAGGCATTTAATGTTCAAGCAAAAACAGCTGATTTTTGACAAAAGAGATAACACCCCCCATTACGTAATTCTTCAGAAAGGTGAAAAATTGTCTGTTTTCAAATGTTTTATTTTTGAATGTCACTTCACATTTGTAGGTGGATTATTAGTTTTAGAGCTAAAATTAGCATGTTTAAAGTGATTTTCATGCTTCCAGGGGCTCTAAACACAAGATTTGTGGAATGGTTAAAAGTGCATGAAAATGGCCAATTTGCTCACTCTGGGGTCTCAAAAAGTGTTTCTTCACCCCGGGAAGTGAATTAAATACAATTTGGAGGCATTTAATGTTCAAGCAAAAACGGCGGATTTTTGACAAAAGAGATAACACCCCCCCATTACGTGATGCTTCAGAAAGGTGAAAAATTGTCCGTTTTCAAATGTTTTATTTTTGAATGTCAGTTCACATTTGTAGGTGGATCATCAGTTTTAGAGCTAAAAAAATGTGCATGTTTAAAGTGATTTTCATACTTCCATGGGCTCTAAACACAAGATTTGTGGAATGGTTAAAAGTGCATGAAAATGGCCAATTTGCTCACTCTGAGGTCTCAAAAAGTGTTTCTTCACCCCGGGAAGTGAATTAAATACCATTTGGAGGCATTTAATGTTCAATCAAAAACAGCTGATTTTTGACAAAAGAGATAACACCTCCCATTACGTCATGCTTCAGAAAGGTGAAAAATTGTCCGTTTTCAAATGTTTTATTTTTGAATGTCAGTTCACATTTGTAGGTGGATTATTAGTTTTAGAGCTAAAATTAGCATGTTTAAAGAGATTTTCATGCTTCCTGTGGCCCTAAACACAAGGTTTGTGGAATGGTTAAAAGTGCATGAAAATGGCCAATTTGCTCACTCTGATGTCTCAAAAAGTGTTTCTTCACCCCGGGAAGTGAATTAAATACCATTTGGAGGCATTTAATGTTCAAGCAAAAACAGCTGATTTTTGACAAAAGAGATAACACCCCCATTACGTGATGCTTCAGAAAGGTGAAAAATTGTCCGTTTTCAAATGTTTTATTTTTGAATGTCAGTTCACATTTGTAGGTGGATCATCAGTTTTAGAGCTAAAAAAATTTAGCATGTTTAAAGTGATTTTCATGCTTCCAGGGGCTCTAAACACAAGATTTGTGGAATGGTTAAAAGTGCATGAAAATGGCCAATTTGCTCACTCTGAGGTCTCAAAAAGTGTTTCTTCACCCCGGGAAGTGAATTAAATACCATTTGGAGGCATTTAATGTTCAAGCAAAAACAGCTGATTTTTGACAAAAGAGATAACACCCCCCATTACGTAATTCTTCAGAAAGGTGAAAAATTGTCTGTTTTCAAATGTTTTATTTTTGAATGTCAGTTCACATTTGTAGGTGGATTATTAGTTTTAGAGCTAAAATTAGCATATTTAAAGTGATTTTCATGCTTCCAGGGGCTCTAAACAAAAGATTTGTGGAATGGTTAAAAGTGCATGAAAATGGCCAATTTGCTCACTCTGAGGTCTCAAAAAGTGTTTCTTCACCCCGGGAAGTGAATTAAATACCATTTGGAGGCATTTAATGTTCAAGCAAAAACGGCTGATTTTTGACAAAAGAGATAACACCCCCCCATTACGTCATTCTTCAGAAAGGTGAAAAATGGTCCGTTTTCAAATGTTTTATTTTTGAACGTCAGTTCACATTTGTAGGTGGATTATTAGTTTTAGAGCTAAAATTAGCATGTTTAAAGTGATTTTCATGCTTCCAGGGGCTCTAAACACAAGATTTGTGGAATGGTTAAAAGTGCATGAAAATGGCCAATTTGCTCACTCTGAGGTCTCAAAAAGTGTTTCTTCACCCCGGGAAGTGAATTAAATACCATTTGGAGGCATTTAATGTTCAAGCAAAAACAGCTGATTTTTGACAAAAGAGATAACACCCCCACATTACGTAATTCTTCAGAAAGGTGAAAAATGGTCCGCTTTCAAATGTTTTATTTTTGAACGTCAGTTCACATTTGTAGGTGGATTATTAGTTTTAGAGCTAAAATGAGCATGTTTAAAGTGATTTTCATGCTTCCAGGGGCTCAAAACACAAGATTTGTGGAATGGTTAAAAGTGCATGAAAATGGCCAATTTGCTCACTCTGAGGTCTCAAAAAGTGTTTCTTCACCCCGGGAAGTGAATTAAATACCATTTGGAGGCATTTAATGTTCAAGCAAAAACGGCTGATTTTTGACAAAAGAGATAACACCCCCCCATTACGTCATGCTTCAGAAAGGTGAAAAATGGTCCGTTTTCAAATGTTTTATTTTTGAATGTCAATTCACATTTGTAGGTGGATTATTAGTTTTAGAGCTAAAATTAGCATGTTTAAAGTGATTTTCATGCTTCCAGGGGCCCGGGAAGTGAATTAAATACCATTTGGAGGCATTTAATGTTCAAGCAAAAACAGCTGATTTTTGACAAAAGAGATAACACCCTCCATTACGTCATTCTTCAGAAAGGTAAAAAATGGTCCGTTTTCAAATGTTTTATTTTTGAACGTCAGTTCACATTTGTAGGTGGATTATTAGTTTTAGAGCTAAAATTAGCATGTTTAAAGTGATTTTCATGCTTCCAGGGGCTCTAAACACAAGATTTGTGGAATGGTTAAAAGTGCATGAAAATGGCCAATTTGCTCACTCTGAGGTCTCAAAAAGTGTTTCTTCACCCCGGGAAGTGAATTAAATACCATTTGGAGGCATTTAATGTTCAATCAAAAACAGCTGATTTTTGACAAAAGAGATAACACCTCCCATTACGTCATGCTTCAGAAAGGTGAAAAATTGTCCGTTTTCAAATGTTTTATTTTTGAATGTCAGTTCACATTTGTAGGTGGATTATTAGTTTTAGAGCTAAAATTAGCATGTTTAAAGTGATTTTCATGCTTCCTGTGGCCCTAAACACAAGGTTTGTGGAATGGTTAAAAGTGCATGAAAATGGCCAATTTGCTTAATCTGAGGTCTCAAAAAGTGTTTCTTCACCCCGGGAAGTGAATTAAATACCATTTGGAGGCATTTAATGTTCAAGCAAAAACAGCTGATTTTTGACAAAAGAGATAACACCTCCCATTACGTCATGCTTCAGAAAGGTGAAAAATTGTCCGTTTTCAAATGTTTTATTTTTGAATGTCAGTTCACATTTGTAGGTGGAATATTAGTTTTAGAGCTAAAATTAGCATGTTTAAAGTGATTTTCATGCTTCCAGGGGCTCTAAACACAAGGTTTGTGGAATAGTTAAAAGTGCATGAAAATGGCCAATTTGCTCACTCTGAGGTCTCAAAAAGTGTTTCTTCACCCCGGGAAGTGAATTAAATACCATTTGGAGGCATTTAATGTTCAAGCAAAAACAGCAGATTTTTGACAAAAGAGATAACACCCCCCCATTACGTAATTCTTCAGAAAGGTGAAAAATTGTCCGTTTTCAAATGTTTTATTTTAGAATGTCAGTTCACATTTGTAGGTGGATTATTAGTTTTAGAGCTAAAATTAGCATGTTTAAAGTGATTTTCATGCTTCCAGGGGCTCTAAACACAAGATTTGTGGAATGGTTAAAAGTGCATGAAAATGGCCAATTTGCTCAATCTGAGGTCTCAAAAAGTGTTTCTTCACCCCGGGAAGTGAATTAAATACAATTTGGAGGCATTTAATGTTCAAGCAAAAACGGCGGATTTTTGACAAAAGAGATAACACCCCCCCATTACGTCATGCTTCAGAAAGGTGAAAAATGGTCCGTTTTCAAATGTTTTATTTTTAAATGTCAATTCACATTTGTAGGTGGATTATTAGTTTTAGAGCTAAAATTTGCATGTTTAAAGTGATTTTCATGCTTCCAGGGGCCCGGGAAGTGAATTAAATACCATTTGGAGGCATTTAATGTTCAAGCAAAAACAGCTGATTTTTGACAAAAGAGATAACACCCTCCATTACGTCATTCTTCAGAAAGGTAAAAAATGGTCTGTTTTCAAATGTTTTATTTTTGAACGTCAGTTCACATTTGTAGGTGGATTATTAGTTTTAGAGCTAAAATTAGCATGTTTAAAGTGATTTTCATGCTTCCAGGGGCTCTAAACACAAGATTTGTGGAATGGTTAAAAGTGCATGAAAATGGCCAATTTGCTCACCCTGAGGTCTCAAAAAGTGTTTCTTCACCCCGGGAAGTGAATTAAATGCAATTTGGAGGCATTTAATGTTCAAGCAAAAACGGCGGATTTTTGACAAAAGAGATAACACCCCCCCATTACGTGATGCTTCAGAAAGGTGAAAAATTGTCCGTTTTCAAATGTTTTATTTTTGAATGTCAGTTCACATTTGTAGGTGGATCATCAGTTTTAGAGCTAAAAAAATGTGCATGTTTAAAGTGATTTTCATGCTTCCATGGGCTCTAAACACAAGATTTGTGGAATGGTTAAAAGTGCATGAAAATGGCCAATTTGCTCACTCTGAGGTCTCAAAAAGTGTTTCTTCACCCCGGGAAGTGAATTAAATACCATTTGGAGGCATTTAATGTTCAATCAAAAACAGCTGATTTTTGACAAAAGAGATAACACCTCCCATTACGTCATGCTTCAGAAAGGTGAAAAATTGTCAGTTTTCAAATGTTTTATTTTTGAATGTCAGTTCACATTTGTAGGTGGATTATTAGTTTTAGAGCTAAAATTAGCATGTTTAAAGTGATTTTCATGCTTCTTGTGGCCCTAAACACAAGGTTTGTGGAATGGTTAAAAGTGCATGAAAATGGCCAATTTGCTCACTCTGAGGTCTCAAAAAGTGTTTCTTCACCCCGGGAAGTGAATTAAATACCATTTGGAGGCATTTAATGTTCAAGCAAAAACAGCTGATTTTTGACAAAAGAGATAACACCTCCCATTACGTCATGCTTCAGAAAGGTGAAAAATTGTCCGTTTTCAAATGTTTTATTTTTGAATGTCAGTTCACATTTGTAGGTGGAATATTAGTTTTAGAACTAAAATTAGCATGTTTAAAGTGATTTTCATGCTTCCAGGGGCTCTAAACACAAGGTTTGTGGAATAGTTAAAAGTGCATGAAAATGGCCAATTTGCTCACTCTGAGGTCTCAAAAAGTGTTTCTTCACCCCGGGAAGTGAATTAAATACCATTTGGAGGCATTTAATGTTCAAGCAAAAACAGCAGATTTTTGACAAAAGAGATAACACCCCCCCATTACGTAATTCTTCAGAAAGGTGAAAAATTGTCCGTTTTCAAATGTTTTATTTTAGAATGTCAGTTCACATTTGTAGGTGGATTATTAGTTTTAGAGCTAAAATTAGCATGTTTAAAGTGATTTTCATACTTCCAGGGGCTCTAAACACAAGATTTGTGGAATGGTTAAAAGTGCATGAAAATGGCCAATTTGCTCAATCTGAGGTCTCAAAAAGTGTTTCTTCACCCCGGGAAGTGAATTAAATACAATTTGGAGGCATTTAATGTTCAAGCAAAAACGGCGGATTTTTGACAAAAGAGATAACACCCCCCCATTACGTGATGCTTCAGAAAGGTGAAAAATTGTCCGTTTTCAAATGTTTTATTTTTGAATGTCAGTTCACATTTGTAGGTGGATCATCAGTTTTAGAGCTAAAAAAATTAGCATGTTTAAAGTGATTTTCATGCTTCCATGGGCTCTAAACACAAGATTTGTGGAATGGTTAAAAGTGAATGAAAATGGCCAATTTGCTCACTCTGAGGTCTCAAAAAGTGTTTCTTCACCCCGGGAAGTGAATTAAATACCATTTGGAGGCATTTAATGTTCAATCAAAAACAGCTGATTTTTGACAAAAGAGATAACACCTCCCATTACGTCATGCTTCAGAAAGGTGAAAAATTGTCCGTTTTCAAATGTTTTATTTTTGAATGTCAGTTCACATTTGTAGGTGGATTATTAGTTTTAGAGCTAAAATTAGCATGTTTAAAGAGATTTTCATGCTTCCTGTGGCCCTAAACACAAGGTTTGTGGAATGGTTAAAAGTGCATGAAAATGGCCAATTTGCTCACTCTGATGTCTCAAAAAGTGTTTCTTCACCCCGGGAAGTGAATTAAATACCATTTGGAGGCATTTAATGTTCAAGCAAAAACAGCTGATTTTTGACAAAAGAGATAACAGCCCCCCATTACGTAATTCTTCAGAAAGGTGAAAAATTGTCTGTTTTCAAATGTTTTATTTTTGAATGTCAGTTCACATTTGTAGGTGGATTATTAGTTTTAGAGCTAAAATTAGCATATTTAGAGTGATTTTCATGCTTCCAGGGGCTCTAAACACAAGATTTGTGGAATGGTTAAAAGTGCATGAAAATGGCCAATTTGCTCACTCTGAGGTCTCAAAAAGTTTTTCTTCACCCCGGGAAGTGAATTAAATACCATTTGGAGGCATTTAATGTTCAAGCAAAAACGGCTGATTTTTGACAAAAGAGATAACACCCCCCCATTACGTGATGCTTCAGAAAGGTGAAAAATTGTCCGTTTTCAAATGTTTTATTTTTGAATGTCAGTTCACATTTGTAGGCGGATCATCAGTTTTAGAGCTATAAAAATTAGCATGTTTAAAGTGATTTTCATGCTTCCAGGGGCTCTAAACACAAGATTTGTGGAATGGTTAAAAGTGCATGAAAATGGCCAATTTGCTCACTCTGAGGTCTCAAAAAGTGTTTCTTCACCCCGGGAAGTGAATTAAATACCAAAACAGCTGATTGTTGACAAAAGAGATAACACCTCCCATTACGTCATGCTTCAGAAAGGTGAAAAATTGTCCGTTTTCAAATGTTTTATTTTTGAATGTCAGTTCACATTTGTAGGTGGATTATTAGTTTTAGAGCTAAAATTAGCATGTTTAAAGTGATTTTCATGCTTCCTGTGGCCCTAAACACAAGGTTTGTGGAATGGTTAAAAGTGCATGAAAATGGCCAATTTGCTCACTCTGAGGTCTCAAAACGTGTTTCTTCACCCCGGGAAGTGAATTAAATACCATTTGGAGGCATTTAATGTTCAAGCAAAAACGGCAGATTTTTGACAAAAGAGATAACACCCCCTCATTACGTCATGCTTCAGAAAGGTGAAAAATGGTCCGTTTTCAAATGTTTTATTTTTGAATGTCAATTCACATTTGTAGGTGGATTATTAGTTTTAGAGCTAAAATTAGCATGTTTAAAGTGATTTTCATGCTTCCAGGGGCCCGGGAAGTGAATTAAATACCATTTGGAGGCATTTAATTTTCAAGCAAAAACAGCTGATTTTTGACAAAAGAGATAACACCCTCCATTACGTCATTCTTCAGAAAGGTAAAAAATGGTCCGTTTTCAAATGTTTTATTTTTGAACGTCAGTTCACATTTGTAGGTGGATTATTAGTTTTAGAGCTAAAATTAGCATGTTTAAAGTGATTTTCATGCTTCCAGGGGCTCTAAACACAAGATTTGTGGAATGGTTAAAAGTGCATGAAAATGGCCAATTTGCTCACTCTGAGGTCTCAAAAAGTGTTTCTTCACCCCGGGAAGTGAATTAAATACAATTTGGAGGCATTTAATGTTCAAGCAAAAACTGCGGATTTTTGACAAAAGAGATAACACCCCCCCATTACGTGATGCTTCAGAAAGGTGAAAAATTGTCCGTTTTCAAATGTTTTATTTTTGAATGTCAGTTCACATTTGTAGGTGGATCATCAGTTTTAGAGCTAAAAAAATTAGCATGTTTAAAGTGATTTTCATGCTTCCATGGGCTCTAAACACAAGATTTGTGGAATGGTTAAAAGTGCATGAAAATGGCCAATTTGCTCACTCTGAGGTCTCAAAAAGTGTTTCTTCACCCCGGGAAGTGAATTAAATACCATTTGGAGGCATTTAATGTTCAATCAAAAACAGCTGATTTTTGACAAAAGAGATAACACCTCCCATTACGTCATGCTTCAGAAAGGTGAAAAATTGTCCGTTTTCAAATGTTTTATTTTTGAATGTCAGTTCACATTTGTAGGTGGATTATTAGTTTTAGAGCTAAAATTAGCATGTTTAAAGTGATTTTCATGCTTCCTGTGGCCCTAAACACAAGGTTTGTGGAATGGTTAAAAGTGCATGAAAATGGCCAATTTGCTCACTCTGAGGTCTCAAAAAGTGTTTCTTCACCCCGGGAAGTGAATTAAATACCATTTGGAGGCATTTAATGTTCAAGCAAAAACAGCTGATTTTTGACAAAAGAGATAACACCTCCCATTACGTCATGCTTCAGAAAGGTGAAAAATTGTCCGTTTTCAAATGTTTTATTTTTGAATGTCAGTTCACATTTGTAGGTGGATTATTAGTTTTAGAGCTAAAATTAGCATGTTTAAAGTGATTTTCATGCTTCCAGGGGCTCTAAACACAAGGTTTGTGGAATAGTTAAAAGTGCATGAAAATGGCCAATTTGCTCACTCTGAGGACTCAAAAATTGTTTCTTCACCCCGGGAAGTGAATTAAATACCATTTGGAGGCATTTAATGTTCAAGCAAAAACAGCTGATTTTTGACAAAAGAGACAACACCCCCCCATTACGTAATTCTTCAGAAAGGTGAAAAATTGTCCGTTTTCAAATGTTTTATTTTTGACTGTCAGTTCACATTTGTAGGTGGATTATTAGTTTTAGAGCTAAAATTAGCATGTTTAAAGTGATTTTCATGCTTCCAGGGGCTCTAAACACAAGATTTGTGGAATGGTTAAAAGTGCCTGAAAATGGCCAATTTGCTCAATCTGAGGTCTCAAAAAGTGTTTCTTCACCCCGGGAAGTGAATTAAATACAATTTGGAGGCATTTAATGTTCAAGCAAAAACGGCGGATTCTTGACAAAAGAGATAACACACCCCCCATTACGTGATGCTTCAGAAAGGTGAAAAATTGTCCGTTTTCAAATGTTTTATTTTTGAATGTCAGTTCACATTTGTAGGTGGATCATCAGTTTTAGAGCTAAAAAAATTAGCATGTTTAAAGTGATTTTCATGCTTCCAGGGGCTCTAAACACAAGATTTGTGGAATGGTTAAAAGTGCATGAAAATGGCCAATTTGCTCACTCTGAGGTCTCAAAAAGTGTTTCTTCACCCCGGGAAATGAATTAAATACCATTTGGAGGCATTTAATGTTCAATCAAAAACAGCTGATTTTTGACAAAAGAGATAACACCTCCCATTACGTCATGCTTCAGAAAGGTGAAAAATTGTCCGTTTTCAAATGTTTTATTTTTGAATGTCAGTTCACATTTGTAGGTGGATTATTAGTTTTAGAGCTAAAATTAGCATGTTTAAAGAGATTTTCATGCTTCCTGTGGCCCTAAACACAAGGTTTGTGGAATGGTTAAAAGTGCATGAAAATGGCCAATTTGTTCACTCTGAGGTCTCAAAAAGTGTTTCTTCACCCCGGGAAGTGAATTTAATACCATTTGGAGGCATTTAATGTTCAAGCAAAAACAGCTGATTTTTGACAAAAGAGATAACAGCCCCCCATTACGTAATTCTTCAGAAAGGTAAAAAATTTCTGTTTTCAAATGTTTTATTTTTGAATGTCAGTTCACATTTGTAGGTGGATTATTAGTTTTAGAGCTAAAATTAGCATGTTTAAAGTGATTTTCATGCTTCCAGGGGCTCTAAACACAAGATTTGTGGAATGGTTAAAAGTGCATGAAAATGGCCAATTTGCTCACTCTGAGGTGTCAAAAAGTGTTTCTTCACCCCGGGAAGTGAATTGAATACAATTTGGAGGCATTTAATGTTCAAGCAAAAACGGCCGATTTTTGACAAAAGAGATAACACCCCCCATTACGTGATGCTTCAGAAAGGTGAAAAATTGTCCGTTTTCAAATGTTTTATTTTTGAATGTCAGTTCACATTTGTAGGTGGATCATCAGTTTTAGAGCTAAAAAAATTTAGCATGTTTAAAGTGATTTTCATGCTTCCAGGGGTTCTAAACACAAGATTTGTGGAATGGTTAAAAGTGCATGAAAATGGCCAACTTGCTCACTCTGAGGTCTCAAAAAGTGTTTCTTCACCCCGGGAAGTGAATTAAATACCATTTGGAGGCATTTAATGTTCAATCAAAAACAGCTGATTGTTGACAAAAGAGATAACACCTCCCATTACGTCATGCTTCAGAAAGGTGAAAAATTGTCCGTTTTCAAATGTTTTATTTTTGAATGTCAGTTCACATTTGTAGGTGGATTATTAGTTTTAGAGCTAAAATTAGCATGTTTAAAGTGATTTTCATGCTTCCTGTGGCCCTAAACACAAGGTTTGTGGAATGGTTAAAAGTGCATGAAAATGGCCAATTTGCTCACTCTGAGGTCTCAAAAAGTGTTTTTTCACCCCGGGAAGTGAATTAAATACCATTTGGAGGCATTTAATGTTCAAGCAAAAACAGCTGATTTTTGACAAAAGAGATAACACCCCCCATTACGTAATTCTTCAGAAAGGTGAAAAATTGTCTGTTTTCAAATGTTTTATTTTTGAATGTCAGTTCACATTTGTAGGTGGATTATTAGTTTTAGAGCTAAAATTAGCATATTTAAAGTGATTTTCATGCTTCCAGGGGCTCTAAACAAAAGATTTGTGGAATGGTTAAAAGTGCATGAAAATGGCCAATTTGCTCACTCTGAGGTCTCAAAAAGTGTTTCTTCACCCCGGGAAGTAAATTAAATACCATTTGGAGGCATTTAATGTTCAAGCAAAAATGGCTGATTTTTGACAAAAGAGATAACACCCCCCCATTACGTCATTCTTCAGAAAGGTGAAAAATGGTCCGTTTTCAAATGTTTTATTTTTGAACGTCAGTTCACATTTGTAGGTGGATTATTAGTTTTAGAGCTAAAATTAGCATGTTTAAAGTGATTTTCATGCTTCCAGGGGCTCTAAACACAAGATTTGTGGAATGGTTAAAAGTGCATGAAAATGGCCAATTTGCTCACTCTGAGGTCTCAAAAAGTGTTTCTTCACCCCGGGAAGTGAATTAAATACCATTTGGAGGCATTTAATGTTCAAGCAAAAACAGCTGATTTTTGACAAAAGAGATAACACCCCCCCATTACGTAATTCTTCAGAAAGGTGAAAAATGGTCCGTTTTCAAATGTTTTAATTTTTGAACGTCAGTTCACATTTGTAGGTGGATTATTAGTTTTAGAGCTAAAATTAGCATGTTTAAAGTGATTTTCATGCTTCCAGGGGCTCATAACACAAGATTTGTGGAATGGTTAAAAGTGCATGAAAATGGCCAATTTGCTCACTCTGAGGTCTCAAAAAGTGTTTCTTCACCCCGGGAAGTGAATTAAATACCATTTGGAGGCATTTAATGTTCAAGCAAAAACGGCTGATTTTTGACAAAAGAGATAACACCCCCCCATTACGTCATGCTTCAGAAAGGTGAAAAATGGTCCGTTTTCAAATGTTTTATTTTTGAATGTCAATTCACATTTGTAGGTGGATTATTAGTTTTAGAGCTAAAATTAGCATGTTTAAAGTGATTTTCATGCTTCCAGTGGCCCGGGAAGTGAATTAAATACCATTTGGAGGCATTTAATGTTCAAGCAAAAACAGCTGATTTTTGACAAAAGAGATAACACCCTCCATTACGTCATTCTTCAGAAAGGTAAAAAATGGTCCGTTTTCAAATGTTTTATTTTTGAATGTCAGTTCACATTTGTAGGTGGATCATCAGTTTTAGAGCTAAAAAAATTTAGCATGTTTAAAGTGATTTTCATGCTTCCAGGGGTTCTAAACACAAGATTTGTGGAATGGTTAAAAGTGCATGAAAATGGCCAACTTGCTCACTCTGAGGTCTCAAAAAGTGTTTCTTCACCCCGGGAAGTGAATTAAATACCATTTGGAGGCATTTAATGTTCAATCAAAAACAGCTGATTGTTGACAAAAGAGATAACACCTCCCATTACGTCATGCTTCAGAAAGGTGAAAAATTGTCCGTTTTCAAATGTTTTATTTTTGAATGTCAGTTCACATTTGTAGGTGGATTATTAGTTTTAGAGCTAAAATTAGCATGTTTAAAGTGATTTTCATGCTTCCTGTGGCCCTAAACACAAGGTTTGTGGAATGGTTAAAAGTGCATGAAAATGGCCAATTTGCTCACTCTGAGGTCTCAAAAAGTGTTTTTTCACCCCGGGAAGTGAATTAAATACCATTTGGAGGCATTTAATGTTCAAGCAAAAACAGCTGATTTTTGACAAAAGAGATAACACCCCCCATTACGTAATTCTTCAGAAAGGTGAAAAATTGTCTGTTTTCAAATGTTTTATTTTTGAATGTCAGTTCACATTTGTAGGTGGATTATTAGTTTTAGAGCTAAAATTAGCATATTTAAAGTGATTTTCATGCTTCCAGGGGCTCTAAACAAAAGATTTGTGGAATGGTTAAAAGTGCATGAAAATGGCCAATTTGCTCACTCTGAGGTCTCAAAAAGTGTTTCTTCACCCCGGGAAGTAAATTAAATACCATTTGGAGGCATTTAATGTTCAAGCAAAAATGGCTGATTTTTGACAAAAGAGATAACACCCCCCCATTACGTCATTCTTCAGAAAGGTGAAAAATGGTCCGTTTTCAAATGTTTTATTTTTGAACGTCAGTTCACATTTGTAGGTGGATTATTAGTTTTAGAGCTAAAATTAGCATGTTTAAAGTGATTTTCATGCTTCCAGGGGCTCTAAACACAAGATTTGTGGAATGGTTAAAAGTGCATGAAAATGGCCAATTTGCTCACTCTGAGGTCTCAAAAAGTGTTTCTTCACCCGGGAAGTGAATTAAATACCATTTGGAGGCATTTAATGTTCAAGCAAAAACAGCTGATTTTTGACAAAAGAGATAACACCCCCCCATTACGTAATTCTTCAGAAAGGTGAAAAATGGTCCGTTTTCAAATGTTTTAATTTTTGAACGTCAGTTCACATTTGTAGGTGGATTATTAGTTTTAGAGCTAAAATTAGCATGTTTAAAGTGATTTTCATGCTTCCAGGGGCTCATAACACAAGATTTGTGGAATGGTTAAAAGTGCATGAAAATGGCCAATTTGCTCACTCTGAGGTCTCAAAAAGTGTTTCTTCACCCCGGGAAGTGAATTAAATACCATTTGGAGGCATTTAATGTTCAAGCAAAAACGGCTGATTTTTGACAAAAGAGATAACACCCCCCCATTACGTCATGCTTCAGAAAGGTGAAAAATGGTCCGTTTTCAAATGTTTTATTTTTGAATGTCAATTCACATTTGTAGGTGGATTATTAGTTTTAGAGCTAAAATTAGCATGTTTAAAGTGATTTTCATGCTTCCAGTGGCCCGGGAAGTGAATTAAATACCATTTGGAGGCATTTAATGTTCAAGCAAAAACAGCTGATTTTTGACAAAAGAGATAACACCCTCCATTACGTCATTCTTCAGAAAGGTAAAAAATGGTCCGTTTTCAAATGTTTTATTTTTGAACGTCAGTTCACATTTGTAGGTGGATTATTAGTTTTAGAGCTAAAATTAGCATGTTTAAAGTGATTTTCATGCTTCCAGGGGCTCTAAACACAAGATTTGTGGAATGGTTAAAAGTGCATGAAAATGGCCAATTTGCTCACTCTGGGGTCTCAAAAAGTGTTTCTTCACCCCGGGAAGTGAATTAAATACAATTTGGAGGCATTTAATGTTCAAGCAAAAACGGCGGATTTTTGACAAAAGAGATAACACCCCCCCATTACGTGATGCTTCAGAAAGGTGAAAAATTGTCCGTTTTCAAATGTTTTATTTTTGAATGTCAGTTCACATTTGTAGGTGGATAATCAGTTTTAGAGCTAAAAAAATGTGCATGTTTAAAGTGATTTTCATGCTTCCATGGGCTCTAAACACAAGATTTGTAGAATGGTTAAAAGTGCATGAAAATGGCCAATTTGCTCACTCTGAGGTCTCAAAAAGTGTTTCTTCACCCCGGGAAGTGAATTAAATACCATTTGGAGGCATTTAATGTTCAAGCAAAAACAGCTGATTTTTGACAAAAGAGATAACACCTCCCATTACGTCATGCTTCAGAAAGGTGAAAAATTGTCCGTTTTCAAATGTTTTATTTTTGAATGTCAGTTCACAATTGTAGGTGGAATATTAGTTTTAGAGCTAAAATTAGCATGTTTAAAGTGATTTTCATGCTTCCTGTGGCCCTAAACACAAGGTTTGTGGAATGGTTAAAAGTGCATGAAAATGGCCAATTTGCTCACTCTGAGGTCTCAAAAAGTGTTTCTTCACCCCGGGAAGTGAATTAAATACCATTTGGAGGCATTTAATGTTCAAGCAAAAACAGCTGATTTTTGACAAAAGAGATAACTCCTCCCATTACGTCATGCTTCAGAAAGGTGAAAAATTGTCCGTTTTCAAATGTTTTATTTTTGAATGTCAGTTCACATTTGTAGGTGGAATATTAGTTTTAGAGCTAAAATTAGCATGTTTAAAGTGATTTTCATGCTTCCAGGGGCTCTAAACACAAGGTTTGTGGAATAGTTAAAAGTGCATGAAAATGGCCAATTTGCTCACTCTGAGGTCTCAAAAAGTGTTTCTTCACCCCGGGAAGTGAATTAAATACCATTTGGAGGCATTTAATGTTCAAGCAAAAACAGCAGATTTTTGACAAAAGAGATAACAGCCCCCCATTACGTAATTCTTCAGAAAGGTAAAAAATTTCTGTTTTCAAATGTTTTATTTTTGAATGTCAGTTCACATTTGTAGGTGGATTATTAGTTTTAGAGCTAAAATTAGCATGTTTAAAGTGATTTTCATGCTTCCAGGGGCTCTAAACACAAGATTTGTGGAATGGTTAAAAGTGCATGAAAATGGCCAATTTGCTCACTCTGAGGTGTCAAAAAGTGTTTCTTCACCCCGGGAAGTGAATTGAATACAATTTGGAGGCATTTAATGTTCAAGCAAAAACGGCCGATTTTTGACAAAAGAGATAACACCCCCCATTACGTGATGCTTCAGAAAGGTGAAAAATTGTCCGTTTTCAAATGTTTTATTTTTGAATGTCAGTTCACATTTGTAGGTGGATCATCAGTTTTAGAGCTAAAAAAATTTAGCATGTTTAAAGTGATTTTCATGCTTCCAGGGGTTCTAAACACAAGATTTGTGGAATGGTTAAAAGTGCATGAAAATGGCCAACTTGCTCACTCTGAGGTCTCAAAAAGTGTTTCTTCACCCCGGGAAGTGAATTAAATACCATTTGGAGGCATTTAATGTTCAATCAAAAACAGCTGATTGTTGACAAAAGAGATAACACCTCCCATTACGTCATGCTTCAGAAAGGTGAAAAATTGTCCGTTTTCAAATGTTTTATTTTTGAATGTCAGTTCACATTTGTAGGTGGATTATTAGTTTTAGAGCTAAAATTAGCATGTTTAAAGTGATTTTCATGCTTCCTGTGGCCCTAAACACAAGGTTTGTGGAATGGTTAAAAGTGCATGAAAATGGCCAATTTGCTCACTCTGAGGTCTCAAAAAGTGTTTTTTCACCCCGGGAAGTGAATTAAATACCATTTGGAGGCATTTAATGTTCAAGCAAAAACAGCTGATTTTTGACAAAAGAGATAACACCCCCCATTACGTAATTCTTCAGAAAGGTGAAAAATTGTCTGTTTTCAAATGTTTTATTTTTGAATGTCAGTTCACATTTGTAGGTGGATTATTAGTTTTAGAGCTAAAATTAGCATATTTAAAGTGATTTTCATGCTTCCAGGGGCTCTAAACAAAAGATTTGTGGACTGGTTAAAAGTGCATGAAAATGGCCAATTTGCTCACTCTGAGGTCTCAAAAAGTGTTTCTTCACCCCGGGAAGTAAATTAAATACCATTTGGAGGCATTTAATGTTCAAGCAAAAATGGCTGATTTTTGACAAAAGAGATAACACCCCCCCATTACGTCATTCTTCAGAAAGGTGAAAAATGGTCCGTTTTCAAATGTTTTATTTTTGAACGTCAGTTCACATTTGTAGGTGGATTATTAGTTTTAGAGCTAAAATTAGCATGTTTAAAGTGATTTTCATGCTTCCAGGGGCTCTAAACACAAGATTTGTGGAATGGTTAAAAGTGCATGAAAATGGCCAATTTGCTCACTCTGAGGTCTCAAAAAGTGTTTCTTCACCCCGGGAAGTGAATTAAATACCATTTGGAGGCATTTAATGTTCAAGCAAAAACAGCTGATTTTTGACAAAAGAGATAACACCCCCCCATTACGTAATTCTTCAGAAAGGTGAAAAATGGTCCGTTTTCAAATGTTTTAATTTTTGAACGTCAGTTCACATTTGTAGGTGGATTATTAGTTTTAGAGCTAAAATTAGCATGTTTAAAGTGATTTTCATGCTTCCAGGGGCTCATAACACAAGATTTGTGGAATGGTTAAAAGTGCATGAAAATGGCCAATTTGCTCACTCTGAGGTCTCAAAAAGTGTTTCTTCACCCCGGGAAGTGAATTAAATACCATTTGGAGGCATTTAATGTTCAAGCAAAAACGGCTGATTTTTGACAAAAGAGATAACACCCCCCCATTACGTCATGCTTCAGAAAGGTGAAAAATGGTCCGTTTTCAAATGTTTTATTTTTGAATGTCAATTCACATTTGTAGGTGGATTATTAGTTTTAGAGCTAAAATTAGCATGTTTAAAGTGATTTTCATGCTTCCAGTGGCCCGGGAAGTGAATTAAATACCATTTGGAGGCATTTAATGTTCAAGCAAAAACAGCTGATTTTTGACAAAAGAGATAACACCCTCCATTACGTCATTCTTCAGAAAGGTAAAAAATGGTCCGTTTTCAAATGTTTTATTTTTGAATGTCAGTTCACATTTGTAGGTGGATCATCAGTTTTAGAGCTAAAAAAATTTAGCATGTTTAAAGTGATTTTCATGCTTCCAGGGGTTCTAAACACGAGATTTGTGGAATGGTTAAAAGTGCATGAAAATGGCCAACTTGCTCACTCTGAGGTCTCAAAAAGTGTTTCTTCACCCCGGGAAGTGAATTAAATACCATTTGGAGGCATTTAATGTTCAATCAAAAACAGCTGATTGTTGACAAAAGAGATAACACCTCCCATTACGTCATGCTTCAGAAAGGTGAAAAATTGTCCGTTTTCAAATGTTTTATTTTTGAATGTCAGTTCACATTTGTAGGTGGATTATTAGTTTTAGAGCTAAAATTAGCATGTTTAAAGTGATTTTCATGCTTCCTGTGGCCCTAAACACAAGGTTTGTGGAATGGTTAAAAGTGCATGAAAATGGCCAATTTGCTCACTCTGAGGTCTCAAAAAGTGTTTTTTCACCCCGGGAAGTGAATTAAATACCATTTGGAGGCATTTAATGTTCAAGCAAAAACAGCTGATTTTTGACAAAAGAGATAACACCCCCCATTACGTAATTCTTCAGAAAGGTGAAAAATTGTCTGTTTTCAAATGTTTTATTTTTGAATGTCAGTTCACATTTGTAGGTGGATTATTAGTTTTAGAGCTAAAATTAGCATATTTAAAGTGATTTTCATGCTTCCAGGGGCTCTAAACAAAAGATTTGTGGAATGGTTAAAAGTGCATGAAAATGGCCAATTTGCTCACTCTGAGGTCTCAAAAAGTGTTTCTTCACCCCGGGAAGTAAATTAAATACCATTTGGAGGCATTTAATGTTCAAGCAAAAATGGCTGATTTTTGACAAAAGAGATAACACCCCCCCATTACGTCATTCTTCAGAAAGGTGAAAAATGGTCCGTTTTCAAATGTTTTATTTTTGAACGTCAGTTCACATTTGTAGGTGGATTATTAGTTTTAGAGCTAAAATTAGCATGTTTAAAGTGATTTTCATGCTTCCAGGGGCTCTAAACACAAGATTTGTGGAATGGTTAAAAGTGCATGAAAATGGCCAATTTGCTCACTCTGAGGTCTCAAAAAGTGTTTCTTCACCCGGGAAGTGAATTAAATACCATTTGGAGGCATTTAATGTTCAAGCAAAAACAGCTGATTTTTGACAAAAGAGATAACACCCCCCCATTACGTAATTCTTCAGAAAGGTGAAAAATGGTCCGTTTTCAAATGTTTTAATTTTTGAACGTCAGTTCACATTTGTAGGTGGATTATTAGTTTTAGAGCTAAAATTAGCATGTTTAAAGTGATTTTCATGCTTCCAGGGGCTCATAACACAAGATTTGTGGAATGGTTAAAAGTGCATGAAAATGGCCAATTTGCTCACTCTGAGGTCTCAAAAAGTGTTTCTTCACCCCGGGAAGTGAATTAAATACCATTTGGAGGCATTTAATGTTCAAGCAAAAACGGCTGATTTTTGACAAAAGAGATAACACCCCCCCATTACGTCATGCTTCAGAAAGGTGAAAAATGGTCCGTTTTCAAATGTTTTATTTTTGAATGTCAATTCACATTTGTAGGTGGATTATTAGTTTTAGAGCTAAAATTAGCATGTTTAAAGTGATTTTCATGCTTCCAGTGGCCCGGGAAGTGAATTAAATACCATTTGGAGGCATTTAATGTTCAAGCAAAAACAGCTGATTTTTGACAAAAGAGATAACACCCTCCATTACGTCATTCTTCAGAAAGGTAAAAAATGGTCCGTTTTCAAATGTTTTATTTTTGAACGTCAGTTCACATTTGTAGGTGGATTATTAGTTTTAGAGCTAAAATTAGCATGTTTAAAGTGATTTTCATGCTTCCAGGGGCTCTAAACACAAGATTTGTGGAATGGTTAAAAGTGCATGAAAATGGCCAATTTGCTCACTCTGGGGTCTCAAAAAGTGTTTCTTCACCCCGGGAAGTGAATTAAATACAATTTGGAGGCATTTAATGTTCAAGCAAAAACGGCGGATTTTTGACAAAAGAGATAACACCCCCCCATTACGTGATGCTTCAGAAAGGTGAAAAATTGTCCGTTTTCAAATGTTTTATTTTTGAATGTCAGTTCACATTTGTAGGTGGATAATCAGTTTTAGAGCTAAAAAAATGTGCATGTTTAAAGTGATTTTCATGCTTCCATGGGCTCTAAACACAAGATTTGTAGAATGGTTAAAAGTGCATGAAAATGGCCAATTTGCTCACTCTGAGGTCTCAAAAAGTGTTTCTTCACCCCGGGAAGTGAATTAAATACCATTTGGAGGCATTTAATGTTCAAGCAAAAACAGCTGATTTTTGACAAAAGAGATAACACCTCCCATTACGTCATGCTTCAGAAAGGTGAAAAATTGTCCGTTTTCAAATGTTTTATTTTTGAATGTCAGTTCACAATTGTAGGTGGAATATTAGTTTTAGAGCTAAAATTAGCATGTTTAAAGTGATTTTCATGCTTCCTGTGGCCCTAAACACAAGGTTTGTGGAATGGTTAAAAGTGCATGAAAATGGCCAATTTGCTCACTCTGAGGTCTCAAAAAGTGTTTCTTCACCCCGGGAAGTGAATTAAATACCATTTGGAGGCATTTAATGTTCAAGCAAAAACAGCTGATTTTTGACAAAAGAGATAACTCCTCCCATTACGTCATGCTTCAGAAAGGTGAAAAATTGTCCGTTTTCAAATGTTTTATTTTTGAATGTCAGTTCACATTTGTAGGTGGAATATTAGTTTTAGAGCTAAAATTAGCATGTTTAAAGTGATTTTCATGCTTCCAGGGGCTCTAAACACAAGGTTTGTGGAATAGTTAAAAGTGCATGAAAATGGCCAATTTGCTCACTCTGAGGTCTCAAAAAGTGTTTCTTCACCCCGGGAAGTGAATTAAATACCATTTGGAGGTATTTAATGTTCAAGCAAAAACAGCAGATTTTTGACAAAAGAGATAACACCCCCTCATTACGTAATTCTTCAGAAAGGTGAAAAATTGTCCGTTTTCAAATGTTTTATTTTAGAATGTCAGTTCACATTTGTAGGTGGATTATTAGTTTTAGAGCTAAAATTAGCATGTTTAAAGTGATTTTCATGCTTCCAGGGGCTCTAAACACAAGATTTGTGGAATGGTTAAAAGTGCATGAAAATGGCCAATTTGCTCATTCTGAGGTCTCAAAAAGTGTTTCTTCACCCCGGGAAGTGAATTAAATACAATTTGGAGGCATTTAATGTTCAAGCAAAAACGGCGGATTTTTGACAAAAGAGATAACACCCCCCCCCATTACGTGATGCTTCAGAAAGGTGAAAAATTGTCCATTTTCAAATGTTTTATTTTTGAATGTCAGTTCACATTTGTAGGTGGATCATCAGTTTTAGAGCTAAAAAAATTAGCATGTTTAAAGTGATTTTCATGCTTCCAGGGGCTCTAAACACAAGATTTGTGGAATGGTTAAAAGTGAATGAAAATGGCCAATTTGCTCACTCTGAGGTCTCAAAAAGTGTTTCTTCACCCCGGGAAGTGAATTAAATACCATTTGGAGGCATTTAATGTTCAATCAAAAACAGCTGATTTTTGACAAAAGAGATAACACCTCCCATTACGTCATGCTTCAGAAAGGTGAAAAATTGTCCGTTTTCAAATGTTTTATTTTTGAATGTCAGTTCACATTTGTAGGTGGATTATTAGTTTTAGAGCTAAAATTAGCATGTTTAAAGAGATTTTCATGCTTCCTGTGGCCCTAAACACAAGGTTTGTGGAATGGTTAAAAGTGCATGAAAATGGCCAATTTGCTCACTCTGATGTCTCAAAAAGTGTTTCTTCACCCCGGGAAGTGAATTAAATACCATTTGGAGGCATTTAATGTTCAAGCAAAAACAGCAGATTTTTGACAAAAGAGATAACACCCCCCATTACGTGATGCTTCAGAAAGGTGAAAAATTGTCCGTTTTCAAATGTTTTATTTTTGAATGTCAGTTCACATTTGTAGGTGGATCATCAGTTTTAGAGCTAAAAAAATTTAGCATGTTTAAAGTGATTTTCATGCTTCCAGGGGCTCTAAACACAAGATTTGTGGAATGGTTAAAAGTGCATGAAAATGGCCAATTTGCTCACTCTGAGGTCTCAAAAAGTGTTTCTTCACCCCGGGAAGTGAATTAAATACCATTTGGAGGCATTTAATGTTCAATCAAAAACAGCTGATTGTTGACAAAAGAGATAACACCTCCCATTACGTCATGCTTCAGAAAGGTGAAAAATTGTCCGTTTTCAAATGTTTTATTTTTGAATGTCAGTTCACATTTGTAGGTGGATTATTAGTTTTAGAGCTAAAATTAGCATGTTTAAAGTGATTTTCATGCTTCCAGGGGCTCTAAACACAAGATTTGTGGAATGGTTAAAAGTGCATGAAAATGGCCAATTTGCTCACTCTGAGGTCTCAAAAAGTGTTTCTTCACCCCGGGAAGTGAATTAAATACCATTTGGAGGCATTTAATGTTCAAGCAAAAACAGCTGATTTTTGACAAAAGAGATAACACCCCCCATTACGTAATTCTTCAGAAAGGTGAAAAATTGTCTGTTTTCAAATGTTTTATTTTTGAATGTCAGTTCACATTTGTAGGTGGATTATTAGTTTTAGAGCTAAAATTAGCATATTTAAAGTGATTTTCATGCTTCCAGGGGCTCTAAACAAAAGATTTGTGGAATGGTTAAAAGTGCATGAAAATGGCCAATTTGCTCACTCTGAGGTCTCAAAAAGTGTTTCTTCACCCCGGGAAGTGAATTAAATACCATTTGGAGGCATTTAATGTTCAAGCAAAAACGGCTGATTTTTGACAAAAGAGATAACACCCCCCCATTACGTCATTCTTCAGAAAGGTGAAAAATGGTCCGTTTTCAAATGTTTTATTTTTGAACGTCAGTTCACATTTGTAGGTGGATTATTAGTTTTAGAGCTAAAATTAGCATGTTTAAAGTGATTTTCATGCTTCCAGGGGCTCTAAACACAAGATTTGTGGAATGGTTAAAAGTGCATGAAAATGGCCAATTTGCTCACTCTGAGGTCTCAAAAAGTGTTTCTTCACCCCGGGAAGTGAATTAAATACCATTTGGAGGCATTTAATGTTCAAGCAAAAACAGCAGATTTTTGACAAAAGAGATAACACCCCCCCATTACGTAATTCTTCAGAAAGGTGAAAAATGGTCCGTTTTCAAATGTTTTATTTTTGAACGTCAGTTCACATTTGTAGGTGGATTATTAGTTTTAGAGCTAAAATTAGCATGTTTAAAGTGATTTTCATGCTTCCAGGGGCTCAAAACACAAGATTTGTGGAATGGTTAAAAGTGCATGAAAATGGCCAATTTGCTCACTCTGAGGTCTCAAAAAGTGTTTCTTCACCCCGGGAAGTGAATTAAATACCATTTGGAGGCATTTAATGTTCAAGCAAAAACGGCTGATTTTTGACAAAAGAGATAACACCCCCCCATTACGTCATGCTTCAAAAAGGTGAAAAATGGTCCGTTTTCAAATGTTTTATTTTTGAATGTCAATTCACATTTGTAGGTGGATTATTAGTTTTAGAGCTAAAATTAGCATGTTTAAAGTGATTTTCATGCTTCCAGGGGCCCGGGAAGTGAATTAAATACCATTTGGAGGCATTTAATGTTCAAGCAAAAACAGCTGATTTTTGACAAAAGAGATAACACCCTCCATTACGTCATTCTTCAGAAAGGTAAAAAATGGTCCGTTTTCAAATGTTTTATTTTTGAACGTCAGTTCACATTTGTAGGTGGATTATTAGTTTTAGAGCTAAAATTAGCATGTTTAAAGTGATTTTCATGCTTCCAGGGGCTCTAAACACAAGATTTGTGGAATGGTTAAAAGTGCATGAAAATGGCCAATTTGCTCACTCTGAGGTCTCAAAAAGTGTTTCTTCACCCCGGGAAGTGAATTAAATACAATTTGGAGGCATTTAATGTTCAAGCAAAAACGGCGGATTTTTGACAAAAGAGATAACACCCCCCCATTACGTGATGCTTCAGAAAGGTGAAAAATTGTCCGTTTTCAATTGTTTTATTTTTGAATGTCAGTTCACATTTGTAGGTGGATCATCAGTTTTAGAGCTAAAAAAATGTGCATGTTTAAAGTGATTTTCATGCTTCCATGGGCTCTAAACACAAGATTTGTGGAATGGTTAAAAGTGCATGAAAATGGCCAATTTGCTCACTCTGAGGTCTCAAAAAGTGTTTCTTCACCCCGGGAAGTGAATTAAATACCATTTGGAGGCATTTAATGTTCAATCAAAAACAGCTGATTTTTGACAAAAGAGATAACACCTCCCATTACGTCATGCTTCAGAAAGGTGAAAAATTGTCCGTTTTCAAATGTTTTATTTTTGAATGTCAGTTCACATTTGTAGGTGGATCATCAGTTTTAGAGCTAAAAAAATGTGCATGTTTAAAGTGATTTTCATGCTTCCATGGGCTCTAAACACAAGATTTGTGGAATGGTTAAAAGTGCATGAAAATGGCCAATTTGCTCACTCTGAGGTCTCAAAAAGTGTTTCTTCACCCCGGGAAGTGAATTAAATACCATTTGGAGGCATTTAATGTTCAAGCAAAAACAGCTGATTTTTGACAAAAGAGATAACACCTCCCATTACGTCATGCTTCAGAAAGGTGAAAAAATTGTCCGTTTTCAAATGTTTTATTTTTGAATGTCAGTTCACATTTGTAGGTGGAATGTTAGTTTTAGAGCTAAAATTAGCATGTTTAAAGTGATTTTCATGCTTCCAGGGGCTCTAAACACAAGGTTTGTGGAATAGTTAAAAGTGCATGAAAATGGCCAATTTGCTCACTCTGAGGTCTCAAAAAGTGTTTCTTCACCCCGGGAAGTGAATTAAATACCATTTGGAGGCATTTAATGTTCAAGCAAAAACAGCAGATTTTTGACAAAAGAGATAACAACCCCCCATTACGTAATTCTTCAGAAAGGTGAAAAATTGTCCGTTTTCAAATGTTTTATTTTAGAATGTCAGTTCACATTTGTAGGTGGATTATTAGTTTTAGAGCTAAAATTAGCATGTTTAAAGTGATTTTCATGCTTCCAGGGGCTCTAAACACAAGATTTGTGGAATGGTTAAAAGTGCATGAAAATGGCCAATTTGCTCAATCTGAGGTCTCAAAAAGTGTTTCTTCACCCCGGGAAGTGAATTAAATACAATTTGGAGGCATTTAATGTTCAAGCAAAAACGGCGGATTTTTGACAAAAGAGATAACACCCCCCCCATTACGTGATGCTTCAGAAAGGTGAAAAATTGTCCGTTTTCAAATGTTTTATTTTTGAATGTCAGTTCACATTTGTAGGTGGATCATCAGTTTTAGAGCTAAAAAAATTAGCATGTTTAAAGTGATTTTCATGCTTCCAGGGGCTCTAAACACAAGATTTGTGGAATGGTTAAAAGTGAATGAAAATGGCCAATTTGCTCACTCTGAGGTCTCAAAAAGTGTTTCTTCACCCCGGGAAGTGAATTAAATACCATTTGGAGGCATTTAATGTTCAATCAAAAACAGCTGATTTTTGACAAAAGAGATAACACCTCCCATTACGTCATGCTTCAGAAAGGTGAAAAATTGTCCGTTTTCAAATGTTTTATTTTTGAATGTCAGTTCACATTTGTAGGTGGATTATTAGTTTTAGAGCTAAAATTAGCATGTTTAAAGAGATTTTCATGCTTCCTGTGGCCCTAAACACAAGGTTTGTGGAATGGTTAAACGTGCATGAAAATGGCCAATTTGCTCAATCTGAGGTCTCAAAAAGTGTTTCTTCACCCCGGGAAGTGAATTAAATACAATTTGGAGGCATTTAATGTTCAAGCAAAAACGGCGGATTTTTGACAAAAGAGATAACACCCCCCCCCATTACGTGATGCTTCAGAAAGGTGAAAAATTGTCCGTTTTCAAATGTTTTATTTTTGAATGTCAGTTCACATTTGTAGGTGGATCATCAGTTTTAGAGCTAAAAAAATTAGCATGTTTAAAGTGATTTTCATGCTTCCAGGGGCTCTAAACACAAGATTTGTGGAATGGTTAAAAGTGAATGAAAATGGCCAATTTGCTCACTCTGAGGTCTCAAAAAGTGTTTCTTCACCCCGGGAAGTGAATTAAATACCATTTGGAGGCATTTAATGTTCAAGCAAAAACGGCTGATTTTTGACAAAAGAGATAACACCCCCCCATTACGTCATTCTTCAGAAAGGTGAAAAATGGTCCGTTTTCAAATGTTTTAGTTTTTGAACGTCAGTTCACATTTGTAGGTGGATTATTAGTTTTAAAGCTAAAATTAGCATGTTTAAAGTGATTTTCATGCTTCCAGGGGCTCTAAACACAAGATTTGTGGAATGGTTAAAAGTGCATGAAAATGGCCAATTTGCTCACTCTGAGGTGTCAAAAAGTGTTCTTCACCCCGGGAAGTGAATTAAATACAATTTGGAGGCATTTAATGTTCAAGCAAAAACGGCGGATTTTTGACAAAAGAGATAACACCCCCCCATTACGTGATGCTTCAGAAAGGTGAAAAATTGTCCGTTT
Organism: Lissotriton helveticus; assembly: GCF_964261635.1. NCBI lineage: Eukaryota > Metazoa > Chordata > Amphibia > Caudata > Salamandridae > Lissotriton > Lissotriton helveticus. The sequence goes on from NW_027611740.1 coordinate 4,936,216, forward strand.
TCAAATGTTTTATTTTTGAATGTCAGTTCACATTTGTAGGCGGATCATCAGTTTTAGAGCTATAAAAATTAGCATGTTTAAAGTGATTTTCATGCTTCCAGGGGCTCTAAACACAAGATTTGTGGAATGGTTAAAAGTGCATGAAAATGGCCAATTTGCTCACTCTGAGGTCTCAAAAAGTGTTTCTTCACCCCGGGAAGTGAATTAAATACCATTTGGAGGCATTTAATGTTCAATCAAAAACAGCTGATTGTTGACAAAAGAGATAACACCTCCCATTACGTCATGCTTCAGAAAGGTGAAAAATTGTCCGTTTTCAAATGTTTTATTTTTGAATGTCAGTTCACATTTGTAGGTGGATTATTAGTTTTAGAGCTAAAATTAGCATGTTTAAAGAGATTTTCATGCTTGCTGTGGCCCTAAACACAAGGTTTGTGGAATGGTTAAACGTGCATGAAAATGGCCAATTTGCTCACTCTGATGTCTCAAAAAGTGTTTCTTCACCCCGGGAAGTGAATTAAATACCATTTGGAGGCATTTAATGTTCAAGCAAAAACAGCTGATTTTTGACAAAAGAGATAACAGCCCCCCATTACGTAATTCTTCAGAAAGGTGAAAAATTGTCTGTTTTCAAATGTTTTATTTTTGAATGTCAGTTCACATTTGTAGGTGGATTATTAGTTTTAGAGCTAAAATTAGCATATTTGGAGTGATTTTCATGCTTCCAGGGGCTCTAAACACAAGATTTGTGGAATGGTTAAAAGTGCATGAAAACGGCCAATTTGCTCACTCTGAGGTCTCAAAAAGTGTTTCTTCACCCCGGGAAGTGAATTAAATACCATTTGGAGGCATTTAATGTTCAAGCAAAAACGGCTGATTTTTGACAAAAGAGATAACACCCCCCCATTACGTCATTCTTCAGAAAGGTGAAAAATGGTCCGTTTTCAAATGTTTTAGTTTTTGAACGTCAGTTCACATTTGTAGGTGGATTATTAGTTTTAGAGCTAAAATTAGCATGTTTAAAGTGATTTTCATGCTTCCAGGGGCTCTAAACACAAGATTTGTGGAATGGTTAAAAGTGCATGAAAATGGCCAATTTGCTCACTCTGAGGTGTCAAAAAGTGTTTCTTCACCCCGGGAAGTGAATTAAATACAATTTGGAGGCATTTAATGTTCAAGCAAAAACGGCGGATTTTTGACAAAAGAGATAACACCCCCCCATTACGTGATGCTTCAGAAAGGTGAAAAATTGTCCGTTTTCAAATGTTTTGTTTTTGAATGTCAGTTCACATTTGTAGGCGGATCATCAGTTTTAGAGCTATAAAATTCAGCATGTTTAAAGTGATTTTCATGCTTCCAGGGGCTCTAAACACAAGATTTGTGGAATGGTTAAAAGTGCATGAAAATGGCCAATTTGCTCACTCTGAGGTCTCAAAAAGTGTTTCTTCACCCCGGGAAGTGAATTAAATACCATTTGGAGGCATTTAATGTTCAATCAAAAACAGCTGATTGTTGACAAAAGAGATAACACCTCCCATTACGTCATGCTTCAGAAAGGTGAAAAATTGTCCGTTTTCAAATGTTTTATTTTTGAATGTCAGTTCACATTTGTAGGTGGATTATTAGTTTTAGAGCTAAAATTAGCATGTTTAAAGTGATTTTCATGCTTCCTGTGGCCCTAAACACAAGGTTTGTGGAATGGTTAAAAGTGCATGAAAATGGCCAATTTTCTCACTCTGAGGTCTCAAAACGTGTTTCTTCACCCCGGGAAGTGAATTAAATACCATTTGGAGGCATTTAATGTTCAAGCAAAAACAGCTGATTTTTGACAAAAGAGATAACACCCCCCATTACGTAATTCTTCAGAAAGGTGAAAAATTGTCTGTTTTCAAATGTTTTATTTTTGAATGTCAGTTCACATTTGTAGGTGGATTATTAGTTTTAGAGCTAAAATTAGCATATTTAGAGTGATTTTCATGCTTCCAGGGGCTCTAAACACAAGATTTGTGGAATGGTTAAAAGTGCATGAAAATGGCCAATTTGCTCACTCTGAGGTCTCAAAAAGTGTTTCTTCACCCCGGGAAGTGAATTAAATACCATTTGGAGGCATTTAATGTTCAATCAAAAACAGCTGATTGTTGACAAAAGAGATAACACCTCCCATTACGTCATGCTTCAGAAAGGTGAAAAATTGTCCGTTTTCAAATGTTTTATTTTTGAATGTCAGTTCACATTTGTAGGTGGATTATTAGTTTTAGAGCTAAAATTAGCATGTTTAAAGAGATTTTCATGCTTGCTGTGGCCCTAAACACAAGGTTTGTGGAATGGTTAAACGTGCATGAAAATGGCCAATTTGCTCACTCTGATGTCTCAAAAAGTGTTTCTTCACCCCGGGAAGTGAATTAAATACCATTTGGAGGCATTTAATGTTCAAGCAAAAACAGCTGATTTTTGACAAAAGAGATAACAGCCCCCCATTACGTAATTCTTCAGAAAGGTGAAAAATTGTCTGTTTTCAAATGTTTTATTTTTGAATGTCAGTTCACATTTGTAGGTGGATTATTAGTTTTAGAGCTAAAATTAGCATATTTGGAGTGATTTTCATGCTTCCAGGGGCTCTAAACACAAGATTTGTGGAATGGTTAAAAGTGCATGAAAACGGCCAATTTGCTCACTCTGAGGTCTCAAAAAGTGTTTCTTCACCCCGGGAAGTGAATTAAATACCATTTGGAGGCATTTAATGTTCAAGCAAAAACGGCTGATTTTTGACAAAAGAGATAACACCCCCCCATTACGTCATTCTTCAGAAAGGTGAAAAATGGTCCGTTTTCAAATGTTTTAGTTTTTGAACGTCAGTTCACATTTGTAGGTGGATTATTAGTTTTAGAGCTAAAATTAGCATGTTTAAAGTGATTTTCATGCTTCCAGGGGCTCTAAACACAAGATTTGTGGAATGGTTAAAAGTGCATGAAAATGGCCAATTTGCTCACTCTGAGGTGTCAAAAAGTGTTTCTTCACCCCGGGAAGTGAATTAAATACAATTTGGAGGCATTTAATGTTCAAGCAAAAACGGCGGATTTTTGACAAAAGAGATAACACCCCCCCATTACGTGATGCTTCAGAAAGGTGAAAAATTGTCCGTTTTCAAATGTTTTGTTTTTGAATGTCAGTTCACATTTGTAGGCGGATCATCAGTTTTAGAGCTATAAAATTCAGCATGTTTAAAGTGATTTTCATGCTTCCAGGGGCTCTAAACACAAGATTTGTGGAATGGTTAAAAGTGCATGAAAATGGCCAATTTGCTCACTCTGAGGTCTCAAAAAGTGTTTCTTCACCCCGGGAAGTGAATTAAATACCATTTGGAGGCATTTAATGTTCAATCAAAAACAGCTGATTGTTGACAAAAGAGATAACACCTCCCATTACGTCATGCTTCAGAAAGGTGAAAAATTGTCCGTTTTCAAATGTTTTATTTTTGAATGTCAGTTCACATTTGTAGGTGGATTATTAGTTTTAGAGCTAAAATTAGCATGTTTAAAGTGATTTTCATGCTTCCTGTGGCCCTAAACACAAGGTTTGTGGAATGGTTAAAAGTGCATGAAAATGGCCAATTTTCTCACTCTGAGGTCTCAAAACGTGTTTCTTCACCCCGGGAAGTGAATTAAATACCATTTGGAGGCATTTAATGTTCAAGCAAAAACAGCTGATTTTTGACAAAAGAGATAACACCCCCCATTACGTAATTCTTCAGAAAGGTGAAAAATTGTCTGTTTTCAAATGTTTTATTTTTGAATGTCAGTTCACATTTGTAGGTGGATTATTAGTTTTAGAGCTAAAATTAGCATATTTAGAGTGATTTTCATGCTTCCAGGGGCTCTAAACACAAGATTTGTGGAATGGTTAAAAGTGCATGAAAATGGCCAATTTGCTCACTCTGAGGTCTCAAAAAGTGTTTCTTCACCCCGGGAAGTGAATTAAATACCATTTGGAGGCATTTAATGTTCAAGCAAAAACGGCTGATTTTTGACAAAAGAGATAACACCCCCCCATTACGTCATTCTTCAGAAAGGTGAAAAATGGTCCGTTTTCAAATGTTTTAGTTTTTGAACGTCCGTTCACATTTGTAGGTGGATTGTTAGTTTTAGAGCTAAAATTAGCATGTTTAAAGTGATTTTCATGCTTCCAGGGGCTCTAAACACAAGACTTGTGGAATGGTTAAAAGTGCATGAAAATGGCCAATTTGCTCACTCTGAGGTGTCAAAAAGTGTTTCTTCACCCCGGGAAGTGAATTAAATACAATTTGGAGGCATTTAATGTTCAAGCAAAAACGGCGGATTTTTGACAAAAGAGATAACACCCCCCCATTACGTGATGCTTCAGAAAGGTGAAAAATTGTCCGTTTTCAAATGTTTTATTTTTGAATGTCAGTTCACATTTGTAGGCGGATCATCAGTTTTAGAGCTATAAAAATTAGCATGTTTAAAGTGATTTTCATGCTTCCAGGGGCTCTAAACACAAGATTTGTGGAATGGTTAAAAGTGCATGAAAATGGCCAATTTGCACACTCTGAGGTCTCAAAAAGTGTTTCTTCACCCCGGGAAGTGAATTAAATACCATTTGGAGGCATTTAATGTTCAATCAAAAACAGCTGATTGTTGACAAAAGAGATAACACCTCCCATTACGTCATGCTTCAGAAAGGTGAAAAATTGTCCGTTTTCAAATGTTTTATTTTTGAATGTCAGTTCACATTTGTAGGTGGATTATTAGTTTTAGAGCTAAAATTAGCATGTTTAAAGTGATTTTCATGCTTCCTGTGGCCCTAAACACAAGGTTTGTGGAATGGTTAAAAGTGCATGAAAATGGCCAATTTGCTCACTCTGAGGTCTCAAAAAGTGTTTCTTCACCCCGGGAAGTGAATTAAATACCATTTGGAGGCATTTAATGTTCAAGCAAAAATGGCTGATTTTTTACAAAAGAGATAACACCCCCCCATTACGTCATTCTTCAGAAAGGTGAAAAATGGTCCGTTTTCAAATGTTTTATTTTTGAACGTCAGTTCACATTTGTAGGTGGATTATTAGTTTTAGAGCTAAAATTAGCATGTTGAAAGTGATTTTCATGCTTCCAGGGGCTCTAAACACAAGATTTGTGGAATGGTTAAAAGTGCATGAAAATGGCCAATTTGCTCACTCTGAGGTCTCAAAAAGTGTTTCTTCACCCCGGGAAGTGAATTAAATACCATTTGGAGGCATTTAATGTTCAAGCAAAAACAGCTGATTTTTGACAAAAAAGATAACACCCCCCATTACGTAATTCTTCAGAAAGGTGAAAAATTGTCTGTTTTCAAATGTTTTATTTTTGAATGTCAGTTCACATTTGTAGGTGGATTATTAGTTTTAGAGCTAAAATTAGCATATTTAAAGTGATTTTCATGCTTCCAGGGGCTCTAAACAAAAGATTTGTGGAATGGTTAAAAGTGCATGAAAATGGCCAATTTGCTCACTCTGAGGTCTCAAAAAGTGTTTCTTCACCCCGGTAAGTGAATTAAATACCATTTGGAGGCATTTAATGTTCAAGCAAAAACGGCTGATTTTTGACAAAAGAGATAACACCCCCCCATTACGTCATTCTTCAGAAAGGTGAAAAATGGTCCGTTTTCAAATGTTTTATTTTTGAACGTCAGTTCACATTTGTAGGTGGATTATTAGTTTTAGAGCTAAAATTAGCATGTTTAAAGTGATTTTCATGTTTCCAGGGGTTCTAAACACAAGAATTGTGGAATGGTTAAAAGTGCATGAAAATGGCCAATTTGCTCACTCTGAGGTCTCAAAAAGTGTTTCTTCACCCCGGGAAGTGAATTAAATACCATTTGGAGGCATTTAATGTTCAAGCAAAAACGGCTGATTTTTGACAAAAGAGATAACACCCCCCATTACGTCATTCTTCAGAAAGGTGAAAAATGGTCCGTTTTCAAATGTTTTATTTTTGAACGTCAGTTCACATTTGTAGGTGGATTATTAGTTTTAGAGCTAAAATTAGCATGTTTAAAGTGATTTTCATGCTTCCAGGGGCTCTAAACACAAGATTTGTGGAATGGTTAAAAGTGCATGAAAATGGCCAATTTGCTCACTCTGAGGTCTCAAAAAGTGTTTCTTCACCCCGGGAAGTGAATTAAATACCATTTGGAGGCATTTAATGTTCAAGCAAAAACGGCTGATTTTTGACAAAAGAGATAACACCCCCCCATTACCTCATGCTTCAGAAAGGTGAAAAATGGTCCGTTTTCAAATGTTTTATTTTTGAATGTCAATTCACATTTGTAGGTGGATTATTAGTTTTAGAGCTAAAATTAGCATGTTTAAAGTGATTTTCATGCTTCCAGGGGCCCGGGAAGTGAATTAAATACCATTTGGAGGCATTTAATGTTCAAGCAAAAACAGCTGATTTTTGACAAAAGAGATAACACCCTCCATTACGTCATTCTTCAGAAAGGTAAAAAATGGTCCGTTTTCAAATGTTTTATTTTTGAACGTCAGTTCACATTTGTAGGTGGATTATTAGTTTTAGAGCTAAAATTAGCATGTTTAAAGTGATTTTCATGCTTCCAGGGGCTCTAAACACAAGATTTGTGGAATGGTTAAAAGTGCATGAAAATGGCCAATTTGCTCACTCTGAGGTCTCAAAAAGTGTTTCTTCACCCCGGGAAGTGAATTAAATACAATTTGGAGGCATTTAATGTTCAAGCAAAAACGGCGGATTTTTGACAAAAGAGATAACACCCCCCCATTACGTGATGCTTCAGAAAGGTGAAAAATTGTCCGTTTTCAAATGTTTTATTTTTGAATGTCAGTTCACATTTGTAGGTGGATCATCAGTTTTAGAGCTAAAAAAATTTGCATGTTTAAAGTGATTTTCATGCTTCCATGTGCTCTAAACACAAGATTTGTGGAATGGTTAAAAGTGCATGAAAATGGCCAATTTGTTCACTCTGAGGTCTCAAAAAGTGTTTCTTCACCCCGGGAAGTGAATTAAATACCATTTGGAGGCATTTAATGTTCAATCAAAAACAGCTGATTTTTGACAAAAGAGATAACACCTCCCATTACGTCATGCTACAGAAAGGTGAAAAATTGTCCGTTTTCAAATGTTTTATTTTTGAATGTCAGTTCACATTTGTAGGTGGATTATTAGTTTTAGAGCTAAAATTAGCATGTTTAAAGTGATTTTCATGCTTCCTGTGGCCCTAAACACAAGGTTTGTGGAATGGTTAAAAGTGCATGAAAATGGCCAATTTGCTCACTCTGAGGTCTCAAAAAGTGTTTCTTCACCCCGGGAAGTGAATTAAATACCATTTGGAGGCATTTAATGTTCAAGCAAAAACAGCTGATTTTTGACAAAAGAGATAACACCTCCCATTAGGTCATGCTTCAGAAAGGTGAAAAATTGTCCGTTTTCAAATGTTTTATTTTTGAATGTCAGTTCACATTTGTAGGTGGATTATTAGTTTTAGAGCTAAAATTAGCATGTTTAAAGTGATTTTCATGCTTCCAGGGGCTCTAAACACAAGATTTGTGGAATGGTTAAAAGTGCATGAAAATGGCCAATTTGCTCAATCTGAGGTCTCAAAAAGTGTTTCTTCACCCCGGGAAGTGAATTAAATACAATTTGGAGGCATTTAATGTTCAAGCAAAAACGGCGGATTTTTGACAAAAGAGATAACACCCCCCCATTACGTGATGCTTCAGAAAGGTGAAAAATTGTCCGTTTTCAAATGTTTTATTTTTGAATGTCAGTTCACATTTGTAGGTGGATCATCAGTTTTAGAGCTAAAAAAATTAGCATGTTTAAAGTGATTTTCATGCTTTCAGGGGCTCTAAACACAAGATTTGTGGAATGGTTAAAAGTGCATGAAAATGGCCAATTTGCTCACTCTGAGGTCTCAAAAAGTGTTTCTTCACCCCGGGAAGTGAATTAAATACCATTTGGAGGCATTTAATGTTCAATCAAAAACAGCTGATTTTTGACAAAAGAGATAACACCTCCCATTACGTCATGCTTCAGAAAGGTGAAAAATTGTCCGTTTTCAAATGTTTTATTTTTGAATGTCAGTTCACATTTGTAGGTGGATTATTAGTTTTAGAGCTAAAATTAGCATGTTTAAAGAGATTTTCATGCTTCCTGTGGCCCTAAACACAAGGTTTGTGGAATGGTTAAAAGTGCATGAAAATGGCCAATTTGCTCACTCTGATGTCTCAAAAAGTGTTTCTTCACCCCGGGAAGTGAATTAAATACCATTTGGAGGCATTTAATGTTCAAGCAAAAACAGCTGATTTTTGACAAAAGAGATAACACCTCCCATTACGTCATGCTTCAGAAAGGTGAAAAATTGTCCGTTTTCAAATGTTTTATTTTTGAATGTCAGTTCACATTTGTAGGTGGATTATTAGTTTTAGAGCTAAAATTAGCATGTTTAAAGTGATTTTCATGCTTCCTGTGGCCCTAAACACAAGGTTTGTGGAATGGTTAAAAGTGCATGAAAATGGCCAATTTGCTCACTCTGAGGTCTCAAAAAGTGTTTCTTCACCCCGGGAAGTGAATTAAATACCATTTGGAGGCATTTAATGTTCAAGCAAAAACGGCTGATTTTTGACAAAAGAGATAACACCCCCCCATTACGTCATTCTTCAGAAGGGTGAAAAATGGCCGTTTTCAAATGTTTTAGTTTTTGAACGTCAGTTCACATTTGTAGGTGGATTATTAGTTTTAGAGCTAAAATTAGCATGTTTAAAGTGATTTTCATGCTTCCAGGGGCTCTAAACACAAGATTTGTGGAATGGTTAAAAGTGCATGAAAATGGCCAATTTGCTCACTCTGAGGTGTCAAAAAGTGTTTCTTCACCCCGGGAAGTGAATTAAATACAATTTGGAGGCATTTAATGTTCAAGCAAAAACGGCGGATTTTTGACAAAAGAGATAACACCCCCCCATTACGTGATGCTTCAGAAAGATGAAAAATTGTCCGTTTTCAAATGTTTTATTTTTGAATGTCAGTTCACATTTGTAGGTGGATTATTAGTTTTAGAGCTAAAATTAGCATGTTTAAAGTGATTTTCATGCTTCCAGGGGCTCTAAACACAAGATTTGTGGAATGGTTAAAAGTGCATGAAAATGGCCAATTTGCTCACTCTGAGGTCTCAAAAAGTGTTTCTTCACCCCGGGAAGTGAATTAAATACCATTTGGAGGCATTTAATGTTCAATCAAAAACAGCTGATTGTTGACAAAAGAGATAACACCTCCCATTACGTCATGCTTCAGAAAGGTGAAAAATTGTCCGTTTTCAAATGTTTTATTTTTGAATGTCAGTTCACATTTGTAGGTGGATTATTAGTTTTAGAGCTAAAATTAGCATGTTTAAAGTGATTTTCATGCCTCCTGTGGCCCTAAACACAAGGTTTGTGGAATGGTTAAAAGTGCATGAAAATGGCCAATTTGCTCACTCTGAGGTCTCAAAACGTGTTTCTTCACCCCGGGAAGTGAATTAAATACCATTTGGAGGCATTTAATGTTCAAGCAAAAACAGCTGATTTTTGACAAAAGAGATAACACCCCCCATTACGTAATTCTTCAGAAAGGTGAAAAATTGTCTGTTTTCAAATGTTTTATTTTTGAATGTCAGTTCACATTTGTAGGTGGATTATTAGTTTTAGAGCTAAAATTAGCATATTTAAAGTGATTTTCATGCTTCCAGGGGCTCTAAACAAAAGATTTGTGGAATGGTTAAAAGTGCATGAAAATGGCCAATTTGCTCACTCTGAGGTCTCAAAAAGTGTTTCTTCACCCCGGGAAGTGAATTAAATACCATTTGGAGGCATTTAATGTTCAAGCAAAAACGGCTGATTTTTGACAAAAGAGATAACACCCCCCCATTACGTCATTCTTCAGAAAGGTGAAAAATGGTCCGTTTTCAAATGTTTTAGTTTTTGAACGTCGTTCACATTTGTAGGTGGATTATTAGTTTTAGAGCTAAAATTAGCATGTTTAAAGTGATTTTCATGCTTCCAGGGGCTCTAAACACAAGACTTGTGGAATGGTTAAAAGTGCATGAAAATGGCCAATTTGCTCACTCTGAGGTGTCAAAAAGTGTTTCTTCACCCCGGGAAGTGAATTAAATACAATTTGGAGGCATTTAATGTTCAAGCAAAAACGGCGGATTTTTGACAAAAGAGATAACACCCCCCCATTACGTGATGCTTCAGAAAGGTGAAAAATTGTCCGTTTTCAAATGTTTTATTTTTGAATGTCAGTTCACATTTGTAGGCGGATCATCAGTTTTAGAGCTATAAAAATTAGCATGTTTAAAGTGATTTTCATGCTTCCAGGGGCTCTAAACACAAGATTTGTGGAATGGTTAAAAGTGCATGAAAATGGCCAATTTGCACACTCTGAGGTCTCAAAAAGTGTTTCTTCACCCCGGGAAGTGAATTAAATACCATTTGGAGGCATTTAATGTTCAATCAAAAACAGCTGATTGTTGACAAAAGAGATAACACCTCCCATTACGTCATGCTTCAGAAAGGTGAAAAATTGTCCGTTTTCAAATGTTTTATTTTTGAATGTCAGTTCACATTTGTAGGTGGATTATTAGTTTTAGAGCTAAAATTAGCATGTTTAAAGTGATTTTCATGCTTCCTGTGGCCCTAAACACAAGGTTTGTGGAATGGTTAAAAGTGCATGAAAATGGCCAATTTGCTCACTCTGAGGTCTCAAAACGTGTTTCTTCACCCCGGGAAGTGAATTAAATACCATTTGGAGGCATTTAATGTTCAAGCAAAAACAGCTGATTTTTGACAAAAGAGATAACACCCCCCATTACGTAATTCTTCAGAAAGGTGAAAAATTGTCTGTTTTCAAATGTTTTATTTTTGAATGTCAGTTCACATTTGTAGGTGGATTATTAGTTTTAGAGCTAAAATTAGCATATTTAAAGTGATTTTCATGCTTCCAGGGGCTCTAAACAAAAGATTTGTGGAATGGTTAAAAGTGCATGAAAATGGCCAATTTGCTCACTCTGAGGTCTCAAAAAGTGTTTCTTCACCCCGGGAAGTGAATTAAATACCATTTGGAGGCATTTAATGTTCAAGCAAAAACGGCTGATTTTTTACAAAAGAGATAACACCCCCCCATTACGTCATTCTTCAGAAAGGTGAAAAATGGTCCGTTTTCAAATGTTTTATTTTTGAACGTCAGTTCACATTTGTAGGTGGATTATTAGTTTTAGAGCTAAAATTAGCATGTTGAAAGTGATTTTCATGCTTCCAGGGGCTCTAAACACAAGATTTGTGGAATGGTTAAAAGTGCATGAAAATGGCCAATTTGCTCACTCTGAGGTCTCAAAAAGTGTTTCTTCACCCCGGGAAGTGAATTAAATACCATTTGGAGGCATTTAATGTTCAAGCAAAAACAGCTGATTTTTGACAAAAAAGATAACACCCCCCATTACGTAATTCTTCAGAAAGGTGAAAAATTGTCTGTTTTCAAATGTTTTATTTTTGAATGTCAGTTCACATTTGTAGGTGGATTATTAGTTTTAGAGCTAAAATTAGCATATTTAAAGTGATTTTCATGCTTCCAGGGGCTCTAAACAAAAGATTTGTGGAATGGTTAAAAGTGCATGAAAATGGCCAATTTGCTCACTCTGAGGTCTCAAAAAGTGTTTCTTCACCCCGGTAAGTGAATTAAATACCATTTGGAGGCATTTAATGTTCAAGCAAAAACGGCTGATTTTTGACAAAAGAGATAACACCCCCCCATTACGTCATTCTTCAGAAAGGTGAAAAATGGTCCGTTTTCAAATGTTTTATTTTTGAACGTCAGTTCACATTTGTAGGTGGATTATTAGTTTTAGAGCTAAAATTAGCATGTTTAAAGTGATTTTCATGCTTCCAGGGGCTCTAAACACAAGATTTGTGGAATGGTTAAAAGTGCATGAAAATGGCCAATTTGCTCACTCTGAGGTCTCAAAAAGTGTTTCTTCACCCCGGGAAGTGAATTAAATACCATTTGGAGGCATTTAATGTTCAAGCAAAAACGGCTGATTTTTGACAAAAGAGATAACACCCCCCCATTACCTCATGCTTCAGAAAGGTGAAAAATGGTCCGTTTTCAAATGTTTTATTTTTGAATGTCAATTCACATTTGTAGGTGGATTATTAGTTTTAGAGCTAAAATTAGCATGTTTAAAGTGATTTTCATGCTTCCAGGGGCCCGGGAAGTGAATTAAATACCATTTGGAGGCATTTAATGTTCAAGCAAAAACAGCTGATTTTTGACAAAAGAGATAACACCCTCCATTACGTCATTCTTCAGAAAGGTAAAAAATGGTCCGTTTTCAAATGTTTTATTTTTGAACGTCAGTTCACATTTGTAGGTGGATTATTAGTTTTAGAGCTAAAATTAGCATGTTTAAAGTGATTTTCATGCTTCCAGGGGCTCTAAACACAAGATTTGTGGAATGGTTAAAAGTGCATGAAAATGGCCAATTTGCTCACTCTGAGGTCTCAAAAAGTGTTTCTTCACCCCGGGAAGTGAATTAAATACAATTTGGAGGCATTTAATGTTCAAGCAAAAACGGCGGATTTTTGACAAAAGAGATAACACCCCCCCATTACGTGATGCTTCAGAAAGGTGAAAAATTGTCCGTTTTCAAATGTTTTATTTTTGAATGTCAGTTCACATTTGTAGGTGGATCATCAGTTTTAGAGCTAAAAAAATTTGCATGTTTAAAGTGATTTTCATGCTTCCATGTGCTCTAAACACAAGATTTGTGGAATGGTTAAAAGTGCATGAAAATGGCCAATTTGTTCACTCTGAGGTCTCAAAAAGTGTTTCTTCACCCCGGGAAGTGAATTAAATACCATTTGGAGGCATTTAATGTTCAATCAAAAACAGCTGATTTTTGACAAAAGAGATAACACCTCCCATTACGTCATGCTACAGAAAGGTGAAAAATTGTCCGTTTTCAAATGTTTTATTTTTGAATGTCAGTTCACATTTGTAGGTGGATTATTAGTTTTAGAGCTAAAATTAGCATGTTTAAAGTGATTTTCATGCTTCCTGTGGCCCTAAACACAAGGTTTGTGGAATGGTTAAAAGTGCATGAAAATGGCCAATTTGCTCACTCTGAGGTCTCAAAAAGTGTTTCTTCACCCCGGGAAGTGAATTAAATACCATTTGGAGGCATTTAATGTTCAAGCAAAAACAGCTGATTTTTGACAAAAGAGATAACACCTCCCATTAGGTCATGCTTCAGAAAGGTGAAAAATTGTCCGTTTTCAAATGTTTTATTTTTGAATGTCAGTTCACATTTGTAGGTGGATTATTAGTTTTAGAGCTAAAATTAGCATGTTTAAAGTGATTTTCATGCTTCCAGGGGCTCTAAACACAAGATTTGTGGAATGGTTAAAAGTGCATGAAAATGGCCAATTTGCTCAATCTGAGGTCTCAAAAAGTGTTTCTTCACCCCGGGAAGTGAATTAAATACAATTTGGAGGCATTTAATGTTCAAGCAAAAACGGCGGATTTTTGACAAAAGAGATAACACCCCCCCATTACGTGATGCTTCAGAAAGGTGAAAAATTGTCCGTTTTCAAATGTTTTATTTTTGAATGTCAGTTCACATTTGTAGGTGGATCATCAGTTTTAGAGCTAAAAAAATTAGCATGTTTAAAGTGATTTTCATGCTTTCAGGGGCTCTAAACACAAGATTTGTGGAATGGTTAAAAGTGCATGAAAATGGCCAATTTGCTCACTCTGAGGTCTCAAAAAGTGTTTCTTCACCCCGGGAAGTGAATTAAATACCATTTGGAGGCATTTAATGTTCAATCAAAAACAGCTGATTTTTGACAAAAGAGATAACACCTCCCATTACGTCATGCTTCAGAAAGGTGAAAAATTGTCCGTTTTCAAATGTTTTATTTTTGAATGTCAGTTCACATTTGTAGGTGGATTATTAGTTTTAGAGCTAAAATTAGCATGTTTAAAGAGATTTTCATGCTTCCTGTGGCCCTAAACACAAGGTTTGTGGAATGGTTAAAAGTGCATGAAAATGGCCAATTTGCTCACTCTGATGTCTCAAAAAGTGTTTCTTCACCCCGGGAAGTGAATTAAATACCATTTGGAGGCATTTAATGTTCAAGCAAAAACAGCTGATTTTTGACAAAAGAGATAACACCTCCCATTACGTCATGCTTCAGAAAGGTGAAAAATTGTCCGTTTTCAAATGTTTTATTTTTGAATGTCAGTTCACATTTGTAGGTGGATTATTAGTTTTAGAGCTAAAATTAGCATGTTTAAAGTGATTTTCATGCTTCCTGTGGCCCTAAACACAAGGTTTGTGGAATGGTTAAAAGTGCATGAAAATGGCCAATTTGCTCACTCTGAGGTGTCAAAAAGTGTTTCTTCACCCCGGGAAGTGAATTAAATACAATTTGGAGGCATTTAATGTTCAAGCAAAAACGGCGGATTTTTGACAAAAGAGATAACACCCCCCCATTACGTGATGCTTCAGAAAGATGAAAAATTGTCCGTTTTCAAATGTTTTATTTTTGAATGTCAGTTCACATTTGTAGGTGGATTATTAGTTTTAGAGCTAAAATTAGCATGTTTAAAGTGATTTTCATGCTTCCAGGGGCTCTAAACACAAGATTTGTGGAATGGTTAAAAGTGCATGAAAATGGCCAATTTGCTCACTCTGAGGTCTCAAAAAGTGTTTCTTCACCCCGGGAAGTGAATTAAATACCATTTGGAGGCATTTAATGTTCAATCAAAAACAGCTGATTGTTGACAAAAGAGATAACACCTCCCATTACGTCATGCTTCAGAAAGGTGAAAAATTGTCCGTTTTCAAATGTTTTATTTTTGAATGTCAGTTCACATTTGTAGGTGGATTATTAGTTTTAGAGCTAAAATTAGCATGTTTAAAGTGATTTTCATGCCTCCTGTGGCCCTAAACACAAGGTTTGTGGAATGGTTAAAAGTGCATGAAAATGGCCAATTTGCTCACTCTGAGGTCTCAAAACGTGTTTCTTCACCCCGGGAAGTGAATTAAATACCATTTGGAGGCATTTAATGTTCAAGCAAAAACAGCTGATTTTTGACAAAAGAGATAACACCCCCCATTACGTAATTCTTCAGAAAGGTGAAAAATTGTCTGTTTTCAAATGTTTTATTTTTGAATGTCAGTTCACATTTGTAGGTGGATTATTAGTTTTAGAGCTAAAATTAGCATATTTAAAGTGATTTTCATGCTTCCAGGGGCTCTAAACAAAAGATTTGTGGAATGGTTAAAAGTGCATGAAAATGGCCAATTTGCTCACTCTGAGGTCTCAAAAAGTGTTTCTTCACCCCGGGAAGTGAATTAAATACCATTTGGAGGCATTTAATGTTCAAGCAAAAACGGCTGATTTTTGACAAAAGAGATAACACCCCCCCATTACGTCATTCTTCAGAAAGGTGAAAAATGGTCCGTTTTCAAATGTTTTATTTTTGAACGTCAGTTCACATTTGTAGGTGGATTATTAGTTTTAGAGCTAAAATTAGCATGTTTAAAGTGATTTTCATGCTTCCAGGGGCTCTAAACACAAGATTTGTGGAATGGTTAAAAGTGCATGAAAATGGCCAATTTGCTCACTCTGAGGTCTCAAAAAGTGTTTCTTCACCCCGGGAAGTGAATTAAATACCATTTGGAGGCATTTAATGTTCAAGCAAAAACGGCTGATTTTTGACAAAAGAGATAACACCCCCCCATTACGTCATGCTTCAGAAAGGTGAAAAATGGTCCGTTTTCAAATGTTTTATTTTTGAATGTCAATTCACATTTGTAGGTGGATTATTAGTTTTAGAGCTAAAATTAGCATGTTTAAAGTGATTTTCATGCTTCCAGGGGCTCTAAACACAAGATTTGTGGAATGGTTAAAAGTGCATGAAAATGGCCAATTTGCTCACTCTGAGGTCTCAAAAAGTGTTTCTTCACCCCGGGAAGTGAATTAAATACAATTTGGAGGCATTTAATGTTCAAGCAAAAACGGCGGATTTTTGACAAAAGAGATAACACCCCCCCATTACGTGATGCTTCAGAAAGGTGAAAAATTGTCCGTTTTCAAATGTTTTATTTTTGAATGTCAGTTCACATTTGTAGGTGAATTATTAGTTTTAGAGCTAAAATTAGCATGTTTAAAGTGATTTTCATGCTTCCTGTGGCCCTAAACACAAGGTTTGTGGAATGGTTAAAAGTGCATGAAAATGGCCAATTTGCTCACTCTGAGGTCTCAAAAAGTGTTTCTTCACCCCGGGAAGTGAATTAAATACCATTTGGAGGCATTTAATGTTCAAGCAAAAACAGCTGATTTTTGACAAAAGAGATAACACCTCCCATTACGTCATGCTTCAGAAAGGTGAAAAATTGTCCGTTTTCAAATGTTTTATTTTTGAATGTCAGTTCACATTTGTAGGTGGATTATTAGTTTTAGAGCTAAAATTAGCATGTTTAAAGTGATTTTCATGCTTCCAGGGGCTCTAAACACAAGATTTGTGGAATGGTTAAAAGTGCATGAAAATGGCCAATTTGCTCAATCTGAGGTCTCAAAAAGTGTTTCTTCACCCCGGGAAGTGAATTAAATACAATTTGGAGGCATTTAATGTTCAAGCAAAAACGGCGGATTTTTGACAAAAGAGATAACACCCCCCCATTACGTGATGCTTCAGAAAGGTGAAAAATTGTCAGTTTTCAAATGTTTTATTTTTGAATGTCAGTTCACATTTGTAGGTGGATCATCAGTTTTAGAGCTAAAAAAATTAGCATGTTTAAAGTGATTTTCATGCTTCCAGGGGCTCTAAACACAAGATTTGTGGAATGGTTAAAAGTGCATGAAAATGGCCAATTTGCTCACTCTGAGGTCTCAAAAAGTGTTTCTTCACCCCGGGAAGTGAATTAAATACCATTTGGAGGCATTTAATGTTCAATCAAAAACAGCTGATTTTTGACAAAAGAGATAACACCTCCCATTACGTCATGCTTCAGAAAGGTGAAAAATTGTCCGTTTTCAAATGTTTTATTTTTGAATGTCAGTTCACATTTGTAGGTGGATTATTAGTTTTAGAGCTAAAATTAGCATGTTTAAAGAGATTTTCATGCTTCCTGTGGCCCTAAACACAAGGTTTGTGGAATGGTTAAAAGTGCATGAAAATGGCCAAATTGCTCACTCTGATGTCTCAAAAAGTGTTTCTTCACCCCGGGAAGTGAATTAAATACCATTTGGAGGCATTTAATGTTCAAGCAAAAACAGCTGATTTTTGACAAAAGAGATAACACCTCCCATTACGTCATGCTTCAGAAAGGTGAAAAATTGTCCGTTTTCAAATGTTTTATTTTTGAATGTCAGTTCACATTTGTAGGTGGATTATTAGTTTTAGAGCTAAAATTAGCATGTTTAAAGTGATTTTCATGCTTCCTGTGGCCCTAAACACAAGGTTTGTGGAATGGTTAAAAGTGCATGAAAATGGCCAATTTGCTCACTCTGAGGTCTCAAAAAGTGTTTCTTCACCCCGGGAAGTGAATTAAATACCATTTGGAGGCATTTAATGTTCAAGCAAAAACGGCTGATTTTTGACAAAAGAGATAACACCCCCCCATTACGTCATTCTTCAGAAGGGTGAAAAATGGTCCGTTTTCAAATGTTTTAGTTTTTGAACGTCAGTTCACATTTGTAGGTGGATTATTAGTTTTAGAGCTAAAATTAGCATGTTTAAAGTGATTTTCATGCTTCCAGGGGCTCTAAACACAAGATTTGTGGAATGGTTAAAAGTGCATGAAAATGGCCAATTTGCTCAATCTGAGGTCTCAAAAAGTGTTTCTTCACCCCGGGAAGTGAATTAAATACAATTTGGAGGCATTTAATGTTCAAGCAAAAACGGCGGATTTTTGACAAAAGAGATAACACCCCCCCATTACGTGATGCTTCAGAAAGGTGAAAAATTGTCCGTTTTCAAATGTTTTATTTTTGAATGTCAGTTCACATTTGTAGGTGGATTATTAGTTTTAGAGCTAAAATTAGCATGTTTAAAGTGATTTTCATGCTTCCTGTGGCCCTAAACACAAGGTTTGTGGAATGGTTAAAAGTGCATGAAAATGGCCAATTTGCTCACTCTGAGGTCTCAAAAAGTGTTTCTTCACCCCGGGAAGTGAATTAAATACCATTTGGAGGCATTTAATGTTCAAGCAAAAACAGCTGATTTTTGACAAAAGAGATAACACCTCCCATTAGGTCATGCTTCAGAAAGGTGAAAAATTGTCCGTTTTCAAATGTTTTATTTTTGAATGTCAGTTCACATTTGTAGGTGGATTATTAGTTTTAGAGCTAAAATTAGCATGTTTAAAGTGATTTTCATGCTTCCAGGGGCTCTAAACACAAGATTTGTGGAATGGTTAAAAGTGCATGAAAATGGCCAATTTGCTCAATCTGAGGTCTCAAAAAGTGTTTCTTCACCCCGGGAAGTGAATTAAATACAATTTGGAGGCATTTAATGTTCAAGCAAAAACGGCGGATTTTTGACAAAAGAGATAACACCCCCCCATTACGTGATGCTTCAGAAAGGTGAAAAATTGTCCGTTTTCAAATGTTTTATTTTTGAATGTCAGTTCACATTTGTAGGTGGATCATCAGTTTTAGAGCTAAAAAAATTAGCATGTTTAAAGTGATTTTCATGCTTTCAGGGGCTCTAAACACAAGATTTGTGGAATGGTTAAAAGTGCATGAAAATGGCCAATTTGCTCACTCTGAGGTCTCAAAAAGTGTTTCTTCACCCCGGGAAGTGAATTAAATACCATTTGGAGGCATTTAATGTTCAATCAAAAACAGCTGATTTTTGACAAAAGAGATAACACCTCCCATTACGTCATGCTTCAGAAAGGTGAAAAATTGTCCGTTTTCAAATGTTTTATTTTTGAATGTCAGTTCACATTTGTAGGTGGATTATTAGTTTTAGAGCTAAAATTAGCATGTTTAAAGAGATTTTCATGCTTCCTGTGGCCCTAAACACAAGGTTTGTGGAATGGTTAAAAGTGCATGAAAATGGCCAATTTGCTCACTCTGATGTCTCAAAAAGTGTTTCTTCACCCCGGGAAGTGAATTAAATACCATTTGGAGGCATTTAATGTTCAAGCAAAAACAGCTGATTTTTGACAAAAGAGATAACACCTCCCATTACGTCATGCTTCAGAAAGGTGAAAAATTGTCCGTTTTCAAATGTTTTATTTTTGAATGTCAGTTCACATTTGTAGGTGGATTATTAGTTTTAGAGCTAAAATTAGCATGTTTAAAGTGATTTTCATGCTTCCTGTGGCCCTAAACACAAGGTTTGTGGAATGGTTAAAAGTGCATGAAAATGGCCAATTTGCTCACTCTGAGGTCTCAAAAAGTGTTTCTTCACCCCGGGAAGTGAATTAAATACCATTTGGAGGCATTTAATGTTCAAGCAAAAACGGCTGATTTTTGACAAAAGAGATAACACCCCCCCATTACGTCATTCTTCAGAAGGGTGAAAAATGGTCCGTTTTCAAATGTTTTAGTTTTTGAACGTCAGTTCACATTTGTAGGTGGATTATTAGTTTTAGAGCTAAAATTAGCATGTTTAAAGTGATTTTCATGCTTCCAGGGGCTCTAAACACAAGATTTGTGGAATGGTTAAAAGTGCATGAAAATGGCCAATTTGCTCACTCTGAGGTGTCAAAAAGTGTTTCTTCACCCCGGGAAGTGAATTAAATACAATTTGGAGGCATTTAATGTTCAAGCAAAAACGGCGGATTTTTGACAAAAGAGATAACACCCCCCCATTACGTGATGCTTCAGAAAGATGAAAAATTGTCCGTTTTCAAATGTTTTATTTTTGAATGTCAGTTCACATTTGTAGGTGGATTATTAGTTTTAGAGCTAAAATTAGCATGTTTAAAGTGATTTTCATGCTTCCAGGGGCTCTAAACACAAGATTTGTGGAATGGTTAAAAGTGCATGAAAATGGCCAATTTGCTCACTCTGAGGTCTCAAAAAGTGTTTCTTCACCCCGGGAAGTGAATTAAATACCATTTGGAGGCATTTAATGTTCAATCAAAAACAGCTGATTGTTGACAAAAGAGATAACACCTCCCATTACGTCATGCTTCAGAAAGGTGAAAAATTGTCCGTTTTCAAATGTTTTATTTTTGAATGTCAGTTCACATTTGTAGGTGGATTATTAGTTTTAGAGCTAAAATTAGCATGTTTAAAGTGATTTTCATGCCTCCTGTGGCCCTAAACACAAGGTTTGTGGAATGGTTAAAAGTGCATGAAAATGGCCAATTTGCTCACTCTGAGGTCTCAAAAAGTGTTTCTTCACCCCGGGAAGTGAATTAAATACCATTTGGAGGCATTTAATGTTCAAGCAAAAACGGCTGATTTTTGACAAAAGAGATAACACCCCCCCATTACGTCATTCTTCAGAAAGGTGAAAAATGGTCCGTTTTCAAATGTTTTATTTTTGAACGTCAGTTCACATTTGTAGGTGGATTATTAGTTTTAGAGCTAAAATTAGCATGTTTAAAGTGATTTTCATGCTTCCAGGGGCTCTAAACACAAGATTTGTGGAATGGTTAAAAGTGCATGAAAATGGCCAATTTGCTCACTCTGAGGTCTCAAAAAGTGTTTCTTCACCCCGGGAAGTGAATTAAATACCATTTGGAGGCATTTAATGTTCAAGCAAAAACGGCTGATTTTTGACAAAAGAGATAACACCCCCCCATTACGTCATTCTTCAGAAAGGTGAAAAATGGTCCGTTTTCAAATGTTTTATTTTTGAACGTCAGTTCACATTTGTAGGTGGATTATTAGTTTTAGAGCTAAAATTAGCATGTTTAAAGTGATTTTCATGCTTCCAGGGGCTCTAAACACAAGATTTGTGGAATGGTTAAAAGTGCATGAAAATGGCCAATTTGCTCACTCTGAGGTCTCAAAAAGTGTTTCTTCACCCCGGGAAGTGAATTAAATACCATTTGGAGGCATTTAATGTTCAAGCAAAAACGGCTGATTTTTGACAAAAGAGATAACACCCCCCCATTACGTCATGCTTCAGAAAGGTGAAAAATGGTCCGTTTTCAAATGTTTTATTTTTGAATGTCAATTCACATTTGTAGGTGGATTATTAGTTTTAGAGCTAAAATTAGCATGTTTAAAGTGATTTTCATGCTTCCAGGGGCTCTAAACACAAGATTTGTGGAATGGTTAAAAGTGCATGAAAATGGCCAATTTGCTCACTCTGAGGTCTCAAAAAGTGTTTCTTCACCCCGGGAAGTGAATTAAATACAATTTGGAGGCATTTAATGTTCAAGCAAAAACGGCGGATTTTTGACAAAAGAGATAACACCCCCCCATTACGTGATGCTTCAGAAAGGTGAAAAATTGTCCGTTTTCAAATGTTTTATTTTTGAATGTCAGTTCACATTTGTAGGTGAATTATTAGTTTTAGAGCTAAAATTAGCATGTTTAAAGTGATTTTCATGCTTCCTGTGGCCCTAAACACAAGGTTTGTGGAATGGTTAAAAGTGCATGAAAATGGCCAATTTGCTCACTCTGAGGTCTCAAAAAGTGTTTCTTCACCCCGGGAAGTGAATTAAATACCATTTGGAGGCATTTAATGTTCAAGCAAAAACAGCTGATTTTTGACAAAAGAGATAACACCTCCCATTACGTCATGCTTCAGAAAGGTGAAAAATTGTCCGTTTTCAAATGTTTTATTTTTGAATGTCAGTTCACATTTGTAGGTGGATTATTAGTTTTAGAGCTAAAATTAGCATGTTTAAAGTGATTTTCATGCTTCCAGGGGCTCTAAACACAAGATTTGTGGAATGGTTAAAAGTGCATGAAAATGGCCAATTTGCTCAATCTGAGGTCTCAAAAAGTGTTTCTTCACCCCGGGAAGTGAATTAAATACAATTTGGAGGCATTTAATGTTCAAGCAAAAACGGCGGATTTTTGACAAAAGAGATAACACCCCCCCATTACGTGATGCTTCAGAAAGGTGAAAAATTGTCAGTTTTCAAATGTTTTATTTTTGAATGTCAGTTCACATTTGTAGGTGGATCATCAGTTTTAGAGCTAAAAAAATTAGCATGTTTAAAGTGATTTTCATGCTTCCAGGGGCTCTAAACACAAGATTTGTGGAATGGTTAAAAGTGCATGAAAATGGCCAATTTGCTCACTCTGAGGTCTCAAAAAGTGTTTCTTCACCCCGGGAAGTGAATTAAATACCATTTGGAGGCATTTAATGTTCAAGCAAAAACAGCTGATTTTTGACAAAAGAGATAACACCTCCCATTACGTCATGCTTCAGAAAGGTGAAAAATTGTCCGTTTTCAAATGTTTTATTTTTGAATGTCAGTTCACATTTGTAGGTGGATTATTAGTTTTAGAGCTAAAATTAGCATGTTTAAAGTGATTTTCATGCTTCCTGTGGCCCTAAACACAAGGTTTGTGGAATGGTTAAAAGTGCATGAAAATGGCCAATTTGCTCACTCTGAGGTCTCAAAAAGTGTTTCTTCACCCCGGGAAGTGAATTAAATACCATTTGGAGGCATTTAATGTTCAAGCAAAAACAGCTGATTTTTGACAAAAGAGATAACACCCCCCATTACGTAATTCTTCAGAAAGGTGAAAAATTGTCTGTTTTCAAATGTTTTATTTTTGAATGTCAGTTCACATTTGTAGGTGGATTATTAGTTTTAGAGCTAAAATTAGCATATTTAAAGTGATTTTCATGCTTCCAGGGGCTCTAAACAAAAGATTTGTGGAATGGTTAAAAGTGCATGAAAATGGCCAATTTGCTCACTCTGAGGTCTCAAAAAGTGTTTCTTCACCCCGGGAAGTGAATTAAATACCATTTGGAGGCATTTTATGTTCAAGCAAAAACAGCTGATTTTTGACAAAAGAGAAAACACCCCCCCATTACGTAATTCTTCAGAAAGGTGAAAAATGGTCCATTTTCAAATGTTTTATTTTTGAACGTCAGTTCACATTTGTAGGTGGATTATTAGTTTTAGAGCTAAAATTAGCATATTTAAAGTGATTTTCATGCTTCCAGGGGCTCAAAACACAAGATTTGTGGAATGGTTAAAAGTGCATGAAAATGGCCAATTTGCTCACTCTGAGGTCTCAAAAAGTGTTTCTTCACCCCGGTAAGTGAATTAAATACCATTTGGAGGCATTTAATGTTCAAGCAAAAACAGCTGATTTTTGACAAAAGAGATAACACCCCCCATTACGTAATTCTTCAGAAAGGTGAAAAATTGTCTGTTTTCAAATGTTTTATTTTTGAATGTCAATTCACATTTGTAGGTGGATTATTAGTTTTAGAGCTAAAATTAGCATATTTAAAGTGATTTTCATGCTTCCAGGGGCTCTAAACAAAAGATTTGTGGAATGGTTAAAAGTGCATGAAAATGGCCAATTTGCTCACTCTGAGGTCTCAAAAAGTGTTTCTTCACCCCGGGAAGTGAATTAAATACCATTTGGAGGCATTTATTGTTCAAGCAAAAACGTCTGATTTTTGACAAAAGAGATAACACCCCCCCATTACGTCATTCTTCAGAAAGGTGAAAAATGGCCCGTTTTCAAATGTTTTATTTTTGAACGTCAGTTCACATTTGTAGGTGGATTATTAGTTTTAGAGCTAAAATTAGCATGTTTAAAGTGATTTTCATGCTTCCAGGGGCTCTAAACACAAGATTTGTGGAATGGTTAAAAGTGCATGAAAATGGCCAATTTGCTCACTCTGAGGTCTCAAAAAGTGTTTCTTCACCCCGGGAAGTGAATTAAATACCATTTGGAGGCATTTAATGTTCAAGCAAAAACGGCTGATTTTTGACGAAAGAGATAACACCCCCCCATTACGTCATTCTTCAGAAAGGTGAAAAATGGTCCGTTTTCAAATGTTTTATTTTTGAATGTCAATTCACATTTGTAGGTGAATTATTAGTTTTAGAGCTAAAATTAGCATGTTTAAAGTGATTTTCATGCTTCCAGGGGCCCGGGAAGTGAATTAAATACCATTTGGAGGCATTTAATGTTCAAGCAAAAACAGCTGATTTTTGACAAAAGAGATAACACCCCCATTACGTCATTCTTCAGAAAGGTAAAAAATGGTCCGTTTTCAAATGTTTTACTTTTGAACGTCAGTTCACATTTGTAGGTGGGTTATTAGTTTTAGAGCTAAAATTAGCATGTTTAAAGTGATTTTCATGCTTCCAGGGGCTCTAAACACAAGATTTGTGGAATGGTTAAAAGTGCATGAAAATGGCCAATTTGCTCACTCTGAGGTCTCAAAAAGTGTTTCTTCACCCCGTGAAGTGAATTAAATACAATTTGGAGGCATTTAATGTTCAAGCAAAAACGGCGGATTTTTGACAAAAGAGATAACACCCCCCATTACGTGATGCTTCAGAAAGGTGAAAAATTGTCCGTTTTCAAATGTTTTATTTTTGAATGTCAGTTCACATTTGTAGGTGGATCATCAGTTTTAGAGCTAAAAAAATTAGCATGTTTAAAGTGATTTTCATGCTTCCAGGGGCTCTAAACACAAGATTTGTGGAATGGTTAAAAGTGCATGAAAATGGCCAATTTGCTCACTCTGAGGTCTCAAAAAGTGTTTCTTCACCCCGGGAAGTGAATTAAATACCATTTGGAGGCATTTAATGTTCAAGCAAAAACGGTTGATTTTTGACAAAAGAGATAACACCCCCCCATTACGTCATTCTTCAGAAAGGTGAAAAATGGTCCGTTTTCAAATGTTTTATTTTTGAACGTCAGTTCACATTTGTAGGTGGAATATTAGTTTTAGAGCTAAAATTAGCATGTTTAAAATGATTTTCATGCTTCCAGGGGCTCTAAACACAAGATTTGTGGAATGGTTAAAAGTGCATGAAAATGGCCAATTTGCTCACTCTGAGGTCTCAAAAAGTGTTTCTTCACCCCGGGAAGTGAATTGAATACCATTTGTAGGCATTTAATGTTCAAGCAAAACCAGCTGATTTTTGACAAAAGAGATAACACCCCCCCATTACGTAATTCTTCAGAAAGGTGAAAAATGGTCCGTTTTCAAATGTTTTATTTTTGAACGTCAGTTCACATTTGTAGGTGGATTATTAGTTTTAGAGCTAAAATTAGCATGTTTAAAGTGATTTTCATACTTCCTGTGGCCCTAAACACAAGGTTTGTGGATAGTTAAAAGTGCATGAAAATGGCCAATTTGCTCACTCTGAGGTCTCAAAAAGTGTTTCTTCACCCCGGGAAGTGAATTAAATACCATTTGGAGGCATTTAATGTTCAAGCAAAAACAGCTGATTTTTGACAAAAGAAATAACACCCCCCCCATTACGTAATTCTTCAGAAAGGTGAAAAATTTTCCGTTTTCAAATGTTTTATTTTTGAATGTCAGTTCACATTTGTAGGTGGATTATTAGTTTTAGAGCTAAAATTAGCATATTTAAAGTGATTTTCATGCTTCCAGGGGCTCTAAACACAAGATTTGTGGAATGGTTAAAAGTGCATGAAAATGGCCAATTTGCTCACTCTGAGGTCTCAAAAAGTGTTTCTTCACCCCGGGAAGTGAATTAAATACCATTTGGAGGCATTTAATGTTCAAGCAAAAACGGCTGATTTTTGACAAAAGAGATAACACCCCCCCATTACGTGATGCT
The DNA here is from genome assembly GCF_964261635.1 of Lissotriton helveticus. Classification (NCBI taxonomy): domain Eukaryota; kingdom Metazoa; phylum Chordata; class Amphibia; order Caudata; family Salamandridae; genus Lissotriton; species Lissotriton helveticus. Next base: position 4,961,995 of record NW_027611740.1, read on the forward strand.
TCAGAAAGGTGAAAAATTGTCCGTTTTCAAATGTTTTATTTTTGAATGTCAGTTCACATTTGTAGGTGGATCTTCAGTTTTAGAGCTACAAAAATTAGCATGTTTAAAGTGATTTTCATGCTTCCAGGGGCTCTAAACACAAGATTTGTGGAATGGTTAAAAGTGCATGAAAATGGCCAATTTGCTCACTCTGAGGTCTCAAAAAGTGTTTCTTCACCCCGGGAAGTGAATTGAATACAATTTGGAGGCATTTAATGTTCAAGCAAAAACGGCGGATTTTTGACAAAAGAGATAACACCCCCCATTACGTGATGCCTCAGAAAGGTGAAAAATTGTCCGTTTTCAAATGTTTTATTTTTGAATGTCAGTTCACATTTGTAGGTGGATCATCAGTTTTAAAGCTAAAAAAATTAGCATGTTTAAAGTGATTTTCATGCTTCCAGGGGCTCTAAACACAAGATTTGTGGAATGGTTAAAAGTGCATGAAAATGGCCAATTTGCTCACTCTGAGGTCTCAAAAAGTGTTTCTTCACCCCGGGAAGTGAATTAAATACCATTTGGAGGCATTTAATGTTCAATCAAAAACAGCTGATTTTTGACAAAAGAGATAACACCTCCCATTACGTCATGCTTCAGAAAGGTGAAAAATTGACCGTTTTCAAATGTTATATTTTTGAATGTCAGTTCACATTTGTAGGTGGATTATTAGTTTTAGAGCTAAAATTAGCATATTTAAAGTGATTTTCATGCTTCCAGGGGCTCTAAACACAAGATTTGTCGAATGGTTAAAAGTGCATGAAAATGGCCAATTTGCTCACTCTGAGGTCTCAAAAAGTGTTTCTTCACCCCGGGAAGTGAATTAAATACCATTTGGAGGCATTTAATGTTCAAGCAAAAACGGGTGATTTTTGACAAAAGAGATAACACCCCCATTACGTCATTCTTCAGAAAGGTGAAAAATGGTCCGTTTTCAAATTTTTAATTTTTGAACGTCAGTTCACATTTGTAGGTGGATTATTAGTTTTAGAGCTAAAATTAGCATGTTTAAAGTGATTTTCATGCTTCCAGGGGCTCTAAACACAAGATTTGTGGAATGGTTAAAAGTGCATGAAAATGGCCAATTTGCTCACTCTGAGGTCTCAAAAAGTGTTTCTTCACCCCGGGAAGTGAATTAAATACCATTTGGAGGCATTTAATGTTCAAGCAAAAACAGCTGATTTTTGACAAAAGAGATAACACCCCCCCATTACGTAATTCTTCAGAAGGGTGAAAAATTGTCCGTTTTCAAATGTTTTATTTTTGAATGTCAGTTCACATTTGTAGGTGGATTATTAGTTTTAGAGCTAAAATTAGCATGTTTAAAGTGATTTTCATGCTTCCAGGGGCTCAAAACACAAGATTTGTGGAATGGTTAAAAGTGCATGAAAATGGCCAATTTGCTCACTCTGAGGTCTCAAAAAGTGTTTCTTCACCCCGGGAAGTGAATTAAATACCATTTGGAGGCATTTAATGTTCAAGCAAAAACAGCTGATTTTTGACAAAAGAGATAACACCCCCCATTACGTAATTCTTCAGAAAGGTGAAAAATTGTCCGTTTTCAAATGTTTTATTTTTGAATGTCAGTTCACATTTGTAGGTGGATTATTAGTTTTAGAGCTAAAATTAGCATATTTAAAGTGATTTTCATGCTTCCAGGGGCTCTAAACACAAGATTTGTGGAATGGTTAAAAGTGCATGAAAATGGCCAATTTGCTCACTCTGAGGTCTCAAAAAGTGTTTCTTCACCCCGGGAAGTGAATTAAATACCATTTGGAGGCATTTAATGTTCAAGCAAAAACGGCTGATTTTTGACGAAAGAGATAACACCCCCCCATTACGTCATTCTTCAGAAAGGTGAAAAATGGTCCGTTTTCAATGTTTTATTTTTGAATGTCAATTCACATTTGTAGGTGAATTATTAGTTTTAGAGCTAAAATTAGCATGTTTAAAGTGATTTTCATGCTTCCAGGGGCCCGGGAAGTGAATTAAATAACATTTGGAGGCATTTAATGTTCAAGCAAAAACAGCTGATTTTTGACAAAAGAGATAACACCCCCATTACGTCATTCTTCAGAAAGGTAAAAAATGGTCCGTTTTCAAATGTTTTACTTTTGAACGTCAGTTCACATTTGTAGGTGGGTTATTAGTTTTAGAGCTAAAATTAGCATGTTTAAAGTGATTTTCATGCTTCCAGGGGCTCTAAACACAAGATTTGTGGAATGGTTAAAAGTGCATGAAAATGGCCAATTTGCTCACTCTGAGGTCTCAAAAAGTGTTTCTTCACCCCGTGAAGTGAATTAAATACAATTTGGAGGCATTTAATGTTCAAGCAAAAACGGCGGATTTTTGACAAAAGAGATAACACCCCCCATTACGTGATGCTTCAGAAAGGTGAAAAATTGTCCGTTTTCAAATGTTTTATTTTTGAATGTCAGTTCACATTTGTAGGTGGATCATCAGTTTTAGAGCTAAAAAAATTAGCATGTTTAAAGTGATTTTCATGCTTCCAGGGGCTCTAAACACAAGATTTGTGGAATGGTTAAAAGTGCATGAAAATGGCCAATTTGCTCACTCTGAGGTCTCAAAAAGTGTTTCTTCACCCCGGGAAGTGAATTAAATACCATTTGGAGGCATTTAATGTTCAATCAAAAACAGCTGATTTTTGACAAAAGAGATAACACCTCCCATTACGTCATGCTTCAGAAAGGTGAAAAATTGTCCGTTTTCAAATGTTTTATTTTTGAATGTCAGTTCACATTTGTAGGTGGATTATTAGTTTTAGAGCTAAAATTAGCATGTTTAAAGTGATTTTCATGCTTCCTGTGGCCCTAAACACAAGGTTTGTGGAATGGTTAAAAGTGCATGAAAATGGCCAATTTGCTCACTCTGAGGTCTCAAAAAGTGTTTCTTCACCCCGGGAAGTGAATTAAATACCATTTGGAGGCATTTAATGTTCAAGCAAAAACGGTTGATTTTTGACAAAAGAGATAACACCCCCCCATTACGTCATTCTTCAGAAAGGTGAAAAATGGTCCGTTTTCAAATGTTTTATTTTTGAACGTCAGTTCACATTTGTAGGTGGATTATTAGTTTTAGAGCTACAATTAGCATGTTTAAAATGATTTTCATGCTTCCAGGGGCTCTAAACACAAGATTTGTGGAATGGTTAAAAGTGCATGAAAATGGCCAATTTGCTCACTCTGAGGTCTCAAAAAGTGTTTCTTCACCCCGGGAAGTGAATTGAATACCATTTGTAGGCATTTAATGTTCAAGCAAAACCAGCTGATGTTTGACAAAAGAGATAACACCCCCCATTACGTGATGCTTCAGAAAGGTGAAAAATTGTCCGTTTTCAAATGTTTTATTTTTGAATGTCAGTTCACATTTGTAGGTGGATCATCAGTTTTAGAGCTAAAAAAATTAGCATGTTTAAAGTGATTTTCATACTTCCAGGGGCTCTAAACACAAGATTTGTGGAATGGTTAAAAGTGCATGAAAATGGCCAATTTGCTCACTCTGAGGTCTCAAAAAGTGTTTCTTCACCCCGGGAAGTGAATTAAATACCATTTGGAGGCATTTAATGTTCAATCAAAAACAGCTGATTTTTGACAAAAGAGATAACACCTCCCATTACGTCATGCTTCAGAAAGGTGAAAAATTGTCCGTTTTCAAATGTTTTATTTTTGAATGTCAGTTCACATTTGTAGGTGGATTATTAGTTTTAGAGCTAAAATTGGCATGTTTAAAGTGATTTTCATGCTTCCTGTGGCCCTAAACACAAGGTTTGTGGAATGGTTAAAAGTGCATGAAAATGGCCAATTTGCTCACTCTGAGGTCTCAAAAAGTGTTTCTTCACCCCGGGAAGTGAATTAAATACAATTTGGAGGCATTTAATGTTCAAGCAAAAACGGCGGATTTTTGACAAAAGAGATAACACCCCCCATTACGTGATGCCTCAGAAAGGTGAAAAATTGTCCGTTTTCAAATGTTTTATTTTTGAATGTCAGTTCACATTTGTAGGTGGATCATCAGTTTTAAAGCTAAAAAAATTAGCATGTTTAAAGTGATTTTCATGCTTCCAGGGGCTCTAAACACAAGATTTGTGGAATGCTTAAAAGTGCATGAAAATGGCCAATTTGCTCACTCTGAGGTCTCAAAAAGTGTTTCTTCACCCCGGGAAGTGAATTAAATACCATTTGGAGGCATTTAATGTTCAATCAAAAACAGCTGATTTTTGACAAAAGAGATAACACCTCCCATTACGTCATGCTTCAGAAAGGTGAAAAATTGACCGTTTTCAAATGTTGTATTTTTGAATGTCAGTTCACATTTGTAGGTGGATTATTCGTTTTAGAGCTAAAATTAGCATATTTAAAGTGATTTTCATGCTTCCAGGGGCTCTAAACACAAGATTTGTCGAATGGTTAAAAGTGCATGAAAATGGCCAATTTGCTCACTCTGAGGTCTCAAAAAGTGTTTCTTCACCCCGGGAAGTGAATTAAATACCATTTGGAGGCATTTAATGTTCAAGCAAAAACGGGTGATTTTTGACAAAAGAGATAACACCCCCCATTACGTCATTCTTCAGAAAGGTGAAAAATGGTCCGTTTTCAAATGTTTTATTTTTGAACGTCAGTTCACATTTGTAGGTGGATTATTAGTTTTAGAGCTAAAATTAGCATGTTTAAAGTGATTTTCATGCTTCCAGGGGCTCTAAACACAAGATTTGTGGAATGGTTAAAAGTGCATGAAAATGGCCAATTTGCTCACTCTGAGGTCTCAAAAAGTGTTTCTTCACCCCGGGAAGTGAATTAAATACCATTTGGAGGCATTTAATGTTCAAGCAAAAACAGCTGATTTTTGACAAAAGAGATAACACCCCCCCATTACGTAATTCTTCAGAAAGGTGAAAAATGGTCCGTTTTCAAATGTTTTATTTTTGAATGTCAGTTCACATTTGTAGGTGGATTATTAGTTTTAGAGCTAAAATTAGCATGTTTAAAGTGATTTTCATGCTTCCAGGGGCTCAAAACACAAGATTTGTGGAATGGTTAAAAGTGCATGAAAATGGCCAATTTGCTCACTCTGAGGTCTCAAAAAGTGTTTCTTCACCCCGGGAAGTGAATTAAATACCATTTGGAGGCATTTAATGTTCAAGCAAAAACAGCTGATTTTTGACAAAAGAGATAACACCCCCCATTACGTAATTCTTCAGAAAGGTGAAAAATTGTCCGTTTTCAAATGTTTTATTTTTGAATGTCAGTTCACATTTGTAGGTGGATTATTAGTTTTAGAGCTAAAATTAGCATATTTAAAGTGATTTTCATGCTTCCAGGGGCTCTAAACACAAGATTTGTGGAATGGTTAAAAGTGCATGAAAATGGCCAATTTGCTCACTCTGAGGTCTCAAAAAGTGTTTCTTCACCCCGGGAAGTGAATTAAATACCATTTGGAGGCATTTAACGTTCAAGCAAAAACGGCTGATTTTTGACGAAAGAGATAACACCCCCCCATTACGTCATTCTTCAGAAAGGTGAAAAATGGTCCGTTTTCAAATGTTTTATTTTTGAATGTCAATTCACATTTGTAGGTGAATTATTAGTTTTAGAGCTAAAATTAGCATGTTTAAAGTGATTTTCATGCTTCCAGGGGCCCGGGAAGTGAATTAAATACCATTTGGAGGCATTTAATGTTCAAGCAAAAACAGCTGATTTTTGACAAAAGAGATAACACCCCCATTACGTCATTCTTCAGAAAGGTAAAAAATGGTCAGTTTTCAAATGTTTTACTTTTGAACGTCAGTTCACATTTGTAGGTGGGTTATTAGTTTTAGAGCTAAAATTAGCATGTTTAAAGTGATTTTCATGCTTCCAGGGGCTCTAAACACAAGATTTGTGGAATGGTTAAAAGTGCATGAAAATGGCCAATTTGCTCACTCTGAGGTCTCAAAAAGTGTTTCTTCACCCCGTGAAGTGAATTAAATACAATTTGGAGGCATTTAATGTTCAAGCAAAAACGGCGGATTTTTGACAAAAGAGATAACACCCCCCATTACGTGATGCTTCAGAAAGGTGAAAAATTGTCCGTTTTCAAATGTTTTATTTTTGAATGTCAGTTCACATTTGTAGGTGGATCATCAGTTTTAGAGCTAAAAAAATTAGCATGTTTAAAGTGATTTTCATGCTTCCAGGGGCTCTAAACACAAGATTTGTGGAATGGTTAAAAGTGCATGAAAATGGCCAATTTGCTCACTCTGAGGTCTCAAAAAGTGTTTCTTCACCCCGGGAAGTGAATTAAATACCATTTGGAGGCATTTAATGTTCAAGCAAAAACGGTTGATTTTTGACAAAAGAGATAACACCCCCCCATTACGTCATTCTTCAGAAAGGTGAAAAATGGTCCGTTTTCAAATGTTTTATTTTTGAACGTCAGTTCACATTTGTAGGTGGATTATTAGTTTTAGAGCTAAAATTAGCATGTTTAAAATGATTTTCATGCTTCCAGGGGCTCTAAACACAAGATTTGTGGAATGGTTAAAAGTGCATGAAAATGGCCAATTTGCTCACTCTGAGGTCTCAAAAGTGAATTGAATACCATTTGTAGGCATTTAATGTTCAAGCAAAACCAGCTGATTTTTGACAAAAGAGATAACACCCCCCCATTACGTAATTCTTCAGAAAGGTGAAAAATGGTCCGTTTTCAAATGTTTTATTTTTGAACGTCAGTTCACATTTGTAGGTGGATTATTAGTTTTAGAGCTAAAATTAGCATGTTTAAAGTGATTTTCATACTTCCTGTGGCCCTAAACACAAGGTTTGTGGAATAGTTAAAAGTGCATGAAAATGGCCAATTTGCTCACTCTGAGGTCTCAAAAAGTGTTTCTTCACCCCGGGAAGTGAATTAAATACCATTTGGAGGCATTTAATGTTCAAGCAAAAACAGCTGATTTTTTACAAAAGAAATAACACCCCCCCCCCATTACGTAATTCTTCAGAAAGGTGAAAAATTTTCCGTTTTCAAATGTTTTATTTTTGAATGTCAGTTCACATTTGTAGGTGGATTATTAGTTTTAGAGCTAAAATTAGCATATTTAAAGTGATTTTCATGCTTCCAGGGGCTCTAAACACAAGATTTGTGGAATGGTTAAAAGTGCATGAAAATGGCCAATTTGCTCACTCTGAGGTCTCAAAAAGTGTTTCTTCACCCCGGGAAGTGAATTAAATACCATTTGGAGGCATTTAATGTTCAAGCAAAAACGGCTGATTTTTGACAAAAGAGATAACACCCCCCCATTACGTGATGCTTCAGAAAGGTGAAAAATTGTCAGTTTTCAAATGTTTTATTTTTGAATGTCAGTTCACATTTGTAGGTGGATCTTCAGTTTTAGAGCTACAAAAATTAGCATGTTTAAAGTGATTTTCATGCTTCCAGGGGCTCTAAACACAAGATTTGTGGAATGGTTAAAAGTGCATGAAAATTGCCAATTTGCTCACTCTGAGGTCTCAAAAAGTGTTTCTTCACCCCGGGAAGTGAATTGAATACAATTTGGAGGCATTTAATGTTCAAGCAAAAACGGCGGATTTTTGACAAAAGAGATAACACCCCCCATTACGTGATGCCTCAGAAAGGTGAAAAATTGTCCGTTTTCAAATGTTTTATTTTTGAATGTCAGTTCACATTTGTAGGTGGATCATCAGTTTTAAAGCTAAAAAAATTAGCATGTTTAAAGTGATTTTCATGCTTCCAGGGGCTCTAAACACAAGATTTGTGGAATGGTTAAAAGTGCATGAAAATGGCCAATTTGCTCACTCTGAGGTCTCAAAAAGTGTTTCTTCACCCCGGGAAGTGAATTAAATACCATTTGGAGGCATTTAATGTTCAATCAAAAACAGCTGATTTTTGACAAAAGAGATAACACCTCCCATTACGTCATGCTTCAGAAAGGTGAAAAATTGACCGTTTTCAAATGTTATATTTTTGAATGTCAGTTCACATTTGTAGGTGGATTATTAGTTTTAGAGCTAAAATTAGCATATTTAAAGTGATTTTCATGCTTCCAGGGGCTCTAAACACAAGATTAGTCGAATGGTTAAAAGTGCATGAAAATGGCCAATTTGCTCACTCTGAGGTCTCAAAAAGTGTTTCTTCACCCCGGGAAGTGAATTAAATACCATTTGGAGGCATTTAATGTTCAAGCAAAAACGGGTGATTTTTGACAAAAGAGATAACACCCCCATTACGTCATTCTTCAGAAAGGTGAAAAATGGTCCGTTTTCAAATTTTTTATTTTTGAACGTCAGTTCACATTTGTAGGTGGATTAGTAGTTTTAGAACTAAAATTAGCATGTTTAAAGTGATTTTCATGCTTCCAGGGGCTCTAAACACAAGATTTGTGGAATGGTTAAAAGTGCATGAAAATGGCCAATTTGCTCACTCTGAGGTCTCAAAAAGTGTTTCTTCACCCCGGGAAGTGAATTAAATACCATTTGGAGGCATTTAATGTTCAAGCAAAAACAGCTGATTTTTGACAAAAGAGATAACACCCCCCCATTACGTAATTCTTCAGAAGGGTGAAAAATGGTCCGTTTTCAAATGTTTTATTTTTGAATGTCAGTTCACATTTGTAGGTGGATTATTAGTTTTAGAGCTAAAATTAGCATGTTTAAAGTGATTTTCATGCTTCCAGGGGCTCAAAACACAAGATTTGTGGAATGGTTAAAAGTGCATGAAAATGGCCAATTTGCTCACTCTGAGGTCTCAAAAAGTGTTTCTTCACCCCGGGAAGTGAATTAAATACCATTTGGAGGCATTTAATGTTCAAGCAAAAACAGCTGATTTTTGACAAAAGAGATAACACCCCCCATTACGTAATTCTTCAGAAAGGTGAAAAATTGTCCGTTTTCAAATGTTTTATTTTTGAATGTCAGTTCACATTTGTAGGTGGATTATTAGTTTTAGAGCTAAAATTAGCATATTTAAAGTGATTTTCATGCTTCCAGGGGCTCTAAACACAAGATTTGTGGAATGGTTAAAAGTGCATGAAAATGGCCAATTTGCTCACTCTGAGGTCTCAAAAAGTGTTTCTTCACCCCGGGAAGTGAATTAAATACCATTTGGAGGCATTTAACGTTCAAGCAAAAACGGCTGATTTTTGACGAAAGAGATAACACCCCCCCATTACGTCATTCTTCAGAAAGGTGAAAAATGGTCCGTTTTCAAATGTTTTATTTTTGAATGTCAATTCACATTTGTAGGTGAATTATTAGTTTTAGAGCTAAAATTAGCATGTTTAAAGTGATTTTCATGCTTCCAGGGGCCCGGGAAGTGAATTAAATACCATTTGGAGGCATTTAATGTTCAAGCAAAAACAGCTGATTTTTGACAAAAGAGATAACACCCCCATTACGTCATTCTTCAGAAAGGTAAAAAATGGTCAGTTTTCAAATGTTTTACTTTTGAACGTCAGTTCACATTTGTAGGTGGGTTATTAGTTTTAGAGCTAAAATTAGCATGTTTAAAGTGATTTTCATGCTTCCAGGGGCTCTAAACACAAGATTTGTGGAATGGTTAAAAGTGCATGAAAATGGCCAATTTGCTCACTCTGAGGTCTCAAAAAGTGTTTCTTCACCCCGTGAAGTGAATTAAATACAATTTGGAGGCATTTAATGTTCAAGCAAAAACGGCGGATTTTTGACAAAAGAGATAACACCCCCCATTACGTGATGCTTCAGAAAGGTGAAAAATTGTCCGTTTTCAAATGTTTTATTTTTGAATGTCAGTTCACATTTGTAGGTGGATCATCAGTTTTAGAGCTAAAAAAATTAGCATGTTTAAAGTGATTTTCATGCTTCCAGGGGCTCTAAACACAAGATTTGTGGAATGGTTAAAAGTGCATGAAAATGGCCAATTTGCTCACTCTGAGGTCTCAAAAAGTGTTTCTTCACCCCGGGAAGTGAATTAAATACCATTTGGAGGCATTTAATGTTCAAGCAAAAACGGTTGATTTTTGACAAAAGAGATAACACCCCCCCATTACGTCATTCTTCAGAAAGGTGAAAAATGGTCCGTTTTCAAATGTTTTATTTTTGAACGTCAGTTCACATTTGTAGGTGGATTATTAGTTTTAGAGCTAAAATTAGCATGTTTAAAATGATTTTCATGCTTCCAGGGGCTCTAAACACAAGATTTGTGGAATGGTTAAAAGTGCATGAAAATGGCCAATTTGCTCACTCTGAGGTCTCAAAAGTGAATTGAATACCATTTGTAGGCATTTAATGTTCAAGCAAAACCAGCTGATTTTTGACAAAAGAGATAACACCCCCCCATTACGTAATTCTTCAGAAAGGTGAAAAATGGTCCGTTTTCAAATGTTTTATTTTTGAACGTCAGTTCACATTTGTAGGTGGATTATTAGTTTTAGAGCTAAAATTAGCATGTTTAAAGTGATTTTCATACTTCCTGTGGCCCTAAACACAAGGTTTGTGGAATAGTTAAAAGTGCATGAAAATGGCCAATTTGCTCACTCTGAGGTCTCAAAAAGTGTTTCTTCACCCCGGGAAGTGAATTAAATACCATTTGGAGGCATTTAATGTTCAAGCAAAAACAGCTGATTTTTGACAAAAGAAATAACACCCCCCCCCATTACGTAATTCTTCAGAAAGGTGAAAAATTTTCCGTTTTCAAATGTTTTATTTTTGAATGTCAGTTCACATTTGTAGGTGGATTATTAGTTTTAGAGCTAAAATTAGCATATTTAAAGTGATTTTCATGCTTCCAGGGGCTCTAAACACAAGATTTGTGGAATGGTTAAAAGTGCATGAAAATGGCCAATTTGCTCACTCTGAGGTCTCAAAAAGTGTTTCTTCACCCCGGGAAGTGAATTAAATACCATTTGGAGGCATTTAATGTTCAAGCAAAAACGGCTGATTTTTGACAAAAGAGATAACACCCCCCCATTACGTGATGCTTCAGAAAGGTGAAAAATTGTCCGTTTTCAAATGTTTTATTTTTGAATGTCAGTTCACATTTGTAGGTGGATCTTCAGTTTTAGAGCTACAAAAATTAGCATGTTTAAAGTGATTTTCATGCTTCCAGGGGCTCTAAACACAAGATTTGTGGAATGGTTAAAAGTGCATGAAAATTGCCAATTTGCTCACTCTGAGGTCTCAAAAAGTGTTTCTTCACCCCGGGAAGTGAATTGAATACAATTTGGAGGCATTTAATGTTCAAGCAAAAACGGCGGATTTTTGACAAAAGAGATAACACCCCCCATTACGTGATGCCTCAGAAAGGTGAAAAATTGTCCGTTTTCAAATGTTTTATTTTTGAATGTCAGTTCACATTTGTAGGTGGATCATCAGTTTTAAAGCTAAAAAAATTAGCATGTTTAAAGTGATTTTCATGCTTCCAGGGGCTCTAAACACAAGATTTGTGGAATGGTTAAAAGTGCATGAAAATGGCCAATTTGCTCACTCTGAGGTCTCAAAAAGTGTTTCTTCACCCCGGGAAGTGAATTAAATACCATTTGGAGGCATTTAATGTTCAATCAAAAACAGCTGATTTTTGACAAAAGAGATAACACCTCCCATTACGTCATGCTTCAGAAAGGTGAAAAATTGACCGTTTTCAAATGTTATATTTTTGAATGTCAGTTCACATTTGTAGGTGGATTATTAGTTTTAGAGCTAAAATTAGCATATTTAAAGTGATTTTCATGCTTCCAGGGGCTCTAAACACAAGATTAGTCGAATGGTTAAAAGTGCATGAAAATGGCCAATTTGCTCACTCTGAGGTCTCAAAAAGTGTTTCTTCACCCCGGGAAGTGAATTAAATACCATTTGGAGGCATTTAATGTTCAAGCAAAAACGGGTGATTTTTGACAAAAGAGATAACACCCCCATTACGTCATTCTTCAGAAAGGTGAAAAATGGTCCGTTTTCAAATTTTTTATTTTTGAACGTCAGTTCACATTTGTAGGTGGATTATTAGTTTTAGAACTAAAATTAGCATGTTTAAAGTGATTTTCATGCTTCCAGGGGCTCTAAACACAAGATTTGTGGAATGGTTAAAAGTGCATGAAAATGGCCAATTTGCTCACTCTGAGGTCTCAAAAAGTGTTTCTTCACCCCGGGAAGTGAATTAAATACCATTTGGAGGCATTTAATGTTCAAGCAAAAACAGCTGATTTTTGACAAAAGAGATAACACCCCCCCATTACGTAATTCTTCAGAAGGGTGAAAAATGGTCCGTTTTCAAATGTTTTATTTTTGAATGTCAGTTCACATTTGTAGGTGGATTATTAGTTTTAGAGCTAAAATTAGCATGTTTAAAGTGATTTTCATGCTTCCAGGGGCTCAAAACATAAGATTTGTGGAATGGTTAAAAGTGCATGAAAATGGCCAATTTGCTCACTCTGAGGTCTCAAAAAGTGTTTCTTCACCCCGGGAAGTGAATTAAATACCATTTGGAGGCATTTAATGTTCAAGCAAAAACAGCTGATTTTTGACAAAAGAGATAACACCCCCCATTACGTAATTCTTCAGAAAGGTGAAAAATTGTCCGTTTTCAAATGTTTTATTTTTGAATGTCAGTTCACATTTGTAGGTGGATTATTAGTTTTAGAGCTAAAATTAGCATATTTAAAGTGATTTTCATGCTTCCAGGGGCTCTAAACACAAGATTTGTGGAATGGTTAAAAGTGCATGAAAATGGCCAATTTGCTCACTCTGAGGTCTCAAAAAGTGTTTCTTCACCCCGGGAAGTGAATTAAATACCATTTGGAGGCATTTAACGTTCAAGCAAAAACGGCTGATTTTTGACGAAAGAGATAACACCCCCCCATTACGTCATTCTTCAGAAAGGTGAAAAATGGTCCGTTTTCAAATGTTTTATTTTTGAATGTCAATTCACATTTGTAGGTGAATTATTAGTTTTAGAGCTAAAATTAGCATGTTTAAAGTGATTTTCATGCTTCCAGGGGCCCGGGAAGTGAATTAAATACCATTTGGAGGCATTTAATGTTCAAGCAAAAACAGCTGATTTTTGACAAAAGAGATAACACCCCCCATTACGTGATGCTTCAGAAAGGTGAAAAATTGTCCGTTTTCAAATGTTTTATTTTTGAATGTCAGTTCACATTTGTAGGTGGATCATCAGTTTTAGTGCTAAAAAAATTAGCATGTTTAAAGTGATTTTCATGCTTCCAGGGGCTCTAAACACAAGATTTGTGGAATGGTTAAAAGTGCATGAAAATGGCCAATTTGCTCACTCTGAGGTCTCAAAAAGTGTTTCTTCACCCCGGGAAGTGAATTAAATACCATTTGGAGGCATTTAATGTTCAAGCAAAAACGGTTGATTTTTGACAAAAGAGATAACACCCCCCCATTACGTCATTCTTCAGAAAGGTGAAAAATGGTCCGTTTTCAAATGTTTTATTTTTGAACGTCAGTTCACATTTGTAGGTGGATTATTAGTTTTAGAGCTAAAATTAGCATGTTTAAAATGATTTTCATGCTTCCAGGGGCTCTAAACACAAGATTTGTGGAATGGTTAAAAGTGCATGAAAATGGCCAATTTGCTCACTCTGAGGTCTCAAAAGTGAATTGAATACCATTTGTAGGCATTTAATGTTCAAGCAAAACCAGCTGATTTTTGACAAAAGAGATAACACCCCCCCATTACGTAATTCTTCAGAAAGGTGAAAAATGGTCCGTTTTCAAATGTTTTATTTTTGAACGTCAGTTCACATTTGTAGGTGGATTATTAGTTTTAGAGCTAAAATTAGCATGTTTAAAGTGATTTTCATACTTCCTGTGGCCCTAAACACAAGGTTTGTGGAATAGTTAAAAGTGCATGAAAATGGCCAATTTGCTCACTCTGAGGTCTCAAAAAGTGTTTCTTCACCCCGGGAAGTGAATTAAATACCATTTGGAGGCATTTAATGTTCAAGCAAAAACAGCTGATTTTTGACAAAAGAAATAACACCCCCCCCCATTACGTAATTCTTCAGAAAGGTGAAAAATTTTCCGTTTTCAAATGTTTTATTTTTGAATGTCAGTTCACATTTGTAGGTGGATTATTAGTTTTAGAGCTAAAATTAGCATATTTAAAGTGATTTTCATGCTTCCAGGGGCTCTAAACACAAGATTTGTGGAATGGTTAAAAGTGCATGAAAATGGCCAATTTGCTCACTCTGAGGTCTCAAAAAGTGTTTCTTCACCCCGGGAAGTGAATTAAATACCATTTGGAGGCATTTAATGTTCAAGCAAAAACGGCTGATTTTTGACAAAAGAGATAACACCCCCCCATTACGTGATGCTTCAGAAAGGTGAAAAATTGTCCGTTTTCAAATGTTTTATTTTTGAATGTCAGTTCACATTTGTAGGTGGATCTTCAGTTTTAGAGCTACAAAAATTAGCATGTTTAAAGTGATTTTCATGCTTCCAGGGGCTCTAAACACAAGATTTGTGGAATGGTTAAAAGTGCATGAAAATTGCCAATTTGCTCACTCTGAGGTCTCAAAAAGTGTTTCTTCACCCCGGGAAGTGAATTGAATACAATTTGGAGGCATTTAATGTTCAAGCAAAAACGGCGGATTTTTGACAAAAGAGATAACACCCCCCATTACGTGATGCCTCAGAAAGGTGAAAAATTGTCCGTTTTCAAATGTTTTATTTTTGAATGTCAGTTCACATTTGTAGGTGGATCATCAGTTTTAAAGCTAAAAAAATTAGCATGTTTAAAGTGATTTTCATGCTTCCAGGGGCTCTAAACACAAGATTTGTGGAATGGTTAAAAGTGCATGAAAATGGCCAATTTGCTCACTCTGAGGTCTCAAAAAGTGTTTCTTCACCCCGGGAAGTGAATTAAATACCATTTGGAGGCATTTAATGTTCAATCAAAAACAGCTGATTTTTGACAAAAGAGATAACACCTCCCATTACGTCATGCTTCAGAAAGGTGAAAAATTGACCGTTTTCAAATGTTATATTTTTGAATGTCAGTTCACATTTGTAGGTGGATTATTAGTTTTAGAGCTAAAATTAGCATATTTAAAGTGATTTTCATGCTTCCAGGGGCTCTAAACACAAGATTAGTCGAATGGTTAAAAGTGCATGAAAATGGCCAATTTGCTCACTCTGAGGTCTCAAAAAGTGTTTCTTCACCCCGGGAAGTGAATTAAATACCATTTGGAGGCATTTAATGTTCAAGCAAAAACGGGTGATTTTTGACAAAAGAGATAACACCCCCATTACGTCATTCTTCAGAAAGGTGAAAAATGGTCCGTTTTCAAATTTTTTATTTTTGAACGTCAGTTCACATTTGTAGGTGGATTATTAGTTTTAGAACTAAAATTAGCATGTTTAAAGTGATTTTCATGCTTCCAGGGGCTCTAAACACAAGATTTGTGGAATGGTTAAAAGTGCATGAAAATGGCCAATTTGCTCACTCTGAGGTCTCAAAAAGTGTTTCTTCACCCCGGGAAGTGAATTAAATACCATTTGGAGGCATTTAATGTTCAAGCAAAAACAGCTGATTTTTGACAAAAGAGATAACACCCCCCCATTACGTAATTCTTCAGAAGGGTGAAAAATGGTCCGTTTTCAAATGTTTTATTTTTGAATGTCAGTTCACATTTGTAGGTGGATTATTAGTTTTAGAGCTAAAATTAGCATGTTTAAAGTGATTTTCATGCTTCCAGGGGCTCAAAACACAAGATTTGTGGAATGGTTAAAAGTGCATGAAAATGGCCAATTTGCTCACTCTGAGGTCTCAAAAAGTGTTTCTTCACCCCGGGAAGTGAATTAAATACCATTTGGAGGCATTTAATGTTCAAGCAAAAACAGCTGATTTTTGACAAAAGAGATAACACCCCCCATTACGTAATTCTTCAGAAAGGTGAAAAATTGTCCGTTTTCAAATGTTTTATTTTTGAATGTCAGTTCACATTTGTAGGTGGATTATTAGTTTTAGAGCTAAAATTAGCATATTTAAAGTGATTTTCATGCTTCCAGGGGCTCTAAACACAAGATTTGTGGAATGGTTAAAAGTGCATGAAAATGGCCAATTTGCTCACTCTGAGGTCTCAAAAAGTGTTTCTTCACCCCGGGAAGTGAATTAAATACCATTTGGAGGCATTTAACGTTCAAGCAAAAACGGCTGATTTTTGACGAAAGAGATAACACCCCCCCATTACGTCATTCTTCAGAAAGGTGAAAAATGGTCCGTTTTCAAATGTTTTATTTTTGAATGTCAATTCACATTTGTAGGTGAATTATTAGTTTTAGAGCTAAAATTAGCATGTTTAAAGTGATTTTCATGCTTCCAGGGGCCCGGGAAGTGAATTAAATACCATTTGGAGGCATTTAATGTTCAAGCAAAAACAGCTGATTTTTGACAAAAGAGATAACACCCCCATTACGTCATTCTTCAGAAAGGTAAAAAATGGTCAGTTTTCAAATGTTTTACTTTTGAACGTCAGTTCACATTTGTAGGTGGGTTATTAGTTTTAGAGCTAAAATTAGCATGTTTAAAGTGATTTTCATGCTTCCAGGGGCTCTAAACACAAGATTTGTGGAATGGTTAAAAGTGCATGAAAATGGCCAATTTGCTCACTCTGAGGTCTCAAAAAGTGTTTCTTCACCCCGTGAAGTGAATTAAATACAATTTGGAGGCATTTAATGTTCAAGCAAAAACGGCGGATTTTTGACAAAAGAGATAACACCCCCCATTACGTGATGCTTCAGAAAGGTGAAAAATTGTCCGTTTTCAAATGTTTTATTTTTGAATGTCAGTTCACATTTGTAGGTGGATCATCAGTTTTAGAGCTAAAAAAATTAGCATGTTTAAAGTGATTTTCATGCTTCCAGGGGCTCTAAACACAAGATTTGTGGAATGGTTAAAAGTGCATGAAAATGGCCAATTTGCTCACTCTGAGGTCTCAAAAAGTGTTTCTTCACCCCGGGAAGTGAATTAAATACCATTTGGAGGCATTTAATGTTCAAGCAAAAACGGTTGATTTTTGACAAAAGAGATAACACCCCCCCATTACGTCATTCTTCAGAAAGGTGAAAAATGGTCCGTTTTCAAATGTTTTATTTTTGAACGTCAGTTCACATTTGTAGGTGGATTATTAGTTTTAGAGCTAAAATTAGCATGTTTAAAATGATTTTCATGCTTCCAGGGGCTCTAAACACAAGATTTGTGGAATGGTTAAAAGTGCATGAAAATGGCCAATTTGCTCACTCTGAGGTCTCAAAAGTGAATTGAATACCATTTGTAGGCATTTAATGTTCAAGCAAAACCAGCTGATTTTTGACAAAAGAGATAACACCCCCCCATTACGTAATTCTTCAGAAAGGTGAAAAATGGTCCGTTTTCAAATGTTTTATTTTTGAACGTCAGTTCACATTTGTAGGTGGATTATTAGTTTTAGAGCTAAAATTAGCATGTTTAAAGTGATTTTCATACTTCCTGTGGCCCTAAACACAAGGTTTGTGGAATAGTTAAAAGTGCATGAAAATGGCCAATTTGCTCACTCTGAGGTCTCAAAAAGTGTTTCTTCACCCCGGGAAGTGAATTAAATACCATTTGGAGGCATTTAATGTTCAAGCAAAAACAGCTGATTTTTGACAAAAGAAATAACACCCCCCCCCATTACGTAATTCTTCAGAAAGGTGAAAAATTTTCCGTTTTCAAATGTTTTATTTTTGAATGTCAGTTCACATTTGTAGGTGGATTATTAGTTTTAGAGCTAAAATTAGCATATTTAAAGTGATTTTCATGCTTCCAGGGGCTCTAAACACAAGATTTGTGGAATGGTTAAAAGTGCATGAAAATGGCCAATTTGCTCACTCTGAGGTCTCAAAAAGTGTTTCTTCACCCCGGGAAGTGAATTAAATACCATTTGGAGGCATTTAATGTTCAAGCAAAAACGGCTGATTTTTGACAAAAGAGATAACACCCCCCCATTACGTGATGCTTCAGAAAGGTGAAAAATTGTCCGTTTTCAAATGTTTTATTTTTGAATGTCAGTTCACATTTGTAGGTGGATCTTCAGTTTTAGAGCTACAAAAATTAGCATGTTTAAAGTGATTTTCATGCTTCCAGGGGCTCTAAACACAAGATTTGTGGAATGGTTAAAAGTGCATGAAAATTGCCAATTTGCTCACTCTGAGGTCTCAAAAAGTGTTTCTTCACCCCGGGAAGTGAATTGAATACAATTTGGAGGCATTTAATGTTCAAGCAAAAACGGCGGATTTTTGACAAAAGAGATAACACCCCCCATTACGTGATGCCTCAGAAAGGTGAAAAATTGTCCGTTTTCAAATGTTTTATTTTTGAATGTCAGTTCACATTTGTAGGTGGATCATCAGTTTTAAAGCTAAAAAAATTAGCATGTTTAAAGTGATTTTCATGCTTCCAGGGGCTCTAAACACAAGATTTGTGGAATGGTTAAAAGTGCATGAAAATGGCCAATTTGCTCACTCTGAGGTCTCAAAAAGTGTTTCTTCACCCCGGGAAGTGAATTAAATACCATTTGGAGGCATTTAATGTTCAATCAAAAACAGCTGATTTTTGACAAAAGAGATAACACCTCCCATTACGTCATGCTTCAGAAAGGTGAAAAATTGACCGTTTTCAAATGTTATATTTTTGAATGTCAGTTCACATTTGTAGGTGGATTATTAGTTTTAGAGCTAAAATTAGCATATTTAAAGTGATTTTCATGCTTCCAGGGGCTCTAAACACAAGATTAGTTGAATGGTTAAAAGTGCATGAAAATGGCCAATTTGCTCACTCTGAGGTCTCAAAAAGTGTTTCTTCACCCCGGGAAGTGAATTAAATACCATTTGGAGGCATTTAATGTTCAAGCAAAAACGGGTGATTTTTGACAAAAGAGATAACACCCCCATTACGTCATTCTTCAGAAAGGTGAAAAATGGTCCGTTTTCAAATTTTTTATTTTTGAACGTCAGTTCACATTTGTAGGTGGATTATTAGTTTTAGAACTAAAATTAGCATGTTTAAAGTGATTTTCATGCTTCCAGGGGCTCTAAACACAAGATTTGTGGAATGGTTAAAAGTGCATGAAAATGGCCAATTTGCTCACTCTGAGGTCTCAAAAAGTGTTTCTTCACCCCGGGAAGTGAATTAAATACCATTTGGAGGCATTTAATGTTCAAGCAAAAACAGCTGATTTTTGACAAAAGAGATAACACCCCCCCATTACGTAATTCTTCAGAAGGGTGAAAAATGGTCCGTTTTCAAATGTTTTATTTTTGAATGTCAGTTCACATTTGTAGGTGGATTATTAGTTTTAGAGCTAAAATTAGCATGTTTAAAGTGATTTTCATGCTTCCAGGGGCTCAAAACACAAGATTTGTGGAATGGTTAAAAGTGCATGAAAATGGCCAATTTGCTCACTCTGAGGTCTCAAAAAGTGTTTCTTCACCCCGGGAAGTGAATTAAATACCATTTGGAGGCATTTAATGTTCAAGCAAAAACAGCTGATTTTTGACAAAAGAGATAACACCCCCCATTACGTAATTCTTCAGAAAGGTGAAAAATTGTCCGTTTTCAAATGTTTTATTTTTGAATGTCAGTTCACATTTGTAGGTGGATTATTAGTTTTAGAGCTAAAATTAGCATATTTAAAGTGATTTTCATGCTTCCAGGGGCTCTAAACACAAGATTTGTGGAATGGTTAAAAGTGCATGAAAATGGCCAATTTGCTCACTCTGAGGTCTCAAAAAGTGTTTCTTCACCCCGGGAAGTGAATTAAATACCATTTGGAGGCATTTAACGTTCAAGCAAAAACGGCTGATTTTTGACGAAAGAGATAACACCCCCCCATTACGTCATTCTTCAGAAAGGTGAAAAATGGTCCGTTTTCAAATGTTTTATTTTTGAATGTCAATTCACATTTGTAGGTGAATTATTAGTTTTAGAGCTAAAATTAGCATGTTTAAAGTGATTTTCATGCTTCCAGGGGCCCGGGAAGTGAATTAAATACCATTTGGAGGCATTTAATGTTCAAGCAAAAACAGCTGATTTTTGACAAAAGAGATAACACCCCCATTACGTCATTCTTCAGAAAGGTAAAAAACGGTCAGTTTTCAAATGTTTTACTTTTGAACGTCAGTTCACATTTGTAGGTGGGTTATTAGTTTTAGAGCTAAAATTAGCATGTTTAAAGTGATTTTCATGCTTCCAGGGGCTCTAAACACAAGATTTGTGGAATGGTTAAAAGTGCATGAAAATGGCCAATTTGCTCACTCTGAGGTCTCAAAAAGTGTTTCTTCACCCCGTGAAGTGAATTAAATACAATTTGGAGGCATTTAATGTTCAAGCAAAAACGGCGGATTTTTGACAAAAGAGATAACACCCCCCATTACGTGATGCTTCAGAAAGGTGAAAAATTGTCCGTTTTCAAATGTTTTATTTTTGAATGTCAGTTCACATTTGTAGGTGGATCATCAGTTTTAGAGCTAAAAAAATTAGCATGTTTAAAGTGATTTTCATGCTTCCAGGGGCTCTAAACACAAGATTTGTGGAATGGTTAAAAGTGCATGAAAATGGCCAATTTGCTCACTCTGAGGTCTCAAAAAGTGTTTCTTCACCCCGGGAAGTGAATTAAATACCATTTGGAGGCATTTAATGTTCAAGCAAAAACGGTTGATTTTTGACAAAAGAGATAACACCCCCCCATTACGTCATTCTTCAGAAAGGTGAAAAATGGTCCGTTTTCAAATGTTTTATTTTTGAACGTCAGTTCACATTTGTAGGTGGATTATTAGTTTTAGAGCTAAAATTAGCATGTTTAAAATGATTTTCATGCTTCCAGGGGCTCTAAACACAAGATTTGTGGAATGGTTAAAAGTGCATGAAAATGGCCAATTTGCTCACTCTGAGGTCTCAAAAGTGAATTGAATACCATTTGTAGGCATTTAATGTTCAAGCAAAACCAGCTGATTTTTGACAAAAGAGATAACACCCCCCCATTACGTAATTCTTCAGAAAGGTGAAAAATGGTCCGTTTTCAAATGTTTTATTTTTGAACGTCAGTTCACATTTGTAGGTGGATTATTAGTTTTAGAGCTAAAATTAGCATGTTTAAAGTGATTTTCATACTTCCTGTGGCCCTAAACACAAGGTTTGTGGAATAGTTAAAAGTGCATGAAAATGGCCAATTTGCTCACTCTGAGGTCTCAAAAAGTGTTTCTTCACCCCGGGAAGTGAATTAAATACCATTTGGAGGCATTTAATGTTCAAGCAAAAACAGCTGATTTTTGACAAAAGAAATAACACCCCCCCCCATTACGTAATTCTTCAGAAAGGTGAAAAATTTTCCGTTTTCAAATGTTTTATTTTTGAATGTCAGTTCACATTTGTAGGTGGATTATTAGTTTTAGAGCTAAAATTAGCATATTTAAAGTGATTTTCATGCTTCCAGGGGCTCTAAACACAAGATTTGTGGAATGGTTAAAAGTGCATGAAAATGGCCAATTTGCTCACTCTGAGGTCTCAAAAAGTGTTTCTTCACCCCGGGAAGTGAATTAAATACCATTTGGAGGCATTTAATGTTCAAGCAAAAACGGCTGATTTTTGACAAAAGAGATAACACCCCCCCATTACGTGATGCTTCAGAAAGGTGAAAAATTGTCCGTTTTCAAATGTTTTATTTTTGAATGTCAGTTCACATTTGTAGGTGGATCTTCAGTTTTAGAGCTACAAAAATTAGCATGTTTAAAGTGATTTTCATGCTTCCAGGGGCTCTAAACACAAGATTTGTGGAATGGTTAAAAGTGCATGAAAATTGCCAATTTGCTCACTCTGAGGTCTCAAAAAGTGTTTCTTCACCCCGGGAAGTGAATTGAATACAATTTGGAGGCATTTAATGTTCAAGCAAAAACGGCGGATTTTTGACAAAAGAGATAACACCCCCCATTACGTGATGCCTCAGAAAGGTGAAAAATTGTCCGTTTTCAAATGTTTTATTTTTGAATGTCAGTTCACATTTGTAGGTGGATCATCAGTTTTAAAGCTAAAAAAATTAGCATGTTTAAAGTGATTTTCATGCTTCCAGGGGCTCTAAACACAAGATTTGTGGAATGGTTAAAAGTGCATGAAAATGGCCAATTTGCTCACTCTGAGGTCTCAAAAAGTGTTTCTTCACCCCGGGAAGTGAATTAAATACCATTTGGAGGCATTTAATGTTCAATCAAAAACAGCTGATTTTTGACAAAAGAGATAACACCTCCCATTACGTCATGCTTCAGAAAGGTGAAAAATTGACCGTTTTCAAATGTTATATTTTTGAATGTCAGTTCACATTTGTAGGTGGATTATTAGTTTTAGAGCTAAAATTAGCATATTTAAAGTGATTTTCATGCTTCCAGGGGCTCTAAACACAAGATTAGTCGAATGGTTAAAAGTGCATGAAAATGGCCAATTTGCTCACTCTGAGGTCTCAAAAAGTGTTTCTTCACCCCGGGAAGTGAATTAAATACCATTTGGAGGCATTTAATGTTCAAGCAAAAACGGGTGATTTTTGACAAAAGAGATAACACCCCCATTACGTCATTCTTCAGAAAGGTAAAAAATGGTCCGTTTTCAAATTTTTTATTTTTGAACGTCAGTTCACATTTGTAGGTGAATTATTAGTTTTAGAACTAAAATTAGCATGTTTAAAGTGATTTTCATGCTTCCAGGGGCTCTAAACACAAGATTTGTGGAATGGTTAAAAGTGCATGAAAATGGCCAATTTGCTCACTCTGAGGTCTCAAAAAGTGTTTCTTCACCCCGGGAAGTGAATTAAATACCATTTGGAGGCATTTAATGTTCAAGCAAAAACAGCTGATTTTTGACAAAAGAGATAACACCCCCCCATTACGTAATTCTTCAGAAGGGTGAAAAATGGTCCGTTTTCAAATGTTTTATTTTTGAATGTCAGTTCACATTTGTAGGTGGATTATTAGTTTTAGAGCTAAAATTAGCATGTTTAAAGTGATTTTCATGCTTCCAGGGGCTCAAAACACAAGATTTGTGGAATGGTTAAAAGTGCATGAAAATGGCCAATTTGCTCACTCTGAGGTCTCAAAAAGTGTTTCTTCACCCCGGGAAGTGAATTAAATACCATTTGGAGGCATTTAATGTTCAAGCAAAAACAGCTGATTTTTGACAAAAGAGATAACACCCCCCATTACGTAATTCTTCAGAAAGGTGAAAAATTGTCCGTTTTCAAATGTTTTATTTTTGAATGTCAGTTCACATTTGTAGGTGGATTATTAGTTTTAGAGCTAAAATTAGCATATTTAAAGTGATTTTCATGCTTCCAGGGGCTCTAAACACAAGATTTGTGGAATGGTTAAAAGTGCATGAAAATGGCCAATTTGCTCACTCTGAGGTCTCAAAAAGTGTTTCTTCACCCCGGGAAGTGAATTAAATACCATTTGGAGGCATTTAACGTTCAAGCAAAAACGGCTGATTTTTGACGAAAGAGATAACACCCCCCCATTACGTCATTCTTCAGAAAGGTGAAAAATGGTCCGTTTTCAAATGTTTTATTTTTGAATGTCAATTCACATTTGTAGGTGAATTATTAGTTTTAGAGCTAAAATTAGCATGTTTAAAGTGATTTTCATGCTTCCAGGGGCCCGGGAAGTGAATTAAATACCATTTGGAGGCATTTAATGTTCAAGCAAAAACAGCTGATTTTTGACAAAAGAGATAACACCCCCATTACGTCATTCTTCAGAAAGGTAAAAAATGGTCAGTTTTCAAATGTTTTACTTTTGAACGTCAGTTCACATTTGTAGGTGGGTTATTAGTTTTAGAGCTAAAATTAGCATGTTTAAAGTGATTTTCATGCTTCCAGGGGCTCTAAACACAAGATTTGTGGAATGGTTAAAAGTGCATGAAAATGGCCAATTTGCTCACTCTGAGGTCTCAAAAAGTGTTTCTTCACCCCGTGAAGTGAATTAAATACAATTTGGAGGCATTTAATGTTCAAGCAAAAACGGCGGATTTTTGACAAAAGAGATAACACCCCCCATTACGTGATGCTTCAGAAAGGTGAAAAATTGTCCGTTTTCAAATGTTTTATTTTTGAATGTCAGTTCACATTTGTAGGTGGATCATCAGTTTTAGAGCTAAAAAAATTAGCATGTTTAAAGTGATTTTCATGCTTCCAGGGGCTCTAAACACAAGATTTGTGGAATGGTTAAAAGTGCATGAAAATGGCCAATTTGCTCACTCTGAGGTCTCAAAAAGTGTTTCTTCACCCCGGGAAGTGAATTAAATACCATTTGGAGGCATTTAATGTTCAAGCAAAAACGGTTGATTTTTGACAAAAGAGATAACACCCCCCCATTACGTCATTCTTCAGAAAGGTGAAAAATGGTCCGTTTTCAAATGTTTTATTTTTGAACGTCAGTTCACATTTGTAGGTGGATTATTAGTTTTAGAGCTAAAATTAGCATGTTTAAAATGATTTTCATGCTTCCAGGGGCTCTAAACACAAGATTTGTGGAATGGTTAAAAGTGCATGAAAATGGCCAATTTGCTCACTCTGAGGTCTCAAAAGTGAATTGAATACCATTTGTAGGCATTTAATGTTCAAGCAAAACCAGCTGATTTTTGACAAAAGAGATAACACCCCCCCATTACGTAATTCTTCAGAAAGGTGAAAAATGGTCCGTTTTCAAATGTTTTATTTTTGAACGTCAGTTCACATTTGTAGGTGGATTATTAGTTTTAGAGCTAAAATTAGCATGTTTAAAGTGATTTTCATACTTCCTGTGGCCCTAAACACAAGGTTTGTGGAATAGTTAAAAGTGCATGAAAATGGCCAATTTGCTCACTCTGAGGTCTCAAAAAGTGTTTCTTCACCCCGGGAAGTGAATTAAATACCATTTGGAGGCATTTAATGTTCAAGCAAAAACAGCTGATTTTTGACAAAAGAAATAACACCCCCCCCCATTACGTAATTCTTCAGAAAGGTGAAAAATTTTCCGTTTTCAAATGTTTTATTTTTGAATGTCAGTTCACATTTGTAGGTGGATTATTAGTTTTAGAGCTAAAATTAGCATATTTAAAGTGATTTTCATGCTTCCAGGGGCTCTAAACACAAGATTTGTGGAATGGTTAAAAGTGCATGAAAATGGCCAATTTGCTCACTCTGAGGTCTCAAAAAGTGTTTCTTCACCCCGGGAAGTGAATTAAATACCATTTGGAGGCATTTAATGTTCAAGCAAAAACGGCTGATTTTTGACAAAAGAGATAACACCCCCCCATTACGTGATGCTTCAGAAAGGTGAAAAATTGTCCGTTTTCAAATGTTTTATTTTTGAATGTCAGTTCACATTTGTAGGTGGATCTTCAGTTTTAGAGCTACAAAAATTAGCATGTTTAAAGTGATTTTCATGCTTCCAGGGGCTCTAAACACAAGATTTGTGGAATGGTTAAAAGTGCATGAAAATTGCCAATTTGCTCACTCTGAGGTCTCAAAAAGTGTTTCTTCACCCCGGGAAGTGAATTGAATACAATTTGGAGGCATTTAATGTTCAAGCAAAAACGGCGGATTTTTGACAAAAGAGATAACACCCCCCATTACGTGATGCCTCAGAAAGGTGAAAAATTGTCCGTTTTCAAATGTTTTATTTTTGAATGTCAGTTCACATTTGTAGGTGGATCATCAGTTTTAAAGCTAAAAAAATTAGCATGTTTAAAGTGATTTTCATGCTTCCAGGGGCTCTAAACACAAGATTTGTGGAATGGTTAAAAGTGCATGAAAATGGCCAATTTGCTCACTCTGAGGTCTCAAAAAGTGTTTCTTCACCCCGGGAAGTGAATTAAATACCATTTGGAGGCATTTAATGTTCAATCAAAAACAGCTGATTTTTGACAAAAGAGATAACACCTCCCATTACGTCATGCTTCAGAAAGGTGAAAAATTGACCGTTTTCAAATGTTATATTTTTGAATGTCAGTTCACATTTGTAGGTGGATTATTAGTTTTAGAGCTAAAATTAGCATATTTAAAGTGATTTTCATGCTTCCAGGGGCTCTAAACACAAGATTAGTCGAATGGTTAAAAGTGCATGAAAATGGCCAATTTGCTCACTCTGAGGTCTCAAAAAGTGTTTCTTCACCCCGGGAAGTGAATTAAATACCATTTGGAGGCATTTAATGTTCAAGCAAAAACGGGTGATTTTTGACAAAAGAGATAACACCCCCATTACGTCATTCTTCAGAAAGGTGAAAAATGGTCCGTTTTCAAATTTTTTATTTTTGAACGTCAGTTCACATTTGTAGGTGGATTATTAGTTTTAGAACTAAAATTAGCATGTTTAAAGTGATTTTCATGCTTCCAGGGGCTCTAAACACAAGATTTGTGGAATGGTTAAAAGTGCATGAAAATGGCCAATTTGCTCACTCTGAGGTCTCAAAAAGTGTTTCTTCACCCCGGGAAGTGAATTAAATACCATTTGGAGGCATTTAATGTTCAAGCAAAAACAGCTGATTTTTGACAAAAGAGATAACACCCCCCCATTACGTAATTCTTCAGAAGGGTGAAAAATGGTCCGTTTTCAAATGTTTTATTTTTGAATGTCAGTTCACATTTGTAGGTGGATTATTAGTTTTAGAGCTAAAATTAGCATGTTTAAAGTGATTTTCATGCTTCCAGGGGCTCAAAACACAAGATTTGTGGAATGGTTAAAAGTGCATGAAAATGGCCAATTTGCTCACTCTGAGGTCTCAAAAAGTGTTTCTTCACCCCGGGAAGTGAATTAAATACCATTTGGAGGCATTTAATGTTCAAGCAAAAACAGCTGATTTTTGACAAAAGAGATAACACCCCCCATTACGTAATTCTTCAGAAAGGTGAAAAATTGTCCGTTTTCAAATGTTTTATTTTTGAATGTCAGTTCACATTTGTAGGTGGATTATTAGTTTTAGAGCTAAAATTAGCATATTTAAAGTGATTTTCATGCTTCCAGGGGCTCTAAACACAAGATTTGTGGAATGGTTAAAAGTGCATGAAAATGGCCAATTTGCTCACTCTGAGGTCTCAAAAAGTGTTTCTTCACCCCGGGAAGTGAATTAAATACCATTTGGAGGCATTTAACGTTCAAGCAAAAACGGCTGATTTTTGACGAAAGAGATAACACCCCCCCATTACGTCATTCTTCAGAAAGGTGAAAAATGGTCCGTTTTCAAATGTTTTATTTTTGAATGTCAATTCACATTTGTAGGTGAATTATTAGTTTTAGAGCTAAAATTAGCATGTTTAAAGTGATTTTCATGCTTCCAGGGGCCCGGGAAGTGAATTAAATACCATTTGGAGGCATTTAATGTTCAAGCAAAAACAGCTGATTTTTGACAAAAGAGATAACACCCCCATTACGTCATTCTTCAGAAAGGTAAAAAATGGTCAGTTTTCAAATGTTTTACTTTTGAACGTCAGTTCACATTTGTAGGTGGGTTATTAGTTTTAGAGCTAAAATTAGCATGTTTAAAGTGATTTTCATGCTTCCAGGGGCTCTAAACACAAGATTTGTGGAATGGTTAAAAGTGCATGAAAATGGCCAATTTGCTCACTCTGAGGTCTCAAAAAGTGTTTCTTCACCCCGTGAAGTGAATTAAATACAATTTGGAGGCATTTAATGTTCAAGCAAAAACGGCGGATTTTTGACAAAAGAGATAACACCCCCCATTACGTGATGCTTCAGAAAGGTGAAAAATTGTCCGTTTTCAAATGTTTTATTTTTGAATGTCAGTTCACATTTGTAGGTGGATCATCAGTTTTAGAGCTAAAAAAATTAGCATGTTTAAAGTGATTTTCATGCTTCCAGGGGCTCTAAACACAAGATTTGTGGAATGGTTAAAAGTGCATGAAAATGGCCAATTTGCTCACTCTGAGGTCTCAAAAAGTGTTTCTTCACCCCGGGAAGTGAATTAAATACCATTTGGAGGCATTTAATGTTCAAGCAAAAACGGTTGATTTTTGACAAAAGAGATAACACCCCCCCATTACGTCATTCTTCAGAAAGGTGAAAAATGGTCCGTTTTCAAATGTTTTATTTTTGAACGTCAGTTCACATTTGTAGGTGGATTATTAGTTTTAGAGCTAAAATTAGCATGTTTAAAATGATTTTCATGCTTCCAGGGGCTCTAAACACAAGATTTGTGGAATGGTTAAAAGTGCATGAAAATGGCCAATTTGCTCACTCTGAGGTCTCAAAAGTGAATTGAATACCATTTGTAGGCATTTAATGTTCAAGCAAAACCAGCTGATTTTTGACAAAAGAGATAACACCCCCCCATTACGTAATTCTTCAGAAAGGTGAAAAATGGTCCGTTTTCAAATGTTTTATTTTTGAACGTCAGTTCACATTTGTAGGTGGATTATTAGTTTTAGAGCTAAAATTAGCATGTTTAAAGTGATTTTCATACTTCCTGTGGCCCTAAACACAAGGTTTGTGGAATAGTTAAAAGTGCATGAAAATGGCCAATTTGCTCACTCTGAGGTCTCAAAAAGTGTTTCTTCACCCCGGGAAGTGAATTAAATACCATTTGGAGGCATTTAATGTTCAAGCAAAAACAGCTGATTTTTGACAAAAGAAATAACACCCCCCCCCATTACGTAATTCTTCAGAAAGGTGAAAAATTTTCCGTTTTCAAATGTTTTATTTTTGAATGTCAGTTCACATTTGTAGGTGGATTATTAGTTTTAGAGCTAAAATTAGCATATTTAAAGTGATTTTCATGCTTCCAGGGGCTCTAAACACAAGATTTGTGGAATGGTTAAAAGTGCATGAAAATGGCCAATTTGCTCACTCTGAGGTCTCAAAAAGTGTTTCTTCACCCCGGGAAGTGAATTAAATACCATTTGGAGGCATTTAATGTTCAAGCAAAAACGGCTGATTTTTGACAAAAGAGATAACACCCCCCCATTACGTGATGCTTCAGAAAGGTGAACAATTGTCCGTTTTCAAATGTTTTATTTTTGAATGTCAGTTCACATTTGTAGGTGGATCTTCAGTTTTAGAGCTACAAAAATTAGCATGTTTAAAGTGATTTTCATGCTTCCAGGGGCTCTAAACACAAGATTTGTGGAATGGTTAAAAGTGCATGAAAATTGCCAATTTGCTCACTCTGAGGTCTCAAAAAGTGTTTCTTCACCCCGGGAAGTGAATTGAATACAATTTGGAGGCATTTAATGTTCAAGCAAAAACGGCGGATTTTTGACAAAAGAGATAACACCCCCCATTACGTGATGCCTCAGAAAGGTGAAAAATTGTCCGTTTTCAAATGTTTTATTTTTGAATGTCAGTTCACATTTGTAGGTGGATCATCAGTTTTAAAGCTAAAAAAATTAGCATGTTTAAAGTGATTTTCATGCTTCCAGGGGCTCTAAACACAAGATTTGTGGAATGGTTAAAAGTGCATGAAAATGGCCAATTTGCTCACTCTGAGGTCTCAAAAAGTGTTTCTTCACCCCGGGAAGTGAATTAAATACCATTTGGAGGCATTTAATGTTCAATCAAAAACAGCTGATTTTTGACAAAAGAGATAACACCTCCCATTACGTCATGCTTCAGAAAGGTGAAAAATTGACCGTTTTCAAATGTTATATTTTTGAATGTCAGTTCACATTTGTAGGTGGATTATTAGTTTTAGAGCTAAAATTAGCATATTTAAAGTGATTTTCATGCTTCCAGGGGCTCTAAACACAAGATTAGTCGAATGGTTAAAAGTGCATGAAAATGGCCAATTTGCTCACTCTGAGGTCTCAAAAAGTGTTTCTTCACCCCGGGAAGTGAATTAAATACCATTTGGAGGCATTTAATGTTCAAGCAAAAACGGGTGATTTTTGACAAAAGAGATAACACCCCCATTACGTCATTCTTCAGAAAGGTGAAAAATGGTCCGTTTTCAAATTTTTTATTTTTGAACGTCAGTTCACATTTGTAGGTGGATTATTAGTTTTAGAACTAAAATTAGCATGTTTAAAGTGATTTTCATGCTTCCAGGGGCTCTAAACACAAGATTTGTGGAATGGTTAAAAGTGCATGAAAATGGCCAATTTGCTCACTCTGAGGTCTCAAAAAGTGTTTCTTCACCCCGGGAAGTGAATTAAATACCATTTGGAGGCATTTAATGTTCAAGCAAAAACAGCTGATTTTTGACAAAAGAGATAACACCCCCCCATTACGTAATTCTTCAGAAGGGTGAAAAATGGTCCGTTTTCAAATGTTTTATTTTTGAATGTCAGTTCACATTTGTAGGTGGATTATTAGTTTTAGAGCTAAAATTAGCATGTTTAAAGTGATTTTCATGCTTCCAGGGGCTCAAAACACAAGATTTGTGGAATGGTTAAAAGTGCATGAAAATGGCCAATTTGCTCACTCTGAGGTCTCAAAAAGTGTTTCTTCACCCCGGGAAGTGAATTAAATACCATTTGGAGGCATTTAATGTTCAAGCAAAAACAGCTGATTTTTGACAAAAGAGATAACACCCCCCATTACGTAATTCTTCAGAAAGGTGAAAAATTGTCCGTTTTCAAATGTTTTATTTTTGAATGTCAGTTCACATTTGTAGGTGGATTATTAGTTTTAGAGCTAAAATTAGCATATTTAAAGTGATTTTCATGCTTCCAGGGGCTCTAAACACAAGATTTGTGGAATGGTTAAAAGTGCATGAAAATGGCCAATTTGCTCACTCTGAGGTCTCAAAAAGTGTTTCTTCACCCCGGGAAGTGAATTAAATACCATTTGGAGGCATTTAACGTTCAAGCAAAAACGGCTGATTTTTGACGAAAGAGATAACACCCCCCCATTACGTCATTCTTCAGAAAGGTGAAAAATGGTCCGTTTTCAAATGTTTTATTTTTGAATGTCAATTCACATTTGTAGGTGAATTATTAGTTTTAGAGCTAAAATTAGCATGTTTAAAGTGATTTTCATGCTTCCAGGGGCCCGGGAAGTGAATTAAATACCATTTGGAGGCATTTAATGTTCAAGCAAAAACAGCTGATTTTTGACAAAAGAGATAACACCCCCATTACGTCATTCTTCAGAAAGGTAAAAAATGGTCAGTTTTCAAATGTTTTACTTTTGAACGTCAGTTCACATTTGTAGGTGGGTTATTAGTTTTAGAGCTAAAATTAGCATGTTTAAAGTGATTTTCATGCTTCCAGGGGCTCTAAACACAAGATTTGTGGAATGGTTAAAAGTGCATGAAAATGGCCAATTTGCTCACTCTGAGGTCTCAAAAAGTGTTTCTTCATCCCGTGAAGTGAATTAAATACAATTTGGAGGCATTTAATGTTCAAGCAAAAACGGCGGATTTTTGACAAAAGAGATAACACCCCCCATTACGTGATGCTTCAGAAAGGTGAAAAATTGTCCGTTTTCAAATGTTTTATTTTTGAATGTCAGTTCACATTTGTAGGTGGATCATCAGTTTTAGAGCTAAAAAAATTAGCATGTTTAAAGTGATTTTCATGCTTCCAGGGGCTCTAAACACAAGATTTGTGGAATGGTTAAAAGTGCATGAAAATGGCCAATTTGCTCACTCTGAGGTCTCAAAAAGTGTTTCTTCACCCCGGGAAGTGAATTAAATACCATTTGGAGGCATTTAATGTTCAAGCAAAAACGGTTGATTTTTGACAAAAGAGATAACACCCCCCCATTACGTCATTCTTCAGAAAGGTGAAAAATGGTCCGTTTTCAAATGTTTTATTTTTGAACGTCAGTTCACATTTGTAGGTGGATTATTAGTTTTAGAGCTAAAATTAGCATGTTTAAAATGATTTTCATGCTTCCAGGGGCTCTAAACACAAGATTTGTGGAATGGTTAAAAGTGCATGAAAATGGCCAATTTGCTCACTCTGAGGTCTCAAAAGTGAATTGAATACCATTTGTAGGCATTTAATGTTCAAGCAAAACCAGCTGATTTTTGACAAAAGAGATAACACCCCCCCATTACGTAATTCTTCAGAAAGGTGAAAAATGGTCCGTTTTCAAATGTTTTATTTTTGAACGTCAGTTCACATTTGTAGGTGGATTATTAGTTTTAGAGCTAAAATTAGCATGTTTAAAGTGATTTTCATACTTCCTGTGGCCCTAAACACAAGGTTTGTGGAATAGTTAAAAGTGCATGAAAATGGCCAATTTGCTCACTCTGAGGTCTCAAAAAGTGTTTCTTCACCCCGGGAAGTGAATTAAATACCATTTGGAGGCATTTAATGTTCAAGCAAAAACAGCTGATTTTTGACAAAAGAAATAACACCCCCCCCCATTACGTAATTCTTCAGAAAGGTGAAAAATTTTCCGTTTTCAAATTTTTATTTTTGAATGTCAGTTCACATTTGTAGGTGGATTATTAGTTTTAGAGCTAAAATTAGCATATTTAAAGTGATTTTCATGCTTCCAGGGGCTCTAAACACAAGATTTGTGGAATGGTTAAAAGTGCATGAAAATGGCCAATTTGCTCACTCTGAGGTCTCAAAAAGTGTTTCTTCACCCCGGGAAGTGAATTAAATACCATTTGGAGGCATTTAATGTTCAAGCAAAAACGGCTGATTTTTGACAAAAGAGATAACACCCCCCCATTACGTGATGCTTCAGAAAGGTGAAAAATTGTCCGTTTTCAAATGTTTTATTTTTGAATGTCAGTTCACATTTGTAGGTGGATCTTCAGTTTTAGAGCTACAAAAATTAGCATGTTTAAAGTGATTTTCATGCTTCCAGGGGCTCTAAACACAAGATTTGTGGAATGGTTAAAAGTGCATGAAAATTGCCAATTTGCTCACTCTGAGGTCTCAAAAAGTGTTTCTTCACCCCGGGAAGTGAATTGAATACAATTTGGAGGCATTTAATGTTCAAGCAAAAACGGCGGATTTTTGACAAAAGAGATAACACCCCCCATTACGTGATGCCTCAGAAAGGTGAAAAATTGTCCGTTTTCAAATGTTTTATTTTTGAATGTCAGTTCACATTTGTAGGTGGATCATCAGTTTTAAAGCTAAAAAAATTAGCATGTTTAAAGTGATTTTCATGCTTCCAGGGGCTCTAAACACAAGATTTGTGGAATGGTTAAAAGTGCATGAAAATGGCCAATTTGCTCACTCTGAGGTCTCAAAAAGTGTTTCTTCACCCCGGGAAGTGAATTAAATACCATTTGGAGGCATTTAATGTTCAATCAAAAACAGCTGATTTTTGACAAAAGAGATAACACCTCCCATTACGTCATGCTTCAGAAAGGTGAAAAATTGACCGTTTTCAAATGTTATATTTTTGAATGTCAGTTCACATTTGTAGGTGGATTATTAGTTTTAGAGCTAAAATTAGCATATTTAAAGTGATTTTCATGCTTCCAGGGGCTCTAAACACAAGATTAGTCGAATGGTTAAAAGTGCATGAAAATGGCCAATTTGCTCACTCTGAGGTCTCAAAAAGTGTTTCTTCACCCCGGGAAGTGAATTAAATACCATTTGGAGGCATTTAATGTTCAAGCAAAAACGGGTGATTTTTGACAAAAGAGATAACACCCCCATTACGTCATTCTTCAGAAAGGTGAAAAATGGTCCGTTTTCAAATTTTTTATTTTTGAACGTCAGTTCACATTTGTAGGTGGATTATTAGTTTTAGAACTAAAATTAGCATGTTTAAAGTGATTTTCATGCTTCCAGGGGCTCTAAACACAAGATTTGTGGAATGGTTAAAAGTGCATGAAAATGGCCAATTTGCTCACTCTGAGGTCTCAAAAAGTGTTTCTTCACCCCGGGAAGTGAATTAAATACCATTTGGAGGCATTTAATGTTCAAGCAAAAACAGCTGATTTTTGACAAAAGAGATAACACCCCCCCATTACGTAATTCTTCAGAAGGGTGAAAAATGGTCCGTTTTCAAATGTTTTATTTTTGAATGTCAGTTCACATTTGTAGGTGGATTATTAGTTTTAGAGCTAAAATTAGCATGTTTAAAGTGATTTTCATGCTTCCAGGGGCTCAAAACACAAGATTTGTGGAATGGTTAAAAGTGCATGAAAATGGCCAATTTGCTCACTCTGAGGTCTCAAAAAGTGTTTCTTCACCCCGGGAAGTGAATTAAATACCATTTGGAGGCATTTAATGTTCAAGCAAAAACAGCTGATTTTTGACAAAAGAGATAACACCCCCCATTACGTAATTCTTCAGAAAGGTGAAAAATTGTCCGTTTTCAAATGTTTTATTTTTGAATGTCAGTTCACATTTGTAGGTGGATTATTAGTTTTAGAGCTAAAATTAGCATATTTAAAGTGATTTTCATGCTTCCAGGGGCTCTAAACACAAGATTTGTGGAATGGTTAAAAGTGCATGAAAATGGCCAATTTGCTCACTCTGAGGTCTCAAAAAGTGTTTCTTCACCCCGGGAAGTGAATTAAATACCATTTGGAGGCATTTAACGTTCAAGCAAAAACGGCTGATTTTTGACGAAAGAGATAACACCCCCCCATTACGTCATTCTTCAGAAAGGTGAAAAATGGTCCGTTTTCAAATGTTTTATTTTTGAATGTCAATTCACATTTGTAGGTGAATTATTAGTTTTAGAGCTAAAATTAGCATGTTTAAAGTGATTTTCATGCTTCCAGGGGCCCGGGAAGTGAATTAAATACCATTTGGAGGCATTTAATGTTCAAGCAAAAACAGCTGATTTTTGACAAAAGAGATAACACCCCCATTACGTCATTCTTCAGAAAGGTAAAAAATGGTCAGTTTTCAAATGTTTTACTTTTGAACGTCAGTTCACATTTGTAGGTGGGTTATTAGTTTTAGAGCTAAAATTAGCATGTTTAAAGTGATTTTCATGCTTCCAGGGGCTCTAAACACAAGATTTGTGGAATGGTTAAAAGTGCATGAAAATGGCCAATTTGCTCACTCTGAGGTCTCAAAAAGTGTTTCTTCACCCCGTGAAGTGAATTAAATACAATTTGGAGGCATTTAATGTTCAAGCAAAAACGGCGGATTTTTGACAAAAGAGATAACACCCCCCATTACGTGATGCTTCAGAAAGGTGAAAAATTGTCCGTTTTCAAATGTTTTATTTTTGAATGTCAGTTCACATTTGTAGGTGGATCATCAGTTTTAGAGCTAAAAAAATTAGCATGTTTAAAGTGATTTTCATGCTTCCAGGGGCTCTAAACACAAGATTTGTGGAATGGTTAAAAGTGCATGAAAATGGCCAATTTGCTCACTCTGAGGTCTCAAAAAGTGTTTCTTCACCCCGGGAAGTGAATTAAATACCATTTGGAGGCATTTAATGTTCAAGCAAAAACGGTTGATTTTTGACAAAAGAGATAACACCCCCCCATTACGTCATTCTTCAGAAAGGTGAAAAATGGTCCGTTTTCAAATGTTTTATTTTTGAACGTCAGTTCACATTTGTAGGTGGATTATTAGTTTTAGAGCTAAAATTAGCATGTTTAAAATGATTTTCATGCTTCCAGGGGCTCTAAACACAAGATTTGTGGAATGGTTAAAAGTGCATGAAAATGGCCAATTTGCTCACTCTGAGGTCTCAAAAGTGAATTGAATACCATTTGTAGGCATTTAATGTTCAAGCAAAACCAGCTGATTTTTGACAAAAGAGATAACACCCCCCCATTACGTAATTCTTCAGAAAGGTGAAAAATGGTCCGTTTTCAAATGTTTTATTTTTGAACGTCAGTTCACATTTGTAGGTGGATTATTAGTTTTAGAGCTAAAATTAGCATGTTTAAAGTGATTTTCATACTTCCTGTGGCCCTAAACACAAGGTTTGTGGAATAGTTAAAAGTGCATGAAAATGGCCAATTTGCTCACTCTGAGGTCTCAAAAAGTGTTTCTTCACCCCGGGAAGTGAATTAAATACCATTTGGAGGCATTTAATGTTCAAGCAAAAACAGCTGATTTTTGACAAAAGAAATAACACCCCCCCCCCATTACGTAATTCTTCAGAAAGGTGAAAAATTTTCCGTTTTCAAATGTTTTATTTTTGAATGTCAGTTCACATTTGTAGGTGGATTATTAGTTTTAGAGCTAAAATTAGCATATTTAAAGTGATTTTCATGCTTCCAGGGGCTCTAAACACAAGATTTGTGGAATGGTTAAAAGTGCATG
This sequence comes from Lissotriton helveticus, assembly GCF_964261635.1. Lineage (NCBI taxonomy): Eukaryota > Metazoa > Chordata > Amphibia > Caudata > Salamandridae > Lissotriton > Lissotriton helveticus. The sequence continues at coordinate 4,998,182 of NW_027611740.1, forward strand.
AAAATGGCCAATTTGCTCACTCTGAGGTCTCAAAAAGTGTTTCTTCACCCCGGGAAGTGAATTAAATACCATTTGGAGGCATTTAATGTTCAAGCAAAAACGGCTGATTTTTGACAAAAGAGATAACACCCCCCCATTACGTGATGCTTCAGAAAGGTGAAAAATTGTCCGTTTTCAAATGTTTTATTTTTGAATGTCAGTTCACATTTGTAGGTGGATCTTCAGTTTTAGAGCTACAAAAATTAGCATGTTTAAAGTGATTTTCATGCTTCCAGGGGCTCTAAACACAAGATTTGTGGAATGGTTAAAAGTGCATGAAAATTGCCAATTTGCTCACTCTGAGGTCTCAAAAAGTGTTTCTTCACCCCGGGAAGTGAATTGAATACAATTTGGAGGCATTTAATGTTCAAGCAAAAACGGCGGATTTTTGACAAAAGAGATAACACCCCCCATTACGTGATGCCTCAGAAAGGTGAAAAATTGTCCGTTTTCAAATGTTTTATTTTTGAATGTCAGTTCACATTTGTAGGTGGATCATCAGTTTTAAAGCTAAAAAAATTAGCATGTTTAAAGTGATTTTCATGCTTCCAGGGGCTCTAAACACAAGATTTGTGGAATGGTTAAAAGTGCATGAAAATGGCCAATTTGCTCACTCTGAGGTCTCAAAAAGTGTTTCTTCACCCCGGGAAGTGAATTAAATACCATTTGGAGGCATTTAATGTTCAATCAAAAACAGCTGATTTTTGACAAAAGAGATAACACCTCCCATTACGTCATGCTTCAGAAAGGTGAAAAATTGACCGTTTTCAAATGTTATATTTTTGAATGTCAGTTCACATTTGTAGGTGGATTATTAGTTTTAGAGCTAAAATTAGCATATTTAAAGTGATTTTCATGCTTCCAGGGGCTCTAAACACAAGATTAGTCGAATGGTTAAAAGTGCATGAAAATGGCCAATTTGCTCACTCTGAGGTCTCAAAAAGTGTTTCTTCACCCCGGGAAGTGAATTAAATACCATTTGGAGGCATTTAATGTTCAAGCAAAAACGGGTGATTTTTGACAAAAGAGATAACACCCCCATTACGTCATTCTTCAGAAAGGTGAAAAATGGTCCGTTTTCAAATTTTTTATTTTTGAACGTCAGTTCACATTTGTAGGTGGATTATTAGTTTTAGAACTAAAATTAGCATGTTTAAAGTGATTTTCATGCTTCCAGGGGCTCTAAACACAAGATTTGTGGAATGGTTAAAAGTGCATGAAAATGGCCAATTTGCTCACTCTGAGGTCTCAAAAAGTGTTTCTTCACCCCGGGAAGTGAATTAAATACCATTTGGAGGCATTTAATGTTCAAGCAAAAACAGCTGATTTTTGACAAAAGAGATAACACCCCCCCATTACGTAATTCTTCAGAAGGGTGAAAAATGGTCCGTTTTCAAATGTTTTATTTTTGAATGTCAGTTCACATTTGTAGGTGGATTATTAGTTTTAGAGCTAAAATTAGCATGTTTAAAGTGATTTTCATGCTTCCAGGGGCTCAAAACACAAGATTTGTGGAATGGTTAAAAGTGCATGAAAATGGCCAATTTGCTCACTCTGAGGTCTCAAAAAGTGTTTCTTCACCCCGGGAAGTGAATTAAATACCATTTGGAGGCATTTAATGTTCAAGCAAAAACAGCTGATTTTTGACAAAAGAGATAACACCCCCCATTACGTAATTCTTCAGAAAGGTGAAAAATTGTCCGTTTTCAAATGTTTTATTTTTGAATGTCAGTTCACATTTGTAGGTGGATTATTAGTTTTAGAGCTAAAATTAGCATATTTAAAGTGATTTTCATGCTTCCAGGGGCTCTAAACACAAGATTTGTGGAATGGTTAAAAGTGCATGAAAATGGCCAATTTGCTCACTCTGAGGTCTCAAAAAGTGTTTCTTCACCCCGGGAAGTGAATTAAATACCATTTGGAGGCATTTAACGTTCAAGCAAAAACGGCTGATTTTTGACGAAAGAGATAACACCCCCCCATTACGTCATTCTTCAGAAAGGTGAAAAATGGTCCGTTTTCAAATGTTTTATTTTTGAATGTCAATTCACATTTGTAGGTGAATTATTAGTTTTAGAGCTAAAATTAGCATGTTTAAAGTGATTTTCATGCTTCCAGGGGCCCGGGAAGTGAATTAAATACCATTTGGAGGCATTTAATGTTCAAGCAAAAACAGCTGATTTTTGACAAAAGAGATAACACCCCCATTACGTCATTCTTCAGAAAGGTAAAAAATGGTCAGTTTTCAAATGTTTTACTTTTGAACGTCAGTTCACATTTGTAGGTGGGTTATTAGTTTTAGAGCTAAAATTAGCATGTTTAAAGTGATTTTCATGCTTCCAGGGGCTCTAAACACAAGATTTGTGGAATGGTTAAAAGTGCATGAAAATGGCCAATTTGCTCACTCTGAGGTCTCAAAAAGTGTTTCTTCACCCCGTGAAGTGAATTAAATACAATTTGGAGGCATTTAATGTTCAAGCAAAAACGGCGGATTTTTGACAAAAGAGATAACACCCCCCATTACGTGATGCTTCAGAAAGGTGAAAAATTGTCCGTTTTCAAATGTTTTATTTTTGAATGTCAGTTCACATTTGTAGGTGGATCATCAGTTTTAGAGCTAAAAAAATTAGCATGTTTAAAGTGATTTTCATGCTTCCAGGGGCTCTAAACACAAGATTTGTGGAATGGTTAAAAGTGCATGAAAATGGCCAATTTGCTCACTCTGAGGTCTCAAAAAGTGTTTCTTCACCCCGGGAAGTGAATTAAATACCATTTGGAGGCATTTAATGTTCAAGCAAAAACGGTTGATTTTTGACAAAAGAGATAACACCCCCCCATTACGTCATTCTTCAGAAAGGTGAAAAATGGTCCGTTTTCAAATGTTTTATTTTTGAACGTCAGTTCACATTTGTAGGTGGATTATTAGTTTTAGAGCTAAAATTAGCATGTTTAAAATGATTTTCATGCTTCCAGGGGCTCTAAACACAAGATTTGTGGAATGGTTAAAAGTGCATGAAAATGGCCAATTTGCTCACTCTGAGGTCTCAAAAGTGAATTGAATACCATTTGTAGGCATTTAATGTTCAAGCAAAACCAGCTGATTTTTGACAAAAGAGATAACACCCCCCCATTACGTAATTCTTCAGAAAGGTGAAAAATGGTCCGTTTTCAAATGTTTTATTTTTGAACGTCAGTTCACATTTGTAGGTGGATTATTAGTTTTAGAGCTAAAATTAGCATGTTTAAAGTGATTTTCATACTTCCTGTGGCCCTAAACACAAGGTTTGTGGAATAGTTAAAAGTGCATGAAAATGGCCAATTTGCTCACTCTGAGGTCTCAAAAAGTGTTTCTTCACCCCGGGAAGTGAATTAAATACCATTTGGAGGCATTTAATGTTCAAGCAAAAACAGCTGATTTTTGACAAAAGAAATAACACCCCCCCCCATTACGTAATTCTTCAGAAAGGTGAAAAATTTTCCGTTTTCAAATGTTTTATTTTTGAATGTCAGTTCACATTTGTAGGTGGATTATTAGTTTTAGAGCTAAAATTAGCATATTTAAAGTGATTTTCATGCTTCCAGGGGCTCTAAACACAAGATTTGTGGAATGGTTAAAAGTGCATGAAAATGGCCAATTTGCTCACTCTGAGGTCTCAAAAAGTGTTTCTTCACCCCGGGAAGTGAATTAAATACCATTTGGAGGCATTTAATGTTCAAGCAAAAACGGCTGATTTTTGACAAAAGAGATAACACCCCCCCATTACGTGATGCTTCAGAAAGGTGAAAAATTGTCCGTTTTCAAATGTTTTATTTTTGAATGTCAGTTCACATTTGTAGGTGGATCTTCAGTTTTAGAGCTACAAAAATTAGCATGTTTAAAGTGATTTTCATGCTTCCAGGGGCTCTAAACACAAGATTTGTGGAATGGTTAAAAGTGCATGAAAATTGCCAATTTGCTCACTCTGAGGTCTCAAAAAGTGTTTCTTCACCCCGGGAAGTGAATTGAATACAATTTGGAGGCATTTAATGTTCAAGCAAAAACGGCGGATTTTTGACAAAAGAGATAACACCCCCCATTACGTGATGCCTCAGAAAGGTGAAAAATTGTCCGTTTTCAAATGTTTTATTTTTGAATGTCAGTTCACATTTGTAGGTGGATCATCAGTTTTAAAGCTAAAAAAATTAGCATGTTTAAAGTGATTTTCATGCTTCCAGGGGCTCTAAACACAAGATTTGTGGAATGGTTAAAAGTGCATGAAAATGGCCAATTTGCTCACTCTGAGGTCTCAAAAAGTGTTTCTTCACCCCGGGAAGTGAATTAAATACCATTTGGAGGCATTTAATGTTCAATCAAAAACAGCTGATTTTTGACAAAAGAGATAACACCTCCCATTACGTCATGCTTCAGAAAGGTGAAAAATTGACCGTTTTCAAATGTTATATTTTTGAATGTCAGTTCACATTTGTAGGTGGATTATTAGTTTTAGAGCTAAAATTAGCATATTTAAAGTGATTTTCATGCTTCCAGGGGCTCTAAACACAAGATTAGTCGAATGGTTAAAAGTGCATGAAAATGGCCAATTTGCTCACTCTGAGGTCTCAAAAAGTGTTTCTTCACCCCGGGAAGTGAATTAAATACCATTTGGAGGCATTTAATGTTCAAGCAAAAACGGGTGATTTTTGACAAAAGAGATAACACCCCCATTACGTCATTCTTCAGAAAGGTGAAAAATGGTCCGTTTTCAAATTTTTTATTTTTGAACGTCAGTTCACATTTGTAGGTGGATTATTAGTTTTAGAACTAAAATTAGCATGTTTAAAGTGATTTTCATGCTTCCAGGGGCTCTAAACACAAGATTTGTGGAATGGTTAAAAGTGCATGAAAATGGCCAATTTGCTCACTCTGAGGTCTCAAAAAGTGTTTCTTCACCCCGGGAAGTGAATTAAATACCATTTGGAGGCATTTAATGTTCAAGCAAAAACAGCTGATTTTTGACAAAAGAGATAACACCCCCCCATTACGTAATTCTTCAGAAGGGTGAAAAATTGTCCGTTTTCAAATGTTTTATTTTTGAATGTCAGTTCACATTTGTAGGTGGATTATTAGTTTTAGAGCTAAAATTAGCATGTTTAAAGTGATTTTCATGCTTCCAGGGGCTCAAAACACAAGATTTGTGGAATGGTTAAAAGTGCATGAAAATGGCCAATTTGCTCACTCTGAGGTCTCAAAAAGTGTTTCTTCACCCCGGGAAGTGAATTAAATACCATTTGGAGGCATTTAATGTTCAAGCAAAAACAGCTGATTTTTGACAAAAGAGATAACACCCCCCATTACGTAATTCTTCAGAAAGGTGAAAAATTGTCCGTTTTCAAATGTTTTATTTTTGAATGTCAGTTCACATTTGTAGGTGGATTATTAGTTTTAGAGCTAAAATTAGCATATTTAAAGTGATTTTCATGCTTCCAGGGGCTCTAAACACAAGATTTGTGGAATGGTTAAAAGTGCATGAAAATGGCCAATTTGCTCACTCTGAGGTCTCAAAAAGTGGTTCTTCACCCCGGGAAGTGAATTAAATACCATTTGGAGGCATTTAATGTTCAAGCAAAAACGGCTGATTTTTGACGAAAGAGATAACACCCCCCCATTACGTCATTCTTCAGAAAGGTGAAAAATGGTCCGTTTTCAAATGTTTTATTTTTGAATGTCAATTCACATTTGTAGGTGAATTATTAGTTTTAGAGCTAAAATTAGCATGTTTAAAGTGATTTTCATGCTTCCAGGGGCCCGGGAAGTGAATTAAATACCATTTGGAGGCATTTAATGTTCAAGCAAAAACAGCTGATTTTTGACAAAAGAGATAACACCCCCATTACGTCATTCTTCAGAAAGGTAAAAAATGGTCCGTTTTCAAATGTTTTACTTTTGAACGTCAGTTCACATTTGTAGGTGGGTTATTAGTTTTAGAGCTAAAATTAGCATGTTTAAAGTGATTTTCATGCTTCCAGGGGCTCTAAACACAAGATTTGTGGAATGGTTAAAAGTGCATGAAAATGGCCAATTTGCTCACTCTGAGGTCTCAAAAAGTGTTTCTTCACCCCGTGAAGTGAATTAAATACAATTTGGAGGCATTTAATGTTCAAGCAAAAACGGCGGATTTTTGACAAAAGAGATAACACCCCCCATTACGTGATGCTTCAGAAAGGTGAAAAATTGTCCGTTTTCAAATGTTTTATTTTTGAATGTCAGTTCACATTTGTAGGTGGATCATCAGTTTTAGAGCTAAAAAAATTAGCATGTTTAAAGTGATTTTCATGCTTCCAGGGGCTCTAAACACAAGATTTGTGGAATGGTTAAAAGTGCATGAAAATGGCCAATTTGCTCACTCTGAGGTCTCAAAAAGTGCTTCTTCACCCCGGGAAGTGAATTAAATACCATTTGGAGGCATTTAATGTTCAAGCAAAAACGGTTGATTTTTGACAAAAGAGATAACACCCCCCCATTACGTCATTCTTCAGAAAGGTGAAAAATGGTCCGTTTTCAAATGTTTTATTTTTGAACGTCAGTTCACATTTGTAGGTGGATTATTAGTTTTAGAGCTAAAATTAGCATGTTTAAAGTGATTTTCATGCTTCCTGTGGCCCTAAACACAAGGTTTGTGGAATGGTTAAAAGTGCATGAAAATGGCCAATTTGCTCACTCTGAGGTCTCAAAAAGTGCTTCTTCACCCCGGGAAGTGAATTAAATACCATTTGGAGGCATTTAATGTTCAAGCAAAAACGGTTGATTTTTGACAAAAGAGATAACACCCCCCCATTACGTCATTCTTCAGAAAGGTGAAAAATGGTCCGTTTTCAAATGTTTTATTTTTGAACGTCAGTTCACATTTGTAGGTGGATTATTAGTTTTAGAGCTAAAATTAGCATGTTTAAAATGATTTTCATGCTTCCAGGGGCTCTAAACACAAGATTTGTGGAATGGTTAAAAGTGCATGAAAATGGCCAATTTGCTCACTCTGAGGTCTCAAAAAGTGTTTCTTCACCCCGGGAAGTGAATTGAATACCATTTGTAGGCATTTAATGTTCAAGCAAAACCAGCTGATTTTTGACAAAAGAGATAACACCCCCCATTACGTGATGCTTCAGAAAGGTGAAAAATTGTCCGTTTTCAAATGTTTTATTTTTGAATGTCAGTTCACATTTGTAGGTGGATCATCAGTTTTAGAGCTAAAAAAATTAGCATGTTTAAAGTGATTTTCATACTTCCAGGGGCTCTAAACACAAGATTTGTGGAATGGTTAAAAGTGCATGAAAATGGCCAATTTGCTCACTCTGAGGTCTCAAAAAGTGTTTCTTCACCCCGGGAAGTGAATTAAATACCATTTGGAGGCATTTAATGTTCAATCAAAAACAGCTGATTTTTGACAAAAGAGATAACACCTCCCATTACGTCATGCTTCAGAAAGGTGAAAAATTGTCCGTTTTCAAATGTTTTATTTTTGAATGTCAGTTCACATTTGTAGGTGGATTATTAGTTTTAGAGCTAAAATTGGCATGTTTAAAGTGATTTTCATGCTTCCTGTGGCCCTAAACACAAGGTTTGTGGAATGGTTAAAAGTGCATGAAAATGGCCAATTTGCTCACTCTGAGGTCTCAAAAAGTGTTTCTTCACCCCGGGAAGTGAATTAAATACCATTTGGAGGCATTTAATGTTCAAGCAAAAACGGCTGATTTTTGACAAAAGAGATAACACCCCCCCATTACGTCATTCTTCAGAAAGGTGAAAAATTGTCCGTTTTCAAATGTTTTATTTTTGAATGTCAGTTCACATTTGTAGGTGGATTATTAGTTTTAGAGCTAAAATTAGCATATTTAAAGTGATTTTCATGCTTCCAGGGGCTCTAAACACAAGATTTGTGGAATGGTTAAAAGTGCATGAAAATGGCCAATTTGCTCACTCTGAGGTCTCAAAAAGTGTTTCTTCACCCCGGGAAGTGAATTAAATACCATTTGGAGGCATTTAATGTTCAAGCAAAAACGGCTGATTTTTGACGAAAGAGATAACACCCCCCCATTACGTCATTCTTCAGAAAGGTGAAAAATGGTCCGTTTTCAAATGTTTTATTTTTGAATGTCAATTCACATTTGTAGGTGAATTATTAGTTTTAGAGCTAAAATTAGCATGTTTAAAGTGATTTTCATGCTTCCAGGGGCCCGGGAAGTGAATTAAATACCATTTGGAGGCATTTAATGTTCAAGCAAAAACAGCTGATTTTTGACAAAAGAGATAACACCCCCATTACGTCATTCTTCAGAAAGGTAAAAAATGGTCAGTTTTCAAATGTTTTACTTTTGAACGTCAGTTCACATTTGTAGGTGGGTTATTAGTTTTAGAGCTAAAATTAGCATGTTTAAAGTGATTTTCATGCTTCCAGGGGCTCTAAACACAAGATTTGTGGAATGGTTAAAAGTGCATGAAAATGGCCAATTTGCTCACTCTGAGGTCTCAAAAAGTGTTTCTTCACCCCGTGAAGTGAATTAAATACAATTTGGAGGCATTTAATGTTCAAGCAAAAACGGCGGATTTTTGACAAAAGAGATAACACCCCCCATTACGTGATGCTTCAGAAAGGTGAAAAATTGTCCGTTTTCAAATGTTTTATTTTTGAATGTCAGTTCACATTTGTAGGTGGATCATCAGTTTTAGAGCTAAAAAAATTAGCATGTTTAAAGTGATTTTCATGCTTCCAGGGGCTCTAAACACAAGATTTGTGGAATGGTTAAAAGTGCATGAAAATGGCCAATTTGCTCACTCTGAGGTCTCAAAAAGTGTTTCTTCACCCCGGGAAGTGAATTAAATACCATTTGGAGGCATTTAATGTTCAAGCAAAAACGGTTGATTTTTGACAAAAGAGATAACACCCCCCCATTACGTCATTCTTCAGAAAGGTGAAAAATGGTCCGTTTTCAAATGTTTTATTTTTGAACGTCAGTTCACATTTGTAGGTGGATTATTAGTTTTAGAGCTAAAATTAGCATGTTTAAAATGATTTTCATGCTTCCAGGGGCTCTAAACACAAGATTTGTGGAATGGTTAAAAGTGCATGAAAATGGCCAATTTGCTCACTCTGAGGTCTCAAAAAGTGTTTCTTCACCCCGGGAAGTGAATTGAATACCATTTGTAGGCATTTAATGTTCAAGCAAAACCAGCTGATTTTTGACAAAAGAGATAACACCCCCCCATTACGTAATTCTTCAGAAAGGTGAAAAATGGTCCGTTTTCAAATGTTTTATTTTTGAACGTCAGTTCACATTTGTAGGTGGATTATTAGTTTTAGAGCTAAAATTAGCATGTTTAAAGTGATTTTCATACTTCCTGTGGCCCTAAACACAAGGTTTGTGGAATAGTTAAAAGTGCATGAAAATGGCCAATTTGCTCACTCTGAGGTCTCAAAAAGTGTTTCTTCACCCCGGGAAGTGAATTAAATACCATTTGGAGGCATTTAATGTTCAAGCAAAAACAGCTGATTTTTGACAAAAGAAATAACACCCCCCCCCCATTACGTAATTCTTCAGAAAGGTGAAAAATTTTCCGTTTTCAAATGTTTTATTTTTGAATGTCAGTTCACATTTGTAGGTGGATTATTAGTTTTAGAGCTAAAATTAGCATATTTAAAGTGATTTTCATGCTTCCAGGGGCTCTAAACACAAGATTTGTGGAATGGTTAAAAGTGCATGAAAATGGCCAATTTGCTCACTCTGAGGTCTCAAAAAGTGTTTCTTCACCCCGGGAAGTGAATTAAATACCATTTGGAGGCATTTAATGTTCAAGCAAAAACGGCTGATTTTTGACAAAAGAGATAACACCCCCCCATTACGTGATGCTTCAGAAAGGTGAAAAATTGTCCGTTTTCAAATGTTTTATTTTTGAATGTCAGTTCACATTTGTAGGTGGATCTTCAGTTTTAGAGCTACAAAAATTAGCATGTTTAAAGTGATTTTCATGCTTCCAGGGGCTCTAAACACAAGATTTGTGGAATGGTTAAAAGTGCATGAAAATTGCCAATTTGCTCACTCTGAGGTCTCAAAAAGTGTTTCTTCACCCCGGGAAGTGAATTGAATACAATTTGGAGGCATTTAATGTTCAAGCAAAAACGGCGGATTTTTGACAAAAGAGATAACACCCCCCATTACGTGATGCCTCAGAAAGGTGAAAAATTGTCCGTTTTCAAATGTTTTATTTTTGAATGTCAGTTCACATTTGTAGGTGAATCATCAGTTTTAAAGCTAAAAAAATTAGCATGTTTAAAGTGATTTTCATGCTTCCAGGGGCTCTAAACACAAGATTTGTGGAATGGTTAAAAGTGCATGAAAATGGCCAATTTGCTCACTCTGAGGTCTCAAAAAGTGTTTCTTCACCCCGGGAAGTGAATTAAATACCATTTGGAGGCATTTAATGTTCAATCAAAAACAGCTGATTTTTGACAAAAGAGATAACACCTCCCATTACGTCATGCTTCAGAAAGGTGAAAAATTGACCGTTTTCAAATGTTATATTTTTGAATGTCAGTTCACATTTGTAGGTGGATTATTAGTTTTAGAGCTAAAATTAGCATATTTAAAGTGATTTTCATGCTTCCAGGGGCTCTAAACACAAGATTAGTCGAATGGTTAAAAGTGCATGAAAATGGCCAATTTGCTCACTCTGAGGTCTCAAAAAGTGTTTCTTCACCCCGGGAAGTGAATTAAATACCATTTGGAGGCATTTAATGTTCAAGCAAAAACGGGTGATTTTTGACAAAAGAGATAACACCCCCATTACGTCATTCTTCAGAAAGGTGAAAAATGGTCCGTTTTCAAATTTTTTATTTTTGAACGTCAGTTCACATTTGTAGGTGGATTATTAGTTTTAGAACTAAAATTAGCATGTTTAAAGTGATTTTCATGCTTCCAGGGGCTCTAAACACAAGATTTGTGGAATGGTTAAAAGTGCATGAAAATGGCCAATTTGCTCACTCTGAGGTCTCAAAAAGTGTTTCTTCACCCCGGGAAGTGAATTAAATACCATTTGGAGGCATTTAATGTTCAAGCAAAAACAGCTGATTTTTGACAAAAGAGATAACACCCCCCCATTACGTAATTCTTCAGAAGGGTGAAAAATTGTCCGTTTTCAAATGTTTTATTTTTGAATGTCAGTTCACATTTGTAGGTGGATTATTAGTTTTAGAGCTAAAATTAGCATGTTTAAAGTGATTTTCATGCTTCCAGGGGCTCAAAACACAAGATTTGTGGAATGGTTAAAAGTGCATGAAAATGGCCAATTTGCTCACTCTGAGGTCTCAAAAAGTGTTTCTTCACCCCGGGAAGTGAATTAAATACCATTTGGAGGCATTTAATGTTCAAGCAAAAACAGCTGATTTTTGACAAAAGAGATAACACCCCCCATTACGTAATTCTTCAGAAAGGTGAAAAATTGTCCGTTTTCAAATGTTTTATTTTTGAATGTCAGTTCACATTTGTAGGTGGATTATTAGTTTTAGAGCTAAAATTAGCATATTTAAAGTGATTTTCATGCTTCCAGGGGCTCTAAACACAAGATTTGTGGAATGGTTAAAAGTGCATGAAAATGGCCAATTTGCTCACTCTGAGGTCTCAAAAAGTGTTTCTTCACCCCGGGAAGTGAATTAAATACCATTTGGAGGCATTTAATGTTCAAGCAAAAACGGCTGATTTTTGACGAAAGAGATAACACCCCCCCATTACGTCATTCTTCAGAAAGGTGAAAAATGGTCCGTTTTCAAATGTTTTATTTTTGAATGTCAATTCACATTTGTAGGTGAATTATTAGTTTTAGAGCTAAAATTAGCATGTTTAAAGTGATTTTCATGCTTCCAGGGGCCCGGGAAGTGAATTAAATACCATTTGGAGGCATTTAATGTTCAAGCAAAAACAGCTGATTTTTGACAAAAGAGATAACACCCCCATTACGTCATTCTTCAGAAAGGTAAAAAATGGTCCGTTTTCAAATGTTTTACTTTTGAACGTCAGTTCACATTTGTAGGTGGGTTATTAGTTTTAGAGCTAAAATTAGCATGTTTAAAGTGATTTTCATGCTTCCAGGGGCTCTAAACACAAGATTTGTGGAATGGTTAAAAGTGCATGAAAATGGCCAATTTGCTCACTCTGAGGTCTCAAAAAGTGTTTCTTCACCCCGTGAAGTGAATTAAATACAATTTGGAGGCATTTAATGTTCAAGCAAAAACGGCGGATTTTTGACAAAAGAGATAACACCCCCCATTACGTGATGCTTCAGAAAGGTGAAAAATTGTCCGTTTTCAAATGTTTTATTTTTGAATGTCAGTTCACATTTGTAGGTGGATCATCAGTTTTAGAGCTAAAAAAATTAGCATGTTTAAAGTGATTTTCATGCTTCCAGGGGCTCTAAACACAAGATTTGTGGAATGGTTAAAAGTGCATGAAAATGGCCAATTTGCTCACTCTGAGGTCTCAAAAAGTGTTTCTTCACCCCGGGAAGTGAATTAAATACCATTTGGAGGCATTTAATGTTCAATCAAAAACAGCTGATTTTTGACAAAAGAGATAACACCTCCCATTACGTCATGCTTCAGAAAGGTGAAAAATTGTCCGTTTTCAAATGTTTTATTTTGGAATGTCAGTTCACATTTGTAGGTGGATTATTAGTTTTAGAGCTAAAATTAGCATGTTTAAAGTGATTTTCATGCTTCCTGTGGCCCTAAACACAAGGTTTGTGGAATGGTTAAAAGTGCATGAAAATGGCCAATTTGCTCACTCTGAGGTCTCAAAAAGTGCTTCTTCACCCCGGGAAGTGAATTAAATACCATTTGGAGGCATTTAATGTTCAAGCAAAAACGGTTGATTTTTGACAAAAGAGATAACACCCCCCCATTACGTCATTCTTCAGAAAGGTGAAAAATGGTCCATTTTCAAATGTTTTATTTTTGAACGTCAGTTCACATTTGTAGGTGGATTATTAGTTTTAGAGCTAAAATTAGCATGTTTAAAATGATTTTCATGCTTCCAGGGGCTCTAAACACAAGATTTGTGGAATGGTTAAAAGTGCATGAAAATGGCCAATTTGCTCACTCTGAGGTCTCAAAAAGTGTTTCTTCACCCCGGGAAGTGAATTGAATACCATTTGTAGGCATTTAATGTTCAAGCAAAACCAGCTGATTTTTGACAAAAGAGATAACACCCCCCATTACGTGATGCTTCAGAAAGGTGAAAAATTGTCCGTTTTCAAATGTTTTATTTTTGAATGTCAGTTCACATTTGTAGGTGGATCATCAGTTTTAGAGCTAAAAAAATTAGCATGTTTAAAGTGATTTTCATACTTCCAGGGGCTCTAAACACAAGATTTGTGGAATGGTTAAAAGTGCATGAAAATGGCCAATTTGCTCACTCTGAGGTCTCAAAAAGTGTTTCTTCACCCCGGGAAGTGAATTAAATACCATTTGGAGGCATTTAATGTTCAATCAAAAACAGCTGATTTTTGACAAAAGAGATAACACCTCCCATTACGTCATGCTTCAGAAAGGTGAAAAATTGTCCGTTTTCAAATGTTTTATTTTTGAATGTCAGTTCACATTTGTAGGTGGATTATTTAGTTTTAGAGCTAAAATTGGCATGTTTAAAGTGATTTTCATGCTTCCTGTGGCCCTAAACACAAGGTTTGTGGAATGGTTAAAAGTGCATGAAAATGGCCAATTTGCTCACTCTGAGGTCTCAAAAAGTGTTTCTTCACCCCGGGAAGTGAATTAAATACCATTTGGAGGCATTTAATGTTCAAGCAAAAACGGCTGATTTTTGACAAAAGAGATAACACCCCCCCATTACGTCATTCTTCAGAAAGGTGAAAAATTGTCCGTTTTCAAATGTTTTATTTTTGAATGTCAGTTCACATTTGTAGGTGGATTATTAGTTTTAGAGCTAAAATTAGCATATTTAAAGTGATTTTCATGCTTCCAGGGGCTCTAAACACAAGATTTGTGGAATGGTTAAAAGTGCATGAAAATGGCCAATTTGCTCACTCTGAGGTCTCAAAAAGTGTTTCTTCACCCCGGGAAGTGAATTAAATACCATTTGGAGGCATTTAATGTTCAAGCAAAAACGGCTGATTTTTGACGAAAGAGATAACACCCCCCCATTACGTCATTCTTCAGAAAGGTGAAAAATGGTCCGTTTTCAAATGTTTTATTTTTGAATGTCAATTCACATTTGTAGGTGAATTATTAGTTTTAGAGCTAAAATTAGCATGTTTAAAGTGATTTTCATGCTTCCAGGGGCCCGGGAAGTGAATTAAATACCATTTGGAGGCATTTAATGTTCAAGCAAAAACAGCTGATTTTTGACAAAAGAGATAACACCCCCATTACGTCATTCTTCAGAAAGGTAAAAAATGGTCAGTTTTCAAATGTTTTACTTTTGAACGTCAGTTCACATTTGTAGGTGGGTTATTAGTTTTAGAGCTAAAATTAGCATGTTTAAAGTGATTTTCATGCTTCCAGGGGCTCTAAACACAAGATTTGTGGAATGGTTAAAAGTGCATGAAAATGGCCAATTTGCTCACTCTGAGGTCTCAAAAAGTGTTTCTTCACCCCGTGAAGTGAATTAAATACAATTTGGAGGCATTTAATGTTCAAGCAAAAACGGCGGATTTTTGACAAAAGAGATAACACCCCCCATTACGTGATGCTTCAGAAAGGTGAAAAATTGTCCGTTTTCAAATGTTTTATTTTTGAATGTCAGTTCACATTTGTAGGTGGATCATCAGTTTTAGAGCTAAAAAAATTAGCATGTTTAAAGTGATTTTCATGCTTCCAGGGGCTCTAAACACAAGATTTGTGGAATGGTTAAAAGTGCATGAAAATGGCCAATTTGCTCACTCTGAGGTCTCAAAAAGTGTTTCTTCACCCCGGGAAGTGAATTAAATACCATTTGGAGGCATTTAATGTTCAAGCAAAAACGGTTGATTTTTGACAAAAGAGATAACACCCCCCCATTACGTCATTCTTCAGAAAGGTGAAAAATGGTCCGTTTTCAAATGTTTTATTTTTGAACGTCAGTTCACATTTGTAGGTGGATTATTAGTTTTAGAGCTAAAATTAGCATGTTTAAAATGATTTTCATGCTTCCAGGGGCTCTAAACACAAGATTTGTGGAATGGTTAAAAGTGCATGAAAATGGCCAATTTGCTCACTCTGAGGTCTCAAAAAGTGTTTCTTCACCCCGGGAAGTGAATTGAATACCATTTGTAGGCATTTAATGTTCAAGCAAAACCAGCTGATTTTTGACAAAAGAGATAACACCCCCCCATTACGTAATTCTTCAGAAAGGTGAAAAATGGTCCGTTTTCAAATGTTTTATTTTTGAACGTCAGTTCACATTTGTAGGTGGATTATTAGTTTTAGAGCTAAAATTAGCATGTTTAAAGTGATTTTCATACTTCCTGTGGCCCTAAACACAAGGTTTGTGGAATAGTTAAAAGTGCATGAAAATGGCCAATTTGCTCACTCTGAGGTCTCAAAAAGTGTTTCTTCACCCCGGGAAGTGAATTAAATACCATTTGGAGGCATTTAATGTTCAAGCAAAAACAGCTGATTTTTGACAAAAGAAATAACACCCCCCCCATTACGTAATTCTTCAGAAAGGTGAAAAATTTTCCGTTTTCAAATGTTTTATTTTTGAATGTCAGTTCACATTTGTAGGTGGATTATTAGTTTTAGAGCTAAAATTAGCATATTTAAAGTGATTTTCATGCTTCCAGGGGCTCTAAACACAAGATTTGTGGAATGGTTAAAAGTGCATGAAAATGGCCAATTTGCTCACTCTGAGGTCTCAAAAAGTGTTTCTTCACCCCGGGAAGTGAATTAAATACCATTTGGAGGCATTTAATGTTCAAGCAAAAACGGCTGATTTTTGACAAAAGAGATAACACCCCCCCATTACGTGATGCTTCAGAAAGGTGAAAAATTGTCCGTTTTCAAATGTTTTATTTTTGAATGTCAGTTCACATTTGTAGGTGGATCTTCAGTTTTAGAGCTACAAAAATTAGCATGTTTAAAGTGATTTTCATGCTTCCAGGGGCTCTAAACACAAGATTTGTGGAATGGTTAAAAGTGCATGAAAATTGCCAATTTGCTCACTCTGAGGTCTCAAAAAGTGTTTCTTCACCCCGGGAAGTGAATTGAATACAATTTGGAGGCATTTAATGTTCAAGCAAAAACGGCGGATTTTTGACAAAAGAGATAACACCCCCCATTACGTGATGCCTCAGAAAGGTGAAAAATTGTCCGTTTTCAAATGTTTTATTTTTGAATGTCAGTTCACATTTGTAGGTGGATCATCAGTTTTAAAGCTAAAAAAATTAGCATGTTTAAAGTGATTTTCATGCTTCCAGGGGCTCTAAACACAAGATTTGTGGAATGGTTAAAAGTGCATGAAAATGGCCAATTTGCTCACTCTGAGGTCTCAAAAAGTGTTTCTTCACCCCGGGAAGTGAATTAAATACCATTTGGAGGCATTTAATGTTCAATCAAAAACAGCTGATTTTTGACAAAAGAGATAACACCTCCCATTACGTCATGCTTCAGAAAGGTGAAAAATTGACCGTTTTCAAATGTTATATTTTTGAATGTCAGTTCACATTTGTAGGTGGATTATTAGTTCTAGAGCTAAAATTAGCATATTTAAAGTGATTTTCATGCTTCCAGGGGCTCTAAACACAAGATTAGTCGAATGGTTAAAAGTGCATGAAAATGGCCAATTTGCTCACTCTGAGGTCTCAAAAAGTGTTTCTTCACCCCGGGAAGTGAATTAAATACCATTTGGAGGCATTTAATGTTCAAGCAAAAACGGGTGATTTTTGACAAAAGAGATAACACCCCCATTACGTCATTCTTCAGAAAGGTGAAAAATGGTCCGTTTTCAAATTTTTTATTTTTGAACGTCAGTTCACATTTGTAGGTGGATTATTAGTTTTAGAACTAAAATTAGCATGTTTAAAGTGATTTTCATGCTTCCAGGGGCTCTAAACACAAGATTTGTGGAATGGTTAAAAGTGCATGAAAATGGCCAATTTGCTCACTCTGAGGTCTCAAAAAGTGTTTCTTCACCCCGGGAAGTGAATTAAATACCATTTGGAGGCATTTAATGTTCAAGCAAAAACAGCTGATTTTTGACAAAAGAGATAACACCCCCCCATTACGTAATTCTTCAGAAGGGTGAAAAATTGTCCGTTTTCAAATGTTTTATTTTTGAATGTCAGTTCACATTTGTAGGTGGATTATTAGTTTTAGAGCTAAAATTAGCATGTTTAAAGTGATTTTCATGCTTCCAGGGGCTCAAAACACAAGATTTGTGGAATGGTTAAAAGTGCATGAAAATGGCCAATTTGCTCACTCTGAGGTCTCAAAAAGTGTTTCTTCACCCCGGGAAGTGAATTAAATACCATTTGGAGGCATTTAATGTTCAAGCAAAAACAGCTGATTTTTGACAAAAGAGATAACACCCCCCATTACGTAATTCTTCAGAAAGGTGAAAAATTGTCCGTTTTCAAATGTTTTATTTTTGAATGTCAGTTCACATTTGTAGGTGGATTATTAGTTTTAGAGCTAAAATTAGCATATTTAAAGTGATTTTCATGCTTCCAGGGGCTCTAAACACAAGATTTGTGGAATGGTTAAAAGTGCATGAAAATGGCCAATTTGCTCACTCTGAGGTCTCAAAAAGTGTTTCTTCACCCCGGGAAGTGAATTAAATACCATTTGGAGGCATTTAATGTTCAAGCAAAAACGGCTGATTTTTGACGAAAGAGATAACACCCCCCCATTACGTCATTCTTCAGAAAGGTGAAAAATGGTCCGTTTTCAAATGTTTTATTTTTGAATGTCAATTCACATTTGTAGGTGAATTATTAGTTTTAGAGCTAAAATTAGCATGTTTAAAGTGATTTTCATGCTTCCAGGGGCCCGGGAAGTGAATTAAATACCATTTGGAGGCATTTAATGTTCAAGCAAAAACAGCTGATTTTTGACAAAAGAGATAACACCCCCATTACGTCATTCTTCAGAAAGGTAAAAAATGGTCCGTTTTCAAATGTTTTACTTTTGAACGTCAGTTCACATTTGTAGGTGGGTTATTAGTTTTAGAGCTAAAATTAGCATGTTTAAAGTGATTTTCATGCTTCCAGGGGCTCTAAACACAAGATTTGTGGAATGGTTAAAAGTGCATGAAAATGGCCAATTTGCTCACTCTGAGGTCTCAAAAAGTGTTTCTTCACCCCGTGAAGTGAATTAAATACAATTTGGAGGCATTTAATGTTCAAGCAAAAACGGCGGATTTTTGACAAAAGAGATAACACCCCCCATTACGTGATGCTTCAGAAAGGTGAAAAATTGTCCGTTTTCAAATGTTTTATTTTTGAATGTCAGTTCACATTTGTAGGTGGATCATCAGTTTTAGAGCTAAAAAAATTAGCATGTTTAAAGTGATTTTCATGCTTCCAGGGGCTCTAAACACAAGATTTGTGGAATGGTTAAAAGTGCATGAAAATGGCCAATTTGCTCACTCTGAGGTCTCAAAAAGTGTTTCTTCACCCCGGGAAGTGAATTAAATACCATTTGGAGGCATTTAATGTTCAATCAAAAACAGCTGATTTTTGACAAAAGAGATAACACCTCCCATTACGTCATGCTTCAGAAAGGTGAAAAATTGTCCGTTTTCAAATGTTTTATTTTGGAATGTCAGTTCACATTTGTAGGTGGATTATTAGTTTTAGAGCTAAAATTAGCATGTTTAAAGTGATTTTCATGCTTCCTGTGGCCCTAAACACAAGGTTTGTGGAATGGTTAAAAGTGCATGAAAATGGCCAATTTGCTCACTCTGAGGTCTCAAAAAGTGCTTCTTCACCCCGGGAAGTGAATTAAATACCATTTGGAGGCATTTAATGTTCAAGCAAAAACGGTTGATTTTTGACAAAAGAGATAACACCCCCCCATTACGTCATTCTTCAGAAAGGTGAAAAATGGTCCGTTTTCAAATGTTTTATTTTTGAACGTCAGTTCACATTTGTAGGTGGATTATTAGTTTTAGAGCTAAAATTAGCATGTTTAAAATGATTTTCATGCTTCCAGGGGCTCTAAACACAAGATTTGTGGAATGGTTAAAAGTGCATGAAAATGGCCAATTTGCTCACTCTGAGGTCTCAAAAAGTGTTTCTTCACCCCGGGAAGTGAATTGAATACCATTTGTAGGCATTTAATGTTCAAGCAAAACCAGCTGATTTTTGACAAAAGAGATAACACCCCCCATTACGTGATGCTTCAGAAAGGTGAAAAATTGTCCGTTTTCAAATGTTTTATTTTTGAATGTCAGTTCACATTTGTAGGTGGATCATCAGTTTTAGAGCTAAAAAAATTAGCATGTTTAAAGTGATTTTCATACTTCCAGGGGCTCTAAACACAAGATTTGTGGAATGGTTAAAAGTGCATGAAAATGGCCAATTTGCTCACTCTGAGGTCTCAAAAAGTGTTTCTTCACCCCGGGAAGTGAATTAAATACAATTTGGAGGCATTTAATGTTCAATCAAAAACAGCTGATTTTTGACAAAAGAGATAACACCTCCCATTACGTCATGCTTCAGAAAGGTGAAAAATTGTCCGTTTTCAAATGTTTTATTTTTGAATGTCAGTTCACATTTGTAGGTGGATTATTAGTTTTAGAGCTAAAATTGGCATGTTTAAAGTGATTTTCATGCTTCCTGTGGCCCTAAACACAAGGTTTGTGGAATGGTTAAAAGTGCATGAAAATGGCCAATTTGCTCACTCTGAGGTCTCAAAAAGTGTTTCTTCACCCCGGGAAGTGAATTAAATACCATTTGGAGGCATTTAATGTTCAAGCAAAAACGGCTGATTTTTGACAAAAGAGATAACACCCCCCCATTACGTCATTCTTCAGAAAGGTGAAAAATTGTCCGTTTTCAAATGTTTTATTTTTGAATGTCAGTTCACATTTGTAGGTGGATTATTAGTTTTAGAGCTAAAATTAGCATATTTAAAGTGATTTTCATGCTTCCAGGGGCTCTAAACACAAGATTTGTGGAATGGTTAAAAGTGCATGAAAATGGCCAATTTGCTCACTCTGAGGTCTCAAAAAGTGTTTCTTCACCCCGGGAAGTGAATTAAATACCATTTGGAGGCATTTAATGTTCAAGCAAAAACGGCTGATTTTTGACGAAAGAGATAACACCCCCCCATTACGTCATTCTTCAGAAAGGTGAAAAATGGTCCGTTTTCAAATGTTTTATTTTTGAATGTCAATTCACATTTGTAGGTGAATTATTAGTTTTAGAGCTAAAATTAGCATGTTTAAAGTGATTTTCATGCTTCCAGGGGCCCGGGAAGTGAATTAAATACCATTTGGAGGCATTTAATGTTCAAGCAAAAACAGCTGATTTTTGACAAAAGAGATAACACCCCCATTACGTCATTCTTCAGAAAGGTAAAAAATGGTCAGTTTTCAAATGTTTTACTTTTGAACGTCAGTTCACATTTGTAGGTGGGTTATTAGTTTTAGAGCTAAAATTAGCATGCTTAAAGTGATTTTCATGCTTCCAGGGGCTCTAAACACAAGATTTGTGGAATGGTTAAAAGTGCATGAAAATGGCCAATTTGCTCACTCTGAGGTCTCAAAAAGTGTTTCTTCACCCCGGGAAGTGAATTAAATACCATTTGGAGGCATTTAATGTTCAAGCAAAAACGGCTGATTTTTGACGAAAGAGATAACACCCCCCATTACGTGATGCCTCAGAAAGGTGAAAAATTGTCCGTTTTCAAATGTTTTATTTTTGAATGTCAGTTCACATTTGTAGGTGGATCATCAGTTTTAAAGCTAAAAAAATTAGCATGTTTAAAGTGATTTTCATGCTTCCAGGGGCTCTAAACACAAGATTTGTGGAATGCTTAAAAGTGCATGAAAATGGCCAATTTGCTCACTCTGAGGTCTCAAAAAGTGTTTCTTCACCCCGGGAAGTGAATTAAATACCATTTGGAGGCATTTAATGTTCAATCAAAAACAGCTGATTTTTGACAAAAGAGATAACACCTCCCATTACGTCATGCTTCAGAAAGGTGAAAAATTGACCGTTTTCAAATGTTGTATTTTTGAATGTCAGTTCACATTTGTAGGTGGATTATTAGTTTTAGAGCTAAAATTAGCATATTTAAAGTGATTTTCATGCTTCCAGGGGCTCTAAACACAAGATTTGTCGAATGGTTAAAAGTGCATGAAAATGGCCAATTTGCTCACTCTGAGGTCTCAAAAAGTGTTTCTTCACCCCGGGAAGTGAATTAAATACCATTTGGAGGCATTTAATGTTCAAGCAAAAACGGGTGATTTTTGACAAAAGAGATAACACCCCCCATTACGTCATTCTTCAGAAAGGTGAAAAATGGTCCGTTTTCAAATGTTTTATTTTTGAACGTCAGTTCACATTTGTAGGTGGATTATTAGTTTTAGAGCTAAAATTAGCATGTTTAAAGTGATTTTCATGCTTCCAGGGGCTCTAAACACAAGATTTGTGGAATGGTTAAAAGTGCATGAAAATGGCCAATTTGCTCACTCTGAGGTCTCAAAAAGTGTTTCTTCACCCCGGGAAGTGAATTAAATACCATTTGGAGGCATTTAATGTTCAAGCAAAAACAGCTGATTTTTGACAAAAGAGATAACACCCCCCCATTACGTAATTCTTCAGAAAGGTGAAAAATGGTCCGTTTTCAAATGTTTTATTTTTGAATGTCAGTTCACATTTGTAGGTGGATTATTAGTTTTAGAGCTAAAATTAGCATGTTTAAAGTGATTTTCATGCTTCCAGGGGCTCTAAACACAAGATTTGTGGAATGGTTAAAAGTGCATGAAAATGGCCAATTTGCTCACTCTGAGGTCTCAAAAAGTGTTTCTTCACCCCGGGAAGTGAATTAAATACCATTTGGAGGCATTTAATGTTC
Organism: Lissotriton helveticus; assembly: GCF_964261635.1. Classification (NCBI taxonomy): domain Eukaryota; kingdom Metazoa; phylum Chordata; class Amphibia; order Caudata; family Salamandridae; genus Lissotriton; species Lissotriton helveticus. The sequence continues at coordinate 5,020,261 of NW_027611740.1, forward strand.
AAGCAAAAACGGCTGATTTTTGACGAAAGAGATAACACCCCCCCATTACGTCATTCTTCAGAAAGGTGAAAAATGGTCCGTTTTCAAATGTTTTATTTTTGAATGTCAATTCACATTTGTAGGTGAATTATTAGTTTTAGAGCTAAAATTAGCATGTTTAAAGAGATTTTCATGCTTCCAGGGGCCCGGGAAGTGAATTAAATACCATTTGGAGGCATTTAATGTTCAAGCAAAAACAGCTGATTTTTGACAAAAGAGATAACACCCCCATTACGTCATTCTTCAGAAAGGTAAAAAATGGTCCGTTTTCAAATGTTTTACTTTTGAACGTCAGTTCACATTTGTAGGTGGGTTATTAGTTTTAGAGCTAAAATTAGCATGTTTAAAGTGATTTTCATGCTTCCAGGGGCTCTAAACACAAGATTTGTGGAATGGTTAAAAGTGCATGAAAATGGCCAATTTGCTCACTCTGAGGTCTCAAAAAGTGTTTCTTCACCCCGTGAAGTGAATTAAATACAATTTGGAGGCATTTAATGTTCAAGCAAAAACGGCGGATTTTTGACAAAAGAGATAACACCCCCCATTACGTGATGCTTCAGAAAGGTGAAAAATTGTCCGTTTTCAAATGTTTTATTTTTGAATGTCAGTTCACATTTGTAGGTGGATCATCAGTTTTAGAGCTAAAAAAATTAGCATGTTTAAAGTGATTTTCATGCTTCCAGGGGCTCTAAACACAAGATTTGTGGAATGGTTAAAAGTGCATGAAAATGGCCAATTTGCTCACTCTGAGGTCTCAAAAAGTGTTTCTTCACCCCGGGAAGTGAATTAAATACCATTTGGAGGCATTTAATGTTCAAGCAAAAACGGTTGATTTTTGACAAAAGAGATAACACCCCCCCATTACGTCATTCTTCAGAAAGGTGAAAAATGGTCCGTTTTCAAATGTTTTATTTTTGAACGTCAGTTCACATTTGTAGGTGGATTATTAGTTTTAGAGCTAAAATTAGCATGTTTAAAATGATTTTCATGCTTCCAGGGGCTCTAAACACAAGATTTGTGGAATGGTTAAAAGTGCATGAAAATGGCCAATTTGCTCACTCTGAGGTCTCAAAAAGTGTTTCTTCACCCCGGGAAGTGAATTGAATACCATTTGTAGGCATTTAATGTTCAAGCAAAACCAGCTGATTTTTGACAAAAGAGATAACACCCCCCCATTACGTAATTCTTCAGAAAGGTGAAAAATGGTCCGTTTTCAAATGTTTTATTTTTGAACGTCAGTTCACATTTGTAGGTGGATTATTAGTTTTAGAGCTAAAATTAGCATGTTTAAAGTGATTTTCATACTTCCTGTGGCCCTAAACACAAGGTTTGTGGAATAGTTAAAAGTGCATGAAAATGGCCAATTTGCTCACTCTGAGGTCTCAAAAAGTGTTTCTTCACCCCGGGAAGTGAATTAAATACCATTTGGAGGCATTTAATGTTCAAGCAAAAACAGCTGATTTTTGACAAAAGAAATAACACCCCCCCCATTACGTAATTCTTCAGAAAGGTGAAAAATTTTCCGTTTTCAAATGTTTTATTTTTGAATGTCAGTTCACATTTGTAGGTGGATTATTAGTTTTAGAGCTAAAATTAGCATATTTAAAGTGATTTTCATGCTTCCAGGGGCTCTAAACACAAGATTTGTGGAATGGTTAAAAGTGCATGAAAATGGCCAATTTGCTCACTCTGAGGTCTCAAAAAGTGTTTCTTCACCCCGGGAAGTGAATTAAATACCATTTGGAGGCATTTAATGTTCAAGCAAAAACGGCTGATTTTTGACAAAAGAGATAACACCCCCCCATTACGTGATGCTTCAGAAAGGTGAAAAATTGTCCGTTTTCAAATGTTTTATTTTTGAATGTCAGTTCACATTTGTAGGTGGATTTTCAGTTTTAGAGCTACAAAAATTAGCATGTTTAAAGTGATTTTCATGCTTCCAGGGGCTCTAAACACAAGATTTGTGGAATGGTTAAAAGTGCATGAAAATTGCCAATTTGCTCACTCTGAGGTCTCAAAAAGTGTTTCTTCACCCCGGGAAGTGAATTGAATACAATTTGGAGGCATTTAATGTTCAAGCAAAAACGGCGGATTTTTGACAAAAGAGATAACACCCCCCATTACGTGATGCCTCAGAAAGGTGAAAAATTGTCCGTTTTCAAATGTTTTATTTTTGAATGTCAGTTCACATTTGTAGGTGGATCATCAGTTTTAAAGCTAAAAAAATTAGCATGTTTAAAGTGATTTTCATGCTTCCAGGGGCTCTAAACACAAGATTTGTGGAATGGTTAAAAGTGCATGAAAATGGCCAATTTGCTCACTCTGAGGTCTCAAAAAGTGTTTCTTCACCCCGGGAAGTGAATTAAATACCATTTGGAGGCATTTAATGTTCAATCAAAAACAGCTGATTTTTGACAAAAGAGATAACACCTCCCATTACGTCATGCTTCAGAAAGGTGAAAAATTGACCGTTTTCAAATGTTATATTTTTGAATGTCAGTTCACATTTGTAGGTGGATTATTAGTTTTAGAGCTAAAATTAGCATATTTAAAGTGATTTTCATGCTTCCAGGGGCTCTAAACACAAGATTTGTCGAATGGTTAAAAGTGCATGAAAATGGCCAATTTGCTCACTCTGAGGTCTCAAAAAGTGTTTCTTCACCCCGGGAAGTGAATTAAATACCATTTGGAGGCATTTAATGTTCAAGCAAAAACGGGTGATTTTTGACAAAAGAGATAACACCCCCATTACGTCATTCTTCAGAAAGGTGAAAAATGGTCCGTTTTCAAATTTTTTATTTTTGAACGTCAGTTCACATTTGTAGGTGGATTATTAGTTTTAGAACTAAAATTAGCATGTTTAAAGTGATTTTCATGCTTCCAGGGGCTCTAAACACAAGATTTGTGGAATGGTTAAAAGTGCATGAAAATGGCCAATTTGCTCACTCTGAGGTCTCAAAAAGTGTTTCTTCACCCCGGGAAGTGAATTAAATACCATTTGGAGGCATTTAATGTTCAAGCAAAAACAGCTGATTTTTGACAAAAGAGATAACACCCCCCCATTACGTAATTCTTCAGAAGGGTGAAAAATTGTCCGTTTTCAAATGTTTTATTTTTGAATGTCAGTTCACATTTGTAGGTGGATTATTAGTTTTAGAGCTAAAATTAGCATGTTTAAAGTGATTTTCATGCTTCCAGGGGCTCAAAACACAAGATTTGTGGAATGGTTAAAAGTGCATGAAAATGGCCAATTTGCTCACTCTGAGGTCTCAAAAAGTGTTTCTTCACCCCGGGAAGTGAATTAAATACCATTTGGAGGCATTTAATGTTCAAGCAAAAACAGCTGATTTTTGACAAAAGAGATAACACCCCCCATTACGTAATTCTTCAGAAAGGTGAAAAATTGTCCGTTTTCAAATGTTTTATTTTTGAATGTCAGTTCACATTTGTAGGTGGATTATTAGTTTTAGAGCTAAAATTAGCATATTTAAAGTGATTTTCATGCTTCCAGGGGCTCTAAACACAAGATTTGTGGAATGGTTAAAAGTGCATGAAAATGGCCAATTTGCTCACTCTGAGGTCTCAAAAAGTGTTTCTTCACCCCGGGAAGTGAATTAAATACCATTTGGAGGCATTTAATGTTCAAGCAAAAACGGCTGATTTTTGACGAAAGAGATAACACCCCCCCCATTACGTCATTCTTCAGAAAGGTGAAAAATGGTCTGTTTTCAAATGTTTTATTTTTGAATGTCAATTCACATTTGTAGGTGAATTATTAGTTTTAGAGCTAAAATTAGCATGTTTAAAGTGATTTTCATGCTTCCAGGGGCCCGGGAAGTGAATTAAATACCATTTGGAGGCATTTAATGTTCAAGCAAAAACAGCTGATTTTTGACAAAAGAGATAACACCCCCATTACGTCATTCTTCAGAAAGGTAAAAAATGGTCCGTTTTCAAATGTTTTACTTTTGAACGTCAGTTCACATTTGTAGGTGGGTTATTAGTTTTAGAGCTAAAATTAGCATGTTTAAAGTGATTTTCATGCTTCCAGGGGCTCTAAACACAAGATTTGTGGAATGGTTAAAAGTGCATGAAAATGGCCAATTTGCTCACTCTGAGGTCTCAAAAAGTGTTTCTTCACCCCGTGAAGTGAATTAAATACAATTTGGAGGCATTTAATGTTCAAGCAAAAACGGCGGATTTTTGACAAAAGAGATAACACCCCCCATTACGTGATGCTTCAGAAAGGTGAAAAATTGTCCGTTTTCAAATGTTTTATTTTTGAATGTCAGTTCACATTTGTAGGTGGATCATCAGTTTTAGAGCTAAAAAAATTAGCATGTTTAAAGTGATTTTCATGCTTCCAGGGGCTCTAAACACAAGATTTGTGGAATGGTTAAAAGTGCATGAAAATGGCCAATTTGCTCACTCTGAGGTCTCAAAAAGTGTTTCTTCACCCCGGGAAGTGAATTAAATACCATTTGGAGGCATTTAATGTTCAATCAAAAACAGCTGATTTTTGACAAAAGAGATAACACCTCCCATTACGTCATGCTTCAGAAAGGTGAAAAATTGTCCGTTTTCAAATGTTTTATTTTGGAATGTCAGTTCACATTTGTAGGTGGATTATTAGTTTTAGAGCTAAAATTAGCATGTTTAAAGTGATTTTCATGCTTCCTGTGGCCCTAAACACAAGGTTTGTGGAATGGTTAAAAGTGCATGAAAATGGCCAATTTGCTCACTCTGAGGTCTCAAAAAGTGCTTCTTCACCCCGGGAAGTGAATTAAATACCATTTGGAGGCATTTAATGTTCAAGCAAAAACGGTTGATTTTTGACAAAAGAGATAACACCCCCCCATTACGTCATTCTTCAGAAAGGTGAAAAATGGTCCGTTTTCAAATGTTTTATTTTTGAACGTCAGTTCACATTTGTAGGTGGATTATTAGTTTTAGAGCTAAAATTAGCATGTTTAAAATGATTTTCATGCTTCCAGGGGCTCTAAACACAAGATTTGTGGAATGGTTAAAAGTGCATGAAAATGGCCAATTTGCTCACTCTGAGGTCTCAAAAAGTGTTTCTTCACCCCGGGAAGTGAATTGAATACCATTTGTAGGCATTTAATGTTCAAGCAAAACCAGCTGATTTTTGACAAAAGAGATAACACCCCCCATTACGTGATGCTTCAGAAAGGTGAAAAATTGTCCGTTTTCAAATGTTTTATTTTTGAATGTCAGTTCACATTTGTAGGTGGATGATCAGTTTTAGAGCTAAAAAAATTAGCATGTTTAAAGTGATTTTCATACTTCCAGGGGCTCTAAACACAAGATTTGTGGAATGGTTAAAAGTGCATGAAAATGGCCAATTTGCTCACTCTGAGGTCTCAAAAAGTGTTTCTTCACCCCGGGAAGTGAATTAAATACCATTTGGAGGCATTTAATGTTCAATCAAAAACAGCTGATTTTTGACAAAAGAGATAACACCTCCCATTACGTCATGCTTCAGAAAGGTGAAAAATTGTCCGTTTTCAAATGTTTTATTTTTGAATGTCAGTTCACATTTGTAGGTGGATTATTAGTTTTAGAGCTAAAATTGGCATGTTTAAAGTGATTTTCATGCTTCCTGTGGCCCTAAACACAAGGTTTGTGGAATGGTTAAAAGTGCATGAAAATGGCCAATTTGCTCACTCTGAGGTCTCAAAAAGTGTTTCTTCACCCCGGGAAGTGAATTAAATACCATTTGGAGGCATTTAATGTTCAAGCAAAAACGGCTGATTTTTGACAAAAGAGACAACACCCCCCCATTACGTCATTCTTCAGAAAGGTGAAAAATTGTCCGTTTTCAAATGTTTTATTTTTGAATGTCAGTTCACATTTGTAGGTGGATTATTAGTTTTAGAGCTAAAATTAGCATATTTAAAGTGATTTTCATGCTTCCAGGGGCTCTAAACACAAGATTTGTGGAATGGTTAAAAGTGCATGAAAATGGCCAATTTGCTCACTCTGAGGTCTCAAAAAGTGTTTCTTCACCCCGGGAAGTGAATTAAATACCATTTGGAGGCATTTAATGTTCAAGCAAAAACGGCTGATTTTTGACAAAAGAGATAACACCCCCCCATTACGTGATGCTTCAGAAAGGTGAAAAATTGTCCGTTTTCAAATGTTTTATTTTTGAATGTCAGTTCACATTTGTAGGTGGATCTTCAGTTTTAGAGCTACAAAAATTAGCATGTTTAAAGTGATTTTCATGCTTCCAGGGGCTCTAAACACAAGATTTGTGGAATGGTTAAAAGTGCATGAAAATGGCCAATTTGCTCACTCTGAGGTCTCAAAAAGTGTTTCTTCACCCCGGGAAGTGAATTAAATACAATTTGGAGGCATTTAATGTTCAAGCAAAAACGGCGGATTTTTGACAAAAGAGATAACACCCCCCATTACGTGATGCCTCAGAAAGGTGAAAAATTGTCCGTTTTCAAATGTTTTATTTTTGAATGTCAGTTCACATTTGTAGGTGGATCATCAGTTTTAAAGCTAAAAAAATTAGCATGTTTAAAGTGATTTTCATGCTTCCAGGGGCTCTAAACACAAGATTTGTGGAATGGTTAAAAGTGCATGAAAATGGCCAATTTGCTCACTCTGAGGTCTCAAAAAGTGTTTCTTCACCCCAGGAAGTGAATTAAATACCATTTGGAGGCATTTAATGTTCAATCAAAAACAGCTGATTTTTGACAAAAGAGATAACACCTCCCATTACGTCATGCTTCAGAAAGGTGAAAAATTGACCGTTTTCAAATGTTGTATTTTTGAATGTCAGTTCACATTTTTAGGTGGATTATTAGTTTTAGAGCTAAAATTAGCATATTTAAAGTGATTTTCATGCTTCCAGGGGCTCTAAACACAAGATTTGTCGAATGGTTAAAAGTGCATGAAAATGGCCAATTTGCTCACTCTGAGGTCTCAAAAAGTGTTTCTTCACCCTGGGAAGTGAATTAAATACCATTTGGAGGCATTTAATGTTCAAGCAAAAACGGGTGATTTTTGACAAAAGAGATAACACCCCCCATTACGTCATTCTTCAGAAAGGTGAAAAATGGTCCGTTTTCAAATGTTTTATTTTTGAACGTCAGTTCACATTTGTAGGTGGATTATTAGTTTTAGAGCTAAAATTAGCATGTTTAAAGTGATTTTCATGCTTCCAGGGGCTCTAAACACAAGATTTGTGGAATGGTTAAAAGTGCATGAAAATGGCCAATTTGCTCACTCTGAGGTCTCAAAAAGTGTTTCTTCACCCCGGGAAGTGAATTAAATACCATTTGGAGGCATTTAATGTTCAAGCAAAAACAGCTGATTTTTGACAAAAGAGATAACACCCCCCCCCATTACGTAATTCTTCAGAAAGGTGAAAAATGGTCCGTTTTCAAATGTTTTATTTTTGAATGTCAGTTCACATTTGTAGGTGGATTATTAGTTTTAGAGCTAAAATTAGCATGTTTAAAGTGATTTTCATGCTTCCAGGGGCTCAAAACACAAGATTTGTGGAATGGTTAAAAGTGCATGAAAATGGCCAATTTGCTCACTCTGAGGTCTCAAAAAGTGTTTCTTCACCCCGGGAAGTGAATTAAATACCATTTGGAGGCATTTAATGTTCAAGCAAAAACAGCTGATTTTTGACAAAAGAGATAACACCCCCCATTACGTAATTCTTCAGAAAGGTGAAAAATTGTCCGTTTTCAAATGTTTTATTTTTGAATGTCAGTTCACATTTGTAGGTGGATTATTAGTTTTAGAGCTAAAATTAGCATATTTAAAGTGATTGTCATGCTTCCAGGGGCTCTAAACACAAGATTTGTGGAATGGTTAAAAGTGCATGAAAATGGCCAATTTGCTCACTCTGAGGTCTCAAAAAGTGTTTCTTCACCCCGGGAAGTGAATTAAATACCATTTGGAGGCATTTAATGCTCAAGCAAAAACGGCTGATTTTTGACGAAAGAGATAACACCCCCCCATTACGTCATTCTTCAGAAAGGTGAAAAATGGTCCGTTTTCAAATGTTTTATTTTTGAATGTCAATTCACATTTGTAGGTGAATTATTAGTTTTAGAGCTAAAATTAGCATGTTTAAAGTGATTTTCATGCTTCCAGGGGCCCGGGAAGTGAATTAAATACCATTTGGAGGCATTTAATGTTCAAGCAAAAACAGCTGATTTTTGACAAAAGAGATAACACCCCCATTACGTCATTCTTCAGAAAGGTAAAAAATGGTCCGTTTTCAAATGTTTTACTTTTGAACGTCAGTTCACATTTGTAGGTGGGTTATTAGTTTTAGAGCTAAAATTAGCATGTTTAAAGTGATTTTCATGCTTCCAGGGGCTCTAAACACAAGATTTGTGGAATGGTTAAAAGTGCATGAAAATGGCCAATTTGCTCACTCTGAGGTCTCAAAAAGTGTTTCTTCACCCCGTGAAGTGAATTAAATACAATTTGGAGGCATTTAATGTTCAAGCAAAAACGGCGGATTTTTGACAAAAGAGATAACACCCCCCATTACGTGATGCTTCAGAAAGGTGAAAAATTGTCCGTTTTCAAATGTTTTATTTTTGAATGTCAGTTCACATTTGTAGGTGGATCATCAGTTTTAGAGCTAAAAAAATTAGCATGTTTAAAGTGATTTTCATGCTTCCAGGGGCTCTAAACACAAGATTTGTGGAATGGTTAAAAGTGCATGAAAATGGCCAATTTGCTCACTCTGAGGTCTCAAAAAGTGTTTCTTCACCCCGGGAAGTGAATTAAATACCATTTGGAGGCATTTAATGTTCAAGCAAAAACGGTTGATTTTTGACAAAAGAGATAACACCCCCCCATTACGTCATTCTTCAGAAAGGTGAAAAATGGTCCGTTTTCAAATGTTTTATTTTTGAACGTCAGTTCACATTTGTAGGTGGATTATTAGTTTTAGAGCTAAAATTAGCATGTTTAAAATGATTTTCATGCTTCCAGGGGCTCTAAACACAAGATTTGTGGAATGGTTAAAAGTGCATGAAAATAGCCAATTTGCTCACTCTGAGGTCTCAAAAAGTGTTTCTTCACCCCGGGAAGTGAATTGAATACCATTTGTAGGCATTTAATGTTCAAGCAAAACCAGCTGATTTTTGACAAAAGAGATAACACCCCCCCATTACGTAATTCTTCAGAAAGGTGAAAAATGGTCCGTTTTCAAATGTTTTATTTTTGAACGTCAGTTCACATTTGTAGGTGGATTATTAGTTTTAGAGCTAAAATTAGCATGTTTAAAGTGATTTTCATACTTCCTGTGGCCCTAAACACAAGGTTTGTGGAATAGTTAAAAGTGCATGAAAATGGCCAATTTGCTCACTCTGAGGTCTCAAAAAGTGTTTCTTCACCCCGGGAAGTGAATTAAATACCATTTGGAGGCATTTAATGTTCAAGCAAAAACGGCTGATTTTTGACAAAAGAGATAACACCCCCCCATTACGTGATGCTTCAGAAAGGTGAAAAATTGTCCGTTTTCAAATGTTTTATTTTTGAATGTCAGTTCACATTTGTAGGTGGATCTTCAGTTTTAGAGCTACAAAAATTAGCATGTTTAAAGTGATTTTCATGCTTCCAGGGGCTCTAAACACAAGATTTGTGGAATGGTTAAAAGTGCATGAAAATGGCCAATTTGCTCACTCTGAGGTCTCAAAAAGTGTTTCTTCACCCCGGGAAGTGAATTAAATACCATTTGGAGGCATTTAATGTTCAAGCAAAAACGGCTGATTTTTGACAAAAGAGATAACACCCCCCCATTACGTGATGCTTCAGAAAGGTGAAAAATTGTCCGTTTTCAAATGTTTTATTTTTGAATGTCAGTTCACATTTGTAGGTGGATCTTCAGTTTTAGAGCTACAAAAATTAGCATGTTTAAAGTGATTTTCATGCTTCCAGGGGCTCTAAACACAAGATTTGTGGAATGGTTAAAAGTGCATGAAAATGGCCAATTTGCTCACTCTGAGGTCTCAAAAAGTGTTTCTTCACCCCGGGAAGTGAATTGAATACAATTTGGAGGCATTTAATGTTCAAGCAAAAACGGCGGATTTTTGACAAAAGAGATAACACCCCCCATTACGTGATGCCTCAGAAAGGTGAAAAATTGTCCGTTTTCAAATGTTTTATTTTTGAATGTCAGTTCACATTTGTAGGTGGATCATCAGTTTTAAAGCTAAAAAAATTAGCATGTTTAAAGTGATTTTCATGCTTCCAGGGGCTCTAAACACAAGATTTGTGGAATGGTTAAAAGTGCATGAAAATGGCCAATTTGCTCACTCTGAGGTCTCAAAAAGTGTTTCTTCACCCCGGGAAGTGAATTAAATACCATTTGGAGGCATTTAATGTTCAATCAAAAACAGCTGATTTTTGACAAAAGAGATAACACCTCCCATTACGTCATGCTTCAGAAAGGTGAAAAATTGACCGTTTTCAAATGTTATATTTTTGAATGTCAGTTCACATTTGTAGGTGGATTATTAGTTTTAGAGCTAAAATTAGCATATTTAAAGTGATTTTCATGCTTCCAGGGGCTCTAAACACAAGATTTGTCGAATGGTTAAAAGTGCATGAAAATGGCCAATTTGCTCACTCTGAGGTCTCAAAAAGTGTTTCTTCACCCCGGGAAGTGAATTAAATACCATTTGGAGGCATTTAATGTTCAAGCAAAAACGGGTGATTTTTGACAAAAGAGATAACACCCCCATTACGTCATTCTTCAGAAAGGTGAAAAATGGTCCGTTTTCAAATTTTTTTTTTTGAACGTCAGTTCACATTTGTAGGTGGATTATTAGTTTTAGAGCTAAAATTAGCATGTTTAAAGTGATTTTCATGCTTCCAGGGGCTCTAAACACAAGATTTGTGGAATGGTTAAAAGTGCATGAAAATGGCCAATTTGCTCACTCTGAGGTCTCAAAAAGTGTTTCTTCACCCCGGGAAGTGAATTAAATACCATTTGGAGGCATTTAATGTTCAAGCAAAAACAGCTGATTTTTGACAAAAGAGATAACACCCCCCCATTACGTAATTCTTCAGAAGGGTGAAAAATTGTCCGTTTTCAAATGTTTTATTTTTGAATGTCAGTTCACATTTGTAGGTGGATTATTAGTTTTAGAGCTAAAATTAGCATGTTTAAAGTGATTTTCATGCTTCCAGGGGCCCGGGAAGTGAATTAAATACCATTTGGAGGCATTTAATGTTCAAGCAAAAACAGCTGATTTTTGACAAAAGAGATAACACCCCCCATTACGTCATTCTTCAGAAAGGTAAAAAATGGTCCGTTTTCAAATGTTTTATTTTTGAATGTCTATTCACATTTGTAGGTGGATTACTAGTTTTAGAGCTAAAATTAGCATGTTTAAAGTGATTTTCATGCTTCCAGGGGCCCGGGAAGTGAATTAAATACCATTTGGAGGCATTTAATGTTCAAGCAAAAACAGCTGATTTTTGACAAAAGAGATAACACCCCCCATTACGTCATTCTTCAGAAAGGTAAAAAATGGTCCGTTTTCAAATGTTTTATTTTTGAACGTCAGTTCACATTTGTAGGTGGATTATTAGTTTTAGAGCTAAAATTAGCATGTTTAAAGTGATTTTCATGCTTCCAGGGGCTCTAAACACAAGATTTGTGGAATGGTTAAAAGTGCATGAAAATGGCCAATTTGCTCACTCTGAGGTCTCAAAAAGTGTTTCTTCACCCCGTGAAGTGAATTAAATACAATTTGGAGGCATTTAATGTTCAAGCAAAAACGGCGGATTTTTGACAAAAGAGATAACACCCCCCATTACGTGATGCTTCAGAAAGGTGAAAAATTGTCCGTTTTCAAATGTTTTATTTTTGAATGTCAGTTCACATTTGTAGGTGGATCATCAGTTTTAGAGCTAAAAAAATTAGCATGTTTAAAGTGATTTTCATGCTTCCAGGGGCTCTAAACACAAGATTTGTGGAATGGTTAAAAGTGCATGAAAATGGCCAATTTGCTCACTCTGAGGTCTCAAAAAGTGTTTCTTCACCCCGGGAAGTGAATTAAATACCATTTGGAGGCATTTAATGTTCAATCAAAAACAGCTGATTTTTGACAAAAGAGATAACACCTCCCATTACGTCATGCTTCAGAAAGGTGAAAAATTGTCCGTTTTCATATGTTTTATTTTTGAATTTCAGTTCACATTTGTAGGTGGATTATTAGTTTTAGAGCTAAAATTAGCATGTTTAAAGTGATTTTCATGCTTCCTGTGGCCCTAAACACAAGGTTTGTGGAATGGTTAAAAGTGCATGAAAATGGCCAATTTGCTCACTCTGAGGTCTCAAAAAGTGTTTCTTCACCCCGGGAAGTGAATTAAATACCATTTGGAGGCATTTAATGTTCAAGCAAAAACGGCTGCTTTTTGACAAAAGAGATAACACCCCCCCATTACGTCATTCTTCAGAAAGGTGAAAAATGGTCCGTTTTCATATGTTTTATTTTTGAACGTCAGTTCACATTTGTAGGTGGATTATTAGTTTTAGAGCTAAAATTAGCATGTTTAAAGTGATGTTCATGCTTCCAGGGGCTCTAAACACAAGATTTGTGGAATGGTTAAAAGTGCATGAAAATGGCCAATTTGCTCACTCTGGGGTCTCAAAAAGTGTTTCTTCACCCCGGGAAGTGAATTAAATACCATTTGTAGGCATTTAATGTTCAAGCAAAACCAGCTGATTTTTGACAAAAGAGATAACACCCCCCCATTACGTAATTCTTCAGAAAGGTGAAAAATGGTCCGTTTTCAAATGTTTTATTTTTGAACGTCAGTTCACATTTGTAGGTGGATTATTAGTTTTAGAGCTAAAATTAGCATGTTTAAAGTGATTTTCATACTTCCTGTGGCCCTAAACACAAGGTTTGTGGAATAGTTAAAAGTGCATGAAAATAGCCAATTTGCTCACTCTGAGGTCTCAAAAAGTGTTTCTTCACCCCGGGAAGTGAATTAAATACCATTTGGAGGCATTTAATGTTCAAGCAAAAACGGTTGATTTTTGACAAAAGAGATAACACCCCCCCATTACGTGATGCTTCAGAAAGGTGAAAAATTGTCCGTTTTCAAATGTTTTATTTTTGAATGTCAGTTCACATTTGTAGGTGGATCTTCAGTTTTAGAGCTACAAAAATTAGCATGTTTAAAGTGATTTTCATGCTTCCAGGGGCTCTAAACACAAGATTTGTGGAATGGTTAAAAGTGCATGAAAATGGCCAATTTGCTCACTCTGAGGTCTCAAAAAGTGTTTCTTCACCCCGGGAAGTGAATTAAATACCATTTGGAGGCATTTAATGTTCAAGCAAAAACGGCGGATTTTTGACAAAAGAGATAACACCCCCCATTACGTGATGCCTCAGAAAGGTGAAAAATTGTCCGTTTTCAAATGTTTTATTTTTGAATGTCAGTTCACATTTGTAGGTGGATCATCAGTTTTAAAGCTAAAAAAATTAGCATGTTTAAAGTGATTTTCATGCTTCCAGGGGCTCTAAACACAAGATTTGTGGAATGGTTAAAAGTGCATGAAAATGGCCAATTTGCTCACTCTGAGGTCTCAAAAAGTGTTTCTTCACCCCGGGAAGTGAATTAAATACCATTTGGAGGCATTTAATGTTCAATCAAAAACAGCTGATTTTTGACAAAAGAGATAACACCTCCCATTACGTCATGCTTCAGAAAGGTGAAAAATTGACCGTTTTCAAATGTTATATTTTTGAATGTCAGTTCACATTTGTAGGTGGATTATTAGTTTTAGAGCTAAAATTAGCATATTTAAAGTGATTTTCATGCTTCCAGGGGCTCTAAACACAAGATTTGTCGAATGGTTAAAAGTGCATGAAAATGGCCAATTTGCTCACTCTGAGGTCTCAAAAAGTGTTTCTTCACCCCGGGAAGTGAATTAAATACCATTTGGAGGCATTTAATGTTCAAGCAAAAACGGGTGATTTTTGACAAAAGAGATAACACCCCCCATTACGTCATTCTTCAGAAAGGTGAAAAATGGTCCGTTTTCAAATGTTTTATTTTTGAACGTCAGTTCACATTTGTAGGTGGATTATTAGTTTTAGAGCTAAAATTAGCATGTTTAAAGTGATTTTCATGCTTCCAGGGGCTCTAAACACAAGATTTGTGGAATGGTTAAAAGTGCATGAAAATGGCCAATTTGCTCACTCTGAGGTCTCAAAAAGTGTTTCTTCAACCCGGGAAGTGAATTAAATACCATTTGGAGGCATTTAATGTTCAAGCAAAAACAGCTGATTTTTGACAAAAGAGATAACACCCCCCCATTACGTAATTCTTCAGAAAGGTGAAAAATGGTCCGTTTTCAAATGTTTTATTTTTGAATGTCAGTTCATATTTGTAGGTGGATTATTAGTTTTAGAGCTAAAATTAGCATGTTTAAAGTGATTTTCATGCTTCCAGGGGCTCAAAACACAAGATTTGTGGAATGGTTAAAAGTGCATGAAAATGGCCAATTTGCTCACTCTGAGGTCTCAAAAAGTGTTTCTTCACCCCGGGAAGTGAATTAAATACCATTTGGAGGCATTTAATGTTCAAGAAAAAACAGCTGATTTTTGACAAAAGAGATAACACCCCCCCATTACGTAATTCTTCAGAAAGGTGAAAAATTGTCCGTTTTCAAATGTTTTATTTTTGAATGTCAGTTCACATTTGTAGGTGGATTATTAGTTTTAGAGCTAAAATTAGCATATTTAAAGTGATTTTCATGCTTCCAGGGGCTCTAAACACAAGATTTGTGGAATGGTTAAAAGTGCATGAAAATGGCCAATTTGCTCACTCTGAGGTCTCAAAAAGTGTTTCTTCACCCCGGGAAGTGAATTAAATACCATTTGGAGGCATTTAATGTTCAAGCAAAAACGGCTGATTTTTGACAAAAGAGATAACACCCCCCCATTACGTGATGCTTCAGAAAGGTGAAAAATTGTCCGTTTTCAAATGTTTTATTTTTGAATGTCAGTTCACATTTGTAGGTGGATCTTCAGTTTTAGAGCTACAAAAATTAGCATGTTTAAAGTGATTTTCATGCTTCCAGGGGCTCTAAACACAAGATTTGTGGAATGGTTAAAAGTGCATGAAAATGGCCAATTTGCTCACTCTGAGGTCTCAAAAAGTGTTTCTTCACCCCGGGAAGTGAATTAAATACCATTTGGAGGCATTTAATGTTCAAGCAAAAACGGCTGATTTTTGACAAAAGAGATAACACCCCCCCATTACGTGATGCTTCAGAAAGGTGAAAAATTGTCCGTTTTCAAATGTTTTATTTTTGAATGTCAGTTCACATTTGTAGGTGGATCTTCAGTTTTAGAGCTACAAAAATTAGCATGTTTAAAGTGATTTTCATGCTTCCAGGGGCTCTAAACACAAGATTTGTGGAATGGTTAAAAGTGCATGAAAATGGCCAATTTGCTCACTCTGAGGTCTCAAAAAGTGTTTCTTCACCCCGGGAAGTGAATTGAATACAATTTGGAGGCATTTAATGTTCAAGCAAAAACGGCGGATTTTTGACAAAAGAGATAACACCCCCCATTACGTGATGCCTCAGAAAGGTGAAAAATTGTCCGTTTTCAAATGTTTTATTTTTGAATGTCAGTTCACATTTGTAGGTGGATCATCAGTTTTAAAGCTAAAAAAATTAGCATGTTTAAAGTGATTTTCATGCTTCCAGGGGCTCTAAACACAAGATTTGTGGAATGGTTAAAAGTGCATGAAAATGGCCAATTTGCTCACTCTGAGGTCTCAAAAAGTGTTTCTTCACCCCGGGAAGTGAATTAAATACCATTTGGAGGCATTTAATGTTCAATCAAAAACAGCTGATTTTTGACAAAAGAGATAACACCTCCCATTACGTCATGCTTCAGAAAGGTGAAAAATTGACCGTTTTCAAATGTTATATTTTTGAATGTCAGTTCACATTTGTAGGTGGATTATTAGTTTTAGAGCTAAAATTAGCATATTTAAAGTGATTTTCATGCTTCCAGGGGCTCTAAACACAAGATTTGTCGAATGGTTAAAAGTGCATGAAAATGGCCAATTTGCTCACTCTGAGGTCTCAAAAAGTGTTTCTTCACCCCGGGAAGTGAATTAAATACCATTTGGAGGCATTTAATGTTCAAGCAAAAACGGGTGATTTTTGACAAAAGAGATAACACCCCCATTACGTCATTCTTCAGAAAGGTGAAAAATGGTCCGTTTTCAAATTTTTTTTTTTGAACGTCAGTTCACATTTGTAGGTGGATTATTAGTTTTAGAGCTAAAATTAGCATGTTTAAAGTGATTTTCATGCTTCCAGGGGCTCTAAACACAAGATTTGTGGAATGGTTAAAAGTGCATGAAAATGGCCAATTTGCTCACTCTGAGGTCTCAAAAAGTGTTTCTTCACCCCAGGAAGTGAATTAAATACCATTTGGAGGCATTTAATGTTCAAGCAAAAACAGCTGATTTTTGACAAAAGAGATAACACCCCCCCATTACGTAATTCTTCAGAAGGGTGAAAAATTGTCCGTTTTCAAATGTTTTATTTTTGAATGTCAGTTCACATTTGTAGGTGGATTATTAGTTTTAGAGCTAAAATTAGCATGTTTAAAGTGATTTTCATGCTTCCAGGGGCCCGGGAAGTGAATTAAATACCATTTGGAGGCATTTAATGTTCAAGCAAAAACAGCTGATTTTTGACAAAAGAGATAACACCCCCCATTACGTCATTCTTCAGAAAGGTAAAAAATGGTCCGTTTTCAAATGTTTTATTTTTGAATGTCTATTCACATTTGTAGGTGGATTACTAGTTTTAGAGCTAAAATTAGCATGTTTAAAGTGATTTTCATGCTTCCAGGGGCCCGGGAAGTGAATTAAATACCATTTGGAGGCATTTAATGTTCAAGCAAAAACAGCTGATTTTTGACAAAAGAGATAACACCCCCCATTACGTCATTCTTCAGAAAGGTAAAAAATGGTCCGTTTTCAAATGTTTTATTTTTGAACGTCAGTTCACATTTGTAGGTGGATTATTAGTTTTAGAGCTAAAATTAGCATGTTTAAAGTGATTTTCATGCTTCCAGGGGCTCTAAACACAAGATTTGTGGAATGGTTAAAAGTGCATGAAAATGGCCAATTTGCTCACTCTGAGGTCTCAAAAAGTGTTTCTTCACCCCGTGAAGTGAATTAAATACAATTTGGAGGCATTTAATGTTCAAGCAAAAACGGCGGATTTTTGACAAAAGAGATAACACCCCCCATTACGTGATGCTTCAGAAAGGTGAAAAATTGTCCGTTTTCAAATGTTTTATTTTTGAATGTCAGTTCACATTTGTAGGTGGATCATCAGTTTTAGAGCTAAAAAAATTAGCATGTTTAAAGTGATTTTCATGCTTCCAGGGGCTCTAAACACAAGATTTGTGGAATGGTTAAAAGTGCATGAAAATGGCCAATTTGCTCACTCTGAGGTCTCAAAAAGTGTTTCTTCACCCCGGGAAGTGAATTAAATACCATTTGGAGGCATTTAATGTTCAATCAAAAACAGCTGATTTTTGACAAAAGAGATAACACCTCCCATTACGTCATGCTTCAGAAAGGTGAAAAATTGTCCGTTTTCATATGTTTTATTTTTGAATTTCAGTTCACATTTGTAGGTGGATTATTAGTTTTAGAGCTAAAATTAGCATGTTTAAAGTGATTTTCATGCTTCCTGTGGCCCTAAACACAAGGTTTGTGGAATGGTTAAAAGTGCATGAAAATGGCCAATTTGCTCACTCTGAGGTCTCAAAAAGTGTTTCTTCACCCCGGGAAGTGAATTAAATACCATTTGGAGGCATTTAATGTTCAAGCAAAAACGGCTGCTTTTTGACAAAAGAGATAACACCCCCCCATTACGTCATTCTTCAGAAAGGTGAAAAATGGTCCGTTTTCATATGTTTTATTTTTGAACGTCAGTTCACATTTGTAGGTGGATTATTAGTTTTAGAGCTAAAATTAGCATGTTTAAAGTGATGTTCATGCTTCCAGGGGCTCTAAACACAAGATTTGTGGAATGGTTAAAAGTGCATGAAAATGGCCAATTTGCTCACTCTGGGGTCTCAAAAAGTGTTTCTTCACCCCGGGAAGTGAATTAAATACCATTTGTAGGCATTTAATGTTCAAGCAAAACCAGCTGATTTTTGACAAAAGAGATAACACCCCCCCATTACGTAATTCTTCAGAAAGGTGAAAAATGGTCCGTTTTCAAATGTTTTATTTTTGAACGTCAGTTCACATTTGTAGGTGGATTATTAGTTTTAGAGCTAAAATTAGCATGTTTAAAGTGATTTTCATACTTCCTGTGGCCCTAAACACAAGGTTTGTGGAATAGTTAAAAGTGCATGAAAATAGCCAATTTGCTCACTCTGAGGTCTCAAAAAGTGTTTCTTCACCCCGGGAAGTGAATTAAATACCATTTGGAGGCATTTAATGTTCAAGCAAAAACGGTTGATTTTTGACAAAAGAGATAACACCCCCCCATTACGTGATGCTTCAGAAAGGTGAAAAATTGTCCGTTTTCAAATGTTTTATTTTTGAATGTCAGTTCACATTTGTAGGTGGATCTTCAGTTTTAGAGCTACAAAAATTAGCATGTTTAAAGTGATTTTCATGCTTCCAGGGGCTCTAAACACAAGATTTGTGGAATGGTTAAAAGTGCATGAAAATGGCCAATTTGCTCACTCTGAGGTCTCAAAAAGTGTTTCTTCACCCCGGGAAGTGAATTAAATACCATTTGGAGGCATTTAATGTTCAAGCAAAAACGGCGGATTTTTGACAAAAGAGATAACACCCCCCATTACGTGATGCCTCAGAAAGGTGAAAAATTGTCCGTTTTCAAATGTTTTATTTTTGAATGTCAGTTCACATTTGTAGGTGGATCATCAGTTTTAAAGCTAAAAAAATTAGCATGTTTAAAGTGATTTTCATGCTTCCAGGGGCTCTAAACACAAGATTTGTGGAATGGTTAAAAGTGCATGAAAATGGCCAATTTGCTCACTCTGAGGTCTCAAAAAGTGTTTCTTCACCCCGGGAAGTGAATTAAATACCATTTGGAGGCATTTAATGTTCAATCAAAAACAGCTGATTTTTGACAAAAGAGATAACACCTCCCATTACGTCATGCTTCAGAAAGGTGAAAAATTGACCGTTTTCAAATGTTATATTTTTGAATGTCAGTTCACATTTGTAGGTGGATTATTAGTTTTAGAGCTAAAATTAGCATATTTAAAGTGATTTTCATGCTTCCAGGGGCTCTAAACACAAGATTTGTCGAATGGTTAAAAGTGCATGAAAATGGCCAATTTGCTCACTCTGAGGTCTCAAAAAGTGTTTCTTCACCCCGGGAAGTGAATTAAATACCATTTGGAGGCATTTAATGTTCAAGCAAAAACGGGTGATTTTTGACAAAAGAGATAACACCCCCCATTACGTCATTCTTCAGAAAGGTGAAAAATGGTCCGTTTTCAAATGTTTTATTTTTGAACGTCAGTTCACATTTGTAGGTGGATTATTAGTTTTAGAGCTAAAATTAGCATGTTTAAAGTGATTTTCATGCTTCCAGGGGCTCTAAACACAAGATTTGTGGAATGGTTAAAAGTGCATGAAAATGGCCAATTTGCTCACTCTGAGGTCTCAAAAAGTGTTTCTTCAACCCGGGAAGTGAATTAAATACCATTTGGAGGCATTTAATGTTCAAGCAAAAACAGCTGATTTTTGACAAAAGAGATAACACCCCCCCATTACGTAATTCTTCAGAAAGGTGAAAAATGGTCCGTTTTCAAATGTTTTATTTTTGAATGTCAGTTCATATTTGTAGGTGGATTATTAGTTTTAGAGCTAAAATTAGCATGTTTAAAGTGATTTTCATGCTTCCAGGGGCTCAAAACACAAGATTTGTGGAATGGTTAAAAGTGCATGAAAATGGCCAATTTGCTCACTCTGAGGTCTCAAAAAGTGTTTCTTCACCCCGGGAAGTGAATTAAATACCATTTGGAGGCATTTAATGTTCAAGAAAAAACAGCTGATTTTTGACAAAAGAGATAACACCCCCCCATTACGTAATTCTTCAGAAAGGTGAAAAATTGTCCGTTTTCAAATGTTTTATTTTTGAATGTCAGTTCACATTTGTAGGTGGATTATTAGTTTTAGAGCTAAAATTAGCATATTTAAAGTGATTTTCATGCTTCCAGGGGCTCTAAACACAAGATTTGTGGAATGGTTAAAAGTGCATGAAAATGGCCAATTTGCTCACTCTGAGGTCTCAAAAAGTGTTTCTTCACCCCGGGAAGTGAATTAAATACCATTTGGAGGCATTTAATGTTCAAGCAAAAACGGCTGATTTTTGACGAAAGAGATAACACCCCCCCATTACGTCATGCTTCAGAAAGGTGAAAAATGGTCCGTTTTCAAATGTTTTATTTTTGAATGTCAATTCACATTTGTAGGTGGATTATTAGTTTTAGAGCTAAAATTAGCATGTTTAAAGTGATTTTCATGCTTCCAGGGGCTCTAAACACAAGATTTGTGGAATGGTTAAAAGTGCATGAAAATGGCCAATTTGCTCACTCTGAGGTCTCAAAAAGTGTTTCTTCACCCCGGGAAGTGAATTAAATACCATTTGGAGGCATTTAATGTTCAAGCAAAAACGGCTGATTTTTGACAAAAGAGATAACACCCCCCCATTACGTGATGCTTCAGAAAGGTGAAAAATTGTCCGTTTTCAAATGTTTTATTTTTGAATGTCAGTTCACATTTGTAGGTGGATCTTCAGTTTTAGAGCTACAAAAATTAGCATGTTTAAAGTGATTTTCATGCTTCCAGGGGCTCTAAACATAAGATTTGTGGAATGGTTAAAAGTGCATGAAAATGGCCAATTTGCTCACTCTGAGGTCTTAAAAAGTGTTTCTTCACCCCGGGAAGTGAATTAAATACAATTTGGAGGCATTTAATGTTCAAGCAAAAACGGCGGATTTTTGACAAAAGAGATAACACCCCCCATTACGTGATGCCTCAGAAAGGTGAAAAATTGTCCGTTTTCAAATGTTTTATTTTTGAATGTCAGTTCACATTTGTAGGTGGATCATCAGTTTTAAAGCTAAAAAATTAGCATGTTTAAAGTGATTTTCATGCTTCCAGGGGCTCTAAACACAAGATTTGTGGAATGGTTAAAAGTGCATGAAAATGGCCAATTTGCTCACTCTGAGGTCTCAAAAAGTGTTTCTTCACCCCGGGAAGTGAATTAAATACCATTTGGAGGCATTTAATGTTCAATCAAAAACAGCTGATTTTTGACAAAAGAGATAACACCTCCCATTACGTCATGCTTCAGAAAGGTGAAAAATTGACCGTTTTCAAATGTTGTATTTTTGAATGTCAGTTCACATTTGTAGGTGGATTATTAGTTTTAGAGCTAAAATTAGCATATTTAAAGTGATTTTCATGCTTCCAGGGGCTCTAAACACAAGATTTGTCGAATGGTTAAAAGTGCATGAAAATGGCCAATTTGCTCACTCTGAGGTCTCAAAAAGTGTTTCTTCACCCCAGGAAGTGAATTAAATACCATTTGGAGGCATTTAATGTTCAAGCAAAAACGGGTGATTTTTGACAAAAGAGATAACACCCCCCATTACGTCATTCTTCAGAAAGGTGAAAAATGGTCCGTTTTCAAATGTTTTATTTTTGAACGTCAGTTCACATTTGTAGGTGGATTATTAGTTTTAGAGCTAAAATTAGCATGTTTAAAGTGATTTTCATGCTTCCAGGGGCTCTAAACACAAGATTTGTGGAATGGTTAAAAGTGCATGAAAATGGCCAATTTGCTCACTCTGAGGTCCCAAAAAGTGTTTCTTCACCCCGGGAAGTGAATTAAATACCATTTGGAGGCATTTAATGTTCAAGCAAAAACAGCTGATTTTTGACAAAAGAGATAACACCCCCCCATTACGTAATTCTTCAGAAAGGTGAAAAATGGTCCGTTTTCAAATGTTTTATTTTTGAATGTCAGTTCACATTTGTAGGTGGATTATTAGTTTTAGAGCTAAAATTAGCATGTTTAAAGTGATTTTCATGCTTCCAGGGGCTCAAAACACAAGATTTGTCGAATGGTTAAAAGTGCATGAAAATGGCCAATTTGCTCACTCTGAGGTCTCAAAAAGTGTTTCTTCACCCCGGGAAGTGAATTAAATACCATTTGGAGGCATTTAATGTTCAAGCAAAAACAGCTGATTTTTGACAAAAGAGATAACACCCCCCATTACGTAATTCTTCAGAAAGGTGAAAAATTGTCCGTTTTCAAATGTTTTATTTTTGAATGTCAGTTCACATTTGTAGGTGGATTATTAGTTTTAGAGCTAAAATTAGCATATTTAAAGTGATTTTCATGCTTCCAGGGGCTCTAAACACAAGATTTGTGGAATGGTTAAAAGTGCATGAAAATGGCCAATTTGCTCACTCTGAGGTCTCAAAAAGTGTTTCTTCACCCCGGGAAGTGAATTAAATACCATTTGGAGGCATTTAATGTTCAAGCAAAAACGGCTGATTTTTGACGAAAGAGATAACACCCCCCCATTACGTCATTCTTCAGAAAGGTGAAAAATGGTCCGTTTTCAAATGTTTTATTTTTGAATGTCAATTCACATTTGTAGGTGAATTATTAGTTTTAGAGCTAAAATTAGCATGTTTAAAGTGATTTTCATGCTTCCAGGGGCCCGGGAAGTGAATTAAATACCATTTGGAGGCATTTAATGTTCAAGCAAAAACAGCTGATTTTTGACAAAAGAGATAACACCCCCATTACGTCATTCTTCAGAAAGGTAAAAAATGGTCCGTTTTCAAATGTTTTACTTTTGAACGTCAGTTCACATTTGTAGGTGGGTTATTAGTTTTAGAGCTAAAATTAGCATGTTTAAAGTGATTTTCATGCTTCCAGGGGCTCTAAACACAAGATTTGTGGAATGGTTAAAAGTGCATGAAAATGGCCAATTTGCTCACTCTGAGGTCTCAAAAAGTGTTTCTTCACCCCGTGAAGTGAATTAAATACAATTTGGAGGCATTTAATGTTCAAGCAAAAACGGCGGATTTTTGACAAAAGAGATAACACCCCCCATTACGTGATGCTTCAGAAAGGTGAAAAATTGTCCGTTTTCAAATGTTTTATTTTTGAATGTCAGTTCACATTTGTAGGTGGATCATCAGTTTTAGAGCTAAAAAAATTAGCATGTTTAAAGTGATTTTCATGCTTCCAGGGGCTCTAAACACAAGATTTGTGGAATGGTTAAAAGTGCATGAAAATGGCCAATTTGCTCACTCTGAGGTCTCAAAAAGTGTTTCTTCACCCCGGGAAGTGAATTAAATACCATTTGGAGGCATTTAATGTTCAAGCAAAAACGGTTGATTTTTGACAAAAGAGATAACACCCCCCCATTACGTCATTCTTCAGAAAGGTGAAAAATGGTCCGTTTTCAAATGTTTTATTTTTGAACGTCAGTTCACATTTGTAGGTGGATTATTAGTTTTAAAGCTAAAATTAGCATGTTTAAAATGATTTTCATGCTTCCAGGGGCTCTAAACACAAGATTTGTGGAATGGTTAAAAGTGCATGAAAATGGCCAATTTGCTCACTCTGAGGTCTCAAAAAGTGTTTCTTCACCCCGGGAAGTGAATTGAATACCATTTGTAGGCATTTAATGTTCAAGCAAAACCAGCTGATTTTTGACAAAAGAGATAACACCCCCCCATTACGTAATTCTTCAGAAAGGTGAAAAATGGTCCGTTTTCAAATGTTTTATTTTTGAACGTCAGTTCACATTTGTAGGTGGATTATTAGTTTTAGAGCTAAAATTAGCATGTTTAAAGTGATTTTCATACTTCCTGTGGCCCTAAACACAAGGTTTGTGGAATAGTTAAAAGTGCATGAAAATGGCCAATTTGCTCACTCTGAGGTCTCAAAAAGTGTTTCTTCACCCCGGGAAGTGAATTAAATACCATTTGGAGGCATTTAATGTTCAAGCAAAAACAGCTGATTTTTGACAAAAGAAATAACACCCCCCCCCCATTACGTAATTCTTCAGAAAGGTGAAAAATTTTCCGTTTTCAAATGTTTTATTTTTGAATGTCAGTTCACATTTGTAGGTGGATTATTAGTTTTAGAGCTAAAATTAGCATATTTAAAGTGATTTTCATGCTTCCAGGGGCTCTAAACACAAGATTTGTGGAATGGTTAAAAGTGCATGAAAATGGCCAATTTGCTCACTCTGAGGTCTCAAAAAGTGTTTCTTCACCCCGGGAAGTGAATTAAATACCATTTGGAGGCATTTAATGTTCAAGCAAAAACGGCTGATTTTTGACAAAAGAGATAACACCCCCCCATTACGTGATGCTTCAGAAAGGTGAAAAATTGTCCGTTTTCAAATGTTTTATTTTTGAATGTCAGTTCACATTTGTAGGTGGATTATTAGTTTTAGAGCTAAAATTAGCATATTTAAAGTGATTTTCATGCTTCCAGGGGCTCTAAACACAAGATTTGTCGAATGGTTAAAAGTGCATGAAAATGGCCAATTTGCTCACTCTGAGGTCTCAAAAAGTGTTTCTTCACCCCGGGAAGTGAATTAAATACCATTTGGAGGCATTTAATGTTCAAGCAAAAACGGGTGATTTTTGACAAAAGAGATAACACCCCCATTACGTCATTCTTCAGAAAGGTGAAAAATGGTCCGTTTTCAAATTTTTTATTTTTGAACGTCAGTTCACATTTGTAGGTGGATTATTAGTTTTAGAGCTAAAATTAGCATGTTTAAAGTGATTTTCATGCTTCCAGGGGCTCTAAACACAAGATTTGTGGAATGGTTAAAAGTGCATGAAAATGGCCAATTTGCTCACTCTGAGGTCTCAAAAAGTGTTTCTTCACCCCGGGAAGTGAATTAAATACCATTTGGAGGCATTTAATGTTCAAGCAAAAACAGCTGATTTTTGACAAAAGAGATAACACCCCCCCATTACGTAATTCTTCAGAAGGGTGAAAAATTGTCCGTTTTCAAATGTTTTATTTTTGAATGTCAGTTCACATTTGTAGGTGGATTATTAGTTTTAGAGCTAAAATTAGCATGTTTAAAGTGATTTTCATGCTTCCAGGGGCCCGGGAAGTGAATTAAATACCATTTGGAGGCATTTAATGTTCAAGCAAAAACAGCTGATTTTTGACAAAAGAGATAACACCCCCCATTACGTCATTCTTCAGAAAGGTAAAAAATGGTCCGTTTTCAAATGTTTTATTTTTGAATGTCTATTCACATTTGTAGGTGGATTACTAGTTTTAGAGCTAAAATTAGCATGTTTAAAGTGATTTTCATGCTTCCAGGGGCCCGGGAAGTGAATTAAATACCATTTGGAGGCATTTAATGTTCCAGCAAAAACAGCTGATTTTTGACAAAAGAGATAACACCCCCCATTACGTCATTCTTCAGAAAGGTAAAAAATGGTCCGTTTTCAAATGTTTTATTTTTGAACGTCAGTTCACATTTGTAGGTGGATTATTAGTTTTAGAGCTAAAATTAGCATGTTTAAAGTGATTTTCATGCTTCCAGGGGCTCTAAACACAAGATTTGTGGAATGGTTAAAAGTGCATGAAAATGGCCAATTTGCTCACTCTGAGGTCTCAAAAAGTGTTTCTTCACCCCGTGAAGTGAATTAAATACAATTTGGAGGCATTTAATGTTCAAGCAAAAACGGCGGATTTTTGACAAAAGAGATAACACCCCCCATTACGTGATGCTTCAGAAAGGTGAAAAATTGTCCGTTTTCAAATGTTTTATTTTTGAATGTCAGTTCACATTTGTAGGTGGATCATCAGTTTTAGAGCTAAAAAAATTAGCATGTTTAAAGTGATTTTCATGCTTCCAGGGGCTCTAAACACAAGATTTGTGGAATGGTTAAAAGTGCATGAAAATGGCCAATTTGCTCACTCTGAGGTCTCAAAAAGTGTTTCTTCACCCCGGGAAGTGAATTAAATACCATTTGGAGGCATTTAATGTTCAATCAAAAACAGCTGATTTTTGACAAAAGAGATAACACCTCCCATTACGTCATGCTTCAGAAAGGTGAAAAATTGTCCGTTTTCAAATGTTTTATTTTTGAATTTCAGTTCACATTTGTAGGTGGATTATTAGTTTTAGAGCTAAAATTAGCATGTTTAAAGTGATTTTCATGCTTCCTGTGGCCCTAAACACAAGGTTTGTGGAATGGTTAAAAGTGCATGAAAATGGCCAATTTGCTCACTCTGAGGTCTCAAAAAGTGTTTCTTCACCCCGGGAAGTGAATTAAATACCATTTGGAGGCATTTAATGTTCAAGCAAAAACGGCTGATTTTTGACAAAAGAGATAACACCCCCCCATTACGTCATTCTTCAGAAAGGTGAAAAATGGTCCGTTTTCAAATGTTTTATTTTTGAACGTCAGTTCACATTTGTAGGTGGATTATTAGTTTTAGAGCTAAAATTAGCATGTTTAAAGTGATTTTCATGCTTCCAGGGGCTCTAAACACAAGATTTGTGGAATGGTTAAAAGTGCATGAAAATGGCCAATTTGCTCACTCTGGGGTCTCAAAAAGTGTTTCTTCACCCCGGGAAGTGAATTAAATACCATTTGTAGGCATTTAATGTTCAAGCAAAACCAGCTGATTTTTGACAAAAGAGATAACACCCCCCCATTACGTAATTCTTCAGAAAGGTGAAAAATGGTCCGTTTTCAAATGTTTTATTTTTGAACGTCAGTTCACATTTGTAGGTGGATTATTAGTTTTAGAGCTAAAATTAGCATGTTTAAAGTGATTTTCATACTTCCTGTGGCCCTAAACACAAGGTTTGTGGAATAGTTAAAAGTGCATGAAAATAGCCAATTTGCTCACTCTGAGGTCTCAAAAAGTGTTTCTTCACCCCGGGAAGTGAATTAAATACCATTTGGAGGCATTTAATGTTCAAGCAAAAACGGTTGATTTTTGACAAAAGAGATAACACCCCCCCATTACGTGATGCTTCAGAAAGGTGAAAAATTGTCTGTTTTCAAATGTTTTATTTTTGAATGTCAGTTCACATTTGTAGGTGGATCTTCAGTTTTAGAGCTACAAAAATTAGCATGTTTAAAGTGATTTTCATGCTTCCAGGGGCTCTAAACACAAGATTTGTGGAATGGTTAAAAGTGCATGAAAATGGCCAATTTGCTCACTCTGAGGTCTCAAAAAGTGTTTCTTCACCCCGGGAAGTGAATTAAATACAATTTGGAGGCATTTAATGTTCAAGCAAAAACGGCGGATTTTTGACAAAAGAGATAACACCCCCCATTACGTGATGCCTCAGAAAGGTGAAAAATTGTCCGTTTTCAAATGTTTTATTTTTGAATGTCAGTTCACATTTGTAGGTGGATCATCAGTTTTAAAGCTAAAAAAATTAGCATGTTTAAAGTGATTTTCATGCTTCCAGGGGCTCTAAACACAAGATTTGTGGAATGGTTAAAAGTGCATGAAAATGGCCAATTTGCTCACTCTGAGGTCTCAAAAAGTGTTTCTTCACCCCGGGAAGTGAATTAAATACCATTTGGAGGCATTTAATGTTCAATCAAAAACAGCTGATTTTTGACAAAAGAGATAACACCTCCCATTACGTCATGCTTCAGAAAGGTGAAAAATTGACCGTTTTCAAATGTTATATTTTTGAATGTCAGTTCACATTTGTAGGTGGATTATTAGTTTTAGAGCTAAAATTAGCATATTTAAAGTGATTTTCATGCTTCCAGGGGCTCTAAACACAAGATTTGTCGAATGGTTAAAAGTGCATGAAAATGGCCAATTTGCTCACTCTGAGGTCTCAAAAAGTGTTTCTTCACCCCGGGAAGTGAATTAAATACCATTTGGAGGCATTTAATGTTCAAGCAAAAACGGGTGATTTTTGACAAAAGAGATAACACCCCCCATTACGTCATTCTTCAGAAAGGTGAAAAATGGTCCGTTTTCAAATGTTTTATTTTTGAACGTCAGTTCACATTTGTATGTGGATTATTAGTTTTAGAGCTAAAATTAGCATGTTTAAAGTGATTTTCATGCTTCCAGGGGCTCTAAACACAAGATTTGTGGAATGGTTAAAAGTGCATGAAAATGGCCAATTTGCTCACTCTGAGGTCTCAAAAAGTGTTTCTTCACCCCGGGAAGTGAATTAAATACCATTTGGAGGCATTTAATGTTCAAGCAAAAACGGCTGATTTTTGACAAAAGAGATAACACCCCCCCATTACGTCATTCTTCAGAAAGGTGAAAAATGGTCCGTTTTCAAATGTTTTATTTTTGAACGTCAGTTCACATTTGTAGGTGGATTATTAGTTTTAGAGCTAAAATTAGCATGTTTAAAGTGATTTTCATGCTTCCAGGGGCTCTAAACACAAGATTTGTGGAATGGTTAAAAGTGCATGAAAATGGCCAATTTGCTCACTCTGGGGTCTCAAAAAGTGTTTCTTCACCCCGGGAAGTGAATTAAATACCATTTGTAGGCATTTAATGTTCAAGCAAAACCAGCTGATTTTTGACAAAAGAGATAACACCCCCCCATTACGTAATTCTTCAGAAAGGTGAAAAATGGTCCGTTTTCAAATGTTTTATTTTTGAACGTCAGTTCACATTTGTAGGTGGATTATTAGTTTTAGAGCTAAAATTAGCATGTTTAAAGTGATTTTCATACTTCCTGTGGCCCTAAACACAAGGTTTGTGGAATAGTTAAAAGTGCATGAAAATAGCCAATTTGCTCACTCTGAGGTCTCAAAAAGTGTTTCTTCACCCCGGGAAGTGAATTAAATACCATTTGGAGGCATTTAATGTTCAAGCAAAAACGGTTGATTTTTGACAAAAGAGATAACACCCCCCCATTACGTGATGCTTCAGAAAGGTGAAAAATTGTCTGTTTTCAAATGTTTTATTTTTGAATGTCAGTTCACATTTGTAGGTGGATCTTCAGTTTTAGAGCTACAAAAATTAGCATGTTTAAAGTGATTTTCATGCTTCCAGGGGCTCTAAACACAAGATTTGTGGAATGGTTAAAAGTGCATGAAAATGGCCAATTTGCTCACTCTGAGGTCTCAAAAAGTGTTTCTTCACCCCGGGAAGTGAATTAAATACAATTTGGAGGCATTTAATGTTCAAGCAAAAACGGCGGATTTTTGACAAAAGAGATAACACCCCCCATTACGTGATGCCTCAGAAAGGTGAAAAATTGTCCGTTTTCAAATGTTTTATTTTTGAATGTCAGTTCACATTTGTAGGTGGATCATCAGTTTTAAAGCTAAAAAAATTAGCATGTTTAAAGTGATTTTCATGCTTCCAGGGGCTCTAAACACAAGATTTGTGGAATGGTTAAAAGTGCATGAAAATGGCCAATTTGCTCACTCTGAGGTCTCAAAAAGTGTTTCTTCACCCCGGGAAGTGAATTAAATACCATTTGGAGGCATTTAATGTTCAATCAAAAACAGCTGATTTTTGACAAAAGAGATAACACCTCCCATTACGTCATGCTTCAGAAAGGTGAAAAATTGACCGTTTTCAAATGTTATATTTTTGAATGTCAGTTCACATTTGTAGGTGGATTATTAGTTTTAGAGCTAAAATTAGCATATTTAAAGTGATTTTCATGCTTCCAGGGGCTCTAAACACAAGATTTGTCGAATGGTTAAAAGTGCATGAAAATGGCCAATTTGCTCACTCTGAGGTCTCAAAAAGTGTTTCTTCACCCCGGGAAGTGAATTAAATACCATTTGGAGGCATTTAATGTTCAAGCAAAAACGGGTGATTTTTGACAAAAGAGATAACACCCCCCATTACGTCATTCTTCAGAAAGGTGAAAAATGGTCCGTTTTCAAATGTTTTATTTTTGAACGTCAGTTCACATTTGTATGTGGATTATTAGTTTTAGAGCTAAAATTAGCATGTTTAAAGTGATTTTCATGCTTCCAGGGGCTCTAAACACAAGATTTGTGGAATGGTTAAAAGTGCATGAAAATGGCCAATTTGCTCACTCTGAGGTCTCAAAAAGTGTTTCTTCACCCCGGGAAGTGAATTAAATACCATTTGGAGGCATTTAATGTTCAAGCAAAAACAGCTGATTTTTGACAAAAGAGATAACACCCCCCCATTACGTAATTCTTCAGAAAGGTGAAAAATGGTCCGTTTTCAAATGTTTTATTTTTGAATGTCAGTTCATATTTGTAGGTGGATTATTAGTTTTAGAGCTAAAATTAGCATGTTTAAAGTGATTTTCATGCTTCCAGGGGCTCAAAACACAAGAATTGTGGAATGGTTAAAAGTGCATGAAAATGGCCAATTTGCTCACTCTGAGGTCTCAAAAAGTGTTTCTTCACCCCGGGAAGTGAATTAAATACCATTTGGAGGCATTTAATGTTCAAGCAAAAACAGCTGATTTTTGACAAAAGAGATAACACCCCCCCATTACGTAATTCTTCAGAAAGTTGAAAAATTGTCCGTTTTCAATTGTTTTATTTTTGAATGTCAGTTCACATTTGTAGGTGGATTATTAGTTTTAGAGCTAAAATTAGCATATTTAAAGTGATTTTCATGCTTCCAGGGGCTCTAAACACAAGATTTGTGGAATGGTTAAAAGTGCATGAAAATGGCCAATTTGCTCACTCTGAGGTCTCAAAAAGTGTTTCTTCACCCCGGGAAGTGAATTAAATACCATTTGGAGGCATTTAATGTTCAAGCAAAAACGGCTGATTTTTGACGAAAGAGATAACACCCCCCCATTACGTCATGCTTCAGAAAGGTGAAAAATGGTCCGTTTTCAAATGTTTTATTTTTGAATGTCAATTCACATTTGTAGGTGGATTATTAGTTTTAGAGCTAAAATTAGCATGTTTAAAGTGATTTTCATGCTTCCAGGGGCTCTAAACACAAGATTTGTGGAATGGTTAAAAGTGCATGAAAATGGCCAATTTGCTCACTCTGAGGTCTCAAAAAGTGTTTCTTCACCCCGGGAAGTGAATTAAATACCATTTGGAGGCATTTAATGTTCAAGCAAAAACAGCTGATTTTTTACAAAAGAGATAACACCCCCCCTTTACGTAATTCTTCAGAAAGGTGAAAAATTGTCTGTTTTCAAATGTTTTATTTTTGAATGTCAGTTCACATTTGCAGGTGGATTATTAGTTTTAGAGCTAAAATTAGCATGTTTAAAGTGATTTTCATGCTTCCAGGGGCTCAAAACACAAGATTTGTGGAATGGTAAAAAGTGCATGAAAATGGCCAATTTGCTCACTCTGAGGTCTCAAAAAGTGTTTCTTTACCCCGGGAAGTGAATTAAATACCATTTGGAGGCATTTAATGTTCAAGCAAAAACAGCTGATTTTTGACAAAAGAGATAACACCCCCCCATTACGTAATTCTTCAGAAAGGTGAAAAATGGTCCGTTTTCAAATGTTTTATTTTTGAATGTCAGTTCACATTTGTAGGTGGATTATTAGTTTTAGAGCTAAAATTAGCATATTTAAAGTGATTTTCATGCTTCCAGGGGCTCTAAACACAAGATTTGTGGAATGGTTAAAAGTGCATGAAAATGGCCAATTTGCTCACTCTGAGGTCTCAAAAAGTGTTTCTTCACCCCGGGAAGTGAATTAAATACCATTTGGAGGCATTTAATGTTCAAGCAAAAACGGCTGATTTTTGACAAAAGAGATAACACCCCCCCATTACGTGATGCTTCAGAAAGGTGAAAAATTGTCCGTTTTCAAATGTTTTATTTTTGAATGTCAGTTCACATTTGTAGGTGGATCTTCAGTTTTAGAGCTACAAAAATTAGCATGTTTAAAGTGATTTTCATGCTTCCAGGGGCTCTAAACACAAGATTTGTGGAATGGTTAAAAGTGCATGAAAATGGCCAATTTGCTCACTCTGAGGTCTCAAAAAGTGTTTCTTCACCCCGGGAAGTGAATTAAATACCATTTGGAGGCATTTAATGTTCAAGCAAAAACAGCTGATTTTTGACAAAAGAGATAACACCCCCCATTACGTAATTCTTCAGAAAGGTGAAAAATTGTCCGTTTTCAAATGTTTTATTTTTGAATGTCAGTTCACATTTGTAGGCGGATTATTAGTTTTAGAGCTAAAATTATCATGTTTAAAGTGATTTTCATGCTTCCAGGGGCTCTAAACACAAGATTTGTGGAATGGTTAAAAGTGCATGAAAATGGCCAATTTGCTCACTCTGAGGTCTCAAAAAGTGTTTCTTCACCCCGGGAAGTGAATTAAATACCATTTGGAGGCATTTAATGTTCAAGCAAAAACGGCTGATTTTTGACAAAAGAGATAACACCCCCCATTACGTAATTCTTCAGAAAGGTGAAAAATGGTCCGTTTTCAAATGTTTTACTTTTGAACGTCAGTTCACATTTGTAGGTGGGTTATTAGTTTTAGAGCTAAAATTAGCATGTTTAAAGTGATTTTCATGCTTCCAGGGGCTCTAAACACAAGATTTGTGGAATGGTTAAAAGTGCATGAAAATGGCCAATTTCCTCACTCTGAGGTCTCAAAAAGTGTTTCTTCACCCCGTGAAGTGAATTAAATACAATTTGGAGGCATTTAATGTTCAAGCAAAAACGGCGGATTTTTGACAAAAGAGATAACACCCCCCATTACGTGATGCTTCAGAAAGGTGAAAAATTGTCCGTTTTCAAATGTTTTATTTTTGAATGTCAGTTCACATTTGTAGGTGGATCATCAGTTTTAGAGCTAAAAAAATTAGCATGTTTAAAGTGATTTTCATGCTTCCAGGGGCTCTAAACACAAGATTTGTGGAATGGTTAAAAGTGCATGAAAATGGCCAATTTGCTCACTCTGAGGTCTCAAAAAGTGTTTCTTCACCCCGGGAAGTGAATTAAATACCATTTGGAGGCATTTAATGTTCAAGCAAAAACAGCTGATTTTTTACAAAAGAGATAACACCCCCCCTTTACGTAATTCTTCAGAAAGGTGAAAAATTGTCTGTTTTCAAATGTTTTATTTTTGAATGTCAGTTCACATTTGCAGGTGGATTATTAGTTTTAGAGCTAAAATTAGCATGTTTAAAGTGATTTTCATGCTTCCAGGGGCTCAAAACACAAGATTTGTGGAATGGTAAAAAGTGCATGAAAATGGCCAATTTGCTCACTCTGAGGTCTCAAAAAGTGTTTCTTTACCCCGGGAAGTGAATTAAATACCATTTGGAGGCATTTAATGTTCAAGCAAAAACAGCTGATTTTTGACAAAAGAGATAACACCCCCCCATTACGTAATTCTTCAGAAAGGTGAAAAATGGTCCGTTTTCAAATGTTTTATTTTTGAATGTCAGTTCACATTTGTAGGTGGATTATTAGTTTTAGAGCTAAAATTAGCATATTTAAAGTGATTTTCATGCTTCCAGGGGCTCTAAACACAAGATTTGTGGAATGGTTAAAAGTGCATGAAAATGGCCAATTTGCTCACTCTGAGGTCTCAAAAAGTGTTTCTTCACCCCGGGAAGTGAATTAAATACCATTTGGAGGCATTTAATGTTCAAGCAAAAACGGCTGATTTTTGACAAAAGAGATAACACCCCCCCATTACGTGATGCTTCAGAAAGGTGAAAAATTGTCCGTTTTCAAATGTTTTATTTTTGAATGTCAGTTCACATTTGTAGGTGGATCTTCAGTTTTAGAGCTACAAAAATTAGCATGTTTAAAGTGATTTTCATGCTTCCAGGGGCTCTAAACACAAGATTTGTGGAATGGTTAAAAGTGCATGAAAATGGCCAATTTGCTCACTCTGAGGTCTCAAAAAGTGTTTCTTCACCCCGGGAAGTGAATTAAATACCATTTGGAGGCATTTAATGTTCAAGCAAAAACAGCTGATTTTTGACAAAAGAGATAACACCCCCCCATTACGTAATTCTTCAGAAAGGTGAAAAATTGTCCGTTTTCAAATGTTTTATTTTTGAATGTCAGTTCACATTTGTAGGCGGATTATTAGTTTTAGAGCTAAAATTATCATGTTTAAAGTGATTTTCATGCTTCCAGGGGCTCTAAACACAAGATTTGTGGAATGGTTAAAAGTGCATGAAAATGGCCAATTTGCTCACTCTGAGGTCTCAAAAAGTGTTTCTTCACCCCGGGAAGTGAATTAAATACCATTTGGAGGCATTTAATGTTCAAGCAAAAACGGCTGATTTTTGACAAAAGAGATAACACCCCCCATTACGTAATTCTTCAGAAAGGTGAAAAATGGTCCGTTTTCAAATGTTTTACTTTTGAACGTCAGTTCACATTTGTAGGTGGGTTATTAGTTTTAGAGCTAAAATTAGCATGTTTAAAGTGATTTTCATGCTTCCAGGGGCTCTAAACACAAGATTTGTGGAATGGTTAAAAGTGCATGAAAATGGCCAATTTCCTCACTCTGAGGTCTCAAAAAGTGTTTCTTCACCCCGTGAAGTGAATTAAATACAATTTGGAGGCATTTAATGTTCAAGCAAAAACGGCGGATTTTTGACAAAAGAGATAACACCCCCCATTACGTGATGCTTCAGAAAGGTGAAAAATTGTCCGTTTTCAAATGTTTTATTTTTGAATGTCAGTTCACATTTGTAGGTGGATCATCAGTTTTAGAGCTAAAAAAATTAGCATGTTTAAAGTGATTTTCATGCTTCCAGGGGCTCTAAACACAAGATTTGTGGAATGGTTAAAAGTGCATGAAAATGGCCAATTTGCTCACTCTGAGGTCTCAAAAAGTGTTTCTTCACCCCGGGAAGTGAATTAAATACCATTTGGAGGCATTTAATGTTCAAGCAAAAACGGTTGATTTTTGACAAAAGAGATAACACCCCCCCATTACGTCATTCTTCAGAAAGGTGAAAAATGGTCCGTTTTCAAATGTTTTATTTTTGAACGTCAGTTCACATTTGTAGGTGGATTATTAGTTTTAGAGCTAAAATTAGCATGTTTAAAATGATTTTCATGCTTCCAGGGGCTCTAAACACAAGATTTGTGGAATGGTTAAAAGTGCATGAAAATGGCCAATTTGCTCACTCTGAGGTCTCAAAAAGTGTTTCTTCACCCCGGGAAGTGAATTGAATACCATTTGTAGGCATTTAATGTTCAAGCAAAACCAGCTGATTTTTGACAAAAGAGATAACACCCCCCCCATTACGTAATTCTTCAGAAAGGTGAAAAATGGTCCGTTTTCAAATGTTTTATTTTTGAACGTCAGTTCACATTTGTAGGTGGATTATTAGTTTTAGAGCTAAAATTAGCATGTTTAAAGTGATTTTCATACTTCCTGTGGCCCTAAACACAAGGTTTGTGGAATAGTTAAAAGTGCATGAAAATGGCCAATTTGCTCACTCTGAGGTCTCAAAAAGTGTTTCTTCACCCCGGGAAGTGAATTAAATACCATTTGGAGGCATTTAATGTTCAAGCAAAAACAGCTGATTTTTGACAAAAGAAATAACACCCCCCCCCCATTACGTAATTCTTCAGAAAGGTGAAAAATTTTCCGTTTTCAAATGTTTTATTTTTGAATGTCAGTTCACATTTGTAGGTGGATTATTAGTTTTAGAGCTAAAATTAGCATATTTAAAGTGATTTTCATGCTTCCAGGGGCTCTAAACACAAGATTTGTGGAATGGTTAAAAGTGCATGAAAATGGCCAATTTGCTCACTCTGAGGTCTCAAAAAGTGTTTCTTCACCCCGGGAAGTGAATTAAATACCATTTGGAGGCATTTAATGTTCAAGCAAAAACGGCTGATTTTTGACAAAAGAGATAACACCCCCCCATTACGTGATGCTTCAGAAAGGTGAAAAATTGTCCGTTTTCAAATGTTTTATTTTTGAATGTCAGTTCACATTTGTAGGTGGATTATTAGTTTTAGAGCTAAAATTAGCATATTTAAAGTGATTTTCATGCTTCCAGGGGCTCTAAACACAAGATTTGTCGAATGGTTAAAAGTGCATGAAAATGGCCAATTTGCTCACTCTGAGGTCTCAAAAAGTGTTTCTTCACCCCGGGAAGTGAATTAAATACCATTTGGAGGCATTTAATGTTCAAGCAAAAACGGGTGATTTTTGACAAAAGAGATAACACCCCCATTACGTCATTCTTCAGAAAGGTGAAAAATGGTCCGTTTTCAAATTTTTTATTTTTGAACGTCAGTTCACATTTGTAGGTGGATTATTAGTTTTAGAGCTAAAATTAGCATGTTTAAAGTGATTTTCATGCTTCCAGGGGCTCTAAACACAAGATTTGTGGAATGGTTAAAAGTGCATGAAAATGGCCAATTTGCTCACTCTGAGGTCTCAAAAAGTGTTTCTTCACCCCGGGAAGTGAATTAAATACCATTTGGAGGCATTTAATGTTCAAGCAAAAACAGCTGATTTTTGACAAAAGAGATAACACCCCCCCATTACGTAATTCTTCAGAAGGGTGAAAAATTGTCCGTTTTCAAATGTTTTATTTTTGAATGTCAGTTCACATTTGTAGGTGGATTATTAGTTTTAGAGCTAAAATTAGCATGTTTAAAGTGATTTTCATGCTTCCAGGGGCCCGGGAAGTGAATTAAATACCATTTGGAGGCATTTAATGTTCAAGCAAAAACAGCTGATTTTTGACAAAAGAGATAACACCCCCCATTACGTCATTCTTCAGAAAGGTAAAAAATGGTCCGTTTTCAAATGTTTTATTTTTGAATGTCTATTCACATTTGTAGGTGGATTACTAGTTTTAGAGCTAAAATTAGCATGTTTAAAGTGATTTTCATGCTTCCAGGGGCCCGGGAAGTGAATTAAATACCATTTGGAGGCATTTAATGTTCCAGCAAAAACAGCTGATTTTTGACAAAAGAGATAACACCCCCCATTACGTCATTCTTCAGAAAGGTAAAAAATGGTCCGTTTTCAAATGTTTTATTTTTGAACGTCAGTTCACATTTGTAGGTGGATTATTAGTTTTAGAGCTAAAATTAGCATGTTTAAAGTGATTTTCATGCTTCCAGGGGCTCTAAACACAAGATTTGTGGAATGGTTAAAAGTGCATGAAAATGGCCAATTTGCTCACTCTGAGGTCTCAAAAAGTGTTTCTTCACCCCGTGAAGTGAATTAAATACAATTTGGAGGCATTTAATGTTCAAGCAAAAACGGCGGATTTTTGACAAAAGAGATAACACCCCCCATTACGTGATGCTTCAGAAAGGTGAAAAATTGTCCGTTTTCAAATGTTTTATTTTTGAATGTCAGTTCACATTTGTAGGTGGATCATCAGTTTTAGAGCTAAAAAAATTAGCATGTTTAAAGTGATTTTCATGCTTCCAGGGGCTCTAAACACAAGATTTGTGGAATGGTTAAAAGTGCATGAAAATGGCCAATTTGCTCACTCTGAGGTCTCAAAAAGTGTTTCTTCACCCCGGGAAGTGAATTAAATACCATTTGGAGGCATTTAATGTTCAATCAAAAACAGCTGATTTTTGACAAAAGAGATAACACCTCCCATTACGTCATGCTTCAGAAAGGTGAAAAATTGTCCGTTTTCAAATGTTTTATTTTTGAATTTCAGTTCACATTTGTAGGTGGATTATTAGTTTTAGAGCTAAAATTAGCATGTTTAAAGTGATTTTCATGCTTCCTGTGGCCCTAAACACAAGGTTTGTGGAATGGTTAAAAGTGCATGAAAATGGCCAATTTGCTCACTCTGAGGTCTCAAAAAGTGTTTCTTCACCCCGGGAAGTGAATTAAATACCATTTGGAGGCATTTAATGTTCAAGCAAAAACGGCTGATTTTTGACAAAAGAGATAACACCCCCCCATTACGTCATTCTTCAGAAAGGTGAAAAATGGTCCGTTTTCAAATGTTTTATTTTTGAACGTCAGTTCACATTTGTAGGTGGATTATTAGTTTTAGAGCTAAAATTAGCATGTTTAAAGTGATTTTCATGCTTCCAGGGGCTCTAAACACAAGATTTGTGGAATGGTTAAAAGTGCATGAAAATGGCCAATTTGCTCACTCTGGGGTCTCAAAAAGTGTTTCTTCACCCCGGGAAGTGAATTAAATACCATTTGTAGGCATTTAATGTTCAAGCAAAACCAGCTGATTTTTGACAAAAGAGATAACACCCCCCCATTACGTAATTCTTCAGAAAGGTGAAAAATGGTCCGTTTTCAAATGTTTTATTTTTGAACGTCAGTTCACATTTGTAGGTGGATTATTAGTTTTAGAGCTAAAATTAGCATGTTTAAAGTGATTTTCATACTTCCTGTGGCCCTAAACACAAGGTTTGTGGAATAGTTAAAAGTGCATGAAAATAGCCAATTTGCTCACTCTGAGGTCTCAAAAAGTGTTTCTTCACCCCGGGAAGTGAATTAAATACCATTTGGAGGCATTTAATGTTCAAGCAAAAACGGTTGATTTTTGACAAAAGAGATAACACCCCCCCATTACGTGATGCTTCAGAAAGGTGAAAAATTGTCCGTTTTCAAATGTTTTATTTTTGAATGTCAGTTCACATTTGTAGGTGGATCTTCAGTTTTAGAGCTACAAAAATTAGCATGTTTAAAGTGATTTTCATGCTTCCAGGGGCTCTAAACACAAGATTTGTGGAATGGTTAAAAGTGCATGAAAATGGCCAATTTGCTCACTCTGAGGTCTCAAAAAGTGTTTCTTCACCCCGGGAAGTGAATTAAATACAATTTGGAGGCATTTAATGTTCAAGCAAAAACGGCGGATTTTTGACAAAAGAGATAACACCCCCCATTACGTGATGCCTCAGAAAGGTGAAAAATTGTCCGTTTTCAAATGTTTTATTTTTGAATGTCAGTTCACATTTGTAGGTGGATCATCAGTTTTAAAGCTAAAAAAATTAGCATGTTTAAAGTGATTTTCATGCTTCCAGGGGCTCTAAACACAAGATTTGTGGAATGGTTAAAAGTGCATGAAAATGGCCAATTTGCTCACTCTGAGGTCTCAAAAAGTGTTTCTTCACCCCGGGAAGTGAATTAAATACCATTTGGAGGCATTTAATGTTCAATCAAAAACAGCTGATTTTTGACAAAAGAGATAACACCTCCCATTACGTCATGCTTCAGAAAGGTGAAAAATTGACCGTTTTCAAATGTTATATTTTTGAATGTCAGTTCACATTTGTAGGTGGATTATTAGTTTTAGAGCTAAAATTAGCATATTTAAAGTGATTTTCATGCTTCCAGGGGCTCTAAACACAAGATTTGTCGAATGGTTAAAAGTGCATGAAAATGGCCAATTTGCTCACTCTGAGGTCTCAAAAAGTGTTTCTTCACCCCGGGAAGTGAATTAAATACCATTTGGAGGCATTTAATGTTCAAGCAAAAACGGGTGATTTTTGACAAAAGAGATAACACCCCCCCTTACGTCATTCTTCAGAAAGGTGAAAAATGGTCCGTTTTCAAATGTTTTATTTTTGAACGTCAGTTCACATTTGTATGTGGATTATTAGTTTTAGAGCTAAAATTAGCATGTTTAAAGTGATTTTCATGCTTCCAGGGGCTCTAAACACAAGATTTGTGGAATGGTTAAAAGTGCATGAAAATGGCCAATTTGCTCACTCTGAGGTCTCAAAAAGTGTTTCTTCACCCCGGGAAGTGAATTAAATACCATTTGGAGGCATTTAATGTTCAAGCAAAAACAGCTGATTTTTGACAAAAGAGATAACACCCCCCCATTACGTAATTCTTCAGAAAGGTGAAAAATGGTCCGTTTTCAAATGTTTTATTTTTGAATGTCAGTTCATATTTGTAGGTGGATTATTAGTTTTAGAGCTAAAATTAGCATGTTTAAAGTGATTTTCATGCTTCCAGGGGCTCAAAACACAAGAATTGTGGAATGGTTAAAAGTGCATGAAAATGGCCAATTTGCTCACTCTGAGGTCTCAAAAAGTGTTTCTTCACCCCGGGAAGTGAATTAAATACCATTTGGAGGCATTTAATGTTCAAGCAAAAACAGCTGATTTTTGACAAAAGAGATAACACCCCCCCATTACGTAATTCTTCAGAAAGGTGAAAAATTGTCCGTTTTCAAATGTTTTATTTTTGAATGTCAGTTCACATTTGTAGGTGG
Source organism: Lissotriton helveticus (assembly GCF_964261635.1). Taxonomy (NCBI): domain Eukaryota; kingdom Metazoa; phylum Chordata; class Amphibia; order Caudata; family Salamandridae; genus Lissotriton; species Lissotriton helveticus. The sequence goes on from NW_027611740.1 coordinate 5,060,514, forward strand.
ATTATTAGTTTTAGAGCTAAAATTAGCATATTTAAAGTGATTTTCATGCTTCCAGGGGCTCTAAACACAAGATTTGTGGAATGGTTAAAAGTGCATGAAAATGGCCAATTTGCTCACTCTGAGGTCTCAAAAAGTGTTTCTTCACCCCGGGAAGTGAATTAAATACCATTTGGAGGCATTTAATGTTCAAGCAAAAACGGCTGATTTTTGACGAAAGAGATAACACCCCCCCATTACGTCATGCTTCAGAAAGGTGAAAAATGGTCCGTTTTCAAATGTTTTATTTTTGAATGTCAATTCACATTTGTAGGTGGATTATTAGTTTTAGAGCTAAAATTAGCATGTTTAAAGTGATTTTCATGCTTCCAGGGGCTCTAAACACAAGATTTGTGGAATGGTTAAAAGTGCATGAAAATGGCCAATTTGCTCACTCTGAGGTCTCAAAAAGTGTTTCTTCACCCCGGGAAGTGAATTAAATACCATTTGGAGGCATTTAATGTTCAAGCAAAAACAGCTGATTTTTTACAAAAGAGATAACACCCCCCCTTTACGTAATTCTTCAGAAAGGTGAAAAATTGTCTGTTTTCAAATGTTTTATTTTTGAATGTCAGTTCACATTTGCAGGTGGATTATTAGTTTTAGAGCTAAAATTAGCATGTTTAAAGTGATTTTCATGCTTCCAGGGGCTCAAAACACAAGATTTGTGGAATGGTAAAAAGTGCATGAAAATGGCCAATTTGCTCACTCTGAGGTCTCAAAAAGTGTTTCTTTACCCCGGGAAGTGAATTAAATACCATTTGGAGGCATTTAATGTTCAAGCAAAAACAGCTGATTTTTGACAAAAGAGATAACACCCCCCCATTACGTAATTCTTCAGAAAGGTGAAAAATGGTCCGTTTTCAAATGTTTTATTTTTGAATGTCAGTTCACATTTGTAGGTGGATTATTAGTTTTAGAGCTAAAATTAGCATATTTAAAGTGATTTTCATGCTTCCAGGGGCTCTAAACACAAGATTTGTGGAATGGTTAAAAGTGCATGAAAATGGCCAATTTGCTCACTCTGAGGTCTCAAAAAGTGTTTCTTCACCCCGGGAAGTGAATTAAATACCATTTGGAGGCATTTAATGTTCAAGCAAAAACGGCTGATTTTTGACAAAAGAGATAACACCCCCCCATTACGTGATGCTTCAGAAAGGTGAAAAATTGTCCGTTTTCAAATGTTTTATTTTTGAATGTCAGTTCACATTTGTAGGTGGATCTTCAGTTTTAGAGCTACAAAAATTAGCATGTTTAAAGTGATTTTCATGCTTCCAGGGGCTCTAAACACAAGATTTGTGGAATGGTTAAAAGTGCATGAAAATGGCCAATTTGCTCACTCTGAGGTCTCAAAAAGTGTTTCTTCACCCCGGGAAGTGAATTAAATACCATTTGGAGGCATTTAATGTTCAAGCAAAAACAGCTGATTTTTGACAAAAGAGATAACACCCCCCCTTTACGTAATTCTTCAGAAAGGTGAAAAATTGTCTGTTTTCAAATGTTTTATTTTTGAATGTCAGTTCACATTTGCAGGTGGATTATTAGTTTTAGAGCTAAAATTAGCATGTTTAAAGTGATTTTCATGCTTCCAGGGGCTCAAAACACAAGATTTGTGGAATGGTAAAAAGTGCATGAAAATGGCCAATTTGCTCACTCTGAGGTCTCAAAAAGTGTTTCTTTACCCCGGGAAGTGAATTAAATACCATTTGGAGGCATTTAATGTTCAAGCAAAAACAGCTGATTTTTGACAAAAGAGATAACACCCCCCCATTACGTAATTCTTCAGAAAGGTGAAAAATTGTCCGTTTTCAAATGTTTTATTTTTGAATGTCAGTTCACATTTGTAGGCGGATTATTAGTTTTAGAGCTAAAATTATCATGTTTAAAGTGATTTTCATGCTTCCAGGGGCTCTAAACACAAGATTTGTGGAATGGTTAAAAGTGCATGAAAATGGCCAATTTGCTCACTCTGAGGTCTCAAAAAGTGTTTCTTCACCCCGGGAAGTGAATTAAATACCATTTGGAGGCATTTAATGTTCAAGCAAAAACGGCTGATTTTTGACAAAAGAGATAACACCCCCCATTACGTAATTCTTCAGTAAGGTGAAAAATGGTCCGTTTTCAAATGTTTTATTTTTGAACGTCAGTTCACATTTGTAGGTGGATTATTAGTTTTAGAGCTAAAATTAGCATGTTTAAAGTGATTTTCATGCTTCCAGGGGCTCTAAACACAAGATTTGTGGAATGGTTAAAAGTGCATGAAAATGGCCAATTTGCTCACTCTGAGGTCTCAAAAAGTGTTTCTTCACCCCGGGAAGTGAATTAAATACCATTTGTAGGCATTTAATGTTCAAGCAAAACCAGCTGATTTTTGACAAAAGAGATAACACCCCCCCATTACGTAATTCTTCAGAAAGGTGAAAAATGGTCCGTTTTCAAATGTTTTATTTTTGAACGTCAGTTCACATTTGTAGGTGGATTATTAGTTTTAGAGCTAAAATTAGCATGTTTAAAGTGATTTTCATGCTTCCAGGGGCTCTAAACACAAGATTTGTGGAATGGTTAAAAGTGCATGAAAATGGCCAATTTGCTCACTCTGAGGTCTCAAAAAGTGTTTCTTCACCCCGGGAAGTGAATTAAATACCATTTGGAGGCATTTAATGTTCAAGCAAAAACGGCTGATTTTTGACAAAAGAGATAACACCCCCCATTACGTAATTCTTCAGAAAGGTGAAAAATGGTCCGTTTTCAAATGTTTTATTTTTGAACGTCAGTTCACATTTGTAGGTGGATTATTAGTTTTAGAGCTAAAATTAGCATGTTTAAAGTGATTTTCATGCTTCCAGGGGCTCTAAACACAAGATTTGTGGAATGGTTAAAAGTGCATGAAAATGGCCAATTTGCTCACTCTGAGGTCTCAAAAAGTGTTTCTTCACCCCGGGAAGTGAATTAAATACCATTTGTAGGCATTTAATGTTCAAGCAAAACCAGCTGATTTTTGACAAAAGAGATAACACCCCCCCATTACGTAATTCTTCAGAAAGGTGAAAAATGGTCCGTTTTCAAATGTTTTATTTTTGAACGTCAGTTCACATTTGTAGGTGGATTATTAGTTTTAGAGCTAAAATTAGCATGTTTAAAGTGATTTTCATACTTCCTGTGGCCCTAAACACAAGGTTTGTGGAATAGTTAAAAGTGCATGAAAATGGCCAATTTGCTCACTCTGAGGTCTCAAAAAGTGTTTCTTCACCCCGGGAAGTGAATTAAATACCATTTGGAGGCATTTAATGTTCAAGCAAAAACGGCTGATTTTTGACAAAAGAGATAACACCCCCCCATTACGTCATTCTTCAGAAAGGTGAAAAATGGTCCGTTTTCAAATGTTTTATTTTTGAACGTCAGTTCACATTTGTAGGTGGATTATTAGTTTTAGAGCTAAAATTAGCATGTTTAAAGTGATTTTCATGCTTCCAGGGGCTCTAAACACAAGATTTGTGGAATGGTTAAAAGTGCATGAAAATGGCCAATTTGCTCACTCTGAGGTCTCAAAAAGTGTTTCTTCACCCCGGGAAGTGAATTAAATACCATTTGGAGGCATTTAATGTTCAAGCAAAAACAGCTGATTTTTTACAAAAGAGATAACACCCCCCCTTTACGTAATTCTTCAGAAAGGTGAAAAATTGTCTGTTTTCAAATGTTTTATTTTTGAATGTCAGTTCACATTTGCAGGTGGATTATTAGTTTTAGAGCTAAAATTAGCATGTTTAAAGTGATTTTCATGCTTCCAGGGGCTCAAAACACAAGATTTGTGGAATGGTAAAAAGTGCATGAAAATGGCCAATTTGCTCACTCTGAGGTCTCAAAAAGTGTTTCTTTACCCCGGGAAGTGAATTAAATACCATTTGGAGGCATTTAATGTTCAAGCAAAAACAGCTGATTTTTGACAAAAGAGATAACACCCCCCCATTACGTAATTCTTCAGAAAGGTGAAAAATGGTCCGTTTTCAAATGTTTTATTTTTGAATGTCAGTTCACATTTGTAGGTGGATTATTAGTTTTAGAGCTAAAATTAGCATATTTAAAGTGATTTTCATGCTTCCAGGGGCTCTAAACACAAGATTTGTGGAATGGTTAAAAGTGCATGAAAATGGCCAATTTGCTCACTCTGAGGTCTCAAAAAGTGTTTCTTCACCCCGGGAAGTGAATTAAATACCATTTGGAGGCATTTAATGTTCAAGCAAAAACGGCTGATTTTTGACAAAAGAGATAACACCCCCCCATTACGTGATGCTTCAGAAAGGTGAAAAATTGTCCGTTTTCAAATGTTTTATTTTTGAATGTCAGTTCACATTTGTAGGTGGATCTTCAGTTTTAGAGCTACAAAAATTAGCATGTTTAAAGTGATTTTCATGCTTCCAGGGGCTCTAAACACAAGATTTGTGGAATGGTTAAAAGTGCATGAAAATGGCCAATTTGCTCACTCTGAGGTCTCAAAAAGTGTTTCTTCACCCCGGGAAGTGAATTAAATACCATTTGGAGGCATTTAATGTTCAAGCAAAAACAGCTGATTTTTGACAAAAGAGATAACACCCCCCCTTTACGTAATTCTTCAGAAAGGTGAAAAATTGTCTGTTTTCAAATGTTTTATTTTTGAATGTCAGTTCACATTTGCAGGTGGATTATTAGTTTTAGAGCTAAAATTAGCATGTTTAAAGTGATTTTCATGCTTCCAGGGGCTCAAAACACAAGATTTGTGGAATGGTAAAAAGTGCATGAAAATGGCCAATTTGCTCACTCTGAGGTCTCAAAAAGTGTTTCTTTACCCCGGGAAGTGAATTAAATACCATTTGGAGGCATTTAATGTTCAAGCAAAAACAGCTGATTTTTGACAAAAGAGATAACACCCCCCCATTACGTAATTCTTCAGAAAGGTGAAAAATTGTCCGTTTTCAAATGTTTTATTTTTGAATGTCAGTTCACATTTGTAGGCGGATTATTAGTTTTAGAGCTAAAATTATCATGTTTAAAGTGATTTTCATGCTTCCAGGGGCTCTAAACACAAGATTTGTGGAATGGTTAAAAGTGCATGAAAATGGCCAATTTGCTCACTCTGAGGTCTCAAAAAGTGTTTCTTCACCCCGGGAAGTGAATTAAATACCATTTGGAGGCATTTAATGTTCAAGCAAAAACGGCTGATTTTTGACAAAAGAGATAACACCCCCCATTACGTAATTCTTCAGAAAGGTGAAAAATGGTCCGTTTTCAAATGTTTTATTTTTGAACGTCAGTTCACATTTGTAGGTGGATTATTAGTTTTAGAGCTAAAATTAGCATGTTTAAAGTGATTTTCATGCTTCCAGGGGCTCTAAACACAAGATTTGTGGAATGGTTAAAAGTGCATGAAAATGGCCAATTTGCTCACTCTGAGGTCTCAAAAAGTGTTTCTTCACCCCGGGAAGTGAATTAAATACCATTTGTAGGCATTTAATGTTCAAGCAAAACCAGCTGATTTTTGACAAAAGAGATAACACCCCCCCATTACGTAATTCTTCAGAAAGGTGAAAAATGGTCCGTTTTCAAATGTTTTATTTTTGAACGTCAGTTCACATTTGTAGGTGGATTATTAGTTTTAGAGCTAAAATTAGCATGTTTAAAGTGATTTTCATGCTTCCAGGGGCTCTAAACACAAGATTTGTGGAATGGTTAAAAGTGCATGAAAATGGCCAATTTGCTCACTCTGAGGTCTCAAAAAGTGTTTCTTCACCCCGGGAAGTGAATTAAATACCATTTGGAGGCATTTAATGTTCAAGCAAAAACGGCTGATTTTTGACAAAAGAGATAACACCCCCCATTACGTAATTCTTCAGAAAGGTGAAAAATGGTCCGTTTTCAAATGTTTTATTTTTGAACGTCAGTTCACATTTGTAGGTGGATTATTAGTTTTAGAGCTAAAATTAGCATGTTTAAAGTGATTTTCATGCTTCCAGGGGCTCTAAACACAAGATTTGTGGAATGGTTAAAAGTGCATGAAAATGGCCAATTTGCTCACTCTGAGGTCTCAAAAAGTGTTTCTTCACCCCGGGAAGTGAATTAAATACCATTTGTAGGCATTTAATGTTCAAGCAAAACCAGCTGATTTTTGACAAAAGAGATAACACCCCCCCATTACGTAATTCTTCAGAAAGGTGAAAAATGGTCCGTTTTCAAATGTTTTATTTTTGAACGTCAGTTCACATTTGTAGGTGGATTATTAGTTTTAGAGCTAAAATTAGCATGTTTAAAGTGATTTTCATACTTCCTGTGGCCCTAAACACAAGGTTTGTGGAATAGTTAAAAGTGCATGAAAATGGCCAATTTGCTCACTCTGAGGTCTCAAAAAGTGTTTCTTCACCCCGGGAAGTGAATTAAATACCATTTGGAGGCATTTAATGTTCAAGCAAAAACGGCTGATTTTTGACAAAAGAGATAACACCCCCCCATTACGTCATTCTTCAGAAAGGTGAAAAATGGTCCGTTTTCAAATGTTTTATTTTTGAACGTCAGTTCACATTTGTAGGTGGATTATTAGTTTTAGAGCTAAAATTAGCATGTTTAAAGTGATTTTCATGCTTCCAGGGGCTCTAAACACAAGATTTGTGGAATGGTTAAAAGTGCATGAAAATGGCCAATTTGCTCACTCTGAGGTCTCAAAAAGTGTTTCTTCACCCCGGGAAGTGAATTAAATACCATTTGGAGGCATTTAATGTTCAAGCAAAAACAGCTGATTTTTTACAAAAGAGATAACACCCCCCCTTTACGTAATTCTTCAGAAAGGTGAAAAATTGTCTGTTTTCAAATGTTTTATTTTTGAATGTCAGTTCACATTTGCAGGTGGATTATTAGTTTTAGAGCTAAAATTAGCATGTTTAAAGTGATTTTCATGCTTCCAGGGGCTCAAAACACAAGATTTGTGGAATGGTAAAAAGTGCATGAAAATGGCCAATTTGCTCACTCTGAGGTCTCAAAAAGTGTTTCTTTACCCCGGGAAGTGAATTAAATACCATTTGGAGGCATTTAATGTTCAAGCAAAAACAGCTGATTTTTGACAAAAGAGATAACACCCCCCCATTACGTAATTCTTCAGAAAGGTGAAAAATGGTCCGTTTTCAAATGTTTTATTTTTGAATGTCAGTTCACATTTGTAGGTGGATTATTAGTTTTAGAGCTAAAATTAGCATATTTAAAGTGATTTTCATGCTTCCAGGGGCTCTAAACACAAGATTTGTGGAATGGTTAAAAGTGCATGAAAATGGCCAATTTGCTCACTCTGAGGTCTCAAAAAGTGTTTCTTCACCCCGGGAAGTGAATTAAATACCATTTGGAGGCATTTAATGTTCAAGCAAAAACGGCTGATTTTTGACAAAAGAGATAACACCCCCCCATTACGTGATGCTTCAGAAAGGTGAAAAATTGTCCGTTTTCAAATGTTTTATTTTTGAATGTCAGTTCACATTTGTAGGTGGATCTTCAGTTTTAGAGCTACAAAAATTAGCATGTTTAAAGTGATTTTCATGCTTCCAGGGGCTCTAAACACAAGATTTGTGGAATGGTTAAAAGTGCATGAAAATGGCCAATTTGCTCACTCTGAGGTCTCAAAAAGTGTTTCTTCACCCCGGGAAGTGAATTAAATACCATTTGGAGGCATTTAATGTTCAAGCAAAAACAGCTGATTTTTGACAAAAGAGATAACACCCCCCCTTTACGTAATTCTTCAGAAAGGTGAAAAATTGTCTGTTTTCAAATGTTTTATTTTTGAATGTCAGTTCACATTTGCAGGTGGATTATTAGTTTTAGAGCTAAAATTAGCATGTTTAAAGTGATTTTCATGCTTCCAGGGGCTCAAAACACAAGATTTGTGGAATGGTAAAAAGTGCATGAAAATGGCCAATTTGCTCACTCTGAGGTCTCAAAAAGTGTTTCTTTACCCCGGGAAGTGAATTAAATACCATTTGGAGGCATTTAATGTTCAAGCAAAAACAGCTGATTTTTGACAAAAGAGATAACACCCCCCCATTACGTAATTCTTCAGAAAGGTGAAAAATTGTCCGTTTTCAAATGTTTTATTTTTGAATGTCAGTTCACATTTGTAGGCGGATTATTAGTTTTAGAGCTAAAATTATCATGTTTAAAGTGATTTTCATGCTTCCAGGGGCTCTAAACACAAGATTTGTGGAATGGTTAAAAGTGCATGAAAATGGCCAATTTGCTCACTCTGAGGTCTCAAAAAGTGTTTCTTCACCCCGGGAAGTGAATTAAATACCATTTGGAGGCATTTAATGTTCAAGCAAAAACGGCTGATTTTTGACAAAAGAGATAACACCCCCCATTACGTAATTCTTCAGAAAGGTGAAAAATGGTCCGTTTTCAAATGTTTTATTTTTGAACGTCAGTTCACATTTGTAGGTGGATTATTAGTTTTAGAGCTAAAATTAGCATGTTTAAAGTGATTTTCATGCTTCCAGGGGCTCTAAACACAAGATTTGTGGAATGGTTAAAAGTGCATGAAAATGGCCAATTTGCTCACTCTGAGGTCTCAAAAAGTGTTTCTTCACCCCGGGAAGTGAATTAAATACCATTTGTAGGCATTTAATGTTCAAGCAAAACCAGCTGATTTTTGACAAAAGAGATAACACCCCCCCATTACGTAATTCTTCAGAAAGGTGAAAAATGGTCCGTTTTCAAATGTTTTATTTTTGAACGTCAGTTCACATTTGTAGGTGGATTATTAGTTTTAGAGCTAAAATTAGCATGTTTAAAGTGATTTTCATGCTTCCAGGGGCTCTAAACACAAGATTTGTGGAATGGTTAAAAGTGCATGAAAATGGCCAATTTGCTCACTCTGAGGTCTCAAAAAGTGTTTCTTCACCCCGGGAAGTGAATTAAATACCATTTGGAGGCATTTAATGTTCAAGCAAAAACGGCTGATTTTTGACAAAAGAGATAACACCCCCCATTACGTAATTCTTCAGAAAGGTGAAAAATGGTCCGTTTTCAAATGTTTTATTTTTGAACGTCAGTTCACATTTGTAGGTGGATTATTAGTTTTAGAGCTAAAATTAGCATGTTTAAAGTGATTTTCATGCTTCCAGGGGCTCTAAACACAAGATTTGTGGAATGGTTAAAAGTGCATGAAAATGGCCAATTTGCTCACTCTGAGGTCTCAAAAAGTGTTTCTTCACCCCGGGAAGTGAATTAAATACCATTTGTAGGCATTTAATGTTCAAGCAAAACCAGCTGATTTTTGACAAAAGAGATAACACCCCCCCATTACGTAATTCTTCAGAAAGGTGAAAAATGGTCCGTTTTCAAATGTTTTATTTTTGAACGTCAGTTCACATTTGTAGGTGGATTATTAGTTTTAGAGCTAAAATTAGCATGTTTAAAGTGATTTTCATACTTCCTGTGGCCCTAAACACAAGGTTTGTGGAATAGTTAAAAGTGCATGAAAATGGCCAATTTGCTCACTCTGAGGTCTCAAAAAGTGTTTCTTCACCCCGGGAAGTGAATTAAATACCATTTGGAGGCATTTAATGTTCAAGCAAAAACGGCTGATTTTTGACAAAAGAGATAACACCCCCCCATTACGTCATTCTTCAGAAAGGTGAAAAATGGTCCGTTTTCAAATGTTTTATTTTTGAACGTCAGTTCACATTTGTAGGTGGATTATTAGTTTTAGAGCTAAAATTAGCATGTTTAAAGTGATTTTCATGCTTCCAGGGGCTCTAAACACAAGATTTGTGGAATGGTTAAAAGTGCATGAAAATGGCCAATTTGCTCACTCTGGGGTCTCAAAAAGTGTTTCTTCACCCCGGGAAGTGAATTAAATACCATTTGTAGGCATTTAATGTTCAAGCAAAACCAGCTGATTTTTGACAAAAGAGATAACACCCCCCCATTACGTAATTCTTCAGAAAGGTGAAAAATGGTCCGTTTTCAAATGTTTTATTTTTGAACGTCAGTTCACATTTGTAGGTGGATTATTAGTTTTAGAGCTAAAATTAGCATGTTTAAAGTGATTTTCATACTTCCTGTGGCCCTAAACACAAGGTTTGTGGAATAGTTAAAAGTGCATGAAAATAGCCAATTTGCTCACTCTGAGGTCTCAAAAAGTGTTTCTTCACCCCGGGAAGTGAATTAAATACCATTTGGAGGCATTTAATGTTCAAGCAAAAACGGTTGATTTTTGACAAAAGAGATAACACCCCCCCATTACGTGATGCTTCAGAAAGGTGAAAAATTGTCCGTTTTCAAATGTTTTATTTTTGAATGTCAGTTCACATTTGTAGGTGGATCTTCAGTTTTAGAGCTACAAAAATTAGCATGTTTAAAGTGATTTTCATGCTTCCAGGGGCTCTAAACACAAGATTTGTGGAATGGTTAAAAGTGCATGAAAATGGCCAATTTGCTCACTCTGAGGTCTCAAAAAGTGTTTCTTCACCCCGGGAAGTGAATTAAATACAATTTGGAGGCATTTAATGTTCAAGCAAAAACGGCGGATTTTTGACAAAAGAGATAACACCCCCCATTACGTGATGCCTCAGAAAGGTGAAAAATTGTCCGTTTTCAAATGTTTTATTTTTGAATGTCAGTTCACATTTGTAGGTGGATCATCAGTTTTAAAGCTAAAAAAATTAGCATGTTTAAAGTGATTTTCATGCTTCCAGGGGCTCTAAACACAAGATTTGTGGAATGGTTAAAAGTGCATGAAAATGGCCAATTTGCTCACTCTGAGGTCTCAAAAAGTGTTTCTTCACCCCGGGAAGTGAATTAAATACCATTTGGAGGCATTTAATGTTCAATCAAAAACAGCTGATTTTTGACAAAAGAGATAACACCTCCCATTACGTGATGCTTCAGAAAGGTGAAAAATTGACCGTTTTCAAATGTTATATTTTTGAATGTCAGTTCACATTTGTAGGTGGATTATTAGTTTTAGAGCTAAAATTAGCATATTTAAAGTGATTTTCATGCTTCCAGGGGCTCTAAACACAAGATTTGTCGAATGGTTAAAAGTGCATGAAAATGGCCAATTTGCTCACTCTGAGGTCTCAAAAAGTGTTTCTTCACCCCGGGAAGTGAATTAAATACCATTTGGAGGCATTTAATGTTCAAGCAAAAACGGGTGATTTTTGACAAAAGAGATAACACCCCCCATTACGTCATTCTTCAGAAAGGTGAAAAATGGTCCGTTTTCAAATGTTTTATTTTTGAACGTCAGTTCACATTTGTATGTGGATTATTAGTTTTAGAGCTAAAATTAGCATGTTTAAAGTGATTTTCATGCTTCCAGGGGCTCTAAACACAAGATTTGTGGAATGGTTAAAAGTGCATGAAAATGGCCAATTTGCTCACTCTGAGGTCTCAAAAAGTGTTTCTTCACCCCGGGAAGTGAATTAAATACCATTTGGAGGCATTTAATGTTCAAGCAAAAACAGCTGATTTTTGACAAAAGAGATAACACCCCCCCATTACGTAATTCTTCAGAAAGGTGAAAAATGGTCCGTTTTCAAATGTTTTATTTTTGAATGTCAGTTCATATTTGTAGGTGGATTATTAGTTTTAGAGCTAAAATTAGCATGTTTAAAGTGATTTTCATGCTTCCAGGGGCTCAAAACACAAGATTTGTGGAATGGTTAAAAGTGCATGAAAATGGCCAATTTGCTCACTCTGAGGTCTCAAAAAGTGTTTCTTCACCCCGGGAAGTGAATTAAATACCATTTGGAGGCATTTAATGTTCAAGCAAAAACGGCTGATTTTTGACAAAAGAGATAACACCCCCCCATTACGTCATTCTTCAGAAAGGTGAAAAATTGTCCGTTTTCAAATGTTTTATTTTTGAATGTCAGTTCACATTTGTAGGTGGATTATTAGTTATAGAGCTAAAATTAGCATATTTAAAGTGATTTTCATGCTTCCAGGGGCTCTAAACACAAGATTTGTGGAATGGTTAAAAGTGCATGAAAATGGCCAATTTGCTCACTCTGAGGTCTCAAAAAGTGTTTCTTCACCCCGGGAAGTGAATTAAATACCATTTGGAGGCATTTAATGTTCAAGCAAAAACGGCTGATTTTTGACAAAAGAGATAACACCCCCCCATTACGTGATGCTTCAGAAAGGTGAAAAATTGTCCGTTTTCAAATGTTTTATTTTTGAATGTCAGTTCACATTTGTAGGTGGATCTTCAGTTTTAGAGCTACAAAAATTAGCATGTTTAAAGTGATTTTCATGCTTCCAGGGGCTCTAAACACAAGATTTGTGGAATGGTTAAAAGTGCATGAAAATGGCCAATTTGCTCACTCTGAGGTCTCAAAAAGTGTTTCTTCACCCCGGGAAGTGAATTAAATACAATTTGGAGGCATTTAATGTTCAAGCAAAAACGGCGGATTTTTGACAAAAGAGATAACACCCCCCATTACGTGATGCCTCAGAAAGGTGAAAAATTGTCCGTTTTCAAATGTTTTATTTTTGAATGTCAGTTCACATTTGTAGGTGGATCATCAGTTTTAAAGCTAAAAAAATTAGCATGTTTAAAGTGATTTTCATGCTTCCAGGGGCTCTAAACACAAGATTTGTGGAATGGTTAAAAGTGCATGAAAATGGCCAATTTGCTCACTCTGAGGTCTCAAAAAGTGTTTCTTCACCCCGGGAAGTGAATTAAATACCATTTGGAGGCATTTAATGTTCAATCAAAAACAGCTGATTTTTGACAAAAGAGATAACACCTCCCATTACGTCATGCTTCAGAAAGGTGAAAAATTGACCGTTTTCAAATGTTGTATTTTTGAATGTCAGTTCACATTTGTAGGTGGATTATTAGTTTTAGAGCTAAAATTAGCATATTTAAAGTGATTTTCATGCTTCCAGGGGCTCTAAACACAAGATTTGTCGAATGGTTAAAAGTGCATGAAAATGGCCAATTTGCTCACTCTGAGGTCTCAAAAAGTGTTTCTTCACCCCGGGAAGTGAATTAAATACCATTTGGAGGCATTTAATGTTCAAGCAAAAACGGGTGATTTTTGACAAAAGAGATAACACCCCCCATTACGTCATTCTTCAGAAAGGTGAAAAATGGTCCGTTTTCAAATGTTTTATTTTTGAACGTCAGTTCACATTTGTAGGTGGATTATTAGTTTTAGAGCTAAAATTAGCATGTTTAAAGTGATTTTCATGCTTCCAGGGGCTCTAAACACAAGATTTGTGGAATGGTTAAAAGTGCATGAAAATGGCCAATTTGCTCACTCTGAGGTCTCAAAAAGTGTTTCTTCACCCCGGGAAGTGAATTAAATACCATTTGTAGGCATTTAATGTTCAAGCAAAACCAGCTGATTTTTGACAAAAGAGATAACACCCCCCCATTACGTAATTCTTCAGAAAGGTGAAAAATGGTCCGTTTTCAAATGTTTTATTTTTGAACGTCAGTTCACATTTGTAGGTGGATTATTAGTTTTAGAGCTAAAATTAGCATGTTTAAAGTGATTTTCATGCTTCCAGGGGCTCTAAACACAAGATTTGTGGAATGGTTAAAAGTGCATGAAAATGGCCAATTTGCTCACTCTGAGGTCTCAAAAAGTGTTTCTTCACCCCGGGAAGTGAATTAAATACCATTTGGAGGCATTTAATGTTCAAGCAAAAACGGCTGATTTTTGACAAAAGAGATAACACCCCCCATTACGTAATTCTTCAGAAAGGTGAAAAATGGTCCGTTTTCAAATGTTTTATTTTTGAACGTCAGTTCACATTTGTAGGTGGATTATTAGTTTTAGAGCTAAAATTAGCATGTTTAAAGTGATTTTCATGCTTCCAGGGGCTCTAAACACAAGATTTGTGGAATGGTTAAAAGTGCATGAAAATGGCCAATTTGCTCACTCTGAGGTCTCAAAAAGTGTTTCTTCACCCCGGGAAGTGAATTAAATACCATTTGTAGGCATTTAATGTTGAAGCAAAACCAGCTGATTTTTGACAAAAGAGATAACACCCCCCCGGTATACACCCGTTACGACGCAACTTTTACTCCGCACTACCATTACAACGCGGGCATTACAACGCATGACATTACAACGCATTGCGCTGGGGGGCGCTCTAGGATAAGAGGTAAGTTTAATTTACTATCCAACACCTTCCCTAGGGTCCACGGGGACTGGAGTTAGAATAGTAAATTATACTTACCACTATCCAGCACCCCAAAGCGCTATGCGTTGTAACGGTATTCGTTGTAAATACCGCGTTGTAATGGTATGCGGAGTAAAAGTATGCGTTGTAACGTCATACATCCCACCCCCCCATTACGTAATTCTTCAGAAAGGTGAAAAATGGTCCGTTTTCAAATGTTTTATTTTTGAACGTCAGTTCACATTTGTAGGTGGATTATTAGTTTTAGAGCTAAAATTAGCATGTTTAAAGTGATTTTCATACTTCCTGTGGCCCTAAACACAAGGTTTGTGGAATAGTTAAAAGTGCATGAAAATGGCCAATTTGCTCACTCTGAGGTCTCAAAAAGTGTTTCTTCACCCCGGGAAGTGAATTAAATACCATTTGGAGGCATTTAATGTTCAAGCAAAAACGGCTGATTTTTGACAAAAGAGATAACACCCCCCCATTACGTCATTCTTCAGAAAGGTGAAAAATGGTCCGTTTTCAAATGTTTTATTTTTGAACGTCAGTTCACATTTGTAGGTGGATTATTAGTTTTAGAGCTAAAATTAGCATGTTTAAAGTGATTTTCATGCTTCCAGGGGCTCTAAACACAAGATTTGTGGAATGGTTAAAAGTGCATGAAAATGGCCAATTTGCTCACTCTGGGGTCTCAAAAAGTGTTTCTTCACCCCGGGAAGTGAATTAAATACCATTTGTAGGCATTTAATGTTCAAGCAAAACCAGCTGATTTTTGACAAAAGAGATAACACCCCCCCATTACGTAATTCTTCAGAAAGGTGAAAAATGGTCCGTTTTCAAATGTTTTATTTTTGAACGTCAGTTCACATTTGTAGGTGGATTATTAGTTTTAGAGCTAAAATTAGCATGTTTAAAGTGATTTTCATACTTCCTGTGGCCCTAAACACAAGGTTTGTGGAATAGTTAAAAGTGCATGAAAATAGCCAATTTGCTCACTCTGAGGTCTCAAAAAGTGTTTCTTCACCCCGGGAAGTGAATTAAATACCATTTGGAGGCATTTAATGTTCAAGCAAAAACGGTTGATTTTTGACAAAAGAGATAACACCCCCCCATTACGTGATGCTTCAGAAAGGTGAAAAATTGTCCGTTTTCAAATGTTTTATTTTTGAATGTCAGTTCACATTTGTAGGTGGATCTTCAGTTTTAGAGCTACAAAAATTAGCATGTTTAAAGTGATTTTCATGCTTCCAGGGGCTCTAAACACAAGATTTGTGGAATGGTTAAAAGTGCATGAAAATGGCCAATTTGCTCACTCTGAGGTCTCAAAAAGTGTTTCTTCACCCCGGGAAGTGAATTAAATACAATTTGGAGGCATTTAATGTTCAAGCAAAAACGGCGGATTTTTGACAAAAGAGATAACACCCCCCATTACGTGATGCCTCAGAAAGGTGAAAAATTGTCCGTTTTCAAATGTTTTATTTTTGAATGTCAGTTCACATTTGTAGGTGGATCATCAGTTTTAAAGCTAAAAAAATTAGCATGTTTAAAGTGATTTTCATGCTTCCAGGGGCTCTAAACACAAGATTTGTGGAATGGTTAAAAGTGCATGAAAATGGCCAATTTGCTCACTCTGAGGTCTCAAAAAGTGTTTCTTCACCCCGGGAAGTGAATTAAATACCATTTGGAGGCATTTAATGTTCAATCAAAAACAGCTGATTTTTGACAAAAGAGATAACACCTCCCATTACGTGATGCTTCAGAAAGGTGAAAAATTGACCGTTTTCAAATGTTATATTTTTGAATGTCAGTTCACATTTGTAGGTGGATTATTAGTTTTAGAGCTAAAATTAGCATATTTAAAGTGATTTTCATGCTTCCAGGGGCTCTAAACACAAGATTTGTCGAATGGTTAAAAGTGCATGAAAATGGCCAATTTGCTCACTCTGAGGTCTCAAAAAGTGTTTCTTCACCCCGGGAAGTGAATTAAATACCATTTGGAGGCATTTAATGTTCAAGCAAAAACGGGTGATTTTTGACAAAAGAGATAACACCCCCCATTACGTCATTCTTCAGAAAGGTGAAAAATGGTCCGTTTTCAAATGTTTTATTTTTGAACGTCAGTTCACATTTGTATGTGGATTATTAGTTTTAGAGCTAAAATTAGCATGTTTAAAGTGATTTTCATGCTTCCAGGGGCTCTAAACACAAGATTTGTGGAATGGTTAAAAGTGCATGAAAATGGCCAATTTGCTCACTCTGAGGTCTCAAAAAGTGTTTCTTCACCCCGGGAAGTGAATTAAATACCATTTGGAGGCATTTAATGTTCAAGCAAAAACAGCTGATTTTTGACAAAAGAGATAACACCCCCCCATTACGTCATTCTTCAGAAAGGTGAAAAATGGTCCGTTTTCAAATGTTTTATTTTTGAATGTCAGTTCATATTTGTAGGTGGATTATTAGTTTTAGAGCTAAAATTAGCATGTTTAAAGTGATTTTCATGCTTCCAGGGGCTCAAAACACAAGATTTGTGGAATGGTTAAAAGTGCATGAAAATGGCCAATTTGCTCACTCTGAGGTCTCAAAAAGTGTTTCTTCACCCCGGGAAGTGAATTAAATACCATTTGGAGGCATTTAATGTTCAAGCAAAAACGGCTGATTTTTGACAAAAGAGATAACACCCCCCCATTACGTCATTCTTCAGAAAGGTGAAAAATTGTCCGTTTTCAAATGTTTTATTTTTGAATGTCAGTTCACATTTGTAGGTGGATTATTAGTTATAGAGCTAAAATTAGCATATTTAAAGTGATTTTCATGCTTCCAGGGGCTCTAAACACAAGATTTGTGGAATGGTTAAAAGTGCATGAAAATGGCCAATTTGCTCACTCTGAGGTCTCAAAAAGTGTTTCTTCACCCCGGGAAGTGAATTAAATACCATTTGGAGGCATTTAATGTTCAAGCAAAAACGGCTGATTTTTGACAAAAGAGATAACACCCCCCCATTACGTGATGCTTCAGAAAGGTGAAAAATTGTCCGTTTTCAAATGTTTTATTTTTGAATGTCAGTTCACATTTGTAGGTGGATCTTCAGTTTTAGAGCTACAAAAATTAGCATGTTTAAAGTGATTTTCATGCTTCCAGGGGCTCTAAACACAAGATTTGTGGAATGGTTAAAAGTGCATGAAAATGGCCAATTTGCTCACTCTGAGGTCTCAAAAAGTGTTTCTTCACCCCGGGAAGTGAATTAAATACAATTTGGAGGCATTTAATGTTCAAGCAAAAACGGCGGATTTTTGACAAAAGAGATAACACCCCCCATTACGTGATGCCTCAGAAAGGTGAAAAATTGTCCGTTTTCAAATGTTTTATTTTTGAATGTCAGTTCACATTTGTAGGTGGATCATCAGTTTTAAAGCTAAAAAAATTAGCATGTTTAAAGTGATTTTCATGCTTCCAGGGGCTCTAAACACAAGATTTGTGGAATGGTTAAAAGTGCATGAAAATGGCCAATTTGCTCACTCTGAGGTCTCAAAAAGTGTTTCTTCACCCCGGGAAGTGAATTAAATACCATTTGGAGGCATTTAATGTTCAATCAAAAACAGCTGATTTTTGACAAAAGAGATAACACCTCCCATTACGTCATGCTTCAGAAAGGTGAAAAATTGACCGTTTTCAAATGTTGTATTTTTGAATGTCAGTTCACATTTGTAGGTGGATTATTAGTTTTAGAGCTAAAATTAGCATATTTAAAGTGATTTTCATGCTTCCAGGGGCTCTAAACACAAGATTTGTCGAATGGTTAAAAGTGCATGAAAATGGCCAATTTGCTCACTCTGAGGTCTCAAAAAGTGTTTCTTCACCCCGGGAAGTGAATTAAATACCATTTGGAGGCATTTAATGTTCAAGCAAAAACGGGTGATTTTTGACAAAAGAGATAACACCCCCCATTACGTCATTCTTCAGAAAGGTGAAAAATGGTCCGTTTTCAAATGTTTTATTTTTGAACGTCAGTTCACATTTGTAGGTGGATTATTAGTTTTAGAGCTAAAATTAGCATGTTTAAAGTGATTTTCATGCTTCCAGGGGCTCTAAACACAAGATTTGTGGAATGGTTAAAAGTGCATGAAAATGGCCAATTTGCTCACTCTGAGGTCTCAAAAAGTGTTTCTTCACCCCGGGAAGTGAATTAAATACCATTTGTAGGCATTTAATGTTCAAGCAAAACCAGCTGATTTTTGACAAAAGAGATAACACCCCCCCATTACGTAATTCTTCAGAAAGGTGAAAAATGGTCCGTTTTCAAATGTTTTATTTTTGAACGTCAGTTCACATTTGTAGGTGGATTATTAGTTTTAGAGCTAAAATTAGCATGTTTAAAGTGATTTTCATGCTTCCAGGGGCTCTAAACACAAGATTTGTGGAATGGTTAAAAGTGCATGAAAATGGCCAATTTGCTCACTCTGAGGTCTCAAAAAGTGTTTCTTCACCCCGGGAAGTGAATTAAATACCATTTGGAGGCATTTAATGTTCAAGCAAAAACGGCTGATTTTTGACAAAAGAGATAACACCCCCCATTACGTAATTCTTCAGAAAGGTGAAAAATGGTCCGTTTTCAAATGTTTTATTTTTGAACGTCAGTTCACATTTGTAGGTGGATTATTAGTTTTAGAGCTAAAATTAGCATGTTTAAAGTGATTTTCATGCTTCCAGGGGCTCTAAACACAAGATTTGTGGAATGGTTAAAAGTGCATGAAAATGGCCAATTTGCTCACTCTGAGGTCTCAAAAAGTGTTTCTTCACCCCGGGAAGTGAATTAAATACCATTTGTAGGCATTTAATGTTGAAGCAAAACCAGCTGATTTTTGACAAAAGAGATAACACCCCCCCATTACGTAATTCTTCAGAAAGGTGAAAAATGGTCCGTTTTCAAATGTTTTATTTTTGAACGTCAGTTCACATTTGTAGGTGGATTATTAGTTTTAGAGCTAAAATTAGCATGTTTAAAGTGATTTTCATACTTCCTGTGGCCCTAAACACAAGGTTTGTGGAATAGTTAAAAGTGCATGAAAATGGCCAATTTGCTCACTCTGAGGTCTCAAAAAGTGTTTCTTCACCCCGGGAAGTGAATTAAATACCATTTGGAGGCATTTAATGTTCAAGCAAAAACGGCTGATTTTTGACAAAAGAGATAACACCCCCCCATTACGTCATTCTTCAGAAAGGTGAAAAATGGTCCGTTTTCAAATGTTTTATTTTTGAACGTCAGTTCACATTTGTAGGTGGATTATTAGTTTTAGAGCTAAAATTAGCATGTTTAAAGTGATTTTCATGCTTCCAGGGGCTCTAAACACAAGATTTGTGGAATGGTTAAAAGTGCATGAAAATGGCCAATTTGCTCACTCTGGGGTCTCAAAAAGTGTTTCTTCACCCCGGGAAGTGAATTAAATACCATTTGTAGGCATTTAATGTTCAAGCAAAACCAGCTGATTTTTGACAAAAGAGATAACACCCCCCCATTACGTAATTCTTCAGAAAGGTGAAAAATGGTCCGTTTTCAAATGTTTTATTTTTGAACGTCAGTTCACATTTGTAGGTGGATTATTAGTTTTAGAGCTAAAATTAGCATGTTTAAAGTGATTTTCATACTTCCTGTGGCCCTAAACACAAGGTTTGTGGAATAGTTAAAAGTGCATGAAAATAGCCAATTTGCTCACTCTGAGGTCTCAAAAAGTGTTTCTTCACCCCGGGAAGTGAATTAAATACCATTTGGAGGCATTTAATGTTCAAGCAAAAACGGTTGATTTTTGACAAAAGAGATAACACCCCCCCATTACGTGATGCTTCAGAAAGGTGAAAAATTGTCCGTTTTCAAATGTTTTATTTTTGAATGTCAGTTCACATTTGTAGGTGGATCTTCAGTTTTAGAGCTACAAAAATTAGCATGTTTAAAGTGATTTTCATGCTTCCAGGGGCTCTAAACACAAGATTTGTGGAATGGTTAAAAGTGCATGAAAATGGCCAATTTGCTCACTCTGAGGTCTCAAAAAGTGTTTCTTCACCCCGGGAAGTGAATTAAATACAATTTGGAGGCATTTAATGTTCAAGCAAAAACGGCGGATTTTTGACAAAAGAGATAACACCCCCCATTACGTGATGCCTCAGAAAGGTGAAAAATTGTCCGTTTTCAAATGTTTTATTTTTGAATGTCAGTTCACATTTGTAGGTGGATCATCAGTTTTAAAGCTAAAAAAATTAGCATGTTTAAAGTGATTTTCATGCTTCCAGGGGCTCTAAACACAAGATTTGTGGAATGGTTAAAAGTGCATGAAAATGGCCAATTTGCTCACTCTGAGGTCTCAAAAAGTGTTTCTTCACCCCGGGAAGTGAATTAAATACCATTTGGAGGCATTTAATGTTCAATCAAAAACAGCTGATTTTTGACAAAAGAGATAACACCTCCCATTACGTGATGCTTCAGAAAGGTGAAAAATTGACCGTTTTCAAATGTTATATTTTTGAATGTCAGTTCACATTTGTAGGTGGATTATTAGTTTTAGAGCTAAAATTAGCATATTTAAAGTGATTTTCATGCTTCCAGGGGCTCTAAACACAAGATTTGTCGAATGGTTAAAAGTGCATGAAAATGGCCAATTTGCTCACTCTGAGGTCTCAAAAAGTGTTTCTTCACCCCGGGAAGTGAATTAAATACCATTTGGAGGCATTTAATGTTCAAGCAAAAACGGGTGATTTTTGACAAAAGAGATAACACCCCCCATTACGTCATTCTTCAGAAAGGTGAAAAATGGTCCGTTTTCAAATGTTTTATTTTTGAACGTCAGTTCACATTTGTATGTGGATTATTAGTTTTAGAGCTAAAATTAGCATGTTTAAAGTGATTTTCATGCTTCCAGGGGCTCTAAACACAAGATTTGTGGAATGGTTAAAAGTGCATGAAAATGGCCAATTTGCTCACTCTGAGGTCTCAAAAAGTGTTTCTTCACCCCGGGAAGTGAATTAAATACCATTTGGAGGCATTTAATGTTCAAGCAAAAACAGCTGATTTTTGACAAAAGAGATAACACCCCCCCATTACGTCATTCTTCAGAAAGGTGAAAAATGGTCCGTTTTCAAATGTTTTATTTTTGAATGTCAGTTCATATTTGTAGGTGGATTATTAGTTTTAGAGCTAAAATTAGCATGTTTAAAGTGATTTTCATGCTTCCAGGGGCTCAAAACACAAGATTTGTGGAATGGTTAAAAGTGCATGAAAATGGCCAATTTGCTCACTCTGAGGTCTCAAAAAGTGTTTCTTCACCCCGGGAAGTGAATTAAATACCATTTGGAGGCATTTAATGTTCAAGCAAAAACGGCTGATTTTTGACAAAAGAGATAACACCCCCCCATTACGTCATTCTTCAGAAAGGTGAAAAATTGTCCGTTTTCAAATGTTTTATTTTTGAATGTCAGTTCACATTTGTAGGTGGATTATTAGTTATAGAGCTAAAATTAGCATATTTAAAGTGATTTTCATGCTTCCAGGGGCTCTAAACACAAGATTTGTGGAATGGTTAAAAGTGCATGAAAATGGCCAATTTGCTCACTCTGAGGTCTCAAAAAGTGTTTCTTCACCCCGGGAAGTGAATTAAATACCATTTGGAGGCATTTAATGTTCAAGCAAAAACGGGTGATTTTTGACAAAAGAGATAACACCCCCCATTACGTCATTCTTCAGAAAGGTGAAAAATGGTCCGTTTTCAAATGTTTTATTTTTGAACGTCAGTTCACATTTGTATGTGGATTATTAGTTTTAGAGCTAAAATTAGCATGTTTAAAGTGATTTTCATGCTTCCAGGGGCTCTAAACACAAGATTTGTGGAATGGTTAAAAGTGCATGAAAATGGCCAATTTGCTCACTCTGAGGTCTCAAAAAGTGTTTCTTCACCCCGGGAAGTGAATTAAATACCATTTGGAGGCATTTAATGTTCAAGCAAAAACAGCTGATTTTTGACAAAAGAGATAACACCCCCCCATTACGTCATTCTTCAGAAAGGTGAAAAATGGTCCGTTTTCAAATGTTTTATTTTTGAATGTCAGTTCATATTTGTAGGTGGATTATTAGTTTTAGAGCTAAAATTAGCATGTTTAAAGTGATTTTCATGCTTCCAGGGGCTCAAAACACAAGATTTGTGGAATGGTTAAAAGTGCATGAAAATGGCCAATTTGCTCACTCTGAGGTCTCAAAAAGTGTTTCTTCACCCCGGGAAGTGAATTAAATACCATTTGGAGGCATTTAATGTTCAAGCAAAAACGGCTGATTTTTGACAAAAGAGATAACACCCCCCCATTACGTCATTCTTCAGAAAGGTGAAAAATTGTCCGTTTTCAAATGTTTTATTTTTGAATGTCAGTTCACATTTGTAGGTGGATTATTAGTTATAGAGCTAAAATTAGCATATTTAAAGTGATTTTCATGCTTCCAGGGGCTCTAAACACAAGATTTGTGGAATGGTTAAAAGTGCATGAAAATGGCCAATTTGCTCACTCTGAGGTCTCAAAAAGTGTTTCTTCACCCCGGGAAGTGAATTAAATACCATTTGGAGGCATTTAATGTTCAAGCAAAAACGGCTGATTTTTGACAAAAGAGATAACACCCCCCCATTACGTGATGCTTCAGAAAGGTGAAAAATTGTCCGTTTTCAAATGTTTTATTTTTGAATGTCAGTTCACATTTGTAGGTGGATCTTCAGTTTTAGAGCTACAAAAATTAGCATGTTTAAAGTGATTTTCATGCTTCCAGGGGCTCTAAACACAAGATTTGTGGAATGGTTAAAAGTGCATGAAAATGGCCAATTTGCTCACTCTGAGGTCTCAAAAAGTGTTTCTTCACCCCGGGAAGTGAATTAAATACAATTTGGAGGCATTTAATGTTCAAGCAAAAACGGCGGATTTTTGACAAAAGAGATAACACCCCCCATTACGTGATGCCTCAGAAAGGTGAAAAATTGTCCGTTTTCAAATGTTTTATTTTTGAATGTCAGTTCACATTTGTAGGTGGATCATCAGTTTTAAAGCTAAAAAAATTAGCATGTTTAAAGTGATTTTCATGCTTCCAGGGGCTCTAAACACAAGATTTGTGGAATGGTTAAAAGTGCATGAAAATGGCCAATTTGCTCACTCTGAGGTCTCAAAAAGTGTTTCTTCACCCCGGGAAGTGAATTAAATACCATTTGGAGGCATTTAATGTTCAATCAAAAACAGCTGATTTTTGACAAAAGAGATAACACCTCCCATTACGTCATGCTTCAGAAAGGTGAAAAATTGACCGTTTTCAAATGTTGTATTTTTGAATGTCAGTTCACATTTGTAGGTGGATTATTAGTTTTAGAGCTAAAATTAGCATATTTAAAGTGATTTTCATGCTTCCAGGGGCTCTAAACACAAGATTTGTCGAATGGTTAAAAGTGCATGAAAATGGCCAATTTGCTCACTCTGAGGTCTCAAAAAGTGTTTCTTCACCCCGGGAAGTGAATTAAATACCATTTGGAGGCATTTAATGTTCAAGCAAAAACGGGTGATTTTTGACAAAAGAGATAACACCCCCCATTACGTCATTCTTCAGAAAGGTGAAAAATGGTCCGTTTTCAAATGTTTTATTTTTGAACGTCAGTTCACATTTGTAGGTGGATTATTAGTTTTAGAGCTAAAATTAGCATGTTTAAAGTGATTTTCATGCTTCCAGGGGCTCTAAACACAAGATTTGTGGAATGGTTAAAAGTGCATGAAAATGGCCAATTTGCTCACTCTGAGGTCTCAAAAAGTGTTTCTTCACCCCGGGAAGTGAATTAAATACCATTTGTAGGCATTTAATGTTCAAGCAAAACCAGCTGATTTTTGACAAAAGAGATAACACCCCCCCATTACGTAATTCTTCAGAAAGGTGAAAAATGGTCCGTTTTCAAATGTTTTATTTTTGAACGTCAGTTCACATTTGTAGGTGGATTATTAGTTTTAGAGCTAAAATTAGCATGTTTAAAGTGATTTTCATGCTTCCAGGGGCTCTAAACACAAGATTTGTGGAATGGTTAAAAGTGCATGAAAATGGCCAATTTGCTCACTCTGAGGTCTCAAAAAGTGTTTCTTCACCCCGGGAAGTGAATTAAATACCATTTGGAGGCATTTAATGTTCAAGCAAAAACGGCTGATTTTTGACAAAAGAGATAACACCCCCCATTACGTAATTCTTCAGAAAGGTGAAAAATGGTCCGTTTTCAAATGTTTTATTTTTGAACGTCAGTTCACATTTGTAGGTGGATTATTAGTTTTAGAGCTAAAATTAGCATGTTTAAAGTGATTTTCATGCTTCCAGGGGCTCTAAACACAAGATTTGTGGAATGGTTAAAAGTGCATGAAAATGGCCAATTTGCTCACTCTGAGGTCTCAAAAAGTGTTTCTTCACCCCGGGAAGTGAATTAAATACCATTTGTAGGCATTTAATGTTCAAGCAAAACCAGCTGATTTTTGACAAAAGAGATAACACCCCCCCATTACGTAATTCTTCAGAAAGGTGAAAAATGGTCCGTTTTCAAATGTTTTATTTTTGAACGTCAGTTCACATTTGTAGGTGGATTATTAGTTTTAGAGCTAAAATTAGCATGTTTAAAGTGATTTTCATACTTCCTGTGGCCCTAAACACAAGGTTTGTGGAATAGTTAAAAGTGCATGAAAATGGCCAATTTGCTCACTCTGAGGTCTCAAAAAGTGTTTCTTCACCCCGGGAAGTGAATTAAATACCATTTGGAGGCATTTAATGTTCAAGCAAAAACGGCTGATTTTTGACAAAAGAGATAACACCCCCCCATTACGTCATTCTTCAGAAAGGTGAAAAATGGTCCGTTTTCAAATGTTTTATTTTTGAACGTCAGTTCACATTTGTAGGTGGATTATTAGTTTTAGAGCTAAAATTAGCATGTTTAAAGTGATTTTCATGCTTCCAGGGGCTCTAAACACAAGATTTGTGGAATGGTTAAAAGTGCATGAAAATGGCCAATTTGCTCACTCTGGGGTCTCAAAAAGTGTTTCTTCACCCCGGGAAGTGAATTAAATACCATTTGTAGGCATTTAATGTTCAAGCAAAACCAGCTGATTTTTGACAAAAGAGATAACACCCCCCCATTACGTAATTCTTCAGAAAGGTGAAAAATGGTCCGTTTTCAAATGTTTTATTTTTGAACGTCAGTTCACATTTGTAGGTGGATTATTAGTTTTAGAGCTAAAATTAGCATGTTTAAAGTGATTTTCATACTTCCTGTGGCCCTAAACACAAGGTTTGTGGAATAGTTAAAAGTGCATGAAAATAGCCAATTTGCTCACTCTGAGGTCTCAAAAAGTGTTTCTTCACCCCGGGAAGTGAATTAAATACCATTTGGAGGCATTTAATGTTCAAGCAAAAACGGTTGATTTTTGACAAAAGAGATAACACCCCCCCATTACGTGATGCTTCAGAAAGGTGAAAAATTGTCCGTTTTCAAATGTTTTATTTTTGAATGTCAGTTCACATTTGTAGGTGGATCTTCAGTTTTAGAGCTACAAAAATTAGCATGTTTAAAGTGATTTTCATGCTTCCAGGGGCTCTAAACACAAGATTTGTGGAATGGTTAAAAGTGCATGAAAATGGCCAATTTGCTCACTCTGAGGTCTCAAAAAGTGTTTCTTCACCCCGGGAAGTGAATTAAATACAATTTGGAGGCATTTAATGTTCAAGCAAAAACGGCGGATTTTTGACAAAAGAGATAACACCCCCCATTACGTGATGCCTCAGAAAGGTGAAAAATTGTCCGTTTTCAAATGTTTTATTTTTGAATGTCAGTTCACATTTGTAGGTGGATCATCAGTTTTAAAGCTAAAAAAATTAGCATGTTTAAAGTGATTTTCATGCTTCCAGGGGCTCTAAACACAAGATTTGTGGAATGGTTAAAAGTGCATGAAAATGGCCAATTTGCTCACTCTGAGGTCTCAAAAAGTGTTTCTTCACCCCGGGAAGTGAATTAAATACCATTTGGAGGCATTTAATGTTCAATCAAAAACAGCTGATTTTTGACAAAAGAGATAACACCTCCCATTACGTGATGCTTCAGAAAGGTGAAAAATTGACCGTTTTCAAATGTTATATTTTTGAATGTCAGTTCACATTTGTAGGTGGATTATTAGTTTTAGAGCTAAAATTAGCATATTTAAAGTGATTTTTATGCTTCCAGGGCTCTAAACACAAGATTTGTCGAATGGTTAAAAGTGCATGAAAATGGCCAATTTGCTCACTCTGAGGTCTCAAAAAGTGTTTCTTCACCCCGGGAAGTGAATTAAATACCATTTGGAGGCATTTAATGTTCAAGCAAAAACGGGTGATTTTTGACAAAAGAGATAACACCCCCCATTACGTCATTCTTCAGAAAGGTGAAAAATGGTCCGTTTTCAAATGTTTTATTTTTGAACGTCAGTTCACATTTGTATGTGGATTATTAGTTTTAGAGCTAAAATTAGCATGTTTAAAGTGATTTTCATGCTTCCAGGGGCTCTAAACACAAGATTTGTGGAATGGTTAAAAGTGCATGAAAATGGCCAATTTGCTCACTCTGAGGTCTCAAAAAGTGTTTCTTCACCCCGGGAAGTGAATTAAATACCATTTGGAGGCATTTAATGTTCAAGCAAAAACAGCTGATTTTTGACAAAAGAGATAACACCCCCCCATTACGTAATTCTTCAGAAAGGTGAAAAATGGTCCGTTTTCAAATGTTTTATTTTTGAATGTCAGTTCATATTTGTAGGTGGATTATTAGTTTTAGAGCTAAAATTAGCATGTTTAAAGTGATTTTCATGCTTCCAGGGGCTCAAAACACAAGATTTGTGGAATGGTTAAAAGTGCATGAAAATGGCCAATTTGCTCACTCTGAGGTCTCAAAAAGTGTTTCTTCACCCCGGGAAGTGAATTAAATACCATTTGGAGGCATTTAATGTTCAAGCAAAAACGGCTGATTTTTGACAAAAGAGATAACACCCCCCCATTACGTCATTCTTCAGAAAGGTGAAAAATTGTCCGTTTTCAAATGTTTTATTTTTGAATGTCAGTTCACATTTGTAGGTGGATTATTAGTTATAGAGCTAAAATTAGCATATTTAAAGTGATTTTCATGCTTCCAGGGGCTCTAAACACAAGATTTGTGGAATGGTTAAAAGTGCATGAAAATGGCCAATTTGCTCACTCTGAGGTCTCAAAAAGTGTTTCTTCACCCCGGGAAGTGAATTAAATACCATTTGGAGGCATTTAATGTTCAAGCAAAAACGGCTGATTTTTGACAAAAGAGATAACACCCCCCCATTACGTGATGCTTCAGAAAGGTGAAAAATTGTCCGTTTTCAAATGTTTTATTTTTGAATGTCAGTTCACATTTGTAGGTGGATCTTCAGTTTTAGAGCTACAAAAATTAGCATGTTTAAAGTGATTTTCATGCTTCCAGGGGCTCTAAACACAAGATTTGTGGAATGGTTAAAAGTGCATGAAAATGGCCAATTTGCTCACTCTGAGGTCTCAAAAAGTGTTTCTTCACCCCGGGAAGTGAATTAAATACAATTTGGAGGCATTTAATGTTCAAGCAAAAACGGCGGATTTTTGACAAAAGAGATAACACCCCCCATTACGTGATGCCTCAGAAAGGTGAAAAATTGTCCGTTTTCAAATGTTTTATTTTTGAATGTCAGTTCACATTTGTAGGTGGATCATCAGTTTTAAAGCTAAAAAAATTAGCATGTTTAAAGTGATTTTCATGCTTCCAGGGGCTCTAAACACAAGATTTGTGGAATGGTTAAAAGTGCATGAAAATGGCCAATTTGCTCACTCTGAGGTCTCAAAAAGTGTTTCTTCACCCCGGGAAGTGAATTAAATACCATTTGGAGGCATTTAATGTTCAATCAAAAACAGCTGATTTTTGACAAAAGAGATAACACCTCCCATTACGTCATGCTTCAGAAAGGTGAAAAATTGACCGTTTTCAAATGTTGTATTTTTGAATGTCAGTTCACATTTGTAGGTGGATTATTAGTTTTAGAGCTAAAATTAGCATATTTAAAGTGATTTTCATGCTTCCAGGGGCTCTAAACACAAGATTTGTCGAATGGTTAAAAGTGCATGAAAATGGCCAATTTGCTCACTCTGAGGTCTCAAAAAGTGTTTCTTCACCCCGGGAAGTGAATTAAATACCATTTGGAGGCATTTAATGTTCAAGCAAAAACGGGTGATTTTTGACAAAAGAGATAACACCCCCCATTACGTCATTCTTCAGAAAGGTGAAAAATGGTCCGTTTTCAAATGTTTTATTTTTGAACGTCAGTTCACATTTGTAGGTGGATTATTAGTTTTAGAGCTAAAATTAGCATGTTTAAAGTGATTTTCATGCTTCCAGGGGCTCTAAACACAAGATTTGTGGAATGGTTAAAAGTGCATGAAAATGGCCAATTTGCTCACTCTGAGGTCTCAAAAAGTGTTTCTTCACCCCGGGAAGTGAATTAAATACCATTTGGAGGCATTTAATGTTCAAGCAAAAACAGCTGATTTTTGACAAAAGAGATAACACCCCCCCCATTACGTAATTCTTCAGAAAGGTGAAAAATGGTCCGTTTTCAAATGTTTTATTTTTGAATGTCAGTTCACATTTGTAGGTTTATTATTAGTTTTAGAGCTAAAATTAGCATGTTTAAAGTGATTTTCATGCTTCCAGGGGCTCAAAACACAAGATTTGTGGAATGGTTAAAAGTGCATGAAAATGGCCAATTTGCTCACTCTGAGGTCTCAAAAGGTGTTTCTTCACCCCGGGAAGTGAATTAAATACCATTTGGAGGCATTTAATGTTCAAGCAAAAACAGCTGATTTTTGACAAAAGAGATAACACCCCCCATTACGTAATTCTTCAGAAAGGTGAAAAATTGTCCGTTTTCAAATGTTTTATTTTTGAATGTCAGTTCACATTTGTAGGTGGATTATTAGTTTTAGAGCTAAAATTAGCATATTTAAAGTGATTTTCATGCTTCCAGGGGCTCTAAACACAAGATTTGTGGAATGGTGAAAAGTGCATGAAAATGGCCAATTTGCTCACTCTGAGGTCTCAAAAAGTGTTTCTTCACCCCGGGAAGTGAATTAAATACCATTTGGAGGCATTTAATGTTCAAGCAAAAACGGCTGATTTTTGACGAAAGAGATAACACCCCCCATTACGTCATTCTTCAGAAAGGTGAAAAATGGTCCGTTTTCAAATGTTTTATTTTTGAATGTCAATTCACATTTGTAGGTGAATTATTAGTTTTAGAGCTAAAATTAGCATGTTTAAAGTGATTTTCATGCTTCCAGGGGCCCGGGAAGTGAATTAAATACCATTTGGAGGCATTTAATGTTCAAGCAAAAACAGCTGATTTTTGACAAAAGAGATAACACCCCCATTACGTCATTCTTCAGAAAGGTAAAAAATGGTCCGTTTTCAAATGTTTTACTTTTGAACGTCAGTTCACATTTGTAGGTGGGTTATTAGTTTTAGAGCTAAAATTAGCATGTTTAAAGTGATTTTCATGCTTCCAGGGGCTCTAAACACAAGATTTGTGGAATGGTTAAAAGTGCATGAAAATGGCCAATTTGCTCACTCTGAGGTCTCAAAAAGTGTTTCTTCACCCCGTGAAGTGAATTAAATACAATTTGGAGGCATTTAATGTTCAAGCAAAAACGGCGGATTTTTGACAAAAGAGATAACACCCCCCATTACGTGATGCTTCAGAAAGGTGAAAAATTGTCCGTTTTCAAATGTTTTATTTTTGAATGTCAGTTCACATTTGTAGGTGGATCATCAGTTTTAGAGCTAAAAAAATTAGCATGTTTAAAGTGATTTTCATGCTTCCAGGGGCTCTAAACACAAGATTTGTGGAATGGTTAAAAGTGCATGAAAATGGCCAATTTGCTCACTCTGAGGTCTCAAAAAGTGTTTCTTCACCCCGGGAAGTGAATTAAATACCATTTGGAGGCATTTAATGTTCAAGCAAAAACGGTTGATTTTTGACAAAAGAGATAACACCCCCCCATTACGTCATTCTTCAGAAAGGTGAAAAATGGTCCGTTTTCAAATGTTTTATTTTTGAACGTCAGTTCACATTTGTAGGTGGATTATTAGTTTTAGAGCTAAAATTAGCATGTTTAAAATGATTTTCATGCTTCCAGGGGCTCTAAACACAAGATTTGTGGAATGGTTAAAAGTGCATGAAAATGGCCAATTTGCTCACTCTGAGGTCTCAAAAAGTGTTTCTTCACCCCGGGAAGTGAATTGAATACCATTTGTAGGCATTTAATGTTCAAGCAAAACCAGCTGATTTTTTACAAAAGAGATAACACCCCCCCATTACGTAATTCTTCAGAAAGGTGAAAAATGGTCCGTTTTCAAATGTTTTATTTTTGAACGTCAGTTCACATTTATAGGTGGATTATTAGTTTTAGAGCTAAAATTAGCATGTTTAAAGTGATTTTCATACTTCCTGTGGCCCTAAACACAAGGTTTGTGGAATAGTTAAAAGTGCATGAAAATGGCCAATTTGCTCACTCTGAGGTCTCAAAAAGTGTTTCTTCACCCCGGGAAGTGAATTAAATACCATTTGGAGGCATTTAATGTTCAAGCAAAAACAGCTGATTTTTGACAAAAGAAATAACACCCCCCCCCATTACGTAATTCTTCAGAAAGGTGAAAAATGTTCCGTTTTCAAATGTTTTATTTTTGAATGTCAGTTCACATTTGTAGGTGGATTATTAGTTTTAGAGCTAAAATTAGCATATTTAAAGTGATTTTCATGCTTCCAGGGGCTCTAAACACAAGATTTGTGGAATGGTTAAAAGTGCATGAAAATGGCCAATTTGCTCACTCTGAGGTCTCAAAAAGTGTTTCTTCACCCCGGGAAGTGAATTAAATACCATTTGGAGGCATTTAATGTTCAAGCAAAAACGGCTGATTTTTGACAAAAGAGATAACACCCCCCCATTACGTGATGCTTCAGAAAGGTGAAAAATTGTCCATTTTCAAATGTTTTATTTTTGAATGTCAGTTCACATTTGTAGGTGGATCTTCAGTTTTAGAGCTACAAAAATTAGCATGTTTAAAGTGATTTTCATGCTTCCAGGGGCTCTAAACACAAGATTTGTGGAATGGTTAAAAGTGCATGAAAATGGCCAATTTGCTCACTCTGAGGTCTCAAAAAGTGTTTCTTCACCCCGGGAAGTGAATTGAATACAATTTGGAGGCATTTAATGTTCAAGCAAAAACGGCGGATTTTTGACAAAAGAGATAACACCCCCCATTACGTGATGCCTCAGAAAGGTGAAAAATTGTCCGTTTTCAAATGTTTTATTTTTGAATGTCAGTTCACATTTGTAGGTGGATCATCAGTTTTAAAGCTAAAAAAATTAGCATGTTTAAAGTGATTTTCATGCTTCCAGGGGCTCTAAACACAAGATTTGTGGAATGGTTAAAAGTGCATGAAAATGGCCAATTTGCTCACTCTGAGGTCTCAAAAAGTGTTTCTTCACCCCGGGAAGTGAATTAAATACCATTTGGAGGCATTTAATGTTCAATCAAAAACAGCTGATTTTTGACAAAAGAGATAACACCTCCCATTACGTCATGCTTCAGAAAGGTGAAAAATTGACCGTTTTCAAATGTTATATTTTTGAATGTCAGTTCACATTTGTAGGTGGATTATTAGTTTTAGAGCTAAAATTAGCATATTTAAAGTGATTTTCATGCTTCCAGGGGCTCTAAACACAAGATTTGTCGAATGGTTAAAAGTGCATGAAAATGGCCAATTTGCTCACTCTGAGGTCTCAAAAAGTGTTTCTTCACCCCGGGAAGTGAATTAAATACCATTTGGAGGCATTTAATGTTCAAGCAAAAACGGGTGATTTTTGACAAAAGAGATAACACCCCCATTACGTCATTCTTCAGAAAGGTGAAAAATGGTCCGTTTTCAAATTTTTTATTTTTGAACGTCAGTTCACATTTGTAGGTGGATTATTAGTTTTAGAGCTAAAATTAGCATGTTTAAAGTGATTTTCATGCTTCCAGGGGCTCTAAACACAAGATTTGTGGAATGGTTAAAAGTGCATGAAAATGGCCAATTTGCTCACTCTGAGGTCTCAAAAAGTGTTTCTTCACCCCGGGAAGTGAATTAAATACCATTTGGAGGCATTTAATGTTCAAGCAAAAACAGCTGATTTTTGACAAAAGAGATAACACCCCCCCATTACGTAATTCTTCAGAAGGGTGAAAAATTGTCCGTTTTCAAATGTTTTATTTTTGAATGTCAGTTCACATTTGTAGGTGGATTATTAGTTTTAGAGCTAAAATTAGCATGTTTAAAGTGATTTTCATGCTTCCAGGGGCCCGGGAAGTGAATTAAATACCATTTGGAGGCATTTAATGTTCAAGCAAAAACAGCTGATTTTTGACAAAAGAGATAACACCCCCCATTACGTCATTCTTCAGAAAGGTAAAAAATGGTCCGTTTTCAAATGTTTTATTTTTGAATGTCTATTCACATTTGTAGGTGGATTACTAGTTTTAGAGCTAAAATTAGCATGTTTAAAGTGATTTTCATGCTTCCAGGGGCCCGGGAAGTGAATTAAATACCATTTGGAGGCATTTAATGTTCAAGCAAAAACAGCTGATTTTTGACAAAAGAGATAACACCCCCCATTACGTCATTCTTCAGAAAGGTAAAAAATGGTCCGTTTTCAAATGTTTTATTTTTGAACGTCAGTTCACATTTGTAGGTGGATTATTAGTTTTAGAGCTAAAATTAGCATGTTTAAAGTGATTTTCATGCTTCCAGGGGCTCTAAACACAAGATTTGTGGAATGGTTAAAAGTGCATGAAAATGGCCAATTTGCTCACTCTGAGGTCTCAAAAAGTGTTTCTTCACCCCGTGAAGTGAATTAAATACAATTTGGAGGCATTTAATGTTCAAGCAAAAACGGCGGATTTTTGACAAAAGAGATAACACCCCCCATTACGTGATGCTTCAGAAAGGTGAAAAATTGTCCGTTTTCAAATGTTTTATTTTTGAATGTCAGTTCACATTTGTAGGTGGATCATCAGTTTTAGAGCTAAAAAAATTAGCATGTTTAAAGTGATTTTCATGCTTCCAGGGGCTCTAAACACAAGATTTGTGGAATGGTTAAAAGTGCATGAAAATGGCCAATTTGCTCACTCTGAGGTCTCAAAAAGTGTTTCTTCACCCCGGGAAGTGAATTAAATACCATTTGGAGGCATTTAATGTTCAATCAAAAACAGCTGATTTTTGACAAAAGAGATAACACCTCCCATTACGTCATGCTTCAGAAAGGTGAAAAATTGTCCGTTTTCATATGTTTTATTTTTGAATTTCAGTTCACATTTGTAGGTGGATTATTAGTTTTAGAGCTAAAATTAGCATGTTTAAAGTGATTTTCATGCTTCCTGTGGCCCTAAACACAAGGTTTGTGGAATGGTTAAAAGTGCATGAAAATGGCCAATTTGCTCACTCTGAGGTCTCAAAAAGTGTTTCTTCACCCCGGGAAGTGAATTAAATACCATTTGGAGGCATTTAATGTTCAAGCAAAAACGGCTGATTTTTGACAAAAGAGATAACACCCCCCCATTACGTCATTCTTCAGAAAGGTGAAAAATGGTCCGTTTTCATATGTTTTATTTTTGAACGTCAGTTCACATTTGTAGGTGGATTATTAGTTTTAGAGCTAAAATTAGCATGTTTAAAGTGATTTTCATGCTTCCAGGGGCTCTAAACACAAGATTTGTGGAATGGTTAAAAGTGCATGAAAATGGCCAATTTGCTCACTCTGGGGTCTCAAAAAGTGTTTCTTCACCCCGGGAAGTGAATTAAATACCATTTGTAGGCATTTAATGTTCAAGCAAAACCAGCTGATTTTTGACAAAAGAGATAACACCCCCCCATTACGTAATTCTTCAGAAAGGTGAAAAATGGTCCGTTTTCAAATGTTTTATTTTTGAACGTCAGTTCACATTTGTAGGTGGATTATTAGTTTTAGAGCTAAAATTAGCATGTTTAAAGTGATTTTCATACTTCCTGTGGCCCTAAACACAAGGTTTGTGGAATAGTTAAAAGTGCATGAAAATAGCCAATTTGCTCACTCTGAGGTCTCAAAAAGTGTTTCTTCACCCCGGGAAGTGAATTAAATACCATTTGGAGGCATTTAATGTTCAAGCAAAAACGGTTGATTTTTGACAAAAGAGATAACACCCCCCCATTACGTGATGCTTCAGAAAGGTGAAAAATTGTCCGTTTTCAAATGTTTTATTTTTGAATGTCAGTTCACATTTGTAGGTGGATCTTCAGTTTTAGAGCTACAAAAATTAGCATGTTTAAAGTGATTTTCATGCTTCCAGGGGCTCTAAACACAAGATTTGTGGAATGGTTAAAAGTGCATGAAAATGGCCAATTTGCTCACTCTGAGGTCTCAAAAAGTGTTTCTTCACCCCGGGAAGTGAATTAAATACAATTTGGAGGCATTTAATGTTCAAGCAAAAACGGCGGATTTTTGACAAAAGAGATAACACCCCCCATTACGTGATGCCTCAGAAAGGTGAAAAATTGTCCGTTTTCAAATGTTTTATTTTTGAATGTCAGTTCACATTTGTAGGTGGATCATCAGTTTTAAAGCTAAAAAAATTAGCATGTTTAAAGTGATTTTCATGCTTCCAGGGGCTCTAAACACAAGATTTGTGGAATGGTTAAAAGTGCATGAAAATGGCCAATTTGCTCACTCTGAGGTCTCAAAAAGTGTTTCTTCACCCCGGGAAGTGAATTAAATACCATTTGGAGGCATTTAATGTTCAATCAAAAACAGCTGATTTTTGACAAAAGAGATAACACCTCCCATTACGTCATGCTTCAGAAAGGTGAAAAATTGACCGTTTTCAAATGTTATATTTTTGAATGTCAGTTCACATTTGTAGGTGGATTATTAGTTTTAGAGCTAAAATTAGCATATTTAAAGTGATTTTCATGCTTCCAGGGGCTCTAAACACAAGATTTGTCGAATGGTTAAAAGTGCATGAAAATGGCCAATTTGCTCACTCTGAGGTCTCAAAAAGTGTTTCTTCACCCCGGGAAGTGAATTAAATACCATATGGAGGCATTTAATGTTCAAGCAAAAACGGGTGATTTTTGACAAAAGAGATAACACCCCCCATTACGTCATTCTTCAGAAAGGTGAAAAATGGTCCGTTTTCAAATGTTTTATTTTTGAACGTCAGTTCACATTTGTAGGTGGATTATTAGTTTTAGAGCTAAAATTAGCATGTTTAAAGTGATTTTCATGCTTCCAGGGGCTCTAAACACAAGATTTGTGGAATGGTTAAAAGTGCATGAAAATGGCCAATTTGCTCACTCTGAGGTCTCAAAAAGTGTTTCTTCACCCCGGGAAGTGAATTAAATACCATTTGGAGGCATTTAATGTTCAAGCAAAAACAGCTGATTTTTGACAAAAGAGATAACACCCCCCCATTACGTAATTCTTCAGAAAGGTGAAAAATGGTCCGTTTTCAAATGTTTTATTTTTGAATGTCAGTTCACATTTGTAGGTGGATTATTAGTTTTAGAGCTAAAATTAGCATGTTTAAAGTGATTTTCATGCTTCCAGGGGCTCAAAACACAAGATTTGTGGAATGGTTAAAAGTGCATGAAAATGGCCAATTTGCTCACTCTGAGGTCTCAAAAAGTGTTTCTTCACCCCGGGAAGTGAATTAAATACCATTTGGAGGCATTTAATGTTCAAGCAAAAACAGCTGATTTTTGACAAAAGAGATAACACCCCCCATTACGTAATTCTTCAGAAAGGTGAAAAATTGTCCGTTTTCAAATGTTTTATTTTTGAATGTCAGTTCACATTTGTAGGTGGATTATTAGTTTTAGAGCTAAAATTAGCATATTTAAAGTGATTTTCATGCTTCCAGGGGTTCTAAACACAAGATTTGTGGAATGGTTAAAAGTGCATGAAAATGGCCAATTTGCTCACTCTGAGGTCTCAAAAAGTGTTTCTTCACCCCGGGAAGTGAATTAAATACCATTTGGAGGCATTTAATGTTCAAGCAAAAACGGCTGATTTTTGACGAAAGAGATAACACCCCCCCATTACGTCATTCTTCAGAAAGGTGAAAAATGGTCCGTTTTCAAATGTTTTATTTTTGAATGTCAATTCACATTTGTAGGTGAATTATTAGTTTTAGAGCTAAAATTAGCATGTTTAAAGTGATTTTCATGCTTCCAGGGGCCCGGGAAGTGAATTAAATACCATTTGGAGGCATTTAATGTTCAAGCAAAAACGGTTGATTTTTGACAAAAGAGATAACACCCCCCCATTACGTCATTCTTCAGAAAGGTGAAAAATGGTCCGTTTTCAAATGTTTTATTTTTGAACGTCAGTTCACATTTGTAGGTGGATTATTAGTTTTAGAGCTAAAATTAGCATGTTTAAAATGATTTTCATGCTTCCAGGGGCTCTAAACACAAGATTTGTGGAATGGTTAAAAGTGCATGAAAATGGCCAATTTGCTCACTCTGAGGTCTCAAAAAGTGTTTCTTCACCCCGGGAAGTGAATTGAATACCATTTGTAGGCATTTAATGTTCAAGCAAAACCAGCTGATTTTTGACAAAAGAGATAACACCCCCCCATTACGTAATTCTTCAGAAAGGTGAAAAATGGTCCGTTTTCAAATGTTTTATTTTTGAACGTCAGTTCACATTTGTAGGTGGATTATTAGTTTTAGAGCTAAAATTAGCATGTTTAAAGTGATTTTCATACTTCCTGTGGCCCTAAACACAAGGTTTGTGGAATAGTTAAAAGTGCATGAAAATGGCCAATTTGCTCACTCTGAGGTCTCAAAAAGTGTTTCTTCACCCCGGGAAGTGAATTAAATACCATTTGGAGGCATTTAATGTTCAAGCAAAAACAGCTGATTTTTGACAAAAGAAATAACACCCCCCCCCCATTACGTAATTCTTCAGAAAGGTGAAAAATTTTCCGTTTTCAAATGTTTTATTTTTGAATGTCAGTTCACATTTGTAGGTGGATTATTAGTTTTAGAGCTAAAATTAGCATATTTAAAGTGATTTTCATGCTTCCAGGGGCTCTAAACACAAGATTTGTGGAATGGTTAAAAGTGCATGAAAATGGCCAATTTGCTCACTCTGAGGTCTCAAAAAGTGTTTCTTCACCCCGGGAAGTGAATTAAATACCATTTGGAGGCATTTAATGTTCAAGCAAAAACGGCTGATTTTTGACAAAAGAGATAACACCCCCCCATTACGTGATGCTTCAGAAAGGTGAAAAATTGTCCGTTTTCAAATGTTTTATTTTTGAATGTCAGTTCACATTTGTAGGTGGATTATTAGTTTTAGAGCTAAAATTAGCATATTTAAAGTGATTTTCATGCTTCCAGGGGCTCTAAACACAAGATTTGTCGAATGGTTAAAAGTGCATGAAAATGGCCAATTTGCTCACTCTGAGGTCTCAAAAAGTGTTTCTTCACCCCGGGAAGTGAATTAAATACCATTTGGAGGCATTTAATGTTCAAGCAAAAACGGGTGATTTTTGACAAAAGAGATAACACCCCCATTACGTCATTCTTCAGAAAGGTGAAAAATGGTCCGTTTTCAAATTTTTTATTTTTGAACGTCAGTTCACATTTGTAGGTGGATTATTAGTTTTAGAGCTAAAATTAGCATGTTTAAAGTGATTTTCATGCTTCCAGGGGCTCTAAACACAAGATTTGTGGAATGGTTAAAAGTGCATGAAAATGGCCAATTTGCTCACTCTGAGGTCTCAAAAAGTGTTTCTTCACCCCGGGAAGTGAATTAAATACCATTTGGAGGCATTTAATGTTCAAGCAAAAACAGCTGATTTTTGACAAAAGAGATAACACCCCCCCATTACGTAATTCTTCAGAAGGGTGAAAAATTGTCCGTTTTCAAATGTTTTATTTTTGAATGTCAGTTCACATTTGTAGGTGGATTATTAGTTTTAGAGCTAAAATTAGCATGTTTAAAGTGATTTTCATGCTTCCAGGGGCCCGGGAAGTGAATTAAATACCATTTGGAGGCATTTAATGTTCAAGCAAAAACAGCTGATTTTTGACAAAAGAGATAACACCCCCCATTACGTCATTCTTCAGAAAGGTAAAAAATGGTCCGTTTTCAAATGTTTTATTTTTGAATGTCTATTCACATTTGTAGGTGGATTACTAGTTTTAGAGCTAAAATTAGCATGTTTAAAGTGATTTTCATGCTTCCAGGGGCCCGGGAAGTAAATTAAATACCATTTGGAGGCATTTAATGTTCCAGCAAAAACAGCTGATTTTTGACAAAAGAAATAACACCCCCCCCCCATTACGTAATTCTTCAGAAAGGTGAAAAATTTTCCGTTTTCAAATGTTTTATTTTTGAATGTCAGTTCACATTTGTAGGTGGATTATTAGTTTTAGAGCTAAAATTAGCATATTTAAAGTGATTTTCATGCTTCCAGGGGCTCTAAACACAAGATTTGTGGAATGGTTAAAAGTGCATGAAAATGGCCAATTTGCTCACTCTGAGGTCTCAAAAAGTGTTTCTTCACCCCGGGAAGTGAAATAAATACCATTTGGAGGCATTTAATGTTCAAGCAAAAACGGCTGATTTTTGACAAAAGAGATAACACCCCCCCATTACGTGATGCTTCAGAAAGGTGAAAAATTGTCCGTTTTCAAATGTTTTATTTTTGAATGTCAGTTCACATTTGTAGGTGGATTATTAGTTTTAGAGCTAAAATTAGCATATTTAAAGTGATTTTCATGCTTCCAGGGGCTCTAAACACAAGATTTGTCGAATGGTTAAAAGTGCATGAAAATGGCCAATTTGCTCACTCTGAGGTCTCAAAAAGTGTTTCTTCACCCCGGGAAGTGAATTAAATACCATTTGGAGGCATTTAATGTTCAAGCAAAAACGGGTGATTTTTGACAAAAGAGATAACACCCCCATTACGTCATTCTTCAGAAAGGTGAAAAATGGT
This sequence comes from Lissotriton helveticus, assembly GCF_964261635.1. Taxonomy (NCBI): domain Eukaryota; kingdom Metazoa; phylum Chordata; class Amphibia; order Caudata; family Salamandridae; genus Lissotriton; species Lissotriton helveticus. The sequence continues at coordinate 5,099,834 of NW_027611740.1, forward strand.
CCGTTTTCAAATTTTTTATTTTTGAACGTCAGTTCACATTTGTAGGTGGATTATTAGTTTTAGAGCTAAAATTAGCATGTTTAAAGTGATTTTCATGCTTCCAGGGGCTCTAAACACAAGATTTGTGGAATGGTTAAAAGTGCATGAAAATGGCCAATTTGCTCACTCTGAGGTCTCAAAAAGTGTTTCTTCACCCCGGGAAGTGAATTAAATACCATTTGGAGGCATTTAATGTTCAAGCAAAAACAGCTGATTTTTGACAAAAGAGATAACACCCCCCCATTACGTAATTCTTCAGAAGGGTGAAAAATTGTCCGTTTTCAAATGTTTTATTTTTGAATGTCAGTTCACATTTGTAGGTGGATTATTAGTTTTAGAGCTAAAATTAGCATGTTTAAAGTGATTTTCATGCTTCCAGGGGCCCGGGAAGTGAATTAAATACCATTTGGAGGCATTTAATGTTCAAGCAAAAACAGCTGATTTTTGACAAAAGAGATAACACCCCCCATTACGTCATTCTTCAGAAAGGTAAAAAATGGTCCGTTTTCAAATGTTTTATTTTTGAATGTCTATTCACATTTGTAGGTGGATTACTAGTTTTAGAGCTAAAATTAGCATGTTTAAAGTGATTTTCATGCTTCCAGGGGCCCGGGAAGTGAATTAAATACCATTTGGAGGCATTTAATGTTCCAGCAAAAACAGCTGATTTTTGACAAAAGAGATAACACCCCCCATTACGTCATTCTTCAGAAAGGTAAAAAATGGTCCGTTTTCAAATGTTTTATTTTTGAACGTCAGTTCACATTTGTAGGTGGATTATTAGTTTTAGAGCTAAAATTAGCATGTTTAAAGTGATTTTCATGCTTCCAGGGGCTCTAAACACAAGATTTGTGGAATGGTTAAAAGTGCATGAAAATGGCCAATTTGCTCACTCTGAGGTCTCAAAAAGTGTTTCTTCACCCCGTGAAGTGAATTAAATACAATTTGGAGGCATTTAATGTTCAAGCAAAAACGGCGGATTTTTGACAAAAGAGATAACACCCCCCATTACGTGATGCTTCAGAAAGGTGAAAAATTGTCCGTTTTCAAATGTTTTATTTTTGAATGTCAGTTCACATTTGTAGGTGGATCATCAGTTTTAGAGCTAAAAAAATTAGCATGTTTAAAGTGATTTTCATGCTTCCAGGGGCTCTAAACACAAGATTTGTGGAATGGTTAAAAGTGCATGAAAATGGCCAATTTGCTCACTCTGAGGTCTCAAAAAGTGTTTCTTCACCCCGGGAAGTGAATTAAATACCATTTGGAGGCATTTAATGTTCAATCAAAAACAGCTGATTTTTGACAAAAGAGATAACACCTCCCATTACGTCATGCTTCAGAAAGGTGAAAAATTGTCCGTTTTCAAATGTTTTATTTTTGAATTTCAGTTCACATTTGTAGGTGGATTATTAGTTTTAGAGCTAAAATTAGCATGTTTAAAGTGATTTTCATGCTTCCTGTGGCCCTAAACACAAGGTTTGTGGAATGGTTAAAAGTGCATGAAAATGGCCAATTTGCTCACTCTGAGGTCTCAAAAAGTGTTCCTTCACCCCGGGAAGTGAATTAAATACCATTTGGAGGCATTTAATGTTCAAGCAAAAACGGCTGATTTTTGACGAAAGAGATAACACCCCCCCATTACGTCATTCTTCAGAAAGGTGAAAAATGGTCCGTTTTCAAATGTTTTATTTTTGAATGTCAATTCACATTTGTAGGTGAATTATTAGTTTTAGAGCTAAAATTAGCATGTTTAAAGTGATTTTCATGCTTCCAGGGGCCCGGGAAGTGAATTAAATACCATTTGGAGGCATTTAATGTTCAAGCAAAAACAGCTGATTTTTGACAAAAGAGATAACACCCCCATTACGTCATTCTTCAGAAAGGTAAAAAATGGTCCGTTTTCAAATGTTTTACTTTTGAACGTCAGTTCACATTTGTAGGTGGGTTATTAGTTTTAGAGCTAAAATTAGCATGTTTAAAGTGATTTTCATGCTTCCAGGGGCTCTAAACACAAGATTTGTGGAATGGTTAAAAGTGCATGAAAATGGCCAATTTGCTCACTCTGAGGTCTCAAAAAGTGTTTCTTCACCCCGTGAAGTGAATTAAATACAATTTGGAGGCATTTAATGTTCAAGCAAAAACGGCGGATTTTTGACAAAAGAGATAACACCCCCCATTACGTGATGCTTCAGAAAGGTGAAAAATTGTCCGTTTTCAAATGTTTTATTTTTGAATGTCAGTTCACATTTGTAGGTGGATCATCAGTTTTAGAGCTAAAAAAATTAGCATGTTTAAAGTGATTTTCATGCTTCCAGGGGCTCTAAACACAAGATTTGTGGAATGGTTAAAAGTGCATGAAAATGGCCAATTTGCTCACTCTGAGGTCTCAAAAAGTGTTTCTTCACCCCGGGAAGTGAATTAAATACCATTTGGAGGCATTTAATGTTCAAGCAAAAACGGTTGATTTTTGACAAAAGAGATAACACCCCCCCATTACGTCATTCTTCAGAAAGGTGAAAAATGGTCCGTTTTCAAATGTTTTATTTTTGAACGTCAGTTCACATTTGTAGGTGGATTATTAGTTTTAGAGCTAAAATTAGCATGTTTAAAATGATTTTCATGCTTCCAGGGGCTCTAAACACAAGATTTGTGGAATGGTTAAAAGTGCATGAAAATGGCCAATTTGCTCACTCTGAGGTCTCAAAAAGTGTTTCTTCACCCCGGGAAGTGAATTGAATACCATTTGTAGGCATTTAATGTTCAAGCAAAACCAGCTGATTTTTGACAAAAGAGATAACACCCCCCCATTACGTAATTCTTCAGAAAGGTGAAAAATGGTCCGTTTTCAAATGTTTTATTTTTGAACGTCAGTTCACATTTGTAGGTGGATTATTAGTTTTAGAGCTAAAATTAGCATGTTTAAAGTGATTTTCATACTTCCTGTGGCCCTAAACACAAGGTTTGTGGAATAGTTAAAAGTGCATGAAAATGGCCAATTTGCTCACTCTGAGGTCTCAAAAAGTGTTTCTTCACCCCGGGAAGTGAATTAAATACCATTTGGAGGCATTTAATGTTCAAGCAAAAACAGCTGATTTTTGACAAAAGAAATAACACCCCCCCCCCCATTACGTAATTCTTCAGAAAGGTGAAAAATTTTCCGTTTTCAAATGTTTTATTTTTGAATGTCAGTTCACATTTGTAGGTGGATTATTAGTTTTAGAGCTAAAATTAGCATATTTAAAGTGATTTTCATGCTTCCAGGGGCTCTAAACACAAGATTTGTGGAATGGTTAAAAGTGCATGAAAATGGCCAATTTGCTCACTCTGAGGTCTCAAAAAGTGTTTCTTCACCCCGGGAAGTGAATTAAATACCATTTGGAGGCATTTAATGTTCAAGCAAAAACGGCTGATTTTTGACAAAAGAGATAACACCCCCCCATTACGTGATGCTTCAGAAAGGTGAAAAATTGTCCGTTTTCAAATGTTTTATTTTTGAATGTCAGTTCACATTTGTAGGTGGATTATTAGTTTTAGAGCTAAAATTAGCATATTTAAAGTGATTTTCATGCTTCCAGGGGCTCTAAACACAAGATTTGTCGAATGGTTAAAAGTGCATGAAAATGGCCAATTTGCTCACTCTGAGGTCTCAAAAAGTGTTTCTTCACCCCGGGAAGTGAATTAAATACCATTTGGAGGCATTTAATGTTCAAGCAAAAACGGGTGATTTTTGACAAAAGAGATAACACCCCCATTACGTCATTCTTCAGAAAGGTGAAAAATGGTCCGTTTTCAAATTTTTTATTTTTGAACGTCAGTTCACATTTGTAGGTGGATTATTAGTTTTAGAGCTAAAATTAGCATGTTTAAAGTGATTTTCATGCTTCCAGGGGCTCTAAACACAAGATTTGTGGAATGGTTAAAAGTGCATGAAAATGGCCAATTTGCTCACTCTGAGGTCTCAAAAAGTGTTTCTTCACCCCGGGAAGTGAATTAAATACCATTTGGAGGCATTTAATGTTCAAGCAAAAACAGCTGATTTTTGACAAAAGAGATAACACCCCCCCATTACGTAATTCTTCAGAAGGGTGAAAAATTGTCCGTTTTCAAATGTTTTATTTTTGAATGTCAGTTCACATTTGTAGGTGGATTATTAGTTTTAGAGCTAAAATTAGCATGTTTAAAGTGATTTTCATGCTTCCAGGGGCCCGGGAAGTGAATTAAATACCATTTGGAGGCATTTAATGTTCAAGCAAAAACAGCTGATTTTTGACAAAAGAGATAACACCCCCCATTACGTCATTCTTCAGAAAGGTAAAAAATGGTCCGTTTTCAAATGTTTTATTTTTGAATGTCTATTCACATTTGTAGGTGGATTACTAGTTTTAGAGCTAAAATTAGCATGTTTAAAGTGATTTTCATGCTTCCAGGGGCCCGGGAAGTGAATTAAATACCATTTGGAGGCATTTAATGTTCCAGCAAAAACAGCTGATTTTTGACAAAAGAAATAACACCCCCCCCCCATTACGTAATTCTTCAGAAAGGTGAAAAATTTTCCGTTTTCAAATGTTTTATTTTTGAATGTCAGTTCACATTTGTAGGTGGATTATTAGTTTTAGAGCTAAAATTAGCATATTTAAAGTGATTTTCATGCTTCCAGGGGCTCTAAACACAAGATTTGTGGAATGGTTAAAAGTGCATGAAAATGGCCAATTTGCTCACTCTGAGGTCTCAAAAAGTGTTTCTTCACCCCGGGAAGTGAAATAAATACCATTTGGAGGCATTTAATGTTCAAGCAAAAACGGCTGATTTTTGACAAAAGAGATAACACCCCCCCATTACGTGATGCTTCAGAAAGGTGAAAAATTGTCCGTTTTCAAATGTTTTATTTTTGAATGTCAGTTCACATTTGTAGGTGGATTATTAGTTTTAGAGCTAAAATTAGCATATTTAAAGTGATTTTCATGCTTCCAGGGGCTCTAAACACAAGATTTGTCGAATGGTTAAAAGTGCATGAAAATGGCCAATTTGCTCACTCTGAGGTCTCAAAAAGTGTTTCTTCACCCCGGGAAGTGAATTAAATACCATTTGGAGGCATTTAATGTTCAAGCAAAAACGGGTGATTTTTGACAAAAGAGATAACACCCCCATTACGTCATTCTTCAGAAAGGTGAAAAATGGTCCGTTTTCAAATTTTTTATTTTTGAACGTCAGTTCACATTTGTAGGTGGATTATTAGTTTTAGAGCTAAAATTAGCATGTTTAAAGTGATTTTCATGCTTCCAGGGGCTCTAAACACAAGATTTGTGGAATGGTTAAAAGTGCATGAAAATGGCCAATTTGCTCACTCTGAGGTCTCAAAAAGTGTTTCTTCACCCCGGGAAGTGAATTAAATACCATTTGGAGGCATTTAATGTTCAAGCAAAAACAGCTGATTTTTGACAAAAGAGATAACACCCCCCCATTACGTAATTCTTCAGAAGGGTGAAAAATTGTCCGTTTTCAAATGTTTTATTTTTGAATGTCAGTTCACATTTGTAGGTGGATTATTAGTTTTAGAGCTAAAATTAGCATGTTTAAAGTGATTTTCATGCTTCCAGGGGCCCGGGAAGTGAATTAAATACCATTTGGAGGCATTTAATGTTCAAGCAAAAACAGCTGATTTTTGACAAAAGAGATAACACCCCCCATTACGTCATTCTTCAGAAAGGTAAAAAATGGTCCGTTTTCAAATGTTTTATTTTTGAATGTCTATTCACATTTGTAGGTGGATTACTAGTTTTAGAGCTAAAATTAGCATGTTTAAAGTGATTTTCATGCTTCCAGGGGCCCGGGAAGTGAATTAAATACCATTTGGAGGCATTTAATGTTCCAGCAAAAACAGCTGATTTTTGACAAAAGAGATAACACCCCCCATTACGTCATTCTTCAGAAAGGTAAAAAATGGTCCGTTTTCAAATGTTTTATTTTTGAACGTCAGTTCACATTTGTAGGTGGATTATTAGTTTTAGAGCTAAAATTAGCATGTTTAAAGTGATTTTCATGCTTCCAGGGGCTCTAAACACAAGATTTGTGGAATGGTTAAAAGTGCATGAAAATGGCCAATTTGCTCACTCTGAGGTCTCAAAAAGTGTTTCTTCACCCCGTGAAGTGAATTAAATACAATTTGGAGGCATTTAATGTTCAAGCAAAAACGGCGGATTTTTGACAAAAGAGATAACACCCCCCATTACGTGATGCTTCAGAAAGGTGAAAAATTGTCCGTTTTCAAATGTTTTATTTTTGAATGTCAGTTCACATTTGTAGGTGGATCATCAGTTTTAGAGCTAAAAAAATTAGCATGTTTAAAGTGATTTTCATGCTTCCAGGGGCTCTAAACACAAGATTTGTGGAATGGTTAAAAGTGCATGAAAATGGCCAATTTGCTCACTCTGAGGTCTCAAAAAGTGTTTCTTCACCCCGGGAAGTGAATTAAATACCATTTGGAGGCATTTAATGTTCAATCAAAAACAGCTGATTTTTGACAAAAGAGATAACACCTCCCATTACGTCATGCTTCAGAAAGGTGAAAAATTGTCCGTTTTCAAATGTTTTATTTTTGAATTTCAGTTCACATTTGTAGGTGGATTATTAGTTTTAGAGCTAAAATTAGCATGTTTAAAGTGATTTTCATGCTTCCTGTGGCCCTAAACACAAGGTTTGTGGAATGGTTAAAAGTGCATGAAAATGGCCAATTTGCTCACTCTGAGGTCTCAAAAAGTGTTCCTTCACCCCGGGAAGTGAATTAAATACCATTTGGAGGCATTTAATGTTCAAGCAAAAACGGCAGATTTTTGACAAAAGAGATAACACCCCCCCCATTACGTCATTCTTCAGAAAGGTGAAAAATGGTCCGTTTTCAAATGTTTTATTTTTGAACGTCAGTTCACATTTGTAGGTGGATTATTAGTTTTAGAGCTAAAATTAGCATGTTTAAAGTGATTTTCATGCTTCCAGGGGCTCTAAACACAAGATTTGTGGAATGGTTAAAAGTGCATGAAAATGGCCAATTTGCTCACTCTGGGGTCTCAAAAAGTGTTTCTTCACCCCGGGAAGTGAATTAAATACCATTTGTAGGCATTTAATGTTCAAGCAAAACCAGCTGATTTTTGACAAAAGAGATAACACCCCCCCATTACGTAATTCTTCAGAAAGGTGAAAAATGGTCCGTTTTCAAATGTTTTATTTTTGAACGTCAGTTCACATTTGTAGGTGGATTATTAGTTTTAGAGCTAAAATTAGCATGTTTAAAGTGATTTTCATACTTCCTGTGGCCCTAAACACAAGGTTTGTGGAATAGTTAAAAGTGCATGAAAATAGCCAATTTGCTCACTCTGAGGTCTCAAAAAGTGTTTCTTCACCCCGGGAAGTGAATTAAATACCATTTGGAGGCATTTAATGTTCAAGCAAAAACGGTTGATTTTTGACAAAAGAGATAACACCCCCCCATTACGTGATGCTTCAGAAAGGTGAAAAATTGTCCGTTTTCAAATGTTTTATTTTTGAATGTCAGTTCACATTTGTAGGTGGATCTTCAGTTTTAGAGCTACAAAAATTAGCATGTTTAAAGTGATTTTCATGCTTCCAGGGGCTCTAAACACAAGATTTGTGGAATGGTTAAAAGTGCATGAAAATGGCCAATTTGCTCACTCTGAGGTCTCAAAAAGTGTTTCTTCACCCCGTGAAGTGAATTAAATACAATTTGGAGGCATTTAATGTTCAAGCAAAAACGGCGGATTTTTGACAAAAGAGATAACACCCCCCATTACGTGATGCTTCAGAAAGGTGAAAAATTGTCCGTTTTCAAATGTTTTATTTTTGAATGTCAGTTCACATTTGTAGGTGGATCATCAGTTTTAGAGCTAAAAAAATTAGCATGTTTAAAGTGATTTTCATGCTTCCAGGGGCTCTAAACACAAGATTTGTGGAATGGTTAAAAGTGCATGAAAATGGCCAATTTGCTCACTCTGAGGTCTCAAAAAGTGTTTCTTCACCCCGGGAAGTGAATTAAATACCATTTGGAGGCATTTAATGTTCAATCAAAAACAGCTGATTTTTGACAAAAGAGATAACACCTCCCATTACGTCATGCTTCAGAAAGGTGAAAAATTGTCCGTTTTCAAATGTTTTATTTTTGAATTTCAGTTCACATTTGTAGGTGGATTATTAGTTTTAGAGCTAAAATTAGCATGTTTAAAGTGATTTTCATGCTTCCTGTGGCCCTAAACACAAGGTTTGTGGAATGGTTAAAAGTGCATGAAAATGGCCAATTTGCTCACTCTGAGGTCTCAAAAAGTGTTCCTTCACCCCGGGAAGTGAATTAAATACCATTTGGAGGCATTTAATGTTCAAGCAAAAACGGCAGATTTTTGACAAAAGAGATAACACCCCCCCCATTACGTCATTCTTCAGAAAGGTGAAAAATGGTCCGTTTTCAAATGTTTTATTTTTGAACGTCAGTTCACATTTGTAGGTGGATTATTAGTTTTAGAGCTAAAATTAGCATGTTTAAAGTGATTTTCATGCTTCCAGGGGCTCTAAACACAAGATTTGTGGAATGGTTAAAAGTGCATGAAAATGGCCAATTTGCTCACTCTGGGGTCTCAAAAAGTGTTTCTTCACCCCGGGAAGTGAATTAAATACCATTTGTAGGCATTTAATGTTCAAGCAAAACCAGCTGATTTTTGACAAAAGAGATAACACCCCCCCATTACGTAATTCTTCAGAAAGGTGAAAAATGGTCCGTTTTCAAATGTTTTATTTTTGAACGTCAGTTCACATTTGTAGGTGGATTATTAGTTTTAGAGCTAAAATTAGCATGTTTAAAGTGATTTTCATACTTCCTGTGGCCCTAAACACAAGGTTTGTGGAATAGTTAAAAGTGCATGAAAATAGCCAATTTGCTCACTCTGAGGTCTCAAAAAGTGTTTCTTCACCCCGGGAAGTGAATTAAATACCATTTGGAGGCATTTAATGTTCAAGCAAAAACGGTTGATTTTTGACAAAAGAGATAACACCCCCCCCATTACGTGATGCTTCAGAAAGGTGAAAAATTGTCCGTTTTCAAATGTTTTATTTTTGAATGTCAGTTCACATTTGTAGGTGGATCTTCAGTTTTAGAGCTACAAAAATTAGCATGTTTAAAGTGATTTTCATGCTTCCAGGGGCTCTAAACACAAGATTTGTGGAATGGTTAAAAGTGCATGAAAATGGCCAATTTGCTCACTCTGAGGTCTCAAAAAGTGTTTCTTCACCCCGGGAAGTGAATTAAATACAATTTGGAGGCATTTAATGTTCAAGCAAAAACGGCGGATTTTTGACAAAAGAGATAACACCCCCCATTACGTGATGCCTCAGAAAGGTGAAAAATTGTCCGTTTTCAAATGTTTTATTTTTGAATGTCAGTTCACATTTGTAGGTGGATCATCAGTTTTAAAGCTAAAAAAATTAGCATGTTTAAAGTGATTTTCATGCTTCCAGGGGCTCTAAACACAAGATTTGTGGAATGGTTAAAAGTGCATGAAAATGGCCAATTTGCTCACTCTGAGGTCTCAAAAAGTGTTTCTTCACCCCGGGAAGTGAATTAAATACCATTTGGAGGCATTTAATGTTCAATCAAAAACAGCTGATTTTTGACAAAAGAGATAACACCTCCCATTACGTCATGCTTCAGAAAGGTGAAAAATTGACCGTTTTCAAATGTTATATTTTTGAATGTCAGTTCACATTTGTAGGTGGATTATTAGTTTTAGAGCTAAAATTAGCATATTTAAAGTGATTTTCATGCTTCCAGGGGCTCTAAACACAAGATTTGTCGAATGGTTAAAAGTGCATGAAAATGGCCAATTTGCTCACTCTGAGGTCTCAAAAAGTGTTTCTTCACCCCGGGAAGTGAATTAAATACCATTTGGAGGCATTTAATGTTCAAGCAAAAACGGGTGATTTTTGACAAAAGAGATAACACCCCCCATTACGTCATTCTTCAGAAAGGTGAAAAATGGTCCGTTTTCAAATGTTTTATTTTTGAACGTCAGTTCACATTTGTATGTGGATTATTAGTTTTAGAGCTAAAATTAGCATGTTTAAAGTGATTTTCATGCTTCCAGGGGCTCTAAACACAAGATTTGTGGAATGGTTAAAAGTGCATGAAAATGGCCAATTTGCTCACTCTGAGGTCTCAAAAAGTGTTTCTTCACCCCGGGAAGTGAATTAAATACCATTTGGAGGCATTTAATGTTCAAGCAAAAACAGCTGATTTTTGACAAAAGAGATAACACCCCCCCATTACGTAATTCTTCAGAAAGGTGAAAAATGGTCCGTTTTCAAATGTTTTATTTTTGAATGTCAGTTCATATTTGTAGGTGGATTATTAGTTTTAGAGCTAAAATTAGCATGTTTAAAGTGATTTTCATGCTTCCAGGGGCTCAAAACACAAGATTTGTGGAATGGTTAAAAGTGCATGAAAATGGCCAATTTGCTCACTCTGAGGTCTCAAAAAGGGTTTCTTCACCCCGGGAAGTGAATTAAATACCATTTGGAGGCATTTAATGTTCAAGCAAAAACAGCTGATTTTTGACAAAAGAGATAACACCCCCCCATTACGTAATTCTTCAGAAAGGTGAAAAATAGTCCGTTTTCAAATGTTTTATTTTTGAATGTCAGTTCACATTTGTAGGTGGATTATTAGTTTTAGAGCTAAAATTAGCATATTTAAAGTGATTTTCATGCTTCCAGGGGCTCTAAACACAAGATTTGTGGAATGGTTAAAAGTGCATGAAAATGGCCAATTTGCTCACTCTGAGGTCTCAAAAAGTGTTTCTTCACCCCGGGAAGTGAATTAAATACCATTTGGAGGCATTTAATGTTCAAGCAAAAACGGCTGATTTTTGACGAAAGAGATAACACCCCCCCATTACGTCATGCTTCAGAAAGGTGAAAAATGGTCCGTTTTCAAATGTTTTATTTTTGAATGTCAATTCACATTTGTAGGTGGATTATTAGTTTTAGAGCTAAAATTAGCATGTTTAAAGTGATTTTCATGCTTCCAGGGGCTCTAAACACAAGATTTGTGGAATGGTTAAAAGTGCATGAAAATGGCCAATTTGCTCACTCTGAGGTCTCAAAAATTGTTTCTTCACCCCGGGAAGTGAATTAAATACCATTTGGAGGCATTTAATGTTCAAGCAAAAACAGCTGATTTTTTACAAAAGAGATAACACCCCCCCTTTACGTAATTCTTCAGAAAGGTGAAAAATTGTCTGTTTTCAAATGTTTTATTTTTGAATGTCAGTTCACATTTGCAGGTGGATTATTAGTTTTAGAGCTAAAATTAGCATGTTTAAAGTGATTTTCATGCTTCCAGGGGCTCTAAACACAAGATTTGTGGAATGGTTAAAAGTGCATGAAAATGGCCAATTTGCTCACTCTGAGGTCTCAAAAAGTGTTTCTTCACCCCGGGAAGTGAATTAAATACCATTTGGAGGCATTTAATGTTCAAGCAAAAACAGCTGATTTTTGACAAAAGAGATAACACCCCCCCATTACGTAATTCTTCAGAAAGGTGAAAAATTGTCCGTTTTCAAATGTTTTATTTTTGAATGTCAGTTCACATTTGTAGGCGGATTATTAGTTTTAGAGCTAAAATTATCATGTTTAAAGTGATTTTCATGCTTCCAGGGGCTCTAAACACAAGATTTGTGGAATGGTTAAAAGTGCATGAAAATGGCCAATTTGCTCACTCTGAGGTCTCAAAAAGTGTTTCTTCACCCCGGGAAGTGAATTAAATACCATTTGGAGGCATTTAATGTTCAAGCAAAAACGGCTGATTTTTGACAAAAGAGATAACACCCCCCCATTACGTAATTCTTCAGAAAGGTGAAAAATGGTCCGTTTTCAAATGTTTTATTTTTGAACGTCAGTTCACATTTGTAGGTGGATTATTAGTTTTAGAGCTAAAATTAGCATGTTTAAAGTGATTTTCATGCTTCCAGGGGCTCTAAACACAAGATTTGTGGAATGGTTAAAAGTGCATGAAAATGGCCAATTTGCTCACTCTGAGGTCTCAAAAAGTGTTTCTTCACCCCTGGAAGTGAATTAAATACCATTTGTAGGCATTTAATGTTCAAGCAAAACCAGCTGATTTTTGACAAAAGAGATAACACCCCCCCATTGCGTAATTCTTCAGAAAGGTGAAAAATGGTCCGTTTTCAAATGTTTTATTTTTGAACGTCAGTTCACATTTGTAGGTGGATTATTAGTTTTAGAGCTAAAATTAGCATGTTTAAAGTGATTTTCATACTTCCTGTGGCCCTAAACACAAGGTTTGTGGAATAGTTAAAAGTGCATGAAAATGGCCAATTTGCTCACTCTGAGGTCTCAAAAAGTGTTTCTTCACCCCGGGAAGTGAATTAAATACCATTTGGAGGCATTTAATGTTCAAGCAAAAACAGCTGATTTTTGACAAAAGAAATAACACCCCCCCATTACGTAATTCTTCAGAAAGGTGAAAAATTGTCAGTTTTCAAATGTTTTATTTTTGAATGTCAGTTCACATTTGTAGGTGGATTATTAGTTTTAGAGCTAAAATTAGCATATTTAAAGTGATTTTCATGCTTCCAGGGGCTCTAAACACAAGATTTGTGGAATGGTTAAAAGTGCATGAAAATGGCCAATTTGCTCACTCTGAGGTCTCAAAAAGTGTTTCTTCACCCCGGGAAGTGAATTAAATACCATTTGGAGGCATTTAATGTTCAAGCAAAAACGGTTGATTTTTGACAAAAGAGATGACACCCCCCCATTACGTGATGCTTCAGAAAGGTGAAAAATTGTCCGTTTTCAAATGTTTTATTTTTGAATGTCAGTTCACATTTGTAGGTGGATCTTCAGTTTTAGAGCTACAAAAATTAGCATGTTTAAAGTGATTTTCATGCTTCCAGGGGCTCTAAACACAAGATTTGTGGAATGGTTAAAAGTGCATGAAAATGGCCAATTTGCTCACTCTGAGGTCTCAAAAAGTGTTTCTTCACCCCGGGAAGTGAATTAAATAACATTTGGAGGCATTTAATGTTCAAGCAAAAACGGCGGATTTTTGACAAAAGAGATAACACCCCCCATTACGTGATGCCTCAGAAAGGTGAAAAATTGTCCGTTTTCAAATGTTTTATTTTTGAATGTCAGTTCACATTTGTAGGTGGATCATCAGTTTTAAAGCTAAAAAAATTAGCATGTTTAAAGTGATTTTCATGCTTCCAGGGGCTCTAAACACAAGATTTGTGGAATGGTTAAAAGTGCATGAAAATGGCCAATTTGCTCACTCTGAGGTCTCAAAAAGTGTTTCTTCACCCCGGGAAGTGAATTAAATACCATTTGGAGGCATTTAATGTTCAATCAAAAACAGCTGATTTTTGACAAAAGAGATAACACCTCCCATTACGTCATGCTTCAGAAAGGTGAAAAATTGACCGTTTTCAAATGTTATATTTTTGAATGTCAGTTCACATTTGTAGGTGGATTATTAGTTTTAGAGCTAAAATTAGCATATTTAAAGTGATTTTCATGCTTCCAGGGGCTCTAAACACAAGATTTGTCGAATGGTTAAAAGTGCATGAAAATGGCCAATTTGCTCACTCTGAGGTCTCAAAAAGTGTTTCTTCACCCCGGGAAGTGAATTAAATACCATTTGGAGGCATTTAATGTTCAAGCAAAAACGGGTGATTTTTGACAAAAGAGATAACACCCCCCATTACGTCATTCTTCAGAAAGGTGAAAAATGGTCCGTTTTCAAATGTTTTATTTTTGAACGTCAGTTCACATTTGTAGGTGGATTATTAGTTTTAGAGCTAAAATTAGCATGTTTAAAGTGATTTTCATGCTTCCAGGGGCTCTAAACACAAGATTTGTGGAATGGTTAAAAGTGCATGAAAATGGCCAATTTGCTCACTCTGAGGTCTCAAAAAGTGTTTCTTCACCCCGGGAAGTGAATTAAATACCATTTGGAGGCATTTAATGTTCAAGCAAAAACAGCTGATTTTTGACAAAAGAGATAACACCCCCCCATTACGTAATTCTTCAGAAAGGTGAAAAATGGTCCGTTTTCAAATGTTTTATTTTTGAATGTCAGTTCATATTTGTAGGTGGATTATTAGTTTTAGAGCTAAAATTAGCATGTTTAAAGTGATTTTCATGCTTCCAGGGGCTCAAAACACAAGATTTGTGGAATGGTTAAAAGTGCATGAAAATGGCCAATTTGCTCACTCTGAGGTCTCAAAAAGTGTTTCTTCACCCCGGGAAGTGAATTAAATACCATTTGGAGGCATTTAATGTTCAAGCAAAAACAGCTGATTTTTGACAAAAGAGATAACACCCCCCCATTACGTAATTCTTCAGAAAGGTGAAAAATTGTCCGTTTTCAAATGTTTTATTTTTGAATGTCAGTTCACATTTGTAGGTGGATTATTAGTTTTAGAGCTAAAATTAGCATATTTAAAGTGATTTTCATGCTTCCAGGGGCTCTAAACACAAGATTTGTGGAATGGTTAAAAGTGCATGAAAATGGCCAATTTGCTCACTCTGAGGTCTCAAAAAGTGTTTCTTCACCCCGGGAAGTGAATTAAATACCATTTGGAGGCATTTAATGTTCAAGCAAAAACGGCTGATTTTTGACGAAAGAGATAACACCCCCCCATTACGTCATGCTTCAGAAAGGTGAAAAATGGTCCGTTTTCAAATGTTTTATTTTTGAATGTCAATTCACATTTGTAGGTGGATTATTAGTTTTAGAGCTAAAATTAGCATGTTTAAAGTGATTTTCATGCTTCCAGGGGCTCTAAACACACGATTTGTGGAATGGTTAAAAGTGCATGAAAATGGCCAATTTGCTCACTCTGAGGTCTCAAAAAGTGTTTCTTCACCCCGGGAAGTGAATTAAATACCATTTGGAGGCATTTAATGTTCAATCAAAAACAGCTGATTTTTGACAAAAGAGATAACACCTCCCATTACGTCATGCTTCAGAAAGGTGAAAAATTGTCCGTTTTCAAATGTTTTATTTTTGAATGTCAGTTCACATTTGTAGGTGGATTATTAGTTTTAGAGCTAAAATTAGCATGTTTAAAGTGATTTTCATGCTTCCTGTGGCCCTAAACACAAGGTTTGTGGAATGGTTAAAAGTGCATGAAAATGGCCAATTTGCTCACTCTGAGGTCTCAAAAAGTGTTTCTTCACCCCGGGAAGTGAATTAAATACCATTTGGAGGCATTTAATGTTCAAGCAAAAACAGCTGATTTTTGACAAAAGAGATAACACCCCCCCATTACGTAATTCTTCAGAAAGGTGAAAAATTGTCTGTTTTCAAATGTTTTATTTTTGAATGTCAGTTCACATTTGCAGGTGGATTATTAGTTTTAGAGCTAAAATTAGCATGTTTAAAGTGATTTTCATGCTTCCAGGGGCTCAAAACACAAGATTTGTGGAATGGTTAAAAGTGCATGAAAATGGCCAATTTGCTCACTCTGAGGTCTCAAAAAGTGTTTCTTCACCCCGGGAAGTGAATTAAATACCATTTGGAGGCATTTAATGTTCAAGCAAAAACAGCTGATTTTTGACAAAAGAGATAACACCCCCCCATTACGTAATTCTTCAGAAAGGTGAAAAATGGTCCGTTTTCAAATGTTTTATTTTTGAACGTCAGTTCACATTTGTAGGTGGATTATTAGTTTTAGAGCTAAAATTAGCATATTTAAAGTGATTTTCATGCTTCCAGGGGCTCTAAACACAAGATTTGTGGAATGGTTAAAAGTGCATGAAAATGGCCAATTTGCTCACTCTGAGGTCTCAAAAGTGTTTCTTCACCCCGGGAAGTGAATTAAATACCATTTGTAGGCATTTCATGTTCAATCAAAAACAGCTGATTTTTGAAAAAAGAGATAACACCTCCCATTACGTCATGCTTCAGAAAGGTGAAAAATTGTCCGTTTTCAAATGTTTTATTTTTGAATGTCAGTTCACATTTGTAGGTGGATTATTAGTTTTAGAGCTAAAATTAGCATGTTTAAAGTGATTTTCATGCTTCCTGTGGCCCTAAACACAAGGTTTGTGGAATGGTTAAAAGTGCATGAAAATGGCCAATTTGCTCACTCTGAGGTCTCAAAAAGTGTTTCTTCACCCCGGGAAGTGAATTAAATACCATTTGGAGGCATTTAATGTTCAAGCAAAAACGGCTGATTTTTGACAAAAGAGATAACACCCCCCCATTACGTCATTCTTCAGAAAGGTGAAAAATGGTCCGTTTTCAAATGTTTTATTTTTGAACGTCAGTTCACATTTGTAGGTGTATTATTAGTTTTAGAGCTAAAATTAGCATGTTTAAAGTGATTTTCATGCTTCCAGGGGCTCTAAACACAAGATTTGTGGAATGGTTAAAAGTGCATGAAAATGGCCAATTTGCTCACTCTGAGGTCTCAAAAAGTGTTTCTTCACCCCGGGAAGTGAATTAAATACCATTTGTAGGCATTTAATGTTCAAGCAAAACCAGCTGATTTTTGACAAAAGAGATAACACCCCCCATTACGTAATTCTTCAAAAAGACGAAAAATGGTCCATTTTCAAATGTTTTATTTTTGAACGTCAGTTCACATTTGTAGGTGGATTATTAGTTTTAGAGCTAAAATTAGCATGTTTAAAGTGATTTTCATGCTTCCTGTGGCCCTAAACACAAGGTTTGTGGAATAGTTAAAAGTGCATGAAAATGGCCAATTTGCTCACTCTGAGGTCTCAAAAAGTGTTTCTTCACCCCGGGAAGTGAATTAAATACCATTTGGAGGCATTTAATGTTCAAGCAAAAACAGCTGATTTTTGACAAAAGAGATAACACCCCCCATTACGTAATTCTTCAGAAAGGTGAAAAACTGTCCGTTTTCAAATGTTTTATTTTTGAATGTCAGTTCACATTTGTAGGTGGATTATTAGTTTTAGAGCTAAAATTAGCATATTTAAAGTGATTTTCATGCTTCCAGGGGCTCTAAACACAAGATTTGTGGAATGGTTAAAAGTGCATGAAAATGGCCAATTTGCTCACTCTGAGGTCTCAAAAAGTGTTTCTTCACCCCGGGAAGTCAATTAAATACCATTTGGAGGCATTTAATGTTCAAGCAAAAACGGCTGATTTTTGACGAAAGAGATAACACCCCCCCATTACGTCATGCTTCAGAAAGGTGAAAAATGGTCCGTTTTCAAATGTTTTATTTTTGAATGTCAATTCACATTTGTAGGTGGATTACTAGTTTTAGAGCTAAAATTAGCATGTTTAAAGTGATTTTCTTGCTTCCAGGGGCCCGGGAAGTAAATTAAATACCATTTGGAGGCATTTAATTTTGAAGCAAAAACAGCTGATTTTTGACAAAAGAGATAACACCCCCCATTACGTCATTCTTCAGAAAGGTAAAAAATGGTCCGTTTTCAAATGTTTTATTTTTGAACGTCAGTTCACATTTGTAGGTGGATTATTAGTTTTAGAGCTAAAATTAGCATGTTTAAAGTGATTTTCATGCTTCCAGGGGCTCTAAACACAAGATTTGTGGAATGGTTAAAAGTGCATGAAAATGGCCAATTTGCTCACTCTGAGGTCTCAAAAAGTGTTTCTTCACCCCGGGAAGTGAATTAAATACAATTTGGAGGCATTTAATGTTCAAGCAAAAACGGCGGATTTTTGACAAAAGAGATAACACCCCCCCCATTACATGATGCTTCAGAAAGGTGAAAAATTGTCCGTTTTCAAATGTTTTATTTTTGAATGTCAGTTCACATTTGTAGGTGGATCATCAGTTTTAGAGCTAAAAAAATTAGCATGTTTAAAGTGATTTTCATGCTTCCAGGGGCTCTAAACACAAGATTTGTGGAATGGTTAAAAGTGCATGAAAATGGCCAATTTGCTCACTCTGAGGTCTCAAAAAGTGTTTCTTCACCCCGGGAAGTGAATTAAATACCATTTGTAGGCATTTAATGTTCAATCAAAAACAGCTGATTTTTGACAAAAGAGATAACACCCCCCCATTACGTCATTCTTCAGAAAGGTGAAAAATGGTCCGTTTTCAAATGTTTTATTTTTGAATGTCAATTCACATTTGTAGGTGAATTATTAGTTTTAGAGCTAAAATTAGCATGTTTAAAGTGATTTTCATGCTTCCAGGGGCCCGGGAAGTGAATTAAATACCATTTGGAGGCATTTAATGTTCAAGCAAAAACAGCTGATTTTTGACAAAAGAGATAACACCCCCATTACGTCATTCTTCAGAAAGGTAAAAAATGGTCCGTTTTCAAATGTTTTACTTTTGAACGTCAGTTCACATTTGTAGGTGGGTTATTAGTTTTAGAGCTAAAATTAGCATGTTTAAAGTGATTTTCATGCTTCCAGGGGCTCTAAACACAAGATTTGTGGAATGGTTAAAAGTGCATGCAAATGGCCAATTTGCTCACTCTGAGGTCTCAAAAAGTGTTTCTTCACCCCGTGAAGTGAATTAAATACAATTTGGAGGCATTTAATGTTCAAGCAAAAACGGCGGATTTTTGACAAAAGAGATAACACCCCCCATTACGTGATGCTTCAGAAAGGTGAAAAATTGTCCGTTTTCAAATGTTTTATTTTTGAATGTCAGTTCACATTTGTAGGTGAATCATCAGTTTTAGAGCTAAAAAAATTAGCATGTTTAAAGTGATTTTCATGCTTCCAGGGGCTCTAAACACAAGATTTGTGGAATGGTTAAAAGTGCATGTAAATGGCCAATTTGCTCACTCTGAGGTCTCAAAAAGTGTTTCTCCACCCCGGGAAGTGAATTAAATACCATTTGGAGGCATTTAATGTTCAATCAAAAACAGCTGATTTTTGACAAAAGAGATAACACCTCCCATTACGTCATGCTTCAGAAAGGTGAAAAATTGTCCGTTTTCAAATGTTTTATTTTTGAATGTCAGTTCACATTTGTAGGTGGATTATTAGTTTTAGAGCTAAAATTAGCATGTTTAAAGTGATTTTCATGCTTCCTGTGGCCCTAAACACAAGGTTTGTGGAATGGTTAAAAGTGCATGAAAATGGCCAATTTGCTCACTCTGAGGTCTCAAAAAGTGTTTCTTCACCCCGGGAAGTGAATTAAATACCATTTGGAGGCATTTAATGTTCAAGCAAAAACGGCTGATTTTTGACAAAAGAGATAACACCCCCCCATTACGTAATTCTTCAGAAAGGTGAAAAATGGTCCGTTTTCAAATGTTTTATTTTTTAACGTCAGTTCACATTTGTAGGTGGATTATTAGTTTTAGAGCTAAAATTAGCATGTTTAAAGTGATTTTCATACTTCCTGTGGCCCTAAACACAAGGTTTGTGGAATAGTTAAAAGTGCATGAAAATGGCCAATTTGCTCACTCTGAGGTCTCAAAAAGTGTTTCTTCACCCCGGGAAGTGAATTAAATACCATTTGGAGGCATTTAATGTTCAAGCAAAAACAGCTGATTTTTGACAAAAGAGATAACACCCCCCCATTACGTAATTCTTCAGAAAGGTGAAAAATTGTCCGTTTTCAAATGTTTTATTTTTGAATGTCAGTTCACATTTGTAGGTGGATTATTAGTTTTAGAGCTAAAATTAGCATATTTAAAGTGATTTTCATGCTTCTAGGGGCTCTAAACACAAGATTTGTGGAATGGTTAAAAGTGCATGAAAATGGCCAATTTGCTCACTCTGAGGTCTCAAAAAGTGTTTCTTCACCCCGGGAAGTGAATTAAATACCATTTGGAGGCATTTAATGTTCAAGCAAAAACGGCTGATTTTTGACGAAAGAGATAACACCCCCCCATTACGTCATGCTTCGGAAAGGTGAAAAATGGTCAGTTTTCAAATGTTTTATTTTTGAATGTCAATTCACATTTGTTGGTGGATTATTAGTTTTAGAGCTAAAATTAGCATGTTTAAAGTGATTTTCATGCTTCCAGGGGCCCGGGAATTGAATTAAATACCATTTGGAGGCATTTAATGTTCAAGCAAAAACAGCTGATTTTTGACAAAAGAGATAACACCCCCCATTACGTCATTCTTCAGAAAGGTAAAAAATGGTCCGTTTTCAAATGTTTTATTTTTGAACGTCAGTTCGCATTTGTAGGTGGATTATTAGTTTTAGAGCTAAAATTAGCATGTTTAAAGTGATTTTCATGCTTCCAGGGGCTCTAAACACAAGATTTGTGGAATGGTTAAAAGTGCATGAAAATGGCCAATTTGCTCACTCTGAGGTCTCAAAAAGTGTTTCTTCACCCGGGAAGTGAATTAAATACCATTTGGAGGCATTTAATGTTCAAGCAAAAACGGCGGATTTTTGACAAAAGAGATAACACCCCCCCATTACGTGATGCTTCAGAAAGGTG
The DNA here is from genome assembly GCF_964261635.1 of Lissotriton helveticus. Taxonomy (NCBI): domain Eukaryota; kingdom Metazoa; phylum Chordata; class Amphibia; order Caudata; family Salamandridae; genus Lissotriton; species Lissotriton helveticus. The sequence continues at coordinate 5,120,315 of NW_027611740.1, forward strand.
AAAATTTGTCCGTTTTCAAATGTTTTATTTTTGAATGTCAGTTCACATTTGTAGGTGGATCATCAGTTTTAGAGCTAAAAAAATTTGCATGTTTAATGTGATTTTCATGCTTCCAGGGGCTCTAAACACAAGATTTGTGGAATGGTTAAAAGTGCATGAAAATGGCCAATTTGCTCACTCTGAGGTCTCAAAAAGTGTTTCTTCACCCCGGGAAGTGAATTAAATACCATTTGGAGGCATTTAATGTTCAATCAAAAACAGCTGATTTTTGACAAAAGAGATAACACCTCCCATTACGTCATGCTTCAGAAAGGTAAAAAATTGTCCGTTTTCAAATGTTTTATTTTTGAATGTCAGTTCACATTTGTAGGTGGATTATTAGTTTTAGAGCTAAAATTAGCATGTTTAAAGTGATTTTCATGCTTCCTGTGGCCCTAAACACAAGGTTTGTGGAATGGTTAAAAGTGCATGAAAATGGCCAATTTGCTCACTCTGAGGTCTCAAAAAGTGTTTCTTCACCCCGGGAAGTGAATTAAATACCATTTGGAGGCATTTAATGTTCAAGCAAAAACAGCTGATTTTTGACAAAAGAGATAACACCCCCCCATTACGTAATGCTTCAGAAAGGTGAAAAATGGTCCGTTTTCAAATGTTTTATTTTTGAAGGTCAGCTCACATTTGTAGGTGGATTATTAGTTTTAGAGCTAAAATTAGCATGTTTAAAGTGATTTTCATGCTTCCAGGGGCCCGGGAAGTGAATTAAAAACCATTTGGAGGTATTTAATGTTCAAGCAAAAACGGCTGATTTTTGACAAAAGAGATAACACCCCCCCATTACGTCATGCTTCAGAAAGGTGAAAAATTGTCCGTTTTCAAATGTTTTAATTTTGAATGTCAGTTCACATTTGTAGGTGAATTATTAGTTTTAGAGCTAAAATTAGCATGTTTAAAGTGATTTTCATGCTTCCTGTGGCCCTAAACACAAAGTTTGTGGAATAGTTAAAAGTGCATGAAAATGGCCAATTTGCTCACTCTGAGGTCTCAAAAAGTGTTTCTTCACCCCGGGAACTGAATTAAATACCATTTGGAGGCATTTAATGTTCAAGCAAAAACAGCTGATTTTTGACAAAAGTGATAACACCCCCCCATTACGTAATTCTTCAGAAAGGTGAAAAATAGTCCGTTTTCAAATGTTTTATTTTTGAACGTCAGTTCGCATTTGTAGGTGGATTATTAGTTTTAGAGCTAAAATTAGCATATTTAAAGTGATTTTCATGCTTCCAGGGGCTCTAAACACAAGATTTGTGGAATGGTTAAAAGTGCATGAAAATGGCCAATTTGCTCACTCTGAGGTCTCAAAAAGTGTTTCTTCACCCCGGGAAGTGAATTAAATACCATTTGGAGGCATTTAATGTTCAAGCAAAAACAGCTGATTTTTGACAAAAGAGATAACACCCCCCCATTACGTAATGCTTCAGAAAGGTGAAAAATTGTCCGTTTTCAAATGTTTTATTTTTGAAGGTCAGCTCACATTTGTAGGTGGATTATTAGTTTTAGAGCTAAAATTAGCATGTTTAAAGTGATTTTCATGCTTCCAGGGGCCCGGGAAGTGAATTAAAAACCATTTGGAGGTATTTAATGTTCAAGCAAAAACGGCTGATTTTTGACAAAAGAGATAACACCCCCCCATTACGTCATGCTTCAGAAAGGTGAAAAATTGTCCGTTTTCAAATGTTTTAATTTTGAATGTCAGTTCACATTTGTAGGTGAATTATTAGTTTTAGAGCTAAAATTAGCATGTTTAAAGTGATTTTCATGCTTCCTGTGGCCCTAAACACAAAGTTTGTGGAATAGTTAAAAGTGCATGAAAATGGCCAATTTGCTCACTCTGAGGTCTCAAAAAGTGTTTCTTCACCCCGGGAACTGAATTAAATACCATTTGGAGGCATTTAATGTTCAAGCAAAAACAGCTGATTTTTGACAAAAGTGATAACACCCCCCCATTACGTAATTCTTCAGAAAGGTGAAAAATAGTCCGTTTTCAAATGTTTTATTTTTGAACGTCAGTTCGCATTTGTAGGTGGATTATTAGTTTTAGAGCTAAAATTAGCATATTTAAAGTGATTTTCATGCTTCCAGGGGCTCTAAACACAAGATTTGTGGAATGGTTAAAAGTGCATGAAAATGGCCAATTTGCTCACTCTGAGGTCTCAAAAAGTGTTTCTTCACCCCGGGAAGTGAATTAAATACCATTTGGAGGCATTTAATGTTCAATCAAAAACAGCTGATTTTTGACAAAAGAGATAACACCTCCCATTACGTCATGCTTCAGAAAGGTAAAAAATTGTCCGTTTTCAAATGTTTTATTTTTGAATGTCAGTTCACATTTGTAGGTGGATTATTAGTTTTAGAGCTAAAATTAGCATGTTTAAAGTGATTTTCATGCTTCCTGTGGCCCTAAACACAAGGTTTGTGGAATGGTTAAAAGTGCATGAAAATGGCCAATTTGCTCACTCTGAGGTCTCAAAAAGTGTTTCTTCACCCCGGGAAGTGAATTAAATAACATTTGGAGGCATTTAATGTTCAAGCAAAAACAGCTGATTTTTGACAAAAGAGATAACACCCCCCCATTACGTAATGCTTCAGAAAGGTGAAAAATGGTCCGTTTTCAAATGTTTTATTTTTGAAGGTCAGCTCACATTTGTAGGTGGATTATTAGTTTTAGAGCTAAAATTAGCATGTTTAAAGTGATTTTCATGCTTCCAGGGGCCCGGGAAGTGAATTAAAAACCATTTGGAGGTATTTAATGTTCAAGCAAAAACGGCTGATTTTTGACAAAAGAGATAACACCCCCCCATTACGTCATGCTTCAGAAAGGTGAAAAATTGTCCGTTTTCAAATGTTTTAATTTTGAATGTCAGTTCACATTTGTAGGTGAATTATTAGTTTTAGAGCTAAAATTAGCATGTTTAAAGTGATTTTCATGCTTCCTGTGGCCCTAAACACAAAGTTTGTGGAATAGTTAAAAGTGCATGAAAATGGCCAATTTGCTCACTCTGAGGTCTCAAAAAGTGTTTCTTCACCCCGGGAACTGAATTAAATACCATTTGGAGGCATTTAATGTTCAAGCAAAAACAGCTGATTTTTGACAAAAGTGATAACACCCCCCCATTACGTAATTCTTCAGAAAGGTGAAAAATAGTCCGTTTTCAAATGTTTTATTTTTGAACGTCAGTTCGCATTTGTAGGTGGATTATTAGTTTTAGAGCTAAAATTAGCATATTTAAAGTGATTTTCATGCTTCCAGGGGCTCTAAACACAAGATTTGTGGAATGGTTAAAAGTGCATGAAAATGGCCAATTTGCTCACTCTGAGGTCTCAAAAAGTGTTTCTTCACCCCGGGAAGTGAATTAAATACCATTTGGAGGCATTTAATGTTCAAGCAAAAACGGCTGATTTTTGACAAAAGAGATAACACCCCCCCATTATGTCATGCTTCAGAAAGGTGAAAAATGGTCCGTTTTCAAATGTTTTATTTTTGAATGTCAATTCACATTTGTAGGTGGATTATTAGTTTTAGAGCTAAAATTAGCATGTTTAAAGTGATTTTCATGCTTCCAGGGGCCCGGGAAGTGAATTAAATACCATTTGGAGGCATTTAATGTTCAAGCAAAAACAGCTGATTTTTGACAAAAGAGATAACACCCCCCATTACGTGATGCTTCAGAAAGGTGAAAAATTGTCCGTTTTCAAATGTTTTATTTTTGAATGTCAGTTCACATTTGTAGGTGGATCATCAGTTTTAGAGCTAAAAAAATTAGCATGTTTAAAGTGATTTTCATGCTTCCAGGGGCTCTAAACACAAGATTTGTGGAATGATTAAAAGTGCATGAAAATGGCCAATTTGCTCACTCTGAGGTCTCAAAAAGTGTTTCTTCACCCCGGGAAGTGAATTAAATACCATTTGGAGGCATTTAATGTTCAAGCAAAAACGGCTGATTTTTGACAAAAGAGATAACACCTCCCATTACGTCATGCTTCAGAAAGGTGAAAAATTGTCCGTTTTCAAATGTTTTATTTTTGAATTTCAGTTCACATTTGTAGGTGGATTATTAGTTTTAGAGCTAAAATTAGCATGTTTAAAGTGATTTTCATGCTTCCTGTGGCCCTAAACACAAGGTTTGTGGAATGGTTAAAAGTGCATGAAAATGGCCAATTTGCTCACTCTGAGGTCTCAAAAAGTGTTTCTTCACCCCGGGAAGTGAATTAAATACCATTTGGAGGCATTTAATGTTCAAGCAAAAACGGCTGATTTTTGACAAAAGAGATAACACCCCCCATTACGTCATTCTTCAGAAAGGTGAAAAATGGTCAGTTTTCAAATGTTTTATTTTTGAACGTCAGTTCACATTTTTAGGTGGATTATTAGTTTTAGAGCTAAAATTAGCATGTTTAAAGTGATTTTCATGCTTCCAGGGGCTCTAAACACAAGATTTGTGGAATGGTTAAAAGTGCATGAAAATGGCCAATTTGCTCACTCTGAGGTCTCAAAAAGTGTTTCTTCACCCCGGGAAGTGAATTAAATACCATTTGTAGGCATTTAATGTTCAAGCAAAACCAGCTGATTTTTGACAAAAGAGATAACACCCCCCCATTACGTAATTCTTCAGAAAGGTGAAAAATGGTCCGTTTTCAAATGTTTTATTTTTGAACGTCAGTTCACATTTGTAGGTGGGTTATTAGTTTTAGAGCTAAAATTAGCATGTTTAAAGTGATTTTCATACTTCCTGTGGCCCTAAACACAAGGTTTGTGGAATAGTTAAAAGTGCATGAAAATGGCCAATTTGCTCACTCTGAGGTCTCAAAAAGTGTTTCTTCACCCCGGGAAGTGAATTAAATACCATTTGGAGGCATTTAATGTTCAAGCAAAAACAGCTGATTTTTGACAAAAGAGATAACACCCCCCCATTACGTAATTCTTCAGAAAGGTGAAAAATTGTCCGTTTTCAAATGTTTTATTTTTTTATGTCAGTTCACATTTGTAGGTGGATTATTAGTTTTAGAGATACAATTTGCATATTTAAAGTGATTTTCATGCTTCCAGGGGCTCTAAACACAAGATTTGTGGAATGGTTAAAAGTGCATGAAAATGGCCAATTTGCTCACTCTGAGGTCTCAAAAAGTGTTTCTTCACCCCGGGAAGTGAATTAAATACCATTTGGAGGCATTTAATGTTCAAGCAAAAACGGCTGATTTTTGACGAAAGAGATAACACCCCCCCATTACGTCATGCTTCGGAAAGGTGAAAAATGGTCCGTTTTCAAATGTTTTATTTTTGAATGTCAATTCACATTTGTAGGTGGATTATTAGTTTTAGAGCTAAAATTAGCATGTTTAAAGTGATTTTCATGCTTCCAGGGGCCCGGGAAGTGAATTAAATACCATTTGGAGGCATTTAATGTTCAAGCAAAAACAGCTGATTTTTGACAAAAGAGATAACACCCCCCATTACGTCATTCTTCAGAAAGGTAAAAAATGGTCCGTTTTCAAATGTTTTATTTTTGAACGTCAGTTCACATTTGTAGGTGGATTATTAGTTTTAGAGCTAAAATTAGCATATTTAAAGTGATTTTCATGCTTCCAGGGGCTCTAAACACAAGATTTGTGGAATGGTTAAAAGTGCATGAAAATGGCCAATTTGCTCACTCTGGGGTCTCAAAAAGTGTTTCTTCACCCCGGGAAGTCAATTAAATACCATTTGGAGGCATTTAATGTTCAAGCAAAAACGGCTGATTTTTGACGAAAGAGATAACACCCCCCATTACGTCATGCTTCAGAAAGGTGAAAAATGGTCCGTTTTCAAATGTTTTATTTTTGAATGTCAATTCACATTTGTAGGTGGATTACTAGTTTTAGAGCTAAAATTAGCATGTTTAAAGTGATTTTCATGCTTCCAGGGGCCCGGGAAGTGAATTAAATACCATTTGGAGGCATTTAATGTTCAAGCAAAAACAGCTGATTTTTGACAAAAGAGATAACACCCCCCATTACGTCATTCTTCAGAAAGGTAAAAAATGGTCCGTTTTCAAATGTTTTATTTTTGAACGTCAGTTCGCATTTGTAGGTGGATTATTAGTTTTAGAGCTAAAATTAGCATATTTAAAGTGATTTTCATGCTTCCAGGGGCTCTAAACACAAGATTTGTGGAATGGTTAAAAGTGCATGAAAATGGCCAATTTGCTCACTCTGAGGTCTCAAAAAGTGTTTCTTCACCCCGGGAAGTGAATTAAATACCATTTGGAGGCATTTAATGTTCAAGCAAAAACGGCTGATTTTTGACAAAAGAGATAACACCCCCCCATTATGTCATGCTTCAGAAAGGTGAAAAATGGTCCGTTTTCAAATGTTTTATTTTTGAATGTCAATTCACATTTGTAGGTGGATTATTAGTTTTAGAGCTAAAATTAGCATGTTTAAAGTGATTTTCATGCTTCCAGGGGCCCGGGAAGTGAATTAAATACCATTTGGAGGCATTTAATGTTCAAGCAAAAACAGCTGATTTTTGACAAAAGAGATAACACCCCCCATTACGTGATGCTTCAGAAAGGTGAAAAATTGTCCGTTTTCAAATGTTTTATTTTTGAATGTCAGTTCACATTTGTAGGTGGATCATCAGTTTTAGAGCTAAAAAAATTAGCATGTTTAAAGTGATTTTCATGCTTCCAGGGGCTCTAAACACAAGATTTGTGGAATGATTAAAAGTGCATGAAAATGGCCAATTTGCTCACTCTGAGGTCTCAAAAAGTGTTTCTTCACCCCGGGAAGTGAATTAAATACCATTTGGAGGCATTTAATGTTCAAGCAAAAACGGCTGATTTTTGACAAAAGAGATAACACCTCCCATTACGTCATGCTTCAGAAAGGTGAAAAATTGTCCGTTTTCAAATGTTTTATTTTTGAATTTCAGTTCACATTTGTAGGTGGATTATTAGTTTTAGAGCTAAAATTAGCATGTTTAAAGTGATTTTCATGCTTCCTGTGGCCCTAAACACAAGGTTTGTGGAATGGTTAAAAGTGCATGAAAATGGCCAATTTGCTCACTCTGAGGTCTCAAAAAGTGTTTCTTCACCCCGGGAAGTGAATTAAATACCATTTGGAGGCATTTAATGTTCAAGCAAAAACGGCTGATTTTTGACAAAAGAGATAACACCCCCCCATTACGTCATTCTTCAGAAAGGTGAAAAATGGTCAGTTTTCAAATGTTTTATTTTTGAACGTCAGTTCACATTTTTAGGTGGATTATTAGTTTTAGAGCTAAAATTAGCATGTTTAAAGTGATTTTCATGCTTCCAGGGGCTCTAAACACAAGATTTGTGGAATGGTTAAAAGTGCATGAAAATGGCCAATTTGCTCACTCTGAGGTCTCAAAAAGTGTTTCTTCACCCCGGGAAGTGAATTAAATACCATTTGTAGGCATTTAATGTTCAAGCAAAACCAGCTGATTTTTGACAAAAGAGATAACACCCCCCCATTACGTAATTCTTCAGAAAGGTGAAAAATGGTCCGTTTTCAAATGTTTTATTTTTGAACGTCAGTTCACATTTGTAGGTGGGTTATTAGTTTTAGAGCTAAAATTAGCATGTTTAAAGTGATTTTCATACTTCCTGTGGCCCTAAACACAAGGTTTGTGGAATAGTTAAAAGTGCATGAAAATGGCCAATTTGCTCACTCTGAGGTCTCAAAAAGTGTTTCTTCACCCCGGGAAGTGAATTAAATACCATTTGGAGGCATTTAATGTTCAAGCAAAAACAGCTGATTTTTGACAAAAGAGATAACACCCCCCCATTACGTAATTCTTCAGAAAGGTGAAAAATTGTCCGTTTTCAAATGTTTTATTTTTTTATGTCAGTTCACATTTGTAGGTGGATTATTAGTTTTAGAGATACAATTTGCATATTTAAAGTGATTTTCATGCTTCCAGGGGCTCTAAACACAAGATTTGTGGAATGGTTAAAAGTGCATGAAAATGGCCAATTTGCTCACTCTGAGGTCTCAAAAAGTGTTTCTTCACCCCGGGAAGTGAATTAAATACCATTTGGAGGCATTTAATGTTCAAGCAAAAACGGCTGATTTTTGACGAAAGAGATAACACCCCCCCATTACGTCATGCTTCGGAAAGGTGAAAAATGGTCCGTTTTCAAATGTTTTATTTTTGAATGTCAATTCACATTTGTAGGTGGATTATTAGTTTTAGAGCTAAAATTAGCATGTTTAAAGTGATTTTCATGCTTCCAGGGGCCCGGGAAGTGAATTAAATACCATTTGGAGGCATTTAATGTTCAAGCAAAAACAGCTGATTTTTGACAAAAGAGATAACACCCCCCATTACGTCATTCTTCAGAAAGGTAAAAAATGGTCCGTTTTCAAATGTTTTATTTTTGAACGTCAGTTCACATTTGTAGGTGGATTATTAGTTTTAGAGCTAAAATTAGCATATTTAAAGTGATTTTCATGCTTCCAGGGGCTCTAAACACAAGATTTGTGGAATGGTTAAAAGTGCATGAAAATGGCCAATTTGCTCACTCTGGGGTCTCAAAAAGTGTTTCTTCACCCCGGGAAGTCAATTAAATACCATTTGGAGGCATTTAATGTTCAAGCAAAAACGGCTGATTTTTGACGAAAGAGATAACACCCCCCATTACGTCATGCTTCAGAAAGGTGAAAAATGGTCCGTTTTCAAATGTTTTATTTTTGAATGTCAATTCACATTTGTAGGTGGATTACTAGTTTTAGAGCTAAAATTAGCATGTTTAAAGTGATTTTCATGCTTCCAGGGGCCCGGGAAGTGAATTAAATACCATTTGGAGGCATTTAATGTTCAAGCAAAAACAGCTGATTTTTGACAAAAGAGATAACACCCCCCATTACGTCATTCTTCAGAAAGGTAAAAAATGGTCCGTTTTCAAATGTTTTATTTTTGAACGTCAGTTCACATTTGTAGGTGGATTATTAGTTTTAGAGCTAAAATTAGCATTTTTAAAGTGATTTTCATGCTTCCAGGGGCTCTAAACACAAGATTTGTGGAATGGTTAAAAGTGCATGAAAATGGCCAATTTGCTCACTCTGAGGTCTCAAAAAGTGTTTCTTCACCCCGGGAAGTGAATTAAATACAATTTGGAGGCATTTAATGTTCAAGCAAAAACGGCGGATTTTTGACAAAAGAGATAACACCCCCCCCATTACATGATGCTTCAGAAAGGTGAAAAATTGTCCGTTTTCAAATGTTTTATTTTTGAATGTCAGTTCACATTTGTAGGTGGATCATCAGTTTTAGAGCTAAAAAAATTAGCATGTTTAAACTGATTTTCATGCTTCCAGGGGCTCTAAACACAAGATTTGTGGAATGGTTAAAAGTGCATGAAAATGGCCAATTTGCTCACTCTGAGGTCTCAAAAAGTGTTTCTTCACCCCGGGAAGTGAATTAAATACCATTTGTAGGCATTTAATGTTCAATCAAAAACAGCTGATTTTTGACAAAAGAGATAACCCCCCCCATTACGTCATTCTTCAGAAAGGTGAAAAATGGTCCGTTTTCAAATGTTTTATTTTTGAATGTCAATTCACATTTGTAGGTGAATTGTTAGTTTTAGAGCTAAAATTAGCATGTTTAAAGTGATTTTCATGCTTCCAGGGGCCCGGGAAGTGAATTAAATACCATTTGGAGGCATTTAATGTTCAAGCAAAAACAGCTGATCTTTGACAAAAGAGATAACACCCCCATTACGTCATTCTTCAGAAAGGTAAAAAATGGTCCGTTTTCAAATGTTTTACTTTTGAACGTCAGTTCACATTTGTAGGTGGATTATTAGTTTTAGAGCTAAAAATAGCATGTTTAAAGTGATTTTCATGCTTCCAGGGGCTCTAAACACAAGATTTGTGGAATGGTTAAAAGTGCATGAAAATGGCCAATTTGCTCACTCTGAGGTCTCAAAAAGTGTTTCTTCACCCCGTGAAGTGAATTAAATACAATTTGGAGGCATTTAATGTTCAAGCAAAAACGGCGGATTTTTGACAAAAGAGATAACACCCCCCATTACGTGATGCTTCAGAAAGGTGAAAAATTTTCCGTTTTCAAATGTTTTATTTTTGAATGTCAGTTCACATTTGTAGGTGGATCATCAGTTTTAGAGCTAAAAAAAGTTAGCATGTTTAAAGTGATTTTCATGCTTCCAGGGGCTCTAAACACAAGATTTGTGGAATGGTTAAAAGTGCATGAAAATGGCCAATTTGCTCACTCTGAGGTCTCAAAAAGTGTTTCTTCACCCCGGGAAGTGAATTAAATACCATTTGGAGGCATTTAATGTTCAATCAAAAACAGCTGATTTTTGACAAAAGAGATAACACCTCCCATTACGTCATGCTTCAGAAAGGTGAAAAATTGTCCGTTTTCAAATGTTTCATTTTTGAATGTCAGTTCACATTTGTAGGTGGATTATTAGTTTTAGAGCTAAAATTAGCATGTTTAGAGTGATTTTCATGCTTCCTGTGGCCCTAAACACAAGGTTTGTGGAATGGTTAAAAGTGCATGAAAATGGCCAATTTGCTCACTCTGAGGTCTCAAAAAGTGTTTCTTCACCCCGGGAAGTGAATTAAATACCATTTGGAGGCATTTAATGTTCAAGCAAAAACGGCTGATTTTTGACAAAAGAGATAACACCCCCCCATTACGTCATTCTTCAGAAAGGTGAAAAATGGTCAGTTTTCAAATGTTTTATTTTTGAACGTCAGTTCACATTTTTAGGTGGATTATTAGTTTTAGAGCTAAAATTAGCATGTTTAAAGTGATTTTCATGCTTCCAGGGGCTCTAAACACAAGATTTGTGGAATGGTTAAAAGTGCATGAAAATGGCCAATTTGCTCACTCTGAGGTCTCAAAAAGTGTTTCTTCACCCCGGGAAGTGAATTAAATACCATTTGTAGGCATTTAATGTTCAAGCAAAACCAGCTGATTTTTGACAAAAGAGATAACACCCCCCCATTACGTAATTCTTCAGAAAGGTGAAAAATGGTCCGTTTTCAAATGTTTTATTTTTGAACGTCAGTTCACATTTGTAGGTGGGTTATTAGTTTTAGAGCTAAAATTAGCATGTTTAAAGTGATTTTCATACTTCCTGTGGCCCTAAACACAAGGTTTGTGGAATAGTTAAAAGTGCATGAAAATGGCCAATTTGCTCACTCTGAGGTCTCAAAAAGTGTTTCTTCACCCCGGGAAGTGAATTAAATACCATTTGGAGGCATTTAATGTTCAAGCAAAAACAGCTGATTTTTGACAAAAGAGATAACACCCCCCCATTACGTAATTCTTCAGAAAGGTGAAAAATTGTCCGTTTTCAAATGTTTTATTTTTTTATGTCAGTTCACATTTGTAGGTGGATTATTAGTTTTAGAGATACAATTTGCATATTTAAAGTGATTTTCATGCTTCCAGGGGCTCTAAACACAAGATTTGTGGAATGGTTAAAAGTGCATGAAAATGGCCAATTTGCTCACTCTGAGGTCTCAAAAAGTGTTTCTTCACCCCGGGAAGTGAATTAAATACCATTTGGAGGCATTTAATGTTCAAGCAAAAACGGCTGATTTTTGACGAAAGAGATAACACCCCCCCATTACGTCATGCTTCGGAAAGGTGAAAAATGGTCCGTTTTCAAATGTTTTATTTTTGAATGTCAATTCACATTTGTAGGTGGATTATTAGTTTTAGAGCTAAAATTAGCATGTTTAAAGTGATTTTCATGCTTCCAGGGGCCCGGGAAGTGAATTAAATACCATTTGGAGGCATTTAATGTTCAAGCAAAAACAGCTGATTTTTGACAAAAGAGATAACACCCCCCATTACGTCATTCTTCAGAAAGGTAAAAAATGGTCCGTTTTCAAATGTTTTATTTTTGAACGTCAGTTCACATTTGTAGGTGGATTATTAGTTTTAGAGCTAAAATTAGCATATTTAAAGTGATTTTCATGCTTCCAGGGGCTCTAAACACAAGATTTGTGGAATGGTTAAAAGTGCATGAAAATGGCCAATTTGCTCACTCTGGGGTCTCAAAAAGTGTTTCTTCACCCCGGGAAGTCAATTAAATACCATTTGGAGGCATTTAATGTTCAAGCAAAAACGGCTGATTTTTGACGAAAGAGATAACACCCCCCATTACGTCATGCTTCAGAAAGGTGAAAAATGGTCCGTTTTCAAATGTTTTATTTTTGAATGTCAATTCACATTTGTAGGTGGATTACTAGTTTTAGAGCTAAAATTAGCATGTTTAAAGTGATTTTCATGCTTCCAGGGGCCCGGGAAGTGAATTAAATACCATTTGGAGGCATTTAATGTTCAAGCAAAAACAGCTGATTTTTGACAAAAGAGATAACACCCCCCATTACGTCATTCTTCAGAAAGGTAAAAAATGGTCCGTTTTCAAATGTTTTATTTTTGAACGTCAGTTCGCATTTGTAGGTGGATTATTAGTTTTAGAGCTAAAATTAGCATATTTAAAGTGATTTTCATGCTTCCAGGGGCTCTAAACACAAGATTTGTGGAATGGTTAAAAGTGCATGAAAATGGCCAATTTGCTCACTCTGAGGTCTCAAAAAGTGTTTCTTCACCCCGGGAAGTGAATTAAATACCATTTGGAGGCATTTAATGTTCAAGCAAAAACGGCTGATTTTTGACAAAAGAGATAACACCCCCCCATTATGTCATGCTTCAGAAAGGTGAAAAATGGTCCGTTTTCAAATGTTTTATTTTTGAATGTCAATTCACATTTGTAGGTGGATTATTAGTTTTAGAGCTAAAATTAGCATGTTTAAAGTGATTTTCATGCTTCCAGGGGCCCGGGAAGTGAATTAAATACCATTTGGAGGCATTTAATGTTCAAGCAAAAACAGCTGATTTTTGACAAAAGAGATAACACCCCCCATTACGTGATGCTTCAGAAAGGTGAAAAATTGTCCGTTTTCAAATGTTTTATTTTTGAATGTCAGTTCACATTTGTAGGTGGATCATCAGTTTTAGAGCTAAAAAAATTAGCATGTTTAAAGTGATTTTCATGCTTCCAGGGGCTCTAAACACAAGATTTGTGGAATGATTAAAAGTGCATGAAAATGGCCAATTTGCTCACTCTGAGGTCTCAAAAAGTGTTTCTTCACCCCGGGAAGTGAATTAAATACCATTTGGAGGCATTTAATGTTCAAGCAAAAACGGCTGATTTTTGACAAAAGAGATAACACCTCCCATTACGTCATGCTTCAGAAAGGTGAAAAATTGTCCGTTTTCAAATGTTTTATTTTTGAATTTCAGTTCACATTTGTAGGTGGATTATTAGTTTTAGAGCTAAAATTAGCATGTTTAAAGTGATTTTCATGCTTCCTGTGGCCCTAAACACAAGGTTTGTGGAATGGTTAAAAGTGCATGAAAATGGCCAATTTGCTCACTCTGAGGTCTCAAAAAGTGTTTCTTCACCCCGGGAAGTGAATTAAATACCATTTGGAGGCATTTAATGTTCAAGCAAAAACGGCTGATTTTTGACAAAAGAGATAACACCCCCCCATTACGTCATTCTTCAGAAAGGTGAAAAATGGTCAGTTTTCAAATGTTTTATTTTTGAACGTCAGTTCACATTTTTAGGTGGATTATTAGTTTTAGAGCTAAAATTAGCATGTTTAAAGTGATTTTCATGCTTCCAGGGGCTCTAAACACAAGATTTGTGGAATGGTTAAAAGTGCATGAAAATGGCCAATTTGCTCACTCTGAGGTCTCAAAAAGTGTTTCTTCACCCCGGGAAGTGAATTAAATACCATTTGTAGGCATTTAATGTTCAAGCAAAACCAGCTGATTTTTGACAAAAGAGATAACACCCCCCCATTACGTAATTCTTCAGAAAGGTGAAAAATGGTCCGTTTTCAAATGTTTTATTTTTGAACGTCAGTTCACATTTGTAGGTGGGTTATTAGTTTTAGAGCTAAAATTAGCATGTTTAAAGTGATTTTCATACTTCCTGTGGCCCTAAACACAAGGTTTGTGGAATAGTTAAAAGTGCATGAAAATGGCCAATTTGCTCACTCTGAGGTCTCAAAAAGTGTTTCTTCACCCCGGGAAGTGAATTAAATACCATTTGGAGGCATTTAATGTTCAAGCAAAAACAGCTGATTTTTGACAAAAGAGATAACACCCCCCCATTACGTAATTCTTCAGAAAGGTGAAAAATTGTCCGTTTTCAAATGTTTTATTTTTTTATGTCAGTTCACATTTGTAGGTGGATTATTAGTTTTAGAGATACAATTTGCATATTTAAAGTGATTTTCATGCTTCCAGGGGCTCTAAACACAAGATTTGTGGAATGGTTAAAAGTGCATGAAAATGGCCAATTTGCTCACTCTGAGGTCTCAAAAAGTGTTTCTTCACCCCGGGAAGTGAATTAAATACCATTTGGAGGCATTTAATGTTCAAGCAAAAACGGCTGATTTTTGACGAAAGAGATAACACCCCCCCATTACGTCATGCTTCGGAAAGGTGAAAAATGGTCCGTTTTCAAATGTTTTATTTTTGAATGTCAATTCACATTTGTAGGTGGATTATTAGTTTTAGAGCTAAAATTAGCATGTTTAAAGTGATTTTCATGCTTCCAGGGGCCCGGGAAGTGAATTAAATACCATTTGGAGGCATTTAATGTTCAAGCAAAAACAGCTGATTTTTGACAAAAGAGATAACACCCCCCATTACGTCATTCTTCAGAAAGGTAAAAAATGGTCCGTTTTCAAATGTTTTATTTTTGAACGTCAGTTCACATTTGTAGGTGGATTATTAGTTTTAGAGCTAAAATTAGCATATTTAAAGTGATTTTCATGCTTCCAGGGGCTCTAAACACAAGATTTGTGGAATGGTTAAAAGTGCATGAAAATGGCCAATTTGCTCACTCTGGGGTCTCAAAAAGTGTTTCTTCACCCCGGGAAGTCAATTAAATACCATTTGGAGGCATTTAATGTTCAAGCAAAAACGGCTGATTTTTGACGAAAGAGATAACACCCCCCATTACGTCATGCTTCAGAAAGGTGAAAAATGGTCCGTTTTCAAATGTTTTATTTTTGAATGTCAATTCACATTTGTAGGTGGATTACTAGTTTTAGAGCTAAAATTAGCATGTTTAAAGTGATTTTCATGCTTCCAGGGGCCCGGGAAGTGAATTAAATACCATTTGGAGGCATTTAATGTTCAAGCAAAAACAGCTGATTTTTGACAAAAGAGATAACACCCCCCATTACGTCATTCTTCAGAAAGGTAAAAAATGGTCCGTTTTCAAATGTTTTATTTTTGAACGTCAGTTCACATTTGTAGGTGGATTATTAGTTTTAGAGCTAAAATTAGCATTTTTAAAGTGATTTTCATGCTTCCAGGGGCTCTAAACACAAGATTTGTGGAATGGTTAAAAGTGCATGAAAATGGCCAATTTGCTCACTCTGAGGTCTCAAAAAGTGTTTCTTCACCCCGGGAAGTGAATTAAATACAATTTGGAGGCATTTAATGTTCAAGCAAAAACGGCGGATTTTTGACAAAAGAGATAACACCCCCCCCATTACATGATGCTTCAGAAAGGTGAAAAATTGTCAGTTTTCAAATGTTTTATTTTTGAATGTCAGTTCACATTTGTAGGTGGATCATCAGTTTTAGAGCTAAAAAAATTAGCATGTTTAAACTGATTTTCATGCTTCCAGGGGCTCTAAACACAAGATTTGTGGAATGGTTAAAAGTGCATGAAAATGGCCAATTTGCTCACTCTGAGGTCTCAAAAAGTGTTTCTTCACCCCGGGAAGTGAATTAAATACCATTTGTAGGCATTTAATGTTCAATCAAAAACAGCTGATTTTTGACAAAAGAGATAACCCCCCCCATTACGTCATTCTTCAGAAAGGTGAAAAATGGTCCGTTTTCAAATGTTTTATTTTTGAATGTCAATTCACATTTGTAGGTGAATTGTTAGTTTTAGAGCTAAAATTAGCATGTTTAAAGTGATTTTCATGCTTCCAGGGGCCCGGGAAGTGAATTAAATACCATTTGGAGGCATTTAATGTTCAAGCAAAAACAGCTGATCTTTGACAAAAGAGATAACACCCCCATTACGTCATTCTTCAGAAAGGTAAAAAATGGTCCGTTTTCAAATGTTTTACTTTTGAACGTCAGTTCACATTTGTAGGTGGATTATTAGTTTTAGAGCTAAAAATAGCATGTTTAAAGTGATTTTCATGCTTCCAGGGGCTCTAAACACAAGATTTGTGGAATGGTTAAAAGTGCATGAAAATGGCCAATTTGCTCACTCTGAGGTCTCAAAAAGTGTTTCTTCACCCCGTGAAGTGAATTAAATACAATTTGGAGGCATTTAATGTTCAAGCAAAAACGGCGGATTTTTGACAAAAGAGATAACACCCCCCATTACGTGATGCTTCAGAAAGGTGAAAAATTTTCCGTTTTCAAATGTTTTATTTTTGAATGTCAGTTCACATTTGTAGGTGGATCATCAGTTTTAGAGCTAAAAAAAGTTAGCATGTTTAAAGTGATTTTCATGCTTCCAGGGGCTCTAAACACAAGATTTGTGGAATGGTTAAAAGTGCATGAAAATGGCCAATTTGCTCACTCTGAGGTCTCAAAAAGTGTTTCTTCACCCCGGGAAGTGAATTAAATACCATTTGGAGGCATTTAATGTTCAATCAAAAACAGCTGATTTTTGACAAAAGAGATAACACCTCCCATTACGTCATGCTTCAGAAAGGTGAAAAATTGTCCGTTTTCAAATGTTTTATTTTTGAATGTCAGTTCACATTTGTAGGTGGATTATTAGTTTTAGAGCTAAAATTAGCATGTTTAGAGTGATTTTCATGCTTCCTGTGGCCCTAAACACAAGGTTTGTGGAATGGTTAAAAGTGCATGAAAATGGCCAATTTGCTCACTCTGAGGTCTCAAAAAGTGTTTCTTCACCCCGGGAAGTGAATTAAATACCATTTGGAGGCATTTAATGTTCAAGCAAAAACGGCTGATTTTTGACAAAAGAGATAACACCCCCCCATTACGTCATTCTTCAGAAAGGTGAAAAATGGTCCGTTTTCAAATGTTTTATTTTTGAACGTCAGTTCACATTTGTAGGTGGATTATTAGTTTTAGAGCTAAAATTAGCATGTTTAAAGTGATTTTCATGCTTCCAGGGGCTCTAAACACAAGATTTGTGGAATGGTTAAAAGTGCATGAAAATGGCCAATTTGCTCACTCTGAGGTCTCAAAAAGTGTTTCTTCACCCCGGGAAGTGAATTAAATACCATTTGTAGGCATTTAATGTTCAAGCAAAACCAGCTGATTTTTGACAAAAGAGATAACACCCCCCCATTACGTAATTCTTCAGAAAGGTGAAAAATGGTCCGTTTTCAAATGTTTTATTTTTGAACGTCAGTTCACATTTGTAGGTGGGTTATTAGTTTTAGAGCTAAAATTAGCATGTTTAAAGTGATTTTCATACTTCCTGTGGCCCTAAACACAAGGTTTGTGGAATAGTTAAAAGTGCATGAAAATGGCCAATTTGCTCACTCTGAGGTCTCAAAAAGTGTTTCTTCACCCCGGGAAGTGAATTAAATACCATTTGGAGGCATTTAATGTTCAAGCAAAAACAGCTGATTTTTGACAAAAGAGATAACACCCCCCCATTACGTAATTCTTCAGAAAGGTGAAAAATTGTCCGTTTTCAAATGTTTTATTTTTTTATGTCAGTTCACATTTGTAGGTGGATTATTAGTTTTAGAGATACAATTTGCATATTTAAAGTGATTTTCATGCTTCCAGGGGCTCTAAACACAAGATTTGTGGAATGGTTAAAAGTGCATGAAAATGGCCAATTTGCTCACTCTGAGGTCTCAAAAAGTGTTTCTTCACCCCGGGAAGTGAATTAAATACCATTTGGAGGCATTTAATGTTCAAGCAAAAACGGCTGATTTTTGACGAAAGAGATAACACCCCCCCATTACGTCATGCTTCGGAAAGGTGAAAAATGGTCCGTTTTCAAATGTTTTATTTTTGAATGTCAATTCACATTTGTAGGTGGATTATTAGTTTTAGAGCTAAAATTAGCATGTTTAAAGTGATTTTCATGCTTCCAGGGGCCCGGGAAGTGAATTAAATACCATTTGGAGGCATTTAATGTTCAAGCAAAAACAGCTGATTTTTGACAAAAGAGATAACACCCCCCATTACGTCATTCTTCAGAAAGGTAAAAAATGGTCCGTTTTCAAATGTTTTATTTTTGAACGTCAGTTCACATTTGTAGGTGGATTATTAGTTTTAGAGCTAAAATTAGCATATTTAAAGTGATTTTCATGCTTCCAGGGGCTCTAAACACAAGATTTGTGGAATGGTTAAAAGTGCATGAAAATGGCCAATTTGCTCACTCTGGGGTCTCAAAAAGTGTTTCTTCACCCCGGGAAGTCAATTAAATACCATTTGGAGGCATTTAATGTTCAAGCAAAAACGGCAGATTTTTGACGAAAGAGATAACACCCCCCATTACGTCATGCTTCAGAAAGGTGAAAAATAGTTCGTTTTCAAATGTTTTATTTTTGAATGTCAATTCACATTTGTAGGTGGATTACTAGTTTTAGAGCTAAAATTAGCATGTTTAAAGTGATTTTCATGCTTCCAGGGGCCCGGGAAGTGAATTAAATACCATTTGGAGGCATTTAATGTTCAAGCAAAAACAGCTGATTTTTGACAAAAGAGATAACACCCCCCATTACGTCATTCTTCAGAAAGGTAAAAAATGGTCCGTTTTCAAATGTTTTATTTTTGAACGTCAGTTCACATTTGTAGGTGGATTATTAGTTTTAGAGCTAAAATTAGCATTTTTAAAGTGATTTTCATGCTTCCAGGGGCTCTAAACACAAGATTTGTGGAATGGTTAAAAGTGCATGAAAATGGCCAATTTGCTCACTCTGAGGTCTCAAAAAGTGTTTCTTCACCCCGGGAAGTGAATTAACTACAATTTGGAGGCATTTAATGTTCAAGCAAAAACGGCGGATTTTTGACAAAAGAGATAACACCCCCCCCATTACATGATGCTTCAGAAAGGTGAAAAATTGTCCGTTTTCAAATGTTTTATTTTTGAATGTCAGTTCACATTTGTAGGTGGATCATCAGTTTTAGAGCTAAAAAAATTAGCATGTTTAAACTGATTTTCATGCTTCCAGGGGCTCTAAACACAAGATTTGTGGAATGGTTAAAAGTGCATGAAAATGGCCAATTTGCTCACTCTGAGGTCTCAAAAAGTGTTTCTTCACCCCGGGAAGTGAATTAAATACCATTTGTAGGCATTTAATGTTCAATCAAAAACAGCTGATTTTTGACAAAAGAGATAACCCCCCCCATTACGTCATTCTTCAGAAAGGTGAAAAATGGTCCGTTTTCAAATGTTTTATTTTTGAATGTCAATTCACATTTGTAGGTGAATTGTTAGTTTTAGAGCTAAAATTAGCATGTTTAAAGTGATTTTCATGCTTCCAGGGGCCCGGGAAGTGAATTAAATACCATTTGGAGGCATTTAATGTTCAAGCAAAAACAGCTGATCTTTGACAAAAGAGATAACACCCCCATTACGTCATTCTTCAGAAAGGTAAAAAATGGTCCGTTTTCAAATGTTTTACTTTTGAACGTCAGTTCACATTTGTAGGTGGATTATTAGTTTTAGAGCTAAAAATAGCATGTTTAAAGTGATTTTCATGCTTCCAGGGGCTCTAAACACAAGATTTGTGGAATGGTTAAAAGTGCATGAAAATGGCCAATTTGCTCACTCTGAGGTCTCAAAAAGTGTTTCTTCACCCCGTGAAGTGAATTAAATACAATTTGGAGGCATTTAATGTTCAAGCAAAAACGGCGGATTTTTGACAAAAGAGATAACACCCCCCATTACGCGATGCTTCAGAAAGGTGAAAAATTTTCCGTTTTCAAATGTTTTATTTTTGAATGTCAGTTCACATTTGTAGGTGGATCATCAGTTTTAGAGCTAAAAAAAGTTAGCATGTTTAAAGTGATTTTCATGCTTCCAGGGGCTCTAAACACAAGATTTGTGGAATGGTTAAAAGTGCATGAAAATGGCCAATTTGCTCACTCTGAGGTCTCAAAAAGTGTTTCTTCACCCCGGGAAGTGAATTAAATACCATTTGGAGGCATTTAATGTTCAATCAAAAACAGCTGATTTTTGACAAAAGAGATAACACCTCCCATTACGTCATGCTTCAGAAAGGTGAAAAATTGTCCGTTTTCAAATGTTTTATTTTTGAATGTCAGTTCACATTTGTAGGTGGATTATTAGTTTTAGAGCTAAAATTAGCATGTTTAGAGTGATTTTCATGCTTCCTGTGGCCCTAAACACAAGGTTTGTGGAATGGTTAAAAGTGCATGAAAATGGCCAATTTGCTCACTCTGAGGTCTCAAAAAGTGTTTCTTCACCCCGGGAAGTGAATTAAATACCATTTGGAGGCATTTAATGTTCAAGCAAAAACGGCTGATTTTTGACAAAAGAGATAACACCCCCCCATTACGTCATTCTTCAGAAAGGTGAAAAATGGTCCGTTTTCAAATGTTTTATTTTTGAACGTCAGTTCACATTTGTAGGTGGATTATTAGTTTTAGAGCTAAAATTAGCATGTTTAAAGTGATTTTCATGCTTCCAGGGGCTCTAAACACAAGATTTGTGGAATGGTTAAAAGTGCATGAAAATGGCCAATTTGCTCACTCTGAGGTCTCAAAAAGTGTTTCTTCACCCCGGGAAGTGAATTAAATACCATTTGTAGGCATTTAATGTTCAAGCAAAACCAGCTGATTTTTGACAAAAGAGATAACACCCCCCCATTACGTAATTCTTCAGAAAGGTGAAAAATGGTCCGTTTTCAAATGTTTTATTTTTGAACGTCAGTTCACATTTGTAGGTGGATTATTAGTTTTAGAGCTAAAATTAGCATGTTTAAAGTGATTTTCATACTTCCTGTGGCCCTAAACACAAGGTTTGTGGAATAGTTAAAAGTGCATGGAAATGGCCAATTTGCTCACTCTGAGGTCTCAAAAAGTGTTTCTTCACCCCGGGAAGTGAATTAAATACCATTTGGAGGCATTTAATGTTCAAGCAAAAACAGCTGATTTTTGACAAAAGAGATAACACCCCCCCATTACGTAATTCTTCAGAAAGGTGAAAAATTGTCCGTTTTCAAATGTTTTATTTTTGAATGTCAGTTCACATTTGTAGGTGGATTATTAGTTTTAGAGCTAAAATTAGCATATTTAAAGTGATTTTCATGCTTCCAGGGGCTCTAAACACAAGATTTGTGGAATGGTTAAAAGTGCATGAAAATGGCCAATTTGCTCACTCTGAGGTCTCAAAAAGTGTTTCTTCACCCCGGGAAGTGAATTAAATACCATTTGGAGGCATTTAATGTTCAAGCAAAAACGGCTGATTTTTGACGAAAGAGATAACACCCCCCCATTACGTCATGCTTCGGAAAGGTGAAAAATGGTCAGTTTTCAAATGTTTTATTTTTGAATGTCAATTCACATTTGTAGGTGGATTATTAGTTTTAGAGCTAAAATTAGCATGTTTAAAGTGATTTTCATGCTTCCAGGGGCCCGGGAATTGAATTAAATACCATTTGGAGGCACTTAATGTTCAAGCAAAAACAGCTGATTTTTGACAAAAGAGATAACACCCCCCATTACGTCATTCTTCAGAAAGGTAAAAAATGGTCCGTTTTCAAATGTTTTATTTTTGAACGTCAGTTCGCATTTGTAGGTGGATTATTAGTTTTAGAGCTAAAATTAGCATGTTTAAAGTGATTTTCATGCTTCCAGGGGCTCTAAACACAAGATTTGTGGAATGGTTAAAAGTGCATGAAAATGGCCAATTTGCTCACTCTGAGGTCTCAAAAAGTGTTTCTTCACCCCGGGAAGTGAATTAAATACCATTTGGAGGCATTTAATGTTCAATCAAAAACAGCTGATTTTTGACAAAAGAGATAACACCTCCCATTACGTCATGCTTCAGAAAGGTAAAAAATTGTCAGTTTTCAAATGTTTTATTTTTGAATGTCAGTTCACATTTGTAGGTGGATTATTAGTTTTAGAGCTAAAATTAGCATGTTTAAAGTGATTTTCATGCTTCCTGTGGCCCTAAACACAAGGTTTGTGGAATGGTTAAAAGTGCATGAAAATGGCCAATTTGCTCACTCTGAGGTCTCAAAAAGTTTTCTTCACCCCGGGAAGTGAATTAAATACCATTTGGAGGCATTTAATGTTCAAGCAAAAACAGCTGATTTTTGACAAAAGAGATAACACCCCCCCATTACGTAATGCTTCAGAAAGGTGAAAAATGGTCCGTTTTCAAATGTTTTATTTTTGAAGGTCAGTTCACATTTGTAGGTGGATTATTAGTTTTAGAGCTAAAATTAGCATGTTTAAAGTGATTTTCATGCTTCCAGGGGCCCGGGAAGTGAATTAAAAACCATTTGGAGGTATTTAATGTTCAAGCAAAAACGGCTGATTTTTGACAAAAGAGATAACACCCCCCCATTACGTCATGCTTCAGAAAGGTGAAAAATTGTCCGTTTTCAAATGTTTTAATTTTGAATGTCAGTTCACATTTGTAGGTGAATTATTAGTTTTAGAGCTAAAATTAGCATGTTTAAAGTGATTTTCATGCTTCCTGTGGCCCTAAACACAAAGTTTGTGGAATAGTTAAAAGTGCATGAAAATGGCCAATTTGCTCACTCTGAGGTCTCAAAAAGTGTTTCTTCACCCCGGGAACTGAATTAAATACCATTTGGAGGCATTTAATGTTCAAGCAAAAACAGCTGATTTTTGACAAAAGTGATAACACCCCCCCATTACGTAATTCTTCAGAAAGGTGAAAAATGGTCCGTTTTCAAATGTTTTATTTTTGAACGTCAGTTCGCATTTGTAGGTGGATTATTAGTTTTAGAGCTAAAATTAGCATATTTAAAGTGATTTTCATGCTTTCAGGGGCTCTAAACACAAGATTTGTGGAATGGTTAAAAGTGCATGAAAATGGCCAATTTGCTCACTCTGAGGTCTCAAAAAGTGTTTCTTCACCCCGGGAAGTGAATTAAATACCATTTGGAGGCATTTAATGTTTAAGCAAAAACGGCTGATTTTTGACAAAAGAGATAACACCCCCCCATTATGTCATGCTTCAGAAAGGTGAAAAATGGTCCGTTTTTTAAATGTTTTATTTTTGAATGTCAATTCACATTTGTAGGTGGATTATTAGTTTTAGAGCTAAAATTAGCATGTTTAAAGTGATTTTCATGCTTCCAGGGGCCCGGGAAGTGAATTAAATACCATTTGGAGGCATTTAGGGGTCGATTAGGATCGCGGACGGACTTGAGTCCGTCCGCGACCCCTGAGGAGGAGGGAACGTCCGCATGGGCTGCGGCGTTCCCTCCGATCAAATTAGGATGTGACCGCCAGGGTGGCGGTCACATCCTCTATCTCTAACATTGCGGCGGGTGCAGCTTCAAGCTGCACCCGCCGCAATGTAAAAAATCCATGCACAGCATTTGCGTGCACAAAGCGGCAGGCACCGCGCGGTGCCTGCTGCATTGTGCACGCAAATGCAGGGGGGTACCATAGGTACCCCCCATGTGCACCCCCCACCCCACCTTCACCCAGGGGGCCCGCAACGGGCCCCCGAAGTGAAGGTCCGTATGCTTTTCCACGGCGGTAAAGCCGCCGCGGAAAAGCATATATTTTCAGACATCCTAATATGCCTGGCGGTGTCTGATAGACACCACCAGACATGTTAGTGCTTTTCCGCCGCGGTCGCCTTCCGACCGCGGCGGAAAAGCGGCGGACAGATTATCAGACCCACCAGCCATCCTAATTTGGCGGTGGGTCTTTGGAGTCTCCGCCGCGGTTTTTCCGCATCCTCCAGGCCGGCGGACACTTCCGCCGGCCCGGAGGATGCGGAAAAACCGCCATCCTAATCGGCCCCTATATGTTCAAGCAAAAACAGCTGATTTTTGACAAAAGAGATAACACCCCCCCCATTACGTCATTCTTCAGAAAGGTGAAAAATGGTCCGTTTTCAAATGTTTTATTTTTGAACGTCAGTTCACATTTGTAGGTGGATTATTAGTTTTAGAGCTAAAATTAGCATGTTTAAAGTGATTTTCATGCTTCCAGGGGCTCTAAACACGAGATTTGTGGAATGGTTAAAAGTGCATGAAAATGGCCAATTTGCTCACTTTGACGTCTCAAAAAGTGTTTCTTCACCCCGGGAAGTGAATTAAATACCATTTGGAGGCATTTAATGTTCAAGCAAAAACAGCTGATTTTTGACAAAAGAGATAACACCCCCCCCATTACGTCATTCTTCAGAAAGGTGAAAAATGGTCCGTTTTCAAATGTTTTATTTTTGAACGTCAGTTGACATTTGTAGGTGGATTATTAGTTTTAGAGCTAAAATTAGCATGTTTAAAGTGATTTTCATGCTTCCAGGGGCTCTAAACACAAGATTTGTGGAATGGTTAAAAGTGCATGAAAATGGCCAATTTGCTCACTCAGAGGTCTCAAAAAGTGTTTCTTCACCCCGGGAAGTGAATTAAATACCATTTGGAGGCATTTAATGTTCAAGCAAAAACAGCTGATTTTTGACGAAAGAGATAACACCCCCCAATTACGTCATTCTTCAGAAAGGTGAAAAATGGTCCGTTTTCAAATGTTTTATTTTTGAATGTCAGTTCATATTTGTAGGTGCATAATTAGTTTTAGAGCTAAAATTAGCATGTTTAAAGTGATTTTCATGCTTCCAGGGGCTCTAAACACAAGATTTGTGGAATGGTTAAAAGTGCATGAAAATGGCCAATTTGCTCACTCTGAGGTCTCAAAAAGTGTTTCTTCACCCCGGGAAGTGAATTAAATACTATTTGGAGGCATTTAATGTTCAAGCAAAAACAGCTGATTTTTGACAAAAGAGATAACACCCCCCCATTACGTCATGCTTCAGAAAGGTGAAAAATTGTACGTTTTCAAATGTTTTATTTTTGAATGTCAGTTCACATTTGTAGGTGGATCATCAGTTTTAGAGCTAAAATTAGCATGTTTAAAGTGATTTTCATGCTTCCAGGGGCACGGGCAGTGAATTAAATACCATTTGGAGGCATTTAATGTTCAAGTAAAAACAGCTAATTTTTGACAAAAGAGATAACACCCCCCCCATTACGTCATTCTTCAGAAAGGTGAAAAATGGTCCGTTTTCAAATGTTTTATTTTTGAACGTCAGTTCACATTTGTAGGTGGATTATTAGTTTTACAGCTAAAATTTGCATGTTTAAAGTGATTTTCATGCTTTCAGGGGCCCGGGAAGTGAATTAAATACCATTGGAGGCATTTAATATTCAAGCAAAAACAGCTTATTTTTGACAAAAGAAATAACACCCCCCCCCATTACGTCATTCTTCAGAAAGGTGAAAAATTGTCCGTTTTCAAATGTTTTATTTTTGAACGTCAGTTCACATTTGTAGGTGGATTATTAGTTTTAGAGCTAAAATTAGCATGTTTAAAGTGATTTTCATGCTTCCAGGGGCCGGGGAAGTGAATTAAATACCATTTGGAGGCATTTAATATTCAAGCAAAAACAGCTGATTTTTGACAAAAGAGATACCACCCCCCCATTACGTCATTCTTCAGAAAGGTGAAAAATGGTCCGTTTTCAAATGTTTTATTTTTGAACGTCAGTTCACATTTGTAGGTGGATTATTAGTTTTAGAGCTAAAATTAGCATGTTTAAAGTGATTTTCATGCTTCCAGGGGCTCTAAACAGGAGATTTGTGGAATGGTTAAAAGTGCATGAAAATGGCCAATTTGCTCACTCTGACGTCTCAAAAAGTGTTTCTTCACCCCGGGAAGTGAATTAAATACCATTTGGAGGCATTTAATGTTCAAGCAAAAACAGCTGATTTTTGACAAAAGAGATAACACCCCCCCATTACGTCATTCTTCAGAAAGGTTAAAAAATGGTCCGTTTTCAAATGTTTTATTTTTGAACGTCAGTTCACATTTGTAGGTGGATTATTAGTTTTAGAGCTAAAATTAGCATGTTTAAAGTGATTTTCATCCTTCCAGGGGCTCTAAACACAAAATTTGTGGAATGGTCAAAAGTGCATGAAAATGGCCTATTTGCTCACTCTGAGGTCTCAAAAAGTGTTTTTTCACCCCGGGAAGTGAATTAAATACCATTTGGAGGCATTTAATGTTTAAGCAAAAACAGCTGATTTTTGACAAAAGAGATAACACCCCCACATTACATCATGCTTCAGAAAGGTGAAAAATTGTCAGTTTTCAAATGTTTTATTTTTGAATGTCAGTTCACATTTGTAGCTGGATCATCAGTTTTAGAGCTAAAATTAGCATGTTTAAAGTGATTTTCATGCTTCCAGGGGCCCGGGAAGTGAATTAAATACCATTTGGAGGCATTTGATGTTCAAGCAAAAACAGCTGATTTTTGACAAAAGAGATAACACCCCCCATTATGTCATTCTTCAGAAAGGTGAAAAATGGTCCGTTTTCAAATGTTTTATTTTTGAACGTCAGTTCACATTTGTAGGTGGATTATTAGTTTTAGAGCTAAAATTAGCATGTTTAAAGTGATTTTCATGCTTCCAGGGGCCCGGTAAGTGAATTAAATACCATTTGGAGGCATTTAATGTTCAAGCAAAAACGGCTGATTTTTGACAAAAGAGATAACAACTCCTCATTACGTCATTCTTCAGAAAGGTGAAAAATGGTCCGTTTTCAAATGTTTTATTTTTGAACGTCAGTTCACATTTGTAGGTGGATTATTAGTTTTAGAGCTAAAATTAGCATGTTTGAAGTGATTTTCATGCTTCCAGGGGCTCTAAACACAAGATTTGTGGAATGGTTAAAAGTGCATGAAAATGGCCAATTTGCTCACTCTGAGGTCTCAAAAAGTGTTTCTTCACCCCGGGAAGGGAATTAAATACCATTTGGAGGCATTTAATGTTCAAGCAAAAACAGCTGATTTTTGACAAAAGAGATAACACCCCCCATTACGTCATGCTTCAGAAAGGTGAAAAATTGTCCGTTTTCAAATGTTTTATTTTTGAATGTCAGTTCACATTTGTATGTGGATCATCAGTTTTAGAGCTAAAACTAGCATGTTTAAAGTGATTTTCATGCTTCCAGGGGCCCGGGAAGTGAATTAAATATCATTTGGAGGCATGTAATGTTCAAGCAAAAACAGCTGATTTTTGACAAAAGAGATAACACCCCCCCATTACGTCATTCTTCAGAAAGGTGAAAAATGGTCCGTTTTCAAATGTTTTATTTTTGAACGTCAGTTCACATTTGTAGGTGGATTATTAGTTTTAGAGCTAAAATTAGCATGTTTAAAGTGATTTTCATGCTTCCAGGGGCTCTAAACACGAGATTTGTGGAATGGTTAAAAGTGCATGAAAATGGCCAATTTGCTCACTTTGACGTCTCAAAAAGTGTTTCTTCACCCCGGGAAGTGAATTAAATACCATTTGGAGGCATTTAATGTTCAAGCAAAAACAGCTGATTTTTGACGAAAGAGATAACACCCCCCCCATTACGTCATTCTTCAGAAAGGTGAAAAATGGTCCTTTTTCAAATGTTTTATTTTTGAACGTCAGTTGACATTTGTAGGTGGATTATTAGTTTTAGAGCTAAAATTAGCATGTTTAAAGTGATTTTCATGCTTCCAGGGGCTCTAAACACAAGATTTGTGGAATGGTTAAAAGTGCATGAAAATGGCCAATTTGCTCACTCTGAGGTCTCAAGAAGTGTTTCTTCACCCCGGGAAGTGAATTAAATACCATTTGGAGGCATTTAATGTTCAAGCAAAAACAGCTGATTTTTGACGAAAGAGATAACACCCCCCCATTACGTCATTCTTCAGAAAGGTGAAAAATGGTCCGTTTTCAAATGTTTTATTTTTGAATGTCAGTTCATATTTGTAGGTGCATAATTAGTTTTAGAGCTAAAATTAGCATGTTTAAAGTGATTTTCATGCTTCCAGGGGCTCTAAACACAAGATTTGTGGAATGGTTAAAAGTGCATGAAAATGGCCAATTTGCTCACTCTGAGGTCTCAAAAAGTGTTTCTTCACCCCGGGAAGTGAATTAAATACTATTTGGAGGCATTTAATGTTCAAGCAAAAACAGCTGATTTTTGACAAAAGAGATAACACCCCCCCATTACGTCATGCTTCAGAAAGGTGAAAAATTGTACGTTTTCAAATGATTTATTTTTGAATGTCAGTTCACATTTGTAGGTGGATCATCAGTTTTAGAGCTAAAATTAGCATGTTTAAAGTGATTTTCATGCTTCCAGGGGCACGGGCAGTGAATTAAATACCATTTGGAGGCATTTAATGTTCAAGTAAAAACAGCTGATTTTTGACAAAAGAGATAACACCCCCCCCCCCATTACGTCATTCTTCAGAAAGGTGAAAAATGGTCCGTTTTCAAATGTTTTATTTTTGAACGTCAGTTCACATTTGTAGGTGGATTATTAGTTTTACAGCTAAAATTTGCATGTTTAAAGTGATTTTCATGCTTTCAGGGGCCCGGGAAGTGAATTAAATACCATTGGAGGCATTTAATATTCAAGCAAAAACAGCTTATTTTTGACAAAAGAAATAACACCCCCCCCATTACGTCATTCTTCAGAAAGGTGAAAAATTGTCCGTTTTCAAATGTTTTATTTTTGAACGTCAGTTCACATTTGTAGGTGGATTATTAGTTTTAGAGCTAAAATTAGCATGTTTAAAGTGATTTTCATGCTTCCAGGGGCCGGGGAAGTGAATTAAATACCATTTGGAGGCATTTAATGTTCAAGCAAAAACAGCTGATTTTTGACAAAAGAGATACCACCCCCCCATTACGTCATTCTTCAGAAAGGTGAAAAATGGTCCGTTTTCAAATGTTTTATTTTTGAACGTCAGTTCACATTTGTAGGTGGATTATTAGTTTTAGAGCTAAAATTAGCATGTTTAAAGTGATTTTCATGCTTCCAGGGGCTCTAAACACGAGATTTGTGGAATGGTTAAAAGTGCATGAAAATGGCCAATTTGCTCACTCTGACGTCTCAAAAAGTGTTTCTTCACCCCAGGAAGTGAATTAAATACCATTTGGAGGCATTTAATGTTCAAGCAAAAACAGCTGATTTTTGACAAAAGAGATAACACCCCCCCCATTACGTCATTCTTCAGAAAGGTTAAAAAATGGTCCGTTTTCAAATGTTTTATTTTTGAACGTCAGTTCACATTTGTAGGTGGATTATTAGTTTTAGAGCTAAAATTAGCATGTTTAAAGTGATTTTCATCCTTCCAGGGGCTCTAAACACAAAATTTGTGGAATGGTCAAAAGTGCATGAAAATGGCCTATTTGCTCACTCTGAGGTCTCAAAAAGTGTTTTTTCACCCCGGGAAGTGAATTAAATACCATTTGGAGGCATTAAATGTTTAAGCAAAAACAGCTGATTTTTGACAAAAGAGATAACACCCCCCCATTATGTCATGCTTCAGAAAGGTGAAAAATTGTCAGTTTTCAAATGTTTTATTTTTGAATGTCAGTTCACATTTGTAGCTGGATCATCAGTTTTAGAGCTAAAATTAGCATGTTTAAAGTGATTTTCATGCTTCCAGGGGCCCGGGAAGTGAATTAAATACCATTTGGAGGCATTTGATGTTCAAGCAAAAACAGCAGATTTTTGACAAAAGAGATAACACCCTCCCATTACGTCATTCTTCAGAAAGGTGAAAAATGGTCCGTTTTCAAATGTTTTATTTTTGAACATCAGTTCACATTTGTAGGTGGATTATTAGTTTTAGAGCTAAAATTAGCATGTTTAAAGTGATTTTCATGCTTCCAGGGGCCCGGAAGTGAATTAAATACTATTTGGAGGCATTTAATGTTCTAGCAAAAACAGCTGATTTTTGACAAAAGAGATAACACCCCCCCATTACGTCATGCTTCAGAAAGGTGAAAAATGGTCCATTTTCATATGTTTTATTTTTGAACGTCAGTTCACATTTGTAGGTGGTTTATAAGTTTTAGAGCTAAAATTAGCATGTTTAAAGTGATTTTCATGCTTCCAGGGGCTCTAAACACAAGATTTGTGGAATGGTTAAAAGTGCATGAAAATGGCAAATTTGCTCACTCTGAGGTCTCAAAAAGTGTTTCTTCTCCCCGGGAAGTGAATTAAATACCATTTGGAGGCATTTAATGTTCAAGCAAAAACAGCTGATTTTTGACAAAAGAGATAACACCCCCCCATTACGTCATTCTTTAGAAAGGTGAAAAATGGTCCGTTTTCAAATGTTTTATTTTTGAACGTCAGTTCACATTTGTAGGTGGATTATTAGTTTTAGAGCTAAAATTAGCATGTTTAAAGTGATTTTCATCCTTCCAGGGGCTCTAAACACAAGATTTGTGGAATGGTTAAAAGTGCATGAAAATGCTTAATTTGCTCACTCTGAGGTCTCAAAAAGCGTTTCTTCACCCCGGGACGTGAATTAAATACCATTTGGAGGCATTTAATGTTTAAGCAAAAACAGCTGATTTTTGACAAAAGAGATAACACCCCCCCATTACGTCATGCTTCAGAAAGGTGAAAAATTGTCCGTTTTCAAATGTTTTATTTTTGAATGTCAGTTCACATTTGTAGGTGGATCATCAGTTTTAGAGCTAAAATTACCATGTTTAAAGTGATTTTAATGCTTCCAGGGGCTCGGGAAGTGAATTAAATACCATTTGGAGGCATTTAATGTTCAAGCAAAAACAGCTGATTTTTGACAAAAGAGATAACACCCTCCCATTACGTCATTCTTCAGAAAGGTGAAAAATGGTCCGTTTTCAAATGTTTTATTTTTGAACGTCAGTTCACATTTGTAGGTGGATTATTAGTTTTAGAGCTAAAATTAGCATGTTTAAAGTGATTTTCATGCTTCCAGGGCCCGGGAAGTGAATTAAATACCATTTGGAGGCATTTAATGTTCAAGCAAAAACAGCTGATTTTTGACAAAAGAGATAACACCCCCCATTACCTCATGCTTCAGAAAGGTGAAAAATGGTCCATTTTCAAATGTTTTATTTTTGAATGTCAGTTCACATTTGTAGCTGGATCATCAGTTTTAGAGCTAAAATTAGCATGTTTAAAGTGATTTTCATGCTTCCAGGGGCCCGGGAAGTGAATTAAATACCATTTGGAGGCATTTAATGTTCAAGCAAAAACAGCTGATTTTTGACAAAAGAGATAACACCCTCCCATTACGTCATTCTTCAGAAAGGTGAAAAATGGTCCGTTTTCAAATGTTTTATTTTTGAACGTCAGTTCACATTTGTAGGTGGATTATTAGTTTTAGAGCTAAAATTAGCATGTTTAAAGTGATTTTCATGCTTCCAGGGGCCCGGGAAGTGAATTAAATACCATTTGGAGGCATTTAATGTTCAAGCAAAAACGGCTGATTTTTGACAAAAGAGATAACACCCCCCCATTACGTCATTCTTCAGAAAGGTGAAAAATGGTCTGTTTTCAAATGTTTTATTTTTGAACGTCAGTTCACATTTGTAGGTGGATTATAAGTTTTACAGCTAAAATTAGCATGTTTAAAGTGATTTTCATCCTTCCAGTGGCTCTAAACACAAGATTTGTGGAATGGTTAAAAGTGCATGAAAGTGGCCAATTTGCTCACTCTGAGGTCTCAAAAAGTGTTTCTTCACCCCGGGAAGTGAATTAAATACCATTTGGAGGCATTTAATGTTCAAGCAAAAACAGCAGATTTTTGACAAAAGAGATAACACCCCCCCATTACGTCATGCTTCAGAAAGGTGAAAAATTGTCCGTTTTCAAATGTTTTATTTTTGAATGTCAGTTCACATTTGTAGGTGGATCATCAGTTTTAGAGCTAAAATTAGCATGTTTAAAGTGATTTTCATGCTTCCAGGGGCCCGGGAAGTGAATTAAATACCATTTGGAGGCATTTAATGTTCAAGCAAAAACAGCTGATTTTTGACAAAAGAGATAACACCCCCCCATTACGTCATGCTTCAGAAAGGTGAAAAATGGTCTGTTTTCAAATGTTTTATTTTTGAAGTCAGTTCACATTTGTAGGTGGATTATTAGTTTTAGAGCTAAAATTAGCATGTTTAAAGTGATTTTCATGCTTCCAGGGGCCCGGGAAGTGAATTAAATACCATGTGGAGGCATTTAATGTTCAAGCAAAAACGGCTGATTTTTGACAAAAGAGATAACAACTCCCCATTACGTCATTCTTCAGAAAGGTGAAAAATGGTCTGTTTTCAAATGTTTTATTTTTGAACGTCAGTTCACATTTGTAGGTGGATTATTAGTTTTAGAGCTAAAATTAGCATGTTTAAAGTGATTTTCATGCTTCCAGGGGCCCGAGAAGTGAATTAAATACCATTTGGAGGCATTTAATGTTCAAGCAAAAACGGCTGATTTTTGACAAAAGAGATAACACCCCCCCCCATTACGTCATTCTTCAGAAAGGTTAAAAAATGGTCCGTTTTCAAATGTTTTATTTTTGAACGTCAGTTCACATTTGTAGGTGGATTATTAGTTTTAGAGCTAAAATTAGCATGTTTAAAGTGATTTTCATCCTTCCAGGGGCTCTAAACACAAAATTTGTGGAATGGTCAAAAGTGCATGAAAATGGCCTATTTGCTCACTCTGAGGTCTCAAAAAGTGTTTTTTCACCCCGGGAAGTGAATTAAATACCATTTGGAGGCATTTAATGTTTAAGCAAAAACAGCTGATTTTTGACAAAAGAGATAACACCCCCACATTACATCATGCTTCAGAAAGGTGAAAAATTGTCAGTTTTCAAATGTTTTATTTTTGAATGTCAGTTCACATTTGTAGCTGGATCATCAGTTTTAGAGCTAAAATTAGCATGTTTAAAGTGATTTTCATGCTTCCAGGGGCCCGGGAAGTGAATTAAATACCATTTGGAGGCATTTGATGTTCAAGCAAAAACAGCTGATTTTTGACAAAAGAGATAACACCCCCCATTATGTCATTCTTCAGAAAGGTGAAAAATGGTCCGTTTTCAAATGTTTTATTTTTGAAGTCAGTTCACATTTGTAGGTGGATTATTAGTTTTAGAGCTAAAATTAGCATGTTTAAAGTGATTTTCATGCTTCCAGGGGCCCGGGAAGTGAATTAAATACCATGTGGAGGCATTTAATGTTCAAGCAAAAACGGCTGATTTTTGACAAAAGAGATAACAACTCCCCATTACGTCATTCTTCAGAAAGGTGAAAAATGGTCTGTTTTCAAATGTTTTATTTTTGAACGTCAGTTCACATTTGTAGGTGGATTATTAGTTTTAGAGCTAAAATTAGCATGTTTAAAGTGATTTTCATGCTTCCAGGGGCCCGAGGAGTGAATTAAATACCATTTGGAGGCATTTAATGTTCAAGCAAAAACGGCTGATTTTTGACAAAAGAGATAACCCCCCCCCCCATTACGTCATTCTTCAGAAAGGTTAAAAAATGGTCCGTTTTCAAATGTTTTATTTTTGAACGTCAGTTCACATTTGTAGGTGGATTATTAGTTTTAGAGCTAAAATTAGCATGTTTAAAGTGATTTTCATCCTTCCAGGGGCTCTAAACACAAAATTTGTGGAATGGTCAAAAGTGCATGAAAATGGCCTATTTGCTCACTCTGAGGTCTCAAAAAGTGTTTTTTCACCCCGGGAAGTGAATTAAATACCATTTGGAGGCATTTAATGTTTAAGCAAAAACAGCTGATTTTTGACAAAAGAGATAACACCCCCACATTACATCATGCTTCAGAAAGGTGAAAAATTGTCAGTTTTCAAATGTTTTATTTTTGAATGTCAGTTCACATTTGTAGCTGGATCATCAGTTTTAGAGCTAAAATTAGCATGTTTAAAGTGATTTTCATGCTTCCAGGGGCCCGGGAAGTGAATTAAATACCATTTGGAGGCATTTGATGTTCAAGCAAAAACAGCTGATTTTTGACAAAAGAGATAACACCCCCCATTATGTCATTCTTCAGAAAGGTGAAAAATGGTCCGTTTTCAAATGTTTTATTTTTGAACGTCAGTTCACATTTGTAGGTGGATTATTAGTTTTAGAGCTAAAATTAGCATGTTTAAAGTGATTTTCATGCTTCCAGGGGCCCGGTAAGTGAATTAAATACCATTTGGAGGCATTTAATGTTCAAGCAAAAACGGCTGATTTTTGACAAAAGAGATAACAACTCGTCATTACGTCATTCTTCAGAAAGGTGAAAAATGGTCCGTTTTCAAATGTTTTATTTTTGAACGTCAGTTCACATTTGTAGGTGGATTATTAGTTTTAGAGCTAAAATTAGCATGTTTGAAGTGATTTTCATGCTTCCAGGGGCTCTAAACACAAGATTTGTGGAATGGTTAAAAGTGCATGAAAATGGCCAATTTGCTCACTCTGAGGTCTCAAAAAGTGTTTCTTCACCCCGGGAAGGGAATTAAATACCATTTGGAGGCATTTAATGTTCAAGCAAAAACAGCTGATTTTTGACAAAAGAGATAACACCCCCCATTACGTCATGCTTCAGAAAGGTGAAAAATTGTCCGTTTTCAAATGTTTTATTTTTGAATGTCAGTTCACATTTGTATGTGGATCATCAGTTTTAGAGCTAAAACTAGCATGTTTAAAGTGATTTTCATGCTTCCAGGGGCCCGGGAAGTGAATTAAATATCATTTGGAGGCATGTAATGTTCAAGCAAAAACAGCTGATTTTTGACAAAAGAGATAACACCCCCCCATTACGTCATTCTTCAGAAAGGTGAAAAAGGGTCCGTTTTCAAATGTTTTATTTTTGAACGTCAGTTCACATTTGTAGGTGGATTATTAGTTTTAGAGCTAAAATTAGCATGTTTAAAGTGATTTTCATGCTTCCAGGGGCTCTAAACACGAGATTTGTGGAATGGTTAAAAGTGCATGAAAATGGCCAATTTGCTCACTTTGACGTCTCAAAAAGTGTTTCTTCACCCCGGGAAGTGAATTAAATACCATTTGGAGGCATTTAATGTTCAAGCAAAAACAGCTGATTTTTGACGAAAGAGATAACACCCCCCCCATTACGTCATTCTTCAGAAAGGTGAAAAATGGTCCTTTTTCAAATGTTTTATTTTTGAACGTCAGTTGACATTTGTAGGTGGATTATTAGTTTTAGAGCTAAAATTAGCATGTTTAAAGTGATTTTCATGCTTCCAGGGGCTCTAAACACAAGATTTGTGGAATGGTTAAAAGTGCATGAAAATGGCCAATTTGCTCACTCTGAGGTCTCAAGAAGTGTTTCTTCACCCCGGGAAGTGAATTAAATACCATTTGGAGGCATTTAATGTTCAAGCAAAAACAGCTGATTTTTGACGAAAGAGATAACACCCCCCCATTACGTCATTCTTCAGAAAGGTGAAAAATGGTCCGTTTTCAAATGTTTTATTTTTGAATGTCAGTTCATATTTGTAGGTGCATAATTAGTTTTAGAGCTAAAATTAGCATGTTTAAAGTGATTTTCATGCTTCTAGGGGCTCTAAACACAAGATTTGTGGAATGGTTAAAAGTGCATGAAAATGGCCAATTTGCTCACTCTGAGGTCTCAAAAAGTGTTTCTTCACCCCGGGAAGTGAATTAAATACTATTTGGAGGCATTTAATGTTCAAGCAAAAACAGCTGATTTTTGACAAAAGAGATAACACCCCCCCATTACGTCATGCTTCAGAAAGGTGAAAAATTGTACGTTTTCAAATGTTTTATTTTTGAATGTCAGTTCACATTTGTAGGTGGATCATCAGTTTTAGAGCTAAAATTAGCATGTTTAAAGTGATTTTCATGCTTCCAGGGGCCCGGTAAGTGAATTAAATACCATTTGGAGGCATTTAATGTTCAAGCAAAAACGGCTGATTTTTGACAAAAGAGATAACAACTCCTCATTACGTCATTCTTCAGAAAGGTGAAAAATGGTCCGTTTTCAAATGTTTTATTTTTGAACGTCAGTTCACATTTGTAGGTGGATTATTAGTTTTAGAGCTAAAATTAGCATGTTTGAAGTGATTTTCATGCTTCCAGGGGCTCTAAACACAAGATTTGTGGAATGGTTAAAAGTGCATGAAAATGGCCAATTTGCTCACTCTGAGGTCTCAAAAAGTGTTTCTTCACCCCGGGAAGGGAATTAAATACCATTTGGAGGCATTTAATGTTCAAGCAAAAACAGCTGATTTTTGACAAAAGAGATAACACCCCCCATTACGTCATGCTTCAGAAAGGTGAAAAATTGTCCGTTTTCAAATGTTTTATTTTTGAATGTCAGTTCACATTTGTATGTGGATCATCAGTTTTAGAGCTAAAACTAGCATGTTTAAAGTGATTTTCATGCTTCCAGGGGCCCGGGAAGTGAATTAAATATCATTTGGAGGCATGTAATGTTCAAGCAAAAACAGCTGATTTTTGACAAAAGAGATAACACCCCCCCATTACGTCATTCTTCAGAAAGGTGAAAAATGGTCCGTTTTCAAATGTTTTATTTTTGAACGTCAGTTCACATTTGTAGGTGGATTATTAGTTTTAGAGCTAAAATTAGCATGTTTAAAGTGATTTTCATGCTTCCAGGGGCTCTAAACACGAGATTTGTGGAATGGTTAAAAGTGCATGAAAATGGCCAATTTGCTCACTTTGACGTCTCAAAAAGTGTTTCTTCACCCCGGGAAGTGAATTAAATACCATTTGGAGGCATTTAATGTTCAAGCAAAAACAGCTGATTTTTGACGAAAGAGATAACACCCCCCCCATTACGTCATTCTTCAGAAAGGTGAAAAATGGTCCTTTTTCAAATGTTTTATTTTTGAACGTCAGTTGACATTTGTAGGTGGATTATTAGTTTTAGAGCTAAAATTAGCATGTTTAAAGTGATTTTCATGCTTCCAGGGGCTCTAAACACAAGATTTGTGGAATGGTTAAAAGTGCATGAAAATGGCCAATTTGCTCACTCTGAGGTCTCAAGAAGTGTTTCTTCACCCCGGGAAGTGAATTAAATACCATTTGGAGGCATTTAATGTTCAAGCAAAAACAGCTGATTTTTGACGAAAGAGATAACACCCCCCCATTACGTCATTCTTCAGAAAGGTGAAAAATGGTCCGTTTTCAAATGTTTTATTTTTGAATGTCAGTTCATATTTGTAGGTGCATAATTAGTTTTAGAGCTAAAATTAGCATGTTTAAAGTGATTTTCATGCTTCCAGGGGCTCTAAACACAAGATTTGTGGAATGGTTAAAAGTGCATGAAAATGGCCAATTTGCTCACTCTGAGGTCTCAAAAAGTGTTTCTTCACCCCGGGAAGTGAATTAAATACTATTTGGAGGCATTTAATGTTCAAGCAAAAACAGCTGATTTTTGACAAAAGAGATAACACCCCCCCATTACGTCATGCTTCAGAAAGGTGAAAAATTGTACGTTTTCAAATGTTTTATTTTTGAATGTCAGTTCACATTTGTAGGTGGATCATCAGTTTTAGAGCTAAAATTAGCATGTTTAAAGTGATTTTCATGCTTCCAGGGGCATGGGCAGTGAATTAAATACCATTTGGAGGCATTTAATGTTCAAGTAAAAACAGCTGATTTTTGACAAAAGAGATAACACCCCCCCCCATTACGTCATTCTTCAGAAAGGTGAAAAATGGTCCGTTTTCAAATGTTTTATTTTTGAACGTCAGTTCACATTTGTAGGTGGATTATTAGTTTTACAGCTAAAATTTGCATGTTTAAAGTGATTTTCATGCTTTCAGGGGCCCGGGAAGTGAATTAAATACCATTGGAGGCATTTAATATTCAAGCAAAAACAGCTTATTTTTGACAAAAGAAATAACACCCCCCCCATTACGTCATTCTTCAGAAAGGTGAAAAATTGTCCGTTTTCAAATGTTTTATTTTTGAACGTCAGTTCACATTTGTAGGTGGATTATTAGTTTTAGAGCTCAAATTAGCATGTTTAAAGTGATTTTCATGCTTCCAGGGGCCGGGGAAGTGAATTAAATACCATTTGGAGGCATTTAATGTTCAAGCAAAAACAGCTGATTTTTGACAAAAGAGATACCACCCCCCCATTACGTCATTCTTCAGAAAGGTGAAAAATGGTCCGTTTTCAAATGTTTTATTTTTGAACGTCAGTTCACATTTGTAGGTGGATTATTAGTTTTAGAGCTAAAATTAGCATGTTTAAAGTGATTTTCATGCTTCCAGGGGCTCTAAACACGAGATTTGTGGAATGGTTAAAAGTGCATGAAAATGGCCAATTTGCTCACTCTGACGTCTCAAAAAGTGTTTCTTCACCCCAGGAAGTGAATTAAATACCATTTGGAGGCATTTAATGTTCAAGCAAAAACAGCTGATTTTTGACAAAAGAGATAACACCCCCCCATTACGTCATTCTTCAGAAAGGTTAAAAAATGGTCCGTTTTCAAATGTTTTATTTTTGAACGTCAGTTCACATTTGTAGGTGGATTATTAGTTTTAGAGCTAAAATTAGCATGTTTAAAGTGATTTTCATCCTTCCAGGGGCTCTAAACACAAAATTTGTGGAATGGTCAAAAGTGCATGAAAATGGCCTATTTGCTCACTCTGAGGTCTCAAAAAGTGTTTTTTCACCCCGGGAAGTGAATTAAATACCATTTGAAGGCATTAAATGTTTAAGCAAAAACAGCTGATTTTTGACAAAAGAGATAACACCCCCCCATTATGTCATGCTTCAGAAAGGTGAAAAATTGTCAGTTTTCAAATGTTTTATTTTTGAATGTCAGTTCACATTTGTAGCTGGATCATCAGTTTTAGAGCTAAAATTAGCATGTTTAAAGTGATTTTCATGCTTCCAGGGGCCCGGGAAGTGAATTAAATACCATTTGGAGGCATTTAATGTTCAAGCAAAAACGGCTGATTTTTGACAAAAGAGATAACCCCCCCCCCCATTACGTCATTCTTCAGAAAGGTTAAAAAATGGTCCGTTTTCAAATGTTTTATTTTTGAACGTCAGTTCACATTTGTAGGTGGATTATTAGTTTTAGAGCTAAAATTAGCATGTTTAAAGTGATTTTCATCCTTCCAGGGGCTCTAAACACAAAATTTGTGGAATGGTCAAAAGTGCATGAAAATGGCCTATTTGCTCACTCTGAGGTCTCAAAAAGTGTTTTTTCACCCCGGGAAGTGAATTAAATACCATTTGGAGGCATTTAATGTTTAAGCAAAAACAGCTGATTTTTGACAAAAGAGATAACACCCCCACATTACATCATGCTTCAGAAAGGTGAAAAATTGTCAGTTTTCAAATGTTTTATTTTTGAATGTCAGTTCACATTTGTAGCTGGATCATCAGTTTTAGAGCTAAAATTAGCATGTTTAAAGTGATTTTCATGCTTCCAGGGGCCCGGGAAGTGAATTAAATACCATTTGGAGGCATTTGATGTTCAAGCAAAAACAGCTGATTTTTGACAAAAGAGATAACACCCCCCATTATGTCATTCTTCAGAAAGGTGAAAAATGGTCCGTTTTCAAATGTTTTATTTTTGAACGTCAGTTCACATTTGTAGGTGGATTATTAGTTTTAGAGCTAAAATTAGCATGTTTAAAGTGATTTTCATGCTTCCAGGGGCCCGGTAAGTGAATTAAATACCATTTGGAGGCATTTAATGTTCAAGCAAAAACGGCTGATTTTTGACAAAAGAGATAACAACTCCTCATTACGTCATTCTTCAGAAAGGTGAAAAATGGTCCGTTTTCAAATGTTTTATTTTTGAACGTCAGTTCACATTTGTAGGTGGATTATTAGTTTTAGAGCTAAAATTAGCATGTTTGAAGTGATTTTCATGCTTCCAGGGGCTCTAAACACAAGATTTGTGGAATGGTTAAAAGTGCATGAAAATGGCCAATTTGCTCACTCTGAGGTCTCAAAAAGTGTTTCTTCACCCCGGGAAGGGAATTAAATACCATTTGGAGGCATTTAATGTTCAAGCAAAAACAGCTGATTTTTGACAAAAGAGATAACACCCCCCATTACGTCATGCTTCAGAAAGGTGAAAAATTGTCCGTTTTCAAATGTTTTATTTTTGAATGTCAGTTCACATTTGTATGTGGATCATCAGTTTTAGAGCTAAAACTAGCATGTTTAAAGTGATTTTCATGCTTCCAGGGGCCCGGGAAGTGAATTAAATATCATTTGGAGGCATGTAATGTTCAAGCAAAAACAGCTGATTTTTGACAAAAGAGATAACACCCCCCCATTACGTCATTCTTCAGAAAGGTGAAAAAGGGTCCGTTTTCAAATGTTTTATTTTTGAACGTCAGTTCACATTTGTAGGTGGATTATTAGTTTTAGAGCTAAAATTAGCATGTTTAAAGTGATTTTCATGCTTCCAGGGGCTCTAAACACGAGATTTGTGGAATGGTTAAAAGTGCATGAAAATGGCCAATTTGCTCACTTTGACGTCTCAAAAAGTGTTTCTTCACCCCGGGAAGTGAATTAAATACCATTTGGAGGCATTTAATGTTCAAGCAAAAACAGCTGATTTTTGACGAAAGAGATAACACCCCCCCATTACGTCATTCTTCAGAAAGGTGAAAAATGGTCCGTTTTCAAATGTTTTATTTTTGAATGTCAGTTCATATTTGTAGGTGCATAATTAGTTTTAGAGCTAAAATTAGCATGTTTAAAGTGATTTTCATGCTTCTAGGGGCTCTAAACACAAGATTTGTGGAATGGTTAAAAGTGCATGAAAATGGCCAATTTGCTCACTCTGAGGTCTCAAAAAGTGTTTCTTCACCCCGGGAAGTGAATTAAATACTATTTGGAGGCATTTAATGTTCAAGCAAAAACAGCTGATTTTTGACAAAAGAGATAACACCCCCCCATTACGTCATGCTTCAGAAAGGTGAAAAATTGTACGTTTTCAAATGTTTTATTTTTGAATGTCAGTTCACATTTGTAGGTGGATCATCAGTTTTAGAGCTAAAATTAGCATGTTTAAAGTGATTTTCATGCTTCCAGGGGCCCGGTAAGTGAATTAAATACCATTTGGAGGCATTTAATGTTCAAGCAAAAACGGCTGATTTTTGACAAAAGAGATAACAACTCCTCATTACGTCATTCTTCAGAAAGGTGAAAAATGGTCCGTTTTCAAATGTTTTATTTTTGAACGTCAGTTCACATTTGTAGGTGGATTATTAGTTTTAGAGCTAAAATTAGCATGTTTGAAGTGATTTTCATGCTTCCAGGGGCTCTAAACACAAGATTTGTGGAATGGTTAAAAGTGCATGAAAATGGCCAATTTGCTCACTCTGAGGTCTCAAAAAGTGTTTCTTCACCCCGGGAAGGGAATTAAATACCATTTGGAGGCATTTAATGTTCAAGCAAAAACAGCTGATTTTTGACAAAAGAGATAACACCCCCCATTACGTCATGCTTCAGAAAGGTGAAAAATTGTCCGTTTTCAAATGTTTTATTTTTGAATGTCAGTTCACATTTGTATGTGGATCATCAGTTTTAGAGCTAAAACTAGCATGTTTAAAGTGATTTTCATGCTTCCAGGGGCCCGGGAAGTGAATTAAATATCATTTGGAGGCATGTAATGTTCAAGCAAAAACAGCTGATTTTTGACAAAAGAGATAACACCCCCCCATTACGTCATTCTTCAGAAAGGTGAAAAATGGTCCGTTTTCAAATGTTTTATTTTTGAACGTCAGTTCACATTTGTAGGTGGATTATTAGTTTTAGAGCTAAAATTAGCATGTTTAAAGTGATTTTCATGCTTCCAGGGGCTCTAAACACGAGATTTGTGGAATGGTTAAAAGTGCATGAAAATGGCCAATTTGCTCACTTTGACGTCTCAAAAAGTGTTTCTTCACCCCGGGAAGTGAATTAAATACCATTTGGAGGCATTTAATGTTCAAGCAAAAACAGCTGATTTTTGACGAAAGAGATAACACCCCCCCCATTACGTCATTCTTCAGAAAGGTGAAAAATGGTCCTTTTTCAAATGTTTTATTTTTGAACGTCAGTTGACATTTGTAGGTGGATTATTAGTTTTAGAGCTAAAATTAGCATGTTTAAAGTGATTTTCATGCTTCCAGGGGCTCTAAACACAAGATTTGTGGAATGGTTAAAAGTGCATGAAAATGGCCAATTTGCTCACTCTGAGGTCTCAAGAAGTGTTTCTTCACCCCGGGAAGTGAATTAAATACCATTTGGAGGCATTTAATGTTCAAGCAAAAACAGCTGATTTTTGACGAAAGAGATAACACCCCCCCATTACGTCATTCTTCAGAAAGGTGAAAAATGGTCCGTTTTCAAATGTTTTATTTTTGAATGTCAGTTCATATTTGTAGGTGCATAATTAGTTTTAGAGCTAAAATTAGCATGTTTAAAGTGATTTTCATGCTTCCAGGGGCTCTAAACACAAGATTTGTGGAATGGTTAAAAGTGCATGAAAATGGCCAATTTGCTCACTCTGAGGTCTCAAAAAGTGTTTCTTCACCCCGGGAAGTGAATTAAATACTATTTGGAGGCATTTAATGTTCAAGCAAAAACAGCTGATTTTTGACAAAAGAGATAACACCCCCCCATTACGTCATGCTTCAGAAAGGTGAAAAATTGTACGTTTTCAAATGTTTTATTTTTGAATGTCAGTTCACATTTGTAGGTGGATCATCAGTTTTAGAGCTAAAATTAGCATGTTTAAAGTGATTTTCATGCTTCCAGGGGCATGGGCAGTGAATTAAATACCATTTGGAGGCATTTAATGTTCAAGTAAAAACAGCTGATTTTTGACAAAAGAGATAACACCCCCCCCCATTACGTCATTCTTCAGAAAGGTGAAAA
The DNA here is from genome assembly GCF_964261635.1 of Lissotriton helveticus. Lineage (NCBI taxonomy): Eukaryota > Metazoa > Chordata > Amphibia > Caudata > Salamandridae > Lissotriton > Lissotriton helveticus. Next base: position 5,163,336 of record NW_027611740.1, read on the forward strand.
ATGGTCCGTTTTCAAATGTTTTATTTTTGAACGTCAGTTCACATTTGTAGGTGGATTATTAGTTTTACAGCTAAAATTTGCATGTTTAAAGTGATTTTCATGCTTTCAGGGGCCCGGGAAGTGAATTAAATACCATTGGAGGCATTTAATATTCAAGCAAAAACAGCTTATTTTTGACAAAAGAAATAACACCCCCCCCATTACGTCATTCTTCAGAAAGGTGAAAAATTGTCCGTTTTCAAATGTTTTATTTTTGAACGTCAGTTCACATTTGTAGGTGGATTATTAGTTTTAGAGCTCAAATTAGCATGTTTAAAGTGATTTTCATGCTTCCAGGGGCCGGGGAAGTGAATTAAATACCATTTGGAGGCATTTAATGTTCAAGCAAAAACAGCTGATTTTTGACAAAAGAGATACCACCCCCCCATTACGTCATTCTTCAGAAAGGTGAAAAATGGTCCGTTTTCAAATGTTTTATTTTTGAACGTCAGTTCACATTTGTAGGTGGATTATTAGTTTTAGAGCTAAAATTAGCATGTTTAAAGTGATTTTCATGCTTCCAGGGGCTCTAAACACGAGATTTGTGGAATGGTTAAAAGTGCATGAAAATGGCCAATTTGCTCACTCTGACGTCTCAAAAAGTGTTTCTTCACCCCAGGAAGTGAATTAAATACCATTTGGAGGCATTTAATGTTCAAGCAAAAACAGCTGATTTTTGACAAAAGAGATAACACCCCCCCATTACGTCATTCTTCAGAAAGGTTAAAAAATGGTCCGTTTTCAAATGTTTTATTTTTGAACGTCAGTTCACATTTGTAGGTGGATTATTAGTTTTAGAGCTAAAATTAGCATGTTTAAAGTGATTTTCATCCTTCCAGGGGCTCTAAACACAAAATTTGTGGAATGGTCAAAAGTGCATGAAAATGGCCTATTTGCTCACTCTGAGGTCTCAAAAAGTGTTTTTTCACCCCGGGAAGTGAATTAAATACCATTTGAAGGCATTAAATGTTTAAGCAAAAACAGCTGATTTTTGACAAAAGAGATAACACCCCCCCATTATGTCATGCTTCAGAAAGGTGAAAAATTGTCAGTTTTCAAATGTTTTATTTTTGAATGTCAGTTCACATTTGTAGCTGGATCATCAGTTTTAGAGCTAAAATTAGCATGTTTAAAGTGATTTTCATGCTTCCAGGGGCCCGGGAAGTGAATTAAATACCATTTGGAGGCATTTGATGTTCAAGCAAAAACAGCAGATTTTTGACAAAAGAGATAACACCCTCCCATTACGTCATTCTTCAGAAAGGTGAAAAATGGTCCGTTTTCAAATGTTTTATTTTTGAACATCAGTTCACATTTGTAGGTGGATTATTAGTTTTAGAGCTAAAATTAGCATGTTTAAAGTGATTTTCATGCTTCCAGGGGCCCGGAAGTGAATTAAATACTATTTGGAGGCATTTAATGTTCTAGCAAAAACAGCTGATTTTTGACAAAAGAGATAACACCCCCCCATTACGTCATGCTTCAGAAAGGTGAAAAATGGTCCATTTTCATATGTTTTATTTTTGAACGTCAGTTCACATTTGTAGGTGGTTTATACGTTTTAGAGCTAAAATTAGCATGTTTAAAGTGATTTTCATGCTTCCAGGGGCTCTAAACACAAGATTTGTGGAATGGTTAAAAGTGCATGAAAATGGCAAATTTGCTCACTCTGAGGTCTCAAAAAGTGTTTCTTCTCCCCGGGAAGTGAATTAAATACCATTTGGAGGCATTTAATGTTCAAGCAAAAACAGCTGATTTTTGACAAAAGAGATAACACCCCCCCATTACGTCATTCTTTAGAAAGGTGAAAAATGGTCCGTTTTCAAATGTTTTATTTTTGAACGTCAGTTCACATTTGTAGGTGGATTATTAGTTTTAGAGCTAAAATTAGCATGTTTAAAGTGATTTTCATCCTTCCAGGGGCTCTAAACACAAGATTTGTGGAATGGTTAAAAGTGCATGAAAATGCTTAATTTGCTCACTCTGAGGTCTCAAAAAGCGTTTCTTCACCCCGGGACGTGAATTAAATACCATTTGGAGGCATTTAATGTTTAAGCAAAAACAGCTGATTTTTGACAAAAGAGATAACACCCCCCCATTACGTCATGCTTCAGAAAGGTGAAAAATTGTCCGTTTTCAAATGTTTTATTTTTGAATGTCAGTTCACATTTGTAGGTGGATCATCAGTTTTAGAGCTAAAATTACCATGTTTAAAGTGATTTTAATGCTTCCAGGGGCTCGGGAAGTGAATTAAATACCATTTGGAGGCATTTAATGTTCAAGCAAAAACAGCTGATTTTTGACAAAAGAGATAACACCCTCCCATTACGTCATTCTTCAGAAAGGTGAAAAATGGTCCGTTTTCAAATGTTTTATTTTTTAACGTCAGTTCACATTTGTAGGTGGATTATTAGTTTTAGAGCTAAAATTAGCATGTTTAAAGTGATTTTCATGCTTCCAGGGCCCGGGAAGTGAATTAAATACCATTTGGAGGCATTTAATGTTCAAGCAAAAACAGCTGATTTTTGACAAAAGAGATAACAACTCCTCATTACGTCATTCTTCAGAAAGGTGAAAAATGGTCCGTTTTCAAATGTTTTATTTTTGAACGTCAGTTCACATTTGTAGGTGGATTATTAGTTTTAGAGCTAAAATTAGCATGTTTGAAGTGATTTTCATGCTTCCAGGGGCTCTAAACACAAGATTTGTGGAATGGTTAAAAGTGCATGAAAATGGCCAATTTGCTCACTCTGAGGTCTCAAAAAGTGTTTCTTCACCCCGGGAAGGGAATTAAATACCATTTGGAGGCATTTAATGTTCAAGCAAAAACAGCTGATTTTTGACAAAAGAGATAACACCCCCCATTACGTCATGCTTCAGAAAGGTGAAAAATTGTCCGTTTTCAAATGTTTTATTTTTGAATGTCAGTTCACATTTGTATGTGGATCATCAGTTTTAGAGCTAAAACTAGCATGTTTAAAGTGATTTTCATGCTTCCAGGGGCCCGGGAAGTGAATTAAATATCATTTGGAGGCATGTAATGTTCAAGCAAAAACAGCTGATTTTTGACAAAAGAGATAACACCCCCCATTACGTCATTCTTCAGAAAGGTGAAAAATGGTCCGTTTTCAAATGTTTTATTTTTGAACGTCAGTTCACATTTGTAGGTGGATTATTAGTTTTAGAGCTAAAATTAGCATGTTTAAAGTGATTTTCATGCTTCCAGGGGCTCTAAACACGAGATTTGTGGAATGGTTAAAAGTGCATGAAAATGGCCAATTTGCTCACTTTGACGTCTCAAAAAGTGTTTCTTCACCCCGGGAAGTGAATTAAATACCATTTGGAGGCATTTAATGTTCAAGCAAAAACAGCTGATTTTTGACGAAAGAGATAACACCCCCCCCATTACGTCATTCTTCAGAAAGGTGAAAAATGGTCCTTTTTCAAATGTTTTATTTTTGAACGTCAGTTGACATTTGTAGGTGGATTATTAGTTTTAGAGCTAAAATTAGCATGTTTAAAGTGATTTTCATGCTTCCAGGGGCTCTAAACACAAGATTTGTGGAATGGTTAAAAGTGCATGAAAATGGCCAATTTGCTCACTCTGAGGTCTCAAGAAGTGTTTCTTCACCCCGGGAAGTGAATTAAATACCATTTGGAGGCATTTAATGTTCAAGCAAAAACAGCTGATTTTTGACGAAAGAGATAACACCCCCCCATTACGTCATTCTTCAGAAAGGTGAAAAATGGTCCGTTTTCAAATGTTTTATTTTTGAATGTCAGTTCATATTTGTAGGTGCATAATTAGTTTTAGAGCTAAAATTAGCATGTTTAAAGTGATTTTCATGCTTCCAGGGGCTCTAAACACAAGATTTGTGGAATGGTTAAAAGTGCATGAAAATGGCCAATTTGCTCACTCTGAGGTCTCAAAAAGTGTTTCTTCACCCCGGGAAGTGAATTAAATACTATTTGGAGGCATTTAATGTTCAAGCAAAAACAGCTGATTTTTGACAAAAGAGATAACACCCCCCCATTACGTCATGCTTCAGAAAGGTGAAAAATTGTACGTTTTCAAATGTTTTATTTTTGAATGTCAGTTCACATTTGTAGGTGGATCATCAGTTTTAGAGCTAAAATTAGCATGTTTAAAGTGATTTTCATGCTTCCAGGGGCACGGGCAGTGAATTAAATACCATTTGGAGGCATTTAATGTTCAAGTAAAAACAGCTGATTTTTGACAAAAGAGATAACACCCCCCCCCATTACGTCATTCTTCAGAAAGGTGAAAAATGGTCCGTTTTCAAATGTTTTATTTTTGAACGTCAGTTCACATTTGTAGGTGGATTATTAGTTTTACAGCTAAAATTTGCATGTTTAAAGTGATTTTCATGCTTTCAGGGGCCCGGGAAGTGAATTAAATACCATTGGAGGCATTTAATATTCAAGCAAAAACAGCTTATTTTTGACAAAAGAAATAACACCCCCCCCATTACGTCATTCTTCAGAAAGGTGAAAAATTGTCCGTTTTCAAATGTTTTATTTTTGAACGTCAGTTCACATTTGTAGGTGGATTATTAGTTTTAGAGCTAAAATTAGCATGTTTAAAGTGATTTTCATGCTTCCAGGGGCCGGGGAAGTGAATTAAATACCATTTGGAGGCATTTAATGTTCAAGCAAAAACAGCTGATTTTTGACAAAAGAGATACCACCCCCCCATTACGTCATTCTTCAGAAAGGTGAAAAATGGTCCGTTTTCAAATGTTTTATTTTTGAACGTCAGTTCACATTTGTAGGTGGATTATTAGTTTTAGAGCTAAAATTAGCATGTTTAAAGTGATTTTCATGCTTCCAGGGGCTCTAAACACGAGATTTGTGGAATGGTTAAAAGTGCATGAAAATGGCCAATTTGCTCACTCTGACGTCTCAAAAAGTGTTTCTTCACCCCAGGAAGTGAATTAAATACCATTTGGAGGCATTTAATGTTCAAGCAAAAACAGCTGATTTTTGACAAAAGAGATAACACCCCCCATTACGTCATTCTTCAGAAAGGTGAAAAATGGTCCGTTTTCAAATGTTTTATTTTTGAACGTCAGTTCACATTTGTAGGTGGATTATTAGTTTTAGAGCTAAAATTAGCATGTTTAAAGTGATTTTCATGCTTCCAGGGGCTCTAAACACGAGATTTGTGGAATGGTTAAAAGTGCATGAAAATGGCCAATTTGCTCACTTTGACGTCTCAAAAAGTGTTTCTTCACCCCGGGAAGTGAATTAAATACCATTTGGAGGCATTTAATGTTCAAGCAAAAACAGCTGATTTTTGACGAAAGAGATAACATCCCCCCCATTACGTCATTCTTCAGAAAGGTGAAAAATGGTCCTTTTTCAAATGTTTTATTTTTGAACGTCAGTTGACATTTGTAGGTGGATTATTAGTTTTAGAGCTAAAATTAGCATGTTTAAAGTGATTTTCATGCTTCCAGGGGCTCTAAACACAAGATTTGTGGAATGGTTAAAAGTGCATGAAAATGGCCAATTTGCTCACTCTGAGGTCTCAAGAAGTGTTTCTTCACCCCGGGAAGTGAATTAAATACCATTTGGAGGCATTTAATGTTCAAGCAAAAACAGCTGATTTTTGACGAAAGAGATAACACCCCCCCATTACGTCATTCTTCAGAAAGGTGAAAAATGGTCCGTTTTCAAATGTTTTATTTTTGAATGTCAGTTCATATTTGTAGGTGCATAATTAGTTTTAGAGCTAAAATTAGCATGTTTAAAGTGATTTTCATGCTTCCAGGGGCTCTAAACACAAGATTTGTGGAATGGTTAAAAGTGCATGAAAATGGCCAATTTGCTCACTCTGAGGTCTCAAAAAGTGTTTCTTCACCCCGGGAAGTGAATTAAATACTATTTGGAGGCATTTAATGTTCAAGCAAAAACAGCTGATTTTTGACAAAAGAGATAACACCCCCCCATTACGTCATGCTTCAGAAAGGTGAAAAATTGTACGTTTTCAAATGTTTTATTTTTGAATGTCAGTTCACATTTGTAGGTGGATCATCAGTTTTAGAGCTAAAATTAGCATGTTTAAAGTGATTTTCATGCTTCCAGGGGCACGGGCAGTGAATTAAATACCATTTGGAGGCATTTAATGTTCAAGTAAAAACAGCTGATTTTTGACAAAAGAGATAACACCCCCCCCCATTACGTCATTCTTCAGAAAGGTGAAAAATTGTCCGTTTTCAAATGTTTTATTTTTGAACGTCAGTTCACATTTGTAGGTGGATTATTAGTTTTAGAGCTAAAATTAGCATGTTTAAAGTGATTTTCATGCTTCCAGGGGCCGGGGAAGTGAATTAAATACCATTTGGAGGCATTTAATGTTCAAGCAAAAACAGCTGATTTTTGACAAAAGAGATACCACCCCCCCATTACGTCATTCTTCAGAAAGGTGAAAAATGGTCCGTTTTCAAATGTTTTATTTTTGAACGTCAGTTCACATTTGTAGGTGGATTATTAGTTTTAGAGCTAAAATTAGCATGTTTAAAGTGATTTTCATGCTTCCAGGGGCTCTAAACACGAGATTTGTGGAATGGTTAAAAGTGCATGAAAATGGCCAATTTGCTCACTCTGACGTCTCAAAAAGTGTTTCTTCACCCCAGGAAGTGAATTAAATACCATTTGGAGGCATTTAATGTTCAAGCAAAAACAGCTGATTTTTGACAAAAGAGATAACACCCCCCCATTACGTCATTCTTCAGAAAGGTTAAAAAATGGTCCGTTTTCAAATGTTTTATTTTTGAACGTCAGTTCACATTTGTAGGTGGATTATTAGTTTTAGAGCTAAAATTAGCATGTTTAAAGTGATTTTCATCCTTCCAGGGGCTCTAAACACAAAATTTGTGGAATGGTCAAAAGTGCATGAAAATGGCCTATTTGCTCACTCTGAGGTCTCAAAAAGTGTTTTTTCACCCCGGGAAGTGAATTAAATACCATTTGGAGGCATTAAATGTTTAAGCAAAAACAGCTGATTTTTGACAAAAGAGATAACACCCCCCCATTATGTCATGCTTCAGAAAGGTGAAAAATTGTCAGTTTTCAAATGTTTTATTTTTGAATGTCAGTTCACATTTGTAGCTGGATCATCAGTTTTAGAGCTAAAATTAGCATGTTTAAAGTGATTTTCATGCTTCCAGGGGCCCGGGAAGTGAATTAAATACCATTTGGAGGCATTTGATGTTCAAGCAAAAACAGCAGATTTTTGACAAAAGAGATAACACCCTCCCATTACGTCATTCTTCAGAAAGGTGAAAAATGGTCCGTTTTCAAATGTTTTATTTTTGAACATCAGTTCACATTTGTAGGTGGATTATTAGTTTTAGAGCTAAAATTAGCATGTTTAAAGTGATTTTCATGCTTCCAGGGGCCCGGAAGTGAATTAAATACTATTTGGAGGCATTTAATGTTCTAGCAAAAACAGCTGATTTTTGACAAAAGAGATAACACCCCCCCATTACGTCATGCTTCAGAAAGGTGAAAAATGGTCCATTTTCATATGTTTTATTTTTGAACGTCAGTTCACATTTGTAGGTGGTTTATAAGTTTTAGAGCTAAAATTAGCATGTTTAAAGTGATTTTCATGCTTCCAGGGGCTCTAAACACAAGATTTGTGGAATGGTTAAAAGTGCATGAAAATGGCAAATTTGCTCACTCTGAGGTCTCAAAAAGTGTTTCTTCTCCCCGGGAAGTGAATTAAATACCATTTGGAGGCATTTAATGTTCAAGCAAAAACAGCTGATTTTTGACAAAAGAGATAACACCCCCCCATTACGTCATTCTTTAGAAAGGTGAAAAATGTTCCGTTTTCAAATGTTTTATTTTTGAACGTCAGTTCACATTTGTAGGTGGATTATTAGTTTTAGAGCTAAAATTAGCATGTTTAAAGTGATTTTCATCCTTCCAGGGGCTCTAAACACAAGATTTGTGGAATGGTTAAAAGTGCATGAAAATGCTTAATTTGCTCACTCTGAGGTCTCAAAAAGCGTTTCTTCACCCCGGGACGTGAATTAAATACCATTTGGAGGCATTTAATGTTTAAGCAAAAACAGCTGATTTTTGACAAAAGAGATAACACCCCCCCATTACGTCATGCTTCAGAAAGGTGAAAAATTGTCCGTTTTCAAATGTTTTATTTTTGAATGTCAGTTCACATTTGTAGGTGGATCATCAGTTTTAGAGCTAAAATTACCATGTTTAAAGTGATTTTAATGCTTCCAGGGGCTCGGGAAGTGAATTAAATACCATTTGGAGGCATTTAATGTTCAAGCAAAAACAGCTGATTTTTGACAAAAGAGATAACACCCTCCCATTACGTCATTCTTCAGAAAGGTGAAAAATGGTCCGTTTTCAAATGTTTTATTTTTGAACGTCAGTTCACATTTGTAGGTGGATTATTAGTTTTAGAGCTAAAATTAGCATGTTTAAAGTGATTTTCATGCTTCCAGGGCCCGGGAAGTGAATTAAATACCATTTGGAGGCATTTAATGTTCAAGCAAAAACAGCTGATTTTTGACAAAAGAGATAACACCCCCCCATTACCTCATGCTTCAGAAAGGTGAAAAATGGTCCATTTTCAAATGTTTTATTTTTGAATGTCAGTTCACATTTGTAGCTGGATCATCAGTTTTAGAGCTAAAATTAGCATGTTTAAAGTGATTTTCATGCTTCCAGGGGCCCGGGAAGTGAATTAAATACCATTTGGAGGCATTTAATGTTCAAGCAAAAACAGCTGATTTTTGACAAAAGAGATAACACCCTCCCATTACGTCATTCTTCAGAAAGGTGAAAAATGGTCCGTTTTCAAATGTTTTATTTTTGAACGTCAGTTCACATTTGTAGGTGGATTATTAGTTTTAGAGCTAAAATTAGCATGTTTAAAGTGATTTTCATGCTTCCAGGGGCCCGGGAAGTGAATTAAATACCATTTGGAGGCATTTAATGTTCAAGCAAAAACGGCTGATTTTTGACAAAAGAGATAACACCCCCCCATTACGTCATTCTTCAGAAAGGTGAAAAATGGTCTGTTTTCAAATGTTTTATTTTTGAACGTCAGTTCACATTTGTAGGTGGATTATAAGTTTTACAGCTAAAATTAGCATGTTTAAAGTGATTTTCATCCTTCCAGTGGCTCTAAACACAAGATTTGTGGAATGGTTAAAAGTGCATGAAAGTGGCCAATTTGCTCACTCTGAGGTCTCAAAAAGTGTTTCTTCACCCCGGGAAGTGAATTAAATACCATTTGGAGGCATTTAATGTTCAAGCAAAAACAGCAGATTTTTGACAAAAGAGATAACACCCCCCCATTACGTCATGCTTCAGAAAGGTGAAAAATTGTCCGTTTTCAAATGTTTTATTTTTGAATGTCAGTTCACATTTGTAGGTGGATCATCAGTTTTAGAGCTAAAATTAGCATGTTTAAAGTGATTTTCATGCTTCCAGGGGCCCGGGAAGTGAATTAAATACCATTTGGAGGCATTTAATGTTCAAGCAAAAACAGCTGATTTTTGACAAAAGAGATAACACCCCCCCCATTACGTCATGCTTCAGAAAGGTGAAAAATGGTCTGTTTTCAAATGTTTTATTTTTGAAGTCAGTTCACATTTGTAGGTGGATTATTAGTTTTAGAGCTAAAATTAGCATGTTTAAAGTGATTTTCATGCTTCCAGGGGCCCGGGAAGTGAATTAAATACCATGTGGAGGCATTTAATGTTCAAGCAAAAACGGCTGATTTTTGACAAAAGAGATAACAACTCCCCATTACGTCATTCTTCAGAAAGGTGAAAAATGGTCTGTTTTCAAATGTTTTATTTTTGAACGTCAGTTCACATTTGTAGGTGGATTATTAGTTTTAGAGCTAAAATTAGCATGTTTAAAGTGATTTTCATGCTTCCAGGGGCCCGAGAAGTGAATTAAATACCATTTGGAGGCATTTAATGTTCAAGCAAAAACGGCTGATTTTTGACAAAAGAGATAACACCCCCCATTACGTCATTCTTCAGAAAGGTGAAAAATGTTCCATTTTCAAATGTTTTATTTTTGAACGTCAGTTCACATTTGTAGGTGGATTATTAGTTTTAGAGCTAAAATTAGCATGTTTGAAGTGATTTTCATGCTTCCAGGAGCTCTAAACACAAGATTTGTGGAATGGTTAAAAGTGCATGAAAATGGCCAATTTGCTCACTCTGAGGTCTCAAAAAGTGTTTCTTCACCCCGGGAAGTGAATTAAATACCATTTGGAGGCATTTAATGTTCAAGCAAAAACAGCTGATTTTTGACAAAAGAGATAACACACCCCCATTACGTCATTCTTCAGAAAGGTGAAAAATGGTCCGTTTTCAAATGTTTTATTTTTGAACGTCAGTTCACATTTGTAGGTGGATTATTAGTTTTAGAGCTAAAATTAGCATGTTTAAAGTGATTTTCATCCTTCCAGGGGCTCTAACCACAAGATTTGTAGAATGGTTAAAAGTGCATGAAAATGCTCAATTTGCTCACTCTGAGGTCTCAAAAAGTGTTTCTTCACCCCGGGACGTGAATTAAATACCATTTGGAGGCATTTAATGTTTAAGCAAAAACAGCTGATTTTTGACAAAAGAGATAACACCCTCCCATTACGTCATTCTTCAGAAAGGTGAAAAATGGTCCGTTTTCAAATGTTTTATTTTTGAACGTCAGTTCACATTTGTAGGTGGATTATTAGTTTTAGAGCTAAAATTAGCATGTTTAAAGTGATTTTCATGCTTCCAGGGCCCGGGAAGTGAATTAAATACCATTTGGAGGCATTTAATGTTCAAGCAAAAACAGCTGATTTTTGTCAAAAGAGATAACACCCCCCATTACGTCATTCTTCAGAAAGGTGAAAAATGGTCCGTTTTCAAATGTTTTATTTTTGAACATCAGTTCACATTTGTAGGTGGATTATTAGTTTTAGAGCTAAATTAGCATGTTTAAAGTGATTTTCATGCTTCCAGGGGCCCGGGAAGTGAATTAAATACTATTTGGAGGCATTTAATGTTCAAGCAAAAACAGCTGATTTTTGACAAATGAGATAACACCCCCCCATTACGTCATTCTTCAGAAAGGTTAAAAAATGGTCCGTTTTCAAATGTTTTATTTTTGAACGTCAGTTCACATTTGTAGGTGGATTATTAGTTTTAGAGCTAAAATTAGCATGTTTAAAGTGATTTTCATCCTTCCAGGGGCTCTAAACACAAAATTTGTGGAATGGTCAAAAGTGCATGAAAATGGCCTATTTGCTCACTCTGAGGTCTCAAAAAGTGTTTTTTCACCCCGGGAAGTGAATTAAATACCATTTGGAGGCATTTAATGTTTAAGCAAAAACAGCTGATTTTTGACAAAAGAGATAACACCCCCCCATTACGTCATGCTTCAGAAAGGTGAAAAATTGTCAGTTTTCAAATGTTTTATTTTTGAATGTCAGTTCACATTTGTAGCTGGATCATCAGTTTTAGAGCTAAAATTAGCATGTTTAAAGTGATTTTCATGCTTCCAGGGGCCCGGGAAGTGAATTAAATACTATTTGGAGGCATTTAATGTTCAAGCAAAAACAGCAGATTTTTGACAAAAGAGATAACACCCTCCCATTACGTCATTCTTCAGAAAGGTGAAAAATGGTCCGTTTTCAAATGTTTTATTTTTGAACATCAGTTCACATTTGTAGGTGGATTATTAGTTTTAGAGCTAAAATTAGCATGTTTAAAGTGATTTTCATGCTTCCAGGGGCCCGGGAAGTGAATTAAATACTATTTGGAGGCATTTAATGTTCAAGCAAAAACAGCTGATTTTTGACAAAAGAGATAACACCCCCCCATTACGTCATGCTTCAGAAAGGTGAAAAATGGTCCATTTTCATATGTTTTATTTTTGAACGTCAGTTCACATTTGTAGGTGGTTTATACGTTTTAGAGCTAAAATTAGCATGTTTAAAGTGATTTTCATGCTTCCAGGGGCTCTAAACACAAGATTTGTGGAATGGTTAAAAGTGCATGAAAATGCTTAATTTGCTCACTCTGAGGTCTCAAAAAGTGTTTCTTCTCCCCGGGAAGTGAATTAAATACCATTTGGAGGCATTTAATGTTCAAGCAAAAACAGCTGATTTTTGACAAAAGAGATAACACCCCCCCATTACGTCATTCTTTAGAAAGGTGAAAAATGGTCTGTTTTCAAATGTTTTATTTTTGAAGTCAGTTCACATTTGTAGGTGGATTATTAGTTTTAGAGCTAAAATTAGCATGTTTAAAGTGATTTTCATGCTTCCAGGGGCCCGGGAAGTGAATTAAATACCATGTGGAGGCATTTAATGTTCAAGCAAAAACGGCTGATTTTTGACAAAAGAGATAACAACTCCCCATTACGTCATTCTTCAGAAAGGTGAAAAATGGTCTGTTTTCAAATGTTTTATTTTTGAACGTCAGTTCACATTTGTAGGTGGATTATTAGTTTTAGAGCTAAAATTAGCATGTTTAAAGTGATTTTCATGCTTCCAGGGGCCCGAGAAGTGAATTAAATACCATTTGGAGGCATTTAATGTTCAAGCAAAAACGGCTGATTTTTGACAAAAGAGATAACACCCCCCATTACGTCATTCTTCAGAAAGGTGAAAAATGTTCCATTTTCAAATGTTTTATTTTTGAACGTCAGTTCACATTTGTAGGTGGATTATTAGTTTTAGAGCTAAAATTAGCATGTTTGAAGTGATTTTCATGCTTCCAGGAGCTCTAAACACAAGATTTGTGGAATGGTTAAAAGTGCATGAAAATGGCCAATTTGCTCACTCTGAGGTCTCAAAAAGTGTTTCTTCACCCCGGGAAGTGAATTAAATACCATTTGGAGGCATTTAATGTTCAAGCAAAAACAGCTGATTTTTGACAAAAGAGATAACACACCCCCATTACGTCATTCTTCAGAAAGGTGAAAAATGGTCCGTTTTCAAATGTTTTATTTTTGAACGTCAGTTCACATTTGTAGGTGGATTATTAGTTTTAGAGCTAAAATTAGCATGTTTAAAGTGATTTTCATCCTTCCAGGGGCTCTAACCACAAGATTTGTAGAATGGTTAAAAGTGCATGAAAATGCTCAATTTGCTCACTCTGAGGTCTCAAAAAGTGTTTCTTCACCCCGGGACGTGAATTAAATACCATTTGGAGGCATTTAATGTTTAAGCAAAAACAGCTGATTTTTGACAAAAGAGATAACACCCTCCCATTACGTCATTCTTCAGAAAGGTGAAAAATGGTCCGTTTTCAAATGTTTTATTTTTGAACGTCAGTTCACATTTGTAGGTGGATTATTAGTTTTAGAGCTAAAATTAGCATGTTTAAAGTGATTTTCATGCTTCCAGGGCCCGGGAAGTGAATTAAATACCATGTGGAGGCATTTAATGTTCAAGCAAAAACGGCTGATTTTTGACAAAAGAGATAACAACTCCCCATTACGTCATTCTTCAGAAAGGTGAAAAATGGTCTGTTTTCAAATGTTTTATTTTTGAACGTCAGTTCACATTTGTAGGTGGATTATTAGTTTTAGAGCTAAAATTAGCATGTTTAAAGTGATTTTCATGCTTCCAGGGGCCCGAGAAGTGAATTAAATACCATTTGGAGGCATTTAATGTTCAAGCAAAAACGGCTGATTTTTGACAAAAGAGATAACACCCCCCATTACGTCATTCTTCAGAAAGGTGAAAAATGTTCCATTTTCAAATGTTTTATTTTTGAACGTCAGTTCACATTTGTAGGTGGATTATTAGTTTTAGAGCTAAAATTAGCATGTTTGAAGTGATTTTCATGCTTCCAGGAGCTCTAAACACAAGATTTGTGGAATGGTTAAAAGTGCATGAAAATGGCCAATTTGCTCACTCTGAGGTCTCAAAAAGTGTTTCTTCACCCCGGGAAGTGAATTAAATACCATTTGGAGGCATTTAATGTTCAAGCAAAAACAGCTGATTTTTGACAAAAGAGATAACACCCTCCCATTACGTCATTCTTCAGAAAGGTGAAAAATGGTCCGTTTTCAAATGTTTTATTTTTGAACGTCAGTTCACATTTGTAGGTGGATTATTAGTTTTAGAGCTAAAATTAGCATGTTTAAAGTGATTTTCATCCTTCCAGGGGCTCTAACCACAAGATTTGTAGAATGGTTAAAAGTGCATGAAAATGCTCAATTTGCTCACTCTGAGGTCTCAAAAAGTGTTTCTTCACCCCGGGACGTGAATTAAATACCATTTGGAGGCATTTAATGTTTAAGCAAAAACAGCTGATTTTTGACAAAAGAGATAACACCCTCCCATTACGTCATTCTTCAGAAAGGTGAAAAATGGTCCGTTTTCAAATGTTTTATTTTTGAACGTCAGTTCACATTTGTAGGTGGATTATTAGTTTTAGAGCTAAAATTAGCATGTTTAAAGTGATTTTCATGCTTCCAGGGCCCGGGAAGTGAATTAAATACCATTTGGAGGCATTTAATGTTCAAGCAAAAACAGCTGATTTTTGTCAAAAGAGATAACACCCCCCATTACGTCATTCTTCAGAAAGGTGAAAAATGGTCCGTTTTCAAATGTTTTATTTTTGAACATCAGTTCACATTTGTAGGTGGATTATTAGTTTTAGAGCTAAATTAGCATGTTTAAAGTGATTTTCATGCTTCCAGGGGCCCGGGAAGTGAATTAAATACTATTTGGAGGCATTTAATGTTCAAGCAAAAACAGCTGATTTTTGACAAATGAGATAACACCCCCCCATTACGTCATTCTTCAGAAAGGTTAAAAAATGGTCCGTTTTCAAATGTTTTATTTTTGAACGTCAGTTCACATTTGTAGGTGGATTATTAGTTTTAGAGCTAAAATTAGCATGTTTAAAGTGATTTTCATCCTTCCAGGGGCTCTAAACACAAAATTTGTGGAATGGTCAAAAGTGCATGAAAATGGCCTATTTGCTCACTCTGAGGTCTCAAAAAGTGTTTTTTCACCCCGGGAAGTGAATTAAATACCATTTGGAGGCATTTAATGTTTAAGCAAAAACAGCTGATTTTTGACAAAAGAGATAACACCCCCCCATTACGTCATGCTTCAGAAAGGTGAAAAATTGTCAGTTTTCAAATGTTTTATTTTTGAATGTCAGTTCACATTTGTAGCTGGATCATCAGTTTTAGAGCTAAAATTAGCATGTTTAAAGTGATTTTCATGCTTCCAGGGGCCCGGGAAGTGAATTAAATACTATTTGGAGGCATTTAATGTTCAAGCAAAAACAGCAGATTTTTGACAAAAGAGATAACACCCTCCCATTACGTCATTCTTCAGAAAGGTGAAAAATGGTCCGTTTTCAAATGTTTTATTTTTGAACATCAGTTCACATTTGTAGGTGGATTATTAGTTTTAGAGCTAAAATTAGCATGTTTAAAGTGATTTTCATGCTTCCAGGGGCCCGGGAAGTGAATTAAATACTATTTGGAGGCATTTAATGTTCAAGCAAAAACAGCTGATTTTTGACAAAAGAGATAACACCCCCCCATTACGTCATGCTTCAGAAAGGTGAAAAATGGTCCATTTTCATATGTTTTATTTTTGAACGTCAGTTCACATTTGTAGGTGGTTTATACGTTTTAGAGCTAAAATTAGCATGTTTAAAGTGATTTTCATGCTTCCAGGGGCTCTAAACACAAGATTTGTGGAATGGTTAAAAGTGCATGAAAATGCTTAATTTGCTCACTCTGAGGTCTCAAAAAGTGTTTCTTCTCCCCGGGAAGTGAATTAAATACCATTTGGAGGCATTTAATGTTCAAGCAAAAACAGCTGATTTTTGACAAAAGAGATAACACCCCCCCATTACGTCATTCTTTAGAAAGGTGAAAAATGGTCCGTTTTCAAATGTTTTATTTTTGAACGTCAGTTCACATTTGTAGGTGGATTATTAGTTTTAGAGCTAAAATTAGCATGTTTAAAGTGATTTTCATCCTTCCAGGGGCTCTAAACACAAGATTTGTGGAATGGTTAAAAGTGCATGAAAATGCTTAATTTGCTCACTCTGAGGTCTCAAAAAGTGTTTCTTCACCCCGGGACGTGAATTAAATACCATTTGGAGGCATTTAATGTTTAAGCAAAAACAGCTGATTTTTGACAAAAGAGATAACACCCCCCCATTACGTCATGCTTCAGAAAGGTGAAAAATTGTCCGTTTTCAAATGTTTTATTTTTGAATGTCAGTTCACATTTATAGGTGGATCATCAGTTTTAGAGCTAAAATTACCATGTTTAAAGTGATTTTAATGCTTCCAGGGGCCCGGGAAGTGAATTAAATACCATTTGGAGGCATTTAATGTTCAAGCAAAAACAGCTGATTTTTGACAAAAGAGATAACACCCTCCCATTACGTCATTCTTCAGAAAGGTGAAAAATGGTCCGTTTTCAAATGTTTTATTTTTGAACGTCAGTTCACATTTGTAGGTGGATTATTAGTTTTAGAGCTAAAATTAGCATGTTTAAAGTGATTTTCATGCTTCCAGGGCCCGGGAAGTGAATTAAATACCATTTGGAGGCATTTAATGTTCAAGCAAAAACAGCAGATTTTTGACAAAAGAGATAACACCCCCCCATTACCTCATGCTTCAGAAAGGTGAAAAATGGTCCATTTTCAAATGTTTTATTTTTGAATGTCAGTTCACATTTGTAGCTGGATCATCAGTATTAGGACTAAAATTAGCATGTTTAAAGTGATTTTCATGCTTCCAGGGGCCCGGGAAGTGAATTAAATACCATTTGGAGGCATTTAATGTTCAAGCAAAAACAGCTGATTTTTGACAAAAGAGATAACACCCTCCCATTACGTCATTCTTCAGAAAGGTGAAAAATGGTCCGTTTTCAAATGTTTTATTTTTGAACGTCAGTTCACATTTGTAGGTGGATTATTAGTTTTAGAGCTAAAATTAGCATGTTTAAAGTGATTTTCATGCTTCCAGGGGCCCGGGAAGTGAATTAAATACCATTTGGAGGCATTTAATGTTCAAGCAAAAACGGCTGATTTTTGACAAAAGAGATAACACCCCCCCATTACGTCATTCTTCAGAAAGGTGAAAAATGGTCTGTTTTCAAATGTTTTATTTTTGAACGTCAGTTCACATTTGTAGGTGGATTATAAGTTTTACAGCTAAAATTAGCATGTTTAAAGTGATTTTCATCCTTCCAGTGGCTCTAAACACAAGATTTGTGGAATGGTTAAAAGTGCATGAAAGTGGCCAATTTGCTCACTCTGAGGTCTCAAAAAGTGTTTCTTCACCCCGGGAAGTGAATTAAATACCATTTGGAGGCATTTAATGTTCAAGCAAAAACAGCAGATTTTTGACAAAAGAGATAACACCCCCCATTACGTCATGCTTCAGAAAGGTGAAAAATTGTCCGTTTTCAAATGTTTTATTTTTGAATGTCAGTTCACATTTGTAGGTGGATCATCAGTTTTAGAGCTAAAATTAGCATGTTTAAAGTGATTTTCATGCTTCCAGGGGCCCGGGAAGTGAATTAAATACCATTTGGAGGCATTTAATGTTCAAGCAAAAACAGCTGATTTTTGACAAAAGAGATAACACCCCCCCCCCATTACGTCATGCTTCAGAAAGGTGAAAAATGGTCCGTTTTCAAATGTTTTATTTTTGAACGTCAGTTCACATTTGTAGGTGGATTATTAGTTTTAGAGCTAAAATTAGCATGTTTAAAGTGATTTTCATGCTTCCAGGGCCCGGGAAGTGAATTAAATACCATTTGGAGGCATTTAATGTTCAAGCAAAAACAGCTGATTTTTGTCAAAAGAGATAACACCCCCCATTACGTCATTCTTCAGAAAGGTGAAAAATGGTCCGTTTTCAAATGTTTTATTTTTGAACGTCAGTTCACATTTGTAGGTGGATTATTAGTTTTAGAGCTAAAATTAGCATGTTTAAAGTGATTTTCATGCTTCCAGGGGCCCGGGAAGTGAATTAAATACCATTTGGAGGCATTTTATGTTCAAGCAAAAACGGCTGATTTTTGACAAAAGAGATAACAACTCCCCATTACGTCATTCTTCAGAAAGGTGAAAAATGGTCTGTTTTCAAATGTTTTATTTTTGAACGTCAGTTCACATTTGTAGGTGGATTATTAGTTTTAGAGCTAAAATTAGCATGTTTAAAGTGATTTTCATGCTTCCAGGGGCCCGAGAAGTGAATTAAATACCATTTGGAGGCATTTAATGTTCAAGCAAAAAACGGCTGATTTTTGACAAAAGAGATAACCACCCCCATTACGTCATTCTTCAGAAAGGTGAAAAATGGTCCGTTTTCAAATGTTTTATTTTTGAACGTCAGTTCACATTTGTAGGTGGATTATTAGTTTTAGAGCTAAAATTAGCATGTTTGAAGTGATTTTCATGCTTCCAGGAGCTCTAAACACAAGATTTGTGGAATGGTTAAAAGTGCATGAAAATGGCCAATTTGCTCACTCTGAGGTCTCAAAAAGTGTTTCTTCACCCCGGGAAGTGAATTAAATACCATTTGGAGGCATTTAATGTTCAAGCAAAAACAGCAGATTTTTGACAAAAGAGATAACACACCCCCATTACGTCATTCTTCAGAAAGGTGAAAAATGGTCCGTTTTCAAATGTTTTATTTTTGAACGTCAGTTCACATTTGTAGGTGGATTATTAGTTCTAGAGGTAAATTTAGCATGTTTAAAGTGATTTTCATCCTTCCAGGGGCTCTAAACACAAGATTTGTAGAATGGTTAAAAATGCATGAAAATGCTCAATTTGCTCACTCTGAGGTCTCAAAAAGTGTTTCTTCACCCCGGGACGTGAATTAAATACCATTTGGAGGCATTTAATGTTTAAGCAAAAACAGCTGATTTTTGACAAAAGAGATAACACCCTCCCATTACGTCATTCTTCAGAAAGGTGAAAAATGGTCCGTTTTCAAATGTTTTATTTTTGAACGTCAGTTCACATTTGTAGGTGGATTATTAGTTTTAGAGCTAAAATTAGCATGTTTAAAGTGATTTTCATGCTTCCAGGGCCCGGGAAGTGAATTAAATACCATTTGGAGGCATTTAATGTTCAAGCAAAAACAGCTGATTTTTGACAAAAGAGATAACACCCCCCATTACGTCATTCTTCAGAAAGGTTAAAAAATGGTCCGTTTTCAAATGTTTTATTTTTGAACGTCAGTTCACATTTGTAGGTGGATTATTAGTTTTAGAGCTAAAATTAGCATGTTTAAAGTGATTTTCATCCTTCCAGGGGCTCTAAACACAAAATTTGTGGAATGGTCAAAAGTGCATGAAAATGGCCTATTTGCTCACTCTGAGGTCTCAAAAAGTGTTTTTTCACCCCGGGAAGTGAATTAAATACCATTTGGAGGCATTTAATGTTTAAGCAAAAACAGCTGATTTTTGACAAAAGAGATAACACCCTCCCATTACGTCATGCTTCAGAAAGGTGAAAAATTGTCAGTTTTCAAATGTTTTATTTTTGAATGTCAGTTCACATTTGTAGGTGGATTATTAGTTTTAGAGCTAAAATTAGCATGTTTAAAGTGATTTTCATGCTTCCAGGGGCCCGGGAAGTGAATTAAATACCATTTGGAGGCATTTGATGTTCAAGCAAAAACAGCAGATTTTTGACAAAAGAGATAACACCCTCCCATTACGTCATTCTTCAGAAAGGTGAAAAATGGTCCGTTTTCAAATGTTTTATTTTTGAACATCAGTTCACATTTGTAGGTGGATTATTAGTTTTAGAGCTAAAATTAGCATGTTTAAAGTGATTTTCATGCTTCCAGGGGCCCGGGAAGTGAATTAAATACTATTTGGAGGCATTTAATGTTCAAGCAAAAACGGCTGATTTTTGACATAAGAGATAACACCCCCCCATTACGTCATTCTTCAGAAAGGTGAAAAATGGTCCGTTTTCAAATGTTTTATTTTTGAACGTCAGTTCACATTTGTAGGTGGATTATTAGTTTTACAGCTAAAATTAGCATGTTTAAAGTGATTTTCATCCTTCCAGGGGCTCTAAACACAAGATTTGTGGAATGGTTAAAAGTGCATGAAAGTGGCCAATTTGCTCACTCTGAGGTCTCAAAAAGTGTTTCTTCACCCCGGGAAGTGAATTAAATACCATTTGGAGGCATTTAATGTTCAAGCAAAAACAGCAGATTTTTTACAAAAGAGATAACACCCCCCATTACGTCATGCTTCAGAAAGGTGAAAAATTGTCCGTTTTCAAATGTTTTATTTTTGAATGTCAGTTCACATTTGTAGGTGGATCATCAGTTTTAGAGCTAAAATTAGCATGTTTAAAGTGATTTTCATGCTTCCAGGGGCCCGGGAAGTGAATTAAATACCATTTGAAGGCATTTAATGTTCAAGCAAAAACGGCTGATTTTTGACAAAAGAGATAACAACTCCTCATTACGTCATTCTTCAGAAAGGTGAAAAATGGTCCGTTTTCAAATGTTTTATTTTTGAACGTCAGTTCACATTTGTAGGTGGATTATTAATTTTACAGCTAAAATTAGCATGTTTAAAGTGATTTTCATCCTTCCAGGGGCTCTAAACACAAGATTTGTGGAATGGTTAAAAGTGCATGAAAGTGGCCAATTTGCTCACTCTGAGGTCTCAAAAAGTGTTTCTTCATCCCGGGAAGTGAATTAAATAACATTTGGAGGCATTTAATGTTCAAGCAAAAATAGCTGATTTTTGACAAAAGAGATAACACCCCCCATTACGTCATTCTTCAGAGAGGTGAAAAATGGTCCGTTTTCAAATGTTTTATTTTTGAACGTCAGTTCACATTTATAGGTGGATTATTAGTTTTAGAGCTAAAATTAGCATGTTTAAAGTGATTTTCATGCTTCCAGGGGCCCGGTAAGTGAATTAAATACCATTTGGAGGCATTTAATGTTCAAGCAAAAACGGCTGATTTTTGACAAAAGAGATAACAACTCCTCATTACGTCATTCTTCAGAAAGGTGAAAAATGGTCCGTTTTCAAATGTTTTATTTTTGAACGTCAGTTCACATTTGTAGGTGGATTATTAGTTTTAGAGCTCAAATTAGCATGTTTAAAGTGATTTTCATGCTTCTAGGGGCCCGGTAAGTGAATTAAATACCATTTGGAGGCATTTAATGTTCAAGCAAAAACGGCTGATTTTTGACAAAAGAGATAACACCCCCCATTACGTCATTCTTCAGAAAGGTGAAAAATGGTCCGTTTTCAAATGTTTTATTTTTGAACGTCAGTTCACATTTGTAGGTGGATTATTAGTTTTAGAGCTAAAATTAGCATGTTTGAAGTGATTTTCATGCTTCCAGGGGCTCTAAACACAAGATTTGTGGAATGGTTAAAAGTGCATGAAAATGGCCAATTTGCTCACTCTGAGGTCTCAAAAAGTGTTTCTTCACCCCGGGAAGGGAATTAAATACCATTTGGAGGCATTTAATGTTCAAGCAAAAACAGCTGATTTTTGACAAAAGAGATAACACCCCCCATTACGTCATGCTTCAGAAAGGTGAAAAATTGTCCGTTTTCAAATGTTTTATTTTTGAATGTCAGTTCACATTTGTATGTGGATCATCAGTTTTAGAGCTAAAACTAGCATGTTTAAAGTGATTTTCATGCTTCCAGGGGCCCGGGAAGTGAATTAAATATCATTTGGAGGCATGTAATGTTCAAGCAAAAACAGCTGATTTTTGACAAAAGAGATAACACCCCCCCATTACGTCATTCTTCAGAAAGGTGAAAAATGATCCGTTTTCAAATGTTTTATTTTTGAACGTCAGTTCACATTTGTAGGTGGATTATTAGTTTTAGAGCTAAAATTAGCATGTTTAAAGTGATTTTCATGCTTCCAGGGGCTCTAAACACGAGATTTGTGGAATGGTTAAAAGTGCATGAAAATGGCCAATTTGCTCACTCTGACGTCTCAAAAAGTGTTTCTTCACCCCGGGAAGTGAATTAAATACCATTTGGAGGCATTTAATGTTCAAGCAAAAACAGCTGATTTTTGACGAAAGAGATAACACCCCCCCCATTACGTCATTCTTCAGAAAGGTGAAAAATGGTCCGTTTTCAAATGTTTTATTTTTGAACGTCAGTTGACATTTGTAGGTGGATTATTAGTTTTAGAGCTAAAATTAGCATGTTTAAAGTGATTTTCATGCTTCCAGGGGCTCTAAACACAAGATTTGTGGAATGGTTAAAAGTGCATGAAAATGGCCAATTTGCTCACTCTGAGGTCTCAAAAAGTGTTTCTTCACCCCGGGAAGTGAATTAAATACCATTCGGAGGCATTTAATGTTCAAGCAAAAACAGCTGATTTTTGACGAAAGAGATAACACCCCCCCATTACGTCATTCTTCAGAAAGGTGAAAAATGGTCCGTTTTCAAATGTTTTATTTTTGAATGTCAGTTCATATTTGTAGGTGCATAATTAGTTTTAGAGCTAAAATTAGCATGTTTAAAGTGATTTTCATGCTTCCAGGGGCTCTAAACACAAGATTTGTGGAATGGTTAAAAGTGCATGAAAATGGCCAATTTGCTCACTCTGAGGTCTCAAAAAGTGTTTCTTCACCCCGGGAAGTGAATTAAATACTATTTGGAGGCATTTAATGTTCAAGCAAAAACAGCTGATTTTTGACAAAAGAGATAACACCCCCCCATTACGTCATGCTTCAGAAAGGTGAAAAATTGTACGTTTTCAAATGTTTTATTTTTGAATGTCAGTTCACATTTGTAGGTGGATCATCAGTTTTAGAGCTAAAATTAGCATGTTTAAAGTGATTTTCATGCTTCCAGGGGCACGGGCAGTGAATTAAATACCATTTGGAGGCATTTAATGTTCAAGTAAAAACAGCTGATTTTTGACAAAAGAGATAACACCCCCCCCCATTACGTCATTCTTCAGAAAGGTGAAAAATGGTCCGTTTTCAAATGTTTTATTTTTGAACATCAGTTCACATTTGTAGGTGGATTATTAGTTTTACAGCTAAAATTAGCATGTTTAAAGTGATTTTCATGCTTTCAGGGGCCCGGGAAGTGAATTAAATACCATTGGAGGCATTTAATATTCAAGCAAAAACAGCTTATTTTTGACAAAAGAAATAACACCCCCCCCATTACGTCATTCTTCAGAAAGGTGAAAAATTGTCCGTTTTCAAATGTTTTATTTTTGAACGTCAGTTCACATTTGTAGGTGGATTATTAGTTTTAGAGCTAAAATTAGCATGTTTAAAGTGATTTTCATGCTTCCAGGGGCCGGGGAAGTGAATTAAATACCATTTGGAGGCATTTAATGTTCAAGCAAAAACAGCTGATTTTTGACAAAAGAGATACCAACCCCCCATTACGTCATTCTTCAGAAAGGTGAAAAATGGTCCGTTTTCAAATGTTTTATTTTTGAACGTCAGTTCACATTTGTAGGTGGATTATTAGTTTTAGAGCTAAAATTAGCATGTTTAAAGTGATTTTCATGCTTCCAGGGGCTCTAAACACGAGATTTGTGGAATGGTTAAAAGTGCATGAAAATGGCCAATTTGCTCACTCTGACGTCTCAAAAAGTGTTTCTTCACCCCGGGAAGGGAATTAAATACCATTTGGAGGCATTTAATGTTCAAGCAAAAACAGCTGATTTTTGACAAAAGAGATAACACCCCCCATTACGTCATGCTTCAGAAAGGTGAAAAATTGTCCGTTTTCAAATGTTTTATTTTTGAATGTCAGTTCACATTTGTATGTGGATCATCAGTTTTAGAGCTAAAACTAGCATGTTTAAAGTGATTTTCATGCTTCCAGGGGCCCGGGAAGTGAATTAAATATCATTTGGAGGCATGTAATGTTCAAGCAAAAACAGCTGATTTTTGACAAAAGAGATAACACCCCCCCCATTACGTCATTCTTCAGAAAGGTGAAAAATGATCCGTTTTCAAATGTTTTATTTTTGAACGTCAGTTCACATTTGTAGGTGGATTATTAGTTTTAGAGCTAAAATTAGCATGTTTAAAGTGATTTTCATGCTTCCAGGGGCTCTAAACACGAGATTTGTGGAATGGTTAAAAGTGCATGAAAATGGCCAATTTGCTCACTCTGACGTCTCAAAAAGTGTTTCTTCACCCCGGGAAGTGAATTAAATACCATTTGGAGGCATTTAATGTTCAAGCAAAAACAGCTGATTTTTGACGAAAGAGATAACACCCCCCCATTACGTCATTCTTCAGAAAGGTGAAAAATGGTCCGTTTTCAAATGTTTTATTTTTGAACGTCAGTTGACATTTGTAGGTGGATTATTAGTTTTAGAGCTAAAATTAGCATGTTTAAAGTGATTTTCATGCTTCCAGGGGCTCTAAACACAAGATTTGTGGAATGGTTAAAAGTGCATGAAAATGGCCAATTTGCTCACTCTGAGGTCTCAAAAAGTGTTTCTTCACCCCGGGAAGTGAATTAAATACCATTCGGAGGCATTTAATGTTCAAGCAAAAACAGCTGATTTTTGACGAAAGAGATAACACCCCCCCATTACGTCATTCTTCAGAAAGGTGAAAAATGGTCCGTTTTCAAATGTTTTATTTTTGAATGTCAGTTCATATTTGTAGGTGCATAATTAGTTTTAGAGCTAAAATTAGCATGTTTAAAGTGATTTTCATGCTTCCAGGGGCTCTAAACACAAGATTTGTGGAATGGTTAAAAGTGCATGAAAATGGCCAATTTGCTCACTCTGAGGTCTCAAAAAGTGTTTCTTCACCCCGGGAAGTGAATTAAATACTATTTGGAGGCATTTAATGTTCAAGCAAAAACAGCTGATTTTTGACAAAAGAGATAACACCCCCCCATTACGTCATGCTTCAGAAAGGTGAAAAATTGTACGTTTTCAAATGTTTTATTTTTGAATGTCAGTTCACATTTGTAGGTGGATCATCAGTTTTAGAGCTAAAATTAGCATGTTTAAAGTGATTTTCATGCTTCCAGGGGCACGGGCAGTGAATTAAATACCATTTGGAGGCATTTAATGTTCAAGTAAAAACAGCTGATTTTTGACAAAAGAGATAACACCCCCCCCATTACGTCATTCTTCAGAAAGGTGAAAAATGGTCCGTTTTCAAATGTTTTATTTTTGAACATCAGTTCACATTTGTAGGTGGATTATTAGTTTTACAGCTAAAATTAGCATGTTTAAAGTGATTTTCATGCTTTCAGGGGCCCGGGAAGTGAATTAAATACCATTGGAGGCATTTAATATTCAAGCAAAAACAGCTTATTTTTGACAAAAGAAATAACACCCCCCCCATTACGTCATTCTTCAGAAAGGTGAAAAATTGTCCGTTTTCAAATGTTTTATTTTTGAACGTCAGTTCACATTTGTAGGTGGATTCATAGTTTTAGAGCTAAAATTAGCATGTTTAAAGTGATTTTCATGCTTCCAGGGGCCGGGGAAGTGAATTAAATACCATTTGGAGGCATTTAATGTTCAAGCAAAAACAGCTGATTTTTGACAAAAGAGATACCACCCCCCCATAACGTCATTCTTCAGAAAGGTGAAAAATGGTCCGTTTTCAAATGTTTTATTTTTGAACGTCAGTTCACATTTGTAGGTGGATTATTAGTTTTAGAGCTAAAATTAGCATGTTTAAAGTGATTTTCATGCTTCCAGGGGCTCTAAACACGAGATTTGTGGAATGGTTAAAAGTGCATGAAAATGGCCAATTTGCTCACTCTGACGTCTCAAAAAGTGTTTCTTCACCCCGGGAAGTGAATTAAATACCATTTGGAGGCATTTAATGTTCAAGCAAAAACAGCTGATTTTTGTCAAAAGAGATAACACCCCCCATTACGTCATTCTTCAGAAAGGTGAAAAATGGTCCGTTTTCAAATGTTTTAAATTTGAACATCAGTTGACATTTGTAGGTGGATTATTAGTTTTAGAGCTAAAATTAGCATGTTTAAAGTGATTTTCATGCTTCCAGGGGCTCTAAACACAAGATTTGTGGAATGGTTAAAAGTGCATGAAAATGGCCAATTTGCTCACTCTCAGGTCTCAAAAAGTGTTTCTTCACCCCGGGAAGTGAATTAAATACTATTTGGAGGCATTTAATGTTCAAGCAAAAACAGCTGATTTTTGACAAAAGAGATAACACCCCCCCATTACGTCATGCTTCAGAAAGGTGAAAAATTGTACGTTTTCAAATGTTTTATTTTTGAATGTCAGTTCACATTTGTAGGTGGATCATCAGTTTTAGAGCTAAAATTAGCATGTTTAAAGTGATTTTCATGCTTTCAGGGGCCCGGGAAGTGAATTAAATACCATTGGAGGCATTTAATATTCAAGCAAAAACAGCTTATTTTTGACAAAAGAGATAACACCCCCCATTACGTCATTCTTCAGAAAGGTGAAAAATGGTCCGTTTTCAAATGTTTTATTTTTGAACGTCAGTTCACATTTGTAGGTGGATTATTAGTTTTAGAGCTAAAATTAGCATGTTTAAAGTGATTTTCATGCTTCCAGGGGCCCGGGAAGTGAATTAAATACCATTTGGAGGCATTTAATGTTCCGGGCAAAAACAGCAGATTTTTGACAAAAGAGATAACACCCCCCCATTACGTCATTCTTCAGAAAGGTGAAAAATGGTCCGTTTTCAAATGTTTTATTTTTGAACGTCAGTTCACATTTGTAGGTGGATTATTAGTTTTACAGCTAAAATTAGCATGTTTAAAGTGATTTTCATGCTTCCAGGGACCTTAAACACAAGATTTGTGGAATGGTTAAAAGTGCATGAAAATGGCCAATTTGCTCACTCTGAGGTCTCAAAAAGTGTTTCTTTACCCCGGGAAGTGAATTAAATACCATTTGGAGGCATTTAATGTTCAAGCAAAAACAGCTGATTTTTGACAAAAGAGATAACACCCCCCATTACGTCATGCTTCAGAAAGGTGAAAAATGGTCCGTTTTCAAATGTTTTATTTTTGAACGTCAGTTCACATTTGTAGGTGGATTATTAGTTTTAGAGCTAAAATTAGCATGTTTAAAGTGATTTTCATGCTTCCAGGGGCCCGGGAAGTGAATTAAATACCATTTGGAGGCATTTAATGTTCCGGGCAAAAACAGCAGATTTTTGACAAAAGAGATAACACCCCCCCATTACGTCATGCTTCAGAAAGGTGAAAAATGGTCCGTTTTCAAATGTTTTATTTTTGAACGTCAGTTCACATTTGTAGGTGGATTATTAGTTTTAGAGCTAAAATTAGCATGTTTAAAGTGATTTTCATGCTTCCAGTGGCTCTAAACACACGATTTATGGAATGGTTAAAAGTGCATGAAAGTGGCCAATTTGCTCACTCTGAGGTCTCAAAAAGTGTTTCTTCACCCCGGGAAGTGAATTAAATACCATTTGGAGGCATTTAATGTTCAAGCAAAAACAGCTGATTTTTGACAAAAGAGATAACACCCCCCCCCATTACGTCATGCTTCAGAAAGGTGAAAAATTGTCCGTTTTCAAATGTTTTATTTTTGAATGTCAGTTCACATTTGTAGGTGGATCATCAGTTTTAGAGCTAAAATTAGCATGTTGAAAGTGATTTTCATGCTTCCAGAGGCCCGGGAAGTGAATTAAATACCATTTGGAGGCATTTAATGTTCAAGCAAAAACAGCTGATTTTTGACAAAAGAGATAACACCACCCATTACGTCATGCTTCAGAAAGGTGAAAAATGGTCAGTTTTCAAATGTTTTAATTTTTGAACGTCAGTTCACATTTATAGGTGGATTATTAGTTTTAGAGCTAAAATTAGCATGTTTAAAGTGATTTTCATGATTCCAGGGGCCGGGGAAGTGAATTAAATACCATTTGGAGGCATTTAATGTTCAAGCAAAAACGGCTGATTTTTGACAAATGAGATAACACCCCCCCATTACGTCATTCTTCAGAAAGGTGAAAAATGGTCCGTTTTCAAATGTTTTATTTTTGAACGTCAGTTCACATTTGTAGGTGGATTATTAGTTTTAGAGCTAAAATTAGCATGTTTAAAGTGATTTTCATGCTTCCAGGGGCTCTAAACACAAGATTTGTGGAATGGTTAAAAGTGCATGAAAATGGCCAATTTGCTCACTCTGAGGTCTCAAAAAGTGTTTCTTCACCCCGGGAAGTGAATTAAATACCATTTAGAGGCATTTAATGTTCAAGCAAAAACGGCTGATTTTTGACAAAAGAAATAACACCCCCCCCATTACGTCATTCTTCAGAAAGGTGAAAAATTGTCCGTTTTCAAATGTTTTATTTTTGAACGTCAGTTCACATTTGTAGGTGGATTATTAGTTTTAGAGCTAAAATTAGCATGTTTAAAGTGATTTTCATGCTTCCAGGGGCCTGGGGAAGTGAATTAAATACCATTTGGAGGCATTTAATGTTCAAGCAAAAACAGCTGATTTTTGACAAAAGATATACCACCACCCCATTACGTCATTCTTCAGAAAGGTGAAAAATGGTCCGTTTTCAAATGTTTTATTTTTGAACGTCAGTTCACATTTGTAGGTGGATTATTAGTTTTAGAGCTAAAATTAGCATGTTTAAAGTGATTTTCATGCTTCCAGGGGCTCTAAACACGAGATTTGTGGAATGGTTAAAAGTGCATGAAAATGGCCAATTTACTCACTCTGACGTCTCAAAAAGTGTTTCTTCACCCCGGGAAGTGAATTAAATACCATTTGGAGGCATTTAATGTTCAAGCAAAAACAGCTGATTTTTGACGAAAGAGATAACACCCCCCCATTACGTCATTCTTCAGAAAGGTGAAAAATGGTCCGTTTTCAAATGTTTTATTTTTGAATGTCAGTTCACATTTGTAGGTGGATCATCAGTTTTAGAGCTAAAATTAGCATGTTTAAAGTGATCTTGATGCTTCCAGGGGCCCGGGCAGTGGATTAAATACCATTTGGAGGCATTTAATGTTCAAGTAAAAACAGCTTATTTTTGACAAAAGAGATAACACCCCCCCCCATTACGTCATTCTTCAGAAAGGTGAAAAATGATCCGTTTTCAAATGTTTTATTTTTGAACGTCAGTTCACATTTGTAGGTGGATTATTAGTTTTAGAGCTAAAATTAGCATGTTTAAAGTGATTTTCATGCTTCCAGGGGCCCGGGAAGTGAATTAAATACCATTTGGAGGCATTTAATGTTCAAGCAAAAACAGCTGATTTTTGACAAAAGAGATAACACCCCCCCATTATGTCATTCTTCAGAAAGGTGAAAAATGATCCGTTTTCAAATGTTTTATTTTTGAACGTCAGTTCACATTTGTAGGTGGATTATTAGTTTTAGAGCTAAAATTAGCATGTTTAAAGTGATTTTCATGCTTCCAGGGGCTCTAACACAAGATTTGTGGAATGGTTAAAAGTGCATGAAAATGGCCAATTTGCTCACTCTGAGGTCTCAAAAAGTGTTTCTTCACCCCGGGAAGTGAATTAAATACCATTTTGAGGCATTTAATGTTCAAGCAAAAATAGCTGATTTTTGACAAAAGAGATAACACCCCCCATTACGTCATTCTTCAGAAAGGTGAAAAATGGTCCGTTTTCAAATGTTTTATTTTTGAACGTCAGTTCACATTTGTAGGTGGATTATTAGTTTTAGAGCTAAAATTAGCATGTTTAAAGTGATTTTCATGCTTCCAGGGGCCGGGGAAGTGAATTAAATACCATTTGGAGGCATTTAATGTTCAAGCAAAAACAGCTGATTTTTGACAAAAGAGATAACACCCCCCCATTACGTCATTCTTCAGAAAGGTGAAAAATGGTCCGTTTTCAAATGTTTTATTTTTGAACGTCAGTTCACATTTGTAGGTGGATTATTAGTTTTAGAGCTAAAATTAGCATGTTTAAAGTGATTTTCATGCTTCCAGGGGCCCGGGAAGTGAATTAAATACCATTTGGAGGCATTTAATGTTCAAGCAAAAACAGCTGATTTTTGACAAAAGAGATAACACCCCCCATTACGTCATTCTTCAGAAAGGTGAAAAATGGTCCATTTTCAAATGTTTTATTTTTGAACGTCAGTTCACATTTGTAGGTGGATTATTTGTTTTAGAGCTAAAATTAGCATGTTTAAAGTGATTTTCATGCTTCCAGGGGCTCTAAACACAAGATTTGTGGAATGGTTAAAAGTGCATGAAAATGGCCAATTTGCTCACTCTGAGGTCTCAAAAGGTGTTTCTTCACCCCGGGAAGTGAATTAAATACCATTTGGAGGCATTTAATGTTCAAGCAAAAACAGCTGATTTTTGACGAAAGAGATAACACCCCCCCCATTACGTCATTCTTCAGAAAGGTGAAAAATGTGTCCGTTTTCAAATGTTTTATTTTTGAATGTCAGTTCACATTTGTAGGTGGATAATTAGTTTTAGAGCTAAAATTAGCACGTTTAAAGTGATTTTCATGCTTCCAGGGGCTCTAAACCCAAGATTTGTGGAATGGTTAAAAGTGCATGAAAATGGCCAATTTGCTCACTCTGAGGTCTCAAAAAGTGTTTCTTCACCCCGGGAAGTGAATTAAATACCATTTGGAGGCATTTAATGTTCAAGCAAAAACAGCTGATTTTTTACAAAAGAGATAACACCCCCCCATTACGTCATGCTTCATAAAGGTGAAAAATTGTCCGTTTTCAAATGTTTTATTTTTGAATGTCAGTTCACATTTGTAGGTGGATCATCAGTTTTAGAGCTAAAATTAGCATGTTTAAAGTGATTTTCATGCTTCCAGGGGCCCGGGAAGTGAATTAAATACCATTTGGAGGCATTTAATGTTCAAGCAAAAACAGCTGATTTTTGACAAAAGAGATAACACCCCCCCATGACGTCATTCTTCAGAAAGGTGAAAAATGGTCCGTTTTCAAATGTTTTATTTTTGAACGTCAGTTCACATTTGTAGGTGGATTATTAGTTTTAGAGCTAAAATTAGCATGTTTAAAGTGATTTTCATGCTTCCAGGGGCCCAGGAACTGAATTAAATACCATTTGGAGGCATTTAATGTTCAAGCAAAAACGGCTGATTTTTGACAAAAGAGATAACACCCCCCATTACGTCATTCTTCAGAAAGGTGAAAAAAATGGTCCGTTTTCAAATGTTTTATTTTTGAACGTCAGTTCACATTCGTAGGTGGATTATTCGTTTTAGAGCTAAAATTAGCATGTTTAAAGTGATTTTCATGCTTCCAGGGGCCGGGGAAGTGAATTAAATACCATTTGGAGGCATTTGATGTTCAAGCAAAAACAGCAGATTTTTGACAAAAGAGATAACACCCTCCCATTACGTCATTCTTCAGAAAGGTGAAAAATGGTCCGTTTTCAAATGTTTTATTTTTGAACATCAGTTCACATTTGTAGGTGGATTATTAGTTTTAGAGCTAAAATTAGCATGTTTAAAGTGATTTTCATGCTTCCAGGGGCCCGGGAAGTGAATTAAATACTATTTGGAGGCATTTAATGTTCAAGCAAAAACGGCTGATTTTTGACATAAGAGATAACACCCCCCCATTACGTCATTCTTCAGAAAGGTGAAAAATGGTCCGTTTTCAAATGTTTTATTTTTGAACGTCAGTTCACATTTGTAGGTGGATTATTAGTTTTACAGCTAAAATTAGCATGTTTAAAGTGATTTTCATCCTTCCAGGGGCTCTAAACACAAGATTTGTGGAATGGTTAAAAGTGCATGAAAGTGGCCAATTTGCTCACTCTGAGGTCTCAAAAAGTGTTTCTTCATCCCGGGAAGTGAATTAAATACCATTTGGAGGCATTTAATGTTCAAGCAAAAATAGCAGATTTTTGACAAAAGAGATAACACCCCCCATTACGTCATTCTTCAGAGAGGTGAAAAATGGTCCGTTTTCAAATGTTTTATTTTTGAACGTCAGTTCACATTTGTAGGTGGATTATTAGTTTTAGAGCTAAAATTAGCATGTTTAAAGTGATTTTCATGCTTCTAGGGGCCCGGTAAGTGAATTAAATACCATTTGGAGGCATTTAATGTTCAAGCAAAAACGGCTGATTTTTGACAAAAGAGATAACACCCCCCATTACGTCATTCTTCAGAAAGGTGAAAAATGGTCCGTTTTCAAATGTTTTATTTTTGAACGTCAGTTCACATTTGTAGGTGGATTATTAGTTTTAGAGCTAAAATTAGCATGTTTGAAGTGATTTTCATGCTTCCAGGGGCTCTAAACACAAGATTTGTGGAATGGTTAAAAGTGCATGAAAATGGCCAATTTGCTCACTCTGAGGTCTCAAAAAGTGTTTCTTCACCCCGGGAAGGGAATTAAATACCATTTGGAGGCATTTAATGTTCAAGCAAAAACAGCTGATTTTTGACAAAAGAGATAACACCCCCCATTACGTCATGCTTCAGAAAGGTGAAAAATTGTCCGTTTTCAAATGTTTTTTTTTTGAATGTCAGTTCACATTTGTATGTGGATCATCAGTTTTAGAGTTAAAACTAGCATGTTTAAAGTGATTTTCATGCTTCCAGGGGCTCTAAACACAAGATTTGTGGAATGGTTAAAAGTGCATGAAAATGGCCAATTTGCTCACTCTGAGGTCTCAAAAAGTGTTTCTTCACCCCGGGAAGTGAATTAAATACCATTCGGAGGCATTTAATGTTCAAGCAAAAACAGCTGATTTTTGACGAAAGAGATAACACCCCCCCCCCATTACGTCATTCTTCAGAAAGGTGAAAAATGGTCCGTTTTCAAATGTTTTATTTTTGAACGTCAGTTGACATTTGTAGGTGGATTATTAGTTTTAGAGCTAAAATTAGCATGTTTAAAGTGATTTTCATGCTTCCAGGGGCTCTAAACACAAGATTTGTGGAATGGTTAAAAGTGCATGAAAATGGCCAATTTGCTCACTCTGAGGTCTCAAAAAGTGTTTCTTCACCCCGGGAAGTGAATTAAATACCATTCGGAGGCATTTAATGTTCAAGCAAAAACAGCTGATTTTTGACGAAAGAGATAACACCCCCCCATTACGTCATTCTTCAGAAAGGTGAAAAATGGTCCGTTTTCAAATGTTTTATTTTTGAATGTCAGTTCATATTGGTAGGTGCATAATTAGTTTTAGAGCTAAAATTAGCATGTTTAAAGTGATTTTCATGCTTCCAGGGGCTCTAAACACAAGATTTGTGTAATGGTTAAAAGTGCATGAAAATGGCCAATTTGCCCACTCTGAGGTCTCAAAAAGTGTTTCTTCACCCCGGGAAGTGAATTAAATACTATTTGGAGGCATTTAATGTTCAAGCAAAAACAGCTGATTTTTGACAAAAGAGATAACACCCCCCCATTACGTCATGCTTCAGAAAGCTGAAAAATTGTACGTTTTCAAATGTTTTATTTTTGAATGTCACTTCACATTTGTAGGTGGATCATCAGTTTTAGAGCTAAAATTAGCATGTTTAAAGTGATTTTCATGCTTCCAGGGGCACGGGCAGTGAATTAAATACCATTTGGAGGCATTTAATGTTCAAGTAAAAACAGCTGATTTTTGACAAAAGAGATAACACCCCCCCATTACGTCATTCTTCAGAAAGGTGAAAAATGGTCCGTTTTCAAATGTTTTATTTTTGAACATCAGTTCACATTTGTAGGTGGATTATTAGTTTTACAGCTAAAATTAGCATGTTTAAAGTGATTTTCATGCTTTCAGGGGCCCGGGAAGTGAATTAAATACCATTGGAGGCATTTAATATTCAAGCAAAAACAGCTTATTTTTGACAAAAGAAATAACACCCCCCCCATTACGTCATTCTTCAGAAAGGTGAAAAATTGTCCGTTTTCAAATGTTTTATTTTTGAACGTCAGTTCACATTTGTAGGTGGATTATTAGTTTTAGAGCTAAAATTAGCATGTTTAAAGTGATTTTCATGCTTCCAGGGGCCGGGGAAGTGAATTAAATACCATTTGGAGGCATTTAATGTTCAAGCAAAAACAGCTGATTTTTGACAATGAGATACCACCCCCCCATTACGTCATTCTTCAGAAAGGTGAAAAATGGTCCGTTTTCAAATGTTTTATTTTTGAACGTCAGTTCACATTTGTAGGTGGATTATTAGTTTTAGAGCTAAAATTAGCATGTTTAAAGTGATTTTCATGCTTCCAGGGGCTCTAAACACGAGATTTGTGGAATGGTTAAAAGTGCATGAAAATGGCCAATTTGCTCACTCTGACGTCTCAAAAAGTGTTTCTTCACCCCAGGAAGTGAATTAAATACCATTTGGAGGCATTTAATGTTCAAGCAAAAACAGCTGATTTTTGTCAAAAGAGATAACACCCCCCATTACGTCATTCTTCAGAAAGGTGAAAAATGGTCCGTTTTCAAATGTTTTAAATTTAAACGTCAGTTGACATTTGTAGGTGGATTATTAGTTTTAGAGCTAAAATTAGCATGTTTAAAGTGATTTTCATGCTTCCAGGGGCTCTAAACACAAGATTTGTGGAATGGTTAAAAGTGCATGAAAATGGCCAATTTGCTCACTCTCAGGTCTCAAAAAGTGTTTCTTTACCCCGGGAAGTGAATTAAATACTATTTGGAGGCATTTAATGTTCAAGCAAAAACAGCTGATTTTTGACAAAAGAGATAACACCCCCCACATTACGTCATGCTTCAGAAAGGTGAAAAATTGTACGTTTTCAAATGTTTTATTTTTGAATGTCAGTTCACATTTGTAGGTGGATCATCAGTTTTAGAGCTAAAATTAGCATGTTTAAAGTGATTTTCATGCTTCCAGGGGCCCGGGAAGTGAATTAAATACCATTTGGAGGCATTTAATGTTCCGGGCAAAAACAGCAGATTTTTGACAAAAGAGATAACACCCCCCCATTACGTCATTCTTCAGAAAGGTGAAAAATGGTCCGTTTTCAAATGTTTTATTTTTGAACGTCAGTTCACATTTGTAGGTGGATTATTAGTTTTACAGCTAAAATTAGCATGTTTAAAGTGATTTTCATGCTTCCAGGGACCTTAAACACAAGATTTGTGGAATGGTTAAAAGTGCATGAAAATGGCCAATTTGCTCACTCTGAGGTCTCAAAAAGTGTTTCTTTACCCCGGGAAGTGAATTAAATACCATTTGGAGGCATTTAATGTTCAAGCAAAAACAGCTGATTTTTGACAAAAGAGATAACACCCCCCATTACGTCATGCTTCAGAAAGGTGAAAAATGGTCCGTTTTCAAATGTTTTATTTTTGAACGTCAGTTCACATTTGTAGGTGGATTATTAGTTTTAGAGCTAAAATTAGCATGTTTAAAGTGATTTTCATGCTTCCAGGGGCCCGGGAAGTGAATTAAATACCATTTGGAGGCATTTAATGTTCCGGGCAAAAACAGCAGATTTTTGACAAAAGAGATAACACCCCCCCATTACGTCATGCTTCAGAAAGGTGAAAAATGGTCCGTTTTCAAATGTTTTATTTTTGAACGTCAGTTCACATTTGTAGGTGGATTATTAGTTTTAGAGCTAAAATTAGCATGTTTAAAGTGATTTTCATGCTTCCAGTGGCTCTAAACACAAGATTTATGGAATGGTTAAAAGTGCATGAAAGTGGCCAATTTGCTCACTCTGAGGTCTCAAAAAGTGTTTCTTCACCCCGGGAAGTGAATTAAATACCATTTGGAGGCATTTAATGTTCAAGCAAAAACAGCTGATTTTTGACAAAAGAGATAACACCCCCCCCATTACGTCATGCTTCAGAAAGGTGAAAAATTGTCCGTTTTCAAATGTTTTATTTTTGAATGTCAGTTCACATTTGTAGGTGGATCATCAGTTTTAGAGCTAAAATTAGCATGTTGAAAGTGATTTTCATGCTTCCAGAGGCCCGGGAAGTGAATTAAATACCATTTGGAGGCATTTAATGTTCAAGCAAAAACAGCTGATTTTTGACAAAAGAGATAACACCACCCATTACGTCATGCTTCAGAAAGGTGAAAAATGGTCAGTTTTCAAATGTTTTATTTTTGAACGTCAGTTCACATTTGTAGGTGGATTATTAGTTTTAGAGCTAAAATTAGCATGTTTAAAGTGATTTTCATGATTCCAGGGGCCGGGGAAGTGAATTAAATACCATTTGGAGGCATTTAATGTTCAAGCAAAAACGGCTGATTTTTGACAAATGAGATAACACCCCCCCATTACGTCATTCTTCAGAAAGGTGAAAAATGGTCCGTTTTCAAATGTTTTATTTTTGAACGTCAGTTCACATTTGTAGGTGGATTATTAGTTTTAGAGCTAAAATTAGCATGTTTAAAGTGATTTTCATGCTTCCAGGGGCTCTAAACACAAGATTTGTGGAATGGTTAAAAGTGCATGAAAATGGCCAATTTGCTCACTCTGAGGTCTCAAAAAGTGTTTCTTCACCCCGGGAAGTGAATTAAATACCATTTGGAGGCATTTAATGTTCAAGCAAAAACGGCTGATTTTTGACAAAAGAAATAACACCCCCCCCATTACGTCATTCTTCAGAAAGGTGAAAAATTGTCCGTTTTCAAATGTTTTATTTTTGAACGTCAGTTCACATTTGTAGGTGGATTATTAGTTTTAGAGCTAAAATTAGCATGTTTAAAGTGATTTTCATGCTTCCAGGGGCCGGGGAAGTGAATTAAATACCATTTGGAGGCATTTAATGTTCAAGCAAAAACAGCTGATTTTTGACAAAAGATATACCACCACCCCATTACGTCATTCTTCAGAAAGGTGAAAAATGGTCCGTTTTCAAATGTTTTATTTTTGAACGTCAGTTCACATTTGTAGGTGGATTATTAGTTTTAGAGCTAAAATTAGCATGTTTAAAGTGATTTTAATGCTTCCAGGTGCTCTAAACACGAGATTTGTGGAATGGTTAAAAGTGCATGAAAATGGCCAATTTGCTCACTCTGACGTCTCAAAAAGTGTTTCTTCACCCCGGGAAGTGAATTAAATACCATTTGGAGGCATTTAATGTTCAAGCAAAAACAGCTGATTTTTGACGAAAGAGATAACACCCCCCCATTACGTCATTCTTCAGAAAGGTGAAAAATGGTCCGTTTTCAAATGTTTTATTTTTGAATGTCAGTTCACATTTGTAGGTGGATCATCAGTTTTAGAGCTAAAATTAGCATGTTTAAAGTGATCTTCATGCTTCCAGGGGCCCGGGCAGTGGATTAAATACCATTTGGAGGCATTTAATGTTCAAGTAAAAACAGCTTATTTTTGACAAAAGAGATAACACCCCCCCCCATTACGTCATTCTTCAGAAAGGTGAAAAATGATCCGTTTTCAAATGTTTTATTTTTGAACGTCAGTTCACATTTGTAGGTGGATTATTAGTTTTAGAGCTAAAATTAGCATGTTTAAAGTGATTTTCATGCTTCCAGGGGCCCGGGAAGTGAATTAAATACCATTTGGAGGCATTTAATGTTCAAGCAAAAACAGCTGATTTTTGACAAAAGAGATAACACCCCCCCATTATGTCATTCTTCAGAAAGGTGAAATATGATCCGTTTTCAAATGTTTTATTTTTGAACGTCAGTTCACATTTGTAGGTGGATTATTAGTTTTAGAGCTAAAATTAGCATGTTTAAAGTGATTTTCATGCTTCCAGGGGCTCTAAAACAAGATTTGTGGAATGGTTAAAAGTGCATGAAAATGGCCAATTTGCTCACTCTGAGGTCTCAAAAAGTGTTTCTTCGCCCCGGGAAGTGAATTAAATACCATTTTGAGGCATTTAATGTTCAAGCAAAAATAGCTGATTTTTGACAAAAGAGATAACACCCCCCATTACGTCATTCTTCAGAAAGGTGAAAAATGGTCCGTTTTCAAATGTTTTATTTTTGAACGTCAGTTCACATTTGTAGGTGGATTATTAGTTTTAGAGCTAAAATTAGCATGTTTAAAGTGATTTTCATGCTTCCAGGGGCCGGGGAAGTGAATTAAATACCATTTGGAGGCATTTAATGTTCAAGCAAAAACAGCTGATTTTTGACAAAAGAGATAACACCCCCCCATTACGTCATTCTTCAGAAAGGTGAAAAATGGTCCGTTTTCAAATGTTTTATTTTTGAACGTCAGTTCACATTTGTAGGTGGATTATTAGTTTTAGAGCTAAAATTAGCATGTTTAAAGTGATTTTCATGCTTCCAGGGGCCCGGGAAGTGAATTAAATACCATTTGGAGGCATTTAATGTTCAAGCAAAAACAGCTGATTTTTGACAAAAGAGATAACACCCCCCATTACGTCATTCTTTAGAAAGGTGAAAAATGGTCCATTTTCAAATGTTTTATTTTTGAACGTCAGTTCACATTTGTAGGTGGATTATTAGTTTTAGAGCTAAAATTAGCATGTTTAAAGTGATTTTCATGCTTCCAGGGGCCCAGGAACTGAATTAAATACCATTTGGAGGCATTTAATGTTCAAGCAAAAACGGCTGATTTTTGACAAAAGAGATAACACCCCCCATTACGTCATTCTTCAGAAAGGTGAAAAAAATGGTCCGTTTTCAAATGTTTTATTTTTGAACGTCAGTTCACATTTGTAGGTGGATTATTAGTTTTAGAGCTAAAATTAGCATGTTTAAAGTGATTTTCATGCTTCCAGGGGCCGGGGAAGTGAATTAAATACCATTTGGAGGCATTTGATGTTCAAGCAAAAACAGCAGATTTTTGACAAAAGAGATAACACCCTCCCATTACGTCATTCTTCAGAAAGGTGAAAAATGGTCCGTTTTCAAATGTTTTATTTTTGAACATCAGTTCACATTTGTAGGTGGATTATTAGTTTTAGAGCTAAAATTAGCATGTTTAAAGTGATTTTCATGCTTCCAGGGGCCCGGGAAGTGAATTAAATACTATTTGGAGGCATTTAATGTTCAAGCAAAAACGGCTGATTTTTGACATAAGAGATAACACCCCCCCATTACGTCATTCTTCAGAAAGGTGAAAAATGGTCCGTTTTCAAATGTTTTATTTTTGAACGTCAGTTCACATTTGTAGGTGGATTATTAGTTTTACAGCTAAAATTAGCATGTTTAAAGTGATTTTCATCCTTCCAG
Organism: Lissotriton helveticus; assembly: GCF_964261635.1. NCBI lineage: Eukaryota > Metazoa > Chordata > Amphibia > Caudata > Salamandridae > Lissotriton > Lissotriton helveticus. Next base: position 5,202,517 of record NW_027611740.1, read on the forward strand.
GGGCTCTAAACACAAGATTTGTGGAATGGTTAAAAGTGCATGAAAGTGGCCAATTTGCTCACTCTGAGGTCTCAAAAAGTGTTTCTTCATCCCGGGAAGTGAATTAAATACCATTTGGAGGCATTTAATGTTCAAGCAAAAATAGCTGATTTTTGACAAAAGAGATAACACCCCCCATTACGTCATTCTTCAGAGAGGTGAAAAATGGTCCGTTTTCAAATGTTTTATTTTTGAACGTCAGTTCACATTTGTAGGTGGATTATTAGTTTTAGAGCTAAAATTAGCATGTTTAAAGTGATTTTCATGCTTCCAGGGGCCCGGTAAGTGAATTAAATACCATTTGGAGGCATTTAATGTTCAAGCAAAAACGGCTGATTTTTGACAAAAGAGATAACAACTCCTCATTACGTCATTCTTCAGAAAGGTGAAAAATGGTCCGTTTTCAAATGTTTTATTTTTGAACGTCAGTTCACATTTGTAGGTGGATTATTAGTTTTAGAGCTCAAATTAGCATGTTTAAAGTGATTTTCATGCTTCTAGGGGCCCGGTAAGTGAATTAAATACCATTTGGAGGCATTTAATGTTCAAGCAAAAACGGCTGATTTTTGACAAAAGAGATAACACCCCCCATTACGTCATTCTTCAGAAAGGTAAAAAATGGTCCGTTTTCAAATGTTTTATTTTTGAACGTCAGTTCACATTTGTAGGTGGATTATTAGTTTTAGAGCTAAAATTAGCATGTTTAAAGTGATTTTCATGCTTCCAGGGGCTCTAAACACGAGATTTGTGGAATGGTTAAAAGTGCATGAAAATGGCCAATTTGCTCACTCTGAGGTCTCAAAAAGTGTTTCTTCACCCCGGGAAGTGAATTAAATACCATTCGGAGGCATTTAATGTTCAAGCAAAAACAGCTGATTTTTGACGAAAGAGATAACACCCCCCCATTACGTCATTCTTCAGAAAGGTGAAAAATGGTCCGTTTTCAAATGTTTTATTTTTGAATGTCAGTTCATATTTGTAGGTGCATAATTAGTTTTAGAGCTAAAATTAGCATGTTTAAAGTGATTTTCATGCTTCCAGGGGCTCTAAACACAAGATTTGTGGAATGGTTAAAAGTGCATGAAAATGGCCAATTTGCTCACTCTGAGGTCTCAAAAAGTGTTTCTTCACCCCGGGAAGTGAATTAAATACTATTTGGAGGCATTTAATGTTCAAGCAAAAACAGCTGATTTTTGACAAAAGAGATAACACCCCCCCATTACGTCATGCTTCAGAAAGGTGAAAAATTGTACGTTTTCAAATGTTTTATTTTTGAATGTCAGTTCACATTTGTAGGTGGATCATCAGTTTTAGAGCTAAAATTAGCATGTTTAAAGTGATTTTCATGCTTCCAGGGGCACGGGCAGTGAATTAAATACCATTTGGAGGCATTTAATGTTCAAGTAAAAACAGCTGATTTTTGACAAAAGAGATAACACCCCCCCATTACGTCATTCTTCAGAAAGGTGAAAAATGGTCCGTTTTCAAATGTTTTATTTTTGAACATCAGTTCACATTTGTAGGTGGATTATTAGTTTTACAGCTAAAATTAGCATGTTTAAAGTGATTTTCATGCTTCCAGGGGCTCTAAACACAAGATTTGTGGAATGGTTAAAAGTGCATGAAAATGGCCAATTTGCTCACTCTGAGGTCTCAAAAAGTGTTTCTTCACCCCGGGAAGTGAATTAAATACCATTTGTAGGCATTTAATGTTCAATCAAAAACAGCTGATTTTTGACAAAAGAGATAACACCCCCCCATTACGTCATTCTTCAGAAAGGTGAAAAATGGTCCGTTTTCAAATGTTTTATTTTTGAACGTCAGTTCACATTTGTAGGTGGATTATTAGTTTTAGAGCTAAAATTAGCATGTTTAAAGTGATTTTCATGCTTCCAGGGGCTCTAAACACGAGATTTGTGGAATGGTTAAAAGTGCATGAAAATGGCCAATTTGCTCACTCTGAGGTCTCAGAAAGTGTTTCTTCACCCCGGGAAGTGAATTAAATACCATTTGGAGGCATTTAATGTTCAAGCAAAAACGGCTGATTTTTGACAAAAGAGATAACACCCCCCCATTACGTCATTCTTCAGAAAGGTGAAAAATGGTCCGTTTTCAAATGTTTTATTTTTGAACGTCAGTTCACATTTGTAGGTGGATTATTAGTTTTAGAGCTAAAATTAGCATGTTTAAAGTGATTTTCATGCTTCCAGGGGCTCTAAACACAAGATTTGTGGAATGGTTAAAAGTGCATGAAAATGGCCAATTTGCTCACTCTGAGGTCTCAAAAAGTGTTTCTTCACCCCGGGAAGTGAATTAAATACCATTTGTAGGCATTTAATGTTCAATCAAAAACAGCTGATTTTTGACAAAAGAGATAACACCCCCCCATTACGTCATTCTTCAGAAAGGTGAAAAATGGTCCGTTTTCAAATGTTTTATTTTTGAACGTCAGTTCACATTTGTAGGTGGATTATTAGTTTTAGAGCTAAAATTAGCATGTTTAAAGTGATTTTCATGCTTCCAGGGGCTCTAAACACGAGATTTGTGGAATGGTTAAAAGTGCATGAAAATGGCCAATTTGCTCACTCTGACGTCTCAAAAAGTGTTTCTTCACCCCGGGAAGTGAATTAAATACCATTTGGAGGCATTTAATGTTCAAGCAAAAACAGCTGATTTTTGTCAAAAGAGATAACACCTCCCATTACGTCATTCTTCAGAAAGGTGAAAAATGGTCCGTTTTCAAATGTTTTAAATTTGAACGTCAGTTGACATTTGTAGGTGGATTATTAGTTTTAGAGCTAAAATTAGCATGTTTAAAGTGATTTTCATGCTTCCAGGGGCTCTAAACACAAGATTTGTGGAATGGTTAAAAGTGCATGAAAATGGCCAATTTGCTCACTCTCAGGTCTCAAAAAGTGTTTCTTCACCCCGGGAAGTGAATTAAATACTATTTGGAGGCATTTAATGTTCAAGCAAAAACAGCTGATTTTTGACAAAAGAGATAACACCCCCCCATTACGTCATGCTTCAGAAAGGTGAAAAATTGTACGTTTTCAAATGTTTTATTTTTGAATGTCAGTTCACATTTGTAGGTGGATCATCAGTTTTAGAGCTAAAATTAGCATGTTTAAAGTGATTTTCATGCTTTCAGGGGCCCGGGAAGTGAATTAAATACCATTGGAGGCATTTAATATTCAAGCAAAAACAGCTTATTTTTGACAAAAGAGATAACACCCCCCATTACGTCATTCTTCAGAAAGGTGAAAAATGGTCCGTTTTCAAATGTTTTATTTTTGAACGTCAGTTCACATTTGTAGGTGGATTATTAGTTTTAGAGCTAAAATTAGCATGTTTAAAGTGATTTTCATGCTTCCAGGGGCCCGGGAAGTGAATTAAATACCATTTGGAGGCATTTAATGTTCCGGGCAAAAACAGCAGATTTTTGACAAAAGAGATAACACCCCCCCATTACGTCATTCTTCAGAAAGGTGAAAAATGGTCCATTTTCAAATGTTTTATTTTTGAACGTCAGTTCACATTTGTAGGTGGATTATTAGTTTTACAGCTAAAATTAGCATGTTTAAAGTGATTTTCATGCTTCCAGGGACCTTAAACACAAGATTTGTGGAATGGTTAAAAGTGCATGAAAATGGCCAATTTGCTCACTCTGAGGTCTCAAAAAGTGTTTCTTTACCCCGGGAAGTGAATTAAATACCATTTGGAGGCATTTAATGTTCAAGCAAAAACAGCTGATTTTTGACGAAAGAGATAACACCCCCATTACGTCATGCTTCAGAAAGGTGAAAAATGGTCCGTTTTCAAATGTTTTATTTTTGAACGTCAGTTCACATTTGTAGGTGGATTATTAGTTTTAGAGCTAAAATTAGCATGTTTAAAGTGATTTTCATGCTTCCAGGGGCCCGGGAAGTGAATTAAATACCATTTGGAGGCATTTAATGTTCCGGGCAAAAACAGCAGATTTTTGACAAAAGAGATAACACCCCCCCATTACGTCATGCTTCAGAAAGGTGAAAAATGGTCCGTTTTCAAATGTTTTATTTTTGAACGTCAGTTCACATTTGTAGGTGGATCATCAGTTTTAGAGCTAAAATTAGCATGTTGAAAGTGATTTTCATGCTTCCAGAGGCCCGGGAAGTGAATTAAATACCATTTGGAGGCATTTAATGTTCAAGCAAAAACAGCTGATTTTTGACAAAAGAGATAACACCACCCATTACGTCATGCTTCAGAAAGGTGAAAAATGGTCAGTTTTCAAATGTTTTATTTTTGAACGTCAGTTCACATTTGTAGGTGGATTATTAGTTTTAGAGCTAAAATTAGCATGTTTAAAGTGATTTTCATGATTCCAGGGGCCGGGGAAGTGAATTAAATACCATTTGGAGGCATTTAATGTTCAAGCAAAAACGGCTGATTTTTGACAAATGAGATAACACCCCCCCATTACGTCATTCTTCAGAAAGGTGAAAAATGGTCCGTTTTCAAATGTTTTATTTTTGAACGTCAGTTCACATTTGTAGGTGGATTATTAGTTTTAGAGCTAAAATTAGCATGTTTAAAGGGATTTTCATGCTTCCAGGGACTCTAAACACAAGATTTGTGGAATGGTTAAAAGTGCATGAAAATGGCCAATTTGCTCACTCTGAGGTCTCAAAAAGTGTTTCTTCACCCCGGGAAGTGAATTAAATACCATTTGGAGGCATTTAATGTTCAAGCAAAAACGGCTGATTTTTGACAAAAGAAATAACCCCCCCCCATTACGTCATTCTTCAGAAAGGTGAAAAATTGTCAGTTTTCAAATGTTTTATTTTTGAACGTCAGTTCACATTTGTAGGTGGATTATTAGTTTTAGAGCTAAAATTAGCATGTTTAAAGTGATTTTCATGCTTCCAGGGGCCGGGGAAGTGAATTAAATACCATTTGGAGGCATTTAATGTTCAACCAAAAACAGCTGATTTTTGACAAAAGATATACCACCACCCCATTACGTCATTCTTCAGAAAGGTGAAAAATGGTCCGTTTTCAAATGTTTTATTTTTGAACGTCAGTTCACATTTGTAGGTGGATTATTAGTTTTAGAGCTAAAATTAGCATGTTTAAAGTGATTTTCATGCTTCCAGGGGCTCTAAACACGAGATTTGTGGAATGGTTAAAAGTGCATGAAAATGGCCAATTTGCTCACTCTGACGTCTCAAAAAGTGTTTCTTCACCCCGGGAAGTGAATTAAATACCATTTGGAGGCATTTAATGTTCAAGCAAAAACAGCTGATTTTTGACGAAAGAGATAACACCCCCCCATTACGTCATTCTTCAGAAAGGTGAAAAATGGTCCGTTTTCAAATGTTTTATTTTTGAATGTCAGTTCACATTTGTAGGTGGATCATCAGTTTTAGAGCTAAAATTAGCATGTTTAAAGTGATCTTCATGCTTCCAGGGGCCCGGGCAGTGGATTAAATACCATTTGGAGGCATTTAATGTTCAAGTAAAAACAGCTTATTTTTGACAAAAGAGATAACACCCCCCCATTACGTCATTCTTCAGAAAGGTGAAAAATGATCCGTTTTCAAATGTTTTATTTTTGAACGTCAGTTCACATTTGTAGGTGGATTATTAGTTTTAGAGCTAAAATTAGCATGTTTAAAGTGATTTTCATGCTTCCAGGGGCCCGGGAAGTGAATTAAATACCATTTGGAGGCATTTAATGTTCAAGCAAAAACAGCTGATTTTTGACAAAAGAGATAACACCCCCCCATTATGTCATTCTTCAGAAAGGTGAAAAATGATCCGTTTTCAAATGTTTTATTTTTGAACGTCAGTTCACATTTGTAGGTGGATTATTAGTTTTAGAGCTAAAATTAGCATGTTTAAAGTGATTTTCATGCTTCCAGGGGCTCTAACACAAGATTTGGGGAATGGTTAAAAGTGCATGAAAATGGCCAATTTGCTCACTCTGAGGTCTCAAAAAGTGTTTCTTCACCCCGGGAAGTGAATTAAATACCATTTTGAGGCATTTAATGTTCAAGCAAAAATAGCTGATTTTTGACAAAAGAGATAACACCCCCCATTACGTCATTCTTCAGAAAGGTGAAAAATGGTCCGTTTTCAAATGTTTTATTTTTGAACGTCAGTTCACATTTGTAGGTGGATTATTAGTTTGAGAGCTAAAATTAGCATGTTTAAAGTGATTTTCATGCTTCCAGGGGCCGGGGAAGTGAATTAAATACCATTTGGAGGCATTTAATGTTCAAGCAAAAACAGCTGATTTTTGACAAAAGAGATAACACCCCCCCATTACGTCATTCTTCAGAAAGGTGAAAAATGGTCCGTTTTCAAATGTTTTATTTTTGAACGTCAGTTCACATTTGTAGGTGGATTATTAGTTTTAGAGATAAAATTAGCATGTTTAAAATGATTTTCATGCTTCCAGGGGCCCGGGAAGTGAATTAAATACCATTTGGAGGCATTTAATGTTCAAGCAAAAACAGCTGATTTTTGACAAAAGAGATAACACCCCCCATTACGTCATTCTTCAGAAAGGTGAAAAATGGTCCATTTTCAAATGTTTTATTTTTGAACGTCAGTTCACATTTGTAGGTGGATTATTAGTTTTAGAGCTAAAATTAGCATGTTTAAAGTGATTTTCATGCTTCCAGGGGCTCTAAACACAAGATTTGTGGAATGGTTAAAAGTGCATGAAAATGGCCAATTTGCTCACTCTGAGGTCTCAAAAGGTGTTTCTTCACCCCGGGAAGTGAATTAAATACCATTTGGAGGCATTTAATGTTCAAGCAAAAACAGCTGATTTTTGACGAAAGAGATAACACCCCCCCATTACGTCATTCTTCAGAAAGGTGAAAAATTGTCCGTTTTCAAATGTTTTATTTTTGAATGTCAGTTCACATTTGTAGGTGGATAATTAGTTTTAGAGCTAAAATTAGCACGTTTAAAGTGATTTTCATGCTTCCAGGGGCTCTAAACACAAGATTTGTGGAATGGTTAAAAGTGCATGAAAATGGCCAATTTGCTCACTCTGAGGTCTCAAAAAGTGTTTCTTCACCCCGGGAAGTGAATTAAATACCATTTGGAGGCATTTAATGTTCAAGCAAAAACAGCTGATTTTTGACAAAAGAGATAACACCCCCCCATTACGTCATGCTTCATAAAGGTGAAAAATTGTCCGTTTTCAAATGTTTTATTTTTGAATGTCAGTTCACATTTGTAGGTGGATTATTAGTTTTAGAGCTAAAATTAGCATGTTTAAAGTGATTTTCATGCTTCCAGGGGCCCAGGAACTGAATTAAATACCATTTGGAGGCATTTAATGTTCAAGCAAAAACGGCTGATTTTTGACAAAAGAGATAACACCCCCCATTACGTCATTCTTCAGAAAGGTGAAAAAAATGGTCCGTTTTCAAATGTTTTATTTTTGAACGTCAGTTCACATTTGTAGGTGGATTATTAGTTTTAGAGCTAAAATTAGCATGTTTAAAGTGATTTTCATGCTTCCAGGGGCCGGGGAAGTGAATTAAATACCATTTGGAGGCATTTAATGTTCAAGCAAAAACAGCTGATTTTTGACAAAAGAGATAACACCCCCCCATTACGTCATTCTTCAGAAAGGTGAAAAATGGTCCGTTTTCAAATGTTTTATTTTTGAACGTCAGTTCACATTTGTAGGTGGATTATTAGTTTTAGAGCTAAAATTAGCATGTTTAAAGTAATGTTCATGCTTCCAGGGGCCCGGGAAGTGAATTAAATACCATTTGGAGGCATTTAATGTTCAAGCAAAAACGGCTGATTTTTTACAAAAGAGATAACACCCCCCCATTACGTCATTCTTCAGAAAGGTGAAAAAAATGGTCCGTTTTCAAATGTTTTATTTTTGAACGTCAGTTCACATTTGTAGGTGGATTATTAGTTTTAGAGCTAAACTTAGCATGTTTAAAGTGATTTTCATGCTTCCAGGGGCCGGGGAAGTGAATTAAATACCATTTGGAGGCATTTAATGTTCAAGCAAAAACAGCTGATTTTTGACAAAAGAGATAACACCCCCCCCATTACGTCATTCTTCAGAAAGGTGAAAAATGGTCCGTTTTCAAATGTTTTATTTTTGAACGTCAGTTCACATTTGTAGGTGGATTATTAGTTTTAGAGCTAAAATTAGCATGTTTAAAGTGATTTTCATGCTTCCAGGGGCTCTAAACACAAGATTTGTGGAATGGTTAAAAGTGCATGAAAATGGCCAATTTGCTCACTCTGAGGTCTCAAAAAGTGTTTCTTCACCCCAGGAAGTGAATTAAATACCATTTGGAGGCATTTAATGTTCAAGCAAAAACAGCTGATTTTTGACAAAAGAGGTAACACCCCCCATTACGTCATGCTTCATAAAGGTGAAAAATTGTCTGTTTTCAAATGTTTTATTTTTGAATGTCAGTACACATTTGTAGGTGGATCATCAGTTTTAGAGCTAAAATTAGCATGTTTAAAGTGATTTTCATGCTTCCAGGGGCCCGGGAAGTGAATTAAATACCATTTGGAGGCATTTAATGTTCAAGCAAAAACAGCTGATTTTTGACAAAAGAGATAACACCCCCCATTACGTCATTCTTTAGAAAGGTGAAAAATGGTCCATTTTCAAATGTTTTATTTTTGAACGTCAGTTCACATTTGTAGGTGGATTATTAGTTTTAGAGCTAAAATTAGCATGTTTAAAGTGATTTTCATGCTTCCAGGGGCCCGGGAAGTGAATTAAATACCATTTGGAGGCATTTAATGTGCAAGCAAAAACGGCTGATTTTTGACAAAAGAGATAACACCCCCCCCATTACGTCATTCTTCGGAAAGGTGAAAAAATGGTCCGTTTTCAAATGTTTTATTTTTGAACGTCAGTTCACATTTGTAGGTGGATTATTATTTCTAGAGCTAAAATTAGCATGTTTAAAGTTATTTTCATCCTTCCAGGGGCTCTAAACACAAGATTTGTGGAATGGTTAAAAGTGCATAAAAGTGGCCAATTTGCTCACTCTGAGGTCTCAAAAAGTGTTTCTTCACCCCGGGAAGTGAATTAAATACCATTTGGAGGCATTTAATGTTCAAGCAAAAACAGCTGATTTTTGACGAAAGAGATAACACCCCCCCATTACGTCATTCTTCATAAAGGTGAAAAATGGTATTTTTTCAAATGTTTTATTTTTGAATGTCAGTTCACATTTGTAGGTGGATAATTAGTTTTAGAGCTAAAATTAGCATGTTTAAAGTGATTTTCATGCTTCCAGGGGCTCTAAACACAAGATTTGTGGAATGGTTAAAAGTGCATGAAAATGGCCAATTTGCTCACTCTGAGGTCTCAAAAAGTGTTTCTTCACCCCGGGAAGTGAATTAAATACCATTTGGAGGCATTTAATGTTCAAGCAAAAACAGCTGATTTTTGACAAAAGAGATAACACCCCCCATTACGTCATTCTTCAGAAAGGTGAAAAATGGTCAGTTTTCAAATGTTTTATTTTTGAACGTCAGTTCACATTTGTAGGTGGATTATTCGTTTTAGAGCTAAAATTAGCATGTTTAAAGTGATTTTCATGCTTCCAGGGGCCCGGGAAGTGAATTAAATACCATTTGGAGGCATTTAATGTGCAAGCAAAAAACGGCTGATTTTTGACAAAAGAGATAACACCCCCCCATTACGTCATTCTTCGGAAAGGTGAAAAAATGGTCAGTTTTCAAATGTTTTATTTTTGAACGTCAGTTCACATTTGTAGGTGGATTATTATTTCTAGAGCTAAAATTAGCATGTTTAAAGTGATTTTCATCCTTCCAGGGGCTCTAAACACAAGATTTGTGGAATGGTTAAAAGTGCATAAAAGTGGCCAATTTGCTCACTCTGAGGTCTCAAAAAGTGTTTCTTTACCCCGGGAAGTGAATTAAATACCATTTGGAGGCATTTAATGTTCAAGCAAAAACAGCTGATTTTTCACAAAAGAGATAACACCCCCCCATTACGTCATGCTTCAGAAAGGTGAAAAATTGTCCGTTTTCAAATGTTTTATTTTTGAATGTCAGTTCACATTTGTAGGTGGATCATCAGTTTTAGAGCTAAAATTAGCATGTTTAAAGTGATTTTCATGCTTCCAGGGGCTTTAAACACAAGATTTGTGGAATGGTTAAAAGTGCATGAAAATGGCCAATTTGCTCACTCTGAGGTCTCAAAAAGTGTTTCTTCACCCCGGGAAGTGAATTAAATACCATTTGGAGGCATTTAATGTTCAAGCAAAAACAGCTGATTTTTGACAAAAGAGATAACACCCCCCCATTACGTCATGCTTCATAAAGGTGAAAAATTGTCCGTTTTCAAATGTTTTATTTTTGAATGTCAGTTCACATTTGTAGGTGGATTATCAGTTTTAGAACTAAAATTAGCATGTTTAAAGTGATTTTCATGCTTCCAGGGGCCCGGGAAGTGAATTAAATACCATTTGGAGGCATTTAATGTTCAAACAAAAACAGCAGATTTTTGACAAAAGAGATAACACCCCCCATTACGTCATTCTTCAGAAAGGTGAAAAATGGTCCATTTTCAAATGTTTTATTTTTGAACGTCAGTTCACATTTGTAGGTGGATTATTAGTTTTAGAGCTAAAATTAGCATGTTTAAAGTGATTTTCATGCTTCCAGGGGCTCTAAACACAAGATTTGTGGAATGGTTAAAAGTGCATGAAAATGGCCAATTTGCTCACTCTGAGGTCTCAAAAGGTGTTTCTTCACCCCGGGAAGTGAATTAAATACCATTTGGAGGCATTTAATGTTCAAGCAAAAACAGCTGATTTTTGACGAAAGAGATAACACCCCCCCATTACGTCATTCTTCAGAAAGGTGAAAAATGGTCCGTTTTCAAATGTTTTATTTTTGAACGTCAGTTCACATTTGTAGGTGGATTATTAGTTTTAGAGCTAAAATTAGCATGTTTAAAGTAATGTTCATGCTTCCAGGGGCCCGGGAAGTGAATTAAATACCATTTGGAGACATTTAATGTTCAAGCAAAAACGGCTGATTTTTTACAAAAGAGATAACACCCCCCCATTACGTCATTCTTCAGAAAGGTGAAAAAAATGGTCAGTTTTCAAATGTTTTATTTTTGAACGTCAGTTCACATTTGTAGGTGGATTATTAGTTTTAGAGCTAAACTTAGCATGTTTAAAGTGATTTTCATGCTTCCAGGGGCCGGGGAAGTGAATTAAATACCATTTGGAGGCATTTAATGTTCAAGCAAAAACAGCTGATTTTTGACAAAAGAGATAACACCCCCCCCCCATTACGTCATTCTTCAGAAAGGTGAAAAATGGTCCGTTTTCAAATGTTTTATTTTTGAACGTCAGTTCACATTTGTAGGTGGATTATTAGTTTTAGAGCTAAAATTAGCATGTTTAAAGTGATTTTCATGCTTCCAGGGGCTCTAAACACAAGATTTGTGGAATGGTTAAAAGTGCATGAAAATGGCCAATTTGCACACTCTGAGGTCTCAAAAAGTGTTTCTTCACCCCGGGAAGTGAATTAAATACCATTTGGAGGCATTTAATGTTCAAGTAAAAACAGCTTATTTTTGACAAAAGAGATAACACCCCCCCCCCATTACGTCATTCTTCAGAAAGGTGAAAAATTGTCCGTTTTCAAATGTTTTATTTTTGAACGTCAGTTCACATTTGTAGGTGGATTATTAGTTTTAGAGCTAAAATTAGCATGTTTAAAGTGATTTTCATGCTTCCAGGGGCCCGGGAAGTGAATTAAATACCATTTGGAGGCATTTAATGTTCAAGCAAAAACAGCTGATTTTTGACAAAAGAGATAACACCCCCCCATTATGTCATTCTTCAGAAAGGTGAAAAATGATCCGTTTTCAAATGTTTTATTTTTGAACGTCAGTTCACATTTGTAGGTGGATTATTAGTTTTAGAGATAAAATTAGCATGTTTAAAGTGATTTTCATGCTTCCAGGGGCTCTAACACAAGATTTGTGGAATGGTTAAAAGTGCATGAAAATGGCCAATTTGCTCACTCTGAGGTCTCAAAAAGTGTTTCTTCACCCCGGGAAGTGAATTAAATACCATTTTGAGGCATTTAATGTTCAAGCAAAAATAGCTGATTTTTGACAAAAGAGATAACACCCCCCATTACGTCATTCTTCAGAAAGGTGAAAAATGGTCCGTTTTCAAATGTTTTATTTTTGAACGTCAGTTCACATTTGTAGGTGGATTATTAGTTTTAGAGCTAAAATTAGCATGTTTAAAGTGATTTTCATGCTTCCAGGGGCCGGGGAAGTGAATTAAATACCATTTGGAGGCATTTAATGTTCCAGCAAAAACAGCTGATTTTTGACAAAAGAGATAACACCCCCCCATTACGTCATTCTTCAGAGAGGTGAAAAATGGTCCGTTTTCAAATGTTTTATTTTTGAACGTCAGATCACATTTGTAGGTGGATTATTAGTTTTAGAGCTAAAATTAGCATGTTTAAAGTGATTTTCATGCTTCCAGGGGCTCTAAACACAAGATTTGTGGAATGGTTAAAAGTGCATGAAAATGGCCAATTTGCTCACTCTGAGGTCTCAAAAAGTGTTTCTTCACCCCGGGAAGGGAATTAAATACCATTTGGAGGCATTTAATGTTCAAGCAAAAACAGCTGATTTTTGACAAAAGAGATAACACCCCCCATTACGTCATTCTTCAGAGAGGTGAAAAATGGTCCGTTTTCAAATGTTTTATTTTTGAACGTCAGTTCACATTTGTAGGTGGATTATTAGTTTTAGAGCTAAAATTAGCATGTTTAAAGTGATTTTCATGCTTCCAGGGGCCCGGTAAGTGAATTAAATACCATTTGGAGGCATTTAATGTTCAAGCAAAAACGGCTGATTTTTGACAAAAGAGATAACAACTCCTCATTACGTCATTCTTCAGAAAGGTGAAAAATGGTCCGTTTTCAAATGTTTTATTTTTGAACGTCAGTTCACATTTGTAGGTGGATTATTAGTTTTAGAGCTCAAATTAGCATGTTTAAAGTGATTTTCATGCTTCTAGGGGCCCGGTAAGTGAATTAAATACCATTTGGAGGCATTTAATGTTCAAGCAAAAACGGCTGATTTTTGACAAAAGAGATAACACCCCCCATTACGTCATTCTTCAGAAAGGTAAAAAATGGTCCGTTTTCAAATGTTTTATTTTTGAACGTCAGTTCACATTTGTAGGTGGATTATTAGTTTTAGAGCTAAAATTAGCATGTTTGAAGTGATTTTCATGCTTCCAGGGGCTCTAAACACAAGATTTGTGGAATGGTTAAAAGTGCATGAAAATGGCCAATTTGCTCACTCTGAGGTCTCAAAAAGTGTTTCTTCACCCCGGGAAGGGAATTAAATACCATTTGGAGGCATTTAATGTTCAAGCAAAAACAGCTGATTTTTGACAAAAGAGATAACACCCCCCATTACGTCATGCTTCAGAAAGGTGAAAAATTGTCCGTTTTCAAATGTTTTATTTTTGAATGTCAGTTCACATTTGTATGTGGATCATCAGTTTTAGAGCTAAAACTAGCATGTTTAAAGTGATTTTCATGCTTCCAGGGGCCCGGGAAGTGAATTAAATATCATTTGGAGGCATGTAATGTTCAAGCAAAAACAGCTGATTTTTGACAAAAGAGATAACACCCCCCCATTACGTCATTCTTCAGAAAGGTGAAAAATGGTCCGTTTTCAAATGTTTTATTTTTGAACGTCAGTTCACATTTGTAGGTGGATTATTAGTTTTAGAGCTAAAATTAGCATGTTTAAAGTGATTTTCATGCTTCCAGGGGCTCTAAACACGAGATTTGTGGAATGGTTAAAAGTGCATGAAAATGGCCAATTTGCTCACTCTGACGTCTCAAAAAGTGTTTCTTCACCCCGGGAAGTGAATTAAATACCATTTGGAGGCATTTAATGTTCAAGCAAAAACAGCTGATTTTTGACGAAAGAGATAACACCCCCCCCATTACGTCATTCTTCAGAAAGGTGAAAAATGGTCCGTTTTCAAATGTTTTATTTTTGAACGTCAGTTGACATTTGTAGGTGGATTATTAGTTTTAGAGCTAAAATTAGCATGTTTAAAGTGATTTTCATGCTTCCAGGGGCTCTAAACACAAGATTTGTGGAATGGTTAAAAGTGCATGAAAATGGCCAATTTGCTCACTCTGAGGTCTCAAAAAGTGTTTCTTCACCCCGGGAAGTGAATTAAATACCATTCGGAGGCATTTAATGTTCAAGCAAAAACAGCTGATTTTTGACGAAAGAGATAACACCCCCCCATTACGTCATTCTTCAGAAAGGTGAAAAATGGTCCGTTTTCAAATGTTTTATTTTTGAATGTCAGTTCATATTTGTAGGTGCATAATTAGTTTTAGAGCTAAAATTAGCATGTTTAAAGTGATTTTCATGCTTCCAGGGGCTCTAAACACAAGATTTGTGGAATGGTTAAAAGTGCATGAAAATGGCCAATTTGCTCACTCTGAGGTCTCAAAAAGTGTTTCTTCACCCCGGGAAGTGAATTAAATACTATTTGGAGGCATTTAATGTTCAAGCAAAAACAGCTGATTTTTGACAAAAGAGATAACACCCCCCCATTACGTCATGCTTCAGAAAGGTGAAAAATTGTACGTTTTCAAATGTTTTATTTTTGAATGTCAGTTCACATTTGTAGGTGGATCATCAGTTTTAGAGCTAAAATTAGCATGTTTAAAGTGATTTTCATGCTTCCAGGGGCACGGGCAGTGAATTAAATACCATTTGGAGGCATTTAATGTTCAAGTAAAAACAGCTGATTTTTGACAAAAGAGATAACACCCCCCCCATTACGTCATTCTTCAGAAAGGTGAAAAATGGTCCGTTTTCAAATGTTTTATTTTTGAACATCAGTTCACATTTGTAGGTGGATTATTAGTTTTACAGCTAAAATTAGCATGTTTAAAGTGATTTTCATGCTTCCAGGGGCTCTAAACACAAGATTTGTGGAATGGTTAAAAGTGCATGAAAATGGCCAATTTGCTCACTCTGAGGTCTCAAAAAGTGTTTCTTCACCCCGGGAAGTGAATTAAATACCATTTGTAGGCATTTAATGTTCAATCAAAAACAGCTGATTTTTGACAAAAGAGATAACACCCCCCCATTACGTCATTCTTCAGAAAGGTGAAAAATGGTCCGTTTTCAAATGTTTTATTTTTGAACGTCAGTTCACATTTGTAGGTGGATTATTAGTTTTAGAGCTAAAATTAGCATGTTTAAAGTGATTTTCATGCTTCCAGGGGCTCTAAACACGAGATTTGTGGAATGGTTAAAAGTGCATGAAAATGGCCAATTTGCTCACTCTGAGGTCTCAGAAAGTGTTTCTTCACCCCGGGAAGTGAATTAAATACCATTTGGAGGCATTTAATGTTCAAGCAAAAACGGCTGATTTTTGACAAAAGAGATAACACCCCCCCATTACGTCATTCTTCAGAAAGGTGAAAAATGGTCCGTTTTCAAATGTTTTATTTTTGAACGTCAGTTCACATTTGTAGGTGGATTATTAGTTTTAGAGCTAAAATTAGCATGTTTAAAGTGATTTTCATGCTTCCAGGGGCTCTAAACACAAGATTTGTGGAATGGTTAAAAGTGCATGAAAATGGCCAATTTGCTCACTCTGAGGTCTCAAAAAGTGTTTCTTCACCCCGGGAAGTGAATTAAATACCATTTGTAGGCATTTAATGTTCAATCAAAAACAGCTGATTTTTGACAAAAGAGATAACACCCCCCCATTACGTCATTCTTCAGAAAGGTGAAAAATGGTCAGTTTTCAAATGTTTTATTTTTGAACGTCAGTTCACATTTGTAGGTGGATTATTAGTTTTAGAGCTAAAATTAGCATGTTTAAAGTGATTTTCATGCTTCCAGGGGCTCTAAACACGAGATTTGTGGAATGGTTAAAAGTGCATGAAAATGGCCAATTTGCTCACTCTGACGTCTCAAAAAGTGTTTCTTCACCCCGGGAAGTGAATTAAATACCATTTGGAGGCATTTAATGTTCAAGCAAAAACAGCTGATTTTTGTCAAAAGAGATAACACCCCCCATTACGTCATTCTTCAGAAAGGTGAAAAATGGTCCGTTTTCAAATGTTTTAAATTTGAACGTCAGTTGACATTTGTAGGTGGATTATTAGTTTTAGAGCTAAAATTAGCATGTTTAAAGTGATTTTCATGCTTCCAGGGGCTCTAAACACAAGATTTGTGGAATGGTTAAAAGTGCATGAAAATGGCCAATTTGCTCACTCTCAGGTCTCAAAAAGTGTTTCTTCACCCCGGGAAGTGAATTAAATACTATTTGGAGGCATTTAATGTTCAAGCAAAAACAGCTGATTTTTGACAAAAGAGATAACACCCCCCCATTACGTCATGCTTCAGAAAGGTGAAAAATTGTACGTTTTCAAATGTTTTATTTTTGAATGTCAGTTCACATTTGTAGGTGGATCATCAGTTTTAGAGCTAAAATTAGCATGTTTAAAGTGATTTTCATGCTTCCAGGGGCCCGGGAAGTGAATTAAATACCATTTGGAGGCATTTAATGTTCCGGGCAAAAACAGCAGATTTTTGACAAAAGAGATAACACCCCCCCATTACGTCATGCTTCAGAAAGGTGAAAAATGGTCCGTTTTCAAATGTTTTATTTTTGAACGTCAGTTCACATTTGTAGGTGGATCATCAGTTTTAGAGCTAAAATTAGCATGTTGAAAGTGATTTTCATGCTTCCAGAGGCCCGGGAAGTGAATTAAATACCATTTGGAGGCATTTAATGTTCAAGCAAAAACAGCTGATTTTTGACAAAAGAGATAACACCACCCATTACGTCATGCTTCAGAAAGGTGAAAAATGGTCAGTTTTCAAATGTTTTATTTTTGAACGTCAGTTCACATTTGTAGGTGGATTATTAGTTTTAGAGCTAAAATTAGCATGTTTAAAGTGATTTTCATGATTCCAGGGGCCGGGGAAGTGAATTAAATACCATTTGGAGGCATTTAATGTTCAAGCAAAAACGGCTGATTTTTGACAAATGAGATAACACCCCCCCATTACGTCATTCTTCAGAAAGGTGAAAAATGGTCCGTTTTCAAATGTTTTATTTTTGAACGTCAGTTTACATTTGTAGGTGGATTATTAGTTTTAGAGCTAAAATTAGCATGTTTAAAGGGATTTTCATGCTTCCAGGGACTCTAAACACAAGATTTGTGGAATGGTTAAAAGTGCATGAAAATGGCCAATTTGCTCACTTTGAGGTCTCAAAAAGTGTTTCTTCACCCCGGGAAGTGAATTAAATACCATTTGGAGGCATTTAATGTTCAAGCAAAAACGGCTGATTTTTGACAAAAGAAATAACACCCCCCCCATTACGTCATTCTTCAGAAAGGTGAAAAATTGTCAGTTTTCAAATGTTTTATTTTTGAACGTCAGTTCACATTTGTAGGTGGATTATTAGTTTTAGAGCTAAAATTAGCATGTTTAAAGTGATTTTCATGCTTCCAGGGGCCGGGGAAGTGAATTAAATACCATTTGGAGGCATTTAATGTTCAACCAAAAACAGCTGATTTTTGACAAAAGATATACCACCACCCCATTACGTCATTCTTCAGAAAGGTGAAAAATGGTCCGTTTTCAAATGTTTTATTTTTGAACGTCAGTTCACATTTGTAGGTGGATTATTAGTTTTAGAGCTAAAATTAGCATGTTTAAAGTGATTTTCATGCTTCCAGGGGCTCTAAACACGAGATTTGTGGAATGGTTAAAAGTGCATGAAAATGGCCAATTTGCTCACTCTGACGTCTCAAAAAGTGTTTCTTCACCCCGGGAAGTGAATTAAATACCATTTGGAGGCATTTAATGTTCAAGCAAAAACAGCTGATTTTTGACGAAAGAGATAACACCCCCCCATTACGTCATTCTTCAGAAAGGTGAAAAATGGTCCGTTTTCAAATGTTTTATTTTTGAATGTCAGTTCACATTTGTAGGTGGATCATCAGTTTTAGAGCTAAAATTAGCATGTTTAAAGTGATCTTCATGCTTCCAGGGGCCCGGGCAGTGGATTAAATACCATTTGGAGGCATTTAATGTTCAAGTAAAAACAGCTTATTTTTGACAAAAGAGATAACACCCCCCCATTACGTCATTCTTCAGAAAGGTGAAAAATGATCCGTTTTCAAATGTTTTATTTTTGAACGTCAGTTCACATTTGTAGGTGGATTATTAGTTTTAGAGCTAAAATTAGCATGTTTAAAGTGATTTTCATGCTTCCAGGGGCCCGGGAAGTGAATTAAATACCATTTGGAGGCATTTAATGTTCAAGCAAAAACAGCTGATTTTTGACAAAAGAGATAACACCCCCCCATTATGTCATTCTTCAGAAAGGTGAAAAATGATCCGTTTTCAAATGTTTTATTTTTGAACGTCAGTTCACATTTGTAGGTGGATTATTAGTTTTAGAGCTAAAATTAGCATGTTTAAAGTGATTTTCATGCTTCCAGGGGCCGGGGAAGTGAATTAAATACCATTTGGAGGCATTTAATGTTCAAGCAAAAATAGCTGATTTTTGACAAAAGAGATAACACCCCCCATTACGTCATTCTTCAGAAAGGTGAAAAATGGTCCGTTTTCAAATGTTTTATTTTTGAACGTCAGTTCACATTTGTAGGTGGATTATTAGTTTGAGAGCTAAAATTAGCATGTTTAAAGTGATTTTCATGCTTCCAGGGGCCGGGGAAGTGAATTAAATACCATTTGGAGGCATTTAATGTTCAAGCAAAAACAGCTGATTTTTGACAAAAGAGATAACACCCCCCCATTACGTCATTCTTCAGAAAGGTGAAAAATGGTCCGTTTTCAAATGTTTTATTTTTGAACGTCAGTTCACATTTGTAGGTGGATTATTAGTTTTAGAGCTAAAATTAGCATGTTTAAAATGGTTTTCATGCTTCCAGGGGCCCGGGAAGTGAATTAAATACCATTTGGAGGCATTTAATGTTCAAGCAAAAACAGCTGATTTTTGACAAAAGAGATAACACCCCCCATTACGTCATTCTTCAGAAAGGTGAAAAATGGTCCATTTTCAAATGTTTTATTTTTGAACGTCAGTTCACATTTGTAGGTGGATTATTAGTTTTAGAGCTAAAATTAGCATGTTTAAAGTGATTTTCATGCTTCCAGGGGCTCTAAACACAAGATTTGTGGAATCGTTAAAAGTGCATGAAAATGGCCAATTTGCTCACTCTGAGGTCTCAAAAGGTGTTTCTTCACCCCGGGAAGTGAATTAAATACCATTTGGAGGCATTTAATGTTCAAGCAAAAACAGCTGATTTTTGACGAAAGAGATAACACCCCCCCATTACGTCATTCTTCAGAAAGGTGAAAAATTGTCCGTTTTCAAATGTTTTATTTTTGAATGTCAGTTCACATTTGTAGGTGGATAATTAGTTTTAGAGCTAAAATTAGCACGTTTAAAGTGATTTTCATGCTTCCAGGGGCTCTAAACACAAGATTTGTGGAATGGTTAAAAGTGCATGAAAATGGCCAATTTGCTCACTCTGAGGTCTCAAAAAGTGTTTCTTCACCCCGGGAAGTGAATTAAATACCATTTGGAGGCATTTAATGTTCAAGCAAAAACAGCTGATTTTTGACAAAAGAGATAACACCCCCCCATTACGTCATGCTTCATAAAGGTGAAAAATTGTCCGTTTTCAAATGTTTTATTTTTGAATGTCAGTTCACATTTGTAGGTGGATCATCAGTTTTAGAGCTAAAATTAGCATGTTTAAAGTGATTTTCATGCTTCCAGGGGCCCGGGAAGTGAATTAAATACCATTTGGAGGCATTTAATGTTCAAGCAAAAACAGCTGATTTTTGACAAAAGAGATAACACCCCCCCATTACGTCATTCTTCAGAAAGGTGAAAAATGGTCCGTTTTCAAATGTTTTATTTTTGAACGTCAGTTCACATTTGTAGGTGGATTATTAGTTTTAGAGCTAAAATTAGCGTGTTTAAAGTGATTTTCATGCTTCCAGGGGCCCAGGAACTGAATTAAATACCATTTGGAGGCATTTAATGTTCAAGCAAAAACGGCTGATTTTTGACAAAAGAGATAACACCCCCCATTACGTCATTCTTCAGAAAGGTGAAAAAAATGGTCCGTTTTCAAATGTTTTATTTTTGAACGTCAGTTCACATTTGTAGGTGGATTATTAGTTTTAGAGCTAAAATTAGCATGTTTAAAGTGATTTTCATGCTTCCAGGGGCCGGGGAAGTGAATTAAATACCATTTGGAGGCATTTAATGTTCAAGCAAAAACAGCTGATTTTTGACAAAAGAGATAACACCCCCCCATTACGTCATTCTTCAGAAAGGTGAAAAATGGTCCGTTTTCAAATGTTTTATTTTTGAACGTCAGTTCACATTTGTAGGTGGATTATTAGTTTTAGAGCTAAAATTAGCATGTTTAAAGTAATGTTCATGCTTCCAGGGGCCCGGGAAGTGAATTAAATACCATTTGGAGGCATTTAATGTTCAAGCAAAAACGGCTGATTTTTTACAAAAGAGATAACACCCCCCCATTACGTCATTCTTCAGAAAGGTGAAAAAAATGGTCCGTTTTCAAATGTTTTATTTTTGAACGTCAGTTCACATTTGTAGGTGGATTATTAGTTTTAGAGCTAAACTTAGCATGTTTAAAGTGATTTTCATGCTTCCAGGGGCCGGGGAAGTGAATTAAATACCATTTGGAGGCATTTAATGTTCAAGCAAAAACAGCTGATTTTTGACAAAAGAGATAACACCCCCCCCATTACGTCATTCTTCAGAAAGGTGAAAAATGGTCCGTTTTCAAATGTTTTATTTTTGAACGTCAGTTCACATTTGTAGGTGGATTATTAGTTTTAGAGCTAAAATTAGCATGTTTAAAGTGATTTTCATGCTTCCAGGGGCTCTAAACACAAGATTTGTGGAATGGTTAAAAGTGCATGAAAATGGCCAATTTGCTCACTCTGAGGTCTCAAAAAGTGTTTCTTCACCCCAGGAAGTGAATTAAATACCATTTGGAGGCATTTAATGTTCAAGCAAAAACAGCTGATTTTTGACAAAAGAGGTAACACCCCCCATTACGTCATGCTTCATAAAGGTGAAAAATTGTCTGTTTTCAAATGTTTTATTTTTGAATGTCAGTACACATTTGTAGGTGGATCATCAGTTTTAGAGCTAAAATTAGCATGTTTAAAGTGATTTTCATGCTTCCAGGGGCCCGGGAAGTGAATTAAATACCATTTGGAGGCATTTAATGTTCAAGCAAAAACAGCTGATTTTTGACAAAAGAGATAACACCCCCCATTACGTCATTCTTTAGAAAGGTGAAAAATGGTCCATTTTCAAATGTTTTATTTTTGAACGTCAGTTCACATTTGTAGGTGGATTATTAGTTTTAGAGCTAAAATTAGCATGTTTAAAGTGATTTTCATGCTTCCAGGGGCCCGGGAAGTGAATTAAATACCATTTGGAGGCATTTAATGTGCAAGCAAAAACGGCTGATTTTTGACAAAAGAGATAACACCCCCCCCATTACGTCATTCTTCGGAAAGGTGAAAAAATGGTCCGTTTTCAAATGTTTTATTTTTGAACGTCAGTTCACATTTGTAGGTGGATTATTATTTCTAGAGCTAAAATTAGCATGTTTAAAGTTATTTTCATCCTTCCAGGGGCTCTAAACACAAGATTTGTGGAATGGTTAAAAGTGCATAAAAGTGGCCAATTTGCTCACTCTGAGGTCTCAAAAAGTGTTTCTTCACCCCGGGAAGTGAATTAAATACCATTTGGAGGCATTTAATGTTCAAGCAAAAACAGCTGATTTTTGACGAAAGAGATAACACCCCCCCATTACGTCATTCTTCAGAAAGGTGAAAAATGGTACGTTTTCAAATGTTTTATTTTTGAATGTCAGTTCACATTTGTAGGTGGATAATTAGTTTTAGAGCTAAAATTAGCATGTTTAAAGTGATTTTCATGCTTCCAGGGGCTCTAAACACAAGATTTGTGGAATGGTTAAAAGTGCATGAAAATGGCCAATTTGCTCACTCTGAGGTCTCAAAAAGTGTTTCTTCACCCCGGGAAGTGAATTAAATACCATTTGGAGGCATTTAATGTTCAAGCAAAAACAGCTGATTTTTGACAAAAGAGATAACACCCCCCATTACGTCATTCTTCAGAAAGGTGAAAAATGGTCAGTTTTCAAATGTTTTATTTTTGAACGTCAGTTCACATTTGTAGGTGGATTATTAGTTTTAGAGCTAAAATTAGCATGTTTAAAGTGATTTTCATGCTTCCAGGGGCCCGGGAAGTGAATTAAATACCATTTGGAGGCATTTAATGTGCAAGCAAAAAACGGCTGATTTTTGACAAAAGAGATAACACCCCCCCATTACGTCATTCTTCGGAAAGGTGAAAAAATGGTCAGTTTTCAAATGTTTTATTTTTGAACGTCAGTTCACATTTGTAGGTGGATTATTATTTCTAGAGCTAAAATTAGCATGTTTAAAGTGATTTTCATCCTTCCAGGGTCTCTAAACACAAGATTTGTGGAATGGTTAAAAGTGCATAAAAGTGGCCAATTTGCTCACTCTGAGGTCTCAAAAAGTGTTTCTTTACCCCGGGAAGTGAATTAAATACCATTTGGAGGCATTTAATGTTCAAGCAAAAACAGCTGATTTTTCACAAAAGAGATAACACCCCCCCATTACGTCATGCTTCAGAAAGGTGAAAAATTGTCCGTTTTCAAATGTTTTATTTTTGAATGTCAGTTCACATTTGTAGGTGGATCATCAGTTTTAGAGCTAAAATTAGCATGTTTAAAGTGATTTTCATGCTTCCAGGGGCTTTAAACACAAGATTTGTGGAATGGTTAAAAGTGCATGAAAATGGCCAATTTGCTCACTCTGAGGTCTCAAAAAGTGTTTCTTCACCCCGGGAAGTGAATTAAATACCATTTGGAGGCATTTAATGTTCAAGCAAAAACAGCTGATTTTTGACAAAAGAGATAACACCCCCCCATTACGTCATGCTTCATAAAGGTGAAAAATTGTCCGTTTTCAAATGTTTTATTTTTGAATGTCAGTTCACATTTGTAGGTGGATTATCAGTTTTAGAACTAAAATTAGCATGTTTAAAGTGATTTTCATGCTTCCAGGGGCCCGGGAAGTGAATTAAATACCATTTGGAGGCATTTAATGTTCAAGCAAAAACAGCAGATTTTTGACAAAAGAGATAACACCCCCCATTACGTCATTCTTCAGAAAGGTGAAAAATGGTCCATTTTCAAATGTTTTATTTTTGAACGTCAGTTCACATTTGTAGGTGGATTATTAGTTTTAGAGCTAAAATTAGCATGTTTAAAGTGATTTTCATGCTTCCAGGGGCTCTAAACACAAGATTTGTGGAATGGTTAAAAGTGCATGAAAATGGCCAATTTGCTCACTCTGAGGTCTCAAAAGGTGTTTCTTCACCCCGGGAAGTGAATTAAATACCATTTGGAGGCATTTAATGTTCAAGCAAAAACAGCTGATTTTTGACGAAAGAGATAACACCCCCCCAGTACGTCATTCTTCAGAAAGGTGAAAAATGGTCCGTTTTCAAATGTTTTATTTTTGAACGTCAGTTCACATTTGTAGGTGGATTATTAGTTTTAGAGCTAAAATTAGCATGTTTAAAGTAATGTTCATGCTTCCAGGGGCCCGGGAAGTGAATTAAATACCATTTGGAGACATTTAATGTTCAAGCAAAAACGGCTGATTTTTTACAAAAGAGATAACACCCCCCCATTACGTCATTCTTCAGAAAGGTGAAAAAAATGGTCAGTTTTCAAATGTTTTATTTTTGAACGTCAGTTCACATTTGTAGGTGGATTATTAGTTTTAGAGCTAAACTTAGCATGTTTAAAGTGATTTTCATGCTTCCAGGGGCCGGGGAAGTGAATTAAATACCATTTGGAGGCATTTAATGTTCAAGCAAAAACAGCTGATTTTTGACAAAAGAGATAACACCCCCCCCCATTACGTCATTCTTCAGAAAGGTGAAAAATGGTCCGTTTTCAAATGTTTTATTTTTGAACGTCAGTTCACATTTGTAGGTGGATTATTAGTTTTAGAGCTAAAATTAGCATGTTTAAAGTGATTTTCATGCTTCCAGGGGCTCTAAACACAAGATTTGTGGAATGGTTAAAAGTGCATGAAAATGGCCAATTTGCTCACTCTGAGGTCTCAAAAAGTGTTTCTTCACCCCGGGAAGTGAATTAAATACCATTTGGAGGCATTTAATGTTCAAGCAAAAACAGCTGATTTTTGACAAAAGAGATAACACCCCCCATTACGTCATTCTTCAGAAAGGTGAAAAATGGTCAGTTTTCAAATGTTTTATTTTTGAACGTCAGTTCACATTTGTAGGTGGATTATTAGTTTTAGAGCTAAAATTAGCATGTTTAAAGTGATTTTCATGCTTCCAGGGGCCCGGGAAGTGAATTAAATACCATTTGGAGGCATTTAATGTGCAAGCAAAAAACGGCTGATTTTTGACAAAAGAGATAACACCCCCCCATTACGTCATTCTTCGGAAAGGTGAAAAAATGGTCAGTTTTCAAATGTTTTATTTTTGAACGTCAGTTCACATTTGTAGGTGGATTATTATTTCTAGAGCTAAAATTAGCATGTTTAAAGTGATTTTCATCCTTCCAGGGGCTCTAAACACAAGATTTGTGGAATGGTTAAAAGTGCATAAAAGTGGCCAATTTGCTCACTCTGAGGTCTCAAAAAGTGTTTCTTTACCCCGGGAAGTGAATTAAATACCATTTGGAGGCATTTAATGTTCAAGCAAAAACAGCTGATTTTTCACAAAAGAGATAACACCCCCCCATTACGTCATGCTTCAGAAAGGTGAAAAATTGTCCGTTTTCAAATGTTTTATTTTTGAATGTCAGTTCACATTTGTAGGTGGATCATCAGTTTTAGAGCTAAAATTAGCATGTTTAAAGTGATTTTCATGCTTCCAGGGGCTTTAAACACAAGATTTGTGGAATGGTTAAAAGTGCATGAAAATGGCCAATTTGCTCACTCTGAGGTCTCAAAAAGTGTTTCTTCACCCCGGGAAGTGAATTAAATACCATTTGGAGGCATTTAATGTTCAAGCAAAAACAGGTGATTTTTGACAAAAGAGATAACACCCCCCCATTACGTCATGCTTCATAAAGGTGAAAAATTGTCCGTTTTCAAATGTTTTATTTTTGAATGTCAGTTCACATTTGTAGGTGGATTATCAGTTTTAGAACTAAAATTAGCATGTTTAAAGTGATTTTCATGCTTCCAGGGGCCCGGGAAGTGAATTAAATACCATTTGGAGGCATTTAATGTTCAAGCAAAAACAGCAGATTTTTGACAAAAGAGATAACACCCCCCATTACGTCATTCTTCAGAAAGGTGAAAAATGGTCCATTTTCAAATGTTTTATTTTTGAACGTCAGTTCACATTTGTAGGTGGATTATTAGTTTTAGAGCTAAAATTAGCATGTTTAAAGTGATTTTCATGCTTCCAGGGGCTCTAAACACAAGATTTGTGGAATGGTTAAAAGTGCATGAAAATGGCCAATTTGCTCACTCTGAGGTCTCAAAAGGTGTTTCTTCACCCCGGGAAGTGAATTAAATACCATTTGGAGGCATTTAATGTTCAAGCAAAAACAGCTGATTTTTGACGAAAGAGATAACACCCCCCCATTACGTCATTCTTCAGAAAGGTGAAAAATGGTCCGTTTTCAAATGTTTTATTTTTGAACGTCAGTTCACATTTGTAGGTGGATTATTAGTTTTAGAGCTAAAATTAGCATGTTTAAAGTAATGTTCATGCTTCCAGGGGCCCGGGAAGTGAATTAAATACCATTTGGAGACATTTAATGTTCAAGCAAAAACGGCTGATTTTTTACAAAAGAGATAACACCCCCCCATTACGTCATTCTTCAGAAAGGTGAAAAAAATGGTCAGTTTTCAAATGTTTTATTTTTGAACGTCAGTTCACATTTGTAGGTGGATTATTAGTTTTAGAGCTAAACTTAGCATGTTTAAAGTGATTTTCATGCTTCCAGGGGCCGGGGAAGTGAATTAAATACCATTTGGAGGCATTTAATGTTCAAGCAAAAACAGCTGATTTTTGACAAAAGAGATAACACCCCCCCCCATTACGTCATTCTTCAGAAAGGTGAAAAATGGTCCGTTTTCAAATGTTTTATTTTTGAACGTCAGTTCACATTTGTAGGTGGATTATTAGTTTTAGAGCTAAAATTAGCATGTTTAAAGTGATTTTCATGCTTCCAGGGGCTCTAAACACAAGATTTGTGGAATGGTTAAAAGTGCATAAAAGTGGCCAATTTGCTCACTCTGAGGTCTCAAAAAGTGTTTCTTTACCCCGGGAAGTGAATTAAATACCATTTGGAGGCATTTAATGTTCAAGCAAAAACAGCTGATTTTTCACAAAAGAGATAACACCCCCCCATTACGTCATGCTTCAGAAAGGTGAAAAATTGTCCGTTTTCAAATGTTTTATTTTTGAATGTCAGTTCACATTTGTAGGTGGATCATCAGTTTTAGAGCTAAAATTAGCATGTTTAAAGTGATTTTCATGCTTCCAGGGGCTTTAAACACAAGATTTGTGGAATGGTTAAAAGTGCATGAAAATGGCCAATTTGCTCACTCTGAGGTCTCAAAAAGTGTTTCTTCACCCCGGGAAGTGAATTAAATACCATTTGGAGGCATTTAATGTTCAAGCAAAAACAGCTGATTTTTGACAAAAGAGATAACACCCCCCCATTACGTCATGCTTCATAAAGGTGAAAAATTGTCCGTTTTCAAATGTTTTATTTTTGAATGTCAGTTCACATTTGTAGGTGGATTATCAGTTTTAGAACTAAAATTAGCATGTTTAAAGTGATTTTCATGCTTCCAGGGGCCCGGGAAGTGAATTAAATACCATTTGGAGGCATTTAATGTTCAAGCAAAAACAGCAGATTTTTGACAAAAGAGATAACACCCCCCATTACGTCATTCTTCAGAAAGGTGAAAAATGGTCCATTTTCAAATGTTTTATTTTTGAACGTCAGTTCACATTTGTAGGTGGATTATTAGTTTTAGAGCTAAAATTAGCATGTTTAAAGTGATTTTCATGCTTCCAGGGGCTCTAAACACAAGATTTGTGGAATGGTTAAAAGTGCATGAAAATGGCCAATTTGCTCACTCTGAGGTCTCAAAAGGTGTTTCTTCACCCCGGGAAGTGAATTAAATACCATTTGGAGGCATTTAATGTTCAAGCAAAAACAGCTGATTTTTGACGAAAGAGATAACACCCCCCCATTACGTCATTCTTCAGAAAGGTGAAAAATGGTCCGTTTTCAAATGTTTTATTTTTGAACGTCAGTTCACATTTGTAGGTGGATTATTAGTTTTAGAGCTAAAATTAGCATGTTTAAAGTAATGTTCATGCTTCCAGGGGCCCGGGAAGTGAATTAAATACCATTTGGAGACATTTAATGTTCAAGCAAAAACGGCTGATTTTTTACAAAAGAGATAACACCCCCCCATTACGTCATTCTTCAGAAAGGTGAAAAAAATGGTCAGTTTTCAAATGTTTTATTTTTGAACGTCAGTTCACATTTGTAGGTGGATTATTAGTTTTAGAGCTAAACTTAGCATGTTTAAAGTGATTTTCATGCTTCCAGGGGCCGGGGAAGTGAATTAAATACCATTTGGAGGCATTTAATGTTCAAGCAAAAACAGCTGATTTTTGACAAAAGAGATAACACCCCCCCCCATTACGTCATTCTTCAGAAAGGTGAAAAATGGTCCGTTTTCAAATGTTTTATTTTTGAACGTCAGTTCACATTTGTAGGTGGATTATTAGTTTTAGAGCTAAAATTAGCATGTTTAAAGTGATTTTCATGCTTCCAGGGGCTCTAAACACAAGATTTGTGGAATGGTTAAAAGTGCATGAAAATGGCCAATTTGCACACTCTGAGGTCTCAAAAAGTGTTTCTTCACCCCGGGAAGTGAATTAAATACCATTTGGAGGCATTTAATGTTCAAGTAAAAACAGCTTATTTTTGACAAAAGAGATAACACCCCCCCCCCATTACGTCATTCTTCAGAAAGGTGAAAAATTGTCCGTTTTCAAATGTTTTATTTTTGAACGTCAGTTCACATTTGTAGGTGGATTATTAGTTTTAGAGCTAAAATTAGCATGTTTAAAGTGATTTTCATGCTTCCAGGGGCCCGGGAAGTGAATTAAATACCATTTGGAGGCATTTAATGTTCAAGCAAAAACAGCTGATTTTTGACAAAAGAGATAACACCCCCCCATTATGTCATTCTTCAGAAAGGTGAAAAATGATCCGTTTTCAAATGTTTTATTTTTGAACGTCAGTTCACATTTGTAGGTGGATTATTAGTTTTAGAGATAAAATTAGCATGTTTAAAGTGATTTTCATGCTTCCAGGGGCTCTAACACAAGATTTGTGGAATGGTTAAAAGTGCATGAAAATGGCCAATTTGCTCACTCTGAGGTCTCAAAAAGTGTTTCTTCACCCCGGGAAGTGAATTAAATACCATTTTGAGGCATTTAATGTTCAAGCAAAAATAGCTGATTTTTGACAAAAGAGATAACACCCCCCATTACGTCATTCTTCAGAAAGGTGAAAAATGGTCCGTTTTCAAATGTTTTATTTTTGAACGTCAGTTCACATTTGTAGGTGGATTATTAGTTTTAGAGCTAAAATTAGCATGTTTAAAGTGATTTTCATGCTTCCAGGGGCCGGGGAAGTGAATTAAATACCATTTGGAGGCATTTAATGTTCCAGCAAAAACAGCTGATTTTTGACAAAAGAGATAACACCCCCCCATTACGTCATTCTTCAGAAAGGTGAAAAATGGTCCGTTTTCAAATGTTTTATTTTTGAACGTCAGTTCACATTTGTAGGTGGATTATTAGTTTTAGAGCTAAAATTAGCATGTTTAAAGTGATTTTCATGCTTCCAGGGGCCCGGGAAGTGAATTAAATACCATTTGGAGGCATTTAATGTTCAAGCAAAAACAGCTGATTTTTGACAAAAGAGATAACACCCCCCATTACGTCATTCTTCAGAAAGGTGAAAAATGGTCCATTTTCAAATGTTTTATTTTTGAACGTCAGTTCACATTTGTAGGTGGATTATTAGTTTTAGAGCTAAAATTAGCATGTTTAAAGTGATTTTCATGCTTCCAGGGGCTCTAAACACAAGATTTGTGGAATGGTTAAAAGTGCATGAAAATGGCCAATTTGCTCACTCTGAGGTCTCAAAAGGTGTTTCTTCACCCCGGGAAGTGAATTAAATACCATTTGGAGGCATTTAATGTTCAAGCAAAAACAGCTGATTTTTGACGAAAGAGATAACACTCCCCCATTACGTCATTCTTCAGAAAGGTGAAAAATTGTCCGTTTTCAAATGTTTTATTTTTGAATGTCAGTTCACATTTGTAGGTGGATAATTAGTTTTAGAGCTAAAATTAGCACGTTTAAAGTGATTTTCATGCTTCCAGGGGCTCTAAACACAAGATTTGTGGAATGGTTAAAAGTGCATGAAAATGGCCAATTTGCTCACTCTGAGGTCTCAAAAAGTGTTTCTTCACCCCGGGAAGTGAATTAAATACCATTTGGAGGCATTTAATGTTCAAGCAAAAACAGCTGATTTTTGACAAAAGAGATAACACCCCCCCATTACGTCATGCTTCATAAAGGTGAAAAATTGTCCGTTTTCAAATGTTTTATTTTTGAATGTCAGTTCACATTTGTAGGGGGATCATCAGTTTTAGAGCTAAAATTAGCATGTTTAAAGTGATTTTCATGCTTCCAGGGGCCCGGGAAGTGAATTAAATACCATTTGGAGGCATTTAATGTTCAAGCAAAAACAGCTGATTTTTGACAAAAGAGATAACACCCCCCCATTACGTCATTCTTCAGAAAGGTGAAAAATGGTCCGTTTTCAAATGTTTTATTTTTGAACGTCAGTTCACATTTGTAGGTGGATTATTAGTTTTAGAGCTAAAATTAGCATGTTTAAAGTGATTTTCATGCTTCCAGGGGCCCAGGAACTGAATTAAATACCATTTGGAGGCATTTAATGTTCAAGCAAAAACGGCTGATTTTTGACAAAAGAGATAACACCCCCCCATTACGTCATTCTTCAGAAAGGTGAAAAAAATGGTCCGTTTTCAAATGTTTTATTTTTGAACGTCAGTTCACATTTGTAGGTGGATTATTAGTTTTAGAGCTAAAATTAGCATGTTTAAAGTGATTTTCATGCTTCCAGGGGCCGGGGAAGTGAATTAAATACCATTTGGAGGCATTTAATGTTCAAGCAAAAACAGCTGATTTTTGACAAAAGAGATAACACCCCCCCATTACGTCATTCTTCAGAAAGGTGAAAAATGGTCCGTTTTCAAATGTTTTATTTTTGAACGTCAGTTCACATTTGTAGGTGGATTATTAGTTTTAGAGCTAAAATTAGCATGTTTAAAGTAATGTTCATGCTTCCAGGGGCCCGGGAAGTGAATTAAATACCATTTGGAGGCATTTAATGTTCAAGCAAAAACGGCTGATTTTTTACAAAAGAGATAACACCCCCCCATTACGTCATTCTTCAGAAAGGTGAAAAAAATGGTCCGTTTTCAAATGTTTTATTTTTGAACGTCAGTTCACATTTGTAGGTGGATTATTAGTTTTAGAGCTAAACTTAGCATGTTTAAAGTGATTTTCATGCTTCCAGGGGCCGGGGAAGTGAATTAAATACCATTTGGAGGCATTTAATGTTCAAGCAAAAACAGCTGATTTTTGACAAAAGAGATAACACCCCCCCCCATTACGTCATTCTTCAGAAAGTTGAAAAATGGTCCGTTTTCAAATGTTTTATTTTTGAACGTCAGTTCACATTTGTAGGTGGATTATTAGTTTTAGAGCTAAAATTAGCATGTTTAAAGTGATTTTCATGCTTCCAGGGGCTCTAAACACAAGATTTGTGGAATGGTTAAAAGTGCATGAAAATGGCCAATTTGCTCACTCTGAGGTCTCAAAAAGTGTTTCTTCACCCCAGGAAGTGAATTAAATACCATTTGGAGGCATTTAATGTTCAAGCAAAAACAGCTGATTTTTGACAAAAGAGGTAACACCCCCCATTACGTCATGCTTCATAAAGGTGAAAAATTGTCTGTTTTCAAATGTTTTATTTTTGAATGTCAGTACACATTTGTAGGTGGATCATCAGTTTTAGAGCTAAAATTAGCATGTTTAAAGTGATTTTCATGCTTCCAGGGGCCCGGGAAGTGAATTAAATACCATTTGGAGGCATTTAATGTTCAAGCAAAAACAGCTGATTTTTGACAAAAGAGATAACACCCCCCATTACGTCATTCTTTAGAAAGGTGAAAAATTGTCCATTTTCAAATGTTTTATTTTTGAACGTCAGTTCACATTTGTAGGTGGATTATTAGTTTTAGAGCTAAAATTAGCATGTTTAAAGTGATTTTCATGCTTCCAGGGGCCCGGGAAGTGAATTAAATACCATTTGGAGGCATTTAATGTGCAAGCAAAAACGG
Source organism: Lissotriton helveticus (assembly GCF_964261635.1). Classification (NCBI taxonomy): domain Eukaryota; kingdom Metazoa; phylum Chordata; class Amphibia; order Caudata; family Salamandridae; genus Lissotriton; species Lissotriton helveticus. The sequence goes on from NW_027611740.1 coordinate 5,234,303, forward strand.
CTGATTTTTGACAAAAGAGATAACACCCCCCCCATTACGTCATTCTTCGGAAAGGTGAAAAAATGGTCCGTTTTCAAATGTTTTATTTTTGAACGTCAGTTCACATTTGTAGGTGGATTATTATTTCTAGAGCTAAAATTAGCATGTTTAAAGTTATTTTCATCCTTCCAGGGGCTCTAAACACAAGATTTGTGGAATGGTTAAAAGTGCATAAAAGTGGCCAATTTGCTCACTCTGAGGTCTCAAAAAGTGTTTCTTCACCCCGGGAAGTGAATTAAATACCATTTGGAGGCATTTAATGTTCAAGCAAAAACAGCTGATTTTTGACGAAAGAGATAACACCCCCCCCATTACGTCATTCTTCAGAAAGGTGAAAAATGGTACGTTTTCAAATGTTTTATTTTTGAATGTCAGTTCACATTTGTAGGTGGATAATTAGTTTTAGAGCTAAAATTAGCATGTTTAAAGTGATTTTCATGCTTCCAGGGGCTCTAAACACAAGATTTGTGGAATGGTTAAAAGTGCATGAAAATGGCCAATTTGCTCACTCTGAGGTCTCAAAAAGTGTTTCTTCACCCCGGGAAGTGAATTAAATACCATTTGGAGGCATTTAATGTTCAAGCAAAAACAGCTGATTTTTGACAAAAGAGATAACACCCCCCATTACGTCATTCTTCAGAAGGGTGAAAAATGGTCCGTTTTCAAATGTTTTATTTTTGAACGTCAGTTCACATTTGTAGGTGGATTATTAGTTTTAGAGCTAAAATTAGCATGTTTAAAGTGATTTTCATGCTTCCAGGGGCCCGGGAAGTGAATTAAATACCATTTGGAGGCATTTAATGTGCAAGCAAAAACGGCTGATTTCTGACAAAAGAGATAACACCCCCCCATTACGTCATTCTTCGGAAAGGTGAAAAAATGGTCCGTTTTCAAATGTTTTATTTTTGAACGTCAGTTCACATTTGTAGGTGGATTATTATTTCTAGAGCTAAAATTAGCATGTTTAAAGTGATTTTCATCCTTCCAGGGGCTCTAAACACAAGATTTGTGGAATGGTTAAAAGTGCATAAAAGTGGCCAATTTGCTCACTCTGAGGTCTCAAAAAGTGTTTCTTTACCCCGGGAAGTGAATTAAATACCATTTGGAGGCATTTAATGTTCAAGCAAAAACAGCTGATTTTTCACAAAAGAGATAACACCCCCCCATTACGTCATGCTTCAGAAAGGTGAAAAATTGTCCGTTTTCAAATGTTTTATTTTTGAATGTCAGTTCACATTTGTAGGTGGATCATCAGTTTTAGAGCTAAAATTAGCATGTTTAAAGTGATTTTCATGCTTCCAGGGGCTTTAAACACAAGATTTGTGGAATGGTTAAAAGTGCATGAAAATGGCCAATTTGCTCACTCTGAGGTCTCAAAAAGTGTTTCTTCACCCCGGGAAGTGAATTAAATACCATTTGGAGGCATTTAATGTTCAAGCAAAAACAGCTGATTTTTGACAAAAGAGATAACACCCCCCCCATTACGTCATGCTTCATAAAGGTGAAAAATTGTCCGTTTTCAAATGTTTTATTTTTGAATGTCAGTTCACATTTGTAGGTGGATTATCAGTTTTAGAGCTAAAATTAGCATGTTTAAAGTGATTTTCATGCTTCCAGGGGCCCGGGAAGTGAATTAAATACCATTTGGAGGCATTTAATGTTCAAGCAAAAACAGCTGATTTTTGACAAAAGAGATAACACCCCCCATTACGTCATTCTTCAGAAAGGTGAAAAATGGTCCATTTTCAAATGTTTTATTTTTGAACGTCAGTTCACATTTGTAGGTGGATTATTCGTTTTAGAGCTAAAATTAGCATGTTTAAAGTGATTTTCATGCTTCCAGGGGCTCTAAACACAAGATTTGTGGAATGGTTAAAAGTGCATGAAAATGGCCAATTTGCTCACTCTGAGGTCTCAAAAGGTGTTTCTTCACCCCGGGAAGTGAATTAAATACCATTTGGAGGCATTTAATGTTCAAGCAAAAACGGCTGATTTTTTACAAAAGAGATAACACCCCCCCATTACGTCATTCTTCAGAAAGGTGAAAAAAATGGTCCGTTTTCAAATGTTTTATTTTTGAACGTCAGTTCACATTTGTAGGTGGATTATTAGTTTTAGAGCTAAACTTAGCATGTTTAAAGTGATTTTCATGCTTCCAGGGGCCGGGGAAGTGAATTAAATACCATTTGGAGGCATTTAATATTCAAGCAAAAACAGCTGATTTTTGACAAAAGAGATAACACCCCCCATTACGTCATTCTTTAGAAAGGTGAAAAATGGTCCATTTTCAAATGTTTTATTTTTGAACATCAGTTCACATTTGTAGGTGGATTATTAGTTTTAGAGCTAAAATTAGCATGTTTAAAGTGATTTTCATGCTTCCAGGGGCCCGGGAAGTGAATTAAATACCATTTGGAGGCATTTATTGTGCAAGCAAAAATGGCTGATTTTTGACAAAAGAGATAACACCCCCCCCATTACGTCATTCTTCGGAAAGGTGAAAAAATGGTCCGTTTTCAAATGTTTTATTTTTGAACGTCAGTTCACATTTGTAGGTGGATTATTATTTCTAGAGCTAAAATTAGCATGTTTAAAGTTATTTTCATCCTTCCAGGGGCTCTAAACACAAGATTTGTGGAATGGTTAAAAGTGCATAAAAGTGGCCAATTTGCTCACTCTGAGGTCTCAAAAAGTGTTTCTTCACCCCGGGAAGTGAATTAAATACCATTTGGAGGCATTTAATGTTCAAGCAAAAACAGCTGATTTTTGACGAAAGAGATAACACCCCCCCATTACGTCATTCTTCAGAAAGGTGAAAAATGGTACGTTTTCAAATGTTTTATTTTTGAATGTCAGTTCACATTTGTAGGTGGATAATTAGTTTTAGAGCTAAAATTAGCATGTTGAAAGTGATTTTCATGCTTCCAGGGGCTCTAAACACAAGATTTGTGGAATGGTTAAAAGTGCATGAAAATGGCCAATTTGCTCACTCTGAGGTCTCAAAAAGTGTTTCTTCACCCCGGGAAGTGAATTAAATACCATTTGGAGGCATTTAATGTTCAAGCAAAAACAGCTGATTTTTGACAAAAGAGATAACACCCCCCATTACGTCATTCTTCAGAAAGGTGAAAAATGGTCCGTTTTCAAATGTTTTATTTTTGAACGTCAGTTCACATTTGTAGGTGGATTATTAGTTTTAGAGCTAAAATTAGCATGTTTAAAGTGATTTTCATGCTTCCAGGGGCCCGGGAAGTGAATTAAATACCATTTGGAGGCATTTAATGTGCAAGCAAAAGCGGCTGATTTTTGACAAAAGAGATAACACCCCCCCATTACGTCATTCTTCGGAAAGGTGAAAAAATGGTCCGTTTTCAAATGTTTTATTTTTGAACGTCAGTTCACATTTGTAGGTGGATTATTATTTCTAGAGCTAAAATTAGCATGTTTAAAGTGATTTTCATCCTTCCAGGGGCTCTAAACACAAGATTTGTGGAATGGTTAAAAGTGCATAAAAGTGGCCAATTTGCTCACTCTGAGGTCTCAAAAAGTGTTTCTTTACCCCGGGAAGTGAATTAAATACCATTTGGAGGCATTTAATGTTCAAGCAAAAACAGCTGATTTTTCACAAAAGAGATAACACCCCCCCATTACGTCATGCTTCAGAAAGGTGAAAAATTGTCCGTTTTCAAATGTTTTATTTTTGAATGTCAGTTCACATTTGTAGGTGGATCATCAGTTTTAGAGCTAAAATTAGCATGTTTAAAGTGATTTTCATGCTTCCAGGGGCTTTAAACACAAGATTTGTGGAATGGTTAAAAGTGCATGAAAATGGCCAATTTGCTCACTCTGAGGTCTCAAAAAGTGTTTCTTCACCCCGGGAAGTGAATTAAATACCATTTGGAGGCATTTAATGTTCAAGCAAAAACAGCTGATTTTTGACAAAAGAGATAACACCCCCCCATTACGTCATGCTTCATAAAGGTGAAAAATTGTCCGTTTTCAAATGTTTTATTTTTGAATGTCAGTTCACATTTGTAGGTGGATTATCAGTTTTAGAGCTAAAATTAGCATGTTGAAAGTGATTTTCATGCTTCCAGGGGCCCGGGAAGTGAATTAAATACCATTTGGAGGCATTTAATGTTCAAGCAAAAACAGCTGATTTTTGACAAAAGAGATAACACCCCCCATTACGTCATTCTTCAGAAAGGTGAAAAATGGTCCATTTTCAAATGTTTTATTTTTGAACGTCAGTTCACATTTGTAGGTGGATTATTAGTTTTAGAGCTAAAATTAGCATGTTTAAAGTGATTTTCATGCTTCCAGGGGCTCTAAACACAAGATTTGTGGAATGGTTAAAAGTGCATGAAAATGGCCAATTTGCTCACTCTGAGGTCTCAAAAGGTGTTTCTTCACCCCGGGAAGTGAATTAAATACCATTTGGAGGCATTTAATGTTCAAGCAAAAACAGCTGATTTTTGACGAAAGAGATAACACCCCCCCATTACGTCATTCTTCAGAAAGGTGAAAAATGGTCCGTTTTCAAATGTTTTATTTTTGAACGTCAGTTCACATTTGTAGGTGGATTATTCGTTTTAGAGCTAAAATTAGCATGTTTAAAGTAATGTTCATGCTTCCAGGGGCCCGGGAAGTGAATTAAATACCATTTGGAGACATTTAATGTTCAAGCAAAAACGGCTGATTTTTTACAAAAGAGATAACACCCCCCCATTACGTCATTCTTCAGAAAGGTGAAAAAAATGGTCAGTTTTCAAATGTTTTATTTTTGAACGTCAGTTCACATTTGTAGGTGGATTATTAGTTTTAGAGCTAAACTTAGCATGTTTAAAGTGATTTTCATGCTTCCAGGGGCCGGGGAAGTGAATTAAATACCATTTGGAGGCATTTAATGTTCAAGCAAAAACAGCTGATTTTTGACAAAAGAGATAACACCCCCCCCATTACGTCATTCTTCAGAAAGGTGAAAAATGGTCCGTTTTCAAATGTTTTATTTTTGAACGTCAGTTCACATTTGTAGGTGGATTATTAGTTTTAGAGCTAAAATTAGCATGTTTAAAGTGATTTTCATGCTTCCAGGGGCTCTAAACACAAGATTTGTGGAATGGTTAAAAGTGCATGAAAATGGCCAATTTGCACACTCTGAGGTCTCAAAAAGTGTTTCTTCACCCCGGGAAGTGAATTAAATACCATTTGGAGGCATTTAATGTTCAAGCAAAAACAGCTGATTTTTGACGAAAGAGATAACACCCCCCCATTACGTCATTCTTCAGAAAGGTGAAAAATGGTCCGTTTTCAAATGTTTTATTTTTGAATGTCAGTACACATTTGTAGGTGGATCATCAGTTTTAGAGCTAAAATTAGCATGTTTAAAGTGATTTTCATGCTTCCAGGGGCCCGGGAAGTGAATTAAATACCATTTGGAGGCATTTAATGTTCAAGCAAAAACAGCTGATTTTTGACAAAAGAGATAACACCCCCCCCATTACGTCATTCTTCAGAAAGGTGAAAAATGGTCCGTTTTCAAATGTTTTATTTTTGAACGTCAGTTCACATTTGTAGGTGGATTATTAGTTTTAGAGTTAAAATTAGCATGTTTAAAGTGATTTTCATGCTTCCAGGGGCCCGGGAAGTGAATTAAAAACCATTTGGAGGCATTTAATGTGCAAGCAAAAACGGCTGATTTTTGACAAAAGAGATAACACCCCCCCCCATTACGTCATTCTTCGGAAAGGTGAAAAAATGGTCCGTTTTCAAATGTTTTATTTTTGAACGTCAGTTCACATTTGTAGGTGGATTATTATTTCTAGAGCTAAAATTAGCATGTTTAAAGTGATTTTCATCCTTCCAGGGGCTCTAAACACAAGATTTGTGGAATGGTTAAAAGTGCATAAAAGTGGCCAATTTGCTCACTCTGAGGTCTCAAAAAGTGTTTCTTTACCCCGGGAAGTGAATTAAATACCATTTGGAGGCATTTAATGTTCAAGCAAAAACAGCTGATTTTTCACAAAAGAGATAACACCCCCCCATTACGTCATGCTTCAGAAAGGTGAAAAATTGTCCGTTTTCAAATGTTTTATTTTTGAATGTCAGTTCACATTTGTAGGTGGATCATCAGTTTTAGAGCTAAAATTAGCATGTTTAAAGTGATTTTCATGCTTCCAGGGGCTTTAAACACAAGATTTGTGGAATGGTTAAAAGTGCATGAAAATGGCCAATTTGCTCACTCTGAGGTCTCAAAAAGTGTTTCTTCAACCCGGGAAGTGAATTAAATACCATTTGGAGGCATTTAATGTTCAAGCAAAAACAGCTGATTTTTGACAAAAGAGATAACACCCCCCCATTACGTCATGCTTCATAAAGGTGAAAAATTGTCCGTTTTCAAATGTTTTATTTTTGAATGTCAGTTCACATTTGTAGGTGGATCATCAGTTTTAGAGCTAAAATTAGCATGTTTAAAGTGATTTTCATGCTTCCAGGGGCCCGGGAAGTGAATTAAATACCATTTGGAGGCATTTAATGTTCAAGCAAAAACAGCTGATTATTGACAAAAGAGATAACACCCCCCATTACGTCATTCTTCAGAAAGGTGAAAAATGGTCCATTTTCAAATGTTTTATTTTTGAACGTCAGTTCACATTTGTAGGTGGATTATTAGTTTTAGAGCTAAAATTAGCACGTTTAAAGTAATTTTCATGCTTCCAGGGGCTCTAAACACAAGATTTGTGGAATGGTTAAAAGTGCATGAAAATGGCCAATTTGCTCACTCTGAGGTCTCAAAAAGTGTTTCTTCACCCCGGGAAGTGAATTAAATACCATTTGGAGGCATTTAATGTTCAAGCAAAAACAGCTGATTTTTGACAAAAGAGATAACACCCCCCATTACGTCATGCTTCATAAAGGTGAAAAATTGTCCGTTTTCAAATGTTTTATTTTTGAATGTCAGTTCACATTTGTAGGTGGATCATCAGTTTTAGAGCTAAAATTAGCATGTTTAAAGTGATTTTCATCCTTCCAGGGGCTCTAAACACAAGATTTGTGGAATGGTTAAAAGTGCATGAAAATGGCCAATTTGCTCACTCTGAGGTCTCAAAAAGTGTTTCTTCACCCCGGGAAGTGAATTAAATACCATTTGGAGGCATTTAATGTGCAAGCAAAAACGGCTGATTTTTGACAAAAGAGATAACACCCCCCCCCATTACGTCATTCTTCGGAAAGGTGAAAAAATGGTCCGTTTTCAAATGTTTTATTTTTGAACGTCAGTTCACATTTGTAGGTGGATTATTATTTCTAGAGCTAAAATTAGCATGTTTAAAGTGATTTTCATCCTTCCAGGGGCTCTAAACACAAGATTTGTGGAATGGTTAAAAGTGCATAAAAGTGGCCAATTTGCTCACTCTGAGGTCTCAAAAAGTGTTTCTTTACCCCGGGAAGTGAATTAAATACCATTTGGAGGCATTTAATGTTCAAGCAAAAACAGCTGATTTTTCACAAAAGAGATAACACCCCCCCATTACGTCATGCTTCAGAAAGGTGAAAAATTGTCCGTTTTCAAATGTTTTATTTTTGAATGTCAGTTCACATTTGTAGGTGGATCATCAGTTTTAGAGCTAAAATTAGCATGTTTAAAGTGATTTTCATGCTTCCAGGGGCTTTAAACACAAGATTTGTGGAATGGTTAAAAGTGCATGAAAATGGCCAATTTGCTCACTCTGAGGTCTCAAAAAGTGTTTCTTCAACCCGGGAAGTGAATTAAATACCATTTGGAGGCATTTAATGTTCAAGCAAAAACAGCTGATTTTTGACAAAAGAGATAACACCCCCCCATTACGTCATGCTTCATAAAGGTGAAAAATTGTCCGTTTTCAAATGTTTTATTTTTGAATGTCAGTTCACATTTGTAGGTGGATCATCAGTTTTAGAGCTAAAATTAGCATGTTTAAAGTGATTTTCATGCTTCCAGGGGCCCGGGAAGTGAATTAAATACCATTTGGAGGCATTTAATGTTCAAGCAAAAACAGCTGATTTTTGACAAAAGAGATAACACCCCCCCATTACGTCATTCTTCAGAAAGGTGAAAAATGGTCCATTTTAAAATGTTTTATTTTTGAACGTCAGTTCACATTTGTAGGTGGATTATTAGTTTTAGAGCTAAAATTAGCATGTTTAAAGTGATTTTCATGCTTCCAGGGGCCCGGGAAGTGAATTAAATACCATTTGGAGGCATTTAATGTTCAAGCAAAAACGGCTGATTTTTGACAAAAGAGATAACACCCCCCCATTACGTCATTCTTCAGAAAGGTGAAAAAAATGGTACGTTTTCAAATGTTTTATTTTTGAACGTCAGTTCACATTTGTAGGTGGATTATTAGTTTTAGAGCTAAAATTAGCATGTTTAAAGTGATTTTCATGCTTCCAGGGGCCGGGGAAGTGAATTAAATACCATTTGGAGGCATTTAATGTTCAAGCAAAAACGGCTGATTTTTGACAAAAGAGATAACACCCCCCATTACGTCATTCTTCAGAAAGGTGAAAAAAATGGTCAGTTTTCAAATGTTTTATTTTTGAATGTCAGTACACATTTGTAGGTGGATCATCAGTTTTAGAGCTAAAATTAGCATGTTTAAAGTGATTTTCATGCTTCCAGGGGCCCGGGAAGTGAATTAAATACCATTTGGAGGCATTTAATGTTCAAGCAAAAACAGCTGATTTTTGACAAAAGAGATAACACCCCCCATTACGTCATTCTTCAGAAAGGTGAAAAATGGTCCGTTTTCAAATGTTTTATTTTTGAACGTCAGTTCACATTTGTAGGTGGATTATTAGTTTTAGAGTTAAAATTAGCATGTTTAAAGTGATTTTCATGCTTCCAGGGGCCTGGGAAGTGAATTAAATACCATTTGGAGGCATTTAATGTGCAAGCAAAAACGGCTGATTTTTGACAAAAGAGATAACACCCCCCCCTATTATGTCATTCTTCGGAAAGGTGAAAAAATGGTCCGTTTTCAAATGTTTTATTTTTGAACGTCAGTTCACATTTGTAGGTGGATTATTATTTCTAGAGCTAAAATTAGCATGTTTAAAGTGATTTTCATCCTTCCAGGGGCTCTAAACACAAGATTTGTGGAATGGTTAAAAGTGCATAAAAGTGGCCAATTTGCTCACTCTGAGGTCTCAAAAAGTGTTTCTTTACCCCGGGAAGTGAATTAAATACCATTTGGAGGCATTTAATGTTCAAGCAAAAACAGCTGATTTTTCACAAAAGAGATAACACCCCCCCATTACGTCATGCTTCAGAAAGGTGAAAAATTGTCCGTTATCAAATGTTTTTTTTTTGAATGTCGGTTCACATTTGTAGGTGGATCATCAGTTTTAGAGCTAAAATTAGCATGTTTAAAGTGATTTTCATGCTTCCAGGGGCTTTAAACACAAGATTTGTGGAATGGTTAAAAGTGCATGAAAATGGCCAATTTGCTCACTCTGAGGTCTCAAAAAGTGTTTCTTCACCCCGGGAAGTGAATTAAATACCATTTGGAGGCATTTAATGTTCAAGCAAAAACAGCTGATTTTTGACAAAAGAGATAACACCCCCCCATTACGTCATGCTTCATAAAGGTGAAAAAAATGGTCAGTTTTCAAATGTTTTATTTTTGAACGTCGGTTCACATTTGTAGGTGGATTATTAGTTTTAGAGCTAAACTTAGCATGTTTAAAGTGATTTTCATGCTTCCAGGGGCCGGGGAAGTGAATTAAATACCATTTGGAGGCATTTAATGTTCAAGCAAAAACAGCTGATTTTTCACAAAAGAGATAACACCCCCCCATTACGTCATGCTTCAGAAAGGTGAAAAATTGTCCGTTTTCAAATGTTTTATTTTTGAATGTTAGTTCACATTTGTAGGTGGATCATCAGTTTTAGAGCTAAAATTAGCATGTTTAAAGTGATTTTCATGCTTCCAGGGGCCCGGGAAGTGAATTAAATACCATTTGGAGGCATTTAATGTTCAAGCAAAAACAGCTGATTATTGACAAAAGAGATAACACCCCCCATTACGTCATTCTTCAGAAAGGTGAAAAATGGTCCATTTTCAAATGTTTTATTTTTGAACGTCAGTTCACATTTGTAGGTGGATTATTAGTTTTAGAGCTAAAATTAGCACGTTTAAAGTAATTTTCATGCTTCAAGGGGCTCTAAACACAAGATTTGTGGAATGGTTAAAAGTGCATGAAAATGGCCAATTTGCTCACTCTGAGGTCTCAAAAAGTGTTTCTTCACCCCGGGAAGTGAATTAAATACCATTTGGAGGCATTTAATGTTCAAGCAAAAACAGCTGATTTTTGACAAAAGAGATAACACCCCCCCATTACGTCATGCTTCATAAAGGTGAAAAATTGTCCGTTTTCAAATGTTTTATTTTTGAATTTCAGTTCACATTTGTAGGTGGATCATCAGTTTTAGAGCTAAAATTAGCATGTTCAAAGTGATTTTCATGCTTCCAGGGGCCCGGGAAGTGAATTAAATACCATTTGGAGGCATTTAATGTTCAAGCAAAAACAGCTGATTTTTGACAAAAGAGATAACACCCCCCCATTACGTCATTCTTCAGAAAGGTGAAAAATGGTCCGTTTTCAAATGTTTTATTTTTGAACGTCAGTTCACATTTGTAGGTGGATTATTAGTTTTAGAGCTAAAATTAGCATGTTTAAAGTGATTTTCATGCTTCCAGGGGCCCGGGAAGTGAATTAAATACCATTTGGAGGCATTTAATGTTCAAGCAAAAACGGCTGATTTTTGACAAAAGAGATAACACCCCCCCATTACGTCATTCTTCAGAAAGGTGAAAAAAATGGTCCGTTTTCAAATGTTTTATTTTTGAACGTCAGTTCACATTTGTAGGTGGATTATTAGTTTTAGAGCTAAAATTAGCATGTTTAAAGTGATTTTCATGCTTCCAGGGGCCGGGGAAGTGAATTAAATACCATTTGGAGGCATTTAATGTTCAAGCAAAAACGGCTGATTTTTGACAAAAGAGATAACACCCCCCCATTACGTCATTCTTCAGAAAGGTGAAAAAAATGGTCAGTTTTCAAATGTTTTATTTTTGAACGTCAGTTCACATTTGTAGGTGGATTATTAGTTTTAGAGTTAAACTTAGCATGTTTAAAGTGATTTTCATGCTTCCAGGGGCCGGGGAAGTGAATTAAATACCATTTGGAGGCATTTAATGTTCAAGCAAAAACAGCTGATTTTTGACAAAAGAGATAACACCCCCCCATTAAGTCATTCTTCAGAAAGGTGAAAAATGGTCCGTTTTCAAATGTTTTATTTTTGAACGTCAGTTCACATTTGTAGGTGGATTATTAGTTTTAGAGCTAAAATTAGCATGTTTAAAGTGATTTTCATGCTTCCAGGGGCTCTAAACACAAGATTTGTGGAATGGTTAAAAGTGCATGAAAATGGCCAATTTGCTCACTCTGAGGTCTCAAAAAGTGTTTCTTCACCCCGGGAAGTGAATTAAATACCATTTGGAGGCATTTAATGTTCAAGCAAAAACAGCTGATTTTTGACGAAAGAGATAACACCCCCCCATTACGTCATTCTTCAGAAAGGTGAAAAATGGTCCGTTTTCAAATGTTTTATTTTTGAATGTCAGTTCACATTTGTAGGTGGATAATTAGTTTTAGAGCTAAAATTAGCATGTTTAAAGTGATTTTCATGCTTCCAGGGGCTCTAAACACAAGATTTGTGGAATGGTTAAAAGTGCATGAAAATGGCCAATTTGCTCACTCTGAGGTCTCAAAAAGTGTTTCTTCACCCCGGGAAGTGAATTAAATACCATTTGGAGGCATTTAATGTTCAAGCAAAAACAGCTGATTTTTGACAAAAGAGGTAACACCCCCCATTACGTCATGCTTCATAAAGGTGAAAAATTGTCCGTTTTCAAATGTTTTATTTTTGAATGTCAGTACACATTTGTAGGTGGATCATCAGTTTTAGAGCTAAAATTAGCATGTTTAAAGTGATTTTCATGCTTCCAGGGGCCCGGGAAGTGAATTAAATACCATTTGGAGGCATTTAATGTTCAAGCAAAAACAGCTGATTTTTGACAAAAGAGATAACACCCCCCATTACGTCATTCTTCAGAAAGGTGAAAAATGGTCAGTTTTCAAATGTTTTATTTTTGAACGTCAGTTCACATTTGTAGGTGGATTATTAGTTTTAGAGCTAAAATTAGCATGTTTAAAGTGATTTTCATGCTTCCAGGGGCCCGGGAAGTGAATTAAATACCATTTGGAGGCATTTAATGTGCAAGCAAAAACGGCTGATTTTTGACAAAAGAGATAACACCCCCCCCCCATTACGTCATTCTTCGGAAAGGTGAAAAAATGGTCCATTTTCAAATGTTTTATTTTTGAACGTCAGTTCCCATTTGTAGGTGGATTATTATTTCTAGAGCTAAAATTAGCATGTTTAAAGTGATTTTCATCCTTCCAGGGGCTCTAAACACAAGATTTGTGGAATGGTTAAAAGTGCATAAAAGTGGCCAATTTGCTCACTCTGAGGTCTCAAAAAGTGTTTCTTTACCCCGGGGAGTGAATTAGATACCATTTGGAGGCATTTAATGTTCAAGCAAAAACAGCTGATTTTTCACAAAAGAGATAACACCCCCCCATTACGTCATGCTTCAGAAAGGTGAAAAATTGTCCGTTTTCAAATGTTTTATTTTTGAATGTCAGTTCACATTTGTAGGTAGATCATCAGTTTTAGAGCTAAAATTAGCATGTTTAAAGTGATTTTCATGCTTCCAGGGGCTTTAAACACAAGATTTGTGGAATGGTTAAAAGTGCATGAAAATGGCCAATTTGCTCACTCTGAGGTCTCAAAAAGTGTTTCTTCACCCCGGGAAGTGAATTAAATACCATTTGGAGGCATTTAATGTTCAAGCAAAAACAGCTGATTTTTGACAAAAGAGATAACACCCCCCCATTACGTCATGCTTCATAAAGGTGAAAAAAATGGTCAGTTTTCAAATGTTTTATTTTTGAACGTCAGTTCACATTTGTAGGTGGATTATTAGTTTTAGAGCTAAACTTAGCATGTTTAAAGTGATTTTCATGCTTCCAGGGGCCGGGGAAGTGAATTAAATACCATTTGGAGGCATTTAATGTTCAAGCAAAAACAGCTGATTTTTGACAAAAGAGATAACACCCCCCCATTACGTCATTCTTCAGAAAGGTGAAAAATGGTCCGTTTTCAAATGTTTTATTTTTGAATGTCAGTTCACATTTGTAGGTGGATAATTAGTTTTAGAGCTAAAATTAGCATGTTTAAAGTGATTTTCATGCTTCCAGGGGCTCTAAACACAAGATTTGTGGAATGGTTAAAAGTGCATGAAAATGGCCAATTTGCTCACTCTGAAGTCTCAAAAAGTGTTTCTTCACCCCGGGAAGTGAATTAAATACCATTTGGAGGCATTTAATGTTCAAGCAAAAACAGCTGATTTTTGACAAAAGAGATAACACCCCCCCATTACGTCATGCTTCATAAAGGTGAAAAAAATGGTCAGTTTTCAAATGTTTTATTTTTGAACGTCAGTTCACATTTGTAGGTGGATTATTAGTTTTAGAGCTAAACTTAGCATGTTTAAAGTGATTTTCATGCTTCCAGGGGCCGGGGAAGTGAATTAAATACCATTTGGAGGCATTTAATGTTCAAGCAAAAACAGCTGATTTTTGACAAAAGAGATAACACCCCCCCATTACGTCATTCTTCAGAAAGGTGAAAAATGGTCCGTTTTCAAATGTTTTATTTTTGAACGTCAGTTCACATTTGTAGGTGGATTATTAGTTTTAGAGCTAAAATTAGCATGTTTAAAGTGATTTTCATGCTTCCAGGGGCTCTAAACACAAGATTTGTGGAATGGTTAAAAGTGCATGAAAATGGCCAATTTGCTCACTCTGAGGTCTCAAAAAGTGTTTCTTTACCCCGGGAAGTGAATTAAATACCATTTGGAGGCATTTAATGTTCAAGCAAAAACAGCTGATTTTTCACAAAAGAGATAACACCCCCCCATTACGTCATGCTTCAGAAAGGTGAAAAATTGTCCGTTATCAAATGTTTTTTTTTTGAATGTCAGTTCACATTTGTAGGTGGATCATCAGTTTTAGAGCTAAAATTAGCATGTTTAAAGTGATTTTCATGCTTCCAGGGGCTTTAAACACAAGATTTGTGGAATGGTTAAAAGTGCATGAAAATGGCCAATTTGCTCACTCTGAGGTCTCAAAAAGTGTTTCTTCACCCCGGGAAGTGAATTAAATACCATTTGGAGGCATTTAATGTTCAAGCAAAAACAGCTGATTTTTGACAAAAGAGATAACACCCCCCCATTACGTCATGCTTCATAAAGGTGAAAAAAATGGTCAGTTTTCAAATGTTTTATTTTTGAACGTCGGTTCACATTTGTAGGTGGATTATTAGTTTTAGAGCTAAACTTAGCATGTTTAAAGTGATTTTCATGCTTCCAGGGGCCGGGGAAGTGAATTAAATACCATTTGGAGGCATTTAATGTTCAAGCAAAAACAGCTGATTTTTCACAAAAGAGATAACACCCCCCCATTACGTCATGCTTCAGAAAGGTGAAAAATTGTCCGTTTTCAAATGTTTTATTTTTGAATGTTAGTTCACATTTGTAGGTGGATCATCAGTTTTAGAGCTAAAATTAGCATGTTTAAAGTGATTTTCATGCTTCCAGGGGCCCGGGAAGTGAATTAAATACCATTTGGAGGCATTTAATGTTCAAGCAAAAACAGCTGATTATTGACAAAAGAGATAACACCCCCCATTACGTCATTCTTCAGAAAGGTGAAAAATGGTCCATTTTCAAATGTTTTATTTTTGAACGTCAGTTCACATTTGTAGGTGGATTATTAGTTTTAGAGCTAAAATTAGCACGTTTAAAGTAATTTTCATGCTTCAAGGGGCTCTAAACACAAGATTTGTGGAATGGTTAAAAGTGCATGAAAATGGCCAATTTGCTCACTCTGAGGTCTCAAAAAGTGTTTCTTCACCCCGGGAAGTGAATTAAATACCATTTGGAGGCATTTATTGTTCAAGCAAAAACAGCTGATTTTTGACAAAAGAGATAACACCCCCCCATTACGTCATGCTTCATAAAGGTGAAAAATTGTCCGTTTTCAAATGTTTTATTTTTGAATTTCAGTTCACATTTGTAGGTGGATCATCAGTTTTAGAGCTAAAATTAGCATGTTCAAAGTGATTTTCATGCTTCCAGGGGCCCGGGAAGTGAATTAAATACCATTTGGAGGCATTTAATGTTCAAGCAAAAACAGCTGATTTTTGACAAAAGAGATAACACCCCCCCATTACGTCATTCTTCAGAAAGGTGAAAAATGGTCCGTTTTCAAATGTTTTATTTTTGAACGTCAGTTCACATTTGTAGGTGGATTATTAGTTTTAGAGCTAAAATTAGCATGTTTAAAGTGATTTTCATGCTTCCAGGGGCCCGGGAAGTGAATTAAATACCATTTGGAGGCATTTAATGTTCAAGCAAAAACGGCTGATTTTTGACAAAAGAGATAACACCCCCCCATTACGTCATTCTTCAGAAAGGTGAAAAAAATGGTCCGTTTTCAAATGTTTTATTTTTGAACGTCAGTTCACATTTGTAGGTGGATTATTAGTTTTAGAGCTAAAATTAGCATGTTTAAAGTGATTTTCATGCTTCCAGGGGCCGGGGAAGTGAATTAAATACCATTTGGAGGCATTTAATGTTCAAGCAAAAACGGCTGATTTTTGACAAAAGAGATAACACCCCCCCATTACGTCATTCTTCAGAAAGGTGAAAAAAATGGTCAGTTTTCAAATGTTTTATTTTTGAACGTCAGTTCACATTTGTAGGTGGATTATTAGTTTTAGAGTTAAACTTAGCATGTTTAAAGTGATTTTCATGCTTCCAGGGGCCGGGGAAGTGAATTAAATACCATTTGGAGGCATTTAATGTTCAAGCAAAAACAGCTGATTTTTGACAAAAGAGATAACACCCCCCCATTAAGTCATTCTTCAGAAAGGTGAAAAATGGTCCGTTTTCAAATGTTTTATTTTTGAACGTCAGTTCACATTTGTAGGTGGATTATTAGTTTTAGAGCTAAAATTAGCATGTTTAAAGTGATTTTCATGCTTCCAGGGGCTCTAAACACAAGATTTGTGGAATGGTTAAAAGTGCATGAAAATGGCCAATTTGCTCACTCTGAGGTCTCAAAAAGTGTTTCTTCACCCCGGGAAGTGAATTAAATACCATTTGGAGGCATTTAATGTTCAAGCAAAAACAGCTGATTTTTGACGAAAGAGATAACACCCCCCCATTACGTCATTCTTCAGAAAGGTGAAAAATGGTCCGTTTTCAAATGTTTTATTTTTGAATGTCAGTTCACATTTGTAGGTGGATAATTAGTTTTAGAGCTAAAATTAGCATGTTTAAAGTGATTTTCATGCTTCCAGGGGCTCTAAACACAAGATTTGTGGAATGGTTAAAAGTGCATGAAAATGGCCAATTTGCTCACTCTGAGGTCTCAAAAAGTGTTTCTTCACCCCGGGAAGTGAATTAAATACCATTTGGAGGCATTTAATGTTCAAGCAAAAACAGCTGATTTTTGACAAAAGAGGTAACACCCCCCATTACGTCATGCTTCATAAAGGTGAAAAATTGTCCGTTTTCAAATGTTTTATTTTTGAATGTCAGTACACATTTGTAGGTGGATCATCAGTTTTAGAGCTAAAATTAGCATGTTTAAAGTGATTTTCATGCTTCCAGGGGCCCGGGAAGTGAATTAAATACCATTTGGAGGCATTTAATGTTCAAGCAAAAACAGCTGATTTTTGACAAAAGAGATAACACCCCCCATTACGTCATTCTTCAGAAAGGTGAAAAATGGTCAGTTTTCAAATGTTTTATTTTTGAACGTCAGTTCACATTTGTAGGTGGATTATTAGTTTTAGAGCTAAAATTAGCATGTTTAAAGTGATTTTCATGCTTCCAGGGGCCCGGGAAGTGAATTAAATACCATTTGGAGGCATTTAATGTGCAAGCAAAAACGGCTGATTTTTGACAAAAGAGATAACACCCCCCCCCATTACGTCATTCTTCGGAAAGGTGAAAAAATGGTCCATTTTCAAATGTTTTATTTTTGAACGTCAGTTCACATTTGTAGGTGGATTATTATTTCTAGAGCTAAAATTAGCATGTTTAAAGTGATTTTCATCCTTCCAGGGGCTCTAAACACAAGATTTGTGGAATGGTTAAAAGTGCATAAAAGTGGCCAATTTGCTCACTCTGAGGTCTCAAAAAGTGTTTCTTTACCCCGGGGAGTGAATTAGATACCATTTGGAGGCATTTAATGTTCAAGCAAAAACAGCTGATTTTTCACAAAAGAGATAACACCCCCCCATTACGTCATGCTTCAGAAAGGTGAAAAATTGTCCGTTTTCAAATGTTTTATTTTTGAATGTCAGTTCACATTTGTAGGTAGATCATCAGTTTTAGAGCTAAAATTAGCATGTTTAAAGTGATTTTCATGCTTCCAGGGGCTTTAAACACAAGATTTGTGGAATGGTTAAAAGTGCATGAAAATGGCCAATTTGCTCACTCTGAGGTCTCAAAAAGTGTTTCTTCACCCCGGGAAGTGAATTAAATACCATTTGGAGGCATTTAATGTTCAAGCAAAAACAGCTGATTTTTGACAAAAGAGATAACACCCCCCCATTACGTCATGCTTCATAAAGGTGAAAAAAATGGTCAGTTTTCAAATGTTTTATTTTTGAACGTCAGTTCACATTTGTAGGTGGATTATTAGTTTTAGAGCTAAACTTAGCATGTTTAAAGTGATTTTCATGCTTCCAGGGGCCGGGGAAGTGAATTAAATACCATTTGGAGGCATTTAATGTTCAAGCAAAAACAGCTGATTTTTGACAAAAGAGATAACACCCCCCCATTACGTCATTCTTCAGAAAGGTGAAAAATGGTCCGTTTTCAAATGTTTTATTTTTGAATGTCAGTTCACATTTGTAGGTGGATAATTAGTTTTAGAGCTAAAATTAGCATGTTTAAAGTGATTTTCATGCTTCCAGGGGCTCTAAACACAAGATTTGTGGAATGGTTAAAAGTGCATGAAAATGGCCAATTTGCTCACTCTGAAGTCTCAAAAAGTGTTTCTTCACCCCGGGAAGTGAATTAAATACCATTTGGAGGCATTTAATGTTCAAGCAAAAACAGCTGATTTTTGACAAAAGAGATAACACCCCCCCATTACGTCATGCTTCATAAAGGTGAAAAAAATGGTCAGTTTTCAAATGTTTTATTTTTGAACGTCAGTTCACATTTGTAGGTGGATTATTAGTTTTAGAGCTAAACTTAGCATGTTTAAAGTGATTTTCATGCTTCCAGGGGCCGGGGAAGTGAATTAAATACCATTTGGAGGCATTTAATGTTCAAGCAAAAACAGCTGATTTTTGACAAAAGAGATAACACCCCCCCATTACGTCATTCTTCAGAAAGGTGAAAAATGGTCCGTTTTCAAATGTTTTATTTTTGAACGTCAGTTCACATTTGTAGGTGGATTATTAGTTTTAGAGCTAAAATTAGCATGTTTAAAGTGATTTTCATGCTTCCAGGGGCTCTAAACACAAGATTTGTGGAATGGTTAAAAGTGCATGAAAATGGCCAATTTGCTCACTCTGAGGTCTCAAAAAGTGTTTCTTCACCCCGGGAAGTGAATTAAATACCATTTGGAGGCATTTAATGTTCAAGCAAAAACAGCTGATTTTTGACGAAAGAGATAACACCCCCCCATTACGTCATTCTTCAGAAAGGTGAAACATGGTCCGTTTTCAAATGTTTTATTTTTGAATGTCAGTTCACATTTGTAGGTGGATAATTAGTTTTAGAGCTAAAATTAGCATGTTTAAAGTGATTTTCATGCTTCCAGGGGCTCTAAACACAAGATTTGTGGAATGGTTAAAAGTGCATGAAAATGGCCAATTTGCTCACTCTGAGGTCTCAAAAAGTGTTTCTTCACCCCGGGAAGTGAATTAAATACCATTTGGAGGCATTTAATGTTCAAGCAAAAACGGCTGATTTTTGACAAAAGAAATAACACCCCCCCCATTAAGTCATTCTTCAGAAAGGTGAAAAATGGTCCGTTTTCAAATGTTTTATTTTTGAACGTCAGTTCACATTTGTAGGTGGATTATTAGTTTTAGAGCTAAAATTAGCATGTTTAAAGTAATGTTCATGCTTCCAGGGGCCCGGGAAGTGAATTAAATACCATTTGGAGACATTTAATGTTCAAGCAAAAACGGCTGAATTTTTTACAAAAGAGATAACACCCCCCCATTACGTCATTCTTCAGAAAGGTGAAAAAAATGGTCAGTTTTCAAATGTTTTATTTTTGAACGTCAGTTCACATTTGTAGGTGGATTATTAGTTTTAGAGCTAAACTTAGCATGTTTAAAGTGATTTTCATGCTTCCAGGGGCCGGGGAAGTGAATTAAATACCATTTGGAGGCATTTAATGTTCAAGCAAAAACAGCTGATTTTTGACAAAAGAGATAACACCCCCCCCCCATTACGTCATTCTTCAGAAAGGTGAAAAATGGTCCGTTTTCAAATGTTTTATTTTTGAACGTCAGTTCACATTTGTAGGTGGATTATTAGTTTTAGAGCTAAAATTAGCATGTTTAAAGTGATTTTCATGCTTCCAGGGGCTCTAAACACAAGATTTGTGGAATGGTTAAAAGTGCATGAAAATGGCCAATTTGCACACTCTGAGGTCTCAAAAAGTGTTTCTTCACCCCGGGAAGTGAATTAAATACCATTTGGAGGCATTTAATGTTCAAGCAAAAACAGCTGATTTTTGACGAAAGAGATAACACCCCCCCATTACGTCATTCTTCAGAAAGGTGAAAAATGGTCCGTTTTCAAATGTTTTATTTTTGAATGTCAGTTCACATTTGTAGGTGGATAATTAGTTTTAGAGCTAAAATTAGCATGTTTAAAGTGATTTTCATGCTTCCAGGGGCTCTAAACACAAGATTTGTGGAATGGTTAAAAGTGCATGAAAATGGCCAATTTGCTCACTCTGAGGTCTCAAAAAGTGTTTCCTCACCCCAGGAAGTGAATTAAATACCATTTGGAGGCATTTAATGTTCAAGCAAAAACAGCTGATTTTTGACAAAAGAGGTAACACCCCCCATTACGTCATGCTTCATAAAGGTGAAAAATTGTCCGTTTTCAAATGTTTTATTTTTGAATGTCAGTACACATTTGTAGGTGGATCATCAGTTTTAGAGCTAAAATTAGCATGTTTAAAGTGATTTTCATGCTTCCAGGGGCCCGGGAAGTGAATTAAATACCATTTGGAGGCATTTAATGTTCAAGCAAAAACAGCTGATTTTTGACAAAAGAGATAACACCCCCCCATTACGTCATTCTTCAGAAAGGTGAAAAATTGTCCGTTTTCAAATGTTTTATTTTTGAACGTCAGTTCACATTTGTAGGTGGACTATTAGTTTTAGAGTTAAAATTAGCATGTTTAAAGTGATTTTCATGCTTCCAGGGGCCCGGGAAGTGAATTAAAAACCATTTGGAGGCATTTAATGTGCAAGCAAAAACGGCTGATTTTTGACAAAAGAGATAACACCCCCCCCCATTACGTCATTCTTCGGAAAGGTGAAAAAATGGTCCGTTTTCAAATGTTTTATTTTTGAACGTCAGTTCACATTTGTAGGTGGATTATTATTTCTAGAGCTAAAATTAGCATGTTTAAAGTGATTTTCATCCTTCCAGGGGCTCTAAACACAAGATTTGTGGAATGGTTAAAAGTGCATAAAAGTGGCCAATTTGCTCACTCTGAGGTCTCAAAAAGTGTTTCTTTACCCCGGGAAGTGAATTAAATACCATTTGGAGGCATTTAATGTTCAAGCAAAAACAGCTGATTTTTCACAAAAGAGATAACACCCCCCCATTACGTCATGCTTCAGAAAGGTGAAAAATTGTCCGTTTTCAAATGTTTTATTTTTGAATGTCAGTTCACATTTGTAGGTGGATCATCAGTTTTAGAGCTAAAATTAGCATGTTTAAAGTGATTTTCATGCTTCCAGGGGCTTTAAACACAAGATTTGTGGAATGGTTAAAAGTGCATGAAAATGGCCAATTTGCTCACTCTGAGGTCTCAAAAAGTGTTTCTTCACCCCGGGAAGTGAATTAAATACCATTTGGAGGCATTTAATGTTCAAGCAAAAACAGCTGATTTTTGACAAAAGAGATAACACCCCCCCATTACGTCATGCTTCATAAAGGTGAAAAATTGTCCGTTTTCAAATGTTTTATTTTTGAATGTCAGTTCACATTTGTAGGTGGATCATCAGTTTTAGAGCTAAAATTAGCATGTTTAAAGTGATTTTCATGCTTCCAGGGGCCCGGGAAGTGAATTAAATACCATTTGGAGGCATTTAATGTTCAAGCAAAAACAGCTGATTATTGACAAAAGAGATAACACCCCCCATTACGTCATTCTTCAGAAAGGTGAAAAATGGTCCATTTTCAAATGTTTTATTTTTGAACGTCAGTTCACATTTGTAGGTGGATTATTAGTTTTAGAGCTAAAATTAGCACGTTTAAAGTAATTTTCATGCTTCCAGGGGCTCTAAACACAAGATTTGTGGAATGGTTAAAAGTGCATGAAAATGGCCAATTTGCTCACTCTGAGGTCTCAAAAAGTGTTTCTTCACCCCGGGAAGTGAATTAAATACCATTTGGAGGCATTTAATGTTCAAGCAAAAACAGCTGATTTTTGACAAAAGAGATAACACCCCCCCATTACGTCATGCTTCATAAAGGTGAAAAATTGTCCGTTTTCAAATGTTTTATTTTTGAATGTCAGTTCACATTTGTAGGTGGATCATCAGTTTTAGAGCTAAAATTAGCATGTTTAAAGTGATTTTCATGCTTCCAGGGGCCCGGGAAGTGAATTAAATACCATTTGGAGGCATTTAATGTTCAAGCAAAAACAGCTGATTTTTGACAAAAGAGATAACACCCCCCCATTACGTCATTCTTCAGAAAGGTGAAAAATGGTCCGTTTTAAAATGTTTTATTTTTGAACGTCAGTTCACATTTGTAGGTGGAATATTAGTTTTAGAGCTAAAATTAGCATGTTTAAAGTGATTTTCATGCTTCCAGGGGCCCGGGAAGTGAATTAAATACCATTTGGAGGCATTTAATGTTCAAGCAAAAACGGCTGATTTTTGACAAAAGAGATAACACCCCCCCATTACGTCATTCTTCAGAAAGGTGAAAAAAATGGTACGTTTTCAAATGTTTTATTTTTGAACGTCAGTTCACATTTGTAGGTGGATTATTAGTTTTAGAGCTAAAATTAGCATGTTTAAAGTGATTTTCATGCTTCCAGGGGCCGGGGAAGTGAATTAAATACCATTTGGAGGCATTTAATGTTCAAGCAAAAACGGCTGATTTTTGACAAAAGAGATAACACCCCCCATTACGTCATTCTTCAGAAAGGTGAAAAAAATGGTCAGTTTTCAAATGTTTTATTTTTGAATGTCAGTACACATTTGTAGGTGGATCATCAGTTTTAGAGCTAAAATTAGCATGTTTAAAGTGATTTTCATGCTTCCAGGGGCCCGGGAAGTGAATTAAATACCATTTGGAGGCATTTAATGTTCAAGCAAAAACAGCTGATTTTGACAAAAGAGATAACACCCCCCATTACGTCATTCTTCAGAAAGGTGAAAAATGGTCCGTTTTCAAATGTTTTATTTTTGAACGTCAGTTCACATTTGTAGGTGGATTATTAGTTTTAGAGTTAAAATTAGCATGTTTAAAGTGATTTTCATGCTTCCAGGGGCCTGGGAAGTGAATTAAATACCATTTGGAGGCATTTAATGTGCAAGCAAAAACGGCTGATTTTTGACAAAAGAGATAACACCCCCCCCCATTATGTCATTCTTCGGAAAGGTGAAAAAATGGTC
The DNA here is from genome assembly GCF_964261635.1 of Lissotriton helveticus. Taxonomy (NCBI): domain Eukaryota; kingdom Metazoa; phylum Chordata; class Amphibia; order Caudata; family Salamandridae; genus Lissotriton; species Lissotriton helveticus. Next base: position 5,257,422 of record NW_027611740.1, read on the forward strand.
CGTTTTCAAATGTTTTATTTTTGAACGTCAGTTCACATTTGTAGGTGGATTATTATTTCTAGAGCTAAAATTAGCATGTTTAAAGTGATTTTCATCCTTCCAGGGGCTCTAAACACAAGATTTGTGGAATGGTTAAAAGTGCATAAAAGTGGCCAATTTGCTCACTCTGAGGTCTCAAAAAGTGTTTCTTTACCCCGGGAAGTGAATTAAATACCATTTGGAGGCATTTAATGTTCAAGCAAAAACAGCTGATTTTTGACAAAAGAGATAACACCCCCCCATTACGTCATGCTTCATAAAGGTGAAAAAAATGGTCAGTTTTCAAATGTTTTATTTTTGAACGTCGGTTCACATTTGTAGGTGGATTATTAGTTTTAGAGCTAAACTTAGCATGTTTAAAGTGATTTTCATGCTTCCAGGGGCCGGGGAAGTGAATTAAATACCATTTGGAGGCATTTAATGTTCAAGCAAAAACAGCTGATTTTTCACAAAAGAGATAACACCCCCCCATTACGTCATGCTTCAGAAAGGTGAAAAATTGTCCGTTTTCAAATGTTTTATTTTTGAATGTTAGTTCACATTTGTAGGTGGATCATCAGTTTTAGAGCTAAAATTAGCATGTTTAAAGTGATTTTCATGCTTCCAGGGGCCCGGGAAGTGAATTAAATACCATTTGGAGGCATTTAATGTTCAAGCAAAAACAGCTGATTATTGACAAAAGAGATAACACCCCCCATTACGTCATTCTTCAGAAAGGTGAAAAATGGTCCATTTTCAAATGTTTTATTTTTGAACGTCAGTTCACATTTGTAGGTGGATTATTAGTTTTAGAGCTAAAATTAGCACGTTTAAAGTAATTTTCATGCTTCAAGGGGCTCTAAACACAAGATTTGTGGAATGGTTAAAAGTGCATGAAAATGGCCAATTTGCTCACTCTGAGGTCTCAAAAAGTGTTTCTTCACCCCGGGAAGTGAATTAAATACCATTTGGAGGCATTTAATGTTCAAGCAAAAACAGCTGATTTTTGACAAAAGAGATAACACCCCCCCATTACGTCATGCTTCATAAAGGTGAAAAATTGTCCGTTTTCAAATGTTTTATTTTTGAATTTCAGTTCACATTTGTAGGTGGATCATCAGTTTTAGAGCTAAAATTAGCATGTTCAAAGTGATTTTCATGCTTCCAGGGGCCCGGGAAGTGAATTAAATACCATTTGGAGGCATTTAATGTTCAAGCAAAAACAGCTGATTTTTGACAAAAGAGATAACACCCCCCCATTACGTCATTCTTCAGAAAGGTGAAAAATGGTCCGTTTTCAAATGTTTTATTTTTGAACGTCAGTTCACATTTGTAGGTGGATTATTAGTTTTAGAGCTAAAATTAGCATGTTTAAAGTGATTTTCATGCTTCCAGGGGCCCGGGAAGTGAATTAAATACCATTTGGAGGCATTTAATGTTCAAGCAAAAACGGCTGATTTTTGACAAAAGAGATAACACCCCCCCATTACGTCATTCTTCAGAAAGGTGAAAAAAATGGTCCGTTTTCAAATGTTTTATTTTTGAACGTCAGTTCACATTTGTAGGTGGATTATTAGTTTTAGAGCTAAAATTAGCATGTTTAAAGTGATTTTCATGCTTCCAGGGGCCGGGGAAGTGAATTAAATACCATTTGGAGGCATTTAATGTTCAAGCAAAAACGGCTGATTTTTGACAAAAGAGATAACACCCCCCCATTACGTCATTCTTCAGAAAGGTGAAAAAAATGGTCAGTTTTCAAATGTTTTATTTTTGAACGTCAGTTCACATTTGTAGGTGGATTATTAGTTTTAGAGTTAAACTTAGCATGTTTAAAGTGATTTTCATGCTTCCAGGGGCCGGGGAAGTGAATTAAATACCATTTGGAGGCATTTAATGTTCAAGCAAAAACAGCTGATTTTTGACAAAAGAGATAACACCCCCCCATTAAGTCATTCTTCAGAAAGGTGAAAAATGGTCCGTTTTCAAATGTTTTATTTTTGAACGTCAGTTCACATTTGTAGGTGGATTATTAGTTTTAGAGCTAAAATTAGCATGTTTAAAGTGATTTTCATGCTTCCAGGGGCTCTAAACACAAGATTTGTGGAATGGTTAAAAGTGCATGAAAATGGCCAATTTGCTCACTCTGAGGTCTCAAAAAGTGTTTCTTCACCCCGGGAAGTGAATTAAATACCATTTGGAGGCATTTAATGTTCAAGCAAAAACAGCTGATTTTTGACGAAAGAGATAACAACCCCCCATTACGTCATTCTTCAGAAAGGTGAAAAATGGTCCGTTTTCAAATGTTTTATTTTTGAATGTCAGTTCACATTTGTAGGTGGATAATTAGTTTTAGAGCTAAAATTAGCATGTTTAAAGTGATTTTCATGCTTCCAGGGGCTCTAAACACAAGATTTGTGGAATGGTTAAAAGTGCATGAAAATGGCCAATTTGCTCACTCTGAGGTCTCAAAAAGTGTTTCTTCACCCCGGGAAGTGAATTAAATACCATTTGGAGGCATTTAATGTTCAAGCAAAAACAGCTGATTTTTGACAAAAGAGGAAACACCCCCCATTACGTCATGCTTCATAAAGGTGAAAAATTGTCCGTTTTCAAATGTTTTATTTTTGAATGTCAGTACACATTTGTAGGTGGATCATCAGTTTTAGAGCTAAAATTAGCATGTTTAAAGTGATTTTCATGCTTCCAGGGGCCCGGGAAGTGAATTAAATACCATTTGGAGGCATTTAATGTTCAAGCAAAAACAGCTGATTTTTGACAAAAGAGATAACACCCCCCATTACGTCATTCTTCAGAAAGGTGAAAAATGGTCAGTTTTCAAATGTTTTATTTTTGAACGTCAGTTCACATTTGTAGGTGGATTATTAGTTTTAGAGCTAAAATTAGCATGTTTAAAGTGATTTTCATGCTTCCAGGGGCCCGGGAAGTGAATTAAATACCATTTGGAGGCATTTAATGTGCAAGCAAAAACGGCTGATTTGTGACAAAAGAGATAACACCCCCCCCCATTACGTCATTCTTCGGAAAGGTGAAAAAATGGTCCATTTTCAAATGTTTTATTTTTGAACGTCAGTTCACATTTGTAGGTGGATTATTATTTCTAGAGCTAAAATTAGCATGTTTAAAGTGATTTTCATCCTTCCAGGGGCTCTAAACACAAGATTTGTGGAATGGTTAAAAGTGCATAAAAGTGGCCAATTTGCTCACTCTGAGGTCTCAAAAAGTGTTTCTTTACCCCGGGGAGTGAATTAGATACCATTTGGAGGCATTTAATGTTCAAGCAAAAACAGCTGATTTTTCACAAAAGAGATAACACCCCCCCATTACGTCATGCTTCAGAAAGGTGAAAAATTGTCCGTTTTCAAATGTTTTATTTTTGAATGTCAGTTCACATTTGTAGGTAGATCATCAGTTTTAGAGCTAAAATTAGCATGTTTAAAGTGATTTTCATGCTTCCAGGGGCTTTAAACACAAGATTTGTGGAATGGTTAAAAGTGCATGAAAATGGCCAATTTGCTCACTCTGAGGTCTCAAAAAGTGTTTCTTCACCCCGGGAAGTGAATTAAATACCATTTGGAGGCATTTAATGTTCAAGCAAAAACAGCTGATTTTTGACAAAAGAGATAACACCCCCCCATTACGTCATGCTTCATAAAGGTGAAAAAAATGGTCAGTTTTCAAATGTTTTATTTTTGAACGTCAGTTCACATTTGTAGGTGGATTATTAGTTTTAGAGCTAAACTTAGCATGTTTAAAGTGATTTTCATGCTTCCAGGGGCCGGGGAAGTGAATTAAATACCATTTGGAGGCATTTAATGTTCAAGCAAAAACAGCTGATTTTTGACAAAAGAGATAACACCCCCCCATTACGTCATTCTTCAGAAAGGTGAAAAATGGTCCGTTTTCAAATGTTTTATTTTTGAATGTCAGTTCACATTTGTAGGTGGATTATTAGTTTTAGAGCTAAAATTAGCATGTTTAAAGTGATTTTCATGCTTCCAGGGGCTCTAAACACAAGATTTGTGGAATGGTTAAAAGTGCATGAAAATGGCCAATTTGCTCACTCTGAAGTCTCAAAAAGTGTTTCTTCACCCCGGGAAGTGAATTAAATACCATTTGGAGGCATTTAATGTTCAAGCAAAAACAGCTGATTTTTGACAAAAGAGATAACACCCCCCCATTACGTCATGCTTCATAAAGGTGAAAAAAATGGTCAGTTTTCAAATGTTTTATTTTTGAACGTCAGTTCACATTTGTAGGTGGATTATTAGTTTTAGAGCTAAACTTAGCATGTTTAAAGTGATTTTCATGCTTCCAGGGGCCGGGGAAGTGAATTAAATACCATTTGGAGGCATTTAATGTTCAAGCAAAAACAGCTGATTTTTGACAAAAGAGATAACACCCCCCCATTACGTCATTCTTCAGAAAGGTGAAAAATGGTCCGTTTTCAAATGTTTTATTTTTGAACGTCAGTTCACATTTGTAGGTGGATTATTAGTTTTAGAGCTAAAATTAGCATGTTTAAAGTGATTTTCATGCTTCCAGGGGCTCTAAACACAAGATTTGTGGAATGGTTAAAAGTGCATGAAAATGGCCAATTTGCTCACTCTGAGGTCTCAAAAAGTGTTTCTTCACCCCGGGAAGTGAATTAAATACCATTTGGAGGCATTTAATGTTCAAGCAAAAACAGCTGATTTTTGACGAAAGAGATAACACCCCCCCATTACGTCATTCTTCAGAAAGGTGAAACATGGTCCGTTTTCAAATGTTTTATTTTTGAATGTCAGTTCACATTTGTAGGTGGATAATTAGTTTTAGAGCTAAAATTAGCATGTTTAAAGTGATTTTCATGCTTCCAGGGGCTCTAAACACAAGATTTGTGGAATGGTTAAAAGTGCATGAAAATGGCCAATTTGCTCACTCTGAGGTCTCAAAAAGTGTTTCTTCACCCCGGGAAGTGAATTAAATACCATTTGGAGGCATTTAATGTTCAAGCAAAAACGGCTGATTTTTGACAAAAGAAATAACACCCCCCCATTAAGTCATTCTTCAGAAAGGTGAAAAATGGTCCGTTTTCAAATGTTTTATTTTTGAACGTCAGTTCACATTTGTAGGTGGATTATTAGTTTTAGAGCTAAAATTAGCATGTTTAAAGTGATTTTCATGCTTCCAGGGGCTCTAAACACAAGATTTGTGGAATGGTTAAAAGTGCATGAAAATGGCCAATTTGCTCACTCTGAGGTCTCAAAAGGTGTTTCTTCACCCCGGGAAGTGAATTAAATACCATTTGGAGGCATTTAATGTTCAAGCAAAAACAGCTGATTTTTGACGAAAGAGATAACACCCCCCCATTACGTCATTCTTCAGAAAGGTGAAAAATGGTCTGTTTTCAAATGTTTTATTTTTGAACGTCAGTTCACATTTGTAGGTGGATTATTAGTTTTAGAGCTAAAATTAGCATGTTTAAAGTAATGTTCATGCTTCCAGGGGCCCGGGAAGTGAATTAAATACCATTTGGAGACATTTAATGTTCAAGCAAAAACGGCTGATTTTTTACAAAAGAGATAACACCCCCCCATTACGTCATTCTTCAGAAAGGTGAAAAAAATGGTCAGTTTTCAAATGTTTTATTTTTGAACGTCAGTTCACATTTGTAGGTGGATTATTAGTTTTAGAGCTAAACTTAGCATGTTTAAAGTGATTTTCATGCTTCCAGGGGCCGGGGAAGTGAATTAAATACCATTTGGAGGCATTTAATGTTCAAGCAAAAACAGCTGATTTTTGACAAAAGAGATAACACCCCCCCCCATTACGTCATTCTTCAGAAAGGTGAAAAATGGTCCGTTTTCAAATGTTTTATTTTTGAACGTCAGTTCACATTTGTAGGTGGATTATTAGTTTTAGAGCTAAAATTAGCATGTTTAAAGTGATTTTCATGCTTCCAGGGGCTCTAAACACAAGATTTGTGGAATGGTTAAAAGTGCATGAAAATGGCCAATTTGCACACTCTGAGGTCTCAAAAAGTGTTTCTTCACCCCGGGAAGTGAATTAAATACCATTTGGAGGCATTTAATGTTCAAGCAAAAACAGCTGATTTTTGACGAAAGAGATAACACCCCCCCATTACGTCATTCTTCAGAAAGGTGAAAAATGGTCCGTTTTCAAATGTTTTATTTTTGAATGTCAGTTCACATTTGTAGGTGGATAATTAGTTTTAGAGCTAAAATTAGCATGTTTAAAGTGATTTTCATGCTTCCAGGGGCTCTAAACACAAGATTTGTGGAATGGTTAAAAGTGCATGAAAATGGCCAATTTGCTCACTCTGAAGTCTCAAAAAGTGTTTCTTCACCCCGGGAAGTGAATTAAATACCATTTGGAGGCATTTAATGTTCAAGCAAAAACAGCTGATTTTTGACAAAAGAGGTAACACCCCCCATTACGTCATGCTTCATAAAGGTGAAAAATTGTCCGTTTTCAAATGTTTTATTTTTGAATGTCAGTACACATTTGTAGGTGGATCATCAGTTTTAGAGCTAAAATTAGCATGTTTAAAGTGATTTTCATGCTTCCAGGGGCCCGGGAAGTGAATTAAATACCATTTGGAGGCATTTAATGTTCAAGCAAAAACAGCTGATTTTTGACAAAAGAGATAACACCCCCCATTACGTCATTCTTCAGAAAGGTGAAAAATGGTCCGTTTTCAAATGTTTTATTTTTGAACGTCAGTTCACATTTGTAGGTGGATTATTAGTTTTAGAGTTAAAATTAGCATGTTTAAAGTGATTTTCATGCTTCCAGGGGCCCGGGAAGTGAATGAAATACCATTTGGAGGCATTTAATGTGCAAGCAAAAACGGCTGATTTTTGACAAAAGAGATAACACCCCCCCCATTACGTCATTCTTTGGAAAGGTGAAAAAATGGTCAGTTTTCAAATGTTTTATTTTTGAACGTCAGTTCACATTTGTAGGTGGATTATTATTTCTAGAGCTAAAATTAGCATGTTTAAAGTGATTTTCATCCTTCCAGGGGCTCTAAACACAAGATTTGTGGAATGGTTAAAAGTGCATAAAAGTGGCCAATTTGCTCACTCTGAGGTCTCAAAAAGTGTTTCTTTACCCCGGGAAGTGAATTAAATACCATTTGGAGGCATTTAATGTTCAAGCAAAAACAGCTGATTTTTCACAAAAGAGATAACACCCCCCCATTACGTCATGCTTCAGAAAGGTGAAAAATTGTCCGTTTTCAAATGTTTTATTTTTGAATGTCAGTTCACATTTGTAGGTAGATCATCAGTTTTAGAGCTAAAATTAGCATGTTTAAAGTGATTTTCATCCTTCCATAGGCTCTAAACACAAGATTTGTGGAATGGTTAAAAGTGCATAAAAGTGGCCAATTTGCTCACTTTGAGGTCTCAAAAAGTGTTTCTTCAACCCGGGAAGTTAATTAAATACCATTTGGAGGCATTTAATGTTCAAGCAAAAACAGCTGATTTTTGACAAAAGAGATAACACCCCCCCATTACGTCATGCTTCAGAAAGGTGAAAAATTGTCCGTTTTCAAATGTTTTATTTTTGAATGTCAGTTCACATTTGTAGGTGGATCATCAGTTTTAGAGCTAGAATTAGCATGTTTAAAGTGATTTTCATGCTTCCAGGGGCCTGGGCAGTGGATTAAATACCATTTGGAGGCATTTAATGTTCAAGTAAAAACAGCTTAATTTTGACAAAAGAGATAACACCCCCCCCATTACGTCATTCTTCAGAAAGGTGAAAAATTGTCCGTTTTCAAATGTTTTATTTTTGAATGTCAGTTCACATTTGTAGGTGGATCATCAGTTTTAGAGCTAAAATTAGCATGTTTAAAGTGATTTTCATGCTTCCAGGGGCCCGGGAAGTGAATTAAATACCATTTGGAGGCATTTAATGTTCAAGCAAAAACAGCTGATTTTTGACAAAAGAGATAACACCCCCCCATTACGTCATTCTTCAGAAAGGTGAAAAATGGTCCGTTTTCAAATGTTTTATTTTTGAACGTCAGTTCACATTTGTAGGTGGATTATTAGTTTTAGAGCTAAAATTAGCATGTTTAAAGTGATTTTCATGCTTCCAGGGGCCCGGGAAGTGAATTAAATACCATTTGGAGGCATTTAATGTTCTTGCAAAAACGGCTGATTTTTGACAAAAGAGATAACACCCCCCCATTACGTCATTCTTCAGAAAGGTGAAAAAAATGGTCCGTTTTCAAATGTTTTATTTTTGAACGTCAGTTCACATTTGTAGGTGGATTATTAGTTTTAGAGCTAAAATTAGCATGTTTAAAGTGATTTTCATGCTTCCAGGGGCCGGGGAAGTGAATTAAATACCATTTGGAGGCATTTAATGTTCAAGCAAAAACGGCTGATTTTTGACAAAAGAGATAACACCCCCCCATTACGTCATTCTTCAGAAAGGTGAAAAAAATGGTCAGTTTTCAAATGTTTTATTTTTGAACGTCAGTTCACATTTGTAGGTGGATTATTAGTTTTAGAGCTAAACTTAGCATGTTTAAAGTGATTTTCATGCTTCCAGGGGCCCGGGAAGTGAATTAAATACCATTTGGAGGCATTTAATGTGCAAGCAAAAACGGCTGATTTTTGACAAAAGAGATAACACCCCCCCCCATTACGTCATTCTTCGGAAAGGTGAAAAAATGGTCCGTTTTCAAATGTTTTATTTTTGAACGTCAGTTCACATTTGTAGGTCGATTATTATTTCTAGAGCTAAAATTAGCATGTTTAAAGTGATTTTCATCCTTCCAGGGGCTCTAAACACAAGATTTGTGGAATGGTTAAAAGTGCATAAAAGTGGCCAATTTGCTCACTCTGAGGTCTCAAAAAGTGTTTCTTTACCCCGGGAAGTGAATTAAATACCATTTGGAGTCATTTAATGTTCAAGCAAAAACAGCTGATTTTTCACAAAAGAGATAACACCCCCCCATTACGTCATGCTTCAGAAAGGTGAAAAATTGTCCGTTATCAAATGTTTTATTTTTGAATGTCAGTTCACATTTGTAGGTGGATCATCAGTTTTAGAGCTAAAATTAGCATGTTTAAAGTGATTTTCATGCTACCAGGGGCTTTAAACACAAGATTTGTGGAATGGTTAAAAGTACATGAAAATGGCCAATTTGCTCACTCTGAGGTCTCAAAAAGTGTTTCTTCACCCCGGGAAGTGAATTAAATACCATTTGGAGGCATTTAATGTTCAAGCAAAAACAGCTGATTTTTGACAAAAGAGATAACACCCCCCCATTACGTCATGCTTCATAAAGGTGAAAAATTGTCCGTTTTCAAATGTTTTATTTTTGAATGTCAGTTCACATTTGTAGGTGGATCATCAGTTTTAGAGCTAAAATTAGCATGTTTAAAGTGATTTTCATGCTTCCAGGGGCCCGGGAAGTGAATTAAATACCATTTGGAGGCATTTAATGTTCAAGCAAAAACAGCTGATTATTGACAAAAGAGATAACACCCCCCATTACGTCATTCTTCAGAAAGGTGAAAAATGGTCCATTTTCAAATGTTTTATTTTTGAACGTCAGTTCACATTTGTAGGTGGATTATTAGTTTTAGAGCTAAAATTAGCACGTTTAAAGTAATTTTCATGCTTCCAGGGGCTCTAAACACAAGATTTGTGGAATGGTTAAAAGTGCATGAAAATGGCCAATTTGCTCACTCTGAGGTCTCAAAAAGTGTTTCTTCACCCCGGGAAGTGAATTAAATACCATTTGGAGGCATTTAATGTTCAAGCAAAAACAGCTGATTTTTGACAAAAGAGATAACACCCCCCCATTACGTCATGCTTCATAAAGGTGAAAAATTGTCCGTTTTCAAATGTTTTATTTTTGAATGTCAGTTCACATTTGTAGGTGGATCATCAGTTTTAGAGCTAAAATTAGCATGTTCAAAGTGATTTTCATGCTTCCAGGGGCCCGGGAAGTGAATTAAATACCATTTGGAGGCATTTAATGTTCAAGCAAAAACAGCTGATTTTTGACAAAAGAGATAACACCCCCCCATTACGTCATTCTTCAGAAAGGTGAAAAATGGTCCGTTTTCAAATGTTTTATTTTTGAACGTCAGTTCACATTTGTAGGTGGATTATTAGTTTTAGAGCTAAAATTAGCATGTTTAAAGTGATTTTCATGCTTCCAGGGGCCCGGGAAGTGAATTAAATACCATTTGGAGGCATTTAATGTTCAAGCAAAAACGGCTCATTTTTGACAAAAGAGATAACACCCCCCCATTACGTCATTCTTCAGAAAGGTGAAAAAAATGGTCCGTTTTCAAATGTTTTATTTTTGAACGTCAGTTCACATTTGTAGGTGGATTATTAGTTTTAGAGCTAAAATTAGCATGTTTAAAGTGATTTTCATGCTTCCAGGGGCCGGGGAAGTGAATTAAATACCATTTGGAGGCATTTAATGTTCAAGCAAAAACGGCTGATTTTTGACAAAAGAGATAACACCCCCCCATTACGTCATTCTTCAGAAAGGTGAAAAAAATGGTCCGTTTTCAAATGTTTTATTTTTGAACGTCAGTTCACATTTGTAGGTGGATTATTAGTTTTAGAGCTAAAATTAGCATGTTTAAAGTGATTTTCATGCTTCCAGGGGCCGGGGAAGTGAATTAAATACCATTTGGAGGCATTTAATGTTCAAGCAAAAACGGCTGATTTTTGACAAAAGAGATAACACCCCCCCATTACGTCATTCTTCAGAAAGGTGAAAAAAATGGTCAGTTTTCAAATGTTTTATTTTTGAACGTCAGTTCACATTTGTAGGTGGATTATTAGTTTTAGAGCTAAACTTAGCATGTTTAAAGTGATTTTCATGCTTCCAGGGGCCCGGGAAGTGAATTAAATACCATTTGGAGGCATTTAATGTGCAAGCAAAAACGGCTGATTTTTGACAAAAGAGATAACACCCCCCCCCATTACGTCATTCTTCGGAAAGGTGAAAAAATGGTCCGTTTTCAAATGTTTTATTTTTGAACGTCAGTTCACATTTGTAGGTCGATTATTATTTCTAGAGCTAAAATTAGCATGTTTAAAGTGATTTTCATCCTTCCAGGGGCTCTAAACACAAGATTTGTGGAATGGTTAAAAGTGCATAAAAGTGGCCAATTTGCTCACTCTGAGGTCTCAAAAAGTGTTTCTTTACCCCGGGAAGTGAATTAAATACCATTTGGAGTCATTTAATGTTCAAGCAAAAACAGCTGATTTTTCACAAAAGAGATAACACCCCCCCATTACGTCATGCTTCAGAAAGGTGAAAAATTGTCCGTTATCAAATGTTTTATTTTTGAATGTCAGTTCACATTTGTAGGTGGATCATCAGTTTTAGAGCTAAAATTAGCATGTTTAAAGTGATTTTCATGCTACCAGGGGCTTTAAACACAAGATTTGTGGAATGGTTAAAAGTACATGAAAATGGCCAATTTGCTCACTCTGAGGTCTCAAAAAGTGTTTCTTCACCCCGGGAAGTGAATTAAATACCATTTGGAGGCATTTAATGTTCAAGCAAAAACAGCTGATTTTTGACAAAAGAGATAACACCCCCCCATTACGTCATGCTTCATAAAGGTGAAAAATTGTCCGTTTTCAAATGTTTTATTTTTGAATGTCAGTTCACATTTGTAGGTGGATCATCAGTTTTAGAGCTAAAATTAGCATGTTTAAAGTGATTTTCATGCTTCCAGGGGCCCGGGAAGTGAATTAAATACCATTTGGAGGCATTTAATGTTCAAGCAAAAACAGCTGATTATTGACAAAAGAGATAACACCCCCCATTACGTCATTCATCAGAAAGGTGAAAAATGGTCCATTTTCAAATGTTTTATTTTTGAACGTCAGTTCACATTTGTAGGTGGATTATTAGTTTTAGAGCTAAAATTAGCACGTTTAAAGTAATTTTCATGCTTCCAGGGGCTCTAAACACAAGATTTGTGGAATGGTTAAAAGTGCATGAAAATGGCCAATTTGCTCACTCTGAGGTCTCAAAAAGTGTTTCTTCACCCCGGGAAGTGAATTAAATACCATTTGGAGGCATTTAATGTTCAAGCAAAAACAGCTGATTTTTGACAAAAGAGATAACACCCCCCCATTACGTCATGCTTCATAAAGGTGAAAAATTGTCCGTTTTCAAATGTTTTATTTTTGAATGTCAGTTCACATTTGTAGGTGGATCATCAGTTTTAGAGCTAAAATTAGCATGTTCAAAGTGATTTTCATGCTTCCAGGGGCCCGGGAAGTGAATTAAATACCATTTGGAGGCATTTAATGTTCAAGCAAAAACAGCTGATTTTTGACAAAAGAGATAACACCCCCCCATTACGTCATTCTTCAGAAAGGTGAAAAATGGTCCGTTTTCAAATGTTTTATTTTTGAACGTCAGTTCACATTTGTAGGTGGATTATTAGTTTTAGAGCTAAAATTAGCATGTTTAAAGTGATTTTCATGCTTCCAGGGGCCCGGGAAGTGAATTAAATACCATTTGGAGGCATTTAATGTTCAAGCAAAAACGGCTGATTTTTGACAAAAGAGATAACACCCCCCCATTACGTCATTCTTCAGAAAGGTGAAAAAAATGGTCCGTTTTCAAATGTTTTATTTTTGAACGTCAGTTCACATTTGTAGGTGGATTATTAGTTTTAGAGCTAAAATTAGCATGTTTAAAGTGATTTTCATGCTTCCAGGGGCCGGGGAAGTGAATTAAATACCATTTGGAGGCATTTAATGTTCAAGCAAAAACGGCTGATTTTTGACAAAAGAGATAACACCCCCCCATTACGTCATTCTTCAGAAAGGTGAAAAAAATGGTCAGTTTTCAAATGTTTTATTTTTGAACGTCAGTTCACATTTGTAGGTGGATTATTAGTTTTAGAGCTAAACTTAGCATGTTTAAAGTGATTTTCATGCTTCCAGGGGCTTTAAACACAAGATTTGTGGAATGGTTAAAAGTGCATGAAAATGGCCAATTTGCTCACTCTGAGGTCTCAAAAAGTGTTTCTTCACCCCGGGAAGTGAATTAAATACCATTTGGAGGCATTTAATGTTCAAGCAAAAACAGCTGATTTTTGACAAAAGAGATAACACCCCCCCATTACGTCATGCTTCATAAAGGTGAAAAAAATGGTCAGTTTTCAAATGTTTTATTTTTGAACGTCAGTTCACATTTGTAGGTGGATTATTAGTTTTAGAGCTAAACTTAGCATGTTTAAAGTGATTTTCATGCTTCCAGGGGCCGGGGAAGTGAATTAAATACCATTTGGAGGCATTTAATGTTCAAGCAAAAACAGCTGATTTTTGACAAAAGAGATAACACCCCCCCATTACGTCATTCTTCGGAAAGGTGAAAAAATGGTCCGTTTTCAAATGTTTTATTTTTGAACGTCAGTTCACATTTGTAGGTGGATTATTATTTCTAGAGCTAACATTAGCATGTTTAAAGTGATTTTCATCCTTCCAGGGGCTCTAAACACAAGATTTGTGGAATGGTTAAAAGTGCATAAAAGTGGCCAATTTGCTCACTCTGAGGTCTCAAAAAGTGTTTCTTTACCCCGGGAAGTGAATTAAATACCATTTGGAGGCATTTAATGTTCAAGCAAAAACAGCTGATTTTTCACAAAAGAGATAACACCCCCCCATTACGTCATGCTTCAGAAAGGTGAAAAATTGTCCGTTATCAAATGTTTTTTTTTTGAATGTCAGTTCACATTTGTAGGTGGATCATCAGTTTTAGAGCTAAAATTAGCATGTTTAAAGTGATTTTCATGCTTCCAGGGGCTTTAAACACAAGATTTGTGGAATGGTTAAAAGTGCATGAAAATGGCCAATTTGCTCACTCTGAGGTCTCAAAAAGTGTTTCTTCACCCCGGGAAGTGAATTAAATACCATTTGGAGGCATTTAATGTTCAAGCAAAAACAGCTGATTTTTGACAAAAGAGATAACACCCCCCCATTACGTCATGCTTCATAAAGGTGAAAAAAATGGTCAGTTTTCAAATGTTTTATTTTTGAACGTCAGTTCACATTTGTAGGTGGATTATTAGTTTTAGAGCTAAACTTAGCATGTTTAAAGTGATTTTCATGCTTCCAGGGGCCGGGGAAGTGAATTAAATACCATTTGGAGGCATTTAATGTTCAAGCAAAAACAGCTGATTTTTCACAAAAGAGATAACACCCCCCCATTACGTCATGCTTCAGAAAGGTGAAAAATTGTCCGTTTTCAAATGTTTTATTTTTGAATGTTAGTTCACATTTGTAGGTGGATCATCAGTTTTAGAGCTAAAATTAGCATGTTTAAAGTGATTTTCATGCTTCCAGGGGCCCGGGAAGTGAATTAAATACCATTTGGAGGCATTTAATGTTCAAGCAAAAACAGCTGATTATTGACAAAAGAGATAACACCCCCCATTACGTCATTCTTCAGAAAGGTGAAAAATGGTCCATTTTCAAATGTTTTATTTTTGAACGTCAGTTCACATTTGTAGGTGGATTATTAGTTTTAGAGCTAAAATTAGCACGTTTAAAGTAATTTTCATGCTTCCAGGGGCTCTAAACACAAGATTTGTGGAATGGTTAAAAGTGCATGAAAATGGCCAATTTGCTCACTCTGAGGTCTCAAAAAGTGTTTCTTCACCCCGGGAAGTGAATTAAATACCATTTGGAGGCATTTAATGTTCAAGCAAAAACAGCTGATTTTTGACAAAAGAGATAACACCCCCCCATTACGTCATGCTTCATAAAGGTGAAAAATTGTCCGTTTTCAAATGTTTTATTTTTGAATTTCAGTTCACATTTGTAGGTGGATCATCAGTTTTAGAGCTCAAATTAGCATGTTCAAAGTGATTTTCATGCTTCCAGGGGCCCGGGAAGTGAATTAAATACCATTTGGAGGCATTTAATGTTCAAGCAAAAACAGCTGATTTTTGACAAAAGAGATAACACCCCCCCATTACGTCATTCTTCAGAAAGGTGAAAAATGGTCCGTTTTCAAATGTTTTATTTTTGAACGTCAGTTCACATTTGTAGGTGGATTATTAGTTTTAGAGCTAAAATTAGCATGTTTAAAGTGATTTTCATGCTTCCAGGGGCCCGGGAAGTGAATTAAATACCATTTGGAGGCATTTAATGTTCAAGCAAAAACGGCTGATTTTTGACAAAAGAGATAACACCCCCCCATTACGTCATTCTTCAGAAAGGTGAAAAAAATGGTCAGTTTTCAAATGTTTTATTTTTGAACGTCAGTTCACATTTGTAGGTGGATTATTAGTTTTAGAGCTAAAATTAGCATGTTTAAAGTGATTTTCATGCTTCCAGGGGCCGGGGAAGTGAATTAAATACCATTTGGAGGCATTTAATGTTCAAGCAAAAACGGCTGATTTTTGACAAAAGAGATAACACCCCCCCATTACGTCATTCTTCAGAAAGGTGAAAAAAATGGTCAGTTTTCAAATGTTTTATTTTTGAACGTCAGTTCACATTTGTAGGTGGATTATTAGTTTTAGAGTTAAACTTAGCATGTTTAAAGTGATTTTCATGCTTCCAGGGGCCGGGGAAGTGAATTAAATACCATTTGGAGGCATTTAATGTTCAAGCAAAAACAGCTGATTTTTGACAAAAGAGATAACACCCCCCCATTAAGTCATTCTTCAGAAAGGTGAAAAATGGTCCGTTTTCAAATGTTTTATTTTTGAACGTCAGTTCACATTTGTAGGTGGATTATTAGTTTTAGAGCTAAAATTAGCATGTTTAAAGTGATTTTCATGCTTCCAGGGGCTCTAAACACAAGATTTGTGGAATGGTTAAAAGTGCATGAAAATGGCCAATTTGCTCACTCTGAGGTCTCAAAAAGTGTTTCTTCACCCCGGGAAGTGAATTAAATACCATTTGGAGGCATTTAATGTTCAAGCAAAAACAGCTGATTTTTGACAAAAGAGGTAACACCCCCCATTACGTCATGCTTCATAAAGGTGAAAAATTGTCCGTTTTCAAATGTTTTATTTTTGAATGTCAGTACACATTTGTAGGTGGATCATCAGTTTTAGAGCTAAAATTAGCATGTTTAAAGTGATTTTCATGCTTCCAGGGGCCCGGGAAGTGAATTAAATACCATTTGGAGGCATTTAATGTTCAAGCAAAAACAGCTGATTTTTGACAAAAGAGATAACACCCCCCATTACGTCATTCTTCAGAAAGGTGAAAAATGGTCAGTTTTCAAATGTTTTATTTTTGAACGTCAGTTCACATTTGTAGGTGGATTATTAGTTTTAGAGCTAAAATTAGCATGTTTAAAGTGATTTTCATGCTTCCAGGGGCCCGGGAAGTGAATTAAATACCATTTGGAGGCATTTAATGTGCAAGCAAAAACGGCTGATTTTTGACAAAAGAGATAACACCCCCCCCCCCATTACGTCATTCTTCGGAAAGGTGAAAAAATGGTCCATTTTCAAATGTTTTATTTTTGAACGTCAGTTCACATTTGTAGGTGGATTATTATTTCTAGAGCTAAAATTAGCATGTTTAAAGTGATTTTCATCCTTCCAGGGGCTCTAAACACAAGATTTGTGGAATGGTTAAAAGTGCATAAAAGTGGCCAATTTGCTCACTCTGAGGTCTCAAAAAGTGTTTCTTTACCCCGGGGAGTGAATTAGATACCATTTGGAGGCATTTAATGTTCAAGCAAAAACAGCTGATTTTTCACAAAAGAGATAACACCCCCCCATTACGTCATGCTTCAGAAAGGTGAAAAATTGTCCGTTTTCAAATGTTTTATTTTTGAATGTCAGTTCACATTTGTAGGTAGATCATCAGTTTTAGAGCTAAAATTAGCATGTTTAAAGTGATTTTCATGCTTCCAGGGGCTTTAAACACAAGATTTGTGGAATGGTTAAAAGTGCATGAAAATGGCCAATTTGCTCACTCTGAGGTCTCAAAAAGTGTTTCTTCACCCCGGGAAGTGAATTAAATACCATTTGGAGGCATTTAATGTTCAAGCAAAAACAGCTGATTTTTGACAAAAGAGATAACACCCCCCCATTACGTCATGCTTCATAAAGGTGAAAAAAATGGTCAGTTTTCAAATGTTTTATTTTTGAACGTCAGTTCACATTTGTAGGTGGATTATTAGTTTTAGAGCTAAACTTAGCATGTTTAAAGTGATTTTCATGCTTCCAGGGGCCGGGGAAGTGAATTAAATACCATTTGGAGGCATTTAATGTTCAAGCAAAAACAGCTGATTTTTGACAAAAGAGATAACACCCCCCCATTACGTCATTCTTCAGAAAGGTGAAAAATGGTCCGTTTTCAAATGTTTTATTTTTGAACGTCAGTTCACATTTGTAGGTGGATTATTAGTTTTAGAGCTAAAATTAGCATGTTTAAAGTGATTTTCATGCTTCCAGGGGCTCTAAACACAAGATTTGTGGAATGGTTAAAAGTGCATGAAAATGGCCAATTTGCTCACTCTGAGGTCTCAAAAAGTGTTTCTTCACCCCGGGAAGTGAATTAAATACCATTTGGAGGCATTTAATGTTCAAGCAAAAACAGCTGATTTTTGACGAAAGAGATAACACCCCCCCATTACGTCATTCTTCAGAAAGGTGAAACATGGTCCGTTTTCAAATGTTTTATTTTTGAATGTCAGTTCACATTTGTAGGTGGATAATTAGTTTTAGAGCTAAAATTAGCATGTTTAAAGTGATTTTCATGCTTCCAGGGGCCCGGGAAGTGAATTAAATACCATTTGGAGGCATTTAATGTGCAAGCAAAAACGGCTGATTTTTGACAAAAGAGATAACACCCCCCCCCCCATTACGTCATTCTTCGGAAAGGTGAAAAAATGGTCCATTTTCAAATGTTTTATTTTTGAACGTCAGTTCACATTTGTAGGTGGATTATTATTTCTAGAGCTAAAATTAGCATGTTTAAAGTGATTTTCATCCTTCCAGGGGCTCTAAACACAAGATTTGTGGAATGGTTAAAAGTGCATAAAAGTGGCCAATTTGCTCACTCTGAGGTCTCAAAAAGTGTTTCTTTACCCCGGGGAGTGAATTAGATACCATTTGGAGGCATTTAATGTTCAAGCAAAAACGGCTGATTTTTGACAAAAGAAATAACACCCCCCCCATTAAGTCATTCTTCAGAAAGGTGAAAAATGGTCCGTTTTCAAATGTTTTATTTTTGAACGTCAGTTCACATTTGTAGGTGGATTATTAGTTTTAGAGCTAAAATTAGCATGTTTAAAGTGATTTTCATGCTTCCAGGGGCCCGGGAAGTGAATTAAATACCATTTGGAGGCATTTAATGTGCAAGCAAAAACGGCTGATTTTTGACAAAAGAGATAACACCCCCCCCCATTACGTCATTCTTCAGAAAGGTGAAAAAAATGGTCAGTTTTCAAATGTTTTATTTTTGAACGTCAGTTCACATTTGTAGGTGGATTATTAGTTTTAGAGCTAAACTTAGCATGTTTAAAGTGATTTTCATGCTTCCAGGGGCCGGGGAAGTGAATTAAATACCATTTGGAGGCATTTAATGTTCAAGCAAAAACAGCTGATTTTTGACAAAAGAGATAACACCCCCCCCATTACGTCATTCTTCAGAAAGGTGAAAAATGGTCCGTTTTCAAATGTTTTATTTTTGAATGTCAGTTCACATTTGTAGGTGGATAATTAGTTTTAGAGCTAAAATTAGCATGTTTAAAGTGATTTTCATGCTTCCAGGGGCTCTAAACACAAGATTTGTGGAATGGTTAAAAGTGCATGAAAATGGCCAATTTGCTCACTCTGAGGTCTCAAAAAGTGTTTCTTCACCCCGGGAAGTGAATTAAATACCATTTGGAGGCATTTAATGTTCAAGCAAAAACAGCTGATTTTTGACAAAAGAGGTAACACCCCCCATTACGTCATGCTTCATAAAGGTGAAAAATTGTCCGTTTTCAAATGTTTTATTTTTGAATGTCAGTACACATTTGTAGGTGGATCATCAGTTTTAGAGCTAAAATTAGCATGTTTAAAGTGATTTTCATGCTTCCAGGGGCCCGGGAAGTGAATTAAATACCATTTGGAGGCATTTAATGTTCAAGCAAAAACAGCTGATTTTTGACAAAAGAGATAACACCCCCCATTACGTCATTCTTCAGAAAGGTGAAAAATGGTCCGTTTTCAAATGTTTTATTTTTGAACGTCAGTTCACATTTGTAGGTGGATTATTAGTTTTAGAGTTAAAATTAGCATGTTTAAAGTGATTTTCATGCTTCCAGGGGCCCGGGAAGTGAATTAAATACCATTTGGAGGCATTTAATGTGCAAGCAAAAACGGCTGATTTTTGACAAAAGAGATAACACCCCCCCCATTACGTCATTCTTTGGAAAGGTGAAAAAATGGTCCGTTTTCAAATGTTTTATTTTTGAACGTCAGTTCACATTTGTAGGTGGATTATTATTTCTAGAGCTAAAATTAGCATGTTTAAAGTGATTTTCATCCTTCCAGGGGCTCTAAACACAAGATTTGTGGAATGGTTAAAAGTGCATAAAAGTGGCCAATTTGCTCACTCTGAGGTCTCAAAAAGTGTTTCTTTACCCCGGAAGTGAATTAAATACCATTTGGAGGCATTTAATGTTCAAGCAAAAACAGCTGATTTTTCACAAAAGAGATAACACCCCCCCATTACGTCATGCTTCAGAAAGGTGAAAAATTGTCCGTTTTCAAATGTTTTATTTTTGAATGTCAGTTCACATTTGTAGGTGGATCATCAGTTTTAGAGCTAGAATTAGCATGTTTAAAGTGATTTTCATGCTTCCAGGGGCCTGGGCAGTGGATTAAATACCATTTGGAGGCATTTAATGTTCAAGTAAAAACAGCTTAATTTTGACAAAAGAGATAACACCCCCCCATTACGTCATTCTTCAGAAAGGTGAAAAATTGTCCGTTTTCAAATGTTTTATTTTTGAATGTCAGTTCACATTTGTAGGTGGATCATCAGTTTTAGAGCTAAAATTAGCATGTTTAAAGTGATTTTCATGCTTCCAGGGGCCCGGGAAGTGAATTAAATACCATTTGGAGGCATTTAATGTTCAAGCAAAAACAGCTGATTTTTGACAAAAGAGATAACACCCCCCCATTACGTCATTCTTCAGAAAGGTGAAAAATGGTCCGTTTTCAAATGTTTTATTTTTGAACGTCAGTTCACATTTGTAGGTGGATTATTAGTTTTAGAGCTAAAATTAGCATGTTTAAAGTGATTTTCATGCTTCCAGGGGCCCGGGAAGTGAATTAAATACCATTTGGAGGCATTTAATGTTCAAGCAAAAACGGCTGATTTTTGACAAAAGAGATACCACCCCCCCATTACGTCATTCTTCAGAAAGGTGAAAAAAATGGTCCGTTTTCAAATGTTTTATTTTTGAACGTCAGTTCACATTTGTAGGTGGATTATTAGTTTTAGAGCTAAAATTAGCATGTTTAAAGTGATTTTCATGCTTCCAGGGGCCGGGGAAGTGAATTAAATACCATTTGGAGGCATTTAATGTTCAAGCAAAAACGGCTGATTTTTGACAAAAGAGATAACACCCCCCCATTACGTCATTCTTCAGAAAGGTGAAAAAAATGGTCAGTTTTCAAATGTTTTATTTTTGAACGTCAGTTCACATTTGTAGGTGGATTATTAGTTTTAGAGCTAAACTTAGCATGTTTAAAGTGATTTTCATGCTTCCAGGGGCCCGGGAAGTGAATTAAATACCATTTGGAGGCATTTAATGTGCAAGCAAAAACGGCTGATTTTTGACAAAAGAGATAACACCCCCCCCCATTACGTCATTCTTCGGAAAGGTGAAAAAATGGTCCGTTTTCAAATGTTTTATTTTTGAACGTCAGTTCACATTTGTAGGTCGATTATTATTTCTAGAGCTAAAATTATCATGTTTAAAGTGATTTTCATCCTTCCAGGGGCTCTAAACACAAGATTTGTGGAATGGTTAAAAGTGCATAAAAGTGGCCAATTTGCTCACTCTGAGGTCTCAAAAAGTGTTTCTTTACCCCAGGAAGTGAATTAAATACCATTTGGAGGCATTTAATGTTCAAGCAAAAACAGCTGATTTTTCACAAAAGAGATAACACCCCCCCATTACGTCATGCTTCAGAAAGGTGAAAAATTGTCCGTTATCAAATGTTTTATTTTTGAATGTCAGTTCACATTTGTAGGTGGATCATCAGTTTTAGAGCTAAAATTAGCATGTTTAAAGTGATTTTCATGCTTCCAGGGGCTTTAAACACAAGATTTGTGGAATGGTTAAAAGTACATGAAAATGGCCAATTTGCTCACTCTGAGGTCTCAAAAAGTGTTTCTTCACCCCGGGAAGTGAATTAAATACCATTTGGAGGCATTTAATGTTCAAGCAAAAACAGCTGATTTTTGACAAAAGAGATAACACCCCCCCATTACGTCATGCTTCATAAAGGTGAAAAATTGTCCGTTTTCAAATGTTTTATTTTTGAATGTCAGTTCACATTTGTAGGTGGATCATCAGTTTTAGAGCTAAAATTAGCATGTTTAAAGTGATTTTCATGCTTCCAGGGGCCCGGGAAGTGAATTAAATACCATTTGGAGGCATTTAATGTTCAAGCAAAAACAGCTGATTATTGACAAAAGAGATAACACCCCCATTACGTCATTCTTCAGAAAGGTGAAAAATGGTCCATTTTCAAATGTTTTATTTTTGAACGTCAGTTCACATTTGTAGGTGGATTATTAGTTTCAGAGCTAAAATTAGCACGTTTAAAGTAATTTTCATGCTTCCAGGGGCTCTAAACACAAGATTTGTGGAATGGTTAAAAGTGCATGAAAATGGCCAATTTGCTCACTCTGAGGTCTCAAAAAGTGTTTCTTCACCCCGGGAAGTGAATTAAATACCATTTGGAGGCATTTAATGTTGAAGCAAAAACAGCTGATTTTTGACAAAAGAGATAACACCCCCCATTACGTCATGCTTCATAAAGGTGAAAAATTGTCCGTTTTCAAATGTTTTATTTTTGAATGTCAGTTCACATTTGTAGGTGGATCATCAGTTTTAGAGCTAAAATTAGCATGTTCAAAGTGATTTTCATGCTTCCAGGGGCCCGGGAAGTGAATTAAATACCATTTGGAGGCATTTAATGTTCAAGCAAAAACAGCTGATTTTTGACAAAAGAGATAACACCCCCCAATTACGTCATTCTTCAGAAAGGTGAAAAATGGTCCGTTTTCAAATGTTTTATTTTTGAACGTCAGTTCACATTTGTAGGTGGATTATTAGTTTTAGAGCTAAAATTAGCATGTTTAAAGTGATTTTCATGCTTCCAGGGGCCCGGGAAGTGAATTAAATACCATTTGGAGGCATTTAATGTTCAAGCAAAAACGGCTGATTTTTGACAAAAGAGATAACACCCCCCCATTACGTCATTCTTCAGAAAGGTGAAAAAAATGGTCCGTTTTCAAATGTTTTATTTTTGAACGTCAGTTCACATTTGTAGGTGGATTATTAGTTTTAGAGCTAAAATTAGCATGTTTAAAGTGATTTTCATGCTTCCAGGGGCCGGGGAAGTGAATTAAATACCATTTGGAGGCATTTAATGTTCAAGCAAAAACGGCTGATTTTTGACAAAAGAGATAACACCCCCCCATTACGTCATTCTTCAGAAAGGTGAAAAAAATGGTCAGTTTTCAAATGTTTTATTTTTGAACGTCAGTTCACATTTGTAGGTGGATTATTAGTTTTAGAGCTAAACTTAGCATGTTTAAAGTGATTTTCATGCTTCCAGGGGCTTTAAACACAAGATTTGTGGAATGGTTAAAAGTGCATGAAAATGGCCAATTTGCTCACTCTGAGGTCTCAAAAAGTGTTTCTTCACCCCGGGAAGTGAATTAAATACCATTTGGAGGCATTTAATGTTCAAGCAAAAACAGCTGATTTTTGACAAAAGAGATAACACCCCCCCATTACGTCATGCTTCATAAAGGTGAAAAAAATGGTCAGTTTTCAAATGTTTTATTTTTGAACGTCAGTTCACATTTGTAGGTGGATTATTAGTTTTAGAGCTAAACTTAGCATGTTTAAAGTGATTTTCATGCTTCCAGGGGCCGGGGAAGTGAATTAAATACCATTTGGAGGCATTTAATGTTCAAGCAAAAACAGCTGATTTTTGACAAAAGAGATAACACCCCCCCATTACGTCATTCTTCAGAAAGGTGAAAAATGGTCCGTTTTCAAATGTTTTATTTTTGAACGTCAGTTCACATTTGTAGGTGGATTATTAGTTTTAGAGCTAAAATTAGCATGTTTAAAGTGATTTTCATGCTTCCAGGGGCTCTAAACACAAGATTTGTGGAATGGTTAAAAGTGCATGAAAATGGCCAAT
The DNA here is from genome assembly GCF_964261635.1 of Lissotriton helveticus. Taxonomy (NCBI): domain Eukaryota; kingdom Metazoa; phylum Chordata; class Amphibia; order Caudata; family Salamandridae; genus Lissotriton; species Lissotriton helveticus. The sequence goes on from NW_027611740.1 coordinate 5,280,893, forward strand.
TTGCTCACTCTGAGGTCTCAAAAAGTGTTTCTTCACCCCGGGAAGTGAATTAAATACCATTTGGAGGCATTTAATGTTCAAGCAAAAACAGCTGATTTTTGACGAAAGAGATAACACCCCCCCATTACGTCATTCTTCAGAAAGGTGAAACATGGTCCGTTTTCAAATGTTTTATTTTTGAATGTCAGTTCACATTTGTAGGTGGATAATTAGTTTTAGAGCTAAAATTAGCATGTTTAAAGTGATTTTCATGCTTCCAGGGGCTCTAAACACAAGATATGTGGAATGGTTAAAAGTGCATGAAAATGGCCAATTTGCTCACTCTGAGGTCTCAAAAAGTGTTTCTTCACCCCGGGAAGTGAATTAAATACCATTTGGAGGCATTTAATGTTCAAGCAAAAACGGCTGATTTTTGACAAAAGAAATAACACCCCCCCCATTAAGTCATTCTTCAGAAAGGTGAAAAATGGTCCGTTTTCAAATGTTTTATTTTTGAACGTCAGTTCACATTTGTAGGTGGATTATTAGTTTTAGAGCTAAAATTAGCATGTTTAAAGTGATTTTCATGCTTCCAGGGGCCCGGGAAGTGAATTAAATACCATTTGGAGGCATTTAATGTGCAAGCAAAAACGGCTGATTTTTGACAAAAGAGATAACACCCCCCCCCATTACGTCATTCTTCAGAAAGGTGAAAAAAATGGTCAGTTTTCAAATGTTTTATTTTTGAACGTCAGTTCACATTTGTAGGTGGATTATTAGTTTTAGAGCTAAACTTAGCATGTTTAAAGTGATTTTCATGCTTCCAGGGGCCGGGGAAGTGAATTAAATACCATTTGGAGGCATTTAATGTTCAAGCAAAAACAGCTGATTTTTGACAAAAGAGATAACACCCCCCCCATTACGTCATTCTTCAGAAAGGTGAAAAACGGTCCGTTTTCAAATGTTTTATTTTTGAACGTCAGTTCACATTTGTAGGTGGATTATTAGTTTTAGAGCTAAAATTAGCATGTTTAAAGTGATTTTCATGCTTCCAGGGGCTCTAAACACAAGATTTGTGGAATGGTTAAAAGTGCATGAAAATGGCCAATTTGCTCACTCGGAGGTCTCAAAAAGTGTTTCTTCACCCCGGGAAGTGAATTAAATACCATTTGAAGGCATTTAATGTTCAAGCAAAAACAGCTGTTTTTTGACGAAAGAGATAACACCCCCCCATTACGTCATTCTTCAAAAAGGTGAAACATGGTCCGTTTTCAAATGTTTTATTTTTGAATGTCAGTTCACATTTGTAGGTGGATAATTAGTTTTAGAGCTAAAATTAGCATGTTTAAAGTGATTTTCATGCTTCCAGGGGCTCTAAACACAAGATTTGTGGAATGGTTAAAAGTGCATGAAAATGGCCAATTTGCTCACTCGGAGGTCTCAAAAAGTGTTTCTTCACCCCGGGAAGTGAATTAAATACCATTTGAAGGCATTTAATGTTCAAGCAAAAACAGCTGTTTTTTGACGAAAGAGATAACACCCCCCCATTACGTCATTCTTCAAAAAGGTGAAAAATTGTCCGTTTTCAAATGTTTTATTTTTGAATGTCAGTACACATTTGTAGGTGGATCATCAGTTTTAGAGCTAAAATTAGCATGTTTAAAGTGATTTTCATGCTTCCAGGGGCCCGGGAAGTGAATTAAATACCATTTGGAGGCATTTAATGTTCAAGCAAAAACAGCTGATTTTTGACAAAAGAGATAACACCCCCCATTACGTCATTCTTCAGAAAGGTGAAAAATGGTCCGTTTTCAAATGTTTTATTTTTGAACGTCAGTTCACATTTGTAGGTGGATTATTAGTTTTAGAGTTAAAATTAGCATGTTTAAAGTGATTTTCATGCTTCCAGGGGCCCGGGAAGTGAATTAAATACCATTTGGAGGCATTTAATGTGCAAGCAAAAACGGCTGATTTTTGACAAAAGAGATAACACCCCCCCCCATTACGTCATTCTTCGGAAAGGTGAAAAAATGGTCCGTTTTCAAATGTTTTATTTTTGAACGTCAGTTCACATTTGTAGGTGGATTATTATTTCTAGAGCTAAAATTAGCATGTTTAAAGTGATTTTCATCCTTCCAGGGGCTCTAAACACAAGATTTGTGGAATGGTTAAAAGTGCATAAAAGTGGCCAATTTGCTCACTCTGAGGTCTCAAAAAGTGTTTCTTTACCCCGGGAAGTGAATTAAATACCATTTGGAGGCATTTAATGTTCAAGCAAAAACAGCAGATTTTTCACAAAAGAGATAACACCCCCCCATTACGTCATGCTTCAGAAAGGTGAAAAATTGTCCGTTATCAAATGTTTTATTTTTGAATGTCAGTTCACATTTGTAGGTGGATCATCAGTTTTAGAGCTAAAATTAGCATGTTTAAAGTGATTTTCATGCTTCCAGGGGCTTTAAACACAAGATTTGTGGAATGGTTAAAAGTGCATGAAAATGGCCAATTTGCTCACTCTGAGGTCTCAAAAAGTGTTTCTTCACCCCGGGAAGTGAATTAAATACCATTTGGAGGCATTTAATGTTCAAGCAAAAACAGCTGATTTTTGACAAAAGAGATAACACCCCCCCATTACGTCATGCTTCATAAAGGTGAAAAATTGTCCGTTTTCAAATGTTTTATTTTTGAATGTCAGTTCACATTTGTAGGTGGATCATCAGTTTTAGAGCTAAAATTAGCATGTTTAAAGTGATTTTCATGCTTCCAGGGGCCCGGGAAGTGAATTAAATACCATTTGGAGGCATTTAATGTTCAAGCAAAAACAGCTGATTATTGACAAAAGAGATAACACCCCCCATTACGTCATTCTTCAGAAAGGTGAAAAATGGTCCGTTTTCAAATGTTTTATTTTTGAACGTCAGTTCACATTTGTAGGTGGATTATTATTTCTAGAGCTAAAATTAGCATGTTTAAAGTGATTTTCATCCTTCCAGGGGCTCTAAACACAAGATTTGTGGAATGGTTAAAAGTGCATAAAAGTGGCCAATTTGCTCACTCTGAGGTCTCAAAAAGTGTTTCTTTACCCCGGGAAGTGAATTAAATACCATTTGGAGGCATTTAATGTTCAAGCAAAAACAGCTGATTTTTCACAAAAGAGATAACACCCCCCCATTACGTCATGCTTCAGAAAGGTGAAAAATTGTCAGTTATCAAATGTTTTATTTTTTAATGTCAGTTCACATTTGTAGGTGGATCATCAGTTTTAGAGCTAAAATTAGCATGTTTAAAGTGATTTTCATGCTTCCAGGGGCTTTAAACACAAGATTTGTGGAATGGTTGAAAGTGCATGAAAATGGCCAATTTGCTCACTCTGAGGTCTCAAAAAGTGTTTCTTCACCCCGGGAAGTGAATTAAATACCATTTGGAGGCATTTAATGTTCAAGCAAAAACAGCTGATTTTTGACAAAAGAGATAACACCCCCCCATTACGTCATGCTTCATAAAGGTGAAAAATTGTCCGTTTTCAAATGTTTTATTTTTGAATGTCAGTTCACATTTGTAGGTGGATCATCAGTTTTAGAGCTAAAATTAGCATGTTTAAAGTGATTTTCATGCTTCCAGGGGCCCGGGAAGTGAATTAAATACCATTTGGAGGCATTTAATGTTCAAGCAAAAACAGCTGATTATTGACAAAAGAGATAACACCCCCCATTACGTCATTCTTCAGAAAGGTGAAAAATGGTCCATTTTCAAATGTTTTATTTTTGAACGTCAGTTCACATTTGTAGGTGGATTATTAGTTTTAGAGCTAAAATTAGCACGTTTAAAGTAATTTTCATGCTTCCAGGGGCTCTAAACACAAGATTTGTGGAATGGTTAAAAGTGCATGAAAATGGCCAATTTGCTCACTCTGAGGTCTCAAAAAGTGTTTCTTCACCCCGGGAAGTGAATTAAATACCATTTGGAGGCATTTAATGTTCAAGCAAAAACAGCTGATTTTTGACAAAAGAGATAACACCCCCCCATTACGTCATTCTTCAGAAAGGTGAAAAATGGTCCGTTTTCAAATGTTTTATTTTTGAACGTCAGTTCACATTTGTAGGTGGATTATTAGTTTTAGAGCTAAAATTAGCATGTTTAAAGTGATTTTCATGCTTCCAGGGGCCCGGGAAGTGAATTAAATACCATTTGGAGGCATTTAATGTTCAAGCAAAAACGGCTGATTTTTGACAAAAGAGATAACACCCCCCCATTACGTCATTCTTCAGAAAGGTGAAAAAAATGGTCCGTTTTCAAATGTTTTATTTTTGAACGTCAGTTCACATTTGTAGGTGGATTATTAGTTTTAGAGCTAAAATTAGCATGTTTAAAGTGATTTTCATGCTTCCAGGGGCCGGGGAAGTGAATTAAATACCATTTGGAGGCATTTAATGTTCAAGCAAAAACGGCTGATTTTTGACAAAAGAGATAACACCCCCCCATTACGTCATTCTTCAGAAAGGTGAAAAAAATGGTCAGTTTTCAAATGTTTTATTTTTGAACGTCAGTTCACATTTGTAGGTGGATTATTAGTTTTAGAGCTAAACTTAGCATGTTTAAAGTGATTTTCATGCTTCCAGGGGCCGGGGAAGTGAATTAAATACCATTTGGAGGCATTTAATGTTCAAGCAAAAACAGCTGATTTTTGACAAAAGAGATAACACCCCCCCATTACGTCATTCTTCAGAAAGGTGAAAAATGGTCCATTTTCAAATGTTTTATTTTTGAACGTCAGTTCACATTTGTAGGTGGATTATTAGTTTTAGAGCTAAAATTAGCATGTTTAAAGTGATTTTCATGCTTCCAGGGGCCCGGGAAGTGAATTAAATACCATTTGGAGGCATTTAATGTTCAAGCAAAAACAGCTGATTTTTGACAAAAGAGATAACACCCCCCATTACGTCATTCTTCAGAAAGGTGAAAAATGGTCCATTTTCAAATGTTTTATTTTTGAACGTCAGTTCACATTTGTAGGTGGATTATTAGTTTTAGAGCTAAAATTAGCATGTTTAAAGTGATTTTCATGCTTCCAGGGGCTCTAAACACAAGATTTGTGGAATGGTTAAAAGTGCATGAAAATGGCCAATTTGCTCACTCTGAGGTCTCAAAAAGTGTTTCTTCACCCCGGGAAGTGAATTAAATACCATTTGGAGGCATTTAATGTTCAAGCAAAAACAGCTGATTTTTGACAAAAGAGATAACACCCCCCATTACGTCATTCTTCAGAAAGGTGAAAAATGGTCCATTTTCAAATGTTTTATTTTTGAACGTCAGTTCACATTTGTAGGTGGATTATTAGTTTTAGAGCTAAAATTAGCATGTTTAAAGTGATTTTCATGCTTCCAGGGGCTCTAAACACAAGATTTGTGGAATGGTTAAAAGTGCATGAAAATGGCCAATTTGCTCACTCTGAGGTCTCAAAAAGTGTTTCTTCACCCCGGGAAGTGAATTAAATACCATTTGGAGGCATTTAATGTTCAAGCAAAAACAGCTGATTTTTGACAAAAGAGATAACACCCCCCATTACGTCATTCTTCAGAAAGGTGAAAAATGGTCAGTTTTCAAATGTTTTATTTTTGAACGTCAGTTCACATTTGTAGGTGGATTATTAGTTTTAGAGCTAAAATTAGCATGTTTAAAGTGATTTTCATGCTTCCAGGGGCCCGGGAAGTGAATTAAATACCATTTGGAGGCATTTAATGTGCAAGCAAAAACGGCTGATTTTTGACAAAAGAGATAACACCCCCCCCCCCCATTACGTCATTCTTCGGAAAGGTGAAAAAATGGTCCATTTTCAAATGTTTTATTTTTGAACGTCAGTTCACATTTGTAGGTGGATTATTATTTCTAGAGCTAAAATTAGCATGTTTAAAGTGATTTTCATCCTTCCAGGGGCTCTAAACACAACATTTGTGGAATGGTTAAAAGTGCATAAAAGTGGCCAATTTGCTCACTCTGAGGTCTCAAAAAGTGTTTCTTTACCCCGGGGAGTGAATTAGATACCATTTGGAGGCATTTAATGTTCAAGCAAAAACAGCTGATTTTTCACAAAAGAGATAACACCCCCCCATTACGTCATGCTTCAGAAAGGTGAAAAATTGTCCGTTTTCAAATGTTTTATTTTTGAATGTCAGTTCACATTTGTAGGTAGATCATCAGTTTTAGAGCTAAAATTAGCATGTTTAAAGTGATTTTCATCCTTCCATAGGCTCTAAACACAAGATTTGTGGAATGGTTAAAAGTGCATAAAAGTGGCCAATTTGCTCACTTTGAGGTCTCAAAAAGTGTTTCTTCAACCCGGGAAGTTAATTAAATACCATTTGGAGGCATTTAATGTTCAAGCAAAAACAGCTGATTTTTGACAAAAGAGATAACACCCCCCCATTACGTCATGCTTCAGAAAGGTGAAAAATTGTCCGTTTTCAAATGTTTTATTTTTGAATGTCAGTTCACATTTGTAGGTGGATCATCAGTTTTAGAGCTAGAATTAGCATGTTTAAAGTGATTTTCATGCTTCCAGGGGCCTGGGCAGTGGATTAAATACCATTTGGAGGCATTTAATGTTCAAGTAAAAACAGCTTAATTTTGACAAAAGAGATAACACCCCCCCATTACGTCATTCTTCAGAAAGGTGAAAAATTGTCCGTTTTCAAATGTTTTATTTTTGAATGTCAGTTCACATTTGTAGGTGGATCATCAGTTTTAGAGCTAAAATTAGCATGTTTAAAGTGATTTTCATGCTTCCAGGGGCCCGGGAAGTGAATTAAATACCATTTGGAGGCATTTAATGTTCAAGCAAAAACAGCTGATTTTTGACAAAAGAGATAACACCCCCCCATTACGTCATTCTTCAGAAAGGTGAAAAATGGTCCGTTTTCAAATGTTTTATTTTTGAACATCAGTTCACATTTGTAGGTGGATTATTAGTTTTAGAGCTAAAATTAGCATGTTTAAAGTGATTTTCATGCTTCCAGGGGCCCGGGAAGTGAATTAAATACCATTTGGAGGCATTTAATGTTCAAGCAAAAACGGCTGATTTTTGACAAAAGAGATAACACCCCCCCATTACGTCATTCTTCAGAAAGGTGAAAAAAATGGTCCGTTTTCAAATGTTTTATTTTTGAACGTCAGTTCACATTTGTAGGTGAATTATTAGTTTTAGAGCTAAAATTAGCATGTTTAAAGTGATTTTCATGCTTCCAGGGGCCGGGGAAGTGAATTAAATACCATTTGGAGGCATTTAATGTTCAAGCAAAAACGGCTGATTTTTGACAAAAGAGATAACACCCCCCCATTACGTCATTCTTCAGAAAGGTGAAAAAAATGGTCAGTTTTCAAATGTTTTATTTTTGAACGTCAGTTCACATTTGTAGGTGGATTATTAGTTTTAGAGCTAAACTTAGCATTTTTAAAGTGATTTTCATGCTTCCAGGGGCCGGGGAAGTGAATTAAATACCATTTGGAGGCATTTATTGTTCAAGCAAAAACAGCTGATTTTTGACAAAAGAGATAACACCCCCCCATTACGTCATTCTTCAGAAAGGTGAAAAATGGTCCGTTTTCAAATGTTTTATTTTTGAACGTCAGTTCACATTTGTAGGTGGATTATTAGTTTTAGAGCTAAAATTAGCATGTTTAAAGTGATTTTCATGCTTCCAGGGGCTCTAAACACAAGATTTGTGGAATGGTTAAAAGTGCATGAAAATGGCCAATTTGCTCACTCTGAGGTCTCAAAAAGTGTTTCTTCACCCCGGGAAGTGAATTAAATACCATTTGGAGGCATTTAATGTTCAAGCAAAAACAGCTGATTTTTGACGAAAGAGATAACACCCCCCCATTACGTCATTCTTCAGAAAGGTGAAACATGGTCCGTTTTCAAATGTTTTATTTTTGAATGTCAGTTCACATTTGTAGGTGGATAATTAGTTTTAGAGCTAAAATTAGCATGTTTAAAGTGATTTTCATGCTTCCAGGGGCTCTAAACACAAGATTTGTGGAATGGTTAAAAGTGCATGAAAATGGCCAATTTGCTCACTCTGAGGTCTCAAAAAGTGTTTCTTCACCCCGGGAAGTGAATTAAATACCATTTGAAGGCATTTAATGTTCAAGCAAAAACAGCTGTTTTTTGACGAAAGAGATAACACCCCCCCATTACGTCATTCTTCAGAAAGGTGAAACATGGTCCGTTTTCAAATGTTTTATTTTTGAATGTCAGTTCACATTTGTAGGTGGATAATTAGTTTTAGAGCTAAAATTAGCATGTTTAAAGTGATTTTCATGCTTCCAGGGGCTCTAAACACAAGATTTGTGGAATGGTTAAAAGTGCACGAAAATGGCCAATTTGCTCACTCTGAGGTCTCAAAAAGTGTTTCTTCACCCCGGGAAGTGAATTAAATACCATTTGGAGGCATTTAATGTTCAAGCAAAAACAGCTGATTTTTGACAAAAGAGGTAACACCCCCCATTACGTCATGCTTCATAAAGGTGAAAAATTGTCCGTTTTCAAATGTTTTATTTTTGAATGTCAGTACACATTTGTAGGTGGATCATCAGTTTTAGAGCTAAAATTAGCATGTTTAAAGTGATTTTCATGCTTCCAGGGGCCCGGGAAGTGAATTAAATACCATTTGGAGGCATTTAATGTTCAAGAAAAAACAGCTGATTTTTGACAAAAGAGATAACACCCCCCATTACGTCATTCTTCAGAAAGGTGAAAAATGGTCCGTTTTCAAATGTTTTATTTTTGAACGTCAGTTCACATTTGTAGGTGGATTATTAGTTTTAGAGTTAAAATTAGCATGTTTAAAGTGATTTTCATGCTTCCAGGGGCCCGGGAAGTGAATTAAATACCATTTGGAGGCATTTAATGTGCAAGCAAAAACGGCTGATTTTTGACAAAAGAGATAACACCCCCCCCCATTACGTCATTCTTCGGAAAGGTGAAAAAATGGTCCGTTTTCAAATGTTTTATTTTTGAACGTCAGTTCACATTTGTAGGTGGATTATTAGTTTTAGAGCTAAAATTAGCATGTTTAAAGTGATTTTCATGCTTCCAGGGGCTCTAAACACAAGATTTGTGGAATGGTTAAAAGTGCATGAAAATGGCCAATTTGCTCACTCTGAGGTCTCAAAAAGTGTTTCTTCACCCCGGGAAGTGAATTAAATACCATTTGGAGGCATTTAATGTTCAAGCAAAAACAGCTGATTTTTGACGAAAGAGATAACACCCCCCCATTACGTCATTCTTCAGAAAGGTGAAACATGGTCCGTTTTCAAATGTTTTATTTTTGAATGTCAGTTCACATTTGTAGGTGGATAATTAGTTTTAGAGCTAAAATTAGCATGTTTAAAGTGATTTTCATGCTTCCAGGGGCTCTAAACACAAGATTTGTGGAATGGTTAAAAGTGCATGAAAATGGCCAATTTGCTCACTCTGAGGTCTCAAAAAGTGTTTCTTCACCCCGGGAAGTGAATTAAATACCATTTGGAGGCATTTAATGTTCAAGCAAAAACAGCTGATTTTTGACAAAAGAGGTAACACCCCCCATTACGTCATGCTTCATAAAGGTGAAAAATTGTCCGTTTTCAAATGTTTTATTTTTGAATGTCAGTACACATTTGTAGGTGGATCATCGGTTTTAGAGCTAAAATTAGCATGTTTAAAGTGATTTTCATGCTTCCAGGGGCCCGGGAAGTGAATTAAATACCATTTGGAGGCATTTAATGTTCAAGCAAAAACAGCTGATTTTTGACAAAAGAGATAACACCCCCCATTACGTCATTCTTCAGAAAGGTGAAAAATGGTCAGTTTTCAAATGTTTTATTTTTGAACGTCAGTTCACATTTGTAGGTGGATTATTAGTTTTAGAGCTAAAATTAGCATGTTTAAAGTGATTTTCATGCTTCCAGGGGCCCGGGAAGTGAATTAAATACCATTTGGAGGCATTTAATGTGCAAGCAAAAACGGCTGATTTTTGACAAAAGAGATAACACCCCCCCCCCCCATTACGTCATTCTTCGGAAAGGTGAAAAAATTGTCCATTTTCAAATGTTTTATTTTTGAACGTCAGTTCACATTTGTAGGTGGATTATTATTTCTAGAGCTAAAATTAGCATGTTTAAAGTGATTTTCATCCTTCCAGGGGCTCTAAACACAAGATTTGTGGAATGGTTAAAAGTGCATAAAAGTGGCCAATTTGCTCACTCTGAGGTCTCAAAAAGTGTTTCTTTACCCCGGGGAGTGAATTAGATACCATTTGGAGGCATTTAATGTTCAAGCAAAAACAGCTGATTTTTCACAAAAGAGATAACACCCCCCCATTACGTCATGCTTCAGAAAGGTGAAAAATTGTCCGTTTTCAAATGTTTTATTTTTGAATGTCAGTTCACATTTGTAGGTAGATCATCAGTTTTAGAGCTAAAATTAGCATGTTTAAAGTGATTTTCATCCTTCCATAGGCTCTAAACACAAGATTTGTGGAATGGTTAAAAGTGCATAAAAGTGGCCAATTTGCTCACTTTGAGGTCTCAAAAAGTGTTTCTTCAACCCGGGAAGTTAATTAAATACCATTTGGAGGCATTTAATGTTCAAGCAAAAACAGCTGATTTTTGACAAAAGAGATAACACCCCCCCATTACGTCATGCTTCAGAAAGGTGAAAAATTGTCCGTTTTCAAATGTTTTATTTTTGAATGTCAGTTCACATTTGTAGGTGGATCATCAGTTTTAGAGCTAGAATTAGCATGTTTAAAGTGATTTTCATGCTTCCAGGGGCCTGGGCAGTGGATTAAATACCATTTGGAGGCATTTAATGTTCAAGTAAAAACAGCTTAATTTTGACAAAAGAGATAACACCCCCCCATTACGTCATTCTTCAGAAAGGTGAAAAATTGTCCGTTTTCAAATGTTTTATTTTTGAATGTCAGTTCACATTTGTAGGTGGATCATCAGTTTTAGAGCTAAAATTAGCATGTTTAAAGTGATTTTCATGCTTCCAGGGGCCCGGGAAGTGAATTAAATACCATTTGGAGGCATTTAATGTTCAAGCAAAAACAGCTGATTTTTGACAAAAGAGATAACACCCCCCCATTACGTCATTCTTCAGAAAGGTGAAAAATGGTCCGTTTTCAAATGTTTTATTTTTGAACGTCAGTTCACATTTGTAGGTGGATTATTAGTTTTAGAGCTAAAATTAGCATGTTTAAAGTGATTTTCATGCTTCCAGGGGCCCGGGAAGTGAATTAAATACCATTTGGAGGCATTTAATGTTCAAGCAAAAACGGCTGATTTTTGACAAAAGAGATAACACCCCCCCATTACGTCATTCTTCAGAAAGGTGAAAAAAATGGTCCGTTTTCAAATGTTTTATTTTTGAACGTCAGTTCACATTTGTAGGTGGATTATTAGTTTTAGAGCTAAAATTAGCATGTTTAAAGTGATTTTCATGCTTCCAGGGGCCGGGAAAGTGAATTAAATACCATTTGGAGGCATTTAATGTTCAAGCAAAAACGGCTGATTTTTGACAAAAGAGATAACACCCCCCCATTACGTCATTCTTCAGAAAGGTGAAAAAAATGGTCAGTTTTCAAATGTTTTATTTTTGAACGTCAGTTCACATTTGTAGGTGGATTATTAGTTTTAGAGCTAAACTTAGCATTTTTAAAGTGATTTTCATGCTTCCAGGGGCCGGGGAAGTGAATTAAATACCATTTGGAGGCATTTATTGTTCAAGCAAAAACAGCTGATTTTTGACAAAAGAGATAACACCCCCCCATTACGTCATTCTTCAGAAAGGTGAAAAATGGTCCGTTTTCAAATGTTTTATTTTTGAACGTCAGTTCACATTTGTAGGTGGATTATTAGTTTTAGAGCTAAAATTAGCATGTTTAAAGTGATTTTCATGCTTCCAGGGGCTCTAAACACAAGATTTGTGGAATGGTTAAAAGTGCATGAAAATGGCCAATTTGCTCACTCTGAGGTCTCAAAAAGTGTTTCTTCACCCCGGGAAGTGAATTAAATACCATTTGGAGGCATTTAATGTTCAAGCAAAAACAGCTGATTTTTGACGAAAGAGATAACACCCCCCCATTACGTCATTCTTCAGAAAGGTGAAACATGGTCCGTTTTCAAATGTTTTATTTTTGAATGTCAGTTCACATTTGTAGGTGGATAATTCGTTTTAGAGCTAAAATTAGCATGTTTAAAGTGATTTTCATGCTTCCAGGGGCTCTAAACACAAGATTTGTGGAATGGTTAAAAGTGCATGAAAATGGCCAATTTGCTCACTCTGAGGTCTCAAAAAGTGTTTCTTCACCCCGGGAAGTGAATTAAATACCATTTGAAGGCATTTAATGTTCAAGCTAAAACAGCTGTTTTTTGACGAAAGAGATAACACCCCCCCATTACGTCATTCTTCAGAAAGGTGAAACATGGTCCGTTTTCAAATGTTTTATTTTTGAATGTCAGTTCACATTTGTAGGTGGATAATTAGTTTTAGAGCTAAAATTAGCATGTTTAAAGTGATTTTCATGCTTCCAGGGGCTCTAAACACAAGATTTGTGGAATGGTTAAAAGTGCATGAAAATGGCCAATTTGCTCACTCTGAGGTCTCAAAAAGTGTTTCTTCACCCCGGGAAGTGAATTAAATACCATTTGGAGGCATTTAATGTTCAAGCAAAAACAGCTGATTTTTGACAAAAGAGGTAACACCCCCCATTACGTCATGCTTCATAAAGGTGAAAAATTGTCCGTTTTCAAATGTTTTATTTTTGAATGTCAGTACACATTTGTAGGTGGATCATCAGTTTTAGAGCTAAAATTAGCATGTTTAAAGTGATTTTCATGCTTCCAGGGGCCCGGGAAGTGAATTAAATACCATTTGGAGGCATTTAATGTTCAAGAAAAAACAGCTGATTTTTGACAAAAGAGATAACACCCCCCATTACGTCATTCTTCAGAAAGGTGAAAAATGGTCCGTTTTCAAATGTTTTATTTTTGAACGTCAGTTCACATTTGTAGGTGGATTATTAGTTTTAGAGTTAAAATTAGCATGTTTAAAGTGATTTTCATGCTTCCAGGGGCCCGGGAAGTGAATTAAATACCATTTGGAGGCATTTAATGTGCAAGCAAAAACGGCTGATTTTTGACAAAAGAGATAACACCCCCCCATTACGTCATGCTTCATAAAGGTGAAAAATTGTCCGTTTTCAAATGTTTTATTTTTGAATGTCAGTTAACATTTGTAGGTGGATCATCAGTTTTAGAGCTAAAATTAGCATGTTTAAAGTGATTTTCATGCTTCCAGGGGCCCGGGAAGTGAATTAAATACCATTTGGAGGCATTTAATGTTCAAGCAAAAACAGCTGATTATTGACAAAAGAGATAACACCCCCCATTACGTCATTCTTCAGAAAGGTGAAAAATGGTCCGTTTTCAAATGTTTTATTTTTGAACGTCAGTTCACATTTGTAGGTGGATTATTATTTCTAGAGCTAAAATTAGCATGTTTAAAGTGATTTTCATCCTTCCAGGGGCTCTAAACACAAGATTTGTGGAATGGTTAAAAGTGCATAAAAGTGGCCAATTTGCTCACTCTGAGGTCTCAAAAAGTGTTTCTTTACCCCGGGAAGTGAATTAAATACCATTTGGAGGCATTTAATGTTCAAGCAAAAACAGCTGATTTTTCACAAAAGAGATAACACCCCCCCATTACGTCATGCTTCAGAAAGGTGAAAAATTGTCCGTTATCAAATGTTTTATTTTTTAATGTCAGTTCACATTTGTAGGTGGATCATCAGTTTTAGAGCTAAAATTAGCATGTTTAAAGTGATTTTCATGCTTCCAGGGGCTTTAAACACAAGATTTGTGGAATGGTTAAAAGTGCATGAAAATGGCCAATTTGCTCACTCTGAGGTCTCAAAAAGTGTTTCTTCACCCCGGGAAGTGAATTAAATACCATTTGGAGGCATTTAATGTTCAAGCAAAAACAGCTGATTTTTGACAAAAGAGATAACACCCCCCCATTACGTCATGCTTCATAAAGGTGAAAAATTGTCCGTTTTCAAATGTTTTTGTAGGCTGGGCAGGTGGATCGAGCACACTAGCAGTGGTAACAAACTCTGGCTCAACAGACACTAGACCCGTATATCTTTTTAAACTAGGTTTTATTTTCAACGTGCGTCTTGTGCGGAATGTCAGTCTTTCCCTTGCAAACTCTATTTTATCCGTGGTGGTGGTCTTCGGGGTTCGCAGGGTAGTTGAAAGTGAAAGCCCCACAGTTCAGAGGTAGACGTCGGGGATGTCGTCTTGTACAGCCGGTTATCGTCACTCCTGTGGGGTTCCAGACAGTGGCGTTGCTCTCCCGTTATATCCACATGTAAGAAAGGAAAGGGACAGAGGGACGCCGTTAGTCTTTTTATCCGACAAGGTATTGCACCTAAGGGAACCCGTGACAGTGAAGGACACCGGTGTATAGAACAAACACGCTAGTGACACTGTGCTGTAACGGGGGGGGGATTGAGTGAGGAGAGCGGGGTAGGTAACTAGGTATTTTAAGGGGACGGGAAACACAGAGGGAAGTTACATACAGGGGTTTCAGCGCTATTCACACGGGGAACTCTTCCTCCCCACCCAAGCCGCCCAACGCCGCCGTACCTGGCTGAGCCACACTCCTCCCTCGGGAGCGTGGCACGGCGGAACACGGGGTCGTTGGCCTCCTGGCTCTCCTTCTTTTCGCCTTCCGTCTTCTTCTTCGTCTTCTTCTTCGTCTTCTTCCTCCGCTCGGTTCTTCACTCTTCCTCCGTCCCTCGGTGCGTTGGTGACGTCACACGCCGCGTACAGGGCCTTCCCCGTTTTCAACCATCCAGGATCGTCGACGTCAGAGGTAGGCTGGTCCTCCTGGAAGTCCTCATACGCCCACTTAAAGGGAACGGTAGACGACTCATCGGTTGGTTCCGTGTCCCAGGCCCCCCTCGTAGATGTAGTCTGTGGAGCAGAAGGGGTACAATCAGGATTCCACCACTCGTCTTGATAGCCCAACCCGACCCCGTTACAGTTTTATTTTTGAATGTCAGTTCACATTTGTAGGTGGATCATCAGTTTTAGAGCTAAAATTAGCATGTTTAAAGTGATTTTCATGCTTCCAGGGGCCCGGGAAGTGAATTAAATACCATTTGGAGGCATTTAATGTTCAAGCAAAAACAGCTGATTATTGACAAAAGAGATAACACCCCCCATTACGTCATTCTTCAGAAAGGTGAAAAATGGTCCATTTTCAAATGTTTTATTTTTGAACGTCAGTTCACATTTGTAGGTGGATTATTAGTTTTAGAGCTAAAATTAGCACGTTTAAAGTAATTTTCATGCTTCCAGGGGCTCTAAACACAAGATTTGTGGAATGGTTAAAAGTGCATGAAAATGGCCAATTTGCTCACTCTGAGGTCTCAAAAAGTGTTTCTTCACCCCGGGAAGTGAATTAAATACCATTTGGAGGCGTTTAATGTTCAAGCAAAAACAGCTGATTTTTGACAAAAGAGATAACACCCCCCCATTACGTCATGCTTCATAAAGGTGAAAAATTGTCCGTTTTCAAATGTTTTATTTTTGAATGTCAGTTCACATTTGTAGGTGGATCATCAGTTTTAGAGCTAAAATTAGCATGTTCAAAGTGATTTTCATGCTTCCAGGGGCCCGGGAAGTGAATTAAATACCATTTGGAGGCATTTAATGTTCAAGCAAAAACAGCTGATTTTTGACAAAAGAGATAACACCCCCCCATTACGTCATTCTTCAGAAAGGTGAAAAATGGTCCGTTTTCAAATGTTTTATTTTTGAACGTCAGTTCACATTTGTAGGTGGATTATTAGTTTTAGAGCTAAAATTAGCATGTTTAAAGTGATTTTCATGCTTCCAGGGGCCCGGGAAGTGAATTAAATACCATTTGGAGGCATTTAATGTTCAAGCAAAAACGGCTGATTTTTGACAAAAGAGATAACACCCCCCCATTACGTCATTCTTCAGAAAGGTGAAAAAAATGGTCCGTTTTCAAATGTTTTATTTTTGAACGTCAGTTCACATTTGTAGGTGGATTATTAGTTTTAGAGCTAAAATTAGCATGTTTAAAGTGATTTTCATGCTTCCAGGGGCCGGGGAAGTGAATTAAATACCATTTGGAGGCATTTAATGTTCAAGCAAAAACGGCTGATTTTTGACAAAAGAGATAACACCCCCCCATTACGTCATTCTTCAGAAAGGTGAAAAAAATGGTCAGTTTTCAAATGTTTTATTTTTGAACGTCAGTTCACATTTGTAGGTGGATTATTAGTTTTAGAGCTAAACTTAGCATGTTTAAAGTGATTTTCATGCTTCCAGGGGCCGGGGAAGTGAATTAAATACCATTTGGAGGCATTTAATGTTCAAGCAAAAACAGCTGATTTTTGACAAAAGAGATAACACCCCCCCATTACATCATTCTTCAGAAAGGTGAAAAATGGTCCATTTTCAAATGTTTTATTTTTGAACGTCAGTTCACATTTGTAGGTGGATTATTAGTTTTAGAGCTAAAATTAGCATGTTTAAAGTGATTTTCATGCTTCCAGGGGCCCGGGAAGTGAATTAAATACCACTTGGAGGCATTTAATGTTCAAGCAAAAACAGCTGATTTTTGACAAAAGAGATAACACCCCCCATTACGTCATTCTTCAGAAAGGTGAAAAATGGTCCATTTTCAAATGTTTTATTTTTGAACGTCAGTTCACATTTGTAGGTGGATTATTAGTTTTAGAGCTAAAATTAGCATGTTTAAAGTGATTTTCATGCTTCCAGGGGCTCTAAACACAAGATTTGTGGAATGGTTAAAAGTGCATGAAAATGGCCAATTTGCTCACTCTGAGGTCTCAAAAAGTGTTTCTTCACCCCGGGAAGTGAATTAAATACCATTTGGAGGCATTTAATGTTCAAGCAAAAACAGCTGATTTTTGACGAAAGAGATAACACCCCCCCATTACGTCATTCTTCAGAAAGGTGAAAAATGGTCCGTTTTCAAATGTTTTATTTTTGATTGTCAGTTCACATTTGTAGGTGGATAATTAGTTTTAGAGCTAAAATTAGCATGTTTAAAGTGATTTTCATGCTTCCAGGGGCTCTAAACACAAGATTTGTGGAATGGTTAAAAGTGCATGAAAATGGCCAATTTGCTCACTCTGAGGTCTCAAAAAGTGTTTCTTCAACCCGGGAAGTGAATTAAATACCATTTGGAGGCATTTAATGTTCAAGCAAAAACAGCTGATTTTTGACAAAAGAGGTAACACCCCCCATTACGTCATGCTTCATAAAGGTGAAAAATTGTCCGTTTTCAAATGTTTTATTTTTGAATGTCAGTACACATTTGTAGGTGGATCATCGGTTTTAGAGCTAAAATTAGCATGTTTAAAGTGATTTTCATGCTTCCAGGGGCCCGGGAAGTGAATTAAATACCATTTGGAGGCATTTAATGTTCAAGCAAAAACAGCTGATTTTTGACAAAAGAGATAACACCCCCCATTACGTCATTCTTCAGAAAGGTGAAAAATGGTCAGTTTTCAAATGTTTTATTTTTGAACGTCAGTTCACATTTGTAGGTGGATTATTAGTTTTAGAGCTAAAATTAGCATGTTTAAAGTGATTTTCATGCTTCCAGGGGCCCGGGAAGTGAATTAAATACCATTTGGAGGCATTTAATGTGCAAGCAAAAACGGCTGATTTTTGACAAAAGAGATAACACCCCCCCCCCCATTACGTCATTCTTCGGAAAGGTGAAAAAATGGTCCATTTTCAAATGTTTTATTTTTGAACGTCAGTTCACATTTGTAGGTGGATTATTATTTCTAGAGCTAAAATTAGCATGTTTAAAGTGATTTTCATCCTTCCAGGGGCTCTAAACACAAGATTTGTGGAATGGTTAAAAGTGCATAAAAGTGGCCAATTTGCTCACTCTGAGGTCTCAAAAAGTGTTTCTTTACCCCGGGGAGTGAATTAGATACCATTTGGAGGCATTTAATGTTCAAGCAAAAACAGCTGATTTTTCACAAAAGAGATAACACCCCCCCATTACGTCATGCTTCAGAAAGGTGAAAAATTGTCCGTTTTCAAATGTTTTATTTTTGAATGTCAGTTCACATTTGTAGGTAGATCATCAGTTTTAGAGCTAAAATTAGCATGTTTAAAGTGATTTTCATCCTTCCATAGGCTCTAAACACAAGATTTGTGGAATGGTTAAAAGTGCATAAAAGTGGCCAATTTGCTCACTTTGAGGTCTCAAAAAGTGTTTCTTCAACCCGGGAAGTTAATTAAATACCATTTGGAGGCATTTAATGTTCAAGCAAAAACAGCTGATTTTTGACAAAAGAGATAACACCCCCCCATTACGTCATGCTTCAGAAAGGTGAAAAATTGTCCGTTTTCAAATGTTTTATTTTTGAATGTCAGTTCACATTTGTAGGTGGATCATCAGTTTTAGAGCTAGAATTAGCATGTTTAAAGTGATTTTCATGCTTCCAGGGGCCTGGGCAGTGGATTAAATACCATTTGGAGGCATTTAATGTTCAAGTAAAAACAGCTTAATTTTGACAAAAGAGATAACACCCCCCCATTACGTCATTCTTCAGAAAGGTGAAAAATTGTCCGTTTTCAAATGTTTTATTTTTGAATGTCAGTTCACATTTGTAGGTGGATCATCAGTTTTAGAGCTAAAATTAGCATGTTTAAAGTGATTTTCATGCTTCCAGGGGCCCGGGAAGTGAATTAAATACCATTTGGAGGCATTTAATGTTCAAGCAAAAACAGCTGATTTTTGACAAAAGAGATAACACCCCCCCATTACGTCATTCTTCAGAAAGGTGAAAAATGGTCCGTTTTCAAATGTTTTATTTTTGAACGTCAGTTCACATATGTAGGTGGATTATTAGTTTTAGAGCTAAAATTAGCATGTTTAAAGTGATTTTCATGCTTCCAGGGGCCCGGGAAGTGAATTAAATACCATTTGGAGGCATTTAATGTTCAAGCAAAAACGGCTGATTTTTGACAAAAGAGATAACACCCCCCCATTACGTCATTCTTCAGAAAGGTGAAAAAAATGGTCAGTTTTCAAATGTTTTATTTTTGAACGTCAGTTCACATTTGTAGGTGGATTATTAGTTTTAGAGCTAAACTTAGCATGTTTAAAGTGATTTTCATGCTTCCAGGGGCCGGGGAAGTGAATTAAATACCATTTGGAGGCATTTATTGTTCAAGCAAAAACAGCTGATTTTTGACAAAAGAGATAACACCCCCCCATTACGTCATTCTTCAGAAAGGTGAAAAATGGTCCGTTTTCAAATGTTTTATTTTTGAACGTCAGTTCACATTTGTAGGTGGATTATTAGTTTTAGAGCTAAAATTAGCATGTTTAAAGTGATTTTCATGCTTCCAGGGGCTCTAAACACAAGATTTGTGGAATGGTTAAAAGTGCATGAAAATGGCCAATTTGCTCACTCTGAGGTCTCAAAAAGTGTTTCTTCACCCCGGGAAGTGAATTAAATACCATTTGGAGGCATTTCATGTTCAAGCAAAAACAGCTGATTTTTGACAAAAGAGGTAACACCCCCCATTACGTCATGCTTCATAAAGGTGAAAAATTGTCCGTTTTCAAATGTTTTATTTTTGAATGTCAGTACACATTTGTAGGTGGATCATCAGTTTTAGAGCTAAAATTAGCATGTTTAAAGTGATTTTCATGCTTCCAGGGGCCCGGGAAGTGAATTAAATACCATTTGGAGGCATTTAATGTTCAAGCAAAAACAGCTGATTTTTGACAAAAGAGATAACACCCCCCATTACGTCATTCTTCAGAAAGGTGAAAAATGGTCCGTTTTCAAATGTTTTATTTTTGAACGTCAGTTCACATTTGTAGGTGGATTATTAGTTTTAGAGTTAAAATTAGCATGTTTAAAGTGATTTTCATGCTTCCAGGGGCCCGGGAAGTGAATTAAATACCATTTGGAGGCATTTAATGTGCAAGCAAAAACGGCTGATTTTTGACAAAAGAGATAACACCCCCCCCATTACGTCATTCTTCGGAAAGGTGAAAAAATGGTCCGTTTTCAAATGTTTTATTTTTGAACGTCAGTTCACATTTGTAGGTCGATTAATATTTCTAGAGCTAAAATTAGCATGTTTAAAGTGATTTTCATCCTTCCAGGGGCTCTAAACACAAGATTTGTGGAATGGTTAAAAGTGCATAAAAGTGGCCAATTTGCTCACTCTGAGGTCTCAAAAAGTGTTTCTTTACCCCGGGAAGTGAATTAAATACCATTTGGAGGCATTTAATGTTCAAGCAAAAACAGCTGATTTTTCACAAAAGAGATAACACCCCCCCATTACGTCATGCTTCAGAAAGGTGAAAAATTGTCCGTTATCAAATGTTTTATTTTTGAATGTCAGTTCACATTTGTAGGTGGATCATCAGTTTTAGAGCTAAAATTAGCATGTTTAAAGTGATTTTCATGCTTCCAGGGGCTTTAAACACAAGATTTGTGGAATGGTTAAAAGTACATGAAAATGGCCAATTTGCTCACTCTGAGGTCTCAAAAAGTGTTTCTTCACCCCGGGAAGTGAATTAAATACCATTTGGAGGCATTTAATGTTCAAGCAAAAACAGCTGATTTTTGACGAAAGAGATAACACCCCCCCATTACGTCATTCTTCAGAAAGGTGAAACATGGTCCGTTTTCAAATGTTTTATTTTTGAATGTCAGTTCACATTTGTAGGTGGATAATTAGTTTTAGAGCTAAAATTAGCATGTTTAAAGTGATTTTCATGCTTCCAGGGGCTCTAAACACAAGATTTGTGGAATGGTTAAAAGTGCATGAAAATGGCCAATTTGCTCACTCTGAGGTCTCAAAAAGTGTTTCTTCACCCCGGGAAGTGAATTAAATACCATTTGGAGGCATTTAATGTTCAAGCAAAAACAGCTGATTTTTGACAAAAGAGGTAACACCCCCCATTACGTCATGCTTCATAAAGGTGAAAAATTGTCAGTTTTCAAATGTTTTATTTTTGAATGTCAGTACACATTTGTAGGTGGATCATCAGTTTTAGAGCTAAAATTAGCATGTTTAAAGTGATTTTCATGCTTCCAGGGGCCCGGGAAGTGAATTAAATACCATTTGGAGGCATTTAATGTTCAAGCAAAAACAGCTGATTTTTGACAAAAGAGATAACACCCCCCATTACGTCATTCTTCAGAAAGGTGAAAAATGGTCCGTTTTCAAATGTTTTATTTTTGAACGTCAGTTCACATTTGTAGGTGGATTATTAGTTTTAGAGCTAAAATTAGCATGTTTAAAGTGATTTTCATGCTTCCAGGGGCCCGGGAAGTGAATTAAATACCATTTGGAGGCATTTAATGTGCAAGCAAAAACGGCTGATTTTTGACAAAAGAGATAACACCCCCCCCCATTACGTCATTCTTCGGAAAGGTGAAAAAATGGTCCATTTTCAAATGTTTTATTTTTGAACGTCAGTTCACATTTGTAGGTGGATTATTATTTCTAGAGCTAAAATTAGCATGTTTAAAGTGATTTTCATCCTTCCAGGGGCTCTAAACACAAGATTTGTGGAATGGTTAAAAGTGCATAAAAGTGGCCAATTTGCGAACTCTGAGGTCTCAAAAAGTGTTTCTTTACCCCGGGGAGTGAATTAGATACCATTTGGAGGCATTTAATGTTCAAGCAAAAACAGCTGATTTTTCACAAAAGAGATAACACCCCCCCATTACGTCATGCTTCAGAAAGGTGAAAAATTGTCCGTTTTCAAATGTTTTATTTTTGAATGTCAGTTCACATTTGTAGGTAGATCATCAGTTTTAGAGCTAAAATTAGCATGTTTAAAGTGATTTTCATGCTTCCAGGGGCTTTAAACACAAGATTTGTGGAATGGTTAAAAGTGCATGAAAATGGCCAATTTGCTCACTCTGAGGTCTCAAAAAGTGTTTCTTCACCCCGGGAAGTGAATTAAATACCATTTGGAGGCATTTAATGTTCAAGCAAAAACAGCTGATTTTTGACAAAAGAGATAACACCCCCCCATTACGTCATGCTTCATAAAGGTGAAAAATTGTCCGTTTTCAAATGTTTTATTTTTGAATGGCAGTTCACATTTGTAGGTGTATCATCAGTTTTAGAGCTAAAATTAGCATGTTTAAAGTGATTTTCATGCTTCCAGGGGCCCGGGAAGTGAATTAAATACCATTTGGAGGCATTTAATGTTCAAGCAAAAACAGCTGATTTTTGACAAAAGAGATAACACCCCCCCCCCATTACGTCATTCTTTAGAAAGGTGAAAAATGGTCCGTTTTCAAATGTTTTATTTTTGAACGTCAGTTCACATTTGTAGGTGGATTATTATTTTTAGAGCTAAAATTAGCATGTTTAACGTGATTTTCATCCTTCCATAGGCTCTAAACACAAGATTTGTGAAATGGTTAAAAGTGCATAAAAGTGGCCAATTTGCTCACTTTGAGGTCTCAAAAAGTGTTTCTTCACCCCGGGAAGTGAATTAAATACCATTTGGAGGCATTTAATGTTCAAGCAAAAACAGCTGATTTTTGACAAAAGAGATAACACCCCCCCATTACGTCATGCTTCAGAAAGGTGAAAAATTGTCCGTTTTCAAATGTTTTATTTTTGAATGTCAGTTCACATTTGTAGGTGGATCATCAGTTTTAGAGCTAGAATTTGCATGTTTAAAGTGATTTTCATGCTTCCAGGGGCCTGGGCAGTGGATTAAATACCATTTGGAGGCATTTAATGTTCAAGTAAAAACAGCTTAATTTTGACAAAAGAGATAACACCCCCCCATTACGTCATTCTTCAGAAAGGTGAAAAATGGTCCGTTTTCAAATGTTTTATTTTTGAACGTCAGTTCACATTTGTAGGTGGATTATTAGTTTTAGAGCTAACAATAGCATGTTTAAAGTGATTTTCATGCTTCCAGGGGCCCGGGAAGTGAATTAAATACCATTTGGAGGCATTTAATGTTCAAGCAAAAACAGCTGATTTTTGACAAAAGAGATAACACCCCCCCATTACGTCATTCTTCAGAAAGGTGAAAAATGATGCGTTTTCAAATGTTTTATTTTTGAACGTCAGTTCACATTTGTAGGTGGATTATTAGTTTTACAGCTAAAATTAGCATGTTTAAAGTGATTTTCATGCTTCCAGGGACCTTAAACACAAGATTTGTGGAATGGTTAAAAGTGCATGAAAATGGCCAATTTACTCACTCTGAGGTCTCAAAAAGTGTTTCTTCACCCCGGGAAGTGAATTAAATACCATTTGGAGGCATTTAATGTTCAAGCAAAAACAGCTGATTTTTGACAAAAGAGATAACACCCCCCATTACGTCATGCTTCAGAAAGGTGAAAAGTTGTCCGTTTTCAAATGTTTTATTTTTGAATGTCAGTTCACATTTGTAGGTGGATCATCAGTTTTAGAGCTAAAATTAGCATGTTTAAAGTGATTTTCATGCTTCCAGGGGCCCGGGAAGTGAATTAAATACCATTTGGAGGCATTTAATGTTCAAGCAAAAACAGCTGATTTTTGACAAAAGAGATAACACCCCCCCCCCCCATTACGTCATTCTTCAGAAAGGTGAAAGATGGTCAGTTTTCAAATGTTTTATTTTTGAACGTCAGTTCACATTTGTAGGTGGATTATTATTTCTAGAGCTAAAATTAGCATGTTTAAAGTGATTTTCATCCTTCCAGGGGCTCTAAACACAAGATTTGTGGAATGGTTAAAAGTGCATAAAAGTGGCCAATTTGCTCACTCTGAGGTCTCAAAAAGTGTTTCTTTACCCCGGGGAGTGAATTAGATACCATTTGGAGGCATTTAATGTTCAAGCAAAAACAGCTGATTTTTCACAAAAGAGATAACACCCCCCCATTACGTCATGCTTCAGAAAGGTGAAAAATTGTCCGTTTTCAAATGTTTTATTTTTGAATGTCAGTTCACATTTGTAGGTAGATCATCAGTTTTAGAGCTAAAATTAGCATGTTTAAAGTGATTTTCATGCTTCCAGGGGCTTTAAACACAAGATTTGTGGAATGGTTAAAAGTGCATGAAAATGGCCAATTTGCTCACTCTGAGGTCTCAAAAAGTGTTTCTTCACCCCGGGAAGTGAATTAAATACCATTTGGAGGCATTTAATGTTCAAGCAAAAACAGCTGATTTTTGACAAAAGAGATAACACCCCCCAATGACGTCATGCTTCATAAAGGTGAAAAAAATGGTCAGTTTTCAAATGTTTTATTTTTGAACGTCAGTTCACATTTGTAGGTGGATTATTAGTTTTAGAGCTAAACTTAGCATGTTTAAAGTGATTTTCATGCTTCCAGGGGCCGGGGAAGTGAATTAAATACGATTTGGAGGCATTTAATGTTCAAGCAAAAACAGCTGATTTTTGACAAAAGAGATAACACCCCCCCATTACGTCATTCTTCAGAAAGGTGAAAAATGGTCCGTTTTCAAATGTTTTATTTTTGAACGTCAGTTCACATTTGTAGGTGGATTATTAGTTTTAGAGCTAAAATTAGCATGTTTAAAGTGATTTTCATGCTTCCAGGGGCTCTAAACACAAGATTTGTGGAATGGTTAAAAGTGCATGAAAATGGCCAATTTGCTCACTCTGAGGTCTCAAAAAGTGTTTCTTCACCCCGGGAAGTGAATTAAATACCATTTGGAGGCATTTAATGTTCAAGCAAAAACAGCTGATTTTTGACGAAAGAGATAACACCCCCCCATTACGTCATTCTTCAGAAAGGTGAAACATGGTCCGTTTTCAAATGTTTTATTTTTGAATGTCAGTTCACATTTGTAGGTGGATAATTAGTTTTAGAGCTAAAATTAGCATGTTTAAAGTGATTTTCATGCTTCCAGGGGCTCTAAACACAAGATTTGTGGAATGGTTAAAAGTGCATGAAAATGGCCAATTTGCTCACTCTGAGGTCTCAAAAAGTGTTTCTTCACCCCGGGAAGTGAATTAAATACCATTTGGAGGCATTTAATGTTCAAGCAAAAACAGCTGATTTTTGACAAAAGAGATAACACCCCCCCATTACGTCATGCTTCATAAAGGTGAAAAATTGTCCGTTTTCAAATGTTTTATTTTTGAATGTCAGTTCACATTTGTAGGTGGATCATCAGTTTTAGAGCTAAAATTAGCATGTTTAAAGTGATTTTCATGCTTCCAGGGGCCCGGGAAGTGAATTAAATACCATTTGGAGGCATTTAATGTTCAAGCAAAAACAGCTGATTATTGACAAAAGAGATAACACCCCCCATTACGTCATTCTTCAGAAAGGTGAAAAATGGTCCATTTTCAAATGTTTTATTTTTGAACGTCAGTTCACATTTGTAGGTGGATTATTAGTTTTAGAGCTAAAATTAGCACGTTTAAAGTAATTTTCATGCTTCCAGGGGCTCTAAACACAAGATTTGTGGAATGGTTAAAAGTGCATGAAAATGGCCAATTTGCTCACTCTGAGGTCTCAAAAAGTGTTTCTTCACCCCGGGAAGTAAATTAAATACCATTTGGAGGCATTTAATGTTCAAGCAAAAACAGCTGATTTTTGACAAAAGAGATAACACCCCCCCCATTACGTCATGCTTCATAAAGGTGAAAAATTGTCCGTTTTCAAATGTTTTATTTTTGAATGTCAGTTCACATTTGTAGGTGGATCATCAGTTTTAGAGCTAAAATTAGCATGTTCAAAGTGATTTTCATGCTTCCAGGGGCCCGGGAAGTGAATTAAATACCATTTGGAGGCATTTAATGTTCAAGCAAAAACAGCTGATTTTTGACAAAAGAGATAACACCCCCCCATTACGTCATTCTTCAGAAAGGTGAAAAATGGTCCGTTTTCAAATGTTTTATTTTTGAACGTCAGTTCACATTTGTAGGTGGATTATTAGTTTTAGAGCTAAAATTAGCATGTTTAAAGTGATTTTCATGCTTCAAGGGGCCCGGGAAGTGAATTAAATACCATTTGGAGGCATTTAATGTTCAAGCAAAAACGGCTGATTTTTGACAAAAGAGATAACACCCCCCCATTACGTCATTCTTCAGAAAGGTGAAAAAAATGGTCCGTTTTCAAATGTTTTATTTTTGAACGTCAGTTCACATTTGTAGGTGGATTATTAGTTTTAGAGCTAAACTCAGCATGTTTAAAGTGATTTTCATGCTTCCAGGGGCCGGGGAAGTGAATTAAATACCATTTGGAGGCATTTAATGTTCAAGCAAAAACAGCTGATTTTTGACAAAAGAGATAACACCCCCCCATTACGTCATTCTTCAGAAAGGTGAAAAAAATGGTCAGTTTTCAAATGTTTTATTTTTGAACGTCAGTTCACATTTGTAGGTGGATAATTAGTTTTAGAGCTAAAATTAGCATGTTTAAAGTGATTTTCATGCTTCCAGGGGCTCTAAACACAAGATTTGTGGAATGGTTAAAAGTGCATGAAAATGGCCAATTTGCTCACTCTGAGGTCTCAAAAAGTGTTTCTTCACCCCGGGAAGTGAATTAAATACCATTTGGAGGCATTTAATGTTCAAGCAAAAACAGCTGATTTTTGACAAAAGAGGTAACACCCCCCATTACGTCATGCTTCATAAAGGTGAAAAATTGTCCGTTTTCAAATGTTTTATTTTTGAATGTCAGTACACATTTGTAGGTGGATCATCAGTTTTAGAGCTAAAATTAGCATGTTTAAAGTGATTTTCATGCTTCCAGGGGCCCGGGAAGTGAATTAAATACCATTTGGAGGCATTTAATGTTCAAGCAAAAACAGCTGATTTTTGACAAAAGAGATAACACCCCCCATTACGTCATTCTTCAGAAAGGTGAAAAATGGTCCGTTTTTAAATGTTTTATTTTTGAACGTCAGTTCACATTTGTAGGTGGATTATTAGTTTTAGAGCTAAAATTAGCATGTTTAAAGTGATTTTCATGCTTCCAGGGGCCCGGGAAGTGAATTAAATACCATTTGGAGGCATTTAATGTGCAAGCAAAAACGGCTGATTTTTGACAAAAGAGATAACACCCCCCCCCATTACGTCATTCTTTGGAAAGGTGAAAAAATGGTCCATTTTCAAATGTTTTATTTTTGAACGTCAGTTCACATTTGTAGGTGGATTATTATTTCTAGAGCTAAAATTAGCATGTTTAAAGTGATTTTCATCCTTCCAGGGGCTCTAAACACAAGATTTGTGGAATGGTTAAAAGTGCATAAAAGTGGCCAATTTGCTCACTCTGAGGTCTCAAAAAGTGTTTCTTTACCCCGGGGAGTGAATTAGATACCATTTGGAGGCATTTAATGTTCAAGCAAAAACAGCTGATTTTTCACAAAAGAGATAACACCCCTCCATTACGTCATGCTTCAGAAAGGTGAAAAATTGTCCGTTTTCAAATGTTTTATTTTTGAATGTCAGTTCACATTTGTAGGTAGATCATCAGTTTTAGAGCTAAAATTAGCATGTTTAAAGTGATTTTCATGCTTCCAGGGGCTTTAAACACAAGATTTGTGGAATGGTTAAAAGTGCATGAAAATGGCCAATTTGCTCACTCTGAGGTCTCAAAAAGTGTTTCTTCACCCCGGGAAGTGAATTAAATACCATTTGGAGGCATTTAATGTTCAAGCAAAAACAGCTGATTTTTGACAAAAGAGATAACACCCCCCCATTACGTCATGCTTCATAAAGGTGAAAAAAATGGTCAGTTTTCAAATGTTTTATTTTTGAACGTCAGTTCACATTTGTAGGTGGATTATTAGTTTTAGAGCTAAACTTAGCATGTTTAAAGTGATTTTCATGCTTCCAGGGGCCGGGGAAGTGAATTAAATACCATTTGGAGGCATTTAATGTTCAAGCAAAAACAGCTGATTTTTGACAAAAGAGATAACACCCCCCCATTACGTCATTCTTCAGAAAGGTGAAAAATGGTCCGTTTTCAAATGTTTTATTTTTGAACGTCAGTTCACATTTGTAGGTGGATTATTAGTTTTAGAGCTAAAATTAGCATGTTTAAAGTGATTTTCATGCTTCCAGGGGCTCTAAACACAAGATTTGTGGAATGGTTAAAAGTGCATGAAAATGGCCAATTTGCTCACTCTGAGGTTTCAAAAAGTGTTTCTTCACCCCGGGAAGTGAATTAAATACCATTTGGAGGCATTTAATGTTCAAGCAAAAACAGCTGATTTTTGACGAAAGAGATAACACCCCCCCATTACGTCATTCTTCAGAAAGGTGAAACATGGTCCGTTTTCAAATGTTTTATTTTTGAATGTCAGTTCACATTTGTAGGTGGATAATTAGTTTTAGAGCTAAAATTAGCATGTTTAAAGTGATTTTCATGCTTCCAGGGGCTCTAAACACAAGATTTGTGGAATGGTTAAAAGTGCATGAAAATGGCCAATTTGCTCACTCTGAGGTCTCAAAAAGTGTTTCTTCACCCCGGGAAGTGAATTAAATACCATTTGGAGGCATTTAATGTTCAAGCAAAAACAGCTGATTTTTGACAAAAGAGGTGTTAGATCTGGGGGTCTCTAGTTGGCAGAGGTAGGTACCACTGTCCAAATAGGGACCCTTGCTTCTAGTCAGGACAAGGAGATAACTCTCTGAGATAACCCCTGCTCGCCCTCTAGGTAGCTTGGCCTGAGCAGTCTAGGCTAATCAGAGGCAATGCGTAAAGTATTTGTACCAACACTCACAGTAACACAGTGAAAACACCACAAACTGATTCCACAACAGTTTAGAAAAATAAAGGTATTTATTCTAAAACTACACAAGACCAAAACGATAAAAATCCAACATACACAGTTCAAATATGGTTTCAAAAAGTTCTTAAGGTTGCGTTAAAGTTCTTCAAGTTGCGGTAAAAATAAACCACAGTTGCGTGAAAAGTTCACAGTTGCGTCACGTTTACTCACAGTACCTTTAGTTGCAACAAAGTTCCAAAAGCAGAAGCTGGTGCGGTGGAAAACAAGCGATGCGTTGCTCCTGAGACCCTGGGGAGGCGATGCGACAGCCCCGCTGCAGCAGCGGGCGTGTTGCGACGAATCCGGTCTGTATGGGGAGGAAGGCCACTTGTATGGATTCCGGTGCGTAGGTTCCGTAGGAAGTCTGTTCTCGCAAAGGCACGATGCGACGATCTCGTAGGTGCTGCGACGATCTCCAGGGCGACGATGCGCGGTCCAGCGGTGATCCTTTCTCTCGCAGCTCCTCGATGCGATGATTCTGCGACGACACTCGCAGCGACGTGATGCGGTCCGCAAGCAAGCGGTGCGGCGTTCTCACCCAGCGACGACAGGCTCTGCGACGATACTCGCAGCGATGTTCGATTCTCCCGCACCGGTCTGGTGCGTCCCGCAAACGGAGGATGCGACGTCTCTGGCAGCGGCGTCAGGCGCTGCGACGATCTCGACCTCCGTAGCGGCGGGAAACTTCTCGCACTGTCGGGGATGCGCTCCGCAAGCGAGCGATGCGACACTTTTCAATTTCAAAAGTCTCTCAAGCTTCAGTCTCAAGCTTCAGTCTCAAGCTTCCCAGCACAGGTCCAACCTCCAGAGGCCCCACAACTGGATCAAGCACTCTAGGAGGGACAGAACTCACTCAGCAGAGTTCAGGGAAGCTGGGGGTGAAGTCCTTTTGTTCCTGGGACTTCAAAAACAGGGAGCCAGCTCTTCTCAGGCCCTTGGAGATTCCTTTCAAGACAGGGGACACAGCTCACAGCAAAGTCCTTCCCCTCTCCTTGGCAGCAAAGCAACAGCAGGTCAGTCCAGCAGAGCAACAGCAGGACAATCTTCCTTCTTCAGAGTCAGCTTTCTCCTTGGCAGAGGTTCCTTCTTGATTTCCAGGATGATCTAATTTTCTGTTGTCAGGGGTCCTGTACTTATACCCCTAAAGTCTTTGTTCTCTTGGTGCATGTGGGCCCTGTGCCCGGTCTGAACCAGTTCTGGGTGGATCCTGAGCACTTTGTTTTGGTGGCTGCATCTTTCCTTTCAGAGTGAGGGGCAGGGTCCTCAGCCGCCCAGCAGGGGGGTGGAGCCAGCATTGTGGAAGGCAGGCACAGCCCTATTCAGCCCAGGTGCTAACTCCTCCCACCACTCAAGTCATTCAGCCTAGTGCTGACTCATCCATCCTGCCGGGGAGTTCCCCAGCCCCTGTCACTCACAAACCAGACAGTCAATACACAAACAGGCCCAGGCACACAGAAGGTTCAGACAAGAGAACAGCAACTTTCTAAAAGTGCTGTTCTCAAACACAGGATTTAAAAACAACCTTTCCTAAAAGATGTGTTATTAAATTCTGAGTTCAGGGATACTAGATACTTATGTCCTATCTTGTTCCTATGGGAAGAAATGCTGTTAACCACTGTAGCCAGCATCCCCCATGTTAATCTATGGAGCAAGATAGCCTTACAATAGTGAAAAACGAAAATGGCTGTAATTCACTACCAGAACATGTTACCTGCACCAGTACATGCTCTACCTTTTACATACACTGCACCCTGCCCAGGGGGGTACCTTGGGCCTTCCATAGGGGTGACTGATGTGCACAAAAAGGGAAGGGTTAGGCCTGGTCAGTGGGGACACTGACCAGGAGGACATGGCAGTTCTAAACTGCCCATAGGCACTGCAGTGGCAGGCCTGAGACACCATTTTAGAGCTACTCATGTAGGTGGCACAATCAGTGCTGCAGGCCCACTAGTAGCATTTGTCATCACCAGCCCTGGCACACCCAGTGCACTTTACTAGGGACTTCATGGTGATACAAATATGCCAAACATGTATATTCAATCAGAATAACAATTTACACAGGGAGCACTTACACTCTGGCACTGGTCAGCAGTGGCAGAGTGTCCAAAGCATCTAAACCAGCAAAAACGAGATCCAGCACAGCATCAAAAATACAGGAGGTAGAGGCAAAAAGATAGGGGAAACCACGCCAAAGATGCCAGGTCTAACACGTGTCCCCTCCAGCTGAAAATGGGGAGAACTACCCACCCTCTTGGGAGTTCTCTTCACTAAGGCGGAAAAACCTGGACAGACCATCAGCGTTGGCGTGTTCCGTACCAGGGCGGTGTTCCACCGTAAAGTCCATTCCCTGTAGGGAGATGGACCACCTCAACAGCTTTGGGTTCTCACCCCTCATATGCATTAACCATCTGAGGGGCCTGTGGTCGGTCTGAACACGGAAGTGAGTCCCAAACAGGTAGGGCCTCAACTTTTTCAGAGCCCAGACCACAGCAAATGCTTCTCTCTCAATCGCACTCCACCTCTGTTCCCTGGGGAGTAGTCTCCTGCTAATGAAGGCTACCGGCTGGTCTCCTCCCTCCTCAGTGATCTGTGAGAGTACTGCTCCCACACCATGCTCTGAAGCGTCTGTCTGAACTATGAACTCACGAGAAAAGTCAGGTGCCTTGAGCACCGGCGCTGTGCACATAGCAGTTTTCAGGGTTTCAAAAGCAGTTTGGCAGGCGTCAGTCCAGTCAACTCTTTTGGGCAACTTCTTGGAAGTGAGTTCTGTCAAAGGGGCGACAATGGTGCCGTAGCCCTTGACAAAACGCCTGTAATACCCGGTGAGTCCTAAAAAGGCTCTCACCTCTGTCTGGGTCTTGGGGGGCTCCCAAGCCAGAATGGTATCAATCTTGGCCTGTAGGGGCGCCACCTGGCCGCTCCCCACCTGGTGTCCCAAATACACCACAGATCCCTGCCCTATCTGGCACTTGCTGGCCTTGATAGTGAGGCCTGCCCTTTGCAGAGCCTTCAACACTTCGCAGAGGTGTTGCAGATGTTCCTCCCACGTGGAGCTGAACACAGCAATGTCATCCAGGTATGCGGCGCTGAATTCCTCCAGCCCGGTCAGTACCTGGTTAACCAGCCTCTGGAATGTGGCAGGGGCATTCTTCAACCCAAAGGGCATGACACGGAACTGGAAGTGCCCCTCTGGCGTTGAAAATGCAGACCTCTCTTTGGCCCCATCAGTTAAGGCAATCTGCCAGTACCCCGAAGTCAAATCAAATGTACTGAGGTAGCGGGCAGCTCCTAACCGATCCACGAGCTCATCAGCTCTGGGGATGGGGTGTGCGTCAGTCTTCGTGACCGCATTGAGCCCACGGTAGTCCACGCAAAACCGGAGTTCTGTGGGGCCACCGGGGGTAGCAGCTTTCTTGGGGACCAAGACCACTGGGCTAGCCCAGGGGCTGCTGGAGGGCTCAATCACCCCTAGCGCCAACATCTTGGAAACCTCTTCCTTGATGCTGGCCCTGACCTTGTCAGCTACCCTGTAAAATTTCTGTTTCACAGGCAGACTATCTCCAGTGTCCACATCATGGACGCACCAGTTGGTGACTCCTGGGGTCAGGGAGAACAGGGAGGAGAACTGACCCAACACTTGGCGACAGTCACTCTGCTGTTCTGGGGTCAGGGTGGGCGAGAGGACCACACCATCCACTGACCCATCTTGCTCCTTAACTGCCAGGAGGTCAGGGAGAGGATCACTGTCCTCTTCCATTCCTGCATCTGTAGCCAGGAGCATGGTTACTTCAGACCTCTTAAAGTGGGGTTTGAGGCGGTTCACGTGCAAGACTCTCAGGGGCTGCCTGGGAGTCTTCATGTCAACCAGGTGGGTTACCTCGCTCTTCCTTTCCACCACCTCATATGGCCCAGTCCACTTGTCTTGGAGCGCACAAGGCTCCACTGGTGCCATCACCCACACTTCCTGCCCAGGTTGAAATTCGACCAGAGTGGTATTCTGGTCATACCATCTCTTCATTTCTTCCTGGCTTGCTTCCAGGTTCGCCTGAGCTAGCTTCCTGAAGCGTTGTGTCTGGTTGCGGATGGCCAGCACATAGCTGAACACATCCTGGGGGGTTTTCCCACGGGACTTTTCCCAACCCTCCTTCACCAGTGACAGAGGTCCTCTAACAGGGTGGCCATACAGGAGTTCGAAGGGACTGAACCCTAAGGACTTCTGAGGCACCTCCCTGTAGGCAAACAACAGGCATGGTAACAAGACGTCCCACTTACGTCTCATGGGCTCCGCTAGGCCCATAATCATACCTTTCAGGGTCCGGTTGAACCTTTCAACCAACCCATTTCCTTGCGGGTGGTAAGGAGTGGTGAACTTATAAGTTACCCCACACTCCTCCCACAGAGACTTCATATACCTAGAGATGAAGTTGGTACCCCGGTCGGAGACCACCTCTCTGGGGAACCCCACACGGGAAAAGATCCCCATCAATGCACGGCCCACCACGGGTGCTGTGATTGTCCGGAGAGGGACTGCTTCCGGGTACCGAGTGGCATGGTCCACCAAGACCAGGATGAACCTGTTGCCTAAGGCTGTCTTGGGATCCAGGGGCCCTACGATGTCTATGCCCACCCGCTCGAAAGGGGTGCTCACCACTGGGAAGGGCTGAAGGGGGGCCTTCAGCTTCATTCCAGTCTTGCCACTGGCTTGACAGGTTTGGCAAGATCTGCAAAAGGAACCAACGTGCTTTCTCATCTGGGGCCAGTGAAAGTGGGTGACAAGCCGGTTTAGGGTCTTGTCTTGCCCCAGATGTCCTGCAAGAGGCACGTCATGAGCCAGACCCATTAGGAAGTTTCTGAAGCGCTCGGGTACCACCAGCACACGGGCTGCACCGGGCTCAGCAAACTTAGGCTCACTATACAACAAGTCATCTTCCCAGTAGATAAAGTGATCTCTGGCTGCTCCACCTGCTGCCTGGTCTACAGCCTGTTGCCGCAGACCCTCGAGGGAAGGGCATTCTTTCTGCGCCTGGCAGAATTCCTCCCTGGAGGGACCACCTTCTTGCTGCCAATGGGTCAGCTCAGGCAATTCTCCCAGTTCGGCCACCTGTTCCCCTGTAGGTTCCAGGGCATCCCCCTCAGGTTCTGCTCCTTCCTGGACCGTGGGAACGGCTGGGGCTGGTTTCCCGCGCCCTCGGCCTCTTCCTCTCCTGGCAGGTCTCTGGGCCACTGTTTCAGGCTCCAGTTCTGCTGAATCACCCTTACTGGCTGCCATAGCACGCGTGGTCACACAGATCCACGCAGGCAGACCCAACATCTCCAAGTGAGTTCTGTGTTCTACATCCTTCCATGGAGAACTCTCCAGGTCGTTACCTAACAGACAGTCTACAGGCAAGGCATCACTGACAACTACCTCCAAAAGACCAGAGACTCCTCCCCATGCAAAGGGAACTTTCGCCAGCTTGCAGAGGCGCACTGAACTGTCAGCTGCCACTACAGGGCGGAGTACACCAGGGATGATTTGCTCTTCAGACACCCACTGACACCTCACGGATGTCACGCTGGCTCCTGTGTCTCTCAAAGCCTCAACCTCCCTCCCATTGATGGTCACCTTCTGCCCATATTTCTTAGTGTTAGAGGGCAGTAAGGTTTCCTGGACCATCTCTTGGTCTCCTAGAGAGACAAGGGTCATAACCGCTAACTCCCCCCAATCACTAGAAACCAAATCCCCTCCCAAAGCTACACTAGCTAACGCTGGGGTGGGGGCACCAGTGGGTGCTTGCTTCTTCTTGGGACATTTTGGAGCTATGTGGCCCACCTCATTGCAGTGATAGCAGGTAGGTGGGCCCCTGTTGTCTTTATTGTCCCGCCTGCCCTTAGAGGGCCATGGCTGCTTAGGTTTGGGGGTTTGGGATTCCTTTCCCTGGGAACTATTTTGGGGCCCTTCTGAGAACTCCTTTTGGTTACCCTTGTCCCCCCCACTCTTCTGCTGGGGACCCTGCCCACCTTTGGCTGTGGTACCCACAATTCCTCTGTGGACCCTGGTACTGGTCCAGCGGTCCGCCTCCTTAGCAAGCTCAATGGGGTCTGTCAGCTTGCTGTCTAAAAGATGCTGGCGCAGCTCTGGAACACAAAGACTACTCAAGTGCTCCCAACTGATTAAATGCAACAACCCCTTAAAATCAGTTACTTTACTGCCCTTCATCCAACCTTCCAGTGCACGCGAGTACAAATTCACACACTCCATCCAAGTCTCAGACTCTTTCTTCTTGGAGTTCCTAAACTGCAGTCTGTACTGCTCTGGGGTAAGGCCATACCTGAGACATAAGACCTCCTTCATATTGGGGTAGGTCATGGCACCTGCTAATTCTAAGGGCTCTAGAGCACTCCTCCCAGATGCCTCAAAATGTTTCCACAGGCCCGCCCCCCAATGCTGATCAGGCACACCATTCATCTTCAATGCAATTTCATACGAAGTGAACCAGGCATAAATATCCTCACCCCTATGGTAATTCTGTACCAGGTTCTTGGGAATATATACTTTACCCCCATGCACTGGCTGCGCGCTGCCACCATTAGAACTGGCATCCACCTCCTTGGCTTTAAGATCCAGTTCTCTCATGCTCAACTCATGAGCCAAAAGCAATTTCTTCTCTTCTAAGGCGCGGGCACTTTTGCTCTCCTCCGCCGCCTTTTCTCTCTCTTTATCCATTTCAAATTGCTTCATTTGCATTCTCATTTTCATGACTTCCAATTCATATTCTCTTACTCTCTGATTTTCTTGTAACTCTTCTGGGGTGAGGCCCCTACCGGAGTGGTTGCTGCCAGCTCCTGAGCCTACTCTGCCCACTGGCAGATCTTTGATTTGAAAACCATTTCCTACATCCACATCATCTTCTCCCTCTTGTGCCTCCCAATGGGCCATCAAGATTTTCTGCAGCTCCTCCTTTCTGTAGGCGCTTTTTATGGGGCACTCAAACTCAAGGCAGAATTTCCTAAGTTGCTCAACTTTGTATGAATACAAATCTCCAATGGCAAACTCCATCTCTACTTCTGCCTCTTTACTGGGTGCCTTCCCATGCACAGACATGATGTGTTGAAGAGTTACTCAAAAATAGAAAAATCAAAACCAAAAACCAGTAGTATGCGGTGGCGTAGTGGTCTGCACTCACTAGTGATGTACACCAATTACTGTGGGTCAAGTACAAATACAAGTTCAAATCCCACCGCCTGACCACCAATGTTAGATCTGGGGGTCTCTAGTTGGCAGAGGTAGGTACCACTGTCCAAATAGGGACCCTTGCTTCTAGTCAGGACAAGGAGATAACTCTCTGAGATAACCCCTGCTCGCCCTCTAGGTAGCTTGGCCTGAGCAGTCTAGGCTAATCAGAGGCAATGCGTAAAGTATTTGTACCAACACTCACAGTAACACAGTGAAAACACCACAAACTGATTCCACAACAGTTTAGAAAAATAAAGGTATTTATTCTAAAACTACACAAGACCAAAACGATAAAAATCCAACATACACAGTTCAAATATGGTTTCAAAAAGTTCTTAAGGTTGCGTTAAAGTTCTTCAAGTTGCGGTAAAAATAAACCACAGTTGCGTGAAAAGTTCACAGTTGCGTCACGTTTACTCACAGTACCTTTAGTTGCAACAAAGTTCCAAAAGCAGAAGCTGGTGCGGTGGAAAACAAGCGATGCGTTGCTCCTGAGACCCTGGGGAGGCGATGCGACAGCCCCGCTGCAGCAGCGGGCGTGTTGCGACGAATCCGGTCTGTATGGGGAGGAAGGCCACTTGTATGGATTCCGGTGCGTAGGTTCCGTAGGAAGTCTGTTCTCGCAAAGGCACGATGCGACGATCTCGTAGGTGCTGCGACGATCTCCGGGGCGACGATGCGCGGTCCAGCGGTGATCCTTTCTCTCGCAGCTCCTCGATGCGATGATTCTGCAACGACACTCGCAGCGACGTGATGCGGTCCGCAAGCAAGCGGTGCGGCGTTCTCACCCAGCGACGACAGGCTCTGCGACGATACTCGCAGCGATGTTCGATTCTCCCGCACCGGTCTGGTGCGTCCCGCAAACGGAGGATGCGACGTCTCTGGCAGCGGCGTCAGGCGCTGCGACGATCTCGACCTCCGTAGCGGCGGGAAACTTCTCGCACTGTCGGGGATGCGCTCCGCAAGCGAGCGATGCGACACTTTTCAATTTCAAAAGTCTCTCAAGCTTCAGTCTCAAGCTTCAGTCTCAAGCTTCCCAGCACAGGTCCAACCTCCAGAGGCCCCACAACTGGATCAAGCACTCTAGGAGGGACAGAACTCACTCAGCAGAGTTCAGGGAAGCTGGGGGTGAAGTCCTTTTGTTCCTGGGACTTCAAAAACAGGGAGCCAGCTCTTCTCAGGCCCTTGGAGATTCCTTTCAAGACAGGGGACACAGCTCACAGCAAAGTCCTTCCCCTCTCCTTGGCAGCAAAGCAACAGCAGGTCAGTCCAGCAGAGCAACAGCAGGACAATCTTCCTTCTTCAGAGTCAGCTTTCTCCTTGGCAGAGGTTCCTTCTTGATTTCCAGGATGATCTAATTTTCTGTTGTCAGGGGTCCTGTACTTATACCCCTAAAGTCTTTGTTCTCTTGGTGCATGTGGGCCCTGTGCCCGGTCTGAACCAGTTCTGGGTGGATCCTGAGCACTTTGTTTTGGTGGCTGCATCTTTCCTTTCAGAGTGAGGGGCAGGGTCCTCAGCCGCCCAGCAGGGGGGTGGAGCCAGCATTGTGGAAGGCAGGCACAGCCCTATTCAGCCCAGGTGCTAACTCCTCCCACCACTCAAGTCATTCAGCCTAGTGCTGACTCATCCATCCTGCCGGGGAGTTCCCCAGCCCCTGTCACTCACAAACCAGACAGTCAATACACAAACAGGCCCAGGCACACAGAAGGTTCAGACAAGAGAACAGCAACTTTCTAAAAGTGCTGTTCTCAAACACAGGATTTAAAAACAACCTTTCCTAAAAGATGTGTTATTAAATTCTGAGTTCAGGGATACTAGATACTTATGTCCTATCTTGTTCCTATGGGAAGAAATGCTGTTAACCACTGTAGCCAGCATCCCCCATGTTAATCTATGGAGCAAGATAGCCTTACAATAGTGAAAAACGAAAATGGCTGTAATTCACTACCAGAACATGTTACCTGCACCAGTACATGCTCTACCTTTTACATACACTGCACCCTGCCCAGGGGGGTACCTTGGGCCTTCCATAGGGGTGACTGATGTGCACAAAAAGGGAAGGGTTAGGCCTGGTCAGTGGGGACACTGACCAGGAGGACATGGCAGTTCTAAACTGCCCATAGGCACTGCAGTGGCAGGCCTGAGACACCATTTTAGAGCTACTCATGTAGGTGGCACAATCAGTGCTGCAGGCCCACTAGTAGCATTTGTCATCACCAGCCCTGGCACACCCAGTGCACTTTACTAGGGACTTCATGGTGATACAAATATGCCAAACATGTATATTCAATCAGAATAACAATTTACACAGGGAGCACTTACACTCTGGCACTGGTCAGCAGTGGCAGAGTGTCCAAAGCATCTAAACCAGCAAAAACGAGATCCAGCACAGCATCAAAAATACAGGAGGTAGAGGCAAAAAGATAGGGGAAACCACGCCAAAGATGCCAGGTCTAACACGAGGTAACACCCCCCATTACGTCATGCTTCATAAAGGTGAAAAATTGTCAGTTTTCAAATGTTTTATTTTTGAATGTCAGTACACATTTGTAGGTGGATCATCAGTTTTAGAGCTAAAATTAGCATGTTTAAAGTGATTTTCATGCTTCCAGGGGCCCGGGAAGTGAATTAAATACCATTTGGAGGCATTTAATGTTCAAGCAAAAACAGCTGATTTTTGACAAAAGAGATAACACCCCCCATTACGTCATTCTTCAGAAAGGTGAAAAATGGTCCGTTTTCAAATGTTTTATTTTTGAACGTCAGTTCACATTTGTAGGTGGATTATTAGTTTTAGAGCTAAAATTAGCATGTTTAAAGTGATTTTCATGCTTCCAGGGGCCCGGGAAGTGAATTAA
This sequence comes from Lissotriton helveticus, assembly GCF_964261635.1. Classification (NCBI taxonomy): domain Eukaryota; kingdom Metazoa; phylum Chordata; class Amphibia; order Caudata; family Salamandridae; genus Lissotriton; species Lissotriton helveticus. The sequence continues at coordinate 5,319,812 of NW_027611740.1, forward strand.
ATACCATTTGGAGGCATTTAATGTGCAAGCAAAAACGGCTGATTTTTGACAAAAGAGATAACACCCCCCCCCATTACGTCATTCTTCGGAAAGGTGAAAAAATGGTCCATTTTCAAATGTTTTATTTTTGAACGTCAGTTCACATTTGTAGGTGGATTATTATTTCTAGAGCTAAAATTAGCATGTTTAAAGTGATTTTCATCCTTCCAGGGGCTCTAAACACAAGATTTGTGGAATGGTTAAAAGTGCATAAAAGTGGCCAATTTGCTCACTTTGAGGTCTCAAAAAGTGTTTCTTCACCCCGGGGAGTGAATTAGATACCATTTGGAGGCATTTAATGTTCAAGCAAAAACAGCTGATTTTTGACAAAAGAGATAACACCCCCCCATTACGTCATGCTTCAGAAAGGTGAAAAATTGTCCGTTTTCAAATGTTTTATTTTTGAATGTCAGTTCACATTTGTAGGTGGATCATCAGTTTTAGAGCTAGAATTAGCATGTTTAAAGTGATTTTCATGCTTCCAGGGGCCTGGGCAGTGGATTAAATACCATTTGGAGGCATTTAATGTTCAAGTAAAAACAGCTTAATTTTGACAAAAGAGATAACACCCCCCCATTACGTCATTCTTCAGAAAGGTGAAAAATGGTCCGTTTTCAAATGTTTTATTTTTGAACGTCAGTTCACATTTGTAGGTGGATTATTAGTTTTAGAGCTAACATTAGCATGTTTAAAGTGATTTTCATGCTTCCAGGGGCCCGGGAAGTGAATTAAATACCATTTGGAGGCATTTAATGTTCAAGCAAAAACAGCTGATTTTTGACAAAAGAGATAACACCCCCCCATTACGTCATTCTTCAGAAAGGTGAAAAATGATCCGTTTTCAAATGTTTTATTTTTGAACGTCAGTTCACATTTGTAGGTGGATTATTAGTTTTACAGCTAAAATTAGCATGTTTAAAGTGATTTTCATGCTTCCAGGGACCTTAAACACAAGATTTGTGGAATGGTTAAAAGTGCATGAAAATGGCCAATTTACTCACTCTGAGGTCTCAAAAAGTGTTTCTTCACCCCGGGAAGTGAATTAAATACCATTTGGAGGCATTTAATGTTCAAGCAAAAACAGCTGATTTTTGACAAAAGAGATAACACCCCCCATTACGTCATGCTTCAGAAAGGTGAAAAGTTGTCCGTTTTCAAAAGTTTTATTTTTGAATGTCAGTTCACATTTGTAGGTGGATCATCAGTTTTAGAGCTAAAATTAGCATGTTTAAAGTGATTTTCATGCTTCCAGGGGCCCGGGAAGTGAATTAAATACCATTTGGAGGCATTTAATGTTCAAGCAAAAACAGCTGATTTTTGACAAAAGAGATAACACCCCCCCCCCCCCATTACGTCATTCTTCAGAAAGGTGAAAGATGGTCAGTTTTCAAATGTTTTATTTTTGAACGTCAGTTCACATTTGTAGGTGGATTATTAGTTTTAGAGCTAAAATTAGCATGTTTAAAGTGATTTTCATGCTTCCAGGGGCCGGGGAAGTGAATTAAATACCATTTGGAGGCATTTAATGTTCAAGCAAAAACGGCTGATTTTTGACAAAAGAGATAACACCCCCCCATTACGTCATTCTTCAGAAAGGTGAGAAATGGTCCGTTTTCAAATGTTTTATTTTTTAACGTCAGTTCACATTTGTAGGTGGATTATTAGTTTTAGAGCTAAAATGAGCATGTTTAAAGTGATTTTCATGCTTCCAGGGGCTCTAAACACAAGATTTGTGGAATGGTTAAAAGTGCATGAAAATGGCCAATTTGCTCACTCTGAGGTCTCAAAAAGTGTTTCTTCACCCCGGGAAGTGAATTAAATACCATTTGGAGGCATTTAATGTTCAAGCAAAAACGGCTGATTTTTGACAAAAGAAATAACACCCCTCCCATTACGTCATTCTTCAGAAAGGTGAAAAATTGTCCGTTTTCAAATGTTTTATTTTTGAACGTCAGTTCACATTTGTAGGTGGATTATTAGTTTTAGAGCTAAAATTAGCATGTTTAAAGTGATTTTCATGCTTCCAGGGGCCCGGGAAGTGAATTAAATACCATTTGGAGGCATTTAATGTTCAAGCAAAAACAGCTGATTTTTGACAAAAGAGATAACACCCCCCCATTACGTCATTCTTCAGAAAGGTGAAAAATGGTCCGTTTTCAAATGTTTTATTTTTGAATGTCAGTTCATATTTGTAGGTGGATAATTAGTTTTAGAGCTAAAATTAGCATGTTTAAAGTGATTTTCATGCTTCCAGGGGCTCTAAACACAAAATTTGTGGCATGGTTAAAAGTGCATGAAAATGGCCAATTTGCTCACTCTGAGGTCTCAAAAAGTGTTTCTTCACCCCAGGAAGTGAATTAAATACCATTTGGAGGCATTTAATGTTCAAGCAAAAACAGCTGATTTTTGACAAAAGAGATAACACCCCCCCATTACGTCATTCTTCAGAAAAGTGAAAAATGGTCCGTTTTCAAATGTTTTATTTTTGAACGTCAGTTCACATTTGTAGGTGAATTATTAGTTTTAGAGCTAAAATTAGCATGTTTAAAGTGATTTTCATGCTTCCAGGGGCCCGGGAAGTGAATTAAATACCATTTGGAGGCATTTAATGTTCAAGCAAAAACAGCTGATTTTTGACAAAAGAGATAACACCCTCCCATTACGTTATTCTTCAGAAAGGTGAAAAATGGTCCGTTTTCAAATGTTTTACTTTTTGAATGTCAGTTCACATTTGTAGGTGGATTATTAGTTTTAGAGCTAAAATTAGCATGTTTAAAGTGATTTTCATGCTTCCAGGGGCCCGGGAAGTGAATTAAATACCATTTGGAGGCATTTAATGTTCAAGCAAAAACGGCTGAAGGTGAAAAATGGTCTGTTTTCAAATGTTTTATTTTTGAACGTCAGTTCACATTTGTAGGTGGATTATTAGTTTTAGAGCTAAAATTAGCATGTTTGAAGTGATTTTCATGCTTCCAGGAACTCTAAACACAAGATTTGTGGAATGGTTAAAAGTGCATGAAAATGGCCAATTTGCTCACTCTGAGGTCTCAAAAAGTGTTTCTTCACCCCGAAAAGTGAATTAAATACCATTTGGAGGCATTTAATGTTCAAGCAAAAACAGCTGATTTTTGACAAAAGAGATAACACCCCCCCATTACGTCATTCTTCAGAAAGGTGAAAAATGGTCCGTTTTCAAATGTTTTATTTTTGAACGTCAGTTCACATTTGTAGGTGGATTATTAGTTTTAGAGCTAAAATTAGCATGTTTAAAGTGATTTTCATCCTTCCAGGGGCTCTAAACACAAGATTTGTGGAATGGTTAAAAGTGCATGAAAATGCTCAATTTGCTCACTCTGAGGTCTAAAAAAGTGTTTCTTCACCCCGGGACGTGAATTAAATACCATTTGGAGGCATTTAATGTTTAAGCAAAAACAGCTGATTTTGACAAAAGAAATAACACCCTCCCATTACGTCATTCTTCAGAAAGGTGAAAAATGGTCCGTTTTCAAATGTTTTATTTTTGAACGTCAGTTCACATTTGTAGGTGGATTATTAGTTTTAGAGCTAAAATTAGCATGTTTAAAGTGATTTTCATGCTTCCAGGGCCCGGGAAGTGAATTAAATACCATTTGGAGGCATTTAATGTTCAAGCAAAAACAGCTGATTTTTGACAAAAGAGATAACACCCCCCCATTACGTCATTCTTCAGAAAGGTGAAAAATGGTCCGTTTTCAAATGTTTTATTTTTGAACGTCAGTTCACATTTGTAGGTGGATTATTAGTTTTAGAGCAAAAATTAGCATGTTTAAAGTGATTTTCATGCTTCCAGGGGCCCGGGAAGTGAATTAAATACCATTTGGAGGCATTTATGTTCAAGCAAAAACAGCTGATTTTTGACAAAAGAGATAACACCCCCCCATTATGTCATTCTTCAGAAAGGTGAAAAATTGTCCGTTTTCAAATGTTTTATTTTTGAACGTCAGTTCACATTTGTAGGTGGATTATTAGTTTTAGAGCTAAAATTAGCATGTTTAAAGTGATTTTCATCCTTCCAGGTGCTCTAAACACAAAATTTGTGGAATGGTCAAAAGTGCATGAAAATGGCCTATTTGCTCACTCTGAGGTCTCAAAAAGTGTTTTTTCACCCCGGGAAGTGAATTAAATACCATTTGGAGGCATTTAATGTTTAAGCAAAAACAGCTGATTTTTTACAAAAGAGATAACACCCCCCCATTACGTCATGCTTCAGAAAGGTGAAAAATTGTCCGTTTTCAAATGTTTTATTTTTGAATGTCAGTTCACATTTGTAGGTGGATCATCAGTTTTAGAGCTAAAATTAGCATGTTTAAAGTGATTTTCATGCTTCCGGGGGCCCGGGAAGTGAATTAAATACCATTTGGAGGCATTTAATGTTCAAGCAAAAACAGCTGATTTTTGACAAAAGAGATAACACCCTCCCATTACGTCATTCTTCAGAAAGGTGAAAAATGGTCCGTTTCCAAATGTTTTATTTTTGAACGTCAGTTCACATTTGCAGGTGGATTATTAGTTTTAGAGCTAAAATTAGCATGTTTAAAGTGATTTTCATGCTTCCAGGGGCCCGGGAAGTGAATTAAATACCATTTGGAGGTATTTAATGTTCAAGCAAAAACGGCTGATTTTTGACAAAAGAGATAACACCCCCCCATTACGTCATTCTTCAGAAAGGTGAAAAATGGTCCGTTTTCAAATGTTTTATTTTTGAACGTCAGTTCACATTTGTAGGTGGATTATTAGTTTTAGAGCTAAAATTAGCATGTTTAAAGTGATTTTCATCCTTCCAGGGGCTCTAAACACAAGATTTGTGGAATGGTTAAAAGTGCATGAAAGTGGCCAATTTGCTCACTCTGAGGTCTCAAAAAGTGTTTCTTCACCCCGGGAAGTGAATTAAATACCATTTGGAGGCATTTAATGTTCAAGCAAAAACAGCTGATTTTTGACAAAAGAGATAACACCCTCCCATTACGTCATTCTTCAGAAAGGTGAAAAATGGTCCGTTTCCAAATGTTTTATTTTTGAACGTCAGTTCACATTTGCAGGTGGATTATTAGTTTTAGAGCTAAAATTAGCATGTTTAAAGTGATTTTCATGCTTCCAGGGGCCCGGTAAGTGAATTAAATACCATTTGGAGGCATTTAATGTTCAAGCAAAAACGGCTGATTTTTGACAAAAGAGATAACAACTCCCCATTACGTCATTCTTCAGAAAGGTGAAAATTGGTCTGTTTTCAAATGTTTTATTTTTGAACGTCAGTTCACATTTGTAGGTGGATTATTAGTTTTAGAGCTAAAATTAGCATGTTTAAAGTGATTTTCATGCTTCCAGGGGCCCGGGAAGTGAATTAAATATCATTTGGATGCATTTAATGTTCAAGCAAAAACAGCTGATTTTTGACAAAAGAGATAACACCCCCCCATTACGTCATGCTTCAGAAAGGTGAAAAATGGTCCGTTTTCAAATGTTTTATTTTTGAACGTCAGTTCACATTTCTAGGTGGATTATTAGTTTTAGAGCTAAAATTAGCATGTTTAAAGTGATTTTCATGCTTCCAGGGGCCCGGGAAGTGAATTAAATACCATTTGGAGGCATTTAATGTTCAAGCAAAAACAGCTGATTTTTGTCAAAAGAGATAACACCCCCCATTACATCATTCTTCAGAAAGGTGAAAAATGGTCCGTTTTCAAATGTTTTTTTTTTTAACGTCAGTTCACATTTGTAGGTGGATTATTAGTTTTAGAGCTAAAATTATCATGTTTAAAGTGATTTTCATGCTTCCAGGGGCTCTAAACACAAGATTTGTGGAATGGTTAAAAGTGCATGAAAATGGCCAATTTGCTCACTCTGAGGTCTCAAAAAGTGTTTCTTCACCCCGGGAAGTGAATTAAATACCATTTGGAGGCATTTAATGTTCAAGCAAAAACAGCTGATTTTTGACGAAAGAGATAACACCCCCCATTACGTCATTCTTCAGAAAGGTGTAAAATGGTCCGTTTTCAAATGTTTTATTTTTGAATGTCAGTTCATATTTATAGGTGGATAATTAGTTTTAGAGCTAAAATTAGCATGTTTAAAGTGATTTTCATGCTTCCAGGGGCTCTAAACACAAGATTTGTGGAATGGTTAAAAGTGCATGAAAATGGCCAATTTGCTCACTCTGAGGTCTCAAAAAGTGTTTCTTCACCCCGGGAAGTGAATTAAATACTATTTGGAGGCATTTAATGTTCAAGCAAAAACAGCTGATTTTTGACAAAAGAGATAACACCCCCCCATTACGTCATGCTTCAGAAAGGTGAAAAATTGTCCGTTTTCAAATGTTTTATTTTTGAATGTCAGTTCACATTTGTAGGTGGATCATCAGTTTTAGAGCTAAAATTAGCATGTTTAAAGTGATTTTCATGCTTCCAGGAGCCCGGGAAGTGAATTAAATACCATTTGGAGGCATTTAATGTTCAAGCAAAAACAGCTGATTTTTGACAAAAGAGATAACATCCCCCCATTACGTCATGCTTCATAAAGGTGAAAAATTGTCCGTTTTCAAATGTTTTATTTTTGAATGTCAGTTCACATTTGTAGGTGGATCATCAGTTTTAGAGCTAAAATTAGCATGTTTAAAGTGATTTTCATGCTTCCAGGGGCCCGGGAAGTGAATTAAATACCATTTGGAGGCATTTAATGTTCAAGCAAAAACAGCTGATTTTTGACAAAAGAGATAACACCCCCCCCATTACGTCATTCTTCAGAAAGGTGAAAAATGGTCCGTTGTCAAATGTTTTATTTTTGAACGTCAGTTCACATTTGTAGGTGGATTATTAGTTTTAGAGCTAAAATTAGCATGTTTAAAGTGATTTTCATGCTTCCAGGGGCCCGGGAAGTGAATTAAACACCATTTGGAGGCATTTAATGTTCAAGCAAAAACGGCTGATTTTTTGCAAAAGAGATAACACCCCCCATTACGTCATTCTTCAGAAAGGTGAAAAAAATGGTCCGTTTTCAAATGTTTTATTTTTGAACGTCAGTTCACATTTGTAGGTGGATTATTATTTTTAGAGCTAAAATTAGCATGTTTAACGTGATTTTCATCCTTCCATGGGCTCTAAACACAAGATTTGTGGAATGGTTAAAAGTGCATAAAAGTGGCCAATTTGCTCACTTTGAGGTCTCAAAAAGTGTTTCTTCACCCCGGGAAGTGAATTAAATACCATTTGGAGGCATTTAATGTTTAAGCAAAAACAGCTGATTTTTGACAAAAGAGATAACACCCCGCCCATTACGTCATGCTTCAGAAAGGTGAAAAATTGTCCGTTTTCAAATGTTTTATTTTTGAATGTCAGTTCACATTTGTAGGTGGATCATCAGTTTTAGAGCTAAAATTAGCATGTTTAAAGTGATTTTCATGCTTCCAGGGGCCCGGGAAGTGAATTAAATACCATTTGGAGGCATTTAATGTTCAAGCAAAAACAGCTGATTTTTGACAAAAGAGATAACACCCCCCCATTACGTCATGCTTCAGAAAGGTAAAAAATGGTCCGTTTTCAAATGTTTTATTTTTGAACGTCAGTTCACATTTGTAGGTGGATTATTAGTTTTAGAGCTAAAATTAGCATGTTTAACGTGATTTTCATGCTTCCAGGGGCTCTAAACACAAGATTTGTGGAATGGTTAAAAGTGCATAAAAGTGGCAAATTTGCTCACTTTGAGGTCTCAAAAAGTGTTTCTTCACCCCGGGAAGTGAATTAAATACCATTTGGAGGCATTTAATGTTCAAGCAAAAACAGCAGATTTTTGACAAAAGAGATAACACCCCCCATTACGTCATGCTTCAGAAAGGTGAAAAATTGTCCGTTTTCAAATGTTTTATTTTTGAATGTCAGTTCACATTTGTAGGTGGATCATCAGTTTTAGAGCTAAAATTAGCATGTTTAAAGTGATTTTCATGCTTTCAGGGGCCCGGGCAGTGGATTAAATACCATTTGGAGGCATTTAATGTTCAAGTAAAAACAGCTTAATTTTGACAAAAGAGATAACACCCCCCCATTACGTCATTCTTCAGAAAGGTGAAAAATGGTCCATTTTCAAATGTTTTATTTTTGAATGTCAGTTCACATTTGTAGCTGGATCATCAGTTTTAGAGCTAAAATTAGCATGTTTAAAGTGATTTTCATGCTTCCAGGGGCCCGGGAAGTGAATTAAATACCATTTGGAGGCATTTAATGTTCAAGCAAAAACAGCTGATTTTTGACAAAAGAGATAACACTCTCCCATTACGTCATTCTTCAGAAAGGTGAAAAATGGTCCGTTTTCAAATGTTTTATTTTTGAACGTCAGTTCACATTTGTAGGTGGATTATTAGTTTTAGAGCTAAAATTAGTATGTTTAAAGTGATTTTCATGCTTCCAGGGGCCCGGGAAGTGAATTAAATACCATTTGGAGGCATTTAATGTTCAAGCAAAAACGGCTGAAGGTGAAAAATGGTCTGTTTTCAAATGTTTTATTTTTGAACGTCAGTTCACATTTGTAGGTGGATTATTAGTTTTAGAGCTAAAATTAGCATGTTTAAAGTGATTTTCATGCTTCCAGGGGCCCAAGAAGTGAATTAAATACCATTTGGAGGCATTTAATGTTCAAGCAAAAACGGCTGATTTTTGACAAAAGAGATAACACCCCCATTACGTCATTCTTCAGAAAGGTGGAAAATGGTCCGTTTTCAAATGTTTTATTTTTGAACGTCAGTTCACATTTGTAGGTGGATTATTAGTTTTAGAGCTAAAATTAGCATGTTTGAAGTGATTTTCATGCTTCCAGGAGCTCTAAACACAAGATTTGTGGAATGGTTAAAAGTGCATGAAAATGGCCAATTTGCTCACTCTGAGGTCTCAAAAAGTGTTTCTTCACCCCGGGAAGTGAATTAAATACCATTTGGAGGCATTTAATGTTCAAGCAAAAACAGCTGATTTTTGACAAAAGAGATAACACACCCCCATTACGTCATTCTTCAGAAAGGTGAAAAATGGTCCGTTTTCAAATGTTTTATTTTTGAACGTCAGTTCACATTTGTAGGTGGATTATTAGTTTTAGAGCTAAAATTAGCATGTTTAAAGTGATTTTCATGCTTCCAGGGCCCGGGAAGTGAATTAAATACCATTTGGAGGCATTTAATGTTCAAGCAAAAACAGCTGATTTTTGACAAAAGAGATAACACCCCCCCATTACGTCATTCTTCAGAAAGGTGAAAAATGGTCAGTTTTCAAATGTTTTATTTTTGAACGTCAGTTCACATTTGTAGGTGGATTATTAGTTTTAGAGCAAAAATTAGCATGTTTAAAGTGATTTTCATGCTTCCAGGAGCCCGGGAAGTGAATTAAATACCATTTGGAGGCATTTAATGTTTAAGCAAAAACAGCTGATTTTTGACAAAAGAGATAACACCCCCCCATTACGTCATGCTTCAGAAAGGTGAAAAATTGTCAGTTTTCAAATGTTTTATTTTTGAATGTCAGTTCACATTTGTAGCTGGATCATCAGTTTTAGAGCTAAAATTAGCATGTTTAAAGTGATTTTCATGCTTCCAGGGGCCCGGGAAGTGAATTAAATACCATTTGGAGGCATTTACTGTTCAAGCAAAAACGGCTGATTTTTGACAAAAGAGATAACACCCCCCCATTACGTCATTCTTCAGAAAGGTGAAAAATGGTCCGTTTTCAAATGTTTTATTTTTGAACGTCAGTTCACATTTGTAGGTGGATTATTAGTTTTACAGCTAAAATTAGCATGTTTAAAGTGATTTTCATCCTTCCAGGGGCTCTAAACACAAGATTTGTGGAATGGTTAAAAGTGCATGAAAGTGGCCAATTTGCTCACTCTGAGGTCTCAAAAAGTGGTTCTTCACCCCGGGAAGTGAATTAAATACCATTTGGAGGCATTTAATGTTCAAGCAAAAACAGCTGATTTTTTACAAAAGAGATAACACCCCCCATTACGTCATGCTTCAGAAAGGTGAAAAATTGTCCGTTTTCAAATGTTTTATTTTTGAATGTCAGTTCACATTTGTAGGTGGCTCATCAGTTTTAGAGCTAAAATTAGCATGTTTAAAGTGATTTTCATGCTTCCGGGGGCCCGGGAAGTGAATTAAATACCATTTGGAGGCATTTAATGTTCAAGCAAAAACAGCTGATTTTTGACAAAAGAGATAACACCCTCCCATTACGTCATTCTTCAGAAAGGTGAAAAATGGTCCGTTTTCAAATGTTTTATTTTTGAACGTCAGTTCACATTTGCAGGTGGATTCTTAGTTTTAGAGCTAAAATTTGCATGTTTAAAGTGATTTTCATGCTTCCAGGGGCCCGGGAAGTGAATTAAATACCATTTGGAGGTATTTAATGTTCAAGCAAAAACGGCTGATTTTTTACAAAAGAGATAACACCCCCCCATTACGTCATTCTTCAGAAAGGTGAAAAATGGTCAGTTTTCAAATGTTTTATTTTTGAACGTCAGTTCACATTTGTAGGTGGATTATTAGTTTTAGAGCTAAAATTAGCATGTTTAAAGTGATTTTCATCCTTCCCGGGGCTCTAAACACAAGATTTGTGGAATGGTTAAAAGTGCATGAAAGTGGCCAATTTGCTCACTCTGAGGTCTCAAAAAGTGTTTCTTCACCCCGGGAAGTGAATTAAATACCATTTGGAGGCATTTAATGTTCAAGCCAAAACAGCTGATTTTTGACAAAAGAGATAACACCCCCCCATTACGTCATGCTTCAGAAAGGTGAAAAATGGTCCGTTTTCAAATGTTTTATTTTTGAACGTCAGTTCACATTTCTAGGTGGATTATTAGTTTTAGAGCTAAAATTAGCATGTTTAAAGTGATTTTCATGCTTCCAGGGGCCCGGGAAGTGAATTAAATACCATTTGGAGGCATTTAATGTTCAAGCAAAAACAGCTGATTTTTGTCAAAAGAGATAACACCCCCCATTACATCATTCTTCAGAAAGGTGAAAAATGGTCCAGTTTCAAATGTTTTATTTTTGAACGTCAGTTCACATTTGTAGGTGGATTATTAGTTTTAGAGCTAAAATTATCATGTTTAAAGTGATTTTCATGCTTCCAGGGGCTCTAAACACAAGATTTGTGGAATGGTTAAAAGTGCACGAAAATGGCCAATTTGCTCACTCTGAGGTCTCAAAAAGTGTTTCTTCACCCCGGGAAGTGAATTAAATACTAATTGGAGGCATTTAATGTTCAAGCAAAAACAGCTGATTTTTGACAAAAGAGATAACACCCCCCCATTACGTCATGCTTCAGAAAGGTGAAAAATTGTACGTTTTCAAATGTTTTATTTTTGAATGTCAGTTCACATTTGTAGGTGGATCATCAGTTTTAGAGCTAAAATTAGCATGTTTAAAGTGATGTTCATGCTTCCAGGGGCCCGGGCAGTGAATTAAATACCATTTGGAGGCATTTAATGTTCAAGTAAAAACAGCTGATTTTTGACAAAAGAGATAACACCCCCCATTACGTCATTCTTCAGAAAGGTGAAAAATGGTCCGTTTTCAAATGTTTTATTTTTGAACGTCTGTTCACATTTGTAGGTGGATTATTAGTTTTAGAGCTAAAATTAGCATGTTTAAAGTGATTTTCATGCTTCCAGGGGCCCGGGAAGTAAATTAAATACCATTTGGAGGCATTTAATGTTCAGGGCAAAAACAGCAGATTTTTGACAAAAGAGATAACACCCCCCCATTACGTCATTCTTCAGAAAGGTGAAAAATGGTCCGTTTTCAAATGTTTTATTTTTGAACGTCAGTTCACATTTGTAGGTGGATTATTAGTTTTACAGCTAAAATTAGCATGTTTAAAGTGATTTTCATGCTTCCAGGGACCTTAAACACAAGATTTGTGGAATGGTTAAAAGTGCATGAAAATCGCGAATTTGCTCACTCTGAGGTCTCAAAAAGTGTTTCTTTACCCCGGGAAGTGAATTAAATACCATTTGGAGGCATTTAATGTTCAAGCAAAAACGGCTGATTTTTGACAAAAGAGATAACACCCCCCCATTACGTCATTCTTCAGAAAGGTAAAAAATGGTCCGTTTTCAAATGTTTTATTTTTGAGCGTCAGTTCACATTTGTAGGTGGATCATCAGTTTTAGAGCTAAAATTAGCATGTTTAAAGTGGTTTTCATGCTTCCAGGGGCCCGGGAAGTGAATTAAATACCATTTGGAGGCAGTTAATGTTCAAGCAAAAACGGCTGATTTTTGACAAAAGAGATAACACCCCCCCATTACGTCATGCTTCAGAAAGGTAAAAAATGGTCCGTTTTCAAATGTTTTATTTTTGAACGTCAGTTCACATTTGTAGGTGGATTATTAGTTTTAGAGCTAAAATTAGCATGTTTAACGTGATTTTCATGCTTCCAGGGGCTCTAAACACAAGATTTGTGGAATGGTTAAAAGTGCATGAAAGTGGCCAATTTGCTCACTTTGAGGTCTCAAAAAGTGTTTCTTCACCCCGGGAAGTGAATTAAATACCATTTGGAGGCATTTAATGTTCAAGCAAAAACAGCTGATTTTTGACAAAAGAGATAACACCCCCCATTACGTCATTCTTCAGAAAGGTGAAAAATGGTCCATTTTCAAATGTTTTATTTTTGAATGTCAGTTCACATTTGTAGCTGGATCATCAGTTTTAGAGCTAAAATTAGCATGTTTAAAGTGATTTTCATGCTTCCAGGGGCCCGGGAAGTGAATTAAATACCATTTGGAGGCATTTAATGTTCAAGCAAAAACAGCAGATTTTTGACAAAAGAGATAACACCCTCCCATTACGTCATTCTTCAGAAAGGTGAAAAATGGTCCGTTTTCAAATGTTTTATTTTTGAACGTCAGTTCACATTTGTAGGTGGATTATTAGTTTTAGAGCTAAAATTAGCATGTTTAAAGTGATTTTCATGCTTCCAGGGGCCCGGGAAGTGAATTAAATACCATTTGGAGGCATTTAATGTTCAAGCAAAAACGGCTGAAGGTGAAAAATGGTCTGTTTTCAAATGTTTTATTTTTGAACGTCAGTTCACATTTGTAGGTGGATTATTAGTTTTAGAGCTAAAATTAGCATGCTTAAAGTGATTTTCATGCTTCCAGGGGCCCGAGAAGTGAATTAAATACCATTTGGAGGCATTTAATGTTCAAGCAAAAACGGCTGATTTTTGACAAAAGAGATAACACCCCCCATTACGTCATTCTTCAGAAAGGTGGAAAATGGTCCGTTTTCAAATGTTTTATTTTTGAACGTCAGTTCACATTTGTAGGTGGATTATTAGTTTCAGAGCTAAAATTAGCATGTTTAAAGTGATTTTCATGCTTCCAGGGCCCGGGAAGTGAATTAAATACCATTTGGAGGCATTTAATGTTCAAGCAAAAACAGCTGATTTTTGACAAAAGAGATAACACCCCCCCATTACGTCATTCTTCAGAAAGGTGAAAAATGGTCCGTTTTCAAATGTTTTATTTTTGAACGTCAGTTCACATTTGTAGGTGGATTATTAGTTTTAGAGCAAAAATTAGCATGTTTAAAGTGATTTTCATGCTTCCAGGGGCCCGGGAAGTGAATTAAATACCATTTGGAGGCATTTATGTTCAAGCAAAAACAGCTGATTTTGACAAAAGAGATAACACCCCCCCATTATGTCATTCTTCAGAAAGGTGAAAAATTGTCCGTTTTCAAATGTTTTATTTTTGAACGTCAGTTCACATTTGTAGGTGGATTATTAGTTTTAGAGCTAAAATTAGCATGTTTAAAGTGATTTTCATCCTTCCAGGGGCTCTAAACACAAAATTTGTGGAATGGTCAAAAGTGCATGAAAATGGCCTATTTGCTCACTCTGAGGTCTCAAAAAGTGTTTTTTCACCCCGGGAAGTGAATTAAATACCATTTGGAGGCATTTAATGTTTAAGCAAAAACAGCTGATTTTTGACAAAAGAGATAACACCCCCCCATTACGTCATGCTTCAGAAAGGTGAAAAATTGTCAGTTTTCAAATGTTTTATTTTTGAATGTCAGTTCACATTTGTAGCTGGATCATCAGTTTTAGAGCTAAAATTAGCATGTTTAAAGTGATTTTCATGCTTCCAGGGGCCCGGGAAGTGAATTAAATACCATTTGGAGGCATTTAATGTTCAAGCAAAAACAGTTGATTTTTGACAAAAGAGATAACACCCCCCCCCATTACGTCATGCTTCAGAAAGGTGAAAAATTGTCCGTTTTCAAATGTTTTATTTTTGAATGTCAGTTCACATTTGTAGGTGGATCATCAGTTTTAGAGCTAAAATTAGCATGTTTAAAGTGATTTTCATGCTTCCAGGGGCCCGGGAAGTGAATTAAATACCATTTGGAGGCATTTAATGTTCAAGCAAAAACAGCTGATTTTTGACAAAAGAGATAACACCCCCCCCCATTACGTCATTCTTCAGAAAGGTGAAAAATGGTGGGTTTTCAAATGTTTTATTTTTGAACGTCAGTTCACATTTGTAGGTGGATCTTCAGTTTTAGAGCTAAAATTAGCATGTTTAAAGTGGTTTTCATGCTTCCAGGGGCCCGGGAAGTGAATTAAATACCATTTGGAGGCAGTTAATGTTCAAGCAAAAACAGCTGATTTTTGACAAAAGAGATAACACCCCCCCATTACGTCATGCTTCAGAAAGGTAAAAAATGGTCCGTTTTCAAATGTTTTAATTTTGAACGTCAGTTCACATTTGTAGGTGGATTATTAGTTTTAGAGCTAAAATTAGCATGTTTAACGTGATTTTCATGCTTCCAGGGGCTCTAAACACAAGATTTGTGGAATGGTTAAAAGTGCATAAAAGTGGCCAATTTGCTCACTTTGAGGTCTCAAAAAGTGTTTCTTCACCCCGGGAAGTGAATTAAATACCATTTGGAGGCATTTAATGTTCAAGCAAAAACAGCTGATTTTTGACAAAAGAGATAACACCCCCCATTACGTCATGCTTCAGAAAGGTGAAAAAATGTCCGTTTTCAAATGTTTTATTTTTGAATGTCAGTTCACATTTGTAGGTGGATCATCAGTTTTAGAGCTAAAATTAGCATGTTTAAAGTGATTTTCATGCTTTCAGGGGCCCGGGCAGTGGATTAAATACCATTTGGAGGCATTTAATGTTCAAGTAAAAACAGCTTAATTTTGACAAAAGAGATAACACCCCCCCATTACGTCATTCTTCAGAAAGGTGAAAAATGGTCCATTTTCAAATGTTTTATTTTTGAATGTCAGTTCACATTTGTAGCTGGATCATCAGTTTTAGAGCTAAAATTAGCATGTTTAAAGTGATTTTCATGCTTCCAGGGGCCCTGGAATTGAATTAAATACCATTTGGAGGCATTTAATGTTCAAGCAAAAACAGCTGATTTTTGACAAAAGAGATAACACCCTCCCATTACGTCATTCTTCAGAAAGGTGAAAAATGGTCCGTTTTCAAATGTTTTATTTTTGAACGTCAGTTCACATTTGTAGGTGGATTATTAGTTTTAGAGCTAAAATTAGCATGTTTAAAGTGATTTTCATGCTTCCAGGGGCCCGGGAAGTGAATTAAATACCATTTGGAGGCATTTAATGTTCAAGCAAAAACGGCTGAAGGTGAAAAATGGTCTGTTTTCAAATGTTTTATTTTTGAACGTCAGTTCACATTTGTAGGTGGATTATTAGTTTTAGAGCTAAAATTAGCATGTTTAAAGTGATTTTCATGCTTCCAGGGGCCCGAGAAGTGAATTAAATACCATTTGGAGGCATTTAATGTTCAAGCAAAAACGGCTGATTTTTGACAAAAGAGATAACACCCCCCATTACGTCATTCTTCAGAAAGGTGGAAAATGGTCCGTTTTCAAATGTTTTATTTTTGAACGTCAGTTCACATTTGTAGGTGGATTATTAGTTTTAGAGCTAAAATTAGCATGTTTAAAGTGATTTTCATGCTTCCAGGGCCCGGGAAGTGAATTAAATACCATTTGGAGGCATTTAATGTTCAAGCAAAAACAGGTGATTTTTGACAAAAGAGATAACACCCCCCCATTACGTCATTCTTCAGAAACGTGAAAAATGGTCCGTTTTCAAATGTTTTATTTTTGAACGTCAGTTCACATTTGTAGGTGGATTATAAGTTTTACCGCTAAAATTAGCATGTTTAAAGTGATTTTGATGCTTCCAGGGGCCCGGGAAGTGAATTAAATACCATTTGGAGGCATTTAATGTTCAAGCAAAAACGGCAGATTTTTGACAAAAGAGATAACACCCCCCCATTACGTCATTCTTCAGAAAGGTGAAAAATGGTCCGTTTTCAAATGTTTTATTTTTGAACGTCAGTTCACATTTGTAGGTGGATTATTAGTTTTAGAGCTAAAATTAGCATGTTTAAAGTGATTTTCATGCTTCCAGGGGCTCTAAACACAAGATTTGTGGAATGGTTAAAAGTGCATGAAAATGGCCAATTTTCTCACTCTGAGGTCTCAAAAAGTGTTTCTTCACCCCGGGAAGTGAATTAAATACCATTTGGAGGCATTTAATGTTCAAGCAAAAACAGCTGATTTTTTGACAAAAGAGATAACACCCCCCCCATTACGTCATGCTTCAGAAAGGTGAAAAATTGTCAGTTTTCAAATGTTTTATTTTTGAATGTCAGTTCACATTTGTAAGTGGATCATAAGTTTTAGAGCTAAAATTAGCATGTTTAAAGTGATTTTCATGCTTCCAGGGGCCCGGGAAGTGAATTAAATACCATTTGGAGGCATTTAATGTTCAAGCAAAAACAGCTGATTTTTGACAAAAGAGATAACACCCCCCATTACGTCATTCTTCAGAAAGGTGAAAAATGGTGCGTTTTCAAATGTTTTATTTTTGAATGTCAGTTCACATTTGTAGGTGGATTATTAGTTTTAGAGTTAAAATTAGCATGTTTAAAGTGATTTTCATCCTTCCAGGGGCTCGAAACACAAGATTTGTGGAATGGTTAAAAGTGCATGAAAATGGCCAATTTGCTCACTCTGAGGTCTCAAAAAGTGTTTCTTCTCCCCGGGAAGTGAATTAAATACCATTTGGAGGCATTTAATGTTCAAGCGAAAACAGCTGATTTTTGACAAAAGAGATAACACCCCCCATTACGTCATTCTTCAGAAAGGTGAAAAATGGTCCGTTTTCAAATGTTTTATTTTTGAACGTCAGTTCACATTTGTAGGTGGATTATTAGTTTTAGAGCTAAAATTAGCATGTTTAAAGTGATTTTCATGCTTCCAGGGGCCCGGGAAGTGAATTAAATACCATTTTGAGGCATTTAATGTTCAAGCAAAAACAGCTGATTTTTGACAAAAGAGATAACACCCCCCCATTACGTCATTCTTCAGAAACTTGAAAAATGGTCCGTTTTCAAAGGTTTTATTTTTGAACGTCAGTTCACATTTGTAGGTGGATTATAAGTTTTACAGCTAAAATTAGCATGTTTAAAGTGATTTTGATGCTTCCAGGGGCCCGGGAAGTGAATTAAATACCATTTGGAGGCATTTAATGTTCAAGCAAAAACGGCTGATTTTTGACAAAAGAGATAACACCCCCCCATTACGTCATTCTTCAGAAAGGTGAAAAATGGTCCGTTTTCAAATGTTTTATTTTTGAACGTCAGTTCACATTTGTAGGTGGATTATTAGTTTTAGAGCTAAAATTAGCATGTTTAAAGTGATTTTCATGCTTCCAGGGGCCCGGGAAGTGAATTAAATACCATTTGGAGGCATTTAATGTTCAAGCAAAAACGGCAGATTTTTCACAAAAGAGATAACACCCCCCCATTACGTCATTCTTCAGAAAGGTGAAAAATGGTCCGTTTTCAAATGTTTTATTTTTGAACGTCAGTTTACATTTGTAGGTGGATTATTATTTTTAGAGCTAAAATTAGCATGTTTAAAGTGATTTTCATCCTTCCAGGGGCTCTAAACACAAGATTTGTGGAATGGTTAAAAGTGCATGAAAATGGCCAATTTGCTCACTCTGAGGTCTCAAAAAGTGTTTCTTCACCCCGGGAAGTGAATTAAATACCATTTGGAGGCATTTAATGATCAAGCAAAAACAGCTGATTTTTGACAAAAGAGATAACACCCCCCCCATTACGTCATGCTTCAGAAAGGTGAAAAATTGTCAGTTTTCAAATGTTTTATTTTTGAATGTCAGTTCACATTTGTAGGTGGATCATCAGTTTTAGAGCTAAAATTAGCATGTTTAAAGTGATTTTCATGCTTCCAGGGGCCCAGGAAGTGAATTAAATACCATTTGGAGGCATTTAATGTTCAAGCAAAAACAGCTGATTTTTGACAAAAGAGATAACACCCCCCATTACGTCATTCTTCAGAAAGGTGAAAAATGGTCCGTTTTCAAATGTTTTATTTTTGAACGTCAGTTCACATTTGTAGGTGGATTATTAGTTTTAGAGCTAAAATTAGCATGTTTAAAGTGATTTTCATGCTTCCAGGGGCCCGGGAAGTGAATTAAATACCATTTGGAGGCATTTAATGTTCAAGCAAAAACGGCTGATTTTTGACAAAAGAGATAACACCCCCCCCCCCCCATTACGTCATTCTTCAGAAAGGTGAAAAAAATGGTCAGTTTTCAAATGTTTTATTTTTGAACGTCAGTTCACATTTGTAGGTGGATCATCAGTTTTAGAGCTAAAATTAGCATGTTTAAAGTGATTTTCATGCTTCCAGGAGCCCGGGAAGTGAATTAAATACCATTTGGAGGCATTTAATGTTCAAGCAAAAACAGCTGATTTTTGACAAAAGAGATAACACCCCCCCATTACGTCATGCTTCATAAAGGTGAAAAATTGTCCGTTTTCAAATGTTTTATTTTTGAATGTCAGTTCACATTTGTAGGTGGATTATCAGTTTTAGAGCTAAAATTAGCATGTTTAAAGTGATTTTCATGCTTCCAGGGGCCCGGGAAGTGAATTAAATACCATTTGGAGGCATTTAATGTTCAAGCAAAAACAGCTGATTTTTGACAAAAGAGATAACACCCCCCATTACGTCATTCTTCAGAAAGGTGGAAAATGGTCCGTTTTCAAATGTTTTATTTTTGAACGTCAGTTCACATTTGTAGGTGGATTATTAGTTTTAGAGCTAAAATTAGCATGTTTAAAGTGATTTTCATGCTTCCAGGGCCCGGGAAGTGAATTAAATACCATTTGGAGGCATTTAATGTTCAAGCAAAAACAGGTGATTTTTGACAAAAGAGATAACACCCCCCCATTACGTCATTCTTCAGAAACGTGAAAAATGGTCCGTTTTCAAATGTTTTATTTTTGAACGTCAGTTCACATTTGTAGGTGGATTATAAGTTTTACCGCTAAAATTAGCATGTTTAAAGTGATTTTGATGCTTCCAGGGGCCCGGGAAGTGAATTAAATACCATTTGGAGGCATTTAATGTTCAAGCAAAAACGGCAGATTTTTGACAAAAGAGATAACACCCCCCCATTACGTCATTCTTCAGAAAGGTGAAAAATGGTCCGTTTTCAAATGTTTTATTTTTGAACGTCAGTTCACATTTGTAGGTGGATTATTAGTTTTAGAGCTAAAATTAGCATGTTTAAAGTGATTTTCATCCTTCCAGGGGCTCTAAACACAAGATTTGTGGAATGGTTAAAAGTGCATGAAAATGGCCAATTTGCTCACTCTGAGGTCTCAAAAAGTGTTACTTCACCCTGGGAAGTGAATTAAATACCATTTGGAGGCATTTAATGTTCAAGCAAAAACAGCTGATTTTTGACAAAAGAGATAACACCCCCCCATTACGTCATGCTTCAGAAAGGTGAAAAATTGTCCGTTTTCAAATGTTTTATTTTTGAATGTCAGTTCACATTTGTAGGTGGATCATCAGTTTTAGAGCTAAAATTAGCATGTTTAAAGTGATTTTCATGCTTCCAGGAGCCCGGGAAGTGAATTAAATACCATTTGGAGGCATTTAATGTTCAAGCAAAAACAGCTGATTTTTGACAAAAGAGATAACACCCCCCCATTACGTCATGCTTCATAAAGGTGAAAAATTGTCCGTTTTCAAATGTTTTATTTTTGAATGTCAGTTCACATTTGTAGGTGGATTATCAGTTTTAGAGCTAAAATTAGCATGTTTAAAGTGATTTTCATGCTTCCAGGGGCCCGGGAAGTGAATTAAATACCATGTGGAGGCATTTAATGTTCAAGCAAAAACAGCTGATTTTTGACAAAAGAGATAACACCCCCCATTACGTCATTCTTCAGAAAGGTGGAAAATGGTCCGTTTTCAAATGTTTTATTTTTGAACGTCAGTTCACATTTGTAGGTGGATTATTAGTTTTAGAGCTAAAATTAGCATGTTTAAAGTGATTTTCATGCTTCCAGGGCCCGGGAAGTGAATTAAATACCATTTGGAGGCATTTAATGTTCAAGCAAAAACAGGTGATTTTTGACAAAAGAGATAACACCCCCCCATTACGTCATTCTTCAGAAACGTGAAAAATGGTCCGTTTTCAAATGTTTTATTTTTGAACGTCAGTTCACATTTGTAGGTGGATTATAAGTTTTACCGCTAAAATTAGCATGTTTAAAGTGATTTTGATGCTTCCAGGGGCCCGGGAAGTGAATTAAATACCATTTGGAGGCATTTAATGTTCAAGCAAAAACGGCAGATTTTTGACAAAAGAGATAACACCCCCCCATTACGTCATTCTTCAGAAAGGTGAAAAATGGTCCGTTTTCAAATGTTTTATTTTTGAACGTCAGTTCACATTTGTAGGTGGATTATTAGTTTTAGAGCTAAAATTAGCATGTTTAAAGTGATTTTCATGCTTCCAGGGGCTCTAAACACAAGATTTGTGGAATGGTTAAAAGTGCATGAAAATGGCCAATTTTCTCACTCTGAGGTCTCAAAAAGTGTTTCTTCACCCCGGGAAGTGAATTAAATACCATTTGGAGGCATTTAATGTTCAAGCAAAAACAGCTGATTTTTTGACAAAAGAGATAACACCCCCCCCATTACGTCATGCTTCAGAAAGGTGAAAAATTGTCAGTTTTCAAATGTTTTATTTTTGAATGTCAGTTCACATTTGTATGTGGATCATAAGTTTTAGAGCTAAAATTAGCATGTTTAAAGTGATTTTCATGCTTCCAGGGGCCCGGGAAGTGAATTAAATACCATTTGGAGGCATTTAATGTTCAAGCAAAAACAGCTGATTTTTGACAAAAGAGATAACACCCCCCATTACGTCATTCTTCAGATAGGTGAAAAATGGTGCGTTCTCAAATGTTTTATTTTTGAATGTCAGTTCACATTTGTAGGTGGATTATTAGTTTTAGAGTTAAAATTAGCATGTTTAAAGTGATTTTCATCCTTCCAGGGGCTCGAAACACAAGATTTGTGGAATGGTTAAAAGTGCATGAAAATGGCCAATTTGCTCACTCTGAGGTCTCAAAAAGTGTTTCTTCTCCCCGGGAAGTGAATTAAATACCATTTGGAGGCATTTAATGTTCAAGCGAAAACAGCTGATTTTTGACAAAAGAGATAACACCCCCCATTACGTCATTCTTCAGAAAGGTGAAAAATGGTCCGTTTTCAAATGTTTTATTTTTGAACGTCAGTTCACATTTGTAGGTGGATTATTAGTTTTAGAGCTAAAATTAGCATGTTTAAAGTGATTTTCATGCTTCCAGGGGCCCGGGAAGTGAATTAAATACCATTTTGAGGCATTTAATGATCAAGCAAAAACAGCTGATTTTTGACAAAAGAGATAACACCCCCCCCCATTACGTCATGCTTCAGAAAGGTGAAAAATTGTCAGTTTTCAAATGTTTTATTTTTGAATGTCAGTTCACATTTGTAGGTGGATCATCAGTTTTAGAGCTAAAATTAGCATGTTTAAAGTGATTTTCATGCTTCCAGGGGCCCAGGAAGTAAATTAAATACCATTTGGAGGCATTTAATGTTCAAGCAAAAACAGCTGATTTTTGACAAAAGAGATAACACCCCCCATTACGTCATTCTTCAGAAAGGTGAAAAATGGTCCGTTTTCAAATGTTTTATTTTTGAACGTCAGTTCACATTTGTAGGTGGATTATTAGTTTTAGAGCTAAAATTAGCATGTTTAAAGTGATTTTCATGCTTCCAGGGGCCCGGGAAGTGAATTAAATACCATTTGGAGGCATTTAATGTTCAAGCAAAAACGGCTGATTTTTGACAAAAGAGATAACACCCCCCCCATTACGTCATTCTTCAGAAAGGTGAAAAAAATGGTCAGTTTTCAAATGTTTTATTTTTGAACGTCAGTTCACATTTGTAGGTGGATTATTATTTTTAGAGCTAAAATTAGCATGTTTAAAGTGATTTTCATCCTTCCAGGGGCTCTAAACACAAGATTTGTGGAATGGTTAAAAGTGCATGAAAATGGCCAATTTGCTCACTCTGAGGTCTCAAAAAGTGTTTCTTCACCCTGGGAAGTGAATTAAATACCATTTGGAGGCATTTAATGTTCAAGCAAAAACAGCTGATTTTTGACAAAAGAGATAACACCCCCCCATTACGTCATGCTTCAGAAAGGTGAAAAATTGTCCGTTTTCAAATGTTTTATTTTTGAATGTCAGTTCACATTTGTAGGTGGATCATCAGTTTTAGAGCTAAAATTAGCATGTTTAAAGTGATTTTCATGCTTCCAGGAGCCCGGGAAGTGAATTAAATACCATTTGGAGGCATTTAATGTTCAAGCAAAAACAGCTGATTTTTGACAAAAGAGATAACACCCCCCCATTACGTCATGCTTCAGAAAGGTGAAAAATTGTCCGTTTTCAAATGTTTTATTTTTGAATGTCAGTTCACATTTGTAGGTGGATCATCAGTTTTAGAGCTAAAATTAGCATGTTTAAAGTGATTTTCATGCTTCCAGGGGCCCGGGAAGTGAATTAAATACCATTTGGAGGCATTTAATGTTCAAGCAAAAACAGCTGATTTTTGACAAAAGAGATAACACCCCCCATTACGTCATGCTTCAGAAAGGTAAAAAATGGTCCGTTATCAAATGTTTTATTTTTGAACGTCAGTTCACATTTGTAGGTGGATTATTAGTTTTAGAGCTAAAATTAGCATGTTTAACGTGATTTTCATGCTTCCAGGGGCTCTAAACACAAGATTTGTGGAATGGTTAAAAGTGCATAAAAGTGGCCAATTTGCTCACTTTGAGGTCTCAAAAAGTGTTTCTTCATCCCGGGAAGTGAATTAAATACCATTTGGAGGCATTTAATGTTCAAGCAAAAACAGCAGATTTTTGACAAAAGAGATAACACCCCCCATTACGTCATGCTTCAGAAAGGTGAAAAATTGTCCGTTTTCAAATGTTTTATTTTTGAATGTCAGTTCACATTTGTAGGTGGATCATCAGTTTTAGAGCTAAAATTAGCATGTTTAAAGTGATTTTCATGCTTTCAGGGGCCCGGGCAGTGGATTAAATACCATTTGGAGGCATTTAATGTTCAAGTAAAAACAGCTTAATTTTGACAAAAGAGATAACACCCCCCCATTACGTCATTCTTCAGAAAGGTGAAAAATGGTCCATTTTCAAATGTTTTATTTTTGAATGTCAGTTCACATTTGTAGCTGGATCATCAGTTTTAGAGCTAAAATTAGCATGTTTAAAGTGATTTTCATGCTTCCAGGGGCCCGGGAAGTGAATTAAATACCATTTGGAGGCATTTAATGTTCAAGCAAAAACAGCTGATTTTTGACAAAAGAGATAACACCCTCCCATTACGTTATTCTTCAGAAAGGTGAAAAATGGTCCGTTTTCAAATGTTTTACTTTTTGAATGTCAGTTCACATTTGTAGGTGGATTATTAGTTTTAGAGCTAAAATTAGCATGTTTAAAGTGATTTTCATGCTTCCAGGGGCCCGGGAAGTGAATTAAATACCATTTGGAGGCATTTAATGTTCAAGCAAAAACGGCTGAAGGTGAAAAATGGTCTGTTTTCAAATGTTTTATTTTTGAACGTCAGTTCACATTTGTAGGTGGATTATTAGTTTTAGAGCTAAAATTAGCATGTTTAAAGTGATTTTCATGCTTCCAGGGGCCCGAGAAGTGAATTAAATACCATTTGGAGGCATTTAATGTTCAAGCAAAAACGGCTGATTTTTGACAAAAGAGATAACACCCCCCATTACGTCATTCTTCAGAAAGGTGGAAAATGGTCCGTTTTCAAATGTTTTATTTTTGAACGTCAGTTCACATTTGTAGGTGGATTATTAGTTTTAGAGCTAAAATTAGCATGTTTGAAGTGATTTTCATGCTTCCAGGAACTCTAAACACAAGATTTGTGGAATGGTTAAAAGTGCATGAAAATGGCCAATTTGCTCACTCTGAGGTCTCAAAAAGTGTTTCTTCACCCCAAAAAGTGAATTAAATACCATTTGGAGGCATTTAATGTTCAAGCAAAAACAGCTGATTTTTGACAAAAGAGATAACACCCCCCCATTACGTCATTCTTCAGAAAGGTGAAAAATGGTCCGTTTTCAAATGTTTTATTTTTGAACGTCAGTTCACATTTGTAGGTGGATTATTAGTTTTAGAGCTAAAATTAGCATGTTTAAAGTGATTTTCATCCTTCCAGGGGCTCTAAACACAAGATTTGTGGAATGGTTAAAAGTGCATGAAAATGCTCAATTTGCTCACTCTGAGGTCTCAAAAAGTGTTTCTTCACCCCGGGACGTGAATTAAATACCATTTGGAGGCATTTAATGTTTAAGCAAAAACAGCTGATTTTGACAAAAGAAATAACACCCTCCCATTACGTCATTCTTCAGAAAGGTGAAAAATGGTCCGTTTTCAAATGTTTTATTTTTGAACGTCAGTTCACATTTGTAGGTGGATTATTAGTTTCAGAGCTAAAATTAGCATGTTTAAAGTGATTTTCATGCTTCCAGGGCCCGGGAAGTGAATTAAATACCATTTGGAGGCATTTAATGTTCAAGCAAAAACACTTGATTTTTGACAAAAGAGATAACACCCCCCCATTACGTCATTCTTCAGAAAGGTGAAAAATGGTCCGTTTTCAAATGTTTTATTTTTGAACGTCAGTTCACATTTGTAGGTGGATTATTAGTTTTAGAGCAAAAATTAGCATGTTTAAAGTGATTTTCATGCTTCCAGGGGCCCTGGAAGTGAATTAATTACCATTTGGAGGCATTTATGTTCAAGCAAAAACAGCTGATTTTTGACAAAAGAGATAACACCCCCCCATTATGTCATTCTTCAGAAAGGTGAAAAATTGTCCGTTTTCAAATGTTTTATTTTTGAACGTCAGTTCACATTTGTAGGTGGATTATTAGTTTTAGAGCTAAAATTAGCATGTTTAAAGTGATTTTCATCCTTCCAGGGGCTCTAAACACAAAATTTGTGGAATGGTCAAAAGTGCATGAAAATGGCCTATTTGCTCACTCTGAGGTCTCAAAAAGTGTTTTTTCACCCCGGGAAGTGAATTAAATACCATTTGGAGGCATTTAATGTTTAAGCAAAAACAGCTGATTTTTTACAAAAGAGATAACACCCCCCCATTACGTCATGCTTCAGAAAGGTGAAAAATTGTCCGTTTTCAAATGTTTTATTTTTGAATGTCAGTTCACATTTGTAGGTGGATCATCAGTTTTAGAGCTAAAATTAGCATGTTTAAAGTGATTTTCATGCTTCCGGGGGCCCGGGAAGTGAATTAAATACCATTTGGAGGCATTTAATGTTCAAGCAAAAACAGCTGATTTTTGACAAAAGAGATAACACCCTCCCATTACGTCATTCTTCAGAAAGGTGAAAAATGGTCCGTTTCCAAATGTTTTATTTTTGAACGTCAGTTCACATTTGCAGGTGGATTATTAGTTTTAGAGCTAAAATTAGCATGTTTAAAGTGATTTTCATGCTTCCAGGGGCCCGGGAAGTGAATTAAATACCATTTGGAGGTATTTAATGTTCAAGCAAAAACGGCTGATTTTTGACAAAAGAGATAACACCCCCCATTACGTCATTCTTCAGAAAGGTGAAAAATGGTCCGTTTTCAAATGTTTTATTTTTGAACGTCAGTTCACATTTGTAGGTGGATTATTAGTTTTAGAGCTAAAATTAGCATGTTTAAAGTGATTTTCATCCTTCCAGGGGCTCTAAACACAAGATTTGTGGAATGGTTAAAAGTGCATGAAAGTGGCCAATTTGCTCACTCTGAGGTCTCAAAAAGTGTTTCTTCACCCCGGGAAGTGAATTAAATACCATTTGGAGGCATTTAATGTTCAAGCAAAAATAGCTGATTTTTGACAAAAGAGATAACACCCCCCATTACGTCATTCTTCAGAAAGGTGAAAAATGGTCCGTTTTCAAATGTTTTATTTTTGAACGTCAGTTCACATTTGTAGGTGGATTATTAGTTTTAGAGCTAAAATTAGCATGTTTAAAGTGATTTTCATGCTTCCAGGGGCCCGGTAAGTGAATTAAATACCATTTAGAGGCATTTAATGTTCAAGCAAAAACGGCTGATTTTTGACAAAAGAGATAACAACTCCCCATTACGTCATTCTTCAGAAAGGTGAAAATTGGTCCGTTTTCAAATGTTTTATTTTTGAACGTCAGTTCACATTTGTAGGTGGATTATTAGTTTTAGAGCTAAAATTAGCATGTTTAAAGTGATTTTCATGCTTCCAGGGGCCCGGGAAGTGAATTAAATATCATTTGGAGGCATTTAATGTTCAAGCAAAAACAGCTGATTTTTGACAAAAGAGATAACACCCCCCCATTACGTCATGCTTCAGAAAGGTGAAAAATGGTCCGTTTTCAAATGTTTTATTTTTGAACGTCAGTTCACATTTCTAGGTGGATTATTAGTTTTAGAGCTAAAATTAGCATGTTTAAAGTGATTTTCATGCTTCCAGGGGCCCGGGAAGTGAATTAAATACCATTTGGAGGCATTTAATGTTCAAGCAAAAACAGCTGATTTTTGTCAAAAGAGATAACACCCCCCATTACATCATTCTTCAGAAAGGTGAAAAATGGTCCGTTTTCAAATGTTTTTTTTTTTAACGTCAGTTCACATTTGTAGGTGGATTATTAGTTTTAGAGCTAAAATTATCATGTTTAAAGTGATTTTCATGCTTCCAGGGGCTCTAAACACAAGATTTGTGGAATGGTTAAAAGTGCATGAAAATGGCCAATTTGCTCACTCTGAGGTCTCAAAAAGTGTTTCTTCACCCCGGGAAGTGAATTAAATACCATTTGGAGGCATTTAATGTTCAAGCAAAAACAGCTGATTTTTGACGAAAGAGATAACACCCCCCATTACGTCATTCTTCAGAAAGGTGAAAAATGGTCCGTTTTCAAATGTTTTATTTTTGAATGTCAGTTCATATTTGTAGGTGGATAATTAGTTTTAGAGCTAAAATTAGCATGTTTAAAGTGATTTTCATGCTTCCAGGGGCTCTAAACACAAGATTTGTGGAATGGTTAAAAGTGCATGAAAATGGCCAATTTGCTCACTCTGAGGTCTCAAAAAGTGTTTCTTCACCCCGGGAAGTGAATTAAATACTATTTGGAGGCATTTAATGTTCAAGCAAAAACAGCTGATTTTTGACAAAAGAGATAACACCCCCCCATTACGTCATGCTTCAGAAAGGTGAAAAATTGTCCGTTTTCAAATGTTTTATTTTTGAATGTCAGTTCACATTTGTAGGTGGATCATCAGTTTTAGAGCTAAAATTAGCATGTTTAAAGTGATTTTCATGCTTCCAGGAGCCCGGGAAGTGAATTAAATACCATTTGGAGGCATTTAATGTTCAAGCAAAAACAGCTGATTTTTGACAAAAGAGATAACACCCCCCCATTACGTCATGCTTCATAAAGGTGAAAAATTGTCCGTTTTCAAATGTTTTATTTTTGAATTTCAGTTCACATTTGTAGGTGGATCATCAGTTTTAGAGCTAAAATTAGCATGTTTAAAGTGATTTTCATGCTTCCAGGGGCCCGGGAAGTGAATTAAATACCATTTGGAGGCATTTAATGTTCAAGCAAAAACAGCTGATTTTTGACAAAAGAGATAACACCCCCCCCATTACGTCATTCTTCAGAAAGGTGAAAAATGGTCCGTTTTCAAATGTTTTATTTTTGAACGTCAGTTCACATTTGTAGGTGGATTATTAGTTTTAGAGCTAAAATTAGCATGTTTAAAGTGATTTTCATGCTTCCAGGGGCCCGGGAAGTGAATTAAACACCATTTGGAGGCATTTAATGTTCAAGCAAAAACGGCTGATTTTTTGCAAAAGAGATAACACCCCCCATTACGTCATTCTTCAGAAAGGTGAAAAAAATGGTCCGTTTTCAAATGTTTTATTTTTGAACGTCAGTTCACATTTGTAGGTGGATTATTAGTTTTAGAGCTAAAATTAGCATGTTTAACGTGATTTTCATGCTTCCAGGAGCTCTAAACACAAGATTTGTGGAATGGTTAAAAGTGCATAAAAGTGGCCAATTTGCTCACTTTGAGGTCTCAAAAAGTGTTTCTTCACCCCGGGAAGTGAATTAAATACCATTTGGAGGCATTTAATGTTTAAGCAAAAACAGCTGATTTTTGACAAAAGAGATAACACCCCGCCCATTACGTCATGCTTCAGAAAGGTGAAAAATTGTCCGTTTTCAAATGTTTTATTTTTGAATGTCAGTTCACATTTGTAGGTGGATCATCAGTTTTAGAGCTAAAATTAGCATGTTTAAAGTGATTTTCATGCTTCCAGGGGCCCGGGAAGTGAATTAAATACCATTTGGAGGCATTTAATGTTCAAGCAAAAACAGCTGATTTTTGACAAAAGAGATAACACCCCCCATTACGTCATGCTTCAGAAAGGTAAAAAATTGGTCCGTTTTCAAATGTTTTATTTTTGAACGTCAGTTCACATTTGTAGGTGGATTATTAGTTTTAGAGCTAAAATTAGCATGTTTAACGTGATTTTCATGCTTCCAGGGGCTCTAAACACAAGATTTGTGGAATGGTTAAAAGTGCATAAAAGTGGCCAATTTGCTCACTTTGAGGTCTCAAAAAGTGTTTCTTCACCCCGGGAAGTGAATTAAATACCATTTGGAGGCATTTAATGTTCAAGCAAAAACAGCAGATTTTTGACAAAAGAGATAACACCCCCCATTACGTCATGCTTCAGAAAGGTGAAAAATTGTCCGTTTTCAAATGTTTTATTTTTGAATGTCAGTTCACATTTGTAGGTGGATCATCAGTTTTAGAGCTAAAATTAGCATGTTTAAAGTGATTTTCATGCTTTCAGGGGCCCGGGCAGTGGATTAAATACCATTTGGAGGCATTTAATGTTCAAGTAAAAACAGCTTAATTTTGACAAAAAGAGATAACACCCCCCCATTACGTCATTCTTCAGAAAGGTGAAAAATGGTCCATTTTCAAATGTTTTATTTTTGAATGTCAGTTCACATTTGTAGCTGGATCATCAGTTTTAGAGCTAAAATTAGCATGTTTAAAGTGATTTTCATGCTTCCAGGGGCCCGGGAAGTGAATTAAATACCATTTGGAGGCATTTAATGTTCAAGCAAAAACAGCTGATTTTTGACAAAAGAGATAACACCCTCCCATTACGTCATTCTTCAGAAAGGTGAAAAATGGTCCGTTTTCAAATGTTTTATTTTTGAACGTCAGTTCACATTTGTAGGTGGATTATTAGTTTTAGAGCTAAAATTAGCATGTTTAAAGTGATTTTCATGCTTCCAGGGGCCCGGGAAGTGAATTAAATACCATTTGGAGGCATTTAATGTTCAAGCAAAAACGGCTGAAGGTGAAAAATGGTCTGTTTTCAAATGTTTTATTTTTGAACGTCAGTTCACATTTGTAGGTGGATTATTAGTTTTAGAGCTAAAATTAGCATGTTTAAAGTGATTTTCATGCTTCCAGGGGCCCAAGAAGTGAATTAAATACCATTTGGAGGCATTTAATGTTCAAGCAAAAACGGCTGATTTTTGACAAAAGAGATAACACCCCCATTACGTCATTCTTCAGAAAGGTGGAAAATGGTCCGTTTTCAAATGTTTTATTTTTGAACGTCAGTTCACATTTGTAGGTGGATTATTAGTTTTAGAGCTAAAATTAGCATGTTTGAAGTGATTTTCATGCTTCCAGGAGCTCTAAACACAAGATTTGTGGAATGGTTAAAAGTGCATGAAAATGGCCAATTTGCTCACTCTGAGGTCTCAAAAAGTGTTTCTTCACCCCGGGAAGTGAATTAAATACCATTTGGAGGCATTTAATGTTCAAGCAAAAACAGCTGATTTTTGACAAAAGAGATAACACACCCCCATTACGTCATTCTTCAGAAAGGTGAAAAATGGTCCGTTTTCAAATGTTTTATTTTTGAACGTCAGTTCACATTTGTAGGTGGATTATTAGTTTTAGAGCTAAAATTAGCATGTTTAAAGTGATTTTCATGCTTCCAGGGCCCGGGAAGTGAATTAAATACCATTTGGAGGCATTTAATGTTCAAGCAAAAACAGCTGATTTTTGACAAAAGAGATAACACCCCCCCATTACGTCATTCTTCAGAAAGGTGAAAAATGGTCCGTTTTCAAATGTTTTATTTTTGAACGTCAGTTCACATTTGTAGGTGGATTATTAGTTTTAGAGCAAAAATTAGCATGTTTAAAGTGATTTTCATGCTTCCAGGGGCCCGGGAAGTGAATTAAATACCATTTGGAGGCATTTAATGTTTAAGCAAAAACAGCTGATTTTTGACAAAAGAGATAACACCCCCCCATTACGTCATGCTTCAGAAAGGTGAAAAATTGTCAGTTTTCAAATGTTTTATTTTTGAATGTCAGTTCACATTTGTAGCTGGATCATCAGTTTTAGAGCTAAAATTAGCTTGTTTAAAGTGATTTTCATGCTTCCAGGGGCCCGGGAAGTGAATTAAATACCATTTGGAGGCATTTAATGTTCAAGCAAAAACGGCTGATTTTTGACAAAAGAGATAACACCCCCCCATTACGTCATTCTTCAGAAAGGTGAAAAATGGTCCGTTTTCAAATGTTTTATTTTTGAACGTCAGTTCACATTTGTAGGTGGATTATTAGTTTTACAGCTAAAATTAGCATGTTTAAAGTGATTTTCATCCTTCCAGGGGCTCTAAACACAAGATTTGTGGAATGGTTAAAAGTGCATGAAAGTGGCCAATTTGCTCACTCTGAGGTCTCAAAAAGTGGTTCTTCACCCCGGGAAGTGAATTAAATACCATTTGGAGGCATTTAATGTTCAAGCAAAAACAGCTGATTTTTTACAAAAGAGATAACACCCCCCATTACGTCATGCTTCAGAAAGGTGAAAAATTGTCCGTTTTCAAATGTTTTATTTTTGAATGTCAGTTCACATTTGTAGGTGGATCATCAGTTTTAGAGCTAAAATTAGCATGTTTAAAGTGATTTTCATGCTTCCGGGGGCCCGGGAAGTGAATTAAATACCATTTGGAGGCATTTAATGTTCAAGCAAAAACAGCTGATTTTTGACAAAAGAGATAACACCCTCCCATTACGTCATTCTTCAGAAAGGTGAAAAATGGTCCGTTTTCAAATGTTTTATTTTTGAACGTCAGTTCACATTTGCAGGTGGATTATTAGTTTTAGAGCTAAAATTAGCATGTTTAAAGTGATTTTCATGCTTCCAGGGGCCCGGGAAGTGAATTAAATACCATTTGGAGGTATTTAATGTTCAAGCAAAAACGGCTGATTTTTATCAAAAGAGATAACACCCCCCCATTACGTCATTCTTCAGAAAGGTGAAAAATGGTCAGTTTTCAAATGTTTTATTTTTGAACGTCAGTTCACATTTGTAGGTGGATTATTAGTTTTAGAGCTAAAATTAGCATGTTTAAAGTGATTTTCATCCTTCCAGGG
Source organism: Lissotriton helveticus (assembly GCF_964261635.1). NCBI lineage: Eukaryota > Metazoa > Chordata > Amphibia > Caudata > Salamandridae > Lissotriton > Lissotriton helveticus. The sequence continues at coordinate 5,351,870 of NW_027611740.1, forward strand.
GCTCTAAACACAAGATTTGTGGAATGGTTAAAAGTGCATGAAAGTGGCCAATTTGCTCACTCTGAGGTCTCAAAAAGTGTTTCTTCACCCCAGGAAGTGAATTAAATACCATTTGGAGGCATTTAATGTTCAAGCAAAAATAGCTGATTTTTGACAAAAGAGATAACACCCCCCCATTACGTCATTCTTCAGAAAGGTGAAAAATGGTCAGTTTTCAAATGTTTTATTTTTGAACGTCAGTTCACATTTGTAGGTGGATTATTAGTTTTAGAGCTAAAATTAGCATGTTTAAAGTGATTTTCATGCTTCCAGGGGCCCGGTAAGTGAATTAAATACCATTTGGAGGCATTTAATGTTCAAGCAAAAACGGCTGATTTTTGACAAAAGAGATAACAACTCCCCATTACGTCATTCTTCAGAAAGGTGAAAAATGGTCCGTTTTCAAATGTTTTATTTTTGAACGTCAGTTCACATTTGTAGGTGGATTATTAGTTTTAGAGCTAAAATTAGCATGTTTAAAGTGATTTTCATGCTTCCAGGGGCCCGGGAAGTGAATTAAATATCATTTGGAGGCATTTAATGTTCAAGCAAAAACAGCTGATTTTTGACAAAAGAGATAACACCCCCCCATTACGTCATGCTTCAGAAAGGTGAAAAATGGTCCGTTTTCAAATGTTTTATTTTTGAACATCAGTTCACATTTCTAGGTGGATTATTAGTTTTAGAGCTAAAATTAGCATGTTTAAAGTGATTTTCATGCTTCCAGGGGCCCGGGAAGTGAATTAAATACCATTTGGAGGCATTTAATGTTCAAGCAATAACAGCTGATTTTTGTCAAAAGAGATAACACCCCCCATAACATCATTCTTCAGAAAGGTGAAAAATGGTCCGTTTTCAAATGTTTTATTTTTGAACGTCAGTTCACATTTGTAGGTGGATTATTAGTTTTAGAGCTAAAATTATCATGTTTAAAGTGATTTTCATGCTTCCAGGGGCTCTAAACACAAGATTTGTGGAATGGTTAAAAGTGCACGAAAATGGCCAATTTGCTCACTCTGAGGTCTCAAAAAGTGTTTCTTCACCCCGGGAAGTGAATTAAATACTATTTGGAGGCATTTAATGTTCAAGCAAAAACAGCTGATTTTTGACAAAAGAGATAACACCCCCCCATTACGTCATGCTTCAGAAAGGTGAAAAATTGTACGTTTTCAAATGTTTTATTTTTGAATGTCAGTTCACATTTGTAGGTGGATCATCAGTTTTAGAGCTAAAATTAGCATGTTTAAAGTGATGTTCATGCTTCCAGGGGCCCGGGCAGTGAATTAAATACCATTTGGAGGCATTTAATGTTCAAGTAAAAACAGCTGATTTTTGACAAAAGAGATAACACCCCCCATTACGTCATTCTTCAGAAAGGTGAAAAATGGTCCGTTTTCAAATGTTTTATTTTTGAACGTCTGTTCACATTTGTAGGTGGATTATTAGTTTTAGAGCTAAAATTAGCATGTTTAAAGTGATTTTCATGCTTCCAGGGGCCCGGGATGTAAATTAAATACCATTTGGAGGCATTTAATGTTCAGGGCAAAAACAGCAGATTTTTGACAAAAGAGATAACACCCCCCCATTACGTCATTCTTCAGAAAGGTGAAAAATGGTCCGTTTTCAAATGTTTTATTTTTGAACGTCAGTTCACATTTGTAGGTGGATTATTAGTTTTACAGCTAAAATTAGCATGTTTAAAGTGATTTTCATGCTTCCAGGGACCTTAAACACAAGATTTGTGGAATGGTTAAAAGTGCATGAAAATCGCGAATTTGCTCACTCTGAGGTCTCAAAAAGTGTTTCTTTACCCCGGGAAGTGATTTAAATACCATTTGGAGGCATTTAATGTTCAGGGCAAAAACAGCTGATTTTTGACAAAAGAGATAACACCCCCCATTACGTCATGCTTCAGAAAGGTGAAAAATTGTCTGTTTTCAAATGTTTTATTTTTGAACGTCAGTTCACATTTGTAGGTGGATTATTAGTTTTAGAGCTAAAATTAGCATGTTTAAAGTGATTTTCATGCTTCCAGGGGCTCTAAACACAAGATTTATGGAATGGTTAAAAGTGCATAAAAATGGGCAATTTGCTCACTCTGAGGTCTCAAAAAGTGTTTCTTCACCCCGGGAAGTGAATTAAATACCATTTGGAGGCATTTAATGTTCAAGCAAAAACGGCTGATTTTTGACAAAAGAGATAACACCCCCCCATTACGTCATTCTTCAGAAAGGTGATAAATGGTCCGTTTTCAAATGTTTTATTTTTGAACGTCAGTTCACATTTGTAGGTGGATTATTAGTTTTACAGCTAAAATTAGCATGTTTAAAGTGATTTTCATGCTTCCAGGGGATGGGGAAGTGAATTAAATACCATTTGGAGGCATTTAATGTTCAAGCAAAAACGGCTGATTTTTGACAAAAGAGATAACACCCCCCCATTACGTCATTCTTCAGAAAGGTAAAAAATGGTCCGTTTTCAAATGTTTTATTTTTGAACGTCAGTTCACATTTGTAGGTGGATCATCAGTTTTAGAGCTAAAATTAGCATGTTTAAAGTGGTTTTCATGCTTCCAGGGGCCCGGGAAGTGAATTAAATACCATTTGGAGGCAGTTAATGTTCAAGCAAAAACGGCTGATTTTTGACAAAAGAGATAACACCCCCCCATTACGTCATGCTTCAGAAAGGTAAAAAATGGTCCGTTTTCAAATGTTTTATTTTTGAACGTCAGTTCACATTTGTAGGTGGATTATTAGTTTTAGAGCTAAAATTAGCATGTTTAACGTGATTTTCATGCTTCCAGGGGCTCTAAACACAAGATTTGTGGAATGGTTAAAAGTGCATGAAAGTGGCCAATTTGCTCACTTTGAGGTCTCAAAAAGTGTTTCTTCACCCCGGGAAGTGAATTAAATACCATTTGGAGGCATTTAATGTTCAAGCAAAAACAGCAGATTTTTGACAAAAGAGATAACACCCCCCATTACGTCATTCTTCAGAAAGGTGAAAAATGGTCCATTTTCAAATGTTTTATTTTTGAATGTCAGTTCACATTTGTAGCTGGATCATCAGTTTTAGAGCTAAAATTAGCATGTTTAAAGTGATTTTCATGCTTCCAGGGGCCCGGGAAGTGAATTAAATACCATTTGGAGGCATTTAATGTTCAAGCAAAAACAGCTGATTTTTGACAAAAGAGATAACACCCTCCCATTACGTCATTCTTCAGAAAGGTGAAAAATGGTCCGTTTTCAAATGTTTTATTTTTGAACGTCAGTTCACATTTGTAGGTGGATTATTAGTTTTAGAGCTAAAATTAGCATGTTTAAAGTGATTTTCATGCTTCCAGGGGCCCGGGAAGTGAATTAAATATCATTTGGAGGCATTTAATGTTCAAGCAAAAACGGCTGAAGGTGAAAAATGGTCTGTTTTCAAATGTTTTATTTTTGAACGTCAGTTCACATTTGTAGGTGGATTATTAGTTTTAGAGCTAAAATTAGCATGTTTAAAGTGATTTTCATGCTTCCAGGGGCCCGAGAAGTGAATTAAATACCATTTGGAGGCATTTAATGTTCAAGCAAAAACGGCTGATTTTTGACAAAAGAGATACCACCCCCCATTACGTCATTCTTCAGAAAGGTGGAAAATGGTCCGTTTTCAAATGTTTTATTTTTGAACGTCAGTTCACATTTGTAGGTGGATTATTAGTTTTAGAGCTAAAATTAGCATGTTTAAAGTGATTTTCATGCTTCCAGGGCCCGGGAAGTGAATTAAATACCATTTGGAGGCATTTAATGTTCAAGCAAAAACAGCTGATTTTTGACAAAAGAGATAACACCCCCCCATTACGTCATTCTTCAGAAAGGTGAAAAATGGTCCGTTTTCAAATGTTTTATTTTTGAACGTCAGTTCACATTTGTAGGTGGATTATTAGTTTTAGAGCAAAAATTAGCATGTTTAAAGTGATTTTCATGCTTCCAGGGGCCCGGGAAGTGAATTAAATACCATTTGGAGGCATTTATGTTCAAGCAAAAACAGCTGATTTTTGACAAAAGAGATAACACCCCCCCATTATGTCATTCTTCAGAAAGGTGAAAAATTGTCCGTTTTCAAATGTTTTATTTTTGAACGTCAGTTCACATTTGTAGGTGGATTATTAGTTTTAGAGCTAAAATTAGCATGTTTAAAGTGATTTTCATCCTTCCAGGGGCTCTAAACACAAAATTTGTGGAATGGTCAAAAGTGCATGAAAATGGCCTATTTGCTCACTCTGAGGTCTCAAAAAGTGTTTTTTCACCCCGGGAAGTGAATTAAATACCATTTGGAGGCATTTAATGTTTAAGCAAAAACAGCTGATTTTTGACAAAAGAGATAACACCCCCCCATTACGTCATGCTTCAGAAAGGTGAAAAATTGTCAGTTTTCAAATGTTTTATTTTTGAATGTCAGTTCACATTTGTAGCTGGATCATCAGTTTTAGAGCTAAAATTAGCATGTTTAAAGTGATTTTCATGCTTCCAGGGGCCCGGGAAGTGAATTAAATACCATTTGGAGGCATTTAATGTTCAAGCAAAAACAGCTGATTTTTGACAAAAGAGATAACACCCCCCCCATTACGTCATGCTTCAGAAAGGTGAAAAATTGTCCGTTTTCAAATGTTTTATTTTTGAATGTCAGTTCACATTTGTAGGTGGATCATCAGTTTTAGAGCTAAAATTAGCATGTTTAAAGTGATTTTCATGCTTCCAGGGGCCCGGGAAGTGAATTAAATACCATTTGGAGGCATTTAATGTTCAAGCAAAAACAGCTGATTTTTGACAAAAGAGATAACACCCCCCCCCCATTACGTCATTCTTCAGAAAGGTGAAAAATGGTGGGTTTTCAAATGTTTTATTTTTGAACGTCAGTTCACATTTGTAGGTGGATCTTCAGTTTTAGAGCTAAAATTAGCATGTTTAAAGTGGTTTTCATGCTTCCAGGGGCCCGGGAAGTGAATTAAATACCATTTGGAGGCAGTTAATGTTCAAGCAAAAACAGCTGATTTTTGACAAAAGAGATAACACCCCCCCATTACGTCATGCTTCAGAAAGGTAAAAAATGGTCCGTTTTCAAATGTTTTATTTTTGAACGTCAGTTCACATTTGTAGGTGGATTATTAGTTTTAGAGCTAAAATTAGCATGTTTAACGTGATTTTCATGCTTCCAGGGGCTCTAAACACAAGATTTGTGGAATGGTTAAAAGTGCATAAAAGTGGCCAATTTGCTCACTTTGAGGTCTCAAAAAGTGTTTCTTCACCCCGGGAAGTGAATTAAATACCATTTGGAGGCATTTAATGTTCAAGCAAAAACAGCTGATTTTTGACAAAAGAGATAACACCCCCCATTACGTCATGCTTCAGAAAGGTGAAAAATTGTCCGTTTTCAAATGTTTTATTTTTGAATGTCAGTTCACATTTGTAGGTGGATCATCAGTTTTAGAGCTAAAATTAGCATGTTTAAAGTGATTTTCATGCTTTCAGGGGCCCGGGCAGTGGATTAAATACCATTTGGAGGCATTTAATGTTCAAGTAAAAACAGCTTAATTTTGACAAAAGAGATAACACCCCCCCATTACGTCATTCTTCAGAAAGGTGAAAAATGGTCCATTTTCAAATGTTTTATTTTTGAATGTCAGTTCACATTTGTAGCTGGATCATCAGTTTTAGAGCTAAAATTAGCATGTTTAAAGTGATTTTCATGCTTCCAGGGGCCCGGGAAGTGAATTAAATACCATTTGGAGGCATTTAATGTTCAAGCAAAAACAGCTGATTTTTGACAAAAGAGATAACACCCTCCCATTACGTCATTCTTCAGAAAGGTGAAAAATGGTCCGTTTTCAAATGTTTTATTTTTGAACGTCAGTTCACATTTGTAGGTGGATTATTAGTTTTAGAGCTAAAATTAGCATGTTTAAAGTGATTTTCATGCTTCCAGGGGCCCGGGAAGTGAATTAAATACCATTTGGAGGCATTTAATGTTCAAGCAAAAACGGCTGAAGGTGAAAAATGGTCTGTTTTCAAATGTTTTATTTTTGAACGTCAGTTCACATTTGTAGGTGGATTATTAGTTTTAGAGCTAAAATTAGCATGTTTAAAGTGATTTTCATGCTTCCAGGGGCCCGAGAAGTGAATTAAATACCATTTGGAGGCATTTAATGTTCAAGCAAAAACGGCTGATTTTTGACAAAAGAGATAACACCCCCCATTACGTCATTCTTCAGAAAGGTGGAAAATGGTCCGTTTTCAAATGTTTTATTTTTGAACGTCAGTTCACATTTGTAGGTGGATTATTAGTTTTAGAGCTAAAATTAGCATGTTTAAAGTGATTTTCATGCTTCCAGGGCCCGGGAAGTGAATTAAATACCATTTGGAGGCATTTAATGTTCAAGCAAAAACAGCTGATTTTTGACAAAAGAGATAACACCCCCCCATTACGTCATTCTTCAGAAAGGTGAAAAATGGTCCGTTTTCAAATGTTTTATTTTTGAACGTCAGTTCACATTTGTAGGTGGATTATTAGTTTTAGAGCAAAAATTAGCATGTTTAAAGTGATTTTCATGCTTCCAGGGGCCCGGGAAGTGAATTAAATACCATTTGGAGGCATTTATGTTCAAGCAAAAACAGCTGATTTTTGACAAAAGAGATAACACCCCCCCATTATGTCATTCTTCAGAAAGGTGAAAAATTGTCCGTTTTCAAATGTTTTATTTTTGAACGCCAGTTCACATTTGTAGGTGGATTATTAGTTTTAGAGCTAAAATTAGCATGTTTAAAGTGATTTTCATCCTTCCAGGGGCTCTAAACACAAAATTTGTGGAATGGTCAAAAGTGCATGAAAATGGCCTATTTGCTCACTCTGAGGTCTCAAAAAGTGTTTTTTCACCCGGGGAAGTGAATTAAATACCATTTGGAGGCATTTAATGTTTAAGCAAAAACAGCTGATTTTTGACAAAAGAGATAACACCCCCCATTACGTCATTCTTCAGAAAGGTGAAAAATGGTCCGTTTTCAAATGTTTTATTTTTGAACGTCAGTTCACATTTGTAGGTGGATTATTAGTTTTAGAGCTAAAATTAGCATGTTTAAAGTGATTTTCATGCTTCCAGGGGCCCGGGAAGTGAATTAAATACCATTTGGAGGCATTTAATGTTCAAGCAAAAACGGCTGAAGGTGAAAAATGGTCTGTTTTCAAATGTTTTATTTTTGAACGTCAGTTCACATTTGTAGGTGGATTATCAGTTTTAGAGCTAAAATTAGCATGTTTAAAGTGATTTTCATGCTTCCAGGGGCCCGAGAAGTGAATTAAATACCATTTGGAGGCATTTAATGTTCAAGCAAAAACAGCTGATTTTTGACAAAAGAGATAACACCCCCCATTACGTCATGCTTCAGAAAGGTGAAAAATTGTCTGTTTTCAAATGTTTTATTTTTGAACGTCAGTTCACATTTGTAGGTGGATTATTAGTTTTAGAGCTAAAATTAGCATGTTTAAAGTGATTTTCATGCTTCCAGGGGCTCTAAACACAAGATTTATGGAATGGTTAAAAGTGCATAAAAATGGGCAATTTGCTCACTCTGAGGTCTCAAAAAGTGTTTCTTCACCCCGGGAAGTGAATTAAATACCATTTGGAGGCATTTAATGTTCAAGCAAAAACGGCTGATTTTTGACAAAAGAGATAACACCCCCCCATTACGTCATTCTTCAGAAAGGTGATAAATGGTCCGTTTTCAAATGTTTTATTTTTGAACGTCAGTTCACATTTGTAGGTGGATTATTAGTTTTACAGCTAAAATTAGCATGTTTAAAGTGATTTTCATGCTTCCAGGGGATGGGGAAGTGAATTAAATACCATTTGGAGGCATTTAATGTTCAAGCAAAAACGGCTGATTTTTGACAAAAGAGATAACACCCCCCCATTACGTCATTCTTCAGAAAGGTAAAAAATGGTCCGTTTTCAAATGTTTTATTTTTGAACGTCAGTTCACATTTGTAGGTGGATCATCAGTTTTAGAGCTAAAATTAGCATGTTTAAAGTGGTTTTCATGCTTCCAGGGGCCCGGGAAGTGAAGTAAATACCATTTGGAGGCAGTTAATGTTCAAGCAAAAACGGCTGATTTTTGACAAAAGAGATAACACCCCCCCATTACGTCATGCTTCAGAAAGGTAAAAAATGGTCCGTTTTCAAATGTTTTATTTTTGAACGTCAGTTCACATTTGTAGGTGGATTATTAGTTTTAGAGCTAAAATTAGCATGTTTAACGTGATTTTCATGCTTCCAGGGGCTCTAAACACAAGATTTGTGGAATGGTTAAAAGTGCATGAAAGTGGCCAATTTGCTCACTTTGAGGTCTCAAAAAGTGTTTCTTCACCCCGGGAAGTGAATTAAATACCATTTGGAGGCATTTAATGTTCAAGCAAAAACAGCAGATTTTTGACAAAAGAGATAACACCCCCCATTACGTCATTCTTCAGAAAGGTGAAAAATGGTCCATTTTCAAATGTTTTATTTTTGAATGTCAGTTCACATTTGTAGCTGGATCATCAGTTTTAGAGCTAAAATTAGCATGTTTAAAGTGATTTTCATGCTTCCAGGGGCCCGGGAAGTGAATTAAATACCATTTGGAGGCATTTAATGTTCAAGCAAAAACAGCTGATTTTTGACAAAAGAGATAACACCCTCCCATTACGTCATTCTTCAGAAAGGTGAAAAATGGTCCGTTTTCAAATGTTTTATTTTTGAACGTCAGTTCACATTTGTAGGTGGATTATTAGTTTTAGAGCTAAAATTAGCATGTTTAAAGTGATTTTCATGCTTCCAGGGGCCCGGGAAGTGAATTAAATACCATTTGGAGGCATTTAATGTTCAAGCAAAAACGGCTGAAGGTGAAAAATGGTCTGTTTTCAAATGTTTTATTTTTGAACGTCAGTTCACATTTGTAGGTGGATTATTAGTTTTAGAGCTAAAATTAGCATGTTTAAAGTGATTTTCATGCTTCCAGGGGCCCGAGAAGTGAATTAAATACCATTTGGAGGCATTTAATGTTCAAGCAAAAACGGCTGATTTTTGACAAAAGAGATACCACCCCCCATTACGTCATTCTTCAGAAAGGTGGAAAATGGTCCGTTTTCAAATGTTTTATTTTTGAACGTCAGTTCACATTTGTAGGTGGATTATTAGTTTTAGAGCTAAAATTAGCATGTTTAAAGTGATTTTCATGCTTCCAGGGCCCGGGAAGTGAATTAAATACCATTTGGAGGCATTTAATGTTCAAGCAAAAACAGCTGATTTTTGACAAAAGAGATAACACCCCCCCATTACGTCATTCTTCAGAAAGGTGAAAAATGGTCCGTTTTCAAATGTTTTATTTTTGAACGTCAGTTCACATTTGTAGGTGGATTATTAGTTTTAGAGCAAAAATTAGCATGTTTAAAGTGATTTTCATGCTTCCAGGGGCCCGGGAAGTGAATTAAATACCATTTGGAGGCATTTATGTTCAAGCAAAAACAGCTGATTTTTGACAAAAGAGATAACACCCCCCCATTATGTCATTCTTCAGAAAGGTGAAAAATTGTCCGTTTTCAAATGTTTTATTTTTGAACGTCAGTTCACATTTGTAGGTGGATTATTAGTTTTAGAGCTAAAATTAGCATGTTTAAAGTGATTTTCATCCTTCCAGGGGCTCTAAACACAAAATTTGTGGAATGGTCAAAAGTGCATGAAAATGGCCTATTTGCTCACTCTGAGGTCTCAAAAAGTGTTTTTTCACCCCGGGAAGTGAATTAAATACCATTTGGAGGCATTTAATGTTTAAGCAAAAAACAGCTGATTTTTGACAAAAGAGATAACACCCCCCCATTACGTCATGCTTCAGAAAGGTGAAAAATTGTCAGTTTTCAAATGTTTTATTTTTGAATGTCAGTTCACATTTGTAGCTGGATCATCAGTTTTAGAGCTAAAATTAGCATGTTTAAAGTGATTTTCATGCTTCCAGGGGCCCGGGAAGTGAATTAAATACCATTTGGAGGCATTTAATGTTCAAGCAAAAACAGCTGATTTTTGACAAAAGAGATAACACCCCCCCCATTACGTCATGCTTCAGAAAGGTGAAAAATTGTCCGTTTTCAAATGTTTTATTTTTGAATGTCAGTTCACATTTGTAGGTGGATCATCAGTTTTAGAGCTAAAATTAGCATGTTTAAAGTGATTTTCATGCTTCCAGGGGCCCGGGAAGTGAATTAAATACCATTTGGAGGCATTTAATGTTCAAGCAAAAACAGCTGATTTTTGACAAAAGAGATAACACCCCCCCCCCATTACGTCATTCTTCAGAAAGGTGAAAAATGGTGGGTTTTCAAATGTTTTATTTTTGAACGTCAGTTCACATTTGTAGGTGGATCTTCAGTTTTAGAGCTAAAATTAGCATGTTTAAAGTGGTTTTCATGCTTCCAGGGGCCCGGGAAGTGAAGTAAATACCATTTGGAGGCAGTTAATGTTCAAGCAAAAACGGCTGATTTTTGACAAAAGAGATAACACCCCCCCATTACGTCATGCTTCAGAAAGGTAAAAAATGGTCCGTTTTCAAATGTTTTATTTTTGAACGTCAGTTCACATTTGTAGGTGGATTATTAGTTTTAGAGCTAAAATTAGCATGTTTAACGTGATTTTCATGCTTCCAGGGGCTCTAAACACAAGATTTGTGGAATGGTTAAAAGTGCATGAAAGTGGCCAATTTGCTCACTTTGAGGTCTCAAAAAGTGTTTCTTCACCCCGGGAAGTGAATTAAATACCATTTGGAGGCATTTAATGTTCAAGCAAAAACAGCAGATTTTTGACAAAAGAGATAACACCCCCCATTACGTCATTCTTCAGAAAGGTGAAAAATGGTCCATTTTCAAATGTTTTATTTTTGAATGTCAGTTCACATTTGTAGCTGGATCATCAGTTTTAGAGCTAAAATTAGCATGTTTAAAGTGATTTTCATGCTTCCAGGGGCCCGGGAAGTGAATTAAATACCATTTGGAGGCATTTAATGTTCAAGCAAAAACAGCTGATTTTTGACAAAAGAGATAACACCCTCCCATTACGTCATTCTTCAGAAAGGTGAAAAATGGTCCGTTTTCAAATGTTTTATTTTTGAACGTCAGTTCACATTTGTAGGTGGATTATTAGTTTTAGAGCTAAAATTAGCATGTTTAAAGTGATTTTCATGCTTCCAGGGGCCCGGGAAGTGAATTAAATACCATTTGGAGGCATTTAATGTTCAAGCAAAAACGGCTGAAGGTGAAAAATGGTCTGTTTTCAAATGTTTTATTTTTGAACGTCAGTTCACATTTGTAGGTGGATTATTAGTTTTAGAGCTAAAATTAGCATGTTTAAAGTGATTTTCATGCTTCCAGGGGCCCGAGAAGTGAATTAAATACCATTTGGAGGCATTTAATGTTCAAGCAAAAACGGCTGATTTTTGACAAAAGAGATACCACCCCCCATTACGTCATTCTTCAGAAAGGTGGAAAATGGTCCGTTTTCAAATGTTTTATTTTTGAACGTCAGTTCACATTTGTAGGTGGATTATTAGTTTTAGAGCTAAAATTAGCATGTTTAAAGTGATTTTCATGCTTCCAGGGCCCGGGAAGTGAATTAAATACCATTTGGAGGCATTTAATGTTCAAGCAAAAACAGCTGATTTTTGACAAAAGAGATAACACCCCCCCATTACGTCATTCTTCAGAAAGGTGAAAAATGGTCCGTTTTCAAATGTTTTATTTTTGAACGTCAGTTCACATTTGTAGGTGGATTATTAGTTTTAGAGCAAAAATTAGCATGTTTAAAGTGATTTTCATGCTTCCAGGGGCCCGGGAAGTGAATTAAATACCATTTGGAGGCATTTATGTTCAAGCAAAAACAGCTGATTTTTGACAAAAGAGATAACACCCCCCCATTATGTCATTCTTCAGAAAGGTGAAAAATTGTCCGTTTTCAAATGTTTTATTTTTGAACGTCAGTTCACATTTGTAGGTGGATTATTAGTTTTAGAGCTAAAATTAGCATGTTTAAAGTGATTTTCATCCTTCCAGGGGCTCTAAACACAAAATTTGTGGAATGGTCAAAAGTGCATGAAAATGGCCTATTTGCTCACTCTGAGGTCTCAAAAAGTGTTTTTTCACCCCGGGAAGTGAATTAAATACCATTTGGAGGCATTTAATGTTTAAGCAAAAACAGCTGATTTTTGACAAAAGAGATAACACCCCCCCATTACGTCATGCTTCAGAAAGGTGAAAAATTGTCAGTTTTCAAATGTTTTATTTTTGAATGTCAGTTCACATTTGTAGCTGGATCATCAGTTTTAGAGCTAAAATTAGCATGTTTAAAGTGATTTTCATGCTTCCAGGGGCCCGGGAAGTGAATTAAATACCATTTGGAGGCATTTAATGTTCAAGCAAAAACAGCTGATTTTTGACAAAAGAGATAACACCCCCCCCATTACGTCATGCTTCAGAAAGGTGAAAAATTGTCCGTTTTCAAATGTTTTATTTTTGAATGTCAGTTCACATTTGTAGGTGGATCATCAGTTTTAGAGCTAAAATTAGCATGTTTAAAGTGATTTTCATGCTTCCAGGGGCCCGGGAAGTGAATTAAATACCATTTGGAGGCATTTAATGTTCAAGCAAAAACAGCTGATTTTTGACAAAAGAGATAACACCCCCCCCCCATTACGTCATTCTTCAGAAAGGTGAAAAATGGTGGGTTTTCAAATGTTTTATTTTTGAACGTCAGTTCACATTTGTAGGTGGATCTTCAGTTTTAGAGCTAAAATTAGCATGTTTAAAGTGGTTTTCATGCTTCCAGGGGCCCGGGAAGTGAATTAAATACCATTTGGAGGCAGTTAATGTTCAAGCAAAAACAGCTGATTTTTGACAAAAGAGATAACACCCCCCCATTACGTCATGCTTCAGAAAGGTAAAAAATGGTCCGTTTTCAAATGTTTTATTTTTGAACGTCAGTTCACATTTGTAGGTGGATTATTAGTTTTAGAGCTAAAATTAGCATGTTTAACGTGATTTTCATGCTTCCAGGGGCTCTAAACACAAGATTTGTGGAATGGTTAAAAGTGCATAAAAGTGGCCAATTTGCTCACTTTGAGGTCTCAAAAAGTGTTTCTTCACCCCGGGAAGTGAATTAAATACCATTTGGAGGCATTTAATGTTCAAGCAAAAACAGCTGATTTTTGACAAAAGAGATAACACCCCCCATTACGTCATTCTTCAGAAAGGTGGAAAATGGTCCGTTTTCAAATGTTTTATTTTTGAACGTCAGTTCACATTTGTAGGTGGATTATTAGTTTTAGAGCTAAAATTAGCATGTTTAAAGTGATTTTCATGCTTCCAGGGCCCGGGAAGTGAATTAAATACCATTTGGAGGCATTTAATGTTCAAGCAAAAACAGCTGATTTTTGACAAAAGAGATAACACCCCCCCATTACGTCATTCTTCAGAAAGGTGAAAAATGGTCCGTTTTCAAATGTTTTATTTTTGAACGTCAGTTCACATTTGTAGGTGGATTATTAGTTTTAGAGCAAAAATTAGCATGTTTAAAGTGATTTTCATGCTTCCAGGGGCCCGGGAAGTGAATTAAATACCATTTGGAGGCATTTATGTTCAAGCAAAAACAGCTGATTTTTGACAAAAGAGATAACACCCCCCCATTATGTCATTCTTCAGAAAGGTGAAAAATTGTCCGTTTTCAAATGTTTTATTTTTGAACGCCAGTTCACATTTGTAGGTGGATTATTAGTTTTAGAGCTAAAATTAGCATGTTTAAAGTGATTTTCATCCTTCCAGGGGCTCTAAACACAAAATTTGTGGAATGGTCAAAAGTGCATGAAAATGGCCTATTTGCTCACTCTGAGGTCTCAAAAAGTGTTTTTTCACCCCGGGAAGTGAATTAAATACCATTTGGAGGCATTTAATGTTTAAGCAAAAACAGCTGATTTTTGACAAAAGAGATAACACCCCCCATTACGTCATTCTTCAGAAAGGTGAAAAATGGTCCGTTTTCAAATGTTTTATTTTTGAACGTCAGTTCACATTTGTAGGTGGATTATTAGTTTTAGAGCTAAAATTAGCATGTTTAAAGTGATTTTCATGCTTCCAGGGGCCCGGGAAGTGAATTAAATACCATTTGGAGGCATTTAATGTTCAAGCAAAAACGGCTGAAGGTGAAAAATGGTCTGTTTTCAAATGTTTTATTTTTGAACGTCAGTTCACATTTGTAGGTGGATTATCAGTTTTAGAGCTAAAATTAGCATGTTTAAAGTGATTTTCATGCTTCCAGGGGCCCGAGAAGTGAATTAAATACCATTTGGAGGCATTTAATGTTCAAGCAAAAACAGCTGATTTTTGACAAAAGAGATAACACCCCCCATTACGTCATGCTTCAGAAAGGTGAAAAATTGTCTGTTTTCAAATGTTTTATTTTTGAACGTCAGTTCACATTTGTAGGTGGATTATTAGTTTTAGAGCTAAAATTAGCATGTTTAAAGTGATTTTCATGCTTCCAGGGGCTCTAAACACAAGATTTATGGAATGGTTAAAAGTGCATAAAAATGGGCAATTTGCTCACTCTGAGGTCTCAAAAAGTGTTTCTTCACCCCGGGAAGTGAATTAAATACCATTTGGAGGCATTTAATGTTCAAGCAAAAACGGCTGATTTTTGACAAAAGAGATAACACCCCCCCATTACGTCATTCTTCAGAAAGGTGATAAATGGTCCGTTTTCAAATGTTTTATTTTTGAACGTCAGTTCACATTTGTAGGTGGATTATTAGTTTTACAGCTAAAATTAGCATGTTTAAAGTGATTTTCATGCTTCCAGGGGATGGGGAAGTGAATTAAATACCATTTGGAGGCATTTAATGTTCAAGCAAAAACGGCTGATTTTTGACAAAAGAGATAACACCCCCCCATTACGTCATTCTTCAGAAAGGTAAAAAATGGTCCGTTTTCAAATGTTTTATTTTTGAACGTCAGTTCACATTTGTAGGTGGATCATCAGTTTTAGAGCTAAAATTAGCATGTTTAAAGTGGTTTTCATGCTTCCAGGGGCCCGGGAAGTGAATTAAATACCATTTGGAGGCAGTTAATGTTCAAGCAAAAACGGCTGATTTTTGACAAAAGAGATAACACCCCCCCATTACGTCATGCTTCAGAAAGGTAAAAAATGGTCCGTTTTCAAATGTTTTATTTTTGAACGTCAGTTCACATTTGTAGGTGGATTATTAGTTTTAGAGCTAAAATTAGCATGTTTAACGTGATTTTCATGCTTCCAGGGGCTCTAAACACAAGATTTGTGGAATGGTTAAAAGTGCATGAAAGTGGCCAATTTGCTCACTTTGAGGTCTCAAAAAGTGTTTCTTCACCCCGGGAAGTGAATTAAATACCATTTGGAGGCATTTAATGTTCAAGCAAAAACAGCAGATTTTTGACAAAAGAGATAACACCCCCCATTACGTCATTCTTCAGAAAGGTGAAAAATGGTCCATTTTCAAATGTTTTATTTTTGAATGTCAGTTCACATTTGTAGCTGGATCATCAGTTTTAGAGCTAAAATTAGCATGTTTAAAGTGATTTTCATGCTTCCAGGGGCCCGGGAAGTGAATTAAATACCATTTGGAGGCATTTAATGTTCAAGCAAAAACAGCTGATTTTTGACAAAAGAGATAACACCCTCCCATTACGTCATTCTTCAGAAAGGTGAAAAATGGTCCGTTTTCAAATGTTTTATTTTTGAACGTCAGTTCACATTTGTAGGTGGATTATTAGTTTTAGAGCTAAAATTAGCATGTTTAAAGTGATTTTCATGCTTCCAGGGGCCCGGGAAGTGAATTAAATACCATTTGGAGGCATTTAATGTTCAAGCAAAAACGGCTGAAGGTGAAAAATGGTCTGTTTTCAAATGTTTTATTTTTGAACGTCAGTTCACATTTGTAGGTGGATTATTAGTTTTAGAGCTAAAATTAGCATGTTTAAAGTGATTTTCATGCTTCCAGGGGCCCGAGAAGTGAATTAAATACCATTTGGAGGCATTTAATGTTCAAGCAAAAACGGCTGATTTTTGACAAAAGAGATACCACCCCCCATTACGTCATTCTTCAGAAAGGTGGAAAATGGTCCGTTTTCAAATGTTTTATTTTTGAACGTCAGTTCACATTTGTAGGTGGATTATTAGTTTTAGAGCTAAAATTAGCATGTTTAAAGTGATTTTCATGCTTCCAGGGCCCGGGAAGTGAATTAAATACCATTTGGAGGCATTTAATGTTCAAGCAAAAACAGCTGATTTTTGACAAAAGAGATAACACCCCCCCATTACGTCATTCTTCAGAAAGGTGAAAAATGGTCCGTTTTCAAATGTTTTATTTTTGAACGTCAGTTCACATTTGTAGGTGGATTATTAGTTTTAGAGCAAAAATTAGCATGTTTAAAGTGATTTTCATGCTTCCAGGGGCCCGGGAAGTGAATTAAATACCATTTGGAGGCATTTATGTTCAAGCAAAAACAGCTGATTTTTGACAAAAGAGATAACACCCCCCCATTATGTCATTCTTCAGAAAGGTGAAAAATTGTCCGTTTTCAAATGTTTTATTTTTGAACGTCAGTTCACATTTGTAGGTGGATTATTAGTTTTAGAGCTAAAATTAGCATGTTTAAAGTGATTTTCATCCTTCCAGGGGCTCTAAACACAAAATTTGTGGAATGGTCAAAAGTGCATGAAAATGGCCTATTTGCTCACTCTGAGGTCTCAAAAAGTGTTTTTTCACCCCGGGAAGTGAATTAAATACCATTTGGAGGCATTTAATGTTTAAGCAAAAACAGCTGATTTTTGACAAAAGAGATAACACCCCCCCATTACGTCATGCTTCAGAAAGGTGAAAAATTGTCAGTTTTCAAATGTTTTATTTTTGAATGTCAGTTCACATTTGTAGCTGGATCATCAGTTTTAGAGCTAAAATTAGCATGTTTAAAGTGATTTTCATGCTTCCAGGGGCCCGGGAAGTGAATTAAATACCATTTGGAGGCATTTAATGTTCAAGCAAAAACAGCTGATTTTTGACAAAAGAGATAACACCCCCCCCATTACGTCATGCTTCAGAAAGGTGAAAAATTGTCCGTTTTCAAATGTTTTATTTTTGAATGTCAGTTCACATTTGTAGGTGGATCATCAGTTTTAGAGCTAAAATTAGCATGTTTAAAGTGATTTTCATGCTTCCAGGGGCCCGGGAAGTGAATTAAATACCATTTGGAGGCATTTAATGTTCAAGCAAAAACAGCTGATTTTTGACAAAAGAGATAACACCCCCCCCCCATTACGTCATTCTTCAGAAAGGTGAAAAATGGTGGGTTTTCAAATGTTTTATTTTTGAACGTCAGTTCACATTTGTAGGTGGATCTTCAGTTTTAGAGCTAAAATTAGCATGTTTAAAGTGGTTTTCATGCTTCCAGGGGCCCGGGAAGTGAATTAAATACCATTTGGAGGCAGTTAATGTTCAAGCAAAAACAGCTGATTTTTGACAAAAGAGATAACACCCCCCCATTACGTCATGCTTCAGAAAGGTAAAAAATGGTCCGTTTTCAAATGTTTTATTTTTGAACGTCAGTTCACATTTGTAGGTGGATTATTAGTTTTAGAGCTAAAATTAGCATGTTTAACGTGATTTTCATGCTTCCAGGGGCTCTAAACACAAGATTTGTGGAATGGTTAAAAGTGCATAAAAGTGGCCAATTTGCTCACTTTGAGGTCTCAAAAAGTGTTTCTTCACCCCGGGAAGTGAATTAAATACCATTTGGAGGCATTTAATGTTCAAGCAAAAACAGCTGATTTTTGACAAAAGAGATAACACCCCCCATTACGTCATGCTTCAGAAAGGTGAAAAATTGTCCGTTTTCAAATGTTTTATTTTTGAATGTCAGTTCACATTTGTAGGTGGATCATCAGTTTTAGAGCTAAAATTAGCATGTTTAAAGTGATTTTCATGCTTTCAGGGGCCCGGGCAGTGGATTAAATACCATTTGGAGGCATTTAATGTTCAAGTAAAAACAGCTTAATTTTGACAAAAGAGATAACACCCCCCCATTACGTCATTCTTCAGAAAGGTGAAAAATGGTCCATTTTCAAATGTTTTATTTTTGAATGTCAGTTCACATTTGTAGCTGGATCATCAGTTTTAGAGCTAAAATTAGCATGTTTAAAGTGATTTTCATGCTTCCAGGGGCCCGGGAAGTGAATTAAATACCATTTGGAGGCATTTAATGTTCAAGCAAAAACAGCTGATTTTTGACAAAAGAGATAACACCCTCCCATTACGTCATTCTTCAGAAAGGTGAAAAATGGTCCGTTTTCAAATGTTTTATTTTTGAACGTCAGTTCACATTTGTAGGTGGATTATTAGTTTTAGAGCTAAAATTAGCATGTTTAAAGTGATTTTCATGCTTCCAGGGGCCCGGGAAGTGAATTAAATACCATTTGGAGGCATTTAATGTTCAAGCAAAAACGGCTGAAGGTGAAAAATGGTCTGTTTTCAAATGTTTTATTTTTGAACGTCAGTTCACATTTGTAGGTGGATTATTAGTTTTAGAGCTAAAATTAGCATGTTTAAAGTGATTTTCATGCTTCCAGGGGCCCGAGAAGTGAATAAAATACCATTTGGAGGCATTTAATGTTCAAGCAAAAACGGCTGATTTTTGACAAAAGAGATAACACCCCCCCATTACGTCATTCTTCAGAAAGGTGAAAAATGGTCCGTTTTCAAATGTTTTATTTTTGAACGTCAGTTCACATTTGTAGGTGGATTATTAGTTTTAGAGCAAAAATTAGCATGTTTAAAGTGATTTTCATGCTTCCAGGGGCCCGGGAAGTGAATTAAATACCATTTGGAGGCATTTATGTTCAAGCAAAAACAGCTGATTTTTGACAAAAGAGATAACACCCCCCCATTATGTCATTCTTCAGAAAGGTGAAAAATTGTCCGTTTTCAAATGTTTTATTTTTGAACGCCAGTTCACATTTGTAGGTGGATTATTAGTTTTAGAGCTAAAATTAGCATGTTTAAAGTGATTTTCATCCTTCCAGGGGCTCTAAACACAAAATTTGTGGAATGGTCAAAAGTGCATGAAAATGGCCTATTTGCTCACTCTGAGGTCTCAAAAAGTGTTTTTTCACCCCGGGAAGTGAATTAAATACCATTTGGAGGCATTTAATGTTTAAGCAAAAACAGCTGATTTTTGACAAAAGAGATAACACCCCCCATTACGTCATTCTTCAGAAAGGTGAAAAATGGTCCGTTTTCAAATGTTTTATTTTTGAACGTCAGTTCACATTTGTAGGTGGATTATTAGTTTTAGAGCTAAAATTAGCATGTTTAAAGTGATTTTCATGCTTCCAGGGGCCCGGGAAGTGAATTAAATACCATTTGGAGGCATTTAATGTTCAAGCAAAAACGGCTGAAGGTGAAAAATGGTCTGTTTTCAAATGTTTTATTTTTGAACGTCAGTTCACATTTGTAGGTGGATTATCAGTTTTAGAGCTAAAATTAGCATGTTTAAAGTGATTTTCATGCTTCCAGGGGCCCGAGAAGTGAATTAAATACCATTTGGAGGCATTTAATGTTCAAGCAAAAACAGCTGATTTTTGACAAAAGAGATAACACCCCCCATTACGTCATGCTTCAGAAAGGTGAAAAATTGTCTGTTTTCAAATGTTTTATTTTTGAACGTCAGTTCACATTTGTAGGTGGATTATTAGTTTTAGAGCTAAAATTAGCATGTTTAAAGTGATTTTCATGCTTCCAGGGGCTCTAAACACAAGATTTATGGAATGGTTAAAAGTGCATAAAAATGGGCAATTTGCTCACTCTGAGGTCTCAAAAAGTGTTTCTTCACCCCGGGAAGTGAATTAAATACCATTTGGAGGCATTTAATGTTCAAGCAAAAACGGCTGATTTTTGACAAAAGAGATAACACCCCCCCATTACGTCATTCTTCAGAAAGGTGATAAATGGTCCGTTTTCAAATGTTTTATTTTTGAACGTCAGTTCACATTTGTAGGTGGATTATTAGTTTTACAGCTAAAATTAGCATGTTTAAAGTGATTTTCATGCTTCCAGGGGATGGGGAAGTGAATTAAATACCATTTGGAGGCATTTAATGTTCAAGCAAAAACGGCTGATTTTTGACAAAAGAGATAACACCCCCCCATTACGTCATTCTTCAGAAAGGTAAAAAATGGTCCGTTTTCAAATGTTTTATTTTTGAACGTCAGTTCACATTTGTAGGTGGATCATCAGTTTTAGAGCTAAAATTAGCATGTTTAAAGTGGTTTTCATGCTTCCAGGGGCCCGGGAAGTGAATTAAATACCATTTGGAGGCAGTTAATGTTCAAGCAAAAACGGCTGATTTTTGACAAAAGAGATAACACCCCCCCATTACGTCATGCTTCAGAAAGGTAAAAAATGGTCCGTTTTCAAATGTTTTATTTTTGAACGTCAGTTCACATTTGTAGGTGGATTATTAGTTTTAGAGCTAAAATTAGCATGTTTAACGTGATTTTCATGCTTCCAGGGGCTCTAAACACAAGATTTGTGGAATGGTTAAAAGTGCATGAAAGTGGCCAATTTGCTCACTTTGAGGTCTCAAAAAGTGTTTCTTCACCCCGGGAAGTGAATTAAATACCATTTGGAGGCATTTAATGTTCAAGCAAAAACAGCAGATTTTTGACAAAAGAGATAACACCCCCCATTACGTCATTCTTCAGAAAGGTGAAAAATGGTCCATTTTCAAATGTTTTATTTTTGAATGTCAGTTCACATTTGTAGCTGGATCATCAGTTTTAGAGCTAAAATTAGCATGTTTAAAGTGATTTTCATGCTTCCAGGGGCCCGGGAAGTGAATTAAATACCATTTGGAGGCATTTAATGTTCAAGCAAAAACAGCTGATTTTTGACAAAAGAGATAACACCCTCCCATTACGTCATTCTTCAGAAAGGTGAAAAATGGTCCGTTTTCAAATGTTTTATTTTTGAACGTCAGTTCACATTTGTAGGTGGATTATTAGTTTTAGAGCTAAAATTAGCATGTTTAAAGTGATTTTCATGCTTCCAGGGGCCCGGGAAGTGAATTAAATACCATTTGGAGGCATTTAATGTTCAAGCAAAAACGGCTGAAGGTGAAAAATGGTCTGTTTTCAAATGTTTTATTTTTGAACGTCAGTTCACATTTGTAGGTGGATTATTAGTTTTAGAGCTAAAATTAGCATGTTTAAAGTGATTTTCATGCTTCCAGGGGCCCGAGAAGTGAATTAAATACCATTTGGAGGCATTTAATGTTCAAGCAAAAACGGCTGATTTTTGACAAAAGAGATACCACCCCCCATTACGTCATTCTTCAGAAAGGTGGAAAATGGTCCGTTTTCAAATGTTTTATTTTTGAACGTCAGTTCACATTTGTAGGTGGATTATTAGTTTTAGAGCTAAAATTAGCATGTTTAAAGTGATTTTCATGCTTCCAGGGCCCGGGAAGTGAATTAAATACCATTTGGAGGCATTTAATGTTCAAGCAAAAACAGCTGATTTTTGACAAAAGAGATAACACCCCCCCATTACGTCATTCTTCAGAAAGGTGAAAAATGGTCCGTTTTCAAATGTTTTATTTTTGAACGTCAGTTCACATTTGTAGGTGGATTATTAGTTTTAGAGCAAAAATTAGCATGTTTAAAGTGATTTTCATGCTTCCAGGGGCCCGGGAAGTGAATTAAATACCATTTGGAGGCATTTATGTTCAAGCAAAAACAGCTGATTTTTGACAAAAGAGATAACACCCCCCCATTATGTCATTCTTCAGAAAGGTGAAAAATTGTCCGTTTTCAAATGTTTTATTTTTGAACGTCAGTTCACATTTGTAGGTGGATTATTAGTTTTAGAGCTAAAATTAGCATGTTTAAAGTGATTTTCATCCTTCCAGGGGCTCTAAACACAAAATTTGTGGAATGGTCAAAAGTGCATGAAAATGGCCTATTTGCTCACTCTGAGGTCTCAAAAAGTGTTTTTTCACCCCGGGAAGTGAATTAAATACCATTTGGAGGCATTTAATGTTTAAGCAAAAACAGCTGATTTTTGACAAAAGAGATAACACCCCCCCATTACGTCATGCTTCAGAAAGGTGAAAAATTGTCAGTTTTCAAATGTTTTATTTTTGAATGTCAGTTCACATTTGTAGCTGGATCATCAGTTTTAGAGCTAAAATTAGCATGTTTAAAGTGATTTTCATGCTTCCAGGGGCCCGGGAAGTGAATTAAATACCATTTGGAGGCATTTAATGTTCAAGCAAAAACAGCTGATTTTTGACAAAAGAGATAACACCCCCCCCATTACGTCATGCTTCAGAAAGGTGAAAAATTGTCCGTTTTCAAATGTTTTATTTTTGAATGTCAGTTCACATTTGTAGGTGGATCATCAGTTTTAGAGCTAAAATTAGCATGTTTAAAGTGATTTTCATGCTTCCAGGGGCCCGGGAAGTGAATTAAATACCATTTGGAGGCATTTAATGTTCAAGCAAAAACAGCTGATTTTTGACAAAAGAGATAACACCCCCCCCCCATTACGTCATTCTTCAGAAAGGTGAAAAATGGTGGGTTTTCAAATGTTTTATTTTTGAACGTCAGTTCACATTTGTAGGTGGATCTTCAGTTTTAGAGCTAAAATTAGCATGTTTAAAGTGGTTTTCATGCTTCCAGGGGCCCGGGAAGTGAATTAAATACCATTTGGAGGCAGTTAATGTTCAAGCAAAAACAGCTGATTTTTGACAAAAGAGATAACACCCCCCCATTACGTCATGCTTCAGAAAGGTAAAAAATGGTCCGTTTTCAAATGTTTTATTTTTGAACGTCAGTTCACATTTGTAGGTGGATTATTAGTTTTAGAGCTAAAATTAGCATGTTTAACGTGATTTTCATGCTTCCAGGGGCTCTAAACACAAGATTTGTGGAATGGTTAAAAGTGCATAAAAGTGGCCAATTTGCTCACTTTGAGGTCTCAAAAAGTGTTTCTTCACCCCGGGAAGTGAATTAAATACCATTTGGAGGCATTTAATGTTCAAGCAAAAACAGCTGATTTTTGACAAAAGAGATAACACCCCCCATTACGTCATGCTTCAGAAAGGTGAAAAATTGTCCGTTTTCAAATGTTTTATTTTTGAATGTCAGTTCACATTTGTAGGTGGATCATCAGTTTTAGAGCTAAAATTAGCATGTTTAAAGTGATTTTCATGCTTTCAGGGGCCCGGGCAGTGGATTAAATACCATTTGGAGGCATTTAATGTTCAAGTAAAAACAGCTTAATTTTGACAAAAGAGATAACACCCCCCCATTACGTCATTCTTCAGAAAGGTGAAAAATGGTCCATTTTCAAATGTTTTATTTTTGAATGTCAGTTCACATTTGTAGCTGGATCATCAGTTTTAGAGCTAAAATTAGCATGTTTAAAGTGATTTTCATGCTTCCAGGGGCCCGGGAAGTGAAATAAATACCATTTGGAGGCATTTAATGTTCAAGCAAAAACAGCTGATTTTTGACAAAAGAGATAACACCCTCCCATTACGTCATTCTTCAGAAAGGTGAAAAATGGTCCGTTTTCAAATGTTTTATTTTTGAACGTCAGTTCACATTTGTAGGTGGATTATTAGTTTTAGAGCTAAAATTAGCATGTTTAAAGTGATTTTCATGCTTCCAGGGGCCCGGGAAGTGAATTAAATACCATTTGGAGGCATTTAATGTTCAAGCAAAAACGGCTGAAGGTGAAAAATGGTCTGTTTTCAAATGTTTTATTTTTGAACGTCAGTTCACATTTGTAGGTGGATTATTAGTTTTAGAGCTAAAATTAGCATGTTTAAAGTGATTTTCATGCTTCCAGGGGCCCGAGAAGTGAATTAAATACCATTTGGAGGCATTTAATGTTCAAGCAAAAACGGCTGATTTTTGACAAAAGAGATAACACCCCCCATTACGTCATTCTTCAGAAAGGTGGAAAATGGTCCGTTTTCAAATGTTTTATTTTTGAACGTCAGTTCACATTTGTAGGTGGATTATTAGTTTTAGAGCTAAAATTAGCATGTTTAAAGTGATTTTCATGCTTCCAGGGCCCGGGAAGTGAATTAAATACCATTTGGAGGCATTTAATGTTCAAGCAAAAACAGCTGATTTTTGACAAAAGAGATAACACCCCCCCATTACGTCATTCTTCAGAAAGGTGAAAAATGGTCCGTTTTCAAATGTTTTATTTTTGAACGTCAGTTCACATTTGTAGGTGGATTATTAGTTTTAGAGCAAAAATTAGCATGTTTAAAGTGATTTTCATGCTTCCAGGGGCCCGGGAAGTGAATTAAATACCATTTGGAGGCATTTATGTTCAAGCAAAAACAGCTGATTTTTGACAAAAGAGATAACACCCCCCCATTATGTCATTCTTCAGAAAGGTGAAAAATTGTCCGTTTTCAAATGTTTTATTTTTGAACGTCAGTTCACATTTGTAGGTGGATTATTAGTTTTAGAGCTAAAATTAGCATGTTTAAAGTGATTTTCATCCTTCCAGGGGCTCTAAACACAAAATTTGTGGAATGGTCAAAAGTGCATGAAAATGGCCTATTTGCTCACTCTGAGGTCTCAAAAAGTGTTTTTTCACCCCGGGAAGTGAATTAAATACCATTTGGAGGCATTTAATGTTTAAGCAAAAACAGCTGATTTTTGACAAAAGAGATAACACCCCCCCATTACGTCATTCTTCAGAAAGGTGAAAAATGGTCCGTTTTCAAATGTTTTATTTTTGAACGTCAGTTCACATTTGTAGGTGGATTATTAGTTTTAGAGCTAAAATTAGCATGTTTAAAGTGATTTTCATGCTTCCAGGGGCCCGGGAAGTGAATTAAATACCATTTGGAGGCATTTAATGTTCAAGCAAAAACGGCTGAAGGTGAAAAATGGTCTGTTTTCAAATGTTTTATTTTTGAACGTCAGTTCACATTTGTAGGTGGATTATTAGTTTTAGAGCTAAAATTAGCATGTTTAAAGTGATTTTCATGCTTCCAGGGGCCCGAGAAGTGAATTAAATACCATTTGGAGGCATTTAATGTTCAAGCAAAAACGGCTGATTTTTGACAAAAGAGAT
This sequence comes from Lissotriton helveticus, assembly GCF_964261635.1. NCBI lineage: Eukaryota > Metazoa > Chordata > Amphibia > Caudata > Salamandridae > Lissotriton > Lissotriton helveticus. The sequence continues at coordinate 5,377,147 of NW_027611740.1, forward strand.
AACACCCCCCATTACGTCATTCTTCAGAAAGGTGGAAAATGGTCCGTTTTCAAATGTTTTATTTTTGAACGTCAGTTCACATTTGTAGGTGGATTATTAGTTTTAGAGCTAAAATTAGCATGTTTAAAGTGATTTTCATGCTTCCAGGGCCCGGGAAGTGAATTAAATACCATTTGGAGGCATTTAATGTTCAAGCAAAAACAGCTGATTTTTGACAAAAGAGATAACACCCCCCCATTACGTCATTCTTCAGAAAGGTGAAAAATGGTCCGTTTTCAAATGTTTTATTTTTGAACGTCAGTTCACATTTGTAGGTGGATTATTAGTTTTAGAGCAAAAATTAGCATGTTTAAAGTGATTTTCATGCTTCCAGGGGCCCGGGAAGTGAATTAAATACCATTTGGAGGCATTTATGTTCAAGCAAAAACAGCTGATTTTTGACAAAAGAGATAACACCCCCCCATTATGTCATTCTTCAGAAAGGTGAAAAATTGTCCGTTTTCAAATGTTTTATTTTTGAACGTCAGTTCACATTTGTAGGTGGATTATTAGTTTTAGAGCTAAAATTAGCATGTTTAAAGTGATTTTCATCCTTCCAGGGGCTCTAAACACAAAATTTGTGGAATGGTCAAAAGTGCATGAAAATGGCCTATTTGCTCACTCTGAGGTCTCAAAAAGTGTTTTTTCACCCCGGGAAGTGAATTAAATACCATTTGGAGGCATTTAATGTTTAAGCAAAAACAGCTGATTTTTGACAAAAGAGATAACACCCCCCCATTACGTCATGCTTCAGAAAGGTGAAAAATTGTCAGTTTTCAAATGTTTTATTTTTGAATGTCAGTTCACATTTGTAGCTGGATCATCAGTTTTAGAGCTAAAATTAGCATGTTTAAAGTGATTTTCATGCTTCCAGGGGCCCGGGAAGTGAATTAAATACCATTTGGAGGCATTTAATGTTCAAGCAAAAACGGCTGATTTTTGACAAAAGAGATAACACCCCCCCATTACGTCATTCTTCAGAAAGGTGAAAAATGGTCCGTTTTCAAATGTTTTATTTTTGAACGTCAGTTCACATTTGTAGGTGGATTATTAGTTTTACAGCTAAAATTAGCATGTTTAAAGTGATTTTCATCCTTCCAGGGGCTCTAAACACAAGATTCGTGGAATGGTTAAAAGTGCATGAAAGTGGCCAATTTGCTCACTCTGAGGTCTCAAAAAGTGTTTCTTCACCCCGGGAAGTGAATTAAATACCATTTGGAGGCATTTAATGTTCAAGCAAAAACAGCTGATTTTTTACAAAAGAGATAACACCCCCATTACGTCATGCTTCAGAAAGGTGAAAAATTGTCCGTTTTCAAATGTTTTATTTTTGAATGTCAATTCACATTTGTAGGTGGATCATCAGTTTTAGAGCTAAAATTAGCATGTTTAAAGTGATTTTCATGCTTCCGGGGGCCCGGGAAGTGAATTAAATACCATTTGGAGGCATTTAATGTTCAAGCAAAAACAGCTGATTTTTGACAAAAGAGATAACACCCTCCCATTACGTCATTCTTCAGAAAGGTGAAAAATGATCCGTTTTCAAATGTTTTATTTTTGAACGTCAGTTCACATTTGCAGGTGGATTATTAGTTTTAGAGCTAAAATTAGCATGTTTAAAGTGATTTTCATCCTTCCAGGGGCTCTAAACTCAAGATTTGTGGAATGGTTAAAAGTGCATGAAAGTGGCCAATTTGCTCACTCTGAGGTCTCAAAAAATGTTTCTTCACCCCGGGAAGTGAATTAAATACCATTTGGAGGCATTTAATGTTCAAGCAAAAATAGCTGATTTTTGACAAAAGAGATAACACCCCCCATTACGTCATTCTTCAGAAAGGTGAAAAATGGTCAGTTTTCAAATGTTTCATTTTTGAACGTCAGTTCACATTTGTAGGTGGATTATTAGTTTTAGAGCTAAAATTAGCATGTTTAAAGTGATTTTCATGCTTCCAGGGGCCCGGTAAGTGAATTAAATACCATTTGGAGGCATTTAATGTTCAAGCAAAAACGGCTGATTTTTGACAAAAGAGATAACAACTCCCCATTACGTCATTCTTCTGAAAGGTAAAAAATGGTCCGTTTTCAAATGTTTTATTTTTGAACGTCAGTTCACATTTGTAGGTGGATTATTAGTTTTAGAGCTAAAATTAGCATGTTTAAAGTGATTTTCATGCTTCCAGGGGCCCGGGAAGTGAATTAAATATCATTTGGAGGCATTTAATGTTCAAGCAAAAACAGCTGATTTTTGACAAAAGAGATAACACCCCCCCATTACGTCATGCTTCAGAAAGGTGAAAAATGGTCCGTTTTCAAATGTTTTATTTTTGAACGTCAGTTCACATTTCTAGGTGGATTATTAGTTTTAGAGCTAAAATTAGCATGTTTAACGTGATTTTCATGCTTCCAGGGGCCCGGGAAGTGAATTAAATACCATTTGGAGGCATTTAATGTTCAAGCAAAAACAGCTGATTTTTGTCAAAAGAGATAACACCCCCATTACATCATTCTTCAGAAAGGTGAAAAATGGTCCGTTTTCAAATGTTTTATTTTTGAACGTCAGTTCACATTTGTAGGTGGATTATTAGTTTTAGAGCTAAAATGATCATGTTTAAAGTGATTTTCATGCTTCCAGGGGCTCTAAACACAAGATTTGTGGAATGGTTAAAAGTGCATGAAAATGGCCAATTTGCTCACTCTGAGGTCTCAAAAAGTGTTTCTTCACCCCGGGAAGTGAATTAAATACCATTTGGAGGCATTTAATGTTCAAGCAAAAACAGCTGATTTTTGACGAAAGAGATAACACCCCCCATTATGTCATTCTTCAGAAAGGTGAAAAATGGTCCGTTTTCAAATGTTTTATTTTTGAATGTCAGTTCATATTTGTAGGTGGATAATTAGTTTTAGAGCTAAAATTAGCATGTTTAAAGTGATTTTCATGCTTCCAGGGGCTCTAAACACAAGATTTGTGGAATGGTTAAAAGTGCATGAAAATGGCCAATTTGCTCACTCTGAGGTCTCAAAAAGTGTTTCTTCACCCCGGGAAGTGAATTAAATACTATTTGGAGGCATTTAATGTTCAAGCAAAAACAGCTGATTTTTGACAAAAGAGATAACACCCCCCCATTACGTCATGCTTCAGAAAGGTGAAAAATGGTCCGTTTTCAAATGTTTTATTTTTGAACGTCTGTTCACATTTGTAGGTGGATTATTAGTTTTAGAGCTAAAATTAGCATGTTTAAAGTGATTTTCATGCTTCCAGGGGCCCGGGAAGTGAATTAAATACCATTTGGAGGGATTTAATGTTCAGGGCAAAAACAGCAGATTTTTGACAAAAGAGATAACACCCCCCCATTACGTCATTCTTCAGAAAGGTGAAAAATGGTCCGTTTTCAAATGTTTTATTTTTGAACGTCAGTTCACATTTGTAGGTGGATTATTAGTTTTACAGCAAAAATTAGCATGTTTAAAGTGATTTTCATGCTTCCAGGGACCTTAAACACAAGATTTGTGGAATGGTTAAAAGTGCATGAAAATGGCCAATTTGCTCACTCTGAGGTCTCAAAAAGTGTTTCTTTACCCCGGGAAGTGAATTAAATACCATTTGGAGGCATTTAATGTTCAAGCAAAAACAGCTGATTTTTGACAAAAGAGATAACACCCCCCATTACGTCATGCTTCAGAAAGGTGAAAAATGGTCTGTTTTCAAATGTTTTATTTTTGAACGTCAGTTCACATTTGTAGGTGGATTATTAGTTTTAGAGCTAAAATTAGCATGTTTAAAGTGATTTTCATGCTTCCAGGGGCTCTAAGCACAAGATTTATGGAATGGTTAAAAGTGCATAAAAATGGGCAATTTGCTCACTCTGAGGTCTCAAAAAGTGTTTCTTCACCCCGGGAAGTGAATTAAATACCATTTGGAGGCATTTAATGTTCAAGCAAAAACGGCTGATTTTTGACAAAAGAGATAACACCCCCCCATTACGTCATTCTTCAGAAAGGTAAAAAATGGTCCATTTTCAAATGTTTTATTTTTGAACGTCAGTTCACATTTGTAGGTGGATCATCAGTTTTAGAGCTAAAATTAGCATGTTTAAAGTGGTTTTCATGCTTCCAGGGGCCCGGGAAGTGAATTAAATACCATTTGGAGGCAGTTAATGTTCAAGCAAAAACGGCTGATTTTTGACAAAAGAGATAACACCCCCCCATTACGTCATGCTTCAGAAAGGTAAAAAATGGTCCGTTTTCAAATGTTTTATTTTTGAACGTCAGTTCACATTTGTAGGTGGATTATTAGTTTTAGAGCTAAAATTAGCATGTTTAACGTGATTTTCATGCTTCCAGGGGCTCTAAACACAAGATTTGTGGAATGGTTAAAAGTGCATGAAAGTGGCCAATTTGCTCACTTTGAGGTCTCAAAAAGTGTTTCTTCACCCCGGGAAGTGAATTAAATACCATTTGGAGGCATTTAATGTTCAAGCAAAAACAGCTGATTTTTGACAAAAGAGATAACACCCCCCATTACGTCATTCTTCAGAAAGGTGAAAAATGGTCCATTTTCAAATGTTTTATTTTTGAATGTCAGTTCACATTTGTAGCTGGATCATCAGTTTTAGAGCTAAAATTAGCATGTTTAAAGTGATTTTCATGCTTCCAGGGGCCCGGTAAGTGAATTAAATACCATTTGGAGGCATTTAATGTTCAAGCAAAAACAGCTGATTTTTGACAACAGAGATAACACCCTCCCATTACGTCATTCTTCAGAAAGGTGAAAAATGGTCCGTTTTCAAATGTTTTATTTTTGAACGTCAGTTCACATTTGTAGGTGGATTATTAGTTTTAGAGCTAAAATTAGCATGTTTAAAGTGATTTTCATGCTTCCAGGGGCCCGGGAAGTGAATTAAATACCATTTGGAGGCATTTAATGTTCAAGCAAAAACGGCTGAAGGTGAAAAATGGTCTGTTTTCAAATGTTTTATTTTTGAACGTCAGTTCACATTTGTAGGTGGATTATTAGTTTTAGAGCTAAAATTAGCATGTTTAAAGTGATTTTCATGCTTCCAGGGGCCCGGGAAGTGAATTAAATACCATTTGGAGGCATTTAATGTTCAAGCAAAAACGGCTGAAGGTGAAAAATGGTCTGTTTTCAAATGTTTTATTTTTGAACGTCAGTTCACATTTGTAGGTGGATTATTAGTTTTAGAGCTAAAATTAGCATGTTTAAAGTGATTTTCATGCTTCCAGGGGCCCGAGAAGTGAATTAAATACCATTTGGAGGCATTTAATGTTCAAGCAAAAACGGCTGATTTTTGACAAAAGAGATAACACCCTCCCATTACGTCATTCTTCAGAAAGGTGAAAAATGGTCCGTTTTCAAATGTTTTATTTTTGAACGTCAGTTCACATTTGTAGGTGGATTATTAGTTTTAGAGCTAAAATTAGCATGTTTAAAGTGATTTTCATGCTTCCAGGGGCCCGGGAAGTGAATTAAATACCATTTGGAGGCATTTAATGTTCAAGCAAAAACGGCTGAAGGTGAAAAATGGTCTGTTTTCAAATGTTTTATTTTTGAACGTCAGTTCACATTTGTAGGTGGATTATTAGTTTTAGAGCTAAAATTAGCATGTTTAAAGTGATTTTCATGCTTCCAGGGGCCCGAGAAGTGAATTAAATACCATTTGGAGGCATTTAATGTTCAAGCAAAAACGGCTGATTTTTGACAAAAGAGATACCACCCCCCATTACGTCATTCTTCAGAAAGGTGGAAAATGGTCCGTTTTCAAATGTTTTATTTTTGAACGTCAGTTCACATTTGTAGGTGGATTATTAGTTTTAGAGCTAAAATTAGCATGTTTAAAGTGATTTTCATGCTTCCAGGGCCCGGGAAGTGAATTAAATACCATTTGGAGGCATTTAATGTTCAAGCAAAAACAGCTGATTTTTGACAAAAGAGATAACACCCCCCCATTACGTCATTCTTCAGAAAGGTGAAAAATGGTCCGTTTTCAAATGTTTTATTTTTGAACGTCAGTTCACATTTGTAGGTGGATTATTAGTTTTAGAGCAAAAATTAGCATGTTTAAAGTGATTTTCATGCTTCCAGGGGCCCGGGAAGTGAATTAAATACCATTTGGAGGCATTTATGTTCAAGCAAAAACAGCTGATTTTTGACAAAAGAGATAACACCCCCCCATTATGTCATTCTTCAGAAAGGTGAAAAATTGTCCGTTTTCAAATGTTTTATTTTTGAACGTCAGTTCACATTTGTAGGTGGATTATTAGTTTTAGAGCTAAAATTAGCATGTTTAAAGTGATTTTCATCCTTCCAGGGGCTCTAAACACAAAATTTGTGGAATGGTCAAAAGTGCATGAAAATGGCCTATTTGCTCACTCTGAGGTCTCAAAAAGTGTTTTTTCACCCCGGGAAGTGAATTAAATACCATTTGGAGGCATTTAATGTTTAAGCAAAAACAGCTGATTTTTGACAAAAGAGATAACACCCCCCCATTACGTCATGCTTCAGAAAGGTGAAAAATTGTCAGTTTTCAAATGTTTTATTTTTGAATGTCAGTTCACATTTGTAGCTGGATCATCAGTTTTAGAGCTAAAATTAGCATGTTTAAAGTGATTTTCATGCTTCCAGGGGCCCGGGAAGTGAATTAAATACCATTTGGAGGCATTTAATGTTCAAGCAAAAACAGCTGATTTTTGACAAAAGAGATAACACCCCCCCCATTACGTCATGCTTCAGAAAGGTGAAAAATTGTCCGTTTTCAAATGTTTTATTTTTGAATGTCAGTTCACATTTGTAGGTGGATCATCAGTTTTAGAGCTAAAATTAGCATGTTTAAAGTGATTTTCATGCTTCCAGGGGCCCGGGAAGTGAATTAAATACCATTTGGAGGCATTTAATGTTCAAGCAAAAACAGCTGATTTTTGACAAAAGAGATAACACCCCCCCCCCATTACGTCATTCTTCAGAAAGGTGAAAAATGGTGGGTTTTCAAATGTTTTATTTTTGAACGTCAGTTCACATTTGTAGGTGGATCTTCAGTTTTAGAGCTAAAATTAGCATGTTTAAAGTGGTTTTCATGCTTCCAGGGGCCCGGGAAGTGAATTAAATACCATTTGGAGGCAGTTAATGTTCAAGCAAAAACAGCTGATTTTTGACAAAAGAGATAACACCCCCCCATTACGTCATGCTTCAGAAAGGTAAAAAATGGTCCGTTTTCAAATGTTTTATTTTTGAACGTCAGTTCACATTTGTAGGTGGATTATTAGTTTTAGAGCTAAAATTAGCATGTTTAACGTGATTTTCATGCTTCCAGGGGCTCTAAACACAAGATTTGTGGAATGGTTAAAAGTGCATAAAAGTGGCCAATTTGCTCACTTTGAGGTCTCAAAAAGTGTTTCTTCACCCCGGGAAGTGAATTAAATACCATTTGGAGGCATTTAATGTTCAAGCAAAAACAGCTGATTTTTGACAAAAGAGATAACACCCCCCATTACGTCATGCTTCAGAAAGGTGAAAAATTGTCCGTTTTCAAATGTTTTATTTTTGAATGTCAGTTCACATTTGTAGGTGGATCATCAGTTTTAGAGCTAAAATTAGCATGTTTAAAGTGATTTTCATGCTTTCAGGGGCCCGGGCAGTGGATTAAATACCATTTGGAGGCATTTAATGTTCAAGTAAAAACAGCTTAATTTTGACAAAAGAGATAACACCCCCCCATTACGTCATTCTTCAGAAAGGTGAAAAATGGTCCATTTTCAAATGTTTTATTTTTGAATGTCAGTTCACATTTGTAGCTGGATCATCAGTTTTAGAGCTAAAATTAGCATGTTTAAAGTGATTTTCATGCTTCCAGGGGCCCGGGAAGTGAAATAAATACCATTTGGAGGCATTTAATGTTCAAGCAAAAACAGCTGATTTTTGACAAAAGAGATAACACCCTCCCATTACGTCATTCTTCAGAAAGGTGAAAAATGGTCCGTTTTCAAATGTTTTATTTTTGAACGTCAGTTCACATTTGTAGGTGGATTATTAGTTTTAGAGCTAAAATTAGCATGTTTAAAGTGATTTTCATGCTTCCAGGGGCCCGGGAAGTGAATTAAATACCATTTGGAGGCATTTAATGTTCAAGCAAAAACGGCTGAAGGTGAAAAATGGTCTGTTTTCAAATGTTTTATTTTTGAACGTCAGTTCACATTTGTAGGTGGATTATTAGTTTTAGAGCTAAAATTAGCATGTTTAAAGTGATTTTCATGCTTCCAGGGGCCCGAGAAGTGAATTAAATACCATTTGGAGGCATTTAATGTTCAAGCAAAAACGGCTGATTTTTGACAAAAGAGATAACACCCCCCATTACGTCATTCTTCAGAAAGGTGGAAAATGGTCCGTTTTCAAATGTTTTATTTTTGAACGTCAGTTCACATTTGTAGGTGGATTATTAGTTTTAGAGCTAAAATTAGCATGTTTAAAGTGATTTTCATGCTTCCAGGGCCCGGGAAGTGAATTAAATACCATTTGGAGGCATTTAATGTTCAAGCAAAAACAGCTGATTTTTGACAAAAGAGATAACACCCCCCCATTACGTCATTCTTCAGAAAGGTGAAAAATGGTCCGTTTTCAAATGTTTTATTTTTGAACGTCAGTTCACATTTGTAGGTGGATTATTAGTTTTAGAGCAAAAATTAGCATGTTTAAAGTGATTTTCATGCTTCCAGGGGCCCGGGAAGTGAATTAAATACCATTTGGAGGCATTTATGTTCAAGCAAAAACAGCTGATTTTTGACAAAAGAGATAACACCCCCCCATTATGTCATTCTTCAGAAAGGTGAAAAATTGTCCGTTTTCAAATGTTTTATTTTTGAACGTCAGTTCACATTTGTAGGTGGATTATTAGTTTTAGAGCTAAAATTAGCATGTTTAAAGTGATTTTCATCCTTCCAGGGGCTCTAAACACAAAATTTGTGGAATGGTCAAAAGTGCATGAAAATGGCCTATTTGCTCACTCTGAGGTCTCAAAAAGTGTTTTTTCACCCCGGGAAGTGAATTAAATACCATTTGGAGGCATTTAATGTTTAAGCAAAAACAGCTGATTTTTGACAAAAGAGATAACACCCCCCCATTACGTCATTCTTCAGAAAGGTGAAAAATGGTCCGTTTTCAAATGTTTTATTTTTGAACGTCAGTTCACATTTGTAGGTGGATTATTAGTTTTAGAGCTAAAATTAGCATGTTTAAAGTGATTTTCATGCTTCCAGGGGCCCGGGAAGTGAATTAAATACCATTTGGAGGCATTTAATGTTCAAGCAAAAACGGCTGAAGGTGAAAAATGGTCTGTTTTCAAATGTTTTATTTTTGAACGTCAGTTCACATTTGTAGGTGGATTATTAGTTTTAGAGCTAAAATTAGCATGTTTAAAGTGATTTTCATGCTTCCAGGGGCCCGAGAAGTGAATTAAATACCATTTGGAGGCATTTAATGTTCAAGCAAAAACGGCTGATTTTTGACAAAAGAGATAACACCCCCCATTACGTCATTCTTCAGAAAGGTGGAAAATGGTCCGTTTTCAAATGTTTTATTTTTGAACGTCAGTTCACATTTGTAGGTGGATTATTAGTTTTAGAGCTAAAATTAGCATGTTTAAAGTGATTTTCATGCTTCCAGGGCCCGGGAAGTGAATTAAATACCATTTGGAGGCATTTAATGTTCAAGCAAAAACAGCTGATTTTTGACAAAAGAGATAACACCCCCCCATTACGTCATTCTTCAGAAAGGTGAAAAATGGTCCGTTTTCAAATGTTTTATTTTTGAACGTCAGTTCACATTTGTAGGTGGATTATTAGTTTTAGAGCAAAAATTAGCATGTTTAAAGTGATTTTCATGCTTCCAGGGGCCCGGGAAGTGAATTAAATACCATTTGGAGGCATTTATGTTCAAGCAAAAACAGCTGATTTTTGACAAAAGAGATAACACCCCCCCATTATGTCATTCTTCAGAAAGGTGAAAAATTGTCCGTTTTCAAATGTTTTATTTTTGAACGTCAGTTCACATTTGTAGGTGGATTATTAGTTTTAGAGCTAAAATTAGCATGTTTAAAGTGATTTTCATCCTTCCAGGGGCTCTAAACACAAAATTTGTGGAATGGTCAAAAGTGCATGAAAATGGCCTATTTGCTCACTCTGAGGTCTCAAAAAGTGTTTTTTCACCCCGGGAAGTGAATTAAATACCATTTGGAGGCATTTAATGTTTAAGCAAAAACAGCTGATTTTTGACAAAAGAGATAACACCCCCCCATTACGTCATGCTTCAGAAAGGTGAAAAATTGTCAGTTTTCAAATGTTTTATTTTTGAATGTCAGTTCACATTTGTAGCTGGATCATCAGTTTTAGAGCTAAAATTAGCATGTTTAAAGTGATTTTCATGCTTCCAGGGGCCCGGGAAGTGAATTAAATACCATTTGGAGGCATTTAATGTTCAAGCAAAAACGGCTGATTTTTGACAAAAGAGATAACACCCCCCCATTACGTCATTCTTCAGAAAGGTGAAAAATGGTCCGTTTTCAAATGTTTTATTTTTGAACGTCAGTTCACATTTGTAGGTGGATTATTAGTTTTACAGCTAAAATTAGCATGTTTAAAGTGATTTTCATCCTTCCAGGGGCTCTAAACACAAGATTCGTGGAATGGTTAAAAGTGCATGAAAGTGGCCAATTTGCTCACTCTGAGGTCTCAAAAAGTGTTTCTTCACCCCGGGAAGTGAATTAAATACCATTTGGAGGCATTTAATGTTCAAGCAAAAACAGCTGATTTTTTACAAAAGAGATAACACCCCCATTACGTCATGCTTCAGAAAGGTGAAAAATTGTCCGTTTTCAAATGTTTTATTTTTGAATGTCAATTCACATTTGTAGGTGGATCATCAGTTTTAGAGCTAAAATTAGCATGTTTAAAGTGATTTTCATGCTTCCGGGGGCCCGGGAAGTGAATTAAATACCATTTGGAGGCATTTAATGTTCAAGCAAAAACAGCTGATTTTTGACAAAAGAGATAACACCCTCCCATTACGTCATTCTTCAGAAAGGTGAAAAATGATCCGTTTTCAAATGTTTTATTTTTGAACGTCAGTTCACATTTGCAGGTGGATTATTAGTTTTAGAGCTAAAATTAGCATGTTTAAAGTGATTTTCATCCTTCCAGGGGCTCTAAACTCAAGATTTGTGGAATGGTTAAAAGTGCATGAAAGTGGCCAATTTGCTCACTCTGAGGTCTCAAAAAATGTTTCTTCACCCCGGGAAGTGAATTAAATACCATTTGGAGGCATTTAATGTTCAAGCAAAAATAGCTGATTTTTGACAAAAGAGATAACACCCCCCATTACGTCATTCTTCAGAAAGGTGAAAAATGGTCAGTTTTCAAATGTTTCATTTTTGAACGTCAGTTCACATTTGTAGGTGGATTATTAGTTTTAGAGCTAAAATTAGCATGTTTAAAGTGATTTTCATGCTTCCAGGGGCCCGGTAAGTGAATTAAATACCATTTGGAGGCATTTAATGTTCAAGCAAAAACGGCTGATTTTTGACAAAAGAGATAACAACTCCCCATTACGTCATTCTTCTGAAAGGTAAAAAATGGTCCGTTTTCAAATGTTTTATTTTTGAACGTCAGTTCACATTTGTAGGTGGATTATTAGTTTTAGAGCTAAAATTAGCATGTTTAAAGTGATTTTCATGCTTCCAGGGGCCCGGGAAGTGAATTAAATATCATTTGGAGGCATTTAATGTTCAAGCAAAAACAGCTGATTTTTGACAAAAGAGATAACACCCCCCCATTACGTCATGCTTCAGAAAGGTGAAAAATGGTCCGTTTTCAAATGTTTTATTTTTGAACGTCAGTTCACATTTCTAGGTGGATTATTAGTTTTAGAGCTAAAATTAGCATGTTTAACGTGATTTTCATGCTTCCAGGGGCCCGGGAAGTGAATTAAATACCATTTGGAGGCATTTAATGTTCAAGCAAAAACAGCTGATTTTTGTCAAAAGAGATAACACCCCCATTACATCATTCTTCAGAAAGGTGAAAAATGGTCCGTTTTCAAATGTTTTATTTTTGAACGTCAGTTCACATTTGTAGGTGGATTATTAGTTTTAGAGCTAAAATGATCATGTTTAAAGTGATTTTCATGCTTCCAGGGGCTCTAAACACAAGATTTGTGGAATGGTTAAAAGTGCATGAAAATGGCCAATTTGCTCACTCTGAGGTCTCAAAAAGTGTTTCTTCACCCCGGGAAGTGAATTAAATACCATTTGGAGGCATTTAATGTTCAAGCAAAAACAGCTGATTTTTGACGAAAGAGATAACACCCCCCATTATGTCATTCTTCAGAAAGGTGAAAAATGGTCCGTTTTCAAATGTTTTATTTTTGAATGTCAGTTCATATTTGTAGGTGGATAATTAGTTTTAGAGCTAAAATTAGCATGTTTAAAGTGATTTTCATGCTTCCAGGGGCTCTAAACACAAGATTTGTGGAATGGTTAAAAGTGCATGAAAATGGCCAATTTGCTCACTCTGAGGTCTCAAAAAGTGTTTCTTCACCCCGGGAAGTGAATTAAATACTATTTGGAGGCATTTAATGTTCAAGCAAAAACAGCTGATTTTTGACAAAAGAGATAACACCCCCCCATTACGTCATGCTTCAGAAAGGTGAAAAATGGTCCGTTTTCAAATGTTTTATTTTTGAACGTCTGTTCACATTTGTAGGTGGATTATTAGTTTTAGAGCTAAAATTAGCATGTTTAAAGTGATTTTCATGCTTCCAGGGGCCCGGGAAGTGAATTAAATACCATTTGGAGGGATTTAATGTTCAGGGCAAAAACAGCAGATTTTTGACAAAAGAGATAACACCCCCCCATTACGTCATTCTTCAGAAAGGTGAAAAATGGTCCGTTTTCAAATGTTTTATTTTTGAACGTCAGTTCACATTTGTAGGTGGATTATTAGTTTTACAGCAAAAATTAGCATGTTTAAAGTGATTTTCATGCTTCCAGGGACCTTAAACACAAGATTTGTGGAATGGTTAAAAGTGCATGAAAATGGCCAATTTGCTCACTCTGAGGTCTCAAAAAGTGTTTCTTTACCCCGGGAAGTGAATTAAATACCATTTGGAGGCATTTAATGTTCAAGCAAAAACAGCTGATTTTTGACAAAAGAGATAACACCCCCCATTACGTCATGCTTCAGAAAGGTGAAAAATGGTCTGTTTTCAAATGTTTTATTTTTGAACGTCAGTTCACATTTGTAGGTGGATTATTAGTTTTAGAGCTAAAATTAGCATGTTTAAAGTGATTTTCATGCTTCCAGGGGCTCTAAGCACAAGATTTATGGAATGGTTAAAAGTGCATAAAAATGGGCAATTTGCTCACTCTGAGGTCTCAAAAAGTGTTTCTTCACCCCGGGAAGTGAATTAAATACCATTTGGAGGCATTTAATGTTCAAGCAAAAACGGCTGATTTTTGACAAAAGAGATAACACCCCCCCATTACGTCATTCTTCAGAAAGGTAAAAAATGGTCCATTTTCAAATGTTTTATTTTTGAACGTCAGTTCACATTTGTAGGTGGATCATCAGTTTTAGAGCTAAAATTAGCATGTTTAAAGTGGTTTTCATGCTTCCAGGGGCCCGGGAAGTGAATTAAATACCATTTGGAGGCAGTTAATGTTCAAGCAAAAACGGCTGATTTTTGACAAAAGAGATAACACCCCCCCATTACGTCATGCTTCAGAAAGGTAAAAAATGGTCCGTTTTCAAATGTTTTATTTTTGAACGTCAGTTCACATTTGTAGGTGGATTATTAGTTTTAGAGCTAAAATTAGCATGTTTAACGTGATTTTCATGCTTCCAGGGGCTCTAAACACAAGATTTGTGGAATGGTTAAAAGTGCATGAAAGTGGCCAATTTGCTCACTTTGAGGTCTCAAAAAGTGTTTCTTCACCCCGGGAAGTGAATTAAATACCATTTGGAGGCATTTAATGTTCAAGCAAAAACAGCTGATTTTTGACAAAAGAGATAACACCCCCCATTACGTCATTCTTCAGAAAGGTGAAAAATGGTCCATTTTCAAATGTTTTATTTTTGAATGTCAGTTCACATTTGTAGCTGGATCATCAGTTTTAGAGCTAAAATTAGCATGTTTAAAGTGATTTTCATGCTTCCAGGGGCCCGGTAAGTGAATTAAATACCATTTGGAGGCATTTAATGTTCAAGCAAAAACAGCTGATTTTTGACAACAGAGATAACACCCTCCCATTACGTCATTCTTCAGAAAGGTGAAAAATGGTCCGTTTTCAAATGTTTTATTTTTGAACGTCAGTTCACATTTGTAGGTGGATTATTAGTTTTAGAGCTAAAATTAGCATGTTTAAAGTGATTTTCATGCTTCCAGGGGCCCGGGAAGTGAATTAAATACCATTTGGAGGCATTTAATGTTCAAGCAAAAACGGCTGAAGGTGAAAAATGGTCTGTTTTCAAATGTTTTATTTTTGAACGTCAGTTCACATTTGTAGGTGGATTATTAGTTTTAGAGCTAAAATTAGCATGTTTAAAGTGATTTTCATGCTTCCAGGGGCCCGAGAAGTGAATTAAATACCATTTGGAGGCATTTAATGTTCAAGCAAAAACGGCTGATTTTTGACAAAAGAGATAACACCCCCCATTACGTCATTCTTCAGAAAGGTGGAAAATGGTCCGTTTTCAAATGTTTTATTTTTGAACGTCAGTTCACATTTGTAGGTGGATTATTAGTTTTAGAGCTAAAATTAGCATGTTTAAAGTGATTTTCATGCTTCCAGGGCCCGGGAAGTGAATTAAATACCATTTGGAGGCATTTAATGTTCAAGCAAAAACAGCTGATTTTTGACAAAAGAGATAACACCCCCCCATTACGTCATTCTTCAGAAAGGTGAAAAATGGTCCGTTTTCAAATGTTTTATTTTTGAACGTCAGTTCACATTTGTAGGTGGATTATTAGTTTTAGAGCAAAAATTAGCATGTTTAAAGTGATTTTCATGCTTCCAGGGGCCCGGGAAGTGAATTAAATACCATTTGGAGGCATTTATGTTCAAGCAAAAACAGCTGATTTTTGACAAAAGAGATAACACCCCCCCATTATGTCATTCTTCAGAAAGGTGAAAAATTGTCCGTTTTCAAATGTTTTATTTTTGAACGTCAGTTCACATTTGTAGGTGGATTATTAGTTTTAGAGCTAAAATTAGCATGTTTAAAGTGATTTTCATCCTTCCAGGGGCTCTAAACACAAAATTTGTGGAATGGTCAAAAGTGCATGAAAATGGCCTATTTGCTCACTCTGAGGTCTCAAAAAGTGTTTTTTCACCCCGGGAAGTGAATTAAATACCATTTGGAGGCATTTAATGTTTAAGCAAAAACAGCTGATTTTTGACAAAAGAGATAACACCCCCCCATTACGTCATGCTTCAGAAAGGTGAAAAATTGTCAGTTTTCAAATGTTTTATTTTTGAATGTCAGTTCACATTTGTAGCTGGATCATCAGTTTTAGAGCTAAAATTAGCATGTTTAAAGTGATTTTCATGCTTCCAGGGGCCCGGGAAGTGAATTAAATACCATTTGGAGGCATTTAATGTTCAAGCAAAAACAGCTGATTTTTGACAAAAGAGATAACACCCCCCCCATTACGTCATGCTTCAGAAAGGTGAAAAATTGTCCGTTTTCAAATGTTTTATTTTTGAATGTCAGTTCACATTTGTAGGTGGATCATCAGTTTTAGAGCTAAAATTAGCATGTTTAAAGTGATTTTCATGCTTCCAGGGGCCCGGGAAGTGAATTAAATACCATTTGGAGGCATTTAATGTTCAAGCAAAAACAGCTGATTTTTGACAAAAGAGATAACACCCCCCCCCCATTACGTCATTCTTCAGAAAGGTGAAAAATGGTGGGTTTTCAAATGTTTTATTTTTGAACGTCAGTTCACATTTGTAGGTGGATCTTCAGTTTTAGAGCTATAATTAGCATGTTTAAAGTGGTTTTCATGCTTCCAGGGGCCCGGGAAGTGAATTAAATACCATTTGGAGGCAGTTAATGTTCAAGCAAAAACAGCTGATTTTTGACAAAAGAGATAACACCCCCCCATTACGTCATGCTTCAGAAAGGTAAAAAATGGTCCGTTTTCAAATGTTTTATTTTTGAACGTCAGTTCACATTTGTAGGTGGATTATTAGTTTTAGAGCTAAAATTAGCATGTTTAACGTGATTTTCATGCTTCCAGGGGCTCTAAACACAAGATTTGTGGAATGGTTAAAAGTGCATAAAAGTGGCCAATTTGCTCACTTTGAGGTCTCAAAAAGTGTTTCTTCACCCCGGGAAGTGAATTAAATACCATTTGGAGGCATTTAATGTTCAAGCAAAAACAGCTGATTTTTGACAAAAGAGATAACACCCCCCATTACGTCATGCTTCAGAAAGGTGAAAAATTGTCCGTTTTCAAATGTTTTATTTTTGAATGTCAGTTCACATTTGTAGGTGGATCATCAGTTTTAGAGCTAAAATTAGCATGTTTAAAGTGATTTTCATGCTTTCAGGGGCCCGGGCAGTGGATTAAATACCATTTGGAGGCATTTAATGTTCAAGTAAAAACAGCTTAATTTTGACAAAAGAGATAACACCCCCCCATTACGTCATTCTTCAGAAAGGTGAAAAATGGTCCATTTTCAAATGTTTTATTTTTGAATGTCAGTTCACATTTGTAGCTGGATCATCAGTTTTAGAGCTAAAATTAGCATGTTTAAAGTGATTTTCATGCTTCCAGGGGCCCGGGAAGTGAATTAAATACCATTTGGAGGCATTTAATGTTCAAGCAAAAACAGCTGATTTTTGACAAAAGAGATAACACCCTCCCATTACGTCATTCTTCAGAAAGGTGAAAAATGGTCCGTTTTCAAATGTTTTATTTTTGAACGTCAGTTCACATTTGTAGGTGGATTATTAGTTTTAGAGCTAAAATTAGCATGTTTAAAGTGATTTTCATGCTTCCAGGGGCCCGGGAAGTGAATTAAATACCATTTGGAGGCATTTAATGTTCAAGCAAAAACGGCTAAAGGTGAAAAATGGTCTGTTTTCAAATGTTTTATTTTTGAACGTCAGTTCACATTTGTAGGTGGATTATTAGTTTTAGAGCTAAAATTAGCATGTTTAAAGTGATTTTCATGCTTCCAGGGGCCCGAGAAGTGAATTAAATACCATTTGGAGGCATTTAATGTTCAAGCAAAAACGGCTGATTTTTGACAAAAGAGATAACACCCCCCATTACGTCATTCTTCAGAAAGGTGGAAAATGGTCCGTTTTCAAATGTTTTATTTTTGAACGTCAGTTCACATTTGTAGGTGGATTATTAGTTTTAGAGCTAAAATTAGCATGTTTAAAGTGATTTTCATGCTTCCAGGGCCCGGGAAGTGAATTAAATACCATTTGGAGGCATTTAATGTTCAAGCAAAAACAGCTGATTTTTGACAAAAGAGATAACACCCCCCCATTACGTCATTCTTCAGAAAGGTGAAAAATGGTCCGTTTTCAAATGTTTTATTTTTGAACGTCAGTTCACATTTGTAGGTGGATTATTAGTTTTAGAGCAAAAATTAGCATGTTTAAAGTGATTTTCATGCTTCCAGGGGCCCGGGAAGTGAATTAAATACCATTTGGAGGCATTCATGTTCAAGCAAAAACAGCTGATTTTTGACAAAAGAGATAACACCCCCCCATTATGTCATTCTTCAGAAAGGTGAAAAATTGTCCGTTTTCAAATGTTTTATTTTTGAACGTCAGTTCACATTTGTAGGTGGATTATTAGTTTTAGAGCTAAAATTAGCATGTTTAAAGTGATTTTCATCCTTCCAGGGGCTCTAAACACAAAATTTGTGGAATGGTCAAAAGTGCATGAAAATGGCCTATTTGCTCACTCTGAGGTCTCAAAAAGTGTTTTTTCACCCCGGGAAGTGAATTAAATACCATTTGGAGGCATTTAATGTTTAAGCAAAAACAGCTGATTTTTGACAAAAGAGATAACACCCCCCCATTACGTCATTCTTCAGAAAGGTGAAAAATGGTCCGTTTTCAAATGTTTTATTTTTGAACGTCAGTTCACATTTGTAGGTGGATTATTAGTTTTAGAGCTAAAATTAGCATGTTTAAAGTGATTTTCATGCTTTCAGGGGCCCGGGAAGTGAATTAAATACCATTTGGAGGCATTTAATGTTCAAGCAAAAACGGCTGAAGGTGAAAAATGGTCTGTTTTCAAATGTTTTATTTTTGAACGTCAGTTCACATTTGTAGGTGGATTATTAGTTTTAGAGCTAAAATTAGCATGTTTAAAGTGATTTTCATGCTTCCAGGGGCCCGAGAAGTGAATTAAATACCATTTGGAGGCATTTAATGTTCAAGCAAAAACGGCTGATTTTTGACAAAAGAGATAACACCCCCCATTACGTCATTCTTCAGAAAGGTGGAAAATGGTCCGTTTTCAAATGTTTTATTTTTGAACGTCAGTTCACATTTGTAGGTGGATTATTAGTTTTAGAGCTAAAATTAGCATGTTTAAAGTGATTTTCATGCTTCCAGGGCCCGGGAAGTGAATTAAATACCATTTGGAGGCATTTAATGTTCAAGCAAAAACAGCTGATTTTTGACAAAAGAGATAACACCCCCCCATTACGTCATTCTTCAGAAAGGTGAAAAATGGTCCGTTTTCAAATGTTTTATTTTTGAACGTCAGTTCACATTTGTAGGTGGATTATTAGTTTTAGAGCAAAAATTAGCATGTTTAAAGTGATTTTCATGCTTCCAGGGGCCCGGGAAGTGAATTAAATACCATTTGGAGGCATTTATGTTCAAGCAAAAACAGCTGATTTTTGACAAAAGAGATAACACCCCCCCATTATGTCATTCTTCAGAAAGGTGAAAAATTGTCCGTTTTCAAATGTTTTATTTTTGAACGTCAGTTCACATTTGTAGGTGGATTATTAGTTTTAGAGCTAAAATTAGCATGTTTAAAGTGATTTTCATCCTTCCAGGGGCTCTAAACACAAAATTTGTGGAATGGTCAAAAGTGCATGAAAATGGCCTATTTGCTCACTCTGAGGTCTCAAAAAGTGTTTTTTCACCCCGGGAAGTGAATTAAATACCATTTGGAGGCATTTAATGTTTAAGCAAAAACAGCTGATTTTTGACAAAAGAGATAACACCCCCCCATTACGTCATGCTTCAGAAAGGTGAAAAATTGTCAGTTTTCAAATGTTTTATTTTTGAATGTCAGTTCACATTTGTAGCTGGATCATCAGTTTTAGAGCTAAAATTAGCATGTTTAAAGTGATTTTCATGCTTCCAGGGGCCCGGGAAGTGAATTAAATACCATTTGGAGGCATTTAATGTTCAAGCAAAAACGGCTGATTTTTGACAAAAGAGATAACACCCCCCCATTACGTCATTCTTCAGAAAGGTGAAAAATGGTCCGTTTTCAAATGTTTTATTTTTGAACGTCAGTTCACATTTGTAGGTGGATTATTAGTTTTACAGCTAAAATTAGCATGTTTAAAGTGATTTTCATCCTTCCAGGGGCTCTAAACACAAGATTCGTGGAATGGTTAAAAGTGCATGAAAGTGGCCAATTTGCTCACTCTGAGGTCTCAAAAAGTGTTTCTTCACCCCGGGAAGTGAATTAAATACCATTTGGAGGCATTTAATGTTCAAGCAAAAACAGCTGATTTTTTACAAAAGAGATAACACCCCCATTACGTCATGCTTCAGAAAGGTGAAAAATTGTCCGTTTTCAAATGTTTTATTTTTGAATGTCAATTCACATTTGTAGGTGGATCATCAGTTTTAGAGCTAAAATTAGCATGTTTAAAGTGATTTTCATGCTTCCGGGGGCCCGGGAAGTGAATTAAATACCATTTGGAGGCATTTAATGTTCAAGCAAAAACAGCTGATTTTTGACAAAAGAGATAACACCCTCCCATTACGTCATTCTTCAGAAAGGTGAAAAATGATCCGTTTTCAAATGTTTTATTTTTGAACGTCAGTTCACATTTGCAGGTGGATTATTAGTTTTAGAGCTAAAATTAGCATGTTTAAAGTGATTTTCATCCTTCCAGGGGCTCTAAACTCAAGATTTGTGGAATGGTTAAAAGTGCATGAAAGTGGCCAATTTGCTCACTCTGAGGTCTCAAAAAATGTTTCTTCACCCCGGGAAGTGAATTAAATACCATTTGGAGGCATTTAATGTTCAAGCAAAAATAGCTGATTTTTGACAAAAGAGATAACACCCCCCATTACGTCATTCTTCAGAAAGGTGAAAAATGGTCAGTTTTCAAATGTTTTATTTTTGAACGTCAGTTCACATTTGTAGGTGGATTATTAGTTTTAGAGCTAAAATTAGCATGTTTAAAGTGATTTTCATGCTTCCAGGGGCCCGGTAAGTGAATTAAATACCATTTGGAGGCATTTAATGTTCAAGCAAAAACGGCTGATTTTTGACAAAAGAGATAACAACTCCCCATTACGTCATTCTTCAGAAAGGTAAAAAATGGTCCGTTTTCAAATGTTTTATTTTTGAACGTCAGTTCACATTTGTAGGTGGATTATTAGTTTTAGAGCTAAAATTAGCATGTTTAAAGTGATTTTCATGCTTCCAGGGGCCCGGGAAGTGAATTAAATATCATTTGGAGGCATTTAATGTTCAAGCAAAAACAGCTGAGTTTTGACAAAAGAGATAACACCCCCCCATTACGTCATGCTTCAGAAAGGTGAAAAATGGTCCGTTTTCAAATGTTTTATTTTTGAACGTCAGTTCACATTTCTAGGTGGATTATTAGTTTTAGAGCTAAAATTAGCATGTTTAACGTGATTTTCATGCTTCCAGGGGCCCGGGAAGTGAATTAAATACCATTTGGAGGCATTTATGTTCAAGCAAAAACAGCTGATTTTTGACAAAAGAGATAACACCCCCCCATTATGTCATTCTTCAGAAAGGTGAAAAATTGTCCGTTTTCAAATGTTTTATTTTTGAACGTCAGTTCACATTTGTAGGTGGATTATTAGTTTTAGAGCTAAAATTAGCATGTTTAAAGTGATTTTCATCCTTCCAGGGGCTCTAAACACAAAATTTGTGGAATGGTCAAAAGTGCATGAAAATGGCCTATTTGCTCACTCTGAGGTCTCAAAAAGTGTTTTTTCACCCCGGGAAGTGAATTAAATACCATTTGGAGGCATTAAATGTTTAAGCAAAAACAGCTGATTTTTGACAAAAGAGATAACACCCCCCCATTACGTCATGCTTCAGAAAGGTGAAAAATTGTCAGTTTTCAAATGTTTTATTTTTGAATGTCAGTTCACATTTGTAGCTGGATCATCAGTTTTAGAGCTAAAATTAGCATGTTTAAAGTGATTTTCATGCTTCCAGGGGCCCGGGAAGTGAATTAAATACCATTTGGAGGCATTTAATGTTCAAGCAAAAACAGCTGATTTTTGACAAAAGAGATAACACCCCCCCCATTACGTCATGCTTCAGAAAGGTGAAAAATTGTCCGTTTTCAAATGTTTTATTTTTGAATGTCAGTTCACATTTGTAGGTGGATCATCAGTTTTAGAGCTAAAATTAGCATGTTTAAAGTGATTTTCATGCTTCCAGGGGCCCGGGAAGTGAATTAAATACCATTTGGAGGCATTTAATGTTCAAGCAAAAACAGCTGATTTTTGACAAAAGAGATAACACCCCCCCCCCCATTACGTCATTCTTCAGAAAGGTGAAAAATGGTGGGTTTTCAAATGTTTTATTTTTGAACGTCAGTTCACATTTGTAGGTGGATCTTCAGTTTTAGAGCTATAATTAGCATGTTTAAAGTGGTTTTCATGCTTCCAGGGGCCCGGGAAGTGAATTAAATACCATTTGGAGGCAGTTAATGTTCAAGCAAAAACAGCTGATTTTTGACAAAAGAGATAACACCCCCCCATTACGTCATGCTTCAGAAAGGTAAAAAATGGTCCGTTTTCAAATGTTTTATTTTTGAACGTCAGTTCACATTTGTAGGTGGATTATTAGTTTTAGAGCTAAAATTAGCATGTTTAACGTGATTTTCATGCTTCCAGGGGCTCTAAACACAAGATTTGTGGAATGGTTAAAAGTGCATAAAAGTGGCCAATTTGCTCACTTTGAGGTCTCAAAAAGTGTTTCTTCACCCCGGGAAGTGAATTAAATACCATTTGGAGGCATTTAATGTTCAAGCAAAAACAGCTGATTTTTGACAAAAGAGATAACACCCCCCATTACGTCATGCTTCAGAAAGGTGAAAAATTGTCCGTTTTCAAATGTTTTATTTTTGAATGTCAGTTCACATTTGTAGGTGGATCATCAGTTTTAGAGCTAAAATTAGCATGTTTAAAGTGATTTTCATGCTTTCAGGGGCCCGGGCAGTGGATTAAATACCATTTGGAGGCATTTAATGTTCAAGTAAAAACAGCTTAATTTTGACAAAAGAGATAACACCCCCCCATTACGTCATTCTTCAGAAAGGTGAAAAATGGTCCATTTTCAAATGTTTTATTTTTGAATGTCAGTTCACATTTGTAGCTGGATCATCAGTTTTAGAGCTAAAATTAGCATGTTTAAAGTGATTTTCATGCTTCCAGGGGCCCGGGAAGTGAATTAAATACCATTTGGAGGCATTTAATGTTCAAGCAAAAACAGCTGATTTTTGACAAAAGAGATAACACCCTCCCATTACGTCATTCTTCAGAAAGGTGAAAAATGGTCCGTTTTCAAATGTTTTATTTTTGAACGTCAGTTCACATTTGTAGGTGGATTATTAGTTTTAGAGCTAAAATTAGCATGTTTAAAGTGATTTTCATGCTTCCAGGGGCCCGGGAAGTGAATTAAATACCATTTGGAGGCATTTAATGTTCAAGCAAAAACGGCTGAAGGTGAAAAATGGTCTGTTTTCAAATGTTTTATTTTTGAACGTCAGTTCACATTTGTAGGTGGATTATTAGTTTTAGAGCTAAAATTAGCATGTTTAAAGTGATTTTCATGCTTCCAGGGGCCCGAGAAGTGAATTAAATACCATTTGGAGGCATTTAATTTTCAAGCAAAAACGGCTGATTTTTGACAAAAGAGATAACACCCCCCATTACGTCATTCTTCAGAAAGGTGGAAAATGGTCCGTTTTCAAATGTTTTATTTTTGAACGTCAGTTCACATTTGTAGGTGGATTATTAGTTTTAGAGCTAAAATTAGCATGTTTAAAGTGATTTTCATGCTTCCAGGGCCCGGGAAGTGAATTAAATACCATTTGGAGGCATTTAATGTTCAAGCAAAAACAGCTGATTTTTGACAAAAGAGATAACTCCCCCCCATTACGTCATTCTTCAGAAAGGTGAAAAATGGTCCGTTTTCAAATGTTTTATTTTTGAACGTCAGTTCACATTTGTAGGTGGATTATTAGTTTTAGAGCAAAAATTAGCATGTTTAAAGTGATTTTCATGCTTCCAGGGGCCCGGGAAGTGAATTAAATACCATTTGGAGGCATTTATGTTCAAGCAAAAACAGCTGATTTTTGACAAAAGAGATAACACCCCCCCATTATGTCATTCTTCAGAAAGGTGAAAAATTGTCCGTTTTCAAATGTTTTATTTTTGAACGTCAGTTCACATTTGTAGGTGGATTATTAGTTTTAGAGCTAAAATTAGCATGTTTAAAGTGATTTTCATCCTTCCAGGGGCTCTAAACACAAAATTTGTGGAATGGTCAAAAGTGCATGAAAATGGCCTATTTGCTCACTCTGAGGTCTCAAAAAGTGTTTTTTCACCCCGGGAAGTGAATTAAATACCATTTGGAGGCATTTAATGTTTAAGCAAAAACAGCTGATTTTTGACAAAAGAGATAACACCCCCCCATTACGTCATTCTTCAGAAAGGTGAAAAATGGTCCGTTTTCAAATGTTTTATTTTTGAACGTCAGTTCACATTTGTAGGTGGATTATTAGTTTTAGAGCTAAAATTAGCATGTTTAAAGTGATTTTCATGCTTTCAGGGGCCCGGGAAGTGAATTAAATACCATTTGGAGGCATTTAATGTTCAAGCAAAAACGGCTGAAGGTGAAAAATGGTCTGTTTTCAAATGTTTTATTTTTGAACGTCAGTTCACATTTGTAGGTGGATTATTAGTTTTAGAGCTAAAATTAGCATGTTTAAAGTGATTTTCATGCTTCCAGGGGCCCGAGAAGTGAATTAAATACCATTTGGAGGCATTTAATGTTCAAGCAAAAACGGCTGATTTTTGACAAAAGAGATAACACCCCCCATTACGTCATTCTTCAGAAAGGTGGAAAATGGTCCGTTTTCAAATGTTTTATTTTTGAACGTCAGTTCACATTTGTAGGTGGATTATTAGTTTTAGAGCTAAAATTAGCATGTTTAAAGTGATTTTCATGCTTCCAGGGCCCGGGAAGTGAATTAAATACCATTTGGAGGCATTTAATGTTCAAGCAAAAACAGCTGATTTTTGACAAAAGAGATAACACCCCCCCATTACGTCATTCTTCAGAAAGGTGAAAAATGGTCCGTTTTCAAATGTTTTATTTTTGAACGTCAGTTCACATTTGTAGGTGGATTATTAGTTTTAGAGCAAAAATTAGCATGTTTAAAGTGATTTTCATGCTTCCAGGGGCCCGGGAAGTGAATTAAATACCATTTGGAGGCATTTATGTTCAAGCAAAAACACCTGATTTTTGACAAAAGAGATAACACCCCCCCATTATGTCATTCTTCAGAAAGGTGAAAAATTGTCCGTTTTCAAATGTTTTATTTTTGAACGTCAGTTCACATTTGTAGGTGGATTATTAGTTTTAGAGCTAAAATTAGCATGTTTAAAGTGATTTTCATCCTTCCAGGGGCTCTAAACACAAAATTTGTGGAATGGTCAAAAGTGCATGAAAATGGCCTATTTGCTCACTCTGAGGTCTCAAAAAGTGTTTTTTCACCCCGGGAAGTGAATTAAATACCATTTGGAGGCATTTAATGTTTAAGCAAAAACAGCTGATTTTTGACAAAAGAGATAACACCCCCCCATTACGTCATGCTTCAGAAAGGTGAAAAATTGTCAGTTTTCAAATGTTTTATTTTTGAATGTCAGTTCACATTTGTAGCTGGATCATCAGTTTTAGAGCTAAAATTAGCATGTTTAAAGTGATTTTCATGCTTCCAGGGGCCCGGGAAGTGAATTAAATACCATTTGGAGGCATTTAATGTTCAAGCAAAAACGGCTGATTTTTGACAAAAGAGATAACACCCCCCCATTACGTCATTCTTCAGAAAGGTGAAAAATGGTCCGTTTTCAAATGTTTTATTTTTGAACGTCAGTTCACATTTGTAGGTGGATTATTAGTTTTACAGCTAAAATTAGCATGTTTAAAGTGATTTTCATCCTTCCAGGGGCTCTAAACACAAGATTCGTGGAATGGTTAAAAGTGCATGAAAGTGGCCAATTTGCTCACTCTGAGGTCTCAAAAAGTGTTTCTTCACCCCGGGAAGTGAATTAAATACCATTTGGAGGCATTTAATGTTCAAGCAAAAACAGCTGATTTTTTACAAAAGAGATAACACCCCCATTACGTCATGCTTCAGAAAGGTGAAAAATTGTCCGTTTTCAAATGTTTTATTTTTGAATGTCAATTCACATTTGTAGGTGGATCATCAGTTTTAGAGCTAAAATTAGCATGTTTAAAGTGATTTTCATGCTTCCGGGGGCCCGGGAAGTGAATTAAATACCATTTGGAGGCATTTAATGTTCAAGCAAAAACAGCTGATTTTTGACAAAAGAGATAACACCCTCCCATTACGTCATTCTTCAGAAAGGTGAAAAATGATCCGTTTTCAAATGTTTTATTTTTGAACGTCAGTTCACATTTGCAGGTGGATTATTAGTTTTAGAGCTAAAATTAGCATGTTTAAAGTGATTTTCATCCTTCCAGGGGCTCTAAACTCAAGATTTGTGGAATGGTTAAAAGTGCATGAAAGTGGCCAATTTGCTCACTCTGAGGTCTCAAAAAATGTTTCTTCACCCCGGGAAGTGAATTAAATACCATTTGGAGGCATTTAATGTTCAAGCAAAAATAGCTGATTTTTGACAAAAGAGATAACACCCCCCATTACGTCATTCTTCAGAAAGGTGAAAAATGGTCAGTTTTCAAATGTTTTATTTTTGAACGTCAGTTCACATTTGTAGGTGGATTATTAGTTTTAGAGCTAAAATTAGCATGTTTAAAGTGATTTTCATGCTTCCAGGGGCCCGGTAAGTGAATTAAATACCATTTGGAGGCATTTAATGTTCAAGCAAAAACGGCTGATTTTTGACAAAAGAGATAACAACTCCCCATTACGTCATTCTTCAGAAAGGTAAAAAATGGTCCGTTTTCAAATGTTTTATTTTTGAACGTCAGTTCACATTTGTAGGTGGATTATTAGTTTTAGAGCTAAAATTAGCATGTTTAAAGTGATTTTCATGCTTCCAGGGGCCCGGGAAGTGAATTAAATATCATTTGGAGGCATTTAATGTTCAAGCAAAAACAGCTGAGTTTTGACAAAAGAGATAACACCCCCCCATTACGTCATGCTTCAGAAAGGTGAAAAATGGTCCGTTTTCAAATGTTTTATTTTTGAACGTCAGTTCACATTTCTAGGTGGATTATTAGTTTTAGAGCTAAAATTAGCATGTTTAACGTGATTTTCATGCTTCCAGGGGCCCGGGAAGTGAATTAAATACCATTTGGAGGCATTTATGTTCAAGCAAAAACAGCTGATTTTTGACAAAAGAGATAACACCCCCCCATTATGTCATTCTTCAGAAAGGTGAAAAATTGTCCGTTTTCAAATGTTTTATTTTTGAACGTCAGTTCACATTTGTAGGTGGATTATTAGTTTTAGAGCTAAAATTAGCATGTTTAAAGTGATTTTCATCCTTCCAGGGGCTCTAAACACAAAATTTGTGGAATGGTCAAAAGTGCATGAAAATGGCCTATTTGCTCACTCTGAGGTCTCAAAAAGTGTTTTTTCACCCCGGGAAGTGAATTAAATACCATTTGGAGGCATTAAATGTTTAAGCAAAAACAGCTGATTTTTGACAAAAGAGATAACACCCCCCCATTACGTCATGCTTCAGAAAGGTGAAAAATTGTCAGTTTTCAAATGTTTTATTTTTGAATGCCAGTTCACATTTGTAGCTGGATCATCAGTTTTAGAGCTAAAATTAGCATGTTTAAAGTGATTTTCATGCTTCCAGGGGCCCGGGAAGTGAATTAAATACCATTTGGAGGCATTTAATGTTCAAGCAAAAACAGCTGATTTTTGACAAAAGAGATAACACCCCCCCCATTACGTCATGCTTCAGAAAGGTGAAAAATTGTCCGTTTTCAAATGTTTTATTTTTGAATGTCAGTTCACATTTGTAGGTGGATCATCAGTTTTAGAGCTAAAATTAGCATGTTTAAAGTGATTTTCATGCTTCCAGGGGCCCGGGAAGTGAATTAAATACCATTTGGAGGCATTTAATGTTCAAGCAAAAACAGCTGATTTTTGACAAAAGAGATAACACCCCCCCCCATTACGTCATTCTTCAGAAAGGTGAAAAATGGTGGGTTTTCAAATGTTTTATTTTTGAACGTCAGTTCACATTTGTAGGTGGATCTTCAGTTTTAGAGCTATAATTAGCATGTTTAAAGTGGTTTTCATGCTTCCAGGGGCCCGGGAAGTGAATTAAATACCATTTGGAGGCAGTTAATGTTCAAGCAAAAACAGCTGATTTTTGACAAAAGAGATAACACCCCCCCATTACGTCATGCTTCAGAAAGGTAAAAAATGGTCCGTTTTCAAATGTTTTATTTTTGAACGTCAGTTCACATTTGTAGGTGGATTATTAGTTTTAGAGCTAAAATTAGCATGTTTAACGTGATTTTCATGCTTCCAGGGGCTCTAAACACAAGATTTGTGGAATGGTTAAAAGTGCATAAAAGTGGCCAATTTGCTCACTTTGAGGTCTCAAAAAGTGTTTCTTCACCCCGGGAAGTGAATTAAATACCATTTGGAGGCATTTAATGTTCAAGCAAAAACAGCTGATTTTTGACAAAAGAGATAACACCCCCCATTACGTCATGCTTCAGAAAGGTGAAAAATTGTCCGTTTTCAAATGTTTTATTTTTGAATGTCAGTTCACATTTGTAGGTGGATCATCAGTTTTAGAGCTAAAATTAGCATGTTTAAAGTGATTTTCATGCTTTCAGGGGCCCGGGCAGTGGATTAAATACCATTTGGAGGCATTTAATGTTCAAGTAAAAACAGCTTAATTTTGACAAAAGAGATAACACCCCCCCATTACGTCATTCTTCAGAAAGGTGAAAAATGGTCCATTTTCAAATGTTTTATTTTTGAATGTCAGTTCACATTTGTAGCTGGATCATCAGTTTTAGAGCTAAAATTAGCATGTTTAAAGTGATTTTCATGCTTCCAGGGGCCCGGGAAGTGAATTAAATACCATTTGGAGGCATTTAATGTTCAAGCAAAAACAGCTGATTTTTGACAAAAGAGATAACACCCTCCCATTACGTCATTCTTCAGAAAGGTGAAAAATGGTCCGTTTTCAAATGTTTTATTTTTGAACGTCAGTTCACATTTGTAGGTGGATTATTAGTTTTAGAGCTAAAATTAGCATGTTTAAAGTGATTTTCATGCTTCCAGGGGCCCGGGAAGTGAATTAAATACCATTTGGAGGCATTTAATGTTCAAGCAAAAACACCTGATTTTTGACAAAAGAGATAACACCCCCCCATTATGTCATTCTTCAGAAAGGTGAAAAATTGTCCGTTTTCAAATGTTTTATTTTTGAACGTCAGTTCACATTTGTAGGTGGATTATTAGTTTTAGAGCTAAAATTAGCATGTTTAAAGTGATTTTCATCCTTCCAGGGGCTCTAAACACAAAATTTGTGGAATGGTCAAAAGTGCATGAAAATGGCCTATTTGCTCACTCTGAGGTCTCAAAAAGTGTTTTTTCACCCCGGGAAGTGAATTAAATACCATTTGGAGGCATTTAATGTTTAAGCAAAAACAGCTGATTTTTGACAAAAGAGATAACACCCCCCCATTACGTCATGCTTCAGAAAGGTGAAAAATTGTCAGTTTTCAAATGTTTTATTTTTGAATGTCAGTTCACATTTGTAGCTGGATCATCAGTTTTAGAGCTAAAATTAGCATGTTTAAAGTGATTTTCATGCTTCCAGGGGCCCGGGAAGTGAATTAAATACCATTTGGAGGCATTTAATGTTCAAGCAAAAACGGCTGATTTTTGACAAAAGAGATAACACCCCCCCATTACGTCATTCTTCAGAAAGGTGAAAAATGGTCCGTTTTCAAATGTTTTATTTTTGAACGTCAGTTCACATTTGTAGGTGGATTATTAGTTTTACAGCTAAAATTAGCATGTTTAAAGTGATTTTCATCCTTCCAGGGGCTCTAAACACAAGATTCGTGGAATGGTTAAAAGTGCATGAAAGTGGCCAATTTGCTCACTCTGAGGTCTCAAAAAGTGTTTCTTCACCCCGGGAAGTGAATTAAATACCATTTGGAGGCATTTAATGTTCAAGCAAAAACAGCTGATTTTTTACAAAAGAGATAACACCCCCATTACGTCATGCTTCAGAAAGGTGAAAAATTGTCCGTTTTCAAATGTTTTATTTTTGAATGTCAATTCACATTTGTAGGTGGATCATCAGTTTTAGAGCTAAAATTAGCATGTTTAAAGTGATTTTCATGCTTCCGGGGGCCCGGGAAGTGAATTAAATACCATTTGGAGGCATTTAATGTTCAAGCAAAAACAGCTGATTTTTGACAAAAGAGATAACACCCTCCCATTACGTCATTCTTCAGAAAGGTGAAAAATGATCCGTTTTCAAATGTTTTATTTTTGAACGTCAGTTCACATTTGCAGGTGGATTATTAGTTTTAGAGCTAAAATTAGCATGTTTAAAGTGATTTTCATCCTTCCAGGGGCTCTAAACTCAAGATTTGTGGAATGGTTAAAAGTGCATGAAAGTGGCCAATTTGCTCACTCTGAGGTCTCAAAAAATGTTTCTTCACCCCGGGAAGTGAATTAAATACCATTTGGAGGCATTTAATGTTCAAGCAAAAATAGCTGATTTTTGACAAAAGAGATAACACCCCCCATTACGTCATTCTTCAGAAAGGTGAAAAATGGTCAGTTTTCAAATGTTTTATTTTTGAACGTCAGTTCACATTTGTAGGTGGATTATTAGTTTTAGAGCTAAAATTAGCATGTTTAAAGTGATTTTCATGCTTCCAGGGGCCCGGTAAGTGAATTAAATACCATTTGGAGGCATTTAATGTTCAAGCAAAAACGGCTGATTTTTGACAAAAGAGATAACAACTCCCCATTACGTCATTCTTCAGAAAGGTAAAAAATGGTCCGTTTTCAAATGTTTTATTTTTGAACGTCAGTTCACATTTGTAGGTGGATTATTAGTTTTAGAGCTAAAATTAGCATGTTTAAAGTGATTTTCATGCTTCCAGGGGCCCGGGAAGTGAATTAAATATCATTTGGAGGCATTTAATGTTCAAGCAAAAACAGCTGAGTTTTGACAAAAGAGATAACACCCCCCCATTACGTCATGCTTCAGAAAGGTGAAAAATGGTCCGTTTTCAAATGTTTTATTTTTGAACGTCAGTTCACATTTCTAGGTGGATTATTAGTTTTAGAGCTAAAATTAGCATGTTTAACGTGATTTTCATGCTTCCAGGGGCCCGGGAAGTGAATTAAATACCATTTGGAGGCATTTATGTTCAAGCAAAAACAGCTGATTTTTGACAAAAGAGATAACACCCCCCCATTATGTCATTCTTCAGAAAGGTGAAAAATTGTCCGTTTTCAAATGTTTTATTTTTGAACGTCAGTTCACATTTGTAGGTGGATTATTAGTTTTAGAGCTAAAATTAGCATGTTTAAAGTGATTTTCATCCTTCCAGGGGCTCTAAACACAAAATTTGTGGAATGGTCAAAAGTGCATGAAAATGGCCTATTTGCTCACTCTGAGGTCTCAAAAAGTGTTTTTTCACCCCGGGAAGTGAATTAAATACCATTTGGAGGCATTAAATGTTTAAGCAAAAACAGCTGATTTTTGACAAAAGAGATAACACCCCCCCATTACGTCATGCTTCAGAAAGGTGAAAAATTGTCAGTTTTCAAATGTTTTATTTTTGAATGTCAGTTCACATTTGTAGCTGGATCATCAGTTTTAGAGCTAAAATTAGCATGTTTAAAGTGATTTTCATGCTTCCAGGGGCCCGGGAAGTGAATTAAATACCATTTGGAGGCATTTAATGTTCAAGCAAAAACAGCTGATTTTTGACAAAAGAGATAACACCCCCCCCATTACGTCATGCTTCAGAAAGGTGAAAAATTGTCCGTTTTCAAATGTTTTATTTTTGAATGTCAGTTCACATTTGTAGGTGGATCATCAGTTTTAGAGCTAAAATTAGCATGTTTAAAGTGATTTTCATGCTTCCAGGGGCCCGGGAAGTGAATTAAATACCATTTGGAGGCATTTAATGTTCAAGCAAAAACAGCTGATTTTTGACAAAAGAGATAACACCCCCCCCCCATTACGTCATTCTTCAGAAAGGTGAAAAATGGTGGGTTTTCAAATGTTTTATTTTTGAACGTCAGTTCACATTTGTAGGTGGATCTTCAGTTTTAGAGCTATAATTAGCATGTTTAAAGTGGTTTTCATGCTTCCAGGGGCCCGGGAAGTGAATTAAATACCATTTGGAGGCAGTTAATGTTCAAGCAAAAACAGCTGATTTTTGACAAAAGAGATAACACCCCCCCATTACGTCATGCTTCAGAAAGGTAAAAAATGGTCCGTTTTCAAATGTTTTATTTTTGAACGTCAGTTCACATTTGTAGGTGGATTATTAGTTTTAGAGCTAAAATTAGCATGTTTAACGTGATTTTCATGCTTCCAGGGGCTCTAAACACAAGATTTGTGGAATGGTTAAAAGTGCATAAAAGTGGCCAATTTGCTCACTTTGAGGTCTCAAAAAGTGTTTCTTCACCCCGGGAAGTGAATTAAATACCATTTGGAGGCATTTAATGTTCAAGCAAAAACAGCTGATTTTTGACAAAAGAGATAACACCCCCCATTACGTCATGCTTCAGAAAGGTGAAAAATTGTCCGTTTTCAAATGTTTTATTTTTGAATGTCAGTTCACATTTGTAGGTGGATCATCAGTTTTAGAGCTAAAATTAGCATGTTTAAAGTGATTTTCATGCTTTCAGGGGCCCGGGCAGTGGATTAAATACCATTTGGAGGCATTTAATGTTCAAGTAAAAACAGCTTAATTTTGACAAAAGAGATAACACCCCCCCATTACGTCATTCTTCAGAAAGGTGAAAAATGGTCCATTTTCAAATGTTTTATTTTTGAATGTCAGTTCACATTTGTAGCTGGATCATCAGTTTTAGAGCTAAAATTAGCATGTTTAAAGTGATTTTCATGCTTCCAGGGGCCCGGGAAGTGAATTAAATACCATTTGGAGGCATTTAATGTTCAAGCAAAAACAGCTGATTTTTGACAAAAGAGATAACACCCTCCCATTACGTCATTCTTCAGAAAGGTGAAAAATGGTCCGTTTTCAAATGTTTTATTTTTGAACGTCAGTTCACATTTGTAGGTGGATTATTAGTTTTAGAGCTAAAATTAGCATGTTTAAAGTGATTTTCATGCTTCCAGGGGCCCGGGAAGTGAATTAAATACCATTTGGAGGCATTTAATGTTCAAGCAAAAACGGCTGAAGGTGAAAAATGGTCTGTTTTCAAATGTTTTATTTTTGAACGTCAGTTCACATTTGTAGGTGGATTATTAGTTTTAGAGCTAAAATTAGCATGTTTAAAGTGATTTTCATGCTTCCAGGGGCCCGAGAAGTGAATTAAATACCATTTGGAGGCATTTAATTTTCAAGCAAAAACGGCTGATTTTTGACAAAAGAGATAACACCCCCCATTACGTCATTCTTCAGAAAGGTGGAAAATGGTCCGTTTTCAAATGTTTTATTTTTGAACGTCAGTTCACATTTGTAGGTGGATTATTAGTTTTAGAGCTAAAATTAGCATGTTTAAAGTGATTTTCATGCTTCCAGGGCCCGGGAAGTGAATTAAATACCATTTGGAGGCATTTAATGTTCAAGCAAAAACAGCTGATTTTTGACAAAAGAGATAACACCCCCCCATTACGTCATTCTTCAGAAAGGTGAAAAATGGTCCGTTTTCAAATGTTTTATTTTTGAACGTCAGTTCACATTTGTAGGTGGATTATTAGTTTTAGAGCAAAAATTAGCATGTTTAAAGTGATTTTCATGCTTCCAGGGGCCCGGGAAGTGAATTAAATACCATTTGGAGGCATTTATGTTCAAGCAAAAACAGCTGATTTTTGACAAAAGAGATAACACCCCCCCATTATGTCATTCTTCAGAAAGGTGAAAAATTGTCCGTTTTCAAATGTTTTATTTTTGAACGTCAGTTCACATTTGTAGGTGGATTATTAGTTTTAGAGCTAAAATTAGCATGTTTAAAGTGATTTTCATCCTTCCAGGGGCTCTAAACACAAAATTTGTGGAATGGTCAAAAGTGCATGAAAATGGCCTATTTGCTCACTCTGAGGTCTCAAAAAGTGTTTTTTCACCCCGGGAAGTGAATTAAATACCATTTGGAGGCATTTAATGTTTAAGCAAAAACAGCTGATTTTTGACAAAAGAGATAACACCCCCCCATTACGTCATTCTTCAGAAAGGTGAAAAATGGTCCGTTTTCAAATGTTTTATTTTTGAACGTCAGTTCACATTTGTAGGTGGATTATTAGTTTTAGAGCTAAAATTAGCATGTTTAAAGTGATTTTCATGCTTTCAGGGGCCCGGGAAGTGAATTAAATACCATTTGGAGGCATTTAATGTTCAAGCAAAAACGGCTGAAGGTGAAAAATGGTCTGTTTTCAAATGTTTTATTTTTGAACGTCAGTTCACATTTGTAGGTGGATTATTAGTTTTAGAGCTAAAATTAGCATGTTTAAAGTGATTTTCATGCTTCCAGGGGCCCGAGAAGTGAATTAAATACCATTTGGAGGCATTTAATGTTCAAGCAAAAACGGCTGATTTTTGACAAAAGAGATAACACCCCCCATTACGTCATTCTTCAGAAAGGTGGAAAATGGTCCGTTTTCAAATGTTTTATTTTTGAACGTCAGTTCACATTTGTAGGTGGATTATTAGTTTTAGAGCTAAAATTAGCATGTTTAAAGTGATTTTCATGCTTCCAGGGCCCGGGAAGTGAATTAAATACCATTTGGAGGCATTTAATGTTCAAGCAAAAACAGCTGATTTTTGACAAAAGAGATAACACCCCCCCATTACGTCATTCTTCAGAAAGGTGAAAAATGGTCCGTTTTCAAATGTTTTATTTTTGAACGTCAGTTCACATTTGTAGGTGGATTATTAGTTTTAGAGCAAAAATTAGCATGTTTAAAGTGATTTTCATGCTTCCAGGGGCCCGGGAAGTGAATTAAATATCATTTGGAGGCATTTATGTTCAAGCAAAAACACCTGATTTTTGACAAAAGAGATAACACCCCCCCATTATGTCATTCTTCAGAAAGGTGAAAAATTGTCCGTTTTCAAATGTTTTATTTTTGAACGTCAGTTCACATTTGTAGGTGGATTATTAGTTTTAGAGCTAAAATTAGCATGTTTAAAGTGATTTTCATCCTTCCAGGGGCTCTAAACACAAAATTTGTGGAATGGTCAAAAGTGCATGAAAATGGCCTATTTGCTCACTCTGAGGTCTCAAAAAGTGTTTTTTCACCCCGGGAAGTGAATTAAATACCATTTGGAGGCATTTAATGTTTAAGCAAAAACAGCTGATTTTTGACAAAAGAGATAACACCCCCCCATTACGTCATGCTTCAGAAAGGTGAAAAATTGTCAGTTTTCAAATGTTTTATTTTTGAATGTCAGTTCACATTTGTAGCTGGATCATCAGTTTTAGAGCTAAAATTAGCATGTTTAAAGTGATTTTCATGCTTCCAGGGGCCCGGGAAGTGAATTAAATACCATTTGGAGGCATTTAATGTTCAAGCAAAAACGGCTGATTTTTGACAAAAGAGATAACACCCCCCCATTACGTCATTCTTCAGAAAGGTGAAAAATGGTCCGTTTTCAAATGTTTTATTTTTGAACGTCAGTTCACATTTGTAGGTGGATTATTAGTTTTACAGCTAAAATTAGCATGTTTAAAGTGATTTTCATCCTTCCAGGGGCTCTAAACACAAGATTCGTGGAATGGTTAAAAGTGCATGAAAGTGGCCAATTTGCTCACTCTGAGGTCTCAAAAAGTGTTTCTTCACCCCGGGAAGTGAATTAAATACCATTTGGAGGCATTTAATGTTCAAGCAAAAACAGCTGATTTTTTACAAAAGAGATAACACCCCCATTACGTCATGCTTCAGAAAGGTGAAAAATTGTCCGTTTTCAAATGTTTTATTTTTGAATGTCAATTCACATTTGTAGGTGGATCATCAGTTTTAGAGCTAAAATTAGCATGTTTAAAGTGATTTTCATGCTTCCGGGGGCCCGGGAAGTGAATTAAATACCATTTGGAGGCATTTAATGTTCAAGCAAAAACAGCTGATTTTTGACAAAAGAGATAACACCCTCCCATTACGTCATTCTTCAGAAAGGTGAAAAATGATCCGTTTTCAAATGTTTTATTTTTGAACGTCAGTTCACATTTGCAGGTGGATTATTAGTTTTAGATCTAAAATTAGCATGTTTAAAGTGATTTTCATCCTTCCAGGGGCTCTAAACTCAAGATTTGTGGAATGGTTAAAAGTGCATGAAAGTGGCCAATTTGCTCACTCTGAGGTCTCAAAAAATGTTTCTTCACCCCGGGAAGTGAATTAAATACCATTTGGAGGCATTTAATGTTCAAGCAAAAATAGCTGATTTTTGACAAAAGAGATAACACCCCCCATTACGTCATTCTTCAGAAAGGTGAAAAATGGTCAGTTTTCAAATGTTTTATTTTTGAACGTCAGTTCACATTTGTAGGTGGATTATTAGTTTTAGAGCTAAAATTAGCATGTTTAAAGTGATTTTCATGCTTCCAGGGGCCCGGTAAGTGAATTAAATACCATTTGGAGGCATTTAATGTTCAAGCAAAAACGGCTGATTTTTGACAAAAGAGATAACAACTCCCCATTACGTCATTCTTCAGAAAGGTAAAAAATGGTCCGTTTTCAAATGTTTTATTTTTGAACGTCAGTTCACATTTGTAGGTGGATTATTAGTTTTAGAGCTAAAATTAGCATGTTTAAAGTGATTTTCATGCTTCCAGGGGCCCGGGAAGTGAATTAAATATCATTTGGAGGCATTTAATGTTCAAGCAAAAACAGCTGAGTTTTGACAAAAGAGATAACACCCCCCCATTACGTCATGCTTCAGAAAGGTGAAAAATGGTCCGTTTTCAAATGTTTTATTTTTGAACGTCAGTTCACATTTCTAGGTGGATTATTAGTTTTAGAGCTAAAATTAGCATGTTTAACGTGATTTTCATGCTTCCAGGGGCCCGGGAAGTGAATTAAATACCATTTGGAGGCATTTAATGTTCAAGCAAAAACAGCTGATTTTTGTCAAAAGAGATAACACCCCCCATTACATCATTCTTCAGAAAGGTGAAAAATGGTCCGTTTTCAAATGTTTTATTTTTGAACGTCAGTTCACATTTGTAGGTGGATTATTAGTTTTAGAGCTAAAATTATCATGTTTAAAGTGATTTTCATGCTTCCAGGGGCTCTAAACACAAGATTTGTGGAATGGTTAAAAGTGCATGAAAATGGCCAATTTGCTCACTCTGAGGTCTCAAAAAGTGTTTCTTCACCCCGGGAAGTGAATTAAATACCATTTGGAGGCATTTAATGTTCAAGCAAAAACAGCTGATTTTTGACGAAAGAGATAACACCCCCCATTATGTCATTCTTCAGAAAGGTGAAAAATGGTCCGTTTTCAAATGTTTTATTTTTGAATGTCAGTTCATATTTGTAGGTGGATAATTAGTTTTAGAGCTAAAATTAGCATGTTTAAAGTGATTTTCATGCTTCCAGGGGCTCTAAACACAAGATTTGTGGAATGGTTAAAAGTGCATGAAAATGGCCAATTTGCTCACTCTGAGGTCTCAAAAAGTGTTTCTTCACCCCGGGAAGTGAATTAAATACTATTTGGAGGCATTTAATGTTCAAGCAAAAACAGCTGATTTTTGACAAAAGAGATAACACCCCCCCATTACGTCATGCTTCAGAAAGGTGAAAAATTGTACGTTTTCAAATGTTTTATTTTTGAATGTCAGTTCACATTTGTAGGTGGATCATCAGTTTTAGAGCTAAAATTAGCATGTTTAAAGTGATGTTCATGCTTCCAGGTGCCCGGGCAGTGAATTAAATACCATTTGGAGGCATTTAATGTTCAAGTAAAAACAGCTGATTTTTGACAAAAGAGATAACACCCCCCCCCATTACGTCATTCTTCAGAAAGGTGAAAAATGGTCCGTTTTCAAATGTTTTATTTTTGAACGTCTGTTCACATTTGTAGGTGGATTATTAGTTTTAGAGCTACAATTAGCATGTTTAAAGTGATTTTCATGCTTCCAGGGGCCCGGGAAGTGAATTAAATACCATTTGGAGGGATTTAATGTTCAGGGCAAAAACAGCAGATTTTTGACAAAAGAGATAACACCCCCCCATTACGTCATTCTTCAGAAAGGTGAAAAATGGTCCGTTTTCAAATGTTTTATTTTTGAACGTCAGTTCACATTTGTAGGTGGATTATTAGTTTTACAGCTAAAATTAGCATGTTTAAAGTGATTTTCATGCTTCCAGGGACCTTAAACACAAGATTTGTGGAATGGTTAAAAGTGCATGAAAATGGCCAATTTGCTCACTCTGAGGTCTCAAAAAGTGTTTCTTTACCCCGGGAAGTGAATTAAATACCATTTGGGGGCATTTAATGTTCAAGCACAAACAGCTGATTTTTGACAAAAGAGATAACACCCCCCATTACGTCATGCTTCAGAAAGGTGAAAAATGGTCTGTTTTCAAATGTTTTATTTTTGAACGTCAGTTCACATTTGTAGGTGGATTATTAGTTTTAGAGCTAAAATTAGCATGTTTAAAGTGATTTTCATGCTTCCAGGGGCTCTAAACACAAGATTTATGGAATGGTTAAAAGTGCATAAAAATGGGCAATTTGCTCACTCTGAGGTCTCAAAAAGTGTTTCTTCACCCCGGGAAGTGAATTAAATACCATTTGGAGGCATTTAATGTTCAAGCAAAAACGGCTGATTTTTGACAAAAGAGATAACACCCCCCCCATTACGTCATTCTTCAGAAAGGTGAAAAATGGTCCGTTTTCAAATGTTTTATTTTTGAACGTCAGTTCACATTTGTAGGTGGATTATTAGTTTTACAGCTAAAATTAGCATGTTTAAAGTGATTTTCATGCTTCCAGGGGATGGGGAAGTGAATTAAATACCATTTGGAGGCATTTAATGTTCAAGCAAAAACGGCTGATTTTTTACAAAAGAGATAACACCCCCCCATTACGTCATTCTTCAGAAAGGTGAAAAAAATGGTCAGTTTTCAAATGTTTTATTTTTGAACGTCAGTTCACATTTGTAGGTGGATTATTAGTTTTAGAGCTAAAATTAGCATGTTTAAAGTGATTTTCATGCTTCCAGGGGCCGGGGAAGTGAATTAAATACCATTTGGAGGCATTTAATGTTCAAGCAAAAACAGCTGATTTTTGACAAAAGAGATAACACCCCCCCCCATTACGTCATTCTTCAGAAAGGTGAAAAATGGTCCGTTTTCAAATGTTTTATTTTTGAACGTCAGTTCACATTTGTAGGTGGATTATTAGTTTTAGAGCTAAAATTAGCATGTTTAAAGTGATTTTCATGCTTCCAGGGGCTCTAAACACAAGATTTGTGGAATGGTTAAAAGTGCATGAAAATGGCCAATTTGCTCACTCTGAGGTCTCAAAAAGTGTTTCTTCACCCCGGTAAGTGAATTAAATACCATTTGGAGGCATTTCATGTTCGAGCAAAAACAGCTGATTTTTGACGAAAGAGATAACACCCCCCCCATTACGTCATTCTTCAGAAAGGTGAAAAATGGTCCGTTTTCAAATGTTTTATTTTTGAATGTCAGTTCACATTTATAGGTGGATAAATTGTTTTAGAGCTAAAATTAGCATGTTTAAAGTGATTTTCATGCTTCCAGGGGCTCTAAACACAAGATTTGTGGAATGGTTAAAAGTGCATGAAAATGGCCAATTTTCTCACTCTGAGGTCTCAAAAAGTGTTTCTTCACCCCGGTAGGTGAATTAAATACCATTTGGAGGCATTTAATGTTCAAGCAAAAACAGCTGATTTTTGACAAAAGAGGTAACACCCCCCATTACGTCATGCTTCATAAAGGTGAAAAATTGTCCGTTTTCAAATGTTTTATTTTTGAATGTCAGTACACATTTGTAGGTGGATCATCAGTTTTAGAGCTACAATTAGCATGTTTAAAGTGATTTTCATGCTTCCAGGGGCCCGGGAAGTGAATTAAATACCATTTGGAGGCATTTAATGTTCAAGCAAAAACAGCTGATTTTTGACAAAAGAGATAACACCCCCCCATTACGTCATTCTTCAGAAAGGTGAAAAATGGTCCGTTTTCAAATGTTTTATTTTTGAACGTCAGTTCACATTTGTAGGTGGATTATTAGTTTTAGAGCTAAAATTAGCATGTTTAAAGTGATTTTCATGCTTCCAGGGGCCCGGGAAGTGAATTAAATACCATTTGGAGGCATTTAATGTGCAAGCAAAAACGGCTGATTTTTGACAAAAGAGATAACACCCCCCCCATTACGTCATTCTTCAGAAAGGTGAAAAAATGGTCCGTTTTCAAATGTTTTATTTTTGAATGTCAGTTCACATTTGTAGGTGGATAATTAGTTTTAGAGCTAAAATTAGCATGTTTAAAGTGATTTTCATGCTTCCAGGGGCTCTAAACACAAGATTTGTGGAATGGTTAAAAGTGCATAAAAGTGGCTAATTTGCTCACTTTGAGGTCTCAAAAAGTGTTTCTTCACCCCGGGAAGTGAATTAAATACCATTTGGAGGCATTTAATGTTCAAGCAAAAACAGATGATTTTTGACAAAAGAGATAACAACCCCCATTACGTCATGCTTCAGAAAGGTGAAAAATTGTCCGTTTTCAAATGTTTTATTTTTGAATGTCAGTTCACATTTGTAGGTGGATCATCAGTTTTAGAGCTAAAATTAGCATGTTTAAAGTGATTTTCATGCTTCCAGGGGCCCGGGCAGTGGATTAAATACCATTTGGAGGCATTTAATGTTCAAGTAAAAACAGCTTAATTTTGACAAAAGAGATAACACCCCCCCATTACGTCATTCTTCAGAAAGGTGAAAAATGGTCCGTTTTCAAATGTTTTATTTTTGAACGTCAGTTCACATTTGTAGGTGGATTATTAGTTTTAGAGCTAACATTAGCATGTTTAAAGTGATTTTCATGCTTCCAGGGGCCCGGGAAGTGAATTAAATACCATTTGGAGGCATTTAATGTTCAAGCAAAAACAGCTGATTTTTGACAAAAGAGATAACACCCCCCCATTACGTCATTCTTCAGAAAGGTGAAAAATAATCCGTTTTCAAATGTTTTATTTTTGAACGTTAGTTCACATTTGTAGGTGGATTATTAGTTTTACAGCTAAAATTAGCATGTTTAAAGTGATTTTCATGCTTCCAGGGACCTTAAACACAAGATTTGTGGAATGGTTAAAAGTGCATGAAAATGGCCAATTTACTCACTCTGAGGTCTCAAAAAGTGTTTCTTCACCCCGGGAAGTGAATTAAATACCATTTGGAGGCATTTAATGTTCAAGCAAAAACAGCTGATTTTTGACAAAAGGGATAACACCCCCCATTACGTCATGCTTCAGAAAGGTGAAAAGTTGTCCGTTTTCAAATGTTTTATTTTTGAATGTCAGTTCACATTTGTAGGTGGATCATCAGTTTTAGAGCTAAAATTAGCATGTTTAAAGTGATTTTCATGCTTCCAGGGGCCCGGGAAGTGAATTAACCCCTTCGACGCTGATGACGAGCTGGGCTCGTCATGAGGTAGCCTCCTCGCACGCTAATGACGAGCCCAGCTCGTCATGAATAATGGGAATCATCAAATCTCAGCACAGGAGGGGAATACCATCAGCATTGATGTGGTTAAATACCATTTGGAGGCATTTAATGTTCAAGCAAAAACAGCTGATTTTTGACAAAAGAGATAGCACCCCCCATTACGTCATGCTTCAGAAAGGTGAAAAGTTGTCCGTTTTCAAATGTTTTATTTTTGAACGTCAGTTCACATTTGTAGGTGGATTATTAGTTTTAGAGCTAAAATTAGCATGTTTAAAGTGATTTTCATGCTTCCAGGGGCCGGGGAAGTGAATTAAATACCATTTGGAGGCATTTAATGTTCAAGCAAAAACGGCTGATTTTTGACAAAAGAGATAACACCCCCCCATTACATCATTCTTCAGAAAGGTGAAAAATGGTCCGTTTTCAAATGTTTTATGTTTGAACGTCAGTTCACATTTGTAGGTGGATTATTAGTTTTAGAGCTAAAATGAGCATGTTTAAAGTGATTTTCATGCTTCCAGGGGCTCTAAACACAAGATTTGTGGAATGGTTAAAAGTGCATGAAAATGGCCAATTTGCTCACTCTGAGGTCTCAAAAAGTGTTTCTTCACCCCGGGAAGTGAATTAAATACCATTTGGAGGCATTTAATGTTCAAGCAAAAACGGCTGATTTTTGACAAAAGAAATAACACCCCCCCATTACGTCATTCTTCAGAAAGGTGAAAAACTGTCCGTTTTCAAATGTTTTATTTTTGAACGTCAGTTCACATTTGTAGGTGGATTATTAGTTTTAGAGCTAAAATTATCATGTTTAAAGTGATTTTCATGCTTCCAGGGGCCGGGGAAGTGAATTAAATACCATTTGGAGGCATTTAATGTTCAAGCAAAAACAGCTGATTTTTGACAAAAGAGATAACACTCCCCATTACGTCATTCTTCAGAAAGGTGAAAAATGGTCCGTTTTCAAATGTTTTATTTTTGAACGTCAGTTCACATTTGTAGGTGGATTATTAGTTTTAGAGCTAAAATTAGCATGTTTAAAGTGATTTTCATGCTTCCTGGGGCCCGGGAAGTGAATTAAATACCATTTGGAGGTGTCGTGTTTTGGCAGCTCCTGAGTTAGCGTTTAGCACAACTACACGGTCTTTTCTGTTAACTTGACCAAAACGAACGGGGGCCATTTTGAATCCCTCTGACTTCCGTTTCCTATGAAACACGCTGCCTCGTGGTCAGTGTGCCCTTTCGTCCTTTCTTGATACCCATGGTCACTAGTCTGCTCGGCAACAGGCTATTTTTAGTACTGGTCAAGCGCACATGCGCATTACGCACCAATTGGTCACTCTTTAGGAATGTTCACACTAACTGACCAGTGCTGTTGAAACTCCTCCCACATGTTGGCTGTGTTCCAAAAATGACCTTATATGTACCTAAAATGTGTAACTTGTACCCGCCTATCTTTTTATTGCTATTAAACTGTATAAAAGGGGTCGCGCATCGATGTTCGGTGTGCTACTTCTTACATTACCGAAGGGTGCTGTAGGAATGTATCACCACCCCATGGGGTCTTAATAAACTTGTCTTTTACCTTTTCCAGTGTCCGTGCCAACTTCTAAACTAAAGCGTTCGAGAGTTTAACAGAGTATGTAGGCCTGATTTGAACCCAACACTACAAATTGGCGACCACGAAGGGACTCATCGGGCGACTCGGATGCCCGAAGGAGAGGTCGTGACGAAGGTCAGGAAACTCGCCATGGACGCGTACGCTGCCACTGAGTGACCCGAGTCTCGGCACCCACGGTGTGTTTTCCCGTCCTTCCGATCTGACCTTCCAGGTGGCGCCGGTCTTCGACTGAGATTCTGATCTTGGATTGTCGTGATGTGCCGTTTTGGCTGATTTGACCACAGAACTTGGCAGTTGGACTTTGGACGTTTGAAAAGAAAATTGGTAAGCTTTTGATTGGTGAGGTAGTCTACTAACACTTACTGTGGCTTTTTGAAACTTTGAATTTGAATTTGAATTTGTTAGCTAACGTTTTGAATCTTTGAATTTGAATTTGAATATGTGAAGTGCACCTCACATAGGCAGGGATGTAGGGATATTTCTCTGATTTATTTGATTTGAACGGTACACCGCGTTAGGTGTCATTTTTGTAGTATCGTGCTTTCATGGTACTTTTTGAAACATGCCTGTTTTTAGCACACTCCGTAGGATGTGCTGTTCTGA
Organism: Lissotriton helveticus; assembly: GCF_964261635.1. Taxonomy (NCBI): domain Eukaryota; kingdom Metazoa; phylum Chordata; class Amphibia; order Caudata; family Salamandridae; genus Lissotriton; species Lissotriton helveticus. The sequence continues at coordinate 5,420,791 of NW_027611740.1, forward strand.
AAATGGTACCAATTATCGATTAAGTGAAAAACAGCCGGCTCCCCCAGAGGGGACTCCAAATCGTGAAATGTATGTCAAATTCGGTATTCCACCTATAATGTATAGTACATTATGGCATAAGTATACTAAAACTGATCATGAATTACAGTGGCCACTATATGGGTCGTTTGACCTTCGAAAGGTACAATATGTAGAGCAGTGTTTGTTTCAGCGAAGGTCTAGACAAGATATGTTTGATTGTGTGCGTATGTGGGAGAAAGAGGTGCGTGAACGAGCGAAGCGTGAGGAAGCCTTGGCGGAGAAAGTGCAGCGGAAGGCTGCACATGACAAAGCTTTACAGCTACAGGAGAAGGAATTACAGGAAAAGAAAGAGAGGGAGAGACGAGAACGCAATTTACAGGTTAATGGTCAATTCCCTATCAGGCGTCCTCTCTATCCAGTCCTTACTAATGAAACGGATGATTTTTCATTACTAGATCGTTGTCCGCCCCCGTACGTCGCACCAACGGCTCCGAGCGAGGAATCAGACGAGGATAGTGATCGAACACAGCGTACCAGGTTACATGCGGAACGAGCTGCGGAATTACGTTCATTTGCACGAAAACTAAATATTAATACTGTTACTGTTTCTGACGTTACTGAACAAATGGAACAGTGGCCTGATAAGGAACGACTGTATTTTTTAGATCATTTTGGAGATGAAGTTGTTGAGCGGTATAGAAAATATTCTCTCGAGTTAGAACCAAAGGAGATATCCAAGGGTCGTGAGTATTTTCGTAAAGGTCTTTTTGTTCTTTCAGATGCGGACGACTTCTTCAAGCGTTTGATTGAACTGCGTAATGAGGCGACACGACTACGGGAGTTGGAAAAGTCGAAGAATTCGTCTACGTCCGGAGCGACGGGGATATCCAAAGAATGCCCTATTTTTGAAACAGATAAGATCGCTGCGATTAATGTTAGACCTATGCGAGAAGCTGCGCCTTTATATGTCCCTCATAAAGGGGATGGCACAGATGATGATAAAAGATCCAAAGACGCGAAAGGGTATTTTGTATATAATTGGGTTTATACGCCTTGGAATAGAGCAGATGTCATGGCGCTTAAGAACGCTTTACCTGATCCCCGTAAAAACCCTGCGGCTTTTTATGAAAATGTTGAAAGTGCAATTTCTTCATGTATCATGACGTTAGTTGATATTGATCTATTTTTCGGGTTGATATTGCCCCCTGATATGTGGAGAGTAATTCGTAGGTTTGATGACCTCACGACTCTCGGGGCCACTTGGAAAGATCTTGTTCAGGCTGATTTAGATAGAGAACCAGCATGTAAGCCGTGTCAATTAATATTAGACCTTCCAGGGGCCATACTAACAAAACTAAAGACTCTTGCTCCCGCTAAAAAGATTGATTGGACTATATTAGCCTCTTGTAAGCAGAAAGCGGATGAATCAGTTTCCGATTTTTTCTCTCGCTTCGAGGAAGCGTTCCATGATTACAGTGGTCAATTATTGACAGAAGATACTGGCAGGCATCTATTCGTTGATAAGTATGTAGCTAATCTCCTACCGGAGATTGCGAAACGATTAAAAGCGAGTGAAAGTTCATGGACCACAGCAACCCCTGCTTCTTTATTGACTATGGCTCAATATTATGAAAGACAGGAATTAGAGGCGAAAGAAAGTAGTGACAAGAAGGCGAAGGATTTAAAGACGAAGGTAATGTTAGCTCAGGTTCAGGCTACGAGAGGAAACAGTAGAGGAGGGCGAGGATCATACAGTAATGCTCCTCCCCCTCGTTCTGACATTTCTGTGAATCAATGTGCATACTGCAAACAGTTTGGGCATTGGATTGCAGACTGTCCGGTGTTTCGAGAGCAGCGTAATTTGAGGGGACGAGGAAGTGGGAGATCTAGGAATTATTATGGAGGGTCAAGAGGAGGTTATGGCACGAATGATCGTGGAGGATATGGAGCAAGGGGTCGTGGTCAGTCAGATTATAATACGTTTGATAATCGCAATCAATATCAGATAAATGAGGGTGGTCCTGCTGAACCACGGGATGAGCATTACGCATAGGATTGCGTAGGATGGGGTGTGGAATCGGTTGAGGTACCAGTTGATCAGAGGGGTCCATACATAGAAGCACATGTTCTGGGTTCTACTGATCAATTTCTGGTCGATACAGGAGCTACTCGTAGCGCTTTGTCCAAATACTTGGTTCCAAGGGCTCCCCTGTCTGGCGAGGTAATTACAGCAATAGGGTTCGATGGAACACCTACTTCTAGCCCATTGTCTCAACCAGTTGCATTTCATGTTGATAAATTTGCTGCCCCTTGTCCCTTTTTGTTGTCTCCAAATACACCAGATAATATTATTGGACTCGATATGTTAAAACACTTTCGAGCTACTATTCGCTGTGCCCCAGAAGGAGTGCGAGTTGTGTTGAATGAGAATTACCCAGACTTTGAGCGAGTGTGTTTTCTCCATGAATCTGAAGTATTGGCCTCCTTACCAAAAACGTTGTGGGCCACTTCTGACACAGATGTGGGGCAGATGTTAATCCCTCCAGTACGTATTACTGTAAAGGAGGGAGTGTCTCTACCACGTGTCCCACAGTATAAGATTTCCAGAGAAGGAGAACTTGCTTTGATGCACATTGTGAATGATTTGATTTTGGCAGGAGTAGTTGAGGAAGTCCCCTACAATGTTTGCAATAGCCCAATTTTACCGATCCTTAAAAGAGATACAGATGCTAAGGTTTACCGTTTCATTATTGATTTGAGGGAAATAAACAAGATAGTAGTGCCTCAGTACCCGGTGGTGTCTGACATCACCACGTTGCTTACGTTGGTTCCATCGACGGCAACTACTTTTACAGTCATCGATTTGAAGAACGCCTTCTTTTCGATCCCTGTACATCCTGACAGTCGATATCTATTCGGCTTTACATTAAATAATAAATCGTACAGATTCTGTCGAGTTCCTCAAGGCTATACTGAAAGTCCTAGCATTTATAGTCAGGCATTAAAAAGACAGCTTGATTCCTTTGACTTACAGGAGGGAGTGGTTCTCATTCAATATGTAGACGATATCTTACTTGCTGCAGACACGCCAGAACAATGTGAGAAGAGTACCTTTTCCTTGCTTTCCTTCCTGGCTAAACATAATCATAAAGTTTCGAAGAAAAAGCTACAATATTGTAGACCAAAGGTGACCTACCTCGGTCATCTTTTGTCTAAGGAGGGCCGTGCATTGACACCAGATCGAATTCAAGCAATCCTAGATACTCCAGTCCCTCGCACTCAGAAGGATATTCGCGCCTTTATAGGTTTGACGTCTTTTTGTAGGCAATGGATATTGGGTTTTTCGCATATTGTTAAACCATTGTTAGCATTGTTGTCTAAAGATATACCGATTCCCATTGAATGGACGGATGAATGTCAGAACGCTTTTGAACAATTGAGACAAGCTCTTTGTTCTGCACCAGTGTTAGGTACACCTGATTACACGAAGATTTTTACATTATATGTACACGAGAAGGATGGGTGTGCATTGTCAGTGTTAGTGCAGACACACGGAGACAAACAGAGGCCTTGTGCATACTTCTCGGCGGTACTCGACCCTGTGGCTCGAGGGTTGCCTGGATGTTTTCGAGCAGTTGCAGCAACAGCAGTTGCGATACGACAAAGTGAGGGAATAGTTTTGTCACACAAATTGTTGGTGCTAGTTCCCCATGCGGTAGATGCGTTACTGAATCAAACAAAAACGCAGCATCTAACCAGTGCCCGTTTGACCGGATATGAGCTAACGTTGTTGGCGCCGCACATCACACTAAAGCGATGTGCGACACTGAATCCTGCTACTTTACTGCCGGATCCTGTTGCTGAGACCCAGAAGGAAGAACAACATGATTGTGTTTTTCTGACTGAGGAACAGACAAAGGGTCGTATCGATTTACAGGATACGCCATTTCCAGATGTAGATGGGGAACTGTGGGTTGATGGATCGTGCGTGAGGTTACCAGATGGTACGACTTCCGCAGCTTATGCGATCACGACACTTAAGACCGTGGTAGAAGCAGCACGGATACCCCAAAAATCGGCTCAAGCGGCTGAGTTGATAGCCTTAACGAAGGCATGTGAGTTAAGTGCTGGACTATGTGTGAACATTTACATGGATAGTCGTTACGCTTTTGGAGTAGTGCATGATTTTGGCCTACTTTGGAAGGAACGAGGATTCCTGACTTCACACGGAGTACACATCATGCATGGAGAATTGGTACGCGATCTCCTTAATGCACTGTTATGCCCAGAGAAAGTTGCAATAGTCAAGTGCAGTGCACACAAAAAGGTGACGGACAAAATAGGGCAAGGCAATGCTTTCGCAGACCGCATTGCGAGAGAGACCGCTATGCTGCAAAATAATTTCCCCATGTATGTGGTGAAGTCACAAGCTGAGCGGTGGCATGATGCTAGAGAAGAAATACTAGATATACAGAAGTCAGCATCAGAGGCAGAACTTGTGAAATGGGCCACTGAAGGAGTATTAGATGATGAGGGTTGCTGGCGTAGTAAAGATATGGAGAGATGGAAACTACCCATGGCCTATTTACAAACAATGGTGCAAATGACACACGGGCTGGCACACATTGGAGCTCTCGCAATTACTAAATTGCTTACACGAGTTTGGGAAAATGCTGACATTGCTAGCACGGCTAAGAGAGTAGTGCAGACCTGTCTGATATGCTTGCAGCACAATCCTGGACAAGGGACTCATACTCCTAAAGGTGGGTTTGTTCCACCTACTGCACCATTCGAAGTACTACAAATGGATTACATCCAGCTGGAGCGATGTAATAATCTCAAGTATGTCCTAGTAGTGGTGTGTGCCTTCAGCAAATGGATTGAGGCTTACCCTACGAAAGACAATACAGCATTGACAACAGCTAAGGTGTTACTGAAGGAATACTTCCCGCGCTACGGAGTTTGTAAACTTATGTGGAGTGATAATGGCCCTCATTTCATTGGGAAAGTAGTGGAATATGTCCTGAAAGGATTGGGAATCAAACAACAATTCCATGCTGTCTTTCATCCGCAATCAGCAGGTTTAGTAGAACGATACAATGCAACTCTGAAGCTGAAGTTAGCAAAGATAGTGGCATCTACATCTCTGAAATGGCCGGACGCTTTGCCTCTGGCATTGCTGTCCATTCGATCAGTGCCACATTCTCGATCTGGCCTCACACCCTACGAAGTGGTGTTTGGAAGGCCTATGAATATTTGGGGAGTTCCAAAACCTCGTTTGATACATGATATGCCTTGTATAATGATGAACGATTATCTGGCACGATTGACAAATGATTTGCTTTCTATTCATCAACAGGTTCGAGAGGCGCTCCCTGATAACTCCACTGGTGAGGCTCACGATCTCCGCCCTGGAGACCACGTGATGGTCAAAGTATTTGAGCGATCCAGCAGTTTGGAACCGAGATGGCATGGCCCTGAGCAAGTGCTGCTGGCTACGCGAACTGCTGTCAGAGTCACCAACAAGAAGCGGTGGATACATTCAACGCATTGCCGACGTGTCTCTCCGGATCTGGTGAGCCCTGTGGTGCTATCCGACTACAGAAAGATTTTGGATACAGAAAAGAGCCCAGCTGTCACGCCTGATGAATTGGAGGGAGCCTTCCCGGACCACGTTGTTTCTGATAAAGTGAAGTACAATCTACGCCCCAGGAAATAAGATTCCTTTTGTGTTTTTGAAACTGGTTGGTAACCGCTCTGAGGTTTGTGAAACGGAAGCCGGGAATATCAAGGGGGGGGGATCAGTTCTGCCCAGTGTAGCGACACCCGTCTTGAATCCCGGAGAACAAATCAACGGCAGCCTCGGTTCAGAACCATCGTTTTATTTTTTCTCGCTTAGTGTTGCTTGTGAAGAGTATTGTCTTGTAAACTATGGCATCTCCTTCGACACAAAAAGGGAGAATTCTTGGTGCTGTTTTGTTTGTCTTGACCGTAGTGGTGATCGCAGTATTAGCCTGGACTATAGAACTGTTGTTTCCTGTACGAGAACATTTACTGCCCACCACTCCAAGTCCGTCTGAACATTTTCATTTCACTCTGCCTTTTCACGAAGAAAGACATAGGCAGACTTATTTGAATAACAGCTTTATTAAGATTCTGCATCATACTCATAACATGACCAACACGTCCAATTGTTGGGTATGTGGGATGTTGCCCGGACATCAGAAGAAGGGAGGAACACCACTCATTCCTCTCCCGTTTTCTCATAATGGTTCTTGTCATGCTTGGTACACTCTTCTTTTTACTCTGCGATGGCCAACGAAAGGTGGACTACTTTTTCGGTTGAATAAAATATGTTATAACGACAAAGACGGCTATCCACATGCTGAAGGAACTAAATTTGAATGGGAAGAGTACCGTCCGGACAATGTTTCTACACCTCGTGTATATACGAATCAAAGACTTATAAATGTGACGAGCTCGCATATGATAACAGTCATTGATACAAAAGCAGATTTGTGTATTAGAAATAAAGGTACAATCCCTGTAGGCCGCAGTGAATGTAATATTACACTTACCTTTGATACACCAACTGGAATTGCATTTGTAGCTTCACGTAACACATATTTCATTTGTGGAAATAAGGGATACCATCGTCTACCATTAGGTTGGTTAGGAACGTGTTATATAGCTTTTGTATTACCACCTGTATTTATTGCTCCTCCCATGTACCACAATGATTACGTTCTGTACCATGATTTCATACTGAACAGGGTCAAGCGAACAATAGATTTTGATGAAATAGACCAGACTGATACCACATTACAACAATATGTAGATTTCAATTTGGGGTTATTTTCATTCGTAGGAGCTGCACTGAATAGCAGGAAGATAAGGCGGCTTACAAGTGTGGTGGAAGCCGTCGCTAATGAAACTGCCTCCGCTTTAGGGAATATTACTGAGGAATTGCAAATTACCAGAATTGTGGCGCTCCAGAATCGAATGGTTCTAGATGTGATACTAGCTGATAGAGGTGGAGCATGCCGCGTCATCGGAAGTAGTTGTTGCGTTTACGTACCAGATAACTCACCTTCTGTATATGATTCGATTACAAAATTACATAAAATAGCTGCTGAGATCCACCCAGAAAATGGAACATGGACCTTTTCTGGTTGGTTCTGGACCCTGCTTAGTACTTGGGGTTGGAAATTATTAACGATTCTCTGTGTTTTTATTGGAGTACTATTTTTTCTTTGTCTATGTATTCAATGTGGCCCTACATTATGTTCTGTATGTATCACAGCCTGTATTCCGTCCAAACGAGCTTTTGTTAAGCAAGAGCAACTGATCAATGATGAAGTATTGAAAATAATGGCTATTAACATTGAGGATGAACATTCTGACTACGTCCACTATGAGGTAGCTTTTGCTAAACGCTAAAAGGGCCGTCTGTCGTGTTTTGGCAGCTCCTGAGTTAGCGTTTAGCACAACTACACGGTCTTTTCTGTTAACTTGACCAAAACGAACGGGGGCCATTTTGAATCCCTCTGACTTCCGTTTCCTATGAAACACGCTGCCTCGTGGTCAGTGTGCCCTTTCGTCCTTTCTTGATACCCATGGTCACTAGTCTGCTCGGCAACAGGCTATTTTTAGTACTGGTCAAGCGCACATGCGCATTACGCACCAATTGGTCACTCTTTAGGAATGTTCACACTAACTGACCAGTGCTGTTGAAACTCCTCCCACATGTTGGCTGTGTTCCAAAAATGACCTTATATGTACCTAAAATGTGTAACTTGTACCCGCCTATCTTTTTATTGCTATTAAACTGTATAAAAGGGGTCGCGCATCGATGTTCGGTGTGCTACTTCTTACATTACCGAAGGGTGCTGTAGGAATGTATCACCACCCCATGGGGTCTTAATAAACTTGTCTTTTACCTTTTCCAGTGTCCGTGCCAACTTCTAAACTAAAGCGTTCGAGAGTTTAACAGAGTATGTAGGCCTGATTTGAACCCAACACCACAGAGGCATTTAATGTTCAAGCAAAAACAGCTGATTTTTGACAAAAGAGATAACACCCCCCATTACGTCATTCTTCAGAAAGGTGAAAAATGGTCCATTTTCAAATGTTTTATTTTTGAACGTCAGTTCACATTTGTAGGTGGATTATTAGTTTTAGAGCTAAAATTAGCATGTGATTTTCATGCTTCCAGGGGCCCGGGAAGTGAATTAAATACCATTTGGAGGCATTTAATGTTCAAGCAAAAACAGCTGATTTTTGACAAAAGAGATAACACCCCCCATTACGTCATTCTTCAGAAAGGTGAAAAATGGTCCGTTTTCAAATGTTTTATTTTTGAACGTCAGTTCACATTTGTAGGTGGATTATTAGTTTTAGAGCTAAAATTAGCATGTGATTTTCATGCTTCCAGGGGCCCGGGAAGTGAATTAAATACCATTTGGAGGCATTTAATGTTCAAGCAAAAACAGCTGATTTTTGACAAAAGAGATAACACCCTCCCATTACGTCATTCTTCAGAAAGGTGAAAAATGGTCCGTTTTCAAATGTTTTATTTTTGAACGTCAGTTCACATTTGTAGGTGGATTATTAGTTTTAGAGCTAAAATTAGCATGTTTAAAGTGATTTTCATGGTTCCAGGGCCCGGGAAGTGAATTAAATACCATTTGGAGGCATTTAATGTTCAAGCAAAAACTGCAGATTTTTGACAAAAGAGATAACACCCCCCCATTACGTCATTCTTCAGAAAGGTGAAACAAATTAGCCGTTTTCAAATGTTTTATTTTTGAACGTCAGTTCACATTTGTAGGTGGATTATTAGTTTTAGAGCTAAAATTAGCATGTTTAAAGTGATTTTCATGCTTCCAGGGGCCGGGGAAGTGAATTAAATACCATTTGGAGGCATTCAATGTTCAAGCAAAAACAGCTGATTTTTGACAAGAGATAACACCCCCCCATTACGTCATTCTTCAGAAAGGTGAAAAATGGTCAGTTTTCAAATTTTTTATTTTTGAATGTCAGTTCACATTTGTAGGTGGATTATTAGTTTTAGAGCTAAAATTAGCATGTTTAAAGTAATGTTCATGCTTCCAGGGGCCCGGGAAGTGAATTAAATACCATTTGGAGAAATTTAATGTTCAAGCAAAAACGGCTGATTTTTTACAAAAGAGATAACACCCCCCCATTACGTCATTCTTCAGAAAGGTGAACAAAAATGGTCCGTTTTCAAATGTTTTATTTTTGAACGTCAGTTCACATTTGTAGGTGGATTATTAGTTTTAGAGCTAAAATTAGCATGTTTAAAGTGATTTTCATGCTTCCAGGGACCGGGGAAGTGAATTAAATACCATTTGGAGGCATTTAATGTTCAAGCAAAAACAGCTGATTTTTGACAAAAGAGATAACACCCCCCCCCATTACGTCATTCTTCAGAAGGGTGAAAAATGGTCCGTTTTCAAATGTTTTATTTTTGAACGTCAGTTCACATTTGTAGGTGGATTATTAGTTTTAGAGCTAAAATTAGCATGTTTAAAGTGATTTTCATGCTTCCAGGGGCTCTAAACACAAGATTTGTGGAATGGTTAAAAGTGCATGAAAATGGCCAATTTGCTCACTCTGAGGTCTCAAAAAGTGTTTCTTCACCCCGGGAAGTGAATTAAATACCATTTGGAGGCATTTAATGTTCAAGCAAAAACAGCTGATTTTTGACGAAAGAGATAACACCCCCCCATTACGTCATTCTTCAGAAAGGTGAAAAATGGTCCGTTTTCAAATGTTTTATTTTTGAATGTCAGTTCACATTTGTAGGTGGATAATTAGTTTTAGAGCTAAAATTAGCATGTTTAAAGTGATTTTCATGCTTCCAGGGGCTCTAAACACAAGATTTGTGGAATGGTTAAAAGTGCATAAAAGTGGCCAAGTTGCTCACTCTGAGGTCTCAAAAAGTGTTTCTTTACTCCGGGAAGTGAATTAAATACCATTTGGAGGCATTTAATGTTCAAGCAAACCCAGCTGATTTTTGACAAAAGAGGTAACACCCCCCATTACGTCATGCTTCATAAAGGTGAAAAATTGTCCGTTTTCAAATGTTTTATTTTTGAATGTCAGTACACATTTGTAGGTGGATCATCAGTTTTAGAGCTACAATTAGCATGTTTAAAGTGATTTGCTTCCAGGGGCCCGGGAAGTGAATTAAATACCATTTGGAGGCATTTAATGTGCAAGCAAAAACGGCTGATTTTTGACAAAAGAGATAACACCCCCCCCATTACGTCATTCTTTAGAAAGGTGAAAAAATGGTCCGTTTTCAAATGTTTTATTTTTGAACGTCAGTTCACATTTGTAGGTGGATTATTATTTCTAGAGCTAAAATTAGCATGTTTAAAGTGATTTTCATCCTTCCAGGGGCTCTAAACACAAGATTTGTGGAATGGTTAAAAGTGCATAAAAGTGGCCAAGTTGCTCACTCTGAGGTCTCAAAAAGTGTTTCTTTACTCCGGGAAGTGAATTAAATACCATTTGGAGGCATTTAATGTTCAAGCAAAAACAGCTGATTTTTCACAAAAGAGAAAACACCCCCCCATTACGTCATGCTTCAGAAAGGTGAAAAATTGTCAGTTTTCAAATGTTTTATTTTTGAATGTCAGTTCACATTTGTAGGTGGATCATCAGTTTTAGAGCTAAAATTAGCATGTTTAAAGTGATTTTCATGCTTCCAGGGGCTTTAAACACAAGATTTGTGGAATGGTTAAAAGTGCATGAAAATGGCCAATTTGCTCACTCTGAGGTCTCAAAAAGTGTTTCTTCACCCCGGGAAGTGAATTAAATACCATTTGGAGGCATTTAATGTTCAAGCAAAAACAGCTGATTTTTGACAAATGAGATAACACCCCCCCATTACGTCATGCTTCAGAAAGGTGAAAAATTGTCCGTTTTCAAATGTTTTATTTTTGAATGTCAGTTCACATTTGTAGGTGGATCATCAGTTTTAGAGCTAAAATTAGCATGTTTAAAGTGATTTTCATGCTTCCAGGGGCCCGGGCAGTGGATTAAATACCATTTGGAGGCATTTAATGTTCAAGCAAAAACAGCTGATTTTTGACAAAAGAGATAACACCCCCCCATTACGTCATTCTTCAGAAAGGTGAAAAATGATCCGTTTTCAAATGTTTTATTTTTGAACGTCAGTTCACATTTGTAGGTGGATTATTAGTTTTACAGCTAAAATTAGCATGTTTAAAGTGATTTTCATGCTTCCAGGGACCTTAAACACAAGATTTGTGGAATGGTTAAAAGTGCATGAAAATGGCCAATTTACTCACTCTGAGGTCTCAAAAAGTGTTTCTTCACCCCGGGAAGTGAATTAAATACCATTTGGAGGCATTTAATGTTCAAGCAAAAACAGCTGATTTTTGACAAAAGAGATAACACCCCCCTATTACGTCATGCTTCAGAAAGGTGAAAAGTTGTCCGTTTTCAAATGTTTTATTTTTGAATGTCAGTTCACATTTGTAGGTGGATCATCAGTTTTAGAGCTAAAATTAGCATGTTTAAAGTGATTTTCATGCTTCGAGGGGCCGGGGAAGTGAATTAAATACCATTTGGAGGCATTTAATGTTCAAGCAAAAATGGCTGATTTTTGACAAAAGAGATAACACCCCCCCCATTACGTCATTCTTCAGAAAGGTGAAAAATGGTCCGTTTTCAAATGTTTTATTTTTGAACGTCAGTTCACATTTGTAGGTGGATTATTAGTTTTAGAGCTAAAATTAGCATGTTTAAAGTGATTTTCATGCTTCCAGGGACCTTAAACACAAGATTTGTGGAACGGTTAAAAGTGCATGAAAATGGCCAATTTACTGTCTCTGAGGTCTCAAAAAGTGTTTCTTCACCCCGGGAAGTGAATTAAATACCATTTGGAGGCATTTAATGTTCAAGCAAAAACAGCTAATTTTTGACAAAAGAGATAACACCCCCCATTACGTCATGCTTCAGAAAGGTGAAAAATTGTCAGTTTTCAAATGTTTTATTTTTGAATGTCAGTTCACATTTGTAGGTGGATCATCAGTTTAAGAGCTAAAATTAGCATGTTTAAAGTGATTTTCATGCTTCCAGGGGCCCGGGAAGTGAATTAAATACCATTTAAAGGCATTTAATGTTCAAGCAAAAACAGCTGATTTTTGACAAAAGAGATAACAACCCCCCCCCATTACGTCATTCTTCAGAAAGGTGAAAAATGGTCAGTTTTCAAATGTTTTATTTTTGAACGTCAGTTCACATTTGTAGGTGGATTATTAGTTTTAGAGCTAAAATTAGCATGTTTAAAGTGATTTTCATGCTTCCAGGGGCCGGGGAAGTGAATTAAATGCCATTTGGAGGCATTTAATGTTCAAGAAAAAACGGCTGATTTTTGACAAAAGAGATAATACCCCCCCCATTACGTCATTCTTCAGAAAGGTGAAAAATGGTCCGTTTTCAAATGTTTTATTTTTGAACGTCAGTTCACATTTGTAGGTGGATTATTAGTTTTAGAGCTAAAATGAGCATGTTTAAAGTGATTTTCATGCTTCCAGTGGCTCTAAACACAAGATTTGTGGAATGGTTAAAAGTGCATGAAAATGGCCAATTTGCTCACTCTGAGGTCTCAAAAAGTGTTTCTTCACCCCGGGAAGTGAATTAAATACCATTTGGAGGCATTTAATGTTCAAGCAAAAACGGCTGATTTTTGACAAAAGAAATAACACCCCCCCCATTACGTCATTCTTCAGAAAGGTGAAAAATTGTCCTTTTTCAAATGTTTTATTTTTTAACGTCAGTTCACATTTGTAGGTGGATTATTAGTTTTAGAGCTAAAATTATCATGTTTAAAGTGATTTTCATGCTTCCAGGGGCCGGGGAAGTGAATTAAATACCATTTGGAGGCATTTAATGTTCAAGCAAAAACAGCTGATTTTTGACAAAAGAGATAACACCCCCCCCATTACGTCATTCTTCAGAAAGGTGAAAAATGGTCCACTTTCAAATGTTTTATTTTTGAACGTCAGTTCACATTTGTAGGTGGATTATTAGTTTTAGAGCTAAAATTAGCATGTTTAAAGTGATTTTCATGCTTCCAGGGGCCCGGGAAGTGAATTAAATACCATTTGGAGGCATTTAATGTTCAAGCAAAAACAGCTGATTTTTGACAAAAGAGATAACACCCCCCCATTACGTCATTCTTCAGAAAGGTGAAAAATGGTCCGTTTCAAATGTTTTATTTTTGAATGTCAGTTCATATTTGTAGGTGGATAATTAGTTTTAGAGCTAAAATTAGCACGTTTAAAGTGATTTTCATGCTTTCAGGGGCTCTAAACACAAGATTTGTGGCATGGTTAAAAGTGCATGAAAATAGCCAATTTGCTCACTCTGAGGTCTCAAAAAGTGTTTCTTCACCCTGGGAAGTGAATTAAATACCATTTGGAGGCATTTAATGTTCAAGCAAAAACAGCTGATTTTTGACAAAAGAGATAACACCCCCCCCATTAAGTCATTCTTCAGAAAAGTGAAAAATGGTCCGTTTTCAAATGTTTTATTTTTGAACGTCAGTTCACATTTGTAGGTGGATTATTAGTTTTAGAGCTAAAATTAGCATGTTTAAAGTGATTTTCATGCTTCCAGGGGCCGGGGAAGTGAATTAAATACCATTTGGAGGCATTTAATGTTCAAGCAAAAACAGCTGATTTTTGACAAAAGAGATAACACCCCCCATTACGTCATTCTTCAGAAAGGTGAAAAATGGTCCGTTTTCAAATGTTTTATTTTTGAACGTCAGTTCACATTTGTAGGTGGATTATTAGTTTTAGAGCTAAAATTAGCATGTTTAAAGTGATTTTCATCCTTCCAGGGGCTCTAAACACAAGATTTGTGGAATGGTTAAAAGTGCATGAAAATGGCCAATTTGCTCACTCTGAGGTCTCAAAAAGTGTTTCTTCACCCCGGGAAGTGAATTAAATACCATTTGGAGGCATTTAATGTTCAAGCAAAAACAGCTGATTTTTGACAAAAGAGATAACACCCCCCCCCATTACGTCATGCTTCAGAAAGGTGAAAAATTGTCCTTTTTCAAATGTTTTATTTTTGAATGTCAGTTCACATTTGTAGGTGGATCATCAGTTTTAGAGCTAAAATTAGCATGTTTAAAGTGATTTTCATGCTTCCAGGGGCCCGGGAAGTGAATTAAATACCATTTGGAGGCATTTAATGTTCAAGCAAAAACGGCTGATTTTTGACAAAAGAGATAACACCCCCCCATTACGTCATTCTTCAGAAAGGTGAAAAAAATGGTCCGTTTTCAAATGTTTTATTTTTGAACGTCAGTTCACATTTGTAGGTGGATTATTATTTTTAGAGCTAAAATTAGCATGTTTAAAGTGATTTTCATCCTTCCAGGTGCTCTAAACACAAGATTTGTGGAATGGTTAAAAGTGCATAAAAGTGGCCAATTTGCTCACTCTGAGGTCTCAAAAAGTGTTTCTTCACCCCGGGAAGTGAATTAAATACCATTTGGAGGCATTTAATGTTCAAGCAAAAACAGCTGATTTTTGACAAAAGAGATAACACCCCCATTACGTCATGCTTCAGAAAGGTGAAAAATTGTCCGTTTTCAAATGTTTTATTTTTGAATGTCAGTTCACATTTGTAGGTGGATCATCAGTTTTAGAGCTAAAATTAGCATGTTTAAAGTCATTTTCATGCTTCCAGGGGCTCTAAACCCAAGATTTGTGGAATGGTTAAAAGTGCATGAAAATGGCCAATTTGCTCACTCTGAGGTCTCAAAAAGTGTTTCTTCACCCCGGGAAGTGAATTAAATACCATTTGGAGGCATTTAATGTTCAAGCAAAAACGGCTGATTTTTGACAAAAGAGATAACACCCCCCCATTACGTCATTCTTCAGAAAGGTGAAAAATGGTCCGTTTTCAAATGTTTTATTTTTGAACGTCAGTTCACATTTGTAGGTGGATTATTAGTTTTAGAGCTAAAATTAGCATGTTTAAAGTGATTTTCATGCTTCCAGGGGCCCGGGAAGTGAATTAAATACCATTTGGAGGCATTTAATGTTCAAGCAAAAACGGCTGATTTTTGAAAAAAGAGATAACACCCCCCCATTACGTCATTCTTCAGAAAGGTGAAAAAAATTGTCAGTTTTCAAATGTTTTATTTTTGAACTTCAATTCACATTTGTAGGTGGATTATTATTTTTAGAGATAAAATTAGCATGTTTAAAGTGATTTTCATCCTTCCAGGGGCTCTAAACACAAGATTTGTGGAATGGTTAAAAGTGCATGAAAATGGCCAATTTGCTCACTCTGAGGTCTCAAAAAGTGTTTCTTCACCCTGGGAAGTGAATTAAATACCATTTGGAGGCATTTAATGTTCAAGCAAAAACAGCTGATTTTTGACAAAAGAGATAACACCCCCCCATTACGTCATGCTTCATAAAGGTGAAAAATTGTCCGTTTTCAAATGTTTTATTTTTGAATGTCAGTTCACATTTGTAGGTGGATCATCAGTTTTAGAGCTAAAATTAGCATGTTTAAAGTGATTTTCATGCTTCCAGGAGCCCGGGAAGTGAATTAAATACCATTTGGAGGCATTTAATGTTCAAGCAAAAACAGCTGATTTTTGACAAAAGAGATAACACCCCCCCATTACGTCATGCTTCATAAAGGTGAAAAATTGTCCATTTTCAAATGTTTTATTTTTGAATGTCAGTTCACATTTGTAGGTGGATCATCAGTTTTAGAGCTAAAATTAGCATGTTTAAAGTGATTTTCATGCTTCCAGGGGCCCGGGAAGTGAATTAAATACCATTTGGAGGCATTTAATGTTCAAGCAAAAACAGATGATTTTTGACAAAAGAGATAACACCCCCCCCCCATTACGTCATTCTTCAGAAAGGTGAAAAATGGTCCATTTTCAAATGTTTTATTTTTGAACGTCAGTTCACATTTGTAGGTGGATTATTAGTTTTAGAGCTAAAATTAGCATGTTTAAAGTGATTTTCATGCTTCCAGGGGCCCGGGAAGTGAATTAAACACCATTTGGAGGCATTTAATGTTCAAGCAAAAACGGCTGATTTTTTACAAAAGAGATAACACCCCCCCCATTACGTCATTCTTCAGAAAGGTGAAAATAATGGTCCGTTTCAAATGTTTTATTTTTGAACGTCAGTTCACATTTGTAGGTGGATTATTATTTTTAGAGCTAAAATTAGCATGTTTAACGTTATTTTCATCCTTCCATGGGCTCTAAACACAAGATTTGTGGAATGGTTAAAAGTGCATAAAAGTGGCCAATTTGCTCACTTTGAGGTCTCAAAAAGTGTTTCTTCACCCCGGGAAGTGAATTAAATACCATTTGGAGGCATTTAATGTTTAAACAAAAACAGCTGATTTTTAACAAAAGAGATAACACCCCCCCCCATTACGTCATGCTTCAGAAAGGTGAAAAATTGTCCGTTTTCAAATGTTTTATTTTTGAATGTCAGTTCACATTTGTAGGTGGATCATCAGTTTTAGAGCTAAAATTAGCATGTTTAAAGTGATTTTCATGCTTCCAGGGGCCCGGGAAGTGAATTAAATACCATTTGGAGGCATTTAATGTTCAAGCAAAAACAGCTGATTTTTGACAAAAGAGATAACACCCCCCCATTACGTCATGCTTCAGAAAGGTAAAAAATTGTCCGTTTTCAA
The DNA here is from genome assembly GCF_964261635.1 of Lissotriton helveticus. Lineage (NCBI taxonomy): Eukaryota > Metazoa > Chordata > Amphibia > Caudata > Salamandridae > Lissotriton > Lissotriton helveticus. The sequence goes on from NW_027611740.1 coordinate 5,437,564, forward strand.
ATGTTTTATTTTTGAACGCCAGTTCACATTTGTAGGTGGATTATTAGTTTTAGAGCTAAAATTAGCATGTTTAACGTGATTTTCATGCTTCCAGGGGCTCTAAACACAAGATTTGTGGAATGGTTAAAAGTGCATAAAAGTGGCCAATTTGCTCACTTTGAGGTCTCAAAAAGTGTTTCTTCACCCCGGGAAGTGAATTAAATACCATTTGGAGGCATTTAATGTTCAAGCAAAAACAGCTGATTTTTGACAAAAGAGATAACACCCCCATTACGTCATGCTTCATAAAGGTGAAAAATTGTCCGTTTTCAAATGTTTTATTTTTGAATGTCAGTTCACATTTGTAGGTGGATCATCAGTTTTAGAGCTAAAATGTGCATGTTTAAAGTGATTTTCATGCTTCCAGGGGCCCGGGAAGTGAATTAAATACCATTTGGAGGCATTTAATGTTCAAGCAAAAACAGCTGATTTTTGACAAAAGAGATAACACCCCCCCCCCCCCCATTACGTCATTCTTCAGAAAGGTGAAAAATGGTCAGTTTTCAAATGTTTTATTTTTGAACGTCAGTTCACATTTGTAGGTGGATTATTAGTTTTAGAGCTAAAATTAGCATGTTTAAAGTGATTTTCAGGCTTCCAGGGGCCGGGGAAGTGAATTAAATGCCATGTGGAGGCATTTAATGTTCAAGAAAAAATGGCAGATTTTTGACAAAAGAGATAATACCCCCCCCATTACGTCATTCTTCAGAAAGGTGAAAAATGGTCCGTTTTCAAATGTTTTATTTTTGAACGTCAGTTCACATTTGTAGGTGGATTATTAGTTTTAGAGCTAAAATGAGCATGTTTAAAGTGATTTTCATGCTTCCAGGGGCTCTAAACACAAGATTTGTGGAATGGTTAAAAGTGCATGAAAATGGCCAATTTGCTCACTCTGAGGTCTCAAAAAGTGTTTCTTCACCCCGGGAAGTGAATTAAATACCATTTGGAGGCATTTAATGTTCAAGCAAAAACGGCTGATTTTTGACAAAAGAAATAACACCCCCCCCCATTACGTCATTCTTCAGAAAGGTGAAAAATTGTCCTTTTTCAAATGTTTTATTTTTTAACGTCAGTTCACATTTGTAGGTGGATTATTAGTTTTAGAGCTAAAATTATCATGTTTAAAGTGATTTTCATGCTTCCAGGGGCCGGGGAAGTGAATTAAATACCATTTGGAGGCATTTAATGTTCAAGCAAAAACAGCTAATTTTTGACAAAAGAGATAACACCCATCCATTACGTCATTCTTCAGAAAGGTGAAAAATGGTCCCTTTTCAAATGTTTTATTTTTGAACATCAGTTCACATTTGTAGGTGGATTATTAGTTTTAGAGCTAAAATTAGCATGTTTAAAGTGATTTTCATGCTTCCAGGGGCCCGGGAAGTGAATTAAATACCATTTGGAGGCATTTAATGTTCAAGCAAAAACAGCTGATTTTTGACAAAAGAGATAACACCCCCCATTACGTCATTCTTCAGAAAGGTGAAAAATGGTCCGTTTTCAAATGTTTTATTTTTAACGTCAGTTCACATTTGTAGGTGGATTATTAGTTTTAGAGCTAAAATTAGCATGTTTAAAGTGATTTTCATGCTTCCAGGGGCTCTAAACACAAGATTTGTGGCATGGTTAAAAGTGCATGAAAATGGCCAATTTGCTCACTCTGAGGTCTCAAAAAGTGTTTCTTCACCCCAGAAAGTGAATTAAATACCATTTGGAGGCATTTAATGTTCAAGCAAAAACAGCTGATTTTTGACGAAAGAGATAACACCCCCCCATTACGTCATTCTTCAGAAAGGTGAAAAATGGTCCGTTTTCAAATGTTTTATTTTTGAATGCCAGTTCATATTTGTAGGTGGATAATTAGTTTTAGAGCTAAAATTAGCATGTTTAAAGTGATTTTCATGCTTTCAGGGGCTCTAAACACAAGATTTGTGGCATGGTTAAAAGTGCATGAAAATGGCCAATTTGCTCACTCTGAGGTCTCAAAAAGTGTTTCTTCACCTCAGAAAGTGAATTAAATACCATTTGGAGGCATTTAATGTTCAAGCAAAAACAGCTGATTTTTGACAAAAGAGATAACACCCCCCCATTACGTCATTCTTCAGAAAAGTGAAAAATGGTCCATTTTCAAATGTTTTATTTTTGAACGTCAGTTCACATTTGTAGGTGGATTATTAGTTTTAGAGCTAAAATTAGCATGTTTAAAGTCATTTTCATGCTTTCAGGGGCCCGGGAAGTGAATTAAATACCATTTGGAGGCATTTAATGTTCAAGCAAAAACGGCTGATTTTTGACAAAAGAGATAACACCCCCCCATTACGTCATTCTTCAGAAAGGTGAAAAAAATGGTCCGTTTTCAAATGTTTTATTTTTGAATGTCAGTTCACATTTGTAGGTGGATCATCAGTTTTAGAGCTAAAATTAGCATGTTTAAAGTGATTTTCATGCTTCCAGGGGCTTTAAACACAAGATTTGTGGAATGGTTAAAAGTGCATGAAAATGGCCAATTTGCTCACTCTGAGGTCTCAAAAAGTGTTTCTTCACCCCGGGAAGTGAATTAAATACCATTTGGAGGCATTTAATGTTCAAGCAAAAACAGCTGATTTTTGACAAATGAGATAACACCCCCCCATTACGTCATGCTTCAGAAAGGTGAAAAATTGTCCGTTTTCAAATGTTTTATTTTTGAATGTCAGTTCACATTTGTAGGTGGATCATCAGTTTTAGAGCTAAAATTAGCATGTTTAAAGTGATTTTCATGCTTCCAGGGGCCCGGGCAGTGGATTAAATACCATTTGGAGGCATTTAATGTTCAAGCAAAAACAGCTGATTTTTGACAAAAGAGATAACACCCCCCCATTACGTCATTCTTCAGAAAGGTGAAAAATGATCCGTTTTCAAATGTTTTATTTTTGAACGTCAGTTCACATTTGTAGGTGGATTATTAGTTTTACAGCTAAAATTAGCATGTTTAAAGTGATTTTCATGCTTCCAGGGACCTTAAACACAAGATTTGTGGAATGGTTAAAAGTGCATGAAAATGGCCAATTTACTCACTCTGAGGTCTCAAAAAGTGTTTCTTCACCCCGGGAAGTGAATTAAATACCATTTGGAGGCATTTAATGTTCAAGCAAAAACAGCTGATTTTTGACAAAAGAGATAACACCCCCCTATTACGTCATGCTTCAGAAAGGTGAAAAGTTGTCCGTTTTCAAATGTTTTATTTTTGAATGTCAGTTCACATTTGTAGGTGGATCATCAGTTTTAGAGCTAAAATTAGCATGTTTAAAGTGATTTTCATGCTTCGAGGGGCCGGGGAAGTGAATTAAATACCATTTGGAGGCATTTAATGTTCAAGCAAAAATGGCTGATTTTTGACAAAAGAGATAACACCCCCCCCATTACGTCATTCTTCAGAAAGGTGAAAAATGGTCCGTTTTCAAATGTTTTATTTTTGAACGTCAGTTCACATTTGTAGGTGGATTATTAGTTTTAGAGCTAAAATTAGCATGTTTAAAGTGATTTTCATGCTTCCAGGGACCTTAAACACAAGATTTGTGGAACGGTTAAAAGTGCATGAAAATGGCCAATTTACTGTCTCTGAGGTCTCAAAAAGTGTTTCTTCACCCCGGGAAGTGAATTAAATACCATTTGGAGGCATTTAATGTTCAAGCAAAAACAGCTAATTTTTGACAAAAGAGATAACACCCCCCATTACGTCATGCTTCAGAAAGGTGAAAAATTGTCAGTTTTCAAATGTTTTATTTTTGAATGTCAGTTCACATTTGTAGGTGGATCATCAGTTTAAGAGCTAAAATTAGCATGTTTAAAGTGATTTTCATGCTTCCAGGGGCCCGGGAAGTGAATTAAATACCATTTAAAGGCATTTAATGTTCAAGCAAAAACAGCTGATTTTTGACAAAAGAGATAACAACCCCCCCCCATTACGTCATTCTTCAGAAAGGTGAAAAATGGTCAGTTTTCAAATGTTTTATTTTTGAACGTCAGTTCACATTTGTAGGTGGATTATTAGTTTTAGAGCTAAAATTAGCATGTTTAAAGTGATTTTCATGCTTCCAGGGGCTGGGGAAGTGAATTAAATGCCATTTGGAGGCATTTAATGTTCAAGAAAAAACGGCTGATTTTTGACAAAAGAGATAATACCCCCCCCATTACGTCATTCTTCAGAAAGGTGAAAAATGGTCCGTTTTCAAATGTTTTATTTTTGAACGTCAGTTCACATTTGTAGGTGGATTATTAGTTTTAGAGCTAAAATGAGCATGTTTAAAGTGATTTTCATGCTTCCAGTGGCTCTAAACACAAGATTTGTGGAATGGTTAAAAGTGCATGAAAATGGCCAATTTGCTCACTCTGAGGTCTCAAAAAGTGTTTCTTCACCCCGGGAAGTGAATTAAATACCATTTGGAGGCATTTAATGTTCAAGCAAAAACGGCTGATTTTTGACAAAAGAAATAACACCCCCCCCATTACGTCATTCTTCAGAAAGGTGAAAAATTGTCCTTTTTCAAATGTTTTATTTTTTAACGTCAGTTCACATTTGTAGGTGGATTATTAGTTTTAGAGCTAAAATTATCATGTTTAAAGTGATTTTCATGCTTCCAGGGGCCGGGGAAGTGAATTAAATACCATTTGGAGGCATTTAATGTTCAAGCAAAAACAGCTGATTTTTGACAAAAGAGATAACACCCCCCCCATTACGTCATTCTTCAGAAAGGTGAAAAATGGTCCACTTTCAAATGTTTTATTTTTGAACGTCAGTTCACATTTGTAGGTGGATTATTAGTTTTAGAGCTAAAATTAGCATGTTTAAAGTGATTTTCATGCTTCCAGGGGCCCGGGAAGTGAATTAAATACCATTTGGAGGCATTTAATGTTCAAGCAAAAACAGCTGATTTTTGACAAAAGAGATAACACCCCCCCATTACGTCATTCTTCAGAAAGGTGAAAAATGGTCCGTTTCAAATGTTTTATTTTTGAATGTCAGTTCATATTTGTAGGTGGATAATTAGTTTTAGAGCTAAAATTAGCACGTTTAAAGTGATTTTCATGCTTTCAGGGGCTCTAAACACAAGATTTGTGGCATGGTTAAAAGTGCATGAAAATAGCCAATTTGCTCACTCTGAGGTCTCAAAAAGTGTTTCTTCACCCTGGGAAGTGAATTAAATACCATTTGGAGGCATTTAATGTTCAAGCAAAAACAGCTGATTTTTGACAAAAGAGATAACACCCCCCCCATTAAGTCATTCTTCAGAAAAGTGAAAAATGGTCCGTTTTCAAATGTTTTATTTTTGAACGTCAGTTCACATTTGTAGGTGGATTATTAGTTTTAGAGCTAAAATTAGCATGTTTAAAGTGATTTTCATGCTTCCAGGGGCCGGGGAAGTGAATTAAATACCATTTGGAGGCATTTAATGTTCAAGCAAAAACAGCTGATTTTTGACAAAAGAGATAACACCCCCCATTACGTCATTCTTCAGAAAGGTGAAAAATGGTCCGTTTTCAAATGTTTTATTTTTGAACGTCAGTTCACATTTGTAGGTGGATTATTAGTTTTAGAGCTAAAATTAGCATGTTTAAAGTGATTTTCATCCTTCCAGGGGCTCTAAACACAAGATTTGTGGAATGGTTAAAAGTGCATGAAAATGGCCAATTTGCTCACTCTGAGGTCTCAAAAAGTGTTTCTTCACCCCGGGAAGTGAATTAAATACCATTTGGAGGCATTTAATGTTCAAGCAAAAACAGCTGATTTTTGACAAAAGAGATAACACCCCCCCCCATTACGTCATGCTTCAGAAAGGTGAAAAATTGTCCTTTTTCAAATGTTTTATTTTTGAATGTCAGTTCACATTTGTAGGTGGATCATCAGTTTTAGAGCTAAAATTAGCATGTTTAAAGTGATTTTCATGCTTCCAGGGGCCCGGGAAGTGAATTAAATACCATTTGGAGGCATTTAATGTTCAAGCAAAAACGGCTGATTTTTGACAAAAGAGATAACACCCCCCCATTACGTCATTCTTCAGAAAGGTGAAAAAAATGGTCCGTTTTCAAATGTTTTATTTTTGAACGTCAGTTCACATTTGTAGGTGGATTATTATTTTTAGAGCTAAAATTAGCATGTTTAAAGTGATTTTCATCCTTCCAGGTGCTCTAAACACAAGATTTGTGGAATGGTTAAAAGTGCATAAAAGTGGCCAATTTGCTCACTCTGAGGTCTCAAAAAGTGTTTCTTCACCCCGGGAAGTGAATTAAATACCATTTGGAGGCATTTAATGTTCAAGCAAAAACAGCTGATTTTTGACAAAAGAGATAACACCCCCATTACGTCATGCTTCAGAAAGGTGAAAAATTGTCCGTTTTCAAATGTTTTATTTTTGAATGTCAGTTCACATTTGTAGGTGGATCATCAGTTTTAGAGCTAAAATTAGCATGTTTAAAGTCATTTTCATGCTTCAAGGGGCTCTAAACCCAAGATTTGTGGAATGGTTAAAAGTGCATGAAAATGGCCAATTTGCTCACTCTGAGGTCTCAAAAAGTGTTTCTTCACCCCGGGAAGTGAATTAAATACCATTTGGAGGCATTTAATGTTCAAGCAAAAACGGCTGATTTTTGACAAAAGAGATAACACCCCCCCATTACGTCATTCTTCAGAAAGGTGAAAAATGGTCCGTTTTCAAATGTTTTATTTTTGAACGTCAGTTCACATTTGTAGGTGGATTATTAGTTTTAGAGCTAAAATTAGCATGTTTAAAGTGATTTTCATGCTTCCAGGGGCCCGGGAAGTGAATTAAATACCATTTGGAGGCATTTAATGTTCAAGCAAAAACGGCTGATTTTTGAAAAAAGAGATAACACCCCCCCATTACGTCATTCTTCAGAAAGGTGAAAAAAATTGTCAGTTTTCAAATGTTTTATTTTTGAACTTCAATTCACATTTGTAGGTGGATTATTATTTTTAGAGATAAAATTAGCATGTTTAAAGTGATTTTCATCCTTCCAGGGGCTCTAAACACAAGATTTGTGGAATGGTTAAAAGTGCATGAAAATGGCCAATTTGCTCACTCTGAGGTCTCAAAAAGTGTTTCTTCACCCTGGGAAGTGAATTAAATACCATTTGGAGGCATTTAATGTTCAAGCAAAAACAGCTGATTTTTGACAAAAGAGATAACACCCCCCCATTACGTCATGCTTCATAAAGGTGAAAAATTGTCCGTTTTCAAATGTTTTATTTTTGAATGTCAGTTCACATTTGTAGGTGGATCATCAGTTTTAGAGCTAAAATTAGCATGTTTAAAGTGATTTTCATGCTTCCAGGAGCCCGGGAAGTGAATTAAATACCATTTGGAGGCATTTAATGTTCAAGCAAAAACAGCTGATTTTTGACAAAAGAGATAACACCCCCCCATTACGTCATGCTTCATAAAGGTGAAAAATTGTCCATTTTCAAATGTTTTATTTTTGAATGTCAGTTCACATTTGTAGGTGGATCATCAGTTTTAGAGCTAAAATTAGCATGTTTAAAGTGATTTTCATGCTTCCAGGGGCCCGGGAAGTGAATTAAATACCATTTGGAGGCATTTAATGTTCAAGCAAAAACAGATGATTTTTGACAAAAGAGATAACACCCCCCCCCCATTACGTCATTCTTCAGAAAGGTGAAAAATGGTCCATTTTCAAATGTTTTATTTTTGAACGTCAGTTCACATTTGTAGGTGGATTATTAGTTTTAGAGCTAAAATTAGCATGTTTAAAGTGATTTTCATGCTTCCAGGGGCCCGGGAAGTGAATTAAACACCATTTGGAGGCATTTAATGTTCAAGCAAAAACGGCTGATTTTTTACAAAAGAGATAACACCCCCCCCATTACGTCATTCTTCAGAAAGGTGAAAATAATGGTCCGTTTCAAATGTTTTATTTTTGAACGTCAGTTCACATTTGTAGGTGGATTATTATTTTTAGAGCTAAAATTAGCATGTTTAACGTTATTTTCATCCTTCCATGGGCTCTAAACACAAGATTTGTGGAATGGTTAAAAGTGCATAAAAGTGGCCAATTTGCTCACTTTGAGGTCTCAAAAAGTGTTTCTTCACCCCGGGAAGTGAATTAAATACCATTTGGAGGCATTTAATGTTTAAACAAAAACAGCTGATTTTTAACAAAAGAGATAACACCCCCCCCCATTACGTCATGCTTCAGAAAGGTGAAAAATTGTCCGTTTTCAAATGTTTTATTTTTGAATGTCAGTTCACATTTGTAGGTGGATCATCAGTTTTAGAGCTAAAATTAGCATGTTTAAAGTGATTTTCATGCTTCCAGGGGCCCGGGAAGTGAATTAAATACCATTTGGAGGCATTTAATGTTCAAGCAAAAACAGCTGATTTTTGACAAAAGAGATAACACCCCCCCATTACGTCATGCTTCAGAAAGGTAAAAAATTGTCCGTTTTCAAATGTTTTATTTTTGAACGCCAGTTCACATTTGTAGGTGGATTATTAGTTTTAGAGCTAAAATTAGCATGTTTAACGTGATTTTCATGCTTCCAGGGGCTCTAAACACAAGATTTGTGGAATGGTTAAAAGTGCATAAAAGTGGCCAATTTGCTCACTTTGAGGTCTCAAAAAGTGTTTCTTCACCCCGGGAAGTGAATTAAATACCATTTGGAGGCATTTAATGTTCAAGCAAAAACAGCTGATTTTTGACAAAAGAGATAACACCCCCATTACGTCATGCTTCATAAAGGTGAAAAATTGTCCGTTTTCAAATGTTTTATTTTTGAATGTCAGTTCACATTTGTAGGTGGATCATCAGTTTTAGAGCTAAAATGTGCATGTTTAAAGTGATTTTCATGCTTCCAGGGGCCCGGGAAGTGAATTAAATACCATTTGGAGGCATTTAATGTTCAAGCAAAAACAGCTGATTTTTGACAAAAGAGATAACACCCCCCCCCCCCCATTACGTCATTCTTCAGAAAGGTGAAAAATGGTCAGTTTTCAAATGTTTTATTTTTGAACGTCAGTTCACATTTGTAGGTGGATTATTAGTTTTAGAGCTAAAATTAGCATGTTTAAAGTGATTTTCAGGCTTCCAGGGGCCGGGGAAGTGAATTAAATGCCATGTGGAGGCATTTAATGTTCAAGAAAAAATGGCTGATTTTTGACAAAAGAGATAATACCCCCCCCATTACGTCATTCTTCAGAAAGGTGAAAAATGGTCCGTTTTCAAATGTTTTATTTTTGAACGTCAGTTCACATTTGTAGGTGGATTATTAGTTTTAGAGCTAAAATGAGCATGTTTAAAGTGATTTTCATGCTTCCAGGGGCTCTAAACACAAGATTTGTGGAATGGTTAAAAGTGCATGAAAATGGCCAATTTGCTCACTCTGAGGTCTCAAAAAGTGTTTCTTCACCCCGGGAAGTGAATTAAATACCATTTGGAGGCATTTAATGTTCAAGCAAAAACGGCTGATTTTTGACAAAAGAAATAACACCCCCCCCCATTACGTCATTCTTCAGAAAGGTGAAAAATTGTCCTTTTTCAAATGTTTTATTTTTTAACGTCAGTTCACATTTGTAGGTGGATTATTAGTTTTAGAGCTAAAATTATCATGTTTAAAGTGATTTTCATGCTTCCAGGGGCCGGGGAAGTGAATTAAATACCATTTGGAGGCATTTAATGTTCAAGCAAAAACAGCTAATTTTTGACAAAAGAGATAACACCCATCCATTACGTCATTCTTCAGAAAGGTGAAAAATGGTCCCTTTTCAAATGTTTTATTTTTGAACATCAGTTCACATTTGTAGGTGGATTATTAGTTTTAGAGCTAAAATTAGCATGTTTAAAGTGATTTTCATGCTTCCAGGGGCCCGGGAAGTGAATTAAATACCATTTGGAGGCATTTAATGTTCAAGCAAAAACAGCTGATTTTTGACAAAAGAGATAACACCCCCCATTACGTCATTCTTCAGAAAGGTGAAAAATGGTCCGTTTTCAAATGTTTTATTTTTAACGTCAGTTCACATTTGTAGGTGGATTATTAGTTTTAGAGCTAAAATTAGCATGTTTAAAGTGATTTTCATGCTTCCAGGGGCTCTAAACACAAGATTTGTGGCATGGTTAAAAGTGCATGAAAATGGCCAATTTGCTCACTCTGAGGTCTCAAAAAGTGTTTCTTCACCCCAGAAAGTGAATTAAATACCATTTGGAGGCATTTAATGTTCAAGCAAAAACAGCTGATTTTTGACGAAAGAGATAACACCCCCCCATTACGTCATTCTTCAGAAAGGTGAAAAATGGTCCGTTTTCAAATGTTTTATTTTTGAATGCCAGTTCATATTTGTAGGTGGATAATTAGTTTTAGAGCTAAAATTAGCATGTTTAAAGTGATTTTCATGCTTTCAGGGGCTCTAAACACAAGATTTGTGGCATGGTTAAAAGTGCATGAAAATGGCCAATTTGCTCACTCTGAGGTCTCAAAAAGTGTTTCTTCACCTCAGAAAGTGAATTAAATACCATTTGGAGGCATTTAATGTTCAAGCAAAAACAGCTGATTTTTGACAAAAGAGATAACACCCCCCCATTACGTCATTCTTCAGAAAAGTGAAAAATGGTCCATTTTCAAATGTTTTATTTTTGAACGTCAGTTCACATTTGTAGGTGGATTATTAGTTTTAGAGCTAAAATTAGCATGTTTAAAGTCATTTTCATGCTTTCAGGGGCCCGGGAAGTGAATTAAATACCATTTGGAGGCATTTAATGTTCAAGCAAAAACGGCTGATTTTTGACAAAAGAGATAACACCCCCCCATTACGTCATTCTTCAGAAAGGTGAAAAAAATGGTCCGTTTTCAAATGTTTTATTTTTGAACGTCAGTTCACATTTGTAGGTGGATTATTAGTTTTAGAGCTACAATTAGCATGTTTAAAGTGATTTTCATGCTTCCAGGGGCCGGGGAAGTGAATTAAATACCATTTGGAGGCATTTAATGTTCAAGCAAAAACAGCTGATTTTTGACAAAAGAGATAACACCCCCATTACGTCATTCTTCAGAAAGGTGAAAAATGGTCCGTTTTCAAATGTTTTATTTTTGAACGTCAGTTCACATTTGTAGGTGGATTATTAGTTTTAGAGCTAAAATTAGCATGTTTAAAGTGATTTTCATGCTTCCAGGGGCCCGGGAAGTGAATTAAATACCATTTGGAGGCATTTAATGTTCAAGCAAAAACAGCTGATTTTTGACAAAAGAGATAACACCCCCCATTACGTCATTCTTCAGAAAGGTGAAAAATGGTCCGTTTTCAAATGTTTTATTTTTGAATGTCAGTTCACATTTGTAGGTGGATTATTAGTTTTAGAGCTAAAATTAGCATGTTTAAAGTGATTTTCATGCTTCCAGGGGCCCGGGAAGTGAATTAAATACCATTTGGAGGCATTTAATGTTCAAGCAAAAACAGCTGATTTTTGACAAAAAAGATAACACCCCCCCATTACGTCATTCTTGAGAAAGGTGAAAAATGATCCGTTTTCAAATGTTTTATTTTTTAACGTCAGTTCACATTTGTAGGTGGATTATTAGTTTTACAGCTAAAATTAGCATGTTTAAAGTGATTTTCATGCTTCCAGGGACCTTAAACACAAGATTTGTGGAATGGTTAAAAGTGCATGAAAATGGCCAATTTACTCACTCTGAGGTCTCAAAAAGTGTTTCTTCACCCCGGGAAGTGAATTAAATACCATTTGGAGGCATTTAATGTTCAAGCAAAAACAGCTGATTTTTGACAAAAGACATAACACCCCCCATTACGTCATGCTTCAGAAAGGTGAAAAATTTTCCGTTTTCAAATGTTTTATTTTTGAATGTCAGTTCACATTTGTAGGTGGATCATCAGTTTTAGAGCTAAAATTAGCATGTTTAAAGTGATTTTCATGCTTCCAGGGACCTTAAACACAAGATTTGTGGAATGGGTAAAAGTGCATGAAAATGGCCAATTTACTCACTCTGAGGTCTCAAAAAGTGTTTCTTCACCCCGGGAAGTGAATTAAATACCATTTGGAGGCATTTAATGTTCAAGCAAAAACAGCTGATTTTTGACAAAAGAGATAACACCCCTCCATTACGTCATTCTTCAGAAAGGTGAAAAATGATCCGTTTTCAAATGTTTTATTTTTGAACGTCAGTTCACATTTGTAGGTGGATTATTATTTTTACAGCTAAAATTTGCATGTTTAAAGTGATTTTCATGCTTCCAGGGACCTTAAACACAAGATTTGTGGAATGGTTAAAAGTGCATGAAAATGGCCAATTTACTCACTCTGAGGTCTCAAAAAGTGTTTCTTCACCCCGGGAAGTGAATTAAATACCATTTGGAGGCATTTAATGTTCAAGCAAAAACAGCTGATTTTTTGACAAAAGAGATAACACCCCCCATTACGTCATGCTTCAGAAAGGTGAAAAATTTTCCATTTTCAAATGTTTTATTTTTGAATGTCAGTTCACATTTGTAGGTGGATCATCAGTTTTAGAGCTAAAATTAGCATGTTTAAAGTGATTTTCATGCTTCCAGGGGCCCGGGAAGTGAATTAAATACCATTTGGAGGCATTTAATGTTCAAGCAAAAACAGCTGATTTTTGACAAAAGAGATAACACCCCCCCCCCCATTATGTCATTCTTCAGAAAGGTGAAAAATGGTCAGTTTTCAAATGTTTTATTTTTGAACGTCAGTTCACATTTGTAGGTGGATTATTAGTTTTAGAGCTAAAATTAGCATGTTTAAAGTGATTTTCATGCTTCCAGGGGCCGGGGAAGTGAATTAAATACCATTTGGAGGCATTTAATGTTCAAGCAAAAACGGCTGATTTTTGACAAAAGAGATAACACCCCCCCATTACGTCATTCTTCAGAAAGGTGAAAAATGGTCCATTTTCAAATGTTTTATTTTTGAACGTCAGTTCACATTTGTAGGTGGATTATTAGTTTTAGAGCTAAAATGAGCATGTTTAAAGTGATTTTCATGCTTCCAGGGGCTCTAAACACAAGATTTGTGGAATGGTTAAAAGTGCATGAAAATGGCCAATTTGCTCACTCTGAGGTCTCAAAAAGTGTTTCTTCACCCCGGGAAGTGAATTAAATACCATTTGGAGGCATTTAATGTTCAAGCAAAAACGGCTGATTTTTGACAAAAGAAATAACACCCCCCCCCATTACGTCATTCTTCAGAAAGGTGAAAAATTGTCCGTTTTCAAATGTTTTATTTTTGAACGTCAGTTCACATTTGTAGGTGGATTATTAGTTTTAGAGCTAAAATTAGCATGTTTAAAGTGATTTTCATGCTTCCAGGGGCCCAGGAAGTGAATTAAATACCATTTGGAGGCATTTAATGTTCAAGCAAAAACAGCTGATTTTTGACAAAAGAGATAACACCCCCCATTACGTCATTCTTCAGAAAGGTGAAAAATGGTCCGTTTTCAAATGTTTTATTTTTTAACGTCAGTTCACATTTGTAGGTGGATTATTAGTTTTACAGCTAAAATCAGCATGTTTAAAGTGATTTTCATGCTTCCAGGGACCTTAAACACAAGATTTGTGGAATGGTTGAAAGTGCATGAAAATGGCCAATTTGCTCACTCTGAGGTCTCAAAAAGTGTTTCTTCACCCCGGGAAGTGAATTAAATACCATTTGGAGGCATTTAATGTTCAAGCAATAACAGCTGATTTTTGACGAAAGAGATAACACCCCCCCATTACGTCATTCTTCAGAAAGGTGAAAAATGGTCCGTTTTCAAATGTTTTATTTTTGAATGTCAGTTCATATTTGTAGGTGGATAATTAGCTTTAGAGCTAAAATTAGCATGTTTAAAGGGATTTTCATGCTTTCAGGGGCTCTAAACACAAGATTTGTGGAATGGTTGAAAGTGCATGAAAATGGCCAATTTGCTCACTCTGAGGTCTCAAAAAGTGTTTCTTCACCCCAGGAAGTGAATTAAATACCATTTGGAGGCATTTAATGTTCAAGCAAAAACAGCTGATTTTTGACAAAAGAGATAACACCCCCCATTACGTCATTCTTCAGAAAAGTGAAAAATGGTCCGTTTTCAAATGTTTTATTTTTGAACGTCAGTTCACATTTGTAGGTGGATTATTAGTTTTAGAGCTAAAATTAGCATGTTTAAAGTCATTTTCATGCTTTCAGGGGCCCGGGAAGTGAATTAAATACCATTTGGAGGCATTTAATGTTCAAGCAAAAACGGCAGATTTTTGACAAAAGAGATAACACCCCCCCATTACGTCATTCTTCAGAAAGGTGAAAAAAATGGTCCGTTTTCAAATGTTTTATTTTTGAACGTCAGTTCACATTTGTAGGTGGATTATTAGTTTTAGAGCTAAAATTAGCATGTTTAAAGTGATTTTCATGCTTCCAGGGGCCGGGGAAGTGAATTAAATACCATTTGGAGGCATTTAATGTTCAAGCAAAAACAGCTGATTTTTGACAAAAGAGATAACACCCCCCATTACGTCATTCTTCAGAAAGGTGAAAAATGGTCCGTTTTCAAATGTTTTATTTTTGAACGTCAGTTCACATTTGTAGTTGGATTATTAGTTTTAGAGCTAAAATTAGCATGTTTAAAGTGATTTTCATGCTTCCAGGGACCTTAAACACAAGATTTGTGGAATGGTTAAAAGTGCATGAAAATGGCCAATTTACTCACTCTGAGGTCTCAAAAAGTGTTTCTTCACCCCGGGAAGTGAATTAAATACCATTTGGAGGCATTTAATGTTCAAGCAAAAACAGCTGATTTTTGACAAAAGACATAACACCCCCCATTACGTCATGCTTCAGAAATGTGAAAAATTTTCCGTTTTCAAATGTTTTATTTTTGAATGTCAGTTCACATTTGTAGGTGGATCATCAGTTTTAGAGCTAAAATTAGCATGTTTAAAGTGATTTTCATGCTTCCAGGGACCTTAAACACAAGATTTGTGGAATGGGTAAAAGTGCATGAAAATGGCCAATTTACTCACTCTGAGGTCTCAAAAAGTGTTTCTTCACCCCGGGAAGTGAATTAAATACCATTTGGAGGCATTTAATGTTCAAGCAAAAACAGCTGATTTTTGACAAAAGAGATAACACCCCTCCATTACGTCATTCTTCAGAAAGGTGAAAAATGATCCGTTTTCAAATGTTTTATTTTTGAACGTCAGTTCACATTTGTAGGTGGATTATTAGTTTTACAGCTAAAATCAGCATGTTTAAAGTGATTTTCATGCTTCCAGGGACCTTAAACACAAGATTTGTGGAATGGTTAAAAGTGCATGAAAATGGCCAATTTACTCACTCTGAGGTCTCAAAAAGTGTTTCTTCACCCCGGGAAGTGAATTAAATACCATTTGGAGGCATTTAATGTTCAAGCAAAAACAGCTGATTTTTGACAAAAGAGATAACACCCCCCATTACGTCATGCTTCAGAAAGGTGAAAAATTTTCCGTTTTCAAATGTTTTATTTTTGAATGTCAGTTCACATTTGTAGGTGGATCATCAGTTTTAGAGCTAAAATTAGCATGTTTAAAGTGATTTTCATGCTTCCAGGGGCCCGGGAAGTGAATTAAATACCATTTGGAGGCATTTAATGTTCAAGCAAAAACAGCTGATTTTTGACAAAAGAGATAACACCCCCCCCCCATTACGTCATTCTTCAGAAAGGTGAAAAATGGTCAGTTTTCAAATGTTTTATTTTTGAACGTCAGTTCACATTTGTAGGTGGATTATTAGTTTTAGAGCTAAAATTAGCATGTTTAAAGTGATTTTCATGCTTCCAGGGGCCGGGGAAGTGAATTAAATACCATTTGGAGGCATTTAATGTTCAAGCAAAAACAGCTGATTTTTGACAAAAGAGATAACACCCCCATTACGTCATGCTTCAGAAAGGTGAAAAATTGTCCGTTTTCAAATGTTTTATTTTTGAATGTCAGTTCACATTTGTAGGTGGATCATCAGTTTTAGAGCTAAAATTAGCATGTTTAAAGTCATTTTCATGCTTCCAGGGGCTCTAAACCCAAGATTTGTGGAATGGTTAAAAGTGCATGAAAATGGCCAATTTGCTCACTCTGAGGTCTCAAAAAGTGTTTCTTCACCCCGGGAAGTGAATTAAATACCATTTGGAGGCATTTAATGTTAAAACAAAAACAGCTGATTTTTGACAAAAGAGATAACACCCCCCCGTTACGTCATGCTTCATAAAGGTGAAAAATTGTCCGTTTTCAAATGTTTTATTTTTGAATGTCAGTTCACATTTGTAGGTGGATCATCAGTTTTAGAGCTAAAATTAGCATGTTTAAAGTGATTTTCATGCTTCCAGGGGCCCGGGAAGTGAATTAAATACCATTTGGAGGCATTTAATGCTCAAGCAAAAACAGCTGATTTTTGATAAAAGAGATAACACCCCCCATTACGTCATTCTTCAGAAAGGTGAAAAATGGTCCATTTTCAAATGTTTTATTTTTGAACGTCAGTTCACATTTGTAGGTGGATTATTAGTTTTAGAGCTAAAATTAGCATGTTTAAAGTGATTTTCATGCTTCCAGGGGCCCGGGAAGTGAATTAAATACCATTTGGAGGCATTTAATGTTCAAGCAAAAACGGCTGATTTTTGAAAAAAGAGATAACACCCCCCCATTACGTCATTCTTCAGAAAGGTGAAAAAAATTGTCAGTTTTCAAATGTTTTATTTTTGAACTTCAATTCACATTTGTAGGTGGATTATTATTTTTAGAGATAAAATTAGCATGTTTAAAGTGATTTTCATCCTTCCAGGGGCTGTAAACACAAGATTTGTGGAATGGTTAAAATTGCATGAAAATGGCCAATTTGCTCACTCTGAGGTCTCAAAAAGTGTTTCTTCACCCTGGGAAGTGAATTAAATACCATTTGGAGGCATTTAATGTTCAAGCAAAAACAGCTGATTTTTGACAAAAGAGATAACACCCCCCCATTACGTCATGCTTCATAAAGGTGAAAAATTGTCCGTTTTCAAATGTTTTATTTTTGAATGTCAGTTCACATTTGTAGGTGGATCATCAGTTTTAGAGCTAAAATTAGCATGTTTAAAGTGATTTTCATGCTTCCAGGAGCCCGGGAAGTGAATTAAATACCATTTGGAGGCATTTAATGTTCAAGCAAAAACAGCTGATTTTTGACAAAAGAGATAACA
Organism: Lissotriton helveticus; assembly: GCF_964261635.1. Lineage (NCBI taxonomy): Eukaryota > Metazoa > Chordata > Amphibia > Caudata > Salamandridae > Lissotriton > Lissotriton helveticus. Next base: position 5,454,824 of record NW_027611740.1, read on the forward strand.
CCCCCCCATTACGTCATGCTTCATAAAGGTGAAAAATTGTCCATTTTCAAATGTTTTATTTTTGAATGTCAGTTCACATTTGTAGGTGGATCATCAGTTTTAGAGCTAAAATTAGCATGTTTAAAGTGATTTTCATGCTTCCAGGGGCCCGGGAAGTGAATTAAATACCATTTGGAGGCATTTAATGTTCAAGCAAAAACAGCTGATTTTTGACAAAAGAGATAACACCCCCCCCCATTACGTCATTCTTCAGAAAGGTGAAAAATGGTCCATTTTCAAATGTTTTATTTTTGAACGTCAGTTCACATTTGTAGGTGGATTATTAGTTTTAGAGCTAAAATTAGCATGTTTAAAGTGATTTTCATGCTTCCAGGGGCCCGGGAAGTGAATTAAACACCATTTGGAGGCATTTAATGTTCAAGCAAAAACGGCTGATTTTTTACAAAAGAGATAACACCCCCCCCATTACGTCATTCTTCAGAAAGGTGAAAATAATGGTCCGTTTCAAATGTTTTATTTTTGAACGTCAGTTCACATTTGTAGGTGGATTATTATTTTTAGAGCTAAAATTAGCATGTTTAACGTGATTTTCATCCTTCCATGGGCTCTAAACACAAGATTTGTGGAATGGTTAAAAGTGCATAAAAGTGGCCAATTTGCTCACTTTGAGGTCTCAAAAAGTGTTTCTTCACCCCGGGAAGTGAATTAAATACCATTTGGAGGCATTTAATGTTTAAACAAAAACAGCTGATTTTTGACAAAAGAGATAACACCCCCCCCATTACGTCATGCTTCTGAAAGGTGAAAAATTGTCCGTTTTCAAATGTTTTATTTTTGAATGTCAGTTCACATTTGTAGGTGGATCATCAGTTTTAGAGCTAAAATTAGCATGTTTAAAGTGATTTTCATGCTTCCAGGGGCCCGGGAAGTGAATTAAATACCATTTGAAGGCATTTAATGTTCAAGCAAAAACAGCTGATTTTTGACAAAAGAGATAACACCCCCCCATTACGTCATGCTTCAGAAAGGTAAAAAATTGTCCGTTTTCAAATGTTTTATTTTTGAACGCCAGTTCACATTTGTAGGTGGATTATTAGTTTTAGAGCTAAAATTAGCATGTTTAACGTGATTTTCATGCTTCCAGGGGCTCTAAACACAAGATTTGTGGAATGGTTAAAAGTGCATAAAAGTGGCCAATTTGCTCACTTTGAGGTCTCAAAAAGTGTTTCTTCACCCCGGGAAGTGAATTAAATACCATTTGGAGGCATTTAATGTTCAAGCAAAAACAGCTGATTTTTGACAAAAGAGATAACACCCCCCCCCCCCATTACGTCATTCTTCAGAAAGGTGAAAAATGGTCAGTTTTCAAATGTTTTATTTTTGAACGTCAGTTCACATTTGTAGGTGGATTATTAGTTTTAGAGCTAAAATTAGCATGTTTAAAGTGATTTTCAGGCTTCCAGGGGCCGGGGAAGTGAATTAAATGCCATTTGGAGGCATTTAATGTTCAAGAAAAAATGGCTGATTTTTGACAAAAGAGATAATACCCCCCCATTACGTCATTCTTCAGAAAGGTGAAAAATGGTCCGTTTTCAAATGTTTTATTTTTGAACGTCAGTTCACATTTGTAGGTGGATTATTAGTTTTAGAGCTAAAATGAGCATGTTTAAAGTGATTTTCATGCTTCCAGGGGCTCTAAACACAAGATTTGTGGAATGGTTAAAAGTGCATGAAAATGGCCAATTTGCTCACTCTGAGGTCTCAAAAAGTGTTTCTTCACCCCGGGAAGTGAATTAAATACCATTTGGAGGCATTTAATGTTCAAGCAAAAACGGCTGATTTTTGACAAAAGAAATAACACCCCCCCCCATTACGTCATTCTTCAGAAAGGTGAAAAATTGTCCTTTTTCAAATGTTTTATTTTTTAACGTCAGTTCACATTTGTAGGTGGATTATTAGTTTTAGAGCTAAAATTATCATGTTTAAAGTGATTTTCATGCTTCCAGGGGCCGGGGAAGTGAATTAAATACCATTTGGAGGCATTTAATGTTCAAGCAAAAACAGCTAATTTTTGACAAAAGAGATAACACCCATCCATTACGTCATTCTTCAGAAAGGTGAAAAATGGTCCCTTTTCAAATGTTTTATTTTTGAACATCAGTTCACATTTGTAGGTGGATTATTAGTTTTAGAGCTAAAATTAGCATGTTTAAAGTGATTTTCATGCTTCCAGGGGCCCGGGAAGTGAATTAAATACCATTTGGAGGCATTTAATGTTCAAGCAAAAACAGCTGATTTTTGACAAAAGAGATAACACCCCCCATTACGTCATTCTTCAGAAAGGTGAAAAATGGTCTGTTTTCAAATGTTTTATTTTTAACGTCAGTTCACATTTGTAGGTGGATTATTAGTTTTAGAGCTAAAATTAGCATGTTTAAAGTGATTTTCATGCTTCCAGGGGCTCTAAACACAAGATTTGTGGCATGGTTAAAAGTGCATGAAAATGGCCAATTTGCTCACTCTGAGGTCTCAAAAAGTGTTTCTTCACCCCAGAAAGTGAATTAAATACCATTTGGAGGCATTTAATGTTCAAGCAAAAACAGCTGATTTTTGACGAAAGAGATAACACCCCCCCATTACGTCATTCTTCAGAAAGGTGAAAAATGGTCCGTTTTCAAATGTTTTATTTTTGAATGCCAGTTCATATTTGTAGGTGGATAATTAGTTTTAGAGCTAAAATTAGCATGTTTAAAGTGATTTTCATGCTTTCAGGGGCTCTAAACACAAGATTTGTGGCATGGTTAAAAGTGCATGAAAATGGCCAATTTGCTCACTCTGAGGTCTCAAAAAGTGTTTCTTCACCTCAGAAAGTGAATTAAATACCATTTGGAGGCATTTAATGTTCAAGCAAAAACAGCTGATTTTTGACAAAAGAGATAACACCCCCCCCATTACGTCATTCTTCAGAAAAGTGAAAAATGGTCCATTTTCAAATGTTTTATTTTTGAACGTCAGTTCACATTTGTAGGTGGATTATTAGTTTTAGAGCTAAAATTAGCATGTTTAAAGTCATTTTCATGCTTTCAGGGGCCCGGGAAGTGAATTAAATACCATTTGGAGGCATTTAATGTTCAAGCAAAAACGGCTGATTTTTGACAAAAGAGATAACACCCCCCCATTACGTCATTCTTCAGAAAGGTGAAAAAAATGGTCCGTTTTCAAATGTTTTATTTTTGAACGTCAGTTCACATTTGTAGGTGGATTATTAGTTTTAGAGCTACAATTAGCATGTTTAAAGTGATTTTCATGCTTCCAGGGGCCGGGGAAGTGAATTAAATACCATTTGGAGGCATTTAATGTTCAAGCAAAAACAGCTGATTTTTGACAAAAGAGATAACACCCCCCATTACGTCATTCTTCAGAAAGGTGAAAAATGGTCCGTTTTCAAATGTTTTATTTTTGAACGTCAGTTCACATTTGTAGGTGGATTATTAGTTTTAGAGCTAAAATTAGCATGTTTAAAGTGATTTTCATGCTTCCAGGGGCCCGGGAAGTGAATTAAATACCATTTGGAGGCATTTAATGTTCAAGCAAAAACAGCTGATTTTTGACAAAAGAGATAACACCCCCCATTACGTCATTCTTCAGAAAGGTGAAAAATGGTCCGTTTTCAAATGTTTTATTTTTGAATGTCAGTTCACATTTGTAGGTGGATTATTAGTTTTAGAGCTAAAATTAGCATGTTTAAAGTGATTTTCATGCTTCCAGGGGCCCGGGAAGTGAATTAAATACCATTTGGAGGCATTTAATGTTCAAGCAAAAACAGCTGATTTTTGACAAAAAAGATAACACCCCCCCCATTACGTCATTCTTGAGAAAGGTGAAAAATGATCCGTTTTCAAATGTTTTATTTTTTAACGTCAGTTCACATTTGTAGGTGGATTATTAGTTTTACAGCTAAAATTAGCATGTTTAAAGTGATTTTCATGCTTCCAGGGACCTTAAACACAAGATTTGTGGAATGGTTAAAAGTGCATGAAAATGGCCAATTTACTCACTCTGAGGTCTCAAAAAGTGTTTCTTCACCCCGGGAAGTGAATTAAATACCATTTGGAGGCATTTAATGTTCAAGCAAAAACAGCTGATTTTTGACAAAAGAGATAACACCCCTCCATTACGTCATTCTTCAGAAAGGTGAAAAATGATCCGTTTTCAAATGTTTTATTTTTGAACGTCAGTTCACATTTGTAGGTGGATTATTAATTTTACAGCTAAAATTAGCATGTTTAAAGTGATTTTCATGCTTCCAGGGACCTTAAACACAAGATTTGTGGAATGGTTAAAAGTGCATGAAAATGGCCAATTTACTCACTCTGAGGTCTCAAAAAGTGTTTCTTCACCCCGGGAAGTGAATTAAATACCATTTGGAGGCATTTAATGTTCAAGCAAAAACAGCTGATTTTTTGACAAAAGAGATAACACCCCCCATTACGTCATGCTTCAGAAAGGTGAAAAATTTTCCGTTTTCAAATGTTTTATTTTTGAATGTCAGTTCACATTTGTAGGTGGATCATCAGTTTTAGAGCTAAAATTAGCATGTTTAAAGTGATTTTCATGCTTCCAGGGGCCCGGGAAGTGAATTAAATACCATTTGGAGGCATTTAATGTTCAAGCAAAAACAGCTGATTTTTGACAAAAGAGATAACACCCCCCCCCCCCCATTATGTCATTCTTCAGAAAGGTGAAAAATGGTCAGTTTTCAAATGTTTTATTTTTGAACGTCAGTTCACATTTGTAGGTGGATTATTAGTTTTAGAGCTAAAATTAGCATGTTTAAAGTGATTTTCATGCTTCCAGGGGCCGGGGAAGTGAATTAAATACCATTTGGAGGCATTTAATGTTCAAGCAAAAACGGCTGATTTTTGACAAAAGAGATAACACCCCCCCATTACGTCATTCTTCAGAAAGGTGAAAAATGGTCCATTTTCAAATGTTTTATTTTTGAACGTCAGTTTACATTTGTAGGTGGATTATTAGTTTTAGAGCTAAAATGAGCATGTTTAAAGTGATTTTCATGCTTCCAGGGGCTCTAAACACAAGATTTGTGGAATGGTTCAAAGTGCATGAAAATGGCCAATTTGCTCACTCTGAGGTCTCAAAAAGTGTTTCTTCACCCCGGGAAGTGAATTAAATACCATTTGGAGGCATTTAATGTTCAAGCAAAAACGGCTGATTTTTGACAAAAGAAATAACACCCCCCCCCATTACGTCATTCTTCAGAAAGGTGAAAAATTGTCCGTTTTCAAATGTTTTATTTTTGAACGTCAGTTCACATTTGTAGGTGGATTATTAGTTTTAGAGCTAAAATTAGCATGTTTAAAGTGATTTTCATGCTTCCAGGGGCCCGGGAAGTGAATTAAATACCATTTGGAGGCATTTAATGTTCAAGCAAAAACAGCTGATTTTTGACAAAAGAGATAACACCCCCCATTACGTCATTCTTCAAAAAGGTGAAAAATGGTCCGTTTTCAAATGTTTTATTTTTTAACGTCAGTTCACATTTGTAGGTGCATTACTAGTTTTAGAGCTAAAATTAGCATTTTTAAAGTGATTTTCATGCTTCCAGGGGCTCTAAACACAAGATTTGTGGAATGGTTGAAAGTGCATGAAAATGGCCAATTTGCTCACTCTGAGGTCTCAAAAAGTGTTTCTTCACCCCGGGAAGTGAATTAAATACCATTTGGAGGCATTTAATGTTCAAGCAATAACAGCTGATTTTTGACGAAAGAGATAACACCCCCCCATTACGTCATTCTTCAGAAAGGTGAAAAATGGTCCGTTTTCAAATGTTTTATTTTTGAATGTCAGTTCATATTTGTAGGTGGATAATTAGTTTTAGAGCTAAAATTAGCATGTTTAAAGGGATTTTCATGCTTTCAGGGGCTCTAAACACAAGATTTGTGGAATGGTTGAAAGTGCATGAAAATGGCCAATTTGCTCACTCTGAGGTCTCAAAAAGTGTTTCTTCACCCCAGGAAGTGAATTAAATACCATTTGGAGGCATTTAATGTTCAAGCAAAAACAGCTGATTTTTGACAAAAGAGATAACACCCCCCCATTACGTCATTCTTCAGAAAAGTGAAAAATGGTCCGTTTTCAAATGTTTTATTTTTGAACGTCAGTTCACATTTGTAGGTGGATTATTAGTTTTAGAGCTAAAATTAGCATGTTTAAAGTCATTTTCATGCTTTCAGGGGCCCGGGAAGTGAATTAAATACCATTTGGAGGCATTTAATGTTCAAGCAAAAACGGCAGATTTTTGACAAAAGAGATAACACCCCCCCATTACGTCATTCTTCAGAAAGGTGAAAAAAATGGTCCGTTTTCAAATGTTTTATTTTTGAACGTCAGTTCACATTTGTAGGTGGATTATTAGTTTTAGAGCTAAAATTAGCATGTTTAAAGTGATTTTCATGCTTCCAGGGGCCGGGGAAGTGAATTAAATACCATTTGGAGGCATTTAATGTTCAAGCAAAAACAGCTGATTTTTGACAAAAGAGATAACACCCCCCATTACGTCATTCTTCAGAAAGGTGAAAAATGGTCCGTTTTCAAATGTTTTATTTTTGAACGTCAGTTCACATTTGTATTTGGATTATTAGTTTTAGAGCTAAAATTAGCATGTTTAAAGTGATTTTCATGCTTCCAGGGACCTTAAACACAAGATTTGTGGAATGGTTAAAAGTGCATGAAAATGGCCAATTTACTCACTCTGAGGTCTCAAAAAGTGTTTCTTCACCCCGGGAAGTGAATTAAATACCATTTGGAGGCATTTAATGTTCAAGCAAAAACAGCTGATTTTTGACAAAAGACATAACACCCCCCATTACGTCATGCTTCAGAAAGGTGAAAAATTTTCCGTTTTCAAATGTTTTATTTTTGAATGTCAGTTCACATTTGTAGGTGGATCATCAGTTTTAGAGCTAAAATTAGCATGTTTAAAGTGATTTTCATGCTTCCAGGGACCTTAAACACAAGATTTGTGGAATGGGTAAAAGTGCATGAAAATGGCCAATTTACTCACTCTGAGGTCTCAAAAAGTGTTTCTTCACCCCGGGAAGTGAATTAAATACCATTTGGAGGCATTTAATGTTCAAGCAAAAACAGCTGATTTTTGACAAAAGAGATAACACCCCTCCATTACGTCATTCTTCAGAAAGGTGAAAAATGATCCGTTTTCAAATGTTTTATTTTTGAACGTCAGTTCACATTTGTAGGTGGATTATTAGTTTTACAGCTAAAATCAGCATGTTTAAAGTGATTTTCATGCTTCCAGGGACCTTAAACACAAGATTTGTGGAATGGTTAAAAGTGCATGAAAATGGCCAATTTACTCACTCTGAGGTCTCAAAAAGTGTTTCTTCACCCCGGGAAGTGAATTAAATACCATTTGGAGGCATTTAATGTTCAAGCAAAAACAGCTGATTTTTGACAAAAGAGATAACACCCCCCATTACGTCATGCTTCAGAAAGGTGAAAAATTTTCCGTTTTCAAATGTTTTATTTTTGAATGTCAGTTCACATTTGTAGGTGGATCATCAGTTTTAGAGCTAAAATTAGCATGTTTAAAGTGATTTTCATGCTTCCAGGGGCCCGGGAAGTGAATTAAATACCATTTGGAGGCATTTAATGTTCAAGCAAAAACAGCTGATTTTTGACAAAAGAGATAACACCCCCCCCCCCATTACGTCATTCTTCAGAAAGGTGAAAAATGGTCAGTTTTCAAATGTTTTATTTTTGAACGTCAGTTCACATTTGTAGGTGGATTATTAGTTTTAGAGCTAAAATTAGCATGTTTAAAGTGATTTTCATGCTTCCAGGGGCCGGGGAAGTGAATTAAATACCATTTGGAGGCATTTAATGTTCAAGCAAAAACGGCTGATTTTTGACAAAAGAGATAACACCCCCCCATTACGTCATTCTTCAGAAAGGTGAAAAATGGTCCATTTTCAAATGTTTTATTTTTGAACGTCAGTTCACATTTGTAGGTGGATTATTAGTTTTAGAGCTAAAATGAGCATGTTTAAAGTGATTTTCATGCTTCCAGGGGCTCTAAACACAAGATTTGTGGAATGGTTAAAAGTGCATGAAAATGGCCAATTTGCTCACTCTGAGGTCTCAAAAAGTGTTTCTTCACCCCGGGAAGTGAATTAAATACCATTTGGAGGCATTTAATGTTCAAGCAAAAACGGCTGATTTTTGACAAAAGAAATAACACCCCCCCCCATTACGTCATTCTTCAGAAAGGTGAAAAATTGTCCGTTTTCAAATGTTTTATTTTTGAACGTCAGTTCACATTTGTAGGTGGATTATTAGTTTTAGAGCTAAAATTAGCATGTTTAAAGTGATTTTCATGCTTCCAGGGGCCCGGGAAGTGAATTAAATACCATTTGGAGGCATTTAATGTTCAAGCAAAAACAGCTGATTTTTGACAAAAGAGATAACACCCCCCATTACGTCATTCTTCAGAAAGGTGAAAAATGGTCAGTTTTCAAATGTTTTATTTTTGAATGCCAGTTCATATTTGTAGGTGGATAATTAGTTTTAGAGCTAAAATTAGCATGTTTAAAGTGATTTTCATGCTTTCAGGGGCTCTAAACACAAGATTTGTGGCATGGTTAAAAGTGCATGAAAATGGCCAATTTGCTCACTCTGAGGTCTCAAAAAGTGTTTCTTCACCCCGGGAAGTGAATTAAATACCATTTGGAGGCATTTAATGTTCAAGCAAAAACAGCTGATTTTTGACAAAAGACATAACACCCCCCATTACGTCATGCTTCAGAAAGGTGAAAAATTTTCCGTTTTCAAATGTTTTATTTTTGAATGTCAGTTCACATTTGTAGGTGGATCATCAGTTTTAGAGCTAAAATTAGCATGTTTAAAGTGATTTTCATGCTTCCAGGGACCTTAAACACAAGATTTGTGGAATGGGTAAAAGTGCATGAAAATGGCCAATTTACTCACTCTGAGGTCTCAAAAAGTGTTTCTTCACCCCGGGAAGTGAATTAAATACCATTTGGAGGCATTTAATGTTCAAGGAAAAACAGCTGATTTTTGACAAAAGAGATAACACCCCTCCATTACGTCATTCTTCAGAAAGGTGAAAAATTATCCGTTTTCAAATGTTTTATTTTTGAACGTCAGTTCACATTTGTAGGTGGATTATTAGTTTTACAGCTAAAATTAGCATGTTTAAAGTGATTTTCATGCTTCCAGGGACCTTAAACACAAGATTTGTGGAATGGTTAAAAGTGCATGAAAATGGCCAATTTACTCACTCTGAGGTCTCAAAAAGTGTTTCTTCACCCCGGGAAGTGAATTAAATACCATTTGGAGGCATTTAATGTTCAAGCAAAAACAGCTGATTTTTTGACAAAAGAGATAACACCCCCCATTACGTCATGCTTCAGAAAGGTGAAAAATTTTCCGTTTTCAAATGTTTTATTTTTGAATGTCAGTTCACATTTGTAGGTGGATCATCAGTTTTAGAGCTAAAATTAGCATGTTTAAAGTGATTTTCATGCTTCCAGGGGCCCGGGAAGTGAATTAAATACCATTTGGAGGCATTTAATGTTCAAGCAATAACAGCTGATTTTTGACGAAAGAGATAACACCCCCCCATTACGTCATTCTTCAGAAAGGTGAAAAATGGTCCGTTTTCAAATGTTTTATTTTTGAATGTCAGTTCATATTTGTAGGTGGATAATTAGTTTTAGAGCTAAAATTAGCATGTTTAAAGGGATTTTCATGCTTTCAGGGGCTCTAAACACAAGATTTGTGGAATGGTTGAAAGTGCATGAAAATGGCCAATTTGCTCACTCTGAGGTCTCAAAAAGTGTTTCTTCACCCCAGGAAGTGAATTAAATACCATTTGGAGGCATTTAATGTTCAAGCAAAAACAGCTGATTTTTGACAAAAGAGATAACACCCCCCCATTACGTCATTCTTCAGAAAAGTGAAAAATGGTCCGTTTTCAAATGTTTTATTTTTGAACGTCAGTTCACATTTGTAGGTGGATTATTAGTTTTAGAGCTAAAATTAGCATGTTTAAAGTCATTTTCATGCTTTCAGGGGCCCGGGAAGTGAATTAAATACCATTTGGAGGCATTTAATGTTCAAGCAAAAACGGCAGATTTTTGACAAAAGAGATAACACCCCCCCATTACGTCATTCTTCAGAAAGGTGAAAAAAATGGTCCGTTTTCAAATGTTTTATTTTTGAACGTCAGTTCACATTTGTAGGTGGATTATTAGTTTTAGAGCTAAAATTAGCATGTTTAAAGTGATTTTCATGCTTCCAGGGGCCGGGGAAGTGAATTAAATACCATTTGGAGGCATTTAATGTTCAAGCAAAAACAGCTGATTTTTGACAAAAGAGATAACACCCCCCATTACGTCATTCTTCAGAAAGGTGAAAAATGGTCCGTTTTCAAATGTTTTATTTTTGAACGTCAGTTCACATTTGTAGTTGGATTATTAGTTTTAGAGCTAAAATTAGCATGTTTAAAGTGATTTTCATGCTTCCAGGGACCTTAAACACAAGATTTGTGGAATGGTTAAAAGTGCATGAAAATGGCCAATTTACTCACTCTGAGGTCTCAAAAAGTGTTTCTTCACCCCGGGAAGTGAATTAAATACCATTTGGAGGCATTTAATGTTCAAGCAAAAACAGCTGATTTTTGACAAAAGACATAACACCCCCCATTACGTCATGCTTCAGAAAGGTGAAAAATTTTCCGTTTTCAAATGTTTTATTTTTGAATGTCAGTTCACATTTGTAGGTGGATCATCAGTTTTAGAGCTAAAATTAGCATGTTTAAAGTGATTTTCATGCTTCCAGGGACCTTAAACACAAGATTTGTGGAATGGGTAAAAGTGCATGAAAATGGCCAATTTACTCACTCTGAGGTCTCAAAAAGTGTTTCTTCACCCCGGGAAGTGAATTAAATACCATTTGGAGGCATTTAATGTTCAAGCAAAAACAGCTGATTTTTGACAAAAGAGATAACACCCCTCCATTACGTCATTCTTCAGAAAGGTGAAAAATGATCCGTTTTCAAATGTTTTATTTTTGAACGTCAGTTCACATTTGTAGGTGGATTATTAGTTTTACAGCTAAAATCAGCATGTTTAAAGTGATTTTCATGCTTCCAGGGACCTTAAACACAAGATTTGTGGAATGGTTAAAAGTGCATGAAAATGGCCAATTTACTCACTCTGAGGTCTCAAAAAGTGTTTCTTCACCCCGGGAAGTGAATTAAATACCATTTGGAGGCATTTAATGTTCAAGCAAAAACAGCTGATTTTTGACAAAAGAGATAACACCCCCCATTACGTCATGCTTCAGAAAGGTGAAAAATTTTCCGTTTTCAAATGTTTTATTTTTGAATGTCAGTTCACATTTGTAGGTGGATCATCAGTTTTAGAGCTAAAATTAGCATGTTTAAAGTGATTTTCATGCTTCCAGGGGCCCGGGAAGTGGATTAAATACCATTTGGAGGCATTTAATGTTCAAGCAAAAACAGCAGATTTTTGACAAAAGAGATAACACCCCCCCCCCCATTACGTCATTCTTCAGAAAGGTGAAAAATGGTCAGTTTTCAAATGTTTTATTTTTGAACGTCAGTTCACATTTGTAGGTGGATTATTAGTTTTAGAGCTAAAATTAGCATGTTTAAAGTGATTTTCATGCTTCCAGGGGCCGGGGAAGTGAATTAAATACCATTTGGAGGCATTTAATGTTCAAGCAAAAACGGCTGATTTTTGACAAAAGAGATAACACCCCCCCATTACGTCATTCTTCAGAAAGGTGAAAAATGGTCCATTTTCAAATGTTTTATTTTTGAACGTCAGTTCACATTTGTAGGTGGATTATTAGTTTTAGAGCTAAAATGAGCATGTTTAAAGTGATTTTCATGCTTCCAGGGGCTCTAAACACAAGATTTGTGGAATGGTTAAAAGTGCATGAAAATGGCCAATTTGCTCACTCTGAGGTCTCAAAAAGTGTTTCTTCACCCCGGGAAGTGAATTAAATACCATTTGGAGGCATTTAATGTTCAAGCAAAAACAGCTGATTTTTGACAAAAGAAATAACACCCCCCCCCATTACGTCATTCTTCAGAAAGGTGAAAAATTGTCCGTTTTCAAATGTTTTATTTTTGAACGTCAGTTCACATTTGTAGGTGGATTATTAGTTTTAGAGCTAAAATTAGCATGTTTAAAGTGATTTTCATGCTTCCAGGGGCCCGGGAAGTGAATTAAATACCATTTGGAGGCATTTAATGTTCAAGCAAAAACAGCTGATTTTTGACAAAAGAGATAACACCCCCCATTACGTCATTCTTCAGAAAGGTGAAAAATGGTCAGTTTTCAAATGTTTTATTTTTGAATGCCAGTTCATATTTGTAGGTGGATAATTAGTTTTAGAGCTAAAATTAGCATGTTTAAAGTGATTTTCATGCTTTCAGGGGCTCTAAACACAAGATTTGTGGCATGGTTAAAAGTGCATGAAAATGGCCAATTTGCTCACTCTGAGGTCTCAAAAAGTGTTTCTTCACCTCAGAAAGTGAATTAAATACCATTTGGAGGCATTTAATGTTCAAGCAAAAACAGCTGATTTTTGACAAAAGAGATAACACCCCCCCATTACGTCATTCTTCAGAAAAGTGAAAAATGGTCCATTTTCAAATGTTTTATTTTTGAACGTCAGTTCACATTTGTAGGTGGATTATTAGTTTTAGAGCTACAATTAGCATGTTTAAAGTGATTTTCATGCTTCCAGGGGCCGGGGAAGTGAATTAAATACCATTTGGAGGCATTTAATGTTCAAGCAAAAACAGCTGATTTTTGACAAAAGAGATAACACCCCCCATTACGTCATTCTTCAGAAAGGTGAAAAATGGTCCGTTTTCAAATGTTTTATTTTTGAACGTCAGTTCACATTTGTAGGTGGATTATTAGTTTTAGAGCTAAAATTAGCATGTTTAAAGTGATTTTCATGCTTCCAGGGGCCCGGGAAGTGAATTAAATACCATTTGGAGGCATTTAATGTTCAAGCAAAAACAGCTGATTTTTGACAAAAGAGATAACACCCCCCATTACGTCATTCTTCAGAAAGGTGAAAAATGGTCCGTTTTCAAATGTTTTATTTTTGAATGTCAGTTCACATTTGTAGGTGGATTATTAGTTTTAGAGCTAAAATTAGCATGTTTAAAGTGATTTTCATGCTTCCAGGGGCCCGGGAAGTGAATTAAATACCATTTGGAGGCATTTAATGTTCAAGCAAAAACAGCTGATTTTTGACAAAAGAGATAACACCCCCCATTACGTCATTCTTCAGAAAGGTGAAAAATGGTCCGTTTTCAAATGTTTTATTTTTGAACGTCAGTTCACATTTGTAGGTGGATTATTAGTTTTAGAGCTACAATTAGCATGTTTAAAGTGATTTTCATGCTTCCAGGGGCCGGGGAAGTGAATTAAATACCATTTGGAGGCATTTAATGTTCAAGCAAAAACAGCTGATTTTTGACAAAAGAGATAACACCCCCCATTACGTCATTCTTCAGAAAGGTGAAAAATGGTCCGTTTTCAAATGTTTTATTTTTGAACGTCAGTTCACTTTTGTAGGTGGATTATTAGTTTTAGAGCTAAAATTAGCATGTTTAAAGTGATTTTCAAGCTTCCAGGGGCCCGGGAAGTGAATTAAATACCATTTGGAGGCATTTAATGTTCAAGCAAAAACAGCTGATTTTTGACAAAAGAGATAACACCCCCCATTACGTCATTCTTCAGAAAGGTGAAAAATGGTCCGTTTTCAAATGTTTTATTTTTGAATGTCAGTTCACATTTGTAGGTGGATTATTAGTTTTAGAGCTAAAATTAGCATGTTTAAAGTGATTTTCATGCTTCCAGGGGCCCGGGAAGTGAATTAAATACCATTTGGAGGCATTTAATGTTCAAGCAAAAACAGCTGATTTTTGACAAAAAAGATAACACCCCCCCATTACGTCATTCTTGAGAAAGGTGAAAAATGATCCGTTTTCAAATGTTTTATTTTTTAACGTCAGTTCACATTTGTAGGTGGATTATTAGTTTTACAGCTAAAATTAGCATGTTTAAAGTGATTTTCATGCTTCCAGGGACCTTAAACACAAGATTTGTGGAATGGTTAAAAGTGCATGAAAATGGCCAATTTACTCACTCTGAGGTCTCAAAAAGTGTTTCTTCACCCCGGGAAGTGAATTAAATACCATTTGGAGGCATTTAATGTTCAAGCAAAAACAGCTGATTTTTGACAAAAGACATAACACCCCCCATTACGTCATGCTTCAGAAAGGTGAAAAATTTTCCGTTTTCAAATGTTTTATTTTTGAATGTCAGTTCACATTTGTAGGTGGATCATCAGTTTTAGAGCTAAAATTAGCATGTTTAAAGTGATTTTCATGCTTCCAGGGACCTTAAACACAAGATTTGTGGAATGGTTAAAAGTGCATGAAAATGGCCAATTTACTCACTCTGAGGTCTCAAAAAGTGTTTCTTCACCCCGGGAAGTGAATTAAATACCATTTGGAGGCATTTAATGTTCAAGCAAAAACAGCTGATTTTTTGACAAAAGAGATAACACCCCCCATTACGTCATGCTTCAGAAAGGTGAAAAATTTTCCGTTTTCAAATGTTTTATTTTTGAATGTCAGTTCACATTTGTAGGTGGATCATCAGTTTTAGAGCTAAAATTAGCATGTTTAAAGTGATTTTCATGCTTCCAGGGGCCCGGGAAGGGAATTAAATACCATTTGGAGGCATTTAATGTTCAAGCAAAAACAGCTGATTTTTGACAAAAGAGATAACACCCCCCCCCATTACGTCATTCTTCAGAAAGGTGAAAAATGGTCAGTTTTCAAATGTTTTATTTTTGAACGTCAGTTCACATTTGTAGGTGGATTATTAGTTTTAGAGCTAAAATTAGCATGTTTAAAGTGATTTTCATGCTTCCAGGGGCCGGGGAAGTGAATTAAATACCATTTGGAGGCATTTAATGTTCAAGCAAAAACGGCTGATTTTTGACAAAAGAGATAACACCCCCCCATTACGTCATTCTTCAGAAAGGTGAAAAATGGTCCATTTTCAAATGTTTTATTTTTGAACGTCAGTTCACATTTGTAGGTGGATTATTAGTTTTAGAGCTAAAATGAGCATGTTTAAAGTGATTTTCATGCTTCCAGGGGCTCTAAACACAAGATTTGTGGAATGGTTAAAAGTGCATGAAAATGGCCAATTTGCTCACTCTGAGGTCTCAAAAAGTGTTTCTTCACCCCGGGAAGTGAATTAAATACCATTTGGAGGCATTTAATGTTCAAGCAAAAACGGCTGATTTTTGACAAAAGAAATAACACCCCCCCCCATTACGTCATTCTTCAGAAAGGTGAAAAATTGTCCGTTTTCAAATGTTTTATTTTTGAACGTCAGTTCACATTTGTAGGTGGATTATTAGTTTTAGAGCTAAAATTAGCATGTTTAAAGTGATTTTCATGCTTCCAGGAGGCCGGGAAGTGAATTAAATACCATTTGGAGGCATTTAATGTTCAAGCAAAAACAGCTGATTTTTGACAAAAGAGATAACACCCCCCATTACGTCATTCTTCAGAAAGGTGAAAAATGGTCCGTTTTCAAATGTTTTATTTTTTAACGTCAGTTCACATTTGTAGGTGCATTACTAGTTTTAGAGCTAAAATTAGCATTTTTAAAGTGATTTTCATGCTTCCAGGGGCTCTAAACACAAGATTTGTGGAATGGTTGAAAGTGCATGAAAATGGCCAATTTGCTCACTCTGAGGTCTCAAAAAGTGTTTCTTCACCCCGGGAAGTGAATTAAATACCATTTGGAGGCATTTAATGTTCAAGCAATAACAGCTGATTTTTGACGAAAGAGATAACACCCCCCATTACGTCATTCTTCAGAAAGGTGAAAAATGGTCCGTTTTCAAATGTTTTATTTTTGAATGTCAGTTCATATTTGTAGGTGGATAATCAGTTTTAGAGCTAAAATTAGCATGTTTAAAGGGATTTTCATGCTTTCAGGGGCTCTAAACACAAGATTTGTGGAATGGTTGAAAGTGCATGAAAATGGCCAATTTGCTCACTCTGAGGTCTCAAAAAGTGTTTCTTCACCCCGGGAAGTGAATTAAATACCATTTGGAGGCATTTAATGTTCAAGCAAAAACAGCTGATTTTTGACAAAAGACATAACACCCCCCATTACGTCATGCTTCAGAAAGGTGAAAAATGGTCCGTTTTCAAATGTTTTATTTTTGAACGTCAGTTCACATTTGTAGGTGGATTATTAGTTTTAGAGCTAAAATTAGCATGTTTAAAGTGATTTTCATGCTTCCAGGGACCTTAAACACAAGATTTGTGGAATGGGTAAAAGTGCATGAAAATGGCCAATTTACTCACTCTGAGGTCTCAAAAAGTGTTTCTTCACCCCGGGAAGTGAATTAAATACCATTTGGAGGCATTTAATGTTCAAGCAAAAACAGCAGATTTTTGACAAAAGAGATAACACCCCTCCATTACGTCATTCTTCAGAAAGGTGAAAAATGATCCGTTTTCAAATGTTTTATTTTTGAACGTCAGTTCACATTTGTAGGTGGATTATTAGTTTTACAGCTAAAATTAGCATGTTTAAAGTGATTTTCATGCTTCCAGGGACCTTAAACACAAGATTTGTGGAATGGTTAAAAGTGCATGAAAATGGCCAATTTACTCACTCTGAGGTCTCAAAAAGTGTTTCTTCACCCCGGGAAGTGAATTAAATACCATTTGGAGGCATTTAATGTTCAAGCAAAAACAGCTGATTTTTTGACAAAAGAGATAACACCCCCCATTACGTCATGCTTCAGAAAGGTGAAAAATTTTCCGTTTTCAAATGTTTTATTTTTGAATGTCAGTTCACATTTGTAGGTGGATCATCAGTTTTAGAGCTAAAATTAGCATGTTTAAAGTGATTTTCATGCTTCCAGGGGCCCGGGAAGTGAATTAAATACCATTTGGAGGCATTTAATGTTCAAGCAAAAACAGCTGATTTTTGACAAAAGAGATAACACCCCCCCCCCATTACGTCATTCTTCAGAAAGGTGAAAAATGGTCAGTTTTCAAATGTTTTATTTTTGAACGTCAGTTCACATTTGTAGGTGGATTATTAGTTTTAGAGCTAAAATTAGCATGTTTAAAGTGATTTTCATGCTTCCAGGGGCCGGGGAAGTGAATTAAATACCATTTGGAGGCATTTAATGTTCAAGCAAAAACGGCTGATTTTTGACAAAAGAGATAACACCCCCCCATTACGTCATTCTTCAGAAAGGTGAAAAATGGTCCATTTTCAAATGTTTTATTTTTGAACGTCAGTTCACATTTGTAGGTGGATTATTAGTTTTAGAGCTAAAATGAGCATGTTTAAAGTGATTTTCATGCTTCCAGGGGCTCTAAACACAAGATTTGTGGAATGGTTAAAAGTGCATGAAAATGGCCAATTTGCTCACTCTGAGGTCTCAAAAAGTGTTTCTTCACCCCGGGAAGTGAATTAAATACCATTTGGAGGCATTTAATGTTCAAGCAAAAACGGCTGATTTTTGACAAAAGAAATAACACCCCCCCCCCATTACGTAATTCTTCAGAAAGGTGAAAAATTGTCCGTTTTCAAATGTTTTATTTTTGAACGTCAGTTCACATTTGTAGGTGGATTATTAGTTTTAGAGCTAAAATTAGCATGTTTAAAGTGATTTTCATGCTTCCAGGGGCCCGGGAAGTGAATTAAATACCATTTGGAGGCATTTAATGTTCAAGCAAAAACAGCTGATTTTTGACAAAAGAGATAACACCCCCCATTACGTCATTCTTCAGAAAGGTGAAAAATGGTCCGTTTTCAAATGTTTTATTTTTGAATGCCAGTTCATATTTGTAGGTGGATAATTAGTTTTAGAGCTAAAATTAGCATGTTTAAAGTGATTTTCATGCTTTCAGGGGCTCTAAACACAAGATTTGTGGCATGGTTAAAAGTGCATGAAAATGGCCAATTTGCTCACTCTGAGGTCTCAAAAAGTGTTTCTTCACCTCAGAAAGTGAATTAAATACCATTTGGAGGCATTTAATGTTCAAGCAAAAACAGCTGATTTTTGACAAAAGAGATAACACCCCCCCCCATTACGTCATTCTTCAGAAAAGTGAAAAATGGTCCATTTTCAAATGTTTTATTTTTGAACGTCAGTTCACATTTGTAGGTGGATTATTAGTTTTAGAGCTAAAATTAGCATGTTTAAAGTCATTTTCATGCTTTCAGGGGCCCGGGAAGTGAATTAAATACCATTTGGAGGCATTTAATGTTCAAGCAAAAACGGCAGATTTTTGACAAAAGAGATAACACCCCCCCATTACGTCATTCTTCAGAAAGGTGAAAAAAAATGGTCCGTTTTCAAATGTTTTATTTTTGAACGTCAGTTCACATTTGTAGGTGGATTATTAGTTTTAGAGCTACAATTAGCATGTTTAAAGTGATTTTCATGCTTCCAGGGGCCGGGGAAGTGAATTAAATACCATTTGGAGGCATTTAATGTTCAAGCAAAAACAGCTGATTTTTGACAAATGAGATAACACCCCCCATTACGTCATTCTTCAGAAAGGTGAAAAATGGTCCGTTTTCAAATGTTTTATTTTTGAACGTCAGTTCACATTTGTAGGTGGATTATTCGTTTTAGAGCTAAAATTAGCATGTTTAAAGTGATTTTCATGCTTCCAGGGGCCCGGGAAGTGAATTAAATACCATTTGGAGGCATTTAATGTTCAAGCAAAAACAGCTGATTTTTGACAAAAGAGATAACACCCCCCATTACGTCATTCTTCAGAAAGGTGAAAAATGGTCCGTTTTCAAATGTTTTATTTTTGAATGTCAGTTCACATTTGTAGGTGGATTATTAGTTTTAGAGCTAAAATTAGCATTTTAAAGTGATTTTCATGCTTCCAGGGGCCCGGGAAGTGAATTAAATACCAATTGGAGGCATTTAATGTTCAAGCAAAAACAGCTGATTTTTGACAAAAAAGATAACACCCCCCCATTACGTCATTCTTGAGAAAGGTGAAAAATGATCCGTTTTCAAATGTTTTATTTTTTAACGTCAGTTCACATTTGTAGGTGGATTATTAGTTTTACAGTTAAATTAGCATGTTTAAAGTGATTTTCATGCTTCCAGGGACCTTAAACACAAGATTTGTGGAATGGGTAAAAGTGCATGAAAATGGCCAATTTACTCACTCTGAGGTCTCAAAAAGTGTTTCTTCACCCCGGGAAGTGAATTAAATACCATTTGGAGGCATTTAATGTTCAAGCAAAAACAGCTGATTTTTGACAAAAGAGATAACACCCCTCCATTACGTCATTCTTCAGAAAGGTGAAAAATGATCCGTTTTCAAATGTTTTATTTTTGAACGTCAGTTCACATTTGTAGGTGGATTATTAGTTTTACAGCTAAAATTAGCATGTTTAAAGTGATTTTCATGCTTCCAGGGACCTTAAACACAAGATTTGTGGAATGGTTAAAAGTGCATGAAAATGGCCAATTTACTCACTCTGAGGTCTCAAAAAGTGTTTCTTCACCCCGGGAAGTGAATTAAATACCATTTGGAGGCATTTAATGTTCAAGCAAAAACAGCTGATTTTTTGACAAAAGAGATAACACCCCCCATTACGTCATGCTTCAGAAAGGTGAAAAATTTTCCGTTTTCAAATGTTTTATTTTTGAACGTCAGTTCACATTTGTAGGTGGATCATCAGTTTTAGAGCTAAAATTAGCATGTTTAAAGTGATTTTCATGCTTCCAGGGGCCCGGGAAGTGAATTAAATACCATTTGGAGGCATTTAATGTTCAAGCAAAAACAGCTGATTTTTGACAAAAGAGATAACACCCCCCCCCCAATTACGTCATTCTTCAGAAAGGTGAAAAATGGTCAGTTTTCAAATGTTTTATTTTTGAACGTCAGTTCACATTTGTAGGTGGATTATTAGTTTTAGAGCTAAAATTAGCATGTTTAAAGTGATTTTCATGCTTCCAGGGGCCGGGGAAGTGAATTAAATACCATTTGGAGGCATTTAATGTTCAAGCAAAAACGGCTGATTTTTGACAAAAGAGATAACACCCCCCCATTACGTCATTCTTCAGAAAGGTGAAAAATGGTCCATTTTCAAATGTTTTATTTTTGAACGTCAGTTCACATTTGTAGGTGGATTATTAGTTTTAGAGCTAAAATGAGCATGTTTAAAGTGATTTTCATGCTTCCAGGGGCTCTAAACACAAGATTTGTGGAATGGTTAAAAGTGCATGAAAATGGCCAATTTGCTCACTCTGAGGTCTCAAAAAGTGTTTCTTCACCCCGGGAAGTGAATTAAATACCATTTGGAGGCATTTAATGTTCAAGCAAAAACGGCTGATTTTTGACAAAAGAAATAACACCCCCCCCCATTACGTCATTCTTCAGAAAGGTGAAAAATTGTCCGTTTTCAAATGTTTTATTTTTGAACGTCAGTTCACATTTGTAGGTGGATTATTAGTTTTAGAGCTAAAATTAGCATGTTTAAAGTGATTTTCATGCTTCCAGGGGCCCGGGAAGTGAATTAAATACCATTTGGAGGCATTTAATGTTCAAGCAAAAACAGCTGATTTTTGACAAAAGAGATAACACCCCCCATTACGTCATTCTTCAGAAAGGTGAAAAATGGTCCGTTTTCAAATGTTTTATTTTTTAACGTCAGTTCACATTTGTAGGTGCATTACTAGTTTTAGAGCTAAAATTAGCATTTTTAAAGTGATTTTCATGCTTCCAGGGGCTCTAAACACAAGATTTGTGGAATGGTTGAAAGTGCATGAAAATGGCCAATTTGCTCACTCTGAGGTCTCAAAAAGTGTTTCTTCATCCCGGGAAGTGAATTAAATACCATTTGGAGGCATTTAATGTTCAAGCAATAACAGCTGATTTTTGACGAAAGAGATAACACCCCCCCATTACGTCATTCTTCAGGAAGGTGAAAAATGGTCCGTTTTCAAATGTTTTATTTTTGAATGTCAGTTCATATTTGTAGGTGGATAATTAGTTTTAGAGCTAAAATTAGCATGTTTAAAGGGATTTTCATGCTTTCAGGGGCTCTAAACACAAGATTTGTGGAATGGTTGAAAGTGCATGAAAATGGCCAATTTGCTCACTCTGAGGTCTCAAAAAGTGTTTCTTCACCCCAGGAAGTGAATTAAATACCATTTGGAGGCATTTAATGTTCAAGCAAAAACAGCTGATTTTTGACAAAAGAGATAACACCCCCCCATTACGTCATTCTTCAGAAAAGTGAAAAATGGTCCGTTTTCAAATGTTTTATTTTTGAACGTCAGTTCACATTTGTAGGTGGATTATTAGTTTTAGAGCTAAAATTAGCATGTTTAAAGTCATTTTCATGCTTTCAGGGGCCCGGGAAGTGAATTAAATACCATTTGGAGGCATTTAATGTTCAAGCAAAAACGGCAGATTTTTGACAAAAGAGATAACACCCCCCCATTACGTCATTCTTCAGAAAGGTGAAAAAAATGGTCCGTTTTCAAATGTTTTATTTTTGAACGTCAGTTCACATTTGTAGGTGGATTATTAGTTTTAGAGCTAAAATTAGCATGTTTAAAGTGATTTTCATGCTTCCAGGGGCCGGGGAAGTGAATTAAATACCATTTGGAGGCATTTAATGTTCAAGCAAAAACAGCTGATTTTTGACAAAAGAGATAACACCCCCCATTACGTCATGCTTCAGAAAGGTGAAAAATTTTCCGTTTTCAAATGTTTTATTTTTGAATGTCAGTTCACATTTGTAGGTGGATCATCAGTTTTAGAGCTAAAATTAGCATGTTTAAAGTGATTTTCATGCTTCCAGGGACCTTAAACACAAGATTTGTGGAATGGGTAAAAGTGCATGAAAATGGCCAATTTACTCACTCTGAGGTCTCAAAAAGTATTTCTTCACCCCGGGAAGTGAATTAAATACCATTTGGAGGCATTTAATGTTCAAGCAAAAACAGCTGATTTTTTGACAAAAGAGATAACACCCCCCATTACGTCATGCTTCAGAAAGGTGAAAAATTTTCCGTTTTCAAATGTTTTATTTTTGAATGTCAGTTCACATTTGTAGGTGGATCATCAGTTTTAGAGCTAAAATTAGCATGTTTAAAGTGATTTTCATGCTTCCAGGGGCCCGGGAAGTGAATTAAATACCATTTGGAGGCATTTAATGTTCAAGCAAAAACAGCTGATTTTTGACAAAAGAGATAACACCCCCCCCCCCATTACGTCATTCTTCAGAAAGGTGAAAAATGGTCAGTTTTCAAATGTTTTATTTTTGAACGTCAGTTCACATTTGTAGGTAGATTATTAGTTTTAGAGCTAAAATTAGCATGTTTAAAGTGATTTTCATGCTTCCAGGGGCCGGGGAAGTGAATTAAATACCATTTGGAGGCATTTAATGTTCAAGCAAAAACGGCTGATTTTTGACAAAAGAGATAACACCCCCCCATTACGTCATTCTTCAGAAAGGTGAAAAATGGTCCATTTTCAAATGTTTTATTTTTGAACGTCAGTTCACATTTGTAGGTGGATTATTAGTTTTAGAGCTAAAATGAGCATGTTTAAAGTGATTTTCATGCTTCCAGGGGCTCTAAACACAAGATTTGTGGAATGGTTAAAAGTGCATGAAAATGGCCAATTTGCTCACTCTGAGGTCTCAAAAAGTGTTTCTTCACCCCGGGAAGTGAATTAAATACCATTTGGAGGCATTTAATGTTCAAGCAAAAACGGCTGATTTTTGACAAAAGAAATAACACCCCCCCCATTACGTCATTCTTCAGAAAGGTGAAAAATTGTCCGTTTTCAAATGTTTTATTTTTGAACGTCAGTTCACATTTGTAGGTGGATTATTAGTTTTAGAGCTAAAATTAGCATGTTTAAAGTGATTTTCATGCTTCCAGGGGCCCGGGAAGTGAATTAAATACCATTTGGAGGCATTTAATGTTCAAGCAAAAACAGCTGATTTTTGACAAAAGAGATAACACCCCCCATTACGTCATTCTTCAGAAAGGTGAAAAATGGTCCGTTTTCAAATGTTTTATTTTTTAACGTCAGTTCACATTTGTAGGTGCATTACTAGTTTTAGAGCTAAAATTAGCATTTTTAAAGTGATTTTCATGCTTCCAGGGGCTCTAAACACAAGATTTGTGGAATGGTTGAAAGTGCATGAAAATGGCCAATTTGCTCACTCTGAGGTCTCAAAAAGTGTTTCTTCATCCCGGGAAGTGAATTAAATACCATTTGGAGGCATTTAATGTTCAAGCAATAACAGCTGATTTTTGACGAAAGAGATAACACCCCCCCATTACGTCATTCTTCAGAAAGGTGAAAAATGGTCCGTTTTCAAATGTTTTATTTTTGAATGTCAGTTCATATTTGTAGGTGGATAATTAGTTTTAGAGCTAAAATTAGCATGTTTAAAGGGATTTTCATGCTTTCAGGGGCTCTAAACACAAGATTTGTGGAATGGTTGAAAGTGCATGAAAATGGCCAATTTGCTCACTCTGAGGTCTCAAAAAGTGTTTCTTCACCCCAGGAAGTGAATTAAATACCATTTGGAGGCATTTAATGTTCAAGCAAAAACAGCAGATTTTTGACAAAAGAGATAACACCCCCCCATTACGTCATTCTTCAGAAAAGTGAAAAATGGTCCGTTTTCAAATGTTTTATTTTTGAACGTCAGTTCACATTTGTAGGTGGATTATTAGTTTTAGAGCTAAAATTAGCATGTTTAAAGTCATTTTCATGCTTTCAGGGGCCCGGGAAGTGAATTAAATACCATTTGGAGGCATTTAATGTTCAAGCAAAAACGGCAGATTTTTGACAAAAGAGATAACACCCCCCCATTACGTCATTCTTCAGAAAGGTGAAAAAAATGGTCCGTTTTCACATGTTTTATTTTTGAACGTCAGTTCACATTTGTAGGTGGATTATTAGTTTTAGAGCTAAAATTAGCATGTTTAAAGTGATTTTCATGCTTCCAGGGGCCGGGTAAGTGAATTAAATACCATTTGGAGGCATTTAATGTTCAAGCAAAAACAGCTGATTTTTGACAAAAGAGATAACACCCCCCATTACGTCATTCTTCAGAAAGGTGAAAAATGGTCCGTTTTCAAATGTTTTATTTTTGAACGTCAGTTCACATTTGTAGTTGGATTATTAGTTTTAGAGCTAAAATTAGCATGTTTAAAGTGATTTTCATGCTTCCAGGGACCTTAAACACAAGATTTGTGGAATGGTTAAAAGTGCATGAAAATGGCCAATTTACTCACTCTGAGGTCTCAAAAAGTGTTTCTTCACCCCGGGAAGTGAATTAAATACCATTTGGAGGCATTTAATGTTCAAGCAAAAACAGCTGATTTTTGACAAAAGACATAACACCCCCCATTACGTCATGCTTCAGAAAGGTGAAAAATTTTCCGTTTTCAAATGTTTTATTTTTGAATGTCAGTTCACATTTGTAGGTGGATCATCAGTTTTAGAGCTAAAATTAGCATGTTTAAAGTGATTTTCATGCTTCCAGGGACCTTAAACACAAGATTTGTGGAATGGGTAAAAGTGCATGAAAATGGCCAATTTACTCACTCTGAGGTCTCAAAAAGTGTTTCTTCACCCCGGGAAGTGAATTAAATACCATTTGGAGGCATTTAATGTTCAAGCAAAAACAGCTGATTTTTGACAAAAGAGATAACACCCCTCCATTACGTCATTCTTCAGAAAGGTGAAAAATGATCCGTTTTCAAATGTTTTATTTTTGAACGTCAGTTCACATTTGTAGGTGGATTATTAGTTTTACAGCTAAAATCAGCATGTTTAAAGTGATTTTCATGCTTCCAGGGACCTTAAACACAAGATTTGTGGAATGGTTAAAAGTGCATGAAAATGGCCAATTTACTCACTCTGAGGTCTCAAAAAGTGTTTCTTCACCCCGGGAAGTGAATTAAATACCATTTGGAGGCATTTAATGTTCAAGCAAAAACAGCTGATTTTTGACAAAAGAGATAACACCCCCCATTACGTCATGCTTCAGAAAGGTGAAAAATTTTCCGTTTTCAAATGTTTTATTTTTGAATGTCAGTTCACATTTGTAGGTGGATCATCAGTTTTAGAGCTAAAATTAGCATGTTTAAAGTGATTTTCATGCTTCCAGGGGCCCGGGAAGTGAATTAAATACCATTTGGAGGCATTTAATGTTCAAGCAAAAACAGCTGATTTTTGACAAAAGAGATAACACCCCCCCCCCCATTACGTCATTCTTCAGAAAGGTGAAAAATGGTCAGTTTTCAAATGTTTTATTTTTGAACGTCAGTTCACATTTGTAGGTGGATTATTAGTTTTAGAGCTAAAATTAGCATGTTTAAAGTGATTTTCATGCTTCCAGGGGCCGGGGAAGTGAATTAAATACCATTTGGAGGCATTTAATGTTCAAGCAAAAACGGCTGATTTTTGACAAAAGAGATAACACCCCCCCATTACGTCATTCTTCAGAAAGGTGAAAAATGGTCCATTTTCAAATGTTTTATTTTTGAACGTCAGTTCACATTTGTAGGTGGATTATTAGTTTTAGAGCTAAAATGAGCATGTTTAAAGTGATTTTCATGCTTCCAGGGGCTCTAAACACAAGATTTGTGGAATGGTTAAAAGTGCATGAAAATGGCCAATTTGCTCACTCTGAGGTCTCAAAAAGTGTTTCTGCACCCCGGGAAGTGAATTAAATACCATTTGGAGGCATTTAATGTTCAAGCAAAAACGGCTGATTTTTGACAAAAGAAATAACACCCCCCCCCATTACGTCATTCTTCAGAAAGGTGAAAAATTGTCCGTTTTCAAATGTTTTATTTTTGAACGTCAGTTCACATTTGTAGGTGGATTATTAGTTTTAGAGCTAAAATTAGCATGTTTAAAGTGATTTTCATGCTTCCAGGGGCCCGGGAAGTGAATTAAATACCATTTGGAGGCATTTAATGTTCAAGCAAAAACAGCTGATTTTTGACAAAAGAGATAACACCCCCCATTACGTCATTCTTCAGAAAGGTGAAAAATGGTCAGTTTTCAAATGTTTTATTTTTGAATGCCAGTTCATATTTGTAGGTGGATAATTAGTTTTAGAGCTAAAATTAGCATGTTTAAAGTGATTTTCATGCTTTCAGGGGCTCTAAACACAAGATTTGTGGCATGGTTAAAAGTGCATGAAAATGGCCAATTTGCTCACTCTGAGGTCTCAAAAAGTGTTTCTTCACCCCGGGAAGTGAATTAAATACCATTTGGAGGCATTTAATGTTCAAGCAAAAACAGATGATTTTTGACAAAAGACATAACACCCCCCATTACGTCATGCTTCAGAAAGGTGAAAAATTTTCCGTTTTCAAATGTTTTATTTTTGAATGTCAGTTCACATTTGTAGGTGGATCATCAGTTTTAGAGCTAAAATTAGCATGTTTAAAGTGATTTTCATGCTTCCAGGGACCTTAAACACAAGATTTGTGGAATGGGTAAAAGTGCAT
Source organism: Lissotriton helveticus (assembly GCF_964261635.1). Taxonomy (NCBI): domain Eukaryota; kingdom Metazoa; phylum Chordata; class Amphibia; order Caudata; family Salamandridae; genus Lissotriton; species Lissotriton helveticus. Next base: position 5,481,524 of record NW_027611740.1, read on the forward strand.
GAAAATGGCCAATTTACTCACTCTGAGGTCTCAAAAAGTGTTTCTTCACCCCGGGAAGTGAATTAAATACCATTTGGAGGCATTTAATGTTCAAGCAAAAACAGCTGATTTTTGACAAAAGAGATAACACCCCTCCATTACGTCATTCTTCAGAAAGGTGAAAAATTATCCGTTTTCAAATGTTTTATTTTTGAACGTCAGTTCACATTTGTAGGTGGATTATTAGTTTTACAGCTAAAATTAGCATGTTTAAAGTGATTTTCATGCTTCCAGGGACCTTAAACACAAGATTTGTGGAATGGTTAAAAGTGCATGAAAATGGCCAATTTACTCACTCTGAGGTCTCAAAAAGTGTTTCTTCACCCCGGGAAGTGAATTAAATACCATTTGGAGGCATTTAATGTTCAAGCAAAAACAGCTGATTTTTTGACAAAAGAGATAACACCCCCCATTACGTCATGCTTCAGAAAGGTGAAAAATTTTCCGTTTTCAAATGTTTTATTTTTGAATGTCAGTTCACATTTGTAGGTGGATCATCAGTTTTAGAGCTAAAATTAGCATGTTTAAAGTGATTTTCATGCTTCCAGGGGCCCGGGAAGTGCATTAAATACCATTTGGAGGCATTTACTGTTCAAGCAAAAACAGCTGATTTTTGACAAAAGAGATAACACCCCCCCCCCCCATTATGTCATTCTTCAGAAAGGTGAAAAATGGTCAGTTTTCAAATGTTTTATTTTTGAACGTCAGTTCACATTTGTAGGTGGATTATTAGTTTTAGAGCTAAAATTAGCATGTTTAAAGTGATTTTCATGCTTCCAGGGGCCGGGGAAGTGAATTAAATACCATTTGGAGGCATTTAATGTTCAAGCAAAAACGGCTGATTTTTGACAAAAGAGATAACACCCCCCCATTACGTCATTCTTCAGAAAGGTGAAAAATGGTCCATTTTCAAATGTTTTATTTTTGAACGTCAGTTCACATTTGTAGGTGGATTATTAGTTTTAGAGCTAAAATGAGCATGTTTAAAGTGATTTTCATGCTTCCAGGGGCTCTAAACACAAGATTTGTGGAATGGTTAAAAGTGCATGAAAATGGCCAATTTGCTCACTCTGAGGTCTCAAAAAGTGTTTCTTCACCCCGGGAAGTGAATTAAATACCATTTGGAGGCATTTAATGTTCAAGCAAAAACGGCTGATTTTTGACAAAAGAAATAACACCCCCCCCCATTACGTCATTCTTCAGAAAGGTGAAAAATTGTCCGTTTTCAAATGTTTTATTTTTGAACGTCAGTTCACATTTGTAGGTGGATTATTAGTTTTAGAGCTAAAATTAGCATGTTTAAAGTGATTTTCATGCTTCCAGGGGCCCGGGAAGTGAATTAAATACCATTTGGAGGCATTTAATGTTCAAGCAAAAACAGCTGATTTTTGACAAAAGAGATAACACCCCCCATTACGTCATTCTTCAGAAAGGTGAAAAATGGTCCGTTTTCAAATGTTTTATTTTTTAACGTCAGTTCACATTTGTAGGTGCATTACTAGTTTTAGAGCTAAAATTAGCATTTTTAAAGTGATTTTCATGCTTCCAGGGGCTCTAAACACAAGATTTGTGGAATGGTTGAAAGTGCATGAAAATGGCCAATTTGCTCACTCTGAGGTCTCAAAAAGTGTTTCTTCACCCCGGGAAGTGAATTAAATACCATTTGGAGGCATTTAATGTTCAAGCAATAACAGCTGATTTTTGACGAAAGAGATAACACCCCCCCATTACGTCATTCTTCAGAAAGGTGAAAAATGGTCCGTTTTCAAATGTTTTATTTTTGAATGTCAGTTCATATTTGTAGGTGGATAATTAGTTTTAGAGCTAAAATTAGCATGTTTAAAGGGATTTTCATGCTTTCAGGGGCTCTAAACACAAGATTTGTGGAATGGTTGAAAGTGCATGAAAATGGCCAATTTGCTCACTCTGAGGTCTCAAAAAGTGTTTCTTCACCCCAGGAAGTGAATTAAATACCATTTGGAGGCATTTAATGTTCAAGCAAAAACAGCTGATTTTTGACAAAAGAGATAACACCCCCCCATTACGTCATTCTTCAGAAAAGTGAAAAATGGTCCGTTTTCAAATGTTTTATTTTTGAACGTCAGTTCACATTTGTAGGTGGATTATTAGTTTTAGAGCTAAAATTAGCATGTTTAAAGTCATTTTCATGCTTTCAGGGGCCCGGGAAGTGAATTAAATACCATTTGGAGGCATTTAATGTTCAAGCAAAAACGGCAGATTTTTGACAAAAGAGATAACACCCCCCCATTACGTCATTCTTCAGAAAGGTGAAAAAAATGGTCCGTTTTCAAATGTTTTATTTTTGAACGTCAGTTCACATTTGTAGGTGGATTATTAGTTTTAGAGCTAAAATTAGCATGTTTAAAGTGATTTTCATGCTTCCAGGGGCCGGGGAAGTGAATTAAATACCATTTGGAGGCATTTAATGTTCAAGCAAAAACAGCTGATTTTTGACAAAAGAGATAACACCCCCCATTACGTCATTCTTCAGAAAGGTGAAAAATGGTCCGTTTTCAAATGTTTTATTTTTGAACGTCAGTTCACATTTGTAGTTGGATTATTAGTTTTAGAGCTAAAATTTGCATGTTTAAAGTGATTTTCATGCTTCCAGGGACCTTAAACACAAGATTTGTGGAATGGTTAAAAGTGCATGAAAATGGCCAATTTACTCACTCTGAGGTCTCAAAAAGTGTTTCTTCACCCCGGGAAGTGAATTAAATACCATTTGGAGGCATTTAATGTTCAAGCAAAAACAGCTGATTTTTGACAAAAGACATAACACCCCCCATTACGTCATGCTTCAGAAAGGTGAAAAATTTTCCGTTTTCAAATGTTTTATTTTTGAATGTCAGTTCACATTTGTAGGTGGATCATCAGTTTTAGAGCTAAAATTAGCATGTTTAAAGTGATTTTCATGCTTCCAGGGACCTTAAACACAAGATTTGTGGAATGGGTAAAAGTGCATGAAAATGGCCAATTTACTCACTCTGAGGTCTCAAAAAGTGTTTCTTCACCCCGGGAAGTGAATTAAATACCATTTGGAGGCATTTAATGTTCAAGCAAAAACAGCTGATTTTTGACAAAAGAGATAACACCCCTCCATTACGTCATTCTTCAGAAAGGTGAAAAATGATCCGTTTTCAAATGTTTTATTTTTGAACGTCAGTTCACATTTGTAGGTGGATTATTAGTTTTACAGCTAAAATCAGCATGTTTAAAGTGATTTTCATGCTTCCAGGGACCTTAAACACAAGATTTGTGGAATGGTTAAAAGTGCATGAAAATGGCCAATTTACTCACTCTGAGGTCTCAAAAAGTGTTTCTTCACCCCGGGAAGTGAATTAAATACCATTTGGAGGCATTTAATGTTCAAGCAAAAACAGCTGATTTTTGACAAAAGAGATAACACCCCCCATTACGTCATGCTTCAGAAAGGTGAAAAATTTTCCGTTTTCAAATGTTTTATTTTTGAATGTCAGTTCACATTTGTAGGTGGATCATCAGTTTTAGAGCTAAAATTAGCATGTTTAAAGTGATTTTCATGCTTCCAGGGGCCCGGGAAGTGAATTAAATACCATTTGGAGGCATTTAATGTTCAAGCAAAAACAGCTGATTTTTGACAAAAGAGATAACACCCCCCCCCCCCATTACGTCATTCTTCAGAAAGGTGAAAAATTGTCAGTTTTCAAATGTTTTATTTTTGAACGTCAGTTCACATTTGTAGGTGGATTATTAGTTTTAGAGCTAAAATTAGCATGTTTAAAGTGATTTTCATGCTTCCAGGGGCCGGGGAAGTGAATTAAATACCATTTGGAGGCATTTAATGTTCAAGCAAAAACGGCTGATTTTTGACAAAAGAGATAACACCCCCCCATTACGTCATTCTTCAGAAAGGTGAAAAATGGTCCATTTTCAAATGTTTTATTTTTGAACGTCAGTTCACATTTGTAGGTGGATTATTAGTTTTAGAGCTAAAATGAGCATGTTTAAAGTGATTTTCATGCTTCCAGGGGCTCTAAACACAAGATTTGTGGAATGGTTAAAAGTGCATGAAAATGGCCAATTTGCTCACTCTGAGGTCTCAAAAAGTGTTTCTTCACCCCGGGAAGTGAATTAAATACCATTTGGAGGCATTTAATGTTCAAGCAAAAACGGCTGATTTTTGACAAAAGAAATAACACCCCCCCCCATTACGTCATTCTTCAGAAAGGTGAAAAATTGTCCGTTTTCAAATGTTTTATTTTTGAACGTCAGTTCACATTTGTAGGTGGATTATTAGTTTTAGAGCTAAAATTAGCATGTTTAAAGTGATTTTCATGCTTCCAGGGGCCCGGGAAGTGAATTAAATACCATTTGGAGGCATTTAATGTTCAAGCAAAAACAGCTGATTTTTGACAAAAGAGATAACACCCCCCATTACGTCATTCTTCAGAAAGGTGAAAAATGGTCAGTTTTCAAATGTTTTATTTTTGAATGCCAGTTCATATTTGTAGGTGGATAATTAGTTTTAGAGCTAAAATTAGCATGTTTAAAGTGATTTTCATGCTTTCAGGGGCTCTAAACACAAGATTTGTGGCATGGTTAAAAGTGCATGAAAATGGCCAATTTGCTCACTCTGAGGTCTCAAAAAGTGTTTCTTCACCTCAGAAAGTGAATTAAATACCATTTGGAGGCATTTAATGTTCAAGCAAAAACAGCTGATTTTTGACAAAAGAGATAACACCCCCCCCATTACGTCATTCTTCAGAAAAGTGAAAAATGGTCCATTTTCAAATGTTTTATTTTTGAACGTCAGTTCACATTTGTAGGTGGATTATTAGTTTTAGAGCTAAAATTAGCATGTTTAAAGTCATTTTCATGCTTTCAGGGGCCCGGGAAGTGAATTAAATACCATTTGGAGGCATTTAATGTTCAAGCAAAAACGGCTGATTTTTGACAAAAGAGATAACACCCCCCCATTACGTCATTCTTCAGAAAGGTAAAAAAATGGTCCGTTTTCAAATGTTTTATTTTTGAACGTCAGTTCACATTTGTAGGTGGATTATTAGTTTTAGAGCTACAATTAGCATGTTTAAAGTGATTTTCATGCTTCCAGGGGCCGGGGAAGTGAATTAAATACCATTTGGAGGCATTTAATGTTCAAGCAAAAACAGCTGATTTTTGACAAAAGAGATAACACCCCCCATTACGTCATTCTTCAGAAAGGTGAAAAATGGTCCGTTTTCAAATGTTTTATTTTTGAACGTCAGTTCACATTTGTAGGTGGATTATTAGTTTTAGAGCTAAAATTAGCATGTTTAAAGTGATTTTCATGCTTCCAGGGGCCCGGGAAGTGAATTAAATACCATTTGGAGGCATTTAATGTTCAAGCAAAAACAGCTGATTTTTGACAAAAGAGATAACACCCCCCATTACGTCATTCTTCAGAAAGGTGAAAAATGGTCCGTTTTCAAATGTTTTATTTTTGAATGTCAGTTCACATTTGTAGGTGGAATATTAGTTTTAGAGCTAAAATTAGCATGTTTAAAGTGATTTTCATGCTTCCAGGGGCCCGGGAAGTGAATTAAATACCATTTGGAGGCATTTAATGTTCAAGCAAAAACAGCTGATTTTTGACAAAAGAGATAACACCCCCATTACGTCATTCTTCAGAAAGGTGAAAAATGGTCCGTTTTCAAATGTTTTATTTTTGAACGTCAGTTCACATTTGTAGGTGGATTATTAGTTTTAGAGCTACAATTAGCATGTTTAAAGTGATTTTCATGCTTCCAGGGGCCGGGGAAGTGAATTAAATACCATTTGGAGGCATTTAATGTTCAAGCAAAAACAGCTGATTTTTGACAAAAGAGATAACACCCCCCATTACGTCATTCTTCAGAAAGGTGAAAAATGGTCCGTTTTCAAATGTTTTATTTTTGAACGTCAGTTCACATTTGTAGGTGGATTATTAGTTTTAGAGCTAAAATTAGCATGTTTAAAGTGATTTTCATGCTTCCAGGGGCCCGGGAAGTGAATTAAATACCATTTGGAGGCATTTAATGTTCAAGCAAAAACAGCTGATTTTTGACAAAAGAGATAACACCCCCCATTACGTCATTCTTCAGAAAGGTGAAAAATGGTCCGTTTTCAAATGTTTTATTTTTGAATGTCAGTTCACATTTGTAGGTGGATTATTAGTTTTAGAGCTAAAATTAGCATGTTTAAAGTGATTTTCATGCTTCCAGGGGCCCGGGAAGTGAATTAAATACCATTTGGAGGCATTTAATGTTCAAGCAAAAACAGCTGATTTTTGACAAAAAAGATAACACCCCCCCATTACGTCATTCTTGAGAAAGGTGAAAAATGATCCGTTTTCAAATGTTTTATTTTTTAACGTCAGTTCACATTTGTAGGTGGATTATTAGTTTTACAGCTAAAATTAGCATGTTTAAAGTGATTTTCATGCTTCCAGGGACCTTAAACACAAGATTTGTGGAATGGTTAAAAGTGCATGAAAATGGCCAATTTACTCACTCTGAGGTCTCAAAAAGTGTTTCTTCACCCCGGGAAGTGAATTAAATACCATTTGGAGGCATTTAATGTTCAAGCAAAAACAGCTGATTTTTGACAAAAGACATAACACCCCCCATTACGTCATGCTTCAGAAAGGTGAAAAATTTTCCGTTTTCAAATGTTTTATTTTTGAATGTCAGTTCACATTTGTAGGTGGATCATCAGTTTTAGAGCTAAAATTAGCATGTTTAAAGTGATTTTCATGCTTCCAGGGACCTTAAACACAAGATTTGTGGAATGGTTAAAAGTGCATGAAAATGGCCAATTTACTCACTCTGAGGTCTCAAAAAGTGTTTCTTCACCCCGGGAAGTGAATTAAATACCATTTGGAGGCATTTAATGTTCAAGCAAAAACAGCTGATTTTTTGACAAAAGAGATAACACCCCCCATTACGTCATGCTTCAGAAAGGTGAAAAATTTTCCGTTTTCAAATGTTTTATTTTTGAATGTCAGTTCACATTTGTAGGTGGATCATCAGTTTTAGAGCTAAAATTAGCATGTTTAAAGTGATTTTCATGCTTCCAGGGGCCCGGGAAGTGCATTAAATACCATTTGGAGGCATTTACTGTTCAAGCAAAAACAGCTGATTTTTGACAAAAGAGATAACACCCCCCCCCCCCATTATGTCATTCTTCAGAAAGGTGAAAAATGGTCAGTTTTCAAATGTTTTATTTTTGAACGTCAGTTCACATTTGTAGGTGGATTATTAGTTTTAGAGCTAAAATTAGCATGTTTAAAGTGATTTTCATGCTTCCAGGGGCCGGGGAAGTGAATTAAATACCATTTGGAGGCATTTAATGTTCAAGCAAAAACGGCTGATTTTTGACAAAAGAGATAACACCCCCCCATTACGTCATTCTTCAGAAAGGTGAAAAATGGTCCATTTTCAAATGTTTTATTTTTGAACGTCAGTTCACATTTGTAGGTGGATTATTAGTTTTAGAGCTAAAATGAGCATGTTTAAAGTGATTTTCATGCTTCCAGGGGCTCTAAACACAAGATTTGTGGAATGGTTAAAAGTGCATGAAAATGGCCAATTTGCTCACTCTGAGGTCTCAAAAAGTGTTTCTTCACCCCGGGAAGTGAATTAAATACCATTTGGAGGCATTTAATGTTCAAGCAAAAACGGCTGATTTTTGACAAAAGAAATAACACCCCCCCCCATTACGTCATTCTTCAGAAAGGTGAAAAATTGTCCGTTTTCAAATGTTTTATTTTTGAACGTCAGTTCACATTTGTAGGTGGATTATTAGTTTTAGAGCTAAAATTAGCATGTTTAAAGTGATTTTCATGCTTCCAGGGGCCCGGGAAGTGAATTAAATACCATTTGGAGGCATTTAATGTTCAAGCAAAAACAGCTGATTTTTGACAAAAGAGATAACACCCCCCATTACGTCATTCTTCAGAAAGGTGAAAAATGGTCCGTTTTCAAATGTTTTATTTTTTAACGTCAGTTCACATTTGTAGGTGCATTACTAGTTTTAGAGCTAAAATTAGCATTTTTAAAGTGATTTTCATGCTTCCAGGGGCTCTAAACACAAGATTTGTGGAATGGTTGAAAGTGCATGAAAATGGCCAATTTGCTCACTCTGAGGTCTCAAAAAGTGTTTCTTCACCCCGGGAAGTGAATTAAATACCATTTGGAGGCATTTAATGTTCAAGCAATAACAGCTGATTTTTGACGAAAGAGATAACACCCCCCCATTACGTCATTCTTCAGAAAGGTGAAAAATGGTCCGTTTTCAAATGTTTTATTTTTGAATGTCAGTTCATATTTGTAGGTGGATAATTAGTTTTAGAGCTAAAATTAGCATGTTTAAAGGGATTTTCATGCTTTCAGGGGCTCTAAACACAAGATTTGTGGAATGGTTGAAAGTGCATGAAAATGGCCAATTTGCTCACTCTGAGGTCTCAAAAAGTGTTTCTTCACCCCAGGAAGTGAATTAAATACCATTTGGAGGCATTTAATGTTCAAGCAAAAACAGCTGATTTTTGACAAAAGAGATAACACCCCCCCATTACGTCATTCTTCAGAAAAGTGAAAAATGGTCCGTTTTCAAATGTTTTATTTTTGAACGTCAGTTCACATTTGTAGGTGGATTATTAGTTTTAGAGCTAAAATTAGCATGTTTAAAGTCATTTTCATGCTTTCAGGGGCCCGGGAAGTGAATTAAATACCATTTGGAGGCATTTAATGTTCAAGCAAAAACGGCAGATTTTTGACAAAAGAGATAACACCCCCCCATTACGTCATTCTTCAGAAAGGTGAAAAAAATGGTCCGTTTTCAAATGTTTTATTTTTGAACGTCAGTTCACATTTGTAGGTGGATTATTAGTTTTAGAGCTAAAATTAGCATGTTTAAAGTGATTTTCATGCTTCCAGGGGCCGGGGAAGTGAATTAAATACCATTTGGAGGCATTTAATGTTCAAGCAAAAACAGCTGATTTTTGACAAAAGAGATAACACCCCCCATTACGTCATTCTTCAGAAAGGTGAAAAATGGTCCGTTTTCAAATGTTTTATTTTTGAACGTCAGTTCACATTTGTAGTTGGATTATTAGTTTTAGAGCTAAAATTTGCATGTTTAAAGTGATTTTCATGCTTCCAGGGACCTTAAACACAAGATTTGTGGAATGGTTAAAAGTGCATGAAAATGGCCAATTTACTCACTCTGAGGTCTCAAAAAGTGTTTCTTCACCCCGGGAAGTGAATTAAATACCATTTGGAGGCATTTAATGTTCAAGCAAAAACAGCTGATTTTTGACAAAAGACATAACACCCCCCATTACGTCATGCTTCAGAAAGGTGAAAAATTTTCCGTTTTCAAATGTTTTATTTTTGAATGTCAGTTCACATTTGTAGGTGGATCATCAGTTTTAGAGCTAAAATTAGCATGTTTAAAGTGATTTTCATGCTTCCAGGGACCTTAAACACAAGATTTGTGGAATGGGTAAAAGTGCATGAAAATGGCCAATTTACTCACTCTGAGGTCTCAAAAAGTGTTTCTTCACCCCGGGAAGTGAATTAAATACCATTTGGAGGCATTTAATGTTCAAGCAAAAACAGCTGATTTTTGACAAAAGAGATAACACCCCTCCATTACGTCATTCTTCAGAAAGGTGAAAAATGATCCGTTTTCAAATGTTTTATTTTTGAACGTCAGTTCACATTTGTAGGTGGATTATTAGTTTTACAGCTAAAATCAGCATGTTTAAAGTGATTTTCATGCTTCCAGGGACCTTAAACACAAGATTTGTGGAATGGTTAAAAGTGCATGAAAATGGCCAATTTACTCACTCTGAGGTCTCAAAAAGTGTTTCTTCACCCCGGGAAGTGAATTAAATACCATTTGGAGGCATTTAATGTTCAAGCAAAAACAGCTGATTTTTGACAAAAGAGATAACACCCCCCATTACGTCATGCTTCAGAAAGGTGAAAAATTTTCCGTTTTCAAATGTTTTATTTTTGAATGTCAGTTCACATTTGTAGGTGGATCATCAGTTTTAGAGCTAAAATTAGCATGTTTAAAGTGATTTTCATGCTTCCAGGGGCCCGGGAAGTGAATTAAATACCATTTGGAGGCATTTAATGTTCAAGCAAAAACAGCTGATTTTTGACAAAAGAGATAACACCCCCCCCCCCCATTACGTCATTCTTCAGAAAGGTGAAAAATTGTCAGTTTTCAAATGTTTTATTTTTGAACGTCAGTTCACATTTGTAGGTGGATTATTAGTTTTAGAGCTAAAATTAGCATGTTTAAAGTGATTTTCATGCTTCCAGGGGCCGGGGAAGTGAATTAAATACCATTTGGAGGCATTTAATGTTCAAGCAAAAACGGCTGATTTTTGACAAAAGAGATAACACCCCCCCATTACGTCATTCTTCAGAAAGGTGAAAAATGGTCCATTTTCAAATGTTTTATTTTTGAACGTCAGTTCACATTTGTAGGTGGATTATTAGTTTTAGAGCTAAAATGAGCATGTTTAAAGTGATTTTCATGCTTCCAGGGGCTCTAAACACAAGATTTGTGGAATGGTTAAAAGTGCATGAAAATGGCCAATTTGCTCACTCTGAGGTCTCAAAAAGTGTTTCTTCACCCCGGGAAGTGAATTAAATACCATTTGGAGGCATTTAATGTTCAAGCAAAAACGGCTGATTTTTGACAAAAGAAATAACACCCCCCCCCATTACGTCATTCTTCAGAAAGGTGAAAAATTGTCCGTTTTCAAATGTTTTATTTTTGAACGTCAGTTCACATTTGTAGGTGGATTATTAGTTTTAGAGCTAAAATTAGCATGTTTAAAGTGATTTTCATGCTTCCAGGGGCCCGGGAAGTGAATTAAATACCATTTGGAGGCATTTAATGTTCAAGCAAAAACAGCTGATTTTTGACAAAAGAGATAACACCCCCCATTACGTCATTCTTCAGAAAGGTGAAAAATGGTCAGTTTTCAAATGTTTTATTTTTGAATGCCAGTTCATATTTGTAGGTGGATAATTAGTTTTAGAGCTAAAATTAGCATGTTTAAAGTGATTTTCATGCTTTCAGGGGCTCTAAACACAAGATTTGTGGCATGGTTAAAAGTGCATGAAAATGGCCAATTTGCTCACTCTGAGGTCTCAAAAAGTGTTTCTTCACCTCAGAAAGTGAATTAAATACCATTTGGAGGCATTTAATGTTCAAGCAAAAACAGCTGATTTTTGACAAAAGAGATAACACCCCCCCCATTACGTCATTCTTCAGAAAAGTGAAAAATGGTCCATTTTCAAATGTTTTATTTTTGAACGTCAGTTCACATTTGTAGGTGGATTATTAGTTTTAGAGCTAAAATTAGCATGTTTAAAGTCATTTTCATGCTTTCAGGGGCCCGGGAAGTGAATTAAATACCATTTGGAGGCATTTAATGTTCAAGCAAAAACGGCTGATTTTTGACAAAAGAGATAACACCCCCCCATTACGTCATTCTTCAGAAAGGTAAAAAAATGGTCCGTTTTCAAATGTTTTATTTTTGAACGTCAGTTCACATTTGTAGGTGGATTATTAGTTTTAGAGCTACAATTAGCATGTTTAAAGTGATTTTCATGCTTCCAGGGGCCGGGGAAGTGAATTAAATACCATTTGGAGGCATTTAATGTTCAAGCAAAAACAGCTGATTTTTGACAAAAGAGATAACACCCCCCATTACGTCATTCTTCAGAAAGGTGAAAAATGGTCCGTTTTCAAATGTTTTATTTTTGAACGTCAGTTCACATTTGTAGGTGGATTATTAGTTTTAGAGCTAAAATTAGCATGTTTAAAGTGATTTTCATGCTTCCAGGGGCCCGGGAAGTGAATTAAATACCATTTGGAGGCATTTAATGTTCAAGCAAAAACAGCTGATTTTTGACAAAAGAGATAACACCCCCCATTACGTCATTCTTCAGAAAGGTGAAAAATGGTCCGTTTTCAAATGTTTTATTTTTGAATGTCAGTTCACATTTGTAGGTGGAATATTAGTTTTAGAGCTAAAATTAGCATGTTTAAAGTGATTTTCATGCTTCCAGGGGCCCGGGAAGTGAATTAAATACCATTTGGAGGCATTTAATGTTCAAGCAAAAACAGCTGATTTTTGACAAAAGAGATAACACCCCCATTACGTCATTCTTCAGAAAGGTGAAAAATGGTCCGTTTTCAAATGTTTTATTTTTGAACGTCAGTTCACATTTGTAGGTGGATTATTAGTTTTAGAGCTACAATTAGCATGTTTAAAGTGATTTTCATGCTTCCAGGGGCCGGGGAAGTGAATTAAATACCATTTGGAGGCATTTAATGTTCAAGCAAAAACAGCTGATTTTTGACAAAAGAGATAACACCCCCCATTACGTCATTCTTCAGAAAGGTGAAAAATGGTCCGTTTTCAAATGTTTTATTTTTGAACGTCAGTTCACATTTGTAGGTGGATTATTAGTTTTAGAGCTAAAATTAGCATGTTTAAAGTGATTTTCATGCTTCCAGGGGCCCGGGAAGTGAATTAAATACCATTTGGAGGCATTTAATGTTCAAGCAAAAACAGCTGATTTTTGACAAAAGAGATAACACCCCCCATTACGTCATTCTTCAGAAAGGTGAAAAATGGTCCGTTTTCAAATGTTTTATTTTTGAATGTCAGTTCACATTTGTAGGTGGATTATTAGTTTTAGAGCTAAAATTAGCATGTTTAAAGTGATTTTCATGCTTCCAGGGGCCCGGGAAGTGAATTAAATACCATTTGGAGGCATTTAATGTTCAAGCAAAAACAGCTGATTTTTGACAAAAAAGATAACACCCCCCCATTACGTCATTCTTGAGAAAGGTGAAAAATGATCCGTTTTCAAATGTTTTATTTTTTAACGTCAGTTCACATTTGTAGGTGGATTATTAGTTTTACAGCTAAAATTAGCATGTTTAAAGTGATTTTCATGCTTCCAGGGACCTTAAACACAAGATTTGTGGAATGGTTAAAAGTGCATGAAAATGGCCAATTTACTCACTCTGAGGTCTCAAAAAGTGTTTCTTCACCCCGGGAAGTGAATTAAATACCATTTGGAGGCATTTAATGTTCAAGCAAAAACAGCTGATTTTTGACAAAAGACATAACACCCCCCATTACGTCATGCTTCAGAAAGGTGAAAAATTTTCCGTTTTCAAATGTTTTATTTTTGAATGTCAGTTCACATTTGTAGGTGGATCATCAGTTTTAGAGCTAAAATTAGCATGTTTAAAGTGATTTTCATGCTTCCAGGGACCTTAAACACAAGATTTGTGGAATGGTTAAAAGTGCATGAAAATGGCCAATTTACTCACTCTGAGGTCTCAAAAAGTGTTTCTTCACCCCGGGAAGTGAATTAAATACCATTTGGAGGCATTTAATGTTCAAGCAAAAACAGCTGATTTTTTGACAAAAGAGATAACACCCCCCATTACGTCATGCTTCAGAAAGGTGAAAAATTTTCCGTTTTCAAATGTTTTATTTTTGAATGTCAGTTCACATTTGTAGGTGGATCATCAGTTTTAGAGCTAAAATTAGCATGTTTAAAGTGATTTTCATGCTTCCAGGGGCCCGGGAAGGGAATTAAATACCATTTGGAGGCATTTAATGTTCAAGCAAAAACAGCTGATTTTTGACAAAAGAGATAACACCCCCCCCCATTACGTCATTCTTCAGAAAGGTGAAAAATGGTCAGTTTTCAAATGTTTTATTTTTGAACGTCAGTTCACATTTGTAGGTGGATTATTAGTTTTAGAGCTAAAATTAGCATGTTTAAAGTGATTTTCATGCTTCCAGGGGCCGGGGAAGTGAATTAAATACCATTTGGAGGCATTTAATGTTCAAGCAAAAACGGCTGATTTTTGACAAAAGAGATAACACCCCCCCATTACGTCATTCTTCAGAAAGGTGAAAAATGGTCCATTTTCAAATGTTTTATTTTTGAACGTCAGTTCACATTTGTAGGTGGATTATTAGTTTTAGAGCTAAAATGAGCATGTTTAAAGTGATTTTCATGCTTCCAGGGGCTCTAAACACAAGATTTGTGGAATGGTTAAAAGTGCATGAAAATGGCCAATTTGCTCACTCTGAGGTCTCAAAAAGTGTTTCTTCACCCCGGGAAGTGAATTAAATACCATTTGGAGGCATTTAATGTTCAAGCAAAAACGGCTGATTTTTGACAAAAGAAATAACACCCCCCCCCATTACGTCATTCTTCAGAAAGGTGAAAAATTGTCCGTTTTCAAATGTTTTATTTTTGAACGTCAGTTCACATTTGTAGGTGGATTATTAGTTTTAGAGCTAAAATTAGCATGTTTAAAGTGATTTTCATGCTTCCAGGAGCCCGGGAAGTGAATTAAATACCATTTGGAGGCATTTAATGTTCAAGCAAAAACAGCTGATTTTTGACAAAAGAGATAACACCCCCCATTACGTCATTCTTCAGAAAGGTGAAAAATGGTCCGTTTTCAAATGTTTTATTTTTTAACGTCAGTTCACATTTGTAGGTGCATTACTAGTTTTAGAGCTAAAATTAGCATTTTTAAAGTGATTTTCATGCTTCCAGGGGCTCTAAACACAAGATTTGTGGAATGGTTGAAAGTGCATGAAAATGGCCAATTTGCTCACTCTGAGGTCTCAAAAAGTGTTTCTTCACCCCGGGAAGTGAATTAAATACCATTTGGAGGCATTTAATGTTCAAGCAATAACAGCTGATTTTTGACGAAAGAGATAACACCCCCCATTACGTCATTCTTCAGAAAGGTGAAAAATGGTCCGTTTTCAAATGTTTTATTTTTGAATGTCAGTTCATATTTGTAGGTGGATAATCAGTTTTAGAGCTAAAATTAGCATGTTTAAAGGGATTTTCATGCTTTCAGGGGCTCTAAACACAAGATTTGTGGAATGGTTGAAAGTGCATGAAAATGGCCAATTTGCTCACTCTGAGGTCTCAAAAAGTGTTTCTTCACCCCAGGAAGTGAATTAAATACCATTTGGAGGCATTTAATGTTCAAGCAAAAACAGCTGATTTTTGACAAAAGAGATAACACCCCCCCCATTACGTCATTCTTCAGAAAAGTGAAAAATGGTCCGTTTTCAAATGTTTTATTTTTGAACGTCAGTTCACATTTGTAGGTGGATTATTAGTTTTAGAGCTAAAATTAGCATGTTTAAAGTCATTTTCATGCTTTCAGGGGCCCGGGAAGTGAATTAAATACCATTTGGAGGCATTTAATGTTCAAGCAAAAACGGCAGATTTTTGACAAAAGAGATAACACCCCCCCATTACGTCATTCTTCAGAAAGGTGAAAAAAATGGTCCGTTTTCAAATGTTTTATTTTTGAACGTCAGTTCACATTTGTAGGTGGATTATTAGTTTTAGAGCTAAAATTAGCATGTTTAAAGTGATTTTCATGCTTCCAGGGGCCGGGGAAGTGAATTAAATACCATTTGGAGGCATTTAATGTTCAAGCAAAAACAGCTGATTTTTGACAAAAGAGATAACACCCCCCATTACGTCATTCTTCAGAAAGGTGAAAAATGGTCCGTTTTCAAATGTTTTATTTTTGAACGTCAGTTCACATTTGTAGTTGGATTATTAGTTTTAGAGCTAAAATTAGCATGTTTAAAGTGATTTTCATGCTTCCAGGGACCTTAAACACAAGATTTGTGGAATGGTTAAAAGTGCATGAAAATGGCCAATTTACTCACTCTGAGGTCTCAAAAAGTGTTTCTTCACCCCGGGAAGTGAATTAAATACCATTTGGAGGCATTTAATGTTCAAGCAAAAACAGCTGATTTTTGACAAAAGACATAACACCCCCCATTACGTCATGCTTCAGAAAGGTGAAAAATTTTCCGTTTTCAAATGTTTTATTTTTGAATGTCAGTTCACATTTGTAGGTGGATCATCAGTTTTAGAGCTAAAATTAGCATGTTTAAAGTGATTTTCATGCTTCCAGGGACCTTAAACACAAGATTTGTGGAATGGGTAAAAGTGCATGAAAATGGCCAATTTACTCACTCTGAGGTCTCAAAAAGTGTTTCTTCACCCCGGGAAGTGAATTAAATACCATTTGGAGGCATTTAATGTTCAAGCAAAAACAGCTGATTTTTGACAAAAGAGATAACACCCCTCCATTACGTCATTCTTCAGAAAGGTGAAAAATGATCCGTTTTCAAATGTTTTATTTTTGAACGTCAGTTCACATTTGTAGGTGGATTATTAGTTTTAGAGCTAAAATTAGCATGTTTAAAGTGATTTTCATGCTTCCAGGGGCCGGGGAAGTGAATTAAATACCATTTGGAGGCATTTAATGTTCAAGCAAAAACGGCTGATTTTTGACAAAAGAGATAACACCCCCCCATTACGTCATTCTTCAGAAAGGTGAAAAATGGTCCATTTTCAAATGTTTTATTTTTGAACGTCAGTTCACATTTGTAGGTGGATTATTAGTTTTAGAGCTAAAATGAGCATGTTTAAAGTGATTTTCATGCTTCCAGGGGCTCTAAACACAAGATTTGTGGAATGGTTAAAAGTGCATGAAAATGGCCAATTTGCTCACTCTGAGGTCTCAAAAAGTGTTTCTTCACCCCGGGAAGTGAATTAAATACCATTTGGAGGCATTTAATGTTCAAGCAAAAACGGCTGATTTTTGACAAAAGAAATAACACCCCCCCCCATTACGTCATTCTTCAGAAAGGTGAAAAATTGTCCGTTTTCAAATGTTTTATTTTTGAACGTCAGTTCACATTTGTAGGTGGATTATTAGTTTTAGAGCTAAAATTAGCATGTTTAAAGTGATTTTCATGCTTCCAGGAGCCCGGGAAGTGAATTAAATACCATTTGGAGGCATTTAATGTTCAAGCAAAAACAGCTGATTTTTGACAAAAGAGATAACACCCCCCATTACGTCATTCTTCAGAAAGGTGAAAAATGGTCCGTTTTCAAATGTTTTATTTTTTAACGTCAGTTCACATTTGTAGGTGCATTACTAGTTTTAGAGCTAAAATTAGCATTTTTAAAGTGATTTTCATGCTTCCAGGGGCTCTAAACACAAGATTTGTGGAATGGTTGAAAGTGCATGAAAATGGCCAATTTGCTCACTCTGAGGTCTCAAAAAGTGTTTCTTCACCCCGGGAAGTGAATTAAATACCATTTGGAGGCATTTAATGTTCAAGCAATAACAGCTGATTTTTGACGAAAGAGATAACACCCCCCATTACGTCATTCTTCAGAAAGGTGAAAAATGGTCCGTTTTCAAATGTTTTATTTTTGAATGTCAGTTCATATTTGTAGGTGGATAATCAGTTTTAGAGCTAAAATTAGCATGTTTAAAGGGATTTTCATGCTTTCAGGGGCTCTAAACACAAGATTTGTGGAATGGTTGAAAGTGCATGAAAATGGCCAATTTGCTCACTCTGAGGTCTCAAAAAGTGTTTCTTCACCCCAGGAAGTGAATTAAATACCATTTGGAGGCATTTAATGTTCAAGCAAAAACAGCTGATTTTTGACAAAAGAGATAACCCCCCCCCCCCATTACGTCATTCTTCAGAAAAGTGAAAAATGGTCCGTTTTCAAATGTTTTATTTTTGAACGTCAGTTCACATTTGTAGGTGGATTATTAGTTTTAGAGCTAAAATTAGTATGTTTAAAGTCATTTTCATGCTTTCAGGGGCCTGGGAAGTGAATTAAATACCATTTGGAGGCATTTAATGTTCAAGCAAAAACGGCAGATTTTTGACAAAAGAGATAACACCCCCCCATTACGTCATTCTTCAGAAAGGTGAAAAAAATGGTCCGTTTTCAAATGTTTTATTTTTGAACGTCAGTTCACATTTGTAGGTGGATTATTAGTTTTAGAGCTAAAATTAGCATGTTTAAAGTGATTTTCATGCTTCCAGGGGCCGGGGAAGTGAATTAAATACCATTTGGAGGCATTTAATGTTCAAGCAAAAACAGCTGATTTTTGACAAAAGAGATAACACCCCCCATTACGTCATTCTTCAGAAAGGTGAAAAATGGTCCGTTTTCAAATGTTTTATTTTTGAACGTCAGTTCACATTTGTAGTTGGATTATTAGTTTTAGAGCTAAAATTAGCATGTTTAAAGTGATTTTCATGCTTCCAGGGACCTTAAACACAAGATTTGTGGAATGGTTAAAAGTGCATGAAAATGGCCAATTTACTCACTCTGAGGTCTCAAAAAGTGTTTCTTCACCCCGGGAAGTGAATTAAATACCATTTGGAGGCATTTAATGTTCAAGCAAAAACAGCTGATTTTTGACAAAAGACATAACACCCCCCATTACGTCATGCTTCAGAAAGGTGAAAAATTTTCCGTTTTCAAATGTTTTATTTTTGAATGTCAGTTCACATTTGTAGGTGGATCATCAGTTTTAGAGCTAAAATTAGCATGTTTAAAGTGATTTTCATGCTTCCAGGGACCTTAAACACAAGATTTGTGGAATGGGTAAAAGTGCATGAAAATGGCCAATTTACTCACTCTGAGGTCTCAAAAAGTGTTTCTTCACCCCGGGAAGTGAATTAAATACCATTTGGAGGCATTTAATGTTCAAGCAAAAACAGCTGATTTTTGACAAAAGAGATAACACCCCTCCATTACGTCATTCTTCAGAAAGGTGAAAAATGATCCGTTTTCAAATGTTTTATTTTTGAACGTCAGTTCACATTTGTAGGTGGATTATTAGTTTTACAGCTAAAATTAGCATGTTTAAAGTGATTTTCATGCTTCCAGGGACCTTAAACACAAGATTTGTGGAATGGTTAAAAGTGCATGAAAATGGCCAATTTACTCACTCTGAGGTCTCAAAAAGTGTTTCTTCACCCCGGGAAGTGAATTAAATACCATTTGGAGGCATTTAATGTTCAAGCAAAAACAGCTGATTTTTTGACAAAAGAGATAACACCCCCCATTACGTCATGCTTCAGAAAGGTGAAAAATTTTCCGTTTTCAAATGTTTTATTTTTGAATGTCAGTTCACATTTGTAGGTGGATCATCAGTTTTAGAGCTAAAATTAGCATGTTTAAAGTGATTTTCATGCTTCCAGGGGCCCGGGAAGTGAATTAAATACCATTTGGAGGCATTTAATGTTCAAGCAAAAACAGCTGATTTTTGACAAAAGAGATAACACCCCCCCCCCATTACGTCATTCTTCAGAAAGGTGGAAAATGGTCAGTTTTCAAATGTTTTATGTTTGAACGTCAGTTCACATTTGTAGGTGGATTATTAGTTTTAGAGCTAAAATTAGCATGTTTAAAGTGATTTTCATGCTTCCAGGGGCCGGGGAAGTGAATTAAATACCATTTGGAGGCATTTAATGTTCAAGCAAAAACGGCTGATTTTTGACAAAAGAGATAACACCCCCCCATTACGTCATTCTTCAGAAAGGTGAAAAATGGTCCATTTTCAAATGTTTTATTTTTGAACGTCAGTTCACATTTGTAGGTGGATTATTAGTTTTAGAGCTAAAATGAGCATGTTTAAAGTGATTTTCATGCTTCCAGGGGCTCTAAACACAAGATTTGTGGAATGGTTAAAAGTGCATGAAAATGGCCAATTTGCTCACTCTGAGGTCTCAAAAAGTGTTTCTTCACCCCGGGAAGTGAATTAAATACCATTTGGAGGCATTTAATGTTCAAGCAAAAACGGCTGATTTTTGACAAAAGAAATAACACCCCCCCATTACATCATTCTTCAGAAAGGTGAAAAATTGTCCGTTTTCAAATGTTTTATTTTTGAACGTCAGTTCACATTTGTAGGTGGATTATTAGTTTTAGAGCTAAAATTAGCATGTTTAAAGTGATTTTCATGCTTCCAGGGGCCCGGGAAGTGAATTAAATACCATTTGGAGGCATTTAATGTTCAAGCAAAAACAGCTGATTTTTGACAAAAGAGATAACACCCCCCATTACGTCATTCTTCAGAAAGGTGAAAAATGGTCCGTTTTCAAATGTTTTATTTTTGAATGCCAGTTCATATTTGTAGGTGGATAATTAGTTTTAGAGCTAAAATTAGCATGTTTAAAGTGATTTTCATGCTTTCAGGGGCTCTAAACACAAGATTTGTGGCATGGTTAAAAGTGCATGAAAATGGCCAATTTGCTCACTCTGAGGTCTCAAAAAGTGTTTCTTCACCTCAGAAAGTGAATTAAATACCATTTGGAGGCATTTAATGTTCAAGCAAAAACAGCTGATTTTTGACAAAAGAGATAACACCCCCCCCCATTACGTCATTCTTCAGAAAAGTGAAAAATGGTCCATTTTCAAATGTTTTATTTTTGAACGTCAGTTCACATTTGTAGGTGGATTATTAGTTTTAGAGCTAAAATTAGCATGTTTAAAGTCATTTTCATGCTTTCAGGGGCCCGGGAAGTGAATTAAATACCATTTGGAGGCATTTAATGTTCAAGCAAAAACGGCTGATTTTTGACAAAAGAGATAACACCCCCCCATTACGTCATTCTTCAGAAAGGTGAAAAAAATGGTCCGTTTTCAAATGTTTTATTTTTGAACGTCAGTTCACATTTGTAGGTGTATTATTAGTTTTAGAGCTACAATTAGCATGTTTAAAGTGATTTTCATGCTTCCAGGGGCCGGGGAAGTGAATTAAATACCATTTGGAGGCATTTAATGTTCAAGCAAAAACAGCTGATTTTTGACAAATGAGATAACACCCCCCATTACGTCATTCTTCAGAAAGGTGAAAAATGGTCCGTTTTCAAATGTTTTATTTTTGAACGTCAGTTCACATTTGTAGGTGGATTATTCGTTTTAGAGCTAAAATTAGCATGTTTAAAGTGATTTTCATGCTTCCAGGGGCCCGGGAAGTGAATTAAATACCATTTGGAGGCATTTAATGTTCAAGCAAAAACAGCTGATTTTTGACAAAAGAGATAACACCCCCCATTACGTCATTCTTCAGAAAGGTGAAAAATGGTCCGTTTTCAAATGTTTTATTTTTGAATGTCAGTTCACATTTGTAGGTGGATTATTAGTTTTAGAGCTAAAATTAGCATGTTTAAAGTGATTTTCATGCTTCCAGGGGCCCGGGAAGTGAATTAAATACCATTTGGAGGCATTTAATGTTCAAGCAAAAACAGCTGATTTTTGACAAAAAAGATAACACCCCCCCATTACGTCATTCTTGAGAAAGGTGAAAAATGATCCGTTTTCAAATGTTTTATTTTTTAACGTCAGTTCACATTTGTAGGTGGATTATTAGTTTTACAGTTAAATTAGCATGTTTAAAGTGATTTTCATGCTTCCAGGGACCTTAAACACAAGATTTGTGGAATGGGTAAAAGTGCATGAAAATGGCCAATTTACTCACTCTGAGGTCTCAAAAAGTGTTTCTTCACCCCGGGAAGTGAATTAAATACCATTTGGAGGCATTTAATGTTCAAGCAAAAACAGCTGATTTTTGACAAAAGAGATAACACCCCTCCATTACGTCATTCTTCAGAAAGGTGAAAAATGATCCGTTTTCAAATGTTTTATTTTTGAACGTCAGTTCACATTTGTAGGTGGATTATTAGTTTTACAGCTAAAATTAGCATGTTTAAAGTGATTTTCATGCTTCCAGGGACCTTAAACACAAGATTTGTGGAATGGTTAAAAGTGCATGAAAATGGCCAATTTACTCACTCTGAGGTCTCAAAAAGTGTTTCTTCACCCCGGGAAGTGAATTAAATACCATTTGGAGGCATTTAATGTTCAAGCAAAAACAGCTGATTTTTTGACAAAAGAGATAACACCCCCCATTACGTCATGCTTCAGAAAGGTGAAAAATTTTCCGTTTTCAAATGTTTTATTTTTGAACGTCAGTTCACATTTGTAGGTGGATCATCAGTTTTAGAGCTAAAATTAGCATGTTTAAAGTGATTTTCATGCTTCCAGGGGCCCGGGAAGTGAATTAAATACCATTTGGAGGCATTTAATGTTCAAGCAAAAACAGCTGATTTTTGACAAAAGAGATAACACCCCCCCCCCATTACGTCATTCTTCAGAAAGGTGAAAAATGGTCAGTTTTCAAATGTTTTATTTTTGAACGTCAGTTCACATTTGTAGGTGGATTATTAGTTTTAGAGCTAAAATTAGCATGTTTAAAGTGATTTTCATGCTTCCAGGGGCCGGGGAAGTGAATTAAATACCATTTGGAGGCATTTAATGTTCAAGCAAAAACGGCTGATTTTTGACAAAAGAGATAACACCCCCCCATTACGTCATTCTTCAGAAAGGTGAAAAATGGTCC
Source organism: Lissotriton helveticus (assembly GCF_964261635.1). Lineage (NCBI taxonomy): Eukaryota > Metazoa > Chordata > Amphibia > Caudata > Salamandridae > Lissotriton > Lissotriton helveticus. The sequence continues at coordinate 5,503,919 of NW_027611740.1, forward strand.
ATTTTCAAATGTTTTATTTTTGAACGTCAGTTCACATTTGTAGGTGGATTATTAGTTTTAGAGCTAAAATGAGCATGTTTAAAGTGATTTTCATGCTTCCAGGGGCTCTAAACACAAGATTTGTGGAATGGTTAAAAGTGCATGAAAATGGCCAATTTGCTCACTCTGAGGTCTCAAAAAGTGTTTCTTCACCCCGGGAAGTGAATTAAATACCATTTGGAGGCATTTAATGTTCAAGCAAAAACAGCTGATTTTTGACAAAAGAAATAACACCCCCCCCCCATTACGTCATTCTTCAGAAAGGTGAAAAATTGTCCGTTTTCAAATGTTTTATTTTTGAACGTCAGTTCACATTTGTAGGTGGATTATTAGTTTTAGAGCTAAAATTAGCATGTTTAAAGTGATTTTCATGCTTCCAGGGGCCCGGGAAGTGAATTAAATACCATTTGGAGGCATTTAATGTTCAAGCAAAAACAGCTGATTTTTGACAAAAGAGATAACACCCCCCATTACGTCATTCTTCAGAAAGGTGAAAAATGGTCCGTTTTCAAATGTTTTATTTTTTAACGTCAGTTCACATTTGTAGGTGCATTACTAGTTTTAGAGCTAAAATTAGCATTTTTAAAGTGATTTTCATGCTTCCAGGGGCTCTAAACACAAGATTTGTGGAATGGTTGAAAGTGCATGAAAATGGCCAATTTGCTCACTCTGAGGTCTCAAAAAGTGTTTCTTCATCCCGGGAAGTGAATTAAATACCATTTGGAGGCATTTAATGTTCAAGCAATAACAGCTGATTTTTGACGAAAGAGATAACACCCCCCCATTACGTCATTCTTCAGGAAGGTGAAAAATGGTCCGTTTTCAAATGTTTTATTTTTGAATGTCAGTTCATATTTGTAGGTGGATAATTAGTTTTAGAGCTAAAATTAGCATGTTTAAAGGGATTTTCATGCTTTCAGGGGCTCTAAACACAAGATTTGTGGAATGGTTGAAAGTGCATGAAAATGGCCAATTTGCTCACTCTGAGGTCTCAAAAAGTGTTTCTTCACCCCAGGAAGTGAATTAAATACCATTTGGAGGCATTTAATGTTCAAGCAAAAACAGCTGATTTTTGACAAAAGAGATAACACCCCCCCCATTACGTCATTCTTCAGAAAAGTGAAAAATGGTCCGTTTTCAAATGTTTTATTTTTGAACGTCAGTTCACATTTGTAGGTGGATTATTAGTTTTAGAGCTAAAATTAGCATGTTTAAAGTCATTTTCATGCTTTCAGGGGCCCGGGAAGTGAATTAAATACCATTTGGAGGCATTTAATGTTCAAGCAAAAACGGCAGATTTTTGACAAAAGAGATAACACCCCCCATTACGTCATTCTTCAGAAAGGTGAAAAAAATGGTCCGTTTTCAAATGTTTTATTTTTGAACGTCAGTTCACATTTGTAGGTGGATTATTAGTTTTAGAGCTAAAATTAGCATGTTTAAAGTGATTTTCATGCTTCCAGGGGCCGGGGAAGTGAATTAAATACCATTTGGAGGCATTTAATGTTCAAGCAAAAACAGCTGATTTTTGACAAAAGAGATAACACCCCCCATTACGTCATTCTTCAGAAAGGTGAAAAATGGTCAGTTTTCAAATGTTTTATTTTTGAACGTCAGTTCACATTTGTAGTTGGATTATTAGTTTTAGAGCTAAAATTAGCATGTTTAAAGTGATTTTCATGCTTCCAGGGACCTTAAACACAAGATTTGTGGAATGGTTAAAAGTGCATGAAAATGGCCAATTTACTCACTCTGAGGTCTCAAAAAGTGTTTCTTCACCCCGGGAAGTGAATTAAATACCATTTGGAGGCATTTAATGTTCAAGCAAAAACAGCTGATTTTTGACAAAAGACATAACACCCCCCATTACGTCATGCTTCAGAAAGGTGAAAAATTTTCCGTTTTCAAATGTTTTATTTTTGAATGTCAGTTCACATTTGTAGGTGGATCATCAGTTTTAGAGCTAAAATTAGCATGTTTAAAGTGATTTTCATGCTTCCAGGGACCTTAAACACAAGATTTGTGGAATGGGTAAAAGTGCATGAAAATGGCCAATTTACTCACTCTGAGGTCTCAAAAAGTGTTTCTTCACCCCGGGAAGTGAATTAAATACCATTTGGAGGCATTTAATGTTCAAGCAAAAACAGCTGATTTTTTGACAAAAGAGATACACCCCCCATTACGTCATGCTTCAGAAAGGTGAAAAATTTTCCGTTTTCAAATGTTTTATTTTTGAATGTCAGTTCACATTTGTAGGTGGATCATCAGTTTTAGAGCTAAAATTAGCATGTTTAAAGTGATTTTCATGCTTCCAGGGGCCCGGGAAGTGAATTAAATACCATTTGGAGGCATTTAATGTTCAAGCAAAAACAGCTGATTTTTGACAAAAGAGATAACACCCCCCCCCCCCATTACGTCATTCTTCAGAAAGGTGAAAAATGGTCAGTTTTCAAATGTTTTATTTTTGAACGTCAGTTCACATTTGTAGGTAGATTATTAGTTTTAGAGCTAAAATTAGCATGTTTAAAGTGATTTTCATGCTTCCAGGGGCCGGGGAAGTGAATTAAATACCATTTGGAGGCATTTAATGTTCAAGCAAAAACGGCTGATTTTTGACAAAAGAGATAACACCCCCCCATTACGTCATTCTTCAGAAAGGTGAAAAATGGTCCATTTTCAAATGTTTTATTTTTGAACGTCAGTTCACATTTGTAGGTGGATTATTAGTTTTAGAGCTAAAATGAGCATGTTTAAAGTGATTTTCATGCTTCCAGGGGCTCTAAACACAAGATTTGTGGAATGGTTAAAAGTGCATGAAAATGGCCAATTTGCTCACTCTGAGGTCTCAAAAAGTGTTTCTTCACCCCGGGAAGTGAATTAAATACCATTTGGAGGCATTTAATGTTCAAGCAAAAACGGCTGATTTTTGACAAAAGAAATAACACCCCCCCCCATTACGTCATTCTTCAGAAAGGTGAAAAATTGTCCGTTTTCAAATGTTTTATTTTTGAACGTCAGTTCACATTTGTAGGTGGATTATTAGTTTTAGAGCTAAAATTAGCATGTTTAAAGTGATTTTCATGCTTCCAGGGGCCCGGGAAGTGAATTAAATACCATTTGGAGGCATTTAATGTTCAAGCAAAAACAGCTGATTTTTGACAAAAGAGATAACACCCCCCATTACGTCATTCTTCAGAAAGGTGAAAAATGGTCCGTTTTCAAATGTTTTATTTTTTAACGTCAGTTCACATTTGTAGGTGCATTACTAGTTTTAGAGCTAAAATTAGCATTTTTAAAGTGATTTTCATGCTTCCAGGGGCTCTAAACACAAGATTTGTGGAATGGTTGAAAGTGCATGAAAATGGCCAATTTGCTCACTCTGAGGTCTCAAAAAGTGTTTCTTCATCCCGGGAAGTGAATTAAATACCATTTGGAGGCATTTAATGTTCAAGCAATAACAGCTGATTTTTGACGAAAGAGATAACACCCCCCCATTACGTCATTCTTCAGAAAGGTGAAAAATGGTCCGTTTTCAAATGTTTTATTTTTGAATGTCAGTTCATATTTGTAGGTGGATAATTAGTTTTAGAGCTAAAATTAGCATGTTTAAAGGGATTTTCATGCTTTCAGGGGCTCTAAACACAAGATTTGTGGAATGGTTGAAAGTGCATGAAAATGGCCAATTTGCTCACTCTGAGGTCTCAAAAAGTGTTTCTTCACCCCAGGAAGTGAATTAAATACCATTTGGAGGCATTTAATGTTCAAGCAAAAACAGCTGATTTTTGACAAAAGAGATAACACCCCCCCATTACGTCATTCTTCAGAAAAGTGAAAAATGGTCCGTTTTCAAATGTTTTATTTTTGAACGTCAGTTCACATTTGTAGGTGGATTATTAGTTTTAGAGCTAAAATTAGCATGTTTAAAGTCATTTTCATGCTTTCAGGGGCCCGGGAAGTGAATTAAATACCATTTGGAGGCATTTAATGTTCAAGCAAAAACGGCAGATTTTTGACAAAAGAGATAACACCCCCCCATTACGTCATTCTTCAGAAAGGTGAAAAAAATGGTCCGTTTTCAAATGTTTTATTTTTGAACGTCAGTTCACATTTGTAGGTGGATTATTAGTTTTAGAGCTAAAATTAGCATGTTTAAAGTGATTTTCATGCTTCCAGGGGCCGGGTAAGTGAATTAAATACCATTTGGAGGCATTTAATGTTCAAGCAAAAACAGCTGATTTTTGACAAAAGAGATAACACCCCCCATTACGTCATTCTTCAGAAAGGTGAAAAATGGTCCGTTTTCAAATGTTTTATTTTTGAACGTCAGTTCACATTTGTAGTTGGATTATTAGTTTTAGAGCTAAAATTAGCATGTTTAAAGTGATTTTCATGCTTCCAGGGACCTTAAACACAAGATTTGTGGAATGGTTAAAAGTGCATGAAAATGGCCAATTTACTCACTCTGAGGTCTCAAAAAGTGTTTCTTCACCCCGGGAAGTGAATTAAATACCATTTGGAGGCATTTAATGTTCAAGCAAAAACAGCTGATTTTTGACAAAAGACATAACACCCCCCATTACGTCATGCTTCAGAAAGGTGAAAAATTTTCCGTTTTCAAATGTTTTATTTTTGAATGTCAGTTCACATTTGTAGGTGGATCATCAGTTTTAGAGCTAAAATTAGCATGTTTAAAGTGATTTTCATGCTTCCAGGGACCTTAAACACAAGATTTGTGGAATGGGTAAAAGTGCATGAAAATGGCCAATTTACTCACTCTGAGGTCTCAAAAAGTGTTTCTTCACCCCGGGAAGTGAATTAAATACCATTTGGAGGCATTTAATGTTCAAGCAAAAACAGCTGATTTTTGACAAAAGAGATAACACCCCTCCATTACGTCATTCTTCAGAAAGGTGAAAAATGATCCGTTTTCAAATGTTTTATTTTTGAACGTCAGTTCACATTTGTAGGTGGATTATTAGTTTTACAGCTAAAATTAGCATGTTTAAAGTGATTTTCATGCTTCCAGGGACCTTAAACACAAGATTTGTGGAATGGTTAAAAGTGCATGAAAATGGCCAATTTACTCACTCTGAGGTCTCAAAAAGTGTTTCTTCACCCCGGGAAGTGAATTAAATACCATTTGGAGGCATTTAATGTTCAAGCAAAAACAGCTGATTTTTTGACAAAAGAGATAACACCCCCCATTACGTCATGCTTCAGAAAGGTGAAAAATTTTCCGTTTTCAAATGTTTTATTTTTGAATGTCAGTTCACATTTGTAGGTGGATCATCAGTTTTAGAGCTAAAATTAGCATGTTTAAAGTGATTTTCATGCTTCCAGGGGCCCGGGAAGTGAATTAAATACCATTTGGAGGCATTTAATGTTCAAGCAAAAACAGCTGATTTTTGACAAAAGAGATAACACCCCCCCCCCCATTACGTCATTCTTCAGAAAGGTGAAAAATGGTCAGTTTTCAAATGTTTTATTTTTGAACGTCAGTTCACATTTGTAGGTGGATTATTAGTTTTAGAGCTAAAATTAGCATGTTTCAAGTGATTTTCATGCTTCCAGGGGCCGGGGAAGTGAATTAAATACCATTTGGAGGCATTTAATGTTCAAGCAAAAACGGCTGATTTTTGACAAAAGAGATAACACCCCCCCATTACGTCATTCTTCAGAAAGGTGAAAAATGGTCCATTTTCAAATGTTTTATTTTTGAACGTCAGTTCACATTTGTAGGTGGATTATTAGTTTTAGAGCTAAAATGAGCATGTTTAAAGTGATTTTCATGCTTCCAGGGGCTCTAAACACAAGATTTGTGGAATGGTTAAAAGTGCATGAAAATGGCCAATTTGCTCACTCTGAGGTCTCAAAAAGTGTTTCTTCACCCCGGGAAGTGAATTAAATACCATTTGGAGGCATTTAATGTTCAAGCAAAAACGGCTGATTTTTGACAAAAGAAATAACACCCCCCCCCCATTACGTCATTCTTCAGAAAGGTGAAAAATTGTCCGTTTTCAAATGTTTTATTTTTGAACGTCAGTTCACATTTGTAGGTGGATTATTAGTTTTAGAGCTAAAATTAGCATGTTTAAAGTGATTTTCATGCTTCCAGGGGCCCGGGAAGTGAATTAAATACCATTTGGAGGCATTTAATGTTCAAGCAAAAACAGCTGATTTTTGACAAAAGAGATAACACCCCCCATTACGTCATTCTTCAGAAAGGTGAAAAATGGTCCGTTTTCAAATGTTTTATTTTTGAATGTCAGTTCATATTTGTAGGTGGATAATTAGTTTTAGAGCTAAAATTAGCATGTTTAAAGGGATTTTCATGCTTTCAGGGGCTCTAAACACAAGATTTGTGGAATGGTTGAAAGTGCATGAAAATGGCCAATTTGCTCACTCTGAGGTCTCAAAAAGTGTTTCTTCACCCCAGGAAGTGAATTAAATACCATTTGGAGGCATTTAATGTTCAAGCAAAAACAGCTGATTTTTGACAAAAGAGATAACACCCCCCCATTACGTCATTCTTCAGAAAAGTGAAAAATGGTCCGTTTTCAAATGTTTTATTTTTGAACGTCAGTTCACATTTGTAGGTGGATTATTAGTTTTGGAGCTAAAATTAGCATGTTTAAAGTCATTTTCATGCTTTCAGGGGCCCGGGAAGTGAATTAAATACCATTTGGAGGCATTTAATGTTCAAGCAAAAACAGCAGATTTTTGACAAAAGAGATAACACCCCCCCATTACGTCATTCTTCAGAAAGGTGAAAAAAATGGTCCGTTTTCAAATGTTTTATTTTTGAACGTCAGTTCACATTTGTAGGTGGATTATTAGTTTTAGAGCTAAAATTAGCATGTTTAAAGTGATTTTCATGCTTCCAGGGGCCGGGGAAGTGAATTAAATACCATTTGGAGGCATTTAATGTTCAAGCAAAAACAGCTGATTTTTGACAAAAGAGATAACACCCCCCATTACGTCATTCTTCAGAAAGGTGAAAAATGGTCCGTTTTCAAATGTTTTATTTTTGAACGTCAGTTCACATTTGTAGTTGGATTATTAGTTTTAGAGCTAAAATTAGCATGTTTAAAGTGATTTTCATGCTTCCAGGGACCTTAAACACAAGATTTGTGGAATGGTTAAAAGTGCATGAAAATGGCCAATTTACTCACTCTGAGGTCTCAAAAAGTGTTTCTTCACCCCGGGAAGTGAATTAAATACCATTTGGAGGCATTTAATGTTCAAGCAAAAACAGCTGATTTTTGACAAAAGACATAACACCCCCCATTACGTCATGCTTCAGAAAGGTGAAAAATTTTCCGTTTTCAAATGTTTTATTTTTGAATGTCAGTTCACATTTGTAGGTGGATCATCAGTTTTAGAGCTAAAATTAGCATGTTTAAAGTGATTTTCATGCTTCCAGGGACCTTAAACACAAGATTTGTGGAATGGGTAAAAGTGCATGAAAATGGCCAATTTACTCACTCTGAGGTCTCAAAAAGTGTTTCTTCACCCCGGGAAGTGAATTAAATACCATTTGGAGGCATTTAATGTTCAAGCAAAAACAGCTGATTTTTTGACAAAAGAGATAACACCCCCCATTACGTCATGCTTCAGAAAGGTGAAAAATTTTCCGTTTTCAAATGTTTTATTTTTGAATGTCAGTTCACATTTGTAGGTGGATCATCAGTTTTAGAGCTAAAATTAGCATGTTTAAAATGATTTTCATGCTTCCAGGGGCCCGGGAAGTGAATTAAATACCATTTGGAGGCATTTAATGTTCAAGCAAAAACAGCTGATTTTTGACAAAAGAGATAACACCCCCCCCCCATTACGTCATTCTTCAGAAAGGTGAAAAATGGTCAGTTTTCAAATGTTTTATTTTTGAACGTCAGTTCACATTTGTAGGTAGATTATTAGTTTTAGAGCTAAAATTAGCATGTTTAAAGTGATTTTCATGCTTCCAGGGGCCGGGGAAGTGAATTAAATACCATTTGGAGGCATTTAATGTTCAAGCAAAAACGGCTGATTTTTGACAAAAGAGATAACACCCCCCCATTACGTCATTCTTCAGAAAGGTGAAAAATGGTCCATTTTCAAATGTTTTATTTTTGAACGTCAGTTCACATTTGTAGGTGGATTATTAGTTTTAGAGCTAAAATGAGCATGTTTAAAGTGATTTTCATGCTTCCAGGGGCTCTAAACACAAGATTTGTGGAATGGTTAAAAGTGCATAAAAATGGCCAATTTGCTCACTCTGAGGTCTCAAAAAGTGTTTCTTCACCCCGGGAAGTGAATTAAATACCATTTGGAGGCATTTAATGTTCAAGCAAAAACGGCTGATTTTTGACAAAAGAAATAACACCCCCCCCCCATTACGTCATTCTTCAGAAAGGTGAAAAATTGTCCGTTTTCAAATGTTTTATTTTTGAACGTCAGTTCACATTTGTAGGTGGATTATTAGTTTTAGAGCTAAAATTAGCATGTTTAAAGTGATTTTCATGCTTCCAGGGGCCCGGGAAGTGAATTAAATACCATTTGGAGGCATTTAATGTTCAAGCAAAAACAGCTGATTTTTGACAAAAGAGATAACACCCCCCATTACGTCATTCTTCAGAAAGGTGAAAAATGGTCCGTTTTCAAATGTTTTATTTTTTAACGTCAGTTCACATTTGTAGGTGCATTACTAGTTTTAGAGCTAAAATTAGCATTTTTAAAGTGATTTTCATGCTTCCAGGGGCTCTAAACACAAGATTTGTGGAATGGTTGAAAGTGCATGAAAATGGCCAATTTGCTCACTCTGAGGTCTCAAAAAGTGTTTCTTCATCCCGGGAAGTGAATTAAATACCATTTGGAGGCATTTAATGTTCAAGCAATAACAGCTGATTTTTGACGAAAGAGATAACACCCCCCCATTACGTCATTCTTCAGAAAGGTGAAAAATGGTCCGTTTTCAAATGTTTTATTTTTGAATGTCAGTTCATATTTGTAGGTGGATAATTAGTTTTAGAGCTAAAATTAGCATGTTTAAAGGGATTTTCATGCTTTCAGGGGCTCTAAACACAAGATTTGTGGAATGGTTGAAAGTGCATGAAAATGGCCAATTTGCTCACTCTGAGGTCTCAAAAAGTGTTTCTTCACCCCAGGAAGTGAATTAAATACCATTTGGAGGCATTTAATGTTCAAGCAAAAACAGCTGATTTTTGACAAAAGAGATAACACCCCCCCATTACGTCATTCTTCAGAAAAGTGAAAAATGGTCCGTTTTCAAATGTTTTATTTTTGAACGTCAGTTCACATTTGTAGGTGGATTATTAGTTTTAGAGCTAAAATTAGCATGTTTAAAGTCATTTTCATGCTTTCAGGGGCCCGGGAAGTGAATTAAATACCATTTGGAGGCATTTAATGTTCAAGGAAAAACGGAAGATTTTTGACAAAAGAGATAACACCCCCCCATTACGTCATTCTTCAGAAAGGTGAAAAAAATGGTCCGTTTTCAAATGTTTTATTTTTGAACGTCAGTTCACATTTGTAGGTGGATTATTAGTTTTAGAGCTAAAATTAGCATGTTTAAAGTGATTTTCATGCTTCCAGGGGCCGGGTAAGTGAATTAAATACCATTTGGAGGCATTTAATGTTCAAGCAAAAACAGCTGATTTTTGACAAAAGAGATAACACCCCCCATTACGTCATTCTTCAGAAAGGTGAAAAATGGTCCGTTTTCAAATGTTTTATTTTTGAACGTCAGTTCACATTTGTAGTTGGATTATTAGTTTTAGAGCTAAAATTAGCATGTTTAAAGTGATTTTCATGCTTCCAGGGACCTTAAACACAAGATTTGTGGAATGGTTAAAAGTGCATGAAAATGGCCAATTTACTCACTCTGAGGTCTCAAAAAGTGTTTCTTCACCCCGGGAAGTGAATTAAATACCATTTGGAGGCATTTAATGTTCAAGCAAAAACAGCTGATTTTTGACAAAAGACATAACACCCCCCATTACGTCATGCTTCAGAAAGGTGAAAAATTTTCCGTTTTCAAATGTTTTATTTTTGAATGTCAGTTCACATTTGTAGGTGGATCATCAGTTTTAGAGCTAAAATTAGCATGTTTAAAGTGATTTTCATGCTTCCAGGGACCTTAAACACAAGATTTGTGGAATGGGTAAAAGTGCATGAAAATGGCCAATTTACTCACTCTGAGGTCTCAAAAAGTGTTTCTTCACCCCGGGAAGTGAATTAAATACCATTTGGAGGCATTTAATGTTCAAGCAAAAACAGCTGATTTTTGACAAAAGAGATAACACCCCTCCATTACGTCATTCTTCAGAAAGGTGAAAAATGATCCGTTTTCAAATGTTTTATTTTTGAACGTCAGTTCACATTTGTAGGTGGATTATTAGTTTTACAGCTAAAATTAGCATGTTTAAAGTGATTTTCATGCTTCCAGGGACCTTAAACACAAGATTTGTGGAATGGTTAAAAGTGCATGAAAATGGCCAATTTACTCACTCTGAGGTCTCAAAAAGTGTTTCTTCACCCCGGGAAGTGAATTAAATACCATTTGGAGGCATTTAATGTTCAAGCAAAAACAGCTGATTTTTTGACAAAAGAGATAACACCCCCCATTACGTCATGCTTCAGAAAGGTGAAAAATTTTCCGTTTTCAAATGTTTTATTTTTGAATGTCAGTTCACATTTGTAGGTGGATCATCAGTTTTAGAGCTAAAATTAGCATGTTTAAAGTGATTTTCATGCTTCCAGGGGCCCGGGAAGTGAATTAAATACCATTTGGAGGCATTTAATGTTCAAGCAAAAACAGCTGATTTTTGACAAAAGAGATAACACCCCCCCCCCCATTACGTCATTCTTCAGAAAGGTGAAAAATGGTCAGTTTTCAAATGTTTTATTTTTGAACGTCAGTTCACATTTGTAGGTGGATTATTAGTTTTAGAGCTAAAATTAGCATGTTTCAAGTGATTTTCATGCTTCCAGGGGCCGGGGAAGTGAATTAAATACCATTTGGAGGCATTTAATGTTCAAGCAAAAACGGCTGATTTTTGACAAAAGAGATAACACCCCCCCATTACGTCATTCTTCAGAAAGGTGAAAAATGGTCCATTTTCAAATGTTTTATTTTTGAACGTCAGTTCACATTTGTAGGTGGATTATTAGTTTTAGAGCTAAAATGAGCATGTTTAAAGTGATTTTCATGCTTCCAGGGGCTCTAAACACAAGATTTGTGGAATGGTTAAAAGTGCATGAAAATGGCCAATTTGCTCACTCTGAGGTCTCAAAAAGTGTTTCTTCACCCCGGGAAGTGAATTAAATACCATTTGGAGGCATTTAATGTTCAAGCAAAAACGGCTGATTTTTGACAAAAGAAATAACACCCCCCCCCCCCATTACGTCATTCTTCAGAAAGGTGAAAAATTGTCCGTTTTCAAATGTTTTATTTTTGAACGTCAGTTCACATTTGTAGGTGGATTATTAGTTTTAGAGCTAAAATTAGCATGTTTAAAGTGATTTTCATGCTTCCAGGGGCCCGGGAAGTGAATTAAATACCATTTGGAGGCATTTAATGTTCAAGCAAAAACAGCTGATTTTTGACAAAAGAGATAACACCCCCCATTACGTCATTCTTCAGAAAGGTGAAAAATGGTCCGTTTTCAAATGTTTTATTTTTTAACGTCAGTTCACATATGTAGGTGCATTACTAGTTTTAGAGCTAAAATTAGCATTTTTAAAGTGATTTTCATGCTTCCAGGGGCTCTAAACACAAGATTTGTGGAATGGTTGAAAGTGCATGAAAATGGCCAATTTGCTCACTCTGAGGTCTCAAAAAGTGTTTCTTCACCCCGGGAAGTGAATTAAATACCATTTGGAGGCATTTAATGTTCAAGCAATAACAGCTGATTTTTGACGAAAGAGATAACACCCCCCCATTACGTCATTCTTCAGAAAGGTGAAAAATGGTCCGTTTTCAAATGTTTTATTTTTGAATGTCAGTTCATATTTGTAGGTGGATAATTAGTTTTAGAGCTAAAATTAGCATGTTTAAAGGGATTTTCATGCTTTCAGGGGCTCTAAACACAAGATTTGTGGAATGGTTGAAAGTGCATGAAAATGGCCAATTTGCTCACTCTGAGGTCTCAAAAAGTGTTTCTTCACCCCAGGAAGTGAATTAAATACCATTTGGAGGCATTTAATGTTCAAGCAAAAACAGCTGATTTTTGATAAAAGAGATAACACCCCCCCATTACGTCATTCTTCAGAAAAGTGAAAAATGGTCCGTTTTCAAATGTTTTATTTTTGAACGTCAGTTCACATTTGTAGGTGGATTATTAGTTTTAGAGCTAAAATTAGCATGTTTAAAGTCATTTTCATGCTTTCAGGGGCCCGGGAAGTGAATTAAATACCATTTGGAGGCATTTAATGTTCAAGCAAAAACAGCAGATTTTTGACAAAAGAGATAACACCCCCCCATTACGTCATTCTTCAGAAAGGTGAAAAAAATGGTCCGTTTTCAAATGTTTTATTTTTGAACGTCAGTTCACATTTGTAGGTGGATTATTAGTTTTAGAGCTAAAATTAGCATGTTTAAAGTGATTTTCATGCTTCCAGGGGCCGGGGAAGTGAATTAAATACCATTTGGAGGCATTTAATGTTCAAGCAAAAACAGCTGATTTTTGACAAAAGAGATAACACCCCCCATTACGTCATTCTTCAGAAAGGTGAAAAATGGTCCGTTTTCAAATGTTTTATTTTTTAACGTCAGTTCACATTTGTAGGTGGATTATTAGTTTTAGAGCTAAAATTAGCATGTTTAAAGTGATTTTCATGCTTCCAGGGGCTCTAAACACAAGATTTGTGGAATGGTTAAAAGTGCATGAAAATGGCCAATTTGCTCACTATGAGGTCTCAAAAAGTGTTTCTTCACCCCGGGAAGTGAATTAAATACCATTTGGAGGCATTTAATGTTCAAGCAAAAACATCTGATTTTTGACGAAAGAGATAACACCCCTCCATTACGTCATTCTTCAGAAAGGTGAAAAATGGTCCGTTTTCAAATGTTTTATTTTTGAATGTCAGTTCATATTTGTAGCTGGATAATTAGTTTTAGAGCTAAAATTAGCATGTTTAAAGTGATTTTCATGCTTTCAGGGGCTCTAAACACAAGATTTGTGGCATGGTTAAAAGTGCATGAAAATGGCCAATTTGCTCACTCTGAGGTCTCAAAAAGTGTTTCTTCACCCCAGAAAGTGAATTAAATACCATTTGGAGGCATTTAAAGTTCAAACAAAAACAGCTGATTTTTGACAAAAGAGATAACACCCCCCCCATTACGTCATTCTTCAGAAAAGTGAAAAATGGTCCGTTTTCAAATGTTTTATTTTTGAACGTCAGTTCACATTTGTGGGTGGATTATTAGTTTTAGAGCTAAAATTAGCATGTTTAAAGTCATTTTCATGCTTTCAGGGGCCCGGGAAGTGAATTAAATACCATTTGGAGGCATTTAATGTTCAAGCAAAAACGGCTGATTTTTGACAAAAGAGATAACACTCCCCCATTACGTCATTCTTCAGAAAGGTGAAAAAAATGGTCCGTTTTCAAATGTTTTATTTTTGAACGTCAGTTCACATTTGTAGGTGGATTATTAGTTTTAGAGCTAAAATTAGCATGTTTAAAGTGATTTTCATGCTTCCAGGGGCCGGGGAACTGAATTAAATACCATTTGGAGGCATTTAATGTTCAAGCAAAAACAGCTGATTTTTGACAAAAGAGATGACACCCCCCATTACGTCATTCTTCAGAAAGGTGAAAAATGATCCGTTTTCAAATGTTTTATTTTTGAACGTCAGTTCACATTTGTAGGTGGATTATTAGTTTTAGTGCTAAAATTAGCATGTTTAAAGTGATTTTCATGCTTCCAGGGGCTCTAAACACAAGATTTGTGGAATGGTAAAAAGTGCATGAAAATGGCCAATTTGCTCACTCTGAGGTCTCAAAAAGTGTTTCTTCACCCCGGGAAGTGAATTAAATACCATTTGGAGGCATTTAATGTTCAAGCAAAAACAGCAGATTTTTGACGAAAGAGATAACACCCCCCCATTACGTCATTCTTCAGAAAGGTGAAAAATGGTCCGTTTTGAAATGTTTTATTTTTGAACGTCAGTTCACATTTGTAGGTGGATTATTAGTTTTAGAGCTAAAATTAGCATGTTTAAAGTCATTTTCATGCTTTCAGGGGCCCGGGAAGTGAATTAAATACCATTTGGAGGCATTTAATGTTCAAGCAAAAACGGCTGATTTTTGACAAAAGAGATAACACCCCCTCATTACGTCATTCTTCAGAAAGGTGAAAAAAATGGTCCGTTTTCAAATGTTTTATTTTTGAACGTCAGTTCACATTTGTAGGTGGATTATTAGTTTTAGAGCTAAAATTAGCATGTTTAAAGTGATTTTCATGCTTCCAGGGGCCGGGGAAGTAAATTAAATACCATTTGGAGGCATTTAATGTTCAAGCAAAAACAGCTGATTTTTGACAAAAGAGATAACACCCCCCATTACGTCATTCTTCAGAAAGGTGAAAAATGGTCCGTTTTCAAATGTTTTATTTTTGAAGGTCAGTTCACATTTGTAGGTGGATTATTAGTTTTAGAGCTAAAATTAGCATGTTTAAAGTGATTTTCATGCTTCCAGGGGCCCGGGAAGTGAATTAAATACCATTTGGAGGCATTTAATGTTCAAGCAAAAACAGCTGATTTTTGACAAAAGAGATAACACCCCCCATTACGTCATTCTTCAGAAAGGTGAAAAATGGTCCGTTTTCAAATGTTTTATTTTTGAACGTCAGTTCACATTTGTAGGTGGATTATTAGTTTTAGAGCTAAAATTAGCATGTTTAAAGTGATTTTCATGCTTCCAGGGGCCGGGGAAGTGAATTAAATACCATTTGGAGGCATTTAATGTTCAAGCAAAAACAGCTGATTTTTGACAAAAGAGATAACACCCCCCCATTACGTCATTCTTCAGAAAGGTGAAAAATGATCCGTTTTCAAATGTTTTATTTTTTAACGTCAGTTCACATTTGTAGGTGGATTATTAGTTTTACAGCTAAAATTAGCATGTTTAAAGTGATTTTCATGCTTCCAGGGACCTTAAACACAAGATTTGTGGAATGGTTAAAAGTGCATGAAAATTGCCAATTTACTCACTCTGAGGTCTCAAAAAGTGTTTCTTCACCCCGGGAAGTGAATTAAATACCATTTGGAGGCATTTAATGTTCAAGCAAAAACAGCTGATTTTTGACAAAAGACATAACACCCCCCATTACGTCATGCTTCAGAAAGGTGAAAATTTTTCCGTTTTCAAATGTTTTATTTTTGAATGTCAGTTCACATTTGTAGGTGGATCATCAGTTTTAGAGCTAAAATTAGCATGTTTAAAGTGATTTTCATGCTTCCAGGGACCTTAAACACAAGATTTGTGGAATGGTTAAAAGTGCATGAAAATGGCCAATTTACTCACTCTGAGGTCTCAAAAAGTGTTTTTTCACCCCGGGAAGTGAATTAAATACCATTTGGAGGCATTTAATGTTCAAGCAAAAACAGCTGATTTTTGACAAAAGAGATAACACCCCCCCATTACGTCATTCTTCAGAAAGGTGAAAAATGATCCGTTTTCAAATGTTTTATTTTAGAACGTCAGTTCACATTTGCAGGTGGATTATTAGTTTTACAGCTAAAATTAGCATGTTTAAAGTGATTTTCATGCTTCCAGGGACCTTAAACACAAGATTTGTGGAATGGTTAAAAGTGCATGAAAATGGCCAATTTACTCACTCTGAGGTCTCAAAAAGTGTTTCTTCACCCCGGGAAGTGAATTAAATACCATTTGGAGGCATTTAATGTTCAAGCAAAAACAGCTGATTTTTGACAAAAGAGATAACACCCCCCATTACGTCATGCTTCAGAAAGGTGAAACATTTTCCGTTTTCAAATGTTTTATTTTTGAATGTCAGTTCACATTTGTAGGTGGATCATCAGTTTTAGAGCTAAAATTAGCATGTTTAAAGTGATTTTCATGCTTCCAGGGGCCCGGGAAGTAAATTAAATACCATTTGGAGGCATTTAATGTTCAAGCAAAAACAGCTGATTTTTGACAAAAGAGATAACACCCCCCCCATTACGTCATTCTTCAGAAAGGTGAAAAATGGTCAGTTTTCAAATGTTTTATTTTTGAACGTCAGTTCACATTTGTAGGTGGATTATTAGTTTTAGAGCTAAAATTAGCATGTTTAAAGTGATTTTCATGCTTCCAGGGGCCGGGGAAGTGAACTAAATACCATTTGGAGGCATTTAATGTTCAAGCAAAAACGGCTGATTTTGGACAAAAGAGATAACACCCCCCCATTACGTCATTCTTCAGAAAGGTGAAAAATGGTCCATTTTCAAATGTTTTATTTTTGAACGTCAGTTCACATTTGTAGGTGGATTATTAGTTTTAGAGCTAAAATGAGCATGTTTAAAGTGATTTTCATGCTTCCAGGGGCTCTAAACACAAGATTTGTGGAATGGTTAAAAGTGCATGAAAATGGCCAATTTGCTCACTCTGAGGTCTCAAAAAGTGTTTCTTCACCCCGGGAAGTGAATTAAATACCATTTGGAGGCATTTAATGTTCAAGCAAAAACGGCTGATTTTTGACAAAAGAAATAACACCCCCCCATTACGTCATTCTTCAGAAAGGTGAAAAATTGTCCGTTTTCAAAAGTTTTTTTTTTTAACGTCAGTTCACATTTGTAGGTGGATTATTAGTTTCAGAGCTAAAATTATCATGTTTAAAGTGATTTTCATGCTTCCAGGGGCCGGGGAAGTGAATTAAATACCATTTGGAGGCATTTAATGTTCAAGCAAAAACAGCTGATTTTTGACAAAAGAGATAACACCCCCCCATTACGTCATTCTTCAGAAAGGTGAAAAATGGTCCGTTTTCAAATGTTTTATTTTTGAACGTCACTTCACATTTGTAGGTGGATTATTAGTTTTAGAGCTAAAATTAGCATGTTTAAAGTGATTTTCATGCTTCCAGGGGCTCTAAACACAAGATTTGTGGAATGGTTAAAAGTGCATGAAAATGGCCAATTTGCTCACTCTGAGGTCTCAAAAAGTGTTTCTTCACCCCGGGAAGTGAATTAAATACCATTTGGAGGCATTTAATGTTCAAGCAAAAACGGCTGATTTTTGACAAAAGAAATAACACCCCCCCCATTACGTCATTCTTCAGAAAGGTGAAAAATTGTCCGTTTTCAAATGTTTTATTTTTTAACGTCAGTTCACATTTGTAGGTGGATTATTAGTTTTAGAGCTAAAATTATCATGTTTAAAGTGATTTTCATGCTTCCAGGGGCCGGGAAAGTGAATTAAATACCATTTGGAGGCATTTAATGTTCAAGCAAAAACAGCTGATTTTTGACAAAAGAGATAACACCCCCCCATTACGTCATTCTTCAGAAAGGTGAAAAATGGTCCCTTTTCAAATGTTTTATTTTTGAACGTCAGTTCACATTTGTAGGTGGATTATTAGTTTTAGAGCTAAAATTAGCATGTTTAAAGTGATTTTCATGCTTCCAGGGGCCGGGGAAGTGAATTAAATACCATTTGGAGGCATTTAATGTTCAAGCAAAAACAGCTGATTTTTGACAAAAGAGATGACACCCCCCATTACGTCATTCTTCAGAAAGGTGAAAAATGATCCGTATTCAAATGTTTTATTTTTGAACGTCAGTTCACATTTGTAGGTGGATTATTAGTTTTAGTGCTAAAATTAGCATGTTTAAAGTGATTTTCATGCTTCCAGGGGCTCTAAACACAAGATTTGTGGAATGGTAAAAAGTGCATGAAAATGGCCAATTTGCTCACTCTGAGGTCTCAAAAAGTGTTTCTTCACCCCGGGAAGTGAATTAAATACCATTTGGAGGCATTTAATGTTCAAGCAAAAACAGCTGATTTTTGACGAAAGAGATAACACCCCCCCATTACGTCATTCTTCAGAAAGGTGAAAAATGGTCCGTTTTGAAATGTTTTATTTTTGAACGTCAGTTCACATTTGTAGGTGGATTATTAGTTTTAGAGCTAAAATTAGCATGTTTAAAGTCATTTTCATGCTTTCAGGGGCCCGGGAAGTGAATTAAATACCATTTGGAGGCATTTAATGTTCAAGCAAAAACAGCTGATTTTTGACAAAAGAGATAACACCCCCCATTACGTCATTCTTCAGAAAGGTGAAAAATGGTCCGTTTTCAAATGTTTTATTTTTGAACGTCAGTTCACATTTGTAGGTGGATTATTAGTTTTAGAGCTAAAATTAGCATGTTTAAAGTGATTTTCATGCTTCCAGGGGCCGGGGAAGTGAATTAAATACCATTTGGAGGCATTTAATGTTCAAGCAAAAACAGCTGATTTTTGACAAAAGAGATAACACCCCCCCATTACGTCATTCTTCAGAAAGGTGAAAAATGATCCGTTTTCAAATGTTTTATTTTTTAACGTCAGTTCACATTTGTAGGTGGATTATTAGTTTTACAGCTAAAATTAGCATGTTTAAAGTGATTTTCATGCTTCCAGGGACCTTAAACACAAGATTTGTGGAATGGTTAAAAGTGCATGAAAATTGCCAATTTACTCACTCTGAGGTCTCAAAAAGTGTTTCTTCACCCCGGGAAGTGAATTAAATACCATTTGGAGGCATTTAATGTTCAAGCAAAAACAGCTGATTTTTGACAAAAGACATAACACCCCCCATTACGTCATGCTTCAGAAAGGTGAAAATTTTTCCGTTTTCAAATGTTTTATTTTTTAACGTCAGTTCACATATGTAGGTGCATTACTAGTTTTAGAGCTAAAATTAGCATTTTTAAAGTGATTTTCATGCTTCCAGGGGCTCTAAACACAAGATTTGTGGAATGGTTGAAAGTGCATGAAAATGGCCAATTTGCTCACTCTGAGGTCTCAAAAAGTGTTTCTTCACCCCGGGAAGTGAATTAAATACCATTTGGAGGCATTTAATGTTCAAGCAATAACAGCTGATTTTTGACGAAAGAGATAACACCCCCCCATTACGTCATTCTTCAGAAAGGTGAAAAATGGTCCGTTTTCAAATGTTTTATTTTTGAATGTCAGTTCATATTTGTAGGTGGATAATTAGTTTTAGAGCTAAAATTAGCATGTTTAAAGGGATTTTCATGCTTTCAGGGGCTCTAAACACAAGATTTGTGGAATGGTTGAAAGTGCATGAAAATGGCCAATTTGCTCACTCTGAGGTCTCAAAAAGTGTTTCTTCACCCCAGGAAGTGAATTAAATACCATTTGGAGGCATTTAATGTTCAAGCAAAAACAGCTGATTTTTGATAAAAGAGATAACACCCCCCCATTACGTCATTCTTCAGAAAAGTGAAAAATGGTCCGTTTTCAAATGTTTTATTTTTGAACGTCAGTTCACATTTGTAGGTGGATTATTAGTTTTAGAGCTAAAATTAGCATGTTTAAAGTCATTTTCATGCTTTCAGGGGCCCGGGAAGTGAATTAAATACCATTTGGAGGCATTTAATGTTCAAGCAAAAACAGCAGATTTTTGACAAAAGAGATAACACCCCCCATTACGTCATTCTTCAGAAAGGTGAAAAAAATGGTCCGTTTTCAAATGTTTTATTTTTGAACGTCAGTTCACATTTGTAGGTGGATTATTTAGTTTTAGAGCTAAAATTAGCATGTTTAAAGTGATTTTCATGCTTCCAGGGGCCGGGGAAGTGAATTAAATACCATTTGGAGGCATTTAATGTTCAAGCAAAAACAGCTGATTTTTGACAAAAGAGATAACACCCCCCATTACGTCATTCTTCAGAAAGGTGAAAAATGGTCCGTTTTCAAATGTTTTATTTTTTAACGTCAGTTCACATTTGTAGGTGGATTATTAGTTTTAGAGCTAAAATTAGCATGTTTAAAGTGATTTTCATGCTTCCAGGGGCTCTAAACACAAGATTTGTGGAATGGTTAAAAGTGCATGAAAATGGCCAATTTGCTCACTATGAGGTCTCAAAAAGTGTTTCTTCACCCCGGGAAGTGAATTAAATACCATTTGGAGGCATTTAATGTTCAAGCAAAAACAGCTGATTTTTGACGAAAGAGATAACACCCCTCCATTACGTCATTCTTCAGAAAGGTGAAAAATGGTCCGTTTTCAAATGTTTTATTTTTGAATGTCAGTTCATATTTGTAGCTGGATAATTAGTTTTAGAGCTAAAATTAGCATGTTTAAAGTGATTTTCATGCTTTCAGGGGCTCTAAACACAAGATTTGTGGCATGGTTAAAAGTGCATGAAAATGGCCAATTTGCTCACTCTGAGGTCTCAAAAAGTGTTTCTTCACCCCAGAAAGTGAATTAAATACCATTTGGAGGCATTTAAAGTTCAAACAAAAACAGCTGATTTTTGACAAAAGAGATAACACCCCCCCCATTACGTCATTCTTCAGAAAAGTGAAAAATGGTCCGTTTTCAAATGTTTTATTTTTGAACGTCAGTTCACATTTGTGGGTGGATTATTAGTTTTAGAGCTAAAATTAGCATGTTTAAAGTCATTTTCATGCTTTCAGGGGCCCGGGAAGTGAATTAAATACCATTTGGAGGCATTTAATGTTCAAGCAAAAACGGCTGATTTTTGACAAAAGAGATAACACTCCCCCATTACGTCATTCTTCAGAAAGGTGAAAAAAATGGTCCGTTTTCAAATGTTTTATTTTTGAACGTCAGTTCACATTTGTAGGTGGATTATTAGTTTTAGAGCTAAAATTAGCATGTTTAAAGTGATTTTCATGCTTCCAGGGGCCGGGGAAGTGAATTAAATACCATTTGGAGGCATTTAATGTTCAAGCAAAAACAGCTGATTTTTGACAAAAGAGATGACACCCCCCATTACGTCATTCTTCAGAAAGGTGAAAAATGATCCGTTTTCAAATGTTTTATTTTTGAACGTCAGTTCACATTTGTAGGTGGATTATTAGTTTTAGTGCTAAAATTAGCATGTTTAAAGTGATTTTCATGCTTCCAGGGGCTCTAAACACAAGATTTGTGGAATGGTAAAAAGTGCATGAAAATGGCCAATTTGCTCACTCTGAGGTCTCAAAAAGTGTTTCTTCACCCCGGGAAGTGAATTAAATACCATTTGGAGGCATTTAATGTTCAAGCAAAAACAGCAGATTTTTGACGAAAGAGATAACACCCCCCCATTACGTCATTCTTCAGAAAGGTGAAAAATGGTCCGTTTTGAAATGTTTTATTTTTGAACGTCAGTTCACATTTGTAGGTGGATTATTAGTTTTAGAGCTAAAATTAGCATGTTTAAAGTCATTTTCATGCTTTCAGGGGCCCGGGAAGTGAATTAAATACCATTTGGAGGCATTTAATGTTCAAGCAAAAACGGCTGATTTTTGACAAAAGAGATAACACCCCCTCATTACGTCATTCTTCAGAAAGGTGAAAAAAATGGTCCGTTTTCAAATGTTTTATTTTTGAACGTCAGTTCACATTTGTAGGTGGATTATTAGTTTTAGACCTAAAATTAGCATGTTTAAAGTGATTTTCATGCTTCCAGGGGCCGGGGAAGTAAATTAAATACCATTTGGAGGCATTTAATGTTCAAGCAAAAACAGCTGATTTTTGACAAAAGAGATAACACCCCCCATTACGTCATTCTTCAGAAAGGTGAAAAATGGTCCGTTTTCAAATGTTTTATTTTTGAAGGTCAGTTCACATTTGTAGGTGGATTATTAGTTTTAGAGCTAAAATTAGCATGTTTAAAGTGATTTTCATGCTTCCAGGGGCCCGGGAAGTGAATTAAATACCATTTGGAGGCATTTAATGTTCAAGCAAAAACAGCTGATTTTTGACAAAAGAGATAACACCCCCCATTACGTCATTCTTCAGAAAGGTGAAAAATGGTCCGTTTTCAAATGTTTTATTTTTGAACGTCAGTTCACATTTGTAGGTGGATTATTAGTTTTAGAGCTAAAATTAGCATGTTTAAAGTGATTTTCATGCTTCCAGGGGCCGGGGAAGTGAATTAAATACCATTTGGAGGCATTTAATGTTCAAGCAAAAACAGCTGATTTTTGACAAAAGAGATAACACCCCCCCATTACGTCATTCTTCAGAAAGGTGAAAAATGATCCGTTTTCAAATGTTTTATTTTTTAACGTCAGTTCACATTTGTAGGTGGATTATTAGTTTTACAGCTAAAATTAGCATGTTTAAAGTGATTTTCATGCTTCCAGGGACCTTAAACACAAGATTTGTGGAATGGTTAAAAGTGCATGAAAATTGCCAATTTACTCACTCTGAGGTCTCAAAAAGTGTTTCTTCACCCCGGGAAGTGAATTAAATACCATTTGGAGGCATTTAATGTTCAAGCAAAAACAGCTGATTTTTGACAAAAGACATAACACCCCCCATTACGTCATGCTTCAGAAAGGTGAAAATTTTTCCGTTTTCAAATGTTTTATTTTTGAATGTCAGTTCACATTTGTAGGTGGATCATCAGTTTTAGAGCTAAAATTAGCATGTTTAAAGTGATTTTCATGCTTCCAGGGACCTTAAACACAAGATTTGTGGAATGGTTAAAAGTGCATGAAAATGGCCAATTTACTCACTCTGAGGTCTCAAAAAGTGTTTTTTCACCCCGGGAAGTGAATTAAATACCATTTGGAGGCATTTAATGTTCAAGCAAAAACAGCTGATTTTTGACAAAAGAGATAACACCCCCCCATTACGTCATTCTTCAGAAAGGTGAAAAATGATCCGTTTTCAAATGTTTTATTTTAGAACGTCAGTTCACATTTGCAGGTGGATTATTAGTTTTACAGCTAAAATTAGCATGTTTAAAGTGATTTTCATGCTTCCAGGGACCTTAAACACAAGATTTGTGGAATGGTTAAAAGTGCATGAAAATGGCCAATTTACTCACTCTGAGGTCTCAAAAAGTGTTTCTTCACCCCGGGAAGTGAATTAAATACCATTTGGAGGCATTTAATGTTCAAGCAAAAACAGCTGATTTTTGACAAAAGAGATAACACCCCCCATTACGTCATGCTTCAGAAAGGTGAAACATTTTCCGTTTTCAAATGTTTTATTTTTGAATGTCAGTTCACATTTGTAGGTGGATCATCAGTTTTAGAGCTAAAATTAGCATGTTTAAAGTGATTTTCATGCTTCCAGGGGCCCGGGAAGTAAATTAAATACCATTTGGAGGCATTTAATGTTCAAGCAAAAACAGCTGATTTTTGACAAAAGAGATAACACCCCCCCCATTACGTCATTCTTCAGAAAGGTGAAAAATGGTCAGTTTTCAAATGTTTTATTTTTGAACGTCAGTTCACATTTGTAGGTGGATTATTAGTTTTAGAGCTAAAATTAGCATGTTTAAAGTGATTTTCATGCTTCCAGGGGCCGGGGAAGTGAACTAAATACCATTTGGAGGCATTTAATGTTCAAGCAAAAACGGCTGATTTTGGACAAAAGAGATAACACCCCCCCATTACGTCATTCTTCAGAAAGGTGAAAAATGGTCCATTTTCAAATGTTTTATTTTTGAACGTCAGTTCACATTTGTAGGTGGATTATTAGTTTTAGAGCTAAAATGAGCATGTTTAAAGTGATTTTCATGCTTCCAGGGGCTCTAAACACAAGATTTGTGGAATGGTTAAAAGTGCATGAAAAT
Organism: Lissotriton helveticus; assembly: GCF_964261635.1. Lineage (NCBI taxonomy): Eukaryota > Metazoa > Chordata > Amphibia > Caudata > Salamandridae > Lissotriton > Lissotriton helveticus. Next base: position 5,527,726 of record NW_027611740.1, read on the forward strand.
GGCCAATTTGCTCACTCTGAGGTCTCAAAAAGTGTTTCTTCACCCCGGGAAGTGAATTAAATACCATTTGGAGGCATTTAATGTTCAAGCAAAAACGGCTGATTTTTGACAAAAGAAATAACACCCCCCCATTACGTCATTCTTCAGAAAGGTGAAAAATTGTCCGTTTTCAAAAGTTTTTTTTTTTAACGTCAGTTCACATTTGTAGGTGGATTATTAGTTTCAGAGCTAAAATTATCATGTTTAAAGTGATTTTCATGCTTCCAGGGGCCGGGGAAGTGAATTAAATACCATTTGGAGGCATTTAATGTTCAAGCAAAAACAGCTGATTTTTGACAAAAGAGATAACACCCCCCCATTACGTCATTCTTCAGAAAGGTGAAAAATGGTCCGTTTTCAAATGTTTTATTTTTGAACGTCACTTCACATTTGTAGGTGGATTATTAGTTTTAGAGCTAAAATTAGCATGTTTAAAGTGATTTTCATGCTTCCAGGGGCTCTAAACACAAGATTTGTGGAATGGTTAAAAGTGCATGAAAATGGCCAATTTGCTCACTCTGAGGTCTCAAAAAGTGTTTCTTCACCCCGGGAAGTGAATTAAATACCATTTGGAGGCATTTAATGTTCAAGCAAAAACGGCTGATTTTTGACAAAAGAAATAACACCCCCCCCATTACGTCATTCTTCAGAAAGGTGAAAAATTGTCCGTTTTCAAATGTTTTATTTTTTAACGTCAGTTCACATTTGTAGGTGGATTATTAGTTTTAGAGCTAAAATTATCATGTTTAAAGTGATTTTCATGCTTCCAGGGGCCGGGAAAGTGAATTAAATACCATTTGGAGGCATTTAATGTTCAAGCAAAAACAGCTGATTTTTGACAAAAGAGATAACACCCCCCCATTACGTCATTCTTCAGAAAGGTGAAAAATGGTCCCTTTTCAAATGTTTTATTTTTGAACGTCAGTTCACATTTGTAGGTGGATTATTAGTTTTAGAGCTAAAATTAGCATGTTTAAAGTGATTTTCATGCTTCCAGGGGCCGGGGAAGTGAATTAAATACCATTTGGAGGCATTTAATGTTCAAGCAAAAACAGCTGATTTTTGACAAAAGAGATGACACCCCCCATTACGTCATTCTTCAGAAAGGTGAAAAATGATCTGTATTCAAATGTTTTATTTTTGAACGTCAGTTCACATTTGTAGGTGGATTATTAGTTTTAGTGCTAAAATTAGCATGTTTAAAGTGATTTTCATGCTTCCAGGGGCTCTAAACACAAGATTTGTGGAATGGTAAAAAGTGCATGAAAATGGCCAATTTGCTCACTCTGAGGTCTCAAAAAGTGTTTCTTCACCCCGGGAAGTGAATTAAATACCATTTGGAGGCATTTAATGTTCAAGCAAAAACAGCTGATTTTTGACGAAAGAGATAACACCCCCCCATTACGTCATTCTTCAGAAAGGTGAAAAATGGTCCGTTTTGAAATGTTTTATTTTTGAACGTCAGTTCACATTTGTAGGTGGATTATTAGTTTTAGAGCTAAAATTAGCATGTTTAAAGTCATTTTCATGCTTTCAGGGGCCCGGGAAGTGAATTAAATACCATTTGGAGGCATTTAATGTTCAAGCAAAAACAGCTGATTTTTGACAAAAGAGATAACACCCCCCATTACGTCATTCTTCAGAAAGGTGAAAAATGGTCCGTTTTCAAATGTTTTATTTTTGAACGTCAGTTCACATTTGTAGGTGGATTATTAGTTTTAGAGCTAAAATTAGCATGTTTAAAGTGATTTTCATGCTTCCAGGGGCCGGGGAAGTGAATTAAATACCATTTGGAGGCATTTAATGTTCAAGCAAAAACAGCTGATTTTTGACAAAAGAGATAACACCCCCCCATTACGTCATTCTTCAGAAAGGTGAAAAATGATCCGTTTTCAAATGTTTTATTTTTTAACGTCAGTTCACATTTGTAGGTGGATTATTAGTTTTACAGCTAAAATTAGCATGTTTAAAGTGATTTTCATGCTTCCAGGGACCTTAAACACAAGATTTGTGGAATGGTTAAAAGTGCATGAAAATTGCCAATTTACTCACTCTGAGGTCTCAAAAAGTGTTTCTTCACCCCGGGAAGTGAATTAAATACCATTTGGAGGCATTTAATGTTCAAGCAAAAACAGCTGATTTTTGACAAAAGACATAACACCCCCCATTACGTCATGCTTCAGAAAGGTGAAAATTTTTCCGTTTTCAAATGTTTTATTTTTTAACGTCAGTTCACATATGTAGGTGCATTACTAGTTTTAGAGCTAAAATTAGCATTTTTAAAGTGATTTTCATGCTTCCAGGGGCTCTAAACACAAGATTTGTGGAATGGTTGAAAGTGCATGAAAATGGCCAATTTGCTCACTCTGAGGTCTCAAAAAGTGTTTCTTCACCCCGGGAAGTGAATTAAATACCATTTGGAGGCATTTAATGTTCAAGCAATAACAGCTGATTTTTGACGAAAGAGATAACACCCCCCCATTACGTCATTCTTCAGAAAGGTGAAAAATGGTCCGTTTTCAAATGTTTTATTTTTGAATGTCAGTTCATATTTGTAGGTGGATAATTAGTTTTAGAGCTAAAATTAGCATGTTTAAAGGGATTTTCATGCTTTCAGGGGCTCTAAACACAAGATTTGTGGAATGGTTGAAAGTGCATGAAAATGGCCAATTTGCTCACTCTGAGGTCTCAAAAAGTGTTTCTTCACCCCAGGAAGTGAATTAAATACCATTTGGAGGCATTTAATGTTCAAGCAAAAACAGCTGATTTTTGATAAAAGAGATAACACCCCCCCATTACGTCATTCTTCAGAAAAGTGAAAAATGGTCCGTTTTCAAATGTTTTATTTTTGAACGTCAGTTCACATTTGTAGGTGGATTATTAGTTTTAGAGCTAAAATTAGCATGTTTAAAGTCATTTTCATGCTTTCAGGGGCCCGGGAAGTGAATTAAATACCATTTGGAGGCATTTAATGTTCAAGCAAAAACAGCAGATTTTTGACAAAAGAGATAACACCCCCCCATTACGTCATTCTTCAGAAAGGTGAAAAAAATGGTCCGTTTTCAAATGTTTTATTTTTGAACGTCAGTTCACATTTGTAGGTGGATTATTAGTTTTAGAGCTAAAATTAGCATGTTTAAAGTGATTTTCATGCTTCCAGGGGCCGGGGAAGTGAATTAAATACCATTTGGAGGCATTTAATGTTCAAGCAAAAACAGCTGATTTTTGACAAAAGAGATAACACCCCCCATTACGTCATTCTTCAGAAAGGTGAAAAATGGTCCGTTTTCAAATGTTTTATTTTTTAACGTCAGTTCACATTTGTAGGTGGATTATTAGTTTTAGAGCTAAAATTAGCATGTTTAAAGTGATTTTCATGCTTCCAGGGGCTCTAAACACAAGATTTGTGGAATGGTTAAAAGTGCATGAAAATGGCCAATTTGCTCACTATGAGGTCTCAAAAAGTGTTTCTTCACCCCGGGAAGTGAATTAAATACCATTTGGAGGCATTTAATGTTCAAGCAAAAACAGCTGATTTTTGACGAAAGAGATAACACCCCTCCATTACGTCATTCTTCAGAAAGGTGAAAAATGGTCCGTTTTCAAATGTTTTATTTTTGAATGTCAGTTCATATTTGTAGCTGGATAATTAGTTTTAGAGCTAAAATTAGCATGTTTAAAGTGATTTTCATGCTTTCAGGGGCTCTAAACACAAGATTTGTGGCATGGTTAAAAGTGCATGAAAATGGCCAATTTGCTCACTCTGAGGTCTCAAAAAGTGTTTCTTCACCCCAGAAAGTGAATTAAATACCATTTGGAGGCATTTAAAGTTCAAACAAAAACAGCTGATTTTTGACAAAAGAGATAACACCCCCCCCATTACGTCATTCTTCAGAAAAGTGAAAAATGGTCCGTTTTCAAATGTTTTATTTTTGAACGTCAGTTCACATTTGTGGGTGGATTATTAGTTTTAGAGCTAAAATTAGCATGTTTAAAGTCATTTTCATGCTTTCAGGGGCCCGGGAAGTGAATTAAATACCATTTGGAGGCATTTAATGTTCAAGCAAAAACGGCTGATTTTTGACAAAAGAGATAACACTCCCCCATTACGTCATTCTTCAGAAAGGTGAAAAAAATGGTCCGTTTTCAAATGTTTTATTTTTGAACGTCAGTTCACATTTGTAGGTGGATTATTAGTTTTAGAGCTAAAATTAGCATGTTTAAAGTGATTTTCATGCTTCCAGGGGCCGGGGAAGTGAATTAAATACCATTTGGAGGCATTTAATGTTCAAGCAAAAACAGCTGATTTTTGACAAAAGAGATGACACCCCCCATTACGTCATTCTTCAGAAAGGTGAAAAATGATCCGTTTTCAAATGTTTTATTTTTGAACGTCAGTTCACATTTGTAGGTGGATTATTAGTTTTAGTGCTAAAATTAGCATGTTTAAAGTGATTTTCATGCTTCCAGGGGCTCTAAACACAAGATTTGTGGAATGGTAAAAAGTGCATGAAAATGGCCAATTTGCTCACTCTGAGGTCTCAAAAAGTGTTTCTTCACCCCGGGAAGTGAATTAAATACCATTTGGAGGCATTTAATGTTCAAGCAAAAACAGCTGATTTTTGACGAAAGAGATAACACCCCCCCATTACGTCATTCTTCAGAAAGGTGAAAAATGGTCCGTTTTGAAATGTTTTATTTTTGAACGTCAGTTCACATTTGTAGGTGGATTATTAGTTTTAGAGCTAAAATTAGCATGTTTAAAGTCATTTTCATGCTTTCAGGGGCCCGGGAAGTGAATTAAATACCATTTGGAGGCATTTAATGTTCAAGCAAAAACGGCTGATTTTTGACAAAAGAGATAACACCCCCTCATTACGTCATTCTTCAGAAAGGTGAAAAAAATGGTCCGTTTTCAAATGTTTTATTTTTGAACGTCAGTTCACATTTGTAGGTGGATTATTAGTTTTAGAGCTAAAATTAGCATGTTTAAAGTGATTTTCATGCTTCCAGGGGCCGGGGAAGTAAATTAAATACCATTTGGAGGCATTTAATGTTCAAGCAAAAACAGCTGATTTTTGACAAAAGAGATAACACCCCCCATTACGTCATTCTTCAGAAAGGTGAAAAATGGTCCGTTTTCAAATGTTTTATTTTTGAAGGTCAGTTCACATTTGTAGGTGGATTATTAGTTTTAGAGCTAAAATTAGCATGTTTAAAGTGATTTTCATGCTTCCAGGGGCCCGGGAAGTGAATTAAATACCATTTGGAGGCATTTAATGTTCAAGCAAAAACAGCTGATTTTTGACAAAAGAGATAACACCCCCCATTACGTCATTCTTCAGAAAGGTGAAAAATGGTCCGTTTTCAAATGTTTTATTTTTGAACGTCAGTTCACATTTGTAGGTGGATTATTAGTTTTAGAGCTAAAATTAGCATGTTTAAAGTGATTTTCATGCTTCCAGGGGCCGGGGAAGTGAATTAAATACCATTTGGAGGCATTTAATGTTCAAGCAAAAACAGCTGATTTTTGACAAAAGAGATAACACCCCCCCCATTACGTCATTCTTCAGAAAGGTGAAAAATGATCCGTTTTCAAATGTTTTATTTTTTAACGTCAGTTCACATTTGTAGGTGGATTATTAGTTTTACAGCTAAAATTAGCATGTTTAAAGTGATTTTCATGCTTCCAGGGACCTTAAACACAAGATTTGTGGAATGGTTAAAAGTGCATGAAAATTGCCAATTTACTCACTCTGAGGTCTCAAAAAGTGTTTCTTCACCCCGGGAAGTGAATTAAATACCATTTGGAGGCATTTAATGTTCAAGCAAAAACAGCTGATTTTTGACAAAAGACATAACACCCCCCATTACGTCATGCTTCAGAAAGGTGAAAATTTTTCCGTTTTCAAATGTTTTATTTTTGAATGTCAGTTCACATTTGTAGGTGGATCATCAGTTTTAGAGCTAAAATTAGCATGTTTAAAGTGATTTTCATGCTTCCAGGGACCTTAAACACAAGATTTGTGGAATGGTTAAAAGTGCATGAAAATGGCCAATTTACTCACTCTGAGGTCTCAAAAAGTGTTTTTTCACCCCGGGAAGTGAATTAAATACCATTTGGAGGCATTTAATGTTCAAGCAAAAACAGCTGATTTTTGACAAAAGAGATAACACCCCCCCATTACGTCATTCTTCAGAAAGGTGAAAAATGATCCGTTTTCAAATGTTTTATTTTAGAACGTCAGTTCACATTTGCAGGTGGATTATTAGTTTTACAGCTAAAATTAGCATGTTTAAAGTGATTTTCATGCTTCCAGGGACCTTAAACACAAGATTTGTGGAATGGTTAAAAGTGCATGAAAATGGCCAATTTACTCACTCTGAGGTCTCAAAAAGTGTTTCTTCACCCCGGGAAGTGAATTAAATACCATTTGGAGGCATTTAATGTTCAAGCAAAAACAGCTGATTTTTGACAAAAGAGATAACACCCCCCATTACGTCATGCTTCAGAAAGGTGAAACATTTTCCGTTTTCAAATGTTTTATTTTTGAATGTCAGTTCACATTTGTAGGTGGATCATCAGTTTTAGAGCTAAAATTAGCATGTTTAAAGTGATTTTCATGCTTCCAGGGGCCCGGGAAGTAAATTAAATACCATTTGGAGGCATTTAATGTTCAAGCAAAAACAGCTGATTTTTGACAAAAGAGATAACACCCCCCCCATTACGTCATTCTTCAGAAAGGTGAAAAATGGTCAGTTTTCAAATGTTTTATTTTTGAACGTCAGTTCACATTTGTAGGTGGATTATTAGTTTTAGAGCTAAAATTAGCATGTTTAAAGTGATTTTCATGCTTCCAGGGGCCGGGGAAGTGAACTAAATACCATTTGGAGGCATTTAATGTTCAAGCAAAAACGGCTGATTTTGGACAAAAGAGATAACACCCCCCCATTACGTCATTCTTCAGAAAGGTGAAAAATGGTCCATTTTCAAATGTTTTATTTTTGAACGTCAGTTCACATTTGTAGGTGGATTATTAGTTTTAGAGCTAAAATGAGCATGTTTAAAGTGATTTTCATGCTTCCAGGGGCTCTAAACACAAGATTTGTGGAATGGTTAAAAGTGCATGAAAATGGCCAATTTGCTCACTCTGAGGTCTCAAAAAGTGTTTCTTCACCCCGGGAAGTGAATTAAATACCATTTGGAGGCATTTAATGTTCAAGCAAAAACGGCTGATTTTTGACAAAAGAAATAACACCCCCCCATTACGTCATTCTTCAGAAAGGTGAAAAATTGTCCGTTTTCAAAAGTTTTTTTTTTTAACGTCAGTTCACATTTGTAGGTGGATTATTAGTTTCAGAGCTAAAATTATCATGTTTAAAGTGATTTTCATGCTTCCAGGGGCCGGGGAAGTGAATTAAATACCATTTGGAGGCATTTAATGTTCAAGCAAAAACAGCTGATTTTTGACAAAAGAGATAACACCCCCCCATTACGTCATTCTTCAGAAAGGTGAAAAATGGTCCGTTTTCAAATGTTTTATTTTTGAACGTCACTTCACATTTGTAGGTGGATTATTAGTTTTAGAGCTAAAATTAGCATGTTTAAAGTGATTTTCATGCTTCCAGGGGCTCTAAACACAAGATTTGTGGAATGGTTAAAAGTGCATGAAAATGGCCAATTTGCTCACTCTGAGGTCTCAAAAAGTGTTTCTTCACCCCGGGAAGTGAATTAAATACCATTTGGAGGCATTTAATGTTCAAGCAAAAACGGCTGATTTTTGACAAAAGAAATAACACCCCCCCCATTACGTCATTCTTCAGAAAGGTGAAAAATTGTCCGTTTTCAAATGTTTTATTTTTTAACGTCAGTTCACATTTGTAGGTGGATTATTAGTTTTAGAGCTAAAATTATCATGTTTAAAGTGATTTTCATGCTTCCAGGGGCCGGGAAAGTGAATTAAATACCATTTGGAGGCATTTAATGTTCAAGCAAAAACAGCTGATTTTTGACAAAAGAGATAACACCCCCCCATTACGTCATTCTTCAGAAAGGTGAAAAATGGTCCCTTTTCAAATGTTTTATTTTTGAACGTCAGTTCACATTTGTAGGTGGATTATTAGTTTTAGAGCTAAAATTAGCATGTTTAAAGTGATTTTCATGCTTCCAGGGGCCGGGGAAGTGAATTAAATACCATTTGGAGGCATTTAATGTTCAAGCAAAAACAGCTGATTTTTGACAAAAGAGATGACACCCCCCATTACGTCATTCTTCAGAAAGGTGAAAAATGATCCGTATTCAAATGTTTTATTTTTGAACGTCAGTTCACATTTGTAGGTGGATTATTAGTTTTAGTGCTAAAATTAGCATGTTTAAAGTGATTTTCATGCTTCCAGGGGCTCTAAACACAAGATTTGTGGAATGGTAAAAAGTGCATGAAAATGGCCAATTTGCTCACTCTGAGGTCTCAAAAAGTGTTTCTTCACCCCGGGAAGTGAATTAAATACCATTTGGAGGCATTTAATGTTCAAGCAAAAACAGCTGATTTTTGACGAAAGAGATAACACCCCCCCATTACGTCATTCTTCAGAAAGGTGAAAAATGGTCCGTTTTGAAATGTTTTATTTTTGAACGTCAGTTCACATTTGTAGGTGGATTATTAGTTTTAGAGCTAAAATTATCATGTTTAAAGTGATTTTCATGCTTCCAGGGGCCGGGAAAGTGAATTAAATACCATTTGGAGGCATTTAATGTTCAAGCAAAAACAGCTGATTTTTGACAAAAGAGATAACACCCCCCCATTACGTCATTCTTCAGAAAGGTGAAAAATGGTCCCTTTTCAAATGTTTTATTTTTGAACGTCAGTTCACATTTGTAGGTGGATTATTAGTTTTAGAGCTAAAATTAGCATGTTTAAAGTGATTTTCATGCTTCCAGGGGCCCGGGAAGTGAATTAAATACCATTTGGAGGCATTTAATGTTCAAGCAAAAACAGCTGATTTTTGACAAAAGAGATAACACCCCCCATTACGTCATTCTTCAGAGAGGTGAAAAATGGTCCATTTTCAAATGTTTTATTTTTTAACGTCAGTTCACATTTGTAGGTGGATTATTAGTTTTAGAGCTAAAATTAGCATGTTTAAAGTGATTTTCATGCTTCCAGGGGCTCTAAACACAAGATTTGTGGAATGGTTAAAAGTGCATGAAAATGGCCAATTTGCTCACTCTGAGGTCTCAAAAAGTGTTTCTTCACCCCGGGAAGTGAATTAAATACCATTTGGAGGCATTTAATGTTCAAGCAAAAACAGCTGATTTTTGACGAAAGAGATAACACCCCCCCATTACGTCATTCTTCAGAAAGGTGAAAAATGGTCCGTTTTCAAATGTTTTATTTTTGAATGTCAGTTCATATTTGTAGGTGGATAATTCGTTTTAGAGCTAAAATTAGCATGTTTAAAGTGATTTTCATGCTTTCAGGGGCTCTAAACACAAGATTTGTGGCATGGTTAAAAGTGCATGAAAATGGCCAATTTGCTCACTCTGAGGTCTCAAAAAGTGTTTCTTCACCCCAGAAAGTGAATTAAATACCATTTGGAGGCATTTAATGTTCAAGCAAAAACAGCTGATTTTTGACAAAAGAGATAACACCCCCCCCATTACGTCATTCTTCAGAAAAGTGAAAAATGGTCCGTTTTCAAATGTTTTATTTTTGAACGTCAGTTCACATTTGTAGGTGGATTATTAGTTTTAGAGCTAAAATTAGCATGTTTAAAGTCATTTTCATGCTTTCAGGGGCCCGGGAAGTGAATTAAATACCATTTGGAGGCATTTAATGTTCAAGCAAAAACGGCTGATTTTTGACAAAAGAGATAACACCCCCCCATTACGTCATTCTTCAGAAAGGTGAAAAAAATGGTCCGTTTTCAAATGTTTTATTTTTGAACGTCAGTTCACATTTGTAGGTGGATTATTAGTTTTAGAGCTAAAATTAGCATGTTTAAAGTGATTTTCATGCTTCCAGGGGCCGGGGAAGTGAATTCAATACCATTTGGAGGCATTTAATGTTCAAGCAAAAACAGCTGATTTTTGACAAAAGAGATGACACCCCCCATTACGTCATTCTTCAGAAAGGTGAAAAATGATCCGTTTTCAAATGTTTTATTTTTGAACGTCAGTTCACATTTGTAGGTGGATTATTAGTTTTAGAGCTAAAATTAGCATGTTTAAAGTGATTTTCATGCTTCCAGGGGCTCTAAACACAAGATTTGTGGAATGGTAAAAAGTGCATGAAAATGGCCAATTTGCTCACTCTGAGGTCTCAAAAAGTGTTTCTTCACCCCGGGAAGTGAATTAAATACCATTTGGAGGCATTTAATGTTCAAGCAAAAACAGCTGATTTTTGACGAAAGAGATAACACCCCCCCATTACGTCATTCTTCAGAAAGGTGAAAAATGGTCCGTTTTGAAATGTTTTATTTTTGAACGTCAGTTCACATTTGTAGGTGGATTATTAGTTTTAGAGCTAAAATTAGCATGTTTAAAGTCATTTTCATGCTTTCAGGGGCCCGGGAAGTGAATTAAATACCATTTGGAGGCATTTAATGTTCAAGCAAAAACGGCTGATTTTTGACAAAAGAGATAACACCCCCCCATTACGTCATTCTTCAGAAAGGTGAAAAAAATGGTCCGTTTTCAAATGTTTTATTTTTGAACGTCAGTTCACATTTGTAGGTGGATTATTAGTTTTAGAGCTAAAATTAGCATGTTTAAAGTGATTTTCATGCTTCCAGGGGCCGTGGAAGTGAATTAAATACCATTTGGAGGCATTTAATGTTCAAGCAAAAACAGCTGATTTTTGACAAAAGAGATAACACCCCCATTACGTCATTCTTCAGAAAGGTGAAAAATGGTCCGTTTTCAAATGTTTTATTTTTGAACGTCAGTTCACATTTGTAGGTGGATTATTAGTTTTAGAGCTAAAATTAGCATGTTTAAAGTGATTTTCATGCTTCCAGGGGCCCGGGAAGTGAATTAAATACCATTTGGAGGCATTTAATGTTCAAGCAAAAACAGCTGATTTTTGACAAAAGAGATAACACCCCCCATTACGTCATTCTTCAGAAAGGTGAAAAATGGTCCGTTTTCAAATGTTTTATTTTTGAATGTCAGTTCACATTTGTAGGTGGATTATTAGTTTTAGAGCTAAAATTAGCATGTTTAAAGTGATTTTCATGCTTCCAGGGGCCGGGGAAGTGAATTAAATACCATTTGGAGGCATTTAATGTTCAAGCAAAAACAGCTGATTTTTGACAAAAGAGATAACACCCCCCCATTACGTCATTCTTCAGAAAGGTGAAAAATGATCCGTTTTCAAATGTTTTATTTTTTAACGTCAGTTCACATTTGTAGGTGGATTATTAGTTTTACAGCTAAAATTAGCATGTTTAAAGTGATTTTCATGCTTCCAGGGACCTTAAACACAAGATTTGTGGAATGGTTAAAAGTGCATGAAAATGGCCAATTTACTCACTCTGAGGTCTCAAAAAGTGTTTCTTCACCCCGGGAAGTGAATTAAATACCATTTGGAGGCATTTAATGTTCAAGCAAAAACAGCTGATTTTTGACAAAAGACATAACACCCCCCATTACGTCATGCTTCAGAAAGGTGAACATTTTTCCGTTTTCAAATGTTTTATTTTTGAATGTCAGTTCACATTTGTAGGTGGATCATCAGTTTTAGAGCTAAAATTAGCATGTTTAAAGTGATTTTCATGCTTCCAGGGACCTTAAACACAAGATTTGTGGAATGGTTAAAAGTGCATGAAAATGGCCAATTTACTCACTCTGAGGTCTCAAAAAGTGTTTCTTCACCCCGGGAAGTGAATTAAATACCATTTGGAGGCATTTAATGTTCAAGCAAAAACAGCTGATTTTTGACAAAAGAGATAACACCCCCCCATTACGTCATTCTTCAGAAAGGTGAAAAATTATCCGTTTTCAAATGTTTTATTTTAGAACGTCAGTTCACATTTGCAGGTGGATTATTAGTTTTACAGCTAAAATTAGCATGTTTAAAGTGATTTTCATGCTTCCAGGGACCTTAAACACAAGATTTGTGGAATGGTTAAAAGTGCATGAAAATGGCCAATTTACTCACTCTGAGGTCTCAAAAAGTGTTTCTTCACCCCGGGAAGTGAATTAAATACCATTTGGAGGCATTTAATGTTCAAGCAAAAACAGCTGATTTTTGACAAAAGAGATAACACCCCCCATTACGTCATGCTTCAGAAAGGTGAAACATTTTCCGTTTTCAAATGTTTTATTTTTGAATGTCAGTTCACATTTGTAGGTGGATCATCAGTTTTAGAGCTAAAATTAGCATGTTTAAAGTGATTTTCATGCTTCCAGGGGCCCGGGAAGTGAATTAAATACCATTTGGAGGCATTTAATGTTCAAGCAAATACAGCTGATTTTTGACAAAAGAGATAACACCCCCCCCCCCCATTACGTCATTCTTCAGAAAGGTGAAAAATGGTCCGTTTTCAAATGTTTTATTTTTTAACGTCAGTTCACATTTGTAGGTGGATTATTAGTTTTAGAGCTAAAATTAGCATGTTTAAAGTGATTTTCATGCTTGCAGGGGCTCTAAACACAAGATTTGTGGAATGGTTAAAAGTGCATGAAAATGGCCAATTTGCTCACTCTGAGGTCTCAAAAAGTGTTTCTTCACCCCGGGAAGTGAATTAAATACCATTTGGAGGCATTTAATGTTCAAGCAAAAACAGCTGATTTTTGACGAAAGAGATAACACCCCTCCATTACGTCATTCTTCAGAAAGGTGAAAAATGGTCCGTTTTCAAATGTTTTATTTTTGAATGTCAGTTCATATTTGTAGGTGGATAATTAGTTTTAGAGCTAAAATTAGCATGTTTAAAGTGATTTTCATGCTTTCAGGGGCTCTAAACACAAGATTTGTGGCATGGTTAAAAGTGCATGAAAATGGCCAATTTGCTCACTCTGAGGTCTCAAAAAGTGTTTCTTCACCCCAGAAAGTGAATTAAATACCATTTGGAGGCATTTAAAGTTCAAGCAAAAACAGCTGATTTTTGACAAAAGAGATAACCCCCCCCCCATTACGTCATTCTTCAGAAAAGTGAAAAATGGTCCGTTTTCAAATGTTTTATTTTTGAACGTCAGTTCACATTTGTGGGTGGATTATTAGTTTTAGAGCTAAAATTAGCATGTTTAAAGTCATTTTCATGCTTTCAGGGGCCCGGGAAGTGAATTAAATACCATTTGGAGGCATTTAATGTTCAAGCAAAAACGGCTGATTTTTGACAAAAGAGATAACACTCCCCCATTACGTCATTCTTCAGAAAGGTGAAAAAAATGGTCCGTTTTCAAATGTTTTATTTTTGAACGTCAGTTCACATTTGTAGGTGGATTATTAGTTTTAGAGCTAAAATTAGCATGTTTAAAGTGATTTTCATGCTTCCAGGGGCCGGGGAAGTGAATTAAATACCATTTGGAGGCATTTAATGTTCAAGCAAAAACAGCTGATTTTTGACAAAAGAGATGACACCCCCCATTACGTCATTCTTCAGAAAGGTGAAAAATGATCCGTTTTCAAATGTTTTATTTTTGAACGTCAGTTCACATTTGTAGGTGGATTATTAGTTTTAGAGCTAAAATTAGCATGTTTAAAGTGATTTTCATGCTTCCAGGGGCTCTAAACACAAGATTTGTGGAATGGTAAAAAGTGCATGAAAATGGCCAATTTGCTCACTCTGAGGTCTCAAAAAGTGTTTCTTCACCCCGGGAAGTGAATTAAATACCATTTGGAGGCATTTAATGTTCAAGCAAAAACAGCTGATTTTTGACGAAATAGATAACACCCCCCCATTACGTCATTCTTCAGAAAGGTGAAAAATGGTCCGTTTTGAAATGTTTTATTTTTGAACGTCAGTTCACATTTGTAGGTGGATTATTAGTTTTAGAGCTAAAATTAGCATGTTTAAAGTCATTTTCATGCTTTCAGGGGCCCGGGAAGTGAATTAAATACCATTTGGAGGCATTTAGTGTTCAAGCAAAAACGGCTGATTTTTGACAAAAGAGATAACACCCCCCCATTACGTCATTCTTCAGAAAGGTGAAAAAATGGTCCGTTTTCAAATGTTTTATTTTTGAACGTCAGTTCACATTTGTAGGTGGATTATTAGTTTTAGAGCTAAAATTAGCATGTTTAAAGTGATTTTCATGCTTCCAGGGGCCGGGGAAGTGAATTAAATACCATTTGGAGGCATTTAATGTTCAAGCAAAAACAGCTGATTTTTGACAAAAGAGATAACACCCCCCATTACGTCATTCTTCAGAAAGGTGAAAAATGGTCCGTTTTCAAATGTTTTATTTTTGAACGTCAGTTCACATTTGTAGGTGGATTATTAGTTTTAGAGCTAAAATTAGCATGTTTAAAGTGATTTTCATGCTTCCAGGGGCCCGGGAAGTGAATTAAATACCATTTGGAGGCATTTAATGTTCAAGCAAAAACAGCTGATTTTTGACAAAAGAGATAACACCCCCCATTACGTCATTCTTCAGAAAGGTGAAAAATGGTCTGTTTTCAAATGTTTTATTTTTGAACGTCAGTTCACATTTGTAGGTGGATTATTAGTTTTGGAGCTAAAATTAGCATGTTTAAAGTGATTTTCATGCTTCCAGGGGCCGGGGAAGTGAATTAAATACCATTTGGAGGCATTTAATGTTCAAGCAAAAACAGCAGATTTTTGACAAAAGAGATAACACCCCCCCATTACGTCATTCTTCAGAAAGGTGAAAAATGATCCGTTTTCAAATGTTTTATTTTTTAACGTCAGTTCACATTTGTAGGTGGATTATTAGTTTTACAGCTAAAATTAGCATGTTTAAAGTGATTTTCATGCTTCCAGGGACCTTAAACACAAGATTTGTGGAATGGTTAAAAGTGCATGAAAATGGCCAATTTACTCACTCTGAGGTCTCAAAAAGTGTTTCTTCATCCCGGGAAGTGAATTAAATACCATTTGGAGGCATTTAATGTTCAAGCAAAAACAGCTGATTTTTGACAAAAGACATAACACCCCCCATTACGTCATGCTTCAGAAAGGTGAAAATTTTTCCGTTTTCAAATGTTTTATTTTTGAATGTCAGTTCACATTTGTAGGTGGATCATCAGTTTTAGAGCTAAAATTAGCATGTTTAAAGTGATTTTCATGCTTCCAGGGACCTTAAACACAAGATTTGTGGAATGGTTAAAAGTGCATGAAAATGGCCAATTTGCTCACTCTGAGGTCTCAAAAAGTGTTTCTTCACCCCGGGAAGTGAATTAAATACCATTTGGAGGCATTTAATGTTCAAGCAAAAACAGCTGATTTTTGACAAAAGAGATAACACCCCCCCATTACGTCATTCTTCAGAAAGGTGAAAAATGATCCGTTTTCAAATGTTTTATTTTAGAACGTCAGTTCACATTTGCAGGTGGATTATTAGTTTTACAGCTAAAATTAGCATGTTTAAAGTGATTTTCATGCTTCCAGGGACCTTAAACACAAGATTTGTGGAATGGTTAAAAGTGCATGAAAATGGCCAATTTACTCACTCTGAGGTCTCAAAAATTGTTTCTTCAACCCGGGAAGTGAATTAAATACCATTTGGAGGCATTTAATGTTCAAGCAAAAACAGCTGATTTTTGACAAAAGAGATAACACCCCCCATTACGTCATGCTTCAGAAAGGTGAAACATTTTCCTTTTTCAAATGTTTTATTTTTGAATGTCAGTTCACATTTGTAGGTGGATCATCAGTTTTAGAGCTAAAATTAGCATGTTTAAAGTGATTTTCATGCTTCCAGGGGCCCGGGAAGTGAATTAAATACCATTTGGAGGCATTTAATGTTCAAGCAAAAACAGCTGATTTTTGACAAAAGAGATAACACCCCCCCCCATTACGTCATTCTTCAGAAAGGTGAAAAATGGTCAGTTTTCAAATGTTTTATTTTTGAACGTCAGTTCACATTTGTAGGTGGATTATTAGTTTTAGAGCTAAAATTAGCATGTTTAAAGTGATTTTCATGCTTCCAGGGGCCGGGGAAGTGAACTAAATACCATTTGGAGGCATTTAATGTTCAAGCAAAAACGGCTGATTTTGGACAAAAGAGATAACACCCCCCCATTACGTCATTCTTCAGAAAGGTGAAAAATGGTCCATTTTCAAATGTTTTATTTTTAAACGTCAGTTCACATTTGTAGGTGGATTATTAGTTTTAGAGCTAAAATGAGCATGTTTAAAGTGATTTTCATGCTTCCAGGGGCTCTAAACACAAGATTTGTGGAATGGTTAAAAGTGCATGAAAATGGCCAATTTGCTCACTCTGAGGTCTCAAAAAGTGTTTCTTCACCCCGGGAAGTGAATTAAATACCATTTGGAGGCATTTAATGTTCAAGCAAAAACGGCTGATTTTTGACAAAAGAAATAACACCCCCCCATTACGTCATTCTTCAGAAAGGTGAAAAATTGTCCGTTTTCAAATGCTTTTTTTTTTAACGTCAGTTCACATTTGTAGGTGGATTATTAGTTTCAGAGCTAAAATTATCATGTTTAAAGTGATTTTCATGCTTCCAGGGGCCGGGGAAGTGAATTAAATACCATTTGGAGGCATTTAATGTTCAAGCAAAAACAGCTGATTTTTGACAAAAGAGATAACACCCCCCCATTACGTCATTCTTCAGAAAGGTGAAAAATGGTCCGTTTTCAAATGTTTCATTTTTGAACGTCACTTCACATTTGTAGGTGGATTGTTAGTTTTAGAGCTAAAATTAGCATGTTTAAAGTGATTTTCATGCTTCCAGGGGCTCTAAACACAAGATTTGTGGAATGGTTAAAAGTGCATGAAAATGGCCAATTTGCTCACACTGAGGTCGCAAAAAGTGTTTCTTCACCCTAGAAAGTGAATTAAATACCATTTGGAGGCATTTAATGTTCAAGCAAAAACAGCTGATTTTTGACAAAAGAGATAACACCCCCCCCATTACGTCATTCTTCAGAAAAGTGAAAAATGGTCCGTTTTCAAATGTTTTATTTTTGAACGTCAGTTCACATTTGTAGGTGGATTATTAGTTTTAGAGCTAAAATTAGCATGTTTAAAGTCATTTTCATGCTTTCAGGGGCCCGGGAAGTGAATTAAATACCATTTGGAGGCATTTAATGTTCAAGCAAAAACGGCTGATTTTTGACAAAAGAGATAACACCCCCCCATTACGTCATTCTTCAGAAAGGTGAAAAAAATGGTCCGTTTTCAAATGTTTTATTTTTGAACGTCAGTTCACATTTGTAGGTGGATTATTAGTTTTAGAGCTAAAATTAGCATGTTTAAAGTGATTTTCATGCTTCCAGGGGCCGGGGAAGTGAACTAAATACCATTTGGAGGCATTTAATGTTCAAGCAAAAACGGCTGATTTTTGACGAAAGAGATAACACCCCCCCATTACGTCATTCTTCAGAAAGGTGAAAAATTGTCCGTTTTCAAATGTTTTTTTTTTTAACGTCAGTTCACATTTGTAGGTGGATTATTAGTTTCAGAGCTAAAATTATCATGTTTAAAGTGATTTTCATGCTTCCAGGGGCCGGGGAAGTGAATTAAATACCATTTGGAGGCATTTAATGTTCAAGCAAAAACAGCTGATTTTTGACAAAAGAGATAACACCCCCCCATTACGTCATTCTTCAGAAAGGTGAAAAATGGTCCATTTTCAAATGTTTTATTTTTGAATGTCAGTTCATATTTGTAGGTGGATTGTTAGTTTTAGAGCTAAAATTAGCATGTTTAAAGTGATTTTCATGCTTCCAGGGGCTCTAAACACAAGATTTGTGGAATGGTTAAAAGTGCATGAAAATGGCCAATTTGCTCACTCTGAGGTCGCAAAAAGTGTTTCTTCACCCTAGAAAGTGAATTAAATACCATTTGGAGGCATTTAATGTTCAAGCAAAAACAGCTGATTTTTGACAAAAGAGATAACACCCCCCCCATTACGTCATTCTTCAGAAAAGTGAAAAATGGTCAGTTTTCAAATGTTTTATTTTTGAACGTCAGTTCACATTTGTAGGTGGATTATTAGTTTTAGAGCTAAAATTAGCATGTTTAAAGTCATTTTCATGCTTTCAGGGGCCCGGGAAGTGAATTAAATACCATTTGGAGGCATTTAATGTTCAAGCAAAAACGGCTGATTTTTGACAAAAGAGATAACACCCCCCCATTACGTCATTCTTCAGAAAGGTGAAAAAAATGGTCCGTTTTCAAATGTTTTATTTTTGAACGTCAGTTCACATTTGTAGGTGGATTATTAGTTTTAGAGCTAAAATTAGCATGTTTAAAGTGATTTTCATGCTTCCAGGGGCCGGGGAAGTGAATTAAATACCATTTGGAGGCATTTAATGTTCAAGCAAAAACAGATGATTTTTGACAAAAGAGATAACACCCCCCCCATTACGTCATTCTTCAGAAAGGTGAAAAATGGTCAGTTTTCAAATGTTTTATTTTTGAACGTCAGTTCACATTTGTAGGTGGATTATTAGTTTTAGAGCTAAAATTAGCATGTTTAAAGTGATTTTCATGCTTCCAGGGGCCGGGGAAGTGAACTAAATACCATTTGGAGGCATTTAATGTTCAAGCAAAAACGGCTGATTTTTGACGAAAGAGATAACACCCCCCCATTACGTCATTCTTCAGAAAGGTGAAAAATTGTCCGTTTTCAAATGTTTTTTTTTTTAACGTCAGTTCACATTTGTAGGTGGATTATTAGTTTCAGAGCTAAAATTATCATGTTTAAAGTGATTTTCATGCTTCCAGGGGCCGGGGAAGTGAATTAAATACCATTTGGAGGCATTTAATGTTCAAGCAAAAACAGCAGATTTTTGACAAAAGAGATAACACCCCCCCATTACGTCATTCTTCAGAAAGGTGAAAAATGGTCCATTTTCAAATGTTTTATTTTTGAATGTCAGTTCATATTTGTAGGTGGATAATTAGTTTTAGAGCTAAAATTAGCATGTTTAAAGTGATTTTCATGCTTTCAGGGGCTCTAAACACAAGATTTGTGGAATGGTTAAAAGTGCATGAAAATGGCCAATTTGCTCACTCTGAGGTCTCAAAAAGTGTTTCTTCACCCCGGGAAGTGAATTAAATACCATTTGGAGGCATTTAATGTTCAAGCAAAAACGGCTGATTTTTGACAAAAGAAATAACACCCCCCCATTACGTCATTCTTCAGAAAGGTGAAAAATTGTCCGTTTTCAAATGTTTTTTTTTTTAACGTCAGTTCACATTTGTAGGTGGATTATTAGTTTCAGAGCTAAAATTATCATGTTTAAAGTGATTTTCATGCTTCCAGGGGCCGGGGAAGTGAATTAAATACCATTTGGAGGCATTTAATGTTCAAGCAAAAACAGCTGATTTTTGACAAAAGAGATAACACCCCCCCATTACGTCATTCTTCAGAAAGGTGAAAAATGGTCCGTTTTCAAATGTTTTATTTTTGAACGTCACTTCACATTTGTAGGTGGATTGTTAGTTTTAGAGCTAAAATTAGCATGTTTAAAGTGATTTTCATGCTTCCAGGGGCTCTAAACACAAGATTTGTGGAATGGTTAAAAGTGCATGAAAATGGCCAATTTGCTCACTCTGAGGTCTCAAAAAGTGTTTCTTCACCCCGGGAAGTGAATTAAATACCATTTGGAGGCATTTAATGTTCAAGCAAAAACAGCTGATTTTTGACGAAAGAGATAACACCCCCCCATTACGTCATTCTTCAGAAAGGTGAAAAATGGTCCGTTTTCAAATGTTTTATTTTTGAATGTCAGTTCATATTTGTAGGTGGATAATTAGTTTTAGAGCTAACATTAGCATGTTTAAAGTGATTTTCATGCTTTCAGGGGCTCTAAACACAAGATTTGTGGCATGGTTAAAAGTGCATGAAAATGGCCAATTTGCTCACTCTGAGGTCTCAAAAAGTGTTTCTTCACCCCAGAAAGTGAATTAAATACCATTTGGAGGCATTTAATGTTCAAGCAAAAACAGCTGATTTTTGACAAAAGAGATAACACCCCCCCCATTACGTCATTCTTCAGAAAAGTGAAAAATGGTCCGTTTTCAAATGTTTTATTTTTGAACGTCAGTTCACATTTGTAGGTGGATTATTAGTTTTAGAGCTAAAATTAGCATGTTTAAAGTCATTTTCATGCTTTCAGGGGCCCGGGAAGTGAATTAAATACCATTTGGAGGCATTTAATGTTAAAGCAAAAACGGCTGATTTTTGACAAAAGAGATAACACCCCCCCATTACGTCATTCTTCAGAAAGGTGAAAAAAATGGTCCGTTTTCAAATGTTTTATTTTTGAACGTCAGTTCACATTTGTAGGTGGATTATTCGTTTTAGAGCTAAAATTAGCATGTTTAAAGTGATTTTCATGCTTCCAGGGGCCGGGGAAGTGAATTAAATACCATTTGGAGGCATTTAATGTTCAAGCAAAAACAGCTGATTTTTGACAAAAGAGATGACACCCCCCATTACGTCATTCTTCAGAAAGGTGAAAAATGATCCGTTTTCAAATGTTTTATTTTTGAACGTCAGTTCACATTTGTAGGTGGATTATTAGTTTTAGAGCTAAAATTAGCATGTTTAAAGTGATTTTCATGCTTCCAGGGGCTCTAAACACAAGATTTGTGGAATGGTAAAAAGTGCATGAAAATGGCCAATTTGCTCACTCTGAGGTCTCAAAAAGTGTTTCTTCACCCCGGGAAGTGAATTAAATACCATTTGGAGGCATTTAATGTTCAAGCAAAAACAGCTGATTTTTGACGAAAGAGATAACACCCCCCCATTACGTCATTCTTCAGAAAGGTGAAAAATGGTCTGTTTTGAAATGTTTTATTTTTGAACGTCAGTTCACATTTGTAGGTGGATTATTAGTTTTAGAGCTAAAATTAGCATGTTTAAAGTCATTTTCATGCTTTCAGGGGCCCGGGAAGTGAATTAAATACCATTTGGAGGCATTTAATGTTCAAGCAAAAACGGCTGATTTTTGACAAAAGAGATAACACCCCCCCATTACGTCATTCTTCAGAAAGGTGAAAAAAATGGTCCGTTTTCAAATGTTTTATTTTTTAACGTCAGTTCACATTTGTAGGTGGATTATTAGTTTCAGAGCTAAAATTAGCATGTTTAAAGTGATTTTCATGCTTCCAGGGGCCGGGGAAGTGAATTAAATACCATTTGGAGGCATTTAATGTTCAAGCAAAAACAGCTGATTTTTGACAAAAGAGATAACACCCCCCATTACGTCATTCTTCAGAAAGGTGAAAAATGGTCCGTTTTCAAATGTTTTATTTTTGAACGTCACTTCACATTTGTAGGTGGATTGTTAGTTTTAGAGCTAAAATTAGCATGTTTAAAGTGATTTTCATGCTTCCAGGGGCTCTAAACACAAGATTTGTGGAATGGTTAAAAGTGCATGAAAATGGCCAATTTGCTCGCTCTGAGGTCGCAAAAAGTGTTTCTTCACCCCGGGAAGTGAATTAAATACCATTTGGAGGCATTTAATGTTCAAGCAAAAACGGCTGATTTGTGACAAAAGAAATAACACCCCCCCCATTACGTCATTCTTCAGAAAGGTGAAAAATTGTCCGTTTTCAAATGTTTTATTTTTTAACGTCAGTTCACATTTGTAGGTGGATTATTAGTTTTAGAGCTAAAATTATCATGTTTAAAGTGATTTTCATGCTTCCAGGGGCCGGGAAAGTGAATTAAATACCATTTGGAGGCATTTAATGTTCAAGCAAAAACAGCTGATTTTTGACAAAAGAGATAACACCCCCCCATTACGTCATTCTTCAGAAAGGTGAAAAATGGTCCCTTTTCAAATGTTTTATTTTTGAACGTCAGTTCACATTTGTAGGTGGATTATTAGTTTTAGAGCTAAAATTAGCATGTTTAAAGTGATTTTCATGCTTCCAGGAGCCCGGGAAGTGAATTAAATACCATTTGGAGGCATTTAATGTTCAAGCAAAAACAGCTGATTTTTGACAAAAGAGATAACACCCCCCATTACGTCATTCTTCAGAAAGGTGAAAAATGGTCCGTTTTCAAATGTTTTATTTTTTAACGTCAGTTCACATTTGTAGGTGGATTATTAGTTTTAGAGCTAAAATTAGCATGTTTAAAGTGATTTTCATGCTTCCAGGGGCTCTAAACACAAGATTTGTGGAATGGTTAAAAGTGCATGAAAATGGCCAATTTGCTCACTCTGAGGTCTCAAAAAGTGTTTCTTCACCCCGGGAAGTGAATTAAATACCATTTGGAGGCATTTAATGTTCAAGCAAAAACAGCTGATTTTTGACGAAAGAGATAACACCCCCCCATTACGTCATTCTTCAGAAAGGTGAAAAATGGTCCGTTTTCAAATGTTTTATTTTTGAATGTCAGTTCATATTTGTAGGTGGATAATTAGTTTTAGAGCTAAAATTAGCATGTTTAAAGTGATTTTCATGCTTTCAGGGGCTCTAAACACAAGATTTGTGGCATGGTTAAAAGTGCATGAAAATGGCCAATTTGCTCACTCTGAGGTCTCAAAAAGTGTTTCTTCACCCCAGAAAGTGAATTAAATACCATTTGGAGGCATTTAATGTTCAAGCAAAAACAGCTGATTTTTGACAAAAGAGATTACACCCCCCCCATTACGTCATTCTTCAGAAAAGTGAAAAATGGTCCGTTTTCAAATGTTTTATTTTTGAACGTCAGTTCACATTTGTAGGTGGATTATTAGTTTTAGAGCTAAAATTAGCATGTTTAAAGTCATTTTCATGCTTTCAGGGGCCCGGGAAGTGAATTAAATACCATTTGGAGGCATTTAATGTTAAAGCAAAAACGGCTGATTTTTGACAAAAGAGATGACACCCCCCATTACGTCATTCTTCAGAAAGGTGAAAAATGATCCGTTTTCAAATGTTTTATTTTTGAACGTCAGTTCACATTTGTAGGTGGATTATTAGTTTTAGAGCTAAAATTAGCATGTTTAAAGTGATTTTCATGCTTCCAGGGGCTCTAAACACAAGATTTGTGGAATGGTAAAAAGTGCATGAAAATGGCCAATTTGCTCACTCTGAGGTCTCAAAAAGTGTTTCTTCACCCCGGGAAGTGAATTAAATACCATTTGGAGGCATTTAATGTTCAAGCAAAAACAGCTGATTTTTGACGAAAGAGATAACACCCCCCCATTACGTCATTCTTCAGAAAGGTGAAAAATGGTCTGTTTTGAAATGTTTTATTTTTGAACGTCAGTTCACATTTGTAGGTGGATTATTAGTTTTAGAGCTAAAATTAGCATGTTTAAAGTCATTTTCATGCTTTCAGGGGCCCGGGAAGTGAATTAAATACCATTTGGAGGCATTTAATGTTCAAGCAAAAACGGCTGATTTTTGACAAAAGAGATAACACCCCCCATTACGTCATTCTTCAGAAAGGTGAAAAAAATGGTCCGTTTTCAAATGTTTTATTTTTGAACGTCAGTTCACATTTGTAGGTGGATTATTAGTTTTAGAGCTAAAATTAGCATGTTTAAAGTGATTTTCATGCTTCCAGGGGCCGGGGAAGTGAATTAACCCCTTTAAAGCGTTGTAAATAGACCTCCCCAGTGCTGCGCTGTCCATTGGAACTAGTAATGAATGGACGTCCAACGGTCGTGCGCAGCACTGGGGAGGTAGTGGCCGTGACGACCGTTGGCCGACGGCAGCAATTAAGGGGTTAAATACCATTTGGAGGCATTTAATGTTCAAGCAAAAACAGCTGATTTTTGACAAAAGAGATAACACCCCCCATTACGTCATTCTTCAGAAAGGTGAAAAATGGTCCGTTTTCAAATGTTTTATTTTTGAACGTCAGTTCACATTTGTAGGTGGATTATTAGTTTTAGAGCTAAAATTAGCATGTTTAAAGTGATTTTCATGCTTCCAGGGGCCCGGGAAGTGAATTAAATACCATTTGGAGGCATTTAATGTTCAAGCAAAAACAGCTGATTTTTGACAAAAGAGATAACACCCCCCATTACGTCATTCTTCAGAAAGGTGAAAAATGGTCCGTTTTCAAATGTTTTATTTTTGAATGTCAGTTCACATTTGTAGGTGGATTATTAGTTTTAGAGCTAAAATTAGCATGTTTAAAGTGATTTTCATGCTTCCAGGGGCCGGGGAAGTGAATTAAATACCATTTGGAGGCATTTAATGTTCAAGCAAAAACAGCTGATTTTTGACAAAAGAGATAACACCCCCCCATTACGTCATTCTTCAGAAAGGTGAAAAATGATCCGTTTTCAAATGTTTTATTTTTTAACGTCAGTTCACATTTGTAGGTGGATTATTAGTTTTACAGCTAAAATTAGCATGTTTAAAGTGATTTTCATGCTTCCAGGGACCTTAAACACAAGATTTGTGGAATGGTTAAAAGTGCATGAAAATGGCCAATTTACTCACTCTGAGGTCTCAAAAAGTGTTTCTTCACCCCGGGAAGTGAATTAAATACCATTTGGAGGCATTTAATGTTCAAGCAAAAACAGCTGATTTTTGACAAAAGACATAACACCCCCCATTACGTCATGCTTCAGAAAGGTGAAAATTTTTCCGTTTTCAAATGTTTTATTTTTGAACGTCAGTTCACATTTGTAGGTGGATTATTAGTTTTAGAGCTAAAATTAGCATGTTTAAAGTCATTTTCATGCTTTCAGGGGCCCGGGAAGTGAATTAAATACCATTTGGAGGCATTTAATGTTAAAGCAAAAACGGCAGATTTTTGACAAAAGAGATAACACCCCCCCATTACGTCATTCTTCAGAAAGGTGAAAAAAATGGTCCGTTTTCAAATGTTTTATTTTTGAACGTCAGTTCACATTTGTAGGTGGATTATTCGTTTTAGAGCTAAAATTAGCATGTTTAAAGTGATTTTCATGCTTCCAGGGGCCGGGGAAGTGAATTAAATACCATTTGGAGGCATTTAATGTTCAAGCAAAAACAGCTGATTTTTGACAAAAGAGATGTCCCCCCCATTACGTCATTCTTCAGAAAGGTGAAAAATGATCCGTTTTCAAATGTTTTATTTTTGAACGTCAGTTCACATGTGTAGGTGGATTATTAGTTTTAGAGCTAAAATTAGCATGTTTAAAGTGATTTTCATGCTTCCAGGGGCTCTAAACACAAGATTTGTGGAATGGTAAAAAGTGCATGAAAATGGCCAATTTGCTCACTCTGAGGTCTCAAAAAGTGTTTCTTCACCCCGGGAAGTGAATTAAATACCATTTGGAGGCATTTAATGTTCAAGCAAAAACAGCAGATTTTTGACGAAAGAGATAACACCCCCCCATTACGTCATTCTTCAGAAAGGTGAAAAATGGTCTGTTTTGAAATGTTTTATTTTTGAACGTCAGTTCACATTTGTAGGTGGATTATTAGTTTTAGAGCTAAAATTAGCATGTTTAAAGTCATTTTCATGCTTTCAGGGGCCCGGGAAGTGAATTAAATACCATTTGGAGGCATTTAATGTTCAAGCAAAAACGGCTGATTTTTGACAAAAGAGATAACACCCCCCCATTACGTCATTCTTCAGAAAGGTGAAAAAAATTGGCCGTTTTCAAATGTTTTATTTTTGAACGTCAGTTCACATTTGCAGGTGGATTATTAGTTTTACAGCTAAAATTAGCATGTTTAAAGTGATTTTCATGCTTCCAGGGACCTTAAACACAAGATTTGTGGAATGGTTAAAAGTGCATGAAAATGGCCAATTTACTCACTCTGAGGTCTCAAAAAGTGTTTCTTCACCCCGGGAAGTGAATTAAATACCATTTGGAGGCATTTAATGTTCAAGCAAAAACAGCTGATTTTTGACAAAAGAGATAACACCCCCCATTACGTCATGCTTCAGAAAGGTGAAACATTTTCCGTTTTCAAATGTTTTATTTTTGAATGTCAGTTCACATTTGTAGGTGGATCATCAGTTTTAGAGCTAAAATTAGCATGTTTAAAGTGATTTTCATTCTTCCAGGGGCCGGGGAAGTGAATTAAATACCATTTGGAGGCATTTAATGTTCAAGCAAAAACGGCTGATTTTGGACAAAAGAGATAACACCCCCCCATTACGTCATTCTTCAGAAAGGTGAAAAATGGTCCATTTTCAAATGTTTTATTTTTGAACGTCAGTTCACATTTGTAGGTGGATTATTAGTTTTAGAGCTAAAATGAGCATGTTTAAAGTGATTTTCATGCTTCCAGGGGCTCTAAACACAAGATTTGTGGAATGGTTAAAAGTGCATGAAAATGGCCAATTTGCTCACTCTGAGGTCTCAAAAAGTGTTTCTTCACCCCGGGAAGTGAATTAAATACCATTTGGAGGCATTTAATGTTCAAGCAAAAACGGCTGATTTTTGACAAAAGAAATAACACCCCCCCATTACGTCATTCTTCAGAAAGGTGAAAAATGGTCCGTTTTCAAATGTTTTATTTTTGAACGTCACTTCACATTTGTAGGTGGATTATTAGTTTTAGAGCTAAAATTAGCATGTTTAAAGTGATTTTCATGCTTCCAGGGGCCCGGGAAGTGAATTAAATACCATTTGGAGGCATTTGATGTTCAAGCAAAAACAGCTGATTTTTGACAAAAGAGATAACACCCCCCATTACGTCATTCTTCAGAAAGGTGAAAAATGGTCCGTTTTCAAATGTTTTATTTTTTAACGTCAGTTCACATTTGTAGGTGCATTATTAGTTTTAGAGCTAAAATTAGCATGTTTAAAGTGATTTTCATGCTTCCAGGGGCTCTAAACACAAGATTTGTGGAATGGTTAAAAGTGCATGAAAATGGCCAATTTGCTCACTCTGAGGTCTCAAAAAGTGTTTCTTCACCCCGGGAAGTGAATTAAATACCATTTGGAGGCATTTAATGTTCAAGCAATAACAGCTGATTTTTGACGAAAGAGATAATACCCCCCCATTACGTCATTCTTCAGAAAGGTGAAAAATGGTCCGTTTTCAAATGTTTTATTTTTGAATGTCAGTTTATATTTGTAGGTGGATAATTAGTTTTAGAGCTAAAATTGGCATGTTTAAAGTGATTTTCATGCTTTCAGGGGCTCTAAACACAAGATTTGTGGAATGGTTAAAAGTGCATGAAAATGGCCAATTTGCTCACTCTGAGGTCTCAAAAAGTGTTTCTTCACCCCGGGAAGTGAATTAAATACCATTTGGAGGCATTTAATGTTCAAGCAAAAACAGCTGATTTTTGACGAAAGAGATAACACCCCCCATTACGTCATTCTTCAGAAAGGTGAAAAATGGTCCGTTTTGAAATGTTTTATTTTTGAACGTCAGTTCACATTTGTAGGTGGATTATTATTTTTAGAGCTAAAATTAGCATGTTTAAAGTGATTTTCATCCTTCCAGGGGCTCTAAACACAAGATTTGTGGAATGGTTAAAAGTGCATGAAAATGGCCAATTTGCTCACTCTGAGGTCTCAAAAAGTGTTTCTTCACCCCGGGAAGTGAATTAAATACCATTTGGAGGCATTTAATGTTCAAGCAAAAACAGCTGATTTTTGACAAAAGAGATAACACCCCCCCATTACGTCATGCTTCAGAAAGGTGAAAAATTGTCCGTTTTCAAATGTTTTATTTTTGAATGTCAGTTCACATTTGTAGGTGGATCATCAGTTTTAGAGCTAAAATTAGCATGTTTAAAGTGATTTTCATGCTTCCAGGGGCCCGGGAAGTGAATTAAATACCATTTGGAGGCATTTAATGTTCAAGCAAAAACTGCTGATTTTTGACAAAAGAGATACCACCCCCCCATTACGTCATTCTTCAGAAAGGTGAAAAAAATGGTCCGTTTTCAAATGTTTTATTTTTGAACGTCAGTTCACATTTGTAGGTGGATTATTATTTTTAGAGCTAAAATTAGCATGTTTAAAGTGATTTTCATCCTTCCAGGGGCTCTAAACACAAGATTTGTGGAATGGTTAAAAGTGCATAAAAGTGGCCAATTTGCTCACTCTGAGGTCTCAAAAAGTGTTTCTTCACCCCGGGAAGTGAATTAAATACCATTTGGAGGCATTTAATGTTCAAGTAAAAACAGCTTAATTTTGACAAAAGAGATAACACCCCCCATTACGTCATTCTTCAGAAAGGTGAAAAATGGTCCGTTTTCAAATGTTTTATTTTTGAACGTCAGTTCACATTTGTAGGTGGAATCATTAGTTTTAGAGCAAAAATTAGCATGTTTAAAGTGATTTTCATGCTTCCAGGGGCCCGGGAAGTGAATTAAATACCATTTGGAGGCATTTATGTTCAAGCAAAAACAGCTGATTTTTGACAAAAGAGATAACACCCCCCCATTATGTCATTCTTCAGAAAGGTGAAAAATTGTCCGTTTTCAAATGTTTTATTTTTGAACGTCAGTTCACATTTGTAGGTGGATTATTAGTTTTAGAGCTAAAATTAGCATGTTTAAAGTGATTTTCATCCTTCCAGGGGCTCTAAACACAAAATTTGTGGAATGGTCAAAAGTGCATGAAAATGGCCTATTTGCTCACTCTGAGGTCTCAAAAAGTGTTTCTTCACCCCGGGAAGTGAATTAAATACCATTTGGAGGCATTTAATGTTTAAGCAAAAACAGCTGATTTTTGACAAAAGAGATAACACCCCCCCATTACGTCATGCTTCAGAAAGGTGAAAAATTGTCAGTTTTCAAATGTTTTATTTTTGAATGTCAGTTCACATTTGTAGCTGGATCATCCGTTTTAGAGCTAAAATTAGCATGTTTAAAGTGATTTTCATGCTTCCAGGGGCCCGGGAAGTGAATTAAATACCATTTGGAGGCATTTGATGTTCAAGCAAAAACAGCAGATTTTTGACAAAAGAGATAACACCCTCCCATTACGTCATTCTTCAGAAAGGTGAAAAATGGTCCGTTTTCAAATGTTTTATTTTTGAACGTCAGTTCACATTTGTAGGTGGATTATTAGTTTTAGAGCTAAAATTAGCATGTTTAAAGTGGTTTTCATGCTTCCAGGGGCCCGGGAAGTGAATTAAATACCATTTGGAGGCATTTAATGTTCAAGCAAAAACGGCTGATTTTTGACAAAAGAGATAACACCCCCCCATTACGTCATTCTTCAGAAAGGTGAAAAATGGTCCGTTTTCAAATGTTTTATTTTTGAACGTCAGTTCACATTTGTAGGTGGATTATTAGTTTTAGAGCTAAAATTAGCATGTTTAAAGTGATTTTCATGCTTCCAGGGGCCCGGGAAGTGAATTAAATACCATTTGGAGGCATTTAATGTTCAAGCAAAAACAGCTGATTTTTGACAAAAGAGATAACACCCCCCATTACGTCATTCTTCAGAAAGGTGAAAAATGGTCCGTTTTCAAATGTTTTATTTTTGAATGTCAGTTCACATTTGTAGGTGGATTATTAGTTTTAGAGCTAAAATTAGCACGTTTAAAGTGATTTTCATGCTTCCAGGGGCCGGGGAAGTGAATTAAATACCATTTGGAGGCATTTAATGTTCAAGCAAAAACAGCTGATTTTTGACAAAAGAGATAACACCCCCCCATTACGTCATTCTTCAGAAAGGTGAAAAATGATCCGTTTTCAAATGTTTTATTTTTTAACGTCAGTTCACATTTGTAGGTGGATTATTAGTTTTACAGCTAAAATTAGCATGTTTAAAGTGATTTTCATGCTTCCAGGGACCTTAAACACAAGATTTGTGGAATGGTTAAAAGTGCATGAAAATGGCCAATTTACTCACTCTGAGGTCTCAAAAAGTGTTTCTTCACCCCGGGAAGTGAATTAAATACCATTTGGAGGCATTTAATGTTCAAGCAAAAACAGCTGATTTTTGACAAAAGACATAACACCCCCCATTACGTCATGCTTCAGAAAGGTGAAAATTTTTCCGTTTTCAAATGTTTTATTTTTGAATGTCAGTTCACATTTGTAGGTGGATCATCAGTTTTAGAGCTAAAATTAGCATGTTTAAAGTGATTTTCATGCTTCCAGGGACCTTAAACACAAGATTTGTGGAATGGTTAAAAGTGCATGAAAATGGCCAATTTACTCACTCTGAGGTCTCAAAAAGTGTTTCTTCACCCCGGGAAGTGAATTAAATACCATTTGGAGGCATTTAATGTTCAAGCAAAAACAGCTGATTTTTGACAAAAGAGATAACACCCCCCCATTACGTCATTCTTCAGAAAGGTGAAAAATGATCCGTTTTCAAATGTTTTATTTTGGAAAGTCAGTTCACATTTGCAGGTGGATTATTAGTTTTACAGCTAAAATTAGCATGTTTAAAGTGATTTTCATGCTTCCAGGGACCTTAAACACAAGATTTGTGGAATGGTTAAAAGTGCATGAAAATGGCCAATTTACTCACTCTGAGGTCTCAAAAAGTGTTTCTTCACCCCGGGAAGTGAATTAAATACCATTTGGAGGCATTTAATGTTCAAGCAAAAACAGCTGATTTTTGACAAAAGAGATAACACCCCCCATTACGTCATGCTTCAGAAAGGTGAAACATTTTCCGTTTTCAAATGTTTTATTTTTGAATGTCAGTTCACATTTGTAGGTGGATCATCAGTTTTAGAGCTAAAATTAGCATGTTTAAAGTGATTTTCATTCTTCCAGGGGCCGGGGAAGTGAATTAAATACCATTTGGAGGCATTTAATGTTCAAGCAAAAACGGCTGATTTTGGACAAAAGAGATAACACCCCCCCATTACGTCATTCTTCAGAAAGGTGAAAAATGGTCCATTTTCAAATGTTTTATTTTTGAACGTCAGTTCACATTTGTAGGTGGATTATTAGTTTTAGAGCTAAAATGAGCATGTTTAAAGTGATTTTCATGCTTCCAGGGGCTCTAAACACAAGATTTGTGGAATGGTTAAAAGTGCATGAAAATGGCCAATTTGCTCACTCTGAGGTCTCAAAAAGTGTTTCTTCACCCCGGGAAGTGAATTAAATACCATTTGGAGGCATTTAATGTTCAAGCAAAAACGGCTGATTTTTGACAAAAGAAATAACACCCCCCCCATTACGTCATTCTTCAGAAAGGTGAAAAATTGTCCGTTTTCAAATGTTTTTTTTTTGAACGTCAGTTCACATTTGTAGGTGGATTATTAGTTTTAGAGCTAAAATTATCATGTTTAAAGTGATTTTCATGCTTCCAGGGGCCGGGGAAGTGAATTAAATACCATTTGGAGGCATTTAATGTTCAAGCAAAAACAGCTGATTTTTGACAAAAGAGATAACACCCCCCCATTACGTCATTCTTCAGAAAGGTGAAAAATGGTCCGTTTTCAAATGTTTTATTTTTGAACGTCACTTCACATTTGTAGGTGGATTATTAGTTTTAGAGCTAAAATTAGCATGTTTAAAGTGATTTTCATGCTTCCAGGGGCCCGGGAAGTGAATTAAATACCATTTGGAGGCATTTGATGTTCAAGCAAAAACAGCTGATTTTTGACAAAAGAGATAACACCCCCCATTACGTCATTCTTCAGAAAGGTGAAAAATGGTCCGTTTTCAAATGTTTTATTTTTTAACGTCAGTTCACATTTGTAGGTGCATTATTAGTTTTAGAGCTAAAATTAGCATGTTTAAAGTGATTTTCATGCTTCCAGGGGCTCTAAACACAAGATTTGTGGAATGGTTAAAAGTGCATGAAAATGGCCAATTTGCTCACTCTGAGGTCTCAAAAAGTGTTTCTTCACCCCGGGAAGTGAATTAAATACCATTTGGAGGCATTTAATGTTCAAGCAATAACAGCTGATTTTTGACGAAAGAGATAATACCCCCCCATTACGTCATTCTTCAGAAAGGTGAAAAATGGTCCGTTTTCAAATGTTTTATTTTTGAATGTCAGTTTATATTTGTAGGTGGATAATTAGTTTTAGAGCTAAAATTAGCATGTTTAAAGTGATTTTCATGCTTTCAGGGGCTCTAAACACAAGATTTGTGGAATGGTTAAAAGTGCATGAAAATGGCCAATTTGCTCACTCTGAGGTCTCAAAAAGTGTTTCTTCACCCCGGGAAGTGAATTAAATACCATTTGGAGGCATTTAATGTTCAAGCAAAAACAGCTGATTTTTGACGAAAGAGATAACACCCCCCCATTACGTCATTCTTCAGAAAGGTGAAAAATGGTCCGTTTTGAAATGTTTTATTTTTGAACGTCAGTTCACATTTGTAGGTGGATTATTATTTTTAGAGCTAAAATTAGCATGTTTAAAGTGATTTTCATCCTTCCAGGGGCTCTAAACACAAGATTTGTGGAATGGTTAAAAGTGCATGAAAATGGCCAATTTGCTCACTCTGAGGTCTCAAAAAGTGTTTCTTCACCCCGGGAAGTGAATTAAATACCATTTGGAGGCATTTAATGTTCAAGCAAAAACTGCTGATTTTTGACAAAAGAGATAACACCCCCCCATTACGTCATTCTTCAGAAAGGTGAAAAAAATGGTCCGTTTTCAAATGTTTTATTTTTGAACGTCAGTTCACATTTGTAGGTGGATTATTATTTTTAGAGCTAAAATTAGCATGTTTAAAGTGATTTTCATCCTTCCAGGGGCTCTAAACACAAGATTTGTGGAATGGTTAAAAGTGCATAAAAGTGGCCAATTTGCTCACTCTGAGGTCTCAAAAAGTGTTTCTTCACCCCGGGAAGTGAATTAAATACCATTTGGAGGCATTTAATGTTCAAGTAAAAACAGCTTAATTTTGACAAAAGAGATAACACCCCCATTACGTCATTCTTCAGAAAGGTGAAAAATGGTCCGTTTTCAAATGTTTTATTTTTGAACGTCAGTTCACATTTGTAGGTGGAATCATTAGTTTTAGAGCAAAAATTAGCATGTTTAAAGTGATTTTCATGCTTCCAGGGGCCCGGGAAGTGAATTAAATACCATTTGGAGGCATTTATGTTCAAGCAAAAACAGCTGATTTTTGACAAAAGAGATAACACCCCCCCATTATGTCATTCTTCAGAAAGGTGAAAAATTGTCCGTTTTCAAATGTTTTATTTTTGAACGTCAGTTCACATTTGTAGGTGGATTATTAGTTTTAGAGCTAAAATTAGCATGTTTAAAGTGATTTTCATCCTTCCAGGGGCTCTAAACACAAAATTTGTGGAATGGTCAAAAGTGCATGAAAATGGCCTATTTGCTCACTCTGAGGTCTCAAAAAGTGTTTCTTCACCCCGGGAAGTGAATTAAATACCATTTGGAGGCATTTAATGTTTAAGCAAAAACAGCTGATTTTTGACAAAAGAGATAACACCCCCCCATTACGTCATGCTTCAGAAAGGTGAAAAATTGTCAGTTTTCAAATGTTTTATTTTTGAATGTCAGTTTACATTTGTAGCTGGATCATCCGTTTTAGAGCTAAAATTAGCATGTTTAAAGTGATTTTCATGCTTCCAGGGGCCCGGGAAGTGAATTAAATACCATTTGGAGGCATTTGATGTTCAAGCAAAAACAGCAGATTTTTGACAAAAGAGATAACACCCTCCCATTACGTCATTCTTCAGAAAGGTGAAAAATGGTCCGTTTTCAAATGTTTTATTTTTGAACGTCAGTTCACATTTGTAGGTGGATTATTAGTTTTAGAGCTAAAATTAGCATGTTTAAAGTGGTTTTCATGCTTCCAGGGGCCCGGGAAGTGAATTAAATACCATTTGGAGGCATTTAATGTTCAAGCAAAAACGGCTGATTTTTGACAAAAGAGATAACACCCCCCCATTACGTCATTCTTCAGAAAGGTGAAAAATGGTCCGTTTTCAAATGTTTTATTTTTGAACGTCAGTTCACATTTGTAGGTGGATTATTATTTTTAGAGCTAAAATTAGCATGTTTAAAGTGATTTTCATCATTCCAGGGGCTCTAAACACAAGATTTGTGGAATGGTTAAAAGTGCATAAAAGTGGCCAATTTGCTCACTCTGAGGTCTCAAAAAGTGTTTCTTCACCCCGGGAAGTGAATTAAATACCATTTGGAGGCATTTAATGTTCAAGCAAAAACAGCTGATTTTTGACAAAAGAGATAACACCCCCCCATTACGTCATGCTTCAGAAAGGTGAAAAATTGTCAGTTTTCAAATGTTTTATTTTTGAATGTCAGTTCACATTTGTAGGTTGATCATCAGTTTTAGAGCTAAAATTAGCATGTTTAAAGTGATTTTCATGCTTCCAGGGGCCCGGGAAGTGTATTAAATACCATTTGGAGGCATTTCATGTTCAAGCAAAAAGAGCTGATTTTTGACAAAAGAGATAACACCCCCCATTACGTCATTCTTCAGAAAGGTGAAAAATGGTCCGTTTTCAAATGTTTTATTTTTGAACGTCAGTTCACATTTGTAGGTGGATTATTAGTTTTACAGCTAAAATTAGCATGTTTAAAGTGATTTTCATGCTTCCAGGGGCCCGGGAAGTGAATTAAATACCATTTGGAGGCATTTAATGATCAAGCAAAAACAGCTGATTTTTGACAAATGAGATAACACCCACCATTACGTCATTCTTCAGAAAGGTGAAAACTGGTCCGTTTTCAAATGTTTTATTTTTGAACGTCAGTTCACATTTGTAGGTGGATTATAAGTTTTAGAGCTAAAATTAGCTTGTTTAAAGTGATTTTCATGCTTCCAGGGGCTCTAAACACAAGATTTGTGGAATGGTTAAAAGTGCATGAAAATGGCCAATTTGCTCACTCTGAGGTCTCAAAAGGTGTTTCTTCTCCCCGGGAAGTGAATTAAATACCATTTGGAGGCATTTAATGATCAAGCAAAAACAGCTGATTTTTGACAAATGAGATAACACCCCCCATTACGTCATTCTTCAGAAAGGTGAAAAATGGTCCGTTTTCAAATGTTTTATTTTTGAACGTCAGTTCACATTTGTAGGTGGATTATTAGTTTTAGAGCAAAAATTAGCATGTTTAAAGTGATTTTCATGCTTCCAGGGGCCCGGGAAGTGAATTAAATACCATTTGGAGGCATTTATGTTCAAGCAAAAACAGCTGATTTTTGACAAAAGAGATAACACCCCCCCATTATGTCATTCTTCAGAAAGGTGAAAAATTGTCCGTTTTCAAATGTTTTATTTTTGAATGTCAGTTCACATTTGTAGGTGGATTTTTAGTTTTAGAGCTAAAATTAGCATGTTTAAAGTGATTTTCATCCTTCCAGGGGCTCTAAACACAACATTTGTGGAATGGTCAAAAGTGCATGAAAATGGCCTATTTGCTCACTCTGAGGTCTCAAAAAGTGTTTCTTCACCCCGGGAAGTGAATTAAATACCATTTGGAGGCATTTAATGTTTAAGCAAAAACAGCTGATTTTTGACAAAAGAGATAACACCCCCCCATTACGTCATGCTTCAGAAAGGTGAAAAATTGTCAGTTTTCAAATGTTTTATTTTTGAATGTCAGTTCACATTTGTAGCTGGATCATCAGTTTTAGAGCTAAAATTAGCATGTTTAAAGTGATTTTCATGCTTCCAGGGGCCCGGGAAGTGAATTAAATACCATTTGGAGGCATTTGATGTTCAAGCAAAAACAGCAGATTTTTGACAAAAGAGATAACACCCTCCCATTGCGTCATTCTTCAGAAAGGTGAAAAATGGTCCGTTTTCAAATGTTTTATTTTAGAACGTAAGTTCACATTTGTAGGTGGATTATTAGTTTTACAGCTAAAATTTGCATGTTTAAAGTGATTTTCATCCTTCCAGGGGCTCTAAACACAAGATTTGTGGAATGGTTAAAAGTACATGATAGTGGCCAATTTGCTCACTCTGAGGTCTCAAAAAGTGTTTCTTCACCCCGGGAAGTGAATTAAATACCATTTGGAGGCATTTAATGTTTAAGCAAAAACAGCAGATTTTTTTACAAAAGAGATAACACCCCCCATTACGTCATGCTTCAGAAAGGTGAAAAATTGTCCGTTTTCAAATGTTTTATTTTTGAATGTCAGTTCACATTTGTAGGTGGATCATCAGTTTTAGAGATAAAATTAGCATGTTTAAAGTGATTTTCATGCTTCCAGGGGCCCGGGAAGTGAATTAAATACCATTTAGAGGCATTTAATGTTCAAGCAAAAACAGCTGATTTTTGACAAAAGAGATAACACCCTCCCATTACGTCATTCTTCAGAAAGGTGAAAAATTGTCCGTTTTCAAATGTTTTATTTTTGAACGTCAGTTCACATTTGCAGGTGGATTATTAGTTTTAGAGCTAAAATTAGCATGTTTAAAGTGATTTTCATGCTTACAGGGGCCCGGGAAGTGAATTAAATACCATTTGGAGGCATTTAATGCTCAAGCAAAAACAGCTGATTTTTGACAAAAGAGATAACACCCCCCATTACGTCATTCTTCAGAAAGGTGAAAAATGGTCCGTTTTCAAATGTTTTATTTTTGAACGTCAGTTCACATTTGTAGGTGGATTATTAGTTTTAGAGCTAAAATTAGCATGTTTAAAGTGATTTTCATGCTTCCAGGGGCCCGGGAAGTGAATTAAATACCATTTGGAGGCATTTAATGTTCAAGCAAAAACGGCTGATTTTTGACAAAAGAGATAACACCCCCCCATTACGTCATTCTTCAGAAAGGTGAAAAAAATGGTCAGTTTTCAAATGTTTTATTTTTGAACGTCAGTTCACATTTGTAGGTGGATTATTATTTTTAGAGCTAAAATTAGCATGTTTAAAGTGATTTTCATCCTTCCAGGGGCTCTAAACACAAGATTTGTGGAATGGTTAAAAGTGCATAAAAGTGGCCAATTTGCTCACTCTGAGGTCTCAAAAAGTGTTTCTTCACCCCGGGAAGTGAATTAAATACCATTTGGAGGCATTTAATGTTCAAGCAAAAACAGCTGATTTTTGACAAAAGAGATAACACCCCCCCATTACGTCATGCTTCAGAAAGGTGAAAAATTGTCCGTTTTCAAATATTTTATTTTTGAATGTCAGTTCACATTTGTAGGTTGATCATCAGTTTTAGAGCTAAAATTAGCATGTTTAAAGTGATTTTCTTGCTTCCAGGGGCCCGGGAAGTGAATTAAATACCATTTGGAGGCATTTAATGTTCAAGCAAAAACAGCTGATTTTTGACAAAAGAGATAACACCCCCCATTACGTCATTCTTCAGAAAGGTGAAAAATGGTCCGTTTTCAAATGTTTTATTTTTGAACGTCAGTTCACATTTGTAGGTGGATTATTAGTTTTACAGCTAAAATTAGCATGTTTAAAGTGATTTTCATGCTTCCAGGGGCCCGGGAAGTGAATTAAATACCATTTGGAGGCATTTAATGTTCAAGCAAAAACAGCTGATTTTTGACAAAAGAGATAACACCCCCCATTACGTCATTCTTCAGAAAGGTGAAAAATGGTCCGTTTTCAAATGTTTTATTTTTGAACGTCAGTTCACATTTGTAGGTGGATTATTAGTTTTGGAGCTAAAATTAGCATGTTTAAAGTGATTTTCATGCTTCCAGGGGCCGGGGAAGTGAATTAAATACCATTTGGAGGCATTTAATGTTCAAGCAAAAACAGCAGATTTTTGACAAAAGAGATAACACCCCCCCATTACGTCATTCTTCAGAAAGTTGAAAAATGATCCGTTTTCAAATGTTTTATTTTTTAACGTCAGTTCACATTTGTAGGTGGATTATTAGTTTTACAGCTAAAATTAGCATGTTTAAAGTGATTTTCATGCTTCCAGGGACCTTAAACACAAGATTTGTGGAATGGTTAAAAGTGCATGAAAATGGCCAATTTACTCACTCTGAGGTCTCAAAAAGTGTTTCTTCATCCCGGGAAGTGAATTAAATACCATTTGGAGGCATTTAATGTTCAAGCAAAAACAGCTGATTTTTGACAAAAGACATAACACCCCCCATTACGTCATGCTTCAGAAAGGTGAAAATTTTTCCGTTTTCAAATGTTTTATTTTTGAATGTCAGTTCACATTTGTAGGTGGATCATCAGTTTTAGAGCTAAAATTAGCATGTTTAAAGTGATTTTCATGCTTCCAGGGACCTTAAACACAAGATTTGTGGAATGGTTAAAAGTGCATGAAAATGGCCAATTTGCTCACTCTGAGGTCTCAAAAAGTGTTTCTTCACCCCGGGAAGTGAATTAAATACCATTTGGAGGCATTTAATGTTCAAGCAAAAACAGCTGATTTTTGACAAAAGAGATAACACCCCCCCATTACGTCATTCTTCAGAAAGGTGAAAAATGATCCGTTTTCAAATGTTTTATTTTAGAACGTCAGTTCACATTTGCAGGTGGATTATTAGTTTTACAGCTAAAATTAGCATGTTTAAAGTGATTTTCATGCTTCCAGGGACCTTAAACACAAGATTTGTGGAATGGTTAAAAGTGCATGAAAATGGCAAATTTACTCACTCTGAGGTCTCAAAAAGTGTTTCTTCAACCCGGGAAGTGAATTAAATACCATTTGGAGGCATTTAATGTTCAAGCAAAAACAGCTGATTTTTGACAAAAGAGATAACACCCCCCATTACGTCATGCTTCAGAAAGGTGAAACATTTTCCGTTTTCAAATGTTTTATTTTTGAATGTCAGTTCACATTTGTAGGTGGATCATCAGTTTTAGAGCTAAAATTAGCATGTTTAAAGTGATTTTCATGCTTCCAGGGGCCCGGGAAGTGAATTAAATACCATTTGGAGGCATTTAATGTTCAAGCAAAAACAGCTGATTTTTGACAAAAGAGATAACACCCCCCCCCCATTACGTCATTCTTCAGAAAGGTGAAAAATGGTCAGTTTTCAAATGTTTTATTTTTGAACGTCAGTTCACATTTGTAGGTGGATTATTAGTTTTAGAGCTACAATTAGCATGTTTAAAGTGATTTTCATGCTTCCAGGGGCCGGGGAAGTGAACTAAATACCATTTGGAGGCATTTAATGTTCAAGCAAAAACGGCTGATTTTGGACAAAAGAGATAACACCCCCCCATTACGTCATTCTTCAGAAAGGTGAAAAATGGTCCATTTTCAAATGTTTTATTTTTAAACGTCAGTTCACATTTGTAGGTGGATTATTAGTTTTAGAGCTAAAATGAGCATGTTTAAAGTGATTTTCATGCTTCCAGGGGCTCTAAACACAAGATTTGTGGAATGGTTAAAAGTGCATGAAAATGGCCAATTTGCTCACTCTGAGGTCTCAAAAAGTGTTTCTTCACCCCGGGAAGTGAATTAAATACCATTTGGAGGCATTTAATGTTCAAGCAAAAACGGCTGATTTTGGACAAAAGAGATAACACCCCCCCATTACGTCATTCTTCAGAAAGGTGAAAAATGGTCCATTTTCAAATGTTTTATTTTTAAACGTCAGTTCACATTTGTAGGTGGATTATTAGTTTTAGAGCTAAAATGAGCATGTTTAAAGTGATTTTCATGCTTCCAGGGGCTCTAAACACAAGATTTGTGGAATGGTTAAAAGTGCATGAAAATGGCCAATTTGCTCACTCTGAGGTCGCAAAAAGTGTTTCTTCACTCCAGAAAGTGAATTAAATACCATTTGGAGGCATTTAATGTTCAAGCAAAAACAGCTGATTTTTGACAAAAGAGATAACACCCCCCCCATTACGTCATTCTTCAGAAAAGTGAAAAATGGTCCGTTTTCAAATGTTTTATTTTTGAACGTCAGTTCACATTTGTAGGTGGATTATTAGTTTTAGAGCTAAAATTAGCATGTTTAAAGTCATTTTCATGCTTTCAGGGGCCCGGGAAGTGAATTAAATACCATTTGGAGGCATTTAATGTTCAAGCAAAAACGGCTGATTTTTGACAAAAGAGATAACACCCCCCCATTACGTCATTCTTCAGAAAGGTGAAAAAAATGGTCCGTTTTCAAATGTTTTATTTTTGAACGTCAGTTCACATTTGTAGGAAGATTATTCGTTTTAGAGCTAAAATTAGCATGTTTAAAGTGATTTTCATGCTTCCAGGGGCCGGGGAAGTGAATTAAATACCATTTGGAGGCATTTAATGTTCAAGCAAAAACAGATGATTTTTGACAAAAGAGATAACACCCCCCCCATTACGTCATTCTTCAGAAAGGTGAAAAATGGTCAGTTTTCAAATGTTTTATTTTTGAACGTCAGTTCACATTTGTAGGTGGATTATTAGTTTTAGAGCTAAAATTAGCATGTTTAAAGCGATTTTCATGCTTCCAGGGGCCGGGGAAGTGAACTAAATACCATTTGGAGGCATTTAATGTTCAAGCAAAAACGGCTGATTTTTGACGAAAGAGATAACACCCCCCCATTACGTCATTCTTCAGAAAGGTGAAAAATTGTCCGTTTTCAAATGTTTATTTTTTTAACGTCAGTTCACATTTGTAGGTGGATTATTAGTTTCAGAGCTAAAATTATCATGTTTAAAGTGATTTTCATGCTTCCAGGGGCCCGGGAAGTGAATTAAATACCATTTGGAGGCATTTAATGCTCAAGCAAAAACAGCTGATTTTTGACAAAAGAGATAACACCCCCCATTACGTCATTCTTCAGAAAGGTGAAAAATGGTCCGTTTTCAAATGTTTTATTTTTGAACGTCAGTTCACATTTGTAGGTGGATTATTAGTTTTAGAGCTAAAATTAGCATGTTTAAAGTGATTTTCATGCTTCCAGGGGCCCGGGAAGTGAATTAAATACCATTTGGAGGCATTTAATGTTCAAGCAAAAACGGCTGATTTTTGACAAAAGAGATAACACCCCCCCATTACGTCATTCTTCAGAAAGGTGAAAAAAATGGTCAGTTTTCAAATGTTTTATTTTTGAACGTCAGTTCACATTTGTAGGTGGATTATTATTTTTAGAGCTAAAATTAGCATGTTTAAAGTGATTTCATCCTTCCAGGGGCTCTAAACACAAGATTTGTGGAATGGTTAAAAGTGCATAAAAGTGGCCAATTTGCTCACTCTGAGGTCTCAAAAAGTGTTTCTTCACCCCGGGAAGTGAATTAAATACCATTTGGAGGCATTTAATGTTCAAGCAAAAACAGCTGATTTTTGACAAAAGAGATAACACCCCCCCATTACGTCATGCTTCAGAAAGGTGAAAAATTGTCCGTTTTCAAATATTTTATTTTTGAATGTCAGTTCACATTTGTAGGTTGATCATCAGTTTTAGAGCTAAAATTAGCATGTTTAAAGTGATTTTCTTGCTTCCAGGGGCCCGGGAAGTGAATTAAATACCATTTGGAGGCATTTAATGTTCAAGCAAAAACAGCTGATTTTTGACAAAAGAGATAACACCCCCCATTACGTCATTCTTCAGAAAGGTGAAAAATGGTCCGTTTTCAAATGTTTTATTTTTGAACGTCAGTTCACATTTGTAGGTGGATTATTAGTTTTACAGCTAAAATTAGCATGTTTAAAGTGATTTTCATGCTTCCAGGGGCCCGGGAAGTGAATTAAATACCATTTGGAGGCATTTAATGTTCAAGCAAAAACAGCTGATTTTTGACAAAAGAGATAACACCCCCCATTACGTCATTCTTCAGAAAGGTGAAAAATGGTCCGTTTTCAAATGTTTTATTTTTGAACGTCAGTTCACATTTGTAGGTGGATTATTAGTTTTGGAGCTAAAATTAGCATGTTTAAAGTGATTTTCATGCTTCCAGGGGCCGGGGAAGTGAATTAAATACCATTTGGAGGCATTTAATGTTCAAGCAAAAACAGCAGATTTTTGACAAAAGAGATAACACCCCCCCATTACGTCATTCTTCAGAAAGTTGAAAAATGATCCGTTTTCAAATGTTTTATTTTTTAACGTCAGTTCACATTTGTAGGTGGATTATTAGTTTTACAGCTAAAATTAGCATGTTTAAAGTGATTTTCATGCTTCCAGGGACCTTAAACACAAGATTTGTGGAATGGTTAAAAGTGCATGAAAATGGCCAATTTACTCACTCTGAGGTCTCAAAAAGTGTTTCTTCATCCCGGGAAGTGAATTAAATACCATTTGGAGGCATTTAATGTTCAAGCAAAAACAGCTGATTTTTGACAAAAGACATAACACCCCCCATTACGTCATGCTTCAGAAAGGTGAAAATTTTTCCGTTTTCAAATGTTTTATTTTTGAATGTCAGTTCACATTTGTAGGTGGATCATCAGTTTTAGAGCTAAAATTAGCATGTTTAAAGTGATTTTCATGCTTCCAGGGACCTTAAACACAAGATTTGTGGAATGGTTAAAAGTGCATGAAAATGGCCAA
The DNA here is from genome assembly GCF_964261635.1 of Lissotriton helveticus. Taxonomy (NCBI): domain Eukaryota; kingdom Metazoa; phylum Chordata; class Amphibia; order Caudata; family Salamandridae; genus Lissotriton; species Lissotriton helveticus. The sequence goes on from NW_027611740.1 coordinate 5,570,121, forward strand.
TTTGCTCACTCTGAGGTCTCAAAAAGTGTTTCTTCACCCCGGGAAGTGAATTAAATACCATTTGGAGGCATTTAATGTTCAAGCAAAAACAGCTGATTTTTGACAAAAGAGATAACACCCCCCCATTACGTCATTCTTCAGAAAGGTGAAAAATGATCCGTTTTCAAATGTTTTATTTTAGAACGTCAGTTCACATTTGCAGGTGGATTATTAGTTTTACAGCTAAAATTAGCATGTTTAAAGTGATTTTCATGCTTCCAGGGACCTTAAACACAAGATTTGTGGAATGGTTAAAAGTGCATGAAAATGGCAAATTTACTCACTCTGAGGTCTCAAAAAGTGTTTCTTCAACCCGGGAAGTGAATTAAATACCATTTGGAGGCATTTAATGTTCAAGCAAAAACAGCTGATTTTTGACAAAAGAGATAACACCCCCCATTACGTCATGCTTCAGAAAGGTGAAACATTTTCCGTTTTCAAATGTTTTATTTTTGAATGTCAGTTCACATTTGTAGGTGGATCATCAGTTTTAGAGCTAAAATTAGCATGTTTAAAGTGATTTTCATGCTTCCAGGGGCCCGGGAAGTGAATTAAATACCATTTGGAGGCATTTAATGTTCAAGCAAAAACAGCTGATTTTTGACAAAAGAGATAACACCCCCCCCCCCATTACGTCATTCTTCAGAAAGGTGAAAAATGGTCAGTTTTCAAATGTTTTATTTTTGAACGTCAGTTCACATTTGTAGGTGGATTATTAGTTTTAGAGCTACAATTAGCATGTTTAAAGTGATTTTCATGCTTCCAGGGGCCGGGGAAGTGAACTAAATACCATTTGGAGGCATTTAATGTTCAAGCAAAAACGGCTGATTTTGGACAAAAGAGATAACACCCCCCCATTACGTCATTCTTCAGAAAGGTGAAAAATGGTCCATTTTCAAATGTTTTATTTTTAAACGTCAGTTCACATTTGTAGGTGGATTATTAGTTTTAGAGCTAAAATGAGCATGTTTAAAGTGATTTTCATGCTTCCAGGGGCTCTAAACACAAGATTTGTGGAATGGTTAAAAGTGCATGAAAATGGCCAATTTGCTCACTCTGAGGTCTCAAAAAGTGTTTCTTCACCCCGGGAAGTGAATTAAATACCATTTGGAGGCATTTAATGTTCAAGCAAAAACGGCTGATTTTGGACAAAAGAGATAACACCCCCCCATTACGTCATTCTTCAGAAAGGTGAAAAATGGTCCATTTTCAAATGTTTTATTTTTAAACGTCAGTTCACATTTGTAGGTGGATTATTAGTTTTAGAGCTAAAATGAGCATGTTTAAAGTGATTTTCATGCTTCCAGGGGCTCTAAACACAAGATTTGTGGAATGGTTAAAAGTGCATGAAAATGGCCAATTTGCTCACTCTGAGGTCGCAAAAAGTGTTTCTTCACTCCAGAAAGTGAATTAAATACCATTTGGAGGCATTTAATGTTCAAGCAAAAACAGCTGATTTTTGACAAAAGAGATAACACCCCCCCCATTACGTCATTCTTCAGAAAAGTGAAAAATGGTCCGTTTTCAAATGTTTTATTTTTGAACGTCAGTTCACATTTGTAGGTGGATTATTAGTTTTAGAGCTAAAATTAGCATGTTTAAAGTCATTTTCATGCTTTCAGGGGCCCGGGAAGTGAATTAAATACCATTTGGAGGCATTTAATGTTCAAGCAAAAACGGCTGATTTTTGACAAAAGAGATAACACCCCCCCATTACGTCATTCTTCAGAAAGGTGAAAAAAATGGTCCGTTTTCAAATGTTTTATTTTTGAACGTCAGTTCACATTTGTAGGAAGATTATTCGTTTTAGAGCTAAAATTAGCATGTTTAAAGTGATTTTCATGCTTCCAGGGGCCGGGGAAGTGAATTAAATACCATTTGGAGGCATTTAATGTTCAAGCAAAAACAGATGATTTTTGACAAAAGAGATAACACCCCCCCCATTACGTCATTCTTCAGAAAGGTGAAAAATGGTCAGTTTTCAAATGTTTTATTTTTGAACGTCAGTTCACATTTGTAGGTGGATTATTAGTTTTAGAGCTAAAATTAGCATGTTTAAAGCGATTTTCATGCTTCCAGGGGCCGGGGAAGTGAACTAAATACCATTTGGAGGCATTTAATGTTCAAGCAAAAACGGCTGATTTTTGACGAAAGAGATAACACCCCCCCATTACGTCATTCTTCAGAAAGGTGAAAAATTGTCCGTTTTCAAATGTTTATTTTTTTAACGTCAGTTCACATTTGTAGGTGGATTATTAGTTTCAGAGCTAAAATTATCATGTTTAAAGTGATTTTCATGCTTCCAGGGGCCGGGGAAGTGAATTAAATACCATTTGGAGGCATTTAATGTTCAAGCAAAAACAGCTGATTTTTGACAAAAGAGATAACACCCCCCCATTACGTCATTCTTCAGAAAGGTGAAAAATGGTCCGTTTTCAAATGTTTTATTTTTGAATGTCAGTTCATATTTGTAGGTGGATAATTAGTTTTAGAGCTAAAATTAGCATGTTTAAAGTGATTTTCATGCTTTCAGGGGCTCTAAACACAAGATTTGTGGAATGGTTAAAAGTGCATGAAAATGGCCAATTTGCTCACTCTGAGGTCTCAAAAAGTGTTTCTTCACCCCGGGAAGTGAATTAAATACCATTTGGAGGCATTTAATGTTCAAGCAAAAACGGCTGATTTTTGACAAAAGAAATAACACCCCCCCATTACGTCATTCTTCAGAAAGGTGAAAAATTGTCCGTTTTCAAATGTTTTTTTTTTTAACGTCAGTTCACATTTGTAGGTGGATTATTAGTTTCAGAGCTAAAATTATCATGTTTAAAGTGATTTTCATGCTTCCAGGGGCCGGGGAAGTGAATTAAATACCATTTGTAGGCATTTAATGTTCAAGCAAAAACAGCTGATTTTTGACAAAAGAGATAACACCCCCCCATTACGTCATTCTTCAGAAAGGTGAAAAATGGTCCGTTTTCAAATGTTTTATTTTTGAACGTCACTTCACATTTGTAGGTGGATTGTTAGTTTTAGAGCTAAAATTAGCATGTTTAAAGTGATTTTCATGCTTCCAGGGGCTCTAAACACAAGATTTGTGGAATGGTTAAAAGTGCATGAAAATGGCCAATTTGCTCACTCTGAGGTCGCAAAAAGTGTTTCTTCACTCCGGGAAGTGAATTAAATACCATTTGGAGGCATTTAATGTTCAAGCAAAAACGGCTGATTTGTGACAAAAGAAATAACACCCCCCCCCATTACGTCATTCTTCAGAAAGGTGAAAAATTGTCCGTTTTCAAATGTTTTATTTTTTAACGTCAGTTCACATTTGTAGGTGGATTATTAGTTTTAGAGCTAAAATTATCATGTTTAAAGTGATTTTCATGCTTCCAGGGGCCGGGAAAGTGAATTAAATACCATTTGGAGGCATTTAATGTTCAAGCAAAAACAGCTGATTTTTGACAAAAGAGATAACACCCCCCCATTACGTCATTCTTCAGAAAGGTGAAAAATGGTCCCTTTTCAAATGTTTTATTTTTGAACGTCAGTTCACATTTGTAGGTGGATTATTAGTTTTAGAGCTAAAATTAGCATGTTTAAAGTGATTTTCATGCTTCCAGGAGCCCGGGAAGTGAATTAAATACCATTTGGAGGCATTTAATGTTCAAGCAAAAACAGCTGATTTTTGACAAAAGAGATAACACCCCCCATTACGTCATTCTTCAGAAAGGTGAAAAATGGTCCGTTTTCAAATGTTTTATTTTTTAACGTCAGTTCACATTTGTAGGTGGATTATTAGTTTTAGAGCTAAAATTAGCATGTTTAAAGTGATTTTCATGCTTCCAGGGGCTCTAAACACAAGATTTGTGGAATGGTTAAAAGTGCATGAAAATGGCCAATTTGCTCACTCTGAGGTCTCAAAAAGTGTTTCTTCACCCCGGGAAGTGAATTAAATACCATTTGGAGGCATTTAATGTTCAAGCAAAAACAGCTGATTTTTGACGAAAGAGATAACACCCCCCCATTACGTCATTCTTCAGAAAGGTGAAAAATGGTCCGTTTTCAAATGTTTTATTTTTGAATGTCAGTTCATATTTGTAGGTGGATAATTAGTTTTAGAGCTAAAATTAGCATGTTTAAAGTGATTTTCATGCTTTCAGGGGCTCTAAACACAAGATTTGTGGCATGGTTAAAAGTGCATGAAAATGGCCAATTTGCTCACTCTGAGGTCTCAAAAAGTGTTTCTTCACCCCAGAAAGTGTATTAAATACCATTTGGAGGCATTTAATGTTCAAGCAAAAACAGCTGATTTTTGACAAAAGAGATAACACCCCCCCCATTACGTCATTCTTCAGAAAAGTGAAAAATGGTCCGTTTTCAAATGTTTTATTTTTGAACGTCAGTTCACATTTGTAGGTGGATTATTAGTTTTAGAGCTAAAATTAGCATGTTTAAAGTCATTTTCATGCTTTCAGGGGCCCGGGAAGTGAATTAAATACCATTTGAAGGCATTTAATGTTAAAGCAAAAACGGCTGATTTTTGACAAAAGAGATAACACCCCCCCATTACGTCATTCTTCAGAAAGGTGAAAAAAATGGTCCGTTTTCAAATGTTTTATTTTTGAACGTTAGTTCACATTTGTAGGTGGATTATTCGTTTTAGAGCTAAAATTAGCATGTTTAAAGTGATTTTCATGCTTCCAGGGGCCGGGGAAGTGAATTAAATACCATTTGGAGGCATTTAATGTTCAAGCAAAAACAGCTGATTTTTGACAAAAGAGATGACACCCCCCATTACGTCATTCTTCAGAAAGGTGAAAAATGATCCGTTTTCAAATGTTTTATTTTTGAACGTCAGTTCACATTTGTAGGTGGATTATTAGTTTTAGAGCTAAAATTAGCATGTTTAAAGTGATTTTCATGCTTCCAGGGGCTCTAAACACAAGATTTGTGGAATGGTAAAAAGTGCATGAAAATGGCCAATTTGCTCACTCTGAGGTCTCAAAAAGTGTTTCTTCACCCCGGGAAGTGAATTAAATACCATTTGGAGGCATTTAATGTTCAAGCAAAAACAGCTGATTTTTGACGAAAGAGATAACACCCCCCCATTACGTCATTCTTCAGAAAGGTGAAAAATGGTCTGTTTTGAAATGTTTTATTTTTGAACGTCAGTTCACATTTGTAGGTGGATTATTAGTTTTAGAGCTAAAATTAGCATGTTTAAAGTCATTTTCATGCTTTCAGGGGCCCGGGAAGTGAATTAAATACCATTTGGAGGCATTTAATGTTCAAGCAAAAACGGCTGATTTTTGACAAAAGAGATAACACCCCCCCATTACGTCATTCTTCAGAAAGGTGAAAAAAATGGTCCGTTTTCAAATGTTTTATTTTTGAACGTCAGTTCACATTTGTAGGTGGATTATTAGTTTTAGAGCTAAAATTAGCATGTTTAAAGTGATTTTCATGCTTCCAGGGGCCGGGGAAGTGAATTAAATACCATTTGGAGGCATTTAATGTTCAAGCAAAAACAGCTGATTTTTGACAAAAGAGATAACACCCCCCATTACGTCATTCTCCAGAAAGGTGAAAAATGGTCTGTTTTCAAATGTTTTATTTTTGAACGTCAGTTCACATTTGTAGGTGGATTATTAGTTTTAGAGCTAAAATTAGCATGTTTAAAGTGATTTTCATGCTTCCAGGGGCCCGGGAAGTGAATTAAATACCATTTGGAGGCATTTAATGTTCAAGCAAAAACAGCTGATTTTTGACAAAAGAGATAACACCCCCATTACGTCATTCTTCAGAAAGGTGAAAAATGGTCCGTTTTCAAATTTTTTATTTTTGAATGTCAGTTCACATTTGTAGGTGGATTATTAGTTTTAGAGCTAAAATTAGCATGTTTAAAGTGATTTTCATGCTTCCAGGGGCCGGGGAAGTGAATTAAATACCATTTGGAGGCATTTAATGTTCAAGCAAAAACAGCTGATTTTTGACAAAAGAGATAACACCCCCCCATTACGTCATTCTTCAGAAAGGTGAAAAATGATCCGTTTTCAAATGTTTTATTTTTTAACGTCAGTTCACATTTGTAGGTGGATTATTAGTTTTACAGCTAAAATTAGCATGTTTAAAGTGATTTTCATGCTTCCAGGGACCTTAAACACAAGATTTGTGGAATGGTTAAAAGTGCATGAAAATGGCCAATTTACTCACTCTGAGGTCTCAAAAAGTGTTTCTTCACCCCGGGAAGTGAATTAAATACCATTTGGAGGCATTTAATGTTCAAGCAAAAACAGCTGATTTTTGACAAAAGACATAACACCCCCCATTACGTCATGCTTCAGAAAGATGAAAATTTTTCCGTTTTCAAATGTTTTATTTTTGAATGTCAGTTCACATTTGTAGGTGGATGATCAGTTTTAGAGCTAAAATTAGCATGTTTAAAGTGATTTTCATGCTTCCAGGGACCTTAAACACAAGATTTGTGGAATGGTTAAAAGTGCATGAAAATGGCCAATTTACTCACTCTGAGGTCTCAAAAAGTGTTTCTTCACCCCGGGAAGTGAATTAAATACCATTTGGAGGCATTTAATGTTCAAGCAAAAACAGCTGATTTTTGACAAAAGAGATAACACCCCCCCATTACGTCATTCTTCAGAAAGGTGAAAAATGATCCGTTTTCAAATGTTTTATTTTAGAACGTCAGTTCACATTTGCAGGTGGATTATTAGTTTTACAGCTAAAATTAGCATGTTTAAAGTGATTTTCATGCTTCCAGGGACCTTAAACACAAGATTTGTGGCATGGTTAAAAGTGCATGAAAATGGCCAATTTACTCACTCTGAGGTCTCAAAAAGTGTTTCTTCACCCCGGGAAGTGAATTAAATACCATTTGGAGGCATTTAATGTTCAAGCAAAAACAGCTGATTTTTGACAAAAGAGATAACACCCCCCATTACGTCATGCTTCAGAAAGGTGAAACATTTTCCGTTTTCAAATGTTTTATTTTTGAATGTCAGTTCACATTTGTAGGTGGATCATCAGTTTTAGAGCTAAAATTAGCATGTTTAAAGTGATTTTCATTCTTCCAGGGGCCGGGGAAGTGAATTAAATACCATTTGGAGGCATTTAATGTTCAAGCAAAAACGGCTGATTTTGGACAAAAGAGATAACACCCCCCCATTACGTCATTCTTCAGAAAGGTGAAAAATGGTCCATTTTCAAATGTTTTATTTTTGAACGTCAGTTCACATTTGTAGGTGGATTATTAGTTTTAGAGCTAAAATGAGCATGTTTAAAGTGATTTTCATGCTTCCAGGGGCTCTAAACACAAGATTTGTGGAATGGTAAAAAGTGCATGAAAATGGCCAATTTGCTCACTCTGAGGTCTCAAAAAGTGTTTCTTCACCCCGGGAAGTGAATTAAATACCATTTGGAGGCATTTAATGTTCAAGCAAAAACAGCTGATTTTTGACAAAAGAGATAACACCCCCCCATTACGTCATTCTTCAGAAAGGTGAAAAATGATCCGTTTTCAAATGTTTTATTTTAGAACGTCAGTTCACATTTGCAGGTGGATTATTAGTTTTACAGCTAAAATTAGCATGTTTAAAGTGATTTTCATGCTTCCAGGGACCTTAAACACAAGATTTGTGGAATGGTTAAAAGTGCATGAAAATGGCCAATTTACTCACTCTGAGGTCTCAAAAAGTGTTTCTTCACCCCGGGAAGTGAATTAAATACCATTTGGAGGCATTTAATGTTCAAGCAAAAACAGCTGATTTTTGACAAAAGAGATAACACCCCCCATTACGTCATGCTTCAGAAAGGTGAAACATTTTCCGTTTTCAAATGTTTTATTTTTGAATGTCAGTTCACATTTGTAGGTGGATCATCAGTTTTAGAGCTAAAATTAGCATGTTTAAAGTGATTTTCATTCTTCCAGGGGCCGGGGAAGTGAATTAAATACCATTTGGAGGCATTTAATGTTCAAGCAAAAACGGCTGATTTTGGACAAAAGAGATAACACCCCCCCATTACGTCATTCTTCAGAAAGGTGAAAAATTGTCAATTTTCAAATGTTTTATTTTTGAACGTCAGTTCACATTTGTAGGTGGATTATTAGTTTTAGAGCTAAAATGAGCATGTTTAAAGTGATTTTCATGCTTCCAGGGGCTCTAAACACAAGATTTGTGGAATGGTTAAAAGTGCATGAAAATGGCCAATTTGCTCACTCTGAGGTCTCAAAAAGTGTTTCTTCACCCCGGGAAGTGAATTAAATACCATTTGGAGGCATTTAATGTTCAAGCAAAAACGGCTGATTTTTGACAAAAGAAATAACACCCCCCCCATTACGTCATTCTTCAGAAAGGTGAAAAATTGTCCGTTTTCAAATGTTTTTTTTTTGAACGTCAGTTCACATTTGTAGGTGGATTATTAGTTTTAGAGCTAAAATTATCATGTTTAAAGTGATTTTCATGCTTCCAGGGGCCGGGGAAGTGAATTAAATACCATTTGGAGGCATTTAATGTTCAAGCAAAAACAGCTGATTTTTGACAAAAGAGATAACACCCCCCCATTACGTCATTCTTCAGAAAGGTGAAAAATGGTCCGTTTTCAAATGTTTTATTTTTGAACGTCACTTCACATTTGTAGGTGGATTATTAGTTTTAGAGCTAAAATTAGCATGTTTAAAGTGATTTTCATGCTTCCAGGGGCCCGGGAAGTGAATTAAATACCATTTGGAGGCATTTGATGTTCAAGCAAAAACAGCTGATTTTTGACAAAAGAGATAACACCCCCCATTACGTCATTCTTCAGAAAGGTGAAACATGGTCCGTTTTCAAATGTTTTATTTTTGAATGTCAGTTCATATTTGTAGGTGGATAATTAGTTTTAGAGCTAAAATTAGCATGTTTAAAGTGATTTTCATGCTTTCAGGGGCTCTAAACACAAGATTTGTGGAATGGTTAAAAGTGCATGAAAATGGCCAATTTGCTCACTCTGAGGTCTCAAAAAGTGTTTCTTCACCCCGGGAAGTGAATTAAATACCATTTGGAGGCATTTAATGTTCAAGCAAAAACAGCTGATTTTTGACGAAAGAGATAACACCCCCCCATTACGTCATTCTTCAGAAAGGTGAAAAATGGTCCGTTTTGAAATGTTTTATTTTTGAACGTCAGTTCACATTTGTAGGTGGATTATTATTTTTAGAGCTAAAATTAGCATGTTTAAAGTGATTTTCATCCTTCCAGGGGCTCTAAACACAAGATTTGTGGAATGGTTAAAAGTGCATGAAAATGGCCAATTTGCTCACTCTGAGGTCTCAAAAAGTGTTTCTTCACCCCGGGAAGTGAATTAAATACCATTTGGAGGCATTTAATGTTCAAGCAAAAACAGCTGATTTTTGACAAAAGAGATAACACCCCCCCATTACGTCATGCTTCAGAAAGGTGAAAAATTGTCCGTTTTCAAATGTTTTATTTTTGAATGTCAGTTCACATTTGTAGGTGGATCATCAGTTTTAGAGCTAAAATTAGCATGTTTAAAGTGATTTTCATGCTTCCAGGGGCCCGGGAAGTGAATTAAATACCATTTGGAGGCATTTAATGTTCAAGCAAAAACGGCAGATTTTTGACAAAAGAGATAACACCCCCCCATTACGTCATTCTTCAGAAAGGTGAAAAAAATGGTCAGTTTTCAAATGTTTTATTTTTGAACGTCAGTTCACATTTGTAGGTGGATTATTATTTTTAGAGCTAAAATTAGCATGTTTAAAGTGATTTTCATCCTTCCAGGGGCTCTAAACACAAGATTTGTGGAATGGTTAAAAGTGCATAAAAGTGGCCAATTTGCTCACTCTGAGGTCTCAAAAAGTGTTTCTTCACCCCGGGAAGTGAATTAAATACCATTTGGAGGCATTTAATGTTCAAGCAAAAACAGCTGATTTTTGACAAAAGAGATAACACCCCCCCATTACGTCATGCTTCAGAAAGGTGAAAAATTGTCCGTTTTCAAATATTTTATTTTTGAATGTCAGTTCACATTTGTAGGTTGATCATCAGTTTTAGAGCTAAAATTAGCATGTTTAAAGTGATTTTCTTGCTTCCAGGGGCCCGGGAAGTGAATTAAATACCATTTGGAGGCATTTAATGTTCAAGCAAAAACAGCTGATTTTTGACAAAAGAGATAACACCCCCCATTACGTCATTCTTCAGAAAGGTGAAAAATGGTCCGTTTTCAAATGTTTTATTTTTGAACGTCAGTTCACATTTGTAGGTGGATTATTAGTTTTACAGCTAAAATTAGCATGTTTAAAGTGATTTTCATGCTTCCAGGGGCCCGGGAAGTGAATTAAATACCATTTGGAGGCATTTAATGTTCAAGCAAAAACAGCTGATTTTTGACAAAAGAGATAACACCCCCCATTACGTCATTCTTCAGAAAGGTGAAAAATGGTCCGTTTTCAAATGTTTTATTTTTGAACGTCAGTTCACATTTGTAGGTGGATTATTAGTTTTGGAGCTAAAATTAGCATGTTTAAAGTGATTTTCATGCTTCCAGGGGCCGGGGAAGTGAATTAAATACCATTTGGAGGCATTTAATGTTCAAGCAAAAACAGCAGATTTTTGACAAAAGAGATAACACCCCCCCATTACGTCATTCTTCAGAAAGTTGAAAAATGATCCGTTTTCAAATGTTTTATTTTTTAACGTCAGTTCACATTTGTAGGTGGATTATTAGTTTTACAGCTAAAATTAGCATGTTTAAAGTGATTTTCATGCTTCCAGGGACCTTAAACACAAGATTTGTGGAATGGTTAAAAGTGCATGAAAATGGCCAATTTACTCACTCTGAGGTCTCAAAAAGTGTTTCTTCATCCCGGGAAGTGAATTAAATACCATTTGGAGGCATTTAATGTTCAAGCAAAAACAGCTGATTTTTGACAAAAGACATTACACCCCCCATTACGTCATGCTTCAGAAAGGTGAAAATTTTTCCGTTTTCAAATGTTTTATTTTTGAATGTCAGTTCACATTTGTAGGTGGATCATCAGTTTTAGAGCTAAAATTAGCATGTTTAAAGTGATTTTCATGCTTCCAGGGACCTTAAACACAAGATTTGTGGAATGGTTAAAAGTGCATGAAAATGGCCAATTTGCTCACTCTGAGGTCTCAAAAAGTGTTTCTTCACCCCGGGAAGTGAATTAAATACCATTTGGAGGCATTTAATGTTCAAGCAAAAACAGCTGATTTTTGACAAAAGAGATAACACCCCCCCATTACGTCATTCTTCAGAAAGGTGAAAAATGATCCGTTTTCAAATGTTTTATTTTAGAACGTCAGTTCACATTTGCAGGTGGATTATTAGTTTTACAGCTAAAATTAGCATGTTTAAAGTGATTTTCATGCTTCCAGGGACCTTAAACACAAGATTTGTGGAATGGTTAAAAGTGCATGAAAATGGCAAATTTACTCACTCTGAGGTCTCAAAAAGTGTTTCTTCAACCCGGGAAGTGAATTAAATACCATTTGGAGGCATTTAATGTTCAAGCAAAAACAGCTGATTTTTGACAAAAGAGATAACACCCCCCATTACGTCATGCTTCAGAAAGGTGAAACATTTTCCGTTTTCAAATGTTTTATTTTTGAATGTCAGTTCACATTTGTAGGTGGATCATCAGTTTTAGAGCTAAAATTAGCATGTTTAAAGTGATTTTCATGCTTCCAGGGGCCCGGGAAGTGAATTAAATACCATTTGGAGGCATTTAATGTTCAAGCAAAAACAGCTGATTTTTGACAAAAGAGATAACACCCCCCCCCATTACGTCATTCTTCAGAAAGGTGAAAAATGGTCAGTTTTCAAATGTTTTATTTTTGAACGTCAGTTCACATTTGTAGGTGGATTATTAGTTTTAGAGCTACAATTAGCATGTTTAAAGTGATTTTCATGCTTCCAGGGGCCGGGGAAGTGAACTAAATACCATTTGGAGGCATTTAATGTTCAAGCAAAAACGGCTGATTTTGGACAAAAGAGATAACACCCCCCCATTACGTCATTCTTCAGAAAGGTGAAAAATGGTCCATTTTCAAATGTTTTATTTTTAAACGTCAGTTCACATTTGTAGGTGGATTATTAGTTTTAGAGCTAAAATGAGCATGTTTAAAGTGATTTTCATGCTTCCAGGGGCTCTAAACACAAGATTTGTGGAATGGTTAAAAGTGCATGAAAATGGCCAATTTGCTCACTCTGAGGTCTCAAAAAGTGTTTCTTCACCCGGGAAGTGAATTAAATACCATTTGGAGGCATTTAATGTTCAAGCAAAAACGGCTGATTTTGGACAAAAGAGATAACACCCCCCCATTACGTCATTCTTCAGAAAGGTGAAAAATGGTCCATTTTCAAATGTTTTATTTTTAAACGTCAGTTCACATTTGTAGGTGGATTATTAGTTTTAGAGCTAAAATGAGCATGTTTAAAGTGATTTTCATGCTTCCAGGGGCTCTAAACACAAGATTTGTGGAATGGTTAAAAGTGCATGAAAATGGCCAATTTGCTCACTCTGAGGTCGCAAAAAGTGTTTCTTCACTCCAGAAAGTGAATTAAATACCATTTGGAGGCATTTAATGTTCAAGCAAAAACAGCTGATTTTTGACAAAAGAGATAACACCCCCCCATTACGTCATTCTTCAGAAAAGTGAAAAATGGTCCGTTTTCAAATGTTTTATTTTTGAACGTCAGTTCACATTTGTAGGTGGATTATTAGTTTTAGAGCTAAAATTAGCATGTTTAAAGTCATTTTCATGCTTTCAGGGGCCCGGGAAGTGAATTAAATACCATTTGGAGGCATTTAATGTTCAAGCAAAAACGGCTGATTTTTGACAAAAGAGATAACACCCCCCCATTACGTCATTCTTCAGAAAGGTGAAAAAAATGGTCCGTTTTCAAATGTTTTATTTTTGAACGTCAGTTCACATTTGTAGGAAGATTATTCGTTTTAGAGCTAAAATTAGCATGTTTAAAGTGATTTTCATGCTTCCAGGGGCCGGGGAAGTGAATTAAATACCATTTGGAGGCATTTAATGTTCAAGCAAAAACAGATGATTTTTGACAAAAGAGATAACACCCCCCCCATTACGTCATTCTTCAGAAAGGTGAAAAATGGTCAGTTTTCAAATGTTTTATTTTTGAACGTCAGTTCACATTTGTAGGTGGATTATTAGTTTTAGAGCTAAAATTAGCATGTTTAAAGCGATTTTCATGCTTCCAGGGGCCGGGGAAGTGAACTAAATACCATTTGGAGGCATTTAATGTTCAAGCAAAAACGGCTGATTTTTGACGAAAGAGATAACACCCCCCCATTACGTCATTCTTTAGAAAGGTGAAAAATTGTCCGTTTTCAAATGTTTATTTTTTTAACGTCAGTTCACATTTGTAGGTGGATTATTAGTTTCAGAGCTAAAATTATCATGTTTAAAGTGATTTTCATGCTTCCAGGGGCCGGGGAAGTGAATTAAATACCATTTGGAGGCATTTAATGTTTAAGCAAAAACAGCTGATTTTTGACAAAAGAGATAACACCCCCCCATTACGTCATTCTTCAGAAAGGTGAAAAATGGTCCGTTTTCAAATGTTTTATTTTTGAATGTCAGTTCATATTTGTAGGTGGATAATTAGTTTTAGAGCTAAAATTAGCATGTTTAAAGTGATTTTCATGCTTTCAGGGGCTCTAAACACAAGATTTGTGGAATGGTTAAAAGTGCATGAAAATGGCCAATTTGCTCACTCTGAGGTCTCAAAAAGTGTTTCTTCACCCCGGGAAGTGAATTAAATACCATTTGGAGGCATTTAATGTTCAAGCAAAAACGGCTGATTTTTGACAAAAGAAATAACACCCCCCCATTACGTCATTCTTCAGAAAGGTGAAAAATTGTCCGTTTTCAAATGTTTTTTTTTTTAACGTCAGTTCACATTTGTAGGTGGATTATTAGTTTCAGAGCTAAAATTATCATGTTTAAAGTGATTTTCATGCTTCCAGGGGCCGGGGAAGTGAATTAAATACCATTTGTAGGCATTTAATGTTCAAGCAAAAACAGCTGATTTTTGACAAAAGAGATAACACCCCCCCATTACGTCATTCTTCAGAAAGGTGAAAAATGGTCCGTTTTCAAATGTTTTATTTTTGAACGTCACTTCACATTTGTAGGTGGATTGTTAGTTTTAGAGCTAAAATTAGCATGTTTAAAGTGATTTTCATGCTTCCAGGGGCTCTAAACACAAGATTTGTGGAATGGTTAAAAGTGCATGAAAATGGCCAATTTGCTCACTCTGAGGTCGCAAAAAGTGTTTCTTCACCCCGGGAAGTGAATTAAATACCATTTGGAGGCATTTAATGTTCAAGCAAAAACAGCTGATTTTTGACGAAAGAGATAACACCCCCCCATTACGTCATTCTTCAGAAAGGTGAAAAATGGTCCGTTTTCAAATGTTTTATTTTTGAATGTCAGTTCATATTTGTAGGTGGATAATTAGTTTTAGAGCTAAAATTAGCATGTTTAAAGTGATTTTCATGCTTTCAGGGGCTCTAAACACAAGATTTGTGGCATGGTTAAAAGTGCATGAAAATGGCCAATTTGCTCACTCTGAGGTCTCAAAAAGTGTTTCTTCACCCCAGAAAGTGTATTAAATACCATTTGGAGGCATTTAATGTTCAAGCAAAAACAGCTGATTTTTGACAAAAGAGATAACACCCCCCCCATTACGTCATTCTTCAGAAAAGTGAAAAATGGTCCGTTTTCAAATGTTTTATTTTTGAACGTCAGTTCACATTTGTAGGTGGATTATTAGTTTTAGAGCTAAAATTAGCATGTTTAAAGTCATTTTCATGCTTCCAGGGGCCCGGGAAGTGAATTAAATACCATTTGGAGGCATTTAATGTTCAAGCAAAAACGGCAGATTTTTGACAAAAGAGATAACACCCCCCCATTACGTCATTCTTCAGAAAGGTGAAAAAAATGGTCAGTTTTCAAATGTTTTATTTTTGAACGTCAGTTCACATTTGTAGGTGGATTATTATTTTTAGAGCTAAAATTAGCATGTTTAAAGTGATTTTCATCCTTCCAGGGGCTCTAAACACAAGATTTGTGGAATGGTTAAAAGTGCATAAAAGTGGCCAATTTGCTCACTCTGAGGTCTCAAAAAGTGTTTCTTCACCCCGGGAAGTGAATTAAATACCATTTGGAGGCATTTAATGTTCAAGCAAAAACAGCTGATTTTTGACAAAAGAGATAACACCCCCCCATTACGTCATGCTTCAGAAAGGTGAAAAATTGTCCGTTTTCAAATATTTTATTTTTGAATGTCAGTTCACATTTGTAGGTTGATCATCAGTTTTAGAGCTAAAATTAGCATGTTTAAAGTGATTTTCTTGCTTCCAGGGGCCCGGGAAGTGAATTAAATACCATTTGGAGGCATTTAATGTTCAAGCAAAAACAGCTGATTTTTGACAAAAGAGATAACACCCCCCATTACGTCATTCTTCAGAAAGGTGAAAAATGGTCCGTTTTCAAATGTTTTATTTTTGAACGTCAGTTCACATTTGTAGGTGGATTATTAGTTTTACAGCTAAAATTAGCATGTTTAAAGTGATTTTCATGCTTCCAGGGGCCCGGGAAGTGAATTAAATACCATTTGGAGGCATTTAATGTTCAAGCAAAAACAGCTGATTTTTGACAAAAGAGATAACACCCCCCATTACGTCATTCTTCAGAAAGGTGAAAAATGGTCCGTTTTCAAATGTTTTATTTTTGAACGTCAGTTCACATTTGTAGGTGGATTATTAGTTTTGGAGCTAAAATTAGCATGTTTAAAGTGATTTTCATGCTTCCAGGGGCCGGGGAAGTGAATTAAATACCATTTGGAGGCATTTAATGTTCAAGCAAAAACAGCAGATTTTTGACAAAAGAGATAACACCCCCCCATTACGTCATTCTTCAGAAAGTTGAAAAATGATCCGTTTTCAAATGTTTTATTTTTTAACGTCAGTTCACATTTGTAGGTGGATTATTAGTTTTACAGCTAAAATTAGCATGTTTAAAGTGATTTTCATGCTTCCAGGGACCTTAAACACAAGATTTGTGGAATGGTTAAAAGTGCATGAAAATGGCCAATTTACTCACTCTGAGGTCTCAAAAAGTGTTTCTTCATCCCGGGAAGTGAATTAAATACCATTTGGAGGCATTTAATGTTCAAGCAAAAACAGCTGATTTTTGACAAAAGACATAACACCCCCCATTACGTCATGCTTCAGAAAGGTGAAAATTTTTCCGTTTTCAAATGTTTTATTTTTGAATGTCAGTTCACATTTGTAGGTGGATCATCAGTTTTAGAGCTAAAATTAGCATGTTTAAAGTGATTTTCATGCTTCCAGGGACCTTAAACACAAGATTTGTGGAATGGTTAAAAGTGCATGAAAATGGCCAATTTGCTCACTCTGAGGTCTCAAAAAGTGTTTCTTCACCCCGGGAAGTGAATTAAATACCATTTGGAGGCATTTAATGTTCAAGCAAAAACAGCTGATTTTTGACAAAAGAGATAACACCCCCCCATTACGTCATTCTTCAGAAAGGTGAAAAATGATCCGTTTTCAAATGTTTTATTTTAGAACGTCAGTTCACATTTGCAGGTGGATTATTAGTTTTACAGCTAAAATTAGCATGTTTAAAGTGATTTTCATGCTTCCAGGGACCTTAAACACAAGATTTGTGGAATGGTTAAAAGTGCATGAAAATGGCAAATTTACTCACTCTGAGGTCTCAAAAAGTGTTTCTTCAACCCGGGAAGTGAATTAAATACCATTTGGAGGCATTTAATGTTCAAGCAAAAACAGCTGATTTTTGACAAAAGAGATAACACCCCCCATTACGTCATGCTTCAGAAAGGTGAAACATTTTCCGTTTTCAAATGTTTTATTTTTGAATGTCAGTTCACATTTGTAGGTGGATCATCAGTTTTAGAGCTAAAATTAGCATGTTTAAAGTGATTTTCATGCTTCCAGGGGCCCGGGAAGTGAATTAAATACCATTTGGAGGCATTTAATGTTCAAGCAAAAACAGCTGATTTTTGACAAAAGAGATAACACCCCCCCCCATTACGTCATTCTTCAGAAAGGTGAAAAATGGTCAGTTTTCAAATGTTTTATTTTTGAACGTCAGTTCACATTTGTAGGTGGATTATTAGTTTTAGAGCTACAATTAGCATGTTTAAAGTGATTTTCATGCTTCCAGGGGCCGGGGAAGTGAACTAAATACCATTTGGAGGCATTTAATGTTCAAGCAAAAATGGCTGATTTTGGACAAAAGAGATAACACCCCCCCATTACGTCATTCTTCAGAAAGGTGAAAAATGGTCCATTTTCAAATGTTTTATTTTTAAACGTCAGTTCACATTTGTAGGTGGATTATTAGTTTTAGAGCTAAAATGAGCATGTTTAAAGTGATTTTCATGCTTCCAGGGGCTCTAAACACAAGATTTGTGGAATGGTTAAAAGTGCATGAAAATGGCCAATTTGCTCACTCTGAGGTCTCAAAAAGTGTTTCTTCACCCCGGGAAGTGAATTAAATACCATTTGGAGGCATTTAATGTTCAAGCAAAAACGGCTGATTTTGGACAAAAGAGATAACACCCCCCCATTACGTCATTCTTCAGAAAGGTGAAAAATGGTCCATTTTCAAATGTTTTATTTTTAAACGTCAGTTCACATTTGTAGGTGGATTATTAGTTTTAGAGCTAAAATGAGCATGTTTAAAGTGATTTTCATGCTTCCAGGGGCTCTAAACACAAGATTTGTGGAATGGTTAAAAGTGCATGAAAATGGCCAATTTGCTCACTCTGAGGTCGCAAAAAGTGTTTCTTCACTCCAGAAAGTGAATTAAATACCATTTGGAGGCATTTAATGTTCAAGCAAAAACAGCTGATTTTTGACAAAAGAGATAACACCCCCCCCATTACGTCATTCTTCAGAAAAGTGAAAAATGGTCCGTTTTCAAATGTTTTATTTTTGAACGTCAGTTCACATTTGTAGGTGGATTATTAGTTTTAGAGCTAAAATTAGCATGTTTAAAGTCATTTTCATGCTTTCAGGGGCCCGGGAAGTGAATTAAATACCATTTGGAGGCATTTAATGTTCAAGCAAAAACGGCTGATTTTTGACAAAAGAGATAACACCCCCCCATTACGTCATTCTTCAGAAAGGTGAAAAAAATGGTCCGTTTTCAAATGTTTTATTTTTGAACGTCAGTTCACATTTGTAGGAAGATTATTCGTTTTAGAGCTAAAATTAGCATGTTTAAAGTGATTTTCATGCTTCCAGGGGCCGGGGAAGTGAATTAAATACCATTTGGAGGCATTTAATGTTCAAGCAAAAACAGATGATTTTTGACAAAAGAGATAACACCCCCCCC
Organism: Lissotriton helveticus; assembly: GCF_964261635.1. Lineage (NCBI taxonomy): Eukaryota > Metazoa > Chordata > Amphibia > Caudata > Salamandridae > Lissotriton > Lissotriton helveticus. Next base: position 5,588,618 of record NW_027611740.1, read on the forward strand.
ATTACGTCATTCTTCAGAAAGGTGAAAAATGGTCAGTTTTCAAATGTTTTATTTTTGAACGTCAGTTCACATTTGTAGGTGGATTATTAGTTTTAGAGCTAAAATTAGCATGTTTAAAGCGATTTTCATGCTTCCAGGGGCCGGGGAAGTGAACTAAATACCATTTGGAGGCATTTAATGTTCAAGCAAAAACGGCTGATTTTTGACGAAAGAGATAACACCCCCCCATTACGTCATTCTTCAGAAAGGTGAAAAATTGTCCGTTTTCAAATGTTTATTTTTTTAACGTCAGTTCACATTTGTAGGTGGATTATTAGTTTCAGAGCTAAAATTATCATGTTTAAAGTGATTTTCATGCTTCCAGGGGCCGGGGAAGTGAATTAAATACCATTTGGAGGCATTTAATGTTCAAGCAAAAACAGCTGATTTTTGACAAAAGAGATAACACCCCCCCATTACGTCATTCTTCAGAAAGGTGAAAAATGGTCCGTTTTCAAATGTTTTATTTTTGAATGTCAGTTCATATTTGTAGGTGGATAATTAGTTTTAGAGCTAAAATTAGCATGTTTAAAGTGATTTTCATGCTTTCAGGGGCTCTAAACACAAGATTTGTGGAATGGTTAAAAGTGCATGAAAATGGCCAATTTGCTCACTCTGAGGTCTCAAAAAGTGTTTCTTCACCCCGGGAAGTGAATTAAATACCATTTGGAGGCATTTAATGTTCAAGCAAAAACGGCTGATTTTTGACAAAAGAAATAACACCCCCCCATTACGTCATTCTTCAGAAAGGTGAAAAATTGTCCGTTTTCAAATGTTTTTTTTTTTAACGTCAGTTCACATTTGTAGGTGGATTATTAGTTTCAGAGCTAAAATTATCATGTTTAAAGTGATTTTCATGCTTCCAGGGGCCGGGGAAGTGAATTAAATACCATTTGTAGGCATTTAATGTTCAAGCAAAAACAGCTGATTTTTGACAAAAGAGATAACACCCCCCCATTACGTCATTCTTCAGAAAGGTGAAAAATGGTCCGTTTTCAAATGTTTTATTTTTGAACGTCACTTCACATTTGTAGGTGGATTGTTAGTTTTAGAGCTAAAATTAGCATGTTTAAAGTGATTTTCATGCTTCCAGGGGCTCTAAACACAAGATTTGTGGAATGGTTAAAAGTGCATGAAAATGGCCAATTTGCTCACTCTGAGGTCGCAAAAAGTGTTTCTTCACCCCGGGAAGTGAATTAAATACCATTTGGAGTCATTTAATGTTCAAGCAAAAACAGCTGATTTTTGACGAAAGAGATAACACCCCCCCATTACGTCATTCTTCAGAAAGGTGAAAAATGGTCCGTTTTCAAATGTTTTATTTTTGAATGTCAGTTCATATTTGTAGGTGGATAATTAGTTTTAGAGCTAAAATTAGCATGTTTAAAGTGATTTTCATGCTTTCAGGGGCTCTAAACACAAGATTTGTGGCATGGTTAAAAGTGCATGAAAATGGCCAATTTGCTCACTCTGAGGTCTCAAAAAGTGTTTCTTCACCCCAGAAAGTGTATTAAATACCATTTGGAGGCATTTAATGTTCAAGCAAAAACAGCTGATTTTTGACAAAAGAGATAACACCCCCCCCATTACGTCATTCTTCAGAAAAGTGAAAAATGGTCCGTTTTCAAATGTTTTATTTTTGAACGTCAGTTCACATTTGTAGGTGGATTATTAGTTTTAGAGCTAAAATTAGCATGTTTAAAGTCATTTTCATGCTTTCAGGGGCCCGGGAAGTGAATTAAATACCATTTGAAGGCATTTAATGTTAAAGCAAAAACGGCTGATTTTTGACAAAAGAGATAACACCCCCCCATTACGTCATTCTTCAGAAAGGTGAAAAAAATGGTCCGTTTTCAAATGTTTTATTTTTGAACGTCAGTTCACATTTGTAGGTGGATTATTCGTTTTAGAGCTAAAATTAGCATGTTTAAAGTGATTTTCATGCTTCCAGGGGCCGGGGAAGTGAATTAAATACCATTTGGAGGCATTTAATGTTCAAGCAAAAACAGCTGATTTTTGACAAAAGAGATGACACCCCCCATTACGTCATTCTTCAGAAAGGTGAAAAATGATCCGTTTTCAAATGTTTTATTTTTGAACGTCAGTTCACATTTGTAGGTGGATTATTAGTTTTAGAGCTAAAATTAGCATGTTTAAAGTGATTTTCATGCTTCCAGGGGCTCTAAACACAAGATTTGTGGAATGGTAAAAAGTGCATGAAAATGGCCAATTTGCTCACTCTGAGGTCTCAAAAAGTGTTTCTTCACCCCGGGAAGTGAATTAAATACCATTTGGAGGCATTTAATGTTCAAGCAAAAACAGCTGATTTTTGACGAAAGAGATAACACCCCCCCATTACGTCATTCTTCAGAAAGGTGAAAAATGGTCTGTTTTGAAATGTTTTATTTTTGAACGTCAGTTCACATTTGTAGGTGGATTATTAGTTTTAGAGCTAAAATTAGCATGTTTAAAGTCATTTTCATGCTTTCAGGGGCCCGGGAAGTGAATTAAATACCATTTGGAGGCATTTAATGTTCAAGCAAAAACGGCTGATTTTTGACAAAAGAGATAACACCCCCCCATTACGTCATTCTTCAGAAAGGTGAAAAAAATGGTCCGTTTTCAAATGTTTTATTTTTGAACGTCAGTTCACATTTGTAGGTGGATTATTAGTTTTAGAGCTAAAATTAGCATGTTTAAAGTGATTTTCATGCTTCCAGGGGCCGGGGAAGTGAATTAAATACCATTTGGAGGCATTTAATGTTCAAGCAAAAACAGCTGATTTTTGACAAAAGAGATAACACCCCCCATTACGTCATTCTTCAGAAAGGTGAAAAATGGTCCGTTTTCAAATGTTTTATTTTTGAACGTCAGTTCACATTTGTAGGTGGATTATTAGTTTTAGAGCTAAAATTAGCATGTTTAAAGTGATTTTCATGCTTCCAGGGGCCCGGGAAGTGAATTAAATACCATTTGGAGGCATTTAATGTTCAAGCAAAAACAGCTGATTTTTGACAAAAGAGATAACACCCCCCATTACGTCATTCTTCAGAAAGGTGAAAAATGGTCCGTTTTCAAATGTTTTATTTTTGAATGTCAGTTCACATTTGTAGGTGGATTATTAGTTTTAGAGCTAAAATTAGCATGTTTAAAGTGATTTTCATGCTTCCAGGGGCCGGGGAAGTGAATTAAATACCATTTGGAGGCATTTAATGTTCAAGCAAAAACAGCTGATTTTTGACAAAAGAGATAACACCCCCCCATTACGTCATTCTTCAGAAAGGTGAAAAATGATCAGTTTTCAAATGTTTTATTTTTTAACGTCAGTTCACATTTGTAGGTGGATTATTAGTTTTACAGCTAAAATTAGCATGTTTAAAGTGATTTTCATGCTTCCAGGGACCTTAAACACAAGATTTGTGGAATGGTTAAAAGTGCATGAAAATGGCCAATTTACTCACTCTGAGGTCTCAAAAAGTGTTTCTTCACCCCGGGAAGTGAATTAAATACCATTTGGAGGCATTTAATGTTCAAGCAAAAACAGCTGATTTTTGACAAAAGACATAACACCCCCCATTACGTCATGCTTCAGAAAGATGAAAATTTTTCCGTTTTCAAATGTTTTATTTTTGAATGTCAGTTCACATTTGTAGGTGTATCATCAGTTTTAGAGCTAAAATTAGCATGTTTAAAGTGATTTTCATGCTTCCAGGGACCTTAAACACAAGATTTGTGGAATGGTTAAAAGTGCATGAAAATGGCCAATTTACTCACTCTGAGGTCTCAAAAAGTGTTTCTTCACCCCGGGAAGTGAATTAAATACCATTTGGAGGCATTTAATGTTCAAGCAAAAACAGCTGATTTTTGACAAAAGAGATAACACCCCCCCATTACGTCATTCTTCAGAAAGGTGAAAAATGATCCGTTTTCAAATGTTTTATTTTAGAACGTCAGTTCACATTTGCAGGTGGATTATTAGTTTTACAGCTAAAATTAGCATGTTTAAAGTGATTTTCATGCTTCCAGGGACCTTAAACACAAGATTTGTGGAATGGTTAAAAGTGCATGAAAATGGCCAATTTACTCACTCTGAGGTCTCAAAAAGTGTTTCTTCACCCCGGGAAGTGAATTAAATACCATTTGGAGGCATTTAATGTTCAAGCAAAAACAGCTGATTTTTGACAAAAGAGATAACACCCCCCATTACGTCATGCTTCAGAAAGGTGAAACATTTTCCGTTTTCAAATGTTTTATTTTTGAATGTCAGTTCACATTTGTAGGTGGATCATCAGTTTTAGAGCTAAAATTAGCATGTTTAAAGTGATTTTCATTCTTCCAGGGGCCGGGGAAGTGAATTAAATACCATTTGGAGGCATTTAATGTTCAAGCAAAAACGGCTGATTTTGGACAAAAGAGATAACACCCCCCAATTACGTCATTCTTCAGAAAGGTGAAAAATGGTCCATTTTCAAATGTTTTATTTTTGAACGTCAGTTCACATTTGTAGGTGGATTATTAGTTTTAGAGCTAAAATGAGCATGTTTAAAGTGATTTTCATGCTTCCAGGGGCTCTAAACACAAGATTTGTGGAATGGTAAAAAGTGCATGAAAATGGCCAATTTGCTCACTCTGAGGTCTCAAAAAGTGTTTCTTCACCCCGGGAAGTGAATTAAATACCATTTGGAGGCATTTAATGTTCAAGCAAAAACAGCTGATTTTTGACAAAAGAGATAACACCCCCCCATTACGTCATTCTTCAGAAAGGTGAAAAATGATCCGTTTTCAAATGTTTTATTTTAGAACGTCAGTTCACATTTGCAGGTGGATTATTAGTTTTACAGCTAAAATTAGCATGTTTAAAGTGATTTTCATGCTTCCAGGGACCTTAAACACAAGATTTGTGGAATGGTTAAAAGTGCATGAAAATGGCCAATTTACTCACTCTGAGGTCTCAAAAAGTGTTTCTTCACCCCGGGAAGTGAATTAAATACCATTTGGAGGCATTTAATGTTCAAGCAAAAACAGCTGATTTTTGACAAAAGAGATAACACCCCCCATTACGTCATGCTTCAGAAAGGTGAAACATTTTCCGTTTTCAAATGTTTTATTTTTGAATGTCAGTTCACATTTGTAGGTGGATCATCAGTTTTAGAGCTAAAATTAGCATGTTTAAAGTGATTTTCATTCTTCCAGGGGCCGGGGAAGTGAATTAAATACCATTTGGAGGCATTTAATGTTCAAGCAAAAACGGCTGATTTTGGACAAAAGAGATAACACCCCCCCATTACGTCATTCTTCAGAAAGGTGAAAAATGGTCCATTTTCAAATGTTTTATTTTTGAACGTCAGTTCACATTTGTAGGTGGATTATTAGTTTTAGAGCTAAAATGAGCATGTTTAAAGTGATTTTCATGCTTCCAGGGGCTCTAAACACAAGATTTGTGGAATGGTTAAAAGTGCATGAAAATGGCCAATTTGCTCACTCTGAGGTCTCAAAAAGTGTTTCTTCACCCCGGGAAGTGAATTAAATACCATTTGGAGGCATTTAATGTTCAAGCAAAAACGGCTGATTTTTGACAAAAGAAATAACACCCCCCCCATTACGTCATTCTTCAGAAAGGTGAAAAATTGTCCGTTTTCAAATGTTTTTTTTTTGAACGTCAGTTCACATTTGTAGGTGGATTATTAGTTTTAGAGCTAAAATTATCATGTTTAAAGTGATTTTCATGCTTCCAGGGGCCGGGGAAGTGAATTAAATACCATTTGGAGGCATTTAATGTTCAAGCAAAAACAGCTGATTTTTGACAAAAGAGATAACACCCCCCCATTACGTCATTCTTCAGAAAGGTGAAAAATGGTCCGTTTTCAAATGTTTTATTTTTGAACGTCACTTCACATTTGTAGGTGGATTATTAGTTTTAGAGCTAAAATTAGCATGTTTAAAGTGATTTTCATGCTTCCAGGGGCCCGGGAAGTGAATTAAATACCATTTGGAGGCATTTGATGTTCAAGCAAAAACAGCTGATTTTTGACAAAAGAGATAACACCCCCCATTACGTCATTCTTCAGAAAGGTGAAACATGGTCCGTTTTCAAATGTTTTATTTTTGAATGTCAGTTCATATTTGTAGGTGGATAATTAGTTTTAGAGCTAAAATTAGCATGTTTAAAGTGATTTTCATGCTTTCAGGGGCTCTAAACACAAGATTTGTGGAATGGTTAAAAGTGCATGAAAATGGCCAATTTGCTCACTCTGAGGTCTCAAAAAGTGTTTCTTCACCCCGGGAAGTGAATTAAATACCATTTGGAGGCATTTAATGTTCAAGCAAAAACAGCTGATTTTTGACGAAAGAGATAACACCCCCCCATTACGTCATTCTTCAGAAAGGTGAAAAATGGTCCGTTTTGAAATGTTATATTTTTGAACGTCAGTTCACATTTGTAGGTGGATTATTATTTTTAGAGCTAAAATTAGCATGTTTAAAGTGATTTTCATCCTTCCAGGGGCTCTAAACACAAGATTTGTGGAATGGTTAAAAGTGCATGAAAATGGCCAATTTGCTCACTCTGAGGTCTCAAAAAGTGTTTCTTCACCCCGGGAAGTGAATTAAATACCATTTGGAGGCATTTAATGTTCAAGCAAAAACAGCTGATTTTTGACAAAAGAGATAACACCCCCCCATTACGTCATGCTTCAGAAAGGTGAAAAATTGTCCGTTTTCAAATGTTTTATTTTTGAATGTCAGTTCACATTTGTAGGTGGATCATCAGTTTTAGAGCTAAAATTAGCATGTTTAAAGTGATTTTCATGCTTCCAGGGGCCCGGGAAGTGAATTAAATACCATTTGGAGGCATTTAATGTTCAAGCAAAAACGGCAGATTTTTGACAAAAGAGATAACACCCCCCCATTACGTCATTCTTCAGAAAGGTGAAAAAAATGGTCAGTTTTCAAATGTTTTATTTTTGAACGTCAGTTCACATTTGTAGGTGGATTATTATTTTTAGAGCTAAAATTAGCATGTTTAAAGTGATTTTCATCCTTCCAGGGGCTCTAAACACAAGATTTGTGGAATGGTTAAAAGTGCATAAAAGTGGCCAATTTGCTCACTCTGAGGTCTCAAAAAGTGTTTCTTCACCCCGGGAAGTGAATTAAATACCATTTGGAGGCATTTAATGTTCAAGCAAAAACAGCTGATTTTTGACAAAAGAGATAACACCCCCCCATTACGTCATGCTTCAGAAAGGTGAAAAATTGTCCGTTTTCAAATATTTTATTTTTGAATGTCAGTTCACATTTGTAGGTTGATCATCAGTTTTAGAGCTAAAATTAGCATGTTTAAAGTGATTTTCTTGCTTCCAGGGGCCCGGGAAGTGAATTAAATACCATTTGGAGGCATTTAATGTTCAAGCAAAAACAGCTGATTTTTGACAAAAGAGATAACACCCCCCATTACGTCATTCTTCAGAAAGGTGAAAAATGGTCCGTTTTCAAATGTTTTATTTTTGAACGTCAGTTCACATTTGTAGGTGGATTATTAGTTTTACAGCTAAAATTAGCATGTTTAAAGTGATTTTCATGCTTCCAGGGGCCCGGGAAGTGAATTAAATACCATTTGGAGGCATTTAATGTTCAAGCAAAAACAGCTGATTTTTGACAAAAGAGATAACACCCCCCATTACGTCATTCTTCAGAAAGGTGAAAAATGGTCCGTTTTCAAATGTTTTATTTTTGAACGTCAGTTCACATTTGTAGGTGGATTATTAGTTTTGGAGCTAAAATTAGCATGTTTAAAGTGATTTTCATGCTTCCAGGGGCCGGGGAAGTGAATTAAATACCATTTGGAGGCATTTAATGTTCAAGCAAAAACAGCAGATTTTTGACAAAAGAGATAACACCCCCCCATTACGTCATTCTTCAGAAAGTTGAAAAATGATCCGTTTTCAAATGTTTTATTTTTTAACGTCAGTTCACATTTGTAGGTGGATTATTAGTTTTACAGCTAAAATTAGCATGTTTAAAGTGATTTTCATGCTTCCAGGGACCTTAAACACAAGATTTGTGGAATGGTTAAAAGTGCATGAAAATGGCCAATTTACTCACTCTGAGGTCTCAAAAAGTGTTTCTTCATCCCGGGAAGTGAATTAAATACCATTTGGAGGCATTTAATGTTCAAGCAAAAACAGCTGATTTTTGACAAAAGACATAACACCCCCCATTACGTCATGCTTCAGAAAGGTGAAAATTTTTCCGTTTTCAAATGTTTTATTTTTGAATGTCAGTTCACATTTGTAGGTGGATCATCAGTTTTAGAGCTAAAATTAGCATGTTTAAAGTGATTTTCATGCTTCCAGGGACCTTAAACACAAGATTTGTGGAATGGTTAAAAGTGCATGAAAATGGCCAATTTGCTCACTCTGAGGTCTCAAAAAGTGTTTCTTCACCCCGGGAAGTGAATTAAATACCATTTGGAGGCATTTAATGTTCAAGCAAAAACAGCTGATTTTTGACAAAAGAGATAACACCCCCCCATTACGTCATTCTTCAGAAAGGTGAAAAATGATCCGTTTTCAAATGTTTTATTTTAGAACGTCAGTTCACATTTGCAGGTGGATTATTAGTTTTACAGCTAAAATTAGCATGTTTAAAGTGATTTTCATGCTTCCAGGGACCTTAAACACAAGATTTGTGGAATGGTTAAAAGTGCATGAAAATGGCAAATTTACTCACTCTGAGGTCTCAAAAAGTGTTTCTTCAACCCGGGAAGTGAATTAAATACCATTTGGAGGCATTTAATGTTCAAGCAAAAACAGCTGATTTTTGACAAAAGAGATAACACCCCCCATTACGTCATGCTTCAGAAAGGTGAAACATTTTCCGTTTTCAAATGTTTTATTTTTGAATGTCAGTTCACATTTGTAGGTGGATCATCAGTTTTAGAGCTAAAATTAGCATGTTTAAAGTGATTTTCATGCTTCCAGGGGCCCGGGAAGTGAATTAAATACCATTTGGAGGCATTTAATGTTCAAGCAAAAACAGCTGATTTTTGACAAAAGAGATAACACCCCCCCCCATTACGTCATTCTTCAGAAAGGTGAAAAATGGTCAGTTTTCAAATGTTTTATTTTTGAACGTCAGTTCACATTTGTAGGTGGATTATTAGTTTTAGAGCTACAATTAGCATGTTTAAAGTGATTTTCATGCTTCCAGGGGCCGGGGAAGTGAACTAAATACCATTTGGAGGCATTTAATGTTCAAGCAAAAACGGCTGATTTTGGACAAAAGAGATAACACCCCCCCATTACGTCATTCTTCAGAAAGGTGAAAAATGGTCCATTTTCAAATGTTTTATTTTTAAACGTCAGTTCACATTTGTAGGTGGATTATTAGTTTTAGAGCTAAAATGAGCATGTTTAAAGTGATTTTCATGCTTCCAGGGGCTCTAAACACAAGATTTGTGGAATGGTTAAAAGTGCATGAAAATGGCCAATTTGCTCACTCTGAGGTCGCAAAAAGTGTTTCTTCACTCCAGAAAGTGAATTAAATACCATTTGGAGGCATTTAATGTTCAAGCAAAAACAGCTGATTTTTGACAAAAGAGATAACACCCCCCCCATTACGTCATTCTTCAGAAAAGTGAAAAATGGTCCGTTTTCAAATGTTTTATTTTTGAACGTCAGTTCACATTTGTAGGTGGATTATTAGTTTTAGAGCTAAAATTAGCATGTTTAAAGTCATTTTCATGCTTTCAGGGGCCCGGGAAGTGAATTAAATACCATTTGGAGGCATTTAATGTTCAAGCAAAAACGGCTGATTTTTGACAAAAGAGATAACACCCCCCCATTACGTCATTCTTCAGAAAGGTGAAAAAAATGGTCCGTTTTCAAATGTTTTATTTTTGAACGTCAGTTCACATTTGTAGGAAGATTATTCGTTTTAGAGCTAAAATTAGCATGTTTAAAGTGATTTTCATGCTTCCAGGGGCCGGGGAAGTGAATTAAATACCATTTGGAGGCATTTAATGTTCAAGCAAAAACAGATGATTTTTGACAAAAGAGATAACACCCCCCCCATTACGTCATTCTTCAGAAAGGTGAAAAATGGTCAGTTTTCAAATGTTTTATTTTTGAACGTCAGTTCACATTTGTAGGTGGATTATTAGTTTTAGAGCTAAAATTAGCATGTTTAAAGCGATTTTCATGCTTCCAGGGGCCGGGGAAGTGAACTAAATACCATTTGGAGGCATTTAATGTTCAAGCAAAAACGGCTGATTTTTGACGAAAGAGATAACACCCCCCCATTACGTCATTCTTCAGAAAGGTGAAAAATTGTCCGTTTTCAAATGTTTATTTTTTTAACGTCAGTTCACATTTGTAGGTGGATTATTAGTTTCAGAGCTAAAATTATCATGTTTAAAGTGATTTTCATGCTTCCAGGGGCCGGGGAAGTGAATTAAATACCATTTGGAGGCATTTAATGTTCAAGCAAAAACAGCTGATTTTTGACAAAAGAGATAACACCCCCCATTACGTCATTCTTCAGAAAGGTGAAAAATGGTCCGTTTTCAAATGTTTTATTTTTTAACGTCAGTTCACATTTGTAGGTGGATTATTAGTTTTAGAGCTAAAATTAGCATGTTTAAAGTGATTTTCATGCTTCCAGGGGCTCTAAACACAAGATTTGTGGAATGGTTAAAAGTGCATGAAAATGGCCAATTTGCTCACTCTGAGGTCTCAAAAAGTGTTTCTTCACCCCGGGAAGTGAATTAAATACCATTTGGAGGCATTTAATGTTCAAGCAAAAACAGCTGATTTTTGACGAAAGAGATAACACCCCCCCATTACGTCATTCTTCAGAAAGGTGAAAAATGGTCCGTTTTCAAATGTTTTATTTTTGAATGTCAGTTCATATTTGTAGGTGGATAATTAGTTTTAGAGCTAAAATTAGCATGTTTAAAGTGATTTTCATGCTTTCAGGGGCTCTAAACACAAGATTTGTGGCATGGTTAAAAGTGCATGAAAATGGCCAATTTGCTCACTCTGAGGTCTCAAAAAGTGTTTCTTCACCCCAGAAAGTGTATTAAATACCATTTGGAGGCATTTAATGTTCAAGCAAAAACAGCTGATTTTTGACAAAAGAGATAACACCCCCCCCATTACGTCATTCTTCAGAAAAGTGAAAAATGGTCCGTTTTCAAATGTTTTATTTTTGAACGTCAGTTCACATTTGTAGGTGGATTATTAGTTTTAGAGCTAAAATTAGCATGTTTAAAGTCATTTTCATGCTTTCAGGGGCCCGGGAAGTGAATTAAATACCATTTGAAGGCATTTAATGTTAAAGCAAAAACGGCTGATTTTTGACAAAAGAGATAACACCCCCCCATTACGTCATTCTTCAGAAAGGTGAAAAAAATGGTCCGTTTTCAAATGTTTTATTTTTGAACGTCAGTTCACATTTGTAGGTGGATTATTCGTTTTAGAGCTAAAATTAGCATGTTTAAAGTGATTTTCATGCTTCCAGGGGCCGGGGAAGTGAATTAAATACCATTTGGAGGCATTTAATGTTCAAGCAAAAACAGCTGATTTTTGACAAAAGAGATGACACCCCCCATTACGTCATTCTTCAGAAAGGTGAAAAATGATCCGTTTTCAAATGTTTTATTTTTGAACGTCAGTTCACATTTGTAGGTGGATTATTAGTTTTAGAGCTAAAATTAGCATGTTTAAAGTGATTTTCATGCTTCCAGGGGCTCTAAACACAAGATTTGTGGAATGGTAAAAAGTGCATGAAAATGGCCAATTTGCTCACTCTGAGGTCTCAAAAAGTGTTTCTTCACCCCGGGAAGTGAATTAAATACCATTTGGAGGCATTTAATGTTCAAGCAAAAACAGCTGATTTTTGACGAAAGAGATAACACCCCCCCATTACGTCATTCTTCAGAAAGGTGAAAAATGGTCTGTTTTGAAATGTTTTATTTTTGAACGTCAGTTCACATTTGTAGGTGGATTATTAGTTTTAGAGCTAAAATTAGCATGTTTAAAGTCATTTTCATGCTTTCAGGGGCCCGGGAAGTGAATTAAATACCATTTGGAGGCATTTAATGTTCAAGCAAAAACGGCTGATTTTTGACAAAAGAGATAACACCCCCCCATTACGTCATTCTTCAGAAAGGTGAAAAAAATGGTCCGTTTTCAAATGTTTTATTTTTGAACGTCAGTTCACATTTGTAGGTGGATTATTAGTTTTAGAGCTAAAATTAGCATGTTTAAAGTGATTTTCATGCTTCCAGGGGCCGGGGAAGTGAATTAAATACCATTTGGAGGCATTTAATGTTCAAGCAAAAACAGCTGATTTTTGACAAAAGAGATAACACCCCCCATTACGTCATTCTTCAGAAAGGTGAAAAATGGTCCGTTTTCAAATGTTTTATTTTTGAACGTCAGTTCACATTTGTAGGTGGATTATTAGTTTTAGAGCTAAAATTAGCATGTTTAAAGTGATTTTCATGCTTCCAGGGGCCCGGGAAGTGAATTAAATACCATTTGGAGGCATTTAATGTTCAAGCAAAAACAGCTGATTTTTGACAAAAGAGATAACACCCCCCATTACGTCATTCTTCAGAAAGGTGAAAAATGGTCCGTTTTCAAATGTTTTATTTTTGAATGTCAGTTCACATTTGTAGGTGGATTATTAGTTTTAGAGCTAAAATTAGCATGTTTAAAGTGATTTTCATGCTTCCAGGGGCCGGGGAAGTGAATTAAATACCATTTGGAGGCATTTAATGTTCAAGCAAAAACAGCTGATTTTTGACAAAAGAGATAACACCCCCCCATTACGTCATTCTTCAGAAAGGTGAAAAATGATCCGTTTTCAAATGTTTTATTTTTTAACGTCAGTTCACATTTGTAGGTGGATTATTAGTTTTACAGCTAAAATTAGCATGTTTAAAGTGATTTTCATGCTTCCAGGGACCTTAAACACAAGATTTGTGGAATGGTTAAAAGTGCATGAAAATGGCCAATTTACTCACTCTGAGGTCTCAAAAAGTGTTTCTTCACCCCGGGAAGTGAATTAAATACCATTTGGAGGCATTTAATGTTCAAGCAAAAACAGCTGATTTTTGACAAAAGACATAACACCCCCCATTACGTCATGCTTCAGAAAGATGAAAATTTTTCCGTTTTCAAATGTTTTATTTTTGAATGTCAGTTCACATTTGTAGGTGGATCATCAGTTTTAGAGCTAAAATTAGCATGTTTAAAGTGATTTTCATGCTTCCAGGGACCTTAAACACAAGATTTGTGGAATGGTTAAAAGTGCATGAAAATGGCCAATTTACTCACTCTGAGGTCTCAAAAAGTGTTTCTTCACCCCGGGAAGTGAATTAAATACCATTTGGAGGCATTTAATGTTCAAGCAAAAACAGCTGATTTTTGACAAAAGAGATAACACCCCCCCATTACGTCATTCTTCAGAAAGGTGAAAAATGATCCGTTTTCAAATGTTTTATTTTAGAACGTCAGTTCACATTTGCAGGTGGATTATTAGTTTTACAGCTAAAATTAGCATGTTTAAAGTGATTTTCATGCTTCCAGGGACCTTAAACACAAGATTTGTGGAATGGTTAAAAGTGCATGAAAATGGCCAATTTACTCACTCTGAGGTCTCAAAAAGTGTTTCTTCACCACGGGAAGTGAATTAACTACCATTTGGAGGCATTTAATGTTCAAGCAAAAACAGCTGATTTTTGACAAAAGAGATAACACCCCCCATTACGTCATGCTTCAGAAAGGTGAAACATTTTCCGTTTTCAAATGTTTTATTTTTGAATGTCAGTTCACATTTGTAGGTGGATCATCAGTTTTAGAGCTAAAATTAGCATGTTTAAAGTGATTTTCATTCTTCCAGGGGCCGGGGAAGTGAATTAAATACCATTTGGAGGCATTTAATGTTCAAGCAAAAACGGCTGATTTTGGACAAAAGAGATAACACCCCCCCATTACGTCATTCTTCAGAAAGGTGAAAAATGGTCCATTTTCAAATGTTTTATTTTTGAACGTCAGTTCACATTTGTAGGTGGATTATTAGTTTTAGAGCTAAAATGAGCATGTTTAAAGTGATTTTCATGCTTCCAGGGGCTCTAAACACAAGATTTGTGGAATGGTAAAAAGTGCATGAAAATGGCCAATTTGCTCACTCTGAGGTCTCAAAAAGTGTTTCTTCACCCCGGGAAGTGAATTAAATACCATTTGGAGGCATTTAATGTTCAAGCAAAAACAGCTGATTTTTGACAAAAGAGATAACACCCCCCCATTACGTCATTCTTCAGAAAGGTGAAAAATGATCCGTTTTCAAATGTTTTATTTTAGAACGTCAGTTCACATTTGCAGGTGGATTATTAGTTTTACAGCTAAAATTAGCATGTTTAAAGTGATTTTCATGCTTCCAGGGACCTTAAACACAAGATTTGTGGAATGGTTAAAAGTGCATGAAAATGGCCAATTTACTCACTCTGAGGTCTCAAAAAGTGTTTCTTCACCCCGGGAAGTGAATTAAATACCATTTGGAGGCATTTAATGTTCAAGCAAAAACAGCTGATTTTTGACAAAAGAGATAACACCCCCCATTACGTCATGCTTCAGAAAGGTGAAACATTTTCCGTTTTCAAATGTTTTATTTTTGAATGTCAGTTCACATTTGTAGGTGGATCATCAGTTTTAGAGCTAAAATTAGCATGTTTAAAGTGATTTTCATTCTTCCAGGGGCCGGGGAAGTGAATTAAATACCATTTGGAGGCATTTAATGTTCAAGCAAAAACGGCTGATTTTGGACAAAAGAGATAACACCCCCCCATTACGTCATTCTTCAGAAAGGTGAAAAATGGTCCATTTTCAAATGTTTTATTTTTGAACGTCAGTTCACATTTGTAGGTGGATTATTAGTTTTAGAGCTAAAATGAGCATGTTTAAAGTGATTTTCATGCTTCCAGGGGCTCTAAACACAAGATTTGTGGAATGGTTAAAAGTGCATGAAAATGGCCAATTTGCTCACTCTGAGGTCTCAAAAAGTGTTTCTTCACCCCGGGAAGTGAATTAAATACCATTTGGAGGCATTTAATGTTCAAGCAAAAACGGCTGATTTTTGACAAAAGAAATAACACCCCCCCCATTACGTCATTCTTCAGAAAGGTGAAAAATTGTCCGTTTTCAAATGTTTTTTTTTTGAACGTCAGTTCACATTTGTAGGTGGATTATTAGTTTTAGAGCTAAAATTATCATGTTTAAAGTGATTTTCATGCTTCCAGGGGCCGGGGAAGTGAATTAAATACCATTTGGAGGCATTTAATGTTCAAGCAAAAACAGCTGATTTTTGACAAAAGAGATAACACCCCCCCATTACATCATTCTTCAGAAAGGTGAAAAATGGTCCGTTTTCAAATGTTTTATTTTTGAACGTCACTTCACATTTGTAGGTGGATTATTAGTTTTAGAGCTAAAATTAGCATGTTTAAAGTGATTTTCATGCTTCCAGGGGCCCGGGAAGTGAATTAAATACCATTTGGAGGCATTTGATGTTCAAGCAAAAACAGCTGATTTTTGACAAAAGAGATAACACCCCCCATTACGTCATTCTTCAGAAAGGTGAAAAATGGTCCGTTTTCAAATGTTTTATTTTTTAACGTCAGTTCACATTTGTAGGTGCATTATTAGTTTTAGAGCTAAAATTAGCATGTTTAAAGTGATTTTCATGCTTCCAGGGGCTCTAAACACAAGATTTGTGGAATGGTTAAAAGTGCATGAAAATGGCCAATTTGCTCACTCTGAGGTCTCAAAAAGTGTTTCTTCACCCCTTGAAGTGAATTAAATACCATTTGGAGGCATTTAATGTTCAAGCAATAACAGCTGATTTTTGACGAAAGAGATAATACCCCCCCATTACGTCATTCTTCAGAAAGGTGAAACATGGTCCGTTTTCAAATGTTTTATTTTTGAATGTCAGTTCATATTTGTAGGTGGATAATTAGTTTTAGAGCTAAAATTAGCATGTTTAAAGTGATTTTCATGCTTTCAGGGGCTCTAAACACAAGATTTGTGGAATGGTTAAAAGTGCATGAAAATGGCCAATTTGCTCACTCTGAGGTCTCAAAAAGTGTTTCTTCACCCCGGGAAGTGAATTAAATACCATTTGGAGGCATTTAATGTTCAAGCAAAAACAGCTGATTTTTGACAAAAGAGATAACACCCCCCCATTACGTCATGCTTCAGAAAGGTGAAAAATTGTCCGTTTTCAAATGTTTTATTTTTGAATGTCAGTTCACATTTGTAGGTGGATCATCAGTTTTAGAGCTAAAATTAGCATGTTTAAAGTGATTTTCATGCTTCCAGGGGCCCGGGAAGTGAATTAAATACCATTTGGAGGCATTTAATGTTCAAGCAAAAACTGCTGATTTTTGACAAAAGAGATAACACCCCCCCATTACGTCATTCTTCAGAAAGGTGAAAAAAATGGTCCGTTTTCAAATGTTTTATTTTTGAACGTCAGTTCACATTTGTAGGTGGATTATTATTTTTAGAGCTAAAATTAGCATGTTTAAAGTGATTTTCATCCTTCCAGGGGCTCTAAACACAAGATTTGTGGAATGGTTAAAAGTGCATAAAAGTGGCCAATTTGCTCACTCTGAGGTCTCAAAAAGTGTTTCTTCACCCCGGGAAGTGAATTAAATACCATTTGGAGGCATTTAATGTTCAAGTAAAAACAGCTTAATTTTGACAAAAGAGATAACACCCCCCCATTACGTCATTCTTCAGAAAGGTGAAAAATGGTCCGTTTTCAAATGTTTTATTTTTGAACGTCAGTTCACATTTGTAGGTGGAATCATTAGTTTTAGAGCAAAAATTAGCATGTTTAAAGTGATTTTCATGCTTCCAGGGGCCCGGGAAGTGAATTAAATACCATTTGGAGGCATTTATGTTCAAGCAAAAACAGCTGATTTTTGACAAAAGAGATAACACCCCCCCATTATGTCATTCTTCAGAAAGGTGAAAAATTGTCCGTTTTCAAATGTTTTATTTTTGAACGTCAGTTCACATTTGTAGGTGGATAATTAGTTTTAGAGCTAAAATTAGCATGTTTAAAGTGATTTTCATGCTTTCAGGGGCTCTAAACACAAGATTTGTGGAATGGTTAAAAGTGCATGAAAATGGCCAATTTGCTCACTCTGAGGTCTCAAAAAGTGTTTCTTCACCCCGGGAAGTGAATTAAATACCATTTGGAGGCATTTAATGTTCAAGCAAAAACAGCTGATTTTTGACGAAAGAGATAACACCCCCCCATTACGTCATTCTTCAGAAAGGTGAAAAATGGTCCGTTTTGAAATGTTTTATTTTTGAACGTCAGTTCACATTTGTAGGTGGATTATTATTTTTAGAGCTAAAATTAGCATGTTTAAAGTGATTTTCATCCTTCCAGGGGCTCTAAACACAAGATTTGTGGAATGGTTAAAAGTGCATGAAAATGGCCAATTTGCTCACTCTGAGGTCTCAAAAAGTGTTTCTTCACCCCGGGAAGTGAATTAAATACCATTTGGAGGCATTTAATGTTCAAGCAAAAACAGCTGATTTTTGACAAAAGAGATAACACCCCCCCATTACGTCATGCTTCAGAAAGGTGAAAAATTGTCCGTTTTCAAATGTTTTATTTTTGAATGTCAGTTCACATTTGTAGGTGGATCATCAGTTTTAGAGCTAAAATTAGCATGTTTAAAGTGATTTTCATGCTTCCAGGGGCCCGGGAAGTGAATTAAATACCATTTGGAGGCATTTAATGTTCAAGCAAAAACTGCTGATTTTTGACAAAAGAGATAACACCCCCCCATTACGTCATTCTTCAGAAAGGTGAAAAAAATGGTCCGTTTTCAAATGTTTTATTTTTGAACGTCAGTTCACATTTGTAGGTGGATTATTATTTTTAGAGCTAAAATTAGCATGTTTAAAGTGATTTTCATCCTTCCAGGGGCTCTAAACACAAGATTTGTGGAATGGTTAAAAGTGCATAAAAGTGGCCAATTTGCTCACTCTGAGGTCTCAAAAAGTGTTTCTTCACCCCGGGAAGTGAATTAAATACCATTTGGAGGCATTTAATGTTCAAGTAAAAACAGCTTAATTTTGACAAAAGAGATAACACCCCCCCATTACGTCATTCTTCAGAAAGGTGAAAAATGGTCCGTTTTCAAATGTTTTATTTTTGAACGTCAGTTCACATTTGTAGGTGGAATCATTAGTTTTAGAGCAAAAATTAGCATGTTTAAAGTGATTTTCATGCTTCCAGGGGCCCGGGAAGTGAATTAAATACCATTTGGAGGCATTTATGTTCAAGCAAAAACAGCTGATTTTTGACAAAAGAGATAACACCCCCCCATTATGTCATTCTTCAGAAAGGTGAAAAATTGTCCGTTTTCAAATGTTTTATTTTTGAACGTCAGTTCACATTTGTAGGTGGATTATTAGTTTTAGAGCTAAAATTAGCATGTTTAAAGTGATTTTCATCCTTCCAGGGGCTCTAAACACAAAATTTGTGGAATGGTCAAAAGTGCATGAAAATGGCCTATTTGCTCACTCTGAGGTCTCAAAAAGTGTTTCTTCACCCCGGGAAGTGAATTAAATACCATTTGGAGGCATTTAATGTTTAAGCAAAAACAGCTGATTTTTGACAAAAGAGATAACACCCCCCCATTACGTCATGCTTCAGAAAGGTGAAAAATTGTCAGTTTTCAAATGTTTTATTTTTGAATGTCAGTTCACATTTGTAGCTGGATCATCCGTTTTAGAGCTAAAATTAGCATGTTTAAAGTGATTTTCATGCTTCCAGGGGCCCGGGAAGTGAATTAAATACCATTTGGAGGCATTTGATGTTCAAGCAAAAACAGCAGATTTTTGACAAAAGAGATAACACCCTCCCATTACGTCATTCTTCAGAAAGGTGAAAAATGGTCCGTTTTCAAATGTTTTATTTTTGAACGTCAGTTCACATTTGTAAGTGGATTATTAGTTTTAGAGCTAAAATTAGCATGTTTAAAGTGGTTTTCATGCTTCCAGGGGCCCGGGAAGTGAATTAAATACCATTTGGAGGCATTTAATGTTCAAGCAAAAACAGCTGATTTTTGACAAAAGAGATAACACCCCCCCATTACGTCATGCTTCAGAAAGGTGAAAAATTGTCCGTTTTCAAATGTTTTATTTTTGAATGTCAGTTCACATTTGTAGGTTGATCATCAGTTTTAGAGCTAAAATTAGCATGTTTAAAGTGATTTTCATGCTTCCAGGGGCCCGGGAAGTGTATTAAATACCATTTGGAGGCATTTCATGTTCAAGCAAAAAGAGCTGATTTTTGACAAAAGAGATAACACCCCCCATTACGTCATTCTTCAGAAAGGTGAAAAATGGTCCGTTTTCAAATGTTTTATTTTTGAACGTCAGTTCACATTTGTAGGTGGATTATTAGTTTTACAGCTAAAATTAGCATGTTTAAAGTGATTTTCATGCTTCCAGGGGCCCGGGAAGTGAATTAAATACCATTTGGAGGCATTTAATGATCAAGCAAAAACAGCTGATTTTTGACAAATGAGATAACACCCACCATTACGTCATTCTTCAGAAAGGTGAAAACTGGTCCGTTTTCAAATGTTTTATTTTTGAACGTCAGTTCACATTTGTAGGTGGATTATAAGTTTTAGAGCTAAAATTAGCTTGTTTAAAGTGATTTTCATGCTTCCAGGGGCTCTAAACACAAGATTTGTGGAATGGTTAAAAGTGCATGAAAATGGCCAATTTGCTCACTCTGAGGTCTCAAAAGGTGTTTCTTCTCCCCGGGAAGTGAATTAAATATAATTTGGAGGCATTTAATGTTCAAGCAAAAACAGCTGATTTTTGACAAAAGAGATAACACCCCCCCATTACGTCATTCTTCAGAAAGGTGAAAAATGGTCCGTTTTCAAATGTTTTATTTTTGAACGTCAGTTCACATTTGTAGGTGGATTATTAGTTTTAGAGCAAAAATTAGCATGTTTAAAGTGATTTTCATGCTTCCAGGGGCCCGGGAAGTGAATTAAATACCATTTGGAGGCATTTGATGTTCAAGCAAAAACAGCAGATTTTTGACAAAAGAGATAACACCCTCCCATTGCGTCATTCTTCAGAAAGGTGAAAAATGGTCCGTTTTCAAATGTTTTATTTTAGAACGTAAGTTCACATTTGTAGGTGGATTATTAGTTTTACAGCTAAAATTTGCATGTTTAAAGTGATTTTCATCCTTCCAGGGGCTCTAAACACAAGATTTGTGGAATGGTTAAAAGTGCATGAAAGTGGCCAATTTGCTCACTCTGAGGTCTCAAAAAGTGTTTCTTCACCCCGGGAAGTGAATTAAATACCATTTGGAGGCATTTAATGTTTAAGCAAAAACAGCAGATTTTTTACAAAAGAGATAACACCCCCCATTACGTCATGCTTCAAAAAGGTGAAAAATTGTCCGTTTTCAAATGTTTTATTTTTGAATGTCAGTTCACATTTGTAGGTGGATCATCAGTTTTAGAGCTAAAATTAGCATGTTTAAAGTGATTTTCATGCTTCCAGGGGCCCGGGAAGTGAATTAAATACCATTTGGAGGTATTTAATGTTCAAGCAAAAACAGCAGATTTTTGACAAAAGAGATAACACCCTCCCATTACGTCATTCTTCAGAAAGGTGAAAAATGGTCCGTTTTCAAATGTTTTATTTTTGAACGTCAGTTCACATTTGCAGGTGGATTATTAGTTTTAGAGCTAAAATTAGCATGTTTAAAGTGATTTTCATGCTTACAGGGGCCCGGGAAGTGAATTAAATACCATTTGGAGGCTTTTAATGCTCAAGCAAAAACAGCTGATTTTTGACAAAAGAGATAACACCCCCCATTACGTCATTCTTCAGAAAGGTGAAAAATGGTCCGTTTTCAAATGTTTTATTTTTGAACGTCAGTTCACATTTGTAGGTGGATTATTCGTTTTAGAGCTAAAATTAGCATGTTTAAAGTGATTTTCTTGCTTCCAGGGGCCCGGGAAGTGAATTAAATACCATTTGGAGGCATTTGATGTTCAAGCAAAAACAGCAGATTTTTGACAAAAGAGATAACACCCTCCCATTACGTCATTCTTCAGAAAGGTGAAAAATGGTCCGTTTTCAAATGTTTTATTTTTGAACGTCAGTTCACATTTGTAGGTGGATTATTAGTTTTAGAGCTAAAATTAGCATGTTTAAAGTGGTTTTCATGCTTCCAGGGGCCCGGGAAGTGAATTAAATACCATTTGGAGGCATTTAATGTTCAAGCAAAAACGGCTGATTTTTGACAAAAGAGATAACACCCCCCCATTACGTCATTCTTCAGAAAGGTGAAAAATGGTCCGTTTTCAAATGTTTTATTTTTGAACGTCAGTTCACATTTGTAGGTGGATTATTATTTTTAGAGCTAAAATTAGCATGTTTAAAGTGATTTTCATCCTTCCAGGGGCTCTAAACACAAGATTTGTGGAATGGTTAAAAGTGCATAAAAGTGGCCAATTTGCTCACTCTGAGGTCTCAAAAAGTGTTTCTTCACCCCGGGAAGTGAATTAAATACCATTTGGAGGCATTTAATGTTCAAGCAAACACAGCTGATTTTTGACAAAAGAGATAACACCCCCCCATTACGTCATGCTTCAGAAAGGTGAAAAATTGTCCGTTTTCAAATGTTTTATTTTTGAATGTCAGTTCACATTTGTAGGTTGATCATCAGTTTTAGAGCTAAAATTAGCATGTTTAAAGTGATTTTCATGCTTCCAGGGGCCCGGGAAGTGTATTAAATACCATTTGGAGGCATTTCATGTTCAAGCAAAAAGAGCTGATTTTTGACAAAAGAGATAACACCCCCCATTACGTCATTCTTCAGAAAGGTGAAAAATGGTCCGTTTTCAAATGTTTTATTTTTGAACGTCAGTTCACATTTGTAGGTGGATTATTAGTTTTACAGCTAAAATTAGCATGTTTAAAGTGATTTTCATGCTTCCAGGGGCCCGGGAAGTGAATTAAATACCATTTGGAGGCATTTAATGATCAAGCAAAAACAGCTGATTTTTGACAAATGAGATAACACCCACCATTACGTCATTCTTCAGAAAGGTGAAAACTGGTCCGTTTTCAAATGTTTTATTTTTGAACGTCAGTTCACATTTGTAGGTGGATTATAAGTTTTAGAGCTAAAAGTAGCTTGTTTAAAGTGATTTTCATGCTTCCAGGGGCTCTAAACACAAGATTTGTGGAATGGTTAAAAGTGCATGAAAATGGCCAATTTGCTCACTCTGAGGTCTCAAAAGGTGTTTCTTCTCCCCGGGAAGTGAATTAAATATAATTTGGAGGCATTTAATGTTCAAGCAAAAACAGCTGATTTTTGACAAAAGAGATAACACCCCCCATTACGTCATTCTTCAGAAAGGTGAAAAATGGTCCGTTTTCAAATGTTTTATTTTTGAACGTCAGTTCACATTTGTAGGTGGATTATTAGTTTTAGAGCAAAAATTAGCATGTTTAAAGTGATTTTCATGCTTCCAGGGGCCCGGGAAGTGAATTAAATACCATTTGGAGGCATTTATGTTCAAGCAAAAACAGCTGATTTTTGACAAAAGAGATAACACCCCCCCATTATGTCATTCTTCAGAAAGGTGAAAAATTGTCCGTTTTCAAATGTTTTATTTTTGAATGTCAGTTCACATTTGTAGGTGGATTTTTAGTTTTAGAGCTAAAATTAGCATGTTTAAAGTGATTTTCATCCTTCCAGGGGCTCTAAACACAACATTTGTGGAATGGTCAAAAGTGCATGAAAATGGCCTATTTGCTCACTCTGAGGTCTCAAAAAGTGTTTCTTCACCCCGGGAAGTGAATTAAATACCATTTGGAGGCATTTAATGTTTAAGCAAAAACAGCAGATTTTTTACAAAAGAGATAACACCCCCCATTACGTCATGCTTCAGAAAGGTGAAAAATTGTCCGTTTTCAAATGTTTTATTTTTGAATGTCAGTTCACATTTGTAGGTGGATTATTAGTTTTACAGCTAAAATTTGCATGTTTAAAGTGATTTTCATCCTTCCAGGGGCTCTAAACACAAGATTTGTGGAATGGTTAAAAGTGCATGAAAGTGGCCAATTTGCTCACTCTGAGGTCTCAAAAAGTGTTTCTTCACCCCGGGAAGTGAATTAAATACCATTTGGAGGCATTTAATGTTTAAGCAAAAACAGCAGATTTTTTACAAAAGAGATAACACCCCCCATTACGTCATGCTTCAGAAAGGTGAAAAATTGTCCGTTTTCAAATGTTTTATTTTTGAATGTCAGTTCACATTTGTAGGTGGATCATCAGTTTTAGAGCTAAAATTAGCATGTTTAAAGTGATTTTCATGCTTCCAGGGGCCCGGGAAGTGAATTAAATACCATTTGGAGGCATTTAATGTTCAAGCAAAAACAGCTGATTTTTGACAAAAGAGATAACACCCTCCCATTACGTCATTCTTCAGAAAGGTGAAAAATGGTCCGTTTTCAAATGTTTTATTTTTGAACGTCAGTTCACATTTGCAGGTGGATTATTAGTTTTAGAGCTAAAATTAGCATGTTTAAAGTGATTTTCATGCTTACAGGGGCCCGGGAAGTGAATTAAATACCATTTGGAGGCATTTAATGCTCAAGCAAAAACAGCTGATTTTTGACAAAAGAGATAACACCCCCCATTACGTCATTCTTCAGAAAGGTGAAAAATGGTCCGTTTTCAAATGTTTTATTTTTGAACGTCAGTTCACATTTGTAGGTGGATTATTAGTTTTAGAGCTAAAATTAGCATGTTTAAAGTGATTTTCATGCTTCCAGGGGCCCGGGAAGTGAATTAAATACCATTTGGAGGCATTTAATGTTCAAGCAAAAACGGCTGATTTTTGACAAAAGAGATAACACCCCCCCCATTACGTCATTCTTCAGAAAGGTGAAAAAAATGGTCAGTTTTCAAATGTTTTATTTTTGAACGTCAGTTCACATTTGTAGGTGGATTACTAT
The DNA here is from genome assembly GCF_964261635.1 of Lissotriton helveticus. NCBI lineage: Eukaryota > Metazoa > Chordata > Amphibia > Caudata > Salamandridae > Lissotriton > Lissotriton helveticus. The sequence continues at coordinate 5,612,755 of NW_027611740.1, forward strand.
TTTTAGAGCTAAAATTAGCATGTTTAAAGTGATTTTCATCCTTCCAGGGGCTCTAAACACAAGATTTGTGGAATGGTTAAAAGTGCATAAAAGTGGCCAATTTGCTCACTCTGAGGTCTCAAAAAGTGTTTCTTCACCCCGGGAAGTGAATTAAATACCATTTGGAGGCATTTAATGTTCAAGCAAAAACAGCTGATTTTTGACAAAAGAGATAACACCCCCCCATTACGTCATGCTTCAGAAAGGTGAAAAATTGTCCGTTTTCAAATATTTTATTTTTGAATGTCAGTTCACATTTGTAGGTTGATCATCAGTTTTAGAGCTAAAATTAGCATGTTTAAAGTGATTTTCTTGCTTCCAGGGGCCCGGGAAGTGAATTAAATACCATTTGGAGGCATTTGATGTTCAAGCAAAAACAGCAGATTTTTGACAAAAGAGATAACACCCTCCCATTACGTCATTCTTCAGAAAGGTGAAAAATGGTCCGTTTTCAAATGTTTTATTTTTGAACGTCAGTTCACATTTGTAGGTGGATTATTAGTTTTAGAGCTAAAATTAGCATGTTTAAAGTGGTTTTCATGCTTCCAGGGGCCCGGGAAGTGAATTAAATACCATTTGGAGGCATTTAATGTTCAAGCAAAAACGGCTGATTTTTGACAAAAGAGATAACACCCCCCCATTACGTCATTCTTCAGAAAGGTGAAAAATGGTCCGTTTTCAAATGTTTTATTTTTGAACGTCAGTTCACATTTGTAGGTGGATTATTATTTTTAGAGCTAAAATTAGCATGTTTAAAGTGATTTTCATCCTTCCAGGGGCTCTAAACACAAGATTTGTGGAATGGTTAAAAGTGCATAAAAGTGGCCAATTTGCTCACTCTGAGGTCTCAAAAAGTGTTTCTTCACCCCGGGAAGTGAATTAAATACCATTTGGAGGCATTTAATGTTCAAGCAAAAACAGCTGACTTTTGACAAAAGAGATAACACCCCCCCATTACGTCATGCTTCAGAAAGGTGAAAAATTGTACGTTTTCAAATGTTTTATTTTTGAATGTCAGTTCACATTTGTAGGTTGATCATCAGTTTTAGAGCTAAAATTAGCATGTTTAAAGTGATTTTCATGCTTCCAGGGGCCCGGGAAGTGTATTAAATACCATTTGGAGGCATTTCATGTTCAAGCAAAAAGAGCTGATTTTTGACAAAAGAGATAACACCCCCCATTACGTCATTCTTCAGAAAGGTGAAAAATGGTCCGTTTTCAAATGTTTTATTTTTGAACGTCAGTTCACATTTGTAGGTGGATTATTAGTTTTACAGCTAAAATTAGCATGTTTAAAGTGATTTTCATGCTTCCAGGGGCCCGGGAAGTGAATTAAATACCATTTGGAGGCATTTAATGATCAAGCAAAAACAGCTGATTTTTGACAAATGAGATAACACCCACCATTACGTCATTCTTCAGAAAGGTGAAAACTGGTCCGTTTTCAAATGTTTTATTTTTTAACGTCAGTTCACATTTGTAGGTGGATTATAAGTTTTAGAGCTAAAATTAGCTTGTTTAAAGTGATTTTCATGCTTCCAGGGGCTCTAAACACAAGATTTGTGGAATGGTTAAAAGTGCATGAAAATGGCCAATTTGCTCACTCTGAGGTCTCAAAAGGTGTTTCTTCTCCCCGGGAAGTGAATTAAATATAATTTGGAGGCATTTAATGTTCAAGCAAAAACAGCTGATTTTTGACAAAAGAGATAACACCCCCCCATTACGTCATTCTTCAGAAAGGTGAAAAATGGTCCGTTTTCAAATGTTTTATTTTTGAACGTCAGTTCACATTTGTAGGTGGATTATTAGTTTTAGAGCAAAAATTAGCATGTTTAAAGTGATTTTCATGCTTCCAGGGGCCCGGGAAGTGAATTAAATACCATTTGGAGGCATTTATGTTCAAGCAAAAACAGCTGATTTTTGACAAAAGAGATAACACCCCCCCATTATGTCATTCTTCAGAAAGGTGAAAAATTGTCCGTTTTCAAATGTTTTATTTTTGAATGTCAGTTCACATTTGTAGGTGGATTTTTAGTTTTAGAGCTAAAATTAGCATGTTTAAAGTGATTTTCATCCTTCCAGGGGCTCTAAACACAACATTTGTGGAATGGTCAAAAGTGCATGAAAATGGCCTATTTGCTCACTCTGAGGTCTCAAAAAGTGTTTCTTCACCCCGGGAAGTGAATTAAATACCATTTGGAGGCATTTAATGTTTAAGCAAAAACAGCTGATTTTTGACAAAAGAGATAACACCCCCCCATTACGTCATGCTTCAGAAAGGTGAAAAATTGTCAGTTTTCAAATGTTTTATTTTTGAATGTCAGTTCACATTTGTAGCTGGATCATCAGTTTTAGAGCTAAAATTAGCATGTTTAAAGTGATTTTCATGCTTCCAGGGGCCCGGGAAGTGAATTAAATACCATTTGGAGGCATTTGATGTTCAAGCAAAAACAGCAGATTTTTGACAAAAGAGATAACACCCTCCCATTGCGTCATTCTTCAGAAAGGTGAAAAATGGTCCGTTTTCAAATGTTTTATTTTAGAACGTAAGTTCACATTTGTAGGTGGATTATTAGTTTTACAGCTAAAATTTGCATGTTTAAAGTGATTTTCATCCTTCCAGGGGCTCTAAACACAAGATTTGTGGAATGGTTAAAAGTGCATGAAAGTGGCCAATTTGCTCACTCTGAGGTCTCAAAAAGTGTTTCTTCACCCCGGGAAGTGAATTAAATACCATTTGGAGGCATTTAATGTTTAAGCAAAAACAGCAGATTTTTTACAAAAGAATTAACACCCCCCATTACGTCATGCTTCAGAAAGGTGAAAAATTGTCCGTTTTCAAATGTTTTATTTTTGAATGTCAGTTCACATTTGTAGGTGGATCATCAGTTTTAGAGCTAAAATTAGCATGTTTAAAGTGATTTTCATGCTTCCAGGGGCCCGGGAAGTGAATTAAATACCATTTGGAGGCATTTAATGTTCAAGCAAAAACAGCTGATTTTTGACAAAAGAGATAACACCCTCCCATTACGTCATTCTTCAGAAAGGTGAAAAATGGTCCGTTTTCAAATGTTTTATTTTTGAACGTCAGTTCACATTTGCAGGTGGATTATTAGTTTTAGAGCTAAAATTAGCATGTTTAAAGTGATTTTCATGCTTACAGGGGCCCGGGAAGTGAATTAAATACCATTTGGAGGCATTTAATGCTCAAGCAAAAACAGCTGATTTTTGACAAAAGAGATAACACCCCCCATTACGTCATTCTTCAGAAAGGTGAAAAATGGTCCGTTTTCAAATGTTTTATTTTTGAACGTCAGTTCACATTTGTAGGTGGATTATTAGTTTTAGAGCTAAAATTAGCATGTTTAAAGTGATTTTCATGCTTCCAGGGGCCCGGGAAGTGAATTAAATACCATTTGGAGGCATTTAATGTTCAAGCAAAAACGGCTGATTTTTGACAAAAGAGATAACACCCCCCCATTACGTCATTCTTCAGAAAGGTGAAAAAAATGGTCAGTTTTCAAATGTTTTATTTTTGAACGTCAGTTCACATTTGTAGGTGGATTATTATTTTTAGAGCTAAAATTAGCATGTTTAAAGTGATTTTCATCCTTCCAGGGGCTCTAAACACAAGATTTGTGGAATGGTTAAAAGTGCATAAAAGTGGCCAATTTGCTCACTCTGAGGTCTCAAAAAGTGTTTCTTCACCCCGGGAAGTGAATTAAATACCATTTGGAGGCATTTAATGTTCAAGCAAAAACAGCTGATTTTTGACAAAAGAGATAACACCCCCCCATTACGTCATGCTTCAGAAAGGTGAAAAATTGTCCGTTTTCAAATATTTTATTTTTGAATGTCAGTTCACATTTGTAGGTTGATCATCAGTTTTAGAGCTAAAATTAGCATGTTTAAAGTGATTTTCTTGCTTCCAGGGGCCCGGGAAGTGAATTAAATACCATTTGGAGGCATTTAATGTTCAAGCAAAAACAGCTGATTTTTGACAAAAGAGATAACACCCCCCATTACGTCATTCTTCAGAAAGGTGAAAAATGGTCCGTTTTCAAATGTTTTATTTTTGAACGTCAGTTCACATTTGTAGGTGGATTATTAGTTTTACAGCTAAAATTAGCATGTTTAAAGTGATTTTCATGCTTCCAGGGGCCCGGGAAGTGAATTAAATACCATTTGGAGGCATTTAATGTTCAAGCAAAAACAGCTGATTTTTGACAAAAGAGATAACACCCCCCATTACGTCATTCTTCAGAAAGGTGAAAAATGGTCCGTTTTCAAATGTTTTATTTTTGAACGTCAGTTCACATTTGTAGGTGGATTATTAGTTTTGGAGCTAAAATTAGCATGTTTAAAGTGATTTTCATGCTTCCAGGGGCCGGGGAAGTGAATTAAATTCCATTTGGAGGCATTTAATGTTCAAGCAAAAACAGCAGATTTTTGACAAAAGAGATAACACCCCCCCATTACGTCATTCTTCAGAAAGGTGAAAAATGATCCGTTTTCAAATGTTTTATTTTTTAACGTCAGTTCACATTTGTAGGTGGATTATTAGTTTTACAGCTAAAATTAGCATGTTTAAAGTGATTTTCATGCTTCCAGGGACCTTAAACACAAGATTTGTGGAATGGTTAAAAGTGCATGAAAATGGCCAATTTACTCACTCTGAGGTCTCAAAAAGTGTTTCTTCATCCCGGGAAGTGAATTAAATACCATTTGGAGGCATTTAATGTTCAAGCAAAAACAGCTGATTTTTGACAAAAGACATAACACCCCCCATTACGTCATGCTTCAGAAAGGTGAAAATTTTTCCGTTTTCAAATGTTTTATTTTTGAATGTCAGTTCACATTTGTAGGTGGATCATCAGTTTTAGAGCTAAAATTAGCATGTTTAAAGTGATTTTCATGCTTCCAGGGACCTTAAACACAAGATTTGTGGAATGGTTAAAAGTGCATGAAAATGGCCAATTTGCTCACTCTGAGGTCTCAAAAAGTGTTTCTTCACCCCGGGAAGTGAATTAAATACCATTTGGAGGCATTTAATGTTCAAGCAAAAACAGCTGATTTTTGAGAAAAGAGATAACACCCCCCCATTACGTCATTCTTCAGAAAGGTGAAAAATGATCCGTTTTCAAATGTTTTATTTTAGAACGTCAGTTCACATTTGCAGGTGGATTATTAGTTTGACAGCTAAAATTAGCATGTTTAAAGTGATTTTCATGCTTCCAGGGACCTTAAACACAAGATTTGTGGAATGGTTAAAAGTGCATGAAAATGGCCAATTTACTCACTCTGAGGTCTCAAAAAGTGTTTCTTCAACCCGGGAAGTGAATTAAATACCATTTGGAGGCATTTAATGTTCAAGCAAAAACAGCTGATTTTTGACAAAAGAGATAACACCCCCCATTACGTCATGCTTCAGAAAGGTGAAACATTTTCCGTTTTCAAATGTTTTATTTTTGAATGTCAGTTCACATTTGTAGGTGGATCATCAGTTTTAGAGCTAAAATTAGCATGTTTAAAGTGATTTTCATGCTTCCAGGGGCCCGGGAAGTGAATTAAATACCATTTGGAGGCATTTAATGTTCAAGCAAAAACAGCTGATTTTTGACAAAAGAGATAACACCCCCCCCCATTACGTCATTCTTCAGAAAGGTGAAAAATGGTCAGTTTTCAAATGTTTTATTTTTGAACGTCAGTTCACATTTGTAGGTGGATTATTAGTTTTAGAGCTAAAATTAGCATGTTTAAAGTGATTTTCATGCTTCCAGGGGCCGGGGAAGTGAACTAAATACCATTTGGAGGCATTTAATGTTCAAGCAAAAACGGCTGATTTTGGACAAAAGAGATAACACCCCCCCATTACGTCATTCTTCAGAAAGGTGAAAAATGGTCCATTTTCAAATGTTTTATGTTTAAACGTCAGTTCACATTTGTAGGTGGATTATTAGTTTTAGAGCTAAAATGAGCATGTTTAAAGTGATTTTCATGCTTCCAGGGGCTCTAAACACAAGATTTGTGGAATGGTTAAAAGTGCATGAAAATGGCCAATTTGCTCACTCTGAGGTCTCAAAAAGTGTTTCTTCACCCCGGGAAGTGAATTAAATACCATTTGGAGGCATTTAATGTTCAAGCAAAAACGGCTGATTTTTGACAAAAGAAATAACACCCCCCCATTACGTCATTCTTCAGAAAGGTGAAAAATTGTCCGTTTTCAAATGTTTTTTTTTAACGTCAGTTCACATTTGTAGGTGGATTATTAGTTTCAGAGCTAAAATTATCATGTTTAAAGTGATTTTCATGCTTCCAGGGGCCGGGGAAGTGAATTAAATACCATTTGGAGGCATTTAATGTTCAAGCAAAAACAGCTGATTTTTGACAAAAGAGATAACACCCCCCCATTACGTCATTCTTCAGAAAGGTGAAAAATGGTCCGTTTTCAAATGTTTTATTTTTGAACGTCACTTCACATTTGTAGGTGGATTGTTAGTTTTAGAGCTAAAATTAGCATGTTTAAAGTGATTTTCATGCTTCCAGGGGCTCTAAACACAAGATTTGTGGAATGGTTAAAAGTGCATGAAAATGGCCAATTTGCTCACTCTGAGGTCGCAAAAAGTGTTTCTTCACCCCAGAAAGTGAATTAAATACCATTTGGAGGCATTTAATGTTCAAGCAAAAACAGCTGATTTTTGACAAAAGAGATAACACCCCCCCCATTACGTCATTCTTCAGAAAAGTGAAAAATGGTCCGTTTTCAAATGTTTTATTTTTGAACGTCAGTTCACATTTGTAGGTGGATTATTAGTTTTAGAGCTAAAATTAGCATGTTTAAAGTCATTTTCATGCTTTCAGGGGCCCGGGAAGTGAATTAAATACCATTTGGAGGCATTTAATGTTCAAGCAAAAACGGCTGATTTTTGACAAAAGAGATAACACCCCCCCATTACGTCATTCTTCAGAAAGGTGAAAAAAATGGTCCGTTTTCAAATGTTTTATTTTTGAACGTCAGTTCAAATTTGTAGGTGGATTATTAGTTTTAGAGCTAAAATTAGCATGTTTAAAGTGATTTTCATGCTTCCAGGGGCCGGGGAAGTGAATTAAATACCATTTGGAGGCATTTAATGTTCAAGCAAAAACAGATGATTTTTGACAAAAGAGATAACACCCCCCCCATTACGTCATTCTTCAGAAAGGTGAAAAATGGTCAGTTTTCAAATGTTTTATTTTTGAACGTCAGTTCACATTTGTAGGTGGATTATTAGTTTTAGGGCTAAAATTAGCATGTTTAAAGTGATTTTCATGCTTCCAGGGGCCGGGGAAGTGAACTAAATACCATTTGGAGGCATTTAATGTTCAAGCAAAAACGGCTGATTTTTGACGAAAGAGATAACACCCCCCCATTACGTCATTCTTCAGAAAGGTGAAAAAAATTGTCAGTTTTCAAATGTTTTATTTTTGAACGTCAGTTCACATTTGTAGGTGGATTATTATTTTTAGAGCTAAAATTAGCATGTTTAAAGTGATTTTCATCCTTCCAGGGGCTCTAAACACAAGATTTGTGGAATGGTTAAAAGTGCATAAAAGTGGCCAATTTGCTCACTCTGAGGTCTCAAAAAGTGTTTCTTCACCCCGGGAAGTGAATTAAATACCATTTGGAGGCATTTAATGTTCAAGCAAAAACAGCTGATTTTTGACAAAAGAGATAACACCCCCCCATTACGTCATTCTTCAGAAAGGTGAAAAATGGTCCGTTTTCAAATGTTTTATTTTTTAACGTCACTTCACATTTGTAGGTGGATTGTTAGTTTTAGAGCTAAAATTAGCATGTTTAAAGTGATTTTCATGCTTCCAGGGGCTCTAAACACAAGATTTGTGGAATGGTTAAAAGTGCATGAAAATGGCCAATTTGCTCACTCTGAGGTCTCAAAAAGTGTTTCTTCACCCCGGGAAGTGAATTAAATACCATTTGGAGGCATTTAATGTTCAAGCAAAAACAGCTGATTTTTGACAAAAGAGATAACACCCCCCCATTACGTCATTCTTCAGAAAAGTGAAAAATGGTCCGTTTTCAAATGTTTTATTTTTGAACGTCAGTTCACATTTGTAGGTGGATTATTAGTTTTAGAGCTAAAATTAGCATGTTTAAAGTCATTTTCATGCTTTCAGGGGCCCGGGAAGTGAATTAAATACCATTTGGAGGCATTTAATGTTCAAGCAAAAACGGCTGATTTTTGACAAAAGAGATAACACCCCCCCATTACGTCATTCTTCAGAAAGGTGAAAAAAATGGTCCGTTTTCAAATGTTTTATTTTTGAACGTCAGTTCACATTTGTAGGTGGATTATTAGTTTTAGAGCTAAAATTAGCATGTTTAAAGTGATTTTCATGCTTCCAGGGGCCGGGGAAGTGAATTAAATACCATTTGGAGGCATTTAATGTTCAAGCAAAAACAGATGATTTTTGACAAAAGAGATAACACCCCCCCCATTACGTCATTCTTCAGAAAGGTGAAAAATGGTCAGTTTTCAAATGTTTTATTTTTGAACGTCAGTTCACATTTGTAGGTGGATTATTAGTTTTAGAGCTAAAATTAGCATGTTTAAAGTGATTTTCATGCTTCCAGGGGCCGGGGAAGTGAACTAAATACCATTTGGAGGCATTTAATGTTCAAGCAAAAACGGCTGATTTTTGACGAAAGAGATAACACCCCCCCATTACGTCATTCTTCAGAAAGGTGAAAAATTGTCCGTTTTCAAATGTTTTTTTTTTTAACGTCAGTTCACATTTGTAGGTGGATTATTAGTTTCAGAGCTAAAATTATCATGTTTAAAGTGATTTTCATGCTTCCAGGGGCCGGGGAAGTGAATTAAATACCATTTGGAGGCATTTAATGTTCAAGCAAAAACAGCTGATTTTTGACAAAAGAGATAACACCCCCCCATTACGTCATTCTTCAGAAAGGTGAAAAATGGTCCGTTTTCAAATGTTTTATTTTTGAACGTCACTTCACATTTGTAGGTGGATTGTTAGTTTTAGAGCTAAAATTAGCATGTTTAAAGTGATTTTCATGCTTCCAGGGGCTCTAAACACAAGTTTTGTGGAATGGTTAAAAGTGCATGAAAATGGCCAATTTGCTCACTCTGAGGTCGCAAAAAGTGTTTCTTCACCCCGGGAAGTGAATTAAATACCATTTGGAGGCATTTAATGTTCAAGCAAAAACGGCTGATTTGTGACAAAAGAAATAACACGCCCCCCCATTACGTCATTCTTCAGAAAGGTGAAAAATTGTCCGTTTTCAAATGTTTTATTTTTTAACGTCAGTTCACATTTGTAGGTGGATTATTAGTTTTAGAGCTAAAATTATCATGTTTAAAGTGATTTTCATGCTTCCAGGGGCCGGGAAAGTGAATTAAATACCATTTGGAGGCATTTAATGTTCAAGCAAAAACAGCTGATTTTTGACAAAAGAGATAACACCCCCCCATTACGTCATTCTTCAGAAAGGTGAAAAATGGTCCCTTTTCAAATGTTTTATTTTTGAGCGTCAGTTCACATTTGTAGGTGGATTATTAGTTTTAGAGCTAAAATTATCATGTTTAAAGTGATTTTCATGCTTCCAGGGGCCCGGGAAGTGAATTAAATACCATTTGGAGGCATTTAATGTTCAAGCAAAAACAGCTGATTTTTGACAAAAGAGATAACACCCCCCATTACGTCATTCTTCAGAAAGGTGAAAAATGGTCCGTTTTCAAATGTTTTATTTTTTAACGTCAGTTCACATTTGTAGGTGGATTATTAGTTTTAGAGCTAAAATTAGCATGTTTAAAGTGATTTTCATGCTTCCAGGGGCTCTAAACACAAGATTTGTGGAATGGTTAAAAGTGCATGAAAATGGCCAATTTGCTCACTCTGAGGTCTCAAAAAGTGTTTCTTCACCCCGGGAAGTGAATTAAATACCATTTGGAGGCATTTAATGTTCAAGCAAAAACAGCTGATTTTTGACGAAAGAGATAACACCCCCCCATTACGTCATTCTTCAGAAAGGTGAAAAATGGTCCGTTTTCAAATGTTTTATTTTTGAATGTCAGTTCATATTTGTAGGTGGATAATTAGTTTTAGAGCTAAAATTAGCATGTTTAAAGTGATTTTCATGCTTTCAGGGGCTCTAAACACAAGATTTGTGGCATGGTTAAAAGTGCATGAAAATGGCCAATTTGCTCACTCTGAGGTCTCAAAAAGTGTTTCTTCACCCCAGAAAGTGAATTAAATACCATTTGGAGGCATTTAATGTTCAAGCAAAAACAGCTGATTTTTGACAAAAGAGATAACACCCCCCCCATTACGTCATTCTTCAGAAAAGTGAAAAATTGTCCGTTTTCAAATGTTTTATTTTTGAACGTCAGTTCACATTTGTAGGTGGATTATTAGTTTTAGAGCTAAAATTAGCATGTTTAAAGTCATTTTCATGCTTTCAGGGGCCCGGGAAGTGAATTAAATACGATTTGGAGGCATTTAATGTTAAAGCAAAAACGGCTGATTTTTGACAAAAGAGATAACACCCCCCCATTACGTCATTCTTCAGAAAGGTGAAAAAAATGGTCCGTTTTCAAATGTTTTATTTTTGAACGTCAGTTCACATTTGTAGGTGGATTATTAGTTTTAGAGCTAAAATTAGCATGTTTAAAGTGATTTTCATGCTTCCAGGGGCTCTAAACACAAGATTTGTGGAATGGTAAAAAGTGCATGAAAATGGCCAATTTGCTCAATCTGAGGTCTCAAAAAGTGTTTCTTCACCCCGGGAAGTGAATTAAATACCATTTGGAGGCATTTAATGTTCAAGCAAAAACAGCTGATTTTTGACGAAAGAGATAACACCCCCCCGTTACGTCATTCTTCAGAAAGGTGAAAAATGGTCTGTTTTGAAATGTTTTATTTTTGAACGTCAGTTCACATTTGTAGGTGGATTATTAGTTTTAGAGCTAAAATTAGCATGTTTAAAGTCATTTTCATGCTTTCAGGGGCCCGGGAAGTGAATTAAATACCATTTGGAGGCATTTAATGTTCAAGCAAAAACGGCTGATTTTTGACAAAAGAGATAACACCCCCCCATTACGTCATTCTTCAGAAAGGTGAAAAAAATGGTCCGTTTTCAAATGTTTTATTTTTGAACGTCAGTTCACATTTGTAGGTGGATTATTAGTTTTAGAGCTAAAATTAGCATGTTTAAAGTGATTTTCATGCTTCTAGGGGCCGGGGAAGTGAATTAAATACCATTTGGAGGCATTTAATGTTCAAGCAAAAACAGCTGATTTTTGACAAAAGAGATAACACCCCCCATTACGTCATTCTTCAGAAAGGTGAAAAATGGTCCGTTTTCAAATGTTTTATTTTTGAACGTCAGTTCACATTTGTAGGTGGATTATTAGTTTTAGAGCTAAAATTAGCATGTTTAAAGTGATTTTCATGCTTCCAGGGGCCCGGAAAGTGAATTAAATACCATTTGGAGGCATTTAATGTTCAAGCAAAAACAGCTGATTTTTGACAAAAGAGATAACACCCCCCATTACGTCATTCTTCAGAAAGGTGAAAAATGGTCCGTTTTCAAATGTTTTATTTTTGAATGTCAGTTCACATTTGTAGGTGGATTATTAGTTTTAGAGCTAAAATTAGCATGTTTAAAGTGATTTTCATGCTTCCATGGGCCGGGGAAGTGAATTAAATACCATTTGGAGGCATTTAATGTTCAAGCAAAAACAGCTGATTTTTGACAAAAGAGATAACACCCCCCCATTACGTCATTCTTCAGAAAGGTGAAAAATGATCCGTTTTCAAATGTTTTATTTTTTAACGTCAGTTCACATTTGTAGGTGGATTATTAGTTTTACAGCTAAAATTAGCATGTTTAAAGTGATTTTCATGCTTCCAGGGACCTTAAACACAAGATTTGTGGAATGGTTAAAAGTGCATGAAAATGGCCAATTTACTCACTCTGAGGTCTCAAAAAGTGTTTCTTCACCCCGGGAAGTGAATTAAATACCATTTGGAGGCATTTAATGTTCAAGCAAAAACAGCTGATTTTTGACAAAAGACATAACACCCCCCATTACGTCATGCTTCAGAAAGGTGAAAATTTTTCCGTTTTCAAATGTTTTATTTTTGAATGTCAGTTCACATTTGTAGGTGGATCATCAGTTTTAGAGCTAAAATTAGCATGTTTAAAGTGATTTTCATGCTTCCAGGGACCTTAAACACAAGATTTGTGGAATGGTTAAAAGTGCATGAAAATGGCCAATTTACTCACTCTGAGGTCTCAAAAAGTGTTTCTTCACCCCGGGAAGTGAATTAAATACCATTTGGAGGCATTTAATGTTCAAGCAAAAACAGCTGATTTTTGACAAAAGAGATAACACCCCCCCATTACGTCATTCTTCAGAAAGGTGAAAAATTATCCGTTTTCAAATGTTTTATTTTAGAACGTCAGTTCACATTTGCAGGTGGATTATTAGTTTTACAGCTAAAATTAGCATGTTTAAAGTGATTTTCATGCTTCCAGGGACCTTAAACACAAGATTTGTGGAATGGTTAAAAGTGCATGAAAATGGCCAATTTACTCACTCTGAGGTCTCAAAAAGTGTTTCTTCACCCCGGGAAGTGAATTAAATACCATTTGGAGGCATTTAATGTTCAAGCAAAAACAGCTGATTTTTGACAAAAGAGATAACACCCCCCATTACGTCATGCTTCAGAAAGGTGAAACATTTTCCGTTTTCAAATGTTTTATTTTTGAATGTCAGTTCACATTTGTAGGTGGATCATCAGTTTTAGAGCTAAAATTAGCATGTTTAAAGTGATTTTCATTCTTCCAGGGGCCGGGGAAGTGAATTAAATACCATTTGGAGGCATTTAATGTTCAAGCAAAAATGGCTGATTTTGGACAAAAGAGATAACACCCCCCCATTACGTCATTCTTCAGAAAGGTGAAAAATGGTCCATTTTCAAATGTTTTATTTTTGAACGTCAGTTCACATTTGTAGGTGGATTATTAGTTTTAGAGCTAAAATGAGCATGTTTAAAGTGATTTTCATGCTTCCAGGGGCTCTAAACACAAGATTTGTGGAATGGTTAAAAGTGCATGAAAATGGCCAATTTGCTCACTCTGAGGTCTCAAAAAGTGTTTCTTCACCCCGGGAAGTGAATTAAATACCATTTGGAGGCATTTAATGTTCAAGCAAAAACGGCTGATTTTTGACAAAAGAAATAACACCCCCCCCCCATTACGTCATTCTTCAGAAAGGTGAAAAATGGTCCGTTTTCAAATGTTTTATTTTTGAACGTCACTTCACATTTGTAGGTGGATTATTAGTTTTAGAGCTAAAATTAGCATGTTTAAAGTGATTTTCATGCTTCCAGGGGCCCGGGAAGTGAATTAAATACCATTTGGAGGCATTTGATGTTCAAGCAAAAACAGCTGATTTTTGACAAAAGAGATAACACCCCCCATTACGTCATTCTTCAGAAAGGTGAAAAATGGTCCGTTTTCAAATGTTTTATTTTTTAACGTCAGTTCACATTTGTAGGTGCATTATTAGTTTTAGAGCTAAAATTAGCATGTTTAAAGTGATTTTCATGCTTCCAGGGGCTCTAAACACAAGATTTGTGGAATGGTTAAAAGTGCATGAAAATGGCCAATTTGCTCACTCTGAGGTCTCAAAAAGTGTTTCTTCACCCCGGGAAGTGAATTAAATACCATTTGGAGGCATTTAATGTTCAAGCAATAACAGCTGATTTTTGACGAAAGAGATAATACCCCCCCATTACGTCATTCTTCAGAAAGGTGAAAAATGGTCCGTTTTCAAATGTTTTATTTTTGAATGTCAGTTCATATTTGTAGGTGGATAATTAGTTTTAGAGCTAAAATTAGCATGTTTAAAGTGATTTTCATGCTTTCAGGGGCTCTAAACACAAGATTTGTGGAATGGTTAAAAGTGCATGAAAATGGCCAATTTGCTCACTCTGAGGTCTCAAAAAGTGTTTCTTCACCCCGGGAAGTGAATTAAATACCATTTGGAGGCATTTAATGTTCAAGCAAAAACAGCTGATTTTTGACGAAAGAGATAACACCCCCCCATTACGTCATTCTTCAGAAAGGAGAAAAATGGTCCGTTTTGAAATGTTTTATTTTTGAACGTCAGTTCACATTTGTAGGTGGATTATTATTTTTAGAGCTAAAATTAGCATGTTTAAAGTGATTTTCATCCTTCCAGGGGCTCTAAACACAAGATTTGTGGAATGGTTAAAAGTGCATGAAAATGGCCAATTTGCTCACTCTGAGGTCTCAAAAAGTGTTTCTTCACCCCGGGAAGTGAATTAAATACCATTTGGAGGCATTTAATGTTCAAGCAAAAACAGCTGATTTTTGACAAAAGAGATAACACCCCCCCATTACCTCATGCTTCAGAAAGGTGAAAAATTGTCCGTTTTCAAATGTTTTATTTTTGAATGTCAGTTCACATTTGTAGGTGGATCATCAGTTTTAGAGCTAAAATTAGCATGTTTAAAGTGATTTTCATGCTTCCAGGGGCCCGGGAAGTGAATTAAATACCATTTGGAGGCATTTAATGTTCAAGCAAAAACTGCTGATTTTTGACAAAAGAGATAACACCCCCCCCATTACGTCATTCTTCAGAAAGGTGAAAAAAATGGTCCGTTTTCAAATGTTTTATTTTTGAACGTCAGTTCACATTTGTAGGTGGATTATTATTTTTAGAGCTAAAATTAGCATGTTTAAAGTGATTTTCATCCTTCCAGGGGCTCTAAACACAAGATTTGTGGAATGGTTAAAAGTGCATAAAAGTGGCCAATTTGCTCACTCTGAGGTCTCAAAAAGTGTTTCTTCACCCCGGGAAGTGAATTAAATACCATTTGGAGGCATTTAATGTTCAAGTAAAAACAGCTTAATTTTGACAAAAGAGATAACACCCCCCCCATTACGTCATTCTTCAGAAAGGTGAAAAATGGTCCGTTTTCAAATGTTTTAGTTTTTGAACGTCAGTTCACATTTGTAGGTGGAATCATTAGTTTTAGAGCAAAAATTAGCATGTTTAAAGTGATTTTCATGCTTCCAGGGGCCCGGGAAGTGAATTAAATACCATTTGGAGGCATTTATGTTCAAGCAAAAACAGCTGATTTTTGACAAAAGAGATAACACCCCCCCATTATGTCATTCTTCAGAAAGGTGAAAAATTGTCCGTTTTCAAATGTTTTATTTTTGAACGTCAGTTCACATTTATAGGTGGATTATTAGTTTTAGAGCTAAAATTAGCATGTTTAAAGTGATTTTCATCCTTCCAGGGGCTCTAAACACAAAATTTGTGGAATGGTCAAAAGTGCATGAAAATGGCCTATTTGCTCACTCTGAGGTCTCAAAAAGTGTTTCTTCACCCCGGGAAGTGAATTAAATACCATTTGGAGGCATTTAATGTTTAAGCAAAAACAGCTGATTTTTGACAAAAGAGATAACACCCCCCCATTACGTCATGCTTCAGAAAGGTGAAAAATTGTCAGTTTTCAAATGTTTTATTTTTGAATGTCAGTTCACATTTGTAGCTGGATCATCCGTTTTAGAGCTAAAATTAGCATGTTTAAAGTGATTTTCATGCTTCCAGGGGCCCGGGAAGTGAATTAAATACCATTTGGAGGCATTTGATGTTCAAGCAAAAACAGCAGATTTTTGACAAAAGAGATAACACCCTCCCATTACGTCATTCTTCAGAAAGGTGAAAAATGGTCCGTTTTCAAATGTTTTATTTTTGAACGTCAGTTCACATTTGTAGGTGGATTATTAGTTTTAGAGCTAAAATTAGCATGTTTAAAGTGATTTTCATGCTTCCAGGGGCCCGGGAAGTGAATTAAATACCATTTGGAGGCATTTAATGTTCAAGCAAAAACGGCTGATTTTTGACAAAAGAGATAACACCCCCCCATTACGTCATTCTTCAGAAAGGTGAAAAATGGTCCGTTTTCAAATGTTTTATTTTTGAACGTCAGTTCACATTTGTAGGTGGATTATTATTTTTAGAGCTAAAATTAGCATGTTTAAAGTGATTTTCATCCTTCCAGGGGCTCTAAACACAAGATTTGTGGAATGGTTAAAAGTGCATAAAAGTGGCCAATTTGCTCACTCTGAGGTCTCAAAAAGTGTTTCTTCACCCCGGGAAGTGAATTAAATACCATTTGGAGGCATTTAATGTTCAAGCAAAAACAGCTGATTTTTGACAAAAGAGATAACACCCCCCCATTACGTCATGCTTCAGAAAGGTGAAAAATTGTCCGTTTTCAAATGTTTTATTTTTGAATGTCAGTTCACATTTGTAGGTTGATCATCAGTTTTAGAGCTAAAATTAGCATGTTTAAAGTGATTTTCATGCTTCCAGGGGCCCGGGAAGTGTATTAAATACCATTTGGAGGCATTTGATGTTCAAGCAAAAAGAGCTGATTTTTGACAAAAGAGATAACACCCCCCATTACGTCATTCTTCAGAAAGGTGAAAAATGGTCCGTTTTCAAATGTTTTATTTTTGAACGTCAGTTCACATTTGTAGGTGGATTATTAGTTTTACAGCTAAAATTAGCATGTTTAAAGTGATTTTCATGCTTCCAGGGGCCCGGGAAGTGAATTAAATACCATTTGGAGGCATTTAATGATCAAGCAAAAACAGCTGATTTTTGACAAATGAGATAACACCCACCATTACGTCATTCTTCAGAAAGGTGAAAACTGGTCCGTTTTCAAATGTTTTATTTTTGAACGTCAGTTCACATTTGTACGTGGATTATAAGTTTTAGAGCTAAAATTAGCTTGTTTAAAGTGATTTTCATGCTTCCAGGGGCTCTAAACACAAGATTTGTGGAATGGTTAAAAGTGCATGAAAATGGCCAATTTGCTCACTCTGAGGTCTCAAAAGGTGTTTCTTCTCCCCGGGAAGTGAATTAAATATAACTTGGAGGCATTTAATGTTCAAGCAAAAACAGCTGATTTTTGACAAAAGAGATAACACCCCCCCATTACGTCATTCTTCAGAAAGGTGAAAAATGGTCCGTTTTCAAATGTTTTATTTTTGAACGTCAGTTCACATTTGTAGGTGGATTATTAGTTTTAGAGCAAAAATTAGCATGTTTAAAGTGATTTTCATGCTTCCAGGGGCCCGGGAAGTGAATTAAATACCATTTGGAGGCATTTGATGTTCAAGCAAAAACAGCTGATTTTTGACAAAAGAGATAACACCCCCCATTACGTCATTCTTCAGAAAGGTGAAAAATGGTCCGTTTTCAAATGTTTTATTTTTTAACGTCAGTTCACATTTGTAGGTGCATTATTAGTTTTAGAGCTAAAATTAGCATGTTTAAAGTGATTTTCATGCTTCCAGGGGCTCTAAACACAAGATTTGTGGAATGGTTAAAAGTGCATGAAAATGGCCAATTTGCTCACTCTGAGGTCTCAAAAAGTGTTTCTTCACCCCGGGAAGTGAATTAAATACCATTTGGAGGCATTTAATGTTCAAGCAATAACAGCTGATTTTTGACGAAAGAGATAATACCCCCCCATTACGTCATTCTTCAGAAAGGTGAAAAATGGTCCGTTTTCAAATGTTTTATTTTTGAATGTCAGTTCATATTTGTAGGTGGATAATTAGTTTTAGAGCTAAAATTAGCATGTTTAAAGTGATTTTCATGCTTTCAGGGGCTCTAAACACAAGATTTGTGGAATGGTTAAAAGTGCATGAAAATGGCCAATTTGCTCACTCTGAGGTCTCAAAAAGTGTTTCTTCACCCCGGGAAGTGAATTAAATACCATTTGGAGGCATTTAATGTTCAAGCAAAAACAGCTGATTTTTGACGAAAGAGATAACACCCCCCCATTACGTCATTCTTCAGAAAGGAGAAAAATGGTCCGTTTTGAAATGTTTTATTTTTGAACGTCAGTTCACATTTGTAGGTGGATTATTATTTTTAGAGCTAAAATTAGCATGTTTAAAGTGATTTTCATCCTTCCAGGGGCTCTAAACACAAGATTTGTGGAATGGTTAAAAGTGCATGAAAATGGCCAATTTGCTCACTCTGAGGTCTCAAAAAGTGTTTCTTCACCCCGGGAAGTGAATTAAATACCATTTGGAGGCATTTAATGTTCAAGCAAAAACAGCTGATTTTTGACAAAAGAGATAACACCCCCCCATTACGTCATGCTTCAGAAAGGTGAAAAATTGTCCGTTTTCAAATGTTTTATTTTTGAATGTCAGTTCACATTTGTAGGTGGATCATCAGTTTTAGAGCTAAAATTAGCATGTTTAAAGTGATTTTCATGCTTCCAGGGGCCCGGGAAGTGAATTAAATACCATTTGGAGGCATTTAATGTTCAAGCAAAAACTGCTGATTTTTGACAAAAGAGATAACACCCCCCCCCATTACGTCATTCTTCAGAAAGGTGAAAAAAATGGTCCGTTTTCAAATGTTTTATTTTTGAACGTCAGTTCACATTTGTAGGTGGATTATTATTTTTAGAGCTAAAATTAGCATGTTTAAAGTGATTTTCATCCTTCCAGGGGCTCTAAACACAAGATTTGTGGAATGGTTAAAAGTGCATAAAAGTGGCCAATTTGCTCACTCTGAGGTCTCAAAAAGTGTTTCTTCACCCCGGGAAGTGAATTAAATACCATTTGGAGGCATTTAATGTTCAAGTAAAAACAGCTTAATTTTGACAAAAGAGATAACACCCCCCCCATTACGTCATTCTTCAGAAAGGTGAAAAATGGTCCGTTTTTAAATGTTTTAGTTTTTGAACGTCAGTTCACATTTGTAGGTGGAATCATTAGTTTTAGAGCAAAAATTAGCATGTTTAAAGTGATTTTCATGCTTCCAGGGGCCCGGGAAGTGAATTAAATACCATTTGGAGGCATTTATGTTCAAGCAAAAACAGCTGATTTTTGACAAAAGAGATAACACCCCCCATTATGTCATTCTTCAGAAAGGTGAAAAATTGTCCGTTTTCAAATGTTTTATTTTTGAACGTCAGTTCACATTTGTAGGTGGATTATTAGTTTTAGAGCTAAAATTAGCATGTTTAAAGTGATTTTCATCCTTCCAGGGGCTCTAAACACAAAATTTGTGGAATGGTCAAAAGTGCATGAAAATGGCCTATTTGCTCACTCTGAGGTCTCAAAAAGTGTTTCTTCACCCCGGGAAGTGAATTAAATACCATTTGGAGGCATTTAATGTTTAAGCAAAAACAGCTGATTTTTGACAAAAGAGATAACACCCCCCCATTACGTCATGCTTCAGAAAGGTGAAAAATTGTCAGTTTTCAAATGTTTTATTTTTGAATGTCAGTTCACATTTGTAGCTGGATCATCCGTTTTAGAGCTAAAATTAGCATGTTTAAAGTGATTTTCATGCTTCCAGGGGCCCGGGAAGTGAATTAAATACCATTTGGAGGCATTTGATGTTCAAGCAAAAACAGCAGATTTTTGACAAAAGAGATAACACCCTCCCATTACGTCATTCTTCAGAAAGGTGAAAAATGGTCCGTTTTCAAATGTTTTATTTTTGAACGTCAGTTCACATTTGTAGGTGGATTATTAGTTTTAGAGCTAAAATTAGCATGTTTAAAGTGA